>NC_090934.1:1261016931-1266016931 GCF_040938575.1 Ambystoma mexicanum | reverse complement strand
CCGATCCCCACCATCGACTCCCCCCACTCGACTTCAGGCCACCCACCACAAGCACCCCCAACCGCACAACACCCCATATCCACTCACCACACACCCTTTTGCTTCCTAACCAATCACTATGAACATATCATCCCTTTCCCAAACCACACACGTCCTCACTCGAAGACCTGTGACTGCCCGCTCCCTCTTCCCAACCACACAGCACCACTCCCGCCTACCATCCTATCCTCAGAGACCCTCCAATCACCAACATCCTCCCACTAGATCTGCCCAGCCCCGACACCCAGAAAAGCACCAACCCCAACAAACCAACACTCATGCCTTCTAGTTAATGCCTGCTCTGTGGCCAGGAACAGACATAGCATTGTTGATCTCCTCACCTCCGAAAACCCTGATATTTATCACTGAAACATGCTTCTCGGATGACTTGAATCCAATCGCACACAAAGCATTCACACCCGACTACTCACTCATCACCCACAACCAACCCTCTAGAGGAGGCGGAGTAGCCTTCCGACAGAAACCACACATAACCATCACACTCTTCAAAACACAGCCTTGCACAGCTAACTGCGAATCCCTACTACTCAAACTCTCCTTCCCGCCCTCACTCTCCCACAGCTTTCTACTCATTTACAGGCCCAACGGGTATGAGAGACACTTCGCCAACACCCTATGCGACTTGCTAGCAGCCACAATGGTTACCCGCCCGGAATTTAGCCTACTGGGGATTTCAACATCTGGTTTGATGCTCCTAACCACCCAATGACTCAATCCCTGATCGATAGTCTGGAGACACTCAACCTTACCCAGCAGATAACAGGGCCCACTCACACCGCCGGTCACACCCTTGATGCCATCTTTAGCTCAACAAACCTCATTACAATACTCACCACTAGACCCCTCATCTAGACAGGCCACTGAGCCACCCCCTTCTTTCTCTGTACACCCCCTCGGCCTCAGAAGACTTGCTTGATCACCTCTCACAATTGGAACAAGGTAAACGTAATCCCATCCCTAGCGGAAGCCCTGCTCCTCACCCTCCCTTCACTCTCTGCCCCAGAAAGACCTCAACCCATTGACCTTTTCGAGTCCTAGGTCCAAGACACACTTCTTCCTCTCACCGCCCCGCTCCATCCACTCTATCCCGCCAAGGCCTGACCCCCAAGTGGCACACCCCTCACCTCAAGGTGTTCAAAACCTGTAACTACTCCCTAGAACGCAAATAGTGAGCCACCCAAACCTCACAAAATGAATCAGCATATGCCCACCATCACCGTAACTGCAAATAAGAGATCTGCAAGGCCAAAAGAATCCTATTAAAATAAAAGAATCTCGAACTGCTGCAGCAGCAGCAACGAGCTCCACAGCATCATTTCTGAATTCCTGAACCCACCATCAGGGCTTTAAGTGGGCCGGGGCCTGCCGCGGCTGGGCCCCGGCAGGCTCCGAAATTTCGTTTTGAGGCGGGGCCCTGCCGGGGCCCAGTAATCTCCCCTGGCAGCCCCGGCCACTACACGAAAAGGCATTTTTTTCTACAACCTGAAGCGCTCGCTCGTTTGCGAGAGCTTCAGGCTACAGAAAAAAATGCCTTTCAGGCATAATGGTGGCGCCGCACCTGCGAGGCATCCCTTTAATCAAGAGATTCCCGTCGGCTGGCGCCACCATTATGGCATTATGGAAAAAACGTTGCTTTCTAAATACTGGAGCTGGCGCGCATTCGCGGGAGTTTCAGTATTTAGGAAAAAGGCCTCTGCTCCCAGTGGCCTCACCCTTTCAGCCTTAATGGTGGTGCTGCCCCTCCCCAGCTGGCGAGGGGCAGCACCACCATTAAGGCTGAATAGGCGAGGCGCTGTCCCCTGCCAGGCAAGCCTATACAAAATAAATGCAGAGATCAGCACCCCCTCCCCTATAGGGGAGAGGGTGCTAATCTCTACAAAAGGCTGCCTGGCAGGGGTGGCAGTAGCCCATTGAGCCGGAGCTCGTCAAGGGGGCGTGGCCTAACGGGCCATCAAGACCTCCCACTGTTAGGCCACGCCCCCTCGATGAGCCCCGGCTCGATTTGTAGTGCCACTTAAGGCACTGCCCAGCATGCACCGCCGCACCCAACACTTCCTCATAATTTATCTGCCATTCCCTCTCTGAACACTTCCACAAAACAGCCCTAGACAGGACAGCCACCATAAACTTCAAACTAACCATGCTCACTGCCCTTCCAATGCCCAATGTTCAAGAGCCTACCCTTGTGCCCTCTGAGATGCCATTGTTCTGCTCTTTCAGCCCCATCTCGAGTCTGGAGTTTATCAAACTGCTGTCTGACAGCTGACTTTCTGGCTCCCCCCTCGACCCCTGTCCCGCCTCACTCCTCAAAGAAATCTTCACCACAACATGTGCAGGGGAACTGACCAGGTCCATCCTAAATGACTCCTTCACTGCTGACATTTTTCCAGAACCCTTCAAAGTCTGACATATCAAAGCCCTTCTAAAGAAACCATCCCTTGGCCTACTCCACCCATCTAACACAGATGCCTCCAACACCGATTCTTGGCAAATGTTATGAACCGCCGCCGCTTTGCCCGTCTCCAAGCATCTCCGATCTGGCAACGCTGGAGATTACCATGGAGACGTGGCTTTTCCGCTGCCTGTGTTCCGGGTAGTCACGTGACACAACGTTTACGCGCAATACGCGCACAGTGACGCCTCCTTTCCTCTTCAAATACGAGTGCCAAAGGAGTAAACGCTGCTTCTAATTAGCGTTACTAATTCAAATCCTTTGATCCAGAATCTCTTCTTAATCTGAACTTGGAACGTTTTTTGACCATTCTATTGGATTACCCCTTGGACTTGACGTACCTTTCTGGCTTGCTGCATCCTTCCGGCAGTTGTTTCGGCAGCGGTTCCTCCTGTTTGCCGATACTCCTCGCTGCCTTTGTTCCTTCAGGCAAGCCATTCTGCCGGCGCCCCGCTCCTTGTAGCGGTCTCCTCAACAGCTGTTCCGCCTACCTGCTGAGACCTCACGCTGCCTTCATTTCATAAGGTAAGCCTTCTTGCTGGCCCGCTTCCCTTCACCCGGCCATCACTCAGCCTACAACATTCCATGTTTTAGCAGTCTCTGTTTATGGGGAATGTATGAACACATGAAGAGTCCTTCTTGACCAACTCCTATCATCCTGGAACCATTGTGTGGACATTTGCGTTTGGAACTTTTCAATCAGCAACTGTGCACTTTCTGAACCCTCTCCTGCAGTGCACCATCCCGGATCTAGTTTGCGACCCTCGTGCCGTTCGGGGTAGTTTTCCTTCACTAACCTTCCTGTTTGTTATTTTCTCCTCCCGTTGGTTAGTACTTTCGCTACCTGAAAAACACCTATTGGGTAAGCCTTTAGTCATTTGGTTTGTTTTCTTGATAATCATTAGACTACCATTCTTACATGTCTCTCCTTATTTTCAGTCTTCTTGTTCCCCGACTACCCATCCTATATTGCCTTAGAGTCCTATCAAACCTTTACCAGGTATTGTTTGTTGATCTGCTCTTGAATTTACACAGTTGTCTTCAAGTCAGTGATGTAATATTGTGCTTTGTTTCTTACAGCCTGGGTTTGGCGGTGTGGTTCTCCCCGCTCTTTTGGTTAATTGATTCCTCTGACTGTTATTCAGCAGAGGGGTACATTGCCTTAAAGAGGTCCTCGCGTTGAGGAGGTCTGGTTCTGGATCGTACCTTTGTACACTCCAGCTTAGACTGAAAACTTTCCGGAGCTGCTCCCTCTTCGGTTATCCCAAGGTCGAGCAACGCCCCGACCACTTCAGCAACTGGTGAGTAACAGAATTAGAAGCCTTAAAAAACATGGAACCCGATCAGCCCATGGCAGAAGCCATGGAGCCGGTTGAGCCCATGGCAGAAATCCTGCACCACCTTGCAGGATTGAGAATGGAAATGGCTACCATGAAAGCCGAATTCCAGCAGAGGATTAATGAAATCCAATCACTTATATCTGCTCCTCCTGGGCAAGAGGGAGGAGCTGGGGACCCCTCCGGCTCGGGTTTTCCTATATCTGCTCCAGAGCCTCCTTCCATTGTGCTCTCATCCCAATTCCCGCTGGCTCCTCCTGAACGGTTTATGGGGGATCCGAAACATTACCGGACCTTCATTAACCAGTGCAAATTACACTTTTTGTGTCGTCCTACCTCCTTTCCGACTTCAACCACTAAGGCAGCTTTCGTCCTTTCACACTTAGGAGGGACGGCCGCCTCTTGGGCTAATCCATTGCTGGAATCGAACAGTCATGTTCTGTAACGCTCACCTGATTCCCACGGAGGCGCAGGTCTGGCCTTGAGTGCTGATGCTTCTTCAATGGTGAAGCGCAGGACTCTGAAGATGGACAGAAAGGGCCCTCTACTCTGGCTTCTCCGGCTCGCAGGAATATTCCCCTGTGCGTGAAAAGGGAGTATTACCTACTGACTGAGTTATGCTCAAGCCTCCCACTCTCTTCCAACCCTCCACGATACCCTTCCACGATTCCCCCTTGAAGTCACACCTTAGGGTCAGGAAGGAGGAGCTCTCCATCCTGCTTCTGATGCAGGGGCGCGTTGAAACCCAGTTACTTCACTGGATTGAGGATTGATGGGAGTTCTGGTAAGCTTGACTATTCAGGTAAGGCTCTGTAAAAGTTCTGTTGCAAATTCAAAAGTCCAAGTTTAATGATAATGTTCATTGTCTTTTTGCAGCAAGCGCTAATGCTTATGTCTTTTTTCCCCTTAGGGGCCGGGGTTCGGAATGCCGGGGATATGGCGCCGACCCGAAGTGAAACGTGCAGTTCCAGTAAATGGCAGGTTAGTTCTGGATGAGTGCTCGGGAACTGTCTTTGCATATGCTCATTCAATGTCTTTGTCTTTTTTCCCCATAGGGGCCGGGGTCCGGAAAATGCCTGGAAGCGGCAAGACCCGAAATGAAATGGGAATGACTCAACAGGTAAGTCTTATTCCCTTCCTTCTCTCACCTCTTATTCTTGTCTTTTTCTCTAGGCTCTGGGAAGTGGCTGTGTATCCGGATGATCGCTGCTGAAGATGGAGGAACCCAGGAAAGGTGAGTGAAATGCAGCGCTGCAGCGGTCGTAACGAAATGCTTTTAAAAATAATGTCTTCCCTTTCAGGATCGTCGGTGATGTCTCCGTGGTGCAGATTTAGCTGGTAAGGTCTCTTGTCTCCCTTTGCAGGTGACCCAGGATGCTGACAGGCGTGGCTGAAGTCCAGATGCAGGAGCTGACATGGTGAGCGTCCAGCTGCGAGGAGCAGAACAACGCGAAGCGTGAGTTGCTGATCGGGTGTGGTTTAAATAGCTTTGGAAGAAGTTCCAAGTGTGTATCCTTCCTCCGATCAGGTATGTATCCTTCCCCGACCACACCCGAGTGGAAAGTAATCCCACAGGTAAAGTAGTTCCATTCAGGCCTCAAGAGGGCCTGGATGTGGCAGCATGGTCTGCATCAGGTAAGTGCACATTAAAACACTTGAACACATGTCTAGCTTTATGAGCCTGGCGCCTACGGCGCCAGGACAGGGGTCCAACATGAGCCTGGCGCCTAAGGCGCCAGGACTGCGTCCAAAGGGCCCCAGCTTGGGCCCGCTGGCACTCCCCTGGGGGAAATGATGCCTGCCTCTGGGGTTGCTGGGTCGGACCTGGCTCCTTGGAGGTAGGCATCATGACAGTACCCCCCCTCAAGGCCCCTCCCAAGGTTCTTCCCTCCGGGGGTTTTGGCTTGTTCGGAAATCTCCGGTGAAACCTTTGTACTAATCGAGGTGCATGGACATGGTTACTAGGCTCCCACGATCTCTCCTGAGGTCCATATCCCTTCCAGTCAACAAGATAGAAGAGTTTCGACTTTACCACCTTGGAGTCTAAAATGTCTTTAACTTCGAATTCTAATTCCCCTTCAATTTGAACTGGATCTAGAGGCTTGGACAATCGGGTTCCGGGTTGTACGGGCTTCAAAAGTGATGCATGAAAAACTGGATGTATACGCATGTTGGACGGTAGATCCAGTTTAAAGGCCACTGGGTTGATTATAGCCTTGATGGGATAAGGTCCTATGAATCTGGGATTGAAGGTTCGCGGGCCCTTGAGGGATAAGTGTTTAGTTGCTAGCCATACCTGGTCTCCTACTTGGTAAGGCTGAGTTTTACTCCGGTGCAAATCTGCGTTTTCTTTATACTTTTTCTTGGCTTGCTGTAAATGAGTTGTAGCTTCTTTGAAGGCTCGGGTTATTGTGGAATGCAGATGATTTACTGTGGGCATTTCCAGGGTCAGAGGTGGATCTAGGTCAGAGGTCAGAGGATGGTGACCATACAAAGTATAAAAGGGGGTTTGTCCGGTTCCAGAATGCACTGAATTGTTAAATGCATATTCTGCAATCAAAGGGATGTCTTTCCAATTTAACTCGGATTGGTGCAACATGCACCGAAGATATTGCTCGAGAGTCTGATTGGTTCTCTCGGTTTGTCCGTCGGTCTGGGGGTGGTGGCTGGTGGATAACCGCACATCTATTTGTGCTAGTTGGCAACACTTCTTCCAAAAATGGGAGATAAATTGACTTCCACGATCCGAGACTAATATGGAAGGGAAACCATGTATGCGAACTACATTCTCCAGGAATTCCTTGGCCAAGGTGGAAGCAGAAGGCAAACCCTTTAAAGGGATAAAGTGGGCCATTTTGGTGAATAGGTCCACAATTACAAGGATTGTGTTGTAACCAGCACAAGGAGGCAGGTCGGTTATAAAGTCCATTGACAGGGTGTGCCATGGCGCCGGTGGAATATCCAAGGGTTGAAGTAGGCCAGCTGGCCTTTTCTTTTGAGCCTTGTTTTGGGCGCAAATTCCGCAAGACAGAACAAAATACTTTATGTCTTTTCTCCAAGAAGGCCACCAGAAGTGACGTTTAATTTTTTCCTCCGTTTTAGCGATACCAGGATGGCCTTCCATTAAAGATTCATGATGATGGGCAATAACAAGTTCTTGCAATTCTTTACTTGGCAGAAACAACCGCTCCTGGAAGTAGGGTAAGTCATCCTTAAAGGTGTAATGAGGACCCTTCTGACTCCATTCCAGTAAGGTTGAAGAGTCTAGAAGTAGTTTTACTTGCGTTTGGATGTCCTCAATAGTGTGCAATGAGGTTAAGCCTAAGATTCTTTGCTCAGGTATGATGGGCACAGGTTCTAAGCTCGAATTAGGTTCTTCCATGGCACTCCGGGATAAGGCGTCCGCTTTTCCATTCTTGCAGCCAGGGCGATAGGTAATTACAAAATCAAATTCCGCAAAGAATAGAGCCCAGCAGAGTTGTCGTGAAGATTGAGCTTTGGCCGTTTTTAAATACTGTAAGTTTCTGTGGTCCGTAATTACGGTGATGGTGTGTCTTGCCCCGAGAAGGTAGTGACGCCAAGCCTTGAAAGCAGATTTGATGGCCAGTAACTCTTTATCAGTAATTGCGTAGTTGATTTCAGGAGGAGAAAATTTTCTGGACCAAAAGGCCACTGGGTGTAGTTGGTTAGTTTTTGGGTCTCTTTGTGACAGGACAGCTCCCATGACCGAACTGGATGCATCAGTTTCCACTATGTACGGGAGATCTGGGTGCGGGTGCTTCAATACAGGTGCAGAGGTGAATTTGGTTTTCAGGTCCTGGAAGGCTTGTTCGGCCTCAAGAGTCCATTCGAAGCATTTGTTTTTCTTAAGGAGAGCGGTGATGGGTTGGACTGTTCGGGAAAATTCTGGGATGAATCTTCGATAGAAATTGGCAAAGCCGAGCATGCTCTGAACTCCCTTCACCGAGCTTGGAGATGGCCATTTGAGGATGGCGTCCACCTTTCGCGAGTCCATTCGGACTCCTTGAGGTGTCAGGATGAATCCGAGAAACTCAACTTCTGTGGTATGAAAAACGCATTTTTCGAGTTTTGCAAATAGTCTGTGCTGGCGCAGTTTCTCAAGAACTGCCCTAACATGTTTTCTGTGATCAGATTCTGAAGAAGAGTACACCAGGATGTCGTCAATGTAAACAATGACACAGACATCGATAAGTTCCCGAAGAACATCATTCATAAAGTACTGAAAGGCGGCAGGTGCATTGCACAACCCGAAGGGCATCACCTGATATTCGAAGAGCCCAAACTTGGTGCGGAATGCAGTCTTCCACTCGTCGCCTTTTTTTTAATGCGCACCAGGTGATAAGCTCCTCGGAGATCTAACTTGGTGTACACACAAGCGTCTTTCACCTGGTCGATAAGCTCAGGGATCAAGGGCAGAGGATAACGATTCTTAATCGTTATTTGATTTAGGGCGCGATAGTCTATACACGTTCTAAGGTCGCCTTCTTTTTTCGGCACGAAGAACAGAGCTGAAGAGACAGGAGACTTGGACGGGCGAATAAAACCATTGGCTAGGTACTGATCTAAATACTGACGCAAATGTAGGTTCTCAGGTTCCGTAAGAGCATAAATCCTACTACAAGGTAGTTGAGCATTGGGTACCAGATCGATTTGGCAATCATAAGACCAATGGGGAGGTAACGTGTTAGCCTGTTCTTTCTGAAAAACGTCTTGGAATTCTTGGTATTCTGACGGTAGCTGTACAGGGGTGGAAGTTGCTGAAGCTAGACCCATAGCTGGATTTCTTGGATAACAAGTTGGTTCACAATCAGGAAAACTTATCTTTTTGCTCGCCAGTCAATTCTGGGATTATGTGTTTCTAACCAAGGAATTCCAAGAATTACTTGAAATTGTGGGGCCTTGATCACATCAAACACGATTGCTTCCCGATATCCATCCTGACCCACCAGTGTCACTTCAACAGTGGAATGCGTTACAGGCTATTTCGGTTCCATCTACTGTAGTAATGACATCTTGGGTTACTTTTGGGCAGAGAGGAAGCTTAATCCTGGAATACAATTCACGGTCTATGTAATTTCCAATAGCTCCACTGTCGATGTATGCTTTAATAGCATGCAACTGCTGAGGCTGTTTTGGGTCCACGAGCACCATTGGCATGACAAAATGCGAGGTCAAAGAGTTAGTTTTCAAGCTCGGCAAGCGGACCCCTACGCTTGCCGGGCTAGGTCGTTTCCCGAATCAGGTGTCACTAATTTGTTATCAGTAGCTCCAACCACCTTCTTAAGTGGTTTAACTGGACAATTTCGAAGAAAGTGACCGGAAGTCCCGCAATACAGACAAAGTTGCATTTGCCGCCTTCTCTCTCGTTCTTTCTGCGTTAATGGTCCTTTAACACCACCGATTTGCATAGGTTCAGATACGTCGGTACTCTTGGAGTTAGCGTGGGTTTTGATCGGTGCTCGGTTTTCATACTTGAACCGATCTGCTTTTCTATTTTGAAGTCTGTGATCAAGTTGAACCACCAAGTCAATGTAGTCTGCGCAGACCTGGGGTGGGTTTACTATCTGAGATAGAACATCCTTGAGCTCTCCGCGCAGGCCTCGATGAAACAATGTGATCC
The DNA here is from genome assembly GCF_040938575.1 of Ambystoma mexicanum. Taxonomy (NCBI): domain Eukaryota; kingdom Metazoa; phylum Chordata; class Amphibia; order Caudata; family Ambystomatidae; genus Ambystoma; species Ambystoma mexicanum. Next base: position 1,266,007,441 of record NC_090934.1, on the reverse strand, counting down.
TTTTGCTTTCTGGCCATCCAGTTTCCACAACCAGTCTGTTAAAGGTGGCTATGTAGGACAGAAGATCCTGATTACCTTGTCGTAAGGATAGCAGTTCGTTATCAAGGGCCTGTCATTGAGAGTGTCGAGCGAACAATCTTTCCATGCTGGCCTGGAAGCCCTGAAAATTCTGCAGAATGGGATCTTCCTGATTTACCAATGGAATAGACCAATCGGCAGCACTGCCACTGAGGTAAGATAGTATAAAGGCTACCTTGGTCTGGTCATTAGGGAAGGCTCCGGGTCTGCATAGAAAGTATAAACGACATTGGTTCATAAAGACGGTATATTTCTTGGGATCCCCCGCAAAACGTTCAGGCGGGGCCAAAGGCATGTGTCCAGGTAGATTAATTTGTACTGGGTTACTCAAACCCATTGATGTGGAAATGTCTCCGGAATTAAGTAAAGGAGTGTGCCCTGCCTGGGCCTGTAATAACCTTTTGGCTAGGTCATCTGTTCTTTCCTTGGATAAGATCAGTTCTCTTTTGAGAGCGTTAGTCTCCTGGCGGGCTGAGTGCACCTCCGCCCGTAATTCCCCCAAAAGCTGGGCCAGCTGGTCAGTCTCGGAAGTCTCCATAGCGCCCGGGTGGGAAATTGTGGGTAGGCTTCGCGTTCTGTAACGCTCACCTTATTCCCACGGAGGCGCAGGTCTGGCCTTGAGTGCTGATGCTTCTTCAATGGTGAAGCGCAGGACTCTGAAGATGGACAGGAAGGGCCCTCTACTCTGGCTTCTCCGGCTCGCAGGAATATTCCCCTGTGTGTGAAAAGGGAGTATTACCTACTGACTGAGTTATGCTCAAGCCTCCCACTCTCTTCCAACCCTCCACGATACCCTTCCACGATTCCCCGTGAAGTTTCACCTTAGGGTCAGGAAGGAGGAGCTCTCCATCCTGCTTCTGATGCAGGGGCGCGTTGAAACCCAGTTACTTCACTGGATTGAGGATTGATGGGAGTTCTGGTAAGCTTGACTATTCAGGTAAGGCTCTGTAAAAGTTCTGTTGCAAATTCAAAAGTCCAAGCTTAATGATAATGTTGCAGATTAGTGTTTTGGGATATGTGTCGGTACAACTTCTTCTGTTGGCGACCAAGATGGGTTTGATTTGGCCTCTCAGCCGTGTCGCATCCTATGTGGCATTCGTTGGAGGAACCAATCCCCTACCTCCTTGGTTACTAATATGAATAGATAATCTGCCACTCAAGAATTGCGCCACACTTGTTAGTTCAATATTTTCAAAAGAACATTTCTTTTTATTCCTTATTTGCCCTTTGAATTCTTGTTGATAATGTTCATTGTCTTTTTGCAGCAAGCGCTAATGCTTATGTCTTTTTTCCCCTTAGGGGCCGGGGTTCGGAATGCCGGAGATATGGCGCCAACCCGAAGTGAAACGTGCAGTTCCAGTTCCAGTAAATGGCAGGTTAGTTCTGGATGAGCGCTCGGGAACTGTCTTTGCATATGCTCATTCAATGTCTTTGTCTTTTTTCCCCATAGGGGCCGGGGTCCGGAAAATGCCTGGAAGCGGCAAGACCCGAAATGAAATGGGAATGACCCAACAGGTAAGTCTTATTCCCTTCCTTCTCTCATCTCTTATTCTTGTCTTTTTCTCTAGGCTCTGGGAAGTGGCTTTGTATCCGGATGATCGCTGCTGAAGATGGAGGAACCCAGGAAAGGTGAGTGAAATGCAGCGCTGCAGCGATCGTAACGAAATGCTTTTAAAAATAATGTCTTCCCTTTCGGGATCGTCGGTGATGTCTCCGTGGTGCAGATTTAGCTGGTAAGGTCTCTTGTCTCCCTTTGCAGGTGACCCAGGATGCTGACAGGCATGGCTGAAGTCCAGTTGCAGGAGCTGACATGGTGAGCGTCCAGCTGCGAGGAGCAGAACAACGCGAAGCGTGAGTTGCTGATCGGGTGTGGTTTAAATAGCTTTGGAAGAAGTTCCAAGTGTGTATCCTTCCTCCGATCAGGTATGTATCCTTCCCCGACCACACCCGGGTGGAAAGTAATCCCACAGGTAAAGTAGTTCCATTCAGGCCTCAAGAGGGCCTGGATGTGGCAGCATGGTCTGCATCAGGTAAGTGCACATTAAAACACTTGAACACATGTCTAGCTTTATGAGCCTGGCGCCTAAGGTGCCAGGACAGGGGTCCAACATGAGCATGGCGCCTAAGGCGCCAGGACTGCGTCCAAAGGGCCCCAGCTTGGGCCCGCTGGCACTCCCCTGGGGGAAATGATGCCTGCCTCTGGGGTTGCTGGGTCGGACCTGGCTCCTTGGAGGTAGGCATCATGACATGTTCTTTACAATTGTGATGCCCTCCTGACCGCTATGAGTCGGGTCTTTGACACCCGTTACACCTCACAAGCTTCCGATCTTGAATTACTCAAATTGAGACAAGGGTCCACGCCTTTGCTTGCCTATCTGGCCCGTTTCAACCAACTAGCTGCAGAAACAGACTGGCCTGAAGAAAAGAAATCTGCAGTTTTCTATCAGGGCCTCTCCGACGAACTAAAGGACACACTGTCTACTGTACCAGTGGTGGCCAGCGCCTTTAATGAACTATTAGACATGGTTCTTCAAATAGATGCCAGAAGTGGTGAACGCAGGGGAGAAAAGTGACCCAGCATTCCGCTTTCTGTCCCAGACATCCCCACTGCGGGTGTTCCCACCCCGGAACCTATGCAGATTGGAACCGTGCGAGGGCCGCTGACTCCGGCACACCGTGAACACCGCCGTACACACAATTTGTGTATGTACTGCGGTTCCTCAGAACACTTGTTGCCAGAATGTTCTAAGAAACCAAAGAAGAAGGCGGGAAACGCCAAATCCCGACAGTAAATGGGGTCCATACGTTGGGAAAGTCGGTTTTGGACTCCCTCTGTTCCTCCCAAATCCAGACTACCTTAATCAAGCTGTCCGTCACCTTCACAGGTGCCTTGAAAAATCCTGTTCCGATCTCAGTGGTGATCGATTCCGGAGCCACCGGTAACTATATCGATCAAAGCTTTGCGACCTCCGCTGAAATAGCATTGACAAAAAAATCACACCCGGAAAATGTCAGTGCAGTCGATGGATCAGCACTCGTTTCAGGATTGGTGGTTCAACAGACGATACCTATTACCATGACCACGGCCGAAGGCCATACAGAAGAAATATGCTTTGACGTTATCCAAGCCCCTGCCTACAGAGTAATCTTGGGCATCCCGTGGCTTAAACTACATAACCCGCTGATAGATTGGTCCTTAGGCCTGGTTCAGTTTCCATCTGTTTTTTGTAACAGCACTTGTTTCTCCTCATTAGGTATTGTTGACGACAATCCAAGCCGGGTTCTATCAGGTTTGTCCGCTCATATAGGGGCAATCACCAAGACATCCGTCCCTCCGGTCCCAATCGAATATACGCAGTTTCTCGATGTGTTTGACAAATGCAAGGCAGAGACATTGCCTCCACATCGTGTTTATGATTGTCCAATCGATCTGGTACCAGGGGCCAAGATACCTTCGGGTTGAGTTTACTCATTGTCCATTAAGGAGGATCAGGTCCTTAAAGAATATCTGGACAAAGCACTTGCTACAGGGTTTATACGCCCATCTAAGTCCCCTGCAGCATCTCCCTTGTTTTTTGTTCCCAAAAAAGAAGGGGACCTACGCCCTTGCATCGACTATAGAGCACTGAACGAGGTAACAGTGAAGAACCAATACCCTTTACCACTGATTTCCACTCTTATTGATCAATTAGGCAACTCCAGTGTGTTTACCAAACTGGACCTTCGAGGGGCCCACAACCTCGTCCGCATTAAAGACGGGGATGAGTGGAAGACTGCATTCAAAACCCGTTTTGGTCTATTTGAGTACCTAGTGTTGCCGTTCGGGCTCTGTAACGCCCCTGCCACCTTTCAGGCATTTATGAATGACGTGTTTCATGACATCCAAGACCTGTTTGTTGTGGTTTACCTCGACGACATACTCATTTACTCTGCTTCGATGACAGAGCATGTTCAACACGTTTCCATGGTCCTACAGAGACTAAGAGAAAACCATCTATATGCCAAGGCCGAAAAATGTGTCTTTCACTCCTCCGAGGTTGAATTTTTGGGCTTTAACATCACCAACCAAGGTATCAAGATGAGCCAGTCCAAAGTCAAGGCAGTCTTAGATTGGCCTATCCCGAAGACAGTCAAGGAACTTCAATCGTTTCTTGGCTTCGCTAATTTTTATCGACGTTTTATTCATTCATTTACGGCTCTTACTGCTCCACTGACGGCCCTGACTAGTTCAAAGGTCTGTTTCATGTGGAATGACGATGCTCAGTCAGCCTTTGAGTCTCTGAAGGAGGCTTTCACCACATCTCCTTTATTACAACATCCCAATCAGGACGTACCTTTCTTTGTTGAAGCAGATGCATCAGGGTATGCCATAGGCGCCATTCTCTCTCAACCCTGTTCTCTCACTGGGGAAATACATCCTGTTGCCTTCTTTTCTCGGAAACTATCCACCTATGAAAGGAATTACCCTGTCATGGAACGAGAACTGCTAGCCATTAAAGATGCTTTCATGGAATGGCGACACCATCTCTTAGGCGCCAAACATGTGGTTACTGTCTACTCAGACCACAGGAGCTTGTTGGCTTTCAAGACCATGAAGTGCCTTACCGCCCGACAGGCTCGGTGGCACTTGTTTTTCTCACAATTTCACTTCATCATCACTTACCGCCCAGCACGCCAGAATGTCCCTGCGGACGCCTTATCGAGGCAGTCGTCCGATGATAAAACGGTTTCCATGAATCCGGCGCCGTTACTGGGGGAAAAGGTGATATGTGGGTGCACTGTCCAGCCTTCTCTACGTTCCATCATTGAGGATTGGGTGAGTTCTAACCTATCCAAAGTCACATCACTCAACTTGGACGTCCAAGGGGGGCTTCCTTTCATCCAAGGGCGTGTTTACATACCTCCTGGCCCTGCCCATATTCACGCCCTGCGCTGGGCTCATGACTCAGTGGTGGGGTCACATCCTGGCCACCAAAAAACAGTAGAGTCCCTTCGCCGGTGGTCTTGGTGGTCATCCATGTCCAGAGATGCCATGGATTACATCTCTGCTTGCGCCATTTGCGCTCAATGCAAAACTTCTAGAACCAAACCTGTGGGTCTTCTGCAGCCCCTACCAGTACCATACAAACCATGGCAAATGATATCCATGGATTTTGTGGTGGAGCTTCCAGCCATCAAAGGAGTGAATACTATTCTAGTTGTAATTGATTACTTTACCAAGTATGCGGTATTCATTCCCTGTGCCAATCTTCCTAATGCCCCTACTCTGGCTGAGTTGGTGCGTATACATGACTTTCAACAATTTGGTTTGCCTTCTATCATTGTTTCTGACAGAGGAACGCAGTTTACCTCACGCTTCTGGAGGGCTCTTACTTCTTCTCTCCTTATAGATGACCGATTTTCCTCGGCTTTCCGTCCTCAAACGGATGGGCAGACAGAACGCCTTAACGCTACTATGGAACAATATCTGAGGTGTCTATGTCTCCAGTTTCAGTTTTCTTGGTTAACTGCCTTACCACTGGCTCAGTTTGCATACAACAATTCATTACATACTGCCACAGGGGTGTCTCCTTTCTTCGCCTTATATGGTTTCCACCCGCGATCCTTACCTTTGGATCCGTCATTGCCCATAGACCACCCTGCGGGTTTGGCTAGTGTTAGGGACATGGATCAGCTACATCGAGATGTCCGGTTGCACTTGCTACGATCCCAGGTTAGCGCTAAGAAGTCCGCTGATGCACACCGAACCCCCGCCCCGGTATATACCCCAGGCATGAAGGTGTGGTTGTCGACGCGCAACTTGAAGATCCCGGGAAAAAAATCCCTCCTACCTAAATATGTTGGCCCATATGAAATCACTGCGGTCATGGCGAATCCATCCGGTATTTCATGTGGCACTGGTTAAACCCTGCCTCCCGGCTATTCGTCTGTCTCGACGCCCGGCGCCCGTTCAGGTTGACGGGCAGGAGGAATTTGAGGTTTCTGCCATCCTTGATGTTAAGGTATCCAGAGGGTCGCTCTACTATTTGGTGGATTGGAAGGGTTATGGCCCGAAGGACCGCACGTGGGCACCCTTGTCTAATATTCACTCACCTGCTTTGATGCGTGCTTTCCATGCTGCCAGGAGGTTGCCGTGGCCTTTGCGGGTGGATACTGTTATGAACCGCCGCCACTTTCCCCGTCTCCAAGCATCTCCGATCTGGCAAGGCTGGAGATTACCATGGAGACGTGGTTTTTCCGCTGCCCGTGTTCCGGGTAGTCACGTGACACAACGTTTACGCGCAATAAGCGCACAGTGACGCCTCCTTTCCTCTTCAAATACGAGTGCCAAAGGAGTAAACGCTGCTTCTAATTAGCGTTACTACTTCAAATCCTTTGATCCAGAATCTCTTCTTAATCTGAACTCGGAACGTTTTTTGACCTTTCTATTGGATTACCCCTTGGATTTGACGTACCATTCTGGCTTGCTGCATCCTTCCGGCAGTTGTTTCGGCAGCGGTTCCTCCTGTTTGCCGATACTCCTCGCTGCCTCGTTCCTTCAGGCAAGCCATTCTGCCGCCGCCCCGCTCCTTGTAGCGGTCTCCTCAACAGCTGTTCCGCCTACCTGCTGAGACCTCACGCTGCCTTCATTTCATAAGGTAAGCCTTCTTGCTGGCCCGCTTCCCTTCACCCGACCATCACTCAGCCTACAACATTCCACGTTTTAGCAGTCTCTCTTTATGGGGAATGTATGAACACATGAACAGTCCTTCTTGACCAACTCCTATCATCCTGGAACCATTGTGTGGACATTTGCTTTTGGAACTTTTCAATCAGCAACTGTGCACTTTCTGAACGCTCTCCTGCAGTGCACCATCCCGGATCTAGTTTGCGACCCTCGTGCCGTTCGGGGTAGTTTTCCTTCACTAACCTTCCTGTTTGTTATTTTCTCCTCCCGTTGGTTAGTACTTTTGCTACCCGAAAAACACCTATTGGGTAAGCCTTTAGTCATTTGGTTTGTTTTCTTGATAATCATTAGACTACCATTCTTACCTGTCTCTCCTTATTTTCAGTCTTCTTGTTCCCCGACTACCCATCCTATATTACCTTAGAGTCCTATCAAACCTTTACCAGGTATTGTTTGTTGGTCTGCTCTTGAATTTACACAGTTGTCTTCAAGTCAGTGACGTAATATTGTGCTTTGTTTCTTACAGCCTGGGTTTGGCGGTGTGGTTCTCCCCGCTCTTTTGGTTAATTGATTCCTCTGACTGTTTGTTATTCAGCAGAGGGGTACATTGCCTTAAAGAGGTCCTCGCGTTGAGGAGGTCTGGTTCTGGATCGTACCTTTGTACACTCCAGCTTGGAATGAAAACTTTCCGGAGCTGCTCCCTCTTCGGTTATCCCAAGGTCGAGCAACGCCCCGACCAGTTCAGCAACTGGTGAGTAACAGCAAAGCTCATAGACCGCACTGAATACTCACAGCTCTACTCCTTCGTAGAAACCAACCACCTCCTGGATCCTATGCAATCAGGTTTCCGTCCTCTTCACAGAAATGAATCCACACTAGTCTCTATCTAGATTGACCTTAAAGTCACTGCAGACTCAGAAGGCTGTGCCACACTTGTTCTTCTTGACTTCTCAGCAGGCTTTGACATTGTCAACCACACCATCCTCCTTGACTGGCTACATTCCCTCAGAATCCGAGATTTGGCGCTCAACTGGATCGCATCATCATTCCTGATGAAAAGACACCAAATCACTTATCTCCCCCCTTTCTCCTCCTCAGTGATCAATCGAGTTCTGCAAGGTGCCTTCCTTTACCCCTTCTTTTCAATCTCTAAAGGACCCCTCTGCCTGCGCTCATCCGCTCCTGCAACCTCACTTGCAATAACTACACTGATGACACACAAATCATCTTCAGAATTTGCAAATCGACCTCCGCCCATCACCCTGACCTGGCAGCATGCCTGACAGACATTGATCTCTTAATGACGGGTAACCATCTCCTTCTCAACCCAGGGAAAACAGAGATCATGGTGTGCGGAAAAACAGCCCTATTCCCACATCCGTCTGCATGGCCACCCTCCCCTGGTCCTCCCCCTTTTACTGCCGCATCAGTCAAAAACCTGGGCTGCACAATGGACTCTAACCTAACCTTGTCCCACCACATTAACAATGCATCCAACTCCTTTCCAGCCACTTCCACCTCAAGGTACTGAGGCGCATCTTCCCATATCTCACCTACCCCATACAGTGACAGCAATTATGTATGTTGCCATGTTTAGACTTGACTATGAAAACTCCCTATACCTGGGTGCACCTGCCTACCAACTAAACAAACTCTAAAGAGTACAGAACTCCACAGTCAGGCTCCTCCTTGCCCTCAGCCGAAGGGATGACATTACACATGCACTCCGCACACTACACTGGCTCCTGATTGGGTGACAAGCCACTTTCAAAATCTTGTGCATTACTCACCGAGCTGTGCACACAACCGGCCCCAAATGGTTTGAATGCCAAAGTTTCGAATGCCAATAGTTCTGACACAAAAGTGGTGGAAAAAAAAGTTAGGATTTTTTTTGCAGGGGGTGTCCCCCCCATACCCCTGTTTTTTTTAAAAAAAACACTTCTTTTACAATACGAACTTAAAAAAAACTTTACTATAAAAATAAATACATTCAAAACTTTTTTTTTCTGCACTTTTGTGTCGAAACTTTTGGTATTCGAAACTATTGTTTCGAAACTTTGACTGGACACCGCCCCATATACCTCCAAGAGAAGGTTATGCCCTAATTTCCAACCCGCAAACTGAGGTCAAGCACTGCCCTACTGTTAGTGCCCCCCCTCCAAATCAGCCAGGATTGGTGGGTCTGCCTTCTCGATCCAGGCGCCAACAATCTGGAATGAGGGCACCCCCTCATTGGACACACGCAAGACTAGATGACGTTCCGAAAAGCACTGAAGACCTGGCACTTCCTCTAAATCATGCTTAAGGACTCATCTGGCTTTTGACCCTCTGTGTAACCCGGCCTTCCGGCCAACTATCCACGGCTAAGGAAAGGCCAAGAACCCACTACAACAGACAAATAAGAATGGCCAGACAAGGAACCCTGGGCCTAGTAGCACTTAATCATGCATTGCTCTGTACCACACTCAGAAGTTTGGCCATGTGCATTAGATCAGTGATGTTCTGGTGAGTTCAGCTCATGTAAGGGACAGCGATGCACTGCCCCTAGCAACCTTTAGCCATGCACTGCTCCTAGAATGCTCAGCCATCCGCTATACCTATACACCACATTGCACACTGCAACAACCTTTAGAACTCAGCTATGCCCCACAATAAATTCAGCCTAGCTGCACACATCTCACATACTAGCACCAACCCAACTACGAATGAAGCAACCCCCACAACAAAGGCCTAGCTGCACACATACTATCTGTCTCACATACCCTGCACACTATTTCGAGCATTAGAATCCAGGTATCCACCACCAGAAATGTGGTCTAGCTGCACACATACAGAGTGCACACACGCACTGTTTACGGCTCTCGCTATCTCCACTTACCTGGACTCTGGTCCCCGATAGCATCAAACCTACAGAGAACTGAGACCATACCAATGGTGAAAGTCGCTATACAAATGCTCATTAACATAACATAACATACATGACCTGTCCCGTGGAATGCTGACGTTATATTTTCAGTACAAAGAAAACGTTTAATCGCCATGTTAGTCCAGTTTTAAGATCACACAAGATGCAGTTTCTCTTCCTTTTACTGGACGGACTGAAAGTACTATGCTACGGTGGAACAAAGCATTAGCTTTTGAAGTCGAAACAGACTCCAACACCAAATGGTATTTCACACTGCACCGTATAACGAGGAAGTCTGTGCGGCTTTGAAAGCTAGTGCTTTGTTCCACCTCTGCATGGTATTTTCAGTTTGTCCAGTAAAAGGTATCAAACCCTGAATCTTCTGTGAGATTTCCACTGATATTTCCACTGATAATATATGTGTGGAAATGTACCTACACACTAGTGTATGGGTTCTGCTAGGACAAAGGTCCGCAAGTCCCATCATCCCTGGTGAGCACAGTCGATGGTGAAGGATCGTGGGAGTTGTAGTATAAACATCTGGAGAGCCAAAGGATGCAGAGCCCTGCACTGGTACCTCTATCCATTCAGTGCTGGTCATTGGGCCGGCTCTCGGCAGATCTGAGATCTGGCACCAGACATGGAGCCGGATCTCGGGATCCGGCCAAAGTCAGCCGGCCAACCCATGAACCACGCTGGAAAACGTAAAAACAAAAAGAAGAAATAAAAAGCGCCCGAAAGGGCAGCATTGCCTTTTACCGCGGCTTTGGCACAGTTGAGTAATGCATAATGCTCACTACACGTACAACGGATTCCTTTCAGTTGTACATGTAGCGAGCATTGTGCATTACTCAACTGTGCCAAAGCCAGCGGTAAACGGCAATGCTGCTGTCACGGGCCCTTTTTTGTTCTTTTTTTTTTAAAGTATTCCAGCCTTGCTGGATGTCCACAACGAGCCACGCCCCTCTAGACCACGCCCCTCGCCCCCCCAAACTCCTCCCCCACCCCGGCCCTTGTGTTGTGGGATCCCCACCACATTTTTTCCATTTGCACCACTGTATCCATTTGCATCTAGCTGCTGCCTGGTGAGACCACGGTGAGTGCAAGCCAGTTACAGACGGGAAGCCAGTTCACAGAAATACACTGGACATGTCCCACCTCCAATGTCATGCGGCCACATGACACACAGTGGGCACTGATCAAGCAGAAATGTCCTTTGTAGATTACCCCAGGCACAGGAAATTCTAAATGTACAAACAAAAATGCCACAGCATTCCTTATTTACGACTAGAAGATTTCAATCCACATTCAAATGAAAGGTAGCCGAAAAAGAAACTTTTAGTGTCCAATCTCTATTCCTGAGAAAGTATTGCAGAAACCTGTCTGCTCTTTACATCAGCGAGAGGTGCTTGGGGCCGCCAAGTCCACACTATTAGCAAAAAGTGGCTGGAGCCACCGGGCCCCACCACCACCAAGCCCCACTGAGGTTCCAGAGATGCCTGGAGCTGCCAAGCCCAACTATGAGCAAATGGCCGGAGCCACCGCGCCCCACCACCACCAAGCCCCACTGAGGTTCCAGAGATGCCTGGAGCCGCCAAACCCCACTATTAGCAAAAAGTGGCTGGAGCCACCATGGCCCACCACCAAGCCCCACTGTGTTCCAGAGGTGCCTGGAGCCGCCAGGCCCCACTATGAGCAAACGGCTGGAGCCACCGCGCCCCACCACCACCAAGCCCCACTGAGGTTCCAGAGATGCCTGAAGCCGCCAAGCCCCAAGATTAGCAAAAAGTGGCTGGACCCACCACGCCCCACCACCAAGTCCCACTGCGTTCCAGAGGTGCCTGGAGCCGCCAAGCCCCACTATGAGCAAACGGCTGGAGCCACCGCACCCCACCACCACCAAGCCCCACTGAGGTTCCAGAGATGCCTGGAGCCGCCAAGCCCCACTATTAGCAAAAAGTGGCTGGAGCCACAACGCCCGACCACCAGGCCCCACTGTGTTCCAGAGGTGCCTGGAGCCGCCAAGCCCCACTATGAGCAAACAGCTGGAGCCACCACACCCCACCACCACCAAGCCCCACTGAGGTTCCAGAGATGCATGGAGCCGCCAAGCCCCACTATGAGCAAACAGCTGGAGCCACCTCACCCCACCACCACCAAACCCCACTGAGGTTCCAGAGATGCCTGGAGCCGCCAAGCCCCACTATTAGCAAAAAGTGGCTGGAGCCACAACGCCCGACCACCAGGCCCCACTGTGTTCCAGAGGTGCCTGGAGCCGCCAAGCCCCACTATGAGCAAACAGCTGGAGCCACCACACCCCACCACCACCAAGCCCCACTGAGGTTCCAGAGATGCATGGAGCCGCCAAGCCCCACTATGAGCAAATGGCTGGAGCCACCGCACCCCACCACCACCAAGCCCCACTGAGGTTCCAGAGATGCCTGAAGCCGCCAAGCCCCAAGATTAGCAAAAAGTGGCTGGAGCCACCACGCCCCACCACCAAGTCCCACTGTGTTCCAGAGGTGCCTGGAGCCGCCAAGCCCCACTATGAGCAAACGGCTGGAGCCACCGCACCCCACCACCACCAAGCCCCACTGAGGTTCCAGAGATGCCTGGAGCCGCCAAGCCCCACTATTAGCAAAAAGTGGCTGAAGCCACCACGCCCGACCACCAGGCCCCACTGTGTTCCAGAGGTGCCTGAAGCCGCCAAGCCCCACTATGAGCAAACGGCTGGAGCCACCGCGCCCCACCACCACCAAGCCCCACTGAGGTTCCAGAGATGCCTGGAGCCGCCAAGCCCCACTATGAGCAAATGGCTGGAGCCACCGCACCCCACCACCACCAAGCCCCACTGAGGTTCCAGAGATGCCTGAAGCCACCAAGCCCCAAGATTAGCAAAAAGTGGCTGGAGCCACACGCCCCACCACCAAGTCCCACTGTGTTCCAGAGGTGCCTGGAGCCGCCAAGCCCCACTATGAGTAAATGGCTGGAGCCACCGCACCCCACCACCACCAAGCCCTACTGAGGTTACAGAGATGCCTGGAGCCGCCAAGCCCCACTATTAGCAAAAAGTGGCTGGAGCCACCACGCCTGACCACCAAGTCCCACTGTGTTCCAGAGGTGCCTGGAGCCTTCAAGCCGCACTATGAGCAAACGGCTGGAGCCACCGCACCCCACCACCACCAAGCCCCACTGAGGTTCCAGAGATGCCTGGAGCCGCCAAGCCCCACTATTAGCAAAAGGTGGCTGGAGCCACCGCGCCCCACCACCACCAAGCCCCACTGTGTTCCAGAGGTGCCTGGAACCGCCAAGCCCCACTATGAGCAAGAAGTTGTTTGATGCACGGAGTTATATTATGAGTTCACAGAACTCCCAATATCCTTTCTATGCATTGTAGGCGATAATGTATTCCTGTACATGGCCATTCACTGCCATCCCCTTTAATACCTGGCCTCTTGCTTAATGTATTTTAAGAGACCTTCCAGTTGCTTGCACACATAATCAATGTAGAATCTGTTTGGATTAAACTAAAACAGGTAATTGTACAGCTTTTAATGTGTTGCAGAAAAAAAGGTGAACCAGTTTAAAACTACGCATCCAAAAACCGTTATCATTTTGTTCTTCAAATCAAGTAAACACATGCAGATTCTTGCTCTCATGTGTCAAACTCCAGCAGTACACAAAACACACGGCCATAAACAGTTCCTTATCCGTTAATGGCTGTAAAGGGACACAGAAAGCAATTTCAGAAGAAAGGAATTTGTAAAGCTGGTGATTAAGTGCTGCAGTGGCAGCTGGAATTCTGCTCTGCTCTGTGCTGGTTCAAGCAACAGGCATTGGCCTCGATTCACAGAACGTTTTTCCATGGAGTTTTCCAATTATAAAATGCTTCTGTGAATAAGGCCCATTGTGTCATCACAGTCGAAGCGTAATAACTGATTACAGAGCGGTCGTGATGTCATGTTCTTATTATAGGTCAGTAGCGATGTCACAACTAGCCCGTAATTAGAGTATCACTTACAGACTTTTACACTAGTATTGTAGGCTGCCATGTATATTATACGGGTTCACCACTTTGTCAATTTAACAAAGGTAGCAGGCACCCCTCTCTCGGAAGAACAAGGCATGAGTGTTACCCACATTAAGAGTTCGCAGCCATCTGCTTTTTGCTCACTGTACCTTTCACAGATAGGAAATATCCATTTGCATATCAGTCTTTGTCCCGCCCATATGGGCAGTCCAGCACCAAAATGTTATGGCAATTCCTTTCTGAACAAGAGTACCAACAGCAACCCCATGCACGTGTTTCAGCCTTGTTGGGCCTCATCAGTGAGGTGAAGCTGAGCCTCTCTAAGCACAGTGAGCAGGGAGTCCACGTCTGGTTGCCCGCAGGTAACCTAGGGTGACCAACCCCAAGTTCCTTCAAAGAATTCAACAAAGGTAGCAGGTCACCAAGCTTTCTTTTTCTTATAAATCTTCTGTCTGAAGAATTGCCACACATTTTTTAACAATGTTTTTAATTTCATCAGGCTGCCATTCCAATCCATCTGCAATCTGAAATGGAATGCTCTACTTCACCATTTCTGTTTTAAGCCTTAGCATGTGTTTGTGTGTGTACAGCGCCATGGTGTCCCTCGGGTGTAAGCGGCGCTATACAAATTACTATAAAACAATGGTATTCTTTGATTTCTTGAGATAAGTCGGACATTCCTAGCCCATAACCTCTTGTACATGGTGTTAGTGTGGTTCTGACCTCCAGAAATGTTAACAAAGCAAACTATGCTCTATACGGAACAAACATGTCCAGAGGCCTTAGGGAGTTCACAAGGGTGACTCGTGAAATATTCACATACTTATGGGCCGATGTGTAAGACTGACCCTTCCAGGTAGTGCTGGGGAGGCAATACGCAAATATTTATTGATCAACATGTGGGCAAATGGTACCATTTACAACACAAACATTTTCTTAGATTAGTTTTGTTTTGTATGTATTTGCTCTGTAGTGGAATGTAATATTGCCCGGGGGTTAGGCACACTATATTAATGTACAAATAAATATATAAATAAAATTCTGCTGTTGACCCTAACACAAAATACAGATGGGCATATTCTTAACCCCTTAAATGCTGATCTCTATCTATACAGGCCTATGCAAATAGGACGAATATACTCGTCCTTAGCACATAAGAATCTGCACACTCCTAGGACGTGGTGCGCCTCGCACTGGGCGTGTGCAGATTGCTAGTCGACAATCCCTTATTCTCAAATGATTTTGCAGCTAGCTTGGTGGGGCTGGCTACGGATGAATAGCACCCACAGCCAGCCTCCCAAAGAATGCCTGCCCATCACTAATGTATTCATTGGTCGGGGTCGCCACCTTCCACCGGCAGCATGACCCCCCTACCAGATTTGCATTGACGGATAGTAAAGGGCCCATTACTTTAAATTTACTTTCCCCCCTCCAAGCTCTAGTTGAGAGCTCGGAGGAAAACATGAATAGAAGTGCTCATGCCAAGCATCAGTGTTTTGCATTCTTTGCATTAGAATGCTGTCAGTGCTCTTCACAGACCACTGAAAGTATTTTTGCTGTCCACTATACCTCTGCATGAGAAATCCCTTGGAGAATTGTAAAGCACTTCTCAGTGCAACTGTCAGGCCCCCCCTCAACCAGAACCTGCAACGGCGGGCCCCATGATTCTCAAACATGCATGTGCGACACGCCGGGACAGGGCATTTAGCCTCTTTCGTGTGCACGTGAAGATGCACAGAAAGGTTTTAACTTTGCCACAAAAAAAGAAATTTAATTATAAGCCATGGGCACTTCAAATACCTTGCTAACAAATTTGATGTTACTTTTTTCAAAAAAAATATAAAGAAATTCCCTTCACTTCCACTGGCTTTTTTAAAATGTCCTTTCCTGAATCTTACAAGAATGTGTATTATGACTTGTAAAATATGTCAGAGAATCTTCATAGATAGGGCGGGTCATGGAATGGGTACGAAATGGAAAAGTTGCTCAGATCTCTCGATCTCATGCAGGGCTCAAGTCCAGGGTACACACTCAGATCGGTTACTCAATCTACCCCCCCCCCCTCCCCAGCTAAAATGAGAAGCACTGAATGTCCTCTTTGAATTTATGAATTAAAGCCAAATTTTTTGGATCGAACCTCAGTCGTCACCACTGCACTATATAACTTGATGAAAAATAAACAGACAACTAACGGTGAAATGTCTAATTTCAGTACGGCAAGTTCCAGGGAAAACATTTGTATAGGTTCTTGGAGTTTCAAACATGCACACCTTTTAACATTTTCAGGAACACTATTAGCTGTGCTTTCTCAGAGGTGTTCTTCCCTTTCTCACTTTCCCCTGGGAGATCACTGTCTCCAGAGCTCTGGTCCTCTCTAGGCTGGACTATTACAACAGTTTCTTTCTAAATCTTTCTGCCTCTACTCTTTGACCTTTACAACGTATATAGAACAGTACTGCGAGACTTGTCCTTGGCCTCAAGCCCAGGGATCATACCTCTCCAGCTCAGAAATCTCTTCACTGGATTCCCGTGACTGCAAGAATCAACTTCAAGACCCTCTGCATTGTCCACAAGGATTTCTGGGGCATGAGACTGCTCTACCTCCAACTATCTCTTCCAAAACATCTTCCTTCTCGAGCTCTCTGTTCATCCACCTCCAACTCTCTGCGGGTGAGACGCTTCTCCAAGCAGAGAGTTGGGGGCAGATCTATCTCCTCGGCTGGGGCCTCCCTCTAGAACAGCCTCCCTGCCTCTCTCAAACTTGAGCAGAACCACCTCTGGTTCTGGAAGCAACTCAAGACCTTCCTTTTCGCTTCTGCTTCCTCTCTTCCTCTCCCCTGCTGATGTCCCGACTGCTCCACGGACTGGTTACCTGGCTAGCCTCTGAACTCGAGCCCAGGCTCTTACATGTCCAGTTGCCCTCGCACTGCCTCCGGGCTCTCCAGCACTTAAGGGTCTTATCTGAAACCCTACAGTCCCTTATCTCTGCACTTATGAGCCACCCGCTGGCTGCACTTGTGAGTTAACTGCACTTCCCCCTTCACCTCCCCCCCTAGCACTTCTCCCCTTCCCTGCACTTGCGCGATCTGAATGACACAAGGCGTAGTAAGATTGTTATTTTGTCCTCTCTTGTTTCCCCCTCCTTATCTTGTCGTGCCTAGAAATACTTGTGTACGGGCGCGTTATAAATGCCACATCATATCATATCAGAAGAAAATATACTCTCTTGGTTTTGTGTGTGTGTTGATTTTATGAAAGACAAATGGCATTCATCCCGTGCAATTTGGGTGGTTATGCAAAGCCAATTTAATGAAATGCACATATTTCACTTCCCCTTGATATGCTAATTTCTGGTGATGTCACATCCCATTGCGTTTGTTGATGAGTCCCCCACTTTAATTTTTACGACTTGACCCCTGACTTAGATAGCACAATTATTCCTCAAGTTAGAGAAGTGATATTTAAACTTGTTATAGTTTAAATAAAAATACAACTTCAGTGACCCCCGCAAACTATAACTGCTTATATTTTCTATTAGTACCTGGTGAGGGTCTATGAGCTTGTAAAAAGCAAGAACTCTACGAGCACTGTCAGTCCGGAGTTCTTTCTGCGAGTGGCCACCATGGACAGGGAGAAGGGACTACGTGTAGTCCCTTCGCCCCTTCCATGGCTGCCATTTTCTTTGTTTTTTTTACATTGATTTTAATGGTCGCAATGGAAAGGGAGAAGGGACTACAGATAGTCCCTTCTCCCCCATTTTTGTTGCTTTTTTTTTTCCTCGGGTGGAAAAATGGCTTCAGCGCTGTTTCTCGACTCAAAAAATTGCAATTATTACCCTGGTACAACATATTGGGGTACTAATGGCTATATAACCCTCGGAGGGGGCCAGTACCAGTCAGGTAATGCCCCGGGCTCCGTTAAAGCCCTTGCTTTGCTCCAGCTTTTAATTACGGCCCCAGGGGCATTACCCGAGCGGTAATGCCCCCATCCTCGGGTTATATTGCCTAATAAAAAGCAGTATCTGTAATCCATTTTTAAAGAGCCCTGCAACACCCCCCCTCCACTCCCCAACTAGGGGCCACCCCAGAGCTTGAAGACCACTAGGTTAAACAGTTAAACAGATCTCATAGGCTCAAACAATAGAGCTAAGGCTCAGGTTCCAGAGTTCTTACAGACTCAGAATGCAGACACATGTCCATGTTGCATTAATCTTACAGGCTAAGGCCGCAGACAACAGATTATTTCTAGTAGTCTATTATTTTATTCTTTCTATATACAACATATTATGAAATGTCACATGTCTTTAGTCAAGTCAAGAAGTTACCAGCAGAGCAGCAGGACTGTGCCCTCGTACAACACTGAAATTACCCCAAATCATCAGCAAAAATTGTCCCCAAGTCACTCAAATATCAGATTGAAATTGTTTGGGGAAATTCAGTAATTTTATCTTGAATTATATTTTGTGAAAACATATTTATTTGGTCTCTTAGTAACACCCAAAAATGAACTTGCAATTTTGTGAAGATACACTCTTTCGACCCACTAAATTATTTTGCTCAGTTTCAAGGAAATAGACTCACGTGGCCCTGAACATCACCTTGTCATTTTCAGAAAATTCTTCTTTTTTCCCTAAAAAGCAGCATTCTTGTTCATGAAATCGTTTTGTTCCTAGATGTCAGCTTGTCATTTTATTAACACACAATGATTTTTGCCCCAAAACATCAGCTTGTCTTTTCATTAAATCGCATTGATTTTGACCCAAAACATCAGCTTGTCGTTTTCATGAAGGGCTCTCATTAAATCTGCTACTGTCTCACATGTACCGATCCTGCAAAACATTTCCATTCACGGCTTATAAACCAATGCCATCATATGCCCATTTTAAGGATAGCGTGGGCGTGCACCGCTTCATCTTCCCAGTTTTATTTATCATATGCCCCAGTACAGTCTCATACACCCATTTACCGCCTTATATGCTGAGGTTTCACCTCATAATGCCAAGGCACTGCCGTTATGTCTATGGTCAGCCCTATATGCCCTGTTTCAACCAGATATGCCAGGGTTTAGAACCTAAATGCTCAGCCTCAGATTGCTCAGAAAATGCCTTGAATCCACAGGTCCAACCTTATATGCGCTGGAATGACCTTAATGCTCTGATTTAGCCTCATATGCCCAGGGACTGCCTCAGTGACCGACTTCAGGCGATTATGTCAAGAGACCGCCCCAAATGGCCAGGCCGGCTTCACATGCCTTAAAGGCCAGCCTAATTGCCACAAGCACATTCGGAAAAACAGTTCTATGCCCAGGTTTAATGTCATAAACCTATCAACTTCCTGCAGTACTACAATGTTCAGATCCAGCCTTGCATGGCCAGGTTCAGCCTCACATGCCTGGGCTGATCCAGGCTCCATCCTCAAGCTATCTTTCGGGTGCAGGAGAGAGGCCAAAAGGCTTCCATGGGGCCTCTTCATGAATTAACTACTGAGCTGGGATGCCCATATCTTAGCCGCTGTACGCACTCACTGGCTCTAGAGCATCCAGGACGACCCTTCAAATGATCAGGGTCCAGGAATCAGGCCTCCCCATGTGCACCTTAACATCAACTGAAGGTGCCAAAATCCTTCCTTACTTTTCTGGACAGGTATGTCCACGCCATGATTTATCACTGATACTACTCCTGGCACCCATCTTCGATTTTGAACAAGAGATACCTCTCAGTTTGAATCCCAGCACACCTTTTCACTCAATAAACATTTGATAGAAGCTGGCAGCCATCCTTGGACGTGGAATTAATCTCTCATAACTTGTATATAGTGGCAGCGAAAATTAATCCGAAATCATACACCAAGCAATTGCAAAGAGCAAAAGTTTGATCCATGACAACACCAGCTATACCAAACATAACAACGATAAGAGACATGTTCTGAGCACTAAACCTGAGAATTGAGTGTTCACACAAGAGCTATGATGAGTCATGTTCTTGGAATTTCAGAGCTGGAACATAGATGGAAATTGGGTGGGTGTAAAACGCAGATGTTGTTCTAACTGACTAACCCCTGCTTTCAAGATCATTGCGCTAAAGACCTACCATAATTGCCAAACAATTATCTTTTCCTCAATCACAGGAGGATACCTTATCACTTATATATGTGGGAAGAGTAGCTTCCCTTCAACCCAACTAAAACCAGACTTATGATCTGTGGCCCCAAAACCACCTACTCCACCAACATTCCGTGGTCAGAATAAAACCTTCCTGCGGGCAACCTCAACACTCAAAAACCTTGGATTTCGCATGGATAACTCTCTCACCCTTGAACCAGAAGCTAAAGCTATAGTCACAGCTGCTTCTTTCAACTAAACATCCCTCTGTGGTATCATACCCTAAATGACGTTCACCGGGGGCGCAATAAAACCTACATTTGGCTAGGGGGGGGGGCTAGCTGGTGATGGGAGGGGGCCACTTTAGAAAATGGGTTTGGCAACATTGGACTCTCCGCCCCCTCTCTCTACCCCAAAGGTTGTCTGGCATGGGACCCAAGTATCAAATGGTAGCAGCCCAGCATTACACATAGGCGCACACACAATTATACATTCACTCACTCATTTAAACATCACATTTACCATACACTCGCTCATTGACATGCACACCTAGCCCCCATACATCATACACTCATTCACATATACATTACATACACACTCCTTCAAAACATGCATACATACATACACAATGAGCTAATGTGCACTGCTAGTTTCAGAAAAGGCTTTCCTCACGTCTCTGGCTAACAAGAAGCAAGTGTGCACATCAGCCCCTTCCCCTCAGATGTGAAAGAACATATAATGCCCACACACATCCGTGGGGAGGGGGCTGGTGTGTGAGTTTGATTTTTGTTAGGCAGAGAGCGCCTCAATGCTACCGCTTAGTGTAGTCAGACGTGTGTTGCCGCAGTTCGCTTGGGGCCTCCTTCCGAGTCCCATTTTCCCATTTCCTTGATTACACTCCCTTTCCATTACCTTTCCTTGAACTACCCTCTTCTGTGCTTTTCTTCCTGGACTTCTCCTGTGCTCGGGTCACGGATTTCCATTCCTCTGAGTTAGGATACTGTTTCCTTCCTGGTTCCCGGTCCTGGATATTTGAACGCTACTTGGCGTAGGACTTGCAATCCTCACGCCGGGAATCCAAAGACCAGCACACGGGCCTGTACAAATCCCGGACCGTGGGAAAGAACACATCCAAGAAGGTTGCAAGCAAAGAGAAACAGGTGAGAAGGGGAGAGACTTGTGACAGATTGAGACGCCTTAAACCCGATACAAATGCAAAGATGGAAGCCGCGGTTCAAGACCTCATGCGAGGTATGCAGGAACTAACCACTTAAGTCCAGAACCTTAAAGCAGAGAACGCTGCATTAGAGCAGCTAGTCTTATTTTGTGACTCTACAGCCAAAGAATGTGTCTTTTTGGGAGGAGTAGTGGACAAATACGATGGCTCTTCAAAAACCCTGCGTGCCTTCCTTGAGTCATGTTTGGTGCATTTTACCTTCAAGCCATACTACTTTTCCACCCCAAAAGCAAAGGTGGGATTCATGATATCACATCTTACGGGCAATGCCCTGACCTGGGCAACGCCCCTAGTGAATACGGGTGACGCACTCCTGGATGATTATGATGGGTTCGCGGAAGCCCTAAAGGCCATGTTTGATTGCCCAGAACTTGTTTACAGTGCTCAAAAAAGACTGCTTGAATTTCAACAAGGGTCCCAGGATATGCTTACATATGTGACCCGCTTTAAACAATTAGTAAAAGAGGCTGATTGGTTGCAAAAAGCCAGCTTCACCCTCTTTCAAAGAGGCCTAAATGAAGAGATAAAGGACGAGTTAGCCAGGGTAGCCCGCCCAAGCTCCTTCCAAGCTCTCATGGACCTCTCCCTACAAATCGATTTCCGGATCCAGGAAAGAAAGGCAGAGAAAAGGAAGTCTAAGCCAACATCCCAAAAGGCTGCTACGGACCACCCATACAAACCAGAGCCAGCTGCATCTCCAACCCCAGACCCAGAACCCATGCAACTAGGAGCCTTCCGAGGACCCATTACCCCACAAGAAAGGATGCGTTGGATTGATACCGGACTGTGCATGTACTGTGCCTCTGATAAACACCTTGTGAGAGAGTGCCCTATTGCTCCACCTCGGCGTTCGGGAAACGCCAGCCCCCGATCCTAAGTGGGGCACAGTTTCGGCAGAAAGATGTCTGCTCCTCACAAATTCCTTCCTTGAACTCTCCAGGACAGAACAATCTTGTGATTCTACAGGCATTCCTGTCACCTTCTGAGAAAGAATCCTACCACTTCCTGGCTTTAGTGGACTGCGGAGCCGTGGGCATATTCATAGATCCTGATTGGGTCATTAGTCATAACGTTGCCCACGAAACACGAGAGACAATGCACCCTGTTGAAGCCATTGATGGGAGACCCTTGTCTTCCGGACCCATAACCCACCAAACCAAAGAGATTCTTCTTTCAATAAACCACCACCAAGAGAGGACTAGATTTGACATCATAAGATCTGCCCACTATCCCATGGTTCTATGCATGCTCTGGCTGCAGAAACACAACCCCTACATCAATTGGGCAGCAGGCTCCTTGTTTCTTGGTTCAGAACATTGTATGTCCC
The DNA here is from genome assembly GCF_040938575.1 of Ambystoma mexicanum. Lineage (NCBI taxonomy): Eukaryota > Metazoa > Chordata > Amphibia > Caudata > Ambystomatidae > Ambystoma > Ambystoma mexicanum. The sequence continues at coordinate 1,265,985,098 of NC_090934.1, read as the reverse complement.
ATTGTTTGTCACCTACCACCTTACCAAGTTCCTTAGAAGACTCCCAAGAAACCCAGAAATTCCTAGTAACTGTCTCTAACATTATCCGGATCCCCCAGGCTTACCAGGCATACTCAGATGTGTTCTCAACAGCTATTGTTCAGTATCTCCAACCCCAGAGACATGAGGATTGTGCTATTGACACTGAGCCTTCAGCAGTGATTCCCTTCGGATGAATGTTTATTCTATCCGAACCTGAAAAAAGGGCCCTCCGGGATTATCTGGACACCAACTTGGCAAATGGAACTCTTCGACCATCCAAGTCCCCAGCCAGAGCTTCCCTCTTCTTCGTTCCTAAGAAGGATTCCAAGGAGCTTAGACCAATGCACCCTCCAGGACCGTTACCCATTGCCTCTTATTTTGGACATCCTGGAAGCTGTCAGAGGTGCAGTCATCTTCACAAAACTAGATCTCAGGTGTGCCTACCATCTTATTCGTATAAAAGAAGGTGATGAATGGAAAACAGACTTCAGAACACCCTTTGGCCATTTTGAATATTTGGTCATGCCCTTTGGACTTGCTAATGCCACCGCAATTTTCCAACGTTTCATGGATCGGGTCTTTTCTGACAGTTGTTCCTTTTCGTCATTGTATACCTAGAAGACATACTGATTTACTCCAAGGAACCTCGGGAACATGAAGAACACATTAAGGCAGTTTCACAACGTTTACGAGAACATAAGCTCCTGGCCAAACCTGAAAAATGCCTTTTCCATGTATCAACTGTTCACTATCTTGGATTTGTTCTTAGCCCAAAGGTGATTGGAATGGATTCTTCCAGGGTTGATTCCATACTATCTTGGCCTGTTCCATCCACTGTGAAACAAATTCAATCCTTCCTGGGGCTCGCTAACTTTTACAGGAAATTCATACCCGCATTTTCTGAGATTGTACATCTCACTGTCACACTATTAAAGAAAGACACCCCCTTTCAGTGGTCCTCCGCTCACGACTCTGTGTTTCAACGGTTGAAGTCGGAGTTCACACAAGCTCCCATCTTGGCTCAACCCCACACAGACCGTCCTTTCCTTGTTGAGACTGATGCATCCAACTACGCCATCGGAGCAGTTCTGAAACAGGAACTTGATGACAAGGTAGAACACCCCATTGCCTATCTCTCCCACACCTTGACTCCCAGTGAAACCCATTATTCCATCCTGGAGAAGGAGTTGCTAGCCATTCAACAAGCCTTCACTGACTGGCGCATCTCCTTCTGGGAGCCAAACACCCGGTACGAGTCCGTACGGACCATCGGAATCTTCAAGTGCTACAATCCCAGGAGTGCAGAAACAGCTGTCAAGCCCGCTGGGCCTTCTTTTTTGCCCAATACCAATTTCAAATCCATCACTTTCCTGGAACACATAACATCATAGCTGATGCCTTATCCAGACGTCCTGATTATGAACCCCTTGAGGACTGGACCTTTCCCAAGATGTTTCCCAACACAATATTCATAGCTCAAGCCGTTACTCTCCTGGAGGATATTCGAGCCCAAACTCAGTCCTCCGAACTCTGGAAGGACTTTAAAAGAGACAATCAGTGGAATCTCAAGATAAAAGATGGATACCTATTCAAGGATACTCGGCTAGCCATTCCCACTCCAGGGTTAGACAAAAGATCACAAACCTATGCCATGATACCCTCCATTCAGGACACCATGGAATCTCCAACACCCTCCGTCTCATACAAAGACAATTCTGGTGGCCAAGGATGAAGGATGACATAAAAACCTATGTCCAGGCATGTGCAGTCTGTAATCAGAATAAACATGACAATAGAAAACCAGCAGGTCTCCTACACCAATCAGCAATACCAACAAACCCTGGGAAATCATTGCCACAGATGTTATCGTGGCATTGCCTTCTTCCAGAGGCTACACGACTATAATGGTTACCATTGATTTGTTCACACATATGGCTCATTTTACACCTCTATACAAACTACCATCCTCATCTGAACTAGCTGTGATTTTTCTAGAACACATATTCCGGCTTCATGGACTACCTTCCAAAATCATTTCCGACAGAGGGCCCCAGTACATATCCCAGTTTTCGAAACAGCTATGTTGGATATTGGGGATCCAACGTGCCTTGTCCTCGGGCTATCGTCCACAGACCAATGTAGCTACTGAATGAGTAAACCAAACCCTGGAACAGTATCTTCGCTGCTTCGCCACCAAAGTCCAGGATGATTGGTCACTCTTGAATTCACATACAACAATTCGGATCATTCAGCTATCAAGACCAGCCCTTTCTTCTGTAGCCAAGGATTTCACCCTTCCGTCCTACCACCCATTCTCCCACATCCTACCCCAGTTCCTGCGGTCGATTCATGGATTGAAACTCTGGTCACTATACACAAAGAAGCAAAGGAACACCTGGAAAAGGCCCGAAGAGATGTTAAACAATATGCAGACTCCAAAAGAAGGCCTGGTCCTTCCTATTCAATAGGCGATAAGGTTTGGCTATCCTCAAAACTCCTTCCTCATCACCTACAACCAAATAAATTGGCTCCCACCTATTACAGACTTTTTCTATAAAGGAAATTGTTAATCCAGTGGCCTTCCGACGCCGACTACCAGAGTCATGGAAAAGGATTCATTCAGTCTTCCACACTTCTCTGTCAAAACCATATGTGTAGCCCTCTCGAACTGCTCCAAGATCTACTCCAGTAATTGTCAATAACCAACTTGAATATGAGGTCTCTAGAATTTGTGACTCCAGGTACCGACGAGGTCAACTACAGTATTTGGTTGAGTGGAAAGGGTATCCTTCCAGTGAGCGCACTTGGGAACCCTTCTCAAACATGAATGCCCTCCGGCTGATGCGAAGATATCATCTTATCCACCCAGGAAAACCCAGAGGTGCCGGGCTTCAGAGGAGGCATGCTGTCATGAACCACCGATTACGTCCGTTCTGGACATCGTGGTCCCTGACCCATAAAGGACTGAATTCCGTGATCCTTCCAACATGGCCGTTGAATACGATACACAGTTTACCAGCCCTTACGCGCTACGTTCAACTTCCTACAAAACAGTCACGCCCCCGCTGCTCTGTGCGTCTCAACGCTACCGCTTAGTGTAGTCAGACGTGTCTTCCAGGAATTCGCTCGGGCCTCCTTCCGACTTCTCCTGTGCTCGGGTCACGGCGTTCCGTGCCTCCGAGTTAGGATACTGTTTCCTTCCTGGTTCCCGGTCCTGGATATTTGAACGCTACTTGGCGTAGGACTTGCAATCCTCACGCTGGAATCCGAAGACCAGCACACGGGCCTGTACAAATCCCAGACCGTCCGGAAGAACACATCCAAGAAGATTACAAGCAAAGAGAAACAGGTGAGAAGGGGAGAGACTTGTGACACTAAATCCTGTTTTTTGTGGATCAAAGGGTCCCTCTGGTTAATGGAGTTCGCTGTGGTTCCTGATTAAAGCAGCAGGTTTCCAGTGAAGCTGAGGCGAGACCAGAATGTCTGTCTCCTGCAAACCACAGGTAGCCCTGCAGGGATGACTATTGTAAACTCGCAGTCCCAGACATGACATTTCACTGTCAATCGATGCTGAACGCAGGAGCTGGCTTCAGGTTTACACAGTTGCATATGAAAGGTTGTTTGGGTTTCCTGTCTCCTTTGTTAGCCTCTGCAGCCGGGCCCCGGTGGGCCTTTTTGAATTACTCTCTGATTAGTATGCAAATCGCAGCTACCAGCTAATGGGCTCAACAAAAGGACAGGGCGGATCCATGAAGCCTTTGTCAGTTAATCAGGTTGGTCATGACAGGGGGAAGGTTTGGCCCTCCTGCTTCTGGAGATGTATTGTGTACTCCACCTGTCAGATCTCAACTAAATATGACTGGGGGACTGCCCTCTAGGCTGTGTCTAGTATAAGGAACTAATGGTGGCAACAGTAAAGACAGACACAAGTGGTCACAATTCAAGGGTGTTTAGTAAACTGTAAATGCAGGGTGGAACCTAAATCTAAGATGGGAGCAAGCGTCGTGCATCAAATGAAAAATAAGGCAGTCCTTGTGGCGTTGTGTCAAAATAAAAAGGGACTATACTAAAGAAAAACCTATTGCCAATACAAACTCTAAATACAAAAAGAAGTATGGGATAATGTTCTCAGTAAAGAAAGAAGTGTTTACAAAGAATAAGTCAGTATGTGATTGCCAGGGGTCTTCCTTCCCCATGTGTTGAGCCCAGGACAAGAGGGATCTCCAGAGCACAGCACACACACAAGCTTTCCAGAAAGAGACGACAGTTCCGTATCAGCTATCAGGTTCTTCAACGGTTAAGTCTCTTTTAACAAAAAAACCTCTTGCCTTTGAGGGCCTGATGCATCCAACAAACAAACACAAAGTTTTGTACCACTTTTACTTTGGGCGACGGCTTCACCCCTCGGTCCCCTTCTTTTGGGTGCAGACCCTTCACCAGTCGTATTCAACAAAACAACTAAACAGTTCCTTTTTCCAATGAACGTTGGGTGATGACTTTTCACCACTGGATCTCCCTCGGCCGGGCTCGGACCCAACTGACAAGGGGGACAATTCACTTCCCCTAGTCTTCCAATATTTCTTGCTTTCCCGAATCTTAAATGTCCTTTTATACAGTTCTTCGGGCTTTGGCCCTGGTTGTCAGCTTCCCTCTTCCGGGTTCACTCTCGACAACCTTTATCAACAGTTCACTGTATTTTGGGACTTCAGACTTTGTCCCATCTTGTTAGCATCCCTCCACCGGGTTCACACTTGCCAGCCTTCATGACACACAGTGTATACACTAGTTTCACCACACAGGACTCATCTCCCTTTCTTCATCAATATCTGTTGGTCAAAGACTTCATGAGTCTTAATGTCTTTTCAAACAATTCTTTGTGCACATCCCTCTGTCGGGTTCATTCTTGTCATCACACTCTTCATAAGACTTCACCATGCGGGATTCATTCCCTTAGCTTTCACAATCATCTGTTGGTCAAAGACTTTCGATGGTACAGAGGATTTTCCAAGACCCCTGTTAGACCACTTTGACCTCTCTTCACCTCTTCCCAAGGCCTTCTTCTCTACCTTCGGGTAATTGCCTATTGTTTTCTGCCTGAGCACCCACGTGGTGCCGGGATGCCTAAGTTGCAGGCTTTCCCCCACTTTCTCAATAGTTCCTTTATGCATTCAAAGTTTAAATTAGCTGTTTGCTACTTCTCGTTCAATACAGCCCGGTTTCTTATCGACTCTCCCCTCGACTCACTGACTGTGATGAACAGTTTCACTTTCTTCTCCTTTGAGTCAAGGTTGGTACCACAGAGAGCAGCTCTCTCCCCTGCTTGGTTATCAGCGAAGGAGGGTCTTCTGTACCATTGACATCTGCTGCAACACACGCTGGCCTTTGTTCGCGGTCTTATGTTTTGGTCTGCGGAGGTTTCACAGGCCTTGAAAGGGAAGGGCAAGGTCACTTCTCCCCTTGTCACCCTCTCGGTACTTGCCATCTTTCACCTCCTCTTGAACTGCCGTGCTGAGTTAGCCCTCGCATTGTGTGGTGTGCCTTGCTCGTCCTGTGCTCTTGTTCTCCACCTTTTATCCCTGTGGGGAAGGGAAAGGGCTGTCAGGTGTGTGTGTGATTCTGGTCAATTGCCTGATCCTTGTATTGGGAAATGTCAGGTAATTGGCCTGGGTGTTAGACCGTTGCCTTTCGTGTTGTGCGAAAGTGTAAGTGTTGGAAAGGGGGGCAGTGTTCTGGAATATCCTACGTGGTAGGATGGGGAAAAAGTGTTCAAAAAAGGGGGATTCCACGTTCCACCTGTCAGCGTCCCAATCCCACTCCCCAAGGACCCACAATGCAGGTGATCCTCTCTTACTGGTCCACCTCCAGGAACTGGATCCAATAGCGATGGCCGTGTCCTGGCCACCTGGATGACAGATCCTCAGTGACTAACTATGGAGACACCGACAGGTTTCTCACACTACCCAGAGTGCACAGGTCTATGCCTATGTCATGCAGTGAGCATAGGAAAATGTGTGCGGATTAGCCCCATGCATTTTCCGAAGGTTGATCTACCATCATTCAAATTAATTTAAAATGTCAAAAAAGCCCAGGCGTGCGCACACCCACGGTGCGGATGGTCGAATTCCTCACACCCCTGCTCAAACTCAACAACACTAAGGAGGGTCTCAGTCTTGGCAGCCAATCTATGGCCCGCCATACCTAGCTGACTCCCCACCTTGGAAGACTACATAATCTTCAGGTGGTCTGTTAAGTAATGGCTAATCACTATGCCTCAATAAAAGAAAAGGCGCTGATATCTGCATTTAAAAGTCAGACTCAAGTGGGGCCAATCTCATTCACAAGTCTGACTTCAAGACATCCAGTTGAGCACATCAGAGCAGACTCGAGAAGAGATTAGCGGGGTGGCCTGAGAAAGCAGCCTAAAATTAGAATGGAGTAATGGGTCCAGTGAGGTTTTATTTAAGAACCAGAACAATTTAGCCAATTTAAGATCAAAGGATTGGGTGTTATTCATTGGGAAAGAAGGCTTTAATTGGTGGAGAACATTACTAGTGGCAGGGGGGGGAAGTTTCTTCCTATACAACAATTTCTTACTGATTTGCCTATAAGGATCTTATCAGAATCATATCAGATCTTATATTCATCCTACTTCAAACTTACAAGATTTTAGAAGAATTAATTAAGTATGTTGGTGTTATATAAGTTCTTATTAAGATGTTATTATTGTTCCTGAAAATCCCACTAGTCTCTCACAACTCCTAATAAGCTACTTATAAGAATCTTATGAGCAAGGATCATTGCGTGATTAAGGCTTACTGCTGGTCAGAACAAGATACTTGCATGGATCAAATGAAGCGGGGCTGAGCCCCGGGTACTGACGTCCTAGAAGGGTGAACTCACAATTGACCAACCCGCCGAAAAGTTTAAATATTTTGTCTAAAAAGAAGCAAGCCATGGGATACTGCGAAAAGGCCATTTTAGCTGAAGTAGCTTTTGGTAAGCTTAGTTACTCAAGTTCCGGAACGGTTTCGTTTTAAAATAAAAGTGTAGGAAGAAGTTGAAACTTGCACTTTCAGTGCACAGCACTGGACGTGCCCTTAAACAGCAAGTGCATGGGTTTTGGGGTTTGTATTGTGCATGGGAGGGGGTGTGGCAATGCGGTTTGTGGGGAGCGGTGCAGGCCAGTAGGGACCACTGGGTAGGTCTATTGTCCTGAAGCCGCTCGTGTAGTGTTTACATGGTGGCCATCTTTGCCTATGCAGTCTTGAGCTCAATTCTTTCTTTCATGCACCAAATGCAGAGTGCTTGCTTTTTGAAAGTTGAAATGAGGGCCTCAACTGGATCCAGGTTCTAATAGAGTTAAGAGCACTAACATGGCTTAAATACTCATAGCTCTCGTTAGCGTTCCTTGCCTCACTTGGGACCATTAAGGAGCATTAAGTCAGATTCTGGGAAAGTAAGCCCTGTTACTCCCCCAACCACATGCACTCATGCTAAATAGGCTGTGTTGCGTCAGCTTATCAGTAGTATTAAATTGTCTTATCTTTAAGAACTGAATATTCATGAACCTTAACATGCATTTTTATGGAGTTTTTTTAATGTATTATATTTGAGCACAATTTCCACTTTTGTTAGCAGATGTACAGGGTACATAGACTATGTCACTCAGTAATCCTTTACAGTTACCTAAAACATAGGAACATGTCATTTAATTCTCCATCTGGTAGTGCTCTTGTAATGGTGCGAAGACATTTTACATTGCAGGATGTTGGCTTAAAATGGCTGCCAATTAGATGTTCTAAATTGCCTTGTGATCTATCAAAGGGCACTTGATATAGACTAATTTTAACCTGGCTAGGGGGTTAGCCATTTTGTTGTGCTGTGCTTCATGGCCTCGCCATGTGTTGTTTTTGGGGGCGCCCACTAGTTGGCACATTTTACTTGGTGGAGCTAACTCAGCGGTCTGGTGTGTGTTAATGTAGAGAAAAGGATTTCACCAAGGGTTGTAATGCAAAGGTGAGTGAGAAAGAGAAAGAGAGAGACTGCTCTGAATGGGAATGGTTCCACTGCAGAGAGCTCTTGTGTGAACAATGTACCAATGTCCAAGAATGAGGGGCACCTGATAAGTATAAGTGATGCTAACATGATAGCACAGTTAGCCATTGGGTGGCCGAGCCCTAAATGAGAGTGTGAAGGGTGCTTTCAAGTAAGATGACTTAGGGTCACTCTGAGGGAGGTGCCTGCATCATAATGTGGCCTGCATAGCATTTTACTCCCCTGGTAGATGTTCCTAGTGTTTGACCGTATGTAAGTGTGTTACTTGCCTGGCAGATAACACCAGTGAATGACTCTGGGAGAACATCAAGTCCCCTGGCAGATATCTTTAGAGTTTAACTGTAGGAGAGCATGTTACTCCCCTGGTGGGATAACCCTAGTGGTTGACATTGGGTTACTGTGTTAATCCTCTGGCAGGATATGCCTAGTGGTTGACATTACGTTAGTGGGCTACTCGCCTGCTAGGATAGTCTTAGTGTTTGACGGTGGCATAAAATGGTGGATATTCCTGGTGGTTCACTGTGGATAGCGTGTTACTCTTCTGGAAGGATATGTCTAGTGGTTGGTAGTGGGTTAGTGTTTTACTGCCCTGGTGGATATCCCTAGTGGTTGACTGTGGGATAGTGTTTTGATTCCCTGGCAGGATATCCCTAGTGGTTGACAGTGGGTTAGTGCGTTACTCCCCTGATGGATACACCTAGTGGTTGAGTGTGGGATAGTGTGTTACTCCCTTAGCAGGATATCTCTAGTGGTTGACTGTGGGATAATATGTTACTCCTTTAGCAGGATATTCAAAGTGGTTGACTGTGCGATAGCGTGTTACTACTCTGCCAGGACATCCCTTGTGGTTAACTGTGGGATAGTGTGTTACTCCCCTGGCAGGATATCCCTAGTGGTTGACAGTGGGTTAGTCTATTACTCTCCTGATGGATATCCTTAGTGGTGGACTGTGGGATAGCGTGTTACTACTCTGCCAGGACATCCCTTGTGGTTGACTGTGGTATAGCGTGTTTCTCCTCTGCTAGTATATTCCTAGTGGTTGGCTGTGGGAGAGTGTGTTACTTCCCTGGCAGGATATCCCTAGTGGTTAACAGTGGTTTAGTGTGTTACTCCCCTGGTGGATATCCCTAGTGGTTGAGTGCGGGATAACGTGTTACTCCCTTAGCAGGATATACTTAGTGGTTGACTGTGGTATAACATGTTACTCCCTTGGCAGGATATCCCTAGAGGTTGACTGTGGGATAGCGTGTTACTACTCTGCCAGGACATCCCTTGTGGTTGAGTGTGGGATAGCAGGTTCCTCCCATGGCAGGATATACCTGGTGGTTGACAATGGGTTAGTCTGTTATTCTCCTGATGGATATCCCTAGTGGTTGACTGTGGGATAGCGTGTTACTCCCCTGGCAGGATATCCCTAGTGGCTGACTGTGGGATAATTTGTTACTCACCTGGCAGTAAATCCTTAGAGTTGACTGTGGGGGAGCAGGTTACTCCCCTGGACAGATATCCCTAGTGGCTGACTATGGGATAGTATGTTACTCCCCTGGCAGGATATCCCTAGTGGTTGACAGTGGGTTAGTCTTTTACTCTCCTGATGGATATCCCTAGTGGTTGACTGTGTGATAGCGTATTTCTCCCTTAGCAGGATATCCCTAGTGGTTGACTGTGGGATAACATGTTACTTCCTTGGCAGGATATCCCTATTGGTTGACTGTGGTATAGCGTGTTACTCCCCTGGCAGAATATCCCTAGTGGTTGGCAGTGGGTTAGTGTGTTGCTCCTCTGGTAGTATATTCCTAGTGGTTGACTGTGGGATAGTGTGTTACTTCCCTGGTGGATATCCCTAGTGGTTGAGTGCGGGATAACGTGTTATTCCCTTAGCAGGATATACCTAGTGGTTGACTGTGGTATAACATGTTACTCCCTTGGCAGGATATCCCTAGAGGTTGACTGTGGGATAGCGTGTTACTACTCTGCCAGGACACCCCTTGTGGTTGAGTGTGGGATAGCAGGTTCCTCCCATGGCAGGATATACCTGGTGGTTGACAGTGGGTTAGTTTGTTATTCTCCTGATGGATATCCCTAGTGGTTGACTGTGGGATAGCGTGTTACTCCTCTGGCAGGATATCCCTAGTGGCTGACTGTGGGATAATTTGTTACTCACCTGGCAGTAAATCCTTAGAGTTGACTGTGGGGGAGCAGGTTACTCCCCTGGACAGATATCCCTAGTGGCTGACTATGGGATAGTATGTTACTCCCCTGGCAGGATATCCCTAGTGGTTGACAGTTGGTTAGTCTTTTACTCTCCTGATGGATATCCCTAGTGGTTGACTGTGGGAAAGCGTATTTCTCCCTTAGCAGGATATCCCTAGTGGTTGACTGTGGGATAACATGTTACTTCCTTGGCAGGATATCCCTATTGGTTGACTGTGGTATAGCGTGTTACTCCCCTGGCAGAATATCCCTAGTGGTTGGCAGTGGGTTAGTGTGTTGCTCCTCTGGTAGTATATTCCTTGTGGTTGACTGTGGGATAGTGTGTTACTTCCCTGGCAGGATATCCCTAGTGGTTAACAGTTAGTGTGTTACTCCCCTGATGGATATCCCTAGTGGTTGAGTGTGGGATAGCGTGTTACTCCCTTAACAGGATATCCCTAGTGCTTGACTGTGGGATAACATGTTATTCCCTTGGCAGGATATCCCTATTGGTTGACTGTCGGATAGCATGTTACTACTCTGCCAGGACATCCCTTGTGGTTTACTGTAGGATAGCGTTTTACTCCCCTGGCAGGACATCCCTAGTGGTTGACAGTGGGTTAGTCTGTTGCTCTGCTGATGGATATCCCTAGTGTGTTACTGTGGGATAGTGTGTTACTGCTCTGGCAGGATATCCCTAATGGCTGACTGTGGGATAGTGTGTTATTCACCTGGCAGTAAATCCTTAGAGTTGACTGTGTGATAGCGGGTTACTACTCTGGACAGATATCCATAGTGGCTGACTGTGGGATAGCATGTTACTCCATTGGCAGGATATCCCTAGTGGTTGACTGTGGGATAGCATGTTACTCCCCTGGCAGGTTATCCCTATTGGTACGCAGTGGGTAAGTGTGTTACTCCCCTGGTGGATATCCCTAGTGGTTGACTGTGGGATAGCGTGTTACTCCCCTGGCAGGCTATCCTTAGTGGTTTGCTGTGGGTTAGTGTGTTACTCCCCTCGTGGATATCCCTAGTGGTTTATTGTGGTATAGCGTGTTACTTCCCTGGTGGATATCCATAGTGGTTGACTGTGGTATAGCGTGTTACTCCCCTGGCAGGATATCCCTAGTGGTTGACAGTGGTTTGGGGTGTTCCTCTCCTGGTGGATAGCCCTAGTGGTTGACTGTGGGATAGCGTGTTACTCCCCTGGCAGGATGTCCCTAGTGGTTTACTGTGGAACAGCATGTTACTCCCCTGGCAGGATATTCCTAGTGGTTGACAGTGGGTTAGTGTATTACGTCCCTGGTGGATATCCCTAGTGGTTGACTGTGGGATAGTGTGTTACTCCCCTAGCAGGATATCCCTAGTGGTTGACTGTAGGATAGTGTGTTACTCCCCTTGCAGGATATCCCAAGTGGTTGACAGTGGGTTAGTGTGCTACTCCCATGGTGGATATCCCTAGTGGTTGACTGTGGAATAGCGTGTTACTCCCCTGGCAAGATGTCCCTAGTGGTTGACTGTGGAACAGCATGTTACTCCCCTGGCAGGATATTCCTAGTGGTTGACAGTGGGTTAGTGTATTACGTCCCTGGTGGATATCCATAGTGGTTGACTGTGGAATAGTGTGATACTCCCCTAGCAGGATATCCCTAGTGGTTGACTGTAGGATAGCATGTTACTCCTCTTGCAGGATATCCCTAGTGGTTGACATTGGGTTAGTGTGCTACTCCCATGCTGGATATCCCTAGTGGTTGACTGTGGGATAGCGTATTTCTCCGTTAGCAGGATATCCCTAGTGGTTGACTGTGGGATAACATGTTACTTCCTTGGCAGGATATCCCTATTGGTTGACTGTGGTATAGCGTGTTACTCCCCTGGCAGAATATCCCTAGTGGTTGGCAGTGGGTTAGTGTGTTGCTCCTCTGGTAGTATATTCCTAGTGGTTGACTGTGGGATAGTGTGTTACTTCCCTGGCAGGATATCCCTAGTGGTTAACAGTTAGTGTGTTACTCCCCTGATGGATATCCCTAGTGGTTGAGTGTGGGATAGCGTGTTACTCCCTTAACAGGATATCCCTAGTGGTTGACTGTGGGATAACATGTTATTCCCTTGGCAGGATATCCCTAGTGGTTGACTGTGGGATAGCATGTTACTACTCTGCCAGGACATCCCTTGTGGTTTACTGTAGGATAGCGTTTTATTCCCCTGGCAGGACATCCCTAGTGGTTGACAGTGGGTTAGTCTGTTACTCTGCTGATGGATATCCCTAGTGGTTGACTGTGGGATAGTGTGTTACTGTTCTGGCAGGATATCCCTAATGGCTGACTGTGGGATAGTGTGTTATTCACCTGGCAGTAAATCCTTAGAGTTGACTGTGTGATAGCGGGTTACTACTCTGGACAGATATCCATAGTGGCTGACTGTGGGATAGCATGTTACGGTGTCCAGTCATTTGGTCGACTACAAACTGGTCGACTGCAATTTGGTCGACGCCATTTGGTCGAAAACCAAATGGTCGAATTTTTTTTTTTTATTTATATATGTGTTTTGTGGGTTTTCGTGTAGAAAAAAAAGCAAAAAAGGGGTGAAGATAAAAAAAAAAAAATTCGACCATTTGGTTTTTGACCAAATGGCATCGACCAAATTGCAGTCGACCAGTTTGTAGTCGACCAAATGACTGGCAACCCATTGGCAGGATATCCCTAGTGGTTGACAGTGGGATAGCATGTTACTCCCCTGGCAGGATATCCCTATTGGTACGCAGTGGGTAAGTGTGTTACTCCCCTGGTGGATATCCCTAGTGGTTGACTGTGGGATAGCGTGTTACTCCCCTGGCAGGCTATCCTTAGTGGTTTGCAGTGGGTTAGTGTGTTACTCCCCTCGTGGATATCCCTAGTGGTTTATTGTGGTATAGCGTGTTACTTCCCTGGTGGATATCCATAGTGGTTGACTGTGGTATAGCGTGTTACTCCCCTGGCAGGATATCCCTAGTGGTTGACAGTGGTTTGGGGTGTTCCTCTCCTGGTGGATAGCCCTAGTGGTTGACTGTGGGATAGCGTGTTACTCCCCTGGCAGGATGTCCCTAGTGGTTGACTGTGGAACAGCATGTTACTCCCCTGGCAGGATATTCCTAGTGGTTGACAGTGGGTTAGTGTATTACGTCCCTGGTGGATATCCCTAGTGGTTGACTGTGGGATAGTGTGTTACTCCCCTAGCAGGATATCCCTAGTGGTTGACTGTAGGATAGCGTGTTACTCCCCTTGCAGGATATCCCCAGTGGTTGACAGTGGGTTAGTGTGCTACTCCCATGGTGGATATCCCTAGTGGTTGACTGTGGGATAGCGTGTTACTCCCCTGGCAGGATGTCCCTAGTGGTTGACTGTGGAACAGCATGTTACTCCACTGGCAGGATATTCCTAGTGGTTGACAGTGGGTTAGTGTATTACGTCCCTGGTGGATATCCCTAGTGGTTGACTGTGGGATAGTGTGATACTCCCCTAGCAGGATATCCCTAGTGGTTGACTGTAGGATAGCGTGTTACTCCCCTTGCAGGATATCCCTAGTGGTTGACAGTGGGTTAGTGTGCTACTCCCATGGTGGATATCCCTTGTGGTTGATTGTGGGGTAGCATGTTACTCCCCTGGCAAGATATCCCCAGTGCTTGACATTGGGTTTGTGTACTACTCCCCTGGTGGATATCTCTTGTAGTTGACTGTGTGATAGCGTGTTACTCACCTAGCAGGATATCCCTAGTGGTTGACTGTGGTTAGTGTGTTACTCCCCTGACAGGATGCCCCTATGGTTGAGTGTGGAATAACAACCTGTGTTTCAAGCATAGGCGCCAGGAATGTATTTGGGAGAAATGGCATGCTTTAGGGTAGTGCAGTATGCATAACTGCAGACTATTCATGCTTATACTGGGGCAAAGGGAGGGTCTCTGTAGCCTAATTTCTGACATTAAGAGTTTTAGTAATTATTTTATACTAGTCTACAGCCCCATGTACATGGGCCAAACTGCAGGTTTTCATTGACACAGTAGGACCACTATAGATCCTAAGCCTACAGCTCCCTCTAGCGGTGACGACAAGCGAAGCTATGTGAAATGGACCACTGTATATCCTAAGGAAACAGCTCCTTCTAGCATAGCATCCTGTGCGTTGGGCAGCCTCTACTGCGCATGATAGCATCGGACAAACATACATCTGGGCTTTTATTAAATAATAAGGTGATTTCACCTAAATGTTTTTAAAAAAAATCTAACCAACAACACTGCTGGTTCTATAGAGCAACATTGGAGGAAAATTGAGGTTTATTACAACAAGACCTGGTGGCACAACTGGTGCGGCAATCCTGTTTGCAGCAGGTAGACATCTAAAGTTCCAGTGGGTGGCTCAGATGCGCATCACAGGAAGTTTCCACACCGGTCAGGGCGTGTGCACAGATCCTTATGTACCCGGGTGCAGCACATTGAGTACTCATTCATGCACCAGCTTCAAGTAAAGAACCCTTGAAGTCTGAAGTGCTTTTGTCAGGGGACGGGAGGCCTGGATAAACAGCTTATTATTCATCCCACGAAACTGATTTTGTAAATGCTGAGCGTGTGACCACTTCCTAAAGACAGACCTTTTGAGCTCCTCGTAAGGGGTTAAGCAGCCCCCACACACAGATATACTGCCTCCGCAACCTGCCCTCTTTACAAACTCCACTCTCTTTGGTTTTTATCGAACTCTTCTTCAAGCCTCAACAATTCGCACCACAGCATTAATACACGAGTGGTTATAATTTTTTCCGAATTACCGGTATGTTTAACATTGTGCTCGCCATTTATAATTTGAAGAAAACTGCGACACAGCGTCACCAATGGGTTGGTATCTTCCGAACTGACTTGGCGCCAAAGCAACATAATGAATAACGCTCCTTGCAGACCCTTACTCATAATGGAAAGTCTGAAAGTAAATGCCCCAGCACAGCCCAAGGCGTTGGCTGAAAAGCCAGCACTGGATTTTGGACGGCTCTAGTGACCTGCCGCCAATTGGCAGCTGGGGGCAGGTGGTGGGGGCAGTGTGTGAGCGAATGACCGTAATCGAGCAGCCCAGAGGAATTCCTCGCTGCTGGGGTGGGCATCCCAGAGTGACCACCTGGTTTCAAAGTCTGACATTTAAAGAGGGGGGGGGGGCAATGATCAACAGCCTTCACACAAAGTTAGTCATGCCTGGGAACAAAGAAAAGATGTTGGGTGCCAAGAGACGGGGGTCTGGTGAAATGTCCATCAAAGGGGACAAGGGCTGTTGCAGAGGTAGGGTCTTTGGGGACGGGGGCGGAGCAGAGAACAGTATTATTCTTTATGGCGGTAGCTTTCGATGACGATGGAGTAGGCTGTGTAACTGTGTTGAACAGTGCACCCACATTTACCAAGAGAACGGGCTAAATATCAGGGTAATGGAACATCCAATTTTATCACTATCGAACCCTGGCTGGGCAATAACTGGCTGAGTTTGAATGCCTCAAAATCAGTGTACAGCCCGGAAGAAATTTCCCTTGATAAGGTCAACATCAAAGTTCAGACATCAATTTGGCACCACTATTTTGACTCCCACCGTTTAATGACTCAACATGTCAATACGATAGCTCGTCCAACTACCATTTGATGATACTTAAACAAATTAGGCCTTTCATCTCAGAAGATCATGCAGCTTCTATAGCTTGAACAATAATTAGCTCGAGGATCGATTGTGGGAATGCACGTCTTCTGGGAGCACCCCAATATATTTGTTAAACCGTTTGCAGGTAATCCAAAATATGACAGCCGGAAGTGTAACTGGCCCATCAGACAGAGCACTTATTTCACCTGTTCTTAGAAAATAGCACTGGCCCCTGTTCCAGCAAGAATTAGGTTCAAGCTGCTCATTTTTGTGTCGAAGGCCCTCCATGGGATGGGCCCAAGGTATTTGCAACACAAATTTAAGTTTTGTTGCCCAACAAGCACCCTTAGATCTGGCTACTACTTACCCCGAACTAGCGTTCTTTCAATCAAGGGGGACGGGAATACTCTTATACAAGATCTTCGATCTATTCTTGGTTTTCGGACACAAACTCAAACCCCATCTTTTCTAATCAAATCGGTTGTATGCGATATAATCGCTGTGCAAACACTTTGTTTAATAAATGTTGGTGCAAAAATAAAGTGTACAGAAATATCGAACATAGGTGAAAGCAATGGTAGGAGGAAAACTATTGAATAAGCAATATCGTCTGAAAACGACGAGTTTTAAAAATTTTAAAAAGTGAAAATCGGATAACAGTTTATTTTGAGAAACCTTCATGTAAAAGAAGCGACAACGTGCCAACAAAACGAGCTGCAAAACTTTAAACAATGAGGAAATCAGCATGTACCGGTTTACGCTAGCTAAATAAGGATTGCAGCACCACTTCATCCCGACGCAACAGAGAAAATGCATGTAAGAGGACCCACATGAATTCCGCTTCTATTCACCTGCAAAACATTTTCTCCAAAGATCTGCAAAAGATATATTCACCCTTAAACTCAATGAAACCAAACCCTTTGGGGGGTAAGTGTGGACACCCCCACCAACCCCGCAGCCATTCTATTCCCAGTGTTTTCACTTCCTTAGACACCTTAATAATGTTGCTGTGAATATTGAAGGATGTGAAGGAATCCTCGAGTTTGTTCAACCAGTATTGTGAGCCGATGAGAGGAAGTTCTGTCTTTTCATCATTTAGGCATAAACCATGTTGGACTATCCAGGCCTAGATGGTTTGATAGATTATATTGATTGATTCAGAGTCAGTGTTTTGAGACCCAGAGATAGGTATGAGGATTTGAGTGTCATAAGCGTAGTTAGTATAGGTGACTCCCAGATCGTCCAGACAGTCGAATAGAGGTTTCGTAAATATATTTAGAGTGTCGGTGAGACGCACAAGCCTTGGGGCACGCCGTAGGTAAGTGGTGCAGGCGAAGCTGCTGAGGTAGTTGAAAAGACTCTCATGGTTCTGTCCATGAGGAAGGAGTGAATCCACTGAATGGCTTTCGGTGAGAAGTATGCCGCTGTAGCTAGATGATTGCAGAGCATATTATGATTGACTAGGTCAAACGCTGCAGAGAGGTCTAGCAGGAGGAGGAGGGCTAATTTACCATTGTCCTTCAGCTCATCCATTTGCATTTTCAGGTCCAAAAGGACTGTTTCAGTCCTATGTCTAGGACAAAAGCCTGATTGGCGTTGGCCGAGGAGATTGTTTGTTTCCAGATGGTTTTGGATCTGGAGATATGCTGCCCTGTCCATAATTTTGAGGAGGAAGGGCACTGTGGTTATAGGTCAATAGTTAGTCGGTATGTTGGGGTCTAGAGTCGATTTTTTCAGTAGGGAAAGGACCCACGCGTCTTTAAGATTCGTAGGGACAATGCTATCTTTCAAACAAAGCATTGATAAGATTAGTGATGAAAGGTGTCAGCTCATATTCACATTCTTTAATAAGTGACGTTGGGCAGATATAACCTTGGCATCTAGAGGGTTTGAGGCTGGATATGATTTTCAAGACCTCCATATTTGAGACAGGGGTGAATTCGAAAAGTATGCCAGTTTTATAATTCGTGGGAGTCAGAATCTATTGGAGTTGTAATGGTTTAAGGTTCATCTTTTTTTGTTTCAATTTTGGATTGAAGGAGGGCTATTTTATCGAGGAGGGCTTTTTGAATGTCAGTACACCAGCTCTCATATTTAAGGCAGTCTTCAGGTGGTTGCACTGGCGACTCAAGTTCTCTTAAAATGGCGAAGAGTTCCTTAGTCCCTGATTTAGCATTAGTGATTCTTTCATTATAAGTGGTGCTTTTTTTAGAGGATGTCCTGTTTGAAATTTTAGATTCTGCAGCAAAGGCTACTTTGTTCAGTTCGGTTGGGAATTCTTTCCAGCTCGTCTCAGCGGCTCTCTTACAGCTACGCAGAGTTTTGAGGTTGGGACTGTACCATGTGTTAAGGTGGGCTAGAGGTTTGGTTTTACGCATGGCTGAGGGCGCTACCTTATCAATGGCTGCTTGGACCATATGGTTGTATTGGTCGACCATGACTGCCGGGTCGTTGATCTGCTCGTCATGGTACGCCCTGATGGGGTGAAGCAGAGGTAGAATATTATTAACGGTGATGCTTCATGAATTTCTGGATGAGGCAGCTGGTGCCATGGGAGTGGGGGTGTCCACCCTAGAATTCTTGGCGATGTTGAATGTGATGATGTAGTGGTCAGACCAAGGACATTAAGAGTTGGAGGTTATGTATGTGTTCAATTGTGATCCGCTAGCCAGTCAAGAGTACAACCTTTGATGTGTGTAGGGTTGCTAATCTGGTGTGTGTAACCTAATGCAGTGATGGTGTTGGTTAGGTCTAATGCATTGATGTTTTTGGGGTCGTTGTAGCCCAGGTTTAAATCTCCCAATAACAAGGTTTGGGTGCGAGGCTTGGTGTTGTTGGATAGGAGTTGTGCTACATCATCCTCGAATGAGGAAATTGGGTTTGATGGTCTGTAGATAAGGTGAGTGTTCAAGGTAGCCATGGTGGATAAGGCAATTTTAATGGATAGTAATTCGCCAGAGTGGAATGTAAGGTTGGGCATTTCTCTGATGTTCAGGGTGTTCTTAGCAATAATTGCTACTCCGCCACCTTTGGCTGTTGGCCGATCGGTACCGTAAATGGTGTAGTTTTCTGGAACAGCGAGTGAAAGGGTTGGGCCAGTGGTTGCATGAAGCTAGGTTTCGGTGATGGCTAAGATGTCGAGGTTATTGCAGGTAATAAGATCTGCAATGTCTAGAGCATGTGCCGGGAGAGACGTTGGCATTGATGAGGGCACCCTGGAGAGAGGTTGCTGTAGGGTTGAAGTTGTGAGTAGGGGTGCGAGTTGGGTCAGTGTATGTCAGTTGTGTCGATCTTTGTTGGTCAGGTTTGAGGGGTTTCAGGGGCACAGGGTACCTGGGAGAAGTGGTGTGGCCATAGGTCTACGTATACCGAGCATTGGCACTGACCGTTTTAGGTTTAGCTGTCACTGAAGCATGGAAAGGAGTTTTGGAGTTAAGATGTGTGTTCCTCTAGATGGGTGAAGGGATGGCAGTTGAGTGTAAGACCCTTCTGAGCTTAGCAGTTCAGGTAGCGAGTCTGCTATTCCTAATAGTTGCAGAGCATGGTAGGTTGAGGCAGGGTTTGGGCAGTGCAGTCAAGGTTCCTACCAAATCGTTAATGAGATTTGATGGTTGGCATGGCCGTAGAGAAGGATTATGACTGTATAAGTTGGCAGGTAAAAGGAAGAATGAAGGGGGGATGGTTGTGGAGTCAGGTAAGTTGTGCGACGTTATTAGTGTGATAAATTGTGAGTTGTGGACAGAGGACTGTGAAGTGCAAGCATTAGGATGTGGCATCTTAGTGGAGAATCTACAAATTTAAAAGGTTGTGGTTGGCCGGTAGTAGTGTGTGAGCGACCAGGAGAGTGAGTATCTGTGGCACTGGTGGGATGAGGTGTGAAGGAGGGTTGAACCTAGGGTAGTGTTGTTCGTTCGAACTAGGCTGTTTGCAGGCTTAGCTCGTGCTAAGTGTCACAGTAGGGTGAAGTGCAGGCGCAATGAGGAGGGTTGAGTAAGAACTACTTTATGAGAAACTCCTTAGGCAAATTGGCTTATCTAACGATAGAAGAGAGCAGTCAGTGAGACAAGATGTGAGGCGCAGTGAAGCAGTGTTATTGGCGGGTCAGGCACTCCTATGTAAAGTATCATTGTCATGCCAGGAAGCGAGTTAAGGCACTAGAATTGGCATAGGCTCCAATGGTACAATACTTGATACAAATTGGTTAAAATAAGAGTCAGGTTTTCAGGCAATACCATGTAGAATGGCTTCCTGTCGCACAGTACGATACGTAGCACTGTGCGCCGGCATGGTTTCGGTGGGTGCGACCATATAAGCGCTTCCAATATAGTAGATCACAGATTGATTTGCAGTTAATGTGCGGTGATGGCACAGCACCACATTCAGCACAATTTCATTGATATAGGGACGCAGAGGTACAGCAAATGGACAAACCTTATCCAGCAAGATGCGTGGATAGGCCGGGGGCAGGCAGTCTGTAGCAGAAGAAATTGAGGGCTCAAGGCTCCAGAAAGCCCGGACAGGCACAGACAGGGGTATTAAGTAATGGGCCTTTGGGAGTAGGGCTGGTTTCCGCCTGCCGGAGTGAATGATTGGCTATATGGGTATGAGAAAGGCCAATCGCAGCAGGTGTTAGAGGTGAGGAACGGCTAGACAGTATTCACACAGTAGATGTTGGCTGTTACAGTCGCAGAGCGCTGACTGCCATCTTGGGATGAACATAAATGTAGCATGAATTATCGGTAGAACAACATTTACAAGCCAACTTTGAAGCTGTACCCCCAAGATAGTGCCTCCAATCCTAGTGGGAAGTTGTCCTAGCAAAAGTGGATAATTTTGAACATATTTCCGTTACTTCATGGATATTGGCAAATTCGAGCAGCGTCACTCCATTCAAGCCTCATAGGCTTACCTTGTGAATTGCAGCAAAGGATTTTATAATGCACTTAATAATAGAGGCCAGTCTCTAAGCAAAGGACCGGGATTCAAACTGTTGTTGCTCTGCATTGTCTTGCTTCCTAGACAAGCGTGTTGCCCCTGAGTCCTCCTACCATCCTTATACCATCTCACCTGCCAACCTTATCCACCTCAGCCCTCAAGCAATGCCTCACCACAGAGACAAGGGCACCCCATGAGCCGCTCTTTGGATGAGTTTGAAGATCAATATAAGCCATGGTATTTAATAAAAGGATCTTTGCACAATTGTCAGCTAATACGTGCTGAGTCAAGGATGCTTGTGGACTGCACCAATGCGAACAATCACGCACGAACTGGCCTCAGTCTGAATTTGTCACTAATATAATTGTGATCCGGTTCCTATTGTTCTCCTCCTTCAGGCTCACACATAGCAACATTATGTATTACATTCAGGAGACAAAGGTTCAGTACTGGTTTTAACATGGAATTGTTGTCCTGGGGATATAATGCGGAAATCCAGTACCACAAGTTACAGAATGCAAAGTTAAAACCAGGACTGGATTATTGCCACCAGAATGAAGTGTATAATGTTGGCATGTGTGCATGTTACCTA
This sequence comes from Ambystoma mexicanum, assembly GCF_040938575.1. Taxonomy (NCBI): domain Eukaryota; kingdom Metazoa; phylum Chordata; class Amphibia; order Caudata; family Ambystomatidae; genus Ambystoma; species Ambystoma mexicanum. The sequence continues at coordinate 1,265,963,660 of NC_090934.1, read as the reverse complement.
ACTGCTGCGTTCTGACATCATTTTTCATTTCAGCACTCTTCTTGCCCTTCAGACTTCTACCTAAATAATGAATTAATCTTTTATAATACACTTAATAGTAGGAGCTAGTCTCTAAGCACAGGACCAGGATTTGAACCTGTGTTGCTCTACGTTGCCTTGCTTCCAAGACAAGCGTGTTGCCCCTGAGTCCTCCTACCATCCTTATCCCATTTCACCTGCCAACCTTATCCTCTTCAGCCCCCAAGCAATGCCCCACCACAGAGAGACAAGAGCACCACACGAGCCACTCTTTGGATGAGCCTTGCACATGACGCAGTTCTCCAGAAGCTGAATGTTACGTCCCTCAGAAGTGGTGCTACCAGGTGAATGCTGCTCCTTTCACTCTCCTGCAAATTTCTGATTCATGCTTATATCCTAGACTGCAGCACCCCCTCAATTATGGGCTACACCAAAGGTTTGTAGCCAGAAATACTGTTCCAACACTTAATGTGTATTATAGCTGTAACAGGGTCAGGGAGATGACCCTGTAAGGGAGAACGGGAACTCCTCTTGACCTTGGTTAGGCAACATATCACAGTGCATTGCAGATCCGATCCTACCCCAGAAGAGGTGTGTAGGATTTGGGGGGCCGTTGGTCCTTGTAACCCCCTCACGTGTCTTGAATGTTAATGTGGGTACCACCCTCTGTCCAACAATGCCTCCCAGTATTGTTTCTGGCCGGAGTTAACTTGCCAGAAATAGTGCTCCCAGAATGCACCTGGGCATAACCATGAAAACAAAGACCGAAACCTGGGAAATGTAATCGATAACAGGAATTGAACAGACTGGGATTTGTCTTGCCAAAAATAGAAGAGACACCCAACACTCGACCTACCAAACCCAGCTAGAACCCATGGAGAACAGTGGGGCAACAGAAAACAAAAGGAGTGAAAAGGGTTTGCAAGGGAGCAGGAGAGACACAGGAATCCCAGCAAAATAGAATTGGAAGTAAATCTCACTAGCACCTGTACAAAGCCGCAAGGAAAACGAGCAGCCTGAGCACCCAGCTGCTACCCTGCAAATGGAGATTGAGGCAGCGCGAGGAGGGGTTTGAATAGTTAGTGTAAAGTGTAGGTGAATTGTTGGTTGTAAGAGAAAGTGGTATCAGTTGAGTGCAGTGTTATGAGGGTGGTGTGTATAGGGTGAATGACAAGAGAGAGATAGATAGAGAGAGAGAGAGAGAGAGAGAGAGAGAGAGAGAGAGAGAGAGAAAGAGAGAGAGAGAGAGAGAGAGAGAGAGAGAGAATTAGAAAGAGAGAGAGAGAGAGAGAGAGAGAGGGAGAGAGAGAGAGAGAGAGGGGGGGAGAGCGAGGGAGAGAGAGAGAGAGAGAGAGAGAGAGAGAGAGAGAGAGAGAGAGATCAAGACAGAGAGAGAGAGAAAGAAGTGTTGGGAGAACTACAGTGATAAAGTGGGAGTGGGAGGGGAGGGAAGTGTGGAGTGAAGCAGGAAGGGATAAGAAGGCCGGAAGAGATAGGAAGAGAGAGTGTGGTAAGATTAGGGGACAACAGTGCAGGTAGGGGATTGTGTGTGGGAGGGAGAGGTGAGGATAAAGGTGATGAGAGGGGTCTGGAGAGAGGTGGGGAGAGAGGTGAGGTGAGAGTGTGGGCATCGAAGGGACAGAAAGAGAGAGAGGAGGGAGATAAAGAAGTATGGAGGGTGTGAGAAAAGGCAGAGCAGAGCTGGGGGAGTGAGTGTAGAGGGTGAGGCCAAAGGAGTAGAGAGATCGGGGAAAGGAGGGAGCACGTGCATGGGAGAACGGTCCCGGGGTGGCTGTTACCGGAACAAGAAAATCATCTTTCCTATTGTGCAAACCTGGTGAGTTTTTGGTTATGGAACTCTTAGAAAAACCCCAGAGGGAGCCAGGGAGATAAGGCTTTTGCTTGTAGGCCCTCACCTGTAGCAAGCTGTTAAATGGGGATGACCAACTGATAGTTATCAAACCTGGGGGTAAACACATAAACGTACCAACGGAAACAAAACATGCTTTTATAGACATGGTTTACAAATCTTTTCCCTACTTAGACAGCTTTTCTCCCTTCTACAAAAAGGCTTCTGCTGGAAGAGAGCCTTGAACAGGTTGCATCCGCTAAATATGTACTCGCAAGAGCTCTCGAAGAGTGCAAAGATCTCTGAGGCCAGATCTAGAATTGCCAGACTTAGCCTGATTTAAAGATAATAAGCATTTGCTGAAACAGAAACGTAAATCAAATAACAATTGGTACTCATTTTACGATACTCAATTGAGCAAGGTGGAGTCTGAAATACCTCAGTAGTGACAGTGAATGCCTCATGCACCACATACTCATCATTGTAAAATATAGTCTCACAGGGGTGTTGCTAGGCCGGCAAAAGATCTGGGGCTACGCTAATGTCGGGACTGTCAGCCTTTTGGTTGTAGACCCTGAGCTTCTATCCGGGGCTATAGCACCCCCCAGACCCTCCTCTAGCGACACCTCTATAATCTCACATGTCCAGGTGCTGCCATCGGTTCCATGAGACAGCCTCTTCCTCTTCCTTGAAACATCTTTGTTGAGAAGGGACATTTTTTTACAAGTTCTTTTTTCTCTTTTTCCCTTTATGGGCTATCCCTTCCTGCTATCTCTGCCAATCTGCCAATCTGCCACCCTGGCCTAATTTTTTTTTGTTTTTATCCGTTAACCCCACCCCCTTTGCTAAATATGCTTTCCAGGGGAGTGTTTTACTGTCAACCTTAAAGCCAAAGACATATTTCAGAAGACATTTTCACATGCTTTCACTGCAATCATATGACAATACTCCCGGGTACCTTATCCAGTTCAGAATTTTTCCCATATTCTACGATTTGACCTCTTATTTATAATGGGGGAAAACTACACGTACCAGAATGCAACAGGCCTGGATAAAACATCTCACAAACACCATGGAACAATTTATTGCCTCTACATTATATTACCAAGGACGTAAAATTAAAAGACGTGATTAATACTGATCGTGTACATACATCCCACACACATTGAAGCGTATCCTGGTTGCTTATATTGCCATAGAGAATTCCAGTTATTTTATTTATTGCAGATGGATACACGACATTGCTCTGATCGAAGCGGGAAGCTTACACAGAGACCACACCTGGTACTGAGCCCATTGAGGTAGTTGTTTGCTATCATGCACTTTATGCATCCAAATGTGCTGATTTGTGCTGTAGCCACATACCATCCTCTTGCCAAAAAAGAGAAGATTGAACCCTGGAGGAAGTCTTTATGTGACAACAGACTTATTTATTGGGGTGTTAACAACCACAATCTATTGAATAAATAGAGCTCGGCATCCAGCAACCTCTTGCCTCGGCACCCTGGGCGGAGGCCGATCTTGCCCACCCCTAAGACCAGCCCTTGCAGAGAATAAGAGGGATTGAAGGAAGCGCCGACAGAAAGGGGGACCCGTAGATTTCCGTTCCATATTGTTGATTGGCAGACAAGGGACGGGGGGTGAAACACACTGGTGAGAACAGAACAAGTATATGTTTTAAATCTTAGCATCAGGAAATGCTGAAGCCATGGAATGCTTACTCCTGGCTGAATCTGGACATTCGGAAGCTCGCTCACGCACGAGCTGGCATGCGAGGAGTGCCCACTGCATGGTGGGAAGGACAGAAGGAAAGGCATAGTGTTAACAGACAGAAGGGAAGGCAGTAGGTGTGTGCGGAGGGCAGCATGGTCCTGGAACAGTAGAATAAGGCCGGGCAAAAATATCTCACACACCTCCAGTCCCAACACACATCTGCTTGCAATGTGTAGGTTGGAGGGTCAATTGGATAGGCATGTCATGAAAAGTGGAAACATGAAGAGCAGGAGTGGTATTTGATCAGTAAGTTCCCTTATTTGTATGTTGACAAGTGAGCCCCCCGCCATATATGCTTCCCTCCCGGCACTGCAGTTCCCCTTGCGTTAAAGGTGTCAGCATGGAGAATCCTGAATGAGTCCCGATGGGACAAAGCCAGTGTTGTACAGATCCCTTCCATTCACATGAGAAGCTGCATTTGAACGTAGGAGTGTAGCTAGGCAGCCCTTGAGAGTCGTAGGGCTGTTATTTTAGGTATGCGTTACAGGACCATCTTAAGAAATTCTGGGGCCCAAGACACATGCTCCTTTGGTACCCCCCACTCTGAATCAAAGAAATTACGGGATCCAGAATCTCTGGTCGCACTGCCCCCTGCCCTCAACACAATCACAACCCATAGCTTGATATTCTGTCCTGCTGCAATGAAAATGTGCACGGGTACTCCCTACCAGACCCCTTACCTCCTTCAGACAGGATTCAGAATTTGAATGTTCTTATTTTATTTTAAAGCACAGACCTGGCTCGAGAGCAGCGGAGCTCTGTACAGAGTGTGGGTAGTCGGCATTGGAGTTGGCATCCTTCAACAGTAGCACCGTACTTTGAGGTCTGTGCATTGGTATGTGCGTCCATTGAAATTATAAACAAGCAGCATTTGAAGGGCAACATTTTCAGTCCACATCAAGGGTACATGTGTTCAAGCCTAGGTACAAGGCACATTTTAGCAATAGCAGCCACAAGAAAAGTGTAGTTCAGATGCAGGGCACGGAAAAGTAACCATATGAAAAAGGCACACATACCCCATCAGCACAGATTAGCAGTCTCACTAAGTGTAAAAGTGCTCAAGCATGTTTTTGAAACCTTTTCATACCGAGCCCCCTTGAGTTAAAATGTTATTTCTTGGACTTCCACATAAGAGGTACCCCCTAATGGGCCCTATCGATGTCCATGGTTCTTTAAAAAAGGATTATGGTGACTGCTTTTAATAGCAACTATACGTAGTAGAACATTATTCTTAAGGACTTAAACAAGAAAACCCATGCAAACACAACAATGCCCCATTAACTGAGGAGTTCAAATTATCTCTAGAAAGAATTCTAGGATTCACAGACGACCTCGTGATGAATAGAGCAAATGTAATGAGGCTGTTGCGATCTGTTCCAACCTTGGACAAAATCTGTTCTAGAGATATTGAACTAACTGAATTCCCACGCAAAACACGCACTGATGGCGTGATTCTTCATTTGGCATCCCGGAACACTGAGAATCTTCTCATGAAAGAAGGGACCAAATTGAATGTTCATGGGTTTACTTTAAAGGAAATGGAAAATCGAGTAAAAAACACGAGTTTGATCCCCTGTCGGGAACAGGGGAAAGACGAAAGAAGGTCCTCTTAAAATGTGCCTGACGTCCCCAACAACCAAGCATGTAGCTACAAAGAAGGCAAAGAAGAATTTAAAAGTGGCATTCATAAAGGGAAAAGAATGGTCACCTTGAAGAAAAGTGAAGACCTGGAGGTCGGCCGCTCGTAATATTGGAGTTGGCTGGCAGGAACATTAGCAGACAGGTCATAACACCAGCAGAAGAGTCCCATAGACAGCGGCAGTGGCAGGTTTATAGACAGCTGGAATACAAGGGGTTTTGTTCATTTATACGGCAAAAGTAAGATAAATCTGACTAAGTATGATCTCATCTGTCTCCAGGAGACTTGATAGAGGGAAATGCCGGTCTTGGACGGCTTGGAAGTTCACATAAACCTGGCGATAAAGGGGGCAAAAGGGTTCATAGTGATAGTTTCGACAGTCAAAGTTTCGACATACAAATGTTCTGACACAAAAGCATAAAAAAAAAGTTTCAAATGCATTCTTTTTTTTTATGGGGCGGGGGGTTCCCCCAACCCTTGTTTTCTTTTTTTTGTACACGAAACAAAAAAAAAACCATAACATGAAAAAAAATGCATTCAAAACTTTTTTGTTCAAAACTTTGTATTAGGAACTTTTGTATGTCGAACCTTTTTTTTCGAGTGTATGACTGGACACCGGGCAAAAGGCTGTCCTATGATAGGTCTTACAACAGCTATCAATCATTCGTAACAGTCATTACTTCTACAAACCTAAACCCCTGGATCCAACTTACAAGAGTTACCACAACCACTTCTCAAAGGAAATCGGTGAAACCAACGATGCTAATTTTCAAAGTTTATTGGAGAAGAGGTCCTGGGCGCGACTTGAGTACTAAGAACGCTTTACTTAGGGCAATTGACGATGCCAGGTCTACTTCGTCAAACTTGGCTGTGTTACTTTGTGGAGACTTCAATATGGAATGCTTCGACAAATAAGGAACCAACATAGAAGTCATTTCAACTGGTGCTACAGAGAATGTCAAAAGAGGACTGGACCTTGAAAAGGAACTCTTAGAGAGAGATATGCACATGGCAAATTGTTACTTGCAGGGTGATCTACCTGTGGCAGCGACCTGGAAAAGGAGGGGACAATCTAGTATAATTGACTATATATTTGCCACAGATGATCTGTTAGCAAAATTTATTTCCCTAAAAGGGATACCTACGGAGCAGAGCGATCATAATATTCTTGAGCTTGAATGCCTAGATTGGGTGTCCACAAATCCACCAATAGATTATCATCAACAAGACCAGCATTATGAGGTGGCCCCAGGGGGAACACGTTTACTCATAAAAGGAAGAGAACTGCTGTCAATAACATCTTCCTTAACGGCCCTAAGCTCTGGTTCCCCATTCTCAAAAGGGGGAATACTGACATATCCAGAGTTTCTTCGGGCCTTTAGAGAAAAGTATGTGTGCTTCAAGAGGCCCATCTTTAAACCAAAGCACATCTTCGACGAGGAAATCGCCACAAAAAAGAGAGTGGTAAACAGGCTGGGAAACTTGGTGAAAAAACACAAAATGCACAATAATGTAGCCCTTTTAAAAAGGGCAAAAAACAACTATAAAATTGGTTACATCAGCATAGACATCAAGTAATCCAGCAAGACGCCGAAAGAATGCTGAAGCTTGCAATTAAGAAAAACACAGCCGCGGTGTGAAAGTTAATAAACGATCTAACACCCCGGAGGACTCAAAAATAATAAATTCAGTGTCTTCACAGGTGTTGGAGGCGCATTTAAAAAGTCTATATGAGTCCAAAGGGGCTAACAAAATTGGTCCACTCATCTCCTCAGAAGCTACTTGGGATTTCAAATTTGACAATCAAGAGATCATTGATCTTATAAATAACTCGAACGCTTCAAGGGCGGCTGGGCCGGATGGCCTGACCAATGAAATCTTGAAAAAAGATCCTGTCAGATGGGCAAAGTTTATGTTCAAACTGTTTGAGACGGTTACAAGGGCCAAAAAGATTTCAACGTCCTGGACTAAGTCTATTGTGGTTCCCATTTTTAAGAGAGGTGATAGGTCTAATCCTTGCAACTATAGGACTATCGCCCTTCTTGATGTGGTGGGCAAAATATTTGCAGCAATCATCTTGAAGCACTTAAATGAATGGAGTCTAAAGTCCCATCATCAGGACCAGTGACAGGCGGGGTTGCGAAAGGGGATAGGTACCGCCTTAAATGTCCTTAGAAGTTTTAGATGCCCCTGAGGAGTTTTATGGGGATGGTTAGACGGGTGTGGGAGGCTGGATTCCTCTTGGGCTGTGGCTGCTGACTCCTGAAATGCAAGGATAACATATTCTCTAAACACCCCGAGTTCCAGCTAAAGTTATACTCACCATTTTTGGACATTGCCAAACTTCCCACATGTTCGTTCACAGCACAATTGAAGTGTGCTGCGTTTAAACGCCCAACACAAAGCAACTGGGAATAATTGTGCAAAAATGATCTTGTGATCCTTCCCCCCTCCACAACTATAACCAAATGTGTCTGTCAACTGCAAACCTAAATCTGAAGAATGCAGCCCCCTCTGCCAAGAGTTCAAGTTTGATGTAGCTTTCGCTGCTGAATGCTGCTTGATGCCTCTTACAGAAAAAAGGCAGACAACTTGCTCCTGAACATCATGCAGGAAGTCTCCCGGTAACCTCTCTTGCTACCCACCCACCTTACACTGCTCTCACACTGCTAGCGGTGAGGGGACAGAAATGTGAGCCGGACAGCATAGTAAAGAGTTTTCAAAATTAGCCATTTCATTAAATACAAAGGTTGGATAAACACCTCAGCTCCAATACTTTGTTACTTCTTTGTTTGATTACTACTTGTTGCTAAACTAGAACTTTTAGAATTAATTTGCTGCTTCACATCAGTCCCTTAATCAGTTTTACCTTAGCTTCTACTTGACTTCTATCTATTTTATCTATTGTATGCACTGTTTACCTTCTAAGAATTTTAGCTCAAGTTGTGTTGATTGTTTTTTACCAGGACTACAAATCCCATCAAATCTGTAGTTTCCTGCTCCTCTAATTCCGCAGCCAGGTGCGTAAGCGCCGGTGCAGCAGTTAGGCCGGTCTGTGCCGGTCCGTACTGTTCCGTTCTTCCATTTCTGGTCTGCCATTCTTGCAGCTGTTCTGTGGGCTCCTATTGCTTTCGCACGAATGGGAGACTCACCAGGTAGGAACCAGCTCCCATATGATATACCTGGCCCTGCCAGTGGCTTGCTAACCATACCTCATGCTGATTTCCCTCCTGCTTATTCTGTAACCTCATTGCATATGTCCCTCAAAACATCTTCCAATTCTACTGCGCTTAAACCTACGTGCCCTAACCATGTGGAAGTGACTCCTTTTGCTCCTTTTTGATTTAAAATGTGCTCCTAAATACCCGTTCTTTAGTCAAACACGCAGAGGAGATTTTTGACCTTATAGCAAATTCGATATTCTATGCCGCACTGAGACTTGGCTCTCTGACGAAAGCAATCATGCCGCTGCCTCAGCCCTTCTTGATGGTGTTAAGACGGATTTCTGAACTCTGTCCTGGTGGCGCAGAAGTTCAGAAGGCCAACCTAATTACTTGGAACAGGGTAACCTCTGGACGAGCCAGACCAATCAAGGTAGCGATCGCGGCGGTCAAGACTAGGTCTCAAGAGGGGTGAGGGTGACTTAAAGCCCGCATTGAGCACACAAAGCAAGAGCGCTTACAAACTACTCCAAACAGTTGTTATATCAAAAATATATACACATTTATTTTAAGGCCTTTAAAATAATGACCGTAGCGAGAAAATCACAATATCACAATATTAAGTCAACACATACCATATCAACACAATATATATACAAATACAACAGTCGCTAGCGTTATAAGCACGAAATGTGTAGTCCACCTGAAAGGGAAGGAAAACAGGCAGTGCGATAACGCTTTAGACTCAGTTCGCCTTCAGAGGCACCTAACTAGATGGAAGTCCGAGCCCTGCGAAGAGTGGAGCCTTGTGCTCAAAGTACCTGCCATGCCGGTGCCAACGGGCAAAAGGGGAAGCTCTTCAGAGGAAGTCAGGCAGTTTGGGTTAGTGCACAGCAGAAGGAGAACAGGTTCCGCAACTCAAGCGCAGCCTCCACAGCGAGCAGAAGCAGAGCGCGAGTACGGACAAAAGGGTGCTGTTTTTACACAGCGGGGAAAAGCAATGGGCTACTGCAGGAGGGCGACCAGATCCTAGTTAAACTACTCACCGGTCCCCGAAGCAAGCAGACCCAGGCTTCTCCATGTTAGTTTCAGCAGCTGGCAGGTTCAGAAGAGCAGGGAACGCCTCGTAGTCGTGTAGAGCAAAAAGACGTCCCAATCGACGAAACCAGCACAGTTTGTTGCCGCAGCAGGACAACAGAGCGGCCGTGTGTATCCGAGCCAAATGTACACTCCTCCCTTCAGACTTGGGAACGCCAAGTGTACGAAGCGTGGGAGAGTGACAAGGACTCGAAATACAACACAACCTGGTGGCGGTTACAGAGCAGGACTCCCTTGTAAGCTGGTCAGTCAACTGGATGGCCCAGAGACACTTCCGAAGGCTTACTTGGCAGGAGATGATGAAGTCGCCGGGAATAGCTGTTCCTGCTATTCCAAAGGTCGAAGCACCAGTACAGGCCTTCTGGTTCGATCAAAGGAGGAAAGGGTTTCACAGGACGACAGCAGTGCAAAGGAGGATTCCTTCAGCGGGTCACCAGCGATTCCTCGGTCCAGCCTCTTGGTTGCAGGATACTTGGCTCCTGTATTCCTTCGTTCGTGAGAACTCAGGAGATCGACCTGGTAGTGGTGTTTCCAGCCCCCTCTTATCCACGGTTCCCTTCGCGCCAAAACGGAGGGGAGCCAATGGGAGATCCGCTCATCAACACACACACCATACGTTGACCAATCACGGACCACGGTGGTCCCAGGCATTCACACTCCCCTAGACTCTCTGGCACCCAGGATGTGTATTGGGACCAGACATCCTAGCCCACACCCTGGAGGCACACAAACGACATGTAGAAGCCCGCGAAAGCAACCACGTTTCGCGGGAAAGTACATGCCCAAATAAGGAAGGCCCCGGGTCGCTCGACCTGGGGAAGGTGAAGGGAGCAAGACGGTCAGTGGACAGGACAAAGGAGCCTCGTGGTCTGGCCATTTTGGGAGCCAGGCCACCATTTTGGGTTCAGTGCGAAAAACGTGCTCAGAACGCCAAAAGGAGCTCAAAATAAACAAAACGATCGCTGCCACCATTCCAGTCCCTGAATGACTTGCACCGATCAAAATACCATCCTAAACGAGTATCTAGGGCCTGTAGAAGGCTAGAGACCCAAGAGAGCTGTAACTTAGCTTACAGTGCCCTCTTGTGTCATGTTGCGCGAAAGCCGCAACACGATAAAAGAAACTACGGGAAACAGCGTTCCCCGGTACTGACTGTCTTAAGGGCATGTCAGTTTCCCCGTAAGAAAAGGAGCGAAAGCCCAGAGGAGTGCGGCAGAAGGCTGCACTTCTCTGGTAAAGTCAAGAACAAGGTGAAAACAACAGCAAAAAGTTTAGGGGTTGCCACATGGAAGGAAAATTACCTACAATTATGAAATCTTTCCTAACACTCGCCCCTCCCAGACTATGGACAGGGGGAACTAATCCACCCCTGGATGAGTCTCTTGTTCAGGTCGGTTAAACATTCTGGACAACCCATCAGCATTGCTATGTTGGACACCTGGCCTATGCTCAATAGTGAAGTCGAAGCCTTGTAGACTTATGGACCACCTAAGCAACTTTGGATTCTCCCCCTTCATGTTCATTAGCCACTTTAACGGCTTATGGTCAGTTTGCACAGTGAAGTGGGTCCCATAGAGGTAGGGCCTCAGCTTCCTTAGGGCCCACACAACAGAGAGCTCTCTGTCCTTAAGCTGGCGACTAATAAAACCGATAGGGTGTTCCTTACCCTTCTCATCTACTTGTGATAGTACAGCTCCTATCCCAGTGTCAGAGGCGTCCGTCTGCACGATAAAAGGTCTTTGATAATCAGGGGCCCTGAGGACAGGGGCCTGGCACAAGGAGTCTTTTAAGCCATTGAAGGCCTTCTCACACTCGTCGGTCCAAGTTACCTTCTTGGGTTTCTTCGGAGTTGTGAGGGCAGTCAGAGGAGCAGCTATGGTGCCATAGTCTGCCACAAAATTGTGGTAATACCCCGTGAGTCCTAAGAAGGCTCTCACTTGGGTTTGCGTAGTGGGGGTAGGCCAGTCTTGTACTGCTTGTACCTTACTGGATAGAGGCTGTCTCCTCCCTCCACCTACTTCATGTCCAAGATAAACCACTGAGCCTTGTCCATTTTGGTGAGGGGCCACTCGGACACCCTCAAAAGAGCTATCTGAAGGACTGCTTTGGAACAGGTCGGGGAGAGGTTCAGACTCCTCTTCCTCAACATCTGAAGCCAATAGCAGTGCTGCGATTTCGACGCTTGGGACAAAAGCCTTCAGCCTATTCACGTGAAACACTTTTGGAGCCTGTCCAGGCCTTCCAAGGTCCACTGAATAGTTAACCTCACCCAGGGGCTCCACCACTGGGTAAGGGCCTGACCATTTGTCCTGTAAAGCTCGAGGCCTTATGGGATTCATGATCAGGAGTTGCTGACCAAGTGTAAAGTTGATGAGGGAAGCTTTCTGGTCGTACCAATGTTTCACCAGCGCTTGCCCTGCCTTCAATTTGTCACTAGCCAAGCCCATCAGAAGTACCATCCGTTTTCTGAGCCCTAGCACATAGTCAACTACGTTGGTAGTAACAGGGGGAGTGGGCATCTCCCATCCCTCTTTGATGATGGCTAAGGGTCCCCGTACGGGATGACCGAACAGAAGTTCGAAGGGGCTGAAGCCAACACCCTCCTGTGGTACCTCTCGGTAGGCAAACAGTGAGCATGAAACAAGAAGATCCCACTTTCTTCTCTGAGGCTCCTCCAGAGCCCCAATCACGCTCTTTAACGTCCTGTTGAAACGCCCCCCCAGACCATTGGTCTGGGGGTGGTATGCAGAAGAGAACTTGTAGGTGACCCCACATTCTTTCCACATAGCCTGCCTATACTTCGACATAAAGTTGCTGCCATGATCCGACACAACTTCTTTAGGGAAGCCAGCCCTAGTAAATATGCCGAGTAAAGCTTCTGCAACTGACTTGGCAGTTACAGTTTTCAATGGGATGGCCTCAGGATACCTGGTTGCATGGTCGACCAGCACCAGGATAAACCTATTGCCCGAGGATGTTTGCGGGTCAAGGGGACCAACGATGTCGATCCCTACCCTTTCAAATGGTACCCCCACAACTGGGAGCGGTACCAACAGAGCTTGGATTGTCGCGCCAACCTTACCACACAACTGGCAGGAGGCACAACTCCTGCAGTGACTTTCTACTTGCACCCCCATCTTGGGCCAGTAGAAGTGCATGGATAACCTTTGCTTGGTCCTCTTCATACCAAGGTGACCAGCAAGGGAAACTTCATGCGCCAACTGCAGGAGGAAGGGCCTAACAGCAAGGGGAACCACCAACCTCCTATGGTCTCCTTCTGTAGACTCTGTGGGCTCACTATACAGGAGTCCACCTTCCCAATAAATCCTATGCTTCCCAGGAGGTTCACCCTCAAGCTGGGAGCAGGCCTGTCTCCTTAGGCCTTCCAGAGATGGGCACTCACGTTGGCCTTTACTAAATTCGTCCCTATCAGGACCTCCTTCAACTAACAAGTCTTTTAGTTCAGGATGATCGTTGGGGTCGAATACTTCAGGCATCGCCACCTCCTCGTCAGGCCCGGGCGATTGACTTCCTCCACCGCAGTGGTAGGCGAGCTCGGGGGAATATTCTCTTTCCCTCGTCTTGACTTGTCGACTCCTTTCGCCTTGGGTTTCCCCTCCGGCTGGGGCGGCGTATTGGACTTGGCCAATGCTGCCCGTGCTTGAGACCGTGTGTAGGGTCTTTCGGCAGTGTCTCCTACGAGCCCTAAAGCACTGAGATCATTACCCAACAAGACCTTTCCCGGGACGTTTCTCTGAATGCTCACTGGAATCCTGACTGCTGTACCATTTAAAGTAAGATTTACAGGTATTACTGGAAACATACGGAGGGGGCCGTCAGCCAACTTAGTGGGCATCAGAGTAGCTCTGGTAACTTCCTCTGAGTCTACCAAGGTAGAATCCACTACAGTGCGACTGCACCCACTATCCCTAAGAGCTGGAGTATCCACTCCATTGATCAGCACACTGGCCCTCATTACGACCCTGGCGGAAAGTGACTGACCGGACCGCCACAGCGTAAATAGCGTTTCCGCCATTGCACGAAGGAGCAAAGTGCGGCCCATTCCGACCCATCGGGCACGAGCACCACGGCATGGCGGAAGTGCAAAGTCCGCGATGGCGGAAATGACCCCAAAACGGCCCACACCGCCGCCGTACGGCGCCCTAGGTGCAATACCGCCACCCATCACAGCGGACACCGCAGTGTGCGCCTACCGGAAAGTACGGTGACCGGAAATATACGGAAACGGAAGTTAAAACATGGGCCCGGAACGGGAAACATCCCGCCGTACACCTATAAAACCACTAAAACCACACAACCACTAAAATCACTACCCTGAGACACACCCCAACCCGTCATCCACCCTAGCGAAACCAAGAAAAATGGGAAAAATAGCGAAGAAAGCGTGCGACCGCAAGCGGCAGGTCCACTTCTCCCGTGAGGAACTCACCGTGCTAACAGAGACCCTCCAGGAGAATGCTGCCGTCGTCTTCTGCACGCAAATGACCAGGACGGCACTTGCAAACAAGAAGGCCATATGGGCTCTGGTGGCACAGCGGGTAAGTGCGGTGGGGACCGCACCCCGCACCCCACAGCAATGCCGTAAGCGATGGGACGACCTGCGGATACGCGTCCGCAGCATACTCTCTGCCAACCGCAACATTGCCACAGCCACCGGGGGAGGTCCTGAATCACCCATCAAGTTGACCCCCTGGGAAGAAATCTGTGCCTCCACCATCGGAATGGAGAGCATAGAGGGAGTCGGAGGGATGGAGAAAGGAGTGCAGACATCCGAAGATTCAGGTAGGTGGCCCAAATAAAACAATGCCAAATCCACAAAGTCCATCCATGTGAAGTACCATGCGTCCACATAGTGCAACAGAAACACATGTCCAGGAGAACGGCCACACACATCGGCCTGATAGCGCACGTTAAAACCCACAATAAATACATAAATAATTAAAAACCCCTAAAACACGCACTACACGTGCAGCAGGCACACCCTAACTGCAGGCTGCCAAACAACTGCACCCTCACTCCACACACAAATGAAAGCACCTCCAAGGCCCCGACCCAAATCACCCTCAGGTACCACCCCAATGCATGTGATACAATGCCATTCCAATTCCCACAGACCGATCAATAACCCTCGCCCTCCTTTACTCCACCACAGGGTCCGATCCAAACGACGAGCTTCAGGACACCCCTACCAGCACACCTGCAAAGAGGGCCAAGACCAACGGCCAAAGACCCTCCACCTCAGCTGCACGCATCAAGACACGGCAGCAGCACAAATCAGGTGGCAGCACAGAGGAGGGAACATCAACAGGCACCCCAGCAGCCAGCATGCCCACAACACCACCACCACAGGTCCCCCCAACGGATACCACAGAAGGCACTGCCTCCGGTGGCAGCAGCACCATAGGTGACACCCCATTGATGGCAGCATGCTCCGACACAGAAGACGGGGATGTCGAAGTCAGATCCATCCATGACCTGTCCCAATCCCCCTGTCTGTCCCATCCCGTACAACATGAGGATACCACGCAGGGGCACCCACAAGACGACGACTGGCCATCCCCCACAAGCCCTGTGGCAGGGCAACATGAGGACAACAGCCCCTCTGTGACAACACCGCAAATGGCCATGGCCCAGCAGAGGCAACAGTCCCTCGACCAGTTAATCGTGCAACAGCAGCAACTGGCCACGCTCCTCAAGGACCATGCCGATGAATGTGGGGGCACAAAGGCAGACATAGAAACATCAACTGAGACACTTAGGGCAGAAATGGAGAGGAGTACAGAGACACTAAGGGCACAAATGGAGAGTAGCACCGAGAGCTTGAGAGTCCAAATGGAGAGAAGCACCGAGAGCCTGAGGGGGGAACTGCATGCGACGTCCAAGGACGTATGTGCCGAACTTGCCGCAGTGCGCCGTGTGCTCACTGAGCTCTCGCAAACCCTTAGGGACATGCATGGACGTGAGCAGGCAGAGACATCATCCGTTGCAAGTTCCGTCCAGGGCAGCCCCCGACGTAGATCTGGGAGGAACCTGCGCTCCACAGGCAGGGGTGCCCCTGATACCCGCAGAGGGGGCTTGCAATAGCGACTGCCCACTGACAATGAGCATCTTTGGACACTGGTGTTCGGGGGGGAGGTAGGAGGGTGGAGGGGGTGTGTTGGGCTCACTTGGGTGGCGGGTCGATAGGGTGTACAACATGATATCACATATGCCATAAAAAGTGCACGATCAACCAATGAGATGTGTGGACATTGATCTTTGTGTACTAGGCCATCATAGGCGTACAGTCCATATTGTGCATGTCCCAGACACACACAGTGCCACGAGTCCCGTGTCCATGTATCAGCCACCAGGCGTGAGTGCTAGAAGCATACATCAATGAGATGCTGACGAATGTCACGGCCCTCCGGTGCCTCGCAGACTCCTTGAGGTGCTGCCACATCCCCACCCTCATCATGACCATCATCAGGTGCTTGCAGTTCTGCGTTAGGGGGCATGGGCACATTTCTACGTACGCACATGTTGTGGAGCATGACACATGCCATCACCATCTTTGCAACCTTCTCATGGCGGTACAGGAGTGCCCCGCCAGACCTGCTGAGGCAGCGGAAACGACCCTTCAGTAGGCCGAATGCCTGTTCAATGACTACACGGGTACGTGAGTGGGCATGGTTGTAGTCCTCCTCATGCTGGTCCCGTGGGTTCCGGACTGGTGTGAGGAGCCATCTCTTCAGTGGATATCCAGCATCACCTGTATGTGGACGAGAAACGTATGATGTGGAATGCCATTGCTACGTACGCACACCCCCCCCCTTCCTGCCAGGTCATTGCCGAATCACATACCCCACATTATCATGCATGTAATGAGACTCACCGAGTAGCCAGGATCTGTTCCCTGCGTGTCGCTCCATGTAGCGTGGTATTGTAGAGTTCCTCAAGACCATTGAATCATGGGTTGATCCAGGGAATCGGGCACAACAATGTGTAATGATCCTGTTGGAGTCACACACCATTTGTACATTCAGAGAATGAAATTGTTTTCGGTTGCGGTACTGGGCCTCCATGGCATGTGGGACGACCAATTCCACATGGGTGCAGTCGATGGCACCAATGCAACCAGGTATGCCGGCAAGTGCATGGAATCCCACTTTTGTGTTGGTAATTTCCTGCTCCGAGCGTGGTAGGGAGATGTAGTCGTCTGCGTGCTGCAGGAGGGCATCGAGCACTTGCAATAGTGTCCGTGAGAACAGTGGCTGAGAAATGCCATGCAACTGTCCGACTGTGTGCTGGTAGGTGCCTGTGGCCAGGAAGTGGAGTACAGACACCACCTTCAGTAGGGGTGGGATGGCGGTTGGGCTGTCTATCATGCTGACAAGGTCAGCCTGTGTCATGTCCACAATGGCGGCTATGGTGTCCCGGTCCAGACGGTAGAGGGTGTGGATCTGCTCATCAGTGAGGTTGAACGGATGTGCTCGGAGGCGTGGGATTGCGGGCTGCCTGCGTGGTGGTAGT
Source organism: Ambystoma mexicanum (assembly GCF_040938575.1). Classification (NCBI taxonomy): domain Eukaryota; kingdom Metazoa; phylum Chordata; class Amphibia; order Caudata; family Ambystomatidae; genus Ambystoma; species Ambystoma mexicanum. The sequence goes on along the minus strand of NC_090934.1, from coordinate 1,265,946,589 downwards.
GGCTGTGCTGGCGGCCCTTGCTGGCCCTGCCTTGGCCTCCTCCTCCTCCTGCGTCTCCTCCGTGCGGCCGGTTGTAGTTGGTGTTCGTCTTCTTCTTGGAGTTGGAGTACTTGCAGTGCTATCAGGTCCCCCAGGGCCAACATCGCGAGTCCTGCCAGTAGCATTTCGGTGTGGTTGTGGGAGGAGACTGGCTGTGCAATTTATGTGTTTTCAGGCTGAATGGCCTCCACCTGTGGTGATTCATTCCACCTGTGCAAACTGCTCTCCCCTTTGGCCGAGCACGTCCCGCGCACAACGCTGCAATTCGTGGAATGGCATCTTGCTATTGCAATCATGTATTTGTACCCGATGGCCGTGTAACATTGGTTGATATGTTCATTCTGCTGTGGTCCCATTGTTTCACATACTATCTGTGCAGTCGCGAACAGAGTTGTGAAGGGTCAGTGGAACGTAGTACTCGAGTAACGGTGGACCCTCATGCATCACTGTACCGAGGTTCACCGACGGGCGGGGCGTGCCATTTGTGAGTGAAGGCAGTTGCCATTTTCACACACAGCCGCACTAGATGGATTAATTTGTGATTTCAAGCGGCCACAGATGCCTTCTCGACGTGATGTTGCAAATGGGGAATTCGGAGGGCGGCGCTTTCGGTTTTCAGCTAGCGGCGAGGAAATGCCCACAGGTCTGACTGCAAATATAACGTACTATTGTACAATGTCCTTGAGACAGGGGCCATGGCGAGAATGCAATGATTGATATGAATGGTTTGGGATGCGCAATAGCGACGTGGGCGATGAGGCCGGACGTTCCCAAATACATGTTACTTCACTACACTGGAATTACGGGCTGGGGCACTGTGGATTTTGCAGGCTGCATAACGCACAGACTCAATGGATATTTCTAATGTTATGTGAGTAAATATTCAGGCGTTTTTATACCGGGATGAGGGAATGATGAATGGATGCATGGGCAGATGATTTGATACAGAGTTTGCCATGTACAGGGCTTCTTGGAATCTGTCCGCCTCCCCTGCGCTATGTGATGCAGGGCTGCCATAGTGGGACCATCGTCTATCTGGCCTTGTTGAGCCCTCCCTGTCTCGACGCGCCTTCAGACACTTGTGTCCATGCACGTTACCAATCCCATCAGATGGATTCTGTATTCACAGACGCATGCACAGGTACACTCGTTTGTGATGGTGTTTACACCTCGATATAGATAGTTATGAGTCGCAAGTGGTTTTGGGGTGGTGATGATCCTTTGGAGTGGGCTAGCATGCATATGGCTGTGGATTTAGTGTGATCATTGCAGTGAGTTGTTGGAATGTAGTACTGATGGCCATTCTGTTCTTTTTCTTTTCTTTTGGTTGACAGGTATCTCCTCCCCTTTTGCCACTGCCATCTGTATGCCACTCCTGCAGATGGGTTTTACTCCCGACACCTGCTGCTTCGTGTTAATCAGTGGAGCAGCATTACGATCTTATGGGACGATCGCCAATGGGCCACATGCCCTTACGCAGTACTAGTGGCTTGGAGCAACATTTCGGCCTTTCAGCTGGACTAGTGCCTCCCCATTGGGACGGCCCTGCGGTTCTGTGCGCTTCCATGTTGCCTTTTCGTACGTGAATGTGGCTCTGTGTACCATGAGGGAACAGGGCGTCACACAAGTAGTGGCTGGTCATTTCTTGCGGATGCAGCCCACAATGGTGAAATGTGTTTTGGAGTTCATGGCCTGATGGCTGTATGGGCTTGGTGATTTTGATGTGCATTAAATTTCTATTCTGATTTGGCCCGTGTAGCGTTCTTCTTTGCAAGTGATGTGGCATATGCCTATTTGGGGGGCGATGTATTGTGAGGAGATCTGCACTGGGTTCCAGCTTCGGAGTTTAGTTGCGTGGTACTGTACTGGGCGCGTTTGCCTACGAAGCCCGTGAGGTCAGGGATGGGGGCTGCCAATATGACAGTTTGAATGTTGTCATGCTCAGGGGCGGGGGATTGGGTTTTGTGTGCCAGATGCCGGTCAGCCAGGTGGACTGGTGGAATGATGTGATTTTCGGAATATTGCTGGTCACAGGTGCCTGTGTTTGCGTGCGTTTCTTGGTGGGGGACTGTGGTCATGTCCATTGGGATGGCTTCTGTATTCGTGCCATCTGTGCCCTGCAGCTCCCATTGGCCCCTGTTGTGTTTCTTTTGTTCGTTGGCATGCATGGGTGACTTGTACATTTCAATGGTTGCATTGTGACTTCATTGCACCTACGGGGAGTTGTACTTTGTGGGCAGGGAGCGGTGTATGGGCACTCAGTGGGGCCGTTTACGGTTGATTCGCGATGCCGTACTTCTCACCATGGCGGAATGGTGCATTCCGCCATGCTTGATGGCGTTAGGTACATGTCCGCTAGGGTCGGAATTGGCGTACCCTTGCGCCATGGTGGTGTTTACGGTTTGGCATGGCGCGCGCGCGCGTGCTTGGTGCAGTTGGCGTTGGCGTTCACTACGGTGTCGCTAATGGCATCGTACTTTGCGGTGACCGGTCATAGTCGCACCGAGCGCTATTCGATGGCGGTATTGCATTTCCGCCATCGTTTTCCGGATTCCGCCAGGGTCGTAATGAGGGCCACTGTCTTTAAAGTAGTGCTTGGTATTATCCGGAATCCTAGCATAAGCCTCTGCGACTTTAGGCTCCCAGGAACCCAGGGACACTAAAACTACCTCAGCCTCTATTCCGCTGGGAAATGAGTCTGAGGAGAAGGATGCTCTTGTAATCTCTTCTTCCTCGTAGGAGGAGAAGGCCAGATTAGCGGAGTGGACCCCCAAAGGTCTAACCTTACAACGGGGATCCCCCTTCACGTGGTCAGTTGCTCCACAAGAAAAACAAGCCCCAGTGGGTCTGTTTACGTAGGGAGGCTTATTGTAACCAGAGTTCTGTTTCGGAGGCGGACCTCCACTGCCCTGTGAGTTCTCTTGTGTCTTACCCTTGTTTTTCTTTTTGTGGCCCTTATGGGAAGAAGATTTAGCAGATTCCCCACCCTCCATATCTTTGGACTTTTTCCCTTCCTCCTGCTTACCAGGATGAGTTTTGTCCTTATGGGACACTCGATGTGACACCCATAAGTCTGCTGCAATGGCCAGCTTCTTAGGATCTATCTCCTTCGAATCGGCCAAATGCTGCTTAAGCTCCGGGGAAGAAGAAGCAAAAATATGTTCCAGCATGACAAGATTTATCATGCCTTCGAAGGTAGAAACCTTATAACCTTCGACCCAGCCAGTTAAGTTTTTCAAACATTCAGCGACATAAGATACCCAAGTACCACCTTCCTTTTTCTTATACTCTCGAAAACGCTTTAAATATTGGGCCGGAGTCTTCCCAAACTTTAAAATGAGAGTTTGCTTTAACATTGCGAAATCAGCTCGCTCAGCCTTCGACATTTCCATGATGGCACTACAGCCAGAATGGGGCAGTCTACTGAGCAACCACGCAATCTTATCAGCATTGTCAACTTCTTGAACTTCGCATGCATACTCAAACGCATTCAGCCAGTCCATAATGTCATTCCTTTCTTCATACACACTGAGCAGATCTTTCGGAAACCGTGGATGAGAGGAAGCCCCAGACCCATGTCCAGGACCCTTGGACCCATTTGCAACCTGAAGCTTGGCCAGTTCCAACTGGTGATCCCTGTCTTTCTGTTTTTCTGCCTGTTCGATTTTTAGTTTGGCTATGCTGAATTCAAGCTCCTGCTGCCTAAACCGCAGCTCTTGCTTCTTGAATTCAAGCATAGCCTCCCCATCAACACTGGCAGAGGAAACATTAGACATCACATCCTCCCTGTCCTCGTGGTCGCGATGGATCAGTGCAGCTGCAGAACCGTCGGTTCTACCAGTGAGAGCAGCCCCACCACCTTCTGCACTGTCCTCAGAAGTTATAGCGTCAAGCTGCGCTTCTTGCCACGCCACGATTCTCTGGATCATTTCCAATTTTGTGCCTTGAGAGGAAACACCTCTCTCCGCACACATCTTTTTCAGCGTTTCTGATTTGGAAGCATTTAAAGTTAACAAGGTATTTGTTTCCATACTGTTTGATAGGACTATGGCCTTTTTAAAGTTATACTACAACAATTCACTACGTGTACTGGTTGGAATAACCTGAAATGCCTTAGTTCGAGCGCAACACTGGATACCTTCAGTCGTATCCCACCGCTGTACACCAATTTGTTAAGACGGATTTCTGAACTCTGTCCTGGTGGCGCAGAAGTTCAGAAGGCCAACCTAATTACTTGGAACAGGGTAACCTCTGGACGAGCCAGACCAATCAAGGTAGCGATCGCGGCGGTCAAGACTAGGTCTCAAGAGGGGTGAGGGTGACTGAAAGCCCACAATGAGCACACAAAGCAAGAGCGCTTACAAACTACTCCAAACAGTTGTTATATCAAAAATATATACACATTTATTTTAAGGCCTTTAAAATAACGACCGTAGCGAGAAAATCACAATATCACAATATTAAGCCAACACATACCATATCAACACAATATATATACAAATACAACAGTCGCTAGCGTTATAAGCACGAAATGTGTAGTCCACCTGAAAGGGAAGGAAAACAGGCAGTGCGATAACGCTTTAGACTCAGTTCGCCTTCAGAGGCACCTAACTAGATGGAAGTCCGAGCCCTGCGAAGAGTGGAGCCTTGTGCTCAAAGTACCTGCCACACCGGTGCCAACGGGCAAAAGGGGAAGCTCTTCGGTGGAAGTCAGGCAGTTCGGGTTAGTGCACAGCAGAAGGAGAACAGGTTCCGCAACTCAAGCCCAGCCTCCACAGCGAGCAGAAGCAGAGCGCGAGTAGGGCCAAAAGGGTGCTGTTTTTACACAGCGGGGAAAAGCAATGGGCTACTGCAGGAGGGCGACCAGATCCTAGTTAAACTACTCACCGGTCCCCGAAGCAAGCAGACCCAGGCTTCTCCACGTTAGTTTCAGCAGCTGGCAGGATCAGAAGAGCAGGGAACGCCTCGTAGTCGTGTAGAGCAAAAAGACGTCCCAATCGACGAAACCAGCACCGTTTGTTGCCGCAGCAGGACAACAGAGCGGCCGTGTGTATCCGAGCCAAATGTACACTCCTCCCTTCAGACTTGGGAACGCCAAGTGTACGAAGCGTGGGAGAGTGACAAGGACTCGAAATACAACACAACCTGGCGGCGGTTACAGAGCAGGACTCCCTTGTAAGCTGGTCAGTCAACTGGATGGCCCAGAGACACTTCCGAAGGCTTACTTGGCAGGAGATGATGAAGTCGCCGGGAATAGCTGTTCCTGCTATTCCAAAGGTCGAAGCACCAGTACAGGCCTTCTGGTTCGATCAAAGGAGGAAAGGGTTTCACAGGACGACAGCAGTGCAAAGGAGGATTCCTTCAGCGGGTCACCAGCGATTCCTCGGTCCAGCCTCTTGGTTGCAGGATACTTGGCTCCTGTATTCCTTCGTTCGTGAGAACTCAGGAGATCAACCTGGTAGTGGTGTTTCCAGCCCCCTCTTATCCACGGTTCCCTTCGCGCCAAAACGGAGGGGAGCCAATGGGAGATCCGCTCATCAACACACACACCATACGTGGACCAATCACGGACCACGGTGGTCCCAGGCATTCACACTACCCTAGACTCTCTGGCACCCAGGATGTGTATTGGGACCAGACATCCCAGCCCACACCCTGGAGGCACACAAACGACATGTAGAAGCCCGCGAAAGCAACCACGTTTCGCGGGAAAGTACATGCCCAAATAAGGAAGGCCCCGGGTCGCTCGACCTGGGGAAGGTGAAGGGAGCAAGACGGTCAGTGGACAGGACAAAGGAGCCTCGTGGTCTGGCCATTTTGGGAGCCAGGCCACCATTTTGGGTTCAGTGCGAAAAACGTGCTCAGAACGCCAAAAGGAGCTCAAAATAAACAAAACGATCGCTGCCACCATTCCAGTCCCTGAATGACTTGCACCGATCAAAATACCATCCTAAACGAGTATCTAGGGCCTGTAGAAGGCTAGAGACCCAAGAGAGCTGTAACTTAGCTTACAGTGCCCTCTTGTGTCATGTTGTGCGAAAGCCGCAACACGATAAAAGAAACTACGGGAAACAGCGTTCCCCGGTACTGACTGTCTTAAGGGCATGTCAGTTTCCCCGTAAGAAAAGGAGCGAAAGCCCAGAGGAGTGCGGCAGAAGGCTGCACTTCTCTGGTAAAGTCAAGAACAAGGTGAAAACAACAGCAAAAAGTTTAGGGGTTGCCACATGGAAGGAAAATTACCTACAATTATGAAATCTTTCCTAACAGATGGTTATCAAATCTTTCACACAGGGGCGTGGCCAGCGAGCAGCCGATGTAGACGTGTGCCCGCTGAGCTCCTGGTGCCGCCAAATATCCTGTTAAATCCTGGGGGAATCTGACTCGCAGCACCCCTGCAAAACTACGAAAAGTTGGCGGAAAGACAGCAGAACGCATCGCAGCTACTCCAAAACAAAAACGGAGACCGAAAGCGGCGATAACTGCGGCGGAAGGTGAGAGAGTGTGACGGCCGCCGAACACGATCCCAGATGGCCGACGGCGACTTGGAATAACTCGCCATTCACATCCGGAACGAAGAACAGCGGCCTACGGGAGGTACAAACACCTAACGGGAAGGCCGCGACCCCGCCTCGAGACGTGAGAACACTGGCACTGTGCGGGCGGCCCCGGCGCACTGCCCCCTGACGACTCCATACACAAGACCGCTGGCGTCGTCCCCGTCCCCAGGCGTGCCGTCCAGCCGTGGGCGCTCCGCTCCACTCCGCGTTAAGCGCCTGCCACTCCAGAGCAACAGGAATCCGGCAACGGCGGGAGGGACGGCGAAGCCAGACACGCAAAACGGTGAGGAGAAAGGTGGGCGGGAGGCGGTGGTTGCGACCGGTCCCTTCCCGCTCCCGGCCTTCCCGCCCGCCCGCTCCCAGTAAATCCCCCCCGATCATTGCGGTGCACGGAAATCACCGCTGCAGCCTTAAGACCCTCGCTGGGAGTGCGGCAAAACACAGAGGTAATCCCACACGGCAAGTCTTGGGAAACCATCCAGATACACAGAATCAAGCTGAAGGGGACCAGCATTACTCTGCATACAGGGAGGCGCGGGAAACCCAGAGTGTGGGTGGACGGTCCCGCGGAAGGGAACGGGAGGTGGGGGTCGGAGAGGGGGAGCCGCCCCACCCGCCCACCCCCTCTCAACAACCCAACACTCTGAATGCAAATAGCCCTTTTCCTCGACCAACAGCCCAAGTGTTCAATCTGTGTCTCACGTACAACACTTTTAGGATCAGGAAACCCCTGAAAGCGGAAGAGGGTATGGGTAAAGATAAGGGCAGAAGAGGCACGACACAAAGCAAAATGGAGCAATACGCAGTGCCCTTGGAGCCGACACAGGCAGCTACTGAAGATGAGGAACCCGAACCCTCTCTCAAAGACATTATGAATGCCATAGCCAATTCCAGAACGGCTATGGAGATTAAAATGGATGGCATCAGCACAGAAGTGTCCCTCCTACGCCATGATTTGCAGAAACTCACGTCTCGCACGGGAGAGGCGGAAACCCGCATATCCAACACGGAAGATGGCCTCCGTAACATGAGTCAACAGATGACCAGAGTAATGCAACGTGTTAAAACTCTAGAGTAACGAGTGGAGGAGGGGGAGGGACGCTCTAGGCGAAATAATATACGAATCCTGGGACTACCTGAGAAAAGTGAAGGCCCCTCCATGGAACTATTCCTGGAACAACTGCTCTTGGATCTATATGCCCCAAAGAAATTCTCAAAACTGTTCTCTATTGAACGTGCACATCGAGTCCCAACAGGCAGACCAACGCCTGGGGCCCCACCCCGCACAGTGATCGCCAAAATCCTAAATTACAGGGACCGAGACACGGTACTGCAGATGGCTAGATCCAAAGGTTCCATGAGCTATAACGGCGCCAAAATCGCCTTCTTCCCGGACTTCACCAGGGAAGTACAAAGAGCACGCCAATCCTTTGACCAGCTCAAGAAAAAGCTACAAATCCAGAACGTCAAATATGGCCTCCTGTTCCCGGCACAGTTGAAAATTTACCATAATGGCACAACAGTGCACTTTAATGATCCAAAAGATGCATGGAACTGGGCAGAAAACAACCTGGAGGGAGATTGGGGCCCTACAAATAGAAGGGAACGTGAACGAAATAGACCGCGCCCAGACAGACCCCCGAATGCACAGCTACTGCAAGATCAGGATGAACTACCGCCAAGAGGAGCCGACTGAGGCGGGCACGCACAGATTGACACCAACAAAACTGCCAACATCTGCAAGGGACTTCAAGTTGAGATGCCCGTTGGCAACGCACCGTCAGACCTCCCCCGCAGAATAAAGAAATGGCGGCCCAAGTGGGGCCCCCCCCCTGACAGAGGTGAAAGAACTAGTGTCAAGTAACAGCGAGAGACACACAAAATGTCCTGATTAACTTTTCAGTCCGAGCAGACCCCAGTCAAGCTCGGCCTAATGTTTGGGCGACAGATACTTCTAGTTGGGGTGGAGTATAGGGAGGGGGCAAGGGAGTTTGTTTTCATGACAGAGTTTGTTTGTCTAGTTTACTGTTTTAGAATCAATGCGCGCAATGGGCTGGAACCTGGCTCCCGTGGGGTGGACAGGGGTTACAATCCGAGGACACACACAGCATTACCCGGTATGCCCAACTCCCGACCACCATGACAGAACAAGCCATTGTAAGCAAGACCAGGTCCATTAAGATAATGACCTGGAACGTGAACGGGCTGGGCACCAGTATCAAGAGGCGCCTTGTACTACAATATCTGAACCGTCATGCGCCCAATGTGGTTTTCCTAACCGAAACGCACCTGGCGGGTACGAACTGTAACCTCTTTAAGCGAACCAATTACCGCATTGCGTTACACTCGGGTTTCTCCATGGGAGCCAGGGGAGTACTGATCCTGGTACACAAGCGACTACCATTGAATCTCCTATCTGTCACACAGGACACGGGAGGTAGATTTGTTTACATAACCGCGACTCTTTGGGAGCGGTCCATATCCATGCTAGCTGTATACGCACCACCAACCTTACTCACCGCACTAATTAACGATATAACGCCTATGTTAGCGGCGGATTCCTCGAACTTGGTAGTAGTGGGGGGAGATTTTAACGAAGTCATGAACCTGGAACTCGACCGTACGCACATCCGTTCTAGAAACCCAGCTGCGCATACTAAATTAGCCACATTCGTCGACGCAATAGGCCTGAAAGATGTGTGGAGACACTTACACCCCGGCACAAGAGAATACTCGTTTCTCTCCGGTGCACACGCCTCACTATCCAGACTTGATTACTTTTTTCTCCCGACTTCCGAATTACATCTAGCAACCGATGCACACCTCCTACCCAGAGGCATATCGGACCATTCACCGCTCGTACTAGAGCTTAATACCCACAGGCCGGTCCCCCCACCCGCATGGAGGTTAAATAATTATTATCTAGGCTTCCCCGACTTGGTGGAGCATATTAAAAATGCGACAGAATCATACTTTGAATTGAACAGAACCTCCGTGGATAGCCCTGTAACACTGTGGGAGGCATACAAGCCAGTACTGAGGGGGGAACTCATATCCCAGATCGCAGCCCACAAGAGAAAACAGGTAGCAGCGATCCGGGTGGCCGAAGTGCGCGTGCAGGAGGCACAGGTGGCTCATCTATCCCAGGACCTCCCAGAATCTCATCGCGAGTTACAATTAGCACAAAAACAATTCCAAAACGTAGCCCTGGACAATGCCAGACAGGCACACGCAGCGATGCGTGCCAGAGTATACGAAACCGGGGATAAGGCAGGCAAAATATTGGCATGGCTGGAGAAGCGAGACGAGGGGCTCCGACATGTTAGAGCAATTAGATCACAGGGGAATACACTAACAACAGCGGACCGCGACATAGCGGAAGGGTTCGCAGCCTATTATAAGGAGCTTTATGGAGCACCAACCTCCCCCATTGACACCACGGCCATCTCTGGAATCACCCTTCCCTCCTTGACGCCCGAACAAAGAGCCCTGCTAGAAACCGATATAACAGAGGATGAACTGTCTGCAGCCATAGCGAACCTCCAACCCGGAAAAACCCCGGGACCCAACGGCTTTCCCGTTGAGGTGTGGAAGAAAATGGGCACAAGCTTAATCGCACCACACTTACTGAAAATGTATGAAACCTCCCGCAGCAGAGGGTCCCTCCCACAGGACCTGAGACAGGCCACTATAGTGGTCATACCTAAGGCGGATAAACCCCCAGATTGCTGCAGCTCGTATAGACCGATTTCCCTCATCAATACTGAAACCAAAATCCTAGCGAAAACATTAGCCAATAGACTCCAGCAAGTCATACCCTCCTTGATCCACCCGGATCAGTGTGGTTTTATGCCGCAAAGATCCACGCGGATGAATATACACCGATTATTCACTGCAATGGAAAATGCGACCACTATCCGAGGCCCTCTGGCCCTGCTGGCAGTAGACTTCGAGAAGGCCTTCGATTCTATTAGATGGGATGCGATCTGGGAAATAATGCATAGAATGGGATTTGGGCCCCAGTTCATGAGTTGGGTTAAATTACTGTATAATTCTCCATTAGCTGTCACGAAAGTGAATGGTCAAGTATCAGACCCCTTTGAAATTGGCACAGGGACCAGACAAGGATGCCCTTTGTCGGCCATGATATTCGCAATAGCAATTGAACCGCTCGCAATACTGTTAAGAACTAACGAAACATGGAAGGGATTCCGATGGTCTGAAGCCTGGGAGGACAAAGTGTCCCTATATGCAGACGACCTGTTGGTATACTTACAGGACCCGGTCAGATCCTGCCCCATAGTGACTGATCTACTCCAGAAATACGGCTCTTTTAGTGGCCTGAGAGTAAACTGGGCCAAATCTACCCTGTTCCCGCTTAGACAAGAGGAAGAATCAATCCCGCCCCAATGTCCCTACCAGGTAGAAAGGGAACAATTCAAATACTTAGGTATATTAATAACGAATAACCTGACTGATTATGTTCCCAGAAATTTGTACCCAGTCATGACAAGATTTGCAGAGGACACCAGTCACTGGTCATCCCTTCCTCTGACATTACTGGGTAGAGCTGCGCTCTTTAAAATGATGACCTTGCCTCGACTCCTGTACATATTACAGAACGCCCCCCTGTACATTCCTCCAAACATATTCAAGAAAATAGATCAGACACTTCGTAGACTACTATGGAATGACGGCCACCCACGTATAGCTCTCGCCCACTCCAAAGATCCATATGGGAGGGTGGAATAGGACTACCCCGAATGCAAACGTATTATTGGGCCAGTCAATTGATGAAAGTGAATGACCAACTACACGGCGACACCGGCGCACCACATAACAGATCTCTAGAACCCGACACTCCCGGGAAACCCATTATGCTATATCTCTACAAGAAAAGAGACCGCGCGGCCACCCCCAACATGCGAGCACAGATAACACAAATCTGGATAGATGCACACAGATTTGTGGGATGGGGCGACAAACTATCACAGGCGCAACCTCTATGGAATAACAGGAACCTCCCCAGTGCACACACGCTCCCCAGATGGCCGAACTGGTCTCGGCATGGATCACTCACACTGGGAGACCTTGTGAAAGATAACACCAAGGTTCCTTTTGCGGAGTTGGCGCTCCGATTTGGACTTCCCCAAACTGAACACTACCACTATGCCCAACTACAACACGCACTACAGAACATCCTCCCCGAAGTGATCTCTCTACCAGACTTCACCCCCATTGAAAGGAACTTGTTCCCGGAACAAATCACTCATAAAGTGACATCGGTTCTGTACAGTGCCATAAGTTCCTTTGGCACACCAGATCTGCTGTCACTGCGGACCAAATGGGAGTCGGATGTGGGGGCCATACTACCGGAGGAATGGGTCATAGCATTGATGTTCCCTAGGGAGATAGCAATATCATCGAGGCTTAGATTGATCCAGTTAAAGATACTACACAGAGTATACTATCCTAGGGTAGCCCTATATAAATGGGGAAAGATCAATGACCCGAGCTGCCTGCGATGCAAAACAGAAGAGGGCACCTTCTTCCACATCCTGTGGGATTGCACGCACATCCAACCACTTTGGGAGGATTGTTGTGTGGAACTCTCCAGAGTTATGGGGAAAACGATTCCCAGAAACCCTAAGCTATTACTGTTGGGGATAGATGATGAAATTGACTTATCTAGGTACGAAAAATTGCTTTTGTTCACCACTACTGCACTTTTGAAAAGGAACATTGCTCAGAAATGGGGCTCGGACCAAACACCGAGCTACGAACAATGGAGGACCGATGTGAATATTTGTATCGCAATGGAATACAGAGTATACACAGCCAGAGGATGCCCGGCTAAAGCCCCGAAAGTGTGGCAGAGATGGGAAGAAGCCCAATGAGGGCTAACACAGGCAAATTGGCCATTGGGACACATCGAAAGGCACCCCCCCCCCTGACGCCCATGGTGCCCGCAGGATAATGCAGCTAGGCGCTGCCCCGTGTTCGGACAAAATTGACCCATTTGTTCTTTGTTCTTTCTTGAAACATTATGTGTACACCAATCGGAGACAGACAGTGACCTATACCAGCAATGCGCATGTATTGATTGTTTGTTTGTTTACTTGTCTTTTTTTCTTTTTTCTTTCTTTTTTCTTTTAAAAAAACACCAATAAAATATGTTATCAAAAAAAAAAAAATCTTTCACACAGACCGCCAATCCTGTCAGGGTGGCGGCACTGCAGTGATTATAAGAGACTCCTTGGCATCACATATTTGTAACATCTCACCTATTGATAACTGCTAACAAACTCTGATCAAAATTGCCATTGACTGCAACACCAACATCTGTTTTATCACTATATATCGTCCACCTATAAGCATGCCCCTGTTGGAAGAACAGTTGTTTATGCTTCTTGGTGACTTTATTAAACTCACATCCTATGTCATCATCCTGACTTTATTTATTAGGCATGTGATGCCCATGCGCCTGAAGCTACCAATCTCATGCTCTCATTACAGGCCTATGGCCTACATCAACAAATAAAATTGGCCACTCATAAAGATGGACATACTCTGGATTGGGTACTGTCTCAATGCTTATTTGTTACTCATTTGGAAATTATGACCTGCCCATGGTCTGATCACTGTCTTATTTCCCTTTCACAGGATCTTCCGTCTAAAATTGTTAGACGGAACTCCAACCCTTGTGTCAAACACACAGTTTGGAATATTCACAGAATTTCCCCAGCTGCTTTCAGTGAACTTGCCCAACCTATGCTGCCCAACTTTCTACCTTCATGCTGTACAACCACCCTAGTTGATCAATACAAAGATATTGGGCCTCATTACACGGAAGGCGGTGAGCCATGGCGCTATTAGCGCTATGGCTCATGCCGGTAAAATACCGGCACCGCCTTGGCGGAAAGGGGATTTACCGCCCCATTCCAAGGTTGGTGGGGCGGTAAATCCCCCTTCCGCCATTGCCCTTCCCCATTCCCATTTCTGCCCCATAGGGCTCTATGGGAATGGGGAAGGCGCTAATTACGGCACCGCAATTTTGCGGTGCCGTAATTAGCTCCGAGGTCCCTTAGTGGGTTGGTTTTTAACGCCTGCAAAAAGCAGGCATTAAAGCACCAACCCGCTAAGGGACCTCGTAGTAAGGCGGTAATGGTTAACGGTCACCGTTACCATTAACGGTGGCCGTTAACCATTACCGCCTTCCGTGTAATGAGGCCCATTGTCTCCTATGTCACAGACACTCTTGTCCCCCATGCCCCCAAATAAAATTGTCAAAATGGAAACACTTGGCCAATCATGGTTCTCTGACAAAATCCTTGACCTAAGAACTCAAAAAAGGAAAAGTGAACAGGCCTGGCGGAAGAACCCTTCTGAGGCTAATCTTGCCTCATATCGCAAAGCCGCCACTGACTACAAAACCGCTATCCTGGTTGCTAAACACGATTTCTATGACAATCACATCAGTAATGCCAAGTCATCTCAAAAATAACTCTTTGCCATTTTAAAAGATTTTGAGGGCAAAGCTAACTCCTATTCTGCCATCACTAAAAGTAATCAGTTGTGTCTTGATATTCATTCAGACTTTAATGCCAAACTCAATCTTCATTGCAATAGAATTGCCTCGCTACAAATTAAACTATTCAATACTCGTAGTTCCATCACTAATGACGCCCTTGCCCTAATTTATCTGACACCTCTATCCCCGTGTTCAATTTGAAAAAAATCTCGGAAATCTAAGTTATCAAATATTGTCCAACACCTTAAGCCATCCCCCTGCCCTGACGACATTTGTCCTCTTGCTAAGATAATGGACGTTTTCAGTTGTCTAGCCCCTCTGGTCACAAGACTGGTTAATTCTTCTTTTGCCAATTCTACTGTGCTTGCTTTTCTCTGGGATATCTGGATCTCCCCGATTCGGTAAAAGTCTTCTCTTGATCCAGCCTCTGCGGACAACTATCACCCTATTACTAAAGTTACCTTTTAGTAAAATAATTTTGACAAAGTTGCATACAGTCAACTACAGCAACACATTGAAAATAATCATCTACTGGGCCCATTATAGTCCGGTTTTCACGCATCACATGGCACTGAAACTGCTCTGGTTGACTTAAAAGTTAACCTAGAACAGATTGCCCTCTTAATGCTAGATCTCTCCGCAGCTTTTGATCTTGTCGATCACTCTTTGCTGCTTGCGAGACTAGGAACTATCGTGAACTGCTCCAATAATGTCTTATATTGGCTCTTCTCATTTCTTGGACCCAGATCTGCTTGTGTTGCCTCGGGGGCTGCAAATCTCCTATCCAATTGCTGCGATGTCGTGTCCCTCAGGGTGCATCTCTTTTTCCCACTCACTTTAGCTTATACATTCGTCCCCTCTTTGATTTTTGTGACAGCATCAGCGTGAGTTATACCAACCATGCCGATGAACTCCGGTGGTGATCAAACTGACTGGCAATTATGAGTTGGACTTCATTAAAATGACTTCTATCTATGCTACCATTGAGGACTGGATGATCATAAATTCCCTTTCCATCAATGGCAATACAACTGAGATCAACTTGTTGGTTGGTACTCCTCAACGTCTTGCCAAACTGGATTCCAGATTTTCAGCCGTTAACATCTCGGGAACTACAATTCAGACCAGCCCCTGGGTCAAGACCCTTAGCGTTTATTTAGATGCCAATCTCAACATGAACAAATATGTCAGCCAGCTTAAGGCCACCTGCGCCTATACAACATGCCTTATCAGACAAATCAAACCTTTCTTATCTACCACCATCACTGCGACCCTTGCCAGTGCCCTGGTCAACTCCAGACTTGACTAAAGCAACTGCCTCTTGGATGGTACATCTCGGTCCGATCTAGTTTCCTTACAGGTGGTCTGGAATAATGCTGTTTGTGCAGTAAGTGGTATCTCCAGAAGGAGCCATGCCACTGAAGCCCGTAACTCCCTACACTGGCTTCCTGTTAAGCACCCCATTGCCTATAAGGTACTTTCCCCTCACCCCTAAGTGCCTCAAAGACAATGACCCATCTTACTTGAAAGAAAGGATTAAGCTTTCTCAGTCATATTACGTTCTACGACGCATCAACTCCAATAACCTTACACAGCCGTGTTACAATCTTGCCCGCTTTGGCGGCACTAGCTTTGACTCTGTTACCCCACATTTCTGGAACTCTCTCCTTGTTTTTCTGCACACCTGCCCTCAGCTTTCTTCCTTTAAGAAATCTCTTAAAACATGTTTTTTTTATTCTTACGACTGGTGCCTATCAACCCCACGTCTCCCTGGTCTACCCTTTGCTTCTCTCTAATGAGCTCTCTTACTTGCTGCGCACTGAGACCTAGAGGCGAGTTGCACCTTATAAGAAATAATTAACATTAACATTAACACTATCTCTACCCTGACGAGGATTCCGCTGCCTAAAATAAAGTAAAGGAAACACATTCAATAAAGCAATAAGGAAATGCATGGCAGTTCAGTTCAACAAATACATATAACATAAAATCAATTCACAATATGACCGCTGTCACTTCTCATAACCTGGGTGAATTCCCCTTTGCCGGGTCCGAGCAAAGTTTTGCTCTACATTTCAAAGGAAATAAGGAAATCCTGGTTTTCAACACAGTTCTTGAGCATGTAAACTTGACAACAAAAAGTTCTGTTGTTTCAATAAAATAAATATTATGTTGCAGATCCTCCTGGAGTGCGAACAAGCTTCACATTTGTCTTCTTCAAGCAAACAACAATTGTCTTTGTCAGGATGATTTGCCACAAACTTTGATTTCTGAAGAAATGTAACTTCTTCACAGCGGGTTTAATGAGTTATCTTTGTCAGAAACACAGTCCAGCATGTTCAAAAACTACTACCTGGTATTAACCCATGCCAGGCCGTATACATCAACTATTTGTCTTATGGTGGCCTCCATTAGGAGGCACATATGTTCTCCAACAGTTAATGTATTTTGCAAAAAATGTAAAATGGGACAAACAATTGGTATACAACTATCTATGCTATTTTATTAAGGTATTGCAATTTACCAAAACAGAGAAAATAGTAAATGCTAGTTCTGGAGTTCTTTCAAAGGCACTTTACAAGAAGCATTAGAGCAGTTGTTGTGGTTCCTATTATAACTTGCCAGTTAATGAGTGCTGGTACATGGGCTGTGTGATGAATCAGTAGTGACATTCCCCAGTATCTTGGCCTGGGACCCTTCTCATGTGGCAAGAGGAAGGCAGACGCTTCCTGATCCCGAACCTGGGGGTGGTGCTCTGCGGGAGGATCAAATGGGGGAAACAGATCAGCAGGAAGGGGAAACCCCCTTGTTTAATTTGCTCCCCGAAAACATAATCTCTTAATGGATTATTGCAAAGTAGAAAAGGTTAGGAAAACAAATTTTGTTGGCAGAGACTTCAAGTGCCATAATTCCCTCAGTACGGGACAAGGAGGAGGGATGCCGAGGAATACTGCTGTAGGAACAGTCAGCCAATTAGTGTAGATGACCTACACCTGAGGGAGACTGAGAGGCTTAAAAAGCCCCCTCAGGTGCAGGCATTAGAGCAGCAGGAAAGGCCTTCCAGCTAGTTCCCCGTCTGCCCTAGTGGCCCTAGACCATGGCCATGTAGAAATTAAATATGAGGTAATGCTGAAATCTCTGCTGTACTGGATTAGGATCTGGAGCACTGTGGAATTTATGTCATACAGAGGGACTAGTAGAGGTCTTATCAATGGAAGGTGCAAAACCTTTACCGTGGTTGTAGTATGTCAAGCAGCTTCTTACGATCTTGATTCCTTGTGGTATGATCTTCTAAGTATAAATTCCCAATAGAATAAATTGTTAAAGGTGAAATTCTACGATTGGGTACTAGCGACAAGACTGGATGGCTGCTATATGAGCAGATTATCTGCCATTTACATGGTGGTTAAACCAAAACTGACTATGGAGACTTACCTTGACTACCCAGCAAGGAAAAAGAAGAAATGCTTGTTTACAAAACTTCGACTGGATATCCTCCCACTTGATTGTACAATAATCTGAGAGCCAAATGGTTGAAGCCACTACTAATCTTGCAAGCAACAAACTCCATGAGAGAGGCTCTAGTTGTCATGAAAATATGCTTGTACATTCATATTTGTAATGAATTATTGATGTTCTTATGTGCTGCCTTCAAACTCATTGTTTATTTAACGGACAGCAAATCGGGTGCTGTGCAGCAGAATAAACGGCCCTGAGTGTCCTCAGAGGTATTGAGGCAATGCCTCAACCAGCAGTAGTTGGACCGGTTCTTCGGCTGCAGGGTACTAGATTTACCATCAGTTAAATAAACTATTAGCTAAACTGATTCAATGTTAAGCGCTGAAGCATCCAGGGAGAGGAAAGAACGTAAGAAAAATATGCACAAGAGCTGGTCTTGCTTCCTCTTTTGACTACCCTCCTGTACAGCTGTTGACTGCCAGAATGTAACACTTTCTAATATCTGATCGTATAGAAACAGGTCATTTTCACTATTAACATTAGGGAAGTTGACTGTTGCCCTGATGAAGGCTGGGTTTATGTCATTCATCTTAACCCGAAAGCCGAAACTCGAGTAGGCCATATAGATTGAGTCCTAATAACTCAAAAAGACTATGGGCCTGATCACGAGTTGGCTGAGATTGCGCCCAACTATATTGAATAGAGTTATAAGTGGCCAATGGTTGGCTCGAACTGTTACACATGAACCCAACTTGCAATGACCATCCCTGGCAAAGTTTCAAGTTAGCTAGGGGTATGCAGCAAGGATGCCCATTGTCGATGCTTCTTGAGCTGATGATCGAATTACTGGTGGGCTGGTTTCATAAGCATCCATCAGCTTCCTAAGGATATGGATTCAGATAAGCGTTCAACAGGCCATTAACTGTACGGGCTACATATGAACCATACTCATTGACTTGATGTACACTTTCTGAGTTGTATGTTAATATCTGTTTTTTTCTTTCATGTGTTGCTTTTCAGTTAATGTGTTCACTTTTATTAAACAACAAAAAAGAATAGGGTGCCTGAAAGTGGAAGTAGCGCCCTGTAGGCGCGGGTAGGGACATAACGCTATCCTTCTTGCGCATGTGATCTGATTGCATCCAAATCAATGCCTCAATTCTTCATGTTTTGCTTCTACGATGTCGCTTAGAGGCTCAGAGTATCAAACCTATGTTGCTCCTGGAAGGCTCCCATAGATAAGGGACGCAGCAAGGATCATTTCTAGATTGACTCCAGTGGGCCCCCCTTGCTGGGATTCCTTAATTATGGCAAGCCTGCAAATCGAGGGAGTGGTGACTGAGACTGAGTTGCCTGTCCACCCCTTCCCATGAGTCTTCTCTTGAGCACTACGTCTTTGCATATTTATGCATGTCCCTTTGTACAAAACCCTTTACATGTTAAATATTTGTTCGTTTTAAAAATGTTTTTATTGCTTATATTGCCAGGTTGATGCTATGGATGATGCAATAAGTGATGATGATAGATACTAATAGTAGCTTGCGCTGAAATATCTCAGACACAGAGAGAAATCACTTGTATCTTCCTGAAATGAATGCAACCTCTCATAAATCTCTATGAAATTAAATGGATCCTTTGTAAGTCTCACTGAAATTAAGGCAACATCTTATAAATCTCGCAGAAATTAAAGTAACCTCTCATAGATCTGCTTAAATTAATGTAAGCCATCATGGCACTGGTCTCCCTGAAATGTCTCAGAAACAGAGAGAAATTGATTGCATCTCATTTAAATGAATGTAAACTCTAATGAATCTCTCTAAAATGAAAGTAACATTTTATAGGACTCCCTGAAATGAAAGCAACCACTCATAAATCTCCCTGAAATAATGCAACCTCTGAGAAATCTCACTGCAGTATGTAACCTCTCCTATATATCAAAGAAATTAAAGCAACCACTCATACATCTCCCTGAAATTAATGCAACCTCTGAGAAATCTCACTGCAGTATGTAACCTCTCCTATATATCAAAGAAATTAAAGCAACCACTCATAAATCTCCCTGAAATTAAAGCAACCACTCATAAATCTCCCTGAAATTAAAGCAACCACTCATAAATCTCCCTGAAATTAATGCAAACTCTGAGAAATCTCACTGCAGTATGTAACCTCTCCTATATATCAAAGAAATTAAAGCAACCACTCATAAATCTCCCTGAAATTAATGCAACCTCTGATAAATCTCCCTGCAGTAATGTAACCTCCCATGAATCTCCAAGAAATGAAAGCAACCTCCCATAAAACTCTATGAAATTAATGTAAGCATCATGGCACTTATCTCCTTGAAATGCCTGAGAAACAGAGATAAATCACTTGCATCTCCTTGAAATTAATGTAACCGCTCATAAATCTCTCTGAAATGAAAGTAACCTTTTATAAGTCTCCTGAAATCAATGCAACCTCTCATGAATCTGCAAGGAATGAAAGTAACCTCTTATAAGTTTCCCTGAATTTAATGTAACCAATCATGGCACCCATTTCCCTGAAATGTCTCAGAAACAGAAAATCGCTTGCATCTCCTTGAAATCCATGCACCCTTTTCTAAATGTACCTGATTTAAATGTAACAAACAATGAATCACCCTGAAATTAATCTACCCTTTTACACTAGTAACATAACAGAAATCTACGATAAATGTTTCAGGAACAGAGAGAAATCACTTGCATCTTGTTAAAATGAATGCATCCTCTGGTAGACATCTCAGAATTGAGAAGCATAGAAAATGTGCAATTTTGGGGGGATTTAATAACTGGATGGGCACTTTCTGAAACTAAGAAAAGACTTAAGAAGGCCGCTGCCTGATTTTCCCAACTGGTACTAAAAAAAGGACCTGTCCAAAGCTGCCCTGCAATGCCAGTTTTCTGCCAGCCGGGGTCTTAAACGCATCAAATTCTCCATCCTCTCTCTAGGTGTCAGACTGGTGGCCTCACCTCCACCTCAGAATTCATACAAGTTACAGGCTTGAATCGTAGCTCTCTTTAGCCTCTGAACTCTTAACGCCCTGCCTTTGCTCTTTTACACATGGCTGACTCATTACAAATGTTTCTCCTGAACCCAGCACTATCATTTACAGTGGCCCCATTGAAGAGCCCCGGCTCATCTCCAACCGCCAAAATTAAGCAACCTCTGTTCAGAATCCTGCCATATATCAATTTCATGGTATTCAAAGGCGCTCCTCCTTCTAGCCATGGCATACCAGAGGATAAAGCTGATGCCTTCTTCCTTCTTAGGTGTTCCTAATATCCATACATGCATACATGTACTTAGCCATGTGCTGTGACTGCACCCCCAACCAATCCAAGGAGAAGCATGAAAGCAGTTTCACAAGGTGTGCAAGTCATCCTAAGATACATGCAGACAATGTATCTAGGCAAAGAACACCCTCTTACAAAGCTAGTGCAGACTCACCACTTTAAACAGAAAAGGGTAAGCACCCACCTTTTCCACCCAAGGCCTTGATACATATTCACGGCACCCAGGGAAAAACTAACGAGGCTCCCAGAGTGTGGTCATTATAAGGGTGTTATTGTGCGTATTAGAATAGGATTACAAAGTAGCCATTTCCTGGTAGCCTACAGGGTTTGCACAGTGTAGTATTCTTACTTACCTCCCTGCTCCAGTAACTATTGCAGACTCGGAGGGCTGGCCAGGGACGCTGGTCTCTGCTGCTAATGTTTCGAAATTGGCAGAACCTATCCCTAAATGGAAAAGGAAAAAAAACAATAGTCAAGTATGTAAATATTGGAAGTCAGGAACATGTGTAATCCCCTTTGCGGCCTTACGGGCGCTCTTCTGTAATGCTCACCACTTACCAAGGGAACAATAGATTTGGGTGAATCAAACATGTTTGGCACTTTTAACCGTCTGGCCATTATGTCACGTTGTGCGGAACATATCGTTGATATCATTTCTGAGGGAGGTGCAATGGAATGATTCTAGAATAATAATTAATTAAGAATTTCACTAGGTCTTGGGAATCCTAAAAAATGGCTCACCCATCTTAACAACACTCTGCAACAGAATCCCTTGAAGCCACCAACGGTGTCCCCAAATCCATCAGTACCTGTGGAAAGAGCCAATTTCAGGGAGCAAAAGGTCCCTCCTGATGCCTTTATTTAGTTAGAGTGACATTGGGAACAGTCGGATTTGTCCAAAGCCTTCAATTAATCATATCCATGGGAAGTTGCATTGGGCTTCTTTCTATTACATCATTTTATATCCTACTGAGCCATCACAGAGAAAAAAACATAGTGAAATCAGTCTCTGTACTTTCCCCAAAACACCATTACAGCCAGACAAGGTAGTGAGTAGGGACACCCTTTATGCACAGGACCACAAGCAACAGCCAACATGTTTCAGCCTCATTCAATTAACTTCTTTCCCGGGAATTATGAGTGGGTGGAGAACTATCCCAAAAACCTCAGTCGGCTGGGAAAGGAACATCTACAAATACAGAAGGAGCACCTGTGCTAGGAGAGAAGGCATATCTACCCTCTCTTGTTGCAGAACACTCCCACGTGGTTGATGGTGCAATCAGGTTGCGAATGAATGCTGTCCTTAACAGAGTCTTTTGCAATGTTATGACCATGTGTAGGGCCATTTTCTGTGATCGAGGGGTCCGGTTCCTATAAATATCATGTGACTCCTCTTAATGTTTGATTTAATGGGCATTCTAGATCGTAAATACATTGGGCCTCATTACAAGTTTGGCAGTGTGGAAAAAAGTGGCAGTAACGGAATTACCACTTTTTTTCCCACAGCGCCAAATTATAGGTTTTGGCAGATTTTCCACTGGTGGTATTACCATGTGGTAAAACTGCCAATTGTTGGAGGTAAAGTGTTGGATTCACCTCCACCTTGTTGCTGGAGGTAAATACTCAACTTTACCTCCATAAATCAGTGGATTTACCACACGGTAGTACCACCAGTGGTAAGTCCACCAAAAATCCCCATGGAGTGCTATGGACTCCAAAAATGTGGAATGATACCACCCTACCACCTCTCGTAATCCCATGGTAAACCCACAGGACTGAGTGGCGGCAACGGTAAATCATTTTGGTGGTAATTTGTAGGAATTACCACTGAATTACCGCCAAACTCATAATAAAGGCCATGGTGGTTGTTGGGACGTCTAGCATTGTATAGATAGAGCTGACTGATATTTGCATTTTTCATTCTTATTTAACCTTACTCAATATATGCAGGAAATGTTCATGTTTTTCTATTTATATGTCATAATATTATTGATGGTAAACAAGGAAGGAAATGCATATTACATTTTTAAAAATGTGTTTTTGCGTGTTTATTTTGGCCAGGACGGGTAGCAGAGTTAGGGCTGCTTACTTGCTCCATCAATGGAATGCAGCGCCCCTGCCCAGGGGCCTGCCATGCTTCATTGGGCAAAGCTCATTAACTTTGGTGGTGGCCCAATGGACCTGCAGCGGATTCTGTTTAAATCTCCTCCTGGCTTGGCCAATCACAGATTATTACAAATGAGTTGTGGTTTAAAATGTCTCCCGCAATGACATAAATGACTAGTGACTCTGATAGCCTATGGTAGCTAAATAGTGATACTGCAATGCTTCCTGCCTGTGCCTCGCTTATTGATGGCGGCAGCTAATTAGGTGATACAACCCGGGCAGCGGGGCCATTCTGGTCAGTAACAGCCCACCTCCCAAGTTAAAGACCTGAATGAAACGAGAGCGCTTAACAAAAGCATGGCAGTGTGCCAGGTTTGGTCGGGATGGCTTGCCCCCCCAACACCCCTCTGGGTAGTAATGCCCTTAGCACTTGAGGTTAATGGCTGCAACCTGCGGGTGCTAATGTTATTCCAAATAACGAAAGAGTGTACCTTTAACATGGGGTATCTTTTTTTGTAAGGCTCCTTGGCCATGCTAGTCCTTTTTCTCTCTTCAAGAGGCATGTTTTATTTATTTTTCAAAACAAAGGGCGGCACGTGTATCAGCCAAGTGCTTGATCAAGGCGTGGCCTTGGACCCGCAAATACATGCAATGTTTCACCAACTTGATTGGCTCCTGCATCCATCCATCGCACTAATGTGTTTTGCAGAGTGGTGGTAATGTGGGCAAGATTCTGCCCTGAGCGCAGGAGAAGAGTAAGGTTTTGATAATAAAATACAATGTAGAAAGCTAGAAAGTGGTCTAGACAGTACAGAAAAAGAAAATGTTCTTAAGTGAGAATACCATTTGCGAGCATGAGCAGAATACGGGTGGACAGGAAATCAATGGAAAACAAAGATAACTGCAGAGAAATATAAAATAGGAGGGTAAGGTGCTTAAGGGAGAAACAAAGTACAATTGAAAACTGAAAGAGAAAGAAAACAAAACAAAATAAGGGCAAGGAAAATGATAATCAATAAATGCAGAATATAAAACTGCAGAAAATTGAAGTGCATGAAAAAAATGTAGTATAATTTTCAAATAAAAGATAAAGGGCTTGATTTACAAAGCAGTGTTCAATGAGATTGCGACATTCCAAACGGCTTTTTTAAATCAGGCCCAAAATGTCAAAACAGATACAGGGTTAAAAAAAGAGAAGTGGAAAGGAGAAGAGAAGGAATACTTCAGTAATCTAAAAAGGTGAAGGTGCTGGCACTGTTGCATTGTAAGAGCAAAATACCCCCCACCTGAACATAAAGAGGATATTGAATGTAATCTCGATTTTATGGATGTGCTTGGCTCATGGCCTCGGATCTCTATATGGTCTCAGAACACTTTTGTGACCTGCAATATCTTATAATTCATAACAAATGCAGTTGAGTGAACGTTTCCCAGAAACCCTCAGAAATGTGCCAGTTATGGTAAGCTAAGCAACCATAACTCGTGCCACCACCATGCACTGCTAAGACTAACACCCAGGGCATCAAAGATGACATCCCAAATGTCATTGAACCCCTCTCTAAGCCATGTATTATTAAAATCCCAGATTACACGTGCACACCATCACACAAAACAAACCTTCTACCCTTTTTACTGTTATGTTTGTAGCACTCCCTCATGGCCTGCTTTGTCGTCCTTGCAATTAGCAGAAGCCAATGTGCACATTTTAGGGCTGCAGCGATGGGATCCCTGGGCTTGAGGCCAAGGATAAGTCTTGTAGACCTATTTTAGATTAGCCAAAGGGGGCATAGACAACAAAGGGGGAGGTTAAGGAAGAGGCTATAGCAGTAGTCCAGCCAACACAGGACCAAAGCGCTACATAGTTTGAGCTTCTGGGGGAACGTGAGGAACAGTACAATGCCTGTAATGAGGTCAAGCCCAAAGCATGGGCTTTTGTTACAAACTCCAAAATGTAAGTAGTAAAGGAGAGAGAGGATTTAAAGATAAACCCAAGGTTTGTTACCTCACAGGATGGTGAGATTAGAGGGCCCAAGTGGCCAGAGGGTAGTAGAAAAACAGGGCACAGGTGTCACAATAAGAAAGATCTCCGTCTTACTGGCATTCAGACAGAGATTGTTAGCCACACACAATGCCTCGATGGGGATCAGGTGTAATAAACGAGGAGAAAAAATTAGTTCAGGGAAGTTTAAGGAAAAGCTGTGTGTTATTTACAAAGCACTGGAAATTAGAAAAAAAGAAAGACATAGGGTGAGCCAGAGGGATGAAATAGATATGGACTAGCCACAATCATGCGATAAAACCTTAGTGTAATCTACATGTACACAGTGAGGTAGTGCAGTACAAACAGCCCAGTTGCAGCTGGGAAGGGCGGTTAGTGAGGAAAACAAATCGGCCAGCCCAGGGCCCGCTCCATGATGCTAAAGGTATCATGTAACTGTTTAATGAGGTTACAATGGTTCAACGTGTGAAAATGGAGGCGACATCAAGCAGCACTATCCTCAATTGTACTACAATCATAAATACCATATACACTTTAATTATACAACTCCACCATATTGCAAATACTTTATACTCCCCCTAAAGTACCTATAATTACTATACACATATTAATATACTATGTGTTGCCAGTGAGACATAAGGTGAGGCAGATGGACAAAATAGATATGGAAGAGCCACAATCAAAGGATAAAACGCTAGGGTACTCTGCAGGTACACAGTGAGGCGGTGGAGTACAAACAGCCCAGTTGCAGCTGGGAAGGATGGGTAGTGAGGAAAACAAATCAGCCAGTCCAGTGCCCGGTCCTTGATGCTAATGGTATAATGTAACCGTTTAAAGAGGATACAATTGTTGACCTTGTGAAAGGCAGAAGAGACATCAAGGCTCACTCTCCTTAATTGTACTACAATCATAAATGCCATATACACTTTAATTATATAATTTAACCATATTACAAATATTGTATACTCCTCTATGGCACCTATAATTACTATACACATATTAATATACTATGTGTTGCCAGTGAGACATCAGGTGAGCCAGAGGGACTAAATAGATATGGAAGAGCCACAATCATAAGATAAAACCCTGGGGTACTCTGCAGGTACAGAGTACCTATAATTACTATACACATATTAATATACTATGTGTTGCCAGTGGCCAGAATCTGCCCACTGGCCACAACCACAACCACCACAATAGAATTAAACCATTTAAGTATGTACAATACACCTTCAAAAACGTAATTTCACCCAAAATCCCCTGCCATCTCCATAATGTCTGCGGACAATAACAACTGCCCGCAGACTCAGCAGTACCTGTACACCCGTTTTCAGCTATAAAAACAACTCCATATTATTATATTATAAGTGGTTATTTATAAGGCGCTTAATACCCAGAGGTTTCTAAGCATGGTCCTTGGGATCAAACCTGTGTTGCTCCTTGTTGTTTTGCTTCCAAGCTGAACGTGTTGCACCTGAGCTTTCCTCCCGATCTATCCTCCATTCATCTTTTTTCCACTCCACCCTTTCCTAGCCCTCTTTCGGCCATCAAATGTGTTTCCCAAACTGTTCGTTCACAGCGCTGTCTGAGGAGTACCACAGTGTCCGTAGATTGGGCGGCACTTGCACACCCTTTTTTCATCTATAAAAACAGCACCATTTCATCTTTATTCCACCCCCATGACCACCAAATAACCTCAAATGTGTTTTCCAGATGTTTTTCCCACCTTGCTATCCATGGACACCAGCGGCTGTCCGCTGATCCAACATGGTGGCTGTTTAAATGAATATGACGGACCTCACGCTTTTGAGCATTCAATCAACGGGCGTGCACGATGTCCACGGACATCACACTGGACCGTAATGGGTCTAGGGTGGTGTCCGCGGACCTGAATCAGGAAGGGAGTCTGCGGACCGGACCCAGATATCACAATTTATTTAATCTACTTTGTGACCATTTTTTATATAATGACTGCACAGATGTACACCAAATTTAAAGATAGCATGCTTTTGGGACCAGGCTGCTGCTCCTGGCACAAATTTGGTGAAAATCCATCCAGCGGTTTGGACTGAAGGCATGAGCAAAATATACTTTTTTCTATTGCGTCTATAAGGTTTTCCACACATTTTGGGACTGCAACTATACCTTTGCCCCGCCTTGATGAAATTGCACCGAACTTTGTAGAATCATTCTGAGGGGGCAGATACTTTTTTTTTGCAAAGTGTGGCGAGGATTCGTCCAGAGTTGGCAGTTTTAAGCCACCCAAAACGTGCTCTTTCTATGAGTTGAGCAACTTGGCCTTGTAGTTATGGTTGAGTTGCTCAACTCACAGAAAGAGCACTTTTTGGGCATCTTATAACTTTGGCGCTGTTGGACGAATCCTCACCACACTTTGCAAAAAAATGTATATGGCCTCCTCAGAATGATTTTGGAAAGTTTGGTGTGGTTTTATCCAGGTGGGGGGTCAAAGTTATAGGGGGTCCCAAACTTTTTGAAATCCTCATAAACACAATGGAAAAAGATTTTTGCTCATGCCTACAGCCCAAACCGCCGGATGGATTTGCACCAAACTTGCGCGAGGTTTGGCGGCTTGCTCCCGAAAGTGTGCTTTTGCAGATTGGGTGTAAATCAGTCCAGTAACTTTTTAAAAAATGGCCCAAAGGTAGGTACAAAAAGAAATGTGATATCTGGGTCCGGTCCCTGGACTTATTTCCTGATTCGGACTCCATGGATGCCTCCGGACCAATCAGAGAGCAGCTTGACATTCACAGCCATCATACATGTCCGCTGATTGGTCAATTAAAAACGTGAGGTGCATCAAAACCTTTGCAATGGACGCGGTAGAAACATTAAAAAAAACACAACATTTCACGTGCCAAACTAATGAGGGATTGTGAGGGGTGATGAGGATGGGATGGAATATGGCCATAAAAAGCTGGATGTTTTTTCTTTTACGAAGTCCGCGATGCCCGGGGACATTGCTGTGATGTTTGTGAACATAAATGGGTGTTCCGCTTAAAAACTGATAAGGTTGGTTTGAATGAAAGTATACCCTGGCACTCTTTGGCCATGATCACCTAAGCAACTTCTTAGTGTCATTAGTAGCCCTTGTTCTGATTGATTGATGGTTATAGATACCCTTGGATTCTATATGGATATCTCAATTCCATTTATCACACATGATTACATAAAAGGTGGGCCATCTAGAGACAGATCATATATAAATATTCTTTCATATATGATTAGGATGCATCAGGCCTTTTTCGTCATTGAGCCTCTATGTGTTGTAATCAATGAGCCTCGATGTGTTTCAATTCAATATACCTGTTCAAGAGACAGTAATGCACATTGGCTAGCATATATATAGATTTTTTCACCTTTAATAAATGTTCTTCATCCAACATTGGCATCTATATCCAGTTGTGTGCCACTGGCAACACTGCCGGTGCCTTTGCAGTGTGTCGTGCCTGGAGGGGTCTCAGTTGCTTTGCCTGATGCTCGGGTCGCCTGTGTGTTTACACGGATGTGTACACGTGAGAGTATGTCACGTGGCAGGGGAACGAATCGATCGCGCCTGACTTGGTGTCCCCGGAAAGCGTCCCCTTAAAATATAGAGCACTCGCCTCTTAAAGGACTAAGCCACCATTTGCTCTCCTTGTTGTGTTTTCTCTAATACTTGCCTAATTCTATCATAAGTACCAACCCATCAGTGGTACTAAGACCAGTTGGCTATGGACAGTGGCACAACTAAGAATCTAGTGCCCTAAAACCTCTTTATAATTCTGTATTTACCCACAGATTAGCAGCACGTGGACTGGTCAGTCAAGCTGTGCCACTTTTTGAGGCATATCCTTTTTTCAACTTGAAGGGAAGCAAATACAGGGTGAGCGCTTCTCTGATATCTGTAAATGAATGATCTTCATTGACCCAAGACCATTTCGAACTAATATTTAGCATATAGCATACAGTATTGTATATTTTGGATACAGGTGCTATGTTATATAACGAGGAGATTGAGAGTTACATACTATGATTAAATGATGAAGTGGTGTTTGAACAGCCTCTGAATGTATCAGATGAATGACACGCACTGTAGTGTCGATTCATAATCCAATGCATGAAATCTAGCAGCCGCCTAGTGACTGTAGTTTACTTTGTTTTGATCCCCAGGCTCCTTCCCAGACTGTTCCAGTCCTATGACACCAACGGCAAGGTGGTAAAGTACAACTCTACCGTATTTTTATTTCTCATAAACTGGTCTTCGAATTACGAAATACACCAGTTTTGAGGAAGCTTAGACTGTCCTGATGAATGTGGCTCTATCAAAGTTAGGCTACAGAAACCGGCCGACGGTGTTTGCTACATCTAAAAAGGCGCCAATTTGCCTATTTTTGATAGCTTGAGCAAACCTTTTTACATTGTCCTACTCCCCTTTAGTAAAAACAAGTTCTGGATGGGAAGTGGTGACTGTATTGACTTTGCGTTTTAGGAAAAGGAACTTATCCTCTTCCTTTGTATTTGTGTCATTTTAACCCTAGCAATCCAGGGTCAGTGTGACAAACTATGGGTTATTAAAGGATTGTTTACCCCATTAGATGCCACATGAGTGCTTATAAAGGAAGAATATATCCTTTTTACCTTCCCTGGAGCGCTTTTTCTTTTACTTGTAGTCTCTTTCGATTTAAATACATCTGGAAGAGAGTGGTATAGGATTTACAAGGCTGAATGTGTTACACACCATAGAAGTTGTTCATTTCACTCTTATTCTGTCACTATTAGACATGCGTTGTAACACCGCAACCTAGTTGAGAGTGCACAGTAGGCAGGGATAGTGTCTTTTTCGCTCTATCCTTCTGTCTTCTGCCACAGCCTTGTCTCTACTCAAATATAAACCATAGTCCCTACCACAGTTTTTGGGTTTGGTTTTGCCAACTGGACCTCCTCTGGGTCCCTTCCGGCTACTAGTAGCCTAAAACACAGATGTGTGTTGCCTACTCTTTAGTGTGAATGTTTGCGAACATTTCAGATGTACGGGGAAATCCAGCATATTTCTGCATTACAGGGTTGGTGAAAAGCGGTTTGTGTGTGGCTTATAACTTTGGTGCCACTCAATGTAACTGCATAAAACTTTGCAATATCATTGTAGACCTGACCGGTGCAGTTTCACCAACAGGGATCAAAATTAGGGGGGTGTCCCAAAATATTTGAAAAGTGTATACATTTGGTGCCGTTTGACGAATCTGCATAAATGTTTGCAAACAGATTTTAGACCCAGATTTGAATGTTTTTGCAAAGTTTGGTGGGATTTTGTTAATATGGGGGGCAAAATTAGAGGGGGCGTTCTCAACATTTTTAGATGGCGTATAACTTTGTTGCTGTTTGACAAATCTGTGCAACAGTTTTCAGAAAGATTATACACCTGACCTTTAATGTTTGTGCAAAGTCTGCATGGATTTTGTCAAGTGAGGGCTCCGTTATATGACTATTATTTGTATATACATTTTGACACTTTTCACACAAAAAAACATGGGTGGATTTGCAGCAAAGTCGTTCTAGCAGCATTGGCAAGGACCCGAAAGCATGGTTTTGCAAATGTGTCTGTGTTGTATTTTTTTAAAAGTGGCATTAAGTAGGTACAACAAATAGAGATATACCTTCGATGACTGAGGTATAGCCTGTGGCCATGGGCAGTGGCCACATTATCCGGGTCATGGCTACTGGCTATAATCAAGTGGGACTGGCAATGGGGTTAAAGTGGGCATGGCCACTGGGGACTGGCTATGTGGTAACGTTTTTCAAAATTGGGATAGGTTTGAATGTGAAAAGAAACTCTGCTTATGGCTACAACCCGAAGTGCTGGACAGGATTGCAGCAACCATTCGCGAGGAGCATCAGCAAGGACTTCAAAGCATGGTTTTGCAAATTTGTCTTGTGTTTTATTTTTTCTAAAGTCTCAAAATGTAAGTACAAATAATTGTGATGTAACTTTGGTGCCTAGGCGATGGGCCTGGCCCTGAGCAAGGACAAATGTGTAATCTGATTTGCTTAATGGGACGTGCGTCATGTGCCGAGGTCCTATTTTGAATGGGAAAATAAATTCTGCTTGTGGCTACATCCTGAAGTGCTGGACTGGATTACAACAGACTTGCACAAGAAGCATCAGCAAGGACCTAAAAGCATGCTTTTGCAAATCTGTCTTGTGTTTTATTTTTCCAAAGTATCAAAATGTAAGTACAAAAAATAGTGATATAACTTTGGTGCCTGGGCAATGGGCCTGGCCCTGAGCAAAGACAAATCTGTACTCTGATTTGCTTATTGGGGCGTGCCACATGGCCGGAGTCCTAGGTTTGAATGGAAAAAAATATTCTGCTTGCGGCTACAGCCTGAAGTGATGGACTGGATTACAACAGACCTGCACGAGCAGCATCAGCAAGGACCTGAAAGCATGCTTTTGCTAATCTATCTTGTGTTTTATTTTTCCAAAGTGTAAAAATGTACGTACAAATAATAGTGATATAACTTTGGTGCATGGACAGTGGGCCTGGCCCTTGGCAAGGATGAATGCCTACATTAATTTGCCAGCTGGGGAATGTGGCATGGCCGAAGCCCATGCCCCATGGATTGTGGAGACTGGCCATGGCTGCAAACCATGAGCACTGGCCATTGGTCACGTTATGAGGGTATCGTGGACACTGAACTAGGATGCAGGGTAGGTGCAGTGGATAATGGGGTGGTTTGGTGGGGTTGGAGTCATTGTCAAGCCACATGCCCTAGGCAATTCACACATGACTTGCATGCACCGCTGATAGTGACACACATCAGTATGTGTTGTAAAAAATATGCCTGTTAAAGGAGGTTTACCGTTCTTTCATCATATATATATATATATATATATATATATATATATATATATATATATATATATATATGTGAAAATGTGTGGGGTTGTGGGTTTTTGGCTTTGCATATGTTCCCTAAACAATTCCACACCATTTCACCAATCTGCAGCACATTTTGAACAGTCACCTGTTAGAACTCCCCGGACATTACTGGCTACATGACATCTGGAAACCCCAATCCTTTTCCCAGATTTCAACAAAAGGGCAAATTTGGGTGTGGGTTTGTGGCTTCGCATATCTTCCCTATACAATTCCACACTGTTTCACCAATATGCACCAAATTTTGCACAGTCACCTGTTAGTACCCTCCGGACATTTCTGGCTACATGACATCTGTCGAAAACACAGCAACTCATGGAGACACTTATTTCTCTGTGCATTCACCCTTCATTCACTCATCCCTATTCTCCAAATTCACATCTAGGTTAGGAGTCTGAACAATCCTTTTGGGTTTCAAACAATATTTCAATATATTTTAATACCTTTTTCTAGTTTTAATATCAAAATTATATATGAAATCATATCTGATATCACAGTGATGAAAAAAACACCAAATACAGCAGACAACCTGCAAAACCTGAAAAAAAAACAATTTGACACTCAAATACAAAGTTTCTTTTACAACGGATGCTAAAATGGTGGGGTTAGTACTACAGAGCCAAACATTCACCAAACCAGTTTACCAATTTTGACATGACATCTGGACAGCCCACCACTTTGCCCAGATTTCAGCGAAAGTGCAAATTTGGGTGTGGGTTTGTGGCTTGGCATATGGTCCCCTTACAATTCCACAACGTTTCACCAGTCTGCACCAAATTTTGCAGAGTGATCTGTTAGGACCCTCCGGACATTTCTGGCTACATGACATTTGTCACCCCACCCCTTTCTCGGATTTCAGCAAAAGTCAAAATGTGTGGGTTTGTGACTTGGCCAAGTGTTGTTCCTTATACAATTCCACAATGACACTTGTGATGTCATCTTTGATGTTCTGGGTGTTAGTCTTAACAGTGCACAGTGGTAACGCGAGTTATGGTTGCTTAGCTTACCATAACTGGCGAATTTCTGGAGTTTTTCAGTTTTATACATCCCTTTAACAAGGTTTTTTCACTGAATATATATGGATATTGTGAATACTTGATTTTCATAGTAGAGTCTAGATAATACACATCAGATGTCATCTGCAAAGGGTCTCGCTACACAAATGAATGAATGTACTATATATGAGCTCTGACAGGAGAGTCAAAATGAAGGCAATTTCCATTGTGCACAATTTTCCATTGATTGACTGATTGTGATAGGCCTCAGCTGCTGTGTGCGGTTTGTTTAGACATCAGGAACTCTGTTTAGGTAAATAGCAAGGAACGTTTTGGGAAAAAACAGAAAGCATAAGGGAAAGAGGTAGCAGCGGTGGAAGAAAAGGGGCAAACGCTGGAGGAAGAAAGCCACAAGAAAAAAATGACTAAATGGGGGAGAAATTAAATGAATTAAAAATGAGGAAAAAAAGATAATTGTAGAAAGAGACAAAGGGAGATTAAGGATATTGACAGTGACACAAAATGCAGAAAAAAGTATTCGGTATTAATGAAACATAATTATCAAAGCAAAAAAAGGGAGGTAAAAAGCAAAATAAATAATAAATGAAAGGAACGTGCCGTGATAAAAAAAAGGTCAAAGAAAAGACAATAGTAAAAAGAATACAGTACAAGAAAAAGAAAAAAATGGAAATCCACAGAAAATAATAAAAACGGGAATATCAAATGACAGTAGGGAGTTGGCATTGGGGAGAGAGTGTGAGGTGAGTGTTTTGTAAGGAGCACGCTATCGCCGAGAGTTTGTCAAAAGGCTACTGAAACTTACTTTAACGTTCTGGTGCCTTATACAGGCACGTGGGTGTGACTCTATATTGTCCTTAAATGGTTCTCATGTCTCGGTATAATACTGAATACCATGGCGACTTGCAATACCCTTAAAACGTTCTTCCGGGTGTCATTGCCACCCTATGTGGTAACTGCAGGGTTTCTGTCGATACAGCCTGTCTGCAGACGGCATGCCTTCGACAAGCGCAGAACTCCAGGACAGCTTTCAATATCCTTATACTGAAGGAGATCATGTATTCATATCTGTATTCATGAAGGCCTGGCAGTGATTTCTTTCGGTCACAGCAATGTTGCTTGACAGCTGTCTTCCGTTTTCTTCTGTGAGTGGCCAGTTTAGGATCCCTTCAAATTCGCCCTGCCTCTAACTGAAAGTTATTGACCAGCTATCAGCCTATGAGCTTGAAGCATTTGATTAATGCCAAGTTGTCAGAATGTCAACATATATGCCTGGATATTAATGAAATGTTAATATTGTTTTGAGGTGACCATACCCATTCCAAACTCTAAATCTTTGATTTTATCATCATCATTACAACATTTCGCGCTCCTCTGCCCATCTTCATAATGCCCGCCCCTGAATTTCATGCAGTACCTCCGAGTAGGCGGCGTCCAATGGGCTGGGTTGCCGAGAATCCCTTTTAGTTGCTACGTGCAACATCTCCCGAAGTATTTTCCCTTCTCACAGCTACTTGTGGCCGCATGTTCTGTTGTTGCGACCAAGCCTAGCAAGCTCAGTGTTTTCTGGCTGCGGTTCCACGGTTCTTTGATGTTAATTATCCCTTTGTCTACTTTGCAGCTCCTGTTCTCTGAAATTACTGTCCCTCCCTTGGCAATACTTTTAGTCATGAGTAATATTATATTTCTGCACTATTCCCCATGGAGGTATGCCGTGAAAACGTCTGTTTTGTACATGTACATGTATTTGCCTTCTCTAGCAATATTTCAGCACATATGTTTCGGCCTTATCGTATTACCCCAGTAGATGCTCTACACTGATGGAGTCCCGCCCATTTAGAGGTTAATAGGACAGCGCTGTGTGATGCGTTTGAAACATTATTGACCTCTACTTAGCCAATCAGATTGCACGGAATAAAATCATTAACACCCAGTGCAGATTGCACTTCAAACATTCTGACAGCAGCAGTTCTGATGTAGAGAGCAAAGAAAGAGGGCTTTCTACAAAACGTACCTGCGATGTAATTTTAGATCAGACAGTGTTAGAGTTGACGGAAAATATGCTGTATGATTATTTTCTTGCAATTAGCATCGTTATCCAAAAACAAAGTCATTTCGACAATCACTGCTTGTTGACTGTCAGTTCAACATCATTTTCATTACATATATTAGTTTAAAAAACAGATCTTTTATGTGCGTCACATAACTGCTATTTTCAAAGATGTTCAATTAAATTAAACACTGTGACGAATCGAGGGAGATCTCCCCTTCTCCTCAAAGGGGAACCTCTTCCTGTGAGGCTAGGGAGGTGAGCCCACTCCGCAATACCGTCCCTAGGGCTAGAGGCAAGTGGAGTCTCACAGTGAGAGACTGCCCCTGTGGGAACAAGATTTGCCAGTCCTGTGAGGAACTCCCTCAGGCGAAACACATTTTGGCCTACATGGGATGTGTTACAACACAAGACATTAACTATCATGACTGGGATGATGAAGAACCTGCTAATGTATGTCATTATCCTGTGGAAAAGGGTTTATCCCTTTATATCATGGCATCCAATAAACTGGGGCGAGTATGTTAAAAGATGTGCGTGCAGAGAATGAAGAGAGAACCACAGGAGAAGAGAGAGAGGTTCGCAGACATAAGCTGGGGTAGGCACTCAGCTGTGTCACTGGTGACGAGGGTGCCTGTGAGTTTCAAACTTGCTTGCAATGGCAATACGTGACACCAGACTTGTGGCGGCCCTGATGCTGGAGAAAGCGTCAGGGCCAGAGCACAACAGGAGGTGGTGAGACACGGGAACAAATCGATGGTGGCCAGGGGAGTTGCTAGGTCTGGAAAAGACCCGGGGCTATGCTGATGTCGGAACTGTTGGGACTGGGGGCTAGCTAGTCTTTTGGCTGTAGCTCCTGAGATTCTATACGGGGCTACAACCAAAAGATCAGGGGCTATAGCCCCCTTAGACACCCCCTAGCAACGCCCCTGGTGGTGGCCAGTGGCCCCAAAGAATGTTGCCCATACCACTGGTAACGGAAGCTCTCAAGGCATCCAGATGTACAGCCGTTCACCAGGATTCCCTGGTGATAAAGAGAGAGAACAAAGAGCCGAACGCCAGGGGGAAGACAGCCTTAGCGTTGCATGAAGAGAGAGTGAGCCCAGAGAGAGAAATGTCCTGAAAACACCCTCCTTCAGGAAAGAAGGTAACAGGGGGACCAGGAGGTATGGAAAGATTCAAGGCAATCATTATCCCGCACAGTTAACTTGACACAGTAGAGGATGTGAAGTAGAGTTGACGCTGAAGCCAAATAGATATGACGGTTGTGAATCAAGAGACAATCATTATCCCGCACAGTGAACTCGTCACAGTAAAAGTCATGAAACAGAGTTACCATTGATACCAGATAGATATGAAGCTTACGAATCAAGAGAAAAGCTGGATAAGAATATGGGCAAAAAGACAGAGAATCAGTATATGAAAATATCCTGGGAAAGGGGAACAATAACTCACTATCCTGAAAAAGAACAATTAAATTAAACAGAAACAACGATATAACTCTGAATCTAAAACCAGAAGGCAGTTGCAATGACAAGGAATACTGGAGGAATGGAACTGTTATAATCTAAAGGTAAAAGACTCACATCAAAAGCATATCACCTCAAAAGGGATTCCAAGAAAAGACTGAAATTCAACAACCCCTCTTTGGGAACTAAAGAGATGAATACAAGATGTCACGAGAGAGACTATTTGTGGTTTAGCTATTAAAGACTGCTACTAGCTGTACCTTGGGATAAGAGAGTAATTCTCCTGGCCTAAATTAGTTTTTCTCTTAGTGGTAGGGTCAGCTAGGGTAGTTTTTGGACAGTTGACTTATTTCTTTGGATTTTCACAACAGACAAATGAGCACCCTAGTAATGTACATAGGGATCACAAATAGTCATAGGGAACGTTCGCCCTTATACCTTTACTTTAATAAAAGAGTAAACACAATGTCCTCTGAGAGTCTGTGTCCTTCTTCTGGCTTGCCACAACACATACAAGAACACAATCTAGTGAATTACTTCCTTTTTGTGCTCTTGGTGCTAATAGCCTTACGCCCGATATAACCGTCTTCCCCAACATATGATCCCTGCCTGCACCCCAGTCCATAACTTACATGTCGGAAATAATTCCTTGATAATTACCTCTCAGAAGGACAATATGGCTAAATTCTCCAACGATGTGCATGTTCTGCCAAGTTATTGGGCTCATGTATTGTTATGTTTTACAAGTTACACTGCAAGCTTTGCTGCACTCGATGAACCCACTCTGAATGCCATGGGGTCTCCTTGATGCTCATGGCCATAACACATCTGACAACCTCACATAATACAGCCTGGCCATGTCCAAAGGCCCTACGTTGTTTTGCTGAAGGAAATGGGCCTCGTCATGAGATTGGCACTAAAAATCCCTCATTACCGGCATGCCGGTAACAACATGTCTGTGTAGGCTAGATCTGGCAAACAGCAGCTGATCACGAGTGTGCGAGCATGCACATACCAGCATGCCAGGAATGGCCGGACCGTCTTGCTGGTAACGACCCTCAAACCCCCAGATAGCAGCATCATGAAATGCACACATAATACCTCCGCCATCGGCAACCCCCAAATAGCGGTACCGGTATTAACATAGTGGTACAAACGGATCCGTCATTACCGGACACGGAAGTAACGTCATCGCGCTGGAACGGGAAATGCTCCAGTGGCCATCTTGCAAATCACAATCCATTGCAATCCCATGGCTACAGGCACTGAAATTCAGAACCAAGATCCCAGCCTGCCAGAAAATGACACAGTCCACCTGCAAAGGCACACCTCGTCTGCGCAAACAATGTTTCTCCGACAAGGAACCTGTGACCCTGTGTATCGTGATCTGATGCCATACGTACCCCTCCACTCTTACATGTGAAAATGTACATAATGTAATCACTGTATATAATATGCTACCCTTCTACCCTTACATGTAAAGAATGTACATAATGTAGTTACTGTATATAATATATGTTACCAACAACCTGTAATCTGCAACCTGTAACCAAGTTCTAAGTATTCTTGTTATTCTGTGTGCCCAGCTACCCAAGGGTTTTCTGGTGCCCTATAAATAAACAAACAAACAAACACACACCCTGGGACAGCATGCAGATGTGGTGTTCTGCACAGACCTGCGCCGTGCGACACAAATCAAGAAGAAACACATCTGGGGGGAGGTGGCCCAGAAGGTGTCCGCAGTAGGGACAACCACACGCAATGCAAAGGACTGCCGGAAAAGGTTGGAAGATCTGCGGCTGTGTGTCCGCAACATACTGACTACCAACCGTCAGCAGGCCCAGGCAACAGGATCAAACTAGCACGGTGGGAGGAAACGTGCTGCTCCCTGATACTCATGGAGACCACAGAAGGGGTCAGGTGTGCTGTGACAGGAGTAACATCATCGGCTGACGAAGGTGAGTGAGCATTGGCACTAAACAAAAGTGAACACACACACACCAACCCAAATCCAATGGCTGAGTCCAAATGGCAAGTTTATGACAGCAAGTACATTGCCCAACACCACCCACCTAATGTCTGCCCTAACAGAAATGCCACACCCCTGTCACGGACACACGCAACCAACCCCAATGACACAAACCACCAGAATCCCCAATTCCAAACCCAAGTACCATCAGCATGCATACACACACATGCAGCACTGCAGAGAAGCAGGCAACACCCCTGTCACAACCCACTGCATGGTGCAGACATCTCCACCACCAAGTGTACACCAGAGCCCTAGAGACACATCACATGGCATGCAAACCCTGAGGCATGTACACCGCTCGCAATCCACGACACACCCGTAATCCACCAAACAAACAGCATGCACAACATGGATGCGCAAGAAGGATGCACAGACACAGCACCCCACACCGAACACCTGTAAGCACCATGTCTGCCCCTCCAACATGCAGACAGCAATGCACAGGACCCAAAATGTACTGACATCAATATATGTTGGATGTGCCTACACCCATGACTCATGCCCTGCCTATCCATCCCACACAGGCACAGTATCAGACAGCGATGATGGGCCCACCGCAGAAACCAAGCCAACAGCAGCATGCAGAAGCAGAGGGGATGATGATGGCACCAGGCTGTCCATGTCAAGGGCCGGGCGGAGGAAAACCAGCACCCCCATGCCACAGCGGTCTGGTAAACAGGGGCCACAGGCCGTAGGACCTGAGGAGCAGTCAGCCCCGACACATGGGAATGTGCACCGGCCTGGGAAATTGGGTGCCATCACTGCACACCTGCCACAAGGCACACCGGCCCCCAAGCCCACAGACAAAACAACCCCTGCCCCACTGCAGCCAGCTCATGTGGACAAGGAGGGTACACCAACGGCCAGCAATGGTGAGGCGCCTCAGTCACCGGCCACTAGTGACCTAAGGGAGGTGGCCCAATCCGCAATAAATAGTGCAGAGAATGATGTCCATCAGGACGAAACTGACACGGCAGGCCAATGCATGTCAGAGAACACTGAGGGAACACCATCCATGCGGCACACACCACAGCACTCCCTGGGACATGGGACTTGTGGTGGTAACTCTGGGGAGGAGACGGCTGGACCCATATTCAGCCCTCAAAGCAGTCCAACTCCACCTCCCATGCAACCACCAGCAGTTAATGACATAGGGAACCTAGAGGGCCGCATCACCTGCATGGAGGAGCGTCAGCAGTCCATGGACAAGATTTTGCAACAATACATAGCAGTAGGGGAAGCCACACGCCAGGCCCACTGTGACAGCACACAGGTACTCACCCATGCTGTGAACTGCATTGCCAGGCGGGTGCGCCAGGGAATGGAATCAGTGACCCAGGCACTCACACAGTTGGCTGCCACCATGGCACAACGTCCTGCAGCACCTGCCGAGTCACAACCCCCACCATCGGCGAGCAGTACCCCTGTAAGCTCAACACAGACGAGCCCAGTGCATAGTTCGCTACGCACCATGCGCCGGCCAGAGGAGCCACAGCCTTCATACAAAAAGGGTCCGACAGTAGCCGGACAAACATGCAGGATGGAGGCTGTTAGAACTCATGTTGTGTGCCGGGATGTGGGTGTGTGGGGGAGTTGAGGGATGGGGGGTGTTTTGGGGGCGTGTGTGGGGGGGAGTAGAGGGATGAGTGGTGGAGGATGGTGGGAGGGGATGAGGGTGGGTGGGTAGCCTCAGTTGCATCGTGGGTGGGCTGTTCATCTATAGTTGAATTGGTAATTACATCTCATTTGGAAACAAATAACATGACCGGACATTGCTTATTGAGTGTGTCACAATTTAATGCCAAACAGTGTGCAGTGCCCAGAGTCCCCCTATCCCAGTGCACAGCGAGCGGGAACTGATGCACCCTCTTCATCACAGTGCATCAAACAAAAATGTCCATCACTGTTTGGCGCACAGCACGTCCATCATGTGCATCGGCACATGGCTGATGTACTACTTCTAATCCTTCATCATCCCCATCTTCACCCGGTGGTTGCTGGATGCTGGTCAATATCAGGTGGCAGGGGTAAGTTCCACCAGATGCACATGTTGTGCAGCATGGCACATGTCATGATGGTCTTGCCCGCCTTCTCAGGCCCGTAAATGAGGGCGCCACCCGACCTGCTGCGTGTATGTGCACGATTGAAGTCCTCTTCAAGTGTCTGTTCTGTGGATTCCTGACAGGGGTGAGGAGCCATGCCTTAAGGGGATAGCCAGCATCACTTGCATGGGGGCAGAGGAAGGTATGTTTAAGGATACTGCTCTATTTCCATTTGTGCTCGGCCTGTACATCGTTCATATTCACATGCAGTATTCCTTCAATGTCGGCTATTGACTTCACATCTGCACAACTATCTGCCCTGTACAGTACTTGCCAATCCATGGTGCTGGTCTTGGGTGACGTACATGACTTAGGGGCCTTGACATTGGTACCACCATCCACCCAGATAGATTGACAAGGTCCATGATGTACACACATGTGAGGGCTGTGTGGCAGGGGCTGACGCGCATGTTGGGCAATGTTTGATGCATTAGGCTGCTGTACTACATGATATTGCTTGTACAGACTATAATGCATTTGGGTCATTGTAGACACCATGCACGTGACCCTCAACATCTACACACTAGTCACATTAAATGGCACAATGTGAATGTTAGTAGTGCCCGCCAGTGTTGGATAGAGTACCTTAGATGACGCATGGTGTCGACTTGCATGCTGGTACACATGTGCTGTGGGCAATTTACACGCCTATTGCACTGATGTAGGTGCTGCTCACTACTTGATGGGTTCAATTTGATGCATCCTTGTTGCATGTGTACTGCCAATTATTTTCATCTGCACATGTTACCATGGTGTAATGTAGTGTTGCTGTCGGGGAGGGGCAGTGACAATGGAAATACCTGAGGTGGCTGCCTGCGGGGAACAACTGCCTGCACTGGTGGGATTTGCTGGCCTAGTCTCACCCTCCCTCCTCCTGCGTCTCCTCTGTGTTGCCTGTTGTGCTGCCTGCTCAAGGAGTAGCAGTGCAGGCATGTCCTCCAGCTCCAGTATGGTGAATGCAAGTGGTACCATTTTGGTGTTGGAAGGGGTGTCGTGTGTGGGTGTTCTCCTTTTGTGCAGGGCCTGGCTCCATTGCCTCCAACTGTGCTGATTGTGTGCACCTGTGGCAGTTGGGTGCACAGCAGTTTCCTATTAACAGGTGATCCGCAATGCCGTTATTGACGGCATCATGGTGCCCCTTCTTACCGGTATCTCGATGCCGGTATGTGCATGTCTGCGCGACTCGTGATGTCCTCTTCCTTGCGGCATGCCGGTATTACGGGCACGGCTCCCGCCCGCACATTCTGGTATGGTGGTGCACGGCCATAGCGGATCCTTGTCGATGCCGGTAGGACTGGGGTCTAGGGTCGTAATACTACGGCCCGGGAATGGATGCCGGTATTGCCTTACCGACACCGTTTTTACCGGACTGCCAAACTCGTGATGAGGCCCAATGACTTCTTGTTAATTTACTTTGTTACTTGTTAATTTACTTCGCCAAAAAATCACTTTTAATTCTTTTGAATTTATTTATTTATTTTGGATGGGGGTTCACCCATACCTCTCCTACTTCACACCACCACAACCCCCGGCCCCCGACCCCTTAAAAACACAAACATATTTACTACCTCAACTAAGTGATTTCTTTCAAAGTATATTAACCACAGAGTAACTTACTTCGACAAAACAATGGTATACAGTCCAAAGAATATGATTTCTCGACTAAATTCACCCAGGAATCAGCACATCACGTAAATGTTACACTGCAGCACCCCAGCCACAAGCTCCCCGCTTTCCCCTACCCCGATGTAGTGTCACTGCCTGACAACGCAGAAGGAGCGGTAAATAGAGGAGGGCAACACCTGCCACTGAGAATCCATCTTTTTAGAAAGGACATAATAGCTATGATTAGGGTAACAGAGGAAAATCTCAATCCATAATGATATTATCATGATCTCTTATGTTCCTCTCAGTGGTATGTTGTCTTGGGAGAATAGCTCAGGGACAACGTGCTTGCCTTGGAAGCAAGACGACACGGAGCAACACAGGTTCTATCCCCGGGTCCATGCTTAGAAACCCCTGGGTATTAAGCGCATTATAAATAACCTTTCATATCCCCCCAAGGTGAAAAAGCCAATGCTAAGGCCAACAGTGGCATCTGGTCAGGATCTCAGGCCAACGTCACTTGACTATTCACACAAACATAGGCGGTGACGCTCAGTTTTCATGAACCCATTGTATGAGAGCGCTGCCGAGAACAGTTATGGATGGGATTCAGTTCCGCAGAATCATCTAACACCATTATTGAACATGGGCTAATCGGGGGACATGAGCAAACAGGCATCCACAATCAA
This sequence comes from Ambystoma mexicanum, assembly GCF_040938575.1. Classification (NCBI taxonomy): domain Eukaryota; kingdom Metazoa; phylum Chordata; class Amphibia; order Caudata; family Ambystomatidae; genus Ambystoma; species Ambystoma mexicanum. The sequence goes on along the minus strand of NC_090934.1, from coordinate 1,265,903,689 downwards.
ATCGTTCATTAAAGAAGAAAGTAAAATCTTGAGTACCTCATGTAAATCCCGGGGGGCACCATGGTGGCACTGAACTGGACAGCAGCCAGGAATTCATGGGACAGGCCGGGGTCAATGTGTGGATTATACCCTGATGGAGCAAAGGACAGGATTATCACCTAGTTCCACCCGCTTTCAGGATCAAGACATTTTTTGCATCAAACTGACACAGACACGGTGTAGCCCTTGGCAGGGTTGCATGATAAAATGTTTACTGATTTGATAGGAAGCGGCTGCGTTCATAGATGTGCCATGTAAATCAACAATACATTAATTAATTAAATCAATTTGTAGATCGGAACCGAGGTTTTCATGGAAGAGTGCCGTGGAAAGATGCACCAGCCTGGGTTTAGGTCTACTTGGTCCAAAATATTTGACCTTTTCACATTTTACAAAATTTCATTTTGGTTGTGTTTTGGGTGAACAATGCAGGGTGAGACCCCCTGCAACCCTCCCTATTACCTTACCCCACTCCATATATATACTTCATTAAATGTGACCGAATTTCGACCAAGAAAACGATTAAACAGATGGGGTCAAATGTAAAAGGTCAAATGTTTTTCAAACAAGTAGGCTAATACCATCTGCCCCACTGCAATAGTTTTAGAATCCAGGCATCTTTAGAGCTGTATCTTTGCTTGACTCTCCCCACATGGGAGTAGGTAGTTAGGAGCCGCCTGTCTGGGAATTTCTCCTGCTAACACCCAGACTTCAGCAAGGATACTGGGGACCAAGAGATGGCAAATAGCTTGTATTTTGGAAAATATATATGGGACTAGCACAAAAAAAGGAAAACCAGAGTTATGACCATTATTATCTTTAATTAATAAATACACGATTTCTCATCATACTTCAGCGGTGTTATGTTGCATTTTTGTGTTTTATACCACGCACCACAGCTGTTTGCACTGCCATCTGGAACTTGGTGATGTGCAACATACGGGAGTTGGTTTGCATTAGTGGGGAGAGCATGAAAATGCAAGATAGCTTTGCTGTTGTATTGATGGATGCCGATCAGATGTACCCAGGCTCTGCGTGCAGTTAAGTTTCCAGGTCATGTGTGGTGTGTTGAGGGCACTTGAGTCATCTGTATGCAATAGGCAGCCTTCCACACCCAATGCATGAGGAAGCAGGAGCCAGGTCTGTGTCAATACTTATTTCGTTGACAGGACGGGTGGGTCATGGAAGAAGTTAATTCCTATCAGCCTGAGAACACATAGGAAACCCCTCTCGAAAACCACATTGCAAAGCACATCAGTAATGATGTGGGCTCAGGAGTGGTTTTGAGGGATAAACCTCACCGACCAGTGGCTCCGTTTTGGTTCATAAAGGATGTGCCCGCCATGCATCTAACGCCGCCTTATGAAGAGAGGCAGTGAATGGGCAAGCTGGGGTGTATTCTGCAGCCTTGCCCCAGGCACGCCTGGCTATGAGAGCAGGGTAGTGCTTGTGGCAGAAATGCGTTGACTACGGACACTGAGAAAAAGAAAACTCAGCATGGAGTATTCACGCCCTCCCTCTGCCCTATCCACGGGGGCATTTTATGGAGCAATTGCTTTCTTGTTTCCTCCTTTCCCTTTCTGTTTCCAAGCCAAGAGGGACATCTGTGCTTAATCAATAAACGTATTATTACGTGCGGATAGGCCCAAGTAAGTATAGCCTTAGGCGTACCGCATGTAGGAACGGGGTACAGAAAAATCACACATAATTATAGAAGGACTTACCTCTGTATTTTGAAGTTGTTTTATTAAGGAACATGGGCATCCATTCGTAAAGTGCAATGTTCTGCAAAACACAAGGGAATACGGTCCATTTCATGTCTTAACAAGTTCGACATATGGGTACAGATCTTATGGGGGGCATGCATTTGGGGTCTCTGTCCTTTACATTTTTTACCAGGTGGTTATTGTGCCTGTCCTTTTGAAATGTCTCCCTTGTCACAAATGATTCCCATATCAATAGTGTACGCCACAGATTCTTATACATTTGGCTAGTGACTAATAACAACACAGACAATTCTCACAGAATTTGAGCCACGCCTTCTACACTCACTTGCTTTACACTCTGCTAATACGATGGTTGTGAACAATGCATTTTTCTATTAATATTCAAATCCTTAAAGTGTCTTTGTTAACCCTGGGAATCGTTGATCCAAATGTGAACTAGTTTGACTCGAAGAAACCCCCCACTCATCACTTTTGTTTTTTTGTTCCTCATCTTTGGGCAGATTGTTCCATCAGGTACGACTCTGATCTGCCCCAAATGTTATCCTGATTTTTCTTTCAACCTCCAAGGCAATAAAGTCAAGTTAGCATCCTTCCAGAATTGCTGCCTTCCCACTTCTCCCACTTTCACTGCTACATCACTCGGTTGTGTGTAGGCATCTTGGAGTAAGACACAGACAACAGTCTCTGAATTAGAAATAAAACTTTATTAACTTAAAATCAGGATGGAAAAAGGCCTTTCTTGCCCTATACTATGGTGAGAATCCCTACCAAAATAAAAAGAAAGTCAAAGAGTTCAAATTAGGAATCTGCCTGTGTCCAAAACCTGTACTTGCCCTCACAACTAATCTATACTATGTTTAGGGATGTCAGCAACCAACAAAACAGTGTTCAACACAATGTTCGGAGCTCCATCCAGCTTGATTCTTCCTTTTAGCTCCCTTCCCCAAGTATAAAATAGTTTCCAACAAAAGTCTCAGGATTGCATTAAGTTCAGGATGATAGAGTTTTAACCAAGACTCTGGGTTACCTTTACCCAGTTCCAAATAACACAGTTCCAAACACAAAAGTATCCATCCTCAAGTCGATAAAGTGGGTCAAGCCTCAGGGTTCCCTTCCCCAAGGCTCACTTTCAATGTCACAATAGTATGTTCATTCTTCTTAATGTTCTTTATATGATTGGTCTTTGTACAAAATATCTTGACTTATAGTTGCAGTTCTTTCAGCTTTCAAAGTATATTTTATTATTTACAATTTCTGTCACTTTGTTGTTTAATATGCCTCTCTTTGGTTCACTGTTAAAGTTCACCTCCAAAGTTCGATTTACCCTGAAGTTCAACATTAGTGGGTTCACTTGCCTTGTTAAAGTTCTGTTCATATCTTTCTAGATTGCCTTTTATGAAGTGCCCAACACTCTGAGACTTTCGAAAACAAACTTTCATTCAAACTTGACCACTCTGCTACGAAGGTTTCTAAATTGTTCAATAGTTAACAAGGATTCTAATTGGAGACCTTTGAAAACGTGTTCTATCACACACACGACCACTCCGATACAAAGAAATCCTCAGTGTAAATTCAAACACTCGCATACCAGGTTTCCTCTTTGATAGAAACTCACTGGTTGCGTCCACAGGGTTTCCCAGCAGCACAGTTCACTCAGCTTTCTGTTCTATGCCTCAGGACTGCCCCTCAAGCACTCCTGTGTTGGCTTCTTTCCACAGGAAAACAAGCACTCTGAACACCAGAAAAATGGGACAGCCTCTATGCACAGCTCCCTTTCCAGCGTTCGATCAGTTCCATGGAGTCCAAGCTCCTAGGCCACACTTCCATGAACCGTCAGCGTGCTTCAAAAAAACAGATCCCTGCTGCTTCTCTTAGCCTTTCTGCTGCTGCTTCAACACCACCGCCACCACCTCTCCTTCTGCCTCTTGACTGAGGTTCCTTTTATAAACCTGCAGCCCTTTAACAGGCTGCAGGTGCAAATGTGCAATTAGCGCTGCCTGACCATCATGAAGGGGACATGCCTGACCTTTACAACTGTCAGCAGGCCTCTTCCTCATCCGAGTACCAGAGTGGTAAAAGCACCTAGTCTTCCTTACTCCTGGTTGCCTCTTCTTCGTCCCAGTACTGTCAGAGGAAGTCAGCGGAGCATACTCACAGTAACCCATGAAGGCATGGAAAGGGTTGGGTTGTTCGTTAGTAGGGAAGGGGGGGTACCATGTCTCTCCGAAGGGCATCCAGCTCCCAGTCCCCAAAGACCTTCCACCTAGGTGATCCTCCCTTGCTTGACTACCCCCAGGGTCAGGACCCAAGAACGCTGGCCTTTCCCTGGCAACCTGCACAGAATATCCCATGGGAGTGGAAGTGAAAATACCCTCAGATTTTTCACAGTTGCCACTGTGCTTTTAGAGCTCTTTCTCATAGAGACTACTGCAATAAAGTAGAAAACCTTGGGCTCATTTAAGATGGTCAAAAACTACACAGCTAGACTCATCCTTGGTTGGTATTAAATGGGTGGGGGTATTTTCTGAGTATGATACAATGCGCTGATACATGAAAGGAAAACCTCTATGCCTCATGATCTTTGAATCACTGGGTTACAAAGCCATGTCTTTTTCCTGACCAACACTTTTTTTTCACAAAGTTTTAGTTCTTCAGTGCTTAATAAAATATGCTATACATGGTACATAAAATATAGAATGATTATCATAAAAAAGTCAAAATTAGTTTAGAATAAAGAAAGATATAGAATAATAGAAATTAACATATTAGCCAAACACATTAGTAGCAATCTTTTTTTATTTTAGAAAGATACTTTTTATGATGAAACCTAACCTGAATAATACATCTACTCTCAAATTTCTCTGATATGCTTATCACAGTGGGTTGTGTCTATCTAATTGCTGACTGCAATGTAAACTTTTTAAATGAAGAATGTACATTTCAAAAGATAAGAATAGAACAATTTCTTATGGAATTTTTTGCCCTAACATTATTTCATGACCATGAATTAGTAACATACACTAAGCAAGGTGGGCATATCTAACTTTTATTTTGTTTTTGCAAAGACTTTTGGTTACATTTGAATTTGGTGTAAATTAGGGGTATGGAATATCTTATATATCTTATATGATATCAAAATGTTATATCCCCTAAATAATACTAAGAGTACATTTATAATACTAAAGTGATCACAGCTTTTCCATTTAGGATCTACCCAGTGAAAGAAGCTAAACTATTTCTTCTCATTGGTCATTGTGCCCCAAATGTATACTGGTTTTCTTATTATTATATACGGATGGATCTGTTTTCAAAATATTCTGTTAACAAATGTAAACTATAACTTTCTTGCAAGTTTCTCGTTCATGTTTTAGTTATGCTATTTGACTGATAAAGACTGTGTTTAATTTCAGGCCATATTTGTGTCAAGTGTTTGGAATGTTGACTGTTCCTTGCTGATCATAGCCTAAACATTCCATTGGGGTCTACAGGCAACAAGAAAACATAGTCATATTTCTTTCAGTTTCTAGTTGCAATGATGGATGGTGTGAGAGTAACATCTATGTCATCTGTTTATATTACTGTGCCTCCACTTACCAGGTGCTATTTTGTAAATTATTGAACAATCCTGATTGAGATTTTTAACTGCCATATTAGTCAATATACCAGGTAAACGTAATTTCTATTGACCTGAAAAAATGACGCCACCTTTGTTTATGATTGTTACATCTATAGAAGTACTGATCATTGGATGTGATTATGTCAATCCAAGCATATCATTCACTAACTACAAAATGAAATTGATGGCATCTTACCTTTCGTCAATATGTTTTCTATTTCACTGGGTAAGAAACATCATTGATGAGGGACCATTTATTTTAAAACTAATGGTAGAAAAGATAATTTAAACACGTGTGTTGTTCTCGCAAACGTTTTACAAAATAATACTTAAAATGCAGAAAATCTATGTATAAGTACGTACAAGGACTAGTGCATTGGTGAATACAAATTAATAAAAAGCAATTATTCATCCCTAGTGTATAAATTGAAGGTCATTACTTTATCATCCATGCATGGAATGCAAGTGTACATGTACATAAGCATAACATGATATCAATTGGTATATAAAGAAAATAAAAAATATGTTGTTATGTTGTAACATTTCTATACAGGTATAGATTGATGTACTAATAACTAATAAATAATCAAAATGCCCTCTGAAAGGGAAACCTAGATATCTTAAAACACATACATTCAACATAATGCAAATGTTTCATTATAGTACTGAACATTGAAGTTCTGAACATCACAGGAATACATGTAGTTTCTGTTCTTGGTTCAGACCATGTGTCATTGCTCAGGATAGAAATATGTGTCCGGCTTCTCTCTGTCTCATTAATCATTCTTTATTGCTACCTTGCTCTCTTGAGGACAACATTTCTGTTCCTGAGAAGCATTTTGTCGTGACTGCGAAGGGCTATGGTACTCTCCCATGACCCCTCCTCATCTGATGTTCCAGAAGAAGTGCTTTGTGTCTGTGAGGTCTCTCCTCTTCTCGGTGTTGCCTTCTGGTTCTTCTTCTTTCTTGTCTTTACCCTCTTGTCGTGTAGGTAAGGACGGGCTCCGCTGGAGGCCACCTTGGCAGCAGGTGAAACTCCTAACCAAGTTGGACCCCCAGCAAGCCTGCCTTAGACTCAGGGAAAAAGCTTCTACAGCTCCAAAAAACCCTGGAGGGTGCTGGCTGCGCGAGGAGTTTGGCTTGGCTTGAATCAGGTAAGTCTTTAAATGGCGGGCGAAGAGTAGACCCAGCAAGTCCAATTGCGTGATGTCTTGTTAAGGGATCAGCTGTTGGTATGTACACAGTAGCACGTAGGAAGAGGAATATGTAACAGGAAAATAAAATAGGGAGAAACGGCCAGAGTGGCTTTAGAGCGTGCAGAGGCACAGAAAAGGAGAACACCCCACGGCACTTCCGAAGAGGTATCGTGCGGACCGAAAGCAAGAAGTAATAGAGAACACTCCAGATACCTGGAAGAGAGAGAGAGAGAGGATACGGAGGAAACAGAGGAAGCTGAACGGGAAGGCTGAAGAGGAAGGAGGCAACGGTAACGAGATACTGCCGCGGGAAGGAACGGCGAGCAAACTCGCACGGAAAGCTTAGCGAACGGAGGACCAGAATGCCAAACAGGTAATGGAGCGATACAACGCACTCAGCGGAAGCTTCAGTGCGTTGTTATAGAAACGCCATAAGCGGCGGCCATCTTAGGGGAAGACTACACCGCGCATAGCGCTTCTAGCTGCTGTTCACTCCTTACACCGGGAAAGGGACCATCTATGCCAAACCTTCCAGGGCCGGAACATAACAGTATGCCCCCTCCTCATCGTGGTCCCCCCGGCTTGCCTGGATGTCTTCTGTGAAAAATTTGCAATAAACGAGGTGCATGAATGTGATGCCTGGGTTCCCAAGTGCGTTCGGCCACAGAATACCTCTTCCAATGTACCAGATATTGCAAGGACCCTCGGTAGTATCTGGAGTCCACAATGTGAGACACTTCATATTCAGCAGGTTCCGAGGGAGAAGGAATCTTCTGTTGAACTCTGGGCCTGTGATGTGGATCCGGAATAAAAGGCTTCAGTAGAGAGGTATGGAATACAGGGTGAACTCTCTTCATCTTCTGTGGGAGTCGAAGTCGGTAAGCCACCGGGTTGATTTGTTCAACTATAGAGTAGGGGCCCAGGTATTTAGGGGCGAATTTGCCTGGGTGTAGCCACCGAGGAAGGAATTTGGCTGAAAGCCAAACCAAAGTACCAGGAACCCATTTCGGATTGTTCCGTCTATGAAGATCTGCCCCCTCCTTGTTGTTCTTGCGACTTTCCTCCAATGCTCCCAAGGCCTCCTTTGGGTAGATCGGATAACTTCCAATAAACAGTCCACGGTGGGAGAATCAGAACATCCCTTCTTAATCCCAGGAACATGGGATGGGTGGAATCCATAGGTGCACAAAAACGGACTCATCGTAATGGCAGAATGATATGTGTTATTATATGAAAATTCTGCCAAGGGTAACAAAGAGGACCAGTTGTCCTGCTCCCGGTTACAAAAACTTCTGAGGTATTGTTTGAGAGTGGCATTCAGTCTTTCTGTCTGACCGTTGCTTTGTGGATGGAATCCAGATGAGAGTGCCCTCTGTATTCCCAGTTGCTTACACAGGGAAGCCCAGAATCGAGAAGTGAACTGTGACCCTCTGTCTGAGAGCACTTTTCTGGGTAATCCATGGAGTCGAACAATATCTCGAAGGAAAACAGTTGCCATTTCTGGAGCTGTAGGAAGTCCTGTAAGTGCTGTGAAGTGGGCCATCTTACTAAAGGAGTCTACGGTGACCATAATGGCTTGGTGACCTTCCGAAAGTGGTAGGTCCATAATAAAGTCAGTTGACACGTGTTCCCAGGGCTGTGAGGGAACCTCCGGTTGTTGCAACAGACCCAATGGTTTGCCAGTTTGGGCTTACTGATGGCACATACTGGACAGGAGGACACGTATCGTCTGACATCTTGTGACAGAGTAGGCCACCAGAAGAGTCTCTTCACCAATTCCACCGTATTCCTCAGGCCCTTGTGACCTGCCAGGGGAGACTCATGGCACCACCTTAACACCTGCGTTCTCAGATTGTGCGTTGGGATAAATAGAGCTGAGTCGTGGTATAACAGCCCATCCTTCAAAAGTAGGTCGGGGTTACTTCAGTCATTGCTCTGAATCCCCTCCTGAAAAAAACTAGAGACCACCGAAATAAACCTCTTATTGGCTAAAAGCAGCTCCCTTCCGGACTGTGTCTCGGAAGAAACCTCCCAGCTTCTCGACAGAGCATCTGCCAAGGTGTTTTGGGAGCCTGGTAGATAAGTGAGGTGGAAGTCGAATTGGGAGAAGAAATACGCCCATCGAGCGTGACGGGAATTGATGCACTCCATTTGTTGGAGTACCCGCAGATTCGGATGGTCAGTTCTTATAATAAAGGGCTCAAGGGATCCTTGTAATAAATGCCTCCATTCTTCACATGCTCTTTTAATGGCCAGAAGCTCCTTCTCCAATACTGAGTAGTTCCTTTCACTGGGGGTCAGGGACTTGGAAAAATAGGCTACAGGATGTTCAACCCCATCCTCTGTGTTCTGGAGCAGGGCGGCCCCAATGGCACTATCGGAAGCATCGGTCTCCAGAACAAAGGGACGCGTCTGATCAGGTTGGACCAGAATGGGAGCTGATGTAAACAAGTTCTTGAGGTATTGGAAGGCCTGTACTGTGGAGGAGTCCATGTGAAACTTGACGCCCTTCTTTAATAGGGCTTTGATCGGAAGTACTATCTTAGAGAAGTGAGGGATAAATCAATGATAGAAATTTGCTAGACCTAAAAACCTTTGGACCACCTTGACACTCTTGGGTTCCGGCCATCGGAGGATAGCTTTAGCCTTCCCTGGGTCGATCCGGATACCTTTACTGGACAATATGAATCCGAGATATGGAACTGATTCTGCATGGAATTGACACTTTTCGGGCTTCACAAAGAGCTGGTTCTCTTGGAGGCGCCTCAATACTTCCTTCACCACCTGAATGTGTTCTGAAGTTCCCCTCTTGGGGATAAAGGATAAGGAGGCGCCACCAGACGATCGTGATTCACAAATAAGCCCGTTCTCCAGATTTTCGTCCAGGTATTCTTTTAGGGCCTTCCTTTCTGGAAGGGATAAAGGGAACATTCTTCCGAAGGGCACTACTGCTCCCTCCAGCAACTCGATGGAGCAGTCTTCAGGCCTGTAAGGTGGTAGTAGGCGTGGTACCTAATCTTCAAACACTTCGGCAAATGATTATGAAACCAGTGGAATACTCGAGACCACCCTGGTCTGTAGTGTGCCACCCTGACCCACTGGTTCCTCTTGTACCAGTTGACTGAAGCAGTTCTCAAGACAAAACCCAGAATCAAAACTTAAGGTATTAAGGGACCAGTCTATGCGAGTGTTATACCTTCTGAGCCAGGGTATCCCCAATATTATGGGGAACTGAGCAGCTCTTATGACGTCAAAACAAATCTGCTCTTGGTGATTTCCCATCTGTACCAGTAGAGGTTCCGTCTCTGACACAATGGGACCTGAAATGAGGGGAGAGCCATCTACTCCTTCCACAGGAATCGCTCGGTGTTTGTTCTGAAAGGGAACCCCCTGGTCTCTCGCCCAGGCGCCATCCACAAAATTCCCTGCAGGTCCGCTATCCGACATAGCCAGCACCTCCACAGACTTCTTGGTTGTTAACTGCAGTCGGACCTGAAATACCATTAATCGAGAATCCTCGGTTAATCTTGTGGCTTGAGTGTGATTACAGGGCTTTCGATTGTCTCCCCCGATGTCACCCCTGCACCGACTCGGGGGGATGCGTTTCCCTTCTTCCGGGGAGGCACATCTGGACAATTACGTAGTAAGTGCTTAGAGGACCCACAGTACATACAAAGTCCCAATTCTCGCCTTCTCCGTCTTTCTTCGGGAGTCAGCGGGCCCCTAGCTGAACCGATCTGCATAGGCTCTTCAGGTGCTAGTTCTGTCTTGAGTACTTCCTTGTTAGAAGGAGGAGGGTCATGCAAGGGAGAGTGTCCTCTTGCAAAGGAGAGTGTCCTCTTTGCCGTCTCTTCTCAAGACGCCTCTCGTTTAGTCGGTATTCGATCTGTAAGGTCAGGGTAACCAATTCTTGGGATGAACCAGGTCGGGGTACTCGTGCTAGTTCATCCTTCAGGTCTTCATGTAAACTCCTCCTAAAGATGGTTTGTTGAGCCAAATCAGGCCATCCGGAATCGGTAGCCAGCTTCTGGAATCTGGAGACATATGTTTGGACATCAGAACCCCCTTGTCTGACATCCAGCATGGCCTCGTATGAAGCAAAAACCACCTCCGGTCGGTCAAATCTTGCTTGGAATTGCTGTGAGAACTGAGCAAAACTCTGCAGAACTGGGTTGTTATTGGTCACTAATGGAGTGGCCCAGGCCAACGTATTTCCGACCAGATTACAAATTAGAAATCCCACCTTAGCCTTATCAGTCTCAAAGGTCTTCAGTCTGAACGTGAAGTACACCTTACAAGCATCCATAAATTCCCTCCAGGACCTGGGATTTCCATCGTACTTGCCAAACGACAATGGCATCGTAGGGAAGTCACCTCTTTCCTCATTGCATACGGCCACCTGTTGTCTCAAAGTGGTGTTCTCTGCCTGCATATTCTGCATCTGTACAGTAAGTCCTTGGATGGCTGCCACTAACTCCTGATATTGTTCCAGGGTAGCCATGGGGGTTTTTGGGCGTTGTATACTGTTGTGACTGCGAAGGGCTATGGTACTCTCCCGTGACCCCTCCTCACCTGATGTTCCAGAAGAAGTGCTTTGTGTCTGCGAGGTCTCTCCTCTTCTCGGTGTTGCCTTCTGGTTCTTCTTCTTTCTTGTCTTTACCCTCTTGTCGTGTAGGTAAGGATGGGCTCCGCTGGAGGACACCTTGGCAGCAGGGGAAACTCCTAACCAAAGGGACCCCCAGCAAGCCCGCCTTAGACTCAGGGAAAAAGCTTCTACGGCTCCAAAAAACCCTGGAGGGTGCTGGCTGCGCGAGGAGTTTGGCTTGGCTTGAATCAGGTAAGTCTTTAAATGGTGGGCGAAGAGTAGACCAAGCGTGATGTCTTGTTAAGGGATCAGCTGTTGGTATGTACACGGTAGCGCGTAGGCAGAGGAATATGTAACTGAGGAAAAAAAATAGGGAGAAACGGCCAGAGTGGCTTTAGAGCGTGCAGAGGCACAGAAAAGGAGAATGCCCCACGGCACTTCCGAAGAGGTATTGTGCGGACCGAATGCAAGAAGTAATAGAGAGCACTCCGGATACCCAGAAGAGAGAGAGAGAGAGAGAGTGAGAGAGAGAGGATATGGAGGAAACAGAGGAAGCTGAACGGGAAGGCTGAAGAGGAAGGAGGCGGCGGCAACGACATACCGCCGCGGGAAGGAACGGCGAGCAAACTCGCACAGAAAGCTTAACGAACGGAGGACCGGAACGCCAAACAAGTAATGGAGCGATACAACGCACTGAGCGGAAGCTTCAGTGCATTGTTATAGAAACGCCGTAAGCGGCGGACATATTAGGGGAAGACTAGACCGCACATAACGCTTCTAGCTGCTGTTCACCCCTTACACCGGGAAAGGGACCATCTATGCCAAACCTTCCAGGGCCAGAACATAACACATTTCTTTGAGATTCCCTGTCTGGTGTATTCCTGCTTACAATAGGCGCTTATGGGGTAGCGTTCATCGTATAGTGTGAATTAGCCTGATATGATCTGAGGTGAGTACCTTGAGCTGTCTTTTGGTTTTCCCTATATTGATCTTTTTACATAAACATATGATAATGTATACCACATCCGTAGTCATAGGGCCTCATTACACGGATGGCGGTAAGGATTTACCGGTACCGGTAAAATACTGGTACCGGTAAATCCTTACCGCCTTACTACGAGGTCCCTTTGCGGGTTGGGGGATTTAACGCCTGCTTTTTGCAGGCGTTAAAAACCAACCCGAAAAGGGACCCAGGGAGCTAATTACGGTACCGCAATTTGCGGTACCGTAATTAGCGCCTTCCCCATTCCCATAGAGCCCCATGGTCCAAAAATGGGAATGGGGAAGGTCAATGGTGGAAGGGGGAATTACCGCCCCGCCAACCTTGGAATGGGGCGGTAATTCCCCTTTCCGCCAAGGCGGTGTCGGTATTTTACCGGCATGAACCTTTCTCCGCCATCCGTGTAATGAGGCCCATACAGTTAAAAATTGTGTAATTTGTATAGTTATGTCATGTTCAGACTTGGAAAGAAAATACATTATCGTGACCATTTTGACACATACTGCATGTACCACATTTATGAAAAACAGCTCTATGATTACTTAGTCATGTTCTTGTCATTAGTTTTTGTAATTGTAGATGACTCGGAGACAGTAAGGTACCTAATGTTTGTGCTTTCTGGTAGCTTTTTGTGTCCTTGCTACCAATACGCTTTTCCAATTTTTGTTTTCATTAAACTTTTTCAGTGTATTTTATGCCACTTCAACGCTAATGAGTATAACCCTGACTTTGTCCAGCTGTTCTTCCTTAGGATGTCTTTCAAATAAGGAAGTCACGTGTCTCTATTTGTAATGAATGTCTCGACTGCAATTTATTTGAGCGCATGCACATTCCACATATGGGATGTTCTTAATGGCACAGTTCTTGTGGCAACTTGTGCCATGTAGCATAGTACTTGCTTCTGTGCTTTTGCGAAAGGGGGTTGTTTCTATCTTATTATTGCTGATAAAAAATGTTAATGTCTAAACATTTTATTTCTGTCTGATTGTGAGTCAATGTGTACTTGATACCACCATGGTTATTGTTCAAATAGTCATAGTATCATAACAGTTGTTTAGTATATTTTCCTTGTGTACCACTAGTGAGTGTATCTCTTCTACTTCACCCTTAAAATGGTAGCTGAAGAAGGAGAGAACTTTGGTCCCATGACTACCCATTTTAAATCTAGGTATAATTTATTATCAAACATATATTATTTCTCATTGTTGTTTCTAATAAATGTATTATGATAAGATGTTCTGCAAAAAAGGATGATGACCACTTTTCTTAATGGTACAGAATAGCTTTAATAGCCAGCTCATGGTTTATTGAAGTATGGAGAGCGTCCACACCGAATCTAACCAAACAATAGTCTTGTTCTCAATTATCTCTCACGTACAAATTATGCTTAATTGCTAATGGGTTCAAGTAACTATCAGTTAAAATGGATGGATTGCATTACCCCCACATTGGACTACTCCTTCGGTTGTCAGTCAAGCAGAGAAACAAATTTCAAATCCTTTACCCAGTGTACAAAGCTCTGTATCTCTGTGGTCCTGGCTATCTTGGATCCTGGCTCTATCCCTGTGTCCTTACCGGAACTCAGTGCCTATACCCCTTGGTCTTGAAAATGGACCAGAAAGTTAATGATAGGCATAAGGGCGTAATTCTGTATGAACATATGTGTTCTGCATACACATAGGTCTTCCCATAGCCTCCGCAGCCATCTTGTACACCTAAAATACAATGCACATACTAGAGGCAGTGGGACTGCGCTATAAAAAATACAAAATACAAAGTAGCAATTAATACAAGCAGTCAACTTGACTTACTAATTATGCAAAATGAATCCAAACTCTGGAAAGCTTATATTAATAATATAGTAGCAGATTCCTAAATCATACATGTAAATAAAGGCATAGCCACTCTCAGAGCTTTTGAAATAGGGTGCAAATCACTCCAACAATGTTTCTCTCAGAGACATAGATTAAATCTACACTTCACATTCTTTGTCACCCAAGACAGTTGCAGAAACGTCCAAAATGGGGAGTTTGAACAGGGAAAAATGTCTGTCTCAGCGGGTCCTCCCCATTTCCTTTGGGGTTGTGGGTTTTCAGGCAGTGTACCGATTTTAAGGGGCGATGGATGCAAATGAGACTCCACCAAATTCATTCTAAAACTGATTTACAATCCGTAGGATGAGAAATAAGTCTTCCCTAGCCCGAAGGCTAGCACAAGTCCATCCTGTTTGCCAGGCCCGGTTGAAGATGTGTGGGTGCCCATGTCAACATGATGGCTGGGGGCCCCCTGCTGAGAGCGAAAACAGCCTTAGGCACCTGTGGGGTGCGTACATTAAAATGGCGACAAAGAAGGTTAATAGCCGCTGATTACCTCGAGGCGGCCAGCCAGCAGAGAGCTTCAACACTAAATGCCCAATGATGGAGTCTAAACCCTTCTTTGTCAGCAAGGGGATGATGTGGAGGAGCAGGCGTTAGAAGGCATTGAGGTGATAACACGTATGTATATCCCTTTGGAGGAGAAAAGGCAGCTTGGAATTCGAACGTTGCAAAGCGCATATTTTAAGCCCCTGAAAGAAAATAGAGAAAATGAATATATTGCTGTGTAACAAAACTGCTGACTGGCAACATAGGGGCTTTTGCTGGGGCCCCATGAGGCTCGAGGCCGCTTTCATTTGAAATGGATGAAAGGCTCTGAAGCCGTCCCTTGTAACTGGTGATTCAAAATGTCCCCATCTCCAGTTCTGCCATCCTGCCCAGACCTTTGCTTGTCCTGACCTGACTGGGCATGTGCGGGGCATATAAATTAGACAATGATTGGCTCTCTTCCTCAACACTGCTTTTCTGGGCAAAAGGTAGGAAAATAAACATTATGCTCACCAATTTCCAAAACGTATTAAAGCTTTGTCACGGCTTCAATCAAATGGCAGAACAATGAACAATCTGTTAACTGAGTGTCTACCTCTCTCAGGCCCGACTGAAGATGTGTGGGGGCCCATTTCAACAGTCCGAGTCACATGCAGGGTGCATACATTACAATTGCGACAAAGATAATGTTAATAGCCACTTATTTCCAGGAGACGGCCAGCCAGCAAAGAGCTTAAACACTAAATGCAGGGATGTCATTTGGGGCCACCATGGGGTGCAACTGCGACCCCGGAGGTCTCTCTTGCTACCCCTGTGGTCTCCCTTGCTACCCTTAAAAGAAATTTGGGGAACAACATCTTTTTTTTAGAATTCTTTTTTTTATGGAAGCTTCTGGTCTGTGGCAAGCGCCATGTGGCTCTTTGTTTCTGGAGTGGTTGGCATTTTTGTTCAGGCCTCTTAAAAAAATAAAAAACAGGAGGTTCCACAAGTGTGTAACACTTTGAGCAGTGACCCTAAATAAGATAGAATGAGAATAACAAATCATTTGTCTTTCTGGAATTCTATACAATAATTGCTAGACTCATTAAAGGTTTATTTCTGGCACACTTCAGGGGGTGAGTCACTGATTTAGTCTTTTCTTCTCAAATTCACAATGAAGACAAAAACTTCCAAAAAGCATTCAAAGTGGAATAAGCATCCATTTTGGACTTTGTAGTTTGCTTTTAGCAAGTTGCAGTTATACCATGTTTTTTCGGCTATTGTCTCTGTTACGATCATGACAAGACATTCGACCTCGGTGTCCTCGGTCACTTGACAAAATCCTTGTGGCTAAAAGCTTGTGCACAGTGTAGAAATATTTGACTATAGGACATCGAGTGTCTATTGATTTAACTGTGCCACAATTAATGATTTGTTGTAATGTGTCTATCTTTCCCATCTCCCTGGCATGCTGTTCAGGATGTTTGTTTGCATGTACGAGGTAATGAGTGCCCAGAGTGTGGGATGTTGTTTGAGTGTGCTGCTTCCCCTATTTTGCCAACCTCTGAAGCCTGAAAAGTAGATCCATGCAGGCTTCACATGCGGCCAACTTTGCATCAGACCTGTAGATGAAATGGCCTGCTGTTAAATCTCAGTTGGCAATGTAATTTGCTTTCTGACTTTGAAAACATTCAGACATGTAATTGCTCCTTTTACTATAGCCAGTAAGATAGCTTAGTGGGTTTAGCGCTCACTGCTGCGATGTGTGTGTGTATGTGTGTGTGATCTGCAGGTTGCAGGTTCGAATAGCAAGGGCAACTCAGTCTTTCATCCTTCTGAGGTCAATAAATGAGTACCAACACAGGTTGGGTGATATTGTATGTATATGTATTCTATATAAAGTGCTTAAGCATAAGTGCTATATAATAACGTATCATTATCATTTGGCCTTGGATGTCTGCTTGCAATAAGAGCAATTTGATAATATGGGCCTATACACAATGGTATTAATGATACATATGGTGATCCATTCTTATATGAAATGTATATCACATTAGTGATATCGTAACCATATTTTTCGTAGTGTACTTAGAAACAATGCCATGTGTTGCCACTTCCTGTTTTGTCAAGGGGTGAAAGGTCGTGTTTCATAGCTTCCCGTGTTGTCACTTCAGGGTGGGGTCAAATGACAGAGATCAAGGGACATGTGATGTCAATTCCGCTACCCCTGGCATTTTGCTGAAATGACGTCCCTGACTAAATGCCCACCAAAGAGCTGTAAAACCTTATTTGTCAGCAAGGGGCTGATGTGGAGGAACCAGTGTTAGAAGGCAATGAGGTTGATAACAGTTCTGTATATCCGAGGGAAGAGACATCGCAGCTTGTAATGCGAGTGCTGCAAAGGGCATATTGTAAGCCCCTGAACTAAAATAAAGAAATTAATAATTTGCCATTTTACAAGACAGCTGACTGGCTACATTGGCCCCTTTCGTTCGAAAAGTTTGAAGGCCCTGATGCCGTCCCTGATGTTTGCCTTGGAAACAGGGCAACACTGTGCGTCTTGGGTTTGATAGCTCAGACGCATCAAACATAACCTTTCACCCCCAATTTGATAAATTGACTGCAACATTATGGGTAATAATCATGGCAATGAGTAATATTGTCTACCAAGCACTTTGCAACAGGATTCCTAGTGACAGGGGTTATATAAAACCCCAACATGATTCTTATTATCATCTCAGGGCAGAAGAGCTACTTACTCAGTCCTTGCACTCACGTACCAATTGAGGGCAAAGGATCTCAAAGGAGACTCTGGTAATAGCACACTACTTCTTGGAGTGAAAATCCAGTGGGCATGATATTAAAGGTCACATCCGAAACATAAATGTTTGGCCATTTTTTTAAAGTATTTTCAAATTATATTTAAGCTAGAAACACCGTTAGTTAGAAGTTGCCAGAAAATGTGCCCAAAAACCCAAGGCTAATCGGAAGAAATACTGACTGGACATGAGGCATTGACAATTTTGTTAGAGGGGAAGAATGCTGGGAAAGAGAATGTACTTGTAAGCAGAAAGGGCCATACAAAGTGAAAGAAGAGGGTACACATTGGAAAATGGTGAAGGGGTAGAGGGGATATAGGAGATGACATCCATCATTTTTAAAACATGGCCAAAGCTCTATTCTAAAAAACAAAATAAACAGTCATTTAAACATATGAACCCATAACCAAAATTGATGGACTGTATGAAAGTTAGGTTGAAAAACAGTACAAAGTGACAGGGAGCAGTACTGATGGAGAAGCTTAGCAGAATAAGCAAAGACTGTTGTGCAAACAGATAGCAAAGAAAAAAATAGGCAACTAGATGATGCTGTGGGAAGTGAAGGTGGGCACAACCCAAGTGTTGCCCGTTTTGCCTGTGTAAGGTTGCAGAAGTTCAAGTCTGACAAGGCGGCGGGATGTTTGTTGGCAAAGACTTTTATTCAAAGAGGTAAAAGAAAAGAAAAAACGAACTGGCCCTATTTCTATGAGGGGTTGCCCTACCTCAACATAAAGACTAAGGATTCTTTCAGGATGTCTAGTCAAATAATATGTCCACCGTCCGGAGTCAACACCTATTGCCATCCCTTACACTCTATATTATGGGACATGTGGTGAAATGAGATCTGTCCCGCCTTGTTCTGGAATAAACAGAAATTCACAGACTTTAACAAAATGTGGTAAAACGTCATTTAGATGCCATAGCACAGGCATACTCCTGTACATATAGTGCTGAAATTGTGGATATTAAACGTACACGTAATGGTGAAATTAGAAGGGCAAAGCGGGAAACTGAAGACTACATCGGATTTACTTTTGTAAAAAAACAGATACAACTACAATGTAGATACGCCCTTAAGGAGGTGAAGAGAGCACAACACCTAGCAGAAAATCAAAAAATGATCGAACTTACCGACAGGCGCAAAATCAAAGATATTTGGGCGATATTACGTTCCCAGGGTAAAGGGACTTTTCCGATTTTCCACTCAGCAATCACGGGTGAAAAGTGGAGTGAGATGGATATGCACTACCATTGGGATTCCACTCAGCCAACACTTCTGCTCTTGCCAATAAGCTCCCCAGTGAATGTGCATGGAACTTAGGTGATGTCAGATGGGCTATTAAAAAGCTATCATACTCAAAGGCCGCAGGGCCTGATAGGATTCCTCCATGCATATTAAAAGATGATCTGCACTTGTGGGCTAAAATGATAAAGGTTACTTTTGACTCGATTTTTGAAACCAGATCGATTCCACACTCATGGCTTACAGCAATAATTGTTCCCATACATAAAAAAGGGCAAATTGATGACCCGGGAGGGAAACTTTCACCCAGTATCCTTGAATGATGTGACTGCCAAAGTGTTTGCTACTCTTCTCATGAGGGAATTAGAGATTTGTGTAGCAGATAAACAGTGGCTATCTAAATATCAGGTAGAATTTCGCAAGGCGATGGGGACTACACTCAACGCCACGATCCTTACTCATTTTCTGGAAAGCTCTCATAACACTTCTTCAGTTGCTATTTATATGGCATCATTGGACCTTTCTGCAGCCTTTGACAGCATCATAAGGGATAGGCTATGGAACAAGCTACTTGGATATGGTATTCCAGATAATATTGTGGGACTCATGGCACTACTCCATACCAAAACGTCATATATGGTACGGATCAACCAAGATGGGTCTGCCACAGAGGCAATTGACACAGAGATAGGGGTTAAGC
This sequence comes from Ambystoma mexicanum, assembly GCF_040938575.1. Lineage (NCBI taxonomy): Eukaryota > Metazoa > Chordata > Amphibia > Caudata > Ambystomatidae > Ambystoma > Ambystoma mexicanum. The sequence continues at coordinate 1,265,884,422 of NC_090934.1, read as the reverse complement.
AAGGTTGTCAGTTGACAACTATATTGTTTAACCTTTATATCTGCGGCATTGATAAAATATGGGAACATCTGGTGGTATTTCTAATGAAGTTGGGAAACACCCGAATTAATTGGTTAGCATTCGCTGACGATATCATTCTGTGTGACCGTACACATTGTGGGCTGCAGACCAAATTGAATGTGTTCTATGAATATGCTAAAATCAACAACCTTGCCATTAATGCAAGTAAATCAAACATAATGATATTTGCAAACAGAAAAAAAGTCTGCAGATTCACATGGAAGATGAATGATGTGGTCATTCAGCGGGTGTTGGCAACAAGGTGTTTGGGTTACAATCTATGTGATTCTATCTCACTAGCAATGTGGAGTACTACACTGAACAGCAAAGTAACTCCTCTTATATCGCAAACGAAAATCATTTTTCACAAGTACTCGAAATTTTCTTTCATACCTACGATTGAGTTCTACACACTAAAGATTGAACCCATTATATTGTATGGACTTGACTTATGTATAATGGATATAACAAAGATACTCAATAAGTTGCAAGGTAAAATCTGGAAAGTTGTTTTGGGTTTACCCAAATCACTTCCAAACTCACTAATCATGCATGAACTTGGGTTGAACTCTTTGGCATCTAAATTTTGGTAGTGAAAGTTGACGAACTATGGGAAAATTGTATATCCTCTGCCAAACTCGTTGTATCAAGACTTTTGTTGTATGGTGATGAAGGAATATACATTGTGAATTAAGCGTTATGTTAAGAAGATGGAATCGTTATTACAATTAATAGCTATGGATCAAAAGGAACTATATAAACGATCAGGTGAGGAAAAAAAATATTCTTTCAAATGGACTGGGCAAATACGATTGAGCTCAATGCTAAATACAAATCATAGAGAGATCAATACTGTTTCTTTCACAAAGAGCTTCCACGATTGCAATATTTGTTAACATTTCCGTGTCCAAAAGCAAGGAGCTTGTATTTGAGATTTAAGTTAAAATTAATTCACACTGCAGAAAGGACTAAGAATTGGGCTAAAAATCATAATGTGGGAAACATTTGTGGTTGTACATTCTGTGGTAATAAGGATATTTGTGAGTCTCCCAAACACCTGGAGATACATTGTAGTCACTTTGAGACTTTCCGGAGCCTACACATGCCCACATTTTATAATGCTGATTTGCTACTGTCTAGAGATTTGTTGTGGTCCCAATGTATGTGGGGTAAAAGACAGACGTTGATACTTGCATTACCACATTTCATAACAGTTATCCAGGAAAAGCTCATTGGTCTTGAAACCCAGGTTTTTAAGCAATCTACGAGAGATGCTAAATTGTGAGAGTTGATTTATTTTATTGATTTTAAGTTGAATGTACTAACAGGTTAATTCAAATTATGCAAAATATGAATGAGTTTGTTTTTATGAGTTGCAAATGTTAATTTTGATAAATTTGTATTGTATTAAATATTTGTAAAGGTGCATTGTGCCAAATACAAATAATAAAAAAGCAGTACAAAGTGACAGAGAGCAGTACTGCTGGAGAAGCTTAGCAGAATGAGCAAAGACTTTTGTGCAAACAGATAGTAAAGAAAAAAATAGGTAACTAGACGATGCTGTGGGAAGTGAAGCTGGCCACAACCCAAGTGTTGCCCGTTTTGCCTGCATAAGGGTGCAGAAGTTCAAGTCTGACAAGCGGCGGGATGTCTGTTGGCAAAGACTTTTATTCAAAGAGGTACAAGAAAAGAAAAAAACGAACTGGCTCTATATCTATGAGGGGTTGCCCTACTTCAACATAAAGACTAAGGATTCTGTCAGGATGTCTAGTCAAATAATATGTCCACCGTCCGGAGTCAACACCTATTGCCATCCCTTACACTCTATATTAACTTAGGAAAACGGTGTCGTAAATCTCCCCCCGTCTCATCTGTGATCGGGATCTCCCTTGTTCGGCCGCAGGACTCTTCCTGTGAGTGGTTCGGGTCTTGAATAGGCTCGCCCGAGCCTCGTCAGGTTGCAGGGCGCGTTCAGAGTTCCGGGATGTTCGTGGTTCCAGGGTATCCAGGATTAGCGATAAACAAGCAAAGTAGGGGGGGAAATCCAGGAACAGAAAAGTAGGCAAGGAAGGAAGTAAGAGGATCAAGGAAATCAATGTAGAGAGCAAACACATGTCGGGTCACTACCGAAGATAGCGTTGAGACGCGCGGACCCGCAGGGGCGTGACCAATTTATAGTACGTGCCACGACGTGAAAGCTAGTGCGTAGCACAGAGCTTGGTACGGCCATGTTGGGAGGAACAAGGAGTACAAGCCCTTCGTGACAATGACCATGAGGTCCAGAAGGGGCAATTTCGCTGGGTCATGACAGCATGCCCCCTCCGAAGACTGGTTCCCCCAGGCTTGCCTGGGTGAATAAGATGGAATCTTCTGAGCAAACGAGGGGTCTTTAAATTGTTCTCTCGCTAGGGGGGTAGCCTTTCCACTTGACCAGATATTGTAGTCGACCCCTCCTATACCTGGAATCACATATCCTGGACACCTCATATTCCAACTGGTCGTAAACAACAACAGGTGTGGGTTTGAATGGTTTCCGAGTAGAACTAACGTAGGGTTTCAACAAGGAAGTATGGAAGACTGGATGTATCTTCTTCCAGGAATCCGGGAGCTTAAGTCGGAAGGAGACAGGATTGATGATCTCCTTTATAGAAAATGGACCATAATAGCGAGGAGCCAATTTGTTTGGTAGTAGATGTCGAGGTAACATTTTCGAGGCTAGCCAGACTTGATCGCCAACTGAATAGGAAGGTGATGGTCTTCTCTTAGAGTCCGCATATCTTTTGGTTCGAGTCTGGGCCTGTTCTAACTGATCCTTGGCCTCTCTTTGTAAGTCGATCAGCGTCTGAATCCAAGAGTCAAGGGTAGGTACCGGAGTAGATTCTGGAAGAACTGATGGTAAAACAGACGGATGATAACCTTGACTGCAATAGAAAGGGCTGATCTTGAGAGCTGAATGATCTGTGTTATTGTAGGAGAATTCGGATAAAGGTATAAGGAGAGACCAATCGTCTTGAACCTTGGTGGCAAAACAACGAAGATATTGTTCCAGGGTTTGATTTACTCGTTCCGTTGCCCCATTGGTTTGTGGATGATAGCCTGAACAAAGGGCACGTTGGATTCCTAGAACACGACAGAGATGTTTCCAGAATTGTGAAATATACTGAGGTCCTCGATCCGAAATAATCTTGGAAGGTAGGCCATGAAGACGAAAAATATGTTCCAGGAAAATTCCAGCAAGTTCTGAGGAAGATGGTAGTTTATACAATGGTGTAAAATGAGCTAGATGAGTGAACAAGTCAATGGTTACCATGATGGTTGTATATCCTCGGGAAGGTGGTAATTCAACAATGAAGTCAGTGGCAATAACTTCCCAGGGTCTGGTTGGCAACGTAGGTTGTAGAAGCAGACCCGCCAGCCTCTGATTATCGTATTTGTTCTGACTACAAATTGCACAGGTCTTGATGTATTGAACTACACTGGCCTTCATCCCTGGCCACCAGAACTGTCTTTGTATAAGACGGAATGTGTTGGTTACTCTTCGATGGCCGGAGTGAAGAGTATCATGGCATAGATTCATTACCTTCTGTTGAAGTTCTTTTGTTGTAATGACCACTGAATTGTTCTTGAATAAATATCCTTCCTTGATTGTCAGACGCCAGGGATTTTTCTCGGATATGTCCTTCCAGAGTTCAGATGATTGAGTCTGTACTCTGATTTCTTCCAGGAGATTGATCGCTTGAGCTACAAAGATTGTAGGTGGAAACATTTTAGGATAGATCTTATCCTCCAAGGGAACGTAGTCGGGACGCCGAGAAAGGGCATCGGCAATCATGTTTTGCGGTCCAGGAACATGTGAAATTTGAAATTGACATTGAGCAAAGAAGTAGGCCCATCCAGCTTGTCTACTGTTCCTGCACTCCATGGATTGTAGGGCCTGAAGATTTCGATGATCGGTACGGACATGAACTGGATATTTAGCACCCAGGAGTAGATGTCTCCATTCAGTGAAGGCATGACGAATGGCCAATAACTCCTTCTCCAGAACTGAGTAGTGAGTCTCGCTGGTGGTCAGGGTCCGTGAAAGGTAAGCAATGGGATGTTCCAACTTATCATCGGATTCTTGTTTTAAAACTGCTCCTATGGCGTAATTGGAGGCATCAGTTTCCACTAGAAAAGGACGATTTATGTCAGGTTGGGCCAGGATGGGGGCCTGAGTGAATTCTTCTTTCAAGCGTTGGAATGCCTTGTCTTGTGGTATAGACCAGTTGAATGGAACGTCTTTCTTCAGGAGATTAACAATGGGTTGAACAATCTCGGAAAAGGTGGGAATGAATTTCCGGTAGAAGTTGGCAAGCCCCAGGAAGGATTGTATTTGCTTTACAGATGTTGGGGCGGGCCAAGCCACCTTTGAAGGGTCCATACTAATTCCTTCTGAACTAAGGACAAACCTCAGATAGTGAACTGATGTAACATGAAACAAACATTTTTCTGGTTTGACTAAGAGTTGATTTTCACAGAGACGTTGAAGTACTGCCTTTACATGTTCTTCATGTTTCAAGGAATCCTTTGAGAAGATCAATATGTCATCCAAGTAGACGATAACATTGAGAAATAACATGTCAGAGAACACCCTATCCATAAAACGCTGGAAGACTGCGGGAGCATTAGTCAGACCAAAGGGCATGACTAGGTATTCAAAGTGACCAAAGGGTGTTCTAAAGGCTGTTTTCCATTCGTCTCCTTCCCGGATACGGATCAAATGGTAAGCACCTCGGAGATCCAGTTTCGTGAATATCACTGCACCTCTCACAGCTTCAAGGATATCCGAGATCAGGGGTAGTGGTTATCTGTCTTTCAGGGTGAGTTGATTTAGGCCCCGATAGTCCAGGCAAGGTCTGAGCTCTTTGGTATCCTTTTTAGGAACGAAGAACAATGAAGCACCAGCTGGTGATTTTGAAGGTCTTCTGGTGCCGTTCTCAAGATTATTGTCTAGGTATTCCAGGAGGGCTCTCTTTTCTGGTTCAGAAAGGATAAACATCCTGCCAAAGGGAATCACTGCTAAGGGTTCAGTATCTATGGCACAGTCTTCGGGTCTATGTGGAGGTAAGGCTTGAACGATGGCAGTAGAGAATACATCAGCATACCCTTGATAGATCTCTGGAACTTGTACAATATTGGAAACCATGAGTGGTGTCTCTGGACACCTTGGTAGACATTTAGGGGCTGTGACTGAGGTATCCAGGTTTAAACAATGGTTCATACAGAACTCCGAGCCCAGGAATAAGGATCCGGCCGTCCATTTGATATATGGATTGTGCCTTTGTAACCAGGGCATGCCCAGAACCAAGGGGTAATGGGCTGTTCTTATAATGTCAAACACAATTCTTTCTTGATGATGATTTATGGAAAGATGGATCTCCCTTGTTTGCAGACTTATGGGTCCTGAGGAAAGAGGTCTTCCGTCAATTGCTTCCACTGGCTGTGAAAAACTTCTTGCTTCATATGGAATGTTATGACTTCTGACCCAATCTTGATCAATGAAGACTCCCATTGCTCTGCAATCCACCAAGGCCAGTATGGGGTAGACCTTGTCCTTGGATGGCGATAAAAAGGCCCGTAATATCACCAATTTGTTTTGTCCAGGAGAGTTCAAGGATGGAATTGATGTGGAGCAAACATCGCTCTCCCGAAACCTTGCTCCATTTAGGATCGGGAGCTGGCGTTTCCCGAGCGTCGTGGAGGAGCCAGAGGGCACTCTTTAACTAGATGTTTATCCGAGGCACAATACATGCATAAGCCTGTGTGTATCCTTCTTAACCTTTCCTGCGGGGAAATTGGTCCACGAAAGGCTCCAAGTTGCATGGGTTCAGAATCAGTGCTCGGACTCTTGGCAGATTCTGTCCATGTAGTATTCACTAGGGAGTTTCTTTGAATTGATACTTTATTCTTTTTCTTTTCGGCCTTTCTTTCTTAGATTCTAAAGTCTATTTGCATAGAAAAGTCCAGGAGGGCCTGGAATGAACTAGGACGTGCCACCCTGGCTAACTCGTCCTTAATCTCTTCATTTAGACCTCTGCGAAACAAGGTAAAACTGGCTTCCAGGGGCCAGTCTGCCTCTTTGGCTAGCTGTTTGAATCTGGTAACATAGGTCAACATGTCTTGGGATCCTTGTTGGAAGTCAAGTAACTTTTCTTGAGCACTCTGAACCAGCTCTGGTTGTTCGAACATGGTCTTGAGTTCCGCGATGAACCCTTCATAATCATTCATTAGAGCATCCCCTGATTGAGTAAAGGAGTGGCCCATGTAAGGGCATTACCGGAAAGATGCGATATTATGAAGCCCACCTTAGCCCTAGGAGCTGTGAAATAGTAGGGCTTGAAGGTAAAATGTACCAAACAAGAATCCAGGAATCCACGTAAGGTCTTTGTTGAACCGTCGTATTTATCAACTACTTCTCCCAATAATACACTGTCCTTGTTCGCGGAGTCGCGTGACAAGATGAGCTGTCTTAGCACTGCATTCACGGCTTTTAAATTCTGCATCTCTGTGGAAAGTTCTTGCATTCCGCGCATCAGGTCCTGAATAGCATTCTCCATGGTAGAATCCGTATTGATCGTTGGGCGTCTCAAACTGTCGTAAATCTCCCCCGTCTCACCTGTGATCGGGATCTTACTTGTTCAGCTGCAGGACTCTTCCTGTGAGTGGTTCGGGTCTTGAATAGGCTCGCCCGAGCCTCGTCAGGTTGCAGGGCGCGTTCGGAGTTCCGGGGTGTTCATGGTTCCAGGGTATCCAGGATTAGCGATAAACAAGCAAAGTAGGGGGGAAAATTCAGGAACAGAAAAGTAGGCAAGGAAGGAAGTAAGAGGATCAAGGAAATCAATGTAGAGAGCAAACACACGTCGGGTCACTATCGAAGATAGCGTTGAGACGCGCGGACCCGCAGGGGCGTGACCAATTTATAGTACGTGCCACGACGTGAAAGCTAGTGCGTAGCACGGAGCTTGGTACGGCCATGTTGGGAGGAACAAGGAGTACAAGCCCTTTGTGACAATGACCATGAGGTCCAGAAGGGGCAATTTCGCCGGGTCATGACAAACGGGGTGTCTCAAACATCCAGAAGGAGGCTCTTTTCGATCTGGATATTAGGTCAAATGTTCAGATCTTGTTGAAAAGGCACGAGTCTTCCTTTGATTTAAAGGTTCTTAGTATTGGATTCTCCCCAAAAAGTATATAAAAGCCGAACAACTTTACTTGGGAAACGTCTTCCCTCCTCTTCTTTTCCACAGTTTGTCGTATTTTACAAAACACAATTGCCAAGTATTAAAAAAAAGGGTCTCTGTTCGCCTCCTCTTTCTCCACTTCACAAATGTAATCTCAAGTCTGGTATACTCTCCTGTCAGATCGTACTGTAGAGGTTCTCTTTTCACAAATACAGTTCTCATGTTTCAGAGGGAGTCTCTTCTCCCTTTCTCTTTCTCAAATTCACAAATGTAATGTCAAGTCTGGTTCACTAGCCTGCCAGACATGACAGCAGATCTTATGATTCCAGTAAATATTTCTCATTCTGGCAGTGATTCCTCGACTCCTTATCTTCACTTCTTGTATATTTCTCTCTCTCTCTAGTGGCATCCAGACCCCTCTAACTTGTCTTGGGGTCTCTCCGACTTGCTGTGCACTTTCTCTCTCCTTTTTGTGGGTCCCAGACCCCTCTGTGTTGTCTCCAGACTTTTCTGACTGGTTGTGGGCCCTAGTCCCTTCATTGTGTGCTTCTTTTGATTCTCGGAGGACCCTGACCCTTTTGTTTTGCTTTTGCAGTGCTTCCTCGACTCTGTGTGGGTCCCAGGCCCTGATGTCCTGCTGTTGCAGGGCTTTCCAGACTTCATATGGGTCCCATACCCTGCTCTCAGGTTTCTTATGCTTCACACCTGGGCTTGGTTCACTAACCTATCAGGCACTTGTTTTCATATATATTCATCTTACTTTCTCACAGGTATTGGCATGGGAGGAATGGGGGTGCCCTCCCAACCACCTTATTGGCTCTCTCGTTCCTCAACCACCCTTTAGGGTTACTGAGGTACTTTTAGGTGTATTACCATCTTGCTCAGGCAGCTTTGTGCGACTGCTTCTCCCCGCTGCAGGCTTCTGCATGCCTTTCAGCGGTCTTTGCATCTCCTTGCAGCGTTTCCAGGTATAGTCCCTCTCAGGATCATCTTCCACGTCTGACCACGTGGGCCTACTTGCGGTCTCCCCTGAACCTCTGATTCTCAAACCTGGACAATGACCAACACAGCGTGTGTTCAGCGAAGATCCGACCACTTTCTGTTCTTCGCTGCAAGCCTCCAGCCGGCTCTCGGCTCCACCAGGAAGGATCTGTTCATAAGCATAGTCCTTCATCCCTTCTTATGTTTGGTTTAAGCCCTAGATAACTGTACCTCATATGTGGGTTACGTAGTGGGTTTTTGCCTCATGGCTAGCTCTTCTTCGTCTCAGTGTTTTTGTCAACTCCATCTGGATAGGCCTCATTCTTACTTGGCCCAGAATGGTCTATGTGGACAGGTTCGCCCACACTACAGAATACATTACATAGATGTGTGGGGAGCCTGAGAGGGCTGGGAGGAAAGAGGGGACAGAGATGGGGATTCTATATACTGTGTTCTCCCAGGATAGTCATCATTGGTCCCATGGGGGGGTTTCCCTCCCCATGAGATCCACCCGCTGAGTAACACTCCAAGGGGGCTATCAGGTAGCAGCCTCACCTCCCTGGCCTCATGGGACGGGGCTTCCCCAATGGGAGCAGTGACAATAGCCTGGAATTCATCACACCTGGCATTAATAGATGGGCATGAGCCAAACTGTTGTAACACAGAGGAAAGTGTAATGCCACAGACAGAGACAATCCACCACAGCCCACCACAGCCCACCACAGTTAGCAGCATTTTCATCATATGACTAGCCCTGAGAGTTTTGCAAGAGGCGTGGAGATCTGAAAAACCAGCTTGATAGTTGAGGGGAAACTAAATGGTTGACAATTCCTAGGAAGTTGACTGCTTGTCCAATGTCAGGTGTGCGTGCACCCTGTCCAATCAGTGATCATGATCCCAAAGGGACATAAGATAAGAACACCAGATATAAGCGCCAGTGCACTTATCAATTGAAACTCACACACTCTACAAAGGTTTTCCTGTAACATGATCCCATTACCGGCCATTATTGGCAGCAAGCTGATTCCACATTGCTGCCTAGTCAAGTAGCCACTGTCACAAAAGTCACCAAGAGAGAAAACACCACTGGGAGACCACAACATAGGATACCAGGCGAGTTGCTTCAGCTATCACTATTGCAGAAGAGGTGCTATCAGACCTGCTGTCAGAAGATGCACCACAAAATCTGAACGGGTTCAGCATGGCATCTACAACACTAAAGAGTAATGGGTATTAAGCCATTGAATTAATCATAACCATTACCAAATGCTCTGGCAGACTTCCATTCGATTGTTTTTGAGCCTACTATGCCATTGCCAAAGGAGAAAACAAAGATGTGTAAATTCAGTATCCACCCTAAAATGGCCAGGCCAAGTAGAACCTCTCAGTAGCACATCCCTTCCGCAAGGAATGAGAGGCTACCTCTGACAGGTTTTGGCTTAATTGGTCATCATCAGTGCAGGGTAGCTTGGACCTCTTGGCAGAGCAAGCTTGGAACTCACACCAAGGCATGTTAGATGAGTGCACAGCAGCCCATATCTCAGAAAGGTGCTACACGCAATACTTAGGTGCACTACCTTCCCATTCACTGTTGATCCCAGGCCTTCACCAGACCATCATCACCAAAGCCTCAAGGTATGATATGATATGATCAGTTAGTTATTACGTGCTTAATACCCACAGGTTTCTAAGCACGGACCCGGGGATCGAACCTGTGCTGCTCGTGTCGTCTTGGTTCCAAGGCGAGCACGTTGTCGCTGAGCTATCCACCCGAGACCTCCAGAGAGAAGTGCAGGTCTCCATCTGCCAGTCCAATATAGGAAAGCTAATTTACTAACAGCACGCTCTATGATGGGCCTCTTCCAGGATCCCGAGGACACTGAGGCTGTGCTTCCTCTAAACAACTCGCCTTAGACCTAACAGGAGTTGACCTGAAAGGCACACATACACCTGGTCTTCAGGTTCATTGACTAATTACTATGCTTATCAACTCAGGCACACCAACTTGTCATTACACACATCACATGTGTCAACCGCTGCCCAATAAAACACTCTTTACCTCATTATGAGTTTGGTGGAAATACGGCAGTCAATCCGACGTATTACTGCCATACTTGCTTACCGTTACTGCCACTTGGTCCTGTGGGTTTACCAGGGATTACAAGTGATGGTATGACTTTGTTTAACCCTCATTTCATAGGGCTCCATGGGGATTTCAGTGGAATTACTGCCAGCGGTAATTCCGCTGTAGTAAATGTGCCAAGATTTGCCTTCTACTTTATGGTCAATCCTATAGTTCGACGGTGCGGTAAAAATGGCGCAAACTGATTTATCACACGTTTTTATTGTGCACCTCTGAACTCGTAATGAGGCCTGTCCTGTGAGGCCACTTCTTGCTTGCTCAACACACTCCTAGCCTACACCAGCCACCTGTCAGGCCCATTTACAGACTTAAACGTCCCAGAAAGGAGTGTACTAGAGCCGACCAACCAGGGCTGGGCCACAATCCTTTCACAAATGCATTTGGTTCCTTCACAATTGAGCTGCGCCCCTTCGCTTGCATCTGGAACACAGCTTCCTTCCAGTCACGCAGTCCTTTGAAGGACAGAGCTATCCTGTAAGTAGCGATTTACAAGCAATGCCTGCACAAGTGAATCCCTCAGCAGGATGGGTGTACACTTGATGTAATGTTATGTTGGTTCTATGTCATTTTCTTGATTTTTGTAGGTCGCCTAACAAAAAGACAGATTTATTTGGCCGATTTTAGGCGGCCTTCAAACATCCAAAAAAGGACTTTTCTTCGACCCCCACCCTCTCTTGCAGCATTTGCTCGAAATCAGGGGTTTCACCTCCAAAACCACCTCCCTCAGCCTCCACCGCCTCCCTCCCCTTGCAAGACCCCCCTCCCCACCATAACGCACACACACACACACACTTACACACGAACACCCAACACACACACAAACATACATTAACGTACCTGTTCTTCGTCAAGGCCGCTTCCGGGTCTTGGCGTGCCTGTCAGACCCTGCGTGCACCCGTGTGCATTGCAAGGGCTAACAGTTCGATTAAGAAAGACAGTTTTCTGCCGTCATAAAGTGGTCTTTTATAAATCAGTCTTTTTTAAAAGGTCTTTTGACCTAGTACCATTATGTTGTGACGTTACTGGGATATATGCCACACGCTGCTGCATGGTCTGCAGGTGCGGTGCAGGATTGGAAGGAGACAGGGTGGGTTGGGTTAGTGTGGAGAGAGGAAAAATGCAAGATAGCACTGCTGATATAGCTGTGTTCTATATAATAAAAATAATATCACTTTTGTCAATTCTGTTTCATACCAGAATGCTTGAACTTCTAAATGTAGTAATGAGAGGAGTTTTTACTTCCCAATTAAATAGTACCAAATGGAATAGCAAAATGCTTGTTCATTAAATGCTGAGCTATATGCAAGTCTATGCGAATAGGATGAGCATACTCGTCCTCAGCACTTAAGGAGTTAAGATGCTGCCAGTGGTAAGCATCACAAAATCCATATATGTGGGATATTCTAGAGTCTCTACCGCGTTTTCCCTTTCACTTGATCTCATCGGAGCATGATAGGGCGGAGAATTAATTGGGCAGCTCTTACTGCAAGACTCTACGTTGTTGCTCCGCCGCGCCCAACACGGAATTCTCAAAACCTGACGGAAGGGAAGGGATGTGCTCCATTTCGAAATGGCAACTGAACAAATACATCTGCATCATGTACACGGTGAACCAGATGCCTACCTCGCCAACCTTTTGTGCATTTGCGCAAAGCATAGCCCAGAAGGGAGCATCTTCAAAAGCACGTCAAGCTTCACAACTGTTATGCGCTTTGTTATTGCCAAACAAAAATTCTTCACCTCCCTGATGCCCCTTTTACCGCTGCATTACCGCGCCATTACTGCATCGCCATACTATGGTTTTGGAGGTAAAGTGAATTTACAGTGCTACTGCAGGGATGTCATTTAGGGGTCGCCAGGGGTCGCACTGGCGACCCCCGAGGTCTCCCTTGCTACCCCTACAAACTGTACAAATTGAAGCTGTGGCCAAAGCCATGTGGCTTTTTTTTCTGGAGTGGCTGGCTTTCTTGTCCAGAACTCTTAAAAACAGGGGGGGTGTCCACAAGTGTAACACTTTGAGCAGTGACCCCAAATAACAAGGAATAGGAATAACAAATAATTTGTCTTTTTAGAATTCCAAACAATAATTGCTAGAGTCATTACAGGTTTATTTCAGGCACACTCCAGGGGGTGAGTCACTGATTTAGTCTGTTCTTAAACACCTCAAATTCACAATGCAGACAAAATACTCCAAAAAGCCTTGAGAGTAGAATAAGCATCCATTTCGGACTATGTGTTTTGCTTTTCACAAGTTGCAGTTATAGCATGTTTTTTTTCTGCCGATACATATGGTGATCCATTCTTGTATGAAATGTTTATCACATTACAGTGATATTGTAACCATATTTCTCAGTGTACTTAGGAACAATGCTATGTGATGCCACTTCCTGTTTTGTCAAGGGAAAAAGGTTGTGTTCCATCACTTCGGGGTGGGTTCAAATGACATCACTTCCTGTGATGTCATCAGAGGTCAATGGTCATGTGATTTCACTACCGCTACCCCTGACATTTTGGTGAAATGACGTCCATGTGCTACTCGCTGTAAAGCTGCCAAAAATCCCATATTGGATCCACAAATGGGGATGTGTGCCGTCATACCACCCTCTTACTCCTGGGGCAACTCACAGAAGGAAGTAGCGGTAACAGTAAATGAGTTTTGCAGTAAATAGATAGATACGAAAAGAGGCCCAAAGTACATTTCTTTAAAGCACGTTTTGGAAGACTGAGTTGCAATAACGTAGACCAGAAGTAATGCAAACATTAGGACTACATAATAGAAAAAAGAGAAGTAGGACATAAGCCTTTTAGTGGTCTCATTTGGGCAAATCTGATTTAGTATGGATGGCGGGATGCCGAGCAAACTAGCAATACTTTACCAAGAAGATGCACATATGAATTAAACACCAACTGCCACATAGCTAAGCACTGCGCCACCGCACATCAAATGTTAAACCTGTCCAATTGGGCCCCATCACGCGTTTTGAGGTAAATGAAAAAATATGGAGCTAACAGAATTACATCCAGTTGTTTCCGTCCTGATTATGAGTTGCAAACTCAACTGGAGATAAAATTTCTGCCACAGGCATCGAGGTGGTACCTCCAAAAGAATTGAGGAAATATCACGAGTGCAATTATTTCCAGAGATATTTCATCGATTCCCTAATGATGTCCTATGGAACTTAAGAATGAGGGCTAAACACAAATCATATTCAGGTGGCAATGGTACAGTTACCAACAGTGGTAACTCTAATTCTCTTTGGAGGAAATTTGCATTTATAATGCCTCCAAACACTGAATGAGGTCTATTGTTTCCGATTCGTGAGAAAGGAGTTCGGCCGTTTTAGGGCTAGTCTAGTGATGCAATGGCACCAAATCTTTGGAGTTGGACTAGTGGGATGTCAATTGCTGTGGATAGGTCCAATAGTATGAAGGTGCTGACACTGTTTATCACACTCCTGACATCAATCTTCATTGCTAACACTACTTTTGCAGTTCCTAGGCCTGCCCAAATATCAGCTTGGTGATATCAAGGAGAGTGGATTCGGCTATGAATGATGGGTTTTGGAAATTGGTAGGTTCCCAATAAGAGGGAGGAAGGAAATGGGGTGCTCTACATCTAGATCTTTGCTATCTAAAATGATTTTAGGACTGGTGGAGATTTAGGCTCTGTGGGAACTGCAGGTAAAGAGAAGGAAGGGTTAATGATCTGCTGAATCTTACTGACCAGCGAAGGAAATATTCTCTCATCAAGATGAAGTGGGTAGAGAACCTTAGGAGAACCAGAAGGTCGTGCATATTTGTTAGATGCTCTTGCATCTGCAATAGTGTCATAGAAGAAAAGGAGTGGCATTTAATAGACAAATGCATATCGTTCTAATCCTTGTCATAGGCACTAAAATATGGCTTAGTTGCTTGGGTCGTAGGTTGGGACCAAATTAATTAACTGATCACATCTAATCAGCGCCATGGTTCTCCGCCATCCGTGTAATGAGGCCCATTGGGCCTCATTACATGGTAGGCGGTGGACCAAGGTGCTATTAGCACCTTGGTCCATGCCGGTAAAATACCGGCACCGCCTTGGAGAAAAGGGGAATTACCGCCCTATTCCAAGGTTGGCGGGGCGGTAATTCCCCCTTCATCCATTGCCCTTCCCCATTCCCATTTTTGCCCCATAGGGCATAATGGGAATGGGGAAGGTGCTAATTACGGTACCGCAAATTGCGGTACCGTAATTAGCACCCTGGTCCCTTTGCGGGTTGGTTTTTAACGCCTGCTAGGCGTTAAAGTACCAACCCGCAAAGGGACCTCGTAGTAAGGCGGTAAGGGTAAACGGTCACCGGTACCATTACCGGTGACCGTTAACCCTTACCTCATTCCATGTAATGAGGCCCATTAGGTCCAGGAGAACATGAGTCAGAGACTGATTATCGACCAGAGCCCATTTGCAATCGGTTTGCGATTGAGCTCGGTAAAGTGCATAAGAAGCTGTAATGCCAAGGTCGACCCAGTTGAAAGGTTGAGGAGTGTTGGTACAGACGAAGGATCCAGTCCCAGACATGTCCTCTAGTGTATTGCCTCATGAACGAGTTGGGTCTTTGATTTATTAAATGAGTGGCCGGTCTTAGGACAGGTCCAGTAACATGGCGATTCGGAATGATTCTGCTTCATCAAGACCATGGGCCTCATTACGACCCTGGCGGTATGGGTTTAACGGCGCTGGTAAAGGTGCCGGCACCGTTAAACCCATACCGCCTCATTAGGAGGTTCCCTCGCGGGACCTGCTCTGGACGTCTGGTCAGACCAGACGTCTTTTGCGGATACCGCGAGGGGACCAGCATGCTAACACCGGGCACGTTACTAACGGGCCCGTTGTTAGCATCGTCTCCATTGAGCCCCATGGGGGCTCGAATGGGAATGGGGATGGTCTGGGTCCGGGTTCTCTGAATGGGGTAAACTCGTAATGAGGCCCCATAATTCTAAATCACCTGATTACTCTATATTGCAGGCTTGTCGAGGACTTTTGACTTACTCTGTTCAGGATGTTGGGGCTATGTCATTTCTGAGCAGATCCGGAAGGAGGTTATTATTTTTATAAAAAGCCATGTCACTACTGTTTCCAGTTTGCTGACGAAGCTCTGTGGCAGACCATATCATTCTTTAGAGGCTATGACCCTGATGAGCAATTCATCTGATTGACTTATTTTATGGCCATTACAAACTTATCTCTTTGGGTGGTCCTCCTTCTCAACAGAAAATTAGTAAATATGTGTCCAATGTGTTTCTTTCATTGTCATTAAGTGATGGTGTTGGGTGGCATTTGCAATTAAGAACTGGTTTAGAGTCCACAGTGGCCGCTTGCAGTGACCCTCAATGGGTCATCTCTGGTGTGTTGTTCTGGTCCCAACCTTTGGCTCAGTATACAATGCACATATTTCTTTCCATGGCGTTAGGGGCAAGCATTGCAAAAGTACATTAATGTGGTATAAAATTAACAATTTAAAAATTTGAATTTGCCGGTTGTTGGTTGGATATGTGTGCGTTGAGTTATGGAGACCGTGGTCTGAGGAGGAAATCATTTCGGAAAAAGCTGAGACGACAGAAGAAGCAGGAATTTGATATAAATGCACAGTGTCTTAATCATACATTTTATTTTCCACAGAATGTAGAGAAATCGTTCCCTCAAGCACTTTGGTAGGTAGTCCACGGTGGGAGAAAGAGTCCCGCTGTCACTGCTTCACCTGGAAATGGTTCATAGATTCTGACATTTGTGGTTGCTTGGATTGATCCTTGGCTGGCAGTCCACCTTGACAGTCTGTGGTCTCAGAGTCTGTCCTGGAGAGTGTTTCCTGAGGGTTGGCATTTTGGGCTAAGGTCAAGGATTCTATGGCCCTCATTACAACACCTGCGCTAAACCATGGTGCTATTAGCTATTAGCACCATGGTTGTTGCTGGTGTTGTAACGGGTCCGCCATGGTTCAATGGGGAATTACCACCCCATTCCAAGGTTGGCGGGGCAGTAATTCCCCATTGAACCATGGCCCTTCCCCATTCCCATTTTCGCCCCATGGGGCTCTATGGGAATGGGGAAGGCGCTAAGTACGGTACCGCAAATTGCGGTACCGTACTTAGCACCAAGGTCCCTTTGCGGGTCCCTACTTTAACGGCTGGTGTAGACCAGCCGTTAAGGTCGGGTCCCGCAAAGGGACCTCGTAGTAAGGCGCTAAGTGTTTAACGGCGCCGCAGCCTTTTACGGCGCCGTTAAACACTTAGCGCCAGGGTCGTAATGAGGCCCTATGAGTTCAAGGTCTCAAGCAAATATTTTTCATAATGTATTGTGCTATAATGCACAAGATGTTTATTTTAGGAAATTGCTGGGTATAGACTGTTTTAAGTTATTAAAATATACATCTTCTAGATTTTTCTCCAGGATTTGTGTTCCAGAGTGGGTGGTATAGGGGCATCTCTTCTGGAAAAGGTGTTGCTTAATCCTTTCAGTGTTGGGGTGATTTTGGTCCCTGGAACAGGACTGTTGCCTGGGTAACCACACCACCATCTCAATAGCTCATCTGAAGTTGTCGATGTTTTGGACTTTTTGGCATGTGTGGGTTTTTGTTTCCTTGCCGGCTTTACCAGGTTGTCACACTAAGTGTGCCATTGTTTTCCCTGTCCCCTCTTTAATGTTATTGGGCATCAATCGGCATCAGTGGTTGGCTGTCTCGGCTTTTGCGAATTGGACCTGGTATGTATGTGCTTGAAGATGAGGTGGCTGTCTATCGATTAGTATGCTCTGTGCCATCTGTTCCGTATACCATCCTTTTGCTGACAGTCTTTTTTTCGATGGATTTTTCCTGAAATAAATCGAATGAAAAAATTCATCGAAATGTATATGGGGTCAGGGGGGTATGAATGGGGTGGGGAGGATGGTTGGGGTAGTAACATAGGGAAGTGAGGCCAAAAATCCATCGAAAAAACAAACATCGGTACAACGACATAGAACCCATCTGTTCAATGTGTGTGCTTTAGTTTCTTTGTCAGCTGTTGGATGGCTCTACCGCTTGACTGGTCAGGCCTCTCGTGGCTGATTTTAGAGTTGTCTTAGTGGATATTTCATTTGCCACTTGTAGTTCCACTTCCCAATTTTTTAATATGAAAAATGTTCTTCTGTTGCCATGAGTGCTTCGAAAAGCCTGTTGAGGCAAGCACCTGACAGGCGCGGCACTATCTGTGACACATGAGTGATTTATAAAGGAGAGAAAACCGGATATTTTTTGTCCATCCTGTTAAAGTAATGCGGTGAGGAGTAAGGAGAGAGTGGCAATACTCCACTGTTGAATCAGGCATTTTCATCTAATAATAATGATACTGCTACTATACTACTACTAATAATGATATGTTTTATAGTGTCTCATGCCACATTACATTGGCCTCTAAAGGTCTGTCATGATTGGAGTCATGATTAACCAATGAAATTGTGAGCAGTCCTACTCTTACTCGCCACAGACCTGGAATGTCTGCATTCCCCCTCTATGCCTTGGACTGATTTGCTACTGCTTGCTTGGCTATTGTCCTCAGGGATTTCATGCTGAGGGGCCAAGTGTACACAACATTCCGTCAAGGGGAGGAACTAATCGTGAATGGATTAGCCGGGGCACCTGTTTCACAGTCGTGAGCTCATCCCCAATGCCTTAGAGTAGACCTCAGCCTAATGAAGGATCATGTTCTGTACTCAGAGGATTGTATACCGACATACGTATGAAATAATAGAGTGCTGCTCAACTACTACCCAGTGGGAAATATGAACGCATCAGGTATAATCTCACTGGACGTGACTTGCGACCACAAGCATTCTTCCCGAAAAAGGATGGACAATAGTTTTATCCACAAGACCTAGGAGGCTTAAAACTGTTGGAATCTCGATAGACGTCTATTCAGACACCGAACAAGATGGCCCCGGCAGCTGATCCACAGTGCTATGAAGGCTTTGACTCAGACTCCCAACTGAAGCGGTTTACGTGTATTTTCGAAGAGAAGGAACATGCCAATACACTTACGATTCAGCGACTTGAATCGCATATAAAAACATTGGAAGGACATTAAAGAACAGGAATGATTCACGATTGCCAAAGCCATGATCATTTGAACTCAAACTACAGTCTGACAGCAGAGACACCTGTGCCAGCTGTGTGGGTGGAATGGTCTGGCTGTTTTCTTTGTGTAACCTGTTTTGATAGTAGAGACTGTGCGTCATTTTTTGCTTTTAGATCACACTTCTCTAGAACGGTGCTCTACAAATGCCAATGGATCTCATCAGCAGCGGGATACCTGGTAGAGATGGACGATTGCTTAAAAAAGCCTGTTACCATTTCATAGCATAAATTGGCTCTGATCTTGTTGAAACTAAACCCCAAATGTGGGTGTGTTCTAGAATGAATGTATCATGCCTTTTTAGCCCAGATTTTCAAACAATTATTTTTGTGTGTCAAGTAATGGCGTGTTAATGTCACAAGATTACATCCAGTAATTTCTGCAACGATTTGTATGTCTCTTACATAGATCCAGGAGGTTTATATTTGCTTTTCAGTGAACCCCCTGAGTATATGTCAAGATATGTCGCCTGTGGTCCCTCTGGTCTACATAGCGCTTATCCCCGTGTTTGCTTCAGTCTATGCTTCCTCCCAAGATGGCGCCTCAGAACTCCTTGGTGTGGTCTAGTCTGCCCGGAGGACCGGCTGGTGGCATTTCTGCTTCCGCTGTCTGCGATACGTACTGCGACAACAGGGACCGATTCTTTGTGTCACAATGCTAAGATATGCTCTGAGCTCAGTGTGCTCCCAGGTACTCTCTACATTGCTTCCTTTCCATTAGCTCCCCCCTTGGATTCTGTTCTTCCTTGCTTTCAGCCTTCCTTCGCCTTCGTTTCCTGCTGTTCCTTCCTTTGATACACGTCTGCTCTGGCTGCTGCTATTCTGACCTGTATACTTATTCCAGCATTGGGATCAGATCCGTGTATACTTACTCCTGCACTAGGATCAGACCCCTGCATACTTACTCTAGCATTGGAACCGACCTTCTCTACGAATAACAGTTTTATTTCCTCTTTTCGAGGCTTTTTCCTGTGATCGTATGGCAGTCTATTTGGTCCTTCTGCCTGAGACTTGTCTTGAACAGTCAGGGTGGCTTCAGAAGAGGTGTGCCCATATCTACAAGATTCTAGGACCAGACACAAACTGTGATGGACACCATCTCCTGCTCCATCTTCAAGGCAAAAACATCAAGTGAGCCCATCATTAGAGAAATCTGACAGAATGATTATTTCCTAGAAAGTGTGCTGCTCCTTCCTTTTTCTGCAGTAGTGGGGCTGGAAGACACAGGCAACTTTGAGATGTTGCCTACACATGCACTCAGCCACTCCGCCTCTCTCTTATTTGCATTCATATCACTGTGATCTTGCACTCTTCTCTAACAATGATAGTCTCAAACTTCCACTATTTGAGGACACTTGTGAGATGTTCATTTGAAAGGGAACTTGTTGAACTGCCTTTGCAGTTTAGACAGGAAGTAAGCGGTGTGACTAATGTTGCATGTTAGTGTGCACCTTAGAGCAGCAGTGGGACACCTGTGGATCTTCAGATGCATTGGCTAACAACTCCCATCAGTCCTAGTCAATATAGTTAATGGTAGGCCGAAACCTCTGGAGAGCTTCGGGTTGCCTACCCTTGCTTTAGGGCAAAACAATGACTAGGATTTCAATATAAACACATGCACATCTGAATGCATAACAGCAAAGCTACAGTTAAGTGTTTATGTAGTAAACGTATGGCAAAGAGAAAGTGGCAGAGGATGGCTACGTTATCACTCATTTACCAAGTTACCTACGCGTGCAATAAAGTTTACAGCTGGCACCCCAAAATGAAATATCTCTCTATCCTTAAAGCAAGGGTGTTATTTCCCCCCTTAAAAATACTCAATCTTACAAACACAGATGGAGGAAAGTTTGAGTTTGCTCTGAGACCTGCAGTTTACACACAGATCTTCTGTTATCCAGAAAACACAAGAAAATAAATATGGTTGCCGTTATTCAAAGGTGCGGTGACAAAGATGGATCGGAAAAGGGGGAGTGTCCTAGAGGAAATCAGAGGGGAAAGTGGCATGAAAAGTTGAAAAATAGCCTCCAATAGAATACTGGATAGTCCAGAAAATAAATAAAAAATAACCATCGAAGGAAAAACATGAATGGCAAACATGGCAGACCTAAATCTAAAAACTCTAATATGTTGCACCTGAAAGTTTTTTAGAAACAATAATAACCACATTTTTTACAAATGCTTTGTGCCCCTCAAAACAAGGTACTGGCCAAATCACAAGCTCGAAAAGGAGTTGGCCCAATAGCAAGATCTGAACCACCACAAAAGATCAAACAACAAAAGTCAGGGTCTGATGGGTGTACTCTGCAGGGTGTGAAAATGAGAACTTCATAGGAATTCTGCTTATAGATGACAAGGTCAAAATGTAGTCTCCGTAGCTGAACATATTATTTTGAGAATAACCCCCTATCTCCCCCCCTCAATTTGAGCATGTTTAAAAGGGCCACAAACACATACAGAATTCCCTTCTGACTGTCTTTTTAAGTAAGACTAGAGAAACCTTCACCTTACTCGCAAACCTATTGCATATGTATAACTGAAACTGACTTCTGTCAGTCCGCTGTTTATGGAAACATAGGCTCAGTCTGATCGGTTCCTTCCTCTCCCCGGGCAGGTCTGTCTGTGCGGGGGGCTATGCAGCAGCTGAAGTCTGAGAATCAGGTAATGCAAGCACTATATGAAGTGCAAAATTCAAGATATTAAATAGAGACGGGGTCTACTGTACTGGAGAATTTCATCCCATGCTGCTAATGAGACGTTGCACGGCAGGAGGCACAGCAATTTAAACAAGCGGCCGTGGCTGGAAACCCAGGGTAACTTTGCAATCGCCCCATTTTTACCAGAGGAACCAAATGGAGAGGCCCAGTGCTCAAGTCGAGGATGAACGCGGGTGGACGGAGTCCTTCCACTTTTTCTAGAAGTCCCCCACTTTTATTTCAGAAGGCACCTTGATATGCTAATGTCTGGTGACACCACATTCAATTGGTATGTTAATGAATCCCACCACTTTTTTATGACTTGACCACTGGAGATGCCCAGCCAAATTATTATTTTTTATTTTATTTGACGTTTTGCAACGTGCCACAATTGCAATCAATTGGAGGGAGACCCTTCCATTGACCGACCTTTGCTATAACAGGGTATCCAAAATAACAATCACAAGATACAAGGAAATTAATTGTATGTACCTTAATTGTTGTATTTTAATCATTGCCTAAGAATCAAATTAAGGTACTGAGGAATCTATACAGCCCCAATTCAATAAGAAATTTAACAACGTCAACATAAGTAACATTGTATCGATGTGTTCATGCCATTGAATGAATTCTTGTTTGATCATTTTTGGCTTTAACTCTGCTTAACACATCTTTTATTTCTGGGTAGGAAAGAAGAGAGGTGAGTTGGACCTGCAAGCACCCTCTTCCCTATCACTCCTTTGCTTCTGGGTCACATCCTGTTTTTTCACTCTCAATTGATGTTCAAGGATCTGTCCTTGAGTCGAGCGCAACCTGTTGTAGGTTTGTTAACCAAGTGTGCTTGTTTTGCTTTATCGTTCTCCTTGTTTGTATAATAAATGTGCATCCGAAACCACAGATTTGTTACTGAAACCTGAAGATCTCTCAGTTCATTCTTTTACAAATACTTTGTATGTATTGTAATTGTAATTGGTTATTTATAATGCGCTTAATATCCAGAGGTTTCTAAGCACGGGTCCGGGGATCAAACCTGTGTTGCTCCGCATCGTCTGACTTCCAAGGCGAGCGTTTTGCCCCTGAGCTGCGCTCCCATGTCACAGTGGTGTTTCACAGCGTCACACTAGGGTTTTGTCAAGCGGGATATCAGGTTAGATGCCCGCACTCATCAAATTGGTGAAATTATTGTGACAAGCAGATTTTCCAATGGTGGATCTCGTTGAATATCGACAATTGCAATCACAAACAAGGGCAGTTGTTAAGCATGCTGCCAAGAGCTGAAGGTTGATTTTGGCAATCCTATGGAAGTGCATCACCTGACTACAGGTTTTAAGTATCTTGAATTGCACCCAAAAGCTCTCTAGGTGTCAAGCTAATCCAGCATGTCCACTCCTGTGAAGCTGCTTCCCTGAATGCCATGCAAAGACATGCTCAGTACCGCCCCACGGCATCTCTCGTCTGGGAGGTGTGCATCTCTTTCAGGACAGATATTGCTATTGTAATAGATTTCTGGGCAATTTTCCCTAAAAATGATGTGTTCTTTTTGTCATATGTGGTATCAACTTTAGTTTATCCTCGCCTTCTCGCCTACTCACTCAGGAATGTTGTTTGAGTAATTTTGCATTGTAGGCATTCACCTTTGATGGCATTGATGCCATTTAAAATGGAGTTATGTGTTAAATATCATGTTATGCTATGCTGTATTGTTCTAACCATTAATACAGCACACAAACCAGCCAATTACAGCTTACGGGCACTAAGAATATTGACCATAACTCCAAAACCTGGAAAATTACATAGAGAATTAAAAGGTTTTCAAGGCAAAGATTAAATGGTCACACAGCGACGTCTGCACCAGTCCCAGACAAAAATCTCTCTCCTAACAGTTAAGTCAAGGCAATGGGTCTCATTACGAGTTTGGTGGTAATTTGATGGTAAATCTGTGGAATTATTGACAAATTTGGTTATCGTTACCACCACTTTTTACCGCAGGATTTACTACAGGATTACAAGTGGTGGTAGAGCAGTGTTAATCCCCATTTTCGGAGTACATGGTGGGTTTCAATTTCTGGCAGTAAGGTGGAAGATTTAGCAACAGCTTTCTGCTGGAGGTAAATCCTCCACCTTACCACCAAATGTGTATTATGGTAGCAACGGAATTAGAGCATTTTTTACCCCCACTGGGGAACTTGTAAAGAAGACCAATGTCTCATGTTATGCATTGGACCATGAACATGCTATGGGTCCCTTGCTCGTTGCACCGTAGGGAATCGAGCTGCACCTCACTGATGATGTGGCCCAGCTGTTTGAGCTCATAAGCAGTACCAAGCAGTACCAAGACTGATTTGTAAATGGATTGTCTCCTGCGACAATGGTGCAGAAGGGCTAAAACTTGATGGTTGGAAAGGTTAATCAGAGCAGGGCCAGTGGCTGTGATTATTTCATAACCTTCAACCATCACATTTTTTTATGGACAATGAACATGTGCAGTGGGGCCTGCCAGGGGTAGGGTAGTGATGAGACAGGTTCATGGACAGGAATAGTGCACCTTCAACGATCTCTGCCTTATCACCAGCAAGACCAAGATCCTCCTCATTGGGACCCCTGTTACCGCTTTCCATCTTTCACTCTGGCTGCCATCCTTGTGCACGCTCCCTGTGCCTTCCTGTGAGGCAAAAACCCTTGGGGTCATCTTCGAATCCACTCTCTCCTTCTCTCCTCACATCACAGACATCTTTAAGAAGTCTCACTACCAGCTGCACCTCCTCAGAGGTATTCTTCCTTTTCTAACTTTGCCCCAAAAGCTCACTGTCTCCAGAGCCTTGGTTCTCTCTAGGCTGGACTACTGCAACAGCCTCTTTCTCAATCTGCCTTCCTCTACTCTCTGCCCTCTGCAACTAATTCAAAACAGGACTGCGAGACTTGTCCTTGGCCTCAAGCCCAGGGATCGTATCTCTCCAGCCCTGAAATCTCTCCACTGGCTCCCGGTGGTTGCAAGGATCAAGCTCAAGACCCCCTGCATTGTCCGCAAGTCTTTCTGGGGCCGGGGTCCGCACTACATCCAACTCTCTCTTCCTAAACATCTTCCTTCTCGAGCCCTTCGCTCAGCTACCTCCAACTCTTTGATGGTCAGATGTTTCTCTCCAGGCAGAGAGTGGGAGGGAGATCTCTAGCCTCTGCAGGGGCCTCCCTATGGAATTGCCTCTCTACCCCTCTCAAACTTGAGCAGGGGCACCTAAAGGTCCAGAAGCAGCTCAAGACCTTCCTCTCCTCCTCTGCTTCCTCTCTTTCTCTCCCTGCTGACCCACCTGTCTGCTGCATTGATTAGTCGCCTGGCTACCCTCAGAACCCTATGGGCACCAGGCTCCTCCACGACCTGTAAGCACCTGCACTGCTTCCGGGCCTCCGCGCACTTGGAGGTTGTGTCTGTAACTCTACAGTCCCCTGCCTCCTTGCACTACCCAGAGCCCCTTCCCCCCAATCCCCCCGCTGCACTAACTCCGAGCAATGCTGCTCTGATCGCACTTCTCCTTATCCTCCCTCAGGCACTTCTCCTCTCCCTCTCCCGCCTCCACTTGCACAATCTGAATGACACAAGGACTAGTAAGATCGTTTGTTTTTCGTCCTCCCTATGTCTCCCTACTATGTCTTGTCGCGCCTAGAAACACTTGTGTACAGGCGCGTTATAAATGACTCGTATCATATCATGAATTTCAGGACTCATCCTAAAACTAACAGTAAAACAAACAATACAATAAATTTGTTAGCGCATGCTTGAGTGGGGATTTAAAAAAAGAGAGCTTAGAGGGTTTCACTCCTGCTGCAGAGATCTGTGTGTAAACTGCAGGTCTCAGAGCAAACTCAAACTCATCCATCTGTTTATAAAATTGATTATTTTTAAGCAGGGAAATAACACCCTTCTTTTAAGAGAGATGATAACTTTTGGGGTAGGAACGACCTACACAGTCAATAGTATCATTAATATAGCTGAATACATATGATTTGTATCTGTTCAACAGAGCTGGGATGAAGTAAACACCAGCACAGAGAATTGGGAAAATATGACCTGCTGCACTGTGATTTTATTATTATTATTATTATTATTATTATTATTATTATTATTATTATTATTAGTGTTACTATTATTGTTCATAATAATGTTATTATAATGTTGTTGCCCTATGGGAGTTGCCCGTACTTTATAGTGACATCATATATGGGGCTACACTTACTGCATTGGTAATACACTGTGAGCTGTCCAAATGCAGCTAGAGCAGCACCATGTGACATCACATCACGTGACATCAAATAATGCCTCATGTCCATGTTCTTTTCCCTCATGTAAGTATGGGGGACAATAGGGGCATTCGCTTACATTTTAAAAGTGCATCCCGATTACATGTTGGCTGTACATTTAAAATTCTAGAAACTGGAAGGAATCCCTGCTTCTGTTTGGAATATGTGCAAGGGGGTGTGCAATATAGAGAAGGGTCACTACCGGCCCTTCTATCCTTAGTGCCAGTACAGTAGAAATGCTGCTATCCCGGATTCAATAGGCTTAACTAAAATAGGGATAGACACCTTTTTTTCTTCTATTTCATAAAGATATGTCCCAGTGCCAACCCATTTATGAGCCCCTTACAGTGTAATTAGTTCCATGCACGTGGCTGCTGAAGGCCTGTGAATACATGAGTGTCCGTGGCACACATTCTCGGGGGGCGGCCACTGCATAATGGGCGCACAACTCCAATGAAACCCGAGCCACCTTTGCAAAAAAGCTGGCCTGCACTTTCAGCAAATTTGGCATCTACAAATAGTGCATAGTCTGTGATATTTTTAGATGCTGTAAAACCGTATTGCAAATTACGTAGCAAGAAAGGTCCCTTTAAGGTCGTTTATTTTCTTTGCCAGGATGGCTGGGTGTCCAGAGTGTCCCCAATACTGTATAGACGACTCTGTAATGGGTCGTGTCGTCTCCCTGGGTTAGTCTCCAGGCGACGCTTCACAAATGAGGTAGTCCCATGGCAGCTTTAAGCTTGTTTTGCTCTTTTCATTGGGCAGGGCCTCAGAGTTCTACACGTTTTCGTTGAGCAGGGTTCTAGCCTTTTCTCGTTTGGCCTTCACTCCCACCTTGGCCTGGTTTTGAATGGTTCCAGGGCTTGTGACTTACCTCCCTCAGCGCTCTCCTTGGTTGCTTGGTCGTCTCACGCTGGGCTGCAGTATTCGCCTGTTTAGGGAACACGGCCTTTGTCTTTCTTCTGTGAGGATGAAGTCCTCTGGTCACCTCATTTTCCTCTTGCCATAAACCTCCCATTTCGCCCTCTCTTAATGGTAGTGAGACCTTCTTTCCTCCTCCTGCTTTACCCTCTTATTCCCTCTGCAGTATCCTCTCCAATTCGCCCCTCCTTCCCTGCTCCTGCATCACCTCCTCTCCTAAACTCTGCTCCACCTCTTCTCTGCAGGCCCCTACATTCTGCCTGAGCCATCCTCCTCATTCCTTACCACCTGCTCTACTCTACACTCCTCTGCTTCATATCCGTCTCTCCTCCCCTGCTACTGCACCACCTCCTCTCCTAAGCCCTGCTCCACCTCTTCTCTTCAGGTCTCCACATTCTGCCTGACCCCATCCTCCACGTTCCTTACCACCTCCTCTAACTCTACACTTGTCATGCACTCCTCGCGCCTGCCTCTGTGGCGTCTGTGGAGCAGCTGTTTCTTTGCTTCCTGTTTTTCCAGAAGAAGAAGGGTCAAAAGAAGAAATCATCATCTGAAGATTCAGGTGAGGAGGAGTGGGATCTGGAAGAGTGTTTGACACAATCTGAGAGAGCTAGTCCTGGCAGATTGCAATGCCCAAAGACAACTAACATGGCTACTGCAGAACAGGTCCAAGAATTACTCACGGCTGTGTAAGGACTTTCCCAAGAGCTCCAGAATCTCAAGGTCGAAAACGCTACTCTCAGTCAGAGGGTAGACAAACACGATAGGATGCAAACTGAGCTACCTCCCCTGCCTTTGACTTCTGGCAAATATGACGGCTCACCCCGCAAGTTCAAGGAGTTTATGGAAGCATGCATAATACACTTTACCTTTAGACCCCAAACATTCTCCTCTGATCAGGCTCGCATAGGATTCCTGATTTCAAACCTAACGGGAAATTCCTTGGCTTGGGCCACACCACTGGTCACTAGTGCCAGCCCCTTGTTGCAAGATTACGGTGGTTTCACGGCCCAATTCAAAGAGGCGTTCGAAAGGTAGTAATGACCTACTGTCCTATATATCAGCTTTCAAACATGTGGCAGCAGAGACTGGATGGCCGGAGACCGCACAGTACACTATTTTTTGGCGCGGTCTCCGGGAAGATCTGAAAGATGAATTAGCTCAGTTACCCAGACCTGCCACCTTGACAGACCTGTGGTCGACAGTGCTACAGCTTGACCTCCATCTTTCAGAGAGACGGTCTGAGCGGCGTAAGGGTCGGAGTCTACTGGCCGCTTCTGAATCCACCGTCCTTTCTTCCTCCTCAAATCAACAAACCAAGGAAGAACCAATGCAGATCGGTACCACTAGAGGACCTCTCACCTCGAAGAACGAAAGAGAAGAAGGAATAACAAGCTATGCATGTATTGTGGCTCTGATCACCATCTGCTGAGAGACTGTCCTGACGTTCCACCACGGCGAAACTAATAGGGACTAGTTTCCGAGAGGGATTACCTGGTCCCTATGTCTCAATGTCTATTACCTCTGTCACTTCCACAGAAGACACTCGGTTAATGGTGGTTGCCATCCAGCTATTCCTACATCAAGAAAGCTTTGATGTGTTAGCCCTTATCGACTGCACTGCTGCTGGTTGTTTCTTGGACATTGTGTGGGCTAATAGAACAGGGATCGAGCGTCTTGAAAAGGAAGTGGATCAAAGGGTTGAAGGGGTTGATGGAAAGCCCCTCAGTTCAGGTCTCATAATGCACACCACTCCACCTTTGACCATGAAGGTTCCACATCACACTGAGACCATACTCTTTGACCTCATCAGAGCAGCTCATTTTCCGGTCATTCTCAGAGTTTGTTGGCTGCGGAAGCACAACCCAACGATTGATTGGGAAAAGAATCAGATGTCTTTCTCTTCTAACTACTGTCTCAGGGCTTGTCTAGTTGAATCTCAATAGGCCACCATACAAGCAGTTAAGGAACCCTCTCAGCCATCAACCACTGTGGGAGTGCATTCCATACCCACCGATCTATGCCTATACAGTGAAGTTTTTCAGGACAAAGATCCTCAGGGACTGCCTCCACATCGACCCGAGGATTGCGCCATAGATCGTATTCCAGATGCCATCGTTCCTTTTGGGCGAATGTTTTCCCTATCACTTAAAGAGAAGGAGGTTCTTAAGAAATATCTTGACGCCAATCTTCACACTGGCTTGATTCAACCTTCACGTTCGCCAGTGGGGGCCTCATTGTTTTTCGTCCCTAAAAAAGACACCAATGAATTATGACCCTGCATAGATTATCGGAGTTTGAATCAAGTTACCATCAGAGACCGCTACCCCATGCCTCTCATAAAAGATGTACTGGAAGCTGTTCAAGGGGCAGTTATGTTTGCCAACCTAGATCTACGATGAGCCTGCCACCTTCTTTGCATTCGTGCAGGGGACAAATGGAAGACTGCATTCAGGACGCCATTTGGTCATTTCGAGTAACGGATAATGCCCTTTGGCCTGGTAAATGCCTCATCCATCTTCCAAAGGTTTATGGATCACCTCTTTTCAGATCTTCAGTTTCAGTGCTCCATCATCTATCTGGACGACATTTTGGTTTATTCAACCAACAGACAGCAGCATTCTGATCACCTCCGAAAGGTCCTACAGTGGCTGAAAGACAATCACCTGCTGGTCAACCACGAAAACTGTGTGTTTCAGGTTTCCAGCATACCCTACTTGGGGTTCATATTGTCTGCAGACGGTATTAAGATGGATTCTCGGAAGGTAGATTCTATTCTACATTGGCCAGTCCCAGGTTCTGTGAAAGTTGTCCAGAGATAGGGCTGGCAAATTTCTACCGAAAATTCATTGCTGGATTTTCCGATATGGTTTTGCCCATCACTAGTTTGTTATGGCTGGCAAATTTCTACCGAAAATTCATTGCTGGATTTTCCGATATGGTTTTGCCCATCACTAGTTTGTTAAAGAAGACATCATCCCCTTTTCAGTGGTCTAATGAGGCCAACGAGGCTTTCCAACTTTTGAAAAAGGCATTCTGTTCTGCTCCTGTATTACACTAGCCGGACCAAGGACGCCCATTCATTGTTGAAGCTGACGCCCCCGCTGCGGCCATAGGCGCCGCCTTGCTTCAGGAACATGGTTTCACCGAATATCCCGTGGCGTATTTATCCAAGACTTTAACAGCCAGTCAATCTCATTACTCCGTCATCGAGAAGGAATAACTTGCTATGAAGGTAGAGTATGAAGAATGGCGACATCTCCTACAGGGTGCTGCATATCCTTTTGAATTAAGGACCGATCACAAGAATCTTAAAGTTATCCAACAAATGGAATGCATCAACTCACGACAGGCCCGGTGGGCTCATTTCTTTTCTCAGTATGATTTCATCCTAACCTATTTACCTGGTTCAAAGAACTTGCTGGCTGACGCTCTCTCCAGAATACCCCTACCTGGGATTTCTCATGAACACCGACCGAATCTTATCCTGCCTCAAAAGAGGATAATAGGTACCGTCTCCACTTTCCTAGATAAAGTTCGCAAGGCCTTCAAGGAGCTACTGTTACCATCCACTATTAAGCCACCTAATGCACTTCACAAGACAGATGGACTGTATTTCATCAACCACCGTTTGTATTTACCAGATCAAAAATCCCGACTGGGTGCCTTAAGATGGTGTCATGACGACTCGGTGGCCGGGCACCCGGGAGTTTCGAACACTTCCGATCTCCTTAAGAGACAGTTCTGGTGGCCTGGTTTGGTAAAGGAGGTTGCCAACTATGTTATGTCGTGTCCAGTCTGTTGTAGGGCTAAGTAGAACACACAGAGACCAGTGGGTTATCTTCAACAAGAACCTCTACCCCGCAGACCATGGAGTGTCATATCTACAGATTTCATTGTCGACTCACGCCCCTCTGATGAGTCTTCATGCATTATGGTAACGGTGGACTGTTTCACTAAGATGGCTCACTTTTCCCCTTTGCCAGGTCTTCCTACTGCCGCCGAGGTGGCTTCCGTCTTTACCAAAGACATCTTTTGCCACATGGATTACCTAATAAGATCATCTCAGACCGGGGAACACAGTACGCCTCACGCTTTTGGAAGGTACTGTGCGAAATATTGGGTATTGAGAGAGCCATGTCGCCTAGTTTCCACCCACAAACCAATGGTCAGACCGAACAAACCAAAGCCTCATTAGAACAGAATCTGCGGTGCTTTGTCAATTACCATCAAGACAACTGGGTGCCTTTATTACCAACCGCAGAGTTTGCTTACAACTCTAAACATAGTGCCACAAAACTCAGCCCATTCTACTGCTCTAATGGCTATCACCCCAGTTTTATTCCTGATCTGAATCTACCATCTTCAGTCATACCCTCAGTTGATGCAGTGTTATCCAACAAATTCCGAAGCACATAAGATCGCCTCTGAGAGCCTACAGGCTAGTCAACTTCGATACAGCTTGCAAAAGAATCCTCAACGTCGTCCTTCCCCCCTATGGCATAGGGGTACCAAGGTGTGGTTATCTACTAAATTCCTGCCTCGTTGGTTACACCCCTCCAAGCTTACCCTGAGGTATCTTGGTCCATTTGTCATTCTTGTCAGCTGCCCAACCATATGAGATGAATACATCCATTCTTTCATTCTTCTCAGTTAAAAGAATATCAAGAAGATCCCTACTGGGGCATCTTACCAAGGATGTCCACAACGGCACTCCTGAGGAGTATGAAGTTGCCAACATCAGAGACTCAAGGTACAGAAGAGGCCGATTGGAGTATTTGGTGCATTGGAAGGGTTATCCCCAAGCAGGCGACTCTTGGGAACCCGTGTCACATATACACGCACCTAGACTGGTTCAGAGATTTCATCGCACCCAATCTGGCAAACCTGGAGGGGTCACCCTCAGGAGGGGGCATACTGTCATGCGCTCCTCGCGCCTGCCTCTGTGGCATCTATTGAGTAGCTGGCAGCTACACCGCCATTAGAATGTTCCATTCGGTTTCTTTGCTTCCTGTTTTTCCGGTCTGTTTTGTTGTGGTTCCGTATTTAACCATGCCCCTTTTTCCTACCTGTGCATTGCAACCCTTCGCTTTTTGCTCCGGGTACTAACGCTCACCCTTGTGTGCCTTTTTGGCTCACTTATCTTCCGGGTCTTGCTCCCGGCCCTCTTGCCTCCTTTTTTCACCCTTCTTTTTGTGCCATTGGCCTTTGCTTTTCTCTGCAGCTCGTACCTTCCCTTTCAGGAACCGGCTTCGGTTGGCGCCTCCTTGCTTTCGCTTTTCTCTGCTAACTCTCGCTTTCTCGTTCCTTTTCTTGTTACCCTCCTTTCCGGCTATTTTTTGCCTTCCTTTCTATTTTCTGTTTCTCTCGGGATTCTTCCCGCATTCCCCGCCTTTTTTGCTGCTAGCCTTTCTCTACTATTCTTACCTTAAGCTTCCTTTCGTACCTTCTGCCTCCTTCCTTGCTTTCTTCTCTTTATGGTGCTTCCCTCAGAGTGGTCCTCAGCGGTTCTGTTCTGGTTTCCATTCCGTAACGGGGACTTCTTCCTTACTTCTAGAGGACTGTCAACTACAGAACCCCTCTTGGATGTTCCGTCCGTCTCTTCTCCTGTGCTGAAACAAGGAACTTTGCTTGACAGCGCCCACAACAGACATAGAAGTTGGTACCTTCCTTCAACAATCCGAAACAGCTACAAGAGAGGTATTTTAAGCTTCCACTTTTTTCCTCTCACTGACGTTCTCGGGTGGGGGTCCTTTGTTCCCCTGTCTCTCCAGGGTATCAGGGTGGCTTCCACCCGAGGACGGCCATACCTCTTCTCACAGAAAAAGCCTCAGAAGAAGAAGGGTCAAAAGAAGAAATCATCATCCGAAGATTCAGGTGAGGAGGAGTGGGATCTGGAAGAGTGTTTGACACAATCTGAGAGAGCTAATCCTGACAACACTCCTCCGCTTCATATGTGTCTTCTCCCCTGCTCCTGCACCACCTCCTCTCCTAAACCCTTTTCTCTCCAGGTCCCTACATTCTGCCTGACCCTTCCTTCTCTTTCCTCACCACCTCCTTGACTCTACACTCCTCCACTGTCATATCCGCCTCTCCTCCAATGCTCCTGTATCACCTCCTCTACTAAGCTCTGCTCCACCTCTTCTCTCCAGGCCCCTATCTTCTGCCTGAACTGTCCTCCTCTTTTGTTACCACCTCCTCTAATCTACACTCCTCGGCTGTTGTATCCGTCTCTCCTCCCCTGCTCCTGTATCACCTCCTCTACTAAGCTCTGCTCCACCTCTTCTCTCCAGGCCCCTATCTTCTGCCTGAACTGTCCTCCTCTTTTGTTACCACCTCCTCTAATCTACACTCCTCGGCTGTTGTATCCGTCTCTCCTCCCCTGCTCCTGCACCACCTCCTCTCCTAAACTCTGCTCCACCTCTTCTCTCCAAGTCTCTACATTCTGCCTGACCCATCCTCCTCGTTCCTTACCACCTCCTCTACTCTACACTCCTCTACTTCATATCCGTCTCTCCCCCCCTGCTCCTGCACCACCTCCTCTCCTAAGCTCTTCTCCACCTCTTCTCTCCAGGTCTCCACATTCTGTCTGACCCTTCCTTCTCTTTCCTTACCACCTCCTCGACTCTACACTCCTCTGCTGTCGTATCCGCCTCACCTCCCATGCTCCTGTATCACCTCCTCTACTAAGCTGTGCTCCACCTCTTCTCTCCAGGTCCCTACACTCTGCCTGACCCTTCCTCCTCTTTCCTTACCACCTCCTCTGCCCTACACTCCTCGGCTGTCGTATCCGTCTCTCCTCCCCTGCTCCTGTATCACCTCCTCTTTTAAGCTCTGCTCCACCTCTTCTCTCCAAGTCTCTACATTCTGACTGACCCATCCTCCTCGTTCCTTACCACCTCCTCTACTGTACACTCCTCTGCTTCATATCTGTCTCTCTTCCCCTGCTCCACCTCCTCTCCTAAGCTCTGCTCCACCTCTTCTCTCCAGATCTCCACATTCTGCCTGACCCATCCTCCTTGTTCTTTACCACCTCCTCTACTCTACACTCCCACGCTTCATATCCGTCTCTCCTCCCCTGCTCCTGCACCACCTCCTCTCCTAAACTCTGTTCCACCTCTTCACTCCAGGTCTCTACATTCTACCTGACCCTTCCTCCTCTTTCCTTACCACCAGTAAATAGACAAACAACAACTCTAAGTTTTGTGTCCCTCCTCATATCCCATTCCTCACTAATTCCACTCTAATGTTACCGTTTTGGCTTATAGGTGGCACTTTAGTGCCTCCTAAAACCCAAACAGTACAAGAATTTGCCAAGTGACAGCATGACACTGGTGGTGGAATCGCTGGAAACTTGGTAACATGTTCAATGTTTTTGACAATTGAAAGCTAATACGTAGTTATTTTGTATCTAACAGACTGACACTTTTCACACATTCTGAGTGCTGTTTGAGTCAAAACACTGGGATTGGGGATTTGCATTTCAAAGCCAGCCCCTCAGGATTCTACAACCTTTGGCTCTCCAGATGTTTCGGACCAGAGCTCCCATCAGCCTTAGCCAGCATAGTCAATGGTGAGAGATCATGGGAGCTGTAGTCCATAACATCAAGTGAGCCACAGGGTGCAGGCCCTAACCCTAAACAAGCCCGAGTTAACAGCAAGCTTAATACGATCTCAAACAATACCTATAAATAGGTGACCGCCAAATTTGTTGTGCGTCTTTATATTTTTAAATTACAGAGATAAAACACAGCAGATATTTTGCAGAGTTCCAAAGTTGCCTCACTTAATCCTAGTGGAGGCCTTCTTTCCTCCTCTTGCCTTACCCTCTCATCCCCTCTGCAGTATCCTTTCCAATTCACCTCTTCTCCCCTGCTCCAGTATCACATCCTCTCCTAAAATCTGCTCCTCCTCTTCTCTCCAGGTCTCTACATCCTGCCTGACGCTTCCTCCTTGTTCCTTACCACCTCCTCTACTCTACACTCCTCTGCTGTTGTATCTCTCTCTCCTCTCCTCTCCTCTATCACATCCTCTCCTAAGCTCTGCTCCACCGCTTCTCTCCATGTCTCTACATTCTGCCTGACCTGTCCTCCTCTTTTGTTACCACCTCCTCTACTCTACAATCATCTGCTGTCATATCCGTCTTTCCTCCCGTGCTCCTGTATCACCTCCTCTACTAAGCTCTGCTCCACCTCTTCTCTCCAGGTCTGTACATTCCACCTCACCCATCCTCCTTTTTCGTTACCACCTCCTCTACGTTACACACCTCTGCTGTTGTAGCCCTCTTTCCTCTCCTGTATCGCCTCCTCTCCTAAGATCTGCTCCACCTCTTCTCTCCAAACTCGGGAGGATAGCTCAGGGACAACGTGCTCGCCTTAGAAGCAAGACGACACGGAGCAACAGAGGTTTGATTATCGGGTTCCCTGCTTAGAAACCTCTGGGTATTAAGCATGTTATAAATAATATATCACATCAGGTCTCTACATTTTGCCTGACCCATCCTCCTCTTTGGTTACCACCTCCTCTACTCTACACTCCTTGGCTGTCGCATCCGTCTCTCCTCCCCTGCTCCTGTATCATATCCTCTCCTAAACTCTGCTCCACCTCTTCTCTCCAGGTCTCTACATTCTGCCTGACCCTTCCTCCTCTTTTGTTACCACCGCCTCTACTCTAGACTCCTCCGCTGTCGTATAACCAACTGTATAACCTCCTCACCTAAACTCTGCTCCACCTCTTCTCTTCAGGTCTGTTCATTCTGCCTGACCCGTCCTCCTCTTTTGTTACCACCTCCTCTACTCTACACTCCTCCGCTGTCGTATCCCTCTCCCCTCTCCTCTCCTGTATAACCTCCTCTCCTAAACTCTGCTCCACCTCTTCTCTCCAAGTCTCTACGTTCTACATGACCTGTCCTCCTCTTTCGTTATCACCTCCTCTACGCTACACACCTCCGCTGTCGTATCCCTCTCTCCTGAACCCGTAGGACCTTTAAGCAAGGTAAATATTTATTGGATGGATGAGGGTGCAGAATTTACTCTTACATCAATAATAAGACCAACTCAGGAAGTTGGCAAAACTTAGCTGTTTTGTTTTCAATGGTCTTGAACAGGGAGTACAATGGACATCAATGGACGTTCACTCAAGTCTCTCAACATTTTACAATAAAAAATACACATTTATAGCACAAACTTGACATCCCTGTTGTCATATTATGTGGCAAGGTAAGAGAAACTTAAATGGGATTGTGGTTATTCTACGGGGAACATCTAGATATACTTTCTATGGGGGATAGGATTATGATTGGGTCTCTGTAATCAGGTGGACAACTATGCCCACCCCCAGTGCAAGTCAACTTCATTGTCATCAAATACACAATGTTTCATTGGCTTTCAAACTATAGGGCTCTTTGCTACGTAGCCCTCTACAATTGGTTGGCACGCTTGTGCCCTTCTGGAATATTAAACTTGCTAGCAGCACGCAAGCTGGTACCCCAGGTGCTTGTGGGTGGACCATGCCTTCCCACCCAATTATCCCATCATCAATTATCACTCCTGCTGTCTGCCATTCGAATTGTCTTTGAACTTGGCCTTACAAAAGTATCACTGCACCTCAGAATAGAAGGAAGTGTGAGGATGTTATCTTCCGTCTCGAAGTAGCTTGCCCAAATTCTATTTTCATCTACACCATGTGACAGGAGACTGTGTTTTAGCTCCTTTTTTCGTATTTAATACTATTGACACTCGTAGTGTTTTCCGATTACATCTCAACAGGAGCTTGCCTCGCTTCTCACGTTCATTGTATCTTGTCGAATAGATAACCTGTTTTTTAGCTGCCTCAACCTTAACACTGTGCCAGGCAAGCCTTCTCGATTCTTCCTCCATCTTCAGCTGTCTTTCTTTGCTGCGCCACACGTTCAGCCCTTTTGCTCACGGTGTCCTAGTTTGCTAAAACACGACGTGGAACAACCAGATTCTATACGCATATGTATGTATTGGCGGCACCACCTGCCGTCTATTCAATACGTTTAACCAGCCTTATGATTACTTGGTCTACTTGTGTTGCAGCATCTGTGAAATCATAAAGCGATTTGCATTTTCTTCAGTGCTCTTCGCACATACAATCTTCCTTCCACACATGAAATGTTACTCAATTCTTTACTTGGTCATCAGATTCTGTAATGTCTATATACTTTCTTCCGTGGCATCTCTTCTTAGTGCGTTACCTCTGCTTCATGTGACGTCACCAGTCTCTTGCCTTTGTCACTTCAAACTTCTTCAGGGATCTCTTTTAAGAGACTATCATTTCCCCGTGGGTACATCATATAGGGCTTTCTCAATGGATACCTTGTTTTGAGGATTCTTTGTAGGATATGTACCATTATCAGCGTTGTGCATGTCGCAATTTCCGGCTTCCAACATATAGGCAAAATAGGGGCAGGACGTCCGGTAGAGGCATTTGGCTTCTCGTCTACACTCCTCTCCTGTATCACCTCCTCTCCTAAGCTCTGCTACACCTTTTCTCTCCAATTCTGTGCATTATGCTTGACCTAGGGTGACCAGATTTAAAAAGTAAAAAAATGGGACAGGGCAACTAACATAAAAGTAGGACTAATTCTTGAAAGTGGCTGTCATGGCACTACACTACAGTAGCAGTTGGATGAGAAGGAGGTGTATGTGTTACTGGAGGAACAAACCCATTTTACAATTAATTCACCACAAACTACCACTAGCTTAATTTGTAAAATGCAGCATTTTCTTCTGTGCGAGATTGTGCATTCCGGCCTGGCAGCTATGAAGACCTACTACCAAAAACCGGGACCACTGCATCCTCCACTGGAAAAATAATCTCGACAAAGGGGGACAGAGCTTCAAATTCCGGGACAGTCCCAGCAAAAAAGGGACATCTGGTCACCCTAGCCCTGACCCTTCCTTGTGTTTCCTTACCACCTCCTCTACTCTACACTCCTCCACTGTCGTATCATTCTGTCCACTCCTGCATCACCTCCTCTCCTAAACTCTTCTGCACCTCTTCACTCTCTATGGATCTGCAGTCCAAATAAGGAAAGGTTCTTTTCTTTGATATCAAGCTCACCAGCGTAATTGTAAAAGCAAAGAACGGGGTCAACAGAGAAAATGTTTTTACCATGTGTTAAAAAGATAAATAGTGATATGCAAACGTGTTCATTTTGCGAACACAAAAACTGGATTGGCGATCTCTCAAAAGAGCTTTGCAGTCTGCTATTAGCATTCCAGGCTGCAATATTCACGTGACTCACAAATGGGACTTGAAACCAGAGGTTGAATTTAGATGGGAACCTTCCATCGAAAGCATTTTTGTAGATCAGCCCCCTAAGAGTTTTGCAACTCGCAAAGAAATTCTTCAACGGCGTGAGACTGTTGATGTCGTTCCAAAGCAAGGGAGGGGTGTCGACTGCTCAGGGCAGGCAGCAACTATTTCCAAAGTGGAAGCAGCTTGCAGAGTCCCGCCAAAACAGCGACTTGCCTCGTGGAACCTGTTTTCCTAATGCGGCACTTTTTGTATACTCTGACGGCACAGCAGTCCCTTAAAGGGGCAGCTTCATTTTTCAAGATCCTTTTGCATAGGGGAATGCAGGAAGCCTGCTGTCCCTTGCAGGCCTCCGTCCCTGCATCCGCTCTTCTTCAACTGTGGCAACCCATGTGCTCCCCACTGGGCCAAGTAGCTCTTTGCCCTGCGTCCAGTTTCTGCTTCACGTGCAGATCGTGATGCTGCCCGTGCGGTAGCGCTGCGCTGTGTTTTCAAAGCGCTACCCTGATACTCAGCCATTTAATTGGTCTAGCGGCTAGCCCAAAATCTCACTGACGTTAAAGTAAAAAGGACCAAGAGAGCCATAAGCTTCTAGCCTTCAACCTCTTCTCCCCGCTGCCTTGAAGTGAGCACCGTTACTTAAAGAAAGGGGCAGCCATTTTAAGGTCTGCTTTCCCATTCTGCTTCATGGGTTAAACCAAAAAGTCTGTAATACTACACAAATGAAATCCAATCAGCTTTAACGCTTTTTTTTAAAAAAAAAAAAAACGTTCTGCTGAAGAGAGCTGTGAGAGAATGAAGAAACAAGCACTGGCAATGCCAACAGTTTTGGCTTTTGTTTAGGCATGGGAAAGGCATTTTCCAGGAACTGCTGTAGTGGTTTTAACTGGCCTTTGATAGTAGCAGCTGCAAAATGGTGAAACTACATGGGCATCTAATAGCAGTGGCTGGTAAATGCCTAATACTTACACAGACCCCAAAACGAGTGGCTTTGTCAACGCTTGTTTTTAATAGGACCTCAGTGAATGAGACGTACAGTGCTTATAAATGGAGTGGTTGTAGGCAGACCTGGTTAAGACATTTTTTTGTTATACCAGTAGCACTTTTACAGCTCCAGTTAAGTCATTAACTATTAGCAGACTGCAGTTCGAGCACACCGTTTGATGGTGAGGCATGAAAAAGCTAGTTCAAAGAGATCCCAGGAAGATGTGTTTAGGGCCACAAGGGGGAGGAAGTGGTTGGGAAAGGGCATAGTGATTAAAATGGCCACGAGCAATCAAGGGGTTGGTAAATAGTCAAACAACACCGCTAAGCTTTATGTCCCTCCTCATATCCCATTCCTCTCTAATTCCACTCTGCACTTTAGCGCCACCTAAAAGCCAAAAATAAGAATGTGCCAAGTGACAGCATGACACTGGTGCTCGTAGCACTGGAAACTTGGTAACATTTTCAATTTTCTTTAGCAATTGAAAGCTAAAACGCAGTTATTTTGTATCTAAGACTGACACTTTTCACACATTTCAGAGTCCTGTCTCTGGGGCAATGTTTGAGGCAAAACACTGGGATTGGGGATTTGCATTTCAAAGTCAGCCCCTCAGGAATCTTCAACCTATGGCTCTCCAGATGTTTCGAACCAGAGCTCCCATCAGCCTTAGCCAGGATAGTCAATGGTGAGAGATCATGGGAGCTGTAGTCCATAACATCAGGTGTGCCACAGGGTGCAGCCCCCAACCCTACACAACCCCGAGATAACAGAAAGCTGCATACAATCTCAAGCAATACCTATAAATAGGTGACCTGCCAAATTTGTTGTGCGTCTTTATATTTTTAAATTACAGAGATAAAACAGAGCAGATATTCTGCAGAGGTACGAAGTTGCCCTGTAAAAGTTGTTAAATGATTATTCAGCCTGGGCTTTCCTGTCTGGCCTCACTTTGAATCCTGGGTATAGTGAGCCTGACTTTAGTATAAGAAATTACACCAAAGAGACTGTACACGAATGTAAAATTGAGTGTGCTGACAATTCTGGGCTTCCTCGATATTGTAAGTGGTTACTCATAACGCGCTTAATACCCAGAGTTTTCTAAGCGCAGACCCAGGTATCGAACCTGTGTTGCTCTGTGTCGTTTTGCTTCCAAGGCGAGCGCGTTGCTCCTGAGCTATCCTCCCGGCCCTATATCAATTAGGAATAAGATTGTTGCATAATTGAAAAACATCTGTGTCAATTAAGAAGCAGTTAGCTAGGAAACTGCAAAACTGAAATTCCCATGTTGCCAATTTCATTAACTTGTGAACAGAATTTCAACACAGGATGAAGGTGACACGTTTTTTTAAATTTCAAAAAGTAATCAGGATATGTGCAGTCAGTGAGGTCTGCAGAATTCCTACAAAATAGCAAAGTGACTGTTGATGGAGATTTTCTCAGCAAGATAAGAAAACAGTTCTTGCATAGTTCACTAAGAAAACCTGCATCAAAAGTAAATACGCAGTGTTTTCCAGTGTGTTGAAAGCTGAAATAAGTCACTGAAAACGACCCATTAACATTTTCCATTGAAGAAAATGTTGAGATGAAATCAAACTTAACTTCAGATTTTTAGCAAATTAGGTGAAGACTCTTTACAAGAGTTTCACAATGATTTCACTGATTCAACAGATCCATGAAATGTACCTTTGGTGGGCTTTCCGGTGACCAGTATTGCCAGAGGCATGATTGGAAAATGCATTTATCATTTTGCCATTTCACAAAGTGAACGATTATGAATTGCACGCTATTATGCAAGTGGAATAAAAATGCTGCACCTCCCATAACAATGGTGAAAAAAGGGTGTCGGCTTTCACCATTACTAGATGCAATGGCCTCCGCAATGTGCTTAGCAATGCACGCGGACTCCTACTGTGTGAGAGAAGAGCAACTTTTACTGAGGCCAGTTAAATACATCACAGGAGGCAAAATGCTGCATGCCGCTCTCCAGCAGTCTATGCGTGGCTGCACCCAGCGCATAAACAATAGCAGTCTAGAAGAGTGCGCTCAGCTTTCTCTCCTTCTGAGGTCAATAAAATGACCGCCATTGATCTGCACAATAGTAGCACGAATTGGATGACAATAGCAACTCTTATTTAGAGCATATTCAGGGCTACTTGCATTCAGATATATAACTTTCCCTGGTTCGTCCAGCTGGTGACTGCCCTTTGCTAATCACCACTCCCTTGCACCTTCAAGGTACCCAGCTCCCTGCAGCCACTTCAGGCTTCCCACTGTGTCATCCCACGGGTGAGGAGGTAGAAAGGACATGCTTTCTATCAGACGGGATGCTTTTGCTTCCAGCTCAAGGTGACCAGATAATGCCTCCCACGCTTGGCCTTTCTTTTAACAAAAAAAGTATATTCTGGCAGATATAGTTTCCCTTCAAATGAACCTACAAACTATACATCATGTGATAGGAGTAATTCTTTCTTTCTTTCTTTCTTTTTCTCTTTCTTTCTTTCTTTCTTCCTTTTTTTCTTTCTCTCTCATTCTTTTTTCTTTCTTTCTCTCTCTCTCTTTCTTCCTTTCTTCTTTCTTTTTTTCCTTCTTCCTCTCTCTCTTACATCATCACTCTGTTCTCTGCATAGTCTCCCATATATGCTGTAGTATTTCTGCCACATGTACAATCTGCATACATAACCTGTTATATTTCCGCTTTTAATTAAAAAGATGCATGTTATAGATGCACAACACTGTTTTGTAGACACTCCAAAAACTCTTGCTCACATGGTTTTCTGAACAGAAATGGATCAACAATAAGCACAGATTTGATTTTCTTTTAAGAGAATACCGAAAACGCCCCCAGAATCCATAGAAAGA
The DNA here is from genome assembly GCF_040938575.1 of Ambystoma mexicanum. NCBI lineage: Eukaryota > Metazoa > Chordata > Amphibia > Caudata > Ambystomatidae > Ambystoma > Ambystoma mexicanum. The sequence goes on along the minus strand of NC_090934.1, from coordinate 1,265,842,837 downwards.
AACACTGAAAGCCGGGATCCCTAAAGTGTCAGATTCACTACAGGTCACACCCTTCACGTGCCCTTCACGTGCCCTTCACGTGCCCTTCACTCACCAGCTTCCTAGCGCTTAATTCTAGTCATGGTTTTGCAAACTGTGCAGTGCCCCATGATGGGATGGATTCTTGCAGGTGCGGATACAGCCTACCAGGGGTCTGAAACCTTTAGCTCGTCAGATGTTTTGGACTACAATTCCCATCAGCCCTAACACGGAGAGCCAACGGTGAGAGATCATGGGAGTTGTAGTCCAAATCATCTGGAGAGTCACTGGTTGCAGGCCCCTGCCCTGAACCATGGACATGTGTGTACGCTATAGTGATCGCGCATAATGATCTAGGTGTCAATTCGTCAGGTACCTGATATGTGGCGATCACCCATTTCCGGGCGTGCTGATATAAATCCTCGTCAGTCCACATGGGTTGCTCCAGCGCAAACTTCGCAGCCAAGTAATTGTGATACCGGAACCAGAGGATGCTCACGGCCTGAAGGAAGGGGCTCTCGTTGGCTCGGGGATTCCCAAATGCTGCAACCAAGAGCCACGGGGTAGACATTAGCAAACAGAAAAAGGAGGGCACAGCAATTGTTTGATTTTCTGGCCAAGAAGCTGAGTTCATATGTTTTGGTTAGCTGTCTTTCCCAGTAAACTCTGTTTGCAACCCAAACTGGAGTCCATTTGCTTTTCTGCTCTGATAGCGCTGACATGCCCCTGAGCAACACCTTACCGCTGTTGGAGTCAACTTTTCCCATCCAGGGTGGGCCTTGGAACCTTGGGCACATGACAGCAATATGGGCGTGTGGGCAGATGGGCTAGATAAGGGAAAAGAGGTATCCCGTTCATTCCGCGACAGTAATTACTTTGTGTTTAATTTACTTCGAAGTAATTACTTCGAAATTACTTCGACAAATATGGGTATTTGAGTGTTAAGGGGCAAAAAGCGGGGTGGGGAGGGTGTTGTAATGAAGGGGAAGGGTGAGCATGGTGGGGGGACACTCCAACATTTTAAAAAAATGATAATTTGAGGGAACATTTCGAAGTAATTACTTCACAGTAAAAAAAGATTTTTTATTGTGCATTAATGGTTAAAATAATCCTTAAACACATTTTATTAATAAAACACTATGGAAAGAATCTAAAATGTGTAAGTTAAAATAGAGAATGCAAAATACAAAGTGCAATAAAATACAGTAACATTCATCTAGTTAAAATGGACTGGTGGATACTGTGTACTTGCCGTCCATCAATATAAAATCTTAGGATGTAAATGGATGTTCATTTGATTTATATATATGATTCACATAAAAGCACCGAGATCAGGAGAGGTCATGTGTACGGTTATCAGCACATTTCCATATATGAAAAAAACAGCGGCCATAATTACAACAGGTTCTGCACCCATAGTAAATTACCATGAAGTAATTACTGTTGATTAAATGATATGGAACCGGGTGTATTACAAGCAGTGCACTAATTTACTGGGCTCTAAAAAGGCAGTGAGCTCGGAAACCATTTTGAAAGCTGCCGCTCCTGGCAGGACACACTGTTAGAGTTTCTTGATCAAGTAACCGGAGTGTGAGTGTGTGTGTGTGTGTGTGTGTGTGTGTGTGCGTGCGTGTGTGTGTGTGTGTGTGTGTGTCTACACCCCAATACGTACCATAAATGCCTTCAGGACCACGGCGACCGGTGGAAGGATCCGGTGCTTTCCACATGAGAAGGCCCTCATCAGATTCCCTGGGGAAGAGCTGGTCTGGTCCCGAAAGCAGCCTCCCGCCACTGAAGCTCCTCAGCGCATCACTCCAGGAGTGGGAGGAGCCATAGATGGCGCTCCCGTCTAGCCAGGCTGTCACCGAGTTCACCTATTCACAGAAGAAACACATCAGAGGCCTGCCAAAGTACCACTGGATCCTGCTCTGCCGCCGCCAATTCCATATAACCATGTTACCATATTATCATATAGACTGTACAAAGTCATCTGAGAAAAAACATTTACTGCAGCTTTTCAGGTGTGTTACAATGCATACTGTATTAAAGGGGTCCCTGGGAGCCCCCTTATGCAGTAACACGAAGAACTTGGTTTTTGTGTTTGATTTAAGGACTAATCATTGTATTCTTGCATTGATTGAATAATGTTTTTGTATTAGTGCAGTGCAACACCTGGGCTGGTACTGTGCCCCCCACACCCTTCCTCCAATCCTGGGTTGTTATTTCATCTTCCCTGCCCCCTTCCTCCACTCCTGCGCTGGTACTGGGTACTCTGCCTCCTCCCTGCACTTTTGGGCAAGTACTGTGTACCCCACCTGCTTTTTCCACTGCTGGTCAGGTACTTTGGCCCCCACCCCTTTCCTCCACTCTTTAGGAGTTGCAGGGTCCACATACCCCTTCCTCCACTCCTTGGCAGGTTACTGGGTCACCCACCCTCTTTATTTATTCATATTTGTAGAGCGCACATCAGCCCAGAGGCATCGTACTGGGCAGGTACTGTGTTGTCTACCCCCCATTTCTGCACTGCTAGGCAGGTACTTTGTCTCCCATCACCATTCTCCACATCTGGACGGCTACTGGGACACTCCTCCTTCTCCCACTCCTGGCCGGGTACTGGGCCCCCCACCCTCTTTCTCCCCTCTTGGGCGGGTACTGAGATGTTCGCCCCTTTTTTCCACTGCTAGGCAGGTACTTTGTCTCCCACCACCATTCTCCACATCTGGACGGCTACTGGGACCCTCCTCCTTTTTCTACTCCTGGGCAGGTACTGGGTCCCCTACCCTCTTTCTACCCTTTTGGGCAGGTACTGGGTTGTTCACCCCTTTCTCCACTACTAGGCTGGTACTTTTTCTCCCACCACCATTCTCCACATCTGGACGGCTACTGGGACCCCCCTCCTTTTTCTACTCCTGGGCAGGTACTGGGTCCCCTACCCTCTTTCTACCCTTTTGGGCAGGTACTGGGTTGTTCACCCCCTTTCTCCACTACTAGGCTGCTACTTTTTCTCCCACCACCATTCTCCACATCTGGACGGCTACGGGGACCCTCCTCCTTCTCCCACTCCTGGGCGGGTACTGAGCCCCCCACCCTCTTTCTCCCCTCTTGGGCGGGTACTGAGTTGTTCGCCCCTTTTTTCCACTGCTAGGCAGGTACTTTGTCTCCCACCACCATTCTCCACATCTGGACGGCTACTGGGACTCTCCTCCTTTTTCTACTCCTGGGCAGGTACTGGGTCCCCCACCCTCTTTCTCCCCTCTTGGGCAGGTACTGGGTTGTTCACCCCCTTTCTCCACTACTAGGCTGGTACTTTTTCTCCCACCACCATTCTCCACATCTGGACGGCTACTGGGACCCTCCTCCTTCTCCCACTCCTGGGCAGTTACTGGGTCCCCCATTAGCCTGCCTCCACTCCTCGACAGATTCTGGATAGTGGGTCGGCAACCCTTTCCTCCAATGCTTGATGGGTACTGGGTTCCCTACAGTCCCTTCCTGATTCTTGGTTCTCCCATCACCTGTATATCTTACCGCGTGGTCCTTTCTCACTTCCCCACAAGTTCATATTTCCTTTGCTTTTTTTCAAACTGCAAAGCACCCAGAAATGAGATTTCTAACGCCATTCTTTGTCCTATGTGCAGTGCACCTCATACTTTCTTCAAAAACAAAATAACAAGCAAAGTGCTTCTAGGCACCATATCCTGCACGATTAACCCCGGGAAGCAGTTGAGCTCCACCAGCGAAAGGGAAGTTTGTGTCTGCATTGTGTTTCTCACATTCTATTGGCCCATTTCCATCCTTACGCCGTACAGGAAACAACGCACACATGTAGAATTAGCATATAATGTGGGTGGCTGGGATTGCGTTTTTTTAAATCCATTCACTGATTATCTGTAAATTAGCCAACCGTAATGGTGACCAGCTGTCAGGGGTAGAGCACGAGCTCCGCCTTTGCATTCTTTTGCGGTGCCTTCTCTGAATATTCAAACGCGAGGATCATCCATATTATGCCAAAAGAAAGATCTATCCGCTCGTAATACACCCACACAGCATGGGCCTCCTTCCTATTTCTGTCGTTCCCCAAAAGCTAACGCTGTGGGGTTGCCATGGCGATTATGGTGTCCTCTCTATGTCCGCTTCACAACGCCGCCTCAGAGAGGCGGGCTAGGCGAGCTCGCGGCCACCCGTTATAATGCTTCTGGGTTGCCGCACTCGCCGCTTCTGATTTTCGTTTTGAATCCAGGTTAGCGCTTTTGTGTACCTTTTTGGTACGTTTCTACTTGTGAATCCTGTTTCCCTGCCCTTGTTCCCCTACTCTCGGAAGATTCCCTTGGTTACAACCCGGACCCTCACATCGACCATTCTTCTGTCTACTGAATACAACAAGGCAAAGTCAGCACGGTAACGACCTGGACCACCACATCAACCATTCTTCTGTCTACTGAATACAACAAGGCAAAGTCAGCACGGTAACGACCCGGACCGCCACATCAATCATTCTTCGGTCTACTGAATACAACAAGGCAAAGTTAGCACGGTAACGACCCGGACCGCCACATCGGCCATTCTTCTGTCTACTGAATACAACAAGGCAAAGTCAGCACAGTAACGACCCGGACCGCCACATCTACTCTCCTCAGATTGTGGGAACCCACGTTTCCCCTATATACCCTTTTCGGGAAATAACAGTAAACCAGAATTCAAGTACCCAGAGGAAGGAAGTTGTTACATGGGAAGTACTCTGCTTGACCCCAAAACATTGCGCACTAACTGGAGACTGACACATTTGGTGCATAGAATGAAAGGCGCCTCGTTTCGTCGGGACAGGCACTTGGACTAGATATTTCTTGCACTCCGTCTAGGCATCCAAGTGCCGTTGTGTGTTAGGAATAGGGTTGGGTTGTGCAGAGTGTCAACTTGGTTACGCAGCCATCATCCTCTAACTTTGGTAAGTCCAGTAATGTTTCTGCAACTCCTTGTTTCTATCCTATATTCTGCTTGCCATTGTTTAGTTTTGGTTCAATCTTCAGTCTGACCTCCTATAAGATTAGATGTGAACATTTCTGATTTAGTATTCTTAGTGATTCTGATCTTTCTCTGTCTGCAGCCTCCAGTGTCTCCTCTGGTGTTTCCATCTTTCAACTAATTGATTCCTTTGTGTTTAAGTTTCTGGGTACAAAGGAACACATTGGTAGGAAGAACTCTACGGCTACCTCACTTCTGGTCCAGCCTTGACACTGGCCACTCAGAAAATCAACCAGACCTGTAATGGCTCCCCATAGATCAGGGTATCCCATTTTGAATCCTAGGGGATCAGTGCCCTTTCTACATCCACAAAGTCATTCCAATATCATGCTGAAACAAATACCAAAATCCGGTTAGAAGATTGCAAGATAATCAGCCCAAAGGTGTTACATAATCTTGTATGCTCCGGATTCTTCCTTCCTAATTCTCGCCAATGTCCGGGATGCCTGTTATCCCCAATCTCTGCCTCTAACAGGTAATGTTCCTTCATACGCTCTTATTGTAGCTGATGGAATGGCTTGCTAACGTAATGCAAGGGTAGGGAACAACATGGCGAGGGAGTGGGGGAATTTGTTTAGTGCCGATCACAGACTCCAACGATCAATTCATGGATCTATATTTGAAGAGCAATTTATGCACTATATCTGAAGTACATTCCTCATTTGTGTCCGGAATGTCAGTTTCGGAAATAAATAATTGATCTGCATTTCATGGCTCGGAACCTGAAGGGCATTTTACGATTTGGTATTTCGTGGCCATATAATGGGTGCTTCATAGAGCATTGTCTGAGTTAAAAAACGAACAGAGAGTAAAATGGTTAAAGGAAACCAGAGTATTAAGTGATATTCAATTTGGCTTTCAGGAACATTTAGGTACTAAACTCCATAGCTTGTGTTTGTACCTCAATTGTGCAAAATATGCACTTGCCGTCGAGCTCCGATGTATTTAAGAACATGGATTTTTCATGTGCATTTGACAATGTTGATTGGCTCACGTTGTTTGTACTGCGGATCCCTGAAGACTTTTTAGCTATGACAAAGAATCTGAATGCAGACACATCATCTAATTTTGGCTGCGTTAAAGATAGTGAATGTACAGAGAGCTTCAGAGAGGGAAGGGGAGTTCGCCAAGGCTGTGTGCTAGCTCCACTTCTTTTTAATCTGTATGGGAATACACTTGTAGAGCATCTTGAAAAAGTAACGTCAGCTGTATTGCAGAGCTTAGGCCTTCGCTTCCCATTGCTCATGTATGTGGATGACGCTCTTCTCAATACAAGGACTCGAGCTGCTTTACAAAAGCTGGTGACAATCTTCATTGAGCACATGAGTAAAAAGGGACTGAAGGTCAACATTACTAAATTGAAGGTGATGGTTATGTCAAGACGTAAGATGATATGCAATTCAATCCTATTAAACAGCCTACGATTAGAGTTCACGTCCTGCCTTGGAATATAGTTTCATAGAAGATTGTTGTGGCATTCTTATACAGACAACAAATATCAGCCATTGCACAAGTAAGCGGGGTGCTGCTGAGGTTGTATAGTTAGCTTCTATATTCCTCTATTGAAAGTCTTTTAAGGGTATAAAAGGTTAAGTCCATCGCCATAGTGACATATGGAGTGGGTCTTTGGGCTATCATCGGGTGCATCACTGCAAGTAGTAGAAAATCAATTTCCAGTCAGGATATTCAGAGTAGCAGGGCAACCGCATCTCTCATTATGCATAGAGAGGCTGGGCTCCCCGTTCTGGGCCATGTCATTGCTAATCAACCTGTGATATGTTGGGGTGCAATTTGGATCAACTCTAAGGCGGTTTTTACTGAGGATATTATCAAGACCATTTTTTATTGTGGTTTTAATAGTAACATGGATTTGATGTGCTACATTTACAAAATGTTAAAGGCATTGGGCAATGTTCGACCACCGGACAAGAATACCCAACATTGGCTAGAGTTCTATCGAAAGGTGCCTCTTTGAGAAAATTTGATGACAAAGGAGTAGCTATGTGCATGAACAAAGGTACAGCTCGGCATACAGTGCTATTGCCCCACACAAAAAGCTGAATATTGGCAACTTATTAAACCGAAATCTCACTGTGTTGTTTTCTAGACTGCAAGATCTTCCCTTATTGGCATTTCAGGGAAGATGGATCCTTTCCTAGACAGCATCCTCTTACCTTATTGTCAATTCAGGGAAGATGGGTCCTTTTCTAGACAGCATGCTCTTCCCTTATTGTCATTTCAGGGAAGATGGGCCCTTTTCTAGACAGCTTAATCTTCCCTTATTATCATTTTAGAGAAGGTGTGTCCTTTTGTAGACTGCAGGATCTTCCCTTATTGTCATTTCAGGGAAGATGTGCCCTTTTCTAGACAGCTTGATCTTCCCTTATTATCATTTTAGAGAAGGTGTGTCCTTTTGTAGACTGCAGGATCTTCCCTTATTGTCATTTCAGGGAAGATGGGCTGGATGGGAATCACAGGAACGGCGGGCCCCACAAAAATAATGACCCGTGGAATGATGACTGCAATTCCCACAAAATACCCAACAGGTACCAGTCTATGACATGCTCATGAGAAACTGTGGAATTTCTGCAGCAGTAAAAAATACTTTATTTCGGAGACAAGGTCCATAAAATAAAACATTATAAAAAATAAAAAAAAAAACTTTTTGAATCAATAATACCAAGTGTATTCCAAGTAAGAAAACATTGTAAACATATTGAAGACCTCTTATGCTATGAGTATCTCATGATTCAGTGACCTTTTCATTGCACGCATTTATCTAGCGGGCGTTCCATGCCGCAGTACCGCGTCTTTATTTAATACTGTAGGGCAATATCTGATATCCTGAGAAACTATTATTTTGGATATTTCCTTGTTCCTTATCTCACGCAATATATGTTAGGAAATAGGTGGCTCGGCATCTTGATGTCACTCCGTCGCCTCATGTCTGATGGCCAATTCCTGACACATACTCTCTTCATCATTTCAGACACAGTGTTGTCACCTTCTGAAAAGGGGCACTTTGACCCAACAGTGCAGATCTCTCCCAGTCCTCCAGTGCAGACGCAGGGCACCACTTCCTGTCTGAAGGCGGTGACAGAAATGGAGTACGGAAGGAAGGATACTCTATGTCATGTCAGATGGCGGAACTGCATGGCGGTGGACCGGACTCAATACACGCAGAATAACAATCGTAAGCATGTAATACAAGTAGATATGACAGAACATAGGCACCCGAGTCATTATTCCAGCTCCCTCTGACCGACCTTACAAGGGCCTGGTGGCCATTTTATGGCATAGTAGCTTCATTTATGACTCCCTATGCCAGTTGTGTCCCTGAACTGTAATCACAATTTCTGTTAGCCAGTAAAACACTGGAGAGGCAGAGCGTTCCGGGGCCATCTGTTTTCTAGGTTAGTATTACTGAGGCAATGTATTCTCTTGCAAAGTATTTCTGAGGGGCTTTATTGGCCGGCACAGACTTTTACTAGTTTTCTAGTTATGATAAAATAAAACATGTAGTGTTTGGAAGTACTGCAGGTTTTACCGCTTGGCAAAGTTCAGAGTTTCTTACAAAAAATCTGCTTTTCTGGCTTCTTTTGTTTTGAGGAATATTCTGCAACTCCAAAGCACTTCTGCATCCATTTTTTACGCAGGCGGTATTCTTGCATGTGGTAATGCCGCGTGGCCCCAATGGTGTCCTTCCGGCTCCAAAATTGGAAATAACAGAATGGTCCACTTGTCTGTAAGCCATATGGACCTTTCCCATTGCTGCATGATCACCCGCACACGGTAACAGTAATTCTGTTTGGCGGTATTGCCAGAAATCAGAAGGACTCCCATAGTGTTTATGTAGTTGGCATATCTCACATGCATTGTTTCTCTGGGCACAGTATTTCAAATGGCTATCAGTTTTCTTACTGTACTACTATTAGGTAACTGCTTCCCATAGCATAGTATTTCTGCTGAGGGGAACCGTATATCCTCGCCCACACTTTACACTGATTTGATTTCATTTGAGTGAGATTTATAAAACATTACAACCCATAGGCATCCAGGCGTTGAGGATTAAATAATAGGAATATATAATGTAATATGTGGACTAGTTTGGGCTCTGAAACACTTGTGTACTAGCGCAATACAAATAAAATATCAATATCAATATCAGTATATAATATTAGTGTACAGGCCTGTGTACACAGGCGAAAGTGCAGGTTTTCATTGACACAATAGGACCTCTATGTATTCTAAGGCAACAGCTCCCTCTAGGTGACAACAGCCAAAGCTATGCAAATTGGCATTGTCTCTATGTTTCCTATGGCAACAGCTCCCTCTAGTTGACAACAGCCAAAGCTATGCAAATTAGCATTGTCTCTATGTATCCTAAGGCAACAGCTTCATCTAGGTGACAACAGCCAAAGCTATGCAAATTGGCATTGTCTCTATGTTTCCTATGACAACAGCTCCCTCTAGTTGACAACAGCCAAAGCTATGCAAATTGGCATTGTCTCTATGTTTCCTAAGGCAACAGCTCCCTTTAGTTGACAACAGCCAAAGCTATGCAAATTGGCATTGTCTCTATGTATGCTAAGGCAACAGCTCCCTCTAGCGGTGACAACAGGTGAAGCTACTGCATCAGACAAACATACAAGGACAAACATACATCAGGCCTTTTGTTATTTGTTAGATTAGATAGTAGTATACGTGGGATGAAGATTAAGACATTTCTCGCGAGCAACTTGCAGTATCATGACTGTGCAAGAGGCCGGAGGTAGATAATATCTAAGTACAAATGTCTGTCTCAACCTAGAATCAGGGGTCAAAATGTACCAAGAAAAGTAGTGGAACTACATTCCCCATTTGCCCTGCTGCCCCCCCACGCCTCCCACGACCCATTACCCGCCCTCACTCTTCCCCACACCTTAGTGCTGCCTCACCTAGACTCCACCCCTCCCCCGCCCCCAGCACTGTGTTTTACTACTGTAATGTCAAGACTGGGAGAAATACAGTGAAAGAAAATGCCTCTTAAACGACCACTATTACTTTCAGTCCTTGTCCGCCACAGCGTGCAGCTTTATGCCTCACTCAGACCTCTACCGGGAAAGTCTAAGGACAATAGCAACCCTCCCACCCATTAAATGCACGTGCACACAAACACACACCTCACTACACTTGCAGCAATGTGCAGGCTCGTCTGGGTGCAGGGCTTTGTGGCGGCTCGGGAATAGGATTTATTATGTCCCAATCAGGTTTGCAATAAACAATTACAAAACAGTGCTTGCAACATAGCTCAGCAAGATATGGCGCTAGAGCATTCCCATCAGGACCCAGGTTCAAAAGCCCGGTAGGGGGAGGCACAAAACAAGCCCCTTGCCTGCCTTCCAGGCGGTGCTCTGGGTTACAAAAAGCAAAGAAACAATGGTGTATTTTCCGAAAAAGTAAGTAAAGGAACGTCGTACCCTTTAGTTCCCTCTCACTTCATCCTCTGGCTATAAACATACACATTTGCAATACAGTGCTGGTTTTACTTTCCTTTGCAAAAGCACTGCTCACCGAACTACGGGTCATCCCATTCTGGGCAATGCTGCCAGGCCGCCCAAGGCGAGGCAGGGTAACTGATGTTACCATCCAGCAGGCCAGGAGAGGGGCAGCCCCACCCCTCTTTGCCTGCTCCTCTCCACCCTCAGCTGCAGAGACACACAGTCTCTGCTACACAAAGCTGTGGAAGGGTGAGGTGTGAACAATCACTTCACCCTTCCTCTAAGCAACTAGGTGCTAAGCACCTAAGGAAACCAATAGTCAGGCAGGGCTCAGGTTCAAAGACCTGCCCCCCCCCCCCCAGGGGGCCAGACAGTCGGCTACCCTGCCAGGGGCTGGAGCTCAGCCCCCACTACTATGCACATCAAAGACCCAGGGCTCCCCTGGGTCTTATAAATAAGAGCAGCATGCTCTGAGAAAACACAATCTGTTTGTGGACCCTGAACAGGGACCCAAACAAACAGGAGGTTTGCTGTTCACTCAGCGTCTTCCAACCTTTGCTTCTTTAGCAACCTTAAAAAGTTCTCTGCATCCGCAGTGTCTTTTTTCCTCCAATCAGAACATTGTCACTGTTCAAAAACTTCTCACCGTGCAGAGCGAGTGGCATCAACGTGGACGCAAGAGAAAAAGACTCTGGGATTTACGAGCAGAAACAGGACTCCAAAGCAGTTCGAGCAATCGAAGAAAAAACAAACAAGGCACTCGAGGGAGGGGAAGGTTATTATTATTATTACAAAGCGGACGCTAGTAAGAACATTCCACGGGCAGCAGGTGAAAGGTAGATTCTGTTAGCCGCAGAGCGCCCGTTTTACTCATGTCAATTACGAAGTAAAAGTAGCATGTTTTCTCAGCCCCCGGCAGCCGCAGAACACACACCGCTTTTGTCAATTACCAAAGCGAAGTAGTATATCTGTGAGCCATGCCGCTTGGGATTTAACAGCGCAAACCTCCCGCATGAGATCAAAACTATACAAATAAAAGGGCTTGAGCAAGAATAAACAGCGCTCAGATGCTCAAGACCTCATAGCACTATATTAAGGCAGAAATGTTAAAAAACAGATAGCGGTACACAAGTTTCATTGCCCCTGGTCTTTGAGCTAAATTCACGTTTTAGATGACTCAAGAAAGGGTCCAGGGTAATAATAAGCAGCGCTCTGACACCCAATTTTTATAGCCCGGCAAATAAGATTTTTTTTGTCTTAAAGAGGGCCTCTAAGGGGCAACAAAGTGGCGGGGTGTCAAGCCAGCCCAGGAGCAACAGGGGTCCAAAGCTAGCAACCACCGCTCGGGGCAATGAATAAAAAACACACAAGAGCACAGGGGCGGAACCAAAATTACTGGTCACGCTAAAGAATTTTTTTCTTGTAATCAAACAGACCGAAGTATCGTGGGCCCCAAGCGAAAAGCACAGGAACCTCCAACACCTGCCCTGAAGCCCAAATCTCCCCACCTACTAGCAGACATGGAGTCAGCTGAGCACTATGGCTGAGCATGGGTCAGAGAAAATAAGTATGGCCTACCAAAGGAAGGGCTCCCAATATCACCTGGCTTGGAAGAGGACACTACACCACCAAAGAGAAAGAAGTCAACAGAAAACATGGGAAAAGGTAACAAAAAACTGTCTAAATTATGCGAGAACATGAGTGAGATGCAGCAATTATTGCTAGAAATCAGGGGCAAACAGACACTTCCCACAGCCGAGACTAGGCCCGCAAACCCCACCATACCTCTAGAACCAAACATCACGGCAACCATTCCCCCACCAGCAGCAACTACCGCAGCACCAGCTCCAGCAACCCCAGTAGCAAAAGTGCCAACAGCACCAGCAGCAGTCACCACATGTTCACCTACGTGAGCAGCGGCAGCCACAGATGCACAAGGGGCATTAAAGGCCTGGTCAACCCCCAATACAATCACACCGGGGCAGACAGGGGGGAACAACAACAACTCGCCAGACATGGTCATGATCAGCAGTACCCAATTAGACCTAAAACTTAAATCTTTTCAGACAGAAATACTGAACAGATACAAAAGATGCTTAGCATGGAACATTGACATTACAATCAAAGAAGCAATATGGGCCAAAGAGTTCGTCAAAATCTTTTCACTTATAGAAGCCCAACGCAAGGGGAAAGATGCTTTTAGGGATCCCAAAAAGATAGAGAGAAAGCCATAGCCAGAAATGCCCAGGTGGAACAGAATTGGGACAACTGGCTACAGGCTTTTGCCATCCTGGCAACTATATATGAAGAAAAATTCCTCAATGATGGTAGAAAATTATGGGCATACATGGATAAAATCAGAGAGGTAAAAATTGCTCAAAAAGGTAAGACCTGTCTAGCATATGATATTAGATTTAGGAGAAGCATGTCAGAGAGGCCAGCCATAGAATGGGACAAGGTCCAGAATGACCTATACATGCTTAACGCCGAGCCTCCATCAGAGGAAGAGGTCGCACAAGCAAACCCCAAAAATAGCAAAACTCCACAGGGCCCCAGATTTCCTGACAATGAAAAACACAAAAAGGGGGAACAGCCCTTTTGGAAGAATCAGCCATGGGCGGCTAAGTCTAACACCCAGAGGAAGAACAAAAAGCACTCTCCAAAAGCCAACATTCCATGCAGGAATTTTTGAAAAAAACTGTGCACCTGGGGGAAGGAATGCAAGTACAAACACACTTGCGCAAACTGCAACGGTGACCACGCAGCAAGCAACGACACCAGACTTCCAGCCAAAAAATCAAAAGATTAGCACCAATCCCACCCCACCAACCCCTGTTTTAGCACCGGGCTGTAACGCTCACCTGGTTCCCACGGAGGCGCAGATCCTGGCTGGACAGTTACTGTGTCTTCAATTGAGAAGCGCAGGACTCGGATGGTTCTCTGGACCGGACCTCCTCTTATGGAATGTCTGACTTGTAGAGTAAGGTGTCTGCAGGCGGAAGAAAAAGGGATTAATGGCTGGTTGTTGGTTGGGCTTCTCCTCCTTATTCGTTTCTTCCCTGAGGCCGCCCAAAGTCTGAATGAGCTCTCACCTTAGATATGTAAATGCTGGGCTCTCCATCCTGCGACTGATGCAGGGGCGCTGGGTTCCAGTTACTTCACTGGGATTGCTTTAAGTCTCTTGTAGCCTCAGAGGGTTTAAAGCTGCTGAAGAAGCGATGCCATCGTTTTCTGCACGAGCGGATGCTGGTCGGTTTGTAAAGTTCGAGAGCACCTTTTAATGAAGGCTTTGCCTTTGTTTCTTAGGTGCCGAAATGCTATATGCTGAGCATACGGATGCACGTAAGTATGAAGGTCTGTGCACGTGGAGGAGCACGTAAGTAATATGCTTGCTGACAGGTTTATTCGCACCTCTTAATGTCTTTTTCTTGATTTGCAGGTGCGGAGATGCAGCAGAAGAGGAGATGGCGAGGAGCGCACAGCTCCGGTAAGTGAAAATATAATTACGTCCAATTTCCCCCTTTTTTGCACTAACCGGAGTTCTTTGTCTTGCAGGTAGAGGCCGCGGGATTCGGAAGATGCCGTGGGTTCAGGTAAGTAAGCGCGGCTGCTAAAACGTTGACCGGAGTTCTTTGTCTTGCAGGTAAAGGCCGCGGGATTCGGAAAATGCCGTGGTTTCAGGTAAGTAAGCGCGGCTGCTAAAGCGTTGCCTTTTGCTAACCTGATGTTCCTTTGCTGGCAGGTGCAGCTGGAGACTGGATCCCTGGATGGTAAGTGAAGATCTGACTTGTTTTCACAGGCTGGAGCAGAAGATATCACTAGAAGACTGGAGCTGACTCGCTGAGCATCCTGCTGCAGATGCAGAATAACGCAAAGCACATTCTTCCAATCAGGTGTGGTTTAAATAGTGTTGAGGTGATTAGGTGTCTTCCTCCTCAGCCTCGCCCAAGAGAAAAAGAGTTCCTGTGTTCCAGAGTCAAGGAGTGATGCCAGCCCCACCCAGGTAAGAAAGTAGTTCCAGATTCGGAAAAATAGTCCCACCCAGCAGAAGGCTGGGGCTTCATTTTGCCAGGACTTGTGAAGGTGAGTATGCAGCATGGTCTGCTACAGGTAAGTCCACCCAAGCACCTTTATCCAAAGTATGAGCCCGGCACCTCTGGCGCCGGGACTGGTGATTCTTATGAGCCTGGCGCCAAAGGCGCCAGGACATGGTCCAGAGGGCCCCGATAGGGGTCGGTTAGGACCAGGGGCGGGGGTTGTGAGCCTGCTTCCGAGGATGTTGGGCTTGTCCTGACTCCTTGGAAACAGTGCTCATGACAGCACCCCCCCTCAAGGCCCCTCCCAAAATTGTCTCCCCCGGGGGTTTTGGTTTGTCGGGAAAAGTTCGGTGGAATCTTTTGATTAGGCGAGGTGCGTGGACGTATTCCGAGGGTTCCCATGATCGTTCTTGAGGCCCGTAGCCCTTCCAGTCAATCAGATAGTATAGCTTGGACTTAATGATCTTGGAGTCCAGGATGTTTTTAACCTCAAATTCGAGTTCTCCATTAACTTGAATAGGTTCTGGAGCTTTAGTCAATCGGGTTCCAGGCTGCATTGGTTTTAGTAGAGATACGTGGAAAACTGGATGTATTTTCATGTGGGACGGCAAGCTCAATTTGACAGCCACTGGATTTATTATGGCGGTGACAGGATATGGTCCCAGATATTTTGGATTGAAGGTGCGAGGCCCTTTAAGAGTTAAATGTTTAGTGGATAACCAAACTAGGTCTCCAACCCGGTATTGGGGGGCCTCCCTTCGATGTCGGTCTGCTCCCTTTTTATACTGTTCTTTGGCTAGTTGAAGATGGGTCGTGGCTTCCTTGAAAGCTTGAGTGATAGCGGTGTGTAGATGATCTACGGCAGGTGTTCCGAGATCCTGAGGTGGATCAAGATTGGAGGTTCGAGGGTGAATCCCGTATAAGAGGTAAAAGGGACTTTTTCCGGTTCCTGAATGGATCAAATTGTTGTAGGCGTATTCGGCGATCCAAAGGATGTCTTTCCAATTACTTTCCGACTGTTGCAGCATGCAACGTAAATATTGTTCCAGAGTTTGATTTGTCCTCTCGGTTTGACCATCTGTCTGGGGGTGATGGCTGGTTGAAAGTCTCACATCGATTTGAGCTAGACGACAGCAATTTCGCCAAAAGTGCGATATAAACTGGCTTCCTCTATCTGAGATTAAAATTGAAGGGAAACCATGTAACCGAACAATGTTTTCGAGGAATTCTCGGGCCAGGACTGAAGCTGAGGGTAAGCCCTTCAGTGGGATGAAGTGGGCCATTTTAGAAAACAAATCCACGATTACTAAAATGGTGTTGTATCCGGAGCATGAGGGTAAATCAGTAATGAAGTCCATGGAAAGAGTATGCCAGGGGTGTGGTGGGATGTCTAGTGGGTGTAATAGGCTGGCTGGTCTTTCTTTCTGACTTTTGTTTTGGGCGCACACCCCACAAGACATTACAAAGTCCTTGATATCCTTTCTCCATGATGGCCACCAGAAGTGTCTCTTGATCTTTTCTGAGGTTTTGGCAATGCCAGGATGTCCTTCCATTAAAGAATCATGGTAGCAAGAGATTACCTGTCTTGGTAAATCAGTACCAGGTAAGTATAGTCGTCCTTGAAAGTAAAGCAAATCCTTAGACACGGTGAAGTCCTTTCCTTTCTGTTGCCAGTTCTGTAGATCTGAAGGAGTCACAAGTTGTTTGGCCTTTGCTTCGATATCTTCGATGGATTGCGAGGAGACCAGGCCCAGGATTCTTTGTTCGGGAATTATAGGCACGGGTTCAGGATTGACCATGTGTTCCTCCATTCCAATCCGGGAAAGGGCATCTGCTTTGCCATTCTTGTTGCCTGGACGATAAGTGATTACAAAGTCAAATTCGGCAAAAAACAGAGCCCAGCGAAGTTGTCTGGAGGATTGAGCTTTAGCCGTCTTCAAATACTGTAAGTTGCGATGATCGGTGATTACTGTGACTGTGTGTTTGGCTCCAAGGAGGTAGTGCCGCCAGGCCTTGGAGGCGGACTTAATAGCTAGAAGTTCTTTATCAGTGATGGTGTAGTTGATTTCGGGCGCCGAGAACTTGCGGGACCAGAATGCCACAGGGTGTACCTGGTTAGTTTCTGGATCCCTCTATGATAAAACCGCCCCCATTGCCAAGCTGGAGGCGTCGGTCTCAACGATATAAGGAAGGTCCGGGCGCGGGTGTTTTAATATAGGTGCTGAGATAAACTTGGCTTTTAACTCCTGAAAGGCCTGTTCTGCCTCTGCTGTCCACTCGAAACGTTTATTCTTTTTTAAAAGAGCCGTAATGGGCTGAACTATTCGTGAAAATTCCGGGATAAACCTGCGGTAAAAGTTGGCGAAACCTAACATGCTTTGTACTCCCTTCACGGAAGTTGGTGATGGCCACTTGATGATAGCGTCAACTTTCCTCGAGTCCATGTGGACCCCGTTGGGGGTCAAAATGAAACCTAAAAATTCGACCTCGGTGACATGAAAAACACACTTTTCAAGCTTGGCAAAAAGTTTATGTTGGCGAAGCCTTTCAAGAACAGCTCTGACGTGTTTCTGATGATCTGCTTCAGAAGATGAGTACACAAGGATGTCATCAATGTAGACGACTACACAAGCGTCTATAAGTTCTCTAAGGACGTCATTCATGAAGTACTGGAAGGCGGCCGGAGCATTACAAAGACCAAAGGGCATCACTTGGTATTCAAATAGTCCATACTTGGTGTGAAAGGCCGTCTTCCATTTGTCGCCTTCTTTGATCCGTACCAAGTGGTACACTCCCCGAAGACCTAGCTTGGTGTATATACAGGCGCTTTTAACTTGGTCAAGGAGTTCCGGAATTAGAGGTAAGGGATACCTATTCTTTACCGTGATTTGGTTCAGGGCACGATAATCTATACAGGTCCTAAGGTCACCTTCTTTTTTTGGCACGAAGAACAGAGCTGAGGATACTGGAGACTTTGAAGGACGGATGAATCCGTTGGCTAGGTACTGGTCCAGATACTGTCGCAAATGAAGATTTTCAGGCTCGGTAAGGGTATAAATTCTACTACAGGGGGGGGTGGATCCGGGTATCAGGTCTATTTGACAGTCGTACGACCTGTGGGGAGGTAAAGTATTCGCCTGCTCCTTCTGAAAAACGTCTTGGAATTCCTGATACTCCATAGGCAGTTGCGGACTTTCGGATATTGTCGCTGCTAGTCCAATACTGGGTCGAGGATAACAAGTGGGGGCACACTCTGGAAACCGTATTGTCTTTGCTCGCCAATCAATTTGAGGATTGTGTTTCTCCAACCAGGGAATCCCCAATATTACTTGGAATTGAGGAGCCTTGATCACATCGAACATGATCACCTCACAATGTCCATCTTGACTTAATAACGTCACTTCCGTGGTGGTAAGGGTCACTGGTCCAGAAGCTATTTCCGTACCATCCACTGTGGTAATAACGTCTTTTATTGCCTTAGGACAGAGGGGTAGGTTCATCCTGGAAGCCATTTCGTGGTCTACATAATAACCAATTGCTCCGCTATCAATGTATGCTTTAATAGCATGCAAACGATCCGGTTGCTCTGGATTCATGAGGACCATTGAAACTATGAAATGCGAGGTCAAAGAACTGGTTTTAACGCTCGGCAAGCGGACCTCTACACTTGTCGGGCAAGGTCGTTTCCCGGCTCCGCCCTTTCGGTATTTTTATCAGAAGCTCCCACTGTCTTCTTTGAAGGTTTCACTGGGCATTCTCGAAGGAAATGTTCTGAATTTCCACAATAGAGGCATAACTGCAACTGTCTTCTCCTGTCGCGTTCTTTCTGGGTTAAAGGGCCCTTCATGACCCCTATTTGCATAGGTTCTACGGCTTCAGCTCCCTTGGTGGAATTCTGTGGTTTGGAGAACACTCGAGTTTCGAACCTGGAGCGGTCTGCCTTCCTGTTTTGCAATCTGTGATCCAATTGGACCACTAAATCTATGTATTCAGAACAATCCTGAGGAGGATTCACTACCTGAGCTAGAACATCTTTGAGTTCCCCCCGCAGACCTCTGTGGAACAGCGTGATCCTCTTCTCCTCGGGCCATCTGGTTTCAACTACTAGCCTATTAAATGACGCAATATAAGCCAGGAGATCCTGATTGCCTTGCCGTAAGGAAAGGAGTTCATTATCCAAGGCCTGGCCCTGGGAATGTCTTTTAAACAGTCTTTCCATGCTGGTCTGGAATGCTTGGAAATCGTGAAGAATCGGATCATCCTGTGCAACTAGAGGAACCGACCAATCAGCAGCACTGCCGCTAAGATATGAAAGCACAAAGGCTACCTTAGCCTGGTCCGTCGGAAAAGCAGCTGGTCTACACAGAAAGTGCAATCGGCACTGGTTGATGAAAACTGCAAACCTTTTAGAATCACCAGAGAAGCATTCGGGCGGAGCCAAGGGCACATTTCCGGGTAGGTTGATTTGTACCAGACTGGCCGAGGCTGCAGGAATGTAGCTCCCTCCCGTAGGCAAAGGGGTTTGCCCCGCTTGTGATTGTAACAACTGTCTGGCAAGATCATCAGTTCGTTCTTTCGATACAATCAATTTTCTCCTCAGGGCATTCGTTTCCTGGCGGGCTGCATGTACCTCTGCTCTTAATTCCCCTAGTAGCTGGGCTAGTTGGTCAGTGTCTGAGGTTTCCATTACGCCTGGGTAGGAAGTTATTGGATGGCTTCGCGTTCTGTAACGCTCACCTGGTTCCCACGGAGGCGCAGATCCTGGCTGGACAGTTACCGTGTCTTCAATTGAGAAGCGCAGGACTCGGATGGTTCTCTGGACCGGACCTCCTCTTATGGAATGTCTGACTTGTAGAGTAAGGTGTCTGCAGGCGGAAGAAAAAAGGAATTAATGGCTGGTTGTTGGTTGGGCTTCTCCTCCTTATTCGTTTTTTCCCTGAGGCCGCCCAAAGTCTGAATGAGCTCTCACCTTAGATATGTAAATGCTGGGCTCTCCATCCTGTGACTGATGCAGGGGCGCTGGGTTCCAGTTACTTCACTGGGATTGCTTTAAGTCTCTTGTAGCCTCAGAGGGTTTAAAGCTGCTGAAGAAGCGATGCCGTCGTTTTCTGCACGAGCGGATGCTGGTCGGTTTGTAAAGTTCGAGAGCACCTTTTAATGAAGTCTTTGCCTTTGTTTCTTAGGTGCCGAAATGCTATATGCTGAGCATACGGATGCACGTAAGTATGAAGGTCCGTGCACATGGAGGAGCACGTAAGTAATATGCTTGCTGACAGGTTTATTCGCACCTCTTAATGTCTTTTTCTTGATTTGCAGGTGCGGAGATGCAGCAGAAGAGGAGATGGCGAGGAGCGCACAGCTCCGGTAAGTGAAAATATAATTGCGTCCAATTTCCCCCTTTTTTGCACTAACCGGAGTTCTTTGTCTTGCAGGTAGAGGCCGCGGGATTCGGAAGATGCCGTGGTTTCAGGTAAGTAAGCGCGGCTGCTAAAACGTTGACCGGAGTTCTTTGTCTTGCAGGTAAAGGCCGCGGGATTCGAAAAATGCCATGGTTTCAGGTAAGTAAGCGCGGCTGCTAAAGCGTTGCCTTTTGCTAACCTGATGTTCCTTTGCTGGCAGGTGCAGCCGGAGACTGGATCCCTGGATGGTAAGTGAAGATCTGACTTGTTTTCACAGGCTGGAGCAGAAGATATCACTAGAAGACTGGAGCTGACTCGGTGAGCGTCCTGCTGCAGATGCAGAATAACGCGAAGCACATTCTTCCAATCGGGTGTGGTTTAAATAGTGTTGAGGTGATTAGGTGTCTTCCTCCTCAGCCTCGCCCAAGAGAAAAAGAGTTCCTGTGTTCCAGAGTCAAGGAGTGATGCCAGCCCCACCCAGGTAAGAAAGTAGTTCCAGATTCGGAAAAATAGTCCCACCCAGCAGAAGGCTGGGGCTTCATTTTGCCAGGACTTGTGAAGGTGAGTATGCAGCATGGTCTGCTACAGGTAAGTCCACCCAAGCACCTTTATCCAAAGTATGAGCCCGGCACCTCTGGCGCCGGGACTGGTGATTCTTATGAGCCTGCCGCCAACGGCGCCAGGACATGGTCCAGAGGGCCCCGATAGGGGTCAGTTGGGACCAGGGGTGGGGGTTGTGAGCCTGCTTCCGGAGATGTTGGGCTTGTCCTGACTCCTTGGAAACAGTGCTCATGACACGGGCAGAACCCCCATCAATCCTAACAATTTTAGAGACGCACTCATGAATTATACAGACAGGGAAATCAGCGAGGCAATCCGGCAGGGTTTCACCAAGGGTTTCATCATCCCGTTCAAGGGAACTGGCTCTCAGAATGTCCTGATGAACCTTAAGTCAACCAGGGACAACCCACAACTGGTGGAGAGCAAAATCAAGAAGGAATTGCTACTAGGCAGGATTGCAGGACCTTGGGACCACATGCCTCTCAAAGATTACTTAATATAACCACTAGGTTTGGTCCCTAATAAAGAACTGGGGAAAATGAGCTTAATTCATCACTTATCGTATCCTAAGGGCCAATCTCTAAACGACGGCATTCCGCACACGGAATCCACGGTATCCTATACACATTTCCAAGAGGCGGTAAGACTCATACAGGAATGTGGCAGGAACGCATTGATGGGCAAACTAGACATCAAATCTGTTTTTAGACTATTACCAGTCCACCCAGATTCCCAGCAATGGCTAGGTTTTACTTTCAAAAACAAATTCTATGTAGACAGATGCATCCCCATGGGATGCACAGTATCTTGCACACTATTTGAGAAATTCAGCTCCTTTTTTCAATGGGCTTTACAAAAACAGAGACCAAGGACCAAGATAATATATTACCTCGATGATTTCTTGGTAATGGGACCAGCAAATTCTGAAGAATGCAACAGGGCCTTGGCGAAGCTGGCAGGAATGGCCTCACAGTGGGGCATCCCTCTGGCAATGGAAAAAATGACCAGACCAGCTACCAACATCATTTTTCTGTGTAGTGAAATAGACTCTGCAAGGGGCTTATGAAAAATCCCGAAAACAAAAATAACAGAACTCCTGGAGAAAATACAAGGCCTGACAACAAAAGACAAGGGCACAGTAAAAGAAATTCAGTCATTGGCAGGAAGTCTCAACTTCGCAGCCAGAATCATCCCTCAGGGGAGGATATTTTCCAGAAATCTGGAACTAAAAATCAAATCATACACCAAACCCCACCTGCACATCTGTCTAGGCACAGAGTTGAAACAAGATCTGGAAATTTGGGGGAATTTCCTTAAAGATTTCAACGGGATCTCACTTTGGCACACGCCATTGAACATAGGGGCAAAAAGGGTCCTCTTCACCGATGCAGCCGGGGGCAGGGGGTTTGGAGCCATACTAGACTCAGAATGGGTGGCAGAACACTGGCCCAGCTCATGGCAATCGGCAGGGTGGACAAAAAACATCACCCTCCTAGAAATATTTCCCATCTAGCTAACCTTACACATCTGGGGCAGGCAGCTAGCTAACACAGAACTCTTGGTCTGGTGCGACAACATGGCCGTGGTAGGCTCCATAAACAGAAGGTCTACCAAATGCTCTTTAGTGCTGAAAGTCCTATGAGCCATCACAAGCAGTCACACTACAAGAAAACATTGTGGTCAAAGCTAAACACATCTCGGGGGCAGATAATAACATTGCAGATGCTTTATCTCGCTTTCAGTGGCCAAGATTCCGGGAGCTAGCACCACATGCCCAGGAACAGATGACGCCAATACCAGCGGAATGCTGGGCAATAATGGGAAATCAAGAATAATGGCATCAACGCCAGCGCCAGAGAGCCCAAGATGCCCAACAAGAACCAGGCACCTCAAAAACAGGTGGCAACAACATAACGGCATCAATGCCAGCACCAGGGAGCCCAGGCCGGGATGCCCAACAAGAACTAGGCACCTCAAAAACGGGTGCCAACAACTCACTGCCTACAGAAAACAGGAACCCTGGCCCGGGTTTCGTAACAGAGATGGCAGAGAAAGCACTGGCAAGCACTACCGCAGAGCAGTACAGTAAGTGCCTACAAACAGTATTTAGAGCCACAGGTTTAAACCATATAGAGTTAATAACGATTAAAAACATAGAAATATTTTTTAAATGGGCGCATGAGCAGGGCTTCAAGAGAGACTGGGCTAAAAGACTCCTAATTGCAATCTCATATTTCTCAAAAATATGGGGTGACTCAGATCAGGTGAGGATAGCTCAGCGGCAACATGCTCGCCAAGGAAGCGGGACGACCCAGAGCAACACAGGTTCGATCCCCGGGTCCGCACAGAAACAGAGATCCCCGGGTCCGCACAGAAACGTATTAAGGGCGTTATAAATAACCTGTCATATCATTTCACTAGTTAAGGACCATTTCTAGAGAGTTGGATTCTGTGGGTGTGATTGTTCGAGTCAGGGGATTGGAGGGCATCTAATCGAAAAAAACACATAGCCCCCGCAATGCTGAGTGGCTTCATGTTTAATGTGTTCAATTTGGATTTGGAAATTAACTTATGCCCTCAATGGTGACATTAATACAGAGGCGTTGTGATGTTACAACTAAGACGCAATATAGGGGCAACAGTACCCTGTGCTGCATGCAATAAGGGGCAGGGGTTCCTCGTGCATAGAGTTCCTCTATAGGGTCAGAGAACTCCGACGTGACTTGCAATATCCCTTTATACACACAGTGTGGGTATCTTTTTCCATATGTTCTTTTTTAGTCCTGTTTTATATAATGGCTAATTCTGAGTATAGTGGTTTCAAAGCATGTAAAACGCGATTGTCACCTGTGCTCCACATGCAAACTCCTTTTGTGATCTTGCCCCGCCCTTTCTAACTTTAGAATACATCACGTGTGTGTGTACGCAGTCTCTCTGGCAGCCAATCACCACTCTCTCACAATCATCAACCAGTGGGAGATGGCAGGTTCTGCTTGCCTAAACTGCCCGGGTCATGTTGGCATCACTAACCGCCTGTAATACCTGTTGCTAAATTGAATGGTTTCCGTATTACAGGCAGGGCTCAAGTCGAGGGTGGGGGGGGGGGGGTCCACCCACTTTATTCAGAGGGTGGACTCAGTCCCCCCAGCTAAAATGAGAAACCTTGAATGACCACTTTGAATTTATGCATTAAAGATGACCTCTGGGATGAAACCGCAGTCGTCAGATTTTAGGCCGTCACTTCACCACTGCACTACATAACCTGATTAAAAATAACAAGCAACTAAAGGTGAAATGTCGCATTTCAGTACTGCAAGTCCCAAGGAAATAATTTGTATAGGTCCGTAAAGTTTAAAACACGCACACTTTTTAAAGTTTTCAAAACCACCATTAGAGGAAAATATCCTATCTTGGTTTTGTGTTTGTGTTGGTTTTATGAAAGACAAATGACATTCGTCCTGTGCAATTTGGGGGGTTATGCAAAGCCAATTTAATGAAATGTGCATATTTCACCTTCATATGCTAATTTTTGGCGTTTGTTGATGAGTCCTCCCACTTTGATTTGTAGGACTTGACCCCTGATTACAGGTGTGATTTGATGAGATTACTCAACTCATTTGCAATAAGAAAATAAACTGCAGGCTGTTATAGGGAGATCGTGTCCACTATAAAGAAAATAATTCAAAGTTGTCTGCGTAAGCCCCCCTTCCAATTGTATGTCATGAAGTTATTACAAGCCTCACCTGAGTCCTGTACTTTGGGGTGACTTATGATATCTTTAAATTGCAGCAAGATGAGAGAAGACCGTGAGGTCTCTGAGTCATTTCATGGATTTTGTCTGTTTTGTAGCATTGTTATGCATTATAGAAACACCAGGCACTGATTGTAGCGGAGGAAACACCATATTAGGCCCTCACTGCAGGCATGGTGCCAGTGGTAAAAACATAACCCATATTTGCCTCTTCAGGAACATTAAGGACTTGCCTGCCACTTTATTGGTATATAAATCGTTCTGTTCAAGAACAGATAGACTATCCAAGGCAGGGATTGGCAATCTTTGGCACCCCAAATATGTTCGACTACAACTCCCATTACACCTTGACAGCATAGCCAGGGGTGAAGGATGGTGGGAGTCATAGCTCTGTGACAAGCACAGGTCTTGGAAGCAAGACCATGCTGAGAAAACACAAGTTTGAATCCCGGACCTGCGCTTAGGGGGGAAAAAAGCGTGTTATAAATGACCTACCCTCCCACAATGAAACTAGCACCTAGATACCTACGAGTTATGTGCGCTATAAATAAATGCAAATAAATAAATAGTCCAAAACATTTGGAGCAGGTTGCAGAGGCAGCTCTTAGGTAACGCATGGGCAGAGTGTAGGTTTTGGTCGCCCACTACGGTGCATGAGAGTTGCGCTCTTGGGTACGAATATTGTTCACAAACATTTATAGTTTCACAGTCACTCCCTGGGAATTGCGTTATTTCGATCTGACGTCCTCTGTTATCCCTTTGTCACAGGTTAGTGAACCTGATTCATTTGCAGTTCATGTATTACACACAGACACACATACACGCACACGATCATTAGTGATGTTCTCGTGTCACTACTTTAACCTCCCAAACCTTACCATCTTTCAGACAACTCTGCTAAAAGAGCGATCTCAATGTGACTCCGCAAATGAAGCATTCATCACCCAAGTGCAGGTCAAATCCCAACTTCATCTGCAGCGCGTGCATCTCGGAGCATTTTAACACAGGCACCAGTTTAACATACCTATCGGCATTCTTGTGTAATGAGAGTGAATCTCGCTGCCTGCTTTGACCCGCAGATTCAAGGGCAGTCTTGAGCACATTTCGAGTACACCAAATTACTCACTGTTTCTCGTACCACTCGACAAGGCCCTAGAATTTACCTTCACAAAAAAGCTCACCTTTACGAGTGGGTTGTCAGGCTGATTCATGGAATTAATGTGCACTGAAATTTTCAGCGCAAGCGTGCGAAAGCGTGCGAATCGCAGTGCCAGTGCGAAAATCGCAGCGAAACCCGCGCACAGCGATTCATGGAAGTCCATGCGCGTGTAAATCCCAGGATGTGCGCCAAAATTCTGCGTGACGCACGCTGGCGCACACGTCTCCAAACAGCGTGCACTACGCACACAGCGAAATCGCACATAGCGTAGCGCACACAACAAAAGTAGGAGGAACAGAGGGTGTGACACACGGAATGGGGAACAACGCATGAAAATGTGGGCGTCAAGGGGGAAGTACAGGAGGCAAATGCGCGGAACGTCCACACGCACGTTCAAAACACGTATTCATGGATT
This sequence comes from Ambystoma mexicanum, assembly GCF_040938575.1. Lineage (NCBI taxonomy): Eukaryota > Metazoa > Chordata > Amphibia > Caudata > Ambystomatidae > Ambystoma > Ambystoma mexicanum. Next base: position 1,265,816,998 of record NC_090934.1, on the reverse strand, counting down.
CGAACGGGGCTAACGGGTGCGCCAAAAAAGACGCACTTATCCGGAAACACGTACGCCAGCAGGAAGCAGGCGTACGTGGACCCCCGCAGCATAAAAAAGCGCGCAAACAACAAACAAGCTCAGACGCCACGATGAATATACCGCTCCTAGCAGCAGTGGTCGTGGGATACCGCAGGAGGAGGAGGAGGATAGTCAGGGCCAGAATTTTCACACCCAGAACCAGCCTTTTTGGGATGCCTGATGACCAGGTGTATGGGAGGTACAGGTTTCCACCTCACATAATACTCAACCTGGTGAGTGAGTGGGAGGATGACCTCACATCACCCATCCTGTGCTCCCAAGCTCTCAGCCCCCTGGAGAAGGTCCTCAATGTGCTGCACTTTTTGGCCACTGGATCATTTCAGCGGACAAGTGCTATAGTGGGGGGGGTGTCACAGGCCACGCAGTCACGCTGCCTACACCAGGTCTTGGCCATCATGACTGCATGCCCATCAGTCCGCAGGCACATATACCTGCCCAGAACACCTGCAGAAAGGCAGGCTGCCGTCCAGGATTTCTACGGGGTGGCACAATTCCCCAAAGTCCTAGGTGCCATTGATTGCACCCATGTGGCTCTACGTCCCTCCAGGGCATCAGAGCACATCTATAGAAACCGCCAGCACTGGCATTCCATCAACGTCCAGGTAGTATGTGATGCCAAGGAAATCATCACCTCAGTATATGCCAACTATCCAGGGTCCACCCACAACAGTTTTATTTACAGAATGTAAACCCTAAACCGGGACCTAGAAGCTGGGCGGCATGGCGATACATGGCTGCTCGGTGAGTATAAATGCCACAGCACATGCATGCATGTCAGATACTGATTAATGTCACAACCGCACTAATGATACCCATCACCACCTCCCCAGGGGACAGTGTCTACTCTCTGAGCACCCACATGATGACGCCAATTCGGAACCCCACCATGCCACCCGAGGTAAGATACAACACAGCCCACATTGCAACCCGGGGCATAGTGGAGCGCACATTCGGAGTGCTCAAGTCACGCTTTCGCTCCCTTGACCGTTCTGGCAGGCAGCTGTTATATGCTCCCCCAGTAGTGTACAGGATCATAGTGGCAGCATGTGTCCTGCACAACGTGGCAACACGCCGGGGCCTGCCGGTGGACATGGTGGTGCCCCCACATCCCCAACCACATGCACGGCCGCTGCGCATGGGGGGGAAAGGGCACAGGGTGTGGCAGCCCGTACGCAGCTGGTGGCTAATTACTTCACCTAAAATCACACCCCTGTGGAGTGCACACATCCCTGGCACATACCATCTGACAATCAATGATGATGACATAAGGGACAGTCAACTGCCACAACCATACCAGCCTGAGATTGGTCACCTGGAAGTGTTACATTGTGTGCATCCCTACCTACACAAACACCACCAATGCTGCGTCATCAAAGGACACACTTCTATGCTGCCAAATTCATTACCCCCTTGCAAAATACAACATGACAACAGTGCCATGTCACCCAACCCCTCCCCAGCACCGCCACCCAACACACCATGGCATGTCATGCTATGTGAGAGCAAACAAAGCAATCCCCAAAACCTGACACAAGTGTCACAAAGTACAGTGTCCCTAATGGAAACTGGCCACACACAATATGCTCCCAGTAATGTAGAACTAACAACACACATGACCAAATACTTACCAACAATACAATGCATCTACACAACCTCAAACATAGCAAAAACATGACAGTACTAAGTTAAAGTAGTGGTAGTCTTACAACCTGATTATGCCAGCACATTGACCCCTTCCAACTGTACAGTGTTGCTGCCACGCAAATGTGTAAGTGCACTGCTTACAACATGAACTCCATCTCCAAAGTAGACAGCCTTGTGAAGACATGAGGAAGGAACCTGCAAATTAGGAGGAAGACATGGATGCACAAGCACATGTCAATACACCATGCAGTTTACAATACAACAACAATATCCACTAGGAATATATACACAGTATTGACTACAGACTGCCCACACAGCTCACGGGAGTCCAACGTCACTGTGTAAGTCACTGTCACTTGGGCACACCCTTTGCAAGCCCATGGAAACGGGAAGCAGGAGGGGTGTGTGTCTCACGAACCCAAGCATCTAACCCAAATCCAGGACAAGCCTGCATGTGCCCAGCCGGAATACAGTGGATGCCCACGGGAGCCACCCAAGGAAACACACTGTAAAAAAAAATAAAAAATAAAAAAATAAAAAATGGCCAAGTGGGGGCTGGGGGGGGAGGCCACCCAGGAAGTCCGAGGACAGGGTGCGCACCAACAGCCACCTATGTGGATGTTGGAAAAAAAAAACACCTCCATGGGCTCATGGCCTGCACGGCTATGCCAATGTGAGAGAACTGCTGCTGTCGCTCTCATCACCCTCTGCTGCTGCATCAGGAGGTGGTGGTGCTATGGGAGGCAGCCCACGCAAAGCCCTGGTATGGTCCTCCATGGCAGCAAGCATGCGGGTGTGGAAGGTCTCGTTCTGGAAGATTATAGTGCGGAGATCCCCATGCAGCACCTGAGTGATGCCCGATCTCCTCCCGAGTTGCCTGCATCTCAGCTGAGAGCGAACGTGTGAGCCGCTCCAGCTGCTGTTCTGTCCTCAAGTTAGTGGAAGCCTCAAGGTCAACAAGAGTCTCCCTGAGGTGATGGAGTTCTACCCTCAGGGCTTCCCTGTGGCCCTGGGACTCTATTGATATCGATTGGCGTAGAGTCTCCAGTGCTGCCCGTCAGTCCCTGTTGGATGCCAACATGTCCTCCCTGTGTGATTGGAAATGGAGTCTGTTGCCTGCTGTAGTTGCTCCATCTGCCTTTCAGGGGGGACAATGGAAGTGGCCACCCTCTCCATTGCTTGAGCCATCATCTCAACTGATGCTGCCTGTTGGGTTGCCATACCATACATGGATTGTTCCCATACGGTATTGCCTGGTGGCGTACGGCCACCGCGTCGGCGGGTACCACACCTTTTTGGGGCAAGGCGATCTGCGCTTTGCTGTGCCGGCACTGCCTGAGGCTCCAGGACTGCATTCCCCCTCTGATCTGCTGGCCCAGGAACAGGATCAGATGTTGTGGAGTGTGACCCTGCATCCGTAACCACCAAAGGCGAATTTACCAAAACTGACATCCCCATAGAGGGTTCTATCCCTGGTGCAGGTGGGTTGGACAGAACAGAATCCCTGCCAGAAACACTTACCTGCGACGGCACATAGGTCTCATCATCCGAATCAGCACCTGAATAGAGGTCTGGAGAGGTGCACCCACAGACACCCCTGGACAGAATGGCCTGCAGCAAGATTGGGTTCTCACCCACAACCACACCACGTCCCCCACTGGTGCCCGGTCGTGCCTGAGATTCCTCCTGGGTCTGCACCATCTCCTCAACCTCAACAGCATCAAGTGCATCACCCCCTGCAAACACATGAAAGACAGAAAATGGAAACATGCATTAGCACCATAGCACACAAATAGGCCTGACAAGCTACAGAACCAGTACATGATTTACACATGTCCCACATGACTATAACCCTCCCATGCATGCACTGTCACTGAGTTGGAAGGGGAGGCAAAAGGCAGACACTGATGACACCAAGATGGAAGAGCAACACATTAGCTGCATGCTGGGTAGCACTGCCATCACACATTGGCCTGTAAGTGGCATGTCCAATACATATACATGACACTTGCCATCACACAGATGGCATGTACCATAGCCATGGTAAATTCCACAAGTACATCCACATGTCAGTGAATGAGTACTGTCAGCCATCCATGTGAGATGGACATGACGAGATGAAAAATGCTACATAGTGTGACAAAATACCCATGTGCCACGCACTGCAACACATCCAGTGTACAAAAATACAGTGATTGCAGGCCGATGTACACATCAATGGTTGTGCACTTCAACATGACAGGAAACAACTATCATGTTCCACATTCAAACAGGCCCCAAAAATGTATGTGATCAGGCCAATACTCAAACAGCCTGAATGGTCAAATAATTCACCTAACAAGTTAACACATGTGGGCCAATGTGGGGTTCATCAATGACAGAAGCATGTCACAAATGTGGCAATAGGGCTGAGGAATGCATAGCAAAAGTGGGAGAATTGAAACAATCAGCCTGAACGAACACTGAAAAATACAAACAATGTTGTTGCAAGATGCCACTTAAAGGGCAACTGCGGTAATGTTGTGCTAAATTACTACTGTGGGCAGAAGGGATACTGTCACACCCAAATCCAAGGCCGCTGAATGTTTTGGATGAAGCACATGGGTGACCCATACCACCCAGGCACACACACCCTCACCTGGCAGCCAATCAGAACCCGTCACCCAAACAACATACACATGCATTACACACACATGCATGGGCACTCACCGGACAATGCATCATAATCAGGTAGTTCTCCCACACCTTGGATCTGTTCCTCTGTGACGAAGGCCCCATCAACAGACTCATGTTCAGTGAGTTTGTTGTCCTCTTGTGGAGACCCACCGCCAGTCACCAGAGTAGCGGCATGATTTGAGGCCAGCTTGTTCTTTGCTCTGCGTTTCAGGTCATTTCACCGCTTGTAGCAATCATCAACTGTGCGCCTCACAAATCCAAGGGCACTTATGCGGTCCGCAATGGTCTGCCAGTGTGCCCTACGTTGACCAGGTGTGGTCCTGCACCTTGCAGTCACCAACATTTCGCGGCTATGTGCTGACACAAAGGACACAAGTGCATCAAGTTCTGCGTCATTAAAGCAAGGCTTCCTTGATGTGCCGGAGTGTGTAGCCGTGTCTGGGGTCTCAGCCTGTCGTGCCAGAGCACCCTTCTTCCTCTTTTTTAAAGGTGGAGCGGAGCCAGAGTGTCTTACGCCTCTCTGGTCAGTAGGGGCAGAATCACCGGTGGACTGGGTAGTAGGAGTGTGGGAATGCACAATGACCATAGGTCTTGATGCAGGCATTGGTTACAGGGTAATGTTGGCAGGGGGAACGTCAGTTTGATGGACCTGGACTGACACTGTCCTGGCTGGGAGAGTCAGAGCTGGGGCGGATGGAGCTGCAGCTGCCCCTGCAGCCTCCCCACCCTGCATACTTGGGGCAGCAGATGACATAGCTGCCCCAGATCCACGTGGCTTGGTGACAACAACTTGCACCGTGACACGTGGCCTAGACTTGCTGACCTGGAAGTCAGCCTGGGAGTCATCCTGTGCCAGGTTAGGTGCCACAATGGGCTGGTCCAACAGGGGCTGAGCTGGGATGGTGTCAGCCACGTTTCCCTCAACCATGGGGGTGGGGGGCATGGGTGTGCCTGATTGTTCCTCCACACATGGGGGTATAGGGGCACCCTGCAAATCCCGGCCACGTCTCCTACCGCGCCCACCACGCCCACATTTTGAAGGTCGGCCACCTCTGCCTCCCTTACCTCTTGGTCACCTCCCAACCATGGCACTGATGTTGTTGTGCGTATGGGAGTTGCAGTAAACTATTGTCCTGGGCAATTGGGGGTGAAAGGGGTAGGATACTAGATGGAATTTGTACCCTAGTGCTCTAACAAGGCTGTCTGTGACCCCTGGGGGAAGATGACGGGTCACGCAACGCACAGGCAGCCCAAAATCAAAAATAAACGGGCACACAACCCCTCGTAGACCACGTGCGTGAAGAAATGAACCCGCACTACACTGTGGCACCAAGAAACACAAAAATAAACATACGCGTAATACACGCAGCTTACAATGACCTCTGAAGGGGAACGCGACACACGGGGCAAGCACAGTTGCTAAATACATGCGGAACTCACCGTCTGCGTGGAAAAAGAAGGTGAAAAATATGCACGTGTGCGCGTTGGCAACACCCCCGCCAAAAGAAGAATTGTACGCTGTCTGAGGAGACAGGACAAAAGGAGAAGTGAACTCTGTTTGAGGAAACAGGCCCAACAAAAAATGAGAAAAGAGCTGTCAGAGGTAACAGGGAGTACGAACTAGAAACGCTGTGAAGTAATCGCGTGTGAACCGACAAGAAGTACAGATTTCACCCACTCGCTCTCCACGAAAAGCAAGTGCAAGGAAATGGCGTCCTACACGTAGATTTTAAACCGGCCCACACGTACACGTCAGATACGCGTGTACGCGGGCCCTTTCCTCCAATTACACGCGATGACACTCGGACGTGCAGTTTTTCCACGTGTGCTCTGTCATCACGTGCTATGAGGGAAACGCCCGCGCACGTAATGTAACTCATGCGCTTACGCGCTAAGGCGATGACACTCGGACGTGCAGTTTTTCCACGTGTGCTCTGTCATCACGTCCTATGACGGAAACGCCCGCGTGCGTAATGTAACTTACGCGCTAACGCGCTAACGGCCTTTAGTCCAATGAAATTGCGTGCGTGTGCTGATGCGCTTACACGCTAAGGCCCTTTCCTCGAATTACACGCTGACATGCAATTTTTTCACGTGCCAAATCACTCCATATCAAGCTGGCCACGCGAAAACACACGGAAGACCACGCTCCTGCCCAGAAGGCCGAATTACTGCCCCCCAGAGCCCCGAGCACGCTCCCACCTGCCATCTGCTGCTGCCTGCTGCCCACGTGTCCTGCCATTTGCTGCCAGCACGTCAGCCAGGGGTGTAGTTGCTGTGACCACCCCTGCTGCAACCAAAGACTCCCGACTGAGATTCCATCGCTCCACAGCCCAGCCCCAGGACCCAGTTGCCCACCCACTCCTGCCTCTGGGGTTGCCATGTCCAGCACAACACCATCTGGCAGCACTGGCAACCCCCAGCCAGAGAGGCAGAGGGCCACCAGCTTCACTGCCACCGAAGTTGGTGTCCTGGTGGAGCAAGTCCTGGGGCAGTGTGATGCCCTCTTTGGAAGTTTGCGTGCCGACAATGAAGGATGGACCAGGATCTGGATGGACATCGTGACTGCCATCAACGCGGAGAGGGTGGCAGTCCGCGACTTACATCATGTCAAGAAGCGCTGGGAGGACTTCAGGTCCAGGACCCTCAACAAGGCCCGGCGCCTCGCTAAGGCAGCGGATGCCAAGGGGCGCCGGGGCCAGATGTCGAACCATCAAATGAGGGTCCTGGAACGCATATGCCCAGCACTCAACATCCAGATCCTTGAGAGGCAGACCCGTCTGGAGTCGAGCGGTAAGTGTAAATGCATGTTGATAGTACGCTGTGCATGTCGTGGTGTGCCAGTAGTGTGCAGGTTGCACATGTGTTTATGTAGGGCCATGTAGGGATGTGTATGAACATGGGCGTGAGGCTGCCACATGTGAGTCCTCTCAGTTGTGAGACACATTGATGGTGTATGTGTTGGTAAGCATGCTGGAAAAATGCAGGTGTGTGAGCACACATGTTTGAATTTCTGTGTATGTACATTGGCATGGTTGTGGCATGGATGGTGGTTCATAATGCATGTATCTGCACTGTGCACATGTGCATGTATGTGTATCTGACAAGTGTGCAACTGTGATGCAACATGAATGCACGTGACACTGATATGTAGAAGGATGAATGGCAGATGTGATATGTATGTCGATCTCATCACTGCAACAGTTGGAGGAGATGTAGACATGCATGTAAGTGTGGTGGCGTGTGTGCATGTTTAGTGCACTCCTTGTGTTTCATGTGATGTCAGGCTCACTTTTGGCTGTTCATGCTGTTGTATGTGTATGGATGGTGCTGCCTGGTGCAATATTGCTGTTGAAATGTTCATGTGTGTGAGTTAAAATGACATGTGTGCCATGGAGTGTGATGGCGTGTCTGTAGTTAAACAATGCCACTCATGTGCAACTGTCATGTGTGTATCAGTCCATTGTACAGTGCCCTGATGCCTGTGTTTTATCTCTCCCTGTCTGCAGCATCAACTGAAGAAAAGGGCGAAGAGGGTGCTGTGGAGCACAGCGGCATGGATCATCCTGCCAGCTGGAGACGCAAGGCCAGGCTCCCCTCCCAGGTTGTCATCTTGTCGAGGAGTGAGGAGTCCGGTGCCGCGTCCCAGGCCGCAGCTGCCGAGGGAAGTTCCAAGAGGCGGAGGTCGGATTTGGACTCCTCGGATGCAGAAGGGGCAGCTGAGACCCCACAGGGTCCGACGGAGGAAGATGGCACAGAGTCATCCAGGTTGGTGGGGGTTTGGTGGAGGAGGAGGTCGTGCAAGGGACAGACACAGGGTCTGGAGGTGGGGATTCCACTGGTGCTAGTGGTGCAGTGCAGGGACAGGAGACGGCACAGGCCACCGCGGAGGTGCCTGTGTGTAATCCTGTCCCCGATCCTGTGACCATCCCGCACCAGCAGGGATGCCTACGTCCAGACCCGTTTTCAGGGAGGGGATCTGCTTACAACAACTGGCCTTCCTCTCCCTGCGGACGTGGCTATTGGGACCGGGTTGAGCCTGTCCTGGGTGGGGTGGCATTGCGTCAACGGGCCATGCGAGGTGACCTGCAGTCTTTTCATGAGGAGACTACACGTCATCTCGAATGGCTTGTTGACCGCGTTGACCTATTGGGACAGCTCACCAGGGCCGGATTCCTCCTTTTGTTGGACCTTGTTCCGACCCGCTCCTCAACTGAACCCCCTATGCGCCAGTCGTACTCCATGCCATCTTCCGACCCATGTATCACCTGGGTACCCTGTGGATCTGCCTCTGACTCTGCGGCCAGGCTGGTGGAGGACACATCCCTGCCACAGTTGGGAGTCAGACGTCCAGCAGGGGTGGCCATATCAACAACTGCACCCCAGCTGGAGGAGGATGTGCAGGCAGCAAGAGCCAGGGCACAGGCAGAGGCACAGCAGCAGCAGCAACAAGGTGGGAGCCATGATGGCTCGGGGCCTTCGTCATCGGAGGGGCAGGCATCGGCCAGAGGGCAGGAGGACCCAGGACTGGAAGTGTCTTCCGTGTGGCAGCGGTTAGGCCATACTATAGATGCGGAGCGGCAGTGGGCAGAAGAGGCACGGCTCACGATGGTCAGGGCGGAGAACTCCATCCCGAGGGCCCTGAGGCGGGCCGAGTCCCTCGAGGCAATTCGCAGGGAGTTGGAGGAGAACATGTCGTCGTCCCTGCGAACCCTCGGGCCATGGAAGAGGACGGCCTCCAGGACATTGAGCAGGAGTTCGATGATGCCCTGGCCCGGGACATCCAAAAGTGAGCCGTCGGACTAGCCCGCTGCCTTTGTAAATAGTTTTTAGAGTTAGGTTTCCTTTTCGTTTTCCTTTTATTTGTGGTCAATGGACAATGCCACACACATTTGTATATAGTTATATTTTTAGGTAGTTTCTTAGGTAGGTTTCATTTGTTTAGTTGGGCTTATGGACCCTTTACATCGTTAGACAATGGATTGATTTATTTTTGGGATTTTTGCACATGGATTAATGGATTTTTATTTTGGGCAACGGATTGTATATAGTTACATCATGGATTAATTTGGATTTTTTTTTTCATTATGGACATGGAGTAATGTTTTTTTTTTTCAGGACAATGTATTGTAAATAGTTGGACTATGGATTGATTTCGCATTTGTATTTATCATTATGAACATGAAACAATGGATATCTTTTTTTTACCTTTTTTTGGATTTGCTTTGTTGGAGGGAGAGTTTCGACAGTTTTTCTTTCAATTTTTTTTGCATTTCTCATCATTTTCATTCTTTCATCTTTTTCACATGCTTTTCATTTCATGTTTGATATTTTGGTATGCTTTCATTTCATTTATTTATTTATGTACATAATACATTTTCATATTTTAGTTCCATGTGTGGGATTTGCTCATTGGGTTGATGCATGTGAAATTGTGGGTTTACACAGGCAATGCCAACCAGTGTATGTGTGTGATGGACATGTGTTGATGTACATAGTTGAGTTTTGGTTTGTGTCTTGAGATAGGCATGTCAGTGTGGGGTGGATTGGGAAATCATTGCGTCTCAAGAATGGGGTGGGGTGATGTGGTATATTTTGGTGTAGAAGTGGGCCATGATTGTGCATCTTTATTTCGTGTAGGGGGGACATGAGTGGGACAAGAGTGGGGGCCTGCTGGCAGGTGCCCCTGACTGCTGGGGTGTGGGGGTGCAACGGGACATGAGTGGGGCATGAGTGGGGGTCTGCTGGCAGATGCCCTGCACTGCTGGGGTGTGGGGGTGCAGGGGGACATGAGTGGGACATGAGTGGGACATGAGTGGGACATGAGTGGGGGCCTGCTGGCAGGTGCCTTGCACTGCTGGGGGGTGGGAGTGCAAGGGGTCATGAGTGGGGGCCTGCTGGCAGGTGCCTTGCACTGCTGGGGGTGGGGGTGCAGGGGGACATCAGTGGGGGCCTGCTGGCAGGTGCCCTGCACTGCTGGGGTTTGGGGGAGCAGGGGGACATGAGTGAGGGTCTGCTGGCACGTGCCCTGCACTGCTGGGGGGTGGGGGTGCAAGGGGACATGAGTGGGGGCCTGCTGGCAGGTGCCCTGCACTGCTGGGGGGTGGGGGTGCAGGAGGACATGAGTGGGGGCCTGCTGGCAGGTGCCCTGCACTGCTGGGGGGTAGGGGTGCAGGGGGACATGAGTTGGTGATCAGTAGTGCAAGATGACATGTGGCTTGGCTGGGGGGCATGCCCATGGTGGATGGGCTGCCTGTGGGACATGACCAGGGGTGCAGGGTAGTCCCCTGCGGTATGGGCTGCATGCAGGGGCCGTGGAGGGTGTAGAGGGAACACCTGGGAGGACCCACACTGCCAATTCACGTGTAGAACTCCCCGCGCACCCCCAAAATACACGTACCCTGCTGAAATTGCATGTGAGACTTCCCGCGAACCCCAGTAATACACATACCCCACTCGCACAGGCCCTTTCGCGTGTGAAACTTCCTGTGCACCCCCGAAATACACGTACCCAGCTGAAATCACGTGTGAAACTTCCCGCGAACTCCCATAATGCACATACCCCGCTCGCACAGGGCCTATCACGTGTGAAACTTCCCGTGAACCCCAGTAATACACGTACCACGCTCGCAAAGGGCCTATCGCATGTGAAATTCCCGCAAACCCCAGTTATACACGTACCCCACTCGCACAGGCCCTTTCGCGTGTGAAACTTCCCGCACACCCCCGAAATACACTTACCCGGATCCAATCGCGTGTGAGACTTCCTGCGAACCCCCGTAATACACGTACCCTGCTCCAATCGTGTGTGAAACTTCCCACGAACCCCAGTCATACACATACCCCACTCGCACAGGCCCTTTCACGTGTGAAACTTGCCATGAACCCCCGTAATACACGTACCCTGCTCCAATCGCGTGTGAGACTTCCCGCGAACCCCCGTAATACACGTACCTTGCTCCAATCATGTGTGAAACTTCCCACGAACCCCAGTCATACACGTACCTCACTCGCACAGGCCCTTTCGTGTGTGAAACTTCCCGCGCACCCCCGAAATACACGTACCCGGATACAATCGCGTGTGAGACTTCACGCAAACCCCAGTTATACACGTACCCCGCTCGCACAGGGCCTATCACGTGTGAAACATCACGCGAACCCCAGTAATACACGTTCCCCGCTTGCCGTCTGCTGTTTGGCAGCCCTGTAAACTGGTCCAGGGTTAGCGCAGCCCTTTGCGCTGGATTGGGGATTTTGATGGCTTTTCCTTGCGCGAGGGCGTTCTTGGGGGCGTAACTGGTGCTGCTGCAGGGTCGCTGCGCCACTTTGCGCCATGGCTGGTTTTGGAGGCTAAAATCCATGAATACGCTGTGCGCGGAAATCGATTTTAGCACACGCGGCTGGCGCAGACATTCGCACGCGCACACTGTGCGCCAGCCGCGTGTGCCACTTGTGCGTGAAATTCTATGAATTACCCCCTTTGTCTCTTTGAGCAACACTCCGTCTGATCACACCAGCAATGACTACACACGCACTGTGCCTACCACGACCATATTCCCTCCCCCCACAACCACACTGTCTCTTTTGGTAGCCTATTCCCGCCTCTCATTATCTCTCAACTCTGTCCCTCCCTTCGGTCCACAGACCACGGTCTGGTTCACCCCAGGCGGGGGCACCATGCGCCATTTTTCGGACATGCTTCAGAGCCATAAAACCACTTTGGTCATGAGGGGCACAGCATAATATTTTTTTTAACATAACATAACATACGCTTGAGATGTGCCTGTCTGTAACAATCGCCCAGCACAGTAGGTGGCCTTACCAGGAACTGGACATGTTGCTTGTGACAAATCAACTTCCGGGGCACCAGTGGTCCAGGGATGAATATCGGTTTCTAAACCATGAATCAGCCCACACCTCTCATCCCACACCATCAGGGATCCGAACACATTGGAAACACAAGCAAATAATAAACCTTCATGTCCAATTTTGGTAACGTGGACGGAAATTATCTCCGTAAGGCCGTGGATCGTTGGTTAGTTGCAACACAGCAAAAACAAAATTATTACCAAATGATAAAAGGGACTGTCCAGTCAAGGTTGAATAAAAATATCTACTTTATTATTATTACAGCGGACAGTTCTAGTGCACTACAAATTACAACCCACCCTGTAAAGGAACAGAGAGGACAGACAGACAGTTTCACGAAGGAAAGGGATGAACTCTGGATACTAACAGGGGGATAGTCTGTAAAGCAATCTGTCTTAACTGTTCAAGGTTATTTGGATTCAGCATCAACAAAGCAAAGGGTTGTAAATGTCACTAGGGGCCTTCCGAGAAGGACCAGGGGGACAGAACCACAATGTACTGCGAGAAACCTGACAGTGTCTGCTAGTCCCCGGGGATCTGTCATCCAGGTGGCCAGGACACGGCCATCGCTATTGGATCGAGTTCCTAGGGGTGGACCAGTGCGAGAGGATCACCTGGATGCAGATGAGACATGGTATCCCCTTCCTTATGACACCTTTTACCCACCCTGCCCAGTAGGATATTTAGAAACTCTACCCCCCTTTTTCAACATGAACACTTTCTCACACCGTGAGCGACTACTGACTAATACCAGAGCCGTTTACCTGACATGTCCCAACACAAGGGGTCAGGTTGAGTCAGGCAATTGTCGACAACTACACAAACCTGACTGCCCTTTCCCTTCGCTACAGGGATAAAAGGCGGAGCATGAGAGCACACTCTGAGCAAGGCCGAACGCACAAGGAAGCAGCTATTCCGGGATGGCAGTTCAATCAGAGGAGAAAGGCGGCGAGACCTAAAAGGACGTGGCTGGAATTGCCCTTTTCAAACCAGACCTGCGAAGCCTGCGACAATACAAGACCGGGAATCGCAACTGGCAAATGGTGTGTCGGATGTCAGCGGTATGTGGAAACCTCCCCCACTGCTAGCCAGAGCAGGGAGAGGCTGTTGTCTTCCTGGTACCGTCCTTGACTCCAGCAGCAAAAGACACACCAACGAGTTCAGCACAGCTGGTGAGTGGGAAGAACCTGAGAGGAGTCGGACTGTGTTAGGCTCAAGGTTTCAGTGGTAACATTAAGAAGATAAGTAAACAATGATTTGTTTGTGAACAAACTTGGTACCAGAGATAGAGTGGTCCGGCGCCACGTGGGTGCTCATTCAAAGGTCTCTGGCTGGTACCCCTCTCCTAAACAAAGAGCAAGTATTGAAACTACAAATACCAAGAGGCCCTAGGGAAGGTCAGCATGAGATGTTAAGGTGGTCATACAAAGGTCAAGTCAAACCCGTTGTTCAATCGAAAGCCCTTGACATGTTACAGAACTTTAACGAAGGTGAAATCGTGAACCCGACTGAGGGAGTTGTAAAACTGGCGTTTACGGCCGGCTGAGGGGAACGACATGCAAACTGTGATTTTGATGAAGCACGCACTTGCCATAGGCTAATAGTGTGACCCAGCAAGATGTGATCACCCATCGGAAGTCTCTGTTTAAACTGGCAAGTGCTTTGGGAGGCTAACACTGAGAGCAGGATCGGGGCGTGGCAGAGGGGAATCCTAGGGTGAAGAGTAATCACCCAATGTGAAGGTTACCAGAAGGAATTGTTTGTTTTGTTATTTTTGACAGGCCCTCTGAAGCAAAAGACTTTGCATGAGAAGAGACTTCGGCACAGAAGGTCGTGATATAGAGAAAAGGAACTGTGGGCTTGTGCTGGCAAAGCCCAGGATTGTGCTGTGATCAAGAGTCCTGCCTTGTCCCGTGCTAAAATCGTGAGGAAGGGATATGATATGATATGATATGATAGTTTATTTATATAACGCCTATACACAATGTGTTTGAAAGCGCTTCAAAGCAAGGGAGGGAACAAGGGAAAATACAACGACATTCTTACAGGCCATGAACAGTAAGGATGTGAAATTAACTATCGTACTCGGCCTGATGACATTTCAGATAGTGCAAGTGCTAAGACATAGATAAGGAAGGTAGGGGGGAGTAGGAAGGAAAGGGAAACAGACAGGCAACTACCGTACTAGGCCTGGCGACATTTCTGGTAGAGCCGGAGGAAAACAAAAGGTGAGGGAGAGGGGTGCAGAAGGGAGGGGAGGAACAAAACAAGCACCTATAGTACTAGGCCTGACAACGTTTCAGATAGTGCTGGGGGGGCAGTAAGGGGATGGGGGAGCAACAGACGAGGTTGCTATCATACTAGGTCCAGGGACAATTCTGATAGAGTAAGTGCATAGAAGAAAGTAAGGGGAGGAGGGAAGGAGATAGGAAAAGGGAGAGGGGAGGAGAGAACAGAGAGTAAGCAGTCAAAAAGAGTGGAGAAGCAAGAGGGGAGAGCGAATACAATTGCAGAAGTCAGTAGTAACACATAATGTTGCAAGCAAGGATACAAGATGAAGATGGGAACTGCATGATTCAGGGTCACCATGAGTACAAGATGCAAAGGAAGTCCAGCACGAGAGTTGAGAAAGGGTGACGCACCATGAATCAATGAAGTCCATAAAAGTAAAATCCAGCATTGGCCACAAGACGGTGATGGTGAAACCAGAATGTATCAGGACAGACTCCTGTGTGCAGGAAAGGGGGGGCAAAAAGGAACAACACGGGGGAACCAGAGAGGGTGTGGATGGCCTGTGGGGACAGAGGGTGTAAACACATGTTGGTGCCCCCGGCCATAACATCCTGATTTATCATTTTGTGAACACTTCTTTCTTTTCTTATGAACATTATCCCACACTATTTTGTAGCATTAGCGGTAAGGATTGGCAATAGTTTTTTTTGTATAGGCCCTTTTATTTTGGCGAGACTCCACTAGGACTGTGTTATTATTCTTGGATGGTCGTAGCTTGCTCCCATCTTGGATTTTGGTTTAGATTAGGCATCTTACTCATTTTACAGTTTAATAAACACCCTTCAACTGTGATCACTTGTGTCTTTCTTACGGTGATACCATGTCTTCCTTACTGCACCTGGTTCTTGATGTGATCTTGTTGCTCGACAGCATCAAGTTGATTCCAGGACACTTTGCAGCTCTTGCGACAGAGTTCAAGATGGGAGACAGCTGCCGGTATCAGGTGGCAGGCAGTTTGGCAAGCTAAAAGATGGACCGCTGCAAGGTGAGCTACACCGAGGCTCGGGGTCAAGAATCGTCGTTTCTGTGCTGGTTGGCAGTTCTGGAACGCTGTTCGAGGCATCTCAGAAGGCTTTAGTGACTGCAGTGTGACCACAGTCAGTGGTGCAGCCAGTCACGATTTGAGGGCTCGACTGCCTCAAAAATGTCCTTAAAAGATAGACGATGGATGATGCTTGTTGTGACACTCCTCGTAGCTTCTTTCCAGGGCTCGTGTCGTCCTTTAAGGCGGATGCCCAAAGCTGAGGAGAGTGTTTGCAGGCAACAGCCTTGTTCTTTGGTCAGAGACTCTCTAGCACTTGCTGGCAGAACTTAGCAGGGCATGTGTGTGCTGGCTGGGTACCGGTTCTGGAGCTACTGGACAGGTCCTCTGAGGTCGGTATCTCCCTCTGTTCCCTGGGAGATGTTTAGAGGAGGAATATTTCTCCCCTCTTGAAAATCCTGGCCTTCCTTCACTGGCGGAAGCTGTAAGGCAGACTGTACCTTCAGCCAGGGTCCAAATGAGTCCTTCTTCTTACTCCTTTCAAAGTCATTGGATGATCTGCTAAATGAGGGGGTCAACCCCCTTTTAAAGCCAAATAGGACCCAGTGACTGGTGCAGGCTAAGCCTACCTTAATGAACCAATCCTGGGTCCCCACCAACAGTCTTCTATTATGTGAGAGGTCAAAACCAGAGTTCTTTGCACCAGAAAAGGTAAGGGGTGACAACATGTACTATCTTCCTGTCTGCACTACTGCAATGACCTTCTGTGAGGTCAAAGGTACTCATTTACTTGGCAGCGCCAAGCTTGTCAATGAGCTCATCTGCCAGAGGAATGGCGTGAGCATCTGTCTTCATGACAGAATTGAACCCCCTGTAGTCCACACAAAAGCAAACTTCAGTCTTGCCACCACTGTTCTTTTCAGGGACCAGTACCAGTGGACTAGCCCAGGAACTGTTTGATGGCTCTATCACTCCTAGGGACAGCATCTTGGAACCGTCCTCCTTGATGGTTCCCTGACCTCATTGGACATCCGGTAAATCCTACTCTTCACCAGCTTACCATACCCAGTGTCCACATCATGGGTGCACCAATCTACGCTACCCAGAGTCAGAGAAAACAGACCGGCAAATTGTCCCAGCAAACAGCAACAGTCTGTCAGTTGCTGTTCTGACAGGTTTTTGCAAGGTTGACACCTTCAACTGACACATCTGTGGCTTCAGTGTGCAAGTGGTCTGGGAGAGGATCCATCTACTCCTCAATCTCTCCGTCAGTCACTAATGCAATAACCAAGGCATCCCGGCTATAATGGGGTTTTAGCCGGTTGACATGAAAGACCCTGGACATCTGTTCTTTGACGTCAATGAGATAATTCACCTCACTGACCTTTTCTAGCGCACAGTAAGGTCCAGTCCACTTGTCCTGAAGGGTACTGGGTTTGACAGGCTCCATAATCCACACCCACTGACCAGGAGAATAGACTGTCACTATGCCCTTCTGGTTGTGCCAGTGCTTCACCAGCTCCTGACTGGCCTTTAAATTCTTTGTCGACTGTTACATCTACTTTGCCATTCTAGACCGAAGGCCGAGTACATAGTGCACCACATCTTGTGTAGTGGATGAGGGTTTGCTTTCCCATCCCTCTTTCACTAGACTGAGGGGACCTTGTACAGGGTGTCCAAACAGAAGCTCAAAGGGGCTAAACCCTACTCCATTCTGTGGCACCTCCGTGTAGGCAAACAGAAGGCATGGCAGCAGAATATCCCATTTTCTCCTCAGGTGCTCTTCCAAGCCACCTATCATGCATTTCAGGGTCTTGTTGAACCGCTTAACAAGCCCATTGGTTTGTGGATGGAAGGATGTAGAGAACCGGTATGTGACTCCACACTCTTCCCACAAAGCCTTCATATACGCTGCTATGAAGTTTGATCCCCTGTCAGAAATGACTTCCTTGGGGAATCCAACACGGGAGAATATTCCAATCAGAGCCTTCGCAAACCATGGGGGCTTTAATGCTCCTCAGAGGGACAGCCTAAGGGTATCTTGTGGCATGGTCTACTACTACCAAGATGTATCTGTTCCCTGAGATGGTTTGAGGACCCAAAGGAACCACAATATCCATGCCTATTCTCTCGAAAGTTGGCCCAACCACAGGTAGAGGAATTAAGGGGGGCTTTGTGGCACCACCTGACTTGCCAGAAGCTTGACAAGTTGGGCAGGACCGTGCAAATTCCTCAACCTTTACTCCAAATGGCAGCCAGTAAAAGTGCGCAGATAACCGGTTTGATGTCTAAGTGACTCCCAAGTGGTCTGCTAAAGGAATTTGGTGAGCCAAATCCAAAAGGAACTTTCTGTGGCATTGGGGAATCACCAACTTTCTGGTGCCCTCACCCTCAGAATCTTTTGGCTCACTGTACAGGAGTCCATCCTCGCAGTATACTTTGCACAATCCAGGGGCCTCACCCATAGCCTGCTCCTCCGCCTGCTTCCGCAGACCCACCAGAGTGGGACACTCTTTCTGGGCTGTGAAGAAATCAGTCTGACCAGGGCCCCAGCTGATGCAAACTCATCCAGTTTGGGCAGGCCCTTCAGATCTGCACCCACCTGGTCTTCCACCTCAGGTTACTGCTCTGCACCAGGCAACTCTGATGTCACTGAGTCCCCTACTATCAAAGTAGGGTCCTCAGTGGCTATTAGACCCTATACCACTGGAGTAGGTGACTCAGTAGTCTGTGCAACTGGACTAGAGGCTACCAGCCACGCCAGTCCTTGCAACAAGCCCTCTGGAAGCAATCCAAGCCCTAAGGCTCTCAGAGTTTTCAATCTGGCGCTCTCTTTGGTCGTCGGTCAGGTAACGACTGAGACTATTTCTGGGTCAAGAAGATCATTACCCAACAGACATGGGTTTAGGTCAACCTCAGAATCGTTCAATACATGGTCATACGCAATCAAATTGTACATCCCTTTAAATGTGTTAACTTTGTTACCGGCCACCCACCCACTCAGATATTTCAACGACAAGTGTGTGAACGCTTCAAATGTCTGCCCACTTTTCCTCCAATCTCTCTGAAACTCTTGAGATACTGTTCTGGGGTTTTACAGAAGTTGCTGAGGAGTGCTGCATTCATGCTCTCATAAACGGACCTTTCCTCTGGAGTTAACTGAAGAATTGAATCAGTCTCTGGTGTCGGTAAGCGGCTGATCAGGGCTGCACCCCACAGTACCTCATCCACCACCTAGCAGGAATGTCAGCTCAAGCACTTCAAACCAGTCAAAAATATCCTTCCCCACTTCATAATCCTGCACTAAGTCTTTGGAGATGTGCCGTTGGGGCTTAAACCGGGTACTCTGGTATGAGCCACTACTGCTGCTTTCGCTAGAGGTGAATCAATTGGCCTCTTTCTTCTCTTCAAGTGCCAGCTTGCGCAGCTCTATGGTGGCCCTGTCCCACTCTATGGTGACCTTCTCCTGCTGTTTCTGTTCCTCTAGCGCTAGTCTTCTCTCGTCGAGCAGGAGCTTTCTAGCCGCTACCTCACTAACAGTCGGAACAATTACTGGGCCACTTAGAGACTGTGCTGAGGCCTGGGACCTGCAGGATGCCGCACAAGCCCCTGTCCTCACTGACACTCTTGAGTGTTGAGAAACCACACTTGCCTCCTGGCAGGATGCTTGGCAAAATACTACTTATGTGGTTGTCATCATCATTTTCCCCTTCCGGAAGTTCTTATCCGTTCGGGTACACAGGCCCTAGCCCGTCCCCTGCGGTACACTCCCCAACCACCCTCCCTTCTACCAAACCTTGAATGTTGGTCAGCAATTCAGGTTTATTAACCTTAGTGCTGTGGGGTAGTCCCCTCTCTTGACATAAGATGCGCAAGACATCCTTGGTCCTGCCTTCTACAGTCTCCATATCAAGATCCATGACTATTACTAATACCTAGCAGTGACTTAACGTTGCCTGCAACAGTACTTTTATCGTTGGCTGACTAAGCTGTGCGCAAGTCTCCAACTGATCCGACCGATTGCCACCAATGTGACAAATCAACTTCCAGGGCGCCAGTGGTCCAGGGATGAATATTGGTTTCTAAACCATCAATGAGCCCCACACCTCTAGTAAACCAGAAGGGATCCAAACAGATTAGAAACACAAGTAAATTATAAACCTCCTTGTCCAATTTTGGTAACGTGGATGGACCAGCAGGATTATCTCTGCAAGGTCGAGGATCGTTGGTTAGTTGATACACAGCAAAAATACAATTATTACCCGATGATAAAAGGGACTGTCCAGTCAAGGTTGTATAAAAATATCTACTTTATTATTATTACAGCAGACAGTCCTGTTAAGGATTTCAATCGGGTGACACACCTTGGTCTTAGCCTGGTATTTAGCGCACAATTGGAATGATTTCTCTTTGTATTCTATGAATTCAATTTGAGATGGCACACAAAACCCCTCTCACACCCCCTTTTTCAAATACCCTGGGTCACAATGGACAAGGAACCAGGCAGGTTGATGTGAATGCAATATTTATTTATTTTTAAAATTCAAAGGAAATCATATACATTTTAATACTGGGCAGCAATCACCAATGGGGTGATAATTACAATGGAAACTGAAACAATACATTCGGTTAACCTTCTACAAGAACATATACAAAGCACAAATGAATAGGAGCAATTTTCCTCTTTGGGTAGATAGCACCTGAGTTAGGATTTCCCCTGCAATGCTCACCCAAACCCCTGGGAATCGAGTATGGAGTGGACAGAAAGAAGGAGCAGGGAGTCAGGGATATTGTGCAGCAAACAGAATCAGATTTTAAAGCCCTTTGCAATGGCACAAAATGACACTCGGAAATTGACAAATAAATAATTAATGTGTGGTTAAATCTATGAGGAAAATATGATTTCTCATGATATCAGGAATGGATAAACACTAGCAATCACAAGGCAAGTTCTCAACAAAAGGCATACAGTTCAATAACAAGTTGAAAGTAAGAACACAATGCGGCCGAATCACACATTGGAAAGTTGCATTTTACACGGATGCCATTTTAAATATCACAAATGTATTTTATGAAAAACGGGGGAAATACTCGGATTTGGAATGCGGTTTGTGGGCTGGGGAATAGATGTATATCACAGGGACAATATAAGAGTGAAAGGATGGTTGTAGCTGAAGATTTGGACGAGATTTGCAAGCTTTTCCCCTGGTTAATGGGATTTTAGTGGGATTTCTAAATCAAGGCCTTGCTAGGATGGGTCAGCTATGCTTTGGTCTGGCAGTGGAATCTGGAATCTGGCAAGATGGATGTAGAAGATCAGGAACGCAGGCGCTGGAAATTCAGGAGAGAGTCTGTCTAGAGTCCTGTCAGCCACCCTTTATATAAAGCATGGTGACATCACAGAATTATATGGTAGGGCAGGCTCAGCTGAGTATGTCCCTAAACAACTGATTGGACTCTTAGAGACATGACATCAGCTTTATGATGTGGGTTTACTATGTACAGAACCTCCCACAGTTAATTTTGCCACAACCCAGTTTGGACATAAATGGCACATTTTTACAGTTGTGGTATCTTAACAAATCACATGGGCAGATTACATATTTTATGTAGAGCATGGAAGTCCAATTCTCACAGTTGTAGGACCTTGTTTCGTCTGTTTAACAATTTTTCGGTTAGTTGATACACAGCAAAAATACAATTATTACCCGATGATAAAAGGGACTGTCCAGTCAAGGTTGTATAAAAATATCTACTTTATTATTATTACAGCAGACAGTCCTGTTAAGGATTTCAATCGGGTGACACACCTTGGTCTTAGCCTGGTATTTAGCGCACAATTGGAATGATTTCTCTTTGTATTCTATGAATTCAATTTGAGATGGCACACAAAACCCCTCTCACACCCCCTTTTTCAAATACCCTGGGTCACAATGGACAAGGAACCAGGCAGGTTGATGTGAATGCAATATTTATTTATTTTTAAAATTCAAAGGAAATCATATACATTTTAATACTGGGCAGCAATCACCAATGGGGTGATAATTACAATGGAAACTGAAACAATACATTCGGTTAACCTTCTACAAGAACATATACAAAGCACAAATGAATAGGAGCAATTTTCCTCTTTGGGTAGATAGCACCTGAGTTAGGATTTCCCCTGCAATGCTCACCCAAACCCCTGGGAATCGAGTATGGAGTGGACAGAAAGAAGGAGCAGGGAGTCAGGGATATTGTGCAGCAAACAGAATCAGATTTTAAAGCCCTTTGCAATGGCACAAAATGACACTCGGAAATTGACAAATAAATAATTAATGTGTGGTTAAATCTATGAGGAAAATATGATTTCTCATGATATCAGGAATGGATAAACACTAGCAATCACAAGGCAAGTTCTCAACAAAATGCATACAGTTCAATAACAAGTTGAAAGTAAGAACACAATGCGGCCGAATCACACATTGGAAAGTTGCATTTTACACGGATGCCATTTTAAATATCACAAATGTATTTTATGAAAAACGGGGGAAATACTCGGATTTGGAATGCGGTTTGTGGGCTGGGGAATAGATGTATATCACAGGGACAATATAAGAGTGAAAGGATGGTTGTAGCTGAAGATTTGGACGAGATTTGCAAGCTTTTCCCCTGATTAATGGGATTTTAGTGGGATTTCTAAATCAAGGCCTTGTTAGGATGGGTCAGCTATGCTTTGGTCTGGCAGTGGAATCTGGAATCTGGCAAGATGGATGTAGAAGATCAGGAATGCAGGCGCTGGAAATTCAGGAGAGAGTCTGTCTAGAGTCCTGTCAGCCACCCTTTATATAAAGCATGGTGACATCACAGAATTATATGGTAGGGCAGGCTCAGCTGAGTACGCCCCTAAACAACTGATTGGACTCTTAGAGACATGACATCAGCTTTATGATGTGGGTTTACTATGTACAGAACCTCCCACAGTTAATTTTGCCACAACCCAGTTTGGACATAAATGGCACATTTTTACAGTTGTGGTATCTTAACAAATCACATGGGCAGATTACATATTTTATGTAGAGCATGGAAGTCCAATTCTCACAGTTGTAGGACCTTGTTTCGTCTGTTTAACAATTTTTCGTCGTTTTCAGTGAGAAATATTCGGCCTAAAATTTTGTAACTCTATAAATGTGTATAGATTATTATTAGAAATATCAGTATTGAATTTCACAATGGCATCATGCACACTTCCCTCAAAATGTCCACTTCTCTGCCATTTCTGTTCCCAACATGGCAGTGAAAGCTACCACGTCTTAAACTAAAAACCACAAAATTACATTTACACTGTTAACTTTTTACATTTTTGCGAAGTCCTGTTGCAAAGATAAAAGTCTTAACATTTTATTATTACATAGCCTTTGGAAACAAATGAGGCGGGCCTTTGTCCTTCACTTGGTCCAATTTTTTCTCAGCTACCACCAACTGTCATTTAGGCCCAGGGTGGGGATGGGGGTTTCCCAAGTTTGATAGAATGTTTATTGCCACTTCTTCACTTAACAGGTTGGTGTCCCAGAATTTCTATTGTAAGTGGCCTCAGCCCAGACAAAAGTCTATCAAGCTAGCAATTATCACCCATGTGTGCCCTATAATCTACTGTGAGGGGCCTTCTGTTGCTAGCAACCCCCAAGCAGAAACCTGTTTGGGGCTGATTTCCCCCATGTAGCCAATGCAATTTAAATCCTTATTTTATTTATTTTTGTTCTGAATCATAAGAAAGCCTGTTGAATAAAACCTCCCATATATGTTTCACAGCCAGCACAAACCCCTCTACAATGCTAGATAAGGACAGGGCCTTATCCAACATACACTTTTAAACAGGTATTTTTCTTAATTGCAAAAGTACATTTAAACATGTGGTGACTGCTGGCATTTTCTTTTCCAATTCGGTGTTTCTCTTCCATCTGAATTCGCCCATTGTTCTGTAACCATAGTTAGTGTCTTGTATGCAGCAATTTGTTTGAAACACAGATGCACTGAAATTGACATAGGCCCAGAGTGCTGGGGTTTCTTTGAAGCATTGATATTTTTGACATTTTGTGACTCAAATGTCAAGCTTTTTCTGCGGCTGAAAATGAAGTTTATTTTGATTTTTTTTCTTCAGATTTGGATGGCACAGCCTGCCGTTCAGGGATCATGCTTTCTCCTGCTGAAGCACAATGCGGATATGGATGGGCATGGCAGGGCCTTTTTGATAAAAACAATGTGATGTGGAATAGTTGAGAATAGTGTCAGGGCAGCATCCTTTTTAGTGTAAAATGTTCCCATTTCAATGGGAACTTTTTGCAAGCAGCAGAGCAGCGCTGCTTTGATTTGCTTCTTTTGGGTACACCCAAGAACACACTGGCACCTTTCTCAGTGTGACCCCTGTTCCAACTCGCCCAATGGGGGTTTGGCAAGATGGTGCATCCATCCTTTTGTTGATGCAAAACACAGTTTTGATACAATGGTGCTCCAAGGAGCCAGCGCAGCCATTTTGCTGTTGACTGCAAAAGCACAGCTTGGTTATGAATGGGAATTCTGCTGAGTGGGTCAATGTAGCCCACAGTCCTACACACTACAAATACAACCCACCATGTAAAGGAACACAGAGAACAGACAGTTTCACAAAGGAAAGGGATGCACTCTGGATACTGATAGGAGGGTAGTTGGTAAAGCAATCAGTCTTAACTGTTCAAGGTTATTTGGTTTCAGCACCAAGGGAGCAAGGGGTCATAAAATGTCATTAGGGGCCTTCAGAGAAGGACCAGGGGACAGAACCACAATGTACCTGGTGCTTGAGATGATCTTGATGCTTGACAGCGTCGAGTCGGTTCCGAGATGGGAGACAGCTGCGGGCATAAGGCAGCAGGCAGTTTGGCAAGCAAGGCTGGATGGACGGCTCCAGGCTGGCCTACACGGCGGCTCTTGGTCAAGAATCATTGTCTATGTGCTGGTTGGCAGATCTGGAATGCTTGTCGACACGTCTCAGGCGGCTTTAGTGACTGCAGCATGACAACAGTCAGTGGTGCAGCGAGTCACAGGTGGAGGGCTCGACTAACTCGAAAATGTCCTTAAAAGATGGACCCCGGATGATGCTTGTTGTGACACAAATCCTAGCTTTTCTGCTGGGTTTGTGTCATCCTTTAAGGCGGACAACCCAAAGCTGAGGAGAGTGTTTGCAGGCAACTGCCTTTTCCTTTTGTCAACGACTCTTTGGCACTCCCACCTACGAAGCTTGCTGGCATGACCTAGCAGGGCACACTGTGTGCTGGCTGGGTATCGGTTCTGGTGTTGCTGGGCGGGTCATCTGAGGTTGGTATTGCCCTCTGTTCACTGGGAGATGTTTAGGGGAGGAATCATGCTTCCCTCTTGGAAATCCTGGCCTTCCTTTACTGGCAGAAGCTGTAAGGCAGTCTGTACGTTCAGCCAAGGTCCAAATGAGTCCTTCTTACTCCTTTCAAAGTCATTGGATGATCTGCTAAATTAGGGGCTCAGCCCTCTTTTAAATCCAAATGGGCACCAGTGATTGGTGCAGGCTAAGCCTACCTTAATGAACCAATCCTGGGTCCCCACCAACAGTCTTCTGTTATGCGTGAGGTCATAACCAGAGTGCTTTGAAACAGGAAAGGTAAGGGGTGACAACATGTACTACTAAGTCCCACCCATCTTCCTGTCTGTTGTGGATCAAAGTGTCTCTCTGGTTAGTTTAGCTCTAAGTGACTCTTGATCAAAGCGCAGCTCTCTCTTGAAGTTTGTGGCGAGAACAGACTTTCTGTCTCCATCAAATCACATACTTCTTCCCTCTGAAAGGGGTTCCCCGCTGGGGGTTGCCTACTGTAAATAGTTTGTCCAAGACATTACATTCACTTCATACAGAGGGTTGGGAGCTAGATTCAAGTTGACATATTGCATATCAAAGTGGTGTTAGTTTTCTGTCCCTTGTGTTAGTACTGTGACCAGGCCTTTTCGCAGGCCTGCTTTCATTTAACTCTCATCAGTATGCACTGCCACCAAACAGAACTTTGACAACAGAACAGGATGGATCCATGTAGCCTTTGATATTTAATTAGGCTGACCATGGCAGTAGGAAGGTGTTGCCTTCCCCCTTCCACATATACTTTGATGTACCCGTGGCTGTCACATTCCAGCTAAATGTGACAGGGAGGACTGTGCCTGTAGGCTGTGTCTCCCCGGAGTACACTTGACTATGTGTTTATTGTGTGGCGAGCATAGGAGAATGTGTGCAGATTAGCCCCACACATTTTCTGAGGTTGATCTCCCATCATTCTATTTCTTACAACATTTCCAAAAAGAGTAGGTGAGTGCATGCTCCTTGTGTGGATGGTCGAATTCTTCACATTGCTCTCACCCATACACACATTTTAAATATATGAGCGTTCACTAAGCATTTATTCAAGGCAAGTTGAACACCAACATTAATCCCATTGAAATTGTTAAACAAGTGGAGCGTGCAGAGTTGAACACTTTCACTAAACCACTGCTCAACAAACCCTCAATTTGTTAAGTTGAGGACTTGTTGAAGTGTAGTTGTGCTTTGATTGAGCACTTTCTAGGATTACATGGGCCCTCATTACGACCCTGGCGGATTTTTACCGCCATCGGCGGACTTTTCAGCCATGGCGCAAAGTCCCTTTACGCCATGGCGGATGGTGGACTTACCGCCCCATTCCGAGGTCGGCGGGGCGGTAAGTCCCCATTGACCCATTTACCCTTCCCCATTCCCATTTCGGCCCCATAGGGTATAATGGGAGTGGGGAAGGAGTTAATTACGCCACCGTAAATTACGGTGGCGTAATTAACACCAAGGTCCCAGAGCGCCATGGATTTCTCCGCCCGCAAAAAGCGGGCGGAAAAATGACCATGGCGCTCCGGGAACTCGTAGTTGGCGGTAAGGGGTCGGCGCAGCTAACGCTGGCGCAGACCCCTTAGCGCCAGGGTCGTAATGAGGGCCATGGAGTTGAGCAAACTAATTTGTATGTAAAAATCTCAACTAGTGCTCAATTTCAGTACAGTTGAGGAGTAGTTGAAAGCTCCCGGTTGAGCGTTGTAGGGATTTTTTAGTAGGGGCACAGTTGGTCCCTGATTCAATACAACATCCGTATTTAGAATGAATGGCCAAAATGTTCATCAATTTGTGCCATAATTGGTTCCCCGTTTTTCACCTTTTACACTGCTTTAATTTTGTGCATTAGTCGTTCAGGACATTCATAGGCTGGTATCATGGCAATCCAGTAAATATTAACATTATTGAGACTCAAAACAGCAACAATGACAGATTTGTCGCAGCTTGCTTAGCATTCTGGAAACTTTCCTTAGAAAGGAATGCAATGCAGCAGGAATGGAAAGCAGGTTGGAGTAAAGTCTGTGACATATTTACCTGTTTTTTAAAGTAATTTGGATCCTGCAAAAGAGCATACAAGTACATTCTGGGCAGCCATGTGTTGATTTTTGTAAGGTTCATTCCCTGTTAGTCGTTCCCTAGCAGCAGTGCTTTGGAAGACTTACCTTTTGGTGTACAGAACGGGTACAGACATGTCAGTTTTGGATCCCTAGTTCCCCGGTGGAAGGCAAGCATTGTGAAGACTGCAAGGTATGTCTGTAAATAACTGTTATGGCGTGGAAGTGGATGACAGGGGAGAAGACTGTGTTATTGGTTTTGGTGCTTTTCGGTGGTGTAAGCTACCAAATATCGCCAAAACATTGGCACTGTAAAAGAGAAAGGAGAAAGGCGAGCTCGGGGGCATTGTATAGCATTGGCATGGCAACTTGCCGACGCTTGGCGATGAAATGGCCAAAGCTCCTGCTGGGCCTTGTTTTTTTAAGGAGGGCTGTGCTTCTGCCATTTTCATGTGCAACTTTAAGTACTCGCCAGTGGCTGGCGACAACCTGTGGGCATGGGACTCTTTGTCAGTGCGTGCACAGTCGCCAATTAGTAACTTGAGCGCAGCTGGAGCACGTCGCCCTGTCCAGCAGCAGAGCTGATGCTCGTGGACTGCTGCACAGGGACACCACCGTGCCTCTGCCCACTGCTGCTGCTGTTCTGGTAGTGGCTGGACACCGTTTTACAGCTTCAGCAATGGACCCGCACTACTGGAAACCAGCTACGCGGCAATGCCCGCTATGGAGATCCGGAAAGTGGGATACGGAGCTCCAGAGTAAATACAACAGGGAACTGGGTGCCTGTATCCGCCATGAAGAGGAAGACTTTTTCAGAATGCCTCTACAGAGTAGCTCGGGAACGGAGCTCAAGTCAATGCCGCTGCCTACACTAGTCTCCATTGCTGCGCAGCTGGACAAAGGGGGAGAACTCTTAAGTTGATTCTACCTCATTCCCAATAGGATGTCATATATGTATATATATTTTGGCGCTTCGTTTCGCATTGTTGAAGTAAAAAAAAAGTCTGTCCTGATAAACATGTTAGCTTGGTTGGCCCGAGAGTTGATGTTGGGGAAAAAAAACGCTTTATTACTTCTCGTTTACTACTTGAAAGCAGCATTGTCCGTGTAATGCGTTCATAATTGCTGACAGGCGACGGTGCGCATGCTACGTAGCGCCGACACCCTCAGTGGGGCGGCACGGTGGCAGCCATTGTTGCTCCCCAGCCCCCCCCCGTTATCATACCGCATTCGTCTCTCACTCCTACCAATCTACCCTCCTCCCCCAGCAACCCACCCCCGTCCACCCAAAGGATAGGCAAAGACCAGTAGGATGAGTGGGAGGAAAAATTGCCACAGCAAACTTTATTACACATAAAGTCAGGAGTTATCTTACAGGTGTTCCGTTCACGCTCAGGATTTTCTGCGCTGAGAGCAAGCAACTATCCCCCCCCGCCCCTTCTGGTCCCTGGGGGACCAGACGCGGGCGCCCAGTCCCTTCCTCAGCAGTCCCTCTCTACCCTTTGGCCATTTCATTTCTTTATTTTGCAATTTCTTTTCATTTTACTTTGCAATTTCTTTTCATTTTATTTTGCAATTTCTTTTCATTTTCTTTCCCCAACGCTATTTCAGTGCGATTGCTATTCCGTGCTTTACTTTCCATTACATTTCCAATTCCGCTTAGGCTCCTTCAAAAGGATGCGTCCCGGTCTCATTTTACTTTTGCTACCTTTCCCCTGGATTCCCTCTTCCCGTTTCCCCAGGTTGGCTTATTGAACCCGGTTAACTTTCTCTCCCCAAACAGGTCTTCCTCCTTCCTTTTCGGACCTCCTACCAGGGAGCCCCTCTCCCCCCCTCAAACGAGACCCCGATCCGCCCTATCTCTCCCTGCCGCCTTAGACCCATCCCCCCCGGCCCCCAGCGCGCCCTCCTGTTCTAGAGAACCCCCTCCGTCAAGCGCTACCTATCCCCCAGAGCCCAGCATCCTTCTTATCCCCATCCTCTTCCCCGGCCTATCGCTAAGGAGGGGTCCATCCCAACTAACCCCCCTGCTCCTCCTGGCCCCTACCCCCGCACTCCAAGGCCCCCCCTCCCCCAAGTTTCTTTTCGATCTCCTTAAGCTGCCAATCACAAAGGGCCCCCTTCTCTGGGGCCCCCCTTCCCCTCAGTTACCAACGTACTTGCCGGAGCCCCGTTCCCAGTGCCAAGTTTTCATTTCCCCCCCCCCCCCCGTTGCTGACTTCATTGTTCCTTTCCAATTTTCAGTTTCCAACGATGCACTTCACTTTCCAATTTTCAGTTTCCAACGATGCATTTCCCATTTCCCCCACCCACTTTTGGAGTTGGAAAGGTCTTCCAAGCCCCCTAACCCTCCCCATTCACGTGGGCCTCCCCTGAGTCTAATACTCCTGGGCGCCGTTCTTAATAAACTGATGGCTGTGCAGTTCCCCTTGTGGTATCCGCCAGTACTTTCTAACGGGAACACCAGGTAACATCCGCTGGGCTTGTCTGCAAGAGAAAACATCATACATCAGTACAACCTTGAAAAGGGGAGGGCGGGAGGGCAACGTAGGCGAGAGCCGGCAAGAGAGACCCAGCGACCTTTCCCAGGGTATTTAAGCCCAGGGGGCGCGCGAGGTGATGACGTCACCTGCCCCTCCACCCCCCTCCAGGGGGTGCGATGCGTGGCTCACCCCCCCTCCCCCATGGATCCTCGAGCCACCATGCCTCGTGAGGCAGTCGGCACTAAGGGGGGCCCCCGCCGAGGGGCCCTCCTTCGTCGGGCGCGGGAGCCCGTCGTTCTCTTAAGTAGCCTTTGATGGTTTTTGTGAGACTTGTAGCCAGGGAAGCGGTTACCTCATCAAACTTGTTGTAAAATGCACTGTCTCGGATGGAAGGACTCATCACTTATCTTTTAACGAAACTGTGTCCCCTTTTAAACTTAAATGAAACCTTACTTAGAGTTGTATTATTTTATTCTAAAAAATATGAACACTTAGATAAACGTTTTGGCCATGTGTACATCATGTTTGTCGAATAGTCGCATTCTTTGCGGTGACGATACGCTCAAAGAACACAAACACTGAATATTTGCACAATTTCTGAACTTGAACTCGTGCACTACTTTTTGGTTTTGGCGTAAGCCTACTTCCATTGTGTGGCGGGGGAAGCTGTCGAGTGGGTTGCTGCAAAGACGGGAGCGGGTGGGTCAGAGTACAGAGCAGGGACGGTCCGGCCTCAGCCAGGCACGGTAGAGGAGTGGGGAACACACGGGCAAGCATAGTCAGCTGTTTGGGGGATGGGTGTAAACTAGGGTGACCAGACGTCCCGGTTTTCCCGGGACAGTCCAGGGAAATCACCCTCTGTCTGGGTTTGCAGGGTTGTGTGGCTAATTAAAATTGTAATCATTTTTCACAACACGTTCAGAATGTTGGAGCTGGAGGATTGGCTCGAACCCCAAACCTTCCAGGTAAAGGGCACAACACTTACTGACTGTGCTACAGACACTGGCTTGGAAATGATTGTACAGCAAGCCATGTAATATCAATTAGAGCAAACGCTTGTATTGAATTAACATGCCAAGATTCACAGACAAAACTGCACAAATGAGATTCTAAACAGTTTATAAAAAGGAGAAGTGCTGGAAATGTAATTGGGTGGTGGTTGTGGGGGCGTGTTGGGGAGGGGCGGTAATTGGTGGGCTGCAATGGAGTAGTCCCTCTTTTATGTTGTTAGTCGTCCCGGATTTTCATTTTGGAAATGTGGTCACCCTAGTGTAAATGAGAGAAGTGTTAGAATAGAAGAGAGAGCCCTTGCCCACCAGGAACCTGGGGAGTGGGTATGCAACACAAAGTGCATTGTTTGCCAGCTGGAAGAGGTGAAAAGGCAATGAAGCCCATCCCTGATAGACACGTGTACAGAACTGGGTAGCGGAAATATTCACTGTGGCTTGTATTTGGTATCCCAGAGATAATTGCACACACGTTCATCGCTCTTTCCATAAGCCAACTCTTGTGCAGCTGAACGTTACAGCGAGATGTGTCCGAGAATGTTGAAAATCGCCTTGAGATGCCTGTCATTGGCTGACAAAGCCACTCTTGAAGGTGCACTGTCTACAGAAAATGGCGCTGGACCGGGCTGCACTCGCTGTTGATAGAAAGTGTCCACAATCCGAGTTTCGCCCCCATTTATAAAGCTTTAGCATCCGTTAAGTGAAGGCTCGTGTGGATTTGACTTGGGCTTTGTGAAGTGCCCAGTCTGGTGGATACTGTGCATTATTGGCCTTTCGGCCCAGCAGCCTTTGCTTGTTCGTTTCAACCCTCTCGCATGTATCCTTCGTCTGCCAGTTCACATGAGGGCATTCACTGCTGCTGCACAGGTTCTCATTGCAACACAGGCAGGAGCTGGCTTCAGCCTGCTGCCGCATTCTCTTGCTATGCTGTCGTCAATTCATCGCAAAGTAGCATATTAAAACAAAAAAACCCGCACACACACTAGCATTTTTTCTCTCGACTTTTGTATGTCAATGTTCAGTGGGTTCACGTTTACCTATGTGACATCGACCTACATATTTTAAAAATGTTCGTCAGGGTAAGGAAGTGGCTGTGCTTAGGGTATGTCTTGTGCAGCGCTGCATCTGGTGAGAGTGTCGATTTCAATGGGCCACCCTATCCCCACTCTCTCTACCCCCACTCACCCACACTATCCCACCCATCCTACCTCCAATCTCTCTACCCCCAACCACCCTACCAACTCTCTCTACCGCACCCTCTCTAACTCAACCTACCACAACTCATTCTACCCCCACCAACCCACACTAAACCCCACTCTCTATACCCACATCAACCCACCCTAATCCCACTCTCTCTACCCCCACCAACCCACCCTACCCTCACTCTCTCTATCCCCACCTCCTCTCTCTATCGCCATCCACCCACTCATCCCCCACTCTATATCCCCTCACACCCTATTCTCCTCTCTCTACAGCCAACCATCCTACCCCTTCTCTCTACTCTACCCCCACCCACACACACGTACCCCCTCTAGCTTGCTAGCCCCACCCTACCTATACCCTCTATTTCAACCCACCTACCTTACCAAGTCTCTCTACCCCCTCTAATCCTTCCTCTCACACTCTCGCTTTATTTCTTACCCTCGCACTCTCACCCTTTCTCGCTCATATTTACTTTTGCTACGGATGGCACCTTCTATCAATAGCTTCCCCCCCTTGCTTTATTTCCCTTCTGATTCTCTTGCACACCCCTCATCGCATCCTCCTCTAAAACTCTGCAGTCCCCTTCTTGCACCCTGGTGCCTATAAATGCATAACACAAAGGACAGAGTAAACTCCACAACTATTGGCATTGCCAATGCTTGTTTTGTATTTGTATTTAGATAAAGAACAAGGAATTTGATCACATATGCCTTACAATAACACATTTACAGATGGATCAGGCATTCCCACGAAGGGGTTCTGTACAATAGCACAAATATGAGAATGAGTGGTGAGCCAGGTTATGAGGGTGTACAAAAGTGGGGCATATATCATAGATAAAACAAACAGAAAAAGGTATATATAAGAAACGAGGTGACTTACAAAGGTAACATTAACCTAACGGGGCATGTACTTCAAACTAAAGAGGAGTACTATAGAAACATACAAAATTGCATTATTGCATGGTCTCAAATACCCCTCGAATTTTATGAGGCATTATGCGTTGCATCTCCCATGCATAAGTATGTGAAAAAGAAATGAAGAAGCAAAGAAGATGGGAGTTTAGACACATCGAGGATAATGTTTGTTCTGGTTTCCTGTTCATGTCCAAATGCCAAGAACATGTCTTTATAAACAAAATGCAGCAAAGAAACAATAGCAACATTTTGCATTGACAGTAATAATACCATCAGGGCACAATGCAGAGTACGGTGCCGATCACCTAACGGAGGCACCTGGGCATATCGTGGCCTGGGCTGTGCATGCGCCTACATTTGCAACTACTTCAATACATACACCTACTTAAGTCTGTTATAAAGTGACACTGGGGAATCGTTCTGGGTCTATTAGAGATACACTGTTCTCAGCTGCTTTCTAAAGAGAGAGAGAGAGAGAGAGAGAGAGAGAGAGAGAGAGAGAGAGAGAGGTCTGGCAGCGAGAGGACCTCTATTACTAATTCAGAAGTTGGTCTTATTCACATATAAGGGAAGGTTCTTGACATATTCGTTTTGCCTTGTTAGGTGTTACCTAAATGAGTTGATCCCCACCACATCATCTCAACTGAGGCCATAAAAGCAGGACTCAACATAGTGGCTAAAACACTGTCCCTCCTCCAATTGCGCCGCAGTTTCAAAGGCAAGTTCCTGGTGAAGCCACATTGGTCCTTCGCAACTATGGCCAGTTCGGAGAACGTAAAGATAGGCCTGGATTAACTATGTCCTGGACTGTGCCGCCCAAATGACTGCAGCCAACTGGCAGCATTTTGTGGTGGGACATTTTACAAGCAACTTACTGCTGGGTCGGTGGCATGTGGTGTTAAAATAGGGGTTGGGGTAAGTTGGGGTGCTAGAATTGGGATATGTCGTATGGCCCACATAAAACCATAACAGTAGTTGAGGGTGGTCCGCCCCGGACGGCTTCTCTTCACCATGTTGATTGTATTCATAAAGATATAAACATGCCCGCTGAAAATCTACCATGAGGCCAGAAAAATACTTCAGACAGGACATAACAATCTTATAACCGCTTACCCCTGGCACCCAATATTTGATTAGAGCCAACACTGCAGAGCTTTCAAGCATGAGTCAGCCTTCATGACTTTTGACATTAGAAGTGGAAGCAGGAGGGGTTGTCACAGCCGCTTACCTGGTGTCGGGGGTTGTTCGGGCTCTGGCCCGTGTTCTTGGACCACTTGCTCCGCTGGAAGGGAAGGACCACATTCCCGGTGCCCTTTGGATCGAAAGTAGGGTCTCCAGAAGGGATCTGGATGTTTAAAAACTCAGCAGGGCAGCCTGATTGCCCGGTGCCCAAGATCTCCGAGATGACGTGGTAACCTGTAGCATAGCCAAAAGAAAATTACCAGCCAACACGTACAGTAGGTGTCACATTGTTTCATTTGCTTTTAATGGCTACATTGACAAAATCCTGAACTCTGAATGGTTAAGAAAAGAGGGGAAGGAGCACAAGAATGGAAGAGTAGATTAAGAGGGGGGGAACACGAAGGTCATCTGAGTCCCATCCCACCTTTTCACCCAAAATACATTCTCTTCCAATTCTAGTGATTTAAAATTAAATGGAGTCTCTTTAGTGGAAGCTTTTGAGAGCAAGAGCGCTTGAAGGCTCTGGAATAAAACCAGGGTAGTGATCGATTGTCCTTTAACCATGTCAGCCTGCTCAATAGGTTTCTTAGGTTGACTTTTTTTTCAGGTCAATCTTATTGACAAAGGTGTTTTTTAAACGATGTTTCCATATGTCACCCATCTTCATGGTTTCGGTCTTTGAAGAGTCCCAAGTCAGCTTTTTTAATAATAGATTTAATAACAGATCAACAGATTAAACAATTCTACATCCATGTCATGTCCACTCACTGTTTGATCAGACTCGGGTCATTTCGCTTGCTCGTAGAGATGCCATGCTCTGCATTACAGGGGTTCTAATGGCAGAGCCGGTCAGATGCTTAATCGAAAATAGTATCCGTTTGGCAAAAACATGACTACTGCCACTGCACTGGCATGAATTCCTACCTTTGCAGAACTGTCCATGAGACACTGGGAGGCGTCTGAGTGACCTTTGGCCAAGGGGGAGTGGGGCTGAGCTACAAACAAACCAGAACATGTTCTCACCAGGCAAGCAGAGCTGGGCAGAGCCGCTCAGACTACAAGGCATGCCGAGCATGTGCCGTACTCTACACCATAGGTGGAGGGCTCTCTGAAATTCTCCTGATTACTCAACATACAAGTTAAGTTGCCTGTGGCTAAGGATTGATAATGTCCCAACATTTCTCTCTGGACTTTTGAGGGATTCAAAAATTTCTTGTGCAAATTAGGATCAATATATACACCCTCCACACTTTAAGGGCTTAAGACTGTGTTTACTCCAAATGATCGGAAGGCGAACAGCCCAGAGAGATGGGGTGGCCCAGAGATTGTGCATTCCACAATGAATTAGGAAAAAGAGGCGTCGTCATTTCCTTACCCCCTCCAAAACCACTGCCAAGAGATGAACCCCCTCAAACTGATGTCCATCAAAAGAAGGGCACTGGGCGAGTGGAGAACAGGGGGCAATATGTAGGGATTGGCAAAGGAAGGGGCCAAGAACAAACAGAAGACAAGGATCCTGCTTACCAAAGAACACACCGAGGACAGTCCTGTTCCTAGCCGAGGGGAGGCCAGACCCACCCTTCATGGCCACGTTACTGATTTCCCGTGGGTTGGGAAGGTTCGGCTCCTGCACTGCCTGGTAGACACCGTCTCCATACTGCGCCGGCAAAAGTCGCAAGAGTCGAGAATCTGAGGAAAGAATTGTGGGACAACATCATATGTGAGACCGACAGTATTTCTTCAAGTCTAAATTCTAACCAATATGGAAAAGGATGGATCAGTTATGACAGGGATCTGCAACCTGAGGTCTTCGGATGACTTGGACCATGACTCCCATGATCGCTCACCATTCAGTATGTGGTCTCGGGCTGACGGGAGTTGTAGTTCAAAACATCTAGAGAGTCAAAGGCTGCAAACTCCAGTTTTAGGGATAACTGGAGACTGAGTGTCAAAGAGCTCTGTGAAAAAGTCCAGTGTACTTTTTTCAAATTATTGATTTGGGGCATTTACTGAGTGAGGTATAGCTTGGAGAAGCAGCAGAGCGCTACACATGAGAGTTTCATAGTATTACATGTTAGGGAGCAAAGTTACAACAGGGCTGTGTAAGCAACAGGAGCAGTAATCAGGAATGAGATGGAGTTGGAACGGGGTTGAACAGTCTCCTGCAATTCAACACTATTAAGGGCGGCCGCCTGCATGAAATGTATCGCAGTAGACGTTCCTGCAGCAGAGATGAAAATAATACAATTGCAACACTCACTCTGTGATAGGTGTGTCTGGGTAGCAGTTTGGTTGACTGATTATCTAAGCCTAAAGAGAGCGCACACTGGCTCATGTAAAAGAGAGAAAGGGCTGGGCGATCACTCACTGGGTGGAATGTTGAGACGCTTGAGATGTAGTGACGTGTGCAAGGAAGGGAATAGAAGTTTTTACCGAAGCTGAATTCATCGCAGTAGAATTCATCGCGTTTTTTACCACGCATCTTTCTGCAAATATATGTGGGTGGTGGGGTTAGGTGAGTAATTAATGTAAGGGGATTAAAGTGGGGGTCTGCGGGGGTCTCCCCCGCATATATTTACGGCAAAATCTTCCAGAAAAAAGAAAAATCAATGAATTCTACCACAATCAAATAATCTCGAGCAAATCACCCTAAACCTGCAAGGAAGATGCCATCTGGTCGTTGGTCTGTGGATACTACAGGGTGCAGTGCAAATAAGGCTGGCAAAGAATTGAAAGTCAGACAAGAGCCCTTTCTAGGGATCCCAGTCTGGGGCCCTCACATCCTTGTGGAGGAAAGGGGCCCCATTTGCTTTCTGGACTAGATATTCCATCTGCACTTTTCCAATATCCCCCGAAATGGCTGCTAAGAGGGTGCCAGGTATTCCATCGTAGGTACATGAGCTCCTTGAGGCATTTTGGCACATGACTTAACTGTCTGAACACGTAGCCTGATGGTGTCACCGCTTGTGTGAAAGAACGCCAATTACATCCATCAGTGACTAACTCTTTAACATCACAATGAATGCGCTTGTGAGGGGCAACTCCCATGGCAACAAGGATGTTTCCATAATATGTCCCTTGTGAAATAGGTAGAATGTGAGGAGCTCCCTCCCAATTCATAGACAATTTTACAAAGAAGCAGAGATTACATAAAGCAATCTCTAATTTTTAGGTGGACAGAAACATGTCGAATGTAGTGGTGAATGGTATCCAGAGATTCCCTCGAATACATAGCATCGCATGCAAAAGCCTTAAAGAAATGCATCGAAAAAAAGATTTTTTTTGTAGGTAAAGGTTTTTTTTATTAAAATGGGGTTTAAGGGGTAATAAAAGAGGGGTTGAGGAGGACCCCCCCCATTAATTTTTTTTTAAATGCATTTTTTTGATGCATTTTTTTTCGAGGCTTTTGCATTCGATGCTTTGGATGTCGAGGCTATCACCAGGAACTTTGGTGAACCTGATTTCATCTAATTACACAAAGTCACGTATGATCATTTAAGACCAAATGGTGTATGGTTGTGGCAAATATGTTATTTGCTGCAGTTATTTTATGTTTTCACTTTAATTACAAAATATTGGACACCCAGCGAGTGGGATTTTTTCAGTGTTATTTAAATGAAATGATTGGTAGTTTTCTTGAGTTTTAACCATGAGAAATATAGTTGAGAAACTGTGCATAGAAAGGTTATATATGACATAAGCATGATTTCAGGATATTGAGAGATCCATGGGTGACTGTGTGAAGATTATGTCACCTCTTCTGTAAACCCTTTGACAGATAAGCGCCATGTAGTATATATCTCAACATACTCAACATTAAAAAAAGGTCTTGTGTTTGCTGATTTCCTAAGTGGCTCCACTCAGACTTGAGAAGAAGTGCCTCCTCCTGTGTATTACTTCTTCTAATTGTCACTGTCTTTATGTCTGTAGGATCTCTGTCACTATCTGCTGACTAAAGACTTGACCTAGATGGTTTTGGGATCTCCTGAACATTTTTCTCGATTAGCCAAACTCATTGGTGGGGGCATTACTGATACCTGCTGGACTGGATCACTTCCTGAGGCCCTTGAATCGCCAACATTTCCCTGTGACCCAGTAACACTTTGTTTGTAAGCTGACAATCCTATGCAACTGTATTCCCTGTTCCACTCTTGCAGTTTTCAGCTCATTTTAATTTTTTAAAAGGCCTGTACCATCCGTACTAAGCGGTTGGCACCTAAGTTATTTTTTTTGTTTTTTTTGTTTGTTTGTTTGTTTATTTATTTGGTAATGCGCACCAAACCCTTGGGTAACTGGGCGCAGCAATGTACATGAAGATTCAAGCTTGTTACAATATTTGGCATGAATATGGCGAACACAAGGCAAAAAGAAATATATACAGTAATACAATATTTTGCATGAGTATACCGAACACAAGGTAAAAAGAAATATATACAGTAAAGTATACAAACATGTGTGCAAGTACAAGACATAGCTTAAAGGAGTACGAAGCATTCTAGCAAGACTGTGTAGTAGCTGAATATATGATTAAGTTTATAGGTCAAACTATAAAGCTAGGTATCATATACTTGTAGGTGGGTGTTAGTCAGGTTATGTGTCATTGGCTAGGTATCATATACTTGTAGGTGGGTGTTAGTCAGGTTATGTGTCATTGGCTCGCAACCAGTTAATTATTTTGTGTCTAAATTTAGGGTACAGTTGTTCAGTTCTAAGGTCGAGAGGTAACTTGTTCCAACAGTGAGCAGCTTTGACTGGGAAGCTAGTTCCTCCTGCGGTCGATCGCTTAAACCGGGGAGTTTCTAGTTTAAAGGTGTTGGCCGATCTCATGGGTCACATGGAGGTTTTCCTTGTAATTTTTTCCATAAAATACGGGGGGGGGCTAGGTTGTTCAGACATTTAGAGGTGATGGAAGCTGTTTTGAGTAAGATTCTGTCCGTTATTTTTAGCCAATTAACCTCTTTCCTGAATTTGGTGACGTGCTCTCTGTGGGGGATGTTTAGTGCTGCTCTCAAGGCATTGTTCTGCAGTCTTTGAATTTTGTCTGTGATGTATTTGTTAGCTCCTGAGTACAGGGCATTACAGTAGTCTAACCTAGACATGATGCGAGCATTAGCTACAGTGATGCAGCTAGAGCTGGAGAGGTACGGTCTGGCTGCGCGGATGAGTTTGCAGGTGTAGGTGGTAGAGGAGGCGAGGGAGTTGACCTGCTTCTTGAGAGTGAGGGAGGAGTCCAGATAGAATCCAAGGGTTTTAACCACAGGCATCACTTTGATAGGGTGGTTATCAATGCTGAAGGATGTGTAGTTTGGGCCTAGTGTTTGGATATTAGCTTCAGAACCTAGGATTAGTATCTCGGTTTTATCGTCATTCAGGCAGAGGCCATGTGAGGCCATCCATGCCTGAATGAGGGTGTATATCTTGTTCACCAAGGCTAAGTCTGTCTCGTAGTCGCCCGAAAGGGGTATGAGGATCTGGGTGTCATCTGCGTAGTTCGTGTAGGTGACACCCAGTCTGTCCAACTTGTCAAACAAAGGCTTGGTGAAGATGTTATACATGGTGGGGGAGACACAAGATCCACAAGTTATTTTGATAGGGTCAGCCGAGTCAGAGGTGGAGAAGACTCGCATAGTGCGATTAGCTAAGAAGGATTGGACCCAAGCAATGGCATCTCCAGTGAAGTTGGTGGCAGATTCGAGGTGGTTGCATAGGACTGCATGGTCTACCAAGTCAAACGCTGCCGACAAGTCCAGTAAGAGGAGCAGGGCTGTTTTTCCAATATCCTTTAGTTCCTCAATTTGTGTCTTGAGGTCTAATAGAGCTGTTTCCGTCCCATGGAGTGGGCGGAAGCCAGATTGCTGTGAGCCAAGCAGGTGGTTGGCTTCCAGGTAGTCCTGGATTTGTATGTAAGCGGCTCTGTCTAAGACCTTAAGTAGAAACGGCACAGTGGTGATGGGTCTGTAGTTGGTAGGGATAGTGGGGTCTAAGGTTTGTTTTTTCAGTAGTGGGAGGACCCATGATTCTTTGAGGTTGGTAGGTACCGTGTTGGATTTAAAGGAGGAGTTTATGAGCTTGGTAATGAAGGGGGCTAGGTCCATAGCTGCGTCCTTTATTATTTGTGCAGGGCAGGAGTCGCCCTTGCAGTTGGATGGTTTGAGGGACAATATTATTTTTTCTGTGTCAATTATGGAGATAGTCTTGAATCTGAAGGGTGCGGTAGACTTCTTCTCCTGAGGTTGGGGTATTTGTTGGTCAGAGGGTAACAGTGTGGCCTTTTTTTTGCAATTTTGCTTTGGAGCAAGGAAATTTTGTTAGAGAGGGCAGTTTGGATGTTGGTACACCAGATTTTGTTTTTGGGGGCATTGTCTGTGGGTTGAATGGGGGATTCCAATTCGCGGAGGATGGCGAATAGCTCTTTAGTATTAGAGTTAGCTTTCTCAATCCTATCGTTGAAGGTGTTCTTCTTGATTTTGATCATTTCTTTTTTGTAGGCTTTGGCAAATTCAGTTAGAGTATTTTTGTTACTTTCAGTGGGTGAGTGGCGCCAGATAGATTGGAGTTTTCTTTTTTGTAGTCTTAGAGATTTGAGGTGGGGCGTACACCAGGCATTTAGGTGGGCTTCCTGTTTTGCTTTGCGCAGTTTGAATGGGGCAGTAGCATCTAGGGCTTTAATCATAGCATCATTGAAAGTATTTACTAAGGCGCCAGGGTTGTTACTTTCCAGTCCCGATGTGGCTGGAAGGAGGAGAGGGATAATATTTTCAGCAGTCATATTCTCCTTGCTTCTAGTTGGGAGAGGAGGAACCGTGTAGTTGATTTTGGGGCTCAGGAGATCTAGTGTGGCGGAGAAAGTTATTAGATAATGATCAGTCCATGTTTGAGGAGCAATATCTGTAATACTGATATTACAATTCAGTTCAGATACCCAATCGAGGGTCCTTCCTTTGATGTGGACTTTTTGATCAAGCCCATGGTCCTTGATCAGGGCTGCGACTGACTCTGCATGTTTATTGTCAGTTTCATTAAAGCCAAGGTTGAAGTCTCCCAACAGTAGGGTTTGGGAGTGATCTTTAGTATTGTTAGCTATGAGGTTAGTTAGATCGTCTTCAAAGGTGCCTAGTGGCCCCGGAGGTCTATATATCAGGTGGATTGAGAGCGTACAATTATTAGAGAGGGACATTTTGGCTGTGAGTGTTTCACAGGATGAGTAGGAGGCTGGAATGGCGGGTCTGATGGGAAGGGTAGATTTGAAGAGGATGGCTAGCCATTGCCTCTGGCATTTGGCCTGTCAGCTCTGAGAATTTGGCATTTGTCGGGCACTGCTAGCATTAGTGTTGGTCCTGCTGCATCGTGAAGCCAGGTCTCAGTTATGGCCAGTAGGTCCAGAGTGTCATTCTTTAGGATGTCAGCAATTTCTGTGGCGTGGGCCACCGCTGATCTTGCATTAATAAGGGATCCTATTAGTGTCAAAGAGTTGTTGTGTTTAGTAGTTTGACAAGTTTTAGGTAGTATGGTCTCCAAGGTTGTGGGTACTTTAGTAGAGGTTTGAGCGCTGGTATAAGTGGATTGCTTGACTAATCGAGGTAGGTTTTTGGGCTGGGTATTAGTACGTCTATTGGCATTATTCGGATGGTTACTTACAGGTTCGCAAATACTGGGCAGTCTGGACCTGAGTCTCAAGTTTCTATCCTTGGGGGGGCTAGTTTTGATAGTAGAGGCCATTATGCTAAGTATAGCGGGGTTGAGTGTTAGGATTAAGGTGACTGTGATAAGGCAGGTAGGGGACATTTCTGTCTAAGCAGGGTTGTGTCTTAAATGCTAATGCTTGGGGCACTAATGCTTAGGAGTACAGTTAGCTAGCATACAGTACATTTAAATTGTAGAAATACACTGAGGATGTGCAAGCATACTGGCATCTAGATTCAATTTTAGCGCAAAATGCCTAAAACACTGGCGACTGGACAATTGTAGCTGCAAGGTCCAACTAAGTTCAGCAATCACAGAATGGTCTAAAGTACAATGTGCAAACAAGAATGCAAGTGTGCTTTTAACTATGGCAGTGCAAAAATCACAATAGGCAGGTTCGA
The DNA here is from genome assembly GCF_040938575.1 of Ambystoma mexicanum. NCBI lineage: Eukaryota > Metazoa > Chordata > Amphibia > Caudata > Ambystomatidae > Ambystoma > Ambystoma mexicanum. The sequence goes on along the minus strand of NC_090934.1, from coordinate 1,265,775,142 downwards.
ATTCAACTAAGGCAGTACACAGTCAGCAGAGAGCAAATTTACCATAGGCAGTTTCCTAATCAGCACGGGCAGTGCACAATCAGCAGTAAGCAGGTGTGCTTTTAACTAAGGCAGTGCACAGATCACAATAGGCAGGTTCAAAATCGCAGGCAGTACCCAATCAGCAATAAGCAGGTGTGCTTTTAACTAAGGCAGTGCACAGATCACAATAGGCAGGTTCAAAATCGCAGGCAGTACCCAATCAGCAATAAGCAGGTGTGCTTTTCACTAAGGCAGTGCACAGATCACAATATGCAGGTTCAAAATCGCAGGCAGTACCCAATCAGCAATAAGCAGGTTTGCTTTTAACTAAGGCAGTGCACAGATCACAATAGGCAGGTTCAAAATCGCGGGCAGTACCCAATCAGCAATAAGCAGGTGTGCTTTTAACTAAGGCAGTGCACAGATCACAATATGCAGGTTCAAAATCGCAGGCAGTACCCAATCAGCAATAAGCAGGTTTGCTTTTAACTAAGGCAGTGCACAGATCACAATAGGCAGGTTCAAAATCGCGGGCAGTACCCAATCAGCAATAAGCAGGTGTGCTTTTAACTAAGGCAGTGTACAGATCACAATAGGCAGATTCAAAATCGCGGGCAGTACCCAATCAGCAATAAGCAGGTGTGCTTTTAACTAAGGCAGTGCACAGATCACAATAGGCAGGTTCAAAATCGCGGGCAGTACCCAATCAGCAATAAGCAGGTGTGCTTTTAACTAAGGCAGTGCATAGATCACAATAAGCAGGTTCAAAATCGCGGGCAGTACCCAATCAGCAATAAGCAGGTGTGCTTTTAACTAGGCAGTGCACATATCACAATAGGCAGGTTCAAATTCAGTGCGGGCAGTACACAATCAGTAATAAACAGGTGTGCTTAACTAAGGCAGTGCACAGATCACTATCGGCAGGTTCGAGGTCAGCTAGGGCAGTACAATACCAGCATAGAGTAGGTGTGGTTTTAACTATGGCAGCACGCAAATAGCAGTGGGCAAGTTCACTATAGTTGAGCCAGTTTAAGAATCGGCAGTAAGCATGAACGAATTGGCCCAGGCAGTACACTCTCTGGTTGGTAGGAGCCTACAAACGACAATTGTAGTACATAGCCGAGTAGTTTTGTAGATTGTACTCAAGTGTGCAGGACGACAGTTCAGAGTAACGGATGAAGGATAATAGGCAGGCAGAGGTGTCATACAAAGAGGCAGTGTAGGGGCAGCATAGAAGTTTTCCTTTTTTTTTTTTTTTAAAGTTACCTCATAAAGATGGTCTAGACCGGCAGGGGCAGTCGAACGGCATCGTACAGGCATATAACAGGCAGTAGCCTTGACCAGTGTGCCTTGGAGATTGTGGGCCGGCTTCGCCTGCCGGCAGCCAATGGCTGTTAAGGACGGTCACAGGCCAATCAGATGTTTGGTAATATGTCATGATTTGCGCACTAAAGATTTGGCCAAGATGTGAAAATGGCAGTCTCCATGTCCCTTGCTGCTTACTGTGGGTTTCCTGTATTTTATTTTCCATTTTCAATGTATTACATGGCTTTTCCATTTCCCCACTGTATTTTACAGTTACAATGTATTGCATGACTTCATTTTCCCAAATGCATTAATTTTATCTTGCACTGTATAAGCCCTACTCTTGGTCAGACACAGGGAATCTCAAGCCAAGCCAACCCACCCCCAGTCCAGGTGACAGATGCAAGCTTTTACTGCAACCTGGGGGAGGTGGGTCCTTCTATCTCCTTCCTTAGCTGTTGTCCCTGAATGTGTGCCCATCTGTCTCCTCTTCCTGCTTCCTGTCACTAAGCCCTGGGAACAGATTCATCCTGGGGGTGGGCTCTAGATGAGGGGGGAGCATCATGGGGTATGTTTGCCCACCTGCCTCCTCTTCCTGGCACCAGCCCCTCTGGACCCTGGAACAGTTGTTTTGAAACCATTATGTCCATATTGGGGTATGTTTGACCACCTGTCATGTCCCTGCCACCTTCCTGTTCCAAGCTCCAGCCATGAGCAGCCGAGAAGGCTCTTGGTGGGAAAGTGAGAACTGTGGAGGAGAGACATGTGCCTGCATGTGTCACCCTACACATTGAGATCCGAACCCCCTTTCCTTCTTGGACCCTGTGCTGTTCTCACCTACACCATGTGAATCCCTCCCCTTCCTCCTTGAACTGTCACTTGGACAGCTGTGTTCATCATGGCATCTCTTCCTGAGAAGGGGGGAGCATCATGGGGTAGGTTTGCCCACCTGCCTCCTCTTCCTGGCACCAGCCCCTCTGGACCCTGGAACAGTTGTTTTGAAACCATTATGTCCATATTGGGGTATGTTTGACCACCTGTCATGTCCCTGCCACCTTCCTGTTCCAAGCTTCAGCCATGAGCAGGCGAGAAGGCTCTTGCTCTTGGTGGGAAAGTGAGAACTGTGGAGGAGAGACATGTGCCTGCATGTGTCACCCTACACACTGAGATCCGAACCCCCTTTCCTTCTTGGACCCTGTGGTGTTCTCGCCTACACCATGTGAATCCCTCCCCTTCCTCCTTGAACTGTCACTTGGACAGCTGTGTTCATCATGGCATCTCTTCCTGAGAAACCCTTCCCCTCCCCTCTGGAGGGGGATGCGACAGCTGTGGAGGGGGGACCTGGGCCTGCATCTGTCATTATACACCATGTGATGCTCACCCCTTCCTTTCTGTGGGGGGCTCTGGAGGGGCAGAGAAACAGCCTTATAAGTGAACAGAGGACCAGGGCTCAGTCTCTTTTTTGGTTGCAGTCCTGTGCTGTGCTGGACGAGTGAGTGAGGTGCAGAAGAATTACAGAAACTCTTAGCAGGTACACCTCTCCCAGTCTGGCCTACTCCCCTTTCCTTCCCCTTCTACCACTTTATCCCCAACCTGCTCTCCTCTGCCCCTACCCCACTCTCGCTCTCTCTCTCTCTCTCTTTCTCTGCCACTGTCTCTCTCGCTCTCTTTCTCTGTCACTTTCTCTGCCTCTTTCTCTCTCTCTCTCTCTCTCTGTGCCACCCTGTCTTTCCCTGTGCCACACTCTGTGCCACCCTCTCTCTCTGTGCCACCCTCTCTCTCTCTGTCCTTCTCTCTCTGTCACTCTCCCTCTCTCTCTCTCTCTCTCTCTCTCTGCCACTCTCTCTCTTGCTCTCTCTATTTCACTCTCTTGCTCTCTCTCTCTCTCTCTCTCTCTTCTGATGGGTGTGCCTAGCCATTATACCTGCCACCAATGCCCCGCTTTGTGCCCACAGCCCAGTGCAGACAATCATTGATGCCCAGTGTGACTAACTTACACTGGCAATGAGCCTGATTCCCTGTCTGTAATAAATATGTTTCCTAACTTCTGCAAAGACCGCAGGGCCTTCATTTGTGTTCCCACTTTTCTGTGTAGCCTGACTGTTTTTGCCAGATTGGGGGGGGGGCAGTCCGCATACACAACGTACACCTCACCAGGGTCTGTTAATTCCCTGGCCCAAAACTGTGGCTATGTCTGGGGTCTCCAACACGGCCACCCACATTTTGGCCTGCCTTCCACTTCCACAAAGAGGACAATCCCACAGACCTTGAAGTTTCAGCCGCATGACAAGCCACCTGAATCCCGCTGAGCAAGGGAAGAGAGGGTGACACAACAAGCGAAGGCAAGTTGCAGGTTCTTCACATGTTCCCTAGCCTCTCCTGTATTCTCTGAAAGACACAGGAAACCCCACGCTTTGGATTGGAGTATTAATTAAGATTTAGATAGCGGAAAGACATCCAAAGGAAACAATTCAAAAATAAAGGTATCAAGGATTTTATTAAACCTGATACTAATTTAATATATCAAACAAATCATGATTAAATCTGCACTTGTAATAACAATTTACATAGCAGGAAACAACTTTTATTAAAAAAGACACATCTATATAATAAAAATCATCTTATTCAATCATCCAAGCATACAACCTCATCCATCCATTTAGACAAACCATTCATACTAAACACCAATCAATATACGACATAAAATCTATAAGAAAATTCATCATAATTAATTTATCTGAAAGATTTATAGAAAGAACATGAAATCAATTTGACGGGCCACAGCAGATGACATCAGTGGCCTAGGCAATTAAGATGGGTCCCAGAGTTTTCTGACCACGACCTCATCTTAGTCCAAACTCGACCGGTTTCGACGTATATACTTTAGTGTAGTGACGTCTTCATCAGGAGTAACAAAAATATATTCTAACATCAAGAAAGAAAGAAAATCACAGATAAAACATATCAATGTGTGAAGCCCTTGTACTTGGACAAAAAACATATAACATCCATAATAAAAATATCTATAGCGGAACAATAGGTAATAATATACAAGAGCCTGCTACCCACCCGGGAAAAAGTTCCAGGATGGACCTGAGGTGTCTGGCAGAAAGTAGTGCTACCCTCTTGTATTGGTGTCTCCGAGAGGCAGATAAGAGCCAGGCCATAGACAGAATCAATGCTACAGATATACAAATGTACACATAAATATCACAAGGTCAGTATGTCGATCCTCCACTACAGCGGCCCACGGACAGGACACGAGAGTCACATACTTAAGATAAAACTAAAGAATATTAACTAACCTTCATTCATGCAATGGAAGGCTGTGCGTCTCTTCCTTAAATTGTACGCTGTGTTCACTTATATTAAACAATAGCTTCTCCGTAGAGGTTCCTGCAGATAGCGAAGTGTGTGGACGCCAACGTTCTTCTCGAGAATGTCCAAACGCTCGTTCAACCAGCGGTCATAAATTTGGAGGTGACTCCCCGAATCCAGGGTTGGCTGCACCTGATGTTATATGGGCCTAAACACAACACAAGAGTTTGAGTATGTGAGAGACCGATTGTTCTTACAATTATATTATTGGCTACACCCAAAGTGAATTACTTCCAATTGAAAATAAATTAATAAATTAATACCACAATTGTGACTAAACAAATACGGCTTACTGAAAAGCTTGCTATTTAGAGAATTTCAAAAAGGTAGGGGGGGGGGGGGTTTGTTGCATTTGAAAATTGCTCAATATTTCCGACTCCAGATTGCTTGACTCGGATGGGGTTTAACGGAAAGCCAAAGATGTGGGGCTCCCTTCTCTAAACAATAAAGGCAAGAAGCGATTTGAAAAACCGCCGTGATTCGAAAGGCCCCCACACGACAGAATGTTTACCTTAAGCGAAAGAACTCGCCAGTTCTCACAGTAGCTAGTCACCCGTATCCCAGCTGGGTCCGATTGGAAGTGGCGTGCAACACAGTATCACCGTTTCAAGGGTATTGATATATGCGTGAAAAACATCATGTGATCACGTAATTAACCACGTGACCACAAACTGAACTGGCCTACGTTCTAAATGGCCGTACCCTCTCAGATGAAAAACGCACGTGATTAGGCAGTATACCAGTGTACTACCCGACATATATAAAATGTTAAGACAGGTAGTATTTAGTTACTCGAATTCCATGGTTCCATGGTATTAAGGCCCAATGTTAATGTTTTTAGATTAAATATCCACATTTGTTCCTTGTAATCCAAATTTTTTAATAGTTGGGGTTGGTTTTGTGCATATACTTTTTCTATGCAAAACCATTCCATCTGATCAGCCGTATGGCCCATCTCGACAAAATGGATTACCATTGGGGCATTGAGGTTTCGAGTTCTGATCTTTGAACGATGTTCGTTAATACGGGTACTCACTTCTCTGGTTGTTTTGCCTACATAAAACAACTGGCATGGGCAACGAATGGCATAAATGACATTCTTACTTTTACAAGTGGTAAAGGTACGAAGGGTCCACTTTCTGATCTGTGAAACAAATGACGTAGTTTTTTTGGAAAACTTACAAGCAACACATGAAGTGCAGGGATAGTGTCCCACCACTGGGTTAGAATTGGTATCGCGGATTGTATGCACTTTAGGAAAAGTTCTACTGGCTCGAGTAATCTTTTGCTTCAAATTTTTACTTTTTTTGAAAGCAAATAGAGGTCTGGGTATAGATGTTCCTGATGTATTAAGAATTCGCCAGTTTTTTAAGATGATCCCTCTAATAGCATTACTGTGTTGACAAAAAGTTGAGACACATACTAATTCATCTTTCTTTTCAATGTCTCGCTTGGGTGTCAATAAGAGGTCTCTGTTGGTATATCGAGCTCTCTTTTTAGATTTTTTTATAAGTTTCTTTGGATATCCCCGTTCCAATAGTCTTTTTTCCAAAATTGCTGCATGTTTGACAAAATCTGCGATATCTGTGCAGTTACGGCGTAGCCGTAAGAACATCCCATATGGTAAGTTACAAAGTAAACTAGCTGGATGTTGGCTCTCATATTTCAACGTAGTATTTCTCTCTGTGGGTTTTCTATGTAATTCTGTGCAGAGATACCCTTCTTTGAAAAAAATAGACAAATCCAAGAAAGGAATTCTGGATACTGAATATTCAAAAGTGAAATGAATATCTAAGTCTACCGCATTAAGCCATTGAACAAATAAAGTCAATGATGTTGATGAGCCTTCCCAAATCATAAGTATATCGTCGATATATCGACGGTACACCTTGATTTGGCCCCTAAATGGGTTAAATGCTGACAGGATTTTTTCTTCCTCCAAGAGTGCCATGAAAATAATGGCAAGATTTGGTGCAAAAGTGCACCCCATCGCTGTCCCTTTACATTGCAAAAAGAATTCCTCCTTGAATTTAAAAAAACTGTTCTTAAGGACTAGCTCTGCTGCTTTACATAGGAATTCTGTGGGAACCAAATGTGGTTGTATGCGCCGGTCTAGCATTATGCGCAGGCTCTCCACCGCTCTATCCTGAGGGATATTTGTATAAAGCGCTTCAATATCAAGCGTTACTAGAATTTGAGTACTGGGATCAAATGCTTTTGTTTCAACGAGGTTGATGACGTCTCTCGAGTCAAGAAGAAATGTGGGCGTGGCCATCGCCAGTGGTTTAATAAAGAAATCAATGTATTTCGAAAGGGGTTCCAGTAGTGAACCACAGCCCGAGACTATAGGTCGTCCTGGGGGGTTCTCAGTGTCTTTATGTATTTTAGGCATAATGTAAAATAGAGGTATGCGATCTTCCGACAGGTTGATAAATTCAGCCTCTTTAGTGGAAAGGAAACCCGATTGGTTTCCTTCTTCAGTGAGTTTGAGTACCTTTAGCTTAATCATTTCTGATGGATCTTTCACCAATTTGGAATAGTGCCCAGGGATGTGTAGAAGTCTCAGAGCTTCTTGATCATAACGATCAGCATCCCAAACAACTATCCCACCACCCTTATCTGCAGCCTTAATAACTATTGATTGGTCCGAGGCTAATCTCTCGATAGCCTCGAACTCAGAAAGCGTCAGATTGGGTCCTTGTCGATTTCTTGGATGGCCAATAACTTTCTCTATTTCTTTGAGAACTAATTTTTCAAAGATCAAGACCTCTGGAGGCAAATCATTCGAGTTGGGGGTAAAGGTGGAAGGTTTAGAGAAGCCTGAGATGTTGGATTCCCTAGAGGTCACATTATTCGAAAAGAAAAGCTTTAGCCTTAATTTACGCAAAAAACCTTTTACTTCACTTATGATAGACATTGCACTTGGATTTTGAGTCGGAACAAAAGATAGACCACATTTAAGAATTGATGTTTCCGCAGATGTTAATATACGGGAGGATAAATTAAAAATTGGCATTGTTTCATTTACCACCTGTATGCTCGATTCCGGGTCTGAAAGTCCCGGTGCATCATCCCTTGTCCCGGGGCGTTCTGCATCGGCATATTGTGTGTCATTTGACCTTGGGGGATGTTTCTGCGGCCTCTTCGGCCGCCCCTTGCTCGAAAAGGGTGATTGCCCGAGGCATGATTGTTCAATTCCTCATTACCTGAATTACTAGAGGAAGTGTCTGAAAATGTCACCCATCTTTTTTTATTTGTATTATTGGGTCCCATATTCCAATTAGTGTTAGTTTTCCAAACCGTCTGAGGGTTAAAATCTTCCGCTAGATAGGGATACACCAATTCTTTCTTAAATAATGAAATGTCCTTTTTAAGTTTATTGGTCTTTTTTTCAATAGTAAGCTTCTTAAATTCCTGAAAAGATTTTTCTATCTGTTCAAGCTTTTGTTTAGATTCCACAATCAAAGTGTTGGTCAAAAAAGATTTTTCTTGTTCCGACAGCGTTTCTTGTATCTTCCCACTGACTCTTTGGGCCGTGGTTATGGTTAATACTAACAAATCACGGCTACATTTGGTAGCAACTTGACTAAAAGCCACTTTATAATCGTTGTCATCCAGGAAAAGACATGGGATAATTTTAACCTGCAGGCCTTGTGGAATAATACTAGATCTCAAATATTCCTTAAGTATATGACCGTGCATTTCAGGAAGAAAAAATCCTGTCAGCATTTAACCCATTTAGGGGCCAAATCAAGGTGTACCGTCGATATATCGACGATATACTTATGATTTGGGAAGGCTCATCAACATCATTGACTTTATTTGTTCAATGGCTTAATGCGGTAGACTTAGATATTCATTTCACTTTTGAATATTCAGTATCCAGAATTCCTTTCTTGGATTTGTCTATTTTTTTCAAAGAAGGGTATCTCTGCACAGAATTACATAGAAAACCCACAGAGAGAAATACTACGTTGAAATATGAGAGCCAACATCCAGCTAGTTTACTTTGTAACTTACCATATGGGATGTTCTTACGGCTACGCCATAACTGCACAGATATCGCAGATTTTGTCAAACATGCAGCAATTTTGGAAAAAAGACTATTGGAACGGGGATATCCAAAGAAACTTATAAAAAAATCTAAAAAGAGAGCTCGATATACCAACAGAGACCTCTTATTGACACCCAAGCGAGACATTGAAAAGAAAGATGAATTAGTATGTGTCTCAACTTTTTGTCAACACAGTAATGCTATTAGAGGGATCATCTTAAAAAACTGGCGAATTCTTAATACATCAGGAACATCTATACCCAGACCTCTATTTGCTTTCAAAAAAAGTAAAAATTTGAAGCAAAAGATTACTCGAGCCAGTAGAACTTTTCCTAAAGTGCATACAATCCGCGATACCAATTCTAACCCAGTGGTGGGACACTATCCCTGCACTTCTTGTGTTGCTTGTAAGTTTTCCAAAAAAACTACGTCATTTGTTTCACAGATCAGAAAGTGGACCCTTCGTACCTTTACCACTTGTAAAAGTAAGAATGTAATTTATGCCATTCGTTGCCCATGCCAGTTGTTTTATGTAGGCAAAACAACCAGAGAAGTGAGTACCCGTATTAACGAACATCGTTCAAAGATCAGAACTCGAAACCTCAATGCCCCAATGGTAATCCATTTTGTCGAGATGGGCCATACGGCTGATCAGATGGAATGGTTTTGCATAGAAAAAGTATATGCACAAAACCAACCCCAACTATTAAAAAATTTGGATTACAAGGAACAAATGTGGATATTTAATCTAAAAACATTAACATTGGGCCTTAATACCATGGAACCATGGAATTCGAGTAACTAAATACTACCTGTCTTAACATTTTATATATGTCGGGTAGTACACTGGTATACTGCCTAATCACGTGCGTTTTTCATCTGAGAGGGTACGGCCATTTAGAACGTAGGCCAGTTCAGTTTGTGGTCACGTGGTTAATTACGTGATCACATGATGTTTTTCACGCATATATCAATACCCTTGAAACGGTGATACTGTGTTGCACGCCACTTCCAATCGGACCCAGCTGGGATACGGGTGACTAGCTACTGTGAGAACTGGCGAGTTCTTTTGCTTAAGGTAAACATTCTGTCGTGTGGGGGCCTTTCGAATCACGGCGGTTTTTCAAATCGCTTCTTGCCTTTATTGTTTAGAGAAGGGAGCCCCACATCTTTGGCTTTCCGTTAAACCCCATCCGAGTCAAGCAATCTGGAGTCGGAAATATTGAGCAATTTTCAAATGCAACAAACCCCCCCCTACCTTTTTGAAATTCTCTAAATAGCAAGCTTTTCAGTAAGCCGTATTTGTTTAGTCACAATTGTGGTATTAATTTATTAATTTATTTTCAATTGGAAGTAATTCACTTTGGGTGTAGCCAATAATATAATTGTAAGAACAATCGGTCTCTCACATACTCAAACTCTTGTGTTGTGTTTAGGCCCATATAACATCAGGTGCAGCCAACCCTGGATTCGGGGAGTCACCTCCAAATTTATGACCGCTGGTTGAACGAGCGTTTGGACATTCTCGAGAAGAACGTTGGCGTCCACACACTTCGCTATCTGCAGGAATCTCTACGGAGAAGCTATTGTTTAATATAAGTGAACACAGCGTACAATTTAAGGAAGAGACGCACAGCCTTCCATTGCATGAATGAAGGTTAGTTAATATTCTTTAGTTTTATCTTAAGTATGTGACTCTCGTGTCCTGTCCGTGGGCCGCTGTAGTGGAGGATCGACATACTGACCTTGTGATATTTATGTGTACATTTGTATATCTGTAGCATTGATTCTGTCTATGGCCTGGCTCTTATCTGCCTCTCGGAGACACCAATACAAGAGGGTAGCACTACTTTCTGCCAGACACCTCAGGTCCATCCTGGAACTTTTTCCCGGGTGGGTAGCAGGCTCTTGTATATTATTACCTATTGTTCCGCTATAGATATTTTTATTATGGATGTTATATGTTTTTTGTCCAAGTACAAGGGCTTCACACATTGATATGTATTATCTGTGATTTTCTTTCTTTCTTGATGTTAGAATATATTTTTGTTACTCCTGATGAAGACGTCACTACACTAAAGTATATACGTCGAAACCGGTCGAGTTTGGACTAAGATGAGGTCGTGGTCAGAAAACTCTGGGACCCATCTTAATTGCCTAGGCCACTGATGTCATCTGCTGTGGCCCGTCAAATTGATTTCATGTTCTTTCTATAAATCTTTCAGATAAATTAATTATGATGAATTTTCTTATAGATTTTATGTCGTATATTGATTGGTGTTTAGTATGAATGGTTTGTCTAAATGGATGGATGAGGTTGTATGCTTGGATGATTGAATAAGATGATTTTTATTATATAGATGTGTCTTTTTTAATAAAAGTTGTTTCCTGCTATGTAAATTGTTATTACAAGTGCAGATTTAATCATGATTTGTTTGATATATTAAATTAGTATCAGGTTTAATAAAATCCTTGATACCTTTATTTTTTAATTGTTTCCTTTGGATGTCTTTCCCCTAGCCTCTCCTGGACATTTAAGCTTCAGCGGCATGACAAGCCACCTCAATCGTGATGAGCAAGGGAAGAGAGGGTGACACAACATGGGAAGGCAAGTTGCAGATTCTTCACATGTTCCCTAGCCTCCCACAGACCCTTAAGCTTCAGCAGCATAACAAGCCACCTCAATCATGGAGATAAAGGGAAGAGAGGGCGACACAGCAAGGGAAGGCAAATTGCAGGTTTTTCAAGTGTACCATAGCTTCTCCTGGACCTTTAAGCTTCAGCATCATGACAAGCCACCTCAATCGTGAAGAGCAAGTGAAGGAAATGTGACACAACAAGGGAAGGGAAGTTGCAGGTTCTTCACATGTTCCCTAGCCTCTCCTGGACCTCGAAGCTTCAGCAGCATGACAAGCCACCTCAATCCTGATGAGCAAGTGAAGGGAATGTGACACAACAGGGGAAGGCAAGCTGCAGATTCTTCACATGTCCCCTAGCCTCTCCTGGACATTTAAGCTTCAGCCGCATGACAAGCCATCTCAATCGTGATGAGCAAGGGAAGAGAGGGTGACACAACAAGGGAAGGCAAGTTGCAGGTTCTTCACATGTTCCCTAGCATCTCCTGGACATTTAAGCTTCAGCGGCATGACAAGCCACCTCAATCGTGATGAGCAAGGGAAGAGAGGGTGACACGACAAGAGAAGGCAAGTTGCAGGTTCTTCACATGTTCCCTAGCCTCTCCTGGACATTTAAGCTTCAGCGGCATGACAAGCCACCTCAATCGTGATGAGCAAGGGAAGAGAGGGTGACACAACATGGGAAGGCAAGGTGCAGGTTCTCCACACGTTCCCTAAGGGGATATAAAATACAGAGTATCAGAAAAGCATATTTACCACTCAGTCCCATTCTGAAAGAGAGGGAACATAACTAGCCGGGATTTACTTCGGCAAGAGTTCCTGGGCACATGATCCGCTGATACCCATCTTCCCCTCCTACCCCTCCTAATGTGGGGCATGGTAGAATGGGTGGTCAGAAGGGAATAAGAGAGAACTGTAGAGAGAGGATGGTCTGGACTAGAGTTCTCCCAAAAATTGAGAGCGAGGTGAATGATATTAAAAAGCTGGGAAATACAAGGAGAAAAGCTGTTTGTGTGCTCAGCATCAAAAGGTTAGAAGAGAGCTACTGGGCACAAGAACAAGGGGGGAAAACAGGTGAGCCAAAGCAAGGACAGGGGTGAAGAAGGAAGAAGCAAGTGCCGTGAACCTCTGAAAAGTCCAGAGATCAAACAGTAACATGGCCTCCACATAAAGTGTTGCCAAGAGACCTGTTAAGGTTGCTTCCAGCTTCAAAGACACAGCAGCAATCTAACCTGGAAAAACATTCCTGTTTCCTCTCCTAAGTTCTTTGTCTAAATTAGATGCCATCTTGGAGTGGACCTTCTTCCTAGTTCAACCACCACTGCTACAGATATGATTCCATGACCCTCCTCATGTTCATCTTGCTCAAATTGTCCATGGAGCACACTCTCTTCTTCCGGAAACTGTCTTTCTGCTCCTACTGTGTTGAATTCTGACAATCTTATTGGACAACCAAGTTCCAACAATCTCAGAATACTGGAACAATGATAAAATGCTTGATGACCTGGCAAATGGAGGCCTATCTAGAGGTAATACAGTGATCCCCTAGACGAGAAGCCTGTAACTTAAGCTTATATTGGGGCATTTACATGTTAGGGTACTTACAGCCCATTGGACTGAGTTCTTAGGGTCCAAAACAACTCCCCCTTGCATGTGTGACCAGCAGTCTTTGGCAATCCGCATTCATTTTTTTCTTTTTTTGTCTTATCTCTGGGGAACTCTGGAAAATGAGTCTGACGCCTGCCATAAAACGGGTGGGCTTAAGAATGGTGAGATAGGCCTACATAGCTATCCAAGGCACTATTGATGGGGAATGCAGTGGCTCCACACATGAGCCTTGGACCAGAGGATGAAATGTGGCAGGTGCCGAAAAAGGGCAACCCTTAGTATGCCTGAGAGAAACTGGCTAGGGAATTCCTGCAGTCCTTAAGAACTATTCTACTTGATGCTGTTGGATTTTATTGTAATAGGTGTGACAAGACAACTTCCGGGCAGGTCTAGGGATGAATATCGGTTTCTAAACCATCGATCAACCCCACACATCTAGTACACCAGAAGGGATCCGAACAGATTGGAAACACAAGCAAATTATAAACCTCCATGTCCAATTTTGGTAACGTGGATGGAACGATTTTTACCCAATGATAAAAGGGACTGTCCAGTCAAAGTTGTATAAACATATCTACTTCATTATTATCACAACAGACAGTTCTAGCACACTACGAAATAAAACCACACTGTAAATGAATGCAGTGGACAGACAGTTTTAAAGACGAAAAAGGGATGCATTCTGGATACTGACAGGAGGGTAGTCAGTATAGTAAATAATCTCAACAGTTCCCAGGATACTTGGTTTCAGCACAAAGGGAGCATTGGGTCATAAAATGTCTCTAGGGGCTTTCAGAGAAGGACCAAGAAACAGAACCACAATGTCAAATAGGACGAGGATTCAACATGGGAACCCTCCCGTCCCCTGCACACTTTCGGGTGTTTGGACTAAGTCCACTACTGTAATTTAATATTAATACAAAGAACATATAAACCAGGAAATCCAGTTTTATGTTTTTATAGTAAGATTTATGTCTTGGGTATCAAATACATATTATCAAAAGAAGAAACATTTACAAATTCAAGAAGCAAAAACAGTGCAAGAATAGGTCACAACAAATTTAAGGAGACAGTGGAATCCAATTCATGTGGCGACGCGTTTCGAGGATACTAACAACAATCAGTGTTGCAGTGAGTTGCAGCTTGAGGGATTTGACTGGCTCGATAACGTCCTTTAAGGCGACACTGGTAGATGTTCATCAATGTACTTTTCCTTGCTTCTTCACTGGGCTTGCGCGTCCTTTAAGGCAGATGGCCCAAAGCTGAGGAGTGTGTCGCAGGCAGCTGCCTTGTTCTTTGTTTTGGGTTCAGAGACTCTCCGATACTTCCCACCTATGAAACTTGCTAGAGAACCTAGCAGGGCACACTGTGTGATCGCTGTGTACCACTTCGGGGGCTGCTGTAGGGTCTTCTGGATTCAGTATCTCCATCTGTTCCCTGAGAGATGTTTAGGGGAGGGTTCTTGCTCTCCCCTTTGGAAATCTTGGCCCTCCTTCACTGGCGCAAGCTGTAAGGCAGACTGTATCTCCAGCCATGGTCCAATGCTGAGTTCTTCTTGTTACCCCTCGCAAAGTGTTCAGATCATCTGCCAAAAGAGGGGCTTGGCCCTCTTTTAAAGCCAAATGGACCACAGGGATTGGTGTAGGCTATGCCTACCTTAATGAACCAATCCTGGGTCCCCACCAACAATCTCCTTACTGTGTGAGGTCATAACCAGAGTGCTTTGCAACAGAAAAGGTAATGGGGTGAAAACATGTAATACTAAGTCCCACCCACCCTGTCTGTTGTGGATCAAAGTGTTCTTCTGTTTAATGAAGCTCTCTGTGGTTCCTGATTAAAGCGGCAGGTCTCCCTTGAAGCTGTGGTGAGACTAGACTTTCTGGCTCCATCAAATCACATACTCGTACCTTCTGAATGCAGTCCCCCTGCGGGGATGACTACTGTAAACATGCACCCTGACATGACATTTCACTGTCAATCGATACTGAGGGTGGGAGTTGGCTTCAGGTTGACACAGTGCATATGAAAGGTTTTTGGGGTTTCCTGTCTCCTTTGTTACCCTCTGCAGTCAGGCCCCATCTCGGCCTGTTTGGATTAGCCTGTGAATAGTATGCAAAGTGCTCCCACCAGCTACAGGGCTCAACAAAAGAATAGGGTGGAACCATGGAGCCTTTGATAGTTAATCAGGCTTGGCCGGGCAGGAGGAAGGTTTGGTCCTCCCCTTTCTGCACATGCATGTTTTACTCCTTCTGTCATATCCCAACTAAATATGACATTATGGACGGTGCCCGTAGGCTGTGTCCACCCAGAGTACATGGTGCTATGCGTATGTCATGTGGTGACCATAGGAAAATGTGTACGGATTAGCTCCAGACTTTTTCCGGACGTTGATGTACCAGCATTCAGTTTCATTTACAATTTCAAAAAAGGCCAGCCGAGCGCACACCCACCAAGTGGATGGTCGAATCCCTCACAATAGGCAACTCAAACAATATGGTTTAAGATTTGTGAGGATGTATTTATGATGGTTTTTATATTTGTCTAATTGTAGGTCATCAATTCATTTATTTTTATATTTTAACTGATTTCCTCTTTAATTTGCGTTTGTTTTAACTATATTTCCGTGGTGGCTATGGAAGCCATTAAGATTTTTAATGGACTGGTATATTGTAAATGCCTTTAAAACTATGTACCATGGTTCCATCAACAAAAAAAGGCAAAGTGGTACGCTTCTTTGTGGAAGGTTTCATCATGGGAGAAAATAGTAGGTATATGTTGAGGTGTAGGAGGTAAACGGGGGTGTGAAAGGATAGAGGAGGGTGTAGAGGTGGCAGCCAAAGGAAGTTTGATGGGGCCCCCATAGAAAGAAAAGAAAAGACACAGTGAAAGATACAATGAGGTAACTTTCCACTTTGTAATGTTGGTCCATGAAGCCACATAGTACCCTCTGAAACAACCAATAACATCACAATCCCACTGCATGATACAGTAATCACATTAATAGATCTCAGGTCACGTGACTTGAAATAGCAGGACCATTCAAAGAAAGATGGTCCCAGTTAAATTTAACAACATTTTTTACAACAAGTGTGAAGATCAACACAAAACAAAAAAATCATTGTCAAGTGAGGGACTGTAGTATTTCTTTAGTTACAGGTAACAGCTTTAAGACGACTTGTTCTGATGGTTTAGCCCCTGTTCATTGTGGAGAGTTATCAATAAACACAATCCAGAATTTGCATTTCATGAGATCTACTCTGCTAGAAGCTTTGATATCATGTCTCTGTTGGCTTCTGCAACCAACCTTGGTTTTCACAGCCTGGTAGAAAGGAATGGTATCAACAGATGAGCATGTAATATAATTGAGCATGTCAAGACGATGCTTGAAGAATGAGTAGGGGATGAGCATCACAACCCATTGATAGTAAGATGCAGTTGGGTTCCCTGAATGGCTGAATACATATGCAATAGTACCCACTGAGATGGGCTCTTCTCATACAGACGCATTGTGGATACCCACAAGATCATTTTCATGTCATTGTCCTTCGTCCAACATCTTTAGCAAACGTCGCTTTCAAAATGGACACGCACACCGTAGGATTTTTACTAACTGGAGTGGGTTTTTCGAAGGCTTCAGAAGTAGACTAGCCAGAGTGCAATTCTCAAACAATAAGAACAACATAATTCTGGTAGATGGAAGACACAAAGCAGCCCCAAGTAAATTGAGTCACAACCCACGAAAGAGGTGCCGGACCTGGGTTGGAATCCTCCAAGATGCAGGAAATGCGCACTGTTGGGGGTATGTTTTTTCCTTCTGCAACATAAAGTCAATCAGCTGTTCGTGGAAAGCTCCTTCAGGTTCTGGGGAACCTCTGCTGTAGACCAGACTAAATGTCAGCTGGAGGTATGCCCCTTGACCTACTGTAGCCAAAAGAAGATCTTGGAAGGCACCAATATGGGTGGGCAAGGGCTTCCCTAATGATCACTGCTAATACATTACCCTCATTTAATAATTTAGGGGGGAGCTAATCCTGATGGATCTTATTCTGACCCTCCAACTATGCATAAAATGCAAGTCTACCTCTTCAACCGAATTCAAGAAGCACCCAACAAAAACAAGGAACATTTCAGAATCTTCAAAAAACAATCAAACCCAGAATTCACAGGATCCAGTGTCTCTTAGACCTAACAACTTGCAGACGACCTATCCACCCTGTTCACAAAAAAGGTAAAGACGATAAAAAATATGATCCAACCAGCCAAAATTTCATACCCTCACGCCAACAGACCACCCTCGCTTCAGGATTTCTTGCAAAATTCAACCCCATTCACGGCCAGGACATCATGCCTTAAAACTTCGGATCCCCAAATCCTGCTCTGCTCTACAGATCTCTTCAAATCATTGCTCCTAGCAATGATACTCTCCATAAAAACCTTTGCAACCTTTGCAACCTGTCACTGTCATCCCGAGTCATCCCAAGGCCACCGAAAGCAGCCACCATTAAGTTTAACCTGAACAAACCTAACCTTGAACAAAATGGCTGGTTCAATTACAGATCCCTAGCCACCCTGCCATTGGAGGTGAGGCTATAAAACAGCATGGCTGCAAAACAACAGTCAAAACACACTATACGCAACTCTCTACTTTACGGCAAACAACCAAGAGTCAGACCATTCAGAAGCACAGAAACTACCCCTTGAACAAATTGATGCAACAAAAAAACAGCTGCACTCCTAATACTTTATGGATCAGAACCAAATGATATGCAGGTAATCATCAGAAGACTGAAAGAAGAAACTGGAATCAGAAGCCCCTCAGCGAAATTGATCTCTTCCTTCATCTCAGACAATACCGCCCAAGTTAAACACCAAGGATTTTCCCCATCGACCTGGCTTATCAACTCCTACATGCGTCAACTGGACCAGTTAATCGAAAGCTTTGACCTACCTTTCAACCCCTGCGCAGGCGACACCCAACTTTTGATTTCCATGGTTGACTACGATCCCCATCTTGCCGAGATCCCTCTGTGACTCAAGATCTTTTAGCAATGTATGCCAGCCACCAATCTATGTCTGAGCACCTATAATTCATAAATAATGCTGCTCAGAGATCCCCCTACCGCCATTCCAAATATGTGACCACTTCTAATGGACTCCCCCATGCCAGTTTGTGAAGCACAGTACATGGGCATGATCTTTGATTAAAAAAAATAACATTTGTTCTCCCTACAAATCATGGCACTGACCAAGAAGTCGTCATCTAAAACTCCTTGTATTATGAAACATTATGCCCTCACTAGCCCTTCAATGCAAATACCTGATCATCCAATCCCTGGTTTCCCCAGAATTGGCTACTGTGGCTGCGTGTACCTAGGCACCCCCAATTTGGAAATCACAAAACGACAAGGGGATCGATCCTACAGTGACTCTCAATACAGAAGCGCACATCATTCAAATCACTCTTAGACTCTGAATTTTGCAATTCCCCTCCCCAGACCTTAAACATGGGCCTGACCAGCTCAAGCTCTGAAACAAATCTCAAACCCTTCCCTTTCCGCCAAGCATTTGGAAGCAAATCTGCCTAAATCTCCCTGCACAAGGCCGCCCATCAGGATGAAATGGCGGCACAGCCTCACACTCAGCTGCCAAGCCCTCTTAAACCCATGCTACCGGGATCTGGTTACTAGACAGCACCTGTTCTTCTCATGTGTAGCCCTGTATCGCACTTGCCACACCTTTCCCAGGCTATCACAGGAGTCCTTGAGCTCAGCACTGTAGATGTCATCATGCAGAACCTCTCCCCACCTCCACCCCACACTACGGTGCTTTGAAAGTAGCATGTTATAAAACAACAACTAAATGAATAGTGAGGAAATGGGGCAAAACTGGCCCTCATCACGAGGTTGCCGTACCGGCAACCTCAGCTTACCGTTTCTGCTTCCCGATATCCGGATAATACCAGGATATTACAGGCGGCGCTGTACGGTACATTCCCATGGAGTGGACTCCATGGGAACGGGAACTCTGAAGCGTCAGCATCGTTGTTAACGGTGCCGGCGCTTAAGTGATTTTTCTGCCGGTAGGAGCCTGAACTACCAGCAGGTCAAGCCTGCCGGTTGTTCAGAACCCCTACTGCTGACCGTTGTTACCAGCACCTCATTTCCGAACCGGCATACTCGTAATGAGGGCCATATGTGTGCAATAATGTTTTGAGGTGGAGACGTCCAGGAAATTGATGACACAACCCAGATAACGTTTTAATGGAGCACCGGTTATGTCTGTTATATTCCTCTTATCTCATTGATGCTGATATTTTACTGCAAATCTTGTGAAACCCAATCACTACTTTTGCCTAATGAAAACAACTGTTTTCCATGGTGTGTGGATGGTCCAGGGTGCATGATCATTCTTGTTACCCACAATGCCTGGTGTACTCCTGGGTTTATAGTGATATTTTCGAATTACATAATGTTGAATGCAAAAATGTCCCAAAAAAATGGCCAGAAAAAAAACATTTGAATGTCTTTTTCTTTTTCTTTTCTGTTCGAAATGGGGGGGTTCCCCCTAACCCTCCCTTTTTTAACCCTTTTTTTTAACGCACAAAAGCAAAAAAAACATGTAAATTAAAAAATGACATATTAGAGAAAAAAAAAATGTGGGCAATTCTTTTCGACATTTTTCTCATTCGACATTATGTATTCGACATATTAACTGGGCACCATACTCCTGCTAACCCCAGTTATGGCACATGGGTGGCATGGGGTGCGTGATGCATTGCTGTTATGCTTAGCACATGAGTGCCGAGAGTGCATGATGCATCGCTGTTATCCATGGCACATGGGTGGCATAGGGTGCATGATGCATTGCTGTTATCCATGGCACATGGGTGGCATAGGGTGCCTGATGCATTGCTGTTATACTTAGCACATGAGTGCCGAGAGTGCATGATGCATCGCTGTTATCCATGGCGCATGGGTGGCATAGGGTGCATGATGCATCGCTGTTATCCATGGCGCATGGGTGGCATAGGGTGCATGATGCATCGCTGTTATCCATGGCGCATGGGTGGCATAGGGTGCATGATGCATCGCTGTTATCCATGGCGCATGGGTGGTCCAGGGAGCATTGGATTACATTGCTGTTATCCATAATTCATTGTGTATTCCTGTCATCCCCGGTTCATGGTGCATTTCGGTTGATGTTATTCCTGGTGCAGGATGCATTGCTGTTATCCCCAGTGCATGGGGTACTCATGTTAACCCCTGTGAATGGTGCATTGCAGTTAGCAGTGCATGATGCACTGCTGTTGTACATGGCGCATGGGTGCCCCGAGTGCATGATGCAATGCCGTTATCCATGGCGCATCTGTGGCACAGAGTGCATGATATATTGCTGTTATCCATGGCGCATGAATGGCACAGGGTGCATGATGCATTGCTGTTATCCATGGCACCTGGGTGGCACAGGGTGCATGATGCATTGCTGTTATACATGGGGCATGGGTGCCCCGAGTGCATGATGCAATGCCATCATCCATGGCGCATGGGTGGCACAGAGTGCATGATGTATTGCTGTTATCCATGGCGCATGAATGGCACAGGGTGCATGATGCATTGCTGTTACCCATGCTGCATGGGTGAAAATGGGTGCATGATGCATTGCTGTTATCCATGGGGCATGGGTGGCCCAGAGTGCATGATGCATTGCTGTTATCCATGACGCATTGGTGGCCCAGGGTGCTTTGCATTACACTTCTGTTATCCATGATTCATTGTGTACTTCTGTTATCCCTGGTTCATGGTGCATTGCAGTTGCTGTTATCCCTGGTGCATGGTGCATTGTGGTTATCCACGGTGCACGGAGAGCACTGACCTCAGTAGTAGATCTTTGTTTGTCACTGCACACTCCTGCTTATAACCATCGTTGAGAGCTCTGTCTACTTCATCCCAAAAAGGAGTATCTTCTCGCCATGCATTACAACGTGTGAAAGTCTTGAGGCCGCTGGGAGAAGGGCGACATGCATAAATTCATTCCGAGAACATTGCAAGGCCGGTGGGAGAAGGACGGCATGCATAAATTCATTCCGAGAACATTGCAAGGCCGGTGGGATTAAGGCGGCATGCATAAATTCATTCCGAGAACATTGCAAGGCCGGTGGGATTAAGGCGGCATGCATAAATTCATTCCGAGAACATTGCAAAGGCGGTGGGAGAAGGGCGACATGCATACATTTATTCCCAGAACATTGCAAGGCCGGTGGGATTAAGGCGGCATGCATAAATTCAATCCGAGAACATTGCAAGGCCGGTGGGATTAAGGCGGCATGCATAAATTCATTCCGAGAACATTGCAAAGGCGGTGGGAGAAGGGCGACATGCATACATTTATTCCCAGAACATTGTAAAGCTGGTGGGAGAAGAGCGGCATGCATAAATTCATTCCGAGAACATTGCAAAGCGGGTGGGAGAAGGGCGGCATGCATAAATTCATTCGAGAACATTGCAAAGCGGGTGGGAGAAGGGCGGCATGCATAAATTCATTCCGAGAACATCGCAAAGCGGGTGGGAGAAGGACGGCATGCATAAATTCATTCCGAGAACATTGCAAGGCCGGTGGGATTAAGGCGGCATGCATAAATTCATTCCGAGAACATTGTAAGGCCGGTGGGATTAAGGCAGCATGCATAAATTAATTCCGAGAACATTGCAAAGGCGGTGAGAGAAGGGCGACATGCATACATTTATTCCCAGAACATTGCAAAGCCGGTGGGAGAAGAGCGGCATGCATAAATTCATTCCGAGAACATTGCAAAGCGGGTGGGAGAAGGGCAGCATGCATAAATTCATTCCGAGAACATTGCAAAGCGGGTGGGAGAAGGGCGGCATGCATAAATTCATTCCGAGAACATCGCAAAGCCGGTGGGAGAAGGGCGGCATGCATAAATTCATTCCGAGAACATCGCAAAGCCGGTGGGAGAAGGGCGGCATGCATAAATTCATTCTGAGAACATTGCAAGGCTGGTGGGAGAAGGACGGCATGCATAAATTCATTCCGAGAACATTGCAAAGCCGGTGGGAGAAGGGCGGCATGCATAAATTCATTCCGAGAACATTGCAAAGGCGGTGGGAGAAGGGCGGCATGCATAAATTCATTCTGAGAACATTGCAAGGCTGGTGGGAGAAGGACGGCATGCATAAATTCATTCCGAGAACATTGCAAAGCCGGTGGGAGAAGGGCGGCA
The DNA here is from genome assembly GCF_040938575.1 of Ambystoma mexicanum. NCBI lineage: Eukaryota > Metazoa > Chordata > Amphibia > Caudata > Ambystomatidae > Ambystoma > Ambystoma mexicanum. The sequence goes on along the minus strand of NC_090934.1, from coordinate 1,265,752,899 downwards.
TGCATAAGTTCATTCCGAGAACATTGCAAAGGCGGTGGGAGAAGGACGGCATGCATAAATTCATTCCGAGAACATTGCAAAGCCGGTGGGAGAAGGGCGGCATGCATAAGTTCATTCCGAGAACTTTGCAATGCCATGCGCTGCACTGGTCGGACAAAGTGAAGAGGAGTGGCGGCAAGGGAAGTGGGGCACCTCGGAAGGTAGACGGGAGAGGTCAGGGGAGTCTCGGGAGAGAGGGAGCAGAGAGCAATCATGGGGGCATGAGGAGAATACTCCTCCCCTGCTCCTCCCCTGCAAAAGGCAGAGTTGGATGGTGAGATTGGTGGCAGCACAGGGCAGAGTGGCCTAATGCCGGCAGCCTTTTGGAGGGGGGGCAGAGGACCGAGATCCCTTGCAGCAACCTTCTGGCTCCCTGAGTAGTTGAATGGCCTCCTGCATCTCACCAGCAACTGCTAATTGCCATCACTCTGGGAGAAGCTGCTTCCCCCCGCCCAGGAAACTCCGCTTTCCTCACAAGTTCCCAAATTAATTGTGTGTTCATATATTCTTGTTGGTGGAGAACCACCAGCAACATTAAGCTAAACAATGGAGTGCTTAGGTTTGGCATACTTCTGGGCCACCCATGCACCGTGGATAACAGCAATGTTACAGCCAAAGTTTGGAATCTCTCTATAGGAGCCTTTGGGGTACATTTCTTAACCTCCTGATCAAGTTCATTTGAAAAAGCTCATTTGACTAAAGACACAGTACAATAAATGCCCTATTCGCCAAAGAATAAATGCCCTGTTCGACAAACAAGAGAGGGAGTTGGCATTCAGCTTGGAGTCCTGATCATGTATTTATTTATTTTTATGTTTGATAAAGCGCCAGATTGCAGCAGGACCACTTCAAAGTGCACAACTAAAGCTAACCTCTTCTACAAATTGAAAACCATGCCAAATAAAAGTTTAAAAAGCTGAAAGAAACCTCTGCCAGCTCCTACTTGGCCTTGAAGTAAGGTCAGTATGATTGGAGGAAACCAATGGACACGACGGGCTGTTAAGGAAGTGGCCTCTGGGACTATTCCGCTATCAGAGGCAATGAAGGCTTTGGCCCTGAGTTTCCGAAAATGGCAGAGACAATCTGGGGGTCAGGCTTCGCTCTGCATTGTATCTCAAGCACTGTGAGATAATGTGTCACAAGACGATCCGGCCATGAAATGTCATGCTGCAATTGACTAACAATGAGTGAGTGCGACACTGAGTCTAACAGAAAAACAATGTTTTTTAGACATAGAAGCAGGAGAGGATCTAAGCCACTGTTAGATGGCAACATGTACAAACACATTCATTGAGCTTTACCACCAAGATCTGTGTAGGGATGTCCACATCGCAAAAACATAATAGTAACACACACAACCTGTGTGCTGGTCATGTGTTCAACAACGCAGTACAGCAATGTAATCCAACTTTTATATGTGTTCGTTGATATATGTGCAGTAGCTGACTTAGTCATCGTGAGTATGGTTAGTGTCTTGAATAAATTTAACGTTCTTGGAGCCCTCATTCTTTTCATTGGCATCCAGAGCACCAAACCCCAGCCGAATCCTGTTACGCTTTTCCAGACTGTGTGACACTAGAGCTTACCCTTACGTTCTTAAGTCATCTAGAGCTTGAGTCTTTTTTTAGTCACATTCCATCTCGACCTACCCACAATCCAATTCTTCCCTTCTTTCTCTTCTTTCTGTCTCCCCCTCCAACCGACTTGCTACCCTCCACTATGGCTATTTCATCAAAAGCAAGCAGTTGGAGAAATCTCTGTGATGTCAACAACGCTGTGCGCTCTGGGTCGCTAAGTCTAGTTCTCACGTTTCGCAACAGCACAGCAGGGTTTCAGGATAACCACTGACCATGTAAACATCTCCCAGTTAAATGTTCTCACTCAGTGATGGTGACTCTACCACTCACTCTCTCTGACTCTTAAGTGCGAACAGTGTCCTCCATTGACCAAAATATAGACTAGTCATGGGTAAAGGCTGCCAGGAGGCCTGCCTCGAACAACAGAAAGAGAAAGAGCGAAGGAAAATGGAGGCTGATGAAATTAGTGGAGGTTCCTCCTTAGCAAAGGGTGTCAGTCTGTGGCATGCAGGACGGTTGCACAATATGAATTGTTTTAAGAGCTGCAGAAGAAAATTGGTTGAACTTAAACCTGTTCCCATGTACAAGGCAGCTTGTCAGTGGCAAAGGTCTGGTGAGGCGTGATGGGACAGTCCTGCCCCAAATTTCTCTAGGACCCAACCTTTTGCTCTGGCTACAGTTCAGCTGTGTTCACAGCTGTTCCTGACAGAAGAGAAGGCTGCATGTTTGTGTGAGTTTAAAAAAAATGAGATCAACTTTTTTCTTGCACTCCAAATGTAATGCCTAAAAAACAAGCTGGGCTGTGTCAAACAGGCCTACCACGGTGTAAAGTTATCACCCAGGCTTTTCTGTGACATGTTTAAATTGAAACCCCATTATCCTGCCTGGTGTTAAATAATGAACCAGTCTTGGCCTTCAGGCCCATGTCTTATTGCAGTCTGGTACTTGCAGTCCTTTATTAATAAAGGAATCAGAAATGCAAAATCACAAGTTTTAACCATATCCAAGAATCACAGAGTATGATTTAAGAGCACTCTTTTAGCAGACATTTGAGAAGCTAGAGGGTAAATGAAGTAGATTGGTGAGGAATGTGGGCAGTGTTTCATCTGCATCGCCTTTTATTTATGTATTTATAGACAGGAGGAACAATGATGTTTTGATCACAAAAGAAGGTACAATAGATAAGAAATCAGATTTGACCGGAAGGGGTGTGCTTCTTACACTCGGGTGAGTTTGAGGGACATTCTGACCAGGTTGTGGAGGGGAGTAAATGAAACAGTCACCAGGACTAATACATAAGTGGACATTTATAGATTAAGTACAACCACCAATGGACATTTTTAAGTGCTGGTAGGCGGTACGGCCAGTAGTGCTCAGTACATGACAAGTGCTAGAGTGGAGACAGAGAAAATGAGGGAGAGAGACAGGTTAGTGGTGAGGGGCAAATGTTATCTAGCAGGGCTGAGGAGAGGTAGGTTAACTCTGAGGCGAGGCGGTAGGCTTTAGTTTGGTTTTGAACAAATCCATGTGAACTGTTTCTCGGATGTCCGGGGAAGGGCCAGGGGGGGAGAGAATTCCATGCAAGTGGAGCAAGGGGAGAGAAAGAGCAGAAGCGAGAGGAAGCAAAGGGAGGGCGAGGAGCCACAAGAAAGTCAAAGGGGGCAGAGAGGAGATACAAAGAAGGTTTGTGGTGTTGGATAGAGGAGGATCGATACAATGGTTCCTTATCGCGGATAGATTTGGAAAGCAAGAGCAAACATTTAAATTAACTCGCTTTAGAATTCCCTCAGAATAGACCGTCTGAGTACTACCCAAGGGGGTGATTTTTGTGAAATATGTGGCAAATAATGCATTTGGAATTCATTCATTATAACGCGCCATAATACCGGAGACCAGTCTGTAAGTGCGGCACTGGCATTCAAACCTGTTACTTAGAAACATTGGCTGCAACTAGTGTAGCAACTTATGAAACCGGCCCACTCCGTCCAAAAAAGTGTCCCATTCGAGCCAGAAAACATGCCCCAAACTACTATCATGGCTGGCACTTCTGGCATTGCCCTAGGGCCCTATAGGCTAGACCAAGCCCACAGATGAGTACCACTCAACTGGGCACTAACAACATCTATGCCATACAGCACCTGGAAGGGGGATGGGGGAATCCAGCAGGTAGCGCTGACTAAAAATGTGAAATAATCAGTGTTTGCCATGATTACGCAGCTCCTCGATCAGGACACTCCAGGATGCTATTAAAATCCTGCCACCCCTTCCCGTCAGGAATTTCAGACATGTTTCCAGAGCATCCATGTGCAAAAGTCTTTCGACATTTTTGCATCAGGTGCCCTGGTGAGCTCTGAGTTCTAGCATGAGAATAGAATATTCAGGCGGTGCCAAGCAAGGACCAAAGGTATGGTTAATGTAGGCGGCATCGTGACTGGAGTGGCGGCCACATTGTTAATATGAATTGTTCCCATTGACCTTAGGTTCAGCCCCGCACAATCGAAGGGTGTGGTAAACACGGAGGTCAAAGTGGGTGGGAACTAAAGAGAACAACGTTCCTCTTCTAATGGGACAATTCCACCACCGCCCTCTTACTTTTTGACGCCTGGAGAACCACTCCTGAATGTCAGGCGAAGGCCACTTTTGTTTTTTGCTTCCCTTCCCCCCTACTGGGGATTCGAACCAGGGCCATGCTGGGATTGCTCTAATATTGCATCTTAATAAGTTATCTTGAGGACGCCGGCCTACTTTTGTTTAACAGCCTGCTTGGGACATAACGCCCATTCTTGAGTTGTCCGCAGTGCAGGACCTGGCTACATGGAACTCTGGAGATTTTTTGGTGGGCCTCTACGCCATGGGCCTCTTCTGTGTGACTTAACTTGTTGTCTGCACTTCTTACCCTCTCTACCATTAAACCCACCCCCTTCCTTTCCTCTCTCCTCACCCCCCACATCCCTCTGAAGCAAAGCATTTCTAATAAAGTTGCGAGTATGCTGTTCCTCATTTTAACACATGTTCTATGTCATTTTGCTGTCCTATGCAACAATTCTGTAATACTTATATAGGCACAGAAATGCTATACAATTCACTTTTGGGACCACATTTTGCAAATTATCTTGTGAGAGCATCCCTCTCTCTACAAAACCCTACTTGGAAGGGTTGGGCGTGCTCACATGGTACAATATGAGGCCACTTGAAAAAAAGATTTCCAGGGTCCCAAGTCCACCCCATGGCTGCCATATTGCCCTGCACTCACAGTGATCAACATTGACCTTATGCATTTAAGCACCATGTTGCAGGAAGAGCCATGTGTAGGTAATGGGTGGGTTGTTGGTATGTCTCATATGAGGTTTAAATGGTGGGTGATTAGAAAGGGGAGGGGTTTTCTTTCCTTTCATTGTGTTTCTTTCAGTCTTGATAAGTACAGTCACAGCGTTAGGGGGCGGAGGGGAGGAAAGGCATGACCCATGTACAAGGTTTTTATTGGGAGTGGAGGATAGGTAAGAATGAGTATTAGGTTGGTGCGAGGGGGAGGCAAAGGGGAATATAGTTCCACTACTTTTTTATACTTCCTGACCTCTGATAAACAGTACCATGATGTCACCTGGGTTATTTGGGTGATGCTGGAGGATGTTTCAGCACTGTCAAGTCCCCTTAGCAGAGCAGGTGAGATGTTCTTTTGCAGAGGGAGCAAGGAAGGGGTATCAAACCTTTACACATTTTGGTGGATAAACGAATAGCACATGGAGACCTTAGCACCCACCCGCCAGTGGAGCTTCGAGGCGTGCTTTCCTTATCCCATGACTGGAAGACATCTCGCCAGTTCCTGCCAATGTTCTGGGCCGATGAGGGCTGGCTCCTTGAGCCCTACACAGTTGGATATTAGCATCAGAGTTGGGAGCATGTGGACGGGAGAGTGTTGGCTGGTCATGATTGTTGGGCCTGTTCCTTACAGTAGTTTCAACACTCCTCGATAATGAATTGGTAGCGTGCAGTTCACGCTGTCTCAAACCTCCTGCTTTGCTCTACTTCTTGAAGTGCAGTTATCCCACCAGTGCATTATGGAGCCTCAATACCTCCTCCCTATTGAAGTAATTGAGTTCAGGCCATCACCAAGCCACGCCGTCAGTAGATTTCTGGGTCCTTGTTTTCTTATTGGGTGCCATAGCTATTCTTTGTGGTTTCCCCAGTCCTGTTTGTATTGATTCAGGGATTTCCCAAGTATTTCATGTAGGCCAATGGTATTTGCCTATGAACAAATCTAGTGCTTCTGTATGGATCATCTGGTAATTCCTGACATTGTGTTGAGTATTTTAACGGCACTCTGATAATAGCCCCTTGTGGTTTAGTCAATGGAACAGTTGCCATTATTAATGCAGTGTTTGGTCTCCTCTCTGTTTTGAGGCAAGGTGGCTATCTAAGTATACATTGGATGGTTGAGGTTCTCCACGCATTATTTTTCCCATTTTAGGTGGTATGCGACACCAACCTTTGCCACGCTGTCCAAGCGGAACAAAGCCGCCAGGGGTTTCGCCAGGTCTGGAAAAGATCCAGGGCTACGCTAATGTTGGGACTGTCGGGACTCCGGGCTAGCTAGCCTTTTGCTTGTAGCCCCTGAGCTTCTATCCAGGGCTACAACAAAGAGACCCGGGGCTATAGCCCCACCTACCCCACCTCTGAGTAGCACTATGCAAGACCACTTCCATTTCATACATAGAGTGTTCATTGTGCACATGGCACTGCCTTCTGGCGTGCCATTTTATGACTTAGTATAGCTCTTCCATTGCACCTCAGCCTCGAGGATGCAAACCACTTTATCCACCTTGTTTAACCTCCCTAAGATGTATACACGCACATACCTGCAATCTGACCCCCACGCCAAGTGTCTCTAGTTCACTCCCTCAACAATACATCTCCAGGCCCCTTTCTAATGGTATTAGCATAATTGACCTAAAAACATTTGACCTAAAACATTTGATTGAATTTTCTTGAGCTTTTTTATATGGGGTGGGTAAGGGTATAGATTACATTAAGGGGAAGTGGGGGGGGGGCTTTAGACCGAAATAAATGTCACAAATATGCGATCAAATGTGATTAGGTCAAATGTTTTAGGTCAAATCTTGGTAAAATATTCTTAAAATTAAATACCAATCTTAGGACGCAAACCTTTCTAATATGCGCTTCGTTAACCCCAGTAACCACACCTGGGGCCCTATAAGTGGTTGTTGTAAAATGCAACACTGTAGGGTCTCAACACCCCACAACCACCACAATACAAATACATAAATTTTGGGATATTGGGTACCCACCTGCAGCTCCTCTGCTGTTATGGTCCAGGTTGTTGTACCAGCCGTCGTAGCGCTGCACCTCCCAAGTCACGAAGCTTTGAGCGCCTGCAACGTGGAGGGAAGAAAGAAGCCACAGAGAACAAGTCAATAGGGAAAAGTTGGAAGCCGCCAGAGGGTGGAGGTATAGTGGCAATGTAAGAGTAATAGTATACAGCATCAATCTACTTATATCCTAGTCACCTTTACTCTACCATTGGTCAACCCGGTCATCCCACCACCAAAGTCTACTCAGCCCGGCATTAATAATGTGCTCTCCAGGCTAGCATCACACCTCAAACAACCCAGCTCACTGCTTGCCCAGAGAAAAACATGTGCACCTGAGCAATACCTACGGACAAACATGTGCCAGTAAAAAGCACGAGCAACCTCTGCATGCTGGACCGCATCCTGCACAGTTGCAGCAGCACGCTCAGAGCACGACGCCCAGAGAAAATCCCTGGCCAGCATACACGACAACCGCTAATGCCACAAAGGGCACGCAGCTACCTCGCGGCTTGCACCGGGATATCCCACACAGAATCCGACCCGCTGAATCTCTGGCCCAAAACACACGACATCCAACATAACCCAGACAGGATATATTTCAACCACTAATGATTTACCTTTTCATCAATGGTTACATGTGATTTTACGGAATCGAAAAATAACGAAAACATTTTTAACTAAACATTTTGAACGAAAAAAATACTGATTTTTTATTTTTTATTTGGGGTTTCTCCCCGCAAACCCTTGTTTCCCTTCTTTCATAATACCACTCCAACCCCCTCCCGACCCGTCTTAACCCCTTATGCCACCTCCATATATATATTTTTAAAAATTCAGTATTTTTTTTGTTAAAAATGTTTAGGTAAAAATGTTGTTCGTTATTTTCCATTCGGTAAAATCACTGCATACCTTCATATCAATGCGCTCCAGGACGCGGACAGTAATCCTCTGGACAAGCCAGCGGCCCAACGAGGCGGCACCAGTGGCAGATGTGCGTTATACGCATCATAATTTACATAACACCCATAGCACTTGCTACCACTGTTTCTTTAAGTTTCGGAGTGCTGTGAATAGTTGGTATTCCAGTTATCCAATTTCATGGTCCTTAACGTATGGACCCAAAAAATTAGGCTAAATTAGCCCAGCTGGGATTCAGTCAGGGGACACCTTACCCTGATCTCAAATGTTCCAAACATTGTGACTAGGAATTAGAAACAGACGAGGAGGTGTGGGGCGTCATACAGAGAGCTATCATCAGCTGCGCCACGTGATCAGCTGTCCTTTAGCTGGGTTTTTTTTAACAAATAAGTTCCACTGAAAAAACTCATCGAAATTGATTTTTTTAGATTTTGGGGCGGTTCGCCCCCCAATTCCCCATCCCCTGTTGTTTTCTCCCTATTCCTAACCCCCCCCCCCACCAACTATTCCTGACCCATCCCTTATTTACACTTTCCCACCAGTTTTTTCAGCAAAAAATATTCGTAAAAAATAGGCTGTTGATGAAAGGAGGTTGTACCTCTTTAGCCACTGGCACTTTTGTGTAAAGATTGTTCCTATTTGGAATGCAATTCTCAGATCCTGACACCATTCGACTCTTTTACGTTGATAGAAACACCACTGCCAGGTGATGGATTCCACAGAATATCTGTTGAGATGCCAACAATTACATAGGTGATTGCATCGGACCGCTCCATTCACACAAGGAAACGTTGTTTCCAGAAGTAGGGCAAGAGCCGCACAACGCACGTGCAGCAACACAGGTGCCGCTCAACCGGCCGTTTTCTTTTAGGTTCCATTACACAACAGAAGGTGCAGAGGCCGGATGAGAGTCTGCCTGCCTTTTTCACAAAGATGTGTGATGACTAGTGGTCACTAGGCAAAGCCGATTTCGGAGTCATGGCTGGGAGGATAGCTCAGGAGCAACGCGCTCGCCTTGGAAGCAAGAATGATGCAGAGTAACACAGGTTCGATCCCCGGGTCCGCGCTTAGAAACCTCTGGGTATTAAGCGCGTTTATACCCAATTACAATTACAGTTCAAATGCTGACATGGTGGTCGATTGCCATTTACATCTATAAACAGATGTGATCTGCTGAGATTGACAAAGTGGGCTGACACCATGCAAGTCCGACCAGGCCTGTAGAGAATGCATTTGAGCAAAACTTGCTTTTCCTGGCATGAGATTGATAGGAATTCACTGTAGGTAGGTCGCTTGTTTGTTGCCCCATGCATGGGAGGGTGCAATCCCCATCCTGGTTGTACGGGGGTGGGGGGGTTCACATTGCTGTGATGTTGCTCAGTATAGTAACCATCGCGGCATACCTCAACAGAGGGGCTCTGGTTACTGCTGTGGACAACATGAGATGGTGCAAGCCTTTCGGCACTGTATTCCGTATTCCTAAAATACATTGTCATCCTCACCACTTTATTCATTTCATCACGCCTAAACTTCACCGAGTAAACTAACCACATACAAACTGCAATCAATTTCATACATTAAAAAGCCAGTGCAGAAAAGTGCACAATTCCACTTCTCATCACATTACATCCTTCGAAACTTAATATGTCAATTTTAGATCTCATATTGTAGTCTGTCATAAATATTTTTACAAACAGTTTGACAAACTTTACACATTATGAAACCAATTAAAAACCATTGGCAACATCTTAATTAATTCATAAAATTAAATACCAATTCCATGTTAACAATTATAATAAAGACATATGTATTACATTCATATATATACAATTTCAAAAAAATGTCAAATACACTTACAATCACTAAATCAACACAAATATTTCCTCTATTCACTTTAATACTGCTATAGACAGAGAAACTTCTGAACCAATTAAGATCCTATTCCAAAAATGCTCCCGCCTATAAGTTCTTTGAGTAAATAAAAACGTGTCAACACGTTTGTGCCTGGCTTTAAGAGTTGATGGGCATTCCGTAAGTAAATGCTCCAATGTTTCCAGTTGTTCTTTGTTCTCACACAATCTACAGAATCTAATTGCTTTTTCCTCCTCTCTTCGAGCACCCTCTACCTCCACAGTTTGCATAAGATTGAATCATAATCTTAAGAATTGGGCCCTCATTTTTGGACAAGGAAACCTATCAATGGACAGCTCTGATTCATACAAAGGTTTTTCTCGTACAGCATGAAAGAGAGAATAACTAATTGTCTTTCTCGTCTTACACCAATCGAACACCCAGAGAGCCTTTTTTACCAATTGTAGAAAGATCTCTAGAGGGATCGAACTGAGACATAATTACATTACAATCCTTAAACCATTTTACGAGTCAGGGAACACTCTCGTTTCTCAAAAGGGAATTCAGTTTACTACATGCTGACTGTTCAAGGGGGCAGGTAATCTTATAAAGAAAGGCAAGGGATTTCCATTCCATGCTCCAATTGAGAGCAACCCAAATTCATGCCTAATAACCTCAACAGGAACGCAGCTATGCAACACCAAAAACGTTCTTTAGATTTGTGCCTCTAGTACCTGCCAGTCCTTCTCCTGATATTCACCTAACAAATCAGTATCGTAAAGTAACACTGGTAGCACCATCAGCCTGTAATATTTCAACAGCGGTGCCCATGAGAATTTGCCATACTTTGAGTTAAGCCTTTTCATTTGGGTTGCAAAATGATCACATTTCTTTTTCATACAGTCCAAGCATACCTTTTTGCTCGGGCCATTATAAATTGTGAACCCGAAATATGAATACCTATTCACCAGACTCAATTTATTGCCCTTAATTCTCCAGGTGAAGGGAATTTTCGGTGTACAATGTTTATATCAAATATTGTATATCGAATCCCACATATATCTAAACTTATATCTTGAAAACCTTTAAAATCGAATATATTTAGGTTGGGGTAAAGGGTTAATTTTTGGGGGAAACAGTTGGGATGGGTTTCTAGGGGTCAGAAATGGGATTTGAGGGACCCCCCTCAAACTATTATTTTTTAAAGCATTCAATATTAAGGTTTTCGAGATATTTGGGCATTTGGTATACAATATCTCGGTATAAAGACATGTAACCGGAATTTTCTTGGCACCATTTTGGCAAACCATAAGCTTTATCTTAGATGTATTGATCGACAAGTCATGAAGATCCATAAAGTGTACCAGGGATTTTAATGAACACTGGAGGCCAATCAGAGTTTGGTCAAAAAAGACCAAATCATCCGCAAACGCAAGCTAGTGAATATGCATAGAGCCCAAGAACGGTGGAAAAGCTTGGTTTTCTGCATATAGACGTCCAAGTCAGCCAATTACAAATTAAACAGGGCAGGTCTCAGGACAGAGCCCTGCACCACTTACCTCCCAGTGTTAATGGCTCCAGACAAGGTAACAGTTCCATCTGTGCTATGCAGATGACACTCAGCTCATTTTCAGGCTACCCTCAGCCACCACTTCTCCCTCTCTCATCTCTGACTGTCTGTCTGCTATGCAGGAGTGGTGTGCCGCCAATGACCTCTGCCTGAATGCCAGTAAGGCCGAGATTCTCCTCATCAGCACACCCGCTCCCTCCTTTCCTGTCACTCTCTGGCCGGCCTCTCTTGGCCCTCTTCCTGCTCCCACCTGTGAGGCTAAAAACCATGGGGTCATCTTCAACTCCACACTCTCCTTCTCTCCTAACATCTCTGACGTCTCTAAGAAGTCACACTACCAGCTGCAGCTCCTCAGAGGTATTCTTCCTTTCCTCTCCTTCCCCCAGAAGCTCACTGTCTCCAGAGCTCTGGTTCTCTCTAGGCTGGACTATTGCAACAGCCTCTTTCTAAATCTGCCTGCTTCTACTCTCCGTCCTCTGCAACTCATCCAGACAGGACTGTGAGACTTGTCCTTGGCCTCAAGCCCAGGGATCGCATCTCTCCAGGACTGAAATCTCTGCACTGGCTCCCAGTGGCTGCAAAGATTAAGTTCAAAACCCTCTGCATTGTCCACAAGACCGTCTGGGGCCTGGGGCCTTAATACCTTCAACTCTCTCTTCTTAAATATCTTCCTTCTCGAGCTCTTCGCTCATCCGCCTCCAACTCCCTCAGGGTCAGTCGCTTCTCCAATCAACGAGTTGGTGGTAGATCTCTTTCTTCGGCTGGGGCCTGCCCCTGGAACAGCCTCCCTGCCTCCCTGAAACTTGAGGAGAACCATCTCTGGTTCCAGAAGCACCTCAAAACCTTTCTCTTTGCTTCTGCTTTTTCTCCGCCTCTCCCCTGCTGACCTCCTGGCTAAAACTGAAACTGCACTGGTTACCTGGCCACCCTCTGATCGCAGGCCCAGGTCCCTCCCCCGCCAGTCACACACACCTGCACTGCCTTCCTGGCAACCCCCGCACTTGGTGACTGTTTTCTTTTTCCCTACAGTACCACTACCAGTACTTGACACCTGATGTCTGCACTTAGCCTTGCACTTGCCACCTGTTGGCCGTACTTTTACTTATTGTTTATTTATTCTATTATCCCATGTACTTCACTGTCCCTTCCCACTTCCGCCCCGCACTTTTCCCCTTCCCCCTTCCCATGCACTTGGGTGATCTGCAGGGGCGTTGCTAGGGGCGGCTAAGGGGGCTATAGCCCCTGATCTTTTGGTTGTAGCCCCGGATAGAATCTCAGGAGCTACAGCCAAAAGACTAGCTAGCCCCCAGTCCCAACGGTTCCGACATCAGCTTAGCCCCGGGTCTTTTCCAGACCTAGCAACTCCCCCGGTGATCTGAATGACACCTGGCCTAGTAGGATCGTTGTCTGTCTTCCCTCTGTTCCCCCTCCCTTGCCTCGTCGCGCCTTGAAACACTTGCGTATAGGTGCGTTATAAATGTTATATCATATCTAACCTAATCCTCATCTTAGACTCTGCATGCATTGCCATAAGTAGCTCCAAAAGTGTAGCTGAAATCTGTGATCCTTGTAGTTTTTTTCCACACGGTTTCACTGTTTACCCTATCAAAAGCAGAGGATAAATCTACAAAGAACATATAAATATGCTTTTTTTCCTGTTTCTTTACCTTTATTAAGAGGGCCAGGAGAAGGACATTCAATAAAGTTCCTAGCCCTTTCCGAATCCTGCTTGATTTTCATCTACTCTGTGGTCCATAGATTTACCTATTTCAGGGCTGACGTAGCAAACATTTTGCTGCAGGAGTCTAGCAGAGTTATAGGACGATAGTTGTCCAGAGACAATCTGTCCTCTTTTAAAAATATAGGGCCCACGATTGCCATTTTCCAGGATTTGGGAATCACTTTGAACTCTAAAATGAGCGTAAACAGCAGAAATAATATTTCCACCCACAGTTTTGGATCGCCCTTTATCATGAAGTTCGGTATCCCATCCAGGCTGGCAGCTCTGGAAGATTTTGCAACCAGAATCAGAGAGAAAATATCCTCTCTAGCAAAGCCTAATGTCCACGGCTGACCTTCAGGAAAAACTCGAGGTGACTTAGCCACACCTCCATCTTTAAACATAGACGTAAAGTGTTCCACCCAGGCAGATTCCTGAATAGGATAGGATGATGGCCAGGATCTTCGCTCATCACCCTCCAGAATAATATTGTGTCCCCTCTGGAAAAGACATTCAGCATTTGTTCACCTTCTAGATGACAAATATGCACTTTCCGCCCTTGAACCCAATTTTAAACTTGTTAACGTTTCTAATGCAGGATCTCCATATGTACCCTTTTTTTCAACTCTTGGAGCTGACACCTCAGTTTTCTGTTCCTCTCTTGTATCTTACCATCAAAGTTGACTTTCTATTATTCTCTCCCAAGAAACGATGTATTTTCTTTCTATTTCCCATATCATTGGCTCTCAGTTTAAACAAACGTGCAAAATTAGGGGCAGCAAGGCAATCCGTCTGTTATGTATTGCTGTCCCAGACAGCCTGGGAAATGGGCAGGAACACGATAAAGCAGGACTCCAGCAAAGTTTGTCTGCTCTTTCCCAAAGACCCGGGACCAGCACAAGAAACACCCAGATCTCTTCTGAAACTGAGCCCACGAGCCCTGGTGCTTCAGAAGTCCCAGAACAGGAAACTGAATGCAGACAGAGCCAACGCCCCACATACTGTTTTATAGCTGTCCAAAATTCTATATATGTCCTGCAATGTACAGCCTTTTCTTTAGGGTGATAATAGGGAACAATGAAACCAGCAGCGCCCAACTTCCATTATTCACTCAAAAGTATTTCTTGTTGAATCACAAACAGACATGTTTCAAGTTTAAAACTTGGAAATCCTATGTTCCCATAATTCTCTTTGCTTTTATGCAAATCCCAGGCATGAGTTTGTTCTATGACAAGATAGTGTGTTGTGTGGTAACTGGTAGAAACTGGTATATCATTGGGGGTGAGGGGGTGTGTAGGCCGGCTTCCTCGGTGGGACGGTGATCGGAAGAGGGAAGAGGAGGAACGTGTGGTTCGTTCCCCGGATTTGGCCACGTACGTGGTGAGATAAGGTGCAGGGTGGTAAGGGGAAGTCAGTGGTGGGCGAGGGGGGTGTTGGTCTGGCTGCAGAAGTGGTTCGGGTGGGTGCTGGCAGTGCGGAGAACAGGGTTTGCTTAGCGGCTTAGCGGGCTCTGCAGGGATTGCAATTGTGATAACACACAACTGTCTTGTTTTCTTTCGTGGGGGATCTATTTACTTTGTTCGGTGCATTTGGGGCAAGCAAGGAGCATAAGGGTACTGCTACCTGGACATAGTTTGGCTTTTATAAGGCAACAGGGAACCGAGTGTGCATGGGTTATTGCAACATTTGCGAATTGTAAGAGGCACGAGCGCTGGCAGGGAACTGGGTGATTTCTACGGTTGTACTGTGGGGGAGTTGCGGTTGGGAACGCAATTTAGATTTAAGTGGGCACCATGGAAGCTAGCAGCGGTATGTTATTGTAATAATGCAAGGGAAGGAATTAGATGTCATATTTATCTCCCTGTCGTCGGAATACTCGCCACCGGGGGATGTGGGGGCCAGCAGGGTACCAGAGAATGTGGAAGAGAGGCCCCCCTACCGGTGTGGCCGTTGCGGATGAATGTAGCGCCTAGGGCGGCATTCCCCCCGGTAAAAAAAAGGAAGGGAGCTGTAAGGGGGGTCACGCACCTGTGGAGGCAGTGGTGGTGTCAACTCCAACACCTCAGTTATTTATAACTGGGCCCAATGAAGAGAGGTCTGTCAATACAGGGGGAGGGTGCATGGGGAAGAACAGCACACCGCAGGTGCCCTTAGTACTGGACACCACAGGCAGGGATGGGACTAGCCCGGTTCATCCTTGAGGGGTTCAACCTGAAACAGCAGGGGTGCCCCTTGCCTCCCAGGTTCCCTTAAGCCACCCAATTGGGGGCATTGGGCGCCAAGTGGTCTTACCCAAAAGAACCCTTGTGGAATGAGTAACTGGCAGGGTGCGGGTTATGGCTGGAGTGCTCCTACGTCTGGTAACCCGGGGGGGGGGGGGCGGAGGGGAGTAGGATGGCCAATTGGTGGCAATTTTGGAGGATAGCAAGGGGCACTGCAGCATCAGGCATGGGTTCCCCCATCAGTGTCTGGTCTGATATGGGCGGTTGGGCCACAGTAAGTCAACCAGTATCGGTCCCAAGGGCACACCTGGATTAGGCGGGAACCCGCTTGGATGACCGGTGGCCCGGGTGGTGACGGGCTGGTGGGGGGCACAAGTGAGGCCGCATCAGTTTCAGCTGTCATTTTGCCAGACGGAGGGAAGGCAGTGAAAGCCTGCGTCCTAGCTCAGGAAGCTGTGTCAGGTATGCTTATGTGGCATGTGCCACAGGATCCAAATGAGAACCTTTGGAAGGACAAGTACATTGAAATTCTTTCCCTAGAGGGTGGAGGAGTGTAAGGACTCAAAGGGGGAGAGAAAGGATAGAAAGTTCTTTGTGGAAAAATCTTTGGCCAATTGGGCCACGAGTTTTGCGATATTCTCTGCCATATTGCTTGAAAGGTTTCCAGAGCTCCACCAGAAGCTACTATTCTATAATCACTTGGTGCTGACCATGCCACAACCGTGTGTTTGGGGTGTGGCTGGTGTATGACGAACGGTACAGGAGTGCTAAGGCAGGGAATGCACAGATGGACTGAGGAACTAGGGCAATGGACTTGCGGGCTAGCTGCACAGTGGCACGCTTGACGTCAAGCAAGGGTTTGGGAACTGGGAGACCTGAGCAGTCCTTTCGGAACAGCCCAGGCCCAGGGGATAAGAAGGGTGCTTGCTGGGCCTTTAATAAAACGGCATGCACAAGACCCATCTGGAAGTTTAAGCACGTCTGCACTTTTTGCAGGATGTTGGGACACGGGGCAGCCAACTGTGCAAAACGCAGCAAAGAGCATGAATAGGGGAAAGACCCCCTGGGAGCCCCTGACGGGGCTGCCCTCGTCTTTGCAGGTAGATGTGTTGCAAGCTTGGACAAATGGGTACCATCCAGATGGGGATGCTAAATTGTTGGTAGAAGGGTTTTCACAGGGTTTTCAGATTCCGGTCCAGAGTTTTATAACTCTGCAGGTTCCAGAGGATTGGTTGGCGTCCAGAAGCCAACCGAGATTATTGCTGAGCAAGGTTGATAGAGAGTTAAAGTTGGGTAGAGTGGCGGTACCATTCCTGTCCGCTCCCCTACAGAATTTTGTGTGCTCACCTTTGGGCATCGTTCCTAAGAAAGAGCCTTGAAAGTTCAGATTGACCCGCAGTTTAACATTCCCAAGGGGGGGCTTCAGTGAACGATGCAAATGATGATGAATTGTGTTCTGTGAGATACGCTTCTTTCGATGGGGCGCTAGCACTATTGCGGCGGTTGGGGAGAGGCACATTGTTGGCAAAATCTGATATTGAATCTGTTTTTCGGTTACTCCCGGTGCACCCAGAGGATTACCATTTGTTGGGTTTTCAGGTGGGAGGGGATTTTTTATTATGACAAGTTTATGCCAATGGGAGGCTCTATATCTTGCTCTTATTTTGAGGCTTTCAGCACATACATTGAGTGGGCAAAAAAGAGGGAATGTAAGTGAGCACAAATTCTCCTCTACTTGGATGATTTCCTGTTTATGGACAGAAAGGGCACCGACCACTGCGGGAAAGCGCTATAGGCATTTCAGAAGGTAGCAGATGCGCTGGGGGTAACCCTCATCATAGAAAATAAAGAGGGTCCCAATACAGCTCTCTGTTTCCTGGGTATTGAGATTGATTGTGAGATGGATGTGTGCTGGCTCGCGGAGGACAAGGTTCGCTATTTTAGGGAGGCAGTAGCAACCTGCTTATGGGCCAAGAAGGTAACATTAGGGCAATTACAGAGTCTGGTGGGGCAGCTTAACTTCGCCCTGTGGATAATTCCTAGGTTGAGCCCTTCTTGAGAGAAATTACATGTGCCATGTCACGGTTGACCAAGGCGCACCATCACACAAGGTTCTCCAGGAAGTTGAAGCAAGATTTTGTGATTTGGGACACTGCCTAGCTGATTTTAACAGGGTGCAGTTCTGGCCGACTGAGATGAAGGACGGTGTACAATTGGGGCTCTACACCAACGCTGCAGGAGTGTGGGATTAGGAGCCATCTTGGGGACCAAGTAGTGCCTGCAGCGGTTGTCCACCTGCTGGGCCGCCTGGGTGCTGACCAACCACATAACCTTCTTGGAGCTGTTCCCAATAGTGGTGGCAGTGACCATTTTGGGGAGAGGAATTAAGGGGCAGAGATGTGCTGTTTTGGTCGGATAGCATGTCCGTGGTTTGCTCCATTAATAGCAAGAAAGCAGCTTGTCCTATGGTGTTGAGGTTATTGAAGAGGTTGGTGTTGTCATGTCTTATTGAAAATTTGCGTTTTCAGGCTAAACATGTGCCTGGCATTCATAACAATACGGCTGATGCTTCGTCCCATTTCAAACTACAGGAGTTCTAGCGTTGCTTACTTAGTGCGGATCCAGCAATGACGCCTTTTTCCCCAGACACTCTGGGGGCTTGGTGCCCAGACTTAGCCTCATTGATTAAGGGTTCTGTGTCACAGAAGACCAAAAGGGCTTATGAAAAGTCTTTCAGGGAGTTCAGGGATTTTTGTGGGGCGCATATCCTTCCTGACTTATTCAATAGAGATGCTGTAATTAAATTTCTGGGATACCTGCAAGTGCAGTGGGTATACATGGGGATGACCAGAATAAACATGGCCACCACTGGGTTTGTTACTGGTTTGGAGGGAAGGGCAACCACCTCTGCCAACTTTGCGGTAAGGAAAGCACTGATTGGCTGGAGGAGGGCTCTCAGTGAGACAACAGGCGGCCATTGACCTGGAAATATTGGCCTCTATCATGAGGAGGGATATTCAGGGATGAATGGGAAGCATCCTTGTTCGGGGCAGCGTTTGCCACTTCATTCTTTGGAGCCTTTAGAATAGGGAAATTGGCAGGTGCTTCCACGACTGTTCAGACAGGCGGTTTATCCAGGGAGAACCACTCCTTTGAAGGGGACGGTGTGGTGCACTTCGGGTTAAGAAGGTCTAAAATGGATCAGGAGGGTAAGGGGGCCAGGTTTACAGTAAGAGTCCGTTGCAGGGCAGAGATTTGTCCGGTAAGGTTGCTAAGGTCGTTTATGGTTCACAGGAGTGAGCGGGCGGCCCTCTTTTTCAGCATAAGGATGGCTCCTGCCTTTCAAAGATTCAGTTCAGGAGGATCTTCAAGAGGTCATTGGAGAGGGTACGGCTTTGGGGGGTTGGGGTTTGCCACCCATTTCCTCCAAATTGGGGCGGTCACGACAGCCGCAGTGTATAGGTGCGAGAAAAGGCATATCAAGGCAATTGGGCGATGGAAGTCTCAGGCTTACAAGGGTTAAATTAGGCTGCAATTATTATGTTGAAGATCCTCAATCTCGGGGTACAAGTGGGGAGGTGAAGTGGGCAGGTGTATGCATTCAAGTGACCTGTTTGTGCGGGGGTATGTACCCCAGCTGTTTTGTTCATGACATGGCTAACATACTTTCTTTTCTATTGTCTGCGTAGGACAGATGGCAAGGCCAATGGTGTGGGTTGTGGGCCACTCATTCATAGGGCGAATGGAGCAGAGAGTGCGGGAGCGCCCGGGCTTGCTGGTGGATGGAGTAGCTTTTGACATACACCGGATTGGTTCTGAGGGCTTGCAGGTGTGCCAAGTGCACGCGGTGTTGGAAGCTAAAAGAAAAAAGAAGAGGTTGCCAAACCCAGACCTGGTGATCTTACACTTGGTAAGCAACAACTTGGCACAGTTACAGAGTCGGGCACTGATCAAATGCCTGTTGTCACTTTTTGGTTGGTTTGATCGTTTCTACCCAGAGGCATTGCTCGCCTGGTCGCAATCATCATGAGGTTGAAATGGGGGCAACTGGGACCTGCATGCCCATTGAACATTTCAGCTTGGAAGTTGAACAAAGAACTAGATCTGCTGGCTGCTTGCCATGGGGGCCTGCTGATTATAGGGAATGGCTTGTTGAGGACCCCGGGGACTTGTCATCAGGATGGGGTGCACTTATCCCATTTTGGTACCGAACAGTTGCTACAGAACGTTTTGGTCATGATTAGCTCATTTGCGCAGGTGGGGGTGTCCGAAGCGGTTGCTCCGTGCCCCTGTGGCAGGTGAGGGAGGACCATGTGGACAATGAGATACCCTTCCGGTGGTCTCCGGAGCTGTAATAGTGTGGAGGGGAGGGCTGAGGACGCCCCCTATCATGATGGGTGAACAGCCATCGGGGGTCCTGGCGGATGAGGGGTTGGGGTGGGTGGGATCAGAGGGCAGTTTGGGCTGGTGACGAATGCTCTGCCTCCTGGAATCGCATGGCCGCCCCAAGAAGGGTATGGTGGGGAGGGGACAGGGCCTCACCACCATGCGCCGCCCTGTGTGGCAGGAGTTATGGTCCGCCTGATCCAACTGTCAGTGTTAAGAAGTTATTGTGGGGGTATTTTATGGGGAAAGTGGAATGTTTTGGTTTTGATTATGTTTCATGTGTTTAGTAAAAATGTGTCCAGAGTGGCATCCAAAAATAAGCGTGTCAAGTGTGTTAATTCTTGCCCTGGCACTGTCCCTCTGCAGAGCCCACAAAGGCAGAGGACCCGCCCTTGTGGCCGGGTTGGGCGGGCCGGGGTGCGGCTGGCGGCCGGAGTGAGCCACGGGGCCCACAGGACACCAAAACAAACTGGTATGCCAGTGGGGGTTCAGGCTGGCTTTGCGGGCTCAGGCCAGGCAAGGGGGCGTATGGGGGGGCAATTGCACAAATTCTCTGCATAAAGGTGAGGCAAAAGTGCCAGGTTGACACAGTTCTCGGCCTCGCCCTGGGGATGTCGCGCTGCTGTGCTCCCGCGTTCTGGATCCACACTGACTCGATCGGCGGTATCGTTTTGACTTTTTCCATCCCACCCACCCTGAATTACAGAGGATGAGGGGCATGGGGGGGGTTGCAGGTGGGGGAGGACCATGTGGACAATGAGATCCCCTTCCAGGGGAATCAGAGCTGGAATAGTGTGGAGGGGAGGGCTGAGGATGTCCCTATCAAAATAGGTGAACAGCCACCAGGGGGACCCGGAGAGGGAGGGGTTGGAGGGTGGGGATCACAGGGCAGTTTGGACCAGTGATGAAGGGTCTGCCTCCTGGTGTCACCCCCGCAAGAAGGGCCTTGTGGGGATGGGACAATCCTCATCACCATGCGCTGCCCTGTGGGGTCACACACTCTAATATGTGCCCATTTGACACTTTATGATTATAGATCATGGTAACCAACATTGTACGGTGCTTGTTCTCTACCTGTTAGGACAATTGTGAACTTTACATATTCTGGACCCTGTGACCGGTGATTTTTTAGAGTTATACCAAGATTTATGTCCACCATATAAGTAATCTAGCCGATCACAGTTAAACAGTTTGATTAAAGGATAGTTCCGGGACTTTTTTTTTATTGTTCCTATGGTTCGGCCATGTGTTTTTAAGCATAAATCGGTAGATCGTAGAAAACTTTCCTATGGACCTTACCCGACTTTTCGTCCATTAACGCACTCGAAAACATCCGCCATTTTATGATAATCCTCTCACTTGCCGCATCGCCCTGGCTCACCTGCTTTTGAGGCACTAAATCAAATCCCCCGCCCCTGAAACAGACTTGATCAAAACATTCATATTCCCCGCCTCTATCCGTGACGTGACTGAGCTGCGTAGGCAAACGCGCCCAGGCGTCTTCTACGCGACTCCACACAGAACCAGGAAATCAACACAGATGAGCTCACACAACACAGCGCGCCATAATTGGGAATATGAAACTGTACTTTTAAATTAAACCGCAAGATTGTAAATTTGGTAAAGTACATTTATTTGACATCAAATGTTTTGAGAATATTCAGCGATTAGCATTTTTATTTGCTCACGTTCCGAAAAGTTCGTTTCGAGGCACACAATGTTCCTTTGCTGTACACAGGGTCTTAGATCAATGAATTTTTATTTGCTCTCGATCCAAAATATTTCGTCTTGAGGCAAGCGATGTTCGTGTGCAGTAGACAGGGTGTTGGTTTACGATAAAATAAGCTCTTCGGTCGCACTGATAATCGCATGGCTGTTCCAACAACGAGGCACTAGGCCACCACAACGGTCTGTATGTTGCATCTAGCCGTTAGTACCGCGTAAGGGCATACTTGTACTTGGCGATCGTCCCACAAAATGGTCAGGGTGCTAACGTTGTTCACGCGGAGAAGCAACTGGCGGTTGAAAAACCCATCCGCCGGTGTCTGGTACTCGTGACACAGACAATAATGGACGATGTATCTATTTGAAAAACATAAAAAAAGGAAATTAGTCTCACCATCAGATCTTTATTAAAATTATTCATTTTATATATTAGGTCTGGAAATTATTTAATAGCTAGGACAGTGCAACTGGGTTTTATACGTCAAGGGGGGGCTGTAGGATACTGAGACAGTCCCCCAGTGCAGGGGTTGACAGGGAGTGCAGGTGGAGAGTGGAAGGGCCCAGGACCGAGGTCGCAGACAGTGGACAAGTTGTAGCAGGGGAGAGGGAGAGAGAAAGCAGAAGCAAAGAGGAAGGTTTGGAGGTGCTTCCGTAAAAAGGAGACGGTTCTCCCCAAGATAGTGCGCGGTACAAAACAATATGCCACATAGAATGAACAAGTACAACTTAACCCGTCTTTAAAGCTACTGTATAGTAATTAAATTGCGGTATAAACTCATCTAAAGAGTTACTTACATTATATTTGCATTTTCCATTGTGTCTGTGCGTAGGGCAGCCCCGAAATACCACTCATTCTATGCCGACGTTTTATTTCTTCTAATGAACGAACATGAAATGGCTTTCGTTTCTGAAATTATATTCATTATCGTTTCTTACGTGGTCCCGGCCTGTCAAGGTCAAATAACAATAGAACCTTATACTGAGTCGTGGGCCATTCTGGCACCCGAGAAAAAATCAACGCAGCTGACCTTCACTTTGAACGAACACACATTCCTAGTTAGCTACATTCAGTGTAAGGCCGTCTTACAGGACTTGAAATTTACACTCCATCTTTGCATTTTGTCTGCGTGCTTTGCTGCCCCACAGAACCATAAATACGGAGACATTCTATATTTTTGGAAAAATCATTTATATTACTGTTTGGTTTAATTTAATGCGCAAATGAACAAGGTTGGATAAATAAACATATTCAATCGGCCTGCGACATGAGGAGACTCGAGAGAACAGACAATCAAATTACAATCATTTAAACCGTGACGTGTATTTCTCAATGAGCTCTTCTTTAGGTGGACATGGAACAGAGGCAATGTTGGGTGGCAATGCAGTTGTCACCTGCACAGGTTCGTTCACAACTCCATTTATGTGCCTATCTAGGACGTCAACAATAAGTCTCTCAATAAACTCATATTGCATATCCTCAAACACTGGTTTGATCACCCATTGTTTACTTCTTTTAGTGAAGGCCTTATTGTAGCGAAGCGTCCCTAAAGTTCCGGTCGTCCTACTTTGTTGACGGCCGACATTATGGTTATGTGCCAAGACCGCTAAAAGAGTCCGATTTATCATGCCCTCCATGCCAAAATGCAATCGTTTTGGCCTGTACTTTAGGCACATATTGTGGAACACCTCCAAATCTCCTGTGTGGCAGAATTCCGTGAGTCCCCTCAAAGCTTTTGTTATAGTTTTATCAAATACAATCTTTTCAATGGCTTTGTGAGTGGGTGATGAAGGAATCAACCACTTCTTCTTCCGTGCCTCCTCTGTGGACAAATGGCCATGTTCACAATTGTGGAAATGTTGGTTCGTGTTCCAGCTGTGCACGTTTGTACAGTGTAGCATTACTGACCGCCATTTTTCCAGTAGAATTTCCAACGACCCTCCACATGTTTTTGAGCTCCACCAAAGATGGTTGCTGATTGACTTGGACCACTGTGAAATACCTTGCATATCTTTTTTTTTACCTGCAGCCGACAATTTTTTATTGATTGTTTTTGCAAGATGCCAAACGTCAAATTGGTGATTTATATTTTTGTACTCTTCTCTCATTGTCTTGGCAATTGAAACGTGTCTGTCCGTGGCTATCAGGTCGATCACCATTCCCCGCAATTGTAGTTCTTGCAATGATGCTACAAAGCCAACTTTCTCCATGGCCACTGAGGATGTACTTTGTGACACCTGCACAACCACCGAACTCACAATTTTCTTACTTTCCATGTCCTGAAAGTGGTAGGTGCAGTACTTGGCTGAAAATCCTGGGCTGTCGCACTGTCCATCACCGGCTAGCCTGAACCGTTTGCCCGCGAATGTACTATCAATAGACATTTTTTCCATTCTCCAAGCTTCGCTAATGGCTGGAAATAGATAATCGGTTTGGTATTTGTAGAACTGAGTTTTCGCAATGAAACGGATTCCCACAAACTGAAAGAAAGACTCTAATTTTTTAAAACTTGAACCACTAAAAAGTGCAGCTGCTGCACAAAGTAGATTGCCTGCTGGCAGTTGTCCCAGCGTGGGTTGTGCAGACCATGAGAAAGGATGATATTTTGTACAGGTGGCATGTATTTTAAGGTTAGTGCCTCGAATTGCACGAGTCACATTAATCAATGGCTCCCCACATACTTCCCCACCTACCGAATGCCCACATTTCAACCGAATAATAATATCAATCAAACAACTATCGAATACAATGAATTTGGCCTCTTTCCTTATACTGTCACTCTGCATCCCAGCTGGTTCGGCCTGTAACGTTGAGGACATGTCACTCACATGAAAGGTAGAATCTCTGATATCGTCTTCCGCTATGTTCAGTGATATTGAAGGTGTTTCATTGTAGTCCACTTCATTCTCTTCCATTGCAACATCTGTTCCTTCTCCGGCAATGGGTGAATAGGACAATTTCTTCAACTTTCTCGCGGTCTTAGTTTTTGCGGGTGTGGATTCTGTGAATTTATCTCCAACTGCATCCGAACTACCAGGCTGGTGGTGGTATAGCTCGTTTGTCAATCACTTCATATTCTTCCCATTGGCACGATGCATCTCCAGTCTCAAGTCCCTGCCAAAAGGTTTGACAAGCAACATCTCTCGTTCGCTTCACTGTCTGTGTAGATCTAGTTCGTACACCCACTCGCAACTAGAGGACAGATTGGAAAAGGGATGTTCAGTTTAAACACAACTTACAGTATTGAACTATTAACAGTGAAAAACAACATAATATAGTGACCAGGACACTAACCTTCTTTTGCTTTCTTTTCTTTGAAACTTTCTTGCCTCGAACTTCAACATCAGGACGCTGTTTCTCCGACTCGTGTGTGCATGTCTCCACTTCCTCTTGCGCTGCAACGACTACATTTTCATGATAAGCACATCCATCACGCACTAACGCTCCATCGACTCCCTGAAACATAGAACTTTCATTAGTATGTATAATAATATCGAAAACACAAAATGTACTTGGGGACCAATACCCACGTACATCTCAATAGCAAAACACGAATGAACGCTTTGTGTAGAACATTCAAACGACAATTATTCACGCATTGTTGATCTAGTTAGATGGAACTGTCAAGATCCATACCTCGGGCTCCTCATAGACTTCCATTGATGATATTATTGAAGATGATGCTTCAGTGACTCCCTGAAACACAGTAATTGCATTAGTATGGTTTTCTATTTTGATAAAAAGAACAGAAACTTTGTGCAGGCGTGAACGGCTCATCTAAATAGACCTGCACAAATGATCAGTTGTCTAAAATAAATAATGGATATGTAAATATGATTCGATTTGCTTGATCGTTGGAAGTGTCACCACCCAGAGATCTGCATCAACTACTAGGGGTGATGTTCTTGTAGAAGAAGCTCCGTCATCTCCCTGAAACATAGTACTTGCGTTAATAAAGAAGGAAGTATAGCGGATGTAATCACGTCATATGATTTCGCTTGATCGAACTGTCAGTATCCATACCTCGAAATGCATAAGAACATCAAGGGACGATGTAACTGCGGTGCACACTTCTGCAAGCTGTTGCGCCAACCCGTAACTGCATGCTCCCCCTTCTTCTTGGACTAATGCTCCATCGACTCCCTGAAACATAGGACTTTCATTAGTAATGAACACAAAATTGAAAAAAGAAGACACATAGGAGGGCGACGGAACTGTCCTGAAACGTACCTCGAGCATCTGAGTGACATCAACGGTAGTCGTCAATACGTTGGACTCCTCAGCATCTCCCTGAAAGACAGTACTTGCATTATTTTGGATAACAATAATTATAACTGAAAACAAAGACTAGAGGACGAGTACAAGGGTGTACCATTAGGTAACATAATTACACGATAAATTAAAACTATTGATTTACATGCCTAAAACAAGTCAGTGGCAGAAAAGCCAAGTAAGATTACCCGATAGGCGCTTGAAGTGGCTGATGACTGCAATAACGACACGGATGGAGAATCTTCCGCCTTCATATTGAGTGGATACATAAATGGGAAATTATTGTTAGCTAATGCTACACACTACCGCAAGGCCAAGAGATAAATACGTAAACTTGACTCACCAGTGTAGGGATGTGGACGAATAGAGTGGGAATAGCGGTTGAGAGCAATTTTCGCCTCACTCGCGGTGTGTTCTTCTTTATTAGCAATGATGTGGAGTACATGTCAGAGGTAAAGTGCCTGCTGCAGATGCGGTATCGATCACCCCTCTTGTCCGCAAAGTCCTCAAGGACTCTACTTTCAAGCTCAGACGGTGGATATCCGCAATATCGGACCCATTCTCTTATCTGATCTATTGTCTTAGGGAAAACATGCATTATAGTACCTTCAGATTTATTATGGGTCTTCGAAGGGCAACCGCCAATGGAACAGGCAGGCATTGTGGAAAGTTCTGAAAAGTAAAGATCAACAATTCTCTATGAATACCAATGTAAACTCAGAACATGTGACTAGTTCCTTGCATGTACTGTCTTGAACGAAAAGAAATTGGACGCAAAATGATTATGGTACATGGCCTTACCTTGACGAACAAACAGTTAGATGCAGGGATCAGAGTAGTTTCTTGTCGTAGAACAGGGAGCAGTTCACAGGTTGCAAACTGACGAGTTTCCTCGAAGTGATCACGGAAGTTCACAGAGACGAAGAGCAGATAACCAGCACCTTCACGGGTTGACTAGCAAAGCGCAAAGAAGTGCTCATTAGAAATATGAAGTGGGTTATAAAGAATTCGAAACAGGGGTGTGTTTGTGAATGAATGACGTGTATATGTCGTGGCATTATGTGGATTGCAGGGGGCCGTCCAGCGTGAGGGGGGATGCTTGGCAGGAGACACGGGGTCTGGAGGTAGACATGGGAACAACAACCCATGCTCTATAGACCACTTTGAAGTGTACATGGTCTTTGGCACCTCTTGGCCTTTATCGCTCCCTGACTGCTCCAGTTGCCAGCACAAGTACCCCGGTGCGAACTGCCTTTGATAGGGCGGGGGGTGGATTGGGGCGGTGGTCGTGCAGACAAGACTCGTTTGCCGCAGGGCCTCACCAAGGAGAGGCCATCTAACTGCATGTAAGAGGCTGGCTGCAGGATCTAGTACATGGAAGGCAGGGGGGTGAGTTTATAAATACCTCACCCTCCCAGGAGAATATATGGGTGCAGTTCACCCTGGAGACCCTGGATGCCTAGGCAGCTAGTCAGCAGCAGGCTGGCCTGTGGTGGCAAGGCGGCACGGGCCAGAGGTGGTCATCTCTGTACCCGGTGCCCAAAAGGATGATTTATTATGATCAACCATATTTACCTATAACCATGTTTTGTATCAATAAAATACAACGGCCTTCCTTTTATTGCCAACGCTTGAACAAATCAAAACAACCATTGTTAAAATATATATTGGGTTTTATTTTGGATCTTAATTTCAATTGAACATAAATAATAAACATTACACATTGTAAATTTGCGGTTGCAGCACATCCAGGGAAAATCCGCGGTATTGTCCACTGTCGCTGGGGAAATGTTGTCTAATGGCAAGTACCGCACAGGCAGGTATTACTCTCCGAACGCGGTGTCCGAGCCTCCCGTGAAGCCACCAAGTGAAGCAACGATAGGCCACCAGCCTGTACCACATGTGAAAATGAAAGATGCAAACTGTATTAAAATGACAAAACTTTCTTATCACTGTCGATTCAGGTAAAAAATGTCATTCTGCTTTGAAAAAAATTCTATCTAGAAAATGCACAATATGGAACCAATTTACATGCATTCGAATGATATGTAGATGTAATTTTATATGTGGGAGACGACCATGACATAGTAGTGGCATCACTGACATCACAACCAGAGTATACTTACTCGTTACTCGGATTACGCGGACGAACAGTGCCGCGAAGTTCGTGCATAAGCACCATCATCATCCTCAACACGGTCCGTGAGAGGCAGGCTTCCCTGAACTCTGGCAGCTCAGTGATGCATTGCGGACTTGGCTCGCCTTCCGAAATGTAGGCCAGGCATCCCGAGTTTTCTCGGCAGCAGCAGTTCTCCTCCTCAGTTGGCATTAGCTCGCACCGATTGCACGTGCACCAGGTGGAGCCGCCGTCCATGCGACATGGTCCAGGCTCTTCATCCGTTGACTGGTCCTCCCAACTGCCGTCCGAATCCCCATCGTTTCGCGTGCTTGCCTTTCCAGTAGTTCTTCCTCGGTGTACTCGGGCTCGTACATATACGGCATTATTGTAGCCATTATGTGGTAAAGAAAGTAAAATAATTTATAGCGGTGGTACTGGTATCTGTTCACACGGGCTACAATCAACGAAGGTAGCTGACCAGAGCACAGAAACGAGTCACAGAATACTCAAAGTAACACAGAGAGAGGAATGGATTCGAAAATCTGCTGCTGTGTGTTGTGAAACGGTCTGTTTATACTTATTGAGGAAAGAGGCGTCCTGCCATTTCCATGGCGACACTTCATTAGCTGAGGCGCAGCGATTGTTGACACGAAACGGGAAATGGGCGGTACGCGTCTGCTGATGTCAGGCTCAGGGGCGGGGGATTTGATTTAGTGCCGCAAAAGCAGGTGAGCCAGGGCGATGGGGGGAAATGATAGGATTATCATAAAATGGCGGATGTTTTCGAGTGCGTTAATGGACGAAAAGTCGGGTAAGGTCCATAGGAAAGTTTTCTACGATCTACCGATTTATGCTTAAAAACACATGGCCGAACCATAGGAACAATAAAAAAAAGTCCCGGAACTATCCTTTAAATTGACAAGAATACATTTGTGACGCAAGTCTTCCCCATGTCTCCCACCCTTATTGTCTCTCAACAGACAGCTACAGCTATATGAGGAAAATGAAACTCCTGTGATACCCTTGATTGATTAACAATGTATCAGTTGGGTAGGTGTGAGCTTTGTAGATGAGGATTAAAAACATTTAAAAACCAATACCTCCTTGTCTGTGATTAAGCAATATTATTACATTGACATAATGAACTTTTTATTACAATTAGTTCATCATCATCATCATTTTCTGTGCATCTCCACATGCAGGTGAAGAGAAGAAGTAGGAATTGACTTCCAAATCGTTTGTAGTGAAGTAATACCAGCAAGAATGCCAACAAACCAAACCCCTGAAGAATTTCCCAGAAATGGTAAACACTGTTTTGATTGGAAAGAAACATGTTGGGATTGATTTAGCCTACACTAACTACAGCAGGTTTCTTACTGAGTTATATGTCGATCTTTTTGCTTGTTGTAATACTGTATTACTTGTGTTTATTTTTCTGTAAATTTTCTGTGTTTTCACACTTTTCTGCTTTCATTGATTTTCACTTGTTGATGTTTTATATGTGTAATATTTATTCATTTATTTAATCTGAGTGTTACTCAACTGGTGATCATTCTTTTTTGTTTTGTTTTGTTTAGTTTGGTGGGTTGTTCACTGCTCATGTGAATAGGTGTTGACTATTCTTTTACATCTTTTTTTGAATGAGTCTTAGTTATTATCTTTAAGTATTTTGATGCTTTTGTACTGATACAATGTTCTTTTGTTTTTGTTTTATTAATTGTGTTTAAAACAATGAGGTTTTACATTAATACAATTGTGAGATTTGGAAGTGCTGAAGTACGGAATTGAATAGAATTTTTTCTATCCAGGTACTATGTGTTTTATTAAGCCATTTCTGCTCTCTCTGGTCCCCTGTGTTGATGCACGGTACACCAAGTCTTTATTAGTTTTTTTTTTTCATTATGTTTCATGTGTTTAATAAAAATGTGGTTAGAGTGGCATCCAAAAATAAGTGTATCAATTGTGTTCACTCCTGCCCTGCACTTCCCCCCTGCAGAGCCCAAAGCCATGGGGATTCCATTTTGTGGGATGCTTGAAGAAATGTGGAGAGGTGAGATGGATGCCAGGAGGGTCTTAGCGCCCCCGCCCCATGGATAATGCTACCACATGTGAGTCGTGTCTGGGTGGGAGGAACTGAGACAAAAGTTAATCTGTGAGTGGACTGGCAATTGGACAGCAAGCTAGACTGATTAGTTGGTGCATCAGACCACTGACGGAAAAGATTGGGTGTTTTATGAAAATAATGTGTTATTTACTTAGTGCTTTCACCAAAGCGCTGTACAGAGAACATATTTACATACAATATCACCCAACCATTTATTAACCTCAGAAGGAGGAACGACTGAGTTGTACTTGCCGGGATTCAAACTTGCCACCTGCAGATCACACACTGATTGCATCAGCGAGCGCTCAACCCACTGTGCTATCTTAGTGGCTACTAAATGGGATTTGGCTGATGACACAAGGGATGCTCTGCTGTTTGCTTTGTTAATGGAGAAACACTGCTATGTATGCTGCCTTGAACAAAGCAGATGGAAACCTTCCAGAGATGCTGCCCTCAGGAAGCGCCCTCACCTTGAGGATAAGCTATGCTTGGACGAAGCACCCACAGTGGTAGACAGGGTGAGACATTCTCTAGGTGCCACCCGGGGCCCAGGGTGGCATAGACCAAGAGGTTGAGCATACATGTTAAATGGCACTGAGAATGAGATGGCTTCAGTGTACCAGACAGGGCAAGAAGACTCCAGCCAGGGCGACACTAAGGTGAGCTGTAAAGCTGGACCAGAGGAAGGAGTCTAGGTCTGTCCACGGAACAAGGTGTTGAGGAACCTAGGGTTGGGGGAGCAGCCAGTACAATTATCGAGGAGTCCGTTTAGAGTACCTGCCCAGGCAGGGACACCTAGTTTCCCTCAAATGTATACCAGGGATCGTGTCATGGGCTAGCTCCCCTCAGCATAGGTGTGATAGGATCTAAAGAATAGGGGCATGAAAACTCCCATCTGCAGTGTCATTATAGTGCATCGTGTGGGGATCAGGAGGGGTGAAGGTGTCCTGGTTTCAAGCACATTACCCAGAATACTCTGCTTTGGGAGGCTGAGTCCCACAGAGCCACCAGATCCAGAAAAATATGCTCCAATACCTGAGTGATCTATTCCTCATATGTTTTGGAATTCATTTTTCATCCACACAAACGCATTCCCTGGGATGAGGATGGGTCAGTGAGGGGTTGGGGGGAGGGGTCATGTCTCAGTTGTGCTGCAAGGCTTTAAAACAACTTCACTGGGAAGAAGTGAGCGGAGTCCACAGTGATTCCTTATGGGAATTCAGAAGGATCATACCTGCCCTTAGCAGTTAAAGGGCTACGGTTTGGGGAAGAGAAGTGCAAGTGTTAACCCACAACCCCGAATGTTTGTAACACAACCTAAAGAATACGTATTCTTTGGTGCTCAGTTCAGTGTACGAATTCTGTTTTTTTAAAAGTTGTTTCTTTGTTGGACCAGGGATACACCTCTAAACCCAAACCAAAGCTCTATACAGAATCACATCTCTTAGTTTCTCTTTTCCCAATAGCAAGGGGTGGGTCTGTTCTCCTCACAGTAAAAATGTGGGCAAGATCACACAGATTGCACTCTAAAAAACCAAAGTGTTGTGATCTCCGAAAAAGGCAAACAGTAAAGGGATACACCCACAGCCATCTTAAGCCTGGGGCACGGACACCTTTGGGGCCCCCCTCCACTAAACCAAAGGAGTTAAGGGATCCAGAATATCTGGTGCCCTCCCACCCACAGCATGGTCAAAACCCATAGCATGATATGCTGCCTTGCAGCAATCAAAATTGCATGGGTACTCCCTTTCAGTCCCATTACCCTCTTCATTCTTAATGTAATCAGAAGGATAAACAAGTAGAATTTCATGGGCAACATAAGCTGTCCATGACAAGAGTACTTGTGTTCCTGCATAAGTACAAGACACTTTTCATCAACAGCAGCCATTACCTAACAGGCGTGTTTGTAAAGTGCACATTCACCCCCAAAGGGGCATCTTGGCGCTAATAACAGATGTTTATTGTTGCTCAACTTAATGGTACTCATTTCATCGACCTCAGAAGGATGAAGGGCTGAGTGGATTGGCCAGGATTCAAACCTGTGACCATGAGGTCCAGCACAGACCCCTGTAGTGGATGCATTAGTCCCCTCAGCTACAGACCCAGCCATGAGGAAAGTATATCGGCTATAATATAACTACAGGACACAGATCACATGAAAAAGGTGCACATAATCCAGAATACACAGATGACTCAGATTAGCTGCCTCAGAGAATGCAAAAGTGCTCAAGAATGGATGCATGAGACCAACTGGAAGCAAGGAGAAAGCTACACATACCAGAGCATAGATAATAGGTGAGATTAGAAGCTAATAGGAAGGTGTCCCTATCCAGACCATCAGAGATGAGAAGAGGAACATGGTTTTCAGGTACCATTGCCGTTAGAGAGCAAAGCAAAGAAACAAGTGGTTGTTACGTGCAATATATACATGCTCACTATTATTATAAGGGAAGCAACACTACAGGCAGTGAAACCATGAGTGGGCCTTTTTTTGAAGATCTTACCCTCAGAATAAAATCACTCAGAAGAGTGACAATTTTGAAAGTGTTAGGGACTGGTCATTTTGACAGGTTAGGCAATACAAGGTTAAATGAGGTAAGGATCACACATTAAATAAGAGATGACGCTCAGATTTGCGCCCACTCTGTAATTTATGCACTTTACCACTTTCTTTTCCACTTCTTACCATTAACTAAAATAATCAAAAATGTATAGACCTGACTTGGAAAGTACATAAATCACGTCACCCAACATGCCAATTTTTCAAAACAAAATGTTATAGAATCGCATTATGCGAATGGGTACAAATCTAGCTTCATTGTGTCCATCATCAGAGGAAGTATGTAAGTACCAGCATTCTAATTGGTGGGATCTTACAAGATTTTATCTGGGTTTTTCTTTTGTGTCTTAAAGCTTTGTATACACCCAAAACACAGGCTTGTGACGTTGTTATTTATCAACGTGTAGATAAACCTTTGAATTGTACAAAAAAGCAAACCGTTTTTTGTGCAGAATGAGCCGATCTTAAAATATGCTTGCCAGTGGCCTGCAATATTTGGTCCACTTTGTTCTGTCTAGAACCCCTTCCTTTCACATGGCCTACATAACGAGACACTTTCATGGAATTAGCTGTAACTCAGATGATGAAATGTACGGTTGGAGAAATGTTTACTGTTTGCCTATTATTGATTAATAATTCATTTTCTTTTCTATTTTGCAGTTTATTCCTCCCTTGCAATTGATTTTAGGTGGTGGGAGGATTGTTTATTGTCTTTTGATTTCGTTTTTTTTTTGTTCTTTTGGTAATTGGCTTATGTGGTAGTTTTAAAATGTGTTTCTTTCCATTTTTTTCTATAGGTTAAATTATGTTCGTTTTAACCAATAAAATAAAAAGAGAGATCTGGTAATGGGCTAAAAAATGCCACCAACATGTCAGAAGGCACCCCATTCAACATAAGACAGCAAAGTACTGACAGTGATAGAAGATGATTTCACCGGGATAACCGTGTCATCTGGTGGTAAAAAAAAGGAACACTTTGGTTCCACAGTCTTGAATTTGGCTACCTAATCACCTCTCCAGACTAACATGTTATGCTCTTCATTAGGGGTGGCTGCCTAGGTTTTACATCCACCCATCTGAAGAGATCAACTTCTACACCTTCGCCATACTGAGGCTTTGCTTATTTTTATAGCAACCACTATCTGGTGCAGTTACATTCGTGATAATAACACCGGTTGTGCTACCAAACAAAGTACATACACATGCAGGTTTATCAAGTTCAGACATAGGTAAGGCTGAGTTGCCTTGCTGGAATTTGGTTTTGTACATCTGAACACGGATCTCTGCAATGAGTGCTTAACCCACAGAGCTATTTTCTGAGCCATCACATCACTCAAATGTATCAATATTAATTTCAACTTTGGCTATTGCACATGAACAATATGATCCCCATAGAAAGGTGTGAATGCTACAGAAGTTGCGCCCTAGTAAATGCACACACTATGTATACCACAGTGAACACAGCACTACAGGATGAATTAATCAGAGCGCAATGTACCTGTCA
Source organism: Ambystoma mexicanum (assembly GCF_040938575.1). Taxonomy (NCBI): domain Eukaryota; kingdom Metazoa; phylum Chordata; class Amphibia; order Caudata; family Ambystomatidae; genus Ambystoma; species Ambystoma mexicanum. The sequence goes on along the minus strand of NC_090934.1, from coordinate 1,265,719,004 downwards.
ATACATACCATAAAATATCCTGATTTGTGCTGTTTATGTTTGGTGAACAATGGAAACTGATTTCTTTAGGTCAGGCAGTGCTGTGTGGCCCCCTCCAAGGCAGGGGCCCGGGCCAAGAACCCTGTTTGCACGCCCATAAAGACACCTCTGGTTACACCTTTTAGGAAGTACATTTATTTTCAGGTTCCCGGCACCAGACAAGGGACCCTCAGCCTATTGCATCATTGCAGCTTGGGCACCAAGGCACCCGGCCTCAGCATTGTTCTGTGACCTTTATTTGGTATTGTGGAGAGACTCATCTGCCCGCTGGGTACCAGCATGTGGCCCGCGCTTCAGTCTCAGCAGCTTTAGAAAAGTTTGTCTTTCGAAGTCTCCACTCCCACTGTGCCCCCTCGGCCAACAAACGGCATTTTCACAACGCACTCCAGAAGGGAGCCGGGCAAGCAAGCTTTTCAACATAGACGACAGCTCAGCAGGGTATATATGGCCTTCTGAGGAAAGCCAATTTAGCTGCAATTTTGTCTCGCTCCCCCTGGAGATCCAGTGGTGGGTGCTAATGTTATAATGGTAACCCATTGTGACGAAGATCAACAGAACACACAAGTCAGAAAAGTAGTTCAATACACTTATTCGCAAGCAACAGACTGGATGTGGATGAAGGCCTGCAGAACAAGCTGAACAGATAAGGCTTCAAATGGCAGAAAACTAAAAGGTGTCAGGGTTCCCTTATCCGACATGTTCCTTGGTTTCGACAGTCCCCCGGATTCCCTAACCTATTAGCACAACACCTAGCTTGCACTTTGGCTCCAATCTATTAATAGGTAAAGGATTTGGTGAACACCTATTAGGCTTCAAACTAAACATATGTTGGACAGCTATACTGAAAAGTGTCAGGAAGCGTTTACTCAAATGGAACAAGGACCTGTTTAAGGAAACCATGGTCTGTTCAGAATTACCTAATTTAATACAAGGTTTAGGGGGTGTAGCCCCCAGGATGCAACTTGGCTTCTGAGTCCCAGGAACATGGCACACAGCTCACTCCTTTAAGAACCCCAATGAGAACATGTTTGTTTCCCCCTTACTTAGGGCCATGCCTTCTGGTAGATAGTCTCACCCTATAGCCACTGTTAGCTCACCAGGGCTGATGATTATGCCTTTTGACACTCTAGAATTTCTTTCAGAGATTGGTCAGCCCACCCACAGGGCCAGGTCCTCCACCTATTGGCTTCTGGCTCCTGCCATTGTCTGAGATCGTGCTCTCAACAGGCTTCCTGCTTTCTTCTCTTCCACTGCATCTGATCTCTGTTAGTGTCTGAGATATAGCCCACAGCAGGCGTCCTGTTTTGTCTCTTCCTCTGAATCTGGTCTCTGCCGGTGTCTGAGATATGAGCATCAGCAGTCTTCCTGCTTTGTCTCCACCTCTTTATCTGGTCTCTTTCAGTGTCTGGGATATAGCCCTCACCAGCCTTCCTGCTTTCTCTCTTCTTCGGGAGGTGGTCTATGCATGTTTCAGAAATATTGCTCTCAGTAGGCTTCCTGCTTTCTCTCTTCTTCTGGAGGTGGTCTATGCCTGTTTCAGAGATATTGCCCACAGCAGGCTTCCTGCTTTCTCTCTTCCCCAGAATATAGTATCTGTCAGTGCCTGGGATACAGCACTAAGAAGGGTTCCTGCTTTCTCTTTTCCACTGAATATGGTCTCTGCCAGTGGCTGAGATATGGCCCTCAGCAGGCATCCTGCTTTGTTTCTTCCTCTGGATCTCATATCTCTGTGTCCTGAGTTACAGCCCTCAGCAGGCTTCCCTGGTCTCTGCCAGTGGCCGAGATATAGCCCTCAGCAGCCTTCCTGTTTTCTCTCTGCCTCTGGGAGTGGTCTATGCCTGTTTCAGAGATCTTGCACTCAGCAGGCGTCCTGCTTTTTCTCTTCCCCCAGGATCTTGTCGTTGCCAGTGTCTGAGATATGGCCTCAGCAGGCTTCCTGCTTTCTCTCTTGCTCTGGATGTGGTCTCTGCCAGTGTCTGAGATATAGCCCTCAGCAGGCTACTTGCTTTGTCTCCTCGCTAGATCTGGTATCTGCCAGTGTCTGAGATAAGCCCTCAGCAGTCTTCCTGCTCCGTATTTACCTCTGTATATGGTCTCTGTCAATGTCTAAAATATTGCCATCAGTAGGCCTCCTACTTTCTCTCTTCCGCTGGATGTGGTCCCTGCAAGTGTCTGAGATAAGCGCTCAGCAGGCTTCCTGCTTTCTTTCTTCCACTGCATCTTGTCTCAGTCAGTGTCAAAGATATAGTACGCAGCAGACTTCCTGCTTTGTCTCTGCCCTCAGCAGGCTTCCTGCTTTGTCTCCTCCTCTTGCCTCTGTCAGTTTCTGTGATAATGTCTTTAGCAGACATCCTGCTTTCTCTCTTCCTCTGGTCTCTGCCACTGTCTGAGATACAAATCTCAGCAGGCTTCTTGCTTTCTGCCTTCCCTGGGATCTGTTCTCTGCCAGTGTCTGATATATTGCCATTAGCAGGTTTCCTGCTGTCTCTCTTCCTCTATTCTCTGGTATGTGCCAGTGTCTGAGATGCACCCTTGGTAGGATTCCTGCTTTCTCTCTTCCACTGCATCTGTTCTCTGTCACTTTCTGAGATATAGCCCTCAGCAGGTTTCCTGCTTTCGCTCTTCCGCTGGATCTGGTCTCTGCCAGTTGCTGAGATTTAGCCCTCAGCAGGCTTTTTGCTTTCTCTCTTCCCCTGGACTCAGTCTCTGTCAGTGTCTGAGATGCAGCCCTCAGCAGGCTTCCTGCTTTCTCTCTCCCCCTGGATCTGGTACATGCCAGTGTCTGAGTTATATCCCTGAGCAGGCTTCCTGCTTTCTCTCCTCCCCAGGATCTGGTCTCTGTATGTGTGTGAGATATAGCCCTCAGCAGGCATCCTGCTGTTTTCTCTCTTCCCTTGGATCTGATATCTGCCAGTGTCTGCAATATTGCCTTCAGCAGAGTTCCTGCTTTCTCTCTTCCACTGTTTCTGGTCTCTGCCAGTGCCTGAGAAAAAGCCCTCAGCAGGCTTCCTGCTTTCTCTCTTCCCCTGGATTTGGTCTCTGTCAGTGTAGTATTAGTAGTTTGTAATTTATAAAGTGCCTTCATTCCATTAGTATGGCCTCAATGTGCTTGTAGGGGGAATGCCCTCGGGAGACCGAAGTCCAAGGTATCGGAAAATTGTCAGAGGTTTATAATATGTGTGTTTACTATACATAAGGTAAACAACCACCCTACTGAAAACCTAACTCCACGGTTCGGGGTTAACCATCAATATTTATACAAAAAGGAGAACAGGTACACAACATTTAATCTAATGAATCGCTCATCTGTCTAGCAGAAGATGTTCAGTGATGACCTATAACCATTGGTCCTAAAAAAATGGACTTGGTGTACAACAAACTCTTATAAATTTGACCATTTTAATTATCATATTCAAAATCAATAAAACACTACTAAAAAAACTTGTTTTAAAACACACAAAATAACCCAAGATTTGACCCAAAGTGGGTATAACATCAACCTAATGGGATAAATTACACCACAATTAACAACATATAAAATTCAACAGACTCTGCTTCTGCCGTTTTATAGGGTGGTTATCTTGACTGTCCAAATCCACTCTTGATAGGTTATTTATGTTCAAGTCCATATCCCTCATAGGATATCCCTTCTTTAAACGTGATTTTTCCAGGCTTTACTTGGACTATATAATGCAATGTACCTGATCCTGATTCCCTTTCTTCTTAGGCTATTTGCATTCATATTTGCATTCATATTTGCATTCATGGGTGGCTCTGTAGGTCGACTGTGGGCCTAGAGGGGTGCACCGCCATTTGATTTTCAGGAGGGAACCATGCACACACGCAGCCCGGTTTGGGTATGTCTGACCGAATTCAAACTGATCGCAGCAAACTGACAGTAAACCATTTCGGTCAGTGCCCAATTTAAACGCATATGCATTTTTTAATTTTTATTTTGTCTCCCGCCTCCAATTTTAAGGAAGCGGGGGACAGCCCTGCACCCCAATATTGCTAAAAACCAACCGTGGATAGTGGGGGACACCCCCAAAACCTCTGCTCTCCAGGGTTGGTATGTAGCAACATATGAGTTCAAATTGGCCCAAAGGCCAAATAACCCATATCATATTCGACCAAGTTGGTCATTCGGTCAGTTTGCCACGGTCAGATAGGCTAATACCGCCCAGCCCGGTGCTGGCGCTGCAGTACTTTTGTCCGAAGCGAGATGCCTCTGCGGGTGTCCTTCATTCCAGTTGGGGAACAGGTGGGTGAGCACACTGGTCGAGTTTTAATGCGTGCCCTGGCAGTTTTGCTGTCACACGCAGGGTGGCTCTCTCGCTCTGGTTCGAAAGCTGGTGTCTGATGGTGACGCTAATGTTGATCTGCTAAAAGTGGGACCAGGGTGGCCCAAAGATGATGGTTTCCTCGAACCTAGGGTACAGTGGAAAGCGAGCGTCAAACGTTCTCTCAGACTGTATATTAATATCCCGCTTGCTGGTACTGTTTTTCTCAGAATGGAATATTATGAATAATTGCCCTGGGTGGAGCAGGGCCTGTCTGGGACTCAAAGAGCCTGTCTTCGCCCGTCTCGTAGGTATGGCTGCGGATTGGTATAATTTCTGTTCCTTCTTTCATTAGATAAGATCACCTGGAACTTAAGGGGGGGGCTCTGGGAAATCCCACTTGTAACAACACCAGGTAGCCGCTCACACACTGGTGGGCAGGGGTGGAATGGCCTATAGGGAACTCTGGAGATTTCCTGGTAGGCCTCTGCACCGCCGGCCTCTTTTGTGTGGTATTGCCAAATGTTCTCATAGGAAAAGGGTTGGGCCTGTTGAAAATGTGTAATATGGGGCCACTTTGCAAATTATTTCCAGGGCCTCTTCTGATTCCCAGTCTATTCCTGCTGGTGGACAACCCTTCTCCCCAGAGCTTGCCTAGGCCCTGACTTCTGACCACTGGTCCATGTGTCTGTATAACCCCCCTCCACCCACTCTCCCCAGGAAGAAAGAGTTCCTTAAATGAGGGTCAGAGGCTTTTTAGTGGACTCATCATGTGCTTGACAGAGAAATAGATGAATTGTGGCACATTTACAATCCTGAACAAATGCATATAGAACATAAAACTATACATTTTTCACTTTGCTCAACATTAACACAAAAGATCAAAATTAATTAGATTTCTTTCTGGAAAAGTCTTATTCCACCTTTTGCAAAAACACTTTCTCCTGAAATACAGACTGAACCATGTATTATGTGCCCTGAACATTTTACTTGCACACACAACATGGTATGTGCACCCAGAGCTGAAATCATTCTTAAAACAAAGCAGATAATAAACGCAAATAAAATTATACGGTCTTTGGAAGACTCTAATCCCAAAATAATAATAAGGAAAAAGGTTAATAAAGGGTTTGTGGAAATATGTACTTTCAGAAATAAAAGAGGATATACCGGACACGTCCAATCACAAACCTGCATACTTGCCAACATGACCCATTCCAATCTGTAGCTGCTTATCCAGTCCTTTTTTTCTTTGAATTCTGGGACTTTTCGTTCCACTTTTCCCATTGCAAAACTCAGACTACAAGTCCCAGAATGCAAAGAAAAAACCAGGACTGAATAAGCACCTACAGATTGGAAGGGGACATGTTGGCAACTATGAACCTTTTAAAGTGAAATAGCCAGTCTATGGCACATGCATACCTTAAACATTATCATCCCACACTCCCCACAGTGTGTCTAAAACAGGCCTCAGCCCTCCTCTGCCTGGTCTTTGAGTGGGCACCTCACTTGTTTGGATGCTGTATCTGCCCTGCTGGCTACCACATATAATGTGCGTTAGTCCATCCCATCCTCACTGGAGGGTTAGAAGCAATGGGTCTGCTACAGGGTCAATAATATGCTAAGATTTTAATGTATAACGTTTAAAGGTCTTGATAGTTTCCCATTCAATGCGAGAAAAGAAAGAAAAGCTCACCACGTGCCGAGCCAGGAAATCTATTTTTCAATGTAAGCATCACATTTCTTTATTTTATTTAATTTATTGAACATGTGTATGGGACATATACAGCAGACATGTTTTCCATGTGCCACAAGACTAAGGGAAGGGGGAACAGGGGAGGATAAGCAACAATAAACAACAATAAACGGTCCTACTAATGTGACATTTGGATTCTGCAAGTACAGCAAAGAGGAAGAGCTGGGGGCGGGGCAGGTCAGGGTAAAGGGAAGGTAAGGGGAGGGGAGGGGGATGCAGGAGGGGTCCCAGGGGTGGGTAAGTGCTGGGGGGAGACTGGAGGGGAAGAGTGCGGGGTGGCAGGAGAGGGAAACTAGTGTGAGGAGGGGGTGGACTAGAATCAGTAGTCTAGTCAGGGAAGGGTGCCCGAAGGCAAGTGAAGGTAGGTGGGGAGGCTGTGGCAGACTGGTCGAGGGAGGGCCTGGGACCTGTGTGACTCAGAAGGGACCAGGCAGCCAGTCACCACAGCAGGGGCTCATTAGCAAGGAAGGGATAGAGGAAAAGAGAAGGAGAAAAGGAAGGTCTCGAGAAGCTTCTGAAACCAAAGGAGAACCGGCTCAAGTCTGAAAGGAGCAGCGAGGCCATTCCAGAGGGAGGCTCCTGCCGAAGAAAGAAATCTACCCCCCACTCTCTGCTTGCAGAAACGTCTGACCTGCAGAGAGTTAGAGCTAGAGGACCGAAGGACTCGAGCAGGGCAGTATTTAGTGAGAGAACGTTGGATGTAGCGTGGCCCCAGGGCCCAGAAAGTCTTGTGGATGTTGCAGGGGGTCTTGAATTTGATCCTTGCAGCGACCGGGACCCAGTGTTGAGATTTTAGGGCTGTGAGATGCGGTCCCTGGATTGAGGCCAAGGATAAATCTTGCAGTGCTGTTCTGGATTAGTTGAAGACGACTGAGGGAGGACAGAGGCAGAATAAAGAAGAGGCTGTTGCAGTAGTTCAGCCTGGAGAGAACCAGAGCTCTACAGGCATTGAGTGTCTGGGGGAAGGTGAGGAAAGGGAGAATCACTCTGAGGAGGTGAAGCTGAAAGTGAGCCTTTTTGGCAAGGTCAGCGATACGAGTTGAGAAGGAGAGAGAAGAGTGGAAGATGACACCCAGTTTGGTGGCCTCACAAGAGAGTGAGGGGAGGGGGCCCAAGGAAGGCGGCCAGAGAATGGGGGGGAAGGAAGGGGAGAGTTTCATGAGAAGGATCTACGTCTAAATGGCATTAATAAAGAGGTCTTTAGCAGCACACCATGCCTGAATAGCAGTCAGACCATCTGAAATGAGAGAAGAAGGAGAGGAGATAGAGGAGGGAAGCTTAAAGGATAGCTGAGTGTCATCCGCATAACACTGGAAGTGAGGAGAGCAGGTGGAGATCAGATGGGCAAGAGGGACAAGGTAAATGTTGAAAAGCTACGGCAAGAGGATAGCGCCCTGAGGGTGTCGCAGGTAGAGAGTGAGGTAGATGAGAGAAAAGTCCCCATTTCAACCTGAGAGGGCTGATTTTAAAGGAAAGAGGTCAGCTAAGCCAGTGCCCGGTACGTGATGCCCAAAGTATCACAGAGTCGATTTAAGAGGGTAGCATGATTGACAGTGTTATGACAGTGTTAAAGGCAGAGGACAGATCAAGGAGGATGAGGACAGCAGGAGAGTTGAAGTCAAGGTTAGAAAGCAAGTCTTCACGGGGTGTTCAAGAAAGCAGTTTCCGTGCCTTTGGCTGCTCTGAAGCCAGACTGGCGGTAATGGAGACAGCCAACAGATTCAGTGTGGTGGATTAGTTGGAAGGTGAACCAACTTCTTCAAAGGTTTGCCCAAGAAGGGGGTAGTGGATATAGGGCGGTAAGTAGCTGGGCAGGAAGAGTCCGCAGATGGCTTTTTTAGGAGGGGGTGCACAAGGGAGTGATTGAGAGGTGAAGGGAAGGAGCCAGTGGCAAAAGAGTGATTGCAGAACTCAGCCAAAAAGGGTGCAAGGGTGGCAATATTGTCCTTGATAGTTCTAGAGGAGCAGGGAAGCCCCTGTTTGGAGGAGACTTTCATAGAGCAAACAGTCTTGGTGACCTCATCCAGTGCTATGGGTGAGAAGGAGGAGCAGTGCTTAATTTGTAAAAAAAATAAGTGCCAGTGCCCCAAAAATATTGGCCCCATAATGCTGGGTGCGGTGCTGCCTGCAGTGCGGGCGCGGCACCGCCCTCAGCGCAGGCACGCCGGCCGAGCCAGTTTAGTGCTTGACCTACCTAGATTGGCCCACCACCAGCCCATCACACTGCTGCTGCTCCATGTCACATGTTTGGCGCTGCAGCAACTGCTGGCACAGGCTAGTAGTGGGATGGCTGGGGAAGGGCACACATGGGTTGAGAAAGTATAATGCTTTAAAGTTGGAAAACACTTGTTATGGTAGGTGTATTGGTTCCAGCATTCCGGCAAACCCAGAGGCAAAAGAGTGCATTTTAACACACTTCTAAGTTCTAGACCACACTTGTTAGACGTCTGGACCATACTTGCTGTCCTCGAAGTGATAACGCATTTGATAAAATTGTTGCAAACCTGTGGATGTTATCTTATTTGTCAATTTTGTAGAATGACCCCCCACTGCCCGGCCCACCCCCTCCCACCGCCCTGTTTCCCAAATGGCTCTGAGTGGAGCTGCATTGCAATCATTGTCCCGGGACTCAGGATAGCTCAGCAGCAATCTGCTCGATAGGAAGCAAGACGACACGAAGCAACACAGGTTCGATCCCCGACTCCTCGCTTAGAAACCTCTGGTTATTAAGCGCGTTATAAATACGTAACTAAGACATGCTCCTCCTGTAACTGCGCCTCGATGCCCCCTGGGCTGTGTGAGCGCTTTAAAAATGCAAATGAATAAAAAAGCATTCTGTTTCAGCCACTGTTGCACTGTATTTGTCTCTACCCCTTCTGCCCCATCTGACAGTCTGTTAAAGTACACCAAGGGCCTCATTACACGGAATGCGTTAAGGGTTTACCGGCACTGGTACCGGTAAACCCTTACCGCCTTACTGTGAGGTCCCTTTGTGGGACCCGACCTCAACAGCTGGTTTTACCAGGCGTTAAGGAACGGGCCCGCAAAGGGACCTTGGTGCTAATTACAGTCCCGCAATTTGCGGTACCGTAATTAGCTCCTTCCCCATTCCCATTGAGCCCTATGGGGGCAAAAATGGGAATGGGGAAGTGCCTTGGTGAATGGGGAATTACCGCCCCGCTCACCTTGGAGTAGGGCGGTAATTCCGCCATCCACCAAGGCGGACACGGTAAAATACCGGCGGCCACCATGGCGCTAATAGCACCATGGTTACCGCATACCGTGCAATGAGGCCCCAAGTATTGTTAATCGGTTACCTCAGGAAGAGCACCCTGCCCTCAGCCCGTTCCTCAGTCACCTCATCCAGGTGTTTTGTGTAATCAATTTACTCTCAAGCCCTTATCAGTCATCACATCTCATAAATGCATCCCCCTTCACCCTTCCTTCAAGCATGAGCATGGTGTTGTATAACTTGGAAAAAGTAATTTCTGCAAGACATTGGGCCTCATTACACGTTAGGCGGTAAGGGAATAACGGTACCGGTAAGGGATTACCGGTATCGCTAAATTCCCTCGCTAATCATGACCCGGACTGGCCGCTATTAGCGGCACCGCTAAGAACGGTGCCACTAATAGCGGCCAGTCCGTGGGCGCGCGACCCCTCAGGTCAGAAATAACGGCATGGCGCTAATAGCAAGCCATTACAAGGCATGCAGACATGCAAATAGCGGCATGATATTGGCCGAAGAAGCCCATACCGGCATGGAGGAAATACAGGCATCGCGAACCACACGTTAAGAGAGCTGAGTAGTGTCCCCACCTGCCACAGGTGGCCACAACAGCACAGGTGGAGGCAATGGAGACTGGGGCAGCACAAAAGGAGCACACCACACCCCTTCTCATACCCCTTCCCACACCGAGATGGTTCCAATACTTGCTGCATTACATGGGCTGGAGGACATGATTGCATTGCGGCACCAACAACAACAGGCAGCACAGAGGAGACACAGGGGGAGGAGTATGGCGATACTGGCCGAGCAAGCCACACCAGTGCACCCAGTCATACCACAGAGGCAGCCAGCAATCCCCAGGATTCTAGCCATTCCATTCAACCTAACCCCTGAGCAGATGCACACCCTGTGCCGCCTGGACCGGGATACCATCACCATCATGGTGGACATGAATCACAACGACATAGTGAGCCACATAGACATCCGTAGTGCCATCCCCCCTCTACTGAAGGTGGTAATTGTGCTCCACTACCTGGCCACAGACACCTACCAGCATACGGTAGGGCAGATGCATGGCATTTCACAACCAGTATTCACACGCACGCTGACCTAGGTGCTCGATGCCCCCCTAAAGCACACAAGTGAACACATATCCCTGCCACGGACAGCCCAGGAGATCTCCAACGACAAAGTTGGCATCTATTCACTGGCATGCATCTCAAGTAGCATCGAGGCAATCGACTGTACCCATGTGGAAATGGTGCCCTCACATCACAATGAGGCTGTCTACCGAAACAGAAAGCATTACCACTCCATCAATGTCCAAATGGTATGTGACTCAAAAAAGAGAATAACACATTGTTGTGACCGATACCCCTGATCAACCCATGAATCAATGGTCCTGCGGAACTCAATGATACCACGCAACATGGAACGCCATGCTGGACAAAGTTTGTGGCTACTTGGTGAGTACCAGGGCAGGCACATGGCAGTGTGAAGTGGGGTGTGTTTGGGGGGGGGGGGAGATGCATACTCCAACTGGTTGTGCACTGTCGTCCGTACAATAAAGGGACATACAGATGTATGCCAATGTCCACCAATCGCAGCCCACAATGGAGAGGACACGAAACCACATGCAAGTAGTAAACTGCACAACAAAGACATCAATCCATAATGCAATACATGACACATCTATCCACATGCACATTGCACATCATACCATACCCTACATGACACAAAGCTGCTACATGCAGCCAATATGCATAATGTAAATGTGCGTTGAACAACATCACAACAGATATGCGCCCTTGAGTGCATGCAAATGGATCACCTGTAGCCATTGTACAGAACCACACCCGTACACCACTACTGATGTGCGGCTTCACAGATGGGGACATTGGAATCATAATGGCAGTACACTAGCCCTGGCGTACAAAGGTTGTCTGGGCCAAGGAACACCTAGGACCTATCCACACCCAGGACATGGTAAATACTGCCGGAGTCATGCATGGTGCACGTCCACTTGCAGGGACTAGCTTACCTTCTCACATTGCAGTTACACTGATCGTCTCCATGCATGCTGGGATTCGTGGATGCCAATCAGAATGCTAACAGAATTAGTGTGAAATGTCCAGGTTGCAATTGAGGTGACCAGTAACAAGGCCCCATTGTTCCAGCCATGCAGGTGATGCTGGCTATCCCCTGAAGAGTTGGCTCCTTACCCCTACACGGAACCCACAGAACAGCCACGAAGAGGAATAGAACCTTGCACAGAACCGTACCCGCGTCGTGATTGAGCAGGCATTTGGCCTTCTGAAGACACGGCTCTGGTGCCTAAACTGGCCGGGTGAGGCTCTCCTGTACGGCCATGACAAAGTGGCTGCTGCCTCACCAGTCGAACTGGTGGCAGCAGAGAGCGGGCCCTCCGTGCTTGTTTCCAATGACGGGGGGAACATTGCCGTGGGTGCAGCAATTGTAGCAGCGGTGGCTTCAGGCCGTGTTGAACTGGCGCTTTTGCTGCCTTTACCCCTCTGCTGGTGCTCACTCCTCCCTGTGCCCCTTGAGGTGGTGGCGGTGTCCCCTGTCTCCTGTGTCCTGGCCTTTTTCTTGGCTAGGGGAGCATGTGTCACAGTGCCCTGTTCATCACTGTCTGTCTGTGATCTTGTGGGGGACAAAAATAGGGAATATCATCGGTGATGGTTCTACGTGCCTTATGCAGAATGATTACGTCATACTGCTCTATGCATTGGGACCTCTTTAGTTGGGAATCCGGTAATGGGGATGTCGGGTGGGTCATGCCTGAATGGGTCTGTGTTGCACGTGTATGTGGTGATGCGTGCATGTGTGTGTGTTGGGGTGTGACACTCACATTGGCAGGGTTGTGTGCATGTATGTTTGTGGCTGGATCCATGGGCTGATTCTGGACTCAGATTTGGGGGGGCCCTCACCTTTCACAGAGCATTGTTTAATGTGTACACTCACCTCCATCTGATGAAGTGGCGCACCACGCTCCATGTCTCCGACTCCCTCGATGGATTCCACGCCAATTGTGCTGGCGCAGGTCTCCTCCCACTCCCGGAGTTTGATTGGTGAATCAGCGCCACCTCCTGTGGCCATGGCCAGGTTGCGATTTGCAGCCAGTATGCTGCGGACCCGGAGCCGTAGATCGTCCCACCGCTTTCTGCAGTCCTTGACAGTGCGGGTGGTGGTGCCCACTGCACTGACTTTGTGGGCCACCTCTGCCCAGATGGCCTTTTTCTTCACGAGGGTCTCACGCCGCATGTCATTGGTGAATACAACAATGGCATTTGCGGCAAGGGTCTCGGTTAACATGATCAGCTCCTCGCTGTTGAATTTTTCTTTGCGCTGCCGATCCGCGCCTTTCTTGATGGCCTTTCATGTTTCATTCCTTTTGTGACAGACTAGTGGGACCACGCTGCCGACCGTGCCCCGCCCTGTCCTGGGCCTTGCCCTGCCTTGCATCGTCAGGGTATCCGGGATGATTTGGTGTTGGAGTCGTGTGGAAACAGGTCGTGGGTGCTGAGGATGGCAATGGATTGTGTTTTTAAAGATGGCCGCCGTGCTCTTTCCCGTTCCTGTGCGATGACGCTATTTCCGGTTCCGCAATTTTACAGTTACCGCTAATAGCGGTGATCGCTAATAGCGGTCACCGCTATTAGCGGTGACCGCTATTTACATGTAGCAGGAGGTCGGAAGTGCTATCAGCGCTTTCGTCGATGCCGGTAAGGGACTTTTTGGGGTCTTTTGCGGCATGGTGGTAGGGTCTTTACCAGCATGGCGCTGTGCTCGTGACCGCGTACTCGTAATGCCAAGCAATTAGCGGCATCATGCCAAGCCAGACACGTTAATAGCGCCATCCGGTAATGGCCGGATTTTACCGGATAATGTGTAATGAGGCCCACTGTTTTGAAATCAACGGCCTGTGCTACTTCTGCTTTAGGGCCTCTTTCCAGCGAGCCAGAGGAGAATGCATATTCGGATATCTCCTTCCCACTGACATGTTCTTGACATACTTCACTAAACTGCAGGGTGTAACAGACACCCACCTCTATCTGAGGATTCCTATCTGAGGATTGCATGTGCTCTCATTCAGAGCACATGCTCGGAGCGTATTGCACCCAGGTTAAGGGGCCACATCTGGTGTATAAACCACACATCAGGATAGAAAACATGCGCTGGAATTATGTTAAAAAAAATTACAGGAAAAGACGGTTAAGAATTATACACGAATACCCAACTAGTGCTTTTATTTATGACAACAGATTAGTGGGCACGTGCACCATGTTTATCCCCATCTAGTTTCCATGTGTGTATCTTTGCCTGAAATGGTATTTCAGAAGTTAGTCTTTGCATGGGCTTTTTTCGCGAAGTGCAGCCGTTCGGTTTCGGCCCAATACTTACACCGTTCCGGACCGGGTCCCCTCGCTGAAGCTCGTTTGTGAACTAATGAGGCCAATAACATTAAAAGGAAGAACTGAAACACCCAGGCAAAAATTCACAGTTCATGTTTCCCTTAGATGAATGCTATCCAGGGTCGGACTGGGGCATACAATTGTCTCGAGTCGGGCTCGGCACCAATGAAAAAGTGGCCAAAGTTGCAAACGACATTTCATTCCTTTTGTGACAGACTAGTGGGACCACGCTGCCGACCGTGCCCCGCCCTGTCCTGGGCCTTGCCCTGCCTTGCCTCAATCACATAGGCTACCTTCGTGGGGCCGCCACCGCCACGGCAATGCTGAGCCTGATGATGACAAAAATAGCTGCCCGGCGCAGCGGCCCTACGGAAGGTAAGATTTTAAAAGAAAAAACGTATATTTGGGCGGCTGGGGCCCATCACTTTGGAAGTGATGGGCCACAGCCGCTACTCTTTTAAAACCTACCTTCCGTGAAGCGGGGCCCCAGCCACCGGCCCCACGGAAGGCCAGATTTTCAAAGAAAAAAATTTAAATGTACTTTTGGGCACAATCCACGGGCCCGGCCGCCTGCGGCAGAGTCATCCGACTCAGTCTGCGGCAGCCGGCAGCCCCATGTTACAGAAATTGGCCTGGGCCTAGCACTGACTGCAGTCAGCAGCACACTGCACACAGGTCACACAGACAGAAGCCCGGGCGCAGATGGGCCCCTGGTGGGGTCCTGACTCCTGGGCAGTCAGGACACCACGAGGGGACTGTGCCGCCACCCGGGCCCCGACCTGAGCCTTGCCTGATCACTTGACTGTGACAGGCTCAGGCTGCACCGCACGCAACAGCAAGTGACTTCCCTGCTTTGCCGGCTGGGACTTGGTCTCCTGTCGGGGCCTCAGGGTGGGGCGGGCTGGGTGCGCACACTGGCACCCGCACAAATGAAAAAGCAGGCAGAGGGGGCCCCAGGAAGCAACTAGGCCACACCACGCAGGGCAGGCACTGTCTCTCACAAGTCAGGACCGACGACGCCATGCCTCGACACAGTAACTTGTGAAATGAAGGTGGCGCCGCACTGCCTCCTGTGGCAACAACAACACATCACCATGTAATTTCACTGGCTCAGAAGAACAGCCAATGAAAACTGCACATTCTGTATTACTATACAGAATGTTTCAAATACTGCATAGTAACAACATAATGGTAGTTTTCATTGGCTGTTGTTTGTAACATTTTGTTGTTCATTGCTATTGCTGGCCCCTCCCAAGCCCAGCCAGCCATGGCCTGCAACCTGCAAGCACGAGAGAGATCAAGATCAGAATGACAAATCCTAATGATTTATAATTGAATCAAAGCGAAGTGGATGAACAAATAAAGCAATTGCACGTGCGCTGGCCCAGCATGAGTTCCGGTGCCCAAAAAAGAGTGCCGGTGTTGGCCACCGGCAACCACCCCCACAAATGAAGCACTGAGGAGGAGAGTAGGAGGGATAGAGAGATAGGGAACAAGGGAGGTCTAGGTGAAGGCAGAAGAGGCAGGGGAGTAGAGGAGAGTGAGGTCAGGATGTCATGAGTTTTGGTTGTGAAGTGGGAAGCCAAAGCCGTGCAGAGGGCCTGGGAAGGATGAGGAGAAGTAGAAACTGCACTAGGATTGGCAAGTTCCTTATAGATTTTGAAGAGTTCAGCCCTGTTGTTGGTGGCTCCAGAGACGGTGGCTTGAATATGTGCCCGCTCCTTGGTTCAGATGGAGAGTATGTAGTGAAAGTTAGCAAGGACTGAGTCAGAGTGAGAGTCACTAGCAGGGGCGGAAGGGGGAATAAAAGAGGCGGCAAAGGCAGCTATTGACACTCGCTTCATCCATTGGATGACAGAGAAGGAGGCTGCCAGTGCGGGTAGAGGTTTAGCCGGGGAGCCCAGGCGCTCCAGATGGGGGGACAGGAGAGAATTATCAGACCAAGAGAGAGGTGTACTGAGAGAGTTAGAGAGAAAGAGGTCAGCTGAGACGAGCGCATCCAGAGTGTGCCTGGCTGAGTGAGTCAGATCAGAGGGAAGAATGATGAGGGAGAAAGAGTAGCAGAGGTTGTGGAAAGGTAAAGCCGCATCAGGGGAGTTAAAATGGATATTGAACTCTCTGTGAAGGAGAAGCTTAGGGGTAGAAGTCAGGAGAGAAGAAGAATGGTTGCCCCACTCCGATAGGAAGAGGGAGACTGGCCCAGGGATCCTGTACATAGTAGCGAGAGTGATCAACAGGGTAGGAGAGATGATAAGTTTGCAGTCAAGAAATTCAAAGGAGGAGTAGGATTGGATGGGTGTGATAGAGGCAGGGATTCATTCAGGGAAGACAAGGGCCATTCTGCCTCCAGGTCGGTTAGGTCTGAACTCGGAGAGGATCTTGTAGCTCTCAGCAAGAAGAGTGTCAAAAGCAGTGGCAGAGCTGGCATTGAACCATGTCTCAATAAGAGTGAGGACGTCAAGGTCAAAGTCTTCAAGGCGGTGACAGATGTCACAGGAGTGTTTGACAGCAGAATGAGAATTGAGGGTAGCTAAGTGAGGCTGGTTGTCCCCTTTAAAGTTTTTTTGCGGAGGGGTACAGGGACAAGGTACCACCACTGAGGAGGTGGGGGGGCAAGGAGGCATGGTGTGTGGAAGAAGGAGGAGTGACAGGAGAAGGGAGGAAGTTAATGAGAGACGGAAGATCCCTGTCGAGAAGGAGATTGGTCTGAGAGCCCTGGGCCATGATAGTGCCATTGGAATGGACATTGATGATGCACCTGCATGGTGAGAAGTGTGTCAAGAGCACTTCACATATAGTGCCACCCTTAATGGGTGAAGAAGAGAAAGGGGAGAGGACAGAAACCACATAGCGAGTCCATAGCTGGGGAGAGAGAACGACAAAGAGAATGTCAGTAATAGTCTGCCTGGAGGAAGCATCAAAAAAGGTTTCAGCGATGGGCAGACCAGGGTTGGAGATCAGGAGATGCTTCTTGAACTTTTTCCTCCCAGGCATAGAAAGAGAAGGAGGATAGGAGATAGAATAGCAGTTAGAACAGAAAGGGTAGATAGAGAGCACCATAGGGGAGGTGGGGGATGGAGAAAGAGGGATGACACAGGGGAGGGAGAGAGACAGAGAGCTGCATAGTGCACAATATAACCCACTAGATGGCCTAGCATCCAAGCAGGCAGAGATGAAACATGTGCTTATAGGACTGTAGTGAGGGAAACAGATTTACATTCACAGATGTTGGTTTCAAAAAAGGCAAGAAGAGTGTAGCATTTCTACACGAGCAGTACAGATTAAAAAACACTTAGATTTAAAATTCAAACACACATATAGAAATGCAGCATGAAACACATCCAGTGTGATGTTTCAGGGAGGACAGGAAAGCAATGGTAAATCACGAGTAACAGATGACACTCATTACATTGGCTGCAGTGAAAAAAGGGCAGCTACGCTTTCCTGCACGTGAGTAGTGCAGCTAAAAACCAGACAGAGTTGGCAGATAGGAAGATGCAGCTGCAGAGGCACTTAGGAAGAGAAGAAACAGCAATTGAGTACAGAAGAAAAGTTAGTCAAGTGCAGACCATCTAGATGGGTCAGTAGCAACCATGAGAGTATGCTGCAGAGGTTGGGATGATTGTAGAGAGAGTTGAGCATCAGCATAGAGTGTAGACGAAGAAGGTCAATCAGGTCCTGGATGCAGGCCAAGAGAGGGAGGGCCACAAATGAAGGATCGCAATAGACCCGGGCAGCAGTGCACATTGAGTAGTGGCGAGGTGAATATTGCGGCTGCGACCAAATCGGTTGTGCTGCCCCGCGGCCTTGGCAGTGATAGGCAACACAATGAGCAATTCAAGACAAGTAAAATTACAGTAATTAGAGTTATGCAATACAATTAGGAAGTCCTTAAAAGCAATAACATAAGGATTTAATGATGAGCGCTAATATAGGGCAATACAAATATCCAAAATTCCAATCCATTCCTCATATGAGGAATTTGCGATATACTGTAATAGGACTCTGCTTGTGAGCCCACTGAATAGTACAATCTGGTTGGATTTGTAGAATGATCAAAATAATATTCAAACAATCTGTATTCAATTCAATAAATATAAATGTATCCCATTCATAGGCATCATGGGTATCCCGAAAACCTGACTACTCTGTGCATCAACATGCCCACACTTGGGCACGCACTAACATGGGGATTTCGTGAAATTGAACACTCACAGGAATTCCTACGTGGGATACAAATGAGGGAATTGTGATATGCAGTAACATGAGGAATTCATCTTAGCACTAATATAAGGACTTCATAACAACCAAGAATCAGAGACATTTGAGAAACAAAACATTCAGGGGATTTGAGGCATGATGAATTCATGAAATTCATAATTTGAGCCACTCGCGTGATCACCACTATGAGAAATTCATGGCATTCAGCAATTTGAGGAAATTCCTAATACTTGAAGCAACTCCTTCCTAGGTCCATTTCAAGTGCTGATCTAAACATGAATTTATGTTAATGTGATCTCCTTCCCTGAAAAGGAGTGATGTCTCCACATGAGCTTTGGAGCATCTGCTCAGCAACGAAAATCATATGGCGAATTGATATAGCTTAGAGGATAACTCTGGGGCAATAGGTTTGTCTTTGAAGCAAAACAGGGCAAGGCATCACAGGTTCGAATCCTGGTCCTGCGGTCTGCTTTCTGACACGAAGAGCGATATACAAAATAAATTACATTTTCTTTTACGTGTATGTCCAAAATGCACAGCCCCTTAGATTCTAAACTTGTGGCGGTGGTGTACCATTGAAACGCTCTGAGGAGGGTGAACAGCAAAGAGTAAGGGTTTGTCAACTATTTGGATTAGTAGGTGTTTGCTCCAAGCCAGCAGAATTAGAGTTTTACCACCATTAGGCTGAAAAGGATGCCCTCCGTTCATTGACTTGGTTCTATTTCGATTTGTCAATTAATTGTCCTTCTTCAGGTTATGATGCTGAAACACACCCGTGCATCACTGGCCTGGGCTTGAATGCTCAAGGCTAGAGGTCATGGAGTGGCTTCCTCATATATCACATAAAAGGGACATAACGTGAAATGACAGTGGGAAATATCCGTTTTTTATTTTATTTTCTCTGCAGTAGTTGTACTGGACATATGGGCGGTTAATGGGGACATAGAGTTAGCAAATGAGATGATCGTTAGAGATGGCCTAGTGGCTTTGTGGGGGCACTGGTTGGGATTTGTAGATTGGTTTAGTTAATTCATTGCCCCACTATCAAAGTCTAAATCAAAGAGTGGGTTTTTCTTCAAATCTCATAGGAAGCAGACAGGCGATGTGAGAGCTGACTGATTTGTGTGTATTGGACAATTAAGTACCCCTAGGTATCCAGGGTTCTTAGTGCATATATTGAGTAGAATTACAAGAAGAATTTGAAAACCCCTGCCCACTGGCTTCAAGAGTTTGGGCAGTGCAGGTGACAGGCCTGTCAGCCTTTTTCCCCCACTCCCGTAGCTCTGCCTTTCTCCTCCCCCTTGAGTCCCTGTCGCGTAGCTGTATGGCTCGATTCGAGGATGGGAACTTTTAGTGCACATGCAGTGACAGGGACACACTTTCTGAGATAGAATCCTGCTGCCTCAAGAGAGAGGCAGCCAAGAAAGGTGTGGTGTTCCCAGGCATCACAAGGTGTCGCAAGGCAATGACAAGCGCTTATTAGTGCATGTTTAGGCCAGTAAGTGAGACTTTCCCCTTCAAACTCCTTTCTATTTTGAATATTATGAAATACTTATTTCTTTTTAATTTTTATTTACTACATTTATGTAACACCCAGACCCGGAGGTAGCACCGCGTTTGTAGAGAAAAAAAGACAGGTGCAGGAAGCCCGGAGGAAACAAGGCAGCAGCTATAGAACAATTAGTCTTGTTTGTTAACCCCTTAACTGCCAGGCTATTATGCAAGTCTATGCAAAAAGGACGAGCATACTCGTCCTTGGCACTTATTAAGCAACCGACTTTTAAAGTCACATTTATTTTCACTGGGTTTGCAAATACCCCACAATACATTGTTGTCTGATAAACCAACGTACTGTTTCATAGAGCCTGAACCTGTCTACAAAAACTGACCTTTGCACTGAAACAGAGGCTCCTTCCAAAATGCAATATGGTTAAGATCCACAGTTCTTGAGAGTAGATATTTTATGAATTTGCTGGGGGCCCAACATTTGCACAAAAATAAAATATGATGTGCAAGATATAGTGTTATGTTACGTTTTGTTAGAAACCTTTTGCATTGTGCTATGAGAATATATTATTTGTACGTTTGCACATCCCTGCCTGTTTTATTTACATGCTGTCACAAATAATTCTCATTTAATCTTCTTTACTACCTTCAATTTTGTTCGTACTTTTTTGAACAAGTGACCAAATAAGTTATATTTTCAAAGTTAAATATTATTTTTCTATTTTAACGTGCTGTAATAATTAATTGGGCAAATCAACTGACAACATCTCCGTGAGCTGTCCAGTGTCTTAAACTTTTATGGACATTTTTGAATATATTAATTTTCCAGCCCATACTTGTTAAATACTTCAGATCCAACGTTTTTCTGCTACACTTCAAAGCAAACTAATTCTGCAAAAAACAGACCTATAGAAACACTTGTATATGGGGTTGAAAGAATAAACGTTTGTGTGTCTTACAGAAAAGATTGGCTTAGCATTGCCCTCCTTAACAGCGCAACTCAGCACCTTAGTGACAGGAGACTTAAAAGAAAACAGATGCAAATATTTCAGTTTCTTGTTCCTCTCAGTGTTTAAAAGATCTCTAAAGAGTTTGAAAAGGCTTGGCTTAAAAAAAAAATCCCTCAGGGTCTACATGTTCAATGAACTGACCTCAGAAGAGTATATAAAAAAGGATTTATTTAGCCAAACGCCTCGGGTTGTAAAATCAAATTAAAATGACTCGACATTTGAAAACACTGTCCTAATCTTCTTGCTTCTTTGCCTAGTGCTCGGCCAATGATAATTCTTAAAATGTTGCCTGGCCGCAATAATTGTGAAGATACACTATTGCCAGTAAGCCTCCACATTTAGTCAGATTCCTTCCTTCCTGCTCAATCTTTGCCAAACGTATTATCTCTGATCATTAAACAGTGGTGGCCGAAGTAAAAAAATAAATGGCGATGACCATTAAATCTAACCTACCATCATCAAAGGATTCCAGAGGTAATTGATCAAATATGACTGTTCTTACTCATCCCCCTGCTTACAGATTTTCTCCCGGGTGCATTAACGGCAGAGCAAATACTGTAGTAAATGAAAATCTTCCTTTTGACAGACATGAAATTACTAATTTCCAGCCTATCAGTAAGCTCGCACTTCATGGTCCCGGGAACTCGTGGAAAGAAATGCTGCTTCTCAGGCACAATCACACATTAATTTCTGCTGCAGATCTAACAACTGTGTTTTTGTCCATGGTGTAGTACCAGGACAGTTACACTCCAGGGGTCTGATGGTGTGTTCAAGATGCTAGATCTTAGGGCTTTATTCAATTGTTCATGTTTTGTAAGGTTCTGCTACCTGTAATTAAGCCTCTAGGCAACCAAACTAGACGTGGTAGAAGCAGAACAGCTGAACTAGGCACATGCTTGGGTGAGAAGCCCTACGTTGCAGATGCACCGGAATTCGTGGAGTTGGGTATGTTGAGTATATCCTGTGGTAGATCATTTCAGGATGGAGTTCCTCAGACTGCAAATTTTCTATGAACCTTACAAGTGGGTTTTAAAGAAGGAGAAACCACCTTGAAAGGCAAAGAGAAGGGCCATGAGGTTTGCGGCATTGAAACATGTTGGAAGGTAGAAGGAATCGTTGCTATGAAGGGATGTGTGTACTAATGTCAAGTCACTGAATTTGTGTCTTTCTCTCATTGGAAGCCAGTGAAGAGATGACAGTGTAGCGCAGATGCGATTATGATGAATGACTTCAGTGAGCAACTGCCTGACTCAATTCTGAAGGATTTCCATCCTATTCAGTAGAGCAGAAGGTAAACCCGGCATTGCACAAGATCATGGTTATCCATTATGTGGCCCGCCAGATGTTTTGATCTATTGATCTACAGCTCCCATTACCCTTCGGCACTGTCGATGGTAGCTATCAATCATGGGAGTTTATGTTCAAAACATTTTATGGGCCATTTAAATCGTAAATAAATAATAGACCAATTTGAGGATAAAAGGGCTTGAATTACAGAGTGAAGATGTGTGAGTGTGAGGAATGGCTTCATACTCTAGTAGCATGTGGAGAGGGCGGTGTTAATGTTTGCTTTGTAGGAGAGGGAGGGGTCACATTACAGGGTGTCCGGACATTTGGTCGAAAGACATTTGGTCGAAAGACAAATGGTCGACGGAATTTGGTCGAAAACCAAATGTCGAATTTTTTATTTATTTATATATATATTTTAGGTTTTCGTTTAGGGAAAAAGGTTTTTTTAGAAAAAAAGGGGATGGTGGACAAAAACCCCCCAAAAAAAAGTAAAAGTAAAAATAAAAATAAAATATTCGACCATTTGGTTTTCGACCAAATGGTTTCGACCAATTGTCCTGTCGACCATTTTTTTTCGACCAAATGTCTGGTAACCACATTACAGCTCTTGGCCTTAGAAGATTTGAAATTGTCATGTTTCTGGATGACAGAGTTGTGATAATTGGAACAAAGGTTGAGGATGGTATTAAGAAGGCCAGTGGTCAGGAATACAGTTTTGGTGATATGCAAGAAGAGCATGTTCACTTTCATCAAAGTTTGGATCAGACTTACTGTTGATGCCATGCCGTTAATATTGGTAGAGCAGTTTCTGGTAGTCCAATGTAGAGTTGTCGATTTAGGCGCGGTATCAAAGGTCAGATGGGCTCAGGAGGTTGCTTAAGAGGCGCATTCAAATGTTGAAATGTGTG
The DNA here is from genome assembly GCF_040938575.1 of Ambystoma mexicanum. Lineage (NCBI taxonomy): Eukaryota > Metazoa > Chordata > Amphibia > Caudata > Ambystomatidae > Ambystoma > Ambystoma mexicanum. Next base: position 1,265,696,332 of record NC_090934.1, on the reverse strand, counting down.
GGTGAGAGGATCGAACCATGGGAAACTCTGCAAGTGGGCAGAACAGTAGGGGTGGTGGAAGGACGTTGGCATAACCAAGATGTTGTGTTGTAGAGGAAGGGTTTGAATCAGAAAGGGTTTGAAACAGAGTACCCCCATTTGTTATATGGGGGCAACTCAAGAATGGTGGCTCAGGAGGATTGGGTGGTCAAGGCGGTCAAAAGCACAGAAAGATCAAGGATGACAAATAGTGCACTTCCGCTTGAGTCAATATTTCAGCGAAGGTCATCTCCCACTGACACAATGGCTGTTTCAGATCTGTGGTACGCTTGAAAGACAGGCTGTAAAGGATCAAGTGCATAGTTGGTATGCAGGTGGGCATGAAGCTGGTGGGCTGGCAAAGATTATATGACTTTCACTTTGAAAGGGAAAGAGGCAACTGGAAGGTGATTCCCTGTTTTCTTGCGGTCAAGCATGTTTCCTCAGTTTCTGTTTAATGCATGCGAACTTCAGGTTATATAGCAAAATGGACTAAGAAAAACCGAAACTGGTGACAGATGATTGGTGCAACTGAAGTACCCATTTCTTTTAAGAAATGTGAAAGGAAGTCAGAAAGGGAGCTGTGAGAGTTGGTGGATAGAATTATAGGGAGGATGCATTCCATAGATGAGGGAAGTAATGAAAATGGAGGGAATGGTGGAGGAGTATCTAATGGCAAATCACCTTTGGGAACGTTGAAAGGGACAGTGTCCTTGACCTTTGTAGATTTTGACAGTAAGGAAGGAAACTTGCAGAACACCAACAAAAGGGAAGGCATGAAAGGGGGATGATGCATGAAGGAGCTTTGTCGTTAGCAACTATCTTAAAGAATTCTTTGGCTATGTTTCCTGTTATTCAATAAATTGCGCGCAGTGAATCTAATTGTATGGTTCGATTTTGATACAGACTTGGTTTTTCCCAGTGTTTGTTCTTTCTGACATAATGCTGGTTTCAGAGTAAATAGTACACAAGAGGGCCATCAGCGATGTCGGTAGGACCAGTCAACAACTGGCGATTACCAGAAACTGCTCTCCCAATATGGATCCAGATATTGAAGCCTCTGGTGAAAATGGTCTTTTAAAGTTGATTTGCAAAGCCCGGAAAATCTTTTGTGAAATTGGGGTCTCTCCTTGGTGGGCAATAAGGATGGTAACCAGGGTGTGGAGTTTGGATGAGGAACATTTCTCAAGGAGGAATTCAAACGAGTTGAATGAGGGAGAGATGAGGATTGAAGGAGAGAGAAATCCTGGTATGTAAGGCTCAAACCACCTCCTTCTTTACTGGCCCACAGTTTTGTGAGATTTCAGAAAACCTCAAGTGTAAGGTGGAAAAGTAATGGGCCAGAGCAGTCATTTACCTGTGGTTCAGAGAGAGTAAGAACGTGTGATGAGATGAGCTACCAACGAAGTGTTGGGGGAGGGATAAGATGTGACTGAGCCGCAAACCCTGCACATTTCAGTGGGGATGGACTGCAACGCAAAAGATAAACTCTACCCCTTGCATACATTTCCATGATACCAATGGTCCCCAGCACCCACATAGGTGCTGAGAGTGCATTTCACAGTAACCGGCCCTGGAAGGGATAGAAATGCAAGTGGGACAACAGCAGTTCAAACTGTTGCTGTTCCACTTAAAGAAATGCGAAACAGGGTTGGCATAAAGTACTTGTGCTCAACAATTACTGTTGTGACCCCTTTGCCTGTGTGTGTTCTTGCTTGACCCAGACCATTATCTAGTTGCCAATGATATTCATTGTTTTCGTGAAGCACTTGGGGAGCCTGGTCGAGGGAGCAGGCAACTCCATCCATCTATTTACCAATGTATACATTTCCCTCTCAACGAGTAATGTTTGAGAGACATCCAAAACCAAGGGCTGCCTTGATATCATTGCAATGTGATGTAAAGTAACTTCCTTAAACGGAATCCCATGCAAACAACATTCCTTTTGTTTGCCCCTCTGCCTTTTCAGTCAACTCTATGGTATGGGCTTTTCGTCTTGCCCCCAAATATGATAACCCCATCTTTGGTCTCTACTCCAAATCTGTAACATTTATCCTACACCAGGCTCTTTACTTCACACCATGCGTCAATAAAATGGATATTGCATGTACATTATGGTTACATCTGTTATGAGCTGACGTCAGAACAGTGGTTCAAACACTAATTCCATCTAGATTGAATGGGTGCAATGGTTGCAGATAGGGTTGTCGAAACAGCGCAACAAGAGCTGATCTTACATTTGTTTACTTGCCACAAAAACAGGACAGCACACATTCTCTCCAATTCTTCACCTAGTTTCTTTGACACCCTAACATTACAGGTTCCAGCACGCCTCACTGTATTCTATCGCTCTCAACATCATACGCAGAGAAACCGAAACTCCAATTTCTGCAAGCAGTCGAACATATGGCTGCATGGCTGAAAAAAGGCTCAGAATTTGCTCACATTGCAAATATACTTTTTCATATTAAATGGCTCCCTTAGAAGCCTGGATCAATTTGATAGGTCAATTCGAAGATCTACAAATGCAATTACCAGCTTACTTGGCCTTGTCAATATCCCCAGGGAGCTCAGTTTTGACATGCAGCAAAAGGTTTCATCAACGTACAATTATGTGATTTGAGAAGGCTATGATATAACTCCGACCGCTCCCTTAATGGCCTTTATTAAGGAATGAGACTCCATCTGATTTCAGATTTCTCAGCCATCCTGCCATTTCCTGAAAACCTATTTTTCTCCTACAGTTTTCTCCTATGTTGTGCCATATCTAATATTCGCAGCCGGGGAAAGGTGGTCAGCCAGTCAGGTGGCTGGAACATACGCATTCTCTGTCCGCTGTTCCAGTCACCAGAGGCACTTCACCCGGTAGCGGCATTTTAAAATAAATGTTTTAAAGTGGGGAGGCAATAGGGATAGAGTCCCTGTTGCCTCCCCTCCCACCCAAAACAATCCAAACCCCTAACCCACCACATCCCTCCATGCTTACTTACCTGCCAGACCGGAGATTTTTGCTCCAGTCCTGGTGCTCCTCCCGTCTCCTAACTGCTACCATAGTAATAGAAAAGGGACGTAGTCCCTATTTCCTATGGCGGCAGGCCTCTTTGTTTCATTTCTTTTTTTTGTTTGTGAAAATATCCAGAGAAAAAAAATTGGCAGCAGCACATAACAAATTCCTACCTTGGCTCGGGCTGGTGGGCTGTTACCAGCCATTGATGCCACCCTCAGTGGGGGTGAAAGTCATAACTCTTGGAATGCTCATTCTTATTGGGCAATCTGTAGGCTATACTGACGATTATCACCCAAGGCGGAGGGAGCAACCAATCAGATTTCATGAAACACAGATTGAAACTGCCAATCTCAGCCTGCATTCCATGGAACCCGCAGGCTGCCTCCCCGGCTGTGGAGAGCAATCTTCCACCTACCCTACCTTTTTTTTAAAAATAAAAAAATAAAATCCCAATCTCACTCCCCTGCCCCACTTTCCTGCTTGTGGCGTTGGCCCAAACCGCCGCCGCACCGTCCCTGCTTCTCCAGCCGCCATGGTCATAGAAGAGGGGCTCTGTACAGAGCCCCTCTTCTATGACCATGGTGCCTATCTTTGAAAAGTATTTTCATTAATTCCACGGGATGCGTACTGGGTTGCCACTTTGGTAACCCGGGGTGCTAACAGCGTTAACACCCCATTCCAAGGGCTGGAACAGGGGGGTAACGTCCCAGTGCCCTCGTTATAGGCCCTCGCTTTGCTGGGGCCTATAACTCGGGCTGCCGGGCCTTTACCCCCGTTCCAGCCCTTGGAACGAGGTATTAACCATTAGTATAGTTGCAGATTGTAGAGAAAACAATCAATCTTAACAGCCTTTGGTAAAGAGGTGGTTCTTTGGCGACTGCTTATTATCTTTGTGAAGGGATGGGTTTAGAAAGTTTTAAAGGGTTATCTGCATGAGAACTTCCCAATTCTGCGTGGCTGCTACACAGATATTACATTGAAAAAAGAAGAAAAGAGTTTGGGAAGATGAACTCAAATGCGCTAACCCCTTTAAATGAATATATACAGGCGAGTCTTAACAGTCTTGTAGATTTTATTAGTGTTTATTCACACTAATAATTTTTATTTTCCTTTTATGATTTCAGTTAGACATCCTTACATTTGGGTGCTTATCACGGCACAGGACCACAAAATATCATCAAGAATACCAAGGAAATAAGGTAAGTAAATGAGAAGCCTGTACCCTCCCTGCTTTAAATCTGATTAGAACCTTTCTCAAAGACCATGCTTTTCGCTCTTTATAGACTGAAAACAAGAAGCAATTACCTTGGTGTCTTCTTCCCCCATTCTCCCTTTTACAGCCTAAACCTGGATCCATATTCTACAGACTAAATTAAGCTAAATAGCCCGATGAACATTATAAAAAAAATTTTTGGGGGAAAAACAAACAGGATATATGTTAACAATCAGAAAATCAGAACGGTGAGTCTTTGTAGAAATTAATACAATTATTATTTGGGTAAAAAATTCCAAAGCATTACTAAAAAAGAATTTGGCCTCTTTTCTTTTCTTTTTAGTACTAAAACTTCCTCTCCTGAAGAACCATTGAGAGTAACAATGGGGAAACACGTGTCGAGAGAGAGAAATATTTGATTCATTTTGAGAGAGTAATTTATGAAAATATTTGATTCATTGAAAGAGAAAGAGAAATATTTGATTCATTGAACCATATGAATTACTCTATACTGATGTGCAGCTTTATCTGGAATGTTTTTTTGAAATCATAAAAGGAAAATAAAAATTATTAGTGTGAATAAACACTAATAAAATCTACAAGACTGTTAAGACTCGCCTGTATATATTCATTTAAAGGGGTTAGCGCATTTGAGTTCATCTTCCCAAACTCTTTTCTTCTTTTTTCAATGTAATATCTGTGTAGCAGCCACGCAGAATTGGGAAGTTCTCATGCAGATAACCCTTTAAAACTTTCTAAACCCATCCCTTCACAAAGATAATAAGCAGTCGCCAAGGAACCACCTCTTTACCAAAGGCTGTTAAGATTGATTGTTTTCTCTACAAAGTATAAAAGAAGGCTCCTGGCAGACGCTTTAACCACAAATTTCCAAACAATATGGAAGAAGCATTTAACCTAAGAGAAACGCAAGCAAATGAACTTTTTCTAAGACATGGACAAACCAGCTCTTCTGCCTCAAAACAACCAAACAAAAACTCACTTAAGCATCTCTTTGAACATTGAGAAAATCTAAGTAAGCAAGAACTAAATAAATGGTGGGAAATCAAAACCTTAAAAATGTATTTGGAGGTCAATAGAATTCCTAGAGGACTCAGGATTTGTATTTTTCCGTCTTTTGAAGACGAAGACATATCAGCACTTAATGATTGGGTAGATTTATTACACAATACTTCAAAGGAAATGATGATACGGCTTATAAACCAAGCAGCATTGACTCATGAAAGAATAATGAAGAACATAGAAGAAATAAAAGAAACAATTAAACAAGCTCAATGTCCAGAGATTACATTTAAAAACTATCAGATCTTAGACGATTTTTTGGGAAATTACGAAAAAGAACTAAAGCTCAAGAAACAAAGAACCTTCATCAGAGACGAAAATGATTACATTAATAATAGAATCTTTACTTTTCAAAGAAAATATGACAGTGGAATACAAAAACAACCCTATAAAAGGAAAACATCGCCTAAAGATAACCTCTCCACTCCCTCTACCTCTGATGTAGAAACATCGAGTGAAAAAGACATACCAGTGTCAGCACCTATCCCCATATCAGCTACCTCCAACGAGAAACAGCAAAACTCTAATAAAACATGTCCTTTTTTGGAGGAATTGAAAAGACACAGGACCAATTCACGAATAAACAAACCCTTATTTCGTGGAGCACCAAAACAACTTGGATCTCTAAATATCTCCCATTCAAACATCATAGAGGCAGTCGAGGAGGAAGAAAAAACAGAAGAAAGAAATCAAGGTGTAGAAACAAGAGCACAAAGACAAGGGAGGAGAAGATGAACCTAATCATAAATTTATCAAAATATGAAATTACATCAGCACTCACCACAGCTCTAAGCAAAGGGCTTTCGTTCAGTCCGACATATAAAGGAGATTATTTCCAGCAACAACTTGATCTGTACAAATTTTGCAGAAAATTAAAATTGAAAAAATACTTTGAAGAAACAACCTTTAAAAAACCTATTCATCAAATGAGCACACCGTCTGAACTTACTGTCAAAATGGTCGAAGATACAGTGGACTTATTAAACATTGAAGAAGGAGAAAACTATACCCAAGAAACTTTCTTAGAGGAACAGGATATACAAACAGACTTAATGGAAGAAACTAGTATAAAACCAAAATCAACATTTATACCAATTCTATCTTCAGAAAATGTCATAGATGTATTTCATAAAACAGTCAGTAACAATCTACGGAAAGACTACTTAAACAATAAACAAATCAAGACAAGTTACAACTTAACAAAAGAAGAAAAACAGGCAATTACAAACTTATCTAACGACAAATCAATCATAATTAAAGCTGCAGATAAAGGGGGCAAAATTGTCCTCTTTAATAGAATTGACTATATAAGAGAAGGACTTAAACAACTAAATGTGAAAGAATGCTATGAGAAGATGAATAATAACCCAATCCCTACTCTAGAAACTTTGTGGAATGAAAAAATAAAAATCTGGCATGAACTCGGCCTTCTAGGTGACAAGGAATTTCAAAGCTTAATCAGCAAAAACTCAATTATGGCTACAATATATTTTCTACCAAAAATCCATAAAAGCTACAAAGATTTTCCACCACTTCGACCTATCATAAATGGCATTGGCTCAATAACAGAAAGTATTTCACAATATATTGATTCACATCTACAACCATTGGCAGCAAATTTAGCCTCATATGTCAAAGATTCAAAACATATCATCCAGCAACTTAACCTAATACCATGGGAACCTAACTACTACTTTGTTACATTGGATGTAGTTCAACTATATACAAGTATCCAGCATCAAAAAGGTTTGGAAAGTACAATGTTTTTTCTCAAAACCCGATCTGTCTCATTTCTTGAACAAAACAAAATGATAATTGAAATGCTACACTTCTGTTTGCACAATAACATTTTCATCTTTAACAGCAATATCTATAAACAACTTCAAGGAACAGCTATGGGGTCAAAATTTGCCCCTTCTTATGCAAATCTTTTCATGGGTTTCTTTGAACTACAACATGCTTGGAAACATCAATACTTTGAACAAAATATAAGATTTTGGGGACGATTCATAGACGACATCCTAATAATTTGGGAAGGCAACTTACAAGATCTGGACATATATGTCAATTATCTCAACAAAAATTCCTTCAACTTGTCATTTACCAAATCAGCCAGTGCCGCAAATATTGAATATTTGGACCTTGAACTTTTTGTCGAAGATTCACAAATACAAACTAAACTATTCACAAAACCTACAGCTGGGAACAGTCTTCTTCATGCAACATCCTATCATCCCAAACATACCATTCACAGTATTCCATATGGAGAAATACTGAGAATCAAAAGAAATTGCAGCACTACTTCCACCTTTCAAGAAAATCTTTGTCATATTCATCAAAAATTTCTACAGAGAGGGTATGGAATGAAAACCATCAAAAAAGCAATTATCAAAGCGGAATTGGTTTCTAGAGATTCTCTATTGGAAGATAAACCAAAATCAACAAAGACAATCCCTAAAACTCCATTCATAACCACCTTCAGCACAAAATCTTGCCGGATCAAAAAAATACTCAGAAAGCATTGGAACATCCTTATGACAGACTCCAGTCTACAAAAACGCCTGGATGACTATCCTAACATTTGCTTTAGAAAAGCACCAACAATCAAAAATAAGATCAGCCCAAGCTTTATGGGTCCATTATCCAATGAAACAAAATCCTTTTTTTGTATGGAAAACAAAGGTACCTTCAAATGTGGTCACTGTAAACTATGCTCGTACATAAAACCAGGGATGAAAGTAATCACATTACCAAATGGTGAAATAAATCACATAAATCAAATGATAAACTGCAACTCAACTTTTGTCATTTATGGAATAGAATGTATTTGCAAGAAGTTATACATTGGGAGTACTATCAGAAAATTGAAAATAAGGATATTTGAACATATTAGAGCTATCAGAAATAAAGATTTGAGATCCCCTATCTCAGTACATGTCATTATGAATCATCCTGATTTCGATATTTCTAAACTAAAAATCTTTGGTCTGGAGAAAGTTACTCTTTCACCAAGAGGAGGAGATAAGGAAGACCAACTAAGAAAAAGGGAATGCAGATGGATCTGCAGAATGGACACATGTATTACTGGTTTAAATTGTGACACGGAAATGTTTAATTGGCTTTAAATTACCATATTGCTTATTCTGTATTTTTATTCTTTAACCAATCTGTCTTTGTTTTATATGATCTAGAATTCTAATTACTCAGTTAGAATGAAATTGTCACATTTCAATTTATCTCTTAAATGACTGCCGTTTGAAGAATTTGTGCGCATCTACGTAATTGTGTCGCACTAAATTATGAGGGCGCAGCAAGATTATTTCTAATCATTTATTTAACAAATGGCTCCTTAAAATGAACGTTCTGGGCTTTTCTCAGCAAACGCTAAATAAAACTGGCGTGTTGCTAAGAAACAACACAATTTAGCTTTTTTTTTTTTCTTTGAACGTACCTTAACCTATTTTAAAATGGCCGCCGGGTTACGAATACGTGCGTGATGACGTCATCGCGCTACACGGAATCACGTGGGCGTGGCGTGATGACGTCATCACGTCACGATCGCGGCAATAAATAGCCAGAATCAGTTTCAGTTAGACATCCTTACATTTGGGTGCTTATCACGGCACAGGACCACAAAATATCATCAAGAATACCAAGGAAATAAGGTAAGTAAATGAGAAGCCTGTACCCTCCCTGCTTTAAATCTGATTAGAACCTTTCTCAAAGACCATGCTTTTCGCTCTTTATAGACTGAAAACAAGAAGCAATTACCTTGGTGTCTTCTTCCCCCATTCTCCCTTTTACAGCCTAAACCTGGATCCATATTCTACAGACTAAATTAAGCTAAATAGCCCGATGAACATTATAAAAAAAAATTTTTGGGGAAAAACAAACAGGATATATGTTAACAATCAGAAAATCAGAACGGTGAGTCTTTGTAGAAATTAATACAATTATTATTTGGGTAAAAAATTCCAAAGCATTACTAAAAAAGAATTTGGCCTCTTTTCTTTTCTTTTTAGTACTAAAACTTCCTCTCCTGAAGAACCATTGAGAGTAACAATGGGGAAACACGTGTCGAGAGAGAGAAATATTTGATTCATTTTGAGAGAGTAATTTATGAAAATATTTGATTCATTGAAAGAGAAAGAGAAATATTTGATTCATTGAACCATATGAATTACTCTATACTGATGCATAGTTGCAGATTGGTTTGCAGAGCTCACAGACTGTTCAGAACCCTGCATTCCATGGCTACCAGCAGCACAGAGACAACTGGCAGCCAAATACCCGAAACCATCCAGGCGGATTTATGTACTAACAACTTCAATATGCATGTATACTATATTCGCACCCGGGGAAGTATCATTTGCCAATCAGGTAGGTGGCTGAAACAGCCACCCACAGCAGGGGTGAAAGACATAATATCAACAGAAACGAGGGTCATATTAGCATTATAGACCCTCAGGCCATACTGGCGTTATGGACGTACAATACATGTTCAATTCCATCTCTGCCATTGGGCATTCAAATCAGCCTTCAGGGCCGATAGTGTCAGTACTGCCCTCGGACTGGGTCTATTTACTTTAATTAGCAAACAGTATCAATTACAGGCCTCCTCTCAGCCAATCAGAATGCTTTACATCCAGTCTATAATCTCTAGCATAGCCATCATTTCAAACATTGTGAGTTGAGCAACAAACTGACAAGCAACACACACAAAATTATCTTAAGCTGGGTAAAGACAGGAGAATGTGCCAGTCAATTCCCAAAACGAACACACTGCAATGAAACACATACATTTTAACCTATATTGTTACGAGTTCCATATTTATTAAATTTGATTAGTTATGTGTGCTAATTTCCCTCCCAAAATACAACTATGTTCCTTTTTATTTGCAAAACTACATGCTAATAGCCGTAAAGACCTCATTACTCACTTTGGATGATGACCCTGCCCCAAATTATAGCACTTGTCTTTGCCTATGGCAATAACCTGTAGCAGGGTCGCTCTCCTACAATAGTGACCCCTCTCTCGTTCTATAAGACTTAATTGACTATGGTCTGATTTTGTATATGCTTTATGCTAAGTCATCCTCTCTATGTATTGCTATTTTCTACATGATTTCAATTTTGATTGTGTTTATTAATTGTATTTTTCCTCCTCCTTGTTTTTTTATTTTTGTGTTACTTTGAGTTGATTTTTGGGTTACTTCTCCTTTTTCTTGTTCAGAAATCTTCTAACCTAGAACAGACTAACCGTAAAACAGGCTCACATTGTTAAAAACCTTTAGAAAAAAACAACTTCACAAAATGGGCAGTGGATGGAAAGCTTGTTTTGATGCAGCGTTGTGAGTGTGTAAGCCACCAGTGCATGAAATGCGACTTACTGGATGAGGTCCAGGTCCCTGCCAGCAGGGACACGCAGAACACTGATGACCAGCTCTTCATCCAAAACATGGCTGCTGCCCGCCTCACTGGAGTTCATGTAGGGGTCACTAGAAAACACAAAGACATTCATCAGCTCTATATTGCATTAGTGCTGGCTGCTCCTGGTAGGCGAAACTCATTAAAAGTCACTGGCCCTCATGATCGTTGGGGAGGCTTAATTAGCAGCGTAAATACCAAGTGATGGCATTGGTTGCATATCAAAATGACGACTATGGCCCTCATTACTGGTCCGGTGGAAACATTGCTGGTAAAACCGGCAGGTAGCTGCCGGACCTGTAATGATTTACCACTGCCTAACTTGCCGGAAACACCAGGGCATTACAAGTCCGGTAAATCAGGCGCCGGTAAAATGTTGATCCCCATCCCCATCGAGTCCCATAGGACTCTATGGGAGTGGGGATCACGGAAGCACTGGCTCTGTTAATAAAAGTGCCAGTGCTTTGTGAAAGTCTGCGGGTGGGTGCCGTTCCACCCACCAGGTCTGACCCTGGCGGGCGGTACAGCACCCGCCCGCAGACTCGTAGTTTGCTGGTCCGGAAACAACAGTACCGGTAAACTGACCGGCAAACTTGTAATGAGGGCCTATGTCATTTTGGTTGTGTTCCTGAAAAGGACCCTTTTTTGAATATTTTGAGATTTTGTTTTGTGTATATGATTGGCAGGGGTCCACCCCCCCCCCCCAAAACCCCCGCCAAGCACCCACCCCATCCCAGCCTACATTCTTGCAATTGTTATTTTTTTATAAACCCCCATCCTTTTTTTGTTTATTTCAGATTTTGTAAATTGTGTCCTGTACCTTCCACGACACTTTGTCTATGAGAGTCATTAAAAAAAAGTCAACTGAAAGGGATTAGTCCGTTTTTTAGTCCTTTTTATGTCACTTTAGTCAAACTGTCTTACCACCTTTGGCTTTCTGTAGTTGTAGCAGAAACAACTTAAAGGCTTACGTAGCCTGGTTTTAAAGACCTCAGTCTGGATAACTTTTGTGTACGCTTTGGATCACGTCTCCTCTGCCTTCTTTAAAATCAAGCATGTCTGATATGATATGATATGCTATGATATGATATGGCATTTGTAACGCGCCTATACACAAGTGTTTCAAGGTGCAACGAGGCAGGGAGGGGGGAACAAGGGAAGACAGACAACGATCCTACTAGGCCAGGGGTCATTCAGATCGCGCAAGTGCATGGGTGGAGGGAAGGGAAAAGTGCAAGGGGAAAGGGAGGGGGGAAGTGCAGTACACGGTAGTGGAACAACAGATAAATAATAGGGCCAGACTGGTGGCAAGTGCAAACAAGTGCTGGTAAAGGGGGCTGTAGGGATAGAGAGACAGTCCCGCAGTGCAGGGGTTGCCAGGGAGGCAGTGCAAGTGGAGAGTGGCCCAGTTGCAGGTTGAGTGGAGTTACAGTCAAGAATTTAGCAGGGGAGAGGGGGGGAGAAGGCAGAAGCAAAGAGGAAGGTTTTGAGGTGTTCCGGAACCGGAGATGGTTCTCCTCAAGTTTCAGGGAGGCAGGAATGCTGTTCCAGAGGGAGGCCCCTGCCGCGGAGAGAGATCTACCCCCAACCCGTTTCTTGGAGAAGCGGCTGACCCTGAGGGAGTTGGAGACGGATGAGCGAAGAGCTCGAGAGGGAAGATATTTAGGAAGAGAGAGTTGAAGGTATTTAGGCCCCAGGCCCCAGAAGGCCTTGTGGACAATGCAGAGGGTTTTGAACTTAATCCTCGCAGCCACTGGGAGCCAGTGTAGAGATTTCAGTCCTGGAGAGATACGATCCCTGGGCTTGAGGCCAAGGACAAGTCTCGCAGTCCTGTTCTGGATAAGTTGCAGAGGGCGGAGAGAAGAGGCAGGCAGATTTAGATAGAGGCTGTTGCAGTAGTCCAGCTTCGAGAGAACCAGGGCTTGGGAGACTGTGAGCTTCTGGGGGAAGGAGAGGAAAGGAAGAATACCTCTGAGGAGGTGCAGCTGGTAGTGTGACTTCTTAGAGATGTCAGATATGTGAGGAGAGAAGGAGAGTGTGGAGTCGAAGATGACCCGAGGTTTTTTGCCTTGCAGGTAGGGGCAGGAGGAGGGCCAAGAGAGGCCGGCCAGAGAGTAGCAGGGAAGGAGGGAGTGGGTGTGCCGATGAGTAGAATCTCAGCCTTACTGGCATCAAGGCAGAGGTCATTGGTGGCACACCATTCCTGGATAGCAGACAGACAGTCAGAGATGAGGGAGGGAGGGGAGGAGGCCGAGGGTAGCCTGAAAATGAGCTGGGTATCATCCGCATAGCACTGAAAGTTGGGGCAGAGAGCAGCAATGCGGTGGGCAAGGAGTGCCAGATATTGGTTGAACAGCCAGAGAGAGAGGTTAGATCCCTGGGGGACACCACAGGTACAGAAAAAGATGTCAGAGAAGAAGGACCCCAGTTGGACCCGGGAGGGTCGATTGGAGAGGAAAGAGGTCAGCCACGCCAGAGCCTGACCAGTGATACCCAGGTTATCACGGAGACGGTTGAGCAGGATGGCATGGTTGACAGTATCAAAGGCAGAAGAGAGATCGAGCAAAATGAGAACACACGGAGTGTTGGAGTCAAGGTTCGAGAGCAGGTCCTCACGGATGTTCAGGAAAGCAGTTTCCGTGCTTCTGGCAGCTCTGAAGCCAGACTGATGGTCATGAAGACTACCAACAGATTCAGCATGAAGATTAAGCTGGGAGATGGCCAGTTTCTCCAGGAGCTTGCCCAGGAAGGGAGTGATGGAGATTGGGCGATAGTTGGCTGGGCAGCAGGGGTCGGAAGAGGGTTTCTTAAGAAGAGGGTGCACAAGGGAGTGCTTAAGGGGGGATGGGAAGACTCCATAGGCGAAGGAGTGGTTACAAAAGTCAGCCAGAGCAGGAGCCAGGGAATATATATTTTTAATGCTGTTTTACCCTTGCCCATGTTATGTGCTGCTCCCAGTGGCTCGGGCCCATATGCAGGGGAGAGCCAGCACTGTTGACAAGATCTGTGGTTGAGAATACTAGGTTAAGATGATCAGCAAGGAGACCTATGTACCCTTTCCAGGGTCATGCAGGCTGAATATGGGCACCAGAGAGAATGTGCACCAATGAAGGAATCGCCCGTGAGTTTAGGATACTTTGGTTCTGTGGGCAGCGGCAAACGACATTCAGGGGCAGCCCAGCCCCATTAGGCAATGTAGGCAATGGCCTAGGGCACCATTCAGCGGGGGCTTGATTGCAGAAAGCAGAATGTATTTGTTAGGCTCTGCGCCATTGAGGTCATATTTTATAAACATTCTTTGGAGGCAAAACACCTAGCTCACACCCATTCCATTGGTTGTGCTTTAATGCACCTTTATAGAGTAAAGCCGATTACTGACAGGGATTGCAAAACATCACATAGCCTGGGAGGGGGGGTGATGTCAAGGTTGTTATTGCAACTGAACTACCTAATTGATGATAAAAGAAATGATATAATTACTGGCATAGAATACCATATCTGAAATAAGAATAAGAATACCATATCTGAAATACCATAAGAAAGAAAGAGAATCGATCTGCACTCCCATGTAGTTAGATATCAAACAATGTGTCTATATATTCTAGAATTTTGATTTAGTTATAGGTGCTGAGGAGATAATAAACAACCCTGGCATATGGGTTGTGACATATGAGACAGAAAAGAAAGTTCCCGTATATGGAAACTCCCGTCCTCTGCACTCTATCAAAAGGCTCATATCAGAGTCCTAGTCATTTAAGAAATGTCTAGTGGATGGTATTTACTTTCTTTTGTCAAAGAAAGGGATTTTGTACATATCTTTTGAATAAGCAATGTTAAATATGAACATACACATACAAGTGGTAATGCATATCCAAAAAACCTAGATTACACAAACTATTTAATCAATTTTGATTCTTTTATTGTAGGCCCAACGCGTTTCGTGAGAAATCACTTCTTCAGGGGCAAATCACAACTAGTTATTCTTATTCAAATCTGCAAGAAGAATTTTTACTAAAAATTACCCATTAGAATACATTTGTATTGACGCATACAATATTTCAAAAAGCAAAAATGAAGTATGTACAGAATCAAACATCTCTTCCAGTCAACAACGTAATTTATGGCCAAATTGCCCTATGTTTTTACATTTTGCACACACAGTTATCTATTTATCTAGAACATCAAAAAGATCACCACTGTCAGCCTATTTACTGACAACTTCATAACTTTACAATTTCAAAATCAATCATAAATGGAGTAAATAATCCCTAATTCTATAAATTGTGCAACACTTCCTAGAAATAGGTTGCAAACATTGGTTATGGGACTTCTAGGCTTAATAACATAGTATCCGCTTACCCAGATTCCCCGGGGGGGGGGGGGGATTTTTTTTCCAAATGAAGCTGCTGGAGATGATTTCACTCAATTATGGCTCATTCAGTTCAGGTAAGTGTTAGGATCGAATATCCCTCAATAAATAAAAGCTAAAAAATGCGGGATACATTCAAATATCTAGATTATTAAATGCCATGGAGATCAAACGTAAGTGCATAACCACTTACCCCAAGATAATATGCAAATTAGGCTACAAGAAGTGTAGCTATCTGCAGTCAAGATGTCAAAAAAGTTAAAGACGATTCTAGTCTGTCAGTGTAGCCATATAGCTGAAGGATTCACAAGGGACCGCAACGTCAAGGGACACCTAAATAAATACAAATGACTAAGGTCAAGTCCCACGGACATAAGTATCAAGAGCGAGGTAGAATGGTAGTCTGTCAGAAAACGTACTAGTTAGCGAGAGCGCATTAGTCCCCGTCAGATCTCCGAGCCGTTTCCTGGATGATATCAACAGGAATAGACGGCCTTAAGTACTGAAGGGTTAACGTCATGATGTTAATTAGCATCTGTTGGTGTGATACTATGTTATTAAGCCTAGAAGTCCCATAACCAATATTTGGAAGGGGTCCTCAAGGTACAAGATTGTTGTAGAAACACGAGGAGAGTAGCAACAATGGAGAGTTTGGTGTTGGTAAGAGTCCACCTACATCAGAGCTGCCAGTACCTACCTCCAGTCCAACTAACCAGCCAAAGCCTCAGGGCCTAGGATTGGTAACTTCTAGACCAGCTAACTAGGGAGAGCCTAAGGTCTAAGCTTTGAGATCTCTGGCTTCTTCTCGGTGTATTGCATTGATTTTTACATTGGCAACTGGTGATAACTGAAACCGGTCTTTTCTGGGAAGGGAAAGAAGGACAGCCATTGTCATTGGACACCTGTAAATAATTCAGAGGACACTTAAATACCCAAGACTGTGAATGACTGAAAACCTCCAAGGGAGTGGTGTGTGGGAGCCTGGATTGTTGAGACTATTGAAAGCCATGCATCTTTCTTTTAGTCTATTTCTTTGTTGAAACCTAAGATGAGAGATATCTTTTGGTTCACTTTTTTTTGAACCTAGAGGAGAAGCCATACTGTTATTTGGTTGCCCTTGTTTTGGTTGTTAGGGACAAAGGACAAGGTGGAGTCCATCCAATTACCTCCTCCCACCTCATTTTGTTTGGTATTCCTAGGATCCAGGAAAAAGACCCCCATCAAACTGTCACTGGACACCCAACAATCATCTCCAGCTACATTCTTCTCTGGTCAGCAAGGAAGGAGGGGAGGGGAAAGAGGATGACTGGGAATTGGTTACTGTTAAGTTGTCTTATAAGTCTGTATATCCTGTTGTTATTCCTTAAATAAATAAATAATGACTAGAACTTACCTTTATGTCTATGTGTGTTGATCCCACCAAGCTTCATGACACAAGGTAAGTAGATGTGTGTGGAAGTGGTACCTTAGTTTAGTGTAAGATGTATATATCACTCTGCTTTTTAGGGAAGGATGTTAGGATTAAAGTTTGTGTGTGACCTATTATGCATTTAATAATGTAATCACTTAAATTCTATAGCACATTTAACCAAAGAACTGTAACTCTGAACACAAGTTATTGGAAATTTTCTGTTTTGTGACCTTCTATAATTACTCCGATACGCAAACTGCACCTCCAGAACCTTTTTTCAAAGAAGCCAGGGTAAGACCCCTATTATGTTCCACCAATGAATACAGATATTGGCCCAGTGTGAGTCCTGGAGGGATGCAACTATTTTTCAGAGCTAGATGGCAATCATACATTGGGAAAGGAAATTGACTTCAGGCCTTGAACCCTACCTGTACATGGTGAAGCCCCTACCCCGATAGAAAAAGGCTGTATTGACCATTCAGGTCAGACAACCTTTACTAAACATTCAAAACAGTAGCACCCTAGGCTTTAGATCCTTGTAATCGAAACCATGTTCAGCACATCATTCAGTTTGTGATCTGCTCACTTTATACTATGGTTCGGAAGAATGATCTGATTTCGAAACTCGCACAGTGCGAAATTCATAATGTGGAGATAACTATAATTCTTCTGATTTATTCTTCCCTCAATAGTTTCAATATACATAAATAGTTTCTTAACATTATATTATTTATAAGTATTGAATATAGAAATATATGGCCTCCTTATGAGTTAAGAAAACTCACTTGGCCATACCACCAGTTAGTGCAGCAGAATTACAGCCAGATTACTAGTGATGGTATGGCAGTGTTAGTCCCCATTCATGGAGTCCATAAGACTCAATGGTGATTTGGAGGAACTATCACAGGTGCCGATTCTGCCTGTGGTAATTCCTCCAAAGACTGTCATTAAAATTGATGATTTACCTCGAGCAATTGGCTCGAGGTAACTCCTCTACTTTATTGCCAATTCAGAATTCAGCGATATTGTACAGCTGGCAGTAATTTCATTATCACCAACAAAATTAACAATAACAGAATTATAGCCACAAATGTACTGCACCACCAAACTCGTAATGAGCCCCATTGAATGGCTATTAACTAGGTCCAAAAAATCACATGTTCTGTCATTGCTTGAGAATGGTCTGTGGTCCTAACTACAGTGCAGTAAGAAAGTGGCATTATTTTTTCACTGTTTCGGGTGCAAAAACATAACCCACATTCAAATATTTTCTAGAGCTAGAAGAGGATGAGCACGGGGTGTGAGTGCATCTGAGGACTGTATAAAGAACTAAGTCATGCATCTCAATACAAAATAAATGGATCATCTTGGGGTAAATAGTGATTTGACAGGTTGATTGTGGAAGAGTAAGTTAGGGCATTTCATAGGCTGGTTGTCATGTGAAATACTTTGGGAAACTAAAGAGCAGTGCTTTCTTTTGCAGTGAATGTATCTTACACTGCTGACAAAAAAAGGCGGGCTTAAAGAACAAGAGGATCCTTCACTTGAAGATGCCATTATAGTAGAAAAAAGGATAGAACAAACACTTTGTCATTTTCTTTAATGTTGGAGATGAATATTGTTATGTTATGTTGATGTATACCACGCACCACTACCACCTCCATGCACTCGCTTGGCTCTTCAAGAGATGGTGGTGGGGAGGTTAGCAAGGATAGGTTGAGAGGATAGGTTCAGAACCAGGAGGAACTGGTGTCTGTGAGTGGTTTTGCATGTGGGAGTTTGTGCGAGAAGCTCTGTGCGTTGTAAATGTATGGGTTGGATTCAGTGCCTCAGGTATGTGGTGGTGTATTGAGTCAGTGTTAGTGTGTTGTGTGGCGTTGTGGTGGGTTTTGGTTGTGAACACTGGTTAGATAGTGTCCATATGGAGTCGCAGGTAGCCATAGCTCTAAGACTATCCAGTATCTTTGGTGTGTGCTTGTGTTGCTGGTGGTTTTATGGACTATATGGGGTGTTCACTCTATGTTTGCTTCAGTATCTGAGAGATGTTGGCTGTGAATATAGAATTGATTCATTTTTTTTATGTGTAGTGTGGCTAGCCCAAGGTCTGGTGTAGTGGTGTCAGTTATGTTGTAGGAACAGGAAGGAGAAAGTGGGTTAATTAGACTGTTAAACTGTCTGAACCTCTGCCGCATCTCTTTGGTTGCCGCTTGATGGTATCTAGCCAGGTTCTTGTTTGTGGTTGGCCCTTCTCATTTCCTCTCTAATTGTATGTGATGTTATTGTTTTCGGCGTCACTTCAAGGGTTTCATTATCTGCTGAATAGCCAGGTTTTGGGTCATTTCCTGAAGGTAATGTGGTCGTCTGTGGTTCTAATTTCTTTAAGCATTGCAAGAACTGTGTAGCAAAGTGGCTGCAGAAGCACACATAACTGTGTTTTATTTAGAGAAAGCTTTCATTACATTCTTCAAAAGATAAACTGTTCTTAATGTTGTCAGGATGGTGCAATGGCTCGTGAATGTCTCTAATTCTCTCCCTGGGAAATTCCTTTCCTATCCCGGATGGGTCCAAATTTCTCTCTTTCACAAAGTCTTTGGTGCTTTGTGTCCCAGAATGCAGTATCTGAATTCTCCTCGCTGCATAGTTTTTATTGCACTTGTCTACAATGCCAGGAATCTAGTGTCTGTGCTTTTCTTCGCTCATCGGGCCTCATTACGGCTTTGACGGTAGTCATGCCGCTATTGGCGGCATGGCTGCCTCCAAAACTGGGTCCGGGTTCCGTGAATGGGGAATTACAGGGCCATTCTGAGTTTGGAGGGCCTGGTAATTCCTCCCTCAGGGAACCCGGGCCCGGACCTTCCCCATTCCCATTCGAGCCCCCATAGGGCTCAATGGGAATGGGTGCAGGGAGCTAACAACGGGCCGATTACGACCGGCCCGTTGTTAGCTCCCTGGTCCCCTCACAGGTCCCGGTAAGGACGCCTGGTTTTACCAGGCGTCCTTACCGGGTCCCGCGAGGGGACCTTGTAATCAGGCGGAATGGGAATAACGGGTCCGCATTCATTAGCGGACCCCGTTAACCCATTCCGCCTGACTCGTAATGAGGCCCATAGTCTTTATTAGACACTCTCGTAACATGAATACATTTCCCGAAATCCTGCTTTAGAGTGAGCCTTGCCGCAGTCTTCTTTAGACACGATGGTACTTGTTCTACAAGTCCCAGAGTTCAGTCTCTGAGGTCTCCTTCTTTCACAGTCTTCATGGGACGCTTTTGTACTGGCATCATGTGATTTTTTTGAAAATGTTTACAAAGAGACATTTTCTTAACGAAACTATAGCACTGAAAAAATACCGAATTTTAAAATAAATACATATGGCCGGGGGGTTAAGGGATTAAAACTGATGGGGAGGGGCTTGTGGTGGGATTAAAAACATGAGGAAACAGGGGATTTGTGGGGAGGCCGCAAATTAAAAATGCTTGTCTGTAAAAAGTTTTCGAAAAATCACATAGAACCTTTGTACTTTGTCTATACGTCCAATATGCAAACTCAGACCGTTTCTTCTCGGACAGCCTTAATTAGTCACTTTGGGCTACAATTCTGAGAATTCAATGGCTGACCTTTTCATCACTCACAATATTTATGGGCACTTTGGTAATTTTTCAATTGAGGCCCAACTCATGTGCACGTACTTCCAGGGCCTCTGTTCAACTTGGCCTTGTCTTCGTATGTCTTCCTGTTTATATACTGCCAGTGTCATTAGATCCTCTAGCATCTCACAGCACATCATTCTTCTCTCTGGATATCAGTCTGGCCTCCCCAGTTCTCACATGACTATTCACACATCTTGTGGTAGCCTCTCCAATGTGCCTTATTCCTCGGGCAATGCTGTCACCTAGATTCTCCGATCCCTTCCCTCTGTTGCCTCAGACCTGGGTGCTCTTGTGGCGTTAAGCCCCCGTTCCAAGGGCTGAAATGGCAGGCTAATGGCCCAGCAACCCAAGGTAATGGCCCGAGCAAAACCAGTGCCATTAACGAGGGCTCTGGGCCGTTACCCCCCTCTCCCGCTCTTGGAACAGAGGTTTAAGGCCATTAGCACCCCAGGATACCAAAGCGGTAACCCGGGAGCCCCTCTGCCCATTCCACAGCAGCCTGCAGGAGCAGAGAGGAAGGAGCGTTGGCGGCAGGGAATGCAGCAGTTGCAGAAATTAGGTAAGTGGAGTGTGGTGAGGGACAAAAACAATTTTAAAAAACAGGACGCAGGGTGGGAGCCGGCAATCAGGTGGGATGGAATGCAGGCTTTCAAGACTGCGTTTCTAGCCACCTGATTGGCTGGCTCCCCCGCCAGGGTACTAATGTAAAATATTTCACCAGAGTTCAACGTAAACTAAGTCAGAGCACTTCCTGCTCACAGCACTTTCCATTAGGACATCTCTTATCATCAGCACAGACCGTCTACATATCGTCTTTTCCAGGCTCCCAAAGCTTTGCCCCCCCTTGCTGAGTCTCATCCTTTCCCTTACCTCAAATAGCTTCACCACATTGTTGGGTAATCCCATTACTTTCCCACACCCGTCGTATGGGTCTACTTGTCTTTTACTCACGCTCATTAGCCAGCATTTTCGGCCTTTCTGCCTCTGGGCCTTCCTCCTAGACCATGTGACATTTTGTTAAATGGTCTAATAAAGGGAGCATATATAAACTGAGGCTGCCATCTTGAATTACATTCCCTTTCTCCTTGGAGCTGTTTGGTCATAGGCAATTGTTCCCTGTTCTGCCGGTTGTACAAGGCTGACTGGATGGGTGTCTGCTTCCCGTAAATTGTCCTTGCAAGAGACAAGTCCCTTTTCATATGTATTTGTGACGCTAGATGGATACCCCCGGTGAAAGTTGATAACGGAGAAATGCATGTAGTGAAGTGCATAACTGGAAGTAAGGGAGGCAGAGGATGACTGTCGCTGTGATGAGGAAAAACAGAGCAACAACGTAACACAGATATCTTGCTAGCAAAATTGTAGTCTGCAGCATCTGCCACATTTCAAGACATGCCTTGCATTTAAATTGATGAATAGAACATGTAACTGAATGGACAATATGTTTATGAAAGGTTGTGAAGGACGGCAGCAGGAATATGGGAGATCTGAATCAGCTGCTGGATGACCTGATGCTATTGGAAGGAGGTAAGTGGAACATAGGGCAATGTGCATTGTTTAATCTGGGGGTAAGGGGATGTATTTGTTGGCAGCTCAATGCACTACATTTTTAGGGAAATGTGAGGGTGCAGAAGTAAGACTCTGACACAGAGGGGTCATTGTGTTTGGCATAAACCTTTATTCACGTGAGAAAATAAAAGGAAAACCCTATCTAGACCTAGATCTGAGAGGTGCTTCCCTACCTCAACCAAAATCACCAATGTGGAGTTTAACCCCCGTTCCAAAGGCTGAAACGGGGGTGGGCGGGGCTTAACGGCCCGGCAGCCCAAGTTAACAGCCCAAGCGAAGTGAGGGCCATTAATGAGGGTTCCAGGCTGTTACCCCCTGTTCTAGCACTTAGAACAGGGGCTTAAGGCCATTAGCACCCCTGGCTACGAAAGCGGTAACCTGGGGTGCTAAAAAAAAGGATTTCCAAGATTCTCACCATGGAAAGGGAACCAGGGCCCCTCTTTCCTTTCCATGGCAGCTTGCCTGAGCGGCGAAGAAGGAGTGGAGGTTGCGGGGATTGCTGACGCAACAGAAATAAGGTAAGTAGGGGGTGGGAAAGGACAAAAACAAAATGGGACAAAGGATGGGGGGGAAGATGGAAGCAGGGGGCAGCTGTCAGGTGGGATGGAACTCGGGTTTTCATTGGCAGTTCAAGCCCATGTTCCTAGCCACCTGATTGGCTGGCTCCCCCCACCAGGGTGGTATTGTGAAAGGCAGGATGTGAAAAGCAAGAGTCCACAGTCCTATGTCAGAATCCTAGCTCGGTCCCTCACATTTTATGTTATACTAAATCAAAAAGGAGATCTTCCTAGTCCAGAGCAATGACTCCCTTCCCCTGGACAAAAAGGCAGTTCTTGGTTTACAAGTTTCTTAAGGTTCAGTCTCAAGTGTTAAGGGGGTGTCTCCCTTCCTCATGCTTCTAGTACAGTTCACCAACTACTAGGGTATTGTCTCCTTGCCCCAGCATTCCTCAAATTTATAACACAGTTCCACAATTGGTCGGGGAATGTCTCCTTTCCCCAACCACCCTTTCTCAGGCTTCTTCTCTGTCTCTGGGGGTCCCAATCCGTGGTTGGCAGATCTGATTTCCTTCTGCCTGGCACTGCAATAAAGGAGAGTGGCGTGGATGCACCTCCAAGCTGTGGTGGGTCCCTGACCCTGGTTGACAGACCGGGTGTCCTTCTATCAGGTACTGCAATGAAGAAGTGGGGTTTGGATGCTTCTCCAAACGGCAGTCCTGGTTCCCTTCTCTATCAGATCTCTTAGTCCCAAAACACAGACTTGGTTTACTCACCTGCCAAGTTCTGTGTTCATCTGTACTACTCTCACAGTTTTCTTTACAGTTTCTTAATCTTCCATGTACACTTGGTTTACTCCCTTGCCAAGTACTGTCTCGCTAGATTTGTATAGTAGTGTCATAAAGAAGATTAGGCATTCTTATTACATGATGTGACGTTTTCTAGTAAGGGTCCCAGACCCTATTCCCTTTGATAGCGTATATTGGTAATGTTTCTTTTAGTGTCTCATAGGGGTTTATTCTCTTTCCCCCCACTTTCCAAACACTGTGAGTTTTAGGGTCCCCTGTACCCTTTGGGGACCTCCAAACAGAGGTTCAGCCACCCATATACCTTTAGGGTCTTGTCTGCAGCCCTCCAGTCGGTAGTGGGCTTCCCTGTATCTTTCTTTGCCTCGCTGGTGCTCTGAAACTCTTCTCGCCTTGCCACAACAGCTCTGCAAATTCTTATTTTGTTCAGCGTGTCTCTCCCAGCTGGACTGCTTTATGCTGAAGTGCTGTGCTGCTGGCGCTCTCTCCAGCCAGCTTCTAGGTTAGCCTAGCGTGTCTGGTGGAGACCACCCCTTCAGCGTCTCCATGCCTGGATCTGCCCCGGCTGCTCTCCTCGTCGAGCATCGTACCCTCTCGCGGTTCTTCTCTGGAGCATCTGACATTCGGATGAGTCAGTTGTCTGTTTTTAAGTCGGTATCCAGTAAGGTATGTGGCTGAAGACTAGACCATTCAGATAGGTTTATCTGAGTGATTTGTGCGGATCTGCGCCTCTTCCTCATCACAGTTCCTTGACTTGAATCTTCATGATAGTCATCCCCATTCTTCATCACCTCAGTCCTTTCTACTTCTTGTATGCTACAAATGTATATGGCATAGGAGGGTAGGGTAAAGAGAGAGGGGGTGAAGGAGAGGTGTAGGTCTTAGGTGGATACTGCGTTCTCCCACAATAGTCATCACTGGTCCCATAGTGGGCCCCCCCCATGAGATCCACCTGCTGAGTTCCACCCCCAGGAGGACTATCGGGTAACGGCCTCGACTCCCTGGCTTTATGGGAAGGGGCTCCCCTATGGAAGCAGTGACGATACCCTGGGATTCATCACAGAATGCCCTTACTGTGCTTGTCAAGAAGGTGTCCTGTCAATTGGTCGACTGCAATTTGGTCGACACCATTTGGTCGAATGCCAAGTGGTCGAATTTTTTTTTTTTTATTTATATATTTTTTTTGTGGGTTTTCGTGTGGGGAAAGAAAAAAAAAAGAAAAAAAAGGGGGTTGGGGGGGGACCCCCCCAAAAAAAACCAAAAAAGGGGTAAAAAAAAAAAAAGAATTCGACCATTTGGCATTCGACCAAATGGTGTCGACCAATTGTCCTGTCGACCAAATGTTTTCGACCAATTGACTGGTAACCTGTCAAGAACTGTGTTGCTTGGGTGGATTCCTGCATAAAATACAGCTCAATAAGGGAGCTGCTCTAAGAGTGCATCAGTTCAGGAACATAAATGGGGTGCTGTATTCCCCTAAGGAGAGCTAGAGAACTCACCATAGCATAGGTTAAATACTCTGCAATTGAAAAGGTGCCCATGATGGTTTGAGTGCAGTGCAGCCTTCAACTTTTGGGTTACAGTTACTTTTGCTTTTAACAAAAACCAGGCTTTTGTTGCCTTTGATAACTCACTGGTCGTGTTAATTGGTCTTCTTTCATCAACGACTTTCATGCAGCAGTCAAGGCCATTACCAACGCCTCCACTGCTCCTCCTCAACTGCGCCGTTCATGCGAGAGGGTCGTGGGCTGCTTCCAAGCACCTTGAAGTTTTCTCTCTTCCACTCACTCGGGTTCAGTCTTGGAATGCATACGGCTTCCCGAAAGCATGGAATTCTCGCCTGGCTCTCTCTCGTTCTTCACAACTGCAGATCAACCCCTTGGCCTTCCAACTTCCATAGTCTGGTTTGCATCAGCCCCAAAAGAACTGTTCCTTCTCTTACCCAGCCTTGCTCAGAGTGTGCCTGTGCGTGCCACCTTTTATCCTGACTGGGAGTGTTAACAAGTGGCAGATGTGTATAGTTAGGATTGTGTGCCTGGCTCTGCCTGGCCTCATTACAGGGACATAGAAACTGCAAGTCAGTAGAGGTAATTTTTTTTCATTCCTCATCTTCCCCGGCTCAGTAGTGTTGTCAATGAAAAATGGGGAGGAATTATGGGAGCTGTAGTTTCCCACAAAATAAGCCGGGATAGGGGTTTGAAGGGTTGTGGAAAAGGGAGGGTACCATGTCTCACCATTGGGTGCTCCTCCCCCACTCCCTGAGGACCCCCTACACAGGTGATCCTCCCTCGCTTGTCCATCCCCAGGGTCGGGATGTAAAAGCTATGGCCTGTCCCTGGCCACCTGAGTACGGGATCCCCGGGGACTAGGTTGTGAAACACCCTTTGGTGTTTCACAATTAGAAGAAATTCTGATATTTTCCAGGTGTTCTTGATTCATCTTTTGAGAGGCTGAGAGGCAAATGTTTAAGGGGATGAATAAAATAACACCCCCAACTCTCCCCATGCTGAACCCCCAGTGACCCCAGCGCTAAGTTGGATCCCCCAGTACAAAAAGTAAATTTACACCACTGATTGGTAAAGCACAAACTTTGTTGAGAAGCAAAAGAGCACTGTATGCATATGTGGTCGTTCTGGTAAAATGCTTATATAGGCTGTGCTTGGGTGTGATTGGAGGAGTGGAATGGGTAGAGGAAATCAAGCAAGAATGCATGACTCTATTACACCATTTCCA
Source organism: Ambystoma mexicanum (assembly GCF_040938575.1). Lineage (NCBI taxonomy): Eukaryota > Metazoa > Chordata > Amphibia > Caudata > Ambystomatidae > Ambystoma > Ambystoma mexicanum. The sequence goes on along the minus strand of NC_090934.1, from coordinate 1,265,670,553 downwards.
TGACAGAGTTTCAAAGCATCAAGACTGAGAATCAAGGAAAAGTAAGAGGAAAAGGCTACAGAGGCTCTAAATGATTTTTAAAGGTTACAAAAATAAAATGGATGAACTGAACTTTAAAGTTAAGGTATTAATCCAACTATCCTGAGCAACTAAATTCACACTAACATCCACATGCAGGTGTTTTGTAAAGCCTAGAACAAGTCCCTGTTCAAACCCAAGGTAACATTAAAATGGTGGTCGGTCATTTTTTCAAAAAAATAATGTCGAATGACAATTTTTTCGAAAAAATAATGTCAAAAAAAAAAATGTCGAATTCCGTTTTTTTTATTATATATTTATTTTGGGGTTTGGGATAAAAAAAAGGGGTAAAACAAATTTTTTTTTTAAAATAAATGGGGTTGGGGGAACCCCCCATTTCCCAAAAAAATGCATTAAAAAAAAAAATTCGACATTTTTTTTCGACATTTTTTTTTCTCAATAAAATGACTTTCGACATTATTGGTTTCGAAATGATGACTATAAACCCATTAATACATGTGTGTGTGTATGCACATATGGGATTTCTAGGGCACTGAACTAGATGGCAAGCAACTGGGTGCTGGACAATTGTAAAAGTGTACAGTAATCAGGGCAGGTAAAGGAATGGTATGTAGCCATCTGAAGGGGAGCGAGCAAATGAGAGAAGCAGCTGGACTGTGAGTGGGGAGGGAGCGAGCGTGGAAGTCAGTGGCTCAGGAATTAGCATGTAGCATTATATTTATTGAAGGGAATAGTCTTCAGTTCCTTAGTCTCCTGTGTTGGGAAGGCAGAAAATCTGATCAACACAGGACCCACACACATAACATCAAAAGCATGCCTCATGCAAGGGTGGAAAACATGCACACCCGAGCAACCAACCACACACTGTCATCCACATTTTGATACCCCAGAAGCCTGACCACATTGAGAAAATATGAACACACACACACACACACACACACTCACACACCAGCCAGTATCATACTTAGGATATGATATGATATTTTATTTATATTGCGCTCATACACAGGTGTTTCAGAGCGCAAAAAGGCAAGGGAGGGGAACAGGGGAGAACAAAACCAACGATCTTACTAGGCCCAGTGACATTGAGAACGTGCAAGTGCATAGGAGACGGGGAGGGAAAAGTGCATGGAAGGGGGGTGAGTGGAAAGTGCAGAGCAAAGGAGAAACAGGATAAATAATAATAAAATAAATAAATAATAAAATCAGCAACAGCGGTAGTGCAGCCAAGTGGCAAGTGCTGGGTTTAAGGCAGCAGACAAGGAGGGTCTGATAAGTGCAGGAAGGAGAAGGGGGGGGCTGTATGGGTACAGATACAGACCCCAGTGCAAGGGGTGGCCCGGAGGCAGTGCCGTAGGGTGGGAGGGTGAGCAGGAACCTGGGACCAGAGGACAAGGGATGACCAGATGCCAGGTGCCAAGAGAGAACAGATCAGCAGGGGAGAGAGAGGGTGAAGGCAGAAGCAAAGAGGAAGGTCTTGAGGTGCTTCCAGAACCTGAGATGGTTTTACTCAAGTTTTAGAGTGGCAGGGAGGCTGTTCCAGAGGGAGGCCCCAGCCGAATACAGAGATCTACCCACAGCTCGTTTATTAGAAAAACGACTGACCCTGAGGGAGTTAGAGGAAGAGGAGCGAAGAGCTCGAGAGTGGAGGTATTTACGGAGGGATAGCTGAAGGTGCTTAGGACCCAGGCCCCACAAAGCCTTCTGGACAATGCAGAGGGTTTTACAATTAATCCTTGCATCCACTGGGAGCCAAGGGAGAGATTTCAGAGCTGGAGAGATACGATCCCAGGGCTTGAGGCCAAGGACAAGTATCGCAGTCCTGTTCTGGATTAGTTGCAGTGGGCAAAGAGAAGAGGCAAATAGATTTAGATAGAGGCTGTTACAGTAGTCCAGCCTGGAGCGAACTAGAGCTTGGGAGACAGTGAGCTTCTTGGGGAAGGGGAGGAAAGGTAGAGTTCCTCTGAGGAGGTGCAGTAGAAAGTTTGACTTTTTAGAGACCTCAGAGATGTGGGCAGAGAAGGAAAGTGTAGAATCAAAGATGACCCTGAGTGTCTTATATCGACCTATCCTGTGCTGTGCTAGGGAAAGACACACAAAGAGAAACACACTTTGAGGTTGTGAAAGGCAGTGAATCCCGTCCATCCTAGTGTTGCATACGGTGGAAAATCCAGTCCACTAGAGGAAGCACACACCAGTCCTCTGACGGTATGCAGTCTATGACGTATGCATAGTATTGTCACAGTGAGATGTTGCATAGCTATAAGGGATCTGACTCTGGTCCTTGCATTCAGGTCTTGTTGAGGGCTGGAAAGGCTCACCACCCACAGAGAATACACTATATTCATCATCTAATGCACAGTGTTGTTGCTAGTTTCAGGGCTGGTTGCCACCATGCCTGCCAATTTTGGTAAACCGTTGCCTGAGGAAAAAACCCTGTGCAAATGATTAGCCTGCCCAAATAGACAGTCATCTGTGCCAGGAGGACATGCAAAAGAGAGTCATGTGTGCTTTACAAATAACATAATATTAGTAAGAATGTACTGCTTGGGGGTGATAGCGTTGCGTCAATACTCCACCACCCCTCTAAAACAAGGAATAGGCTTTTTTGATTGGACCATGAGAGCCATGTGGGTTTTTGGAATCCAATCATATGCTAAAAGAAATGTATTAGTGGTTGGCATGGATTTAAGGGTGGAAGGAGTCACACTCATCTGCATTGGTTATACAATAGTTGCAGTGCCACAGTGAGGGAAACTAGCACACACCACATAATAGCTGTCGAACAACCATGGTTACTGTTGCAGAAAGTGGGACTAGATATTATGGGTCGCCTTACTACATTTGGATCTATGGAACAGTATCTTCTTATGTTTATTCATCATTAGTCCAAGTGGCCCGAGGTTAGAGTGATGAGTGTTGCTAAAATTAAGCTTGTCATGAGGTTTATGAAGGACTTTTTAATAGAGAATACTACCCTGAAAGATAATAATGGATAAAAAGTACACAACTGACATCTGATGACCTAGGATATATGAAGACAGAAGCAAAGAGCTCTTTACACACCTGGCATTTTGGGTACACCAAAAGATGGTGGGCAAACCTCTTGCATCTCATTTGAAAAAACATGATGACGCTGGACAGTATTCTGGAGGAGGATGGAGCGGTGCTAACATGCAACAAGGACATAAATGGGACTATTTTCAGGTTGGTTACAGGCCTCCGTTCAGCAGATAAGCCGGAAAGCAAATCCATGTTGGATGATTTTTACTCTGAAATTGATGGGCCCTTAGTCAGGGATAGGGACTTAGTGTGTCTGGAGTCCGAGATATCACTTGAAGAGTTGAAATTGGCAATGTGCTGTTGAATATTAATACCCTGGACTAAATGGCCTCCCCATTGTATTTTTTGAAACATTTGAAGAGATACTACTTCCAATACTGGGTAGAGTCCAGAATCAGGTTTTGGTTAGAAGTAAAGTTCCCCCTAACATGACTTTGGGACCAATCACCTTGGTTCGAAAACCAAAAAGGATACACTTGAGTCCAATCTCGCTAGCAAACTCGGATGTCAAAATATAAGTCTTCATTATTAGAATGGATTCTTTCATGCTCAAAATAATCTACCCAAACCATGTAGGGGTCATTAAAGGCAGGCATAGCCATGACAACATGCAAGAATGTCTAAGCATGGGCCACCTGCACGAGTCAACACACACTCCATGTGCAGTGATTGGCATTGGTGTGGAAAAGGCTTTTGATCATGTTGCATATCCTTATTTAATCTGTACTTTTAAGAAATGTGGCCTCATATTTTCTGACACCTTTCAATGCATTGCATTCATGCCCTAAGGCTAGAGTGCTTGTTAATGACTATCGTGATGATTTATGTATTCTTAGGGTTATCAGAAAGGGCAGATCTCTGCACTGTAGCTTTTCGACATTGCTATTGAATCGCTAGTGCTGTCTATCTACAACCACAAGACTATCGCCAGCCTTTCTTATGACCACATATCTATGGTTCTGCTTTTTTGCCGACAATCTCCTTGTTCTTACGTCTGAGCCAGTGTCTTTGCCCCATGTCCTATTCCCACTACTTGATAGATTTAGTGACATTTCAGCATAATAGAAGCAAGGCAGAGGTGTTTCCGATTAATTTGGCTTACACTGCAGCCATGTTTAAAGGCTTAGACATCAAATGGTACGGCAAATAATTCGTATAGCTGGGTATCAAGGAGTCACATGATACTAAACTCTTTTGAAACTGAATATCAAGCATGGGCTGGATAAGTGTGCCTTCGACTGCAGAAGTTTGAAAACTCCACCTCACATTATGGGGCAAGCTTTATAGTGTTAAAATGATATTGCTACCCCACATTTTGAATGTATTTTGTATAATCCAGCTCCCACTGTCAGCGAAGGTCCAAATGTTGATGGAGAAAGAATGTACATCCTTCCTGTAGGACAACAACAATAGTGTTGAGATTGGGATTCCTATTCCTTAATACATGAAAATACCATAATGCCATGAGCTTGTGGGTAGCCATTGATTGAGCTACCATAAGCCCACTTCTTTGGAGGTTTACCTCTCTAGAGAAAGCTACCAGTCTAAGAATGTTCCACTTACTTTGATCACAAGCACAGTGAAGGAGTTTAGGGTGGCCATCTTGAACAAGGAGGAAACCTTCCTTCTCCGCCCAAACCATCTATTTGGGGCAGCCCAGAAATCAAGGTAAATAAAAAAAAATGTTTGCCCTTGAGGCACTGTGCCTCGGAGGATATTTTATGTATCAAGGATGTGTGCGTGTACAGCGCCTTCTTGTCTTTTGATATTGGTAAATCTAAATGTAAACATCTAGAAACATAGAGGGTCACACACATGAAGCCGAGAAGCGGATTTCAGACCTGACAGATGTTCTTGAGGTTACATTTCAGGACGCTACGTCCAGTTTCACAGACTCTCAGCTTTGTGTGGTATCAGTGGTGTATTCACCTTCTGGATGTGACTCATGATCCATAAAGACTGCGGTGGGAGACTTGTCCAGTAGAGGATCCTGTTCATGATGTACTGGTCGCCATGGACTACTCAAGAAGGATACTTGCTTTGCGTGCAAGAAAGCTAGCGAGCTATCGGCGCATATGCTGGTTCATTGTTACAGTTTCGCTGGGCTCGGGGCGAGGTGCTAACTCACATTGAATTGGCTACTGGCTATGTGGTTGCCAGAGCTCCACTTTTAACCATCATGGGTGTATTTCCACCAAACCCACCATGGCTCTTCAGGGCTCCGATTGCTGCAAGAAACGACGCATTAATAGGTGCGGATGTCAGACAAAAGGCCTTCTTGCAAAAGTTTGCTTGCAAGCCTTGTCTCGCGTTCCCGCAAAGAAAAGGTATGTAATAGAACGGTGGGGTTGTTAAAACTGATATAATATTCTTTCGTCCTCATCGTATATGTTGGCCTATGCCCAGTCACTTTGTGAGGAAACGCGTATTACAAGGTCGTGACCTCAAGTGAATCAAGCCTCCATTTTAGGTTAGAACCGCCATTTTAGTTTTTTGTACAAAGTCACCCTGTAGTCTAAAATGGCCGTCTCGTGTGCTCTTGTTCTTGCCTTAACCTCTTCAACCTCTGCAGGAGGGTTAATGTCCAACCTGCCTTCAGGCTACATGTTAGGGTCATGTAGACCTTGTCCTTTGTTGACCTCGGGAGCAGGCGATTACTTGAATTAGCAATGTTAAACTACAAGTATACAAGAACAGTAATGCTATCCAAATACGATATGCGAAACATTTGTTTGATCTGTATTAAAATGATACGTAAAGAGTGTAACGTTAAATTAAAGAATAATAGAGTGTGTTAGTAAATGTATTCAAAAGTAAACCGCATGCACGAGATATGTAAATTAGGAAAGTGAACCTGGCGCGACCCTAGCCCAATGTATTATTAACTTGTAAGAGGCTGGACATCATTATAACAAACTGTATAAATACGCCGATGTCCGGCTAGTAAATTCTGCTCACTGCTCACATTGAACCCTGCTGGGGGTCTCTGTGATATATTGACAGCCAAATAGCTATTTGTGTATTTTGTGCAATACTGTTCAGTTTTTGTAATAAAGATTCTGGGAATCTTTACAAGCCTGTGTCGGTGTATTTTCCTTTGCTTGGTGTAACAGCCTTAATATTGTGTTTTTCTGATTCCACAGATGGCGCCCGAATAGGGACCCTCAAGATTGACATCGTCTCGTTGAAGGTTGGCTCAGCTATCGGACCGGGATCGGGCGGTGCCAACAGAAAGGGCCACTCTAGACGAGAAGCTAATTCCTCGACGGAACTGCACGATCCGATCCCTGAACGGTGAGCTGTAGCCCGAGACAACGTCTTGACGAGGGTCCATACATTCGAGGTGGGTAAATTTGCTGAAAATCACCAGACACGTGGGTCCTTAGCATTGTCCTTAGTAACCCGATCGGGCCTCCCAGTCCTTTGGTCAGGTGAATCGTGTCCCGATTCTTAATCTAACCCTGACAATTTGAATTCGGAGCATTGTACTCGTGAGCACAATTATTTAACCAGCTAACACCAGAACTTTGATATGCCTAGGAAATTGACTGCCTGCTTTAGGGCATTATTCCGCAGCTACAGACAATCTTTGGAAGATAGCCGTCCCGCACCACAGGAGGGGTCGCCGGCATGTACTATGTACTGTAAGGAAGGCTTTGGTAGTATAACATTTAATGACATTTGGCACAGACAGACCAGACATAATTCTAATCTTCGGTGGCCAACCAATGGTAGTTTTGAAATCCCTCGTATAGAATATTTAGAGTCTGTATTAGTAAAGAAAAAGGCTAGACCTGCAGCATTTGACGCATTGCACAGTTGGAAAACAGAAGCTTTGCAGCAACAAAAGAGTAGAGAGAAACATATGCCTAGACATATGACAAGTGTCGAAAAGGCACGGTTATATGATCAAAATAAACAAGTGGAGTCAGTTAGGAACACAGACAGGGCGTTTCAATTAGGCATTAAAAAAATCTACCCTTCAAAAGATTTTCATAAGTCAGATAAATTGATTAATAAACTTTTGCATGAACGAAGGCCCGATGCCTCCGCGCCACCCCCATATGTCCCTCCTCCCGGCACTTTGCCCCTTCCCGTTGTTATTCCCCCTCCTATAGTTCCTCCGGTCCTCCCTGCTGTTCTTCCGGTTGTTCTCCCAGCCGTTGCTCCTTTGCCTGCCCCCTTGCCTCCACCTGTTGATATTCAGAATGTGCCTACTCTTCTTCTTCCAAGTGATTCTGCATCGCTTGTAGTAGACCAGGGAGCGAGACCAAGGTTTTGTGACTCGTAATACTGTGCCCCCAGAAAAAAAGAATGAATTCATTGCTTGGGCTAAACATTGTATGGAGAAGGGTGAACAAGCTGATGTTTTTTCCACACTTGAAAATTTAAAAGGTATTCCTGAGATAAATGTTTTTATTGAAGGATTAGGGACTCATTTGAGTATAATGTGGAATAGATTAAATGATGTAGATTTCCCATAAGGGTTACGGGATTTGAACGCTTTAGCGTTGTCTAGAGATACTGCGGAGAAGGTATATGAGGATGTTGAGAGGATTTTTGAGTATAGGAAGGAGTTGGAAGGGTTACAGAATGAGGAAGCAGATGGTGGTGGTTTAGGTATTATGTACTTACAGAAACGGTTTTCTCCTCGACGTGAATTAAAAGGTGAGGAAATGCGAATTTGTATAAAGGATGCGATAAGATGGATTTCGGATATGTCGATAACTCCAGATGAGGTATATGACACATATAGTCAGTATTCGTTAGAAATGCAGAAGAAAGTGATACAGGTAATGGTAGAGTACCTGCAGAATGAGTGTGTAAATAGGAAGATTTGTTGTCCCGCAGAATTGTTGAGTGTTTATAAGAGAGCTTTTTCGGTTGATACTTCTTCGACTGCTTTAGCGCTCGACTTGGCTTTGTTGCTTAGTAAGCGTTTGGAGTTGCCTACATCTCAGTTGCCTATGAGAGAGGTTCCTCCGACATTTGTCCCAAAGGTTGAGATTCCGGCTAATCTTGCAACCGGTGCAGCTGCTCAAGATATTCCTGCACATTATGTGTCACAGTTTGTTCACGTCCCGTTTTCAAGACAGGAAGTGAACACCATAAAGCAATCTATTCCTGATATAAGAAAGAATCCGACCGGGTTCTATAAAGAAATAGAGTCGGTCTTACAGTCGTCGGTATTCACCTTAAGTGATATTGACCCATTATTTCCCGTACTCCTGCCAGTCGATTTGTGGAAACGGATTAGGACTATAGATGACATACCTGGGTTGGGAGATACATGGGAAAACATGGTCAGGCTAGATAGAGAAAGACCAGCTGGCGAACGTCCGCCTCAAGTGATATTAACCTTGCCTGATAGAATCATTGTAAAATTGAAAACTATAGGTCCTGAAAAAAGAATCATTTGGGACAAGCTTACGGCCTGTGTTCAAGGAAAGTCTGAGGGTGCTACCGATTTCTTCAATCGGTTCGAGCAGGTATTTTCAGATTTCAGTGGACAAGACTTAGGCACAGAGTCAGGGAAAAGGCTTTTTGTCGACAAATTTGTATGTGGATTGCTGCCTGACATCCAGTTACAGATTATGTCTTCTGAAAGCGCTTGGCAGGCGAAGTCTCAATCAAAAGTACTGCATATGGCTCAGTACTATGAAAATCGTGTGAATACTGAAAAGGAAAAACTTGAGAAAAAAAGGGTGACCTGAAGACAAAAGTTTTATTGCAACAGATTGTTAAAAGCCCTAGAGGGGGTAACCAATTTAGAGGTCAGTACATTCCACAGGGAAGTGCGCCCTTGGCTCCGGTAACCATTAACCAGTGTGCCTATTGTCGGCAGGAAGGCCACTGGCGCGCACAATGTCCGACCTTGCAGCAAAGGTCATTTGGGAACATGGGTAGACGATCCAGAGGTCGCCCAGGTGCAGGGGGCCCTGGCAGAGGTCAGTTCGCACCAGAACCACAGCATCCTCCCTCACATGATAAGCAAGTTTCGAATGTGGATAATAGAAATATTTTTGATCACCCTTCTGCAGCGTATCTCTCTGAAGAGCTTCCTTTTGATAATATTCTGTTTTGCTAGGATTGCCCGAAGCAGGATTTGGAACCTACACATATTCCCGTTCATCAGAAAGGCCCCTACGTTGAGATGGCGGTGGGAAATAGGAAGCATCTATTTTTAGTAGATACGGGAGCACAGAAATGTTCCATTGAGCATTCACGGGTTCCAAATATTCCCCTGTCAGGGCAGTCCAACATTTCTGTAGGGTTTTCAGGCAAACCTGGAGTTTGTCCGGTCTCTTTGCCGGTACCGATAACACTGGGTCCCTTCACGGAACAGTGTCCATTTCTACTTACTACAAACTGTGGGGAGAACTTGCTGGGGCTAAATTTGTTGAAGTCATTGCATGCAGTAATATATTGTTCTCCAGACGGAGTTCGGTTAACGATTTCACCTCAGCAATCACTCGCCTCTCAGTTTTTGACTCGACCTTTACCGTCAGAATTCAGTAATGTTCCAGAATGCTTATGGGCAATTGATGATAATGATGTGGGCGTTCTTCAAATTGAACCTGTTAAAATTATTTTGAAACATGGAGTAAAATTGCCTCGCATCCCGCAATATAAGATCGCAGTTGAAGGCGAACAGGCTTTGAAATGTACAGTTTCTGATTTTGTACATCGTGGAGTAATTGAGGAGATTACGGGTAGCCTATTAACAGCCCCATTTTGCCAGTATACAAAAAAGGTGATAATGCGATCCCCTTTCGTTTTATAATTGATTTATGTGCTATTAACAAAATTGTGGCTCCTCAATTTCCTATTGTACCTGATGTTACAACGATACTGACCATGATTCTGGCTTCTGCCACTCATTTTAGCGTTGTTGATCTCAAAAACGCGTTTTTCAGTATTCCCATACACACGGATAGCAGGTATTTGTTCGCGTTTACCCTAGGTGGATGCTCGTTTACGTTCTCTCGTGCACCACAAGGGTACACTGAGAGTCCAAGTATTTATAGTAGGGCATTGAAAGAGCAGCTCGATACTCTCGAGTTGCCTACTACTTGCACATTACTACAGTATGTAGATGAACTCCTCTTGGCTGCTGATTCTGAGAGCGCCTGTAAAGAAGGCACCGTGTTGTTGCTTTGTCATCTAGCCAAACATGGCCACAAAGCTTCACTTAAAAAATTCCAATATTGTTGTCAGGAGGTGGCCTATTTAGGCTACCTCCTGTCAAAGGAAGGAAGACGGTTGACACCTGAGCGAATAAAGACTATTTCTGGCATGTCTGTCCCAAATACGCAGAAGGAAGTTAGAGCCCTGATAGGTATGGCTTCTTACTGTAGATTGTGGATCCCTAACTTTTCGTTAACGATTAAACCAATGCTGGCTTTGACAAAGAAGGGCATTTCTTTGCCATTGCCATGGACTTTGGAACACCAGACAGCATTTGATTTGCTCAAATCCGCACTGTGTTCAGCGCCGGTTTTAGGAACTCCGAATTATGACAAGGCCTTTGTATTGTTTGTGCATGAACGTGATGGATGTGCTTTGGCTGTATTAACGCAGGAGCATGGAGGGAAGAATAGGCCGTGCGGCTACTATTCCTCTGCCCTTGATCCTGTAGCATGCGCTTTGCCAAGATGTTTGCGCGCTGTTGCTGCTGCTGCTGCGTCTGTAAAACAGAGTGAGGGAATGGTCCTGGGTCATGCGTTAACCCTAATGGTACCTCACTCTGTAGATATTTTATTGAATAGAACTCAAACGCAACACCTCACTTCTGCACGATTGACAAGATATGAACTAATCTTGTTTACCCCCCATATTCAAATTCAGAGGTGTTGTGTATTAAATCCGGATGAACTATTACCTGTCTCGCAAGATACTGTTGATGGTGACGAAACGTCACACGATTGCCTTTTTGTGACAGAACAAGAGACTAAGGGTAGAATCGATCTGAAAGACATGCCTTTGGATAGCCCACAAGGAGAGCTATTTTGTGATGGCTCTTGTTTTAAACTTCCAGACGGTACATCTACGGCTGCTTATGCTGTCACTACTTTAAACACAATTGTGGACACCAGAAGAATTATGCATAAATCCGCAAAGGCCGCATAAATTATAGCTTTAACTCGAGCTTGTGAACTTTCTGAAGGGCTTACAGTAAATATATATACCGATAGTCAGTATGCTTTTGGGGTGGTCCACAATTTCGGTAGACTTTGGAAAGAACGAGGTTTCTTGACCTCGCACGGAACGAAAATTCAGCATGGCACTTTAACAGCACTCGCACTCCCTGTACAGTTAGCTATTATCAAATGTTCAGCACATCAAAAGGTTATAGATGATATAGGAAAAGGAAATGCTTTCGCCGATCAGATAGCTAAACAAACTGCCACTGAGTTTAGTTCAGAAATGTATGCTGTAAGAGAGACTGTAAATATTTGCACTTTGGGTGAAAGTATCGATACAGTAAAAGACATTCAAGCAGATGCTACCATAGAGGAAACTAAGAGATGGATCGAGGGCGCAGGAAGATTGGATGATGATGGGTGTTGGGTGGACAATATTGAAGGAAAATGGTTACTCCCTGACGCCTATATTACAATGATGGTTATTATGGCTCATGGTCCGACACATGTTTGTGCGCGTAAATTGACAAAAATGCTACACAGTGTATGGGTCAATGATAATATTTTCAAAACCGCGGAGCGTTTTGTCCAAGGGTGCATGATCTGCTTGCAGCATAATGTAGGAAAAGGTACCTCGACTCCTAGAGGAAGTTTCTCTCCACCTTCTGTCCCGTTTGAGGTTATTCACTTTGATTTTATTGAAATGGAACGTTGTAACAATCTTAAATATGTATTGGTTGTCATTTGTGCCTTTAGTAAGTGGGTTGAGGCTTTCCCGGTTAGAGATGCAACGGCCATAACCACGGCAAAAACTCTGCTGAAAGAGTTTTTTCCTAGGTTCGGGCTGCCGAGAGTCATCTGGTCGGATAATGGGGCACACTTTATCGCTACTGTAATCCTACAAATTTGCAAAGGATTACAGATTAACAAACGGTTCCATTCGGCCAGACATGCCCAAAGTGGCGGATTAGTGGAAAGGCATAACAACAAACTCACTAAGACGTGTGCTGGCACCAAGCTAAAATGGCCAGATGCCTTACCGATCGTGTTACTGTCGATATGATATGATATGGCATTTGTAACGCGCCTATACACAGGTGTTTCAAGGCGCGATGAGAACAACCCCCCAAACTAAGAATGGGCTCTCTCCCTCGGAGGTGGTAATGGGGAGACCTGCTAATATTTGGGGTTTGCCAAAAAGCAGTTCGCTGCGGGACATAGAAAATGTGCTTCTTTCAGATTACTGTAACCAGTTGACTAAAAATCTGTTTTGAATTTATCACCAGGTGCGAGAGGCATTACCTGTACGGTACGAGGGTCCCGGTCACAGTCTACGACCGGGGGACTGGATCCTCACGAAGGTTTTTGAGAGGTCGTCTTGCCTTGCACCTCGGTGAAGGGTTCCCTACCAAGTCCTGCTAGTCACTCAGACTGCTGTGTGGGTAGCGGGTCGTAAGAACTGGATCCATGCGACACACACCAAACGGATCCCACAGCCTGTGCCATACGATACAGAAGATACAGAATCCCTTCCCACTGCTGTAACTAGTGTACCTGAAACAGCAACAACCAACAAGGGAGAATCGGAGACCGCTCCAGAATCCGCAAGGCCAGACAAAACGGCCATCTTTTCTCCATACTCCCCAACAGTGGAACTTCCGGATCAATCCTTTTCTGTTCCCATTTCCGTTCATTCGCCACTTCCAGGAGGAAGTGACGACACTTTGACCTCACCAGAAACTGTGAAATATAATTTGCGTCCAAGGAAGTAAACGTACAGCATGGTCTGACTGTGCGATTGGAAAAAAAATCATTTGAGGGCTTGTCTTTTGGCCCGACTGTACGGGAAGATTCTGTTGGCTAAGGGTTGTGGGAAAGACATTAAGAAGACGTGCGACTGGAGTCGCCAGCAAACGAACAATTGGTGTTTTTTCGGTTGAAGACTACAATGCCTGCACCCGCTACCGCTCGTACCGAAATTTTAGATAAAAATGTGACTAGCAAAGACAATAATCAAACATGTAAAGGGACCCCCAAAGTGTATTGTTGCCTTTTTGTGATAATTACTGGATTTTTAGTAACTGTTGGTTTTGGGTTATGGTATCTGGAGGAAGCATATCCGCTAGAGGTCTTTTTACCTATTGAAAATGTATCTGTTGTCCCCACTCCTTCCGTGCGATTGCATACTTTATCGCCCAGAGATTCTTTGCATAGACGGAACTATCAGAATAATACCCTTTTGTTAATTATGAATGCCACTCATGCAGTTTTAAATAAGACCAATTGTTGGATCTGTTCACATCTACCGCAACATGGGGATAAGGGGCTAGGTTGGTATATTCATCCTTTACCTTTGACAACTGCCTGTTACGCTTCTCTTAGAGCACTATTTTTTGGCCGATGGAATGACAGCATCTCAGGGAACTTTGATGGTACACATTGAAATAGCTTTGAAAAGCATGTTTTGATGCCCCTGGGATGCTCGCTTTTTGCAAATAGAAGTAAGCCAAAAGTTGCTTCTGTTAGGCCCTCTGATAGATTGTCTCGTCCTTTTCAGTCTTTAATCTCTTTCAAAATGGCTCCTATAGGCAATAAGGATGCCACGCCTCCATCTTATTCTGTTAACCATAGCCCTGATTCAGTATCCTTCTGCATACAGAGGAATGGAACACGGTCAATGGGTAATTTTAGAAAGTGCGCCAACGTTGCAAATTTGACTAGTGAGAACAGACCTCTGTACTTAGGCGAACCTGTCTATTTTGTTTGCGGTAGTGTGGCATTTCCATGGTTGCCCAGGGATTGGCAAGGAACCTGCTATTTAGGGATTCTACTACCTGGGGTATTTATTGCCAGTACTGCAGATGTTTCGAAAACTCGTCCACGACGAGGTGTGAAAGGGGATACTCCAGCGCAGACTCTAGGAGATATCATGAAATCCTTTGTGCCATTTTTTGGGCAAATTACGAATTCAGAAGATATCAGGGAACTAGCGAGAGTATTGGAGAGAACCATCAATTGGACCACTGACATACTCTATAATATGACGTTAGAACAGAAAGCGATAAGATTAGTGGCTCTTCAGAACCGGATGGCATTAGATGTCATTCTGGCCGAGCGTGGAGGAGTATGTAAATTAGTGGGGTCCGCTTGCTGCGTTTACGTACCAGATTCCTCTCCGATGATCTTTAGGGCTATCCACAATCTACATGTTCTTAGTTCAGAAGTACATGTTCCTGAGGGGAACTGGGAACTTAGTGCATTGTTTTGGGACCTTCTACGGTCATGGGGTTGGAAGTTGTTCTCGGCCCTGCTGATTATCTTGGGAGGTTTTCTGTTTCTTTGCTGTTGTATACAGTGTCTCCCTGGTATATGCTCAGTATTAGGGGGATGTTGCGCGCAAGCAACAAGTGTATTAGGGCATAAAATATACGCCCCAGAGAAGGTTTCCAAAGAGTATGTGTTGAAAGAAACTCTGGTGTCAGATCTAATGGCAATAGATATGTCAGACAATGATTCGGGATGTATAGATGTTGAAATGTGGAGTTAGTCGCAAAGTGATTGAAAGTAGTTTAGCGCTTGGCATAGGCCAAAAGGAGGGTTTGTTAAAACGGATATAATATTGTTTCATCCTCATCGTATATGTTGGCCTATGCCCAGTCGCTTTGTGAGGAAACCCGTATTACAAGGTCGTGACCTCAAGTGAATCAAGCCTCCATTTTAGGTTAGAACCGCCATTTTAGTTTTTTGTACAAACTCACCCTGCAGTCTAAAATGGCCGTCTCATGCGCTCTTGTTCTTGCCTTAACCTCTTCAACCTCTGTAGGAGGGTTAATGTCCAACCTGCCTTCAGGCTACATGTTAGGGTCATGTAGACCTTGTCCTTTGTTGACCTCGGGAGCAGGGATTACTTGAATTAGCAATGTTAAACTACAAGTATACAAGAACAGTAATGCTATCCAAATATGATATGCAAAACATTTGTTTGATCTGTATTAAAACGATACGTAAAGAGTTTAACGTTAAATTAAAGAATAATAGAGTGTGTTAGTAAATGTATTCAAAAGTAAACCGCATGCACGGGATATGTAAATTAGGAAAGTGAACCTGGCGCGACCCTAGCCCAATGTATTATTAACTTGTAAGAGGCTGGATATCATTATAACAAACTGTATAAATACGCGATGTCCAGCTAGTAAATTCTGCTCACTGCTCACATTGAACCCTGCTGGTGGTCTCTGTGATATATTGACAGCCGAATAGCTATTTGTGTATTTTGTGCAATACTGTTCAGTTTTTGTAATAAAGATTCTGGGAATCTTTACAAGCCAGTGTCGGTGTATTTTCCTTTGCTTGGTGTAACAGCCTTAATATTGTATTTTTCTAATTCCACAGGGTGCAGGGAGAAATAAGAGGCTACATGGAGGTCAGAGAATGACTTATACGCCTGGCCCCTTGTTTACCACACCTGCCCCCCGCTGTTCTACATTTTCCTGTGGGATGTCCTTCTTGGTCTACTCTTCGATAGGTCTCCTGTGTGCTGGGGGTGGGGGGCAAACGCCCTCAGTTGAATGCTTTGTGAGGTAGCTCCATATTACTTTTCCTTTGCTAAATGACTTGCTTACTGACACCTCCCTTTCTTGTCCATTGTCCAATAGATTTGCTGTATCGGGCGATATACTGACAACTGCGACCTCAGGATCACTTGGGAGGGGTTCATCATTGCATTCATTTGGATGGCCTTCTGACCATGTAATGTTCTGGTTGTACGCTTTGTGCAATGAAAACTATTTAACGAAGCATGCCACTTAGCCCTCATATAGTCCCCAAAACAAATGAACATATAGATAGGCAAGTGGAAGAACCTCAAAGGGAGTGGTAGGTGAAAAGTTGGTGACAGACATTTACGCCACATTCTACCACAGGTTTGTCACTGCCGTATGGAAAAGGAAGCCATGTTCTGAGTGGGGTAAGAGCAGAGAAGAGAAGTTGGTATGAAATTAATGTTTGATGGCATAAAAAGTGCAAAGGTGGTGGGTGGAAAAGAGATGCAGAAGCCATTAGGCTGCCAAAGATGCAGAGGGATTAAGCGTGGGTGTGGATTAGATTTAGAATTGTATAAATGGTTCAAAAAGACATATTAATGTTCATCGAGAACTTTAAGGGGTCAAATAATATCCACGGCATAATATCCTTGTCAGCAATGGGAAATCATGCGATTTTAATAGTGGACGTACGAAGGTAAGGGGCTGCACCATACTTTTTAAAGACTTTGGAGGAAGAAAAAGAACAACGTTAAAAGTGTTGGAACCTGTGAAGACAATAGATGATTCGTATGCATAGGTAAAATGTCTGAGCAGAGGTTGAGATAAAATTGAGAAAAAGCCTTTGTGCATCAAGGACTAGTTTATGTAACTTCGTTTGGTAATTCATTGTTAAAGAAGATATGTAGGTAAGTGCATGTGTGGTGACTGGAGGTGAGTCCCAGCAGAAGACCTGATATCATGATAATCTAGCCACCTTTAGAAGAGTCCTGCAGAGATAAAGAGGTATAGAAAGAGAGGGAGAGAGAGAGAGAGAAATACAAAGCGTCTATGTGTGTCTGTGTGTGTGTGGCGCATGCGGCTGTACCTCTTTTCCAATCTTCGGTGTTGGACCCATGCCGATAAATTGTTTTTATGCAGTTATTTCAAATACTAACAAGCCAGCATTTATAGCATCGCATGTACGAGGCCTTAGGGCCTCAGTACTAGTACAGCGGTGTGGGGGAAAATGGCGGGAATGCAGTGTAACTTTGTTACCCCTGCATTGCTGCTGCATTACCGCGTCGGCCACCACCATACTACAACTTTGAGGGTGAGGTGGAGAAAAAACCTCCAGCAAAATGCTGGAGGTAATTCTGCGGCCTCAGTGCCAAAAATTCTGCCAAAATCCCCATGGGACTAACACATTCATACCACGACTTGTAATCTGGCAGTAATTTCACCAGACCAAGTTGCAGTAACAGTAATTTCGTTTGGCGGTATTCTGGCGTATGTAATGAGGCCCTTGTCGGACTGGGAGTTTGCAGAGAGGGTATGATTTTGAGTGTTCTGTCAGCAATATTACAGCACATGATGGATGCTCTTCATTACAAGTGGGACTAGTTTGCACTGCAACAAATTAAACTTTTTGCCCCATCCTGCTCATAAGTGGGTGCTAAAAAAAAAAATAGTAGCACAGAGATTCCACATTTCTGTAGCTCTCATGCATCAGGTCATGAGCTGCCTACTGCCGCGCAGCCCGATCACCCACTCCAACATAACTGTATTCAAGCTCATGTACACTACCTCTTCCCCTCGTCATTTATTCTATTCCATTCTCCAATGTCATGTCAACAACCCTGGGCCTCTTTCTTGTTCCTTAAAGTCAGTTGACTACATTTTACCTGTATCCTTACACATAAGAGATGACCTAGCCCTGCCTCCATCTTCAACTCTGCTATGTCACCACTTATGCATGCCATCCACCACACCCTCCCATTACGCATCCAGTCCTCTTCCTTCTTGTCTTAATTCACTAGGTGGAGCCCTCTCTGTCCCTCTCGTCTCCTGGCTTGAAGGCTGTTGCCTACTTTGCTGGATGGCTTTTCCTGCTTCTGTTATGTAATGACTTATTTGCACACAGCCTGCTGCCAAGTGCAAGAGATATCACCTGTTGGGTGTGGGCAGGTTATGGTGGCTGCGGGCGTCGCACGATAATGATCAGTATTACTAATGAATGTGGTGTCTGCTGCTTCCCTGGCCAGTGAGCCAACGAAGATCCAACAATGTAGCTTCTATTGGAATATGACAGTCTGCACCATCGGCCTGGCACATTTTTTACAGATGGTGGGGTTGGGGAGGTGTACACAGAAAAATACTTTGCCTCTTAAACACAAGATTTGAAGAAAGGTAGCTTATATACCAGCTAGCAACAGATGCATTTCCTTGGGATCGGTGCAATTTGTATAGGGCAAAACTGCCCTGAAGATAGTGGGGCACTGGACCCCAGTTTCAACACAATAGCATAACATAGCAACAATCTTAAGTAGCCAATGCATTAAAGAGCACTAAAGAAAAAATGTAAGTAAACCCAGTGATCGTAGTGAGTGGGAACGGTCGGGAGCGGTGTTCCACTGCTTCTATTTTTTTCTGTTTACCATTCCTCTACTTTTTACAACCATACTCACCATTCTATACAGAGGATTTGTTAATTCATGCCCATTTGCAAGTGTAAAGTTGTAGTAGGGCCCTCAGTACCTAGTCACTTAGACTATTGCAATGACTCGGCCGCAACACCTTGTCACATGATTCCCTATAACTCCGCCTACACTCTCCCCTGCCGAGACCACAGTTCCACTACTTATTTCGGTACACTACTATCCCTGAGTATATCTTTAAAAAAAGTGCTGTTTAAATATTTTCAGGAATGCAAGAAAGGAAGGTAGAGGACAAAGGATGGTTGAGAGGAAATTCTAGGCTAGCGGAAAAAGTCACACAAAAGGCCTGGGCAGAAAAACGAGAATATCAAACATTTTGGATATTCCATGTTAGAATTGGCAAACTACATGTATGTCTAAGATAGGGTTCTGCAACCTTTGGCTCGCCAGCTATTTTGAACTCGATCTCCCATCAGCCCTACTCAGCATAGTCAATGGTGAGGGGATCATGGGAATCCTAGTCCAAAACAGTTGCAGACCCCTTAAGAACATCTGAAATCTGCAGCTTAAGCTGCCAAACCAGCAGGTTAAAAGGAGCATTGTGGTAATGCAGTAGATTTCCTCCGTACAGCCATGATAAAACTAAAGCCGCCACACACAGTACAGAAGTCTGAGAAAGAAAAAAGCCTAAATGTGTATAATATTTTTTAATCAGTACTGTAGCACCTCTAAAGTTGAGATATACGTTAAGAAGAAACCCCAAGGATTTAGCAGAGGGCAATGGGGCAGAAGTCATACTTAAACACAAAGACACACTAACCAATCTTGAATAAAGTAAACATTTACGGAGGAAGAAATTGAAACAAATTCCATTTTGTGAGATTCAGCATATGCATCTAGTCCTCGATAGCATCAGGCAGGGCCCCAAGTGGAGAGGAGCTGCCATGGACAGCACTTTAAGATACAATTGAGTGTTGTTGTCATGATGGTGTATGGAAAGGCCAGAGCCAGCAATAAGTTCTACCAGCGGCTCCATATCGGTATTAAAAAGTAAAGGCAACAGGATAGAGCCCTGCGGGACACTGCATTACACGGGAAGCGCTTCCTGAACAAACTGGGCGAGACTAAGCCAACCAAGGACAGGCAGAGCCAATCGCATGTGGATGGACACGATGATAATCAGCATCTCTTAGTTAATGGCATAAAAGCTCAATTAGAGATCAAGAAGCACCAGGAAAAAAGTGGCTTCCAAATGCAGAATGTGCTGGACATCAAGCGCCACCTAAAGGGTAGCTATCACTGTGGAAAACCGCTGGTGGACACCAGATTGATGGTCCCTAAGAAAGAAGGCTGTGCTTTGCAGCATGAAGGGAAAGCTCATCTGCTGCACAACCTTCAAGGTTCTTTCCCAAAAATGTCAGAGAAGTAATGGGCCTGCAGATTGAAAACATCTAACCAATCAATTGAGAGTTGGTAGGAAAAACAAAATAATAAACAATCAATTGAGGGTTGATTAAGCTTGGCAGAACCTGTCCAGATTCTAACATGTCCTAAAATGCCTAGATCAAAGAAGCATTAACTAATGCAGATGTCTTCTAATTGTGACTCTCCAGGTGTTTTGGACTTCGACTACTATGATCCCAAACTACTGATGATGCTAACTAGGACTAATGGGAGTTGTAGTCCAAAACATACGGAGAGCTAAATTTTGCAGACATCTACATGTACAGAAGCTGAACTTAAAAATATCTCTGGCATTTGTTACACCAGAATGAAAAGGATTACTCATGTGAGATGTTGGCTTTGTGGAGGCCAAAAGCTGAGATATGGGATGTTTAGTCATTGACACAAGAAGATTCCAAGTTGGGGCAGCTCACAGTGGCACTGCAGTAACTCGGATAGGAGAATTTTGGATTGTAGATGCAGTTGTGTTTTAAATCGTTTGGACAGTTTATATAAAATAGAGATTAGACGTATTGTCTTGAACCTTGGAACGGATAAGTCATTTGTCAAGTAAGGGATTCAAACAATTTCTCACAACTTGAAACAACCCACTGCCAATTTGATTTTGGGGAAATTATGATACGATATGATATGATGTGATAAGTCATTTATAACGCACCTGTACACAAGCGTGTCTAGCCGTGACAAGACAAGGGGGGGAGGAGACAGGAGGAGGACAAGACAAACGATCTTACTAGGCCTTAAGGCATTCAGATTGTGCAAGTTGCGAGAACGAGAGGTGCAAGGGGACAGGGTGGGGTGCAAGGGAGAGGGGAGTGGAAAACAGGGCAGCAATGTTCTGAGTAAGCGCAGCCAAGGCAGCGTGGCTCTGGGTAGTGCTAGGAGAACAAGGGGCTGTAGGGTTAGAGTTACAGTCCCTGAGTGCGTGGTAGGCCCCCAGGCAGTGCAAGGGTTACTGACCAAGGAAGAGCCCGGTACCCAGTGAGACTCAGAAAGCTAGCCAAACAACCAGTCCGTACAGCAGACAGGTATGCCAGGTAGGTCAGCAAAGGTGGGAAAGAGAGAAAGCAGAGTATCTGAAGTGTAAAGTTTAAATGAAACGTGTTTTTTATTTCCTCTTGTCTGTTTGTATGTATTCTGTATCTAATTTGTATTTGTTTAAATATTTGAAAAGTTGTGTATCAACTAAATCAAATTAAAAAAAAAAGAAAGAAAGAACAGTAGAAGCGTAAAGTTTTGAGCTGCTTCTGGAACTTCAGGTGGTCCGGCTCAAGTTTGAGAGGGGCGGTGAGGCCATTCCAGAGGTAGGTACCTGCAGAGGGGAGAGATCTACCCCCACTCTCTGCCTGGAGAAGCTTCTGACCTTTAGAGAGTTGGAGGTAGCTGAGCGAAGGGGTCGAGAAGGAAGGTATGTGCAGCGTTAAGATATTACCCTCGTTAGAGCTCTTTTATAAAGAATCTGGCATTATGATGTTTAGTAGGGATCTGCGTGAGCTTGGATTTGAGCATCATTTCTGAATGCGACACACAGCAATAAAAACAGCAGCACGGGAGGAACTAGATGAAAGTCCTAAGCCACCTTATTCACATGAGTATCAAAGTAAGCACCAGATGCGCTGCCATGGCAAGACATTGCCTCAGCCATAGCTGTGGCGGATACATTTGTAAAAGAAGGAAAATTCAATATTTGAACAGGGTCATTAATGGGGCATATAGAATGAGGAGATGAAGGTGGGCTTCATGGGCTATACCGTCCGGTAACAGACCAATAACCCAAGTTCACAGTCAAGGGTTAATGAAGCCTGCCATTAGCATCCCGGCATAATTAACAGGGTGCTAATGTTTTCTTTTCTTGTGGAAGAAAGACTCAACACAAGCCGCATAGGCCTGCTCTTCACAGTTGAAATTATAAACAAACAGGCAAGAGAGATCTAGAATGAGTCCCCTTTCTATGTTCCTGGTGGCATGCATAAGGCGGTGGAGAGGTAGCGGCAAAGAAGCAGGGCGAGCCAGGTGGAGCAGCCAACACCTTGCTCGAAATGCATGGTTTTATTGATGGATTTAGCCTGCATTCCAACCAACCTGATTGGCTGCCCTGTGAAGCTCAGTATACCAAAGTCGACATCGCTACCCGAGCTGTGTCTCACTCGGGTAGCCAATCCTGTCCCATGAGTTAGTTGTTATATGCGTCGTCTATGTTAACTCGGCTACCGCTCTTGACAGATGTCTCAGCTTATCATGGAGGATGGAGCTGTCAACTGTGGATCTTTTCTGTAGCTCACATTGTGGCCTGTATGGGACTACATTTTCATTATTTTGATGACCTGAATTCATGAGGGAGCCTGGAACGTGCTGTCCAGCCGTAGCCCACTGGACAGACCTTTGCTTCGGCTGAAGAGAAGACACTGTTGCCCTTTCTGTGTTTAGTTTTATTTTCTAGGAGCTCTCTGAGCATGTCTGATTTATTTAATCCTTTGGCCTAGAGTTTTAATTTGTACTAGTGGTTGAATATGATTCCTGGGGGGCCAGGGTCAGACTGGAGCATAAAATTGTCTTGAGCATCAATGAAAATGTGGCTCACTGTCACAAATGACATTTCATTCCTTATGTAACAGACTGTTTGAGTAGTACTCAAGATCCGTTTTGGGGTAAAATGTGTTGCAAATTGTGGATTTTAAAGAATATATGTTCAGTAACAGTGGTCAAAGCTACTAGGTGCAAAATGAAGTAACTCACCAAATTCTCCCGCTATAGCCACAAAACAGGCCCACGCTAGTAAGGTGCACTTCCACATTGCCCTATTGCCTATAGGCCAAGGGTCTGCAACCTTCAGTTCTCCAGATGTTTTGGACTACACCTACCATCAGCCGTAGTCAGCAAAGTCAATGGTGAGGGCTAATGGGAGTCGTAGTCCAAAACGTTTGAAAAGCTGCAGGTTGCAGGCCCCTGAAATAGTCCAATTCTAGCCTGCACGGGGGCTAAGGTAGCATTTACAGTTCTTCATTAGCCGACTAATACAGAAAAACAGAGCTTCTATTATACTACTCTTTAAACAAATGGTGCGTTCATTTGCCAATGACTGGATTGATAAAAGCACCAGAAAATGAACGGTAATTGGAAGTCTTCTTTCTGGATGGATCAATGCAAGATTTGGAAGCAAAACAAATAATCTTTCCCAAGTGTGAGCCAGACATTAAACTAATAATAACAATAATGTCAGGTTTCTATATAGCGCGTCCTGTTTGTTTTTCTTGCTTCTTAGCCCTGTGGCAATAGGTGCCATTACATCCCAATTCAATAGCTCTCAATGTATTATCTCCATTGATGAAGCGCTATGTGGTCTTATCTGGGATGCCAAGAGGCCATGTCAGAGTGGAGCGCTTGACCTGGAAGCCATCAATCAGCCCAGCTGTTAACCATGTCCGTTTGGGTTTGCTGACCACACCAGCCTGCGAAGAGCTTGTGCTAACGGAATTGTGGAGCTTATGACAATCTGTGGCTTTGGCAAAATGGAGGTGTGGATTGGGGACCCAAGAGAGGCCCTGGAAATCAATTTCAAAGTGGCCCCATGTTACACATTTTCAGCAGGTCCAACCCTCTTCCTACAGCGAAATTTGGAAATGCCGCACAAAATAGGCCCAGGGTGCAGAGGCCTGCCAGGAAATCTATAGAGTTCCCTATAGACCAGTCCACCCCTGGAAGCAGGTGCACTTCAAGGGCCTGATTATGAGTTTTGCATTGTGTGGTATAACATGTGTAATTGATTCGTGCACTTGTAACCACTTCTTAGTGTTATTTTTCTATCCCTCATAATAAAACAGTGGTTCTCCAGATGTTATGGACTATGCCTCCCATTGTTATGGCCTAGCCTGCGGCCACGCAGGCCAGGCAGACTGATGCTGGGGGCACCCAGCCGACATCCAGAGACAGGGAGCACTCTGTCAGCCTGCGATCACACGGGTGCTTCATTGGCCTGGGGGCTCCCAGGCCATCACCAAAGATGGCGCCGTAATTACCCATCAGGGGCACCGGCACCTCAGTGCTAAGTTGCCCAGCAGGGGCTCGGCGGACATGTAGATGCCGAGTTGGCCAGCAGGGTCTCTTCTAACATGTGGGAGCATAAGAGACAGCATTGCCCAACAGGGGCACTCTCAGAGTGGAGGGCTCTGCAGCAGCATGCCCTCTGCCTGCCACGCAGCGCCAGCATCGCGCTGCACCAAAAGACACGCAGCAGGCAGGAATCCGTTTACATCCCCTGACGAGCCGGAAATGGCTCGTCCCTTTTACTCTTTGAATCACATGGTCACAGACATGTGACCTTAGCACGAGCCCTGGTAGGGACTCGTTCCCTCAGAAGGGACGGCACACCACACCCATTAACCCTCAATATTGACTATGCTGTCCAGGGCTGATGAGAGTTGTTGTCCACAAATCTGGGGAGCCACTAGCCGCAGACCCCTGAAAATACGCGATCATTGTACTACTCCAGTTTTGACGCAGAGAGGACCTCTGCGTCAAATGTGGTTGAGGCTGTGACCAACGCCGGGAAGGAGCTGCATCTCCTGGGAAGGGCGATGCCCGTGCAGAAATGAGCTGTGAAGAGAAATAAAAAGAGCTGAGCCTCAAGCTGTACAAGAACAGGAAGGACCTGGCTGCATGCTAACGCATCGGGCTCATCCCACGGATTCTAGATTCCAAACACAAACAACATCATTGTAACCATTTCACATTTTTATCCAGCACAGCAAACTCCTCATTTTCTATTCTGCATAATGCACGCATCGCCAGTGTGCTTGGCAATCTCCTCTGGAAAAAGACCCTATTCCCTGCATGAGTCAGGGAAATTAATTTCACCTGGATCACAAAAAAGGCGGATATCCCCCACATTTGCATATTGTAATCCTCATGTATTGCATCTGATCCGGCTGTACAGACCCCCGAAGTAGGGCTCCCCCTCTACCATTGCGAAAGATTTTTCAATTTCACGGGGATTAAGCAATGGCAGTATCTATTTCAGGGGGGCTTAAGACGCGGTATCACGAAGCTGACGGTTAGCTTCAAGGCAATATACAACTCAGTGGGTTAATGCACAGACCTAGCGCTAGTGAGTCTGAATTCAGTGCACAAACTACGCTAAAAGCATTTCTGGGCACCACATGCGAATTCATGTGATCCCCAGAGATACTAACAATTCTGATGAACATGTGTTTATAGTGGATGATAATTCTGCATGGGACTGAGTTATTTCCTACTCTTTTTCAATAACAAGTGCATTTGAGTAACAAAGAACTGGAGCTTGAAAGGAAACAGTCCATGAATACTTCTGAGTGAGTTTGTGAGTGAGTGAAAAAAGTTAAAATGAAGACAACCAGGGACAGACTGAACCCTCCGGCCTGGCAACCATCCTCAGTCCACAGTACTTGCAGTATCCCTACCCCTCTGGCCTGCTCCCCAATCCTCTTTTCCGACTTCCACTACACACCTATCTCGATTGCCACCAGAGCTGAGTGCCTGCTAAATTACAAATCTCTGCCTGTACGAGTCCAACACTGAAAGCCCACCACAACCGGAAACATACAAATACTGCAACTTAAAAATGTCGCCTATACTGAATCCAGCAGCTTTGCGCAGTACTAATATCCCAACCCCCATTACTCTGACTAATGGAAGCAGAGCTTGCAGGGGTGGCCCCCGATCCCGTTAAACAGAGTAAGGGAGTATTGGGGATCGGAGCTGCGGGGGTGTCCCCCACATCCATTACATGGTAGCGGGGGACAATAAAGATAAACGTTAAAAAAAGAAAAGGAAAAAAGGACCCTACATCGCCAGTTCAGGCTCACGTTAGTGGGACAGAACTGACGCTGCAGGGGTACAGTTGAGACGGCAGCACATTTCTGTGTGTGCCGCAGAAAAGGTAAATGGGTAGGAGAAGGCGGGTAGGGGGATGCGTGGCACAGTGATATATGTGATTGCGCCACGCCATAATGTAAGTCGGCTTTTTGAAAGTCAACACTATGGGTGGCGCAGTGATTACATAGACCCCAACAACCTGCGATTCTTCTATATGCTCCAGGCTCACCTGGCTCGTAACGAGTCAAGCAGAGCACTAACGCATTGGGCTCCCATCTGGATAGATATACCCAAAGGACCTGCACAAAACGTCGCCTATGGACAAAGAGACAAACCGAAAGCAGGTTCTTCTGACCGGTCTGAGCTCATCCATATTTCCTCACCTTGCCTTACCTTCCCCTCTTTGTTTCCGAAACATGTGCCAAGAGACCACCAAAAGACATGCGCTTTACTTAAGCAATAACACACGATCCCTGGTGTCGGGGGGATTACTGGGTGGTAGCAGCCAGGGGTCTTAGCGATTGGCTCTGGCGCTGTTACCTCTTGATCATGCCCCCCCCCGGATCGGATGTTATTACTATTAGTACCCCAGGTTTCCAATTCAGAAAGCCGGGGTGCTGACAGCAGTGTATTTTGTATGAAGGAACGCGGTGTGTTCGCAGCATCCCGTTCATTCACACAAAAACGTACCTAAGATAGCCGCTGTGGAGCTGGACAATGGGGCTCCATGACATACATGGCGTAATTCTTTTTCGGAGCCCACTTTCGATTCCATCTTTATTTCCAGGGATTTTAATAATTTATGTCTAAATGATGTGTACATTTGGAAGTGTTGTATCACTCCGAAATTGATCACAGTTTATTAGCATTGACTCTAGCTTTCTCAACTTCAAATGACAGACATGATAAAATACCCTTGAACGCTGAGATTAGAGTAAGAGATAATGCAATTCTGTGGCGACCATCTGTCGACAACCATTTTAACTCTTTGATCCAAGATTGCTATTCCATGGAGAATTATGATTTGTCTAACCCTAATAAATGTGTGACCCTCATAAATGTGTCAGGGCTGCGTCCTGGCCCCTTTTTTTATTAAATGTTTATATATTTGATCTGGGGCTGGCTCTGCAGGAGGTATGGGTAAATCCCACAAGTTGGGTTGCACTAGTCTGTCTTACCTTGTTAATGTTAATGTTAATGTTAAAGGACATTTGTACCGCGCACTATCACCACCGGAGTGGTCCCCTGGCGCGTGTGTATGCCGATGATATTGTTCTGTGTGTTCTGACCCCCATTGGTCCCCAATGATCATTGGCGACTTTAAATTGTCATTTGACTGGGCTGGATCTGAGGCTTCATGCCACTTAATCCAAAGTATTGGTCATTAAACCGTTTAAAAGAATTGCAAGTAACAATCATTTTATTTGGTATATAGATGGATAAGAAATTGGAGTCAGTAGTTTTCATTACTTCGGTGTTACCCTTCATGCGACTAGAGTTAAGCAGGCTATCGTTAATTCAATTAGAGCTTCGGCTATAGTTGTGGTACAACCAAGACAATTTGACCAGAAATGTGTTTGCTTTTCGATCATTCCGGCCCTGCACTATTACCACCAAGAAAATGTTCCTAAACTATTAAATGGATCTGAGACGCAAGATTACTGTTTGGAATGGCCCAAGTGGGAAGCTTTCATTTGGAGGAAAGTACTTGCTCTTCCCCAAGGGGTTCCCATAGCTGCAATTTGCTAAGAACTGGGTTTTATTTCCTTCCATGTGTGGGTCGACTGGAGGTCACTGCAGCTTTATGGAAGGGTTCTTTCTCCCCCATTGGGGTGTTTTTTGTTAACCTCCATGATGAATTCGGTATCAATCAATGCAAGGTTCTGAATCAGTGGAAAGCTGATTGTGATGTGCTGTTAATGGGCATAAACACTTTGCAGGAGGAATTGATCCGAATTCCATGAAGAACGGTACCATGTGTTAAAGTCGCGGCAAAAATGTCTGTGGTTACAAAATATCGTGGCAAAAAGTCTGTGGTTTTTCAGCCGCAATCCATGTAAAGGATGGTGGGACACCACCACAACCCCCGGACACATTATACCATTTAAGGAGGGTGGGGGACACCCCTACAATCCCCGCTGCCCATAAATGGTATAATGGGGTACACCTTTACTGGGTCAAACCACAGCATTTTTGCCGCAATTTTTTTATATAGGCGACATGTTTGCCGCAATTTTATCACTGCATACTGGAAGAACGAAAAAGAAAATCTTTGCAATTGATTGGATTAATAATAGAGAATTATTCACGACATATCGCCTTTTTGACCATTTTAGATGGAATATAAAACCTTTTAATGTGATTTCTTTATATTTTATTAAGCATCCATCACCATTAAGAATGTATTGGATCTTTATCCTTAAAGGGGCGTTTTAGGTGCTAGAACCAATATAGCAAAACATGAAAGTGTATGAAGCTACTGTAAGCTTGCAGCTAAAACTTTAAACCATCTCTTCATAGAGTGTATTTTTTAATGAATATTCGTTTTTATGTGTTTGGTAAACTTGTGACTAATGTTATTCATTTCAGAGGTTTTTTTGGCAAGACATTTTAAATGTTTCTGCGGTTCCTTTATCTATTGCTCCTATAGATTTTTTATGAACAGTTCTTAATGGCGTTTAACCTATTGTTATACTGTAAAGATAATATGGGTTTTAATCAGGAATGTATTGTTGTTATGATTTTAAGAAAGGATTTTATTTGTTAATTAGTTTCTTTTTGTGTTTTGTGCAAACAGATTTTGTAAACCGTGATGCACAATAAATAAATAAATAAATAAATAAATAAATAATACATATACTCTCTACTGACATGACTGACTTGGCTTCCGATCCTGGATTTGCCCAATTTCCCACAAAGAATGACACACAAATCAATCAGCACCCTGGAGGAGTGTTCAGGATACAACCAATCTCTAAAGAGCCTCAAAGGGCACCGCAGAGTTTAACTGCCCGGAGACAGAGAGAACACTCAACACTGATTTGTCGAGGCCGGAGATGCTGAGGGAAAGTGCTGCGGAGCACAGAATGAAGACCGATGTGGCACCCATTTGAATTGTTTCGTCGCAGCAGGAGAGGAGAGGCCCGAGAGACCTCCAGAAGATCACCGCCACCAGACTTTGGCCCACAATTACTCACCGGCACCCCGCATATGCTGGGTGGAAGCAGCCCCAAGCTGCTGCCACGAAGCAAGAGAAACATCACAGAAGAGTGGCGCTGCTCCCAGCGGAAGAGTTACTTAAACTGCTCTGTGACAGCCGAAGCAAAGGAGAATATCACCAGTCCTTCCGAAGGGTGCCGCCACCAAAGAGCAGGCATGCGACTACTGAACAATAAAGGGAGGCGGGCACAGAGCAATCAAATGAGAGACAAACCCCATAGTGGGGAGGGCAGAGACCATGAACACCCGCCATGGGGAAAGCAAACCCAGAGTGGGGGGAGCAGAGAATCCAAAGCCTTGAGTGGGGAAAGATGGGAATCCAAACCCCATAGTGGGGATAGAGGAGAAACCAAAACCCCAGAGTGGGCAGAACAGAGAACTCAAACTCCAGAGTGGGGAAAGAGGAGAAACCAAACCCCAGAGTGGGGAGAGTGCAGAAACCAAACCCCGTATTGGGGAAAGAGGATAAACCAAACCCCAGAGTGAGGAGCCTGGAGAAACCAAAGCCTAGATTGAGGAGCACAGAGAACTCAAACCCCGGATTGGGGAAAGAGGAGAAACCAAACCCTAGATTGAGGAGAGAGGGGTACCTGAACCCTAGAGTGTGGAGAGCAGAAAACCCAAACTCCGGAGTGGGGGAAGAGGAGAAACCAAACCCCAGAATGGGAAGAGAGGAGAAAGCAAAACGCAGAGTGGGGAGAAAGTAAAATAGAAGCCCCAAAGTGGGGAGTAAGAAGAAACAGAACCCCAGAGCAGAGAAAGAGAAATACTGACCTTCCAAAGTTGGGAGTATGAATAAACAAAACCCCAGGGCGAGGAAAGAGTAAGTGTGAGAAGGACTGAAAACACCCGGAGTGGGAATGAGCACTGAGAGATCGGAGATGAAACCCCAGGATAACTACCCAGCACAAGATGGACTGCCTTTTGTTTGAAATGTAGGATTATGGGCAAAGGCCTATAATCATATACCAGCAGCCCTCCTGGAAAAAGTCTCCTTTCCTTAGTTTTCCTATTAGTATGTTTTCTTTTGAAATAGGGGAAGTGTGCCGGTAAGAATAGGATTCTGGACAGAGGACTGAAGTATTATGTTACAGACAAGACGACGAGCACCCCTTAGAGTTTCTTTTCTAGCATATGGATTGCACCTATAGAGTTAGAGAAAGTAGTTTCTTTTTAACTTACTCAAAATAAACCATTCGGAAAACATGTCTAGTCGTCCAAGTCCTAAGTCTGACTCACCATAGAGCGCAACATCGCTGTAAACTGGTTCGATTGGATAAATGGAAATGGCATGCCCAAAACTGTTGTGCTTGCTGCAGGGAATTGAGCAACTTAGCGGGTAGGGTTTCAGGTTTTCAACGCACAAGGTAAAAAGTGTAAGCCTAGACTAATCTCATGGAGGCAACTAGAACCCTAGACTGGGTGGA
This sequence comes from Ambystoma mexicanum, assembly GCF_040938575.1. NCBI lineage: Eukaryota > Metazoa > Chordata > Amphibia > Caudata > Ambystomatidae > Ambystoma > Ambystoma mexicanum. The sequence continues at coordinate 1,265,640,170 of NC_090934.1, read as the reverse complement.
TGTTGTGGTCTTGAACCCTTGTCAAATTGTTTTGGGTTCTGATTGGGATCTTCAATCAGGCAAGAACACGCTTCTGCACTGATCAATTAGATGCATGCTATTTTTGCAATGGTAAATTGCCTTCCAGCTGCACAAAATGTACCTTCACTGTTGCACTTTATGCAATCTGGGGGCAGACTATCTAGCATGTGCACCAGTGCTAATATCCTGAGATAATATGGATTGGAGCAAAGAGGCTTTGCCACAATCCATATTATTTGAAAATGTTTGCACTACAGCAAGAATTAATTGGACTGTTTTTGTACTCTGCTTGATGAATAACATAAAAAGAAATGTGTTTACTACATTTATTTTATTGTTACACAGCAAACATAGTAAAGAAATCATTCGGCTTCATTTTTGAACTCTGGAAAACATGTTTCAATAATACAGACTGAGACTAAACCCGTTTGCACGAATTCATATTATCAAAGCAGCAAAATTGGTTTTCAACTGCTTTATTTTTTTTGCACATGAGCAATGTTTTGATAATTTGGCCCCTAGACTCAGGTGCGCACTTCTTTAAAAAAGGATTCTACATTTGTATGTGTGCAGAAAAGTCCAGCCCACTGATGGATACTGTCCCCGCAGGTGTACTGCTTTAATGCAGTGAACCAGATGTGAGGGTTTAGGACTGAGGGACAAACAAAAAGTTGTGATTTTCTCAATGTTTGCCATTTTTGTCAAATTAAAGTGGGGTGAGATAAATGCCTTTCTGTCCCTACCCTAACGAGAATGTTCCTACTTGATGACCTTGTGTCCAATGTATCTGACACTCACGCTAACACATATAACCAAAGTGCACAAAGTTAATATATCTGATTTCAGTTCAACAAAGCAGTGCAAAAGTTCAAATGTATAATTCCCCCTACAGTACTCCTTTTGACAAGGGTTTGGTTCCCTTCCCCTGGATTAATTCAAGAAGTCCTTTGCAAAGATTCTGATTCAACAAAGTTTCATTCAGATCAACACAAAATGTCTTTTCCTTCCAATACGTCCTTCAGCTTGGAAAAGTAAATGTCTCTTTCACAAAACACTTGTTCAAAATCAAAGCAACTGTGTCCTCTACAAAGTATACTTCCCATGATGTAAAGCAGATCTAAGGATATCACAATATTCTTCCAATGTAATACTTATATTTATTTTTTATTTATTTTATTTTTAACACACATAGATAGGGCCCGTAAGCATAATAGCGCAAGAACACACAAACAGGATCAGAGAGCAGGGCAGGATCGGAAGGTGATAAGAAGAGAATTTTTGTCAAGACAGCACAGCAAATGTCTTTTGTTATACCACAGTTTGTCAGGATGATAAAGTTAACAGTTTCTTTCCACAACACCTTTTTGCCACAACCACACTTCTTCAAATCAACTGTTTCTTTCCTGGTATACTCGCCTGCCAGGACTAAATACAACTGATCCCTTTCCTAGTTTACTCGCATGCCAGGAAGAAAAACTCCTACAACTACAATTGGTCTCTTCTATCCGTGGCAAAATTTGTTCCAGGGTTCTCCATACAAGTATCCCATGTGAGGAGGGTTGAACAATGGCTGCCTGTTTTTATAGTCTCTTGACTCATAGCAATGTGGGTTACAGGTTTCCAAACTGGCATTTTAAGAAAGGAAAATAGCACCCATGTTGCCTTTTTATCTCCTTGTCATGGTCTCCTGGCTGTTGGCAATGTGGGTTACAGGTCTCACCAAGTTGATATCTCACTACAGGAGAATTGCGCCCTTTTTGCCTCTTTACTCTACTTGTTCGGTATTTAAAATGATCTGTTACTGCAAAATGTTCTGCTCGGAGTGCCCAGCGGTTAGCTTTTCCTTCAGCCCAACTCACTGACTTCCTTCGACATCTCTGTGTCACTCCTTGCTGCTGCTGCAGACCTTCTGTGGTCTGACCATACCGTTGACCGCTCCTGCGTAACTGCATCTGTCTGCACAGCCCTTCCCTGGAGATCTACAGGCTGCGTCAGGTCTCCACATCCTCCAGGACACCTGAGCGGCTCACATCAGGAGCATGTCTCCCACACTGCTGGGCTTTTTTCCCTGCTGCTGTCCACAAATCTGCTCCCTGCTGCGCATATTCTGCAAATCTGCATGCCTTCTCTTCCTGCGTCGGCTTCTGCTGGTGCACTGACTACGGATTCTGCTGCAACCACTTTTTGGCTGTCGGCGACCATCCCGACTACATTGGCCTCTCTTTTGACTGGGTCTGCCTTTGCTACTCGTTACCACAGCGTTGGCTGAATCCTGCATTTAAATGTCCCGCTTAGGTGCTTTGCTTTGCAACAACTAGACCGCAAATTCTTTTCAATAGCACCTCTAATCCTTACTGACTATTGGTCCCTCTTTCTCGTCCCAGTACAACAGGCATTACGGATCTTGAAGTCTACAGTGGTTTTGGTTCTTTAATATTATGAGATGTTATATGAATGATTTGTAATTCAACATTGGGGTTAGGAATTTCGGTTGTTTCATGAGAGGGATTGGTGCAGTGACAGCATGCTATTAGATATTTGGGAATTATATGATTCTCATCCTCATAAGAAGAAAAATACTGCGTCCCTCCCAAAGTAATCACCACTTACTTCTGACAGCCATCTTCTCCCTACTGATCCTCCCTCATAATCCCATTAGGGGCTGCCTTCCTCTGGCCAGCTTGGAGGAGATTTTAGGCTGGTGTTCAGTGATGACACTGCATGATTCATCACACAGAGAAATGTGGGTGCAGGTAAGCTGGGGAGTGACTGTAGTGGTTGCCAATGCATTCCTAATTTACAGAGGGTTGTGCCTGCAATTGTGCCAATTTCTGCCATCTTTCCCTGTACCAGGCCTCCGATGTAACAATACAGGTTCAGATGGAATGTGCAATTATTCCAGGATCTCTTCAGGCCCCTGGAAACACTTCACTGACCACAATAGAAAGCATTTCTAATTTATGTTTACATATTCACCTCCCAAACAATGCGAAAATGTACAGTATACTTTTACAATGAGAAGGCCATTTTGGGCCTGCCATTTCAAATACACTTCTAACCCTAAGTGGGTAGATGGCTGATGACAGCTCCCCAGGTGGGGTAAGGAGTCCAATCCATACTCAGGATTGGGGAAAATGCACAATACTTGAGTATGCATCCAGTGACTGGTTACTGATACTTTGCATCTACAGCGAGACCCTCTTACACCTTGCAAGTTAATTGCAAATTGAGATGGTCTCTGTGGTGCAGAGCTGGAAGGGGTAAAAATTCCCCTTCCTTCATAAATCACCCCCAAAGGACCCCATTGTTTCTGTGTACAGTAATTCGTCTTGACAAGCTTCTTTTTCACTTTGCTCATTTGAAGCCGATCTTCAAAATAATATATATTTCTATGTATAAGAATCTACATTATAAATAGTCAGACTGCATACCTCTTTCATGGGCTTATTTTCCTTTGCACTTCTGTCAAGGAATGTCTCGCTGAGATCATGTTGCATGTGATTTTTGAAAATTAGAAATCATCAAATATGTTCATTTTTATTTTTATGATCATGACATCATTTATTGTTTTCAACATCTTCCTTTTCCAGTAAGGACTTAAAATACTAACATTAATTTCCTCAACATTCTATAGGGACACTGGCAAAGTGTTTATGTTGTCAGAAGGAGATGAAGAATGCACACCTCTCAACTCTTATGCTTTTGGTCGATGTGACTGATCATAACATCATTCGGTGTTCGGAACATCAATTTGCAGCGGGTACTTGAAATATTAACAATAATTTAATCAGCATTTTGAAGGGACAGGCAACTTGAACATCGGCAAAGTGTTTATGTTTTCGGAAGTAGAGGAAAGAATGCACACCGCTCAACTCACCCGCTTTTGGTGGGTGTCACTGATCATGACACCATTCAGTGTTTGCAACATCTTCACCTTTTTTTATTTTATTTATTTTTGAATTTGCAAAGCGCACTACACCCCATGGGCATCGAAGGACTGTTGCAAGAAGATGTCTTAGTTACCGGCAAAAGGCTTAGCTCATGGTTACAGGGAGCACAGGCCTAGCTTGGTACAGTAATGCATATACATAAGTAATTATGTTTCCATAAGTAGTTCATTACATAGTAGGTTACAAACCCAGGAAAGCTTACTTAAAATGTTCATGGCAATAAAGCTGCCGTGGTACAGTTATACAAACAACAGTGTTTTGACAGCTTTCCTAAATGATGTGTGCAAGTCAATATTTCTGACGTGCAGAGGGAGGGAGTTCCTGTTGGTTGCTGCAATGACCGGAAAACTGGCTCCTCCTGCCCGAGCCCTGAGGGTCTTAGGGAAGGTGATCCGATTTATGTAGGCCGTTCTTGTGGCAGAGCCCTGAGGGACTTAGGGATGGTGATCCGATTTATGTAGGCCGTTCTTGTGGCAGAGCCCTGAGGGTCTTAGGGATGGTTATCCGATTTTTGTAGGCCGTCCTTGTGGCAGAGCCCTGAGGGTCTTAGGGATGGTGATCCAATTTATGTAGGCCGTCCTTGTGGCAGAGCCCTGAGGGTCTTAGGGATGGTGATATTATTTATGTAGGCCGTCCTTGTGGCAGAGCCCTGATGGTCTTAGGGATGGTGATCCGATTTATGTAGGCCGTCCTTGTGGCAGAGCCCCGAGGGTCTTAGGGATGGTGATCCGATTTATGTAGGCCGTCCTTGTGGCAGAGCCCTGAGGGTCTTAGGGATGGTGATCCGATTTATGTAGGCCGTTCTTGTGGCAGAGCCCTGAGGGTCTTAGGGATGGTGATCCGATTTATGTAGGCCGTCTTTGTGACAGAGCCCTGAGGGTCTTAGGGATGGTGATCCAATTTATGTAGGCCGTCTTTGTGGCAGAGCCCTGAGGGTCTTAGGGATGGTGATCCGATTTATGTAGGCCGTCTTTGTGGCAGAGCCCTGAGGGTCTTAGGGATGGTGATCCAATTTATGTAGGCCGTCTTTGTGGCAGAGCCCTGAGGGTTTTAGGGATGGTGATCCAATTTATGTAGGCCGTCCTTGTGGCAGAGCCCTGAGGGTCTTAGGGATGGTGATCCGATTTATGTAGGCCGTCCTTGTGGCAGAGCCCTGAGGGTCTTAGGGATGGTGATCCGATTTATGTAGGCCGTTCTTGTGGGCCTGTTGGATGAGGATTTGGCAATACGCTGTGAGAGGTAAAGGGGAGCGGTGTAGTAGGGACTTGAAATGCTAACATTAATTTCATCAGCATTTTGTAGGGCCTGGCAACTTGAACACCAGCAAAGTGTTTATGTTATCAGAAGGCGATGAAAGAATGCACACCTTACAACTCACCACTTTTGGTGGGTGTCACTGATAATAACACATGTTTCGAGGGTGTCACCTGCCATGGTGTCATTTCACTCACCGGCCAAGCTCCTTACTCGTCCCTAGACTTCAATGAGCTCATACCCAGCTAAAACACAACCCTCTTTTTTACCAGAACTGGTGACTCAAAAGGTTGGGAGGTATGGCAATGTAAAAGGTGGACATTTGACAAAACGCAATGGGAAGAGACTTGGAGGACCAGAGAGAGAAATGGGTCAAGCCAGTTGTAGTGCTCAGTGGTATTTTACTATAAAATGTAAGTCTTTGGGGTTGGACGCCTTCCCCCTGCCTTTAAAGAAATCGCCCTTTAGTGAATTTCAGACAATTGCCCTCATTACAAGTCAGGCGTTAAGGGTTTAACGGTGCCGTCGGCGCCGTTAACCCTTAACGCCTGATTCACACTTTAACACCTGCTTTTTGCAGGCGTTAAAGTCCAAGCCGCTGAGCGACCTTGGTGCTAATTAGCGCCTTCCCCATCCCCATTATGCCCTATGGGGCAAAAATGGGAATGGGGAAGGGCAAATGGTGAATGGGGAATTACCGCCCCACTCACCTTGGAATGGGGCGGTAATTCCGCCATCCACCATGCCGGACTCCGGCATGGACCATGGTGCTAATAGCACCATGGACAAGCGCCGGAGTCGTAATGAGGCCCAATGGCTGATCGATTGGAAATCTCAAGCAATGTATGGCCTATTTGACAGCAACTCAAAAAGGAAAGTAAATGATACACTGTGTAGCAGCTGCCTCCAGGGACAGTCTGCACAAACAACCCCTTGGGGACTCTGCTTTGGCTGCCACTGGGGGCACTGCAACAACAACCTTCAGAAGGCAGTTTGTATCATCTCCTCCAGGGGCACTCGGCAGCATCCTCATCGGGATCTCCACGCTAGCCCTTCCCGCTCTCCACCACGAGTGGCATGTGCTTTAACTCTTTCCATTGGCACAGTGAACCAGCTGAGTCCAGCGGAACTCTGCAGCAACCCCCTTGAGCAATCTGTTTTGGAATCCACTCATGGTGGGCTGTACTAATAAACCTTGTTGGCACTTTGCACAAGTCCAGCTACCTCTAGGGCGGGGGTGTGCAGCCTGCGGCTCTCCAGATGTGTTGAATTATGACGCCCATGATCCCTTATCATTGACTATGCTGCCTACTGCTGATGGGAGTTGTAGTCCAAAACATCTGAAGAGCCAAAGGTTGCAGACCCCTGCTTTAGTGGGAACTCGGCACACACACAAGCAGAACAATGGCCCCTGTGCCAAACGGGCAGATCACTGGTAGGCGTCAGAGGAAACCCCTTTCAACAGAAAAACCTGTCTTGCCCACACTGACTATGTGACAAAAAGCTAAGTCTAACTTTTGACGGAACTATTCTCTACGAGTTTCAGACCATGGCCTCGTGTTAGGCTGTGGCACAGAGCTGGCCACTTCATTCTGGCATGCTGAGCTCTAATGCCAACTCTATGGTAGGGCATTAACTATCCTGTGACACATTGGCTCAGGGCAATAATGAGGAATAATCTCGGGTGCAAGGAATTGTGCTCTAATCTGGTTGGCGCTCCCAGGAACATGAGATACTCATTGCTGACAAGATAGCTCAGTAGGTTGCGCTTAGAGAGGGCCAGCGGGTGTGGTACTTATGTTATTGTTATCATTAAGATTGGAGGTTTGGATGCCTGGAAGAAGTTCTCAGACTTTCCTCCTTCTTAGTTTGATGAAATACGTTCTAATGAGTTGGGTAAAAAAAAAACATCTATTTTAAAGTGTCCAACAATTTTTCAATTTTCTGTGTTCACTATAAAAACATGTATTATATTAATAATCCCAGACGCTCTTCTGTACAAATTGTTCAGCAATTTTGCTCAGTTCATTGTGCAATAAATTCAAGAAATTCAAGGTAGTTACAAAGGTTGTCTCACTCTCTCACTATGCATATACATATATTTAAACATCAAGCTTGTCAAGTGCCTTATAACTGCTGTATTCTCTTTATTTTGCAAATACTAGTAACAATTATAAGCTTCAGAGCTGTACTTTTCTCTGTGCTTCTGCCTTTTCTCTCCTCCTCTCCCTGCTGATTTTCCTGCTGATACTGAAACTACCCTGGTTACCTGGCCACCCTCTGAGCTCGGGACCAGGTCCCGTCCCCCGCCAGTCACACACCTGCGCTGCCTTCCTGGCAACCCTCGCACTTGGTGACTGTTTTCTGTACCCCTACAGTCCCACTAGCAGCACTTGACACCTGATGTCTGCACTTACCCTTGCACTTGCCACCTGCTGCCCGTACTTTTACTTATTGTTTATTCTATTATCCCATGTACCGCACAGTCCCCTCCCCGTCGCCCATCGCACTTTCCTGCTTCACCCTTCCCATGCACTTGGGCGATCTGAATGACACCTGGCCTAGTATGATCGTTGTCTGTCTTCCCTCTGTTCCCTTGCCTCGTCGCGCCTTGAAAAACTTGTGTATAGGCGCGTTATAAATGCAATACCATATCATATCATATCATACTACTAAACTCAAATCTGCTTCCGTAAGGCTTGAAGTCCATCACATTTTTAGCTTTTTAAAAACGTCTTTCTCCAAAAATGTAATGTGTTTAGCACTAAGTGAAGCACTTACAAGCAGCAGTTTTGGCACACTTCTTGTAAAATGACTAACTGAGACATTGCTATGGTTTGTATCACTGTAACTGCGTCATCAAAAGAAGCACATATTGCACACCGCCAGTGCAAAAAATGGTGACCTGGGACTGGTGGTGGTTCCTAATATATATATATATTTTTATGTTGGAACCCTAGTGGTCTTGAAAGCAGAGCTGAAGGGTTGTCGTCTTCTTGCTGCTGGCCAGGGCCCACTATGCAGAAGACCGTGAGCACATCTGCCCTTCTTCGTTTTGTGATTTTGGTCCTCTGTCTCATCTCTGGATGTTATAATGTCATCATGCCACGTGGAGTGTGACAGCAGGGAGAAATGAGGTGGAGTTCCAATAAAAGGAACCTCCCTTCGGGGGGAGGGGTTTCAGTCACACCCTAACACTGTGACTCTGTCCATGTGGTCGCTGGTGTGAGGCCTCCTCTCACACTTGGACCGTACTATAAATTGACAACAAAGATGGGTGTGTTGAATTGTATGTTTTGGGTTGGATATATCTCTCAGGAGCCATAGGTGACGTAGACAGACTTTACTGGGTTATTTTAGTTACAGGTAAGGACACAGGGATAAATACAGCAAACATAAGATAGGTTCATCGGAGAGAAGCATCCACCGGTCTTCCTGTGCCAAGCATAAGTTCCCAACTGACTTTTCTGGAACACAGCACCTACATCATCACATTCTAGTCAGCCAACATTCCATACCAAACATTCCAGGCTCAGACACACACACATACGGGAAATAGCCTCATAGCCAGAATAGGTAAAACCCAACACATCTCCCCCCTTACATACCAATACAATCAAAGGAAGAAACAGAAGGCACAGTCGTTACTGAACAATTTATAGACCACAAACAACTATCCTTTTAAATACCCATCCAGCAAACCACTCGAAGCATAAAGCTATTCCCCTGCAAATCCTTAGTATAGCTACCAAATAGATAAACCCACTTCCAGAACAATCACTAGTACCATAACAGGCCTTTTATGGAACTCACTACAAGGGAATCAGCCCACAATCCAGTTCACAACCATTACCAACTCACAACACAACTATAACCCTGCATTATCATTCACCAACAACTAGTTGTGCTAACACAAACAACATGGTTAATCCCTACTAACTGTCTAAAGCGTACTACACATCTTAACTCCACTATGGGCGTCCTCAAAACACCCTCTTGGGTACCAACCAAGCTGTCGGCATCCCATAAAACCAACATTGGCACCAACCAAAATATCAGCATCAAGATACCATCACACTGACACTAATAGTGAACCAACATTAAAACCGGGCCTCCAACCCACACCACCATTGGCACCACTTTAGGCACCAAAACTGAGCAACCAAATGCTCACAACTGAGAAACCCATGCTCACCATTGAGTACCCAATGCTCACATCAGCAACCAGATGTTCACAACTGAACAACCACATACTCACAACTAATCTTACACCATCACCCACACACATTCTCCACCCAAACCAAATGAACAAATTCAGCATTAAAACTTGGAAAATAGAATTTGAGTTACACCATAAAAGAGTCCCAAAATGTCATGCTTGCAGGGTCCAACTTGGAACATACCTGTGGAGGAAAATTGTAGGTTAAAACACACAGTGCAAATAAGAACATAAACATTGAACATATTCAGAGTTCAACTTCACTTAGTTGTCCACGCATCAACACTTCCAGCACCACAGAACTAACCACACTGTTTTGGCACCTGAAATGCCTCCAAGACTGCCACCACATATGGCATCCAAACCTCCGAAAATGCAACATATCTACAACACATGCCATCAATTTTGACACTACCAAGACCGGGAAAACCTTCCCCCAAGAAATAGGTTAATTCAGTGCCATCTGAAAAACCTAACAGAACCTACACCACAACACCTGCCACATTGCAAACCATGTTTTCATTCATCACATTGCCAAAATGATGCATTACCCTCATGGTCCACCATACTTCGCATTTTATACCGTCAACAGATGTTCAGTGAACTACCTGGGTCAACATACAACCTAACACACTTGCCAGATGGATGCACCCATTTGTAGATAGGTGCCCCCAGGACCAATTAACATTCCCATTTCCAAACAACGTTGCAGCATGTGATGGCATTCGCATTTTCAACATAAAAAACACTGCATCAAGACATGACATGCTGCCATCAACCATCAAACATATATATAAGGAACATCAATCCTATCCGCAAATGATTCCAGGAGAACCGATCATAGAATATGGGCAATGTCATCATAAAAAAAAAAAAAAAACATTTCAGGCTTTCGAGGCAAAACAATTTAAGTTTGCGGGTCAAGCACAGTCTACAACCATCAGATGAAACAATAAACAGGAACACTTCCCTGGAGATTCGATCGGAAGAAAAACAGACTGCTTGTAGAAAAAAAAACACCTGCGACACTTAAGTTGAAAGCATTGAAATCCCTCATGATACGCCGATGCGTATTTCTGACCATTCCCTTAGACGCCTGATACACGTTGATACACGTCGGGAGGTCCGTTACTCTGAACTGCCTCCTCCAGACATTGCAGTACATATAAAGTTCCAGTCTTCAAGAACGTTAGACCAACATTCCCTTCGATCTCTGACCATCGCCGATACCCCACGTATCCCAATGACATCACCATTGCAGTGAAGAATGCAGACACAAACACATCTCTCCAGACCAACCATCATCCGTGATCATAGGGTCGTGATGTCTCCAAGCCAAAGCAGGCTGAACCTCAACAACACCGCCATAGCTCTCAACCATTTCTGTTGCAAAGGCGGGTGAAATCACCCGATTTTGTTTTTGGCGGGTGAGACGCCCATTGAAATGAATGGGCGTGCTGGAGGCTTGGCGGGTGAGTCGGCCCTTTACAAGGCGAGTGACACCCGCCAAAAGCATGTGAGTTGAGAGCTATGCACCGTATTCAAGACGTCAGTGGGAAGAACTTTGAATAAGTACTTCACTGGAGCTGCGGTCTCTCCTCTTGCTTGCAATTCAAACGTTGACCAACCAAAGTCACTCAATTGTTCCCCGGTCCCCTTAAAATCTGCAGTTATAAGCCGCCGCTCCCCTCACCTGCACTCTATTCCAAGTACTCCACAGCTCTCCAACCAACGCTCCTCTAGGTGAAAAGCTGCGGCGAAGGGAGTTTATCAAATGGCTATGTGACAAATTAATAAAGGGTGCGCAGCGCTGCTCCCCAAAATCAGTCCAGGTGCCCCTGTGCTCACTCCAGGCATACAGGGCACGGGGCGTGCTCACCTTGGGGCTGGGGTGGACCAGTGGATGCTTCTCTTTCCACTCTGCTTACTGGTGGATGTCACTACTGTGGACCATTTCTTCACAGCCTCTTATTCCTTGTTGTTTCAGCTTCCTCTTACTCTGTTAGTCCTTATCAGCACACTCCTTTCTCCTTTTCTCCTTTACTCCTTTCTGTACCCCTTTCTGCAGTCTCCACGATCCTCGTCGCCAGTGTTGAATTGTATTTTTTCGGTTGGATATATCACTCGGTAGCCAGAGGTGACATAGACAGACTTTACTGGGTTATTTTAGTTACAGGTAAGTACACAGGGATAAGTAGGGCAAACATAAGATAGGTTCATCGGAGAGAAGCATCCACCGTTCCTCCTGTGCCAAGCATAAGTTCCCAACTGACTTTTCTGGAACACAGCACCTACATCATCACATTCTAGTCAGCCAACATTCCATACCAAACATTCCAGGCTCAGACACACACACATACGGGAAATAGCCTCATAGCCAGAATAGGTAAAACCCAACAGTGTGCTTGCCAGGTTTTTACCAGGGATCAATTCCGATGCGGGTTGGCCAAGATCACCAATGTGTGTGTACGGCAGCTAAGTAAAACAGGTGAGGTGATTCCTTCAAGCGCATGCAGCCTATACAGGCTGGGCACGCCTAATCTGACGTGGTCGTACCCTTCACAATACGCTTAAAGCAGACGTTCTCGGGCAAGGGGCTGAGGACTCCACCATCTATGTTCTAGTGGAACTACACTGGATACACCGATATGAGGGGGAGAATAAACATGCCAGCAACACCGCCCGGTGCAGAATCACAACGAGGGGCTATACTCCCAAGGAATGCACACGCAGATGAGGAAGGCACAAATGCTGTAGGAGCCACAGCCATAGACCAGTAGGGCGTTCATGCTCACAGTACATTGCGCTATAGCGGATGCTGTGGGGTGGGAATTACTACAGCCACGCTTCACTCCCATACACCATCTACAGGCACGCCATGGAGGGTGCAGGCATCAAAGAAGAGGACGATGCTATATCTTCAATCACATACCCAGGCCCAGGAGAGGGGGCCTTGTGACCTCGCAACCAACATAGAGAGGGGACAGGTGAGGCAAATCCTGCACATCACTCTCATAATTGCCCAGTGCCAGAATTGTACCTATCAGGATCGCCTGTGACCCTGGGCACTTGCTGGGCTTTATGTAAGGAACAACTGGAGATGTTCTTTGTGGTGGGTAGCATTGAAGAAGAAAACAAGAAGATATCCATGCTCCTGCTCGATGTTCGGACCCACGCTGTGTCATATTTCGATACAGGGACTGCACTGACTAATTATTTCACGCCCGTGGTGAACAGGGATTATGAAGGATTCCAACTTCACCAGGTCAGTCAGGGTGAAACAGAATCTCTGGACACTTTCTACACCAGGTTGAGGCACTGGTAGTGACATGTGCTTTTCCTGATGAAGAGGGAGAGATAAGAGGACTGATTATACAGAAGAATGTCTCAACTTCATAAACAGATTCTGAAGGAGCCTGTTCTCACGCTCAGGAAAATCCTAGAACTGGGAAGGGCACATGAACTGGTAGGTTGAAGAGCAGTGTACATGGAAGAAGCCATGAGGGGATCAAGATTCAAGGCAAGTCCATCATGAGGTGCCCATAACAAAAGCAGGGCCAGAGATCCTCCCATTGGGCAACAATGGCAGGAGTATATTAAGTCATCTTGTGAGTAGTGTAGAGGACCATCACCACACACCCAGGGATGCCCAGCAATGGGCAGGCACTGCGGGCGATGCAAGAAGATTAACAATTTTGCACGTTTCTGCAGCATAGTGTGCCCTCTCAACCATTGAAGGAAGCCATCACCCGATCAAGGACACCCAACGAAAGAAGTGGCGGCTTCCCAGGATGCACAGGAAAGCAACGCAGAACTGGATGAAGGTGTTGACGAGGAAGACGTTTTCTTAAAATCAGCATATGTCCAGCAACCTCAATGTGCGATAACTATCGTGTTGGCACAGGTGCCAGTGCTGATAGATACAGGTGCCTCCGTTATTGTGACGACGTACGCCCAGTTTCACAAACTGCAACTGACTCCCAAACTCCCAAAGCCAAAAATAAAAAATGTTGCTTATGAAGGGAGGCACCCATTAAACCTCGAAGGGGCATTTCATATACGCGTGGTAGAAGATCAGGTGACGATGCCCGTCATGTTGTACGTGACAACAGAAGCTGAGAACTCGCTACTCAGCTCTTACACCGCGAAAGACCCAGGCCTGGTACAATTTTCCTTCATTCAATGTCTATTAGACAGACATTGACATTCTGAGAGCAGACTACCAATATCTGTTCCTGGGAGTTGGCTGCCTTCAATACCATGAGGTCATATTACACATGGACCCTAAAATTCAACCCGTGGCCCTCAAACATAAAACAATTGTGTTCCATCTGAGGAAGGAAGTTGAGGATGAGCTCAGGAAGCTAGAAGTTGATGACATCATAGAAAGAGTGTGTGGGCCCACTCCCTGTGTTTCCCCAATTGAAGTAGCCCCCAAACTTAATAGGAGAGGTATGAATGTGTGTGGCTATGAAGACTACTAATATGGCAATCCGGTGTAAGAGACACCCCACAACAACCCTAGATGACATCTCAGCTGCTTGCTAGGGGCAGCCATTTTCTCCATGATTGACCTCCGTTCAGGGTAACACCAAATTCCCTTACATAGGATTCAAGGACCAGCACAGCATTTTCATCTAATGTGGTTCTTTTCCAGTGTAAACGGATGAGTTTTGGGGTATGATCCGCAGCTAAAGTTTCCGGGCACACTGTGAGAGGTTTCCTAGTGGGACTCAGAGGTGTCATCAGTGTAAGCGATAATGTCCGAACTACTACAAAACTGAAAAGGAGCATCTGAAAAATGTAGCAGCAGTGTTCCAGCATCTCATAGAAAATGTGTTTGTGCAACAAGACAAGAAATGCTGGCTCCTATGGCAGAAGGTCTATTTCTTTGGGTTTGTTTTCTAAGACAAAGGAGTGTCGGCGGAACCTCAGAAGATTGAGATCATCAAGAACTTCACTCTGCCCAAGTCGTTAGCAGAAAATTCAGAGTTTCCTGAGTATGGTACATTACTTCAGCCGATTTATTCCCAACTTGGTGACTATAACTAAACCACCAGGCTTGGGAAGGGAACAATGCATCACAGAAAGAGTTTGAGGATGCCAAGTCTGCCCTGGCAGAGGAAATGGCCATGGCATTCTTTGATCCCAAGAAGAGGTCAGAAATCTTGGTAGATGACAGTCCCTTCAGACTCGGGGATGTCTTACAAATGGATAGTGATGTGCAGTGGAAACTGATTGCATCTGCGAGCAAAGCCCTACTCAGACGGAACAGAGTTATCACAAAATGGAGTGAGAGGCACTTACGTTTTTATGGGGATGTCGGCACTTTCACCTGTTTTTGTTTGGACAGCCGATCACCGTGATTACAGACCATAAATCATTACTGCCCATCTTGCAAGGTTCGGCGCTCCGGCCCCTGCTGCATCTTGATCAATGGATGCTTCAACTGCACGACTATGCAGTCGACCCTCAGTTCAAGGTGGATGCAGAGAAATCCAGTGAATTACCTGTTGCAACAACCTGAATCACCAAAGCATAGAACGAGAAGCGGAAGCCGTGATCAACATAGTAACTCATACGGCCGTTCCCAAATCCATGTCCCTGGGAGACATCTCTGAAGCTATGGCGGCATTGCGCTGATTCATCCAAAACAGTTTGTACAAAATACTTTTTGGGGACGATATTATGTCGAAAAAACGTATCTAAATATATGGGAGAGTGGGTTAAGGAATTACAAGGGGTGATGAGGGGGTTGTGGGAGGGTTTATAATATAGTGAAAAGGGGCTTGGGGAGGGACCCCCAAACATAACGAAAATAAAATTCAATGGTTTAAAAAAAATATTCAATCGAAATTAATTATTTAAACAAAAACTCATGTCAATGTAGGGACATAGAACTGCTACGACACAACATAGTGGCATGCAACACACGGTAGATCAACTGAGAAGTGGGCAATGGTGCTTTTTTCTGGCAGATCAGGCACACTACAGGGCAGAGGTGGAAGTGTTGCCCACACAGGTCACCAGGGTGCTAATAAAACAACAGCCAGGTTGGGAAAGAAGGTGTGGTTCCTGGAGTTAAAGAAAGTGATGGATTCTATACTGCCGAGCTGTAGGTTGTGCCAGGCAATGCACACAACCAGGAGACGGCCACCCATTGACTCACCGTTCAGGGCGGAGGCACTATGGCAGGCGGTGAGAATGGACTTTGGGACCATAAATCTCAACAAACATTGTATGGTGATACTTGATGAATACTCCAGATACACAGAGGTGCGAATCATCACTTTTACCGTGGTGGAAACAGTACTTCCAATCCTGGAGGAGCTGTTAGCAGCTCATAGCATTCCCTGAATAATGTGAACGGACATCCCACTGCTCCAAAGGAAGGACTTCGAAAACTCCGAAAATTCCACAGGGCACAACATCACAAGATCACGCTGTGCTGGCCCAGAGCCATCAGCGATGTGGGATGATTTATGCAGACCCTTAATACTGCGTTCCGCATTGCATATGATAAGGAAGCCCACTGAATGCGGCTCTTACAACATTCCTAATGGCCTTTAGATCATCGCCACACACACATCTACAGGGGTGGCACCCGCAGAAGCATTCCTCGGCAGGGCAAATCAGGACTCTATCACCGGATCATGACTCCCACCTGGCACTGAACATAGACATGGTAGCTACTAGAAGAAAGCAGGTCATCAGTAATGAAAGTGAATCAGTGAATGGGTAATTTACCTCCATCAGGTTTCCCCCAGCAGGATTGATCAGCCATAACCGTTCCTTTTTTGGCAGCTGCACCCCCTGGGGCAGCTATGGATTTATCTTCAGCTCCACTGGGGGCAACTTTCTTTAAACAGCCAGTTGTGCAGACCACCAAACAAGTGCACTTTCGATCTGTGCACACTAGGAAGCAATTTATGCCCAACATTGAGAATAAAGATACTAAATCATGTGTCGAGGATTGCAGGAACATTGTTATAACCAATGTAGGGAAGGCAGCAGGTATAGAGTCTAGAGACTCTCTACGAAATAAGGTTCTTGCCTGGCTACGACAGCAAACGGGGCCAGGAGTTGTTAGATCATTGGACTTGAAGTTCGTTTGTAGGATTGATCTGGGCAACTGGTGCTCCGTCAACATAGTGACTGTGTTTTAGTCGGCTGTGGGTCTACCAATCTACCCGCCTGTCTTAGGCATTGGAAATATATTGCTGAGGGTGGATAGATTTGTAAATTAATATTATAGGCCTTCTTCCTTGGACTGGGCGATCTTATGAGAGACGGGTTTACAAGTTATAATTATGTTTATTTTGCTCTAGCTATTATCTTACTAATTGTACCTATTTCAATTGTGGCTTTTTGCCATGAGTTGTATATTGATATTATGGGTTGAATAATCTTTTTCTGTTTTTCTTTATTTCCTGGGGCTCTTTGGGTTTTTAGGTTGTACTTTATATCATGTGTTGTGTTTTTATGTTATATATGTATATTAGTTGTTTGTCTTGTATGCACCATCATGCCTGAGGGTCTATTGTGCGCGATATAAATAAATAAATGTAAATGTAAATGTAAATGTGACTGGTCCCATTGGGCATTGAAATGGATGATAAGGCACTGATACAACATAGGCAATCTCAATACAGCTATTCCTGGGTCACTCATCAACACCAATGGACAGTAATGACCAGGAAGGGTTTGATGATCACATCTACTCAGAATAGTAAACAGATCACAGAAGCCTGTAGCTGGTTCCGTCGGTTGTCGAAACAGTAACAGTACTAGAGTGGTATCGAGGAAGAAGCTCCATAGTTATATCCATTGAGTGATGCCAAAATTAAGAAGATACAGGCTCGCAGGATATCAGAGCGGGGCCAATGACTAGGCACCAAGAAGCAGGCATCCATGCAGGGACAATCGGCAGCTGTCAACTGTGTGGTGTACCATCAATACAAAGGAGGAAGGCACAGGTGTTTCATTGTATTGCCTGTCTCCTGGGCAATGGACATCAATAAATAAAGTTTGGTTTTTTGTTATTGTTTCATTTGTGGTTAAAGGTGGAATGTTATGACATCATGACACAGGCCGCATGACGTGAAGTCCCAATACATGGGGTGGTTCATTCGCACCCTAACACTTTGTCCAAATGAATCGGAGCCGGAAATGTGGAATGAAATGGTTTCATGGGTTCTCCCAAACTTTGCCTAGCAGACTGAGGGCGATGCTGGCATAAAGGGCGTTAACATGATGCTGTCCTGACTGTGCAGCCGAACCCACAATCAGTGCTCTGTGTTTAAGTGACAGCACTAAGAAAATAAAGTGGAAGAAGATGAGAATTGACCCAGTTGGTCCCTCTGGATCTGGTCCTCCCCAAGGGATCTAAGCATTTTAGGGGGGATTTTGTTATCGGAGAGCTCTATTTTGAATTTTTAGATGACAAAATCATCAACTGGCAACATAGCTGAGCTGGAAGGACAATATCATCATCAAAGTAAAACCCAAGGCTTTTGACTTTAGGCTTACGCTAAAGGATACACCTAGCATTGATGACATTTTCATGTACTAAAAATAACTGTGCTCACATGCGCAAATCCTTCCCATAACAATGAAAATAGATTTTAATATATGTGTTTTCCACAGCCCATGGCAGCTGCGGCGAGAGACACACACGGTAGGCCAATGCTGAATGCAGCATTCTAATCGAAGAGTGATGCGCACATATCCTGCACTTTTGGACTGTAGGGAATCTTTCTATTTGCAAGACATTTTCCACAGTAAGGTAAACGAACCCTGCTGGCTTCATAGCTCGCACATCTGGTTACTTAATACGATAAACTGTACAATGATATTATTTTTTAGACATTAGATCATTGATGTTGGCCAGGAATTACAATACTAGACTGTGCCATTATAATTTTGATCCCTAATACATTTAATGCTGCTAATCTGTGCCTTCGTGAATAGGAACCAACACGAGAAAATAAAATAAACGCCTTCGTTACAACACACTCATTGGTCTCAGCATACAAGGGATCTGCGTGAAATTACTGAGTTGAAAAGTCTGACCACCAAAAGCCGTTTTTTCTTTCTTCCTGCATTTGTCCCGCATATATATGTGGGGGGGAGACCCCTACAGCCCATCCACCTTACACCTATACATTACTATTAACTTTACCCCCCCATATACATATGCAAATAAATGGGGGTTGGACTTTTGGTGGTAGGACTTTTCTACTTAGGTAACTTCGTCCTAACCCGCATACAAGACACAAACTCGATACAAATATGATTAGACAGAAGAAAAAGTGGTATATACGATCAATAAACTTGGCAGTTATAGAAGTGAATATATAATGAATCAGCAACCGCCAAGGTAACATTACGACTTAGAACTATATATATATAGGTGAATGTTTCCTTTTCCATTTGGTGACCCAAAAGCACAAATTGCACACTCTACATGAGAGCTATGACATTGAACACAAGCACTCTATGCGTTTAGGACTAATCAGCAGATGTGACTAAGGAATACTCGTATTATCGAACAAATCTACTGTGTAGTGACTAGATGGAATCCCAGCAAGATGAAGGCTATCACTCCATTTGGTTATTGTGATGGGAGCATGGTGGACTATTTAAGCCATTTTTTTTATTCTTTTGTCCCCTCCTGAAGAATCTGAGAAGAAGGTTTCTTCTTCCTATTTTTAGGTTGTATAACATTAGAACATTAAATGAGACCAAGATGATTTTTTCTCTTCCTTGAAAGCCCATTCCATTTACGATTTTATTGAAAGCGCACTATTTCTTCGAAAGTTCCATGTTTTTAATGTTGCTGTTTATTGCGGTTTTTGTGTTGCTCTCTTACCTTTATGAAATTGTGCTTTTTCGAAATACATTTTTTAACTGAAACTAATAGAATCAGATGATACACTATGGGAGACGTGCTTACTTTTAAAGAGTGGCTACAAATGATACATCAACATCCATACTCATTACACTTTGTTGAGTTCAACTTACTTGTTGCTAACAATAAGGTTCATTTTCCTCTCTTTCTCTGTATGTTTGTAAATGTCAATTTTCTCCACCACAACACTTGACTGTACCATTCTCGATTTTAGGTGCTGACAGGATGTTTCTCTTATTTTCAATGTTCGACTGTTGGTGTTGACATAATGATACTTTTTCATTTAACTAATTTTTACTACACAAGGCGCTAACGATGTTGTGTGAGGAACATATCTATTATCCTGTAAGGTTGGTCTATGTTGTATCTTATCTACCCAATCTATGATGAAACTGAAAAATTATTGAAACTATAGCCATCTATAGAGCCTTGAAAAAGACTGACGATGTAGAAACATGTGTCAACTTTAGATGTTTTCAATACAATACACCCAGAAACTGTTACAACAAATGTTTTTGCAAGAGCATTCATGTTAAAGAAAAATACATTGATATCGATTATGATTTTTTTGGGAAAGATTTGTACACGTGAACACGGTTATTTTTAGGGGACACAATTGGATTGGAGCTGTGGCACTGGGCATATCCACATAACCTGTGCCCTTCAGCAGTCCTTGTAAAGGAAGTCTAACAGTATCCAAACTTAACTAAGAATTATGTGTGTTCAAATGCCCCAGTTTATGTGGCATATGATGGAATTGAGATTGCCCTTAAAGCAGAATCATTTTTTTGCTCCAAACTGAATTGACTCTGTTTTCACTCTCTTAAATTGAAAGGATTTGCTTTTCACCCACTGCTGAATAATATTGTAACAGATTTGGAGAGGGAAGACTTTGCCCTCAACCCCTGTGACTGCCACAAACACCTGAGTGTCATCAGCGTAGGATTGAATATGCCTGTGAAATGTCCTTAAGATTTTGTGATATGATATGGCATTTGTAACGCGTATATACACAAGTGTTACAAGGCGTGATTTTAGAAAAGGGTATCAGATATATTTTGAAGATAGAGGGCCGGGTCGACCCTGAGGCACACCACAAGAAAAAGAAGTGGAAGAAGATGAGAATTCACCCAGTTGGACCCTCTGGGTCTGGTCCTCCACAAGGGATCTAAGCATTTTAGGGGGGATTTTGTTATCGCTACCGTTGATGCCAGCAGGTGGTCCAAGATGTTGAGGTCCGCCATATCGAAAGTTCCAGGCCGTTTGAGCATGACAAGTAACAGCCCTTGACCGTGATTCAATGCTGAACGCATACAGTTTTAAAAGCCAATAAGTGTGCCTTCATTCCATACCAGGAATTGTATACAAGGCAATCCTCAGCAAAACTCCATTCTACATTCCCAACAAACTGAAACCGACCCCCCACACAAAAAACATACAACCCCACCAAAATCTTCACCAAAGTCCACCTTGTAAGCTAACCTGAACACAAAAAGAAGCCTTCATCCAATGGGCACTCAGATACAGCAACACCCTCTCACCCCACATCCATGCCGCAGCTTCAATCATCACCTTCCATAAAAGCCTCACTCTGTACCTCTTTTCGCACTCCTAACCAGCCAGACAACCCCAACGCTATCCCATGCCTATCCTAATAGTCCTATCTTGTTCTGAAAACGTTTATAATTTCTTTTTCACCTCTAAGACCCTCTGGTTAGGGCTAGTGCTGAATAAAATTTAAATAAAAATAAAATAAAAAATAAACCAAACTGAAATGGAGATAGACAGCAGTGGTCAGGCGATGGGCTGAAAGGCAACAGGCAAAGAAGGGTCCAGATAGGGCCTTGAAGAAAATAACTGAGGGTAGCCCAATGGCAACAACGAAGCCAGGTGGGAAAACAGACAACAAAAGAAACTCTGTTGGACAGTGTGTGAAATTCTTAAGAAAGAGAAGGAAAAAGTCCTCTTTTTCTCACCTTCTTCAACTGAAGAAGTAACAATGAAAATTCCCCCAACACAAGAGATGATTATTGCAATGTCATGTTTATATACAAAATAAATATAGGACTGGATACAGCAACAATAACAAATGTGGGAAAACGTGATCATACTGAACAGTGTTTCATGCCAAGCTTTACATGTTTCCGTACCCTTGGAAGTATGGTACTTTCTTCAGAGGTCAGTGAAAGTGAGTGGTGTTGGATGGGTGACATTGTTTTAACCTACAACCTATGAAGCCATAAAATATGATAGGATGAGTCGATAAGAGAGAAACAAATGAGTGTGTTTTTCCATAAATAATCACACACATAGTTAAAACAGATTTAAGAGCATCTATAAATGAAACTCGCTTAACCCAAAGTGAGGCACATTGAGTGAAAGAATATTACAAGAATTGTATTCCCTTGGGTACCACACGTGAAATCACGACAAAGGGGAAAACCTAAGCTATAGTGGCATAAAAATAGAAACACACAAAGTGTGTCATGAAAGACAAATGAGGGCTTCCCTTTTAATGAAAAATAGTTTGAAAAATGTAGTGTCGTCAATTGCAAAGGGGGTAATGGCCGAGGGTCAGTGAGGGAAAAAGCTGCTGAGCGAGGTGAGGTGACCATGGAAATAGGAGGGGGCACTTGGCGAGTGCCTGTGAGGACTGGGAAGTGTTTTTGATTTTCAAGCGTTATCAGGGGAATACCAGGGGAATCCTGCGGGAATCGGAAGAGAGTGAAAAAAGGACATTTTAGAAATGTTACACCTATTAGTGAGTTGGTAATGGGTTTTTGTGCGACTGGCCATGGCCAGAGGTCATGGCTAGTGGGCCCCAATGAAATGTATTGGTGCAAGATGTACAGTAGCCACGGCTGAAGGCCATGGCTAGTGGGCTCCCAAGAAACCTATTGGTTACTTCCTCATGGTAACGTTCTTTAGACTGGATGTTCCTACCAAGTATTCCTTATCTTTGATATTCCCATATCCAGATTGCTGCTCCGGATTTTTTTTTTCAGTAGAGGGCGTTGCGCATTGATGCCTGCCTAGTCGATGTCCCACGGAGGCCTCCGTCACGACATCAACGTCATCACTGGTATAAGTAGTCGCACACAGTGTCCGTTGCTCAGTTCCGTTTTGAAGTGTTAAGTAGTGTGCGGGAAGAACTGGTTACGACCCTTAAGAGAGCGCAGACTGCAATTACAAGAGACGTTTTACTGCGGGGAAAGCTGGCAGGGGCGATAAGAAATACGTGGAAGGAACATCCAGTTGAAACAACGTTACCATGGGTAAGTAACTTGTTCTTCAAATGGATTGTGTCCTCGCACGTATTCCTCATCTTTGATAGACTCCCAAAGCAGTAATACATGTAGGAGGAGGGAGTAAAAATTGTATTCTTTAAGTATGCACCGAATGCAATACTGCCTTCCCAAATTTAGTTTCTTGGCTAGTGGAGGAATCCAAGCTATAAAATCTTGTAAAGGTGTGTGCAGACCACCAAGTGGCAGCTGCACAAATGTCTTTTACTGGAACTCCCCTTTGGAGAGCAGACTAAGCTGCAATACCCCTGGTTGAATGAGCCCTTAGGTGCTGTGGACTGTCTTTACCCGCCAATTTGTAACATACTAGAATAGTTAGCCTGATCCAGTTTTGCAAGTCCGCTAATATAGAAACTGAAAGCATGCTTTGGGTCAAGTCTGTCCAATCTTTCTTCCTCTTTCCCTGGATGTGGAGAAGGTTAAAAAGAAGGCAGAGTTATTTTTTGGGTAGTATGAAACTCGAAACCACCTTTGGGAGAAAATTAGGCTTCACTTGCAGAACAACTTTATCTTTGTGAAAGACAGTGTGGGGAGGTTTGCAGGATAAAGCTTGTAACTCACTCACCCTTCGGGCAGAAGTTATTGCCACCAAAAAGTCAGTTTTGAGTGTAAGAAATCTCAACGGGCACGAATGAAGGGGCTCGAAATGAGTACCCATTAGAAATTTTAAAACTAAATTCAGCTCCCACAGGGGAACTTGAAAAGGTGTTAGGGGTAAACATTGGTCAACCCCTTCATAAATGGAATTACCAAGGGCATTTTAAATTATGAGGGTTCCTCAGCTGTGCGCTTGAAGATGGACAGCGCTGCCAGGTAACCCTTAAATGTGCCGACCAGGAGTCCTACATTTGCTAAGTGTAAAAGGAAATATAACACCGTCGGTGTATTGCACGAAAAAGGGTCAACATTCTTATCTCTATACCAGAACTTGTTCCAACTGCAGCGGTATAGAGATTTGGTTGCTGGCCTTCTGGCTGAAAGTGACACCTCCATTACGTCGTCCCTTAGGACCCAATCTTTGTACCTCAGCCTTTCAGAAACCATACGTGAAGGCTGAGAGTCCTGATATCCGGATGGAGAACCTGACCTTCCTCTAGCAAGAGTAAATCCTCCCTTTGTGGATGACGAATCGGAGGACAAATGGAGGACATGTCTAGATGGTCCGGGTACCACATTCTTCTGGCCCAATCCGGGGCAATTAGGATCATGGTTTTCCTGAACCTCCTCAACCTCCTTATTACATGAGGAATGATGGGGGACTGGAGGAAATGCATAGAGGAGTGGATATTCCCAGTCCACTACAAACACATCCCCTAGAGCTCCTCTCGAGGGAAATTCCCTGGAGCAGTACAGCTCATACTTCCTGTTGGCATTAGTTGTGAACAGATCCACCAAGGGGTTCCCCAAAGGGCGGAGATTGCTTGAAGGACTTCATGAGCTAATTCCTACTTGTGGATTACTGTACTCTGCCTGCACATAGCGTCCGCCGTCGTGTTCTTCTCTCTGGCTAGATGCACTGCCGATAGAGAGATTCCCTCTTGTATTGCCAAAAACCAGAGCTGCATTGCCTCTCTGCACAGTGGTAGTGATCTTACACCTCCTCTTTTGTTGAGGTAGTACATGGCCACTGTGTTGTTCATCATTATTAGGACATTTATTCCCCGTACAGATGGCAAGAAAGCCTTCAGAGTTAGTCTGATTGCTCTCAGCTCTAAAAGGTTGATGTGTAGTTTGGACTCCGATAAAGACCAACGACTGCTGATGGTCAAGTCATTGGTATGGGCTCCCCACCCCATGAGTGAGGCGTCCGTCACTACTGTTATCTCTGGCCATGGTTGCCAAAAGGGTTCTCCTTTCAAGATGTTCTCCCGACAAGCCCACCACTGAAGGTCCTGTGAGACTTTGTTTAGAATTTGTAGGAGATCTGACATCTTTCCTTAGAACTGTGACCACTTGGTTCTGAGAGCCCACTGGAGAGATCTCATTCTCAGACAGCCCTGTGGCACCAGAAAGATGCAGGATGCCATCAGGTCGAGCAGCCTCAGAAAATTGAAGGCTGGGGAATATTGGACATTTTGAAATGTCGTCACCATCTGCCGAATGTCTTGAGCCCTCACCTCTGGTGGTGAGGCTTTCCCCAGGGATGTGTCCAGGACTGCTCCAATAAACTGCAGTCTTTGTGATGGTATCATGTAGGACTTCTTGAAGTTGAGGGAGAAGCCCAGCCTGTGGAGGGAGTGACAAACGTAGTTTAGATGATGCAGAGCTTGTTCCAGGGAATTCGCTCTGATCGTCCAGGTAGGGGTAGACCTGAATCCCCCCTCTCCTAAGACTTGCTGCCACAACCAAAATTAGCTTGTTGAAAACCCTCAGGTGGAGCTTAGCCCAAATGGCAGAACCCAAAACTGATAGAGAGAGTTGCCAATTATGAACCTCAGGTACTTTCTGTGCTTGAGATGTATTGGCACATGAAAGTAAGGATCCTGAAGGTGCAGAGATACCAACCAATCCTGAAGCTGGAGGACCTGAAGGATCTGAGAAAGTGTAACCATGTTGAACTTGTCTTTCCTGAGGAACTTGTTAAATTCTTGCAAGTACAAGATGGGTCTCATTCCTCCGTCCTTTTTCGGAATTAGAAAGTGTGGGGAGAACCAACCCTTGTTCCTCTCCGCTGTAGGTACCAGTTCTATAGTTCTATAGCACCTTTCTCTAGCAGGTCTACAATCTCCTGCATAAGCAGTGGGTCTGGAAACATCAAAGAGTTGTTCCCCGGTGGATGACTCTGAGGCATGTGTAGGAAGGGCAGGCAGTAACATTGAGCAACTGTCTCCAATGCACAAGCATCTGAAGTAATAGCCTGCCATTCTGTCAGATGTTGAGTTAACCTGCCCCCTACTGATGTTTTGTGATGTAAGCCCTCAGAGAGGTTTTGGGGCAGCTGAAGCAGTTGCTTAGGGTAAAGCAGCACCCTCTGTTGCAGTCCTACTACCTTTACCCCATCCACCACAGGGGAAGGGTCCCTGGCCTCTTTGGGCTGGCTGCCCTCTGCCTTTTCTGAATGCGGAGCAATAGCGAATAGCGAAAGGACCTACCCCTCCAGGGTGCACCTGCAGGGCGGTTTAGAGTTTGTCTAATTGCAGCTCCAAGGGATTTGGCCGCGCCTTGGAAGTTTGCAACTTCTCCAAACTGTCATCAGCTTTCTTTCCAAATAGATGGATGCCGTCAAAGGGCATATTCAGAAGCCTGGACTGTACATCAGGAGTGAATCCAGATTTCCACAACCATGCAAATCTGCGGATTGTAGTACTAGCCTCTGTGGTCTGCTGATGTTGTCAACAGAGTCGAAACCAGTTTGGAGGGACTCACACATCACGTCCTTCCAGTCCTTGATAATATTCAAGAAACCGTCTCTCTCCTCCCCTTCAGGGAGATGGTCATCCGCCATTGAAACACACTCCCAAAGGGTGTGGCTGAATCTTGCCAACGTGCATGTGACATAAGCAGACGTCAGGACCATGCTACATGCCGAGAAAACTTTCTTGGCCATGACATAACTTTTTGTTATCACGATCCTGTGGGCATGGGCGTAGGACATAGGAAGGACAGGGGAGACAAATACCACCCACAATTTTAAGTGGGGGGGATATAATGGCATTTATCCCCCCAGAATATGCATACTCAAATCCCTTTGAAGAAGCAATTGCTACTGCGGCCTGAAGGTAATTACAAAGGCAAATGTGTGTGTGCCTGTCTCTGTGAGAGAGAAAGTGATACTGTTCACGTGGAAGTGCTCTAATGGTGTATGAATGTGCGATGTGAACAAGGTCGAATTGGGCCGCCATATAATTGTCTCGGGCACCAATGAAAAAGTGGCCCACAGTTGCAAATTGCTATTCATTCCTTTTGTGACACAGTTTGAATATTAACCAAGGAGGTGTTTTTTCATAACGTGTGATGCAAATTGTGCATTTTAAAGAATATTTATTCAGCAACACCGGTCAAAACTAGTAACTGCAGAGTGAATAAACTCATCTACTGGCCCAAATTGGTCAAAAAAGAGGCCCTTTTTGACCAACAACTGGCCCACACCAGCATTTTGTATTTTTGGCTCGACCATGAGCCTATTGCCCTATAGGCCAGTCCGGACCTGAATGTGAGCATATGTGTGTGTTCAAGTGTGACTTTGTGTTAGAGTATTTGTTTGTGAGCTTGTGTGGTTATGAATTCTCGAGTGAGATTTAGTCTGCGTGGGGATGTTGTGTTTGTGATGTGATGAAAAGAGATAGGGGGTTGCGGGCTGTGATGGAAGGAGCTGGTGCATGGGCACTTTGCGAGAGGATGGTGATTGGTAAACGTGGGCAAGCATTGATCTTTTTTTAATGTGACATGGCAATATTATTGGCATTATGGGAAATGGCAGGATGACTGTTCTTAAGGGCGTTGACGCCTATGTTGGCATAGCTTGCATGAACATATTTGTATACAATAGCCTGGCAATGTGGCTGGCATTATGGGCCAAGCCAACATGAGTTTGCTTACATGTAGGTAGTTATCTGTTTTGGCACAGCCTGTATATGCATGTTTGTATGCTGTGTCATTGCAATGTTACTGGCATTATGGGCAAGGCCAAAATGAGTGTTCTTATATGGGTAAATGTTACACAACCTGAATGAACATGTTTACAGTGGCAGCATGGGCATACTTTCTTCATGTGTCATGTCAATAATACTGGCATTTTTGGCAAAGACAATGTGAGTGTTCTTAGGAGGGACAATGGCCTATAGTGGCATAACCTGCATGGACATGTTTATAATGGCATGGTAATATTACTGGCATTTTTGGCAAAGGCATCATGAGGGTTGTTCCATGGAGATACTGGCCACTATTGCCACAGCCAATATTGACACTTCTTTATCTAGTTACGTATGCAGTATTGAGGTATTATGAGAAAAGGCAATTTGAGTTTTATTAGATAAGGATATTGCCCTTAATTAGCACAACTAAGATGTGGTAACAACATTATGGGCCAATCCATCATAAGTATTCTTACATGAGAGTACTAACATATGTGGGAATATTGCCATATATGAGTCCGGCCAGTGTGAACTTTTCTTCTTACAGTGGCATTACTGGCATTATGGGTAATACTGACATGAGTGTGTTCTTATTTTTGGAATACTGGCGTATATTGAAACATGGAGATTGAACATGTCTTTTGACACTAGCAGAATACTGGGATATAGTGTGTGCAGAAAGATCCGGAAATGCACTGAACAATACTCTTGTGTACTGTTGGTAACATAGCATTCAATTTTTGTATTGTATTCATATGATACCCCGCACAACCAATTGTATGTTTTATAGGTATTTACCCATTGTTTCAAAAAAGCTCAGCCATAAAATACACAATTGCAAACTTGTATTTTTATCTATAAAAAAAAAATCTAAGGGGGTGAGGATTATCCCTCCGATCTCTCATTGCTTGGTTTTGGAAGCCCTCACAATGGTTGGTTGCTCACACACATCCATGGGAAATATGTATTCCCATCCAATTAATACATACATTCACCTGCAGATGGATGTGATATCATTCATTAGCACTCTCAATGGCTGCGACAGCCAAAGAGTGTGCTTGGTCATGGCCTTTATCCATTTTAACCACCAGCCCAGCTCTCCTGCTTTCCCCTGTTTTTCCATTTCCTTCTAGATCTGGAATTAATGGAACTAAATTAATCAAAATGCATGTGTCTGCTTGCTTACTCCACCCTTGCTCTGGACCCATATTAACTGAAGCACTGTGACTGCCATTGAAACGGAAAGGGGGATATTTATAAAGCTTTAATTGGATTCTCCAAGACAGCCACCTTTTTGTAGTTGCATTTGTTTTTGAAAAACAAGTTTGCACTTCCAGCTTGTATCTGGTTGCCACAAACGAATTGGGTGATAGTGGCGATAAAGCATGCTTCGAAAGGCCACACTGGCAATAAAGAGCTCTGTGCAGCACCTGCCAAAAGCCCTCACTGCATTTGCGCCTTAATTCAGGTGGTGGACACACTGGCTAGTCATGCTTTATTATGCCACCACTTTCTGCCTCAGTTGAACAATACAAACAGTAATATGAGCTAGAACATAGAGTTGGATCAGCATAGGTACAAATATATTTTAGGACCCTTTGCAGAATGTTTATGGTGGCCCACCCAATCAGAGTTGTGGAATTATGGGCATTTTTAGCGGTTAGTTGCCCAGAATTATCCTCTCATGGACGGCTTTCTCCAATGATAGTTCCATTCCCTCTGTGACTGTTTATTATGTTTGTCCCCTCCAATTACATAATCCTGGCTCCCAACTCCTCTTCAATCATTGCATACAGCTCTCATTCTCTCCCCTGCCCCCTTCACTCACAGTCTGCCTGAACTGTTCTCTTACCCATCACCAAGCTCTTGGGCTA
The DNA here is from genome assembly GCF_040938575.1 of Ambystoma mexicanum. NCBI lineage: Eukaryota > Metazoa > Chordata > Amphibia > Caudata > Ambystomatidae > Ambystoma > Ambystoma mexicanum. Next base: position 1,265,611,063 of record NC_090934.1, on the reverse strand, counting down.
TATGATCTCTGCCCTGTTACTGACACCATTCCCCCTCAAGCCATTTCACACTGCCTGCATTTAACCCTAATTACGCTAGTCTTCTTCCTTGACCCACTGCAACTGCCTCTCGTTTTAGATGCACCATTCAAGGGGGATGGGCAGCTCAACCTACTCTTTACTGTGCCATGCTCTCTGGTCTAATGCTGTTGGATTGCCCTGGTCATGCTGTCATACGCAGCCTCCTCTTGTTGCAGAATTCCAGCGCTCTCAGTTGCCATGGCAACACTGCACAGGAAAAACATACAGGTTCATTAAAACCATGTTTGTTTCTTTTTGGCCCAAAACAACCGCTTGGACAGTACTTTGACACCCTTGGGAAGAAGTAATGGCAACCATTATGTGGCATTAGTTACCGGCCCATTTACACGCACGCAACACACAGGGCCATATTTTACCCCCTCCATCTGCCGTCAGGGAGCGGGCACCACCTGCTAAACCTTTCCCTAGGGAATCGTGGCTTCTACAGGCAGGGGGAGACCTGAGACAACTTCCTGAACCCAGTTGCTCTGTAATGAGATGGAGATGCACGTATCAACCTGTATAGCAATAGGGCAGCACACAGCAGGGCGCACAGCATGGACTGTCCAGCTGCTGGCCTGGCCTGGGCTGATGGATCGTGTCTTCTTACCATGCAAAGTCCCTAAGGTGTCCCCTATTCCCCCCATATTTTATGTGTCTCCTACGACCCTGCCTGTGGGATTGTGGGATATGAAGTGTGTTTCCTTGAAGAAGTTGCAGCTTGAACAACTAAGCTTTCTGGGGTAGGATGTTTAGATAAGTACAGAGGGTCTGCAGTTGATGCTCTGTATTTTGCTGACAGTTTTTTGCTGACTGCAGGATCACCTCCAGCGTTTCCCAATTTGTGGACACTTTTTCTGCAAAGCCTTGTGAAAAGGGATTATGGGGTCTTCTTGTGGCCCCTTGTCAAGTATATCAGGGAGGTCATCTTGCTCGTATACCGGTGTGGGCCTAGAACACCCCATATATTCTATAACCCTATTCACAAGTGTTCTATAATTACCCTCTGCGTGATCTCCTGGATCAGGTCTACTAAAGTCCACCTCAGGAGAAGTATCAATCCTGCTTGCTTCCTGTAAGGAGTCCTGCAGGTCATTCAATCTGACCTCTTCTGGGATCAATTCTTCTGAAATGGGAGATCTCACACATTCTAAACCAAAGGGTATTTTAGCATCAGAATCCTCTCCCTCCTCAGAAATTGAGGATAAAGATTTAAAGTAATCTGAGTGTGTCAGAGGTGTGTAACTTCTTTCTAACGAAGAAGGAGCAATAGCAGGCACTATGGGTGGACATAAGCTTGTAACTGTCGACGTGGACGTGATTGGCATAGATGGAGTCGAGACTGGCCTCGAGGTCATCAATAGAATCGACTGTGGCTTCGAGATCTTCGATGGAGTCGACAACGGTACTGAACCGAGCGGCATCAAAGGGGTTGACGTTCATTGTGTCGATTACTTCTCCTTTGCCGTAATCGCTGTCGGCGTCGATGACACAGTTTTGGGTGAGTCCACAGTGACAACGTCTTGTGCGTCACATAGGCTGTTTCTCGACTCGAGGGTTTTGCACGCTCTCGAGGAGTATGTGATGCTGAGGTCGATGACTCACGGCTCTTATGTTTACCAGATTTTTGTCCTGGGGTATCGCCTCTAGGTGTCTCTGAGGGGGGCAAGGCCGTATTCTCAAACACCTTTAACATTTTCTTTCGAAATTCCTCTCACTGAGCCGGGGAGCTATTTTTGGTAAGACATGTAATTCTCTCTGGTGAACTGGAAGATGAGGTCGAAGGTGATCTTTTTTTTATGATGTCTGGATACAGATGAATGGTGTGATCCGCTCCAAGATCTCGAATGGGAGTGTTTCCTATGTCAAGTAGACGACAGTCTCAACTTGTCTGAGGTATGTTAATGGGTTTTACCTTTCTCCAACTTCCCTCTGTGCTCTCTTAAGGCTTTCACCGTCATCGACAAGCACTCCTCACACTCCTCAAACTCCAAACATCGATGCCCTGCCCCAGGGCACCATAGACAAACCCTGTGGGTGTCTGTCAAGGACATCTATGCCCCACAATCTCTTAAGCCAGATCGGGGAATAGATAGAGCCGATGAAGTGGCCATCTCGAACAAATGAGTGAAGGATTTTCTCAAAGAATTTCGATTTCCTCACGGAACCGAGTGTGACGTTCCAAAAGCTCATGAAGCGCGGAAAACGGAACTGAGCAACGGACACTGCATGCAACTACTTATACCAGTGATGACGTCGATGTCATGACGGAGGCCTCCGAGGAACATCAACTCGGCAGGTATCGATGCGCAGTGCCCTCTACTGAACTTTCTTTTTTTTTCTGAAGCAGCAAGCTGGATATGGGAATATCAAAGATAAGGAATACGTGGGAGGACACAATCCATTCAAACTACTTGTTATCTGTGGCAGCTGTGGCAGCTTCCAGGTTCCTGTATATGAGCCGCGAGAAAGCCAGAGAAGGGGTTGGAGCTGAACATTGCATGTGACATGTGCCAAATGTCACAGTCAGCTCCAACCCCTACTGAGAGCTTCTATCTCGCGCTGGAAGCCCCGGCCCAGCCTTCACCCCGAAACGTGAGGACTGGGTTGGGCCCCCATACGCCTGGTGTGGCAGCGACCCCATGGAAGCTCCTGGGCACTGGAGTAGCGGGGGTAGCCAGGGAGAATGCAGGGGTAGGAAGGGAGGCCGGCGACCCCCAAATGACCTCCCTGATCTCTGGTATCTTGTGCACTAAGGTTCAATTTCAAGAAATACTGCTAATTACAAAACATTTTTTTTTATTTTTAGAGGCATATGCCAACTGGTTGAATTGGATTAAGCAAAACATCTACTGGCCTTTGTCTGTGAATGATGGAAACGTGCCAGGCAATGTTCTCTCCCTTCATCTCTTTCCCTATCTTCCCTTCACCCCACTCTCCCATCAACCCCACCTCCCAGCAGCCACGCTCCTCTCTTTAGCCTTCACTGGACCCTAGTGTGTACACTGGGAAATTAGATCAAAAGCAAACAAAACAAAAACTTTGCTTGTCAAGTGGTCACCAAAGTGCGGCCTGAATACAAAGAAAGCCCTGCTATCGACAAAAAAGCCCTCTTTTTGTACTGACAGCCTTCCCTTTTTCTTTTCTCTTCTGCTTCTGTCCCAGCTAATAACATTTCTGCCAACAAAATAAGAATTATTATTCTCATTATTATTATCAGCAATTATGTTAATAAAAGTTTTTTGTCAATCCCAGACTCGCATTTAAGAATAAATCAACCAGTAGTTTTACTATGAAACATTCATCCGACAAAGCTTTAGCTGTGAAGTTTGATTTTAAAATGGCTCCCTGCAAACAGAAACTGCATAAACAAAGAAGCAGTTTTGAAATCCCATTTCTATTTCTGTCGATCTCGTGCTGCAGCTACGAAAGCTGTTAATGTCCTCCTTAGCTTCTTCTTGCAATCACAAAGAGGACGGAAAGACATTGATTCGTCCCATTCCTTCATCTTCTGCTGATGGAAGCTAAGGCTCTCGAAATGATGGAGGTCAATTTTTAGATGAGGGCAGAACCAACATCTGCATGATGGAGGAGAGGATATGTGAGGCAATCTCCATTTTAATTTCACCGGATGCTACTCAAACTGAGGCAATGGTCAAAAGGTCAACACTGTTGCTAGTTTATGGATAATTGCAAGAATAAGAGGGTAAATGGACAAATGACACAAAATTAATCTAACAGAATAGTAATTCAAGGTTTTCCTCTCTATTCCAAGTCTAATACACCACTGACATTTGGCACTGAGACTTGTAAGAAGGTCGTATTTGGGTTTTCCCAATCTGGGTTGTGGGCAGGTTCTATAAAGTGTACCTTTTTGGGTGCTTCACTATTTCTCCCAGTAGAATGCGTGGTCAGTACATTCAGGGGCACAGTTACAAATATGCGTGGGTGCAGGGATGTGAGGACACTTTGCTGGCACATCTCTGTGCCCGCAGATTGCACATTGCAAGTTAGGGGGCATTACTACATCAAGGAGTTTCTGGCTATTTTGACGAATCCAGGGAATTCGTCCCTTCTCCACAGGGGGGTGGCACCCCCTTTGGGACTAGAGAGGTGAGCCCATGGCACTTAATATCCCTTATAGGAAAGGGAATGCAAGATCTCCCTGGGAGGTGACCCCACCACACCCCTTTAGACCACAAGGAATCTCCAGGTAATGATTTTACTACAACCCACTTGAAAGCAGAATCCAAAGTGTTTTTTGTTTATATTGGAATTGAACACTATATTAAGTTCCAAGGACTTGCTTAATAGCCTGACAGTTAAGGGGTGCGCAGGAACCTTTGGAAGGAATGGTGTGGTTTCTGACCCTACTCTGTTAACGTCCATGTCTGAACAGCAGAGCCACTGAACTGAAGGAGAAGCGAATCGTCTCCAGAGCAGCACACTGGTGTACTTCCATCCTGATGCCAAATTCATGTCGGCCACAGGCAGGAGGAACCGAAAGAGGTGCCCCGACCATGAAGACATCAGAGTCCCGGTTCTGCAACTAAAGGAAAAGCTGCCTTCCCCGACGAGGACCATCGTCTGAGAACAGATACACGACAGGTCGGACAGACGCAAGGGATCTGAGGTGCTAAGAGAGCCCACGAGGGGCTAAACTTCAGAATAGCCCACAAGGGGGTGAATACAACCAGAGAACCTAATGACTTGAGAGGCCATGCAGCCTACGAGGGGCTGATCCTGAGAATACCCCAGGAAGGGGTAAATGCTACCAGAGAATCTGAGGGCATGAGAGGCCAAAAAGCCCACGAGGAGCTGACCGTGAGGATATCCCACAATGGGGTGAATGTAACCCGAGAATCAGAGGGCCTGAGAAGCCAGACAGCACCACGAGGGGCTGACCCAGAGAATAATTCAAAAGGGGGTGTACACATCCTGAGAATCAATGTTCTGAAAGGGCAGACGGCCCATGTGGCAATGACTCCGAAAATACAATAACCAGACAACCTGAGAGGTCGATTAACTCACGTGCCGCTAAGCCACAGAATACCTCTCGAGGAGGTGGTTTCCACAACATATCCAGACGTCTGAAAGAGCCAGATAGTCTGCGCTGAGCCAAAAGATATAACAAGACAGATGAAATTAAAAGACGTAGTAGGGGTGAACAACTGACTGAATATAAAATCAGAATGATCAGGAAAAAGAGAAAGACTTATAGGACCCAACTTTGCACTATAATAGCAGGAGGGGGGCAGCGGAGAGAGAGAAAGAGAGAGAGAGAGAGAGAGAGAGAGAGAGAGAGAGAGAGAGAGAGAGAGAGAGAGAGAATGAATAACTGGATGGGGAGGGTCAGAAACCAACCACCAGAAGCCAAGTACAGTTTACGCAGGCTAAGATTGTGTTTTTTTTGTTTATTAGTGGTAGTCATAGAGCATAGGAGACAACAGGTTTGGACGGAGGATGACATTTTTGTGAGACATCCTGACAAGCACAAGGTTATTGTTTTCTTGAAGTTAGGGAAACCCTTCCTCGTGGGTATAGCGATAGTTGAGACCTTCTTTTCTTTAATAAAACGTGTTGGACCATGCCTTGCTTGTTGTCTGTTTACCTCACTATGGACACACAGGACCTGCAGCCAGCCCCTCCATGAACTTTTGGTCTGTTCCCAACAACTAACTTTACATTAGCTCACTGACCCCAGGTGTTGTAAGGCCTGTTGGCTCCCACCGCCCCCTGCCCCATCTCCGTGCTCGCATGTCGGCCAATGAGGGCATTTGCAATGACTGCTATTAAAAGGCCCACTACTACAAAACTATCTCCATTCAGGAGATGGAAACGGAAAAATAAACCACAGAAGTGCTCATATAAAGCATGGGCATTGCTATTTCGAGCAGAAGAATGTTGCTTGACCACTGACAGCATTGTGTTTCACCTTCACCTGGGCTGGCTGCAACAGGGAGACAAAGCTTCGGGGGAAAGGGTAGAAATCTGTTGCACATTGGCACGTGCTACATAGAGTGGCACAGACCCCTGCAGCCTGCTCCTTCCCCATTTTGCATGTTGCTTGATTCCAAAAAGTGCAGGCCAAAGACTAGACAACACCCTTTGTGAATGGGGGCCCAAGGTGAATGCATATCAGACAAATTTAACATATATGCTGTCTAGGCTTTTATTTCCAGCGCTAAGATGCACTTGCAACGTGCACATTGCGCTATATAAAAAACACATACTATACCACAGTATGTACCTAACAGTTATCGGGTTATGCGTGTGGAGTGTCCTGTCTTGCAGTTCATGCAGAATATGCCCAGATCTCGGGGGGAGGTGGCCTGCTTGTCCAGTTTATCGATTTAAAAGCTTCATTTGCATTCATGATGGCCAGGAAGATCTTTTTTTGCATACTTTGATATTATAAGTTTGAGTGCAAGGAGCTCTGCAGTAGTGCCCTGCCTCTCAGTGCCCCTACATAACACACTGCCTTATCTTGGCTCAGGGAAATAGGACAGATTACTGAGAGCTGGTTGCTGGTAAAGGTGACCTTGCAGAAAGTCTGAGATCCAAGATCCAGTCACTTTCCTGGGAACTTTAAGTTCCCATCAAAATGAGCAGGTGAGAGTGGCAGACAAAAGAAAGCAAAAATTAAACTGCATTTATTGATAAAGGCCCATTGCATCCCCCAAAAGGGGACCATTTTTTGCACACAACCTAATCTTCAACAGTACTGTTGCAAAGTAGCAACCTGCTCGACAGCAACATACCAGAATGACATGGGGTATCGAGGGGTCCCTGATCCAACATCAATATGGAGACTATGAATGTGCTCTCCTGGTAGAGGTCAGCAGCACTGACAATGCCAGGGACTCATGAGATTTCATTGCATCCCAACTCACCGAATCCCATTTCACTGCCTCAAAACACAGGCTCTGACACCCAAGGCCTTCTCACCTAACCCCCACCCACTCACTTTCTATATGCCCAACCCCAATCCTCCATCCTTAAATTTATGGCAACAAAAGGGAAACATTTGGTAAAATAGGATTCAGTGAGTTGGGATGCTATGAAAGTGGCTGATTCCCAATTGTTCAGCCTGTGACCCTCTTAGGGCTCTGAGATGTTTTGGACTACGAATCCCATGATCCTTCACTATAAACTATGCTGGATAGCTCTGATGGGAATGGTAATGCAAACACCTGGAGAGCCAAAGGTTTGCAGAGACCCCTGCCCTAAAAGACAACTGCCAGTCTTCTCCCAAATGGCGCAGTGGGGCAGCCGAGCCACCTATATCACCATGGATCTACTAGACTTCAGGTCTTTGTTCAAGATGGTGCCGCGGTAATTCGCTGGCAGTGGCATGGTGCGGCAACCACTTCCCTTACTGGCCGGGGTGGCACACAGAGCATCAGTGTGTGATCGAGATGTTGTGCACTTGCTCATGGAAACAGGAGTGTTTTCAGACGATGGCGAAACTCTCAGTGGTTTGGCTTTAGGTGGTTATGTCTGTGTAAATGGTTCCAGAGTTTGGCTGCTTGTACTGAAAAGGAGCGACCGCCCCAATTCTCAGCTCTGGCTTTTGGCACAACCAACACACCTGCTGCTATATAAAATGAAACAGACACAAGTGATTGGTGTTAATATGTGGGTTCGCCATGGTTGCATGTTAGAACAGACCTTGTTTGGTTTCTATGCAAACGAGACACAGGATCTGCTTTCGGGAGACACATGAGCAATTACTAATAACAAATGATTGCAGTACTCCAGTCTTTTATAATGCAATCATCATAGCCCACATTAAATTAGCACTCTCTGAACAACACTGCTCAAATAACGGGCTTTTGTTAAATGAAAGGATATTCGAAATAAAGAGCTATGGCTAGCATGAGGATCTGTGGAAGTGATTTTGGATGGGTTATGTTAAATGTTAAATGTTAAAGGTATTTGTACCACGCACCGTCACCAGCAGAATCGGTCCGAAAAACAAACAACCAAGATTCATTCTGTGATCAATTTGATTAGGAAATTGCTCTGTCTGTATCGCTGACATACAAATTTGATAAGCCGGGATAAATTAACAGGGAGAGTAAGTAATCCAATTGATTTGCAAGTTTGGTTGCAGTGCCATTAAACCTAGATTACATGCCTACTACAAGAAGTCGCTTTGCAAAATTGGACTTTTTAGATCAGAGGGACTCTTGAAATAGTGATAACCTATTAAGACTTGAAAACAAATGCTCAAAGTATGGATGCCCTATTACAAGGGTTTGAAACATGTGGCTCTCCAGATGTTTCAGACTACAATTCCCATGAGATCTAGCTATTGACAATGCTGGCTAGGGATGATCAGAGTTGTCATCCAAAACATTTGGAGAGCCAAAGGTTGCAGACCCCTGCCCTAGTAAGACTATAAAACAAATATGTAAAGTATTGATTGTTGTATATTGTATTGTGTTGTGTTTATTAATTGAGGTTACCAGTTGTTTCACCCAGGAAACCTACAACGGAACGCGTCTGTAATCAGGGCCATCCTGAAACAGGTGGTTTACAGTAAAGGGGAAGGTGGAGGGAAAAATGACTAGTTGGTTGTGGGGAAATTAATGGTACTTAGACCAGGGATAAGACAAGACACATGGCAGACAGTGGTCTCGGTCAACTTGATACCCTAATAGGACTAGAAAACAAATAGGGAAAGTATTGATACTGTAACAGGGCTAGAACACAAAACTATCCTTTATGGATTTTCTATTTAATCCGAAATCAAGAAATTACTACCACATACATAAAGTATTAATATACCAGTAAGGCTAGAAAACAAATATTCAAATAATTGAGAAACAGGAGAAAAGTTACTGACACCTGTTTCTCCAGTGCTGGGAGAGGAAGGCTCGCCCAATGGCAACTTCTTGGGTTCCCTTCTCTACCGTACCCTTGTAGGACTAGACAACACATACATACAATATTGATACTCTAGTACTGCCAGAAAACAAACATCCAAAGCATTGATACCCTGGTAAGATTGGGAAACAATTCCAAGTATTCATACCCGAGTAAGAAAAAGGAACACATTCTACAAAAGCTCACTTATTTGCTGTATGCAACTGCAATTCTATCCCAATTGCGAGGGAGTGCTCTGGAATCCATCTCATTTGTAAACCTGGTTCCTCACTGATTCTTCTGTGGATGTGGCCCAAACTGGAAAGACGATTGTACACATAGAAATACAACTAACACATGTGGGAGTGCTCAGGAGCAGAGGCGAGCCCTCAGTTTTGCGTCTGACGTTGGGTGGATCAACTCTCCATTCTACACGTCTAGGTGTTGATCTGAAGGGAACACTGTTGGCTTTTGGTTCAGTATAGGTTTCACAACGGGGTGTTAAGAAGCTACAAATCAGCATTTCTGTCATATGTTTACCTAAATAAAGTTGTCCATTGTAACTAATGAAGCCCACCTATATGTAGTCTTCTGATTGGACCAGCAAAGATCGTATATTGCATTAGCGCACAGACAATATGTATCGCTGGGTACAAAGTAAAGTGCCATGTTAAATGTACATAGAGTGTTGTGAGTATGTACTTTAGCTGTTATGTACACATTATTGACACTTATGCCAAATGTACCTAACGCTTCTAAACGTGCAAATTCGTTCTATAAACATCGAACCGACACTTTATTGCAGCACTGAATTTATATGGATTAATTATGATAAAAAACATCTGCTAGGCATGGAATCAAAGGTCTGCTCTTCGGAAAGCTAGACCAAATTCGATTTTGTGAAAGTGAAAATAAATGAATTGGTTGTAAAATGTGCATGTTGTTACTGCGGTTGTTCACACATTTTTTTAAAAGCTGCTTGAGAAAATTGCTACCATAACAAAAGAGACAAGGGGCCTCATTACAAGTATGGCGGTAAGGCAACAACGGCGCCAGTATCGCTACCGGCACCGTTGCTACCGTACCGCCATACTATGAGTTGTGCTTGCGGGTCTCGCTCTGCCCGCCAGGTCCGACCTCGGCATTACCCGGTAATTGCCCATTCACGGGTGCCCGTAAAATCACGGGTCCGGCGGCAGCAGTACCTATGTTACAGGCATGGGGCCCAAGGACACTACTCCCAGTCCATTTTCCCTTTCCATGACTGCCAGTGGCATTGGAGGGGGCCAGCGGAATATGTGGCAAGCACGGAGAAGGCAGAAGCCGGTAAGTAGGTAATCGAGAATAGTGTGAGGGCAGGGGGAACTGGTGGCCAAGGTCCCAAGCGGCAAGATGGACGCATCACCATGGAGATCGGAAAACGTCTTGTGCCTTAAAAATCTGTGTTTTTAAATCATTTGTCTGGTTATTGAAAAGGGGAGCCTTGGAATCACCCTTCCCACGCAACCCCTTTTGCTTGTATCCCTTGTTAACTCGAGTGGATGGCTTACAAGTAAAGCACCGATCCCTGACTTCAAACCAGTCCACACTTTGCAGGTTCAAATTCTGCAGTAGGATCAACTTAGCTTTTCCACATTGTCTCGGCTAAAGAGAAAACTTTTCACACATTTGCAAGCGAGTCAGAAAGTTGAACAAGGATGTAATTTCCAAAAGCAGGTTATTCCACAATCAGTGCACCTGCACAAAAAAATCTCATGCCTCCTTGGGTAATGCACTTGGCTGTACAAATATGTTTGAAGTTGAGCAGTTAAAGCATTCTGTAGATTTTTTGATGGCTAAGGTTGCCCAGCAACGCGTGCAAAATTGTTTCAGACCAATGGTTCTAGAGTGGGTTTTTTAATAGGTGCGATAGTGCTGATTGCTTCAATAAATGGGTTCAAGAAGGGAAGAACCGAGGTTTGTGCTAATCCTTCCTCCCCTCCGGGTACATCCCTGAATACCAAAAAACAGAAAGTAAGGAAAACGTGTTTACCTTATACTGATAGCCACTTGTTTAAAAACATGTTTTTATTCAATCATAAATATTATTTGTAACAGAATTCTTATGCACTTCATGTACAGTTACACACATTTTTCCAAAAAGTGATATGTATAAGTCACATTCCTTCATTTCAAAATATATGCATAAGGATGTTTGCCGTTTGCCTGTTGTGCAATACACATTATTCAACGGATACACACGTTGTGCAACAAAACACGTATATGAACAGAGAGTTCAAAAACTCAAGGCAAAATTCAACAAAGAATAAGACAAAAAATGAAACAAATAATGAAGACAAAACTTCTTTAACCAGTGTCCTAAGTGCTGAGACAGCAGGGCCTCGGTAAAGCAGGAGCCCCCACACACTAAGGAGTCACACGTGATACACGCATTGTGTTCAGGCTCCGCTCGTGCACTGAAGGGGTGCCACGTGATGCCCCGTTTATAGGGGAAAACCAAGTGTTGCAACACATGTCATTGGTCTTAAAGAGACCTCTTCCTTCCTTTTCATAAAACGAAATAACCATAAGAAATATGTAAACACATCAGAATCGTATAACTCGAACCAACAGCATAAAGTATTCACACATCTACAACATAGTCCTGCAGACGTGCGGGCTGTCGTCTGGACTCTCTCTGAGGGTACTTTCTCCCTCCTGCTTGCTCCGGGGCAACTTCCACCCCCACATCAGGAGCACCATGTGCCTTGGCGTCCCAAGATGGCTATTCATCTTGGAAATCATGAGCATCCCCTTCACCAGAACTTTCACCACTGGAGGGGTATCAGACATTCACTCCTTGCAGGGGGTCCCCGGCATTCACCTTCTTGAAGAAATAAGAGTTCCTGGTCACAGTGCCGCGACCATTGGATGCCGTCACTATGAACCCTGTTACATCCACGCTCTCCAACGGTCTTAGTTCATATGTGTGAGGTAATTTGCCTTCTGGGTGTCGGCATCTCACCAGCACAGGGGCTCCAGCCACAAATGGAAATCCTGCAGACCACGTCTGATGCTCTCATTGGTGTTCCTCACCCTCCTTTCCTCCAACACCTGCTCATCCTCAATCACACCTGGGACTTTATTCTCTGGGTCAAGTGTCAAACCGTGGGGACATCTGACAAATAATGCTTCTGCTGGGGCAATCCCGATGGACAAGTGGGGTGTTTTGCGATATTCAAGCAGGAACTGATAGAGGGCGCGTTTGAGTCAAAGTCCCTGGCCATGGGCAATCTGGAATGCCTTGTTCCAGGTTCTCATAAACACCTCTGTGTCATGATCTGGGATTGTGCTAAGTGTATGATCTGGGTCTGTGCTTACCTGGGCTATGAGGTCATGTGGAACTTGTTAGTTTCATGGAAGGTTGGCAAGGTCAGGGTTCTGGGATTCTAGGGATGACAGTTTGCTGTTGCTCTGGATGGATGTGGATGTACCGGTATTTTCCTCTACTACCTTGATACTTCAATTAACCCACAATATAACTTACCTTTGGTAGTTATGTCACTGGCGACGAGGATGCTTGCGCTACTTGGAAGGGTCCGCTGGAGAGGAATATCGCCTTCCTGAGGTGACATCCATACATCTGTGTGGGGTCCGGACGGCCAGAAGAAGTTGGCTCGGCGGATCCTGCAGGCTGGGCCGTGCAGGAGCAGCAGTGGGGCACTGTTTGGGTCCAGGAGAGTGGGCTCCAGGCAGGGAAGGGCCAAAGGACTTGTGCCCATACATGGAGGGGCAGCCGCGGGTGCTGTGTGAGGTCTGTGGTGCTAAGCGGACGCAGAGTTGTTTACGGTTTGAGGTGGCCTTTGTGTCCTTTTGGGGCTTACCAGCGGTGTAGTGCGGTCTGGTCTGGAGGCTGTGCAGCACTGGTTGGAACTGAGGTTGTACTGGAGTAGAAGGAGAAGGTGAGGCAGAGCGTCTGCCTGTCGCGGTTTCGGTCCCTGGAGGGACGGACGGCGGCACAGAGGCATGTCGGACACTGGTGTGGGTGAGCTGGCCGGCGATGTCCCCTTCATGCTGTCAGCGTGCGTTATGATGACATCAGTGGTCGCGGTCGAGGCATACAGCAATGCTCGGTGGAACACGTGGCTGCTCTGGAACACAGCGTGAGTTCTGTGGGGCCTGATTGAAGGAATGAGTTGCAGGGCCGGCTGGTGGAGCACGGCACAGGTTCTGAGCGCATACTGGTTAGCGATGTTTCCAGTGCATCGTGTGTTGTGGTACCCCGAGTGGGGTGGGGAGCATCTGATCTGATGGTGGGGCCAGTTACAGGAACTGCGTACTCTATGGACGGTGTGGCAAGGCGGGGCAATGAATCGTGTGGGAAGGCACGGTTGGGTTGTCCCGGACTAGCTGAAAGCACGGAGGACGCTTCCAACATGTTCGTGGAAGGGGGTTTGTGCTTTATCTGCACCAAGGGATGGAGCCAGCGGCGGGAGGTCTGTGATAAGTGCAGTGGAATCACTGAAGGTTTGAGGGAGTTGGACCTGGACTTTTGGGGATTATACGTTCGAATGAAGGCTTTCACGAGGACGGAGGACTGAGCAGGTTAGGTGTTTGGGGGTGGCCTGTAATGATGTTGTGTATGTGTTGTGGCCTCGGGGGATAGTGTTTGCCATCGGGTTGGGCCCTGGGTTGATGTTAGTCGTCTGGGCCTGTTGTATGCTATATGATGATTATTGTGTTTATGTTCGTGGCCTATATTTGTTTAAGACACTGGGGGTCATTACAAGCCTGGCGGTAGGTGGTTGATCGGGCCGGTAGAGCTGCCGGCCCCGTTAACCCCCTACCGCCTCATTATGAGGCCCTCTCGCGGGACCCGCTAAGGGCTCCTGGTTAAACCAGGAGTCCTTAGCGGGTCCCGCGAGAGGTCCAGCATGTTAAAAACGGGCCCGTCATTAACGGGCCCGTTGTTAGAATGCTCCCCAATCCCATTTGAGCCCTATGGGGGCTCGAATGGGAATGGGGATGTACAGAGTCTAGGTTCCCTGAATGGGGAAATACCGGGCCCTCCAAGGTTGGAATGGACCGGTATTTCCCCATTCAGGGAACCCGGACCCGGTACCCGGAATGGGTGTATCCAAATATCAGCATGGCTACCTCCAATGTTGTAATGACCCCCACTGTCTTTGGGTTTCCATGGACTCGTGGGTGCGGGGTTCAGGATATGGTGTGTGATGCTTGATGTATTTGGTTTTCCTTTGCAGGGGGGGTGTGGACACTCTTCTGTGGGGTATTTAAATTATTATTTTTTGTGCTAGTTTGGACATGAGGGCGCGGGGGTGAAGTGCTGAATTTTAGCGAAGTGACTTTGGGTTGGGGCGTACCCGTGTGCCTTCCAGCTTGGTTCTTGTACTCGTTGTTTATCTGTTTGTTATGGTGGTGTTCTGTGTTTGCTCGTGGGGGGATTCCCCCTGATAATTTGCCAGAGTGGCCGGGTGGGCTTTGGGGCATCTTTCGGTGGGGCAATGAGGTGCTGTCTATTTTCGGTGGGCCAGTGGGGCGCTGTCTATTTTTGGTGGGGCAGTGAGGTGTTGTTTATTTACAGTGGGGCAGTGAGATACTGTCTGTGTTTGGGGGCAGTGAGGTGCTGTCTATTTGTTATGGGGGCAGTTAGGTGCTGTCTATTTACAATCTTGCAGAAACATTGCAAGCCTTTCACCCTGAAATGGGGGCCCATTGTCCAAGCATATTTTCTTTGGCAAACAATGGGATGTGAATATATTCTCCAGGGCCAGTACGGCATCACCCAACGCAGTGGATGACACAAACTTCACCTCTGGGTATCTTGAGCACTGATTGATCGCCACCAGAAAGTGACACCGCCCTCAAACCCCAGAAACCATGCCTTCACGAGAAGGTGCAACTTTATTATGGCCGCCCCTTGATGCCATGGTGAGCCAGCTCAATCACCCTCGGGACCAGCTTCGAGGGAATTACCATCCTTAAGACTCTCAACACTACGCAGTCATCCACAAAAGTCAATTCAGCCCAGACTCTCCACAGCTCACCCAGCACCGTTCTGGCAGAAAGAGTTCACTTGGCCAGATCAACCAATGTCCAGTTTCAGTCACCCTTTTCCACTGCCTCCCGTAGGATCCAGAAGCAGTCATCACTCCCGATGCCTTCCAGAGTTCTTCCTTGGACATCAAGATTGGCCTAGTAGCTTCAGTTATCAGACTAATGAAATCTTCAATCTGTGCAGCCTCTTGATCAACAGCAGAACTATGGTTGGCAGGGTGTCTCTACAAATAGTCTGCAATGCTGTCATGGCCAGGGCGATAGACCAACTGCACTTGGTACTCCAACAATGCAAGCAACCACTTTTCCATCCTAGCCGGCGGCTTGGACAAGGAGCCGGCCATAATGGGAATCAGAAGCTTATGATCCCAGACCACGGTTACTGGGTGACCATAAAAATACAGTTGAAAATGCCGGCAACCCCACAATACCACCAGAGCCTCTCTTTTGATTCACGAGTATTGCTGTTCAGCCGCCAACAATGTCATGCTGGCAAATGCCACTGGCTTCACATGACCCCCCCTGTCAATCTGGGTCAACACAGACCGCAGCCCAAACATGCTTGCATCCATGACCACCTCTGATGCTCTCTACTGGTCAATAAATGCCTTGGTGCAGTCAGCAGTCAGAGCCTCCTTGCTCTCCTCAAATGCTGTCTGCTTGAGAGGAGACCCCTACAAAGAGTGTTCTTCGTATTTAGGCTGTGTAACGTCTCTAATTTTGTTGCCAGATCTTTGATGAAGCATTCACAGTACGTTACAATCCCCAGGAAACTCAGCATCTCAGATATGTTTTCTGGGCATCTGGCTTCCTTAATGTTCTTCACCTTGGACGGATCCATTGACATTCCTACTTCCTGGAACACAGACTGGAAGAATTTAGTCTCTTCTGCATGAATTCACACTTTGGCATGTGCCAGGTGAGTCAGAGTGAGCAGATGCAGTCCAACACTTCTCTTTCCTTTCCAGATGTTCACCTTCTGACTTGTAAAAGACCGAAATGACATCACTAATATTTAGAGCACCAGGGATGCCAACCAGAGTGCCTCTGATCGAATTTTGAAGACTTCAGCCACGGAGGACTCCCCAAAACCGAGCCTCTTATACCTGTAGAGCCCTTTGTGGGTGGTAAATGTTGTAATGTACCAACACTCCAGGTGTAGAACCAGCTGGTGGTACCCTGCTCTGAGGTCCAGCTTGGAGAAGAATGCTGCCCTCTGCAAATCTGCCACAATGTCATCTAGGGTAGGTTTTATATGCCTCTCCCACCTGATGGCTTTATTAGGGAGGCGAATGTCCATACCGATGCGTACTGAGTCGGGTTGCTTTCGATTACAAAACCACCACAATTGGGAAAACCCATGGGGTGGGACTATCCACCTGCTCGATAATGGCTAGCTTGACCAGATTGTCCAGTTCCTTCTCAACCTTTTCCCTCAGATGGAAAGGGCTCTTTGATGTTTGAGTGCCACAGGCTGCACTGACCTGTCTATGTGTAAGTGCATTGGTTCCCCCTTCATCAGTCCAATCACTGAAAACACATCAGCAAACTCGGCAACAAGTGACTGTCCTTCTTCCTTGTACACTCCAAATGTAAATTTTACAATGTCAGGGGCTTCAACCGCAGCAGAGGTCAGAAGCGCATCTTCACTGACCTTAGCAACATAAAACCTTGCCTTAATCATCTTCCCTTTGTGCATGAAATTCGAGACAAGCATCCCCTCCAGCGGAAGAGAGGTCCTGCTACTGAACGTAAATATGCGCACCTTGGAGTCACCCAAATCAGGAGGACTATCCAGCATATCGTAGTGCGCCTGGGACATCACATTGAGAGAGACATTTGTTCCGTTCACACACACCTCGCATCGGGGCTGCTGTGTCCTCCTCTGCTTGATGTCTTTCACGCTGGATATGAAGAACACACCCTCTTCGTCCTTCTCCTCCTCACAAAAAGGCTCCTTCTGCCCCTTCACCATCTCTATTTGTGCCGCCCTTTGCAGCTGTCTTGAGGGCAACTGGTCGAGGTCTGTCGGGGACTTTGGGTGGGGCAACAGGCACAGAAGCACAGCACACCCTTGCAAAATGGTTAGAAATTCTGCACCTTCCGCACTGGTGCCCGTTAGCTGGACAGTCAGTATAGTGCGGCAAATCATACCCACCATGCGGGCAAGGCAATGTCACATCAGCCCCTTTCTCTTTATTAGGCCACATTGTCTTTTTGATCAGCCTAGCCGGTTGCTGTCTGGTCATGGCACATGCATCTTCCAACTTCATAGTCTTCATGGCAGCATCCATTTTGGCTGCTCGAACATCCGCCAGCTTGTGGGACCGGCCCTGCTCAGGGATGCGAGCCAGCATGATGCCAGGCTCCCTCAAAATCTGCCTCCTCATCTTACTCGATGAACAGCCTTGTATTAGCTGCTGGCGAATTACTTCTTCCTCATTGTTACACCCACACAACGTTGCTGGATACCTCAACCTGCCATGAAATGCATCCAGCAATTCATCATCCCTTTGTTTGGTCGAGCACAAATCGTTCGTATTCCAGATTCACCATTGGGGTGAAATATTCCCTCAACACAGCTCTGCCCGCCAGGTATGACTAATCCACAAGCCACTGTGTTTTAAACATCTTGTGCACTGCGGGGCCAGTTTAATACAACAATGCAGCTTTCTTGGCTTCATCATCTCTTTCCCCCACAGTGACAAAGTACATCTCCAACCTCTCCATCCATAGACTCCACCTCAGGCCCAGACTGGATGGGGCACCCGAGACGTCAAACTCCACCAGCGGGGCCAGTGCACCCTGTTGGCCTGGAGCAGGTGCAGCGCCTGCGTTATTGACCATCTTGAAGAAAGGATAGTGAACACAACCAAACTTTTTATGTAATGCTGAGTGCACAGGCAATCAAAGGGAGCCGCATCTCAGGTGTGGAAGGGCACCCCCAGGTCTACCACCACCGCAGCATCTCGGAGACCACACACCCGAAAGATCACCACTGCAAGAGCATAAAATGGATGTGCTGTGACATAGGGAAACACATGAAAAGAGAAGGAGAAAATAAATGATCTCTTCTTTTTTATTTTGTAAGGTCCCCGAGGCGCACTAGCACGCCAGTGACGAGCAACAACCTCAGGAAAAATAAAATAAATAATTAGGGCAGTTCAGGGTGTGCCCTTTGAAGCCCAGAGCTCCTCACACAGTGATGACACTCACCATATTTCATGGGGAGCTGCCATTCTGCTCAGAGCAAGCAGAGTGCATGTGCAGTCTCCTGCAGGTTCACAAGGGCGAACAGCATCGCTGGAGCTACACCGCTGGTTCCGTCGAGTGGAGTGAAAGCAATCACCCCAGGAGCGACCACCTCATCACCAATGGGCTGAGCCAGCAGGGCCTCGGTAAAGCAGGAACCCACACACACACTCAAGAACACAAACAGGACGCATTCAATTGTGTTTGGACTCCGCTCGTGCACTGAAAAAGTGCCGGGTGATGCCCAATGTAGTAACGGGGGCCTAGGCAGCTAGGAATCTCCAAGCCAAATCGATTCTGAAAACTTAGTGCATAATCATTCTTCTAGAGTTCTTACCCCGGCAGAGTTGTCACTTTTGAATAAAGGTTTGTCATTTGCACCAAGTCGCCAACCTGACCTGATTGATTTCCAAATAGATTTGTTCAAATTCATACGCAAGCTCAAGCTTAAAAAATTCTTCCATACTCAGGTACAGCAATACACACCCAGGAGTATCCCCAGTTCCCCTAGCCGGCTCACGTTATCGGACATAGAAGATACAGCATTATTTTTGTCCCAGTCAGAGGCATCAGGCTATCAGGAAGGTCAATTACAACAAGAACTGGGCATACAACAATTGAATTTCAAACTCACAGAACACAAGAAGGCATCCAAATTTGTACCGGCATCTCACAATGAAAGTGTAATAGACACGTTTTATCAGGCAGTCATACAAGATTTACATCATCTCATTGATCACCCCAAGAGTAGACTCCGACGATATAACAATCTTTCTAACGTAGAACAACAAGCGTTAAATACTCTGATGCTAGATTCGAGTATAGTCATCAAAAAAGCCGATAAAGGCGGTAATATAGTTATACTCAACAGAGATGATTATATTAAGATGGCAAATGATCATCTTGCTACCCCAGGCTGTTACCAATTACTGCCTGGGAACCCAACTTTGCAAACTGTTTCGAATCTATCCAACCTTATCCAAAACTGGCACTCACGGGGACTTATCACCGATGATGAAAAACATTACTTGTATCGGACGGCTCCAGTAATGCCAACTATGTATTTTTTACCTAAAATTCATTAAGAATATGCTGAGCTACCACAAGTCAGACCGCTTTTAAGTGGTTTAGGATGGGCCACAGAAGGGCTTTCGCAGTATATAGATACCGCCATTAAAAGTTTGGTTACCTGCCTGCCTATCTACGAGATACTACTCATACTCTACAGATTCTAACCTCCATCAAATGGTCAGAACACTTTTTGCTAGCCACCTATGATGTTAAATCATTATACACTGCTATTCAACACAACCTAGCACTTGATACTATTGACTTTTCGTTCAGAAATCATTCTGCCTCTTATGCAGATCACATATCCATGATTAAGGATTTCTTGGCTTTCACGCTGCAACATAATCAGTTTTTATTTAACAGCCAGTATTACGTGCAAACAAGAGGGGTGGCTATGGGGGCTAAGTATGCCCCCCCATTAGCTAATCTCTTCATGGGATATTTCGAACATCATTATATATACAATACACACACATTTCAAGATCATATCGTAGTATGGAAGAGGTATATTAACAATGTTTTGTTGATTTGGAATGGTTCTCCAGAAACTTTTCAAGAGTTTACGGAATATTTGAACAATAACACATTTGGTATTGAATTTGTGGGACATATGAGCCCAAATAGAATAGAATTTTTGGATCTTGTCATTAGCATTGCAAATTGCCAAACACATACTCAAACATTCAGAAAACCAACTGCTGTGAACTCTATTTTACAAGCTACCAGTTGCCACAAACGTTCAGTTATAGAGAACATACCTTTTGGGGAATTTTACCATGCTCGACGAAATTGCAGCGATATGGTAGACTTCGCTAATGAAGTCGGACAGATTCAAGAAAGGTTCAAACGAAGAGGCTACTCTAATCGCAGCATCATAAATGGTATACAATGGGTGAGCACCATATCACGAGAGGATATGTTGACTGACCATGAGAGGCAAAAGCCCACTGGTGTCTCTGATGTACGCATTACCACAAAGTATGTTCATAATTCGGAGATGCTATATAGATTACTAACTAAGCATTGGCATTTACTCCAACTTGATTCAGATGTTACGCACTATATAGCGGACAAAACTAGGTTTATTTTTTTGCATAATCATACACTTAAGGGGCATCTGTGCCCATCTTTTCTAGCTCCACCAATCAATCCTGCCAACTCCATATCATTGCTACCTCCCAAGCCGAAAGGTTTTTTTAAATGTGGGACGTGTAATTTCTGCAAATTTGTTATTCAATCTGACACCTTTTCATGCCATAATGGTCTAACAATCCAAATATGTGATTTTATGAACTGTAAGATGAAATTTGTGGTATATGCAATTCGCTGTATTTGTGGTAAAGTGTATGTTGGTTCGACTATCAGAGAATTGCGAATACGCATCAGGGAACATCTTGCTAGTGTATGGCAGCGAGGGGTCCTCAGGCCCCCTCGCGTCGTACGCTCCTCAGTACAAGGCTTGGACCACGTGCCTCCGGTAGTGGGATTGCTCCTTGCCCTTATGTAAAGTTAACCCCGGTTGACTGCTGCATAGATGGGACTACTAAGCAGGACACGGTGCATTCATCTTTTGTGCCCCCTTTCGACTCCATCTTGGGTAAACAGGCCTCACTGCGATAGTACAGCAATGCTCAGCTCCCCTTCCACCGCAGCAGCCAAGGACAGAGACACACACACACGAGACGCGCAGGCAGCTGGCTAGCCCCCACCCTTGCACCCCCCCTGCGAAGGAAAGCTCTGCGCTTCCATTCTCACGCTGAAGCTGGAGAAAGTTGCAACAATCAATATGCTACAGTTTTCTTCCTCTGAGATCACTGTTCGTCTGAGAACCGGCATGTGAACCAGGATGAGCTAAGCACTTTCTGCTCGATTCGTCCTCATAAACGTGCAAGCCACCCACCCCCATTAGAACAATTTATTGCCATCTTGACCCTGCACCCCCTGTAAGTTATTTCTTTCAAGTGCCAGACCCTCGCCTGTGCTGCGAAACCCACCCAATACACTCCTTACTAACCTTAAGCATTTTTACTTCTATATATGCTTTTACTTGTACTAATGAGTTTGAAACCTAGGAAAAGAGGCAAAACACAGCCTGATTCTTCTACATGCACAATAAGGTCAAGGCCTCCAATTAAAGCCACGAATGACCCAATTGTACTGACAATAATCATTGTGTGGGACTTATGTAGAAATGTGACAAGTAGCATAAAATGTTTTAAATAATTTGTTATTTAGAGTGTAACATATTAGCTTAGGTAGTGACCACAGTGACCGGACCCTGACCTGCGTGGAGCACAAGATGTTTGACGTCTGTCAGCCACTCAGCCAACCAGGAGGAAGAGATGTCACCCACACCTACAGCACCACACCGCCTGGCCAATCGGGTCCATTTAGCATTTTTTGTTAGAGTTACTTTAATTAATATAAGTGTGATGTAATGAGATTTTTGAAGGGTTTTTTGGGTTATTTCCTAGCTGGAGAAATAAACCATCCTTTGAACTCTTGCAGCCGGGTCTCAGTGCCTCTTTCCCCGACAAGGGGTTGTGTCAGCTATTTTATTTTCTCTCACACTTAGTAAGCCGGGGAAAGGCACCTACATTTTTGGTGACCCCCGCAACGTGATTTAGAGAGGTGCCTTGAGGTCTGCGCCGCCCGGCAGCGAGATCCAGGGCGCCCCCCAGCAGAACCATCGCCTCCGTGGTTGACCAGACTGTGCACACCAAGAAGAAAGGGTCAAGGGTTCCTGGTTGACGAATACCCGATCGAAAAAGCTGCTCACAAAGGCAGGCCACGGCTTGGTTGGGGGACGGACCTGAGCGAGGTCCGGCCATGAGCGGCGACCCTCGGAGTACCTGACTGAACACGTGGAGTCCCGGTTGCAAAGACCCCAAAGGAAGGTAAGGGGAAATACGGGAAGAAGGGAATTAGCAACAAAGGGAAGGTAGCTAAGAATAGGGTCTGTGTGAGTGACGGTGAGGCTTTTCTGATCTATCCTTTATATGGCCATTAGGTGTTGTAAGAAGAAGAGAGAAGTGGTATCCTAGCCCGTAGGGGGTAGAATGCGGCGCCGCGTAGCATTTGTCCCGACCAACTGCAGAATAGAGATAAAGAGAAAAATAGTAGGGGTCTCGTGTAGGCTCGGAGTAGTTTTTAGAATATTCTTTTTCCGTGGAAGTAAGAAATCTTGAGACATAATAAAGGTGAAAGAGGTGGGAGTGAATGCGAAATAGTAGGTAGAATAGGGAAGAAGAAAAACACAGGGACAGTAACGGGAATAGGGAAAGAACAAATGCGCGCAGGCAGTGCATGTGTATGTTGCATGATTATATGTTTGTTGGTCTGCTTTTATGTATATGTCTTGTTGAACACGCTAAAGTATTTTAGTACAAGTAATTTGTGATTGATGTAAGGTAAAGGAAAGAAATAACTTGTGAGAGGTGATCAGGTAACGCCTCTCAGAAAGCTAATGCGACATATGGTAATTGTGAGCATTGATAAAGAACGTATC
Organism: Ambystoma mexicanum; assembly: GCF_040938575.1. Lineage (NCBI taxonomy): Eukaryota > Metazoa > Chordata > Amphibia > Caudata > Ambystomatidae > Ambystoma > Ambystoma mexicanum. Next base: position 1,265,588,244 of record NC_090934.1, on the reverse strand, counting down.
ATTTCCACATATTGTAACTAACATACCAAGTGAGAGGTGGGAAGAGATTCAAGGGTACCAGAATACACAAGAAAGGAAAAGAAACATTGCTATGGGGGAAGTAACACCACTAGCACATATTTGCCAGCACCTTCCACTATATAGCGACAGGATACAGAAGTATCACGATCAGTGGATCACTGAGATAAAAGGAGACGGGGTTACACCAATTTGGCCAGAAGGAGGGTCATTCGACAAAAGAGTGTTGGACCTAGTATCAACACATTTGCTAGCGCGATACAAAGGGAAACAGTTACAGAACCGGAGAGAAGTGTTAGATTTATGGCGAATGTTTGAGGAAGTTGCCCCCACGGCAGAGGTAGGTACAAGCCGAATGACAGAAAAGCAGAAAAACCCTGAAGAAGTAGGCGGGACACCAAAAGGGGAATGCTCAACAACTACAACCGAAAACGAAGTAACACAAATCTATCCCTTAATGACTAGGCCAGCGGTAGGGTTTAGTGAACCCCTGTATATACCACCCACCACCACTGCCCAGGGCGGAGCAAGAGCCCCCGAACCTCCACCATATGACAAAGGAGGCCTGTACGGCCTCACGAGCGCACCTCCTGTGGATATAGCACGTTTAACAGGTGATTTTAACCATCAGCTAGCACACGCACAAATGGAAATAACACGGTTAAGAGCTTTATGTGACAAAGGGCAAATGCTGCCAGGGGGAGGGGAGTTACCCCCACTGTCACTGGCAGATCTCACACCTCCGATCGGGGCAGCAAGCAATGCAACCCCAGCAGCCTCGGTATCAGGGCAATCTATAGCATCACAGGGGACGTCATCACAGCAAAGACAAGAACAAGAGTGGCAGTCAGGACAGTTCCTGTTCCAATTGAATAACAAACCAGTGAGAATGACATGCCCAGACACACCGGAGAGTCAACAAAGTGGATATCAAGGTGAAAGACAAGGAAGTGGACCCCAGGAAAACTGGGAGGATAATAACGAGCTAGAGTCAGAAACAGAAGAAGTATGGGATGATTTAGATGAATACGAAGAGGCAGCTGCCGCGGAGGGTTCCCCACTGCCAAACCACCGTTACCCAGAAACACTATCACCACCATTATGGCAAGGTAGATTAAGACAAGGAAGAGGGAGGACAGGAAACATACTGGTAAGTAAAACGAAAAAAGGGAAGACGAGCAGAACGGGAAAGAAACAGAAACTACAAATGCCACTGATACATAAAGGAGCAGGTAGGCCAAACTACATTCCGTGGGCCCAAATGGACAAAACCAACTTGTTAAAACTCCTCCCCCCGCTGACGAGAGGGGCAGGTAAGTAGATACATGTATTTGAGAAGAACATGGCAGGCGTACCATTAGCTATAGGCGATGTAAAAAGTCTATTAGTATCAGCAATCGGGGATCAAGCAGACACAATCTGGGAAAGAGCAGGATTCCCGGGAGTAACAATGAGCTGTGACCGACACAATGGATCACCATTCAACAATGTTCGAGCACAAGTGTGGGATGCATTACGGCGTGCATTTCCAGACGTCCCAGATTTACATGCAGTGATGCAGTGCACGATGGAGGAGAACGAGGATCCTGCGCAATTCATTTTGAGAGTGCAAGACTTATGGAGAAGCGAAACTGGTACGGCATGGAATCAATCAACAGCTTTATTCTATTTTATCATTAAAAAGTGGTTGCCGAAAGAGGTGCAGTAGGCCTTGGACAAAATAGCTGGGATCAAAGCCAAAGGGTGGCCTGAAATTCAGAGCATAATTGTACACCACTGGAGGAGGATCAAAGAGAAGGAAAAGGAGGTCACGCAAAAGAGGCTGGCTGACGAAGCAAAATTAGTACAAACGAAATTAGTGAAGGTCGCCGCCATTACTGCCATTGCAACAGTAGACAGAGGAAACAAAGGAGAGGAAAACGCGGGAGGAAGGCCTGTTGGGATAGCAGCGCAGTGGGTTGGAGAGGACCAAGGGCAGTGGAACGGAGAAGAACAGCCATGCCAAAGATCGCAGTGGCAGAACAGGCCGGCCCAAGGAAGAGGTGGGTACCGCGGGCAGAGGGGAGGATACAGAGGAATGGGAAACAGAGGGTATGGTGGGCAAGGACCAAGGGGAGGACAACAGGGGTCGTGTTGGAATTGTGGAAGATGGGGACATTATTTGCGAGATTGTAGAATGCGACCATCAGGGTATTTCCAAGGGCAGCAACAACAGCCCATGAACAATGAACAGGGGTGGGGCTGCCCACACCCAGGTAGCCCTTGTGGAGCTCCAATGGGGAGGGGGGGACAACAGGATCAATACTGCTATGACCCCCAAATGCAACAGAGACAGCCAGCCCCACAACAGCAGCAACAGCAGCAGCAGCAACCACAACAGCAAAACGCACTACAGCCCATGGCGAGACAAAACCCAGTAGGGAACATAAACAATAACCCTTTTTCAGCGGCCGCAAACGGTGCCCCTGCACCATTCTGTGGTGTAACGGTCGTGGGTGACAACGTTTTTTCAATGCCAGGTCAGCAAAGATACCAAGACTAGGCCAGCCCACAGGGAGCACTTGCGTGTCCAGTCCTATCCACCACACAAAGTGCAAATGAGGAACCACTAGTGGTGGCAGAGATAGGAAACAAGCAGTTTATCTTTAGGGTAGACTCTGGAGCAGAAAAATCATGCCTCACAGAAGGGTGGTTTCAGCTCTCGGGAAGAAATTTGGAGACGCAGGGGTTCTCTGGGGCTATTTTAAAAGTTCCTTATACAAAAGATCTTGATCTAACAGTGGGGGGAAAAAAGTTCGTGCACCCTTATTGTATTACGAAGATGCGCCAATCAATTTGATGGGACGAGACTTGCTCAGTAAGTTAAACATGACCATAGCCTTTACAGAAAGAGGAATAGTGTGCTCGATGCCAGGGGTATGCCCCGTACGGGCACTCTTGATAATAAGCACGATTACAAAAGAAGTGGCAGTAAGAGGGATTCCCATTGACATGGACATGTTCGTCTATGGAATACAGGTATTAGCCCGAGTAGTGCCTGAAATAACACAAAAGGAGTGGAGAATACCACCAGACTTCATATTCTGCCCAATCACACCAACAGATGTAGTGCCAGGCACAATTATATCTATAGACATTGAGGCAGTTCAAGTTTCCAACAAACGCATTGTGGTCATAGGCATGGACACGCAGGGACGCGAGTGGAGAAGTGTGCTATGCATAGAGCCAAACATAATGCTAAAAGATGTAACTGATGAAGAATTGTTTACTGGTTACGAAGGGGATGGATAATAATGGAAATAAGCATACCATGTGACATTATGATTCAATACAGAGAAATACACAACCCACTCATGGCTAACATAAAGGCCCCACCGACAATATTTGAAGAAGACATGACCAGTGTAGCACCTGAAATTTGGAATACAGGGCCACACGATGTGGGATTGTTGCACGAGGTAACTCCCATAAAGATAAAACTGAAACCAGGTGCCCTCCCACCCAGAGTGAAACAATACCCAATATCTAAAGAAGCAGAGGAAGGTATTAGAGAAACAGTGAATGCACTCCTAAGCCAAGGTATTTTAGTGCCATCAACTTCCCCATGCAACACAGCGTTTTTTCCGATTAAGAAAGCGAAAGGAGGGGCGTGGAGAATGGTCCAGGACCTCCGCCCACTCAATGACGTCATCCAAGAAGAGTTCCCTTTAGTGCCTAACCCAGCATCAATATTGTGCAGTATACCAAAAGAGGCAACTTGCTTCACTGTCATTGATCTGAAAAATGCCTTTTTCTCTGTGCCACTCGCACCAGAGTCGCAGTATCTTACAGCTTTTACATTAGGAAACAGCAGATATGAACATCGCAGACTTCCACAGGGTTATTGCAAGAGCCCAAGCATTTTTAACAGAGTACTACGAGATGACATTGGCAACATAGATGTAGGGAGCACCATTATACAGTACGTAGATGATTTACTCGTTTGCAGCAAAACAGAAGAAGAGTGTAGAGAAAACTCGATAACACTGCTCAGCGTATTGGCTGCCCAGGGATACAAGGTGGACAAAGTAAAGTTACAATACTGCCTTGCAGACGTTGTGTATCTTGGCCAGCAAATATCTAAAGATGGAAAAAGAATACTACCAGACAGAGCAGCGGCCATTCGACACATTATCTTACCAAAAACAGTGAAGGACATGCAGAAATTTCTTGGCATATGTAACTATTGCCGAGCATGGATCCTCGATTACGCAGCATACACACGGCCAATGTTACAAGCACTAAAAGAAATGGACACAGGAGACAATTGCTCAAATCTCGATTAAAAGACCTTATTTCAGACGCACCAGTCCTTGCAAATCCAGATTATGAAAGGGAATTTTTCCTGTTTTCACACAGCAATGGAACATTAATGACAGAAGTATTGACACAACAGTCATCGCTAGGCCACAAACCATTAGCGTACTACAGTGGAATATTAGACCCAGTAATGCAGGGACATTTCGCTTGTGAACAGGCCCTCGCTGCAGAGGCCTTCGCCATTGAGAAAAGTGCCACAATCGTAATGGGATGTTCAGTAACGTTATATGCGGAACACTCGTTATTTGCTATCTTGGAAAGACCAAAATCTACTCTCACAACACAGAGAGCCTCTGCTTATGAAATAATAATTTCAAGTCCAAATGTACATGTGGTCAGATGCAAGACAGTGAACCCAGCCACATTCATCACAGAGCCATGCACAACTGAGGATTTACAGGAACACGATTGTAGCACATATGAGGGAGAGGGCGATGACATTCCCAAAGCAAGAGAAAACGCCCTTACAGAAGGAGAAATCTATTTCATAGACGGGTCAGCATCCATAAACTCAGAGACAGGAGAGAAACATGTGGGGATGGCGGTAGTGCGCATGGAAGAAGACACATACGAAGTGATCGTTCAAAAATGCCTCCCCTCACACTACTCTGCACAATCAGCCGAACTAACCGCACTAATCAGCACGTTACACACAGCCAAAGATTGTGCCATGACAATATATTCAGACCCAGTTTATGTCACCACCACAGTTCACTCAGGGCTATCACATTGGCGAAGGAGAGGGTTCAGAAGAGCAGACGGGTCCCCCGTACAACATGCCACATTGCTAAATGAACTAATAGAAGCTTTAGCGGAACCATCGGTAGTAGCGGTGGTTAAATGCCAAGCCCATACCAATAACACAGATGCCGTCTCATTGGGGAACGCAGCAGCCGACGCAGCAGCGAAGGAAGCCTCATACTTCAATAAGACACCAACATCAGAGTACATTGTAAAAACAACCACAGCAGAACAACCAGCAGAAGCATACAGTAACACGCCCATAGCACAATTGATAGAACTCCAGAGAAGGGCCCCACCGGAAGAGCAGGAGTTGTCGAGCAAACGAGGGTGTAAACAATCAGCCACAGATCTCATTTGGAGACAGGAAACGACAGGCAAGGTAGTGATGCCTGTAGAATTATTAGAAGTAGCATTCCAACAACTGCATTTCTCAGCTCACGTTGAAAAACAACACATTGCCTCAGATATTCAAGAGGACTGGTTTGTTCCTAATCTTCACGAATACTTGTCTAAATTTGTGATTGAATGTACTACATGCCAAACTTACAATTCAGGAATAACATTACGAACACTGCGTGGCACTTTGCCATGCCCTACAGGTCCATTTAGAGAACTACATATCGACTACGCCGATATGGGAGAAAGATGTAATGGAGCAAGATACTTGATTGTGGTGGTATGCCCTTTTTCACGGTGGGTAGAAGCGTGCTCCTGTCCCCATCCTGATGCAAAATGTGCTGCCAAGTTCCTTGTGCGAGAAGTATTCTCACAGTGGGGAATCTGTGACGTGATCCGTTCAGACAACGGCACACACTTTGTGAATTACCTCTTCAAGGAAGTAACCTCCCTTCTAGGGGTGAAACACAAACTATGTTCGATTTATCATCCAATGGCCAATGGAGTTGTGGAGAGGATCAACGGTCTGCTCAAAAGCAATTTATCGAAATTATGTAGCACGTTGAAAATAAATTGTGTATATTGTCTGCCCCTAGCACTGTTCCAACTCAGAAATCAACCATGCAAGGATCATCATTTAAGCCCGCACAAAATCGTGACGGGAAGGAGAATGCACACACCGCTCTCCCCTGTTAGGAGGGCGTCTGATGCGCACAGGGCTGCCACAGTGCTGGGAGAAGAGTTTAAGGAATACCTAACACAGCTAACACGCGCGGTACGCAGCATAGCAAAACAAATTGTTTCACTTTTTACTGAAGATATAGCAACAGACACCTCCATGCCGACAGCAGAAAGCCCGGAGGGCCTTTAATGCCAGGGAAGCATATTTTTGTCAGAAATTTTGTAAGAAGGTGGAATTCACCAAGATTTCATGGTCCATACACAGTGGTGTACAACACCCCAACTGCAGTTAAAGTTAAGGGGTTAAAATACTGGGTGCACCTCTCAGATGTGAGAAGGGCACACAGTGTTGCACCTCCCCAAAATGAAACCGACTGTGTGGATGCCATCACTGGCACAGGTTGACATGATGAAAACTGTAATTTAGACAGGGAAAGTATAGGGGAAAAGCAAAAGGTTTTTACATATTTTGTCTCTCTCTCTCTTTCTTTTCTTCTCATATAAATCGTATTGTCTTTTCTATTTTTCCTCATTATTTCCATGATAAAATGAAAAGGAATTGTTAAATGCCTAACTGAGTAAAGAAATGAAAAAGAATGAACAACTGCAAATATGTTTCTTTTCATGATGACTTAACGAATTTGTCTCGCCTACATAGGTTCAACATGAGCCAATGCAACGAAATGGCTCAGCAGGCTGAAATGTTAGATAGAAATAGGGATGCCACTAGGGCCAGTAGATTAAATTATTTGGAATGTGTTATAAAATATGCTGCCATACTATTTGCAATAATGATGTTTTATCTTATTTGGTATAATGTTGTTTTATATGTGGCAAATGAAATGAACAAAGGGGGGAGCGGAACTGATATGACAAAACCAGGGTCTGAACTAATATGGACTGAAGCAACAACTATTTTGAAGGACACTTATAAAATTGAATCTAATAGTAAAAATATAACGTTACCCTTCGAACAATTGTATGTAAACAAAACTGCTATTCCATTGTTGAATAATACTGTGGCCAAGGAAATAGAGCTTGGATGGAATGTAAATGATGATTACTATTGGTTGACTAACTCCAGAAATACAAGCATGCGTACACACACTGCACCAGAAACCACTACTGAATATGCACATGTCACCATGAACAACATAGATGATGCATGGTCTAAGATATTCCCGCTGCAATATCCACAAGTTGGTACCCAATTAAAAAACACAAGGAGGAGGGGGGGTGGAAAAAAACAGATACGATATTTATCATAACCTAGGGCTAGATGAAATAGAGGACCCCCGACACCCTGACCAATCAAACAAATGGTATTCAGACATAAGCACCGCAGCAAAGCAAGCAAGTAATGAAAGTTGTTACGTGTGCTCACTTATTCCTCATGCAACTGGAACCCCAAAAATGGTAATCCCACAGGAAGTACCCTTGTCTGAGGCCCAATGTTTGATTCATCTGATGCTGTGTAGAATAAAAAAGACATTTCAAGCACACACAGTCACTATGGAAAAATTGGAAAACGAACAAACTTGCACCAGCAGACGACAAGGAGTAATCTGCCTCCGAAAGCCATTTTTCATCATAAAAGGGACAAGGTATACAGACGACAAGTGGCATGATGAAACAATTGAATGCAAAGCTGAGGGGCTTCGAGGGCTGCCAGATGAAACATATGAGTGGGCAAAAGAAACGTGCATCCCCATCTGGTCACAGCATATCACCAAGCTGACATGGGTCACACCCCTGGAGAGACCCATAAAGATTCAAAAGGAAATACCGCACAAACTCTGCTTCCATGGAGAAGGGAAGGTGAATATGGGAACCGTGCAGCAGTGCAATAAGACTTTAATAATGCAAGATATAAAAAAAGGCACTGCTGCATTAATGGACATATATTGGATCTGTGGCAAACGAGCTTACCTGCATCTCCCAGCATCCTGGAGGGGCACTTGTGCCCTAGCCACACTTCACTCAGCACTAATGGTGATACCAGAGAGCCACGTCCAGTTTACAGCAAGGCCTTCGGCTGACACATTGGCAGCAGGGTAATCGGCGGAACCATCGACAGTGCCCGGTGAGACAATCACAGAGCAACCAGTATACGAACTATTGTCAGAAGAAACTTTGAAAACCAAGTTGTCGTCCATCAAAAGATCCAATTATATTTCATCCAAATCATCAGAACTCCTTGCTGAAATCCCACAACAATATAAGCTTTTCTCATCTGCAGAAACATTTTTCGCATCCTTTCTAGCACCAGGCGTTCAAGCAAGGGCAAACGCAAAATGGCTGCAGATAACACGCTGGGAGCTCATCCAGCTGGCCAACGACACTGAAGAAGGATTCAACATCATAAAAATAGAGCTCCGTGCACTGCGCCTGATGACAATGCAAAACAGATATGTCTTAGATCTTATCACTGCGATGGACGGTGGTGTTTGCAAATAAATTGGGGGGCGTGTTGCACGTTCGTACCAACTTCCGATGCTGATAATGGGACACTGTCACATGTGATAACAGCAGTGCATAATTTATGAGAAAGAATGAGAGCAGAAGGTGGAGTAGACAACAACACGTGGTTCGACGATCTGTTCAGCTGGATACCATCATGGGTGAACATCGCAGCGAAGATACTCATTCCCATCATAGTCTTTCTTCTCCTAATATTCTGTGTGTGCAAACTGAGACTAAGATGCTGTGAAAATAATATGCCTAATTCAGCAATGATGATGGTAACAGTGGGCCGACAGACAACGGTGGCTACCATGATAGATGCCCAAAGACAAACTGGAGAATATACCACACCGCAGTATAGGATGACTGCCATCTATAGGCAGTATGGGGACGTGGTCGATAATCTGTGGAGGCTGTGGCTGTGGCTGAAGCTGAGTGCTACCAAAGGGAGAACGGAAAGAAAGAGATAAAGTAGTTTGTTACTATGGATGTAACATATCTAAGATCTTATCACTGCGATGGACGGTGGTGTTTGCAAATAAATTGGGGGGGGGCGTGCCCCCTCCCATGCACAATAAAAACCCCTAAAAACCTGTGCTGCGCTAAACCTCTGATTTACGAGGGTCTTAAAGCAAATGTATTCAAAAACATGTATTGTTATACATACATTTCTGATACCAGGATGCGAACAAAAGTTGAGCGCTCCTCTTTTGACCAGGTCTAATTATGGCAAAGATCAAAATAAGATGTCCATGTTTAATAAAACCAGTAATAAAACAAGCGCATGTCTGGACAGAACGAGCATTGATGAGCGCAGATGTTAAATGATGATCGATATTAGACTCAGACGTAGCTTTAATTGACATGGCAGGTAAGAAGGGACCTGACAAATCAATCCTGTTTAAGGAGATTTTAAGCAAAGTCTTCTTCGAAATAAGACCCTTATCAATGCTTGATTAAAACAAGTAGTCCCTAGAATACAAAAAGGTGCGACATTATGGTATTGTGGCCCCTCAAAATGAAAGAATGGGCACTGGGCTCTGTCAATAAGCCAGGTATAGAGATCTTCTGCCACCAAATAATACAGACGGAACGTGCAGTGTCCTCTGCCAATGCTGATGGTGCTCAATCACTCTTTGCCAGGGTGCTTCATGCTTATGAGAGCCCTGTTGGGCCCTGCGGCACGCTGGAATGAGGATTTTGGCTGAGTACCATAGGGTGTGCTGGGAAATGTAGTCCTCTGTGCTCAGACCAAGCACTAATCATTGCAAACACCAATCGGAGGTGTATAAAAGCCCCTAATGAGCGAGCATAGTAGATTATTCCTTACGAGGTCGATTTTCTGGCCACTGGCTATTTTTTTGATGGTCCACTGAACACTTATTGGTAGTCCTTTGGCTTTCAAAACTGAATTAGAAAATAAATAGTGAAGCAACAAAATAAATAAATATTAAGGTGCTGAAAATACACGCCCCCACAACACCGTCACTTAATCCCCCACACAATGTTTTAAACAAAAGAGCAATTTTGAGCCTACTTCACCGAGTTATTTTTACCTGAAAGTGTTCTTTTAGAGAAATAATTGCAACAGCGTGTTGTTTTTCAGAAATGGGAGCACTATTTTTTTTTTTTTTTTTAAAGTCGTCCGTATTTTCCATAATGCATTTTATTGGAAGAACTTTAAAAGTCCAGGTGGATAGTTCCCATCTATCAGTCGTCTTTATTTCGGAACAAAAACTATCGATAAAATCTATGAAATCGCAGAACCACAGGACATACAGCATCATGAGCTCAGCCCTTCCCGCTCAACTCTGGCAACCCTTCATCCCCAGGGAACAGCTAGACAGTGCGATTGCCAAGTAAACGCTCCCTAATGCATGTCAGTGGATTTCAGGGGTTCCACCCTTTGTATCTTTGGTGACCTAAGTGCTGAAACCTATAGTCCTGTTCAGTTTTCTTCAGGATATGTCTATAGATTTGTAACAGTTGGCCCCTAGCCATTTCTTTATTGGTAAGATGGCTGAGAAGGAACAAGTTACTTACCTGTAACTGTTGTTCTCCAGCATGGGTCTGGCATGGATTCACATGCTCATGAATATTCCCCGTCGTCAGGCTGGGAATCCTCGGTAAGAAAAAACCAGTATCAGTTTCGTTTCTGATCTGTCTTTCGTAGTAATAACCAATCACTGGTCTCTGCGTCATACTGACCACAGCCAATGACTGCCCTCTACCTAAGCACCGCCTCTGGCAGCCATCTTCAGATTTGGAAGCACGTGAAGTGGCAGTATGACCAAGTGAAGAGCCGCAGAGGGGTAGGAGGGAGGGTTCGCATGTGAATCCATGCCAGACCCATGCTGGAGAACAACAGTTACAGGTAAGTAACTTGTTCCTTCTCCAGCATGGGGTCTGGCATGGATTCACATGCTCATGAATAAAGAATACATAGCAGTACACACATGCACAACCACGGGAGGTGGCAAAGGCTCAACATTAAGCATCACATAAACTCAACATTAAGCATCTTACCTCCTCACCAGGCTCACCTCAGGCGAACAGGTTGCGCAGCACTGCTTGGCCGACCCTGGACTCCTCCCTGGAATCCCGGTCGACGCAGTAGAATTTCGTGAAGGTGTGCGTCGACCTCCACGTAGCAGCCCTGCATATGTCCAGCAGGGGCACACCAGATAGGAACGCCGTGGTAGCTGCGATCGCTCTGGTGGAATGGGCTCTCGGACGGCCAGGCAGCGGTCGGTTTGCCAACCGATGACAGTACATGATACAGCCGGAGAGCCATCTGGAAATGGAAGCCTTCGAGAGAGCCTTCCCCTGATTGACAGGTCCAAAGTTCACAAAGAGTTGTGACGTCTTCCGAAAACACTTCGTGCGGTCTACGTAGAACTTCAGCGCTCTAGCCACATCCAGCGAGTGCAAAGTCCTCTCAGCCGGCGACGAAGGCGACGGGAAGAACACAGGCAACACCAAGGGTTCGTTGAGATGGAAGTCCGACGGCACCTTGGGCATGAAGGAGGGGTGCGTCCTGAGCACTACCCTCGTGTCGTGGAAAGTCAAGTACGGGGCCTTGCAGGAAAGGGCCTGGATCTCTCCCACTCGTCGTGCGGAGGTGATGGCCACAAGAAAAGCTGTTTTCCACGATAGAAACTTCAACGGGGCCGAGTGCAGAGGCTCGAACGGAGGTCCCATGAGCTTGGTCAGCACCACGTTGAGCTCCCACGCCGGGGCCAGGGCCTTCACCGGCGGGAACGATCTGAACAGTCCCTTCATGAACTCTTTCACCAGACGATGAGACCACAAGGACGTCCGCCCCGTGGTTCTGGTGTATCGGGAGATCGCAGCAAGATGAATCTTGATGGACGCGTGTGCCAGACCAGCTTTGGCCAGCGTCAGCAGGTACGGCAGTACTTGGGGAGCCGTAATCCGTAGAGGGTTAATCTTCTGTGCGTGGCACCAGACAGAGAACCTCTTCCATTTGTGTCCGTAGCATTTAAGAGTCGAGGACGCCCTGGCATTTGCAAGAACCTCTCTGCAATCGGCCGGTATGTCGTATCCTCCAAACTCTAGCGCTGCAGGAGCCAGGCCTGCAAGTTCAGCGACTTCGGGTCGTGGTGGAGGATGGCGCCTCCTTCCCTGGAGAGTAGATCCGCGTCCGCCGGCAGCTTGATCGGCGGGGACGCTGACAAGTCCAGAAGGTCCGGGAACCATATCTGCCTCGGCCACGCAGGTGCGACGAGGATCATCCTGCACCGTGACCTCTTGAGCTGGTTGACGAGCCGGATTAGCAGAGGCAAGGGAGGGAACGCGTAGAGGAACAGGCCCTCCCAGGGGAACGAGAAAGCATCGCCCATGCTCCTCGTCTGGGGAAACCTGCTGGCGAACCTCCGGCACTTGGTGTTCGTTGCCGTCGCGAACAGGTCGATCTGGGGTGTGCCCCACCGTCGGAAGAGGCGATCCACCAGATCCTGCCGTAGTTCCCACTCGTGGCACGAGCGCAGCTCCCTGCTGAGTGAGTCGGCGATGGTGTTTTTTATCCCTGCCAGATGAAACTGCACCAGAAAAATCCCTTGGGCGACGGCCCAATGCCACAGGTCCTGCGCCTCCTTGGACAGCGCTGGGGACCTGGTTCCGCCCTGTTTCCTGATGTAAAACATGGTGGTGGTGTTGTCGGTGAAGATCCTCACCACCTTGCCCTTGAGGGACGGAAGGAAGGACCTGAGGGCCCAAAACACTGCACGGAGCTCCAGGACGTTGATATGCAGGGACTTCTCCGTCGGGAGCCAGAGTCCCCTTGCGTGCAGATTTTCGGTGTGCGCTCCCCACCCTTCCAGGGAGGCATCCGTGGTCACAGTCTCCTGGTGGGCTGGGGTCTGGAAGTCCATGCCCGCCGTCAGATGCGCGCGGGTGCCCCACCACCGTATCGCTCGTCGGAAACTCTCGTCGAGCTTGATCCTTTCCTCGAAGCTGCCCGTCGTCTGGATCCAGCGCGCATCCAGGAATTCTTGCAACGGGCGCATCCGGAGCCTGCACATGGGAATGAGGTAGATGCAGGAAGACATCATCCCGAGGAGGGACTTGATGGACCTCACCTTGGCCGCGTCGGCCACCAACATCCGTTGCACCTTGCCCAAGATGGTCCTGGTCCTCTCCTCCGACGGGGAGGCCAGAAGGGACACTGTGTCGAGCCTCGCTCCCAGAAACAGTGCGACTTGCGCGGGCACCAGGTGGGATTTGGCGTAGTTCACGGAGAATCCCAGGTCCGTGAGGAGTTGGACGGTCCTTGCCGTGTGGACCACGGCGAGCTCCCTCGTCTTGGCGCGGATGAGCCAGTCGTCCAGGTAGGGGTAGACGTGAATCCCCTCGCGGCGCAGCTGCGCCGCCACCGGTGCGAGGCACTTGGTGAATACCCTGGGTGCCGACCGTAGTCCGAAGGGAAGGGCTTTGAACTGGTAATGACGCCCTTGGACCACGAATCTGAGGAATTTTCGGTGCCCCTTTAGGATGGGAATGTGGAAGTAGGCATCCTCCAAATCCAACGACGATAGGAAGTCTCCTTCCTCCAGCTGACCCAGGACGTGCTGGAGGGTGACCATCCGGAACTTCTGCGCCTTGATGAACTTGTTCAGACGTCGCAGGTCTAGGATGGGGCGCCATCCTCCCGTCTTCTTCTTCACGAGGAAGTATCGCGAGTAGACTCCGGAGCCCCGAAGCCTCTTTGGGACGAGTTCGATGGCGCCCTTTCTGAGCATCGCCTTTACCTCCAGGAGAAGTTGAGGGACGTGAAGTTCTTTCCTGGCCACGGGGGGGACGCGCGGGCACCTTCTTTGAAACTCGAGCGCGTGGCCCCGGGCCAGGGCGTCCAGCACCCAACGGTCGGTGGAGATGGACTCCCACACGCTGACGAAGCCCGCCAGCCGGCCTCCCACCGGGGTGCTTCGGTGGGGGCCCGACCCCACGGCCGGTTCAATCCTGCTTGGACGCGGCCTTGCCGCCTTGACCTCCTTGGCGACGACGGCGGGGTCCGCTAGACTTGCCTCGTCCTCTGTAGGCCTCTTGCGACGACGAGCGGGCCGCTTGACGGTAGGAAGCGAAACCGCCGCCGGAACCTTTGGAGGCGCCCTTGCCTCCACCGCTCCGAAAGGGCGTTCGTCGTTGCTGCAGGACTCCAAGGGCCCTGGCCGTCTCTGTATCCGCCTTGATGGCCTGAAGGGAATCGTCCACTGTCTTCCCAAACAGGTTGTTCCCGTCGAAGGGCATGTCCAGAACTCTGGTCTGGACGTCCTGCCGAAAGTCTGTAGCTTTGAGCCATCCACGACGTCGAAGGCAAACGCCGTTGCCCAGCTGGCGGAACCCAGTGTCGGCGATGTCCGTCGCCACGGTGATGGCGTGGTCCGACGCCACCTCACCTTCCTGCAGGATCTCAAGGGCCTCCGCCCTCTTGTCGTCCGGCAGAAAATCCAGCAGGGGAGCTATCTTGTACCAGAGCTCCCTGTCGTAGCGGGCCACGATAGCCAAGGCGTTGGCCGCTTTAATCGTCGTCGCTGCCGACGAGATGACTCTACGTCCCATAGCATCCAATTTCTTTCCCTCGCCGTCCGGCGGGGAAGTTGATGTGGAGGCCGCACCCCCCCCCGCTTTCTTCCTGGCTGCCGCGGAGACGACGGAGTCCGGGGTAGGCTGCGCCCGGAGGCATAGGGGGGCCATGTCCGGGACCCGGTACTTTTTCTCGTACCGGTCTCTTCTAGCTGGCGTCGTGGAAGGGTTCTTGAGGAGGGAAAGGCCTTCATCCCAAATGTCGTCCAACAGAGGCACTGCGAGGACCGTCTTCCTCTTGGCCTCGCGCCGCTGATAAAGGAAGCCTTCCTTTTTCTTCTCCTCAGGGCAGAGTTGGAAAAGCTCGGAAGCCCTGGAGATCATGGAGTGGAAAGATCCGATCTCGTCGGGCGGAGAAGCCCTGGTGGGAGGCGACGACGGAAAATCCTCGTCGTATGCCTCGTCGTCCGTACCCGTCGCTGCCGTGTCAGTCCCCGTATCATCCCCTCGGGTGGACGGGGAGGAGGGCTGGACGGGGCGCGACGGTTGAAAAGGAGGTGGTGGATGGATCCTTCTTTTCTTGGTAGGGGGAACACCAGAAGGTCCCGGTTCTGGATCCCCCGACGGGAGAGGTTCCTCCGTCGGTAACGGTAGCCTCGTCCTTATCTCGGAGCATAAGGACTGTATGGCCAACAAAATGGCCGCCGAGTTGTCTTGCGGCGCTGGCAGAGGGGAATCCGACGGGCGAGCAGGGGCCCCGTCGGTATCCTCGACGATGTCGTCGTCGTCACCTGCGTCGGGGTCCATTCCGGCAGGCTGGCCTTCTTCCACGCCTAGGCCGTGGCTTAAGACCTCGATCAGCTCCTCTTCTGAGGTTGAGGCCGAATCTACGACGACGCCCTGCCCCCCCTTCTTCTTCCCCACGGAGGGTTTCACGGGGGTCCTATCGATGGGCACAAAGGAAGACTCCCTCCGTGGAGGCAGGGAGATTCTGGGCCCTGAGGTCGCCACCACTGGTGTAGCCACCACAGGCTGAGCCAGGGCCGCCGCGACCGTTTCGATAGAGGGCTTGGTCGGATGGATCAAGGCCTTCACCACCTTAGGTGCGCTCACCGCCTTATCCTTGAGGGAGGGGGCACTGCCACGCTCCTCCTCTGCCTTAGAGCTCGACCGGGGCCTCTCCAGGAGCTTTGCCGGGTGCTCGGCCTTCCTCTTACCCGACCCAGAGCGTTGGCTCGTGGTTGATGGTGCCGGGGAGGGTGCGCCCTGCCTGGCGCCCGTAGAGCCCGACCGTTCGGCGCTCCCGGTGCCAGCGGACTCGCGGTGCTTGGCCTTATGTTGGGCCCCCGTCGCCGGGGCGCCCTCAAAGGTCTTAGAAGACCGCTCGGATTTCTTCTTCTTCTCGCCAGACGGGCTCTTACCCTCCAGCCAGTTGGCGAGACGTTGATGGCGGTCCTTCATGGTCCGTTCCGACATGTTGCCGCAAAACGCACAGTCCTTCTCCACGTGCGTCTTGTCCTCATGAAGGCAGTAAAGGCAGAAAGAGTGTTCGTCCTCCTTGAAGACGTTCTGCAGCTGGCATCCAGGGCAGACCCTGAACAGCTTTCCGGGCGTCGAGCTTCCCTTCTCCTGGGCCATCTCCGAGACCGGGCCTGAGAAGCTTCTGGAGTCCTCCGAAGCGTAGCTCGACGAAATCTTCACCCTTGAGGGGCACAGATGAATCCGACACGGGTCCCCGTTGATCGGATGTAGGATCGGTGGAGCTTGAGGCTCTTTTGACCGAAAGAATCGAAGTTTTTTGTGAAAAAGCGCGAAAAATAGCACTAACGCTCGAGAGCAATAGCACGAGGATCCCAACACATGAACGTGCGGTAAAAATCTGAAGATGGCTGCCAGAGGCGGTGCTTAGGTAGAGGGCAGTCATTGGCTGTGGTCAGTATGACGCAGAGACCAGTGATTGGTTATTACTACGAAAGACAGATCAGAAACGAAACTGATACTGGTTTTTTCTTACCGAGGATTCCCAGCCTGACGACGGGGAATATTCATGAGCATGTGAATCCATGCCAGACCCCATGCTGGAGAAGTATATTTCGGTACCCCTCCAGTTGTGCGAAATGCCTGCTAGGGAGGAGCAAATTTCTTCACATGGGATGCGTCTAGCTGTGTTGACTAAGTCGTTGCCCCCTAGATGGATGATCAGGAATTCTGGTTCCGCTAATGTTTCGTGGACATCCACCCAACGTAGGCCTCTGTATCCCCACCAAGTAATGGTGTTTCTGAAAGGTGGCCCTTCTTTAGTCTCTTCTGCCCATCTGCCTGTCCTGAAAACGAATGAGTGGCCAACTATCCATGCTGATCGGAGTGTGGTCCTCAATTCGCCTGTTGTTTCTGTGGTGGTGGGAGGGAGGGAAAAGTAAGAAAAAGTATAAGGGCGGAAGGCTATATCGATTGCGGTCTTATATATCTTTTATAACAGTCTGACTTCCATCCCCCTATGTTTTTTAGTAGTTGCGGTGCTAAACCTCCTTGCCATGCTGCGGTGGCAGCACCTATCCTGAAGGAATGAGTGCCGAAATGTTTGGGAGCCCACCCTGCTCTGCTGATTGCTTTCATCAGCACTCCTGCTGAGTTCTCGTACCCGGAAAGTCCCGAAGTAGGCTAGGAAAAACGCTGTTTTAAATAACATTATCTCGTATGGGTGCCAACATATGGCTTCCAAATGGCTTGCTATCTGTACCAGTTTGCTGAAATCAAGGGGTCGGCGGGTGTCCACTTGCGGACCCTCTAATCTGCCCCATCCCTTCATTGCGTAAGAGATGAGGGTGTTCTGGGTGGGGTCTGAATCGCCTCGTATTTTTGTAAAGTATGAAATTGCCACCAGGTGCCTTTTAGCCCAATCCCTTTTGAAACCTTGTTCCCGAGCCCATTTTAAAAATACTTCTATATCTTTAATCCTTATTAGTTCTACGTGGTTTACACCTGTGGCTTTAAATACTGTTTGCAAACACTTACTGTACTGTGTTGCCGCGGTGCTTGCCACCGCCCTCTCTGCCATCTCCGTTAGGAAGCCTGTGAGGTTGTTGGCACCCGTTGTTGATGTGCCTGATTCTTGTTGGGCATCCCGGCCTGGGCTCGCTGGCGCTGGCGTTGATGCCAATGTGTTGCTGGGACCCCTTTTAGAGGTGCCTGCTTTGTATTGGTCATCCCGGCCTGCACTCTCTGGTGCTGGCGTTGATGCCAATGTGTTGTTGGCACCTGTTTTAGAGGTGCCTGCTTTGTATTGGTCATCCCGGCTTGCACTCTCTGGTGCTGACGTTGATGCCGATGTATTGTTGGTACCCGTTTTAGAGGTGCCTGGTTTTCGTTGGGCATCCCAGCCTGTGCTCTCTGGCATTGGCGTTGATGCCGTTATTCTGGCGTCATCTGTTCTTGGGCGTGCGGCACTAGCTCTCGGAATCTTGTCCACTGGAAACGAGATAAGGCATCAGCAATGTTATTATCTGCCCCTGAAATGTGCTTCGCTTTGAGTACAACGTTTCCTTGTAGTGCGACTGTTGTGATGGCTCGTAAAACTTTTAATACTAAAGGGCATTTCGTAGACCTTTTGTTTATAGAGCCCTCTACAGCCATGTTATCACACCAGATTAAAAGTTCCGTGTTCGCTTGTCGCCTGCCCCAGATGTGTAATGTTAGCCAGATGGGGAATATTTCTAGTAGGGTGATGTTTCTTGTCCACCATGCTACTTGCCATGAATTGGGCCAGTGTCCTGCCACCCATTCGGAGTCTAGTATGGCTCCAAACCCCTTTCTCCCAGCTGCGTCGGTGTATAGGACCCTGTTTGACCGGGTATTTAAAGGCGTTCGCCAAAGTAAAGACCTGTTGAAATCTCTGAGGAATTTTCCCCATGTTTCCAGGTCCTGTTTCACCTCTCTGCCTAGCCGGATATGCAAGTGTGGTTTGGTGAGTGATTTGATTTTGAACTCCAGGCTTCTGGAAAATATCCTCCCTTGAGGTATTATTTTGGATGCGAAATTGAGCCTGCCTGCTAAGGATTGTATTTCCTTTACAGTCCCCTTTTCTCTCATTATCAGGTTTTGTATTTTAGTTAGGAGTTCTGATATTTTTGTTTTGGGGATTTTGCAGAGCCCCTTTGCTGAGTCTATTTCGATGACCAGAAAAATTATGTTTGTGTCTGGTTTGGTGTTTTTTTTTCCCTCGCTAGGGGAATTCCCCACTGAGCGGCCATGTGCTCCAGTTTTGCTAAAGCCCGGCCGCATTCCTCGGAGTTTGGTGGCCCTATGACCATGAAATCGTCTAGGTAATGTACTACTTTTGTCCCCGGTCTCTGCTTTAGGAAAGCCCATTGAAAAAAAGAACTGAATTGTTCAAATAATGCACAGGATACTGCGCACCCCATGGGGAGGCATCTATCTACGTAGAATTTGTTGTTAAACGTGAAACCTAGCCACTGCTGTCACTCTGGGTGGACTGGCATGACTCTGAAAGCAGATTCGATGTCCAGTTTAGCCATCAAGGTGTTTCTGCCACACTCTTGTATGAGCCTTACCGCCTCTTGGAAATGCGTGTAAAATACAGCAGATTCCGTGTGTGGGATGCCGTCGTTTAAAGACTGGCCTTTAGGGTAGGATAGGTGGTGGATTAGTCTCATTTTCCCGGGTTCTTTTTTTGGGACCAGGCCTAGTGGAGATATTAAAAAGTCCTTTAGGGGCATGGCATCCCAGGGACCTGCTACCCTGCCCAGTTGCAGTTCTTTCTTGATTTTGGTTTCCACTATCTGGGGGTTTTCCCTGGCTGACTTTAGGGTCATCGGGATGTATTGTGACACAGTGCCCTTAAATGGGATGAAAAACCCTTTGGTGAAAACCTGTGATATTATCCTGCTGGTTTCCTTGTATGGGTAGCTGTTTAGGGCGTCCCTAAAATTGCCCGGGTTGATGGACGTTCGTCTTGGTTCTAAAACTGGGATACCATTCTTTCTTGGCTGGGAGTCTGGTGCAGTTGCTTGCTTCGTGGTCGCCTTCCAGTTTGTGCAGGCGTGCTTGTACCAGCATTCTTTGCCCCATGTACACTGGTTTTTCCCAAAATTTCTGCATGGGATGTTTGATTTGACAGCCTGCTGTTTGTTCTGACTGTGGGTATTATTTTTAGCCGCCCAAGGCTGGTTCCTCCGAAAGGGCTGCTCCCCTTTTTTGGATTTATCATTGTCATGGGATTTGCTTACTTGTGAATTTTTGCTATTTTTGGAAGAAAATTGCATGGTATCTTCTTCCTGGGGAGGTTCGGCGTTGAGGGTGTATAAATCGTTCTGGACTTCATCCCACTCAATGGCCGGCCTTTCTGAGATGCTCCTCCTAAATCTGATGTTGTATGCAAGTCATGTCTTCCCCCTCTGCGTTACTTTTACTTCCCTTATTTTATCAACGTATGCCCAGATCTTCCTACCATCCATGGGGAATTTTTCTTCATATATTGTTGCTAAAATGGCAAAGGCCTGTAACCAGTTGTCCCAGTTTTGTTCGACCTGGGCGTTTCTGGCTATAGCTTTTTCTTTTATTTTTCCCTTTGCGCTGTGCTTCTATTAGGGAAAAGATTTCTATAAATTCTTTGGCCAATATGGCTTCTTTGATTGTGGTATCAATGTCCCCTGCCAGGCATCTTTTGTATCTATTTAATATCTCTGTTTGGAAAGATTTCATTTTTTGTTCTAATTGCGCATTACAGATTGTTACAATGTCAGTTGTATTGCTGCCGGTTGTCCCTGCCGCGCCCGTGTTGTCTGTGCCTGGCGTTCTCCATGCTTTTAGGGCACTTGTTGGATCAGTTGCTGGAGTTGTGGAGGCTGTTGTATTTATAGCTGTGGGCGCTATTGGCAACTGCTGTACTTGTTGTGGCGGGATTGCTATCGGTAGTGTTAGGGGTGGGTTGACAACCGTTATAATAGGTTATATTGTGATGGGGGGTTTGAGGCCCCAGGTTCCCTTGTGGGCGGGGTCTGTTTCCCCCTTATTTCTACCATTAGTTGCTGTAATTCTGCTACATTCTCACATAGTTTTGACAATTTTCTGGTGCCTTTTCTGGCGTCTTCGGATATTTTTCTCCTTTTTAATGGTACAGAAACCTCATCATGGCTGGGTGGGCTGGTAATTCCTTCCCTGGGTAGGCCGTACATGTAACGCTCACCTGATTCCCGTAGAGGCGCCGGTCTTGACTGGGCGTATACCATATCTGCAAAGGTGATGTGTAACACACGGCTGGCTCTTTGGGCTGGACCTCTGTGCACTGTATGTCTGACTTGAAGGGTAAGATGTCTGCAGATAGAAAATATGGGATTAAGGAACTGGGTTATTGAATGTCTCTCTCTTCTTCCCTTTCTCTTCTCCTGTAGAACCCCAAAGGTTAACGCTCTCACCTTAGGTAAGTGAACGCCGTGCTCTCCATCTGCCTCGGGGCAGGGTGCTGTAACCAGTTTCTTCACTGGATAAGGGGAGCATGCCTCTTGACTTCAGAGGACTGCTGTCCGTTGTTTACTGCACGAACGGTAAGTTTCGAGTAATTCTAATGTCTTTAAAGTCTTTAGTAATGATGTTTCTTGTTTTGCAGGGTTCCGGCGATGGCGGATGACGGGCTGAAGTGAGTTGAAGATGGAGCCCGTGTGATGAATAGAAGCGCCTGGAAGCACGTAAGTAAGCGCTTGTTGCTTGCTTCACGATGCGCTTTAACTGTCTTTTTATTTTGCAGGTACAAGTTCGGAGCGGCTGCAGGGTGCCGGAATACCCACTGGGTTAGATGTGGAAAGGAGTAATGGCACGTGAGTATTAAAGTTCCCCAATGACTTTAAACGCACCTTGTTTTGTCTTTCAGATGCGGGATGCAGCGCCGAAGGCCTCCGGAGCGTGCGAAGAGTTGGTAAGCTTTTGTCTTTCAGATGCCGGAATGCAGTGTGAAGACCTCCGGAGCGCACGAAGAGTAGGTAAGCCTTTGTCTTTCAGATGCCGGAATGCAGCGCGAGGCGTTGGTGACAGCCGATGGACCAGGTAAGTGAAGAGCTGTCACTGAAGACCGTAATGCTAACCTGTTCTTTCTTGTCTTTATAGGTGTTGCTGAAGACTGGATTCAGGATGGTAAGCCTTTTTCCTTAGGCCCAGGATCAGATGCAGAAGACACGATGAGCGTTCTGCTGCAGAGGATGCAGAATAACGCAAAGCAAGATTCATCCGTCGGGTGTGGTTTAAATAGCCTCCTGTAGTGCTTAGGTGTCTCCTTCCACAGCCACGCCTAGGTAAGAAAAGAGTTCCTGCTTTCCAGAAGAGTTCCAGTGTTCTGAATCTAGGGAGTGGCTCCTGCCCCACCCAACAGGAAAAGTAGTTCCAAACAGAAGAGGATCAGAGGCTCAACTGGCAGGCAAGTAAGCAGCATGGTCTGCTGCAGGTAAGTCCACCCAAGCATTATGAGCCCGGCGCTTCCAGCGCTGGGACTGGGAATATTTATGAGCCTGGTGCCACTGGCGCCAGGACTGGGTCCAAAAGGTCCCAATTGGGACTGGTTGGCACTCGGAACCTGGGTTATGGATCTGCTTCCAAGGGAGTTGGGAAAACCCTGACCTTTTGGAAGCAGAGATCATGACAGTACCCCCCCTCAAGGCCCCTCCCAAACCGGGCTTCTCCGGGGGTTTTGGCTTGTCAGGAAATGTTCGGTGAAATCTTTTGATAAGGCGAGGAGCGTGGACATATTCAGCAGGTTCCCAGGATCTCTCTTGGGGGCCGTAGCCTTTCCAGTCAATTAGGTAAAATAGTTTAGATTTGGAGATCTTGGAGTCCAGAATGCTTTTTTTTTTTTTTTTTTTTAAACTTTTATTTTTAGCGGCACAAGGTTACATGGTGCAGGCAGCAAGGCCACAAGTTCAGCA
The DNA here is from genome assembly GCF_040938575.1 of Ambystoma mexicanum. Lineage (NCBI taxonomy): Eukaryota > Metazoa > Chordata > Amphibia > Caudata > Ambystomatidae > Ambystoma > Ambystoma mexicanum. The sequence goes on along the minus strand of NC_090934.1, from coordinate 1,265,565,607 downwards.
CGTGTAGAAGACGTTACAATACATTTGGCAAGGTACATTGGTCACAGCAATACAAGGCAGTGGTCGCATGAGATATATACAAGTAAGTGTGCACATAGTAGGGTTAGTTACAGCGGAGTGGGAGACAAGCCAGAGCTGGAGGCACTTGTACTTCTATTGTTAAGGTACGTGTTGAATTCCGTCCAGATGTTACGGGGGCGAGATGTAACAGGGAGCATAGATATGAATTCCTCCTCGCAATTGCGTGACCAGGTAAGCATCTGGAGCCATTTCCGGTGAGCCGGAGGGGAGGGATTTTTCCAATTCTGAAGAACGCATTTCTTGGCAACCATACATGCAATATTCAGAAATCTAGCTGAGCATCTAGTGTCATCGGTCGCCCAGGCGCCAAACAGGACGGCCAGAGGATCCGGGTCAATAACGACTCCAATGATAGCAGAGAGAGTTTCAAGGATACCCTCCCAGAAACTAAGCAGTTTGTTGCAAGACCAGAACATGTGTAGGTGATCGGCCTCTGTCGCCCCGCAGCGGGGGCAGGGGCGTGCCGCAGTATGAGCGAATCTAGAGGTTCTGTATGGGGTATAGTAAAGTCTATTTAGGAGTTTGTACTGCATGGCACGAAAACGGAAGTTGAGGGAGACTCGTTGGGTGTGCAGGCACATGTTCTCCCAGGCCCCATCTGATATTTCCAGGCCCAGGTCGTCGGCCCAGCCATCTCGTGCCTTGAGAGTGGGAATAGGGGAGGCAGCCTGAAATATCTTGTAGAGTGAGGAGACCACGCCGCGGGCGCCCCCTGAATTGGCAATGTATGCGATGGCTGGGTTGTCCGGGGGCTCGTCCGGGAATGTGGGCCATTTGGACCTAAACGCGGCCCGCAGTCTATAATATTGGAGGGTTTCCAACGCGGTCCCGGTGTGACCCGGTTTCCAAGATCGGGGGTCGATAAACCTACCTTCAGGGTAGAAGTCCGTCAGTGCATGGTATCCCAGCTTCCCCCAGTGTCGGGCCAGCGCTGCGTCATGTGTGGGTTCCAGGCCAGGAAAGGCCCACACAGGAAGCCACTTGTAGTACGGGAAGGCACCAGGCATCTGGGAAAGCATGCGAGACCAGGCCAATAGAGTTGTGTAGAGAGGGTCAATAGGAGAGTCGGGTATGTATTGGTAATGCAGTAACGCGGACATTAGGTCGATGCCGGTGGTCGCCAAACTCTCCAGTTTGACATGGGGACGTGTTGGTGCACCAGGATACCAGTGGGTGGCATGCTGGGCCTGAGCTGCGTGCCAGTAAAGTGATACATTCGGGGCGGTGAGTCCCCCTAGTTTGTATGGGAGTGTCATGTCCGTCCACTTTTTGCGTACTGCGCCCGCGTGCCAAAGGAACTGAGCAAACAGTGTGTGCAGTCTGGCAAAGTAGTTATTCCCAGGCCACACGGGTACGTTGCTAAATGTGTAGAGGAGTTTGGGGAGCAGAATCATTTTAATGAGGGAGAGCCGTCCAGCAATGGAGAGCGGGAGGGCACGCCACCTGAGAAGTTTGGTTTCGACAATGCGCGTTACCGCAGAGTAATTGTCAGCGAGAAGGGAGGACTTGGCCAAGGATATGTGCACGCCCAAATATCTAAAACCATTCGGTGACCAACGGAGGGGGTATTCAGAGGCAGGTTGCTGGGTGGACTTAGTGAGCGGGAAGATCTCTGACTTGGAATAATTGATAGTGAAGCCGGAGTGAGTGCCTATGCGGGTTATGTCCCTTAGTATTGAGTCAAGGTGTGCTGCAGGGTCTCTGATGTATAAGAGAACATCGTCCGCATATAGGGAAATAATTTCGGGGCTGTCTTTCAGTCTTATACCCTTGCGGGCATGGTGAGCACGGACATAGTCTGCCATTGGTTCAATAGCTAAGGCGAACAGTATTGGAGAGAAAGGGCATCCCTGTCGGGTGCCTCTGAACAGTGTGAAAAGATCAGAAGTTAGTGTATTGATCCTAACCCGTGCCACAGGGGAAGTGTAAAGCAATTTTATAAATCTAATCATGTTCGGGCCAATACCCATATTCTCAAGAACCAGCCAAGTATATCTCCAGGAGACCATATCGAAGGCCTTCTGGGCGTCCAGTGTGACCACCACTGCTTGTGCCTCTTGGTCAATGCGGGACATTACGTTAAACAGTCTCCTGATGTTGTGGGAGGTGGACCTGCCCGGTACAAAGCCGGCCTGGTCATCGTGGACCAGATATGTCATAATGGGCAGAAATCGGTTCGCTATAATTTTTGCAAAGATCTTTGTGTCGAGGTTCATTAGGGAGAGGGGTCTGTAGGACCCACATTCGTCGTCGGGCTTATCGGGCTTGAGCAGCACCGTAATGGCTGCCTCGCGCATAGAGAGGGGAAGAATAGAGACTCGGAGCGATTCATCCCAGACCTCGAGTAGCTTGGGGGCGAGTATGGCGACGTGTTCTTGATAGAAATCGGCGGTCAGACCGTCGGGCCCCGGGGCTTTGCCTTTGGGTAGGTCAGAGATGGCTGTAACTATCTCGTCGAGCGTGACTGGAGAGTCTAGTTCGTCACGGGCAGCGGAGGAGACCTCAGTGGTGGGGATCGAGTCAAGGAGTTCCCGCATGTGCTGTTCAGTGTGCTCAGCAGGCTGAGAGTAGAGAGATCTGTAGAATTCGGTAAATGTGTTCAGAATTTGTTGGTCAGCCCATTGAGTATTACCCTGTTCATCTTTAAGTGAGGTGATTTGCATTCGGCCAGATTCCCATTTAGTTAGTGTCGCTAACGTTCTCCCGGGCCTCTCTCCCTCGCCATATTTCCTGGCCGCTTGAGGGCGACCAAGGAAATGTATCTCGCTGACGGCGAGTTTGTTGAAGGCTTGGAGTTCCTCAGAAATCTGGGCCAGAGTGGCGGGGTCTGCACCAGAGGCGCCTTGCAGTTCCAATTGTTTCAGTTTGCTTTCTGAACGGCTCAGTGCTGTTCTGATTGATTTCAGCACCCCAGCTTCCCGGGAGATAGACATTCCCCTGATATACACCTTAAAGGCGTCCCACCTTACGGCGGCAGAGGTATCTCGGAGAGAATTCATTTCGAAGAAGGACAGAATATCGTCGAGTATTTCAGCCTTAAATACCACATCTCGCAAGGCGTCGGATTTAAAACGCCAGGTGCTGAACGTCGGGACGGGTACTCCTAGTCTGGCTGTGAGTGTGATCGGGGCATGATCAGAAAGCGTGCGGGGTAGGATCTGGGAGCCCAACACCCCTCCCATGACACCTTTCGAGACAAGAAACAAGTCAATCCTAGAAGAGCTCCCATGCACTGATGAGTAGTAAGTATAGTCTCTAAGATGTGGGTGTAGCGACCTCCAGGCATCGCAAATGTCGAGGGTCTTGATGTGAGAGTGCAACCTGCGGGCGGCACTGGACAGAGGCCGTGGGTTGGATCCAGTCCTATCTAGGGCTGAATCAAGAATAAGATTCAAGTCTCCCCCCCAAATGACCAGAGTTCCCACATATCCCAGCAGTATAGTGGCGATCTTATCAAAAAAATCAGGAGAATCGATATTGGGGCAATAGGTATTGACGAGCAGATATTCTTTGTTGGCCAAAGTGCAATGTAGTATGACATAGCGTCCCTCAGGGTCAGTGTAGTTTTTATGCAGTGTGAACTTGATGGATTTATGGATCATGGTTAGAACCCCCCTGGATTGAGTGGAGTAGGAGGTAAAAAATCTAGTAGGCCCCCATGCCGGGGCCATAGTTCGGGGGATGTGGCCATTGGAGTGCGTCTCCTGCAGGAACAGTATCTTACAGTTATATCTGTTGGCATATGCCATGATTTTGCGCGCCTTAGTGTGATTGCTTACCCCTCGGACATTCCATGACATTAAGACGGTTGCCATAACTGTGCCAGGCGTCTCATTATGTAACACGTGTTCTCAATGAACGTCTCGGACCCAACAATAGTGTGCGCCCCAAGGGTTGAGGCAAGATTTACGAGCGTGGCCCATTAGTGCCGGCCACATGCAACCTCGTGTGCCTTTTGTAGATAACACCCGGTTTCCCCCCCCCACCCTCACCACCAACCCATGATCAGCAGTGTACATCCCACCCATCCCCAACTGTGCACAGTCGGACCGAACCCAACATGATCCTGCCAGTGCAAAAGCCCAACAGGGGCGAACCAAAAACAGAGAACTAGGAAGCAGTGCAATCGCAATGGGGTGCGCTATTGCCGTGTATTAGCACGCTTGGGACACTAAGGCGTCCGTGAGAAATTAAACAGTGTTTGCGGTTTAGTGAAGGATGTCACAGCCGTTACCTATGGCCGTGCCGGCCTGGATGTGTAGTAGAGAGGCATAGCATTTGACGAGAACAAGAATCAACATGATCACTTTGAGTAGATCAGCAACATGCACGATAGAAAGTGCGTATCCGAGGGCTAAGGGACCATGAGTATAGCCCAGAGGGCATGAAAAGTAGGAATACAACAGCAGGGTAGTAGTGTGGATGGACCATGGATGATGAAGCCCTCAGATCGCTCGAGTAGGCGGCGATCCGAGAGAGCAAGTTTCAAATTAAGTTCAGACATTTCCCATATCATCTCCAACAAGGGTATATCCAAGAGCTGTGCAATCGCAGTGGGGTGCGCCGCTGCCGCGCAGGAATGAACATTGTTAGCGGACATATCAAGAGTACACCCCAGTTCCACCTAATGGGGCACAGGGAGCGACCCGCATCCCACAGGGATCCAGCAGCCCAGCCCAAGCGGGAACATGAGATGATGCATACCCAGGTGCTCGTGGAGGGAGGGCAATGGTTGTTGCCAGAACAAGGGAGCTATGCATGTCAGAGAGCAACAGAAGTAAATGTGGGAGAATAACTTGAACGGAAGGACTGTTGCTCCCCAGAGAGCGTAAATTAAACCTGCATAGGACCACATTGTATACCAGTGAATGCAGAGGTGTGGTCACTCATGGATGTGAACAAAGAGTGGCATGAGTCGATCTACCAATAAGCATAGCATCAAAGCATCGCAAAACAAACATAAAATTCACTCATTATGCACAGTGTCATCAGCCGGAGGGTGGAGAGGAACATGTGCCTCGATGAATTTAACCGCCTCAGACGGCACTGTAAAAAAATAAAGTTTGCCGTTGAACGTGAACTTCAAGCGTGCAGGGAAAAGTATGGCGTAGGGGATGTGCCTTTCCCTGAGGAGTTTCTTCACTCCGAGGAACTGGCGACGCTCCTGTTGAACTCCGGTGGAAAAGTCGGGGAAAATCCTGATCACCTGCGAGTCCATTCGTAACTCGCCTTTTTCCCTTGCAAGGCGGAGGATTAAGTCACGGTCTTTGAAGCTTAGAACCTTGGCAATGATAGGCCTCGGAAAGTCACCGGGTTTGGGCCGGGATGACAGTGCTCTATGGGCCCTTTCGATGGTGAAGAAGGGAGACATGTCAGGGTTGCCCAGTAGTTCCCTCAGGAGGTCTTCGACTGCCGATTCCAGTCGACCCCTCAGCGCATTTTCAGGGACACCAACGATGCGTATGTTGTTTCTACGCGACCTAGATTCAAGGTCATCACACTTGGCCTTGACCGCCTTCATATCCGAGACCAGAGTGGACACAGTGCCCTGAAGTGTAGAAATATTATCCTCGTTGGTGCCAATTCTATTTTCAGTCTCCGTGATTCGAGCCCCCTGTTGATCCAGTTTAGCTCTGAGAGAGGCCACGTTGGCATTAATGTCATCAAGCTTTTCGTGGAAAGCTGCAAAGTTTCTGGCCATGGATTCCATTATCGCTGTGAGGTCAGTGGTGGGTGCCTCGGCGCATGGCGGGTCGTCGGCTGGATCGTCTGGTGCATGGGCCGAGTCAGGCCTTGGGGCGGCTTTAGCGAATTTGTCCATGGCCCCGGTTTTATTGATATTCCTTGATCTGTTAGACATCGTGGATAGTGTTGCAGGGGCCCTGAGTGGGCAGAGTAAAGACACGAGTGAGGGGATGCAGGAGAGGTTCAAGGCCAGTGATGATGGTCCGGCACGCCGGTGTAAACAATCCTGACAAAGGCGGCAGGGGCCACGCCAGAGGGGAGGTGTAAAATAGTTGCAGGGATCAAGCAGGGATCAAGCCGCCCCAGATAATGAGGATGGAGGCCAGAACAGACCTCGAGTGAGCACCACAGAGAATGCAACCAGCAGGAGTGGACGCCGCCCGGGGCAGTGACGGCGGCGCTCAGCAAGGAAGGGTGATGGACACGGTAGCAATCCGGGGACCGTTGTGCCCGGAGGGGGGCAGCAGCGGGCCAATCCGGGTCCGGTGGGGTGCAGGGTCCCGCAGCGCCGCAGGGCATGGGCCCCGAGAGCAATCAAGGCGGCGCAGGGGCCAGCCGGGGCCGCGCAACGCGGGGGGAGAGGCCCAGATAGAATTAGGCCCGTAATGGATTCAGGGCCAACACAACCCCGACGCGCAGCGGCCCCAGCAACCCCTCACCTGGTGTGCGCCGAGCGGTCATCCAGTCCGGGAGCGGGAGCGAGTGTCGTTCCTCCGGTCCTCGGGGTCCTCCAGCCGGGCGAGGCAGCCAGGAGGGCCGCACCGCCCAGGTGTCGAGCGGCGTGGAGGAGAGGCCGCCCGGCCGGAAGGACCGGCCACCCAGGCCCGAGGGCCACGACCACGGAACGGGGAAAAAAGTCCAGGATGGCCGGCGCAAGGCACGGCTCAAGCCGCAGCCGCCGGTCCAGCGAGGGTCACGGTCCACCTCACAGCGCCCACGGCGCGGCCCGCGGGGCACCACGGTATGCGTCACAGCAGGCGGGCCAGTGGGAGGATGCAGCAGGGGAGGCAGTAATGGAGCTGCGGGAGCCGGGCAGAGAAACCCCGATGGGCCTCAGGCACCGCGGCAGCCCGGAGGTTCCCGCAGCGAAGATCTCCGGCACTCAGGATCCGATTCGGGCCGGGGAACGCAGCAGCGTGTAGCCCCTGTTATAGGGAGGATAGGGGGTCGGTCGAGTGGGCGCAGGGATGTATTAGCCCGCGGATGTCATCGGGTGAAGAGCGGCTTCACACGGAGCTCGAGAGCTAGGCAGCCATCTTGCTGGCTGCTCAACAGCGCCCCCGTCCAGAATGCTTTTGACTTCAAACTCGAGTTCTCCATCAACTAGGATAGGTTTTGGAGATTCAGTTAGTCGGGTTTGAGGTTGCACGGGTTTTAATAGAGAGACGTGGAAGACCGGATGTATCTTCATGTGCGGGGGCAAGTCCAACTTGACCGCTACTGGGTTTACTATGGTAGTGATGGAATAGGGACCAAGGTATCTTGGGTTGAATGTGCGTGGCCCTTTTAGAGGTAGATATTTGGTGGATAACCAGACTTGATCCCCTACTTGATATTGAGGGGCTTCCTTCCGATGTTGATCTGCTCCTTTCTTGTATTGTTCTTTAGCCCTTTGAAGGTGAGAAACAGCTTCCTTAAAGGCTTGGGTGATTGTAGAATGCAGGTAGTCTACTGCTGGTGTTTCAAGATCTTGGAGGGGATCCAACTCCGAGGTTCGAGGGTGACTGCCGTACAAAAGAAAAAACGGGGTTTTCCCAGTTCCCGAATGGACAGAGTTATTGTAGGCATATTCGGCTATCCAAAGGATGTCTTTCCAAGTTTTTTCAGTTTGTTGCAGCATGCAGCGTAAATACTGTTCCAGAGTTTGATTGGTCCTCTTGGTTTGTCCGTCGGTCTGAGGGTGGTGACTGGTCGATAGTCTCACATCAATTTGAGCCGACCGACAGCAACTTCGCCAAAAATGAGAAATAAATTGACTACCTCGATCCGAAATTAGAACCGAAGGAAAACCGTGCAGTCGGACGATGTTTTCGAGAAATTCTCGGGACAGAGTTGCTGCTGTTGGCAAGCCTTTGAGCGGAATGAAATGCGCCATCTTGGAGAATAAGTCCACGATTACTAGAATCGTATTGTATCCGGAGCATGGAGGTAGATCGGTGATGAAGTCCATAGAAAGCGTTTGCCAAGGGCGAGGTGGGATGTCAATAGGGCGTAAGAGGCCTGCTGGTCTTTCCTTTTGACTCTTGTTTTGGGTGCATACTCCACAGGACATTATAAAGTCTCTGATATCTTTTTTCCAAGACGGCCACCAGAAGTAGCGCTTGATCTTTTCTGAGGTCTTGGCCATACCAGGATGTCCTTCCATTAAAGAATCGTGATAACAAGAGATTACTTTTTTCTGTAAATCTGTGCTGGGTAGGTATAATCGTTCTTGGAAATACAATAAGTTGTCCTTTACTGCAAAGTCCTTTCCCTGCAGATGCCAATTCTGTATGTCTGCTGGAGTTACAAGTTGCCTGGCCTTATCCTTAACTTCCTCTATGGATTCTGTGGCGATTACACCCAGAATTCTTTGTTCGGGAATGATTGGTACAGGTTTAGGGTTGATCAAGTGTTCTTCCACTCCCATCCGAGAAAGGGCATCAGCTTTACCGTTCTTTGTACCAGGTCGATAGGTAATTATGAAGTCAAACTCGGCAAAGAATAATGCCCAACGGAGTTGTCTAGAGGATTGGGCTTTTGCGGTTTTCAAATATTGCAGGTTTCGGTGATCCGTAATCACAGTAACGGTGTGTCGGGCCCCCAGCAGATAATGCCGCCAAGCCTTAAAGGCAGACTTGATAGCCAGAAGTTCCTTGTCAGTAATCGTGTAATTGATTTCAGGAGGCGAGAATTTGCGGGACCAAAATGCCACGGGATGCAACTGATTGGTTACCGGGTCCTTTTGTGATAGAACTGCCCCCATGGCAAGGCTTGAAGCATCAGTTTCCACGATGTAGGGGAGTTCGGGGCGAGGGTGTTTTAAGATTGGTGCAGAGATAAATTTAGTCTTCAAATCCTGGAAAGCTTGTTCCGCCTCGGTAGACCATTCAAAACGTTTGTTTTTCTTTAACAAGGCAGTGATGGGCTGGACTATTGGAGAGAATTCGGGGATAAACCTGTGGTAAAAGTTAGCGAAGCCTAACATGCTTTGCACACCTTTTACGGAGGATGGTGATGGCCATTTGAGAACTGCATCGACCTTCTTTGAATCCATACGCACTCCGCCAGGTGATAATATGAATCCCAAGAATTCAACTTCAGTCACGTTGAAAACACTTTTTTCCAACTTAGCGAAAAGTTTGTGTTGACGCAATCTTTCGAGGACCATTTTCACGTGTTTCCGATGTTCAGATTCCGATGAAGAATAAACGAGGATGTCGTCAATGTAAACAACAACACACACATCTATGAGCTCTCTGAGGACATCGTTCATAAAATATTGAAAGGCGGCCGGGGCATTGCAAAGTCCGAAGGGCATGACCTGATATTCAAATAGTCCATACTTGGTGCGGAAGGCCGTCTTCCATTCATCGCCCTCTTTTACTCGTACCAAGTGGTAAGCTCCTCTAAGATCCAGCTTTGTATATATGCATGCTTTTCTGACTTGGTCCAGGAGTTCAGGGATCAAAGGTAACGGATATCTATTCTTAACGGTGATCTGGTTCAGGGAGCGATAATCTATACAAGTTCTAAGGTCTCCTTCCTTTTTTGGAACGAAGAACAAAGCTGAAGAAGCAGGGGACTTGGAAGGACGAATAAACCCATTTGCCAGGTATTGATCCAGGTATTGTCGAAGGTGAAGGTTCTCAGGCTCGGTGAGGGCATAAATTCTACTACAAGGAGGAGTAGATCCAGGTATCAGGTCTATCTGGCAGTCATAAGACCTATGAGGAGGTAGAGAGTTAGCCTGATCCTTCCGGAAAACATCTTGGTATTCTAGGTATTCGGGAGGTAACTGGGGAGTCTCTGAAGAAATTGCTGCCAGTGCAACACCAGGTGGAGGGTGACAAGTAGAGACACATTCTGGAAACTGGACCGTTCTTGCTCGCCAATCGATCAGAGGATTGTGTTTCTCTAACCAAGGTATTCCTAGAATAATCTGAAACTGAGGGGCCTTGATCACATCGAACACGATCTTCTCATGGTGTCCATCTTGACTTACTAGCGTCACCTCTTGAGTGGTATGCGTTACTGGCCCGGAGGCTATCTCCGTACCATCCACCGTAGTAATGACGTCCTTTACAGCCTTGGGACAAAGAGTTAGATTCATCCTCAAAACCATTTCATGATCCACATAATTGCCGTTGGCACCGCTGTCGACGTAAGCTTCAATTGCATGTAATCGATCCGGATCATCAGGGCTAATGAGGACCATAGGTATCACGAAATGCGAGGTCACGGAACTGGTTTTCACGCTCGGCAAGAGGACCTCTATTCTTGTCGGGCGAGGTCGTTTCCCTGCTCAGAGTTTGTAACTTTGGTAACTGCAGCTCCTACTGCCTTCTTGGCAGGTTTCACCGGACAGTCTCGAAGAAAGTGCCCTGAGTTTCCGCAATAGAGGCATAATTGCAACTGTTTTCTCCTTTCCCGCTCCTTTTGTGTTAGAGGACCTTTCAGACCCCCTATTTGCATGGGTTCCCCAGGGTCTACTCCTTTGGAAGGAGTTGGCGGTTTGGAAAATACTCGAGCATCAAACTTGGAACGATCGGCCTTCCTGTTCTGCAGTCTGTGATCTATTTGAACGACTAAGTCTATATAGTCCGAACAATCTTGTGGGGGATTCACTACTTGGGCTAACACATCTTTGAGCTCTCCACGTAGACCTCTATAAAACAGCGTAATCCTTTTGTCCTCAGGCCATTGAGTTTCCACTATCAGTCTGTTGAAAGACGCAATATAAGCCAAAAGGTCTTGATTACCTTGTCGCAACGAAAGAAGCTCATTGTCCAAGGCCTGCCCCAGTGAATGTCTTGCGAACAGTTTTTCCATACTGAGCTGAAAAGCTTGAAAATCATGGAGGACCGGATCATCTTGATTTACTAGAGGGATCGACCAGTCTGCCGCATTGCCACTAAGGTACGAAAGCACGAAAGCTACTTTAGCTTGATCAGTTGGAAAGGCTGCTGGCCGGCATAAGAAATGCAACCGGCACTGATTGATAAATACTGCAAACCTCTTTGGGTCACCAGAAAATCGTTCGGGCGGAGCCAGAGGTACATTCCCAGGTAGGTTGATCTGCACTGGATTCATAGAGGATGTAGAAGGAAGATTTCCCCCAGATGCTGGTAACGGGGTCTGTCCGGCTTGTGACTGTAGCAATTGTCTAGCGAGATCATCTGTTCCCTCCTTGGAAATAATCAGTTCCCTTCTTAGAGCGTTCGTTTCCTGACGGGCTGCATGCACTTCTGCCCTTAGTTCCCCAAGTAACTGGGCTAGCTGGTCGGTATCCGAGGTTTCCATAGCGCCTGGACGGGAGTTTTGTGGAAGGCTTTGCGTTCTGTAACGCTCACCTGATTCCCGTAGAGGCGCCTGTCTTGACTGGGCGTATACCGTATCTGCAAAGGTGATGTGTAACACACGGCTGGCTCTTTGGGCTGGACCTCTGTGCACTGTATGTCTGACTTGAAGGGTAAGATGTCTGCAGATAGAAAATATGGGATTAAGGAACTGGGTTATTGAATGTCTCTCTCTTCTTCCCTTTCTCTTCTCCTGTAGAACCCCAAAGGTTAACGCTCTCACCTTAGGTAACTGAACGGCGTGCTCTCCATCTGCCTCGGGGCAGGGTGCTGTAACCAGTTTCTTCACTGGATAAGGGGAGCAGGCCTCTTGACTTCAGAGGACTGCTGTCCGTTGTTTACTGCACGAACGGTAAGTTTCGAGTAATTCTAATGTCTTTAAAGTCTTTAGTAATGATGTTTCTTGTTTTGCAGGGTTCCGGCGATGGCGGATGACGGGCTGAAGTGAGTTGAAGATGGAGCCCGTGTGATGAATAGAAGCGCCTGGAAGCACGTAAGTAAGCGCTTGTTGCTTGCTTCACGATGCGCTTTAACTGTCTTTTTATTTTGCAGGTACAAGTTCGGAGCGGCTGCAGGGTGCCGGAATACCCACTGGGTTAGATGTGGAAAGGAGTAATGGCACGTGAGTATTAAAGTTCCCCAATGACTTTAAACGCACCTTGTTTTGTCTTTCAGATGCGGGATGCAGCGCCGAAGGCCTCCGGAGCGTGCGAAGAGTTGGTAAGCTTTTGTCTTTCAGATGCCGGAATGCAGTGTGAAGACCTCCGGAGCGCACGAAGAGTAGGTAAGCCTTTGTCTTTCAGATGCCGGAATGCAGCGCGAGGCGTTGGTGACAGCCGATGGACCAGGTAAGTGAAGAGCTGTCACTGAAGACCGTAATGCTAACCTGTTCTTTCTTGTCTTTATAGGTGTTGCTGAAGACTGGATTCAGGATGGTAAGCCTTTTTCCTTAGGCCCAGGATCAGATGCAGAAGACACGATGAGCGTTCTGCTGCAGAGGATGCAGAATAACGCAAAGCAAGATTCATCCATCGGGTGTGGTTTAAATAGCCTCCTGTAGTGCTTAGGTGTCTCCTTCCACAGCCACGCCTAGGTAAGAAAAGAGTTCCTGCTTTCCAGAAGAGTTCCAGTGTTCTGAATCTAGGGAGTGGCTCCTGCCCCACCCAACAGGAAAAGTAGTTCCAAACAGAAGAGGATCAGAGGCTCAACTGGCAGGCAAGTAAGCAGCATGGTCTGCTGCAGGTAAGTACACCCAAGCATTATGAGCCCGGCGCTTCCAGCGCTGGGACTGGGCATATTTATGAGCCTGGTGCCACTGGCGCCAGGACTGGGTCCAAAAGGTCCCAATTGGGACTGGTTGGCACTCGGAACCTGGGTTATGGATCTGCTTCCAAGGGAGTTGGGAAAACCCTGACCTTTTGGAAGCAGAGATCATGACAGTACATGTTTTCTCTAACCCATGCCCATCCGTAGTGCACTACCGCTTCAATGGCTGCTAGCAGTTGTGTTGATTTGGGCTTCTGTGCCGGTGTTGGGGGTGCCCATGTTTTCCGTTTGGGCCCCATGTTTTTCTATGCCTGCTGTAAAATGTTGAATCGGAAGCCGTCCGTGCCGTGCTGTTCGATTGCCGCTTCTCTTTCGGTCGCACTGGTTTTGGGGATGATTCCGCAGCACACGTCTTTGTTTGTTTTGTTTTGGACACGCTCGCCTCTTGCTTTTCGTTCTATGCTGAGAATGTTGACGTTGACAGCGTCCGCGCTGGCCGTTCGGTTGCCGCTTCTTCCTTCGTTAAAGCTGCATGAATTGCTTTGAACAGTACAATGTTCAGGAAGGAAAAAGACACTGCGGTGTACAGCAAACTTCAAAGATTTGCTAAAGAAGCAAGAAGATTTGGAAGACACTGAGTAAACAGTGAACCTCCTGTTTGCTTGGGTCCCCGTTCAGGGTCCACAAACAGATTGTGTTTACTCTGAGCATGCTGCTCTCATTTATAGGACCCAGGGAGGCCCTGGGTCTTTGTTGTGTATGTGTTGGGGGCTACTGTTGTCACAGCCCCCAGCCGGATAGCCGACTGTCTGACCCCCTGGTGGGGGCAGATCTTTGAACCTGGGCCCTGCCTGATGGTTGTTTTCCTTATGGCGCTTAGAAGCTTGCTGTTTGGAGGAAGGATGCGATGACTGTGCGCACCTTACCCTTCCGTGGCTTTTGTGCTGCCGAGACTGTATGTCTCCGAAGCTGGGGGGGAGGAGAGGAGCAGGCGCGGGGAGGTTGGGGCTCCCCTCTCCCAGCTGCCGATGGTAACAGCAGTTACCCTGCCTCGCTTGTGGGATGCCCATGCAGCATTTCCCAAAACGGCTTCCTTTGGAATGCAGGCCGAGCTTGGTACATCAGTTTGGTTGTCAGTCGAATGCGCTGGAGATATTGAAAATCATTTAAACTCTACCCTCACAAATGTCACCCTTTCAGCTTCTAGGCAATATATAAAGCGTTTGTTGCGGGCAGGGCAACATGCTGACCAGCCCCTTGTATTTTTCAATAAATCGTTTTGGCAGTGTTGTGTGGTGAAATGGGGTGGAAATGAGATCACAGGGTTCATCACTCTTTTATGTATTTATTGATTGATACAATTGTTAGGCGCTTACACAATTAGCAAAACTGTTCCAAAGCACCCACGGGACAACAGGGTGGGGACAGGGAGACAATGAATTACAACAAAGATAAATAATTGAATTGACAGTTCAACAAATCAGAAGAATAATAGGGAGGGGAGATGAACCTGTGAGTGTTCAGAAGGTACAAGTGCAGAGGTGAGGGGGTTAAGGGATAGGTGCTGTGGTGCTGATGGAGAAGTGCTCAGAGTGAAGTGCTAAGAGGAGAAAAAAAAACGTAAGGAGGGTGAGCCTAAGCAAGTGCAGTAAATAGACAGCGGCTGGGATGAGAGATGTGGGGGGTCAGGGCCCCAAGTATACATAAGGGCCCTGCACATCAGTCATGCTACTGTATGATTAGCAGGGAAGAGAGGAGGAGAAGGAAGAGGAGAAGAGAAAGGTCTTGAGGCTTTTTTTGGAAGAAGGTCCTGCTCAAGACGCAGACGGAGGCTATTCCACAGAAGGTAGCCCACAGAGAAAAGTGATCGACCACCAGCTCTCTGTTTAGCAAACCGCTTCACACGCAAGGAGTTGGTGCCAGAGGAATGCAGGTGTCTAGAAGGGGAGTATTTGGTCAGGAAGAGTTGAGGATAAAGTGGACCCTGGCCCCAGAAATCCTTGTGGATGATTCAGAGGGATTTGAATTTAATCAGTGCTGAGACCGTCAGCCAGTGAAGGCTTTGTAGGGCAGGAGAGATGTGGTCCCTGGGCTTGTGGCCAAGGATAAGTCTTGCTGCCCGATTTTGGGTTAGCTGGAGGGGTCGAAGAGTGAAGGAAGATTAAGGAAGAGGCTATTGCAATAGTCTAGCCTGGAGAGAACCAGAGCATGGGTAATATTGACTCTCTTGAGGAAAGTGAGGAAGGGAAGAGTTCCTTTGAGAGGGAAGAGCTGAAAGTGGGACTTCTTGACAATGTCCTGAATATGAGGGATGAAGGAGAGAGTGGAGTCAAAGATGACTCAGAGATTCCTGGCTTCAGAGGAGGAGGCAGGGGGGGAGCCCATGGAGGAAGGAAAGAAATGGAAATGGAGCTCTGCACCAAGCTCCTGGCGGCACTTCAGGAACTTAGACAGGTCTGAACTGACTTCCTGCAGCCACACCACCGTGTTCCATACCCTGCCGAGGAATTCCATAAACCTTCTAACTCATGTTGAATTTTCTGCTGAAGCCACCACTGAGCGTTTGTAGACCCCCCACCAGTGCTAATTCAGGGGCTTGGAGGATAGCTCAGAGGGCAACATGTTCTACTTAAAAGCAAGACAGTGCAGAGCAACACAGGCTCGAATCCTGGTCCTGTCTTATAAATGATTAATTCATTAATTGCCCCCCATCCAGCAGCTAAGCACTTTCTTCAGATAGGGGGACAGCCTCTAATTCTCGAGCTTGAATCCCAAGCCAGGGCATACTCGGCGCTTCATCCTTCTGAGGATGATTAGTTGAGTACCATTACATTGGGTAACAATAAAATCTCTTATTATAGCATTTAGAAGCGGGAGGACACTGACATGAAGCACGATATAAGCACAGAAATGATTACTATTATTATAAAAGGGGCTCTGGATTTTTCAATTAATAGGAGGAAAATTCGAAATTTGAGGCCAGTATGTACTGTATATGAACAACCTTGAAAAAAATAAGGGAGTTTGGGATTTTCTCCAAAGGAATTTTGACAAGAGGGGTCATTAATATTTGAAAACCTGCCTAGACAAGTTGTTTTGACAAAATAATGCATATCATTATATCATTGGTTAGGATTGGGGGGTTGTATTTCGAAAAAAATGTTTGTCATAAAATGTCGCAAGCTTGGGGTTTGCAAAAACACTTAATTCCAGCCCAGATTTTCTCAACAGGATACATGTTAGAGAACGAGCTGTACCGTCACTTCATAACAATAACAAAACGGAAACTCAGGGTCAAAAGTGTTTTGTCTAGCACCCAGCTGTCATTGTTATGACTTTGCAGCGCTGCACAACGCAGGTATCGAGGCTGGATGAATGGTGCTTTGTGTGCATATATGTGGTCAGTGATGAAGTGTGTCACTCATAGCCAACTTTAGTTGGAGCACAATGTTACATAAGTCTAATTCGAAGTGGGGTGCTAATTATGAAAAACAGTGCAATTGCAAATAGCACATGGAAAGTGTAGATATGTGGCAACTGTAAGCTTATGGGCAACTACAGGGGTCTGCCACCTTTGACTCTCAATTACTATCAGGACTGGGCAGCATTTTTAATGGGGAGGGATCATGGAAGTCATAGTCCAATATATCTGCAGAACCACAGGTTGTAGGCACCAGGGGTAGCCCATGGAATTGGAAAATAAAGGAAGGGTCACATATAAGAACTGGCTGCGCATTCAGTAAAATTCTTAACAGGCATGGCCAAAGTGCAAATTTTATGATTCACGACTATTGTACTGTATTGTACTTGTCATCTGCATAGCACCAATTTTACTATTGTTATAGTTTCAATGCGCTGTTAGTGGGAACGGCCTCGGAGGACCGAAGTCGATAGTTTTGGAGGTCCTGGCCACAATTATGATGCATGTGTGCATTTGGCCAAAAAAGGCTTAGCAGTGCTGGCCAGGCTCCAGGAGAAAAGCAACCCAAGTAGTTAGGCATGTGGATGGGTACAGAGAAGAGTGAGGGTGGCATCAGTGCTAATGACTCGCTATGTGTTCAGCGTGCCCGAATTCATCATAGGACTGCGCCGCATTCTGCTGTCAAGAAGTGTTGAGGTGTAGTCAGGTGTAGGTAAGTGTAGAATTTATGTGAACAGCACAACCACATTTTTTGTCATAGTCCTTGCTCTATATGTGGATGAGTGTTTTGGCTGGCCGTACCTGCGGCCAGCACAGTGGTGTATTCTACATACAATATCCTTGTCAGACCTCTGGGTTGAAGGGCTCACTTTTTGTTTTCGGCGTGCAGAACTGGTTGGAGACGGAGTCCTTTGTGTCTTGAGTCGAGTCTGGGAGTCCTGGAGATAGGGACGAGCCTCTCCTTAAGCAACCCTGCCAGTTCCCGAAAAAGGATACCGGCAGAATACCCCCTGGAGAAACCACCAAGGATTGCAGGAAAAATCCTCACAAGAGGGAAGAAAAAAGATTGCCGTTCAAATGTTATTGGTATGTTTTCTTTGGTTGAGATGAGCAGCATGGAATCCAGGATCCGATTGGACCACTCCAGGAATAATGGATCAAGGAACAGGAAGAATAGAAGCACCGGAACAGAGGGACAAGAGCAAGTCGGAATTCAGCAGAGCAAGGTAGGCACAGAGGGAGCCAGGCAAGAAGACCAGGGAAGGAGACAGGAAAGCGCAGGACAAACAGGCAGACAAGAGGAACGACGACAGCTAGGAATAATTACCAGAGCGCTGAGCTAGATTAAATCCTAGTGTTGAGACACAACAGCAGCTTCCACATGCAAATATTTGGCACACTGAAACAGGAAGCGGGAGTGGAAGTGACACCGACATCTGGAATGCTAAACCGTTGCATGGCACTTCCCGCCACCATGTTGGAAGTAGTCAGTTAATACCATAATCGGGGAGAGAGGTGCCAGGAAGACCAAATGGTCCACGGACTCCGGATCTTGACAGTATGCCACATCTGATAAGCAGCTCCACCCGGTTTACCTGGGTGTATGCGGTGGAACCGACGCAGCATTACTGGGCCGTTGATGTTCCCTAATGTGACCATGTTCTTGCACTGGGGGATACCCTTTCCATTCAACCAGGTAGTAAAGTCGACCCTGTCGATATCTGGAGTCACAAATCCGGGAAACCTCATATTCCAAGTGCTGATCATCAGAAAGAACCAGGGGTGGAACAGATACAGCAGCGGAAGGCGAAGACCTGTAAGGTTTTAGCAAGGAGGTATGAAAGACGGGCTGAATCCTCTTCCAAGTCGAAGCCAAAGATTATCGTAAAGCCACTGGGTTGACTATCCATTGAATGGTAAACGTTCCAAAGAATTGAGGTGAAAATGTTGTAGGAGATAAATGTTTGGTTAAGTATTTGGAGGAGAGATAAAACTTATACCCAATGTAATACAAATGTCGGGCTTTCATTTTTTATCAGCAAAGTGTTTCATGGCTAGTCAAGCTTTATCTAGATGTATCGAACAAGTTAATTTCTTACCTGGTAACATTCTTTCGATGGGATGTTCCTCCGACGTATTCCTTATCTTTGATGTTGCCCATTCCAGCTTGCTTGCCTCGGAATTTTTTTCAGTAGAGGGCGCTGCGCGTCTCTACTGTCCCTCGACAGCCTCCGTATCGGCGCCAACGTCATCGTGCGTATAAATAAACTCAGGCAGCGTCCATTGCTCAGTTCCATTTTGAAGCTCAAATTTGCTTTGCATGAATTGGTTATTGACCTTGAAGGAGCGTAAGCTGCAACTACAAGGGAAGTTTTACTGCGGGGATGGATGGGAGGGGTGATAAGGAATATGTCGGAGGAACATCCCATCGAAAGAACCTTACCAGGTAAGAAAGTAACTTGTTCTTTGAAGGGATTGTGTCCTCCGACGTATTCCTTATCTTTGATTTACTCCCATAGCAGTGGTGTAAAGAGGAGGTGGGAGTAAAAATTGAATTTTCCCTTTAAGAATGTACAGAATGCAACACAGCTTTCCCAAATCTTGTCTCCTGGCTGGAGGAGGAATCCAGGCTGTACAATTTTGTAAAGGTATATGCGGACGACCATGTGGCAGCCGCACATATGTCTCGAATTGGAACTCTTCTTTGGAGAGCCGAAGAGGCTGCAATACCCCTGGTTGAATGATCCCTAAGATGTTGAGGGGGTCCTTTCCCTGCCAATTTGTAGGATTTTAGAATGGTTAAAATAATCCATCTTGAAATGGTCTGTTTTGTGATTGGCAATCCTAATTTGTGTCCTGCATATCCTACAAACAGTTGGTCTGCTTGCCTTATCCTGGCAAGTCTGCTAATATAAAAACTCAAGGCACGCCTTGGATCTAGCCTCTGTAACCTCTCTTCCTCTTTCCCTGGGTGGGGAGGAGGATAGAATGAAGGTAAAGTTATTTTCTCAGTAATATGGAATTCAGAGACCACCTTTGGGAGAGAATTAGGCTTCACTTGTAAAACAACCTTGTCTTTATGAAAGATTGTATGAGGAGGTTTGCAAGATAGAGCTTGTAATTTGCTCACTCTTCTGGCAGATGTTAGAGCCACTAGAAAGACTGTTTGAAGAGTGAGAAATCTTAATGAACAGGAATGGAGTGGTTCAAAAGGAGTACCCATCAGAAATGTTAAAACTAGATTTAGGTCCCACAATGGAACTTGAAAAGGCTTTGGGGGATAAACATTAGTTAACCCTTTCAGAAATTGGATTACCAAGGGTAATTTGAAATATGAAGGCTCCTCAGCAGTACGCTTAAAGATTGACAGCGATGCGAGATAGCCCTTGATCGTACCAATTATGAAGACCTGAATTTGCTAAGTAAAGCAAGAACGAGAACACCATTGGTGTATTGCATGAAAAGGGTTCAATATTCTTTTCTCTACACCAGCTGCAAAATTTGTTCCAACGGCAGTGGTATAATGTTTCTGTTGCTGGCCTTCTGGCTGAAAGCAACACCTCCATGACGTCATCCGGGAGATCCCAATCCTTGTATCTCAACCTTTCAGAAACCAAGCGTGAAGGTTGAGGGTTCTGATGTCTGGATGGAGAACCTGACCTCCCTTCTGCGAGAGAAGATCTTCTCTTTGCGGAAGACGAATTGGAGGACAGATGGACATGTCCAGAAGGTCCGGGTACCATGTTCTCCTGGCCCAATCCGGGGCAATTAGGATCATGGTTCTCCAGAATCTTCTCAACCTCCTGATCATTTGAGGAATGACAGGGACTGGAGGAAAGGCATACAGGAGTGGAAACTCCCAGTCCACTACGAACGCGTCTCCTTGAGCTCCTCTCGGGGGAAATTCCCTTGAACAAATCTGATCGCACTTCCTGTTGATGCTGGTTCCCCAAAGGGCGAAGATCTCTTGAAGGACTTCCTGAGCTAGCTCCCACTCGTGGGAAACTGTACTCTGCCTGCTCAGAGCGTCTGCCATCAAGTTCTTCTCTCCAGCTAGGTGAACTGCCGATAGAAAGATTCCTTCTTGAATTGCCCAAAACCAGAGCTGCATCACCTTTTTGCACAGTGGCAGTGACCCTACGCCTCCTCTATTGTTGAGGTAGTGCATGGCCACTGTGTTGTCCGTCATTATCAGGACATTCTTTCCCTGTACTAATGGCAGAAAAGGTTTCAGCGCTAGTCTGATTGCTCTCAGCTCCAACAGGTTGATATGTAGTCTGGACTCCAATGGAGACCAACGACCGCTGATGGTCAAGTCGTTGGCATGGGCTCCCCACCCCATGAGTGAGGCATCCATGACTAGTGTTATCTCCGCCCATGGTTTCCAAAACTGTTCTCCTTTCAAGATGTTCTCCCGACAGGCCCACCACTGAAGGTCTCGAGCTACTCTGTCCGGGACTTGAAGGAGATCTGACATTCTTCCTGCTAATTGCGACCATTGGGTTCTTAGTGCCCACTGGAGGGATCTCATTCTCAGGCGAGCCTCTGGCACTAGGAAGATGCAGGATGCCATGATGCCTAGCAACCTCAAAAAGTCGAAGGCTGGTAGACGTTGGGCATTTTGATACTCGGTGACCATCTGTAGAATATCTTGAGCCCTCACCTCTGGTGGCCAGGCTTTTCCCAGGGAAGTGTCCAGGACTGCTCCAATGAACTGGAGTCTCTGTGATGGTATCATCTGTGACTTCTTGAATTTGAGGGAGAAGCCCAGCTTGTGAAGGAAGTGGCAGACATAATCTAGCTGGATCTGAGCTTGTTCCGAAGATACTGCTCTGATCAACCAATCATCCAGGTAGGGGTAGACGTGGATCCCTTCCCTCCTTAGACTTGCAGCCACTACGACATTAGCTTGGTAAAGACCCTCGGGCGCAGGTCAGCCCAAATGGCAGAACTCAAAATTGATAGTGAGAGTTGCCAATTGCAAACCTCAGGTATACCTGTGTTTGAGATGGATTGGCACATTGAAATAAGCATCCTGAAGGTCTAGAGATACCAACCAGTCCTGAAGCTGGAGGGCCTGAAAGATCTGAGAAAGGGTTACCATCTTGAACTTTTCTTTCCTGAGGAATTTGTTCAATTCTCGCAAGTCCAAGATGGGTCTCAGTCCTCCGTCCTTCTTTGGTACTAGGAAGTAGGGGGAATACCAACCCTGGTTCCTCTCTGCTACGGGTACCGGTTCTAAGGCAGGTCTACAATCTCCTGCATAAGGAGCGGGTCTGGAAACTTCAAAGAGTTGTTCCCCGGTGGACGACTCTGAGGAATGTGTAGGAAGGGCAGGCAGTAACCATGGGCAACTGTCTCAAATGCCCAAGCATCTGACGTAATAGCCTGCCATTCTGCCAGATGTTGAGTTACCCTGCCCCCTACTGGTGTCTTGTGAGGGGAGACCTCAGAGGGGTTTAGAGGGGGCTGACGCAGATGCCAAAGGTAAAATGGCACCTGCTGTTGCAGCTTTTGTACCTTTGACTCATCCACCACGGGTGAATCGTTTCTGGCCCCTTTGAGCTGGCTGTCCTCTGCCTTTTCCGAATGCGGAATAAAAGCGAAAGGACCTACCCCTCCAGGAAGCTCCTGAGGGGCGATTCAGAGTCTGTTGGATTGCAGCCCCAAGAGATTTCACTACTGTCTTGGATGTTTGTATTCTCTCCAGGCTGTCATCAGCCTTCTCACCAAATAAAGAACTGCCATCAAAGGGCATGTTCAGAAGTCTGGCTTGTACATCTGGAGCAAAACTAGACTTCCGCAACCATGCAAATCTGCGGATTATGGTACATTTGCCGCCATGGCCCTGCTGATTCTGTCAGCAGAATCAATGCCTGTTTGGAGGGACTCACTCATTGCATCCTTTGCTTCCCTTTCTTCTCCTTCTGGGAGACAGTCAGCCGCAGATGAAGCACACTCCCAAAGTGTGTGGCTGAATCTTGCTAGCGTGCAAGTGGCGTTGATAGACTTAAGCGCCATGCTACATGCCGAAAATACTTTTTTTGACATGGCATCAAATCCTTTATCATCCCTGTCCTGTGGAATAGTAGGGTATGCTGATCTACTGTTAGATGAAGTTGCTGCTTGTAACACTAAACTCTCTGGAGTTGGATGCTTGCTCAGATATTCAGGATCTGAAGCTGATACCCTGTATTTAGCAGAACGTTTTTTATTTACTGCAGAGATAACTTCAGTAGTTTCCCAATTTGTAGAAATATTTCTTTGCAGAGCAGTATGAAAAGGAACAACAGGGTCCTCCTGTGGACCTTTATCTAAAATATCAGTAAGGTCATCCTTCTGAAAAGAAGGTGTAGGTGTAGACCACCCCCTGAATTCAATTATTCTGGCCATCAGAATCCTATAAGGGGTCTCAGCATGCTCTCCATGGTCTGGTTTAGCTAACTCTACTTCTGGAGAAGTATCTAAACCACTTGCCTCATGTAGAGAGTCCAGAAGGTCTTTTAACCTGTTCTCCGCAAAGATTAATTCCTCTGGCATGGGTATTGTAGTCCTTTGTAAACCAAAGGGTCTCTCATGGTCAGAATCCTCCCCTTCCTCGTATATAGAGGACAAGGCTCTAAAGTAGTCAGACCTAGGACATGGTTTAAAACCCATTTCTAGAGCAGAAGGAGCCAAATTCGTTGACACTGGCTGAGAAAACGTCAAGGTTGTTGACGCGGCAATCAAAGGCTTCAACAATCCTGAAAAAGGTGCCGAGAAAGTTTAAAGGGACCTCGATGTACTCGAGAGGATCAGCATCCTACTCGGCGTAGTCGATGGCATCCTCGACGTCATGGTCGAAGCATTTGACACCTCTACTGTCTGAGACGTAGTGACAGTTGTAGGTCTGTCTTTTATCGCAGTCGACAGTGGTGTCGAAGACGACGTTGATGCAACCGATTTATGCGTCGAAGGACCCTTCAACAAAGGTGTCGATGACGCACATTTGTGAGTCGAAGAAACCTTCGACGTCGGCGTCGATGCCGCGGTCTAACTGCTTTTACTCGAGGGTTCATGACGCTCTTGGGTAGTTTCTCTCGCCGGGTTCAACGCCTCGCAGCGTTTTGATTTGTTGAGTCTTTCACCCAGGGTATCACCTTTAGACGTCTCTGGGGGGGTTGAGGCCGCATTCTTGGAGATGCTAAGCATTTTTTTACGGAATTCCTCCCACTTAGCTGGAGAGCTGTGTTTCATGGGGCAGGTGACCCTTTCTGGGGAGGTTAAGGAAGAAGAAGAAGAGGGAGATCTACAATGCCTCTTCTTAGAGTTTTTGATCTCAAATACTGTTGAGAACCGCTTCGAGATCTTGAACGGGAATGTTTCTTTTGTCGATGAGGAGACGAATGTCTCGACTCAGCCGAAGAAACTTTCGAGGGAGTAGAAGTTTTAAAGCTCTTACCTCTTTCTAACTTCCCCTTACGCTCCCTCAAGGCTTTCGCCGTCTTCGACATACAGTCCTCGCATTCCGAGCAGTGATGCTCTGATCCCAGGCACCACAAACAGATCCTGTGAGGATCTGTTAACAACATTTTCTTCCCACAGTCACAACATTTTTTGAAGCCGAACCATGGAGTCGATGGTTCTGATGAAGAAGCCATCGTATTAAGGTAATAATCTTCAGAGAATAAGAAGGTTTTTCCTGAAGAAAGGAACTGAGCGCCACGTTTCCGAGGCCCACGAAGCGTGGAAAAACGGAACTGAGCAACGGACGCTGCGCGAGTCTATTTTTATGCACGATGACATTGGCGCCGATACAGAGGCTGTCGAGAGACACCAACTCGAGGGACTTGGATGCGCTGTGCCCTCTACTGAAAAAATGTCAGAGACCAGCAAGCTGGAATGGGTAACATCAAAGATAAGGAATACGTCGGAGGACACAATCCCTTTCAATGACTTGTTCTTTGTGTGGAACGTAGGTCATGGAGCCCTTGATCGACTGAAGGAATATTTGAGGTTCTGGTATCTGCAGAGGGAAACACTGAAGGGTGGAAACCATAGTTACAATGAAACAGAGATGTGTTGAGAGATGAATGAACAGAATTCTTATGGGCAAATTCTGCTATAGGCAGAAGAATGGACCAATCGTCGTGTACTTGTGCAGAAAAGCATCGAAGATACTGTTCTAGAGTTTAATTTGTTCTTTCGGTTATGCCGTTGGTTTGTGGATGGTATCCAGGTGACATTGCTCTTTGAATTCCCAACATTTTACAAAACTGAGTCCAGAACTTGGAAACATATTGGGTATCTGGATCCGAGATTATGGTTGTCAGTAGTCCATGTAGCCTGAAGATAGCTGTCAGGAAAACCATGGCCACCTGTGCAGCAGAAGGCAGTTTTTCTAGTGGAGAGAAGTGTGCCATCCTTCTGAAGAGATCAATGGTAACCATCATAGCAGTACAGCCTCTCGAAGGTGGGAGGTCTACTATGAAGTTCGAGCCAATTGTTTTCCATGGACGATCTGGGAGGTCAGGCTGATATAAAAGCTGAGCCAGTCTTTTGTGAGATGACGTGTTCTGGGTACAAACCTGACAGGCTGAAACATACTGTTTGATGACTTTGGCCATTTGTGGCCACCATAAATATCGATGTAATGTAACCAAGGTGGTTTTTATACCTCTGTGTCCTGCCGGTAGAGAATCATGACAATAACTCAAGGCCATCTTTTGTACTTTTTTGGTTGGCAGATACAAAGGATCATCTTTGAAGAGAAGATCGCCTCTTTATATTAAGTGGCAGGTATTAACTGCAAGGAATCGTTGTCCATTCGAGTCTTTGCATGTTTCTTGTTTGACGATGTCCAGAAACTGGTCAATATAGCAGAGAAATACCTTTTCCTGGTGGAATTTTGGTGATTTTGTTTCTTTAAATATGCAAAGATCCGGTCTTCTGGAGAGGGCATCAGCGATGATGCTTTGGGTTCCAGGGATGTAGGTGATGGTAAACTGATACTGTGCAAAATAATAAGCCCACCTGGCTTGTCTGCTAGTTTTGCACTTCATGGATTCAAGTACCTACAAATTGCGGTGGTCGGTTCTGATAAGTATGGGAAACAGAAACGCCCAATAACAAATGACACCATTCCAGGAACGCATGACGGATGTCCAGTAACTCTTTTTCTAATACAGAAAAGTTCTGTTCACTTGTGCTGAGAGTCTTTGATAGGTAGGCCAAAGGATGTTCTTGTCCATCACTCGGCTGTTGCATAAGACCACTCCCAAGGCAGTGTCAGATACATCGGTTTCAACAATGAATGGCTTTGATGTGTCAGGCTGCAGCAGGATGGGGGATTCGGTGAACAAGTGTTTCCGGCATGCAGAACTGGTTGGAGATGGAGTCCTTTGTGTCTTGCGACGAATTCAGGAGTTCTGGACATGGGGGCGGCCTCTCCTGAAGCCACCTTGCCAGTTCCCCAAAAAAGGATACCAGCCTAATACCCCCTGGAGACACTGCCAAGGGTTGCAGGAAAAATCCCCACAAGAGGGAAGAAAAAAAACTGCAGTTCAAATGTTGTTGGTATTTTTTCTTTGATTGAGATGAGCAGCACGAAATCCAGAATGCGAATGGACCATTCCAGGAATAATGGATCAACGAACAGGATGAATAGAAGCACCGGAACAGAGGGACAAGAGCAAGTCAGAATTCAGCAGAGAAGAGGTAAGCAGGCAGCGGAATTAACCGGAACAAGGCAGACACAGAGGGAGGCAAGAAGACCAGGGAAGGAGATGTGTACGAGGGACAAACAGGCAGACAAGATGAACAGCGAGAACCAGGAATAATTACTGGAGCGATGAGCTAGAACAAATCCTAGCGTTGAGAAGCAACAGCAGCTACCATGCAGCGAGCATTTGGCAAATGGAAACAGGAAGCAGGAGTGGAAGTGACACAGACTTCTGAAATGCTAGACCGTTGCATGGCACTTCCCACCACTATGTTGGAAGTAGTCAATGAATACCGCAATCGGGGAGAGAGGCTCAGGTATTTGGCTTCTTCTGTTGGTTTTTGCATCTGTAATAGAAACGGTTAACAGCAACAACAGTCTATGTTCTAAGTATTCGCCACAGGATGCCAGATTCTTCTATATGGGTTAGGTGTTCAATTGCGGTGCAGGAGGCATTGGTACCATCCCAACCACTGCACTTCTACTGCTATTGTTGTGATTAGCCCATTTTCTATCCATTTGCCAGGTGCAGTTGTTCATGAATCCTGTGGCATCACATGTGAGAGTGCTGTGAATCAGCTGGTGGCGCTTGAGGGAAGACAGGGTCATGATAGGTGAATGAGAGTGTGTGTGGACAGGGCCACCGCGAACACAGTCAGCCCCATCAGGTGTTTGGAATTAAAAAGGTCGGAGACACCACAAACACAGCTGGCCCTGCCTGGGGAGAACAGTTCATATACTTCGGGTTAATGGGTTTTCAGGATAGAGCTGTAAAGAGCCAGGTATTGAGGGCTTTTTGAAGGAGAGGTAGTTGTCTGTACAGGGATCTGTAAAGGAAGAATGTTCCAGATGGTGGGCGCTAGGATAGAGAAAGTCGAATGGCCAACTCTAGTGCAGTTGCGTGGTGGGATAGCCAGGAGGAGAGCTGAGCCCAATTAGAGGTTTCTGGGGGGTTGGTAGTGGATGATTTTGTTCTGAATGAATTCAGGACCCTAATGATGGAGAGCTCGGTGTGTGATGGACATGGCTTTGAAAGTTGCTGTTAGGCTAACTGGGAGCCAGTACAGGATTCTGAGTGCGTGGGTGGTGTGTTCTCTGGGCGAGAGGGCACAGAGCAGTCTGGCCGCTGTGTTTTCAATACTTTCAAGTGTCCAGATGTGGGTGGCAGGATCAGAGCTAGTTTTGAGGTGATGCTGTGGTGTCTTTCAATCGCCACGTTATGGAAGTGGTTTAAGAGCTCATCGCAGAGAGCCTGTGAGTTGGGGGAGGCAGAGATTAGACAGCTGGGGGCATTACATTCCCCAAGGATTTTGTGGAGTTCCCTGCATGGGTTTCTGGAGTTAGTGATTCTGTTTCCATAATGTTTTCTTGATTTCATACAAGTATGCCCTGTTCAGTCTTGCAAGAGCTGTTTCGTTAAAGGGTGTTTGGAGAGGTCTTCCAGGCTTGTTCTAGGTGATGGGCTTGAACCACTATGGGTGTGCAGTGGATCATCGTGAGGGGCGACATGATGATGTGAGGGGATCATAGCTTTGCAGAGCCAACAGTCAAAGAGATCGGTGGACGGGTGTCCTTCCTTGCGGCAGAGGTCAGGGAGAGTAAGTAGGAGGGAATCGGTCAGGTCTGGATTGATGAGGATTTTATTTCAAAGAGGGACGATGTCCAGTGTTGGATGAGGGATTGATTAGGGGGGTGGAGGAGAGGGGGGAAAGAAAATTAAGTGTGAAAGAGATAGCGTGGTGATCAGACCAGATGAGAGGGTGAGGCATGAGCGGGTTAACTTGGTTGTATGTGCAAAAAAAGTACATCGAGGGTGTGTCCTGCAATATGAGTCAGGTGTGCGATCATTTGTGACAAACCAAGACCTTCCAGATTGTCGGGACGGAGAAAGTCATGGGGTTGGTGGCGACATCACACCATATGTTGAAGTCCCCTAACATAGTGAGGGCAGGGTGCTGGCTCAGCGTGGGGGAGAGAGAGTCAC
Organism: Ambystoma mexicanum; assembly: GCF_040938575.1. Taxonomy (NCBI): domain Eukaryota; kingdom Metazoa; phylum Chordata; class Amphibia; order Caudata; family Ambystomatidae; genus Ambystoma; species Ambystoma mexicanum. The sequence goes on along the minus strand of NC_090934.1, from coordinate 1,265,537,852 downwards.
ATCTGCAATATGACGATTGTTGCTGGGAGGTCTATATAGGAGAAGGAAATGATGGGTGACTGAATGGCTGAGTCGAAACTTAGCAAGGAGGGATTCACATTTGGAGTCACCAGGAAGACTCTCTGTGGATATTACTGGCAGGTGAGGTTTGTGTACGATGGCTAGGCCACCTGCTCTGCTGGGCCTGTTGTATACAAGCAGGGAGTAGCTGGGCGGAAAGGCTTTGTGTGCTGAGGGGCGGAAATCATCGGAGAACCAGATCTCAGTGATAAATAGGAAGTCAGGGTTTTTGGTAGAGATGAGGTCAAAAAAGTGTTTATTTTTAGAAACGGATCTGGTGTTGATGAGTATGCACGATAGAAGAGGGTTTTACTGTGGGGGTAGCCATCAGCAGAGGGAGGAGAAGGGGTGAAAGGTTTTGGGGGGCCTCGTAGTTTGAGTGTGTGGTGGGCAGCTCAGAGGGGTGGGGTTTAGGGGACTAGTGGTCAGGCAAGGGTATTTGGGGGGACGAGAAAAGTGCTAGGACAGGGTTGGGAGTGGGCAGGGAAGGCTGTAAAGAGTAGGGTCAGTGTACCAGTGGAGACCGGGGGAGTAGGAAGGGAGAGCAATGTGAGGCTGCTAGGTTGTGATCAGTATGGTCAGAGCGGCTTTCGAGTCGCTTCAGGGGCATTGGGGTATGCAGTAGGGTTGGAGTGTTTGCTGATGGGGTTGTGTTGGCCGGGGCTGAGCGTGCTGAACTGAGGGAGGGGAAGTGTGATTTAGGTGGGTGTGCTATTGGGAAGGAGGACTGTGGGAAGTTGACTGAGGGGTGGTGAAGCATTGCCATGGTATGGAGTGAAAGGGGGACCAGTGTAGAAGGGCGGTTAATAGCGTAAGATATAGGGTGGGCTGTAGAGATGGGGATAAGGGTGTTTGCATGCAAAAGAGCTGCCCGAGCTGCCTTAATTCTGTGCGGGGGAGGAGGTTGGGCAAGGGTGGTTGGAAGAGGGAATGGACGGGTGAGGAAGGAAATGGGGGTTGTCTCGAGGGTATGGAAGAGGTTGTGGCAGGTGGCGTGCCAGAGGGCTGCCCGAGTCACCTTTGGGGTGGTGAAGCGACAGCTGAGGAGCGGCAGCTACAGGGGGATGTTGCCGGATTTGGGTGTGGTAAGGCGCAGGCCAGGGTCTGGTGTGAGCTTGGCTGGCATATCCGGGTGCAGACGGAGGGTAGAGTCACCGTGAAAAGAACTGTGGTACTGCATTTTGGCAACAGTAACAGACAGCCCTTAGACAAGCGAGAGGCGCCTACATTTGTGGCGCAACAGTGGAAGAGGTAACAATTAGATAAGAGGCACCTCAGCAAATTAACAAATGCCTAAATTTGAGGTTAAAAACACCTCGTTTTCATGTACCTGGGTAGTGGCAGAAGAGTCTACGTTGAAGACGCAACAGTGAATGCAAAAACACCTAGATTTGGGATACCTGGCAGGAGGGAAACACGCTTACGTTGGGGACACAGCAGTAAATGCAAAACACCTTGGTTTGTGGTGCCTGGGAAGTGGGAGAAAAGCCTAACTTTTGGAACAGAGCCGTACATGCAAAATATCTAGATTTGGGATACCTGGCAGGAGGGAAACACGCTTACGTTGGGGACACAGCAGTAAATGCAAAACACCTTGGTTTGTGGTACCTGGGAAGTGGGAGAAAAGCCTAACTTTTGGAACGCAGCAGTAAATGCAAAATACCTAGATTTGGGATACCTGGCAAGAGGGAAAACACCTAAATTGGGAGCAGAACATTAAATGCAAAAACACCTAGGTTTGGGATACATGGTAAGGGGGAAATGTCTAAATTGGGGGCACAGCAGTGAATGAAAAAGCACCTTGATTTCGGATACCTGGTAAGAGGGAAAAACACCTAAAATTGGGGACACAACCGTAAATGCAAAACACCTATATTTGGGATACCTGGTAAGAGGGGAAAACGCCTAAATTAGAGGCACAATAGTAAATGAAAAGGCATCTAGATTTGGGATATCTGGCAAGGGGGAAACACCTAAATTGGGATACCTGGTAAGGGGGAAATGCCTATATTGGAGCAGAACAGTAAATGCAAAAACACCTATCTTTGGGAGATACCATACACGGTAAGGGGGAAAATTCCTCAATTAGGATACCTGGTAAGGGGGAAACGCCTAAATTGGAGACACAATAGTAGATGCAAGCCAATTAACAATTGGTATGCAACAGTGATTGGAGAACTACTTACTAGCTGGCTAACATTGGTGTACTATGTTATGCTGGTAAGAAGAGTGGAAGGGCTTCTCAGGAATACACTAATTACTGTCTGTACTCCCTATCCAGAATCTGCGCAAAAATAGTGCATCGCAGAAAACAGCACAGTGGCTTGCAAACAGACTTTTTGGGTCCAGGGAACACTGACTAGCGAATCGTTAACTGGATGTACGGAAGATGAGATCACTGTGAATGTCTGCTGCTCACAGCCAGTGTCCGACTGGGGCATAAACTTGTTTTGGGCGCAAATGAAAAAGTGGCCCACAGTTGCACATGGCAATTCATTCCTTTTGTGACAGATTGTTTGAGTAGTACCCTGGGGTGCGGGGCGTTGATAAAATGGGATGCAAATTGTGCATTTTAAAGAATATTCAGTAACACTGGTCGAAACTACAAGATGCATGGTGAAGTAACTTATCAAACTGGCCCACTTTGACCAAAAAAACTGACCTACACTAGCATTTTGTGTTTTTGTTTTGGCCATGTGCCTATTGCCCTATAGGCCAGTCCCAGCCTCATCTCAGCTAACGCTAATAAGGTGCCAAAGTATATACGGCCTCACAGAAGGCACCACACTCTTCCATATTGCCATAATTTTGTTTGTATCCCTCCCTTGTTCAGGTCATGTTTGAGAGGTGTTCCTTATTTTCCTCTGCTACATTTCTTTTGCCTTGTTTTGATGTAATGCTTTGGACATATAAGGAAAACACAGCCTGCGGTATCGCCCATCACCAACACACCGCTCAGAGGTAGTACATATGTGCCTCGCTAATATTGGGCTGGATGATGGCTAGCTCCTTGGTAATGGAATGCCACAAAGTCAACACACGTCTGTCATTTCATGCCACACACATCTCTAATCCCTCATATTGCCACCAATCAGATCAAGTGTATTTGGAATCCATCGGTACATAAAGCCTGACCCCTACATCCATAAGCCAATGCCATTTAAACAAGCATTTGCAATGACAATAGTTTGGGCTTTTGTAGGCATAGGAAAGGCACTTGCCAGGGACTGCCGTAGTGATATTTATTTTATTTTTATTTATTGAACATTTGTATGACGCCTATACATCAAGAAGTGTTTCCAGGCGCCACAAGACCTGGGTTGGGGGATTGGGGAGGGCAGGTTGAAAATAACAGTAACGGCCCTACTAGGCCTTGTGACATTCGGATCGTACAAGTGCAGTAACAGGAAGTGCAGGGGAAGGTGGAGCAGTGTACAGGAAAGGTCGGCCCAGGGGCTGGCCGAGTGCTAAGGGAGGTCCAGGAGGGCAAGTTCTCAGGGAACAGGGAAGGGGGTAACTAGTGCGAAGCAGGGAGGAGGTCTAGGCTAGTCGGGGAAAGGTGCCTGTGGACAAGTGCTGATGAAAAGGTGAGGGGGGAGACTGGTCGAAGGAGGGCCTGGCCCCAGTAAGGGTCATGAGGGAACAGGCAACCAGACATAGAGGCAGGTGGAAGCTAGCATGGGGAGGAGTAGAGGGGGAGGAGGTGGAGAAAAGGAAGGTCTTGAGAAACTTCTGTAACTTTAGGAGATCCAGCTGAAGACGGAGAAGGGCAGGGAGGCTGTTCCGAAGAAAGAGATCTACCCCCACTCTCTGCTTGGAGAAACATCTGACCAGCACAGAGCTAGAGCTAGAAGACCGAAGGGCTCTAGTAGGGAGGTATTTAGGGACAGCGAGTTGGTTGTAGTGTGGTCTCAGGCCCCAGAAAGCCTTGTGGATGATGCAGAGGGTCTTACATTTGATCCTTGCAATCACAGGAAGCCAACTGAGACATTTTAAGTCTGGGGCGATGCGGTTCCTGGGCTTGAGGCCAAGGGTAAGTCTTGCAGTCCTATTCTAGATTAGTTGAAGAGGGCAGAGGGAGGAAAGAGGCAGTTTAAGGAAGAGGATTTTACAGTAGTCCCGCCTGGAGCAAACCCGAGCTCTGGAGACATTGAGTTTCTAGGGGAAGGTGAGGAAAGGGTGAATGCCTCTGAGGAGCTGAAGCTGAAAATGATATTTCTTGACAGTTCAACGAAATGAGGTAAGAAGGCCATTAACTGGCCATTGATGGTAGCAGCTGCAAAATGGTGCGAATATCCGATGAGGATCTAAAAGCAGTGCATGGCAAATGGCAAATACGTATGCACAAGCCAAAACTGTTGGCTTTACCAAAGCTTGTTTTTAACAGGACTTAAGTGTAGGGCATACATAGTGCTTATAAATCGAGTGGCTGAAGGCAGACCTTGTTAAGACATTTTTATTACACTAGTATTGGGTTTACAGTTCCAATTAAGTCATTAACTCTCAGAAGACTGCTTTTAAAAAACACTGGCAGACATTGTGAGTACATGGTTTGATTGTAAGGCTTCATTAAAGGCGGCTCAAACAGTTCCCATGATCAGGTGTTTTAGGTGGGGAGGGGCAGGAACAGGGTGAGATTGGCCATAGGGATTAGCGTGGCCATGGGCAGTCAGTGGGTGGGTAAATAACCAAATAACACCTACAAGCTGTATGTCCGCCCTTATTTGCCATTTCTCCCTAACTTTTTTCTAATGCAATAGTTTGGTTTATAGGTTGTTAATATGCAAATTCAACATCTTAAATGTAAAGGGAAATACAGGCTGCGAGAGTACTCAAGCCGTGAGGGTTCCATGTTGTTTTATTGCCACTGCCATTTTTGATTAGGTCTTGTTCCTGCCGCATCCAAGATAATGTTTTAAGTTGCCAATCACGTGGCTGTCTAGTAAGGCAGTGCACATATTAATCATATTAGTTATTGTTTCAAAGATAGGGCTTCTATTATCCTTTCTCATGAAGCTTTACCAGGGAATATGGGCGCATGGAATAATAACGATTTATGTCTTTAGCATTAGTCAAATGTAAATACAATAGTTGCAAAAGACGTGTTCTGGTGTGAACTAGGCCTCGGGTTGAGGCACTGCCAAAATACTGAATCAGGCTTTCGATCTACTGCCTCTAGTGAAGTCTGAGGATTATCGAGTACTTGGCAGAGTGGCTTGGTCACACAGATAATACAAGAAATTACTTCTCAAAAGTAGGGTCTCAGATACATGTTTCTATATGATGATCTCTCTTGCCCAAGCCAAATGAAAGTCCTGCAAACTAACAGTTTCTGTCCTCGGTCTAGCTGGAAGGATGAGTGATGGGGACAGGAACGGATATCAATGTGGTAGCTGCAAAGATATGTTTCACTGTGAGGAACTTGCAAGGTCTGGGAACTGTCTAGGGTGCCAAGATGTCTGGTATCGTGTGAAAGGATGTTGGTGTATCTACTATTTTTGCCACAAGGTACTGATTTAATGTTTTACTAATTGCCCTATTAGGTCATCTGCAGGGGGATGAATTTGGAAAACCACGTGTAATGGAATAACCAAAATAGTAGGGTAATGTATGTTGTCCTATAGGTTTTTAAATAGCAAGAGCCAATAGAAGAATAGGGATTTGCATTTACTTATCTGGAATATATTGTAATTGTGTGTTTTTTGTCTATAAATACTGTAGCCCAATGTGGGCAGGTCGAGCCTTGTGGTCACTCGAGACTGACTGACCTCCCAGCCAATAAGGGATACATTAAAAGGTGTTTTTTCTGCAATTTGTGCATGTTTCCTGGATTTATTGTAGTCAAACAGCTGCTGATCCCAACATGATCTCCAGTACCACCCAGGACACCAAGGCCCACCGCTGCATGTCCTGGGCTGCAGCAGCCTGCCTTCAGAGGGCTGTTTGTGTGTACACAAACGAAGTAGGTGAGTAGATGTTGTGTTCTCTAAATGTCTGTCTGATTGCTGGATTGGGTGTGCTGCGCCAGGCTGTGCAGACAGTTAAGGGGGGCACGACATCCAGGGGACTTGCAAGACTCATAGTAAAGACTCATTCTCAAACCCTGTAGCTCCAGTTTGCCCTATATGCCCCATGTAATAATAGCTAGTGCAGTACCCGGCACCAAATCTCATCGAGTCACATATTTAGCTGTCACCTGCTCAGCTGTGGGATAAGAACCCCTTGCCACAGGGGACAATAAAAATTCACTACACAGGAGCAAGCATGTTTGGGGGCAATCCCTTCCCACTCCCAGGTATGAATAGTTAACCACAATAGGACAGCCCACAGAGAGCTTTGAAGTGCCCACTACTATCAGTAACTCCTGACCCGGATGAGGACCCCTGAGAAGGAGAGAAGATAAGAGATTGAACATTTATTTTGTTTTCAACACATGGGCTACCGAGTCCTGTATTAGGGAAGGGAGGTCCCTTTGTCAGACAAAATAATGGACACACAGGGACTTTCTGGGGCTATCATATTGGTTCCTTGCACTGAAGATTTACCCATCACTGTAGGCGCACAAGAAGTGTCATCACCTTTATTGTACTCATGAGACATCCCAGTCAACCTCTTGGGCAGGGGTCTCATGGGCAAGCTGAATATGACCATCTCCTTCACGGAGGAGTATATAGAGTGTTCTACCCCAGGAACATACCATGCTAGGGCTGTAGCACTAATACAAGTACTCTACAGTAACAATGCCCTGTAGGGCGTAGTGCTCCATCTAGACGTGTTCCTTAAGGAGGAGATTTGGCACATACCTGCCGAGTTTCTATTCAGACTAGCTGTCCCCCAGGAAAGGGCAGCAGGCACCATTATCAAGATATATTTAGAACCAGTGATCACCAAGGCAGACACTGTAATACTGTCCGGTTTGGATGAAGAAGATCTTGAATGACACACAGTTCTATGCATTGACCCAACAAAGCGATTGAGGGATGTGTCCAATGAACGGCTGTTAAAAGACACTGAAGAGGAGGGAGAAATGATATTTTAAATGTCCATACCTTGCCAGATAATTATAGAGCACAGAGAAGTATCCCACGCCATGCTCCTTGCAAAGACATCACTGCCGCACATGCAGAGAGATTTAGAGAAGGTTCCCACTAAGTTATGGACCAATAGCCCCCATGATGTAGGGCTGCTAAATGGCATATGGGCCGTTCGCATTAAATTGAAACCCGGTGTAGTGTTGCCCTGAATTAAGCAGTATCCTGTGTCAAAAGAGGCGGGGGAGGGTATCTATGACTCTATTGTAGCTTAATGGCAGCACAGCATAAAACAACCATCAGAATCACCATGTAACACGGCTATATAACCTGTCAAAAAAGCAAAAGGATTGTCTTTGAGGATTGTTCAGGGCCTCCATTGAATAAATTGTAGAGGCAGAATTCTCAGTGGAACCCAACCCTGCCACCATCCTTTGTAACTTCCCCACAGAAATTTCACTGTAGTAGATCTCAAGAATGCATTTTTCGCCTTCCCGTTGCAGCCTGAGTGCCAGCACCTCACACCATTTACTTATAGGGGCCAGAGATACCAACACACCTGTTTTCCTCTAGAGCATTGTGAATCCCCTAGTATTTTTAATGGAGTATTGTAAAGTACAGCACATAGTCATTCAGTATGTGGACGACCTACTGGTCTGCAGCGCAACAGAAGAGCAAGGTTGAAGAGTCTCAGTAAAACAACTGTCTTTATTAGCAGAAAAGGGCTACAAGGTAGACAAATTAAAACTGCAGTACTGCCAGCAAGAGATTGTCTATCTAGGACAGATCATATCATGGGCAGTGAAAAGAGTAACACCAGAAACGGCAGAAGCAGTATACCACACACCAAAGCCAACCACAGTCAAACAGGTGCAACCGTATTTATGGTTATGTAAATACTGTCAAGCATGGATATTTGACTATTGTACTTACACCAAACCCCTTGTGCAAAGGTTAAAGAAAGCACAGAATGTTAAGGGACCCATTGTTTGGACAGATGAGATGATCCAATCATTTCAGGAAGTTAAAATGTGATCAGTAATTCACCAGTTTTAGCAACACCAGATTACAAAAAATAATTCTTCCTGTTGTCACATTACAATGGCCAAGTGATGGCGGCCGTCCTCACACAATGAATGTCAATGGGACATAAGCCTTTGGCTTATTACAGTGGGCTCTTAGACCCAGTCATGCAGAGACACTTCCCCAGTGGGCAGGCTCTAGCAACAGCTGTGTTTGCCATCCAGGAACAATCAACTATTACCATGGGAGGTCCAATCACCCTTTATGTAGAGCATGCATATTTTCCAATATTAGAAAAATCAAAATCTGCTCTTACCATGCAACGAGCATCAGGGTATGGGTTCATTTTGTCCAACCCCTCCATTCACATTGTTAGGTGCCACACTGGTAATTCAGCAACATTCATTGCAGAGCCAATACAGCCAGATGACACCGTGCTTGATTGCACAACCTATGAAGACATTACAGGTGACACTACCCACGTTAGAGAAGACGCACTCACAGAAGAGACGGTAATCTTTGATGATGGGTTTTTAGCGATCGATCAGAGCACATGAAAAAGACACACCGGACCTGCAGTGGTAAGCCTTCTTGAAACAGGGAACTACCAGGTGTTAGCAAAAGAATGACTGGCCATGCATTACTCAGCACAGGCAGCAGAACTTGTAGCACTCATAAGATCACTACAACTGTCCCTAAGTGTTCTACCACAATTTTTTCAGATTCAGAATAGGCCATCTCTACAGTACATCAGGTCTATCCATATGGCATAGGCAAGGTTTCAGAAACTCAGATGATACTCCCTACAGAAGAGCGGTAGTTAAGTGTGCAGCACACACAATCAATACAGACCCAATTGCTTATGGCAATAGTGCAGAAAATCTAGCAGCAAAAGAAGCAGCATACTTAGAGAATTCCAATGTCACAGTATCACCTGAGGTAGTATTACAGCAAGTAGAACTCATAGCTCTTTACAATGCAATGCCTTTGGCCAATATCATCGAACTACAAGCACAAGCTCCCCAGCAGGAGAAAGAGTTATGGAGAAAGAGAGGGTGTTCATTGTCCCCCACACATCTATCATGGAGACAAAATATTTCAGGGAAACCGGTTATGCCCCAAGCATTACTTACAGTTGCCCTCGAGCAGTGCACTTCTCTGCACTGTAGGGGAGGCATGGTATCACAAGTATGACACTGACACAAAAGAAAAAGAAAAATCTAAATTATAATTTCCTTTTCTTTCAAAACACTTTCTGTGTCAGATTCAGAATTCCTTATTTTTCCCAAATTACCAAAGCACTTTAAGAATATTATAGACCCATGTGTTAATCCCATGCCAAATCGGCAGCCACATTTCTAGTGTGTGAAGTCTTCCCCTGGTGGGGAATATGTGATGTCCAGAGATCAGACAATGGGGCTCACTTTTTCAAAAACAGGTTTAAAGAGATCTCCTCTGTATTGGACATAAAGCACAAACTGTGCTCAATTCACCACACCAGGCCAATGGAATAGTAGTGTCACAAGTCCTGGCGGCTGGAAGTTGTGGAACAGGTGGAAAGGCAGACTCCATTGAATGTGCCATCACGTTCTTACACAGTCATCCATGCACGGTCTAGTCTTTTTTCAACAAGGCTGCTGCCGGGAACCTTTAAAGCAGTACGTTCCCCAGCGGTCGGCGCGTTGCAACTTGTTAGGTGTTTTCGCTAAGCTTTGTTGCTCACGCACTCAGAGTTTTCCACTTGGCAGTGTTCTGCCTGTTCTGTTCCTTTCCTGTCTTATTTACCCCTCTCACTTCTGTTTCCTCCTTGCTTCACTCTGCTCTGGCTCCCTTGCCAGTAGTCTTTCGCTTTCCCCCTTCTGCTGGCTCGTGATCTTCCACAGCGTTCTCCGCTGCCTTCCGTTTACTGAAACCGCTTCCCTTTTTCTCTCCTCCAGCTTTCCTGTGTTTGTTGTTGTACTGTGCTTCACGGTACCCGGATAACTTCTTTCTGTCTGGTGCTGCCGCAGCTTGCCTTAAGTACCACCTGCTTCCATTATTGCTTGCGAGCGGTTCAGCCGAGTTCCTTTCCTGGCTATCTTTCTGCTCCCTCCTGTCGTTCTGTGTTTGACCGGAGCTCTTTGTGCCTTGCCCTCTTCTCATTGGAGTATCAACAGTATTCACATATTACTCGACTGGGAGACAGACAAACTAGATCTATCATCAATATTATCCTCCCACCCTGAATATCGAGGCCCATATCTCACACAGGTTTTTTATGCCTAACAGCTTTTTCCCCTTTGAATTGGCTGCTCTGGGAACGGAGTCCCTATCCTGCCTTCTAGGCTGTCAAGGTGGCTTCCTTTTGTGGCAGACCCTATCTCATAAAAAAAGAGAGATACCAGTTCGGAGAAAGGACAAGGAACCTACACCAGAACCCAGCACATCAGGTGAGGATGAGGAGGAGGAGGGGGATTTCCTTACTGAATCTAACACTTCAGAAGAACGGGAGAATTTGACCAAAGTGACAAGTGGAGTGCTTAAATGGTTTATTAAAAATAAGACTTGCTAAATTGTGCGATATTCTGCACAAGAACTGGCTACACTGTCTGCCGCTCACCTTGTTCGCACTAAGAAACCAGCCTAGTTCTGATCATCACCTTACATCACATGAGATAGTGAGTGGCAGGTATATGCATACATCTCTCACGCCCGCACAAACAGCCACCGATGCACATAATTCTGCTGGAAGTTTAGGTGATGAATTTGTGGGTATTTTAGGGAACTAACCAAATATGCCAGATTTATATCTAGCTAGATTGGGCCCGACCAAAAAGAGCATGCTCCACCAGTGACTGACAAATCGCAGCAACAGCACAAATGTAGGGTCACTACATCTCTTCCCAGGCGATCGTGTTTGCGCATGGAACTTTGTGCACAAGTGGAAGGACACTAAGTTTGAGGGACAGCACAACATCACATACTCCACGCCTACAGAAGTCAAAGTCGATGGTAGGTGGCAATGGATCCACATAAGTAATGACCGGAAAGAGAATAGCTCTGCCATTCCTCCTACACAGCAGGAGGAAGCAGAGGGGGGAATACTAAAATGAATGACATTCCTTTAACAGTTTTAAACACAATACGTCCATTTGGGCGGTGTGACTAATCCTCGGATGTCGTCCCATCTCCCTTGGGAGAGCCCCTTCTGATGAGGCCAGGGAGGTGAGACTGATACCCGATAGTACCCCTGAGGGTAGTACTCAGCGGGTGCATCTCATGGGGAGGTACCCTTCCTGGGGGACTAGGGGTGACTATCACAGGAGAATGCAGTATCTTTCTCCATCACCAAACCCCCACTTACCCTCCTTTCCTCTTACTTTCCCATATTACCCACATACTTCTATGTATGTCTGTAGAGTAGAGGAATTACTCTGCTTGGAAAGTACTCAGACGAGGAAGCATATAAGCTACCCAAGCAGAGCCTCCTTGTACAGTACTGAGATGAAGAAGAACTCTGTGGGCTCTTGGGAGAACAGTCAGTTTAATACTGTGACGAGGAAGATGCACAGAGCCCTGAACAACGTCTCAGAGAACCGTATTGAACATTCTAGTGGTCAAACCCCAAGCAAATTAATGATGGAGGAGGGACTAACATTGCTGTTAGTGCTCCTCACAGGCACTTTCCACACCAGAAACAGCTGAGCTTGCAAATGCTGACCAGGACATAATAGGGAGAGTTCCAGAGTCCCTACCTGCTCCACCGAAGTCACCACAGAAAGCCCAGGCACAGGAGAGTGCCGCACAACACAGACGAGCAGGTCCTTGCAGCCGGCACCTCGGAAGTGTGGCAGAGCTGCGTAACCCAGCACGAAAACAGGAAGGAGTGAAGGAGAGTCACCGGAATATGCACAGAGATCCAGGAAGCAGGATAATGACTGTGAGCCCCAAGAAAAGGTACAGGGGCTGTCCGGGAACCTCTGGACTCAGAAGAAGCCATTGTGAAGGGGTCTGGGACCCACATATAAAAAGCCATTGTGAACGGTTTTGGGACCCACATATAAGAAGCCATTGTCAAGGGGTCTAGGACCAACATATAAGAAGCCATTGTGAAGGGGTCTGGGACCCACATATAAGAAGCCATTGTGAAGAGGTCTGGGACCCTTTCATTAGAAGCCATTGTGAAGGGGTCTGGAGCCTGCATATAAGAAACCAGTGTAAAGGAGTCCGGGACCCAAACAAAAGAAACCAATTTAAAGGGACCTGAGGCCCAAGTACACCAGGGCTGTCTGTTGAACTGCCAAAGTAAGCCTGAGGAAGGTCTGGGGAAGAGAGACATTCCTCCAACTACAGTGGACCTTTGTGATAAGCCTGAGAAGGCCTGGGGAAGGGAAACATTCGCCCAATTACAACATGCAAAGCCTGAAAAAAGGCCTGTGGGAGAGAAACATTCCCCCAACCATATTGAACTACCAAGAGAAGCTTGAGAAAGGCCAAGGGAAGAGAGACATTCCTCCATCTTTGTTAAAACTCCAAGAGAAGCCTGTGAAAGGATGGGGGAAGGGAGACATTCACCCTACTTTGTGAACCATACCTGTCCAGAAGAAGAGAGTCATTCTTCTGGACCCAGAAGAGACGAACTAAGTATGATTTTGACCCAGGACAGGGGACTTTTTAGTCAGGGACATTCTGGTGTTTCCTTAGTTTTAGTTGAAGCAGGGAAACCCTCTTAGAGTTAAGGAAAGATAGGGCTTTCTCTTTTTTTATTTGAAGAATAAAAGTCTCTGCTCAAAATCATGCCATCCGTGTGTCGGTCTCCTCCTTCCACACCCTAACAGCGGGTTCAGCCCCCAAAGAGTACTGATAATATTACAAAGTATATGCCTTACAATGTTCTTCTCTTGGGCCTTATGTCTATCTTTCTTTATGGTTGAATTTCTTTCTGGGGGTGGGTCCAATAATGGAACTAACATTGCAAATATACCAGTGAATATTAGTGTATTTATGACTAGAATTAGGAGGGATCTTTTTATCCCAAGTACTTTTCCAGGTAGATCTAAGGATGTGCATCTCCATGCAGATGGCAAAGTGTGGTGCAGCCACATGAGCGCAGCGGGGAGAGAGAAACTGAGCAAACCTTTTTTTTGTTTGTTCATTGATCCCCCATGCAACAGCCACACGTAGATTGTTTATACTGCAATAAATGCCACCAGAGGTGGTACAGTGTTTAGTGCACCTGGCCTTTTGTAGGGTGAGAGGGATGTTTCATGGATACAAGGTTCAAGTACAGTATATCAAGATAGTATATAAAAGTGAAAAAGATGACAAGAGATAGTTTGAAGGATATTGTACTAACCTATGGAACGCAATGAGAAGGGAAGAATGCTGTTGTTTTTATGGTACCACTCATGTACCCGTGTTCTGATGAAGTAGTAAAGGAGTAGCTTCACTGCAGAAAAAGAGCTTGGTTACAGATGAAAGGTGCTGTTTTCTACAAAAATGAATGGGTCGAAGGGCTGATTGTGTGCAAAGCAGGAGGGGTGTTTGGATTACCAAAGAGTGCAGTACTACATATAAATGAAACCTGCGTTGCTGTCTGCGAAACATATGTCAAAAGTTGGACTTGGATAGATCAACATAAACCCCCGACAAAGATCGGGAAATGTACACGATTCTCCTTGTATTTCAGAGGCAACTGCAGAGTGTTTGTGGGCCCTAACAAGCAGTGTAATGTGAAGATCAGTCGCCCAGACATCCAAGGGGGTACACTAGCACTCACGGGCATTTACTAGGTGTGTAGAGGGATGGCTTACATGGAATTACTGTCATCCTGGAGAGGAACATGTTCCATGGCAAGATTACATGACCCCATGTTGGTAATCCTTGATGTTAACCTCACAGCAATCCGCAAACACCCAATGACCAAGCCTGTGTATTTATTTATTTTATTTTTGCATTTATTTCAGCGCACAAAGCCCTGAGGCATCTAGGCGCTAGTTAAAGATAGTGCATGGTACATTAGTGAAGTGCGAGAATAAGCAAATGGTTAAAGACATAAAAAAGTGTGTGTACACAGACTGGCAAAGCCTCCCCTCATGCTACAGGGGGCTACATCAGGCAGCATATGAGTCAAATAGGTGCGATTACACAGACTGGCAAAGCCACGCCTTATGTTACAGGGGGCTACATCAGGCAGCATATGAGTCAAATAGGTACAGTTACACAGACGAAAGAGCGATACCTCATGGAGTGAGGGGCAGCATCAATCAGGCTGCCACACAGTAAAGACTCTGTGGGTAAGTGAGTAATAAGCAGTGAGCATAGAGAAGGTCTTACCCACAGAGAGGATACTCGGAAGGCACCCCAAGCACACAAAAAACGGATATGGCTGCACAGATGTGAAAAAGTCTAAATTCAATTTTTTAACAACTCACTCTAAGCTCAAAAAACGAATATGGATGCACAGATGTGGGATAGTTTAAATTCGATGTTTTAACAACTCTCTCTAAGCACAAAAAAACGAATATGGCTGCACAGATATAAAAACATCTAAATTAAATTTTTTAACAACTCACTCTAAGCTCAAAAAAATGAATATGGCTGCACAGATGTAAAGCCTGTAAATTCGATTTTTTTTTCTTTTACCAAAGCACTCTAAGCACATAACATGTCAAAACAACAGCACAGGAATGCATTAGAGGGATTGGATACAATAAGGCATAGAAGGGAAGAATAGCATTTGCACACCTATGATCACCCGTGTTGGGAGGTAGTGAAATAGCATCACAATGTCCAGGACATGACTCACAGTATTCTTGGTTGGGGAGCATTGTGTAAGATCGTAGAGTGGTTGGCAGCATGCTGTGTGTCTGTTCAATAGGCAGAAAGGGGATGAAGCATAGGCTGGCGACGCCACAGAACCCTCAAGGCCCAGAGAGGCACAGATAGGGCCTTTGAAGTGGGCCGTAGAGTCATGGGCCAGCGTTCACCTGCCAGCTCCTAGGATTGGTGTAGAAGGCTCAAGTTGAAGCCAATCACGTCTGCAGCATCTGGAAAGCAGAAGGCAGCCCAGTGCTTTCGAACACGGCAGCCATTTTTAAAAGTGGAAATAAAGGCCAATAATATGCAGGAGACCCAGTGAAATTTGGGCCATGGACAGCGCACAGCATTACAGCGCAAATTCATATATTTATGGTATCCCTCATGGCAATCCATATACTTAAAGCATCGGGCGGTTCGGCGCTCTTTGGGCCTGAAACGTAACTGTTGTAGCAACTACCTGTACCAGGACTCCAGTGATAAGCTCAACGAGATACCCAAGGAATATAGATTATTTAGCAAAGCAGAAGTGTTTTTTGCATCAATTCTCGCTCCTGGGGAACAAACAGCAGCCAATGCCAAATGGCTCCAAATTACAAGGTGAGAAATTATACAAATGGCTAATGAAACCGAACATGGGCTGAATGCCATAAGAAAAGAATTGAGAGTGATTAGACTGACCACTTTTCAGAATTGCTATGTTTTAGATTTACTAACTCCAATGGAAGGCAGAGTTTGTGCAAAACTGGGTATTTCCAGTTGTACTTATATACTTTCCAATGACGCCTGACAATGGAACTCCCTACCCAGGCAATACATACAATGTGCAATTTGCATACCACAATGGAGAAAGAGGGTGCGGTGAAGGAAAATTACTGGCTTGCGTCGTATTTTTCATGCGTGCCCTCATGAATGACTAATATTTTCAAACTGCTGATTCCTGTTCTTGTTTTGCTGCTCGTTCTTTTCTGTAATGTCCACTGATTGTGGGATGATCCAAGCAGAGAATATTCACAACAATGGACATGATGTCACTTACACTGAAACCTGTCAATGACACTCCCCTTTTGGGAAATATTCACACACAAACAGAACAATGGACTGGCAACAATGATAATGATGTGTTATTTATATAGCGCCTTAATCCAAAGCGCTTTACAGAGCACATATATACATACAATATCACCCAACCAAAATTGGTACCGACCTTGGAAGGGCGAAAGGCTGAGTTGGCCTTGCCGAGATTCGAACCTGCGACCTCCAGATCACGCTCAGATCGCAGCAGCGAGCGATCAACCCACTGAGCTATTTTACAGGCTAATCTAATCTGCCTCGCATAGTTGGAATAGAACATCCAATTGGTTCACTATTTTGAATGCCCGAATGGCCATGAAAACTATATTGAAACTTATGTTGATTGCACAGGGGATGGAAATCGCTGTTTTTACCATGCAGCCCGGAAGAATATTGAGGAGATTTGCGTAATGTCAGTAACGTGTACGTACCAAGAACTCCTTTTGACAAGATGAAAGAGAGTGGGGGTGTAGTTAATAGATTAACTAGAGGTTGAAGGTTAATATGCAAATGTAATGTCCTAAATGTAAAGGGAAATACAGGCTGCAAGAATACTCAAAACCTGAGGGTTCCATGTTGTTTTAGGTCTCTGCCATTTTTTTTTATAAGGCCTTGTTTCTGCCACATCCAAGAGATATTTTTAAATTGTGAAGTAGTTGGCTTGATAGCAAAGCAGTGCCATTATTAATAATATGTGATATTGCTTCAAAGATGAGGTTTTTGTTATCCTTTCTCATAAAGCTTTTCAGGAGGAATCTGAGCAGATGTAGTAATAATGATGCATGTCTGTAGCATTGGTCAAATGGAAATGCAATAGTTGCAAAAGACGTGTGCTGGTGTGAACTAGACCTCGCGTTGAGGCACTGCCAAAATACTGAATCAGGCTTTGGATCTACTGCCCTCTAGTGAAGTCTTGGGTTTATCGAGTATGTGGCGGAGTGGCTCGGTAGCACGAATAATACAAGAAATTACTTCTCAAAAGAAGGGTCTCAGTTACATGTTTTTATATGATGATCTCTCTTTCTCCAGCCAGATGAATGTCCTGCAAACTAACAGTTTCTGCCCTTCTTCTAGCTAGAAGGATGAGGAATGGGGACAGCAACATTTATAAATGTGGTAGGTACAAATATATCCTTCACAGTGAGGAAGCTGCAAGGTCCGCCAATGCTTTAGGGTGCCGTGATGTCTGGTGGGATGGGAAAGGATGTTCGTGTATCTACTATTTTTGCCACAAGGTGCTTTTTCAGTTTTTACTAATTGCCCTAAAGGTCATCTGCAGGGGCATCAATTTGGAATAGCAGGTATAATGTACTATTCTGTAGATAAGGTAATGTATGTTGTTCTTTAGGTTTGTATTAGCGAGAGCCAGTAGGAGAATAGGGATTGCATTTACTTAATATTGCACAGATATAAATTTGTACCATCTCAATGGGGCTAAACACAGGTAATGGACACTATGAAAACTACATTACAAACTGGTCCGGCATATATTATCATGTATTATTCCATATGCCTTATGTGTCATATGGGGATTGAGCCACCTGCCTTGCTGAGCTTGGTGCAAGTTAAGGGTCTATTGAAGGGGAACTCGGCTACTAGCGCAATATTGTTACTGGTGGACATATCACTATCAGGTGCAGGTACAACTGTATTTTACCAAGTGGACTTTGTGATGGCATTATCACCGGTTTATAGACATAATTTTGAAATCAAAAATTTCGAAAGTCAAAAAGTCGAAAAAAAAATGTCGAAAAAAATAATGTCGAATTTATTTTTTATGACGTTTTTTTTCGAAATGGGGGGTTCCCCCCCAACCCCCGTTTTTTCTTTTTTTTTTTTGTTTTTACCTATTTTTTTTTTATAAACTAGAGCCCAAAAAAAAATATCGAAAAAAAAAATAATTCGACATTTTTTTTTTCGACATTTTTGATTCGACTTTTTTGACATTCGAAATTTTGTATTCGATATTATGACTGGACACCATTATCACCTACAAATTGTTACCTTTGTACTCGCCCACTGTCCAGTTCACTTAGACCCCGCCCTCCAACCCCTCAATGTGTCCTCCTGCAGGCTATCCCGCCCTCCATCCCTTCAATGTGTCCTCCTGCAGGGTAACAATCCTGCTGCCAAGGACAGATAGAGAAAAACCTAGTTGGAGAGTAACCTGGTCAGGGTATGCAGTGATAATAACGTCAACAATAATAACGAAAACATTTTAGGTGAATACAAAATAATGAAATAACTTATTGAAAAACATAAATAGTGAATTATTGAATTGTATTGTATTTTATATTAATATTTAAAACTATTAGTCTATCAACTCTTTTGTTCAAATGTCACTCTTTCAATGGCTTTTTTCAATGTATTTTGAGCAGAAACACTCCGACGCCATTTTTTGCTTCACCTTTTACATTATCGGACAGCTTTCTCTGGAGCTACCTTTTCCATTGGATTTTTTCTTTTATTCTCTGTCATTTTGCCAGATTTCTTGACATTTGGGTCCCAGGATTTGGATTGAAGCTGGGTCTTTGGATTCCTGCAATCTTTTCTGCCTCACTGGACTTTTGGTTTTCCATTGGACTTTTGGTTTTCCATTGGATTTTTCGCCTTTCTTGGATTATTTTTGCACATTTTTCCTGTTTTTTCTTTGTCATTTTGCACGACTTCTTTACATTTTGGTCCATGGATTTGGATGTAAACTGGTTCTTTGGGTTCCTGCGATAACATCTGGCTCACTGGACATTTGGTTTTCGTTTGGATTTCTCTGCTTTTCTTGGATTTTTTTTCACATTTTTACTGGTTTTCTTCACGTTTTGATTTCTTGATGTGGATTTTTTTTTCTATAGCTTCTTGATTCTCTCTTGGATTTAATTGGATTTGCTTTTCTATGTCACTTGGATATATCTGCTTTCTGGACACCTGGTAAGTCTTTTGCCATTATTTAGTATTTCAAATAAAATGCCACGCTTGTAAATATGCTATTTTCTCTATTTTACAGAAATTCTGAATACATTATTTTAATCGTGTTTGCGCATCTCTACATTTTTGGCTCTGTACTCCTGTTTTTTTCATTTGTAATTGACTGTGCTATTTGCATTTCTTTGAATGATTGTTCATTCTTCAAATGCTTCCGAAACCTCCATAATGTTGGATTATAAGTTTTGAATGTGTGTCTTATGCCGTTATGCCATACTTCTAAAGTATTATTTGTTTTGGCAGATTGTTGTTTACCTGCTTGGTAACACTACGATTGCGTTATATACATCTGTCGTTGTTTCCTTTTCGGTATAAGGACACTTTACATTGGACAGTATGCATTTCGTTATTTGGGTTTTCATTATTACATTTTCATTATATTTTCATTTTGAGATTTATTTTTCATTATAAACACATGGAACTCCCGGTCAGATGCTGTTGGTGCATAGTGGCAACAATGTCTGACGGTCTTTCTGCCGTTCTCATCATGGCATCTAGCATTGTATCAATGCCTCCTTCTATGGACTGTAGGGTGTCTTGCACAAAGCCCATCCAGAAGGTATGTTCTTCGGCTCTGTCATTAGTGAACAGAAAAGTGACAGTGGGATCATGTCCCCTGGTGTTTGGTACCTGGCTCCATGCAGCCTGTGAAAAGATATGTATGGTTTAAGGTTTCCAAACAATGCAACTGCTATGCCATTGGTGAACATACCAAAATGGGGACTGCTACCTCAAAGCACATGTCCTGCATGTGAGACAGTTTGTAATATTTTTTGAGATGGTTGGGGCGAAGGAGTGAATGGAGAAAAATGTTAGCGTGTCATCAGCAAAAAGGGGAAAGCTAAAGCCAAAGGATGAGATAAGTCTTCCTAAGGCAGAGGGTGAAGAGCAGAGGTCCAAAGACTGATCCTTGGGGGACACTGACAGGAAGAGGGTTTAGGTAAGAGGTTTGCAAGTTCAAAGAGATTTGAATGGATTCACCTTCCAGGTAGGAGGCGATCCAGGCACGCGCAGATTTGTAAAATCGAAGGTCCTGGAGAGTGAGGAGGAGATACCTGGTCGACAGAGTCCAAAGCGGCACAAAGGTCCAAAACGATGGGAATAGAAGAGAGTTTGGAGAGGTGAGCATTAGAGAGGAAGTTGGAGGGTGATCGGGTGGAAGAGCACCCGCTTAAAAAGACTCATGAATACCGGGGAAGGGGAGACCATGAGCAATAGTTTGCTGTGATGTTTGGGTCAGCAGAGGGTTTCTTCAATAGGGGTAAGACAGTTGCATATTTGAAGAAGGCATGGAAGAGTCCAGCGGAATGAAAGGTTAAGGGGCTCAGAGAGTTAAGGTCAAGTGACTGAGTCTTGGACTGGCAGGATCACAACACAATTCCACTAGTGATAGCATTCCTGCCTATTCACCTACCAATCTATACCACTACCACTCTGAAATGCTTCATGTAAGACTTCCTGAGCACAACATCAAAACACCTGATCTGCAACCCACCCTGGGGTACGCTTAGGCTGGGATTCAATTAAGTGAATGCCAAAAAACACATTGACGCTTAGACTTCACAGAACCCAATTCCTTTCTAAGATGCACCCCTCAACACAGCAGCAACAGCAATCCTACTCTTCTCCCTTTACACAAACTATCGCCTCTAGCGTAACGGATTTCCTTGCCGGCCCCAAGCACCAGGCGGCAAAGAAAATGGCCAATGTCGTTGTATGGAAGACCCAATAACATAAGATAAATGTCATAGTGGGATCATGTGCCTTGGAGTGTGGGGAATGCCTTATGTGGACTGGGGCAATGCCCTCACGCAGTGCCCATGGGCAGCGCATTCAGACCCACTATAAACTCTGACCTGAAAGACATTTCCTTCTGGGACACGTGTGTTTTCTACTTTTCTTCATAGTATTCCTCTGACACTGACATGTGACCCATCATTCAGATGTCAAACTTGATCATTGGTACAAGTGGCAGGTTACAAGAGGGATAACGGGCTAGTGGACCAGATTTCGGGTCTGGAAAAAAGTGAGAAAGGCGATGTCCTTTTGAGCCCTCGCACAATCAAGCACTTCTATACGTATATTTTTAAGAGTCACAAATTGAAAAAAGTAAATTAGCACTCCCGGCATATCATAAGCTGTTCTAGCTGTACAGTCCCACCCATGTTTGTTGTTTTTGTGGGTTCCTTCTCCCTCTCTCCTGTGCATCTGCAATCTTTGTTCTACTCTGCTGGCTGTCCCTGTCAGTTGTCTATCTGTCTCTCTCTCTCTCTCTCTCTCTCTCTCTCTCTCTCTCACTGCCCCTCTCTCTCCCCCCCTGTTCTCTTGTTCTCTCTCTCTCCGCTCTCTCACCTCTCTGTGTGTCTCTCTCGCTCTCCCTCCATCCTCCCTCTTCTCTCTTTCCCACTCCCTCCTCCCTGTGTGTGTACCTCTCTCCTCCCTCTTCTCTCTCTCCCCTCCTTCTTCTCTCTCATTCTCTCTCTCCTCTTTCTCCCTCTGCCTCCCTCCTTTTTCTTCTCTCTCTACCCATCATATCTCTCTCTCTTTCTCTCCCCTCTCTGTCTCTCTCTCTCCTCCCTGTTCTCTCTCTCCTCCTCCTCTCTCTCTCTCCTCTCCCTCTTCTCTCTCTCTCTCTTTCTCTGCTCCCTCTTCTCTCTCCTCTCTCACTGTCTCTCTCTCTCCTCTCTCTCTCTCTACCGGAAGTGAACAGGCTGCTACGGGCTTCGCTGGGCGCCTGGCGACACGCTGTGCCCTGGAGCTATGTTGTCATTCGCTGAGTGGCGGAGCTGAGGCATGAGTAGTGAGTGAGTGGGGAGCTCGAGGTGGAGCTACATTGTTGTTTTTCACGAGGTTTGCACTGCAGTGCCCTCTGTTCAGGAGGAGCTGCTCAATGGGTCTAGGCAGGGGTGGACTGGTCTAGAGGAAATGCTGGGCCCGTGCGTCATGGGCATATCTTGTCCCGTCTCTTCTGCTTCCCTTACCTCCTCTCCCATGCATCCGCCCGGCCTTCTAGCTAGCCTCCTCCCTCGCTCCCTTTGAAGAATGGTGTTATAAAGCGTCCAAAGTGTTATTCCTCACTCTTACCAAAGCTTTAGACTGTTATGTTTATCTGCTTTTTAATCTTTGCACATGGGCAAATATGCATTGAAAGTCACTATTTATACCAATTGTTTCCAAATTTTCTTTTGGGAAAACCCCAGAAACCCCACTTGGGGAGGGTTGCAGGGTGGTATATGCGGTCACTTTGAAAATCATTTCCCACGGCCCCTTTTGGTTGCCAGTCCACCCCTGGGACTGTGTGAATGTGTGCACAGCCAAGACCCTACTGCACAGATATCTTAAGAAAGAGCGTGAGTTATAGAGAGGGAAGTGCACGTGAGAGAGAGAGTTTGATGCATTCTGTGTGTATTTACAAACTCTTTCCCAATATGTCTTTTCCGTGGAGACATCTTAAGCTAAATGATGTCATCAGAATGATTGGAGAAAACAGTGAGAATATTAACCATCGTGTGCATAATGAAAGGAAGGGAGGAATAACAGCAGTTGTGACATTACAAAGTCTTCAATCCTGAACAATGTCCTATTGCCAGGCAACAGCAGAAGGTAACAGTTGCAAGTTCAAAACACACTGACACACATGAGAAAGATGCCAGAAATACGTCATGATGTTATTTGTAATTCAGCTCGTCAGATTATATTGAGGCAATATATATATATATATATAGTTATGTTATGGTTGAGAGAACTCAACCTTTAATAAAACCTCAAAATACATCCATTAAAAACAGCAATCAAAAAAGGCAAAAGGAAAAAAGGAAACCACATTTTTCATTTCCTTCCTTTCTCCCTTCTCCCTTTCAAATTCAACAATGATTGGAATTAATATTACAGTTGATTACGAATTACGTTACATTTCACACCAAACATAGCAATTAAAAGAAAAAGAAGAGAAGTTAGAAAAAGAGAGAAAAAAATAACCATATATTTCATTTCATTGCCTTCTCCCGCTTCCCCTTCCAATTGAACAGTCATTAAATTCAATACTACACATTATTTCAAATTACATTACATTTCATTTCTCATCAAAGAGCTATCAAATAAATACAGTAAAATTTGATATCACACATCCAAAGGCTCATCCAAATTCAATGCTCTAATAACGCTGGTGATTCTTATAACAGAGGACATAGTTCTACCTGCCAAACATCTGTACCAGAGCTCATCCATATTAACTCTAGAGGGCAGATGAACCGGTTTACCCCAAAAGAGTTTCCACAAGTTACTCAGCCAAGGGCAGTTCATTACTCAGTGTTTAGTTGTTTCCACCATGTCATAGTTTTTACAGAATCTACACTGCCCTGAATTCGATTGAATCTTGTTATGCCTTATCAAAATTTGTTTGGAGTTTAGCAGGTTCCAGGGAAAACAGATATAATGATAATGATGTGTTATTTATATAGCGCCTTTATCCAAAGCGCTTTACCAAGCACATATTTACATACAATATCACCCAACCGAAATTGGTACTCTTTTATCGACCTCAGAAGGATGAAAGGCTGAGTTGGCCTTGCCAGGATTTGAACCTGCGACCTGCAGATCACGCACAGATCGCAGCAGCGGGCGCTTAACCCGCCGAGCTATCTCACCAGCGTATAGATATAGACTGCTTATGTCACTTTATCAGGATAAATACTGAGGAACAGGGCTAACACACCACTCCTTTTGCAGTCTACCCTCAAATGTACAAAAGATGGGTAGGAATTAAATTGTTCCATTTTCATTGTTCAGTCATATTGATATAGCAGTAATCTCACCCTACCAGGGTGTTCTAACAGGTCCTGTGTGGTACAGCTTATCCTTTCCAGTATTGAACTACATAATTCCTTCAAGGCTCTCATTCTAGTGCAACACTGTTTAGTGTAGAAGGAATTAAAATCTACAAATAAGGAATTCTCTAACGGGGATAAGATTGTACACAAAAGAGATAATATTATCCAATATGCTTGAGATTTTAGAGAAACAATACCCAACTCATAATGCACAGCCACTCCTGGGAAGCTCATTAGAATGTTTAATGTACGTTTCCAGTGTCTTCCCTCCACGAGGGACAGGTGTTCCAAAAGAGCGAATGGATGGGTCTCAATACCATACAAGAGCTTTGGTACAACTTTGGCCTCATAAAATCGAATCACCGGTTTAAGTGAGAACTTACCATACTATACATCAATCATTTTTATTTGGATGATCAGTTTCGCGGTTAGTTCGTTCAGCCAGGCAAGACTTTTATTCAAAGAGGATCTTGCAAACACTGGAAAACCCAAATAAATCAGAGGGTCTACACATGGAATCAACGATTTGCCTATATACCTCTTAAAATTGAATTTCTTTCTATTGTCTGAGAATCTGATTATTTTTGATTTGGTGGGATTGACAGTGAGTGCATGGTTTTTCATAAAAGTTACGAAAGAAGAGATAATTCAGCTGGTCAGAGTATATTGAGGCACTGTGCATAATTATGGTCCCAACGTGCTGTTGGTTTAACCAACTATTTAAATTCAACTGTCATCCACCTTCTTCACACCAGCTTCCAATGATCTCTTGTGTCTGTTCCAGGGTATTTCTAAACCCAGTTATGGTTCTAGAATCCACTGCCCATGCTAAGTCTTTGTTCTATGAATTCCCTACCCTTTCCATGAAATAAACTGTGTATAATGTTACCCCTAAACCCCACTCACCCGGTTTCAAATCTATCATGTTGGTGAAGTCACTGAACTGGTAGAACTGGATGAGTTACAGGCTTTTATGCACTATATGTAGCCCCTGTTTTTCTGGCCCCAGACCAGGGCAAGGGTGGGCACGTCCCTCACCCTAGACCAGGGCAGTCTCCATGGGAGCCAACCACCCCACCCCCCAGACAAGCGGGATGGGGTTGGGATCTGCAACTGTAAATAAAATTGCTTTTAAACAGGAGATGGGCTATGCCCTGAGTCATTGCAGCCAATACAAACCAGCTGCTTGATGAACACGCCACAAACCTCGTCCTTACCACCACCAGAGCCTTCCTCTTTCATTGCGTTCAACTCGCTGTCTCCTCGAGCCCAATTTGACACTGTTTTGACTCTGGAGAGTAAGTCTGTTCACACCCGCACTGTTACAATGCGTGGCCCCGCTGCGATAACAGCACCGCTGCAGGCCACTACTGATTCCACTTTGCCCCTAAATTACGATCCTCACAGTACTCCCCTTGATGTTGCTACTGCATTGCCCGTGCCTCCTGTTACTGATGCTGCTATTTTGAACGTGGTCCCTGATGAGCCCAGTACTACCTATGATGTTGCTAATGCATTGCCTGTGCCTCCTGTTACTGATGCTGCTATTTTGAACGTGGTCCCTGATGAGCCCAGTACTACCTATGATGTTGCTAATGCATTGCCTGTGCCTCCTGTTACTGATGCTGCTATTTTGAACGTGGTCCCTGATGAGCCCAGTACTACCTATGATGTTGCTAATGCATTGCCTGTGCCTCCTGTTACTGATGCTGCTATTTTGAACGTGGTCCCTGATGAGGCCAGTACTACCTATGATGTTGCTAATGCATTGCCCGTACCTCCTGTTACTGATGCTGCTATTTTGAACGTGGTCCCTGATGAGCCCAGCACTACCTATGATGTTGCTGCTATTTTGAATGTGGTCCCTGATGAGGCCAGTACTCCCCTTGATGTTGCTAATGCATTGCCCGTGCCTCCTGTTACTGATGCTGCTATTTTGAACGTGGTTCCTGATGAGCCCAGTACTACCCATGATGTTGCTAATGCATTGCCTGTGCCTCCTGTTACAGATGCTGCTATTTTGAACGTGGTCCCTGATGAGCCCAGTACTACGTATGATGTTGCTAATGCATTGCCTGTGCCTCTTGTTAGTGATGCTGCTATTTTGAACGTGGTCCCCGATGAGGCCAGTACTACCTATGATGTTGCCAAGGCATTGCCCGTGCCTCTTGCAACTGATGCTGATATGACCCCCACCCAAATGAGTAGGCCTGCTCCCCCTCGTCCTGCTACCCTACATCCACTTGCTTTGCCATCTTCTACCCAGCCAACCTCATCCACACCTATACAATGCTCTACCAATGCCCCACAGAAGCGAGGTCCGGCCACCCATGTTCCCATGGGCCCTCTCAAATGTGCTATGGTCAGTGCTCGCTCCCTACCTGCACATGCCCTCGACATCCATGACACCATCATTAATGACAACCCCGACCTTCTCTTTCTTAGCGAAACCTGGCTTAGTGACTCATCTGGCCCCTCCATCTCCCTGGCTATTCCAGTAGGATACACAATCTTTAGACAAGATCGCCCCCTCCAAAGAGGTGGTGGGGTTGCCCTGATCGCAAAAGAGTCTCTCTCAAACAGGAAAATTGACAAGGAACTTGACCACAAGTCTGATTACCTCCTACTCAAACTTAGCCCCACACCTAACTGTACCTTTCTCTCCACATGGTCTATCTGCCTCCTGGTCCAGTCTCTGACTTTAATACCTGATCCTCTCTCTATCGGATAATCTAAAAAATACATCTAAAGCCCTACTCCTAGGTGATCTAAACTTGGGCCTCAATGACCCCAAAGATTCACATGCAGCTGCCCTAAACAAAGCCTTATCTCCTCTAAGGTTCTCTCAAGAAGTCGCCTCACCCACCCACATCAAAGGTCATACGTTGGACTGGATCAGCCAGCACAACTGCCACATCAGGATCACTGGCATCACACCCCTACCCTGGTCTGACCACCACTATATCCAATTCAACCTTATAACCTCGAAAGGGGCCCCCCAAGTTGGTGGCCCCACTCCCTTCAGCCTTATCTAGGAGTGCCCATCAGCGGACCAAAGAAAGGATCGCCCTCCCACCTCGTCGTGCCTACACTCCTCCCTCCTTTTTCCCATGACCCTGAAACACTTGCAAGTGCATTTAAAAACGTCATCTCCCAAGCTGTCGAGGCCACTGCCCCACTCGCTCTGAGGAAAGCTAAAAAAGTCAAGCACTCGAACACATGGTTCTCCCAGGACCTTCTTAACATGCACTCCAAAAAAAGACGAGCACTCTCCCTATGGAAAGCTAAACCCAATGACTCCTCCAAGGCAGACTTCAAGGCTATCTCTAAGGAGTACAAATCTGCCATAATCAAGGCAAAAGTGGCTTCTTTCAATGATAGGATAGCAAATGCAAAATCAAGGACTAAAAACATTTTTGCAAT
Organism: Ambystoma mexicanum; assembly: GCF_040938575.1. Classification (NCBI taxonomy): domain Eukaryota; kingdom Metazoa; phylum Chordata; class Amphibia; order Caudata; family Ambystomatidae; genus Ambystoma; species Ambystoma mexicanum. Next base: position 1,265,510,635 of record NC_090934.1, on the reverse strand, counting down.
CTTTAGAGAGCTGGAAAATCCTGCCCCTCCACCACCCTCTCCCGCTAAAGATACTAGCTGGTGTAACAGCATCCAAACTGCCATGCTCAACAAATACAACACCTTACAAGCTAAAATTATAACCCAACAAAAGGCTCTATCCAACCTATTATCCAACCTTCACTGTAACCCGAAAGCGAAAACCACTGCCAAGTAAGGAAAACCCGATAATAGACATCAGCACTGAGGCAATTGAAAACATCTTAAAGAAACTAAAAGACTCAAGAGCTCCGGGACCTGACGGGCTGACGAATGTAATACTAAAGAGCAATACAAGTGAGTGGGCAAAGTTCCTACACCTCCTGTTTGAATAAATCTTACATACCTAAAAACTCCAGACTCCTGGAGGACAGCGGTAGTTGTGCCGATCTTCAAAAAGGGCCTTCGAACATCGGCAGACAACTACAGACCGATCGCACTCCTGGATGTCGGGGGGGAAGGTCTTCGCATCAACCCTGCTGAAAGCTCTGGCTACCTGGGTACAGCAAAGTGGACGATGAGACTCCTGGCAGTCTGGCTTTGTGAGGGGGAGAGGTACTGGACTCAATATTTTTCTGATCAACTTGATGAAAGCAAGAACAATAAGGAACAAAAACCAAGAAATCTACGTAGCTTTTATCGACTTGTCAAAAGCTTTTGACACAATAAAAAGAGCCAAGTTGTGGGAGAAACTGGAGAACTGGAAATGCCCGCAGATACTGGTAGAGAACATCAAAGACCTGTACACAGACACAAGCATAAGAGTCAGGTTGGACAAAGCAGGAACGCTGACAGACCAAATCCCGATAAGAACGGGCCTAAAACAAGGGTGCCCACTCGCGCCAGAACTCTACAACCTGTATACATCAGACATCGAGGACTCCTTTGAACTTATACGCAGCTTTCCACCTAAGATTGCAGGGACCTCAATAGGGAGACTGCTATATGCAGATGACATCGTCCTTATGGACCAGACCCAAATAGGCCTCCAACGACAGCTGACGGCGTTGCAACAGTATGTGGACGCAAACGATTTGGTAATTAATCCAGAAAAATCGAGGATCCTAAAGCTGCGCCCAGGAGGGAGAAAAAAACAGAACGAGAAAGTCAGGTTGGCTATTGAACGGCAAAAGAATTCTGGAAGTGGAGGCCTTGGCATACCTGGGAGTCTGCATAAATAACATGAAAAGTGACAAACCAAGAATTGAAGGGCTAAAACGGAAAGCAAACAATTTAGCGTCTCAAGGGAAAATCCTGCTGAAAAGATACTGTAGATTTACTTTAACACCATTGGTAACTTTCTACAGGATGAAAGTCGTGCCCACACTGACATATGGAGTTGAATTACCAAGACCCATACCGACACAAACATGGTCAATTCTGGAAGGCCACTTCTGGCGGAAAGTATTACAACTCCCCAAATCTGTACCAATAGAGCTGATACGGAGAGAGTTGGCCTTAACTTCACTTAAAACCATAGTTATATGGAAAACGCTAAGCTTCTATCGAAAATGCCTGGAGGAAAACGCAACTGGAGGTTTCAAAGTGCTGAACAAAGCAATAAAAGAAAAAACAGACGCAATACTAACAGAGTGGCAAGGAGGGTGTCGAGAGATCCTGGTGAACCTAAACGAATCAGAGGAAGAACTGTGGATAAACCCAGATAAAACCAAGAAAGAACTATACATGGCAGACTGGATAGAAACCCAGGAAACCATCTGCAAATACAAAGGCTATGAAGACTTCTGGGCACAACCGTGAAAACTGAACCAGATTCCGAGCTACTTGACTTTATTCCCGAACTGGTACTTTCGAGCTCTTTTATTAAGATTGAGACTGAACATCCTGCCAACGGGAGAAATATTACAAAGGAGGAAAGTCATGAACAGAGACGCAAAATGTAGAGTGTGTGAGCTTAAAGGAGAAAAAGAAATCCTGAAACATCTCACACTCCATTGCACAGGACTAAGAGAAGCCCGTGAGCAATGTTTGGGCAATGCCCTGAGAAGCTTCGTTACAAGGAGCGCAGAAGACTGGTGGAAGATCCTCATAGAAGGAGAAATAATGAAGATCAATATAGCGCTTGTAAGACTGGTGATTTTAATACTTAAAAAATTAGAAGGGCTTCGTAGTGGCACAGACAAAGGGACAATTACAAAAGACGTGTGAGCTACACAAAGGGGGTAGACAAATTACGGAAATTTGGTCTACAACAGATTAAAGGTTTAAAATAAGGAAAACCACATAAATCTGTGAAATGAAAATAAAAAATAAAAGAAATATCAAATTGATGACCTCCGAGATGTTGGCAAACCTGCGCTCCTCCTGCTCCTTGACCTCTCCGCTGCCTTTCACTTGGTGGATCACAAGACGTTATGCCACCATCTCTCCACTGTGGCTAACTTTTCCCCCAATGATTGTGCTTGGATTGCCTCATTTCTACAAGGTAGGGCTATGAAAGTATTTTCTGACACTGCCTCTGCCACCCCCAGTCTCCTCAAATGTGGAGTCCCACAGGGCTCTTGCATTGCTCCTACCCTTTATAACTTATTCACAAGGCCATTGTTCACCTTGCTAGACGCCCTGGCCATCTCGCACACTCACTACGCTGATGACACCCAGGTGCTCATCCCCCTCTCGGGAGATTACCAGGCCGACATGAACACCCTCAATTCCATCTATTCAACTATCCAATCCTGGATGGGACAGAATTGGCTCTGCCTAAACACAGATAAAACTGAACTGCTCCTAATTGGGTCTCCTGCCACCCTGGGCAAACTGGGCAAACAGTATAGCTCCTTCACCATTGACAACACCAATATCATGGTGTCTAAAACCATTAAGACCCTTGGCATTTATCTCGACTCCAATCTCAACATGGATAGACAGGTAAACGCTGTTGCCTCCTCCTCAGCATACTACTCTAAACTGCTCAATGGAGCAAGACCATTCCTCTCTCAACTCAACTGCTTTACCATTGCTAAGGCAATAATTGGGTCATTTTTGGATTATTGCAACGCTGACTTTGTAGCGACCTCCAGTCAGAACATTGCCAAACTGCAACTGGTATAAAATAATGCCCTCAGGGCTGCCACTGGGATCTCCAAGAGGCACCACATCTCACAGGTGCGCAAGGAAGTTCATTGGCTCCCAGTAAAAGAGAGAATTGTTTTTAAAACCCTTGCCCTCACACACAAATGCCTTCATGCACTAGCACCACCCTACCTGGTCCAAAGAATAGTTAAGTCCACTTCTACCAGGCTCACCAGGACTACCTACGTCAACAGGATCTCCCTGACCAAAACCCAAAGAGTGTGTGCAGGTGGAACAAGTTTCCCCTCCCTAGGAGCTTCCCACTGGAATGCTCTACCTCCACACGTCAGGCTCATTGATTCCCACTTTGCCTTCCGTAAAGCAATCAAAACCTTGCTATTTGTCTGATGCCGGATCAACCTGCACCCTTCTCCTGTTTTGTGCCTCCTGATTACTGTTTGCACATTCTGTTAATGTCTTGTAACTAAGCAACTTGAGCAGCTTTTTTGCAACCCATAATCAAGCTCACGTTCATTTACTTGTGACCGTGCCTCGATGCCCCTGGGCTGTAGTGCACTATACAAATACAAATAAATAAATTACTTTACTCCTTCTTACTGCTTCATTAGACACAGACACCAAGGTGGATTTTCACAAACTTTATTTATTGCTAATTTTTCAAAAAACAGAGTTTTATTGATTTTTCCAAAATGACAGACAACTCCCTCTTACCCCCGCACAACCCCTTGGAGTCAGATCATATACATTATTGGTGCCATGCACAATAGTGTTTCTTAAAATATAATCCACAAGCACAACTGTGTAATATCCTCAAACATAACATCAATTCGGGTGTCATACTAAACCAGGCATTTTTCCTTAGTTGAATAACTTTTGTAAGCTCCAACCCGCCAATTCACCCTGCCTGGTAATCCCGTCAAGTACTCTGCACTTAAGGCATCCCACCGATAGCTTCAGGACCTGCATCTGCCAGTAAACCTCCCAAAAGTGAACCATTCTCCTCCCCGCAGTTTCAAATCGGGAAAGTTTGTGAGAGCATTTAACAGTTACCCCCAATCCAACGATATGCCCTCCTCCATGTCCACAACCTTATCCCGACATAACACTTCTGTTTCAGTTAAACCCCATCTTTTTATGTCCATCACCCACTGATGGATAAGTAGACCCCCTGGGATCTTCCAAGATATTGCTAACCTCCTTTTCGCTGACAACAATAGAAATTGGCCAATCGTCGTTTGTTGTTCCTCTTTCTTGTTACCTGGTAGTTTACCCAGCAAATGCAAGGGCGGATCATACTCATAAAACTTAAGAAGTAATGTATTGATCCTGTTTATTGCCTCTCACAATAGCATTGGATCACAGGCCAATCCCAAACCATATGCCAAAATGCCTGCAGCGTCATGAGAACATCTAGGACATGTATGGGGCAATTCTGGGGCCATGAACTGCATCCTAACTCGGGTCATATAGACCATGTGAAGGAAATTGAACTGGATCAACTTGAACCTGGCTTTCCTGGATACCTTTTTAATGGTCTCACACATCACAAGCCATTCCCGCTCAGATGTTGCATAGCCGAGGTTGTTTTCTCATTTAACTTTGATCGCAAGAACAGGGGTCTGCCGTCATGTAATAATATTTTATGAATCTGAGGGAGTAAACCTTTGCCTTCCCATAGTGAAAATAACTCCTGCATCAACGGGATGGGTTCTGGCTCATCCGAAATAACCGTCCGCAATCTAGCCATTCTACCCACCACCCTGGCATAATTCAAAAAGTGTCCTTCTGGCATTTCATATTCCTCCGCCCAACGGTTGAAGGGGAGCAAAGAGCCTTCACTGAAGAAATCAGCCACCATGTGACTGCAAGGTGGAAAGACCCATATCCCTGTAAATCCCAAACAGGGTCTTGTTGAATCCAATAAGTAAGTTGGCGTGGTAAGGTCAGCCCAAGAGGAATTTAGACAGAAGTCTCGTCCATACCATTATAACTACCTGTACTATACACATATCCCCTGCTTAACCCATTAGCTCGATCCCTTGATGATATTTCGGAGCACCCAATAACATACAGACCTCACTGCCAGGTTAATCATTCCATGGTAATGTATTTGGTAGCTCAGCAACAAGGAAATACAGCTCATAGTCCGGCAGGGACAAACCACCTTCCTGGTAAGGCCTCTGCAGCGTTGACAGCGCCACTCTACGTCTGCCAGTCCCCGATAATAATTCTGTTATTTTAACATCTGAAAAAATAACTTTTTATCATATAAGGGATATTGCTAAAGAAATACAATACCCAAGCAAGAACTATCATTTTGCAAAGTGCCATTTTACCCATTAAAGAGAGAGGTAGTTTCTGCCAAAACGTGATTGCATCACCAATAGACATCAGTAACCTATCCGTACCCCAGAGCAATGAGATTCCAGATACTTAAATGGTTCATGTTCCCATCACACTTCTCAATCCGGAAATGTATCCCTGAGTCTGTGCCACAGGCCAGCAAGGGGAAACAATATGGATTTATCTGCATTGATCCAGAACCCGGACATTGCCCAGAAATTGTCTAGCACCTCCAGGATAATGGGTACTGTAAGGTTGCAGAAGAAAGAATTTTGTGTGACAAATCCTGGGGTTTTGTCACTACTTCAAATGAGGCATCCCCTTTCCATGAGGCCAGGAAGGCGAGACCACTACCCAGACTCCACCTGGGGGTGGTTCTCAGATAGAGGATTTTATGGGTCTGTTAGAGCAGTGGTGAACCTGGGAGAATGCAGTATCCCCCAGTATTGCCTTAACCCACCCACATTTCCTCTGAATGTGCATCAAACAAAAAATGTCCACCGTCCTCTGTCTAAACCTATTTCCATCCCTTAAACTTTCAACCTAACTAAAGAAAATGTGAATGATATGATATAATATGGCATTTATAACACGCTTCTACACTAGTGTTTCTAGGCGTACGACAAGTCAAGGAGGGGGACACAGAGTGAGGACAAATCAACAATCTTACTCGGCCTTGTGTCATTCAGATCACGCAAGTGCAGGGAAGTGGAAGGGCAGGGGTACTGAGGGGGAAGGGGGAGAAGTGCAGGTAACTCAATAAGTGCAGCCAGCGAGTGGCCGATAAGTGCAGAGAGAAGGGACTCTAGTGTTGTAGATACAGATCATAAGGGCTGTGGGAGACCAAAGGCAGTGCAAGGGCAACTGGACATGCAGGAGCCTGGGCCTGAGTCAGAGGGTAGCCAGGTGTCCAGTGCGTGGAGCAGTCAGTACATCAGTAGGGGAGAGGAAGAGAGAAAGTGGAAGTGAAAAGGAAGGCCTTGAGTTGCTTCCGGAATCAGAGGTGGTTCTGCTCATGTTCGGCCTGAGGGGAAGAGAGAGAGAGAGGTGGGAGGAAAGGGTAAAGCGATCACTCCAGGAGAGAAGAGTGGTGAGAGGGTTAGAGAAGGGGAGATCTGAGGAGATCATAACATCCAGGGTGTGCCCCGCAGAGTGAGCCTGGTCAGAGGGAAGAATAGAGAAAGAGAGGGAGTCACAGAGTTTGCGAAGAGTCCAGAAGAAGGGCAAGTAGCATCCAGGTGTGTGTTCAGGTCTTCGAGGAGGAGAATTTGAGAGGTAGAGGTGAGGAGGGAGGAGGAGAGGTCAGCCCACTCAGAAAGGAAGAGGGCGACCTGGCCAGGCAGCCTGTAGATAGTGGCCACAGTGAGAGAGCGACCAGGAGAGATAGAAAGCCTGCAGGCCAGGCATTCAAAGGAGAAGTAGTCCTGCATATGAATGATAGAAGCAGGGATCCACTCCAGGACGATCAAGGCTATACCCCCACTGGGACGGTTGGTTCTGGGTTTGGAGAGGATCTTGTAGCCGTCAGGAAGGAGAGTGTCAAAGCTTGTAATAGAGCTGGCCGTGAACACCCAAATCAAGGTCTTCCAGAAGACAGCAGATGTCAGAGGAGTGTTTGACAGCAGAGCGAGAGCTGAGAATAGCAATGTGGAGCAGGTTGCCCCCTATGAAGGACTTCCATGGTGGGGTACAGGTCAGAGGTATGCCCTGCGGAAGTGTTGGAGGTGCCTAAGGTTGAAAGAGGAAGAGGCAGGCCAAGGCAAGGTAAACAGGGAGGAGGAAGAGAGTGCCACAGAGGTGGCAGAGGAAGGAGGTAACGGGGGTGGCCAGAGAAGCAGCAGAGGGTGCCATATAGGTGGCAGAGGATGGAGGTGGCAGAGGAGCCAGATAGTGGAAAGAAGGGATAGCAGGAGAGGAAAGGAAGTTGATAAGGTGGGGAAGCATCTAACAAAAAGGAGGAGGTTGACCTGAGGGCCATGAACCAAGATGGTACTATTTGAGTAGACATTAATGATACTCTTGGAGTAGTGGAAAGAGGCCAGGAAGACCTCCTACCGGGTGCTACCTTTAATGGGAGAGGATGAAAAAGGAGAGAGAACAGAGATCATATGGGGAGTCCATAGGCCTGGAGAGGGAACGACAAAGAGGATGTCGGTAAGGATCTGTCTGGAGGAAGCACTGGTGTAAGAATCAGCAATAGATATGCCTGGGTTGGAGACCAGGGTGTCTTTTTTGAGCTTCTTCCTGCCAGACATAGGGAGAGGGATAGTATAGTCAATAGAAAAGCAGTTAGAGAAGACAGATGAGACAGAGATCACCATATAGGGGGCAGAGAGGAAGAGGGGGGATGAGAGAGGGAGCCCAAGCAGGGGAAGGGGGGTAGCGCTGAGGAGCAGGCAGGCGGGTGGGGCCCCTAGGGGAGGACACAAAAGGAGGGGGGGGGCAAACAATGAACAAGAGGCAACAGACCAGACAAATCAGATGCAATACATAGTCAACAGCAAAGTACAGCACCCAATAGGAAACCTCGAAGAGAAGAAACAGAATGCAGATGCAAAGAACCAACTACAAAGCACAGAGCACAGCAGGGGACCTAGAAGGGAAGAAGGAATAAGGACCAAAACAAAGCACAGAGCAAAGCAGGGGACCTAGCAGGGAAGAAGGGCAGAGCAAACAACAAAGCACGGAGCACAGCAGGGGACCTAGATGGGAAGAAGCAGGCAGTGTAGTGTGAAGCCAAGAACCATAGGGAACAGCACAATATAAGAGCAAAGGAGAACAGCACAACATCAGAGCAAAGGAGTACACACAAGGTCTCTCCCATTCTGGATGTTGGCACCAACGTGCACTACTTATGCAAAAGAATATATATAGTTCAATGTTCACAAGCTCAGCCAAACTTAAAGATAACCCATTTCCCCAATCTCCTGATGGAACCTATTCCTGTGTTCCTGGTTCCACTTTTCTGCAAAACAAATGTTCCTCAAAATCCTCTGGGGAATTCCTCTCCCTGAGTCCGTAGCACAAAAATGATCATTCTCAGTCTCTTGTCAGGTCTGGTTCACTAACCTGCCAGACCTCACCGTAGACTTTTCCAATGGTACACCAAGTCTGGTTTCCTCGCCTGCGAGACTTGGTTTCCACAACTTTCAGCACCAGAGATATTTGTGTTTTTGGGCTCCGGCCCACTGGTTATAATTCTTCCTGTATTAAGGTGGGTCCTCAAATGTTATACTTTCGACTGGTGGGCTTTGCCTGATTTCATCGGGGTCCCAGACCCTGTTCTTTGTCTTGGCAGGATTATTGTCCCTTTGTTACTAGTATCCACTGGGACTGCCCTGGTATACTCCCATGCCAGGTACTGTCCCACCTATGTGCACTCTCAATGTTCGTATCTGAATGTACATCTCTTCTGTTATTTCCTTGTGTCCCTCAGGGCATGTTTATCTGCTTCACACTGTTCGTATTATATTGTATATTCTCTTTCTCACACCTGTAAGGGAGGCATGGTATCACAAGTATGACACTGACACAAAAGGTACAATGTGTAAAGCCTTTATTCAATTCTCAGTATATGGAAAAACTCCTACTTTGTCCTATAGCTAAGATGGGAGTAGTCTCTGCCATCAAATAATAAAGAAAACACAGTCTTAGTCAGTCTCTGTCAAATCAAAATGGCCTATACTAACAGAAACCAAATGCTTGCCCTAGCTCATATACAAAAAGTGTGCAAAGGGGAATATGTATGCAAATGAAAATCAGTCTTAGAATTTAAAGAATCAAAGTGGATGAGTTAGCTCTCCTCCCCATGTTGGGCACCACAGAGTAAGGCGGTCCCTGTAGAGAGGATGACACACTCTGGCTTAGGTTCTCAAAACAAAGCAGTTCAAAACATGGATCGAGGCCTGCCTGGCCTTCCACGTTAAAGTCACTTTTCAAGCGTTCCAAAAGTTCTTCACAGTTCAACAAAAGGGTTCACAGTTCAACCAAACATTCATGCAGGTCTCCCTCGATCGGGCACGGACCTCTCAAAGTAAAAGTTCACATAGGTTTCCCTCTGTCGGGATTGGACCCCACAAAGTATAAACAAAAAGTTCACATAGGTCTCCCTCTGTCGGACTGACCTCTCAAAGTATAAACAAAACGTTTACGTAGGCCTCCCTCTGTCGGGTGCAGGCCTCTCAATCACAGCACTTTTAGGGGTTGCCCTCCTCAACCTTTATTCACATTCGTTAGGAGGTCCCTTCCCCTAACTTATCACACTTCTGTTCTCCCTCAGTCGGGCTTGGACCTTTTCTGTTGTTGAAGATTTTCGAATGTGTGAGGATTTTACTGTAGACCTCTGCAGGACCACTTCGACTCACACTCTTGTGTTATTTGCCCGAGTGTATCTTGGTCTATGTAGTTCAATATCATAAGCACAAGAGTTCAGTGTCCACTTTCCACTTCCCCTTTTGCCGGGGTCAATCTTGTTCATCACACTTTTTAAAGTTCATTCACTTCGTGGCTTTAGAACAAAACATTTCACCTTTCGCTGAGACTTTCGAGTGGGCTACTTCCTTTCCGCGGGCCACTCTGATGCTCTGTATCACGGCTTCACAGTTATCAGTAATTTTAAAGTTCACCAAAGGACTGCCTTTCTTCGTGTCTCATCCACACGCATGCAGCCTCCAATTGTAAGATATATTGTTGCCACTTCAATCTTTCCTTAACACACACTGGTCTTTCATCTTGCTGGCCAACTCATCGGCTGTGTGCATTCCTTTCTTACCCTCGCCGTTTTAATTCACAAGTCAAGGTTAATATCACAAACTTTGCCTCACCTCCCGAACTCTGTCGTTCACGCAGGAGGGTCGCAGGTGCCTTCGAAACACAATACAGTCTTCTTGTCTGGGATGTGGCCTTCGCCACGTATCTCTTACGGATCTTGGGTGGCAATTACTTCCTGCAGGGAACGCCTGGGTTCCTTTACCCTTGGTTCTCGTTCCTCGCTCCGTCGCTCTGCTCCAGTAGGTTTGCCTTTCGCACCGGAAGTTCTGCTGCTTCTCATGTTCCACCTTGCTCAGAGTGTGTCTCTATGTTCCGCCATTTAATAGTGTGTGGGGAGAGCCAATTTGTATCAGATGTATTTGATTGAAGTCAAGTGCCTTACTTTGCCTGACCCGATTAACGTGACATGTCTAATGAGATATGTAAGAATTAGTCTTGTTACTCTCAGTCGCCCTCTTCCTTGGCCCAGTGTTTGTGTAGAAAAGGGGGGTGTTGGGACATCAGAGAATCCTATGAAAAAGGAGGGGTCATGGGTGTGGGAAAGGGGGGAATACCGCGTCTCACCATCGGTCGCCTCACCCCCACTCCCCAAAGACCCCTCACCCAGGTGATCCTCCTGCACTGGTCCACCCCCAGGGTCTGGATCCCAAGGTGATGGCCGTGCCTTGGCAACATGAGAGAGAGATCCCCAGGGACTAGTAAGTGAGACACCCTTTGATTTCTTACACCCTTCTACCCCTTCATCTGCTTAAATCTATATGCATTCCCCTAATTACCCAATACTAATATAAAAACATACCCCATAAGTACCTATAACTATAAAAAAAAAACACCTGCACTTAAATATACACCTAAATTCACACAAACAGTAACAGCAATAAAACATGAAACATATTACATGTTACCTATTATGTGGGGTCACTGCTGCTGTCAACCTCCACTTTTCAATACCTTTCCTTAGTGTGCTGTTTCTGATGGTGGACTGGGAGTTGCCATCTGATGAAAATAGGGTCTGTGTCCCTCCCAGTCCATGGTCTTTGGGGTGGCTACTTCAACCATATGGGGACAACCAAATTCACCCTGGCCCTGGGCCAAAAGACTGTCTTTAAATGGGCCCATTAGTCAAATGGGACCACCTAAATAACGCTGCGGCCCACAGTACTCCTTGTGCCCTTTGGTTCCCCCATTACTCTGGTGGTCCCCTGATATCACTGCTGTGGCCCACAGTACTCCCTGCACCCTTTGGCACCCCCATTGCTCTACGGCCCCCCGATATCAATGCTGTCACCCGCAGCCTCTTTAGATTTTGTTTGGCTGCCACGTGCCCTGGGGGCCATCCACTAAAACTGCTGCATCCCTGGCACTATTATTTCTACAGGCAGCGTCCCTGTTAGTCAGCCCTAATCTTCACCTGGGCCACGATGAGAGAGTGGCCCGGGTCTTGTTTTCACCCGGGCTTCAATGACAGAGTGGCTTGGGACTTCTCTTCACCTGGGCTACTCTGAGGCTTTCCTTCACTTGGGCCGCTCCAGTGGCTTAGAGCTTTCCTTCACCTGGACTGCTCCAGCGGCCCAGGTCTGCACTTCACCACCCTGTCCTTGGCTTAGAGACTTCCTGCTTCTCCCTCTTCACCGCCCGGGCCACCCTGCCATACGCAGCCCAGGAGGATAACCTTCAGGGCCCACCCCACCTGGCCAAAGGGCAGGCTGACAGGGGACATGACTGGGTCACCTGGTTTGGGCCGCACCACACACTTAGCCTGGACTAGCCAGTTCTTCATTCTTGATTCCTTTCCCCAGAGTGCACCGAACATGCAGTCCAAGGCTTTTAAGGATGGCCTTTCCAGTTAGGTCCCCGGGCAGGTTTGCCTGTCATTACAGCCCCCTAAGTGCCCGGGCTGCTCCAGGTCTGCAGCCCGGACCCACAATAATGATCAGGCCTTGGGGAGGAGGGTACCTTGAGTCCATGACCCCTAGAGCAGATCCTCTCCTCTACTTCCTCCTTCTTCTTCCTCAACCATACTTTTCTAATGATTTTTTCTTTTAGAATCTGTTCCTTATTGTTATTTGTGTATTCACTTTCATCAACATTCCATCCCGTCCCATGGAGACTAGCAAAAATGATCAAACGCATGAACACGCAGGGTTGGAAAGAATGTGGGAGCATGGGCACGTACTGGTATATGTGGTGGGAATGTGACGAGGTCTGCACATACTGGCAAGATGTCCTATCATAGATAAAAGCATACAATGAAACAGGACAGCCCCTAGACCCTCTATTGATTCTGTTTGATCTACTACCCAAAGGAGAAGGATGTTGACACCTCTCACATAGTGTACAAAATATATTGATAGCATCTAGGGCTTGTTTGTCTATGACATGGAAGAGAGAGAAACTCCCAACGAGGGGAGAATGGCTGGGAAAAGTTAGAGTTATTCCAAATGGAAAGAATTACAGCTTCGGACCAGGTTCTAGCCAGAACTATGGAGGCAGAGTTGTTTCTTTTCTAGTCAAAAGAAGGACAGTTAGATGGAAAGGCTGGTTGGGGGGTGGTTAAGGACAACAGTGCAGATATGAAATAAGATTGGTACACAGAGTGGAAGGGGGAGGACGAGAGACGACCTAAGCAGAAAGTACAATAGCAGCCAACTCAAGCCTCCATCATCAACGCAAGGTAATAACTAGAGTGAGAGATCTACCATATCTATTATGGGGTTTTCTCCAATGGACTAAGGGACAGGTCATTCGTGTTCACAGACATTGGAAAGGGGGTGGAGAGTGGGAGGGTCAGTTGAGGGGTGACTGTTGAGACGGTTGGAGTAGGATGGTGAAGATGGAGAAGATGTAAAAAGTAGACTCACGTTGATAGTATTTGTCGAAAGATAAGACTGTAATGTGATTCAAGGGATTGTTTATATTGACCGTTGAATACTATTACACTGATTACAGCAACATTTATATAAAGTTTAAAATTCAACAAAAATATACATTTTAAAAAATAGGGTTGGAACTTTAGTGAGATGTGGGGCATGTAATGCTGTGAATAGTCTTCTATACTGAGGCTCAGTGAATTTGTGAACCTGTAGTGCTGTGTGGTTTTAGCGGGGTGCACGCTGGTCCATATAGTCCTGCTGGAGAAGAGCAGCACCCTTCTAATGCAGGGTGCAATATGTGGTATATAGTTCTGCAGGATATCTGCTCTAAGTGAGGCAGCAGTCGTTTTAATCTAGCCCGGTAGACACGTCTGTGCTGAGTGAGACAGTGTGTTTTCTAGAACATGCACCCCTTAACGGTGGACTGTGCACAGACTGAGCATGTTTTTGAGGACATTCTGGGGTCATCTTGTCATGCCCTTCTGGAGGCTATGGGGGAAATGGTGGCACCATTACTAGCTCCATCACGTTTCTGACCGTTCCTCCTGTAACGGTCTAGTTGTTTTCAAGATGGCCGCCGCCACGTACAAAGACTCACAACTGCAGCAGCGGAGCGCATTGCACCTTGGATTCCTCTGTGCTTCACGCTCGCTTACTGCGCTCCTGTCCAGATTTCCTTCCCGTCCCGTCCTGGTCCTGGTCCTCTGGCCTCGTTTTCCGGGCCCTTTCTTCTGATTCTTTCTCTTTTATCCCTTGTTCCTTGATTTCCTCCCTCTCTTGTTTACGCAGTTTTAGCGTGGTTTCCGTCTTTATCTTTTCTATTGCTTTCATCTTTTACTCGCCATCCGGACCTTACACATCTATACTTAGTAGACATGCAGTAGTGCAGTGAGCAGGTTTGTTGTGTCAACAGTTTGAAATAGTTCTTTGGCTAAATTCTGGGCTCTGGCAATTTTTTGGGGTGTGTGATCCAATTTTGAAATGTATGTGCCCTTACGACAAAGTCTCAAGAGCATATCATACCATTTGATATACTCATCTGTTGTATTTCCCTGTGACTTGACTTCAAGTTGACGACCTTTGGTTTGCGACTTTTGAACAGTTCCATAGGATACAGTGAGCAGGTGCCATTCCCTCACCCATTAAGTTTATATCAATGAGATATGTTTTGGCACGCATTTTAAGACCCTCAAGCAATGGCAAGCAACAGAGTCCATGGCTCAGCCAGGTGGACCAGGGTCATTTTAATGGAAGGCAAACTCTCCTCAATAAGGTGGGTCTTATCTTGTTTGATAACCTGTTTGGGGTTGTTGTTGAAGCACGGTGGAGAGGCGGGATGATGTTCAACTTTATTGCAGAGATCCGACAACAAGGGAGATGCATCGTCTGTCTATGATATATCACACACTTTGGGAAATATGCGGTCTGGACAGGTCAATTGGAGAGCAGTGCACATTGGTAGAAGTAGGTTGGATATTAAGCAAGTAAACATGTAAAGTCTCCTGGTACCATCCATGGTAGGGGGACTAGTGATGAAATGAGATCCCTCATGAGGATGACATGACTGTTGAAAGCGCCATCGTACCAAGATGGCTGATAACAAATGGTGGTCTTATCCTTCAATTTCCATTAGAACACATTTGGAAATGCTATACTAAATGGGGAGCGGGGGGAGAGATCACACTAGAGTGTTTGACGATAACTACAAACTTCCTCCCACTAACACCTCTTGCCACTTTGTGTAATTCTGAACATGTCATGATACACTTTTGTGGTAGTTATTCATAAGAGAGGTGGGGACCAGATAGGACTCCTTAATACGTAATACAAAATACACTGAAGACGATTCCAGGGATTTCTTGCTTTTGCCTAATGAGGTCAGGGCCAGTGCATGCACTAGACAAACTACATTGGTATAGGGAGTTCCTGAGAAGCCTCCATTTTAAGATATAAGAACACTATGAAATGATTGTTTTTTTCTTTTTAAAATAACAAATGATATTCCTGATATTATGTCCCTATTCAAAACCTAATTAGACCCTACAACTTAGTTCTGTTCTGATCCACCTCCCAACACATGCTTAGAGGCTATGTTCACCTCAGGGTAAGACTTGTTTCCCAAGTTATATAAGAATTCTCAATATACAACAAGGGTTTGTTACATCTATTTTGTAGTCATTATTTCATACACAGTCATTTCCACAAGGGAGGTAAAATGCTCCATGTTAACGTTTGTGTTTTGTCTACACAAATGAGTTGCTTATAGGAGGTACATGTATTTAGCAGAATTGTCCCTTCTTGTGATTTTGTACTCTTGTTACTATGATTTGAACTCTTCACTGGGAGAGCTGAAATGGTTCTTGTGTCTCTCCACTTGCAGGGCATTGTTCGCTCAGCCAATTATCTCTGTTTCTTACAGAAATTAATTCAATGATCCAGACTGAGCCGTTAATCCGTTGGTCTAGATTTAAAGGTACGTTTTGCGTCCTTTTGTTGCATTATACATTCACAGTTACCCTTCGATCTTGCCGCTTGGTTGTCATTACCCCAAGGAAATGTAGCCCTCCCATATGTGTAGGCATGTGTCCTGTGCAAATGTTGTAACATCAAAAAAGAGAAATCTCTGAGTGTGCACTTACAAAAAAGTAATTAACAATAATGAAGACGTCTATACAGACTTCTGTTTAATTTAAACACAACTTACAGAAATATATGTATTTATTATTACATATGATATGCAATATAATATACACACAATTATATGTGAAATTAAGTACAAGACAGGAAGTTAGAAATCTATTGATCTACAAAAACAAAAACAAATATTACACATCTTGTGTGACAATCACCAGAACGAAACGAAACTAACTGAACAGCCGCATAATATTTAGACATACACATTCAATAAAAGCCACAAGAGCTGATCAGTGTAAGTAGGGGCAAGAAAAGACAGTCCATTATTATTGCAGGACTCATTAAATGCATTTGAAATTCATTTTGGCTCTCAATCCGTCAGCCGATGCAGTCCACATTATTGTTACCATTAGTTAAGCAAGTCTGATGGCAACTTAAGTTTCGGCTGTTTGAGACATTGATTTAGAGATCAGCCTTCCACAGGACATAATGGAAATAACTTTTGCGGTGCTGTAATGCATTGTGGATCTTATTTATCAAATTGTTGTCGAGCTGGAATGGTACAGCAGATTCCGTGTGTATTGGGTTTAACACGTGGCAAACAATGACAATGGTAGCGATCCCCAACATTCATGGAGTCTGTCGGGCAGTTACTGAATCATGATGCAACCAAAGATTTAACTGTACATGTGCACTTTGAGAGCTGCAACCTCATTTGCTCGACCTCTTCATGTTGTCAATCACTATAGACAGAATATGTTAAAGCTTTATTCTTGTACTGTACGTGTTACAATCGAGCTTGTACTAAACTTGCCATTTGTCTTCAACAGTGTTGCTGTAGCTATGCCAATGTTGTGTCAGAGGTGATCTTTTGTCAATATTTCTTATCATTGCTGGATGTTTTCTGATTCTGATAGTAAGATTTCTCTTGGTAGTCCCTATGTAGTATTTCACACGTGCACCAATCAACACATTTCCAACATAGGTACTCTGACAGCTTATTAAGTCTTTCACAATGACCTCCCTGTTTGTGTTCATAAATTGTGATGCAACTGTAAACAGATAGAAGCAGGCGGGATATGTGGTGGGCCTTATACAAGGACCACTACCCCTCTCCCACCTGGTTGAGTTGCCTAAGCCCTGCTTCTTCATCCCAAAACGTCATGGCACTATCAGCAAGGACAGTATCATGCCTGCTATTCTTCCTGCCGCTGCCCTCCCTCCCAGGTCTCCACCTTCCTCACCTGAACATATTGCCCCTCTTGTCCTAGGACGCACCCAACCCTCTGGAAAAAAACACGACTCAATCCCATCCTCTATTGGGCCTCCAGAGACTATCTACCTGCATTCCTGAATGCACTTGAAAAACACAGAATTGCAAGTCCTTGTCTACCCAGTACTGGATGAGTCCAGAAGACTGAGACTCTCATCCAGGACAATTCATCCCCACCCCAATACAATCTCCAATCTCCCTGTAAGTGTTTTTCCACCATCTAGTCACCCGTCCGATCAGGGAGTCTTGCTCAATTGTGCTGTCATCACTGTATGCTCCCTGGGAGCACACACCCTAGACATTCACAACCTCATCATTGACCACCACCTTGACTTACTCGCCATGACAGAATCCTGGCTCCCTAGCACCTTGGGCCCGTTGTTCACTCTCACTATTCCCCCTAACTATACCATCTTCAGGGCTGACCGAACCAACTCTATCGGAGGAGGTGTCGCTCTTATTGCAAAATCCTCTTTCCATATCTGCAGCTGTCCTATTCCTCCCGTCTCACGATATGAAACACTGTTACTCAAACTAAAGACTAACCCAGAGACCTCTTACAACATCCTCCTCCTTTATTGTCATCCCAATTCCACCAACTAACCTGAGTCTGACTCCCTCCCCCGATTACTCCCTTCCTCAAACGAGCCACTAAATGCATAATACTTGGTTACTTCAACTTGGGCTATAATGATCCTGCAGGTCACAAAGGTGCATCTTTGGTCCAATCGCTCCAGGACATGAACATCACCCAACTTGTCTCTGCCCCCACTCACGCTTAAGGACGAATCCTAGATTGGATACTGACAACTAATACAGCCATTAACATCTCTCACACTAGCCCATTGCCCTCGTCTGAACACCACCTAATTGAATTTAAACTACTTCTCCTCAAACCTACTCCTATTACGACTCTTGTACCAAATCAAATTCTGGCCAGAAGCACACGCAAACTCTTGCACAAGACTCTCAAGCCCACCTTACTTTTATTCTTTGCCTCCCCCCTCTCCAACACTAATGGTGCTGATGCCACCGGGGCTTCCTCTTGACACTAGACCAGCATGCCCCACTTAAATGCAAAACTCTGAAACTATTCAAGCCTACTAATATCTAGATCTCAGATGAGCTTGCCACTCTGCGCAGAAAGAAAAGAGCCCTTGAACATCTCTACAAGAAGCACCCAACCCCTGACAATGCTCGTAACCTTGACAATGTAACCAAGGCCTACAAGTCAGCAGTAATATCAAATAAAGCTTCCTCTTATGATAACAGAATCTCTAATGCCAGCTCCAATACTAAAGAATTATTCACCATCCTACGAGAATTGGAAAACCCTGGCACCCCCAATACACAGACGAAAACTGCCAAAGCATGGTGCACCACCATTCAGGTTGTCCTCACTGGCAAAATCGATCTGCTACATGGCAAAATCACAGCCAGGAAAGTACCAAAAACCACCATGCCAACTTAGATACTCTTCTGCTTGTCTTTCTCCCATGTCACCCAAACTACAGTCCTGGAAACCATCCAATTGCATTGGAGACTCCTGTCCTGCTCACATAATAAAGATTTGCGTTCCAACTGTAAAACCGATCATCACCGACTTCGTCAACACCTCCTTTAAGGCATGTGCGGTGCCTGTCAGCATTAAGGCAGCCTGGATCATCCCTCTCCTTAAAAAACCTTAATTGGACCCGGCAGTGACCATCACAATTGTGCTGTTTCTGCTCAAAATTCTAGATTGCATCACGTATCTCCAAGTTCAACAATTCCTTGAACACCATTCACTCCTTGGAGCCAGACAGTCCGGTTTCCAACCGAAACATAGCACCGAAATGGCTCTCCTTGACTTGAAAATGCAGCTTGACAGTATCCGGGATACTGGTAACCTAGCCATCTTCTTCCTTGATTTGCTTTTCCAGAACCTTAGCTCTCACTTCCATTTCTCAAAGGATGCTGTCACCTGCGTCAAATCTTTCCTCTGCAAACATACTTCTAGAGTATTCATTGATAACAGCTCAGCTGACCACATCTCCGTCCCTTTCTTTGTCCCCCAAGGATCTTGCCTTTCCCCCACCCTTTATAACACTTACACTAAACCATTCTTTGACATCCTTGATGCCCTTGGCATCATTTATACAAATTCTGCAGACAACACTCACATTCTCATCCCTATCTCTTCTCTAGCAACCACGTCAATGACTCTATTACCATTAGTAAGGTGTTTAGTTCCATCCAGAACTGGATGGCCACTCATAACCTATGTCTTAAAGACGAAAAGACAGAGTTACCTATTGTTGGTTCACCCTACTGTCAAAAATCCCTTGGACCTTCTTATTCCTCCTTCCTCATTGATGGCACTGCCATGCCTTTCAAGCATGCTATAACCCTCGGGCTGTACCCAGATGTGGAGTTAACCATGACTAGGCATATCAATGCCCTCACCTCCTCCACAGCTCACACCGACAAGCTCATGTCACTAGCTAGAGAGTTCCTTACCCCCAACAATTGCCTCAGCCTCTCAAGAGCCATTATCTTGAGCAAATTAGACTACAGAAATGTCCTCTTCAATGGCATGTCGGCGTCCAACCACGCTAAGCTAAAGCTCCTGCAAAATAAAGCTCTCTGCTCTAACCACATCAGTGCAACACATCGTGAGGTCCACTGCTACCTACAAAAGCCTGGATTGACTTTACAACCCTATCCATTGCACCCATATTTATCCATAAAGAAGCCCCCATTTACTTGAACAATTGCATCGCAAGGAAACACCAGTGTCAGTCCCTTCGCTCCTCGAACCACCACACTCTGGCCGTCCCTCGCTTCAAACTTGCCAGGGCTGGCGGCGTGAGTTTTAGCATCACAGCCCAACCCTCTGGAACTGACTTCTGCCGCTCATCAGAAATAAACCCTCTTACCCAGCCTTCAAGAGACTTTTAAAAACCTGACTGTTCCAACAGATATGATTTACATCCCTTGAACTTGGTGCTTGCTCTATTTTATCTGCCTTTCTTACCACCCTATACTGTCTGTTATGCTTAATACCACTCTCCTATTGTACAAACGCTCTGATACCCCTGTGTTTGCGCGTTACACAAATGTAAAAATAAATCAATAAATAAATAAGAGCTCCGCATGAAGTCAAAGTTGGCATTCGAAACTATATTAGGAGTGAAGGAAGACTGGTCATCAAGAGGCTTCCACATTTCAACTCCTCCTCCTCGAGTAAAGGTAAAGGAGGCCCCCAAAATGGTGAATAGTGCCAATCCATCTACTTCACTTCCAGCTATGTGGGAATGTGTCCCTGAAATTATATCTCAGGTTTTTGTGAAGCTGCGATTATTGGAACTGAAGCTCTAGCTGAGGATGAAGTAAGATGCCTCTCTTAGAATTCAAGAGGATATAACTCTTTCCGGGAACACTCGACGAAGTGTTATGTTCTGCAAAATGTTCACGAGGTCCTATTTCAAGAAACTTTGGCTTCAGAGGTCTTAAATGTTGATGGCTTTTCTGCCTTCCAGCAGATGGCATCTAGAGGACTAAAAGGGCGTCCTAATGGTGGCCTTCTTATTCTGTGTAGCAATTTGATGTTTGGGGCTTCTAACTTGTTATCTAGTGATGTTAAGGGAATATTGGCAATTAGGGTGGAAAGAAGAGGGGCTGATCCAGGTTCCAATTGAATCATAATTAATCTTTATTGGAACCTCTTATCTACCCCTCTAATTGAATTCCTGGGCTACCTCTCTGACCTCCTAGTGGATTTCTCAGTCCGTTTTCCGGACGACCAGTTGTTCATAATGGGTGGTCTCAACTCCCAGTGCCTAAAGACAAGTAGGAATAATGTCACAGAAAAAGAGGTGAATGATAGAGGCCATGTTTGGTGTAGTTTTATGTTGGATCGAGAGCTGAGAATGCTTAATGGTAATATCCAGGGTGATATCCCTAGCAGACATACCTGGCAGTGGGATTGGATGGTCTCAACTATTCACTATGCCTTTACCTCTATTCAAATGTTTGAAAACTGTAGAGAATTTAAAATAACAGAGGGTAACGCAGACGATCATCGCATGTTAGAAGCTACCTTTTCCATTAAGAACCGTATACAGTCTCTGTACTACTCGGAGAAATGATCTGTCAATTCCGCGGGTTACTGTCTGAAGAGATTTGAGAGAGGGGGACATATTCTTACTAGCAAATTAGATTTAGTAACCAATGATTTCATGGACCAACAACTGGGGAACTACTGTGAAACTTTGCATTTTAGTCCATTTCTATCGGATTTAAACCCCCCCCCTCACCGGCCCCATTATCTCTCGCCGGCAGAATAAGTACTACTTTGACTCAGTAATCTGTGAAAGAAAAACTAAACAGGAGACAAAATGCGATACTAAGGAGAACTGTACATGACTCTAAAATCCTGGATCTTGAAGTAAGGTCTTTAAATAATAATTACAGAAATTGTCTGAGATCATATAGATATCTGAGGAGACAGAAAGTGGGGGAAGAAATGCTGAAAGCCATTTGTGCGAGAAATTCCCGTAATTTTTGGTCAATTGTGAGCTCGACGAAAACATCAGTGGGCCAATCCCAAGACACTGTCATTCAGGAATCCACCTGGATAATTTTCTGCAGTATATAGCTTTCCTCATTCTTGGGAACGTAATTTTGAAATATCCTCAGTATGGTCCCTGAGTTATACATGGGAGGATATTGAAAAACTAATTAAAAAATCCTCTGCCTCTAGGGCTCCAGGCCCTAATGGTTTGAGTAATGCAGTTCGCAAACTAAACCCACAATTGTGGTCCATAGTCTTGGAGAACTTGTTTGATAAGATCATTCTGACAAAAACCACCCCAGAATCATGGCGGCAATCAATCATAATCCCTATTTATAAAAAAGGCGACAGCACTCCCCATTGAATTATCGACCCATATTACTTCTTGATGCGGATGGGAAGATTTTTTGGGCATTATATTGGGCGAATTAGAAAAATGGGCCGAGGCAACTAGTATTATTCCTAAGCAACAGACAGGTTTTAGAAGAGGACTTTCTACCACCCTTAGTACTTTAATCCTCAATTCTTTAAGCTCGGAGACACACATAAAAGGAGCCACCCCCCTATTCGGAGCCTGGATTGATCTCACCCAGGCCTTTGATACTATTAATAGAAATAAACTCTGGTGGAAGTTAAAATCTGTTATCTATCTTAATAGACCGCATGAACGATCATCACTAAAAGTCTGCATGTCCAAATCAGGTCTTATATCTCAGTCTATTAAAATAGAAAGGGGGGCGAGCCAAAGTTGTCTGTTGGCGCCTTTTCTCTTTATCTTATACTTGATCTGTGGCAATGGCTGGAGAGAGTGGCCTGGTGGGTCCTAAACTGGGCAGCATGAAAATCAGTTAGCTAGCATATGCTGACGATATTGTGATTTTAGATCACTCACAAATCGGTCTACAGCGATTATTATCTGCATTATCGGAGTATGCCAATGAAAAGGACCTTAAAATAAATCCAAATAAGTCAAATATTATTATATTTAAACACCCACTAAGGAACCTACAATCTTTTGTTTGGCAACTGGACTCCTTTCCAATTCCTATGTCCAAACAGGTCACTTATTTAGGCTCTAAAATAAAAGCCTTTCCCACTCAGATCGATCTTCTCCAGACCGTAGATTTAAAAGTTGTAACCTTGGTTGCTCAAATGAAAAAAAATATGTTTCCAATATTGTAAATTCTCTATCCTCCCACTCCTCAAGTTCTACATTGGTAAGGTTGCCCCGGTGATCAAATTTGGAATGGAATGTAACCTGTTGGCCCTTGACATGGAATGGAGTAAAATAGAAAGTAAAATCTGGAGAAAAAAAACACTGACACCGCCGAACAGTGTTCCCATCTCCTATCTAAGGTTTGAATTAGGCCTTATCTCTCTAGGTGCATGGATGGAGTGGAAATGGGTATCGATGTATAGGCTGATACCCATTTCCTGGTTCCACCTAAATCCTCACTGTATGAGGAAGTTGCAATTGCCTTATAAAATTCTACATCTATTTTTTTGAATAAGCTAAGACTTAGATGTAATGAAATGTTGGCTGCGGCCGATACTAACATCGATACCCTAATCTCAAATACGATGAAAGTGAAGGAGGCTCTCCATCGTATGGACTGGATTAGGACTATAGATAAAATGAGGTCATGCAAATTGTCATCATCACCCCCTGCAATTGATAAACCTAGATCAACGGTCCCGAAATATCGAAGGGAATTTCTGGATTCAGTCATACAGATTAATTTCTTGAGATTAAAGCTTAATATGCTCCCCACTAGGGACATCCTGCATATCCGACATGGGGATGCTTATCTGACAAATTTATGTGATAAATGTGATGCTAATGTTACACAATCGATTCGCCATTTACTAATGGGAATTTGGCCCCTTAGAGTACTGTTCACAAACCTCTTTCACTCCTCTGAAATACATTCTGGGAAAGGTTGATTTCGGGAATGGAAACTTTTCTTGCTTTGGAGGTGGGTGGTCTGTTAGAGGAGCTAAATCTGACTGTTAATAAGGGAGATGTGATTCTGAATGTTAAATGATATGCTCCATTGAAGTGATGTGTACCCATATGAATTTCCTTTTTCATACTCTGGTTTGTTTCCTCACCGCTTTTATGATTTTAAAAATATTTTTCTATGAATTAATCAATCCATGTTTTAATATCAGGATTTTGAAATATCATTTTATTTTTCGATCTGTGTAAAAAGTCATGTTTTTCTTTCTTGGCTAGTGCGCAATAAATTAAATAAATAAATAAGGACTTGAATTTCCTTTTACTGACATTTTCAGAATAGGTCAAAGTGCACAGTGCTTGCAGCACATTTTCTCTCAAACATTTTCATTAGCATTAACAACCTGATAGATATAACTTTCTGAGCCATGCCTAAAGGGTTGCCTCTGAGTACAGACCCCATAACTGATTTGTTGCAGCGTTCGCTCTCAAGTGGAAGTATATTTATGTATGCAATTTTAAAACTCTGCATGAACTAATTCGACTTTATTTTGGGGGGTGATGAAGTGAGGGAATTAATCTCTTCTCCCCAAGAAGGCTAGGGAGGTGACCCTGCTCTGCAACACCTTCCCTAGGGGTCGCAGCATGTGGGTCCTCACCGGGAGAGGCTCCCCCTGTGGGGACAAGGACTCATTATGTTATAGCCTACTTGGGAATATCAGACAACTTGAAGGACATACAAAGAAAATAGACTGTGAAGACGAAGATGCTACAATTCATTATTGTCAACCAGAAAATGAATATGTCTCTTTAAGAAGGAATTCACATTTAACTGGGATAAAGGAGCTGAAGGGGAGAGAGACACCGCAGCAAGCAGAGGCTAAGAGAGACGTGCATCAGCCAGAGAAGCCCCCAGGTCAATGCAACGCCTGAGAGGGGAGGACATCTGCAGACAGCAAAGCCTGCTAGTTTGCAAACTGCAGAGAAGCCAAGAGCAGGGCACGGGACGCCAAGTGTCCAACAAGAACGAAGAAGAGAGAAGGCAATAGTGGTGCCGTGGCTATGGAGATCCTGTGGTGGACTGCAGGTCCCTCGAACAACGCCAAGGTTCAGGAAACCAATGCCTGGAAAAGGAAAGGCATGCAATACAGTTTTGTAGTAACTATATCAAAGTATCAAAGGAGTCACAAGAGACTATTTAAAAGGTATGCAAAGATTTTGTTGAATTGAAAATAACAAATTGAATTTTTTAACAAACCCAAACCATCTACAAAAAAATAATGAATTTGTAAAAACTATATATATGGGGTTGGGAATGGCAATAGACGTTTTGGTAGTGGGGGAAAAGTATTAATAAAAAAACAAGGGATTTTGGGAGGAGAACCCACCAAAAACAACAAAATAAATGTGTTATTGTTTTATAGATATTTTGGGTTCATTAAAAATTCATTTGTTGTTTTGTGATTTGTAAAAATCACATGTAACCTATTTAAAATGATCATATTAACAAGAAAAGAGAAGCAGAAACCTGCAAGAAAGTAGCTAAGGAGAAGGGAGTCATTCTCCTATCTTTAATTGTTAGGATAGGGGAAGGATCAGTTAGGATTAGTTTGAAGTGTGGATGCTTTTCTTTTGGACAATCACTGACCAAAGAGCACCTTAGTTAGTTTAATAGGTAGTGAACACCCCATAGGGATAGGGACAGCTAAGCGTTATATTTATTCTTTAATGAAAGCATTGTCAAAATGTCCTCAAAGAGTCAGTGTCCGCCTTCTGGTCCTCCACAGGGAACACATTACTTTTAAGTTGCAATTCTTTGTATCTGGGTAAAGTCATAGCTGCACGCATTGGTATCACACGAAAATACCATACATAAAAAACTGAATGGTTGAAATGATCAGATTTTGGCTGTGCCAGATATACGTACAGCCGAAAATGACAAACATTTGAACCATTCGGTTTTCATCATAGCGGATATAATGGGGGGTGTCCCCTGCACCCATGTTCGCTATAATGGAATCGGGGTAGGCAGGGGTGTCCCCCGCATCCAAAACAAAGTTTTGGAGAAAAAAGAAAAAAGAAAAGGACCCTGCCGTGCCGGTTCCCATCCACAGAACGGAAGTGTGCCGCCAAAAGGTAAGTAGGGGTGCGGGGAGCGGGGTCTATGAAGGGGATTTAGCTGTGGGGTGCTTATTTTGAATACAAACATTTAGAATATGACCTTTTCGTCTTCGAAAGGTTTGTATTTGAAATAATCACGTACATCCGCATGCATTATCTAGCATTTCCTGGAAAGTTCATAAATTAATAAGCATTTTTCTGTGCTCACTTTCAAAGCATTGTTGAACTACACTGGTCAGGGCTGGCCAGTGTATGTTGATCTAGTGCAAGTTGTAAAACAAAGATAAGCAAAGTGGCTGAAATGTGTGGATGTGGAGTGTAAATGCATACATAGTGCTCAGCCTGTCTAACTTGTATGATATTTGTCTAATGTTAAAATGACGGTCCAATGCCTTAAACATTCTGCAAGAGGATTACAAAATACTGGTATTAGATCCTGAAGAAAGGTCCTATCCTCCAAATAGAGATCACTTAAAAGCAGGGCCGGAGCAACTAATAGACCACTGGGAGGACATTAAACATAGGGGACAGGGATGGCACTGTGCCCGAAGTGCATTCAATCTCTAAAGGGACACATATGACCCGGCGAAACTGCACTGCTCTGAGATGTTAGGACTTGCCCCCTGGCCGACACCCCTCATAGGGTAACCTGATGTGCGCTGGCAGGCATATAAGCAGACATGGGAGCGGAGCAGCTGGGCTTACCACCTCATCTCATTCGCCTGGCCTTTCCACTTCCACACAAGAAATAAGCCCAACAGCAAGATATTGCCGAGACAGAGTATGGAAAGCAAGCAAGTTTGTGTAGTGAACTCCCTGTACCCACCCCACTCCCCAGGCAGCACACAGTCACTAGCAAGACCTGCTGATATGGGGGGGGAGGGTCATTTGAAAGTAGAGCTCTCTATTTGCATGTGAGCTGGGACCTAACTGCTTTTATGAAAAATGAACCTTCTTCTGGTACTGTCCATGCAGTGACTGGTGTGTCTGTGGGGAAGCTTGCTCTGGCTCTGACCATGCACTACCCGTGCCAGTGGGTGAGGGAAGCATGCACTGGTCATGTTTGTGATATACTTGTATTGATTTATGGGAGAAGCTGGCACAGGCGCTTACAAACAGTTGCTCTGCCAATGCTCCACTTCTACACAGTTGTAAGAGTAACTTACACTGGCCCTGGCATACTATACCAGTACTTGTTTGGATGGAACTTACAAAGGTCTGTTTACGAGGAGAACTTGCAAGTGCACCCTCCACATGCCCTCTGTTTGCGAGCCAGGCTAGCACAGGCCCTGCCCTAGCTGTAAAGGTACTTATTTGTTAGAAAGCTTGACCTGGCACTAAACATGCAGCCATGTGTAGCCATTTGCTAAAGCACATTGTATTAGTCTTGTCCCTGCTGTACCTTTACCCACTGGTGAGGGAAACATGCACTCGCCCTGTGCATTCTATGCTGTGCCTGTTTGTGAGGGAAGATTGTGTTGACATTGATTTTAACCCTCTACTTGCTGCTGAGCCACTTGTGAGATAAGCCTTCTCTCATCCTCCCCATGCTGTTCTGAATGAGGGCAAATGTTCCACTAGCTCTGTCGATGCTGTATGTGTACTTGGTTGTTAGGGACGTGTGTAGTTACCCTGCACATGTGGCACCTGTTCGTGGGGGAAACTTCCACTGGCCCCTCGCATGAGGTACCTGAAAGATTTAGAGGAAAGCTTGCACTAGCCCATTCCAGGTTCTAACTGTGGAAAGTTGCACTGGCCGGGCATTTGCTGTGAAAGCCCCTGCTCTGTTTGTTGGAGAAGCCTATGCTGGTTGTGTCCACCTAGCAGGTATATGTGCTGTATTTTATAGGCAAATGCACACTTTTGTAAACTTTTCAGCAGTGCTGTCTAGGCTGTGACTGTTATGGGTGCCTCAGAGGGGTGTTGGCACTGCTCTCACCCATGGTGTACCTTTTTGGTGTGTGATTGTAGCTTACAGTGTTGCTGCTCATGTGGTGCTTGTCCTCTGTGTTATGAATGCCCTCAACACTCCTCCCTGAGCGTTATCTGTTGTTTGTATGTGAGTCACTGTACTGATGCAGTTCTGTTGGCTACTTCTCCGCAGCGATTAAGACATGTTTTGAAGTTATTTGCCTCTAAATGCTCAGACCTACAACTAGTCTTAAATCTTGCTAAATGTTTCAGACCACCATATGCGAAACGTAGACAGATAAAAATATCAGTAGATGACTTCATGTTGGAGCAGGTCTCCCAATTTGATTATTTAGGAGTGCGTTATAAGAACTTCAGTAGCTGGGGTCCCCAAGTAGCTAAAGCAGCAACAACATTATCTAAATACTGTGGGGGCACACAGTCCTTTTAGGCAAACCATGGCAGAGGTGCAATAAGCCCGGCGCTTGAGTTATATCATAAACAAGCTATTCCTTCAGCGATTTATGGTGCAGAGCTGTGGGGGCATGCAAACACCTCCAAGTTATCAGTCTGTTAGAATAAGGTCACACAACAGTTGTTGCTGCTCCCCGTGTAAGTACCCTCACCCCTAACTCATCTGCAATTAGACAACTCCCAGATCACGGCCGAAATCTCATTTAAACCATTGATATTGATATTGATATTTTATTTCTATCGCGCTAGTACACATGTGATTCAGAGCGCGACAA
This sequence comes from Ambystoma mexicanum, assembly GCF_040938575.1. Classification (NCBI taxonomy): domain Eukaryota; kingdom Metazoa; phylum Chordata; class Amphibia; order Caudata; family Ambystomatidae; genus Ambystoma; species Ambystoma mexicanum. The sequence continues at coordinate 1,265,482,377 of NC_090934.1, read as the reverse complement.
GGCAAGGGAGGGGAACAGGGGAGAAGAAAACAGCGATCTTACTAGGCCCAGTGACATTGAGAACGCGCAAGTGCATGGGAGAGGGGGAGGGGGAAAGTGCATGAAAGGGGGGAGAAGTGGAAAGTGCGAAGCAGAGTAGAAACAGATAAATAACAATAAATAAATAATAAAGGCAACAAACAGTGGTAGTGAAGCCAGCAATTTGCAAGTGCTAGGTTTAAGGCAGCAGACAGGATAGGTATCATAAGTGCAGGAAGAAAAAGGGGGGGCTGTATGGGTACAGATACAGACCCCAGAGCAAGGGGTGGCCCAGAGGCAGTGCGGGAGGGTGAGCAGGTACCTGGGCCCGGAGGACAGAGGGTGGCCAGGTGCACGGTGCCAAGAGAGAACATATCAGAGGGGGAGCGAAGGCAGAAGAAAAGAGGAAGGTCTTGATGTGCTTCCGGAACCGGAGATGGTTCTCCTCGAGTTATAGAGTGGCGGGGAGGCTGTTGCAGAGGGAGGCCCCAGCCAAAGACAGAGATCTACCCCCAGCTTGTTTCTTTGAAAAACGACTCACCCTGAGGGAGTTAGAGGTAGAGGAGTGAAGAGCTCAAGAGAGGAGGTATTTGCGGAGGGATAGCTGAAGGTATTTTGGACCCAGGCCCCAGAAAGCCTTGTGGACAATGCAGAGGGTTTTGAATTTAATCCTTGCATCCACTGCGAGCCAATGGAGAGGTTTCAGAGCTGGAGAGATACGATCCCAGGGCTTGAGGCCAAGGACAAGTCTCACAGTCCTGTTCTGGATTAGTTGCAGAGGGCGGTGAGTAGAGGCAGTTATATTTAGAAAGAGCTGTTACAATAGTCCAAACTATAGAGAACCAGAGCTTGGGATACTATGAGCTTCTGGGAGAAGGAGAGGAAAGGCAGAGTACCTCTGAGGAGGTGCAGTAGGAAATTTGACTTTTTAGAGGCCTCAGAGATGTGGGCGGAAAAGGAAAGGGTGGAGTCAAAGATGACCCCGAGATTCTTAGCCTCGCAAGTGGAGGTAGGAGGAGGGCCAAGGGAGGCCGGCCAGAGAGTGAGGGGGAAAGGATGGTGAAGGTTTTGGCCCAGGATCTGGAAGGAGGAGGGCCTTGACAAACACTGAAATGCATTGATACATGTAATGGGTCTTGACGGGGGAAACGTTTACATTGGCTTCTCCACATAAAGAAATGCGTGTCCCAAATTAACTCACTTGAATTGTGGAATAACCCCAGTCAATACAGTTGCAGGATATTAACTCTTTGAAGTCTAAAGCTTTCACACTATCACAAGACCAATAGTAGATGCACCAAGCTTCACTTTGGTGCATCTTATCTAGAAATTGTGGTGGAACCAGGGTTCAAGGGATACCTAGATGATATATTTCCACTTTTCGAGAAGTCATAGTATGTACGTTTCAGATTAGGTATCTTACCAACAGTAACTTTTACCGCTAAGTGGCAGGGAGTAATGTGTGGCCTCTGCCCAATGTGTGGTTTTGCTGAGAAAAATGTCACCTACTTCCTATTTTGCCAAATAAGCAAAAGGCTGAGAAGTATGTAGAGTAAACCAATCTTACATAATGTGGGCACAGAGCAAGTAGGCATTGCCATGAGATTTCTAAGGCAATGCCTAGATCCATATGTGGTCTTTGGAAGGAACAGTTTGATTTATCCATAGGGCTTGGCTACAGCGATACAGGGCACTAAAGGGGGGATTCATTATTGAATGAAATGAAGAGCCAACAATCAGGGCTGCGAGTGTTGACTGTCCCTGGCTATTATTCAGTTTCAGTTTCTTTTTGACATGTGCGAATTTGCTGTTATTGTATTGTAACATTAGATTTTATCGGCAACCTCACGAGTTGATATTTTACGAACTTGGTGAAATCTGCTAAATTAATGTTTACACTGTGGCTGTTTTATTGTCAATTGTTTAAATAACTTGAAGGTCAACACTGAATAAAAGTTTGTTTGAGTGACTTGTACTGATGTTATCCATGTTGCACCTTTCCTGTATGATGGTGATGTCTGGACTTCTGCTGCATGTGTTGTTGTTTCTGTGTGTGATTAAAGTTTGAACTTTTTCTGAAAGTCTTGTGCCTATTTAGTGACTTCAGGAACCGGTGTGGCCCACATTCACAAACACACAGTGAATGGAATCATACAACAAAAAAAAAACTCAGTAGTACCAGAGTGTTTTTTTATTTTGGTAGTTTGAGGGAACTTGTAGATTTTAAGGAGCATTGGCCCAATAAAATTGGTTGAAGCTCTCAACTGCACAGTGCATTAAATGCCTTATTTGAGAAGCCTAGTGGAAGGAAAGCTTCTGGCACTTTTCTGCTCCACCTCCTGGCAGCCAAGCAAAGAGGTGGAGCGACCACCCATTTCTGTATCCTGCGCTAACCGCAGTCCATCGGCGGTAATTAGCTCTCCAAGGAAGCTTGCAACCTGTGAATTCCCTGCACTGACATATCTGTACCAAATCCTCGGGCTGTCGCGGGCAATCCCAGTCCTATTCCCCTCCCAGATCTTGGAGACACGAAAGGAATTCTGCCTTTTCAGCTGCAAATATACAGCCGAGCCAAGGGTATTTCTGTGCTATCTCTGATGCCCGGAAGGAGATTGCAAGGGGGCTGCAAACCTCCCGAGCTTGAGGTGGTGGTAGTAAAGCTACTGACAGCCACTGACACCCTCTGGCAATCACGGGCTCCAGCAGCGGTTTCTGCCGCTCACTTTAGCCAAGGCCAAAAAGATGCTGGTGGAGGCAGAGGTATAGCAAGCAAAGGATGCAGTAGCTCCACCTCCATGTGGGCCCGTATCATCAAGACGAATTTAGATATTTGAACTGGGATTAGGAAATTGGTCGGAACTCAATTTACTGGATACATTCAGCCATGCTTACACAACCAAGATTCAGGGATGTCATTTGGGGGTCGCCAGAGGTTGCAGCTGCGACCCCTGAGTTCTCCCTTGCTACCCCTGTGTTCTCCCTTGCTACCCCTAAAGAAATATGTTAAAAAAGTGTTTTCATTTTTTTATTTTTTTATGGAAGCTCCTGTGCTGTGGTTGGTGCCATGTGGCTCTTTGTTTCTGGAGTGGCTGGTTTTCTTGTTCAGATCTCTTTTTTTAAAGAAACAGTGGGTTCCACGAGTGTAGCATGTTGAGCAGTGACCCTAAATAAGAAAGAATAGGAATAACAAATAATGTGTCTTTCTGGAATTCTACACAATAATTGCTAGATTCGCTAAAGGTTTATTTCAGGCACACTTCAGGGGATGAGTCACTGATTTAGTCTGTCCTTAAACACCTCAAATTCACAATGCAGACAAAAACGTCCAAAAAGCTTTAAGAGTAGAATAAGCATCAATTTCTGACTATGTATTTTGCTGTTCGCAAGTTTCAGTTATAGCATGTTTTTTTCTGCCATTGTCTCTGTTAGGATCATCACAAGGCATTCCGTCTCGGTGCCCTCGGTCACCTAACAAACCCCTAGTGCCTAAAAACTTGTGTACTGTGTAGGAATGTTTGACCATAGCACATAAAGTGCCCCTTGTGCCCCTTGATTTCATTGTGCCACAATTAATGTTTTGTTGTAAGGTGTCTATTTATTCTATCTCCCTGGCATTCTGTCCAGGATGATTGTTTGCATGTATAAGGTAACGAGTGCCCAGAGTGCGGGATGCCGTGTGAGAGCACTGCTTTCCCGGCGCTACTCTAAATTCTTTACTACACAGTTATGAACCCTGCCAATGGTATGTATTTTGCCAACCTCTGAAGCCTGAAAAGTAGATCCACGCAGTCTTGACATGTGGCCAACTTTGCATCAGACCTGCAGATGAACTGGCCTGCTGTTAAATCTCACTTACCAGTTTAATGGTATCCACTACAGAGTGTACTTTGTTTTCTGACTTTGAGACCAGTCAGATATGCAATTGCTCATTTTACTTTAGCCGGTAAGATAGCTATAGACATTAAGACAGCTCAGTGTGTTGAGCGCTCTCTGCTGAGATGTGTGGGTGATCTGCAGGTTGCAGGCTCGAATCCCGGCAAGGCCAATTCAGCCTTTCATCCTTCAGAGGTCCAGCAAATGGGTACCAACACAGGTTGGGTGATTTTATATGTATATTTGTTCTATATAAAGCACTTAAGCATAAGTACTATATAATAACACATCATTATCATTTGGCCTTGTACATCTGCTTGCATTCAAAATAATTTGATAATATGGGCCTATACACACTGATATTAATGATACATATGGTGATCCATTCTTTTATGAAATGTCTATCACATTACAGTGATATCGTAACCATATTTTCATAGTGTACTTAGGAACAATGCTATATGATGCCACTTCCTGTTTTGTCAAGGGGTGAAAAGTCATGTTCCATTGCTTCCTGTGATGCCATTTCGGGGTGGGGGTCAAATAACATCACTTCCTGTGATGTCAGAGGTCAAGGGTCATGTGATGTCACTTCCGCTACCCCTGGCATTTTGGTGAAATGACGTCCCTGCCAAGATTGGCCGAAGACTTAATCTAATTTATATGTAGCTACAATATATCTCTCTTCTACATTTGATTATGTAAATCAAGTAATGCTCTGAAATAAATTATCATCTTGGGATCTTCCTAAAGGGATCCTTGATACAATTGTTCAACCACACACTAATTCAGCTATTAGAATTAGATTAGACAGTGAACCCTAAACAAGCAAAGCTCCTCATTTCGAGGTGTGAGACAGGGATTGCTTCTCGCTTCCTGTCTCTTCAACCTCTACCTCTACATATCTGATTTGAGCGTTGCGTCACACATACTCGACCATTTGCTCCCAAACTCGTCATTCATCATAATCTATGGATTGCATATGCCGGGGATATCCTCTTGTTCGTCTAATCGCCCATGAGCCTTCAGTCATCTCTTTATTCTCTCCATGTGCATCTAGCTGAAAATTAACTTGAGCTAAATATGAAGAAAACTTGGATAATGAATTACTCAAGTTCCCTTAAGGCAGTGACATTTCAATGGGCAATTGATGGGAAGCCAATAGAATTGGCAAACCATTTTACGTATTTCGGTTTTCGATCTTTTAATAAACCAAATGCACGTTTATTATATCCATTGCTGAAGAAAAACATGTTGCTTTTGCTTAGATGTTGGCGTTTTCCTTTTTACCATTCTTAAAATATTACAAGGTAAAAATTCTACCCAGTATAACGTATATGGCTTAGAACTTTGGCACCTTGGAGATGGGCCTTCTCTATCTAGATTACAGGGATTATCTGCAGAAAGGCACTTTCAATGCCCAATTCTGTGTCTATTCCATTTATAAGGTACAAGTTCAATGGTACATGTTATTGGTATATCAGAAAATGATCTTGCCAGTGAAGGACTCCATGTATGAAGTAGTGTAGGCAAAACTGAAGAACGGTCATTCTAAAATGCTCAATACGCGGTCTAAAAACTGTAATATGTTGTTACTACTCCTAAACACAGACGCAGACTCCTGCAATAATAATCCGATTATGTTAAAGAAAAAACTTTGGGAGGATGATTGGATCAATAACCATCTAAATATTGCCAAATATAAACTATACATTGGTCATAATCTGGAGCACAAAAAATTAAGTACTCTACTTATATGTTAAGATTTCCCTCAGTACCTCTGAGAGATACCTTCTTAAAATTTAGATTTAACATTTTGTTAGCAGGGGAAATCTTAAATAGCCGAACATATCCTAATTTACAATCTCGAGTCTAGATTCTGTGAGAATACCGACCAAGTTGAATCCTAGAAACATCTACTGACCAACTGGACAGGCACTTTTCTTTTTTTAACATGAATTTTTATTATTAGAATTCCAAAACATGCAATGCAGAAGTAACACTTTATGAAGGCCAAGTTACAGCAGGACATCGCAATTCCGGTTTTTACAATTATTTAACTGTTTGCTTCACACAGCCGCTTTAACTTTCGAATGGAGAGTGCGAGAGATGGAACCAGCAAACAAAACAAAAAAGAAAAACAGCCAGGAAAGTAACACATTGCCTTCGGCGTGTGGTGCCTCAGCTTGACCACCCTGTAAATCTTCTGCGGTGAATTCAAACTTTATTAGTTCATGGTTTAATCAGGTGCTTCAAGAGTGACGGTTGGAAAACATTTGTTCTTTATCGGTCACATGTTCCAAGAAAGGCCCCCATATACGTGAGAATTTAGTCATTCGTTCCACCCCTCTTGTTCCAAGAAAGGCCCCCATATACGAGAGAATTTAGGCATCCGTTCCGCCGCTAGTGCTGATAGTTTCTCCATCCCCATCAATTCCCACACATACACCCCCCAATAAGCAATGTAGAGTCCCTCTGCTACCTTCCAACAGGGTGCACGGGTGATTCGGGCTGCCATGAGTAGTTGGGAGATTAGGTTATCCCTAGCTCCCGACATATGGAAGGAGCCATCATCGGGGCTGTCACCTAACAGTAGGACCAGCGGATCCCTGGGGACCTGGGAGCCCGTGATCGCTTTGATTTCAATGCAAATTTGCATGCAGCCTAAATGACTGTATTACGGGGAAATGCCACCACATGTTTGCAAGGTCACCCAGCTGCCCGCATCCATGCCAGCATCTATCAGAGTAGGCGTGGTGCATTGAGTGCAAGCGCTGCGGGGAGGGATACCAATTGAAGCACAACTTGAGCGCCCCTTCCTTCCCAAGGGTGCACTTTGGATGGGTCAACAGACATGTTGGTAAGTGAGCATTTTGGGAATCGCCTATCTGTCAGACATAAAATTTCATTGACAATTGCGGTACTTAGAGCAATCAACTTAATTTTGCTTGATACTTAAGATAACTCTTTCGTAGTTCTATTTTAATAATTCTTTCTTTTCTTCTATATTTTAAGTGTCTCAATTGTATGAATTGCTTCTCTTTGTTTTTTAATTATTTGCACCATTTTAATTATGAAAGGTTTGTTATTGTATTATATTGCTATGCTACCACAGAGCCAACAGGATTGTCGGATGCCTACTTCCAACAACCATTAAATAGAGGCCTACTGTATGCCATTCAAGTTGCCCACGATGGCCCAGAAAACTAGCTCACAGAGGCCTGTGTGTGGTGGGTGAGGCGGCGAGGGAGTGTGGTGCTGGATGCTCATTATTTTAATACTACCTAATAGAGAAGATGTTTCCGAGTCCTGCCTGATATTTGTATTTCTAATCCTGTCCGTGTGTTATAGATTGTAGGTATGTGGGAAGAGAGTGACCTTGTTATGAAAAAAGATCTAAAACATGATTGCAAGATGGCAGCACTCATGGGGCTGGTAGTGGGCGTGGCCAGATCAACTTCTGCTTGTGGCGGCAAAAATCCTTCTACTGAACCCGATTGAGGTGGCTTGGATCAGGGTGAAATGGACAGGAGTGTTAAGCTCAGAAAAAGAACAGGCGACCCCGGATTTGATTTTTTCTTTTTTAAAACTTTATTTTTGGTTTACAATTCACATCACAGACGCCTCAATTTCCCGTTAGTACAGGATATATATAAAAAAAGCAACAATACTTTTCTCCCTCTCATTCCCCTTTTATACAACAACATTGCATTCTTATAATGATAGCACAATTATAACACATTGGGTATTCATGATGAGGTTCTGCGTGTGGTTCAGTCGGAATCGGATTCCTCCGAGTCTGGTGAGGTACTTTCGAGGTAAGCTCTAAATGGTGCCCAAATGTCTTTAGGCCTACATGGTGAGGGAACCAGCCTTATGTAAGTTTCTTCACATTCGTTGACATATGACAATGATGTAAGGAACTGTTCTGCACGTGGGGCTTGACTACTTTTCCACTTCTGCAAGATACATTTCTTGGCCACTGTGCATGTCATATTGAACAGTCTTGTGGTTTTCTCTGGGACTTTTCTTTTCCTATGTCACCAAACAGGTATTTTAGGGGGTTGAGATGTGCAGGAATTTGTGTAATATGTTCCAGGATATTCGCTACTTCCCGCCAGAATCTAGTTATCATAGGGCAGGCCGAATACATATAGTATACGTCCGCCTGCGGATGGTTACATTTGGGACAGTTTGTGGTTATGGACTTGTGAAATTTTGCCATTTTGACTGGGGTCTAGTGAAGTTTATTCAGTATTTTAAACTGTATGAGTCTGAGCCATGCATTCAAGGAAACCTTCTTTGTAAGGAGGCAGTATCTGGTTGACTTTTCCTCCTCTATCGTTACGCCCATGTCCTCTTCCCAGGAGGCCTTTATGTTGTTGGATGATTTCCTGTGGGTTTGGACAATGCTATATAGCATGAAGACGCCTGCGCCTGTTTGTGCTTGAAGTGCTTGGTAGCAGGGATGTTCAGGTGGTTCTGTTAGGAACGTTGGCCATCGTTTTTTGAATGCTGCCTTCATGCAGTGGTATTGTAAAGTGACTAGTTAGCCCCGCCCCACTGTGTCTGCAAAGTCTTCTGGGGTAACAAATCTACCGTTTGGGAACATTGCCTTCAATGTGATGTTATGGTTCGGCATCTAGGCTTTCTGAACACCGATATCGTATGTAGGTGCTATGCCCGGGAAGTTCCATAGCGGAGCCTGTGAATCATAGGGGCTTCAATATGAAGACGCTTGCTGATTGCGGCCCATGCTGCAATTGTACATGATGTTGGGTTGTGTTTGCAGTCATCTTTATGGGATTTAGCAAAGATTATAGATCTTAAGGCCGTTGGGCGGACCGAGTGTCGTTCTATGGGGACGTGTGGTGTTTCTTCTGTGGGATTCTGCCAGTATTTGGCATATTGTGCCTGTGACACTTGGTAATACAGCTCGAAGTCGGGTGCGGCAAAGCCCCCCATTTGATAGGGCTCCACCAGTTTTTCCCATTTGAGCCTATTAGCCCCTCCGTTCCATATGAAGGTGGTCGCCGAAGACCGTAGGTTTTCAAAGAAAGGCTTGCCTGGCCATATGGGAAAGTTGTTAAAAATGTATAGGAGTTTGGCAAGGACTACCATTTTGAGTACCGCAATCCGACCGGCGAGTGATATGGGAAGTCTGGTCCAGAATTGGAGTTTAGTATAGATCGTCTGCAATGCGGATTCATAGTTATCTATGTATAGTGACGGTTTGTCCCTCGATACAAGGATCCCCAAATATCTTATATGGTCTGTGGACCATTTCAGACCATGCGTGTGTGAAGGACAGGTGGTGGCCTGTGTCAACGGGAACATTTCCGACTTGGTAGTATTGATTTTATAGCCGTAGTGTAGAGTAAATTCTTTAATCACCGCCAATATAGGTTCTAGGTTCTCCTCTGGCTTTTGTATATACAATAGTGCATCGTCCGTGTGCAGTGAGATAGATTGATAAATGCCGGCCATCCTTATGCCCCACATTTCTTGTTCCCTTCTGCTTGCGGCCGCCATTGCTTCGATTGTGAGGGCGAAAAGGATGAGGGAGAAGGGGCAGCCATGCCTGGTGCCTCTGTGTAAAGTGAGATGAGTGGAGAGGGTACGATAGGTTAGGACCCTAGCTTTGGGAGAGGTGTAGAGCAGCCTGACGCACTGTGTAAAGTATGGGCCAAAGCCAAATTTATTGAGGACCTCAATATGTATCTCCATGAAGCGGAATCAAACGCTTTCTCAACGTCCAATGAGATGTCCACTGCCTGAGCGTCCAGCTTGATCTGTGCCATGGTGCTAAAGAGTCTGCGCAAGTTTAGGGCAGTGGACCTCGTAGGGATAAAGCCGCATTGATCCCGGGTGTATCAGAGTGGTCATTTTGGGAAGTAGTCTATTGGCGAGCACCTTTGCATATATCTTTGCGTCTGTGTTTATCAGGGACAAAGGGTGATACAAGTGCTCATGAGCAGGGCGTCTTGGCTTAAGCAGCACTGTTATGACTGCGTCTGTACTTGAATCTGGGAGGGAGCTGGAGCTCAAGGCTCCTCCCATACATGAGTTAGTACAGGGGATAGTATATCAGCAAATGCCTTGTATAGGTTAGAGGTTAGGCCGTCAGGGCCTGGGGTTTTACCGGCTGCTAGTGATTTAATCGCATCATCGATCTCTTCCTTGGTTATTTCATGTTCTAGGGCACAGTTGTCCTCTGGTGAAAGTATAGGGAGTTCAATCTCGCTCAGATATGTCTTGATGTTTTCCTGTGTTCGTGTATCATGGTTTGCGTATAGGTTAGTGTAGTATTTAGCAAATTTGGCGTTGATTTCATCCTGTGTGTACTGGTACTCCCTTGTCTGTCAGGATGCTAGTGATAGGGGCGTGGTTGCATTCATTTCGTAAAATACATGCCAGGTGGTTCCCTGCTCTATTTGCTTCACTATATCTGCGCGCCCTGATTGCGTTGGACATACATTGTAGTTCTTGGGTTGCTAGGTAATTGAATTTTCGTAGGTGTACATTAATTTCAGCCAGTGTGTTTTTGTCGTGCGTTATACAATAATCGTTTTCATCTGTTTTTAGGTATGTTTCGGTTTTGTCCAGGTTAGATCTGACATTCTTGAGGAGACCAGTAGTTTTAGACATTAGGTTGCCCCTCACCCAGACTTTAAGCATTTCCCATACTGTGGCCCAAGTGCCCACTGACCCTGTATTCAACTGAAAGAATTCTTCCATTTCAAAATGAAGTGTTTCCACTACGCTAGAGTCCTTCAGGAAGTTCGGGGGCATTCCCCAGCACTGAGTTGGTCGTTTTATGTTCTGGAAGGATATCTCGAGTGTGACCGGGGAATGGTCCGAGAGTGTCCGGGGGAGTATTTCACAGCTCACTACTGAGCTTAGTAGGGGAGAGGACAGGAACCCGTAGTCTATCCTGGATTCTGTATCGTGCACAGATGAATAGAAGGTATATTGTCGGTCTGTGGAATGTGTGCCCCTCCAGGCATCAGTCAAGCCCAAGTCCTTCAGGGCATGATGTATGGTGGTGGCAAATCTGCTAAGGGTCCTTTGTCTGCTGGAGTACCTATCCAACAGCACGTCTAGGATAGTGCTAAAGTTTCCACCCCACAGCACCCAGGCATCAGTTGTCGATCCTATTTTGTCAAGTAGATGGACCTAAAATTCGGGATCATCCGTATTCGGACCATAGGAGTTGACCAGTATCTATTTTTCACCTGCCACTGTGCCCCACACCACTACATATCTGCCCAGCCGGTCTGCTTTGCTTTTTTCAGGGGCAAACCCTAAAGAGGGATGTATCAACGTTAGGACACCTCTGTTCTGTGATGAATATTCAGTGTAGTACCTGGTGTTGCCCCATTGTTTCAAGACACTTTCATTAGTCCCCCGCAATGCATGGGTTTCCTGAAGCATAACTATGTGCGGGCAATGCCTATTAATGTATGCCCCTACTTTGCTGGATTTCGCTCTGTTGTTCAGACTCCGGATGTTTCCAGGATAACATTTTAAGAGTCAACCCGCTAGGTGTGTGTGCGCTCTGTGCCATTTCAGCAAGTTACGGTCAATCTTGGGAGGAGAGAGTGTCACCATGGGGGGATCAGCGTGTGATACTGTGATTGCATTTTTAACAATAAACACAACTGTTATCTTCTTCTCAAAGTGCCCAACTGGGGCTCTTGACGTGAATGACCATATACACGGCCAACAAAACCGTTCCCAGTTCCCTGTACCCACCCCCGCCCACACCATCGAACCCAACTTGATGATGAATCCCATTTACAACTTTGTGGTTTCACTCGTGGAGGGGGGCGAGTGCTGCAACTCCGCTTCCGTAGCCGAGCGCATCTCATCCGGCTTACTTTAAAGTTTAGCAAACTATGTTATCCATTTCTGCCATTACAAAAGTGTAAGTCCAGGGGAAGCATGGAGGAAATGAGGTGATGCGGTCGGGCAGTATGTCGGGTCGCGATCTATACTGGCTGCTGTAGGAGATTTTGATCGAGTTCGTTTCTTCCTGGTGGTAGGGGAATGGCGGATTCCACATAAGCCAGTGCAGCGGCAGGAGAATCAAAAAAGTGCGTACAACCGCCATGCTCGTAGCTGATGCTTGATGGCCTCATAGGAACGTCTTTGGGTTTGGACTCCCACTGAGAAGTCCAGATATATGTGTATATTGTCGTTGGCGTGTCTCAGGGGGCCCTTTTCTCTAGCCAGTCTCAAAACCGCGTCTATGTCCCTGTAATTCAACAGCTTCACAATGATCGTGCTGGGGGAGTCCCCGGTTTGGGCGGTGGGCCAAGTGTACGGTGTGCCCATTCGACCAAGAATTGAGGGGAGAATGATGCAGCACCAAGGAGTGACTTCAAGAGGGTTTCAATTTGGGTCTCCATCGGACCTTTGCAAAAGGATTCAGATAGGCAGACAATGCGCACATTGTTCCTTCTCGACCTTGACTCCAGATCATCGCACTTATCATGGAGTTTGTTCATTCCACCTTTCAAGAGGGTGATGTCATGAGTGTTCTGGTGGGTCGAGTCTTCATTTGCACTTATTCTGTTTTCAGCATCTGTGATTATGGCACTCTCCTTGTCCACCCTGGCCTTGAGGGAGCCTATTGTGGAGACAATGTCGTCCAGTTTAACATTTATTGCAAAGAATCCGTCTGTACCGTTGTTAGGAGGTGTTCAAACTTGGAGTCCTCTGTGGACGAGGGTTCGGCAGCCGTTGTCGGGTCCGGGCTCTCCGAGTTTGTTTGTGAGTTTGTGAAGGAGTCCATCGGCCCGGTCTTCCTGCTTTTAACCACGTTCTTTCCAGGCATAGTGTGGGTGTCCAATTGGTTGTTTCGATTATAGTGAGGAACGTGACTGCCCGCTGAGGTTTGGGTACTCTGCGATCCGTGAGCAGATCTGCGCTCACGTTGCCCACCAGGTAAGAAGATGTTCAGCAGAGCCACAGCGGGTTTCTGGTTCTAGTGTTCCATCCGCCCAAACATGTACCGGGGGGTATTTGCCTTTATGTGCTAGCCAGCCAATTACATGAGCTTCGTCGGCTTCACTGCAGTTCTCCGGAGTGAACCGTGTCGCCCCGCGTGCCTGCGTGATCCAAGGGATGCGTTTACTTGGATGATGAAGCAGTGTTTTTCGCCACACGGGCTTCGGGCGCATGGCCCTGTGATTGCACGGTCCTCAGTGGAGAGATGGGTCAGGCGAAACCAGGATAGCCAACTTTCAGTGGGCAACCAGTGTTCTGAGGAATGGACTGTGTCCTCCCATGTGGCGATGTGTTATAAGGATTGCGTAGATAGGAAAGAAGGAGCTCCACTTCTACTGCTCTAGTTTAAGGGTGTGTTGCCCTCTGCACATGTCGTGTGCAGAGATGGGGTGGTTAATTTTTACACTGGTATGAGTGATTGCGGGGGCATTAGCAATTGAAAGTCAGATTATGCCCCTGTGCGGGAATTGGTAAAGTGGAGAAGCTTGTCGTGGAGAATGTGCACCGGGTGGCTTCCCGGGGATTCTGCTACAGGTTGCACCAATGCCTATTGATCCAAGGGAGACACTACGTGGTCCTCCCTCCGCTTTTCCCAAGAAGGGATGATGGGGAAGTTAGTCCCCGAGCAGAGTTATGCCCCCAGGTGCCGCAAGTCGCAGGCTCAAGGCGTATTCCACATGTGGGGTGGGAGTTAAATAGAAGTATGATGTAGGCACCCTTCGGTGGGTTTTCTGCATTGCCCTCTGTACGTTTGGCCGGATAAAGTGTTCACAGCTCTCATACAAAAATGCCCGCTTCACTCACTCGCCCCTGGGCGTCCAAGCACGGCGGGCCGCGTGTACCATGCACGTTTGTATTGATACCGTGCGGTCCCACTTGCCGCCGCGCGGAAGGTACGGAGGCAGGGCAGCCGTGTTTTATTTTCATGCATTGGGGGCCGCGGCCAGCAATGAAGGGCTCAACACAGCCAACGCCGCTACAGGCCGTGCAGGTGCACGGGATGTCTTCAGCACTGGGTAGGTGGAGCAGCGCTGGGCACGCACGGCTCCGTGTATGCGAGGGGGGAGGCGGAGGCAATCCTACCAGACAGACCCTGTCCTCGTTGCACGTTTGATGTCCTCCGTCTGGTGGATTCAGAAGCAGCTCGGGTCGCAGGAGTCTACGTCCGCTTCTTCCCTGCTCGCAGGGCAGTCCCGCCCACCGCAGGGCCCTCACACCACCACCTCTTGTTGGTGGCTCCGTCCGTATCAGTGCCCACGGGGTCCGATTTTGCCCGTTGTTTTTGCCAGAGGGTACGGGGTGGCTGCTTTGATCAGTGTCACTGGTCTGGTAGCTCAGGGGAAGGCAGAAATAGGATATATTTTCTGAAGGATTATACGCCGGAGAGGAGCTCCACTATTAGGCGGCCATCTTGCTACGCAACAGCGCCCCCTTTCCGACCCAGGATTTGATTTTAACAATGCCGGTAATTTTAATGAATTTAGTGAAGGGGCAAAATTTCAAATGATGTCCACAAAATCATGATATGATTTAAAAGAAACCAAATTAACATTACACAAGTGCAAGCACATCTTCAGATTGCAAGAAATAAATCATGTCTAAATCAATTCAGACTTTTTCCTGATTGTCATAACATTTTCCATATCATTTTTCAAATCTGACTAAAATGTCGCCCCCTGCAAATCATTTAATTACACCTACTAACAAGTAGCCAATAATATGGGATGACAAAGTACTAAAGGCCCCAGCTAAATAAGATATCTACCACTATTCCCCGCAACATGACTCCGTCACAGCCTTTCTTATCCCACCAAATGATGTTTGGTTGCTTAGTCAGTGCTCTTGGAAGTTGCATTGGAATTAAAATCCAGTTGGAATTGTTGGTTGTGGATCCGGCTGTTCATTTGATCCAGCGCTTCCTCAATGTCTGATAAGGGCTATAATGTGGTCATTAAGGCACTAATGAGAAAGGGTGTAAAAAGGGGGTGGCAGCATATGGATCCTACAAGCGAGTCGCTCAACGAGTCCCGGTGTGTGGGCGCTTGCTTTGCACTTGGGCCTGCCACTTGCACCACTGAAGATGGGCTCCTGGGGATACAAATATATGTGCTGTTCGATGCTAGTTGCTTCTGTGTATATCACATAGAAATACATACCACAGTATGCACACTAGTAGATGCCATATGTTATGCTTTGGCAACATACATGGCATATTCCTTTGCTAGTATGCACCACTATTGTCTATAGCACATGCCATTATATTGGTCTAATGTATACATCACAAGCAAGTTTCATAATGATATGCATGGCATAATATGTTACTAGTATGTATATTTTATATGTCATAATAATTTCCATGGTATATATCACACACACCATAATAATATACATGGCATATATTATTTTACTATTATTTGTATAATTGTTGTACATAACGTATGCCATAACATGTTCTAAACTATATATTACACGAAAATAATGGCTAGCCTATGCCATGTAATTTTCAATATGTCACAGTGTATCATAGGTTTTGTTAAAGTATATGATATAGTATGTCACGTGATCACTTATTGTAACTGTCGTATGTTTTTCTATGTATGTCATATGTTTCCAACTGAATATGCAAAATGATATGCATTACATATGTTGATTGCCAAGAACATATTCTTGGTATATATGCCAAATCTTTGAAACTACATATGCCATATATGATATATTCCTTGCTGTAATGACAACAGATGACTAGAAAATGCTGGACAGCAAGACGGCCCGGTGAATTCTCAGCGGCTGTGTTGATGCCCATCACTGGTAGATGTTTATAGTGCCACGTGGTGCCCTGCCTTATATGCAGTATCCCTCGTCAAAGTGCGCTGTAACCTTCAATATACTTCACCACAGCGTTCCTAGTGTGCAGGCCACAAAACCTTTTCAGAAAACGCTGATTCCAATTCGACGTCGAGTGCTCTTCGGCTTCCTGGCTAAGCAGAGGCATTTCACAAAACGCGGTATCACATGTTTACCACAATAACTCAAAAACAAGGCGATAGAACGGTGGCGAAGAAATGATCACGTGTCGTCATTTCCTTGTTAGAGTCTGCAATTCCTTGAGCATAAAAAGGCAGGGCCCAACATTTTGCAAAACATGTTCTGACTACCAAACACACTACCAGCCAACTACCGCTTGCTTGATCTCCCTGCGGGGCGTCAGTCGTCGTCTCCCTGGCCTTACGCCTCATTGTGAAAACATGTGCAGATGTAGCCTGCTGTTAAACTGTCTGGGCAGCTTCAGGATTGCCTCGGTACTTTGCAATTACTCGGTCATTAACGAGTCCAATGTATGCGATGTTTCAGACCGCAGTCTATGGGAACCCCATGTCGGCGCACCAGTGCACTAGGAGGCCGTAACATAACATGGCACACTGTTGCAGAACGCGAGTTAAGTCTGAGCTCATCAGCCCCCCAAAATATGCCAATGATCTCCGCTAAATGTCTATATGTGAAAGGTAGTGATAGGTTTTCAATTTAGATACCCAAAAAACCTGGATGGATTTTGCTATCCGAGGGCCAATGCCTCGAGCCCCACCGAGAGTTGAATCGCCTCTAGGCGCTTGTGCTGCGAGATCTACGAAAGGTGGTAGATTCCAGTGACAGGGTTACAATTCCACAACTCAACAATACTCACAACTCAACAATACTCATTTGACTGACCCTGTGAAGCAGAAAGGATGAGTTACGCGTGTAAGGGTTTCAGGGTGTGACAGTCTAGGCTTGCTCAGAGAACTGCAGCAGGTGCACTGACCCACTGAGCAACCTTCTTGTCTCACTATTGCACATGTGTACCAGATCAACAACCACACATGGCAAACATCAGTCGAGACACGGAGTGCTTCATTCACAGAAGCGTTTTGTAAAGGCAAAACCCCATTGGAAAACACTCTGTGACACAGGACCTTAATCCTTAATTTCACAGAGCTCGTAAAGGGGCTCACAGAAGGTATACTAAAGCCATCACTGAAGTTGGGAAATATGGACAGATGTTATAAAGCGGGCGGGGTGCAAGAGTTCAGAAAAAGGCAAGTTCTGCAGTATTACCCAAAGTGACCTTTTACAATTGACCCTTTGTCCTAATTGAACTAATTATAATGGTCCTAATTGACCTTCTGCACAATTGACCTTTATATTATTTAAGTTCTTTTATATATGTATTGGGTTGGTTTTGGATTATAAATAATATAAGGTGATTGGGTGGGGGGCTTTGGGGGGTTTTGGATTGGGTGAGGGGTTGCGGGGGGTTTCCCCCGCATATATGTCCTAATTATTTTTAAATTAGGTCAATTCTCCCGAGGTCAATTAGTATACATCCAGTTATGCAGAAGGAAACCGCTGGAAAGTGGGCCAGATTGAGGTTACATGACCGCCGACCCCAAGAAGTGTGGATCCTTCCCTGCTCCCCCATTATAACAAAGCCTCAGCATTTATGCAGAGAAACCTTCTGCAATTAAGTGGAATTGTATATTAAAAAAACTGTAATGGATTCCAAGATGGCAGCCGGCGCAGGTAGACACGTCTGAGTCTCGCTCCGGCCAGGCCGCAATAAAGCACTTCACTGAGCCGTGTATCCAAGGGAGAATGCAGCTAATTATCCAGCCGAGTACATACAGAGGCCGCCAGCGCTGAAGTAAGGGGAATTCACCCCTGGGAACTGAGCAGAGGCGTCGCCGTAGTGGTGAAGCGCGGGCACCCCTCCCCGCTCTGAGGACCGCGGTCGGAGCCGAGCCACGCAGAAAAGCGAAGTGACAGGGGGCGGAGGCAGAGGCAGAGTCGGGGGCCCCAGCAGCATTGTGCGTGCAGATCGGCACCAGTGTGAGGCAGCCATTACCCCATTAAGCCCATTTGAGGGAGCGGGGGGGGGCGTGTGGGCACCGTGGTTGAACCTGCAATGACAGCAGGGCAACGGCACCCAGCTCCCTCCTAGGAGAGCACGGAGCCGCACAGCAGGCGGGAGTGGCTGAGGGCTGAAGAGAAAGCAAGGGCGGGGCCCCCAGCAGAGATGGGTTCGCCACCAGCAAGGAGCAGCACACATCACTCCGGGGCTACGGTGGTGCGGCCCCCGATCCGACACCAGCAGGCAGGCCCGGGAGGGCCGCGGAGGACAGCAAGGTGAGGAGGCTGCACATTGCGATCGGATCCCAGGAAGCATCGGCGAGTGGCGCCGGTGGAATAAAAGGTGAGCCGCTCTCCGCCCGGCCCTCCTCCCCCCAGCAAAGAAGACAGTGGGGTGTCGGCTCCTGGTTGGAGACACCCCCTGACCCCACCTAATAAACACTAAGGACCTGAACCATTCCGGGGGTGAAACTCCCCCCCCCTCAGCAAGCCCATCACCAAAACCATCGGCAGAAGGGGGACAGGGCGGATGGGAGCAGAGGGGCCAGAGTGAAGGAGTTCTTCCCCAGAGCCAACATGTTCAAATCGGGAACACTAGTCTGGTGATACCGGGGGGCAGGAGAGACATCACCCCCTGCATCCTCTCCACAGTGGGGATGCAGGGGGTGATGTCTGTCCTGCACAGAGTTACTCCGGAAGAAAGTTGGGATCACAGCACTTGGGATCATATGGACACCAATCTGGGCTAGACGAGATGGGGAAACTCAGAATTCTATCATATAATGTAAGGGGCCTGAACTCCCCGGTGAAGAGGAAAAAGGTAGAGACCATGCTTAGGAGGGAGAAGGCGGACATCCTGCTGCTCCAAGAAACACACATAAGAGCCCAGTATAATAGGAGGGTATATCTCAGAGGGTACAATGTTTGGGCACAATCAAATGCCACGGAAAAAAGAGCGGGGGTACTGATAGCAATAAAAGGGAGTGTTGACGTAACACTCATAGACAAGAAGACGGACAGGGAAGGGAGGTTCGCATTTGCCAATGTTCAGCTAGACGTATCAGGCTCACCCTGGCAGCAATATACGCACCCAATACAGGTCAGGGCGGATTTCTGCGGGACATGATGGGAAACTGGAGGGTTTTTTTGAAAGGGGAGGTAATACTGGGGGAGATATGAATATGGCCTGGGACCCACGTTTTGACAGGAGCACGGGGGGGGACCCCACAGTCATGGTGCTCTGTCCAAGCACCTCAAGCTAAAGATGGAGCAGTTGGCACTGTGCGATGTATGGAGGGAACTAAAGGGTCAAACTAGTGACTTCACTTACTACTCGCATGTGCATAACACGATGTCGAGAATTGATTACTTCTGGGTGTCAGTGGGACTGATGGGCAAAATCCAAGGAGTGGAAATAAGTCCCATAGCACTGTCGGATCATGCCCTGCTATGGTTGGAGGTTCAGGCTCCGGGGAAGGGGGGAGGTCTTTGGAGGTGGAGGCTACCTCAGGATCTTCTCTATGACCCGGTGACGGGAGAAGCGATAAGGGACAAAATCACAGAATACTTTGAACAAAATGACACAGCGGATGTCCCACTGGGAACAGTTTGGGAGGCTTTCAAGGCGGTGATCCGGGGACATATGATAGCTCTGAAAGCCACCAAGGATAAGCAGAGGCACGGCTGGGAAAAAGAACTTGAAAAGAAAGTAACGGACATCCGAGAGGAATTAATGATTCACCCCACCAGAAGCTTCAAGAAAGCGTTGAGACATGCGCAAGGGCAATTGGAAATACTTTGCAATAAAAAAGCAGACAAATCCCTCCTCTACCTCAAGCAAAGATACTACATCAAAGCCAATAAGGCAGACAGATAACTAACAAGACAACTCTGCACAAAGCAAAAATCAATGTCCATCCTAAACATCAAAAACGCGCAAGGAGAGACACTAACGAGCGCCAAGGACATTGGAGAGGCCTTCAAGACATTCTACCAAAAGTTATAAACGACGGAGCGCTCAGATGAGGGCACCCAAGATAGGTTCCTACAATCTCTCCCCATTCCAAACATATCTGAGGAAGACAAACTGGCATTGGAAGCCCAGATTAGCAAGGAAGAAGTGAGAAGGGCAATTGCAGGACTCCCAAACAACAAGGCACCAGCCCAGATGGCTTTACGCCCCCCTTCTACAAAACATATGCAGACATTCTCACCCCAGTTTTAACAAGACTGCTAAACACCTTTGGGGAAAGCGGGAACATCACCCTGTCCATGAATGAGGCAAAGGTACTGGTGTTCCATAAATCAGGTAAAGATCCCTCCCTCCATGGCGCGTATCGTCCAATAGCCCTGATGCATTTGGACTCTAAGATTTACACCAAAATCCTGGCCGCTAGTTTATCCCCGCTTCTCCCCTCTCTAATAAACCCAGACCAATCGGGCTTCATTCCGGGCAGACAAACACATGGTAACCCGAGAAGGATAATACACCTGGTAGAAAAAAATGGTATTACACACACACCAGCAATCCTGCTTTCTTTAGACGCCGAAAAAGGCTTTCGACCGGGTGGAGTGGTCCATACTCTTTAAAACTCTAAAACACATGGAATTTGGCGAACACTACATTAACATGGTTAAAGCCAATTACAACTCCCTATCAATAGGAATAGCGATAAACAGGGAGGTCACGGAAAGGGTACAGATAACCAGAGGAACCAAACAGGGATGCCCGCTTTCCCCCCTCCTATATGCTATTTTTCTGGAGCCACTATTAATTAACATCAGGGAATCAGCCCAGGTGCAGGGAATCGAGATGGCAGGCACTCAACACAAAGTCATAGCCTATGCAGATGACATGCTGCTGGCCCTAGAAGACCCGGGCAGGTCCCTACCGCAAACCTTGAAAGAACTGGAGGCTTTTGGGGAGATTTCTGGTCTAAAAATCAACACGAAAAAGTCAGAGATACTGCATTTGGATTGAGAGAGAGGGGCATTGGAAAGGGAGGCGGGTTTGCTTGGTCTAAAAATTGCTGAGGAGGGTATCAAGTATCTGGGTATAACACTCACACATAAGATAGACAAGCTATTTCAGGGAAACTATCCCTCGCTCCTAGCTAAACTGAAAAGAGATTTGGAACGTTGTTGCCCGCTAATGGACTCATGGTGGGGTAAAATTCAAGCGGTGAAAATGAACTTGTTCCCCTGGCTGCTGTATTACTTCCATGCCCTCCCTAAAATAATTCCTAAATCTTTCTTTAAGGCACTGTCAAGGGCAGTCTCGTCCTATATCTGGAACAGGAAGCCCCCAAGGGTCGCAAGAGCCATCCTCACGGCACACACCAGAGCAGAGGGACTGTCACTCCCACACTTCAGGAAATACTATCAAGCAGCGCAACTGTGGCTGTTGAAGGAGTGGCTGGGGGAGGATCAACAAACGATCTGGGTGACTCAAGATAGGGCGGGCACTAAAACTCTGTTGGAGGACGTTCTTTGGAAACACAAGCAACATAACCACCCAAATCTCCGTATTATTGAGGTCATGAAAACCCCACTGGATGCTTGGGACGAACAAACACGGAAGGACATCATGTCAACAGTGATAGCCCCTTTTACGCCCATCTGTCGGAACCCTCTATTCCCACCGGGATAGGAACGCGGGGCCTTTGATAATTGGGAAGCTGCAGGGTGCAAAAAAATTGGTGAAATGTTCCAAGACAAAGAAATAAGATCTTTTAAATAACGTAAAATCCTATGTAACTTGACAGAGGCGGACAGGTATAGATATGAGCAACTCAGACATTGGTTGGCAACACCCGAGGTCGTTCAAGCAGCCACAAGGGACCTCATCCCATTTGAAAAGTACCTACTAACCAACTCCGGAGCCAAGAAATTAGTCTCCTCTCTTTATAACTTTATCAACGCACCGGATGAAGAAATTAAGTGGGCATACATGAAAAGATGGGAGAGAACGCTTGGGGAAGTGATTCCAAAACAACAGTGGATGGACCTGTGGGCTGGCATCCCAAAACTTACCAGAGCAGAACAAACCAGGGAAATGTGGCTAAAAATAGTTACTCCATGGCACTACACACCAGAGAGGCTCAGCATAATGTATCTGGAAAAGAACAATCGATGTTGGAGGGGTTGCGTGAAAGCAGGTATGTGGAAGCACATATGGTGGACTGTCAAGGGGTCAAAGTATTCTGGTCAGACGTGAAAACGGAACTGAAAAGGATATTTCCAGAAGTGGAACAGGTGGGGAGAAAAAGTGTGGCTATGCGGAATGAAGGATCAACAGGCTAAGAACATCAATAAATCACATTGGAGGAGCTTTATGGGCCTGGTCATTGCGGCATGGGCGACAATCACCCAAAACTGGAAAAAGTAAGACCCACCTCTTGTATACACTTGGTTGCGGAAGGTTTGGTCACAAATGACCATAGAAAAGATAACACATCATCTACTGGGCTCGCCAGAATCCTTCTTGAAGGAATGAGGGGGGGGAGGGTTCTGGAATACTTACAATCAGACTACATGGAACAATGGTGCCCGCATAATATCAAAATCACAGACATATTCAGCTCATAGACTTACCCGAGAACAAAGCAACACCAACTATCTCTTCCGGGGAGAGGGGGGGTGGTGGAGGTGTTGGGTTGAGGGATGTTACCATGCTAAAATGCATTTTGTTTGTATGTGAAAACAATAAAAATATGTTCAATAAAACATGCCCATGCATTTCAGTGTGAAAAAAAACAAAAAACCTGTAATGGCAAAGAGTAAACATTGTTCCGAAAAGTCAAACACATGCATTCCTGAACACCAGAGATACATTTGCGGAAGATCAATGTTTGGGCACATCACAAAATATCTGATTATTCAAAGGGTAGGGTACTTCAAAGATCCTGCCCACGGCAGAGAAAGCCCCATATGGGTCTGAGAGACCCTCAACCTTAAAGGAGGCATGCAGTAAGCAAAGCCAAGAATACAATTGTCTTTTCGCAACTATCTCCAACAATGGGAATTCCCAGATATCACTTTAATGCAAGGTATCTAGTTGGGTTTTGACGGAATAATGATTGTGAGGGAATGGGAAGGGAGGCACTACTGTAGTTTAATTTTGAGTTTCTACTATTTCAGAATGGCGGAAATTCCATTTGTTGCTGTTGTACTATAGTGAGGCTTCAGGTGCACCGGGGCGAATGTCACTACTAGTGCATCCAAAATACACTTCCTGGACGTCGAAATCTATGTAAAAGCAGGAAAATTGGAAACACGGATCTTTACGAAGGAGACAGATAGGAACGGCTTACTTCTAGCCACGAGTTTTCATCCACAAAGAACACTGGATAGTTTACTGTTGAGTCAATTCTTACGGTACAGACGAAATATCTCGGAAACGGCAGAATTCTCCAGGCAGTCATCATCCTTACAAAAGAAAGTCATTGAAAAGGGGATGTGACAGAAATCTAATCTTTGAAATCAAAGAGAAAGTGAATTTGACCCAAAGAGAAACTTTGCTTACTCCTAGAACTACTCAAGATCAACAAAAATTGGTATACGTAACGACATACTCTACCCAGAGCAAGAGAATATAAAGGATTTTTCAGAAACACTGGCATTTGTTACAAATGGATCCAAAATTACAACAACTCTTCCCAGAGATCCCGACATTCGCCTACAGGAACAATAAATCTCTACGTAACAGCTTGATCAGAGCAGACATAACCACCACGAGAACCGGAAAAACCACATTCAAGGGTACTGTTCCATGCCACAATTGCCAGCACTGTGGCATTATACTAAAAGGAAATACTATCAGTCAACCACATACAGGGAAAACCATCCTCCTTAAACATTCTTGCACGTGTGACGCATCATACGTCATCTATGGACTCAAGTGTCCTTGTAACCTATTCTATGTAGGCATGACCACCAGGAAGCCAAAAATAGATGGTCAGAGTGTTAATCAGCAGGCGGGAGGCGTATTTGAGGATGCACCAAATCCTTTTATTCAGAAAAAAAAAAAAAAAAAAAAAACTTTAATAGCAGTTTTCAACACAAGCACGATTTTCGTTTTTTCAAGGAAGCACTCCTTTCACTTTCCTGAACAAGGCCTTAAATCAGGGTTGGTGCTGTGACACGGGATAAGGCCAAATTAATGTAAAGAAAAAAAAAAACAGAAGTCTTTTAAATGTCCTTGCCTTTTATTGTGGGCTTCTTTTTCCTCCTAAGGCACTCACTAAGCGTTGCTTCAGACTTCCTATCTGAAGTTCAATAAAAAAAAAAAAGAGATGTCCATTCGGGTAACCTTTTCTTTCCTTGGTTCCGAGGGTTAAAGTAAACAGTCCATAAATCAATGCCCGTGTCGTCTAACAGCCAGCATTTATCCCGGCCAAATGGTGCTTTTCAAGTAAGCCCCTGTCAGAGGGACTCTGCGTTTTTCTGCGGCGAGAGTTCACGCATACGGACTTCTTGCATGCCTGTGGCTCTGGCAATCAGTATGCCCAGTTAAAACCTGCTGCCTCCTCCTTCCATTTCCCCTTGCACTCGCCTTCTCCCTGGATAAAGAAAGAACAGACAGCCTCTCTGAATCTACGCGTGCGTTAAAAATGCTGTCCTCCCCTCCCCTCCCAAGTCCAGGTGTGTTCAATCTTTCCGTGCTCTCATGAATCAACCCCACCCTTTCCTCGCTTTTCTCTCTGGGCTCTCCCACCTGACCTCCCTGGTTATTATTGGATTCCACCCACCCTCCTGATATTCTGTCCGTTCTGAATGCCTTTCTTCTGCTGAGGTAATAAGGTAGGTGAAGGTCACTATGCA
This sequence comes from Ambystoma mexicanum, assembly GCF_040938575.1. Taxonomy (NCBI): domain Eukaryota; kingdom Metazoa; phylum Chordata; class Amphibia; order Caudata; family Ambystomatidae; genus Ambystoma; species Ambystoma mexicanum. The sequence continues at coordinate 1,265,457,768 of NC_090934.1, read as the reverse complement.
TTTTGGAACTAAGTGATTTGGCAGCTTTTCTTCGTGATTCAGCATAGTGCATTGTGGGAGAAGTAGTTTTCTGACATGTAGTCTCTGTAGATTTTATTTTGGAATCTCCTGGCAGAGTGGGTTTTTTCATTATGTGCGGCATGTTTTCACCGTCCATGACTGTAGGTACAGGGTGTTCTGTTAACTTTATGTTGGTGAGTGGGCTAGATGTCCCGCCACTGTTCAAATTAGGTTCTTCCGGGGGTGTATCCTCACATACCTCCCTCAAGGAATCATGCCGATCGGGCTGATCTAGGGAACGAGACAGATAGTCCGCTACCAATTGATATTTTCCTGGTTTGTGCACGGTTACAAATCGGAATGGCTGTAATGTAAGAAACCATCGCAATACCCTGTGATTGGAATCTTTCTGTGTTGCTAGCCACCGTAAAGGAGCATGGTCCGTGAAAATGGTGAACTGTCTACCCCGCAGATAGTAACGTAAAGATTCCACTGCCCATTTTATGGCTAAGCACTCCTTTTCCAGGGTTAAATATGGAAGTTCGTGTGATAACAGTTATCTGCTTATAAAAACAACTGGGATGAGTTCATCTTCTGTTCCCTGTGATAGTACAGCCCCCAGGCCGCACCCTGAAGCATCAGCTTGTAAAAAGAAAGGCTTGGAAAAATCGGGGCAGTGTAGAACCGGCCTGTTAGCGATCAGTTTGATCAGAGAATAAAAGGACCGGGTTACTTCTGGGGTGATTGTTAGCGTTTTGTTGGTTTTGAGGGCGTCTGTCAATGGAGCAGCTATAGAGGAAAAGTGAGGAATGAACCTTCTGTAGTATCCCACAAATCCTAGAAAAGCTCGTATCCCCTTCCGGGTGGTGTGCACTTGGAGCTGTTGTATGGCTTGTACTTTGTCTAACAGAGGTGTTATCACTCCTCCACCCACTGAGTATCCTAAGTATTTGGTAGTGGTTGCTGCCAGTTTGGTTTTTTTAGGGTTTATGTGCAAGCCGGCTTCTCCCAATGCCATGATTACTTTTTTAAGATGGGATAAGTGTTCCTCCCAGGTGGTACTGAAAATAACTATATCATCCAAGTAGGCAGCTGCATATGGTTCATGTGGTCTTAGGATTTGGTCCATCAGGGCTTGGAAAGTGGCCGGTGCCCCATGCAGACCAAAAGGAAGGACAGTAAACTGGAAGAGGCCTTGAGGGGTTGCAAACGCTGTCTTTTCTTGATCCTCCGGGTGCAGTGGTATTTGCCAATACCCTTTTGTGAGGTCCAGTGTGCTTAGGTATGTTGCAGCTCCTAACCTTTCTAATAACTCATCAATTCTAGGCATGGGATAAGCTTCATAGCGAGATATGGCATTCAATTGTCTAAAATCCATGCAAAATCTTGTGGACCCATCAGGCTTAGGTACGAGTACCACTGGTGAGCACCAGGCGCTTTTGGATGGTATGATGGTGCCCAGTCTCAGCATTTCCTTTATTTCCTTATTTATGTCTTCCCGTTTGGCCTCGGGTATCCGATAAGGTCTGAGGCGGACTATTTTGCCTGGTTCTGTTTTTATGTGGTGCGACACCAGGTTGGTTCGACCGGCAGTCCGGAAAATACTTTTGATACAGGATCAAGGTATCCAAACAACTCTGCTAGTTGATTCTTACTCAGTTGTTGCCCGTCCATCACGTCATGTAAACCACTGGGTGCGTTGGGCACCAACTGTTCCGCCACCGATAATTCTGAGAGGGCTGCACACAGTATTTGTGGGGTATCCTCTCTCCACAATTTGAGCAGGTTTACATGATAATTTTTGTTTTTTTCTTTTCTGTCGGGCTCCGCTATTTCATAGTTCACCGGTCCTAAGACTTTTGTGACCTGATAAGGACCCTTCCACTGTGCCAGCATTTTATTGGTAGTCGTTGGTAATAGGACCAGGACTTTGTCTCCCACTTTAAAGGTGCGTAATCGGGTTCCTTGGTCGTAATATTTTTCTTGTTGTAGTTGGGCTCGAACTAACCTCTCTTGTGCAAATTCCCGGAGGTGCCCCAAATGTTCTTGTAAGTCATTTACATACTCAGACAACGTTTTCTCTTCTTGATTCTCCCACGTGTTCTTTAACACTTTCAGAATAGATCTTGGTTGCCTTCCAAATAACAGTTCAAAAGGGGAAAATCCTCTGGAGGATTGGGGCGTGTCGCGCAGTATCATCAGTACCCAGGGTAGTGTTCTGTCCCACCCCAATCCTGTGGGACTTGTGGCCCTTCTTAACATTTGTTTTATGGTCTGATTGTATCTTTCCACAAGTCCACCAGTTTGTGGGTGGTACACAGAAGTTTTCAGATGCTTTATTCCTAATGTTTTACACACTTCTTTCATTACAAGGGACAGGAAATTGCTTCCTTGGTCTGTCACTATTTCTTGGGGTATTCCCACTCGGGCGTAATATGGGAGCAAGACGTCGCAGACTTGTTTAGCTGAGATACCTCGTAGGGGAAACGCTTCCGGGTATCTTGTGGCATAGTCCACTATCACCAAGAGAAACTTATACCCTCGGCTGCTAGGTTCTATGGGGCCGACAATATCCATCCCAATTCGTTGGAAAGGCTCTTTAATAAGGGGCATCCTCTGCAACGGGGCTCGAGGCGGAATACGATTACTGGTCTTTTGGCAGATGGAACATTCCTGACAATACTTAGCCACCTCTGCATATATCCCCGGCCAGTAGAAGTTCAGGAGTAGTCTTTTCAGAGTCATATTTTCTGCCAGGTGCCCCCCTGTTTTGTGGTCATGTGCTAGTTGCACCAAATTCTTGCGATAGGACAGAGGTACCAATAGTTGTTCTTTTTCTGTGTGGTCTACCCCTCTGGTTATCCTGTAGTAAAGACCCTGCTTCTCTCTAAAATATGGGTTGGAGCCTGTATTTTGGGTTGGGTCATGAGCTTGTTCTCTTGCCCGTTTTAGTGAGTCATCCGTTTCTATTTCGGTGCGGAATGAGGGTATATGATCCTCTACTTTCCAATCTATCAGGGATATTTCCTGGGCTTCTGCCCTCCATCCCCACTTATTCTCTCTTTTCTGTGCCCGTGACAACCGTTCCCGAAGTGGGCACCCGTTCAGTTCTGATCCGGAATACGGTGCTTCTTTTAGCCATTTTTCTTGGGCGGCATTCTGTACCTGGATTGCCTGCTGCAGGGCCTGGCGATCTACTTGTGCTTGGTGTCCCTGCACCTGGATTAGTTGCTGTAACTGTTGCTGACCCTCAGCCAAGGTTTTTATTACCGCTTCCATTGTTTTGTGGTTGGCGAGGCGCTATCTTTATCCCACCGCTGCCACCACTGTTAATCAGCAGGCGGGAGGCGTATTTGAGGATGCACCAAATCCTTTTATTCAGAACAAAAAAAAAAAAAAAAAAAACTTTAAATGCAGTTTTCAACACAAGCACGATTTTCGTTTTTTCAAGGAAGCACTCCTTTCACTTTCCTGAACAAGGCCTTAAATCAGGGTTGGTGCTGTGACACGGGATAAGGCCAAATTAATGTAAAGAAAAAAAAAACAGAAGTCTTTTAAATGTCCTTGCCTTTTATTGTGGGCTTCTTTTTCCTCCTAAGGCACTCACTAAGCGTTGCTTCAGACTTCCTATCTGAAGTTCAATAAAATAAAAAAAAGGAGATGTCCATTCCGGTAACCTTTTCTTTCCTTGGTTCCGTGGGTTAAAGTAAACAGTCCATAAATCAATGCCCGTGTCGTCTAACAGCCAGCATTTATCCCGGCCAAATGGTGCTTTTCAAGTAAGCCCCTGTCAGAGGGACTCTGCGTTTTTCTGCGGCGAGAGTTCGCGCATACGGACTTCTTGCATGCCTGTGGCTCTGGCAATCAGTATGCCCAGTTAAAACCTGCTGCCTCCTCCTTCCATTTCTCCTTGCACTCACCTTCTCCCTGGATAAAGAAAGAACAGACAGCCTCTCTGAATCTACGCATGCGTTAAAAATGCTGTCCTCCCCTCCCCTCCCAAGTCCAGGTGTGTTCAATCTTTCCGTGCTCTCATGAATCAACCCCACCCTTTCCTCGCTTTTCTCTCTGGGCTCTCCCACCTGACCTCCCTGGTTATTATTGGATTCCACCCGCCCTCCTGATATTCTGTCCGTTCTGAACTCCTTTCTTCTGCTGAGGTAATAAGGTAGGTGAAGGTCACTATGCATTTTGGAACTAAGTGATTTGCCAGCTTTTCTTCGTGATTCAGCATAGTGCATTGTGGGAGAAGTAGTTTTCTGACATGTAGTCTCTGTAGATTTTATTTTGGAATCTCCTGGCAGAGTGGGTTTTTTCATTATGTGCGGCATGTTTTCACCGTCCATGACTGTAGGTACAGGGTGTTCTGTTAACTTTATGTTGGTGAGTGGGCTAGATGTCCCGCCACTGTTCAAATTAGGTGACTCCGGGGGTGTATCCTCACACAGAGCAAACATCCAACATCAGAACAAAGAGTCAGAAATCACCTGTTGCAATACATTTCTCAGAAGACAGACATTCTGTAGCACAAATGAAATGTGTGATACTTGAACAGGTGAAACTTGGCCCTAGAGGTGGAGATGTTGTAAGAACTCTCCACTAGGGGTGTCACGGTATTAGTTTTATGACGGTACGATAACTTTCTTGCCAAATGACGGTATATCATGGTTATCGCGGTATAGCAGGTGGAGTTAACTAATCTTAACAAATATTTTCTAAAAGGTCATAAATTGACAGATTTAGCATCACAAACAAAACCAGGCACCCAGGGCCAGAATTGGGCTTTCAACATACTTTCCACTGAAATGCCCTGCTTCCACCAAACACAAACACACGTGTAGAGAGGAGAGGGGGGAGCCCTGCTGCAACTGGCAAAGCAAACTGAATAGCTTTACTTAAGTGGTCATTTAGGCTTTATGCTCCCCCACTGGCTACTGGTGAAGATGAACATGTTGCCATCTTGATAACCTGCATGCCACCGATCAATGGAGGCTGATGGTAGTATACGCTTGTGCGCATATACACACACAGACACAGACACACACACATAGACGCACTCTCTTTACGTTACAGCCTTTAGTTTACTTGCGGGCCAAAAGGTGTTCAGTAATCACGGACATGTTACCCTTTGGTATGGCAGCAGGGAATACCCACAGAGATGAGTGAATTTCGCAGTGTGACTTATTATATGTAAATTCAATGATAGAACCAGGGAAATCCCCCATTGCCATATGTTTAGAGAACATTATCCATTATAAATATATAAACCCCAAAGCCGCCAACCCAAAGTAAACCCTTTTCCTTCTTGGCACTGTATCTATTCTTCCTATTGCTAACATATTGATTTTGTGTCAGGCACGTGTGGTTTATGGAATGGCATTAAAAACTGCTCCAACTGAAACTACTTGGCAGACGGCACATCCAACAGTGCAAGACCAAGACTGCGCAGCACTTGCTTACTGCAGTCTTTCCAAATCAGATTGAAAAGCACACTTTACGGTATGAACGGTATAACGGTATAAACAATGTGACGGCTATTATTATTCAAATAAGTGGTTCACGGTATCTTTAATGGTATACCGTTATACCGTTACATCCCTACTCTCCACCAGAGGGAGATAACTTGGATTGATACCCTTGACTGTCTTAGCCCTGGCGGCATGAATGTAGAGTTCGACCTGATGTGTTATGTTTAAATGGATCAAAATGCAAAGTTGACTCTGATTTGAAATAAACCCTAGCCTATCTCTTGATACCTGACCTCATGGTACAGATAGATCTTGACCTAAAGTCATATTGTGACTTAAAAATGCATAAAAAATGCCTGGATGTATGTTGCCAAAATCCTACATGTGAGATGACTGTGAGACCAGTGTACTCAAGTAGTCACTGTAGAATGTGAGCCGACACGTCGGCAGAGACCAATGTGGAACGTACAAACATGTATAACCTGGCTCTTACAGGTAGCGCATAGTAAAGAGCGAGACAGGAGAGATCCTTAGTAGATCAGAGCACTCCACACAAGAGCTAGCCAGCCCCATAGCCACGCAATAGCAGGATTGGTACAGTGAACGGGGTTACCTCTTTAGAGACCACAGTGGAGAGACGCAGTGTTGTGCCGATTCTTAGCTACAGCATGGGACAAATGGGGACCCAAGCAGACTTATTGTCTGCGTTACTCCCCACTCACGCGTGCTGTGGCCTAATGACACGAATCCTTGCCAGGACTTAGAACCATTTATACTAAGAACAACCACAATGAATGCTAATGCTAATGACTAATTAGCTTTGCAAATCGGTACACCGGCCTTCATTCAGAGTTATACGAAGGTTGGGCGTGGATTGAGAGGATTTGAACATACACATAGACTTACATTATTATGTACAGTTGGAGCCGCAAATAGCTCAGGAACTAATATATCATTGTACTTGATTGGACATCCCCGCCACTCAAAGAATACACTCTGGTTCCCCACGTGGGAACGTCGAGAACACACACACGCATGCATGGAGTAGTCCGCGAGAACCAAGTTGTCACACGACGTACACTGCGCCTGCGCAACAGGGGAATCGCGCTACCCACCCATGCATGCTCTATGGGATCCTGACAAATACCCACCATGCGCATGCGCGATAGGATAGCGATCCGACCCGCTCAAACGCATGCGCAAAGGCATTCAAACGGTATTTAGAACAGTATACGCTCAATAAGGTTACGGACTGGAGAGAGCAACTCGACATCCGAATACCTGAGGAATCTTGACACACACGCACTTCGCGCACAGAGGTGAGAGATAGATCCATACTCAAACAGTAGACTAAGCCCCTACATTGCCACAGAGCTACTCTGTGGGGGGGATAACTTTGCTCACCCACTAACTAAAACCGGTTCACCATAGCAACCTAGGAGGGTGGGGGGATAACTTTGCTCACCCCACTAACTAAAAGCGGTTCACCATTGCTGAATCCACATTTTTTCTGTCTTTTCTCTAGATATTCTCTTTGAGAGAGTCTTCTTGAGGTGTAACTGACCACACACAGAGCAAGTTATGCACAGTTAATCCTACCAACAGGGTGTGTCCAAGGACCAGAAATAAAAGTGCTAGTGGCACTAAAAAAGAGGTGCGTTAAGTAACATGTTTGCCATTGCTAGAGGTATAACTGTTAAAGTTGTAATTTCTTGGAGTGAGATTGCCAATATTGAGTTAGTTAAATAACACTAATAGTGGAATATTCTCTATGTTTTTACTTTAGGAATTGAGCTCAAGAACATGTATATTTTTGGAACAAACAGTATCATTGGCCCTGAAGATGGACTGTTGTAAAAGTCCGAAATGTGTTGGCAATACACTGAAAAATCCTGATGCTATTTTGGATTGGTGACTTCTAACCAAAGAACTTTATTTTTTCATTCTGTTATTACCAAAAGGGACTTTGTGAATTTATGTGTGAAACAAAAGTCTTATAATTGAGAGTGTGTTTATCAAAAAGGTTTTGAAAAAATGGTACACTTTGATTAAAATAACCCATGGAGGGTTTTTCTATTTCTCTAACGTAAATCTTTGTATTAAGGAACTGATCTTACTGACATTGGTTGGATTTATGAATTGTCAAAACTTGTGAATTGAACTAAGAGCGTAAAACACAACTGTCTGACAAATTAACATTCAATTGGGTGTTATACACTTATCTCAACTTCTCAAAAACTTAGCAGTTCAAATCCCAACATAAGAAATTATAACCACATTGAAATTTGTAATAGCAAGCAGTGGGACCCTTATTAGACCGCACGCGCCTGCGACACTAATGAATTTTGGGGATTGTATTCCCTTTGGAGTGCACTAAGGGTTGGCACGTAGCAATAAATGCCTTTTCTCCCTAGTTGGGTTTTGACACCTATTGTGACACATCATTTACTAAAAGGTGTGTATCATCTCACTGTCGGGTGCTCAGTGCTTTCCTGTGGAAATTAGGATGTATATATATGTTCTAAGGACTGTGAAAGGGATAACCGGCCTTCGAAGAGACAACCTTTTTAACAGAGTACGTTCAACAACTGAATGTCCCTCTTTCTTCAGCTAAACACTGCTACAGAAGCACACACTACAACACAACTGCTGTTCATTGGCCCATACATTGGCTGTTGCTGTTAATATACACTGTGACAGAATTTCATCTGGTGGGTTGGAATAGCCCCAGCTTTATACTACATACAATGAGGTAGGTAATTCTGTTTCTTAGAGGGAGATCTGACTATCAGACCCCCCTTTCCTATATGCTCCATGACAACTTATAGTATTGATATGTGCCTTTGCTGAGATAGACACCCTTAGCCTCAGCTCTGCAGTGGGACAGAGCAGGTTCAAAGGCAACATGTTCATTCCTGACTGCTGCCGAAACACAAAGTTCCTGCAGGCAGAGGAGGGTTTTTAACTGTCCGTACCTCTTATCCGAATACTAGTAATTGTGTACCCTAGACAGCCTTGTGGCACATACATCATTAAATATAGGCCATGAATGGCTGTGACATGGTGGCTGCTATGATCACATAATTATAAAGCCACAGAAATGTGATATCACACTAGTGCCAGCTGTGTGAGCAGTGCCCAGCTATAACAGGACTGTTGTGTATTAATGTCTGGTCTGTTTTTCTCCAGTGCTGCCATGTGGGACATTAGCCATGCTGCTGCCTTTTTATCCTCCTAGAGAAACAGCAGTGACTTCCTCGTAGGGCACAGGAACCCTCCCCAGGATGTGACCTTAAAATCTGTACTACAAAGGCAACAGTGGCATACCAAAGCACACTCACACTAAGGTCTTGAACAGTGGAATCCCTTTAAAGTCAGTAGGCATGGGAAGGGGGCAGAGTTAGAATAGCCAGAGGGGAGAGGTTTGTCTGACAGAGAGGTTCCACCATCTTGGTTTCTGTTAGGGCTCTCTTCTAATTACTATCTCCCATTTCCTCCAGGCAAGGCATGGACTACTTACAACAGGCTTGCTTTGAAGCATCCCCCCTTAGACAGTTTGCCTTTATAACAATGAGGCACCCCCTCTTTCTATGATTCCTCTTTGTGCTCTCAAGCTAAGACAAAGGATTCACTAGACCTCTGATGGGACTACAGCCTATCCTAAAGTCCTCAGCCAGAAAGATGAAGACCAAAGGCATCAAAGGCAGAGGGAAGGTGTGCTCCCTCACCATAACCATTACCCCATCTCCTGACCCACAGACGCCTCAATTATTAGGAAATCTAAGACTTTTTACCAAGTTGCTGACTCAGCAAATGCGATTGTGCTAGGCCTTGACAACCCAACAGGTGGAAGAAAGAGTCATGGTAGCCCCCCCTGCACTTTGCTGGAAAAATCATTTTTCACCTGTCTCTTTCTTTCACGTAATGCATTTCTAAGATGCGTGGCTGTAGCAGGCACAGAAAACGGTAAAGGAGTGACCATTTTCTCGAGTCTGTCTCAGCTCCAGGGAAGTGTTAGTGTTTTGATGGTATGCAAATCCCCTCATTGGCTTCTCAATCTGTGTCTATATCTAGGTCCTCTGGAAAAGAAAGCAAGCATATGTTTAAAACTGTATCAAATAGACTAGTATGTGACATTGTCTTTTAATGTGCAAAAAACGTGTTAACCTTTTTGTGCCCAACGGAAAACTGTATGCACATTATGCATAGCAACAAGATGCATGTGTGTTTGAAAAATAATGACTACAAGCTAGTGATGTTATCGCTGTGACTATTCCAGGGTGTGCCTAAGGCTTAAAAGGAGTTCAGCCAGGGGACCAGTTTTCAGACTCCGTGTTCAACCATTCCTGGCTTTTCTGCTTAGCCAATATTACTGCATTCTGGTAAAGTACTTGCCGTCCTGCAGTTACAATGTATTCGGGATTTCTAAATGAGATTAATTAAAAAGACGAGGCTTTCACAGCCTTATCTGAGAGCTGTATTTCAGCCTATTTTATAAAACAAGATTGTGAATGAAGAAGTGTTGCTAGGCGAGGAAAGTGGGTAGTGGTTTGCCTAGCTTCAGTGTGATCCGTAATGTGCATACGAATAATTTGCGTGTAGATGACAGGTGTGTGCCAGAAGAGAAAACATGCAATTTTGCCAATTAAGTGTGTACATTAAATGGGGCCAGGAACACAAATAAGTAAATCTCCGGATATATGTGTGCAACCTGCATGCTGTCTCTTACTTTCATGCTTATGCAGTTGATGAAATGAGTACCATGTGGCTTACAGATGTTTACCCCGTGTGCCAGGCTGACTATATAGAGTGTAGTGGGGTGGTGGCAGAGGGGAGCGTGGGAGCCCAAGAGTATGGCTGCTTAGGCGTTGCTCTCTTTTTTGACCACACCCAGATCCCCGCCAGCCCATCCCCCCCCCCCCCCCACTCCCCCGTCATGCTGGATAACTCCATGAGCAAAACAAAACATCCATGCAATTTCATTCAAGTGTCTCCATTTGCACCACGCAGGGCAATTTGTGTTGTGTTATTAGACCCATTTCTTTTGCCCGTCCGACATTTAGCACTCATTTACCACACTTGGGAGAGCAGTACCTCTTCAGGGTGCCATGCACGCCCACCGCTCGTTTGTAGCACATTTCTCTGGAGCATAACACGTATGCAGACACTTGCATGTCACTCACCCGGGCATATATTGGTATATGCATGTATGGGCAGAGAGAGGGGGCTTTGGCAAGGCGTTCGGTGCTCCGAAGCTCTGGCAGGGCTGTCCCAGTACTGGGTCCTTGCTAGAGAGTAACGATCCAGTTACGGGGTGATAGGATGTAGGAGAGGGGCTACAGACATGCACACGCCCCTCTACATACAAGTAGAGGTGTTGGGCCAGGCGAAGGGTATGCTGCTACACCGCCAGCACCCCCACTTCATCCTGGAAACCACGGACTGTGGCAAGGGCTGTCCGGTTCAGAGGGGCCCGGAGAGGCCGCTATGGCTAAGCGGCATTTTATTAATGATGATCGCGTTACTATTGTGTGCGTGCTTTATCTCGCTCTGTGGACTATTACAGTGTAAGACGGCGTCAACAGGACCAGCACTGAGTTTGGTGTGTGTTCCTAGTTGCCCTCTAGCACCCGAAGGGATGCACTGCACAGACCGCACGGGTGCTGGTACCAACCTGTTGACTCCTCTCTTTCTGCTCCCTCACCTGTGTTCCATAAAATGCGGCTGGGGGTATGCCCTGCGGGCGCCCCCCACCCCCGCACTCCCTCTGGCCCCGAGCTGTGGGGCCCCTTTGCGCGCCCTCCAGACTCACCTGCGCGGCTGCCGGTCGCCTCTGGAGCGGTGCCCTGCTCCTCCACTGGCGCGGGCGAAGGACGGGCTCCGGTTCTCAGGCGCTACGCGGGAGGCTGTGGGCAGGGCAGAGGCGCTCCCTGCTGCACCGGCGGGCGAGGCCGTGCCTCCTCCTCTGGCGTGATGCAGCAGGCATGTGCGTGGCGGCGGCGGCGGCGGCCTCACGCACTCGGGCTCACGGGCGCGGAGTGTGTTGACGCGCGTCCCGCGGGAGGGGCACAGCCCTTGGCAGGGGAGGGAGGCCCGCATCTGCTCCGCAGCCCAGTGCCTGGAGCGGACAGCGCGAGGACTTCGCGGAGGGAGCAGCACCCGCGCAGCTCCAGAGTTCAGAAGCCTCCAGAAGCACCGCGCGGTAAGGGCACCTGCCTCGGCTGCCAGTGACCCCCAACCTCTCCCCTCTTTTAGCTCCCTCGATTTTATACCGTTGTTTGCCCACTACCATACACACCACACAAAGCCAGCACACCGCACAGACACAACGCGCTTATTAAACGCACCAGCACCACCCACAATATACAAGCGGCAACCAGACAAACAGCACACAACAGCACAGACCCAACACAAATACACCACTGAAAGCATACCGACAGCACCGCATATACGTGCACACACACACATGCCTCCATTCAGTCCTTTGTTTAACTAATTAGCGTGTGGCTCACATACCCTACAGAGACAGCAGACGCAACCCGCGCACAGCATCCACACCGGGGGTCCACGGTCCATCATACGCGCATAGGCGGGGAAGGGGGCTGAAGAGGGGGCGGGGCGGTAGCTATGCCCCCGTGGTGAACATGAACAGTTAAAGTTGGCCCCCAGCCTCCTGGTCACCCTTTTCTCACCCCCCATGAGTGTCTTCTAGCCGGTACTCCCTACACGCCCCCCCCCACCCTCTCTGCTCTCCACCGATCTCTTTCAGTCCCCAGGCACCCTTCCCATCTCGCTGTGCTGTCTCCCTATCCACGCGGGGCACCCCGCACACCCCAGGCTGACTGCCAGCGTTCCCTGCTGTCCGCTCTGCATGTTAATGACCGTGGATGGCCACATGTATCGCGAACATGACAGCCTCTGTACAGTAGGACGTGGTTGGGGTCTGCAAAAAAAAACCCTGCGAGATGGCGACCGATAGGTACTCAGAGGTTCTTAGTGGCTGTAGACAGGGTCGCACCGAGGCATAACACTGTCTCGGGCACCAATGAAAACGTGGCCCACAAATTCATTCTTTTTGTGACTGATTGTTTTGAGTTGTACTCGAGTGGGGGGGGGGGCATTTATGAGGGGGGGTAGGATAAAATGTGATGCAAATTGTTCATTTTAAAGTATATTAATTCAGTGACACTGTCCAAAACGACTAGCTGCGTGGTGAAGTAATTTATCAATGTGGCCCATATTGGCCAAAAAAGTGGCCCACTTTCACCCCAAAAACTGGCCTACAATAGCATTTTGCGTTTTTGGTTCTTTGCCCTATAGGCCTATAGGCCAGTCCGAGCCTGGCTGAAGCTGACGGCCGGACGTTATCAGCCCAGCTCCTGTCACTGCTAGGTGCAGCTAGAGGGACACTGCCGTGTCCTGAGGAGTTTTATCTGGCGCAACACGTGTTAGATAGAGTTGATCAGCTGTCGCTTGGAGGACTCGAGAGGCGCTCCAGCCGGCGCTAGTAGCGCAGAGGCATTCACCGGATGTGCAAGAAGCACTCCCTTTATCAGCGAGACACGGTTTGCCACCAGATGTGTCAGCACCGAAGCTTGGACATGTATTGAGATAGATACCTGGGGAAAACGCCAGGTAAGCAGGGGCCGGGGCGCGGGAGCGAAAACATTGATGAATTTGAGTCAATAGACCTACATTCTTTAAGCTGTGGACAAGGTATAATTCACAGACCTTTTAATGTAGCTGATGTACATAGGCCCTTTTCTCGGCCCGGGCGAAGCAGGCGACTGCCTGGGCCGCAATGGCCCCAGGGGCTCAATTGTCCTCCTTAGTGATGGTTCGAATTTCCCTTGGAGCACATTTACCTTTGGGCGGGCACCGTTGCCTTGGGCTGTGCGCGATTGCTCGACTAGAGGCAGCAGGTGCTGGACAAACATTGCATAAATAAATAAATATACAGGTATGCGACAAACATTGCATGAATAAATAGACACCCCTATTAACATTGAAACTATCGCACACGATGCAGCGGGTGGGGTTCAAGTAAAAGAAAACGCTGCTTATGGTGAACAGATATCAGCAGGTTTTGAGAATGAGTTTGCAGGACAATCCCTTGGCTCAAACCAGGATTTTCCCACATATGATCAGCTCTTTCACTTTTAGCTAGAGTCACTGCTCTTCTTAATGATTCTTGCACGGTCCTCCTCTGCATGAGCTCAGATCGCAGTGCACACTAACACTGCTGTTGCTAGTTTAGGTGCACAGGTGCCTGGTAAGGTTTGCTCCCTTGTACTGAGCATTTGTGCTCATCACTATGAATGACACATTACTTTTCAGGCAATGTTAGTATACGTTGTGATCATTTGAAAATGCTGTTTGTGTATCTGAACATACTTATTTTATTACATTTATTACTCGCCCAGACCCCGGGGTATCACGGCGAGGTTACAAACAGCTTAGTAATGCATAGATAGAGAGAGCCCATATGGCCCAATTACATTGGCGAAGGTACATGAAATAAGAACAGTGGCACGCAATAGAGTAACATATATATATACAGACAAGAAATGGCAAGAGTACATATTTATCCTTGTTCAGCTGGCTATTTTATTGGTATTGATTAAATAACCAGGTTTTCAGTAGTTTTGTAAAGCCTGCAAGAGTGTCTTGATTTTTTATGGTGATTGGAAGAGAGTTCCAATGTTTAGGGGCTAGATGTTGGAAAAGAGTGCCTCCTGCTCTCCATTTCTTGAATCTCGGTAAAACCAGTAGTGACTGATTGTTAGATCTTAATGTTCTGGTGATAGTTTTTCTGGAAATTACTTGTTTTAAGTACATGGGCGCTTTTTCATGGAGGCATTTGAAGATGGTGCATAGAGTTTTGAAGATAACTCTGGCTTTGATAGGTAACCAGTGGTGCTGTCTTCGTATTTGAGATATATGATCTGATTTTCTTATGCCGTTCACCTGTTTCTGCATGTGCGAACAGCATTTGCACTTTCACAAATGTTTTCTTATACCGCCGTTATGGGTCTTTCCCATGCAAAATAAACGCTCACCTGAACATAACATATGTAGAAATAGAAATATAGGGCGCAGATTTTCAACCTCATTAGAGCCAAAAGACCATTTATTCGGCCTTGATATAAGTCACAGGTCTCTGTGCGGATAATTTGAAGCACTGTACATCTACCCTTGTTACTACATGGTGCCCTGCACCTGTTGAAGCATATCAGAGCTCCCTGTGGAAATCTAAGCCTACATAGTGGGCTGCATACCTACACAGTGAAGTAACTCATCAAGCTGGCCCACATTGGGCAAAACAGTGTGCAGCACATTCATCTTACAAAAACACATTGGTTGGGTAGGTGTTACTTAACTGCGGGGTATAGTTTGGGTGTAATTTAGTGTTTCGCCCTGGGCACCAAATGGACTAGAAACTGCCCTGTGTGTACACAGGGAAGCATTGTACTATCCCGATATGTTCGGATTTGCGTTAAGGTCAGTAGATTTATTTGGTTCCTGCGCTGTAAGGTACATGTACATTATCCCAGAAAGCAAGTTGTAAAAGTCGTCATTAGGATGAAGGTATGTTACAATACAAATTATATACAAAGTGCAAATCATAAAAACTAGATCCTCTCAGATAGTACTTCATCCCTTCAAGAGGGCGTCCAGCATGGACCCCACTTTGGGGCAGTTCCAAAGAGGACGGACTCAAGGTCTTTGACATGGAAGGCCATCCACCCGCTATAGAAATCAGCTCTACCGGGAAGTGCATATGAGCAACTGGGTGGGTCCAAGAATCCGTAATTAGCAGCCACGCACCATCCAGACACTGAAAGGCAACTCTAGGGGGCCCTAATGCGCACCTTGATCCATAGCTGCCAAGCTTCCCAGTTCCATGCGTGACACCTCAAGCCAGCCCTGTTTTTCCTCCAGTGCATGCTGGAACTTGCAGGGCCATCCTTACAATACTAAAAACGAAACTACAAGTTCCTGCATGCATTTGGGGGAAAGCAGGACTAGCTCGAGGTATCACGCATGGAACTGGGAACCCTGGCAGCTATGCAGGTCTGAACAGTTAAGGAAGGTATCCCTGAAGCCCAGAAAGGCAAGGCGTCAGTTGTTGATTGTTTTCATGCCAGCTGACAGCCTGGCACTCCAGTTGTATTCTGTGTCCTTGCGCTATGCCACCCCACAGCAAAGGGACGCACTCCCAGACGCACTGCCCAGTGCAGTGAGAGCACTGGGTTCGCGTTCTTGTGTCCAGCTGGTGTCTTGTCTCATTCTATAATGTTGGCCTGCCATGTGGCAGAAGTGCCCTAGAAATACCCCATCTCCTTCTCCGTGGCACGTGGACTTCTCACTTCACGGTTACATAAGCATGCAAAGAGCAATGCAACTTGCAGCCTGAAATAGCATTCGATTGTTAGTCTTAGCTAGTAGATGGCACTTAAGCACCTATTTTCGATATTTATTTGTGATGAGGCATTGCGTTTTCTGAGGGTCATCACCTGTACGTTGCAGGACTATTTCAGCTGGCCAGTGCCATTTGGAGTGGGTTTTTGGTGAATGGATGAATGGCTGATTTTCTCAGGGGCAGTTTGATTTGGGGATTTGGGTGCTATTGTCAAGAGCCATTTCAGGGTAGCATTCACTGCCCTTAGGTGGATGCACGCGACCCCCGTGCACTGCCATGCCATGTGACTTACCTGGCTACTGGTCTATTCAAAGTACTCCACGCCTTAGCTTTAATGACTATGGGCGCATGTGTCTGTCATCAAATGCTGCTTAGCCTGCTGACACTTCAGGCTTTTGATTTCACTTATAATCCAGAAATGCAAGCCATTCCTTCGTGCAAAGTGCTTTGCATTCGAATTACAATTTGAGCAGGGTGCGGCTGTGCTGCTTGTCATTATACCGAACGAGCCTCCGTAAACATACCCAATGCATGAACATATACATTTATATAACAGAAGGGTGTCCCGGAAATAGATAACTCACAGGTGCTGCAGCCTTTTAAAGGGAGAGCCATTTTTAACCCAACACATGCTGAAATTATAAAGGTCATTTGACCACTGCTTCCAATTACAGGCGTTTCCCCTTTCCAAAAAGGTTTTGGGTATAAGTGCTGCTCTAATTCAATAATTCGTTGTGAATTCCTATTTTATTTTCCAGATAACCAAAGAGGTATGTGTCCTTGTATGCCCTCTTCGGCCACATCATTATAATGTACTTGTGAAATCCCCTACTCCAAGCTGATGTGTCATTTTGAAAGTGTGCAACTTAAAAGTGTCTTTTGGCTCTTCTATCACTTACTATATAGGTTGTGAAACTGGGAGACTAAGCCAGCATTTTATAATGGAGCAGTCCGATAGGGAAACGCTCTGTGAACCAGGTCCTGAGAATTGGCCTGTAAGCCCCAGGGGGGCCTGTCCTCCTAAAACTCCTTGATGTTCCCTGTTATTAAAAACATCCCTTGAATGCTCCTGAGTACTCTTAGGGCGTAATTCACAGAACATTTAGCACAGAGAAAAGTGTGTTTGCACTGCAAAAATACACTTTGCACCAGACCTAATTCACAGAGTGTGACAAAGTCACTTTGCATTGCAAAAGCACTCTTTGCACCTCCCTAAATGGGCCTAATCTAAGGTACGTTTCTGTTGTCAGCTGTTGCAATTTATCTGTCTTAGGCTGCCCTCTGCTGTCCAAATGGCAAATTGCACCCACTTCAACAACAGCTATCATTTCAACAACCCACTTCAACAACAGTTATCATTTCAACATACAGGTGCAATTTATCAGTGTTAGGGTGCCCTTTGCTGTCCAAGTGGCAAAGTGTGTCCACTTCAAGAACAGCTACCATTTCAGCAAACAGAATGAGCACGGTTCTATGCGGTCACCTTCACCTTCCATTACCGCAAACATTCGGAAGTTGCTTCTTTCCACCCCCACTTCTCTTTTCACAGGGCACAGTGGTTCCAGTGTCAATGAACAGTTCATTAAAGGCTCAATGTTTCAGTCTCTAACGAGCAAAATGCTGTAGGACGAATGCCTTCTCACAAGCCAAAACTGAAAGTAGGTGCTGTAATGATGCTACTACGCAATGTCATGCCATCACGGGGACTCTGCAATGGAACAAGGTTGACAATTACGTGTCTACAAAGACACATCATAGAGGCCCTTGTGATTGATGGAACTTAGATACTGTTCTTATACCGCACCTACCTCTCATTCCATCTGATACGTTTGGCCTTTTCAATGACCATTAACAAGTTACAGGGATCTACGCCCCTTCCTTGAAGCGATCAGTGGTAATTCCAATATTTAAGAAGCGGGGACAGAAGTGACCCTATGAATTACCGACCAAAATTGACCTTTAAATATGCTAGAATGGCGCATGTTACGCTTGGAACAGCTAGTTCACATAAACAGCACTAAGTCCACAGTGGTAGTGCTTTTTTTGTGACTTAGACCCATTTAGGGCAGTGTAAAGTGTATTTTTGCAGTCAAAGTCACTTTGCTCTGCGCTAAACGTCTGTGAATTATGCTCTTAATCAGTACTTTAAGTGTTGTGGTAAATTGAGGGGCTCTCGTTAGGGGGCATGGCCTAAGTGCCAAACTTTGGAACACATTACCCGCGGCACTCCGATCCGAACCCTCCTTCCTATCCTTCAAGAACAAAACCAAACTATGGCGCCACGAAATGGACTCCTTTACCTCCACCGCCTAACTAAGTCAGCTAGGTAGGATGTATGTATCAACATAATCACTGCTGTGTCACCTGTTTTGTAACTTCGTTCGACGTAACTTGCTGATTGTACTGTTTGTAACTATTTGTGTACTACCATTGGATCACTTGTTATTCGCCAAGAAAAGCTCTTTTGATTTTTCCCACTTGGGAAATGCTTTACTCATGTATGTAACCATCTCCTTAAATATTGCGCCCAGATGCCCCGGGGCAAGGTGCACAATATAAATAAAATAAATACAAATACAAATAAACGCCCCCAACAAAAGCCCCCAACAAGAGCACCCCCCAGCCCTTAGATTCAAGGGGCCATGGTTAAAGAATTGCCTGCGGGGTTCGCTGACCCTCCCAGGCAACTCTTTAAACACACGGCTTCTTGAATGCAATGGGCTGCCTGCTGCATGATGTCTCTGTATTCCGAAACAGAAGGAGAGCTGGGTTGCCCAGTCTCTCCTTTTGTTTCTGAGTAAAAAGCTAACACGCAGTGGAAGCCCTTTAACCAAGTACGGTTAAGGGGCTTCCTGCTGCATGTTAGCTCTTTACTCAGAAACAAAAGCAGTGGCTGGGCAACCCAGCGCTCCTCCTGTTTCTGAATAAAGAAACATCACGCAGCAGGTTTAGCTTATGTGCTGCTCGGTTACACGGCTGACTTCAGGTGTCGGCATTTCGGATAAGAAAAAAGAAAAGTCAATCCCTTTTCTGTTTTCTAATCTGAAATGCTGACACCAGCAGTCAGCCATGTAACCATGCAGCGCTCAGCGACACAGCTGCCTGAGAGGTCGGCGCTGGTGCTAGTCGGGATGAGCACCTGCAGGGCCCTGGCTCGTGAGCCCATCTCAGAGACTGCCGCTGCTTGGCCCTGACTAGCCCCGGCCCACTTATAGCACTGCCCTTAATGTAATGTTAAGCAACGGGTTTTGCGAGAACACCTGGTCAACCGTTTGGTAGTGAGGCTGGACGCTCAGGCTGGACTCCGTACTTGGTGGATGGTCTGGGTCAGATTACAGTCTAGCCCACAATCTCTTAATAGCAAACGTGTTTAAAATAGAAATAGATGACTATCTCCCCCATAATATTTGCTCAAGCAATAGTAGATATGAAAAATTCTCTTGAACAGAGCCTATGGTTACTCATTATGTGCCCCTGCGGGTGTGTTGGACTTCAACTATCATTATCCAGCCAGCATGTTCAGGGGGAGGAATCGAGGTCGTTGTAACCCAAAATATCCCCAAAGCTACATAACGAATACCCATGGAACAGTTACACGTCTCTAAGAAGTGTCTAGTAACGCTGGAGACTGTGGATCTTTTAAGGCAGTGCCGGTTTAGTAATGGTTACTTCTGCAGGGAGTAGGCATGGTCTGGGAACAGGACAGAGTACTCACAGTCCCGGTCTAGGGCTTTCACAATGCTGGTCAGCGCAAAAGCCAGGTGTTCACCTGCGTGTTCCCAGGAACTTCGTGTGACCCAGCAACACCTCAGTGGATGGCCCCAGGCAATGTTAAAAACAATGAAATCCAGCACAGTGGCTTCCACAGCTCATGTGAAGTGTTGTTTTTTCTGCCCATCCGATCTAACAATCTATTTTACCCTAGCAACATTGTGCTTTCTATCATACCAAGTACTCCTGGGAATGTCATTTGAAAGGGAACAATGTATTGAGGGCAACTTGTATCAAAACGCATTTTTAGGACATTTCAAAACACATTGATGGAAAGTAATTGTCAATTAAACCTAATCTCCATACCCATAATATAGTGATCATTCTCAAACACTCCTCTTTACATTGACTATATAGTTTTGTTATTTTACTAAAACATTGTGCAAATTAACCTTAAACAATTCTGTTTTTCAGTTTTATAAAAGTGCCCACTCCATTCCACAAAACAAACTTCATTTACTGCTTAGTTGCGGGTCCATGTGACTGTGTCTGTGGGGCAGTCAGGGACATCATTTCACCAAAATGCCCGGGGTAGCGTAAGTGAAATCACACGATCCTTGATCTCTGATAACATCATTGTTTTGTAGGCTGTTCTGTAATGAACCTCCCATATGCGCAGTGACTTTATTTAACTTTTGGTTCATCTAGACCAGGGGTGCACAACTGATTTTGACAGAGGGCCGAAAGTACCTTACATGAGGGCTATAGTGGGCCGAAAAGTAAAAGTGGGCGGGGCGGTAGGCGGGACATGTCAGGCGGCTTTTTCAACCCCCAATTTGTATTAAACACATGGAAAAAGATATGTTTTTGAGGGGTAACGATTTTTATTGCATTTCAAACTTACATTTTGTACTACACATTTTCCATTGCTATCATTTATTTCGATTTAGTTATTGTATATCGTCTGTTTAATTAAATTATATATATTTTATTGACCCTTGATTGGACATTCCGTTATTTTGGACTGCTATAGTTTGCTGTTTGGGTTACCCAAGAGGAGTATGGCCTTCGTTGAGTCAGGTTTCCTCAAAAAAGCAAAGGATGTACATCTCCTAACTGTGCCTGTTTTAGCTTTATTATTGAGTTCACTCTTGGAGTGCAACACTATGCCCCATGGCTCCCATCCCCAACCAAACACTATGCCCCATGGTCCCCTCACCCCCAACCAAACACTATGCCCCATGGCTCCCATCCCCAACCAAACACTATGCCCCATGGCCCCCTCACCCCCAACCAAACACTATGCCCCATGGCCCCCTCACCCCCAACCAAACACTATGCCCCATGGGCCCCTCACCCCCAACCAAACACTATGCCCCATGGCTCCCACCCCAACCAAACACTATGCCCCATGCCCCCCCCAACCAAACACTATGCCCCCTGTCCCTCACCCCCCAAGCAAACACTATGCCCCTGTCCCTCACCCCCAACCAAACACTATGCCCCATGGCCCCCTCACCCCCAACCAAACACTATGCCCCATGGCCCACTCACCCCCAACCAAACACTATGCCCCATGGCCCCCTCACCCCCAACCAAACACTATGCCCCCTGTCCCTCACCGCCAACCAAACACTATGCCCCATGGCCCCCTCACCCCCAACCAAACACTATGCCCCATGGCCCCCTCACCCCCCTAACCCCCAACCAAACACTATGCCCCATGGCTCCCACCTCCAACCAAACACTATGCCCCCTGTCCCTCACCCCCCAAGCAAACACTATGCCCCATGGCCCCCTCACCCCCAAACACTATGCCCCATGGCTCCCAACCCCAAACAAACACTATGCCCCCTGTCCCTCACCCCCCAAGCAAACACTATGCCCCCTGTCTCTCACCGCCAACCAAACACTATGCTCCATGGCCCCCTCACCCCCAACCAAACACTATGCCCCATGGCCCCCACCCCCAACCAAACACTATGCCCCCTGTCCCTCACCGCCAACCAAACACTATGCCCCATGGCTCCCAACCCCAAACAAACACTATGCCCCATGGCCCCCTCACCCCCAACCAAACACTATGCCCCCTGTCCCTCACCGCCAACCAAACACTATGCCCCATGGCCCCCTCACCCCCCTAACCCCCAACCAAACACTATGCCCCATGGCCCCCTCACCCCCAACCAAACACTATGCCCCAAACACACTCAAGCATGCACCCATACAGACCTGAACCCCCCACCCCCCAAATCAGCAAACTCTCAAACAAGCACCCATACAGACCCGAACCCCCACCCCCCAACTCAGCACACACACAAACATGCACCCATACAGACCCGACCCCCCCACCCCCAACTCAGAACACACACACACTCAAGCATGCACCCATACAGACCCGAACCCCCACCCCCCAACTCAGCACACAAAAAACATTCAAATCAAAACATTCATACACATCCGACACCCCCCGACCCCCGCATCTCAACATAGACACAAAATACATTCAAATACAAACATTCATACACATCCGACACCCCCCGACCCCCACATCTCAACATACACACAAAATACATTCAAATAAAAACATTCATACACATCCGACACACCCTCCCACCCCCGCATCTCAACATACACACAAAATACATTCAAACACAAACATTCATACACATCCGACACACCCCCCCACCCCCGCAACTCAACATACACTCAAAATACATTCAAACACAAACATTCATACACATCCGACACACCCCCCCACCTCAACATACACTCAAAATACATTCAAACACAAACATTCATACACATCCGACACACACACCCCCAGCCTCGCATCTCAACATACTCAAAATACATTCAAACACAAACATTCATGCACACAAACATAAAGCAAAACAAACCCGACACACAAACACAAACAGACCACTTACCGGAGACGTGCTGGAAGGCAGGTAAGCTGGAAGTCGCTGGAATCGCACTACGGCTGGCGTGGTCCAAGGGTGAAATGCCTTCCGGCATCAAGCCTTATGGGCCAGGCCAGCCGTAGTGCTGGCCCTCCATTGGTGCAGCACACATGCATTACGTGGCTCCTAGGAGCGACGTGATGCGTGTGTGTGCTGAGCCAATGAGGGCCAGTGTTTTCACCGGCCCGGAAGACAACAAAGACTTTCCAAATGGAGGGTGGCCGCGGGCCGCCCTCCATTAGGAAAGTCTTTGTGCCTCGCGGGCCGGTCAAAAGGGCATGGCGGGCCGCAACTGGCCCGCGGGCCGTATGTTGTGCACCCATGATCTAGACATTAGTAGGCAGCGCAGATAGGTGAATTTCAACCTTGTATCTCTTAGTTTGAAGGGTTTTTTGAGGAATTACCCTTTTGTCCTGACTACTGACGCATACCCTTCACATTTTTGTATACACACCTATTGTTAATGCATGTCCTGTGTGCATCTCCAAAAATAGGATAATTTCTCAAAGTATTGCTTGTACATACAATATTACCCAACCTGTGTTGGTACTCATTTATCGACCTCAGCAGGATGAAAGGCTTGATCTTGCCAGGAGTCGAACCTGCAGCTTGCAGAACACACTCACATTGCAGCAGCAAGTGTGCAACCCACTGAGCTATCTTAATGGCTGTAGCTATCAGAAAACCAGCCACTCCAGAAACAAAGAGCCACCTGCTGCTGGCCACAGCTCAGGAGCCACAATTTAATTTAAAAAAAAAGAAAAAAACGTGTTTTTCAATTGTTTCTCTTAAGGGTAACAAGGGAGACCACAGGGGTAGAACGGCAGACCTCAGGGGTCCCAAGAGCGACCCCTGGAGACCACTAAATGTCGTCCCTGGGGGCAGTGCCTGTGGTATCTACAGATCAACCTCACCCTTGAAGGCTATGATATCCCTGGTTACCAAGGGTGAGTTGAGACACCAAACTGTCTGCGGAACTCAGAAGCAATGGAGTTTCAGCAGGACCGAGTAAATCAGCATTCTCCAGGACACAAAAACGTTTGGATAGGCAAAAAAAGAATGCAACTCAAGTTCAAGGATGTTTTTGTGTCTGTTTCTCAGGTCAAGTCATATTTGACAAGTCAATAATACATTTTCCGAGAAAAATGTGGACACAAAAAGAGAGTTTGCAGTGCTACAATAACATTCTTCACATGTTCATTTGCAGAGTTGCACATTCATACATTTTCACACTCGCATATTTGCACAGTCGCAGATGCATACTCATATTCGCACACCCCACTGTATGAATTATTAGTCCTTTTTTAAGTGTTGCCACAAAGTACGAATCGTTTGCCCTAATTTTATCATTGCTCTGCTATATGAATTATTGCCCCGAGTTGAATTGTTGGGCCTAGTTTAATTGTTAACACACTGTGTTTGGCTTCTTAGAATCCTTGATCTACTGTTGCATCACTGCATGAATTGTGTTACAAAGTAAGTTGAAAGGATCCACTTGTGCTGTATGGTACTTCACAGGTAGTGTTATTCATCCATTTCAGGTTAACAGGCTTCTTCAGGTAACATCCAAGGAGCGCAGAAGATATTGTGCAGAGCCCACTGGCTCCCACCACTCAGGCTACATCTCTATCAACTGCCTGGATCAGAACTCCAACCCACCGCATTCCACTCAGACATACAAGGTTCCACGCTGACATGCCACACTGACATCACCACTCACCAGACCATACATATAGGGACCAGGATCAGACAGAACACACCTCCTTCCGTTTGCCATGTTAAATACAGAAAAATCAGCACCATTCACCCAACTCTGACACCACCTCTAAGACTGAATGTTTTCTCACCCTGAGACAGAGGCACCCATCCAGGCATAACTAACTTGCTACAGAAGGCAGCACCAAGACCTATACACACCGAACCATCCAAAAAATCATAACTCCTCCCGTCCATTCCTGCCACAAATAGACATCTAGACTGCCACCCTAGATAACTAACCTACCCCTCCCTGGGCTATCTAAACAACTTCCTACACCATCAAAAACAACAAAGCACCTTCCATCCACCTCTGCCACTGATGGCCCTCCAGACGGCCACTCCACAGCACTACCTTGCCCATCATTGGGCTGGCACGCTGGCACTTCTATGCCATCAAAATACTAAACTAAGTTGCGGAGGCAACCACTGTCTCTGTTTCTCTCACCTCCCAAAAAACTCAAGAATACCACAATTACTCAAAAACAATCACTCTCACACACACACGCACACAACTGGACTCAGCTGGATGGCAGCATCCACAGTGCAGTGTATCACCACACCGCGTGCAGACTACTTACAACCCAATCTTAATGTGCTTGCAAGGCATCATTAAGACCCACCAACAATAATAGCAGGTACCAACCCAAACTCCCATGGGCAGATGTGAAGAGTCACAGGAGACCAAACTGCGCACACACAACCCAGTGAAAGGGGTGGCACAGTCAGCCTTAATATCCAATGAAAGAGCCAACATGCGACTTGATCCTCCAAACTTCCAGAAAAATTCTCAAGTCACCTCAAAATCCATAACTCACATTCATGGCAGGCGGGCATCCCCAACCAAACCACAACGACTGACAAGCTGGCATGTGGAAAGCATCCTTCCCACATCTAATCGTACTACTGCCAATCACTGTCAAATAACTAACACAGATGCACATAATCACTGAGCCCTCCTTTGATGTCAATGTGCAGCTGGAATCTAAACCAAACTTCCAGACTTTACCCAGGTGAAACATATTCACTAAATTGAGTGCAACTCCAACAGTGCAGATGACCAAGTACTCACAACCCTCAAAAACGCACCACAATTCCAAATTACACCCAGACTAGACATCATCACTACTCTGTGTGCATCGCCACACCTTCATCAACACACCACGTGTAACTTCAAACAATGCTATAAACCAGCATTAAATACTTCAATACATGCACTCTGCCTTTCTCTCAATCTTCCACTCAAATGAATGTTGTTTTGCATCACGAAAACACTCACACAACATTGTCTTATTACCCACACCACCATTGCAGTTTAAACAATTGTACGCAGCGTCATGAAAATAATAAGCATTTCTCTCATGACAATAATTAGAAGTTAGACATACACCATATGGACCCTCAATTTGTTTTCAGGGTCCATATGGTATATGTCTCACATTTGGACAGGTGGGAGAGATCACTTCTGCGAGAGTTCGGCATCCACGCATCAGGGTCCACTACTTCTGTGGACCTTGCACGTTGCTCGCTCACTGCGCAGAATACATATGATGAGGGGTTCTATCTCCACCAACCCCTACACTGCAACACTGACGTCATCATTATGAGCTAGAACGCAGTGGGGGAAGAAGCCTCCAGTCTCCAACTCCCGCAACAGTTAACGCGGCAAACCTGGGCCAAATCCAGTCTTGTTACACGCACCGCTCCAGGCACCTGCAGCCTCACTGGGACACAGGGCCTCGGGATCTCGCTCCAAGGTAGGAGCGCACCAAGTTCACATGTCAGGACAACAAGCTTCTCTACTATGTCAGTTCAATCCCTGGGGGCAGTCCTGCGCCTACACCCTGCTCTTTAGCGCAAAGAGCAGGTGACATGTTTGATAACGCCACAGCCATGTCCCAGTTCCATGTCCCATGTTCACAAAATGTGGCAACTTGCAATGGGTTCTCTCCCTGTCCTCTCTCTCAGCTTTTATTTTGGCCGTGGGTGCAGGACCGTCCCTCTGTCCTGTCTCTAAGTTTCCTCTTTCGCCCTGGAATGTTGGGTTCAGCTCTAGGCACAGTGGGTCCCACTCTTCCACTTCATAATCATGCTCCATTCCTGCACCCCCCACAGCAATTCCTTCCTTATCTCGCTCACTGATGTGTTTACCGGTACATGTTTCACTTCAAGTTTCGTCCATGGGGTCCGTATCTGAGACCAGTCCTCGAAGCCAGTGTTACAAAGTAAGTTGAAATGATCCACTCGCGCTGTATGGTACCTCACAGGTAGTTTTATTCATCCAATTCAGGTTAACAGGCTTCATCAGGTAACATCAAAGGAGGTAGGAAGATGTTGTGAAGAGCCCACTGGCTCCCACCACTCAGGCTACATTTCTATCAAGTGCCTGGAGCAGAACTCCAACCCACCACATTCCACTCAGACATACAAGGTTCCACGCTGACATTCCATACTGACATCACCACTCACCAGAACATACATATAGGGACCACGATCAGGCATACCAAATAGTTTGCCCTACTTTAACTGTTTCCCTGCTGTATTTTTGCTCCTGAGCACTTGTGAGGAATCTGAGAGCCTCCTCACTTCTTACCCCAAATATCCTTCCCCAGGTGGCTAGTGAAAGGCTGTCGCTTTCACATCCTGTCCTTGCAGGTGGATATGCGAGGTTGGGTCAACTGAGAGGAGGAGATTTGGGTCTAGTTGTGAGAAGACCAATCAGTCTGGTGGGGTCTTTAACTGTGAAGGAGGGGTGGGAGTGGCTGAAACCAGCTAGCAGAGCCGGTGCCACAATCAGTGTTGTGCACGGAGGGTAGCGTTTCCCGGAGTACCGTGGAGTGCAAAGCTGAGGCAGCAGAAGGAGGAGGCGGTGCGAGGCAGAGGTCCAGGCTAAAATGCTGGAGTGAGGACCTGCGAGGAAGTGCCCATCCCACTGATAGCCTGCTGGTGGGAGAAGCAAACTCGCCGAACGCCAGCACACCACAGATGTGAGACACTGCACAGAGAAGTTGAACCGTAGCAGGTGGGAGACTCGCAGAACCGCCGTACACATAATCCGGTGAGTCCGCCTAGAGAATGGGGCCCGGCCATGACGAGGGAGCGGTTGACCCTGTATGAATTATTGAATTTTAAATACTTTTTTAATACCGACCTGAAAGATTGAAAACTCAACAAGCAAGAAAGTTGATTTGACGAATGTGTTTGAAAGACATTGAACGTTAAGAATAAACACGGTCCAAATCAAAAAATGAATCACAATGCAAAACAGTGTCCAGCTTGAGAGAAAGTTGAAAAAGAATATTAATACAAATCTGGTGGGTGAAGGAAAACCTTAACAGATAAAAGGTGGCCAACCACCTGTGGAGAGACTATGTGAGAAATTGGGAAGGCAGCGGAAGGGCAAGAAAAGAAGTAAACTTGAAAATGAAGGCAATGTGCAGATTCCCAGCAGGAGAGTGAACTGGCAATTTGCAGTTACTGTGTTTTGAAGTGAATGAACAGCACTTTTTCAATACCGATCCAAAGTAAATTAATAATGTTTGAATGCCACAAGAATGGAAAACAGAGAAAAGCATTCCCTGATACAAAGGAACTGTGAATCATCGAAACTGAAGAAAGCAAGCATTATTGGTGAATATAAAGAACTGTGAGTTGTACAAGTTGAGAAAAAAGCAAACATTGGCAAGCGCCACAGGGAAAAGAGGAACTGTCCAAGTTGCAAGTTGAAATTGTGGCAACACTAGAAGAAAGCTTTATAAGCCAGCAAGTGAATGGTGGCAAAACAAGTGTTGAAAAAGACTGCAAGAAGATACGTCCTATAGCACTGTTGAGCTGAAGCAATGGTGGTGTAACTGTGGAAAAGAAGCCAATCAGGTGTATCGTTTGTGTGACCTGTATTGGGTGGACTGTATGGTCTGACAACTGTGCCTAGACCGACTACACCCCACTAAGGAGAAGCCACATGATGCATTTATAAGTTTATGGTTGAATATCCAGATACGTTTGCCTGTTGCAAATTTTAAGAGTTGAACTTAATGATATTGATGAAAAGAGCCAAAATGCCAGAAAGCTGGGAAGAATCTAGAGGAATTGTATTGTTGTGAAAACAGTGCGAGACTTGAGAAGCATGGGGAAGGGAACACCTTGTGATGGAAAGTGAATTATTTGGAATCCCGGTGAAGGGAGAACCTTTTTCCAACTAAGAGCTGGAATAGGCTCTGAACTTTTGTTTGAACACTTTTTCATTTGATGCTCATATCCCTACACAGTTTGAACAGAGAGATGTGAGGGCAAGTATAGGTTTTGGACACAGATGGATATTTATTTTGGACTTCCTGACACAGGTCATCCTTAGTTTCAGTAAGGTAGGGAACTCCTCCTACCTTAGCATGGGGCAAGATAGGCCTCTTTCCAACCACTTTGTGATTTTAATGAACGTTTGTAACCCAAACTTCCCTCAGTTGTCTGTGTGTAAATCCTGATGCCTTCACAAATGTCAGTGGGATGCTCTCAACCGATATAAGTTGGAGAACCCTGATCAAGGAGAATAGAATGAACCCATATGTTTCTGGAGATCCAACATCCCTCAGGAAAATAAACAATCGCTAAAGTCCAACTTTAGGATAAGGTTGCGAAAATCAAAACTCTAATTGCCACACAGTGTCAAATTCCCACCAAGTGTCAAGACCTAATATATACAACTCTGTTAGGACTGATTTTCTATATTCTGGCCTGGTGGACAGATGTATAGAAGGCCAACCTATATTGTGACAGGGACAACTCTGGGGAGTTGTAGCCAAACCAGTTCAGGTAGCAGTGACAGGAAGTCAAGACTAAGATCTTTAGAGGTGGTGAGCAATGGGGTCACACAATGGGAATCACAAATTACACTTAGACAGGATGTATAAAAATACAGTTATTTATTTACAGCCAAAACACACTATGAAAAATGACTACTAGCAAGTAGAGTTATCACACAAGACTAATAAACAATAGATACACATATATATATATATATATATATATATATATATATATATATATATATATATATATATATATATATATATATATATATATTTTATGTTTTATTGGTTTAAAAGAAATCAAGAACAAACAAATGTTTACAAGATAACATAAAACCTTTAACATTTAAAATAATTAAAAGATCATCCTCTTGACAATCACATTCCCTCTAGAAAAAAGCAAATCAACACAATTTAAGCAGTCGCCTAGCCCTACCAACCCTTCATAATTAATTGGCAATTTGCTTTTGCAATTTCATAAAACTCACTCGCAGTTGTCCTTTTACGAGGAGGAAATAATTGTTCCTTTTTCTTCCACCACTCCATTTCCTGCTAATACAAATTCCAGCATTTTCATTGTGGCAATTACCAGTCCTGTTTGCTCACCCATCAACACCCATTTCCACTGTTCTAATGGGCCTAGGGTTAACCCCGAACCCATGTATCCTTTTAGAAAGAAATTTCTCACTTGGATTAGTGCCTCACAGTCCATTTACAGGTGCATAGGACATTCCACCATTTCAGCCAATTCACAAAATCTACACCATGGATTTAAGACCCCTGACATCTTCCTCCTCCACCGCACCTCCCTTGTGTCTAGAATGTTTAAATAATAGCAGAGTAGTATATCTCGGATCTTAGGGGAGGGGAATGTTTGCAAATAAATCGCAAGGACATTCATCCCTTTCCCATCCTCAAAGTTCATGTGCCCCAGTTTATCTTTCCTACAGCGTTCGTTGGTATCTATCCAATCCTAGGCCTGGAGCTTCTTCTTAACCTTTGAAGGGTTAGACATTAATTCTGTAAGCTCGATGTCTCTCCCCTTCAAGATTTTCTCTACTTTCAATTTCCAACAACCTAGATGTTTGTCTCTAGTCTCGTGGCCACCTTCAAGCAATTCAAAAGGACGGGCCGGCAGTACTTCATTGCACTTCTGATATGAGGCCATTGTTTTCCATACAACCAGATACATATATACAGTCACTTATTATAGGGCATAATACATATCAGAAACTCCTGCAAAGAGAAAGTTAAATTAGTAATATGCCCTCAAGGTCCACAGAGACGACCCCTAACTAAAATTGTCCAGCCCTAAATTGTCTGGGGCCATTTGCCCAATAGTTCAGGTAAAAGTTCCACAGAAGTTATGAAGCAAGAAAAAATACAGGTAGGGTCTCTGGGGTCCAGTAAAGGGTTCTTATGGTTAGGATACAAGTTAGACAAATGCCCAAAAATAGCCCCAACGTTCAGATGTCTTGCACAAGCAATGGAAAAGCCAATAATGTTAGAATTGAGGTTTATTATAAGCCCACTGACTTATAATGGGAGTATAGGGGTAGGTAATTACCTCTGTAACTTACCCCGTACTCCGATTCTTCCCCAGACTTGGCAGGACAAAGGAAAAGGGTCTGAGGTCGCTTTTCCTGATGAAAGTCGCAGTCCTCGATTCACAGGGGTTGCAGGTTCGAGCTGATCTCTGGTTGGTGTCTTTCACTGTTACAAGGCCTTTCAATTGCAGAATACAGCCAAACTCAAAGCAGGAACCTTGTCAGGACTGGACTCGGGTCAGGTAAGTGATTTCAGATGGTGGTCACCGCAGCATGGTGGCGCAAAGGGACTCAGCAGCCATGGTCAGACTTTCCCTTCTATCTCGGGTCCCCTTGATGCTAGGATTCTGATATTTCGTGGAGGCCAGTCTCATAGTGCCAGCTGAGGATCCCAAAGTTCCAAAGCGGAACTCAGAATGGTGACGCCGGCAGTACGGTAGCCCAAAATAGAAGCTGGTCAGCCACAGGATGGTTCCAGGGCACTTCCGAAGGCTTCCTTTGGCAGGGCACCGAGCAGACATCAAGAATGGATGGTGCATCCACTCCCAAGGGTTACAGCTCATTCGCAGGACTGCTAAAGATCACAAGCAAAACAGGACTCCTTGAGGACAGCAGCAGAAGTTGTTCGCCAGGCCTCCGTCAGTCAGGTCTCAGGTTTCTTTGCGGGTCTCACAGCTGGATAGGAATCTTGGCTCCTTCAGGTTTCTCCAGGCTCTCTGAAGAATGGCTGCAGGGGTCCTCTTTTTATCCCAAAAGCCAGGTAGGAGCTGAAACTCCCACTAGCCAATAGCAGGAATAACCCACACACACACCCCAGCAGTGGTCCAATCAGGACCACTGGCGGGAACATTCATGCATTTCATTCAGACACACCAAAATCAGTTTGTGGATTGGGACCAGACAGTCCCAGCCCACATCCTTCCAGCAAACACAGATATCCCTCCAGCAGTCTGCCAAAAGCTCCTACTTTTCCGGGCACTGGAAGTCCTTATGAGGAATTTCCTGGCCTCTCAGGCCAGGAAGAATGCTAAAGAACAAGATGGCAAAAGGACAAGCGAAAAATCTCATGGCACGGCCATGTTTGACCAGTTGCCACAGTTAGTAACCAAATGCGGTAAACACGGTAAGACTAAAATGAAAATTCCAAAAATGTGGGGAAAAGTCACTGCTGCCACCATCTTATCCCTTTAGCACACCTAGAGTAACCGAAAATCACCTGAGTGTTAGTCTAGGGCAAAACAAAAATGTACCCCATTGTACTGCAGTGCAAGCGGCTGTGCACAATGATACAAAGTTACCACAAGTGATACAAAAGTAACCAAAAGTAGCAGAACAGTAACACAACTAACGGAAACAATGTTTCTCAGTACTGACAGCCTGAAGGACATGTCCGTTTCTCCATGACATATGAGCAAAAGCCAGTGCAGTGAAGCTTAATGCTTCACTGTACTGCAAAAATTACAGGTCAGATTCAAAAATAAAAGCAACAAGTTTGGGGGGTTCCATAAAAATGGAACAAAGGTGCAGTAAAGAGAAACCTTTCCTAACACACACCCCCTCACTCCCAGACATTCTCTATGGGGAGATATACGGGCACATGGGATTGGAATCAGCAATCACCAATTGCAGCCTATTGCATGAGGTCTTCAGAGTCAAGGGGATAATCAAATTAGGCTTTGTCTCTGGTACCAATGAGCCCACTCCTAAAAGTGAACTCTGGAGTAATTGAATTCCCGTCTCACGCCTGTCAATCTGGTGACAGAGAGTGACACTTCTACAATGGATTTCTTCTGGGACCTCCATAATGGGCCAGGAAGAATGTGTGTTAGACCACACAGGTGATATCCTGGCACTAGGATGCATCACCAGGGGAATGTCACACACACCAACTGCAGGAGGAAGGGCCTCACAACCTGAGTAACCTCCAACCTCTCAAGGTTTTGAGTAACCTCCAACCTCTCAAGGTTTTTTCCGGTGGACTCTGTGGGCTTACTTTGCAGTAACCCACCTTCCTTGTGAATTCTTTACTTCACTGGAGGAGAATCCTCCAATTGGAAGCAGGCCTTTCTCCATAGGCCTAACCATGATGGTTTCCTTTTTCTGCCCATACTTCTTTCGCTCCTGGGACTTTACTCTATCTGTATATTAGGCAGCTGAGGAGGCCCATCGGATTCAAGGTTTTCTGCGGGTCCTTCTTCCAAACTTGGAATAGGGGCACTTCCAACTGCCTCAACAGATGCTGCAGGTAAGGCAGGGGGAACATTTTTCTTCCCTCTACCTCTGTTTTCGACGCCTCTGACCATGGGTTTCCCCTTAGGCCTAGGCGTTCGCTTAGGCTTGGCTAAAACAGCCTGATTCTGAGACCTAGTACTTTAAGGGTCTGATGAGGGCCTATCAGGACCTAAGTCTTGAAGACTCAACTCACCCAGCACTCTTCTAGGAAACACTCCCATCATATTGGCAGATGCCCGACCATTTCTCTATTCACAGCTTGAATGACAGGTGCTACTAGAACATTAAGCAAGGGCCTACCAGCCAACTGAGTATCCCCCACATGAACTCTGGCAAGAACCTGTGGGTTTACCATGGAAGAAGCTACATCAGTAGGACTGGGCCCAGTGTTCCTAACAGTGGAGGTATTTATACCTACTACCTGAACACTATCCTCATAAGAATTATCACTATGCAAAAGGACTTGGATGGGAGGAAATGCTCCAGCACTACTAGTTTCCAAGGAATCTAGACTAACTTCAGACTCTTCCTCTGAGGGAATGCAGTCTAAAGGGAAGGACATCCCTGCCATCTCTTCTTCCTCATACTGAGAGAAGGCTAGATTGGCAGAGTGGACCCCCAAGGTCTTACCCTTATGTTTGGGGTCCCCCTTCCTGTGGTCACCTGCTCACAAGAATAACAAGTCCCACTTGACACATAGGGAGGCTTGGAGAAATCACTCACATGCTTGGGAGGGTTAGTCCCACTACCCTGACCTGATTCTGATGAATCCCCCTTATTAAACATTTTGTGGGACCTCTTGCACTTGGCCATACCAGTACCCCCACCCTCTTTCTCTTTCTGCTTCTTTACCTCCTCCTGCTTACCTGAAGCAGACCTGTCCTTATGGGACACTCTATGTGATACCCATAAATCAGCAGCAATGGCTAGCCACTTTGGATTTAACCCCTTTGAGTCAGCCAAATGCTGCTTAAGCTCTGGGGAACAAGAGGCACACATATGTTCAAGCATGGTCAAATTGATCATACCCGCATAGGAGGTTACTTGATAGCCCTCTATCCAGCCGCACAACTATTTTAAGCAATCTGTACCAAAAGTTACATAAGTCACACATTATTTTCTTTTATATTCTCTAAACCTCCTCAAGTATTGGGCAGGAGTTTTCCCAAACTTGAGGATAAGAGATTGATTTAGTTTCACAAAGTCTAATCTAAATGCCTTCAACATTTCCATAATGGCACTGCAGCAAGCAAGAATGGGACAGTATTCTGATCAACCATGCAATTCTATCAGCATCACTCACTCCTTGCACCTCACATGCATGCTCAAAAGTTACAAGCCAGTCAATTATGTCATTCTTCTCTTCATACATACTTAAGAGATCTTTTGGAAACCTGGGATGTGAAGAGAACACAGAGCCATCTCTA
Organism: Ambystoma mexicanum; assembly: GCF_040938575.1. Taxonomy (NCBI): domain Eukaryota; kingdom Metazoa; phylum Chordata; class Amphibia; order Caudata; family Ambystomatidae; genus Ambystoma; species Ambystoma mexicanum. The sequence continues at coordinate 1,265,423,437 of NC_090934.1, read as the reverse complement.
GATCCTCTGGAAGAACCTTGTGAAGCCTGAATCTTGGCCAGCTCCAGCTGGTTATCCCTGTGTTTCCGCCTCTCCACCCGCTCAAAATCCAATCTCGCCATATTGAACTCAGGCTCTTTTTTCCTTGAGCTTCTCCTTTTTTAGGTCAAATAATGCCTCAGCATCTGAGATGGTGACAGATAAAAGTTCAGAGGATGCACTTTCTTCCTCGCCATCCTCAACATTATCCACTGCAGTGGCAGTAACTCCATTACTGCTGCAGGGTCCCTTCACAGCTCCACTATCAGGACCATATGCTAAGTTAGGCACAACCTATTTCTTTCAAAATCTAGAATTTTCACAACCAACTCTGCGTTTGTGCCAGAGACTGTCACGCCCCTGTCAGCACTCAACCTTCTTAACTGTTCCACTTTGGAGGCACTTAAAGTGGTGAATGTGATTGTTTCCATTATATCTAGTACAGTAGGTGACTTGTTCTACAAGGCAATCAAAATTTAAAGTGTTCTGTTCAAGTATTATCTAGACACACCACCCGTGATCTACACTGTGGAACCCAATACAGATCCTATTCACAAAACACCCAAATGTTATGTGGAGAGGGTCATCCCACCGCTGTACACCAATTTGCTAGGACTGATTTTCTATACTCTGTCCTGTTGTACAGATGTATAGAAGGCCAACCTATATTGTGACAGGCACAACTATGGGGAGCTGTAGCCAAACCACTTCAGGTAGCAGTGACAGGCAGTCTAGGCTAAGATCTTCAGAGGTGGTGAGCTTGTAAAGGGTCCACAATGTGTCACACAATGGGAATCACAAATTATACTCAGATAGGATGAATAAAAATAGTTATTTTTTTATGGCCAAAACACACTGAAAAATGACTACTAGCAAATAGAGTTATCACACAAGACTAATAAACAATAGATACATATATACAGTCACTTATTATAGGGCATAATACATATCAGAAAATCCTGCAAAGGAAAGGTTAGATTAGTATGATGCACTTAAGGTCCACATAGATGATCCCTAACTAAAATTGTCCAACCCTAAGTTGACTGGGGCCTTTTGCCCAATAGTTCAGGTAAAAGTTCCACAGAAGTTATAAAGCAGGAGAAAATGCAGGTAGGGTCTCTGGGGTCCAGTAAAGGGTTCCTATGGTTAGGATACAAGTTAGACTAATGCTAAAAAGTAGCCCCAACGTTCGGCTCACTTGCACAAGCAAGCAATGGCAAAGCCAATAATGTTAGAATTAAGGTTTATTATAAACCCATTGACTTATAATGGGATTTTGGGTAGGTAAGAAGCCCTGTAACTTACCCCCACACTCTGATTCTACCCCAGACTGGGCAGGACAAAGGGAGAGGGTCCGAGGTTGCTTTTCACACCGTAAGTCGCAGTCCTCGATTCACAGGGGTTGTAGGTTTGAGCGGATTTCCGGTTGGTGTCTTTCACTGTTGCAAGGACTCTTGATTGAAGAATGCAGCCAACTCAATGCAAGACCCCTGTCAAGACTGGATTCGGGTCAGGTAAGCGATTTTGGACGGTGGTCACTGCAGCATGGCAACTCAAAGGGACTCAGCAGCCATGGTCAGATTTTCCCTCCTATCTCGGGTCCTTTGGATTCTAGGGTGCCGAAATTTCATGGTGGTCAGCCTTGTAGTCCTGGGGATCCCCCAAGTCCCAGGTCAAAACATAGAACCGTGATGCTGGCAGCGCGCTAGCCCAAATTCGGAGCTGGTCAGCCACAGGATGGCTCCAGGGCATTTCCAAAGGCTTCCTCTGGCAGGGCACCAATCACACATCAGGAATAGATGGTCCCTCCACTCCAAGGGTTGCAGCTCCTTTGCAGGACTGCTAAAGATCACAAGCAAGGCAGGGCTCCTTCAGGACAGTAGCAGAAGTTGGTCGCCAGGCCTCCGTCAGTCAGGTCTCAGGTTTCTTTGCGGGTCTCGCAGCTGGATAAGATACTTGGCTCCTTCAGGTTTCTCCAGGATCTGTGAAGAATGGGTTTAGGGGTCCTCTTCTTATACTAAAAGCCAGGAAAGAGCTGAAACTCCCACTAGCCAATAGCAGGACTAGCCTACACGCACACACCAGCAGTGGTCCAAACAGGGCCACTGGCTGGCGGGAACATTCATTCATACCACTCAGACACACCAAAACCAATTTGTGGATTGGGACCAGACAGTCCCAGCCCACATCCTGCCAGCAAACACACACAACCCTCCTGTACCCTACCAAAAGCTCCTGCTTTCCCCGGCACTGGAAGTCATAAGGATTTTCCTGTCCTTTCAGGCTAGAAAGAAGACTAAAGAACAAGATGGCAAAAGGGCAAGCAAAAAATCTCATGGCGTGGCCATGTTTGACCAGTAGCAACATTTAGTAGCCAAACGCGGTAAACACAGTAAGGCCAAAACGAAAATTCCAAAAAAGTGGGAAAAAATCACTGCCACCACTAGCTTATCCCTTTAGCACACCTAGAGTAACCAAAAATCCTCTAAGTGTTAGTCTAGGGCAAAACAAAAATGTACCCCATTGAACTGCAGTGTAAGCTGCTGTGCACAATGATAAAAAGTTACCATAAGTGATACAAAAGTAACCAAAAGTAGTAACACAGTAACATGACCAAGGGAAACAATGTTTCCCAGACTGACAGCCTGAAGGACATGTCAGTTTCCCCACAACATATGAGCAAAAGCCAGTGTAGTGCACTGCAAAAAGTACAGGTCAGATTCAAAAATAAAAGGAAAACGTTCAAAAGTTTGGGGGTTCTATTAAGATAGAAGGAAAGGTGCAGCAAAGAGAAATCTTTCCTAACAATCTCAAATTCTACTTGACACCCTTAACCTTGCCACCTACAAATTAAAGCAAGGCGATAAAGTCCTTCTGAATGTTCGAAAACCAAAAGGTTTTATTCAACTAGGGGCCTTAAGTTTGTTTGTTCGAAAACGGGATTCTCCTCGTTCACTCCATCTGCCACTTCTTCAGAGTTGGCTAGAGTCAACGGGGCAAAAAGGGATGAGAATCCATTTACCTTAAACCGAAACAGAACCTGTCACAGAGACCGAAGGAGACTCAGAATGGTTTTCTTTATCTGATTCTGAAGAACCTTTAGCCCAAACCCCCCCTGCATCCAGACAATGTAACATTGGTAGAAGACGTGTTGGCCCAATTGGCAGCCCACCAAATACAGGCGGATGCAGAGACTGGGCTGGAATGATTAATTGCCACCCAGGAATTACACACTATTCCAGAGGGAGTCCTTCAACCATGACCTAGGGAATTTCTTCCTAAATGTTGAGAGGTTACCTATCCAATTCCAATGGGGTGGGGATCTAAAACCTTTCTATCTAGGTCCTTTGTTGAACGGGGAGTAACAAACCTCCTGACAATTATTGAACTTCGCAGGAACAGCCACCTTTGCAGAAATCAAGGAAGGTCTCTTACAAAGAGTAGGGCAGACTAGTAATTTTGATTGGCAAAGGCTAAGAAGTAACAGACTGAACCCAGGGGAAACCCCAGTAGAATTGGGAGATGGAATTAGATCACAATGGGCTTCATTACGACCCAGGCTGTAGAGCGTTAACTGCGCCGGTAGAGCTGCCAGTGCCGTTATCCCTCTACCACCTCATTACGAGGTCTGCTCGCAGGTCCCGCTTAGGACGTCTGGTCAGACCAGGCGTCCTTAGCGGGACCCGCTAGCAGACCAGGATGCTAACAACGGGCCCGTCATTTATGGGCCCGTTGTTAGTATCCTCCCAATTCCTATTGAGACCTATGGGGGCTCAAATGGGAATGGGGATGTACTGGCTCTGGGTCCCGGGAATGGGAATTACCTGGCCCTCCAAGGTCGTAATGACCCGGTAATATCCGGACCTGGTACCCAGTATGGGGGTAGCCATGCCGCTAGATGCGGCATGGCTACCTCCATACTCGTAATGAAGCCCATGTCTTTGTAGTTATGCAGAAAAACTTTACCAGAGGTAATACAGGCTCTGAACATAGAGCATTTTATTAATTCCTTGCCCCCCTCCCTACAGAGAGCTGTGTTACAACTTAACAAACCCACATTATCCTTAGCAATTGAAACGGCTCAACATTTTGCAGATGCTAATCGACACTTTAATCTGTTGCACCAAGTGGAGAGAGGAGAGACAATCGAGGCCCACCTAATCATAATGTCCAGCCCAAAGAAAGATTAAGTATCACCACTAGAAATAAAGAGTTCCATAGTGGGGAGAGGGAAAAACCAGATAGAAATGTAGATCCTAAAATGACGAAGGACATGAGAAGGGAGGACAATAGACTGATCAAACCTATGGTTCCTACATGGTTCTCATGTCGAGAGTCGGGACTACTAGCAAGAAACTGTCCACAAAATAAAAAGGAAGAGCCTGTGGAGCTTAGATGCATGATGGGTGATGAGTGGGAAACTCCATGTCCTTACGAAGAGATTGAAACTCAGAGTAATTTTTTTTGTGGGACATTGACCAAGTCCACCCATGAAGCGGCATTGGTGAATGGTATTCCTGTCCAAACTTTAGTAGATTCAGGGAGTAGGCAAATGGCCCTACGGGTCAATCTGGTTTCACCGGATAAATTGCAAAATGGCCCTTTGGTGAGAATAACATGTGTCCAAGGGGAATAAGAAATATATCCCAAGGTTGGCATTCCCATCCATGTACCGGAAAACACTACCATCTTTCCCTCAGCTATTAATCCAGGTTTACCAGAAGAGACAACCGTGGAACCGACTTCCTGAGTTTTCTATCACTAATCCAGCAAGTCAACCAACGCCCCTCACCATTTTCCTCATTTAATAGTTGTCAAGAAGAAGCTTTTGCACCTACCACTCCTGTGTGGGATTGGTCCTCTATTTAAAGATATTCACTACAACCCCTCCCCAATAAACCATTACATATGTCCCTTGTACAGGAGGCCATTTTCATAGGGGAAGGATATGTGAGTAATCTGAGGCCGTCCACACTTCTTTCCCCAAAATATCCTTCCCTCAGGTGGCCATGGAAAGGCCGTCACTTTCGGATCCTGAACCTGGGGGTGGATATGCGACAGAGGATCGACTTGGGGAGTGGGGTTGAGGCACCCTTTGATGAGACGCAGTATCCCCTATTGACCTGTCATAGGGAATCAAATATTCCCCAGGCCCTTATAGGGTGCTACAATCCTCTCACTATTTTCCCATTGACATTTACTCGCACAGACATCATTTTGGTACTGGGACGAAGAAGAATACCAAACACCACTTTGGTACTGGGACATGGAAGAGGATAACACCAACAACAACATGGAAAAGGGACAGTGAGCGGGCTAGTTGTGAGCAGACTAATCAGTCTGGCGGGGACCTTAAAATCCCCAGTACCTATGAAGTAGGAGTGGCTGAACCCAGCTGGGAGAGCCGGAGCCACCGGACAGTGCAGAGCTGAGGCAGCGGAAGGAGGAGGCGTTGTGAGGCAGAGGTCTAGGTTGAACTTCTGGAGTGAAGCAGACAAGAGCCGGAGGACCCGCAAAGAGGCACCGGTCCCGTTTTCAGGCTGCCGGTGGAAGAAGTGAAGTGCCAAACGCCAGGGCACCACAGATACGAGATGCTGCATTAAGAAGTTGAACCGTGGCAGGCGGGAGACTCGCAAAACCGCCGTACACATAATCCGGTGAGTCTGCCTAGAGAAGGGGGCCCGGGCATGGCGAGGGGGCGGTTGAGCCCATACGAATTGTTGAACTTTAAATACTATTTTATTACCGACCTGAAAGATTGAAAACTCAACAAGGAAGAAAGTTGATGTGACAAATGTGTTTGAAAGACATTAAACGTTAAGAATAAACATGGTCCAAAGCAATGAATGAATCATAATGCAAACCAGTGACCAGCTTGAGAGAAAGTTGAAACAAATATTAATACACATTTGGTGTGTGAAGGAAAACCTTAACAGATAAAAGGTGGGCAACCACCTCTGAAGCGACTACGTGAGAAATTGGGAAGGTCGCGGAAAGCAGTAAACTTGAAATTTAAGGCAAAGTGCACATTCCCAGCAGGAGAGTGAACTGGCCATTTACAGTTACTTTGTTTTGAAGTGAATGAACATCATTTTTTTATACTGAACCAAAGGAAAGTAAGAATGATTGAATGCCACAACAGTGGAAAACTAGAGAACGTTGTTTTGAAGTGAATGAACAGCACTTTTGAATACCGAACCAAAGGAAAGTAAGAATGCTTGAATGCCACAACAGTGGAAACCTAGATAACTTTGTTTTGAAGTGATTGAACAGCACATTTTGAATACTGAACCAAATGAAAGTAAGAATGAGTGAATGGGACAAGGGTGGAAAACAGAGAAAAGCGTTCACTGATATAAAGGAACTTTCCCCAGTTATCTATGTCTACTTCCTGATGCCATCACACACTGTATGAATTGTTTGCTCTCGTTGAATTGCATGACCTTGTTTAATAGTTGCCCCCCTCGTTTTGTGTCTTGGCACCCTTTATTGTTTGCCCAAAGTATGAATTGTGTGCCCCAACACTAACACACTTTTCGTCTTGCCCAAACACACCATATGCAGACCAACTATGCCAATCAAACACCGCAACTTAAAATTCCTCCCTACTAAAAGAAAAAAAAACACACTGCTACACCTCTGCAAGCAACTTACATACCACCACCCCAACAAATGCACGGTGGAACCACAGGCAAACAAGGCCCCTATCAGTACCCAGATCTCTACATGTCCGACCTAGAACACCTAAAAACAGACACGCACAGAGTACCCAAGTACATCTGAAGTGCACACAGCAGCACAGCTATCTGGCATTTTCACTCTCTCCCTACTAGCCTAAACCATCCTCTATTTCTGGCCCGGCAGAGCACTTGGAGACCATACAAATGGAAGCAGTACATGCTATAAATCCGAGCAACGTACATAGCATAACGTTAAAATAGAAATGATTAACACATTAGTAATGAGGGCAACATCAGCACTCACAACACAAATGTATCCATCATCTAATACCAAGGGAGTGTATGGGTAGCAGAGCCTCTGGGCACTTTCCGCAAGGATCCCAATAGAGCGATCTACCAATGCACAGATGGTACGCAGTTGTACATGAGAGTAAATAGCCTGCAGGACATCATTCTTCTCTGCAATTACCCGGCCATCATCCAATCTTGTATGTCAACGGCGTATCCCAAACTAAACCCATCCAACTGCTGTCATGAACCACAGGACGCACCCCTTTTGGTCTTCCTGGTCCTTATCGCAATGGGCCTTGCATTCCCTGACACTCCCAACATGGCCGTCCAGCGTGACACGCCTTCCGCGGTCTATACGTTGGACGTAACGTATTCTACTAATAGACTGCACCCCCGCCGCTCTGCGCGTCTCAATGCTATTGCCAAGTAGCGATCAGACGTGTGCTCCGTAGTTCACTGTATTGCTTTCCTGGTTCCTAGCTTTTCTACTCCCATTCCTTGCCCCTTTCCCTTTCCTCTTGCTTCCTGGACTTGTGCGCCATCTGCACGTCTTCTTCCTTTCCCGGATCCCCGGATTGCTGCATCCCGGAATCTTAAACGCACTCTGGAGTCGGAAGAGACTCGCTCAGCCTTATTCAAATCCAGATCTGTCCGCAAGAAGACACCGCCCACGGAGTCCAGCAAGGATCGGTCTCAGGTGAGAAGGGGGGAACTCCGTGACAGTTTGAGACGCCTACCGACCGCACTCGAAGTCGACATGGAAGTGGCCGTCCAGGACCTGATGCGAGGTATGCAAGAATTAACCACCGAGGTGCAGAATTTAAAGGCGGAAAACGCTGCTCTCAAGCAATTAGTTCTATCCCGTGATTCCGCTGCAAAAGTAAGTGTGTTACTGGGCGGCATTGTTGACAAATACAATGGGTCGGCAAAAACCCTTTGTGGATTCCTGGACTCATGTTTGGTTCACTTTACATTTAAGCCCTATTATTTTTCCACTCCCAGGGCTAAGGTGGGTTTCATAATCTCTCACCTTTCCGGAAATGCTTTAACCTGGGGTACACCCCTAGTTAACTCCGGCGACGCTCTCCTAGATGACTACGATGGTTTCATACAGGCCCTAAAGACCATGTTTAATCATCCAGAGCAGGTCTTCAGTGCCCAGGAACGCCTCTTAGACTTTCAGCAGGGATCCCAGGATGTGCTCACGTATGTAACCCGATTCAAGCAATTGGTCAAGGAAGCTGATTGGTCTCCGGAGGCAAGTTTTACCCTTTTCAGGAGAGGACTAAATGAGGAGATTAAAGATGAGTTAGCCAAAGTGGCCCGACCGAACTCATTCCAGGCTCTTATGGACCTTGCCATGCAAATAGACTTTCGCATCCAGGAAGGGAAGGCAGAGAAGAAAAAATCTAGAGGAAACCCTCCGAAGGTGTCCTTTGAGAGTACCTCGAAATCTGACACAAACCCAGGATCAGTCACCGGACCAGAACCCATGCAGATAGGAGCCTTCCGTGGACCCATATCCCCGCAAGAAAGGATGAGAAGAATTAATATGGGGTTGTGCATGTATTGTGCCTCAGACAAACACTTGGTTAGAGAATGCCCTCTGGCCCCTCCTCGGCGTTCGGGAAACGCCAACTCCCGATCCTAGATGGAGCAGGGCTTCGAGAGAGAGATGTTTGCTCCACATCAATTCCATCCTTGAACTCTCCTGGACAAAACAATCTAGTGATACCACAGGCCTTCCTATCAACCTCCGGGAATAAGACCTATCCTGTTTTGGCCTTGGTAGACTGCGGGGCTATGGGAATATTCATTGATCAAGATTGGGTTTTTAGTCACCACATTCCATACGAAACACGAAGCATCATGCAGCCGGTGGAAGCGATCGATGGAAGACCCTTCACTTCAGGGCCCATAAGCCTGCAGACCAAAGAGATCCAGCTTTCAATTAACCACCACCAAGAGCGGATTCGATTCGACATTATCAAGTCAGCTCATTTCCCCATGGTACTGGCCATGCCCTGGTTACAGAAACACAATCCGTATATCAATTGGACAGCAGGATCACTATTCCTCGGCTCAGAGTTTTGTATGTCTCACTGTCTAATCCTGGATCCCTCCTTGACTCCTTCCAAAGAACCACCAATAGACCATCAAACACCTCTCATGGTTTCCAATATCATGCAGGTTCCTAAGGCCTATCAGGGATTTGTTGATGTGTTCTCAACTGCCATAGTCCAGGCCTTACCCTCTCACAGGCCTGAAGACTGCGCCATAGACACGGATCCCTCAGCAGTGATTCCCTTTGGCAGGATGTTCATCCTTTCCGAACCTGAGAAATAGGCCCTCCGAGAATACTTGGATACCAACCTTGAGAATGGCACCATAAGACCTTCAAAATCTCCAGCCGGAGCTTCATTGTTCTTTGTTCCTAAGAAGGACACTAAGGAACTCAGACCCTGCCTCGATTATCGTGAATTAAATCAATGCACCCTCAAGGACCGGTACCCTTTACCCTTAATCTCAGATATCCTGGAAGCGGTCAGAGGCGCTGTGATTTTCACGAAACTGGACTTCCGGGGTGCCTATCATTTGATTCGTATCCAGGAAGGAGACAAATGGAAAAAAGCATTCAGAACACCCTTTGGCCACTTTGAATATCTGGTCATGCCCTTTGGATTAGCTAATGCCCCAGCAGTCTTTCAACATTTTATGGACAGGGTGTTCTCTGACATGCTATTCCTCTTCATCATCGTCTACCTGGATGACATTTTGATCTACTCCAAGGACCTTCTAAAGCATGAAGAGCATGTAAAGGCAGTACTACAACGACTCCGTGAACATAAACTCTTGGCCAAACCCGGGAAATGTCTGTTTCACGTTGCTTCTGTTCATTACATAGGATTTATCCTTACTCCAGAGGGAATTGGCATGGACCCTTCAAAGGTAAAGGCTATTTTATCCTGGCCTGCTCCCACGTCCGTGAAACAAGTTCACTCCTTCCTGGGGCTTGCCAATTTCTACCGGAAGTTTACACCCACCTTTTCTGAGATTGTTCAACCGATTGTTGCTCTCCTGAAGAAAGACACCCCCTTTGTCTGGTCTATTCCGCAAGATAAGGCATTCCAACTCTTGAAGACAAGATTTACTCAAGCCCCCATTCTGACCCAACCCGACATTGATCGACCATTCCTTGTGGAAACGGATGCCTCTAACTATGCCATTGGAGCGGTGTTGAAGCAAGAATTTGAGGATAAACTAGAACACCCCATTGCTTACCTTTCACGAACCCTGACTCCCAGTGAGACACACTACTCCGTCCGGGAAAAATAACTTTTAGCCATCCGCCAAGCCTTCACTGAGTGGCGACATCTACTCGTGGGAGCTAGATATCCAGTCCAGGTCCGCACGGACCACCGAAATCTTCAAATTCTACAGTCATTAGAGTGTCGGAACAGTCGTCAGGCTCGTTGGGCCTTCTTCTTTGCCCAGTACCAGTTCCACATCACTCATGTTCCTGGATCACAAAACTTGATTGCTGACGCCTACTCTCGACAGCCTGACTATGAAACTACCGAAGATAAGGCCTATCCTAAGATGTTTCCCCACACGATTTTTGTAGCTCAAGCAGTCAATCTCCTGGAAGAAATCCGAGTACAAACCCAATCCTCTGAACTCTGGAAGAATATTTCAAGAAAGAATCAATGGAACCTGAGAGTCAATGAAGGATATTTGTTCAAGGACAACGCTCTGCTCATTCCTACACAAAAATTACAACAAAGGATAATAAACCTCTGTCATGATACCCTTCACTCCGGACATCGTGGCATCGCCAACACCCTCCACCTCATAAAAAAAAAGATAATTTTGGTGGCCTAACATTAAGACTGACGTACAACTATACGTCCGAGCCTGTGCAATCTGTAGTCAGAATACACATGACAACAAGAGGCCGGCGGGTCTTCTGCTACAATCCGCACTGCCAACAAGGCCAAGGGAATTTATCGCGACAGACTTCATTGTGGAATTAACGCCTTCCAGAGGGTACACCACCATCATGGTCACCATTGACTTGTTCACTCATATGGCTCATTTCACACCCCTCAGTAAGCTACCATCCTCATCTAAACTGGCTGGAATCTTCCTGGAGCACATATTCCGCCTTCATGGACTTCCTTCCAAGATAATTTCCGATCGAGGACCTCAATACATCTCACAATTCTGGAAACACCTCTGTCAAATATTAGGAATCCAACGCGCTCTTTCATCAGGTTATCACCCTCAAACCAACGGGGACACATAACGTGCTAATCAGACTCTGGAACAATATGTTCGATGTTTTGCCACTAAGGTTCAGGATGACTGGTCGCTCCTGATACCCGTGGCTGAATTCGCCTATAACAATTCCGATCATTCAGCAGTTAGGACCAGTCCCTTTTATTGCAGCCAAGGATTCCATCCATCAGTTCTGCCCTCAGTTCTTCCACAACCCACATCGGTACCTACTGTCGACTCCTGGATTGAAACCTCATCAACATACATAAGGAGACCAAAGAGCAGTTAGAGAAGGCCAGAACACAGACCAAGAGATATGCGGATTCCAAAAGAAGACCCAGGCCTTCTTATTCAGTTGGAGATCAAGTCTGGTTGTCCTCAAAATTACTACACCGACATCTCCGGCCAAACAAATTGGCTCCCCGGTATTATGGTCCGTTTTCCATCAAGGAAATTATAAACCCAGTCTCATACCGGCTGAAGCTACCAGAATCCTGGAAAAAGATTCACCCAGTTTTTCACACCTCCTTATTAAAACCTTACATTCAATCCTCCCAGAAATCCTGCAGACCCAATCCTGTGGTGGTGGACAATCAACTGGAATATGAAGTGTCCCAGATATGCGACTCCAGGTATAAACGGGGTCAGCTTCAATACCTGGTGGAATGGAAAGGATATCCCCCCAGTGAAAGAACTTGGGAACCACTTTCTAATCTGAATACCCCTCGACTGCTCAGAAGATACCACCTCATACACCCAGGCAAACCTGGAGGAACAGGTTTTCGGAGGAGGCATGCTGTCATGAACCACAGGACGTGCCCCTTTTGGTCTTCCTGGTCCTTATCGCAACAGCCCTTGCATTCCCTGACACTCCCAACATGGCCGTCCAGCGTGACACGCCTTCCACGGTCTATACGTTGGACATAAAGTATTCTACTAATAGACTGCACCCCCGCGGCTCCGCGCGTCTCAATTCTATTGCCAAGTAGCGATCAGACGTGTGCTCTGTAGTTCGCTGTATTGCTTTCCTGGTTCCTAGCTTTTCTACTTCAATTTCTTGCCCCTTTCCCTTTCCTCTTGCTTCCTGGACTCGTGCGCCATCTGCACATCTTCTTCGTTTCCCGGATCCCCGGATTGCTGCATCCCGGAATCTTAAACGCACTCTGGAGTTGGAAGAGAGTCACTCAGCCTTATTCAAGTCCAGGTCTGTCCGCAAGAAGACACCGCCCACAGAGTCCAGCAAGTATCGGTCTCAGGTGAGAAGGGGGAAACTCCGTGACAACTGCATTCATCCTCATCGGACCGCCCAATAAAAAAACATTTGTTCAACAATGCCTCAATAATATGCACCTAGAAGGATTTGATCCACAACTCTTGGACTCAGCAAAACCTTTATGCTTCACCATTTCGCATCCAGGAAAGGTAGGCAGAGAAGAAAAAATCTAGAGGAAACCCTCCGAAGGTGTCCTTTGAGAGTACCTCGAAATCTGACACAAACCCAGGATCAGTCACCGGACCAGAACCCATGCAGATAGGAGCCTTCCGTGGACCCATATCCCCGCAAGAAAGGATGAGAAGGATTAATACGGGGTTGTGCATGTATTGTGCCTCAGACAAACACTTGGTTAGAGAATGCCCTCTGGCCCCTCCTCGGCGTTCGGGAAACGCCAACTCCCGATCCTAGATGGAGCAGGGCTTCGAGAGAGAGATGTTTGCTCCACATCAATTCCATCCTTGAACTCTCCTGGACAAAACAATCTAGTGATACCACAGGCCTTCCTATCAACCTCCGGGAATAAGACCTATCCTGTTTTGGCCTTGGTAGACTGTGGGGCTATGGGAATATTCATTGATCAAGATTGGGTTTTTAGTCACCACATTCCATACGAAACACGAAGCATCATGCAGCCGGTGGAAGCGATCGATGGAAGACCCTTCACTTCAGGGCCCATAAGCCTGCAGACCAAAGAGATCCAGCTTTCAATTAACCACCACCAAGAGCGGATTCGATTCGACATTATCAAGTCAGCTCATTTCCCCATGGTACTGGCCATGCCCTGGTTAAAGAAACACAATCCGTATATCAATTGGATAGCAGGATCCCTATTCCTCGGCTCAGAGTTTTGTATGTCTCACTGTCTAATCCTGGATCCCTCCTTGACCCCTTCCAAAGAACCACCAATAGACCATCAAACACCCAGGCCTTCTTATTCAGTTGGAGATCAAGTCTGGTTGTCCTCAAAATTACTACACCGACATCTCCGGCCAAACAAATTGGCTCCCCGGTATTATGGTCCGTTTTCCATCAAGGAAATTATAAACCCAGTCTCATACCGGCTGAAGCTACCAGAATCCTGGAAAAAGATTCACCCAGTTTTTCACACCTCCTTATTAAAACCTTACATTCAATCCTTCCAGAAATCCTGCAGACCCAATCCTGTGGTGGTGGACAATCAACTGGAATATGAAGTGTCCCGGATATGCGACTCCAGGTATAAACGGGGTCAGCATCAATACCTGGTGGAATGGAAAGGATATCCCCCCAGTGAAAGAACTTGGGAACCACTTTCTAATCTGAATACCCCTCGACTGCTCAGAAGATACCACCTCATACACCCAGGCAAACCTGGAGGAACAGGTTTTTTCTGAGGAGGCATGCTGTCATGAACCACAGGACGTGCCCCTTTTTGTCTTCCTGGTCCTTATCGCAACGGCCCTTGCATTCCATGACACTCCCAACATGGCCGTTCAGCGTGACACGCCTTCCACGGTCTATACGTTGGACATAAAGTACTCTACTAATAGACTGCACCCCCGCGGCTCCGCGCATCTCAATTCTATTGCCAAGTAGCGATCAGACGTGTGCTCCGTAGTTCTCTGTATTGCTTTCCTGGTTCCTATCTTTTCTACTTCCATTTCTTGCCCCTTTCCCTTTCCTCTTGCTTCCTGGACTCGTGCGCCATCTGCACATCTTCTTCGTTTCCCAGATCCCCGGATTGCTGCATCCCGGAATCTTAAACGCACTCTGGAGTTGGAAGAGAGTCGCTCAGCCTTATTCAAGTCCAGGTCTGTCCGCAAGAAGACACCGCCCACGGAGTCCAGCAAGTATCGGTCTCAGGTGAGAAGGGGGGAACTCCGTGACAACTGCATTCATCCTCATCGAACCGCCCAATAAAAAAACATTTGTTCAACAATGCCTCAATAATATGCACCTAGAAGGATTTGATCCACAACTCTTGGACTCAGCAAAACCTTTATGCTTCACCATTGACAGCAGACTGTCCTTCCAGAAACACATACAAGAAGGCCCAAACAGCCTGGCTGCAAATCTCCACCCTTCACAAAATCAAAACTTTCCTCCCGCCGCAGGCCTTCTGGAACGTAGTACAGGGCTATGTAGTCTTGCACATTGGTGGAGGAAATGCCCTCCTGGCAGGGCTCCCAGCTGCTTACTTGGCCCCCTTAAAAGGAGTCCACCTTGCTGCATCACGTCTCATTACGGCTGCACGGATATTTGACTGAATCACCCCTGTCCTATGCAAACTACATTGGCTTCCACTCCAAGCCAGGATAGTGTTCAATATTGCATGTATCATCTGCAAAGCAGTTACGAGTAGCACATGAGCGTACCTGGCGCCTATCTCCACATATCTGGTAACACACGCTCCTTACGCAGCAAATGGATCAACCGCATGAATCACAACTCGTCTGCAAAGAGAGGACCCGCAAATAATCCTTCTCTTGTCACACACCCACCTTCTGGAACTCGATCCCAGTGCTTTCTCCGAATGCCCCCAAAATTCCCAATTTTCCTAAATCTCTCAAAACATGGCTTTTTTTGACAACACCTGACCAAGAGCTAATTCCAATGGACAGGCATACCCACGCTCAGTCCTCAATTCACAGTAATGCACTACTGTTAAAAGATGCCAGCTCAAATGCTGGCTACCCACACTCTGTAAAGTGTTCTGCTGCTCTCATGCTAGTTAAATACAAATAAATAATTAAAGCTAGCAGACACTTCGAATTTCTCTTTGGACAACCAAGAGCGACTTCTATTTATGACACAGATACCCAGTGTCCTGCCTATACAGGAAATAGGTATATTGGGAGGTCTATACTATCAGAGGCCAGCAACATAATTGTTTGAGGTTCTGTGGTATTTTAAGAACATGTTTTCAATGTTTTGACAGTAAATATGTACAATCGCATATGAAGAATGTATTTTGTGTTGCATGCTATTGTTTCCATGGTGTAACCTAAGACAACTACTGCTACTACTATTCATTTTATATGATAGCTAAAGGAGCAAGACTTAACACATTCTGTGAGTATACAGTCAGCACGTGGATAATTTATTTATTTATTTATTCATTATTTATTTGCATTTTTAAAGCGCACACACAGCCGGCGGTCATCGAGGCACTGTTACAGGAATTGTTTTGTTTTTAGTTGCGTAGTTATTTCTCTTAGTTGCGTATTTATAATATGCTTAAATGCCAAGAGGTTTCTAAGCACGGACCTGGGGATCGAACATGTGTTGCTTCGAGGTCTGAAATTCAAGACTACTTGCTTTGTTTGGGAAGTATAGATAAGTGTCCCTTGGTCCTGAAGAAAGTGGTGTAAGAAATTGGAGACCACTGAAACCGGTCGACCTTTTACCGGATGCTCATAGATTAAATTGAGTACCGTGGCTAATTATTTTGTTTTTATATGTATGGAGCAGATGAGAATGGAGCATTCAAATATTGGGAAACAGCTCCCCTCCATTCTCACTGATTCAGCCTTTATTTACAAGAATTATAATTGGAAAAATCGATGTCTGAACAGTCGTCTTTTTCATATCCCTCACACTAGATAGAGTGCAAATCAGCATACACTACAGAATGATATATCCACAGGGACAGCCAGCATCGGTTGGAGGGGTAGAATAGTGCTTACAAAATGTTTGGCATACAAGTAAGATATCTGATATGCACCGAGACTTTCAGTGTGTCTGACGTAAACGGCACTGTGGTCGGTCCAGCGCACCTCGGGTCCCTTTGTGTGTTGATTGTCTGTAAAAAGACACCCATTCAACATGGTGCAAAAGGGGCAGGAGAACGAAACGGAACCGTTCCAAAAATAAACCGTCGGAAAAAATGTCTATTAACATACTACCAGTTACCCACAGAGGTGTACATCAATAAAGGTCAACCGGGGTCAATCAATACATCAGGCTTTAAAAGTAGACCCTAAATATTGCTGCCATTACAAACGCGGATGCCTGAAGCACTTCATAGTGAAAACCATTTAACAATTTTATAACAAATATTCTATGCATATAATTGTTATAAATAACATAGCGCGAATATGTTATATATTTTACAATTATGTTGCCTTCATTTGTTTAATTTATTATGTGTGTATTATATCATGTAATATGTGTATATAATAATTTCAACACATCATTAAAAAATATATCAAAAATATAAATAGCTTTAAAATTAATATATGACTAATTCAGATAGTACAACAACTATCAAATACATAATATAAATGAACAGAACTAATTATAGTACATACAATTAATACATAATAAAACAAATGTTACTGCATAATAGAAATATAAAGTATGCACTTTAAGCATCTTTGTATGCATGATATACATATAATGATGCTTTTCTGCAAAACTTTGCTGCTTCGCACAAATGTGTGACGTCTGCAAAGTTTTACAATGCTCTTTGCCAAGTTTGCAAAGTCAAAACCTCTGTATGCTCCCTGCACCCCCCATGACTGAAACGATGCCACTTGGAATGAGGCAGAGACCACCTTCATTACTAACCTAGATCGTAATATTTGTGTATTTTAGCATCTGCGAATAAACCATTTTAAGCTTCATTTGCTTTTTGTAGCTGATTACGCTTCAGTTATTTCATTTTCAATCCATTGCATTTTTGTCCTGTACATTTCATTCTGACCCTTTTCAATTTAGAAAAGTCGAGCAGTTGAGGCAATACCATTGACATGGATATCTCACAATTCAAACCTCGCATGATAATGATGTGTTATTTTATAAGCGCTTTACATATAACATATATGCATATACAATATTACCCAACCAGAGTTTGTACTTATTTATGAACCTCGGGAAGGATAAAAGGCTGAGTTGGCCTTGCCAGGATTCGAACCTGCAGATTACACACAGATTGCAGCAGCAAGCGCTCAACCCGCTGAGCTATTTTACCGGCAAGGCTAAGGAATATAGCCCAGTTCAGTGCATATGTGACTCAAGACATTGTGTTAGAAAGTGTAGTTTAACCCCTTGGAGGTATATGTATGCGTCCTGTAAAAATAGGCTGATTTCAGGCGTTGGACATGTTTGTAAGGGTAAAAGTATGCGTTCAAACCTTTGGTTGTATGCATTTAAGGTAGGTAAAAAAAAAAAAGTCTTCGGGGGTTTACCCCGCAACACCGCGCTCACTATATTATACAGTATAGTGAGGCAGTGTTTGCGTGGGACACCCCCGCAGCACACCTGAGGAAAAAGAAACAGGGGCTGCAGGGGTGTGTCCCGCAACACCCTGCTCCCTATACTTTAGAGTATAGTGAGCGGGGCTTGCGGGGGAAACCCCTGCAACTGCCCGAAAAAAGAAAAGGACCCTCCGGCGCTGGTTCCCAATCACAGAAGTGAAAGGGAACTGGCGCTGCAGGGACACACGGCGTCTTAGAAGGTAAGTAGGGTTTGGTTATGCTGGGAGTGTGGGTGGGGGTGTGTTGAGGGTGTGGGTTGGGGTGTGTTGTGGGGGTGTAGGTATGTAGGGTTTTGAAATGTATGTTCGCATGGGAAATGTACTAACCTTTTGTGGTGTGTACATTTCCCATGCAAACTTTTCTGTCGCGGGAAAAACAGCCGCGGTCGGATCACGCAGATCCAAACAGCAGCTAGTAGAAGATTGCATCGGTAAACAGTGCATGCGTCTGCGGTTCTGCACGAGTACCACTACAGCAGGACTGCACCTGCAGTATTAGGTGGGACCTGCTGCACATGGCTATAGAGAAAATAGCTGCAGTTTTATTGTAACACCTGCATATTATTTGTACGCTGCATGCGCCTGCAGCTGATTGACTGGCATGTAGCTTGTGCAGCGGCAGGAGTGGTGTTGCCTTGTGTGGGTGATCTCATGCATTACACCGCTTTTGTGGGCAGATTTGGAGACAGCACCAGATGCACTGTGGTTACAGTTATTTTGTAAGTGACAAATCACTGATTAAAATACCACAATAGCAATCAGTTACACATGACTGGTCTACAAAACATGTAGATTCCACCTGCTGATTCTATCAGAGCACCTACTCCACCAGCCTACTGAACAAAACGGTCTCCTGCACCTTGAAGCCCGCTGGAGGTGCTCTAAAGGCATCATTCTTGGAACTTTTAGCGTGGTGCAAAGTCACTTTGCACTGATGCAAAGTCACTTTGCACTGCCAACAAACATTCTGATTCACAGAGTGGTGCAAATTGTATTAAGTCACTTTGCACTGCAAAAGTACTCTTTGCACCGCGCTAAATGAGTCATGAATTAGGCACTAAGGCCCTGATTCCTGGAATTATTTGCTTGTAAAACGGGGATTTGAGTGCCATTCTGCCTGCAAATCCCTGTTTGACGAATGGGATTCGCGGGCAGAATGCCACGCCCACAAACTCGCCCACATTATCTAAAATAAGTACTGGCAAAGCCAATCGTTGTGACTTTTATAAAGGTATTATCCCGGCTCTCTGTATGCCATTATTAAGAACAATTTTTACTCAGTTACTTTCACTGCTGGGGACTGGCCTTGGCCCCAGCCATAGACTCTGGGATGAGAAGTTTGACAGTGTAATCTCCAAGTTATATGCGAGTATTTGATGGTGCCCCAATTTCAATAGAGGAAGTAGGTATGAAGTTCTAAAACATATTTTTAAATGCAAACTGAAGCAATGGGACTGGATCAGCAACTATGCCCACTTGGCTGCTCTATGTTCCTACATTTACGTCTCATGTGTGGTGCATCGATATTTTCAAGCCCAAAGATACCTGAGGTTGTGTCCTAGCCCAGCAGTACAGAGATTCTCATTGAGGTTGCGGATAAACCCGCTGCCGCTGCTTTTTTTCGTGGTGCACAGCTTGGAATACCTGTAACCTGTGCAAGACAGCGTCTGTCGTATATGTAAGATACCTGGCATACTGGAGACAGCAAAGCATCTCTTCACTGAATGTGCAGCCTTGGTCAATGCATACATGACTATTCTGGGCAGTTGTGTACACAAATACGAGCCTTCTGGAAATACTGCCTTAATACGGAGATCGAAAGTGTGCTTATTGTCGTGCATCGGCTATGGTGTATCATTGCAAAACACCTGCCTATTATTAATTGATTTTATTGGGGCCAGTTGTCCTTGAGTTAACTATTGTGCCTTGAAACACTTGTGTATAGGCGCGTTATAAATGCCATATCTTATCATTGCCTATTTTAAAGGTTATTTATTTCCTGTTTTTACGAGTACATTTTATATATATACAATTTTTTTATGTATATGTATGCATGAACATTTTTTTAATGTATATGTATGCATGATTATTGCCATTTTTGAGGATTTTAGAAGGTTTTTGTAGACACACCAGTCGTGACATTTTAAAATGTGATACTAAGAAATGGATGGGAGTGTTTCAACAAAAGGTTTATTGTGACATCATGTTTATAGTACGATTGAATTGATTGATTTTATTAGTGTATTTTGAGATTGTATGAGTGCTGTAATTTGTAAAAGTTATTTTAGAACTGAATACAGGTAAATAAATAAATAAATAAATAAATAAATAAATAGGCAACAGTTGTAATTATTGCCCAGATATTATAAACCTGGGGTGGTCACTAGGAAGGGAAAAAATAACTTCACAGCAGCATCAAATCACAGCTGCACTCTTTAGGTAGAAGCGGAACCCTTGGAAACCCTCATGCCTCGGGAGAATACACTCAGCAGAATTATGTGATTTTTGACTCTTTTTGCAATTGTTATTTTTTTATTTTATTGGCCATTTGTATTGTGCCTATACACAAGTGTTTCAAGGCGCTGCTTTTCATGCAGATGTCTACACACAGCATGCAATGTTTGAGATGCAGTGCTCTAGTTGATCTCAGCTCTCCAGCAAACACATGACATCAATTTGAAATTGGTGGCTTTGTCATACATCCGATTAAAGTTTTTAAAAAAATGAATTGCGAGCAGCCCAGCTGCTTTACAGCAAACGTCTAGACCCACTCGAAAACTCTCCCAACCAGTTTGCCTGCTCAATCCCTAATGATCCCAAACATTTGTAAATGTTCTTTTGGCTGTGACACTGCGTGCTGTCCGGTTCCCCCTTTTCAAAATTACTTGTACAAAGGGGGAGCCACCACCGCAAGTAACACATGCAGCAGGGCGCCTTGAAGCATGTGCCTCAATCTGGCATTTCTATCTACAGAACTATCATTACTTTACGCGTTGTGCATGTCTGCATACGTTCAGTGGGTGTTCAATTCTGTTTGCTTAAGTGACTTTCACATGATCTATGGGGGATGCAGCATGGAATGGGTTATTTTTTTGTGCCATAAAACTATATTTTTGCAGGGTTGTGGTTGCACATCGTTCGTCAATGATGCGATAGTGAGCCAGAGTGCACGAGAGAGAGGAAGTGTGTGAGAAAAAGAGTGTGCACGAAGTTGGAAGAGAGCCAGGGTGCAATAGAGAAAGACAGGGCGTAAGTAAAAGGGTGTGTGCACGAAGCTGGAAGAGAGCCAGGGTGCAAAAGAGAGAGAGACAGGGCGCAAGGAAAAGAGTGTGTCTGTGAAGGTGCAAGAGAGCCAGGGTGCAACTGAGAGAGCCCTTGTGCAAGAAAGAGTGAGAGTGTGCGAGGGTACGAGAGAGCCCGGCTGCTATCGAGTGAGAGGGTGTGCCCAAGCAAAGGCACAAACAGGAGAGTAAGGGTGCACGAGAGGGGGAGGGTGCACACGAGGGAGAGGGGACTGTGCGAGATGAAGATGGGGCTGTCTTGAGAGGGACATGGGCTGCGTGAGCGGAAGCAAGGGGTACGTGAGAGGAAGAGGGGCGGGACTCAAAGGGAAGATAGTGCATGAGAGGGAGAGCAGGTGCATAAAAAGGGGCTTGTGTGCTAGAGAGATGGAAATCAAATACATTGCCCCAAGGCCCTGAGTTACCATCACCCATGTCTTATTTCCCTCACATTGTGCTCCCTCTCCTCCGAGCCTTTGAATCTTAGCTTTTGAGTGTTAACTCCCCTTTTTGTTATCCCCTTCAGAGACACTTTGCACTCTTTCACCCATTTTCACATATAAAAAAATGTTTTTTCGGCGCTTTTTTAAAAGAAAACTTTCAATTTTACATTTTATGTTGAGAAAAAATAACGATATCATAATCTGTCAGTGTCCCTTTATTACAAAATGTGCACAGCATTTATCTTTGCGTTGTTGAACAATCTACAGAGAGTAGTCCCTTTTCATATAGTGTGTCGGGTGGAGGGAGCTTTTCCAGAATGCTTGGTGCTAGCTATTTTTCTTCCTCTAGCTTGAATGCCAGCAAGGCCGACTCAACCTCCCATCCTTCTATTGTTGATAAATGTAGTACTATTATGTTGGAAAACGGTAAGATCTGTTTTTACAGTGGTAAGAAGCAGTAGCAAGCACTTGATCCAAAACAGGGGAAGGAATCAGTCTCCTTTCACCCAACTGTTTTTCCTAATGTTTTATATTGTCAGGTTAATTTAGCATGTGATTTTGTGCTCTGCAAATCAGCTTTATTAAACACACAGCCATGGTTCTAGACTTCACGGATAACAATGAAGACATTATTATATGTTGGTGCACAATTCATGGACGGATGGGAGGAAACGTGCATAGCTGGATAGGATTAGAGACTGAGAAACCCATAGACCGCGTTTAAAAATTCTAGTTTCATGACTTGGCTAAATTGTGTGATTGTTTTTACCCAGATGGACCAATTTTCCTAAAGGCTAAAGATGAATCACTGAGAAGTGATTAATTTCAGTTTGCAACATAAAAAACCCTAATCCTTTTATTGCTAAATTCACCATTGTCATACCCAAGATCACTGAAATTCTGCATGCTCTAAACACACTCCTGTCAACTCCACCACCTCCACCGCGTTTACGCCCAGGCCAGTTTTACAATGTTTGCCTATGGTGCCCTTTACTTTGCATATGCCCGTGATGTTGAACCATGGTAGGCCCAGTAGCACAAGTGCATGGGCAAATATGGCTACACTTACCATATGATGGCAGCGTCAAGGCACAAGAGGCTGTGCCCTGTAAAAGATGACTATAAGCTGGCACAGCCTGAATATATGAGGCTACATTTAGCATATTATGGAAGCAGCTGAGCAAGTGAAGCTGTATTTACCATTTTATGACCATAACTGGCATCTGAGGTTTTAACTGACATAACATGACAGTAACCGGGCACAGGCGGCAGGACTAGCATATGAAGGCAGCTCTGCTGGTGTATGATTGCTCGCCTAGGTGTGCTCTTGGCATATCTTGACAGCACTCATGGCATATCGGGATACCAGCTTAGTTAATATATAACTGCCAACTAAAATACCCTTTTTGCTTTAGATATATTTTCTGTTACTAATTGTGCACACATATTTTAGGCACTTTTACTTTTGTCACATCACTTCCTGTAGTCTCATCAGGAGTGGGTGGGGTGGTCAAGGTGCATCCGATGCCCCTTCCAGTCAAGTATCAGGTGTAAGATGTCATTTTCACTACGCCTTGTAGTTTGGTAAATTGACGTCCTTAATGCCAGGAACCCGGTGTTCATGTTATAATGGTGAAGCTGGTGGTGGTGACTGAGGGGTGGGGGTTATGCACCTCGTATCCGCTATGTGCACTATGGCGGTTACATTTCCAGCTGAAAGCAGTACATTTTAATCAACAGGGATGCCCAAAAATGCCACATAAATGTAACTCTGTTCCATAAAGGTGTGCTCTTTGTAATCCATGGTGCAATGTCCTGGATGTCTGCCATAAATGAGAACAGACTGAATCATCTGTCTCTTTTTTTCCAGCCTAAATTCTTCCATCGCTGACACTATAATTTCAGCAATTACACAACAGGATCTGTCAAGCATAATAAACAATGAAGTTAAACAGAAAATAAAAATTGTCTTGAGGTTTAGGTGGAATTAGAAAAACAAAATCTTAGAATTCAAAAAACGTCTTGTCCTTGTTGTAGGATGAACCGACCATTAAGCCCTGTACACCAGGGGAGGTGTTGTTATTGTGGGTTAATACCCAACTACAAATTATTGCCGCAGTCATAACAGAGGGCAATCATTTGGGCAAGGGCATTATCGTAGGTGATAAGGCTATTAGCACTTTGTGGTAAATTAAAGAAAACAGTGTATTTAATGTTGGTTGTTAGGCTGCTGCTGAAGTCAAAAGGTCACTAATAGAGATTATTGACAGTCAATAATGTCTTACACGGATGCTGAAAGGTTCCAAACCTCCAATGGGTGTTATCAGCCAGCTCCCAAATTAAGCCCCTGAGGCAAATCAGAGGGTGCTGAACGAGGGTGAAAGAACTGTCCATCCAGCCTTGCCAAAGTGGGCTAGAATGCCACTATGATACTGCCAAATACTGGCCACATGGCCAGACAATGGAAAGGATGAAAAAAAATCTAAGTAAGAGCCATGTGTCCAAAATAAAGAGAATGAGACAGACAGGAGACCGTTGGACTGCGGACTTGGGTGGAATAGGAGGCTGTGCCCGGGAGATAGGGAAAGGGTAAGGGGTGCCAGAGAACAGAGCAGGCACTGGAGTAGCTGGTGAAAGCCAGGAGGAAAGCACAGGAAAAGAAGAACCATGGTTATGGTGCGGGCGAGGAGTAGGCAGGGAAAGGGAGATGAATTGGGACAAAGACGAAATGGCACCGTGTGAGAGTGGGGAGCAGAGGATTGATCAGACAGCCATGACAAGTGAGGACAATTGCAGAGGAGAATGCACAGGGGTCGAGTATACCAAAGAGCCGAGCGACGGCAGACAGGTGCATGAGGGGAGAGATAAGCAAGGAAACAGGGGGCAGCAAAGGGCACTGGTGTCGTCACACAGGGGGAGAGGAAAATTCACTGTTGTGGATGAGGGGGCCCTATATCGGAGGTTAAGCCCTGCTCCTGCCCCATTTTTGCCAGGGATGGACTGACCTATAGGGAACGCCGGAGATTTCCCCCATAGGCCTGTACAGGAGGGCGGAGCGTCCTCTGACGGGCCCATAGGTCAGAGCTCACCCTCTAGTACCTGCAAGACAAGATAGCTGCACCTTGAGGTGGTTAGGGGGCAGGATTCACTTACTCCGACACACTTCAATAAGGACAACTCAATAGTTTGGCAAAGGGAAGTCCGTTTAATGACAAGTACAAAAAACGGGGAAACAAATGGTAATCAACAGAGTTGCGATCGCCTGTCTCGCTTCAACTCCCAAATTCTTCAATCAGACAGCAACTTTTATAGGCAAATCTCGTCATCATTTGACGTGCAAAACTCATATGTTTGTCATGCAATTCTATTGGTCGGAAAGGTAACTTAAGTATAGGTGCTATATCTGTATATGGTAACAGAGCATGCAGATTGGATAACTCTTATCGGGTGGGCGTCTACGCCCATCCCACTACATCACTCGTGATAGACGTCAATACAACTACGACGATTTATTGGTTCTACAAGCTATAGGACCCTAGATTATTTGGTCGATTGTGATTGGGTGGGTTACACCCGTAGGCATAAATCTCCACTTTAATTAGCAGCATGCAGAATGGACAGCCAGATGTGGAGTGCCACAAGATTCACCCTGCCTCCCTTCCATCAATCAGTACCTTTAGGGCTATGTGTCAATTAGTTGGCCAAGGATGGCATCAAAACTGTACCTTCTTACCAGTAAAGGTTATGGCATCCTGGGTTCTGGGTGACATCAGACATTGGTACCTCTTTGCCCTTGGCTAGTCATGTGTCTGTTCACCATGAATTTGCTTCATTTTCCCTCTTTTCATGTATTTAATTCTTCCATAGCCTCGCCACCTGCCTGGGGCCTCCTTATCTCGACTTTCACTGGCTGGCTGGTATGCTCTGAAGTTTCGATTCTCTGAGGCTGCAGCTCTCCTCCCTTCCTTAAGTTGACCTTGAATTCCCAGGCATGAGCTACCTCCTACTGAATGTCGATTCCACGCTTTCCTTTGGCTTTGGCTGGAATATGTATCTTGGCCTTGCTAGCCCTCCGTAGTCTGGGCCTAATTCTGCTTTTACAAGATGGAGTCGCACTTTTATAGCATGCTTCATTGAGGTAGATATATACTTGGCACATGCCGCTCTATTCTCCTACTAAGCATTGCAAGCAGTTCTATTTACTTAGCTTCTTGCGTTTCAAGCCTATTTACAAGCGTTAGCTGGTTGAAGACTTTCATCTCGTTTTGCAGCTATGTTTCCTTACGTCTCTTTATGTATCAACATCATTTCTTCTTACACGTCCGTTACATCTTTATTCTTTGTATTTCGCCCTTTTGTAATCTTTTGTTCATCTTTTGTTCATCTTTTATGTTCATCTGTACATCACGTCTGGGCTCTTATGTCGTCACCATTCACCTTCCATTAAGGCTCTGTGGGTCTCTTCGGGGACAGTCTGTAGGTAGTCTACATTTCGTGTCAGCTGCTGGTACGGTTGTCTGAGAGGGTACCGTGCAGCCCATGGCTGTCTGGTTATGGGCATTTCAGCCGGTATTTCTCTTCTGATGGGCATCGGGCATAGGACCAGTATAGCTCTCTGTTGGTTCAATTGCTCCTCGTACTTCACATATTTTGATGAGTATGCTTCTGGCATCTCGACATGGGTGGCTGGAGTGCAGGCCATATTTGGGACATCCTCTACACACCCCCTTCAGGTCGGTTTATCGACCACCTTTTCTCCTTCCTTTAGGTTATTCTTCGTCTTCTGGGTTTGTACATGATGGTGTAAACGTATGCATCTTTGGAGGCCATATTTTTATCACTCCTTTCAAACTTCCTGTTGTTTTTATGTGTTCGTCTTTGCTCCAGGTCATTAGCTGGCATTGCCCATTTGGGCGGCAGTAAACCCATTCCCCTTCATACCTTCTTTGTTTTCTGGGGTATGCAAACTTTGTTCCTTTTGGCGCAAATTCGCTGGCCTTCACAAAGTTTATTATTACTTCATCAGTTAGGTCTCTGGGTTTCCATGCTGATTCGACATCGACCATCATTTTTATCCCAATGGCTTTCTTCGCAGTTTTCTGGCATTGGGCTACGATTATCTTGATAACACAAAATCCCAGAAGTATCATTACTAGCAGGGCTCCCAGAATTTTGAATATGTCTGCCATCCATTGTGGGACCCATAAAAACAGTGTTTTCTGAACCAGCTGTCATCATCAACTTCATTGACCATCTGATTCTGCAGGTTTGTCAGCATACTTATGGCTTCTGTTAATGTTCCATTTTCTTCATCATGCGAAGGTATAAACGTGCAACATGATTCTCCGATTTTCGTGCAAACACCTCCATCCATCGCAGTGATCATGTCGAGTACATATCTGTTCTGAAGGTTCATCAATCGGATTGCTCTTAATTCTTCTTTGATTGTGTTGAATCCTTTTATGGTGGTGTTGATGGTCTGCAATAACTCCCATCTGGTTATCTGCAACCATTTCGTATTTACTCCAGCTTTGATGTGGGGCAAGAGCAGCATTGTGAATACTGACGAGGTGCGGCTAAACAGCCTGTGTTCATATGGTATTGCATAGAATGCGTCTTCTGATTTGGCAGAAAAATAATTTTCTCTCTTCATCCGGGATACCAATTCCACAGATATCCTCTTCCTTAGATGAGCATCTGCTTTCGGGAAACTGTCAATACTCAGGTCATTTTTTGGGATCACTAGTTCAGGAACATGGACGTTCACTAGTGTGCATATGCCTCCCCAATTTGTCGGTAGTCTTATATATGCCTTGGATCCACACGCCCAGTTATGGTCCATGATTACTGCAGTCCCTTGCGTCATTCCCAGAGCTTCAAAGATTCGTCCCCAGTTTTGATTCTCTCCCATCTTCCTTGTGCCATTGTTTCTGAAGCACAGTTTTGGGCTTTCCAGCAGTACTGTCTGCAAGGGTCCTCCTCTGTCTTTGACCTATGTCAGCAGCTTTACCACCTCCGGCCATAGGGGTTTGCATAATCTCTGAGAGTTCTCTATTGCTTCCTTGCAGGCTCCAAGGACCATCCACGCTCGGCAGATTACAACTCCTTCTTCCCATCCATTTGGAGAAAGCACTGTTCCCCTAATCTGCATCTGGCCTCTATTCTTCCAATTTTGGGCTTCTTCTGGATTTTTTCCTTGGACCTTCAGTCTCGGGTTTATCTCCCACCTTGTACCTGCTGCTGGTGCTTCTGGCTTTGAATACCTAATTACGTGATTCCTGGTGTGAGCTCTATTTCTTGTCTTGATGTCTTGATATAGTCATCTTCACCAGGGTATGTTGTTTCTGTTGCCCATATCAGTGAGGCATCTCTCCCCATGAATTTTCCTCTGGTGTTGCACATTGCTACGTGTGACAGACAGTGTGCTGTGGGGACATCAATTTCTACAGCCACGAAGATCTTGGATTTTCCCATGCTGTACAGTAGGAGTGCGCAGACTTAACATTCTCCTTCAGCTTATCTTCTTCTGACCTCTTTCATGTGTTGGTTCCAAATGTTATTTCCTAGATGTGCTGTGCTATCCAGGTAATCGTTCAGTTCATTGTTGTCTTCATGTGGGTTCCTCTTGATTCGTAATGTTTTTTTGTAGTTAGCTATAGCTACGTCTCTAAATGCGTCTGTGTGACTTTTTCTTGCTGGAGGATTCTCGGGCATGCTTGTTGGAGGAGCAGGCTTCATTACCTGTATCTCTGTGGCAGGAGAAGGTTTTGTGTGTCTCTTCTTCTCCTCTTGCATTCTCTCGTAGGGCTCCTTTAACCACCACCTGTGTATCGTCTGTCCAAGGTATGGCCTTATCGTGGGCCTGGTGCTCGTAGGAACTGATGTACTTGCTGCGATAGTCACTGCGGTTCTATTTTTCAGTTCCTCATGCAGTTTCTTCGCTCTAGCTATAAATGGGAACAAATGGTCTATCAGCATTTGTGTCTTTGCAGTGAATTCTTGTGCAGCTGTCTCTGTCTTCTTGAGTGCTTTGGTTACATATTCTTTAGTTGGTCTTTCGCTTGCTTCCTCTTGGTTACTTCCACTATTTTCTGGAACTGCTTGTTCGGTAGAAAGTCTCTTACTTTCTGTTGCCATAGTTCAAGGTTCTGTAGCCATTGACACTTGCCCTTGTTCATGTGCATTCAGTGTGTGTGTGCGTGTAGTGGTCAGTGCTATGTTTTCATTCATTCCGCGCTGACCCTGTCTCCAGCTTTTCTCTTCATTCGTTTCCTCAAATGTGTATAACTCACTGCTAATTACATTCAATTTTAGTTTGTTTACTTTACCATCAGGTTGTCTTGGAACCGGAATGACTATATAGGGTCTGGGTGCTTTCATAGGATTCGTAAGTACATTATGTGGTGGGTGCACTGAAATTGGAGAGCTTCATGCACCAATAAAGAATGCAGTTCTGATTGTTAGTGACAAAAAGACAATGATAATCACCATGCATATACATATAATCGTGCAGTACGACAATTTGCAGCATTTCCTTCCAGGGAAGCGGTGGTGCCCCTCTGTTCGCAGTAGGACCAAGTTACTGTTCTGGGCCCCCATTTCAATCATATCATTTGTTAAAGTTCCATAAAGTTCTATTCTTTTCATTTACTCCATTATTGTCTTTCAGGAAGTTTGTAACATGAAGTGTCGAGTGCTTCTCTAGTGTCCCCCCTCTTGCGGGTGACGACGGTAGTCTCTGGTTATGGGATACAGTTCTCTTGCTAGGCTATGGAAAAAGATTAGACTAACACCTTTGGTGAGTCACATTCATCGTGCATATTCAAAATAGGTCAATTCCCGGTCCACCCCCCGAATTTGCTTCAGTCCTGAAGACTTACTGGAACCTGTTTAAATGCGAAAAAAATGGAAAAACTGGAAAAAATAGTAAAAAATTGAAAAAAATGGTAGGAATGGAAAAAATTGTAACATTCAAAATCAAATCAAAATTGGGAATCAAATAACCATTAAAATGAAAAAATAAAAGTAAAACAAAGCGGGGAAGTTCTCTTCCCTGCTCTTCTCGATCTGTCCCACGTTGGTAAGATGAAGAACTGTGCCTCTGTCTCCTCGATCTGTCCCAGGGCGGTAAGTTTCACCGAAATCTCCTCAGCTACTCTCGCTGAACGTTGGACAGCTCAACCTGGAGCATGATACCATGGAGGAGTGTTCCCATGTGTGCAGTGTTAGCTGGATCTCTGAGGAAGATGATGACGTCAATCTCTACCGGCCTTCCCACCATTTCTGGATAGTCAGTGACTAAACGAAACAGGACATTATGTGCCAGCCTGCTGTCCTCGGGTGACAAGGACATTTGTCCTGCTTGGCTGGGTTCTGGATTACAGGCCTTTCTTTTGACATGAACAGTCTCTGCACTTTCCTGCTGCGTGAATTGCGACCAGATAGTTCAGTTTGACCCACAGCTGGTTCAGATGTTCAGTGTTCCTTGGATCTCTGATAAAAGTGAGTGTGTCCGACAATGGCTGGGCACTCCTCTAAGATGCGAAAGAAGAGCATATTTGTGAGTTCATCTACTATTGCCTGTGGCAGAAGCATTTGTGGCCTTATCACTGTATTCTGGCAACACAGCGAAGGCTTCCGTGATGACAGTAAGCAGTTGCCAGATTATTTTCTTGTTGGCAGGATTTTGGACAAAGTCTGTGATACTGGTAACTCTCCCTACAAGCGATGGATATGTCTCTAGTACTAACTGAAAACAGGACAGCACATCTCTTCTAATATTCCTGTTGGGCGATGTCATAACTACTGCAAAACAAAGTCTGGGTGTTGGTTGATTCAGGTGACGGTGTGATGTTCTTAACTTTTTTTCTTAGTCTGCCAAAGTCTCGTTTACCAATAATGCTTGGATATGGCCTGATTCAAAAGTTTGTTTTATCAGTGTGTTCTGGCTTAGATGCGCGATTCTCTTCTTCACCTTGCAACTAGAGTGCACAGAGTGTTCGTTATGTCCTTTATCCCCCTTTGATTGGAGGAACTGTCCGGGTTTAAGCCAAAACTTGCATCCATGTTCTTTGTCTTGGTTCTCCTGCTCATGCGTCCTTCTTCCTTGTCATAGCTCTCGTCTGCACGTGCTGAGGTTCTTCGCGGTGGGGTGCAGCTAAAGGGATCTCACCGAAATAAGGTTTAATGTCATTTAGGAAGATCCAAGCTCTCCTGCCTTGCAGTTTCACGGCTGAGGGAGTGCAGTCCTCTACGATGAACCAGACATTGAATCTTGGCTCGCCCCACCTTTTCTTTGTGTGATTTCTCACCAGTACTGTGTCACCAGGGAAGATGAGTGGCGCACGTAGACCTTGAGCTGTGTCTGTTTCAGCACCACCCTCTGGGTCTGGTGTTGTGCTGCACCCTTTTCGTCGTCGCTGTAATTGGTCTGAAATGACAGCGAGGCTTGATGTCATGCAGTTCAGATATTCCGACAACTCGGTTCCCAGGTCCTCTCGGGTGGACTGGTTATCACATCTAGCTCTATCTCGAAGGGTAAGGGGGGTCCTCATTCTCCTTCCCGTGCGGCGTAAGATGATGGTCGGAGCCTGGTTGGTTCCGAAGAGCATACAATGCCAGTGGTAGACAGTGCAGCCATCCCTTCTTTAGAGTAAGCTTCAACTTGGCTATCCATTCCTTTAACAAGCCGTTGAGCGTCTCGCATATACCTTTCCCCTCTGGATGATACACCGATGAGAACATGTGCTTTATACCAAGCAACAAGCTAATCTGTTCAAAAATTGCATTTACAAAATGAGCCCCATTATCTGACCTCATCACCTCACACACCCCCCATCTAGGGGGGAAAACTTCCCTCACCAGGAATATGGCAGCACAGGTTGAGTCTGGGTGTGTACATGGACCTACTTCTATCCATCTAGAGAATGGACACACCACTACAGTTAAGTACCTGTACCCGTTACATACTTGAATCATGTCGACATAATCGACGTGCAAGTGCTGAAATGGCCCATTTGGCCGGGGGATGACTCCTCTCACTACTTTTAATTTGTTCCCAGGTGTGAACTGCTGGCAGATTATGCAGTTCACTATAAAGAATGCAACTTGCTCTGCTAAATTCGGTGTGAACCATTCTTCTGCGAGCGTTGCAGCTAGATTTTCTTTTGTCATATGGAAGGGGTAATGTAATTGCTCCAATGCTATCTTTAGTAGGGCTACAGGCATTACTGGTTTACCAGTGCTGGCCTGCCTCCACAATCCATCTGAGGGGTTTAAAGAACACCCTCTATGCTTCCACAGGTTCTTTTCGTCCTGTGGTGCCTCCCCTTGTAGCTCCATCAATTGGGTTTGCACCATAGTACTATAGGCCACTGGTGTGGCCCGAGCTATCATCACACGTTCATGGGTGCGTGCCACCTTTACTTCCATGATTGTCTCATTTTTGGATGCCATACGCTTGGCTTCCGTGTCTGCTGCGTGATTTCCACTTGACACGAAATCTGTTCCGTGAGTATGGGCGGCGCATTTCACGACCGCTATGCCCACTGGGAGCTGTAGTGCATTGATCAGTCTGTCCGATAAGGCTGCGTGTTGCACTGGCGTACCGTCTGCTTGGAGGTAGCCCCTCCTTTTCCAGCCCGCTAGTCCAGCGTGCACTGTGGATGTCACATAGGCGGAATCACTGTACACTGTTACTTCCTGGTCTGCATGATTCTCAATGGCGAGTATCAATGCCAATAACTCTGCAGCCTGTGCTGAATAATGATATGGTATTCGTGCACTAACAAGTACTTGAAATTCTCCATTTGCTGTGTGTTTTATTACAGAAATACCCGTATATTTTTGTCCGTCTTCTTGGTCGATTCTTGAAGAGCCGTCAATGAAAACGACCTGCCCTCCCGCCAGGGCATTTTCTTTTACCCTGGGGATTTCATCATAGAATTCTTCATAGTTTGCACAGTCATGCATCGGCTCTCCTTCAGTGACTGGCTCAGTGACTGGCTCAGCTATGAACGTAGCTGGGTTTACTGTTTTACATCGAACTATTTTGATCGATGGATTAGATATGATCACTTCATAGGCAGAAGCCCTTTGAGATGTCAATGTGCCTTTTGGTTTTTTCCAATATGGCATATAATGAGTGCTCGACCTATAATGTCATGGAGCATCCCATTACAATGGTTGTTGCCTTCTCTATGGCGAATGCTGCTGCAGCTAAGCTTTGTTCGCATGGGAACTGGCCTGTTCATTACTGGTTCCAGATTCCCACTGTAATATGCCAGGGGCTTGTATCCCAACAAGGTTTTTTGAGCGAGCACTGCTGTCATAACGCTGCCATTCGTGTGCGAGAACAGGTAGAATTCCTCTGCATAATTGAGAACTGGAGCCACGCAAATTGCTCTCTTGAGTTTAGTGAACCCCTCTTCCATCTCTTCAGTCCATTCAATTTTCTCTTTGGTCGGTTGGGCCTTCTTCAGGGCCTGGAGCAAGGGCTTGGTGTATGAGCTATAATCGAAGACCCATGCTCTAACATAATTGCACAGGCCTAGGAAGCTCTGCATTTGTTTTATCATGAGCAGCTTAGCCTTGTTCATGATAGCTTCAGCCCTTTCTGGGGTGACCTTTTTTCCTTCATGCGAGATTAGCTGGCCTATGTACAGCACCTCTTGTTTACAATATTGTAACTTTTCTTTCTCAACCTTATATCCTTTCTCAGTCAATATAGTCAGTAGCTTGATAGAATCTCATCTGCATTGTTCTTCAGTGGTGCTGCAGATCAGAATGTCATCGACATACTGCAAAACAACACTGTCTACTGTAATATTGCCTAGGTCCTGGATGGGGACTCACAGTACCCCTGCAGCAACCATAAACTTTTTAGGCGCATTTGTCTGAACGTGAAGGTCTTCAGATCTTGTGAGTCACAGTGCAGTGGGATTGAGAAAAAAGCATTTTTCAAATCAATCACTGTGAAATATTTTGCCTCAGTGGGTATGTTGCATAAGATTGTAGATAGATTAGGGACTAGAGGGAACTCGGCTTCAACAATATCATTTAATGCTCTTAAATATTGGATTAAACGCCAAGACCCCCCCTTTGATTTCTTGACGGGAAAAATCACCGCATTACAGGGTGATTCTGACATCACTAGGATGCCCTGTTCCATCGTAGCAGAAATTGTCTTTGCGATCCCTTCATCCGCTTCTCTGGACATGGGACATTGTCGCACTCTTGGTAAAATTGCCCCTGGTTTCAGTTTAATTTTCACTTCTCCTGCCCCTTTTAGGAGGCCTACGTCGTAGCCTTCTGTAGTCCATACTGAAACAGGCACCTGGGCCATATCGTCATCAAAGTATGCGGGTGGATCAGTGCCAACATCATTCTTTGAGGCACTTCTCGTTTGATCATTTTGACCCAGAATGTGAGACTTACTTCCACCCTGGTCTCTTTTAAGTCAGGATGTTCTTCGAACAGATCATCATCGGTGACGTTAGTCACTCAGTACCCTTCTTCAATGGTGATAATTGCACACCATTGTCTGCCTTCGTCGTCGAACCCTTCGACTATTACTACCTTCCCTCATACTGCTGCAATATGTATCAATATGGGAAACTCTTGTCCCTCTTCTTCATGGATAGGTATTCTTGGTCTGAATAGAAACTCATTAGGGGTTCTCATAGTTCTATCTGCTAGGCCAGGCAATCCCGCCATAAGCACACACACGCCATATGCGAATACTTCCGGTTCTAATGGTATAGCTCTCATGGCTATGCGTCCTGAGTATGCTATGATCATGTCGCACACGTTAGAATAATGCATTCCTAGAGTGGAGCATACTATGCCCTCCTCTGTGAATGATATAGTCATATTCAACTTTGTCATGAAATCTCGACCCAAAATGTTTACTGGGCTCTGGCGTGAATATAACAAGGGTACATTCATTTCACAATCCCCCACAGAGACTGGGAGATTGTCCATAAAGGGAACTCTGCTGTGAGCTCCTGTAAAACTCTGAGTATCTATGGCCTGGCCGGACAAGGAAAACTTGCCTTCTCGTATGCACGAGCGTGTAGCACCCGTGTCAACTAAGAAGGAATATTCTTTCCCCCCTATGACGACATTTACCCTAGGTTCCCTGTTAGGGTCTGGTGTCACTGATAGGATAGAACACATCAGGCATCCCAGCGAGCTGTCCTATTTCATGTATAAGTTCAGTCCACTGTATACTTGTGGATTTCCTCCATTTCCAGGGTTGACTCCCCCTCCGGAATTTGTTCCCTGTGATATTTGCGGTGGTGCCTGTTGGGATTGCCCCAGTGGCAAGTTCCCCATGTTTGAGTGTTGAACCCCTTGCTGCGCACCTTCCTGCATGTCCGGTGCTTGCTGCTGCACTTTGTGATTCTGTGCACCGCCCTGTTGCGGGAAGGCAAGCTGGTTCACCATGCCTGTTCCAATTCCTTGTCCATTTTGCCACGCGCCTTGGCTTCTGCACGCGCGTGCCACATGTCCTGTTATTCCACACAGCCAACACACTGGCGGTGGTCGGGCCATCTGTCCATTTGGCATATCTGGACTGCCCATCTGTATGTTTTGAAGCCCCCCTTGATTATACTGGAAACCGCCCGGATTAGCTTGAAACCCTCCCTGATTATTCTGCCATCCTCTTCCTCTGAATTCCCTTCCCCTTGGGTAAAATCCTGCGTTACCTTGGTTGTTCTGCGGCAGGTTAGTCGTATGTTGTACGCTTGATTCAGCTGGGCTGGTCAGCATAGCTCCTTCGAGAGCATACTTTGATAACTTCTTTTGCACCAGCTTCACTTCCTCACCCTTAGGAATTGCCTCTTTTTTTTATTCTTTTCTTGCAACAATCTACAGTGGTGTGCAATTGTCAACTGTATTTCGGCCCATGGTTTAGCTTCTACTCCTACCAATTTCTTGAGCTGTTTCTGCACTAGTTCAGACAATCCTTTGCACAATATATGGTAGAATACAGGGATAGATTTCGACCAAGATTTGTGCGTTTCGAGCACCCACGTGTCTTGAAAATTCTGGATATAAATCAACGGATCCTCTGACTCTTTCATTTTTCGAGTCATTATAGCTCCCATATCGGATGTGTGTGGGTACAGCACTCGAAGCGCTTTCCACACTGCTGCTCTACAATTATTGAATGGTGCTCCTTCATGGATAGTGTTAATTATGGTTACCCCAGGGTACCCAGCTCGCTTCCACACATCGTCTGCTCTCTCACCAAGTATGGCGATCAGGAGACCCTTAATGTCCCCTATAGCTAACGTGACACCCCCTGTCATTTTTTCTAATTCGTGTATCCACTTCCCGGCTCCTGATGTCAGCATTGGAAGCTTGTTTTTCAGGTTCTCTCGATCCATGTGTGGCCATGGAATAGATTGTGGGCTTGCGCCCCACTTTTCTAGCAGCGGGAATTGAAATGCGCAGTCTTCCTTCTCTTTCCCCATAGCTCTCCTGTCTATCACTGGGGTAGCACTCACGCATCACCGTCTACTTGGCAATGTCCCCTGTCTGTCTAGATAGGCACCCCCCTCTGACCGCAGGGTATTCCCTCATGTCGGTCAGGCTGCGTGGCAGACTCCGATGCCCTAGGTGCAGACTCGCTGGTGTCTGACCACCGTACCCATTGGTCCCTTGGGGGCCGCTTCTCGTGCCATCTCGCTTCTTTGTGTGCTCGTCCTCCGTCTCCTCACCAGAGTCGGACACTGATTGTTCCCAGTTCACGCAACTCCTTGCATCTTCTTCATTCTTACTAATTTCTAGCCGGTCCAAGGACAGTCTCCTGCTCCCACTACTTCGAGTGACATCCGTGGTGTAATTTAGTTGAGTGCTTTTCAAGCGAAGGTCTTCCCTTCCCCCTTGAGATATTCGTTCTAACCTCATCTCATCATATATCTTATCGATCGTTTCTCTGATGCTTCTGGTGTCGAAGTCATCTTCGATATTAACCCCATCCATGCCTGACACTGACTCGTTGGCAGGGAATAATTCTTCAATGTCTTCCCATTCTACAACAGGACCGGGTTTCTTAACTTCCCGCTCCAGATATTCGAGATCGTGTGCTCTCTGTCTACGTTTGCGTTCTATATCATCATCGACTTCCTTGCGCTTCCTTGCTTCTTCTCTAGTCTTATCTTCTTCCCTTCTTCTTTCATTTCTACGTTCCTTTGCCCTTCTAACTTCCTCATCTTCCCATCTCTTTACTCTCTTTTCACATACTCTTTGCTCTTCTTCCAACCTTAGCATGTTCTGCCTGTACTGTTCATAGGCTGCGTATTGTGTGCAACTGAGCGGTATTCCTTGCTCTTTGCGATAAAGTTGTTCTCGTCTCAGCCTATCCTTCATTTTTACCTTTTTGTCCCTTATTACCGTCTCCTTTTCTTCTTCTCTGTCGGTCTCACATCATCACTTCCTTTACCATCGAGTTTCAACAATATCTGTCCTCCCATCCATTCATCTTTTGCGAATGCTATCTCATCAGTTATGCCTTTGCTTCCTTTTAATTTCTTTTCCTCTCTCTCCTTAACGAGAGGTGCACAACTCTGTGCCTCATCTTTCCTCTCCTCATCGCCTCTCTCCTTGTCCCTCGGGACTGCAGAGGTCAAATTAATTTTCTGCTCCTTCTCCTTGATTTCGTCACTACTGTACGTAGGCGACTCATACTCGGGTTTACTGTACCCTGTAGCTTCCTTAAGCTCTCTTAACGGGTAGAGTCCCTCCGACTTACTCTCTTCAATCTCTGACTCAGGCGGGGCTGGTGGCGCGGTAGGCGTCTCACCCCCCTCTGTGCATACGTTTAGTATCCAGTCTGCAGGAGGCTCTTCCTCCTTTGGCTGTTCAAACATTTTCCACAGTTCTAGAACAGCAAGACGGTTCTCTAGTTTCTTACCTGTGTATGTGGCATGTAGATAAGTTGTCATATTTTGTAAGACGGCTTTAGATAAAGACCCGTTCTGTGGCCACAGCATAAACATTTTGTGGGCGGTACCCTTAACCCACTCCGCACTATACTTCTTAAGCTTGGGTGCGTGTTTGGGCAATTGCTTGCACAAATGGGAAATTGGGGTTATCTCTTCCATACTTGAATTTCGTTACCAACAATATGTTATGCTATTTTTACACCTCCAACAGTATGAGCGAGCAACAAATACGCAAGCTCCAATCCAATCCCTCCCGCCAAAATTCTATATCATCAATTTACTCAAGAACATCAATCCATTGGCGATTCCCTCCCTTTACGTGATTTACGGAATCGCGTAAAGCCCAAACTTCATTTCAAACAATCAATGATACAGTTCTTTACATTTGACATATAACAAGACACGCATGACAGACATTTGACAGACTAGACGGACACCAGCTGGACACACATATACCTTTCTTCTAATCAATACCCCGACATGGGGTTTAAACGAACCCCTTTAGTGCCGTCTTTAATCATCAATGTCGCCTAATCGTACCCCATTATGTGGGCTCTGAGTTCATGTTTCTTCTAACCACTGTATTAAAGCGCAGGAACAAGGCGAATCCTCTTTACTTTTTCTCTCGGGTGCCCTCCCGGTATCTTCT
The DNA here is from genome assembly GCF_040938575.1 of Ambystoma mexicanum. Taxonomy (NCBI): domain Eukaryota; kingdom Metazoa; phylum Chordata; class Amphibia; order Caudata; family Ambystomatidae; genus Ambystoma; species Ambystoma mexicanum. Next base: position 1,265,385,332 of record NC_090934.1, on the reverse strand, counting down.
ACTTTTTCCTCTCGGGTGTCCTCCCGGTATCCTCTACTTTTTCCTCTCGGGTGTCCTCCGGTATCCTCTACTTTTTATCTCGGGTGTCTATCCCGGTAACCTCTACTTTTTATCTCAGTTATCTATCCCGGTAACCACTTTTTATCAATTTATACTCGAGTCATTAACCTCTTATATACATTCTTATCTACTTCTGACTATTTTTATTTTTCTCCGCCACCCTCCGTTACCTTTCCCTTACTTGTTCTAATGCCTACAAGACATTTGCCAAAGTAATGAGTTTATTGTTTCACTCACCGCTTGCATCTTTTCCTGTCTGGAACTTCGGGATCACTGCCCCTCCTTTTTCCCGCCTCTTGCAGTCTTTTCTTCCGATCCGCTGCCCGTGGGAATGAGAAGGGTTATGCTTTGAAAGGCAGGTTCCTTCAGACCCACTGCAGATTTTATGGACTTACACTATCTTTGTCCACAGGCAGCTTCTCAGTCTACTCAGCCGCATGGCGAAGAACTCATGATATTGCCAAAGGCCTAGAGTTACTTCGTGCTGTCGGTCTATGGGTGTCTTAGTATTAATTAATCAATAGTTGATGGTCGAACCATCATCAAGCTACCAAGTGTACAGGAGGGTGGAGAATCCTCTGACGGGCCCATAGGTCAGAGCTCACCCTCTAGTACCTGCAAGACAAGAAAGCTGCACTTTGAGGAGGTTAGGGTGCAGGATTCACTTACTCCGACACACTTCAATAAGGACAACTCAATAGTTTGGCAAAGGGAAGTCTGTTTAATGACAAGTACAAAAAACGGGGAAACAAATGGTAATTAACAGAGTTGCGATCGCCTGTCTCGCTTCAACTCACAAATTCTTCAATCAGACAGCAACTTTTATGGGCAAATGTCATCATCATATGACGTGCAAAACTCATATATTTGTCATGCAATTCTATTGGTCGGAAAGGTAACTTAAGTATAGGTACTATATCTGTATATGGTAAAAGAGCATGCAGATTGGATAACTCTTATTGGGTGGGCGTCTACGCCCATCCCACTACATCACTTGTGATAGACGTCACTACAACTACAACATCTTATGGGTTCTACAAGCTATAGCACCCTAGATTATTTGGTCCATTGTGATTGGGTGGGTTACACCCCTAGGCATACATCTCCACTTTAATTAGCAGCATGCAGAATGGACACCCAGATGCGGAGTGCCCCAAGATTCACCCTGCCTCTATTCCATCAATCAGTACCTTTAGGGCTATGTGTCAATTAGTTGGCTAAGGATTGCCTCGAAACTGTAGCTTCTTATCAGGAAAAGCATGGGGCCTCCTTATCTCGGCCTTCACTGGCTGGCTGGTATGCTCTGAAGTTTCGATTCTCTGAGGCTGCAGCTTTCCTCCCTTCCGTGGGTTGACCTCGAATTCCCAGGTAGAGGGACTTCTTACTGCGTTTCGATTCCGCGCTTTCCTTTGACTTTGGCTGGAATATGAATCTTGGCCTTGCTAGCCCTCCGCAGTCTGGGACTAATTCTGCTTTTACAAGATGGAGTTGCACTTGTATAGCGTGCTTCATTGAGGTCGATATATACTTGGCGCATGCCGCTCTATTCTTCTACTAAGCATTGCAAGCAGTTCCGTTTACTTAGCTTCTTGCGTTTCAAGCCTATTACTTCCATCTCGTTTTGCAGCTATATTTCCTTACGTCTCTTTATGTATCAACAACTTTTCTTCTTGCACGTCCGCTACATCTTTAATCATTGGATTTTGCCCTTGTGTCATCTTTCGTTTCGTCGTTTATGTTGATCTGTACGTCACGTCTGGGCTCTTATGTCATCACCATTCACCTTCCATTAAGGCTCTGTGGGTCTCTTCGGGGACAGTCTGTAGGTAGTCTTCATTTCGTGTCAGCTGCTGGTACGGTTGTCTGAGAGGATTCCGTGCAGCCCATGGCTGTCTGGTTATGGGTATTTCAGCCGTATTGCTCTTCTGATAGGCATCGGGCATAGGCCCAGTATAGCTCTCTGTTGGTTCAATTGCTCCTCGTACATCACGTATTTTGGCGAGTATGCTTCTGGCATCTCGACATGGGCTTCTGGATTGCAGGCCATATTTGAGACCTCCTCTACAGGCCTTTGAACCGTGGGCCTCTTTCCTGTGGTAACCTATTTTATTTGCAAATGTTCTCATTGGAAAAGAGTTGGGTTTGCTGAAAATGTGTAATATCGGGCCACTTTGAAAATTATTTCCAGGGCCTCTTTTGGTTCCCAGTCCACGCCTGCATATAACTCAACATATCATTAAAAAGAATACTGAACCCTACATACAATCATTCTGTCAGACATTTGGCCGGCCAACTATGAATTGGAAATGAACACAAGAAAATCTACTAGCTTCCATTGATAAAAATGTTTTGTTGTTGTAGCAACTATTCAACATCTGGCAGGGACGATCGTGTGCTTAGCATCTTAAGGAAAGTGTGCATTGCCGTACCGTATAATAAAGCCTGGCCAGAGGTTTCTGCTCTGGAAGGCTTGTGCTTTCCTGGAATACACGCGCACTTCGCTTCGCAGCACCGATGTATTATTTCTGCTTCTGACAAGCAGTGTGGGGGCTAGTCAATATGGGAAGGGGGGGGCGGGTTGAGAATCCTGTACCTGGCACAGGTTTAGCATGCGATTGTTGACTCTATGAACGCCAGAAGTAAACATGCGACTGTGGACTCTCTGAACGCTGGACGTAAACAACCTTCTGGTGGATTTTGAACAGGGAGGATGCTCTGGCACGGGCTGGTTGCTAGCGAGAACGGTCTAAATAAATGCATGTTTCTTTCCAGCTACCAGGCGTTTTCGGCTTTAATGGGAGCATTTATTGCAACCACTTGCTTGATGTACTGGTGAGCCAGCCTTCGGACAGTTAGAAGTATACCGAAGAAAGTAGTGGAGACTTGACCCCGGGCGGGGGACGTATTAGGCAGGAAAGGAGCACCGTGCAACACATTTTTTCAAAGGGTTGCAGCCGTGCTGATTGACAGGCAATTGAGTTGAAACAAATTTCAGTTTATCTGTAACTTCCATTGGTTAATAAAATGCAGAAGTGTGCTTTAACTTCACAAAGAACAGTTCCTGAATGTTGAAAATAGTTGCAAAAAGTAGTGGAATTGTTAACAGTAAAAAAAAAACAAGCAGTGGAACACCACTCCCAACTGTTGCCACTGACTTTGACCACTGGCTTCAGAAAGCCAAATTCTTGTCCTGGACTAGATCAAATTTGGTAAAGGCATACCAACCATAGGCAGCTGACTCAGTGTGAAGCACTTTCTCTTCAAAGATGTGCGCCACGAGGGGCCCGGAGCACGATGCGCACAGGCCTCCAACGCAATAAATAGGGAAGGATTGTGGGATGAACTTTTAGGATGAGCCTGCAACTCGCCATGGTAAAGAAAGCTATTCTACGCAGATGTTTGGCCAAATGAGGGCCATTTTCAAATGAACGCATTGAACTTTAAATACTCTGAAGCAGGGTCTGCTTCGAGCTATTCAGCATGTGGATCGCTGATGTCCCCAATTATGCAAACAAAGCCCATGCGTATCAATTCTTAAGTGAAGCCCAGTGTCCGTAACTGGGAATAAATGCATGGCCATAGGCTGCCAAAACCATCCTAAATGGCAGGACACAGATTGGATGTTGAAAACTGCTAGCTTAACTTTCTGAATACTACCAAGAAATATCTTGGGAAACTAAGCTAAACAAAAAAAAAATGGTGATTGTTTCTAGTAGGAAGATCCACTGGGAGTGTAGGCCGCTGAGCGATTGAGCCGGCGGACTGCTAGAAGCATTTGAGTCTATTCTCCACAGTAGTCTGCAGCGTCAATAGTGAGTCGACTGTAGGTGGTCACACCAATTGGAACTTGCAAATGCCAAGCTTTTGGCTGCCACATTTCCTGCAAAGGAATGGGCTAGCCAATGATGGAGCCCTAAATCGAAGCATTGGTGGGGATTTAAATTTAAACGACATCCATATCCTAACATACAGCTCTGAGAGCCATTCCGTTTGGGAATTGGCGAAATGAACAGAAAGCAAAGCAATCTCCGAGAGCTCCGTTTTGGGTTCACACAGGTCTATTCCTATGGAAGGTGTTTGACATCACATTGCTTTCTTGCCGCTCTCCTCACAGGTCTGTTTCGCGATATCTCTATACTTTGACATTCGCGCAGGGCAGGATGGTGAAATGATTGACCTGCTGTGACATTACATTGGGAGCATCTTTGCTCAGCACTTATGTTAAAAAGCCGAAACATACAGTGTAGAACTTGGCCTAATGCCTTCCTTGAGTATGTGTCTAACAATAGGCAATTCTTCTTCTATATAAACGAAATTGTAGATAAGGAATTAGGCTACGAAGACGATCATGGAGATAAATACTTTCCTTAAGATGCTAAGCACAGCCCATCACAGCTGTTCCATTTGTGTATGGATGCATAAATATACAAATTTGTCATGTCAGCTTAAAAGGAAATGTATGGACATAGGAGTGGGGCTACTCCCAGAATGAATGGCCGACCGTGCACGAGCCAACTAACCGCTGAGCAAAATAGAAGCGGACTGTGTGAGTTGGAGAACGGGTTGGTCTCCCACTTTTTGTTTAGTTGGCCTCCATTTGTTATTTCACTACTAAAATTTTTCAAAATACTTTACAGCATCCCTGTATGGAATTTTGAGAAAGTACGCTAACTTGTTGTTTGGATCGTTCACTTTCTATTTTTATGGGTAATACAACAATATTTTTGAAAAGTTTCCAATTAATGATGGATTTAATACGTCTAAGTATTTATTGATGCTTAATTGTATTTTGCCAGGTGGAAACATATTTGGTTTCTAAAAAAATATTGAGGGACAAGTGAATGCATCAACGTTTCCTCTCCTGTATCCAAGTGTTCAGGCTTTGGAAAAAAAGAACATTTCAAAAAATCTGGCATAATTTGGCAGAGTTCTTGAGGATGTGGATTAAGTTTCCATAGCCACTGCATCTTCTATGTGTAATGCAGGAGGGAAGGAGTCTGCTTCCTGTGATCTACCTGTTGTGTGGCATGGAGCTTGCACTGCTAATGCTTAAGCTTGTCCTTTCAACAAGGCAAGTATATACCTCTGCTGTCTGTGCCTTACTTATTCTCTGTTAATGTGAGGAGACCTTTGACTGCTGCATCTGCTGACCCAACACCAGCATCAATTAACAAACTACATGCAGATGTTCTGCGGGCTTGCATGCTACAAACCTTCGGCACCATGAGGTGTGCATGCAGCTCAGTAACAGGAGTTCCCAGACAGGTTTCAACAGCAGTGCCCATACAGGTAGGATACCATCAACAGTGATTCAAGAAGTCAGGAATATGATATGATAGGTTATTTATAACGTGCTTAATACCCAGAGGTTTCTAAGCGCAGACCCCGGGATCGAACCTGTGTTGCTTCCCCTTGTTTTGCTTCCAAGGCGAGCACGTTGCTGCTGAGCTATCCTCCCAGGTGGAATAGATGGATTTCATGAATGTGGGCCACTTTTTTGTTGTGGCCCACTTTTGTGGGTGGTTGTCCGGGCTTATATCTTGACCCTTATGCAAGTTGTGCTTTTTAAAGAATATTTATTCTGTAACACTGGTCAAAACTACTAGCCGCATGGTGAAATAACTTATGAAACTGGCCCACTTGGCCAAAAAAGTGGCCCACACTAGCATTTTGCGTTTTTGGTTTGGGCATTGCCCTATTGTCCTATAGGCCAGTCCGAGCCTGACCCTCATCTCTGCAACAAAGAGGAAGTCATCACTCCAAAGCTGATAGAACATGTCACAGAGGATGCCTGTCTCTTAGTTGCCTTTTGCTAGTCCTTCTTAATTACATTTCCACCTACCCCTGGGGACTTGTCTCCACTCTGTATCCCTGCTGCTGCTTACCAGGAAGTGCCTTGATGTGTCCTTCTTCACTCCCTGTGCCATTTTGAAGACAGGACAGAGGTAGTAGCCAAAAAAACGGAAGGAGCTGTACTACCAACAGGCAGTGGGGCTACTGTAGTCTGGCGAGGCTATGGGTAAGGAGAAAACAGGCCCTTTTATTTCAAAAGCTTCGGAACCGAGATACACGGGGGGGATGCACGTGACATACTTGAAACAAGTGCACTTGACATTTGTAGCCAAGCACTTGTAGAAGGGACAGAGACTAAGGCCCTCCAAACTCCCACAACCCACCTCTCGGGCCGGACTAGCTCTTGCAAAAGACCTGGCAGGTGTCCTGCCCCCTCACCTCACCAGGAAGAGAGGGGTCCCAATCCCCTCCCTGTCGAAACAGCGAAGGGGACCTTCATGTGGAAAGTGTTCCAGTGCAATGTGATATTATGCTATGTTTATGCATTATTAAGCACTTACACTGTGCCCATCACTCCCTGCAGTGGTCTGAATGCGCTGAATTATATCCCCACCCAAGGGAACAAGACCCTGGCCAGTGGAAGAAAAGAGGGGCGGGGGGAGATGAGAGAAAAGAAGGAGGAGTAAATGAGATACCAAAGGAGAGACAAAGGGGAAGAAAAAGAGGATTGAAAGATGGGAGAAATGGTTTTGGTAGTAGGGATGCATGTGTAAATAATGTTGATGCCTCAGGTGAGGCGCTCATTGGAGGGAAAGTAATAAAATCTTCAATCAGAAAGCCATGTATACCCCTGCCACAAATAGGGCCCGGCTAGGAAGGGGGTTAATAATACAATATATGGAGACCACAAGAAGGAGTTTAAACGTTTGTATTCAATGTGTGTGCTTACTAGTGGATTTACCTGACTGTACCATGTTCCCCACCATGGGGGTCACATGGAACACTGGACTGTAAAACAATGCACAGGTCTCCCCTGTCGCTGGACATGGACTGAACTCCCCTGGGAGAAGAAAAGAACCGATCAAAGTAACAGGTAAAAGGAGAGCCAGGGGAAAGAAAGGCAGTGAAAGCAAAGGAGAGTGTAAAAAGACTGAAAGAAAAAGAAAGAGCTGTCTTCCCTGGGGGTCACAGTCTCGAGCGGCCCCCCAGGGCCCTTTGATGGGTTGAGCCGGGCTGCGTCTGCCAGCTGCAGCCCGGTGTGAAGACGGACCCTGAGCAAGAGCGTGGCCTGAGAGGCATTGACCCGCCCGGTGGCCAACCTGGTCAGGCCAAAAGATGGGAAAAGTCCTGCTCGGCGTGCGCGGTGCGCCCCAGGTGGAGATAATGCCTGGGGCCGCATGTCACAGCGACCCGAACTTGAGCATGGCCTGTTGGCTACAGGCCGCCTAGGAGCCAGTCTGGGCAGCCCAGAGGTAGGAGAAGTCCAGAGGTGCGTGCGTGGTGCGGCCCGGGTGAAGAGTAAGGCGTGCAGGAGTAAACTGTGAAGAAAAGAAGATCCCCAACAGCACCAGCGGGGAGCCAGGGAGACCGCCAGCACCGCCGGGGGCCTGCAGGAAATCCGCTCTGTCCAAAATCAGACAGGGAGAGCGAAAAAAGAACTTACCCGGAGCCCGGCCGCAACGTCCTATGCAGCCGAGCTCAGCGCAATGTGCACTAGCTGTGCACTGTCTCCGCCCAGGTGGGGTAGGCCTGAGCGGAGTCCAACAAAGACTTTCCCTGCCTGGAAAACATCACCACAGAGGAAATTTAACCCTGGGATAACGTGGGCTCATAAGCCCAACGAACGATTAGGGCGGCCAGAGCCTTATCAAAATTAAAAGACTGCCACAGAGGCAAACGGATACCTTACTGTTGCGCTGCCAGCAGGCAGCATGGGCTCACAGGCCCCAATGAGCATTTAGGGCTGGTAGAGCCCCAACTTAATAGCACCACCGCCACTGAGGAAAGCTTGACAATGGGTTTCTGAAGCTCTGCAGCAACAGCACCACCACAGAGGAATCAAGGGCTTGCAAAGCTCCATGAAGCCCAGGGGCACCGCGGCAGAGCAGGGAGTTTGAGATGCACTTTGGGGGGCAGCACCCCAGCACAGGTGCTGCAACTAAAAGGTACTGTGCACTATTGATATGTTTTTGTGACTGTGGCTGACAGGTGACTGACAAGAGGGACTGAAAGTTAAATACAAGTAAGGGCAGCCTGCAGCTGCCAAGTTTATTAAAAAAAAAGGGGAAATTCATGAAATGTTTCTAAGGAGCTCATGGACGGGTTGCATGGGAGTGTGAAGCCCAGGGTATGATCAATTAGGAATTTGGCTTAATAATAATTTAATAATAATAATAATAATTTGGCACTTATATAGCGCTACGAACCCTCAGGTATCTGAGCGCTGCTTATTATTACCCACGGTGTGTGGTGCTCATATGATGGAGGGCTGTATTCCATGGTATCTTCTACCTTGTCTTAAGCACAGCGAGTGAATGGGAAACATGAAAGAGGTGCACTGTCATGGGAAATGGCAGTAAAGAAGTGATTTGTTTTTATATAAAAGTCTGCAAGGGCACTAAAATGTCCCCCCGGTTTACTGTGCCTTATTAACATCTGCAACTCAGCACCTTGGCCCATCTCCTGAATTAATATCTTTTATTTGCAGGTTGCTTAGCGCTCCACCAGAGCTGCTGGTCTGGGATGGTGGGGTGATGTCAGTGGGTCCATTCCTGGTCCTGAGGATTTATAATACTGAGCATTCCCGGGCCAGGAAATAAAAACAGGAGCTACACATGCATTTTCCGTGACAGTGGGTTCGAGTACATTGGTGAGTGGGACTGAACATAGTCAGTGGAAGGTTGTGTTGCAGACTTGTGATGTGCTCGTGCTTACTCTTAAAGTGTGGAGGCTTCCTCGTCAGAGGAGTTCATAAAGCGCCCTTGCTGGGAGGATTGTCGGGGAATGCCAAGCCAACTGACTGAGGTGTCAGCACCAAGAGTTGCTTGTTTACGGACAAAGACAGGGAGCGCAAAAGAGAAGAGGTGGAGGTGTGAAGGTCGAACCAGAACCTTCAAGGACCGGGTTTGCTGGTTCAACGATGGCTAAGGCCAATTAGAAGTAGGTTATACCTGTAAATGTCAGCAACCGCAATAAATCACTACTCTGTTATTATGTAGCTAAGTACTTTGAGGATTAGGTCCTCAACAGTGACTGAATGGTATCACCATTCTCTTCTCTAATACCAAACAAAGTGAGGAGTAAGCCCACAACATCTTGGTTGGATTTTTGGTAAAGGAGGAGAGGCCTGTAACCACAGTGAATGTGGTAAATGCCCCATGCTCCAATTGCTTGAGAAAAACGTATAATTGCATGTAAATGTTCAATGCGCTAGGGGTAATTCACGACGATGGCATTGAGAGAACGTTGTTTAATATTAAACCATGTTATGACAGGATACAAGGAATAAGCCAAAATTCATTTTGGGAGTATTGTATTAATTCATGCAAATACATCATTGATGATTGCATTATATAATGTATGGGAGAAGGCAGTGATAAAGTTGGAAGATGGGGTTTCCGTTTGAATTTTGGAATGTATAGGTCTATGGAGTCGGTCTTGCTTTTGATTAAAGTATGACGTGACTGGGAATTGTTTATTTATTTAAGACAGCTTGGTGAAATTGCACTATGATTTGTTATCTTTAACTCTGTCATTTTATATTTTATGTGAAATCGTTCAGTGGACTAATAAAAACATTGTTAATAATAATTAAAAACATTTTTTTAAAGTATGTAATATTATAGACGGGTACCCAAAAAGTCCAGTAAACAAGGGAGCTCCCAACAACAATGCAGGACGGGAGTTTACATCACAAAAGAATCAAGTCCAGCATGGAATGGCCATGTTCACTTCTCCTGAGCTATTGTAAAATGTGAAACTAACCAAAGTAGTCCTCTCAGTTCCTAGGTTTAACCTAAAAACTGCAGTAGGTGCTAGTTTTCCGGTCCAAGCTGTCAAATATTGGAACTCCTTGCCTCCCATCACCAGAATCAAACCCTCCTTCTGTGCGTTCAGAACCAGAGTAACGAGCTGGCTCACAGACAAGTCTAACATCTGAGGCCTTAGTTGGTACCACCACTAAAGGTGCTCCCAGGGCACCATAATCATGTCTTCACTGTGTTTTGATCCTCTGATGCCATTTATAATTATTATCGTCACGTCTTCACCTCTCTGTATTTATTGTTTGCCAGACCTACCTGTAACCTTGGTCGACCCAATTGTTGATGTCTTATATATGTATACCTGTAGCATGCTAACATTTTTCCAGCGCCCAGTTACCTCAGGGTTAGGTGCACAATACAAATAATAAAGAAATACAAATTAATACATGAGAAAATCAATGAGTTATTGCCCTGCAAACATGGATGGCCTATGAATGGTCACTTAGGTGCCTAAACCCCTGAGTAATACATTACAATTAAGTAAAAATCACAGCCTATGTTGACTTCCCACAAGACTGAATTACTGATTCAAGTAAATGTCACATTGCCATGGACATCATAAACTGTTAATTGAACAGAGGGTAAACACACACTGCTACTAGACATTGAAGTAAGTGCACAGACAATAAAAGAAGACAAAGAAATGCAAAAATTAATTAGAAGCTTAGCGTCTGGCATCTATTAACAGGTACAACGGGAAGTGACGTATAAACGTAAATTGAGTTTTAAGATATACAGCTTGGTAGTGGTACCCAGTCTTTTTACTAACTAATTTCTGCCAACAATATTTTTACTGCACAGTTTCGATTGCAAAGAGAGGTCCCCGGCGTTTTGAGGCAAAATAAGGTAAAAAGTGTGCCATATAAAATGGCTGGTAAAAACATGGTCGGTAAAAGCACATGGAACCATACAGGAGTTTGTGCAAATAGTGCTCTTCCTAGTGCCTCCTGGCAAAGTGCCAAGCAGACTGTCTCATTGACAAGAATCATAGGGCTTTGGAGATCTTTAAACTCTTTCAAGTACCAAAAGAAAATTACGGAGATATCTGACTGCAACAATCTTGTAGAGGGATCACTGAGGAGCCAGCTCGCCCAATGAGCACACACCTTGGGAAAGCCTTCTCCCGATTCCTCAACAGTTCCATACAGTATTGGATGAACCAAAGCTGGTTGCAGAAAAGTCCTTCCAAAACTGAGATTATACTATTCGGCTGGAAACGTAGAGCTTCCTGTTGGGGTTCTCATGCGCACCCTTTTCAGTCATACCCTAAGTATTAAAAACTTGACCAGGGGTAGTTTACACTGACGTGTTTCTCAATCACCCCAGATACTGGTGGGTGAAATAGCTTTTTCCCAACTCTTCAAAATCGGATGAAATTTGTTACGGGGTTAATGACAAATGACGGGGGACATACAGCATCTTTATAGGTATTGTCCAACCCATTGACCACCCATGACCATGTTAATCCCTATAGCCATTGAAACCCACTGCATGACCCTCCCCTCCCAAAACACATCCTACTAGGATCTCTTTGAGCTAGCTCTGTCAAGCAGTAACATCAAATATTTGACTACCAGTGTTATTTCTAAGTAGTCTGCTGAGAGGTAATCGCTTAACTGCAGCTATATATGCACTACTGCTGTAATAAAAATGTCTTAACTAAGTGTGCTTTCAGCCTTCTAGATTTACTTCTGATCCTTATACAGAATCCCTGTTCAAAAGAAGCGTTGACAAGGCCAACAGCTTTGTCTCATGCATCGGTATTCGTTGGGCATTTGCAAGGCACTGCAATCATATGCCCAGGAAATCACACCATTTTCAAGCAGTTGCCAAATTATGGCCAGGTAGTAGCATTTTGGCAGTGCCTGGACATGTCGATCCAATGTCTACACAAAAACCAAAGCGGTTGGCTTTGCCAGTGCCTGTTTTGGTTAGGGTCTGGATCTAGTTCGATTTATCTCACATCTTCAACGTGTATACTTTCTACGGCCCCCTAGGTCTACATGCTGGACATTAAGGTGTGCATCTGAAATGCTGGTGGAACTACCAATATATTTCCTATGTTCCAATGAAGGGGGCATTTTGCTGGCAGGAATACTTAAGTGTAGGACCTTCTACGAGTACATTTTTGGTGGTCTGCAAGATCTTTTAAAATAAGTAGAATGATGTTAGTGCTCATAAAATATTTGCATCAGGTTCCATATGTTATGTTATGTTATTCTGCATTTGTATAGTGCCTAATATACCACTAGTATGATCTCAAAGCGCTGTGGGTTGAACGCATTCAGGGACTATAGTCCAGGTCAGTGGAGAGAGTACGGTAGTAAAAAGTGGTTGTGTGCACTCAGTATGTGTGCAGCCAGTGCGGTTTACATGGTTTGTAGCTGCATTCTAATGCTGGGTGTGGTGCAGTGGTTGTGTGAGGTCAGTAGAATGTGTGAAGCAAGGCCATTGACCTCAGAGTTTGCATTCCGGCAGTGGTGGAGCTTGTGTATGACATTATGTGTGCAGTTAGGCCGATTTATTTCGTGGGGTATAGCTGCGTTGTAAAGACTGTTGAGGTGTTCATGGTGGTGTGTAGGTATGTGTGCAGCTAGGCCGAAACTGATCGAGGAGGTAAAGCTGCATTCTATTGCTTGGTGGTGTAGAGGACAGAGTGAGCATATCGGTAGGTGTGAGTGTCTGTGCGGATTGGTGGGAGAACCCTATTTCAGATTACCTTCCAGTGCCCACTGAGCTGACCGTAACTATTCTAGTAGTTTGGAGCATTGGTTCGCCGGGAGAGATTCACAGTCTAGCGCAGAGTTTGTTCTGATTACCGGGCTTGACTTTGTCCTTCCCTGCTTGGCAGTGTCATCGGTGTTGAGTGGCCCTATTCCTAATTATTGGGTTAAGCGAATTGCTTGTCCATGGTCGTCCCTCCGTGTCGTTGAGTCTGCCATGGTTTTTTAGGAAGATACCTTCTCATTGTGCAGTTACATGCAGACTGTTATATCTGACTTATGAGTCCTAGCTTGATTCGATGACTGGTGTTCAGTGGACCCAAGGACCAGCAACAGCCACTATGGTCATCCCTGTGTCTTGTTGGGTATGTAGATTGCTTATAGGAAGACACCTTCTCAGTGTGCATTTATATCATTGCTAATATTGTCTTAAACATGGATGTTCTCTCCGCCCAACCTTCCCCGGTTGGACGATGAGCTCCTAGCTCCAATGAAAGGGGAGGCAAAGCATATTTAAGTAATATTAATGGGTGAGTGCACTTTGGGAATGAAGTCAAGTTATCGTAAAAGTGTAATCATTATTTTAATCAGTTCTCCCAATTGAGAGTGTTGTTGATAACTTGTTTTTAGCTGAACAGTGGCTCTAAATGTCCCTTGCTTATTTGTATCTCTTACCATCTTTGCAGCATGTTTGTCTCATCATGTATCATTTTGCAGGGCTACTGTTAGTTCACTTGTGGTTTCTGTATCACTCAGTTACCTTTGGTTTTGTCTGCTTTGGGGATTTTTTCCTGGGACTATTTATGCTTCTATCCACAGCTTGCGACGCACCCCATTTGAGGGCTCATATTGATACCTACAAGGGGCTGTATATTCTGAGTGTTCATATTTAAGGGTTGCATATAAAATGCCTGGTTTCAGGCATATTGGCTCTTGTCCTCAGTTTTCAGCAGCTAATCGGCACCCTTTTGATTTGTCATGTTCACCACTCATGAAAGTCCTTCTCCTTAATTCTTCAAACATTTCACTCAGCTTGCCGCATCTACCCTCCACAGGCTTAAACTAGGTTTGGGGGTAAATATAAAACTCTATTATTCAAAACCTTTCTTGAACGTTTTGGGATCCACAAATGTGTTGTTCATCTAACATGCAATTACAGCTATGTTTAAGTTTTGGTACCTTAAGTTTGTAGAGAATTTGTTGAGGTTGTGAGTCAGTGTGCTACTTGGGATTTACGTTCATCCTCAAATATACTCATGTACTGAGTAGTACGCACAATGCGAGTTAGTGCACAAATTGTGCACAGAATTATTTAAACTTGACTGCCAACTAGTGGCACAGAGGAGCAGATATGACAAGATATATTTGCATTGCAAGCTTCTGATTGAATCGCTGTATCTGCAAACATACGAACGCCGACAGTTGTTTCGGTCTTGCACATTTTCCAGATAGAGCTTAGTCAGGCCATACGTAGCATCAGATGTGAAGAATAAGGCCAAAGAAAGGAATCCAATAACACAATAAATGCAAAACATTCTCTAACGGATATCATCACTGTAGGACGATGTTCAAGGTGGCATTGAAGTGCCTGAAACGGACTGCATGAAGGTCACTCTGGTAACGGGTATCATCTCTAACAAGGTTGTAGAATAAGCATAAGTGCATTAAACGATATACAGCATATCATTAATGCTACTGGTCCTGATTGCTGGAACTATGCTTGGTGGTTGAGTAATAAAAAGACATCGGAATCCGATTGAGGAATCCTACAGGAAGCTTCCCTTCTGTGTTTGCTATGCAGTACATTTGTTTGCTTCTCATGTATCATTTCCTCCTCTCCCTATCACTCGATCAACACCTTACATCAATAAGGATTGATATCATGATCACTGATTGCAAGGCTGCGTCGGGAAGTCCAGGATGCAGGATTTCCTTCTGCATGTCATCACAGAATGAATTAATTGTTAGAAACCACAATATGATGGAGGCCTGCAAAGTAAAAGTGAGCTGAGCACCCACCTCACAACCTCACAGTGTGTAATCTCCTCATGGTTAGATCACCTTTAAATCACCTATCCATGGACAATGAAATATGAGCCATGCACAGTCAGATTCTCTACCATGATATATCTATGGACATGCAAATTGGAACAAAGAATCCCCGCTATAGAGTCTTTTCACATCTAAAGCCCTTGTGAGTGACAACAGATAGGGAGTGGTCTATGCTCTTGACTAGCTATAAGAAAAATATCCCTGACCTTTGGCTACTAGGGATACCACATGGGATATTCCTGGGACTACACTAGACTCCCCTGAAGCTGCATGAGCGGAAACCTGATGGCCAACTCCAACAGCCGTGTCAATTCACTCAAATCCTGCATGCAGAAGTTGTGGGATCACATGACCTTAGACGCCCGTTTGATGACATCAAATCCCTACCATTTCTGACTTGTCCACTCACTGCCTCAGTGCATTTTGCACAGCCGATCATTTTCCCAGGTATGTTGAGTTGCAACAATCAATCCATTTAGGGTCTGGATAGGACAACTGATAGATTAAACGTAACAGTGGCGCACGCCATGGCTCCTAGTGTAATGTGTGGGATTTACTTCTCAGAGCTGCCACTGCAACACTCAAGACTGCTCCTCCATGTGACAATGCAAATATAAATGCATCATCAATAATGTGGGGAGCATGCAAGCACGGGGTGCTGCATCACTCTGCCAATCAAGTAAGGAATGTATTGTACTACAGACTTAAGACATCATTTCAGATCATAAAATAAACGCATTGTTCAGGGCATAGAGTGGGTGGGGGCTAACCAGGGCTCAGTCTTGCCAGTCTCCAAATATTGTGTCACTCTCGTCTTCCCACTCAGTCTCTCGTCTTCACCCAAGGGCAATCTGATATGGCTAAGTGGGGGGATCCTTTCATAATATCATCATTTTGTGTTCCCCATCACTCATTCTGCATAGAGCCAGTTCCTGGCTCTGAAACCTCGGTCAGTTGGCTCTACTTTACCACAACCCCCTCCTGTCATCAGTGGGGGGGAGTGGGGTATCTAAAATGAGTATCTGGTTAGAAGCCTCCACAATTCCTAGGAACTCTTGAGAACATCTCAAGGCCATCGCACATCTACAACATGACTTAACGTTATACTTCCACCATACTAGTAATGGCCTGCATGAAAGTCCTGCTGGCCAATAAGGGAGGCTCTTGTCCTTTCGGTTGGTTAAATTTTCTCCTGGTTAAAAAACTGAAAACTATGCATCCATCTCAATATTCACTATCAACCACCCTTATGTTTCCATTTCCTTACATGTTGTGAATTAAGTCTGTACATTTTTGTCTCCCTGACTTCTCCCACTCTTCCCCTTTACCGCTCCCCTTGGCCGCTGTTTCCTTTTCACACCAAATACCACGATATGGATGCTACCCGTGGCAGGGTCACAATTTGTCTCTACACGACAAGGTTCAGAGCTTTAAGGCCACTGCTGTAGTTATGTGTGCATTGTATAAGGTAACATAGCATAATATAGCATAACATTTGCTTAAAGGAACATTGTTTTTCTGGATAGGCATTTTAGGGAGATTATGCTCAGCTCGGCCAACTGGAGAACCTAGACATGATTTTGAATGTTCTCGATCCGTTGACCTTGACTAAACACTTTGATATGGGCGCAGCCCCCATGAAAGTATTTGAAATAGGGGCTAATAGCTTGCTCAAGAAATGTGCTCCTTTAAAAATAGTACACCCTTTATCCTAGAATCCTATCAAGTTGGAAGTGGCGTAGGAATTAATCACACCACCTGTGGAGTGGAAAGTGGGACAGACTCCTTAAGAAATAATTAACAAATCCGTTTTTGTAATGAAAGTTAATAAGAAAAATCAACAGGAATATATGTTTTTTAAATATGGGATGAATAGTCTACCAAGACAGCAGATGGAGCATATGCAGCAGCAACAACATATTCACTAAGACATTAACTAGATACGCTGTGTCATGAATAATAACACAACTAATTGCAATTTCAAGCATTTCAATAAGGAACAAGGCCGTCGCCTGTCTGTCCTGGTTAATGCAAAGAAGAGCAGAGAGGAGGGTCGCAGGCTGTCGGCTGTGAGGGCGACTCAACATCATCATCCATGCCCCTGCATACAGCAGGGGTATGGATGGCTCAGGGCAACGTGCTCGCCTTGGAAGCAAGACGACACAGAGCGGCAAGACGACACGGAGCAACACAGGTTCGATCCCCGGGTCCGCGATTAGAAACCTCTGGGTATTAAGCCCTTTATAAATAACCTATCATATCATAGACCCCTGCACCATCCACAGACTGAATTCTCATCAAAGAGGTAAGCCCTTGCAGGCTTTAACAATGAAAATGTTTGGCTGTATGCCTTTTGAAAATGGCTGCCCCCTTTGTCCAGCTGCCTCATTGCCTTTCCTGCTTCATGTCCAGCTTGGGGCTGATTGGCCTTATCTTTCAGCTAAGGGCCAATCCCAGGGAGCCGGCAGGCAAAGCCGGCCCCCACTAAGACCTGCTTCAAGGCTGTCGCCTGTCTGGCCTGTCCGGCCGTGGCCTGTTCGCCATGCCTCTGCCTTGCTTTTCTTCGTCCTCTACCGGATGCTTCCTGAGATCCGCAGGCTTGTTCTTCGCTGCATCACTCGCTGCCTCCTAACGGTAAGTGCTGCCTCCCTCCTGCATTGGCCGCGCCCCCTGCTTTCATGCTAGCCTTCTAGCCTCTCCTCAACACCTATGGCCGCGCTTGTTGTCCGACCCTGTCTCTGAGCCAATTTTCTGCGCTTGAAGCCGCAGTCTGGGTCTTGCCTGCTCATCATTCTGCCTTCCTAGGAGCTGCCCTCTCCTCCTTGTGAGCCTTGCCCCCTTGAATTCATGATCTCTCTCCCGACCCCTAATCGCTGCATAGTTCTACCTACACTCCTTATCTCCATCCTGTTCGCTGCTCCTGGTTTCCCCCCAATGGCTCCTCTTCATGACTCTATCAGTCTTGCTTTGCCTGCTCCACTATCCATGAGCCAGTTCTCTGCTGACGCCTGCAGCCACCTTCTTTCCATGAACTTCCCTCTGCTGCCCTGCCTTCTATGGCCTACTCCTTTTCTGTGATCTGATGTACATCAGTGTTCTACTCGTGGTGTAAGGTTCTCTGTAATTCTTGCATTGTTTTTGTCATTTTCTCTCTGCAGCCATGTCACTTTGCTGCTGCCTACCAACTGTGATATTATACTTTGTTTCCTTACATTGATTGGTGGATTACTCCTCTGCAGCCCCATTGCCTTCGTTGCTGCATTTTAGTGTTGTTCTTTGCCTGTATCACCTTCCTCCCTTCCTGCACCACCCTTCCTTCCCCTCAGACCTCCTTTTATGTTGATGTTCAGCACTTGCACATTCCAATCGTCTCACGACCTAGGCAGAATGTTATTGTTTGTTTTCTTCCCCCTAACCCCGTCCTGTACTTCCTTTCCTCCTCCTCTTACTCTGCTCTCATACTACAGCACTTGCAGGTCCCGAATGTTTCAAGACCTTTTAAGAACGTTATCGCTAATTCCCCCGTCTTGGTGTGCCCTGGAACACAATTTTCCTGTATAGTACGCATTACAAATGACCAATAAATAAATCAAATAAAATAAGGATAAACATGATCCGTAAACACCTTATTTAAGAGCATCAATCAGTTTGTTTAAGTTATTCTGAAAAATGTATTTTAGCTTTCGAGAGCATCGGGAAAAAACATATTATCTACATGTCCACAAGACCATGTGCTAAAGCTACATTGGTTATTTCACTGGAATTATAGAAAGAGTGTGTTAACCTCTCGTACGCATCCTCCGATAGTAGTATGTAGTAGCACAACAAAAAGATCAGGCAGATGTTGGTGAATAGACAGGGATGAAATGGTGAGAAGCAGACAGATTAACAAGACTGATCTTGAAACATAAAAGTGGCTGGTGGAGGAGGAGATTGGCAAACACGTTGAAGATATCATAGTGGGGTATGGTTCCTAGATCATGGCAGGCAAGAAGAGTCGCTCCCATCTACAAGAAAGGTCGTGATTGAGGCTCATATGCTTACAGATGAATTTCTCTTTTGATCTCTATCATTAAACCTTTTTGCACAGGTTATACCCACCTGTATTAAAACATTTATTGAGAATTTAGAGGGGAAAAGGATGATTCAGGAAATCATGGTCTGTTCAACTTAGCAACTATAGAAGCAATAAGGAAATGTAACGTAATTGAATAATTGAGAGAATGAGATATAAGGTATTCTTTTATTTTATTTCATTTAGGGTAGTCATATAACACGGACGGTTGATTTACAATGCTTGAGTGGGAGACATGCTGGGTTGCAGATGCATATTAGGACATTCACACATTCATCTGTAATTCATTTGGCCAGCAAATGTGTGGTTCTTAGAAAAGATGTGTTACATAGATGCTGTGCTGGATCCTGTTTTGCTTAGGACAAGATCCCTCGATCTTACTTTGGCACAAATTATAAGCTGCGTTAGTTTTCACTGTGGCAGGACTATAATCGTTTTACTGTGGAGCGAGTCTTTTTGCTGGTTCTATCATTAAGGAGGTGGACCCATGGGCGAATCCTGAGCCTACAACCAGTACCAGCGGAGTGCTGGCTGAGTGTTTACTGTGGCAGGGCTATACTCGTTTTGCTCTGGAGTGAGTCTTTTTGCTGTGTCTATTGTCAAGGAGGCAGACCCTGCGCCTAAAACCAGTACCTTCAGCGAAGCGTAGCAGAGTGCTGCATGAGTGTTTACTCTGGTAGGACTATACTCGCTTTGCTCTGGAGTGAGTCTTTTTGCTGGTTCTATTGTCAAAGAGGCAGTACCTTCAGCGAAGCGTAGCAGAGTGCTGCATGAGTGTTTACTCTGGTAGGACTATACTCGCTTTGCTCTGGAGTGAGTCTTTTTGCTGTGTCTATTGTCAAGGAGGCAGACCCTGCGCCTAAAACCAGTACCTTCAGTGAATCGCAGCAGAGTGCTGAGTGAGTGTTTACTCTGGTAGGACTATACTCGCTTTGCTCTGGAGTGAGTCTTTTTGCTGGTTCTATTGTCAAGGAGGCAGTCACTGAGCCTAGAACCAGTACCTTCAGTGAATCGCAGCAGAGTGCTGAGTGAGTGTTTACTCTGTTTTCTGTTTCCTTTAGCCAGTGTGATCAATTAACTGAATGGCTAAAAGCGGGCAGGTGCAGTCAGCCCGGGTGAGTAATATGCACGATCACTATTGAAGAAGAGTAAGGAAAACTTACATTTAGCTTTATAGTCCACTTAAAGTTTCCTTTCTCTGTAGCCAGGGAAGGGCGCCTGGCCGTGACTGGAGCCGCTCCTGTGCTGCTCTGGTAGTATTCAGTGGACTCAGTGTGAGCTTGAAAGGAGACTTTTCTCACCTGTGTTCACCAAACGAATTCAATAGCCCCGCTTGCGCAACATTTCTAAAATCTATTCTTTGCGCAGCAGTGCTCTTATGGATGACCTTAAAGTACCAGAGTTGGAGAGTGCTTTGTCAGTGTTAGGGAATATCCTAACCAGCTGGGAGAGCAGGAAAGCTGCAGGAAAAACTAACCCCTGTTCACCCAAGAACCGTCACAATGCCGCAAATACATAAATATGCGGAAAGTGATCAACTCAAGTTACCTTCGGAAATTCCTTTCAATTTATCGCCACAGACCCCTTGTAATCCTTCTGATGATTTTAAAAAAAGCTATGGTTAGGGGTCTGGAGTATACGGTTACCATAACGAATATTCAGAAGAAAATCAATGAATGTTTTGTGGCTAGGAAATATTGGAGCTTGAGTGACATCAATCGCTATGAGCCTGTGACTAATTCTAGCCTGTTGTTACAAGGAAAGGTGATGGCTGAAAGAGGAGCACTCTGTTCAGATGACTGAATTGTGGGTTCAGCTGTGGAACTTTTAATGAGTCCTAAACAACATTCCAATACGCCATCTAATAATCCGAGCTCTCCCGATATAATGCAGCCGCATGCTCTTGTCTCTTCTAGAAAATCATGTTCACAGAAAGTTCCTAGTTCTATCACTAAACCCACAATGGGAGCGACTCTCCCAGCTTTGAACTTTGTGCAAACGTTTTTGAAATGCTGAAGAGTGAGGTTCAGACTCACTCAGGCATTCTCTTGGAACTTTCTAAGGATGTCTCTCATACATAATCATCGTTGCTCAATTTAAAAATCAGCTATAAATACAACATTATCAGATTCGCTCAAGGAAATACAGGCTGCTGTTGTGCGGCAAGACACCACTTTTGGGGAACTTAGAAAGGACAGCTCCAAAGTAAAATCTACTATTGTGGTCATGTATATTCAGAATGACCAAAGGTTAAAGAACGTCATCTCTTCTTCTCTATGGCCGGTTGCTGAGCTCAAGCAGGTGGAAATGAATTGGCTATGAACGACATTCCTCTTTCGGAATCAGTATTGGAAGAGTTGACACTACCGAGGGTTCAGCTCTACTTGGCCTTGAATGGAGTGGTCATAGGGCCAGTCAGAGGAAGAAGAACAGAAAGAATAAGGAGGGCGAGAGTGGTCCTCCCTCTCTTCAAGCATCCAAATCAAAGAATTGTAAGGCTACACATATCAAAAACTCAGTAAAGTCAAACTTTATTTGAGCTAGATCCGCATCTTCAGTGGATCAAAAAAAGCGCAACATGAAAAGGAAATCGTCAGTTGGGAAAAGGTCATTGTAACCCATGCTTAAGGATATTCCCACGGTGCAACACTCTACGAGCTCACAAATACAACCGACTACCCTAAAAGACACCACAAAATTGGCGCCTAGCTTTTGCATGAAAGGAAACAATTCCTCTTTACAGCTAAATGACATCAACAAAAGTTGCAAAACAGTGTATCACAGAAATCTTCCTGAAGTCAATAGAACTCTGTTAGCAGAGAATCGATTTGGGAATACTATCAACACAAGTGTATTATCTACAGAAATTCCACAAGATAGATGACGTGCAGCTGACTGCACTAGTTCTCATGACTCCTCAGGTTCTCCTAGTAGTTGTTTGACCTCAAGGTCACCTCCTCATCAACCTTTTGCAGTCCCAAGGGTCTGGGCCAAGTTGGAGAATGCACTCAATCGTAGTAGATTTTTGTCTATCTCAAAGAACATTTCGGATGCTGTTTCTTTTTGAATCAATGGATATTGAATATGTTCGTTTGCCATACACAAATTGCTCCCATATCACCGAACCTGGTCTAATGTCATGACAAGGAGCTGATGCACTGTTGCTGGCTGGGGAAGATTTGTATCGGTTGGGCATAGAGATCTCTTCAGTATTGTTAAAGGAAGAAATACGTTCTGTTGCCAGTGTGGAAAAAAATATTAATCATAATATACAAGCCAGTTTGCTCATAATGCTGGATCAGCACTCTTAGACTCGAGACCCCTGGCAGAAGCGTCGTCTGATAGTCATATCTTCACAGATCCAAAAAATAAGAAAAAGAATATGCTGCCTGCTATAATCAGCCAAGTGGTCGAGAAGCTCAGGATATGTGAAAAGGAGCTTTAGAGTAGGTAGTATTCTGAGTGTCTTGGATTGGAACACCCAGGGTACTGCATCATTTTCCACAGGGGGTATGCAGGATTTCATTGTTGGTAAACATGATCTAATTTAGTTTCAGGAGACATGGTTAACCCATCGTCTTCATCTGGATGGTTTTTTAATTGCACAACAATTGACTACTAATGGAATGAGTGGTCGTCCAGTTGGTGGCTTGTTAATTGCTTCTAGATCTTCTCTAACAGCTAAACAGCTAACCTGGAAATAATACCATTCATGATAAAAGGGATCATGGCAGTTAGGGTCACATTTAGAGGCCCTTGCTCTCTTGCGTCTCTGGTGGTTATAAACGTCTATTGGAACCCCTCCTCGTCCAATTTATCTGTTGTTTTGTCATCATTGTCCGATCTTCTAACTAAGATCAAAATTGAATATGGATCAGTGGTAACAATTATAGCGTGAGATCTAAATATGCAGTGTATTAGGGCAAAAAACACAGCTGGTTCATTGAGCCACAAAGAGCCCACTGTCAATGGAGAAAAGTGGTTATCATCTCAGTCAGGCTGGGACCTGGTTTTAGCTAATGGAAATGTAAGTGGAGACTTACCACCTGTCTTCACATGGTCTCAAGAAACCTGTTTTCTGATTGTATTGACTTTCGAGTCCTGAACAAGGGATCTAGTGATCATAACATTCTGGTGGGCTCTTTGAGTGTATTGCTTGGTAAGGTGGGGGATCTACGATGGTAAGCTAATGGTAAATCACTCTAAGAACAGTGATTATGTCCAGGCAAAATGCAACTAGCATGAACACTAAACTCTTGGGGGCCATGTCTACTCTCTCAGCTAAGGAGCTGGAGATGATTTGCTCCCCTTTAAACTTCTTTGATTATCTTTGGGATCTGGATCCTCTGGGTCCCTTATATATTCCTAAGTGAAAACATCTGCATGCTTATAGTGAAGTTACCAGGCAGAGAAAGAGAGACCTGAGATCTGCTCTTAGAAAACTGAAATTTTCTTGCAAAACAGATATGGAAAATAGTTTGGAGCCTATGAGATTAAGGAAGATGTATAGTAGCTTGTCTCGCTCGAACATATACCTATAGACTCAGCAGGATGCGGAGCTGATGATGTGTACCTTAGCTCATAGTATCTTTCGCTGCTTTTGGGCATTAGTTACCAGCACAAAGTGCTCTCAAAACCATGCACAAAGGAATGTCATCTCAGAAGCAGCCTGGTGCCAGTACTTTGGGAATATGTACAAAGCAAAAGCAGGGATGGTCTTCACTTTGACAGTGAAGGAAAATAGGACCACACTTTGGACCAGAATTTAATCTTGGATCTTATTAAAAAAATCCTCAGCCTTGAGGGCGTCTGGCCCAAATGGCCTAACAAACTCAATTTTTAAGTCTGATGCCTGGCTCTGCTGGAGAAGCTTGCTGTCTGTGTTTAAAGAAATCCTTAATAAAATAAGGATTCCAGCATATTGGACGACAGCGGCTGTCATACCCATTTACAAGAAGGGTGATCGTACAGATCCTGCAAATAATCGTCCAATCGCCCTCCTTAATGCAGAGAGCAAGATTTTCGCCAGGGCCGTATTGCAAGAAGTAGAGAAATGGGTTGACAGAGAGTAGATTCTTTCTAAATTACAGACAGGTTTCAGGAAGGGTCTTTCCACCACCCTGAACGGTCTAGTACTGTCTGTAGTGTCAAATGTGTCATGGGTAAGAAATGGCCCCTTATTTAATGGGCATGGCTAAATCGGTCACAGGCTTTTGATACTATTAATAGAGACCGCCTGTGGATGAAATTGGAACACTGGGGAATGCATAGCTCATGCTGAATATTCTAGTTAGTTTGCATGATGACTCATGAGTGAAAGTTAGATTGAACAACAAGGGAGATTTATTAAGGGCGGTTAGGTCTGAAAGGGGAGTCAGAGAGGGTTGTATTGTTGCTCCCACAGTATTTAATTTATACCTTACTGATTTGGCCCAAGCCCTGAAGCTTCATTTGCTGGTTAGGCCTATGATCGGCGGACAATCCTTAAATTGGATTGTGTACGCTGATGATATTGTTTTACTCGACCATTCGCCAGTTGGACTGCAAAGTTTGCTGAATGCTATTGACAAATATGCCAAGATAAACAAACTTATGGTAAATTCTCATCAATCTAAAATAATTGTGTAAATGTCCGTTGACGACCGCTCCTATATTTAATTGGTATCTATCTGGTCTTCCGGGTTCCCTGCGTGAAGGAATTAACCTATTTGGGTTTAAAATGTAATCACTTTCAAACACTGAAACACCTAAAACTTGACCTCGATTTGAAATTAGTGTCACTGGTAGTTCAGTTAAAAAAACTCCCACACTCTTATTGTAAGTTTTCAAACGTACACCTAATAAGATATTATAAATTGAAGATTATTCCTTGTGTTCTATATTGTTGAGAAACATTGCAGTACTCACAGGCAGTGAATTGGGTTAGGTTCGAGGGTAAGATATAGAAGAGCGCCTTGAACCTTCCAGTGAGCTTGCTGATTGTGAGTCTGAGATATGAATTGGGTCTCTACTCATGAAAGTTTACATGGAATGGAAAATCATTTCTCTGTATAGTTTGATTATGTGTCCACAGGAGCACTCTACGAGGAACAACAATGGATATCCAACTTAATGGCATTAGTCGGTAAAAACAAAGATATGACATGGGTTGAACCACTATTAAGAACTATTCTCAACACCAAAAACAACAAAATCGCCCCACTAGCAACCCATGCTTAATCAGAATAACTACCTGGAATTCATGTGGCTTTAACAATCTCCAAAGGTGGCTAGCATAACACCTCCCCCCGATTTTCCTAACATCATGTTTATTCAAGAGACTATGCAAATGAATGAATTACTACTTGATGGTTTTACTACTCACTGTTCTTCTGCTACTAGAGAAAATTTAGGTGGCCCTCTGGCGGTTTGGCTATCGCCATTAACAACAATATGCAATGTAAAACTGACATTATCTGTAAATCAGCTAACATCTTGGTCGTAGCCCTTTCATTTCATGAATCCCAGCATAAAACACTAATCTTGGTAAATCTGTATTGTAATCCATTGAAAATATCGATTGAAATTATGTTTGATGAAGTCGATCAATTCTTCGACACCATCTTTGCTCAAATGTCAGAGTTTGAAATAATTGGAGGGGGAGATTTTAATTGAGTATGTAATACTCACCCGTCATCCTGTAACAAAAGGTTCCCTCCAAGTGATTCCAATGCTAGAAAGCAAGGGAAACGATGGACTGCATATTTGGATGATTGGGGCATGGTCTTTCTGGAGTGTAACCCGCATGGACTGCAACATTCATGGAGCCGCGGGAAGCACAAATCGTTGATAGATTATTTTTGCCTATCATGTGATCTTATACATCTAGTAGTTAGTGTGGACATTCACGAAATCAATTTGAGTGATCACGCACCTTTGACGCTTAGTATCTACATTGACCATTCTCATTTAAATAATGTGCCGATATTAAAATTATCGGAAATACATTGTGAGAAAAGATCCTTACGTTGGAACCCTGGCCTATGTAAGGAACTTGCTATGTGAGTTTCCTTTGAACTGAACATAAATCACAACATTCTTTACGATGACTCTCTTTCCATATTTAAGAGAGAATCATTCATGTCTGATATTGTAACAGAAGCCATTAGAGAAATTGGCATAAAACGCTACGCACCATCAAGAATCACACAAATTCTTTTGACCCCAATTGCAAGCTATTGAAACGAGAAAAAAATCGGACCTTAAGACAATTAAAAAACATGGGCTACAGTGTTCATACCTATCAGCTCATACGGAAACAGATCATTCAAAAGTACAAGCACAGCGTCAAGTGTGCAAGATCACTCAACTTAAATAAACTTAACTGTACACATATCAAATCTATTTGTAAATACGACTCCAGAGTTATCTGGAAAACCATAAAACAAACAAAGCACAAAGGTACTACAACAGGGAACATCATGCACAACAACACATGGACTCAGTACATAATGGCAAAATATGCAATTCCCCATGGATTTTAAGAATTGCTTATATCAACTACCGCATTTGAAAACACTTAAAATACTAAAATGGTCACATTCTGTCATGAATCACAGAATGCGCCCCTTCTGGACTTCCTGGTCCTTATCGCAGCGGGGCTTGCATTCATTGATACTTCCAACATGGCCGTCTCGCGTGACACGCCCTGCGCCAGCCTTCACGGTGAACGTAGTACATCCTACAAATAGGCCACACCCCCGCGGCCCGCGCATCTGAACGCTATCACAGGTAGTGACTAGACGTGTGTTTCGTAGCTTGGCGAACTATTCCTCTATCCTAAGTTCCTGGATCCTTATTCCCATTCCTTCCACCTTCTCCTTTCCACCCTGTTCCTGGATTCCACGTACCCCTTGTGCACGCTGCCTCTTTTCCTGGACGTCCTGAACCTCTGAGTATCCTGGAACGCTGAACGCACGCTGGAGTCAAAAGAGACTCATGCGTGCTTGTACAAAACCCGATCCATGCGCAAGAAGAATTTCCCAGCGGAATCCTGCAAGAAGCGCACTCAGGTGAGACGGGGGGAATTTCATGACACATTCTGATATTGTATGGGCAGTTAGTAAACTTACATTCTCTAGATCTGCTGGTCCTGACACAATATCACCCTGTGTCTGTAAAACAGACCCGGCCCTATGGGCTACCATACTAAAAGCAAAATTTGATCTGATTTTAACATCAGCCAATATACCTCGCTCATGGACATCATCTATTATTATCCCTATTTTTAAAAAGGGTGATCCTTAGAACCCTGCTAATTATCGCCCCATATCACTTATCGACACGGAAGCAAAGGTCGTTGCGATCCTAATATTATGTAATTTTGAAAAACATATTACACTGCATAGTTTATATTCAAGATATCAAACCGGATTTAGAAACCAAATGAGTACCTCCCTGAATGCCACCGTGATGTCTCATATTTTAGCTGAATCCAGGTATAAGGACTCTTGTCTTATAATTATGGCATTCATAGATATCTCGGCCGTATTTGATAGTGTAATTAGGAATTTGCTCTGGACCAAATTAGAAGAAATGGGGATTCCTGCAACATTAATCTATTGGATAATTCTATTACACACTGACACATCCTACAGGATCAGGGTTACAAGCGAAGGGGACACCCCTGACTCTATTCCAACTCAAATGGGGCATAAACAAGGATGCAACCTTGCAGCCTGCCTATTCAACCTCTACTTGAGAGACATGGATCACTTATGGCTGGACAAAAACCTATTTGCTACAAAACTTTGCTTAATGCGTATTCAAAGGTTAGCCTTTGCAGATGATGTGATTTTGTTTGACTCCACGCCATCAGGTTTGCAAACAAAACTACACCTCTTTGAACAGTTTGCTAAAGCCCACAACTTGAGACCCAATGCTACTAAAACTTGCATTATGACGTTTAACAAGAGAAAAAATGTAAGTCTTATAGCTGGGAGATTATCAACACATCCATCCCGGTTCTTAACGAAACCATTTACCTTGGTTATCACATTAACAATAACTGTTCACTCAAATTGTGGTCTGAAAAATTAAACATCAAAGCTAGACCCTTATTGTCCCAAGCCAAGATTATTTACACTAAATATTGTACATTTTCATTAATTCCAGTACTGGACTTTCTGAGTCTTAAAGTTTATAGTGTCCTCCTTTACACACTTGACATCTGTCTCTTAAACATTAGTAACATCTTGGATAGGCTACAGGGACGCTTATTAAAATCTGCTTTACATCTTTCTCTGGCAATTCCGAACTGCATTATTCGCCACGGGTTCGGGTTGATTTCCCTCTCGTGTCGTAAGAAGTGGCGTGAACTTTCTATATACGCCAAAATGATTGACACGCCCAAAAATTAATTGTACTTGGATTTCCAGGATATGTTCCAATTGCCCATGATCAATGAAATTATATCAGCAAGAAATAGTAAGAACAATGTCATTATTGGACATAAGTGAACTTGATCTCTCTACTAGACCAGCCTATGTTAAAAAGAAGTGATTTGAACAAGACTGGATGAATACAATCTCAGAACTGAAAAACTACTCTTATTACAGTGAATACGCCAAATACACAAGGAAACGCGTTCCTCGATGTATCTACTTAGAGGTCTTTTCCGGTAGTATTTTTCGAACATACTATATGCGATTCAAATTAAATCAATATCATACAAGGGAAAGAACACTGCATTGGCACCACTCAAACAACCTGGGATATGAGCGTAAATGTCGATTTTTTCCCATGCGATGCCAAGATAGAGAACCTTAAACATCTTGTTTTAGAATGTCCTCATTTTAAAACTATTCGAACAAATCTATTGATAAAATTTGCTAGCATCGATTTTGAGGACTGTTTGATTGCGCTGTGGGACAGGATGATGTTGGGCACCCATCGCCCGCTAATATTCGCATTGGTGAGACTATTGGAACACATTGAAAAGGAGCTTCTAATCTAGCCACTGTAATGTTTTTACATGTATGAGGGAAACGCTGATTATTATTCCTTACTTCGATGCTATCACTTAGTTTTCATTTTTGCACTCAACGAGAATTAATTGTATGAGTGCTCATAAGATTTAGTATTATTCAAAGCTATTCTTTTGAATGAATGTATAATCTTGACATAATTATTTTATGATTTCTTATGTTTTTAATGATTTTGCCGTTTTGATGGTTTTACGGAATGTGTTTATACACATTAATAGTATACAACTGTGTCAAATGTCAAACATTATGGAGATGGTAACATATATATTTGATTCATGTTTTAATGTAATGTCAATTGAATTTATTTATACTTTTGTAAAGGTTTCTTTACAAACCATAAACAAATAAAATAAAATAAAAAAAATAAACCAAGAATTGATGAAAGGAACTTGTTCCGCATTGGCCCAGATCAACAATTTGTGAATATGAAATTACTATACTTTGGTCGCACTAAGGAAGATCTTATCACCAATCCTAAGGGAGTTAATTTGGCATTACCACATTTGGATTGGATTGAAACAATTGACCAAATGCAAGGCTTACTAACAGCGAAATCCTGGTCTCAGTATGATAGACTCTCTGGCTTTCTTCCAAAGTATTTGAAGTATTTGACCCGCTTCCATGATAGAAGCAGCAGGATGGATTTCTTAAGGGTGCAGATAAACATAGTTAATACAAGAGACGTGTTAGCCATTGGGGACAAGTCATGTTCCAGTAATAACAGTTGTAATGTATGTAATCAACACGTCGTCCAATCAGTTAACATATTCTGATAGAATGCGAGTAACACCTATGCAGTAAGATATGCAATTTTGGGTAGGTTTGTTGATACATCAGCATGGTTGTGCACAGATTCAAGATTCATTTTGGGAGAGGTTCATTGCTGGTAATGAAACTAGTCTGACAGTACAGGCTGTGGAGGCTTTGAGAACCTTTGGTTTTCTTGGTGATAGGAACTTGAGGTGTTATCTTACCTCCTGCTTGTTTTTCTGGTCTTTCTGTTTGCTTATTTTATGTTCGTTTTTCTTCTTTTTTTTCTTTTCTTCTCTCCCATTTTCTTCCTTAGTCTCATAATAGAATGAATGTTTTAATGTTAGTTTTCGCATGTTCCATTTTATAAGCAAAGGGGATTCCTGATTCTCTCTTGGTGATAGTAACCTGCTTCACTCAGAGACGTGACTTACTGTTACTTGTAAGAGGATTCAATTCAGCACTACAGCTAAGTTAACGCCTAGTCTAGAATACTGAATGAAAACCCTTATTGATATCTCTTTATGTCCAGTTCATGCGTTCTGGATGACTACCCCTATATAACACCCCTCTCTTGGAACCCTCCTGACCCCACTGAGCCAAGAAGTAGTTCTGTTTTGCAAGTTAAAAGGTTTATTTGATAATTTAAACAAGAGATATATAGATCACACTTTATAATAAATTAATAATTGAATAGCACACTTAATCTGATATGATAAAGATTAACAACGGAGAATCTGGCACTAACACGCTTCTCTATAATCAATAAGGAGTTGACATGAAATGGATAAGGTAGCACACTGGTAAATAGGAACAAAAGTATAATGTGGTAGAGGATGCTTTATGTAAGCTCAGGTGGATGCAATATTCAATGAATGCAGTACAGAAAATACTCAATATGATTTCAACCAAACACTGTGATCACTTTTCTCTGGCAATCCCCTCCCCCCCTTGATGCAAGGCAAGGAAGTGGAAGGAAAACACACAGTTCTCAGAAATGCAATCAATGTAAATCAGTTCACCCCAGCAAGCTTACACTACAGAAAACAGATAGGAGTTTTGAAAACACAGGCAAAATGCTTTGATATGTGCTGGCAATGAATTAAAAAATATGCTAAAATGCTTTTAATTCCCTTTCAGAGGTTCAGGGTGAGTGATAGCTACTCTCTATGAATTCAGGATCACCTTAACAATGCTTTAGTAGTAACTAGCAGGTAAACGAAGTTTTTGGCAAGGAAAAGCAAAACTGCTGTCTTTTTACACGTGAAGAAATTTGCAAATCGCGGCAAAATTCGCGAATGCGCCGAGCGCTATTACAGAGGAACCACAAGGACTATCTCTATCGTTTTGGGGTCCTAGGAAAGCCTAGGATCTCAGCTTCAAAATGAAAGTTACTGCAAGTCTCTAGCACAAACGGTTGCGGAGATATGAGCGATTTTGTGAAGGTCGTTTTTCAGATTTGAAATTTTAAAGTTCAAAAAGACAAGTGCAGCTTGCAACTAGGAAATGACAAGTGACAGCTTTACAAATGACAGGTGACAGTTAGGAGACAGTTCTACTTAGATCAAAATAGGATTGAATTATATTATTTTAACTAAGAGATTGGTTCTGCACAGTTTTGCTATGTACTCACACTATATTCTTGAGTGAAATGGGCCTCGCCATGGATCTGGTCAGGTTTTAAATTCGCCTCTGGTCTCTGCACTTCACAGTGATCTGGGTCAGCTCTCTCTGGTTCTCTGGTCTGGGTCTCTAGTTCTGGATAGATTGAAGTCTCTAGTTTGGCTCTCTGGAGGTTTGATGAATTTGAAGTCTGGATCTCTGGATGTTGTATGGTCCGGCAGAGTGCGTTGCAGCAAATGGAATTGAAGGTCCCTATCTGTCCTGTCTGTCTGCTTTTATGTGTTTAGAATGTGGGTGTGTTCTAGCATCACTGACCCTACCTCTCTCTCAGCTTCTAATTGGTCAAACTTCCATTTATCATTTGATTGGGGAATGAACTGTGAGTCAGAGGGATGTCATTTTATGGCTTGCAGATAGGACACTCCTCTGTCAGATTGCACACATTCTATATTTGATAATAAAAGACATATTTCACAGTTACACAGTTGCTTGAAATTACATATACATGGTGTGGCTGAATTTAGCCATGTCTCTGTCCAAATCTGCTGTTTCTAAGAGCTTGCATTCAGAAATGGCACATAATTGACTTTTTAACTGATTTTTCAATTTCTGACATTGACCCAACTTTACATACATGTGCGCAGGGAGTATGGACATTAACTGATGAAGTTTCAGATTTTTAACATGCATACATTTAGGGTAATATCCACTTTTCCGCTAAAACCCCCCTGAACACGCCACCGGGTCGAAAAACCTCTTAAAATGTGGGCAGAAAAATCACAAGAATTATGGTATCATTTATAAAATTTTCACATGTCCGCTCTATGAGTTATTCATCTTTTTAAAGTTATGTTCTGGCTCCAAAGGGGTGTGGTTTACCCTCAGCACAAGGTTGAATTTCTGGTTTTTCCAGTTCTGCCAAGCCAGCTTGCTCTCACAGGCAGTGCCCCTCCCCTTTCCTCAGGAGGAAGCCACTTTTTACGACCATTTACGACTCCTGCCAATAAAACCTTTGCCTGAGCCAGGACAGGGCTTTGTTCACTTTCCTGCAGAGCACAGGTAATTCAATTATCAGATAGATGGCATATCCTTAGTGTGAGCAGCAAAAGGGCAGCTAGGCCTGGGAACACAGCTGTGACTCAAGTTTCACTCCTGATGGGGGTAGTTGCCAGGCAGAATTCAGTTCCTTAAGCCAGGTTTCAGATAAAATGTCACTTTTTGTTCCCCAGTTTCTGCATTCAAATAAAACTAAACATTTTCACATATGCAGCTAGAATGCTGATTCTAAGTGCAAAACTATGACATTTCAACAGTTACAAAGGCATGTGACACCAAACATAGGTCACTCATTTAATCTAAACATTTTCGATTTTAGTGTCTTTAACCCAGTGCAACTTAAACTGCTGACTCCATAGCTCAGCCAGTTTTGTTATAAGCATTGTTCTGGGCTCTTCATTTCCCAGATTTTGTAGGCACACAAAACTCCATTCTACCAAATGTCTGCTGGTGTTCAGTGAATATTTTGCACATATTGCAATGTTTGAAATAGGCACTTTGGCTTGCCTTCAGAGAAACACAGGGTGGTTTTAAACTGCCGGCTTTTGGATAGTGGTGAGTACTGGTACTGCACCCATTTTTGGGATTTAAGAAAATGAATTCCCAACATTTCTAGGTTGCATTTGGCAATCAGCATTGCCATTCCCAATGGTTTCAGACTACTGTGTGGGTAGTCCAATGGTGGTTTTAGGCAGAGTCCTTCTGTGCCCATAACATCAGCAAAAATGGGTGGCAGCCTATTCTTCATGCATTTCCCTGTGCATTTTCTGGGAAGCTCTGGCCATCATGAGGTTTTCCATGTCAGTACTGCACAGTTTTGAGGTACGGCTCGGATGCATGGGTAAATACATCCCACATACTACAGGATCGCAGAAGCAGACTAACTACAAACATTCAGGTGCAAAATGGCTTAGTACAGGTGTCCCTTTCTCCTACTTACCATATATATAGTCATGCTGTACCAGTGGTCATAAATCCAATGGGAGTTTGCTAGCTGATTCCATTGAAAATATGTGAATGCATAATTATGATTGTTCTCTTATAATGCGTTTAATGCCAATGAGTGGTTTCTAAGCTCGAGATCGGGAGTCAAACCTGTGCTGCGCTGTGTTGTCTTTTTTCCAAGACAAACGGATTGCCCCTGCACCATCCTTCCTCCCCAAGGTATGCAGAGAGTAAATGTTTTACTTCCTTCCACCATTATAAATCAAATGAACCAAAATCAGCTTCATTGTCGGCTTTAGTCATAAAAGCAGAAGCATTCTATATAACAAACATTAAATAAAAAAAGAGCACATTCCTCCCTTATTTATAGCCAAGTCCATTTAGTAAATGTAGCTTATTACATGACAAGAACAACTTTAATAATAAAATAAATACAACTATAACGTCTTTCGCGTGCCACAATTTGCCATTTGCTTGGCGTGAATTTGCGAAAGTATCTGGGATAAGATCCTGTTTGTCAGCACAGTTGACCAACTCGAGTAAGAAAGCTGGGATTGATCATCTTTGACTCTATAGAAGCTGTAAGGGAATTAGGTAGGATAGAATATATGGTAGAATGAGATATAATATATGATTTTATGTAGGGTATTCATACAGTACAGATCACTCCACGAAGAGGGCGGAGGTGATCGCTTTACAAAGCTCGAGTGGGAGTCATGCTTGTTTACATATTCTTGTTAGGACTTTCACACCGGTCATGGGGAGGACTTTTTTTATCATGAGTGGTGTGGGTGTCAAATTCGGAGGCATATTTGTGAGTGGAGGAATCATTGATTGCCATGAGAGAGTGTTGGGTGGGGAGTGAGTAGCTGTGGTTTATGTGAGTATGTTAATGTGGATGTGGGAATGTATAGTGTAAGCATAGGGGGTTATTCCTTTTTGAAATGATGTAGGATACGAATGGTGTGCTGTGGTGTAAGGGTCATTTAGCATTATGTGTCTGATTCAGGGGTCCTGGACTACTAGTATGTCCGACCCTATCATACACAAGCAGGGGTTAGCGGCATGCGTCCACTTTCTGTGGTGGCCCTCTGGTGCATAGATGCCTGGCTGTAAACTCTAAGACGCCCATACCTGAAAGGAGTTTGCATGTCACATTATGCAGCTACATGACCTCAGAGAAGCCACTGGGAGATTTCAAAATGGCTCCCACAGCACTTAGAATGGAGCCCACTGTTTACTGGGATTGTGTGGCCTCTGAGTGTCAGATACTTTTGGAATCACAGGATATTATTCAGGGGCACCTGGGATTGCTAGAACTATGACTCATGGACCACCCCTTCTCCCCTCTAACCCTACTAAAACTCTCCATAATCCTCCAAACACACGGCACACTGGCAAACTCCACCACGCTCACATGGCAAATATAATAACCCACACTCACACTAACACCAAACAGCAAAACTCCAAACCTCCTCCAATAACGCGCGCAATTCCCATACATTCAAAGCACCCGTACTGCACAGCACTCAAGGCCTCCCAAACCAACTCATGCTCCTGCAGGCGCACTGACACACATCACCTAGAAGCGAACCCACACACAGTGACCCGTTTTTCCGAACTGAAACTATCAACACAACAGCAAAAGCGCGTGCACCACTCCGTCTCCTCCCACTTACAAACCCACCCATTCCTGTTTTTTTTTTCACATCTGCCTAAGCACCTGGAGACGATGCCAATGGCAGCAGTGCACGGTATATAAATCGATGAACATAACATGACATGAATTAAAACAAAGTGGTGCTCTGATAGCTATACTGGTCACACGTGAGAACGGGGAAATAAAAAAAAGCCTTTGACATGATTAAAGGAAGTCCTTCATTGCGTGAAAGCGAGAAATGGGATTGAGGCAGTTCCTAAACGAGTAATGCGGTTTTCAGGGGTTTACAGTCTGTTGTATCTGAAATTGACAGCCACATTGCCAAGTATTGCTTTTTAAGAACAAGTGCTGTCAACACTCCCAAATCAAATTAGTAATTGAAAGTTTCCCGGTGTTAGGCTTCTTCAAAAGCCATGGCACTTTTACCATGCTTATGTACTCCCCTTCCTCACTCCAGCATCGCTAACGGACCGAGACGCACGTATGCGTCCACATTGATACTAATTAAGGTAAGCCCTGCACTCCCCCCTGTCCTACTTTAGCCCACCACACTTTCCTCCACTACTAGGCCCCGGAGACCGACCGTGCTGCAACTAGCACAAATCACGAGTTTTTCCACTGCCATGACCCGACACCTGCTGCCTTTAACCCCGGGCTATCGCACCTTGTATCTCAGATCATCCCTGTTTTACCTGGAGCTCAGCTACTACTAAAAAATATCACAAGCACTCCCACTTGCCCTTCACCCAAACCTGCTGTGGCACAGTGCCGTTAAGCATCCGGTTAAAAAGAACGCGTGACCCGTACGTCAGAGCAATGTAATACAAATTCTCTAAGTAGCTCGCTCATCGGCCAACGACTGGTCCAACCGGGAGGCCAGTATACGATTTATTCAGCTACGGAAAAGACATACCGATGAGCAATTGCTGATAGAGGTTATATGGACATATCCTCCAACATAGGCGACTATAGTATCACTATGTTAATGAGAGCGGCAACATGGCTTAGCCAGGGGCAGCAATAATCCAAGCAGCTCCTCCCGCGTTCATCTGCCACATGTGGCTACATCCACATGTACTGCCAATGAACTTGCCTCCTATGTTAATATGGCTGAGTTGAGCAATTCCTCCTACATAGGCAACTGGAGTATCACTATGTCATTTACAGCTGCAACGGGATGGCACCTTAGTTTAAGCAGCTTCCACCGCAACCTTCTGCCACTGCCCATCTAGGTACTGCCAACAGACTTTCCACCTAGCTAGCACACGGGGGATAGCTTCCCGGCTCAATACCACTACTCCCACTGGGCTTTCCCTTCACCAGATCTGATGCACAAGTAGGCTACATAGGGTACAGGTAGAGACTGTACTTAAACCCCTTTTGCGCCTTCTGTTACAGGGCACACTCCAAGCTCAGCCATCATCTATTGGACTAACTGCTCTTCACCACCCTATTCCAGACCCACTGGTAAGATTTCAGACAGTATTCTTTTATTAAATTCATTTTCCGGTTACTGCAGCAACAAACCCCCGAACCACCTTACTCTCTTCCCCGTTCTCTCCCCTCTTCTTCTCTCTTTTTGATTCCCCACTTTCTATTATGGAACTATTTATTTTGTGCATGTGTCGTCAATATGCTGTAAGCACTAATGTACTTACTTGTTTGTGCTGGAACAAACACTGTCGCACTTTTCATTATACAAATCACCTGGAATTGAAGCACACACACCATTTCACAATTGTCACCCACACAAACCACGTGCACATATGTGTAACCTTTTTAATTATGTGTCAGCCTTGATAAAGACCCACACGCTCGAAACACGTGTCGGCTGACCACAATTGGAACTATTAGTCCACATGAAACCATTGATAAACAAACAAAAATTGCACTTAAAACGGACTTTTAAAAAAAGTGTGGCAAATCCACGTTTTGAAATATCAAACAAATCGCAAGGTATCCAGGATAAACCCCTGATCGTTATGTACAGAATAAAATTGCGGTGGCAAATTACTTTTGTATGACTGGCTAGCAGCTCGCAACTCGAATGATTTCCCCCTGGTGTATGCTAAGATACAATTCAAAGAGATGATTTAAATCTAAATTTTGAAGCAGTTTGGTCCAAATAAAAGATATACATTTCTCAATGCTCATGCGATGCTGACCTCGATACAATATTCATTGCGTTTAGATGCGGGTGATGAGCTTTCCGGTGGTAGTCTCTTGTAATAAAAACATAGTAGGCTCTCTTTTAAGCAGAGTGATAGCCGGCATAATGTTCAGAGGAGAACATGCAAAATATGGAAACAAAATATAAAATGTCTCTAAAATTGGAGCTACAAATTGTTATTTTGGGTATTTATCATAACAGAACATTTAAGACATCCGTGTATTATAACATAGCTTCATGGTGCAACCCACCCCACTTCTCTTTGAATGCACGACCATACCAGGTCAAGTACTCAAATAAAATATTGTCAGGAGACTGATAATGTCCAGTGTGTATGGAAGTGAGCACATTTTTCCTAGCAGTTCAAAGAAGTACCAAAAACTGATGCAATGAGTGTTCCTTAGTCCATAATACATTTGTCATTAATGAGCACTTTTAGCAGTGTGGTTTAAGAATGGCATTGAAGGTGATATTTATGGAAATATATTTTGGAATATGTTACAGGCTATACAATGAAGAAATACAATTATAAAACATTTGGAGATATCCTGTATGAGTGATTAGATGTGTGAGAAGAAGAGCCATTGTGCACAAAATGGTTGGTACAAACACACTTGGTCTGACTCTGGTGATTACTTGTAATTACATGATGACTTGACTGGGACAATTATTCGCAGACTTGACACTGCTTGTTAGCGCTTTAATTCATAGAATTGGCGCTCTCGCTTGTCAAGGACAATCATACTTTATACTTGTCAGCGTCCAAGTCCTGGCTTGGTTCAAGGGAACTGTGTTATTGACTTATTGGCAATAACAACACTGTTGTTTGATTAGGAGGAATTGTGTTGTGACTTGATTTGTTGCATTTTGCACTTTGGCCAAAGTCAAAGTAGGTCGAATATATTCTGAATTTAGTGTTAAGAATAGTTAAATGGTTGGCTGGGGTAAGCATGCATTCCGGGACTGACTATAGAACTTTCATGAGGGGAGAGTATACTCCAACCCAGAAGTGACTGGAATTTAAATAAAAGCAAAGGACTTTATATAGCGCTTCATGCAAAATGCAGCTCTCTTCTGAGAGCTGTAATAATAGATTTAAATATTATCCAAATTAATTGTACTGATATTGATCAGATGATTTAGACACTGTGATAGTACAGATAGACACAAATAATAGGACCCAAACAGTGTGGGAAAAGTGTCACAAATAAGCGACAAATTGTCAGAGTAGTGTGACAGTAGAGTGTCAAAGTCAGGGAAACATTGAGAAGCTAAAAGGATGCTCTGTATTCTGGGTGGTGCCCTCTACCAGATAGATACTGTTAACTGGAAGGACCCTGCCATGGTATTCCGATATCCAGATCCTCACCTGGCCCTTCCAACAAACAAAAAAATAGTTTAAATAACATTGCCTTAATGAAAAAGAGCAAGGCCTAAAATAGCCAAATAGCCCAAATGAGCACCTCTATTGCATTCAGAAAGTATCTTTGAAAACATGCTACCTGTATGGATCTGTCGTTCTAGAATCTGTGAATTCCCAGTCATAGCAAACACTTGATCCTTATTCCAATATACTCTTCTCAAATACTGTGTTATGTGGTCAGGTTTTCAACCTAGTGCATTTGGAAAACTTAAAACAATGGAACTCAATTAGATTGTGATCCAAGAATCAATCAATCTAATTAGATTTTGATCCACTCAACATGTGTCATGTAATCAGGTGCATCATGGCAGAC
This sequence comes from Ambystoma mexicanum, assembly GCF_040938575.1. Taxonomy (NCBI): domain Eukaryota; kingdom Metazoa; phylum Chordata; class Amphibia; order Caudata; family Ambystomatidae; genus Ambystoma; species Ambystoma mexicanum. Next base: position 1,265,346,621 of record NC_090934.1, on the reverse strand, counting down.
ATGGAAATAGCTACAGAATGAAGAAACAGGAAGGTAAAACAATAAAGCCCTCTGATTTTATCCTTAAAAATATTCAGCACTTCTTCCATAATTACCATCTTGGAAAAGGGGATACTTGATACAGTTACAGTCACGATTTCACAGCGTGAGTTTAAGCTTAAAAAAGAAACAAGAGAGACCATAAGGGATTTAATTCTTAATCTAAGGATAATGCTGTAGCGAGAACTCCTTCAACCAAGAGTGGACCAGCAGCAGAAGACTCCCTTTGCCAAGAGTGAACCCTGTGCAGAAAATTCCTTCTGCCAAGATTGGACTGACAGCAAAGACTTCCTATTTGTCAAAATTGACCCAGAAGCAGATAACTCCTTCCACTAAGACTGATTGGGAATCAGAGTACTCTTTCTCCCAAGATTAAACCAGGATCAGAGAACTCCTTCCACCAATAACGAACCACAAGTCGAGTTCTGCTTCTGCAAGATTGAAACAGGATCAGAGAACACATTCTACCGAGATTGAACAAGGAGTAGATAATTTGTTCTGTGAAGAGTAAACCAGGAGTAGTGAATGCTTCTATCCAAATTGACCCAGAAGCAGAGAACTCCTTCAATGAAGACTGAACCAGAATGAGAGTATTCCTTCCACTAAGAAAACTGATTCTGCCAATAACTAACCAGGAGCAGAAAACTCCTCCTATGAAGATTGAACCAGGAGCAGAAATCTTCTTCTATGAAATTTGAACCAGCAGTAAACAGTGACTTCAGTGGACTTGAAGGAGAGTACTGCTTCTGCCAAGATTAAAATCAGATTAGAGAACTCCTTCCACTAAGAATGGCCTATGAGTAGAGAACTCCTTCTGCCAAGATAGGAGCAGAGAACGACTTCCCACTAAGATTGAGACAGGAGCAGAGAACTTATTATATGAAGAGTGGCTAGGGAGTAGACAACCCCTTCTACCAAAAACGAACCAGGAGCAGATAACGTCTTCTGTGAAGATTAAACCAGGATCAGGGAACCTTCTTCTGCCAAATTGAACCAGAAGCAAAGAACCCAGGTCCCTGCTCCGCCAGTTGCACAACTGCATGCACTCAGTTTCTGGATCCCTACAGCCCCCTTACCAGCACTTGACACCTGACGTCTGCACTTACCTTTGCACTTGCCACCAGCTGTTTATTGTTTTATTTTTACTGTTATCCTATGTACTGCACTGCCCCATCCCCCTTTCCCCGCACATTCCCCCTCCCCTGCACTTGCACGATTTCAATGTCACCTGGCCTAGTAAGATCGCTGTCTCTGTCCTCCCTCTGTTCCTTGCCTCGTCGCACCTTGAAACACGTGTGTAAAGGCGCGTTATATAAATGCCATATCATATCATAAACTCTTCCTTGAAGTTGGAATTGGAAAGAGAGTACTCCTTGACCAAGATTAAACCTGGTACAGAGAACTCTATCTGCTAAGAATGAACCAGGAGCAGAAAACGTCTTCCACCAAGACTGAACCAGGAGCAGATAGCTTCTTCTAAGAAAATTGAACAAGGAATATAGAACTCCTTCTATGAAGAATTACCTGTAAGGGGAGTACTGCTTACACCAATATTAAACCAGGATCAGAAAAAAAATCCTTCACCAAGAGAACTCCTTCTACTAAGATTGAACGAGGAGCAGAGAACTTCTTTTGCAAATATTGGACCTTAATAAGAGTACTCCTTCCATGAAGACACAACCAGAATAGGAGTACTGCTTCCCTCAAGATTATACCAGGAGCAGAGAAGTGTGCCTTTTAAGAATGAACCAGAAGTCGAAAACTCCTTCTTCCTAGATCGAACCAGGAGCTGAAAACTACTTCAACTAAGATTTAACCAGAAGCAGAAAACGTTTTCTACCAAGACTGAACCCGAAGCAGAGAACTCATTCCACCAAGACTGAACAAGGAGTAGAGAATTCCTTCCACCAAGACTGAATTGGGTATAGAGAACACCTTCCAACAAGAATAAACCAGGAGCAGAAAACGCCTTCTACCTAGATTAAATTGGGAACAGAGAACTTTTTCTGAAAAGATTGAACCGTACGTAGTGAATTCCTTCTACAAAACATTGGACCTAGAGCAGAAAACTTCTTCTATGAACTAGGAGAAGAGTACTCCTTCAACCACCCGGGAGCAGATATTTCTCTTGCTAACAGTGAAGCATTAGTAGATACTTACTCTGCCAGGAATAAACTAGGAGCAGAGGACTCCTTCCACTTCCATTGAACTAGGAGCAGAGAAGCGGTGAGTGATAAAAGTTAGAATTCAGTGTTTCATGACTTGATTTCAGAGGGGGCAATGCATTAGAGCCTCTAATGGCACAGAGACAGCCTTGCGGCCTGCGGCAGTTATGGAAATGTAGCAGTTGTTGATATTATCATCTGTGTACAGAAACACCGCCTGGAAGGTAGCAATGAACTGAAGCATGACATTCTAAAACATTCCTCCTATTACGATCTTCCAGTCTCGAGCCACCATTTTGAGCTACAAAAGAGCAAACGCTTTGCAGGTAAAATGGCAAAACGTATCTGTTGCCTGCCCTAATTAAGGATATTATTCAGCAGTTGCAATTAGTACATCTAGTTCTTTAAGCCGGATCCAGGATCTGAAAAAGCTTCTAAAGGCCCTGCATGATAGATCGATTCTGCCCCTACCTACACATCTCAAAAGGGGGATCCCAGAGGCTCCACCCCCTCCTTTGATTTTTTCGGACTCCCAACTAAGAAATCCCACTGGCTGGTCCCACTGTTCCTGCGTGGCAGCATTAATTCCCTGGGAGGCAGAATCAACAACCAGGTAAAAGGCAGGACATGGGTAGTACTCGTTACCGCTTTGTTACTGCTTTAATTCAGGTGAACTGCACGGCAACCCCTATGTTTTTACCAATGTGTCTGCTAGCCTTTTAAAAGGAATTATATCTTCAGCTTTTGAACATTTCAGTCTGCTGCATCCAATTTTTAATGGATGTACAAATGCAGATAACACTCGATTGGGATCAAGATTCCATTTTGTCCCTTCCTGTTATGTTACTGGAAGGTCCAATGAAGTGCTGGTACCGGGATTCATAACATCCCTGTTGAAGAACTGTCCCCCCCCCACTTACATTGAGCACAGTTTCCATTGTTTTGTGGCCTAAAAGGCACCCCCCTCATGTCCATCTGCTAGTAGCACCCTAGCAAGCTGCCTACAATTGCTTTATTGTAGCAGCAACTGTGACAAAATGACTATTGTTCTGCAGTGGCTTTGTGTCCCATCAGCTGTCAAGAATGTACAGGTGACCTTTGAACCTGGACTGTGCCATAGCAGAGATGGCTGCAATTGGCAGTAGACAAGTTCCAGCAAGGCACATGTGTCTACTATCATTTTGGCATGGACCATTTTGAAAGGGGTTAGCAGATCTTCCTTTCAGAAACCAAATTACCTGCATCATTTTATTTTAATAAGAATCAAAAAAGCTAGGTGTTGGCACCTGCGCCACACGGCATTCTGGCACACTGGCCCTGGTCAAAGGGTATGTAATTTCAAATCAGGCTACTTGCTATAGTTTTGCAGAAAAACCAGCACCGCCACAAACTTTCTCCAAAGTTGAACCAATCTTCACTTAATGTGGCATGACCGAAAGGAATCTTGAACTCTTTAACAAACATACAAACATGTATATATATATATATCCCTTTGTGACTCACCCAATCTCTTCCAGTCCCTTTGTCAAATGCCCGCTTTCTTTGTCTATTCCTCCTGTGCACACTATACCGTTTCTGTTTACATATCTTGGTTACAATAACTCACGCTCTCTTCCCAGCCCCTGCTCGTGCTCGTCCTCTTCGCTTGCTGTAATCAGTGATCTGAACGCCGTGGATGCACGCCATGTTGCCTTGGGGAATTCTTTGCAGGGGAGGCGACCAGTAGGCCTGGCAACCGGCATAAGCTGTTACCTCTTAGCCATCCCGTCCGCAGGCAATCATGAAGTCATGCACACGGCTGCCACTCAAGCATGGACTGAAGGCATCTCGGCTCGGGAATGTGACTGGAGCGGAAAAATTAAGTCGCAAGCGTGGGCACAGCAAAGGGTCTCATTACAAATGTGTCTGTAATTTTTGAGTGTATTCTGCCAAATTACCGCCAAAACTGGTCCCGTGGGTTTACCATGGAATTACAAGTGGCGGTAAGGCGTCTAATTCCCAATGTTTGGAGTTCATAGAACTCCATGCGAATTTTTGGTAGATTTACTGTCGCTGGTATTACAGCGTGGTAAATTTGTGGATTTTTGGAAGCAAGTGGAGGATTACTGGCGGTGAGGAAGGATTCACCTTCAGCAAGCTGGAGGGGAATCCTACACTTTTCCTCTGAAAATGACCAGATTTGCAGCGTGGATATCCCGCCGGGAGTAAATCTGCCAAAACCTATAATTTGACGTGTTAGAAAAATGGTGGTAATTCCCCGAGCACCAAAAAAGTGGCGGTAACGGAATTACCTGCACTTTTTTCCACACTGCCAAACTCATAATGAGGCCCGATGTGCTTTAAGGCGCTGCATGTTGTGTTTTTGTACTCACAAATTGTCCTAAAAATGGAACCTTGGCAGAGAGATCCTTTATCACAGGGGTCTCCAACGCTGGTCCTCGAGAACACCAACCATACCAGGTTTCCAGGATAGCCACTACTGGCTATGTAAGTGACTTCAGTTTCTTTCACTGTGTTCATATCTCTTTTGTATGAATATCCTGAAAACATGACGTGCATTTGGGCCTCATATACTGGACTGCAAGACCCCGATTCAATCACGTCAGCGAGAGGGAAGATGTGCAAATCCACCTACAAGGGCTCAGGTACGGCTGAAGATGTGTGAGGGCCCATTTCAACATGATGGCTTCGCCCCACCCTTGCTTAGAGTGGAAAACAGTCTGAGGCTCCAGTGGGGTTCATACATTATAATGGAGACAAGAAAAAACAGCCATGGGTTAATAACCAATTATCCGGAGACTGCAGACAGCATGGAGCAGAAACACTAAAGGGCCACTGAAAAGCTATACATCTTTGTTTGCCAGCAAGTGGCTGATGTAAGGGAACGAGTGTTAAAAGGTAACGAGGTGATAACACTTCTGTATACCCCGATGGAAGTGATGGCCTGAAGGGCTCCAGCAAATGCATCTTGTAAGGCGAGCGCTGCAAAGTACACGTTTAAATCGGCAGAACGAATGTGATATAGAAAGGAATATTTTTCTGTGTTATAAGACTGCTGACTGGCAACATGGGGCAGTTACTTGTAGCTGTCCTGAGTGTCGAGGGCACCTTTCAACTGAAAAGTGTGAAAGGCCCTGATGCAGTCCCTGCAAGAAGTGTCTACCCTCTTTCATTACCCTTGACCAACAACTGATACTTTATTGGGGGTTACTCATCAGATGGCACTAGTTTGCCACTCTCATTTTCAAAAGTTGCCCCAGGGCAATGTGATCTTACATTGTTTTACCACACACCGCCTCTAATTGGTGTATGATGCATGGGCGACACAACAACTTGCCAACGGGGTTTGTTCAAAATTATTTTCATCATTTACAGTGGCTCGGCCCATTCAGTCTGCCCGGTTCTTGTTTGCATTACTTTCTTTAGGAGGGTCAGCAACGCCTAGACAGGAGTCAGGACATATAATGAAATAACTTTTTGACTCTCCTGGTAGCTCATGTGCACATCCCTGTAGTAGGGGGACAATTCCAGTTTCAACACCAGGCGAACCCATCCGAACAGTAAAGGGGGAGAGGCGAAGGGCAAGGGGTTGTGGAAAGATGGCCTGTGAAATATTGACGCAAATCCGAAGATAGTATGCAACTTTAACTATTCGCAGGGCCTCACCTGAGCTTATTTCTAAGGGCTGTAGTATGCATTCGTTCCTTAGATATTTACGCCAATTATAATTTTTTTTTGCACAGAAAACGTAGAATTTGCAGTATTTCTGAAGCACTATTTGGGGTAGGTCCCACTGGAATAGATCTATCAATGGATTATAAAAAAATGTTTCTCGTTGCTTGCAAATTCTTTTTTATTTGATGTATATATTTTGTTTTTGTGACACAGTATAAGACACAGTTTTGGGCTCTGGGTTATTTTGATAATTAAGGCAGCGCGAAGGCAAAGTGAGAAGACAAGTGTGGAAGCAGTTTGGCAGAGCAGATCGCTCCTGTTGCTTCCTGGCTTGCGCAGGTGCCACTACTTTTGCCTGGGAGCAGAGCTCGGCATTCGGCAAGTTCCTGCTTACAGATTTCAAAACTGAAGACGTGCGTGAAATTACGCACAAAGGCAACGTGAGAAGCCAAGTGCAGAAGCAGTTTGGCAGTTCAGCTGTTGGTGAGGTGAAGGGAAGGAGCACGTTTGTAGTAAGTGCCTCAGCTCATCTGTTTGCGTAATAATGTATTCGTTATGCAGCTTGGCCAGACACACTGACAATACAATGCTGATCAGATGTGTGAAACAGGCAGAAATGTGCCACTACCATCGTCCCCTGGTGAAAGAGGAGGAGCCACCCTCTTATCGGCCCCCTGGCAGTTGGAGGGAAACAATGTATCAAACACTCTGGACTCTCTCCAGGATTCCGAAGCTCTGGTTCCCGGGTTAAACAGGAAAGTCGCAAACACCTTTGAAGCTGACGAGGAACTCGTTATTTTCTGGATAACCAGGTCGATAACTCAGCTAGGCCCATTGTAATTGGTTTGCAATCACCCCCCAATATATTCTGATGCGGTGGGGGCAGATGGTGACGCTAACTTATCTCTCACTTCTTATGCTTCCTCACCACGTCCAAAACAGCACAAACGTCCCTCAACAACTCTGACTCACACTAATGAGGTAAATAGCCGAGTGCAGAGAAAGCACTGATTGCACTAAACTATGTTCATTCATCGGGAGAAGTTTGAAAACCTGAGTGCGCGTACTATTTTGTTAGAAGTGGATTCTGCTGCAGGTAAATGCAAGGTGTGGGTCTCCTGCAGGGCTTTAAGTGGGGTAAGAAATCGAGGGGGGGGCCTCATTTGGGGGCGTGGCTTGTGGGAGGGGCGTGGCCCAAAAAGTACGCAAATCGTAGGGTATACACACAAATATATATAAAAGTTATATATTTCTGTGCGTACCTTACTATGGTTTGTGTACTATGCAAGCCATCTTTTCTAAACATAGAGATATGTAACATATTTCTACGTTTATAAAAGACGGCTTGCAAAGTACACAAACCATAGTAAGGTACGCACACAAATATATAACATTTATATATATTTGTGTGTATACCCTACGATTTGCCTAGTTTTCAGGCCATCTTTTTTTATAAAGATTTCGGGTTTATAAAAGATGGCTTTGAAAGTACACATTTCAAGCCGTCTTTTATAAAGCTTTGACTACGGACAAAATTGTCCGTCGACAAAGCTTTATAAAAGATGGCTTGAAATGTGTACTTTCAAAGCCATCTTTTATAAACGTCGAGGAATCCCCAGGTTCGCCGAGGGTTAAAGACGCCTCGGCGACCTGGGGAAACAAAGGAACAGTAACTGCATCTGATGACCCCTCGCGCGAGGGGTCACCAGAGGCAGTTACTATGACTGACAGAAGTGGCAGCCAGTCACAGCGTCGCTGTGGTTGGCTGCCACTTCTGTCAGCTAGCCTGACTTCATGGCAGGCGCATCTCCCGGGATAATGCATTCCGCCAATGTTGCGGTTGGACGGGGGCCCCGGCAGGGCCCCGGGTCAGTCCCACTTTTTGGAGACTGCCGGGGCCCGGTCCTGGCAGGCCCCGTCCCACTTTAAGCACTGGTCTCCTGTCAAGCTTGCCACAATTTGTAAATTACAGAACAGAGGTTGCATTCACACTGTGCACAAATCACAAAAGTCCATGCGTAAATTGCATGTATTTCATTGATTGTAGGTCAGCCTGACACGTGTTTTGAGCTATGTGCTCTTCGTCCGAGGCTTGAGTAGTCTTGGTGTCAATCAATTGTCAATTGACCGTGGGCGCACTTATTGTGCAAACTGTCATCGTATAAGCACCAGGGGAAAGAATTGTCCCTGGGCAAAAAAGATACATTTTCACTCCATTATTGCACAAGGGCAAATTTTGCCCCAGTGCTAATACGCAATGGTATTAGCACTAGGGCAAACTTTGCCCTGGTGAAAAAGCACATTGGAAATGTATCTTCTTTGCACTATGGCAAGTTTTGCCCAGGTGCTTATACCATACCGCACTGCACTTGTCATGGTGAAATAGTGTTCTATTATGTGCAAGTGTTTTTAAAAATAGGGCAATCTTTGCCCTAGAGCTAATATGGTGCAAACTTTGCGTTTGCACCGGTGCAACGTTTCTGTGATCTGGCTCCAGTTAGTGAAGTCAAAGGCAAAATTCCTAATTGTACATTTAAATTCAAGGTGCGAGCATATAGCACAATTAGCCCGTCAAAACATCCTTCGTTGTGTTCTATTTCCTTGCTAGTAAGGTAAGTTCTCGTTAAGGCTACTACTCTGACAAGACTGAGATAAACAATGCCTGAACACCGATGTTACAACTCTTTTAGCATCACTTCTAATAACATAGGGGTTCTCCCAAAAATGGGGCAGTTCCAAGTGAAGGGGGGCTTGCCACGAGTTTGGTGGTAAATCCACTGATTCTTTTTCGCAGGAAAACAGTGGCAACAAATAATAGACTAAAAGATACCCAATTAAAATTAGGAAGCAGTAGACACATAGAAGCATGTCTCCTACTTCCCACACACACACCTTTAAAAATGCACCGTTTAATTTGCCATTAAAGCCACATAATATATCGAAAATCAAAAAAATAGTCCATAGGCGCCCCTCTGCGCGAACGAACATGGCCCATTGTCCTGTTCTTTGGGAAGATACCCACTCGAGAGTCCGCAGCCACACTTTAGATCACTGTACCTTTCACAGAAGGGAAATACCCATTTGCATATCAGTCACATAATATATGGGGCTGTGCTCTAATGATCATACATATATGATCAATCTTACAATTAGTGCGATAGTTGGATGCATAAACAAGGCTATGCGTATATGCCGACTGTGACATCACCACCCAGTGCGGTGTAACTAGCAATAAGAACATTTTAAATGTCCTGGTAGTGTAATTTCCCTAATCGGCGCACGGTATTGATCACAGTCGCATAGCATTACATAGCAGACCATGTGTGCTGGATTGCGGGTGCCAGCGTATGGGGGTTGTCGTGAGTTTAGGAGCCCTGACTAGGTAGGCGACCTGCACCGGACGAAGCCCAGTGCGTGATCTTTTTAGGCGCTCCTCCTTGAAGACCCAATGAGCTCTGACGCAGGACTGTGTCTTTCCGTCGCCCCTGATGGGAGAATACCGGCAGCTTGGCAAGACACACCCTTCTCTGCTCAGTGACGCAGCTGCTATCATGGAGTGGAACCGACGGCCTTGGAAATACTGGCTGCTTGTGTTCTGTTCTGCTTTCTTGAGTTCTGGTAAGTCAAGTGTTGAGCAGCCAGTTGGGACTGAGTGGGGTTTAGGATTTCAGGTGCACAGATGCAGATAAATGCAGCTCAAAACAAACCAACAGAATATAAACAACATCACCACTAATGTAACTCTGCTCGGTTCCATATAGACTCACTCTTGAATGGGACGAGCGCCCTTCTCCTTTACTACACGGGGCAAAGGATCTTCGCCTCTGAGAGTGCTGTGCCACTGCCCGTTTGAATGTACTCTCTGCTGGTTACCTGCCATTTCCCCTTCCTCTCGGGCAGACTGTGACCACCGTTACCTGGTCTGACCCGAAACTCCACTGCATCACACAGTGACACTCCTGGCCCATGCCACAGTCCTCTATAACCCACAGTTCTCCGTAATCAAGCACTCCAAAGAGTGATCACTGGCACTGGAGCACTGGCAGGACAGCACTGGATTTACAGACAGAGAAGAGGTGGAGCAATGGGACTGAGCACTTGGAGAGAGGGTTCTGGTTGATTGGCAGGAAAACAAGGAGACATGAGGATCTACCATCACAGGTGGGCCCCATAAATGTGGGGACTGTTTATTAACTTATTTATTTATTTACTGTGTTTTAGCTCCATTCATAACATTCACAGAAAACATATAAAAAAACGATTTAATTGCAATAACAATGTTAAGAACTAAAATGCAAACACTTCAAATAAAAATTCCATAAAAATATAGTGCATATCCCAATAAAACACATTTAAAACATGCAATTCATCATTGAATCATCAAAAGAAAATTCTTAATGACTTAGTAAACTCCTAAAACTCCTAAACAATGCATCTTAATATGTGTCCACACATGGTAAAGTGCTATGGGCATAGAGACTGAGTCTATTGAGGCACACACTCCAGAAGATCTGGGTTTTAATCGTCATTTAGTTTTGCACTAAACCGCGCAGGATACACATATACTGTGTGCTCAAACTAGGGCATTCAGTGAACACATGCGTTGCGGTTTCTCTTTTTCCCGGTGCCTTACATGTTCGGCAAATCATCTCTTCCGGGAACAAATTCATTCTGGGCCCACATATGTCCAGTAAAGGCAATTGATTGATGCAAAGTAATAGGCGTAATCTTCGCCCCGACGATCTGGACATGCAATTAAATAGCGCTGTGGCTTCATATAGTAATGAGTAACAGAGGCGTAGACAGGGTAGGGCCTGAGCGGGCAAGGCCCACCCAAAATCTATAAATACCCACTCAGCAGTGCAGTGTGGCCATTTACAGATGTTAATGTCACTGCGGTGGGCCCAACTACATTAGCTTCAGGCCCCACTTGTTAGACAATACTGGCTACGCCTCTGATGAGTAACAGTAGCTACATTCTTGTAGCGACTCAAATTTGACAGAGGGGCGTAGTAATTACACCAATCACGTTTCTTCGCTCTTCTATTAACATACAAGATCTCCTTCTTGCTGTAATGCAGTGCTATCAATTATGACCTTGTTGTGCAATTTATAAATGGCTGTGCATGCCTCCTGGAACTTTACCGTGACTAATTTAGATCTAGGATCCTGCATGCTTCTTGGAAATGTGTTTCCATTATTTAGATCTATAACAATGCATGGAAATACCTGTGTTGGCTTAGATCTATCACTTTACATGCTGCGTGGAAATGTACTATTGTTATACACATCTGTAACCACCTAAGGCTCTGTCCGACAGTGGAATCTTTAGGAAACAAAACTTGAGGATAGGGCGATTACTGGTAGGGTAATGCATCCAGGCCATAGTTAAAAGCCCAAGTGAAGTGCGGGCTTTAATGCAGCCCTGGGGGGCATTACCCGACTGGTAATGCCGGCTCTCAGAGGGTTATATTGCTATTAGAACCGCGTCACGTCGTGCCAGGGTACCAATAGCAATTTTTCTTGAGTTGAGAAATGGCGCTGCAACTGTTAGTCAACTTGAGAAAACAAAAGTGGAAAAAAAAATGCCCATCAGGGAGAAGGGACTACATGTAGTCCCTTCGTAGTCCTTTCTCACTTTCTGTGGCGGCCATTAAAACAAATGTAAAGAAAAGTAAACAAACAAAATGCCCACCATGGAAGGGGTGAAGGAATTACATGTACTCCCTTCTCCCTTTCCATGGTGGCCCTCACGGAAAGAACTCCGGATCACTGCACAACCGGAGCCTTTTCAGACAGGTAATACCCCGGCGAGGGCCAATGAGCTTGCTTTTTACAAGCTCATTGACCCTCGCTGGGTACTAATTCTCAATAATGTATCTTAATTACACATACTACATGAAAATGTACTTCTGTCAATTGCAGAGCCAACAGCTGCAATCAGTCGGTTCAGGATAGACATTTGCATCTAAACTCATTCTACTCACTCCACATTTTAGCGCACAGCCCCAATAATAGCTGGCAGAGTCCCATCACCCAAATTTGGTACTCATGCCAGAAAATCACTAATTCACTGACCTAGTCAAAGACAGTACTCCCCTCCCAATTCATAATAAGCAGTAAACCTAATGTTACAATGTTAGCTATCTCTTTCAAAGCAATTCTTATTTTCCTGCAATGTATGTACAGTTTATCAAATTATTTGCAAGCACTGTAATGTACAGATTGTCTTGTAACGCCTTAGCCCAATATTTCAATCAGTTTCTCAACTATGGATAGTCTCACCTCAGTTCACATTGTCCGCTCCATCTTTTAGGGCAGTATGAGCAGGCAGAGTCACAACACCCAAATTCCGTTCTCATGCTTGCAATCACCAATCTACTGACATAGGCCAGCATACAATGCTCCTCACCCACAACCTAACAAATGTTCAAGATAATTTTACAATACTCTTCATCTGTGCCAAAGCAATTGTTATACTCGTGCAATGTAATGTCTAGTTTATCATGTTATTTACCTACAATGGGCCCCATTACGACCCTGGCGCTAAGTGGTTAACGGCGCCGTAAAAGGCTGTGGCGCCGTTAACCACTTAGCCCCTTACTACGAGGTCCCTTTGTGGGACCCGACCTTTACGGCTGGTCCAGACCAGCCGTTAAAGTAGGGACCCGCAAAGGGACCTTCGCGATAAGTATGGTACCGCAATTTGCTGTACCGTACTTAGAGCCTTCGCCATTCCCATTATGCCCTATGGGGCAAAAATGGGAATGGGGAAGGGCCATGGGGAAATGGGGAAATACCGCCCCGCCAACCTTGGAATGGGGTGGTATTTCCCCATTTCACCATGGCGGACACGTTACGATACCGGCACCAACCATGGTGCTAATAGCGCCATGGTTTAGCGCGGGTATCGTAATGAGGGCCAATGTATTTGTCTGCAATGTAATGCGATTGCTGTTGTGGGATCTGCAAATCCATGATAACAATCAGTTGCTTTGGGATAGATAGTCATGTCCTAAAGTGCAAAGTGGGCATAGGCTGTGCTTGGTTTGTGTAAACTAGGATATACTGGGGTTGTCAAAGAGGGAATAAACTGGTATTACACAAACTGGGTAAACAGATGGATTGATATACTGGGAAATATTAGGAGTTTACAAAGCGAATATTATTATTATTAGTGTGGTATTTAGTGAGTGCAGGCCTAGCTTTGAGAAGCAACAGAGTGCTTTACAGGGGTATACAACAATACAGATACACAACTGAGCACTTTACAGAGGTATACAACAGTTCAGATGCATAGCAGAGCGCTTTTCAGAGGTAACAGATATACAGCGGGGTTAGAATACAGAGAGGCACTGAAGAGGGGTACAGCTGAACAGTGTGGCGAGGGACAGGGGTGGCATCTAGTGCGTCAGAAGGTGCAAGGGCGACATGAGGGCCTAGGTGTTGAGGAGAGACTCCTTGAAGAGGTGTGTCTAGTACTTTTCTGAATTGTAGGAGTGTGGGGGCGAATCTGATGCTGACGGGGAGGAGGTTCCATAGTGTTGGGGCGTAGGCAGAGAAGGCTTGTTTTCTTGTCCTTTCCTTTTTGCAGCGGCAGATTTCAAGTTTGAACGTGACCTGGTTTCTTGGTGTGTCAAAATGTGACCATACTGGATGTGTCAAACATATAGTATATACATTCTAAACTGGGAATGTATGGGGATTATACTATGCAAAATGAAATTATACTGGGCTTGCCAGAAAGTATACTTACTGGGTTAGTCAAATTGTGATAGTATTTGGATTGTTAAGTGGTGAGTATACTGAGATTTTGAAACCGGGATTTGGCAAATTGGGTTTACAGCAGGAACACAACGGAATTGTACAATCTGGCTACTTTGAAGCATCGGGAAGTAGGCACAGACAGCTGAGGAACGTTTGGGCTATAAACCTTCATTTAAAATCACAAAGAGGTTCGGATAAGGCTTATTTTACGATTTCCCAACCTAACTAAAACTAATGATAGTCTGTGTCAGGAAATCCAAAGTAAATGTCTGTCTGTGTCCAAAACCTATACTTGCCCTCACATCTATGTGTTCAAACTATGTAGGGGTGTCGGCATCAAATAAAAGTGTTCAAATAAAAGTTCAGAGCCTCTTCCAGCTCTTGGTCGAAAAGGGGTTCTCTCTTCCCCAGGATTCCAAAATAGTTCACGTTTAATCATGAGGGGTTCCCTTCCCCAAACTTTCAAGTCTCTCACTGTTTTCACAACACAATTCCTAAGATTCTTCCCAGATTTCAGACCTTTTGGCTCTTTCATCAATATCATAAAGTTCAACTCTTTAAGCTCGCAGTGTACAAGCTTCTCTGTATATTCAACCATAAACGTATAGAAGATTCGAGTGCCTTCTCTTTAGTGCAGTGTATTCTGTCTAGGCACAGTTGTCAGATCACACAGTCCACCCATTACAGGTCATGCAATGGATACACCTGATTGGCTTCTTTTCCACAGTTAAACCACCACTGCTCCAGCTCAACAGTGGTATTGGACTTATTTTCTCAGAGTCCTTATAACACTTATTTATGGACCAGCAGTCACATTGCCTCCACTATCGCTCGCTCACTCGTGAGCACTCCTACCTTCCATCACCACGTGGCTCACACCACAGCGTCCCAGAGTCATTCAGCCTCATTTGACTAATGGGGTATGCTGTCTTCGTGTGCCCTTCTCGATCCGGTTGGTTCTTTGTGGCTGCTGCTGCTCCCGGCTCGTTAAGCCTCTCTTCCTGGGTATCTGACACCTCAGGCTACCGGAGAGGGAATCCAGGAGGTCGGCAGCCTGAAACTGCCACTGGAGACCTTCTGACAATGCCAGCCAGTCTGTTTCCACTGCAACAACTTGGCAGCACCTCAGGGCTTCAGAAACTCGGCTCTCGGCCTTCAACTCCAGCTACTTTGTGTGTAAGCATTCCACAGGCGATCTCGATCTCCTCATTAGCCTCACCTGAGCGGGGCATTTATACCGCCCCTTTGGCCTCAGATGCAGGCCATTGCCATTGATTTCACAGCAGTCTTGGTACCCTGGATCCCTCGTCCTCGTCGCAGTACCAGAGTGGTGTTTGTGTATGTCTGAGTTAATGCAGGATGAATGTAAGTTCCTTTGTGGTCTCCAGTGGAATACATTTGGAGGTGGCTTTCTAACACAATATGGGAGGGATTGGAAATATCCCATAAAAGCCTTTGGGGACATGATTCCTGATGAAAGGGAAATGGGGGATACCGTGTCTCACCCAATGGTGCCTCATCGCCACTCCCCAAGTCTCCTCATCCCAGGTGATCCTCCCTCGCATTTCCACCCCCAGGGTTAGGATCCGAAAGTAACAGCGTTTCCCTGGCCACCACGGGGGAGGATATTTTGGGGGGAAAAGTGAGGATGCCCTCAGATTCCACACACTACATACAGGGTCCATCAATCTGGAAATATTCTGATGTTGCCCAACTGGGGTGTACTGAGCTTAAAACCTGGGACCATAATGTTCTGGTGAAACTGTGAATATACTAAGAGTGTGGAAACAAGCAATTTCAACTTCAAAAATATTGTAGAAGTGTGCAAATTCAACATAGACTGGAATTGTGCACACAAAGGGTATGCTAGAAATGTGTAACCATACACTGAGAGTTTACTAGAATTGATTAAGAATCAATTACAACAAAAATGGGATGATCTAACAGTGCAATATAAGTATGCCAACAATAGTAAGATTGGAGAATGATTGGATAGTGCAAACTTGGCACATACCATCCGTATACTGCAAATGTGTATACGGGAATGCTGTCCACAAAGGAAACATGCTGGATTTGTCAGAAGGGGAATATGCTTGGCTTGTAAAAAATTGAATAATATGTGCATTGTCAACCACAACATTTATTGGGACTGTGGAAACTGGGAGCACAATGGGATTGTCAAGGGGGAATGTTGTGGGATTATTTTACCCGCTACTTTACTTGGACTAGACAAATTATGAATACACAGGAATCAAAAACTCTTGCTTAGTTCCTGGGGTTTGATAAACTGGTGATATACTGGGAAATGCTGGAATTATACAGCCTTAGAATGTCCAACTGTTGAATGCTGTGATTTTGAACTTTGGGAATTTATTTGGATTCTGAAAACTGGCAGCATGCGGGATCGTCAAACTGAGAATATATCCGAACTCAGAAAGCTGGGACTATATATTGGGTATATTAGGTTATGTTAATATGTTATGTTATGGTGATTTATGCAGACCACCGCTACCACCCAGGGGCAGTCTTGTACTGTAGATTCAGAACATTAAGACTTATACGTGGAGTGGTGTACTGTGCCCGGCCAGGGGTGTCCAGACCATGGTCTGCTAGAGGAAATAAAAGGAAAGATGAGGACGGGAAAGAGGGGAAATGGCTCCTAAGAACACAGAGAGGGAAGGAGGGATGCATCAGGGGAAGATTGCTTTGTGATAGCCTGAGCGTATGTCAGTCCTGTAAGGTGGAACCCAGTTCTGCAAAACTGATGCGCCAGATATGTCCTAAAGTGTTGTGGTAATTGGGTCGGTTTGCAAAGCAGATTTGCAGAATTGTAAGTTAGTATGCAATGCAAAGTTGGTATCAAGGTGTGCCCCTGTGACTCCAGCTGACCTGAGGTTTTGCCTTTTTGTCGGTGCACGGCAGGTCTCAGCCGATGTCCGATCTGGTCCTGTATTGAGCGATGAGGGAAGACCACCCTGGAACCCAGGTCCTGGATAACAGCGGTCGAGGACAGGGAGCACCTTCTCAACACCACGAGGAAGAACCAACCACGTATTCGCGTATTGTCAGGCAGTGCAAGCACTGACGTGGAAGGGCCAAGGAAGATAGAAGGAAGGGGAGAACAGAATACAAGGGCAAGGAAAAAGGAAAGGAAGAGGCAGAAGGGTTACCCAGGAAAGGATGGAGCAGGAATGATGCTGGAGACTGGCAGATGGTAAGGCCAGCAACAGAATGAGAACGATGTTGCAACAGAATACTGGGCAAGAGCATAAGGCAAAAAGAGGTCAGCAGCAGGCAACAACTCAGCAGCAACAAGCGTCCCTACAGAAAAGGTTGTGACGCACTGAGGGCTCAGTCTGGGGCCTCTTTATAGCCCCAGAGGCTTGCGTCCTTGATTCGCGTTTCCATGGGTGACTGCTAATGCTGCTTTCACTGCGCATGCACAGAAATGGGCTGTTGGTCCCGTGCACATGTGCAGAGAAATGAAGATGGAAGCCCCCATGAACCGGGATCACTGAATCGGGAGATGCCGCAGGAGCCCTTGCAGCCACCAATCACAGAGCCTCCAATTGAGTTTGCAGGAAGGCATGGTGTGGCGTGAGTGGTGAGGACGTGCTGTGACATGCCACCCACCCCAAAGACCAGAGGGAGCACCGGGCTTCCAAGAACATCGCAGGTAAAAACGGCAAATTAAACTGGGGTCATGAACACCAGAGGCAGGCTCCCAGGAATTAGCTTAAGTAGCGTAGCCTTTTCACAATAACAGATGGTACAGGCGGCCAGGTCATATCCAGACATCCACCTCATATTCTGGAACAAAAGCCATAAGTAGATGGCTAGGCCACGGGGTGCGGCGATGGTATGCATCAGAACGATAAGGCTTCAAAAGGGAAATGAGAAACACCAGATGGATCTTCCAGGAGACAGGTAAGGCAAGATGAAATACAATGGTGTATTGCTCTCCCCCGAAAAGTGCACGGAACAACCTTAAATCACCAATGCAATTATAGAGCAAATACTTCAACCCATAAACAGACAGACACAAAAACTCACAGCCACGCACTCTTTAGAAGATAATCAGCTTTTTACGGCTATTTAATCAAAGATTACATGCACATAGAAATAACTCATAAAACTAATATGGACATAGATCACAGAAGAAGTAAAGAAGTCAAAAAGAAATACATCACCGTGAGCGTAATGGAATTCCTCATCTCGTCCAGAAGCGCCTGGAAGACCCCGGGCACAGCGAGGCAGAGAGTGCCACAGCTCACAGGAAGGCCAGACGGAGCGTCCTTCTCTGGCTAAAGTCTCACCTGACCCCCTCCGGGTTTCCGCATATATACACACTCCACAATGGGGAGTTAATTCTTGAACATTCTGGAAATTGCACCTGCACAGTTGAGGAACAGCCGTCGGTTGCCAGCTGGGTCAATCGAGAGCTCCCCTCAAGGAACGCAGGGCCTCCCTGCTCTAAAAACACGCTCCATGGAGAACAGTAGCAAGCCATAACAACGTTAGCTTTCCCAGCAGAAATGGTCTTGACCGCATACCAGGTTTTGGAAAAGCATGTTTGTCTCAACACTCTGAAACTAACACTTCAGCAAAATGTGTGCAGCCTTTCACTGCGGTGTGAAGTAAATATCCAACATGTCTCCGAGCACTCCAGGAATGCATTGCGCGCCCGCGCCATTTTTAATCAAGCATAAATCAAGAATAACAATTCCACCCTTTGGATATTTATCTTCCATAACCCGGCGGCACAGGAACTGGTCTCTGAAACCTACGAAAGATTAAAACTAAATTGGGAACACATTGAAGGCAACAACAACAAGCAATTATAATAGACAGCATGATAAAAATGCAAGCAAAAATGTAACGTAGTGTACCCCCAATATCAGGTATCCATGAAAATAACCAGTCCCACCAGTTTCTGTTACGATCTTGAGACACTTGAGAAATGGGATCCCTCAAACCTCGAATATGACTTTTAATGGATTGTGAGTGGTCACTTAAATTGAAACAACACATACCTTCAAAGGCATTACACCCTAAATTATGTTTCAGCAATAGATAATCAACAGCAGCTCTGTTCTGCAAAGTTGCTTTTCTAATAACTTGACTATCAAGGAGTAATTCTTCTAAAGCCTGCGAAGTATGATTAAGGCTTTTAACTACTAAACACGCTAATTTCATCAAAGATTTGTAACCTCCAGCAGCTAAACCCCAAACACCTACTAATGAAAGGGTTAATGCTAGAACCTCGGCTTCTGATAGCAAATGTACATGTGAATCACAGTCAGGAGATAGCCCTACAGATTCAAAGGTTGACCTTTTACCTCGAGTTATCGCTGAGTGTAAAGGAAACATCATTAGTCTTAATCGAGTCAAAGCACATGGACCTCCAGAAATGTTAGCTGGAATATAAGTATATGTAATGTTACCACATGAAAAGAGCCATAATCTTGGAAGTTTCACATGATTCAAATGACTAGCAGTTATCACTGTATGATTGCAGGGCATAGTATTATTTACACTGGTGCATTTGCGTGATACTCGTGAACATAGTCTCCTCTCAAACGTAGTGTGATTATACTGATTGGTGAACTCTATTTGTCGGCATTTACCAATTTCTTGTGCCTTGCACGTCATAATGTAACACACATCACCTTAAGTTATGTTGTACGTAATCACACGTGTCAAATTTCTCCATTTCTTGTCCGTCTCTTGGCAGAACCTACAGTATTCATAAACTGAAAAAGATTGTCTAATGTCTGAGCCTTGAACTAAAGAATCATTATGTGTGACGCCGAAGATATGCTTTAAAACCAGAACAGGTGTTGGCACCGCTACTAAACACGTAGTCAATAAAGCTTCAACATTGGGCACATCAGTAAGACAAAAGTGTGATATATTCAGTACTTGCTGTGCCAGATAAATCCACATATTCTCTTCTTGGGTGATCATAGGAGAGTGCTTCCTCCTTCCTACAAAGGTCTCCTGCACGGCTGGCATCAAGGTTGTTTTCACGGGGGGGGCGTGCCCTGAGCCCATGGAGTGAGGTCGTCTTGAGACGGAGCTCCCGCTACGATCCGCGCACATATCCGACTTAGAGACATCCTGGGGCACGCTGCGGCGGCTCGAGCGCAGGGAAAGGAGGAAGAAGTATTCCTGCAACATCTGAGCGAAATCCCGAGAAAAAACAGAGCGTTTTCATAGTAAAACGCCCGATGGTAAGAAAGCCCGGCAAAAATCCAAGATGGCGGACGGAGCCGCGACCTCCAAGTGAAGGGCAAATCCGACTGGGCCAAGGAGCAGACCAGCCAGCGCTCCTGCGGCAGCCGACCCCCCCTCGTGGGGAGAAAAACAAGAAACAGGCTCGGCGAGAAAAGGACGTGGGCACATCACCGGGGGAAGGAGCGGCCCGGAGGAGACAGACCCCGTGGGGAGGCCGACGGGCACGGACAGCGGAAGGGAGGTCGCCGCGCAGCGGACTTCTGATGGTGTACGAGCCAGGGCCCTTGGGGGAGACGCCGGGCAGCGCACGCCGGATGAAGCGGTAGGACCCCCGGCTCCAGGTCACTGACTGAGCGGCATAGGGGACAGGCCTCCCGGCACCGGAGCAACACCAACACACACCAGGTAGGCCTGCCTAACTGCTGCCATCACACCACCAAGACAAGTCTGGGCCCCTGATGGACCAACGTGGTGCCCAGGCAATAAGGTGAAGGGCTACAGTGCAAGACCCATAGAAGATAGAGGAGGAGCCGGGTCGGGAAAATTGAGACGGAATTATCAGGACTCGGTACTAACATCCCGCCTTGGAAACGCCGTTCCCCACCCTCGGCCCAGCTGTCCACGGGACCGAGGGCGGACGGACACGCAGGGGCTCAATGCCAAATAAGAAAAACGAAGGGAAGGTCAAGCAGAGCACCATGGACACCTACAACAAGACACCAGGGAAAAAACAGACAACGCCAACAGACATGGAAATGGCTGCACATCAACCGACAGAAGATACAAACGACGGCGCAATCATAGGAGAAATAGCCGCCATGAAGGCATCTCTCGAAAACAAAATGGACGCAACAATAGGGGCCCTAAAGGTGTCGCTAGAAAACAAACTGGATGCAGTGATGGTGGATGTGGGCCTCCTTCGTCAAGATACGAGGAACCTGGCAGAGAGGGTAGGGGCGACAGAGCAACAGGTGCAGCAAAACACGGCAGGAGTCGCCACAACACGGACGCAATTAACGGAAGTATTGCAAAGAGTCAAGGCCCTGGAACGGAGAGCAGAGGACGCGGAGGGCAGAGCTAGGAGGAACAACATTCGTGTAATCGGACTTCCGGAAGGCGAAGAAGGCAACGACCCTACGGAGTACATAGAAAACATGCTTCTCCAGGAGGTAGGGGCCGGGAAGTTGTCTCAGGGCTTTGTGGTGGAGAGAGCACACAGAGCACTGACAAAAAGACCCCAACCGGGCGCCCCTCCGAGACCGATAATTGCCAGGATCATGAACTACAAAGACAGAGACAAAATACTGGTGTTCTCAAGAGGGGGGGGGATGGTTAGACACTCCTCTAAGATTACGATTTACCCGGACTATACAGCCCTGGTCCAAAAGCAGAGAGCACAGTTTGGCCCAACGAAAGAACGACTTAGGTGTGCAGGGGTGAGATACATGCTGTTGTTCCCCGCCAAACTCAAGGTCATACACCAGGACAAATCATGCTTCTTCGATTCGGCAGAGGAGGCCCACAGGTGGATGGACACGCAGGGCATCCCCCAGCTAAGGCAGAGAAGTGCCAACAACAATACAAACAGACCCTGATAATGTGAAACGAGGGAGAGAAAACGCAGTCACGCGCAATGTTACCAAACAATTAATAAGCAACTAAGCCGGAAGACAAGTATGCAGGAGCGATCAACCTCACTCTAGTCAAGGTCGGCTGAGAAAGGCGATGCCCCCGCACAGTGAGAGTGATCACCAAGTTTAGATGCCAGTTTTAAGGCATCACGCCGCTGCAAATCGGCCCCTTTCAAGGGAGTACAAGGAGGGAAGCGGTGGAGCCCGAGCAGGAGAAGGGTGGCTGGGCGTTTGTTTATAAGTTTCTGTTTGGGTTAAAGATGTTGAGTGTGGTGAATGGACAGCACATGGCGCAGGCAACAGGAAAACGACCGCAAAGGATGAAGGGAAGATGCGAGCAGAAGGTGACCAGAGGTATATACGGCAAGTGGCAATAGATGACAGTCATGGCCGCACCAGATGCGGGGGCCCCGCAACAGGAACCGCAAGAGATTCCCACACAGGGAGAGTCGAGAGCACAATACAGAGACCCGGCTATGGGATGAGGAAGCCGGACTGCAAAAAAGTACAATGGGGCAAGACAGCGCGTCAATAGTCACCTGGAACGTGCGAGGCCTCAATGCGTATATCAAGAGACTTAGGGTCTATGCATGGCTAAATCGAATGAAGGTCAAAATAGCGATGCTCCAGGAAACACACCTAACCTCACAAAAGCAGGCTAAGGTGACCAAGAAATGGGGAGGACAAACATACAGCGCCACATACTCGAACTATGCATTGGGAGTATTGATATGGATTGCCCCGGGGGTACCGTTTCAAATGCTCCGGCAGGAGTCAGACTCGGAGGGAAGGATGGTGTTGGTGCACGGAATGCTGGAACATAAGGAAGTGTGCCTGATCAACACCTATGCCCCGAATTGTGACGCAGCAGACTTCTTTAAAAAGTTGGCACCCAGGCTGGCCCAGTACAGGGAAGCGACGTTCATCTCGACCGGCGACTTCAACTGCACCTTAAACCCGTTGCTGGACAGGTCGGACGACAGGCACAGGAAGCCAGCGCCCCCGGCGAAGGAACTGCATAGGACCTTAGAGGGATTACAACTGGTCGACATCTGGAGACAGGTACATGGAGAGGGGAGGGGGTACACACATTACAGTACACTGCATGGGACATTTACACGGTTAGACTACATATTCACGGGCAGGGAATCATTACATGACTTCACAGAAATCACTATCAAAGCACGCACACTCTCTGATCACGCCCCAGTATTAGCAACATGGGCACACACCCATAGAAAAGCCCCGATACCTACCGGGCGGCTCCGGGCAGAGGCCCTAAAAGAGGGAGAGCTGGAGGAACACCTCCAAGAGCCCATAGAGGATTACTTCGAGCAGAATGAGGGTAGCGTGGAAAGTAGTTCTACACTATGGGACGCGTTCAAAGTGGTGATAAGGGGGGCGGCAATAGGTAGGACAGGGGGGTTAACGGGAGCAGCTATGAAAGAGCTCGGCGAACTCGAGAAGGAAGAGCGGCGAGCGGGAACGGGAGGGAGTGAGTCCCGAGAGCTAGTGGAATTGAGGTCAGACTGTATGGTACTTTGGGAAAAACTGGGAAGGTTGAACTACGGGAGATATCTACAACGCCTACATGCGGAAGGGGATAAACCCAGTAGACTTTTAGCGTGGCTTACTAGACAGGAAAACAAAAGGGACCCCGTAACAGTGTTAGAAGATCACACAGGGAAAGAGATCAGAAATCAGGAACATATTAACGACCTATTTGCCCAATTCTATGAGCGACTATATGCCCCGAACCCAGAGATAGATTCAGAGGACATAGTGGACGCACTAGCAGAAATTAGATTACCAAAATTGGCGGAAGAACAGGCCCAGTCGTTGGACGCACCTATCACGGTAGAGGAAATAGAGGGCGTGATTATGGAGCTCCCCACAGGGAAAACCCCGGGCCCGGACGGAATCCCGGGGGAGTTTTTGTCATGATCTCTGCTTCCAAAAGGTCAGGGTTTTCCCAACTCCCTTGGAAGCAGATCCATAACCCAGGTTCCGAGTGCCAACCAGTCCCAATTGGGACCTTTTGGACCCAGTCCTGGCGCCAGTGGCACCAGGCTCATAAATATGCCCAGTCCCAGCCCTGGAAGCGCCGGGCTCATAATGCTTGGGTGGACTTACCTGCAGCAGACCATGCTGCTTACTTGCCTGCCAGTTGAGCCTCTGATCCTCTTCTGTTTGGAACTACTTTTCCTGTTGGGTGGGGCAGGAGCCACTCCCTAGATTCAGAACACTGGAACTCTTCTGGAAAGCAGGAACTCTTTTCTTACCTAGGCGTGGCTGTGGAAGGAGACACCTAAGCACTACAGGAGGCTATTTAAACCACACCCGATGGATGAATCTTGCTTTGCGTTATTCTGCATCCTCTGCAGCAGAACGCTCATCGTGTCTTCTGCATCTGATCCTGGGCCTAAGGAAAAAGGCTTACCATCCTGAATCCAGACTTCAGCAACACCTCTAAAGACAAGAAAGAACAGGTTAGCATTACGGGCTTCAGTGACAGCTCTTCACATACCTGGTCCATCGGCTGTCACCAACGCCTCGCGCTGCATTCCGGCATCTGAAAGACAAAGGCTTACCTACTCTTCGTGCGCTCCGGAGGTCTTCACACTGCATTCCGGCATCTGAAAGACAAAAGCTTACCAACTCTTCGCACGCTCCGGAGGCCTTCGGCGCTGCATCCCGCATCTGAAAGACAAAACAAGGTGCGTTTAAAGACATTGGGGAACTTTAATACTCACGTGCCATTACTCCTTTCCACATCTAACCCAGTGGGTATTCCGGCACCCTGCAGCCGCTCCGAACTTGTACCTGCAAAATAAAAAGACAGTTAGAGCGCATCGTGAAGCAGGCAACAAGCGCTTACTTACGTGCTTCCAGGCGCTTCTATTCATCACACGGGCTCCATCTTCAACTCACTTCAGCCCGTCATCCGCCATCGCCGGAACCCTGCAAAACAAGAAACATCATTACTAAAGACTTTAAAGACATTAGAATTACTCAAAACTTACCGTTCGTGCAGTAAACGACGGACTGCAGTCCTCTGAAGTCAAGAGGCCTGCTCCCCTTATCCAGTGGAGAAACTGATTACAGCACCCTGCCCCGAGGCAGATGGAGAGCACGGCGTTCACTTACCTAAGGTGAGAGCGTTAACCTTTGGGGTTCTACAGGAGAAGAGAAAGGGAAGAAGAGAGAGACATTCAATAACCCAGTTCCTTAATCCCATATTTTCTATCTGCAGACATCTTACCCTTCAAGTCAGACATACAGTGCACAGAGGTCCAGCCCAAAGAGCAAGCCGTGTGTTACACATCACCTTTGAAGTTACAGTATACGCCCAGTCAAGACCGGCGCCTCTACGGGAATCAGGTGAGCGTTACAGTTTTATAAAACATTCAAGAGTACCATCTCCCAGAAGCTACTTGATGCGTATCATGGCGCATACGAGAGCAATCGGCTGCCACCCAGCATGTCCGAATCGACGATAGTCCCGATCCTAAAACCGGGGAAGCCGCCCAGGCAATGTGCCTCCTATAGGCCAATCTCCCTGATCAATCAGGATGCTAAAATTCTGACGGCGGTGTTAGCCAACCGCCTGAAATGAGTTGTGCCCACCTTGATCCACTCGGACCAAACGGGTTACGTCCCGGGGAGGAACACGTCGTGGAATCTTCGCAGATTGCACCATGTACTAGAAGAGACAAATCAAAGACTAGGCGAGAGCGCAATAGTGTCCTTGGACGCTGTCAAAGCGTTTGACTCGGTTCGTTGGGAGTGGCTGGTGAGCGTACTCGCCCACTTTGCCTTTGGTGAGGGATTCTTCCGATGGATCAAACTGCTATACAGCGAACCTAGAGTGAGGGTGAAGACGGGGCGATTCATCTGAAGGGAGTGGAGAATACACAGGGGCACCAAACAGGGATGCCCACTGTCGCCATTATTATATATTCTGGCCCTAGAGCCGCTTGCGGCCTTCCTTAGAGCCGAATATGGGGATACCGGGATAAACATAAACGGGGTGCTCCACCAAATCTCGCTGTACGCGGACGATATGCTGTTATATGTAGAAAATCCGACCACCAATCTACCATGCCTACTAGAGGCGATCGGAGCATACACCAGACTATCGGGCATAGCAATTAACAAGGATAAATCCCTGGTATTCCCTCTGGCGGGGCTAAGGCAAGTTCCCCCGGGCAGCCTCCCGGACCTGGGCCTGACATGGGCACGAAACTCCTTTAAATATCTCGGAATAGAAATACACCACGACACTGCTGACACCCATAGGATAAACACACTGGCGGCACTGGAAAAAACACAGAAATCAATGGTCGTCTGGGGAACACTCCCACTGGGGATGATGGGGAGGGCGGCCCTCCTGAAAATGGTGGTGCTACCGCGCCTACTATATTACTTCACAAACATCCCACACGCCATCCCCAGAGCCTCCTTCAACAGATTAAATACGATAACACGGAATTTCCTCTGGGGAGGAGGGAGGAACAGAATTGCAATGGAGAGTCTCCAGAAAGGCTACGAAGACGGTGGCATTAGGCTACCGGATTTCGAAAAATACTACTTAGCAGGACAACTGCAGTTCGCAGTCAAGTGGCTAGGAGAGGATGAAACAATAGACACAATCGTCTTTCAGCCAGCACTGAAACGATACTATCTGTGAGAGATTCTGTGGCTTGACACACCCCAGCTCAGGACCCTGCCGAACATGCTTAAGATCGCAGTGGGGCTATGGAAAAGGGCATGGAAACTCCAGGGTACGAAGGACCCGTGCTCGACACAGATCCCTTTGGCGGGCCTCCTAGGGGGAACACGAACATGCTGGCGATGTACCGAGTGCACTGGGAGGCCAAAGGTGTAGCACAAATTGGAGACCTGAGGAGGGGAGAGAGGTGGGCAGACTTTCGAGAAATAGTAGATGACCACGAGATACACGAAGGCCAATTCATCCTTTATACGAAATATCAAAAAAAGATGGCCGAAATGGATAGACCCGGAGGAGGAGGAGATGATAGAGCTAGACGTATGGTACAACATCTCAGAGGGAACCCACACAACCTCCAGGTTATATGAACAATTGCTAAAAACAGCAGACCCGCAAGGATCAAATACGAGGCGACGTTGGGAGGAGGAACTCCAGAGGCCATTTAGTGATCAAGAATGGGCTAGGGTGCTAAGATACCCAAAAAAGGTCTCAAGGAATGCACGGTTCAGGCAGGCACAGCTATACATCACACACCGAGCATACCTCACCCCCAAGAGGATGCACAAGATGCGGACGGAGAACCAAAACAGGTGCCCACGCTGCCTGGCCGAGGACGCCGACGTGCTCCATATGTTCTGGACATGCCCAGTAATACAGACTTTCTGGGACAGAATCAGAATCAAGATAGCACCAGGCGGACTCCAACTACAAGCAGAGCATCCAGAGAGATACCTACTAGTCCTCTTTCCGAGAGGAAGCAGACACGAATCGCACCAAGCAAAAATGAAGGACCTAATATGCATCTTGGCTAAAAGAAGAATAGCAATTTCATGGAAGTCAAAGGAGGGCCCGAACATAGATGCATGGTGGTCAGATCTCCGAAAGTGGGCGCAGACAGAGACTGTGGTGTGGGTAAGAGCGGTGAAAAGAGGGGAAGGGGAAACAGTACACAAGTTGGCCGCATGGAACTCCTTGATGCAGGACTTATTCGACATGAGAGAAGAGGGAGATAAGGAGGACCGCTTGGGGATGGCAGAATAACGAGCAAGAATGAGGTTACCCGGCACGAGCGCCGTGGCGAGACACCTCTGTATAGAACTCAGCGGTAGACCCAACAAAGGTGATGGATATGAAGGGTACGGTCGCCTGAGATCCCCGAGGCTGCGGAAGTATGGCAGGCTCCGAGGAACATCCTAACGCGCCAGTGATGCTGTGTCATGCCAGATTGTATGTTTTGTGTTTTGTTTTTTGTTGTTTTGTTGTTTTTTAAAACCAATAAAGAAATAAAAAAAAAAAGGTTGTTTTCACTTACTCCTGATGTGTTAGTCGCATTTCACGGATCCATGTCTTCGGTCTGGTGGGCTTTTCGGCACTGGCATAGGGCTGCTTGGGGACAACATTATTCATCACTATCAGTATCCCCTTGATCACTGGCACAGATGTGACATTTGTCGCTGGTAACAGAAGACCGTTTAATGCGCCCAAATGGAGTTAATTTAGTGCCACAGTTACACCAACCAGATCCAGGATCTACAAAGCAAACCCAGAAAAGAGATATCAGTGTTGCCCATCACTCTCTCAGGTAACATTTGTCTGCGGGTACATATTGCCATTTCTTTCTACCAGGCTCCATAACTAAAACCACTTGATCTTTGCCTGATGCAATGACATCTGCTGGCACTGGTGGACCACTTGGCTTTTCCACCCACACCTTTGCACCCGGTACCATGCTGTCTGAAGAGAGAAAACCACGATCCCCACATGTAGTTAACACTGTAAGAGGCTCCCCTTTCTTAATCATGGACAACTTAATGGGAATGACTATCAATTGGGCCACTCGATCACCCTTGTGGATTGATAACAATTGATTCCTACTATTCATTAGGATGACTTTAATCTTGCCTTGGTAATCAGCATCATTACCCCTCCCGACACTTGAACTCCCTTCAATGCTAGGCCAGATCTAGGGGCAATCCATCCCATATGCTCTGGGGGAATCTGTACTCCAATCCCTGATTTCAATGACAACTATTCCTCTTGGATCTAATCTGATTTCTTCATTGGAATGTAAGTCTACCCCTGCTGACTCTGGAGTGGCCCGATAGGGAGCTAAAGAACGTGGTGTGATTTCCCAGTATAATAGTGTTTCTCTGACTGAATTGGGTTGAACATGCAAAGTAGGAGTCATTAATCGCATCAAAGGAGTTTCATGTTCATACACAGGCCTATTGTTTAACACTTGCACCGCATCAAACACACAATCACGCCTGCATGCCAAACTCCGTCTCCAGATTTGCACAACTGTACTTTCAGTAACCCATTCATTCGTTCAATTAGCCCTGCCGCAGCTGACTGGTAGGGAATGTGGTAAATCCATTCAATGCTCTTTTCCTGACAAAATTCTTGGATCAATTTGATTTTGAAATGTGACCCATTGTCACTTTGAATCTGCAAAGGCACTCCATAATGTAATATGATCTGATCTAACAACCTGATGGTGTTCAATTGGGTTGCACGTTTGCACGGCAAAACCATCAAATATCCCGAGTAGGTATCCACAATAGTGCATGCATACTGACAACCTCTGCTGATTGGCATAGGACCGATATAATCAATCTGCCAAATTTGACCTGGTAATTTTCCTCTTCTCAATGTGCCTCGAACAATTTGAGGTATCGGTCTATGTAATTGGTGTTGGCACACGGGACATTGCAAAATAATGGTTTTCACTACTTCTAAAGGAAGACTGATGCCTCGAGCTTGTGCCCACCTGATAGTAGCCTTTTCTCCAAGGTGCCCACATTTCCGATGGGCCCATTTGGCCAAACCCTGAGGAAGTCTTGGTGTTTTCATCTGCAACAGAATTAAACCAAAGTTCTAATGAATCTGTGGCACAATGCGCGTCCACATGATATACAGTGACTTCACTTTGTAACAGCATTTCTGCAATATCTTGCCACAGTTCCTTTCCCCACAACTCTTTTGAATGAATCTTCCATCCATTCTTTTGCCAAGTTGGCAACCACACTGCCAATCCATTAGCCACTGACCATGAATCTGTGTACACATAACATTTACCAGGGGTCTCTTCTTTCAACGCTTGGTAAACTGCGTAAAGTTCTGTGAACTGACTGCTCTTTCCTTTCCCTGTCGTTGTCAACATCTTTTTGGTTTTGGGATTGTACGGCACTGCTTTCCAGTACCGCTCAGTTCCCACGTATCAGGCTGAACCATCTGTGAAGCAAGCATGCTCTGTTTGTTCCACGGTCAAATAGCTGTAAGGTACTCCCCATTTCACGGGAGACTCGCGTTTTTCAGGCACTTCTGGTGGTATGTAATCTGAGGGCGGTATGTTGGCTACTTGCTCATGTAATTTTGCCACTCCACCCTTCCCTGATTTGGCTCTGTCTTTAATGTACCATTTCCACTTAATTATGCTGGCTTCCTGAGCATGTCCAATTCTATGTGTTTTAGGAGAGCTCAGTACCCATTGCATGATTGGTATTTCTGGCCTCATCAATACATCATGGCCCACCGTCATTTGCTCGGTATCAACAAGGGCACAATAACATGCCAGCAATTGCTTCTCAAACGGAGTATATGAGTTAACAGCATCGGGCAATTTACGACTCCAAAACCCCAATGGCACACGTTTCCTGTCTTGTTTCTGCCACACACTCCAGTTAGCATAATTGTCTTGTACAGACACATTCAATTCCACTTCGCCTTCCTTCAAGGGCCATAAATCAAGCACCTGCTGCACGGTTTCCTTTGCCATCTCAAAGGCTCTCTGCTGCTCTTCCCCCCACTGAAACTCATATTTCTTGCGTGTCACCTTGTAGAGGGGGGCCAATATCTGCCCTAAATGGGGAATGTTTTGTCTCCAAAACCCAAACAGCCCTATAAACTGCTGAGCTTGCTTTTTATTCGTTTGAGTGGTGAATTCAAGTATTTTCTGTCGAGCTTTTGGCACCATTTCTCGATGCCCATGATGCCACTGAATCCCTAGAAATATCACTGTTTCAGCTGGACCTTGAATTTTACTCGGATTAATCTCCCACCCTTCCTTTTTCAATCCTTCCATAAGGACATCTAACTGACTTTGCACGCTGTGCTCATCCTTGCCCTGAATCAGAATGTCAATAATGTAATGAGAGATTTGTATGTCAGGTTTACACGGTATCTTGTCAAAATGCTCTGCCACCAGCCGGTGACAGATAGTCAGACTGTGCATGTACCCCATGGGTAGTCTCGTGAAAGTGGACTGACGTCCACCCCACGAAAATGCAAACTGTTCTTGACACTCGTCAGCAAATGGCACGGAGAAAAATGGATTAGCTAAATCAATCACTGCATACCAAGTCCCCTCAAACTTTTGGACATTCTCAATCAAGGTAATGGCATCTGGGACCGCGGGCACTAAGGGAGGAGTGTGTTTATTCAACTCATGGTAATCCACCGTCATCCTCCATGACCCATCTCTCTTTTTAATAGGCCAGAGAGGATTGTTCCATGCGGTGGTAATAGGGCGTAACACACCCGCCTCCACATACTCTTTGATGGTGTCTGAAATTTCCTTGTGCCCCACCAGGAATGCGGTATTGCTTCATTGCTACCCGCTTAGTTGCCACAGGCACTTGCACTGAGGGCATCTTCAATTTACCTACAGTAATGGGTGTACAAATCAATGCACTCACCCCAAACTGGTACGTTTTACCACCAAGTCCCAAGGTTAGCCCTTCCAGAATGTCAAAGCCAATTATATATTCAGGTATCGGGACAATCAACACCTGGTATTTCTGCCTCTTTAAATTGCCTATTTTTATCTCCACTTGCGTTTGCACTGCGGGGGTCTCCTTTCCCCCTAAACCTGTAATTGTAAACTGTTTGCCTTTAAATCGTGTCAGATTACCGTGAATCAAAGAGGCCTCCGCCCCGGTGTCTATCAATGCTCGCAACCCTTGTGTATTTCCTGGCCCCAAAAAATCTTAACATCAATATGAGGCCGCCTATCCACTTTTATGCAGGCAGACGCTGCCGGAGCTTGGCCGTAGCGCTAGTCAAATTTCGAATGAGTGTGGTTTGACTCCACCTCTAGCATTGCACTCACCACCTTTCTCAAATCAGCGTATGTTGGCTGATAGGGAGAAGGTGTCCCCATAGACCCTTCTTGTTCTTCTGCAGGGGGAGCGAAAGGTGAGGTGCCCCACGGTGGCTTGATGACTATTTGTTTCTTAACGTGTTTATAGCGCTCTTTTGCTGCAAGTCCTCATTTTTTGTATAATTCATACATTACTCTGGTTTCAATGCCATCAATTTCTTCGTGTGGCACACCATCTTTTAACAAAGCCAAAAACATGTCTTTTCGGGACACTCGGGAGTCTCTGCTATCTTGCCTCCGGCCTTCAGTTCTTCTCTCGCTACGCCCTTCTCTCTCCCGTGGCTTGTTATCGCTCTTATCCCACTCTCCCAAATCTGCAAGTTGCCGAATGGCATCTGCTACCTCATCAGTAGCCTTGCCCGTCATATCTACGAGCAAAGTCATAATGATACTTTTGTATGCGGGTGGCGCAGTTCTAATCACCATGTTTCGAGTTGAAACTGAGAGCGGCACGGCTCCCATGTGATCAGGAGCATCTATGTGAATCGCCTCTTTCATAGCATGCTCTCTGACTTTTTGAATTGCTTCTCTCAATGTATACCACTTTGTTTCTTCACTAGGCCAGTCTGTGGTATTGGGGTATTTACGGTTACATGTTTGGGCTATCAGGTGCAACAAAGACACCTGCGTATCTTGACCATTTGCATCAGGGGGCGGTGCTGCTCTTAAGACCTCCTGTACATTGGTGTCAATTGACAGGGGTAAAAAACGGGGTGAATCAGTAGAATCTACCAACAACCCTGCAGCACCCCCATCTAGCAATCTCACCATCCATGTCAATAAAGCTTCCCCTGATTTTTGCCTCAAACGGGTAATAATTTCCCCAACCTCCTGTTGTGTGTAATCTTCAAAAGTGCTTAAATCCACCATACCACCACCAGGATTCTGCAGGTGTGGTCCGGATCGCTGCCTTCTAACAGGCTTCGGCGCCACTGTTTTCTGTTTCACCTCTGGTTGGGGGTCAGACTCTTCTGCAGAACTACTTTCTAGACTAGTTGAATCAAAAATATCACCATCCCATTTGTCCGGATCCCAGTCTATTCCTGCGGTTGCGATTACAGTTGCCACCTTTCTTTTGTTGACCCCTCCCCATCTTTTCCTGTACTTATAACAAGCTACTCTGACTGCTGCCCTCTCAGCCACCACCTGATATGTATCGGCCTCACCTTTAAACAGTTTCATTTGAATCTGCTGCGTTAACGCAGTCTGCCGTTCTGCAGCTAGCTCTTTCTCTAATCGGAAAACCTCATTTTTTATGTCCATTTTCATTTGATGTATTTTCCTATAAGCATGCAAAAGAACCCAACCTCGCTTGCCTAATGCCGCACATTCTTTACCACGTTCTACTGGAACTTGTTGCAAGCATGCAATTACATCAGCCGGATTGGCATCCCCCAATCCTTGATCCCAAGTCTCACTTAAACCGGCACCACATGCCCATGCCTGAGCCAACTTATCATATGGACTCTTAGTCCACCCTGGAATAACAACATCAGAACATTCACCGCCAGCGGGAACACTCTTTTTCATGAACAAACTATTCATTACTGCAAAATGGTACAAAACCTCTTTATATCTATATGTTTTTGTTCCACACTGCAATCACTTCCACAAGCACGCACACAGCAGCAAGGAAAAAAAATAATCTTAGCACAATTCAACACTCACTGCCAAATTACTTTTGCTTGCAAGATAACCGAAGCCTATCTACGTTCAAACAGATTCTTGAATATTTGGAACACTTCATCACAAATACCCTTCTCACAGCGCCAAAATGTATTGCTCTCCCCCGAAAAGTGCATGGAACAACCATAAATTACCAATGCAATTATAGACTAAATACTTCAACCCATAAACAGACTGACACAATAACTCTCAGCAACGCACTCTTTAGAAGATAATTAGCTCTTTACGGCTATGTATTCAAAGATTACAAGTACATAGAAATAACTCATAAAACTAATATGGACATAGATCACAGAAGAAGTAAAGAAGTCAAAAAGAAATACATCACCGTGAGCGTAATAGAATTCCTCATCTCATCCAGAAGCGGCTGGAAGACCTCGAACATTCTTGAAATTGTACTGGCGAACAGTAGCAAGCCATAACAACGTTATCTTTCCCATTGCAGTCCTAATTCGTATCGAAGAATCAGCTTCTACGCAAAACAATCCAAGGAAGCTTGCTCCAGGTTTTGCTGGTCCTTTTCGGTGTTTCCATCTGTTATGCTTGATTTATGCTTGATTCAAAATGGGGCGGGCCCGCAATGCGTTCTGGGAGCGCTCTGAGCCATGTTGGATATTTACTTCACACTGCAGTGAAAGGCTGCACACATTTTGCTGAAGTGGTAGATTCACAGTGTTAAGACAAACATGCTTTTCCAAAACCTGGTATGCGGTCAAGGCCATTTCTGCTGGGAAAGCTAACGTTGTTATGGCTTGCTACTGTTCTCTGTGGAGCGTGTTTTTAGAGCAGGGAGGCCCTGCGTTCCTCGAGGGGAGCTCTCGATTGACCCAGCTGGCAACCGACGGCTGTTCCTCAACTGCGCAGGTGCAATTTCCAGAATGTTCAAGAATTAACTCCCCATTGTGGAGTGTGTATATATGCGGAAACCCGGAGGGGGTCAGGTGAGACTTCAGCCAGAGAAGGACGCTCTGTCTGCCCTTCCTGTGAGCTGTGGCACTCTCGGCCTGGCTGTCCCCGGGGTCTTCCAGCCGCTTCTGGATGAGATGAGAAATTCTATTACGCTCACGGTGATGTATTTCTTTTTGACTTCTTTACTTCTTCTGTGATCTATGTCCATATTAGTTTTATGAGTTATTTCTATGTACTTGTAATCTTTGAATAAATAGCCGTAAAGAGCTGATTATCTTCTAAAGAGTGCATGGCTGTGAGTTATTGTGTCTGTCTGTTTATGGGTTGAAGAATTTGCTCTATAATTGCATTGGTGATTTATGGTTGTTCCGTGCACTTTTCGGGTGAGAGCAATACAAGAAATCAGTTCAATATGTCTGCGGATACAACAATCTTTTTGTGTATTATTTTATATATTTTAGTGTTTTTATATGTGTATATCGATTCAAATAATTGTACATCTTGCTGACCCTGTGTTACTGCTTAAGCAATGTGATGCAGATTTATATAGTTTGATTTTTGGGCGCCTACAGGCTAAGTGTGTAAAAGCAGGGTAGCTGTTTGTGGAACTTGTATGTTGGTCGAAGATGGTAAAACCAGCAACAGAAGGAGAATGAGGTGGCAACAGAATATTGGGCAAGAGCACAAGACAGAAAGAGGTCAGCAGCACGCAACAACTCAGCAGCAACAAGCATCCCTTCAGAAAAGGTGGCGATGCACTGAGGGCTCAGTCTGGGGTCTTTTCATAGGACCGGAGACTTGCATCCGTGATTCGCGTTGCCATGGGTGACTCCTAATGTTGCTTTCACTGTGCATGTGCATAAACAGGCTGCTGGTTGTGTGCGCATGCATGAAGAAACAAAGATGGCAGCCCCCATGAACCGGGACCGCTCTATCGGGAGATGCAGCGGGAGCCCCTGTGGCTGCCAGTCACAGAGACTGCAGGTGAGTTTCCAGGAAGGCGCAGCGTGAGCGATGAGGCCGCGTGTCACAGTTGGATGCATCAGGGGTTCTAGAATGTGCTTGAGCAATCCTGATAGCTTATTTACGCAGACATCTCTATGCAGTGTATTTCAGGTCAAACTGAGGTTTGACAATCGTTTGACTGCCACGCCTAAGCCAAGAGTGGCATAGTCAAGACTAGATTATGTATAAAATTGAATGCTATTGTTAACATAAAATAAGGGAATAGAGTGGTCCAACAAGTAAGTTAAAATTGAGAAATGCCTGGCAGTTTGAGGTCAAAACAGTTATTATTAAGGCTTTGTTTTTTTGTAGTTTTTTATTGCGTTATAGTTCTTGCAAACTTTTCACACAAATAAACTAAATTGTTTAGTAAAAAAAAAACAAAGAGAAAAAGAAACAGAACCACAACCATTGGTAAAAATACAGTAGTAAAATGACATCCGTATACACAGAAGATTACAATATTCAATTAATGAACATCAAATGTCATGAAAAGAAAAAGAAAGATGCATTTCATTAAAATTATACATTTCCTATTAACCCAAAATAACAGTATTCTCCATGTTAGCTCTTAATTACTAAATCTGATAGCTAATCAATGTTCGAATCTGTAGGTTTCACCTTGGCCAACCTTCTGATGATGTAAACAGATTTCAACCCAGGCATTTTTCGCCCTCATGTTTTGTTGTGTGTCATGAATATGCTAGGCATTGGCAGGACCATGCCATGTTTGTTAAAATGGGATGCCCTGGGTTTGGGTTTGGACAGACTGGGGATGCATGCTAAGACTGTTAAACTGGAAGTATTCTGGCATTCTGCAAACTGAGATTTTTCCATCCGGGAATATGCTTAGATTTTTCAATCTGGGATCACAGTGGGATATTCAAACTGGGAGTGTACAGGGATTGTGCAGACTTCATGTTGGAAAAACGCCAGATTATTTGAATTATTTAACCGTTAACTCAGGAGTGCAACGGAATTGTGATTTAGCACAGGGGGAGTGTGCCACAGAATGTGCAACTCAAAATTGGGAGTATGCTGGAATTGTGAAAACAGGATGAAAATTCTGGTATTAACAACAATGCATACTGGAATTGTGGATACTGGGATTCTGTTCACAACAGGATGAATGGAAATACGCTGGAATTCTGCAAACTTGCAATATTCCAGTAATGTAAAACTAGGAATATACTCGCATAGTTCACTTGGGTTATCAAAATGGAGTATTCCCAGGTTATACAACGTGGAGTTATATTTTGATGCTCAAAGGGAACGTATAGTGTGAATTCCAAACTGGAAATGTGGTGTGATTGCTAAAACTAGGAAAATACTGCCCTTGTTAAACTGGAAGCTTTCGATGGTTGTGAAACTGGGAGTTTAATGCGATTGTTAAACTGGAAATGTACAGGGATTGTCAAAATCGGAATATTTTGGGGTGGAATAAAGTGGGACAATATTAGGATCAATGTCGGACAATGAAAGCATTGGGATTTTTCAAAAAAGCAGCATACTGGTATTATAATGTGACTGTGAATACTGAAAACATTGAGTATGTCTAATTGGACTATTCTGCAGTTAGCAAACCCGGGAGACTCTCGGCCTGATTAATGGCATTTTTTGCACGGTGCAAAGTGACTTTTCACTGATGAAAAGAGACTTTGCACTGCCAACAAAGACCCTGATTAATGGAACAGTGCAAAGTGTCTTTTTGCAGTAAAAAAGTCACTTTGCGCTGCAAAAATACACTTTGGACTGCTCCATGAATCAGTTTATTTGTTGGCAGTGCAAAGTCACTTTTCACTGGTGAAAAGTCACTTTGCACTGTGCAAAGAGTTCTATGAATCAGGCCCTGTAAATCTAGGATACAATGGAATAGTGTGTGCTGGTAATACGCTGGTGTTGTTAAAAGATTGTTTATAGCACTGATTTATAAGGCAGGCATAGGTTGCTAGTTTTGCAGCAAGTGCAATAACCGCATTTACCCTGGTCCTAGAGCTGCTCCCTTGTACGTGTTTGCATGCGTGTTAATGCTGGTGCAATGGCCACAGTTGTGCAGGTTTTTGTTCCAGTGATAACATTGTTGCATATTTGCCAGGACTAAGATCAGCATTTTTTGGTCATATTGCTGAGGCTACAACCAGTAGTGCTGCTGCAATTGCCTAGTTTCTGCTGTACCGGTACTCCCATGCATATAAGACTTTTATGGGTGTAAGAGCCACTACACTGACACACTCTTTGCTGGTGTTTATCACCAGTGCTAACATCAGCGAATGTGTGATTAGTGTATTTGTGATCCCCCAGTGAAGATCCTACCTTTTGCGTCAATGTGAATTGATTTACATTTAGTCATTTCGCTATCACTACATCTAGTGCATATTTGGTTACTACCCCATCTCTGTGATGCATGGACACTCATCATTGTCCTTGCACAATTACAAATAATGAAAGCCTGCTATAAAGGCTATAAAGTGGTTCCAGAGAAAAAAGCTGCAAAGGGCCCACAGAGATCTGTCTGCTCTTCGCAATGAGGTGGGCTGAGCCTGGCAATAGAGATCACCTTATACAACCAGAGATCCAACAGTAGACACAGGGGTGTAGATTTGTTACCTATCCAGGCCCCCAAACTACCGTGGTGAGCACCAGCATACCTCTATTCTAAGACTTGCAGCAGCAGGTGAAACCTGCTGGGAGAGGACAGTTAAGACAGGGCAATAATACTTTACTAAGCATAATGAAAACCTTTTAATGATGTGCTGATGTGCCATAACAGAAATTGGAAGTAATCTACAAAGCAGACACAATGTAAACTAGCAACGATGTACCGCGTGGGTATAATGCAAACAATCGGTAATGTGCTAACTGGGCCTAATGGAAACTGTAGATGATCTGGAACATGGACATGATGGAATTTGATAATTGGGCATGATATAAAGTGGTAATAATGTGCTAAGGGGGGTATGATGGAAACCAGCATTGATTCACTGGACATTATGCAAACTGGTAAGCGATATGCTAGCTGGTTTCCAATACACATCCATGAAAAACGTAGAGAATCATCCATATTTATTCATCAAAATAGTTGCTGCCTTCTGGTGTCCTTACCTCTTGTATTTGATGGTTGGTTTAAGGTCAGCAGAACCAGCATGATGGATCCTCGCCAGCAGTCAGGCAGTTAGCCCCATTTGGCTCCCTTACTGTTGTGGGGTGCATCAACAGTGAGGTCACCTAGGGATTAAATAACAACATTAAAATAAAGAGATGGGTGCGACCACTAACAGGTACATGCAAAGATATGATTCATCTGCTATGGTATTTATGAAATGTGAACTGGAGCCACCTATTAACATATGCCAGAAATATTTGGGTGACTAGATGAAAACCTCCCATTAGTTCATCTTTTTATATAGGGCAGATGTTACTATTTCACAACTGAATGGTAGTCCTTTTCTTGAACTAGGTCAGATAAAAGGCAGCGTGTCCAACCAAAATTGCATGACCTTCAGATCGCACGCAGAACTCTGGAGTAGATGCGTTTGGTCACTGAGATATCTCGCACATCAAAGACTAACAGGCCGATTCAAGGAATTAATGTGCGCTGAAAATTCCCGCGCAAGCGTGCGAAACCGTGCGAATCGCAGTGCAAGTGCGAAAATCGCAGCGAAACCCGCACACATCGATTCATGGAAGTCCGTGCGCGAGTAAAATCTAGGATGTGCGCTGAAAATTTGCGTGGCGCACGCCGGCGCACAGGTCATCTAACGGCGTGCGCTACGGCCACAGTGAAAGCGCACATAGCGCGGCGCACATAACAAAAGTAGGCGTAACACGGGGCGTGACACGTGGAATGGGGAACAATGCGTGAAAATGTGGGCATCACGGGGGAAGTACAGGAGGCAAGTGCGCGGAACGCCCACACGCTCGCCTACAACACGTATTCATGGAATCGAATAAGGTAAAACAGCGCGTGGGCAAAGACGCGCACAGGCCTAAACACGTCCGCCACACGAAGGCAGGCGGTAGCGTCCCTGCACATGAAAAAAATGTGCACTAACAAAAAGCACGTATATACAGCTCTGATGAATGCCCCATACTGTGGCCCTCTAGGACAAATGACATGCAAATGGGTACGCGACAAACACGGACACCCGCTGTGTCGAAAATAGCGTGTGCGTGTATTTCGGGGGGTGCACGGGAAGTTTCACACGCGATAGGCCTTGGGCGAGCGGGGTACGTGTACATCTGGGGTTCGCGGGAAGTTTCACACGCCATAGGCCTTGGGCGAGCGGGGTACGTGTAAATCTGGGGTTCGCGTGAAGTTTCACACGCGATAGGCCCTGTGCGAGTGGGGTGCATGTATTTCTGGGGTTCACATGAAGTTTCACACGCGATTGGCCTTGGGCGAGCGGGGTACGTGTAAATCTGGGGTTCGCAGGAAGTTTCACACGCGATAGGCCCTGTGCAAGTGGGGTGCGTGTATTTCTGGGGTTCGCGTGAATTTTCACACGCGATTGGCCTGGGTACATGTAAATCTTGGGTTCGCAGGAAGTGTCACACGCGATTTCAGCAGGGTACGTGTATTTCGGGGGTGCCGTGGAGTCCTACACGTCAATTAGCAGTGTGGCTCCTCCCAGGTGTTGGCTCTACACCCTCCATGGCCCCTGCTGGAAGCCCACACAGGGGACTACCCTGCACCCCTGGTCATGTCCCGCAGGCAGCCCATCCACCATGGGCATGCCCCCCAGGCAAGCCACATGTCAGCTTGCACTACTGATCCCCAACGCATGACCCCTTCCACCCCCACCCCCCAGCACTGAGGGGCACCTGCCAGCAGGCCCCCACTCATGTCCCCCAGCACCCCCACCCCCCAGCAGTGCAGGGCACCTGCCAGCATGCCCCCACTCATGTCCCCCAGCACCCCCACGCCCCAGCAGTGCAGGGCACCTGCCAGCAGGGCCCCACTCATGTCCCCCAGCACCCCCACCCCCCAGCAGTACAGGGCACCTGCCAGCAGGCCCCCACTCATGTCCCCCAGCACACCCACCCCCCAGCAGTGCAGGGCACCTGCCAGCAGGCCCCCACTCATGTTCCATTCATGTCCCCTTGCACCCCCACCCCCCAGCACTGAGTGGCACCTGCCAGCAGGCCCCCACTCATGTCCCCCAGCACCCCCACCCCCCAGCACTGAGGGGCACCTGCCAGCAGGCCCCACTCTTGTCCCCCAGCACCCCCACCCCCCAGCAGTGCAGGGCACCTGCCAGCAGGCCCCCACTCATGTCCCCTAGCACCCCCACCCCCCAGCAGTGCAGGGCACCTGCCAGCATGCCCCCACTCATGTCCCCTTGCACCCCCACCCCCCAGCAGTGCAGGGCACCTGCCAGCAGGCCCCCACTCATGTCCCCCAGCACCCCCACCCCCCAGCACTGAGGGGCACCTGCCAGCAGGCCTCCACTCATGTCCCCCAGCACCCCCACCCCCCAGCACTGAGTGGCACCTGCCAGCAGGCCCCCACTCATGTCCCCCAGCACCCTCACCCCCCAGCAGTGCAGGGCACCTGCCAGCAGGCCCCCACTCATGTCCCCTTGCACTCCCACCCCCCAGCAGTGCAGGGCACCTGCCAGCAGCCCCCCACTCATGTCCCCCAGCACCCCCACCCCCAGCAGTGCAGGGCACCTGCCAGCAGGCCCCCACTCATGTCCCCTTGTACCCCAACCCCCAGCAGTGCAGGGCACCCGCCAGCACGCCCCCACTCATGTCCCCCAGCACCCCCACCCCCCAGCACTGAGGGGCCCCTCCAGCAGGCCCCACTCTTGTCCCCCAGCACCCCCACCCCCCAGCAGTGCAGGGCACCTGCCAGCAGGCCCCCACTCATGTCCCCTAGCACCCCCACCCCCCAGCAGTGCAGGGCACCTGCCAGCATGCCCCCACTCATGTCCCACTCATGTCCCCTTGCACCCCCACCCCCCAGCAGTGCAGGGCACCTGCCAGCAGGCCCCCACTCATGTCCCCCAGCACCCCCACCCCCCAGCACTGAGGGGCACCTGCCAGCAGGCCCCCACTCATGTCCCCAAGCACCCCCACCCCCCAGCACTGAGTGGCACCTGCCAGCAGGCCCCCACTCATGTCCCCCAGCACCCTCACCCCCCAGCAGTGCAGGGCACCTGCCAGCAGGCCCCCACTCATGTCCCCTTGCACTCCCACCCCCCAGCAGTGCAGGGCACCTGCCAGCAGCCCCCCACTCATGTCCCCCAGCACCCCCACCCCCAGCAGTGCAGGGCACCTGCCAGCAGGCCCCCACTCATGTCCCCTTGCACCCCCACCCCCAGCAGTGCAGGGCACCTGCCAGCAGGCCCCCACTCATGTCCCCCAGCACCCCCACCCTCAGCACTGAGGGGCACCTGCCAGCAGGCCCCCTCATGTCCCCCAGCACCCCCACCCCCCAGCAGTGTAGGGCACCTGCCAGCAGGCCCCCACTCATGTCCCCCAGCACCCCCACACCCCAGCACTGAGGGGCACCTGCCAGCAGGCCCCCACTCATGTCCCCCAGCACCCCCACCCCCCAGCAGTACAGGGCACCAGCCAACAGGCCCCCACTCATGTCCCACTCATGTCCCCTTGCACCCCCACACCCCAACAGTGCAGGGCACCTGTCAGCAGGCCCCCACTCATGTCCCACTCATGTCCCCCAGCACCCCCACCCCCCAGCAGTGCAGGGCACCTGCCAGCAGGCCCCCACTCATGTCCCCTTGCACCCCCACCCCCCAGCAGTGCAGGGCACCTGCCAGCAGGCCCCCACCCATGTCCCCCAGCACCCCCACCCCCCAGCACTGAGGGGCACCTACCAGCAGGCCCCCACTCATGTCCCCAGCACCCCCACCCCCCCAACAGTGCAGGGCACCTGCCAGCAGGCCCCCACTCATGTCCCACTCATGTCCCCTTGCACCCCCACCCCCCAGCAGTGCAGGGCACCTGCCAGCAGGCCCCCACCCATGTCCCCCAGCACCCCCACCACTGAGGGGCACCTGCCATCAGGCCCCCACTCATGTCCCCCAGCACCCCCACCCCCCAGCACTGAGGGGCACCTGCCAGCAGGCCCCCACTCATGTCCCCCAGCACCCCCACCCCCCCAGCAGTGCAGTGCACCTGCCAGCAGGCCCCCACACATGTCCCCCAGCACCCCTACACCCCAGCAGTGCAGGGCACCTGCCAGCAGGCCCCCACTCATGTCCCACTCATGTCCCCTTGCACCCCCACACCCCAGCAGTGCAGGGCACCTGCCAGCAGGCCCCCACTCATGTCCCCCAGCACCCCCACCCCCCAGCACTGAGGGGCACCTGCCAGCAGGCCCCCACTCATGTCCCCCAGGGCCCACACCCCCCAGCACTGAGGGGCACCTGCCAGCAGACCCCCACTCATGTCCCCCAGCACCCCCACCCCTCCAGCACTGAGGGGCACCTGCCAGCAGGCCCCCACTCATGTCCCCCAGCACCCAGCACTGAGGGGCACCTGCCAGCAGGCCCCCACTCATGTCCCCCAGCACCCCACCCCCCAGCAGTGAAATGGCGATCTCATGACACAAACCAAAAGTCAACTATGTACATCAACACACGTCCGCCACACGAAGGCAGGCGGTAGCGTCCCTGCGCATTAAAAAAAATGTGCGCTATCAAAAAGCACGTATATACAGCTCTGATGAATGTCCTATACT
Source organism: Ambystoma mexicanum (assembly GCF_040938575.1). Lineage (NCBI taxonomy): Eukaryota > Metazoa > Chordata > Amphibia > Caudata > Ambystomatidae > Ambystoma > Ambystoma mexicanum. Next base: position 1,265,303,909 of record NC_090934.1, on the reverse strand, counting down.
GTGGCCCTCTAGGACAAATGACGTGCAAAGGGGTACGTGACAAACACGGACACCCGCTGTGTCAAAAATAGCGTGTGCGTGTATTTCGGGGGTGCGCAGAAAGTTTACACGCGATAGGCCTTGGGCGAGCAGGGTACATGTATTTCAGCGGTGCGCAAGGAAGTTTTACACGCGATTGGGCCTGGGCGAGCGGGGTACGTGTATTACTGGGGTGGGCGGGGAAGTACAGGAGGCTAGTGCACGGAACGGCCACACGCTAACCTACAACACGTATTAATGGAATCGAACGGGGATAAGGCAGGTGCCAAAAAAGACGCGCCAATCCGGAAAGACGTATGCCAGCAGGAAGCAGGCGTACGTCGACCCGCGAAGCATAAAAGTGCGCCCAAACAACAAACAAGCTCAGACGCCAGGATGAATATACCGTTCCTAGCATCAGTGGCCATGGGATACCGCAGGAGGAGGAGGAGGAGGATAGTCAGGGCTAGAATTTTTACACCCAGAACCAGCCTTTTTGGGATGCCTGATGACCAGGTGTATGGGAGGTACAGGTTTCCACCTCACATAATACTCGACCTGGTCAGTGAGTGGGAGGATGACCTCACATCACCCACTCTGTGCTCCCAAGCACTCAGCCCCCTGGAGAAGGTCCTTAATGTACTGCACTTCTTGGCCACTGGATCATTTCAGCTGACAAGTGCCATAGTGGGGGGGGGGGTGTCACAGGCCATGCAGTCACGCTGCCTACACCAGGTCTTGGCCATCATCACTGCACGCCCCTCAGTCTGCAGGCACATATACCTGCCCAGAACACCTGCAGAAAGGCAGGCTGCCGTCCAGGATTTCTACGGGGTGGCACAATTTCCCAAAGTGCTATGTGCCATTGATTGCACCCATGTGGCTCTACGTCCCCCCAGGGCATCTGAGCAGATCTATAGAAACCGCAAGCACTGGCATTCCATCAACGTCCAGGTAGTATGTGATGCCAAAGGAATCATCACCTCAGTATATACCAACTATCCAGGGTCCACCCACGACAGTTTCATCTACAGAATGTCAACCCTAAACCGGGACCTAGAAACTGGGCGGCATGGCAACACATGGCTGCTTGGTGAGTATAAATGCCACTGCACATGCATGCATGTCAGATACTGAATAATGTCACAACCCCACTAATGATACCCATCACCACCTCCCCAGGGCACAGTGCCTACCCTCTGAGCATCCACATGATGACGCCAATTCGGAACCCCACCACGCCACCCGAGGTAAGATACAACACAGCCCACATTGCAACCCGGGGCATAGTGGAGCGCACATTCGGAGTGCTCAAGTCACGCTTTCGCTCCCTTGACCGCTCTGGCGGGCAGCTGTTATACGCTCCCCCAGTAGTGTGCAGGATCATAGTGGCAGCATGTGTCCTGTACAACGTTGCAACACGCCAGGGCCTGCCCATGGACATGGTGGTGCTCCCACATCCCCAACCACATGCACGCCCGCTGCGCATGGGAGGGGAAAGGGCACGGGCTGAGGCAGCCCGTACGCAGCTGGTGGCTAAATTACTTCACCTAAAATCACACCCCTGTGGAGTGCACACAGCCCTGGCACATACCATCTGACAATCAATGATGATGACTCAAGGGACAGTCAACTGTCACTACCATACCAGCCTGAGATTGTTCACCTGGAAGTGTTACATTGTGTGCATCCCTACCGAAACACCACCAATTCTGTGTCATTAAAAGCCATATATCTATGCCAGGGCTGCACAACTGATTTTGAGAGAGGGCTGAAAGTATCTTACATGAGGGCTGTAGTGGCCCGAAAAGTAAATGTGGGCGGGGCGTTAGGTGGGGCGTGGCAGGAGGCTCCTTCAACCCCCAATTTGTATTAAACACATAGAAAAAGAATATGTTGTTGAGGGGTAACGAATTTCATTTGCATTTCAAACGTACATTTAGTACTACACATTATCCCTTGTCATGAATCATTTCAATTTAGTAATTGTATATCGTCTGTTCAATCAAATCATATATATTTTATTGACCCTTGATTGGACATTCAGTTCTTTTTCACTGCTATAGTTTGCTGTTCGGGTTGGCCAAGCGGAGTATGGCCTTCGTTGGGTCAGGTTTCATCATAAAGCAAAGGATGTACATCTCCTAACTGTGCCTGTTTCAGCTTTATTATTGGGTTCACTCTTGGAGTGCAACACAATGCCCCATGGCTCCCACCCCCAACTAAACACAATGCCTCATGCCTCCCACCCCCAACCAAACACAATGCCCCATGCCTCCCACCCCCAACCAAACACCATGCCCCGTGGCCCCCTCACCCCCAACTAAACACAATGCCTCATGCCTCCCACCCCCAACCAAACACTATGCCCCATGGCCCCCTCACCCCCAACCAAACACTATGACCCATGGCCCCTCACCCCCAACTAAACACAATGCCCCATGCCTCCCACCCCCAACCAAACACCATGCCCAATGGCCCTCTCACCCCCAACCAAACACTAAGCCCCATGGCCCCCTCACCCCCAACCAAACACTAAGCCCCATGGTCCCCTCACCCCCAACCAAACACCATGCCCCATGGCCCCCTCACCGCCAACTAAACACAATGCCCCATGCCTCCCACCCCCAACCAAACACTATGCCCCATGGCCCCCTCACCCCCAACTAAACACAATGCCCCATGCCTCCCACCCCCAACCAAACACCATGCCCCATGGCCCCCTCACCCCCAACCAAACACTAAGCCCCATGGCCCCCTCACTCCCAACTAAACACAATGCCCCATGCCTCCCAAACCCAAACCAAACACCATGCCCCATGGCCTCCTCACCCCCAACCAAACACTAAGCCCCATGGTCTCCTCACCCCCAACTAAACACAATGCCCCATGCCTCCCACCCCCAAACAAACACCATGCCCCCCTCACCCCCAACTAAACACAATGCCCCATGCCTCCCACCCCCAACCAAACACTATTCCCCATGGCCCCCTTACCCCCAACTAAACACAATGCCCCATGCCTCCCACCCCAACCAAACACCATGCCCCATGGCCCCCTCACCCCCAACCAAACACTAAGCCCCATGGCCCCCTCACTCCCAACTAAACACAATGCCCCATGCCTCCCACCCCCAACCAAACACCATGCCCCATGTCCCCCTCACCCCCAACCAAACACTAAGCCCCATGGCTCCCACCACACTTCGGGCCAACATCTCCAATCAGCCACGAACTCGAACCCCCATCCCCCTAACTCGGCACACACACTCTCAAGCATGCACCCATACAGACCCAAAACCCACACCCCCCAAATTGCTAAAACATGACAGTACTAAGTGAAAGTAGTGGTAGTCTTACAACCTGAATAAGCCAGCACATCGACCCCTTCCAACTATAGAGTGTTGCTGCCACGCAAATGTGCCAGTGTACTGCATACAACATGAACTCCATCTGCAAAGTAGACAGCCTTGTGAAGACATGAGGAAGGAACCTGCAAATTAGGAGGAAGACATGGATGCACAAACACATATCAATACACCATGCAGTGTACAATACAACAATATCCACTAGGAATGTATACACAGTATTGAATACAGACTGCCCACACAGCTCATGGGAGTCCGACGTCACTGTGTAAGTCACTGTCACTTGGGCACACCCTATGCAAGCCCATGGAAATGGGAAGCAGGAGGGGTGTGTGTCTCACAAACCCAAGCATCTAAACCAAACTCAGGACAAGCCTGCATGTGCCCAGCCGGAATGCAGTGGATGCCCACGGGAGCCACACAAGGCAACACGCTGTAAAAAAAATCAAAAATGGCCATGTGGGGGCCAGGGGGGGGTGGGGGAGGCCACCCAGGAGGTCCAAGGACAGGGTGCACACCAACAGCCAACTGTGTGGATGTTGGGAAAAAAAACACCTCCATGGGCTCATGGCCTGCACTGCTACGCTATTGTGAGAGAATCGCTGCTGTCGCTCTCCCCACCCTCTGCTGCTGCATCAGGAGGTGGTGGCACTATGGGAGGCAGCCCACGCAAAGCCCTGGTCTGGTCCTCCATGGCAGCAAGCATGCGGGTGTGGAAGGTCTCATTCTGGAGGATTATAGTGTGGAGATCCCCATTGCACCTCCTGACGTGATGCCCGGATCTCCTCCCGAGTTGCCTGCATCTCAGCTGAGAGCGAACGTGTGAGCCGCTAGAGCTGCTGTTCTGTCCTCAAGTTAGTGGAAGCCTCAAGGTCAACATGAGTCTCCCTGAGGTGATGGAGTTCTACCCTCAGGGCTTCCCTGTGGCCCTGTGGCCCTGGGACTCTATTGATATCGATTGGCGTAGAGTCTCCAGTGCCGCCCGTCTGTCCCTGTTGGACGCCAACATGTCCTCCCTGTGTGATTGGCAAATGGAGTCTGTTGCCTGCTGTAGTTGCTCCATCTGCCTTTCAGGGGGGACAATGGAAGTGGCCACCCTCTCCATTGCTTGAGCCATCATCTCAGCTGATGCTGCCTGTTGTTTTGCCATACTGTATATGGATTGCTCCCATGCGGTATTGCCTGGTGGCATACGGCCACTGCGTCGGCGGGCACCACACCTGTTTGGGGCAAGGCGAACTGCGCCTTGCTGTGCCGGCACTGCCTGAGGCTGCAGGACTGCATTCCCCCTCTGATCTGCTGGCCCAGGAACAAGATCAAATGTTGCGGAGTGTGACCCTGCATCCGTAACCACCAAAGGCGGACCTACCAACACTGACATCCCCATACAGGGTTCTACCCCTGGTGCAGGTGGGTTGGACAGAACAGAATCCCTGCCAGAATGACTTACCTGCGACGCCACATAGGTCTCATCATCCGAATCAGCACCTGAATAGAGGTCTGGGGAGGTGCACCCAGAGACACCCCTGGAGAGAATGGTCTGCAGCAAGATTGGGTTCTGACCCACCACCACACCATGTCCCCCACTGGCGCCCAGTCGTGCCTGAGATCCCTCCTGGGTCTGCACCATCTGCTCAACCTCAACAGCATCAAGTGCGTCATCCCCTGCAAAAACATGAAAGACAAAAAATGGAAACAGGCATTAGCACCATGGCATACAAATAGGCCTGACAAGCTACAGAACCAGTACATGATTGACACATGTTCCACATAACTATAACCCTCCCATGCATGCACTGTCACTGAGTTGGAAGGGGAGGCAAATGGCAGACACTGATGACACCAAGATGGAAGAGCAACACTTTAGCTGCATGCTGGGTAGCAGTGCCATCACACATTGGCCTGTGAGTGGCATGTCCAATCCACATACATGACACATGCCATCACACAGATGGCATGTACCATAGGCATGGTACATATGACAAGTACTGCCATATGTCAGTGAATGAGTACTGTCACCCATCCATGTGAGATGGACATGATGAGATGAAAATGCTACATAGTGTGACAATATTACACATGTGCCACTCACTGCAACACATGCAGCGTACAAGAATACACTGATCGCAGGCAGAGGTACACATCAATGGTTCTTCACTTAAACATCCCATGAAACAACTATCATGTACCACATACAAACTGGCCCCAAAAATCAATGTCAGCAGGCCAATTCTCAATCAGCCTGAATGCTGTTCTCATTCACCTAACAAGGTAACACATGTGGGCCAATGTGGTGTGTAATGAATGACAGAAGCATGTCACATATTTTTTTATTTTTTATTATTAAGTTGTTTTAATCAAGAAACTTGATTTTTCAACAAATATCATAAATAATACTTTCAAAACAGTTAACAAAATACAAAATATTTAAACGAGAAAATAATCGAAAAATTGTAACAATAATTTACAAAACTTACAAAATTTCCAAAATGTTCACAAGACATTAATAGCAATAGGATGCGCAATGGTTGATGACATTTTTAGGGAGAAGTCGTATCATTCGATAAGAATCTCATTAATAGTTTGATATGTATGCTCACAATTTGCTATAATTTAATCTTTTGTCTTGGAGTTTTAAACTATAAAGATAATTCAAAATAGCATACTTAATTAACTGAGTATTGGAGTGAAACAATAGCTCCCACAATTTTTCAGTTGTTGTTATGACATAATCTTGTAATAGAGGTTTAAAATATAAAAGTCTCTGATTAAGGAGTGATGGGCATTCTGCACATAAATGTTTCATAGATTCGATGTGACAATAGGGCTGAGAAATGCGTAGTGAAAGTGGGAGAATTGAAACTACAATCAGCCTGATGAACACTGAAAAATACGGAACAATGTTGTTGCAAGATGCCACTTCAAGGGCAACTGCCGTAATGTTGCGCAAAATGTTTACTGTGGGCAGAAGGGATACTGTAATACCCAAATCCAAGGCCGCAGAATGTTTCGGATGAAGCACATGGGTGACCCAAACCACTCAGGCACACACACCCTCACCTGGCACTCAATCAGAACCCGTCACACACACAACATACACATGGATCACACACACATGCATGTGCACTCACCGGACAATGCCTCGTAATCTGGCAGTTCTCCCACACCTTGGATCTGTTCCTCTGTGACGTAGGTCCCAGCAACATACTCATGTATAGTCAGTTTGTTGTCCTCTGGTGGAGACCCACCACCAGTCACCAGAGTAGCGGCATGATTTGAGGCCAGCTTTTTCTTTGCCCTGCGTTTCAGGTCATTCCACCGCTTGTAGCAATCACCAGCTGTGCGCCTCACAAATCCAAGGCCACTTATGATGTCCGCGACAGTCTGCCAGTGTGCCTGACATTGACCAGGTGTGGTCTTGCACCCTGCAGTAATCAACATTTCGCGGTCATGTGTGGACACATACTCCACAAGTGCATCACGTTCGGCCTCATTGAAGCTAGGCTTCCTTGACATGCCGGACTGTGTAGCCGTGTCTGGGGTATCAGCCTGTAGTGGACGAGCACTCTTCTTCTTTCTTTTCGAAGGTGGTGGGGATCGTGAGTGGCTTACGCCGCTCTGGTCACTAGGGGCAGGAGCACCGGTGGACTGGGTAGTAGGAGTGTGCGAATGCACACTGACCATGGGACTTGGTGCAGGCATTGGCTGGAGTGTGATGTTGTCAGGGGGACCGTTAGTATGATGGACCAGGACCGACACTGTCCTGGCTGGGAGAGTCACAGCTGGGGTGGATGGAGCTGCAGCTGCCCCTGCAGCCTCCCCACCCTGCCTACTCAGGGCAGCTGATGACATAGCTGCCCCAGATCCACGTGGCCTGGTGACACCAACTTGCACCGCCACACGTGGCCTAGACTTGCTGACCTGGAAGTCAGCCTGGGAGTCATCCTGTGCCAGGTCAGGTGCCACAATGGGCCGGTCCAACAAGGGCTGAGCTGGGAGGGTGTCAGCCACGTTTCCCTCAACCATGGGGGGGCATGGGTGTCCCTGATTGGTCCTACACATGGGGGGGCTAGGGGCACCCTGCAAATCCTGGCCACGTCCCCTACCGCGACCACCACGCCCACCTTTTGAAGCTCGCCCACCTTTGCCTCCCTTACCGCTTGCTCGCCTCCCAGCCATGGTACTGATGTTGTTGTGCGTGTGGGAGTTGCAGTAAACTATTGTCCTGGGCAATTGGGGGTCAAAGGGGTAGGGTACTAGATGGAATTCGTACCCTAGTGCACTAGCAAGGCTGTCTGTGACCCTTGGGGGAAGATGACGGGTCACGCAACGCACAGGCACCCCAAAAACAGAAAATAACGTGCACGCAACCCCTCGTAGACCACGTGCATGGAAAAATGAACCCACACTACGGTGTGGCACCCAGAAACACAAAAATAAGCGTACGCGTGTTACACGCAGCCTACAATGACCTCTGAAGGGGTACGCGACACACGGGGCAAGCACAGTTGGTAAATACGTGCGCGACTCACCGTCTGCCTGGAAAAAGAGCGTGAAAAAGACGCGTGTGTGCGCATTGGCAACACCCCTGCCAAAAGAAGAATTGTACGCTGTCTGAGGAGACAGGACAAAAGAAGAAGTGAACGCTGTTTGAGGAAACAGGCCCAACAGAAAATCAGAAAAAAGCTGTCAGAGCACGAACTAGAAACGCTGTGAAGTAAATCGCGTGTGAACTCACAAGAAGTACAGAATTCACCCACTCACTCTCCACGAAAAGCACGTTCAAGGAAATGACGTCCTACGCGTACCTTTTAAACTGGCCCACACGTCCAACATCACTTCCGCGTGTACAAGCTTGGGCCCTTTCCTACAATTACACGAGCTGACACTCGGACGTGAAGTATTTGGACGTGCACGATGAACATGCACCCGTGTTCAGGGAAACGCCTGTGCGCGTCACGTCACAGACGTGCTTACGATCTAAGGGCCTTTGGTCCAATGAAATCGCGTACGTGTGCTGACGCGCTTACACGCTAAGGGCTTTCCCTCGAATTACACGCTGACGTGCAATTCTTTCACGTGCCAAATCACTCCATATCAAGCTGGCCACGTGAAAACACACGGAAGACCAGGCTCCTGCCCTGAAGGCAATTTTCCTGCCCCCAAGAGCCCCGAGCACGCTCCCACCTGCCATCTGCTGCTGCCTGCCTGCCTGCTGCCCAGGTGCCCTGCTATGTGCTGCCTGCACATCAGCCAGGGGTGCAGTTGCTGTGACCACTCCTGCTGGAACTGAAGACTCCCGACTGGTATACCATCGCTCCACAGCCCAGCCCCAGGACCCAGTTGCCCACCCACACCTGCCTCTGGGGTTGCCATGTCAGGCACACCACCATCTGGCACCACTGGCAACCCCCAGCCAGAGAGGCAGAGGGCCACCAGCTTCACTGCCACCAAAGTTGGTGTCCTGGTGGAGCAAGTCCTGGAGCAGTATAATGCCCTCTTTGGAAGTTTGCGCGCCGACAAGGAAGGACGGACCAGGATCTGGACGGACATTGTGACTGCCATCAACGCGGAGGGGGTGGCAGTCTGCAAATTCCAACATGTCAAGAAGCGCTGGGAGGACTTCAGGTCCAGGACCCTCAACAAGGCCCGGCGCCTCTTGAGTGCAGCGGATGCTAAGGGGCACCGGGGCCACCTGTCGGAACATCAAATGAGGGTCCTGGAACGCATATCCCCAGCGCTCCACGTCCAGGTCCTTGAGAGGCAGACTCGTCTGGAGTCGAGCGGTAAGTGTACATGCATACTGATTGTAAGCTGTGCGTGTGGTGGTGTGCCAGTAGTGTGCAGGTTGCACATGTGGTTTTGTAGGGCCATGTATGGATGTGTATGTACAGGGCCGTGAGGCTAACACATGCGAGTCCTCTCATGTGTGAGACACATGGATGGTGCATGTGTGTGTAAGCTTGCATGCCAAATGAAGATGTGTGAGCACAAATGTTTGAATGACTGTGTATGTAAGTTGGCATGGTTGTGGTGTCACACATGGATGTCAGTTCCAGCTGCATGTATCTGCACCGTGTACATGTGCATGTGTATGTATTTCACAAGGGTGCAACAGTGATGCAACATGGATGCTTGGGACACTGATATGTAGAAGACTGATTGCCAGATGTGACATGGATGCCAATCTCATCACTGCGACAGTTGGTGGAGCTGTACACATGCATGTGAGTGTGGTGGCGTGTGTGCATGTCTAGTGCATGTCTAGTGCACTCCCTGTGTTTCATGTGATGTCTGGCTCACCTTTGGCTGCTCATGCTGTTGTATGAGTATGGATGGTACTGGCTGTCGCCATATGGCTGTGGAATTGCTCATGTGTGTGAGTTGACATGCCATGTGTGTTGGGGATTGTGATGCCATGTCTGAAGTTTGACACTGCCACTCATGTGCAACTGTCATGTGTGTATGAGTCCATTGTACAGTGTCCTGATGCCTGTCTCCTATCTCTCCCTGTCTGCAGCATCAACTGATGAAGAGGGCGGAGAGGGTGCTGTGGAGCACAGCAGCGGGGATCACACCACCAGCCGGAGACGCAAGGCCCGGCTCCTCTCCCAGGTTGTCATCTTGTCGAGGAGTGAGGAGTCTGCTGCCACGTCCCAGGCCGCAGCTGCTGTGGGAAGGTCCAAGAGGTGGAGGTCGGAGTTGGACTCCTCGGCAGCAGAAGGGGCAGCTGAGACCCCACAGGGTGCGACGGAGGAAGATGGCACGGAGTCATCCAGGTTGGTGGGGGTTTGGTGGAGGAGGAGGCCGTGCAAGGGACAGACACTGGGTCTGGAGGTGGGGATTCCACTGGTGCTAGTGGAGCAGTATAGGGGCAGGGACAGGAGGCAGCACAGGTCGCCGTGGAGGTGCCTGTGTGTAATCCTGTCCCCAATCCTGTGACTGCATCATCCCGCACCAGCAGGGATGCCTACGTCCAGACCCGTTTTCAGGGAAGGGATCAGCTTACAACAACTGGCCTTCCTCTCCCTGCGGACGTGGATATCCGGGACCGGGTTGAGCCTGTCCTGGGTGGGGTGGCGTTGTGTCAACGGGCCATGCGAGGTGACCTGCAGTCTTTTCATGGGGAGACTGCACGTCATCTTGAATGGCTCGTTGACCACGTCAGCCTACTGGGACAGGTCACCCAGGCCGGATTCCTCCGTTTGCTGAACCTTGCTTCAACCCCCTCCTCACCTGAACCCCCTATGCGCCAGTCGAACTCTGTGCCATCTTCCCACCCATGTATCACCTGGGTACCCTGTGGAGCTGCCTCTGACCTTGCGGCCTGGTTGGTGGAGGACACATCCCTGCCACAGTCGGGAGTCGGACGTCCAGCAGGGGTGGCCACCTCAACAACTGCACCCCAGCCGGAGGAGGATGTGCAGGCAGCAGGAGCCAGGGCACGGGCACAGGCGCAGCAACAGCAACAAGGTGGGAGCCATGATGGCTCGGGGCCTTTGGCATCGGAGGGGCAGGCATCAGCCAGAGGGCAGGAGGACCCAGGACGGGAAGTGTCTTGCGTGTGGCAGCGGTTAGGCCATGCTATTGATGCGGAGCGGCAGCGAGCGGAAGAGGCAAGGCTCACGATGGTCAGGGCGGAGAACTCCATGCAAAGGGCTCTGAGGCGGGCCGAGTGCCTCGAGGCAATTCGCAGGGACCTGGAGGTCCAGATGTCATCGTCCCTGCGAACCCTCGGGGCCTTAGAAGAGGACCGCCTCCGGGACATCGAGCAGGAGTTCGATGATGCCCTGGCCCGGGAAATCAGGAAGTGAGCCGTCGGACTAACCCGCTGCCATTGTATATAGTCAATTAGTGTTAGGTTTCCTTTTGGTTTTCATTTCATTTGGAGCGCTTGGATAATGCCCCACCTTTTTGTATATAGTTGTTCATTAGGTAGGGTTTTTGTAGGTTTCCTTTCAATGGTTGGGCTCATGGACCCTGGGTTTGTACTTTGTATATAGTTCTACACTGGATTGCACTTCATTTAACTTTATTTTTTACCATGGATCAATGGATGTGTCTTATTTTTACACTTTGGATTTGGTTGGACGGACAGACTCTTTGGACCCATTTGCTTTTGGATTGATTTGGATTCTGCTTTCACACATTTCTTTTGAATATTTTGGACATGCAGCTTTTTCTTCATAATTTCCATTATTGTGTTTTTTTTTTTTATTAATTGGGTTAATTATTGAATACACATTTATTATATACTTTACTGATGTGGTCTTATCTCTTTTGTTTTGTGCATGTCACAATGTTGATCTTTTCACAGTCATGTGTCACCATTGCGTGGGTCTGAGAGACATTGATTCATGGCCATGCTGGTTATGTATTTTCTATCATGACTTTGGAAATTCAATGTGGGGTGTTTGGACTGGGGTGGGATTTGGATGGCCATGAGGGGCATGGGTCTGGAGTGTGATGGCCTGTCGGGGGGGACATGTGTGGGGGCCTGCTGGCAGGTGCCCCTCACTACTGGGGGGTGGGGGTGCTGGGAGACATGAGTTGGTGATCATATTGCAACGTGACATGTGGCTTGGCTGGGGGGCATGCCCATGGTGGATGGGCTGCCTGCGGGACATGACCAGGGGTGCAGGGTAGTCCCCTGTGGTGTGGGCTGCCTGCAGGGGCCGTGGAGGGGGTAGAGGGGACACCTGGGAGGACCCACACTGCCAATTCACGGTTAGGACTCCGCGCGCACCCCCGAAATACGCGTTCCCCGCGCTGACAGCAAAATCGCGTGTGTAACTTCATGCGCAGCCCAGTAATACACGTACCCTATTCCAATCGCGTGTGAAACTTCCCGCGCACCCCTGAAATACAAGTACCTAGCCCAATCGCGTGTGAAACTTCCCGTGCACCCCTGAAACACACGTACCCAGCCCAATCGCGTGTGAAACTTCCCGCGCACCCCCGAAATACACGTACCCAGGCCAATCGCGTGTGAAACTTCCCACACACCCCTGAAATACACGTACCCAGGCCAATTGCGTATGAAACTTCCCGTGCACCCCTGAAATACACGTACCCAGCCCAATCGCGTGTGAAACTTCCTGCGCACCCCTGAAATCCACGTACCCAGGCCAATCGCGTGTGAAACTTCCCGCGCACCCCTGAAATACACGTACCCAGGCCAATCGCGTGTGAAACTTCCCGCGCACCCCTGAAATACACGTACCCAGGCCAATCGTGTGTGAAACTTCCCGCGCACCCCTGAAATACACGTACCCAGGCCAATCGCGTGTGAAACTTCCCATGCACCCCCGAAATACACGTACCCAGCCCAATTGCGTGTGATACTTCCCGCGCACCCCTGAAATCCACGTACCCAGCCCAATCGTGTGTGAAACTTCCGGCACACCCCTAAAATACACGTACCCAGGCCAATGGCGTGTGAAACTTCTCGCGCACCCCTGAAATCCACGTACCCAGGCCAATCGCGTGTGAAACTTCCCGTGCACCCCTGAAATACACGTACCCAGGCCAATCGTGTGTGAAACTTCCCACGCACCCCTGAAATACACGTACCCAGGCCAATCGCATGTGAAACTTCCCGCGCACCCCCGAAATACACGTACCCAGCCCAATCGCATGTGAAACTTCCCGCACACCCCCGAAATACACGTACCCAGCCCAATCGCATGTGAAACTTCCCGTGCACCCCTGAAATACACGTACCCAGGCTAATCGCGTGTGACACTTCCCGCGTACCCCTGAAATACACGTACCCAGCCCAATCGCGTGATACTTCCCGCGCACCCCTGAAATCCACGTACCCAGCCCAATCGTGTGTGAAACTTCCGGCACACCCCTAAAATACACGTACCCAGGCCAATGGCGTGTGAAACTTCTCGCGCACCCCTGAAATCCACGTACCCAGGCCAATCGCGTGTGAAACTTCCCGTGCACCCCTGAAATACACGTACCCAGGCCAATCGTGTGTGAAACTTCCCACGCACCCCTGAAATACACGTACCCAGGCCAATCGCATGTGAAACTTCCCGCGCACCCCCGAAATACACGTACCCAGCCCAATCGCATGTGAAACTTCCCGCGCACCCCCGAAATACACGTACCCAGCCCAATCGCATGTGAAACTTCCCGTGCACCCCTGAAATACACGTACCCAGGCTAATCGCGTGTGACACTTCCCGCGTACCCCTGAAATACACGTACCCAGCCCAATCGCATGTGAAACTTCCCGCACCCCCCCGAAATACACGTACCCAGGCCAATCGCGTGTGAAACTTCCTGCGCACCCCTGAAATCCACGTACCAAGGCCAATCGCGTGTGAAACTTCCCGCGCACCCCTGAAATACACGTACCCAGGCCAATCGCGTGTGAAACTTCCCGCGCACCCCCGAAATACACGTACCCAGCCCAATCGCGTGATACTTCCCGCGCACCCCTGAAATCCACGTACCCAGCCCAATCGCGTGTGAAACTTCCGGCACACCCCTAAAATACACGTACCCAGGCCAATGGCGTGTGAAACTTCTCGCGCACCCCTGAAATCCACGTACCCAGGCCAATCGCGTGTGAAACTTCCTGCGCACCCCTGAAATACACGTACCCAGGCCAATCGTGTGTGAAACTTCCCGCGCACCCCTGAAATACACGTACCCAGGCCAATCGCATGTGAAACTTCCCGCGCACCCCCGAAATACACGTACCCAGCCCAATCGCATGTGAAACTTCCCGCGCACCACTGAAATACACGTACCCAGCCCAATCGCATGTGAAACTTCCCGTGCACCCCTGAAATACACGTACCCAGGCCAATCGCGTGTGAAACTTCCCGCGCACCCCTGAAATCCACGTACCCAGCCCAATCGCGTGTGAAACTTCCGGCGCACCCCTGAAATACACGTACCCAGGCCAATCGCGTGTGAAACTTCCTGCGCACCCCTGAAATCCACGTACCCAGGCCAATCGCATGTGAAACTTCCCGCGCACCCCTGAAATACACTACCCAGGTCAATCGCGTGTGAAACTTCCCGCGCACCCCGAAATACACGTACCCAGGCCAATCACGTGTGAAACTTCCCGCGCACCCCCGAAATACACGTACCCAGCCCAATCGCATGTGATACTTCCTGTGCACCCCTGAAATCCACGTACCCAACCCAATCGTGTGTGAAACTTCCTGCGCACCCCTGAAATCCACGTACCCAGGCCAATCTACCCAGGCCAATCGCATGTGAAACTTCCGGCGCACCCCTGAAATGCACGTACCCAGGCCAATCGCGTATGAAACTTCCCGCGCGCCCCTGAAATACACGTACCCAAACCAATCGCGTGTGAAACTTCCTGCGCACCCCCAAAATACACGTACCCAGCCCACTCGCGTGTGAAACTTCCCGCGCACCCCTGAAATACACGTATCCAGGCCAATCGCGTGTGAAACTTCCCGCGCACCCCTGAAATACATGTACCCAGGCCAATCGCGTGTGAATCTTCCCGCGCACCCCCGTAATACATGTACCCCACTCGCACAGGCCCTTTCGCGTGTGAAACTTCCTGTGCACCCCTGAAATACACGTACCCAGGCCAATCGCTTGTGAAACTTCCTGCGCACCCCTGAAATACACTACCCAGGTCAATCGCGTGTGAAACTTCCCACGCACCCCGAAATACACGTACCCAGGCCAATCGCGTGTGAAACTTCTGGCGCACCCCTGAAATACACGTACCCAGGCCAATCGCTTGTGAAACTTCCTGCGCACCCCTGAAATACACTACCCAGGTCAATCGCGTGTGAAACTTCCCGCGCACCCCGAAATACACGTACCCAGGCCAATCGCGTGTGAAACTTCCCGCGCACCCCTGAAATACACGTACCCAGGCCAATGGCGTGTGAAACTTCCTGCGCACCCCTGAAATCCACATACCCAGGCCAATCGCGTGTGAAACTTCCTGCGCACCCCTGAAATACATGTACCCAAACCAATCGCGTGTGAAACTTCCCGCGCACCCCCAAAATACACATACCCAGCCCAATCGCGTGTGAAACTTCCCACGCACCCCTGAAATACACGTATCCAGGCCAATCGCGTGTGAAACTTCCCGCGCACCCCTGAAATACACGTACCCAGGCCAATCGCGTGTGAAACTTCCCGCGCACCCCCGTAATACACGTACCCCACTCGCACAGGCCCTTTCGCGTGTGAAAGTTCCCGCGAACCCCGTAATACACGTACCCTGCTGAAATCGCGTGTGAAACTTCCCACGAATCCCAGTAATACACGTACCCCACTCGCACAGGCCCTTTCGCGTGTGTAACTTCACGCGCACCCCAGTAATACACGTTCCCCGCTTTGCGTTTGCTGTTTGGCAGCCCTGTAAACTGGTCCAGGGTTAGCAAAGCCCCCGTGAAGTACATCGAAGAACTGTTTACTGCGGGCGGGTGCTGCTGGAGGCGTGTCCTGACTTCGTTCTGTGTGTTTCAGCTGCTGTCTCTGGACCTTCGTGCCTCCGTGCTCTAACATTGCCTTTGGACAAGACAGGAGGACGTCCTTGGCAGTTACACACTTTGCCTGACTTGCAGATAGAGGAAAGAGGAAAAAGGAAAAAAAAAACAAAGGTGACTGTTTTATTTTCACGAGTGGATTCACTGCCACAGATTGGTTTAAACCATTGACTGTGTCTTTCATAAGAACGCCGTGATTCTACGTGACACCCGCACTCTGTGCTAGTTAAAACTACACGTTGAGCCCTAGTGGCTGCTTTTGTCACACCCTCTGAGTGACTCTCTGTTTTGAATTTCATTAGCAAATCCGCTCCTAATTGCTTTTCTTTCTTTTTTAGGGTGTGCACTTTGCACGAGGCCCCGCCCCCCTGGCGTGGTGACGCTTCCTTGATTCCCATAAGACACAGGGCCCCAGCGCACCCGCGCGCGCACCCGTGTAGTACATCGAAGTACTGTTTACTGTTCATGGTGCGCGGGGGCACTGGGCTCGGTCCACGACCCCTCAGTGGGGCCACTTTGTGTAGCTTTTTTTTTCTTTCTCAGATTTAAGTCCTGGGGGTGAAGGCCTGGGCGGGCAATCCTAAATTTAACTTCTACTGGAATTCCTCTCCACATATGAGGATAGTGGTAAGTGGTTTTCCTCCTCTATGAGGGTCACACCGATTAGGATCCATTGTGGGGGCGATATTTCCTATGTGTTATACTGAAGCTGTCTACCATCCAATGAGTTGCTTCTTCCAGTAATCAGTATTAGGATGATTCTCTGAGTATCTGTATTCGGGATTCTGCTTATTACAAATTACCACACTGTGGATGGAGTAGGGGGTGTTGAGGACCTCACACAGTGATACTCCTTTTCGGTATAGATTAGGAGGGGGTGGATAGTCTGCAACCGAGAAAGGCCAGACTCGGATACTTGGAATATTAGCGCTTATGCTTGCATTTTCTGTGTGTGGTTGGGGGTTGCAAGTTAGACTCTTTAATCCTGCACTAATTTGTATTGCAACCCACCTTGATAAGGAGAGTGTAGAGAATACTGTGTTGGTAATTGGTGGGGGGAAAAAGGCAATTGTGAATTGGGCTTTAAGTGTGAGGGATTCTCCGTATTCGGAGCATGGTGGGAACCCTGAGGAGTGGTACGATACCAACACTGAGTGAGACTCACAAACATCTTAAGCGGCCAAATAAAAGTATTAAATCGGAAAGGCAGAATACAATCATAGCAAGTGGGTCTTTTGTGTTCACACAAACAAGTAAGATCGAATACACTAACCCCCGTTCAACTAAAATGAATGAGGGAGATGTTAGGGATACATTGGGTGGGGGAGAGACAAAAAAGTGGGAACTAAGTGGAATTGATTTTCCTCCCTTGCCCAATGTTACAAGTGATTGCATAAGGGCCCAAATGGAGTCCTTTCAGAAGTTGGACCTTGTTGAAGAGATTGCGCAGAAAAGCTTTCTAAGCATCCACGAATTGCCTGTTAAACCCTCAGTCTTAAATATGGAGGACTCCATCCTCATCACACCTCAGTTGGATACGTCACTTCTAGCACCTGTGGTGTCTGCCGAACTGGATAGGAGGGTGAGACTCTCTATGGGCCCTTCAACTCCAGCAAGGGCTAGGGGTGGCGGTCTGGATAATGTTTATCTCCATAAATCCATTCTGGAAAGTAGGGAGAAGTTTGGTGAACACATTAAGGGCCCCTTGATGGACCTTTTTGGGGATAGCGGAACGGGAGCACATAGGGTAACTGCAAACAAATGCTCGAGTCCGACTAACCCCGTCCAGCCAGGGCGAGGAGATTTTGAGGAAAAGATGCACACCCAGGATAGTAAAGAAACTGTGGTAGAGGATAACATGCTAGAATCTGAGTCATTCCCGGTATTAACCAGAATCTTGAACCTTTTAGACAAAGGTCATGAAAGGACTCATGGGGAAATTCAGGAATTAAGATGTATGATGGTTGAATGCATAGATAAACTGAGTAGATTGGAAGGTTTCGTACATGCCTTGAGCATGAGAGAAACTTCCCAATCTCCCCTTACGGAAAATATAAGGACTTTCGATCAAGGCTCCCAAACAGGGAACGAACTATGTACCCAGGAAGGAGATGTAACCTTGAAACATGGGAATGAACTAAAAAGACTGATACTAATTAACCAGGAAAAAATTAAAAGAATGGAAAATCAAAATGAAAATAAATGTGGAAAACTGGAAAATACCACTCTAAGTACCTCAGAGCAGTTGGTAGAGATCAAGCTGGATAGTCCATCGGTACTTGTGGAAGTGATGGAAAATGAGGAAGTTAAAATGCTGGATCAGGAGCAGATAGCTGGGGAAGACTCAACCTAGGATGACGTGACTCCTTTTGTGTATGTTATCACACGAAGAGAAAAGAAAATGTGGGCTAGGGCTCTCAACAGAAGAGCCAAGAGTGAGAAGGGAGCGAACAAAACGGAAGCTAAAAAACTGAAAAATCAACCATCACCGAAGACAAAAAACACCAATATGAATTTTAAAGACATATGTAGTCTATCAGGAGAGGGAGGTCACTTAGACTTCACACAGTTAAACGAAGAAAGCAAAATAGCTCTGGAAGTGAAGGAAATGGTAGATAGACAGGGATCAACTAAGAAGGACGTCTCAGAAACTATAGAAGATACCTCACTGGAGACAAATGGTAAGGAATATGGTGAAGCCAAGAATACTCTTTCAGAAGCTATGAACCACAAGGGTAAAAGGAGGAATGGCAATCTTAAATGTAGATCAACATAAACAAATAAGAAAAAGAACCCGAAGAAGATGAATGGAAGTAAATCAGAGGGAGAGAAAGAGGAAAGGGGTATCCAGCAATTTTTTGGTATAAAAAACAAACCAAAGCCAACTACTGATAAGATGCAGGAAATTGCAGAGAAGGTACAAGAGGATATAACTGTGCCCCAGGTTGATGAAAGCCTCTTTAAATGTAGCAATCTAAGGCCGTGTGAGGAAGTAGAATCTGAGGGAGGGCCTCTGATTGAGGTGACTAACAGTAGTGTGCCATCTATGACACCTAGTGAAGATATCAAAATATTGGTTCAAGAGGCACTAATCAAATTACTTGACTTCCCCTCTAAGCACGGACACGCTCCTCTCCCTAGAGCAATGTTATCTGACGAAAAAGGGATCGAGGGAGAACAGCATAGGTTAATAATGATTGAGAAAGTAGATGGGAATGAAATAGAAAAAAAACAGATTGATCAGAGTTCTAATACTCATACTACCAATAATGACCATGATATGAGGCAGAGTGTACATAACCAAGGGCCCACCCTCCTACCACACAGGAAAGTGGGAGGGATTTGAGAGAGGAATGTAAGGATGGGGGGATACTAATAAATAAACCCCGAATCGAGGGTATGAGCTTTGAAGAGAGGATACGGGAGATAGCCGAAATGTGGAATATAAAGCAGAATCTAGAACAAAATAGAGAACACAACCGAAATAGGGAATGGATGAGGGATAAAGAGAGAGGAGAAAATAGGAAGTGGGAGACAGGTGGACATCAGAGAGCCGAGGGACATGATCCAATGCTATCTAGCGTCTGGCCAGATGATCAAAGTGATTGGAGGGAGCCGAAATTTGTTGATGACCCCAGTGTCATACTAAACTTTATGCTACAATAGGAGGGCCTCCTTGCTTAAATAGAGGACGGATTCTGTCACTGTTTAATGAGATCCCCCGGCTCTCTTTAATCACTTCTAATGACATTAAGCTTATTGATTATATTCACCCAACAAGATTTGACTGTGTCAGGATTGTATTCTACTCCAGGTATACATATGATCTTGCCCTGACGGAAGGAGTGGCTTTGCAACGTTTTGGGTACGATATAGTGAACTTTAGCCTAGGCGCACGGAAACGACTGAGGGGTGAGAGGGGAGTGCTCCCCAGAGAGATGCAGATGAGAAATGACAGAGAAGGAGCAAGAGCCAAGAATGCTGAGATTCACCCAGATGAGGTGGCGGAGCTGAGATGGTTGGCATCAACCTTGAGGGAATCCATATCCAAGATCCAAGACTTGAAAGGCTCAACCTAGAGTAGGGTGATACTTACTCTTGCATCGTGGAATTCGAGGGGATCACGTGCTCTATTGCATTCTTCTAATATATGTACGGAACTCTTGTCTTATTCGTTCCTATGTATTCAAGAAACCTGGGCAGAAAACGCAATTGTTTTGGATGGTTTTACCATCTTTCAGGAACCTGCAACTAAGAAATCAATTGGGAGACCATCGGGTGGGCTATTAATCGCGATTAAGAATAATATAGCCTTTACAACCCAAAAGGAGTTCCATATAAATAAAGGGTGTTTAGCAGTACTAGTGAAAATAGATTGTAGGAGATCTCCCACGATCCTATTAATTATAAACATTTACTGCCAACCTGAATGTGACTTAAAGGCAAACATAGATGCAATTGATTCTGTAATACATGAGTGCCAGGCTATGAACCGGGATCTACATATGATCGTGGCCGGGGATTTCAATGCTGAAATATGCCTAGATGAAGGAATAAATGATTGCAGGTTTGGTCGACTGATTGGAGAAAGAATCGACCAACGGAAATGTCACCAGGGGGACATATGGGCCCTCTTCCTGGGTGGTTGGGGTTTGCAGGGGGTGAATGAACTGCTGGATGACTCCGCGGACAATTTTACATGGTCTAATGGAAGATGGTCATCTACCATAGATTATATTTTTGTCTGCACGCATGCATTTGACCTTGTTCACGATTTCAGCCTGTTAGATACGAAGGAAAGCGATCACAGATTGCTTAAAATGTCTCTTGTGGTAGATATGGGCAGGAGAGAGGTAGAAAAATGGGAAACTCAGGTCACAGTGAATGTCCAATCGAACAGAATTGCTTGGCATATTAATAACATTGAGAAGGTTAACATACTTTTCCAGGCTGACTTTGATAATAATGTTTTTGCCGAGAAAAAAAAGATGTACTGTCAGGTTTCCTTTGAGAATTATGTTGAATCGGTAATCCGAGGAAAGGCCGGAATAAAGGAAAAGGCCAAAAATGACAAAAGACACAGACATATCTACTCTGTGGAAGTGAAATCACTCAGAGTAGAAATAGCGAAATTCGAGTGTTCTGCAGATGCCATCCATTACCCTATACAGTTGCGGAAGCACGTGATTTCCACACAATAAAAAATAAATGGAAAACTAAGTTAAGATTTTTGCGGGCAACGCTCTATCAGGGAGACGCGGAATCTATGTTGAGTGCGGTGTGCTATGTAAATACATGCAGATTTTGGTCCTTGATCAAAAATGTTGAGCAGGAACAAATAAAGTCCCAAACCTCTTGTATAAATTCAAATATATGGGAAGGGCATTTTTCGAGTATTTATTGCCCCCCCCCCAGTGTGGCAAGGGTTGTTCCGTCAGAGATCGAAAATGCCTCATGGAATATTTTGTTTAGTGTAAAAGAAATTGAAGATATCATTGTAAAGAGTTCACCCTCTAGGGCATCTGGACCGAATTTGCTCTGCAACCGGGTCCTGAAGGTGAAACCAAATTTATGGGCCAAAATACTATTTCTTTTATACAAAGACATTGTTAAGATCCACCTTCTTCCAAACAGCTGGAGAATGTCCTATATTATACCGATTTATAAGAAAGGGGACAGGGCCCTACCTACTAGCTATAGACCTATTGCCCTGTTGGATGTGGACTTTTTTGAAATTTTTGCCAGCCTCGTTCTAGAGCATATTCGGTGCTGGATGGACCAACATAAAATTCTATCGTCCATGCAGTTTGGTTTTAGAAAAAATGTGGTTACCGATGCGGGTGGCCTGTTAATCAATGTTATGTAAAAAGCAGCCTGGACCCCTGGAAATCTCCCCATATATTTAGCATCAATTGATCTTACATCCGCCTTTGATCTAGTGGACAGAACAATTTTGTGGAGCAAACTAGCTAATCTGGGGATGCCTGCCCCGCTTCTTTCAATTGTATATTTCATGCACCAAAACTCCAAAGTAAAGGTTCGAATGAGCATGGAGGGAAATCTGTCTCAGGAAATCAAAGTAACTAATGGTCTGCGACAAGGATGCATATACGCCCCAACATTATTCAATCTATATTTTTCTGATTTAGGAGCGTGCTTCAGTAAACTGGTTACAAACTCACCTAAAGTGGAGGGCATCAAGGTAAAGTGGACCGCTTATGCTGACGATGTAACTCTGTATGATCATACACCCATTGGTCTGCAACGTTTGCTAACTGCTTTTAAAGAATACATCCTTATAAACGCCCTTAAAATTAACTACTCTAAAACAGTGATATTATGTTTGACGCACAAGAAAAATCAAAAAATAACTGCATTGTTTCTTAATCACGTGAAATTACCAACAAAGTCAGCAATTAGATATTTGGGCTATCCAGTGTTCGGAAACAAGAACAAGGTCAACTTCCGGGCTATACTGGAAGCAAAAATTGCCCCTATGAAAGCACAATTATGTAAAATCGACTCAAAGTATGGAAAATTCTCTCTATTGCCATGTGTTCATTTGTACAAAAATAGACTAGTGCCTCAATTCTGCTATGGCCTGGAACTCGCACCTCGATGGTGTCGATGTACGAATCCGAAATCCTGAAATCCATGGTTAAGTGTTTGCCGAAGTGTGTACCATTGCCGGTAATAATATATGAGTTTGGTTTACATTCAATTAGAAGTACCATTGAATGGCGTAGAATGGCATTAGTCAGGAAACTGTTAACCTGCAAAGACACCCCTTTATGACATCATGGGTAGGGTTTCAGGAGCGGTGCTCCTACTTCGAAGTACCTCAGGGACATGTTGGAAGAGGCAAATGAGGTTCTGGACAATCTGGGGGTCCCTAGAGATATGCTTATCGCAAACCCCATGAAAGTAAAAAAATTACTCCTTCATGCTGACTGGAACTTAACTGTTCAAGAAGTCAAAATGTCTAAATTATATAATCACATTGCTTCTGATTGTAAAAAGATGGGGGAATTGGAACCATATCTATCTAAATTTCCTGATAAAAAGTGGAGGCAGGAATATATGCGATTCCGATTTAATGTCTTGAGTACGGGACAAATTGCTGATATTAGAAGTAGACAGAGTGTTGGATCCTCCATCTGTAAACACTGTAAACAGGGGGAGAATCTAGAGACTTTGCAGCACTTACTGACTGAGTGTGAAGGTTTGAGGAGTGAACGCATCAGTCACTTCAGTAGATATGTGCCAAACACTGAGTGCGTGGATCTGGATTTGCTATGGTTAGACATGTTGCATGGTAATCGTGGTAAGCTTCAGATCGCTGTTGTCAGGTTTTTGAGGCAGTATTGTTGTCTTTAACTTATGCGAAAGAAGGAGATGATGAGTGAGTATCAAGTCCCTTTATGAATATAGAGAGTCATTTTTGTTTTTGGTCGAGGATGAGTTAGTTTTTTAGGTATATGAATTCTTTTAAATGAATTTCTTTTAAATTGTATACTGATGTTTTGTTATTTAGCAAAAAAATGAATTGAAATGGCATGTGGTAAATGTGAACTCATGTGTCTGTATATTAACTTGTGAAATATAATGTGATATATTTTTTAAAGAAAATACCTTTTGTAAAAGTTACTATGTAACTATAAACAATTAAAAAAAAAAAAAAAGTTAGCACAGCCCTTTGCACTGAATTGGGAATTTTGATGGCTTTTCCTTGCGCGAGGGCGTTCTTGGGGGCGTAACTGGTGCTGCTGCAGGGTCGCTGCGCCACTCTGCGCCACAGCTGGTTTTGGAGGCTAAAATCCATGAATACGCTGTGCGCAGAAATCGATTTTAGCGCACGCAGCTTGCGCAGACATTCGCACGCGCACACTGTGCGCCAGCCGCGTGCGCCACTTTTGTGCGAAATTCTATGAATTACCCCCTAAGTGTACCAACTTCCCTGCACCGAATCTCAAAATGGAAGAACTTCTTCATTTCAACAAAAATTATTTGGCCAAACCAGTCACACACAAAAAGACAACTATTTCATGTTGGGGGACCTTTATGCAGAAAAGGGGGAAATGGTAATAAAGAAAGGTAGAACTAGGGGAGGCAAGGGCACAGAGTCCTATCTGAGGGCATTATCATTACAATAGAGTTAACACAATAACCGGAGAATGAAGACAAGGAACCATTACAGTAAAACGGCTACGGAACCTGGTATGGAGTTGTAACAGGAAAACAGGAAGTGAAGCAAAGAGAAGGAGAACATGAGGCTAAGCCAAATGAGACTTAAGGGGACGGGGCTGGGCAGGGCAAGCACCATGAGAGGCTATCAGTGGACCTATAAAACAGGAGACAGAGAGGCAGAGGCAAGGAGAGATGAATCAGGATAAAGAGATTCTAATTGAGAAATTCCAGGTGCAGAAGTACAAGTGGGATAAGGAGGTGGAGCATCTTGTGACAGAAGGGAGCATTCTCGGACTGTCCCTCAGGAGCTCTGCTCCACAAACAACATTTCTGGCTTTCCTGTACATTTTTCTGAAATGTCTGATATTGCACTGAATCAGGCTTACAATCTCAAAGGCATTATTTTAGGGGGACATGTCTTGTTCCTTATTCATGATCTAACTCTGAGTCAGGAATAAACCAATTGAGGTGGAACCAACCATTACAACTGACCCCCCAAAGAAGAGGATAGAGGCCTTTTAAATCCTCTAGTCATATGTCCTAATGAATTTTGATTCTGCATTGAAGATCAATTTACCGATCAGCCTGTGTTAGGAAACAATTGATTGGGTTCTGACCAAGTCCATGAGGGACAGATTTCCTCCAAACTAGAAAGTGTGTCCAGCTGTCAGTGACCTGCATGAGCACCTCTGACATCTGCCACCTCTTAGAAGAACTTGACCTTGAATTCCTCGGTCTTAGCGAGACATATTTCGGGGGCCAGCTCTGTCACAAGTTTTGACATTCTTCTCCCTGATGGCTACAAGATCCTCTCCGTGTCCATATCCACCCGGCTCAGAGGGGGTGTAGCCCCGATCTTTCCTGATTGGATTCCTGCCTCTATCATCCCCACTCAGACTTACTCCTCTTTCGAATGCCTTGTCTGCAGGCACTCTCTCTCTCTCCTAACCACTTACTTACTGTTGCTACTCTCTAATGGCCCCCTGTTCAAATCACCTCTTCTCTCTGAGTGGGCAGACCTCTCCTCCTCCCTCCTGGCCTCAACCACTCAACTCTTCCTCTTTGGTGACCACAAGATCCATCTCGATTCTCCCTGTTCCTCATCTATGCTCTTTCGCAACCACTGCAATTCCCTCTCCCTTTCTATCTTTCCCTCTGGTGTGACTCACTCTGTAGGTCACACACTTGATATCTTGATCTCCTCTGGTCTCCCCCTCTCCATTCTTCTGACCATCCTCTCTCCTGAAGCGATCACTGCCTCCTCTCATCTCTCCCTCTCTTCCCCCCCCTAAGCCAAGTCTACCTCAGGATTGGCACCTACCTTCTCAGACATCCGGCCCATGAAGCATGTGTCAGTTGAGGCTTTCGCTGTCACCTTCTCTCCCCTCCTCCACCTCTGGCTGACTCACACCCTGACACAGCCCTGTCCTTGCTCTACTCCTCTATATCTGCTACTCTTGATGCTCTTGCCCTGTCATGAGGATCCGCTTGAAGCCCAAAGTCAGATGTAATTCTTTGTATGTGCAATTCTTGGCATGACTCCGACCTAGCTGTACTTAAACGTAACTGTAGGGTGGCTGAGAGGGAATGGAGGGCTTCTTGTTCCTCCCCTGACAAACTGGCCTGTCCTGCTCCAAAGACAATAAAGACTCTGTCCACACCAAGAAGAGAGTTTACATTGAAGCCTGTGTCTCTGCGGCATCTAACAACTCGGCCGACTTTTTGCAATTCCCTTGCCTCTCACTTTATCTCTAAAACCCAGGACATCCTGTCCACCCTCTCCTCCCCTCCCACTCCTCCACCCTCTCCGATTCATCTTGCTGACCCTCCTTCAGCTAGCCCTACCCTCTTTCTCATCCTTTCCTCTTTAATCCCTTGATTGAAAGCCTCATCAAAACAGGTTCATCCCTTTTCCTCTAAAACCATCAAGGACCACATTGACACCCTCGCTCCGGCCCTTGCTGATTTTTGCAACCTCTCCTTTTCCTCAGGATCCGTCCCCTCCCCTCTGAAGCACTCCCTTGTGCATCCTCTCCTCAGGAAGCCCACAGCTGATCCTTCTGGTCCGGCTAACTATTGCCTGATTTCCATTGCTCCCTTCTTGGGTAAACTCCTGGAAAAGCTGGCCATCTCTCAGCTTAACCTTCATTCTGATTTTGTGGGATCTCTCCATGACCACCAGTCTGGCTTCAGAGCTGCCAGAATCACGGAAACTGCTCTCCTGAACATCTGTGAAGATATGCACTCCAATCTTGACTCTAACATTCCCTCTGTTCTCATCCTACTTGATCTCTCTTCTGCCTTCGATATGGCCAACCATATCACCCTGCTCAACCGTCTCAATGATAACCTGTGTATCACCGATCAGGCTCTGGCCTGGTTGACCTCTTACCTCTCTGATCGACCCTCCCAGGTCCAACCTGTGTCCTTCCTTTAATCTATCTCCCTCTCTACCTTTGGTGTTCCCCAGGGGTCTCAACTGATTTTCAGGCTTTACTCGACCACCTCCTTTCCCTCTCTCATCTCTGATTACCCAATTGCCACTCAAGATTGGTGTGCCGCCAATGATCTTTGTCTAAATGCCAACAAGACTGAGATCCTCCTCAATGGTACACCTTCACCATCCTTTCCACTCACTCTGGCCGGCCTGACCTTGGCCCTCCTCCTACGCCCACCTGCGAGGCTAGGAACCTTGGGGTCATCATTGACTCCACACTTTCCTTCTCCTCCCACATCTCTGACGTATCTAAAATGTCAAACTTCCTACTGCACCTCCTCAGAGGTACTCTGCATTTCCTCTCCTTCCCTCAGAATCTCACTGTCTCCCAAGATCTGGTTCTCTCTAAGTTGGACTACCGCAACAGCCTCTTTCTAAATCTACCTGCCTCCACTCTCCGCTCTTTACAACTAATCCAGAACAGGACTGCGAGACTTGTCCTTGGCCTCAAGACCTGGGATCGTATCTCTCCAGCTCTGAAATCTCTTCATTGGCTCCTAGTGGATGCTAGGATAAAATTTAAAACCCTCTGCATTGTCCACAAGGCTTTCTGGGACCTGGGTCCAATATACCTTCAACTATCCCTCCGTAAATACCTCCCCTCTTGAGCTCTTCGCTCCTCTACCTCCAACTCCCTCAGGGTCAGTTGTTTTTCAAAGAAACAAGCTGGGGGTAGATCTCTGTCTTTGGCTGGGGCCTCCCTTTGGAACTGTCTCCCTGCCACTCTGAAACTTGAGGAGAACCATCCCTGATTCAGGAAGAACATCAAGACCTTCCCCTTTGCTTCTGCCTTTGCTCCCTTTCTCCCCTGCTGATCTGCATTCTCTCTCTGCACTATGCACCTGGCCACCCTATGTTCCCGGGCCCAAGTACCTGCTCACCCTGCCACCCTCCTGCATTGGCTCCGGGCCACCCCTTGCACTAGGGTCTGTATCTGTAACCATACAGTCCCTCACCCTGATTTTTGTATGCACTTATCAGGTATACCATGTCAGCTTAACCCAGCACTTGCCACTTGCTGGCTGCACTACCACCGTTTATCACTTTTATTTATCTATTATTATTTAGCTGTTCTGCAATTTCCACTTCTCCCCCCTTCCACGCACTTTTCCTCTTTTCCCTTTTCCATGCACTTGGACGTTCTCAATGTCACTGGACCTAGTCAGATTGTTGATTTGTTCTTCCTTGTTCCCCTCCCTTGCCTTGTCACGCTCTGAAACACTTGGGTACGAGCGCGAAATAAATAAAATATCATATCATATCATATCACTGTCTGCACCTATTCCTTGGCCCTTGATGAAGAATCTGCATTTAAAAGGACAGATTTGATGGAATTCTGCTGCGTAAGTTCATCAATGCCATGGTTGCCAAACCAGAGATGATGCAATGCAACGCAGCATGGTTTTCACAGTGAGTCATGTGCCACTGGCTAAATTCTCTCCTCTGAGGGCACAAAGCCAAGCAAATAAATATTCATGGATTGGGCCCTGATGAATGCTAGACTTGTACTCTTCCATTCAATGTCACCTAGAGTCACATGATTACCACTGGAAATAGAGCTACTGAAATTGACAAACATTCATCTCTGTTACAGGTTCATCTGATGACCTAGCGTAGTGCAGTTCCATGTAAACCCATTGGCTGTACAACTCGCCTCTCTCCACCCTTGGGCCTCTTCATTCCCCAATGTATTTCACGAGAATTGAGTTTGAGAGAGTTTCTGCCCTATTAGAGTCCCAAAACACATATTCCTTTTCATTCCATGGCACTTGCAGTTTATCTGGTTGAAATAACCCTCTATCTCATTCAGGCATTTTCTGTGGGACTGTCTCCTTGGCTGCTGCCAGCCAGGATTCTCTCCTTATCGTGTACGTCTAATGCTGTACATATCGGGATGAATCCAGCCCCTATTTTCTGTTCCCCTTTACCAGTTGGCACACTCATGGTGTAGCATCTGTCCACATATAAGTGATCATCTGCATTTAGGTGAAGTCGTCGGGGATCCATTGCTCTAGGAAGTATCCACGCCTATCTCCCTCTGCCCCCTCTGGCAATCCCAAGATTCACATGTGGTTCAATCTCACCCTGTTTTCAAGATACTCCAAAAATGGTGATAGCTCAATATTTGCATGTATTTGTGCGCCCAGGTGAGTTAAAACATAATGCTCACTTTGTGCATAGTTTTTGTTTGCAGACCATGTTGAAATGTCCGCCCTCCATTTGCACTAAAGAGAACTTTACTTAGAACACAAACAGTTATCTGCATGTAAATATTTTGATATTGAAATATGCATTCTTCGCCTTCATTAGAACTGTCAGAGGAATCTGAAAAAGAAGAGGAAAAAGAAAGATCTGGGGACTGGGAGGACTTATCAACTTCAGGCAACTCCATTAGTTCAGTGGGAAACGAAGAGGGGAAAAGAAAGGTAAGCCCCATAAGAAAGAGACCACCTGATTTTCCAGCTAAGTTTCCCTATCTACACATGATGAATTCCCTGGAGGCATTACTGTACCTGCAGCCTGGTCAGCCACCAAATCCCGGCTGATATAAATTCCAAGAAGGCTTGGACCAAATTACATCTACCCAGCTAAGACCCATTTACCAAATGGGATTCTCCAGCCTTAATCGGGAAGGGGAAGATCTAGGAATGTTTTCAAATGTTTTTGAGAGGCTCGCTGAACAGTTTTACTGGAGTAAAGACATAAAGATCTGTTATCTCTCCTCCCTGCTATGGGGTCAGCTCCAGACGTCCTATCAGACCCTTAATTCCCTCCATGGGAACCATGTCCTCTGATGACATAAAACAAGGCCCACTGGGCAAGAGTAGGACAAACTGAGGGTTTCTACCATCATACATTCCGGGAGATTAAACTAAACCCACTGAAACACCACTAGAAGTAGGGGCTAGAATACACAACACCCCGTCTCCGTGGTTCGGAAAAAGAAACTCTGCCAGAAGTAATGGAGGCATGAGCACTAGAACAACTAATTAATGGCCTTCCCCCTTCTTTCCAACGGGCAGTTTTACAATTTAGCAAGCCCACACACAATAGTGTCATTAAAACGGTATCATGTCATCAGTGCATGGAAAAACATGGTGAACATGAAAATGCCAAATTGTGAGAGGCACATTTCCCTGCAATTATATGGGGGGGGGGTGTTTAGGCTAATAGAAAAAACATAAAGGGATTATGGGGGGCTGCATGGGGTCTCTCCCCACATATAATTGCAGGGAAATGTGTGGAAAAAAGAAAAGTAATTCAGCACTTTTTTGTGCAACATTTTATTTTTGAACAGAAATCACACAGATCCATTTGAAACTACCCAAGCCCAAGCCCAAACAATGTAGAACCCTACATAAAGGGGATGAGGGACAAAGGGATGTAAAGTCAACCCCTAGAAACGTACCACTAAAAGAACTAAGATTATCTCCCAAAGAAATAGCTCCTGAAAGGGTGAACAGAGGAGTAGATAGGTAGAGAAGTGGGAGGAACGGAAATATACCCCCTTTGAGGAAAGAAGAGGATCTTCCATTGCATGCTTCTCATATGCAGAGAAAGAGCATTGGGCTACACAACGTCCTAAAATTCTAAATGAGGAAACTATGGAAATAGGTTGGATGGCTGGGGAGAGTGGGAAGAATTCGAATTATAAAAAGAGAAGGAGCTAGAGACCCTGAGTAACTGTCCCTGCCTCTCCGACTCATTTAAAACACACAAACCCATCTTAGTCAACGGAAAACCATCTTCCGTGTTAGTGGACTCCGATAGTAAACAGACAGCAGTAAGGGCCAACCTTATTTATCCTGACCAGTGTTTTGGAGGAAAGCCTGTACGGATCACATGTGTCCATGGAGATCAGGAAATCTACACTCGACCCCAAGTCAATATTGCTATCAGGGGTAGAGAAACAATGGTGAATGCAGCGATAGGCCCAGGACTCCCTGAACAAACTATTACTGGTACTGGCTTCCCTCTATTCAGTAAACTCTTAGAAGGAATAAAGCAACCCTGAATGGCATAAAGGTCTCAGTAGTGACCCCAGATCAAGTCAACAAAACCCCAAGCTTGGGATCAATTTAGATGGAGAAGCCAGCAGCATAAGGGGAAGTGTATGTGACAATTCACTAGGTGACATGACTTCTCCCCAGGTTTCGCCCCTTGTCATGCGGCTAAGGAGTTGAGGCCATTACCAAATAGTGCCCCTTGGTGTGCCCCTTGGGGTGGTTTAATGCGTGAGGACCTGATGGGGAGGGATTCCCCTACTCTGGATAAGGACGACCACCTGTGTGATAGAAGGCACAACCCCTGAACCCAAACCTAACCGGAACCTCTAGCACCCCCCATTCTTACTGACACAACCATGTGCTTTGTAATATCAGGTCAGTTTCACCAAATGAGATAAAGAAGGTCATCCAAGATGTCAAATGTAACATCATTTCAGTTTCATCAACTGAGACGAAAAAGATTGTCTGAAAAGAAAAGGTCAACCCCGATGCAAGTACTGAGAAGAGGTGGCCCCAAGGAGCCATGAACAGTGACTCGTGGAACGAGAGCAAACGTTCTAGTGCTCTGCGGGGGAGTGGTCACCAAACCAATGTAAAAACAGATTAAGGACTCAGTAATGGAGAGAATTGTCCTGGATGCAGGCCAGCCGACAAGAAAAAAACAGGAAAGCAGCACAGGAGACAGTCCAGGCAGGGAGAATCAAAGGTGGAGCGGAGAACGCGCAGGGCGATCCTGCAACAGCGCCTACACCGCCAGCCTGTTGAGCAGGAACAATGAACCTGGATCAGGAGCCGCAGAGACAAGGAAGGTCCACGCAGTGCAAAACCCCAGGAAGAACTGGCACAGAGTCCTGATGCCAGCAAAGTTAACGAGTGTTACTCTGGAACCGGTAGGGGCATAAAGCTTGAGAGTAAATACAAGTTAATTGGAAATACTGAGTGCAGTTTAACTGAACTTGGTGATGCGAGTAATCTTCCTCGTGACAGTACTTGGCATGAGAATGAACCAAGTAGGGCTAGTGAAAAGGGGAGGAAAGAAACTGAAGTATTTGTTTGTTGTATTTTATTGGTTATTTGTAAGGCACCCATACAACAGATGGTGTTTCAAGGCACCAAGCAAGTATCAGTGGGTGTCACCCTAGATACAGTGGCAGAGATAAGGGGGACCCAACAAAGAGACATTAAAGCGGAGAGGAAATCTTCCTCAACACAGTGGCAGATCTACGTCCACTAGTCACAAGAGAAGATTCGGGACATTGTTGAAAGCAAGTTACAAAGGCAAATTGTGTACCAATCCAAAAGCGCTGAATATCAAGTGATACCAGGAAAACTCAGTCGTTCTCCTGGTAATAAAGCAAAAGCAGAGAGACACCACCTGCTTTGTGTTTCTAGAACAGACCAAAGCCTGCGCAGGCCAAGGGTGCAGTGTTGGGTGCCGCAGGTCAGCAGAGCACGCTGCCCGATCTACGCATTATGCTCTACACTATGTTCGCTCCTTTCCACTACAATAAAACCCACGCACCAGACCCTCTGTGGCAAAGCTAGCGTAGGCCAAGGGTGCAATGTTATGTGCCGCAGGTGTTAGGTGCCACAAATTTCTCCCGCTACACTCCTTGTTACGCAATCTAAGCGGAACCACTTCACCATGGACTTGTAAAGACCTCAAACAGACCCGAGGTCACAGCCGGTAACCTAAGAACTTCTACGACACCCTCCTTGCAAATCCAGTCTCCACGGGTGCAGCATGGCAGCCCCTCCACCCTCCACTGCACCGCCATGGAGTACCCAGAGAGAAGCAAAGCCCTGCTTACAATAGACACAGACTTATAATCGGCCAAGATGGCCGCCCCATATCCACCCACTTGATTTACACGGTACGTTCACCCTCTGTGCAGAGAAAATGGTAATAATACACTCTCTCTTCGCATGGGTCAGCTCTCTCCCTTGCCACACCACAAGGATACACTATCCTTAGGAGTGAAAGACTGAACACCAAAGGTGGCGGAGTCGCTGTTATCAGTAAAGACCACTTACACATTACACAAGCAATCACCTCACTGAACAACTGCAACAGCCTATCCCTCAAAATGCCCATATCCCCTTCCAATACGATCACTACCCATCTAGTCTACCGCCATCCGGGCCCCACCCTCACATTTGAAGAAGACCTTCTTCAAATCCTACAAGAGAACACAAAACCATCCTCACTAATTCTCCTCCTGGGGGACCTGAACTTAGGCCTTAACGACTCTAATGATTTACCAGCCACTTCACTTGCCAATTGATTATCTGCCATTGGCTTTAGTCATTGTATCCATAGCCTCAAACATAACAAAGGGCGCTCCTTAGACTGGACAGCTTATTTAAACGGCCACATCTGCACTTGCATGTTCTGAATACTCGCAAGGCATAGCAGGTCTGTCCTACCCCCCGCTCTCATTTTATTGTGTTTTAATGTATTCGTGTATTTCCCACCCCTGCTCCCTCCCTTGCACTGTGGGCACTTTGAAACAGTATTTTCTTATTGTATACGCGGAGTTCAGTGACGAGTTCCGTCTACCGCTGATCTCGCTGTGCGTGGCTGATGTGAGGAGCTGCTGCAACGGTCCCCTGCTTTTGTTACTGCCACTTTAATTCCTGGGCTGGCCTACATACACTACGCTGGTGCGCGGAGCGCAGCGCGGAGTTCGGTGACGAGTTCAGTCTACCGCAGTCCACCGCGCATCCGCTGCTGCCGCACTTCTGCACTATTTTCCTGGTTCATTGGCTCACATCTTGCAACAAAACAAGCGTTGGAAGCCTCGTGCAGTATGGTGACGGCGAAGGAGGGCCCGCAGACCCGGCACAAATCCTTGCTATCCCGGAGAAAAGTGCCGCAGAGTCTCCTAAACGAGGTAAGCCCAGTCGTTCTGGCTGAGTTAAATGTCCCTAATGAACTAATTGAGATTGACATAGAAAGCGACTTGGAGTCTGTCAGTCGCTTGAAGAAAGGCTCAGTGCCTTTGTTAGCCGCTTTGTCCCTAACATCGTTGGGCCACCCTCGAAGGGTGGAAGACTGTCCTAGCAGTATAATCACTCAATGGTTAAGTCCAGACATTTGCCCAGTCGAGCTGCCCCGTCATTCTCTCCTTCTGTGTATGTTGATGCCAGTGATGTCGCGCAGACATCCCCCGTTGAACTGACTGATTCCGATCTGCTGGCAATCAACTTGCCTAACGTTCTAACACAGGACAAGGATTTGCTACAGTCACCCTTGATTGACATTCAAAGTGCAGGAAAGTTGTGTGCTTTTCCGTTCCTTTTACCATCTGATGGGGGAGTAAACACGCTGGAGGTGCATGGCGCCTCTAAAGTCGGAAGTGGTGGGATTCCTATAGATACAAAATCTGGGGAGGGTGGGCTCTCTGATTCTTCGCTATCAACAGATCAAGTTTCCACTGACCTTTCAGCACGAGAAGCACGGCTGACAGCTCGCCTGAAAGCAGACTTTCTAGCCACCTATGAACGCCTGAATGTCAGTTTTTTACAAAACCAAACCGTGCAAAAAAACAAGATGGAAGCAAAGAGAAATAGTCGTTCAGTGAGCTTATCCCACAATACCACCAATATATCTGAAACCTCGACGTCATCTTGTACAAACGACTCTTGCCATCAAACATCTCGTGAAAGGGTCGAGTTTTCAGGCATCAAGGAAGTTGAGACAAGAGCCGTAATGAGTATCCCAAACTTGGATGGCTTGTTAAAAGAAAATACTGCCACGCCCAGATCAACAAAGGTGGCCTCTGAGTCAGCTAGAGCCGATCTACCATCTAAAAGCTCCATCTCAACGGCTGCAGGCATCCAAATCCACAACAATGTACTGCAACATCAATTGCCCTACTCCCATTCATGAAATTGTACGAATCCTTACACGATGCGGTAAGCGACCAAATGTCTCTGCTGGCATCTGTTAATGCCAAGATCTCCAGACTCGAAACCTTTTCACAAACGAATGCCACAAGACTTGATAACGAAGCCGAAACATCCTTAAAATGGCAAAACAGATTATGTGATCTTGCCCGACAGTCAAATAGCGACAAATCAGCCTTAACGGATGCAGTAATTGAGTGCACAAAGAGGATGCGCCACAGTATATCTACAATAAAGAGACCAGGAAGTGATGGGCTCTATGTCCCGCTCAGTCAAACACATTTGGCAGAAGATATAACCTTAGAGTCTGGCCAAGCCTCCCAAAATTGCCTTGAGACCTTAGGTGGGCCTGCCCATAGTGCGGCCGTGGGAAACCCAAATCACGAACTAATGGCACCAGAAAAGAGCTCCCCCATTTTGCAGGCAAAGGGTCTGACGGCGAGACACTCAAGTGAATGCCACCCGTCTTCTGGGCTAATAAACTCCACCCCTCAGCAGGTACCCTCTGACAAAACTCACGATGGAGCTGCCCCGTCTGCCTTGTTAGAAGAGGGTCAACCTTCGGAGAAAGGGATGGCTGACGTAGATCTAGGAAACTTATCAGAGAAACTCTCTTTTGGGATCTTTCATAAGCCCACAACGTTGGAGAAAGTGAGTGAAAAGCAACCCCAGAAAAAAAAAGATTTGTGAATCAAAATCTCCTCAGAAAAGCTCAAATCAGAAACAAGTAGCCAAACGTGCCCGAACAACGTGCAAGAAAAAATTCATATGGAATCTCTCAACTCCGCCACCCTCTTCCATGTTTAACCGGCCGGCGAAAGTATCGGAGGATCAGCAGTAATCCAAACTTGAACCAGGGAAAAAGTTGCCAGTCCAACCTTGCTCCAAAAGAGCAAGAGAAGCCTCAGACAGTGACAAAGATGCATTCCCTGATGCCTCATTAGAGCTATGTGAGTACTCAACGTACTCAATTGACGATGATGACATCGATGAGGGCGATGAAACTGCGGCAGAGATCAATCCGGCACCCGTTAGAAAAGGTAATGAAATTAAGCCACGGCTGGGAGACCCAAATGACACCCCATCCCTAAATGGCGAGCAAGCAAACAAGCAAAATACAAGGATGTTTTCACTACCGATCACTAACAAGGACAATAAAGGGTCGAACCAAAATAAGGGAGTGACGGCTGAACGACTAAATCCCTTGTGCGCAAAATTAAATCTGAAATTAACAAGAGCACAAGCCGAAAAACTCGACTGAAGTGCAAACATGCCTAGTAAAAAACGAAATGAAGGAACTAATAAAGGTCCATGGAAAATTCAAATCAAAAACGCCCTGCCAGAACAAAAAGAAGTAAATCTGAACCGAAGGAATACTCTAAAACTGTTGCAGTGTATTCCAAGGCTGCGTGCAACTAAATCCGAAGACATAGCAGTAGTAGAATATATGTCTGAGTATTATTCGGACTGGGTAAATATACATTTAAATTCTAGAACTCTCAGGTCGGCTGTAATGGAAGCTGCTGATGAATTCCTGTTCTTTGGTTTTGAAGTATTATGTGTGGAAGTTCGCGACGAAGAAAGCACACATTCGTCACCAGTGGAGCAAACCGAAAATGAAAAAAGAAGGAAAGAACTGTGGGCTCATATGAGCATTAAGCTTACGCCATGCTCAAAGGATTTAAAACAAAAGGGCCAATAGCTAAGAGTGGATATTACCGAGGACAACCACCAGCTATTATCCTGGAATACTTGAGGCTTTACACATCTCTTTGATGAAAAAAGGCAATTTCCGGAGCAACTGTCCACCATATGCTTGCAAGAAACCTGGATGCGTGAATGCCCAGTGTGTGATGGTTATACAGTTTTCCTAAACCCTGCTGGAAAGAATCTTTTTGGTCGACCCTTTTCTGGCTTGGTCACCATGATTAAAAATAATATTGACTGGAAGATTGTATCCTCGAAAAACCTTTATATGTTTGTGCAAGCAACCAGAATCCAAAACTCACGGACATCTTTCCCACGCAGTCAAGTGATACTGATTGTCAACATTTACTGGAATACAGCAATGATTTCACAATTAACTTTCATTGGAGCAGTAATGTCGGCTGTCGACGAGTGTCTACTATCTTTCGAAGATCCTGCAATTATAATATGTGGAGACTTTAACTATGCCTGGCTAAATAGTCCAATGGCAAAATGTATAACATCTGGACAAAAGATCAATGCTAGAATGCAGGATCGTGGTGATCGATGGTTAAACGAGATGGCACTAAGAGAGTGCTCAATGCTGAATGGATCCACCCGGGGGGACATCCCCCAGGTTTTACCTCGAAGCGAGGCGAGAGTAAGAAGACACTCGATTATATCTGGGTGTCCAGGAACTTCTTATCACAAGTTATATCGCTTGAAGTAAAAAAGACGGACAAGAGCGACCATGACGCAATGCTGTTGAATTGGTTAAAAGTTCCAAAAACTGCATTATTGAAGTATCACGAGAGTGTTACTATAAATAATGGAGCAAACAGACTGCGCTTGAGCACACCCCAGTTGTTAATGTTGAAAAGTAACGTTGAAAAGGCAAATTCAACAACTTCAAGGATAAACTACCCATTGTTACTGCACCATTTCAAAGTGAGGAACAACACACACAAGGGGACTGATATTGAAGTAAAACATCCCTTCAATGCAACAATAGGTAGCAAAAAGAAAAAACTTTAAGACGGTATAAGGCTTCTGAAAAAAGATCATTCAGGATGCGTCATCATGCAAATAAAAACAAGACGCCAGCACTACCGGAATTGGATCAAATCTTTCAATTTGACTCGTGTGCAGAACCAAGCAGAACAGATGTTAAAACTGATTATACTAAAAGACAGCAGACATATTTGGGAGATCATCAACACTGGCAGTTTAAATCACACATACTCAATGTCAAATGGAGTGAATGGAGCTAGTCGGGTCGCTCATTTTACGCATGTATTCGATGACCACAACTATATTGAGGTTCCATCATTATCCTTAACTACTGCAAAATGGAACGTGGCAGATTCCGCAGAAGACATCGAATGGGCAATCCAGAAGTTAAAGTCTTCCAGGGCGGCAGGTCCTGACGGAATATCCAACGTGATGCTGAAAACTCACAAAACTCTATGGGCCAACATGATGAGTACACTTTTTGACAGAATTGCATCTGAAAAAGTCCTGCCGGATTCGTGGCTAAGGGCTGTGGTGGTGCCAATATTCAAAAAGGGTAATCGGGACGATCCTAACAACTATCGCCTGATTGCCCTCTTGGATGCAATTGCCAAGGTCTTTGGCTCTTTTCTTCAAAAACGCCTGGCACTTTGGGCAAAAGAGGTCTCCATGGTTGATCCTCGCCAATCAGGATTTACTAAAGGAGTGGGAGTTGAGCTAAATCTGGTCCTCCTAAACTGCTTAAAACTAGAGTCCCTGATGCGAAAGAGAAAGTTGTACATTGCCTTCATAGGCCTGAGTCAGGCATTTGACAGCATAAACCACAACCTTTTATGGAAAAAACTAAACGACTGGAACTGTCCAAGTGAACTGGTGGCGCCCCTGATTGCTCTTCACTCTAAGACGTCCATTAGAGTAAGGTTAAATGAGCAAGGTGATTTATCAGATGAAATTCACACAAAAAGAGGTGTGAAGCAAGATTGTCCCCTCGCAGCGCAATTATTTAAACTTTTCATCTCAGACTTACCACTGGCTTTAAAAGACCTAAGGGTCTTCCCCCCGGCAGTAAACGGGCATAAAATAAGTTAGGTCATCTGCGCAGACGACATTGTGCTCATGGATACTACTCCAATTGGTCTACAGCGACTGCTAAAGGCGCTTCAAGACTATTGCTTGCAAAATGATCTACGAATAAACTCCAAAAAGTCTAAGATCATTGTGGTTGGCCAAGGAACGCAATCGAGATCTAGGAATTTTCATTGTAAGATAATGGAAGAACACCTTGAGATATCAAATAGCATCAGATACCTAGGTGTTCTATTCAACAATTCTATTCGTGAGTGGGACTGGACGCAAGATCTGTTGGCCCGGATGCAAATGTTTGAACTACAGGGTGCAAAATTGCATACGGCATACAGAAAATGTTCCTTTAAGCCAATTCTAACATTCTACCTTCAAAAGGTGGTGCCCGCGATAACCTTTGGGAGTGAAACAGGCTGGAATATCCCACAAGACGTGTGGAACAAGCTTGAAGGGAAATTCTGGCGTAAAGTGCTAAGACTGCCGAATAACTCTTCAGTTGCAGCAATACAGTACGAGCTGTGTATTGAGTCGCTCTATGGATCGGTTCTGTGGAAATCAATCTCCGCATTTAGAAAAATGCGGCTGAAGCCTCCAGCGAAACCATATGAAATAATGCACACAGTCTCAGAGCATCCATCTGACTTTTTATTAAATGAGTGGAGGGAAAAGTTACATCTTGTATTACACAACGCTGATGTGTCTCTTGAGACAGTAATGATGCGTCCGCAGGTTGCAAAAAAGAAAATTTGTCAACAAAATTGGATAACAAATGAAGAGAGTCGAAACAATCTGGCATCTTACCTAGACCTTGGATGCGCTTTAAATAAACTCGACGCTCTGCCAAAGTACTTGGATAGATTTCCTTCAAGTTACCATAGGAACATGTTCCTACGTTTACGGCTCAACCTCTATAAAACCAAAGAGACACAAGTACTGAGGCGTGATCCACTTGTACAGGACCCTCATGTCGGTTCTGTAGTCAAGCGACAGAATCCGTGCGGCACCTAATCATTGAATGTGATGCGATTAGAGCTAAGCGAACCCTAGACCTAGCACATTTTGCTCCCTTATCGGGAAATATGGATGCTTGGTGGTGCTATCTGATTGGAGGTTTTAATACTCAACTAACCTGTGCAACTATAAATTTCATGGACGCTTTGAGGATAAATAACACAGAGTGACAGGCACAAGATTCTGAGATTTTTTAGACTTTTGTGATGAACTGTAACTTAAAGTTTTTCTTTCTTTTGTATCAAACTGATGTTACAATAAAATAAAATAAAAATAAAAAAAATATTGTATACGCACTGAAAAAGTAAACAATAAAAAATGTTTTTAAAAAATAAACAAACATCTCCTGCCTTTTCTGGATGCCCTCAACCCAGACATCGCAGACCGTATTGACACAAACAATCTTGTGGACCTATACACTAAAATACTAGCAAATGTAATCGAATCGATTGCCCCTCTAACTCCCACAAAAGCCAAATCACTAGCATACATGAATTCCTGGTTCACCCTGGACCTCACAGAACTTAGAGCAAAAAAGAGACAATCTAAAAACTCCTTAAGAAACCTGCCTTTCGACAAACTCAAACAAGAGTTCATAAACCTGTCCAAACAATACAAAAACACAATCATCCAAGCTGAAGCCAATACATTCAATTCCAGAATAGCTAAAGCAACATCTAATACCAGATAATTATTCTCCAGCCTTAGAGAACTTGAAGCACCGGTCACCCCACCATCTCCGCTGACTAAAGACTGTGCCTGGCGTGACAGTATCCAGAGTGCCATGCTGAATAAAATGTGCGTACACCCCGAACAATCACCGACAAATAAACCACCTTGAATCATACCAAACAGACCACCCTCATAGATTCTGTCCCCTTCCTGCCAAAAATACTTGACAGAGCAGCCTAGTCCAAATACAGCGGCACCAGAAAGTAAACTAGATACTCTAAATCCACTTATCTGGATTCCACCCAGGGCATGGAACCAAATCTGCTCTACTTAACTGAAAATAAGACGGATGACATCAGGGACAAGGCTAACTAGCCCTCTTGCTGCTTTTAGATCTGTCTGCAGCATTCGACTTAGTCGACCACAGCATACTCTGCCGACACCTCACCAAAGCAGCATCCTTCTCACCAGAAGCTGCATCTTGGATTGCTGCCTTCCTAGAAGGTAGAATAATCAAAGTCTTCTGAGAGAACGCAAGTGTGACACCCTCACCAATCAACTGCGGAGAACCCCAAGTCTCCTGCGTCCCCCCAATCGTCTATGAAATATTCATGAAGCACATCTTCGACCTTGATATCGCATACACTAACTATGCAGACGACACATAAATTCTCCTCCCACTATCTGGCCCAAATTCAGAAGACGCTGCTATGCTAAACTCTACCTTCGCCATCATTCAAGCATGGATGGCCTCCCATGGCCTCGGCAGAACGATGACAAAATGGAGCTGCTTATCATAGGACACACAAAGGCACTAAATAAACGAAACTCTGAATACTCGACCTTTGTCATCGACGGCATCACAATCACAGTTTTGCCTTCTGTCAAAAACCTTGTAGTCTATCTGGAAGCATCACTAACACTAACCAGACAAGTTAATGCCATTGCCTCCTCAGCAGCATGCTCCACCAAACTCTTAAACTGCGGTTGTAACAGAATGTAAGTAGGCGCTTTGGGAAAACACATCTCATTATCCCCTCTATTGCATTTAGAGTAAACACATTTGGAATGATCCAGTGAACCTGCTCACACGATTCTTTCCCGTGCATCCGCAGTAGGATGCTGCAATTATGAGGAAACTTGCCTGGAAACTATAATAACCATTGACATACCACCTGGAATCAGGTAGAGATATGTGAAATTTTTAGCACACTTTGGCAGTTAGCCTCCATTAAGTGACAACTAGAGAGCATCTCGCTACTTGCTGAACCCATTTCCTCAATCCTTCACTTTCAGGACAGGATCCCACAGGAGACATGCTATTGCACACCACCCACCCGAAGAAGTCCCAGTTACATTGTCGCAGAGGGTGATCCAAATGGCACACATGACAAGTATGACATTAGTATACCAGGAAACATTCAGTGTGGACAAACATTAGTTATTATTTTTTCCCCCACCATGTGATACAGATATTGCAGATTCAGCTCAGAAAAGGAACACGAATTACGAAAAAGTTTTATGAAAACGATATGGAACATTGCTCCTGAGTAAGGGATCTTTATCCCGAAACGCGTAGAGCTCATAGTTATCTATTTACTGGAAATTAAATGCATAGTGGCAAGTGTTATGTGCAATATGATTGAAATATTGTAGAGAATCCACTGTGTTTCCACAACCTATGATCATGGATTAAAAGCACTTATAAGTGAATCATGAAAATTATTGATATTTGTTTGAATCTTCTGCATGAATGACCCATGTGGACGGACACTGCACATTCAATAAACCATTGGATAAATTTAGAATCCTATCCTGTATAAAGCATGGTTTGTTTCTTACAATAAGAAACACAGTATGCAGGGGACGCAAGTGTTCCACAGACAGTGGACACCGTTTCCTTCTGTTCTGGAAAACTGCAACCTAGTGTCAGGGTTGCTACACGCTCCCCCGCACCTCACTATAGCCTTAAATAAGATAAACTCACAGAAGTCTCATGTATGCGCCTGTATAATTCCTTCTACAAACTTGAAATGTGGCATATGGGTAGGTTCCATGGTGTAGACAATGTAGAAAGTATAAAATATAAATGTTACTATTTTTCTTTTTTTTTTAAGCTTCTGCAATGCTTACCCCTGCCATATGGCTCTTTGCACAGTAGTTCTGCCGTAGTCCTACGTAAAATTCAGCAGTTCATTGTTCCTAAATCTTCCACACTATCAACATTCTAGCTGACATTATCGGCACTCACTTTTGAAGTCATGCGGTTGACACAAAACAGTGCTTTTGTAGTAATGCGGGTGATAGGAAACAGTGCCATTTTCTTTAGTAGTGTACACAAAGATGTTGTCTGTCACATCATGGCATATCTCTCATGATAATTCCAGAAACTTAATTTGCCAATGAAGTTGATGAATGTATGCCATCTTAACAGTACGAAGATTATATGCATCAGCTGTAAACGTACGGGTACAGTACTTCAAGCTTACCCGCTTCAACCCTACACATACAGCACTTATGTTGAGGTCGTTGCTGTCTCGGTTGTAGATCAGGACACCAATAATGTTGCTGCGCAATCTTAACACCCCAACTCAGAGTAGCTAAAATCGATTGGGGTGTTATTCGGGTAACGCGAACAATCATGCAACATCATCATCTATATTCGTTCATTGACTAAACTTCAAACTAGGACTGAAATGGGAATGACCTTGCGAAGCACGGGTACGCGTGCTAGTGTCTAATAAAGAAAGCCGCTAGCTAAGCTAGTCAGATAGGAAAATGGAATTAAGTGGTTTAGAAAACTACATGTTCAGTATTCTAGTCTATCTGATAGTTTGACATTATTTCTGGCTAGGGTTTTGGAAAAAGGTAGATGAATAATCCGTTAATTGCGATGTGATTACTTTCCCATGTAATGTTTGTAAAAAAGTTACTTTTTCAAAAAGAAATTTAAAAAAATGACATTTGAAGCAAAGAAGTAGTGCATAAGACAAATCATTATTGTTCCACATTTCTTCTGCATCTGTGTGATAGTATCGGCGTAATAACACAGACTGAAAATTAAGCCACAGGAAGAGATATTAAGTATAGTTAGGTGAAAACGCAATGTAAACAGTAAAAAAAGACAGTAAAATAAATGACATTTCAGAGGCATAAAGTAAAATAACAAAGTATTTTTCTTGTTTTTCCTGAAAGAGGATCCGCCCCCAGCTCAGCGCCCCTTCCAGTTGTACATACTGGCTCCCATTCCTCAGTTTTTTTAAAAACAGGGGAACCCCCCACATTCCTAGCTATCCTCTCAACCCTCCTCACTTGCTCCGAACCATACTTGCCTTGGCCATAATTTTTAAAGTTGTATATCAAAGTTGGGTGATTTCTTTTCTTCATTTTTTAGCTTAGTAATTTTCAGTAAAAGTAACCTGCACCCCTTAATTTTCAATATACTAAATGTTAGCTAAATTATTGATTTTTTTTGTGTACGACAAAAAAGCTGTACTTTTGAACGAAATGAGTCACACATGATGGTAACTTTCCTTTGTCAAACCCATAGCAACTTCCCTGTTCTTGTGCAGAAATGATTCTAAATCAATGAGTAATGTTTATCTCTTGTGAATCAGTAATGCATATTAAGGGAGTAACCTTTTCATATGTTACTTCACAGGCATAAATTTCACTTTCCTGATTACAGATTTGAAAAATCAAACATCATTACGATGAGATATTTGGTCCTAAGGGACATTTTATCAT
The DNA here is from genome assembly GCF_040938575.1 of Ambystoma mexicanum. Taxonomy (NCBI): domain Eukaryota; kingdom Metazoa; phylum Chordata; class Amphibia; order Caudata; family Ambystomatidae; genus Ambystoma; species Ambystoma mexicanum. The sequence continues at coordinate 1,265,260,199 of NC_090934.1, read as the reverse complement.
ACTTTCGATCCATGACAGGGGCTCCATGTTAAAAAAGCTGCTATTTTAAGTAACACTTTTGATTTTAAAATACCAACTAATACTGAGCTGGAATTACTTTAAAGATGTACAGCATAGGGTGCATAGAAAGTACTCTAACTGCCAAGTATAGCTACACCCATGCATTACTTTCAATGTACCCCATGCCGTAAATATCGAATGCGATCCCAACTAATAATTAGATGGTATTTTGAACATAAGAGGTATTTAAAATACTGCATGCTTTATTTACCACCATACTCACTCACTATAAGGCCATGGTATGGAGCAGCATTCAACATACTGGGAGAACAAGCTCTTAATTGCCCTGAATATAGATCCCGAAAATCATTTGGCGTTTCCCATCAGGGCTCAAGTCGTGGGTACACGCGGGGGACGGAGTCCACCCACTTTTTTCATAGGGTGGACTCAGTCCCCCCAGCTAAAATGAAAAACATTGAATGTCCTCTTTGAATTTAAGAATTAACACCGACATCAGGGATCTAAACGGAGTTGTCAGGTTTGCAGGCTGGACACTTCACCACTGCACTATATACCCTGATGAAAAATAACAAACAACTAAAGGTGAAATGTCCCATTGGGTACTGCAAATCCCAGGGAAAACATCTCTATTGGATCTTGGAGTTTAAAACATGCACACCTTTTTAACGTTTTACAAAACACTATTAGAAGAAAATATCCACTCTTGGTTTTCTGTGTGTGTTGATTTTATGGAAGGCAAATGCCATTCGTCCCGGGCAATTTGGATGGTTATGCAAAGCAAATTTAATGAAATGTGCATATTTCAACTTGATATGCTCATTTCTGGTGACGTCACATCCAATTGCGTATGTTGATCATTCCCGCCACTTTAATTTTTAGGACTTGACCCCTTATTCCCATGATCTAGAAATGACAAGAGCTGATCAATTCGCTTCTATGAAGAGAGAGAGGTATCTCGTGGTGTTAAGATGCTTTAAAAGTCGCTTAGTCCTACACATGGGCTTCTCTGAGACTCTTTAGCTCTCGATCGATGCCTGTTGTACTGTGATCTCTCCTCCACAGGTGGCAGAAAGGATGTGCTTGTATTAGGAATTTGCTTCACGTCGTAGGAGCCTGTAAACCTATCACTGCCCAGGTCTTCTGGCCTATGACCCCCATGGTCTCCCACAATTGACTATGCCGGCAAGGGATGATGAAAGATGTGCCCCGCCCCACCTTACAAGCTATCTAGTGCCTTCATAGCCAAGTGAACCACACCCGAGGTATCAGTAGCAAATGCACAGTTCCCCCACCACCACAGCCACACCACCAACCAAATCCAACATAAGAACATATTATGCACCAATTTATGACAGGCAGTGTCATAATAGGCCATGGTCTCACCTACCACCACTGAATGGCAGGTAAAGTCAACAGGCTCCCAAGCTACGTGTCCCTGTATACTTGTTTTGTGATGTGCAGCAGAAAACACACATTTGACTGGGGACCAACCTGTGGTTTATGTTCTTTCTAGGCCAAATGAGGCTCTATGCATAGTGCTTCTCATGCATAGAGGAAGGCCTGGCAGAATGTTTGCAGCAACTCTCTTCATACTCGTGCTTTTAAAGCACCGTGCAGATGCCCTGATTGCTGTAGTCCCCAGGAATCTTTACAAAATGTGCTGCAAAGGACCTGATGCACTTTTGTCCTTGAGGTCTGGTGCATTTGGACCAACTGCATGTTTCCTTTCAAACATCTTCTCAGAAAAATTCTGCATGACTTCCTTGACAGGTTTGCTCCAATTTCAAGCCAACAGTGCAGTCGCCAAAGTGGGCCACCGCCAACTAAAAGCGCACGCCTCAGAGCAAGGTTTTTTGTGCACTCTAAAACTTGCTGAACTATGTGGATTTTATGCCAGATAGAGTTGCCAGGGGTACAAACAGTGTAGAGAATAATATGTCAGTCTGTAACAAGGGCATGCATCCGTCTTTTGGTTTCCCACAGTGCCGCTGTGGCCTCATATATCTACATTGCGCCACAAACCCAGAGGCTTCAGGGCGCTCACAACAGAGAGGCACGTGCAGACAAATAAGACAAGCCAGAAATGAACAGAAAGGGGAGATCAAGGACCAACCTCGAATATACCAAAGAAATCATACGGTATTATTGACAGCAGACATACATATAGAGAGTGCACACTCAAGACATCAGTATAAGTTAATGTTCATGGAAATTTGCCCCTAAGAATCAATGCAATATAGCAACGCGAAAAGCACTAACGTTTTGAAATATTTTCCTTTGACAAAAGTGTTCTATTGGAGCAAAGAAATGACAATTTAAGATAACGCGATAACCAAAGGAAACGGGCAGGTTGGAAATGCCTTGCTCACCATACTGCCCGGAACCAATGAGAAGCGTCCTCCATGCTGTTGCCGTTCTCAATAAAGGCCTCCACAAATACAATCGTGTACCACCCACACTCATTCTCATGCACCCCTACGAGCTGTCACATGCACACTCCCTCCTACCTGGCCAACTAAATACTGTCTCTGGTGGTCAGCGCATCACCCAGAGCCAAGAACTAGCCAGTCCAGAGCTGCATAAATGCGAAAAAGAAAGACTCAGGTACCTAGCATTATCAATCTAAGTCCGAGACAGTGCAATATAATCATTAGCAACATCTCTGATGGGGTAAGCAGGGGTGGAAAGTATGCTTGAAATTCGAATTTGGTAATTGTTTCCTGGAATGCCAGAGGTTTTTCAAACATAGTGAGTAACCAAGACCTTTTTGCCTCGTATGATGTTATTTGCCTGCACGAAACCCTATTGGTCGATAGAGGGGTTTGATGTAGCGTTTATTGACGCACCACGAGACGAAAGAGGTCGTCGGTTTGGCGGTATATTAACAGCCATCAGGCGTAACAGGGCCTTGCTGTGCGAAAAATAGACTCGGGCAGAAAGGACATGCTTGCGTCCATGTTAGAAGGGTCAATTCAGGGGTAGGGGGCGAATAGCAAGTGTTTGATGGTTAATGTATACCTCATCCCAGAAGTCTCTCCAATGGAGGAAGCTTTAACTGCGCTCCCCTTCCTACTTTTGGGGTAAATTATCGTCAGTCATCATTTTGGGGGACTTTAATGCTGAATTCCTAGATGACTCCTGGTATCAAGAACTAAACAAGAACACCACGTCAAGGGCAGCTCGTGATAGGGGCCAAAAGGTTCAACAGGAGCTAGAGGTGTGGGATTTGTTGCCTCTGAATGGAAATCTTACCCCCAAGTTTTACTTGGCTTAATGGTCTTTGGAATTCCACCTCAGGTTATTTCTTTTTGTCCGCGGACTTCCTCCAGAGGAGAAGAAAGCTGGAGGTTAAACAGTCGGCTTTTAGTGACTACTCAATGGTATGCTGTGATTTGTTATTCCCTGGGATAAAATGCGCCAAAGGGATGGATTATGAATCCTGAAGTTAATCCAAGACTTCATGCTGTAAATGGTCTGAGAGAATAGCCTTAGCCTTTGATTAGCAGATCGGGTGTCTATTTTTGGTTGACAACGGAACGTTTTGTGCTTTCGAAGCGGCTTTGCCCTTTGTGTTGCCTCGATTTTGGGAGGTTTATTGCCTGCTAAATATTTTGAAAAAAGGTCAAGCCTGGTGGGGTTCATTCATGGTTTCAATGCACTGGTAGAGGTATGTAAAAGGCAGATGCTCTCGGAAAGTAGAGCGATAAAAGAGGGAGAGGCCTTCGGGAGAATTTATAGAAATACGCAAAGTTAAACAGGGCTACAAAAATTGGCTAAAGGGCCATAGGTTTATTTATTTATTTATTTATTTATTAAGAATTCTTGTACCAATGCGCCACATGCCCATAGGCCTCAGGGCGCGCACACATAATCAACAAAACAGACGGCAGTACAAATAGGTTAAAAACAATGCGAAGAAGAGAAACCAGTGGCAGAACTCATAAGTAAGTGCAGGGAGAGCTCCATGGTCAGAGGGCAAACCTGATCAGGCGGCAGGTTGAAGAGAAATGTTTTTAGCTCCTTCTTAAACCTAGACGACCTCTCAGCAGCTCTGAGGCTGAGAAGAAGCAAGTCCCAAGCGTTGGAACCTTGAACATTGAAAATGCGCCCACCGGCCTTCACCAACGTAAATCTGGGTTGGACCAGTTTGAGAAGGTGTTGGGATCTAAGAGAGTGGGCAGGAAAGTGTAGTTGAAGTTGCGCCGTAAAATACTCAGCAGCCGTATTTGCCACACATTTGTGTGTTAGAGTGAGAATTTTGTCTGATTCTGAGTTTAACTGTTAACCAGCGTAAACCCTGCCTGGCCGCAGTAATATGGGTTTGTCTGGCCAGACCCGAGCCTGCCCGCACTGCACCATTCTGCGTAACCTGTAAAGCGGCTATGACCGAATGCGAGCAACCACTGAGCAGACTGTTAGAATAATCAAGGTGGGTATTAATGAGAACTGAGGCTAGGGTGGCTAGATTCTCTTGAGTAAGAAAAGGTTGGATGTTAGACAGAAGCTTATTAATCATACCACAAGATGATCTAATGAGGGCCACATAGACTCCTAGAAAGTTCAGCGTCCAGGACCACATGAGTCTTAACCTTCTTGGACACTGGAATCGACATGCCCAAAATTAGAAAATTCTTATACTTTGCAGGGAGCGACTTCAACTTTGAGCCGGAAGCGACAATTAGGAACTCTGTTTTTCTTGCATTCAGGGCAAGGAAATTGGCGGCCATCCAGAGATGAATGGACTTGTAGATGGCATTAAGATTAGCTGAGTCCTCAAGGTATGAGCCCAAGAGCTTCACAATAACCTGAATATCATCGGCATAATTTGCGACCTGGACACCCATGCTAACCAAAAGTTGCACAAACTGGATCATGTAGACATTAAAAAACATTGGAAAAATACATGACCCCTGTGGGACACCACAGGCGACGGGAGTGGGTTCCGAGGAAGCTTCACTTACATTCACCCATGAATTCCTAGGGCCCAAAAAAGAGGAGATCCAACTGGAAGCTTTAAGGGAGCAGCCCACCACTGACTGGAGTCTACCCTCTAGTAAAAAATGGTCAACAAGATTGAACGCTGAGGATAAATTCAACAGCATCAGAACCGATAATTGCCATTGATCAATGTTCTGTAACAAATTTGCCTTGAGGTCGAGCATAGCTGTTTCAGTACCGTAACCCTTCCTAAAGCCGGACTGGTGGGGGCAGCAGAATATTATTACCCTCTACAAACTTCTGAAATTGCAGATGCACAACCTTGTACAGAATTTTTAACCGAAATGCCACGTTGGTAATAGGGCGGTAATTGTCCGGAACAAATGGATCCAAGGACTCCTTTTTTAAGAGGGGAGTAACGCAAGCCTCCTTGAGAAAAAGTGGAACACTACCCTCTATAAATGATCAATTAATAAACTGGGGAACCCATGGACAAAGAATGTCCAGGCATTTTATAAAAAGACCGGATGGGCAAGCGTCAACCTGACACTGGGTCGGGGTCATACCCAAAATAGTTTGTGCGATAAATGATTCAGAGCACGAGGTGAAGTCAAAGACGGGAGACACAGTTGAAGTAGGGGCAGCTTCTTTGTATTCTGCCTCCAACACATCAGATGGAGGACAAGTGTCCCTTACCCGTTGAATGTTGGTTTGGTGCAGGATGACCTTGTTAGTGAATACGTCACAAATTGACTGACACTAGTCTGTCTTTCACTGGTACTGATGAGGAAGGGGGTTTACCCTTGAACTCACGCAAGATAGAAAACAGTTCTTTAGAACTCGACTTTGCGTTCTGTATGGCTTCCATTTTTATATGTCGGATCTTTAGGGGTGCCAGCTGGTTGGTAACATCAGTGAGAGACTTTGCGATGTGTAGTGCTAGATCGTCCGTGCTCTCATAATCCTCTAGAATGCCCAACTCCTCTAGCAATAATGGAGCAAAGTTTTCGGGCATTAGAATTTCAAATTGTGCATGCGAACATCCGTTTTAAGATTTGTGTCAAGTCTGGCAGGTGAAGCTGGAGGGATAATGTCAAAGATCAGTAATTAATGATCTGACCATATACAGGGCGAGATGGACAGATTAGACAAGAAGAGCTGATGGACTAGCAACCAGTCCACAGTATACACTGCACTGTGAGTAGGTGAATGAACTAATTGCGAAAAACCAATAGAATTAATAGCATTAATTAGCGACCAAGTGGTGACATCAAACCAATGGTTGAAGTCACCCATCACTAATACGGAAGATTGGAGCTTTGTAAAGTTATTTAGGAGATTTATTAACTGCTCTTCAAATAAGGGCAAAACCCTAGGGGGTCTGTAGAGAGCAATTATCGTAATTGAGCTGTTTTCAGTCATCTTAAGTTTGACCACCAGGCTTTCGCAGTCCATGGGGGGATTCATGTGACATTATGTGAAACTGCTGAGATTTTTTTAGAAATAAAGCAACTCCCCCTTCTGCTGGCAACTCGGTCTGCCCGAAGAAGAGAATCGCATGAAGGGGTGGCAAGAAGTGCTTCTGAGGGAGTAGCTTGATCCAACCAATACTCGGTCAGAGCAACAATATCTGGGCTGGAGGATGCCAGGAGGTCTAGAATCCTGACGCCATGCTGGCGCAATGAACGAGTATTTAAAAGTCCTGCTCGGAGAACCGGGAGAATATTGCTAAGATCCATGAGTGACAAAGGCACACTCGATGGTGGCAGGGACATTTTAACACAAAAGAACAGTTCGTGGAGCAAGTCTTTTAGCGCAGAATAACAGTCTCATTCGTACAAAAAACATACAAGCTGTCCCTGCAAAGAAGCACACCCTGACCTTGTCAGGGGATGCTCTCCCTAGGTGGTCGGTGGTGCGCCGCCTATCGAATAGGGATAGCGAGTGAAAAACTGTCCCTCACCACTAAACACATTCAATGAATCATACTTTAAATAAAAGCCCAAAAGAGAAAAGGAATATTAGGCCACATCTTGTTACTAGATTGTGTCTTGTCTGCGTTCGTACGGGGTGTGCTGCCACGGGGATTTCCTCTAAGTTTTATTTACCCACTGGGCAGGATGCTCCAAGAACGTCAATCACCCCTCTTGGATAGTGAAATATCCCTCTAAATAGAGTGAGTGCATGTGGTTTAAACCGTATCGTATTAATATCAGCAAGGATATTGAGCTCCTGCCTGGGAGGGGGGTGGGGGTAACTAAATCAGGCGTTTTAAGTGTTGTAGGTTGCACGGAGGGAAGTACATCAGAGGGGAGCTGGGAGTCGTCTGATGTTACAGAGGTAACAATGTTTTCATTGCGGTTAGCCGCCAGCCTCATTTGTCTGTTTCGCTGTATAGGCATAATGACGTCTGTGTGCAACAGAATTGTTCCAAGAGAATCCATATTTAGAAGCAAAAAGTAGGGGAGGCTTACCATGTATGCAAGCTGCAGCAGTCTGTGCGCACCTAAATGCACCGATGAAATCTAGGGACAAGTCCTCCAGACCCAGATCCAGACCCCCACCATGCCCAGTTGTGTTCAGCTCTTAGAAGGGTGATGTGGCTGGGGGAGCGTCCCTTACATCGGACAGTGCTACTGAGCATGAGTCCCAGGATTCCATCATTGTGGTGGACACCTCAGCAGCACTGGGACAGGGTGGTGGTGACATTGCTGCACAGGGACCGCAACCAATGGTGACCTGATTGGAGGTATCTGGGATGATGATGATGGAGGAGAAGGCGGAGAAGGCCATTTCAGGCCTGCCCACAGTGTCAGGTGGGGGTACCGAGGTGGGTGTGCAGGTTGTCCACCTGGCAATGAGACAGGAGGATGTGCAGTCCACCGTGGAGGGGTCAGCACAACCAATTGTCCCTGGGCCATCTGCTGCAGCACTATCCACCTTCAACGATGCCTCCACCCAGGAAGAGGCTGCTCTTCCAACCGAAGTGGCCATCTGGGATGAAGTGCTGCCCCTGCCGATTGGTGACTTGAGGCGGGAGGCTTCTATGCATGAGGTTGCTTGCAAAGCATCACGTGAAGATGTGCCGCCTCCTGTTACAACTGGCAGCAGCACTTCGTTCCAGTGGTTTCTCGGGACAGGCCACTGCAATGGCCCCCTCCCCATCTGTGTCCCAGTCATCCTTCACTGAGGCGACCATGCCATCTACCACCATGGCCTCCTGTGCACCTGTCCCACCGTTGCCCAGTCTGGATGTACCTGTTGGAGGTGAAAGTCATTCGATGGCAGATGAGGTGGTCACTGAACCTGCCTAGGAGCCTACAGGGGAGCAGGCTGTGGAGGTACACCATGCATTTGAAGGTAGTACAGGTGCTGTACTCCCCCAATGAAGACTGTCATCCAGGTGGAGCGAGTACCTGCACTGCACACACAATGCCAGGCAGCAGGAGATGGTGACAGTGAGGAGGCAAATCCTGGAGGAGATTGCCAGTAGGAGGAGGCAGACAGGTACAAACACAGTGCAAGTGAGGCTGGAGGCATGACAGCACCTGCAGGCTCTGGTATCGGCCCTGTTGCACTTTATGAGACCAGAGAAGGAGTAGCGGCAGCAGGCATGTAATGCAGCATTAACCAGGGCTAGGACCAAGGTGTAAGAGAGGTTGGAGCAGCCGTGGACTGCCATCGTGGGGGATTCTTGCAGGGAAGCGGAGAAGATAGAGTGAGGGAAGCACTGCAAGCCCTCCAGGAAACAGAGGCCCACATGCAAGCATCAGAGGACGAGGCGGAATCTGACTTGGCTGAGGCATTGTCAGAGATCACAATGACTAGCAGCTGACTGAATGTACATATTTCATTAATTGTACGTTTCCTTTTTTTATTTATTTTTTCCAGGACAATTATTCCCTTCATCTTTTTTTAACATAGATTCTATTCAGCACATTTTGATGTCCTGATTCAACCACACCGCTTGCTCACTCTTTATCCATTTGCACCTTTTGTTTGCCCATGTTCTCTGAGTGAGGATGTCCTATGGCTGTCATGTGGGTTTTGGGCACTCTATGGGTAATTTTGTTACTGTGCTGTTCGCTGGGGGACATGTGTGCATGCTTCATGTATGTGTGACATTTGGTATGTTGCATCCATGTTCGATGAACGTATGTGCTCTATTGTAGACGTGGGGAGGTGGCATGTTTTGGGAGTCACGTGTTTACATATTTGTCATGCGCATCTGTTGCTTGGCTACTTCTGTGCTTTCCAGTACAGGCATGCTGAACAATTATATACTTGGTGTGCATGGGTGTGTGGTTCTTGTATTGTGTGGTTGACATGGCACTTCATTTGTGAATTTGTACATGGGTGTTGGGTAATGTTGTTGGTTGTTTGTGGTTGGCATGGTGGCGTGACTTTGATTGACTTGGACATATGGACATGTGTTTCACGTGTAGGGGTCTGACCTTCAGATGGCTGGAGGTGGCAAGGGATGAATGTCTGATGCCATTCCTTTTGCAGGGCCACTGCATATTTAGTGTTGGTGTGTCAGTGTTGGTTGAGTGAGTTTCTGATTGTGTGTCTAATGGTGTAAATGTGGGGATGCATTTGGTGATGAGTGATATCAATCATGATCATGTTTGTGGTCTCTCGTTGGGGATGGGTGCTCATTTCTTCATTTGTTTTGCCACATGTTCCACAAGGGTTTGATGTTTGTTTTTTTCTGGTGACATCTCATTCACCTCCACCCATTCACTACTCGAGGTTCAGTTTATTGGATGTTGTGTTCCTTTCTGGTTCACTTATGTTTTGGTGGCCCTTTGGTACTTGCTTGTCACACTTCATTCACAGGTATGGCTCATTAGCATCGGAATGTTGAGGAGGTATGTGGCCTCACTCTGGATAACTGGGCTACGCACATTACATGTGCCCTATGTCACATGTACATCGAGGGACCTACGTGTATGTTGATGTGCAGCTCAGTGTGATCCAACAGGGAGCCATGGAAGAGTTACGGTCCAGTATTAAATAGCACTGTTCCCATGTTGGAGCAGGATGTCTTGCAGGTGTACTTCATGGTAGAGGAGTTGAGGTAGGCTGGTGCTCCACATTAGACTGGGACGAGAGCAGACTTGTGGGTGCTGCCTTAAGTTCAGGGTTTAGAGTACAGGTCAGTGGGGGGACTGGGATGAGGGTAGACATGTAGGTGCCACCTTGGGTTCAGGGGTTGGGGTACAGGTCAGCGGGGGGGACTGGGATGAGGGTAGACATGTGGGCGCTGTCTGGAGTTCTGTGGCTGTGGCTGTGGCACAAGTAAATGGGGGGACTGCAACAAGGCTGGACTTGTGAGTGCTGCCTTGGGTACAGGGGTTGGGGCAGAGGACTGTGGGTGGACTGGGATGAGGGTGGACTTGTGGGTGCTGTCACGACCCACATTCAGAAGACCCCCTGGCAAGCCCATGGGCCAGGAAGGGTCTTGACTCGGGTCTCCACTAAACCCAGGCATCCTTGGCCTAGGCCTTCTTGGGGCCAGTCCTGGCACCTTTGGCGCCAGGCTCATACTTGATAAAGGACTTGTGTTGGGAACTACTTTATTTCAGTGCCAGTCAACATGGAGGCATCCACATAGCTTGGCTCCTTGGAACCAGGCTATGCGGTATAGTATTTTTGGGTGTGGTACCATAGGAACTATTAAACCGGGACTACTTTCTTGAAAGTATTTAAACCACACCCGACTGGGATAACACGCTTTGCGTTACTTTGCAATTCTGCAACGTGACGCTCACCGTCTTCAGCTGCACCCGCGAACCTCGGAAGAACAGCATCTGTTAAGAAGGAAAAGGACATAGTTAGCAGCAGCTTACCTGTAATTTCATTGTTAGCTGTCTACAGCTCTTGCGATCAGCATCCCGGAACCAGCGCTCCTCCTGGACCGTCGGATCTGCAAAAAAGGAAGAAACAAGGCATTAGACATTTTACAATTTAACGAACGGTGCCGAAAAGCTTACCTCGCAAGGCGCTCCTTGACCAGCATCGCCTCAGGAATTCCACGCACCGGGTGAGCATCGCGACCTGTGGGGAAGAAAAGACAACAGGTTAACAAAAGGCAAGGCATCATAGCGCTGCGCATAGCGCCAACTCACTGCATCAAGGCGCTCTAAATACGCCATTACTTACCGGCGAGACCCAGTTCAGTCTATTCCACATATTGGACTTCCGCGCACCTAAGGAAGAGAAAAAGACATTAGACCAAAAAAGGCATGCAAGGACAACGATATACCACAGCAATAAGACCTGCCTGAAAGACTCAAAGCGGGCCGGCATCAGTGAAGTAACTTGATCGCAATCGCCCACCAAGCACAACGCGTCCCTGCCAAGAAGGCAGGACGGAGAGCACACCTGCATTAAAAACAAGGTGAGGTGAGGTCCAGAGAGGCTGCGGGTATACAGGGTGGTGGGGGGCTGTTTACCCCAGTTGCCCAGTCTTGAACATTGCCCACCTGTATTCCAGGCAGAACCCTCCTGCTGGTCAACCTGGAAACCGCAGAGAAGAATACCTGAGTCCCAACTGGTGGGTGGCATCACCGTGGAACCAGGTGAGCGTAACAGGTGCTGCCTTGGGATCAGGGGTTGGGGTACAGGTCAGTGGGGGAATGGGGATGAGGGGGGACTTGTGGGTGCCATCTTGGGTTCAGGGGTTGGGACACAGGACAGTGGGTGGGCTGGGAATTGGGCGGACTTGTGGGTGCTGCCTTGGGTTCAAGGCACAGGTTAGTGGGGGGACTAGGATGAGGGCAGACTTGTGGATGCCACCTTGGGTTCAGGGGTTTTGGCACAAGACAGTGAGGTGACTGGGACGAGGGCAGACTTGTGGGTGCCGCCTTGGGTTCAGGGGTTGGGGCGCAGATCAGTGGGGGGACTGGGATGAGGGCGGACATGTGGGTGCCACCTTGGGTTTGGGGGTTGGGACACAGGACAGTGGGTGGGCTGGGAATTGGGCGGACCTGTGGGTGCTGCCTTAGGTTCAGGGCACAGGTCATTGGGGAACTGGGACGAGAGTGGACTTGTGGGTGCCGCCTTAGGTTCAGGGGCTGGAGCACAGGTGAGTGGTGAGACTGGGACGAGGGCAGATTGTGAGTGCTGCATAGGGTTGAGGGGTTGGAGCACAGGTCGGTGGGGCAAATGGGACAAGGTTAGACTTGTGGGTGATGCTTTAAGTTAGGGGGCCGAGGCACAGTTTAGTGCGGGTATGCAGTTGCTGCTTTCAGTTTGGGGGCCGGGGTGAGTTTAGTGTGGGTATGCGGTTGCTGCCTTAAGTTAGGGGGTTGAGGTGCAGTTTAGTGGGGGCAAAAGGGTGCTGCTTTCAGTTAGAGGGACGTAGCGCAGTTTAGTGGGGGTACACAGGTGCTGCTCTGAGTTGGGGTGGCAAGGTGCAGTTTAGTGGAGGTACATGGGTACCGCTTTATTTAGGGGGCCAGAGTGCAGTTTAGTGTGAGCACTGTGATGAATCCTGTGGATCCCTCACTGAAACCCTGCTTAAAGTTTCCTCCCAGGTGGCCTGGGAAAGGCAGACGCTTCCTGATCCTGACCTTGGGGCTGGTGCTCTGCGGGAGGAGAAAAGGCTCAGGGAGGTGAGAGGAATGCAGGGGATGAGAGACAGTATTTGCCATCTTTTAAAGAAGACAAGTTTACACTGCCACAATATATAATGGCTTGTTACCACCATAACCATTCTGTTGCACGACTTAACCATCTTAGTGTGGGTGGAATTAGTCAAAAACCCTGTATGAATAAAACAGATGGACATCTTTCTCAAATTCAGACAATTGAAAATTACCCTAATTCCAGAAAGGGTAAGAGAAGGAGGTTTGTGAATATTAACCTTTTGTCTAAAGGCTTATATTCCTCTTTACAAACTAGTCTTGATGACTGATTCACATAATATTACCTTAGTAAAGGTTATTGAAAAGAGAGATCAAAATCTAAGTTTGAAACCAGTTAAGAAAACGAATTTTATTATTCGGGACTTCACGTCCCATAATTCTCTCAGTACTGAGACGAGGAAGAGGGATGTAAAGGAATAACACTGTAGTGGTCAGCTAATTAATTTAAATGACCCTCACCTGAGGATGACTGAAAGGCCTAAATGGCCCTCTAAGGGAGAGAAGCCAGATCAGAAGAAGCAGTGTATGCTGTGCAGACCATTGCAGTTTGAGGTGGGCTGGAGGAGGCGGAAGATGCCGGGACCACTATGAGTCCTGAGAGGGTCTGTACCTCTCATTATCCCCCTTGCAGCATTTGCTCAGAGGGAAGCGTGAAAGGAGAATGCTTCACCCCAGGGTGTGTTGTACAGAGTTTGCGCAGCTGAGACAGAAGTGGTGAGAGTAGCAGTGACATCCCCGTTGGCTGGATTGCCCCAGTGATGCTCAGAGGTGAAGGTGGCTCTAACCTGGCGTGGCGGAAGCTAAGGTGACCTAAGAAAGATCTGGCATCTGGTCGAGAGAAGCCACGAGTATCGAGGTTCTGCAAACAACAAGCGGAGTACGGAGAAGCGACTTACCAGGTGAGTTTTAGGCAAGCGAGTGACTCTGGGGCGCTATGGTGGTAAGCGCGTGCACCACGCAGAACGTTTCACTTGCGTATGAGTGAAAGACATGCAGACAAACCGTATGAGTGCCAACTGTCAAAAACCAATGCAAGTGGCATGCTGTAAACTTAAAAGGCTCCAACCCTAAGGCTGTAAGTTCTTGGATACTCCAACTATCCGTTGGGAAAGCCTATTTGACCTCTGAAGGGCACAACCAATACCCAAGCCAAAAGAGCTGGAACAGGCAATATCAATCTACCAACTATTGCCAGAGGCAAGAAGGGAACAGCAAGAGACGCAAAGGTCCTAAAGTTGGCTACTCATGTTTGGGAGATTTATGAATGTGGTTGATACAAACACACATTGCCAAAGCCAAGAGAGAGGCAAAGTAAAACATTATACATGTCACTGTTTGGTTGTTGATGTATAAGTGGAAAGAAGGTGGCAAACAGGCTGCCCTGCTGGAAGAAGCTATCCAGAGGGAGATGAGCATTGTTTGTAGAAATGTCCTGATATGGAACAATGTGAATGTTCTATTCCCTGAAAGTTGCTAACATGTTGATACCAAAGAAGACTATTGAAGTTGTTGTTATTCTATTTTGAAAGTTACCATTGAAGCACTTTTCTGTTTTGGTGTTGAAGAAGAACCCAGGCAGGTGAGTATACCTGTAGGGCAAGAAGTGATTGCTCAGAAGAAACCTGGTGAAAGAATAAGCCAGTTAGTAGAAGGTGCAGGTGCTGAAGAGTGGTACTAATAGAAAACAACATGTTGAGTTGTGACATTTGGGGGGGAATAAATCTGGTTGAAGAAAAGTTACCATTCTTTCTGCAGTTAAAATTGTGGTGAACCATCCTGACCAAAGTGAATTGCCATGTATTTCCTTTTTGCTTTGATTGTTGTATACGTGTCAGGGTTAGATATCCCTTGGTTAGAGTGTCCCGTTTAGGTTTAGCTTATTTTAGACGGAGAAATCCTCATCAGGGTAGGGATAATGAGGCATTTATTCAACCAGTCTAATAAAAATGTCAAAAGTTGAAAACTCTCTACAAAGCTGGCCGCCTCACATTTCTGACCCCTCACATTATGCAGGTGCTGCTTTGAGTTTGGGGGACGAGGCACAGTTTAGTGGGTGTACGCGGGTACGGCTTTAAGTTAGAGGGCTGAGGCGCAGTTTAGTCAGAGTGCATGGGTGCTGCTTTAAGTTAGGAGTTTCGCTGCACAGTTTAATGGGGGTTGTGGGATGATGACTTGTCGGTCGCAGGAATGGAGTGGGAGTAATGGTGGTTGCTGGAAAGTAATCTTTGACAATTTTTTCCATGGGTCCGGTGCAAAGGTTGTTCAACACTGCTATGTTCTGCTTGTAATGGGGACGTGTTGGGGCATTCCAGGTGCTACTCGTTATTCTTTGTGTTGCAGGTTTCTGCATGAATTTAATTCCATGAGTCGGCTTCCAGCGCTATTCTTTTCATCCACGCAATGCTCTTTCTTGCACGCACTACTTTACACAGACTTAGTGATTTTTTTTTTGTAAATTAGGCTCACTGTGGCAAACTCCTAGGGTGACTGGGACACATGCACTTTGGCCACTTGAAGGCCCTTGGTGTTCCGATACCTCTGCAGCATTAAGCCATGGTTCTACCACTTCTGATGTATGTTCATGAATCCATTGAGTAGCATTGATGAAGACATTATGAGATGGACTATACAGACCTTGCAAAAAAGCTTGAGAGAAGTACCCAAAATAAAAAAGCAGATGATGGCCGATCGAGTGAACTAATCTGCTTGATGGAAGCTTTTGAAAAGGTGGATAAAAGAGGTTGAAACTGAGTCCATTCTAATTAGAGGGAGGCCAATCACTGATGCATCCTCCACATGAAGAAGGATATGACTGTTATTTCATGTAGTCACAATAACGAGTTGTGCATGGACTGTGAATAAACAAGGAGGAGTAAAGTCAAGGTCAAAGTAATTGTTCAGCATGCCACAAGAAATATGGTGGTGGATGCATCCCCATAGATAACTCCATTTTTAAAATAAGTCCCTTATTTATCAATTGAGCCCTAATTTCGATTGTCATTGTAATGTTTAAGTATAATTTGATGTGTCTTACAATGTTTTGCTTTCAATTTGAACATCCGTGAAGACCTGCTCTCCAACCTCGATTCCAACACCCCCTGTGTCCTCATCTTACTTGATCTCTCTTCTGCCTTTGACACGGTCAACCATGCCATCCTGCTCAACCGACTCTGTGATAACCTGGGATCACTGGTCAGGCCCTAGAGTGGCTGACTTTTTTCCTCTCTGATCGACCCTCCCAAGTTCAATTTGGGTCCTTCCTCTCCTCTATCTCCATCTCTAACTGTGGTGTTCCCCAGGGGTCTAACCTCTCTCCCAGGCTGTTCAACCAATACCTGGCACTTCTTGCCCACCGCATTGCCACTATCTGCCCCAACTTTCAGTGCTATGCGGATGACACTCAGCTCATTTTCAGGCTACCCTCAGCCACCTCGTCTCCCTCACTCATCTATGACTGTCTGTCCGCCATCCAGGAGTGGTGTGCTGCCAATGATCTCTGCCTTAATGCCAGTAAGACTGAGATTCTCCTCATCGGCACACCCACACCCTCCTTTCCTGTCACTCTCTGGCCGGCTTCACTTAGCCCTCTTCCTGCTCCCACCTGTGAGGCTAAAAACCTCTGTGTCATCTTCGACTCTACACTCTCCTTCTCTCCTCACATCTCTGACGTCTCTAAGAAGTCACACTACCAACTGCGCCTCCTCAGAGATATTCTTCCTTTCCTCTCCTTCCCCCAGAAGCTCACTGTCTCCAGAGCTCTGGTTCTCTCTATGCTGGACTATTGGAACAGCCTCTTTCTAAATCTGCCTGCTTCTACTCTCCGTCCTCTGCAACTCATCCAGAACAGGACTGCAAGACTTGTCCTTGGCCTCAAGCCCAGGGATTGTATCCCTCCAGGACTGAAATCTCTGCACTGGCTCCCAGTGGCTCCGAGGATTAAGTTCAAAACCCTCTGCATTGTCCGGTACCTTCAACTCTCTCCTACATATCTTCCTTCTCAAGCTCTTCGCTCATCCGCCTCCAACTCCCTCAGGGTCAGTCACTTCTCCAAGCAATGAGTTGGTGGTAGATCTCTTTCTTCAGCTGGGGCCTCCCTCTGGAACACCCTCCTTGCCTCCCTGAAAGTTGCGGAGAATCATCTCAGGTTCCGGAAGCACCTCAAAACCTTTCTCTTTGCTTCTGCTTTTTCTCCTCCTCTCCCCTGCTGACTTCCTGGCTGAAACAGAAACTGCACTGGTTACCTGGCCACCCTCTGATCTCGGGCCCAGGTGCCCTCCCCTGCCAGTCGCACACCTGCACTGCCTTCCTGGCAACCCCCACACTTGGGTACTGTTTTCTGTATCCCTACAGCCCCACTACCAGCACTTGACACCTGATGTCTGCACCTGCCACCTGCTGGCCTTACTTTTACTTATTATTATTTATACTATTTATCCCATGTACTGCACTGCCCTCTCCCCCCAACCCCCAGCACTTTCCTCCTTCCCCCTTCCAATGCACCTGCGCGATCTGAATGACACCTGGCCTAATAGGCTCATTGTCTGTATTCCCTCTGTGTCCCCCTCCCTTGCCTCATCGCGCCTTGAAACACTTATGTATAGGCGCATTATAAATGCCATATCATATCATAACTTGTCATAAACAGTGTGAAATGCAAAACATATAAGGAACATTGAATATACAGTACCTCGGGACCATTCGTTTAAAGGTTCAGACTCTGAGACCCTCCTAATCGGAAGGGCTTTACAGCCATCCCAATCTGAGGGCATCTGAACCCCCCCTATGACCCAAGTATCAGATTTGTCAAGTTTCCTAATCTGTGAAATGCTGACACCCTTCTAGACTGAGTGGCTCTAAGTAGCACCATTGTTTTCTAAGATGCTCCGACCCTCAGATCATGCCGTTCTGAGTGGCTCAGACCGATACCCTTGTAGTCTATGGGATTCTGACTCTCGGACTTTCATATTCTGAGTCACACCCTTACAGTGGAGGGGATTCTGACACTCAGATCCCCCCAGTATGAGCAGCTTAGAGCATCACCATATACTCTAAGGGTCTCTGACACTCAGGCCCTCCTATTCAGAGTGGTTCTGAGTGACACACTCATAATCAAAAGCATGATGACACTGAGAACCTTCCAGTCTGAGCAGCTCAGAGTAGCACCATCATAGTATAAGGGTCTCTGACATTCGGACCATCCTATTCTGTGTAACACCCTCACAGTCTAAGATTCTGGTAATCAGACCCTCCTAGTCTGCGCAGCTGAGAGTGATGCCATCATTGTCTGAAGGTCTCTGACACTCAAACCCTCCTATTCTGAGTGACACCTTCAAAGTATAAGAGATTCTGACAGCCACTCCTAATCTGAGCAGCTGAGAGTGACACCCTCCTAGTCTAAGGGATTCTGGCACTCAGACCCTCCTCTTCTTAGTGTGTCTGAGTAACACCCATATAAGTGTTATGCATAATTTTATTAACCACTTAATGTCCAAGACATCTTCCCAGACACAATGGTTTAGAACACAAATTCACTTTTGACAGCCTTTTCTCCACAGGCCGAAAAATCAAATGCATCCTTCATACATAAAGATGACAATTGGAGCACTCTACATGGGTCACTTATTGTGTTTTCTCTTGCACTTTGTAGGTTTCCGGAGCATTACAGAGTGTCAAAATGGGTTGGCGTGATCGGACGTTCCCCTTCTATCCTCAGCAAAGAGTGCCCTTCATTTTTGATGTCGCAAGCCTGGAGATCATCATCGTGTTTCTGGCCTCGGCATGCACCTTCATCATCATCCTGCCGGGGATTCGTGGCAAAGCGGCAAGTATTTAATGGCCCTTTTCTCATACATTTCTAGATTGTTGCAAGACTGTCACCGCGCTTGAAACTAGTGTTCCTCATCCATAGTACTCAATTTAGTAGCGGGTCATCTAAATCAATTCAAAACAATAAGGTCCACACATTGAATTCAAAGTGATGTTTTCTTTATGTTCTTGTCGTGCAGTAAAGTCATGGTATAGTCAAAACACGTGTCGGCTATACCATTACTTTACTGCACGACAAGAACATAAAGAAAACATCACTTTGAATGTATAATCTATAAATCATTGTCATTGCAGGATGAATCTTTTGTGGAGGATTCTCAGTTTGTGAAACTCCCGCAGCTGGATGGTATACAATTGTTAATTCTAACAACTGAACAGGCTGGGTGAATAGCGCACAGGACAAAGTATCAATCCACTACCTTTTCTCATACACACTAGCAGTAACCCATTAGTCTTTTCGGAGGCACTCTGGGTTTCTCCTGTTGATCAGTACTTGAATTATCTCTTGCGTGGTTGGTCAGTAGAGCCTGAGAGGCTCATTGGCCATTGGTGAGCTCACTTGTCTGAATCTCTATTCATTATAGTGGAAGACCTTATTGCTTGTTTTTGTGATGCTCTCACTAATGATGGATGAATTGGACACAGCTGAATGACTTGTAAATACAGTAGAACGCGTCTTTGGGTCTTGTCAGTACAATGGGCCTACATTACCAGTCACTACGCTGAAGGTATTACAGTTTTACAGAGGACTGATCTGCAGGGCTCAAGGAGTCATCGTTACAATAGAGTCGTCTTGGGTAAGGAGACTTTTTAGTCTAGCACATGAATTACAAGTCAGTGAATTGTAAGCTTCATGAATGACTAGACCATATGGAAGAAAGGCCTTCTTGGGGACAGAGCTGTACCACGGGGATTCTTTGTGTATGGCTCATCAGTAAAGTAGAGGCATTCACTGCAAACCGAGAGATATCTGCTTGAGCTCAGTGCCAAAGGCCCTTTTGGGTTCATTGACCAGATTTTCAGAGCACTCCCTGGTGACTGCCTATTTGGGACCTGTTTGGTAAACAATACATGCAGGTTTGTCAGTTAAATGTGAATTAACACTAGAGTGTTCATGACTTAGCTTCAATAGAAGACCTATTATTTTGGACACACTGGGCCTCATTACGAGTGTGGTGGAAAGGCAACAATGGCGCCAGTAGTGCTACCGGTGCCGTTGTTAGCTCTCCACCACACTACGAGTCCTGGCCGCGGGTGCCAGACTGCACGCCTGGTCTGACCAGGCGTGCATACCGGCACCCATGAGCAGAAATCATGATTGCACCAGCACCGTTATAAACAGTGTCGGTGCAACCATGCTCCCGACCCCCATTCTGCCCTACGGGGCAGAATGGGGATCGGGAGGCCGGCAATAACGGCACCCGCGAATGGGCAATTACTGGGTCCGCCAAACTCGGCATGACCCAGTTACTGCCCATTCACTGGTGCTGGAAAAAAAACAACTCCGGCGACAGCCGGCTACCACCAGAGTTATAGTGAGGGCCACTGTTTTAATACCAAAAGTATTAGACTGCAGTTAGCACTTAATAGAGTTTGCTTGACCGTGATTGCAAACTTCAATTGGAACAATGATCAGGATTTAGGATATTCAATATGGATTAATTTTAGAATTATATTGTTTCATTATCGTAAATAGGTTATGAAATGACTCCGTTTTAAGAACTGTAATGATTGTGTATTATGAATTGTATCATGATAAAATTGTGTTATGAACAATGTTTTACATGATTTTTTGTATGAATGTTCTTTTCATGTATGTTTTATGAATGTTGTTTTATATGATTATGAAATGTGTAATGTTTTAAACTGTAATACATTAAAATAAATAATAGCCATGGCTATATAAGACAGCACAAAACAGAAAGAAATGAGTGTGATGCAATATGGCAATATGTAAAAGGATAAAGAGAAAAGAAACAATGAAGATGATTTCGTTCGTTTAAGAAGAGCAAACAAACTAATGTAGTATAGGATTCGTTAGTCAGGAGCACGTTAACCAGAAAAAGTGCATTATCTGCCCCCTTGAATGTCAGTAATGGCATTGTGTTCTGGTTAAGGAAATGTCAGATAACAATGTTTGGAGGCTGGCTAACCAAACTTCTGGATTGGCAGAGATGGCAAATGGAGCAGAAGCCTACTAAGCCTTGTTATCTGGTCTTATTCTCTATTTTCCAGCTCTCTGCCACCTGAATCATTCACATTTCAATATCAGCAGATATGATTATCCATCCCCATTGGATAATTACATAATCAAGAGTTTACAGTATAATGCAAACCTGGCTAAATATTAATGAGATAACTTCATGGAAAGGCAAAAGACATAACTTCTTACAATAAATAGATATGGTGAGATGATTACGACTAGATTAAATCAATGCAGAACAAATAATAGGTGCCATTAGATAACTAGGATAAGATGGATAAAAAATATTAGGATAATTAAACATGAATTAATTAAATATGACATATCATTATGAATAATGCAGGATGGGCAAATAAGACAGGAGAATTTTGGAAAAAATAAATGGGTACAGAAATATTTTAATATGCGAGTGACATACTAATAGATAGATATCTAACTTGTTACATAGAGAGTTATATAGAGAGCAAACCTATGGAGACAAGATTGTTGTACGTTAACGGACCCTATGTACTCATTGCATTATATTTATGATCAATGTATGTGGTTGTAGACCTTCCTTGGTGAGAACCTTTCCAGGGAAAAGGTTATTTGGCCTTGTTCATTGCAGTAGAGGAGCTCCCAAATATTTGCAAATTTAGAATGTGTTTGGGTTTCACTCTAACTTAGAAGGGTAAGCCAGATGTGGACCTCTTGCTCCCTTTACCATTGAAAAGACACAGTTTCACCTCACCGTGATGACCCACAAAGCAAAAACAAGTGTCTGGATTTGCTGTTGGTACTCTTGTTCAGAGGAGAATGGTCTAGCATGGTGGTACTGGATAGATCATCCTGGTGGGCGTGGCTACACTCAATCAAATGGATATTTCTCCTTTGTGAAAGCTACAGTGGGCCAACACTGGGAAGCTCTGTGGGGCTTCTATTCAGGTTATGTTATGTTAACATATTTATTAAGCATGATTACGCCTCGAGGGATGCCACCTTGGTGAACTATCCTATGAGAACCTTGTGGGGAAGAGGTTGCAGTCAGCTACACAAAAAGCAACACATTAGGCAAACATTACAAACGAGATACATGAATTTCCCAGAAACAGTCTAGTTTTCGTGCAGCAATGTTTGTACACTGGCATCATCTTTCACAACCATATCAACAACACTCCACCCATGTCAAGTGGAAAGTAGTACATTTCCACTCATGCCTAGGAGAAAGTGAAAAATGTGATGCTTCAACCATGCCAAGCAGATATTGAAATATGTGATGCCAACTAAAGCAGTGTAGAAACTGGAGAAGTAAAACTCCACCCATTTAGAGTGGAAAGTGAAATATTAAAATGCCACACATGCCAGATAGCAAGTGAAATATGTGACATCAACTAAAGCAGTGCAAAGACTGGAGTAGTAAAATCCCACCCATGCCAAACGGATAATGAAATATGTGACACCAACTAAAGCAGTGCAAAGACTGGGGTAGTAAAATCCCACCCATGCCAAACGGATAATGAAATATGTGACGGCAACTAAAGCAGTGCAAAGACTGGAGTAGTAAAATCCCACCCATGCCAAACGGATAATGAAATATGTGACACCAGCTAAAGCAGTGCAAAAACCGGAGTAGTGAAATGCCACCCGTGCCAAGCGAAAAGTGAAGTATATGACACCAACTAAAGTAGTGCAGAGACTGTGATAGTAACATTCCATGCATGCCAAGTGGCAAGCGAAATGTGTGACACCAACTAAAGCAGTGCAGAGACTGTGATAGTAACATTCCATGCATGCCAAGTGGCAAGCGAAATGTGTGACACCAACTAAATCAGTGCATTGACCGGAGTAGTAACATTACACCCATGTCAAGAGGTAAGTGAAATATATGACACCAACTAAAGCAGTGCAGAGACTGGGGTAGTAACAGTCCATGCATGCCAAGTGGGGAGTGAAGTATGTGATACCAACTGAAGCAGTGCAGAGACTGGAGTAGTAAAGTTCCAACCATGCCAAGCACAAGTGAAATATGTGATACCAAGTAAAGCAGTGCAGAGTAACAGTCCATGCATGCCAAGTGGGGAGTGAAGTATGTGATACCAACTAAAGCAGTGTAGGGACTGGAGTAGTAAAGTTCCAACAATGACAAGCGGCAAGTGAAATATGTGACAGCAACTGAGGCATTAAAGAAACTTTAGTAGTAACATTCCAACCTTGCTAAGCTGAAAGTGAAATATGTGACACCAACTAAAGCAGTACAGAGACTGGAGTAATAAAGTTCCAAAAATGACAAGCGGCAAGTATTAACGTAAGCACCTCTAAACCTTCCTCTTTGCTTTGGCTTTCTCTCCTCATCTCCCTTGCTGAACTCCTGGCTGAAACTGCACTGGTTACCTGGCCACCCTCTGACCTCGGGCCCAGCTGGCCACACTTCTCTTATTGTTTATTTATTCTATTTATCCCATGTACTGCACTGTCCCCTCCCCCTTCTCACCCACACGTGTTCCCTTTCCCTCTCTCCTGCACTTGCGAGATTTGAATGGCACCTGGCCTCATAAACAGGAAACCAGAAACAGGACATCCCTCAGCCATTTTATCCACATATCCAAATCCCAAGGCTGTCAGAAAGAGTATGTATGGTTCAAGGTTAACAACACTTTAATATTAGGGCGAGTGTTGTACAAAACAAATATGGGCACAAAGGCTAGTGGGCAATATGTACTTAATCATTCAAGCTTGCAACCCGTTTATATAAAGATCCATGGTCTTTCCAATGGCCCAAATGCTCTTTAATTCTTAAGGAAAGCAGCCACAAAGCCTTGTTTATGCTCTTTGTCCCCTTTGGCCTTTCTTAAAGGGATATTTCAAAAGAATACAATAGGGGTGTGCCAGACTGTCCATTTTGGAATGATAACCTTCTATCAGAAAATTCCTTGTATGGTTATTCTAGGTTTTGATTATGTGGTTTGCTTAGTAACACAAGTGTAACATTCTTATTATGGCTACAAAATATACTGGAAGCCATCATTAGATATTAATTCTGTAACATTTTAAAAACAGCAGGTACATTGTTAGTGCAAATAAATAATTTACTTTTGAAAATAGCTTATTTTGCCAAATGTATGCACCACTGTGTCTCAAAATGTCGTCTCTACTTGAAAAGGATTCCTTTCAGATTGAAACCAATTGTCTGTTTCTTCTGTGAGCACCACGGCAGTTTTACAGCATGCACAATCACGAATCATTAAACACAAATTAAAACTAACAAACACAGTTGCAGACCTGCAGCCTGATCTTCTGGTCCCTCACAAGATCAGTTGAAACTGCAGCAGATCCGATCCCTCCCAACTGACCTCGTACGAGCATTGGTCCCACAGTGCAATGGTGGCATTCCTGCAGATCACGCGCGATATCAAATACCAGGATGGCCCCACCTCGGGGGATGCCTCTGTCCCTGTTGCTCTCATTCTCCTTTTAGACATAAAAAGGTTCTATGTCTTACTGTCACCTGCTTTTTATTCTGCCAGTCTTCACATCCATGTTTTTCCGGAGGGGGATTTTCATCTGTGTCTCTAATCGTTTTGTTGCACTCACTCACTTTGAAGCAGGGGCTCCTCCATTTAACCCACATTTTCTTGCATGCTCTGGGCTCACCCAGACAGGTCCTGCCTCCCTATGCCCCTTCCCCCAGCTCCCTCACTACTAGCTGTATTCTGCCGCTGCGCACCCTCACT
Source organism: Ambystoma mexicanum (assembly GCF_040938575.1). NCBI lineage: Eukaryota > Metazoa > Chordata > Amphibia > Caudata > Ambystomatidae > Ambystoma > Ambystoma mexicanum. The sequence continues at coordinate 1,265,235,849 of NC_090934.1, read as the reverse complement.
AGGACGAAGCCTCTTCCTCGCTCCTCCCCGTCTTGCATGCCAAGGTTGCCCCGTCCAGCAATCCGGCCTGCTTTTCACCATTGCTTGGAAGGGGGACGACTTGTTTCACTAGGCCCCATGCCTGGCATTGCAACCCACCGTTCTCTCCTTCCCGGCTACGTTCTCACCTTTTGTTTGTACTGAAGAGGAGGCATGTCTTCCTGCACTTATGCCATCCATTTTCCCCTGGGCCCTCTGTCACTTCTCCAGCCTCGTCCCTCCTGGCTCCCCAGAGTGCCCGCCCCATGACACATTTCTGGCATGACGGGACCGATTTGCACAAAAACAGCCTGTCACACTATTGCTGCTAATGCTGCACGGAAAAGGCACCAAAAGATAAACACAGAATCCCCCTACATTAAGCCCCTTAAGTGCCAGGCTATCATGCAAGTCTATGCAAAAAGGACGAGCATACTTAAAGATATTCAAGGTTTTTCTCTACTAGTGCTGCTGTCAGTAACAGCTGAGGTGGATTTAGCAAAGGCATGGGACCGAGAAATGAGATAGAGATAGAGATAGAGAGAGAGAGGGTATATCAAGTATTATTTATGGATAGACCACAATTGGCTCAAACTGAACGGAGACAAGACGGAGGTCCTGGTGGTTGGGTGACCCCCGACCCTTCACTCTGGGTTTCCACGTTTTGGCCTTCCACTCTTGGTTCTCTTCCTAGCCCGGTTGGCAAGGTAAAAAAATCTAGGGGTTATCCTCTCTGTCGATGGCGAACCAAGTCGCAGCCGTCTGTCAGGCAGGCCCCTATGAACTTTAGGTCCTGAAGAAGGTTCTTCCTATGATCCCTGAACCTCTCCGCCCTCCGGTGGTCGCAGGCTTGGTTCTATCTCGCCTAGGCTACTGCAACTCATTGTACTTGGCTCAGCCAATCAGCCTTCTACGGCGGCTGCAGCGTCTACTAAATTTGGCAGCTCGGATAGCAACTGGTACTCCTTATGGAGCCCATATTACCCCGGTGCTACGCTCCCTTTACTGGTTACCGGTTAGCCAGCACATCAGATTTAAGGCCCCGCGCTCTCTGCTCTCGGGCCGCAAAGTTCCTTCAAGTGAAATGTTCTCGCTATCAACCTGGGCGCTCTTTGCGCTCTTCTACTGCAGAGCTCCTTATTGTACAGAGGTTGTGCCGCATGAGGATAGGTGGTCGTGCCTTCTCCATAGCCGTGGCCAACCTATGGAACGGGCTACCACTCACGATCAGCTACCTAATCATCTTGCTTTCAGAAAAGCACTTAAAACTTCGCTCTTCTAGGCATGTTCCTCCGCTGACCTTGACTCCTGGTTGAATTTGGTCTCTCTCCTTAGTGCCATGATACCCTCGGGTGACCGTGCGCTTAAGAAATTAACATACATAACAAACATAACATATTTATATTTTCCTTAAAAGTTCTCCAGAGTCCAGCCCACTTTTGCCTTTAGCCAGATTGGGGTTTCTACAAATCAACCTGCTACTTAGTTTACTGTTTTACTCTTGGACTTCAAAAACAGCCCAAAGTAAGAGGCCCCTGTCCCTTTTACCTGACAAGTAGTTTACGTCCAACGTTTTAAGCATGGAAGTATTTTGACTTACAAAAACATTGACTGACTTCCAACATTTTAAACTTGGGATTGCAGGACTTCCTCGGAGAGAACGTCAGATGAAGTGCCCTGTGGATTAATAAGAAAGGAAAGGGGTTCATAGGAAGATGGTTTGGGGGTTTAACGGATAAGGCAGTTGGTGAGTAAGCGATGTTAATGGAAAAATATTGGGGTTCATTTGAAACAAGAAACAGATGTGATTGTGAAGGTGGCAGGGCTCATGTGCAATGGGGCACACAGATGAGAAGAGCCGCATTGATGAGGAAAAGGATGAGTTGATTGGAACGGGTAAAAGGTTACTGAGGAAGGGGAATCTTTAACATGGAAGGTGTAAGACTGATGGTACTAACGTGAAATTGATGGGTAAAGGGTGAGATTGATTAGAAAGAACCCGCATTGGTGTAAAAGCAGAACGGGGAATGGGGACTTGGTGCACAGTTAGACTAATGCACACAAAATACCCCAAAGTAAAACCCAACTCATTGAATTGCCCTGGTGTAAACGCATCAAATCCATGTTGAATTCCTTGGGTTGTGAGTATTTGTGGCATGACCCTCAAGGTATCCACAGCAATACAAAGACAATATTACATCAAGCACGCAATAACTTTCTGTAAGATAAGATCCGCGCAATTCGTAATTTATCCATTTATGGAATCTTAAACAGTCCTTTGGCTATGAAAACTATTAAACTTATTTGGGCATGATATCTCCAACCTATGCATGGTCACTTTATGTAAGATTTAGGACTGGTACTTTGCCTTTAGCGCTGCTTGGCATTTGATTAATTCTGGTATGGGCTCAGCTTGTTAGGCAGAGAAGATATTGCCCACTTTTTATTTTTATACCCATCCTACAATGACCTGAGAGCACTGTGTCTGAATCCTATTTTGAATACGTTTTCTATGCGCCACCTCAATGACACGTTTGTATTATGCAGATCTACTGATACCAATTATGTGGTTTAAGCTTTATCCAGATTTATATTCAGATCAGGCTCTGGCGTGGCTCGCCTCCTTTCTCTCTGACCGGCCCTCCCAGGTGGAGCTCAGGCCTTTTCTCTCCTCTACCACTCTCTCTACTTGTGGTGTCCCCCAGGGATCTAACCTTTCCCCCTGGTTCCTCAATATCTACATGGCCCTTTTGGCCCATAGAATCTCTACCTTTGCCTCTAACTTTCAGTGTAATGCGGATGACACGTAGCTCTCTTTCAGGCTAACCTCGGCCACCTCTTCCTCCTTGCTCATCTCTGATCGTCTTTCCGCAATTAAGTCTTGGTGTTCTGCTAACGATCTCAGCCTGAATGCCAGGAAGACAGAGATCCTACTCATTGCGACTCCTGCTTCCACTTTCCCACTTTCTCACTTGCCTTCCTCCCTTGGCCCTGCGCCCTCGCCTACCAAGGAGGCAAAATATCTTGGACATCTCTCTCTTTCTCTTCTCACATCTAAGACATCTCCAAAAAGTCCAACTACCAACTGCACCTCCTCCGAGATATTCTACCTTTCCTCAGCTTCCCCAAGAGACTCATCACCCGAGAGCCCTGGTTCTCTCTAGGCTGCACTATTGCAACCGCCTCTTTCTCAATCTTTCTACTTCCACTCTCGGTCCTCTACAACATCCAGAACAGAGCCACAAGACTTATCCTTGGCCTAAAGCGCTGGGACCGCATCTCTCTGGTGCTGAAATCCCCCCACTGGCTCCCCGTAGATGCAAAGATCAAGTTCAAGATCCTCTGCATAATCTACAAGGCTTCCTGGGGCCTCAGCCCGCACTGTCTACAATGCTCTCTTCCTAAATACTCTCACTCTAGAGTCCTCCGCTCATCTTCCTCCAACTCTCTGCGTGTGAGCCGCTTTCACAAACCGAGATTTGGGGGTAGATCTTTATCCTCTGCAGGTGCTTCCCTCTGGAACAGCCTCCCTACCTCTCTCCGTCTTGAACCAGAACACCTTAAGATGTGGAAACTCCTCAAGACATTCCTTTTCTCTTCCTCTTTCTCTCTCCCTCTCCCTTGCTAACCTCCTTTCTTTTCTCTCCACCCACCTTCTCCCCCCTAACTTTTCAGTTTTGCTGACTGGTTGCCTGGCTCACCTCCAGAGCCTACAGGTCCCAGGTTCCCCCGGCAGTCTTTTGCACTTGCCTCCTGGCCGCTGCACTTTGTTCAGCATTATTGCACTTTCAGCCTATGCTACATGAGCGGTGAAACCTCTCTGCACTTAACTCAGGGCCCTGATTGGTTTAAGGGGCGGTTGATGCTAAGGGGTAAAAATCAAGAGGAGAGAGGTCTATGACGAAGCGAGAAGTGGGTTGGGGTGGAAGTTGGATGGACCGGATGCAAAAGGAGCGAGGTCGATGGTGACCGCGTTGAGATTGATGGAGAAGGAGTTGGGGTTCATAGCGATTTGGATTAATGCTCTGAGCTTTGGATAGGGGCCAGAAGCTTGAAATGTATTGTCACAGTGGTGTTCTCTGTAAAAGGATCTTGGTTGCCAATACTGACTGGGGGCAAGCACTTTATGCTCTGGACTGTAGATACCTTATCACCCCCCTTCAACTGACGCACCCTAATGGACCGTTATAACTTTGAAACAAGTCAAATCATAGTGTCGTTGCTGTTTCATGACCCATGTGAAACAAATTGATATGTCAGTTGCATAGTTCAATGGGTTAAGTGAATGTTGTAGATTATTTTGTGAGGGACACCATTCATCCTGCTGACTAACACTACATTTTTAAGCACCTAAAGACAACTCAGTCTGCAATAGGTGCCAGCAATTAATAGTGTCAATATATTAGTTGGTCTGTAACAGACAAGGAACCATTCAATTGAATATATTGCTATTTCTCTTATTTGATTTCTTTATTATTTGGAGTTTCATAATGTGCTAACTCACAGGGGATTTGCTTCAAAGCGTTGGGGAGGAACATAACAAGCCATCAGGTGCACTGCAGAGGAGTGACAAAAAGAATAAACGGAATAGGATGGGGTTAGACGCCTGAGTAGTCTGTTTAGTTGCAAAGGCATCAGTGGTCGGACTTGACAGTGGATTTCTTAACCCCTTAAGTGCCAAGGGCGAGGTATCTCTTCCTTGGGATTACTTCCCTGTTGCCAAGGATGAGATACCTCATCCTTGGCACTTAAGGGGTTAATGAATCAGAAAACGATAGAAGGCATTGAATGGTGAAATACCAAAATCACCAAAAAAGGCCTTGGCACGGGGAGTCGGGGGGGGGGACCCCATGGCAGTTAATACTGCTGATGGTTTTGCTGAGGCACTGTGCATTACAGAAATCTGATGCCTTCTGGTTTTTCACACTACAACAACCATTGAACAAGTGGATTTAGGTACAGGTCATGTAATCTATCATTGGACCAAGGTAGAAAGATTTGAGGTTATCGGGTAATAGTTAGGTAGAGCCACAGGGTGGTTGTGCTCAGCGTAAGGTGTTAGTACTGCAGGTTATTCTATTACAATTGGAGTCGCAGGGTTGGCTTGTTCTGGCTCAACCCGTTACAAACCACGGTTTGTATTCATAACCGCATTGGATTGAGGAGACGGAGCACTGAAATGCTGCAATAGGCGACCCCTATTTGAAAAGGAACGACATGACCATAGAGAGGGAAGACACACAAACCACTAAGAAGTTGCAGATGTTCTAATAAAGAACGGGTGATTTGACCAATTCTCTGGATAAACTTTAGTGAAGGCTGCAAGAGATAAGAGCGTTTCAAGCACCATATGAAGACTGAGTACGTGGAAGAAAACACAAGACGTCTTATTGAGTGAACATGAGACGCCCTCCCTAATCCAAAGAACGGCGACGAAGACAAGAAATCAAAAAATTGTCTTTTTTAACGAATATGAAGCACTAATGTTATAACACATGTCCTGAAGAAAGCAGAAAGTGTTTCTGTATCCGCTGAAACCGGTTGACACCATTTTGGCCCAGGTGTGATGACCTAATCCCCGAGACGCACAATACTAGCAGTGAGCTCGGTATAAATTGCATCATTTTTTAGCAGAGTGCAAAGAAAAGTAGACACTAATCAATCCAGTAGGTGGATTCTTTTAAAAGAAAGTTTGCTCATATAGAATTGAGCAATCTAGGGATCTATAAGACACACTACTTGGAAGCGATATAAATAAAAATGGAAAGTTTCGACTTCCAAATAGTGTGCACCATTTTTAGCATTCAGTGAAAGTAGTGAGATTGGTTAGGGTGAGCTTTCTTGTCTATCCCTCACACTAGATAGGTGTCTTAACAACGCTCTCTAGGGACAGAACATCTGCCTGAGGGATAGTAGGATCCTCTTTTAGGGACATTTAGTCATTTGCAGGGACTATAGTATTAGGAATAACTTTGTAAAATAAGTGGTTCTGTCTTTTTTACGTTAGTACTGCAGGTTCATGAAAAGGGGGCATGAGTGGTGGGTTATTTGGCTATGGTATTCAAACATTTCTGAAGTAGAGACAGTGTTTCAGAATCCTTTGGAACATTGTGAGGGTGCATTCTGTTTTAAGAGTTGAAGGGTGATTGTGATGCTGGAAATGCCTTATGGGGGGACAGGGCCTCCTGTCCTTGTCCTACCACTTCTCTGTGTGTGTCTTCTCTGTTTCCTACCACTGAGGTCCAGCCTGGACCCCTGGCAGTGTAGCTCTTCATTTTATCTTTTGGTGAACAACACCCATGAGACACCTTTATGGCACCCATGGGTGGGAGTACACCCTTGTACCCCTTGTGTGTTTTTGGGCACCTTTGTGTTGCCCACCGAGCAGGGTATGGGCTGGTGGCTTCTACATGCTGACTTGGTGGTGGCTCTCAGTATGCTCCATTTTGGAATATCCAAGCCCTGTCATAGGAATCAACTGATTCCTACACAAAGGCAAGATGGCCAATGTGGCCTCTTGGTTTCTATTGCCTTTTACCTTGTTAAGTCCTGGGAAGACCTGACTGTGTCCCTTCCTTCTGACAAGCTGTTGGGTAGAAATACCACGTATGGCTCTGAGGGGTGCCTCCTGTCAGACTGACTGGAGCCTTCCCATGGGCTGTGTGTTGTGGGCACACCCTAGGGGTGGGACCTGTATGAATGGAGCCTGGAGTGAACTCACTTTCTCTGTTGTGGGTGTCTGGTTTCTGTGTGAGTCACACAATGAGACATCCCTGACTGAAACTGACATGAATGCAGTGTAGTGTGCTGAAAGGCTGGGTATTTGCACGAATCCACATTCTTTGTTATGGGTGTCTGGGTGGAGTGATTGGCCTGAATGTCTGTGAGCCTGATTGACTCCCTGCCTGCATGAATGACCTTCTGCGTGATTGGCTGACTGAGTCTGGTTTAGCCAGAGTGAATGAGGGACAGATGTGTATATCTGGGGACCTCTCACTTACCAATTTGATCAGAAGCTGAAGTCGAAGCTGATGCAAGAAGAAGCTTTTCTTGAAGCCCAGCTGGAGGAGAAGTCTGCTGCTGCAATTTCTTCAATGTAATCCGAAAGCTGTCATGTCTCCCAAGGACTAATCCAGAGAGGAACTGCAAAGGCAGTCTCTCCCCGAGCTACGAGGGACCATCATGAAAACTGCTACTCTTCATCAGAAGTACCCTGGAAGCCTGTCCTCTATGCCTGCCATGTGGAGAAGGGGTCATTGTGAGTCTTGAAGAGGAGTGCCTGGACATCATAAGTCGATGAAGTCCATTGGTGTCACCCAGGGTCCGGAGGTGCATTTTGCGACCGGTGAAAGCTGTTGCTGTTACTGCCCAAGAGAGGGCGTACCCTGGCATAGTGCTGCTGGACACCTGGAGCTGCGAAAGTTCCAAATTGCCCAAGAACATTTCAAAGGACATCCCTGCCATCATCACAGACCACTTTTTCCCACCAGAGAGAGTACAGGATCGCTGGGTGCAGAGGAAGGTCCGCCTCTGGGTTTCCCGCCACCAGAAGCTAACAATGTCTTCCCAAGGGTCCAGACATAGCGAGAGTCTGAGGTATTGTATTGTAGTGGTTATTTATAATGCACTTAATACCCAGAGGTTTCTAAGCGCAGACCCGGGGATCGAACCTGTGTTGCTCCATGTCGTCTTGCATCCAAGGAGAGCACGTTGCCCCTGAGTTATCCTCCCACTCCAGTGGTCAAGTCCAGGTCGCCAGAAGCCATCCAGAAGTCCATGCTGCGACTGTAGCACCGAAGAATCAAAAGTTAGACAACTGCGTAAATCTGGAACCCAACACCAAAAGTGACCTATGCAACCGTCGGTGCCAGATGTCATCGAAGGGTCCTAGGGGTCTTATTATCTGCCAAGCCTTTAAGGAGCCCACAACAAGTTTCATCTTCCCAGGACTTCTACAGTCGGAAAAATCGTCGACCAAAGGAGAGCTTTGCGAAGAGCCAAACTGCTGCAATTCAGAAAGACTTTGGTTCCATTCTTCTCACAGACTCAACATCCTAGTGGGAGTACAAGGGGGGGTCCACCCTGGGAGGGAATCGTCGAGTGAAACTGAGAAACTCTGCCACTTCGCCAGTGAAGGCACCAAAGGTACTGTGATGAGGAAGAGCATCTTCTAGCCTCAAGAGTTGCCCAGGGGTCGCAGATTCATCTTGGATAAGCAGGTGGTTACTGAACATTATAGGACTGGGCCGTAAAAGACAATATAAGTTACTCCCTAACTTTTCCATTACAGGTGGAAGGGATTTTCACACAGAATTGTATACCTAGTCTAAAGAAAGCATTCTGCCACTGTTCATAACTAACCTGCCTTTCTTCCCTTATTTATGCTGATACACCTCACTTAATAATTCACATGCATTATTAAAAATTGTCTGCAGTTAGTGCATCTATTACTGAACTAGCTGTCCCCGGCCACGCGTTGCTGTGGCTTAGTCTGGTTAAATGGAAAAGAAAGAAAAGAGAAAGCACACATTCCTAATATGTTTAATTTCACAATGCTTGTGGGTAGTTTTTAATGGCCCTGGCGGTTCTCCGTGTGAGGCAGTTTAATTTTCCCAGCGGCACAACACATTCCTTTCATTTCTCCATTCAATTTCCAAGCCTTGCAATAAGGACACACTTCAGTTATGGTGCCGATGAGAACATGTCAGCTCAAACTATAATCATCAGCTGGGTTGTACCGGAATGCAAGGAGGTTGTAATACAGAGTCGTGTTTGACGCTGATCTGCTGTTTCTTGTTGACGTCTTTCAGCCACTCTAAGCCTGTCGCGTTCATTCTTTTGAGAACGAAGCAGATCTGAAGCTGCAGAACGTGATTGCTGTGCTCGCAACCATGCATCCTTGGCTGCACGTCGCTCTGCTGCTTCCTCAGCACGTATTTGAGCCATTCTAAATCGGAAACATTGAAATGGAATCGTAAAATATTTAGTATAGCGTGTGTTGCTTTTACGTCCAACAGATGGCGCTCTTTTTCAGTAAAATATTTAATATAGCGTATGTTGCATTTACGTCCAACAGATGGCGCTCTTTTTCAGCAAAAGAATGTTTTTACCTGTCACAGGTGTGACATCTATGTATAGTAGGTATATAAAAACACACGCCTATTCGAATGCAATGTTGTGTTAAAATTTCAAAGCGATCGGTGAAGAACTTTCAGAGATTTAAGATTTTGAACAAACATTTACATTTTTATTTATATAGATTTAAGTATTGTGTGTACCACATAGTGTATATATGCCTCATTCTTTGACTAAGTACAAAATGTTATTATTTAAATGTGTATATATATTACTGAATCTTATTTTATATAATGAAGCTGCATTATCACCTAAAATAGTGTAGACATTCCTTTGTGAGGGCTATGGGAACTCACTGTAATTGAGAACCAGCCTGCATCACCTCCTAAAAGCTTAAGTCTGGTAGCTCGTCCAATGCTACCAAATTCAGAGCCTTGGCTGTGGTGTCCTTTACCTTTACTCTACCAAATAGAGGGCAGAAATACAGATACCCCGTCCAGTCTTTACAGAGATAGTTCCTGAATTTCATACCCAACACTCTGAGGGATCTCTCTCTGTGTTTCAGTCTTTTGAACACAGGCTTCAATGGGTTTTTACCCTTTGCTGATCTAAGAAGTCTTGTAGGTACATATTTGTTTATGTATGAATTCAGGTATTAAGGAGCAATGTTATGGAGGATTCGGAAAGTAGTATAGTGGATTGTGTGTGTGGTTCTGTTTGCAACAGGGAGCCAGTTGAGGTTTTTCACTCCTGGTGAGATATGAACCCAGAGTTTGAGTGCCAAAATCAGTCCAGCTGCTTTTTTTGGATGTGTTGCAGTTGGTTTACTTGTTTTATATTTACCACTAGATAGAGACTATTACAATAGATCAGGCAAGAGAGGGCAAGGTTTCAATTTGTTTGTGGCGCTTTCATGTAGTATCAAGCTGGAAGTGTGATTTTTGGCAGAAAGAGTCTCTTTGGAGCAGTAGCACAAGACTGGTATTGGAACTGATAACTCGGTTCCTTAACTGGTTCAACAGGGTAGGTGCCAAATTTGTTAGGGGGGCCATTTGAAGGGTAATGGTGTGGTGTTTGGGATCCCGAAGAAGCTAATCACTCTCTTAAGGGCGTTAAAGCAGCAATTAGTATGTACGGTCCAATCCTGGCTTCCCGGAGCTATATGACGATTGTCTCATAAGGTGCCATGTTCACTAGTACCTGTGAGTCATCTGCATATAAATGGACAGATTTTTTAGAAGTGTTCGATCATGCCTGCTAGGGGCATAATATAAACCTTAAATATCCCTGGTGATAAATGGAGACCTGGGGAACACCACAATTTAAGTGGAATATTGTTGAGTTAAATCTCCCATTTTGAACCTCACTGTGCGATTGTTTGTCTAGTTGGTGATCTAAACCAGTACCATCTATTCCCATTGCACTTTTTTATTTTTGTATAAGTGCCTGGTAGTCTACTCTATCACAGCAAACGACAGTCAAGGGGTATTAGGGCTGTTGAAATATTCTGATCAAGAGCTTTGAGAATTCCCTCTTTCATGAAAAGGAGACTTGTTCCCTACTCCTGCATGAGCGATCAGATTGATCTTTAGGAAAGTAGGATGTTTGCTTCGCTGTGATGGAGCAGTTGGATGGTAGTTATCTTTTCCAGAATTTTTGCAATGAAAGTGATGCTAGATATTGGCATGTAGCATAGGCATTTACCATGGGAAACACTGAGTGCCGGATCTCTTCTGACAGGGCTGAATCCCAGCCTGATGTACTGACATCACACACTATATAGAAGAAGCACATTGATATTATGGAAGAACACTTATGTCTACAATGAGGTACTAAATTGACTTGCGACTACTGTGATTCCGGGAAGATAATAATAGATTAACATTGTAGAAACAGAATTGAATCAGGAAGGAACCACTACTTTCGTGGCTAATACTTCTGAGAAAGGCACCAACAATTGCTCAGATCCACTTTGATAGCATCAGATCCTAAGCAAGAGATGAGATATTATTGAGGCCCTGAAAAAGACCCACAGGGGTCGAAACACATGTTGGCTGTGGTCAATCCAATTCCTATTTAGGATGTTCTTTATCATAATTGCACGTTAAACGTCTTGATATAGCATTGGACTTTAACAAGTGTCTTCTTCTATTCAATGTTATTGATGGACCCAGCGTGCAAGTGCCACTGGGAACTTGCCACTCATGTCCTTTTTATCTCAGGTGACAGGGCACAGCTTCCCTCCGCCCAGGCATTCGCAGCAAGGTCAACATTTAACACAATTATTGCAACCAGTATTCATACCATACTTAGTGCAGATTGATTCACAGTTCTACTGCCGAAGCCTTGTGAATTAGCATTACAAATCTGACCATTGGTTCCTGCAGGTTAACTATGTTTTCTGGATCCTGGTGGCTGGGAATGGGCCCGATTGTTCAGCTGAAGCATTACGTTTCTTAGTGATTTTGATCAGGTCGTCAGTTGTGATGGACTTGAACGCTGGTAACATAGGCCGATGGACCTGGTTTAGGATGGCTGCACAATATGACTGTTTCTAGTGATCAATGTTGGTTTGAATTTTGACTCGTAACCCTGAAAGGTCCCATCAAGTGAATTGGCCGGGTCCTCTGAGAGTATGGGTTAATTACTAGCTTGTTGTGGGTGGATCAGTCATCAAGTGAATTGGCCGGGTCCTCTGAGAGTATGTGATAATTACTAGCTTGTTGTGGGTGGATCATATTAAGTGAATTGGCCGGGTCCTCTGAGAGTATGTGTTAATTACTAGCTTGTTGTAGGTGGATTAGTTAATTGGTCCAGTCCTAGAAAGGCTTGTAGATTCTCTGTGTGCCTCAGGTGTTAGTGTTAAATTGCTGGCATGGAAGCATTTTCTCCAATTGTTGTGTAGGCCCCCATCTGTGGTTTCCATTTCCAACTGCTCTATGGCTGGAATGAATATGCAAAGAGTTTTCATATGCATGTTATAATGGCCTTTGTTTTTGCCATAGCTCGTAAGAAACCTCTGTAAGTGGGAGTGTGCCCCGTCGCTTTCTGTTCTAGCCTGCTTCTACCAGTGGTGAGGCCAGAATTCCTCTACATTTTCGTCCGTTGCCACATATGTGTGCGCATAGGGTAGGGGCCAACCCAAACCTTGTATAGTCTGTCTTCATTGCATTAGCATCCTGGGAGGGGGTGTTGACCAATCAGGAAGTTCGGAACACGGGCTGTATTCTATGATAATAGCCTGTGTTCTGACCACCATGGTTAGCCAACGCCCCTTTCCCTTCCCCCTCACCATAGCACCCGTGTAGCTCCCTACACGGGTGCTAATGGGCTCTTTTATTTTTTAATTTGCAAAAAATGAAACTTACTTTTACAGCGCGCCCGTGCAGCGCTGGAAAAGAGTTTTCAATGTTGATGACGTCACCGTCATCATCAGTGAAAACGGATTTCCAGCACACAAGTACTGCACGGCCGTGCTGTAAAAGTAAGTTTCTTTTTTTTTTTTTTTTAAAGACACCAATAGCACCTCTGTAGAGAACTTACGCGGTTGCTAATGGCGATATGCCCCTCGGTGGCGTTCCGACCCTGTAGGTAACGGCACCGCCTCCTTATTAAGGAGAACCCTCGCAAACTGCAGAAAGATCCTGCAAGAATTTGAACATGCAGGTTCCATCAAGATCTCTGGAGAGCTACATATTTGTAAACATGGCTCCATAGAATTAACCCTCTTGAGTAGGGTGACCAGCCGTCCCGGTTTTGCCGGGACTGTCCGGGTATTTGCACCTCCGTCCCAGGGTCACGAGACTTTAAGTTTCAAATCCCGTTTCTGGGATTTGGGTATCGGGTAGATACCATCCCGGTTTTTGGCCAGATAGCATGATTTTTGCCAAAAACCGGGATGTTATCCACCCGATCCCCAAATCCTGGACGGCGTTTTTAAACTTTAAATAACATCTGGACCCCCGGTGTTGAAACATGACACGGGTCAGGCCACCCACATAGAAGTAGGATTACAGTTTTACCGCTGAAACTGTCCTACTTCTCTGTCAGTGGCCTGTCCCAGTTTTTGATTTTTGGAATTCTGGTCACCCTACTCTTAAGTGACCTCCTCTCGCCTGTCTCTCCCTAGCATCCTCTCTCGTTATTTTCCTTTTCACATAGCAATCCATTGCTTTATAACTAGGCTTTATAAATGCCATTCAGACGAAGCCAAACATAAGTACATATTCTGTCTTTTGCTACAAAGCAATTATCTGCCTGCAAAATAACTGCAGGATGAGATACTCTAAAGCTATTAATACAAGAACAAACATTGACCACTTCCCATCCAACTGCTTCATTCAAACTCTCATACAAATACGCGGAAACAGAGCTCGGAAATCAAGTTCTGAAATTCCTAGCATTGTTAGCACATGACGATTTGGAGTCCTTTATAGTTTGTACCTGCAGTCCTACAAGTACCAGAATGCAATATGATGTGAGTCTGAAAGCCAAGACTGGATGATTACTGCACACCTGGCAGAGGACAACTTGAGATCATGTAAAAAGAGTTGTACCACTTTCAAGACTTAGACACAGCCCAGAAAGGTATGTGATAAAGTCCCATGCTTGCAGTCCTTTTTTTAAACAGGCATTCACGCTTGTGTTCATACACAAAAAGGCTTAACACGTGTTTTGTGCATCAAACAATTAAATATGGAACCTCCCCAGCGGAACAGTCACAAGAATTGCAATGATGGTGAGCCTAGTCCCTTATGCCACACGCTGTCTATGCCACTGTCTGGCACACTTATTTCTACTTGAACGCCACCCTCAAAACAAGAAGTAATTCAATAATCGAGGCTATGCTTCCAATTGACAAACGTTGTGCCAATCCACTCATGGACAATGAACGAATGAGGCCAACATAATGAACGTATCAGCGCCCAGCCATGGATAAGGCACTATGCAGGTGGAATTTTCAGCCTGGTTGCCCTTCCTCCTTGTGCTTTATGTGGAGAGCCTGGAGTGCCCACAGCAGTAGCGGCATCATCTTCCAGATAGGTTACTCTCACCTGGTTTTTAATCCAGCCTCTGGGGTTAATAATCACCCTCACGCATAATAACCCAGGAAAATGTAATGTAACGTAATGTGATATGAAGCGCAGCTCCCGGCATTTTGTGGGGCGCTTCTCTGCCCTGGGCCCTGCAGTAAATGAGTGGGGAGGGCCGTGAGGAAAGAGGGAGAGGCAAGCAGCATGTGCTGAAACGTTGAAGCATGAGGAGCGGATTTGGGGCTCGGCAGGATGTTTGTTGCTAGGAGACCACCACCTTGCTATTGCCTCTGCTCTGTTACTTTGGCTCGCTGCTGCCTCGTGGACGTGGATGGAGTAGGGATGAGTGGTGTGGTGTAGTGGGTGATGTGCGTACGGTGCAATGTATATCAGGGGATTATTCAAGCTATGTATGCATACGGCAGGCCAGTGGACGTTGGATGGGAGTTTGAGCCTTGGGATTGGAAGTGGGTAGAAAGGGAGTACAGGTTGTTGAGAACCAATGGTGTGTTGTACCTAGAAGTTCAGCCTGGGAGAACATATGGGCTGGGTTGGGCCTTGACTTGTTGCATGCTTGTGGTATCTTAGATGGGTTGTAGATCCAGGTGTCCAAAGTTTAGATGTGTAGGCCTCGCCATTTGCCTCGCCATTTGTCTCAAGACAGAGCGTTGGGATGGTTCATATTTCAGTCCCTCATCCTAGTTTGTGCACTATTCCTGTTGCTTTGGTAACAACCAAGATTTCTGGGACTTTGTGGAGTTGAGGCGATCCTCAACGGTTCATAGCCGTTTTCCAATTCTAATGGGGAAACATTCTTCAACAAATCTGGCATCAAGGACTAGCTAGGACCGTCTGCATTCAGGCCTCGACTGAGTGTTTACGCTAGAGCAGCCTTGGAAAGAGTCCACAGGATAGACTCTGAGTCTCAAGGAGGGTCCTGAATCAGAACTCTGTATGTCGGCCACTCTCCTCAATCAAGTGTCCTTGGGCAGCTGTCCAGTTCCCCCTCTCCCTTCTCCCCCTCTTTCCCCCGCCCTCTTCCCCCCCTGTTCCCACCCTCTCCCCCCCTTTCCCTCCTCCTCTCCCCCCTCTCTCCCCCCTCTCTCCCCCCTCTTTCCCCCCCTCTTTTTCCCCCCTCTTCTTCCCCCCTCTTTTTCCCCCCTCTTCCCTCTTCTCCTTCCTCTCTCTCCCCCCTCTCTCCCCTTCTCTCCCCTTCTCTCCTCTTCTCTTCCCTTCTCTTGCCTTCCCTTCCCTCTCTCTTCCCTCTCTATTCCCTCTCTCCTTCTCTTCCCCCTCTCTCCTTCTCTTCCCTCTCTTGCCCCTCTCTCCTTCTCTTGCCTCTCTTCCCCCTCTCTCCTTCTCTTCCCTCTCCAAGAGAGCACACATGCAAGTCTACACAAATGCACGCGGAAAAATAAGCACATCTAGACTTAACCAGACACACTATTGTTACCCACATAGGCACGCATGTTTTACGTAAAGCCAATGCATACATGCAATCAGGCTCATTCCTACAACACATGTTTATAAACAGACCTGCATACTCATATTCGAAAACACACTGAGTTTAGGGCCCTTTGGGAACGTGCATATACAAAAGATGGAATCACACAGATACATTCCAAATAATCGAACCAACTCCGGAAGATGGCAAAGTACTATTTTATTAACAATTATCTTATTAGAAATCTATTATGTTTCAACGAACATCAACGGATGGATGCTCAATTTCTCTCAGTGATCTTCACACAAATCATAGCTTCTATATCAAAAATACATCTGAGGTGACGTCATACTATGTGGCAATAATGGAAAACCTTCCAAGGGTCGGGATTGGCTTAAGGGGAACATCAAAGTATACTTTCTATAGGAACTAGGATTGTGATTGGCTGCCCATTATCAGGTGGACAACATATGCCTACCTCTAAAACATGACATCTTCAGAAACATTAGATACACAGTTTCTCATTGGTTTTCAAACTATAAGGTGCTTCGTTATATGAGCTACTACACTTGGTTAGCACACTTGTGCCAGGTCTGGAGCATTCAGTTAATTTAGCAGCATGTAAGCCCAGACCCAGGTGCAAGGAGATGGGGCATGACACTACCTTCCTACCCAATTAGACCAGCATCTCTCATCGCCCATGCCTTCTGCCATAAAGATTGTCTTTGAACTAGGCCTTGCAAAGTATCCTTGTCGTTAGAATAATGTGAGTGAGAGCACTCATTATCGTGTTCTGGGACTCCAAATTCAAACTCTATGTTCATCCCTGGCTCATGTGACAGGAGGCCATGATTTGGTCCATTTTGCAGGTTTTAAATCCTCTAAATAAATTAAACTTGGCACTCTTGGAGTTATTTCTTTGCACCTTAGCAAGGGATGGTTCTTCCCTTGTACGTTAACTAATTTCCAGAATAGATAGCTGACCTTGGCTGCTTCAGTCTTGACTCCAGGCTAGACAACCTCCTGTTGCAGCTCCACGATTGTGCTTATTCTTGGTGCGACACAACTTTCCCTTCCTGCTTCATGGGTCTTGGCTTAATAAAGTCATGATACCAATGTCCAGCTACTATACAATGGTGGCTTCATCTGCGCCTTATTCACTACGTATAGCCAGCTTCTATGATGACTTAGTCTACCTTGTGTTTCAGCATCTGTACAATTATTGAACAGTTGATTTTCTGCAGTTTGTGCATGTGTAATCTTCTTCCTTTATGTTTGAGAGTTCACTCGATTCTTTACTTCGTCATTAGTTTCTTTAGAATCCAAACATTCTCTTCAGTCAGTATCCCGAGACGTTGTGCATGCTTTCTGTGACGTCACTGGCTTCTTTTCTCTGCTCCTTCTCGCATTCCTTCAGGGAGTTCCTCCCTCAAGTTGTCATCCCTTCGGGGAAACATTCGGTAGGGTTGTCTCAATGGGTATCTTCTTTCAAACACATTCTGTGGTATTGGCCCAACTGCTTGTGTCAAACACGGCACTATCTCAGGTCTCCAACATATGGGAGGAAGGGGGACAGGGTTTCCTGCAGAGGCATGAAGTTGTTCCTCTACATTCCCCCCTTTGGTTGAGTCCTCAACCACTTCCTCAATCGTTTCTACATCCTGATATTTTCTCTTGAAGTGTTTCTCTGGTGTCCATATCTTCATCACCCCCCTTCAGGGTGCCTACTGATTTGACATGTTCATCTACACTCCAGGTCATGTAGTCACATTGTCCATTCGGGATACAATAGACCCATCTTCCCATATACTTCTTATGATTCTTTGGATACAGAAACTTGGTTCCTTCAGCTGCTACTATGCTATTCTCTATGTATTTTCTAATGGCATCATCAGTCAGCTCCTAATCGTTTGGTTCAGGTTTGACATCGATCATGATCTTCATCCCTACCACCTTCTTTGCAGTTTTCTTGCATTGAGCAATCACTATTCTAACTACACAGAATACAAACATTACTAGCACCAGTATTACTCCAAGAACCTTGAATATATTCACCAACCACTGTGAAATCTTTGAAAACAAAGAGGCAAACCACCTGTCATCTTCAATGTCATCTGTCTCATCTTCCATCTTGGCATGCAGGTCTGTCAACAACATTATGGCCTCTTTCAAGGTTCCATTCTGGTCATCGTGAGAAGGTATACCATTGCTGTGATCACATCAATGACATATCTATTCTGGGAGGCCATCAGTCGTAGTTGATGCTTTTGAATCCCTTAATGGTAGCATTGGTTGTCTGCAAAAGCTCCCATCTGGTAATTTGCAACCATTTGGCATTTGCCACTGTTTAGATTCCAGGCATGAATATAACCGTCATTATCATAGCATTCTTGCTGAACAACTTGTGCTCCTCAGGAATGGTATCATACACTGTTATCAACTTGGCTGAGAAATAATTTTCTCTTTTCGTACATTAGAGGAGTTCAAGCGATCTTCGTTTTCTCAAATGGTCATCCACTTTTGAAAATTCACCAATATTTAGATCACTCTGAGGAATTACTAATGCTGGAATATGGATGAGCACCAGGGAATTATCTCCGCCCCAATCCTAGGGCAACTTCATATAGGCTGTGGATCCACAAGCACAATATCGATCCATATGGACAGCTGTACCTTCTCTCATCCTAGGAACGTCAATTGTGGCTTTGCATAATTTATTAAAGCCCACATGGTTCGTTCCATGGTTTTTGGAAACATAGTGTTGCATTAACCAATGGAACTACAACTACTGGGCTTGATTTGTCTTCTACCAATGTCAACAATTTAGAGTGCTTGGCCTAAGACTTTAAGCATCTATCATTTACTTTCTGCACTTCTTGTACGTAGTCCATCTTCAGCAGATGGACTGCACAGGACATCATTCCTTCTTCCCATCCCTTCTTGGTATGCACTCATCCATAGATCAACATTTGAGTTTGTTCCCAACATCCAGGTGATCCTGCTATTTCTGTCACATCAGGACAATTCATTCTCTTCATTTCTTGAATGATCACCTCATCCTCTCCTCCAGCAGGATATACAAGCATCTTGCTTTTCCATTTAGGCTCTTTCTCCATTTGTGGGGTTTTGATATAGTCATCCTGGAATAGAAACGACCATTTTGATCTCCATTGCAAAGTCGTCCAACTTCCTTGAAACTGTCCTGGAGTAGTACATGCTGTATGATGGCTGAGGCTTTTTGCATCATGTGCTGATATGTCCTTCGAAATGAAAGTCCTTACTGTATTCATGGCATAGGGGATGAGAGAGCAGACATAGCAACTCTCAGCAGATGCTGTTTCCCCCACCTTTTTCATGCGTTGATGCCACATGTTATGCCCCAGGTGAGCTGAATTATCTAGATAAGTATTTATCCCTTCATTATCTTCCTCTACATCTCTTTTATAGTACAAGAAAGGACCGATGTGCTTTTTGCCTACTGTTTTCTGACTCGGCTGCCTTGTAGTTATAAGGATTGGACTAGGTCAGGTTGTCGCGTCTTTGTTGGAGAATGGCGGTAGAAATGCCCAAAACTGCTTTAGCTATCCAAAATCACGAGACTCCAAATGCGCCAATTTGAGTTGCTTCATATTACTATTTATTTCATAGTGTGATGTTTTTCCATGGTAAAGTACCCTTTAGATGACACATGTTTCGGCCGCAGGCCTATCTAAAATCAGGGCAAAGTTAAACATATTGTCTTTTTTTCCATTCATACATAGTAACATCACCTCTTGTTGGGTTGCATGTAATTGATGTATTATAGGGTATTATAGGGTTAATCCCTTTTGAAATGATTTACGAGGGTCTGGCGCAGTGGCTCTTTTAGGTCTCCCAATATACTAATAGAGAGGAACTTGTCATAATTCGTTTTCATAATGGGGAAAATCATAGCAGCTCTTTCTTTGGTAGAAACATTAAGATGATGGAGACTGAAAGATAAGGAACAAAAAGACAACAAGAACAATCATGCACGTATAAATTATGCATAGAAATCTGGGCAGCCATTTTTCACACCATCCTACTGCTTGCTGAACTCGTGTTCTCTCTATAATCGTATTGTCTTCTTCATTATTAATTTCTAATACAATCATTGAGGTTCTTATATATTTGTAACCGTACAATTTGTTCAATTATAGCAATAAGGAGTCTTCTTATCACTGGACCGTTTTTAGTATCCTGTAAAAAGGTGTGAATATTAACGTCTCTTCTAAAAAGACCAGGGTAAGATTGAAGTATGAACACAAAGACAGCAACCACAAGCCGATGAGCATCACTGTCAGCAGGTATCATGCGTTTTTATCACCTAAAACAAATATTCTCCATGAAATGAATCTGGATATTGATTTCTTTTCCAATTTCTGATCAAGAACTGATGTTTAGGCATAATTCTGGTGCATTATTTGCTGCTCCAGTGTATTTCTAAAGGTTAATTTTGTCCTGGGAGGATTGCTCAGCGGCAACGTGCATTGCCTTGGAAACAAGACGACACGAAGCAACACGGGTTCGATCCCCGGGTCTGCACTTAGAAACCTCAGTTTATTAAGCACGTTATTGTCAAGAATCCTGGATCGCGAACAGTAAGTATACCTCCGTCTCTAAGTATCCAAGAGAGAGATACAGAAAATTTGCTGTTCGATTATTAGAGCCACAGGTGGCAGGAACAGGAACATTGGGTCCTCCGAGTGGCCGGGGTTGGAGAGTTGGCGAAAACAGTGGGAGGAAAGTAACTGCAGAAGGAAAAACAAGATGGTAAAGGAGGGTCCCTGTTCCCTCAGTGAACTATGCTGCAGCAACCAGGAATGGTACTTGGAAACACCTGCCTCCCAGGTTACTGGAAGCACCTGGGAGGCAGAGGATTCAAGAAGACGACCAAGGTGAAACAGAGGTCATAGAGTACGTGGTTTCCAAGGACAAGTTTTCAAAGAAGAATAGTTCAAGACAGTGGTACAAAAGTTTGATCAAAAAAACAGTCTGTGTACAAATCCGTAGGTCAAGTAATCCGTAGAAATCAGAAGCGGTAGCAACACAGCAGAAACTGGGCGCAGCAGAAGGCAGTCCAAGAAACGTAGTCCGGGGTCCAGAAACCGAATATCAGAATGCGAGCAAACATGAAACGCCAAACACCGGGTAATGACAGCTGAGAAGCGAGGTACCGGCACAAACATCCGCTGTTTTATGGGATTGCCATGGAGAAAATGTCACGTGATGACGATGTATGTGTCACTTGACAAGTGCCGCATCCCGTCAGCATGGAGGTGTGTCTAGGAGATGTGTGCATCAACCAGAGACGATTTGCAAGTCCTGCCTTATTCCACATCTGCGTTGTGTTGCCATAGTGACACGCTTCCCTGTTAAGTGCCATGGAAGCTGCCAGGAACACTGTAGTCAATGTAGTTGCCTTAGGTGGTGTCCTCTTCTGCACAATGGTGGAGGTATAGATCCCTGGTGCGGCAGCAATGCACTGTATGGCTTACACATGGAGGAAGACAGGGGTCTGGAGGGAAAGTGGGTTTGTGAGTGCAGGGACCTTGAGGGCATGACAGAACCCCCCCCCCCAAGGGCCCATGTCCCCGTGGGCTAGAGGAATTATCCTGATGGAACCGGGATACCAGAAGTGGGCATGGACTGCATCAGTGGACTCCCAGGACCTCTCTTCGGGACCATAACCCAACCAATCAACCAAATAAAACAGACGACCCCTGGTAACCCGAGAATCCAAGATAGCGTTGACCTCGTATTCATCCCCAGGAACACCTTGCAGAAGGGGAGTCGGAGGCAGGACCAGTCTAGTAGAAACGGGGCAGGGCTTGAGCAGTGAAGAGTGAAAAACGGGGTGGATGCGCCAGCAGGAAGGAAGGGACAGGTGTAAAGTCACCGGATTAACTACCTTGGTAATCCTGTACCGTCCGATGAACCTAGGGAGTAGTTTGCGGCAGCCGGGTATGCGTAGGTATCTGGTAGACAACCACACTCTATCCCCAGGTACATATAAAGGTGCTGGAGAGCGCTTCTTGTTTGCAGCGCATCGCATGGACTCTTGTGCCTCTCTGAGAAGCGTGAGAGTCTGAGCATGGACCAGGGACAGGCCCCTAACACAAGCCGAAGCAGCAGGGGCTTAAGACATAGAGAGATCAGGGATAGGCAGTGTACGTGGATGTTGTCCATACAGGGCATGAAACTGGGAGGAACCAGTGGATGAGTGTGGGGCATTGTTATAGGCGAATTCAGCAAGATGTAATAATTGCTAAAAGGTTTGTTGGTTTTGCAGGGATAAACAGCGTAAGTATTGTTCCATAGCCTGATTGACACGTTCGGTTTGTCTGTCCATCTCAGGGTGATAAGAAGACGAGAACCTGGCATCGATACCAAGCAATTTGGTAAGAGCCTGCCAGAACCTAGACATGAATTGGGAACCCCGATCAGAGATGAGAACCGTGGGCAACCCAAAAAAAAAGACATTCCGGAAGAACAAACCCGCTAGCGTGGGTGCTGTGGGTATCCCCAAGCAAGGAACAAAACGGGAAAAAAGGAATCTACTATCACCTATACCGTGTCAAACGCCCCCACCCTGGGTAAGTCTGTAACAAAATCCATGGTAAGTGTATGCCATGGCTTGGGTGGTATGGGTAATGCTTCTAGCAATCGCAAGGGCCGACCTTTCCGATTCTTGCACTGTGCACAGATAGAACATGTTGACATAGACAGTGACGTCTCTCCTCATAGACGGCCACCAACACCAGTGTTGTAACAAAATTAGGGTACGTTTTTGGCCCAGATGGCCGCTGATGGGGGCATCATGGGACGATTCCAGAGCCTGAGTACATGTGTCTGGAGTAGGAAGATACGGCCTATCCTGAAAGAAAGGTAGACCGTCACGTAAGACCAGATCCCATTCCAACACCTGTTCTGGATGCTGGGCCGTCCAGTAACGTACAGAAGGCTAGGTGAGGGGGGGTGCACAGGCAGACTGTGTTTCTTGTCGAGTAGTGTTTCAGGGTAAGAAGGAAAGGAGACCCCTCCACCCCTCTGGGGAACTGGACAGGGTATCCGCTTTCCCATGTATAACTCCTGGTCTGTGTTTGACTATGAAATCATACGCAAAGAAAAACAGATGCCAACGTACTTGCCAGCTATTGGCACATTTCAACTAGGCCAATTCCTGCAAATTCCGGTGATCGGTATATACAATAGTTTGGTGATTGGATCCCAGGAGATGATGTCTCCAGACCTGGAAGGCGTCTTTGACAGCCAATAATTCCTTTTCTGTAACAGTATAGTGCATCTCTGCTGGGGTGAACTTACGTGAGTGAAAGGCTACAGGATGTAAACGGCCAGTGGTTGGACACGTCTGGGAGAGAACTGCTCCCAAAGCATAAGAGGAGGCTTCAGCCTCAACTATGAACGGGAGATCAGGGTTCCGATGTTGAAGCACAGATGCCGACGTAAAGGCTGTTTTGAGTGTTTTGAAGGCTTCCTGTTGTATGGATGTCCAGAGGAATGGCACCCTTGGGCTGGTGAGGGATGTGAGTGGAGTCATGATAGATGAAAAGCCTGCAATGAACCGTCTGTAGAAATTGGCAAAACGAAGAAATGACTGAAGGGCTTTGACTGTTGTTGGGACTGGCCAATCTAATACAGCACAGACTTTGGAGGTATTCATGGACAAGCACCCCGGGGAGATATGGAATCCCAAGAAATCCACCTGGTGTACATGAAATAAACATTTCTCTGGTTTGGCATAAAGAGAATGGGTCCTGAGTCCAGACAGCACCTCACAGACGTGTTTCACATGTTCCTGTATGGACGGAGAAAATATGAATATATCGTCTAGATAAACAATGATGAAAACATCCAAGATGTTGTTAAATATGTTGTTCATGAACTGTTGGAATGTGGCGGGTGCATTGCACAGAGCAAAGGGCATGATAGTATATTCGTAAAGCCTGTATCTTGTGCAAAACAGCATTTTTCATTTGTCGTCCTTGCGGATTCTAACCAGTTTATAGACCCCCCCCTAAGGTCTAACTTGGTGTAGATGGATGCATGGGTTAGGCGATCAAGCAAGGGACCAATGAGTGGTATGGGATAACGGTTCTTGACAGTGATGGCATTCAGACGTCTGTAGTCAATACAGGGACGTAAGTCCCCCTCACGTTTTAGCACAAAAAATATAGGACTGGCAGCAGGTGAGGTTGAGTGACGGATGTGGCCAAGTCGTAACGCGGTCTGGATGTATTCTTTGAGGGCTTCTTCCTTTGTGGGGGACAAAGAATATATCCTTCCCATGGGTATGACAGAGTCGGGCAGAAGTTCGATAGGGCAATTGTAGATTCTGTGTGGAGGAAGAACCTCTGCACAACCCTTGTCAAAGACCTCTAGGAAGTCCTGGTACTCAGTAGGAATTCCTGATGCGATGGACCCCACTACATGATGCGGGGAATCAAGATCCATGGGAGACGGATCAACTAGAGTAAGTTGAGCGATGGCGCCTAGTACCTGTGAAGGGGACGCATCGCTGCCCATGCGGGTAAGACATTCGGACTGGCAAAAGGCAGACTCAAAGTATAACTGACCCGAAGTCCAGTCCACAACGGGGTTATGGACACGTAACCACAAGAATCCCAGAATGAGTCCGAATTGTGGCGTAGTGATTAAGTCAAAAGAGATTATCTCCTTATGGGTATCCTGAATCACCAGGGTCAAAGGAGCGGTTTATTGTCTAATGGGTCCTGAGATTAAGGACGTACCGTCCACTGCTTGTACTGGTTCAGGTCGGGTCTTGTTCTGTAGAGGGAGATTAAGAGTGGTCGCTAGAGTGATGTCTATGTAATTGCCGGTGGCACCGGAGTCAATGACTAAATGAACCATGTGTATTGTGTCATGAGTGTAGGACAATGTGGCCTGAATTGTGAAGGGTTTCATGCTGCCGAAGGTGGACATGGTCATTGAGGGGGTTGAATCTTGGCCCGTCTGTGCCCCCACGTTTAGGGACGAGCCTTCTGAAAACCCGGGGTTTTGGGTTTAGGTCAGAGGGGACATTCCATAACGTAATGTCCATTGAGACCACAGTAGAAACCGGCATTAGCTGCCCTCCTACGTTCTCTCTCAGTGGCAGTGATCGGGCTATGATCCCTCCAATCTGCATTGGTTCCCCAGAAGATTCTGTGGGCAGAGAGGGCCGGGAGGAGACAAAACTGGATTCCGACTTACGTTCCGTCTGTCGGGCATCCACCTGTAAGGCTAAATCCACAAGTTCATGGTATTGGACAGGTAATGAAGGAACCACGGCTAAAGCGTCTTTCATGGCATCGTTCAATCCCTTGTAGAAAACCACAGCCATCTTGTTCTCCGGCCATGCGGTTTCAACAGTCAACTGATTGAACTTAGTGATATATTCAATAAGTGGAGACTTGCCTTGTGAGAGATTTAGCAGCTCTAGATCCCGAGACTGGGCCTTGTGTCGTGTGTCAGACCTTGGTCATTTCGGCTACTAGGAGATCGAAATAATATAAAATAGGACTATTGCTCTGGAGCAATGGATTGGCCCAGGTGGTGGCAATACCTCCCAGATGGGATAGCGTGAAGGCTGCCTTTGTGGTGGCGCCCGGAAACGCCTGGGGTCTGCATAAGAAGTGTAGTTTACACTGATTTAGAAAAGTGCAGTACTTGCCTGGGTCTCCCTGAAACTTCAGGCGCAGCCAGGGGAAACGGAGTGGGCACAAAAATGGGTGTAGTGGATGCACCAGTGGGAGGGGCAGTTGGTTGTGCTAGGAGGTCCCCAAACTCAGGATCAGAATGCAAAGCATGTTGTTCACTGTGAATGGTATCAAGACGCAGATCGAGTGCCGCCGTGGCAGCAGCCATGTCAGTACGTAAGACCGTAATGGCTTGCACCAGAGCAACCACTGGGTCCCCGGAAGAGGCATCCATACTCTAGGCGATGAGTGGCTTCTCAGTCTGTCAAGACTGCTGGATCACGTAGAGTAAATATACCTCTGTCTCTAAGTATCCAACAGCGAGATATAGAAAACTCGCTGTTCGATTATTAGAGCCACAGGTGGCAGGAACAGGAACACTGGATCCTCTGAGTGGCCGTGGTTGGAGAGTTGGCCAAAACAGTGGGAGGAAAGTAACTGCAGAAGGAAAAACAGGATGGTAAAGGAGGGTCCCTGTTCCCTCAGTGAACTATGCTGCAGTAACCAGGAATGGCACCTGGAAACATAGGTAGATGAAACAGAAGTTCACTGGACGCACCTGGGAGGCAGAGGATTCACTAAGGCGACCAGGGTGGAACGGAGGTCATAGAGTACGTGGTTTCCAAGGTCAAGTATTCAAAGAAGAATAATTCAAGGCAGTGGTACAAAAGGTTGATCCAAAAAAACTGTCTGTGTACAAATCTGTGGGTCAAGTAATGGGTAGAAATCAGAAGCGGTAGCAACACAGCAGAATCGGGGCATGGCAGAAGGCAGTCCAAGAAACGTAGTCCGGGGTCCAGAAACCGAACATCAGAATGCGAGCAAACAAACAATGAAACGCCAAACACCGGGAAACCATAGCTGAGAAGCGAGGTACCGGCACAAACATCTGCTGTTTTATGGTGATGCCATGGAGAAAATGTCACGTGATGACAATGTACGTGTCACGTGACAAGTGCTGTATCCCGTCAGCATGGAGGCGTGTCTAGGAGATGAGTGTGCCTCAACCAGAGACGATGGACCATGCGAAACCTGCCTTTGCAAGGCCCTCCTTATTCTGCATCTGTGTCGTGTTGCCATAGTGATGCACTTCCCTGATGTTAAGCATCATGGAAGCTGCCAGGAGCGCCGTAGTCGATGTAGTTGCCAAGGGCGCCTTAGGTGGTGTCCTCCTCTGCACAATGGTGGAGGTATAGATCCCTGGTGCTGCAGCAATGCGCTGCATGGCTTACACATAGAGGTAGACAGGGGTCTGGAGGGAAAGCGGGATTCTGATTGCAGGGACCTTGAGGGCATGACAGTTATAAATACTCAACTTTGAGAATTCCTGTAACAGCGCCAGCGATGCCCACAGGCTGTGTGAGCACGTTGGAAATGCAAATAAATAAATAAATAAATTCAAAACTCTGGCATTCTCTGCAAGTCCTTGCTCTGCTAAAATATATGTATAAAGAGTGTCTATTGAATTCCAGTCCAAATAAAGTATGCGTTAATCGCTTGTTGCTTTATCGCCCTTCTTCTTAGTCATCAATCGGGTCTGGACACATGGAAATTCTTCTTCTTGTCTTGCTTCTGGATCAGCAACGGTGGGAGGGAGGGGTTTGCCTTTATAAACCTTCATGTCATTCAGATGCAACCAAGCTCTTCTTCCCTAAACCTTAACAGCTGAAGGGGACACTTCTTCATCACAGAATGGGCCATTAAAGCTAGGCTCATGCCACTTCTGGGTAAAGTTCTTGATCAGGATCAGTTCCCCAAAATATAACTTAGATGGTGGTAATTGTTCACTTGGATTGGTTGCCGAATTATCTTCTGTGTTCCTAGGCCGTCCCACCTGATGCTTGACTTGATCTGAAATGAAAGAAATACTGGTAGTCATACATATCAAATAATCATGCATATCATCATCTAAAGTTTTTGCTACACTCTGTGCATCACCTCTAATCCTAGATGGAGGTGTAAGAGGCATTTTCATTCAACACCCTGTTACTAGCTCATGTGGGGTGCTGTGGCGGTCTGACTTTGCCTGATTTCCAAAGGGCATTTAAGGCCAGGGGTAGGCAATACAGCCATCCCTTTTTCAACGTCAATTTAATCTTGGCAATCCTTTCTTTGAGGAGGCCTTTGAGTCTCTCACATATCCCATTCGCTTGTGGGTGATACGCAGAAGAAAACCTGCGCTTTATTCTTAATAAAAGCCCTATTTGATTGAATAGCTCATTGACAAAATGTGGCCCATTATCGGATCTTAGCACTTCACACACACCCCACCTCGGGAAAACTTCACGTACTAAAAACTTCACTGTGCAAGTGGCATCAGGGTGTGTACACGGACTGGCTTTGATACACCTAGAGAAGGGACACACCACCACTAATAGATACCTATATACATTACATGTCTGCAGCATATCGACATAGTCAATATGTAAATTCTGAAACGGACCATTCAGTCAAGGTATTACTCCTCTAATCCTTCTTTGTATGCCCAGCAATTAACTTTTGACACACAATGTAATGCACCATAAACAGTGCAACGTGTTCCAACAAATTAGGAATCAACCAGTCATCTGCAATATTGGCAGCAAGACTTTCTCTTGTTGCATGAGCGGTGTAATGCAACTGTTCAAGCCCGACATTCAATAAAGTTTCTGGCATCACTGGCTTTCCAGTGCTGTCCTGTCGCCATGATGCTTTCATGGGGATAAAGAACACCCACTTTGTTTCTGCAGTTCTTGCTCTTCCTGTCTTGTGCTTCTCTGAATCTCTATTAATTGGGTTATTGACAGCATATTAAACCCCTCCTGCACTAACATGGTTGTAGCTGAATTTTCTTGAATATCTTCAGTATCAAACCTCAAAATTTCTGGCGAATATGAAACCCTTTTGGCTTCTATGTCTGCAGCTTCGTTCCCGCAAGAGATCAACTCTGTTTAGTATGTGCTGCAAATTTTACGCCCGCTATGGCTACTGGGAGCTGGTGCCTTAATGAGTCTCTCCAATAAAGGTGCATGATGCACTGGAGAGCCATCTGCGTGGAGGTAGCCCCTCCTTTTCCAATGTGCCAACACTGCATGTACGGTTGAGGTCACATAGGCGGAGTCACTGTACACTGTCCCTTCCTGTCCTTCATGTGCGACAATAAGTGCTATTAATTCTGCTGCTTGTACTTAAAAGTGAGACTGTAGTCTTGCACTTGCTACTTACTCGAATTCCCCATTTAATCTGTGCCTGACTACTGCAGCGCCTGAATGCCTTTCTCCACTAGTCAAATCAATTTTCGAAGAACCGTCAATAAAAAGAATTTCTCCCTGCCAAAGCATTCTCTTTCACATGAGGTATATCATCATAGAATTCAACATAACTAGCACAGTCATGCACATGATCACCTTCTTCTACGGGCTCAGCTATGAATGTGGCTGGGTTCACTATTTTACATCTTACCTTTTTAATCGTTGATTAGAAATCATTACCTCATAAACTGAAGCTCTTTTGGATGTCAATGTACCCTTGGGTTTCTCTAGAATAGCAAATAGAGCATGCTCTACATAAAGGGTCATAGAGCAGTTCATGACAATACTTGTGGACTTCTCAATGGCAAATGCGCTAGCTGCCAAAGATTGTTCACAAGGGAAGCGTGCTCTCATGACTGGGTCTAAAATCCCACTGTAATATGCCTATGGTTTATAATCTATTGTGGTTCTTTGTGTAAGCACTGCTGTCATTACTGACCCATTTGTGTGTGAAAACAAATAAAATTCCTCACCATAATTGGAATCCCTGAAACTGGGGCTGTACAAATTGCTTTTTTCAATTCCTCAAAACCTTCCATTTCTTCGGTCCATTCTAATTTTGTTTTACAAACTTGTGCCATTTTAATGCTTGCAGAAGTGGCTTTGTATATGTGCTGTAATCAAACACCCAATCTCTAACGTAATTACATAAACCCAGAAACTGTTGCATCTGTCTCACTGTGTTCAGTTTTGATGTTTTCATGATTGCCTCAGCTCTCTTACGTGTCACTTTCTTTCCTTCATGCAAAATCAACTGACCTATGTATAACACCTCTTCTTGACAGTACTGTAACTTCTCCTTGTCCACCTTATATCCTTCACCTGCTAAAATAGTCATTAATTGGCTAGAGACCTGTCTACACTCATCCTCTCTTTTACTGCAAATCAATAGGTAATCTACGTACTGTATCCCTGCACTTTCGAGATTGATATTGCCTAGATCCATCTGTAGGTATCTGTTAAAGATCGATGAAGACTCACAGTACCCTTGAGGTAAACAAGTGTGTTTTCATTTTTTGGGGGCGAAACGTAAAGGAAGTCAAGTCTTGTGAATCCTTGTGTAACGGGATCGTGAAGATAGCATTTTTTTAAATCGATCACTGTGAAGGATCAAGCGTCTACTGGGATCATACACAATATTGTTGCCGGATTAGGAACTAAAGAAACTCAGCATCTACAATCTGGTTAAAAGGTCTCAAATCCTGGATAAATCTCCACGACCCTCCTTTAGATTTATTAATTGGATACACTGCAGTATTACACAATGACTCTGATGGCACCAGAATCCCCTGATTCGTCAGTGTGGAAATAGTCTGAAATTTACCTTCATCAGCTACTGGAGACATGGGGGACTGTTTTGCTCTGGGTAAAATTGCTCCTGGCTTAAGCTTTACTTTAACCTCTCCTATCCCCTTCAATAAACCTACGTCAAAGGGGCCTGTGGTCCATAGGGCCCTCGGCACCTTTTCAAGATTCTCCTGATCCACATTATCGCCATTCTTTGTGGGACTTCCCCTTTCTCTAGCCTTATCCAGTATATAATGCTCATGAAGAACACTACTTCATCATCGTTTCATTCTTCCTTTAACATATAGTCATCAGTTATGTCAGTTAACTGGTGTATGTCTTGAATAGAACAAAGAAACGGACATGTCACATTTTCCTATGGAGACCAGTAATTTATCAGTAAAAGGAACTCAACTTGCAGCTCCAGGGAACTCTTGAGCGTTCATGGCAATACCTGACATTGGATATTTACCCTCTCGTATACACAAACAAGTTGCTCCAGTGCCTACAAGAAAAGAAAAGGATTTGCCTCCTATCGTTACATCGACCCTTGGTTCCTCTTGGGGACCTGTTGTCACAGATAGTACTGAACACATAAAGTCACCCTGTGAGCTATCCTATTGCGGGTACAAACTCATCTCCGTCCCTGTGAAAGGATTTCCTCCTACCACAGTGACACTTCCTATTCTAGGTATCAATACTTGTCCTGTATTTGCATACTGCTGTGTCTGCATAAGGGCTTGTTGCGACTGCCCCTGTGGTGGATTCATCTGTGCTTGTCCCTGATGTGGCACCTGCTGTACTTGCAGTGCTTGTGCCTGATAAGATGTGTGATCTTGGGCAAAGCCCTCTCTGGTCTCTGTGCTGTATGACGGAGAATAAGCTGTCCCCCCTCTGGATAACTGGCCATTCTGTACATTCCCTCGGCTCTCGCATACGTGTGCAATAGGTCCCACAATTCCAACATGCTGGGGGAACCCTTCTGACAATCCTTGGTTATATCCTCCTTGAGCACTCGTTCTGTGTGTTTTGAAACCCACCGTTGTGGGATATTTTGACCCACCCACCTGTGCTATGTTACATCACTTTACTGCATTGGTGCAAGAAACAGCACAAAATGGACGCACTGACTCCTGTGCGTGCCGAGATCGTTAAACTGTGTTTCATAATAACCAGAAAATGGCTGCACAGTTCAGGTGGGTGGAACAGAGTAC
The DNA here is from genome assembly GCF_040938575.1 of Ambystoma mexicanum. Classification (NCBI taxonomy): domain Eukaryota; kingdom Metazoa; phylum Chordata; class Amphibia; order Caudata; family Ambystomatidae; genus Ambystoma; species Ambystoma mexicanum. Next base: position 1,265,204,751 of record NC_090934.1, on the reverse strand, counting down.
TCACTGCAGGGAAGTGCCAGTCTGCTCTACAACATTTTACATGGAGCGAAGTGAAAGAGGCAGCATCATTGTGCTGAAAACCCAAAATGCCTCTGTAAAATGACACTTTCCCAACCTTAAAAATGCTGCTTGGTGCTAAATTCATCATTTTCCCATGTACCACTTTGATCAAAAAGGCCCTGTGATGCCTAGAATCCTTCCTTGTATCTCAGAGGAACTGGGCCTCATTTGAATGACAGCTCCTGTCAATGTATCCGTGAAAAATCAACCCGGGGCTCCGTTTTCATTTTACACCGGAAATGCAGCTATTTCTTTGCAACAGTATCAAGAGTCAGCTGTCCAGAGAAAGACTCAAAATAGATGCCTGTAACTGTATCCATGCTGCAAAACAACTCCAGCACTCAAGAAAAGAACTATGGGCACAAAGTGTATATTTGCTGGAGATGAAAACCTGACTGAAGGTGGAAAATCGCCTATTTTAATATACATTATTGTGTAAAGACTTAATTACTTAGAAATGTAAAGGATTTGTCACTGGTAAAAATACCCCTATAAGCTGTTTAAATTCTATAGGTTTAAAGTTAAGATTTAAAAGGAGAAAATCAAAGCTAAAACCCAGACTGAGTTGGCAAACTATATAAAATGAAAAAAAGTTGCTCTGCCAGTTCCTATCCCTGAGAAAGGGTGACCCCTCATAAACTGCTGGCACAGGAAAGGCTAATTGCTAGCTTGGAGGCTTTGAATACCCAGGACAATGGGACTTCCTAATTTGCATCAGACATTCATCTTTGCTTCAGGCTGAGACAATAGCAGGCTAAGACTCTCACCTTTGAAGTGTGAGGTGCAGGAAAAATCAGTCAACAAAGAGGCCCCTCCTCCTGCTTCAAAGGAATTGGTATTTGCTGGCAGTTGGGGAAAAGAATAAACAAACTGAGAAAAGTGACTTTTGGTTTTAAAAAGCTTATTTGTAACTGAATCTTAAAGACATTTAACTTGGCAGCAAGAATAAGGAAAAATATAAAAAGTTGTAGTTTTAAATGTAATTTTATGCTCTTTCTGTGAAGACTTAGTGGAACTCCTTACTGCCTAAGGAACAGAAGTTGTAAAGAATCACAGATTGTGGGGAAAGTGTTGATATTGCACACATAACATTTTGTACATACATTCCAGGGGTAATTGCGCATCTGTGTACAAAGTTGGGAAATTTGAGGCCAAAGCTTTCATGGTTAAAATTGCCAAAATGTAGCAGAAAGGCAAAACCAGGTCCCACAGACTTGGGGTTTGGATTGAAATGTGACCCACAAAATATGTAACTTGTGTGTATAATTTTCTCAGAGGTTCTAAATGCATAAATATGTATGTGTGGGAAAGTTAGATTTTGGTTCCAGTGGCTTGGGGAGGTTTCTAGGCATTGTAAAAATCCTCCCATAAACATGACATCCTTTTCTGTGATTCAATCAGCGGAGAGCAAGGCAGAAACTATGCTTTTGCCCAATCCTAGCATTATGTGTTTGGGTAGTAAGCCTGCCCCTGCCATATACTTTAGTGATGTCATTTGGCATGATAAATAAGGGAACATGACAACACACACAGACCGATTTCCTGTGTGGCATCCTGTTCCTGATTTCTACATCCTACTTGATCCTGATTCCAGATTTCATTGCAAAGCCAAGGCATATGCATTGCTCAACCCTTTTTCAGCTAGGCTTAAAACTCTCTCTAAAAATTCCCAAAACCGCAGGGAAGCACCCTGACCCAGCTGGCTTGCTACTGCTAGATGCATGTTGCAAACCCGCCATGCCACTGATCTCCAGTCTCCAGTCACCAGAAGGACAAGTCCAGTCCAGTCCGGTGACCAGAATGGCCTAGATGATCCTGTTTTGCCAGAGTTGCCCAGCTTTCCTTGGTTAAATCCGATCCGTGTGATGACCAGAACCCTTGACGGTCCAAAATCCTAAAATAAGTGGACTGTAAGTATTAATAGGAATCATAGAAAACCATAGCATACCTTCCCTTGCCTTGTCTCATCCCAACCTCTAAACCATCCTATCCTTATCTTAATAACTTGTCACATTGTCAAAATCCTTATTGCAATACTGTTCCTGATTTATCTTGTTAAGCGCCATTTCTTTAGTCATTTCTATCTTGTGTAAATCTTAAACCATCCATCCAACTTCGAGTGATCCGACTGGTTCCGCCGGAGAGGACACTGGGAATCTAGTGTTGAAGTCATGAATCAACTCTAGAGCTTACTGGGTCCCTCCATGGTATTCTGGCCGGAATTCTCTAGCATAGAGTTAAACTATAGTAAATATTTTCTTGTACAAACTGAGCTTCTTTTCTGTTTTCACTGCCAGATTTTCCTAAAAATGCCTCTCATTCAACCTTGCATGTCTTCCTCAGTTTTATAGCTAGAGACTTCATTTCGCAACCCAAAATCCAAATCAGTATATTTCACCAATTTTTCTTAAAATCCATTTGGTTAATTTTAGATGAGAATCCGTGTTTTTGCAAGGTTTTACACGTGTGATTTTTGTTCTAAATGATTTTCAACCTTACATTCAGATTCAAAGTGTTTAGTTTTGCTCATACTATAGTTCATAATTGTTAGTATCTTTCAAATATTGCTCCCATAGAAATGTGTACTTATTTAACAATTTGTACACACATTCATTGTTTTACCCAGCCATTTCCGAAATGTCATTTTAAAAGTGTAAAATTTCAAATCCTTTTTCTCTCTTGTTTGGGGAGGGAAGGTTAGGTTTGAATTCTGTTTTCCATTCCTTATTCCCGATTACCCGCTGCTTCCTTATCTCTATTTAGAATTGTTTATTTGTGGGTTGAGGAATATTGCAGCGGGAAATCCTAACTTAAGTGCTATCTTTCCAAACAAGCCAAGTGTTCTTTTCTCTGGTGTTTTCCTTCTATGTTGCTGTAGAGTGAATTTAAGTGCATTACATACCTCCCTATCTGTTATTGTCACCACATTGGTGATTGCTGCTCCCTATTAAAAAGTATGTTTGATTTGAATTTTAAATAAATAAATATTACCTTTACCAATACGCCTGATTCCTGGTCCATTGTGACCTGGGGTATTTGAGAAGGGGTGTGATATGAGTGGTATATCACTCAGAATATTGAACCTATAGACATAATAAAATAAGCATTTCAGCTGTGCGCTGCATAGTAGGCTGAGACCAGGGTGTATCGCCTGATTGGAATACTTAACTGATTTGGCGGCTCGTGCCGTGATTTTGAGTTTGAGTTACCACCCGTGACATTCTAGCACAGCGGACTTACCTGCAGGGTAGCGACACCTTGGTTGGTGTACTGTGCTACACTGTACAAGCGCCTCACAAAACAAATACTCCAAAACAAGGCCTGCCTGTAAAAGTAAATCAACCCCAAAATAATTAATAAAGAAATTGATATTTCCAAAATGGCGATTCCTGTGGAAATTAGCATGGCTAGGAGGGAGCATTCCTGCACAAGCTTTTTGTCAGGGGTGAGTGGCCAGAACAGAATGAACATGTCTGGTTGCAGGAAATCACAGAACAGGTCACTGCCATGAACCTGGATACATGGCAGGACAAGGGCCCATTACACCAAGCTCTCAATGAATTGTACATGGCCCCAAAAGTTAAAGAGGAGCAAAGTAAAATTTCCAGAATTGCAGTGATGCAGGAAAAGCATGCTGAAAACATAGTTCTGGCACAAAATCAAATTGAATCACTAGAGAGAATCCAGAATGATCTCGACTCTGCAGAACAAAGGCTAATGAAGAGCCAAGAATTAGAGGCAGAATATAGATATTATGTCACAAAAATTAAAAGAAGATCTGGCTCTCCTACAGAAAGAGAATGCAGAGCAAGACACCCAATTACAGGCACTGAAAGAGGAGTGCAAGGAAAGGGTTGACTCTCTGCAACAAAGTCAATAGAAACGGGCTGGAGAATCTATCTATGTAAAAATCAAAGTCTATCTGCGGAGAACAGATAGTTACCCCCTACAAAACCAGATAGAAACCTTGGAAGAAGAAAATGATTAATTATGAGAGACCTACACTCTCAAACAGAATTTGATGAGGAGCGCCAGAAATCCAACGCCATCAAAAAACAAAGGGACGACCTGTCTGAACAAAGGGGCACCCTAAGTCAGGAGAGACGCTTTAGGCCAGGAAGTAAGCCAATTAAAAACTGAGCTAGAGGGAAGAAAGCTGGCCCTCCAGGAGCTCAATGAATTAAAGACAGAATATGGGAAGCTACTAGAGCACACAAGACGGGTGGAGGATGCTCTGGAAGGGAACACCGAGACCAAATATACTAAAACTCAGGCGGTGAGTCTCCTGCAGCAGAAATTGGCCCAGTATTTCCAGACCATGCAGGAAGCGCAGAGAGACAACAAGGCGCCCAGATTTGAGTTTATCACCAAGAAAAAGGGGCTGAAAAAGGAAAGGTAGATAGGGACAGAGAAACCCCTGATCATCACATAAGGATTCCTGTACTCATGGACTCTTACCCCTTCAATACCATGAACTCTGACAGCTTCATGTCTACTGGCACATATGAACCAGGGGCCATTGGGATGGTAGAACTCAATAGAGATGGCAGGATGGGACTGACAGATCAGCGCCCCCCAGAAATTGATGGGCGGGCGTCCCTGTACAGATCACCAAATGTTAAGGCTAATATCTCTGACCAGGAAGACTCCTATGAGGGGAGAGTCAGGGAACTGGACCCACAAAAATACTGCCTTCCAAAAAATCAGTTTGTGAAATTTGGTAGGGAACTCCAGGAAATAAAGCGTGCCCTTAAGACCTCTACTCAGTTGGGGCTGTGGGGTGGGGGGGTACTCCGCCAATCCTGGTAGCAGGGGAGAGTCGGAAGACTCTTCTGAGCACCACAGTGATTGGGTCCTAGGTCCCAACATTCCGCAGAATCAGGGAGTGCCTAGAGGATCAAGAAGCTACCTCCAGTAGCAGTGCCTCTGAGTCTCAGGACGAGTGGACTCGGGTGACTAAAACCAAAAAGGCAAACAAAATTAAGAGAGTTATGCAAAAAGATCCCCTTAAGCAGATCAAGGCCATTAGGAGTGTTATAACTCCATATCATAGAAATGCAAAGTATTCTGTCTGGGAACACCTAGAATTATATGAACAGATGGACACTTTTCATCTGAAGGACAGCCAGAATTGCATACAATATGTGAAGTGGACATTCTCTCCTGAATACTCCAGTTTCTTTGTGGGACTGGAGGATCAGAACCACTCAAGATGGTCCACCTACAGGGTGGCCATCTTAAAACATTTCTCTGCACATAGAAACCCCCAAAAGGCCCGCAAAGTGGCCTACACTCTGCAGTGCGGGGAAGATCAGGCCCCACAAGAATTTGTGCAGGAGCTCAAACGCACCTTTGCGCAGACCACCAGGAGGATGCGCACAGATAGTCGGGAGTTCATCACCACCTTCTTCCATGCGGTCCCCAAATAGATAATGACCCAGCTGGTGAGGGACTTTCATGAGAAGAGATCACTGGACTGGGTCATAGAACAGGCGACCCGCATTTATGAGGTACAAAAACCTGTAGATAACAAAAACACAAATAAAAACCCCAAAGCAGCCAATGCCCCGGCTGCTGCTAAGGTGGCGGAGGTAAAGGTTGCCCCTATTTTAGATCTGGAAATGGGGGGGCCTAAAAATATACCTGTACAACATCCATACAGCCAAAGAACCAGAAGGCCCTCGGGCCAATCCCAGACAGGTAGTCAGGGAGGTAATCCCACAAATGGGACCCCTAACTCCCCTGATTACATTAGCCACTGATACAAGGGTAACAAACCCATCCTGGGGTATATGTGGACTCACCCAGCCAAAGGAGGGGGAATCCAACCAGGTAGGTACCACCCCAGGAAACTTTGCTCCTAACTTTCCCCAGGAGGGCAGTAATCTCCCAAATGCCGGGTTGAGTTTCTTTCCCCGGTACCCTCAAAACTTCAACCTACAGAACACCCCTCATTTCTTTCCCCACTTTCCAGAGCCCAGACAGCCCAATCCAGGAGAGGGGAGGCCAAGGGGGGAGGGTTACCCCAATTTTCCAAACCCAGGGTATGGGAGAAGGGACAGTTACCCTTCCCGTGATTCACCTTGGATGGACCAAAGACCCCCATACCAGCTGGAGTGGGTGTCTCAACTGGAGCGCCAGGTCCAGAACTGGTCCCAGGATCTGGGTCGTATTTTGAGGGCTCAGCAGAATCCTCAGATGAACATGACAGCTCAGAACCCCACAAACCAAGGGTCTGGTACTCCAGAACAATGACAGGGAGAGAATCCCGACAACCCATCGGTTCCAGAGGAGGCGGCACGGGGGAAGGGAGGTGTAAAGCCTTAGAGGAAGCTCCCTTCCCCACCCGTGAAAAGCCCCTGGACACCCAGGAACCAGAACCAAAATCTCCTGCCCCCGACAGTCTGCAACCCAAGGAACAGAGGGCGGGTAGGAGAAATAAAGAACCCAAAAAGACCCATTTTGTGGAGGAAGTTAGGGTCCTTCAATTTGAAGGAGAAGGATCCTCAGAAGATTCTGGAAAAAAGATCTTCTCCTTCAGGGATGGAGGAACTCCTCCCAAAGAAACATGGGTCCCAAGAGATTCTAATGAAGACTGGGTGAATGTGGGGACTGAGTTAGAATCGCCCATCATTGAACCCCAGAATGATAATTTAGGAAACCACACTGCCCCAAACCTAGTCTGGTGACTGCCTCCAAAAAGGGGGGGGGGTGGCAGAATCAAAACCAGGGGAGCCCAAAACTCCCCCAATATCCAACTGCCATATTTTTCTTGAAGATCCCCAAGCTCCCACACAGAATCATGCCCAAATTACCCGTGTGGGAATCAAGGATTAAGAAATTGTCACACTCACATGTGTCTCTGCAGGAGCGATGGATGAGCCTCGCTTGACCCCGAGTACTCACTTCCCCTGTTTTCACCCGTAGGGATTCCTGTCAAATACAAGATATACACACAGACCTCAATTCACCCGATTCCCCTGGACCCTTCCCTTCACTTTACGTATGTTGTGATGTCCCCTAAGGGCTTACCTTGATATTTAGTAAGGTGAGCACTCCATCCTGCATTCGCAGGGGCGCGATTCGCTCATTTGTATGATGCCAATGTCTGTTGGCTGAGTTCAGATGACACACGCTGTTATGACTTCACCGCAAGGCCGCGTGTTCAAGGCGCCAGTTTCTTCACTGGCAAGAAGTCTTTTCCGCTGAGAATGTTTAGTGTCCTGATTGTCTGTATTGCCTTGTTTGCCAAGGTATTTTGTGGGTGAGTAGCACTGTGTGTAGAAGTCAGCTGCTGGTAGGTAAGCGCAGCGTCTTAAATTCAAGCGCACCTGGTAATGTCTCTCCCTTTTCCTCTGCAGGAGTGGATTATGTGACATTAGAGCCTCGAGTCCGAGTTCAGCGCTACCGGATACTTGGTGGTTTGGTAAGTTTTCACCGAGGCTTTGGTAAGTATGTACTGCGTTATGAGAGAGAGCGCAGTGCAATAGTCTCCGCGTTATTGGGGCGAGCGCAATGACTAATGTCTCTTCTTTCTTTTGCAGGGGTTTGTGCGCTCGTACAACTAACCTGGATTTTCAGCGTCGCGGGAAGATTCAGTGAGTATGCGCAGCGTTATTGAAGTGCGTGCACTAACGCTGTTCTTCTTTGTTCTTACAGGTGCCGGTGTTGAAGTCCCCTCTTGACCGGAGATAGCTGCAGTGTGGAGAAAGCACAGAGTACTTGTAAGCAGAAGCAGAAAGTTCTGGAGCAGGTAAGCTGAAGCAGGATGATCCGGAGCAGGTAAACTGAAGCAGGATGATCCGGAGCAGGTAAGCTGAAGCTTGGCTGATCTAGAGCACGGCAAGTGTGTTGCTGATGCAGCTCGTAAGCAACACGAAGCAATGGAAGAATCTTGGGTGTGGCTTATATAGTCAGCCACACCCAAACACTAAAGAGCTTTGGCAACAGGAAGTGGTAACCAGGAAGTTCCTACAAACACTAGGGAGGAATTAAGTGGATGTATCTGCAATGGGCTTTATGTGTGCCTATGCCAGGCCTGTCAAGCCTGCACCCAGCTTGCCCCAACTACCTACCTGGTACCCATGACAGAAATTGACCAACTGGCCCAAAATGCACATTATCTCTGCCCCCTTGAGGAGAAGGAAGGAAGATTTTATGCCCCGGTCCAAATACAAGGGCAGTGTACAGTGTTGGCACTGGTGGACACTGGATCCCAAGCAACTCTTCTGTCAAAGAGGGCCTTTGATCAGCTGAATTCAGGAAGGGAGGATAGATACCAGATCTCTCTCACCCCTCTTCCTGGACAAATTCAGAACTTTGATGGGAATGAAATTCCTGTCGAGGGGTCTGCGGATCTGGAAATTAAAATTGGGCAACACAAGGTGAAACACCCGGTCATAGTCGTGACTCCGGAGGGCACACCATGTTTACTGGGGAATGACATCCTGCAAAGGTTGTCCCCACCTAATAGATTGTGTAAACAAGATCCTCTGGATCCAGACTAACCGGCCAATAAAATTAAAATAGTGTCAACCATGTTAGTTTAAATGGCACATGCCACATGGTTGAACAAAAACAGGATCATCTTGAGTTCCATTTTCAAAACCACCAAATCCCTGATGTGACAGTAATTGCTGTAGGACAACAAACTGGTGATGGGAATTCCTCTCTATTTCTGAAAATCAACCTTCCTTCCAGTTTCAAGTAGCAGTCCACACTGGAAGGAAATACTCTGAAATTCTATACTAATTCACAATCAGAAATACCAACTCCATAGTCCAGAATGATGAGAAACCAGCTCAAAGTTTAGCTGACATTCAGAAGATTAGAGAACAGTTTTTCATCCCTATTCAGTTAAATGAGGGCAAGGAATCTGTTCTCGCCCGAGTGTGCATGACGAACGGCAAGAGCTTCATCAGCGAAGCCATGTTTCGAAAACTCCCAAAAGATCCAGCCATTCCCACATTTAAATTGATGAATGGCAAGTGGGACTGGAAGCTCCCAATTCCAAACATCTCCTGCCTAGCAGGTGTATGCTTAAAATTTCTATAGGCAACAAAAGCATAGCACATAATTGTTGGGTCGTGCGAGATATCCCTGCTGCATTCTATTTAGGCAGTGACATTCCCAATCACTTTGCCATTAATTTGGACCTGATGAACTACAAAGCCTGGACCCAATTAGGGGGTAATCTCATGGATTTTGACGATTCAGAAAAAGCATTTTGGTCAGCCCAATTGCTGCCGTATGCAGTTGAAGTTCAAATTGGAGAGGAAGTCACCATCCCAGGACAGACACGACTATTCCCACTTGAGTTAAAAATTAAGAGGACAGAAACTGCAAAATCCTGACGCATATGTTCACCTCAACGACCATCTCCAACAGCAAGGGTTGGGGTTAAACCCAACACCATTAATCAATGTAGAACACAACACCATTCCAATATTGATGGATAACAGAGTCCTTAGGAGTATCACTCTGGGCGCAGGCACCATTATTCGAATGGCTGTTGATGACCAATATTTCTCCATAGATTTAGGTAACAAACTGATAGGACCAATCCCCAATGACTGTTCTGACAGTAATAGCGAAAATGACATAACACCGGACAGGATCTTTACCCGGCAATGGGGAAATTTCCTGGTGTACTTTTTCTGCCTTTATGGTAAGGGAGAGGTGACCTGTGACTTCAGGAGGGATGAGGTGATCTTCCAAGTCCACAAGGACTGCCTTCCCTGCCTGAAACCCTCTGTCCAGGTCAATACTTTAACCAGGGACTTCTCCACCAAGCTGGAGGAGGCCTAAGAAATAGCCGCACCAGAAGTCTTTCCGGGCTTCAGCCAAATGGTTGAAGAGTGAGTCAACCTAGCTGATGCATGTGAGACTCTGGAGCAAAAGCAAAAGTTGAAACAAGTTTTCTTAGATGTTCACAATCTCTTTGTGTTGGACTCATATGACTGGAGTCTCACCGAAATCCATACAACAATTCCCACGGACCCGGGTATGACTCTAGTGTTTGTGAAGCAATACAGTTTGCCTCTCGCATCCATGGAGTCCCTCACAGAAATAATCAAAAATTTTGAGTCCCGTGGGATAATTTGTCCAGTCCACAGCACCTTTAATAATCCGGTGCTGGGGATTTAAAAACCCAACGGCCAGTGGAGACTCTGTGCTGCCCTAAGGGAGCTAAACAAATGGGTCCATACGCCCCGATTGCCCCTCCCCTACATAGTTACGCTCACCTGGTGTCCACGGGCTCGCCACCCAGCCCTGGTTGGATGATTTGCACTCTCAAACCCTCTCCCAGTCCCTTAGTAAGGCCTCTGGTTAAAGATGGGTCTGCAATATAGGAGAGCTGGATTCAATACCAGATTGTCTTTCTGTTTTCCCACCTCCCTTTGCCTCAACTCCTTCCTCCCCCTTGGGCCTTCTCCTCACCTTAATATTGTAAAAGGTGGATTCTCCGTCCTGCTCCTCGTGGCAGGGGCGCGTAGATGTGGGGGGCGAGCAGCGACCAAGTTACTTCACTGGTGCAAGCTCCCCTGTGGGAATCCAGGCCTGCTGCGGCTCCGTAGGTTTGCTGCTTTACAGTCTTTATATGCAGTTTTTATGTTCCTCTTAGTTCGAATAATAATGTCTTGCTTCTTTCCTTTTAGTTATGGAAAGGTATTTTGGTGGTGTCATGCAGTTTGAAGATGAGCATGGGCCGGTAGGCGAAAGCGCGGTGTGCGCAATGCTGTCCGGTGAGTAATGTGCGATGCGCAGCGCTGTTTCACCTTTTATATTGCTAACCTGTGTCTTTTCTCTCCTTGCAGGTTATGATGTTCCTTGCCGAGCGCCGTAATGTTCCAGCAATGATACTGACCAGGAGATGACTACCCAGGTAAGAATTGTGTGGCTTTCTTCATTCTGGAGGAAACGTGATTAAACGCTTACTAAGGCTGTCTTTCTTTCTCCTCTTTCCAGGTTATGGTATTCCAGGATGCATGCAGTGCTGGATGATGGAGTTCGTACCTTCAGGTGAGTGGAACTGAAGTCAGCGATGGATTGAAGACAGGATACTGTTCCAGGTAAGTTTTGTAGTTTTCTTTCTCTCTCTGCAGGTCCTTGGTTTCAGGTAAGCTGGCATCAAAGAACTGGACACGGTGAGTGTTATGCTGCCCACAGCAGAATAACACAAAGCATGTACTGCTGTTTGGGTACGGTTTAAATAGTCTCAGGTAAAGTAGTCCAGGTAAAATAGTCCCAGGCCTGCCACACCCAAAGTAGTCCAGGTAAAGTAGTCCCAGGCCTGCCACACCCACAAGACTAGACCACATAGCTCAGTTCCTTATAACTGAGCTATGTGTGTGTCTCCATGTTGGCTGAACCCCCCCAAGTTAAATAGCCCCCAGTAAATAGTCCCATTCTAATGTTGGTCTTCATGATGGTTATGAGCCTGGCGTCAAAGGCACCAGGACTGACTCCAAGAGAGTCTTGGATGAGGTTTTAAGGCATATGACCTGGCCCTAACTGAAAGGCTGACTTGCCAGTGAGGGACAGGGGCAAGGGTCATGACAACATTGACCAGGGGCTGTCCCAGATCCAGGGGCAAAGGTATACACTGGCATTGACCTGACCAATGGGTACTGGACCATACCTGTCAGTAGGGAGGACCAATACAAGCTGGCCTTTACCTTCAGGGGGGCAGCAATACATATGGACCCTTACTCACTTCAGATACATCAACTCCGGCAACAAATTTAATATCTTCTTACACGAGGCCATACCCGACTTGAGTGAAAGGGGTAACCAGGCCTATGTCGATGATGTCCTGATAAAAAGCTCAACTGTGGAGGAACACATAGCAGAAATCTGTTATGTTCTGACAAAGTTGAGGGTTGCCGGAGCAAAACTATCTCTCCAAAAGGCACAGTGGTGCAGGAACCGTGTCAATATCTTGGGGCATGAGATAACTCCTGAGGGTCTCTGTCCCCAGGAACAAAAAGTGGAAGCACTCCTGAAGCTAAAAGACCCCACAACTCTGCATGATCTAAGGAGCCTCCTTGGACTGACTAATTAGAGTAGGAAGTTAATTGAGTATTACGCAGAGATCACAAGACCCCTGATCCATCTGTTGAAGGGGGGGGCCAAGTGGGAGTGGGGTCCAGAACAAGCCAAGGCAGTAAAGCAACTCAAAAGAAGCCTCTCACAAGCGCCTTGTTTAGCTTACTCTGTCAAAAAAAGTAGTTCTTCTTGGAGACAGGGTTCTCAAATACATGCTTGACCGCAGTATTACATCAAAAGCATGACAAGGTCAATAAAGTAATCTCCTATGCAAGTAAGACTTTATCCTCTATGGAGGAAAAATTCAACGATTGTGAGAAGGCACTCCTGGCAATGGTGTGGGCATTGAAAAATTCCCAGGAGGAACACATCATAGTGGAGACTCCACACCAGCCTCTGCAATATCTCCAAAGTGACAGAATCCGGGCTGGAAATGTGAGTAATTCCAGAATTACTTCCTGGATTTTGTCAATGCAAGGCTTTCCTGTGGAGGTCAGATATGGCCAAAACAAGTAGAGTCCCCTCGCGCAAGGTCTGGCTGACTTGCATGATTGTACCAGAGAAAACTGTCTGGAGGACGAAAGTCTTAAAACCCAGGACAACTTGGAGGCGTACCTGAATTCCCCACACAAAGTATATGAAGACAAGTGCAAGGGAATGCCCACTGTTTATGTGGATGGGTGCTCCTACCATGTTGACAACAATGGGGAAAAGGAACTGGTGGGAATGCCTGGGTGAATGATGCCCCGGAACCCTCTGCTGGGTACAAAATCGGTCCTCATAGTAGTCAGGTGGCAGAGCTGGTGTCAGTTCATCAAGCCATCCTCACTGCTGTCCAACACCAACTCCACAAACTGGTCATAATCACTGATTCAGATTATGTCCGGAACTGGTTCGTGGAGCACCTGGTTAATTGGAAACCCAGAGGCATGCTATGTGCTAACAACAAACCACTCAAGCATAGCAAGCTAATACAAAATATTGATGATCTAGTCACCTCTAGTGGGATGACCATCTACTGGAAAAAGATCAAGGGTCATTCCAGAATAGAGGGACCAGACAAAACTGGAAACGACCTGGCCGATCAGCTGGCCAAAACTAGAGCCATCCAAGGGGATCTCCTTGAGATCGAGTCCCTGTTGTGGGAAATCCAGGTCCCAAACAAATGCTCACAATGAACTCTCAACTGCCCATTGGAGTAAGGGGACCCCGGATGCTGATTTAATCATGGCTCAAAAAGGGGATCCAATCATTGGTAAGTTTTATCAACACATTGAGGACCCTGAGAACTTTCCCCTGATGGATGCCGATTGCATTGGGAAAGAGGACCTCAGAGTGTTGATGAAATGTCCAAAAATGTTCCGAATCCAAGACGGTTTGTTGAGATCCATATCTGGCTATGACCAGCGGGTGTTCCTACCACATTCGGAAGCCTGATGCTAAGTCACGCCATGATGCGGCCACAGCCAGTCATCGGGGGTTTCATACTACATTAGAAATCTTGCGAGAGGTTGCATACTGGCCACACATGGGGCAGGACCTCGACCAGTACTGAAGGGGTGTCTTGTGTGTGCACAATTTCAGCCACATCACTCACAAACTGAGCTCCCCTCCAAAAGAGGGGGATGCCACTGCCTTGGTCAGATTTACAAGTAGATTTCATCGGGCCCGTGATTCACTCCTCTAGGGGGAACAAGTACATGATAACCGCAACATGCTTGTTTACTAAATGGGTGGAATGTCTTCTGGACCCAAATTTCAGGGCAGAAACAGCAGCTGCCCTGTTGATCAATCACATCTTCTCATGCTTTGGACTACCCCAAAGGATTGAGTCAGCCCGAGGTAGTCACTTCACCAGAAAAGTGATGACCAAGATGTGGGAGATTCTTGGGGTAAAAAGGAAACTACACATTGCATACCGCCAGTCCTCTAGTGGTGGAGTTCAGGGGTACAATAAAACTATTGTGAGCATACTAAAAAAGTTGTGGCAGTCTCTGGGCCAAGTTGGGACATCCAATTAACGCCTTGTCCTGATGGCCATCAGATCTACCCCTTCTTCTGCAACTAAAATGTCTCCATTTGAGCTGATGACTGGACGAAGGATGGTGCTACCCCAGCATCTGCTCTACAGGACACAAGAGCAGACATTGATAAATGCCTCCACAACTCATGAGTATGTTGAGAATCTGAGAAAACACCTTCAACATGCTTTTGTGTATGCTCAGCGGAATCTAGAAAGATCTGCAGACAGCATGAAGACCCACTATGATCTAAAGACAACTAAAAAGTAATACCAAGTAGGAGATAGGGTCTACTTGTACAATTGCTAAAGGAACCAGACCAAACAGAGAAAATTCTTGCCTAGCTGGCTGGGTCCTTTTGAAATTGTGGACAAAATCTCACCAGTCGCCTACAGAATCTGCATCCCCAAGGGCGACTTGACAGAGGAGAAGTGGGTCCACATCAACTAGCTAAAGAGTTGCCACCCCAGGCACACTTTGCAGCAAATGGAGGAGTCTACAGAAAACCCAGTGGGGGATACTTCTGAAGCATAGAAATATTTCAATGTTTACTGAGTATATCCCACGGCTGTCATCCCGATTGGTGGGAAAATTGTCATAACCGGTTTGTTTTATATTTTATAGATTTGCACTGATCATACCCAACAACCAAGGAGGACCTCCTAGAGGACCCGGAATGAGGAACCCAAGGAAATCAGGAGTGCCGCTCCACACCAGAAAAGAAAATCTGAGAGAAGGCTGGGGTATCGTTCCACATTCCAACCAGAGGCAGCGAGGAGAGTGTATTGCATCATTCACTGAGGGAAGAAGGACTCATACCCGACTGAACCTGCTTTTACAAGAAAAAAATCCCACTTGCCCAATTTCCCCATGACTGAAAGTCCAGAAGAAGTCAGAGGAGCAGGGATTCTGTGGGATATTTTGACCCACCCAGCTATGTTTAGTTACATCACTTTACTGCATTGGTGCAAGAAAAAGCACAAAATGGCCACACTGACTCCGGTGCGCGCCGAGATCGTTAAACTGCATTTCAAAATAACAAGAAAATGGCTACACCTCTGCCACACACAGTTCAGGTGGGGTGGAACAGAGTACTCACTGCAGGGATGTGCCAGTGTGCTCTGCAACATTTTACATGGAGCGAAGTCAAAGAGACAGCATCATTGTGCTGAAAACCCAAAATGCCTCTGTAAAATGACACTTTCACAACCTTAAAAATGCAGCTTGGTGCTAAATTCATCATTTTCTCATGAACCATTGTGATCAAAAAGGCCCTGTGATGCCTAGGATCATTCCTTGCGTCTCAGAGGAACCGGGCCTCATTTGAATGACAGCTCCTGTCAATGTATCCTTGAAAAATCAAAAATCTGGGGCTATGTTTTCATTTTACATGGGAAATGCTACTATTTCTTTCCAACAGTATCAAGAGTCACCTGTCCACAAACTAGATGCCTGTAACTGTATCCATGCTACAAAACAATTCCAGCACTCAAGAAAAGAACTATGGGCACAAAGTGTATATTTGCTTGAGATGAAAACCAAATTTAAAGGAAGAGTAAAATGAGCTTTTTCCTGACTGAAGGGGGAAAATAGCCTATTTTAAAGTACATTATTGTATAAAGACTTGATTACTTAGAAATGTAAAGGATTTGTCACCGTTATAAATGCACCTATAAACTGTTTTTATTCTATAGGTTTAAAGTTAAGATTTAAAAGGAGAAAATCAAAGCTAAAACCGAGGCTGAGTAGGCAAACTTTGTAAAATAAAATAAAACTTACTTTGCCAGTTCCTAGCCCTGAGAAAGGGTGACCCCTCATAAACTGCTGGTACAGGAAAGGCTTGTTGCTAGCTTGGAGGCTCTGAATACCCAGGACAATGGGACTTCCTAATTCCCATCATTCATATTTGCTTCAGGCTGAGACAATAGCAGGCTAAGACTCTCACCTTTCAAGTGTGAGGAGCAGGAAACTTCAGTCAACAGAGAGGCCCCTCCTCCTGCTTCAAATGAATTGGTATTTGCTGGCAGATGGGGAAAGGAATAAACAAACTGATCAAGTGACATTTCGTTTTAAAAAGCTTATTTGTAACTGACCTTTAAAGACATTTAACTTGGCAGCAAGAATATGGAAAAATATGAAAAGTTGTAGTTTTAAATCTAATTTTATGCTCTTTCTGTGAAGACTTAGTAGAACTCCTTACTGCCTAAGGAACAGATGTTGTAAAGGATCACAGATTGTGGGGAAAGTGTTGATATTGCACACATAACATTTTGTACACACATTCCAGGGCTAATTGCGCATCTGTGTACAAAGTTGGGAAATTTGAGGCCAAAGCTTTCATGGTTAAAATTCCCAAAATGTTTCGGAAAGGCAAAACCATGTCCCACAGACTTGGGGTTTGGATTGAAATGTGACCCACAAAATATGTAACTTGTGTGTATGATTTTCTCAGAGGTTCTAAATCATAAATATGTATGTGTGGGAAAGTTAGATTTTGGTCCCAGTGGCTAGGGGAGGTTTCTAGTCATTGTAAAAATCATCCCATAAACATGACATCCTTTTCTGTGATGCAATCAGCGGAGAGCAAGGCGGAAACTATGCTAGCAGTATGGGTGTGGGTAGTAAGCCTGTCCCTGCCATATACTTTAGTGATGTCATTTGGCATGATAAATAAGGGAACCTGACAACACGCACAGACTGATTCCTGACTTTCTTCCTGATTTCCCACGTGGCATCTTGTTCCTGATTTATTCATCCTACTTGATCCTGATTCCAGATTTCATTGCAAAGCTAAGGCCTATGCATTGCTGAACCCTTTTTCAGCTAGACCTCAAACTCTAAAAATCCCAAACACCCCAGGGAAGCATCCTGATCTAGCTGGCTTGCTACTGCTAGATGCATTCCTGCTGCAAACTCGCCATCCCACTGATCTCCAGTCTGCGGTAACCACAAGGGCCAGTCCAGTGCAATCCAGTGCAGTGCAGTCCAGTCCAGTGACCAGAACGGCCTAGATGATCCTGTTCTGCCATTGTTGCCCAGCTGTCCTTGGTTAGATCCGATCCGTGTGATGACCAGAACCCTTGACGGTCCAAAATCCTAAATTAAGTGGACTGTAAGTATTAATAGGAATCATAGAAAACCATAGCATACCTTGCCTTGTCTCATCTCAACCTCTAAACCATCCTATACTTATCCTAATAACTTGTCACATTGTCAAAATCCTTATTGCAATACTGTTCTTGATTTATCTTGTTAAGCGCCATTTCTTTAGTCATTTCTATCTTGTGTAAATCTTAAACCATCCATCCAACTTCGAGTGATCCGACTGGTTCCGCCAGAGAGGACACTGGGGATCTAGTGTTGAAGTCATGAATCAACTCTAGAGCTTACTGGGTCCTCCATGGTATTCTGGCCGGAATGCTCTAGCATAGAGTAAAGCTATAGTAAATATTTTCTTGTCCAAACTGAGTTTCTTTTCTGTTTTCACTGCCCGATTTTCCTAAAAACGCCTCTCATTCAACCTTGCATGTCTTCCTCAGTTTTATAGCTAGAGACTTAATTTCAACTCTGGATTATACCTAAGACCTATAGCTACATCCCAACCCAAGAATCGCACTCCAAATGAGTATATATCACCCGTTTTTCTTAAAACCTGTTTGCTTAATTAAAAATGATTTTTGTTGTAAATTATTTTCAACCTTCCATTCAGATTCAAAGTGTTTACTTTTGCTCATACTATAGTTCATGATTTTTAGTATCTTTCAAATGTTGCTCCCATAGAAATTTGTACTTATTTAAGAATTTTTACACACATTCATTGTTTTACCAAGCCATTTCCGAAATGTCATTTTAAAAGTGTAAGATTTCAAATCCGTTTTTCTCGCTTGTTTGGGGAGTGAAGGTTAGGTTTGAATCCTGTTTTCCATTCCTTATTCCCAATTACCTGCTGCTTCCTTATCTCTATTTCGAATTGTTTATTTGTGGGCTGAGTAATATTGCAGGGGGAAATCCTAACTTAAGTGCTATCTTTCCAAATAAGCCAATAGTGTTCTTTTCTCTGGTGTTTTCCTTCTGTGTTGCTGTAGAGTGAATTTAAGTGCATTACATACCTTCCTATCTGTTATTGTCACCACATTGGTTATTGCTGCTCCCTATTAAAAAGTATATGTTTGATTTGAATTTTAAATAAATAAATAAATATTGCCTTTACCAATTAGCCTGATTCCTGGTCCATTTTGACCTGGGGTATTTGAGAAGGGGTGTGATATGAGTGGTGTATCACTGAGAATATTGAACCTATAGACATAATAAAATAAGCATTTCAGCTGTGCGCAGAATACTAGGCTGAGACCAGGGTGTATCGCCTGATTGCAATACTTAACACAGTGGTTATTCTGAAATCTGCCTCCTCTTCCCCTATAACCCATACCTCTGCCTTGTGGTGTAAACCCGTATCTACATTGGTCCATCGGTGCAGATTATTTGCCTGTGATGTACCCATTGCTTCCTGCATTCCCATTCCTTCTCTGCTTGTCAATACTGCTCCTTCTTTGGAAAATTTCGACAGCTTTCTCTGAACCAACTTGGCTTCCTCAAATCTACTATTTTAATCTTTCCTTTTGTTCTTCTGTTGTAATAACCGGCAACGGTGTTCTATTGTCAACTGTATCTCAGCCCATCCCCACTTGTTTTTTATCTGCCTCTGTACTTGCTCAGGCAACCCCTGACATAAAATATGGTCAAACAATGGCACTGTCTTTTCCCAAGCAATAGGGTCTTCATCTTCTTTCATTTTATGTGTCATAATTGCACCCATATATGATGTGTCAGGATACTGTACCCTGAGAGCCCTCAAAACATCTGACCTACAATTATTAAATGTTGCTCCATCATGCGCTGTGTTTTGTGCAGTCACACTTGAATATCCTGTTCTCCTCCATATGTCATCAGCCCTCTCTCCAAGAATGGCTGCCAGAAGACCTTTTATGTCCCCTATGGCCAGCGTATTTCCTCTTGTCATTTTCTCTTATTTGTATATTCATTTCCCAGCCCCCAAAGTCCAACTAGGGAGCTTACACTTTAAGTTATCCTTGTCCATCTGTGGCCATGGACTGTATTGCGGTCTTGCTCCCCCCTTCTCTAACAAGAGGAACAGCGTAAAACCCACCCTGTAGTTGGATCCCACTATTCGTCTACCCATGGCAGGGATAATCGTCCCTGTCTGTCTACTTGTTGGTAATGACCATAACCTGCTTACATATGGTGGAGACTCTCCCTTCTCACTACACGATCATCCTCTGGGATGCTCAGGATATGCTATGGGATCTGGTGTTCTATCTTTAAGCAGTTCCAGATCTCACCATCTCACATCCTTATCCATTTGCGGGCTTCCTACAGGGGTGCACGCACTCCTTCCTTCTGCCCCAAGACCGGACTCTCTTACCTCGCCTGACATGTCTAGGCCCCAACTAGTATGACTAACAGCCACCTCACCTTTGTCTAGGTTCAATCTGCTCAAGGACAATGCTTGACGTTCATCACTAATCAGGTTTCCCTCCTCACTTTGTGATTGAGGTACTGGGGATCTATCATCGTTCCTTCGAGCTCCATACTCACTTTCTCATCTTAATTGCTGATTGACCTCATCAATCCTTTCTCCAATAATTTGTGCAACAAATCTTTCTTCTTCCAACACTACTCTAGATGCTGCTGGCATTGCTTCGTTTATCGGGAGAATCTCTTCCACTCTAGCCCATCATATTTCTGGACTCGTCCTCATTTGTTCTTTATGAATGAGACTGGCATCAAACCCTCGCTGTCTCCTTTTTTGTTCTATTTCTTCATCTACTTCCCTTTGCTTTCTCACATCTCTTCTAACTCTTTCTTCCTACTGCCTTTGTTCTTCCCTTCTTGCTCCTTCGCTTTCTTCCTCTTCTTCCCTTTGTATCTGTAATCTTTTGTCCCTTAATCTTTGTACTTCTTCCTCTTCTCTCTTTCTTTCCTTCCTGTCCCTCTCTTCAATCACTCGTTGTCTATTGTCATGCTTTCTTTGTTCCTCTGCCCATTTTTCAACCTCCTCCTGTTCTTCCTGATACATCTGTTGTTGTCGCTCCCTGCTTTTCCTTCTTTGCTCATCTTCCTTTAATCTCTTCTCTCGTTCTTTGTACTTCCCATTGTTCATCCTTATCTTCTCCTTGCCTAACTTCCTCAATGCTTTTCCCATCTATCTTAAGTAATATCTGTCCTCCCATCCATTCGTTTTGTACGAGCTTTACCTCATCTGCCTTATCCTTTGCTCCTTTCCATCTCTTAATCTCCTGTCTTTTTCTGTTGACAAATTCGACCATTCACTTCTTCCTTCCTTGTCTTGTATGAATTTAAAAATACCTTCCTTTCTTTTATTCTCTTCTGGACTATATCGCTACTGTAAGCGGGGGTGGGGAGGTCATATATCGGATTACTGTACCCCATCGCTGCTCTTAATTCCTTTAAAGGATACACTCCTATCTCTTCCGTAGCAACACTATTTATTTCAGTCATAGTAAGGGGGAGCTGAGAGCTCAATGCCTTCCCCCTTATGCTGATTAAGCATCCACTGCTCAGGAGACAGGCCTTCTCTTTCCTTTGATACATCTTCCAAAGTCTAAAATTGCTAATCTTTTCTCTAATTTCTTTCCTGTGTATGCAGCGTTCAAGTATGTGATCATGTGTTGCAAAACCACTCTTGACAATGATCCCCCTTGTGGCCATGGCATAAACATTTTATCTGCTGTGCCCTTTACCCATTCTGCACTGTATTGTTTGAGCTTGGGCATGTGTTTTGGTAGTGTCTTGTATAGGTGCATGAGAGGAGTATCCCCCATAATGACAAGTCTCAATTGACTGTCAATACTTACCAGATTGTTAAAGAAACCTTTTACCTTGACTTAAATCACTATTTTTAATGTTTTAAAACAACAAATATGAGCAAGCACCATTGATCGCTGCTTAATCCTCTGATTTTACTACCTTATCCTTTTGATTGGCGCCAATCGTTTCGCTACACTCATCTTTAATCACGTTACTACTTCACAATTCTATCGCTCCTCAATACTTTTTTCATCAAACAACATTTAGACTAATCAGACATTTACATACTATAAACACTGTGATCAGCTTCCAACCTATCTATGTCTCATTCATAAATATGGGGTACTTCTTCTGTCATCTTTACTTTTAATCTGTACAGGGTTTGAGACATCACCTTACACAGTCCTGACCTATGCGTTTTACATTTCTCTCTACTCCCGTTGGAGTTTGAAATGTTGCCTTCTAATTAGCTTTAATTAGGACTCTTAGGCGGTATCTCTATCTTCACAATATTTCCCTGTTACTCAAAATTACCACAATCCCGTCCCTTTATTTGTCATTCCCCTTAGTCTATTCACCATTCGGTAATCGACTTGAGGCCTTCGGTATCGACTCCTCCTCCAATCTAACCACTTTGCCTTCCATCCACAGAGCGCCCGTGGAAACTGAGCAGGGATTTCTTCAAACGGAGACCTGCCCACCGTCTTGATTCTTCTTGCAAGCTTATTTCTATTCGGCCACTCTCCACAGAAAACTACGTTCTTCCAGCTAATGGCGGAGGCTGCCCGATCATCCGAAATTCTGGAGCTGAACTAGTTTGGATCTTTGAACCATCCGCACTGTAACCACATTAGTTTAGGTCCCTTTAGGAACGTGCCTATACAATGGATGGGATCACACAGATACATTTGGAGTCCAAATAATCAAACCAACTCAGGAAGATGGCAAAGTACTGTTTTATTAACAATTAACTAAAACTGGGAGTTACAGCGAACATCAACGGTTTCACGCTCACATTCTCTCAGATCTTCACACAAATCATAGCTTTTATATCATAACTACGTCAGAGGTGACGTCATACAACATGGCAATAATGAAAAACCTACCAAGGGTCGGGATTGGCTTAAGGGGAACATCTAAGTATACTTTCTATATGAACTAGGATTGTGATTGGCTGCCCAATATCAGGTGGATAACATATGCCTACCTCTAAAACACGTCATCTTTAGAAACATTAGATACACAGATTCTCATTGGTTTTCAAACTATAAGGTTGTTAGTTATGTGGACTACTACAATTGGTTGGCATGCTTGTGCCAGGTCTGGAACATTCGGTCCATTTAGCAGCACGTAAGCCCAGACCCAGGTGCAAGGAGTTGGGGCATGACACTACCTCCCCACCCAATTAGCCCAGCATCTCTCATCGCCCATGCCTTCTGCCATGAATATTTTCTTTGAACTTAGCCTTGCGAAGTATCTTTGTCTTTAGAATACATGGGAGTGAGAGCAATCATTATCGTGTTCTGGGACTGCAAGTTCGAACTCTATTTTCAGCCTTGGCTCACTTGACAGGAGATCATGATTTGGTCAATTTTGCAGGTTTAAAATGCTCTAAATGAATTAAACTTGGTACTCTTGATGTTCTTTCTTTGCACTTTAATAAGGGATGATTCATCCTTCGTACGTTAGCTCACTTCAGTCTTGACTCCAGGCCACACAACCTCGTCTTGCAGCTCCACGATTCTGCTTATTCTTGCTGCGACACAGCTTTTCTTTCCCGCTTCATGGGTCTTGTCTTACTAAATTCATGACACTGATGTCCAGAGCTTCTATACAATGGCGGCTTCGCCTGAACCGTATTCACTATGTATAGCCAGCTTCTATGATGACTTAGTCTACCTTGCGTTTCAGCATCTGTACAGTTATTGAACAGTTAATTTTCTGCAGCACTTCGTGCATGTGTAATCTTCTTTTTGATATTTAAAAGTTCAGTTGATTCTTTAGTTCGTCATTAGTTTCTGTAGGATCCATACATTCTCTAGAGTCAGTATGCCGAGACGTTGCACATACTTTTTGTGACTTCACTGGCTTCTTTTCTCTGCTCCGTCTCAAATTTCTTCAGGGAGTTCCTCCCTCAAGTTGTCATCCCTTCAGGGATACATTTGGTAAGGTTGTCTCAATGGGTATCTTCTTTCGCACACACGCTGCAGTAGTGTCAAACACGGCACAATCTCAGGTCTCTAACATATGGGAGGAAGGGGGGCAGGTTTTCCCCCAGAGGCATGCAGCTGCTCCTCTACAAAACACACACCACAAAGATTTAATTGCATTTGAGTGAATTCTTAGAATGGGTGCAGCTAAAAGAAAACGTAAAAAGGATCAATTTTGCCTGTTTACGTCAATAGATAAGTCATATTAGTTTGTGTCGTTGCAATAAAACCTTCCAGCAGGTTTACGCTGCGCTGTGGGACCAAGTTCAGTTCAACACTCTTTGTAGATTTATTTCAGTGCAGGAATTATTTATTCACAGGAAGCATTTGAACAGATGAAAGCTTTATGGAGAAAGGAGATGCTAGCTAACATGGCGGCAAAGTGGAAAAGGATAGCAGCTGCCAAGGATTTAAGAACAAAAAGAACCCTCTTACAATAGTCATCCAGCTCCCACCCAAACACAGCTTAGTTTCCTATTGCTTCCTCTGAACCCTCACTCCTAGCTAGGCCTCCTGGTTCTCACTCTGGCCTTTAGACTACCTTTCATTTCTTCCCTCACGGGCCTCAGTTCCAAAAGCATCCCCCAGCCTGTGGTTGTAAATTTGCATTTCCAGTACAAGATGTGCACCCCGTCCTGTTAAAAAGGATCTGGCCACCTTCACCAACATTTCCCATGCTCTAACCAACACAATGCACGCTGTGTGCACAATGCCTCTTTAACTCCCCATTCACTTTTTTCTCTTTCACCTGATCAGTGGCGGCTGCATGGATCAACGGTACATCCTCATTCCAATTCCCTTCTCATGCCCTATCAGCATTGGCAGCAATTGTGCCCAGTGCATGCCCCTTCCATGTCAAAGTCACTATCACTGTATTACAGTTAAAGCCCAGCTGACGTTAGCTGGGTTCCTTCTATGCATTAACTTCACCTCATTTCACAAAGGAGTGCCGGTGGGTCCACCATCCATGCCACCCCCCTTGCATTCCTAAACGTCGATCCATACTCAGTGACATGCCATGCAAACATTCGGGCCAAACAATTTAGCACCTCTTCCCACTTTCGCATCTCCCATGGCCTGACATAGTTCTCATTCAGCCTTAAGAACCACATTCTAATCTTCATAATCTCCTTTGCACTGATTCCAACCTGTTCTCGCCCAGTGGTTGCCCCTTACGGTGTGTCATATGTCTTTGACTCAGCACCCAGCTTGTTCAAACACTTTCCATCCCTGCTATAATTGAGGGCTCCAAATGCACCCCCCAATGAGGCTTTCAGTTATGGACTGACTTCACTCCCCTCTACCCCGAGGACGTCCCGTACAAACTGTGGTAAGTCAGACATAGGAGACGGACGAAAAGACATGTTTGTATTCTTATTAAAGGAACAAATGCCTCTTCTATCCCTACTTGTATGAGTAAATCCCTAATCTTCAAAGAAAACAGCTAATTAGTGATCGTCAGGATGTCAGGATGTCTTACAAAAATGTTGTCTTCTGTCCGAACCTAGCTACCCTAACATCTACCCTACCACGATTACAAAAAAATAGCATAAACTTAGCCCATGAAAGAATACCTTCCCCCTTATGTTGGCCAGCGGTGGCTGGTTTTCTGACCCTGACCCAAAGAGTTCTTAGTACTTTCTCAGGCCCCAGGCCTGCTGTAGTAATTCAAATGTTTTTTAGCCTTTCTTTTTTCCTCTTGGTGTTTGGCCCGGATCACCACCAAAATGGTTTGATTTTTTTCTCCCACTATTCGGCCTGGTCAGTCTGTTTAAACTCAGAATCTTTCTCATGTCTTTGGATGTGTGCTTCTCATTGGAGACAACAGGCCCTAGTGGTCTGAGTTCACTGGTATGTACGTAACTGAAAATGACTTTCACCACAGCTCGGGTTATCTAGTGTCCCACCGCGTTTCAACCCTTTCCCTTGCTCACACTTCCTAGGGTTGTGGAATTTCTTACCTCTCATGGGGTATCTTGTGTCTTAGCCCAGCTTGGGCTACTTTGTTCTTCAGCCCTTCTTTGTTGATTCTCAGCCTGGCGTGGGCTATGTGGCTTCTCAGCCCTTCTTCAGTTGTCAGTTTTCTCACCCGCTGGTAGGTTATGTGGATTCTCAGCCTGCCGTTGGGCTATTTTGTCGCCTCACAGCTCTCAACTCACTCCTCGGTCTTGTTCGCATACCTGCTGTTCGGTGGCATTGCTCGTTGGGGGAGGTGGTATCTCTGGCCAGCGCAGAACCATGCCTCTGACTTCTTTTTGGTCTTCGCAGTCGGGTCTCTTGCCTCGGTTCCTCCCGTCTTCAACTGACAGGACTTCAGCATTGGTTAGGTAGGATGCGGCGTGCCGCTTATTGCGTGGCTTCGTTTCCCTTCTTGGTAGTTCTGAGTTCCTTGGGCTCCCCGCCTTTCTAGCAGTGGCAGCGTTCCACAGGCTTCCCTATCCCTCCACCCAAAATGCTGCCTGCGTGGTGCT
Source organism: Ambystoma mexicanum (assembly GCF_040938575.1). Lineage (NCBI taxonomy): Eukaryota > Metazoa > Chordata > Amphibia > Caudata > Ambystomatidae > Ambystoma > Ambystoma mexicanum. The sequence goes on along the minus strand of NC_090934.1, from coordinate 1,265,179,092 downwards.
TCATCAAGGCTTCTCCAGAGAGTGATACATTCGCTCATCTGTGCGGCTATGCTGGGCTGGTTCTCTTCCACCCTGGCTGGCTCTCTATTCCTTTGACTGGATCCCAATAAATGTGAGGGTGGCAATAAATACAGGTCAGAAATCAAACCATCCATGGGCCCTGTCCATTACTGCCCTGCTCAATTCTTATATAACCAACAAACACTTATGATTCTGTGTTAAAGGGAGGTTGAGTGTTGCAAGGTGGTTTTGTCCATCTATTACACTGAGTCTCACATAGAAAAAGGAATCTTCTTTTATTAGTTGCAGCTTAGATCGGATCAGGTCACAGGTTATAGGACACAGGTACATTGGAGAACATCCACCGGCCACCCTCTCTCTCAGCCAGCCTCTCCCTAACTGTCATCCACAGAGCATCCAGCAGAGAACACTCACACCATGTTCTACTCCCAGGCACTCATGGCATCACATTCATACTGAGCAGAGTAGATAGAAAGAAGGTGCATTACAACACATCTCCCCTCTTACGTGAAATGGGAAAATAACATATCAAAACAGACATACAAAACAACCATAGCACCACGAACAATTGTACATCCCTCAAAACTTCGATTCGAATTCCACCATATGCAAGCCATGAATATAACTCCAATCCAAGACGAAAACCCTAACACTGTCCTTGCATACAAACACACACCCACATGACAGAGGGACAAAACAACTCCAGAACCCTGCCACCCCTCAAATTGCATGAGATAAAAATGGAGATGTCACAATTCAACCGAGAACAAAAAGATAGCAAACAAATCCCTCATACTCAACTAGATCATCTCACTAAATATTTATTGTCAAGAAACCACTCCATTGATGATGTTGCCCCTCACCGGTCTAAACTTCCAAGATCCAAACGTAGCAACCCCTGGTTCAATTAGGAACTCATTGAACTTGGAAGAAAAGAGCCCTAGAACACTTATTCAGACAAAACCTCTCCAGTAAATCCAAAAAAGAACTCCAGTCAATTTTCAAAACATTCAAACTCCCAGTGATTACCCACAAACCGAACTCCCTGAACATACGCATTACCAATGCTGCCTCTAACAGCAGAAAATTATTCTCAATCATTAGAGAATTAGAAACACCCATCCCACCTCCTAGACAAGCCATCTTGAGTAAAGTATGGTGCACAACCATCCAGAACGCACTAGCCTCCAAAGTCAGCTCACTGCAAGAGAAAATCTCTCTGCAAAGAAAACTTCTGGTTCACTCCGCCGAGCCTGCCACTTCCTTATCTAAGGATACTACAGTTACTATACCTCAATTCCACTTCACCTCAGTCTCCCCAACCCAAGTACCAACCACCATAGCATCACTCAAAACATCCAACTGTAAAGGTGACAGCTTCTCTGAAAAATTAGTTAAGGCGTGTGCCCCCACCCTAGCACCCATTTTCACTAATAAATGCATCCTTCAGCTCCAACTCCATCCCTGCTAAAATCAAAGAAGCCTGGGTAACGCCACTTCTCAAAAAACCCACATTGGATCCCGCTATTCCCACCAATTATAGACCTATTACCACAGTCCCCTTCCTCCTTAAAGTCATTGACATAGTAGCCTATACCCAAGTACAAACCCACCTAGAGAACAATCATCTGTTGGGAGGCAGGCAATCCGGCTTTCGTCCCAGACATAGTACAGAGACAGCATTACTGGATTTAAAAAATCAGATGGATGCCATTAGAGACTCAGGGAACCTATGCATCCTACTACTACTCGATATATCCGCTGCATTTGATTTCGTGGACCACGACAAATTATGCCAAACACTATCCAAAGATTTCCACTTCTCGAAGGAAGCAACCACCTGGATCAAATCATTCCTGTCAGATCACACCTCTAGAGGAGCTATTGGCGAAGAAGCGGCGGATCCCATAATAGTACCCTTGGGCGTCCCGCAAGGCTCCTGCCTCTCCCCCATGCTCTATAATGCCTATACCAAACTCCTTTTTGCCATGGAAGTACTATACATCAACTTTGCGGATGATACACAGATACTCATCCCAATTACAGGCAATCTAGAGCAGGACACCATTCTCGTTAACAAAATCTATTCCCTTGTCCAGAACTGGATAGCTACAAACAGTCTCTGCCTCAATGGAGAAAAAACTGAGATCCTCATTGCCGGTTCTCCAGCCCGACTGAGTAGGTTACACCAAGACTACACATCCATTGTTATAGATGGCAACTCCACCACCATCTTAAACCAGGTCAAAACCCTAGGTGTTTACCTCGATTCCAATCTCACCATGTGTAAGCCTCTTCCACTGCTTATACATTGAAACTCATTGGGCCTCATTACGACCCAGGTGTTAAGGGTTAACGCCGTCGTTAACCCTTAACGCCTGATTCTGATTTTAACGGCTGCTTTTAGCAGCCGTTAAAATCCATGGCGCTAACCTGCCATGATGCTAATTACGCCACCGTAATTTACGGTGGCGTAATTAGCGCCTTCCCCACTCCCATTATGCCCTTTGGGGCAAAAATGGGAATGGGGAAGGGAAAATGGGAAATGGGGATTTACCGCCCCACTCACCTTGGAATGGGGCAGTAAATCCGCCATCCACCATGGTGTAAACGTAGTTTACACCATGGTGGTAATGTTGGCGCAATTAGCGCCTGGGTCGTAATGACCCCCATTTCCCTCAGCCGACCTTTTCTTACACCTCAAAACTGTACCAAATTAGCAAGAGCCCTCATATTGTCCAAGTTAGACTACTGCAATGTACTCCTGGTACCACTAATAAAAACCTAACCAAATTGCAATTATTATTATTTTTTTAAACTGGTTATTCAAACCTTAAAAAAGAGTGAACAGACAAAACAAAAACAGTACAACATAAATCCCTCCATATCCACAATTCTACATGTTTGTCCCAAAATTTCATCAACCTTGTAATTATTACTGAAGAAAACACTAAGAGCAGCTCTGGGAATCAATAAAATTGACCACATATCACAGTATAGGAGAAAGGGACAATGGTTGCCTGTACAAGCTACAATACTCCACAAACCGCTCACCATTACACATAAATGTGTCACTCTAAATGCCCCGCCTACCACAATCAATGTCTCACGCGCAAAACGGCTTCTACAACTCTCAGATCCAATTCCAACACCCACCTACTCATCCCCTGCTTCAAGAATTCTAGAACAGGTAACTCCAGCTTTCCTGTAGCAGCGCCCAGAATCTGGAACTCACTCCCATCCAACATAAGCAATGTGCCCTCCCATACACACTTCAAGAAATTATTAAAAAACTGGCTTTTTAACAAATTCTAACTCTCCTGCGGCCTCATGTTGGAACCTACGCTTCACCTCAAGATCAGCGGCCTAGAATCATTGTTTCACAATGCCAAATGTCATTTTGTTTATCTCCTCAACATGTCTATGTTGTAACAAGTAAGTTTTTTAATTATTCCTGTAACCAGTAAGTTTGTAAGTATTCTTGTAACCAGTACGTTTTGAAATGATTCCTGTAACCAGTGAGTTTGTAAGTATGCTTGTAACCTATGCCGTGACACCCCCGGGTTTGGGCGTATAATCAGATGCAATAAATAAATAAAATAAGACAGAAACCTCTATGCGCCAAACCTCTATGTGACCCAGTCACTTGGTGCACTACCTCAACTGTGGCAATTCCCAAATGGTGTCTAACAGCCAAAACGCACAGGTGCCCACGTCCTCAGTGAAACACCAAATGGCATCCCAACCATTTGACTAACATGGTGTCCAACACCACTATCTCAAAACTGAAAATGTTATGCACCGACAGACTCCACATTGGTGTCCAACACCTCTTCTGCCCGTGGCACTACTATAATCTTCTCCTGAGTGTCCAACACTCCTGACACAAACTGAAAATGGGAAACACCTCCATAGTCCACGCAGCCGCCAGCACATCATCTGCCCATGGCTCCATACTCCACATAGGTGTCCAACACCTCTTTTGCAGGGGTGTCTAACACCACTACTATCACCTGGGTGCTCAAAAAACCCTGAAATTATCTGGGTGTCCCACACCCCGAAGGCGGCACGTAGAAAGTATGTAGCCCACTTCTCCAACAACACACGACACTCCAGGAAGCACTCACCTACATAACACAAAATAATGCTGACCCCACCTAGACCTGCGGTTTGCAAAGCCATGAGCCCAGTTAAATGGTCATAAAAACATGAATCCTTTCACACACCATTATGCATTTAAAATCAGTTGACCCACACCTATATGCTTCTCCACCAACCTAACCACAATAAGTAGATATTGAAAACTTGTCTATTTATTTACATAAGCACTACTAAGTCCATTGTTTATGCCTAGAGTTTGCAGTCTTGGTGGATGCACAAGTAGAGAAACAAATTGTTCCACACTTAACACATTTTCTAATATGTATACAATATGTGAACCTCATTGCAGAAATACACTCTGCACCATACGTAAACTAGAGACAGAGACCACGACATGCACCCTGCACACCTATCACCCCTCCAGTTTATCATCAAAGACCCCACATCACATTGAACACTGTTATACATATTTGCTTTGTGGAGATCTAGGATCCTGCCTTTGTTTAAGGGAAACAAATTATCTCTACAAGTTATTTGTGCACTTATCCTTGGCTAGGGGCTATTTGAGGAAGGGCATTCCTGAACATGGCGAACAAGAAACTCTACAGAACTGGCAATGGGGTGACTTTGTTTGAGTGCTTCTCTTTTGCAAGATGTTGGCCTCTGCATTGGAGTTTGTTTCCTTCATGCATGATTTAGAGTTGTAAGTGCCCTGGTACGCAATGTATTATTTGGTATACATTTTTAGCATGTTTATATGTAGAATGAGGTATTTATTGTAACAAGGCTCTTTGGCAGAGATGACTTTGAGGCATAGTAACACACAAGAAAGCTTAAGTTCAGCTTCAGAGTACTGGTGTTAGGAGTCTGGCCGGGGAGCACAGGAGCACAGGGCAAAGGCTGTATCTCACAGTATGCACTGTACATTAGGGGAGATTCCTGCCTGAGGCAATGCTAGCATATAACAGAAAAAGGGTACATACCAAGCTGATCTGAGTGGAAACAAGTATTTGCGGGAACTGCAGGGGCAGAGGTTGGCTGTAAGCAAAGAGACAGAGAAGGCAAAGACAAGCAAATATACTGGGCAACATGGATTGATCAGAATAAAGGGTGTACTGGAATATGATGAGAGGTCTCCAGGGATTAGGGAAAGCCCTTGGTATCGACACCAGTAGATTACTCTTAACAATGGTCATACAGCAATGGCATGAGTTAGGCGTGCCAAAGAGACTGTTGTACTCAGCGCAAAGGGTAAAACTGGAGACCATATACTGAGGCAGGTAAGATTTCAACAGATAAAGCGAAGGCCACATAAGTCTTTTCCTTATCTGACCTGAAAGGAGACCAACTCAGAGGTCACACTGCAAACGGATACAGAGCAGAGGCACAACCGTGGACCAAGATGTAATACAGGTAGAAAGCAGCGTTCAAAGAAATACCCAGGTACAGGACAGGATAGAGAATAAAAGTGCAAGGCAGAGACTGGAATACCAGGATACATAAGGCAAAGGACTCAGGCAAGATAGGTCACTGCCAACACTGCGGAAACTCTGAGTACTTGATACTTGAGAACTGGCACTAGAACTATGGATGGAAGTCGGGTAATTTTGCAGGCAAGGAACAAACAGGAACACTTTAAAAGGCTGGGATTGCAGAGAGAAAGAGAGAAAAGCAAGGCAGAAATAGGACAAGTCTGTGAGGCAGAAATGCTTACAGAAAACAGGGTGCTTACAGAAAGTCAGAAAGGCAGAAATGATACCTGTTAAAAACTGAATGTCTTTAAGAGCAAAACAGGGCAAGCATACAGAAGTCAAAAGCTGGAAATCAAGGACAGGTTCAATAACAGGCAGACAGCAAAAGCAGACTGGAAAGGGTGCTGCATGCAGGAACAGCAAACAGGTTTCAAAAGCCAAAATGAGCACTTTCAGGAAAGGTCAAAAACTTGTCACAGGATCACAAGTATGACCTCCCAGTGGAGACAGCTGACTGAAAAATGCTTCTGTTCAAAGTAAGTTTATAAAGGCCCTCCCAACCAACAGGCCAACAGGGTGGAGCCGATTGCAGTCCCAGGCAGCTTTATTCAATTAAGCTGAGCTCTGCCTTCAGGAGGCTGCAGAAGTGGTTTGTATTAAGGGTGCTCCAGCTCTCTGCAGCCTAGCCTGTAGTGGCCTGGAACAGGTGAATGCAATCAGGGCCTCTCCAGCACTTAGTAGCATGCTGAAAACAAATGCACTTAGTATGCCACCTCCAGCCATCTGCCTTGTGGACAACATACATGTACCAGAATGCAGCTGCTGGTTTAACCCAAAACTCGGAATGGAACATGAAATTGGATTGGTCCAAAACTGCAGCGGTAAAACAAGTAAATAAATGCAACGGCAGTTTAACTTTGCAAGTATACCATAAACAGAGTTTCTGAATATGCGCATGTGGTGGAGCTTGGTAACAGGTGGGTAGGATGATGACAACTGGTTACAGATACATATTGGAACATCAGGTAAGATCCAGGGAACAGCATCCACCGGCACCCTCTTTCTCAGTAAACCCATCTTCAACTGTCACTTCCAAAACCTTCAGGAGCGAACATTCACTCACTCAACACTCCATGTCAGTCACTCATAACATTCCATGCACACATAGTAGGTTACAAGGGAAAGGCCAGATACAACACATATCCTTCCATTAATAAAACAACACAAACACCCAAAGAAAAAAGAGACATACATACAAATAAAGCCCAACACATGTACATCCCTCAACTTCCATCTAATTCCATTCAAACAACCCTATTCAGTCAAAACTCAGCACCAAACCCTTCCTTTGTCTTCACAAAACAACAGGAAGTGGGCCAAATCAACTCAATAAATACCCCTCTCCTGTACTACTAAAGAGTGCAGAGGCACCAAACAACTGAATAAAGGATACCAAACCTAACTCTAGCTCAATAGACGTCCAGCCCCAAAACCACATCACTTCACCCAGGCATAACCATGCCCCAAAAACGATCTGGGTGTACCTCCACAAAGTACGGTCAACACACCCCAAGTCCAACCTCCAAATAACCCTCCAAAGGCACTAACAATGGGGACACTAAGCAAGCCCCCAATGCATGCATCTGAGCATTCACAAACATGTGCACAGTACAGGCATACTCGCTACTGATTGCAGCATTCACAAACCACTCAACACAAGACCACTTTTATGTGTCAAATCCCTAACAAACTGGCATTTGGCAGCACTACATCTATGCAGCCACCATGGCATCTTGCACCACACTAGCCACGACATTTAGGTGTCCAACAACTTTGAATTCTCCTGGGTGCCCAACATGTCCACCACCCCTTACTCCTGGGAGTCCAACACCCGCAAATTACCACACCAACACCTGGACTCTAGGGCCAACATGCCATGACTCCAGAAAGAGGGAACCAAACTTCCCTCAACATAACATACAACTGCACACCACCAACAATGCTGAACACAATAAGCAGGGGATCAACCCCCAAAATTGTGCCAGCCAACCAGTTCACAAACTGAAAAACTCAAAACTTGTCAAAACAAGATCTGGTTTGTTTGTCCGTGCCACATTTGTCTGTGGCTGAACTGGCCACACCCTAATTGCTCGGGCCCAGTTTTGTTCTTTATTTTTTTTTGGTCCCCCGTCACCAATGCTAAGGAAGCGGGGGACACCCTGGCACCCCCAAAATCCCAAAATATTGAACATGGGTATGGTCTACAAACAAAATGGTAACACGCAATTCGATCAAAATGTCCATACGGACTGTTTTTCTCCATAAAAAATTGGGTCTTACTGTCAAAACATGGTAAACTTAGACTATAGTTTTAACTTTATAACTTGGCACTTATAGATCCATGCCCAAACTGATGTTGTCATTAATGTACAACCTTTGGAGAGAACAATGGTTAGTAGGCATATACATTAAGATACCTTGCTAATGCTTGAATCTCACTAAACAGAGGCCACAACTCTCCCAAGATGCACTCCACATTATCCACCAAGGACATTCCGCTCCTGCAAGCGCGCATTTATACATCCGTCCTGACATACACAGGCCTCATATCACATGTTGAGACAAAGCACACACACAAAATGCCCAATAGGGAATAGTATGAGCCGGCCCAACCAAAACGAACTGGTGGCAATTAAACCTCTCTTTGCTCCAACAAAATCATCTTGTAAAAGTTCAGGAAGTCAGGGTCCAATTCTTGAAGCACTATTACGTGTTAGTTTCTTGAAACCTCCAGAAACTTATGGCAAATGAGACAAAGGCCCACATGCTTATGTGAGACCATCTCAACCTTCCCAACCTGACACTCATTAGCACAATGGCAGCACACCCCCATTACTTCAGTAAAGTATCTCTTGGTCATTAGCCCCTCAAGCACGTCATCTTGCTCACCGACGAGGCTACTTCTCACATGTTTGCGCTCCGGCTCCTCTTCAGCTCCAGTGCACAGTCCGGGCCCTCACATTACTGCAGGTAAACTGAACTTATGTGCTCATTTTATTCTTGCAATACGTGAGCCACTTCAGGCTCAACATTGAGTGACTTGATACTGGCACCTCGCAGCTACGGGTGACACTTCCTCAACTCGGCTGCCGTCTTAAGTCTTCTACACCCTTGCCGAAGAGAACATCAGGTTCTACTGGCATATTAATTAAGGTGGCCTGTGTTTCTGGCCTGAGGCCTGATTGGCGAAGCAATGCGTGTCTCTTTATAATAATCTCTTTATCCCTCTACGATAACTCTCCCTGCATTGTCAGCCGCGTCAAAATTTGTCTTGAGGAGCCAGTTAGACACAGCTCTTCCGTCTGCTGCCACCTGAGCTAATTGAGATTAAAGTGGCTCAGGTGCGGAAGAGAGTAACGCGGAAACCTCCTCCCACTTATGGCAGTTGTAACTTGACAAAAGTGTAGCATTCTTCTCAATTCTTGTCTGGTAGGCTGCAGAAGAGGCTACTTTTCTGCCCATTGCATTTTTCTTGCTCTCCTTATCCGGGGGAGCCTCGGAGGAAGCAAGGGGTGTGCCTGCTCTCTTTCGTGTTGTGGTAACCACCAAAGAGTCTGGTTTTAACTGGCCTCTTATGTATAGGGGGTTGGAAGGTGCAGGCCTGAACAGTTTTTCCTCACGCGGGTTAACGGCCTGTGTCAGATTCAGTGCCTCCAAAGAAGGTTGGATTCTACATTGTACAGATTTTAGCAGTGGGATAAACTGACCTACTGTCTTTTTGTCTCCCAACAATTGTTCAGCGAAGTCTCTGTCCTCCTTTACCTCCTGTGTCAATGTGGAACTGTTCTGCCGCTTTGGTTAAGACTTCGTTGAGGAGGGGTTGATTGTCTACTACAGGGGAATCTACCATTGGAGGGTCCTGATTAATAAGAGAATCTATGGAATACATGTTCGCCTCCTGGTCTGGGTCTTCATCGTCCCCATGATAAAGTTAGTCTGTGTCCTCATCAATAATTTGAGGGTCAGATGTTTCCACAAATGAAAGATCATCCTGGTCTTCTGGATCTATTTCAGGGTCATATAGCTCTATAATGATGCCCTGTGCGGGGACATTTCTCAACCCCCTCTTGGTAGGGGGTTGAGAGAGAGGGTTGAGAGCCAGAAGGGGCTGAGGTGGGAGGGGTGGTCTGAAAGCTTTGAAGGTAATCTGGATTTTTTTCAAAGAAATTCGCCATAAAGGTCATTCTTCGCATAAATCTGTCGATATCCTGCGAAGACCATTCCTTTGAACTTGGGATTACAGTGTCAGGAATACCCATGTCTTCATAAGCTTTGGCCTAGAGTCTTTAGGTTTCTCTATGGGTTTGGATGAAATTCCCTTTTGTGAAGACCTGTCCCTAATAGGACTCTTGTCCCTATGAGGGGTCTTAGAGGATTTCTTATGGTGTTTTCCCCATGCTGGGGCCCAGAGGAGCGTGTAACAGACTTTTTGGGGCCTGATGTTTTACTAGATGAAGAACGTCGAACTTCGAGTGTGGGGGCCGAGGTTTCGTCTGCGGACGAACGACCTTCGGAAGGGGTTTTTCGTGCGACACCCTTGCCGTCTTTTGACGTTTTAGCCCTGTCGTGTGGCGATCTTGAACGAGATTGCCCAGAGGACTGGGATTGGTGGACCGTTTACAGGATGTCGAACGTTTGCGAGTATTCGACTCATCTGTCGAATGTCAACTGGGGCCTATGTCCCTTTTCGAGTTTCGAAAACAACAACTGTAATACTCTGCAGCTTCCACTAGATGTTGCCCTATTAACAGCATGTGATCTAAGCAGATTTCACAAGCCTCAGAAATATATATATATATATATATATATATATAGGACTGATTTTCGAAAAGGAGGTAGTGGGTAGTGGGACTGCATGTCTGAGTTTTTGAAGCACAGTTCCGGTGGCAAGCGAGTTGTGGATTAGTAAGCTAACAGGATGGAAAGAGTATGCTTAGGGCAGCCCATATCATGTTAGAGCTTGGATGGGTTTTTGACTGCTGACTGCAAACACATTGCAAGGAATTCTATTTGTGCTGTTTTGGGGCGCATACAGAGCAAGCACCATTGCCTAAGCCTCTGACTCATTACCTAGCATGTGACTCATTACCTAGCAGGGTGCACATATTTACCATGACGAGAATCCACCCGATTCTTGATTAGGGCACGCCGACGCGTTCTATGTGTTACTTCCCTCAGGTTCACCAGACGTTTTTTACTTGGCTTCTTACTGGTGTTTGCATGGTTCCATTTTTGCTGCCAGCATCTCAAGGTGTGTTTGGCAATATTTCAGCTTAAATCTGGGCACACCTAACTATACTGGCACAACCTCAGTTATTCAGATATGTATTTCATAATTTCTGATGTAATTGCATTGCAGTATATGACCTTCTTTCTAACTTAGTAATCATTGGGAAGCAATATTTATTTTCGGATTGATGCCAAATTCCTGTTTTTTCTACTTTAGAACCATCGCTGTTTTGTTTTTTCTATCCTTGTTTGATAGGGTATATTTTCCGTCATCACTGTGACATATTCTCTAAAATAGCCCCCTGTCTTGCGATCCCTCAGTTCCCCAGGAACTCCTTCCGGTGAAGCAACTATGCCACTTTGTCATGATTTGGAAGAGTAGAGTTCCTCAGTGCCGGGGAACCGATACCCGGGAATCAGGCGTGGTGCCGGCTAAAGAGCAGTATTGCCTTTTTACGATGGACCAGTTTTCCCTCTAATTTAATACACCAATTAGCAGGCAGTCCACAATCAATAAGTACTGTACAGCCCTTCCTGTTATAATCTTCTCTTCTTACCACCCGTGTTAACTCTTGATTAAGGATGGATTCCTATATGTTCATTTTTGGGTATTAAACCATACCTATGGCCACTCCCATCTTGCTATCTTTCTGGTCGGTCTACTTTCTTTCTTAGTGTGATGTTTCTGTTTTGTTATTTCTTTTTCTAAATTGTTTTGTGAGACTCTGACTCTTGCCATTGACCTTACAAAGGATGGTCTACGTGTATTGCTGCCGAGACCATTTTGGGTCCTTTCTCTGCATAACAGACGTCTGATACACTTGCAAATGTTGATGATTTTATCTATGATTTAATCTATGTCCGAAGACCTCCTAGCTCACTTCTCAGTATAGACAATTCTTATAAGGCCACTACATCCCACTGCTTGAGTAGTGCATCACAGCCTTGGCGGTATGACAGCCGTAATTGCACCGGGATACCGCAAACACAAAAAGCGTTACCGCAACTCAGTCCTGCGCTATTAGCGATTTGAGGTTTGTAGGGTAATTGCTATGTGGGAGTGGTGGGTCCATTAAACCCCATGTGCAGGTCCATATGGATGTCTCTCTGCACTGCAAACTGTGCCACTCAAATTGATTTACAATTGCCATAGCATTTTGTTGCTGGACTGCCCTTGTGGGTGGGACAAAGACTGATATGCAAATGGATATTTCTCCTCTTTAAAAGGTGCAGTGAGCTAAAACGTGGTTGTAGACCGTCAGCGATTGGGCCCTTCCAATAGGACAGGTTATTTGGCTGTGTTCGCTCTTGGTAGAGGGGCTCTCTGACCTTTTTATCCACTCAACTTGATGGCTGCATCTGTGAGCAGCACCTATTGGGGCAATCCTAGAATGCATGATCTGTGGAATGCGAGTGGTTGGGTTCCGGTAACTTCTGGCTGCCTGCCTATATGTAAACATCCCTGCCATCATGACTTGTCTGGCGTTGAGAGCGAGAAAGGTGTCCACTGTCGTCAGTTGCTTAGTGCAGTTATTTGTTGTCCAGCAGGAAGGAGGCAGGGATGTAGATGAGCAGGAGGATGCATTCTACTGTGGGAGCAAGTAAAAATATGCTGACTGGGTGTTGGTGATATTTATTATAGGAAGTATTTTGTTTACAGTTACTTTGACACAGATGCACCCACCATTGCACAAGATTAAAGAGACACACAGAAACAGCATAAAGTAGATTTTCCTACCCACACATCTGTTAATATTTAATGTCCCTTTTTTATGACAGAATATTATTATTCTTTGTGTTATGGGACTGCCAAGTTCCCTATGTGAGCAACTAGAAGGGTATGTCATGTGATGTGTTGTCTGCTCCTTTTTTGGCTCTTCCTCCTGTGATTTTCTTATCCAGAATTATTTCTGTGGTGATCAATTAACTTTAGGGGGTGTCCTTTAAATTGTAAAGTTAGGGTGTGATGTGCGGGAGAATTACCAAAGTGTTACCTTGTTGGGCGCTGCAAAATCCAGGTGATTTTAAATTTTGGTTCAACAGCATAGTATCTATGCATCACGAGCAATCTGGGAAGGGCATTCGGATTTCCCTAGTTCAAAGATCAATGCTGTTCTTCGTTATCAAATGTGTTCACTGCCTACATAATGACTGTGCTTGTAATCATTCCAAAATTGATTAAAAGGGGGCTATAGCATAGGGAAAAGGGTCTTGTTTTACAACCTTATAAACCAAGCATTATTGTGTATGAGTAGTATCAGAGGACTGTGAAGTGCAGCAGTTGCCAAAAAGAGTAGGGGCCCTGTGCAAAGGTTGTCGGGTGAAATACGTTGTATTCGGGTGGTGGGGTTCAGTAGACATGTTTTTTTTTAAAGTGTGCCCATCCGTTGCCACTTTTTATTATATCAACATGTTTCAGCCAATTGCAATGAGTCCCGGCATTCTTCAGGACAAAGTAGAGTAAGAATCAGCGTAACACTTGGCAACAGTTATTAAGTGGCCATATGAATGTCAAAATGTCTACATCAAGCAAGATATACTTTTTTAATGCAGGCACATCAGACTGTCAACATTACAAGTAAAGCATTAAAAGTGCATTGCCTTTAAGCACAATGTCAAAACCCTTCCATAAAACCTCTCTGGGGAATTTTGACATTTCCATCAGTACTCTACAAATAAAGTATTCCAAGAAATGGAAAACCTTATTTTTTTCTGTAGACTGCGCTGTCTGCCACTGAACAATATTTTTACTGAATTATGCAACTCAAGTTAGAAGGGAGGAACGCTTAGAATGTAATACTGTATTATTTGTGAATTGCCAAGGACTCCTTGAAAAAGCGTGTCCATACAATGTTCTTTAGCTGTCTGTAGACAATATCAAGCGAACAGTACTCTGGCAACGTGGGGTTCTTCAGGTACCACTCATGACATTTGCTGCACTACTGAAAGTATTGTTTGTGCTGATAGAGCAGGTTTATATGGCATGACTGAACAGTTATCTTTATAAACTTCACATTTGCTCTTAAGGTTTTCTCTTGGGGCTACAGACAGATAATAAAGTCATAGGCCCGGATTCATGGAACATTCGTCAAACAGGGATTTGCAGGTACAATGGCATGCAAATCCCTGTTTTCACGCAAATAATTCCATGAATCAGATCCTAAGGCTCTATTATCTGTCAGTAGCCCCCACAACAGACAACCTTCGGAGCAAATGTGACGTTTATAAAGACAACTGTTCTGTCATGCCATATAAACCTGCTCTATATTGACATAAACTACTGAAGACAGAACTCTTCAAACAGGCTTTTGGTTGATCTGTAATAATACTGACAATCTAGCGAATTAAGGCTGAGGTGAGAACCTGAGGAGGTCTCTCCTATTATCTATTTGCTGCAGGTGGAGTATTAAGAGTGGTGCGACGATGGTCTCTGCCTGTCCATTTGGAGGGGCGGAGGATCTGGGTACCTGAACCGACTACCCGCTGCCAAAAGCAAGGCCCAGTGGCTATGTGGGGAGGATTCCCTGGTTCTGCACAATGTTGGGGGCCTGGGACAGGGGATTGCCACATGGTATCTGCACTTGGTGTAGGGCATTTAAATGATTGCCTCCAAGACACAGAGTTAACCGTCATGATCCCGTCTACACACAGGAATTCCCTATACACAATAATACATAGATTACCAACTTGTGTCGTCAAACTGATTTCTTTCCATCGGGCACCCCAGCTCACGGACTGAACGTCAAACAGGGGCTGGGCAAGCAGCCCCTCCTTCATAAAATCCACTTGTGCGTTTCCACATGTACGCGCACAACTGAGAGTTGCCACAAAATGGTGCGCCCGTGGACAAACATAAAACACACCTAAACTTGTACCGTATAGCCAATCTCCAAGTATGCCTACAATACCTACACCATAAAATATAAAAAAAACAAGAAATCCAAAAAGCTGTATGAGGTCAATGTTAACCTAAATCCTAAATTTAATTCTGATTCACATTTGGTATCCAAGATATCTAAGTTTAGTTGCCCTTGGAAACCAAAGTATAATCTAAAGGAGTAAGTGAGAGAAAGTAAAACTTATGTTTGAAATTAATTCTATATTTTATTAAATAGAGAACACGAATGTTTCAAAATCATAATAGTTTGGAATTAAGAAGACATCTAACATAGTAGCTCATATTCAAGAAGACTTCTAATACAATACCTCAAAGAGATTCAGCATTCATTAAACTGAATGCATAAACAGAAAATAGACAATAAATGAACAATCCTGATAGTAAAACACATATAATCAAACAAATCACACAAGTTTAACAAGCAATGAATATACATTTTCACAATAATGTGAATTGACAGGTCTACAATAACTACACCATAGCGCAACCCAGAGTGAGGGAACAAGTCCCTATAAAAGGCTGAACACTCTCATCTCCCCCTTTCCGACTCGTTCCTCTTATCCACTTCACTTCTCTCCTCCTAACAATTGCCAATCCTTTGATGTTCTTGCGCCATCCTTTAATCTATCTTCTCCTTCCACTACTCTACTGCTTCCTTCTCCACACTCCTACTCCCCTCATTCACACTACTACTCCTTTCTTTGCACTATTGCTCCCTCCTCCACACTACTCATACAGCCTCTTTGACTCAGTAGCATTTGCTTTAGTCAATCCTTAACACCAATCTTTCTAACCACACTTACCATACAGCCATTGCACTCACACTGAGAACCACTTTCCCTCCCTAGCAAATGCCTCTTCTGCTCCACAGTTCACCTCCAGACTTTGCCGCTCCTTTTTTCCTCCAGCTGGTCTGCTGGAATTCCACCTCCTCTGACCTCACCTGATTACCCTTGGTGTGGCTTCCGTGCTTGACGTGTAGTGGTGGCGATGTGGCTTCTCTTTCCCTCTGCACCTCTGTTGGGGTCAGCTGTTGGCAGGGTGCCAGATCAGGGCTAATGCTTCGGAGTCTCTCATTGGGCTTCCCCAAGATATTGCTGCAGGAAACCAGAGAATGCTGACTGGCTTGAGTTAAGAGTGGTCAGCACAAAAGCATACTGGCACAAGGGGTGGGGTGCTGAGGCCTTCTTAAGAGATCTTGGCCTTACGTTTAGGGCCGGCTCTGGAATTCTCTCGATACCTTCCACCCACTGGCTGAGAGGGGTCATTATCCCCCTTTCGAGGATCTATGTGAATACATCGAAAAAGTCCCTGCGAATCTGAAAACATCCAATTGTATTTTTCGATTTTTAACACATTTCATTGAAAATAAGTGTGAGGGCAGACACCCGTGGCCTCCCCCACACCCCCCACCTTAATACCCCAACGTGAACCCCCATCTATATTTTCTATGAAATGTGCTCAAATTCAATTAAATTTATACCATATTTTGTGATTCGTGGTGTTTGCATTCAATGTTTTTGTATGAAACCGCTTTCGGCAAGGCCAGGTTACGGGGGACGAGAAGTAGTAGTAATTGTGCTACTGCTATCACCCCTGCCAGCAGGGGTCGTAGCAGTAGACGTTCTAGTAGTACTACTAAGACCCGAAGTAGAAGTGCTGCTTCTGGTACTGTTAGTTCTGCTATAAAGGATCTACAGACCGACTTCCTCTTATTCCCTAATGCCACTTTCTCTTCATGGCTTGCAAGCTGCTCGCAAGATGGGGGGGGGGGGGAAGCAAGAAAAACGCTTACAAAAACGTTGAAAATAAGACAGATGGGTACTTCTTTTTCACTGGAAAATAAAAAAGATGTACAGTTAGGAACAACATATTTTATTGTAAAAACTGTTTGTCCCCATTAATGTGAACAATGTGTGGTTACGTGTTTTTTTTTATTTAAAGTGCATTAGTTTAATTACATGTAAACTTTAAGCACAATACAAAATATAAAAACAAACAACAAATACATGAAACTGGCGTGCAGTTTGCCACTTCACAAAGAAGTTACATTGAGTCACTTACACCTGATTTATGCCCACTAGGCCAGGTGTAAATCAGTTACCCAGTGTAACTTCTTTTGTGTCTAGCATAGTATTCTACAGAGTAAGTCAGTTACCCAGTGTAACTTCTTTTGTGTCTAGCATAGTATTCTACAGAGTAAGTCAGTTACCCAGTGTAACTTCTTTGTGTGTTGCCCCTACAATGGACATGTGTTTGCGCTATCACCAGTAGCCAGTATTAATTGAATATCTGAAGCTTTTCTGAACCAGCTGGTTTAAAGGAATAGTTCTGCACCTTTCATGGTTATCCCAATGGTCCTAGGGGCAATTATCCCTGTTTTTCGTGGTGCTGTCAAAGAAGTTCATATGTGCGACCATGATACTTTCCTAGTCCAGGAGATATCGATAGACTGGAAACACATATCAAAGTTCTATGCAAATACCCCCAAGTTGCAAGCTGCTGGGTACCAGTGGGAGCTACTGGGTCAACAACCGAGAATATTCCCAAGTACCCCTGTCTGCCCGCCCTAACCTTGCAACCAGGCAAGAACAAACAAAAGCGTCAAGGCTGCGTGGGAGTGGACATCCCCACTGACCGTCTGCGAGGAAGGCTCCCGGGTCCTTTCATCTCTACACGCCTGCAGAGCGGCTATTTCTGTCAACGTTTACAAACAGACCCTTCCCTGACTTTGAGGTTGTGGGCCTTCAGACCTGGCATAAACTATATTCCTAAAAACAGCCACTTTTTTTTTATAAACAGGCACGTTCCTGGCTTAGATGTTTCGCATTATGTGTGCCAGGCGCGTTGTGAAATGATGCAGACGGACACTTTCCCCGCTCTCAATGGACAACACCCAGGGCTCTCAACAGACATTTTGGCATTGCAGGTAACACGGGTTGGCGTATTTGGCACTACCCGTTTTCTAATATTGCTTTAAAAAGAAGGTATTTGAGTAAGAAATATGTATTGTGACCTCAGAACTGACCCTTAAGATTTCTCTGTACTACATAAATAATGAACTACAAACAACTCAAAATCTATTCAAGCTTGGCACCACTTACTGCAGAATAAAATATTGGCACGTATTAAGGCACAACACAATTGTTCCTTAACACTTAAGTAAAAGGTGTTATTAGGCTTGGTAAGTGCTCGTTAAAAGTGTTGGGTAAACGGTACTAGGCGCCTATAGTGCCTTTAAGCATAAAAACAAAAGCAAATAGTCTACTGTGCAAAAACAGTCCCATGGCTGTGAAACTGGCCAACATCCCCATTAAAATGATATATTAACTGCAACAACAAAAAAAAGAGTATATAGTTACAATAACACGTTTAGAGAAAGATACATCACAGCTGGGACCGTAGGGGAATTCATTCAAGATTTAAAAACATATATATTTAATTGAATTCTTGTAAAGTGCTGCATGCCCATAAACTTCACACGAGTGCCACCAATGTGGCACGGATGACGCGAGTAGCTGGGCAGTAAAAAACAGACCTCAGTCAGCCCCACTTAAAGGTGCTGTGTGTCAGTTGAGCTGCACTAGCAGAAAGCCCAGGTGGGGGTATATCTGACTATGCCAGTCCGAAGCCCCGGTGGGGTATATCTGACTATGCCAGTCCGTGCTTCAGGCTGCTGTAACAGATGGAACCCGGACGCAGGAGGGGAAACCAGGGTTTCCGGGCATGGCAACAGAAAAACGGCCAGTGCGGTATAAATCCGGAGAGGTGGCTCCTGCCGTGTACAATACCGGCCTATTAATTGTAGTAAACGAACACAACTTGGCTTGTTTTTTTTTTTAAATTCTATAATTAACTGACGAGAATGTGAATTCCTCCGTTTTTGCTGAAAGATGGCGGCCCAGTTAGTCGACACCCTGTGCGCCAATAGTGCCGCAAAATATATCGTGGTCCAATCACACAGCCCTCTTTGACTGGTCACGGGACTCCATGTCTCCACACAACGATGATATTTTTCGATGATTGACAATTTCTCCCGGTTTACTTTGTCTATGACGGAAAATAGAATAACACTGCCACCTAGTGTACAACGGCGTAAAGATTTGATGCCCTATGGCTTTTTTTTATCAGACAGAAAAGGAGGTACAGAAGCAGACATCGGAATGCATTTGATAAAATAAAAGTAACAAGTTCAAAGGGAGGACAGAAACCGTATACAAGTTGATATGTAGACAGGGAATGCACGCTTTAGAAAAATATCCTACCTCGAAAGCAATGATTCTGAAATGAAGATCTAGGTGGTTTGCAGAAACAACAGTTTTAAGTGGAAAAAGTCCAAGTGGGTGAACATAAAAGTAATATTCGCTGTAATTTAGCGAAATCGCTGGCATTTCTACATTAGCCGCTGACATGCGCGTTCCGAGTTGAGATGCTTGGAACCAGTAAAAAAGAATGACCACGAAGCAACCACAAGGGGTCGATTGTCGTGCATGAAAAAGTGAAGGGCAGTTTTGGGGGTTGCGGGAGACAGCAGTGTTGCCAACTGACCCCTTTCCAATAGTCAAATCCTGTCTTTTTAGCCAATGTTGTTGGTAAGTGCAAAGGTGAGTGCAGACATAAGGTGTCAAGTGCTGGTAGTGGGACTGAAGGGATACAGAAACAGTCTCAAAGTGCGGGGGATGCCAGACAGGCAGTGCAGGTGCGTGTGATTGGCGGGGGAGGGACCTGGGCCCGGGATCAGAGGGTGGCCAGATAACCAGTGCAGATTCTGTTTCAGCCAGGAGGTCAGCAGGGGAGAGGAGGAGAAAAGGCAGAAGCAAAGAGAAAGGTTTCGAGGTGCTTCCGGAACCGTAGATGGGTCTCAAGTGTCAGGGAGGCAGGGAGGCTGTTCAGAGGGAGGCCCCAGCCGAAGAAAGATCTACAACCAACTCGTTGCTTGGAGAAGCGACTGACCCTGAGGGAGTTGGAGGCGGATGAGCGAAGATCTCGAGAAGGAAGATATTTAGGAAGAGAGAGTTGAAGGTATTGAGGCACCAGGTGCCAGAAGGCCTTGTAGACAATGCACAGGGTTTTGAACTTGATCCTCGCAGCCACTGGGAGCCAGTGGAGAGATTTCAGTCCTGGAGAGATACAATCCCTTGGCTTGGCCCAAAGGACAAGTCTCGCAGGCCTGTTATGGATGAGTTGCAGAGGGCGGGGAGTAGAAGCAGGCAGATTTAGAAAGAGGCTGTTGCAGTAGTCCAGCCTAGAGAGAACCAGAGCTCTGGAGACGGTGAGCTTCTGGGGGAAGGAGAGGAATGTGATAGTCCACTCCTGGTGTTAACTTTGCATTCTACGACGTGCAGGTCTGGATTTAAAAGTCTGGGATTCCAAGTCCCATAATGCAAAGTGAAAACCAGGACTGGACTAGCATCTCCTGAATGGGCATGTATGCGTTTTAGTGTGCATTATGTTAATACAGTTTGCATTGCCACAAAAAAGCTAACTATACAGTAATTAAGGAAATTAAGTGGTAGATTTTAGTTTAAGAAACTGGTTCACTTGACAAGTGAGGTTGGAGTACAGGGATGGGAAGAATAACAATTGGTCTTTCAGTGAATATTACTTCTATTCACAGACTCCACTTGTGTACAACATAGCATGCTCAATAGGGATGGATACAGGCTGTGTAGATCCAAGGACACCCCCAAGCGGAGGAAACTCTGGAGTCTCAATGCACGCAGCATGGGCAGCCTTCGAAGAAAAAATAACCAAAGCAAGGGATCAGGTCCTCCTCACATAGTCCACCCTGAAACCTCTTGATAATCCCACTGAGGCCTTGAGGGCCTCGCAGACTTTCCCTAAATTCTCCCTCAGCCCTATCGAGATATCAGATATGGAGAAGCTACTTTCAGGAATGAAACCTACCTTGTGTGCAGAAAACCCCTTTCCACCAAAAATCATTCTCAAATATAGAGCCTTCTTTGCCCCCTTCTTGACACGTTTTGTCAACGTTCCTTTCGGGACAAGCAGGCTCCTCCATCAAGGCAGTTACAGTCACACCTCTCCCCAAAAAAGTAGGCCTTGACCCCAGGGATCCCACTAACCCCAGGCCCATAACGATTGTCACTTTCTTTTGAAGATACCAGACAAATTAGCAAATTAGCCACAACACAACTTTAATTTTATGTAAAAGCCAGAAACAGCTTAGATGAGGGCCAATCTGGCTTCAGAGCACACAGCAGGGAAACGGCTTTAATTGACTTACAATCCCATATGCTAAGGGTCATGGAGAACGGCAAGACGGGCCTACTGGTCCTTTTGGACCTGTCCGCAGCTTTTGATCTGCTGGACCACCAACGCCTCCTTCAAGCCCTGAAATCCATTAATAATTGTTCCAGTGGAGCAGTTGAATGGCTTCAATCCTTCCTGCTCCATCGTGTTTCTAGAACCCATTGGGGAGATGCTTTCTCACCTTCCGTGCCCATCCTCTGTAGGGTCCCACAAGGCGTCAGTCTGTCACCAGTTCTATTTAAAATCTATATCCAGCCCGACTGCTCCCTATTAGAGATGCTCAGTGTCTTTTTTACTAACTACGCTGACGACACACAATGTGTGATGGAATTTAGTGGGGAATACTCCCTGGACTCTTCTAGGCTACATTCACTTCTCGGACACATTGAATCTTGGATGTCCGAAAACTGGATGTCCATTAATGGAGGGAAGACAGAGCTGCTTATCTCTGGTTCTTCCCAGGCTAGGGGTAAGCTCAGTGCAAAATACGCCAATTTCACCATCAATAACATCAACATCCACGCCAAACATAAAGTTAAAACTTTGGGCATCGCTTTGGAAGCCTCACTCAACTCGGATGAGTACACCAATCTGGTTAGTAGAAACAACAAATACTCCCTTCAACTTCTCAGAAATGTTAGACCTTTTAGGACAGAAAAGAATGCAGCCACCATTGGTCATGCCACCATCTTATCTAGGCTGGACTACTGTAATGCACAGCTTCTTGGGGCTAATAACACCAGTCTAAAAAGATGTCACAAATCCAAAATGACGCGGTACGAATGATAAAAAAAAAAACATTCCATGGAAGGAACACATTTCAAAACATTGGAAAGACCTGCATTGGCTCGCCATTCAGGATCGAATCAAATTCAAAACTTGTACCATCGTACACCGCTGCCTCTTCGGCAACTCCCCTTCATATCTCAAATCTGCAATTACACCTTACACTCCTGGAAGATGCCTCAGTTCCTCCGAACTGGCCCAGGTCTCATGCCCACCATTCAAAAAGGAAAAGGGCCTTGGTTGCTCTTTCCCTGCCCAGGCCACCCAATTGTGGAATTCCCTTCTCTGGGGATTGAGAAGAGAGAACAACCTGTTGAGTTTCAGGAAAAAACTCCAGACCACACTCTTCAAGTAGTAAATCCAGGAAATCTATGATTGCCCCTTACACTGTCCCGTTCATTTTCTTTTATTGTCCTTATGGGCATGTGCGCTCTGATACCTGCCGCCTCCCGGTGCGTTATAAATAAATAAATATGCAGTAACTTTACAAATTCTCCTTTAGTCACCAGAACAGCTCAAACTCGAACAATGAAATGGTCCAAAGCTCTATATATATATATGTCTCATGCTGTGCAAACATTGTACTGTCAGGGTGACTATTCTGACAGATGAAATTAGCACCATTCCTAGTGTATATTAAATAAAACATAACCCAACAAGAAGCACTGCAATACGTGCTGTATGGGACTATATGAAAACCATCTCACCATGTGATCCAGTTGAGCTGCTGGCAGCGGTGGACTGGGAACCAAAAGAGGCCTTGGAAATAATGTTCTAAGTGGTCCTATACTAAACGTTTCCAGCAAGCCCAACCCTTTTCCTATGAGAACATTTGGAAATAAAATGGGTTACCACACGAAAGAGCCCTATGGAGCAGTGGCCTACTGGGCAATCTCCAGAATTCCCTATCGGCCAGTCCACCCCTGTATATTGGACGTCTAACAGATGTAAAACATAATCAAGCGCTCATTTTGTAAAGATACTGTGGACTTAAAATTATTTCTAGAAAGATCCATGCACACACATTAATCATAGCAACTTGCAGTTGTTATGTGCAGCCTTGCTTGACATCGCTTTTGAGCCTGCTGGACCTTTATAGAAGGAAAACAACCACCTGCTAACCTCTCTTGGTCCCAACCCAAAATTGGCAGTCCAGCTGGAACGGCTAGGTCACACACATTCCTTCTGCACACGAGCACTACAACTGCTGGGATATTTCGTCCTCACTGGGCGTCATCAGTGACGTGTAGCTTGCGACTCCAGGAACAGGAAACTCTGGACTGGAGTCACGCCTGGGCATAGCCGGCTCCCTTAGGGCTGGAGAGGAATGGTTGGAAAATCTTTGAATTCCTCATAGCGGCTAGCAATTGCTCTTGCCAGCCACACATTCCATCAATTTTCAACCTGAACTGCTCCTTATGACATGAAAAGTGGTATCTCAGGCTTTTCTTGAAGACGACCTGATAACATCTGCAGCAGCGGACGTGCTGTCCCTGCCAAGACGTCAGAGCAGGAAGGGGAACAGCAACATTCTTCATGGCTTCACAGTAACAGAGACAAACACAGCTGAATAACTCTCCCTTCCATACACCCACTTCCGACTTTCACACTGTTAGGGAGAATTCTCCGAAATTTGCTAATTCCTCTCTACCTTAGAGACCCCCTGCAACTTTGCTGGATTTGGAGGACTTGAATTTTTAACATGGAGAGAGTGAGACCCTTTTTCCCCACTCTCTCATGTATTCTTAATGTGATTTGGATTGTGTTTCTTTTGGTTGTGGAGTCTGACAAACTCCATGTCACACAGCACCTTCAGGGCAGTGGCACAGGGAAGTCTTTCAGATTTCCCAAAGGTTTAAATACCTTCTCTTGAATAAACTACTGTTTCCAAGAGCAGTAAAGTGAAAATGACCTTACTTACATGTGTAACTTTCTAGACCGAGCACACACTATATTACAATAGGTTGCTGTAGGGGTTACTTTGTATCCCCTTTGTCTAGTTACTCATGTAAAATGTTTGTTACCCTTTCCTCAATGAATGGCTGGTGGCAGTGGTTTACTTTTAACTACTGTGGTGTGCTTGTTCTGCGGGCTGCGTTCGCAGCTGCAGTAAAGCACCCAAGGGTGCAATTTTTGTCAAAATAGCCCGGTCTTCCTTTTTCGCTGTTTCTTTGTGGAAAGGTCCTTCTTGAGATTTACACTGCGTGCCAAACCAGGTTTGGTCCCTTTGTTCGTTTTTACTTTGGCGGTATTCACGAGTGAGGCCCGCCTCTGGCTCCAGGGTGTCTGGAAGAGGGAGGTGCCCGAAACGCCATGTGATTAGTCTCCTAGCAGACCAGAATGCACTCCTAGTGGTTGGCCGTCTGGCAAGGACAGCCACCCAGCTGGAATGAATGGGAGAAACCTGCCTAAAAGGTGAGGCTTTTAGGCTTGGAAGGCAAAGTCGACCACTGGACGAAGGAATCCGAAGAAGATCTTGCTGCAATTCCTGGACCGTTGGTTTGCCTGGTGAAGCCCGGCTGCTGTGCTGAAGCGCCGAATTCGCCTCGACTAGAGAAGCTCTGCAAGACGATTTCTGCCCTTGAGTTGATGGGAACAATCCACTCCAAAGTAAGCCACCTGGACATCCTCTCGAAAGTGGTTGCAATTTCACTGCAGTTACTGTTGGAACCGAAGAGCCAGGGAGAGGAACACCAGTTTGTGTGTGTTGCTTTTAAGTTGGCCACAAACTCCAGAAAGATCCTCCGGACTCCCAGGAAGCAGGACTGACCGATCCTGTGCCACCTCAATGGAGTGCTGGACCCCAGATGCAAGGAAAGCCCATCTCGACAGCCAAGAGGCCACAGCGTTGCTATTTGCTTAGACGCAAGGAGCTGAAACCGCGAAGTGCCACTGAATAGAAGTTGGTGCTTTTCTGTTGCCGACCGTCCCGTAGCAGTGCAGGAGTGATCCAGACATCCTCTCTCTTGTCCCCACGACTCAGGCCCAAGAACACAGGATCTGCAGAGCTGCACAGGAACAGAAGCCAGCTGAAACCGTTATTCTTTAACCAAAGGTACTTTAAAGTCCAAGAGAACTTACCTCTTGTTGTCTAACCTCACTTGTTCTTAGTTGAGACTCGTTAAGGTTGATTCTGTAGAGTGGCCAACAGCTTCTTTATCAGCTTGTGGCCCTGCTTTGATTTCTTCTTTTCTACAAAGGCTTCTAAAACATTGTGCAAGAATTTTTATCTACCTACAAGAATTGCTCCAGCTCACCTAGACTTTTGTCCAATTGACTTTAGCCTGGCCTGGCTCCCTGAATGACTCTTCTTCCCTCTGACTGTGAGTGTCTGTCTTCCTCCCAGGAAGGGGTTAACTTGCTTTGCATTGGGGGTTACCAAAAGTACTTACCTGCTTCAGAATATTTGTGAGATCTCTTGTATTGTTCTTATAACCTTTTTCTTTGACCTACTCATAAGTATTACTATAAATGCAGCAATGCTATATTAATGTCCACAGTGTCCTAGCTATTTAAGTCACCTGAGGGTGTAGGAAGTGTCTGTGTGCCACCCCAAATGGGTGTTTACTGATTTAGAGAATTTAAGAGTGTGTATTTTGGAGTGTATTTCTGTGTTACTATTAAATTGCCCCTTCTGAAGAAGGCTTACTCAAACTGACTGTTAAATGTATAATTGTTTAATCAAGAAACCTTGTGTGGAAGAGTTTATTTGAATACTTGTCACTGTGAATCTCTGTGTAACTCCGCAACAGCTCACATTGACCCCTCTTGAGATAAGCCTGGCTGCTCAACACACTACCAACCTGTGTATTACAGACTTATACCAAAGGTTGGGTTCCTATTGCCAGGAGGTCTGGGTTGTTGTAGTGCACCCAAGGGGTACTGCATACAATCTTGCCTAACACACACAGTCTAATAAACACAGCCTGCCCAGGAGCTCAGGCTATATTTTCTCACTATTGTGACTATGTATTACTATACTTTGATAGCCTCCTTCCAAGTAAGATACCACCCTGTTTTACTATGAACTAAAATAAACTCTAACAAAGGGGTCTGCAACCTGTGGCTCTCCATATGTTCTGGACTACAGCTCCCATGAGCCCTCATCATTTAGTATGCTGGCAAAGGCTGATTGGAGGTATAGTCCAAAACCACTGAAAGAAACTCTTAATAATAAAAATGTTAACATCAAGGTGCCAGGCTATTTCTATTTTACTGTACTAGTTTGACCACTCCAATCCCTTAATTTCTCTTACCAACAACATTCACCTTTATACACAGTTTCTTCTTGACTACACCATTCTTGGCCAATATGGCGATAGTCGGGGCAAGTAAGCCATCAGAGTTCCAGGATTGCCTGAGCACACTCTCACGCTCCTTGTGAATCCAATGTTACTTTGTCCACTAACTTACAATTCTCCAAATATGCCTTGAAAACACAACCCAGTTATCAAAACACTACAAGACATGTCTGCCTCCTCCCTTTTGCATAGCCATGGTCCGCATAAATATGATTGACACATACCCATACCCATACTATAACAAAAAATTTGTTCTCACTGCATTACTTCCTCACTGTGGGCCCGATTCATGGAAATGTGCACAGAAATCCCACAAGGCCCACGTGCCGAGAAGGACACTGCGCAAGCCTGCGCACAGAAAGAAAAATGCGCGCCCCATGTATTCACAGAATATACAGCGCAAAGTAACCGTAATCGCAAGTCTAAAGACATCAACGCCCCCGACACGCCCTCATGCAAAGCATAAACAGCCAGAACAGCTACCTTTGCAAACTCGCCTGAGCACGGATACACACATCCTTCAAACGGTGTGTGTGGTCCCTCGCAAGCAGGCCTGCATCTCGAAGACCCTTTGCATGGTCACTCCTAACTGTATCCGCATTCCGACAACATGCATATAAATAATTGTAACTCACTAATTACTCAGGAAATCTGTGTGCTATCCCCTGTAAACCGTCCCCTCCCCCCACTACACTGCGTATGCGCAGCCCTAAGTTTGATCGGAACCCCAGCTGCATATACGCGCCCCAAAATCCGACATTCAAACCCACCTCCGCGCTGCCATTCCTACGTGCAAGTGTACATACGCCTGCCTTCGAGTGGCAGATTGTATGAAAGACTTGGGTGGACATTTCCCGGCCGAGAGGTTGCGCGATTGAATCCATGAATACATCTTGTACCGCGCAATTGTGGGTGCGCGAGGGACTGCCTGCAGGCCGTCCCTCGGAATGCCGAGTTTTTCGCAAGTTCTTCCCACTTCTCGTGTTTCCGCTCCATTCCCAGGCCTTTGTACAAGCCGCACCCATGCTCTGCATGCAGTCTCGTGCAAGGCCCTCGATGACTCGCAGAGACATGCCAAGCCTGCGTGAACTCCATGCAAGTCTAGGAAAAGTACTGCGCATTCGATTCCATGAATCGACAAACACGGATCTGAGCACAGTTTGGCACGCAAGTACCCGCGCACGTACCCTTTTGTCCATGCAAATTATTCCATGAATCGGCTCCTGTGTTTGTAGCATCCATCTCCCGCTTTCCCATCCTCCTATCTTCCTCTGGCTCATTTTCTTTCCTCCAGCAGACTAAGGTCTGGGTACCCCTGACGGGGCACAGGCACCACTCTACGGTCAAGCCCAAACACTCTGCAACTGCTATGTGTGTGATTTGGTGCATTATAAAAGCACATCAACATAACATAGCATAGTGGAAGTTTACACAGTAACATAAAATAAAGACAGTTGTGCCTTTCTTAGTACACATGCCGGCAATAATATGCCAGTGGTAAAAAGGTTCTATGTGATTTCATCGAGATTTGGTCGAATCCAAATCCATCTAATTATTTTTTTTCTTTTAAGTCATTTGGCTGCAAATATATGCGGGGGGAAGACCCTCATGTTGTCCTATCCCCCACCCTGGTTATTACCCTTACCCACCCCCCACTCAAATAAATTTGATGGATTTGGTATTTGGCTTTGACCAAATCTCCTGCGATGAAACTTCCCTATCCCAGTAAAAACACCAGTGGCCACATTCCCCTTTACCCAGTCTTTAAAAGGGGGGTGAACCACAGTGCAATGGTGGTGTGTGGAAAGAGTAAGGGAGCCACGAGGGGGTACCCACTGAAAATAAAACAGAGTGTCACTGGCAGAGTTTTTACCACTGGCATTCCATAGTCAGCATATTCACATGGACGTTTGTTGTCTTCTACACTGTGTGTGAGCTTCTGTGAGGAATCAATAATCGGCATTGATTAAAGATCTATCTTGTCTCCCACAGCGGCCCTTCTGGCTCTTGAGGGTTCTCAGCAGCCTCTTCATCGGCGCCGTGATTCTCGGTAAGTACTTCCAGGATCTGGACACAGGACCGAATGCTCTGTCGCCCATGAAAGGGTTTCTCAATTTGCAGGAGCTGTGCTCATTATATTGGAAACCATGCGAGTTTAATTTGGGGTTCATTGTGTCATCACGCTGCAGGCGACATTATGCAGCCCGGTGCTGGGGCTACAGTAAGACCATTCTAGACAGTTTCTTATGGTGCCACCAACAGGAGGGCACCGGGAGTGCCATTTGGCATTAAAAACATCAACTGTGGCCCTACTGTGAGAAAGGGTGGGTGCAATAGTGGCAATTTGCCCGGGTGGCCATAAATCCTTGCTCTGGCATTCATGTGGAGTCCAAAAAAAGCAATGTGGCGCTCAGTCTCATGTGACTAGTAGGGCTTCAGACCCTTTCAGGAGCCTTTCCACTCCCCTTGGCCACCACTAGAGCCACTGGGGCAGCACTGGGTGGTCCTCACTCTTCCTCCCAAACTAGTGAGGGTGACCTTAGTTGTGTTACATATTATGTGTATGGTGCTCAAAGCCACAAACTGGCCAAGGAAACCGACATAGCGACCTCATCCAGTACATGTATGCCTAGCACAATTGGTTCATTACATATGAAGGGCATGCCTCTGATTGCTACATATTTACAGGTCCCTTGTATACAGTACTTCTAATATAGGGGTCCTTTTCCTGGGATTGTCTTCCTGGACAGGGCCGAGTTGCATGATTATATGTTCTGTATGGCATGTTTTTGTTGTATTGCTGCTCCATGCTGGCCTATGCTGTCTTCATTACGCTCTGCTATGCTTTGAGCACCTATGCGCTGTTGGGTTTCGCTGCACCGTATTATGTTTAAGCTGCGGTTTCATGTTTGTGCAATGTTCCTCATTTAGGATCTATGTATTTTGTTCCCAAATATGAACACATGGTAACTTAAAATAGTGTGTTTGATGTACAGGTCCCCTTTGATTTCGGTGGGTGCCTGCTCCCGCACCCACACATCCACCTGTTAGGACGTCCACTTCCTCCCTACCTGCATGTAAACCTAGCGCTGCTCCGCCTTAGTGTTTTTCCATTTTTCTACCTTCCCAATTGAGATCCTGCAACTGATTTTGAATTTGTTTTTGTTTTTAAGGGAGTTTTGCTCGTTTTTCATACTTTTTGTTAAAAGTGTAGTGATTTTTTTTTTACCCATTCTTATCTTTCTTTGGACATGATGCTGGTTTTGTTATAGTAGCTGGATAGGCCGTTTTATGTCAATTTATATTGTGTCAAGGTGTGTTATGTCGATTCACGATAATGTCGAATGTCAAGATATTTCAAGCAGCTGCTAAAAGGGCACTGGAAGCGCTACACAAAACACCCAAGTAAGTAATATGCAGGAGCAGCATTCATGTTATGAAAAGGGCCATGACACCAGAAGTCGATCTGCAAATGTGGGCTGGGAAGCAGACTCGGGACCCCCGTTTCTACCTTAATATCCCAATGCCGCCCTTTATTAACAGGTCCTGGACTCCACAGCCCAGGTTGAGAAGGGGAGGCAAGGGCGTATTGAGCAGATTAACTCCCAGAAGAGCTCAGCCTAAGAGGACTCTTGTCTTCCATACCACCACAGCCATTCCCATAAAGTTCCTAGCAGGCCTCAAGAACTCCAGGTGAGCCAGGTCCTGGGCTTTGCTCACAGAGGAGGCAGCGCTCAAACTCACCCTCATTGTTAAGGACCCACTGTCCCTCTCAGCTTTCCTGTCTATTGAACATGGCCATTCGGAGTCTAGGGAGTAAGTAGAGGAACATGTTGCTCTCCACATCCCGTGTACCTGGGTTCAACACACCCATGCACCCAATGACAGCCTGGTGTTGTTGAAGGCTTAAAGTCTGGCCACCTCTGAGTCAAAGACATGCTCACATCATTAATGTATTTCACACAGAAGGGTGCTGGGCTGTCTGAGGTCAGGGTATATTTTCTCTCAATAGAAGGCTACGTATTACTATAGTCTACCCCCAAGTAAGCCACCAAACTCTCTTACCATGAACTAAAATAAAGTGTAGCACGACATGATGCAGATCAAACTTTTACTAGTAACCTATTTGACAATAAGTAGCCAAATCTTTTCAATTTGTATCAGACTAGTTTGTCCAGTAAATAACCTTAACTTCTCTTACCAACAACACTTACCTTTATACACAGTCTGTTCTTAACTGTGCCACTCATGACATACGCTTGCCAGTAACAGAATTAAACTTCTGGAGTTTGACCTTGAGTACAACGCAGGGTCGGATTGGCCTTTCGGCCCGTGACCGGGCCAAAATCGTCCCTGGGGTGCTGGGGGCCGGTTTCTGGCCATGCCTGGGCCGGTTTGAAAGAAAAATGAATTGAAAAAAATAAGAAATCTTTTTTTTCACTTTTATTATTTATTTATTTACAAAGCCTTTCATCCTTCTTAGGTCGATAAATGAGTACCAACATAGGTTGGGTGAAATTGTATGCATATTTGTTCTATAAAAAAAGAGCTTAAGCGTAAGTGCTATACAATAACATATTATCATTTGGCCTTGGACATCTGCTTGGATTCAGATTCACAGTCATTTAGTTTACTTAGGAACAATGCTATTTGATGCCACTTCCTGTTTGTTCCAGGGGTGAAAGGTCATGTTTCATCACTTCCCGGGATGTCACTTTGAGGTGGGGTCAAATGACATCACTTCAGGTGATGTTATCAGAGGTCAAGGGTTGTGAGGCAAGGGGTGGGCCTCTTTTTTGAGGCTAGGGGTGGGCCACTTTCTTTGGGTGACCGGGCCTATTTCTTGTCAAATAAGCCACCAAACTTCGATGATGGTCTGAGCACAATCTCAGCCCCTCATACATCTAACAATAGATTGTGTACTAAGTTACAGTTCTCCAAATCTGCCTTGGAAACACAACCCAATTATTACAACACTATGAGATATATCCGCCTCTTCCCTTTGGGAGAACCATGGTTCACCTAACGAGACGGAAATGCACCCATGCTATCATAAAACATTCTTCACCCACTGCATCACTAACTCCATCCCTTTTTAGTATCCATTGTTATGCTTGGACATCCTGTTAACTTGCTCTTGCTAATTTACGTTTCTAAAGCAGGCTACATTCTTGTTACCCCTGGTGGGGGCACAGGGTATCACCCCAAAATATTGCTGCCAAAAATCCCACGGCAGAGAATGCTGAATTTTTAAATGCGCATTTCCATGTATTTATATGTGGGGGGTGGGCTAGGGTATTGTAAGGGGGAGTATGGAGTCTGAGGGCCTCCCCTCGCATATAAGTGCATTGAAATGTACCAAAGAAAACATGCATTTTCAGCCCAAGGATTTGTTTTTTCGAAAATATCACATTGATCTGAGGCACAGTATGGCACTCCATGGACAAGCCTACGATCTCGGTAACTACTACACTGGTGATTTGGCACAGCATAAAAGTGTATTACCATAACATAAAATAACACACACTATTCCACACATCCAAATTGAGGGAATGCCCCAGCACCTAGACTACATATCCAGTTGAGAGATTGTCCCAGCACCCAGACCACATATCCCATTGAAGAACTTCCCCCAGCACCTAGACCACATATCCAATTGAGAGATTGGCCCAGCACCTAGACTCTATATTCAATTGAAGGGTTGCCCCCAGCACCTAGACTGCATATTGAGTTGTGGCATTGCCTCAAAGCACCTATTCTACATATGGAATTTAGGAAGTGCCCTCAGCACCTAGTCTACATATCCAATTGTAGGATTGCCTCCAGCACAGAGACTACATGTACAATGAAGGGACTTCCCCCAGCACCAAGCCTACGTATCCAATGAAGGATGGGACCTAGACTAAATATCCAATTTAAGGATTGCCACCAGAACCTACACTACATAGCCAATTGAGGAACTTCTGTTATATAGTGCCTTCCTAGATGCATGGAATGTATGAGGTCACTAGGAGAATGCTGAGTGGGTGACTGGAATGTTTATATGTGAAGGACGTTCCAGCCCAGGCAGATGGAGATACAAGCCTGGGTGGTGGGAGTCAGTGGACCTGTCATGTTCCTAATCTTCTACTACTTAATGTAAATTAAAAGGAACTTGTGAACACCTACCTGATGTGCCAAGAAACATTCTTAATAACAACTTCCCCCAGCACCTAGTCTACATATTTCGATTTGAAGGATTGCACCTAGACTATGTATCCAATTGAAGGATTGCTTCCAGCACCTAGACTACATATGCAGTTGTGAGACTGGCCACAGCACTTAGATTATGAATTTGTTTGAGGGATTGCGACTGGGAAATAAAACTCTGGGAGGAAGGGCAACCACCCTAAATCTGCAGAATTAAAGGCTGGAGAAATTACAGCCCAGAAAAACATAAGGCGAAAGACGAGGTATAACTTGCCAATGAACAAGATAACACAGCAGACAGCCTCAGAGGGAGAATCCTTGGCAAGGAAAGCCTAAAAGGGCATCAAGGCAAACACAATTTAAGAAATCCTGAGAAAACTTACTGGGAATAACATGCATGTGATGACAAGGATGTGAGGAACTACTGGAAGGATAAGTACTCCAAAGTTAGGGCCACAGAAAGCACAAGACCTAAGAGTCATTTCGAAGAACTACAAGAGTTTATAAGAGAAAATATAAAAAGAGATTACGCTAAGAATTATTTGAGCCAAACAGAAACCTGTATATAAAAAGACTATGTCATGCGCATAAGCGCATGGAAGAAGTGGCAGCGGTTTCGATGGAGCGGCCATTAGAGAGCCGGCACACTTCTTTGCTATTTGCACGGGTGACGGTCTAGTCTTTTTTACGTTTTCTACGTTGCGGCCGCGGATGGCCGGGAAGTATTTACTTCCGGTCTTCCTGGCTATCGGTGCATTGCAACGTCTAAGCTACCGCTTTCGCTTACCTTGTTGCCACAACGCTGTCATCATTTTCTTCTCTCGGAGCTGTATCTATCTCTCTCTCTTCCGCCTCCCGTTCCCTCTTCCTTTTTTCTCTTTGCCCATTCGCATCGTGGGTTTCGCTTCCTCTCTCTTGGTCCCCGTGGGTCTCCGCTGCTCTGTGCGTTTACCCCCGGACTAGTATTGTTCATTTCCCATTGCTTTTCAACCTTCTTTTTCCAGTTTCCCTGCCTATCAGGAGCTACAACCATCGTTTCTGCTCCCAGCATCTCCGGTTATTCATTCAAGGACTATCTCTGGTCACAGACTCCACGGATTTACCTGCAATCTGGTCTCCATCTGAAAAGAGGTTTTTTTTTTTATGCCTGTGGCTTTTTCCCCTGTTTGCCTGTCTTCGGTGATGGGGCCGCAGTGGCCACAGCTTACGGGTAGCCGCTGTGGCTTTACACCGAGGAGGGACTATAGCATCGATCGCTTGCCAATACCGGGAGACCACAGGATACGCCATTGATTCCAGTTCTACAGGTGAGGAGTTTGAGGAGGGAAGTGGGTCAGACGGATCTGACACGTATTGTGACAGACTATCACGAAGACGCGAAGACCAAGGGAAGAAGAGGCATTCTCTTGACCTATTTACTTTAGTTATATTTAGTGGTAGTGTGAGATAGAGATAGTTTGAACTGAGGACATATTTACTTTGGACATCCTGACAAATGACGAGCACTTTTAGTTGCTTTAGATAGGTATGGTATTCCCTTTAGCAATAGGGACAGGTAGGCATTATTCGTATATTTTTTAGTAAATAGCGTACAGAATGTCCTCAATGTCCGACTCCTTCCGACCCACCACAATATCCAATTGCGGGACTGCTCACATCTGGACTACAATTGTGTGACTGCTCCATCACCTATACTGCACATCCAATTGAGCGATTGCCCCAGCATCTAGACTACATATCCAATTGAGACTGCAGCACCTAGACTACATATCCAATTGAGGGATTGCCCCAGCACCTACATTACATATCCAATAAAGGGATAGTCCCGGGTACCTAGACAACATATCTATGGGTGGGACTGTCCCCAGCCTCTAGACTACATATCCAATCGAAGGATTGCCATAGCGTCTAGACTACACATACAATTGAGGGATTGCCCCAGCACCTAGACTACATAACCAACTGGGAACTTGCCCTAGCACCTAGACTACCTATCCAACTGAGGGATTGCCCCAGCACCTAGACAACATATCCATTGGTGGGACTGTCCCCAGCCTCAAGACTACATATCCAATCGAAGGATTGCCACTGCACCTATACTACATAACCAATTTAGGAATTGCCCTAGCACCTAGACTACCTATCCAATTGAGCGATTGCTGCAGTGCCTAGACTACATATCCAACTGTGGGACTGTCCCCAGTGCCTCAACTAAATATCCAGCTGAATGTGTGGCCCCAGCACCTAGACTACATACATACTGAGGGATTGCACCATTGCCTACACTACATATTCAATTGAGGTTTTGCTCCAGCAGCTAGACAACATATCCAATTGAGGGATTGCCCCCAGCGCCTCAACTACATATCCAGTTGAAGGAGTGCCCCCAGCACCTAGACTACATATTAAATTGACGGATTACCCCCAGCACCTGTAATACATGTCCAGTTGAGGGAGTGTCCCAGCACCTAGACTACATAACTATTTGAGCGACTTCCTTCCTGTTTCTATAAAACACATCCAATTAAGGAATTTCCTCAATGCACTTATACTGCATATCAGCTTATGGCTTTCACCCCCGCAGTGGGGGCGGGCATGGCTTTGCTCAGCCAATCTCACAAGGAAAAATAAATGAAAAAACATGAAACGGGATGGCTGCCACATATAGGGAAAAGGGACAAAGGCCATTTTCCATTTCTTTGTGCCCGGGAGACAGGAGGAGCACCGGGACCGGAGCACAAGGCTGCGGTCCAGCAGGTATGTGGGGACGGAGGGGCAAGGTAAGAGGTAATGATTGTTTTGGGGGGAGGGAGTGGGAAGGCAACAGGGAGAAACTCCCTGTTGCCTTTCCACATACAATGTATTTTTTTAAATGGTCCACCTGTTGGAGGACCTCAGGTGGCTGTCAGCAGCGGGCAGAGAATTTGTACTCCCCTTCCCCGGGTGCGAATGCGGGATTGCCTCCCTGTGACTAGTCTACATATTCATTTGAGGGACTGCCTCCCTGCACCTATGCTTCATATCCAATTGAGGGACTCCCCCCAGCATCTAGTCGACATATCATTTGAGGGACTTCCAATTGCAGGATTGCCTCTCTGCACGTAAGGCTCATATCCAATTGAAGGATTGCCCCCAGCACCTATGCTTCACACCGAATTGCGGCATTGCTCCAGCACCTAGAGTATACATTCAGTTGCAGGATCACCTACCTGCACCTATGCTTAACAAGATTACTTCCCTGCACATTTTATACTAATCACTTGAAGGATTGGTTCCCTGCACCTATACAGCATCTCAAATTGAAAGTGTGACTGTGTGCCTGTACAACATATACAATTAAGATTGCCCACC
Source organism: Ambystoma mexicanum (assembly GCF_040938575.1). Classification (NCBI taxonomy): domain Eukaryota; kingdom Metazoa; phylum Chordata; class Amphibia; order Caudata; family Ambystomatidae; genus Ambystoma; species Ambystoma mexicanum. Next base: position 1,265,143,411 of record NC_090934.1, on the reverse strand, counting down.
TGCCCTTACATTGCATAGCCAATCAAGGAACTGGTTGCCTTTGTCTATACCCAATACGCATTGAAGGGTGGCCTTCCATCACCTATACAGCATTTCCAATAAGGGATTGCCACCCATGTAGTATAACGAGTTGTTCTCCGATGAACTCTTCAGTATCCTGGAGCATAACATGCTTAGTCAGTCCCCACGTGACATGCCATACATCACTTCTCCTTCCTAGGGTCATATGTTACATTTTAGCCGATTGTGTCATATAGACTACCCACATTGAAACTATTCAACAGGAATGCCAATCAGTGCTGTTAGCCACTGGCATGCATACATACCCTCTATTCCACTTTCTTCCTTATGGGTGTAGGCCCCTCCCCACTAATCCTAGTCAAGGTGTACATGCCAGCAGCCAAATACAGCCAGCATTCAATGTACTGTCCCCACTAGCCTAGACCGAGGAACAGCGTGATAAAGTAAGATTACGCTTCTTGGTGGTTGTCACTGCTCTAGAACATTTGGGTCTTTTTCTAAACAACTGGCATCACACTCAGGGGTCTACAGAGAATGTAACTTTCTTATACTAGTAAAAGAGGACACAGTTTTCAGAACGTCTTAGGCTCTAAACCGCATCACACCCATTGCCATTCATTTTCATTGACATCAGCATTTTTTTCAGTACAAGGAATCAAGACTATGTGCAAGGTACAGTCCTTTTAGTGGTTGGCGGGAGGGTGCAGTAGACCCCGACCTTCAGAGGCCCTTTCTCTGCTATGAACAGAAAAGTTGTCATAGGCTTGAAAATTGTTTTCTCAGAGGCCAACTGGCCTTCAAAACATTTTACGTTGGATCGAAAATTAATTAATTGACCAACAAATGCAGGGAGCCAATCCTTCAAAACCTAGTTTTGTTAACAAACCTTTATTCTTATACAAAACATTTTTTAAAAAAAATACATACACAGGAATGGTCTAAATACGGCATACAAATATTTTTTAAATAATACTGGCTCCCTCGCATAAATATCACAACTGATACTGTGGTCAGATTTTTCTTGTTTCACAAGCACATATTATTGCGTACACTCTGAAGCTACTCAGTTCACATAAGAAAATGTTGACACATTGTGATTCGGCCTGTTTGAGCTTGTTTTGATTTGATTTGATTTGGAATTTATAATGTGCATATCCTTCCACAACCAAGCAGAGAACCTGCATCTAGGCGCAGATGTTCAATTCCTATGACCACTTAGAACATTACCAAAAAAGAGATTATTGGAAAAATCTTCTGAATTTTTCAAAAAAGTAATAGAAGATGCTTTCCATAGTTCAGCTGGCAATGCATTCCAGAGATGAGGGCCCCTTATAGAGAAACATCAGTCATCCCGAGAAACTTAATGAGACGCGGGTACAACCAACACATTTTGCCCAACCGAGTGTATCGAGCGGGACGGCTGCAAATGCCTGATTTTAGAAACCAGATAGCTGGGTGCCACACCCTCAATACAATTTGTATTAGGCACAGCAATCTAAATTCAATCCATTTCTGAACAGGCTGCCAGTGCAACTTCCTCTGATACACAGAGATGGATACCTTTTTTGACAGATTATATACCAGTCTAACAGTGGAATTCTGGGCCACCTGGAGGCGATTTAACTGCCTCGCTGGTGCTCCTAAAAGAAGAGTGCTGCAGTAATCGAGTCTGGAATTAACCATTGTCCCTACGATCACACCATGGTCTGGTTCGGAGATAAATGGCAGAACAGGTTTTAAAAGCATACATCTGTAAAAAAAAAAAAAAAAAAAACAGATCTATTGACTTCAGAAACATGAGCATTACAGCCCAAAGATGCCTGCCATGTACAGCCTACTTTTAACTTCAGACGAGAAAGTAGTTGCAACATCAAAAATGGCAGGACAGGAGGTGGAAGCATAGAAGTCTCTTAGTGAATATCTTGGGGCAAACACAATAACCTCAGTTTTAGAGTGAATAAGTTGTAGCTTACTCTCAAGCATCCAACCTTTTTTTGCACTGGCACAGGCCAGAATCCGTTCAATGGCTTCAAGTGAAGATTTTAATCTAACATGTATTTGTGTATCATCCACATAGGAATGATAATTCAATTAAAACCTAGCAACGATATCCATTAAAGACCTAAAGTAGACATTGAACAATATTGGGGACAAGGACAACCGCTGGGGCACTCCACATAGAACAGGAAGATTATCAGAATAAAAAGTTCATAGTTTAATTGCTTGAGTTCGATCTTGCTGGAAAGAGGAGACCACTTCAGTGCACCCTCTGAAACCTGGGCAACCTCAATAAGTCTAGTCAGCAACTGGCCAAAGTCAACCATATTGAAGGACGCTGATAAATAGAGCATGATCAACATGCTCATATATCCTTCATCAGCGGCCCTAAGGATGTCATCTCACACCACCACCAGAGCTGTCTCAGTTCCGTGGCCAGGTCTAAAACCAGATTGGAAATCAAGAATGGAGTTTTCTTCCAAATAGTTCTGCAGTAGTGTGGTAACAACTTTTCCCAGAATCTTCGAGGCCCAGAGCAAACTGGCGATCGGGTGATAGTTTGTAAAAACTTAATGATCCAATGTTGGCTTCTTTAGTGAACTTTATGATCCAACGTTGGCTTCTTTAGTAATGGTGTAAGAAAGGAGTTTTTAAGTTCTTGATGTACGATTCCCAGTGATGATGCAGCATTCACAAAATCTGTCAAAAAGTCTTAAAATAGGCTCGGATGGGGTTATAGTCGTGACTCGTTGGTTTAAGCTCCTGAATCAGAGTTTTGATATCATCTGGTTTTACAGGGGAAAATGTAAAACTTGTCGGTAAGGGAGTAGATATTGTTAAAGAATACGGATTCTGAGTAAGAATTTGTGGGTTGAAAGTTTGTGAATCAATAGTCTAACTGATAACATTAACTTTGTCATAAAAAAAGCATTGAACTAGTTTGCCAAAGTAAGAGAGAAAAAGAAACCTGAGTGAAGCGCATTCAGCTGATGTTAGTTTCTTAATTATGGCAAAGAGCTCCTTGGATCGGATCTTTGAAGAGTGAATTTGTCTTTCAAAAACGGTGACTTTGAAAATACAATTCCCTGTTTATAGGCCGCCAATGCGAATTTGTCATTTTGGCAGTCAATGATATCCTTGGTTTCCAGCCAAGTTTTCTCTTTCATACAATACTTTTGCTTTGTTTTCTAAAGTCAGCCGGTCAGATAGCACAACGAGTTGAGCGCTCGCTTTGACAACCATGCAGAGCCTGCCGATGCAGGTTCGAATCGCGGCAGGGCCAAACCCAGCCTTTCATCCCTCTGAGGTCGATAAATGAGCACCACACACCGAGGGTAATAATGAGCATTATTATTTTTATTAAAGAATCTGAGAACCAGGGGTTGTTTTTGTTCTTAATTTGTTTTTTAGCTTTCAACGCTGCTCTTGCATCACAACAATTCTTTAAATATGTTATATTAACTTGATAGTATTTGTCACTGTTATTTTCAATGGAAAAAGGTATTCATTCTGCAACCAATTGGGGTCCTGGGATAGCATCAAGATCTTTCTTTCTACGAGAGAAAATGACATTCTTCTGGACACCTTGGAGGAACCCACACGTTCAATAGAAATGGAAAATACAACAACTGAATGGTCAGACCATGTCACTGCCATATGTTCCTGATTAATTATATTCGACTCTCTAAACAGAACTAAATCCAAGATACAGATAAAAAACATAAATCATGTGCCACAAGAATTTCCTTCAACATTAGACAGTCTGGATTGTCTGGATATTGCACCAAACATTTAAAATCACCAAGAATTATCGGTTTGGGACACTGCACGGCCTCCAAGCCAAGATACAGTTCTAAGTTATCAAAGAACGATCCAATAGGGACTGACGGTCAGTAGCAGAGAACTACCCGCATGGACTCATTCGACGAAGTAGATAAAGTGCAGGCAAAAGCCTGGGATAGCTCTTCCCGGTTGAGAGAATGAAAATTGGATAATGTGAATACAGATCTAAAAATGACAGCAACCCACGCCCCCTTTTTGATGCTCACGATTTTCCCATTTCATCAGAAAATCTGAACAAACAAGTAAATGAAACTGTGAGATGGAGCTGGCCGAGAATCACGTTTACATTATAAAAAGGCAATCAAAATTTAGTACATTAATGAGATCTTGTAGTGCCACTCAATTCTTTACAGCTGACCTGGCATTAATGAATGCTACTCGTAGGTGGGTACTGTGGTCGTAACCGATAGCAGGTTTAGTTCAATACATTGCTTCCCCTGGGTTTATAAATACTCAACTGATTAATTCTATCCAGAGTGTGAAGGGTAATAGAGGCCGGGGAGGTACTTATCCTCAGCAGCAGATCACGAGTCTACATAGTCCGCCAAAATATAATATCTTATTATATATATATATATATATATATATATATATATATATATATATATATATATATATATATATATATATAGTTTAACAAGCCCCAAGATTAACAATATGAGATGGAAGGCACACCACAGATAGCAGACCGCAATACAAAACTGTTCTTGTGTATAATGTGTGGACAAGGTGTTCACACAGACGGTTGAACAGCACGGACAGGCCAAACGGACTCTGCATGAGCGCTTTGCGCTGATGCGAGCCTGCTATAGGATGTGTTGCTCGGTAAGCGCGTCACACTCAATGTGCGAGATGAAGTTCCAAACCAGCATTGCTCATGCTTAGCTAACTCAAGTCTTGCTCCTTTCAGTGTCACAGCCTTCATCAGGACAGAATTGGTTCTTCAACAGTTAGTGTTGCACCCAGGCATTTTCAAAATGCTTCATTAAACTGTTGATGTCTACAAAGAAGCATTAGTTCCATAATTCTGCATTTCCACATGCTTCCAGTGTTTCATCTCTCAGAAGTAGTTGTACAGTGACATGCTGGTGCCATATGCCTGACCAGCTGGGATGGAGAGGGGAACTTTTAGTAACGGGTATGGATTAGGCTAATACACTGGTTGTGGCAGCCCTGGTCCCTTCACGTTCTCGGGCCTGTAGTTCTTCCTCGGCCTTGTCTTCTCTCTGCTGGGTATTGTCTGATTCCTCTCCTATGCTATTTACAGCGACAAGTCAACGCTGTCTAAGATACCACTGACACTCCTTTTGGTAACTTGGCCAAGGTCAGAATTGAGCCCTGAAAGAGGTGAAGGGGATGCACAAAACCACATTTACAATGCAAAACAGCTTGAGCGATAAAGAATAGCAGTAATAGCCCAATCGTGATAAAATAGGTGGAGCTGCCAATAGAAATGTAATTAAGGCAATGGACTGCAGGTTTATTATAGGACCAATTGAACTCTACTGGGACAGAAGAATGTTCAAGAATGTATTTGTGTTGGTGTTGTATTTTTGTTTGGTTCCACAGTCAGGCCGGGTGGGGTCCACGTCAATGTGCGATGTAGGTTGGGCCTGCTGAAAAACGTTCCCTTCACATTTTAGACATTGAGACAGAGCAAAGTTCCCTGCTGTGGGAGCTGCTTGAAGATGCTTTCTGCTAATGTCTCTATGCCATCAGGTCAGCTGGACACGTTGTCACAGTAAAGTAGTTTGCTTTCATTTAGTTAACCATATTTCTTTCATACTGGTAAAATGAATATTAGCATTGCATTAGTTTATTGTTAAATAAAGGAAAAGGGTGACAAAAAAAAATAGAATAGGAGGGAAAGGAAAGTACAAGAACATTTACATAAGTATATAAACACCTTCTGAAGTAAAGACGTATCTCCCACTATTCCTCCCCAAATCAGCTCTACCTCTCAGGAGAGGTCTTGACTGTCGCAACCTCTAGTTCATGGTACTTCTCCCAAATCCCTTTTCTTTTTTTTACCGTGTCATATAGCCGTATATTTCAACAGCTTTAGGCACAGACATCAATTAAAAGAAACAACGGTTGGCCAACCGTGAACACAATTAGACCCAATAAATCAGTTAAAAATTCCAACAACATTCCCACTACCTTTCCCAATAATGCATTGGAGTATTGATACCCATTACAGTACGTTAGCCCAACCCCAACCATGGGCAAGCAGAAACAGAGCACCTTCCAGGCAGATTATTGCTAGCTATCCAAAATGCCAGCTATCTTCCTCCAAAAGAAAATAATACAAGGCTCATGCTTCCCCCCCCTCCCCCGCACCCATGAATACAACCCAAATATCCTTAGCAATAGGGTCAAAATGTATGCCCGCGGCCACACATGCCATTCTCCTAATTCCACAGAAAAATGTGCAAAGTCCCTTTTTAGTCTGTCTTCTTTAAGTCTCATATAAAATTCATTGGGTCTCATTCAGAGTTCCGCAGCACAGTAAATAATTGCAATAATTCTGTTTCCACCACTTTTTTGGCAGAATGGGAATTACCTCGACTTTTACCATACTGCCAAACTTTAAATTGAAGCAAAGGATTGAACTTGAGCAGGATGAGAGACATCTAAAACATGTAACACCATAAACGGCTGGATTAACTTATGGGGGGGGGGGGTGAGTATATTCGCAAATCTCTAATGGAGTCCAATGGACTGCCAAAATGGACAATAAATCATCCACGTTGCAACTCATACTCTGACGGTAAATTCACCAAGCCAAGTGGCAGTAGCGATAACCAAGTTTGATTGTATTTCCATGGAAATACCCTAGGTATACTGCCAAGCTCAAAATGAGGTCCACTTTGTAGACGTAGGCTTCAGATTTGGCATCTCAGAGTGCCACATCCTTTCGATTTACGATGCTACAGCATCACTTTCTTCCTTGCTGAAATTGATTTCTTCACTTAGTCAAAAGACTTTGGGAATCACTTAATATATTGAAAATGATAATGATACTAAGGGGTTTCAAGCTTGAGATCATGTTCAGGGACAATGTTGATTCTCTTAAATAGGCGAGCCCAGTAGTACATCATCTTCATACATACTCTTTGCTAGCGACTGCTAGAGTTCCAGACTCTCTTGTGCATTTCCAGTATATGACCAGGCATTTCATTGCTTTCAAAACAAGTTCAATAAGTTTTCATAATAACATTCTAGATATTATGGGGGGGCAGGGGGTTCAAATAGCGACCAGCGACATCGGCTGTCAAAATCTTCTAATTATCAGAGACCTTTGTACTATTCACCTCCTTAAGAAACAACACTTCTTGAAAATATGTGCCTGTTTTCTTTTGAGATGGGAAAGAGACGAGTATGTTCTACAATGCGTCGCTCAGCTGCAACTATATCCAGATTTCAAACACTTCAATACTAAAGGTGGATTTTGGTTCTGCAGAATAAGCACGTTCTCCCTTCTTGTGATCCAGCTGTGAGCTATTCATAGACCAGGCTGGGCATCCTTACCTTGTTTTTCTGTCTAGAAGATTTAGTTAAGACAAATCTTTGACAGTATGGTGATAAGTCTGGCAGACCGAAGCCTCCTTTTTAAGTTGAGTGGTACAACCTTTTCAGGGAAGTTGGTTTTTCTCTCTCATGTAAAAGCCTCAAAAACGTTTTAATCTTGATGAATATTTGTTCACTTCCACAACTTCACTGAAGATGAAATTAAGAAGTTTGGAAAGGACAACATCTTCAGAATATTTGACGTACCCTGTAGACACAAATTTAAGGTAATCCGCCTATCAGTCATTCTTTGGAATCTTGACATCGGAGGGGAGAAGACAACGTGCAAGCATTGTAGGGATTCACGTAACCAGCGGAGTAGCCTTCTAGCAGTTTCGGCTTTTGTTTGCCGAATTCAGAAGTGGCATGCTGTACTTTTTTGCCATTCATTTTGTAACATGTGATGCTGGGCAATTGCTTTCCCTTAGTTCCGAAAGATATCAGTATCATGTCATCTACAAAGAATAAGAAGTTCATACTTTTTCTTCCCCTTGTAATTTTTGTTGGGGAGCCTTGGCTGACCGACAGTGGTTCAGTGTCAATGGTTGAAAAGTAGAGGCGTTAGTGAACCACCTTGCTTTGTCCCTTTCTCAATAGGGAAGACCTCTGAGTAGTTCTGAGGTGAAGACCAGTGTGCTGATGGTTGCAGGCAGAGGTAGAGGTCAAAGTAGGAATTGAGTTCCTAGGATCACAGTGAATGTGGCTCTCAATTAGTTATTTTTGGAAGACAAATTACTAGGGGCAATTGCTGATGCAAGGGCTGTGGGTCAAAGGTGCAACCTCCCCACTGATGCTCTATGAAGCTCCCTTGGTCGGGCCTAATACTTTCCCAGAGAGGGTATTTCCACACTTTGGTCTTTCAAGGAAAGTTTTAGTACAGGCGTTTATCTAAGTGCCACTGTTGTTCTCTATTGGGATGGCCATCTACAATTTTTCTTGATGGCCCTGGCCAGACGCATGTATTAATTAGATCACTGTCTGCAACCACATTTGGGTACATGATGCTGGGGTTCAGGGACCGTGTCCTGGATTCTAGAGTAAATACCTTTTCCCCAAGTAACTCCATATTGAACTGGAGGTCCTGGTTGGGACTTCCGACTGCCCTTTTTCATTTCCTAGCCAGTGCTAAAAGCGGATAGATCTGGGACTCAGAGCTTTCAGAAAGCGTTTTCAAATTAGGACCAGTGACTTGCACTGTCAATACCTTCCCTCATGACTAGAGGGGCTAACTCCTAAGGGCTGGTTCTTGGAACGGTAAGCAGACAGACACAACCAGGCCAGTCACAATTTCCGCTACATAAAAAGGCCTGTCAGTCTGCTCAGGTGATACAATTTTCTCATCCTGGGTTCTCATCGGCCCTTTTGAGGACTCCTGAGAAGCTCTCAGGAGTCCTCAAAAGGGCCTACAAAGGGGCAAAGTTGCCCTACTATGATTTTAAGTTTGTGGAAAAGAACTGGCACACGAGAGACAACTTTGGGCAACTAAATAAGCCAATCAGGGATTTATGAGCATTCATTTCATTTATAAATTGCACAAACAACCCAAGGGCATTGAGGCACTGGTTACAAGAACACGTTCATTACATTCCACTTCGGTAAATATACAGGGACAGCAGGTGCAGGAAAAGAACAGGATTAAGGAGAAAGCAAGACAGTCTATTCAAAGAGCTGGGTTGTTAAGGCTTTATGGAACACGCAGCATGATTGCTCCGCTCTGAGCGAAGGTGGGAGGGAGTTCCAATGTTTGACTGTGATGTAAGGGAAGCTTGAGCCTCCAGTGATGTAAGGGAAGCTTGAGCCTCCAGTGATGTAAGGGAAGCTTGAGCCTCCAGTGATGTAAGGGAAGCTTGAGCCTCCAGTGATGTAAGGGAAGCTTGAGCCTCCAGTGATGTAAGGGAAGCTTGAGCCTCCAGTGATGTAAGGGAAGCTTGAGCCTCCAGTGATGTAAGGGAAGCTTGAGCCTCCAGTGATGTAAGGGAAGCTTGAGCCTCCAGCTTTTGCTCGTCTGACTTTAGGTAAGATTAGGCGATGAGCGTAAAGTGTTCTGGTAGGTGTGGTAGATTGGGCTTTGGCCATTTTTGGGGGGATTTAGGGGGCAGTACTGGAGAGGCACTTATGGGTGATAGACAGGGTTTTGAAAATGATGTGTTTGCGAATAGGCAGCCAGTGAGCAGCTCTTCAGGCAGTTGAGATGTGTTCTTTTTTTGGAATATTAACTGCTGCTCGCAGGGTATTATTTTTTATGACTTGTAGTTTATGTTGGTTTCTACAAGAGGTGCCTACGAAGAGGATGTTACGGTAGTCTCGCCTCAAGCCGATGACTGCTCGGACGATAGCTATGCAGCTGCCCTTGGAAAGGAAGGGTCTTAATGTGTTTACAAGTTTATTTATTTATTTCATTTGTTACTCACCCAGACCCTTGGGTATCACGGCGAAGTTACAGACAGCTTGATATTGCATACATTGAGTGGCTGACATTGCGCAATTATATTGAAAATAAAATAATGAGGACAAATATTCATAGCACACGCATATATACAAAGAACACATATTCATAGCATAGGAATATGTACATACGGAGAGGCATATTTACAACATATTGTAAGGGCTATATTATTGAAACTGATTAAATAGCCAGGTTTTCAGCAGTTTTTTTTAACCCCTTGAAAGTTTCCTCATTTTTGATGGAAAGTGGAAGAGTGTTTCAGTGTTTGGCAGCTAAGTATTGGAAACGCACACCCCCTGCTCTCATCTTTTTGTACTGAGGTATTGTCAATAGAGAATGGTTATAGATCTAAGTGATCTGGTACTTTATTTTTATTTTTTAGATATTACATGGTTTAAGTAGGTGGGAGCATTTTCATGGAGGCATTTAAAAGTGATGCACAATGTTTTGAATAAAACTCTGGCTTTGAGAGGAAGCCAGTGGTAAGCTCTTCTGGTTTTGGATATGTGAACAGATTTTCTTATTCCAAGGGCAGCCCTTAGGGCTTTATTTTGTATCATCTGTAATTTATTGAGGTTGGTGTCCGTGGTGCCTAATAGTAATATGTTGCAATAGTCAAGTCTTGATAAGATCAGGGCCCTGGCTAGGGTGATGCAGTTACAGGGGGTCAAGAATTGGCGGCTGAGATAAATGAGTTTGGAGTTGTAGGAGGTGGAGAATGAGAGTGTGCTGATGTGTTTGGTCAGGGAGCGATTGGAATCCAAGTAGACTCCTAATGTTTTGACATGCTTAAGAACTGGGATGATAGTGCCGTCTATATTGATGGTAGCAAAGTCTGGCTGGAGGGCATTTATTTTGGATTGGGAGCCCACAATGAGAATCTCAGTCTTTTCATCATTGCGGCAGAGGCTGTTTAGAGCCATCCAATTTTGGATTATGGAGTACATTTTATGTATGGTGTATGTGTCTTGTATGCAGTTCCCTATGAGAGTGATCAGGATCTGGGTGTCATCTGCAAATTTGGTGTAGATGACACCCATATCGTCCAGGCTGAAAAGAGGAGCTTTGTGTATGCGTTCTAGAGTGTGGGAAAAAGGCTGGATCCTTGTGGGACTCCAATGTGGACCGGTATGGGGTCTCACGCTTCTTTGCCTATGGACTCTCTGGATGTTCGTTCCGCAAGGAAGGATTTCATACAAGTTCTTGGAGAAGTTGAAATCTTTAGCTAGGGAAGTGCAGAGTTTGTTATGGTCCACAACATCGAATGCTGCGGAGAGGTCCAGTAATAGTAAAATACAGTTTGGCGGCATAATCTCCTGAGGAGGCAATAGCGTTCCCTTGGCGGGACATGGAGAGGGTGGCGTTGAGGTAATCCCCAAGGGTCTTTACTGCTGATGAGACAGGGGTCAGGATGTTATCAATGTGGGAGGCTGCGTATTGGCCATTGAGGTTTTTTACAACTTCTGAGGGTCCAACTTGTAGGATTTCAGTTTTTCCATTTAGGCACAGGCAGTTTGCCGCCATCCATGCCAGAATTGTGGGGTAGGTGTCATTGAGGGTGTTGGAATCGTCCTCGTAGTTACCCGTGAGTGGAAGTAGAATCTGGGTGTCATCGGCATAGTTGGTGTAGGCTATGCCGAGGGAGACCAAAATGTTGAAAAGGGGCCTCATGAAGATGTTATATAGCATCAGGGATATTCATGATCCTTGAGGTACCCCACATGGAACGAGGGATGGCGAGGCACTGATGTTCTTTGCAAATACTCTCATTACTCTTCCACCAAGAAAGGGAGCGATCCAGTCGGTAGCTATAGGGGAGAAGTTGGCAGAGGTAGTGAGGTGGTGGCACAGGATTTTGTGATCGACCAGGTCGAATACAGCAGATAGATCCAAAAGAAAGATAAGTGCAGGCTTTCCCTTATCCCTGATCTCATCCCTCTGTTATATTAAATCCAGCAAGGCTGATTCTGTGCCATGGCCTGGGGGGATCCCGGACTGCTGCATGCCGAGGATGTGGTTGACTTCTAGGAAGTGCTGGACTTGCAGAAAGGCCGTCCGATCTAAGATTTGTTGCAAAAGGGGGACAGTTGTGATGGGCCTGTACTTGGTGGGAATAGAGGGGTCTAAGGATTTTTTATTTTTTTAGAAGTTAGAAGGGGGAGTACCTGGGCATCCTTAAGGCTGACAGGCACGGTGCTTGATGAGAAGGAGGCGTTCATGAAGGTGGTGATGAGCGGTGCTAGAGAGTCCGAGCTGTACTTGGAATAGCGGCAGGACATACATCTCCTTTACACCTGGAAGGTTTTAGACTTTTGATGATAGCTAGAACTTCTGGTACTGAGATCACCTTAAAGTGAAACTGCTGGATCAAGAGGTTAGGGAGGTGGAGGTAGTGGCTGAGGCAAGGGGGGTGCAGGGGTTGGCTTGATTGTTCAGGACGTTTGCGTTCAGAGTGTGGATTTTGTTGAGCATTGCTAATTGGATGTTTGTGCACAACGCTTCATCCTTGGTAAGGGTGGGGGTCTTGAGTTCCTTGAAGATGGTAAAGATCTCTCAGGTGTCAGACCTCGCATTGGAAATTCTGGTGCTGTAGGATGTGGATTTAGCTGATACAACTGCTAGCTTAAAGAGCGTGGCAATTTTTGGGAATTCACCTTTCAGAAATTCCGACGTTTTTTTTTTTGCCACATTAGTTCTGCCTGGCGTTTCTTGTTGCACAATTCTAGTAGGGCTGGGGTAAACCAAAAATGAGAGTGTCTGACCGGTTTGGCTTTAAGAGGAACTAGCGGGGCAATGGTGTTAACTGCTATTGAAAGGGTGGAGGCATATATGTCTGCTAATGTGTTAGGGTCATTTGAGGAAGGAGGCTTGAGGCTGGGTGTGTCCAACCATGGCAGGATATTTTCTTTATTAAGCATCTGTGAGATGCACGCGAGAGCTGGTGGCAGTAGTACAGCAGTAAGCACAGGTCTCCTGGGGCGAGGGATGAAGACATTGATTGTGACATTGCAGTTAAGGTCTGCAATCGAGTCCAGAGTGTGGCCTTTTATGTGGGTAGGGTTGTTGATGCAGTGCGTGAAGCCTAAGGAGTCAAGGGCTTTGGCCAGTGAGGAGGCATGGGGGTCTTCTGGGTCACTGAGACCCAAGTTTAAGTCTCCTAAGAGGATGATTTTTGAAGAAGCTTTGATGTTATCCTGTAGGATGTGGAGGAGGTTATCTTCAAAGCTTAGTGTAGGGCCAGACGGGCGATAAATGAGGTGGATAGTAATGGTGCAGGTAAGTGTGGGGGACAGCTTAATGGAGACGATGTCTGTATTCTCTTCGAGGGTGTTGTTGACCTGCCTAATGGGAAGCGAGATTTTAACTACGAGGGCGACACCACCTCCTCTGGAGGTGAGCTAGTCATTCCATAAATTGTGTAGCCAGTGGGAATGGGCAGGACCTGAGGCATTGTGAAACCAGGTTTCTGAGATGGCCAGGGCATCAAGGTTATGGGAACTGATAAGGTAATTGATCTTGAGGTCGTGAACTGATAAGGAGCGGGCATTGATGAGTGTGCAGGTGAAGTAGGGCTCCTTGACTATGGGGGAACGGCCTGGTTCTTTGTGGCTAGTCAGGGTAGGGGCAGCAAGGGGTATCCTAAGCATGGGGGCATGTAGGTTGCCTGGGTGAATGGCAGGGGGAGAGCTGGCCTTCCTAAGGTCATTATTGGGTGTGGGGGACTTCCATAGCTTGGCGCCAATGCTAAGGGAAGCCGTATTAGGGCTGGGCCTAGTATTGTAACAGTCATCATTGGCAGGTGTATTTTGGAGGGTGACTGTATTATCATACGACATGTAGGTACAAGGGGCTTCAAGCAGGGAGTGGGTTACGGTCTCAGAACTATTGGTACTATCAGGCATGCTCTGGATGGGGCAGGAATCAGTAGCAGTGGGGCAGTGTGCCTCTACTGTTGTAGTAACGTCAGCAGGTGTACAGGATACCTACTGGCATGAAAGGGCTTACCGGCAATGAAGGGGTGAGCAAAGGTAGGCATGTTAGTAGGAAGTAGGTTATTTAGTGATGGCTGGACCATGAATGTTGGAGTTAGCTGTTGTAAGAGCAGTAATTGAAGGAGGAGCACCTGCGGTCCTAACCACATTTCTGCAGTAGCAGGCAAATAATTCCTTTAAACAAGTAATCAGAGGAACTGTGGGTGTACACGTAACAGCATTCATAGTATTAGTAGCATTGACAAGAGTAGTGCAGTGAGTATTATTGTGCTACCTAACGTTGGCAGTCACATCATTATTAATGCAGGTAATCACAGGCATAGTGTACACATGAATCAACATACATGCAATTAATAGCATTGACCCAGTTGCTACCGTTCAGAGGCCGAGCACTGCAAGGGCTGTGACAAAGTAATTTTCAGAGGGGCAGGCGAATCTGATGAGGGTAATAAAAATTACCAATTCGAGTTCATGGTGGGTGTGCCCAGTCCAGCAGTACTAGCCAGGGAATCACTGCGGGCTACATTCCACTCATCCCAGCGATCACAAAGCCACCCCCAATAACTTGGAAAACAATTCACCTCATTCAATCCAATGCTGTGGCTCCACCTGGAAGAATGGAATTCCTTTCAGAAATATCAGCCTGGAGTTCGTCCTCCACACCCCCAAAAACTGGGATTCTCCAAGTGGAAGTGGAAGGTTTCGGCCTCAATAAGATGTGGGCCCGACAACCAGCCCATTCTGCTTCTGGAATAAAATTGCAAAAACGACCAAGTAGATTTGAAAGTTTCATATGTAAGTTAAATGTAGCTTATGGGAGTTGGCCATTGCACAATATTTCTTTTTCCACTGTGTCTTTTTATAGTTTAACATTATCACAGAACACTTTTGGCTGCAGTTGCACAGTGGCGAAGTCTAACTGAGATCAGGTTGTGCAATGACAGAAAGCAACAATACTGGAGGTTGATAAAAAAAAAAAGTCCCACATTGCAATAACGTATGCACTGGGTTCCCCTACACCAGTAGTTGTCAAACCTTTTATGTTGAGCCATCCTTGAGGCAAAACATCCTTCTGGCTCACCCCCCCCCCCCCAACTAAATGCCAGAACTGCTTATATTTTCTATTAAACACAGTTGCCGTCTTCCCATTTGACGGAGCCTCGCTCCTCCCCTGGACATCCTTTGGACCCCCCTAGGGAGGCCGTCCTCACCATTTGGATACCACTGCCCTACACCCTGGGATCATTACAAGCCAACATTTAAGATCATCACACGTAGCAAATTGCATGCCCTTCATAAATGAGTTAATGTATGCTATAAAAATATACAGCGTGTATTGCCTTAAGCCGGAATTACCATCGAGCGCTATAAAACAATAACTGCTTCAAAATAAAAATTATACTGTTTTATGGTAGCTTTCTTCGGATTCATTTTATTTGATTGGCTTTTTGTTTACCATTTCATTATGAATAGGTTTTTTATATTGCTTTATGGACAGCCATACAAAGTTTGCATATGATGGTGCGCTTTGTGTTAATGCCAAACCATCTTGGCACATATGTTTGTTTTCCAAGGGGTGTTTGCCCTACAAACCTCAGTGGAATGCCTCTGTTACAGGAAAGGTGTCACATTGAAGGATCCTTACGAGCAGGAGTGTACTGGGAACCAAAAGAGGCCCTGTAAATAATGTTCTAAGTGGTCCGATATTACATAGTTTCATCAAGCCCAACCCTTTTCCTATGGGAAAATTTGGAAATACCACTCAAAAGAGGCCCAGGAGGCAGAGTCCTGCCGGGTAAACTCCAGAATTCCCTATGGCCAGTCCAGACCTGCTTACGAGGCTTGAAATGTTGCATTCTTGTTACTGTAGGTGATTGGCAGTCTTCTGGAATTCTTGATAGGTGAATGAACATCCTTCTGGAATTCATTCTAGTTGATGGGCAGCTTTCTAGAATGCTTGCTCTGTGATTGGCAGCCTTTAGAGGGATTGTTAGGTGATTGATGCCTTCTGGCATTCTTGATAGGTGATTTTCAGTCTTCTGGAATTCTTGACGGGTGATTGACAGCCTTCTGGGATTCATGCTAGGTGATTCACAGCCTTCTAGAATGCGTGCTATGTTATTGGAAGCCTTCTAGAAAGATTGCTAGGTGATTGATGCCTTCTGACATGCTTGATAGGTGATTTGCAGTCTTCTGGAATTCTTCCTAGGTGACTGATAGCCTTCTGAAATTATTGCTAGGTTATTGACAGCTTTCTGTTTTATTGATTTTAACTGTTATTAAGAATACTTAATTTTTAGGGAAGTGCAAAGCACAATCTGACAAAACAGCAACGATTGTGCCACCTCAGTGTTTAGGATTGAAGGGTAGAATAGACGCAGGTATATCTCTTCCATTTCATTTTGTATCCCCCATCACAGTCCACCCAGCTTGCTGTGATTACGTCAGGCTTTTGCTCCAGTTTCCACAAGTATGGTTCCGCTTGCCTGTTTTTTTGCAATGGCGATGAGAGCAGACTGGGCCGTGGTAGATCTGATTAAGGCGCCGATCATCATGGGGGACCTCTGCGAACTGTGATCACGGTCTACATATCTATAGACCCCGGTCACGTTGAATGCATAGTGGTTGGTTCTGGTTACCTAGTGTGTAAATTAAACTATGGCCTTCAAGAGTATTTAGATTATATTGGTCAACCGGATGCTAGAGCCTTAGGTTGGCCACGCTTCAGATTGCCAGTTTCACAAAATCTTGGACATCTGGATGAGATAGGTGTGTCTCCCCTCTGTGGTTTTGGCGAGGAGACCACTGTGAACCTCTTTTTGGTATGTGATCTGCTGAAACCAATGGGAGTACAGTATTTGAGACCGCTCTTTAGTAAAGCAGGTAGCCAGCCGTACAACCTAGTATGCACTGGAATTTTGTGAAAGTACTGCGGACCGTCCAACTGTGGTCTGTCTAGCCCAATATGTCCTTCGTGCTCGACTATCCTGCGGAAAAACGTGCTCCGGGGCGATTGAATTACTCATGCTATAGAACATGGAATCCAGGAGTTTTTGTTTTGATGCGAGGTAAAAGAAAATGCTATTAGGACTGCGAGTGCACTCTCCCTATTTTGAAAGGCATATTTTTCTATGTTCTGTTTTTATATTTTTAACATGTGCTTGATTATGACTATTTTAATTCTGTATTTTATTAATATTTGTACATTTTAGGATTGTTTGATGACCTTTGATGGCTTTTAAATGCCGAATTAACTTTGATTTGAATGATTGAATTATTATTGATTGCCATTGTGGCGGGGTCCTTACACAGGTGGCGCACACACTCACACCATAGGGGGAATATATATATATATATATAAAACTGGGTAAGGCAGCAGAATCGTGTGAATTGCGTCAACCACCAGATCAAGAGTAACATCACAAAGTAAATCTACTCCAGAGTTGCCAATATGCCAACGAGTGATGGGGATGATGATGATGATGATGATGATGATGATGAAGAAGAGGAGGACTAGGATGATGGTGAAGATGAGGATGATAAGAGTTGGTTTGTACATATGTATGTAACTGAATTGATTTTGAAGGCAGCTCTAACCCACTACGATTTCTTGGTGCACCAATTAGTTGGGATTGTTTGTACATGCATGTGTTAAAAATGCCCACTTTGCATGCCACTACATCACCTGTCGCTGTTGTTGTGCACGTATTTTTCTGGGGACTGGCAGTCATCCCTAGTATGTGACATGAGGTATCTTGATACCTCCATGTAATATGCATCACCTACTCTCCCCTGCTTTGACCTCCTCAAAGATACGCAACAGTGCTGCATGTCTCATTGCAAGCCCAGGTTCTCTGCAAATAATAGATGCATTTTTATGGATTTAATTTGGCTATTTCTTTGAAATTTGGCAGCGGTTAACTTCACCAGCAACTGGGAGACGGGCTCGGTCAACGTAAACACCACGTACAAAGCCTTCAGCAACATCATGATGAACGTGGACGTTGGCCTGCGGGTTGGACTGCAAGGCCTCAATATCACGCTAACAGGTGGGCATCTTGGTCGATGGCAACCACGAAGTTGGAGGTTGAGCTGAACACCTAACTGCAAGATTCTTTAGACGGCAGAAGCCGGGCTCCACTTTGGAGGTCCAAGGCACCTCTGTAGGGCTTTTCAGACGTAAAGCATTAAACAAAAGAGGGGTGGTCCACAAATGAACCAATTGAAGATCTAATTTTGTAGACCATGGAACGGGTGGCTATAGTGGACTGAATCAAGAACAATCAATTAATCTGATAAGGAGTGCACAAACATGTTCTAATTGTAACTTTATTTGTAGACCAATAGGTCCTACATAGATGTTGGATATTTCCTTTTCACCAAATGGAGGTAAAGCATTGCCAGTGCTTGAACATGCATGATCCATTGCATCCGTTCAGCATGTGTGTCATCGGCCACACTGAATGCAGAAGATGCTAGTCCCAGCTTTAGATATCTCACCTACTGTGCACAAGGGGGTAGTTCAATTTTCCTGCACATTCAGCCCTTTATTTCCTGTGTTATATTGTGAAATTATTTTGGAGCAACTACAAGTTGAAATGACTATTGACTTTTTCCTCCAAATCTAAAATGGGAAAACTAAATGTAGCCACTTGATTATTTAAAAATGTGTGTGCAGGTGAAGTGTTGTCTTATGGTAACTGCACATGGGCAAATCATATTTGCACGGGGATTGCACACGTGCATATGTGTCATAAATACTGCCCTAAATATGCAAACAGCTTGAATGAGCAGCTGAGCAATAAAGCTATGCAGTTCAGGATGCATCAGTAGTGATGAACCGCTTGCCTTTTGGTTTATTTCAAAAAAATATATATATTTTTCAAATTATGTCAGCCAGCGACAGCGTCCCTGAGGGGTGCAAAACGCTATGCCCTACTGATGCCAGTGCCAGCCTGCAAGCTGCTTGGCATTGGGATAGTCCAGGACCAGCTGGGCCAGGGAGATTTAAAAAAAATGCCTTTGCAAAGTGAATCATTGGATGTATACTATAAGCCAATCCTCAGCATTGCTTGTCATGGCGGAGGTGTAAGGTTTACTGCTTCCTTGTGCGTTTCTAATGATAAGCTTCATATTAATTTTCATGCAGCCTAAATATCTGCACCAATTAATCCAAACATGTAGGGTATCCCATTTAAAGATGTCTGCCGGATATGGCACACTGGATGCAGAATGCATGCTTTGGTGATGCCCTTGAAAGATTTACAAGTTATTATAAGCTCGCAGAAATGTTTCTCCTCACATAGCCAACCTACCATGATGTCCTATATAGGCCACAAGTTCGTTATTGTGAGTGGCTACAAGCTCTATTCACATTCTGTACTGCAAATACCTCAATGCAAGATGGACACCACTCCCTACCAAGAAGGTGGGGTCAATCGGTGGCACAGTGCCTACCAGTACTATTGAGCCATCGAGCCAAGATCCATGCATGCAGAGTGGCACTCTGAGCCCCACCCTGGCAATGGCCTCATCCTGTCCCCTCTTTACAACTTGCAGGAAAGCCGATCCACCAGATGAACGAGACCATCGACTACAACGAGAAGTTCGAGTGGACGTTAGGGAAGCACTTTGATGAAGATTACTTAGAAGCACTGGAGCGAGGCCTCCCCGATCCCATCCTGTACGTGGCCGAAAAATTCACCATGAAAAGCCCCTGTGCAGTTCAGAGCCAGTACCGGGTCGCTGCATACTACGCGTCTGCCATGATGTGGTAAGGTTGGCCAAGAAGAGCAATGTGGGCCATGAGTGGCTATGCTTGACTGTCTCTAAATAGGCCTTCAATATGCAAACATTTCATGCAGAATACAGGCTTGCTTCCGGTGTCTGTGTGTATTTTGTGGTTCTATGTGATTTGACCCCCAAAAATTAAGTGTTACATTTCATCCCAGGAAGTTTCATTGTGTCATTTTTTTCTTTCAATGATCTGGAACCCCCTATGACCGCTTCCCTCCACTCATCCACCCCATTCCCCACCATTTAGACCCCTGCATACCCTCACCTGCTCTTTACGAATATATATATATATATATAATTATTTATCTAATTTACCCTGAGAAAAAAAACCTACCGGGAAGAATGTTGCCACGTCCAAATTGTTGGGGATGAAACCACTGAGTGTGATATTTTGTATACAAAATATCTAAATGTATACTTATGCAAATCCCAGAGAAGTTCATGACATATATAGTGTCTGTGTCCTCCCATGCCTACTCTAACACTGAAGACCTTACCTAGTCTCTAGCTCTCTTTGATCTCACACTACTATTCTAGGCCTATACTTGTCCCATGCTCCTAATTCTGACCCCCCACACCAAACCAAATGGAATTAGTATCAAGTATTCAGCAAACCTTCTGGGATATGCCTCCCCTTTATTATTGATGAGCATCAACGAGAAAAGGCTTATCACAAGAACTCCATCTTCACTTGCGTCGGTCCACCTTCTGTAGTGCATTCACGCCCCTGGGGCTCTTCCACGTCTCTATTATATTAACCCCCTCTGTATGCTCCTGCAAACGTCTTTATATATTTAAGCCCATTCATCTCCTTTGCATTATTTCTGGCAACGTCTTTCCACTCTTTTTGGTGTTTCTAATCTCCCTGATGTTAAGTTCACGGCTTTGTCCTTACGAAATGTTCACTCTCGTGTGTTAGGCAAGAATTGATGTAGTAACACTGTGTGAGACTACACAACACTTATCTACTTGGTATTAGGTAACCCACCTTTTGGTATACGGCTGTACTCCACAAGTTGGTAGTGTGACTGAGCAGCCAGGCCTATCTCAAGATGGGTAAATGTGCGCTGTAGAGCTGTAACAATGAAATTCGCAAATACAGGTAGCCGTGGGCAAATACAGGTAGCCGTGAGACACTTATACTCAAGGTTTCAGTTATAGTCATTTATTTAACATACATTTTTAAATATGTGTTCTTTAAAAAGGGCAATATATGTAACAATCAAATATACTTTAAAATACTTTTCCAGAATCAGCATACGTTTTAGTGGCTACTCTTTAGAGATGCTTGTTACACACTTCCAACACCCGGAGGTGACTTCATTCACAAGGACAGTAATGGCATTTATATATCACTAGTACACTTTGCAGATTCTGAGGTTGCAGAAAGGAAAGGTTAAATGAAGGAAAAAGGTTAAACAGGTTCACAGTGCATGGGAGTATAAAGTCTAGACAAAACCTTTCCCAGCAATAACAGTCTAAAAACAAGTTATCACCTCTGAGGGACAGGAAATATTAAAGTCAATGGGCTAGAAGAGTCTGCGGGGAGCCAGGATAGCCAAAAACAATTGGAGCACAGTCTATGGAGCTGAGGCACTTTGTAGGTAATAAAAGTCTTACAAAAAGTTAGAGAGTTTTATAGAATCACTTGTAGGGTCACAATCTGTTACACTTGTGGAAAGCAGAGTTGAAATCCACTCTAAAAAAAGTAGCTACTGCAAGTCTCAACTGAGAAGAGCAAAACTAAAGACACTGAGATAAGTACCCCAAGTCTGAACAGTACCTCTGGTTTGAAGAGGAGTGGTCCAGCTGGATTATGTCCTGTTGCAGCGATGCAGATCCTGGGTTCCTGAGCCTCAGCCGTGGGGACAAGAGGGAGGATGTCTGGAGGACTCCTGCAGCAGTCATTAGGAGGTTGTCCGCAGCTACGGGCTCTTTTCGTATCAGCAGCACTTTTTGGTTTCAGTGCGCGGTAAACAGCACCACAGCGGATCTTGGTTACCAGTTGGGCTTCCTTCACTCCTTGAGTCATGGACTCTGGTGAGAGGACTCGAGCTATGGTCGTCCTACTTCTGCAGGGTCCTTGGGAGACTCCTGGAGCTTTTGGCCAGATTGCAGACGTTTCACTCGACTATGGATTTCTCGACCCCTGGCACTTGTTTCCTGCAGCAGAAAAGAAGAACAGCAAGTCAGGGAAGATGGTCCAGTGGAGTTAGTCTCTGTGTTAGGTGGTCCCACTAACCCAAGGGAAAAAGTCGTCCCTTCCAGAGCTTCTCTTGTTGATCAGAAAAAGGAGTTTCAGCACAGCAGCAGGGCTTCACTGGGCAATTCAAAGGTCCAGGAGGATGCAGCAAGCGTCATTGTTTCGTTGTCGGGTGTTCTTCCCAGTGGTTGACTCTGCCTCTAGTGACAAAACTCTCGCCTTTTAAGCAGGATCCTCCCATTCATGCACAGCCTAGGCTGTCACTCAAACAGCTGGGAGGCTGTCCTGAAAGGACAGCCAGCCAGCCAATCAGGACTGGTTGCATGCAGGCACTCCTAGAGATAAAGGACAAGGGAGTTGCGGGAATCTCCCTCACTTCCTGCCCTTCCAGACACACTGGAGCCAGAGGCGGGTTCCAGGACTGAAGCCCACCAAAGGCAAAACAAAGGGCTCAAACCTGGCTTGGCACTCAGAGTAAAACCCATGAAAGACCTCACAAACAGAAAATAGCGGAAAAAGACGACAGGGCCATTTGCACAAAACAGTCACCCATGGGTGCTGTACTGCAGCTGAGGGTTCAGCCTGCGGTAGAAAAGCACAATGGTAGGAAAATTAAACCACTGCCACCAGCCATTTAAAGTAGTGAAGGTAACATAAAAAATGTTACATGAGAGAGTAGGATAAGGGGCTACTAGGTAACCCCCAGACACTCCACTTAAGATGGTGTGTGCTGGACCTACAAAGAGAAAAGATAAGTAAAATCAATTTCACTTTACTATTCTTGGGAACAGTAGTCCTCACAAGAAAAGGTATTTAAGCATTCTGAGAAATCTATATGATTACTCTGTGACACTGCACTGAAGGTGCTGTGTGTCACCATACAAAACGTAGATGCCTACGGAGTTTATCAGACTCGAAAAACAGAGGACACACCTAATACAAATCAGGTCAAAACACATGAGAGAGTGAACAAATGGTTTCACTCACTCCAGGGTAAAATTGTAAAAGTCCTAAAGTCCAGCAAAAGAACTGGGGGTCCCTAAGGTTCAACTCAATTAGCACAGAAATGACAATTCTCCCTAACATCCGGTGAGGGAGCGAACCTATGGAATGTATAACAATATAGACTCTCGTGTGGTCAAATCTATGTTCATTCAATTACTGTTATTTATTTATTTACTTATACCCCAAAGCCCATAGCAAGGGCGAACTCTGTTGGGTTCTTCTCCACTACTAGAAGGATATGTCAGTCAATCGATACACTGTATTCAGATAAAACGTATCCATCAAAGTCACATATAAATCACAGATTCAAAAATAGAATATGTGAAAAGGTAAAGTGTCAACATTCCTCAACAGCCTGTGCAAATTAAGCCGTTGAATAAGATAGAAATAATCATGATTATTAGACTAATAATAGGTTTAAAAAACCAGACCATTATATGCACACCCACCACAGCAAATGCATATGCACCCATAGCAAAACACAGTACATAAATCAGTGCTGCAAAGGCCACATTCCCATTCTAATTATCATGCTACAGAAAATGGAGACAATTCATGATCCCTATATGCGCTGCTTCAAAGCTAATGCATATTTTCAAATGCACAATACGTTGGATTCCAGAGTGCTAGCATCACTTGAAAACACAACAATACTGAAAAGAAAATCTGTTAAAGTTAAACTGAAAGTTTGGAATATGTTCCCTGAATGGTTAGAATGGTCAGCGGTGTGAACACATGAGGTGGCCACATAGTCGAGAGGATTTGGAAAACACACCTGCAACTTGAACATTTCAACAAAGACTATTGCTCCCAATTAGTATTTTTAATGGATACAATATTTATGTGGATAAATGGGGATATGCGAGGTTGGTGTGGTTGAAAGGAAGTCTGATCAGGCCACCTGGAGTTTGTTTGAATGACACTGTTCCCCCCCTTGTACTTTAGGGTACAGCTCAAGGCATATTGCCTTCTCTGATGTGTCCTTTCCCACTGAACCTTAGCTCACAGTACACCACTACTTCACACGGCTCCTTTTAACAGTAGCATGGATGTGAGCTTCCGAATATTTTTAGAGACATGGTTTCCTATGTTCCCCCATGATCTGAGCTGTGGAAGCGACCCACCTCTCTACTGTGCATGCTTGTCTTGCGCCTCTTGTTTCATGAAATCCAACTCGGTCTGCCCAGTGTTGTTGTCAGGGCCTTACGTGGAAATCGCAATGGGAAACACCATATTTCTTCGCCAAAACTTTTGGGTATGAAAACGTTGATGAAACCTCACCAAATCTGGCATGAGTGTTCAGCTGCGGCCGTATCAGTTGCATGTCATACCCACGGAACTAATAAACAAGAAGTAAGATTACATAGGAAAACATTTTATCTTTAAAGTTTCATGTAACTTTAACTATAGAGTTCTGGGTGAACGGAAGATAAGCCATTCAGGATTATTTTATTATTTTGTAATTCTATTTTTTGTGTTTTCTAGTTTTTCTTTGAGTATAATTTTTCAATGTATTTTTATTTCTGAAATTGTCAAAGCACCTAAGCACATTCTAGCATATTGTACTCTATTACATAATATAAATACAAATAAAATAGATTGCCAGAGGCAAGAAGTTTTCTTGATCAGCTAAATTCTTCAGTTAAGATCTTCTTACTGAACACAACCATTTCTTCACTGAAAAGCCTATTGTGTTATGACATGTAATGTTACTGGAATTTATACTGTTCCCCGCTGCCATTTGCATTTTCTCCAGGTGCTCTGGCAGATCTGAAAGAGGGTGAGGTTAGTGGGGAAAGGGAAAATGCAAGATTGCTTTGCTGTTGTGTTGGCACGTGCAGATCAGAAGCACCACTGGGCTCTGTGCAATTGCCTGTTTCTATTGTCTAGTAAGTTTAAGAGTTTAGTAAGAACCTATGGTTATTAATAACCATATAGAGCTAATAGAATGCTTTTATGCTAGTCACATCTTGCCATTTTGCCTATCATCATTATCGACTAATGATAAAGTAATTTTGTAGAGACATGCTCTTGTCTTCCGCTACCTCTCGCTTTCCTAATTTTACCAGCTGTATTACAGCTGCAGCAAATGCAGCTTGAACTACAGCCTGGTATAGATGAACTATATGTCACCGGACTCCCAAAGACATCTGTCACCAGACAATGCCCCGGTGCCTTTGTTAAGCCCTTCGCTTCGCTCGGGCTTGTAACTATAGGCCCCAGGGCATTATCTGACTCAGTAATGCCTCCGCGGCTTGGGGATTATTGCTTAAGTGAAAGCCAACCTCAGAGGATCCAATGGTCATTCCTCCGCAGCTTGAGATTTCAACCATCTACCTTGAATTCTAACACTGTTTTCATAATTTTCAAACTCATTCATTAAGTAAGAATTGCAGATTGCATTTGTAACATGAAACATCCCCTCTCTTCACCCCTTCCCTCCTCTATTTAAACCCCTCTCATCTATCCAAATTTCTGCAGATTCAAACGTGAATACTTCCAAGCCTAGATCACTAAATAGCTTCACATTTGAGCAGACCCTTTCCGTTATCAGGGGTGAGACAAAGGTTTCCAGACCCCAATTTGTCTCACTGTTAAATTCAGGTAGTTCTATGCATACAATATCTTCAAACGTGAGTGAGGCCAGGTCCAGGATTATATGTAGCAGATTCGCAGCAACCTTTGTCACTATCCAACTGGAACAACACATCACCACAAACGGCCCGCTCGGTCCCTTTCAATCTTGCTTTTGACCTGGACAGAGCACTAAGACTGCTACTCTTCACATCCTCGATGACCTCCACAGTGTCACAGACAAAGCACAGACAGCACTACACATACTCCTCAACCTCTCTGCAGCCTTCAACACCATTGACCGCACCATTCTACTAGACATTCTAGCCCACAGGATGAATCTCTCTGGCAACATACTGCTGGTTCACCTCCTTCTCACTGACAGGACACACTTTATCTCCATGCCCGCTTATCGATCAGACCCCACCCCTTTCAAGTGGGGGGTCCTATAAGGCTCCTCCCTATCGCCACTCCTCCTCAACACATATGTTAATTCTCTTAGACAGACCTTTAGCGAACACAACATCAATTTCCACCAATATGCAGACGACACACAAATATACTTCCAAATGTCATCCTCTTCATAGCTCCATACCATCCAAACCTGTCTCTCCACCATCACCAACTGGATGGCCACCCACATCCTCAAACTGAACCCTTCCAAAACAGAATACCTCCTCATCTTCCCCCGCAGATACAAACCTGACCTCACCCACTGAATCCAAGAACTTGCCATGGACAACCCACACATATCCTTCTCCACACCTGTCAAATCCCTTGGCTTCACCATCGACCCCCACCTTTCCTTCACACAACACATAGCTGCAGTCACCAAAACATGCAATCAACCACTACACTTCCTATGTAATATCAGACATATCCTTCGTCCTGGCAACTTCAGCACCACAGTCCAAGCACTGGTTTCCTCTAAGCTGGGCTATGAAAATGCTCTCCCAACTGGACTCCCCAGCAGCACCATTGCCCCACTGCAAGCCATACAAAAAGCAGCAGCCAGACTCAACCTCCACCTACCCAAACATTCACATACACCCCCTCCACCCCCTCTCTCCCAACTCCACTGGCTCTCCATAACTCAGAGAATTGCCTTCAATGGACTCTGCATTGTATTCAAAGCCATCCACCTCAGAACTCCATCTTTCCTTCATGACAAACCCATCTGCCACACAAACACCAGACAAGCCAACAAACACCTTCTACACATTCCGCTCTGCAAACTCACATGCATACAAAAACAAGCCTTTACACAATGGGCACCCATGGCATGGAAAACACTAGCTCTTCATTTACCCACTGCACCCTTCAGCGCCACTTTCAGAAAGAGCCTCAAAACATACCTGTTATCCACACATACCCCTGCCTTCCTCCCCTGCTATTATTTGTCTATTCTAATCGTGCTATCCTTTCCTGAAATCATTTTGAATGTTTTTTTTTTTTTCTTAACTTACACCCTTTTCAATTGTTTAACCATATGATGTGCTCCAAGACCCTCTGGGTAGGGCCAGCCCTAAACAAAAATTCAAATAAATAAATGATCACATAGCATCTGCCGCCCAGGTGTCTGAGTTAACGGCAGACAAAGAAAAGGGAAATTCCTGCTTGGTCTTGTTCGTCAGTGCAGGAGGACTCGGGACCAGAACGCCTGCTCCTCAATCATCAGTTGTGCTCACTCGAATATGTGTTTCACTTCTCTCTCCAAACAGCCCATCCCCACCATCACCACCCATCACCAACCCTGACGCCCAGCAGCAACATAATGGACACCGGTTTGCAGCAACTCATCCGTGTCACCATAGACCCCATCAGCACTCCATCATCCACACTCACATGAAAACCGATGCTTGCCAACGTCCGCTCAGCATTCAACCATGCAGCAGACATTAGAATCACATCCCCACACACGATGTGGACGCCATCTACATCACCCAGTCCTGGATGACATCCACCTTTAACCACATCATAGACGTCCTCAGTCTCAACAGCTGAAGCAGTCTACAAAGAGGCCGTCCAAACAACAAGGGCAGAGGCCTTTCCATCATTCTCAAGGCATCGTGGCCTAGCACCCAACTAGAAGTCGCCACCATTGGCTCTTTCAAATACCACTCCTGTCACTTCCCACTCTCCCCAATGGGCACAATCAGCTTGCGCCACAAATACAGACCACCCAAGCCAAACACCTCTTACATCAGAGAATTCACAGACTTGGTCACCACCATTTCTCATAACAACATTTTCCTCAGTGACTTCAAAATCTCATCAATCAAGTCCACAAAGGAAGATCTCCACTGCATTCTTGAAACTGAACCAAAACATCTTATAGCCTGCGCCTGCTCTCTCCAGCAATGCAAACCTCAGACTCGGAATGAGCCCCATCTGCCCTTGCATAGGTGGAGGAGACCCAGGTCTAGTCTTGTTTGTCACGGAAAACACGCTTCGAGTGCCTGGACACCAGGATCACACCCTGCATTGCGAGACCATCCTTAAAAAATAAAAAACACGTAAACTATCATGGCTTCTGGATGTGTCTGAGAAGACTGGAGAAGCAGACCTCTCCACAGCTCACTGACAATCAAGTGAGCACAAAAGGAAGAACAAGAAAGGGAGCTTGTTTAACTACGGAGCAGGATTCCTCTTCCTGTATGGCATCTGGATCGGGTGAATCAGGCAAACAAGATGAAGGGTGATTGGGTAGGTGCTTTATAAACAGAGCAGCGGCAGGCTGTACGTTTTATTTAAGGTAAAGGGCCAGCATGCTTGTATATTTCCTGTACATGACACCCGCTCATAGGATGAAGGAATGTGAAAAGGAAGATGAACAAATCGGCGTTAATGAGTGCAAATTAGAATGACTAATTAGTCTATTTAGAAAAGCAACATGGAATTACTTAGCACTATAAATATATCATGCACATTTTAATCCAAAAATAAATGCAGTGATGGAGCGCCACGTGATATACTCAAGAAACTTGTTCAGGCGGAAAAGGTTTATTAATAATTGCATTAAATCCCGTATGTAATTGTCAATGTCTGCATCTTAAATGATACGTTTTAGGTGCATCACTAAATCAGTGGTGCAATTTCGGTTGCGTTATCCTTGTCCAAAGGGCCTGCTTGAAAGAAATCATCTGGAATCGAAGGAAATTTCGGGGGAAAACCTATATCTGTGAATTTATTTATAAATCCTCTGACTCAAATTCGGCTGATGTTATCATCAACGCCAAAGATCACCAGAGAGTAGTATACACAATTTTAAGAGGGAATTCTTTTGTTCAATTCATGCAGGAAAGCTTTTTTAGGTCTGTCTAGTCAATCTTTCCTTGCTGCCAACGAGAGCTAATGAAGATCCATAGAAGAGAAGGGCAATGGTGTCAGTCAGCTGCTCGGTCATGCTTAACGAGGGCATCCTGCTGAAAGCTCTGTTACTGCTGTGGCCTTTTTGAAAGGGCTGGCGGCGCTGTTTGAGCTGGCGACAGATTTGCTAAATGTTATTTTAGAGGGCTTAAGTTGTGTTTTCACACTGCTTGGCACATTAATCTTTTTTCACTTTTATGCTGCTAGGGGAACTCTACATTGTGGAGAGATTTGCTGAACGAGTCTTTTAAGTTCATGTTTTGTTTCCCTGCTTCTTGTATAGTCTAGTACCACATGTTGTTAACAGATGGTGTTGTTCAGTCTGGTGCTGCAGTCTAGTAATACATGGCCAAACACTGACAAATACTTTGGTTCACCATTACACATGGAAATATTGCCCTCCGTCTGTCCCGGATAAGAAGAGCTGATAAGTTAGAGAGGAAGGCCTGCAAAACACAGAATAAGATAAGCAAGAATCTCCCTGAAAAACGAGCAAAATGGCCGCTGATGTCCCATTTCATCGGATGTAATTTAGGGCTAGAGTTGTAGAATGTTGCTTGCAGAGGGTCATCATTATTATTTCCACTAATGTGCTGCATTTCTATGTATTTGTATTCTTTGGAAAAGGTCTGAATGTTGTATTAAATGTCTTACCTTTTGTTTGTCTGCTACCTGGTACGATGATAGTTTTTCACTTTTTTTGCTGCTAGTGGAACTGTTTACTTTGGCGAGTGATTTGTTGAGTTATGCTTTTTAAGTGCATGTTTTGTTTCCAGTCTGCCTGCACAGTCCAAATGTGGCAAATAGGTGGCGCTGTTTAGTCTGGTACAAGCAATGCTAAACACTGACAAATACGTTGTGTGACCACAACAGCGATGCATCTTTATCAGCTGTTCTGGCCTGGGGGATGGTTAAGATAAAGTGGAGACCTGCAGCACAGAGAAGAACCAGAGAATCTCCCTGAAAAAGGAGCAACATGGCTTGTGATTGCAGAGGATGAGTCATTTTGTAGAAGCTAGGGCTAGAGTTGTACAGTGTTATCTGTTTAGTCTACCCTGCCTCGTGCACTCCGCCTATGTGCTGCATTTCTTTGCATCCTTTTTCTTTTGCAATTAGGGCCGGCTGCTCCATGATGCATGCTGCAAGGCTAAAATAGTGACGCATTTTAAGACAAAGGGCTATTCTAATGTGAAATATCATGGCACCGTTGTGTTCTGTGTACTATAGCATTTTGCAATACTGTGCAGCCAGGCACCACCACTTGGTCGCACGAGTAAACTATTAGAGGCTTTAAACATTGGATTGCAAGATTGACTTACCCTGTGCTGTTAATTGGCGGTGCTATGCAATCTGTCCATAAGACATTTCTACGGGAGTCCACCACCACACCTGGTTAATAGGTGGGTGGGCGGAGTCTGGCACAAGTAATGTAACTGCGGCCACTCTACCCTTGCATGACCTTTGTCCAGGTGAAACACAGGGATATGAAGCTGTGCTTCTTGATGTTTCATAGACTTGTTCACAGCATTGGTATTGCGTTCCACCTGTGTGATGCATTCATATCTATTGTACTTATTCTTTGGCAGCTCCATGATACATGACTGAACACTGGAAATATTTGGCGAGGAGGCCATTCTGACATGTGTAGCTAAGCTTCCATGTTCCTCTACGTACCACTGCATTGTGACGTACTGTTGAGCCAAGCACCAGCCATTGGTGTGCAGCAATGCTCTGTCCCAAGCTTTAACATTCATCACTGTGCAAATGGGCATCGGCATTCGATGAGTGAGGTTGCAGAACCGTAGGCCCTTAATTGGTGGAGCAATGCAATTTGGCCCTGATGCGTGCCCGCAGCAGTCGAGTACCATCCATGGCTATTCTGTGCCGCAATGCTTTCTCGCACAAGTACTGTACATGCAGACAAGCCATGTTAGTCCACTACTGTTGGCCTACAATGCAGTGTGAGATGCTCTTAGGAACGGGCATTGGATCGATGGGGGTGCAGTATCACAGGCTGTAATAGATGGCGCTGTGCACCTTCGCATAAGTATTGGAAGTGCAGCCAAACTAAACCGGTTCCTCGGTTCCCTTTGACATGATGATGCATCGGGTTGTGAATGTGTGCTTCCTTATTTATCCCAGACCTTTGCAGCCCTCTGGTTGCAGTTTTGACTAATTGATCACTTGTAGAATTGACGTCCTCTGTGTATTGCTGTACATGAACAGCTTTGGAAAACAGACACACATATGCAGAGCCGGCCTTAGGCGGGGGCGAGCCGGGCGACCATCCGGGGGCCACGCCTTCCAGGGCACCATTAGCCCCCACCACGCCAACTCAGGGGAGTCTTTCAAGGGCTCCCCAGAGCTGGCATTGTGGGAGAAGGCGCAGCAGGCGACCTTTTACTGTAAAATGTGCCCGCGACAGTGGGTGATTTTAAATGCGCCCCTCCGCCGTGGGCACTTTTCATAAGAAAAGGCGCCATTAGCCCCACACCACGCCAGCTCGGGGGAGTCTTTCAAGGGCTCCCCCGAGCTGGCATAGTGGCAGAAGGCGTGGCAGGTGCCTCATTGTCATTGAATGAGCCCACAGCTTGTGAGGAGGTTAAAAAAAAATATTTAAAATATTTAAAAGTGTCCCATCCTGGCCTCGCCCCCTTCTGCCCCGCCCCCTGTGAACCAGGGGCATGCGGTGGGCGAGGGGGGGGCACGCCAATTCGCCCAGGGCGCTGCTGCCCTTAAGACCGGCCCTGTTGGTGCTGATGCAGAAATCATTCTGCTTCTGTTTGTTACTATTCACACATTTGTCATTTTACTCAATTGTCTCTGCACACAGAAAAGTTGCGACACACATATTTATATCATAGAACACGAAGGTCAACTCCTTAAACACTTGCGTTCCTGTACACATGTGTCCAGGGTGCTATAGCAATGCTAGCAGTGAAGGAGGAGCATATGAGACTCAAGCATTCTGGGTGAAAGGTGATTTGCAACACACACATCCCATTTTAGCCCTAACCAAGCTGTAATATTTCTGCGTGCCTTCACGGCCCTATGTGTATTGCCATTTCTCAGGGAATAAAACAAAGTTTGCCACTATAACAAACACAATTGCTCTCCGAATTGCTGTGTATTCACATATTGGACAATCTGGAATGACAATTGTACACACCAGTCTTGGCCACCATTACACATTATGGATATTACCACCATCCTAGCCCATGCAGGAAACTGGCAGCATGGGGTTGACTGCAGAGGGATTCTTAAAGACTCAGTTTAAAAACAGAAACTTAACAGGAAATTGTGGAAAGTCAACATGAAACCTGCAAAGACCCCTCGTGAGTCCTTCTTAATGGCAGCGCAGGTGATGACATCCGTTGGATTCCAAAGGCTGCACAAACCAATCTCAACTCTTGAGTTTTCCCTGTAGCTTTGGGATAGCAGGTGATTAAATTAACCACCTAGGACCTTTTGCATTGCATCCCCTGCTTGGAAAAGTGAGGTGGATAAATCCTCATCCACCCCCCCTGCCCCATTTTAGAAAATGGGGATAAGTCCCCAAATGTCCTCTAGCTCGTAGGCCCTTACTTCACTGAGTTTTAAGAATGCCAGGAAGCAGATATACGAACTTAGCATAGAGGGGCTGGGAACAGTTATGATTTTTGCTGTATTGGAATCAAATCCTGAATAGTCGGGAACCATATCTGGCTGATCGATTTGACAAACACCCTTTAGGTCAAGAGAGTCCCTGAAGTCAAGGTTGATAAGTAATGCTGTGCCAAGTTAAAAAAAAAATACTAGCAAAGCCAATTTGTGAAGCCAGACCTATTGGCATTGTGTTTGTATTGGTTGTGCTGATAGCTTACACCATACCCTAAGCATTACTTTAGTAGATGAAGCAAAGGTCTATGCTGTTCTTAGTATTTATACTTTTTATTGTTGTGCTCAGAAATGGCTGACGTGTTTCGACTCTAGGTCGTCCTCAAGGCATTGTTAAGGTTCAAATGTTGCCCCAATAGGTGATGCTCCAAATTCCGGTGTTCATATTCTTTGCCAATATCCTTCCTTTTAGTAGCTGTCAGTATGATAAACTCTTTGGATCAGGCGATTATTTAAAACTGTGGTGCACCTTCAAAATGCTTTTAAAGTTGCCTGGTCACATTCCTTGTTAGGCATTTCAATCGATATGTAAACTTACCTGGCTGCCATGCTGCCAGCCAGGGAATTCCCCCCAGCCAGGGAATTTTCCATATGGATTGAAATGCCTAACAAGGAATGTGAGAAAAAGGAGGCTTTGGGCATTAAATGTTTGCATATTCTAAGAGATATCATACGCAGGCCACTGATTTTACTAAGATTACGTTTTGGCAACCATTGACGATTACAATTACATGAATCTATTAAATCCGTCCAACTAGGAGATCGGCAATGCCGTGCCAAATCTTCTCCAGTAGGATCCTCTTCAAACGGATGTTGTGGGGACATTTGCCATCTAATGTCCCTAATTCCTACAGGACTTTAATGTTCCTTCTCCCATGATGTCTCTCCTCCCATGATGCCCCTCCGTCCAGGGGTATTCATAGAACATGGGGAGAGCGGAACGGAGGTTGGGGGTAACCTTGAGTGGTCTACAGTAATGAGAAAGAGTTATGTCTGGACTCACTGTGCTTAAACACTAAAATGTGTTGTAATGCACAATTTATGAAGACCCAAATATTTCCACATTTTGGACCACCTCAAATTTTGGAAGCAACTAAACAATCAAAATAGACATTTGGACCGTTCTAGATTGACAATGATGGTACAGCTTGACTA
Organism: Ambystoma mexicanum; assembly: GCF_040938575.1. Classification (NCBI taxonomy): domain Eukaryota; kingdom Metazoa; phylum Chordata; class Amphibia; order Caudata; family Ambystomatidae; genus Ambystoma; species Ambystoma mexicanum. Next base: position 1,265,109,783 of record NC_090934.1, on the reverse strand, counting down.
TTGTAACCACTCAGGGTCTCGGCTTTGAAACATATTTATAATTTGTATGATGGTACCTCAAACAGTCGATATGCGCGATGCAATGCCTGTGTATATTTTATTTTATAACTGTATCTACAGTCAAAAGTATCAGCCACTGTAATGTGGGTATGTTATGCATCCAAATCTTCTGTTTACAGGATGTTCTATTCGTCCCTCAGGAAATCCTAATTTTATCATGTGATATATTTTCCTTACACATAGCTTGACTCCTGAAGACCTGGTTGAGACTAATGTAGAGCCCCTGCTACATGGCATTAGACCACACCTAAATCTCTGAAACAAATCCATTACCAAAAACCAGAAAAGGCAAAAACATAACCCCACCACCTCCTCCCTCCCATCTCATCCTTCCACTAACTCTTTCCTACTAAAATCCTGCACCCTTACACTCCACTCATTCCTATCAGATGACCCACCAGGACTAGTGTAATTAATAGACTGCTACCCTACACATCCTCTATCAACCTTCTCCAATTCAATTGATGCTTCGCAATAAGGGGCTGCTCTTATGGCTAACCTGAACCCTGATATACCCATCACCAAAAAACACAGGGCTTTCACATCGGCACACAGTTACTGGGCACTTCTCACCTGCACTCATCAACATTTTTCTCCATCTGCCTTCCCGATGTCCAACTAACTCCCCTACCCCTTTTTCTTACAGAGCCATGCGCAGTGAGGCAGTTTATTGGCGGAAGGGCGCTATATAAAACCACTTACCTTAAACATCAGTGCTATTATGACTTCCCCCATTGTTCCTGAGCTTCCTTCCACATTGTCTTGACCGCACACACTCTTGTTCTTTCTCCTGTTTTTTTCCCCTGTGTCTCCCCGTTTTTGTCTTCAGTTTACTATTTTGTTTTTCTATCATTGTTTTTTGGTGCATTCTTTTCTCTAAACATTCGATCCCTTTAAATGAATTGTGTTCTTCTACTATACTTCCTGCAAACCTGCTGTTTTACAGTATCTTGTATGTTTTAAGAAATGCATTAAGTATTTTTGAACAAAAAGCTACGAGGATGCCTCAGACATGAAATTCCACTCAGTGTAACTGGATTAAACATTAAAAATCAATAATCCTAATCAAATCAGATTGTGCAGAGTGGATTGATAAATAGATGATGCCTATGACCTTGCATTCCACACATTATTCCATGTCGCAGATTTCAGTTTACTTTCACACCCGGATGGAATTATATATAACCCGGCGGATGAGGCACCAAGCCTTCGACTTCACAAGGCATTTTGCCCGAGGGCGGTGGAAGTTTCCCAGAAATGAGGTGGCATGGTGTCCTTTCCTCATGCCCCCTACTACTCATGCCACTTTATAGTACAGTGAGTGTCTTCAGAGTAGTTGCAGGAATGAGCCAGGCATGGCCACAGGGAGAAGGACTTTCAGTACCAGTCAATTATTTGACGCACCAGGGCCCCTACCACTGTCCTCGAGTCTCTTAGTGCTAGGAATTGTTTTATTGTTTGTTCTGTTTTTATGTATAATGTATAGGTTTGATAAGATAAAATACAGGAACCTAAGCAAATTCAGTAGTAGGTGACTTGCTGCTTGTGCCACTGTACCACAATATCTAGATGATAAGAGTTTAGTTTTGTGAAGAGGTTTTGGTTCAGAGAATGCTGATGTGGTGATGTCTTCATCTGGTTTGGTGATTCTGACACCTCTACTATAATTAGGTGTCTGTTTAAAATTGCAATCACTGTTTCATGAAGTCGATTTTTGATATTTCTGGTATTCTAACAATGACATTAAGTTTACTCACACTTCATGATATTTTACTATAGGGAGCCCTCAATGAAATATTCTTTTGGTAGATGTTCTTTTTGCGATATGCAAATCATTTGGGCGGTTGGCATCCACTGCTTGAATATGTTCCTTTGTGATGACTCGCAAAGCTTTCATGACGGCTCTGGAACTTCAGATGCAAGTTTCTGTCATTATAATTCTGAATTTCCTAATTATGCCTGGTGTTATATCACCTAGGGATTTTACGAATAAGGCAAATGTTACTGTGGAATTCCAACATCTCAGATGACCAAGCAATCCAGGAATCTCCATGTTAATTGCCTGGTTGCCTGCTTCAGCCTTTCTTCTGGATTTCTTTACCAAGGATTTCATTATTCACTGTGCTCAGCGCCAATCATATCATTCTTTCTCTCAGCAAGTTGAGCAAAGAAATATTCTTGAAGCAAGGTGGTAATTCAGTTTTAAGATACCACAGATCCAAGCCTTGATACCTTTTAATGGATGAACTGGTCATATTATGCCGAGATGTTACCATGCATTAGTCTTTGAAATCTGCTAGGCTTCTTCATCAGATGGTGGTCAAACCGCGAAATTAGCAACAACAACAAAACAATGTATATACTTCTTTCTCACATAACAAAGAGGTTTGTGAGCTTAAACTTCATTAGGTTAGGTCTGGGACAGCCACCTTATCTGCAGGGGCATACATCTGGCTCTATGGAGGGCACGCAATGGTACCCCAAGAAGGGCGGGTAGCTACATTATGAGAAGAAGACACACATTATTCACAAAAGCAGTGCAAGTGATATGTAATGTAATATAGCATTTGTATAGCGCCTTTCCCCATTGGTATGGCCTCAAAGCGCTGTAGGTGAACGCCCTTGGGGAACCAAAGTCCAAGGTATGAGAGATTAGTCAGAGGACATTAGAATGTGTGTACACAAAATTAGGCAAGCTATCTTACAGTAGGATCCGGTGAGTTAAAAAATGGATTCATTTATTTTCAGAAACTTTTGAATTCAATATTAGAAAAGCCACATTTTGAACGCATGGTGTGTGTTTTTTCTCTTATCGCAAAGAGAGTCTGCTCCCAATTGTATTCCTGCAACCTCCTTCAGTTCTTCTAAATAAAGTGATTATCGGCATCTCCCTGGCAGCCTTACCCATGTAATTACCTCAGTGATTTCAAGATCCATTCAGCCTTAGAATGGCACTTTGCTCCACTGTGTGAGCGTATCTGTTGTGTAGGCGTGTGTAGGGTGAGACCCAAAAATCAATATAATAAAGTAATCCAACAAGTCAATAAAAGTGCACAGGAGCAAGAAAAACACAAATGTATTACATGCAACCACGGTCGGGAACAATCAATCATTCAAAGAACATTACAAAATGGTGGTGTTATATAGTAGAGAGTGAAGTGACGTTGCAAAACATTATTTCAGACTTCTTTAGGAATACTGTTCACTGATTGGACAGCCAAGAATCCTCTATAGGGGAATCAATCCTACCCTATTGGCCTATCCTAACCCTCATGACCGTTTTGTTAACTACCTCATAATAATGACTTCACGGTGGTACCATTTAGTTTCTCAGGATTGTGATTGGCTAGTCAACGCATTAGCATGTGTCATATACTCTTTGACATTTGATTGATGTAGCTCCTTTGGCCTCCCTGGAGTGGGCTGCTTCAGTCACTATTGACAAATAGCTGTAAGGTGTGAACAGTTTGGCAACAATAGTATTCATCATATCCTGGATCTATGATACCCAAATGTTGGCACCATCTTACTGTTCTCACCCTTCGAACTTCTCAACCGGCAGTATAATATTGCGACTTCTTATTGGAAACATGTAACTCCTCTCCTTCCTTTACCATGGTTTGTGTATACAACCTCATGTGCTGTGCTCCTCATCTCTTGCTCCGAGACCACACACTCGTCTAAATAATGTGTTTTCTGAATATGTATAAATGTATGATTTCATTATTATTTTATACATTTCTATAATTCAATGATGTATCATGAATCGTTATACAACCTTTTCTACATCCTCTCTTATGAGCTTGTGCCTTTTGATTTCTCTTAGTCCTGAATAACTATCTCTTCCTGAGTTGAGAGCTCACCTTATTCAGTGTGTGTGGGTGTGTGTGTCTCCACTCCTGGGTGGATGTTTTCCAACAGGGGCGATATGCATCTTCTGTCTGAATGGCTCTTTCCAGTGCATGCCTCTGCACAAAGCCTTATTCCCACCAGAGCTGTGATCTTGTGTTTGTTAATTTCTGAGAACATGAGTAGGAACTTTATTTGTTATACGTTTCATTTGTTGGATATGTGGGACCTTGCTGAACTATTCTTATTCGTAACCAACCCCTGCACAGCATTCTACATCTTCCCCTAGTCTGCTTCTAGGAGCAACATCTAATTAAATCACGTTTTCTTGTCTTGTGCCTGGGAAAGAACTCGTTATACTCCTAAACAATCACAGTGCAACTTTACAGCGTTTTCAAGACTGCTAGGTTTGTCAGCGCATTTCTCATATGTGAGCTAGAACTAAATGGGCCTCATTACGACCCTGGCGGAATTCGAAAAACGATGGCGGAAATGTAATACCGCCATCGAATACCGCTCGTTGCGATCATGACCCGTCACCGTAAAGTACGATGCCATTAGCGACACCGTAGTGAACGCCAACGCTAACTGCACCAAGTACGCGCACGCGCGCCTTGCGAAACCGTAATTTCCGCCATGGCGCAACGGTACGCGAATTCTGACCCTAGCGGACATGTACTCAACGCCATCAAGCATGGCGGAAAGTACCATTCCGCCATGGCGAGAATTACGGCATCGCGAACCAACCGTAAATGGCCCTACTGAGTGCCTGTACTGCACTCCCTGCCCACATTGCACAACTCCCCGTAGGCGCAATGTAGTTACACTATGCAACCAGTGAAATGTACAAGTCACCCATGCATGCCAACGATCAAATGCATGCAGGGGCTCCAAGTGGCTTGTGAGTGGCCATCCATATTTGGCATGTCACCATTGCCGTACTGATGCAGCACAGGCATGTGAAGGTACAAGTACACCAAAATGAACTGAAATATTCCATGAGACAAAACAACAATAGTCCCCCATTGCTTGCCACCAGTTAAAATCAACATCCAAAGCAGTATCCTGAGGGAGACTGCACCAGCCCTGTACTCTTGCCAGTAGACAAACCAACCATCAGCATAAGCATGTACCACACAAGTTGGCAGAGTGACTGAGCAGCCAGGCTCATCTCAAGAGGGGCCAATGGGAGCTGTAGGGCACAGATGGCACGAATACAGCAGCAATTCCAATGGACCTGACCTCAGTCTCCCTCCAAGAAACGCACGCAAACACAGGCGCCTGTGACCAGCCATTTTCTGATAATCCCATCATTCCACCAATTCACCTGGCTGACCGGCATCTGTTGCACAAAAGCTAATCCCCCGCCCCTGAGCATGACATCAAAAAAACAGTCAGAATGGCAGCCCCTATCCCTGACCTAACTGGGCTTCGCAGGCAAACGCGGCCAGTACAGTACCACACAACTCTACTCAGAAGCCGGAACCCAATGCATATCATCTCACAATACATCGCGGCACCAATGGGAATATGCTACATTACTAGCAAAGAATAACGCTACACAGTAAATAACTGAATATAAATTTAATGCACATCAAAATCACCAAGCCCATACAGCTATTTACTCATAAACTCCCAAATAATTTTCATATTTTCATTACTGTGGGCTGCATCCGCAATAAATGACCAGCTACTTCTTGTGTGACGCCCTGTTCCTTCATGGTACACAGAGGCTACATTTACGTTCAAAAAGGCAACATGGAAGCGCCTAGAACCGCAGGGCCATCCCATGAAGTAGGCACTAGTCCAGCTGAAAGTATGAGATGTTGCCCCTAGCCACTAGTACTGCGTAAGGGCATGTGGCCCATTGGCGATCGTCCCATAAGATCGTAATGGTGCTCCACTGATTAACTCGAAGCTGCAGGTGTCGACTGTAGAAGCCATCTGCAGGAGTGGCGTACAGATGGCAGCGGCAAAAGGGGAGGAGATACCTGTCACCCAAATGAATAAAAATTAAAATAGTATGGGAATCCGAACTTCATAAGTATTACTCACTTCATTCAACACACTAAATCTACAACCATATGCATGCTAGCCCACTCAAAAGGATTAATTTCACCCAAAAATAACTTGGGAATCATAACGATATAAATCGAGGTGAATACACTATCACAAACGAGTGTTTGTGTGCATGCGTCTGTTAAAACATAATCCATTTGATGGGATTGGTAACGTGCATAGACACAAGTGTTTGAAGGCGCGTCAAGACAGGGAGGGTTCAACAAGGGCAGATAGACGATGGTCCCACTATGGCAGCTTTGCATCACATAGCGCAGGGGAAGGGGATAGATTCCAAAAAGCCATGTACATGGCAAACTCTCAATTAAATCATCTGTCCATGCATCCATTCATCATTCCCTCATCCCGGTATAAAAACGCCTGAATATTTACTCACATAACATTAGAAATTTCCATTGAGTCTGTGCGTAATGCAGTCTGCAAAATCCACTGTGCTCCTGGCCGGATTTCTAGTGTAGTGAAATAACATGTAATTGGGAACGTCCTGCCTTATCGTCCACTACGCTATTGCGCATCCCATTCAATTCATATCAATCATTGCATTCTCGACATGGGCCCTGTCCCAAGGACATTCAACAATAGAACGTTATATTCCCTGTCAGACCTGTGGGCGTCTCCTCGCCGCTAGTTGAAAACCAAAAGCGCTGTCCTTCGAATTCCTCATTTGCAACATCACGTCGAAAAGGCATCTGTGAACGCTTGAATTCACAAATACATCTATGTAGTGTGGCTGTGTGTGAAAATGGTAACTGGCTCCAATCACTAATGGGACTCCCCGCCCGTCGGTGAACGTCGGTACAGTGCTGCATGAGGGTCCACCGTTCATCGAGTACTACATTCCACTGACCCTTCACAAGTTTGTTCGCCACTGCAAATATAGTATGTTAAAAAATGGAACAATAGCAAAATTAACATATAAACCAATATTTCACTGCCATCGGGATTAAATACATGATTGTAATTGCAAGATGCCATGCGTCAAATTGCAGTGTTGTGTGCGGGACGTGCTTGCCCAATAGTTACTGCAGCTGGCACAGGTGGAATGAATCACCACGGGTGGAGGCTATACAGCCTGAAAACACATAAATTGCACACCAAAACCCCTCCCACAACCACACCCACTCCAAAATGCTACCGACAGGACTAGCGATGTTGGGCCTGGGGGACCTGATAGCACTGCAAGTACTCCAACTTCAAGAAGAAGACGAACACCAACTACTACAACAACCGGCCGCACAGAGGAGACGAAGGAGGAGGAGGAGGAGGGCAAGGCACGGGCAGCAAGGCCCACCAGCACAGCCACTACCACCACGCAGGCAGCCCGCAATCCCACGCCTCCGAGCTAATCCGTTCAACCTCACTGCTGAGCAGATCCACACCCTCTACCGTTTGGACCGGGAAACCATAACCGCCATTGTCAACATGACACACGCTGACCTTGTCAGCATGATAGATAGCCCCACCGCCATCCCACCCCTACTGAAGGTGGTGTCTGTACTCCACTTCCTGGCCACAGGCACCTACCAGCACACAGTCGGACAGTTGCATGGCATTTCACAGCCACTATTGTCACGGACACTATTCCAAGTGCTTGATGCCCTCCTGAAGCACACAGACGACTACATCTCTTTACCACGCTCGGAGCAGGAGCTTACAAACACAAAAGTGGGATTCCATGCACTTGGCGGCATACCGGGTTGCATTGGTGCCATCGACTGCACCCATGTGGAATTGGTTGTCCCACATGCCATGGAGGTCCAGTACCGCAACAGGAAACAATATCATTCTATCAATGTACAAATGGTGTGTGACTCCAACAGGATCTTTACACATTGTTGTGCCCGATTTCCAGGATCAACCCATGATTCTATGGTCTTGAGGAACTCTACAATACCACGCTACATGGAGCGACACGCAGGGCACCGATCCTGGCTACTCGGTGAGTCTCATTTAATGCATGTGAATGTGGGGTAGGTGATGCGTCAATGACGTGGCAGGAAGGGGGGGGGATGCGTACGTAGCAATGTTATTCCACAAACATCCTTCTTTGTCCACATACAGGTGATGCCGGGTATCCACTGAAGAGATGGCTCCTTACACCAATCCGGAACCCACAGAACCAGCATGAGGAGGACTACAACCATGCCCACTCACGTACCCGTGTAGTCATAGAACAGGCATTCGGCCTACTGAAGGCTCGTTTCCGCTGCCTCAGCAGGTCTGGCGGGGCACTCCTGTACCGCCATGAGAAGGTGGCAAAGATGGTCATGGCATGTGTCATGCTACACAACATGTGTGTACATAGAAATGTGGCCATGCCCCCTGACGCAGAACTGCAAGCACCTGAAGATGGTGATGATGAGGGTGGGGATGTGGCAGCACCTAAAGGAGTCCGCGAGGCACAGGAGGCCCGTGAAATTCGTCAGAATCTCATAGATGCATGCTTCTAGCACTCACGCCTGGTGGCTGTTACATGGACACGGGACTTGTGGCACTGTGTGTGTCTGGAACATGCACAATGTGGACTGTACGCCAAGAAAGGCCTCGTACACAAAGATCAATGTCCACACATCTCATTGGATGAATATGAAGAAATGTATAGCAAATGTGAAATGATGTTACACACCCAATCGACCCGCCACCCAAAGAAGCCCAACACACCCCCTCCACCCTCCTACCTCCCACCCGAACACCAGTGTCCAAAGATGCTCAGTGTCAGTGGGCAGTCGCTACTGCAAGCCCCCTCTCCGGGTATCAGGGGCACCCCTGCCTGTGGAGCGCAGGATCCTCCCAGATCTACGTTGGGGGCTGCCCTGGACGGAACTTGCAACGGATGATGTCTCTGCCTGCTCACGTCCATGCATGTCCCTAAGGGTTTGTGAGAGCTCAGTGAGCACACGGCGCACAGCGGCAAGTTCACCACATACGTCTTTGGACGTCGCATGCAGTTCCCCCCTCAGACTCTCGGTGCTTCTCTCCATTTGTGCCCTTAGTGTCTCTGTACTTCGCTCCATTTCTGCCCTAAGTGTCTCAGTAGATGTTTCAATGGCTGCCTTAGAACCCCCACATTCAGCAGCATGCTCCTTGAGGAGCGTGGCCGGTTGCTGCTGTTGCACAATCATCTGCTCGAGGGACTGTTGCCTCTGCTGGGCCATGCCCATTTGCGGTGGTGTCACAGAGGGGCTGATCACCTCATGTTGCCTTGCCACAGGCCTTGTGGGGGTTGGCCAGTCGTCTTGTGGGTGCCCCTGCGTGGTTTCCTCATGGTGTACGGGATGAAACAAACAGGGGGATTGAGACAGGTCATGGATGGATCCTACATCTACAGCACCGTTTTCTGTGTTGGAGCATGCTGGCATGAAAGCAGTGTCACCTATGGTGCTGCTGCCACCAGAAGCAGTGCCTTCTGTGGCATCCATTGGGGGGACCTGTGGTGCTGCTGTTGTGGACATACTGGCTGCTGGGGTCCCTGTTGAAGTCCCCTCCAGTGTGCTGCCACTTGATTTGTGCTGCTGCCGTGTCTTGTTCCGTGCAGCTGAGGTGGAGGGTCTTTGGCCGTTGGTCTTGGCCCTCTTTGCAGGTGTGCTGGTAGGGGTGTCCTGTAGCTCGTCGTTTGATTCGGACCCTGTGGTGGAGTAAAGGAGGGCGAGCGTTATTTATGGGTCTGTGGAAATTGGAATGGCAATGTATCACATGCATTGGGGTGGTACCTGAGGGTGATTTGGGTCAGGGCCTTGGAGGTGGTCTCATTTTTGTGTGGATTGAGGATGCAGTTATTTTGCAGCCTGCAGTTAGGGTGTGCATGCTGCACATGTAGAGGGTGTTTTTAGGTTTTTTACTTATTTATGTATTTGATCTGACTTTTAAAGGGCGCTATCATGGCAATGTATGTGGACGTTCTCCTGGACATGTGTTTCTATTGCACTATGGGGACACATGGTACTTCACATGATTGGACATTGTGAATTTAGCATTGTTTTATTTGGGCCACCTACCTGATTCTTCGGATTTCTGCACTCCTTTCTCCATCCCTCCGACTTCCTCTATGCTCTCCATTCCAATGGTGGAGGCACAGATTTCTTCCCAGGGGGTCAACTTGATGGGTGATTCCGATCCTCCCCCGGTGGCTGTGGCAATGTTTCGGTTGGCCGAAAGTATGCTCCGGACGCGTATCCGCAAGTCGTCCCATCGCTTTCTGCATTGCTGTGGGTTGCGGGGTGCGGTCCCCACCGCACTTACCCGCTGTGCCACCAGGGCCCATATGGCCTTCTTGTTCGCAAGTGCCGTCCTGGTCATTTGCGTCGAGAAGACGACGGCAGCATTCTCCTGGAGGGTCTCTGTGAGCACGGTGAGTTCCTCATGGGAGAAGTGGACCTGCCGCTTGCGATCGCACGCTTTTTTAGCAACTTTTCCCATATTTATTTTTTTAACTGGGGTGGCTAACGGGTTGGGATGTGTCTCAGGGTCGGTTTTTGATGGTTGTGTTGGGATTCTGATTTTATAGGTGTACGGCGTGCTGTTTCCCGTTCCGGCCCCATGTTTTTACTTCCGTTTCCGTTTATTTACGGTGACCGTAATTTGCGCTGCCCGCTCATTACGGTGACCGCTAAGATGGGTGGCGGAGTTGCACCTTGGGCGGCGTACGACGGCGGTAAGGGGCGTTTTGGGGCCATTTCCGCCATCGCAGACTTTGCACTTCCGCCATTGCGTTATGCTTGTGCCCGATGGGTCGGCATTAGCCGCACTTTGCTCCATCGTGCTATGGCGGAAACGCTATTTACGCTGTGGCGGTCATGTCAGTTACTTTCCGCCAGGGTCGTAATGAGGGCCAATGTATTTTACTGTGTAGAACAATCCGTGAGATTCTGAGCTCTAAATGGCCTACAAACTATCTTTATTTTGATGCCTACTCTGTTTTATGTACCTATGAAGTGTTTACATAGGAACATAAAACATAAAGATAAAGGCATGAATATATATATATATATATAGTGTGTTACATTTCCTATCCCTTACTGTTTCTACTGCACACTCATATAACTACTTACAGCACTTCTCGTTTCTTATGGTCTTGCTAACGTGTGGGTGTATGCATACGTGGGTAAGTCTGACATCTACCTACATGTTATTCTGTCGCTGCCATCATTTACCTGGCTTAAGGAATGTTGGGAAGAATTCTCAGAAATCTGCTAATTCCCTTCTACCTTAGACCCCCAGCACTTTTACTAGACTTAAGTACTTTTAATTTTTAACCTGGAGCGAGTGAGACACTTTTATCCCACTCTCTCATGTATAGGCATTAACTTTACATTGTGGCACACAGCACCTTCAGTGCAGTGACACAGAGAAGTTTTCCAGATTTCCCAAAGGTTTAAATACCTTCTCTTGGATAAACTACTGTTTCCAAGAGCAGTGAAGTGAAATTGACTTTAGTTACATATTGTAACTTTCTAGACCCAGCACACACTGGGCCTCATTACGAGGTGGGCGGTAAGGGATTACCGGCACCGGTGTCGGTAATCCCTTACCGCCCTACTACGAGTTCCCTTTGCGGGTCCTCCCTTAATGCCTGGTTTATCCAGGCGTTAAGGACGGGACCCACAAAGGGATACCGGGGTCAATAACGGTACCGCAATTTGCCTTACCATTATTACCGCCTTCCCCCTTCCCATTGAGCCCTATGAGGGATCAAATGGGAATGGGGAATGGCTCTGGTGAATGGGGAATTACCGGTCCCGCCAACCTCAGAATGGACTGGTATTTGCTCCATCCACCAGACCGGAGTCGGAAGGATTTTGGAGGCAGCCATGGTGCTACTAGCACCATGGCTACCTCCAACCTCGTAATGAGGCCCACTATCTTACAATAGGGTGCTGGAGGGGTTACTTAGTATCCCCTTTGTCTAGTTTCTCATATAACATTTTTATGTTACCCTTTCTACAATAAATGGCTGATGGCAGTGGTTTACTTTTAACTACCATTGTGTGTTTTTACCGCGGGCAGCGCTCACAGCTGCAGTAAGGCACCCATGGGTGCCCATTTTGTCAAAATGGCCCGGTCTTTTTTTTTCGCCATTTCTTGTTGGAAAAGTCCTTCTTGTGATTTACTCTATGCGCCAAACCAGGTCTGGTCCCTTTGTTCATTTTGTCTTTGGCGGGATTCAGGAGTGAAGCCCGACTCTGGCTCCAGTATGTCTGGCAGGGGCAGGAAGTGAGGGAGGTGCCCGAAACTCCCTTTGCTTAATCCCCTTGGTTACAGGAATGCACCCAACGGTGATTGGCCGGCTGGCTGTCCGGCAAGGACAGCCACCCTGCTGTGTGATTGACAGCTAGGCTGGAATGAATGGGAGAAACCAGCATAAAAGGCCAGGCTGTTGGCTTGGAAGGCAGAGTCGACCACTGGATGAAGGAATCCAAAGAAGAACTTGGAAGATATGCCTTATGCAACTCCTGGGCCGTTTGTTTGCCCGGTGAAGCCCTGCTGCTGTGCTGAAGCTCTAAATTCGCCTTAACTGGAGAAGCCCTGCAAGGACGACTTCTCCCCTTGAGTTGGTGGGACCAATCAACTCCAAAGTGAGCTTGTTTGGACATCCTCTCAGAGCTGGCTGTACTTCCACTGCTGCTGCTGCTGCTGGAACCGAAGTGCCATGCAGAGGAACACCAAACAGGGTGCTTCACTTTTAAGTCGGACCTGAGCTTGTGGAAAATCTTCCGGACTCCCAGGAAGCAGGACTGACCAAGCCTGAGCCACCTCAATAGAGTGCTGGACCCCAAATGCGAGGAGTGGTATCCGAGAGACCGCAGTGGTGCTATTTGCTGAGAGGCGAGGAGCTGAAACCGTGAAGTGCCGAAGAATTGAAGTTTGCCCTTTGCTGCTATCGACTGTCCCATTGCAGTGCAGGAGTCCCCAGAAGTCATCCCTCTTGTCTCCAGGACTGAGGCAAAGGAACAACAGGATCTGCAGAGCTGCATAGGAACAGAAGCCAGCTGGAACTATTTTTTCTAACCAAAGGTACTGTAAAGTTTAAGAGGACTTATCTCTTGCGAAGTAGCCTTACTTGTTCTCAGTTGAGACTGGTCTTGGTTAACCTTGCATAGTTGCTTAAAAACTTTCCACCTCACAAGCCTCCCAGCTTGTGGCCCTACATTGATCCTACTTTTTCTACAAAGACTTCTAAAACATTGTGCAAGACTTTTACTTACCTACAAAAAGTGCTTCAGCTCACCTAGACTTTTGCTAACTTAACATTGGCTGGCCTGGCTCCCTGAAAGACTCTTCTTTCCTCTGACTTTGTGTTTTACCTTCCCTCCAGGAAAGGGTTAATTTACTTTGCATTGGAGGGTTAAACAGTACTTACCTGCTTCAGAATATTTGTGTAACATTTGTTTTATTCTTAAACACTTTTCTTTGACGCCAAACTCAGCATTGCTCTAAATGTATCAGTGATATATTAATGTCCAGTTTCCCAGTTATTTAAGTCACCTCAGGGTGTAGGAATAATCGGAGTGCCATCCCAAATGGGAACTTGCTGATTTAGAGAAACTAAGAGTATGTATTTTGGAGTGTATTTGCGTGTTACTTTTATATTGCTCCCTTCTGAAGAATGCTTATTCAACTGGCTGTAAAATTAATAATTGTTTAATCAAGAAACCTTGGGTATAAGAGTTTATTTGAATACGTGTCACTGTAAACCTATGTGTAAGACCACTACTGCTCACATTGACCCCTCTTGAGATAGGCCTGGCTGCTCAGCCACACTACCAACCTGTGTAGTACAGACCTATACCAAAAGTTGGGTTCCTTTTGCCACGAGGTCAAGGTTGTTTTAGTGCACCCAAAGGTATTGCACACAATCTTACTTAACAAGGCCTACCTATAAATGCGGATATTTGTGTGTGTATCTTGCTGGCTACTATCCAGCTCATGTTGAAGGGAACTAGTGAAAAGGCCAGTGCATCGTGCATGTTTTCTGGATCTGTTGCTGCTTGCTTTATCTAATTAATGCTCACCCGATTGCCTAAAGTGCTCCTTGTCTCTTAGGGTCTATTCTTCTTACATGTGTATGTATAGCTTTGTGCTATGTTTTTCCAATTTGGCCAGCATATATGCAACACAAGAAACCACCTACTATTCAAGAAACTGCTCAAATCGTGGCTCTTCACTGCATAACTAGAAGAACACATACCTGATGACCATGACAAGTGAAGTCACTGATCCCGGACCCCAACAATCTATCAACTTCATACAAAATCTAAGGAAGACACTCTACGACATATCAATCTGCAAACTGAGAGTTAGACATAACAGGACGTCACTGATGACCGAATGCATAGTTAGACCAAGACGGAAGGTTTAAGACAATTCATCAATAGTACCCTGGCACAATCAGAGCCAAGGCCAGCAGACCACTGTCAATCTAGACAGTGAGGGAATAGGGGGCAGCCAATCCACAGCACCAACACCGGGGGGAGGGACTAGACATAACCGGCCCCACCAACCTAAGAACCATACAACGCAACCACAAATGTGCCATGTCATTTAATGTAATGGGTAAATGGCCAAGAAATGTAACCAGCTACTAAGCGTACCCACAAGAATGCTACTTAAATAGAAAAAGATCAGCTAGAACCAGGACATACAACCCACTAACCCACCTTCAAGTCTCTGCATACCTAATTCACCCGAAAACCCACACAACCATTTCTCGCACAGCAGACTGCACACACTTCACCACACTGCAAATACAACACATAAACTGCATCAATAGCACACAAGGTCTCGTTTTGATTCTTACACCAAAGCTCAGCGCACGGTTGAAACCGAACTGAAGCCGCCAACAGCACACCACTCCTCTCACTTTCCTACTCCCTCTTCACCCGACTAACCTAACCCCCCCTTCTGCCCTCTTGTTACAGATCCGCCTGGGGGCCAACTCTGTGATGGTGCGCAATATAAATACCATTAACATTTATGTGCTATATGTGTCTATCTTTGTCATCTCCAGATATAACATCAAAGTGTATACATACATATCTTGCTGTATACTGTTTACTGCTCTGTGAAGGGATATGGCGGGAATGACAGTGTGATCTGTTTGCAGTCTAGGCCTCTGGTCTTTGGTGTAGGTTCAGACTCGTGTTTTATGTTTTTTCTTAGTTTTTATTTTTTCTCACATGTGGGTTGTTGGGCGTTCATCTCAACAAGCGGGTTCGCACCAGTAAAACATTTAGCCTGATCATTAAAATAGTTCTCCTGCACTCGTGGGAATGTATCTTATTAATACAATTTCGAGATGCCATTACATCACTGCTCTCCCTGTACAGGTTCATTGACCAGAGCCTTCGCAGACATTCCTATTCCTCTTTTTCGGCACAGTCTAAAACCAGCCTTCTCCTTTGCCCTTTAGACAATCTACATAGGTGCTCTGCATTCCTCAGACCCCATTTTCCCAGCACAGTCGCCCCTCAGAAAGCCATTAATATTTCCCCTTTGCCGAGCAACTACACATTCCCACTAGGGCATTCTTGATATTGGCGTTCATAGAGTCTTCAAAGTGCATTTTCAAATAAAACTGAATGAAGTGGATGCGGGCTTGGCGCCTCATACTTGGTACCTGAAGCTTGCGTCACAGAGCATCCCCTGATATTGCTGGGGATAATTTCTTTAGAAGGCATTTTGCACCACCTCTAATTTTAAGCAAGGGCAAAAACCCCATAACCCGGTTCCATATGGTGTAGCCATAATTATCTTTTGATTCAACAATCCAATGCATTTATCCAACCTTTTCCCCCCATACAGAAAATGAAATCTCTGAAGCCCTCTCAGACTTGCTTCAGACACTTGGCTGCCAAGGTCGCCAAAGCAGACCATTGACCTTCTTCCGAGAACAAAACCCCCAGATATGTGTAGGCAGATATCACTTCTATATTTTCTTGATTGATATACCACCTACCCCTAGATTTCCCTCTTCCAAAGACCACAATCTTTGTTTTTGGGAGGTTTAGTATCAAGTTGTGCTTTTTAAGAAAATTATCTGCATACGGCAGCTAAATCTATCAATGTCATGTTGTCGGCATAAAGTAGGGTACTATATTGGACCCTTGTCTGACACCTTTATTTACGTTAATATCCCTCAAATATGTGTTCGCCCCTGCGCAGCGGATTGCTGCTAAAGTATCACCATAAACTAGCTGTATCATCTGTATCAGATTGCGGGGAACACCAATTTCAGCCAACTTTGCCCATAATAAATTCCTATCGATTGAATCAAATGCTTTAGCTAAATACAGCAAGGCTACATACGCTTTGCCACCTCTCACCTTTGTATATTTCTCAATAGTTTGTAATACAAAGCATTGATCCAATGTCGAAAACCCCTTCCTGAACCCTGCATGATTATCTGGCAATTTTCTGTTGTTCAAACCCTAGATCTGTAAACGAGACGCCGGACACCCTGTAAACCCTTTACTTGAAATATCAAGGAGGGAAATCGGACAATTCCAGTGGGGGACCATTATTTTACCTTTTTTTTAAGTGGTACCCGTAAGCTTCGATTCCACAACTTCAGGCATTTACAAGTAGCCGCGTCTGCATTAAAAACCTGATGTAAAACAGGCAACCACCATTCTATCATCCAGACAAAAATCTCTGGTCTTATCCCGTCTTGTCCTTCGGCTTTGCCTGTTTTTAAACAATAGATATGCATCTTTATTTCCTCTTGGGTGAAGGTTAATTTCACTGCATACTTTTGCTCTATAATTTTTGGTGCCCTTTTATCATTTGCTGCATTATTTAACACTCCTTCAAAATGTGTGATCCACTTGTCTGGGGGGGATAGACCAGATATCCCCCTTCTAATTTCCAGTGAATCCCTTTGGAACTAATCTCCAGAACATTCCAGTATTATTTTCTTGGACCACCCTGTGTAGAAAATGTCATTGTCCTTCCACAGACTGATGTTTCTTCTCTTTTGGTAATTTTTTATAGGCACGTTTTCCTTCATGGAGAATCTTTGACTGCGTGATACCTCCCCTTATTGCCTGGTTCAACCACCATTTTGCATATCTGCACTCTACATCGAACCATGGGGCATCCCCTGCCTTATTTCCCTTTTCTTCCCCTAGTGTACACCTGTCCCCGGGGGAGACAGCCTGTTTATCACAGATATATCCCATTATGCTTTCAAAGTGTAAGATAGCCTTTCTATAATCCTTCTCATTACATATTGACCCCCTTAACCTTTGTATGTTCGGGCCCTGCATAAGCAGCATCACTTTGTCTCTCCCAACTTTCTTTGTACTTTCGATTGTAATTAGTCTAAGTTGTTGCTTCAGACATATACCCTGTGCGTCATTTATTTGCCATAGGAATATCAGAGGATTATGAACACTCTTCATAATCAATAATCGATTTCCTACCAGCAAGCTTGTACGTGGATTTCGCTGGTATATCCCCATACAACAGCCATTTAATTCAACTTGTAAATGAGAGTACATCAGTTGAACAATCACCTTCCCTCTAGCATCCTGCTTGATTATTCAACTTCCTTCTTAGGGTACATAAAATATCTTCTACTGAGGGCTCATCATCTCCATCTACCAGGTTAGTCCCTAATTTGACATTGAGATCCCCAGCAACAACAGGCTGCCCTCTGGAGCTAATTGATAGATGGTCTCAGGGGGGCATCATCCCTCAAGTCATTAAACTCCAAGGCTTCAGGGGGAACATACATTTAAAAGAGAGAGGATCTGCTTAGACCTTTGAGCCATACTGCACATACCAACGCTTAATACAAGGTCATCTCCCTGGATGCATTTTGCAGCCATGGTAGCGACGAGCGCACCAAAGTAGATTTGCCAGTTCTCAATCTCCCTTTCTGAGATTTACACGCATCCACTACAACAATGTCAAATGCCGGGAAAAGGTCCCTACGCAACCTGTAGTTCTCTAACCATGTTTCCTGCCAGCAGATGATGTTGAAAGAGCATTACCACTGGACCCAGTCGACATCCGCAGCAATGTTCCTTATCCCAACTATATTCCAAATAATTATCTTCAGGGGGTTTGCTTTGTTGCCCTTCCCCTTATTCCTGGTGGAGTCTATTGGTCCTTCCAAATGATACACCTCTTTCTCCTTTACAGTAGGTTCTAGGCATTAGGGTTCCTGGCTACCCTCAAACATACAATATTAGGAATTATTTGGTCAGGGATAGTCAGCACAGTGACAAACCGTCTCCACAGCCTGTCATGAAATAAAAAGGTGTCTATTGTTCCTCTTTTAAAACTGCTCCAGTTTGCTCCTTCAGCAATCTAATAATGACACCTTTGGACCGGATGCTGCCTGAGATATACACAGTCCCTTCAGTCACTGTCACTGGTCCTGTTAGCGTGGTATGCCAGGAATCATGTAGATGACATACCCTAAATGGGAATCTTCATTTATTAAGATCCCTCTTGATGCAAGTGCCTCTTTACAGTTTAGAATATACAATCTTATGAAAGGATTTCTGAAGCTGCAGCGCACGCTACAGCCTCCACAAAACATGCAATCTGATAATATCCTCACTGTCGAACATTTTACAGGCGATATAGTCTACTTGTAATATGGAGGATAGTTCTTTTACCAAAATTATCTTGTACGAGTTCTTATTACCGTGTGTTCGTCACTTAAATTCACCTTCCTCCATCCTTCCAAATGACAGTCTTCCTTGACATCCTTACAGTCAGGAACCCCGATATTCATATTGTGTACTTCCATTGGTTGACTTATACCTTCACTACTACTCGGTTCCACTGCTTCCATGAAGCATCTCAGTCCCCTTTCGTTGTGTAGTCACACTCAAAATTCTTGAAACAAACAATTTCTCAGGCCTCAGACAGTCTGGCCTACTGCCCAGGGCATGGAACAGAAACAGCACTCCTGGACCTAAAAACATAAATGGATGAGATTAAGGACAGAGGGGACCTATGCATCCTCCTCCTCCTTGACCTTTCCGCAGCATTTTATTTGGTCAACCACAAAATCCTTTGCCATCATCTCGAGACTCTTGCCCTATTCTTCCCGGAAGCCATTAGTTAGATCGAATCATTTCTCTCCAACCAGACCATGAGGGTCTTCTCAATCTGCGCAGCTGCTACCCCAGCCCTAGTCTCCTGTGGTGTACCTCAAGGCTCTTGTTTATCACCCACACTTTATAATACCTTTACCAAACTAATCTTCGACAAACTGGACAAATTGGGTGTCACGTATACTTATTAGGCAGTTGACTGCCAAATCATCCTCCCTATCACAGGCGACTATGACATGGACTCAGACACCATCAACAAAATCTACTTAATCATCCAAGCCTGGATAGCACAGAGTGAACTATGTCTGAATGATGAGAAGACGGAACTACTCATAGGAAGCAAATCAAAACTAAACAACCTTCCACAACACTATAAATCCTTCATCATTGATGGCAATACTGTTAATGTTCTCAAAGAAATTAAGACCCTTAGCGTCTATATTGACTCAACCCTATCCCTAACAAGACATGTAAATGCCATTGTCTCCTCATCGGCATATACCTACAAACTTATTAGAGGTAGCAGACCCTCCTATTCACCTGACAATTGCATTACCCTAGCCAGAGCTCTCATCCTCTCGAGAACCGACTATTGCAACTCACTCTTTGCGGGGTCCAATAACATAAACATCAGAAAACTTCAATTTGTGCAAAATAATGCAGTCCGAGCGGCGCTAGACATACCTAGACACAAACACATCTCTACAAGATGCAACATTCATTGCCTCCCAGTAAGGGACAGAATTAAATTCAAAGTCCTATCACTGACCCATAAATGCCTCTCGAATAATGCCCCTGCCTACCTTTGCAATCAAATCGCAAAAGCCCAATCCAGCAGACCAACCTGCACCTTTTTGTAAATATTGAAAACCTCACCAGTAATGTATAGTGTATGCCAAATTTTGCTGTAACCTCTTCATTGTGATTAAGTTGAAATCCATGCCTGTAACCAATCTCTTAAGTTTTAAGCACCTAGATACCTCTGGGGTTTGCGCGCTTTATAAATGTTCAAATAAATAAATAAATAGGTCTCAGATCGATCTCCGTTAGGCCCCTATCTTCTATCATTATGGCTAACTCGTCTGAGCATTGCTCTTTCTATCCTTGTGTTGACTAACATGCTGGCGTTGCACGGGCTGAATACATCTTTATGCAGCTGCCCTTATTCCCTTTGCTCATATTCTTGATGATATTTGGGGCCGCCTGTCCCTGCCTCTGGGCATTTACACAGGGGCTCTTTGAGTCTATATCTGTTTGAGAACCAGTGTCTTTCTGCAAGGTGCATAATTTCTCTTTCTGCCTTTACTGATTAGCAAGGAGCCGATCTGCCAGAATATTTGTCAGACTCTCTACAATACCAATGCACTTTTGCATTATCATTGAGTCGTTATTTCTATGCTCTGCCAGGACATGGATATCTCCTCTCAGATCCCTGACATATTGCCACTGTAGCTGCTAGGCCAAGACACCCCCTTCAAGATCTCCAGTGTAGATTAGATCGGGTATACAGACATTCAGTATGTTATGCGATTATGACAAAAATAGGTCCTGGCTGGTACAGTGATTCCTCTGAGCTGCAGAACCATTCAACGAGTCTTTCTCAGCATCTTCGTCTTCTGCCAATTTTCCAGTTGGTAGTTATGCAGCTATGCCATCTACCACTTCTGGGACAGCGTCAGCCATCCCATCCTTAATAATGTGGCTGAGTAATGGGATTGGAACAAAGAGGGCCTCTCCTTAAATGGGGAACTCTTACTGCCAGTGCCACTGTCGTTCATGATGAAGACTTCTGAGATCTCCTCTATTCCACCTATATCCTTTACAGGACTCTCCCCTGCATTGCCCACAAGTGCTGACTCTGTCATGCAGTTTTCTGCAAAAAGTCGATCCATGGATCGTTAAAGAGCTTCCAGGATACCTCTGTCCGATAAAGCCTCATGTGCTGCCCCTTGCGCTGGCCCCAAACTTGCTGCCCGCTCTGGCAAAATTTCAAATGGGCTGGCGCGTCATGGCAGATGCTGTTCGTCAGACTTCCTTGCAGGCTGTCTATGATTCCCATTTTTGATGGCTAAGATGCATTTCAATATTCTTATGCCTGGAATATGCAGGCACCCCCAATTCAGGGTCCAGATCACTCAGCTGCTGTAGGCTAGCTGCATCCATCCTTTCCTCTGTCACCCTTACAGTGTCGGCTGCTACATCAGTCAACAGCAATAGATTTCTTGATGGCATATTGTCCGAGTGGCTAAATACATTTTCCACATTTCGCAGTTTAACAGAGCTGTGGGATGAGGTGCGGACTAAATCAGCACCTGACGCTCTCTTGATCTCATCCACAGGACTTGGACAACGCGACACTCCCAGCATATTGTGGCTCCTCAATACCCCCTTAATGGTCGATTGTGTGAGCTGCTGTGACCCACGTATATTCTGCACGAACTTTGGTAATTTCGTCTTCGTTCTTATTACCAAGACTCTCTTTGGCTTAGATGACAGGGCCATATTTAGCACTCTATAAACATGTTGCGCTCTCAGATAATTTATCAGTGGCGTGGTATGATCAGCCTCCTCAGACTAGCTGCCTCCCTGACGTCACAGGCATAGGTACTACAACCAGTCTCAAATGCCCTCCGACCCCCCTCCTTGAGTTATAGCTTTTGTTAAGGTGCCAGGTACCTGCAGGCACCACTCGCCAAACCAGGCCATACACAAAACACTACCCTGCAGCTACCACGTTATTGCCCCTATTACCTGACAATAACTCTCTCCCGCTTGCGCCAAGTCTTCGTCTAGAGCAGTGCCTTAGCACACCATCCGCGCTAGCACCAGAACCTACACACCACAGCACAGCACAGAATGGATGACGGAGAGATGGTGAGACGGTCCGACCAGGGGCACCAGCTCATCAGATTCGCTGCAAGTCCTATGGTGCTGCAAAATGTGGGCTCACCGGTTCTTCTCTGTTTCACTGGTGCTTCACCGTGCTTTACTGTGCATCCGCACAACCTGAGAACCTGAGCGACCATAGAGGAAAGGACCCCTCCAACGTACTGCATGTCAAGCTGCACCTCTCCCAAACACAACATTCTTTGCTTTGTGTGCTTGGTGCAATGGCCACGGTTATCTCAGTTTCCCAACGGTTGATAAAGGGTGTGAAAGACTTGAGCTTAGACACTCAAGAGTGCTTTTGGTGATGTCTCGTGCCCTCCCCCATTAGGGGTTCTGAAAAGTAGTGACCACAACTGTTGATGACAGGTGGTACTGGCAGATTGCCTTTTGGGGATGTTGATGTGAATTGCCTTTATAGCCCTGTGCTCAAAGGTAGCTGTATTGTGTCATACATTCTCTTTATCTTTAGACCTCTGTTTTTTAGATTGAACATCTTCAAGTGCTTGAGCTCATACATTCTTTTGTGTGTAGTACTTTAGAAGCCACTGTTTAATATAATTATGCACTGTGTACCTACCTTGTGTAAAGGGGTGACCAAGTGGTGTTTCGATTTTGTGCTTCAATATGCTATATCTATGTAGGTTCATTCTTTAACAAAGCCCCTAGCTTGCATAGTCATCCACACTGAAACCCCTGATGTACCACAACACATCTGTCATTAGTAAACAGCGACAACCTACAAACAATTGTGGTCTAGCTGGGCCGACATCAAATATCTGGCACTAGCACTCTATCCTAAACCACCAACCACCAACACCCGACCACATTCCTGACCTCCGGGTTACTTACTGGAGCTTAGCCAGTCCACCTAAATCCTAACCTAGAAAAAATGCACACACTCATCCTATAAATCAACTCTTAGAATTTCCCACATATGGACTAACGTACCAGAGGGCATTCCAACCACAAAGCGCATTGAGGCCATACAAATGGGGACAGGGCACTATATAAATGACAAATAAAATACAATACTCCAGGGAGCAAGGGACTCCAGTAAAGCGAGGAAAAGCAAAACACAAAGACATACAGAGCGGCTCACATAACGGACATAAGCACAGGTAATGAGACAGACTTTCTTGAAAGAATAAAAACAAGTACATCCAAAGGTTGACATACTTTTGTTCTTTTGTAACTTGTGTAGGAATTCGGATGAAAGACAGACAGATTTGTAGCAATCGAAGCCGTGTCATGCATGGCAGTCATATTACATCTGGACCTGTAACACACTCTTCGCACAGACCTGGTTATGCCCATAGAACTGCAAAGCCTTTCTATTCTAGATGGAGGCTGTTTGATACCTTGCCTGGAAAACGACGTTTGCATTATATACGTCGTTAGTATCACGTGATTGGAGATTGTCACGTGTGTTCCACTCTACGTTTAAAAGCAGCATTTGGATGTCGCTCGCTGCTTCTGATTGAACAAACATGGAGTCTTGTAGCTGAAACTTTGATCTGCGTCCTCGCAACTCTTCAGCCACTTCTTTGGCTTTTCTTTGGCGTGTAGATCTCCACATGTGAATTCCTGTAGCAGAGCGTTCGGGTTTCATTGCTACATGTAATATTTCACATGCAAACTCCTCTAGCCGTGTCCAAGAAGAAACGGCGATTTTCCTTACTGCGTGTAATTCCACATGCTAACTTCTGTAGCCGCGTCCAAGAAGACCAGCGTGCGGCTTTTCTTGCACACACAAACTTTTGCAGCTCTGGCTGCTTGTACTATTTCTGTGTGTATTATCCACACGCGGTTTCCTGAACTCTTTCAGTCGCGTGTAAGAAGACTAACGTGCGGCTTTCCAGGCTCCGTGTACTATTGCTGCGTGTAAAATCCACACGCGGTTTCATGAACTCTTGCAGTCGCATGTAAGAAGACTGACATGCGGCTTTCCTGGCTGCGTGTACTATTGCTGCGTGTAAAAACCACATGCGATTTCTTGAACTCTTGCAGTCGCGAATTTCAAGGGACACAGTGCCTCCCACGGTATCTCTATAAGGAATCAACAGAACCTTAGCTTAGAATCCTATGTACTGAAGCATATCCAACCGTATGCCGTGTGTAAGTCACTTGGGTCCAAGCTTACCTCACTCATGAGGTTGAGTATGTGTGGGAAACTGAATGTGTGATGCCCGTCCCTCAACAGATCCACTTCTGCGACTTCACATTGGTCCTGTAAAGAGGGCAAGAGTGTATCTACTTAGTCTGTGGTGTCCTCAATTGATCCATAAGTCTCATTGGTTTTGCTACAATCTAAATAGTAAGCCAAAGTCAACACTTACAGTACACTCCTTATTAAAGCAATTCCCGCACTGCATCATGTGTCCTTTCCACTCGACCAATTCCAAAATGCCCGCTATAAGTAGGGGACATCATCGGGACGTATTACGTGATGACGTCACATGTGCATTGACGCGGCATGTTCTCTCAGGATCTATTCCAGCTAATAATCATGCAAGAGTAATACAATTCTAGGAATGTGGTGGGTAGAATCCCTCGCTTAATACCAACAAAATAAATTAAATATGGCATACGTGGTCTATGTACCGGCCAATAATCATATAGAGTGATCTAATTCTAATGATATTTTGGCTTGAATCCTAAAGCCAATTACAAGAAGGGAAAATATGGCATGTGTAGTCTATGTACTTTCTAAAGTGTATCTATACTATGACATTCTGCCTACTATCCTGCTACGGTGCAGGGATACAGGGGCTTACTTTAACTGGTCAATGGACTCCCGGTAGTCCAAAACTGGAGGAGAGGGGATGCCCTCCCCTAAGTCACTTAAAGATATACTCAATGTGAATGTAACCTAAGGGATAATCATGCTTACAATCTAATTGAAGCTCTTATATATACAACAGATATGCAATTATGATTACACCATGGTAAAATACAACTACTCCATAGAATACCTCATTGGGTATTCATAGGAATGACCCTAAGTGAAACTCCTCGTTCATACCATTTGGGATGAGGCTGTCTAATTTCTCTATCCAGTGAATATTTCCTCTAAACATCTGACCAAAAGTCAGATTAAAGTCCTGAAATTAGGATTGTCCTTCACTCCATCACAGAATTCCAGAAATCCATCACAGAATTCCACTTTGTTTGAAGAAAAAACAAATTTATATCGACTGATACGTAAAAGGAGACTCAAGGTTTTCATCAAACTCTAGC
This sequence comes from Ambystoma mexicanum, assembly GCF_040938575.1. Classification (NCBI taxonomy): domain Eukaryota; kingdom Metazoa; phylum Chordata; class Amphibia; order Caudata; family Ambystomatidae; genus Ambystoma; species Ambystoma mexicanum. Next base: position 1,265,084,602 of record NC_090934.1, on the reverse strand, counting down.
CCCCACGGGAGGAATTACCTGAAACCTTTGATTATATGGACATGAAGCTCATTTGATCCACAAATAAACAACATGGCCATTACACTATTTGAGGGTTAGATGTTGATGGATCTGAAAAAGATAAACTTTAACAAAATGTCAAAACGTAACATAAGGAAACAGTCACAACTGATACGGGATATTGCGGATGATTGTACTCTGACCTTGAAATCAGCTGATAAGGGAGGAGCAATAGTGCTAAACACACTGGACATGTATTGTACAATGAAGGTATGAATTTGCCTTTCTTTGAGAATATTACCTTATAATCATTTGGTCAATAACACAGATCAAATTTACGAATGTATAACTTAATTATTGTTTCTTTTTCAAACATTTGGTGTGCAGGGGGCGCAAGTGCTCCACAGAGTGTGCACACCGATTTCTTCTATTGTCATTGTATATCCTAGTGCTGAGTGTGTTTTTCTCCCCTGCACCCGCTTACCTTTATAAATAGTATTGCGTATCATTTTGAACATCAGGTGTGCTCCTGTATTTCAATTTTCGTACTGGGATACTGATCAGGGCCATGAACATCATTATCGAAGACGGCTTTGAGATTGTGGACCTCGCGCTTCTCTATAGGGCAATCTTGAACGGGAAATTGAGTCAACAAGCACCATGCTGGATAGAACCTGGATGCAACTCTCTCTCACTAAATACTCTCCTTCTTGACTGCGACGTTCCTCTGGCACCAACTCTGTGTGTAAAGCGTTTTCGCTAAACAGGGCAGGAAGCCAATCTCTTTCCTCAGCAGGCTCCCTCATATGGAACAGCCTCCCCCTTCCTCTGCGTCTTGAGCACGTCTTTCTCAAATTCCAGAAGCTCCTCAAGACTTTCCTCTTTACCTCCTCCTTCCCTTCTTCCTTCTTATGCTAACCTCACAGTGGCTGTGAATGGTGTCCAGGGCCCTTCTGCATCCTCAGGGTCCTTCACCTTCCACACCCAATGGCCCCAGCTTCTGTCTGCCTTTCAGCATGTGCACTTTTTCCACCCAAGGCAGCTACAGGCCGTTTAGCACTTACCATACCATGCACTTCACAAGCACGTACACCACATCACATACCCCCACCCTTCCTTGCTGCACTTCCACGTTCTGAATACTCAAAGGCATAGTAGGGTCATCCTTTTTTCCCCTCTACTGTATTTGAATGTTTCAATCCCATGGTCCCTCCCTGCTGTCCTGTGGGCCCTTTGCAACAGAATTGACTTACTGTATAAGCGCCTAACAAGCGATCAATAAATAAATAAATAAAATGAACATCTGCTGCTTAGATGCACACCGCAGCTCTAGAAGCCCTTCAGGTGAACTTCTCCATCTTCCCCAAGCATCTGATGGCACAAGACCCAACCATTCAGAAGCCACCTGCAAGTCAGACACCCTGACCAACCCCCAGCAAGAATAATTGCCTGCTTTGAACATATTAAAAAAGATATGAAGCTCTGGCCTTTCTCAGAATCAATCTAGGGGTTTGCTTCTGGGTTCATCAGTCCTCTCGCTTACCTCTTCCCACAAGAATATAGCGCACACAAATGTAGGATGTGCCAATAAGAGAAACGCCAGATAACATCACATCTCTTGTGCGTACACCGAACTGGAAGACTCATTCATATTTGGGTTCATTTTTCTTTTTTCGTATTTTTATTAATAAGATTTAAAGTGCTTGGGACATTTCAACGTAGCTCATTGGGAAATAGATGAAGCGAATAAGTGGAGCTCCGGGTTTCGCACCTGAGCTCCTACTCTAGAGTCTTTCGTGATGATCCCCCGAAATGAATCAAGCTCTACTGACTGTCATTGAGATCCCAAGCACCCGAGAGATTAGGCAGTGCACTTTCATGAGCGTCCCAATTCTTGCAGTACTTTCATCGTGAGAGCTGTATTCTCTTCACGCCGCGCATCTCCATCTCTCAGCCCTGACGCAGATCTTTCTGTGGTTTCATGTCTTTACAACGACACCCAAAACAACAACATACTTTAAAAACGACACCTAAAAAATTCTACTGCCTTTTTACCCTGCCCCCTACTACACCACCCCTTCTAATCCCTTAACCCACCCCCATATATACTTTTAAACACTCGATACCTTTTCTGTCAGTGGCACGGCAAAAAAACAACCGCATAGAATTGATAAAAAATCTCTAGCACAAGGCCTCTTTTGATGGTTCCTTATTACCCAATAAATATCCTAGTAGCAAATGACCGCTCTGTCGAGATTACCAGTGGCACCTGGCAATAATCCCTGGAGGTGCCACATTTGTAGATTACACCTGCACCATGGCATTAGCAAGGGTGGCAATTGCCACCGGTGTTGAAACAACCAGCAGCACAACACACATGTCCTGTGATTCTAGTAGGATTGTTGTGGATCCAAATGTATCGCTGGTAGTAAAAATGCTGTGAACTATAACAAATGTTCATGTTAGGGGCAGGGAGAGACAGGGTCTGGCTTTAACACGTTTTAACAATGTCTCGGGGCTCATTTTACTTACGGAGGTATTTGCCCCAATCTTGGGGTGTTCTTCTTTTCTCTCATATAGGGATTACTAGTGGAAATGCAAGGAACACCAGTAGGAGCACATGTATCACGAGCAGTAAGGGGTGTTTCGCCTCATGCATTATGTGTGATTTTACCTCCAGCGGTTATCACCACTTACCAACTGTGCTAATGGTACCCCTGTTTCCAAAAAGTACCTGTAGGGCTGTGCTAGCACTTCCCCTTCCCTTGGAGCAGAAAAAGATAGAGGAATGTCAATTAAGGCAGAGAGAATGCAGCATCTCCCCCCATTTATCTCGAGAGAGCGCCACAATGCACAGAAGGGTCATGATTGACCCTTACTAGATGTATTATTATGATTCGTGGAGCACAATGTACATTACCTAGGTCGTCTCTTGGCGCTAGATTTCATGATGCCAGGAATCGAGGGTGCATTTTCTCTCCATGGATTTTCATCCTACCAACTGTGATAGAAAAGGATTTTGAAAACCCGGACATGCAGAAGATTAGGAAGACCTCATGTTATATTTTTATCCCATGCAGTATTTTCCGATGTACGAAATGACTGGGATGGGTTTGCAGTTGGTGCATAGCGCTGTGAATACTGCATGCCGTACTGGTCATTGCTGCATTCAGTATTCAGGCGCAGCAGGGGTCTACAACCTGGTGCTCTCCAGATGTGTTGGACTGCAACTCCCAGGATACCTCGCAATTGATTATTCTGGTTAAGGTTGATGGAAGCTGTAGTCCAAAACATCTGGAGAGACAAAGGTTGCAGACCCCTGACGGGTGCGGGGGACAGGGGTGGATTACTAGTACAGGCTCAATGAGGCACTGAGTGCTACTGGAACGAGCACAAGCTTCTCCAGTAGTCTCTGATTTTCGTTCAAATGAATCCTGTTGCATCCTTCCGTGGGTTGGATACCAGATGTAGAGATCTCAGTATAACCAACGGGAAGCCGAGTTCGATCCTCCCAGGACATCGGAATGAGCTCGGAAAGCTTTTGAACACAGGTGTTATTACCTGCTTAATGAACTTCATTCTATCCACCAGAAAAGGATACAAGTTTGAGTCTATTTGCCCAGATTCAAACTTTTGACTTGCAGGTCCCTGGCAGATTTCTGTAGGCATCTCCAATGCTAGAATAAGGCAATGCTTCGAGCAGGAGTCTGCAACCTCTGTCTCTCCAGATGTTTTAGATTACCACTCGCACGATCCCTCACCATTGACTGTGCTGGTTAGGGCTGATGGGAGTAGTAGTCCAAAAGATCTGGAGAGCCTAACGTTGTAGACCAATTGTCTAGGGCGTCAACTGCAATGGGGCAAAACAGGGTAACCTTCTGATCCCAAAACCGGCAGATCTCGCCCCCTTCTGAGACAGAGGCAGGGCGCCAAACTGGCACTTCACCCTGCAGCTGCGTAGGTCCTCATGCTGGCTCAGTCTGTAGGACTCACGTTAACTCAAGAGAGATGGGAATTGATGTTAAAGACACATATACAAAGTAGTCACCTTTTTGCCTTTCAATCACGAATATTTTTACAACTTCTAAATACGTTTTTTAACCTTTAATAATGTTTGTGATTGGTTGGCTACAATTCATTTTAAACTTAGTTCTATTTGTTACATTAAAATACGTATCAGTAACACCAGGGTTAGCTGCAGGCCAGGTCGGCCAGGCGAACACCCGGGGCGCAATGCCTGCCAAGGGCGCAATTAGCCCCCCGCCACGCCAGCTCGGGGGAGTCTTTCAAGGGCTCCCCATGGCTGGCGTAGTGGGAGAAGCTGGGACAGGCACCCTTTCGTTATTAAATGCGCCCGTGATAGCGGGGCGCATTTAATAACAATGGGGTCCTGATACGAAAATGATTACCCCTCTGCTCCAACGCGGGAGCGAGGCGGTTTTCATTGGAATAGGGCGCTCATGCATTAGCGATGCACTCCCTGTCAGTCGCCAGAGCGGAGAGTTAGAAAAATATTTGCCCCCACTCCTCCGCTGAAGGGGGATGCCACATTTTTTTTTAAACAGCCCGGGGCGCTGCCGCCGCTAAGGCCGGCCCTAAGCAACACTTATCAACCAGACCTTTAAAACCCCCAAGATAACTTTTTCAACCCAGATCCTTGAAGGGGGGACATGCAGCAGGCATGCGCGCGACTGCCCCCACACACCACATGCTTTGAACTGTGGTCAGGAACGGTATGAACAGCCACGCAGGCAGGGCATGCAGAAGGACTGCCACATCTGGGGAGGCAAGGCACACATATGTTACTGGTCAGTGATGTATTGATGCCACGCACTATCACCCCTGGCGCTCTGACGGCTCTGAAACGGAAGAGGGCGGGGTGTGTTAGTAGGGCATAGCGTCATGCAAAAGGACTAATTGCTGATGTCTATGAAAACCTAGTATGGCGCTTCTGAGCACACATTAAAAAACAACAAATAATAAATGCAGAAGAGGTGGAGCATGTCACTCGCAATACGAACCACAACTGCATGCAACATTGCCTTGTGCAATTTCGCACCACTTTTGCAAACGTACACAGAAAGGAAATGTAGCACAGCAGTCGTTATAGACACCACTTATTGCAGTGCATGCATTGTGGTTCCAGGGTTGTGGTAGGGAAGGGTTTGGGCCAGAGAACATGGTAGCCATAGAAAGAGCATGTTCTAAAAATAGCTCAGCATAACACAGATGCGCACTTTACAAAGCGGGCACCGTGCACGTTTCCATGTGTTCATTTGCACAGTAACTAACGTTCAGTCCACAGCAATACATGCATGCAGGTTATGTTGAGACAGTAGTGTCCTAAGCATTTCTTTGAGCGGTAAGGGGATTGCGGTTTCCAGCGCACTGGCAGAGCATGCATTATGTTTTCAATGTGTTAGTTGCAAAACCTTTTGCAATGCCTCTCCTGGATAGTTGGATATACAGAATAAAACAATTTTTCCCACACTGCCTATCGTTTTGGTGGATTTACCACTGGCGGAATTACTGAGTGGTAAATCAAATGATTTTTGGAGGAAAAGAGGAGGATTTACCTACAGCTTTTTGTTGGAGGTATAGCCACCACTTTTCCTCAAATTTTGTTGGATTTACCACTTGGTAATTCTGCCTATGGTAAATCCGCCAGAAATCCCCCAATCCTAAAATGGGGACTAACACTACCCTACCACTACCCTACCACCCCATGGTGTCGCGTGGTAGACCCACATGACCAAGTGGTGGTAACGGTAACCGATTTCCGTGCTAATTTGGTGGAATTACCACTGAATTACAACCAAACTCGGAATGAGTCACTAAGTATGTGTTGTAGAGGAAAAGAGCGAGCCCCCTTAAATGAGGGGCCACCTTAAAATGGGGACGAGGGACTCAACACCAGGGACAGGGAAGGAAGAGGAGGGGCTACTAGAGCCCGGGAAGGGTGAACGATGTAGAGGGCAATAAAGGATCTTGTAGAGTCCACTGTCTCCGTGTGTCCGTGTGTTGGGAGTACTGGGCCGAGGCCTCAGGCTCCAGGGAGGCGGGACACAGACAGGGGTAGCAACTGGCGACAAGGCCAAACGCTCCACTCTCCACACAGTGCGCAGGTTTGTGCCTGCGTGCCAGGGCCGCCTCGTGGTACTGAGCCCAGCAGGGTGTTGAGTACGGTGTGCACTGTAGTAGAGACAGCGGCAGAGCTGCGGTGTGCGGACAGACGAATGGAGAGAGCCCAGCAGTGCGCGACCCAGCTGCACAGGTCGCTGAGGAGGAGTAGCGCATAGAAGGAGGCACCGGCAGAGATGTGAGCCCAACAGTAAGGTGCCCAGCAGCCCGCACTGCGGAGGTAGAGCAGCCGGTAGGCAGAGCCCAGCAGGGGATACCTCAGCCGAGCGGACCGCGTGGTGGGCGTGTTGAGCCAGGCTACACGCACCGCAGCAGAAGAGTGGCCGGTGAGCAGAGCCCAGCAACAGAGACGTTGCAGTGGAGGTGGTGCAGCAGCCAAGCCCAGCCCAGCTGCAAGACAGCCTCAGAATGAGGAGCAGACACGTATCACAGCCCCAAGAACTCCAACCTTAAAACCCGGCACCAGTAGCATGCAAAGGGGAAGGGGCCCAAAGGAAAACAGGTACGGTAAAGAGAAGCACCACAGTGAACCCGATCACGTGGTACCGGCACATGCCCCAACCCAGAACAAAGGGCTACAAGGGAGAGAACGCACACAGGCAAAACAGGCAGCCTGTAAGCGTGGTGCAGACGCAGGCCACAGCCCAAGGGATCACAGACACACGTGCTAGAGACGGCTCATCTAAGTGCCAGTAACGCTGGAATGACTTGGGAGCTGACAATGATAACGGCGGTCTATCAACGACACACCATAGCGGGTCTAGTGCAAATATTGTAGCACAGCGTTGTTGCAGAGGAGCTCACACAAGGGCGACACAGGGACGATTGGCATGGGAGATTAATGACACACACAGCATGCAGTGGACCACTGACTGCATAAGAATCAGGACATAAAATGGCCTGCTGCAAACCAGGAGCATGACGCCAGGGGACCACTAAGGGAGAGAAGAAGCCAAGCACAGAGTGACATGACAGGAGGAGAACAAATCGACAGTGAGGCGCATGTGATGGGGGTGATCTTGATGACCCTGAGGAAACAGGGAAGTTGGAGCCGGCAAACGGGACGGCCACAAGAGAATATTGCTCAAGGTAGGGGCCAAGTAAAGGTGGAAGGAGGAAGGGCAGTCTGCCCGCAGTGACAAGGGGGCAGTCCCCCTGCAGTACAAAGGGGGCAGTCCGCCCGCAGAGAAGAGGGGGCAGTGTTCCTGGAGTGAAGAGGGGGCAGTCCGCCTGCAGTGAAGAGGAGGGCCACAGGAAAGGAAGCCCAGAAAGGAGGGACACACAAAAAAAGAACGAGGGGGAGTCAGGAGACCCACAATTGGAGGACATCCAGAAAGGAGGGCAAAGGGATAGAACAGGACCCACAAAGGAAGTCAGAAGACCCACATGGTGAGGAACAGCAAGGACCAAGAAGCCACAGAGGGTGGGGAATTGACTCGGAGTTGATGCTTAGCAACAACGCCAACAGCCGGAGTAGTGCGCAGATAAACCAGACAGGCAATGAGCACAAATCACCACAACAGTGCACTGTACACCAAGGAACAGAGCAGAGATGTGCCAACAGAAAACCAAACCCCAACAAACTACGGAAAGCACTATGTAATAAGACTGCAGGCTGGAGGTCACAAAAGGTTGCATGACCACGACACAAACATACCCTGCACACATCAGCAGCAGACAAGTGAGCATTCTTCAGGGAGAGAACTACATCCGCAAAGAATGCCATAGGACATTGACGGATAAGGAACGATCTACAAGTACGGAGAAAGTAAAGGAAGAGGGCACAGGGGCAACAGCTAACAAGACCAAGACGCAAACAAGGGCGACCACCAGAAAGCCACACAAGCCGCCAATCCCACAAAGATGTTAAGCAGGGGGAGGTGTTGCAGATGAAAAAAGCAAGCCACCTTAAATGAGGGGCCACCTTAAGAGGAGAAGGAGGGACTCGACACGAGGGACAGGGGAAGAAGAGGAGGGGCTACTACAGCCCAGAAAGGGAGAACGATGTAGAGGGCAATAAAGGATGTTGTAGAGTCCACTGTCTCTGTGTGTTGGGAGTACTGGGCAAGGCCTCGGGCCCCAGGGAAGCTGAACACAGACAAACAGTATGTTGCTCAGAAATATCCAATTACACCACAAAAATCACTACAGAAATGTTTTGGTGGTGCTCAGTGCAGCGGAAGCGGCCGTGCGTGCCTATCGTCACGTTTGACGTGTCCGCGTTTACGTTGTGGCTTGCTGCACAGTGTAGGGTTCGGTCACGCGGGTCTTGAAGGGGAGATGGAATTGCTGCCCAGCAGGCAGGGCCATTGTCAGCCCGTGCAAGCTCTGGGGCGTTCAGCGTTCGGTGTAATCTGTAAGGTGTTTAAACCTCTCTGAAATCCATGAAAGCAGCGTGATTGACCTTTTGCGGTTTACAGTAAAATAAATCTGCCTGCACCGTGTGAATAGATCAGAACGTTGGATCCTGAAGGCCAATCTCTTTTACTTTCTGCTCATTATTTGCTCGGTGTCTACCTTCACTTGTTATCGTAGTGTTATTATAAGTGTTATTAGAAACATAAGAGCATGGGTGTTTGGTGCACCTGGCTGCAGTAAGGATTTTGGAGGCCACGCCCCGCCCACCATAAGGACACCAGGCCCTCCCCGCAGGGGCATATGCAGGGGTGCAACAACACGAGAAGTGGCTGCGGAGCGTCCGACGAGATGAGAAGCTGTGAGGCACAAGGCCCACTGTGGCTGTGACTGTTGGTGACTTCTGGTGCCCAAGCAAAACTTTCTTATCTTGCACATCCCAGTGCCATCATGCACCATGTGGACACTAAAGTGCAAAATACTAACAGTAAAGCAGCAAATGGTAGCGGGTCTCCGCTCACTAGGTGCTGACGAAACAAACCCCCAGCCCTACAAAAATCGAAGGAGGGGCATACATCTTGATTGATTGATAGTTTATTTGTATAGCGCCTATACACAATGGGCCTCATTACGAGTTTGGAGGTAGCCATGCGTTTTTACCGGCATGGCTACCCCCAAACTCGATCCGGGTCCCGAAAAATGAGAATTACCAGGCCATTCTGACCTTTGCGGGAGCGGTAATTCCCATTCACGGGACCCGGACCCGGTATGTCCCCATTCCCATTTGAGCCCCCACAGGGCTCAATGGGAATGGGGAGGACGGTAACAACGGTCCCGTTAATAACGGGACCGTTGCAACCATCCTGCTCTGCTAGCGGGTGCTGTTCTGCACGTCTGGTCTGAACAGGCGTCCAGCGCGGCACCCGCGAGCAAACTCGTAATGTTGCTGCGAGGTAACAACGGCGCCGGTAGCACTACCCGCACCGTTGTTGCCTTACCACAGCACTTATAAGGCCCAATGTGTTTCAAAGCGCTTCAATCTTGATCAAGGAAATAAATCGGTTCCTTGTCACCAATCAGGATGTTTAATGGACTAAAAGCCCAGATAAGGCAAGGGACCACCCTTACACTGGCAGCAGTAGCAGACAGATTATCTACAGCCCTGAGCATCATGAAAGGGACAATTCCGCGACCAATGCCACAGATGAAACAGAAAAGATTGAGGGTCCGTCTGAGAGTCTGTTCAGCCCGCTAGGCAGACACAACCCATGTGCGAGGGGATTAGAGGGCGGTTATGGAGCTATTCCAGCCTTCCCAACCATTGAGACTTTGATTACCAATAAGTACCCAGCAATCAGCTCTGTCACCCTAGATAGTCCCCCAAACAGATCTGACACGGGCAATCTAGTGCTTGTGTCTGTGTCGACCTCCTCAGGCCAGAACCATGCAACTAATGAATCATTGAACTGGACACAGGGGCGGGTGGGCAGCACAGGCCAGGAACATTTCCTGGTGAGCTAATAAGGATGATGAGACCTCACAGGGCCCCCAATGTGATCTCAAAATGTTGGCATCACTCAAAAGCCCTGTAGTACTGATAGAAAAAAGAATCTCGAAGGTGCTGAGGACAATGTGTGCGTTATCACCCATTCTAGCCCCCCGCCTTTTGGCTCAGTCAGGGACAAGAATGAAATGGACATGTGTGTGGGGAGTGGCCCTCTGCTGAGCCCCGGTCTCCCTCTGTGCACCCATTCCACATGCTCCACCCATCTTGTATATCACTGATCCTATTGACAATAGGGCCCCTCTGGCCAGCGATTGCAAATGTAACCTCGTTTTGTCCGAGCTAGCAGCCATAAAGAGGCTGATCCTCAGCCTTGTGGAAGCCCATGGAAGTGGGGAAGTCATGGTGGGTCACCAATCGTATTGGTTGATGTTTTGGGGACTCCCGGCCCATCAGTGGAGACAGTCCACCACAACCCCACTTCCCTCACAAATAAGATCTGCACCGGTAAGTATGGTGAAGGGCCTACTTTTGTATCTGGCGAAAGCAGTCAATAGTCCTCTGGCCAATAAGGTGCTTCAGGTCCCATTTCACTCTGGCCCCTATGCCCCCACCCCAAGAGTATGGAAGCAAGCAGCACAACTGTCCAAACAGCCCATAGTCCGGTTCACAGACCGAGTGCTTAGTACTGATCCAACGGCTGAGAAGCCAGTTGGTGGGACCGATTATGCAGCACGAAATCATGCCCACTATAGTGCCAAACCTATGGTTTGTAGACCATGGCCTGGTCATAGTATGATAAATAACAAGGGGAGAGGGGACACACAGGGGCGTATAGTCATTTTGCATAAGGTACCCAAACTAGCCCCAAATCATCTGGAAATCATGGACGCACTTATAAACAAATGCACGCACTGGTTCCGTGCAGTATGCGGTTTGCTATCCGTAATTCGAGAAGACATTGTTAAATGCACCGGACTGCACTATCAGGAGAGAGCACCTTTGACTTCCTACAAATAGAACTTAGGGACCAGAGAGTGGCCAGCGGCATGCTGGACATCAACAAGAGACGTTGGCCAAGACTCAAAAGCACAATTGAAATCAGCGCCCATACTCAGTACAAGGACAATCAATATTTCTGAAACCAGGCTACAGCATCCCGTGCTAACAGGCGCTAATGAAGTAACGTTGGGGGGGGGGAGGACCTGCCGCAAGTCCAGATGGCCAGAGGATCCCGGACCTCTAGCGGGGTGGAAGCAAAATTAACTAAGATACATTCATGTTCGGCAATAGTTGAGCCCTAGTGCCTTGGGGTTGCAATTGTCATATTATCATATGGAAGGATGTACTGCCATTGATATTTGTTTAGCATTTTATTTTATGTGTTAGGATGTACTTTTATGGCCTTATGGCCAAAATAAAATTATTTAAACAAAAAAAAATACTTCAATCACAATAGCCACCATTGCCTCTAGTGCATCATAATTTACCTCTTGCAATATTTCTCAATGGTCCCCCAAATGCTGATCATTTGCTTGCTGATGGTGCATCCCTTTCCACCCCAATCTTGCCTGCTCCCACTTTAAGAATAGTACAACAAATCCTTACGTTTAAGTGCCTGAGCATTGGCGTGGACAGGAGTCGAGCTCTTGGCACCCAAAATCCTAATTCGACAGCCAAGTGTCCTCCCCACCAGCATCTTCTACTTCTTGTCTGACTATATCTGTGCCTCAAGTGGGCGTGCATGACTTACTTGACTTTCTCTTTTTGCCCGATCCAGGCTTGCATTTGCGACGTGGATCATCTCGAACATCCTCTTCACCATGCCAAATGTTCATTACGGAGCCTACTTAATCCTGGCGACGGGGGCCTGCATGATCCTCTCATTGATCTCCTTCTCGGCCGTGAGAGATGCTCCTTCGTGCACCATTGTCTTTGGATCATCCACACTGAAGACCGCCTTTGCAGGTTCCTTCTACCTGACGCTGGTCACAGGTTTGTAAATAAAACGGTGGTTGCAGCACCATGTGCCTCATCATGCAGTGACGTCATTGTTTTCCGACGCTCTCCTGCTTTGGGCTTGGTTGGGTCCGACTGCTGCCGACACATTGCATTGTTTAGAGTCAAGCTCTTGAATGTTTGCTTGAAAGTTATCTACATGGGTTCCTGGGGCAATTTCTAACAACTCCACACTTCATTCTCCCTCCCATACCAGAAGAGAGTAGTAATCCTTATGGCAAAGAGACAGCCCTTAGAGCCCAGCCTGGAAAACAGCAATGGCAACAATACTCGAGCTGCTCCTACTTCATCACTCTTGATCTGCCTCCTCTACAACTCTCCTTATTAAGGAAACACTACAGAGGTTTACAAAATGCACCTGTTCCCTCCCAAGTGTAAATTGAATTAACTTAGGTGATTACCTGATGTTGCAATAGCTAGTACACAAATATGCTCCTTGTGTAAAAAATAGATTTTTATGTTAAGTAAACTTTTAAAGCGCCCTGTCACCAGAGGTATCTTGGCACTAAGAAGGAGAGAGGGAGGAATACCAATAAAGGCCAAAGCAAAGTTAGAATAGCAGGGTCTTCACAGATCTTCTAAAGGCTAAATGGTTAGGTATAGCCCTAATCTTTGGTGGCAGGTTGTTCCACATTTGAGCTGCAGCCACAGAATAAGCCTGACCTCCAATCCGTTCACGACGGAATGGGGGACCACCAACAGATCAGCAGAAATATGTCTTTCATATGAAGAGTTCTTAAAGACAATTAGCACCCTTGTCATGGGAGCCAGACAATTGGGTGGCACGAAGCTCGGGCTGAAACAGCTAATGTAATCTGAGAGCTTCTCTCTGGGCCTTTAACTCGGGCACTGGGCCATTAACACCCATTCCAACACTTGGAACGGGTGTTTAACGTTTAATTTAAACAAACATAACAATTTGGCAACTAATGCAAAGAAATTGTATTTGTTGTATTTTTCTTCTATTCTCGTACTTGCCTCTGTACACATGTATGTGTAAGTCTCCTCTCTCACAATGCATGTGCTTTTATTCTTCCAGGTGTGGCTTGCTTCCTGATTGGGCTGGTGTTGCTCCTCCTGGAGAGTATCCAACCTACACTAGTCGCACGTCTGTTTAACCTGGCCGAGGTTGAGGTCATTGAGGAAGACGAAGAGGATGACCTCAGCGATCAGCAAAGCCATTCGGAGGATTGCAGTTCTCAAACGATACCATTGCATGACATGGCTTGACCCACCCCTTCCTCCATGTCAAGCGCAAGCCACGGTCAGCATTGACCGGCCAATCCGAACAATGTAAATGGGATCTAGAAAAGAGCTGAGCAGAAGGACACACTGCAAACATTGACAGTGGACTTTTCAATATGGGGAGCATCTGTTCAAGCCTCATAATGTATCCATAGGCTTTGTTATGGAACTACAAAAAAGCCACATGACAAAACATGTTTTCAGGGTATCGCTGAATACTCTACCCAGTGACTGGCCACATCTGCCTTAACGAGTACTTGATCAACCGATAAAGCTGTGATGGAGAGTGGAGATCCTTGGCTTAGTTCATACGTGGCGCAAAGCGGCCAAATTGGTCATCAGAAACCAATCGCTAACAGGATCTGCCTTCACAGTCGTAGTCAGAACAGTTGAAAGTGGATGCAATTACAGTCCACATGAGCCTTGTCCAATCACGTTCCACTTCCTGGCTGTAATGTCACTGCCTCCCGGGGTGGGCCTCTGGCAGTGTGCTGGTGTTGACCATGTTGATTTGCAGTATTACTAACCAAAAAGCATTGGCTGGTGATTGGAGCCATAAAATAACAGCAATTTCGTCCATCCCTATGACTCATGTCATAAAAAGTCGAACTTGTGGAAAAACCAAACAAAATTCGATGTGTAACTTACTAACATTAAAGTGAGTAGGAAGGTTCACCAGCTATGAATGACATGTGTATACAAATTGTTTATTAAACAGATCACTGACTCATCACCCCCACTACCTTTCAATTAATTGTAGTGATAGCCATTCAACAGAGTGCTGTGGCCCCAGGAAGGGTGTTTGAACATTGATGGTTTCTCTAGCAACGCCAGTGCCCCTTTTGCTTGCCCATGGATCCGCTGGCGAACCATGGTAGTGTCCCAGCTCAGAGGATGGCTGGGGTGCTTCAGGAGCTGTGCAGTGCCCTTTGACAAAGGAGACATAAGGACCGAGTTGGGGGGGCTCGGATACAGCCAAGCTTCGGAGCTGGTGAGCATGGATTGGCGTTCTTTTAAGGCAAGGCACAGGAAGGGTCTGCATGCCTCAGGTCATCGGTATCCTTATCCCTGTTGCGTTGTTACCTGCCATTCAGCCGTTTTAGCCACACACCAGCAAAAGCCTTAGACAAAACTCATTGATTGGCTCGATTTCATGAGCAAGCAGGGAGTTGCAATGACATTCTGGGGCCAGGATCCACTCTTCTTAGATTTAGCTATGCGTCATTTAAACCTTCTGACTTTGTTTTGTGTCCCTTATTAGGTTCCAGATGTAGAAAGGGATATTTTCAGCTTCACTAGCCTACATTTCTTTCCAAGCTCTTCATGTATCTGCCTTAGGGATATCTGTTGATTCTTTATGCTTCCTCTAGCTCTTTTGGGTTGGTTGCCTTTGGTATGTTTATCCCACTAATGTTTACCACCTCTACGCCCTTCTTTATGGGTCTGTCTTCCTCATCATGCCCTCGTCTCCTTTGCTTCATGCTTTCTCCTCTGCATTCTTGCTTCCGTCTCCTTGTCTCTTTCATCCTCTCATTGTTGCTTCTTTTTCCCTCCTGTTTCTTTCGTCTTCCTCAATGCTTCTGACAGACCTTGAGCTTATGCTTTATTCATTACCTCCTTCCGTGTCAATTTCACTTTCCGCATCAATGCGTTCCTCACCTTATACCTTCATGTGCGTTTCCCAGGCCACCTAGATACTCCCTTTTCCGGCATTCATACTTTTCTATCTCACCATTTTCTCTTCTATTAAATCCCACCTGTTTGCCTCTTTAATCGGTTACCATTGATCTTTTTTTTGTGTCCTTTACGTATCTATTTATGCTTCTTTTATTTCCCTTAATGCTTATTTACTTCTCTGTGAGTAAATAGCTCTTTACGCCTCCTCCCGCCATACTTTTTTTCTTCATGCTGCTTTGGTTTCAGTCATTAATGCATCTTGTTCTCCCTGGACACAACTTTCTTCCAACTTTTTGTTTGTCTACCTCATTGGTGCATCTTTTGTAAATTGATTTGAGCATTTTGGTCATTCCTTATTCTCTCCATCTCTGCCATGCCTTTTCCATTCCTTTACAATGCATCTCTCCATCCTTTGTGTTAATTTCTATGTGTATTCAAGCAGTGTGTGCTGTCCTACTCCCAAGTGCCTGCGTCTGTTATATGTTCAATGACAATGCCCTCTTTTTCTGTGCAAGTCTCACTATGCACACACCGGCAGATGTGTTTTACATAATGGTGTGCTCCTCGGCATCCCTTTGAAGGTATTTGGATGTGCAGGAGTGCCAATTTACCAAAATGACGTGTGCGGAAGGGCCATAGCACACACTGGATGACATCACAGAAAGGTTGGTCACATGACATTTTAATGGCAACGACATAACAGAAAGTGACTTGAATTTGTGTAAGAAAAGAATTGTCAAGTAACAAAAAGTCACTAAAACAGACAAAACATTATTTTAGTCACCAATCAACGAATAAGTAGGGTGCTACGTTGACATGTCAGGGATGTAAAAAGGATATGCAAAGGGCACAGAAAGCAGAGTCATCAAAGGCAAAAAGTACTACCTTCGTACACCAATACAGCATCCTATGGTCAGTTACTACTTTCTTTTGGTAGATATATACTCACATGCGAGGTATAGTCATCATATGCAAAATAGTCTCATCCAGCCCTCTACTCTAGGATCCATCAAGCAGTTAACGGACACATGGATTAAGAGATCTCTGGGGGACCCATCAGGGATGAATTTCAATCTCTATAAAAGAACTATGAGGGCCTCCCTGAAGGCTTTTCTATCCATGATCAATTGATTGTCAATTTAGCCACTAAATCAATTGCCGAATGGTTTATACCATATATATCTGATAGACAGTTGCTTCCTTCATATATTCATATATTCATTGGTAATCACTTTGTTTGGGACTACATGCGTTTAAAATGTCATGCAGTAGAAACTCTTGAGATCACAGGGGGGGTGGCACAAGATCCTAATAAGAAACAGACTCTGCCGTTTTTGCAGCGAGTTAGAAGTGGAATCAGTCCTTCATCTTCTCTTCGAGTGCAGTGCAATGGTTGAACTACGAGTAAAAGCGACCAGAGCTGCAGGGTTCGACATGTCTGTTACTTCTGACGCTCTTTGGGACATTTTCATGTCTCGAACAAACGAGGGATGTATTATCTTTTTTACAAAATTGTGGAAAGAGATTTATGAAATTATACTTGTTTTAGACATATAAATGTCCTTTCCCCCCTTTTTTTGTTTTAACAAAAGTGACGAACTGATGGTGATGAAATGATGATGTGAAATGTATTAAAAGTTATTAATTTAACTGCATGATACTAATAATTAATAACTAATAAGAACCTGTAGGTAATCCAAAAAGCATGTACATGAAATATAAAAAACATTTTAAAATCTAATCAACATAAAATCAGGCCCAGATTACTTATATTGATCCCAATTAACCCTGCGGCAGGCTGGGATCACTTATAGTGGTCCCAGTTATCCCGAGTGGCACATTGAGATCACTTACATTGGTTCTAGTTATTCCCGGCAGCAGGCCAAGATCACTTATAATGGTCCCAATTATCCCCAGCTTCTGGCCTAGATCACTTATATTAAACCCAATTTACCCTGGCGGGAGGCCAAGATCACTTATAATGGTCCCAATTTACCCTGGTGGCAGGCCAAGAGCACTTATAATGGTCCCCGAGATCACTTATAATGGTCCCAATTATCCCCAGCTGTTGGCCTAGATCACTTATATTAATCCCAATTTACCTTGCGGGCGGCCAAGATCACTTATAATGGTCCTGATTTTCCAGTGGCAGGCTGAGATCATTTATAATCGCCCAGGTTATCCCCAATGGCAAGCTGAGATCACTCATAGTGGTTCCTATTTTCCCCAGCAGCAGGCCGAGTTCACTTATTGTGATCCCAATTACCCCTGGTGGCAGAGGGTCTACAGCTGACCTTTGTCATTGCACAGGAAGGCCGTGACAGTCCTATGGATGCTAGAGGCTCCATGGAATTGCACATATTTGAGGCTGCTAAGTACCCTTTTAGGGACTTCTTTTCATCCCCAGGGCCCTTCTTGAACATGAAGTGTGATTGGTTATCAGGAAGATGTTAAATGACCACGATTGTCCCATGACGGATCTTAAGATGAACGCGCCAAATCATTTGGCTGAATTATCCAGTAGAGAAACTGGGCGGTAAGACTTGGCAGAAGAAACACTTGGGTATAGGTGCGTTATAAATGCCATATCACATCATATGATTGATTCGCCTATCAAAATGGTAATGAATGCTTTCTTGCAAGACAGAAGGAATATATGCGATCTTCTAATCGTGTTGAAAACTGTGGTCAGTAAAGGGACCCAGAGGTCTGGGCGAAATTTGTAAATATCAAGGAGCAATAACTCCGGACAAGGGCTTCTGTTGGTGCTTGAGTCTCAAGGGTCACCCTTGTCACCTGAGATGAGAAATTAAGAAGATCAATGCTCTATACAGTTATTTGCATCTCTAAAGGGGTTTAAACACTCCAAGACTGCAAATGGTTCCTGCAAAATATAAAGTTTTAAGAAATGGCTCATCCAGACTAATGGAGGGATGTTATTATCTATTTTTTTTTAAACTTTGCACCGGTGCCTGCACTCGCACTTGCTATAGTTTGCACCGGTGCCTGCACTCGCACTTGCTATAGTATGCCAGAATATGTATCGATTTGCTGTCAGAGGTTTTTATTTTTGTGGAGTTAGTTTTACTGTGTACCGGGAGACCTTGGTGGTGTAAGTACTCGCACCTGCAAAAGAACATAGTTGGAATTTAGAAACTAGATGAGAACAGCAAATATGAGGCTATTTCAGCATATCCACTTGACTTCCATAGTCGCGCTGATATTACCAGGCAGCAATAACTTACTGCATGTTTACAGAAACTTTAGTTTACCAAGATGTATTCCCAAATTCCAGAAGCGCTATACAGCAGCGTCACAAAACATGGGGAGCCCTGCAGTCCACATAGGAGGATACTGCACATGGCGGCAGTTCCTGTACACAGCTGGTTGAAATTACCAACATAACGCCCAACAGCTCACAAGCCAGGTCTTCCACAACCTACTTGACGCATGAATAATGGTTAGAAGTGCACTCTAGAGCATTTGCTTGGAATTCAGGTTCTTATCACCTGCTGTTTAAAGTGCTTTTGTCCTTTCACCCACACCATGCTGTGTCACTCATCAGTGTCTGAGGCTGTTACTCATAACCCACGTTGAACCAGGACTTCTCCCTCGGCTTTGGGCATCTTCAGATGTGATGTGAGGACCTCATATGGCACATCAACTGGTGAAGTTTCAATTAAGTTACGAGTAACCCCAGCAGGTGCTGTGACATTTTGTGGACATTGGGGCTGTTCTTTGTCTCTGGCCCAACGTGTGATTTCAGTCGGTTAGTGGACTGCACAATGGTGTTGTCACAGTGGCCCCCTAAGGGTGGGAACAGTTGTCATATGTGGTGTTGCTCTGCCCCAGAATGTCTCAATGCCATTATCTTCCTAAAGAGCAGGGACATGAGCTGCGTAGGAAACATGTGCCTGTAATTTAGCAGGATATTTGACATCTGTGACATGTATAGTGAAACCACATGAATACATATTATGTGATATGTGTATAGCACCTAACTCCCACTGTCATGCTTTCAACGTGCTTTAGGATGTCTGGGAGTTTGGCAAATTGTAGTCTGAACATACATAGCACAACGGTATTACAGGCGTTACAGTGCATTACAGGAGAAGGACAATGCATGATAAAAGTGTACATTACACTTTCAGAAAATGGCAATTCCTTTTGAAGCCTGGAACTGTAACATTATATTTAGGAGTGTGTATGTGTTGAGTGCAGGGTGCTGTGTGTTGAGTGCAGGGTGCTGTGTGTTTCGCTGTGTCAGTAATTAAGTGATTGCTGGCATGTGAACTGCATTTGTGCACTGTACTTGGCTAACTAATGTCAGAATGCTGCACTAAAAGTAGGAGCAAGCCGCATGTACAGATGTGACTATCCCTAGAACAGCTGATTGCAGTTCTGGAATCTGCAATTACATGATGAAGAGGAGATTACATTGCATGCATGCATGCATGCTTAGTAGCCCAACTTTAGGGCAAAGAGTTGCAAGAAAATGACTGGATAAAATTAGATGACTTATTAAACTGTGTATTTAAATTGCATGCATATTCGGCAGAACTCAGTCTGGTCACTACAGTTGCAGGAAAATGACAACTGCCCTACCGGAGATCATCAGCAGAGATGCTGAGTGGTCACCAGCAACTTCATGCGTGGTCAATGTTACACCCCTTCTGTGGATCTGGCATTTCCTCAACTCACGTGACTGGGTGGCTCGAAAACCTTTTTATTGATTCAGCCTTCATGGGGTTTGATCATCACAATCCACATTTGGCCCTACTTTGCATTGATGTGTGACCAGGATAGCAACAGTGATGTCCCACTGACAAGCAGCCTGTTGCTCATCCCTGGGACATATTTTTAAGCTGAGTGTAGTTCATGAAGGCATTAATGCATACTCCTCTGCTTGCTTTAAACACTGCTCCTCCCTTGTCTAGGACGGAACAAACCTCCCCCGCCCAGGGATGCATGACCAATTAGTGGCGACCCTCCTACTCTTTTGAGTAGTTCCCTAAAGTTCTCCAACTCCAAGAACGTTCACACAGCTTGTCAAGTCACTCCACATCTCCTTGAAGTTGTCAGCAATGCATGGAACCAAGGACATCAAAGTTAACTCTGCATAAAAGGGACACGCTCTTGGAGTGGATCCAGAGCAAAGTCTTCCTCATCTTGAAACGTCACTTCCATAGCCTGTCCTCCCTAGAATCAATTTTGGTTGCTCACTGAGGCGCACGTGTTGTGTTGGTGGATGCTGGACTACTTAGGAAAATATTAGTCTTCAGTTCCCTATAAAAAGCACCAATCGAGTGTGCTAGTGCCGAGAAACAGGGAGTGAATGCCAGATTCAAGGAATTGCACAAGAGAAAGTTGCATCATAGTCGATATTTGTCTAGCACATGGTATATCAAGCCATACTAACATTGTGTTTCTAGTCTCTCCCAAATCAATTTATCAGAGAGATATTTTGGTTTTGAAGTTGCACCACTTTGAAACCAATGTAAAAAACTTGAAATCAATCCTAGATTCAAAAGGAAACCAATGCAACACTGAAAGCATGCGATAAATATGATTGTATAGTTTTGCTCCCATGAGCAAATGAGTGCCAGTATGAAAGGTAGATTTCAAAGTTCTGAGAACATTTTTGAGACCCAAGTAACTTGATACCAGCTGGTGAAACTCTGTAAAGTCAAGCCTTTCACACCTTTCCTGAGTTTCTGATCAGTTGTCCCTGCCCTGGTCATCTTCATCCTGGAAAGTGACAGCACTCTACTCACAGGAGTTGCAGATGACACCTTGGCCGCTCTGAGACCCATCCAGTGCACTGCTGCACACTTCACAGGATCAAGAATGGTCAACCGCATCGTACCCATCTTCAACTGAGCTGGCGACCTCTTTGAAAGCACATCATGTTCAATACAACCTGAATAACCTACAAAGCAGTCAAAACCAAAAAGCCATGCTGCATGGCCAACGAACTCACTATCGCTGGTGGCCAACATACCACCAAAAGCCACATTGCCAAGCTCGACACAAAGAACTGCAATGGGACAAAAACAAGAAACAGGCCTTTTCCTGCTACACACACTGCCTCTGGCATATGTTACCAATGCAGATAACACTGGCCTCCTCCATTTTGCAATTCAGGAAGGAGATGAAAACCCTATTCTAGAAAGAACAACCCACAATCACTGATCACTCCAATTGACCCAAATTCTCCCCCTCTGCAGCCCCCTCGTCACTGCTCCACCGATCCATTCCAGCTCCTCTGCGACCCCCTTACCCTTCCCTCTAACTTCTGGGCCCATCCCCAATTTACAGTGTTCTATTCCTTCGTATCTAGGTACAAAGCCCATACATACAAACAAACATCAATATGTAAAGTTGGCATTCCTTTTTGGGACAGGTCTAGCGTCTGCACAATGGTTCGGAAAAGCTGTGCGAGTAGAAATGCTTTGATCTGACAGGGGAGGGGAAATTGGTAACGGGTGGTTTGGACTTTTTAAGCCACATGTATCTGTCAAGTCAAAGCCCAGGGCACTAGAATGGGTCAAATAACAGTATTGCTCAAGAGAGACAACCAACTTTAAACCACATGGTAAGATCTCCTGGCAGAACACAGGAGAAAATCAATGTTGGCTACACTTTAAACTAGCAGCAACATCCAAGAGGCAATGACCTCTAAGCAGCTCTTTAGGCCGGAGACCTCCTCATGTGATGACACTTTTAGATAGAGTTGAGTGTTGTTGGAATATCAATGAATGTCAATGCCCAGGGGAGTTGCTAGGTCTGGAAAAGACCTGGGGCTAAGCTGATGTCCGAACTGTTGGGACTGGGGGCTAGCTAGTGTTTTGGCTGTAGGTCCTGAGATTCTCTCTGGGGCTACAACCAAAAGATAAGGGGCTATAGCCCCCTTAGCCCCCCCTAGCAACGCCCCTGTCAATGCCACACCCGGCTACCAGACTGCCCCAGAAGCTTCATGTACCGACTTGATGGTTGCTGCAATTCCACGTATACAAGTTATGTGTCCCAGTACATCCACTTGTACCCCACAGGCACCCGAATCGCACAGAAATTCACAGGGGATACAAGCTTTCTACTGCTATGCATGCGAACAACTGTACCTTGTTTTACTCGGGACTCCGAATGAGGGCCTAAATGGGAATAAACTCATAGAGCCATTCTTCGTCAAACAAGCAGGACTTTGCTTGCTCTAAAGTTAGCTGAGAAACAGCTATATTAGCACATACATCTGTCCAGAGCTTTTGTGGAACCTCGGGTGTTCAATGGAAGTTCCCAAATTAGGCAAGACTGGTTCCGAACAGCATTCCAGTGAGCCGAATGAGATACCATTAAGAATTAAGAAATCGTAAAATGTTTACACTGCGTTGCAAGACGTTATATAAATAGATTCTTTTAATCTATGTCCTTATCCCGCACTGCTCTTAAAAAAATTGTAATTAGTCACTGAGAAAGGAAAGGTACAAAGAGGTTATCTCACTGCTGACACCACCTGTCCTTCCCTTAGCACAAGTATGCAATAACAAGCAATATAATACAGGCATGCCAGGTAGTGTGCAGTCTAGTCTAGCAAGAGTTCATTTCACTCAATGATCCAGTTGTTGATCATCCAATCGGGAATTCCAGTCCATAGGGTATGAGTTTTACTCCAACATACATCGACTCAATTTAGGAAAAATCTTGTTGCCAGCTGATCGAAGTGTCTCCAGTCTGCACTTCGTAATATTTTAAGGTGTTTTCTCTGTGATTTAAGGTACAGATGGCTTTTCACACTTGCATTTGAGGAGCACATGCCTCCCAAATACAAAAAGATTCAGCAGAAGTTGGGTGCTTCCAAGAGCTGCACACCAAATATGTAGCGACGGAGGGGATATAATAACGAGGATGTCTCTCTCTGTTTCTTCCAGTTGGCCAGACCAACATTATTAATTCAAACAAAGGGTACAGTGGGATTTCTAATATATTAGCATTTTGTTTCAAACGTCCTGGACCCAGAAGTCATGCATGATGTGACATGGGGCCGTAGGATGAAGGAGGACCACTGCAGCAGACACGAGAGTGATGGACGTCTCTCTGTGGCAGATAGACAAAAGGCATGACGCAAGGAATTATAGACAGGAAGATGATCCGATCTACACCTGTAGAGACCAGGAGTTTCTCTACAACTGAAAAGGGTGCTCCGACCGCGGACCAGACTTGACATAACGTGGCAGGACTGGTGAATCCATAAGGTGTCAAGGTGCCTGGTTGAGGAAGTCTATAGGAATTCTCTAGGCTGAAGGCTGTTCCTCTCTCCCTGGGAACTGTTCTTGGCATGTTGTCTAGCAACTGTCGTAACTCACCTAAGTGGGGACTGGTATAAACACCTAAAGGGTTTAGTAGTTTATCTACACCTACAAAACAGCTTTCTGACACAGGGGGCAGACTGGAGAAAAACTGTCTAGTTGGGGTGAACCTATAAGGTGTCGGGGATTTCTCTGCAGCGGGAATACTGGTGCACCCCTGGAAACCTACTCAGCATTCAGTCTCAGGATTATACCTCCAGCTTCTTGGTCATCAAAAAACAATAACAATTATATAGTGCCTAGCCGCTTCATTCTCGCAGACTGCAGCCAACAAGGATATAGCATTCAGCTGCTTTTGTGCATCACTCACAGTCACAGGCTATAGCACAGTTCTGCTGGCCAATTAGCTACTCGCAATCCACTTCAGAAAAGACAGAGCCTCGTGCCCTTCTTCTTGTCCCTGGGGGATTGATATGCCGAATGCAGTGTCCCTTGCAGTCTGTCTCGGGAAGATAGCTCAGGGGCAACGTGCTCGCCTTGAAAGCAAAACAACACGGAGCAACACTGGGTATTAAGCACGCTATAAATAACCAATCATATCATGTTCCTCTCACTCGGCATAACAAATCTAGTTCCCTTATCACTCTGCATAAGGGGTACTGTGCCTTTTCCCAGCCTTCATAAAGCGTAGTGCCTTTTCACTCTGCATAATGGACAAAGTGTCTTTCCCACCCATCTATAGGGGATACATCAAACTTTCTCATGTTGCATAAGGGTTATATAGCGCCATTCACACTCTTCCTTCTCACTTTTTGACAGCTCCCGATTTCCACCCTTGGAATTTCCAGCAATCCATCGCACTAAGAAATCCCAGGATTAATTGGCCTGTTCATTCACACAAGCGACCCGGGTGTGTTTCCTCTGCTGCAGTCTTCGTGATCTGATCTCATTCCTGATTCCTCAGTTATCTGCTCAGCCAGCTCCAGAAATACTGTTTCCCAAACCATTGATTGCTATCTCATTTCATAGGTTTCGTGGAACTGAGGCCTATCCAGAGCATTATTGCATTATTGGTTGCATGGAAGAAGCCATCCAATAGAATTACTGTCTTCTTTGTATAACTTGCCCCAGCTATTGCGGGTAAAAGATGCCAAGTGACTATTTCATTGTTAGGTGAAAGTAACGCCCATCACTGGTCTCCTTTGCTTGGGTCTCTGAAGGCTTCCCGTTTACTCCAGCCCTAATGCGCCAAGCAGTGCCGTCCACACTGGTGGTGCTCATAGGATATCAGTAATCGTTTGCAGGATACTCCGCAGCCGGGTTCCCGAGCTCTCACATCCTCCCAGGTCTGCAGGGCAAGAAGCAGATACTTTAGTCTTCTACAGTGATCTCGAACATCTCCCGGGGTCCTGCAGCACTCTCTTAGCCATTGTTCTCCTTTCTACTGGGGTTTCCTCCGGCTACAATTATAAAAGAAGCTATGTTCTGGGAAGTCGTAGCATGTATCTCTCTAGGTTTCTTAGAGTACACCTCTAACTCTTCTGATTCAGGCTCTAGATCTCCTGGATCAAAGACGGGGAATTGTAGAAGAGGAGGACCCCAAAAATCACACCCTGAACCACCTCCATGTAGCAACGGTTCTGGCTCTACAGGCCTGTTAGACTGGCTTTCCTCGACGGCCAAGTCCCCTAAATACCCTGTGATGGTGCCAGGGATCTGATTTGAACAAAGGCTTCAATTTTAGGATGTTTTCAGGGATGAAGGGAATCATCTACGAAAATGTGGGTCTTAAATATATTTCCAGGGAGGATGCATGTATGCACCCTGGTGTGGGAGTTTGTCAAGGAAGCCTCAGCATGTTGGGGGGCCACATATGAGTTGCACTTTGTATTAAATGGTTTATCATCCCCTTCCATCAGGTCGAAGAGAATTTTTATAAAAAAAATCTCACAAATCTCTATCTGTCCTTACACATAAAGGTCTTTAATATATCAAACATTGCATGTCACTAGATAATTTGTAAACAACTGGGAGAAATTCTGACAAGAGAAGATTTTACTTGTTCGCAATGTCAAAATGTCACAATTTCTGGTGCCATTCTTTGCATAAAGAGAATCTACCACGGGACAAATAAGTGGTACAAGTTCAGCTTCAGGTAAGTTCAGATTGTTCCATATAGGTCTGAATGCAGAACATCTCAGAATGCTAAGAAATTGTGTTATGTGCTGCCATTCTGTCTAGATGCAGGCAGGGTCTCAGGTGTCATGTATTTAAAGAACCGGAGATGTGAGAAATGTAGGATGCCATCTGTCATGGTGTCAAAGTATATCATAGATTGCTACATCCCAGAGAGGCCTGCATTTTCTAACTGAGGTTTAAGAAATATCTTGAAGCAGCCCAAGCTTGACACTGGAAATTGGGGAGAGCCGATC
Source organism: Ambystoma mexicanum (assembly GCF_040938575.1). Classification (NCBI taxonomy): domain Eukaryota; kingdom Metazoa; phylum Chordata; class Amphibia; order Caudata; family Ambystomatidae; genus Ambystoma; species Ambystoma mexicanum. The sequence continues at coordinate 1,265,058,926 of NC_090934.1, read as the reverse complement.
TCCCTTTTAAGTTTGGATGGAACCATTTTCCATGAACTCCCAGATAAATGAGTTGTCTGCAAATTGTAAACGAATCAGGAAAGATATTGAAAGATACAGTAGCAAAGCCAGGAAACAAAACAAAAACCTTCGAAACACCACTATCTTTATCAGGTTAATACCCCCAGTTAGGATTAAATGAATTCCGTCCCACCTTTTCAGGTCCGCAATCATTTTTTATGATTGTCTTTGAATATATGATCAGTTCTCGGACAATGTAGATGATAGTGAATCTGGGGTGTGAACCCATTGTTCTTGGACTTGGGGGCTGTTTTTTGAGAAATTGATCTTGGATTCAGAAGCAAAGTCTTCAATAATGTGTTTCATAGGTGGCACTTTTTGGTCGTGATTCATAGCGAAAAGTAAATGTCATGTGCAGAAGGAGAGAATGTATAGGAGAAAGAGCCATTCTTATTTCCCTCCAATTCTGTTTCTTGGCATTGAGCCAAATGCTCCACAAAGAATTGCAAAAATTGTTGGTGATGAGCCTGGTGGGTGTCCTTATATAATCTAAAAAAGAAAGTGGCAAAATGACTGTGTCCCTGCCTAGATATGGGGGATTTATATAAGAACCCCAGGAACTCTAAGAATCTGTCCCCACAATTCTGCCTCTTCACGACATCCCAAAGGGTCCCCCCCCCCACTCTACTCTATCAAAGACTTCTCAGTGTCTAGAATAATAAGAGTTAGTGGGAGTTTCTCATCTCTGGTTAAATCTATCATAAATGCTGGCAAATGAGTTTACTGGAAATGTCTCTGGCCTCGACAAAATCCTTTTGCTCATCCTTAAACATATTCTGAATTACGATATTCTCATAGCTAATACTTCTGAGGGAATCTTTCCTTTGTTTAAAAGCAAGAACTGAGAGCACCTAAAGTGGTGTTCCTGAGATTTCCATCATTGCAGCAATTACGCATGTGATGTGACTCAGTATTTCCACTTGAGGAAATATCAAAGCTGCCAACATTGGAAATTACTTTCAACTCTGAATGAGAAGTGAATCAGGAGTAAGTCGGGGTCTCGCCTTATTGTGTAGGATCAGGATTTTGATCTCCCTATGTGAGGATGAGAAATGCTTATCCATATGGATCTATCTATCTGGGCTTTTTTGTAACCTGACATGTTTGAAGAAAGTTCACAACTTAGGCAAAACCTGTTCGGACTTGCTCCACCTCGCTAAACTAGTTTCCAGTAAGAATTAGGAAATAGTAACATTGTCACAGTGTGTTGCAAGGGATTACATAAATATACTTTTTTGTCTGACGACTCACCGAGAGCTAACAGCTTGCCTGGCGGCAGCCTGGCACTACTTAGCTTGATGATAAGGATGACGAAGGAGTGATTTGCTTTTGATATTTTCTATTGGTTCTGGGAGACTGGAGTAGTTTGGGTACACCTTTTGTCTCCACCCTTCAGGTGTTTTGCAATAACAAAACATGCCTACCCTTTTGTCAGGCAGCCAGTTCCATGGTGCAGCTCAGTAAGATACGTCTTGGCACACTCTAATTGTTGCCTAGTGCAAGTGGTATATCTACAGTGGCCATATGAGCAGAAAGGATGCACAGCTGACAAGACAGAAGTGGCACCTCAAGTTTAAAGAGAGTTGGCCGAAACTTGAATATGTAAATCTTTATCAAAAACCCTCTGCTGGGGAAATTACGGTTTTAAAGCCCCAAGAATCCTAAAAATTCATCTAAGTAACTTCATGGTGTAAACCCAGGGCCCTCTTTTCAGCCTCCCCCCAAGTTAACATCTGTATATATAGCGATCAATTTGGGAGAGGGGGTATTGAGGCCTGCGGACCACTTGATTTTGGCTTCTTGATTTGTATATTTGACCCAAAAAATACGAATGGCATTAATGGCCATAATATATAGTTTTGCATATATATTAAGGAGCTTAAAATAAAGTTTAATTGGCATTTAAGTTAAAGTCATTTCTGACAATGTTTAAAGTGTGAACAGTAAAATACAACAAGAAGACCAGATCAAGTTCTGACACAACTACACACTATGAAGTCAATAAACAACCCAGATGTTCATTTTATTGCCACAGTCAAAAATATACTTCTACTGTGATAAGATATGATGCCATGTCGGTCCACTTAATGTGAGGATCAGTGATTTCATCACACATCCAAATACAACTTAAATTCTGAGAATTATGCATTCAGACATCGAGTAAATGATCAAAAATTGTATGACTGGATGCATCCGTTATGTGACCATTTAAGTACCCAGTGAAGTACACCATACATCCCACCGTCACATATGTCATTGGAAATTACCATTACCTCTTAATAGTAGATAACACCACGTGCAAATTGATGAATTACATGTATTTGAACTGAAAACAACACATGGGGTTGTCTGTTATGTTATTTGGCATTTATGTAGCGCTCTCTATATGATTGGTATGACCTCAAAGCGCTGGTAGGTTGAATGCCCTCGGGGACCGTAGTCCAGGTCAGCTGAGAGAGTAAGGTGTCATAGGGTGCTTGGGTGCACCAATTATGTGGGCAGCAGATGCAATTGTCAAATCGTAGCTGCAGACTAGTATTTATTAGTGCACACCAGTTTTTTAGAGAAAAGTTATTTTCAAATGATCACATAATTCAATTTAAGAAAATGTAAGGTGCAGGGGAGGAACTGCGGTCCTGGCACAGAACAAACACTATAAAGAGAGAAAGGAAGACGATTACAAATTCGAATCCTCCCGTCCCCTGCACACTATCTATTACCGTCTAAGACAGTTAAGACACTTTTGAATTGAATCCTCAACTTTCTTAGACGGTAATAGATAGTGTGCAGGGGACGGAAGTATTCGAAATTTTTAATCTTCTTCCTTCCTCTATTGGTAGCTGCAGCCTAGTGTTAGGTGTGTTGGTATTTGATATCAGTTGAATGTGTGCAGACTGGAGGATGGATACCAAAACTGGGTTCTGGCTGCGTTAGGCCTGTGTGGACGCTTATGTGTGCGGCTTGGATGGTTTTCTTGGGATGTAGCTGTGTTCTATTGGAATAATGAGGTGTTCCTGGAGTAATGTTCATATGTGAGCAGCTACACCGAAATTGATTGAGGGGTGTAGCTGCATTCTAATTGTGTGTTGGTTTAGAGAAAGAGAGTAAGCATAGTGGTATGGGAGGTGAGTGTTTGGATGGAGTTATAATCTAAGGAGCTGGCTATTCTGGATTTCAAGGACACATTGACTTAATAGTGACTTAACGAGCGTATTCAGTGGCGTCATTGCTTGGGATCACATTGAGTATTTGTCATCGGGTTGCAGGTCTTAGTCGGCCCAGATGTTCATATTCGTTATTACGGAAAGAGACACATTTTTAGAGCTTTACGGAAGGTCATACAGTCTTGGGTGAGTCGAATATGTGGGGGGAGTGAGTTCCACAGAGTTGGGGCCAAGGTTGAAAAAGCGGATCCTCCGATCCTGACAGAGTTAGAAGTTGGAATCAATAGAAAGAGTGCAGTGCTAGATCTTAGGGTGCAAGATGGGAGCTAGGGTTTTATCTCCTCTTGTAGATATGCTGGGCCGGTCTTGTGCACTGCTCGTTGTGTGATGCATAGGGTCTTGAAAGTCGCCCTTCGTCCGACTGGGAGCCAGTGGAGGGTTCGGAGAGTGGGTGAGATTTCGTCTCTGCATCCCAGGGCGAGGAGCAATTTTGCAGCAGCGTTTTCAGCTCTTTTCAGTTTGTTCAGTTGGTATGCTGGTGCTCCCAGATATAGGGAGTTGGCATAGTCCAGTGTCGACATCACAAAAGACATAACTGCTGCAAGTCTGTTGGGGTAGCAGAGGTAGGGAAAAATGTGTCTGAAAAGTTTGAGGTGTTAGTGACAGCATTTTCACATGTTGTTGATCTGACGGGAGAGGGTTAGGCCTGAGTCCATAGTGCAGCCAAGGTTTTTGACTATATCAGAGGGGCGGAGGGGTAGGCCAAGCGAGGGGGGCCATGGAAGCGGATGTCGGAGAAGGGCAGTATTGCTGCACACCATGATTTCGGTTTTATCAGGGTTCAAAAAGAGGTGGTTATTTGTCATCCACCAGTCAATATCATGGAGCTGGGCTTCAAGATCGGGATGAGGGTTAGTGCTTGTCTTGGGAATTCTTTGGATAATTTGTGTATCATCCACGTAGTTGAAAAAGGAGAGGTTGTGCGTGCCGATGATTCCTGGTAGAGTGGTCAGATAGATGTTAAACTGGAGAGCAGATAGGCATGCGCCTTGGGGTACTCCAGTGTTCACCGAGCGAGCAGTTGAGACAAAAGTGGAGAGGAAAGTTATTTGTTTCCTATTGCAGAGGAAGGAGGCAATCCATTTGAGAGCAGTGCCACGGATTCCTATCCTAGGGAGTGGTGGCGGTCGAGGAGGATAGCATCTTTAACCATGTCAAAGGCTGCAGAGAGATCGAGGAGAATCAGTGCTGCGCAGCCCGCAGATTCGGCAGTGACCTTGAGATCATCCCAGATCAAGATAAGTGTGGTTTCTGTTCTATGTCGCGGTCTGAAGCCCGATTTTATGGGGTCAAGGAGATTGTTGGATTGCACAAAGGAGTTGAGCTGCGAGTATGCAGTCAGGTCAATGAGTTTTGCGAGAAATCTGGTGTTAGAGATCAGCCTGTACATTTTTGGGGTCAAGGGATACCTTTTTTAGAAGTGGTTTGACATGCACTATTTTGAATGCATCGGGGAAGATGCCAGAGGTGAGGGAGTCGTTTACTATGGCATGTTCTCCTGCATTGGTAGAGGAGAATATTTCTTTCAGAAGAGAGGCAGGAAGGATTCAAAAGGGGGGGATCTGCAAGGTTTTATGGCTGATAATATGTCAAGGAACCCGTCTCTGGCGATGGGTTTAAAGGAGTCGAAAATAGGTAGAGTGGGTGTCGGCAATGGGATCAGGGGGGTCAGTGAATGGAAGGGGGAGAGCAAGGACATTTTGGTGTTAAGGGTTGCCATCCTGTCAAGAACAGTGTTGAAGAAATGTAGGAAGAGGGAATCGCAGAGTGATTGTGTGGGGGTCAATTGGGAAGAGGTGCATGTAGGTTTTACGAATTCCGATATGATCATGTGGAGTTCTTTGCTGCGGTTGCCACAGTTGAGAATGCATTTATTGTAATAGGCTTTTTTGGCCTTTCGGAATTTGGATTTGTAATTACGGTGGTGCAGGGAAACGTGGATCTGCTGAGATCAATAATGTGAGTACATACAATGTGGGAGAGCAGCCATATTCATGTAGTGTAAATTCCAACATACACAATGTTGGGAATGAGTTAAAGCATGTAGTCAGGTGTAGTTGCTATGGGACTACACAATCAAATGGTTGAGTGATATAAACTCAGAGAAACAACCAAACGCATAGATCAGAGTCTCAATACAATCAATTTGTGCACATATAGAGGTTCTGAGCAGTAAGATAATTAAATGTAACATAGATAGTTAATTTCTTAATTCCTCCCGTTAGGGGTAAGGGAATAAATCTGATCTATCCAAAACGTTTCTCTTCTGTCTAATTTGATGTTCATGTCTTCATGAGGGTTTGTTTTCTGTATCACCTCTACAATCTGGAATCTTATTTGTGACAGATAATGTCTCTTTTCCTTCCAGTGTCTGGCCACTGCTGAGTTTGGATTAGAGTTCCTGATGCACGATCAGTGCTCATGCCACCTTATTTTTGCAGTGTGTTTGGATTTTCAAATGTAGTATTGGCCACGTGGACATTTAGTAGCATAGATGATGTTACTGCTATCACATGTCGCAAAACTCTTCAAGTGGATCCTCTCACCCATGCGTGGATGATTTATAGTGCTGCCCTTAATTATGAACTCACAGTTGGAACAGTTATGGCATGGAAAAGTCCCAATCTTTTAGGTAATTGGTTCTTTGGTAGGTAATTTGGTGGAGACGAGTTTGTCCCTGAGGTTCCTGCTCCTCTGGTAAGCAATCAGTGGCGGTGTCTTAAATAGGTGTTGCACTCTTGTATCACATGTCAAAATCTCCCAGTTTTTCTTGATAATGTTCTTAATACGATTACTTTGTACAAACACTAATGGAGGCTCTTTCTTTCTTTGTTTCTTTCTTTGTTTCTTTCTTGTCAACAAGGTGTTACGATCGTAGGACTCAATCCTGGTCGTAGCTGCTTCGATGTCTGTGCTATTATATCCACACGCTATACATTTCTTACCTATTTCAGAATGTTCTCTAATACAGTCTTCTGGGTCACTCACTATCCTTTCAATGCGTAACATTTGACTGAAGGGTAGATTACGTATCAAGCTCAGTTGGGGAAAGCTTAAACAATCAAAGAGTTTGTTCTTGGCAGTGTCCTTCCGGTATAGGCAAGTGCTATATCCCTCTGTGCTTCTTTTGATATTGATGTCCAGAAAATGTATCTCTGTATTGTAGAATTCATGGGTAAACTGTATCCTGGGATCTATGCTATTGAGGTAGATGAAAAATTCTCTAAGTTCTGTTTCTGTGCCTGCCCAAATTCCAAAAATATCATCTATGTACCTAATCCATAGATGGAACTTTGGCTTCCAAGTGATCTTAAATAATACATGGTCTGTCTCAAATGTAAACAAAACAATTGGCATGGGGGGGCCATGGTTGCCCCATGGACATTCCGGAAACCTGTAAATAGAAGTTATCTTTGTATTGAAAGTATGAATTTTCAGAAATAAATTTTAACAAAACAAGGATAAATTCTTTCTGTGCTTTAATATCTGATTCATTAAGGAGCATCCACTCAATGCCTTCTAGTCCCAGGTCGTGTGGTATTGGCGTATAAAGGCTTTTTACATCCACTGTAAAAAAGATGTTATTTGGATCAAATCTGATAGCTTGTAATGACTGCAAGAAGTGAGTGGTGTCCCTTATGTATGTGTTATTTCGCTGTATGAGGGGTTGCATGACAAAATCCACATGTTTGCCTAACGGTTGTAGAATACTGTTCATCCCTGCCACATTAGGTCTACCTGGCGGGTGCAGAGGGTCTTTATGAATATTAGGTAGGGTGTAAAAATGTGGAATTCTAGGATCGTTATTCATTAGGAACCTTTGTGTATGATGGTTAATCCAACCAAGTTCCCCTGGTTTGGTGAGTAGTTCTCTGAGGTTCTGTTGGATAATTACTGTTGGGTCCTCATCGAGGCGAGCGTAAGTAGTGGAGTCACTCAGTTGCCTCATACATTCAGCATCATAGTAATTCGAGTTTAAAATCACTAGGCCCCCTCCTTTGTCCCCTCGGCAAATTGTGGTGTCCTTACTGCCATAGAGGTTCTTAATCAGACTCATCTCATGAGGTTTCAGGTTGCAATGTCGTGGCTGTTTGTAGCTGATCTGTCCTAGGTCTTTCATAACCTTCTTGTGGAAGATTTCGACTGATGGTATCGTTATTGGAGGTGAGAAACTGCTCTTGGCCCTAAATTCCTGAAATTCAGGCTCGTCAATGGTGCGTGAGGTTTGACCACGCCTCTCTATCTCGTCAAAGAATACCTTGAGTTTCAATTTTCTTACAAATCAAAATAATTCCACCTTTGTATTAAAAAGGGAAGTGCTGTATGTGGGCACAAAACTTAAACCTTTCTTCTTCAGCCTTCGTGAGTGATCTGTTAGATATATTGATGACTACGGTCTCTTTTGTTGTTGTCTCTTAACTGGCCACTCTTTTTGGCTTCCTCATAGCTCTACTGGTCATTTTCTCCTTGCTCCTAAAAAAAGTCCAATTTGAGGTAGTGGATGGTGTTGTTCAATACCTATTATCCCTACCGATAGGGACAGCACTGCTAGAGACAGTGCTTTGCCGATATGTTGTTTTCGATGTTGATTCTGAATCCGAGCTGGAGGTGTTGCTAGAGTTGTCTCGATGCGGTTTATTCAGACTCAATCCATACCTATCCATCCACATATAAACCTCATCATTGGGGTAATCATATGTGTATGTTACGCCCAACCGCATGCAGCGGTCTTCTATCAATAACCGCACTATGAAACCTATGCAACGTTGCTACACTTCTTTCCGGCACATGGCCTCACCCTTTTGGCAGCGTTGGCGCTTTCCATGGCAACACGCTACATTAGCCCATTGCGCGGCAGAGGCCACGTGACTAGTCAGCTGACTAAGACCCACCTCGTTACTTGGTTTAAAGTTGGTGGCACTACAAGAAACGCTGCTTCTGTTCGTAGCGTTATTCCTGCATAGAATTCCTGATCATTATTTACCGGATTCGGACCATGGCCTGTTATAAAGACTCCCTCTGCCTTTCGTCCAGGACTCTTTGATCCTCTTGGTATTCCGACCCAGACTGTTTATTGGATTGTTTTGCTTCACGTCTTGATTCTTCCTTGGTCTACACGTTACCGAACCAGTCTGTCCCCGGACTTCTGCGTTCTTCACAACGCCTTCTCTCTCCGGTGCTCCAAACCGCTTGGTGTGCAGTTGCTGCTGGACTTCCAGGGTAGAGCTGCTCCCCTTCACCAGCACTACGATACATCCAGGCGTGGCATAGCGCTTCTTGGTTGCTACTGGTAAGCGTTGCTTTCTTCTCCTAATTGTTTCCGTACATATTGGGGATCCCAGTAAGAAAAAGATGATATCAGTTGGCTTATTAACTGTCAAATCTTACCACCCACTCCTGCCTGAATTCTTTTGTTTGCTCCAGAACTCCTGCCTCCAACTACTCTTTGGGAACTTACGTTTCTGTACCTTCATTAGTGCACATTGGGATGCTCTGCTGACTGTGCACCATCCCGGACCTAGTGCGACCCTCGTGCCGCTCCCGTTTACTTACACCTGCCAACTCCCTGTTTATTATTTTGTCCATTTCGTCGTCGTTCTTTCTTCTGGTGACTGGGGAATCCAAATCCTATTGGGGTAAGACTCTGCATACTTTCATCTGTTTAGTATTGGTAGTTCTGATATACTTGAGTTGATTCATTCTATCCTCTGCTTACAGGGCCATCCATCATCTGAATTGTAGCAGTTACACAAGGTATAACTAGTCTAGAACCTAAGTTTTACCATTGCCTTTATTGATCATCAAGCACTAATCTGTTGTACTTTCCTCCTACAGCATTGTGGTTTGGCGGTGCGTATGTTTCCCCCGCTCTTTAGTTTAACCGGTTCCTCTGTCTGTTCTTTGCCAGCAGAGGGGAATGTCACAATAAAGATCTACCCTCAAGTTGAGGAGGCAGGAATTCAGGACGGAACTAGGCTTAGAAGTCTTTTGGAGTACGTCTGTTGTCTTCTCACTTCAGCCACTCTGGGTCGTATACCAACGCCCCAGCCTGGTGGGGAGTAAGAGTGTCCCTCTGAAATGTTCTCACATTTTCCAGTTCCAATTCACTCTTGTAGTTATCTAGTTTCTCATTAGTTCCCTTCAAAGTCTTCTTTGCCTAGTAACTCTGATAGTTCTTTTTCTATCTCTTCAATCTCTGTTTTGAGCGTTGTCAAGTTGGTTGATAATTATTTTATGGTCAGGAGAATCAAATCAAGAGAGCACTTATTTAGAATGGCTTTCCATTTCCTCACAAATTCCTTGCTTTCCTTGCACAAAGTGGGGCATAGTTGGATCCTTAAGCCCCTAGCTATGCGCTGATTTTTATGGCATCTACCCAAGGTGATAGCATGTAATTTACGGTTAATCTCCTTCCGTAACATGTATTCCAATTGTTTAATGTGTCTGGACGGATCTATACTGGAAGTATTCGATTTGTTAAATGTTGTATCCCCAATAAGGCCCAGAATGGCTTCTGCCTCTTCCGTTGTAAATCCAAATGTTTCTACCCGTTCCGTGGTAAGAGATTCAATACATTGAAATGACATCTTCTGGTTTATGTTATTATTGAATGTAAACTTCTGTGCCTCCGCTTAAACGTGACTCGAAGGGGTCAAACACGCAGGCCTCACTTCTGTTGAAAATTAAACCTTAACTTTTTTGCATCAAAAGAATTTGAGATTGTTCATTTGATTATATGACTTTAACTTGGAGAATTATGTTTAAGAATGATAAAGAGAAAACACAAATTCTTTTGATTTACCTCACAAATTTTTAAGTAACTCCCCCTGGAGTACAAATTGAGAGCGACTGGCTAACTGTTTTTTTTTTTTTTTACACAAGCTTCTTCTCAGATTGCTTTTGTATAGATCCAGGTGTATCTGGATTTTTCAGCTCCTTTGAAGAAGAATTAACTAATATACCATTGAGATCTACCAGAATCTACACAGTACGATTCATTTGTGCCCACCTTTGTTTTATTCATTTTGACCCCTTCCAGACACACTTAGGTGGAGGCACAGAAGTTTACATTCAGTAATGAACATCAACCAGAAGGTTTAATTTGAAGATATTTCATCTCTTACCAAGAAATACTTGGATTTACAACTTAAGAGGCAGAGGCCATTCTGGCCCTTATTGGGGATACAGCATTCAAAAAATCAAATACTTCCAGTATAGATTTGTCCAAACGCATTACACAATTGGAATACTTGTTACGGAAGGAAATTAACTGTAGGTTACACACTATCGCCCTGGGTAGATACCATAAACCTCAGTGCATACCTAGGGGCTTAAGGGCCCAGCTACACCCCACTTTGTGCCAGGAAAGCAAGGAATTTGTGAGGAAATGGGAAGCCATTCTAAATAAGTGCTCTCTTTATTTGAATCTCCTGACCATCAAGGAACTATCAGCCAACTTGACAACGCTCAAAACAGAGATTGAAGAGATAGAAAATAACTATCAGAGGTACTAGGCAAAGAAGACTTCGAGGAGATTTTGTCAGGAATTAATGAGAAACTAAATAACTACAAGAGGGAATTGGAACTGAATAAGGTGAGAACATTTAAGAGGGACACATATGATTACCTCATTGATGAGGTTTATACGTTTATGGATAGGTATGGACCAAGTCTGAATAAACCGCGTCGAGGCAACTCTAGCAACACCTGCAGCTCGGATTCAGAATCAACATTGAACACAACCAATCGCCAAAGCGCTGTCTCTAGCAGTGCTGTCCCTATCAGTAGGGATACTAGGAATGCAACAACAATGCCCACTATCTCAAATGGGGCTTTTTTAGGAGCAAGGAGAAAAGAACCAGAAGAGGTAAGAGGAAGCCAAAAAGAGGTGCCAGTTACGTGACAACAACAAAAGAGACCTTAATCAATATATCTAACAGATCACTCACGAAGGCTGAACAAGAAACTTTGAAGAAAGGTTTAAGTTTTGTGCCCACATACGGCACTTCCCTTTTTGATACAAGGGTGGAATTATTTTGATTCATAAGAAAACTGAAACAAAAGGCATTCTTTGACGGGATGGAGAGGAGTGGTCAAACCTCACACACCATTGATGAGCCTGAATTTCAGGAATCTAGGCCCAAGAGCAGTTTCTCACCTCCAATAACGATACCATCAGACGAAATCTTCCACATGAAGGTTATTAAAGACCTAGAACAGATCAGCTACAAACGGCCGCGACATTGCAAACTGAAACCTCATGAGATGAGTCTGATTAAGAACCTCTATGGCAGTAAGGAGATCACAATTCACCCAGCGGACAAAGGAGGGGCTCTAGTGATTCTAAACTTGAATGACTATGATGCTGAATGTATGAGGCAACAGAGTAACTCTACTAATTATGCTCACCTCGATGAGGACCCAACAGTAATTATCCAACAGAACCTCAGAGAACTACTCACCAAAGCAGGGAAACTTGATTGAATAAACCATCATACACACAGGTTCCTAATTAATACCAATCCTAGAATTTCTGAATGTTTACACCCTACCTAAAATTCATAAAGACCCTCTGCACCCGCCAGGTAGACCTATTGTGGCAGGGATGAACAGTATTCTAAAAGGTTGTATACGAATTTTCCGTATTACAACTGTTCGAATGACAATTGACCTTTTCACAATTGACCGAATTGTGAAGGTCAATTGTAACATATCTGCGGGAGGAAACCCCCCCGCAACCCCCCACCCAACCCAAACCCGCACAAAACCCCATATATATATATATGCATGCGGTCAATTGTGAAAAGGTCAATTGTAACCCTTTAAATTCAGTCAATTGTTCATTCGAACAATTGTAAATGAACAATTTGGGTAATACCTTCTAAAACCGTTAAGCAAATATGTGAGTTTTTTCATGCAACCCCACATACAGTGAACTAACACATAAATAAGGGACACCACTCACTTGCAGTCATTACAAGCTACACACGCTGTCAAACACGCTGGCCTCACTTCTGTTGAAAATTAAACCTTGACTTTTTTTGCATCAAAAGAATTTGAGATTGTTAATTTAAAATACGACTAACTTGGAGAATTATGTTAAAGAATTATATAGAGAAAACACACATTCTTTTGATTTACCTCATTCATTTGTAAGTAACTCCACCTGGAGTACAAATTGAGAGCGACTGGCTAACAGTTTTTTTTACAGTTTTTTCTCGGATTATCTATGGCTTGGATCATTTTACTATGTTTAAGCGGTTTCTTTTTATATATGAGCATTCTTCTCAATTTACGGTTACATATTCCATAAAACTGTATTGGACATAATCAGAATCAGTAACCAAAGCTATTTCTTTAAGTTGAAATTCCACTGCTGTAGATATTTCCTTATAAATGGCACCAGTTCTGCAACTTGATTGCTTTTGGGGCATAATCTCAAGCTTACACTTGGAATGCCATTACACTTGACCCACATATTTCCTATTCCTGCTACTAATTCTTTTTCAGAATAATCTCCCACATGATATTTGCATCTATCAATATACACAGTTGGGAGATCCCTGCAAGTTTCTTGCCTTCTGTGGGGATTGCTCAAATTCATTTGTTTCTAGTTCTGTATTTTCAGTTGCACAGACAGATGCACAGTCATGTACGTTTGCTAGTCCTTGAGCAACTGGGCTCTTTTTGTTCTGTCCATATCTAATTTCCACTGGGAATCGCTGTAGTACTAATGTCCATGAAGTAATTCTTGACTAAGCCTAATTCCCTGACCTTATTATTTTACTTTGTGAGAATTGTAGAGGCTGGTGATTTGTTTCAACAATCACCCATTCCCCTTGAATAATGGGACAGAAATGTTGTAATGCCCAGACAGTAGTTAAAAGTGCCTTTTCACATTAGCTAAATTTACTTTCTACCTGCGACAATGCCTTATTGGCATATGCAATGTTTTTGTTATTTTCATTGTGTTTTTGGTATAGTACACTGAGCCGCAGAAATGCATCAGCCCTTTCATCTATTGTCCCTTTCTGAATTTTAATGCTATTGCAAATTGCCTGGTGAAAGCAGGAATCGTAAAATCCTTCTTTACCTAAAACTCAATTGCATATGGCGTCATTTGGGCACAATGGTGTGCTTGCCTTTTGTTTTCAAATTCATGTGCAGCTTCACCCAGTCTAGACCAGATCTTCTGATTTAAGAAGTCTAACACCATACTTCATAATTTCATATTTCATAATTTCAATGGGGAAGAAATACCTGTGGAAGGTGTCACTGAGGTTGACATAAAGATAGGGAAACATAGGATGAGAGATGAAGTATTGGTCACACCCATTAATGAGATGCCATTCTTCATAGGAACAAATTGCCTGAAGAGGCTGTCACCCCTCATTGATGGTGTGAATGGGGTGTTGTGGTCCTTAGCCAAAATACCACCGAATCCTAAGAAAATAATGACTCGGAGCAACAACGTAAAATGTCATTTCATATGCCCCTTTGCCTAGCAAAAAGCCAGGCTGGCCTAAGAAAAGTAAGGCCTGAGATCAGTAACAATTTACATTTTCTATGCATACTAGACAAATGTGAGAACAGGTATTCTTTGTCTATTCTCCTGGACTCAGAACCCATTTAAAGTGTCGCCACTGACTGCCACTGTGACTTGGGACCACTAGTGTTCAATACCTATTCCTTCATTGTTCTTTCCCCTTGTCTGGGTCCTTTCCACTTACCTCTATTCTGGAACCTAGTGAATCTATGTTCTCACAAGTGTCATGTGGCTGCATGTCAGTTTCTGGTGTGTGACCCTTACCTGTATTTTGTACCATGCCTGTCAATCCTGTATCTTGGATTATCTGTGGCTCAAAACACTCTCCAGTAACTGACCTGCACCTATCTTTTAGAGACTTGTTATTTCTGTGGAGGTATGAACAGTGTTCTGGCTATCAAGTAAGGATAGATTGTCAGTTGATTCTGACCTTTCATTTATCATTGCCGAGACATTCAGCGTACCATCAGCCCTGCAATGATGCATTTTGTCAAAAACAAACATTTGTTTGACAACATGCGTTTCATTTTCATGTTGCATATTCTTTTTAAATTGCCTTCTATCACGCTGCTCTTTAGGTTTTTCCTGTTCATTTCTTACTTCCTGCTCCTCATTTTCACGCACCTGAATGGTCTCGTTCAAATCTATATTAAACCGCACTCGGTTTTTATGTGTGCTGTCATTCCCTGTCTCACTTCATTCATTTGTTTTCTAAGTTTTAAAACGCGAGACAACTCAGTGTTTACATTCAAAGGTAATTCATGGGCATCTGCGTTCTCATTATGGCAGAAATTACTAACTAGTCACTTGTTGTCACTGCGTGCAAGATCACTCCTGTGACATTCTACACTGTCATTTGGCTGTTGTTTTTGCACTAGACAACATTTCCCTTTTTGCTCAGACAACATTTTAACCTGGGACTATAAGCATTGGAACCTTTCCATATCCCTAAACTCATCCCTCTATGATCTAGGCCGATAATGGTTGAATTCACCCTCATTAGGCGTGTTCTGGTACCTTTAAGGAGATTGATTTCTGTTTGTATAGCCCCTATATTCCGTGACAAAGCAGGTGAGAAACCTGGGGTGGACATCCTCTGACCATGGTCAACCTGCGGTGCAGATTGACTATATTGGCGAGGTGCATAATTCACATTTCGTCTTTCGTGTGGTCGGAATTGTTTCCTGTGCTGATTTTCATTTTCCATTAATCTATCCATATTCCTTGGTCTTTCCTGATGGGCATATACCATTGTGTTAGGGTCAAAACTACTCTGGGCCCCCAATGTCTAATATGGACCATTGTACATCTGATTCTGGTTCTTATTTAGCCCTGGCATATCATATCAAAATCCCACCTTTGGAGCAACACCAAGTTACCGAGGACTAATGTATGACCTTCTGACACTGTGATCTATGGATTGGAACACAGGCATTTAGAGTGGTGTTCTCTGTGGATACATGCCCCTTTGATTGCGTGCTGTATCAGTTTTTGCCTGAGTTTGGACTGTTTTTAGTGGCATTGTTACAGACTTTACCTTTAGAACTGCTGGTGTGGGTTTTTTGGCTTAGATTCTCTACTCTTAGCTGTATCTTCTTTCTCATTACATATCACCTCATAGATTTTAGTTGCCTGTTCAATGATCCATTCTAATGGGTTTTCCCGGTCAAATTCACGGATTAGCTGAGACACAATATATAATATAAACCCATAGAAATATGCAGTTTTTAACTCTTGTGGGTGCGATTTCTCGCCGTCCATAACCAGTACAAGAGGGACCCTGCAATAACTCAGACAGAAAAGAGCCAAGTTAACATTACTTTATTAATGCACAAGCATTCGCGAATGGGCAGCAAGTTCAAACGTCTCGCAAAGCAAGTCGTCAAAGTGCCGCGCTTTGCCCTGCACATCGTGGTCCTTTTATACCCATCTGTTTTACATTGTCATACATTGCTGCACATAGATTATGTCCACCACAAGGCGGTTCCTCCCAGTCATGACTTTGCATCAAGGTCAACAGTTCAACATCTGCTATTGTGGTTTCCTGTTATCTGTTATTCGCTCTCTCTCGTGCCCCTCTGTGTATCTCTGTGCACGAGGCTGTGCTTACTCATTCCTTCCCCACCCGTAATCTGCAGATAGTTTTAGCAGGCTCAGCATGCTTCGACATACAGTGACCAAACACAATTCTTCTGTTAAAACAAGTTCTTGCCAGGTCAGCAGGTCTTAAATGTCGCTGTATAAAGAGAAGGCCTCTTATTTTAACAAAGGGTACATTCTTTTAACACATATGGTGATTAGTACAAACTCCAAGTGTGAGCACAACATTACATATGTATGCGTACCTTCAATCCACCCTTTGCTCACACTTGAGCATCAATCTAAACAGTCCTAGCATAAGCAGATGGCAGGAAAGCAACATCATCACATACTGTATGTACCATAATCTTCTCCAGGCCTCCCATGTCAAAAAATTCCTGTTGTACATGGCTTTTATCCATTGGATTTAGGCGCGTTATGCTGGAAGAACACATGGAAACACAGCACGACACACATACCGGGAAACATTGGATGCAGAGACAAATTCCTACAACTATTGCCGCTAGAACCAGTATAGGCGTAAGAAGTTGCCATCCAATTTCTTTCAGGAGCTTCATCCACCAGCTATCTCCTGACCCTTCCTCCTGGTGGATGCTATCCGCCACTTTATGCAGTTTGTTTACTCCATCCAGGATTCCTGTACTCCCTTCTGGTATGTAAACACAGCATTGGGATCCCACCAAAAAACAGACTCCGCCCCTTTCTGCAGTGAGTATGTCTAAGACATACCTATTTTGGAGAGCCACTAGCCGAATTGCTTTCATTTCATAAGTGATGTTTTCCATTAGGTCTGCAGATTCTTCGATTACGAACTCAAGGGCCCTGCTTAGCTTTTGGATTTCTTGACTGTTCATAAAGATGCCCGCTGGAGGAACCAGGACCCCCATCAGATCTATAAACGTTTCCCATCCTGTAGGTTGATACGTAGGAATTTTTGGGTTTACTGCTCGTTTATTTCTGCTGTGTATTTCTTTATGCAGAGTAGACGGGGCATATACCATCACAGCCGGCATTATTCTGGCTATGTAACATACCCCAACAAAATCTTTGGCTAACCACAAATAAGCCCTCTTGTTACAGACGTAGGCATGTCCTTCAATCTGTAACAATCCCTTTGTGTAGTTATTTAGATTCACCATTTGACTGCACCCCGAGATCATTCTTTGATTACCTCTTGCGCTCCTCTTAAAACATATATTCTTTGGCCTAAACTCTTGTGTGATGGTGATAGGGGGAGGAGGTTCTCTTACTATCTGTACCATAGCAGGTGCAAGCCCGATTCCCTCAGTTTTGATTTTATAGCGTATCTTTTCCTTTAGAAGGGTTTTGTTCTCTCCTCTAACATAACAAGCGGTATTCGGTATCATATATTGCTGTGCTGACACTATTCTCATGTAAATTAATGTACACCCCGCATCCTCAGTAACTGGCGATGCGTACACTGGGATGCCTTCACTGCTATGTCGGGGCATGTGGGTGCAGATCCAGCAATCAGTTTTATTCACTACCCCATATGTTGTGTTTATTATCTTCACGTATTCATTTTTAGCATAGTCTTCCGGGTCGTGTTGGTCATAGGCATCTCGATTCCTGCTCTTGACCCAATCTGTTCTCCCTGTTTCATTTGACTCGGGCAACAGGTTCTTTAATTCATATCTAGATGGATGTTCCAGATACCAGAATATTATGGCAAATGCTATTAGTACTACTATCGTGCATACAGAAAACAAAATTTTGCCTCTTGTGGTACAAACTGGTATTTTCCTCTTACCTTCTGTGTTTGAGGAGCATACACTTATCCGTTCAGGGACTAAACCAGCATACACGGGTGTAGACATAGTTCAGTATATGGCTCAGTATACAGCGTATATCAGTTGCAACCTAGCGATATAGCAATATCCCCTATTTAAAGCACCAGTGTCCTTATTACTCTAGTAGTGGTAGGTCTCACTGAAAACCTTCATCCGATCTGTCCCACGTCTCGTAGTGCCTGTCCCAGGAGGGGAACGCCGAAGGCCCTTCAGGCTACAAGCCCGTCGTCTTCAGTAAGGCACAATTCTGCTAAAACCAACAAGAGAGTCCAAATGTTCATCTCCCTAATGATCAAAGTTCAAAACAGTGTCCTTACACGTTGCTTGGCACATACACGTCACGGGATCGGAGACGATGGGCACACCTACTAATGGCGTCTGGCAGTACTGTTGCAACCTGGGGTTGGTTGGTTCCCTTTTCTGGATTCACGTGGTACCAGTGCGGTTTGCCATCAACTTTTACCGCAGTTTGTGTTGCGAGGAGAACCTGAAACGGGCCCCTCCATCTGGGTTGCAGTCCGCTGGTGCGATCGAAGGCTTTTATAACAACCCAGTCACCGGGCTGCACGTCGTGACCTTCTCCTATCAGAGGAGATGGAGCTACTGCGTTCACCTGTGCATTAATAGAAATCAGTCTATTAGTTAACCCAATACAGTACTGTTGTAATGCAGGCCATGCTTGCTCAGACAATCTCTTAGGTGATATGGGGGTCCCAATACTTGGTGGACGCCCCATAACAATTTCGAAAGGAGATAAACCATGTGTACGCTTAGGCATAGTACGCATACTCAATAATGCAATAGGCAATGCATCCGGCCATTTCAGTCCCGTTTCAGCACAAGCCTTTGCCAGTTTGTTCTTCAATACCTTATTTGTGCCCTCTATAATCCCAGCTGATTGAGGATGAAAAACTGCGTGGAAACGTTGATCAATACCAAGGGCCTTGCAAACTTTGCGTACTACTTCACCAGTAAAATGAGTCCCATTGTCAGACCATAGATATCTGGGGACCGTATACAAGGGCACCCAGTGTTTCAATATGCATTGTGCTGTGGAGGTGGCACTATTGTCCCGCAGGGGATATGCTTCCACCCATCCTGAGAACCCACATTTCATCACCAAACAGTAGGAATGTTTATTTACAGGCTCCAGCTGTATAAAGTCCATATACACCACCTCAAAAGGGCAGGTGGGTAACTTACTGTGGCCCGCCGGGGCCGGTACACCTTTCCCCACATTATATAAAACACATATTTCACATTGTTTTGCCCATTGGCGACAATACATTCCCAATCTTTTGTTGTACCACACAGTACTTAAAACTTCTTCCATAGTTCTTGCGTTAACGTGGGTTGGACCATGAGCCACGCTCACTATCACAGGTAAGTATGCGTCAGGTAGTACCCAGGTGTTCGTTTTGGTATGTGCCCATAGCCCATCTACCGTCTCCTCATATTGATCATCCTTGTGCCAAGATAGTCTTTCTTCAATGGTTGCATCTGCTTGGATTTCCTTTACGCGCTCCTTCGTCCCTTCCATAGTCACATCCCTCCCCACTATGAGCTGTCGGGCTTCCCACCGAGTGTCCCTTGTGGCAGCTAGTTTAGCCATCTGGTCAGCCAAAGAATTTCCCTGCGTGACATAATCCAGTGTTTTTTTATGCGCTGAGCACTTCACTACGGCCACCATTTTGGGCAGCGTAAGGGCTTGCAATAATTCAGCAATCAATCGGGCATGTTTAATAGTATCACCTTGAGAGGTTAAGAAGCCACGCTCTCCCCAGAGTTTACCAAAACTGGAAACCACCCCGTGCGCGTAGGCTGAATCAGTATAAATTGTCACTTTCATGCCGCTGCTTAACACTAATGCTCTAGTTAGCGCAATCAATTCTGCCGCCTGCGCCGATTTCTCACACACTTTCCCACTCTCAATCAACTGTTCCCCTGTAGTTACTGCATACCCTGCTGTTGTCTCCCCATTTGGCAGTTTGAAACAGGAACCATCACAGAATAATATACCCTCATTATCAACCAGCGGGGTGTCTTGCAGGTCTGCTCTACCCTTAGTGTGTTCTTCCATTTGAATCACACAATCATGCCTAATGTCATCAGGTGAGGTGGGCAAAGGAAGCAGTGTCGCTGGATTCAAAGTGTTACACCGTTCAATTTTTACATTACTGGCAAACAGGATCATCTCATACTGTGTGAGTCTAGCTGTAGTCAAATGCTGTGTATGCACTCTATTCAGAAGAACATCTACCGTATGTGGAACTTTTACTGTTACTTCACTCCCTAGGATGATACCTGCACTTTGTTTTAGGGCTGTCGCTGCTGCAGCTACTGCTCTCATGCATGGGGGTAGGCCTCGAGCTACTGAGTCCAGAGTGCTAGAAAAATATGCACATGGTCTCTGTTTACCCCCTTGTTCCTGTGTCAAGACTGACACAGCGCAACCTTCCTGTTCATCAACAAAAAGGCAAAATCTCTTAGTATAATCAGGTGTGCCTGTTTCCAGCTCCCGTGTCTACCAGACATCTCAAGTTTCGGTGGGGGCCGATCCTAATAGAGGCATAAGGCCCCCTTTGGTCTATAGGAACCTGCACCACTCCCGCTATCTCATTCCGGCATCCTCAGGACATATCGCTTGTGTTATCCTGAAAATCATTGTTATAGTATACCCCTTCTCCACATTCTTCACCCTGGCATACACCTTGTACTTGTGTCGTTTGTTGTGGCTGATACAGTAGATTGGGGGGAGGCGGGGCCGGCCAGGGAACATCCCCTCTTGCTTGTCCGTCAAAGGCATTGGGTTGAGGGGGTTTAAACATTCTATTGTCTTGGTTGCCGTACCCACCAGTCCTATTTCCTGGGGCAAATGTTGTCTGTGAAGGGGGCCGTACGCCCCTTCCTCTCCCACCACTCTGGGGACACTGGGATTTCCAGTGTCCGGGTCTCTTGCAGAAGGCACATACATCTTGGGGTAGCCCATCACTCCTCCCATATAGCGCACCTCCTTGCACTGTACCTCTTCCTGTCCCTTGGCCCCCTATCATGTTGCTGCTATAGCCCTGTGACGGGCCGTTATTATTGTAGTTATACCTGCCTTGGGGCCCTTGATGCAACTGTTGCATCAACACTTTGGTTTTTAAATCCTTCTCTTGTCGTGCCTTTTGTTGTCCCTTTACTCTTTCCCCTCTTTCATAATACCTGGCCATTTCGAGGAGATCCCGGGGGTTTCTAGTCATCCATGTACTTTCTGCCCTCCTAATGTTCTCCTGAATTGGCCCGTGGAGCCCCTCTACAAAGTTTGTGGCAAAGTACCGTTGGCCCGTTTCAGACCCTATCTCTAGCCCACTGTGCGCTTTGAATGCTGCTTCATAACGCAGAAAGTACTGTGCTACCTCCTCACTTGCACCCTGTATCACAGCGGACAGTTTCTCCACATTCACATCAAATGGGGGTAACACCTTTTCTAGAGCCCTCAGGACTGCCATGCCATGCCCCCTTAGGGGTTCAGGATATTCCTCATGCAGTTTTCTATTTTTGCTCGCATCCATTACATCTTTCCATTTTATTGTTTCATTGTCTTTGGCACGAAAGGGGGTCCATATTTCTTCTGGGACAATGGCTAACAATATGTTATCTACATCCTCTACGGTAAATAACCCTGGTCTGAATAACTTTCCCACTTCTTTGTAGAATCCTGCCGGGTCTATACGGGGGTCGGGGATGGACTTGGTGATATGCATTAATTCAATTCGGGATAAAGGGACATACACATAGGTGCGCATCATGTTACCAGTGGCTGCCTCTATGGTGGGTTGGCACTCTCTCATTGGCATTAATAGTGACTTTTCTGTATTTGTTTGTTCACTCACAAGGGCCTGCACTGGTGATGAAGCAGAGGACTGGTGACTAAGAGTTTTCTCTTTTATTTTTTTATAATCTTTTAATAGTTTCTCCACCTTAGCCATCCTCCATTCTTCCGCCCCTGAATCATCCACTCTTATATTAGATAGCAGTTTCTTATCCAATTCCGTCCTAATCCTATTCCACTGGGACACATATCTAGGCTCCTTTTCCTCTTCTATATCATCCACCCTAATAAGAAGATATTTAATTACGTTTACTTGTATAGGCCAGCCAAGGCCCTCCATCAGACTCACCAGGGTGGACATGGACTGCGAGTGTATGGATGCTATCATACGATTAGCTACGTTTTGGCCCGCCTGGTCTGCATCTTTGAGTTTAGCCTCTCTTTCCCTCACCTCTCTTTCCCATGCCCTCTTTTCCTTCTCCCATTCAACACTGCCCCTTATGACTTCCTCTATTATGTCTGACATACATCCCCATAACTGAACACTGGACGCAGTCACTGGTAGTAACGCGACAGCGTCCTGATATGCTGAGGGCAGATCCGCAGTACTCTGTCCTCTCAATTTACAGTTACCCTCATGAAAGGTATATAGTTTAGTGGCCACTGTCCTAAATTCCAAAGGTGTCAAACACCCCAATTGGTCCCGTAGGCTGTCATTGAGGGGTGTGCCATACAGCCCGGTCATAAGGATTTGCAAGTCTCCATCTCTATCCTTTTCTACAGTAGTCGTTCTCCTAT
Organism: Ambystoma mexicanum; assembly: GCF_040938575.1. NCBI lineage: Eukaryota > Metazoa > Chordata > Amphibia > Caudata > Ambystomatidae > Ambystoma > Ambystoma mexicanum. Next base: position 1,265,036,570 of record NC_090934.1, on the reverse strand, counting down.
GGTCTATCAACCTATCTGGGTCCCCATACTTCATTGGGAATTCCACCCTTTCACCCTCACTGTCTGCCGGTGGAGCTGTAGCTCCTGGAAACAATAATTCAGTCGTTGTTTGTTCTGCTTCTAGCCCTATCACATCTTCATATCGAGGCACCGGCACGGCAGGATACATACCCCCACTGTTCTTAATCATCATATGTCTATCCAACTGATCTAGCCTCTCACCCTTCTCTTTTATCTCTAGATCATGTAATTTTTGATTTACCGTTCTCTTCTGCTCCTTTGCTTTTTGTTTATTCTGAGCATTGCGCCTGCGCATTGCTTCTACCCTCCATAGTCGTATAGCCTCAAACTGTGCGGGTCTAACCCGTCTTTTTACTAACTCTATTTCTACTTTGGATATGCGGTCCACATCAAAGGACCCGGTGTCTGGCCATTTATGCTCAATCAAATCTTTTGTGTATTCGGACCATTCTTTTAAGAACAATGTTGAATTCAATCCATGTTTAATCAACATATCAAATGCAGGGGTTCCTTCAAGGGGGGCATAGTGTCTCTTGCCTATACCTCCCTTGTGGGAAGCCGTTTGACCCATCTTGGCGGTATACCGCAATTGCCTAAAACACTCACCTTTCCCAAATATGCACCTATTGGCTAACAATAATAATACATCCTCCTGGCGTATCTAACATATCATATCATCATTTCAACATTACTTCTTCATAGACGGACTTACCACCGTCCTCTTCACAAACCCTGAATCATTATTCCCTTATTCCATCATGCATCCGTCCATACCACTTATCTTAAGGGTCCCGCCAGAGTGTTCCGGACCCGAAGGGCGACAGCCTGCTGTTCCACCGCCGACAGAGCCGGAAAAACAAGGATGACGCGTTGGTTGCAATCAAAGGTGCGGATTCAGTTGTTGGGGCCCCGTGATCAATTCCTTCTCCGGTTCCGCCGCGGCGTTCCTCACCCAGTGACGGACTGTCGCTCCTTCGCGTCCCACTTCTGACACCAAAATTGTGGGTGCGATTTCTCGCCGTCCATAACCAGTACAAGAGGGACCCTGCAATAACTCAGACAGAAAAGAGCCAAGTTAACATTACTTTATTAATGCACAAGCATTCGCGAATGGGCAGCAAGTTCAAACGTCTCGCAAAGCAAGTCGTCAAAGTGCCGCGCTTTGCCCTGCACATCGTGGTCCTTTTATACCCATCTGTTTTACATTGTCATACATTGCTGCACATAGATTATGTCCACCACAAGGCGGTTCCTCCCAGTCATGACTTTGCATCAAGGTCAACAGTTCAACATCTGCTATTGTGGTTTCCTGTTATCTGTTATTCGCTCTCTCTCGTGCCCCTCTGTGTATCTCTGTGCACGAGGCTGTGCTTACTCATTCCTTCCCCACCCGTAATCTGCAGATAGTTTTAGCAGGCTCAGCATGCTTCGACATACAGTGACCAAACACAATTCTTCTGTTAAAACAAGTTCTTGCCAGGTCAGCAGGTCTTAAATGTCGCTGTATAAAGAGAAGGCCTCTTATTTTAACAAAGGGTACATTCTTTTAACACATATGGTGATTAGTACAAACTCCAAGTGTGAGCACAACATTACATATGTATGCGTACCTTCACTCTACTGAGTGAGGGTGAAAGGTGACAACAAAGCGTTTTGAAAAAATTGGCAAGCCAAATCATTGGCTGGGTTGTCATGCTATAGGCAGCTTTTTGGCTTGCTGAATGGAATTATAGGGTGAGAATTGACATCTCATTTATTTCTTAAACTCTTCGCAAGACAAGTTCTGTTGCACATTTAGGCCTCGAATAACACTGGCAGAAGCAGAGTCTAATGTGAGATGAAAATATCGGCCATATTGTGCCCTAGGAATCTGAAGCATCTGAACAATGTCAGTCATGACATCGAGATGATCTTCGATTAAGCTATCTGATCCATTTTTGAATAGTTTGATCAAAGCCTTGATAGACCTTATTATCTTTAATGCACTGAATGGTGCATTATGGGATGTGTCATTTTCCTCCCCCCGTTCTCTTGTGAGCGAGCATGTGGGTGAGCATTTGTGGGTGGGTCAGCCTCAAACACTGGACCATAGCCAGGGCTTGTCGAGTGAACAGATGCTGTCAAGTTTCCCTGAGTATGGCTTCGATGAAACTCGGCTTCAGTGAATGTGGTGCACTGCCGCTTTTCCTGAGATTCAAAACTCAAGATTGGCTGTTTCACTTCTCTGCACTGTGCATGGAGCTGCTATGCTTCATGACAAAGAGCAGTATTCTCAGTCTTCACTTTAGTAATTAACCCTTAAAACTCATTGATTTGTCCATGATAATTATCACATGTTTTGGTTTTTCCTTCGTTTTCATCTAATAGTCTAAATACTTCACTTTCCATTGCACGCAAATCCTTAGTTTTCTCACCACTATCCTTCCTAAGAGGTTGAATTTCTGAAATTGCCTCATCTCTATCTTTTGGGACACCGTTAAAATGGTTTTCAGTGTATTAATTCTCCCTCACTCCCGGCAAATTGTTTGTCCCTCTGAGCCAACTCTATACTGAGATTGCTACATTTGGCCTGCAGTTGCACACACAGCTCTCTAGGTTTTAAATCGCCTTTCATCTGTTCTAAGTTCAGCATCTAAACTGCACTGTAACTCAGCAATGATTTTGGAATCTTTTCCCCGCAGCTTAATAAACGTATGTAACAAAAACCACAAATTGGCACATAACCTAATGACACAGTCAATCTCCTGTTTTCGTTCTTTTGCTTGAAATATTCTAAGAAGACATGTTTGTAAAATGCTTCCTTCATCAAAAATCTCTTTGGGATTTTCTTCCTCCACTTCAGTGCTAATCCTGTCTTTCCAAGTTACCACATTTTCAGATGACCATGTAGCAGAGTCAAACAGTTTTGTCTCTAAGCAAGTAGATACATCTGAAAATGTGGCTTCTATTTCTAACATCTCCGAACCTTTACCCAATAGCACAATAGTTAGAAACTCAGTGTGAACACTGCACAATCACTGTCCCTTCCCTAATAATGTACTTTAGGTCAGAAAATGAGCGAACAATATGGTTATGCTATACTATGCAAGGCCACGCCCATTAATTGCTTTACCGCTTCCAGGCCAATGCACCATAAATATGTTAGGGTATTTTGGTGAGCCTGTTGGGGTATTTCGTGGTATTTTGGTGATCCCCAAATACATAATACTACCTGATAATATTCTTATATCGGGATCATAAACGATAAGCCAAAAACCAGGCCTGGTGCGCTCTAGTGCACAATTTCGTTGTCGTGTGGTAATTGGGGTCTGTTTGGCGGTATCTCAGAATACACTTATCAGGTCACCTGAATACTGTCATCTATGTAACCAGTCCCTTAGGATATGAGCCCATGCACAGTGGCCTGTCTTACCTTACATTTTACCACATGCAGTAAAATGAAAATACCACAAGTGGTAAAACAAAAATACATTACCAGCTTCACACCTGTCTGTATGCTATCACAAGTAACTAGGACACATAATAAACAGACCAAGGCTGACTTACTTCTTTCTTTTTTGTGCTTTATAAGTATTTAAGATTTATGAAAAGTACAAACAAACATGTGCAATGTACTGAGTTTTCACATGACATTCCATGTGAGTCAGACATGAAAATAGCTACAAACACATTTCATTTATAAAACTTCCCACATGGTAAATTGATTTTTCTCCTAATGGGCTTGAAACAAACATTTTTTGCGATAGATGGCCAGAACGCTGCTACACTGACCTTGAAGCCTATCACTAGTCTTGGCAGCTTATAAACTTTCTGTTACATCTGAAGTGTGCTACTTCGATGGTGAAGAGCACATGAAAAATAACTACCCACGGTTATAAAGATAGAACACAATTTTTCAGCCTGTGACTGCCTGTAAAATGCAACCACAAACAACCAGATCGCACACCTCACTTGGACCTGTGAACTCACCAAAAACACACTTCGTTCTGTGTGCCCTCAAACCGCGAGCCAGAAATTCTCTCCACCCAGCAGCCTGGAAAGCCTGCCCAGAAAGTTTCCTTATCTACTTCCCTCCTCTCTCTGCATGGATGAACTCAGCGGAGTCTTCCGAGCCAGCCTGCGCAGACACTCTCAGCAAATGCAGCACTCTCCGATAGCCCAGGGAGAAGGACCAACCCCTTTAACTTCACTGCACATCCCTTTTAATCCAGCTTCTGAGATCTGCCCATGAAATGTGTGCTTGCGTAAAGAAAGTGTAAGGAAATGCCTGTCTCTGACTATGATGTCACGCGCCACTCAATAACACCCCCCAATTGGCCAACTCTCTAGAAAGTTCCAGAGAGCACATGTTCAGCCTGTACCTTTGCACAGAGATTCAGGCAAAAAAATGGAAACAAAAGAGTTTCATTTCTGCGCTGGTTCCTGCTCTGAAAGTCTTTTAAGCAATAAGCTTATTTTGAGAAAAATGAATTTCACATTCCTAAGCTCACATCTTGTCACGTATTCACTGCAGAATAAGTTTAATTCTTCATGGTTATTGCATTTTTCCAAGCACATTGAACAGTCTGTGCTGGTACCATTTCATAAAATGAGCCGGGTTGTACCATAGTGCTGCACCAATATCTTGCACCAAAGAGCCATGGACTGAGCTGCCTTGAACATTAGTGTGGGGATAGATTAGTAATTTAGGGGTGTGTTAGTAAGTAAGTAAATTGTTAGCATTACATTTCATTGCAAATCAGTACATAGTGAACCATGTTGTGGTGCAAATGATAAAATCAGCTTTTATGCAATTCCAAATTCAAACCCCCCTTTTATCCTCTGTTTTCCATGCATTCACAATACTGGCTCACACCAGATTTAGCCCAGTCTCTCACACTCTTGTTGACAAATGGGATCAGTTTTCATTTTTATGAAATTCTGTTCTGGCTAAAATTCGGAACAACTTTTTTCCTTACAGTGAGGGTGAGGATGAGGCCTCTTCATGGTTGGGATACCCCGGGGCAGGGCCACAACTTGGACACCTTTAACTTGTTCCCTCCAGACTGGATAAGCTCTGATAAAAATGTTCCAGCGAGTATGCTGTCATGGAGGCATCTCATGAGGTGAAAGTGGCCTACACAGATACATATCGGCACAAGGAGCAGGGCCAGTAATTTGAGTTTTCTCTGAAACGGTCTTCCCCATAGGGGAAGGGCTGGCTCTTGTTGTTTTTTGCTGGGCTCCCACTTCCCCTTTTGACAAGGCCACACTATTGGCCTTCTTACATAATGTCAAGCAAACATCATGAACCTCTGGCGGAATCGGACTGAGAAAGATGGCAGAGTTTGAGGGGCATTTTGTAACCTTACACCTGAGTAACCCGGCCCCTGGGGGAAATTCAGGTGGAGATTAGCCCGAGGAACCAGGTGAGCACGATAATCAATGGAGGGGGTAGGAGGAGTCAAAGCCACACAAGAAGCAGTATATAAGGGAACAAATGAAATGGGGGAGTTCGGGTGAGGTTAATGAGAGAGGAGTGTGGAGGATCAGAAGAAGGAACCGGACTCAGTCCCTGCCTACCTTACTAACTACAGCACTCAGTCAGGATGAATGTCTAAAAACAAAACCAGTCTTCTGTCCCAAATCGAAGCTATTTTACCCTACCTCTATTATAAATAACTAAGGTCAGGAGAATTACTCCTGTCTCCTGGTGCTTGTGATTTGTCCCACGTTTCTTCTCAGTTTTCTTACCCTTTTTTTGAGTGGTTAATCATTTCCTTCTACTTATTCTTCCTGGTCTCATTTCCCTTGCTCTGTTCAACAGACCATAGGCAAATAATCCATTGTAATCCACTGAATCAAGTTTTGCAGTTCTTTTAGGGGACTGGTACTTCTCTTGTCCTTATTCTTCCTTGTCAGCTTAAATTTATGTAGGTTCCTTTTCTGCCCATTGCAGGGTTTTTTAATCTCTGTTACACTTTTCTTCTCTCTTTGATAGCAGCTCAAGTTTCAATTATAATTTCCCCATCCCCAGGGTGTAGTTTCATGTATGAGTTTGGGTTTCCTATCTTCAGAGGTAGGTTCTCCCCAAATGTCTCTCTTTCCTGTGTTCTCTTCCTTATTTCTGAAATATGGGTAGGCCTTCTCTTTTCCCCAAAGTGGTAAACCTCCAATTTTACTTCTTTCCCATGCTATGGTTTTTGTTTCTCTTATCTCATTCAAACAGTTCTGTTTCACAGGATTATTTCCAATGTCTTTCCCATTAATGCTGGGACGAGTTTTGCTTAACTTTCATTGAGTCCCCTTAGTCGCGCTAGTATTCCCATTCCTCATTTTACCTTCTGAATTCCAGGGTAGCGTCGGCAGTGCAAGCAGACCCTTGGATTATCTTCCCTCTGCGGCTTCCTTTCCATGACGTCTCCATCCTTGATGTGCCGTCATTGTCTTTGGCACGTCACAGCAATAGTGACTCGGACTGGGAGCTATTTGCTCCCCTAGATGGTCTCAGCGCTGTTGAACGGGTAGACTAGCAACCCCACTGATTCTGTGGTCGCTCCACTGCCGCTCTTTCTCCTCCTCCTTGCCTGGCTTTCTTCCCCTTTCGCACAACAGTTGTTCAACATTGTTGGTTCTACACTGTTGCGGCTCTGTCATGCAGCTGCTCCACTTTCTCTCATAGCCCCACTTTCTTTCACTCCATTACACACAGGAAGCTTTCCCTGTGTCTCTCAGGTCCTCGCTCTCTCTCTGCCTCTGCTCTCCACCTCTCTCTGTTCTTGGCCTTCTCTCTGCTCTCAGCCTCGGCCCTGTCTCAACCTTCTCTCCCTCACTTGTGGGCTTCACATCGCTGTTCAGCTTCATCGTCTCAATCCTTTTAAATTGATATTTTCCATTTCTTGTCGTTCATAACATAGCTTCATGTTATCTTCACAAGTTTTAGTTTTAAACTTTATTTTCAACCACATTAGACAGACAGAATAGCATTACCAAATGAAGGTACAAACATTGGCATCAGAACATGAGTGGCATCTGTACTTTAATCAGCCGACCATCAGCCCACCCATACATACAATGGGATCCCAATGTTCTACTCAGTTCTGGCTGTCCTTGTTACCCCATTGATATGTTCTCTTCCTGGGCCAAGTAAGCAAGGAGTGGGGTCAAATGTATTTTGGCTGGCAGGTTGCAGACACCATAGCTATAAAAATGTCCTCCCTCTCCCTTTCATCCCAAACTTCACGCTTAGGTCGTTGCTGCCTCCATCAGCCTCCGAGACCACGAGGAGGAGTCAATTCCCAGAGCAACATGCACATCAGGTAATGATTTAGAGAGCTGCATCTGCCTGAAATTACCTTTATTTCATTTTTCATGTCTGTGCACGAGTGGCGCTGCAATTACTTACAAAGTGAAAGTGAATCTGCCTTTTCAACATCTTTCTTGGGTTTTGCCCATCTGAAACACTGCAGTGAGCGTACTGAGTGTGTTGCTTGCCCGTGGGAGCCATTTCATCACCCGAGACCACACACTTCCATCATGGCCACCACCTCCATTTGCCCTGTAGCTCCCCAACTGCCTGCCCTACTGCTGTTTCGATTGGCCTAACCTTCTTGCAAATAGCCAATCAGGCTGCCGGGAAGGCGTGAGCCGGCCTCCGACAAAGGCCTGACTAAGGACCCCTATCTGTCCCTTTCCAGTCCTAGGAGGGCCTAGAGGTCCTTCTTTGTACTTGCCCCCTCTCAAGGTTTGTCCTACCACCCAGACGTCATGACTGCTTCTCAAGTGACATCTGTAAGGAATGCATGGTGGCAATAGTAAGTCAGACACAAGTGACCACAGTTCAAGGGTGGTTACTGAACTTTTGCAGGGGTGTGATAAACGCCTAATCTAAACCTAAATCTAAAAATGGGAGCAAGCTACGGCCAAATAATAAAGAAGGCAGTCCTAGTGGAGTTGTGTCAACATAAAAAGGGACTATACTAAAAAATAACGTTTGCCAATCCTTATTACTAGATACAAATAGTGTGGGGTGCAGTTCGCTAAAAAGAAAAAGTGTTCACAAAACAATAAGTCAGGATACTTGGGCAGTTGGCCTCCCTTGCACACTTTTTCAGCACGGGGCAAGGCAGTTCACTCCGAGCAAAGCGCACACTCTGGCTTCTGCGATACAGTTCCAGTTTCACAGTCCACAGAACTCGAGACCTTCTGTGTTCAAGGCTCTTCACTTCTTACCAGTCTCTTGACAAAGAGGGCCTGCTGTAACAGAAAGACATGCAAATGTTCTCTTTAGCGTTCACAGTATTCACTTTGAGTAGTCACCCTGGATCCCACTCTTCCGGGCCCTAATCCGTTCAATGTTGGATCCCCCCTCTTCCGGGCTCAGATCCATTCATCCTTGGATCCCCCTCTTCTGGGCTCAGATCACTTGACCAAAACAAGGTTCAATTAGTCCAATTGGATTTACGTCATACTGTCGAAGATCTTTGAATGTGCACAGGGTTAGCAAGACTCACTTCATGACCACGTCAATCTCAATATTTCTTTCACACTCAGCATCAGTTGGATATCTAACAGAGACTTTTGAATGAGTACCCACGTAGTGCCAGACCACTCTGGGGAAATCGAGAAAAGATACCATACACAGAGTTCAATTATTAAGTTCTTTCTGGCTTTCAATTACAGTTGCTTTGCTCATTGCAAACGCTTCATATAATGTTGCCACTTGCAAACTAGGTACGAAACACAAGCTGATTTGGTATCACTCTCTCCAACTCACCAGCTGTGTTGCTTTTTCAGACGTGGCTTTGTTATAGGAACAAGGACAGTATCAATGCGGACATCGCTCCTCCATCAAAGGGGGGGGGGGGTAGAGATAGGGTGGTAGTTGGCTGGGCAGGTAGGGTCTGCTGAAGGTTTTTCTCAGGAGGGGACGCACAAGGGAGTGCTTGAGGGAGGAGTGGAAAGATCCAGTGGCAAAAGAATGATTACAGAAATCAGCAAGTGTGGGGGCAAGAGAACCAATGCTGTCCTTGATGGTTCTAGATGGGTTCCATGTGTTAATATCCCTGCAAAAATATTGCGATACAAAAATATCACCATATTTTTGCAGCAATATTGACCCATGGACCCTGGGGGGGGGGAACCCCCGCAATCCCAGCATTATTTTAAAATATGCGAGGGACACCCCCGCAATCCCCGCTCCCACAAATTATCCCCCCCAAAAATATTGCCTATGGCAAGACAAACAGCCATATGTACGGCAATATTTTTGGTGGGAATATTTTGTAGGGATACCTCTTGAATGAGTAAGAGGAGACCTGTTTAGAAGAGACCTTTGTGGAGCAGACAACTCTGGTGGCGTATTCAGGTGTGACAGGGGAGAGGGAGGACAGAGAAGGGTAAGGGGAAAAGGGAGGCAAGGGGGAGTGGGAAGGGTTGGGAGGGAGAGTAGCAAGGGTGTTCAGGATGTCCCGAAGTTTTGTGGAGAAGTGAGTGGCCAGCCCATCACAGAGAGCCTGGGAAGGGGAGGAGGAGACTGTAGAATGGTTGGCTAGTTCCCTGCAGATCTTGAAAAGTTCTGCAGTGTTGCTGTATGCACCAGAAATCTGTGCCTGTATGTGGCTTCTTTTTCTTGGCACAGATGAAGAGTCTGTATTGCCTTTGGAGCAGGCAACAGACCAGTTTGTCAGAGGATGTGCCAGAGGTTTACCACTTAAGTTCGGCTGCTCTGCATTTTCGTTTCAGGGCCGCAAATTCAGAGTCGTACCAGGTGTTCCGCTTAGGGACGGGTTTCAGGAGGATCCTCATGACTGGGGCAAAAATGTCATGAGTATTGGTAATGGACAAATGGAGGTTGCCAAGAGCTGAGTCAGTGGGGGGGATGGGACAATGTGGGATGAAGGTGGGGGTGAAGACAGAAGCGGACACCCGTTTCATCAGGCGGATGTTAGTGTATGAAGTTGGCAGGCCTGTTGGGGGTGCGGTCAGATGGCCAAAGGGACCCAAATGGGAAGAGAGAATGGTCAGACCAATAGAGAGGGGTGACAAGTGGGGAGGAGAGAGAGGTCACAGTGAATGAGGGCATCAAGAGTGTGTCCAGCCAAGTGGGTTGGACCAGAGGGGAGAATGGAGAGGGACAGAGAGGAGCAGAGGTCAATGAAAAGATTAGATGCTGTGACAGGGGAGTCCAATTGAATGTTGAAATTTCCCATGAGGAGGAGATTGGAGGTGGATGAAAGTAAGGAAGAACAGAAATCAGCCCATTCAGAGAGGAATAGGGTGGTAGTGCCAGGTGGAGGAGGGCGAGAAAACCAATTTGCGCACCAGACTCTATAAGGAAGAGTAGAGCTGGGTGGGTAAGAGGAAGGAACCCACTCATGGAAGATTAGGGCAACCCCACCGCCAACACGGTGAGGTTGAGGCTTGGAAATTATTCTGTAGCCCTCACGGAGGAGGGAATCAAAAGCAGTGACTGAGCTGGCATTGAACCAAGGCTCGGTAAGAGCGAGAATGTCGCGGTCAATGTCTTCAAGGAGGAGGCACGTGTTGGCTGAGTGGGCATTGAGAGTTGCCAAGTGAAGGTAGTCTTCGCCTTTGAACATTTTTTGGGGAAGTGTATAAGGGAGTGGAACATTGGTAGGGTGGGGAGGGGTAGAGAGATTAGTGGGAGAAGAGGCAGGGGGAAGTAGGAAGTTAATGAATGACGGCACAATCCAGTCAAAGAGAGTGCGGTTGGGTTGAGGACCCTGAACCAAGATAGTGCCTGTGTGGTAGACATTAATGAAGCAACGTGAAGATGAGAAGCCGGCCAAGAGGACTACCCACTTGGAAGCACTGTTAATGGGAGAGGATGAGGAAGGAGTAGAGATGAGATGAGGGTTCCCTTAGGTCTGGAGAGGGGACAACGAAGAGGATATCAGTGAAAACCTCTCTGACTATAGCCTCCAGGTGAATCTTCCTTCTTCCACTCTGCGACCTATCCAGTTAATCCAGAATAGGGCTGTGAGACTTATCATTGGCCTTAAGCCCAGGAATCGCATCTCTCCTGCCCTAAAAAGTCTTCACTGGCTCCCGGTTGCTGCACGTATTAAATTCAAATCCCCCTGCGTCATCCACAAGGCTGTCTGGGCCCGGGGACCACACTATCTTCAACTTTATCTCACTAAATATTCTACTTCTAGACCTCTACGTTCCTCTGGCACCAACTCTGTGTCTAAAGCATTTCGCTAAACAGAGAGTGGGGGGGTTGATCATTCTCCACCCCTGGCTCCTACCTATGGAACAGCCTCCCCCTCTCTCTATGCCTTGAGCAGGACTTCCTTAAATTCAAGAAGCTCAAGACTTTCCTCTTTACCTCCTCCTTCCCTTCTCTCCTCTGCTAAAGTCATGATCTCTGCTTCCAAAAGGTCAGGGTTTTCCCAACTCCCTTGGAAGCAGATCCATAACCCAGGTTCCGAGTGCCAACCAGTCCCAATTGGGACCTTTTGGACCCAGTCCTGGCGCCAGTGGCACCAGGCTCATAAATATGCCCAGTCCCAGCGCTGGAAGCACCGGGCTCATAATGCTTGGGTGGACTTACCTGCAGCAGACCATGCTGCTTACTTGCCTGCCAGTTGAGCCTCTGATCCTCTTCTGTTTGGAACTTCTTTTCCTGTTGGGTGGGGCAGGAGCCACTCCCTAGATTCAGAACACTGGAACTCTTCTGGAAAGGAGGAACTCTTTTCTTACCTAGGCGTGGCTGTGGAAGGAGACACCTAAGCACTACAGGAGGCTATTTAAACCACACCCGATGGATGAATCTTGCTTTGCGTTATTCTGCATCCTCTGCAGCAGAACGCTCATCGTGTCTTCTGCATCTGATCCTGGGCCTAAGGAAAAAGGCTTACCATCCTGAATCCAGTCTTCAGCAACACCTATAAAGACAAGAAAGAACAGGTTAGCATTACGGTCTTCAGTGACAGCTGTTCACTTACCTGGTCCATCGGCTGTCACCAACGCCTCGCGCTGCATTCCGGCATCTGAAAGACAAAGGCTTACCTACTCTTCGTGCGCTCCGGAGGTCTTCACACTGCATTCCGGCATCTGAAAGACAAAAGCTTACCAACTCTTCGCACGCTCCGGAGGCCTTCGGCGCTGCATCCTGCATCTGAAAGACAAAAAAAAAGGTGCTTTTAAAGACATCGGGGAACTTTAATACTCACATGCCATTACTCCTTTCCACATCTAACCCAGTGGGTATTCCGGCACCCTGCAGCCGCTCCGAACTTGTACCTGCAAAATAAAAAGACAGTTAGAGCGCATCGTGAAGCAGGCAACAAGCGCTTACTTACGTGCTTCCAGGCGCTTCTATTCATCACACGGGCTCCATCTTCAACTCACTTCAGCCCGTCATCCGCCATCGCCGGAACCCTGCAAAACAAGAAACATCATTACTAAAGACTTTAAAGACATTAGAATTACTCGAAACTTACCGTTCGTGCAGTAAACGACGGACAGCAGTCCTCTGAAGTCAAGAGGCCTGCTCCCCTTATCCAGTGAAGAAACTAGTTACAGCACCCTGCCCCGAGGCAGATTGAGAGCACGGCGTTCACTTACCTAAGGTGAGAGCGTTAACCTTTGGGGTTCTACAGGAGAAGAGAAAGGGAAGAAGAGAGAGACATTCAATAACCCAGTTCCTTAATCCCATATTTTCTATCTGCAGACATCTTACCCTTCGAGTCAGACATACAGTGCACAGAGGTCCAGCCCAAAGAGCCAGCCGTGTGTTACACATCACCTTTGAAGATACTTTCAGCGCAGGGGAGCGTTGATTGATACGGGCTCGTTGCTGCCTAGTTACTTCACTGGCAAGAGCCAGGATGTCCATGACTTCAAATTCTGGCTCCCCAGCTACTACTACTGGCTGCAGTGGCATTGCTACCCGGGTCCCAGGTTGAACAGGTTTAAGGAGAGACACGTGGAACACAGGATGAATCTGCATGTTTGACGGCAGAGCTAGTTTGACCGCCACAGGATTTATCACGGAGGTCGAGCTTTTTTTAAAGTTTTAAAGTGATTTCCCGTTCTGCCAGTGTCTTCTCTATAGGGGACAACAGAGGCAGGAGGAGGAAGAGGCGGAAGTGGGCCAAGAGGAACAGGTTGAACCACCGTCCGATGTATAGGAAACGCCTGGGCGGAAGGCGGAACAGGGGGTTCAGGGTAAATTTCCTTGAAAAGACCCTTAAAATATTCCTTCATGGGGTCAGAGTGCATGAGCATCTGAAACTTCTCAAAAAATGCATCCTCAGAAGAAGGTTTTGGCGTTGGGGCAGGCAGAGGCTGCTCATAAGGGGCATACCCCCAAGAACGCAAGGAGGATAGTTGCCAAAAAGGCCCACCACCGGCCAGGTCCACATAGACCAGCGGAGCAGAAGCAGGAGGAAGCAAGACTGTATGAGGCAGCGATGCCCAAGCTTGCCAGTCATAAGAAGGACGGAACAGGTTTTTGTTATCCACAAGGCGTGGAAACTGCTGCTCAGCCCCAAAAGGAATACTCCCAGCACCAGATGTTGTGAACGTAGGTGAAATGGAGGTGTCCAAAATGGCTGCGGTGGACCAAGGTGGTTGGGACGCCATTTTGTCGACACCTGAAGAGAACTGCGTCACTTGTGTCGATGAGGCTATTGTCCCCTCAGGTGAAACAGGGGACTTAAGCAACACCTTCGCCTTGACACAAGTATTCCCTGCAGAGCCGGTAGTGGGAGGTCTCGGATGTTTACAAGACATTTTAGAGATTGCCCCAAAATTAGCCTCCAGAGGAGCAACCTCGGCTGAGCCGGTAGTGGAGGAGTTATGGTCCGTGACCGCCCCCCCTTTGCCCACTCGACAGAACCGCTATCACTGCGACCCTGAGCGCTGGAATGTTGATGAATCCACCTCACAGACAAGACCCTCAAAGCCGGTCTCTCGGTTCTGTCGTTAGTGACCTTAGTCTCGAGATGAGGAACCTCGGTTTTCATCCCGGTACTAATATCTCCCTCAAGAGGGGCCTCAAACCGTGGCTCGGTATGGAAACCTTCAGAAACGGAAATCTCAGGGTGTACCCCGGTGTCAGTGTAGAAAGCTCCAGAAATGGAGACCTCAGGGCGAACCCCGGTATCCAGAGCCGCAGACGAACTGGGCTGAACTTTAGCACCTAACAAATGATCCTCGGAACGTTGCCCGGTTTTGGCAGGTCCGTCGTGGGAACCCTCAGATAAAACCCTGGTGCACCTATTAGGCCTACGAGGCACCTCAGGGGAACCCCTGGTAACAGAGCTACGTGAGCCCCTCGGGGACCTGGAAGATGCCGGGAAGGAGTACCCTGGCCAGGGCACCCTAAAAAGTAAAGAACTTACTGGGCATTTCTTCTTTTTGTCAATGAAAAGCTGGAAATGAGGAACGCGCTGAAACACTTCCTCCCACCGAAGAAGACGATTTTGAAGTGCCCGAACGGAGAGGGAGTCGCAGTAGAAAAATGAGACCCAACGATGGTCCAGGCCCAGACACTCCAAACAGAGAGAATGGGGATCCACCCTAGCGAAGCAACGCTTGCATAAAGAACAGGAAACAAATCCCAGACGCTCCGGCATAGACGGATGGATGACCGCAGAACTGGAGCAGGAAGGAAGGACAAAAGGAATACAGCAAAAATTCCCGTTGATGCTAGTGCGTCCAGCCCCGACCGTGCAGAGAAAAGAACTGAAGGGCGATGCGCGGGGCAGAGCTCAGGAGGGCAGGGTCACGGCCATGTACGGTGCCCCGTGTAAAAATAGAAGAATGACGCACATTTTCAATTTTGATGCTTTTTATCAAAAGTGCTTTGGTCCCGTCCCGAAGGACGGGAATGCCCCAGAAGTATGGAGGAAAGAGGACGGGATGTAGGAGTATAACACTGTTCACTTCGTTTTCTCACAATGCAGGATTCACTTCACTTAGCTTTCTCCTGACATTCCCTCTGTTGGGCTCACATTGCCATTTTAACACAGTTCAAAAAGAAAGTTATGCTAGACCTCTTAGGTTCTTCTCTTACCCAAGTCTGGGTCTCAGCCCCCAGTCAGGCTTTCCCTTAAGCCCCCAGTCAGGCTTCACACAGTTCTACTATAACATACGGTTGCCCTCCGTCTGGCTCAAACCTCTCAGTGGTTCTCACGCCTTGGCTTCCCTCTATCGGGCTCAAGCTGCTAGGCCTTCCACTATTTGTTGAATGAGAGAGTTTAGAGTGGGCAAGAATTTTTTCAGGAACCCCAGACTGACCACTCTGACCATTATTCCGTTATCATTCCTTTTGTACGCTTCCCTCAGCCGGGCTCAAGCTGTACTGGTTTTCACATTCGCCCCAATGCCTCTTGGGACCTATAGTTGCTTTATATTTTGTCTGGGTTTCCCTTTCTCACACTCGAGTACTCATTCTGCTTCACTCCCCCGTTCCAGCCACGCATACACTTACCAGGTTCCTCTCTTCATCCATTGTAAGACTTACTCAGCTAACATGGCGCTGGTGGGTAGCTCCCGGGGGGGATTGGCAGGGGGGGGGGGGGGGGCAAGAGTTCTGGTAGGAGGTCAGGGTCTCATCACCTGCCCCTCCTGCACCTGGACTTTCTTTTGCATGCCCAGGGGAAGCAAGCAGGCTGCAGTCTGCCTTTTTTAGCCATACAGAGGTAAGGTTCTTTAGCTGTGCTGTAGCCCCACACAGGTGCTGCCGTCAGCACCTCGCCCTTCCTCCTCCTCTGGGCACTCTCCACGGCCTCCTCTGCTCCCTCCTGCTTCTTGGTGTGCTTGGGTCTGTGGTAGGGATCCTCGGCCGGACTCAGCCTTGCAGCTTCCCTCCTCTTCTCCCAAGAGCAACTTCCTTCTCTCTCTTTGCAGGCCCCTTTTAAGCACATGTGTGATATTAACAGGCTGCAGGTGTGTGGTTAGGGTTGGGCCTGCCTGACTCTGCCTGGCCTCGTTAGTGTGACAAAATGGCTGTCATCCATAGGAGTCAATGGCGCAGGGAGTGCCATGGGTAATCTTCATTCCTCCTTGTTGCTTCTTCTTCACAGTATTTGGAGGACAAATTGAATGAAGAGGATTCTGGGAAATGTAGTGAGTTGTAGATCTTGGGAGAAAATGGGTTGAAGAATTATAAAAAAGTTTGTCAAGAAAAAAAACAGGGATCATAGAGCTTGTAGTGTTTCACTGAAGAGGAAGGCAGGTTATTGTCAGAAAGGGGAAGAACAGATGTATCATGGTGGATGAATGTGTTTTCTCCTGCCTTTACTTAAAGGAAAGTACTGGGGTAGGATGGGACTGTGGTGGCAACATCCCATAAAGACTGAGGGCTTGTCGGATAGGGGTGTATCGTAAAAAAAGGGATACCTTGTCTCGCCCAAGGACGTTCCTTCAGTGGGCCCCAATGGCCACTTGCCCAGGTGATCATCCCTCGTTTTTCCTTCCCCAGGGTCAGGATCCAAGAGCAATGGCCCTCCCCTGGTCACCTGAACAAAGGATGACTGGGGTCTACCAGTGAGTACACCATCAGGTTTCTCACAAATGATCTCAAAAATAGCATTAGAGAAGCCAGGGTCCGCGATAATAGAGGCATAGGTATTAACAAGGCCAACTGTGTTGCCATATATCTTACCCCACACTATCATATAACGGCCCATTCACCCCTCTTACATTTCATAACAAAAAGTTAACTGGCTCCCACCCTCCTTTGTCATCGAGACCAGCCATGCTCACAGTCCTCGCCAAATCTGCTCAATCCCAACACCCCATTGTGCCACAATATGATTGCTGCTCTGTCTGTCATACTTTTAACTTTAACATCCGAAACCCTCACCCTGCAACCACCCCATATTGAAACTTCAAAGAAAACGGTGCAAGCTGCAGCTCAACTCAACAGACTAGGGCTGCCGGAACGAGAATTAATGTGCATTCATACACCTTCAAACAATGTATGAAACAAGACTGCAGTACGCATTATAGGAAAACTTGCACACACCCCAACCAGCCATGTCAGTAGAGGCTAGGGACACATGGGCCCTCATTACAAGTCCGGCACTGGACCATAGTGCGATTAGCACCATGGTCCATGCCGGAGTCGGCATGGTGGATGGCGGAATTACCGCCCCAATCCACGGTGAGTGGGGCGGTAATTCCCCATTCACCATTTGCCCTTCCCCATTCCCATTTTTGCCCCATAGGGCATAATAGGGATGGGGAAGGCGCTAATTACGGCGCCGTAATTAGCACCAAGGTCGATTAGCGCCTTGGACTTTAACGCCTGCAAAAAGCAGGCGTTAAAGTGTGAATCAGGCGTTAAGGGTTAACGGCGCCGACGGCGCCGTTACACCCTTAACGCCTGACTTGTAATGTGGGCCATGGTTACTGGAGACCAATTCCCCCCAGCACAATTATCAACCGAGGATTAATCCAGTCTGGTACTGGTTGAGGACGTCCGCCCCAGGAGGGGATAGACACTGATCTACTGCAGAACATCCCCAGGGGTTAAACAAAATGTGCTCTGCCCCATGTAAAATACAGAGCCTTTTGATATTGATGTTTTATTTCTATCGCGCTCGTACACAAGTATTTCAGAGCACGACAAGGGAAGGGAGGGGAACAGGGGAGAACAAAACAGCGATCTTACTAGACCCAGCGACATTGAGAACATGCAAGTGCATGGGGGGGGTGGAGGGGGGAGTACATGGAAGGGGGGAGAAGTGGAAAGTGCGAAGCAGAGTGGAAACAGATAAATAATAAATAAATAATAAAGGCAACCAACAGTGGTAGTGCAGCCAGCAATTTGCAAGTGCTAGGTTTAAGGCAGCAGACAGGGTAGGTCTGATAAGTGCAGGAAGAAAAAGGGGGGGCTGTATGGGTACAGATACAGACCCCATGCAAGTGGTGGCCCGGAGGCAGTGCGGGAGGGTGGCAGGCTGAGCAGGTACCTGGGCCCAAAGGACAGAGGGTGGCCAGGTGCACAGTGCCAAGAGAGAACAGATCAGCAGGGGAGAGGGGGAGCAAAGGCAGAAGAAAAGAGGTCTTGAGGTGCTTCCGGAACCGGAGATGGTTCTCCTCAAGTTTTAGAGTGGCATGGAGGCTGTTCCAGAGGGAGGCCCCAGCCGAAGACAGATCTACCTCCAGCTTGTTTCTTTGAAAAACGACTGACCCTGAGGGAGGTAGTGGTAGAGGAGCAAAGAGCTTGAGAGGACAGGGAGCCTTGACAGGAAAAGGCTGGCATAATGGACCTGCTGTTCTCACAACACATGCTTGACCAGGTTGTATGATCATCTGGTCGCCTGGACCCCAGCCGAGAAGTCCAGATACACATGTATTGTACTGGCCTCAAATTGGAGCAAGCCTCTTTCTCTGGATAACCGCAGAATGTGGTCTCTGTCGCGATAATTTAACAGTCGCGCTAGGATCATGCACTGAGGTGCACCAGGCTTAGGAGCACAAACCTGGTTATGGTGGACATGTTCCACAAAAAAGTGTGCTGAAAAGGCGACATCCTCAAAAAGAGACTTTAGGAGACCCTCCACATATTGCTCCACAGGCCCCTTCAGTGTTGCCTCCAGCACTCCCACTATACGTATATTATTTAGAAATGAGTGCGACTCGAGGTCTTCACACTTCGCTCTTACAGCCATTAGCTCTTTTGTGACCCCCTTCAGCAACTGATTGTGTGAAAGAATTGTATCTTCAAGTTGTCCAATTCTCATTTCGGTTTCAGTGATGCACCCGCTTTCTTTATCCATCCTGGCCTTCAGGGAGATGATGTTAGCCACTATGTCATTCAGTTTGGTATTAACTGAGGAAAACCCAGACTGCATTGCAGCCATTAGAGGTTCCAACCTGGCAAGCGCCACTGCCTCACCCGCCGAGGTAGTCTCCGCAGCAGAACTCGGTACTCTGCCAGGAGTACTGGCGAAGGAATCTATTGGGCCATGCTTCTTGGCTGCCCCTTTTGTCATTACCAATACCTACAATGTCTCAGCAGGTGCATCTGCCTCCAGGCAAGCCAGCTGCGTGAGTCTCACAAATAGCCATAGGTCCAGCCCACACTCCATCCCGCTCAACAGGGCTGGGCACATCCCAATCCAGTCAGGCACTCCCCGTCAGGGCCACCTACCAGGTGCTCCCCCTGTCCAACATGGGGTCCTATGCCAATGTACTAGAATGGGGCTTTACCAGCATGCAGGCAGCTTGAACTCCACAATCAATGTGACGAAAGACCATTAATGTTCCTGGCTCCCGGCCTGCCACGACTGCTCCTTCACATTAAGTACGTGCAATACATCAAAGACAGCCAATGCAAACTGCCGTAAATCCAGGTCCTGGGAGGGGCGTCAACTCTATCACGTTGCCCCCAGCCTTGCTTCACACCACCACCTCCAATATGCAGCCTGATGGAGGCTACCAGGTTCACAGGGCACACTATCGCCTCAGAGGACGAAGGATTCATGTCAGCCTCCTGTTCCATGTAAGGAGCAGTCCGTTCAGTGAGACACCTCTGGGGTGCCCCGCAGTACCCTATGTTACACAGGCACTGCAGCCCCACATCCGGGGCCCACAGCCTAGCCTGCGCTGAGGGCACCAGAGAGCCACACGTTTCGGCCTTGATCAGCAGGCCAGCGCTGAGCCCGGAGCACCCTGCATCACAGGCCACCTGTCGGGAGTAGTCTCCTCTGGCAATCGCAGGCACCTGCACCTCAGCAGCTGGTCTAGGCGCTGATCACCCCCTCTGCCAGCGTTTCACACCTCCAGACTTTCAAATCACTAAGCCAGAATGCAGGATTCCAACAACTAGATTTCTGATGGGCAGGAGCCTCGCAATTAAGCAGCCATGTCTTTTGCTACTCAGTAGTGCCCCGATCTTCACGAGTTTGATAACAGTTTGGTATATTGTAAAAGTCCACATAAGCCATCAGTTCCAGGCCCTCAGGGAGTTCCTCACTGGAACAGGGGTCCTCATCCCAAAAAGAGGAGTCTCACCCAGTGAGGACCCACTTGCCTCGACCACTGGGGATGGTGTAACGGGGGGTGGGGAGGCTCCTCCTCGGGGAGAAGGGCCGTATTCCCTCAATTCATCCCATGATGCAGACCAAGAGTGTGTCAAAGGTGAGTTATTGGTTTGTGAAAGAATAAGGTACTTCTTTGTGAGAGTGTGGAGAATTAGTGAGATGGGTGGGTGAAGCTAAGTGAAAGCGAAATGAGAATGAGTCAGGGTGTGAAGTGTGATAGGGGTTAGAATGTAAGTGGGAAGAGGATAGAATTAGAGTAAGCGCAGTGGAGAGCAGTGGAAAGGGGAGTGGAGAAGAGACGGTAGTAGAGATTGGAAAGGAGAGTCGAATGGATAGGGAGTACAGAGTACAGTGGAGAGGAGAGTAAAGGGTAGTAGGGAAGACGATCAGAAGGAGAGAGACACAGAATGAGAGCAGATGGAGTTGTGTGAACATCAGACGGACAGAAGTAGTGATAGAGAGGGAGATAAAGTATAGTGTGGGAGGAGGAAGGGGTGAAATAGTAGAAGGAGGTAAAGAGAAAGAACACCAGGGCGCGTAAGAGTAAGGCAAAGTGAAACAGAACAGTTGAGAAAGGCACCACATCCCTTTGTGAGACACAGTTATTGCTTGGGAGTTAAGATAGCATTGCCCTAGAAAAAGCCTACAGGGGGAGAGTGGGCTGAGGCCTTTAGGCCACCACTTCCATTGGTTTTCCAGACAGTAGGGCTTACCAATCTCTAGGGGATGGAAATATCTGGGATAGGGAGGAGGGATGCCCATGGCAGGCAAGAGAGGGAAAGCCTTCAGTTTGTCCTATTACGCTCAAATACCAACAGTAGATAGGCTTATTTGTGTTCTGTCAAATTAAAAACCTTGAACTATCTTCTGGAGCATTGGTATTCTTAAAGCCATCTGTGACAGGTAGGACAGCCTAGAAGATAACAACTTCCCTCAGCACCAATTCATGATAGCGGTCTCCACTGGAGGTGTGAACATTTCTTCCTTGCAAAGGCTTTCTGATTGAATGAAATGGAGCTCCGATTTCACAGGCGCCCTCCCCACAGGCAAGGGCTGCCCTGAATTTGTATTTCTATATTGGTTAGTGTTGATGAAATTGTTTACGAAGGCTTGGTGACCTGCGATTGTTTATTGTGTTCTGTATTTTGAGTATTTTTTGTGTTTATTGGTGATATTTATTTGTACAAAATTGCCTAAAATAAATTAATGAATTCCAAAAAGAGGTTCAAAGCGGGAGTTTAAATTTCAAAATGGGGCAGTTGAAACTACATGGTGATCACCCACCTTCCGGAAGGCACTAAAGAGTTGGCTCTTCCCATCTGCATCTTGACTGACCTAATCTGCCACTCGTTGAACTCTCACCTACTGACATGTAAACAGGAACATCGATGAGTCACATAAGGAGACTTTGGGAAAGTACTAAGCATGCACAGAAAGGATTCTCGTAGAACCGCATGACAGGGCCTGCACCCTGTCATCGAAACATGCAATCAGCCATGACTCACGGGTATGTATCGCATTCCATCTCAATGGAAGATAGCTGTATCCCTCTCAAGGCACCGCCGCCCATCTGCAATCATCCACTACTTGATCTCATTTCACACATCACCTCTGCCAAAAGAATGCAGCTAAGTCCCAAAATACAAATTCGCTTTAGCAGGGCACATGGTCGGTCTCTCTGACGTGCATACTCTGCGGACAGCACATCAGAACACCCATTCACAATCCAGTTAACCATGGGTCGCTGGTAGGGACTTAGGCGCTCTACCTACCTTTGTACTGGCTAAAATGCACACACGCATTCTAAAACCCTCTTACCAATATCTCATACCACGGACTTCGGTCCTCCAAGGGCGTTCACCTACAGCACGTTTTAGACCATGCCAATGGCACTAGGTGCTATGCAAATGCCTCATTACATTCAATTACATATTCAACAGTGATCTGTAGCGGCTTTAATTACACCACCATGTGCACCTGCTCTTGCAGTTAAATATTAGCATCCCCAAAGTTAAATAAAAATAAATATGATCCCGGCTACTAGCCATCATGCAAACAAGCAATGTAGCTCCAACATGGACGCAGCAGCAGAAACTTGCCAATGCACTTCACAAAAATGGCACCAGCTTCATGAATCTTAGGTTTAATCACTTAAATGATTGCCGGGTCAAACATCTCTTTGTAAGGCCTACTTCTCCGAACTACCAATACTCAAGCAATCTCAGGGACCATCTTTGCATTGGACAATTCTTGTGGTTACGCCAACATTCTAATTGCTAACTGTGCTTTAAGTGGGATACAAAATCGAGGTGCAGGTCTGGGAAGGGGGAGGGTGGCCATTCTGTGCTGGGTGTGGCCTAAAGGAGCGGCAGCTGGCATAGGCAAGGGACACCTGCGCCACAAATACACCACGAAGACCTGCAAACGTGTTTTGGCTCACTCAGCCTGGTCTCAAGTGCTCTTGTGTGCTTACAGTGAAATAAACTCCCTCTCGTTCAATTTTTAAATAATTTGCTAGCTGTAAACAAATCATTTTCCCACTCAGTACATAACTAATTCAATCAGTAAGTCAACTTCATTCTGTAAATAAATTACCCAGGCGGAGTGTGCTTAATAGCTTTCCTTAAGTGTGCATTTGGGGTTTCCGTTCCCCTGCCCTGATAATCTGCAGCTATTAACCCCCGACCTCCATTTCATTTGGATTTTGCCACAGAATGAAGTAGAAAGAAAGTAAAGGGCTGACAGTATGCACATAGTCCAATTTAGGCACCAGTCTTTAAATGTGTTTTTTTCTGGCCAAGGAGAGGCCTCGTTAAAAGGTGTGGAATGATAAATGGATTCTCCAATATACAACCAGTTTGTGTTGGAGCTCCATTTATTGACTGACTTCTCCTCGGGTGCTTTAAGCCATTGGCACCTTTCATGATACCCTAAAGTAGCATAGTGTGGAATTTACTGGGGACCATTTAGAAAGGGTTAAAACATTTGCATGGATCACACCAGGAAATCTATACACTGGCATGTGCTTGCCAAGCACATGTTGCATTTAAAGCCCAACCTTCGGTTTCCCCCCCGAACGGACCCTGTGCTGCCTCTTGTTTCCGCACCTTCACCCGCCTTCTGCCCTACCTCTGACACTACCTTCCCCTGACATTAAAACCATCACCACCAGCCTAGCATCCCTAACTTCCCATAAACAGCACCTCCTTGCCCGTAAAGGTGCACCTGCACGGACCCCGCTCATCATCCCTCCACCATCTGTCATCCTCCATGTGCCCGACAGTAAATGATTGTACATGCTGTAAACATCTGTACTGTCAGCACATGTGGCCCCCTATTATGTCTCCACTTCCTTCTCACCAGCAGGCTGATGTCTCATCTAGCTTCAGAGATTTGGGAAAGCTCATGGAAACAGTAACCCTCTCCTTACTGTAGTTCCTTTTGTACAGAGTTTCTGTTTGAAGCACTATGAATAGAAAAACATGTCAGTAGTCAAAACAACACGGAGCTGAGGTACAGACTAAACCCAAGGACCAGGAGACCTCACTGCAACTTCCAAGTGATGTAGGGTGTATATGGGTGGACTTTGAGAGATAACACTCAGAGCGCACTGGGCTTGAAATTCCAATAAAGGTCCCACAGTCCACCAGAACACATCTCAACCAATCAAATGTGTCCATACAAGCATTGCACTCATTCAGGGGGTTCAGGGTTAGACAAGAGGAGAGTAGAACATAGGCAGGAATTATTACGGGTCTCGCAACCTAAAGTGATACGGACCACACCCCCACAGTCCTCTCCAAAGTACTGACCTCACCTCCTGTTTTCCACTGCCAACATGTGCCTACTCGCAGCATGGCCATGGAAATAGTGTCTCACCATGACCAGCCTTTAATAATGCCTCCAGCGACCATCTTTGCAGTTTCTCATGCATGGAAAATAGGTGAGCAAAGTAGCCCCTAAAAATAAAAAAAGAAGCTATTAGCATCCTAGATGATTTTTGCTGGGGTGCTGATAGCGTTAATACTGCAGTGCCCCCCCAGCTAGACAGCCGCTCATCCAACCTAATCTGTGTCCCGCAGAGCCTGGACCTCATTCAGACATGTTGACTTCCCATGTGTGGGGATGAGGGGCACTTTGCTCAGAAGCCCCGCCATACATGTGCAATTCGGATTTCGGCAGGGGGCAATCACATTATTAAACGAGAAAATTGATCTTAGTGGGGCGACCGCTCTTTGCACACACATGCACATGAAACAGGCTTTGATCCTGCCCCTGCCCGTTTCCACAAGCCCGGGGCGGGGTTTTGGCTGCTGATCCCAACCCGGCCTGTGAGGTGCATGGGTGGAGGGGGGGCTTCAGATAAACCATCACTCCACCTCTTGGTCTTCCCCAACCCCATCTCTAGTCATGCGTGTGGCAATGCCAGTGACGCGGCACCTTCTCAGCCCTGTCCTGCTCTTGTTGCATCCCAAGCCGAAGTAGAAAGATTGGATATACGACATGGTATGACATGGCATGGCATGTATAACGCGCCTGTACACAATTGCTTCTAGGCACGACAGGACAAGGAGGGGGAAACAAAGGGAGGACAAAATAACAATCTTACTAGGGCTTGTGTCATTCAGATGGCGCAAGTGCGGGGAAGAGGGAAGTGCTGGGGGGCGGGGGGAATTGGAGTGAGATGAGCACCAACTTCCTGCATGGAATGAGTGACAGGACCTGGAGTTGCTCCTCCTGTGCAGCGCACCCACTTGTCTAAATGAAGATGTGGGCCAAAGATGAATCTCAGAGTCCTGTTGTTAATCGGTTCTATGTGATTTTATCAAAACGAATGAATCGATGGAGAATTCATCTAATTTCATGTTTTTATTGATCGATTTTGCCACAATTATGTGCAGGGGAGACCCCCGCTACCCCCTCCCTTAACCCCCCCCTAGATTATTTGACTAAACCCACCCCCATATATATTTGTAGCAAAATCCGATCAAAAATATGTGATGCTCTCCTTCGATGAATTCTACTGCGGCAAAAACTCCTGTTACCTGGTGAATCAACTGTTGGAGTCTGAACCTGTATCAACTAATCCCAAACTCTTACCCCCTGACCCATCATCCGTGGGCAGGATCTGCCGGCCAGGCATCAGGCTACTAGGGAGAGCCTCCTGCAGAGTCCTACTTTCACCCAGCTCCAGCTGACCTCAGAGCAATTGCGGCATTGCATGAAATAGTGCAGTGAGTGCTGCATGTGCATCTCTTGTCCCCTCCTGCAAGGCGCTGGTACTGTGCAGTTAGGCGTGGAATGAGTATCCCATTCCCACCACCCCGCAATTCATGGGCTAGGCACCTGCAGTGCGACTGGGGGGGAAGAGACCCCCGACCTACTCTCTCATTATACTCTTGCTATATTACACCACCATTTGCAAGGCTATTTATTATTATATTCAGCTTTTAAACTGTCCAATTAAAAAAAACTTGCTACTTTTGGTGAAGCAAGGCTATCACAATGCTAGGACATACCGCCTTACTATAAACATGCCCTACAAATAGGAAGTACGCCCTTCTCAATATAATCAATCCTATGACGACAGCCAATTCAAGATATTCCATGGCCGACAAAGAGGGAGACTTTACTGAAAGAGGCATAAAAGAACAGTAGCCCCAAGACATCTCCAGCTTCCACACCCTACCAAAACAATCTGAAATCAATAAAAGAACTCTAGTCACAAAGCACCTTAAGCTACCACACAATCTGGAACCACCGCTCTATGAACAGGCATTGGCTCAGTCAGAGGATGAGATGAAAAACGAGGTTGTGCAGACTGGCTGAGGCTGACGCCAAGTTACGATAAACTCCCTCTTAACAAGATCAGGCAAGCAGGAGACCTCTAAGAAACCACTTGACATAGCTCAAGACTGGATCAAAACGGGCATTAAGAAATCAGGATCAGATCATCTGTGTAAAGGAAAGGATAGAATTCGGCCAAACTGCATGTACACTGCTCAGCCTGTAAAGATGCAATCCTCAACTATGAGGAGAACCCATGCGAGGCTCGTCAGAGGTCTTTGAACAACTTGATGTTAGTTACGGCTGAGGGAGGGATGAGGTAGAGGGGTAGTAGGGAGAAAGAGAGGAGGGATAGAAGATTAGTCCTTCCATATAACCCAACATTTGTTCTTTTCACCTTGGGCGAAATGGGTACAGGACCGATGAGAGGAGAGGTGAAAGACTATCCCTTCCATAGACCCCCACACATTGTTCTTTTTCACCCTACTGGTAGTGGGGGACGTATCCAAAAAAGCTCACTCCACAATGGCCCGAATTCAGGCATTTAGGGTGACGAGGTGTCTGCCCAGGCCCCTGGCTTCTGGAACGCTGGTCTCCCTGGCAGTACATGATCACCCGCCTTTGAGACTGCACAGTGGCATAAAGTTTCGATGCTCAGTTGGAAGTTTCCATGAGGATGCTAAGAGACAAAACGTACTGATATGCAATATATGAATGGTTAACTGTTCTTAATATTCATATCTATATGAGCAAAAAAATACTTTAAGCTGGTGAAAGCCACTGCAAGACCAGGGCCCACTTGAGAACCTTTCAAGTCCATCACACAACCAC
Source organism: Ambystoma mexicanum (assembly GCF_040938575.1). Lineage (NCBI taxonomy): Eukaryota > Metazoa > Chordata > Amphibia > Caudata > Ambystomatidae > Ambystoma > Ambystoma mexicanum. The sequence goes on along the minus strand of NC_090934.1, from coordinate 1,265,009,922 downwards.
ACACCAACCATATTTAGCACCAGGTATTGCCTGTTCTAGACACTGCCATGGCAATTAAGTCTTGATTGTTAAACTGGCTGCACATTCCTTACACGTTCATGCTTACCAAAAACTAATCACAGTTAAGAAACAAGCATCCCAGCCAACACAACCTTTATCCCTCCATGTGTATGTTCCCTACTAGATTGTTCGTTCTATGACTAATGCCCCGTTCTTGCCACCTCCTCACCCAAACTTAGCCCTTATATCCACATACTGGTCCGATGACTCCTTGGCGGGGGTCATAAGACGCAACTCCTCGGAAAAGATTGGGTGCCGTAAAACCACTACAATGGGGATGGGCACAGTATACAATTTTAATAAAAATACATCATTTTGACAGAATGCAATGTGATAATTAAAGATGGTGTTCTTGGAAAATCATTTTAAGTAGTAAAGCTGAGATTTTAAGCCAGTCTGCAACTTAGGCACTTGCCCACCTATCCTTCCAGTTATAGTTGGTATCAATATGTGGCTTTAAACAATCTTTTTTTGCATACATGACTTGAAAAGTACACAAATCATTTTAAAGTAATGACAAAAATATTAATACTTTTCTATGTAAAGCAAAAATAGTATGATTGTAGAATTTGTTTCCTAATTTTGAATAGAAGAATACATATTCTAGAATGAGGCTAAAAGGTGGCCTGTGGGTTTTGTCAATGAACTTTCAAGAGTTAAAACGCCCACAACAAAACCTACTTTGTGGTAAGTTTACCAGGTTCTGGTCATTATTTGACAAAGTCATGCACAATATATTATGCAAAAAAAAATGTGATGTTTCACAAAAATCAAAAAGTTTTGGTGTGTTAAGAAAGCACACATGAAAAGAAGGGAGAAGGTTTAAAAAGTGGTTGTGTGACTCATATTATTTGTCTTGGTAGAAGACACATATTTGGGTAGCTATCTAAAGATTTGTATGTTTTTTAAAAATCCAAATTAACCAGTTACATTTGTTATCACCAAAACATTAAAAGGTCTTAGTCTTGTCAAAAACCATGGTTACTGAAAAGAACCATTACTAATAAATAGCTTTCCATTTAAATGATCTACCACAACAAAGAGTGTTAAGTATTTACATATTGGTACCAATGTGACCTGCAGAGACAGGTTTGCTGGGCCACGGAGAAGGTGGAGGGAGAGGGATTGTCTAAAGAGGGTGCTGGCGGGGATAGTCATTAGGGCTTCGCCAGAGAGAGGGTGAGAGAAGAGCTTGCCGTCTAAAAGCAGCCCCTTGAGAATACACCCTATTAGCATACATGTGACAGCTGCTACCTGCGGGGCCCACATTAATGCAGGCCCTCTGCTACCATATAGGCTACCCACGACTAGTGCTGCCCTGGCAACGTCATTAAGGACCTGCAGTGTTTGATTGTTGGCAGTTCTACTGATGACCAGTATCCGGGTATGTTCATTCTGGGTTGCGCGCATGCGCACACAAACAACCTGGGAATTCATGCTGCATTCGAAAAGAAGAGATCCCATCACTCTTTATTAAATGAAACATCAGTGCAATTACAATTTGATACATGGGATATGTTATCAATATTACATCATCATTACTTTTTCACAACATTAAGGGGCCGATTCATGGAACAAATGTGCGCCGAAAATCTTGGCGCAAGCGTGAAAAAGCAAGCGCACGCGCGATATTCATGGAAGGGCCTACGCGTTTTCACTGCGGGATGTGCGCCAAATCTGAGCATGGCATGCACGGGCGTCACAGCAACATCCCGAATGCTGTGCGGGGCGTGCACAGGAAAAGCGCACAACGTCGGCGCACACACCAAAAAGGGGGCGGGACACGGTGCGTAACACGCGGAATGGGGAACAACGCGTGAAAAAGAAGGCGTAACTGGGGAAGTACTGCAGGGAAATACACGGAACGCCCACACGCACGCGAACAATACGTATTCATGGAATCGAATATGGGAAACTCAGGCACGCTAAAAGACGCGCACAGGAGTCAAGCCGTCTGCCACACGAAGGCAGGCGGAAGCATCCCCGCGCCCATTATAAAAGTGCGCGCAAACAAACACATATATACAGTTACGATGAATGCCCCATTTGTCACAGCACTGATCGTGGGACACCGCAGAAGGAGGAGAATAGCCAGGCCCTGCATTTTATTCCCCCCGGACCAGCCTTTTTGGGATGCCTGACGACCAGGTCTATGGCAGGTATAGGTTTCCATCTCGTATCATGCTAGACCTGGTCCGGGAGTGGGAAGATGACCTTACATCCCCCACCCTGTGCTCCCAAGCATTGAGCCCCTTGGAGAAGGAGCTCAATGTCCTGCATTGTTTGGGCACTGGGTCATTTCAGCGGACAACTGCCATAGTAGGGGGGGGGGGGGGGGGGGGTTCACAGGCCACGCAGTCACACCGCCTACACCAGGTGTTGACAATCATGACTGCGTGCCCCACAGTCCACAGGCACATATACATTCCCAGAACACCTGCATAAAGGCAGGCCGTGGTCCAGGACTTTTTTACAGGGTGGCACACTTCCCCAAAGTGCTTAGTACCATAGATTGCACCCATGTGGCCCTACGTGCACCTAGGGCCACTGAGCACATCTATCGAAACCGCAAGCACTGGCATTCCATCAACGTGCAGGTTGTATGCGATGCCAAGGGAATCATCACCTCTGTCTATGCAAACTACCCTGGCTCTACCCATGACAGTTTCATATACAGAATGTCCGCCATGAGCCGGGCCCTGGAAGCTGGGAAGCATGGCGATACATGGCTCCTAGGCAAGTACAAATGCCTGTGCACATGCATGCGTGTCACACCGACAAATACACAAACCCAACTAATCACAATCATTATCACCTCCCAGGGGACAATGCCTACCCTCTGAGCAACCACATGACAAAGCCAATCCGGAACCCCACCACACCAACCCCAGGTAAGATACAATGCTGCCCATATTGCAACCAGAGGCATAGTGGAGCGCACATTCGGAGAGCTCAAGTCACGCTTCCGCTCCCTTGACCTCTCTGGCAGCCAGCTACTATATGCACCCCCAGTAGTGTACAAGATCATTGTGGCAGCATATGTCCTGCACAATGTTGCAACACGGCAGGGTGTACCGGTGGACATGGTGGTGCCCCCACATCCCCAACGACAGGCACAGGCGATGACCATGGGAGGGGCAGCCCGGACACAGCTTGTGGCCATATTTTGCACCTAAATTCCCACCCCTGCGGAGTGCACACAGGCCTGGCACATACCAGGTGACAATCGATGATAAAGACAGTCAACTGTCACAACTTTACCACCCTGAGAATGTTGCCACGGAAGTGCTACATTGTGTGCATCCCTAGCTACTTAAACATAACCAATCCTGTGTGATCAAAAGGAACACATGCAAGGTGTGTATCACCACGCCCCCCCCGCAAAACAGGCCATGACAATCCCTGGTATGTCACCCAAACCCTCCCAACCCACATCACCCTTGTCTGCCACACAATGACATGGCATGCAATAGCAAAAGCACAACACATGACCAATAAGATACAAAGCGACATGTGATAAATGGAAAGTGGCCCTAGACAATGACGCCTGACATGGAATCAGATGAAATGACTGACCAACAACCTCACACACATACCAAGTCATACACAAATACTTTCCACCAGGGGCAGGAGAGGGGAGTTGGATTGGCAAGGGAAAGTAGGCAAAATACAACTATTGACAATAACACATACTCAATCAGAGAAACCATGTTTATCATGCACATTGTACCAAATGAATCAAATGCAAGCCAAAGAGAGAGTTATGTCTGGGGCGATTGCTGGCCTCCTGCCTGAGCACTCTCAGGTCCGGTAACAGAAGCAGTTCAATGCTGCAAACAAAGCGTGAGTCACTAATCTGTGTGTGTTTACAACACACAAACACACACCACATCATTCATGCCCCAAACTAAGTGACTTCTCCACAAACAAACACTCTTGTTGGCTGCTTTATACCTATATGTTAGCTTGCCCTCGTGATGGTTCATACACTGTCAATGCAGTAAGGCAAGCGCACACGGGCGCGCGGTAAATGGAAGACCAATGCATGAAGAATCACACATGATAGAATGGTCCCTGGTGAGCTGCTAGAAGCGTATAGCGACTTCAGTACAAGTCGTGTTCTGGCAGCCACAGATTTCAATAGGTAGTGCACGTGGCAATTTGCACATGCAAATAATATGCACTGCGCACAAGTCTGTGCCTCACTGGGTGTCCCTGTGCACTGTATTCGTTTCTGGCTAGGGACGCTACTGCACTAATAACTCAGCTTCTATGGAGCAGGGGGGACTAGAGGATATGTTCGACGGCCCCTGCGTGTGCCCCTGACAACTTGTAAAGCTACTTGGCATTTGTCCCTCAACACATCTTAGCTGTACTATGTGCTTCTACAACAATGCCTGGCCAAGCTCCCAGGCATTGGTGCAACTTAGCATGCATGTGCAAGTGGCCTGGTGGAAGGTTGGCTGCGGTGTGGCCCCTTGTCCTGCTCACCTTGCTTGGAGCTCATGGAAACACGTCTGCTTCTGTCGGACGTCTGAGCACAAGCCCTGTGCTTCTGCTTACGCACACATGCGCACGACTGCACCACCGACCGTGGCCAGGTTTCAGTAGAACTTGGCCCTGTGTCTGCTGGCAAAGGTAGTCTTGAGGCTCATTTGTTGTCACTGGGCCATGTTAGAGACCTACATCCAAACTCCTCCCACCATCAGTGTGACTTTGACAGGCAAAGGGTGCAGGCTACTGTCTACAGCATGATGTGCATCAAGCACATATACAGGCAAGAAAATAACATACATCAAAATCCACATCAATTAATGGAGATATCAGTCATATACTCACCCAAATTGATTACAGACATGCCGTGGATAAAACCCACTCAATCCCCACTAGGGGTGTTAACACAAGTAGTACAGCAGCAGACAGGCCACAGATATGACCAAAGTCCTTGTGTAAATGGTTGTTACACCGAACCATCTGTCACGACCCTCACCCAAAACCCCCTCTGGCAAACCCATTGACCAGGTGGAGTCAGGACTCGGGCCTCTAGAGCCTGGCATCCTCTTCCAAAACAGGACGGAGAGCACGCCTAAATCTACCACAAGAACCCGGCTGGGTGGCATTCCTGTGGATACCAGGTGAGCGTAAAAGAACGCGAAGCCTACCGTAACAAATCCCCCTGGGTGCCATGGAGACATCAGAAATTGACCAATTGGCCCAATTACTAGGAGAGCTTCGTGCTGAGGTTCATTCTGCCCGACAAGAGACTAATGCTCTCCGGAGGGACGTGCTAGTGACCAAAGATCGTACGGAGGAGATCAGTAGGCAGATTCTGCAATCACAGGCAGGGCAGACTCCTCTGCCTGGGAGCAACCCACTGATGCAAAACCCCACCTTAGCATCTACTATCCCCACTCCAGTACAGATCACGTTACCTGGAACAGTTCCCCTGGCACCACCGGAAAGGTTCTCAGGCGACCCACGGAAGTATGCAGCATTCATCAATCAGTGTTGCCTTCATTTTCTTTGTAGGCCTGGAGCATTTCCAAATGACCAAGCTAGGGTAGCTTTTGTTTTATCATTCCTGAGTGGTAGTGGTAGTCCAGCAGATTGGTCGGTGCCCCATGACGATCCTCTATTACATGACTTTGGGGGGTTCCAGAGAGAAATGGGAAAACGTTTTGCTCGCCATACCCAGGAACAAGCAGTAGACAATGAACTCTTGTCCCTCCAACAGGGGAATCAGGACTTGTTAACGTACATTGCTACCTTCAACAGACATCTTAGCCCAGGTGGTTGATCCATCGAGAGACTGTGCTGAATTCATAAATATGGTTGTGCAGCTAGACCACCGGTTGAAGGACCGAAAGCAGATCGGTCTAAGACGGACCCTCGGACCGTGTATGTTCGACCAAGGGAAAAAACACCCTGTGTACCTGAAAATGCTGTAGAACCCAAGCAGATTGGAGGGATACGGCCTCCATTAACAAAACAAGAGCGGGACAAAAGAAGACAAAAACTTTGTTTGCATTGTGGGAAACCAGGACATTTCCTGAATGACTATCCAGTAAAACCCCCAAGCAGAACAGTCGGGGCACAGAGAAGGATGAAGCTAAGGAATCGGAAAACTACCAAGCTCGACAAACGTAGAGGTCAGTTTGTCGAGTGAGAAGAAAGAGTTGCTGACCTCGCACTTTGCAATACCAGTGATCTTAATTACCCACCAACAGTCAAGAATGCATGCCATTGAAGCATACATCGATAGCGGAGCAGTTGGAAATTATATTGATCAAGAACTGGCAGCAGAGATGGGTTTCCTTTGTGTTCTAAACCAACTATGGACAAGGTAACCACTGTGGATGGGACAGAAATCGCTTCCGGACCAGTAACCCAGTGCACAGCCAGGGTAACCTTGCTGTGCCAGGACGGACTTCGGGAGTCTTTCATTTGATCTCAACAGGGCACCTCAGTTCAGGCTAATACTAGGGATGCCATGGTTGGTTGCTCACAACCCTTTGATAAACTGGCGGGCACGAAAATGAACCTTCCCCGGTGACTGCTCCCCTACCTGCTATTACCAAGAGGAGAAATCCGACGTCTGTATCCCCATGACTCCAGGAGCAACAGTATCAACCCTGGGAGCAACTAATACCTTGCCAAGTGAATACCATGATTTCCAGGATGTATTCCGAAAGGACCAAGCCAATACATTGCCGCCGCACAGGCCCTATGACTGTCAGATCGACCTTGTTCCTGGTGCACAAATCCCTTGCAGTAGGATCTACGCTCTCACAGAACCGGAAAACCTTAATTTGAAATCCTATTTAGACCAGTACCTTGCAAATGGATTTATCCATCCTTCAAAGTCCCCCGCAGCCAGTCCTTTGTTCTTCGTACCGAAAAAGGAAGGGGACTTGAGAACCTGTATTGACTACCGCGCATTGAACCAGATCACTGTGAAGAACCACTACCCCTTCCCACTTATCCCTGAGATGCTAGACCAAGTTAAAGATGGCCAGATTTATACCAAATTGGACCTTCGAGGAGCGTACCACCTGGTCTGAGTCAGAAAAGGAGATGAATGGAAAACCGCCTTCTGTACTAAGTATGGCTTGTTTGAATATCAAGTCATGCCCTTCGGGTTATGCAACGCTCCTGCGGCATTCCAATATTTCATGAATGACGTCTTCAGGGAGTTAATTGATGTGTGCGCCTTAGTATACATAGACGACATCTTAGTATACTCAGCCTCGAAACAAAATCACGTCAGGCACGTTTGTTCAGTCCTCACCAAGCTCCGTCAACATCACTTGTTTGCAAAGCTTGAAAAATGCTTTTTTCACGTCACCGAAGTATAGTTTCTTGGTTTTATCCTTACTCCAGGAGGCATCAGAATGGACGTGCACAAGGTAGATGCCATTCAGAAATGGCCTTCACCGACTTCTCTGAAAGGGGTACAAAGCATGCTGGGTTTTGCGAACTTCTACCGCCGGTTCATCCCAGACTTCTCTCAGGTTGTGCACCCAATCACAGTACTATTACGAAAAAACAATAAAAAGTTTGCTTGGACCGAAGAAGCCTTTCAGGAACTTAAAGGTTTACCTCCGCTCCAATCCTGCGACATCCTCGTCCAGACCTCCCTTATTACATTGAAACTGATGAGTACAGTCTCGCAATGGGGGCTGTCCTTTCAGAGAGAGAGGGCTGTCCTTTCAGAGAGAGACCCGGAAACCGGCCAGCTACATCCTGTTGCCTTCTGGTCGAAAAAGTTCTCACCTCCATAGATTAATGATGCCATCACGGACAAGGAACTCCTGGCTATCAAATCCGCCATTAAAGCCTGGCGGCACTACCTTCTGGGGGCCAGACACACCATTACAGTCATCACAGACCACCGAAACCTGCAATCTCAAAACAGCCAAGGCCCAGTCCTCACAGCAATTATGGTGGGCCCTTTTCTTCACCGAATATGATAATGTAATCACATTTCGACCAGGAGTCAGAAACGGAAAGGCGGATGCCTTATCTCACATGGGCATAGATGAAATAGTATATACAACTCCAGACCCAGTACCTATTATACCTGAAGACAAACTCTTGGGTATCACGACAGCCTTAACACAAGCAGAACTACGAAAATAAATCCAACGGACAATGAATCCTGATGCCTACCTCGCATGGCAAACTCAAGGAGAACAATATACCATCAAGGACCAACTACCCTTTTTTAGGGAACGCCTATATGTACCCAAGAAGGAATTACAACAGCATATTATTTCAAACTATCACGATTCACTGATCGAAGGGCATCCTGGGATCGCCAAAACCCTAGCTAAGGTGAAAGAGAACTTTTGGTGACCTACCTGGCATAAGGACATCATTCAGTATATTCAGTCTTGCGGTTTCTGCGCACAAAGTAAATCACGAAAACAAAAACCATCTGGTCTCCTACAACCATTGGACATTCCTCCAGTTCCATGGCACACTCTTTCCCTTGACTTCATGACTGATCTACCTCCAAGCCAAGGATTCAACACCATCCTTGTAGTTGTGGACTTATTCTCGAAGATGGCCCATTTTATTCCTCTCAAAGGCCCCCCAGACGCAGCCACTTTAGCAAAAGTGTTCCTGGAAGGCGTGGTTAAACTACATGGCTTCCCTTCGGTTCTGGTCTCTGATCGAGGCAGCCAGTTTGTTTCAAACTTCTGGAAAAAATGTTGTGCAATGGCGCAGATCGACGTTCGGCTATCTACCAGTCACCATCCCCAAATGGACGGCCAAACCGAGAGAACCAATCAGACACTCAAGCAATATTTACGGTCCATGCTGTACCAAGAACAAAGGAATTGGAAAGACCTACTATGGGTAGCCGAATATGCATATAACAATTCTTTGCATTCAAGCACGGGACAAACACCCTTCTATACCCTTTATGGCAGACATCCATGTACCTCTGAACTAGACCTTCCAGCCAGCTTGGAAATGCCAGCGGTAAAGACTCTACACCCAACCATTACTCAGGCTTTCAAAAGGGCAAAGGAACACCTTATTCATGCCAAAGAAAAACAAAAGAGATTCGCCGACCAACACCGGAAAAAGGCCCCTGATTATCAAGTAGGAGACCAAGTTTGGTGAGCCGCTAAATTCGTACCCAACAAGGGAACTCGGACCTTTCATCCCAGATTCGTAGGACCCTATACCATTAAGGCAATTATCAACCCAGCAGCCGTGAAACAGGATTTACCACCTAATCTACACATCCACCTGGTATTCCAAGTGTCCCTCCTGAAACCAATGCAACCCGGCACACGGATTGGGACACCACCTAAGCCCATACTTGATGGAGAACCAGAATTCAAAGTCAAAGATATCTTGGACTCTAAATACTCTGGGACCAAGCTATATTATCTCGTCGATTGGAAAGGATTTGGACCACAAGATAGATCCTGGGAGCCCAGTGAGAATATCCACGCACCACATCTAATCAGGAAATTCCATCTGAACTTCCCAACCAAACCTGGGCCAGACAGAAGGAACACCATGGGAGGGGCCTTAGAGGGGAGTGCTGTCACGACCCTCGTCCCAAACCCCCTCTGGCAAACCCATTGGCCAGGTGGAGTCAGGACTCGGGCCTCTAGAGCCTGGCATCCTCTTCAAAAGCTCTATTGGGGCCAGTCCTGGCGCCTATGGCGACAGGCTGAGACAACATGAAAAACAATGTGCTTGGGAACTACTTTATTGTATTGTCAGCCAACATGGAGGCATCCACATAGCTTGGTTCTTAAGAACCAAGCTATGCGGTCTAGTGTTTTGGAAGTGGTAGCCTAGGGCCTACTTTACCTGGACTATTTTGTTGGGGCTCTTTAAACCACACCCAAGCAAGACAACACGCTTCGCGTTACTTTGCAGCTTGCAACGTGACGCTCACCGTGTCCAGCAATTCCCTCGAACCTCGGAGAAGCAGAACCTGCAAGGAGACAAAAGGAACATCATACGCAGCAGCATCTTACCTGCAGTCTTCATCTTTAAACACTTGCAGCTACTGAGAACAGCTTCCTCGAATATTCACGCCTCCCGGACAGAACGACCTGAAAGAGGAAGATAGAGGCAACCTTAAAGAAAGCAGTAGAGACATTTACAAATTACGAACTGCTCAAAAGGCTTACCTGGCTGGTCACCTCTCGGCTGGCACCACTCCGGAGATTCCACTCGCGCTGAAGAACACCCGCGACCTACAAGGAAGGAAAACACAGGTTAGCAAAGGCAAGACTTTGCAGGGCTGCGCATAGCGCTTACTTACCGCATCATAGCGCTCTTAATGCGCCATCATTTACCAGCGGGACTCAACCAAGCCAGTTTGCCGCGCTGAAGCTGCCCATACCTAAGGGAGAAAAAAGACATTTTAAACAAAGAAAGGCATGCAGGATAGCAACAAAACTAAACAACAGCAATAAGACCTACCTGAACAATATCAAACGGGCCGGCATCAGTGAAATAACTGGTCCGCATTCGCCCATGAAAGACAACGCGTCCCTGCAAAGAAGGCAGGACAGAGAGCACGCCTAAATCTACCATGAGGAGAGGGCGACAGAGGGACTGAAATCATACGGGGGTGGAGGGAGTATACTTACCCCAGTCGGTCAGTCTTGAACACAGTCCTCCTGTATTTTCAGGCAGAACCTTCCCCGCAGACCACATCAGGGCAAAGCTGAGAAGCATACCAGCGAGTAACCAAGCTGGGTGGCGTCCCTGTGGATACCAGGTGAGCGTAACAAATAATGAGACGAAGAAGAAACAACTAGGAGCAATGAAGATTACCTCCATTACCCATGCAAGTATTGAGACTGATTCATTTAATTATGGTGAGGCAAGACAAACCATGGACCACCACCTCTATCCTGTTAGGCCAACACAAGTGTATAAAATCCTTGGCTGCAGGCAGAACAGAGAACACGGATCAGAACGCAGATCAGATCACAGGTTGGAGCGAGAGTCTGAAGCAGAGCGGAGAACTAGAGTGGAAGCCGAAGGAGAAGGGAAGCCGAAGCACCTGCATGCCAGAAGACACCTTTGAGATCCCGCTGGACTGGGAGTTCGGGTTGGAGATCCCACCTATGGCGAGGTGAGCCGCAAGCACTGCATGCAGGCGAAGGTGAAGCTCCATTCATTAGCTGCCAGTCCGAAGAGAAGCGCCTGGCTATTTGGCAGTCCCCCAGGAGGAAGAAGCAAAGCAAAGAAGCTGCTGAGACTGGGTAAGTGTCAGGGACACTTCTAATACCCAGGGTGCTCAAAGGTGGCACTGCAGCTAATCACGGTCCATATATTATGACCGTAGCACACAAACTAAGTGAAAGTAAAGTCCTGCATTGAATGAAATTGAACACATTACTACTATTGAATACCGAACTGAAATTAATGAAAGTAACGTTGCACATTGAATGAAACAGATTATGCTACTTCTATTGAATAACAAACTGAATGAAATATACTGAATCAACTGAAATAAGTAAACGTAATACATTGCAATGAACAAAGAGGACCACGTTGCTCGCATTGAAAAGTGAATTAAAAAAAGCAAGTGAAAAGAACTATTTTGAATACCATGGTGATTGAATTGAATGAAAGCACATTTATTGAACTCTGTTTGGAATACAGCAAGTGAGCTGACCTTTATTTTGAATACAGAACTGAAAGCAGAACCCAAAAGACATTTGATATATGGATGCAATGGTATAAGATGAACAACATTGAAGTGCAAATCAAAAGGAAGTTAAATGGAAGGAAAGATACCAATGTGTTAAAATTGAAGCTGCAGGGGGCGCACGGATGAATTCTCCCTCCGTATGAGCTCTGTTGCTGTAGGTCCCTAAGGTGAATTGAGCCCCCACCTCGGGACCCCCCACAACCAAAATTGCTGAGCGGCTGTCGGAAGACCCCCCCCCCCACGCTGGAAAAAAACCTGACTCAAAACGGAGTTCGGAAGGCTGAGAAAAGTGCCTTTCACGTGTGACTACCCCGAGGCGCTCCGGAATACTGCCCGGCCTGGGTAGCAGTCAGCGAGAGACGCCTGACCTGCGGAACTAGTGGAGCTTGTTCTGCCTCTCACCCCGTGACACCAACCTCCTGCTCCTGGGGGGCTGGCGGAGACCCTGACACCACAGCCAGCACTGTGTCGCCCGTGTCCGCGCTGAACCAGGCGCTAATCAGGGCATGGGGCGATTCTGCCCAAGAAGGAAAGGTAGGCGCCCCCCCCTTTCCAATCAGATGCCGCGATCACCCCGTGCCATTGCTGGACCCCCACCCTGCTCCTGCAACCTCTGAATAACACGACCGTACGCCAGCGCCTCCCCCCTTTCCCCCGGAAGGCCGCATGATATGCAGGAGGCCTTGAGGATACCTGCCGGAGGCCTGCGCCTGAAAGAGCACGAGGGGAGAGAAGAGACCCGCACAAGCCCAGAGGCCCATTAGCCCTCCGGGACCCCTCCCCCCCCGAAACGCGCTCAAACAGCGTAATTGGCCTGAGATCTGCCTAAATAGGCAGAAGGAAAGAGAGAGGGAGAGAGCAGGGGGGAGGGAACAGAGCAAGAGAGAAACAAGGATAGCTGAAGACACAAGCTTCAACCACTGGGACCCCAAAGGCTCACAATTGAGCAAATACCCCATCTCATCTACAAGATATGGTGAATCAAGATCAACAGTTATGTTATGTTATGTTATTTTGCACTTATATAGCGCCTTATATACCATTGGTATGGTCTGAAGGCGCTGGTAGGTTGAACGCCCTTGGGAACCGCAGTTCAAATCAGTAGAGAGAGTAGAGAGAGTCAAAAAGGTGCGTGTGAGCACCAGGTATGTGTACAGCTCGTGCAGTATCGGTGTAATAGCTGCTTTCTAGCGGTAGGTGTGGTGGTTGAGAGGTCAGGGGTATGTGTTCGTTCTGGCAGGATTTATCCAGATCGGATGTGGCTGCGTTAGGCCTGAGGAGAACGCCTCGCTGGGGGGTGCGTAACCAGCAGTGATTACTTAGAGTGATGTGGGGTGAGCGGCAAATGTTGATATGAGAACAGTTATACCGAATGGTGTCATAGTATCTCTGTGTTCTATTTGAGTGATGGTGTAAGGAGAGAGTAAGCGTGTTGGTGAGATATGATGGGTTACATGGGGTACACTTCTATATTCAACTTATCACAGAGTGGGTACACTTCTAAATTCAACTTTTCACAGAGAGGCTGTTGGGTACACTTCTAAATGCTGCTTCTAAATGCACTTTCAATGCAACTTTCTAAATGTACTTCTAAATGCAACTTTCTACATAGAGGCTATTGGGCACACTTCTAAATGCAACTTCTAAATGCAATTCTAAATTCAACTTTCACAGAGAGGCTGTTGGGTACACTTCTAATTCCCTTTTCACAGAGAGGCAATTGGGTATACTTCTAAATTTACTATTGACAGTTCTATCTAAGTGTGGGCATGCGAATATTCACAGTTCAATCTAAGAGTGGACATGCTAACTTTCACAACTCCATCTAAGAGTGGACATGCTAACTTTCAAAGTTTTAACTAAGTGTGGGCATGATAATATTCACCATTCCATCTAAGAGTGGACATGCTATCTTTCAAAGTTTTAACTAAGTGTGGGCATGATAATATTCATAATTCCATCCAAGAGCGGACATGCTAACCCTCACAGTTCTAACCAAGTGTGGGCATGTGAATATTCACAACTCCATCCAAGAGTGGACATGCTAACCTTCACAGTTCTAACCAAGTGTGGGCATGCGAACACTCACAACTCCATCTAAGAGTGGACATGCTATCTTTCAAAGTTTTAACTAAGTGTGGGCATGATAATATTCACAATTCCATCTAAGAGTGGACATGCTAATATTCACAATTCCATCCAAGAGTGGACATGCTATCTTTCACAATTCCATCCAAGAGTGGGCATGATAATATCCACAATTCCATCCAAGAGTGGACACGCTATCCTTCACAACTCCATCCAAGAGTGGACACGCTAACCCTCACAACTCCATCCAAGAGTGGACATGCCAACCTTCACAATTCCATCTAAGAGTGGACATGCTAACCTTCACAGTTCTAACCAAGTGTGGGCATGCTAATATTCACAATTCCATCCAAGAGCGGACATGCTATCTTTCACAATTCCATCCAAGAGTGGGCATGCTATCTTTCACAATTCCATCTAAGAGTGGACACGCTAACCCTCACAACTCCATCCAAGAGTGGACATGCCAACCTTCACAATTCCATCTAAGAGTGGACATGCTAACCTTCACAGTTCTAACCAAGTGTGGGCACGACAATATTCACAATTCCATCTAAGAGTGGGCATGATAATACTCACAATTCCATCCAAGAGTGGACATGCTATCTTTCACAATTCCATCTAAGAGTGGACATGCTATCTTTCACAATTCCATCTAAGAGTGGACATGCAAACATTATGGCAGTCTATGTTATTTGGATGTAAGATAGAGTAGCATGGGCTTTCAGGAGTGGAGTGATTGCTCTACTCCCCACCCACACCACACTCACGGTTTTTGGTGGTGTCTGTTAGTTGCTGGCTTCATTGGCTTCCCCTGCGGACACCTGCAGACACATCTTGGAGCCGCCTCTGTTGGAGCCGCCCTTGGCCTTGGGGCCCTTAGCCGCTGGGGGCTGCCGGGCAGAGGGCTGCCCTGGGAGGACCTGTGATGAAGGGCTCACGGCCCAATCAGAGCGGGGGTGGGCGGGTTGGGGGGCGGGAGACAGGAAGAGGGTGCGGGGTGGGAGAGGGACGCTCCAAGGGCCTGGGGGCCTAGTAGGCTCCATAAACGGAGGCATGCCCGGAGGGCTTCCTTACCTCGCGACGGCCGTCTGCACAGAAATGCAGGGGCCGCCGCGAGGAGGGTCGCTAGACCCTTCCAGCTCGGGCTCACGGCCCAATCAGAGCGGGGGTGGGCGGGTTGGGGGGCGGGAAACAGGAAGAGGGTGCGGGGTGGGAGAGGGACGCTCCAAGGGCCTGGGGGCCTAGTAGGCTCCATAAACGGAGGCATGCCCGGAGGGCTTCCTTACCTCGCGACGGGCGTCTGCACAGAAATGCAGGGGCCGCCGCGAGGAGGGTCGCTAGACCCTTCCAGCTCGGGCTCACGGCCCAATCAGAGCGGGGGTGGGCGGGTTGGGGGGCGGGAGACAGGAAGAGGGTGCGGGGTGGGAGAGGGACGCTCCAAGGGCCTGGGGGCCTAGTAGGCTCCATAAACGGAGGCATGCCCGGAGGGCTTCCTTACCTCGCGACGGCCGTCTGCACAGAAATGCAGGGGCCGCCGCGAGGAGGGTCGCTAGACCCTTCCAGCTCGGGCTCACGGCCCAATCAGAGCGGGGGTGGGCGGGTTGGGAGGCGGGAAACAGGAAGAGGGTGCGGGGTGGGAGAGGGACGCTCCAAGGGCCTGGGGGCCTAGTAGGCTCCATAAACGGAGGCATGCCCGGAGGGCTTCCTTACCTCGCGACGGCCGTCTGCACAGAAATGCAGGGGCCGCCGCGAGGAGGGTCGCTAGACCCTTCCAGCTCGGGCTCACGGCCCAATCAGAGCGGGGGTGGGCGGGTTGGGGGGCGGGAAACAGGAAGAGGGTGCGGGGTGGGAGAGGGACGCTCCAAGGGCCTGGGGGCCTAGTAGGCTCCATAAACGGAGGCATGCCCGGAGGGCTTCCTTACCTCGCGACGGGCGTCTGCACAGAAATCGGTGTATTCAATAGCAGACCGCTACCCCCACAGTAACAGTGGCAATATGAGCCTCGGTACTGCACTGCCATAATACCCGACGCACCACAGAGCACCCAGAGATGCCACCATGATTCGTCACTTCCACTGCATCATTACCTCTATCAGCCAGCATTCGCAGCTGACCCCGAAATAGCATCAGATTGGGCAAGACACTCTTGGGGGATACTATCACCCAGGACCGTTACGGAAGCATAATGCCTTCCCCTTGACCTCCAGATTATAGACAACGCAGGTCCCTTACTCACATGAACTGCACCCCGTGCCTTGGATTGCCAGGAGTAGCCTTCCAGGAGGACATAGGTACCGCTTACCCCAAATCAGAGGCATGAAGAGGGGCTGCCTCGACAGCCTATACCCCCACATCACGCAAGACCACCCCGACCCTCTCACAAGCTCCGCAGAGCTCTCTGGCCTCCCTCAAGCCCAGCAACCTGATAGCCTTCACTGTCGGTGTTACCCCAGACCTCTTGTTACTCAGGATAACCCTCAAACACTCCCAAACGGGAGAAACTGAACCACGAATAGACTGTGCATAGAACAGCGATTTTGTACGCCGGCCCTCCCTGTGAGCCACACTCTCGGACGGACGAACCCCCCTTCCCCCCCCCCCGAAGACAAGCTCCCCTCCATTGCAGATCATTTACTGACCCCACAGGCATCTCCTCCGCCCTGCCACGAACCATGCAAAGGCTTCAACAATTGGAATTGCCCTGCTCCTACCAATCCACGCTCCTACAAAGAGGGTAAGGCCCCCGAATACGGGGCGTGTGCCTCCTCTAACCTAGGATCCACCCTATGGACGCAAGAGGTAGGCTAACCAAATACACATACGCTCCATCCTCCCCGACCCCTGAACAGAAAGCAATGATGTCAACAGACATTGCTGCATTGCTATGTGAGATAAAGACCTTGGGGGCCAGTCTAGGTGGTAAGATAGACAGGATCACACAGAGAATGGACAATTTTGAAGAGAGACTAGAAGGGGTTGAGAACAATCAGGCCTCGATTGACACTCTTGAAGCCCAAATGGACATGAGGATTCGTAACATCGAAAAAAGGGAGGAGGAGATACGTCTAAAAATGGACGATTTGGAAAATAGAGAAAGGAGGAATAACCTCCGATTTTTTGGAATTCTGGAATCCGACAGAGAAACTGAAGATTCACTCAAAACCACGATACACAACATCATAACAACCCTAATGGCCGACAAAGAGATAGATGAGCCCAAAACGGAACAGATCCACAGGGCAGGTGGGCCCCCCAGTGGACCACGCTTTCCTAGCAAGATTTCACCAATATCAGGACAGGAACAAGATCCTGGTGAAGGCCAGATCTGGGGACTCGCTCACATTCAGAGGTGCTCAAATTACTATCTACCAGGATCTATCTTCGCTTACACTGGCGCTGAGGCGCCTCTGCAGTACCCTGATGAAGTGGCTCAAGGAACAGGGCACAAGATACAGGTGGGGATACCCCTTTTCCCTCACATTTGAACACAGTAGCACGAAGATTGTCCTTCGGTCCGAGCGAGAGATCAGGGACTGCACTGCGGACATTCTTGGAACGGCCCCAAGAGGGAGCGACGGAGACGGGACTGGACAAGCTGAAATGCAGTGGGAACTCCAGGGCTCTAAAAGAAGAAGAGTGAAAGGATCAAGGAAATACAGACGACCTAACAATACGCCAGAAAACGTAAAATGAAAGGGGACTCCAAGAACCTTACAAGCCAACTGATTGAAAGCTACGTCTGAAAAGTCCGTAAACAGTCACCCATTGTTACACAGCGATAAGATTACCGGCAGGACGACGGCATCCTGACACAAAACCCCCTCCTGCAGTAGGGGGGAAATGAATATCCGAAGAAAAGTCAGGAGAACGCACATATCGTTACACTTTTGTTTTCTTTCCAATCTTATTGCTGAACTATATGATGTTGGGGGGGAAAGGGGACACGGGAAAGGGGGGCTCAATTGTATATCCAGATTGTATATTCGAACGGGACCGTGAGGTAACAGTCTCCACTGGTGGTCCGATACTGGACTGAACATTTCCACCAAAGTCTGAATCAGACGCCGTCAAAGTGCTGAATATGGCACATTTTCAGTTCTTGGGTTCACTTGAACACCATCAACTCAGGGAGGGGGGGGAAGAGAAACTTGAGAACAGCAGCATCAACACTTGAACGAACTCGCTATATTATTGACACTATAGTATGGAAGAATCGAACTTCAGTCTGGCTGCCTGAAGTGAGCGACCCTCCACAGGTACCAAACAATGGCAACACACGAACACAGGGAGAGGGACTCACTCAGAGTCGGGACTATTCATGTGAAAGGCTTCAATTCACCGATCAAAAGGTCGTTGGTCCTCAGGGAATTTCGTAGATCCAATATTGACATACTCCTCCTGCAGGAGACCAAGTATGCTAGAGGCGAGGAGCGGAGCATACTGGGAAAGTGGGGAGGTCTCGAGTTCTGGGGTTCAGACCCACTCAGGAGAGGTGGCGTTGGAATCCTACTCAGGAAAGGAATCAAATTTGAAGTGGACAAAACATGGTCTGACATTAGGGGCCGCACTCCTCACAGCGGGAAGAATAGCAAAAGTTCAAGTAACTATTGCCTCTGAATAAGCACCTAACACTGGACAGGTTGCATTTCTTGAAAGAACGATCCCTAAAATAATGCTAGAAGCTACAGGGCATATCACCCTAGGAGGGGATTTCAAACAATGGGCTGACCCGGACAAGGATTGGAAACCAGGAAGGCCTGGAACGAGACTACAATGTAGGGGAGATTGCAGCGAATTGGCAGCAATGATGGAACTGTATGACATGAAGGACATGTGGAGAATTATGCATCCCACCGAAAGGGGATACACCTTATATTCAAACCCCCACCACACATTTACACGTATTGACTACATATATCTCACAAGTGATCTCACAACCACTACACACCATTCAGACATCGTCCCGATAACCTGGTCCGATCACGATATGGTATTGACCGATAACTGGGCGGATCTACCTGTCAACGGAGGGAAGTGGCGATGTAACGAGACCCTATGGAAAGATCAGGTTTTCAAAACTAGTATGGAGACCGAAATTGATGAATACTTTAAAATCAATAATGATGGGGAGGTCTCCAAACAAATAATCTGGGAGGCGGACAAGGCCACATGGAGGTGTTCTGATACGAGAGGGATCCTCCAAGAAAAGGGAGCGGAAGATCACAGAACAAAGGCTACGGACCGGAATACGCCAATTGGAGGGAGAGATAAGGAAACACCCTGAGGTAGACCCAGTCAGGATGAAAATAGCCCAACAAAAAAGGGAAGAGCTGTTGGAACGCGACCAAGTAGTACGCAAACTGCAGTTTTTGAAACAGAAATTCTATGAAAAGGGAGACAAGGCTGACGCTCTACTAGCTGCCAGGCTCAGAGAACAAAGAACAGAGTGCAAGGTAAACGAAATAATTGAGGACTACGCCCACTCTGCCCAAACCCCCTGCACCATCCCAGAATCCTTTGCCAATTTCTATGAAAAACTATACACTTCTGAAATAGCCTCCGGTCAATTAGATACAAACTCTTACTTCTCCCCGATCACCATGCCTTCAATAACGCATGCAGAGACCGAGCTCCTTGATTCCCCAATTACTGAACAGGAGATCCATGATACAATTAAAAGGCTGACACTAGGCAAATCCCCTGAGGAGGATGGTTACACTGCTGGGTTCTATAAAACTTTTACTAAGCAACTAACACCCTTCCTAACGGAACTATTCGATTAAATTATAGAAACGGGCATGGTACCAGACTCCTTTAAAAAAGCACTCATAACAGTGATCCCAAAGGAAGGGAGAGACCCCAAGTACTGTGGATCATACCGCCCTATTTCCCTCCTTAATATTGATGCCAAAACCTACGCTAGAGTACTAGCTGCTAGACTGGAAACATTAATGCCCCGCCTAATCCACCCAGACCAGGTAGGGTTTATACTGGGGAGACAGGGAGCTGATTCCATGCGTAAAACATTACACCTCATCCACGCGGCCCATAACCTTCCCAACAACCCTGTCCTGTTGTCAACAGACGCAGAGAAGGCCTTTGATAGAGTGGAGTGGGATTTTCTGGGAGCAGTCCTGCAGAAGGTTGGAATAGGCCCGAGAACTAGAAAGGGAATACAAGCAATATACACATCACCCATGGCAGCGATATTTGTCAACGGAAAATACTCCAGATGGTTCGAACTGAAACGCGGGACTAGACCGGGATGCCCCCTCTCTGCAATTCTATTTGCACTTTCGTTAGAGCCCCTGGCACAAAAGATGAGGGGGGACCCTTTGATAGAGGGAATGCGGATAGGCCCAACGGAATACAAAGTAGCCCTCTATGCAGACAACATCCTCCTCCACATAACTAACCCCAGAGTCCATCCCTCAAACTAATGGGTGAATACGGCCAATTCTCCGGGTTTAAAGTAAATAGGACCAAGTCCATTTTGTTCCCCCTCCAGGAAACCCCAGAAGTGAATGACACCAAGTTTCTCCTGTTGGGCCTCAAGCTCGAACATGTCACACTGCAATATCTAGGCATCCAGATTACCAAAACCCTGAATGACCTTTTTGAAGCCAACTTTCCTCCCCTTCTCCAGCGATTTGCGGCCGACCTTCACAAATGGAAAAAACTCACGATCTCTTGGCTCGGCCGTATCAATGCAGTTAAGATGGTATGCCTCCTCCGTTTTCTGTACCCTTTCCAAATGCTACTGGTTGAAGTACCCAAAGAGTTCTTTATCGAAGCCAAAAAGATCATGGCAAGATTCATATGGCAGGGGAAGAAAGCTAGAATCCCATACAAAACATTAACACTCCCCAAGGACAAAGGAGGGGTCGGGCTCCCCGACCTGAGGATCTACTATAAGGCCGCCCAGCTGCGCATCCTGATCCCGCACCTCAGAGACCAGGAAAACCTCCAATGGGTCCAAATGGACAATCATATCTGTCCCCGGCCACAGTATCGGAATGGCTATGGACCCCACACAAAAGGGTACAACGAAAAATCAAAGGCCACCCCATTTTGAGCACTATATGGAGTATATGGCGTACAGGCAAGGAAATGCGCAAAATCACCACCTGGCCGTCCCCGCCCAGTCACTTATGGTCACCCGGCACGAACAACCACATACCTGACTTGGGCAGGTTCCAATCATGGTACGAGGCAGGCTTGGAGAGAGTAGGACAGCTGCTGAAGAAAGACGTGTTTATCACCCTACCAGACCTGACGGAGGCATTAGGTTTAGGCACCCTATCCACATTCCAGTGCATCCAGAAAGGGGTCTTACCGAAGGCAGAATGAAGAGACAAACTGAATAGAGACTTCACCCCATTTGAGAAACTCCTTGACTCTAAATCTGCGATGAAAGGCCTTATATCCGCAATGTATCAGGAATTAATAGCAGCGGGCGACGGATCAACGGAACCCCTGAGAATGAGATGGGAAAAAGACTTTGGGAAGAAATACACCCTGACCAATGGGAAACAATGTGTAAAGTGGCCTCCAAAACATTCATAGCCAGTCAATACAAGCTCCATGCCATTAAACTTTTCCACAGATGGCAATACGACCCCCTTAGACTTTCTAAAATGTCCCAAACAATGAGGCCAACATGTTGGAGGAAATGCAGAGAAATAGCCACTTACTGGCACATGTGGTGGGGCTGCTGGCACATGTGGTGGGGCTGCCAGCACATTAAAGTATTTTGGAACGGGGTCCTGGGGTGGATAAAAGAAATAGGAGGAATTCAAAGAGACGCCGAACTCTACCTAATAATATTTGGCCTGGAAAAGGAAGAAGATGAATGGACCAGAGTGAAGGGCTTGACCCCCTACTTACTGCTAGCGGCCAGGGCCCTCCTCGTGATTAAATGGAAATCCACAACGGTGCCTGGTAAGAAGGAATGGATCACTCTAGCCACAAACATCTATCTAATGGAGACAATAACTGCCTCCCTGCATGGCAAAGCCGCCCAATGTGAAGCCCTATGGATGGACTTTAAAAATAAACATCTCACAACAGACTGAGTCCCAATCGGAGGAGCCTGCTTGGTCCTGATAAGGCGCAACTCGACCGAAAAAAATGGAAGAGAATCTGCAATAAGCGGCCCCAGACCGACGAGATACCGGAAAGGTGAATAAAACACTCTCAAACTCCTCATGTTTTTACAAACGTTCAATGGTCATGTGCTCAATCAAGGAAGGTGGGGGTGGGGGGAAGGGGGGGTTCGACAGGTTAAGATGGACATATCCTGATATAAACAATGTAGTATATGTTGCGAAATTCTTTTGACACTATGTATACGTCCCTTGTTCTGTAATCATATGTTCACAACGTTGAAACATATAATATGTATGCCATCTTGTTTGTTTCTTTGTCAAAACCAATAAAACCAAAAAAAATTGAAGCTGCACTTTAAGAAACTGGCCATTAAGTCGGATATTGAACTTTGAAGGAAACCTGAAAGTTCCTGGTTGTGTGATCTATAGTGGGTGGACCGTGTCGTTTGAAACTGCACCAAGACCAGCAAGCTATCACTTATGAACCAAGGATGATGGAAAAGTGAATATAACATTCCTGGTTGAATGACCTGTAATGGGTGGACTGGTTCCATGTTTTTATAAATAATGAATAAATAACGAATGAAATTATAACAAAATAATAATGACAAATACCGTTTTATTTTTATTGGGGGGGATCCCCACAAACCTGTTTCTTTTTGTTGTAAACCCTACCCCTCCCCAACCCTTTTATTCCCTTCCCATCCCCAGATATATATATTGTTTTAAATAGATTTTGTTTTCCATTATTATAATTTAGTTATAATTGCATTAGTTATTTTTATACCGGATGGACCGTGTGGTCTGAAACTGCGCCAAGACCAGAGAAGTCCAGTATGTCAACAAGTAAGCCTGCTGTGGTGAAAGCAGGAAAACAAACTCTTGATAATCTTCAGACTTGGGGAAGGGAACTCTGAGTTGTGCAAGTCCAGTTCAAAGACTTAAAGCTTCGAGATATTTCGTTTTGATATCGAGATTAAGCTTGGTGACGGAAACCCTGAGTTTTGGTATCCCGAAATTGTGTTACCTTGGAACTGTGTTGAACTTGGGGAAGGACACACTAACCATTATACTACTCTAGTTGCTCTAACATTCAAAGGAGACGAAATTGAACTTTGTGGTGCACTTAATGATGACATTTGCGAGAGAATGTTACGCTCACCTGGTATCCACGGGGAAGCCCGTATGCCCTGGTTGCCAGATTCACCCTGGACCCTTCCCGATTCCGGACGATGCCTTCTATGGCGGTCAGGCCTGAAAACACTGGAGGACTGGACTTAGGAACAGATTTTGTTTCCTCCCACTAGCCCCTCTGGACTCGACCTGATGGCCCCCTCCTCACCTTGTTGTGATGTCTGGCGTGCTCTCCGTCCTGTCTTCTGTGCATGGGCGCGTAGTTTTCGGCGGGTTGGACCGACCGAGTTAACTTCAATGGAACTAACCCCTTCAAGTGTATTTAAGGAGGGAAGTCAGGTTATAGCAGTCTTAAAATGTCATTGCTTTCTTTTCTTGCTATTAATGTCTGTCTTTATTTATTTCTCCTTAGGTGCACGGAGGTTTGGTGGGTTCACTACTTGGATCAGGCTCCTGCCAGGATGATGGACCTAGGAGCGTATGATGGATGGTAGGTTAAGCGCGAAGTTCGCTGAGGTAATGTCTTTTCTTGCTAACTTGTATTCTTTATTCCTTGTCAGGTCGCGATGGTCTTTCTGGGCGTATGAAGATTTCCAGAGTGGAACCCGCCTGAGAAATGCCCAGCCAGGTGAGAATTTTGTGATTACTGCCGTGAGTAACCTGCTTAAGGTTGTCCTTCTTTCTCTCTCCCTCCAGGTGCTTCGTTCCGGTGCGTGTGTGGTGTCCTGATGATGCTGCCAACTGGATGGAAGACCGCTGGCAGCAGGAGTCGATGGATGGAGAGTTGCAGGTAAGCAGAGACTGCTAATTATGTTATTTTGTCTCTGCAGGTGCTGATCTCTGAACACGATGAGCGTCACGCTGCTGGCTGCAGAATAACGCGAAGCACATTCTGTAGCTTGGGTGTGGTTTATATAGCCCTCTGTAAAGTAGTCCAGATATAGTGGTCCGGGCTACCACACCCTAAAACACTGCACCGCACAGTCGGGTTCTCAGGAACTAGACTGTATGGGTGCCTCCGTGCTAGCTGCAGGCCTTCCCATAAAAGTAGTCCCTTCAAGACAATGTCCCAATCTGAACAAGAGCCTGGTGCCAAAGGAGCCAGGACTGACTACAGGAGAGTCCATGATGATAATGCAAGGCCCTTGGGGCCCCAAGTGAACCCTGGTCCTAACCCTACCTGGCATGTGACCATGCCAGTGGGGTTTTGGGTCACGGGTCCGGACAGAGAAGGCTGACAAATCAGAAGAGCTGGAAGTAACTCAGAACTTTATGTCTGGAACACAATTTGAGTTATGGTTGATGTCCCTACACATATGTTTATATTAGTTGTGAGAGCAAGTATAGGATTCTGACAGACAGATTTTTATGTTGAACGTACTGACACTGACGTTCCTTAGTTTCTTTAGATAGGGAAATCCCACCTTAATATAGGGCAAGTTAGGCCTTAATCCATTCTGACTTTTATTTAATAAAACATTGTTTAACTTTGAATCTGTTGTCTGTCTCCCTACAATGATGCCAAACTCACAGTATCCGCTGCGGTAGTCACCATGTGACAGTATACGAAGAACCGATGGAAGAATATAGAAACTATCCACAAATCAGCAAAAATCTACACATTTCGTGGAGTGAAGCACGAGGACTCCCAACACTAGAAACATGCAGTAGAAATCTGAATATAGCCACCAGGGGTCGAGCTTAGGACGACAAGTGTAATTGGCTGGGGGCACTATGACCCAAAGGACAATGATGGGTTATAGAGGAGACAAGCAGTCTAAAGCAAAACTGTTTTTTTTTACTGGGATTCCCAGCCTGGCGACAGGGAATATTCATGAGCATGTGAATCCATGCAAGACCCCATGATGGAGAAATAAGACATTAGTAAAAACATAGGGGACATCATTCCATAAAAGATCAAATATTACAGTCAGGAGTTTTAGCCCAAATGATCCAGTCATGTCGTCAATTTCACCAGTGTTCCTCTTTGCCTACAGGGACCGCCTTATTCCGTGGAGTCTAACGTGGGGAGGAGAGCTGGTTCAACCACATTTATTCTTTTGAACACTGATTTTTCCTTTGCATACATTTCTCCTTTGTACGCCTTTTGTACAAGAGATAGGTGTGAGAAACCTGAGGGTATTCCCCCAAATAGACCCAGAGAATCACTTAGTCAGGAGGCCAGGGAAGGGGTGGCGCTGTCAGATTCCAACCCTGTGGGTGGACGAGCGAGGGAGGATCACCTGGGCAAGGCAACCCAGGGTAATGCTTGGGGGAATGCCAATCCCTGAGGCTTTTATAGGCTGTTCCAGGTCAACCTCCCTTCCACCTAATGAGTCTCCCTTACCCGAATCCAACAACCCTTCCACCTATGGTAAACCCATTAGGAACCCAAACCCCATTGCCATGGGAAATTACATCATCCAGGATCTCTGTTTTTCTGTTGCCTACCAGAGTACTCCGTCATTCTTCTCCCTGTCCTTCTGATTATTATTTCACAAATTCCCAGTCTACTTTAACCAAACAGCATCCCCCCACCGATTCATTTCACAAACCTTACAAATCTCACCTTTCCGAATTCACCAACCTCCCTAGGACGAAGAATATAATTACTCACAACACCTTTTCCCCATCCTACCCAGTGGATACTTAGAAACTCTACCCCCTCCCCCCTTTTCCGACACTAACAGTTTCTCACACCGTGAAAAACAGACTAACACCAAAGCTGTTTACCTGATAGATCCCAACACCAGGGTCAGGCAGAGTCAGGCAACTGCCGATAAGTACACACACCTGACAGCCATTTCTCTTCCACACAGAGATAAAAGGCGGACACAAGAGCACACTTTGAGCAATGCCAATCGCACGAAGAAGCAGCTATTCTGAGATGGCAGTTCAAACAAAGGAGAAAGGCAGCAAGACCTGAAAGGACAGGGAGGGAATTGCCCTTTTCATCCCAGACCGCGAAGCCTCCGTGAAATGAATCATAAGACCAGGAACTACAGCTGTTGTGTGGCATGAGAGATATCAACACTACATAAGGTCCTCCTGCACTGATAGCCAAGGTGGGGAGAAGCGATTGCCGCCGTGGTACCGTCCTTGACTTCAGAGGCAAGAAACGCCAACGAGTTCAGCACAGCCGGTGAGTCAGAGAGAGCTGATAGTAAACCGGACTGTGTTGAGCCCAAGGTTGCAAACGGCAACATTAATTGAAGAAAGATCTTGTATGTGATTGAACATTTAAGAAAACCTAGTGAAGGACCAGTAGCAGAGTGGTCCGGCGCCATGTGGGGGCTCATTCGAAGGACTCTGGCTAGTCCCCTTTGTTGAAACTACAACTACCAAGAGGCCCTAGAAGAGGCCGGCATGAGACGTCACAGTGGTCATATGAGGGTCAAGCAAAACCTCTTGTACAATCGAATGTCTGACAGGCTGAGGAAACAAAGTGAATTGTGTTAGTGGGGCAAATGTGAACCCGACTCAGGGATGCCTACGAATTAGGGTGACCATTAACAACCCTGAGAACATTGTGTGAATAGAAGTATGTGAAGCATGACTGGGGCTGAGACCTGGATTTAGGGAAGAAAAGAACCTAGGGGGTCTAGTGAAGTGGGGCAAGTGTGAACCCGACGGAGGGATGCAGGATGATACTATAAAAGACGGCATCAGGTAATGTCCCCATACAAAATGTCCTCATGCATAATGTCGGCAGGAAAAGCCATTGGCGACTTTATTTTATGGGGACGGTTGCGGTGATGCCCCTGCTCCTGTTGTAAAATAAAAAAATGTGGGGGTTGCGGGGGTGTCCTCCACAAGTTCAATGTAATAATGTCTCCCTGGAAAAAAAGGCGATATTTTTGGCAGGAGATATGCTTGCAGGGACATTACATGGAACCAAAGAGGCTTGGCCACAGACTACCCTGATATTTTAGAAACAAACTGTAATACTGGAGAAGCCTTGGATTGTGCTGTGCTTTTCTCCTTGAACCAAGGACCCGAGGCATTGTGGGGGTCCTGGGCAATTACTGTTCGTTCTCTGGCTTTTTAACAACATAGGGCCATCAGAGTCTCACTCCTGAAGGAAACCATTGTGCCATCGGTCATCCAGTCAGTTATACCAGCAAGTGCCTCCTGCGTAACCCAGTTCTTTTCAATCCTTACTTCCCTCCAGGTCTTGACTTGGGAAGGGGGTCTCACCACTATGTGATAAAGGGGCTTCACCCAACCATTCTTCCTCCTGTATATATTACCCAAGGTTAGGAAAACCTGTTCCCAGTATGACCGGGGATGGCAGGGAAGGCTTTATGGCAGCTCGTATATTTACATCTTTATTGTCCAATCCTACCTTTACCACCCTGGAAGGATAGGAACGGATATCTCCATGCACACATTTCTCTTGTATCACCTGCCTGTCACCTTTCTTCACCCCACTTACTTCCTGTCTGATTGTTAACTGCTGACTCCCGCTGTCATGTAGGGCTTGACTAGGTCTTCCATCAACGGTGACATCCACCAAAAAAGGGGCACATTGTCTGCCATACTCACGAGACTGTAAAACCCCAATTTCCATGGGTTCAGGCTTCAGTCGATGCAGGCAAAAACGGGTGATATATCCCCATTCCCCACGAGCAAAGCATGGCGGCTGTTTGGGAATGCTAGGCCAAGGGCACTTCTGGTCTAAGGCGTTTAGTCTCAAACGGGCCAGGATGGGAAGGACCCGCCACTAGGAATCGGGAGGTAGACTCCCTGTGTACGATTACTTGGTAAGGCCAGCATTCAGAAAAGCAGTTGCGATGTTAATGGCTTCAGTGAGGGTCGGACAATGGTACTGTCTCACCCAGCGATGCATTGGCCCTGGCAAAGCCTCAATTAACTGATCCAAATGGATATTCTCCATCAACTCAGGCAAAGAGGCAGTAGAGGGCTTCAACCATTCGTCAGTGAAGTCCTGAATGCGGTAATAGATTTGTCTAGGCGTTTCACCAGCCTTTAGACTGGTTTCTCAGAGCCTGTAGGCCTCATTGTCCATAGCTAGACGTTCCGCATAGGATGTATTCACTTAGGGGTTGGCAGCCTGGTAGACCCCTTGCATAGTGCCCGTTAGCAGCGCTATATAAATGCCCCAACGCTCCACTGGGCATTACGTTCAGCCCTCTCAAAGTTGGTAAAGAAAACTCTGGGGTCCTCCCCCAGATGATATGAATGCAAAATAGAGGTGGGGGTGCCCGGATGCCCACGAGAGGCCACCATTACGTTGGTTATCTGCTTTAGGGCCTCTTGGTTTTTTTCTTGCGCAGCGGCCTAAATCTGAATAGCCTGCTGAAAAGTTTGGCGGTCTGCCTGGGCTTGATGGCTTTGTACTTGTAAGAGCTGCTGCCCCTCTGCAAGAGTCTTAATTCTCTCCATGGCATGTTAGAATCCCACCGCTGCCACCACTTTGTAAATGAAGAGGGACACAGCTTGCAGTTGTCAAAGAAAATCCTTTCTTCGGATAAGGAAAGCTCAGGCACTTCGGTATCTTGTTTCTGACCTTCCAAAAAGCGCCTCATGCTGAATCTGAATTGGTAGTGGTGTCGGTTTCTCAGACTTTGTACGCCCTGGTCTGGTCATCCTCTCCTCTACAGATCTGCAAGGAAAATAACACTGACTCAGTGTATTGGCGGGACAGGATTTTAACGGGTCGATCGCAGTAACGGGCCAATCAATGACGCCCATACTACCTGTGGTCCAGGTACACCTCATGGCCCGTACCCTGGTTCTCTATGGAGAGTTGTACCATCCATTCTGTGCTGCCCCTGGCATCGCATCCTTGGCGTTTGGGTAAGGATTGAGCCCTGATCCATGTACAGGAGACTGGTGAGACCCCCAACTGGGTAAGTATTCGGGGGCTGCAGTGACAATCTGACCTTCGGTAATCCGTGGTCTGGGTGGCTCAGACAGTGCGCAGGTAGAACGTGGCGAAAGCGCACCATATGGCAAAGACAATGGGCCTCATTACGAGGCTGGCGGTATCCGTGCCTGTAAAACAAGGAAAGGCTTCCGCCAGCATTTATTGTTTTCCAGCGCCCAGGAATGAGCAATTACCGGGTCATTACGGCCCATTCCCATTTGAGCCCCATAGGACTCAATGGGAATGGGAAGGCCGGATGCTCTGCTCGCGGGTGCCAGTACAGCCGCAAGGCCAGCCCTGGCAGCTGCAATGGCGCTCGCAAGCAGAAATCCTAGTTTGCCGGTCCGGGAACTACGTTACCGGCATGCTTACCGGTACCATAGTTCCCGGACCAGCAAACTTAAATGAGGCCCAAGGTCTCTCAGTTCAGGCAACCCTTTCTGAAAGCAAGAGGGTGCCTCACACTTGGGGAATGCTGGCGGTCTGCCGTCCCTCCACTACCGCGGTAGCCCAGGGGGTCCTGCCCGTGGTCACGAACAGAGGGGAAAGTAGTAACCCCATCACACCCTCCCAAAAAACACGGGATTTCCACCCAAGGAACTATCAGAAAATCTCTCCCCTTGGACATTTGTCAGGAAATTAATTTCTTCCTCCTCCTGTTCAGAGAAAGTGTGTTCAGAAGAGGTCTTTGACCATTCACAATAAGGATTTGAATTATCCTTCACAGGAGATATCTGTGGGTTTCGAGATTCGTAAGAGAACCTTCGATATGGCTAAGGTTTCTCTATTCTCTCATTCATTTGCGTCTATTAATTCCTCTTCTATGTTTATAGGAGAGAGGTTTGTGGGATTAATCCAGTCCCCACAAAAGTAACATCGGTCTAGAGGAGAAAATTCACCTTCCTCTAAGGAATTAGTAGAGTATACTTTTTTCAGGTGGTAAACATTTTTTTTAGAGGGGTTGTTGTATTCTGTTTCTCCCCGTTTTCCTTAGAGTATAATTCACAGGGCAACTTATCCTCTAGGCTTTCCGCCTCTGTTTTTATCTTCCCTTATGGTATTTGAAATTGGGTTACTTTCTGCACGCCTTACTCCCTTCTGGTGAGAGTTCTTGAGAAATCTCTCTAGGGAAGGGGGTTTGTATCCCTTACGCTCAAGGGAATGGTTCGTCATTGGTACTTTCAATCTCTGTTCCAAAGATTTTGGGTTTTCCATGGAGACAAGATGGTCTATTTGAAGATAATCACAATCATTGGGGTGTAGTGGGAGATAGCCGCCACATGTACCTTGATAGAGGTGTGCGCCAGTCCGGCCTTGGCGAAGGATAGCAAGTATGAAAGAATCTGCGGAGAAGTGACCCTCAGAGGGTTAATCTTCTGAGAACGGCATCATAGTGCAACGCTTCCACTTGTGAGCATAGTACTTCAAAGTCGACAATGCTCTTCCTACAGTCCGCAGGCAACTCATCCTCCAAATTCTAGGGCCGCAGGAGCCAAGTCCTCAGTTACAGCAATCCTGGGTAGTGGTGAAGGATTGCACCTCCTTGTCTGGTGAGAATATTCAGAACCACTGGCAGCTTGACCGGAGGCGATGCTGAAAAGCTTTGGGTTCCAAATCTGCCTCGGCCACACCGGGGCGATGAGTATCATCCTGCATCGGCACCGTCTGAGTGTGTTGATGATCGTAGCAGGAGAGGCAATAAAGGAAACGCATACAGAAACAGGCCTTCCCATGGGAAGGAGAATGCATCCCAAGGCTCCTTGGTTGGTGGAATCTGCTAGAAAACTTCTGGCATTTGGACTTTGCTGCCGTGGCATACAGATTGATCTGGGGCCTGCCCCACTTGACGAAGATGCACTCCATCTGGTCCTGCCAAAGTGCCCACTCGTGGCAGGAGCACAATTCCCAGCTGAGGGAGTCTGCGATAGTGTTCTCGACTCCCGCTAGTTGAAAAGGAACGAGGTACATTTCTTGTCCGACGGCCACAAGTCATGCACTTCCTTGGAGAGCACTGGGGATCGAGTGCCCCCCTTCTTCCTGAAGTAGAATATTGTGGTAGTGTTGTCTGTGAAGATCCTCACCACCTTGCCCTTCAGAGAGGGAAGGACTTGAGGGCCCAGAGCACTGCCCGTAGCTCCAGGATGTTGATATGGGGATCCTTCTCCTCCGGCAGCCACAGGCCTCTGGTGTGCAGATGCCTGGTGTGGGCTCCCCAACCTTCCAGGGAAGCCTCTGTGGTGGCTGTCGCCTGGTATGGGGGGTTTTGAAACCCTGTGCCTCGGGCAATGTTGGAGCAGACGCCCCACCACCTTATCGGTTGACAGAACTCATTAAACAGGATATTGTCCGGAAAGCTTCCGGACACCTGTATCCAGCGAGCGTCCAGGAATTCCTGCAGAGGACCCATCTGCAACCTGCATAAGGTAGATGCAGGACAACATCATGCAGAGCAACGACTTGATGGTTCACACTGTGGCGGTCTTCATCGACACCAGACACTGCACTTTCCCTTGAATGGCCGTGATGCCAGGCAGGACACTCTATGGAGTCTGGCTCCCAGGAACAGCATGTTCTACGATGGTGTCAAGCAGGACTTTATATAGTTGATGGAGAATCCCAGATCCATCAGCAGCTGGACTGTCGACCTCAGTGTGTCCGACTGCCAACTCTCGCGAGCAGGCCCAGATGAGCCAGTCCTTGAGGTACGGGTATATGTTTCCCCCATAGGCACAGATGGGCCGTCACTGGTACCAGGCAATTTGTGAACAATCTGGAGGCTGACTTCAATCCGAAAGGAAGTGCCTTGAACTGGTAGTGCTGTCCCTGCACTACGATGCGTAAAAACCTTGGGCGTTTCCTTTGAATGGGGGCGTGGAAGTATGCATCCTTTAGGTCCAGGGACGTCAAGAAGTCTCCTTGTTCCAGTTGGCCGAGCACCTGCTACAACGTGACCATCCTGAATTTTTGGGACTTAGGTAACTGTTCAGACGTCGCAGGTCTAGAATGGGCCTCCAGCCCCCGGTCTTCTTTCTGACCAAAACGTATCTGGAATATACTTCGGAGCCCCGGAGCCGCTGGGGAACTAGCTCTATCGCCCCTTTTCACAGCATGACCCGTACCTCCTCTAAGGGGCGAGGGATGTGTTGCTCCAGACAGGTCACCGGAAGGATCTGCGGACACCTGCGCTGAAACTCCAGGGTATGTCTTGGGCGAGAGAGCATCCAGCACCCACCTGTCAGTGGTGTTCTTTTTCCACTCGCTGACGAAACTCATCAGCTGGCCTCACACCGGGGTGCACGGGTGGGGGCCTGACTGTTAAGGTTGCTGTGTGGTGTGCTTGTGGTGTAACGGAAGGAGGTGTTAAGGTTGGATTTCTTCCTGTGTATTTGCAGGCTTGGATGAGGAATGGATGGAGTGATGTCATGTGTGGAATGTTTGCTAAAAGCTTGGAATGTTTAGGTCTAACTAGAGTTCCACCCCAGGCAGTTGTGAAATGCGAGCCTGGGTGGTGGGAGCTAGTGGGTTTCCCTTATACTAGTACTTCCTAATCTCCACCTGACAACTTGACAGTGTATCCTTTTAAGTACTAATATCTGAAACCCTGTCATAACACTGACGTCCTGGCTGGTTCAAGCTTGCTTTGGCACCGGCATCATGCATTGCGGGCAACGGCAACGCTGTCCTCCACTGTAGGCCTGAGAACGGCCTCTGCAGTCTGCCCGAGTCGTGGATCTGGAAGGCTGACAGTACGATGAGGAGAAGCCTTTGACAACCTGCTCGAATTTCCCCTGGAGGAGCGAAAAGAAGAGCGGTGCTGCTGGAGAGAGCCCAAGGAACGGGCCGTCTCCGTATCCACCTCGATAGCCTGCAGGGACTCATCGACAACCTTCCCAAAAAGGTTCTCCGTCGAAAGGCATGTCTAGTACCTTCGCTTGGACCTCCTGGCAGAAATTAGTGGCCTTCATACAGCCTTGGTGACGAAGGCAGACACCATTCCCCATATGCCGGAACCCTATGTCAGCAATGTCCAGCGCCACAGTGATGGCGTGATCCAACGCTACCTCCCCTTCCTGGAAGAGAGCGATTGCCTCCATCTTCTTGCCGTTGGAGGGGAACTCCAAAATCGGCCCCAGCTTGTATCACAGCTCCCTTTCGTACCTGGCAAGGATCGCCAGTGCTTTGGCCGCCTTCATGGTGGTCGCTGCGGTGTAAATCACCTTCCTACCCATGACGTCCATCTTCATTCCCTCGCTGTCAGGAGGGACTGAAGACAACAAGGACGAGTTAGCCGATCGTTTCCTCGCGGCTGCTGAGACCACCAAATCCGTCAATGGTTGCAACCTCAGGTACTTGGGCGCAGATTCCGGCACCCGGTACTTCTTCTCGAGCCTATCCCATTTGGTCAAAGCCGTGCAAGTGTTCTTCAAGAGGGCCAGGCCCTCCTCCCACATGCCTTCCAGAACGGGCACTGCCATGATTGTCTTCCTCTTCGCCTCGCGCCTCTGGTACAAGAAACCCTCCTTCCTGGTTTCTTCGGGCACAAGCTGGAATAGCTTGGTGGCTCTGGCGATTATGGAATGGAACGACCCCACCTCATCCATCCCGTACCCGTGTCTGGATCTGGTGGGGGAGAAAGGGCTCGACGTGGGGGCTGAAATGGGGGTATTGGATGACGCTTCCTCTTCTTCGCTGGTGGCTGATCAGGGGCCTGGGGGACCATTGGAGTCAGGCCCTGTGGCATCCTCTTCTGGATCTCTGACACCAAGGTGTGGAGGGTCGACATCCAGAGACAGCCCTCAGCTGAGCTGGCGTGATTGGAACACAAGGTCCTGTGCCATTGTCGCATCCTCTTCCAGGTCCTTGTGGACCGTGTGTAAGGACTCCATGTCCTCGTCGTCCGTGGACCAAACTGTCATGATTTGGGACACAGCCTGGGACTGATCCAGGGCCTCCTTGCCCTCCCCCCCTTTTTCACCCTTCATGGGCGGAACTGGGTTCTGAGATGGTGTCCCTTTCTCTGCCGTGCCAGCAGACTTTCCCAAAGTCACTGCAGCGGTTTCCCACCTCAGGGGCAGGGATACCTTCTCTGCTGTGATGGCTACCTTCACAGGGTCAGCCCCCTTAGCCTTCATAAGAGCAGCCGCCACCAACTCTAATCGCCAACGAAGGCTTATTCTGTGCCAATTGGGACTTCTTGGGCAATTCGGCCTTCTCCTCCGTTCGTGGCTTCTCAGGCTTCTCCCGCAGTTTGGCCAGGTTGGATGATTTCCTTTTTGAGGAGGAGGTGCTCGATTGACGGCTGGCAATGGAGGCGGAGGGTGACGATCGCGCCCTGTCCACCGTGGGACCCGCTTCTGCTGTGACCCCGGTGGAACCAAACTTGCAATTCTTGGCATTGTCTTTGGCCCTGCGGATGAGACACCCTCAAAGGACTTCTAAGATCACTCCTCAGACCGGCTGGTCCTGGGTGAGGCATGACCCTGATCGGCGCACGGGGCCTTGGGGTTCAGCCACGCGGCCAATCTGCTTTGCCTATCCTTCATTGTCTTCTTGGAGAAACCGAGGCATATCTCGCATTCTCCTTCCTTGTGGTCTGGATGGCGGCAGTAGAGGCAGTGCAGGTGTTAGTCTTCAACAAATACATTCCGTAGTCCGCACTTGGTGCCGGACTTTTAGAGAGGAGGATCTTCCTTCCTTCTCCTCCATCGTGGTTGGAGGGCACAAAGTAGGCACAATGGCCTTTTGGAAACTTTGATGGTCTTCGCCCTTGAGGGGTGCCGAAATTCACCGACAACGGATCCCCACTATCGGCAGATGGAGATAAAAGCACACAGACTCTTTCGGAACTAAAATAGAACCTTTTTCCATCAAAATCACGAAAAAAACGTAGAAGTAGCTCACAGAGCAAACTCAAGGACTCCTAACACTGAAGTGTGCAGTAAAAATCTGAAGATGGCTGCCAGAGGAGGGGCTTAGGGAGAGGACTGTCATTGGATAAGAGCTGTATTACCCAGAGGACAATGATTGGTTTAAATGAGAAATACAGTTTGTAAGTGAAAGTGAAACCGTTTTTTCCTTTTACAGAGGATTCCCAGCCTGACGACGGGGGATATTCATGTGCATGTGAATCCATGGCAGACCCCATGCTGGAGAATCCAGTTTTCTTGTTTTCTCCAGGGGCCTCCCTCGATTGGGCTTCGACCCCTCTTTAATGTTTACACACAGATCTCCCTCAGCTAGGCTCGGATCCCCCTTCAATTTGCAGGTTTTAATGTCTTTGGACTTCAAGTCCCAAAATGCACTCTGATTTTGCTCTCACTTTGCCAGCTCCCCTTCTGGAACTCTGGCAGTTTTAGGAGCAGCAGGAGCAGAGGGGGATGTTCTGTTGAGGTCAGGGTCCTACCACCTGCCCCTTCAAAGCCTGGGCCCTTCTGTTTGCCCAGGGGAGGAGCTCTGGTGTAGGCACTGCCAGGTATCCCCAGCTGCCCCTGGTTTGGCTCCTTGGAGTTGGCACTCCCTTGACTCACTGCATCGTTCCCTGTACTCACAGGCCCGGCAGTTAGGCAGTCCTTGGTTCTCCAGGCTTTCCAGGGTCTCCTCAGCTTGAAATCTTCTCCTGGCCTCTGTGCTCCATCCAGCATCCCCAGCTCGCTCAAAGTGAGCTTGTATGTTTTGCTTTTTATAGTGACTGGGAGTCTTGATAGATTTCAGGTGGAAATGGTTGTAGTGGGAGTCCTGCTCTTGCCTGGCCTCGTTATTGGCACTAAATGGTGACTGCCCATAGGAATCCCTGGTGCATTGGTTCCTACAGGTAATCTTTCCTCTTCTACGTCCCAGTAGTTTTTGGAAACAGCAGTGGAGAGGAATTATGGGAGTTGTGGTGTTTTATAAAAAAGGTATAAAGATGTGGATTTTTATCAGAAAAGGAGATCGGAGTGTAGGGTAGCTGAGAAGTGGGGGTCAAGGAAGGAGGGGTAAAACTTATGTTGAGATCTAGGGATAATTTTGGTTTTCCTGGATGGTTTCGCCTTCTTTTCGTTATAGGGAAAGGTTGGGTCATGAGAGGTCTTTGGTGGCAATATCCCATACAGACGGAGGGGATGTCGGGTAGGAGTAAGTCAAAAGAAAGGGAATACTGCGTCTCACTCGAGGGGATTCCTTCCACAGTCCCAAAGGATCCCCTGCCCGGTTGTTCCTTCCTCACTTGTCCGCCCCCAGTGTTGGGATCCAAGGGAGAGGCCCACCTGAACAAAGGATCCCAAGATCTACCAGTGAGAACACCCTCAGGATTCTCACTTACCCTTCCCCTAAAACATTGGGTTTCTGCCCAAGGAACTATATCTGAAAATCTCTCCCCTTGGACATTTCTCAGGAAATGCATTTCATCCTCCTCCTCCTATTCAGAGAAAGTGTTCAGAGGAGGTCTTTGACCTTTATAAAAAAAAAGGATCTGAATTATCCTCCAGAGGGGATATCTCTGGGTTTCGAGATTCATAAGAAGACCTTAATAGGGCTGAGGATTCCCTCTTCTCTCCTCTTGCGTATATGAATTCCTCTTCTATATTTATAGGACAGAGGTTTGTGGGATGACTCCATTCCTCACAAAAGTAACATTTTTCTCGAGGAGAAAATTCACCTTCCTCTAAGGAATTAGTAGAGAATACTTTTTTCAGGTGGTAAACATTTATTTTAGAGCGGTTGCATTCTGTTTCTCCCCCGTTTTCCTTAGGGTCTAATTCACAGGGTAACTTATCCTCTAGGCTTTCCGCCTCCCCGTTTTTATCTTCCCTTACGGTATTTGAAATTAGCTTACTGTCTGCACACCTTACTCCCTTCTGGTGCAAGTTCTTGAAACATTTCTCAAGGCACAGAGGTTTGTATTATTTACGCTCAGGGGGATGGTTTGTCATTGCTACTTTCACTCTCTGTTCTGTGGATTTTGTGTTTTCTATAAAGACGAGATGGTCTATTTGTGGATAATCACAAACATTGGGGGTTTCAGTGTTTTTTTTTTTTTTTTTAGACAGAGGTTCCCACATACTCTCATACACTAGGTTGCCTATTTCATCCCTCACAATACTCACAGAAGAGGATGAAAAATTAAGGAGAATAAACCTCAGCTCATCGCCACATGAAAGAATGGGTAGAATGTTCACTTTTTTCTTCCTGTGGGGTATTACGTAGATGGCTGAATTAATGGACAAGATTTTGATCTTCTCTCTCCCTGGTATTAGATGGTCTTGGGGACAGAAAAGATGAAATATATTACTTTCCACCAGTTTCCTCTCAGGAGAAATCACCTACGGGGACAAAGGGTTGAAAGTAACTTCCATTTTATAGGTGGATTTCTTTGAGCAGTTTTGGTTTGTCAGGTGGCTCAAGTTTAA
The DNA here is from genome assembly GCF_040938575.1 of Ambystoma mexicanum. Lineage (NCBI taxonomy): Eukaryota > Metazoa > Chordata > Amphibia > Caudata > Ambystomatidae > Ambystoma > Ambystoma mexicanum. Next base: position 1,264,972,551 of record NC_090934.1, on the reverse strand, counting down.
AGAAAGGTCTTCGTTATTCTGGCGGGGTCTCCAATTTGTTTCACTTGGGTCATATCCCACGAATTACACCATTTGTAGGGGAGGCATGGTATCACAATTTGTAAAACCTTTATTGAAGTTGTTGGGGCAGGAAAAACTCCTACTTTGCCCTATAACTAAGATGGGAGTAGTCTTGGCCATCAACCGATAAACAAAACAGTCCTAGTGAAGTCTGTTGAATCAAAATGGCCTATGCTAACAAAACCAAATGCCTGCCTACGGCGCATCTTGATAGCCTTAGCTGTACTAATCTTGATCAGGAATGATTACGCTTATACATCTAAACAATGTACTGTACATTGTTACGTACTTTCTTCTAATGTTGTGCTTGCAGACTCCTCCAGCTCGGGAAGAGAGCCAATTACATAGATAACCCAGTCGCACAGGGTTGTGCCTAAGACACCCTATGCCATTGAATATATTTGTTAAGACCAGTCACATTACTTTTGATTTTAAAAAAAAAATGAATTCCTGTTCTTTTCTACGTATTGCCACTTTATTAGCTCCAGAATCTTTACTGTTCATCAAACGCAACAACACTGTCCATCTCAATTCATCTGGTTTATGACATTTAACAATATAATGTTCTGCAAATGGTTCTGTCAAGATTCTGTTTCTAATGCAGATTTTATGTTCAGTAATCCACACATGCACTTTCCTTTCTGTTTTGTCTATATATAAGTGGTTACACGGGCATCACAGCCCATATACAACCATAATCAAGTTGCAGTTAAATGAAATTTGTTTCCAAGCTCTACATAATCCTATGTCAACGTCTGTACTTATTCCAGTTTGTCCACAACACTTGCAGTGACTGCAAGGGGCATGGCCACTCAGTTGTTGTAAACCCCATAATTCTGGTAGGTTTATTGGCCTCTTCCTAATAATTATGTAATCCTCATGATCTGATCTTTCAAATGTTATCTCTTTTTAAAAGCAAACAGTGACTTATCCATCAGGGCTTTGCCATCTTCTAATACCTTCCATTTTTTTTAATACAATTCTCTTAATGCTGTTTAACATATTGGAGAAGGTACTAAAACACAATTTTTTCTGCATTTTTATCCTTATGTTCTAGCAAGGCGCTCCTATCGTGTTTGGCTCTTGACCTGTTAACTAACTTATTTGGATACCCTTGCAATAGCAATCAGTACCCAAAAGATTTAGCTTCTTTGAGAAAAACGTCCCTTTGACGGCCATTTCTTTTTAATATTCGAAATTGCCCAAAAGGAAAATTGTCTCTAGCATGTTTGGGATGAAAACTTGTGCAGCTTAAAAGTGAGTTTTTATCTGTCGGTTTATGAAACGGTTTCACCACTAACACATTCTGATTCTTGTCGACCTGGAGGTAATATCCAAGAAATTAATTGCATTATTAATAACATTGGCTGTAAATTGAAGAGATCTATCTTGACTATTCAGCCAATCAATTAACAATGTCGCACTCCCTCTCCAAATCACTAGCACATCATCTGTATAGCATTGCTATATTTTGATGTTACTCTTGTAAGGGTTTGCATCTGTATAAATCTTTGTCTGTTCCAGAGATTCAACACAGAGACTGGCCACACTGGGAGCCACAGTGGCTCCCATGGACGTCACATGTATCTGTCGATAGAATTTGTCTAAGAAAACAAAATGATTTTCTGTCAGTGCCATTTCTATGCACCGTTGGATGAATGAATTTGGCGTTGGCTGGTTGACACCTTTTGAATACAGCATGCTCTCTAGCATTGTCAAAGTCACTGATTGTGGGATCATTGTGTATAAAGAAGTAATGTCCAGCCCTATTAATAGTTCTACATTCGGGTCGAACTCCATACCCTCTGAAAGTTTGATACCCTTAGTAGTATCCTATATATAGGTTTTCCTAAATTGAACAAATTATATCAGCTATACATCGGCAAACTGGGATAATGGTTCCAACATAGTCTAAGCCAGCCACAATCGGGCATCCCGGTGGGTTCAGTGTGCTTGTGTATCTTTGGCAAGATATAACATTTAGGGACTCTTGAATGGTTTTTCATTAAGAATTGAGCTTCCTGTGGAATTATCCATTGCCTGTGGAGAGCTTTTTCCACATTCTCTGCAATTAAGCTTTTCAGCCTATCTGTAGTATCTCCTAATTTCTTATAGCAAATGCTGCCATTTAATTGTTGATCGCATTCATGACTGGCAATCATTTCTATTTAGGATTACGATGGCACCCACCCCACACCCCCTTATGTGCTTTGCGAATTTCCAAATGACCTCTCTTTCAGCCTTCGACACATTGTGAAACATATTTTTATCAAAGTTCTTTTCTAGCTTCTCAAGCGCATCCAGCTCTCTTTCAAAAACTAGTGATTGAGTGCTATTAGTATGTATAGGAGGGCACAATTTCAATAACTGTAATACATTAAGTCAATGTGATGTTGTTATTTACATTATTTAATGTATTATTTTAGAGTTGAATGCTGTTGCACCCAGTACTTGAGGAATACAAATTGTTGAAACTTGTAATTTAAATCCTAATCAGAACATTATATTATGTGTGAAGATAAACACCTTTTGTGTCAAATTTGACATTTGTATTCATAACATGCCAGTACAAATTGTTCAGTTCTTTGAATGGTTCTATTTGTTCTGACAAAAGGAACATCAGTATGTCTACCAAGAAAGGCAAAAAAAAACATCGAACAATATCAATGCCTTGTGGGAAGTGGCATCCCCAGGGAGAAGTAATTGAACAATAAACAGTAGAAGAAGAAGAAGCAACATCTGAACCAAGAAAGCCTTAACCTTGGGATCACTAAGTATGAAGATGATCTTTGAAGCCTCGCTATTTGCCCCAAGGGAAGATTTAAATGGCCTTCTGAAAGAGGAATTGGGGAAGCTAAGGGTAGACTTTACCAAGGCAATTAGTGAGAATAAGGCAGAATTTATAGCCTTGAGAAAAGAGTTGATACTTGCGATGCAGCCAGAGTCACTTCAAAAGACAAAATCGAGCCAATTGACAGAGAAATTATGACCTTGCAAGAATCCCTTGCTGAATTGGCAGAGGAGGGTGGTGTCTGAGATACCAGTACCAGAGAGAAAAACTCTACCTGGTTCCTAGGAGAGGATCAGAGGGAACCAACATTGGGGAATGCATGTGGTTGCTGTTTACTGCATTCAGAAGGGATCCACCAGACAACTCGCACAGGTTGGACCAAGTGCATATGGTAGGCAGGTATAGGGTGACCCTGGAGCACCACCGAGACACATTCCAGAAAAATGTCTTGATTTCCAATCAAAATAAAAACTCTTGCAGCTGCAACAGTGAAACCCTAGATAAATTACCTTGATAGCAAGGTCTTGATATGCTAGGATGTTTGCATAGAGGGAAAATTAAACCAGTAGTAGAGGCACTTCAGGCAAAGAAAGTTTCACATAGGTAAACATTTGTGCTACAATTTCAGTCAGCAAATAAAATGCACAGTTAACTCACTAGAAGAAGGACTTAGAGACCTTGAAGTGGAAGCAACATCAGATTTACAGTTGATGACCTCCAAGAGGTCAACTCCTAGGCGACAAGATTCTACCTATAACAACTGGCAGCCACCGAGAAACCGGTAGAGAAACCCAAATTGCTTTGTGAGGAGAACGCTTAAGGCTTCTTGGTGTCCCAAACTATATTTTTAGGTCTAGAACTAGGGCTAATATGTTTTTGGTTGGTTGTGAAATAAGCCAGTACAAAGCAGCGCACCGGTCAGCTTGTTGACAGGAGATTTACTTAGTTTACCTCCCAATGATTGGCTAGAAGTGTCCTAGTGGTTGATGTTGAATATTATGTTAACCAGCAAGTTCTTTGCTGTTGATATTTGCATGTTATAATTCATGCCGCATGGATTGCCAGTTGGGGGTGGGGCGGCATGAAGGAGTGGTCAAGGGAAAATCCAGTAGGCTAGGATGAAGGAAATGTTAGAGTATTTGCAGCGTGATTCCAAAGGGATATCGAGGATAGGTGGGTGGGGATGGAGTTTTGATGTCGGGACCAAATTAGAACAGTTTATATTAGGAGATTCACTGTAGAAGTTCTTAAAGTTTTTAAAAGTATTCGAGACATGCTAGGTGCCAATGGAATGGATCTAGCAAAGGCCTCCTACCCATTGTAAGTCATGACTAGCATATGGTCTTTAAATGCAAGGGGATTCAATTCCCCACTCGAGAGGCAGCTTGAAGATGGCACTATGAGCTTTTCTTCCAGACATTGTTTTTCTGCATGAAATACACCTCAGTCCCATAGGCCTACACAGGCCGTGATTTTAGGAATATTCAGTGGAATATTATGCAGGAATTCAATCTAAGTGACTGGGCAATGCTCTTAATCCATAGGAACTTTCATTTACAGGTTGAATATGATTAAAACCGACCCTAAGGCAGATACGCCTTGGCAGTGGGACAGTTGGAGGACGTTTATGTCAATTTAAGCTCCAAATCAGGGACCGGAAACCTTTATCTGGGAATGCTTGGAGGTTCTCAAATAGGTTGGAAGGGTGGATATAACGAAGGGCAAATATTTTAATCTAGTGCGTGACACACCGTTGGATTGCTCTTTGAATTCGATATAACAGGTGGTAGGAGGTCTGTCAGCTAAATAAAAAGCTAGAATTCAGAATTTAGGGCTGTTGGATGAGTGGCAGAGTGGCGTAACTCCCCCCGTCCCCCCCACCCCGAGTGAAGAATTATTCCCTTTACTACCAAGGGCATTACACTTACTCTGGAATTGATTTCTCATGATATGGGCATCATTTCTAATCCATATCATGCCTTGATTTTGCTAGATACTAGACTGGGCAAAACAACTGGTAGGACTAGGATATGAAGATTAGAGGAGTATATGTTGGGAGACTCTGTAGTTAGGAAATAGTGGGAAGATACAATGAGTGTTTCTATAGAGAAAATAATCTTTGGGACACATGATGGCCAAACTTGTGAGATGTGATCAAAATGGCAATATGGGGGAAAATGTAAAGAATGGCCACTGCATTGGGATGACATACTAAAAATAAAAAATAAACTTTATTTAAAATGTTTTAGTACACAAGGTACTTTTACATTAAGATGCAGCACAAACACAAAAATCAAAACATAAGAAAATAAAAAAGAAGAGACAAGAGGTTACACTGCACAACTCTTAAGCCATTAACCTTATTACATTGGTACAATACAACAGGTCCACTTAAAATTGTGCAGACTAGAGTGCCAATTCCCACTCGTACTTGCATAGATAAGTCAAAAGAGCCTAGTCAGGACGCCAAATTAGATTCCGGATGATAGTTCGATCAATATAATACAGAGACACAAGCTCTCAGGGGGTGTATGGCTGTTATCACTCATTTTATGCAAAATTACATATGGCTGCACCAACCAACGTAGCACTGTATTTCTCCAAATCACGCTGTGCTTCTATCATCACTTCAAGTCTATCAAAGATAATCACCAGAAATGTTGTGAGCGCCAGCGTCAGTGACAGTTGAATGGTCGTCATAAGGTGATGCCATAGATCTACAGCAATGTCCACCTGGGGCGAAACAGGACCAAATGTATCAACTAGGTTTCCAGTCCACAGAACCGGCAATTTAGCTGGAAACCCCAGTTTAGGGCCAATAACTTCTAAAGTGGGTAGGCAATTGAGTCTAAACCTGAGAAACAGATCTCTCAATTTGGATGATGGAAATGTTTTGAGATACAATCTGGTTTCCCTCAAAGGTAGATACAGTAGTACTTGTCCACTGTATTCTTTTAATCACCCTAAATCTTGCAGGTCAGGTCTTCTGCATTGTCCCAATTTTTAACCTTTGGTTTTAGAATTGCTTCCGATACAATCCCATGCACTCCCAATTGAGCCACGAAAAACTCCCATCTTTTCTTAAACTCGGTTAGGAAATAATTTACTCCTTGCCTCATGGTGGTGAAAAGGTAATAGTTGATGTGGGGATTCTCTGCTCTCATCAACTGCGCCCACCAGGACATCAGACCGAGCTCCAGCCTAATGAGACTGACAGGCACTGAAATAGGTAGGCCCAGTGCTCTCTTTAAAATCTTCCCTTCCAGAATATCATAGAGTTTACTTGATCTGCCATGTGCGAGTTCACACCTGTAAAGAACAATTTGTGTTAGCTTAGCCCTGTAAAATTCAATTACGGGGAATAAAGAAAATTCACACAAACTGTGGTTAACTGCCTTTGCTAGAGGCTTACACGCAACTGCTTTCTCTTCCATCCTTCCATTCTGTTTTCCTTTGTGGGAGACTGCAAAGCCCACACCACTTTCTGAATGAGGGTGTCAATCCTTTTCCATGTATAGCGCATTAAGTTGTTCTTCCGGGTGCATGCCATGACATGCAATTTAGCTGGATTCACTATGAAGTGGTTCTCGGCTAAGTCATTTATTAACCCTGTCAGACAAAGCTGCAGGCCCGCTGGAGAGCAAGCCAACGGAATTACTTAATCAGCATATGCGATGCAACCTACTTGAAGATCCGCCCCACCTAGGGGTGAAGCACCCCATTTCTTGGCTTCCTCCCAAAGATCTGCCAAGTACAGGTTAAAGAGGGTGGGTGCTACCACGCAACCCTGTCGGACCCCCCCTTGTAACCTTAATGTGTCTTGACAGATCGCACATGGTATTTAGCCTTACTTTGGTGGAGTTGTTCGAGCACAGCATGCAGGTCCCAGCTAGCCAGCTTCTTCCATAGTCGGCATCAGTCGACATTATCAATGCTGCAGAGGGGTCTATGGTGGCAACATACAGGTTTTTAGGGGATCTGCCATCGATCTCAAAGAGGCATGCATGAAGCGTCAGGCTGCTCTGGAGCATGTCAATTTCCCTCTTAAAACCTGTCTGCAGGGGGTGAAAACGATGTAGGGATTCGGCCCACGTCCTTAACTCTATCAAGTTTATTATTGGAAACACCTTAGATGTAGTGTCTATTAAAGAGATGAGCCGATAACTGCTGGGGGATCCCCTATCTGCATTTTTGAAGATAGGGATCAAGATGGACTCATGCCAAGAGTTGGGACAATTTCCCATTGCCGCTATTTGTTGAAACCGCTTACTTAAAATGTCCGCCCATAATGCTGGATGTTTTTCAGGACTTTGTTACTTGCCCCATCCGGCCCGCTTGCCTGTGATTTGTTTAGATTACTTATTAGCATTTCGATGTCTTCCCTGTCAAATTGGGTGACCTAGGGTATTCCTAGATACAGAGCCACCCCACACTGGTCAAATGCCTCATGGCCCCTGTTGAATTTCTCTTGGAAGAAATGAGCCCAGTCTATTACCTCAGTCACTCCTGAAACCTGAAGATGGACTTGAATCCTATTCTTGTTCAACGTCCACCAAACTGCACGCAAGTCTTTCTTAACAGGTTTGGACAAAATGCCCTGCTTCTTGAGTACGCAATTACGTATTTTGCGGTGTCTATTCCATAGCCTATTTTGCTGCTTCAGCACTTTTATTGTGGATTGCTTGGCTTTGTCCGATGTGCATAAGGACATCTTTATAGACCTTATGTTTTTTTTTAGCGTCCGTTTTCCCTCACCTGCCTCCTTCTCAGCTGTATGATACTTGGCCTCTAAATTCAGTTGAGGCAGTCTGCCAGTCACCCTTTCCCCTCTCCTCTCAGGTTTAGTTAGAAGATGGAGGAGGATGAGGTTACCCCCATTCGTTCTTCAGGTCCCAGCTCCGACCACCATGTTGCCAGTCCCCGATTAGCTTCCCCCACATTCTTCTGAGATAATCTGCCCTTTTTCCCCTAAAAGTGCAACATTTCTCTTGCCCATTGACTCAATTTTTGGCACGGGCGGCGGGCTGAATAGTCCAGAAGAGGATAGAGTAATAGCTCAACTTAGTTTGCAAGACCGCAAAATCTCTAACTCGAACTAGATCAAGATTTAATCTATTGTTGATGAGGAGATGGCGTTTGACCAGGTTGGGGTGTCTTTTGTGCTGCCAATTCCAAAAAGATTGGACTGGCTGAATCCCCATCTTGCTAGAAAATGCAACCACTCTCTCCCAATATTGGTTCTTTTAGTGGCTGTGGCACTCAAGCAATCACTTTCCCTCCCCTCCAGTTGTACATAAACACACAATATGACCATACATTTACAACTGAAACCCCCTGTCCCCTAGAACAAGTCCACCCCCCCCCAGTCCATTGTTCCCAGTCATACAAGGCGTTTTCAATCTTATTCGTAATTCTCTCAAGCTCTACCGTGAGGGGATTGTAATAAATATTTACAAGGGTCTGGACCTCCTTGCCTTAAAGAACATGCTAATAGGAAACTGGAATACTAATGACATACTAATAGGAAACTGGAACAATAATGGAGGAAAAACTACGATCAACAGAAAAGAATTCATATACCAAAGACAGATTCAACTATAAAAAGACAAAATACTCAAAAGATATTGTGAGCACATCACAAATTGAAGTAGCACCCAGAAAAAGATGTTCAACATCATCAATGTCATTGCACAAGATGCCGGCTTTCCATTACGTATCTGTTAACACAGACAAAATCAGAGCACGATTGGGAAGATGTGACACTGCTAGAGAGCAAGTAAGTTATACTGGATGAACACAGAACGAATCACCAATGACTAACTGGGAAGTACTTCAAATTGCTATATGCAGGCTTAAGTCACAATGCTTATGAAAGTACGTACAATTAATTGTGATGGTTTGAATCATTAAGCAATACTAATATCTAAACCTAATGAATATGGGTCAACATAATGTTGAATCTGTGCATAGAGAAGGGCTTGAGAAATGTAGCTCTACATTCACTGCTGCAAACTCACAAGTAATAGTGGTAAGCATTTATGACGACAATTTCAATAATAAAGAAGGCATTATTATATATTTGAACAGCATTTAATATCTGCTGTTTTATTTGTTTATGGCATTGGAGTCGCTGATAATGCAGAGATGTTGCACCACATTTCAAGCTTATACATGTGTGAATTAATCATTAAGTGGAAGTAATTGGAAAGCAACAGAGCGAATCATGTGTGTCCATAGGTTTAACCTGTCACTGATTTTATTCAAGTGGTGTCAGCCATTAATACAGCAGCACAGTTATGAATCCCCTGAACAAGTTCCACTAATTTATCAATTGAATTTGAAGGAGTGAAAAATGTAGGGTTAATAGGTAACCCCATAATTTGGTTGTTAGGAAAGAGGGCACATTAAGGGTTTTATGCTTTAAACTAAAACTGTAGGTGATGACAATATTGTGATTAACATTTGTATCTGCTGCTGAATCGCGTTGTATATGGACATGAATGTATGTGAATAGGATATAACATCACTGTACAAAGAATTTAAATTAAATGGTCAATGAATACATTGTGATAAAGTTGTAATGCACAAATCACTTTATGGGGTGCACATGGCACTTTTTTTTAAAGAATGATTTTATGACTAATGAACAAATGAAATAATTTGGATGCATTTGCAGCAATAAAGTACAAATTGAATTATCTTGAATCAATTACATTTATGAGACAAAAATTGACAATGAATTAGAATAAGACAAAAACATTATTTGCAGAGGGTCTATACAGTTAGTTTTGTTATATTGTTTACCAGAGATGACCCTCGTGTTCTAACCCTGGTGTCCCTCAGGCAACATCATCAATGAGCTAAGTAACCCAACACTTTGCAAATGCCCCAAAACACCAACAACTATCCTAAACAGCAAATACCGAAAACCTACTACAAGACTTAACCACTCACCAATTTAGACAGAAAAATCATGAGCCTAGTGAACAAAAGCAACAGAGCCAGCTCGCCAAGAGATACTTGCCCACCAGACATGTACAAGATCATCCTCATCCAAAAAACACCTGCATAATACTTCTGCAACCTCTTCAGCCGTTCACTAGCAACAAGAAATGTGCCACGAGCATTCACATTGGCAAACATCAAGCCACTCCTTAAAAAACCATCAGTAAACATGCAAGACCTAAACAACTACCAACCAATTTCAAACATCCTGTACCTGGCAAAACTCCTAGAAAGCTAAGATTACGAACAAATCCTGGAGCATGTAGAAAACAATCGGATAGTAGAGCAGGCACAAATCAGCCTCAGACCCATGAGTGGAACAGAAACAGAATTACTATCTATATGGGATGATCTAAAAATCAATGAAGACTCCAAAGTCACATCAACACTTATACTATTAGATCTATCAGCAGCCTTCAACACAGACCACCCACGAAACACTCACCAAAAGACCTGAAGAAATAGGGATCAGCAACAATGCGTTACTATGGTTAAAATCCTTCCTAGCTGAACGAACAGAAACAATGTGGCTAAACCCCCCTCAACGCAGCACCCGGCACAACCACCTGTGGAGTTCCACAAGGCTTATCGCTGCTCTGCAACATCTACATGACCCCTCACCAAAAGGCATCACATAAATCAACTACCAAATCAGCACTAGTAGAGAACAAGACCCAACCCATATCAACTGCCTCACATAAATAAACCGACAGCGTTAAACTCAACCCAGACAAAACAGAAATCATGGTCATGCCCAAAGACCCATTGAACCAACACTACATTCTATGGCCTACCGTAATGGGAAATCGACAAACCTTCCAAAGTGGTTAAAAACCTCGGAACATTAATGAACAACAACCTAACACTCAAACCTCAAACAAACGCTTTGGTAAAAAAGTGCTTCTTCCATCTAGACACAATCAAGCATATAGTACCTTTCTTCACCTTCCCACATAGAACACTCACCGTCATCTCCCTCATCATGTCAAGAAATAGACTATGCCAACAGCATCTGTCTCAGAATGTCATAGTACCTTACCAAAAAACTACAGTGAATGCAGAAAGCAGCAGCAAGACTACTGCTCAGACTCACTAACAGAGAACACATCATGCCAGCACTGACAACCCTAAATTGGCTACCAGTCAAAAAAATAATTTTCTTCAAAACACTCTACCTAACCCACAGCGCAATCAACAGCAAAGGACATCAATTTATACAGGGAGGCATCTCCATCTACAAAGCAAACCGAACACCAAGGTCCAGCAGCAACATGTGCCTCAAACCAAAATAATACTCAAAGCAGAAATTTGGTGGATATGCATTTTCTTCCACCTCAAAACTTTGGAGCTCACTCCCGAAGGAAATACGAACAGAAGACCACTTAAAATGCAGAAAATTGCTAAAAACCTGGCTCTAACTCAGCACGAATAACAGGAAACACAGTCAAAGGTAAACAGCCAACACAACACAAGAGAAACACCCAAAATAACCGAAACCTAATGAACGGGAACCTGGATACCCAACAAAATAAGCACACCATAGAAGAATATGATAACACCCACTATTATCGTGAAAACATTGTAATGTTCTTACTTACTCAATCATACTAGCACTCTCTTACGCACTAACACAGGCCCTTCACACATCTACACACAGCACTCGTACAATCTTCCCAACCAGAACTAACAGCCCATTGCACAATCACACAGCCCTCCATTTATGTCTGCCCTCATATTCACACATTCACAATGCACGCAAATATATTCCACAACTTTCAAAACCACAATTTCCTTTTTTCTCCAACAGACAGAACAGAATGCCTATTAAAAAGCAACTCTGTAGAAAACAAAGAAAAAAAGAGCATATTAAAATAAAAGCATGCAAAATACTCATCTACCTCGAGCAGAATTTATAGCAAATGTTCAAACAAAACTGCTTATACAGTCAATCAGCAAAACTGAACCAGCTAGCACTAAAAAAACTAGGGGCCCTCTTCCAAAAAGTAAAAATAAAAACAAATGTATAAAGAGGAATAAAACTGCTAATAACGCTATCTCTATAGCTACCAATTTTAACGTAGCCACAGTTAAGCATTTTAAAATATAAATTTTACAAAAAATGTTACATCGTCGATACTTCAAAAATCTTTGATGTTGTGGGTGTTAGTCTTAGAAGTGCACAGTGGTGTAGCGAATGATGGTTGCTTACCTTACCATAACTGCCGGATTTCCGTTTTTTTTTTTATTTTACTTATAACCATAGTAACCCTTTAAGAAAGTTCTTCCACTCATTTTGTTAGGTTTTATCAGTGCAACTTAACCATAATGTCCCTTTAACAACGTTCTTAAAGGGTGATGTGGAGAAAACTGCTCATGAAAAAAGCAATCGAAAAAGTCCCTCAACATCAAAAGGGCAAAGGAACCTTCTCCAGATTCTTCGTCGTCAAAAAAACAAGACATGTGGTGACCAATGCTGGACTTAAATCTCAACAAATATGTCAAGAAACGGGTTACTCTGGCAGATGTCATCAAGTCAGGTAAGGAGAACGACTTCCTAGGGAGACTACATCTCAAAGACGCATACTTCCACATTGCCATTTGCAGAATTTACAGGAAATTCCTAAAATTCTCAGTGGGCACAAACCCCTACCCCTTCTAACTCCTCCCATTTGGCCTTCGCTCAGCCCTGACAACATTCACAAAATGCCTGGCTCCTAAAGCCGCGTCGCTCAGGAAAAAAAAGGTACCATGCATATCCATACAACGATTGGTATGAGCACCATCACACAGAGTGGCGGAAAGTGATCTGGCGGGTGTCCAGCACCCTCTTTCGCCTTGGCTTCACAATACATTCAAGCAAGTCCTCAAGCCATCAAACACGTTAGTGTTCCTAGGGGTGCAGTTCAACACCAACGAGGGCCGAGTATGTCCCTTGATGGAGAGGGCACATCAATGCCCAGTCTAATCGGGAAGGTCTACCCGGGCGCCATGGTCAGTCAGATCTGTCATGCAACTTATGCACCATGTCGTCATGCACCCCCCCCCCCCCCAATACAACATTGCAGGTTACAAATGAGGCCGCTACAAGAATTCTTAGCTAATAGGTGGTCCCAGCTAAAGTGAACATGGAACGCCAAGCTGACAGTAACCAAGTCGCTCAAACAGCTTGCAGTTGCTGTGCATACCATCCCACATCTCCAAGGGAGTCCCATTCAGGGATCCGCCTTTTTCAAGAAACCGTGATCACAGATGCCTAACAGGATGGGGGAGACTCGCACTCACACTCTGTGAAGGGCCATTGGTCCCTGACTGAGGCACAACGCCACATCAACATACTGGAGCTGAAAGCAGTGGCTCATGCTCTCCACTCATTCCAGCCGGTGCTCAAAGGAGTACAAGTGTTCATAGACAACACAACTACAATGTATTATGTATGAGAACTGGGAGGCACAAGATCAGGGACCCTCTCCAGAGAAGCCCAACAGCTGTGGCACTGGGCCATCCAGAACAACATGGAAAAGAAAACGAAACTGCAGATCAGCTGAGCAGGGCCAACAACCAGACAAACGAGTGGCAGCTGGAGGACAAGAAACGCCTACAGATCTTCAATAGATGGGGCACACCGACTGTTGATTTATTTGCCACATGGGAGAATGAGAAATGCCTGCTGTTTGTGAGCAGATAGCTGTACCATCAATCACTAGGCAATGCGTTCGCAATGTCATGGGAGGGAGTCTCATGCATTCCTTCCAACACCAGTCATGTGCAGGCTCCTACAAATGATTGCAACGTACAAGTGCACAGTCATCCTTATAGTGCCAACATGGGCTAGACAACTGTGGTTTTCAGAGCTTGTTCACCTCTCCTAGGACGGTCCAATTCTTCTAGGTCAAGACACCGATCTACTAACCATGTGCAACCAACAGGTGCAGCACCACAATCCAGGGGTGTTCAACTTAAAGGTCTGACTTCAACGAGTTCAGGCAACTCCCAACCACGCAGGAGTGGAGAAATATCTTAAAGGCTGCCGGGGTGGAATCCACCAACAAATCGTACAAATACATGGGATAGGTTTTGCACTTGGTGTTATCAAGAACAATTGAATGTGTTGTGTGTGGAACCTCGCCAAATTCTACCTCAACTGTTAAAATTAGCCAAAGATGGTTCATCACACGCATCCATCAATGTACATTTGGCAGCAATTTCTAGATACACCCGAAAGAAAGGAAAAGCCCCCATTTTTTGAGCCTGCATCATAAAACACTTCATGTGAGGCATATTCCGCACCTATCCCCCTTAGAAGAAAGCTCCACCTAAGTGGAGCTTAAACACTGTGCTGTCTGCTCTAACGAAACCTCTCTTCGAACCATTGGCCACCACAGGCATAAAGTTTGTCTTGGAAAACTGCTTTTCTGGAGGAAGTCATGCGTCTCAGATGGATGTCAGAAATACATGTCCTATCTGTTGCACCTCCATATCTCTGGTTTGAAAGTAACAAGGTCATCCTGAGAACAAACCCTACGTTCATTCCCAAGGTACTATCCACCTTCTCCTTACAAACTGAGGTTACTCTGCCAGTTTTCTTTGCGCATCCATGCACACCGGCTTAACAGTCTCTACACTTGCTAGACCTTTGAAGGGTTATCAAGTTCTACATAGACAGAACAAAGAACTTCAGGTGCATGTCTCAACTATTTGTGGCCTTTGGGGCCGCTAAGAAAGGTCAACCTATTTCAAAACAAGGTATTGCTAGTTGGGTCTCTGCCGCAATTTCCACAGCACACACCCAATAGGCCGCTACAGGGACCTGTTCATGCTCATTCCAATAGAGCAGTGGGATCTTCAGCAGCGCTGTGGGAAGGGATTCCCCTATCAGACATATGCTGGGCAGCAACCTGGGCAGTCCCACACACCCTTGTCAAGAATTACTGCATGAAGGGACAATGAGAGGCTGAAGCAAAGGTCGGAAGAGCTGTCCTGCAACACTTGTTTCTGTAAGGTATGCCTTCTCCCATTACACCTCTTATTACAAGATGTTTACTGCTGTGGCAATCTATTCAAAGCATGTGAATCCATGAAAGATCCAATGCTGGAGAAGGAGTATGTTGCTTAACTGTAACTCCTTTTCTCCAGCATTGGTATCTTTCATGGATTTACATGTGCCCATCTACCACCCCTATGGGAGAAAGGCTACATTTCGCCAACTCCCATCTCTCTGGGGTTAGAATCTATAGATGGCCTCCTGGGTGGGGCTTGTCACTCGACGTCCCATTGGCGGAGACACAATACACCCAAAAGAACTTGGATGGGCTACTAAAGTGAGCTGAAAAACTATTATAAGCTATAATAAAATGTTACTGAGTATTCCCAGCCTGTCGGTGGGGACTTTTCAAAGCATATGAATCCATGAAAGATACCAATGCTGGAGAACAGGAGTTATAGGTAAGCAACATACTCCATCACAGTCAGACTCCCTAATTCAGGTGTGGGTGCTTGTCGGGCTCCTGAGGTCATGTTCCATTGTGGTACCATTGCCTGCAGTGGTACTTCCATTTTCAGTGGTACTGGTTACATTTGTTGGGGTTGCGGTGAATATGTCTGAGCCCGAGTGTGATCTTGGACACAATATTCATGTGATTCTGTATTATATTGTGAAGGATAACCCATCTCCCCTCTTGGAGCTTGGCAATTATTTTGCATGCCTCTGCTTCTGCA
Source organism: Ambystoma mexicanum (assembly GCF_040938575.1). Lineage (NCBI taxonomy): Eukaryota > Metazoa > Chordata > Amphibia > Caudata > Ambystomatidae > Ambystoma > Ambystoma mexicanum. The sequence continues at coordinate 1,264,956,980 of NC_090934.1, read as the reverse complement.
TGTCCTAGCTATGTGTCCTATTCCGCAATTCCAGAATTTTTGCGGTCGTCCGTCATCAAATCCTCCTCTTCCCCGAGGGTTTTGAAATCCACCTCTTCCTACTCCTCTAGGCCCATTCCCTCTTCCCCTTGGCCAAAAGTTGTAACCACTCTGATCTGTGGGATACCCTGCATTATTTTGCTGCCCCGACTGCAACTCCTGTGTCACCCCTCCTTCATTACTTAATACCATTCCCTCTATGGCTATTTTTTACAACTTCTTCTGGACTAACTTTGCTTCCTCCTGATTTCTATTCTCAGCTTTCTTTTTATTCTTCTCCTACATTAATCTGCAGTGATGCACGATTGTCAATTGTATTTCTGGCCATGGCTTTCGCTTGCATTCACAGCTCTGTTTCACTGGCTTGGGCAGCCCCAAGCACTCCCACCACCCCGACACAAAATGTGGTAAAATAATACTACAGTTTTAGCTCACTGTTCACGAGTCTCCCGACGCCATCTATCTTGAAAATAAGCAACAGGTTCTTCATCCTCCCCCATTTTCTTAGTCATAACGCACCCATGTCTGATATATCGGACTATTGATTTCTGAGCGCCCGCCATACATCTGCTCTGCAATTATTAAATGGTGCTCCATCGTGTGTCGTGTTGTGCGCAGTCACACCATCATATCGTGCTTGTTTCTGAATGTCGTCAGCTATTGCCTACAATAGCTGCTAAGCATTTTTACATCACCTATAGCTAACGTCATTCCTGATGTCATAAATCAATTATCCTGCACCAGAAGTCAAACTTGGCAATTTACATCTTAAATTGTCTTTATCCATGTTTGGCCACGGTATATATTGTGCTCACCCCCCCAGCTCCCTTCTCCAAGGAATTGTGAAAATCCTGGTCCATGAACATACTTGCCTAAACTCCTCGTCTTCCAAGCTGGGTTAGTCTCACCAGTTTGTCTCCTTCCTGATAATAATCTTAATCTTCTAACATATGACAGGGAAATATCCCCTGTAGTGCGCAATCGTGCTTGTAGTCACTCAGTATATGGTATTGGTTCTGGTGTTTTTTCTTTAGGGTTCTCCAGTTCTGACCATTTTACCATTTTTTCTACACTGGATTCTCTTAAAAACCTGCATGGGGCCTCTCTTTGCACCCTCTCATTTTCCTCCCTTTCATCGTCTAACATCATTATGCCCCAACTCGTATGGCTGTTATCCCATCCCTGCATCATCAAGATCTAACCTGTTTAAAGACGGTCTGTACTCGTCTGTTATGACGTCATCTAACCTACCTTCAGTTCCCCTTGATAGAGACCCCGCTGCATTCTCTTGGGGTTTTATGCCCGTCTTTATCCCTTATTTGCTTGTATAAATTCCCAAGTCTTTGTGCTAGATCTTCTGTGTCCTGCTCATCTCAGCATTCCTTGCAGCTCCCTACAGGGCTGTTGTGATCCTTGCTTCCTCAATCGTTCTTGTGTATCAATCAGAACTATGTTCCTATGACATAAATATTCTATCTCGTCATCTTTTAATCCCCTACTCCTGTTCATTTCTTCTTCTCTTCTCATCTCATCTCCCTCAATTCATCTTCCTCTCGCCTTCTCTACAACCTATGTATATTCATTCTTTGGGCTTCTACCTCTTCTTGTTTGTTCTCTTTTTACATCTCCTTTTCTTTCCTTGCCTCATATCTCATTCATTCTTCCCTTTGCCTGCATTCTTTATCCCTTTCTTCTTATGCTCTTTCCTCTTCCTTCTCATTCTTTTCCCGCTCTTCTCTTTCTTGAACCTCATCAATGCCCTTATCGTCTAGCTTAAATAATATTTGTCCTCCCATCCATTCATTCTCTGCTATGGTTATTCCCACTGTCAGGAGTCGGGGGTTGGGCAGAAAGAGGACTATTGTGAACAAATGAGTCTGGGAACTACACGCCCCAGTAGGCATAGGGAGTGTGTAGTTCCCTATTCGCGCCAATCAACAGCTGCAGGCAATCAGGTAGACGTGCTTATAACGGCCATCTGCCCATGCTCCGGTGCTGATTAATGTTGGAGAGCATGGGCGGTGGCAACAAGGCAGCAGACTAAAGGTGAAGCTGGCAGGCAAACGGAACGCTGGAGGGGGCATTGAGATAAATGTCTCCAGGCTCTTGACTCGGGTCGCGACTGTGAGAAACAGCTGAAAGGCCCATTCCGCATCTTTTCTTCAGGCCTGGGGCAGCCTCAGGAGGCGCCCGGACAGCCTGTTAAGTGTTTCATGCATTTGTTTGATGTTTGCTATGAGCCTGCTAATACCTGTGTCGCGGCGGTGATTTAAGGCGGCCAGATGCTACATTTTTGCTTCATTCCATCGGGTCCGGACGTCCTCAGGAGGCATCCGGACAGGCAGTTAAGTGTGCTTTTACAAGTGTTCACATGTCGGCAGTTGTGTGAGGTGGTTTAAAAGAATATAATTTACTTAAGACACAGTTATAGCACCCGCATACCTGCAGAGTGTTACCAACAGGCATCTGTTGGTCGAGACAAGTAAAGGACTGATTTATGTCAAGGAGGGGCTCTGCTAACAAGAGCGGCTCGTGAAGGGGCTTGCACTCATACACATACACTTCTGATGTCCACAATATGTGCAGTGTTATGTTCCATGTTCTGTGGCTTTTTCTTGACCTGTTAGGGCCATGTGTCTCTGCCCTTATTACACGACAGTTCTGTGTATGTGCCATCATGCTTATGCAATGTTCTGTCATGTGTAGGAAGAGCTGGTTATTGAGGTGTTGTTGCATTTAAATCATTACCACTAACTTCTATGTTCTATGTAATGTGCTTTGTGAGACCATGGTAATTATGTCAGGCTTTAAAAGCTGAAGGTGTTAGGTCAAAGCCCAGAGGTGTATAGTAGAATTCTCAGAGGTATCAAGTCAGGAGCTGCTGGGTTAGGCATAAGTTATGTTCAGTTTGGTTCTTTCCATGTATGCATATTGCTTTCCCCTTCCTTCCCTTTGTCCTTCCATCCCCTTTCCCTAACTCAGTGTTCCCCCCATTGGCTGCCACGTGGCTTCCTGTATTTATAATTCTCGGGTGCCCGTGCCACCCACGGTGGAAGGATTTCTGTGGTTCGGGAGAGGGGCTTGATCTCCTTTAAGCATTACTGACACCCATAACTATCCTTTATTTCCTTCCATTTCTTTGCCCGTTCCTCATATCCATTTGTCTGTCTTGCCTGTCCTTTCTCTCATCGCGATGTTTACTTTCATTGCGTGTTGATATATCTTTGCGTTCTCTGCTTTTGCTCTCTTCCAAATTATCCATGCTGTTATAAGCAGGGGGTCGTATATGTTGGATTAACATACCCTGCTGCTGCTTTTTACTCATTTAAAGGGTAAAATCCCTTCTACTCGGTATCTACACTCTTATCTTCAGGAGGCGAAAGGGGAGCCAAAGGTGTTTTATCCCCTTTATGCCGATTGAGCATAAACTCGCTCTCGGCTGGATCTTCTTTCTCACTCCGATACATCTTCCATAATTCTAAAAAGGCCAGAACATTTCTGTAACTTTTGCCCCTTATATGTGGCATGCAAATAAGGTGCCATATGCTGCAATATGGTTTGACAGCGACCCCTCCTGAGGCCATGGCATGAGCGTCTTATTAGTCGTGCCTCGAACCCATTATGAATATTCCCTTATCTTCGCTGTGTAGCTCGCCAATGTCCTACACAGATGTAAAAGGAGTGTCCTCCATGTTGACGAGTCAGTTTCGACCGTCAATACTTCCCCATCCTTCAATTCTTTATTTTATTAAATGTACCACAGAGATCAATTGGCGCAGGCACCATTAATCGCTACTTCCAATCGCAAAAAGTAAATATTTTAACTGCTTACCTTTTTAATTAAAAAATCTATGCAATGATGATATTCGGTTTGCTCCTTCGTTTACACTTTATCAAGTTCGTTCTTTTATTATTATTTTAAGAGTCTCTTTATTTATATACATTTCCTATATTTTGTACCCTCCCGACTGATGTGAATCACTTGATCCAAATGTTCATCAATCTCCTTAATTGTTTACAATCATTTTATATTCATTAGTTTAAACACAACAAAAGCTTTATATTAACATTTTTATAACCCCACACAGTGCACGTTTTCAATTTTACTGTGTACACCTTCCTTTACTATTTTAGTAAATGCACCCTGCTCCATTCACTATTTTGGAGTTTGATGCACACCCTTCTGCGGGCCTTGCCTCAGGAATCCTTAACAGCCCTATTTAGAGTCTTTACTTTAGTGTGTACCCTTCTGTCCACTTGAAACCAGGAATCGAGGTATCTACTTCTTCTCTTTATAATCTCCCCAAAAAATCCTGTTACTTTTCATACGTATTAGTTACAACACAATCCCTCCCACTATTTTTTCCACCTTCGTTGTTCTACTTACATCCGTGACTCAGCACGAGTCCTTCAGCATTGACTCTCCCTCAAACAACCAGTCTGCCTTCCATCCACGGGGCACTTGCGGGGACCGGGCAGGAATTTCATCAAAGGGGCACCTTCCATCTGAATCTTCTTGCATGTCACTCTGCACGCTAATCTCCACAGGAAGCTTTGTAGTCGTCTTGTTAATGGCGGAGGAAGCCAAGGGTCTGGGGGTCTGGCTCTAGCCTAGGTTGACTAGACCCGAACCATCCGCACTGCTACCAAAATGTGCTCTAGCACCTTGAAGCGTCTTTTGTGCTAGATGGAATTACAAATAATGACCTCAGACCAAATAATTGGGTAGACTCAAGGAATATGGCAAAGTACTACTTTATTCTCATTTTATAAAGCAGGGAGAACGGACAGGACTGATGCATGCACAATCACACAGCAGCTTGATTACATAGAGATCTTATACCCCAATATGCGTCATCTATGATATCATTCTATGTGGCAAATTAAAAAACCTACTGAGGGTAGAGATTTGTTAAGGGAACATATCTGCATATAGAATACGTATGGGTTAGTACTTCATTTGCTGCCCCTTATCTGTAGGACATGCCTAGACCTACCTCTAAATACGTTAAATACTGATTATAGCGGACAAGATGGCAGTGATTTGGTATATGCAACATTATATGTTAGGTTGCCCTTTAGACCCACTGACTGGTTGGCATGCTATCCCAACCTTGGACTTTCGGCTCTTTAGCAGCACGTGCATGAAACGAAAAACCTAGGTGTTTGAACCCCGTCAGACTATTCCCCGTTTTCCCAATTAGTACATCATTTCTAATCGGTCGGCCATAAGCCAGTCATCCATATGTAGTTGACCTTTCAGCCTGCTCACTGTCCATGAACACTTTCTTTGTCTGAGGTTCTAATGAATAGCCCTTGTCTTTGACTTCTGAGTCCCATGTGAGGAGACCACAAATGTGTCCATTTCAGCCTCTTATTTACTGCTATTTGATTCAATTATTCAGAGGGCTGTTGCTCCTCTTGGCCTCTAGAGACTTGCTCACAATACCTCACTACCTTGCATAGACTTCATACACTTAATTGCCCAATACTTTGGCCATTGCAGATGTTTTCTTTAATGTAAGAGGAATGTCTCGTTAGTTCATAGCTTATCCTGGTTAACTCCCCTTGTGCCTTGCAATTATTCCTTAAAATGGCATCCTTGGTCCTGGGCCAACATAGCCTTTCTGTTCTGCATACAGCTTTCCAGCCTCTCCTAATTCTGCAACCTTGGTCTGTCTCTGAGGGAACTTAGTTGAATTCGACATGAGCCAGCGTCCATTGTCTTATGACCGTCCTTGCCATATTATATATTCCTCTATAGCAAGCCTCTATACGTTTCCTTTCTACCTTGCATTACTACATATTTACAGTTATTGACCAGTAAGATCCTTCATCTTCACAATTACTTTAGCCTTGGTGCTATTACAATTACTATTTCTCTTGGTGCTTCAGTTATATTGTTACTTAAGAATTTTCATATCGTTTCAGCATAGGTTTAGATATCTTCTTGACATCACTCAGCCCTCGTCAGACTTCACTGGTACGTGCTGACATTCTTCCATGCAGCATCCTTCCACACTTTCAGTGCAAGGGTACATTCTGTATGGCTGTCTGAGTGGATAATGTCTCATACACTCAATGTGGTATAGGAACAGATACAGGTGATCCCATTTACTTCTCTTCTACTGTTGCAATATGATGGAGGTGAGGGGGTGGGAACTAGTGAAAAAACATCCACCTGCTCCTCTACAGTGTGCAGATACATTTCCGCACTACCCCCATTACATGTATTGCATTCCAACTGTTAATGACTACTAATGCAAGCGTATTAAAATTATTAGAAATGAAAATGCTGCTTTATTAAGGGTTACAGATGTGCTGAATCATGTCTGCATTACGCCCTGTAAGGGAGAATTTTCATTTATGGCTATTTTCCCTCACCTAGTGAGTCCCCCAGCAGCTTTGCTGGACTTCTGGAGTTTTTATTTTTTTTCCAATTGGTAAGAGTGGGAGCTTTTCCCCCACTCTTACCTGTGTTTTGCCATGTGTATTTCTCTGTTTTTGTGGTTGTGGACTCAAGTGCACCACCTCAGTAGCCCCCTTCTTTTGTGTCACACAGCACCTTCAGTACAGTGACACAAGGTTGTCTTTGACACTTCCCTCGACTCCACTTCTGAGGCGGACTACAGTCCCCCCAGAAAGGGGTAGTTACCATTAACTTTACCTAGTCAATGTATCACAGATCCAGTACACCCCATCTTCCATGGAGTAATGGAAAGGGTCACTTCATACCCCTTTTTTGATCTGTACCTCCTAAAGCATTGTTTCGCTCTTTTAACATTTAGACTTGGCTGGTGGCAGTGGTATCTACCCTAACCTTTCTACCGCGATTATATTAGATAAACGTGGTATTGTTTTAGGCTATTATATTAGCCTCAAACATAAACCCGCTTAACCAAATTGTCTCTCTTTTGGCTCCGGTTGGGTTTATTCGCCATTTCTTTTTGTTAAAATCCTTCTTGTGTTTTACTTTGCGCGGTAAACTAGGTTCGCCTTCTTTGTTCACCGTCTTTTGGCGGGCTTCTGCTCAGAAGCCCTCCACCAGGCGCCTGGGTGTCTAGGTGGGCTGAATGTGAGGGAGGGGTGTAGTAACCCCCTGCACAGGGAATCCTAGGAAACCCAAGTCGCACATTGCCATGATTGGCTAAGGTGGCTGTCCAGGCTGGACAACCCCCCTGCTGGGTGAATGACAGCCAGGCTGTGTGAAAGGGGGTTTTGCGCATAAAAGGCAGGTCTCTTGAGCTAGAAGTCAGTCACCACTGGAACTACAAGGAACTGGAGAGAACGACGACTGCTTCAACTACTCCGTCCCGGTGAAGCCCTGCTGCAGTCCTGAGCCATCTACCCTTCGACGACTAGAGAAGATCCCGTCCGGAGTCTTCTTCCCTTGAGCCTGGTGGGGATAACCAGCTCATCTTCCACAGCCAGAGGTTCCTCTTCCTTGGTCGAAACCGCTGCACACTGCTGTAGTGGTCCGGATAGCCAGCTGAAGAGCCTCTCCTGTTTTTAAGGAGCACACCTTTTATTCACGTCGCTGCTGCTGGCTTCATCCCTGTGTGGTGCAGACCCCCTTCAGACGTCCTCCTTCACCTCGAAGCTTCAGGAACCGTGGGTCTGCGGGAAACCAAGAGGAACAACTGCCAGGGCACCAGCTGCATCATTGGAATAAGGTACTGTGTTCTGCTTGAGGAAACAGTGTGAACCCATTTTCTTCATCTTCAAGGCTTGCCCTTGTCTTCCCTCCTTATAACTTTTGCTTCCGAACATTGACAATATTGAAGTACTCTTGGCTACATTGAATCGTGAACTGTCTGATCTTCGGCAACAGGCCCCCGGTGTCACTTAACCCTGGCTCCGGCCCTTTGACTCTTGAACTCCTGTCTCCGAGTGTTGCTCGATTCTGTCTGCCTAACCAAAGTACTGCCTGTGACTTTTGCCTCCAACTCCCTCTGGGTATCTCGGGTGCTAAGTGCGTCTTTGCCCCGGTAGCATTTCATGTCACGTATACGTACACACTTATTTAGTAGATCCCAACTGTCAAAAAGTGATCGCAATCGTATTCGCAGTAACGTGTTTTGTTCATAACACCGGTCCATTCAAACACAGGGTACTTACCTTGAGGCTTACTGTACAAAGTGAATTGGTTAGTTGTAGTATATTTTTCATGTGGTTGTTGGAATTTAATTGAAGTGTCGCGTTTATAACAAATGGTTTAAAAATAAATGTACTTATATTTTTCTACCTGAAACCTTGAGTCAGTGTTTGCTTGAGTCACAGTTATTGTGGTCCCTTTGTGTAATCTCTACTACTGCTTATATACTCTTGAGATAAACCTGGCTGCTCCGCCACTGCTACCACTCTGACATAGTAGCACAGGCTTGTACCAAAGGTAAAACTTGTATTGCCACCTGTAGTCTTAAGTGTGTGTAGTAGTCCCTAAGGGCACTGCACAGGATTCTGCCCAACACGCCCATTACATGTATTGCAGTTCAGCTGCTAATTGGTACTAATGCAGATGTATTACAATGATCATAAATGATGATGCAGCCTCATTAAAAGTGTTACAGGTGTGCACTAAAGCATTCCTTTTCCTGTGGAAGAAATAACACCACAAGTAGCAAGAGAAGATAATCAAACACATCAGATTACAAAACCTAGTACTATAAATTATCGACCTCTTCAATGCAAGGTGCATAAATACAAGAGGCTGTGGTGAGGAATAGTTCTGACATGTACTAGCACAACCATTACACTTTTCTGAGACACTGCACACGTTTTTTTTATCATACCAGAACTTTCACTCTCATGATGCAATTTACCATGGCCACATGAGGGATCATGTTCGCAGTCAGAAAGCTCACTGTTGCGCCACCAACAATAGAAATAATACAAAAGAACATCCCTTCTGCACGAGACCACAAGCATCCCCTAACATACTCCGGCCTTGTTGGGCCTCATCAGCGAGGAGTAGTTTGGGTCTCTAGGAGCAGCAGGCACGGGACCCACGTCTGGGCATACCCGTCCCACTCTGGGTGACTTCAGCAAAACAAGGCGATTGCTGGAAGGTTTACAATTAACTTTAACCTCTGGCATTGCTCTGGTCACCTTCCAGACCATCGTTCTTCAGTTGCCAAGGCATTAAAGGGGGAAGACCATACGCAAATCAGGCTTAGTCGCACCTTTGTTTTTCTGTTTGGGGATGCTTTTGGTCTTGTGCAGAAGGGATGGGACCAAGCAGTTCGGGATGGACTGCCCCTTTTGGGGTGGGGCCAAGCCTGATTTGCGTATGGTCTTTCCCCATCAGCTCCCATCAGTCCTAGCCAGCAAATTCAAACGTGATGGTTCATGGGGGCCTTAGCTCAAAACATCTGAAGAGCCACTGGTTGCAGAAACCAGCATTAGTTCATGTTGAGGATTATTTTGCTACTTCCCTAGAGCTGCAGCATTCACACAGATTTTTAATTCGGGAGTGTGTCGATATTCTTTCCCAGGATGAGGAAGAAGGGATTGATGGGGGTACTGGTGCATAAAACTGTTCCCCTCTCAGAAGATGCAATGCCTTTCGTTTTGTACATAGTCATTCATGATTCCAATTATCATGCACAAACATGGTATAAAGAGAGGCTCACCAAATTGCTGCAGCGCATTTATGCTCCAGCAGGTTAGTGGGGCCACTGCTTTTAAGTTGCACATTGACGCCATTAAAGAGCCTTAACATAGCACAAGAGTGAGATGCTATTTTATGTTATCTTGCTTTTTTTCTAGATTATGGCGTTGAAGCGCTTTTCCTGTCACAGGCAAAAGAGGATTATGATAGATCATGCAGTAGTGTTAGGGAGAAGCAAAGACGGCTAGCTAGTTCGGAACATAAGATGCTCAGGAATGCAAAGGAAAAGGTGGGGGTGCTATGTTTACAATTGGACCGGATTTATCATGGGACTCAAGTGTATGCTATGGGGGCGCAATGCCGCATGGAGAGCTAGCTAGAGAGATGCCCACTACATCAGGGGGTGTGTCTGGAATGTACTCACCCCTTTGAACTTGTATGTTATTTCATGTTATCCAATATGTATACCTACCACCATCACCATTGTAGGGGTCTTACAATGAATGGCCTTGTCCAAAAGGTGGCATATTGTGACCATGCCAGGTTGTCGCCAGACCTTGGTCTGTGGAAAAGGAGAGGCTTTTGGAAGAGATGATTGGAAAGGGAAACTAGACAATAGAATGACCAAAATCAGAGAGGAAAAACAATTGGGATGTGTGGGAGGGTATATGGTTGTTGAAGTAGGTATGCATGTTTCTCAAACATGTTAAGATATTCGAAAGCATGGGTGTAGGACAAGAGAGTACAGTTCGGTTTAAAGTAGAGTTGCATTGTGATGGCAACATCTAACGCTGGTGAAGCATGGTACTAAATGTAGTTAGATGAGTGGTTGCGTGATGGACGGTGCTCAACTGGGCCCTAGGAGTGTGGAGGCTTTCACCAGGTTAATTTGTAAGAAACAATCCCTATAGCAAAGGAGATCAGTGGGTTTGCGAAGCCAGCTGAAAGGAGTGTTTGTGCCAAGAGTTGGATGTGTATAGAATTATGCCTGGGGTAAACATCAGGGGAGGGGAAGATGAGACGTGATGGACTTGTGTCCAGTAATATTAGGATATAAGGTTTGGTAAGGCATAAGCTAGGTATAATTGACTAATATAATAATATAACATTTATAACAAGTGATCAGCTATTCAAGCTAGCAAGAGAATTACAGGATGAATTCCAACACACGCAAGATACCCAAAAACACCATCCTCCAGATCAGATGGAAATCCACTGCAGGACGAGTTGCCTTCTCATCAACGCTGATTCAATGGATTGCTTTTGTCCCGCAGCTCTGCAGAGGGATATCTATGAAGATGAGGAATCTGCGGGAGAACAATCCATGGTAAGAACATTACGGTAAGGTCATTTCTCCTTCAGTGACTAAATGACAACAACATCTATTAACTACTCCTTTAGGGCAGCATACATTTACCCTCTATTAATGTATTACATTTGTGTAATGCCCAAACCCTAAGGTATCACCACAGTTGTACCAATCAAGGAGGAAGAGGATAAAGTTATAGTACATTAGGTGAGGCACAAAGGTGGAATAGGCTGCCTTGGACATAATTATGGCTCTCACCTAAACGGTGGCCAAAGCGGTCATTTTTAAGGTCATTCCAAAAGCACATGTGAAGGTGCCATGAAGAGCTAAGCTGTTTTGGCAGCGCTGCATGGTGAAATCTCCAAGCCGGTAGTTGCCTGGTCGGGGTGGCGCACAGAGTGGAGTGCCAGAAGGAAAGATGAGGGTGGGGGCGGGCTAAGAAGGCATCCAAAGTCACAGAGGCAAATGGATTTGAATGTGCGCTTAAAGCATACTGAGGCTACTTGCCTTGTGCGAGTTCCCAGGGCTGGTAGGAGCTGTGATGCAGTTGTGCAGAGGTCCATGGGCAGGAGGCTGACTGATGTGATTTGGGTTGATGAGGACAGAGGTTCAGTGGCTCTGTGGTTCTGTGGTAACAATCATCACTTTAAAGGATGAGATGGATGTGGTCAGCGAGGCGAGAGGTTTCTGTCCGACCAGGACCAGACAGGCATCCTAGGCATTAAGAGCAGGCCTTGAGGAGGGACCCGCTCAGCCTGCCAGCAAACCTGGAAGCCTGGTGTATATTGGGTTGGGTCCCACTGTTTCGGAGCACTGGCAGCGTGATGGCAACAAGGCATAGGGATGCTCGTGTTTGTGGTGGCCATCTTGGCATGGAGCAGATGTGCTAAGGCAGGAGTCTGTAGCTTAGGCGGGCTGCTGGACTGATGCTAAGGCATCCTGGAGATGCTGGAAATGCTCTGTGATGTTGCCCAGGCAGATGGTGCTTCTACCTCGAAGCTGCCAGGAGCTGTGATGGATGAGGAGGCCCAGACAGTCATCGTAGGCCTGATGACGAGGCCTTGAGGAGGGCCGGCTCAGCGTGCCGGCAAACTTGTAAACCCAGTAGATGTTGGGCCGGGACCCAATCACCTGTGTCTTAGCACTGGTAACATAATGGTGACTGGCCATTGGTATGCTTTGGGTTAGTTGTGGCCATCTCGGCATGGAGCAGATGTTCCAAGGCAGGAGTCCGTAGCCCAGGCAGGCTGCTGGAGTCTGATGCTAAGGCGTCCAAGAGATGCTGTAAATGCTCAGTGAGGTTATCTCAGGCAGGTGGTGCTTCTACCATAAAGCTGCCAGGAGCTGCGATGGATGAGGAGGTCCAGGACAGGCATCCTAGGCATTACCAGATTCATTTAGTCAACCTCGCGAGCAAGAGGAGAAGAATAATCACCCTTGTAGGCAAGATTACCTCAACAATGACATTTCCCTCCACCAGAATACCAATTATGACTGCTGCCTACATTTTAGGTCATGCTTACCACAAGGATTGCTGTTTTTTCCTTGACCAAACCCTAGAGTTGTGCCTCGGTACAGAGTGGTTAGGGATAAAAAGACTGTCTTTGGCTCGACTGTGGTCAGGCTTTTGCAGGTTTCCAGAGTGTCATGATGAACTGAGGCATGTTGCAAAACCATGACCAAGAAAGCACAGATGGCAAAGCCCTTCTACGTATTTCCCCCTAAACTCTTAAACAGCCATGAACTGCCAGGTTCTATCAATGGGAAAGCTGGATGAAATATGGGCACATTTAACTGAGGGTGGGACTTTGACCGCGGTTTCCCCCAGAGTGGTCCAGGCTTCCTGAAAGTTCTCTAGTTCTGCTAGGAACTTTATGGCAATGGTTATCTTGGTGTGTGAGGCAGGAATCCTCTTAGGCAGAGGACAGGCACATTTGGGTTAATATACTTAACCCAGCCTTTGCCTAGCTGCCTCAATCTGGGCTGCAGTTGCTATGTCCTGTTAATAGAAGGCTTCATTCAAATGTTATGTCAAAACAGGGGGAGTAGGGTCTAGTTAATAGACTACAGTTCCAGGCCTACCTGTGCGGGGTCAGACATCGGAGGCAGAGCTTTCTCACAATGACCCATTTATTAAATAATAAAGGGTGAGACAAACACCTGACTTTCCCTAAAAAATCAAGACTAAAGAGAATTGCATAGTGTCTAAAACATTTCTGTCCCGATTCCAAGATGGCGGCTGGTGAGGGAAGACACGTCTTATCGTCTCTCCTCTCAAGGACGCGACAAATATGCTCCGAAATAAGGCGAATCTGCTCAGCAAACAGGAGGCATACCGCTGTTACTAGGGGAAACAAAGTATGCAGCGTCTCCGAGCCCCAGAATAGGAGGGGGAGCCCGATAACCAGGGGCCTTGCACGGGCAGGGAAAGGAGCGCAGGGGTCCGAGCCGCCCATGGACGGGCTGCCCCTCGCCATCACTGGAGCTGCCCAGAGGATGCTCGGGGAGTCCTGGTGTGAGCCATCGGGAGCCTTCGCAGACCCGGAATGACACTGGGGTTGTGGGGAAGAGCTGAAGAACTGAGGCGGAGCGGCCCTGGAGCACAGCGCCCATACCCTCCTCTCCTCCCTCCCCCCTGCCTGATCGGCCAGAGGCACATCTGGCAGGACCTGGTCGAAGGAACTTGCGGCCTGCCAGCGGCACGGAGGATGGTGAGGAGCATGGTGGGGCTGCTGAACCCAGGCGGGGAGCGACGCAGGTGAGCGCCGCGTCAGAGGCGGAACACCCCCCTACTGCTGCAGTTCCTCTTGCCTTGGAGAGCGCCCGGTGCTGCAGACACGAGGGCACCGGGGAAATCAGAGGCTGTCCCGACCAGCACCCAGAGAATGGCGCGCACCGCTATAAATATTTACATGACAAACCCGATGCGGTCTGCACTTGGGGCCGCAATCGGTGGTTAACACCCTGAAGCATCTCTCCTCACACGCCCGCACACCGGCCCTCCCCTTATCTCATATTGCAGCAGCATTCTGCAATTCCTGAGTAAAGGCACCTCCCCCCAGGGGGGCACATGTACAGGACCTCGCTGGCAGGCACAAATAACCCAGTGTCCTCCAAGCCTAGCCCATCCTAAAGCACCGGAGGCCATCTAATGAATGACCAAGCCAATAATCACTAATACTCTCCAGATTTTGGACGCAGCTCCACAGGATCCCCGAAGACTCAACCCTACCAGCCCCAGTGCAGTGCATTAATGTCCAAGTCACTGGGGAAGTCCATGACAGTCCCCCCGCAACAAAAGCAGGGCAGGAACATAAGACAGCTCTGGGGAGCACAAGACGACCCTGCATCCAAACCAGACAAGTATCCCCCTCTCAGCCACAAAACAACCAAGGGAAGTATGGAGGGAAACGCAATGAGCAAAGAGGACATGCACAACTGCTTCAAAGAGCTCCAAGCACAGTTACTTAGCTCCATGCAAGAACAATTCAAAACCTTGAGGGGTGATATGGTACAATCCATCCAGGAAATCCAGCAAGATGTAGTCAAACTCGGGGAGAGGACGGACACAATGGAAAGGAAACTACAACAAATGGAGGAAGATGCCCTAAAATCGTAAGAATTGCTGGACAGAGTTGCCCAGACAACAATGTACCTGGAACAACAATGCGAGGACCTGGAAAACCGATCGAGGAGATCCAATGTGAGGATCAAATATTTGCTGGAATCCATAGGAGAGGCAGATCTGATGGCAAAGGTGACGCAACTGTTCAGAGGTCCTCGTCGACGAGGTCGAATCAAGGGTGGGAATCGACAGAATCCACAGAGTGGGCCCCAAGAGGGCGTCAGAGCTGGGAGTGAGGCCAAGGGACGTGCTGGTGGCCGTCTCCTCATATGTGCAGAAGGAACAGATCCTTCGAAAAGCCAGGCAGGCCCCTCCAATAAGAGGGAATGGCCAGGAAGTCCAGTTATACCAAGACCTGGCTCAGGCCACTCTTCTCAAGAGAAGGAGGATGGGCCCAGTAGTGCGCCACTTATCAGCCCAAGTGAAATACAAATGGACATTCCCGTTTGGTCTCTTATTTACCTGGGAAGGGGTACAACATAGGATAACCACCTGTGAAGAAGGTGAAGAAATACTGGGCATTCCGAGCAGAGGTGAGACCGCCCATCCTAAATCCCAGAGGAGGTTCAGGGGTCCGAATCGTCACGACGGATGGACGGTCCATAAGAAAGCTAGTGAAAAGAAGACCACATAGGCCAAGTGGTGTGTCGAACAACTCTGGAAGTCACAATGAGCAATACAGCACCGACAAAATGCCAACTGAACTGAAATGAAACGCAAGAGTCGCCTGATGAATCAGCAGGCCGAGGGGAGAACCGAAAAGAACTCAATGGAATCTATAGGCGGGGGGGGGGGGGGTTAGGACTCCCCACGACAGGTTACTGAGGGAAAACTTGATCCGGGAGCACTGGCCAATTCGTCTCAGGGCACGTAGTAACCCGGCTCTGACCTCAGGGGTTCAGGAGTGGGGGGGGAGTTGGAAGGGAATGCAAGTTTGGAACGACAGGACGGCCTACAGGCAGAACATCGAGACAATCTAAATGAAGCAGTTAAATCACGAAGAGTACAACAATCAATCTCAAGAGGAATACAGCAAATATGACCTTGGTGACAATCCTCTCGGAGAATGTTAGGGGCATGAACACTCCCATGAAAAGGGCTAAACTGGAAAGGCAGGCCTGGAAGCAGAAAGCAGACATCCTAATGTATCAAGAAAAGCACATTAAAAAAGTGACAAAACTCACTTTAAGATATGAGGCGAAACATGTCTTCCAGTCCAATGCGGAGGGAAAGAGGGCGGGAGTACTGGTGGCAGTGAAGGATACATTGCAGGCGCAGATCCACAACCACAAAACCGACGGGGAAGGTAGATATGTTTTCCTGAACATTACAATAGAGGGCAGATGGCTCGCCCTAGCATCTGTTTACTCTCCAAATGTGGGCCAAGACTCCTTTCTGATGAACATGCTGAGGGCGCTGGGACGATTTGCGACAGGTGACATTGTACTAGGAGGAGATCTGAACTTGGCCTGGAATACCACTCAGGATAGAACGGGCAGAACCGATGACAGATCAAAGGCCCCCCCTCAGAGGCGCTGTGCAAAGCATTTGAATCTCTCTCCGTGTGTGACATATGGCGTACAAAGAATGGGGAGAGACAGGGCTTCACGCACTACTCCCATGTCCATAATTCACTATCGAGGATAGATTATATATGAGCATCACTGGACCTGATGGATCATGCCCTGGTGATAGCATCCTTGGCACTCAAGACTGGGGGGGTGGGGTGTGATCTTGGCGATTCCCTTGGAGATGCTGCAAGATCCTGTACTAGTTGAATAAATCCAGGGGAAAATGGATATGTACTTTGTCGAAAACGACATGGGGGTTACTCCGCAGGAAAGCGTTTGGGACGCCTTTAAGGCGGTGATGCGAGGAACTAATTGCCATGCAGACCAGAAGAGAAACAAATGGCGCAATGGGAACGGGATTTAGAGACGCAATTACGAGAAGCGCAGAAGGTGGCGGCGGCTACTCCAACTAGAACGAAGAAAAGGGCGATGTACCACATCCAGAGTCAACTCAAACTCCTACAAACCCAGAAAGCTGGTTATTCACTCCTGAGGGCGAAGCAAAAGGACTACATCCTCGACAACAAGGCGGACAAATTGCTTGCTCGTCAGCTTCGGGAGACAGCTAGGGAGAGAACTATACTAGCACTGATGGACGCCTCCGGGGTCTGGAAAACAACCAATGAAGAAATGAGCAAGATTGTGAGGACTTTTTTCCAGTCCTTCTATAGCACTGACAACCCAAGTGAGGAAGAACAAAACAAATATCCTCAAAGCATATCCCTGCCCCAGCTGTCAGAGGAAGCTCAAGAGGCACTGGACCGAGATGTCACCCCTGAGGAATTGAATATGGCCATTAAACAACTTCCAAAAAACAAAGCACCAGGCCCAGATGGGTACACAAATGTTCTATAAGACATTCCGAACCTCGCTAGTCCCTAAACTAATGGCGCTCTTCAACACCTTCAAGTCCCGGGGAACTATCACCCCATCCATGAATGAGGCCAAAATAGTGCTGTTCCCGAAGCGGGTAAGGACCTCGCCTTCCCCGGGGTCCTATAGACCAATTGCTCTAATTAACCTGGATGCAAAACTCTTTACTAAAGTTTTAGCTAATAGGCTGAAACACTTGGCCTCTCTGGTGGATACGGACCAAGCAGGTTTCATCCCCGCAAGGCAAACAACCGACAATACCAGGAGAGTATGTCATATTATAGAAAAGGCGGAGCGCACAAACACCAAGGCAATATTAATAGCGTTGGACGCTGAAAAAGCGTTCGACCGAGTGGAGTGGTCGCAGCTTTTTTGAACAATGGAGCGCATGTGCTTCAGTGAATCCTACCTGAAGATGGTCAAGTCAAATTACAGGAGTCCCACCTTGAGAATCTCCATTAACAACCTCCTGTCCCAGGCGGTCGCTCAAACGTAGGAACAAAGCAAGGGTGCCCACTCCCTCCACTCCTCTATGCCCTGTTCCTGGAACCCCTGCTGGCGAGGATACAGCAACTGCACCACATAAAGGGAGTACAGATGGGGGGCGGAGCACAAAATAATGGCCTTTGCGGATGATATGCTGCTGGCTTTACCCGAGCCAGTCTCGTCTCTACCCACTCTTGTGAATGAATTGAAGGCCTTCGGAGTCATCTCAGGCCTCAAAATCAATAAGAGCAAATCGGAGATACTACATTTAACGGCTGATCCGATGACCATTGCAAATCTAGCCCAGGCACAAGGGATGAAGCTAACAAAGAAAAGTATAATGTACCTATCAATAAGACTCACCTCCAAGATAGCACACTTATACACAGCAAACTTTCCAAACCTACTTGCCCAACTGCAAAAACTGCTGACAAGATGGACGCCCTTATCTACCACATGGTGGGGGAGGATCTCAGTGGTAAAATTGACAATTCTCCCGAAAGTTCTGTACTATTTTCAGGCCCTCCCAACAAGACTCGCCAAGTCATTCTTCCGCTCATTAAGCAAAATGACGTCTGCATACGTATGGCAGCACAAACCTCGGAGGGTAGCAATGGCCACGATGACTGCGTCAAGGGATGGGGGGGGGGGAGGGCTAGCATTCCCGCACTTCAAGCAATACTATGAAGCAGCGCAATTACGGGTGATCAGGGAGTGGGTGGCGGATTCCCCAAGCCACAAATGGGCAAAGCAAGATATAGCAGTGGCAGGGGCCCCTCTTTCGAACCTTTTATGGTCCCACAAAAAGCATGGAAATGTAAATACTAAAATAAGCGAGATCATGGGTGCCACCCTCGACGCATGGGACTTGGCAGTAGAGAGGGTCCGCCTGACAACACATCCATCCCCATTCACACCACTCTTCAACAACCCAGACTTCCTGTCGGGGATGGACTCCGGGGCCTTCCTTTCATGGAAACAGGCAGGCTGTACCAAGATAACTGACATGTAGAAGGCCCAGTCGCTTCAATCGTTTGATGATTGTGTTCAGGAATTGGGAGTAGCAAAGACAGAGGTATTCTTATGCCCAAATGACCGATTGGTTATCCGCCCCAATTAATGAAGAGGCAGAAACCAGAGGACTCACGAAATTTGAGATCTACATAACAACGGATCCAGGTATGTGCAAATTGATATCTAACTTGTATACACACTTGAATTCACAAGGGGAAGAGATTGGGTGTATCTACATGAGGAGGTGTGAGGCGACATTGGTGGGCGAAATACCGTGGTCTCATTGGGAGGAGGTATGGCAAAATGTCGCCAAATTGACAAGGTCCATTTACCTGAGGGAAATGTGGCTAGAAAGTTCTGTTGCAATGGCATCTGACTTCACAGAGACTAAAAGTAATGTACCCCAACACGGACGAATGGACTATGCTGGCGAGGGTACCACCAGGAAGGCGACTGGAAGCACATCTGAAACTCATGCCCAATCATTGCAGGATTTTGGAACAAGGTCAAGGCTCAGGCGAGGAAAATGGTTCACGGGTCTGAAAAATTAGGGGACAGAATCTGGCTGGCAGGACTATGGGCCCCGAAGCAAAAAGTATATACTAAGCGACAGCGGAAAGTGATCAATGTCTTGGTGATAGCAGCATGGCTAACGATCGCCCAATGCTGGAAACAGCAGATGCCCCCCCAACGGAACTCCAGTGGCACAGGAAGGTGTGGCACTTTGTAGTCATGGAGTGGATGACTTGCAAACTACAGGCAGTTCCCGAGACCTTCAAATTGGAAAGGGAGCCGGTCCTTCAATAACTGCAGAGTGACTATATGCTCCAATGGTGCTATAACCGTCCCACGTTCCAGGGGAATAAGGGGGAGGGCGGGCGGGTGGCGGGAAGGATGCGTTCTGCATTTGAAGTAAATTGATGTTAAATGTCAAATCTAATAAAAAGATAATTAAAAAACTTTTCTGTGCCTCACTCAAATACATACAACAAACCTCATACAGGAATTGTATGGCGGTTTCAACTTCATAAAGTAACAAACTGAACCATAAAGAAAACAGGAATCCTTGTGACCAGGGTTGGATCTCCTTCCCCTGTATCAATTCAGGATGTTTCAAACTAAAGTTAAATTGTAGGAATGTTATTTTCACGTGCCAAGTTCCACTTCAGGTAGAATACACAGTTCTTTTCACTCAATCTGTCTTTCACTTGGCAAAGTGACTACCAATGTTTCTTACTCTTAAGACAAATCTTAAAATGTTCACAACCTTCTGCTGGGGGAACCACAAAAGACTCTCTCCATATATCAAGTTGAGCATTCAATGTAAAGAATTGTTTTCTCAAAGACCAATCACTTTCTATCACATTGACTTTCTTCTTCGTAAGCAAAACTGTAATCGGGATGGTTCTTCAGAAAGTTACTTTAGTCAGGATGGCTATACCACAGTTCATCAAAACACAGTAGTGCAATAGTGGAGTTGCCACCTCTTTTCCACCACAACCTTCTACCACAGTCACAGTACTTCAAATCTTCTTGGTCCACTCACATGCCAGGACTAACCACGATTTGTCCCTTTCCTGGTGTACTCGCCTTCCAGGATAAAGCTCCTACTACTATGATTTGCACTCTCTGGTGAGGTCTGTTCTAAACTTTCCACACTTAACTCTTCAATGAGGAAAGTTAAACCAACAACAGCTTCTCGGGTAAGTCTCAACTTGCAGCACAATTTAACTTTTCACACAAATGTTGTACAAAATTACGATTCTCGCGTTGATCTATTTTCCCTAGGCAATTGATTCCTTCTACTAGGAGGGCTTTTCAACTGCCCCATTTGATTTCTCTCTGCACAACCTACCGGCTGCTGGCAATATATGTTACAACGTTCTTCCAAAGGATATCTAGGACTGCTACATTCAAATGGTCTTGGTGTTACTTTAAGATGGAGGTCCCTCTTTTGGAAAAAGATATTACTATGCTTGTTTATTGTCCTTTTGTCTTGGACAATGCAGGTTACTATCTCCCCTTTGGGAGATTACATTTGCTTTGTTCAGCTATTGCACACTTTTGGCTTTGGCAATGTAGGTTACAATATTCTCCTGTTCGCTTCAATGTAATATGGTATTCAAAAGGTCTATGTATACCCAGCAGGCTATTTCGGAGCGCCCTCGGATTACCGCTAATAGACCAACTCACTGGCATGTCCTGGCGTCTGTTGGACTCACGGTTTATGCTTTTTCCACATCGGCCTTTCTGACGTTTGACAGCACCAGGTAACTTTTCTCAACCCGCACTGGCTGCCAGTGGAGCCCTCGCTGATCCATACGCGCTTCAAAGAGAAAGTTTCACCCGAGTGCAAGGCAGGACACAGAGCTTCTTTCTCTTCTGGGATAGCCGATCGTCACACCGCTTCCCGCTGCGAGTCCTCTGCATTGGGCTGAAACTCGACCTTCAACACTTTCCTCACACAATGTCACACACATGGCAATGCTGCAGCTCCAGCCTGTACTACCTCCTGTTGCTGCTTCTTCCACAGCTTTCTACTGACCCAAACCTGACCGGCCTTTAACTATTTAAAGGTCCTGCTCAGGTGTGGGTCAGAACAACGAGACTGCTCACTATGGTTTAGTGGCGCTGTTCCCCTCTTCCTAGTCTCAGTACGAAGAGCATTATGGTACTTGACGTCCATAATGCTCATTCAATCTGTTTAAATGGTTTATATGATATATTTTTATGGGAAGATTTTAAAGGTGGTAATGGTTTTATCTTAGGTTTATCCAAACCTAATCATAACCACTAAAAGCAGTTTTATTATCTCCCTGTTCCCTATATACACCATGTTCATATTTTAAAAAAAAAAGGATCTCACACTTCGTACACCCGGGGGGGGGGGAGGGGGTCCTACTGTGGCAACATGCCATCAAATACTCAGGAATTAGGAGACCCTCATTCTCCGAAGAGGAAAAATACTGTGTCTATCCTGACAGAGTCACCACATTCCCATAACGGCCTTCTCTCATGTGATCCTTCCCCCCCCCCCCCCCCCCCCGACACTACCGCCAGGGTTAGGATCAGGTAGTGTCTGCCTTCCCCTGGCCACATAGACTTTAGGATGGGATTCTGTGATGAGACTGCAGAATTCATCACATACCTTTTTTTTCCCTGTTTTGGGGGTTGCAAAATGCTGCCTTATGGCTACTTCAAGGAACTTGAACATTAGACATTTAAAGCAAAACATTATAATGAAACCTCAACATAATAACATGAGCACATCAGCTAGTATAAAGGGAAATCAACATCACATTCTCTCCCCAAACACCCAAGTAAAAAAAACAGCAACACTCAAGTGTGTTCTAGTTAACTTGCATTCAGATTTGGAAAAAGAACATGTTGATCCCAGCAGAACATTACACGTTACCCGAGCTTTAAAGCATGGTATAGCATAACAAAGTGTAGCATACCCACCCTTGCCATTTCTAGGCATCCCAAATAAATAATGATGCAACCAATCAGAAACAGCACCACAAATGTAGCATGTCTCACTTGCAACACCTATAAGCCAAAACTATTGGAGTACAGATAGGGAGGAATGACACTAGGCAGGACAAATGGTCTGTAGGCGTTTGGATGCCCACCCATTGCCTGCCCACGGCCATGCTGATTCCTAAACCCATTCCCATCCATTCCTGATTCTGCCCACCCAAAACACCTTCTCATGGCAACTCTGAGCTTGCTTTAGTCAAGCCTGATCATCCGGCTTGCCCGCCAGTGTTTGTTCAAAGCAATCTTCTGAGAGTTAATGACTTAATTGAAGTTGTGAACACTCTACTGGTGTAATAAAAATGGCTTACCAGGCTTGCCTTCAGCCACTCGATTTATAAACACTCTGCGTGTCCTTCACTCAAGTCCTGTTAGAAAAACTGCTTTAGCAAAGCCACTGAAGTCCTGTTTAAAACCATCCTTGGCAAAGCCAACATTTTTAGCTTGTGCATAGGTTTAAACATTTGCCAAGCACTGCTAATAGATGCCAAGGTATTACATAAATTGTCATGTTCTCTATGTATCATCCCCATCGGCATGCTATGTTTTCACAGGATATCAATCATACAATGGCTATACATTATGCATTGGAAAGCTATGTGCAGTAGCTGTACATGATAATATGGCATGCCATGTCTATGCATTATGCACGTTGGCAGCCATGACTATACATCATGTAGCATGTGATTTTCATATATCGTATACATTACAATGGTGTGGTAAACCACAAAATACATGTTAACATGTTATTGAAATTTATACTGTGCACCACTGCCATTTTCAAGGTCTCCAGGCGTATTGGAAAGGAAAGAAGGGCTGTGAGGCTTAGTGGGATGGAAAGGGAGAGAGAAAGAGCTGTGCTGTGCTATTGGTAGATTCAGTTCGGGAAAAATTATCACTGTTGGGTTTGCTTTTAGTTAATATGGGTTTGGTGGTGTGCTGTGTGTGCATATGGGATTGTTTGCGCGTCTGTCATGTGGTTTTGTGGGGGTTTAGTGTGTTGGGTGTTGTAGAGGGTGTGCAGTTTGATGTGTGATTTTGAGTTTGTTGTGGTAGCGTGTGTGTGTGTTTCATTTGGCTGATCAAGGTGAATTTGTAGGAAAATTGAAAGGTTTTGTAGGATTAGTGGTGGGAGTGGTCTGTGCTTTCTGGTGGGCTACTTTGGTTTGGCTGGGCTCAGGTCCTTGTATGGTGGCTGGAGTTAATCTTTCTTTTGTTGGCAGGGACAGATTTGGTTCGATGCAGGAGAATGCTGATGCATCACATTTCAGCTTGGAGTATTGCTAGAGGCAAATATTGCTGGATCTCCAGGTTCCGTCAGGAGATTTTGTCCTGTATGAATTCCGCTCCTTGGCTGTGGATTGCTCAGCGGGTTATGTAAAGCATTTTGTAAGATTATTTTCTTGACTGTGATAGCCATTATCGGGTTCTCAGTGCTAGTGTGATGTGTTCTCTTAATGAGTCTGAGGAGCAGTCCTGTTTGATGTTTTTTAGTGAGGTAGTTTGGCATTCCAAGGTAGATGATGTTGGCGTAGTCTATTCTTGACATGGCGGCGACTGATCTGCGTGGGAAGGTGAGGAAACGTAGACAGTGCATAGGTGGAATAAGCACTTTTTTAGTACTGCATAGACTTGTGGTTCAAGTGTTAATTAGTTGTCCATTCATATTCTGAGATTTCTAACTACTTTGGAAGGTTCCAGTGGGTTTCCCATTTCTCCAGGCCATGATGGGTTGTTTGACGTAATCATGATTTCTGTTTAGTCCAGATTGAGTTTAAGGCTGTTGGTGCTCATGTAGTAATTTATTTATTGTCTCGGGGGTATAGCTCAGGGGCAATGTGGTTGCCTTGGAAGCAAGACAACAAGGAGCAACACAGGTTTGTTCCCCGGGTCCGCGCTTAGAAACCTCTGGGTATTAAGGATGTTATAAATAACCAATCACATCTGTGAGGCAGTTGATGAGGGATTGGTCTGGTTCTCAAAGTAGTGTTGATTTTATAGACTTTGTGCATCATTTGCATAGTTGAAGCCGGCGAGTGCCTGTCCTTTTATGAGATCGATTTGTGGGGTCATGTAGAAGTTGTTGAAGAGTAGTGGCGAGCAGGATGAGCCCAATGTGTGTGGTGCAGAGTTGAGGGGGGTTAGTCAGGTAGTTTCCGTTCTTG
Organism: Ambystoma mexicanum; assembly: GCF_040938575.1. Taxonomy (NCBI): domain Eukaryota; kingdom Metazoa; phylum Chordata; class Amphibia; order Caudata; family Ambystomatidae; genus Ambystoma; species Ambystoma mexicanum. The sequence continues at coordinate 1,264,932,751 of NC_090934.1, read as the reverse complement.
CTGTTCGAAAGGATTTCAACCATAACAAAGCCATGTTACAGATTTCTATTTCTCAGTCTTTTGATGAGGGTTCTGTGGTGAACTGTTTTGAAGGCTGCTGATAGGTCTACTAGTATTAGCATTGAGGTGATGTTGGGAGTCAGCGTTCATTTTCAGGTCATCCCAGATGCATAGTAGTGCCGTTTCCATTCCTCTCATGGGTCTGAAACCAACTTGTGCCTGGTCTAGGTAAGAAATGGTTTAGATTAGTTGGTTCTGTCTTCAATGTTTCCTGCAGGGTATTTAAGGAGTGGTTTATTGTATGCCACTTTGAAGTATTCTGCAGGCATTTCTTTGCTGAGGATAGTTTTGTAGATGTCTGGTGTGCAGGGGTATGCTGGCGATTCTGCTTTGTTGCTTTGACTGACTATCTTGGTGAATTTTTCTGACGAAATTGGTGAGAAGTTGTTTAGTCTTGTGGTTAGTTCCAGAGTTGGCTGGTTGGAGTTGTGTTGTTGGGCATACTCTTGATTACTTGCTGGATGTTTGAGATGTCTTTGAAATGGTTTGCAAGGTCATTACAGTTTCTGGGAAGGAGTAGATGTGTTGTTGCAGGCCGTCAGGTTTCTTAGCTGGTTGGTGATGCCGAACATCTTTCTGGGTGTTGCTTGCTTTTGGTGTAGTAGTTTTTTTTGCTTTGAAGATTCTGGCTTTGTATAGTCATACCGGTCGGTATGTGATTTATTTATATATTTTTTCCTGGCGGTCATCATTTTTCCTCCATTCTCGTTTGTTTAGTTTTTTTAATTCAGGTCTCTTGAGGTGAGGTGTGAACCATTTTGCCGTTTTCTTTTGCGCAGGGTTGAACAATGTCTATGGTGTAATATTGCCCAGTGTGTTCATAATCCATTTTTGTATTGTCTCTGTTCTTTCTTCTATATGGATTGATTATAAGACGGCACTTGGTGGTTTTGTGGATTCTAGTCTGGTGTTGAGGTCCACTGTGTTTAGCGATTTCCAGTTTCTTTTCTGAATTGAAGTTTTTTTGGGTTTTTTTAGAAGGTTGGCTTGCATATGTTGGGTGGAGGATCACGAAGGATATTATGAGGTTGTCACCCAGGGAGAATTTACATTGGGGGTGCAGTTGTAACCAGGTTCCTTTTGCAGAAAATTGCATTTAGGGTGTACCCTGCCGAGTCGGTTGCCACCTTCACCAATTTTTTATTTTATTTATTGGGTATTTATAATGTGCCTTTACACAATGTGTTTTGAGGCACAACAAGTGGGAGGGCGAGCAAAGAGGACAAAACAAATAATCCTACTAGGCCATGTGACATTCAGATTGTGCAGGAGAACCATTGTTGCTAGTTGAGATGCTGTTTAAACTGATTTATGTTGCTGGTTAAGCTGAGTTAATGTGTTCTTCTTCAAACCAGAAATTGAAATCTTCTAGTATGATCAGGTGGTCATATTTGATGGAGATGTTCGCAATAGCATTTACAAATGTGTCTGTGAAGGGTTGTATGTTGACAAAAGGTTGGTTTGGAGGTCCACAGCTAGGTGGAGGAGTGATTGACAGTTTGGGATGTTTAGAGATGGTGCTGTTGTGATTTTTAGGTGGTCTTTGTATGCAATGGCGATACCTCCTCCTCTTTTTCCTTATCTGTTCATTGGTTTCAGTTTAAAGTTATTGGGTAGGGATTTGTGTACAACTACCTTGAATTCTTGTGTTAGCCAGGTTTCGGTGAGGAATGGGATGTCTGTTCCACCATCACTGAGGAGATCATATCTTTGTGGTGCATTTTGATATTGACCTGGGATGGACTAGGTTGCAGAGACTCATTTTGTTGCCCGAGTTTTGATAGTTTCTTTGGGGCAGTGTTGGTGACTGGATTTGGTATTGTTTCAGCTTTCCGTTTGACTCTGCATTGGGTTGCTTCCATTTCTTTGTTGAGTAGCTCTAGAAGATTGAGTTTTGGGTTGATGTGGTCTTCATAGTTTGTCTGCTCATGCTGATGGGACTTGTTCTCTCAACCGTTATTTGTGATGAATGGTGTGTTGAAGTCACTTGGTTCAATTGTGTTTCTTATGTCCATTTCCGATCTGTCCATTTGTTTTTTCAACATCCCTCCTTGGGTGTTTGGGGGGGGGGGGGGTTTGTGGATGGCTGATTCCTGAAGTGGGTTGTAGGCTGATGGGCAGCGTGAAAAAAAAAATGTTTGTTGTGTTCTGGCAAAGGGGCTCTCTTCCATAAAGTGGGTTAATGCAGTATTTCCTGGTGCTAGTTGGTTCCATGATATGGTAGGTTGAGAGGATTGGTCTTTTTCCATCTGCTTTGTCCCTTTCATGGTGCCTTCTTGTGCGTCGGTCTTTCCTGGAGCATGGCATTTTGTTGATATTTTTGTTGTTGGGTTGAGAGCTTGAGGGTGGAGAGCTTGTTGGTTGGTTGTAGTTTCCTTGTTTGAATTTATGGGGTTTTAAAATTAGAATATTGTTTGTTGATTTTTATGGTAGGCCATCTGGGTCTTCACAGATTTTGATTACATGTTGTCCAGTTGTGTTGATTTGATGGGCAATAGGTTCTTTTCTTTGGATATTAATCCATGTTGGCTCGTGTCTCAGCAGGTAGTGTTTGTTGGGGTTATCCCAACTGTTTGCTTGTATTTTATTTGCTATAGGGTAATATCGATTACACAGGCACCTCCAGGTTCGAGTTGTTCCAGGGTTTAGGATGTCTTCTGGGCCTAGTGCGGGAGGATGTAAAGTAAGGGGTGCAATGACATAATGCGCAGTATCTGATACGAAATTGGAACGGATCGTGTTTTATATAGACCAGACCGTAAAACTTTATTGAGGACCTCTTTTTCGATAGGAATAAGTTAATGGCCAGAATGATTAACTAAAAGCGATTCCCACTCCTTGTGTAGCGTTTGTCTCCGTTCCAGTTGCCCCTGTTGGGGCCTTTGTATAAAAAAAAGGCCTAGAGGCAGAATTTTGATTTCCTCTTCCTTTCTTATTGTTAGAATTGCGTCTCCCTCGATTGGGGTGCTAGTGGAGCTACCTTTGCCTGGTTTGTCTGGGTCACTACTATCGTTGCTAGAACTATAAGAAGTTCAGCAGAAGCGAACTATTCTGTTTTGATTAGGCCCATTTTGTTGTAAAGACATGTTTTTATATTCATCTTGTCTGTAGGGGTAGGTTTTTTCGTGGCTATATCTAGCCAGGTCTTTTTTTGGACGTTGTATTCATTCTAGTGCTTTAGTTTTTTTAAATCTCACATTTCTTTTTCAATTTTTCTAGTCTTTTTTTAACATTGTCGAGCGCAGTTAGTTTTTGAATGTCTTCTAGTTTTTTCAAATCTATTTCTATTTTTTCACATGTTTCTTTAGCTGTGTCTATTATTAATAAAAGCCAATTGCGTCCACGGCGATTGGCTTTTTAGCTCCACTGAAGCTTAAATTTAGCATCATCTAGAAACAGCCTTGGTTCGTTAAGGACTGCAACGCCTTGTGGAAGTGACCCGTTTTTTAAATATTCTAGCATTATGGCTCCGTGAAGCTCTGTGCGGATTAGCTTCTCTTTAGCTATATAATTTCATAATATTTGTACCCGCTTCCGAGCATCGACAATTATATTTGGTCACCAGGAATTCTAGCAATCATAGCTTACTCTGTGTTCTATTTTTATCAACAGTTACTCCAACTATAACAAGGAAAATACTTCAATGACGAAGATCTAGTGTTTTTTAGTCTAACTATAGCCCAAGTGACATCTCCTGATCAATGTCCCAAACCAAAGTAGAGGACAGAAACATGTTGAGGCCGAAGGCCTAGCAATTATATATCTAGAAACCATTTACTAAAACAAATTAAGTTTGTCTAACAATGAGATTATCATGAATACATATATTGTGGTCGAACCAAATGAATGAATCCCACACTCAGCCTCTTAGTATTATGGAGTTTGTCACAAAGACAACGTTTTTTTATAATAGTTTTTAATAATGTATGCACTTTATCTTTCTACGATATGCCACTTGTGTGTGTTTTTACCATATTTTGAATATATTTGTATGTTCTTAAAATAACTCGGTCCTTGGTTTAACTTGATAATATCTAACTACCTTGGTCTATATAGTATTATTTTCCCAGAAAAAGGTAGGGAAGTCACTCTAGCGTGACAATTTTTGGGTTTTCCCCTATACATTAGAGTAGGTAAGAAAAATGCCTAGTCTAAACCTAAATCTAAGATGGGAAGAAAGCTACGACCATCAAACAACTAAATTACAAAATGAATGTGGAATGTTTACAAAATGATAAGTCAGGATGGTATGGCTCGGGTCTCCCTTCCCCACGTTTTAAACAAGCGACAAGGCGGGACCTCTGAGCACAGCATACTCCTGGGCTTCTCCAGCACAAGGTTCACTATTCCATTCAACGATATCAGGATCTTCAGGGGCAAAGTCTCTACTTAAACTCAGAAGGCCAGCTGGACCAAAATAACAAAAAACAAAAGTTTCCTTGGTGATCTTGCTCTGTGGTCGATTGCTCTTCACCCCTTGGATCTCCCTTCGCCGGGCTCTGATGCTTCTTGCAACTTGGGCCTCCCTCCGGTGGGTTCACTACACCATTTCAATCTTAACACAATTTTCTCAGGTGTATCAGATCTCGCCCGATTCACAGACATCCCTCAACCGGGTTCAGATTTGGCAATTTCAAAGTTCACTTTGTTTCATCACATTCAAGATTTATTTTTAGATTTTCCTCTTGGCTGCCCTCCATCGGGTTCTCTTCGACATTGTTAACAGTTCATTAGTTTCTAAACACAGTTCATGTTTTACTTCATTTTTTTGGAAAGTGTGGTTTCGATTTCCCTAGCTTTCTTCCAGCAATGGGTCGGAGACTTTCGACTGCACAGAGGATTTTATGTGACCTCTGTAAGACCAATCTGACCTTCATTCCGCCCTCTACTAGGGCCTTCTGGGACTTGTAGTTTCACCCCAAAACAAAGGGGCCATCCAGAGTCCTTTGAATGAGCACTCCTGCAGCCCTTGACCACTCTGCAGCCGGCCCTTCTCTCGGTTTTCTAAAAAGTTCAAAACACAAGTTCTTTGTTCACATATAATATTGCCACTTGCAACCTTGGGCTCACAGTTCGGTTTGTTATCGGCTTTCTCCAACTCACCAACTGTTGAACCCGCTGGTCTGTTTCGCCTCTGGAGTCAAGGACGGTACCACAGTAGCCACCGTGCCTCCCCGCCTGTGTTATCCATGGGCGAGTCCCCTGTGCACCGTTGACATCTGTCAAACCACACGCAAGCTGTACTCCCTGATCTTGTAATCCCTTTATCGGAAGCTTTGCGGTTTTGAGTTGAAAGGGGCAAGGGCAACTCCCTCCTCCTCGTCCCTTCAAGTCTCGCTGCTTTCCTCATCCTCTTGAACTGCCGATCTGGAATAGCTGTCCCCTCATGCGTTCAGCCTTGCTCATAGTCTACTCTCGTGCTCTTCCTTTTAATCACTGTGGGGAAGGTAACTGGCCGTCATGTGTGTTGTGTGTGTGTGTGGTTCTGGTCAGTTGTCGGGCCCTTGTGTTGGGACATGTCAGGTAAACGTCTCTGGTGTTAGTCCGTTGTCTTTCTCTGTGTAAGAAAGTTTGCATCGGAAAAAGGGGTATGGAGTAGAGCTTCTCAATGTCCTACAGGGTAGGAGGGGGAAAAGGTGTTACAGGGAATGCATCTCACCCGTCGGTGTTCCACTTCCACTCCCTGAAGACCCCCCCATCCAGGTGATCATCGCCTCACTGGTCTACCCACAGGAACTGGATGACATGTCTCCGGGGACTAGCGGGTGAGACACCTTCAGGTTTCTCACAGAAGCGCCACTACCTTTGGAAATACATGGGGCGCTGATCCCTCAGGGCCTACCTCTGCAGAACCAAATGGACCTGGCAAAATGTATAGACTCCCATCCTGATGACTTCTAGGGAAAACACGTATGCGACCAGGGTTTCTTTCAGAAGATCAAAACAAAGCCAAGAAGGTTAATACGACTCAAGTCCTACCGACTACTAGAAGTGAGGAAGAAAACTGTACAAGGGGTGGTGAAGAAATGTTGGACCTAGCGGTCATCGAAAGATCATATAGTAACTGGTCAGCCCCATTGGTGCTTGTACCCAAGCCTCATCAAAGCGGTCTATTCTGCATCCCTCTAGGCAACTGAATGAACCATCAGAATTTGATGCATACACCATGCTACGCATAGACAAGCTGGTAGAAATCCTGGACAGCACCAACTTGATTTCCACATTAGATCTAACTAAAGGCTACTGTCAAGTAGCCCTGGATCAGGAGGCAAAGAGGAAACCCGCCTTTGACACCCCAGATGGACTCTTTCAATTTACAGAATTGCTCTTCGGACTGAAGCTGAAGAAAATGCAACCAAATCCCATCCTTTGGAATGTCTCAGCCCAGAAGGTATTTTAACAATTGAAAGGAAGCCTCTGTAACAGCTCTGTACTGATTATTCTTAACTACTCTAAAAAATTTGCATTACAACGGTTCCTAATTGGAACAGGGGAAGTTCTGTCACAAGTGAGAGACCATGAAGAAAAGTCCATCTTATACATAGGGTTTCCTGTTTTAGTTTTTTTTAACTTCCGGGGGTGTTTTTCCGGTGTTTCCAAACAATTTCAGAATCTGTGTTTTATCAGTCTTTTCACATTTGCCCCTTTCAAACGATTGCAGATAACCTTTGTTTCATTGCGTAATCTCTCAGTCCAAGATGTTCTAATCACTTCATGTTAATCCAGTAATCTGTTGCATTTCCACAAGTCAAAATTATTGTAATAAATCATTCAATACTTCAAGGACTCTTTGCCCATCCTTGCCCTTTTTTCTTCCCATAAAGACTTTAATTTGGGGAAACAACGTTTCCACATTGGCACTGGATACAGGGCAGGGCCAAAATATCCAACACAAGCTGAAATCTAGCCACTGTTGACGTTATCCCACCCAATACTCATGTACCTGAAGATGCAGATTCTCAGGCACAGGCTCTGCCAAATGGGCATTAAACTGGTTGCACACAGTCAGTGTCTTTAAAATGGTGAAAAAGAAATGCATGCTTTCAAAGTTCAGACTAAATAATTTTTTGCGGAAGTGATCAAGTACTTGCATGGCATACCACAAAGAGGCTTCACTCACTTCGAATGACATGGTGGCTAATGGGATGTTTCTAAACAGCATTGCTTGCCATTTTTCGTGCATTGTTGCGTAGAATATCCTAAACTTCTCCTCAACAGTCCTTTGTTTGCCATGTGGCAGTATTCCAAAAGTGCACATGTTACAGGGCCAGAGTAACTGAAAGTGTCACCTAGCTTTCTTTCAAATAAGAGTTTGACCTCCACACCAATGACATTGTACACTTAGTAAACATATGTGTTTTCAGATTCCAACCTCTTCATTATATCAACTAGAGCGGTCATGTTCTCTTGCAAAAATCTAAGAACACAGCAGACTTCGACTCACTATCAATGTGCACCCTCAGATCCTCACATTTCTTGCCTGAGGCATTATCACCAAGGAGAAAATCAGCAAAAGGTCACCACATAAATAGTATGGCGTTCACTGCCTCTAATACAGAGCACCACCAGCTAAAGGAGACAGTTTGGAGAACCTTTTCTTTCATGCCATACAAAGTGCAAAATGATAGGTATTTGCGTTTCAGTTCACGTGCATATCTAAATAGTGCACCAGAATTGACCACAGTCAACTACACCCTTAACCAAATCTGAGGACTTTAAAGCTGCTTTTTAAACTGTAAGTGGCAGGAGTCATGCATGGGTAAAGGCCTTGAAATCTGCATTGCCCTTGACAGAAATAACTTTCAAATAACTTGCCGAATCACTACAAACGCACACATCTATCCAGTCCTTCCCAACTGAAACTGCATTGCAAGTTTCAACCACCTCTAAATCTGCCATGATAGTACGGCGCACCCATCCACTTTTTGGGTCACAAAAAGTGAAGAGGACTGCCACTGCTGATCACCATGCATCTCGGGCGGTTAAACTGTGATTGAAATGCTTACTTTGCCTTGGACTAACTCTTTGTGGGCAATGTGTCATAAAAACCCCAGGCAGGTATTTCTCGTACATTTGCGTGTATCTGGGTAACGTGGCTGCTGGGGCCATCTGCCTGGTGCAAGCTGGTTCCTGCCTGCCTAACGCATGCGCAAATTCATGTACCACGTATCTTTCCTCGTTGTGTTTTCTTTTAAAATGTGTCAGTGTCTACGTAAGGGACATTTGGCACAGACCACTTTCAAATGTGGTCAGATCTTTCAACCATAAGTGGGTATTTGAAGAAACATGCTCAGCAATTCAGCTTGAGGTCTTTCCATTTACTAATGAAATTATTACTCTACAAGCCTTGCATATTAACAATGCATTTCCATTGTGTTCTTCTACTGTAAATTCTTTGTGTTCCCGCGCATAATCCTCAGCGGTCTTGGTTTTGCAAGGCATTGCTCAATGTCAGACAAGCCTATTAGAACAGGTTTTGCAAGGCATTGCTCAATGTCAGACAAGCCTATTGGAACAATTACAAGAGAAGACTACTTAAACTTAGAAGCATGACATTAAATTTGTCCTTCAAATTCAGTGTCTGTACCTTCCCCTGCAACATCTGGTCAAGTCACATTCTCTCCCCCATTGTCAAGGACCTGCACCCTATTAAATTTTTAGGTGTTTTTGTATCAAACGTGCATTGCTTTCCCTGTGATTTATATGAATTTAAAAAATTATCAGTCAACCTCAGCTAACATAATGTCACCTGGTGATAATGTTCACTATTTGGCTCCTGTCTTTTATGGCTAGAGAAGAGCTGCCATGCAGTAATGCAGATAACAGCAAAAGATATTGCAACACCACAACAGCAAGTGCTTGGTCAAGTGAACATGGCTGGACAAACTAATGTGTAAACTTACCTTGGGTGAATTCAGGTGTCTATTTGGCTTCTTTAGTCTAGTGACTCCTATTCGGATTGCTTGATGGCAACTTTCTCAAATGCAGTTGGAAATCTTATGTTTGCTGCAAAGGAAAAAAGACATTGACATAACATCACTGGCTGGTAGCAAACAGTCCCAGTCTACAGGGATGAATACAAACTTTCCCCTGCTGGCAGAGTATCAACCACCAGCTATCCATTTCCCTTTCATCAATGGGCAAGGCAGGGCAGCCATGGACATGGTAAAGGCAGTGTCTTTTGAAATGTGCCTTTGCAATATGAACCTACCTGGGTGAATTTGGATGCTTCACGGTTGGAATCTCAGTCCAGTGATTAATATTCTGATTGCTTGATAGTGCCAACCTTCTAAAATCCAGTTTTGTTTGTTGCAAGGGAAAAACCATATTAACATCAACAATCAAAAGCTGCCACCCATTAATAAATGCACAGTGAGGGAGCATATCTTAAAATGAAATACACATTTAGTTCAATTGACCTTTGCCCTTAGAACAGGGGTCTGCAACCTGTAGCTCTATAGATTTTTGGACTAGGACTGTTGGGATTTGTAGTCCATATTTCCAAAGCCTAAGGTTGCAGGCCACTGCCTTAGAAGAAAGTGTACAAGAAAAATTAGCATTAGTGCCTTTCCAAAAAGTGTATCCATCTGGAAAAAAAAAAATCAGATGGAAGAGAATTTTCATTAACTAAACTGCCAAAGTATAAAAGGTGCTCGGCCCCCCCTTTTAAACCTAACAATTTCAATAGGTGTGTCGAGGGTGAAAACAATGCAGTCCCTTTTCCCGATTTTAGCAGAACATTACAAGAACATGCAGATATATCACATAAGATGAAGTATAGGCTGATTTTTTACTTTAAGTTACTTCCCCAGCATGCCCTGTTTTCTCAATTAGTCCACTTTGTGCATTCAGGTTCTTTGGACTTCAATGCCCAAAAATGCACTATTCGTGGCCTAGACAATCGCAGCATAGCCTGTACAAACTATGCTGACGATACAGAAGTCCTTCTCCCGCTAACCGGCTCCTATGAACAAGACTCTGAAGCCTTAACCAACATCTAAGTAGCCATCCAGATATGGTCTCAATGGAGATAAAACAGAGACTCTATTGTTAGGCCCCAAATAGACCCTAAAAAAAAAAAAATCCCCTCTCTACACTACCTTCAACATTGACAATACACCCATCACAGTATCAACATCAGTCAAAACACTAGGAGTATTCCTCGACTCCTCTTTGTCCATGACACACCAGGTCAGTGCCATTGCCTCCTCGGCAGCACTCACCACAAAAATTAACGCTGTCAAACCATTCTCATCAACCAAGAACTGCCTTGCCATCGCTGGGGCACAGTCGGCACCAAACTGGACTACTGTAATGCCCTCTTCCTAGGCACCTCCTCCAAAAACCTTAATAAACTACAAGTAACACAAAAAAAACGCCCTTAGGGCAGCACAGAGTATGCCCAAAGGGGAGCACATCTCCCAGGCCAGGAGAGAGGCGCACTGGCTGCCTGTCAAAGAGCACATTCTTTTTAAAACCTTGCCCATCACACACACAAGTGAATTTCACACAGTGCCCCACCCCATCTAAAGGGATCACTTCTATCACGTCCTCCAGACCCACAAGGTCACTCCTCGCCAATCATATCTACGTACCATCCTCCAAAAGAGCCAAAGAAGGGGGCTCCAGCTTCCAACACCTAGCACCCAAGAACTGGAATGCCCTCCCTACAGCACTAAGAAAAGAAACCTCATACACAATCTTCCAAAAAGTACTGAAAACCAAACTTTTCAATTAGCTATGCCTGCTAACCATCCTCCACCTATCTGTAAAGTGCAACTAACCCGTCTGTATATCCTGTTCCACTGTAACCAAGGACCCTGTACTTTTTCTTATTCACTACTGTGGTCTCTAGTATTCTGAACTGTCATGTAACTGTACAACCAAGCAAGAATTCTGTAATAGCGCCACAATGCCCCAGGGCCGCTGTGTGCTTTATAAATGAGAAAAAAAAAAAACATTCTCAGAAATTGGATCCCTCCTTTGACTGGGACCTTGGGCTCAGTGTCCTAGAATTTACCACTTGGTAGGGGCCACCGAGCCACACTATGCGTGTATGAAACAACAAGAGATGGACTGGGCACCCACAGAGGTCCTGGAAATATCAAAGTGGCCCCATATCAGACATGTTTAGCAAGCCCAACCTTTAGTCTATGAGAACATTTGACAACAATAACATACATCGGTCAACACACAATCTCCTTTCCACCCCTGGAAACAACGGGCATGCATGCCGACTAGCCCACACAAACCATGCTAACCCCCCCACAGCCATAATGTGAACAGTGCACACCATCCAAGGGGTGCACAGGGCCCACATCACTGAAGCTGATCTACAGAGCTGTGGCAGGACCGGACACCGAGTCTAAACGGTGCATGTCGCTGCACGGTTAACAAAGACCCAGCTATTCCTAATGTAAAGCATTTTATTGCGAACAACTACATGTATGTGCATACATTTTTAGGTAATTGAAATACTGATGGGGCGTTGTGGGGGCTGAGGGGGGCGAGAGACAGCTCACGCTTGCAACTGCCATATGTGTGTGGCTTCAGATGTGCAGGAGACCGTTAACATTGAAGCCAACCCCAGACTAGTCTCATTACAATGTGTAAAGAACTTAGATGCCCACACACCAGCACGGTTGCCTCACCCCAGCAGTCTGAGCAGTTTTCTCCTTTCTCAACGTTTGATGGGTTACTGTTAGCCCCACCTCCCATTTCTATGTGCACCCCTGATTTCCTCTGAATTTCAGGGCAGCGTGCACCATTAAGCACAATTTACTATTCTGTCAAAGACCTCCAGACTGTCCAGCCTACTCTGCGTTACTCATACATGCCAACATCTTTGATCACCCAGGAGGGAGATTGTGTTAAAGGGATAATTTCGTTTTTTCCATTTAATTGCATTGGGGGTGTTCTTGCAGGCAGTTGCAGGCAGAAAATAATGGCAGAGTGCAAAAACCCTTTAAATCCTTACGAATGGCAACCTTGTGCAGTGGTTATGCCACCTGCACTGTGGTGATTCAACAAAGGTAAACATGTGCAGCTGGGTGAAAATACAAAATGAGGTCATGCAAATTTAAGTCTCATAACATAATAGGTTGTGCAATGAATGACGGCCATTCTGTGTCCAGAGTAGCCACAATACACACACATGTAGAGGGGAGGTATCAGACAAGGAATCAGAACGGTGTAGTCTCTAGAAACTGGCGCCTGCCCTAAAAGCGCTGCGTCTCTGGGGGTCAGCGCAATTACAGAAGCCACAACCACTACAGTGCAAACAGAAAAAAAGCCAGAAAGAGAATGTCAGGAAACAGGCCTTCTGTCACACACTGGTACTGTGGGAACAACTTCACACCACACATCCATACGGCCCATGGCTCTTGCGGTTCAGGAAAGAAATGACCTGTTCAAACACCATATAACGTGAACAACATTTAGGGGCTTTCTGTATTGCAAACTAAATGCATGGGCACGCTACGATGAGGGCACTGCCTTCCCTGTGGGCAGCACAGAGGGCCCCTGCTCCATTACTGTGGCTGGCAGCAGTGATCCGCACAGGCCGGACTGGCAGACCCCACCGCCAGTGCCAGCCCGAGCCGGTGTGCCCTTCAGCAGTACAGATGGCGTGCTCCCACGCGGCCGCTCTCAGCATTCCTCATTTTCGCCTGGTTATGTCCAGGAGGAAATCTGAGCACACACGGGCGTGCGCGTCACAGCCCGCAGAGAGCAGCGATGTTGGTGGGGACCGACACACCCCTCACCTCGGCATCACCACACACAGTGTTACATGCATGCATCCTTACAAAGGGGACCAACATGTCCAAGTGGGCAAACGCGAAGGAAACACTAGGAAATCACATCCGGCAGGTCCAGGGAGCAAATAATGGTTCCAACCAAGTGAACCTGCTTATATGGGGCAGGATTTTGCGAGCAAACTTGTAGCCTAATTTATGCAGGCCTCACAGGTCATGTCTGGAGGGGGTACATTAAACCCCTCTCTACAGGGATGCACATGCCAGCAACAGGAGCATGCCAGCTGCAGGTCTGCTAATGGTTCCTTCCCAGGAACAATGAAAAAGCTGGGAGCAGCACACAGCTCAATGTGCAAGCTGAAGTTTTCCAGATTCCCCAGCGAGCTGCGAGGATAACTCATAGGCAATGCTTCTGTCTTGGAAACAAGACGATGCAGAATAGGGTTTTGCATCCCACTCAATACCGGGGTTTATCAGAGTCCCCCCAAGGAATTTAAAAACACAGCAGGGGAGAGCAAATATTTGATTTTTTTGGTATTCTCCTAAATCTGGAAACCCTACTTGTACATAAACCGAAATCTATATCCTCACAGACAACTACACCACTGTAGAATTAGAGGCTCTGGCTGTAAAGTGAGCAGTGCACAGTCTAAGATACTACCTGCTTATCAGTGATCATGCACTTCTAGTGCATATGGACCGCAACAAAGAAAGCAATGCCAAGATCCTCGGGTGTTCCCTGCTTTGCAGCTGCATTACTTTTACGTTTAACTTGGTGAAGATAAGCACATGTTGAATTCTCATTCAGATACCTCCCCCCCCCCCCAAATAGCTAGTCAGGCAGGGGACAACAGCAACTTAAAAGAAGTGGGTGGAGGAATGCGTGTGTCAGGGACTTGACCCCATTGGGTTGGGACAGGGATCCATTCTGGCCTGAGACAGGCAGCCCAGCGAGGCATATGCCAGAACCTTCCTAGTCAAGAGGCAGGATGAGGGCATTTGGGAGGGCCTCAGTCCTGAATCCCATTATCCTGACAGGCGTAACTGAACCGTCACTGTTTTTTGTTTTAATTTTTATTTTTTCTTCACACAATGCCTTGCAGCCCTATGTCTAGCAGAAATTGTTTCTGGGCTCCTTCGGGACTACCAGCTCCAGAATGCAGTTTCAGCCCCACAGAGAGCAATGTGAGAAGCAACGCCTGCCCCGAACTTTACTTTGCTCCCCACACCACCTCCATGATACCAGAAAGATCAGACTTCCTGGGGCGCAGTATGAGCACGCCAGCGTCCAGAAGAACCAGGATGGGGCAACAGCAACCCTGCAAATGCTGCGGAGGAGCTCAGAGAGGGTTTTGAAGATTAGGGACATACTGTGCAGCTCTAGGGAAATTAAGACCAAGATTGGTCAGATTAGTCGGGTGTAAATGGGGGCCAATGAGAAGGGAGAGGGGCTGGTCAACCAGGAAGGCACAGATTTAAAAGACCAGCAGGACCAGAAAGGGTTGACCGGTATTCAGGTGAGGTCCGGAAGAGCGGTGCGACACCAGGCGAAGGGCAAGCCGTGGAGTGATATGGGCCTGTTGGAGTGTATGGAATAAAGTGCAGGTGAGGTAGTGCATGCGAGTGTCCCACCAAGTGTGAAAGAGTTCAGTGGTTGTTGTGTGTTGGAGCGAGTTAGAGTGTGGAGAAGAGAGGATAGGAAAAAGAGTGGGCAGTAGATGTTGAGTGGTCCAGAGAGAGCAAGTGAGTGAAAGAGCAGAAATGAGGAAGTGAGAAGTTACAGGAAGACCAGAAGGGAGGGGGGGAATCAGGAGTGAGAATAGGAGAAGAAAAAAAAAGGTGTGCAACAAGTCACATTATAGCAGTCCTTGCCTTGGGGAAATTGGGGTATGGTATCCTTAGTGATTCCCGGAGGCTGTCTTTAGACCTCCAGTGGTAGTCCAGTTTAGCATTAGACAGTAGGGGCTACCTGGCATTAGTACTGTGCGACATCTGGGAAGAAGGAAGTCTGGGCTAGGGAGGCTGTAGCCCATGGGAGGTTGAGAATTAGACCAGGGACTCCCATTAGGTTGGCCCTCATGCAGTCCCGCCTTAGCACTTTGTAAATAATAAAAGCCTGAAACTACCCAACGAGTTTTGGAATGCGTGCAGCATCTTTGACATAACACATGGATCAGCCAGCCATGTTTCGGAAGTTTGCAGAAAGAATTTTCAGCAAAAACCCATTGAATGGGCAGCGGGGAAGCTACAGAAGGTGCTGGAAGAAGCAGGCCAAGGGAAGCAAGGATCCGATTCCTAGAGCTGAGGAGTTTGAGGGCAGGGTTGGAAAAGAGGAAGACAAGACGTTTGAGGTTATGAACACCAGAATGGAAGGAGGAACAGACTAAATTTAAGGCGAGGGAAAATTATTGTAAACTGAGGATAGCTCATGAGTTAAATGCTCACCTAAGTCATCCAGCACCTTGTGAGCACAAATCCAAACAGGGCCAACTCAGCCTTTCATCCTTCCAAGAACAGTACATTGAGTAGCATTACATTAAGTGGTGTTAAAAACCTATTACAGTGCTTAGAAGCAGGAGAAATTTGGCATGATGCTCTATATGAACACAATATAACACTTGATGGAGGTTGTGGTTGAGGCCACACGCACCAAGTGATCAGGAACCTGGAAGAGGGTGAGCTGTGCTGGGGGAGGCAAACACAATTCCAATGCCCCAATTCATTTGAAAGCAGCAAGACTATGGGTTATTCATTTTACTGCAGACTGCCTGGTAATGAGGTACTGTTTTTAATGGGGGATAGAAGCAATGTAAAGCCAACCCAGCTGCAAACTGACTGGGAACTGGCCATGTGGCCTTTTAAAGTGTGTACAATTAGTTATGGCACGGAGGATACAGAATATATGGCCAATTGGTTGCTTCTCTACACTAACAAATGTAGATTCCAAAAATAAACGAATCTAGAAGACGGAGTCGACCATCCAACTATGGAGTTAAACACCAAGATGCATTTTATTTGTAAACCATAACAAGTGAAGCCTTAAAGACGGTGAACACTTGGGTCTGAAGTAGCAACCAATCAGAATGGTGGAAACTCAGGCTACATGTGGCAGTTAAGACCCTTTTCTAAGCTTTTTGTATGGCTCGTTCAGCAACTCCCTTTAACATCTGCTGGCCCTTTCTGAAACATACCTAGTGCCAGTTATCCTCCCCATCAGTTCTCACGGGCCACACTCCGATGACTCTTCTTGGCCTCCATGGAAAGAGAAAGGGTGCTCAAGAGCTCCTTGGCTGATTTAGTAGCAGCCATCTTTGTAGTTTTTCAGCTTTTTGGTAAATGGGTTTGCCCACCTTGTTCAAAAAAGTTCACCACCAGAAAACACCTTAACACCCAGATGCTAGCTGCCTTACTACTCACACTTGCAGACAGCTATAAAAGCACCACACTGCACGCCCTTGCTAATAACCTCCCTCAGCATAGCTTTTTTTGGGGTCATCACAATTACTTCGCTTAAAAGTATTACCTTGGTTATTAGCATGAGCCTTTGGAAGATCTGGTTACACACCGATGACCTGTTGCAGGCATTAACAAATCACTGACTAATGCTAGGTGTCTTACTTTTTGGTAAGAGGTGGGATTCTGTGTGTGTGACGTTAATTTGCTAGAAAAGGAAACAATTCTCCGTCCAGGACTATTTATATAGCAGACACACCACAAACTGAATTGTGTCCATGCACTCAAACAATGTGTTCTTGTTTTAACACAATAGGCCTTAATAGCCGAGTTGTCCCTCTGGGAGCCAGAGCAGCAACTCTGAGCAGTCATGGAATGTATTGGGATTACCTTAACCGTCTCAGAGAAAGTTGAGCCCAATGCTGGCCCTTTGTCTAATCAGTCATTTTTTTTGCATAAAAATGGCAATCATTCTGTGATTCTGCGAATGTGTGTCTGTAAATTCTCAGATTGTTAGAGAAAGAGGAAGAGAACCCCAAAACTCAAGAATATACTATTTACATACACTACTCAACTATAGTTGCAAAAGTGTACAATCACGCACTCACAATCGCTACCTTCACATTAGAATCCTCGGAATGGTGTCCACTAGTTAAATTGTCCCAATATTTGATTTGTTTTCCCTAGTTGAATTGTTTGGCCCGATTTATTGCCCTAGTTGCATTGCTTGCCCTAGTTGAATTGTTTTCTCTATTTTGCTCCTTAGAATCCTAAATTGATTGCCCACGGTATGAATGTTTGCCCTTTTCCCTGCACGAACACAATACAAAGGCCAACTATGCCGCCCTCCGGCATACAGCAATTTAAAATCCCCTTCTACAGACCTCAAAAGTCATAGCTCTAACCCCCTGTTTACCTAACTCCGGCACAGGAGGCTCCCAACTGCATCGAAAGACTTACGTAGACCCCTTAGAAACATACGTGCACACAGTCCGAGTAAGCCCAAACCAGACATTCACAGCGCAGCAAAGCTATATTGCCCTTTCCCCAACTAAACTTCAGATCTGCCAAATCAACTAGGCACCATTCAAATGCCAACAGTGTGCAGTATAAATCCCAGGAAGGCAACATAACACATACTATTGAGTGATGATGCTGTGTAATAAAATCGTAAATGTGACCTGCACACAAAAGAAAAGAAATCGCCCAAAAGCCTCAAGCACAGCCACATAAACATTGAGGGTGTTAAAACATTAATCCGGCTGATTAAAAGGTGAAATATATTGCACTATATAACAGTACGCAGTATTCTGATGCTTTTAAACACAACAAAAATTATATTGGCAGCGACAGGGCAAACAAACTGAACAGACGTCTCATATGCTCTGCTCATGTTACATAGCAGAGTATGTAAAGGCGCCTGCTAGAATACTAGTCATACTATGGACATGCAATCCTACAGTTCAACCACAAACCAAGAACATGCGCAACCTGTGTTTACTTCAGTGCCACCTATTGGCTCAATTGTGCAACTACAAATGTTCAATTCATTTCCCGCTCTGATATTTGTACCGTGCACCATCCGGCAGGCGCTCTGAAAAGGGAAGGCGGGTTCCCAGGTTGACTTAGTGGGAATAAGCGAGAAAAGTGCAAGAGAGCAGTGATGTGCCGTTGACAGCCTCAACGCGGTTAGCACTGCTCTCTGGGCTTGGGGTGTTTTCGGTCGGTAGCCATTGTGTCCTGTTGTACGAGTGTGTGGTTTGTTGGTGTAGTGACGTTTGTGCGGTTTGTTGTGCTATAGTGTTGTGGTTGGTTAGAGTTTGAGAGGTGTATGCAGAGGGTGAGGTTGAGAGTCGGTTGGTTATTGGTATCAGTCTGGAAGCGATGTGCCAAATTTCCACGTTCTTTCTAGGTGTGGTGCGTGAACATCTCTGCATTTCGGTCTAGATCCGGTATCCAGCGATATTCACAATCTCTTCCATAGATATAAGCCCAACAGTATTCACAACTGTGTCTAAATTAGGCCCCTGCCCACCTTTGGAGCATGTCTGTATGTGAGGCGGGCAAGTGTTTGCGATTCCATCCAAATCTGGCTTTGATATCATTCCCAATGCACTCCAGATGTGGCCAGCAGCCCCTATTCTATCCAGAAGTGGCAATGGTTGGCATTACCAATCCTATCCAGCTGCTCACGCAGCTAACACCAACACCCCATCCCGACATCCTGTCATTCACAGCTTTGTCCTTGCCCAGCTCATGCCGGCATCCCCCCACTCCGTCCAACTGTGCCTACTGCCAACACTCAGTATCCCTGCCCAACTCCATCTAGCAAACTTGCCCACTCCATGAACGCTACCAAGTGCCATACTCCTATGGAATTCTAATTTCTGTCCACATGGGGTTGTCGCTTGGCCACCTAGCATTGTCCATCTCATTGTGGGAGTTACCCATAGTCGTTTCTAGGGTTGTCTGTCATCCTAAATTCTGTCAACCTGTTCGAGTTTCCTGTTCAATTGTTTAGTTTGTTTGATTCTGAGATGTTGAAGAGCCAGGTTTTAGTAGTTTTCTTAATTGTAGGTGGTCTTTGGTGTTTTCCATTTCTTTCAGGATGATGTTCCAGGTTTTTGCAGCCAGGTGAGTGAAGGATGAGCCCCCTAGTTTTCTTCTGACGCAAGTTTTTGGTTCTAGGCGAATTTCATTGCTTGATCCGTCTCGTTGGCTTGTAGAATTTTCTTTTGTAGGAAAGTTATTCAGCTACCTATCTGCCGATTGCCCTGTGTGTTATGCACATTGTTTTGAAGGTGATGAGATGTTCAACTGGGAGCCAATGTAGTATTTTTAGTGCTCGAGTGTTGTGGTCTGTTCTGGATATTTTGAGGCAGAGTATCTGCTGCATTTTGGATGCGTTGTAGTTTCTTCAGGAGGTATTCTAGCCTCCTGAGGTAGAGGCTGTTTAAGTAGTCGATTGAAATGATGAGGGTGACGAGTGTTTTGTGGGTGAAGGAGGAAAGGTAAGATTCTTCTTGTGTGATAGAGGAAGCATTTCTTGATTTTGTGGTTCCAAGGTTAGGGTGGTGTCCATCAGGACTCCCAGATTTACTACCTGTGTGGGCACGGTTCCCATTTCCATTGGCCAGGCAATGTAGATTATGTTCTCTTGGTTTTTGGATATAATCATGATTTGTCTTTCCCGGGTTGATTTTCAGGTTGTTGGCGTTCATCCAGTTAAAGACTTCTTTAAGACTCAATTAGGGTTGAGCGATCGGCTTGAGTGTCTTTGATTTTGTAGATGATTTGAGTCTCCTCTGCATAGTTGTAGCATCTAATGTTGTATATTTTAAATTAAATGTGTCATGTCTTCCTCTCTTGGCCATAAGTGAAACTCGGCAAAGTTACAGGATTGGTTGGGAGAATGGGAAGTATTCAGGAAGGAGGAAAGGGAATGCAGAATCTACTCCTAAACACACTGCGTCCATGCATGCATATCAATGAAAGGAAGATGCTCATAAAAGAGAAGGCGCGAGGATAGCATTCACAGATTTATTGGTGCATTTGGTTTAAAAAAGGTATGCTCGTTGGACATACAACTACAATATGGATTTAAATATACTACATGTCAAGTAATACACTGGATACCAGTTGAGTAAAGGCACATTCACACTGGCAGGATTTGTCAATCGCATGAGGTTTCTTTTGGGCCAGTACCAGGTGCAAGGTGACATGCGACAGAGATTTCCCTGTAGTAGGTTGATGCTCAAGCTCTAGGGTCACTGCAATTGGGTACAAAAACCAAGTTATGTTACAAAGGGATTGACAAAAATCGTGTGGAGTCGGGGTGCTTTAAGTCACTAGGTTACGGTTTCCCCATTTCTCTGGCTGTTGGTGGGTTATTCTAAGGCGGCATCCATGTTGGGCAGGAAACCCACTGAATTTGCGAATACATTTTCTCTCCAGAGGCTAATCCCTCCGACCAGTCAACCGAAGGCCCACGTTTTTCTGCAAAAGCCAGATCTTAACTGGGACCTCTGCTATGACCTCTGTCGGACTCGGCTACAGCCCTGCATGCTGGGTACCATTACCCTACCTTGCCGAATTAAAACTTGTACCCATACAGTGCTGCTGGGGGGGGGGGGGATAAAGGGGCTGGAGAAGCTGCAGAAACCCGAGATGGTCCTTGTCTTGAGTGTTGGTGGAGAGTCAAGAGGGGCCACCAAGCCTTCCCTCGACCACTGTCAGCCAACAGTATGTAGGTAAACAACCCTGCCTGCTTAAGCACCAGGTGAACGGGTTGCTACCCAAACCCATCCATTTTCTAACCTTGTTTGCCTCATGCCCACAAGACACACACCCACTGTACAATGCGCCCTTATAGGACAGCTGGCCGAGCACCCTGTGCTGCAAGTGACTTATCAAAGCTCTTCAGGCACCTGCAGTGATTTAAAGAAATGTTTGCTTATAAAGACATGACATACTGTCCTGTAATCTGCAATTTACAATCACTCAAAAGCATACCTGGGTTATCTGGTTAATGTCAGGCTTACCCCAAAGGAAGCGTGTGCAAATGCATAGAAATTACCACAGAAACATTCAACTTTACAGACGGAAATGCAACCAGTGGATGCCATCTCATAGTCAGGATCATTATAATTCCTGCTGCTGTTGAGTAAAGTGATCCACAGTGGTGTGCCCACCCAAGACCACACCATGTCTGTCTCGTAGCTGGGAGTACAACTCAGCTCCAGTTTATAGTCAATTAGACCACAAATGCCTCTTGCAATATAAAAACAAATTGATGTGTCCAAAGTCTGCCTCGTCAGGGTGGAGTCCAGTCACTTAACTGCAGTGTTATCAAGGGTGGTCTTATGCCGTCCTTGAAGGAAAAGCCTCCCGTTTGTCCTTGGCCCACACAACCTAAAAATCAATCTCACCGCAGGTTTATTTCAAGTCCTACACAGTGATGTGGGTCCTCAAAACACTCCCTATATGTTCTTGATGGTTAGTCTGATGTCCGGAGAGGAGTGCATTGTGCCGATTTGGGCAAAGCGGTAGCTCATGCGGTCTTGTTCCAAGAGGCATGCCGCCTCTTCCTCCTCCAAACTAAAAAATGCCTTCAATATGTTGGGCGTGAACCGATTCATTGCGATAATAATTACCCCAATCAGAAAGCAGAGCAGACCTGCAAAGGGACACAAAATGTATGTTTAGATCTAAAAGCTGTAAAGGGAAAAATAGTTAACCAAAATCACTCGTTTCCAGTTAAAAAACAAAATGCACATTGTTTTGGTAATTTCCTTTCTCCTCCAATCAAGTGCTTCCACTGAATATCGCTATGTGAGGTTTTGCACTACAACCCCCAACCCCCCACCCCCATATCAGCCGTAGCCAGTAATCAATGAAGTGCGATTGTGGAAGTTGCAGTCCAAAACAGGCGCAGGCTTGGGAGCCATTTAGGGCCAGTGTCCAGACTCGGGACATGTGCCAAATCTCTGTATGAAATCTCAGTGCATGACAGGCATGCGTGTGGTTACAGCACGAGTCTGGTTTGGTGAGCATATGTACAAAATCTAAGGAAAAATAGTGTGCCATGGTAAAAGAGTGGTTTCACCAGGGAGAGCGTCTGGGACGTTCAACCCTTTCGAAAGAGTAACTGCCTCCATGTTGCCAGTCAACAGTCCTGTAACACGGAAATATTCTTCTTTCTCCATTTTCATTCTGAGGCTTAAAATGTACAAGCTGTGTTTCCAGGAGCCCTTCTGGCCATCACTTCCATGGGATATTCAGATGTGTTATCGCCTCATTGCCTTCCAACACTGGTTCCTCCATATCAGCCTCTTGCTAACAAAGAATGGTTTATAGCCCTTTATAGCAGTGGACGTTTAATGTTTAAGATCCCTGCTGGCTGGCCGTTACGTGATAATCTGCAGCCATTAACCTCATCTTTGTCGCCAATGTAATATATGCACCCCCACCCTCCCCCCAGGGTGCCTCAGAATGTGTTGGCTCAAAGCACCCCCCCCCCCATGTTGAAATGGGCCCCCACACATCTTGAAGCAGGCCTGGATAGCATGCATCATTTTTCTCAAGCCACTGCTGTAGTCAGGTGGCCATCTTTAATAGTATTTGACCATAAATGTTATGTAAATTAGGTTCTAAAATGGACACTCTTCCCGTTTACCTGTGTGGGCAGCCATTTTAGAATTAACCTTTGTCTCTCGGCAGCAACCTTTACAAAGTAACAAGAATGCATCGATGACTGGAAGCTTGATATTGTACAGCTGCTCCACTAGGCAGCGAATATAACAAAAAAATTAAATGGCTTTTTAGGGAGAAACGCCATTTTCAGTTCTTTTGTCTACCGCGTAGCAGAGGGATTCAATGTGGCTCTGTGGCCATGCCTGTCAGACTTCCATTCACGAGTCTATTACTTTGGCAGAGTGCTGAAAAATCATTCTAAAATGGTTCCCCACTGGAAACAGCCAACTTCCATTTTGGGGGCTATTCTTGAAAGTGCTACTCATGGGTATTTCAAGGTATGATGCCGGATACCACGGCTAAGAATCATCTAATATGATCGCAATGGAGGATATTAAGGAGCATGCCAGTGTTGGGGAAAAAGCTTTGCTTGGAATGCTTTCGTTCCACACGAGAGTTGAAATGTTCCCACAAACACTAGTACATTTGACCAAAGGGAAGAAAATTAGCAAGATATGACGTTCTGGGAAATGTTGCTGGTGAATTGTAAATAGAGTATAGTCCCACCATGGTGGTCATTTAGTCAAAGGCCTCATCTTGTTCTGTACGCACCTGTTGCAAAAGTGATCCAGAAGGAGGCGCCAAAGCCGGGGCGCAGGACCGTGTGCCCAAAGTGAATGGGGCACTTGCCAGCATTCCTGACGGTGGAAAAAGACAGCAGCGAGAAGATCATGAAGGCACCTGTCACTATGAACATGTAGGCCCCGTAGACTTTGGCCGGCATGACGAAGAGGACGTTCGAGATGAGAAAGGCACAGAATGCCACCCTGTGAGGAGCAGAGAACACCAGGAGCAAGTTAGAACCATTAGACCCAGGCATAGACTCGTGCAAAGAAACCATTAATCTCATCGCCTGGCAAGTTCACTAGGGGACTATTAGGAGTCCCAGTATAGCAAGCTTAAGCTCAATGGAGCACAAGAATATCTAGACATTTTAAAAACCAGCCCTATAGCAGAGGACTCAAATGAAGTTCTGGCATTCCTCTGATCAGGCCTACTCTAGTCTGTGCAATATGCCCTTCTAGCGGCTCGTTTCCAATCGGAGGACTGTAGCAACTTTCCATGCACACTAATAGCTTCATAATCAGTTTGCAAAAGGCACCTGGCCACAATTTACCAAGTCCTGGGAATGCTGGGGTTTGTGGGCCCATATGGCTGATGGGCACTGAACTACAAGTCCCAGCATTCAAAGTGCTGTTAGCTAAAAAAAAACAGGACTGGATGGACATGCTCCTAAAGTCATGTAGCAACTTGGCATCAATAGAATTGATCCCTGGAGAATCAATCGTTTCAGATGTCGACATAAACTACACATGCAAGTCAATCTCCAGTTCATGTCACCTTCTAGAACCTGCACATTCACTGCTGAAACTATTGAAGCAACAGGCACCGAAGCAGGTGGTGGAATGGCACGATACAGGGGAAGAGGACGTTCTGAGGGGACCCGAACTAGCTAATAATTTCAATGCAGGCTGTTTCCTAGACTCTTTTGCAGACAAGGGTACAAGTACCAAGTAGTAGACGGCCAGCAGCGATTACTGATTAAATTGGCACGTGCTCTTTTGCAGCTGAGCCGAGACCACACAGGAACAAAAAAATAGCCGCTGGATAATTAGGACTTTTGGCAACTCCCAAACTTTAAAGCACGGGCCTCGATGAGGCACTGCTTGAAGCCACTGAGCCTGTCCAGACACGTGCTGCGTTAAGACCCATGCGGTTTGGTCAAAAAGGCCAATCCTGCTCCCTGCAATGTCTCCTTGACAAGATGGAAATCAGCAACAGGTGCTGGGGATATTGCCTGCTAACACCAATACCAAAAGAATACTCTAGTTACACTGTCTCCGAGAGACTGAGTTTTCAGTCGTGCGTTAAGATCAGTAACCCACTGGGCGAGGAGCTTGCATCTCGCCCGCTGCCCGGGTCAATGCAGGTGTGGTATGTAGTGCAGAGGTAGTAATTCATGTTCTTCCTGTGACCCATCCTTATGAAATTAACAGAAACGGGGATTTTCATCAATCTGGGAGAAAATTCAAATTCCAACATAAACTAGGACCACCTTTTGAGCTTCCCTCGAATGCCTCTGGGGTGATTAGGCAGCCCTTTAGACCAAAATCTTTGCAGGACGTGGGATACCAATGTAAAACACCATCAATGGGACTCGCCAAGTCATGCAGGTAGGAACAGCCATCTTTGGCCCACCTCCACATGAAGCAACACCTGAAAGATGGGACTTAAACAGAACACTGGACCCATAAGGTCCCATCAATCACGTGAAATCCCTCGCTAGCCTTACCACTTGGGATGGCTGATGCTTTGGCTTCCTCAAATTCTGGTCACTCTCCCATGGTGGCAAATTGTGGTCAATCTGCCGTCCGCCACCAAAGTGTAATTCCAAAAAGATTTACAGCAAGGACAAGCATGATAAGAGTTGACTTGGCAGAACAGTATGCCATGCCTGGTAGTTATTTTACTACAACTACCTCTGACAACCAGTGAATGCCCTCCTGGCATATGAACTAGAGAACAGGACTCAGTCTACATTGCCCAAGATAGGTCTCGATTGCTCATCGTGAGTGAGTCCACTGCGGGATGTCAAATGTGTTCCCTTGTCCAACTTGTTTCCAGAAGCATTACACCCCCCGCCCCCATCTGCCCCTTATAGTCACGCCTCTGCCACATCCTCTTCCACTGCCCACTACCACTCCCTTATATGGCTCCTCTATGACCAGAGGAATACACAATTGTTTATCGCAAAACTACACTATACTCCGAGGTGTACGATCCCATTTATTTCAAGGAGATCCTCATAACACTTTACAAAAAAAAAAACTTGAAGTCCAGACTCCAGCAAAGGCCCCAAAGCACCCAAAGAAAAGCATCAACACGATGCAAAGGCAGCCCACCATGGACCGGCTCTTACCACATGGTGGCTGACGCATAGTGCCCGGAGAGTCTGTACTGCGTGTAGAGTCCGCAAGGGCTGGTGGAGGTGAACTTTTCGGCGATGTACATGATGGGGTTTGGGAGCCCCTTTCTGAGACCCTCGAAGTAGTAGTCGTCGTAGTCGCCTTGGAAGCGCCAGTCAAAGTGTTCATTGTAGTCAATGGTCTCGTTGATCTGATTGACTGGGTTTCCTGGAAAGAAAAGAATGAAGTTTGATATTAACACATATGTGTTTAACTGCATTACTTTGCACCAATGCACTTGGCCTACTGGTCAAAAGTGAAAAATAAGGTCTCCTAAACATTTAATTAGGAATGACAAATCCTCCAGATATGTTGGCCTTCAACTCCCCATGAGCCCCAACACGCTTAGACTGGTGGTGTATCATTGGAGTAGTCTATATCAGGCCAGACATTTCTTCTGAGATCAAACGAGTGTTCGTTTATCCCACCAGCCTGGCCCATGTGGTCTTGACACGTGAGATTTTGTAGGGGCTGTACCTTTATGTTCGTTAATTCATAGTTTCATTGTAGCTATAAAATGTTCTGCCAGTGTAAAATGCTTGCTATTCCTTCTCTTTGGTCCACTCGCAATCCCTGGCAACATCTGCTCTTTGTGCAATTAATTTTTTTCTTAAAGCCTTCACAAATGAGCAGTTCTGCAAACCAATTAGTCAACAGCATTGCCAACGAGTGCTAAGCCAGCTGCAATATAGCAGTCAAAGCCACTCGCCTGCACTCCTTTCATAGCTGTATCGGATGCAGCTTTCAGTCCAAACTGCTTAAAAATAAACATCAAAGCTTGATTAGAAGTCTGAAAGTGTTCTTGAAATGGCATTCAGCAATCCTAGAAATGTGAGTTAGAACAAGGATTAGAGGGGGCGCAGCCGCATGCCGGGCGGGGGCGCATGAAAAAAAAAAAAAGTAAAATAGTTTGGAGGAAATGGACAGGGGCAGTTAACATGGTCAAGTGGACTATAAAGCGGCCTAAGGCACCAATGAAAAAGTGGGCAGCCGTTGGAAATGGATATTCAGCTTTAGTCCGACTGTTTGACAGTACCCAAGGGTTTTTTTTTGTTCAAATGCAAACAAATTGTGATATTTAAAGAATATTTATTCAGCAACAATGGTCGAAACTACTAGCTGCATAGTGAAGTAAATCCCCAAACTGGCCCACATTGGCCAAAAAGAAGCCCATTTTGACTGGCCTACACTAGCATTTTTGGTATGCTCATTGCCCTATTGCCCCTAAAGGCCAGTCCAAGCCTGGCGGCAAATCCATAATGGGTGAAGGGGCGTCCACCCATTGGCCCACTCAACCATTATGGAGGAGCCAAGGAGCCAGCCCAGTGAAACTGAACACTCCCCTCAGCTGCTTTTTCCAGCCGAGGGAGTGCTCCTTGGCTGGCTGAACTTTCAAAGGGAAACACAGTTTGCCTTTGATAGTTCAGTTCCCTAGCCGCACTGGATCACAGCCATGCAAGGCTGGGGGCGTTTTGCTTCACCAGCCTTGCATAGCTCATTGGTAATGCTGGCTGGGGCACTGTACGTATGTACAAGGGGGTGCTCCTGCACCTCGTAAATCTGGGCAGAGCAACCTGGAGCGGGGCATTTTAGCAACCACGCGCAGGCCCCTGGAGAAGGTACATTTATGTGGGATTTATTTTTTATTTAAATGTGCATGGATGTGCGTATGCTTGTGTTATGGGACTGGTGGGAGCAGGATGGCGGGAGCACTGGGATAGTGATGGGAGCAGGGTAGGGAGAGCTCAGGGTCGGTACTGGGAGTAGGGTGCGGTGACGGCGTGCAAACGTTCATAGCCATTTCGACATACTGTCCATCTGGCACTTTTGGGGGGCCCTGGCCTGCCCAAATTTTGATGGGTCCCAAGCCAAAAAAGTTTGAAGACCACTGGATTAGACGGATCAGTAGCTCAGTTGTGTTCTGATGTTTCACATCTGGGTTTATATATTTGAATGAGATTCACATATCCGGACTTAAATTTCAGAGCTCTCGAGTTCTTCCATGTAGGCTCAGGGCTGGATTCACTTGCAGTTTTCTGGTACTTTTTCTGATTCCAGCACTACAAGTCCCAATAAACAAAATCTTAGTAGCGTGATCTGCTCCCTCATGACTTGGGCAAACCAGTTGTATTAAAATAAGTCTACATTTTATCTTAAACTTTTGGCTGCTCTTGGAATGGAGAAGGAATGTTTCTTGGCTGCCATGTCTCGAGTAATAGCAACAGCAACAGACAATAGAAACTGCAACTGGTATTATTTTAACATTCCACTCAAAACAAAGTGCCCTCAAGATGACAAATTGTTAAAGGCTCTGTAATTTGATGTCAAATGTGCCGTTCAATAATATTTGTTTGATTTACCCAACACATGGCTTGACGTGATGCTACAAGAATTATTGAGGTCAGTACAATTAAATCATTTATTAAGTCAAAATAAGAGGGTTGTCCCCATCTAGTTTTAGTGCAGCATATTAGGACTAGTTTTAGCTTGGTTTAGAACAGTCAGGCCATAGTTGGCACCCAGTACCCTGGTTTAGCTCAGCGCGAGTATGGTCATGACGTAATTTGCTGCCCACTATAGCCTTGAGTAGTTAGCGTAAATTGAGGATGGTGATGCCATTGTTGGCTGGTAACCCATGTCTTGGCTCAGACCGAGTATAGTTATGTTGGCTACCACCCATAAAATGTTTTTAGCACAGGTTGTGTGGTCATGCCATCGTCTGCCACCCATCCCCTTGACCCTTGCTTGGGTTGAATATGGTCATGTTCTTGGCAGCTGGAATCCATCAGTACTGTCCTTAGCTCGGGTTGAGTATGGTCATGCTGTTGGTTAGCACTCAATTGCCTTGCCCTTAGTTGGGGTTGGGTGCAGCATTTTAGGGTAGCACTTATTTGCTTTCACTGAATGCAACTATTTTATGGCTATTCTGAAAACATGGTGTGGATTTATCTCTCGAGGTCCGAACTGGTAGTCCCCTCCATTTGCTCTAGTGACTCGCATGCATTCCTTAGCCCTCACCTGTGAGTGTGATGTTAACCCCGGACAGGCCAACCTGTAGTCCAATGTTTGCATTCACCACAGCACTGCTGAAGGATTTGTAGGTGGTGTTGGCACTGACGGACGCAGTCTCCCAGTCGCTGGTGAAGTTAACGGCTGTGAAGAAAGAAAAAAGCTTGAGGACTTGAGAACATGGAAGATGAATTCTGCTAGCGTGGCCGTTATAGCAGGAGTGTAGCAGAACAGTCCCAGTGTGCATTCCAGGATCTGCCATTTTGCCTAACATGAGCCTATCCGCAGACTCTTGCACGCCAAGACCCGGTCTAAGAAATAAAATGGTTGCAAATAGATTAGGGAAGGGGCATTCAGCCTTCTTAGGAGCCCTGCTTCTTATGTTTAAATTAACATTTCTAGGGTTTCAACATTCAAGCCCTTGGGAAGGCATATGCACATCACGGCGTCTATTAGCGACCAGCAAGCACTAGGACCGCGTGTGCACATTGATATTCGTAGCACTGTCACTCAGGTTACATATAGGGAGATCACGTGGACGTAGCCTAGCGATTCATTCTGAACTGTCGTCTTTTGGGGCAGGGCGACTCGTTTGTATAGGGTTGGTCCCCTTTGCTAAGGGCACAGGTGAAATATCTAAAATGGCTCTGCTTAAGCATTTCCACCCATCACTTTTTGGTTTCATCAGTTGTGGAGACTGGGGGAACTTTGGCTTCAACTCTTATTTGCCCCACTGGCATTGCTTGATATTAGATGGGCAATGGTCAAAGTGGACTGGAGTGGTGCGTCTCCACTTTTTTTTAAACTTTCACTGATCCTATACCTTTATTTTAAAAATTCCTGAATGGTTTAATAGGATATGGCATTTATAACGCGTCTATGCACAAGTGCTCCAAGGTGCGACGAGGCAAGGGAGGGGTACTAAACTAGGACAAACAACGATCCTGCTAGGCCAGGTGTCATTCAGATCACCCAAGTGTGTGGGAAGGGGGAGGGGGAACAGTGCAATACAAGATAACAAAAGTAATGGCCAGCATGTGGCAAGTGCATGGGTAAGTGCAGACAACAGGTGTCAGGGGCGCAGTACAGGTGTGAGATGCTGGAAGGGGAGGGACCTGGGTCAGAGATCAGAGGGTGTCCAGGTAGCCAGTGTATTTCAGGTTTCAGCTACGAGGTCAGCAGAAGAGGAAAAAGGCAGAAACGAAGCGAAAGGTTTTGAAGTGCATCCGGAACCGGAGATGGTTCTCAAGTTTGGGGGGGGGGGGAGCTGTTCCAGAGGGAGGCACCAGCCGAAGAAAGATCTACCACCAATCCGTTGCTTGGAGAAGCGGATGAGCGAAGAGCTCAAAAAGGAATGGAGAGTTGAAGATATTGAGGACCGAGGCCCCAGAAGGTCTTGTGGATGCAGAGTTTTAAACGTAATCCACGCAGCCAGTGCAGAGATTTAAATCCTGGAGGGATACGATCCATGGGCGGCCAAGGACAAGTCTCGCTGTCCTGTTTTGCATAAGTTGCAGAGGGGGGAGAGTAGAAGCAGGCATATTTAGGAAGAGGCTGTTGTAAAAGTCCAGCCTAGAGAGAACCAGAGCTCTGGAGGCAGTGAGCTTCTCGGGGAAGGAGACGAACGGAAGAATACCTCTGAGGAGGTGCAGCTGGTAGTGGGACTTCTTAGAGAAGTCTCCAATGTGAGGAGAGGGGTCGAAGATGACTGAGGTCTTTAGCTTTGCAGGTGGGAGCAGGAAGAAGGCCAAGAGAGGCAGGCCAGAGCTACATGGAAGGAGGGAGCGGGTGTGCTGATGAGAATCTCAGTCTTACTGACATTAAGGCAGGTCATTGGCGGCACACCACTCCTGGATAGCAGACAGTCAGAGATGAGGGAAGGAGAGGAGGAGGCAGAGGGTAGCCTGAAAATAAGCTGGGTTTCATCTGCATAGCAATGAAAGTTGGGGCAGCGTGGTGATGAGGTGTGCAAGGAGTGCCAGGTATTGGTTGAAAAGCGGGGGCGAGAGGATAGACCCCTGGGGGAGACCACAGGTAGAGAAGATAGCGGAGGAGGGGGGGGGGGCAAGCTGGACCTGGGAGGGTTGGTTAGAGAGGAAGGAAGTCAGCCATGCCAGAGCCTGACCAGTGATACCCAGGTTATCACTGAAACGGTTGAACAGGATGGCATGGTTGACAGTGTCAAAGGTGGAAGAGAGCTCAAGCAAGATGAGGATGCAGGGGGTGTTTGAGTAAAGGTTGGAGAGCAGGTCTTCGCGGATGTTCAGTAGAGCAGTAGGCAGCTCTGAAGCCAGACTGATGGTCATGAAGACAACCAACAGATTTGGTGTGGAGATTGAGCTGGGAGATGGCCAGTTTCTCCAGGAGCTTGCCAGGAAGGGAGTGATGAATTGGCAGATGGATGGCCGGGCAGGAGGGGTCGGAAGCTTTCTTAAGAGGGTGCACAAGGGAGTGCTTCATGAGTGAGGAGAAGACTCATGAGGTGAATGAGTGATTACAGAAGATCAGCCAGGGATTCGATGTGGTCCTCGATAGTTTGAGGAACAGGGGTGAACTTTCATAGATCAGACTTGTCTAGAAACCTCATCAGCGGAGAACAGGGGAATGGCAGAGGAGGAGGGGTGGCTGCAGAGGGTCCAGAGGAAACAAAGTGAGTGTGTGGGTAAGGAGGAGAGGACAGGATGTCCTGAGTTTTAGCGATGAAGTGAGAAGCCAGTGCCGTGCAAAGGGCCTGGGAAGGCACAGGAGAGGTAGAGACTGCAGTAGGATTGGCCAGTCACTTGCAGATTTTAAAGAGTTCAGCTGAGTTGTTAGATGCCGCTGAGACACAGGCTTGGATAAGAGCTCTTCTTGGTTAGGACAGAGCCGGTATTGCCTTTGCAAAAAAACAGCAGGCCAGTTTGCCAGAGGATGCACATGAAGCACGCCATTTCCTCTCGGCCACCATGTACTTGCGTTTAAGGGTGACGAGGTCCGAGTCCTACCAGGAGTTGCACTTGGCTTTGGGCTTCAGATGGATCCTCATGACAGGGGCAAGGATATCAAGAGTATCAGATATAGCAGAGTGAGGTGTGGAGAGGGCTGTGTCAGAGTGGGAGTCGGCCAAAGGGGGAAGGTGGGATGAGACGGTGGTGTCGGAAGCCTCAGCTTCCAAGCTTCATGGGTCGGATGACCGAGAAGGTGAATGGCAGTGATGGAAGTGGGTTGGCATGACTAGTGTTTTGGTTGAAACTAGTGAATCTGAGTAATGACTAATCTGTACTCCAAAACAATGATTAAGAACTTTGGCGGATAACATGTGCGATCCGGCATATTCCGAAATGGAATCCAGCTGTGGCACTGTTTTGCCGTTCCACAAGCAGCATGGAAGAGAAGTCAGCCCTCTTTCTATCCATGAACGCGATGATGCGCGTCGTAAATACACAACACTACTAAGCGACAATGCTTACATACTCCAAAACAATTAAGAACTTTGCCATATAAACGTGTGACTGCATATTTCGAAACTGACTCCAACTGTGGCTGTTTCGCTGTTACACAAGCAGTATGTAAGAGAAGTCAGTCCTCTATATCCATAAACGCGACGAGATGTGCGTCGTAAATGCACGTCACCAAGAGGCGATGCTTACATTGTACAGAGGCCGTATGGATATTTTTAAGATGGGCCACGCTTACGAGTTTGAGAATTTGTTGCCACGACTTTAACTGAGTAGCGTATGTGAGCGCAAACAAGTAGTCAATATCTAGTGCAGACTCCAAGAGTCCATAAGAACATAGTAACAAAAATATACAACGCGAGACTGCGGAAAAGTTTAAAATTTACCAACATCATCGTGTGATAACACGTGCTTCTGATTTACCACATATTATCGCATATATATATCCGCAGTATGCTGAAGTCACTACCTGAAAAGCTGAGCATCTGTAATGAACGAATCAGAGGAAAAATTAAAAATAAAGCAGTCACTACACCGCTTGCTTAGATTAAAAGCGAGGTCTAATGTTGCATATTCAAGCATTGAAGTGGTGACAAATCTAATTTTGGGCAAGAGGGACAATTTTACATATAAAAATTGTACGTTACAGATCAACACTGAAAAGAGTTTACAAAATCCTTGCAGAATCCACAGGACCGACACCCCCCCAACTGTGAAAATCAAGAGTGATACCACAGCACACAGAATACATTATACTGAGCGTGCGAGAGGCGAGATCTCCCCTTGTATTGAATGTGGACAATGTACCAAATCTTAATTTGACATATGTTGTGATCAAGAACGATGACAATAGAGATTTGGGTCATAGCAAATTGCTTTTTACCCGACAGGCAGGAGGACAATAACCCTCAAGAGTCTACTGAAGATGTTTAAACCAATTTGACAGTGTTGGAGTATGAATGAGCTACAGATTATAATCTGGTTTAATAATGTTTTTTAACAGAAGTTTTTGAATAAAATGAAATACTTGGAAATACAAACCAAGTTACAAAATATTTCTGTGTTCCGTCATCCTCTGTTTTCAGTCCAAAACCCCACATTGTTACTATTTCATGACCTGTAGGACTAGGTACCCTAGTCCTACAGGTCACCCTAGGTAACCCTTTTTGTTTTTTGCTCTGTACTCTGACTAACCATCAACCAGCTTGAAGCCCCTGGGCTCCTAACGCTGGCCGATGGCCATTTACTGGGAAACAAAAGGAGCGCTGGGTAGTCCAGCCTTCCTCCTGTTTCGGTACAGAGCCATCAGCAGCAGGCAGCACTTTCCTTCACGGTAAAGCATTGCACCATGTGACTCCTTGAATGAAAAGGCTGCCTGCTGGGGGTTACGAGCAGGACTAAACTTAACCAGTAATCGGCATTCATAATAAGTGGAAATTCTTACCGACAATAACACTGCCGATGAAGAGGCTTGTGGTGACACGTAAAAACCAGAACAGCCTCTGTGTGAAAAGAGCACAACGTCTTGTTAGAGAGGCTTAACATAACAATCACCAAAGAGCGCATGCGCGGGCAAAGTTGTGACATTCGTTTTAGACATCGAGCCCTAATAGCAAATAAAAACAACAAGTATTGCCCCCTACCCACCTTTCAATCTCCCCCCCTGCAGAACCGGACCCTTTCACTCGCTAAAGGCTTTAAGCCACTCACCTCAAAACGACTGGGAAGGGGCTTGGTCCGAAAGATATTTTCGAGTGCCCAAGTGCCTGGCTTCACACGGCCCCAAAGGCTTTGCCGATTCAAAGTGGCAATGAAGCGCTCCATTTCTTTGGCCCCAAGTGCAACTACGAGCTGCACTAAAGTTACTGCTATTACTCGCGTTACTACCATGACCATTATTTTACTACTAGTTCAGCTACTGTTACTTTTACCATTTCACCTGTCACTGCATCTCCTTGCCTCAAACTTGCATAGATAAACTACGGCGTGATTTCCTGTTGAGGGCATTCCCCTTCTGGAGCCCCCACTGCAATCCACTGGGGTTAGGCGGAAATACTGACAGTTACCGCTGCTTTTCCTGGAACCATTACCCCATACTAAAGGCAGTTTGGGTCCCAAAACCCATAATGAGGCTGAGCGGCTACACAGGCGGTATTTTCAACCACTTAGGCCTAATTCGTAATGTGGCCCATTGGTTGGCCTTTTCGACAATAATGGTTGCGAGTCGCTGCGAAGCAGCCAAATGAGTGTTTGAGGGAGTTCAAGGAAGGCTCAGATTTTCTAAAAGGGGTTCAGATGCCAATGGGCTGCCCATATCAGTTGAAAACGGGTGGCATGGTGGACAGCATCAGAAACCAACCGAGGGCAAGGAAAGCCAAACTGTAACATGGGTCACAATGCCACCCGTTTTCAATTGATATGGGCGGCACAGTCTATATAGTGCACTGAATAATGGCACTTCTCATGGCTTCAGGGTCGTTGAAATGGGCCATGGGGCTTTGGGAGGGTCCCGAGCAGCACCCCTATGTTTGCCATCCTATAAATCAAAACACTATTCCTTTAATCCGGGACGTTGCAATCTGCCTTTGCTGGTGCCCTCAGCATATTTTTTTTTTTTTTATTTTATTTTTATACGGTTTATACAAACCTTTAAAAAGAAGATGATAGCTACAACACAACACAAGGAAAGACTAGTGAAGTAACACTCAACACACAGCACAGCTGGCCACGAATTTAACCCTCTCCGTGGAATTCTTCAGTCTTCTATGATGAGTCATTTACTGATGCAAATTTATCATCATTACGCAGAAAATTAGGTGTGATTTCTCCTTGCAGTGTCATTGAGTATAGGGTTCCGAAACCACTGAAACCAAATCTGTGTTTAGACGTTTATTCAGTTCCTCGAGAAATGTTATTAAAGCAAACATCAATGGACCGTTTGATCCTTCGAATATCCCTTTCCACCAATCGTCCGCACACCGTGTTTGCATTTTTGCAAACACTGGGCCAAACGTGCGAGTTCTCAGTGTACGTAGGTTAGAACAAAAGAGTGTAAGGTGTTTCAACGTCTCATTTCCTGTTTTACAAAAGCGACACAATAACTCTGTGGTAGAGTTGTGTGCGTAGCGGCGTTCTTTAGTATCCATTAGGTTTAGTCTAAATCTTAGATAGGTAGATCTTGCTGACACATTAGGAAATAGCGTCAAGTAAGCTTGCAGACTCCCATGCGCTCTGGCCTCTCCTGGTACATCTGCCATCATTCTGCAATTCCGTCTTTGTTCGCATGTTAAATGTCAGTCTGTGCTCCATACTTTTTTCTTCGCTAGCATCGGATTTTCCAGTAGCATTGATAACTTAATGTCATACTGGTCTAGTATTTCACTACAGTACTTTTTCCATAGTACTAAGGTGGTGCAACCGAGATCTTGTTTTGTTTTTAGTATTTCGTACTGCAGCGCAGGTGTATTTATTGAGCATTTCCTAAAGAGGCATAGAATGTTCCAACACACCCTGGCATGGATAGATATTAACCCCAATTCATATCTAATACAGACTGTTGGTGTGCCACGGGGTAAGTGTAAAACTTTTACCCAAAAAATATTTTCTAGAGTGTTCCAGAGCTTGTGGGAACATCCTAGGGCGTTTTCTGCCCCATAGATTATTGCTGGCATAGCTTTTTGTCGATATAATTGTCTGCATTTTGATTTTGCTACTTCTGCCCAAGGTGCGTCGTCTAGTTTGGAACTTATTCTCATGCCCAAGTATCGTGTGTCACCGACAGTGTTTAACTTCGTCTTTTCTATATACCAATTTTGTTTACTTTGTTTTTTCTTCACAGATCTTAAGTTTTGAAGTGTTATTATCTCGCACTTTTGTTTGTTAATCACCAGTCCGTTTTGATGTACATATGTTTCCAGGGCGTCTAGTTTTCGTTGGAGACCGATGTAAGTCATATCTAAAAGTATGAGGTCATCTGCATATACAAGCCAACTCACATGCGTGCCGTTCATCTTTGGTGGAAAAGAGGAGATTTCGCTAAAGGCTTCTCCTACGTCGGACAAAAACAAATTGAAAATAGCTGCGGCCAGAGGACATCCTTGTTTCACACCCTTAAAGGTTTCTATAGGCTTTGATAGAGTCCCCTGCCGGTCCAAACGTATTCTGATGTTTGTGTTAGAATGCAATTCCTTAATTGCTTCGACCAAACTTTCCGGACACTTCCAAGCTCTTAATTTTTTCCATAGAATTCCTCGATCAATACTGTCGAAGGCGTGGGAAAAGTCTATGAGAGCCAGGTGTATTTTTGTGTTTCGTTTTATTGCTTCCATCGTAAACAGATTCAATATTAACAAATTTAGGCCACACCCCACACCCTTCACAAACCCGGCTTGCCTTTGATCAATGTGGTTGTTTTCTCCTGCCCACCTTACTAGCATCTGCTGTAGCTGTGTCGCGTAGATTTTGCCAATTACATCCAACAAGGCGATAGGTCTGTAATCCCCAGGGTTGGCTCTATTGCCTTTTTTAAATATTGGGACCACTATGGCACTTTTCCACGATGTTGGAGATAGTCGCTTATCTACTATTCTTTGGAACAGGGTCATGCAGAAATTGGACCAAGCTTCTGGGTTACGCTTGATCGTGTAGTTCGTGAGGCCATCAGGGCCAGGGGCTCTCGATCCGTTTGCTCGTAGTTAAAATGTCGTGTTGGTCAAACTTTAAGTCCCAAATGACTAAATCTGAGTGGACGTCGTCTTTCACAAGCCCATTCGCACTGAACATTTTGGTGTAAAAGGAAATCCAAGTTTCTTCTGAGATACAGTTTGCCTGCATAGCATCCTGCGGTGCAAATTTGCTATTTATAGTTTTCCAAAAGTTCGCCGAATTTTTGTTTCGTAGATTTGTCATCATAGCCTCTGAGTCGTTTTGAAGCATAGTTGCTTTGTGAGACTTACACCAGTTCTTATAAGTTTGATTGCTTTTTTCTTTAATGCCATTGCCTTTTTATCCCCCGTCGCTATGTTTCGCAAGTCATGACGCATCACTCTTTTGCGCTGTTGCATTTTTAGGTCGAAACTGTGTGTGTGTTTAAATTTTTTATTCCTCAGACCTTGTTTATGTTCTGTAAAATCGGTCAGTAGGTGGCAGTATTCAACCTCATTTATTGCCAAGTTTAGATTAGACAATTTTATTTACCTCTGCGTCTGCAAGTTCGAGCCGTATTCTACTCGATCGAACTAATACAGGCCATGACCAGTGGTCGGGCAGTGTCATACGTGATACCTTTAGATTCATTACCACCATATCATGATCACTGTAGGCCATTGGTTTAACTTCAAATCTAGTTGTTCGTAGGTGAAGGGCCTCTGACACAAACATGTAATCCAAAACGGATTGTTGATTTAGTCTGTTCCATGTAGCATTCGCTGGAATGTCACCTGTCGTGTTTCCATTCAGCATAAACATGCTTCTAGCTTCTCCTGCGACCATTTTGTCGCTATTTTTTTACAGCCGTTAGTTATTACTTTCTCTTCCTCTCTCATTTTCATGCTTTATGCAGTTTATGTTAAAGTCTCCACAAATGATCAAATTTGGAGTTTCTATAGTTTCAAAGAGGGCGTCTATTATAGTTGTTATTTGATCAATAAAGTGTTGTGTTTCTATCCTAACATGATTCCAATAGATATTGATGATGTTCAGAACTTCTGGTTCTTTATTAGTATCATTTAGGAATGAGACCTTGGCTGTCTGAATGAATGGTGAAACATTAGTTGTTGAGACGATTTGCAGGCCCGTTGCTTTCCTTACCGCAATCAACAACCCAGCCATTGGTCTTCCTTTGTCTTGTTTTATTGCGGGATTGATTACAGTTTCAAAATCCTGCATAATGGGGGTGTCGGATAGCCACGTTTCCTGCAGACAAATCAAGTCCAGGTCATGTGACCAGGGTGTATGAAAGAGATGACTAAAACCTCTTGTGTTCCAAGATCCTAGTTTAATTGACTCTTTTTTATCACACGCCTGGCATTATAAGTTTGACTTATCATTTAATGCAGCCGCCATCCAATCCCATTCATTCCTCTCATCAATCTTTTTTTGGTTTACCTCTAAATTACCCTTAACAGTAGATGACCCGTCAATTGTTATTTGTATTTGCCGATTTTGTTTCAGACGTACTTCTTCCTTGTTATAAGTCTCAGAGGTGATTGTTTGTGCGTTTTTGCTGTTACCTTTGACATTGGTTCTTTCCAAGATAGACTTGTTGTGCACAGACCTTTGAACAGTCTGTTGCATTTCCTCATCGCCTTGCTCGCGAGTCCTGTAAGTATCAAACCCCAGTGATAGTAAAGTGGAGCTGGCTTCTAATATGATCTCAGAGATTATTTTTGATTGCGTATGTAGAATCACTTTGTCGTTCCTTTTTTCATCGCAAAATTCCACGATTTTTAAGTCCTCAGACTGAATCGTTCTTAGGCTAGGAATTAGTTGGAACAAGTACAGCACGTTGTGCCGGTTTAAGATCAAGTTGTCTACATTTTCAATTCTTTCCAGGATCACTTTATGAGGGCTGAACCATTCTATTTTATCCACTGAAGCTTGCTGGGCATTCTTACGGGGGCCCACGTATCTCTTCTTGTTACTGCTTGGTGTCGCTTTAGGGGGATTGATGAGTGTGTAGTATGTCGTGTGCCGTTTCCATGGCGATTATCGTGTTATTTTTTTTTAGCAATGCTGAGTTTAGATAACCTGTTTCGTTTTTCCTCCATTGTTAAGAATGTAGGTGAGTGAGCCACTGTCATTACGGCGCTGATATCGGCTTCTTTAATAATTATACAACTGCGCTGATTATTTTGGGGTTTCAGTTCCTCTTGATTGATCTTCCCGTCATCTAATTCTTCTGCCATTTCTGCATTAGACCTTGCGGTCTCCAACAGTTCGATATCCTGAGACAATGCTTCGTCGTCATAAGTTGACAGATTTATCTGTTCGAATAGCTCAGCCACCTGCTCTTCAGTTGACTCAATGTTGTTCTCAGGTTTGTTTTTCAGCGAGCAGGCTTGCGGTCGTTCACTCCGATCATTTGTGTTCACAGTGACGTTTACCGTTTTCAGATTGCGCAAGAACTTCCTAGAGTTAGTAGTCTGTTTCATTTTTTTTGAGAGTAGATTTTTTGTTTTCTTCGTCATCTGCTTATTGACCGCTGTAGCTGCCAAGTTTGGGCGACGTTGCCCCTGTAAGTTCTTAAAGATGTCGAACACAGTGAGTTTCGTTGTGTCTGAGTTAGAAGAAGCTTGGTCAGGGCTAGGTACATCTGTAGCCAATTGCAGCGACTCAGCAAGTGGTATTGGATCGACTCGTGTCAAGTCCCCTATCGTATCCTTCTTTGCACACCTCACGTCAGGTGGTTGGTTGTCCACGTGTTTGTCGTCGGATGTTGAAGCGATCTGTGGGTTTGCGAGGGCCGGGTTATCCACGGCCTTACTAGCGCTCAGTGCTTCATCAAACGAGCTAATTTCACTAGGCTTTTGAAATTCCTTGCCGTTGTATCCGATACTTTGATGGTCAGATACTATTAAGGATTCAGTCGTCATGGTTTTTGAGATGTCATAATTACATGGAGCCTCTGAGTCCACCTGCTCAGTGAGGCAAACCACACCGCTTGTGCGTTGTGGTTGTGTGACTTCTTTTGTGTTATGTTTGTGTTTAAAGATACTCAAAGCCTCCCTTGCCACTTCGGCCAAAAGTTTTGTCCATGTTATTGTTTTTTAGTTGGGCCGTTATCGCAGTCATCATGTGATCTTGCTTAAGGGCTAGGTCATGTTGAGCAGCTTTTAACAGGTCGCAGTTAGCTTCCACGGCTACTATTTTAGTGTTCAAAATAGCTACCAGTGTTGAGAGATCTTTAGTATTTTCATTTAGATGTTCATATAATTTTGTGAAAGGGGCCAGGGAAATGGCCATAGATGATAGAATAGTTGCTTGCATGTCACTTAGCCAGTTGGTATTTATTGCAGGGGAACCCCTATTGTGTTCTTGAGCGCGCCTGTTGTGCGAGACAATTTTGGTTTTGTACCGTTTTGCCTGAGGTCGTTCCTTTAAATAAGGTTCGTCCACTGAAGAATCAGTGGATGTAGAAGAGGAAATTGACTCGTGTGTCCAAGTTGATGTTTACGTTACTGTTCCTTATTGGTCTTTCTGCAAGAGGTGATGACCGCCTCGCAGTGCTTTCCCATTTCGATTTTTTCCTTTTGGAACATCTTAAGCTTTCAATACTGCTTACATCTCTTCTACTTCGTTTTGTAAGCGCCATTCTTTGAGTAGTAGTGAGTGACGACCGTTCTTCACGTGTGGAATTATCCAAACGTGAATTTCCTGTAATTTGTGATGAAGTTATGGGCAGCATATTTGTGTCGCATTTCAGAGCACGTGTTTTGTTAATTCGGGTTAAATCAGACAGAAGTTTGTTTACTACTTCAAGTGAGTTGCGACGGTTTTCGATCACGTCCTGCTTTCGGGGTGTAGTTAAAGGCATATGGACGTCGACATTTGTTGTCTTATTTGCAACTACTGTACTCAGTGCATTGGGGTGCGTAAAAACACCTCCTCGTCCAAGTGAGCTAGTACATCATCATTAGTTGTTTGTTTGGTGAGTACTTTAACACTTTGGGTTTCCAATGTGCTGTAGTAGACTGATCTACTCTTTGCCGGTCCTGTAGATAAGGGGATGCTGATAAGCTCTGAATGTGTCTGATGAATGGATTGCGTGCCAGGTTCCTGGCGTTGTGTTTGGTTAACAGGATCTTCCTGTTGTATGCCGCGCATTTCTGTTGATGATTTATAGCCGTACCAAGCTAGAGTTTTTAACGCTGGGACCTTGCGTTGTTCAGTAATAGCGATTTCGCCTTGCTTGCCGTTAGTAGAGGTTTCCGTAAAAATCAGTTGGCTACAATGTCCACTGTTTTCATCTATCCCCTCTGTTGTTTGCGTGTTTCCAATAACGACAGTCCCAGCGTGGCAGCAAGGTCGACTATGCTCTTGCTCACATAAGGGATGCAATCTGTCATAATCAACATCTCCTGTTTGCTCCGTATTAGCACTATTTGAGTTCACAACGTTCGTCAGTGTATGTGAACATGTGGTAAGATTGTGCATACTGACCGGGACAGGCGACCAACGGGCTAAGATTTGCCTTTATATTATCCTTTAATGACATGACACTTGTACATTCAGCATCCGTTCCGTATGTGTTAAGTGGGGATATAGTTACTGGGTAGCTTACCTGATCTGTGAGTGCATGGACCAACTGCACCAGGTCTTCTGTGGCCTCTACTGACGACGTCCAGTTTTTGCGTTGGGCTCGTGTTTTAGGCCGTTTTGACGGACTTGTCTTAGAGTATTCAGTTCTACGGCTCATCCTGACAGTTTCCGCAAAGTTGTGGTTTGTGGACAGCGGTCAGGTCCAACTCGATTTACTGCAGTCAGTGGCCCCTGTCCTGGCCGCACTCCACGCACAACAGAGACGACTCGCCCTTTCGCTGAGGGCTTACGCCGCAAGGGCGTTGAGGCGGCCTAGATAAGGGCGGCTGCAGGAGTCAGCTGACTCACCCTTAAAGGCACACGCACCTCGTAGTCTCCGACTCCGACTCCGCGTTAGTAAAGTCCACGGTGTAGAACCAGCAAATTCAGCAGCACAACAGAGACGACTCGCCCTTTCGCTGAGGGCTTACGCCGCAAGGGCGTTGAGGCGGCCTAGATAAGGGCGGCTGCAGGAGTCAGCTGACTCACCCTTAAAGGCACAC
This sequence comes from Ambystoma mexicanum, assembly GCF_040938575.1. Lineage (NCBI taxonomy): Eukaryota > Metazoa > Chordata > Amphibia > Caudata > Ambystomatidae > Ambystoma > Ambystoma mexicanum. Next base: position 1,264,891,019 of record NC_090934.1, on the reverse strand, counting down.
GCACCTCGTAGTCTCCGACTCCGAGTTAGTAAAGTCCACGGTGTCGAACCAGCAAATTCAGCAGCACAACAGAGACGACTCGCCCTTTCGCTGAGGGCTTACACCGCAAGGGCGTTGAGGCGGCCTAGATAAGGGCGGCTGCAGGAGTCAGCTGACTCACCCTTAAAGGCACACGCACCTCGTAGTCTCCGACTCCGCGTTAGTAAAGTCCACGGTGTAGAACCAGCAAATTCAGCAGCACAACAGAGACGACTCGCCCTTTCGCTCAGCATATAACCGTCCTCTTGCAGTATCCAGCAACGTTGGGCTGCTCCACTGAGCCCACCTGAACTCTATTGCACTTTTGTGATGTAATAACCTGTTTTTAATGCCTGTAACGTAATTCCAGTAACCACCTTCAATTTATTGCACTTTATGATGCAACTACTCCTTGTTCATGCTGCCTGTAACCACACGCACAGTAACAAATTTCTTACGCATAATCGCCTAGAAGTCTGGGTTTGGAGCGCGATATAAATAAATTAAATAACGTCCATTGTGTCAGTGATTCATAGCTTTTTTTTAGCTACCAGATGACTGCCAACACCATGATAATCTACAGCCATTACCAACTCACTGCATCCTTTTGAATTATAATTTAACCACCTTGCCGTTGCCCCCGACTGTTTCGCAGCTGTAAGAAAAGGGGGAACCCCAAACACCAGCCCTAAACATCTTCAGCCGGCCCCGCTTAGAGAACACGGTTTAAGAGGTACAAAGACCTCTAGTTCTTGGCATTACTCCAAGCACAGCTGTGACTGATGCACGAAACGTAACATCCCCGGACTGGCATCTTTTTTGTTCCATTTCTCAATAGTAGTGCCTCCTTATCAGTGCAACTGTCTGACTCTGCTGACTGGGCGGAGCCTTGTTGACATGTTTCACTTTGTTGGGCTACGCCATCAGTCCTCTTATTTGACAAAAGCCGAGGGACGCCCTTAAAGTGGGCAGGGCAAGATCCTCCCATGCCATCGCCCTTCATGCTCACTTTAGAGAAAGTGCAGGTGAGCGCAGCCGCTTCCCATGACGTACTCTGGTTGATGTTGGTAAGGAGAGGGCCATGGAGGACACTTGCCAATGGCCATGAAGAGTAGTTGCCAATCTATGAAGTGGATTAAATGCGGAGGGGTGGCCCGAGACCTAGAGGTCACCCGACACACTGCGGTTACATCTCTGATGCTAAGTACTCCAGGGCCTCTATGCAGAATCATGCTAAAATGTGGGTCCTAGACCCCGATAATCCCTCAAAAGCCCAGCCTCCGAAGCAATGCTGTGATGTCACAAAAGCCAAAAGCCAAATGTAGACCTCTTTGATCCCTTTCTTCCTGAAGGCTCAGGTTACCAGACGGCTCCCTATCACTGGGGAAATCGTGCCCCGCTCACCAATTGCATTCTGGGAGTTGTAGTCTTGGGTCATCTCAATTGACTAAAATGAACAACGTGAAACTAATGCAAAACCAAATCCTAGCAGTAGAGTATTGTGTACCAGTGACATGGAAAAAAACTGGTACCTTACTGGACGGACATGCCGCTGGCTAGACCCAGTCCTGCCTGCCTTGTAAGGTGCAAGACCGGGTGTTGAATTCCTTTCCCCGTACAAAGCAGCCTACTATCAGGACTGCGGCTGAAGGCATAAACACTATGCAGCTCAGGAGCACGTGAAACTGCCTGCAGGCTGGGGCATGTACCCATCTTTTTTCACATTTTTCAATTTCACTCTTGCTCACTTGTAATCAAGGCCTACCTTGTGCCACCAAAAAATGTCCTACCCGCTGCCACTGTGCAGTCTTCAACTCTTGCACTAGCAAATGTCTGACCATGGCCCATTTTAATTTTTTCAAAGAATTAAAATATATCGCTCATGAGCCTACACCCGACATGTCGAACGTTGAGTGGGGTGCATAGGACCACCAATTAAGAATACTAGAGGATCTGTTTACTTTTGGGGTGTCAGATGGCTACTTGTCACATATCATCCCTTTAATTCAGTGGTATTTAAACTTCCTTAAACCGAGCTCCCCCAGAGTAAAAAAAATGCGTTCCCCACTAACTTTAACTACTAATATTTTCTATCAAAAGCGTTCAACTCGCCCACCCCCCTCCCTGGACATCCTTCAAGACAGCCCTACAGTTGGAAGACCACTGCTCCAATTCCTGGCAGAGCCTTACCACATGGGAATCGTGTCAACAACCTGGAGAAAAGCACAGGATAAGATGAGACTGCCACTTACCGCCCAGCCTCGGATCCCTGGCAGGATCAGGAGGAAGGAGCAAGCGAAGGTCAGGAAGACTATGATGATTGCCAGGAGCTCGACGTCGAAGACAAACGGCCTCCTTCCTTGGGGGTAGAATGGGTAGATGCCATCGAAAAGCGTCATTGTTCCGAGGTGTGGTGAAAACTAAAAAAAAAAAAAAAAAACGTTTACTAGATGGTCACAGCATTGCATATGCGTTGCAATTACCTACAGGAACAAAAAGGTGCAGATATGGTACAGTGAGTTTCCAACATCAGTCGCTCCTGATCTCTGTAGGCATCAGAAGGAAAAAGCTGCAACAAGTGTATACTGAGGGCGAATATATCAAGAGAACACTGGATAGGGCCAGGCAGCTTCTGCTTGGGAAAAGGGCCTCTGTCAACTTCCACACACGAACAGCCACCATATATCCCTCTACTTGGTGTTTCCAAGTTGGTTTTCAATTCTTTGCTGGAGTGGGCATGATTTGTTTTTTTTTTTTAAATGAGACAAGAGGAAAAGCAGCAAATTGAGGTGGAAGCTCAAGATACGAGTAAGATACAAGGGTGAGTTACTGCCACTCAGAAATTCTATCTTTTGAGGAGTTTCCAGAATTTCGAAAATGGTAGTGGTAGAATGGGCACTGAAGGAGACATTGTGGGCACGGTGGGTAGTTGGTGGAGAGGCGAAGCGAGAAGGCATTGCTTCTCCAGCAAAGGCTGCAAAAGCTTAGTCCTTTAAGTGGAGATAAAGTGAAATGAAAAGCTTTTGTTTTCACTTCGCAACATAGTTGAGTAAGTGTACTCTCTGGCATTGAGAAGTGCGGGTACTCAAAAGCTCAAAGTGCAGTTAATGAGGGCCGGGGGTACCCGCCAATTGCTGCCCGTATGTACGCACACACGGGGCATGGGCGACTAGGAGGAAGGAATGCCTTAAGATTCATTCTAAACCTTCCAGCCATCGCCTTTAGTTTAGCACGAGAAAGGAGTGCCTATCTTGTGCCTGCACTGTAGATTTTCATTTTTGTAATCTATTTTGAATAGCCCACACGTGAGTTGTTCCACAGTGCACATGTGTCCAGGAGAAGCTGCCACTCTGACAAGGGTTCAATACACCCTAGAGCCAACTCCTTGCCTGAATCCATCCTACTTTCAAAATCCAGTACCACAAATGCCGGTATTGTTAGATATTTGTAACAGCTGCTAGCAAGTGCACTGAAAATGCAGTGTTATATAAAACACCGAACATTTGTATTAATCTTATATAAACTCCTCCCCCTGCCAACATTTGAAATCTATCGGGATGGTGTCTTGAATTAAATACTCCCAGCCTCTTTCCAACGGTTGGCTTTTGTTTCTTAAATATGTGCACTGTTGTGAATAAAGGAGTGCACCTTTAATTTGTGCTGCACGAACACCTTTCTCTGGTGCACGGAGAGGCCAAATCATGTTGATTAATTCATAAATGCACCATACAGGCGACCAGTATTACAGATTGTACATTACTGATGTCGAGCACAAACATGTATACTCTAGTTATGCCGTTAACAAATTGCACCTAGCCGACGCTTTCCTTGCTCATAGGCACACGTCTCGCACATGAAATGTACCCTGCAGTAATCCTACTACACCAGGAATATTGTGTTTTTCGTGCCTATAGTAATTCTGACTCTTTCCCTCTTCAAACCAGCAAATAGAGTGCCCTTTCGACAGTTCCATCACTGCCCTGCTGATGTAACCACTGTTCTCACAGCTGGGTGGGTCTCATTTTCTATCTATTCATGGATACTATAACCCTTATTAGGTCTCCTCTATGAAACGTATACTAGGTTAACTTTCAACAGGCATCACCCATCTCATGTCACCACTGAAAAAGTGTGAAGGTCAGTACATCTCATTTTAAATCTAGCTATATATACACTAACCATATGTTTTTTTTTTTAACACTGACTTGCCATTACAGCCTTTTAGGTATCTACAGAGCAAACACGTAGATAATAGGAACCTCTAGCTCTGAAGATGGATTATTAGAAATCCAAAACACGTTGGCCACATCTAAATCTGAAAGGAGTTTATTTTGGATTGGATTTAAATGTAGTGGTATTTAACCACCTTCCCGTGAGTGTTGTAAAAACAAGTTTGTTACCATTGGAACCGATTGTGTTTTGATGTGTTCTATCGTACTCCTGTAAAAAAAAAAAATAAAAAAAATAAAAAAAAACTACTATGGTTCTGGCTTTTGAACTCTTAACTGTGTTTTGTTATATTACTACTCTGCCACTTTTAATGAGGAAAATTAGGTTACTTCTCAAAGAAAACAGATGTTTCTTATTGTCTTTGAATTATTCAGTGATGTTATATTGTTGAAATTGATCAACCCACTATATAACCAAACCAAAGCTGTAGAAAAAAATGGAATTCACTGGTCTATGTATAGGACCCTCCACGTTGGGTGACCTAGAGACCACAGACAATGTGAAGCAGGGATGACTAAACAAAAACTGGCCCTGAAAATTATTTTCAAAGTGGCCCCATATTATATATTTACACCAAGCCTAACCATTTTCCTGTTGTACATTTTGAAAATACCACACAAGAGGCCCAAGGTGGAGAGCATACCTGCCTACATTTGAAAGTCAAAAACCCTGAGATGTATGCCCCTCAAGACTGCCCATTTGCACACAGCTCTGCCCACCTGTCAAAAAGGTAAACTCGGTTGTTGTATCAAAATACACAGCTCTACGGTGCTACTGTATGCCCCCTTCCTGCACTAGGGAAAGGGCTTGCAGCAGCATTGTAAAGGAACACATTTGTGGTTTTCATTAAGGTCAGCCAACCATTTCCCCTAGCATCTACAGTACAATGCTCTGTGCTTCTGTAGGCAGGGACATTGATCTGGGGCTGAGTTGATGCACTGATGCTTTGTTGAGGAAAGACATAAAGGTAAACCTTCTGTGAGACATGGAACACCAGAAATAATTAACATAGAATTACTTCCAGGCAATCAACCCAAAAACACCCATCAAACTGAAGAACCACCATCAGGTAACGTTAACATGTGTGCATGTTTAAAACTCCCAAGAACCAATGCAGTACCAAAAGCGGGCATTTCACCCTGTTTATTTTTCATGGGGCGATATGGTGCAATCCCAGATGTCGGCTTTACAAAGTGAATTCAAATAGGTCCTTCTCTTCAACACGGATTCTCAGCCACGGACCCATTTGTTGAGGTCAACCGTAAGATGATTTGCTGTACCCCTTCAAGCCATATAAACGTTAGGGATGTTCTGAAGATTTGTGCGACAAGTGTGTCCCATGTTAATCAGTTTGGCTTCTCCAGATCTGGAACTGGCAGGTTGCGTTTAAAATATAACAGGCATATAGGAGCTTTGCAAAACCAGTGGACCCAACAGGGCAGCATGTAAATTGAGTGGTCCATGCCCTGGTTAGGCAAAAAATGCATTTTGAGAAAAGTGGAAAAAAAACACTTCTTGGAAGAGTGGAAGAAGTGTATTTTGTTTCAGTTTTCATTCTTTTTGGCCAGTATGTTTTAGTCGCTCTAAATTGAAGGGCAAATAAAACAGAAGGCAAACTGCCCAAAAAGAATGAAAGCTTACGCCAAATAAACGCGTTAGTACTGCTTGCGATTCGGTGTCACGACACTGGATTTAAAGCAGTACTTACCGGTCGCATTGGGCATGAAAGGCTATGCAAAAGAAACGCAGTCAGACAAATCCACTTACTTCAACTAGTGCTTCCTGGCTCGCGCAGTCTTAAGCAATGGCACCGTCCCTGGCACGACGCATGCACGGCAGCAGGAAGGCTCGGCGGGCTGGCTCCAGCTCTCTCCAGCTACGTTGCGGACGGTTAGAATCAATTCGGGCACATCACTGCGGCCGGTAATCAGCGCGACGTTGCAAGGATGTGTAGAGAAAAGAGCCCAAAGTAGGCCGCCAGCAACGGCCTCTTGTAGTGCGCAGGCCAGGCACATTCGCGCCGTTTCTGGGTCTCGCCCACACCTCCACCCGATTGGCTACCGGCAGCAGTCTTTTGCAGCCAATCGGATGGAGGATCTGACGGACCGGAAACACCAAAAACCCGGAGATTGCAGCGTCCTTCCGGAGATCCTAAAAATACTCCAGTCTCCGGTAAAAAAACCCCGCCCAAGTTAGTCAGTCGGTCAGTCAGTCATGGTGCAGAGACCCATTGGGAAATCTACAGGGTGATGCTCATAGCTGCGCTGGAAGTGTTCTTGGTAAGTTGTAAATTAATTAACTGGGGCCAACTCCCTGACTGACGAGTAGCACTATGATAGCGCCGCTATCTCTCCCAGTCATAAGAGTAGCATTCATTGAGGAGGCGAAATGTGGAGCGCGGGCAGTTTCCCTGGGTGTCGCCGGATCCCGGGCTGGCCCAGACCACGTGGGCGCGCTCTTCCTAGTGTGCCCGCTCCCCATCGCCTGTCCATCAAGCGATCCCGTGCATCACCAAGAGCGCGAGATTCAAAAGGCCCTGGCGCTGATTTGTGGGCGCCGTGCACAGCGCCAGACTAGTTAGTACGAACACGACATAACCGGGAAACGGTACAAACGCAAAACACAGCAGGGGCGGCGGAGTTTGGGAGCCGAAATGAATCTGGCAGAGCTCTACATTCCCTCTAGGTGTGACGTGTTTACAAGTGGAGTGCCACGATCTTTGAAGAAAGCATGTGTGCGCTGCAGTAAGCCCTAGAAGTAGTACTGCCGGTTAGGTAGCACGAACATTGTTTGAAAGCAGCATTGAGCGTTGCAGGGGGGCGTACCGCAAATGTAACAACACTTCACAGTGCAAGATTAAGCAATATAGCATACCATAACATTCACAGCCACAAAAATAATTGCCCACGATCTGCAATTTGAAAGTACTTTTTTAGGTCTGCTCCAAAAGTAAAGACAAATGAGAAACGGCAAGCTGCAAACTCACCTGTGCGTGAAAGGAGCTACTGTGCAGCTGGCCAAGATTCCTTTAAGGTCCAGCACGTTCTGCAGGGTTCGCTGCTGGCTCAAGTGCTGTCATAAGCCAGCAAGGCCCTTTTATACTCATTTAGGATGCGGGAGAAGTGGCCAAGCCTCAACGTCACAGACCCTGTCAATCACTTTCTACATCGTGTGAACCTCCCAAAAGTGTATGGTGCAAATGAGTCCCCTGCCCCGCCCAGTGCCCTCATCCCTGCAGAGTGGGAACTTCCTGCTGTGCGCTCAGCAGGCGCGGACTGGCCTATAGGACAATAAGCCCATGGCCAAACCAAAAAAAAAAAATGCTGGTGTAGGCCATTTTTTTTTTGGCCAATGTTGGTCACTTTGATAAGTTACTTCACTATGCGGCTAATAGTTTTGACCAGTGTTGCTTAATAAATATTCTTTAAAATGCACAATTTGTTTACAACCCTTCTTTTTCTTCTTGGGCTTTTCATCTTCCTGGATATTTGGTGGGTTTGTGGCTTCCTTCTTCAGGTAACTGATGAAATCACTAATTTCCTGTCCACCCTCATACTTTTTGGGATTTTGCTTTTGACCAGCCATTGAAAAGAAAACTGTAGGGAATCCCCTGACTTCATACGGCAAAGGCACAATGTTCGCTGTGGCATCCATCTTGGCAATAACAATATTTGGATCCGAAGAAACCTTTTCTCCCAGCTCCTTGTACTTGGGTTCCAGGTTCTTGCAGTGTCCACACCAGGGCGCATAGAATTCAATCAAAACATCTGTGGTATCATCGTTGACAATTTCATCAAAATTCTCAGCGACAACCACCTTGAAAGGACCATCATTACTCTCTCGGACGGGTTCGGATTTCAGATATTTCTTTAGATTGCCATCAAAGTAATCTTGGAGAAATCTTTCCAAGAAGCAAGCAACCAAAGCACTATTTTTATTAAAGTGAATGTGTGTACACCATGGCTGGTAGGGGCCCCTATGGAAATGTGAAATCCTGGGAGGAGAGTGGACCCCATCTGGCGTAAATAAACATGTCTCATTTTACTTTGTGGATACATTTTCTTACATGCACTGTTTTCAAGATTATTCACGGACTAGGACCAGTCTGTTTTTGGTGGGGGAGGGTGTTTAAATCCTTTTAAAGGCAGAGAGGGTGGGCAGGGGGACAAGCAGGGTGGGTCATTATTTCTTTTTGTACATTTGGAACAATCCAACAATAAATACAACTCGCCTTTAAACCAAAAAAAATAAGCACAATTTGTATCACATTCGATCAAAAGGCGCCCAACACTTTGAAGACCTCTGCTCGAAACAGTTGTCGGGGACAACACATGTCTATGCCATTCTGTGCCACCAGCCGTGAATCGTAACTTGGAAAATCCCACATGTGAAGCTACTTGTGTGCCTGAACAAGTAGCATTCCAACTGCGTGACTACTTTTGTGCCACGGCAAGGAAAATTCAACCGTGACACCACTTTTGTTGCACAACAAGGGACATTTCATCTGTGCCACCGCAAGGAAAGTTCCATTATGTGCCATTCCACCTGTGCCACTTCTTGTATTCTAAACACTGGGAATACCACATGTGCCACTATCCTAAGTAAGGATCCGTGACACTGCTTCCATTCCTCATAAGGGGAATTCCATCTAAGCAACTGCTTACATTCCTGAAGAACTGGAATTCCATCTGTGCCACTATTTCTATAACTAAGCAAGAGAAATTCCATGTGAGGCACTGCTTCTAATCCCCAACGGGGGGGGGGGGGATTCCAACAGTGCCACAACTAGGCAAAGTCGGCATCTGCTCTGATTCTGTGGCATGATGAGGGAAATTCCACTTGTGCCGCTAATTTAGTGGCGTTGATGGAATTCCCTTGCTTTGGGTTTAAAGTAATAGCACAATGGGGCAAATACCCAATCTGTGCCACTGCCTTTGGGGCACAGTAAGGAGCAATCCAATTCTGAAAGTACTGTGCCAATAGGAACATCCCATAAGTTCCGCAGCCAAGGAAATGCTGCGTGCCCCTTCTGTTCACAGCAAGAGACAGCGTCTCTCTGCCACTGGAAGGTAAAACTGTGCCACCACTTCTCTGCCGCTACATGGGCAATTCAGTTGCACCTTCAGTCTTGCTCAGCCCGGAGTGTGGAAAGGGACATGGCTGGGCTGCTCCCTGTGCCCACAGATTGCAAGCCGCATTGGCTGTCGCTAGAGCTGACCCGAAAGTGCCACAGTCCCACTGGCATGGGTGGGAAGGAAGACTGGTTTTAGAGACAGCACGTTGTGAAGGCGGGCAACACACACCTGAAGGCAGGCATGCTTCGGATGTAGTAGAAGCACCGCGGGTTTACTGCTATCTCTGTGGATGTCCATGCCCTCCACCCCCTTCCAGGGGATTGGGCGAGGGGCAACAGCGAGGAGACATGTCTGCTCTCGGTTACACACATGTAGTGGACCACCCCAACAAATGGGGCTGAGCGGCAGTCAATGGCATATAAGTGCATTTGCAATATCGGTTTCTCTCAACATTTTTAGTGAAGTGCTCTTGCTGCCTCGCAGTCACTTCAGAGCACGTTTTAAAACGCTGACGGTGTGTGGATAAGGGCATGGCCATCAGTTTAGTGGAGTCTAATCATACAGGATGAGTCTCCCCCGCCAACCAACCAGTGGCGTCTCTGGGGGGGCCTGGGCCCCTCCTATGAAATCCTGGGGCTCCCAACGTCAGATGGGCTACTCACTGCACTCTATGCGTGCCAAACTCTCAATGATGGGTCATTAATGACTTAATGGTTTGGCTGGCCTACATTCTGATGGGAGGGGAGGTGCAATTGGGGTTGGTAGTTGCTGTGCACAAAGGCTTATCTGCAGGAGTGCTTGTGACGTCACACAATTACTTTAATAGGCAGGTGTCCCCCTACTTTAGTCTTTGGCCCCCTCCCCCAATTGATTCCTGACGACCCCACTGGCCTCACCCCCCTCTTTCTGGCAGAGCAGGCTGGACTGCTTCGTTTTGGACACTCAGCAGCAGAGGGAGAACGGGGGCGGGGGGGGAGGGTATTGGGTTTTCCCACTCTTGTTTGTACGTGGCCGGGCAGAGGGCTCCTTTCCTATAGGAGGCTGTCCTGGCGTGCCTGATGCGACCCGATGGACCAGGTGTGATGCCTGGTTACTTTGTACATTAGGCAACGCCAGTGCAATCGTTTCGGGGGCGGTGGGGGGGGGCATGTTCTTTAAAGAGATGTGTCCAGGGGTATAAGTGGGCAGGCTCTGAAATCTCATTTTGAGGCGGGGTCCTGCCAGCCCCGGCCGCTACACGAAAAGGTTTTTTTCTATAGCCTGAAGCTCTCGCACAAGCGAGAGCTTCAGGCTTTACAAAAATGACTTTCAGCCATGAAGGTGGCGCCGCTCCTGCGAGGCACCCCTTTAAGGAAGAGATGCCCGCGGGCCGGCGGTCGCTGGAAGCAAAAGGGCTTCCTAAATCCTGAAGCTCCCAGGCATCACGGGAGTTCAGTATTCATGAAAACGGCCTCCACTCCAGTGGCCTCACCTTTTCAGCCTTAATGGTGACGCTGCCCCTCCCCAGCTGGCGAGGGCAGCGCCACCATTAAGGCTGAATAGGCGAGGCGCTATCGCCTGCTAGGCAAGCCAATAGAACATACATGCAGCCATCAGCACCCTTCCCCCATGGGGAGAGGGTGCAGATCTCTACAAAAGGCTGCCTGGCAGGGGTGCCAGTAGCCCATTGAGCTGGGGTTCATCTGGAGGGCTTGGCCTAATGGGCCAGTAGGACCCCTGCCGTTATGCCACGCACCTTTGTTGAGCCCTGGCTCATTTTGTAGTTCCACTTAAGGCACTGGATGTGTCTTTGAGGGGATGAGGCACCAGCCTTTACGCTGCTTGTCCACTATTTTAAGCCAACTTGTAAAACGGTGCAGAGGCGTTCCCTGAAAGTCCGCTGCATGACCAGGGGCAGGTTATTGTGAAGTGTCATGTAAGGTCTGTAAAAGGCACAGCACTGTGGAACTTCACCTCCATTGCCGACTTTTAGAAGGTGTGTGAAAATGGATATGAAATGTAATGTGGGTCCGAATGAAAGGATTTTAGTTGAATGGAAAATATTTGCCCATGGCTCTCGCAGAAAAAAATACTGTTCTGTCCTCCAGCCTTTGTCCCCTGTTCGTACACTATACGTCAGAGGTGTGCAAGCTGCTGCTCTCCAGATGTTTTGGGCTACAACTCCCGTGGTCCCTTAGGGGGGGGGGTGCAAGGTTGCAGACCCCTGCTATTAACGTCATTCCATGCAACATGGCTGTAATGTAAATGAACCGTATACTTGGACTGCCTGCGCCCTCTTTTGCTGCCCAATGTGTAAGCCAATGACACTCAGTTATTCAATACATGTAAATCATATTTCATTATCTGATGTGCGCTTGGTCTGCTGCCGGGGTCAGATTTTCCTCTGTTTGGGATCACCTTCGGTATTTGACGAAGAGTGACACCTTGCAGCACAGTGACCCATTCAGCACACCCATGAACGGAAATGCACATCGAGCTTTTAAAATGTAGGTGATCACATCACCCGGCTCAGTGGGTGCCCATTTTATCAACCTCACGAAATGTGAAAGGCTGAGGTGTCTGAACGGGATTCATTCAAACCTATTACCGGCAGATTAATGCTGATGATGGTGGCTCCACGAGGAACTCAGGTGGTGCTTAATTTATTGCCATAAAGGGCAGAGTCGCACAACCAAGTTCAATTTAAAAATAGTAGGTTCTCCCCCCGAGACTCAAGTGATGGGTGTTATTACTATCCAACCTATTGGTGCCCATTTTAATAACGCCAGAACGATGAAAGCCTGAGCTCATGACTCACGAGCTGCTGCTCACTTGGTAGATGTTAATATTATCCAACTAGAAGGGTGAAAGGATGAGTCTTCCAATTGAGACATGTTAATGTTAAAGGTCATTTGTACCGCGCACTATCACCACCGGAGTGGTCCCCTGGCGCTCTGGCGGCTCTGAAAGAGGGGGGGGATGGTGGGTTAGTGGGTGGAGGCTGGAAAAGTGCAAGATTGCAGTGATGTGCTGTTGGCAGCCTCAGCCCGGTGGTTCCGTCGGCTGGGCCTGGGGTGTATGCGGCCGGTAGTCGTCGTGTGCTGATGTGCGAGTCTATGTGTTTTTTTGTTTTGTTGTTGCAGTGTAGTGAAGTTCGTGCGGTTTGCTGCGCTAGAGGTTTGTGGTTGTGTTTGGTTTGGAGTTTGAGAGGTGTATGCAGAGAAGGAAATTGTTAATGGTATTCGTTAGTCATCTCTATCCTGGACTGAACCGTGTAATCTTACCCGACGGGATGCTTGTACACCCTGAGCCTCAGGAGGTATGTGCCCGATTTTGCATTCGAGGCCGTTTGAGGATCTAGCTGCCCCCTCCGCCCGCTCCCTTAATAACCTTGCATGCTCCTCCCCCCCTCCACATGACTAGCGCCGCTGCTAGTGTCCATACACCCGGTTGTGTGGTGATTGGTGGTATATTGTCTGTTCCACAGCCTCGTGGGACCTAGTTGTGGCTGTAAGGGCGGTGGGGGATGGTAAGGGTTGGCTGGAGTAGTTGTATCCGTTTCTCTGTGTCTCGCGGGTGGACCCCTGTGTCCAGCGTCAGCCCTGTTGGTGCCCCGGGTACTTCTGTCGGTTCTAGCGGTTTGTCACTGTCCTTTTTTGATGATTCGTTTGTCTTATTGTTGTTTTGGTTTTATTCTCCGGTGTTGAAGAGGTAGGTTTTTAGTAATTTTCTGAATTTAAGGTGGTCTTTGGTGTTCCTTATTAATTTTGGGATGTTGTTGCGTGTGCCCAGCGGGTTACTAACGCATCCCTGGGCATTTGCCAATTTAATGATCATGGCACAAACTGATTTGTATTCGACTGTGCCACATACATTTCTGCAGTGAGTGTCCCAACCCACAGAGCTATCATGCCAGCTAGATGGTCTCTACTTAACATGACCCTCCATACGTGTGATTGTGCAGCTCTGTGCCTTGTGTTTCCTCCGAGCTCTGGAATTTTAAAAACGTTGTTTATGTACGTACTGCCAGTGCTTTAAGTGGAATTGGAAATGGAGGGGGGTGACTGTAGTTGGGTGGTGTGGCCTAAGGACACACCCTCTAACAAAAGCCCCCCTCGATTAAGGGGGAGGCGGCTGGTAAAAGAGGTGAAGCTGGGGCACACTGGCATCATTATTATCTTTTTGATGCGCCCAGCCCCTCCCTTTTAAACAAAAGAACCTGCAAGCTTCACTGGATACCATTCCGACGTGGTACAGCAACTGGCGGATAGAACTCATCACCAGCAAGACAACCGCAACGCTGCTCACCAGAAAGAAGATCCAGGAGCACCCACCATCAGCCTCAATGGGGAGACCATTAAATGGGAAAGCAGCAGCCACTACCTCAGTGTGACCCTGGACAGGAAGCTCAACTGGGAAAGCCACATTGAGGCTACTTGGCAGAAGGCAAAAGGCAAGATGGCAGCACTGTACCCATTCCTGAAGACCAAGTCCATGCCCCTCCGGACAAAGATCAACGTCTACAAGGCGATCATCGGACCAACCCTGACGTATGCCTCCCCAGCATGGATGACCTGCCATGAGCGACACCGGAAGAGTTTTCAGATAGTCCAGAACAAGGCCCTGAGGATATCGTCTGGAGCTCCAATCTTCACAAGGATAGCAAACCTTCACAGAGACCTGGACATCAAGATGTTGGACGAACATCTAGCGAAGCTGAGTAAGAAATTCAGCCAAGGACTGGATCAGAACCCGAACTCTCTGATCAGAAGAATCTCTGCCACCACTGCAAACCCCTTCGACCGCTACACGTGGCCAATCACTGCGAAGACCCTGTGAAACCAGCCCTACTGTGACGAGACCACACAGTCCAAGGAGAATACTAACCCATGACTGCATACTTAACCTGAGAAGATGGGAGTAATGAGGCTAAAGCCTCGGTATCCAAAAATACAGCTGATGGATAAAAATCAGTAAGAAGCGCCAGAGACCAAAAGGTGACTCCAGTGTGCCCCATCTCCCGCTTTAACCATGGGCTCCTTGAATGAAAGGTCTGCCTGCTGCTAGTGTCTCTTTATTTGAAATAGAAGTATGACTGGAGGAGGGCCCAGTCTCTTCTCTTGTTTCCTAGTCATCACCCAGGCTTCATGCTGGGTGATGACTAGTTACTCAGATAGGCAGTCCAGCCTTCCTCATGTTTCGAGTACATAGACATCAGGCAGTCCGCACTGCACGGTTACACCTACTGCTTGCAGGTGTCAGTACTTCGGTTTAGAAAAACAAAAAGGGGATGCCTTTTCTAAACCGAAGTGCTGATACCTACAGGCAGCTTGTGTAACCCTGTAGTCTCTACATGGGCTGCCTGAGGTGTCAGCTGGCTGGAGCTAGTCGGGATGGGCAACGCGGGTCCCAGGCTCAGCACTTAAACCTACTTACTGCTGTCCTTTCTCCCCTCCCTTTTTAATGTTTAAATGCCCTCAGCCCGAAGTAGGTCTATTGCGGCTCAGTGGTGTGATTTTTGTTTTGATGAATAAAGAACATTGAGTTTGTGCACTCAGCTCTCTGTTTCCCTGTATTAATCACTGCCTGGAGTCCTTTATACAGCGTCTTTGCAAAACCAATGACCTTTGGGAGCGGGAATCTCCTGGAGGCAGAGTGCAAGCACCCACCTGTCTCTGATTCATGAACGCATATCCGGGAGCGCGCTTCCTGTACTGTAAGAGGGTTGGTGCATTGTGGACCACGGGCGTTGGACACGCACGCTATAGCCACCTGCCGATGAACAAGGCGTAATTGGAAGAGCAAGGGTTTCAACACTTTGGGCCTCGTCTAGAGATTGGCGGGATTTAAACTGATTGCGTCACCTATAGTTTGGTCACGCAGACCACTCAGTTACCCCCCATTTTGTAGACCCTTTGGGCTTCATTGAGGATTGCTCTGTTAGAGCCTACGGTTTTGTGTGGATTAAGTTTCCCACACAAACAGGTTGTGTTGGTGAGTTTTGAATTTGGATCTCTGAATGTGGCGGAACGCTGATATAAAGTTGGTTGTTAGATTACCATCACCGGTTTACCTCCCCCTGATCTTTCAAATCTATTCAAACGTGTAAAACAATAGTACTTGTACTACTCGGCCCCATTACACGTTTAACCTAACATTCCTTCATTTTCATATTAACTTGACCTGCCATGGACGCGCCAGACCCCTTCAGACTTTTTTGGAAGCGCTATGCACATCGTGGTACAAAGCATATCCCTGTTGTCCTTTTAGAGGAAAAAGTGATACAAGTCTAGAGAAAGAATCCAAAAACTCAAGTCATGGCTAAATGTGAATGCATATCTTTGCCCCTTTTTAATAACTAAACTTCCTTTGGGATCCTGAATTTTAGAAGTCTCGAGACAGATGGGGGCAAAGGTCTATATTTGCCTGATAAAATTCATAATGAATTCAAGTGCCTTATTTTTTTAATGGTTGAGCACAATATGGTCAACATTATATAGTAAGAGACCCCATTATCTCGCATCAATGGGGACCCAATAACTACATTGTATTCTGGAAGGCAGTCGAAAACGAAGCGCACTGGCCTTCTCTTTGGATTATTTGGCCTCTAAACTTTGTTTTCTGGCATTTTATTAACCACAATAGTACTATTACCGGCAATGATGGGGACCAGTTAATAGACTGCACCGGTTGACTGAGCGCCTGATAACAGCTTCTACAGTATTTGTATTCCTATTATGAGCTCCATACCCTTCAGAGATTTTCTAGCACTTCTTGTTTTTCATTTGTTAATAATTGGTCTCGTCCCACTGCTTTTAATGGTAAGAGAAAGATCCTTTTACTGCACCGCCAAATTCCACGTTTTGTCCTTGAATTGGAAAATGTACCTCGAGCATAATTCCAGAGGTAAATCCTACACTTTAAGGCCAAAAATCGGCAGATCATGCAGAATTACAGCTCGCTGTAAATCTGCAAAAAGCCCAGTCCTATTGACGACTCAAAATGTACATTTGGACCCCCTGTACCATGACTCATAATCCTGTGAAAATGCTACGGGACTGAGTGGCTTTAACGGTGAACGGTTTTGGTGGTAAATCAGATTTGCCACCAAACTTGTAATGATGCCAGATGTCCCTTAAGGTGCCTTGATCTTAAGGCCTTTTTGGACGAGTAAGAATTACATGTTTTGTAGACCCCGTTTCCCCTCTACACAGCCTGCAGATTAATTTCATTTTCTGTGCCATTTACCTGTTAATATTGTTTGGTCCACCTCCTCCCAGAAATTCTGCGTGCCTTTGCTTGCCTCGTTCTGAGACTGATGCAAAGGTGCCGTGCTGTATTGGTTCCATGCTCAAACACGTCGTGTTCTAAGCACGTTTTGACATGAAAGCAGTTTTTAATTGTTTTGTGTGCATTTTTACTAAACTTAGTATTTCTTGAACATTCGTTAATATTTATAACTCAGATTCTTGGCGAATCCCTGGAAAGTCCTGCTGTCGAGAATGTTTCTGCAGGCAACATTGTGTGCAATGTTCTACTTGAAACTATCAACAATCTGAGAACAGTGCTTCAGGAATGATGCAAGAAACATAGCTATGGCGCTGAAATCCACGAGGAGTCTTTCAACCGGGAAGTATGTGTTTTTCTTGCCAGATCATCCTACTGATCGATGAATCCTCATTGGATGACCTGGCACTCTCCCAATAAGCGTACATTCCACTAGAATGAACATTTAAGGAACCCACACTCAACAAGAAACAGGCCCCCAGAATCGCAGCCCATCAAGTCTGTCCACCATATTTTCACACAACCCAAAACCAGAATACAGGTATGCAGCCCTACAGATAAGGGGTGTATGGCTACTTTTACTCCCTAAACACATAGGCACATACACCCAAAAAATACCAGGAGTAAAAATACTACCAACAAAAAATCAGAAATGGAAACATGGGACTCTATGCTTTCACTCACTCGGCTATGTAGTGCATGTAGTCTCACAGGGAGAAACTGTTTTCGCAGCCTGATTGGAAGAAGTAAACATGTATCCTTTAATGTGTATGAAATTAGGTGCAAAGAAATGATTACTAAAATATTTCTGTTTTCCAGTTAAAACATATATTTTTACTCGCTTCTAAAATATTCACATTTGTAATTTAACTTAAATTTTATATAGGGAGTAAAATACTCCCTTTCAAATCTTATATGGAGCACTAACACTTCAAAATAAACCTTGAAACCAACAGGAAAAAAAAAACGACCTCCCTCTGACTGCACAACCTTCGCTCGCCTCATGCACCCCAACGATGCCATCAAACCACTATACCAAGCCCCATCCCTATCAAAATGGTGAATACTGTACATCTCTCAAGTCAACTTACAAACCTCACCCACCGGCCAAGCATTCATGGTTGGGGGGAGAGAGGGGGTTCCCATCTGGAAAGAAAAGGGCTCCAGTGTACAACTCACCATCTACTTCAATAGTTCAGTAGAACTCTTTGTCTTATGCCTTTCAGATCCACGTGAGTGCTTGGAGACCATGGAAATTGCAGCAGTGACGATATACTTCCCAATAACCTATTGAACCAGCTTTGGTACTTTAGATCGTGTCCTGGCCCTCCCATTTGCCTGGGTTGCCCCCCCCCTGACCAAGTAGGACACAGGTGTGCTAATCTGTTCACTGCCTTGATCACAGCTCCCCCCTGGCTGGTGCAGTAGAGGAAATGATATTCTGTTGTGAGCCCCGCCCCCAAAATTGGTAACCATATAGGTTGTCTGATTGGGTGTGTTGAGCTAAGCGACAAACATTCTTTCCTGCCGCTGGCTCTGTTAGACCTACGTAGCGTTAAAAAATCCGAGTGGCAAATGAGACCACGCTATCGAACATGATGCCAGAAATGCATTTTTCATGTAGCCGAATGTCCTGCAGTTACTTGTCCTGGTCCCCTGAAACGTAATTGCATTCCTGTCACTCCGGACAGGAATTCCCTAACCTACTTGGTGGCTTTGGCTTTCCCAGGACCACTTGCCTCCTCACAAAGTTTGTTTAGAAACCAAGCCTGGATTTTCTGTTGGTCACTGATCTGCACTACTCTGAGGAATTCAACGATGCCCTAAAAACTTCACATCAAGCCTCTTCTAAAAAAAACTTCCATCGACCCCAAAAACTACCGCCTCATCTCAAACACCAGATATCTTGCTAAACCCATAGATTGAACCGCATACTCCTAACTAAATGCCTTTGTCAAATCCAACAACCTCCTCGACCCCGCACAATCAGGTTTCAGACCACGACACAGAACCGAAACCACTCTGACGTCAATCTGGGACGATATAAAGATCACTGCGGACTCTGCAGGATGCGCTGCTCTAATCTAGACCTCTCTGCCGCCTTCGACACAATTAAGCTCAATCCTACTTGACCACCTCCACTCCCTAGGAATCCGTGGAAACAATCTCAAATGGATAGCCTCCTTCCTCAACAACAGAAAATTTATAACCCTCCTCTCCACCTTCTCTTCAGTTGCCCGACCAGTCAATACAGGAGTACCACAAGGAGCATGCCCATCAGCCCTCCTGTTCAACCTCTGTGTCCACCCTCCCTGGATTAATTCACCCGCACAACATCCTGTGCTATAACTATGCTGATGACACCCAAATAATCCTAAAACTCCAAAACTGACTCCAACTCTCAGCCCAACCTGACAGCCTGCCTCCTTGACATTGATCGGGATGACTACAAACTACCTCCTCCTGAACTCCACTAAAACCGAAATCATGGTATGCAGCAACACTGAGCTTCTTCCCAACCCTTTACCTTGGCCCACATCCATGGGCAATCCACCCACAACCTCAGCCACAGTAAAAAACCTTGGATGCACTCTTGACTCTGACCTACCCTCTCTCGCCAAATCAACAACGTATATAAGTCTCGTCATAACCACCTCCAAAATTCTTACACATTTTTCCCTACCTCTCCTTTCCTAACAGACTTGCTGCCGTTCAATCTATTGTAATGTCGAGACTGGACTACGCGAACTGCCTCTATTTCGGAGTCCAGGCCTACCACCTCATTAAATTACAAAGAGCACAAAGCGCTGCGGCCAAAATGCTTCTAGCACTTGGCCCAAGAGACCACACCTCTTCAGCTCTCAGAACTCTCCATATGGTTTAAGGAGGTCTCCTTATTCTGGTTTTTTTTTTATTATATTTTTTTTTTTTGCAACCTTGTTTTGTATTTTGCTGTTGACCTATCCTGCCTATTTCTCTCTCACGTAATATTTATTATGCATTGTTTGTTTCTTGTTGTCTGCGCCCTTATGTCTTTGGGGACCTGGAGCACAATATAAATAATAAACATAAACTGGCTCCCAGTCGGACGAAGGGCCACTTTCAAAACCCTATGCATCACACACCGAGCAGTGCACAAAACCGGCCCGATATACCTGCAAGACAAGATTAAACCATAACACCCACCGCGCACTCCAAGATGAAGCTGCGCCCTCATTTTAGTGATACCAACAGCAACTCAGTCAGGATAGGAGGATCCTCGTTCTCAGCCTTGGCCCCCACTCTATGGAACTCGCTTCCACCCCACATCCGACTCACTGAAGACTACTTATTCTGAAAACATGGCTCTTTCCATAACACCAATGACCTCCAAAGATATGTATCCATCCTTCGAATAGAGTCGAAGGAAGAGGTAAAGAGTGAATAGTCACACTAAACAGAAAATCAGAGTAGATCGAACAAGGATAAAAAAAAAGTGGATGAACGGATTGAGTGACTAAAACTGAATGGAACGTATGGAGCGGAAGGTACGGAACGAGCAGATGGAACAGATGGCGTGTATGGAACGTTTAACGCAAATGGACCGCATCGAGCTGACGCCACAGAGGCTGGGGATGCTAGAGACGGTGCGTTTGTCATGGGATGGTGTGGATGTTACGGGTTGGTGCGGGGTGGAGATCAGGACTGACTTTTGCAGCTATGGATCAATGGGATCGCAGATATATCCTATGCACCTGTATCCCACATATCTGTATCCCTTTTAGACCTCTATCCACCCTGTCGCTATATATCTGTATGTCGCTTTGTACGTCCCCACTGTCCTACTTAAGTGCATGGTCTCAGACGCTTGGACTGATGACCACCATATCGCACCACCACGCTTGCCCTCTTCTATTAACCATTCAACTAGAACACAGCTATAACCCTGATAATTCGGCTTAGCTGTTCACATACGAACACGACCCATTCATCCCCCTAATAAAACACAGTTAGCTGAAGCACATTCCGGCTAACATAGGCGTTCCTCAGGCCTAACGCAGCCAGAACCCAGTCTGGGCATCCACCCAACTGACTGAACACATTGTAGTGATACACAAAATTGCAAATTTGCCAATCAGGGCTTTAGATGACAGCATTAGCCGCTGAAAGCCAATAGTTTATTCAAAGTATGTGCCAAAAATGCTGACAGTAGTCTGTTGTAGCACTTCCATTATGCAGTAGTGAGCTACAAGGAATATGCAGGCCTAGTAGGGGTGGTAGGTCACATTATGCATTGTACATAAACAGGCAGGGCGAAGGCCCCAGCTCTGTAGCTAATAGACATTATTAGAGTGTTTGGAACATTATGGCACCTATATAGCGCTTAGATAGCCAGTCTTAAGCGCTATGAACACTAAGCTATGAGTGCATGCCTTTTAGAGCTTGCTCACATGGGGTTAATTCATCTCGGCTTCTCTTAGAATATTCTGCCTTTCTAACGGTAGCCATGCATGGCTTCGTAAACAAATCCTCTTTCTCTGAGAAGGCACTGATAAGACATTCCTGAGCTTTTGCGCAGATGGGCTCCAAGTAGGGAGGGGCACAGAAAAGGAGCACAGTGGAAATTCACAGAGTTGGGTTTTTCCATGAGCAAGCCTATATTTTGCACAGGGAAAGTTCTGGAACTGTGCATCATGGACTGACAGCACGAGATTGTAAAAATGCATGCCCACATGACTCAGGTGGGAGATCGATCTGTGGACTTGGTTCGAGCAAGATCAAGTGTCCGGAATCTGTGGCTCTGTCGGCACCCTACAGCGCTGTCCTCTGAGCGGGGCTTGTTACAGCTAGCTTATGAGGGCCAGGGTCTCCCAGTGCTGATTGAAGGGGCGTAAGACTGCGTTTCTCTATGTTTCTCTAAGTTCTATGTTTCTCTATATTTTGCATTTCTCTAAGTTTTGTGCTTTGTAATCTTCTCTAACTTGAATCCCAAAATGTTGCTGAAATTCACTGTTTAGAATAAATACTAAAACTTTTTGAAGGTGTCATTTGTCATTAGCATGAGTTCACTGCTCGGCACAATAGAACCTGTATTTTGGGCTGAATTGGGTAATTTTTGCTCCCAAGGGCTGGTCCCGAGGAAGATTTGCTCAATATCAACACACACATCCAACTGACTTACTCAGCACCATACCTATCGCTAAGAAGCAGCTATCATCCAACAACTACACCAGCTGCACACACATCCGGTGCACCCACGCACCATACGACACACACTCTCTCTACTGACCTGAACTACGGTTCCCGAGGGCTTTCAACCTAGCAGCGCTTTTGAGGTCATACCAATAATACATAAGGTGATTTATGTTATTTTAAAGGTATTTATATAGCGCACAGTCACCAACTGAGTTGGTCTCCAGGCGCTAAATGCCAAGTAACATAACCTAATAGGAATGG
The DNA here is from genome assembly GCF_040938575.1 of Ambystoma mexicanum. Classification (NCBI taxonomy): domain Eukaryota; kingdom Metazoa; phylum Chordata; class Amphibia; order Caudata; family Ambystomatidae; genus Ambystoma; species Ambystoma mexicanum. The sequence goes on along the minus strand of NC_090934.1, from coordinate 1,264,868,994 downwards.
CAGAAAGCGCACATTTCCATTATGGTATTTCGCTCGGCTGCCCTGATCTCTTCCAGTATGCATTGGTGGCAGAACTTGGGAGGATATCTCAGGGGAACCGTGCTCTATTTGGAAGCAAGACGACACAGAGCAACACGGGTTAGATCCTGTGGTCAGCGCTTGGAAACCTCTGGGTGTTAAGCGCCTTATAAATAACCTATCATATCATAACTAAAAAATATAAAGTTTTGTGATTCCTGCCCCCAATCCGGTATCCAGTTCCCTAACTTCAGACTACTTAAGTATTCCAGGTGTGTTGGCCGACTCCTCATTTTCATTCTAAGCTGTGCTCTGAATACGGGGCAAGCAATTTGCCAAATTTGTAGATGGGCATTACGCCCAGTGCATACAGCATATCTATACCCACTGCCCGAAGTTTCTCTTGTTCTTAAACTCTGTTGGGCCCTTTTAGAGGACCGGCCTGGATGTGCTAAAATCTCACTTTTATTATTGCCAACCAAAAATAGACACTCGGGAGGCTAATTTACTCAATAGTCGAGTTCCTTATCCTCAGCAAGTTTATCCATATTTTAAGCCCTACAATAAAAAAAGTATCTCTTTTTCTTTTGCATCATTTCTGCCCCATACAATAACACATTATATTGGCTTTTATCACTGGTTTTAATGGGAGGGGCATGACCACAAATCATTTTGGGAAACCCTCGCAAACATTGTGCCCCAGTTTCTGTGTAAATTGCCCACAACCAAAACCGTAGCTTTTAATCCAAGTTAATCATTAGCTAATTATCTAGACAGTTGTGTAATTCATGGTTGGCCTGCTGAAGGCTCCTGGCATTCAGTCTATGAGCAACATGTCATCTGCCTATGTCAGAATGGTAACATCCTTCCCCCAATTCTTGAGGCAACATTCTCCCTGATTTTGTTTCCTGTAAATCTGACATAATGTAAATAGTAATGGTGCCAAGCAGAAGCCTTGTGTTCAAAAAACGATTTTAAATATTAAACAGTCCAAAGCAAAACAACGAGCAGATGTGCTTCAAAAATACAAAAGCAGCAGTAGTCAATGAACTAATGCATGCCGGAGACTTGATGTTTTTCTAGACTTTGAGCTAGATTAAGGGTGTGCAACCCACACCGTAGGCCCCTTGGCCCACATTGCTGGAGACTTGATGTTTCCCATTTGGAGTGTTTCAAACAATTCTCAACCAGACCAGTATCTGTTGAATAACCTTCTCTTAATCCTAGCTGCGACCAGGGAATTATTTTGGATCCTTCATCCCACCAGATCACCCTTGTTGCTGTATTGAACCCCTGACCTAGGATAGACACTGCAAAGCATTGCCAAGGTAAACAGAGTCCTGCCTACTTAGACTTTTCCCAGGTGAATAAACCAGAGGGCTCAGCCTGTTCCTGCATTAGAGCGAGCAGCTTTGCTGGTTTCATAATTTGTTTAAAACCGATACAAGCTCTCTTTAGCATCCCTCATTGCTTGCTGAGAGGGTGAGGTTGATTTCAAGAGACAGCATGCGGCAGCATCGCAATTTGCCATTCCAGATCCACAAAAAAGGACGATCATCACCAGGAACTTTCTGGCTTTGCTCAACCAAGATTGGTCAGGGAGAATCACCTGTCCAGGTGCTGGCCCTTAAAACAAAAGGAAGTCATTTTTATCAACTAATGGGATTAGAGGTAAAGGTGAAGGAGAGCGTGGACTCACCCTGTACTCTGTGTACACTCTTAGAAGGAACCAGGAAGCGCCTGGATAAGCTGTGGTATTTACTTTTTTGTTTTTATTTTGGTACGTAAGGTCAAACAAAGATGCAACAATAAATCGGGTTCACGCGATCAGTTCAGAGATCGGAAACTACTGGGCAAAGGATCGGGAATTCAATCAGTGATAAGAATAAGGGCTCGGAATGAATAAGCCTGGCGACCATCAGCTTCCAGGGAAAGAGAGAGGGCATGCATCATTGTATCCCTCCGCCCAGGCGCATCAGTGCTTAATGGTACTGTATCAAGCCTAAGCGGACTGAGCAAGTTAACTGGGATTCCAGGTGGGACGGTGGGCAATTTTGACAGGGTGGAATGACTGCCTAGGGCAACGGTAGCGAGCATTAAGCCCTAGTCCAGGATTCTTCAACATTGGTAGGGTATTGCATAAAGAAGATTTGAAGGTTTTGTCATGGAATATGGCATGTGTCAATAGACTATTGGATGACTCGGACTGGGTTAGATTTATTCATAGATTTGACCGCGTGTCTCCAATAAAGCTGGACATTGGATTCCTAGAGGGGGACCAAAGGGAGGTCTGGCAATCTTGATTAATCCAGCCAAGGACTTCAAAGCTAAAATTCCATCTGGGTCTGACCTTTTATGCCCTGAGGTTACCACAACATCGGGTTGGAGTGTGTGCATTGATCTTTAACATCTATAATAGATTGGGTGGTGTTCCCCATTAGAAAGCCTTAAGGTGATGCATAACATAATCAAGGGCTACGAGATTTCCAACAGATATACTCCCTTGATTTTGGCAATGGGATGACTTCAATGTACAATATTAACCAGTGGAAGCGCTTGATTGTATATCGGATGACCAGGATGTGGCCTATGGGATCCTTGCGCTGGAGACGGTTAAACCAGTCAGGACACACCCAAGGGCAAGTGAGATTGCAAGGTTGATGCATGAGGTAAGCCTGCGCGCTTGTAATGGGAGGATTTCCCTAAGGAGTTCTAAAATGGATTGGCTGAATGGAATCTTGTAAATGAGGGTGGAGGTAATAAAATGTAGTGACAGCGACCATTACCCAGTAATTTGTATTCTGAGCTCAGTGGGGGTTGGGGGGGCTGGGTGGGGAGGGCTGGAAAACAGGAGCTCAGAGTGTTGGAAGTTTGATTACCACCTCGGGTCAATCTAAACAGGCGATCTAATGGTCATCCTTAAACTTGAATGTGATCAAGCCAAGCATATACTAGATTATCGCCTATCGTATTGCTTGTATTTGTCCGATCATCTCTCCACAAGTATGGGTTATCTATACGATGACATGGTGAAGAAGTACGGGTTATATATATGATGGCATGATGAAGATGCGGTCGCCCTTTTTCTCCAAATCTGTGGTGAAAATCAGAAAGTTTAACCTATGAAATAGGGGTTGGTACGATGCTGAATGTCAACAGGCTAAGCATGAATTATTAACGTACCTTAAACATTTCCCTGATGGAGATCTATTTGAGGAGTCTGCGTCTAAAATACAAGGCAGTGTTGGTACAGAAACTTTCTGTATGAAGAAAGTAGATGGGAAGAACTGCTAAAATGCAGTATGAATGGTGATCAAGTACGTTTTTGGAAGTTTGTAGGTGGTAGTACCATGGACACAGTAGGACCAGTTTCCAGTCATAATCCCCTGAAGAATGATACCAACATTACCGTAAACTATACCTACTGGGAGAGAGTAAGTCACCTGTACAGGCCCATCAAAATACCAATGTGGATCGTGATGTGGCCTTCCCAATATTTTCAATCCTAGAGGGGAAAGAGGCCATAGTAGGGCGCCAGGGCCCGGTGGTGTCCCCATAGATCTATTGAAGGATGAGCTGAGCATCTGGGCCCCACTGTTAGTGCGTGTATTCGACTCAGTGGCCAGGTCTGGGGTTGTACCCCAGTCTTGGCGTGAGGCAACAATTACACCCATATACAAGACATGAGACCACAAGATCCCATTCAACTATTGCCCTATCTCGCTTTTGGACGCAGCGGGCAAGTTCTACGCTAAGGCGTTGCTGTCTCGCCTTCATTGTTGGTCAGTTGAGGGGAACCATATCAATCACCTCCAGGCCTTGTTTCAGCCTGGCCACAGTACAGTGGACTAATGCTTCAGGTTGAGTGCAGTTTTGGCCAAATGTCACCTCACAGCACACTAGAATCAATGCAGTATTCGTGAACCTGTGAACAGCATTTGATATTGTCTCAAGAAGTAAGTTATGGTCTGAGAAGTAAGTTATGGTCTGTGCTGAGAAACAAGGGAGTCGCGGGCCCCCTTTGACCAATATCCAGTCGCTTTATATTGGTAATTGGGCCTTAGTCAGATGGGGGTTGGTAGGGGAGACCAGAGTCCTTTGCAGTAGAGAGGGGGATTTGCCAGGGGGGTGTGCTGACCCCCTTTCTATTTTGTTTATACATCGATATAATTGAGAAATTGCTAGACCGTGGTCTAGATTCACCAAGATTAGGATTAGGGGTAGACAAACTCCCTGATCTTTCCTACATAGAAGGGGGTTTTGTTGTCTGCCATGCCCATGGGCCTGAGACATAATTTGCAGGTTTTTATTAGGAAGTGTCAAGAACTTTCAATGGTGCTCAATTTAGAAAAAAAAGGTGATGGTATTTAGTGGCAAACATAGCAAGAAAATTAAGTTGAAGATCCTTATTGAAGGTTGTCCCTTAGAGCAAGTATGTTTTTATGGTTATCTAGGGATAAGGTTTACAGAAGATTTGTCATGGGCGGCTCAGCACACTAAAGCTGGGGCATCATTAGCAGATTGTACAACAGTCATGGCAGGGGAGCAGTCTCCCCTGCCCTTAAATTGTATAAGGCTCAGGCATGGGTGGCAAGTACATATGGAACTAAATTATGGGCTCACTGTGCATATGCCCAACTTAATGTGGCTGGCATTTTTCTGAGGGCCCTACTCATACAGCCGGTGCTCCAGATAAAATTTTGGAGTATTTTATTCCCAATTTTTAGAATTCGAGAATAAATCCAATTTCAAGAGCGTAAAAATGATTTTCCTCCTCCGCAAGAGAGTAAAGTGACAACTATCCAATTTGGGCGTAAAATTAAATCTTTGTTCAAAAACATAAGCGACAAAACAGCTGTATTTCAAAGTGGTTCTAAATATTGTATTGCACCTGGAGAAAACATTTTCCCCACACAAGAACCTTGTAGATGCATACTAGCAAGCTTCATCTTCATGATACTTGGGCACAAACTGAGTTACAACAGATGCCAGCTAGTTACATCGGGCGATTCATAAATAAAGTCCCTCTCTACCAGCATCACTTTTCTGCCTCTCGGGCCTACTGTTGCTGCCTGGCACTACCTGCTTGACAGCCACTCCATATTTTTGCTCCACCTCTTTCCCTTTGCTTCTTTGTTTCCCCTGTCTCTCACAGTCTGACGCTCTGCCTCTCACCCTTAAGTGTTGCAATGCCACGTTTTGCAGTCTTGTTTCTCTATCACTCGTGATCTCCCATCCTATCGTTGCTTTTTCCCTCCTTTAGCTCGCTGTATCGGTTGATTCGGATTCGGTTCCTCCCTTATGTCATTACTCTGGCTAGATCCTGTTTTTTTTCATTTTCTTGGATGTGGTTGCTATTCCTTTTGATTATCTTTCTTGCAGTCTCTGATGTTATTGGCCTGCCCTTCTCTAGTCTTTTCTATTTCGATCTTTCCCCACCTGCTGTTCTTTTATTTTACTGTCTCAATGTCTCTTTAGCTCTGCTTCTATCCCTCACTCTTATTGTCTGCCCTCTTAACTCTGTTTCCCTTCTCATTTTCTTTGTTGCTCTATCATGTAGCTCATTGCTCTCTCGAATTCCTGTTTTGGATTGTCCAGTATATCCTCTGTCCCTTTGCCCCCTGCCCGCCACACCTTTGTTCTTATGTATTGCTTAGGTTCAGAGTTCCTCTTCCTCTCCTGTTTATCTTTTAACATAGCACCAATAAATATCCAAAAACCTGAAAATGCCTTTTCTATCTAGTGCTACTTAAATTGGTTTTCCTTTTTAGATGTGTGCAAACCTTTTGGCCATTAGGCTGGGAATTATAGAGTTAAGGGATTTGTCTGACCCGATACAGCACTTGCTTGAATGCAGATGCTTTACAAACACTGTATGCCATTACAAGTACAAGAGCCCATATGAGGTGTTCTGAGCCATCACAGGTATAGCATCCCAAATGAGCTCTCTGTTCTGAGCCATTACGAGTATAGAAATGCTGCATCCAGACCTTCACTGTCCTTGGCCTTACCGCCAGACTACAGTATCATGCAATCGCATCACTGCCCAATCCAGAGCTGGTGGAGTGGCCTTCATTCATAAAAACTGTCTTGGAGTGTCGACCAACTCCAAACTTGAGTCAGCCGAACTACTCTGTCAAAATACCACTAACGCCCAACCTAACCGCCACCCTCCACCTTATCTACAGACCCCCGGGTCCTGCACCCTTTGTTGGTGAAATATCCACCCTTCTTGACAAAACTAAAACCAATTCGCAAATTATCCTAGGTGACCTTAATCTGGGACTTGGTGACCCTAAAGACTCTACTGCATCTGACCTGGAGAACGTACTAACTGACTTCGGTTTCACCATGCACATTAAAGAACCCACTCCTACCCAAGGTAGGACCCTTGACTGGTTAGCCGGATCCAACTGTAATATCAATGTCCTCTCCAATACCCCCTGTTTCTGGTCCGACCACCACATCCTCGCCTTCAATATTGAAGCAGCCCTGCGTGCCCTGACTTTGATAGCTCCAGCCCTCCCCACTAGAAATAAAAGGGCCATAACCAAGGAGAAACTTCTCCCATCCCTCAATGCTGCCACACTCCTGCACCGACTCTACATCCTTAGCAGACACCTACATTCATAGTATGCTCACGGCTATAAATTCTATCGCCCCTATCAAACTTAGGAAGTCTAAACCACGTGCACATCTCAACTCTTGGTTTACACCCCAGGTAAGAGTGCTCTGCAAAGCTAAACACTGCGCTGAAAATCGCTGGAAAAGTCACCCCTCTGATGAGCATAAAGACTGTTTCATCTTTGCATCCTTCTCCTATAAAGATGCCATTATCACTGCTAAAAAGGAGTCCCTTAATAACCGTATCTTGCAAGCAGACTCGAACACAAAAGAACTTGAACTCGAATCTCCAGCCACACCCCTGACACTTGCACTAAAGACAGTAAATGGGGTGCTAACCTCCAGTCCGCTCTACTGAATAAAATCTCTACTCTACAATCTTAAAATCAAAGACAAACAAGACAGTTTCAAGCTGGACAACGGCCCACCCCCCCCTGTAAGGGTCGTCCCTCTAGATTCTCCTAATATTAAACCTTTTGCCTTCTCCCCACTCACTACTGCTGAGGTATAAGACATCATCAAGAGAATCAAACCTTCAAACTGCCAAGGTGATCCGTGCCCCGCTCCTATCATTAAGAAATCTGCCCACGATTTGGCCCAATTCATCACGACCTTCATTAATTCCTCTTTTAAAACGAGCACTGTCCCTGACAACCTCCAGGACCCATGGGTGATCCCATTGCTTAAAAAACCATCCTTAGACCCAAGCATACCCACTAACTTCAGACCCATAACCACCATCCCATTGTTGCTTAAAATTTTAGACCAGGCATCTATCTACAGATCCAATACTACTTGGAATCCAATAATCTCATAGGTCTACGACAATCTGGATTCCCCCCCCCCCCCCAAGACATGGGACTCAAAGGGCTCTGATTGATCTAAAAACCCAAAGTGAGGTCTTGAAAGACAATGGGAAACTAGCAGTGCTACTTCTCCTAGACCTCTCTGCGGCTTTTGATCTGGTCAACCACCAAATCTAATGCGGCCATCTCATTCTGCTGCCCACTTGTCGGACTCATCCACAGCATGGATCAAATCCTTTCTGAGTAACAGATCCAATAGGGTCTTCTCACCCTCCGCAGCTGCTGACCCCGCTCCAATTCACTGCAGTGTTCTCAAGGATCTTGCGTGTCACCCACACTTATAACGTTTTCACTAAACCGCTCTTTGATGTACTTGATTATCTGGGTGTCTCCTATACCAACTATGCTGACGACACCCAGATACTCATCCCCATCACTGGCGACTATTTAGTTGACACCAAGGCCTTGAACGACGTTTATCTGTTCATCCAGGCCTGGATGGCCCAACACAAACTATGCCTCAATGACGACAAGACGGAGCTCCTCATCTTGGGCTCCTCGCAGCATCTTAGCGAACTAGATCCTTCCTACCAGTCATTTATCATAGATGGAAATACGATCAAAGTCTTTAAATACACAAACATTCGGTTTTTACCTTGACTCCACTCTATCCTTATCTCGACAAACAAATGCAGTCAGATCAGCCTCTGCTTACACTTGTAAACTTATTGCAGCTTGTAGACCATTTCTGACTACTCCGAGCAGCGTCGCCCTAGCCAGAACGCTTATGTCTAAAATTGACTATTGTAGTACCCTCTACTTGGGGACTAGCCAAGGGAATCTGAATAAATTACAAATCACACAGAACAATGCCATTAGGGCAGCCCTAAACATTCCTAGAAACCACATTTCCGAATCCAGAACTAACCTACATTGGCTACCTGTTAAGCAGAGAATCTCGTTGAAAACACTTGCCCTCACGCACAAATGCCTTGCCAACAAGGCTCCTCCTACCTCTGCAACTGGCTCTTCCTCCATTCTTCCACCCGACCTCAAAGAACTGCCCAGACCCATAGCCTATCGATTCCAAGGTTCAAACTCCAAAAAGCGGGGGGCACGAGCTTCCCTGTCCTAACCTCCAAGCTGTGAAACTCCCTCCCTGTCACCATCAGATCTGAAGACTCATTTAACACCTTCAAGCTGAAAACAAAATCGTGGCTCTTCGATCAGAATTGAGGCACTCCTTTACTTGCACTATACGCCACAGCCTTACAGTTGTCGGCGCTGCCTCTTTGTTAATTTCTTAAACACAGCATATCTACCTGCCGTACTTCTGTTTTTACTATGACCATCGCTCACTTTTTCTACTAGACATCTATCCACTGATCTCCGCTTGTTGTACATTCTCTTCTTTATGCCTCGCCTTGTTAACTTCCATTGTAATTTGTGTATATATCTGTTTGCATACTCTTCATGTATATAACTATGTACGTATATAAGCTATGTAAGTATATTTGCACAAGTTGCACCCTGATGCCCCTGGGCCGGACGGTGCGCGTTACAAATAAACAAAATACAAATAGTGGTCCTCATGGGATGTGCGTGGTCTACTTCTGAGCCATCACAGGTATAGCAGCCTTGATGAGGTGTGTTCTGAGCTATTACAAGTAGAGCATCCCGGATGAAATGTGTTGTGAATCACTGAGTCATTTTGATAAGTCAAAAGTTAAGTCAACTGTGTTACAATTGAATGTTACCTTCATCTTAAATGCATATCTCTGATGCAGACTCATGAACTCGCTATTAACCGGATTTTAACTAACAGGTTGCACAATAATCTCTGCAGCAGGGTTATTGACCCACTGAGCTGCCTTTCCCAACAGGCTGACACTGAAAGGCACACGGGGTTAGGGCACTAGCAGTTCCATGTGAGGCTTGCCTGACATAAATGTGAAAAGCTTCAAGCCTGTTTGGGCTATCCTACATTAGTCAGGAGATTCACGATTTTGAAATATGCTAGATATTTGGCAGTGGGACTCGGTAATCTGACATAGTAGAAGCAAAAGGTTTGAAAGGCGCAAGACGGAGTAGAAGGGATTGAAGTATTTGACAGCAATGCATCTTCTCACACTGTCGGAGTTTGGTGGGAAGAGCTCAGACACTGTTCTTGTCAGTACTTTGGATCTCTGCAGAAAATGCCAACACATGTTTGTGCTTTCTTAACAGCAGCTCTGTTAAGAAATTGAGGTACTGTCCCAAAACATAGCAGTCCTGCTAAGAAATGTGGGCACGATGCAATCAGCCCAGCTGTGAATATTTGGCATGGTGCGATGACATGTGTACGGTATATCAGCTCCGTTGATAAATTGGGCTACTTTGCCTGAATATATAAAGGTCCTGTTGAGAGGTACATGTACAATCTGTGCCACTTAGCACTGCTTCTACCTGTGTCCATTATACCTGCTTGCGGTGGGTGGTCAGAAAGGGAGTTAAAAGTTCAGACCACATGCCTAGCTATGCAGTTGGCATTCTTCTGTGATGAAAAGAAAAAGTATGAAAGGCCCATTCTGCTGCAACTGAGCTGCCTCTATTAGGTATACACGCATTTCACCGAATGGATTTCCATCGTGGGACATTTCATCGCCGAATTTTTCATCGCCGAAATCCCTTTTTAAAATACATTTTTGGGGGGTGTTTTGTAGGGGTTGGGGTATGATTATTAAAGTAGGGGAGGTCTGGGGGGGGAACCCCCCTCCCGAAATAAAAAAAACAGGGTTTTTGGCGATAAAATCAGCGATGAAATGTCCCACGATGAAAATTAATTCGGCGAAATAACGTAGAACCCTCTATTAAAGGCAATTAAGCAGAAATGCAGCAATTGTTTAAGACATTTTAAAAAAAATGTATACAATACTACCTGCGGCCTAAAGCAAAGTGAAAAGCATGTTCATGATTCAAGATGCTTTAATAAACACTAACCTACAAAATGCCGCAGTTGAACAAAACACAAATTCCCTTTACATTACTCAAAGTATTATCTTGATAGAATCATTAATGGAGGAGAGTGTTACAAAAATTAATTAGACCAGGAATCATCCCAGTTGCTTCTTTCAAGTAACTGTCGATTACTAAAGTAAAGAGTGGATTTGGAAGTTGCTGCTAGCCAGGCTGTCGTCAGTGAGTCCCATGATTTATGTGGGTGCTGGCATAAATAGCCTATGTAAGTGGTATGCAAGGAAGAATTAAGAGCCATATTGACATGATTTGTGTGTGTAAAAAGGCCTGATCCGCACCATGTGGAGGGCTGCATTCAGCCAGAGTGTGCTCCCATGGCCAGTCTTCTTTGGGAATGCAATCTCAAACCTATCAGACGTTTTCACAAATAAGACCCTGACGTATTGGACTAGATACAGGAGCGCCCCAGGACTTGAAAATACAGAGAAGCTTTAAGTCTACAGAAGGTTTCTGCTTCCCTTCCCTGGTTTAGGTTAATTCGCAAAGGGTTGGAGACCCTGGAATTGGAATTGACTCTGGTCTAGCACTGAATGGTTATTACCCAGTTCTAGAGATCTGGTCAAAACAAAGTGTAATGAAACCTCAACCAGGAATATGAAATGGGCTTGAACAGTGCTGTCCATGGGCTCTTTGTATTTACTGTGGAAGCAGGAGGAGGGATTTGAGTCCTATCTAGATTGGGTGGCACCAGGCTACGCTTGTGCCTTATACCTCCAACTGTGTACAATCACTCTGAAGGTGGCTGCTTTCAGAGCAAAATGGTCTAATCCCCGACATCCAATGCAAAGTCTCTGATAAATCAGAGCAATTGGTCAGTCACTTTATTTTTTTGTCCGGAATATGCAGGTTTGAGAGAATGTTATCTGTTGCCAATTTAGTGCCTGAGGGAGATTAGACAGATCACTGCTGCTGTGGCATTCTGTAAGAACACTAATGACCTGAATGCAGTATATTTAATTTCCAAGTATATATACATGGTCTTTGGGTAAGAAGAACAAAGTTTGTAAATTAACAAAGTAATCTGGGAACTTGTTCTGCATTTGTAGTGCCCATTGTTGATGAACCATCTGTATTTTAATAATTACAAACTTGTACAGGTTGTGCCTTAGATGTATAGGGATTTTAGGTTTTGGGCTGTCAATTTATGTAATTTTACTGCTGCCTTTGGATTTAATTCTGTATTATTGTATATTGTCATGTAATGTTGCTTTCGTGGTTTTAAAGCCGAATCTCGAGGTGAGGACATGGCTTTTGTTCCTAATACACTACTGGAGGAAAATGAGCAGAATGCTGTTGGCAATACACAGAAACATATTGCTATTAATGATATTGCTATTCACCATTGCAAGCCTAATTAAAACTCCAGTACTACCAGTTATGAATTATACTGTTGCGGACTCTGATGGAACTAGCAACAGTTTGCATGTTACTTTGAGTGATCAACACAAACATAGGTGTGCAACAGAATGCAACGGTGATCATGTGAATTTCACTGGGTCTGTAACTTTCAATACTGTGTATGAGACCTCGGAGTCATTTAGAATTTCTAACCTTCAGTTGCAAGCACTTGATTACTTATTAACATATCTGGTTAAACTATACATGGCATTTATAACGCGCCTGTTTGCAAGTGTTTCCAGGTGCCACGAAACAGGGAAGGGAAGACCTAAGGAAGACAAGCTATCTTACTAAGCCTTGTGTCATTCAGATCGTGCAACTGTGACAATAGACATGCAAGGGGAAGGAGACGGGAAGTGCGATCAGGGCAGCATGGCTCTGGGTAAATGCAGGAGGCAGGGGGGCTGTAGGGGTTAGTTACATAGTTACAGCCCTAGGTGCACGATGAGTCAGAAGGCTGTGCAAAGGAAGACTGGTTGTGGAGGAGCCTGGTACCCACTGAGACTCTGGGGAACCAAGCAACCAGTCGGCACAGCAGACAGGTAAGTTATCAAGGGAGCGAGAGAGAGAAGACAAGAGAAAAGGAGGGTCTTGAGCTGCTTCTGGAACTTAAGGTGGTCTGGCTCAAGTCTGAGAGGGGCAGGAGACCGTTCCTGGGGGGAGGCACCTGCACAGGAGGGGGGGAATCTACCCCCACTCTCTGCCTGGAGAAGCGTCTGACCCTCAGAGGTAGAGGTAGCTGAGGGAAGGGCTGTAGAAGGAAGGTATTTTGGAAAAGAGTTGGATGTAGTGCGTGCCCCTGCTCCAGAAAGCATTGTGGACAATGAAGAGGGTCTTGAACTTGATCCTTGCAGCCACAGGGAGCCAGTGGATAGATTTCAGGGCTGGATGGATACAGTCCCTGGGCTTGAGGCCAAGGATAAGTCTTGCTGTCCTGTTCTGGATTAGTTGCAGGGGAGAAGAGTAGAGGTAGGCAGGTTGAGAAAGAGGCTGTTGCAGTAGTCCCGCCTGCAGAGAACCACGGCTCGGGAGCAGGCGAGGAGCTGGGGGAAAGTGAGAAAGGGTAGAATACCTTTTGAGGAGGTGTAGCTGGAATTGGGCCTTTTTGGCAAAGTCTGAGATGTGAGAAGACAGTGGAGTCAAAGATGTCAAGGTTTTTACCCTCACAGGAAGGAAAGGGTAACAGGTCCCAGAGTGAGAGGGAAAGTGGGAGAAGGGGTCCCAATGAGAAGGATCTGTTTTACTAGCATTAAGGCAAAGATCGTTTGAGGCGCACCAATCCTATGGATAGACCGTTATGAGGGAGGAAAGGAGGCTGAGGGAAGCCTGAAAGAGCTGGGTGTCATCTGCATAACACTGAAAGTTAGATGAGAAGGTGGAGATCAGGTGGGCCAAAAAGGCCAGATGGACATTGAAGGACCAGGGTGAGAGGATAGAGCCTTGGGGTACACCACATGTGGAGAGAGATGGTGCAGAGAAAGGGCCCAAGTTGGGTCTAAGTGGGGTAGTGCAGGAGGATGCTCGGCCATGCCAGAGCATGATCCGTGATGCCAAGGTTCACAGTCGGTTGATCAGGGTGGCGTGATTACTGTTGAAAGCAGAGGAAAGGTCAAGGAGCATGAGGAAAGGGGGAGAGCTGGAGTCGAGGTTAGAGAGTGGATCTTCACAGGTGTTCACGAGAGCAGTTTCCATGCCTCTGGCTACCTCGGGTGCCTGCATGACCATCAGTCTGGCTTGAAACGGCTTTTCCAAGAGTTTTCCCAGGAAAGGAGTGATAGAAATCGGGCTACAGTTTGCCGGACATGTAGGATCGTCAGAAGGCTTTTTCAGGAGTGGGTTCACGAGTGCTTGAGGAGAAGGGGGGCGGGGGAGATCCAGCGCCGCAGAATGATTGCAGAAATCAGCCAAGGCTTGAGCAAGGTTGGCAATGTGGTCCTGGACAGTTCTTGAGGAGCAGGGGAGCACCGTTTGGACGACACTTTCATAGATCGGACCTGTCTAGAGACATCAGGTGTTGTCAGAGTGAAGGAGGCAGAGGAGAGGGGGAGGCGGCCAAAGGGGCATGAGAGGTGGAGGAAGAGGAAAGCGACGACGGGATGTCCTAAGTTTTATAGGTGAAATGAGAGGCCAGGGCCATAGAGAGGGCCTGGGAGGAAACTGGAGAGGTGGACACTGCAGTAGGTTTGGCCAGCTCCTTGCAGAAGAGTTCGGTCTTGTTAGAGAACGCAGAGACGCAGGCTTGGATATGGACCCTCTTCTTGGAGAGGACAGTCTGTATTGCCCTTGAAGCAGGTGGCAGGCCCGTTTGTCAGAGGGTGCACCCGAAGCCTTCCACTTCCTCTCAGCCATCCTGCACTTGCGTTTCAGGGTGGCGAGGTCTGAGTCGTACCAAGAGTTGAATTTGGAGGTAGGCTTCAGACAGATTCTCATGACGGGGGCAAAGGATTTCCAGATTTTTTTAGATGGAAAGATGCAGGTTCGAGAGGGCTGTGTCAGGGTGCGAGGTCAGCCGCAGGAGTAGGAGGAGCAGAGAAAGTAGAGGGAAAGGCGTCCACTGACACTAGTTTCATGGGCCGAATGACCATGAAGGAAGGTGGCAGTGCTGGGGTAGCCTTTGCTTGAGGGGCAAGAAGTGTAAAGTGAGAGGAGAGCAGGAAGTGGTCAGTCCAAGAGAGGAGTGGTGAGAGGGTTAGAGGGGGATGTCTGAGGAGATGAGATCATACAAGGTGTCTCCAGCACAGTGCAAGTCGGACCAGTGGGTAGAATGGAAAGGGAGAGTTGCATAGGTTGCGGAAGAACCCAGAGGGATTAGAAGCATTCAGGTGGATGTTGGGGTCTCAGAGGCGAAATTGAGACGTTGAGGCAAGGAGAGAAGAGAGGTCCGCCCGTTCTGAGACAAAAAGGGTGGCCTGTAGATGGCGGCCACAGTCGGGGAGAGGTCAGGAGAGATAGAAAGTCTGCAAACTAGGCATTCAAAGGAGAAGTTCAAAGGAGAAGTAAGCCTGCATAGGAATGATGGCAGCAGGGACCCACACTGGAAAGATCAGAGCTGCTCCTCCTCCGGGCTGGTTGGTTCTGGGCTCGGAGAGGATCTAATAGCCCTCACGGAAAAGAGTGCCAAAACCCGTGACAGAGCTGGCCATGAACCATGTCTCGGTGAGAACAAGGACATCCAGGTAGGGTAATCGAGGAGGTGGTAGATGTCGGAGGAATGCTTGACATCAGGGCAAGAGTTGAGTAGCTACTTGGAGCAGGTTGCCATATTTGAAAGACTTCCGGGGTGGGGTGCAGGAGTGAAGTACACCCAGCAAAGTTGGTTGAAAGGCACGAGAGCGGGCAGAGGTAGTAGACGGGTGGCATAGAGGCCAGAGCGGAGGAGGTGTGTGGCAGAGGAGGAAGGAGATGACGGAAGGGCCAGAGCAGAGAGGTGTTAGGAGTGGCAGGAGAAGGGAGGAAGTTCATGAGGCGTGGAAGACTCCTATCAAGGAGGAGGAGGAGATTGGGCCGAGAGCCCTGGACAATGACCGTACCATTTAGATACATTGATGGTCTTGGAGGATTGTCAGTGAGCCACAAGGACCTCCCACTGGGTGCCCTCATTAATGGGAGAGGAGGAGCAAGTAGAGGGAGCACACCCCATATGAGGGGTCCATAGGTCTGGAGCGGGAACGACAAAGGATGTGGGTCTGGAGATAGCGCTGATGTGGCTATCTGCGATGGGGAGGCCTGGTTTGGAGACCAGGATGTGAATCTATAAACCATATATTGTCTAAAGATTATGGAGCACCTACACACCAATCAGCAGGTCAATGCTGATCCAGTTGTGACCATTGAGGCGGCAAATAGCACAGACAGAAGAAATAACATGGAAAGGTAGACCAATTGTCTTGGAATTCACCTTTTCAACCTTCCCATGAAATGATGAGGATAAGCTTGCTAAAAATTGTCAGTTATCCGATATGGAAGAATGCTTTCGCCGTAATAGTCCTGGTAAGAAGCGAATGTTAATGTATAAAGAACTAAAGGAAACTGAATGCAAAAAAGATCAGAACTCATGGCTTGAACAATACAATTACAGATTCTAGCACCAGCTCCACACCTTCCACAACCATTCAGAATCAAGTCTAGAATAAAATTCCAAAATGTCATGCATTTTCATTGAGTGGCACCACAGTTAAAAGCCATCCAAGAACTGCTTTTCACCAACCCTGTAATGCATCACAGGCCTGTACCCTAACATCAGGGCTGTTGGCAGACTTCGGGGCGAAAACGCTTGTTTTTTTGGCTTCTTACAGCCATATCCCATCCCATCCTCATCGCCCCTCAGTTCCCCAGATTGTTTGATAAGTTTGACAAGTGCAATGTTGTATTTATTTTTGTTTCTACCGTGGTGTCCGCGAATCCAACATGACGGGCGCTTCCAAAAATTGACGCAACACACGCTTTTCACCATACAATCGGTGGGTGTGGCGATGCCCGCGGACATCCAGCACCCTCTAGGACAATCTGATGCCTGTCCGTCGACCGAACAGGGAAGTGGTTCAGCGGAGCCAGATATCAAACATTTTGTTGGGCCTACATTTTGGTCGTTTTTAAAAAAACGACTGGCTGGATTTACATCAAATTTACAAAAGCATGCTTTCGGGACTATGCTGCTGCTCCTGGTGCAAATGTTGTGAAAACCCCTGCAGCGGTTTTGGGCTGTAGGCGTGGGCACATTTCTTTTCCATTATGTCTATGGGAAAAAAGAACCCCCTCCCCCCTATTACTTTGGCCCTGCTTGACGAAACCTCAACAAGCGTGCCAAAAAAATTTCACAGCTGGCCATATACTTGTTTTTGTTTTGTGCAAAGGTTTGGTAAGGATTCGTCCAGGGGAGAAAAGTTTTTATAAACTGCCCAAAAAGTGCTTTTCCTATGAGTTGAGCAACTTGACCATAATTAATGAAATTCATTTTGATGGAAAGTCCCTAGAAGGGGGGGTTTATAATGTTGGGTACATGATGTCGGGGGTGATTGTGTAATGCTAAACATGTAATAAATGGCTAACAATTAAAGTTACTACACACTTGTGCTAGTACAAACAATACATATGAAGACCCACAAGGCATACAAATCAGAGGCACATACAGGGAAACTAAATTAAGGAAGAAAGAAATAGCATGAAGTTCATGTATACAAATGAATTGTGTTTGAGTCCTGCCTATTGCCCCATGTACATGCACCATGAGCTGAGACCAAACCCTAAGGAAAGTACTTCAAGAACATATGACAAGGTTAACGTCTAGATATACACCACCTTTTGAATTTTATTCTTTTGGTGAACAAAACCACCTGGGCTAGATATTTCAGTGAACAAAAACCAGTGGGCCAGAAGTCATCTTTGATGTCCTGGGTGTTAGTCTTAGCAGTGCACGGTGGTGCGAGTTATGGTTGCTTAGCTTACTATAACTGGCAAATTTCTGAGGTTTTTCGGTTTTACTTGTAACCATAATGTCCCTTTTAACAAAGTTTTTTCATTGCATTTCATATGTTTTTATTATTACAACTTGGAAAGAATGCTGCAAATCAGCAGATATCAGGAGGTATATGCCTAATTTTATTTATTATTAATATGGGCATTCATGATATTGTTCCCACATTCATGCTACAGATCTGTTGATTGACTACTGTAATGATTATTGGATGAACTATTCCTGAAAGATCTTCTTGATCTTTATATGACTGGAGATATTTCTATTAGGGGGAAAACGCACGGAACATACTTACCAAACTGCATACTCTTGAGAGACCTACTGCTAACACAATACATCAAAGGATGGCTAGAAATACTAACCTTGCTCGCTATTGCAGTCAAGTGAATAATCTATTCTATGAGAACTATTAAGCAATTAATCTATCCAATATGACATTGTGGTGCTATGATGACACAAATTACAGTAATGCATGGCAGAGCCATATTTATTAACCAGCCTGTTTTGATTATCCTCAGAGCTAAATATAAATAGAGCATATGTATTACAATCACTGTATTTGATACCTCAATTAAGAGTCATTCGCTCAGAGGATATTAACATTGTGGAAATTCCAGAAGAGACAGAGTTCAGCTGTTCAATTATTTACTTTAACTGTGATTCTGTCTCTGTTGGTGATGGCTTATACTGATATGCTTCTAAATTTTGGCTATGGATGTGAAATATATATTATCTAATGCTTTTACATAAGAATAAACATCGACCTTTATGGACACATGGGGCATCTGTGATAAGAATGACAATCAAGTGTAGCTCAGATGGTTGCAGGGATTTCGTATTGCCATGTTTGACTGCAAAGGGTCCCTGCGCTGTTCTTTATAAGGTCCTGTGCAACTGGCCTCCTACTGTTCTTCCAACAAAAGCACTGCTTAAGGACCTAATGCATCTGATTATGACTGTATTCTAAAACGTGCATCCTTGAATACCAAGAGACATTCTTATTGTTCAGACACTGGGCCTGTCTGATTATGTACACTTATTTGACTACCTTATAGGAAGTCGAGACATAATTACACTGGACGAACATAATTCCACACCAAAAACGTTGACTGTAGGACATGATGGGTCCACCGAATGGGGGTCCTGTTATATGCATTCATTTCTAATGCCAATAACATCAATGAATATCCTTCTGATAATGTTTTAGCTGGTCTGGTAACAGATCTTAGACTCCCGGGTAATCGACTGAAAATGTCAATAATCCCTGTACCAAAGGACGGGTAATACTTTGATCATTAAAATAAAATATTAGTAGAAGCATACGGCTATTGACTCGACAATCACTGTCCTACTGTTAGTAGGAGACCTGAATGCTAACATCCCCACTAATAGTTAAGGTAAATTTTAGTACACAACGTTAGCACCTCTACGATTGTGAAATGTATATGGTCACACCAAAAGTGTTAATTCTGGTAATTCTACTGAGATGACTTGCTCTTCTGCAACAAGTGACTGTGCTCCTGACTTGAAAAAGGTTTGTGATATGGGGGCAGTAGCCAGGGAAGAAAGTGATCAGTATCCTAATATATTAACTTTGGATAGTGAATATGTAACTGAATTGAAATACGACAACCCTGTCTTCCTGGAATTAAATCGTGCTGTCAACCAATTTAAGGTCTACTCATAACATTGAGAGAATTAACCTCAAGGTACAAGAAGATGCACGTATTTTGATTAATATTTATTTATAGAAATCACAGGAAAGCAATGCATTTTTGGCACAAAGATGCTTACAAAATTTAACACTGATAACCGAGCGGAGAACCTCGATCCTTGACAATAGGGTGAGAGAATGTGAAGGGCAGACCCTCAAATATAATTAAGTGCCATGATATACACTGCAGGCGCAGTGTTTGATTTGCTAAAATCCCAAAATTGTATCAAACCACTGCGTGATGATTGGCATGAAGGGCCTACCAGACAGTGTGGTATATGCTTCGGACTTTGAAAGAAAGTCGGACTACGATCGCAAGGTGTCCATTGTTTATTTAGCTAACAAACGTAGATACAACATGTATTCCACACAGGGTATGAACCTAAACAACCCTGGTGATTATTTGGTAAAAAGCTACTCGCCAAAATTGGTACACTTCATTACCTCTCTGCGCCTCAACCCTAGCGGTTTACGAAAACATGGGGGCCTGAATTGGCTTGGAATTAGGTGACTGACTGTTACATGTGTAGTTAACAGTGGAATCAGTAGACGCCTACCTACTCAATACAGCGCACTAGCGCCTCTGAGGGGCTACCACAAGTACGCAATCACACATCAGACCAACTTTCGAGCTCCATATATGCAGCCAAATCCTGGTTGTAACTGAAGCCACATTTCACTTATGGCAGAAGGTGGGAAAATGTATGGCCGTATTGTGAACCTGGCTGTATTGTGAACCTTCTGCATTTAGCGGATAAACATGTGGAGGGAAACTGGATTCTATGTTCTATGCCTGGCCATTCATTCTGTTTTTGAAATGGCACTCGTAAAATGCTGTTCCATCTTGATGAAATTGATTGTTTAAAAATTGATCTTTTAATTGCTAAAATAAACTGATTTTAAGTCAGTGTAATTGCTATCAATGAACAGGTTTTAATTGTAATGTTCTACATTTGAAAACTTGTAATATGTGTAATTGTGCAAGAATATATCTGTTTGACCTTAAATGGTAAATAAATAAAAAAATGAATGAAAAAAAAGGTGATTTGAAGAGCATGTTGCGGGGGAAGCTGGAACCATATGACAAGGACACAACAGAATAACATACAAATGATATGCCTCTGGATTGTAATAAATGTGTTCAGCTATGAGTCAATACATTGATTTTGTTGACATCTTTACTACCCCGGGATATACTAAATCAAGATGCAAGCGCTGACTGATCCGGATACTAATCATACATTGGATCTAGACATATTAAAGGCCAAAAGGGTATTGCGAAAAGACCTTTGGCACATCCGAAATAATGTTACTCACCGTAGTGACCACCTTACTCAAAGTCCATAGTCCCCTTTCCTCCATACTTATGGGACATTCCACCATCCTGTGGGACGGGACCAGAGCATTGTGTAAAATGCATCAAATTTGTAAAAAAAAAGTGTCCTTTCTCTCTTTGTGGGTTACAACAGGGCCGTAACCCTGCCCTCCTTAGCTGCGCCCAGCGCCCCGCCCATCAGTCCTTTTCTATCTCCAGGTCAGAGACCTTTAAGCAATAATAGAGGAACCTTATTAGAGGGGACGGCGGGTGGGCGTATGGAGGAAAGGGGACTAGGAGTAAGGTGGTCACTACGGTGAGTAACCTTATACTCCTGCGCCCCGTCCCCTTTCCTCCATACTTATGGGAGATTCCCAAGCACTCCTCACAGGAACTACGGGTGGATGTAAACCCCCTACTGAAAAGGGTTTTTCAGCACAGCTTGGCCAAACTGCATCAGATTTGGAGCTCGGGTCCAAACAGTAATGTTTGACAAAATCCGATGGGGAGGCCCAAGTAGCCGCTTTTGCAAGGGTCTCCCAGGGGACATACTTTGGAAAGGCAACAGCAGCTGCCTTGCCACGTGCCAGATGTGCATGCCTCCCTTTAGGAGGCTGGAGACCCTGAACAGTGTAAGACTCCATAGTACAGGCAGCAATCCATCTGGAGATAGTCGCTTTGGAGACTGCTTACCTTGCGGGTTACCAAAGGTCACCAATAGTTGAGAAGAACTCCTAAATTCAGATGTTTTGTCCAGATGGAACTTGAGAGCTCTTCTAACATCCAGGAAATGCAAAACCCTCTCAGCTTCCGAAGCCGGGTTTGGAAAGAAGACAGGCAGGGAGATTGACTGATTTAGATGGAAATCAGAAACCACCTTTGGTAAGAAAGGATTTGTCCGAAGGACAACCTTATCCTTGTGGAAAACCAAGAAGGGAAGCTCCAGCAACAAAGCTTGGAGCTCACTCGCATGCCTTGCCAAGGTAACGGCGACAAGAAAGACACCTTCCACGAAAGGTGCTTAAGGTCTACCGTAGCCATTGGTTCAAAAGGCTTATGGCACAAGGCCGTAAGGACAACGTTCAGATCCCATGTCGGAAGCGGTTTGCGAACAGGAGCTCATTAGACCCGTAAAGTGCCATTTAATCACTGGATTTGACAGTGAAAAAGAGCACTGGTTCGTGGATAGGTAGGCAGCCACAGCCGAAAGATAAGTCCTGCATGACGGGACCATAAATGCCTGACTCTGCTAGATGAGAGACTAAGGACAGCACTGTGCCAATCGTAGCCACCATGTGGTCCAGCTGTTTGACTAAGCACCAGTGACATAACCAAAGCCACTTGCTTCTATACTGAGACCTCGTCGAGGGCTTCCTGGCTGCCTGAATAATGCGCATGTTGTCAGCAGACAGGTTGAGATGTTCTAAAGATCTGAACTCGGGTACCATGCCACCAAGCTGAATGATTGTGGGGAGGGGTGCCACAGCTGCCAATCTGCCTGGTCAAGCAGATAGGGAACCAACAGAAGCCTGATCGGTGCACACACTGACAGATGTTGAATCTCTGAAAACCAGAAGCTGGCCGGCCACCACGGAGCTATGAGCAGAAGAGAACAGTTCACTGTGTTCTTCAGCTTGCAAATCAGAGGAATCAGAGGGAGAGGCGGAAAAGCATAGGCCCTCATGTTGTGCCAGGGAATCCCAAGAGCATCCCCCAGAGAGGAGGCTCCCAACCCATTTCTGGAGGGATAGAGGAAGTTTGTTTGCCAATGTTGCGAAGAGGTCCACTTCCGGAGTGCCCCAACACTGGAATATCTGTAAGAGGACCTCCGCTTTCAATTCCCACTCGTAGCTGACCATTGTCAGCTGAGGGCATCTGCCGAAACATTCAGCTGGCCCGGGATGTGTACTGCCACCAGCCAGACACCATGCTGAACTGCCCATTCCCAAATCTGAATGGCAAGATCCACAAGAGGGGACTTGGTGCCCCCCCAGCTTGTTGATGTAAAACATGATCACCACATTGTCCGTGCAGACACAAACCACTTTGTTGGCAATGACCGGCCTGAACGCCTTGAGCTCCAGGAAGATCGCCAGATGATTTATATGAAGGAACTTGTCTTGGGGCGACCAGAAGTCGGAGACCTGAAGAAGATCCAACGTCGCACCCCACCCCAGAAGGGAGGAGTCCGTCGTGATCGTCACCATCAGAGTGGGGTCTTGAAAACCCGCACCGACCAACAGGTTGCTGAGACGACCACCACACAAGGTTAATTCTCATGAAAGCCGGAATCGATATCTTGGAGTCGGGATCCACAGCCTGATGCCAATAACTCCGAAGAGCCATCTGCGTCCACCTCATCTTGAGCCGAGCAAGAGCCAATACGAACGAGACCATGAGGCCCAGAAGCCTCTAGAACCACCAGGCCGACTTGCTCTTACTGCGCAAACATCTGACACGTGGCCAACAGATCCGCCATTCTGTCCCGGTCAGGTAAACTCTGCAGTTGATCGTGTTCCAACGAAAACCCAGGAAAGTCAAGGCCTGAGACCATCATGGAAGATTTCCGCCAGTTCAGACAGCCCAAGGTGAAACAGGAGCTGGAGGAGATACTGAAGATTGCTCAAGGCTTTCAGCGGACAAGGACTGCGCAAAAGCCAATCGTCCAAATACGGATACGCATGGATACCCTGAAGCCGAAGATGAGCTGCAATAACCGACATCTTCGTAAAGACACGCAGTGCCGAGCTGAGGCCAAAAGGGTGCGCTCGGAACTGAAAGTGCTCCTCCCCCACAGAAAACCATAGGTATCCCTGGTGTGGATTCCAGATCAGAATATGCATATACGCATCTTGAAGGTCCACCACGTTGAGCCAATTGCCCTTCTTTAAAGAGGACTTTATCTGACAAGGCGTGATCATCGTGAATTTCTCTTGAGGTAGAGAAATCTTGAACTGGGAAAGATCTAGGATGGTGCGCAGGCCAGACTGGTTGGGTTTGGGCACCGTAAACAGTCGGAAGTAGAAGCCCTCCCCTTGCTCTCCTAGGGGAACGGGTTCCACCGCTTTGAGATCCAGTAATATCTGAATTTCAGCTGAGGGAGGGCGACCCTAACTGCTGGAAGGGGATTGATGGGTGGGGAAGGGGGAAGAGGTAAGCGGAAGCCCGCCCGAGCGACTGACCGTACCCAACGGTACTCGGTTATGGTCTGCCACGACTCCCAAAGAGACGCAATGCGTCCTCCCACCGGGGTCTTGTACGCGTGCAGAAAACCCTCATTTAGCTGGTTTGTTGGTGGCAGTGCCACCTGAACCTGAGGAGAGGGAGAATAACCGACTCTGTTGCTGCCTTCTGCAGGAATTTCCCAAAGGGGTCTCAACCCTGCAGGATTTTTGATCTAAAAAAAAACCCTGAAACCAGAGGCAGGCTGAGGGTTTGACAACGATCTGTGCCCTGAAAGGTGGTTTTACTAGGATAGACGAGGACTTGGCGGTCTGAGTGCTGTCCTTAGTTTTGGTCAGCTCCAAGTCTGTTGTAGAATGAGAGCGCCTTGCCATCAAAAGGCAGATTCAAAACCTAATCCTGCACCTCCTTAGAGAACTTGTGGCGTGCAGCGAAGCCTGACCAGAGATATCCACGCCAAGCATAAGGTGTCGAGGTGTCGACATGTGCCGCAGCCTCCAGCAGATCCTGTGCCAGGAACCTGATCTCCAACAATCCCGCTCTGAAATCTTCTAGCTTTTCAGCAGGAATTAACTCCTCAAACTCCGACAGACCTTTCCATATTTTCATATTCACCCCCGCTAACATCAGTTCTGCATTGGCTTGACGCAGCTGCAGGGCAGAGTTAGCAAATCCTCCAAGGGAGTTGAGGAGCTTGTCCTCTTTGGCCAGAACCTGTGTAGCCGCCGTAGAAGAGGATGACACAGGTCTAGATTGCGAAGTGGCTGCAGCCACTACCATGGAAGAGGGGGGCGGACACGACGCTAAGGCCACCTCTTCCGAAGAATGGAGCCTGTAACGCATGTCAATCTTCTTGTTGACAAACAGTCCAGAGTGTGGTTTCTTCCAGACTTTATGGTCTCGGCCAAAACGTCCTTCTGCAAGAACAAGCCGGTTTGCTCCAAAGGAGACAAGATGAACGCCCCCGAAAGCACGCCCTCCTGCGGAGCGGGTGCCTCGGGTACTGGAACATCCAACGGACACATGTCCAGCACTGGTCGTGAAATGCTATGACAGAGTGGGCCTGGTCTTCGCTGTCCTGATCGCCCTGCACGCCGTCCGACAGGTCCGGATCAGGCTGAATTGCATCTGGCACCACAATAGCCTTGTCCACTGGGGACAACGGAGGCAGGAGGGGGGAGAGCTGGGGGAGGACCAGCTGGTAAGGGCGGAACCGCAGCTGGGACCGCCAGCAGACTTATCTTACAAAACAAGCCTCAAATACTCCTTCATGGGGTCGGAATGAATAAGCCTTTGAAACTTGCTGAAAAAGGCATCCTCTGTGCGACTGGAGGAGGCCTCTCATGAGCGGAGTAATTCCAGGGGTGCAAGGGAGAGGGTTGCCAAGAGGGCCCTTCCCCACTGGTGTCCACATAAATCAAGGGCGCCGATGCCGCAGGAAGTGGGACATTGTGCAGTAGGGGCATCCGAGCGTTCCAGTCATAAACTCGATGAAACAGATGTGCACAAGGAAACCGATGTTCACCTGAAAAACCACCATGATGGTGTAGTTGTAAGGGATGGATCCAAAATGGCTGCTGTGGTCTTGGCGGGAACGGCCGCCATTTTGTCAGCACTTGAGAACTGCGACACGTGTGGTAGTGAGGCAGGGGTCCCCACAGGTGGGTCGGGTCTTCATTTTAGCCTTAACACAAGGAACCTTGGCCGAACCGATACTGTCGCCTAGGTTGTTTCTGTGACATGCTAACTGCCAATCTAGCCTTCAAAGGAAGGACCTCAGCACTGACTGTAACGGGGGGGATTACGGTCCAAAACCTCACTCCGTGCCCCCTCAACAGATCTGGAGTCACTGCAAGAGCGGGAACGATGAGGAACACACCTCACCGACAAGACCTTAACAGGCCTCTCGGAACTGTTGGTCACCTTAGCCTCTAAATGACGGACCCTGGACCCAAGTCCGGTAAAAGCCTCTTCACGATGGGCCTCGAACTTCTGTTCGGTATCAGCAACCTCAGCAGAGGCCTCAGGGCATACCCAGTGTTTTTACGGGAAGCTCCAGTCAAGGAGACCTCGAAGCAAGCTCAGGTACCCGACGCCTCAGTACAACTGGGTCCACAAATAGCCCCCACAGGAGGGGCCTCGGAATGTAATCCAGTGTCAATAGGCCCCTTACGGAAGCCCTCGGAGAAATCTCTGATACAGTTTTTAGGCCTGGAAGCTCAGGGCAAGCCCTGGTAATGGAGCTTTTGACGCTCCTACCGGACCGGGAAGACCCCGGGAAGGAGGCCCCCGGCCGTGGTGCTCTAAAAACTAAAGAACTCGCCGGGTGTTTCTTCTTCTCGTCGATGAAAGTTTGAAAATGCGCCAGGGGAGTACGGTGAAATACCTCCCACCGCTCCAAACAACATTGAAGCGCCCGGACCGAAAGGGAGTTGCAATAAAAGCATGAGTCCCACCTGTCGTCCGGACCCAAACACTCTAAACACAGAGGATGGAGATCCACCCTAGTGAAGTGTCGCTGATGAGAAGAACAGTTTGGAAAGTCTAGCTGAAATTGCATAGACGGACTACCACGTGACCGCTAAACCAGAGCAAGAAAGGAGGAACTGGAAGGAAAAAAATTTGCTGAAGATGCAAGTGCGTCCAGTCCCGAGCGAGCAGAAAAAAGGACGGGGGGGGGGGGGGAGGGTGATGCGCTGGGCGGGGTTATGGCCGCGTGCGGTAATCCACATAAAGAGGAAGGATGCATTTTTTTAAAAATGTGATGCTTTTTACAAAGTGCTCCGGTCCCATCCCACAGGACGGAGGAATATCCCATAAGTATGGAGGGATGGGACGTAGGAGTATGGCAGTTACACTATTGACACCTGTATTGCAGCCTGTGAAATAAGGAAAGAAATTAAAGCAAATGGTTAATCCCTCAAATATTTATTAGAAATAATAAATTGTCAGGAAATGGTGAACAGAATCAAGAATAACAGTTCATGACTTTTGGGCAAACAATATATTGTTGACAATAATATATTGTTTACCCTGGGAATATAATCCCCCACTTACTCTAAGATTGATCGAAATGGTAAATGGGTCCATTCAAGCAGTAATGAAGAATTGATTGTTCTATTAAAAAAAAAAAAGAAAAGTTACTGCCCTCTGGACATGATGGTTTTTACAATTCTTTTGCACTAGTTGAGATCCTATACTTCATAGACTTTTTAATAACGTCACTCACACGGGTAATGTCCCTGAAAGCGGGCAACCTAGCATCATTGTGCCAATTTAGAAACCTATAGATCGAACATTACCATCCGGCTACAGCATCTTGGCTATGTTAGATGCTCCTGTGAAGGTTTTCACGCACATCTTACTGACTGACATAGGTAGTTCGATGGATAACCAGCAGTTTCTGCCTATTTAGCAGACAGGATTTAGATAAATATCTGCCACAATAAGTCATATTTAATCTCTAATGAAAAAGGCTATACATTCCTACAAAAGTCTATTGGATGTGGCATTTCTTGATCTAAGCATCGCGTTCAACACAATGGACTGCCAGTTCCTATGGAGCAAAGTGCAGCGCTTGGGAATGCCTTAAGCTCTACTAAAGTGTTGGCTACTTTCCATGACAATACTGCTTTACCAGTTCGCTTTAACAAGAATGGCCTTGTGAGTGATGCAATTTTCCTTGAGTGATGTGATTCATACTCATACTGGCCTAAAGCTCCAACATTATTTAATGTATACCTTGCTGATATATCCACAGCCCCAGAGATTGATTCAGTGTATCCTCCAAAATTGGCACCGTAAAGATCCAATTTCTTGGATATGCAGACAATATCATCATTATGGGCTGTACAGCAGCTAGCCTATACAAGCAACTTGGAGTATTTCTACTCTACGCCGTGAAACATTCTGTTGCCATTAACATAGGAGAAACTGAAATAATGGTAAAATAAAAATATTTGGATGCTCTTAGTAGAACTAAGCTTAAAGTAGTTACCTAATGAATACCCAGGAGTTATAATCGACCAAAAACTGCAATGGGAAGATCAGTTAGAAATGATAAACATTTTATTTGCATTTAAATTTAAAACATTTAAAAGTTACCATTGTGGATATACCTCAGTCTATAAACTTAAAATGGTCTTATGTTTTATGGCTCTGAAATATGGGGAATAGCCCATCAAAAAAGCTGTGGGGTTTGGATAGCAGAAGAGCATATGTGCCAAAAGCTTGCCTGCTGTATATTTTCAGGTTGAGCTGGGATTCATTTCGGCATTGCATCGGCTAATAAAGGGATGTCTTTGTGGCTAATACACTAAAGCATCAGTTACATCTTGCTTGAATGGAAAAACTTACCGGTCTAACTAACGCCACTATTTGCAAATTACTTAATTAATCTAAACCCTGGTCGGCTTGCATAAAATACGACAAAGGGAAATCTGGAAAGGGAAAAAAAAAAATAAAAAGAACAGTAGCAGTGGTTCTGAATGATCAAATTAAGGTTGATTTAGCCATCATCCCTTTCATACTGACTTATAATATTCCTAAATATGCATCTGAACATCCGAATCAAATCAGAACAGACTATTTACGCTTTACCTTTTAATGCTGTACCTACACCTAGTGACTGGATCCTGGCATAAAACTGCCCAACAGTCTATGAACTGAGAGGAGAATTGAAAACTTAAAACACCTAACTTGTCCTGGTACTATTGGGCTAAGAAATAAACATCTAAATCATATTGTATGCCATTGATGACACACAAAGCTATGGATGACATCTATCTGTGCAGGATAATTTATTGCACTGTAGGTTATTATAAAATGGATGCTTTGTTGTCCCTGACATAATGGCTAGTATAATTAATATGTAGCTCTTGAACCAGATAAGCACTAAGATTGACTGTGATATCATGTAAGCTATGTAAATACAAGACTGTGCCCATTTGAATTCTTTATTAAGTGTTAATTGTATGAATGTAATGTTCATATTGACTTTGTAAAGGTAAAGTACTCCCAAAGTAATCCAAAAGTAAACAAAAATAATGTAAATTGCAAGGAAAAACAGCTTTTATTCATTGAGCCCCTAAAGAACGCTATACATTAAAAAATATGATTGAACACACCTCGAACACAACATAATTTCATAGTCTGCACAAAATGCAGCATTTTAGTTGGTTGGCACTTTTCATGGTGCAATTGACAAAAGCTCTACCATAATTGGACAATGACGACTGAGCCAGCCGTCTGTAGCATCCCACCGAGACTGACCAATCCTATGAGTGGAAATCGACGAGGTCAAAACTTTGTTGCAACCCATGCAACAGCACAATCC
Organism: Ambystoma mexicanum; assembly: GCF_040938575.1. Lineage (NCBI taxonomy): Eukaryota > Metazoa > Chordata > Amphibia > Caudata > Ambystomatidae > Ambystoma > Ambystoma mexicanum. The sequence continues at coordinate 1,264,840,113 of NC_090934.1, read as the reverse complement.
CTTCCCCCATAAATGGGCTGCTTTGCTTCCAGCCCCCTGCACCTGCTCGCTCTGCGACTCCCATATTGATGCACGTTGACGGCTCTGGAAGCAACCTTAGTTATCATCTTGCAATGAATAGCTTCATGGAGCTGGGGCTCGCTTCTGGAAATAAAATGTTCTATATTAGTTTTACCAAGGCACTTTTCCCACTGCTCAGAGTGCCCTGCTTCCATTGGGGGTGCTTTGCTCACAACCTAGTTTATTTATTTAGGCAATTCTGTTGTCTTGGGCATTCTTGTGTATCTCACTGTGTCCTTCACAACCATTGTGTATTCATTAGTCTATCGTTTGGGAAGGCAATTGCTGTCTCATTTCAGGCCTCTGGGAACTTTCTCCCTTGCAACAATGTACTGAAAACTGTTCAGCATCCTGACAGTGGCTGCTTGGAGCTTTCTGCCAAACAGCAGAAATAAAATTCAACTAAATGACCATAGCTCACAAATGCGGCTTAGCACACAATGACTTATTCTAACATGGCAGACCTCTTGCTCATTACAATAAACTAGACTTAATAAAGCTCAATCTACATAATCAAAATGAATCCAAACTACATAACCTTATCTAATAATAGAAATGTGGCAAAAAGAATGGATAGTATTCTTTGCTATACATGTGTTTTGCTGTGCAACAATCAATCTAAAAAGTCCCCAACCTGTGGCAAAACTACATTTACCCTAAATACAGTGTCCCACCACAAAAAAACATGCGACCAGGGGTCTAATATCTTGTTAAAGAGTTTTCTTAAATTGTACTGAGTGTTGGACTTGCACATTTACACCCCCACCCCTTTGGTTAACTTATTAACCAAGAACTCCTTCTCCTACTTCCTATCCCAATCATCTTTTGGGATCCATGTCTTACAGGCGCCACTTGTGCTTTCTACATGTGCTGCATACTCCTCAGGAGTACAGGTCATAAAACAGAAAATAGCACAGCTGTAATTATGTATTAACTCAAAGCTATTGTATTCAATCCCTACATACTTAGTTGACACAGGTGTTGGGCAACGTTTTATTGATGTGTGTTTTAGGGTTTTGAATAACCCATGGTGTATATAGAAGTGTACATTGGATGTGTATGAATGAATGTTTGAATGCATGGTGGTTTAAATAGGAAGATGTGTAAGGTATAATGAACTAGAGTATGTTATTGAAATTGAAAGCAAATAAGTATTTGATGGAATAAAACTTTTTGATATTCTCAGTCAAATATGTTTAATAATTTTTGTTTCCAATCCAGGTCCATTTTGCTATTATATTTTTTTTTCTCCCTGTATCACTTACCTGGAGGACTGTTGGGTATGCAGGTACCTTTATAATAAACAGGTCATAAAGCAGCCATTACAAGCTAACCAATGTACAGTGTAATTTTCAGAATCTGGAGGTGGACTAAAGAGTGTCTGGAGAGGACCATTTGGATTTGCTATCTGTACCAGACCGTGCTCAATCTCACCATTTCACTTACCTGTCTGTGTATGAACATGTCTCGAGAGGGGTGTGGCAGTCATTGGAACTCTTCAATGTGAGTGAAATCATGAACGTTCCCTTAGTCCCAACCCCTCTGCGACAACCCCAGACCATTTGGCAGACACAAAGAGCAATGAGTACCACTAAAAGGATAGGAAATGGCACTTTTGCAATCTTAATCAACCAGGTGGGCACCAAGGGGAAAAAAGGTAGTATACCTGTCCCCTTTGACCACCCTGCTGCTTTCATTCTCCGTAGTAGTGTGGAGTGTGCAGTGCATTGATGGCTTCAGCCAAAATTCAATTTTTACTTTCATTTGAGGGCATGTACGCGCAACAGGAACATCCTGTCTTCGCACACTCCTCGTTCCATGGCTGTTATCAGGCCGAGGACATACCTAGTCTGCAGGGCGGTCAATCTAACTGCCAGGAGTTCTTCGCTGATGGCATTTAAGCTCTGCTGTGTACCTTTGCCAGCTGCAATAGCTCAGAGCGGTTGATCTGAAGCCATTTGGCATTGACCGCTGTCTGGTTACCTGGTGCAAGAAGTGATGTAAAAAAGGTTGCTGTTTTGCTGAAGAGGTAATACTCCATAGGTATTTCTGCTAATCTATCAGAGGATTCCTGGGAAAAGTAGTTATTGCAAGAAATGTCTTTCAAGGACCACCTAGTTTGCTTGTGGTACAAATTTTGAACAGGATGTCAGCAAATGGGACAAACTCTGGCCCAACGTGGTGGGAGTTTGGTATATGGCAAGGTGCCATATGCCCGGTAATGGTCCATTAGTGCTGCTGTTCCTCGTCATAGGCTTGGGAGCTCAATTGTTACTATGCACCTTTTGTTGACTCCCACGCTATTAACGATTGGATCTGAAATACAGCATTTGGGAAAGTAATGTGGATAGCCACTTCTGAAAATCCTACCAATCCTTCTACACTACATCCCTTGAGCCCTTCCACCCACTTGTCCTCGTAAAAAAACAGCACCCTCTATATGTAATTGTGGTGTCGGCCTACACCATGGCAATGCATGTCCGGTTTCATTTTAACAAGGAAACGTGTTGTGTTGTAAATGAAAGCTACCTTCTCCTTGTTCCCTTTTTTCATAATGCAATACAACATCCTTCATTTCCTCCTTTTCTGCTGTTCTCTTCATGTTGATGTAATTATCTTCATAAACATCACCCTCTTCCACCCACTGTACTTGTATCCTGTGTCCCGGGAACAACCCCTAACCCTGCATAAAGCCAGGTGAACCAAACGGTGTGATGGTATGTCCTGTGGGATAGAGTTTGGGTGTGCCTGTCGCATGTGAAATTAGCGAGCAGACATAGCAGGTATCATTTGCCCTTTCGCTTCCCACTGCTCTCGTGGTTATACCACATGTTACCAATGTCGGTGTGATCCCCACCCAAGACTATTTCTGAATTCAAAACATTCCTTTTGCTTCTGTTCACGGACATAGCTGATACATAAATATCATTAGCACTATGGTCTACACAACCCCATTGGAAAAGAGGGTGAGGCAAGAAAACAGTCAAACATAACCTATATCATTCGTTACTTCTCCAGTTCCAGGTCTCTTCTGCTGTGGAGCTGAAAAAGGACAGTCTGATCACCCAGAAAGACAAATCGAAATTAAAAAAAAAGTCAGTTAGCTGGCAAATTCTCCCCCCCCCCTTTTCTTCCCCTGGAAGAGGGTTGTTGCCCTTCTCTTTCGTACATCTGACAAATGGAGCCATGCTTCACGACCAGTAGCCTTCACAGCATTAGGTGTGGTGTACGTCACTTCGAATGGACCCAGAAACCTAGGTTCACTCCACTTTCACGTAAGGTTCTTGATGGAGACTTTGTCACCCGGATCAAGTTGTGGTTGCTGTAGCAGTGATGCTTCATCTTGTGGTGTTGGCATAACAGCTGTTGATGTGGTTAGCCGACTTCGACTGGGCCCTACCTGTTGCGATATGAACTTGAGAGAATTGGTAAGCGCTCCCCCGCCCCAAAGATATCCATGAAACTCATGTCCCAAAATCTATGCTGAGCCTTCAACATCAGAAGCTGTGCTGACAGGCGTCACGGTGCGTGCAGCCTCCTGCCCATAACAATCTCATGTGGTGTTAGATGGTAATCGGAACCAGGCTGGTTCCTCAAAGTAAACCAAGCTAAAGGCAAGCAATGCAGCCAGCTCTTCTGTAGTGTTACGGACATCTATGCAAGGTGTTCTTTTAGTAAGCCATTGAGGCGCTTCACAATTCCGTGGGCTTGTGGGTGGTAGGCTAAACACATTTTATGCTTTATGCCTAATAAGGACTTTTTTTCTTTGAGGTCATTGAAAAAATGTGGCTCTTTATCAGACCTCAACACCTCAAATACCCCATCATGGTAACAACTTTGCACACAAGGAATTTAGCTGTGGATTTGGCATCGGGGTGGGCACAGGGACTTGTTTCAAGCCAGTGGGAGGATGGGAACACAGTAATCGAATAGTGAAAATGATTGCATCTATTAAGCATGACGACATAATCAATGTGTAGATGCCGAAAAAGCCCTCAAGGGTGGGGCATGGTAGGTGTAATAACATGTGACCTGCTGTATTACCTTTACATGTTAAACAATTGGTCATGAACTCTGCCACGTGTTCCGGCAAGTTTGGGACAAACCACTCTTGTAGGTTAGCTGCAATGTACTCTTTGGCTGTGTGCTGAGTAATGCAGTTGCTCCAGGGCAAACTTAAACCGCTCCGGGGGTATAACAGGCTTTCCTGAAATATTTTGTCTACATATTAAATCTGTAGTGGCTAAGGAACACCCTCTTTGTCCCGAGTGTGTGTTCTTGCTGAGAGACGCGTCCCTGTAACTTTATTATCTCGGCCACGGGCAGGGCATTATTTGTACTTTGTCTTGCAATGTTTATCGACATGGGAACATTTTCTGTGATGTGTGGTAAATATGCTACTACTTTTTCTGCTGTCTGCAGCATCATTGCCCTAAGATTTTAAATATGTACCTTTGGTATGGGCTGCACACTTCATGACTGCTAATGCTGATGGAAGGGGCAGCGCTTCTATTAATCTGGAAAGTAAATCTACATACTGTAACGTCGTGCCATCTTTTTTTTGTTGTTTTTTTTTAACTCCTCTACCATCTGGCCAACCCAGAATCTGAATGAATGTATGAATGGAATGTGTCACGGTTGTCCTGAATAAATGGTGGCACAAAATCCTTAGATATTTCTATTGCTGGAATTAATGCCACAGACTCGTGCTTGGCAGAATAGTGTGGCGGCAGTCTCACTTTTGATATGACCTCAATGACCCATGCTCATAGAGCACCACTGCCGCCAGTGTGTCTCTAGCCGGTGTTCTGACCGATCGTCGGATGACCCATCAACAAAAAGTATCTCTCCTTCCCCTAAGTGGTCTACTTTAACATGGGTTAGGTCACCTAATATCTCCTGATATGTAGTACAATTGTGTATATATTCACCTGGCTCTGCAATAAATGTTGCTGAATTAACAATGTGAGACCTCACTGTTAATTGAGTGATTTGATAGAATTACTTCATACCCAGAAACTCGTTGGGTGGTAAGGGTAGATTACAATTTTTCTAGGATAGCAAACACTGCATGCTCCACACACAATTTCACTGAGCAGCCTATAGCAATGGTGGAAGATTTTGGGATGGCAAATGTAGCTGCTGCAAGTGCTTGCTCACATGGAAAATGTCCTGCATGAATGGTTCTAAAAGACCACTGTAATAGGCCAAAGGCTTGTCCTTGTGATGGGTGAGGACAGCTGTCATCACCTGACCCTTAGAATGTGAGAACAGACAAAACTGCTTATTATAGTCGGGGTTTACATTTAATGACTGCATTTATTAATTCTTTAAATGATTCAGTCATTTCAGGTGTCCAAATTAAAGGACCCTTGTGGAAGGGGCTTGGTGTAATAAGTAGAATAATCAAAGATCCAAGACTAGCAGCAATTGCTCAGGTCCAAGAAATGTTGCTTCGCTGCAGTGTTTTGTACTGCTGCTCTTTCTGGGGCAACCAGTCTCCCCGTGGATGATATCTGCCCTAGATGCACAAAATCTTTCTGGCAGTATTGCAGTTTCTCTTTGTCAATCTTGTACCTATCTCTGTCAAAGGTGTCGCTGAATTGTTCTACACTGTTCTTCTGTGTGTTACATACCAAGAGATCATCCACATACTGCATCTCTACTCTGTGATTGGAAGTTTCCGAAGTCCATTTGTAACACTGTTAAAAATACTTGGACTTGCATTACCCGTGTGGTAACTACTGTGAAATAAGTTGCTCCCATGGGTATATTATACAAAATGGTGGATGGGTTTGACACTACCAGAAATTTAGCTTCAACTGTGTTGTTTAAAGGGCAGAGGTCCTGTGTTCTCCAAGACCCCTTTTGCCTTTTTCACCGAGTACATAGCTGTTATAGGCGGTTTTTGATGGTTAAATGATGCCCTGTTGCCATAATGCTGCAACAGTGTCCTATATTCCCTTGTCCGCTTCTTGTAGCATGGATACTGTGACCTGGGGCAATATTGCCCCTGGGTTTAGCTTGATGCAGGCAGCCGCTATTCTTTCAAGAGACATATCATGAACTACTTTTCCATATATCTTTATGCCCCCTGTCCAAATCTTGTAAGTGTGCTGGTAGTGTCTTTGTAAGAAATACTATTTGGTGGAACCTCTCTGTGCTGCACAACTAACTTGACATGCTGTACAGATCTGGAACCCCATTTACCCCTTCGTCAGCCTGGAAAAGCTCTCCGTGAAGTCTGTCAAGCGCTGTGCTCGGTTAATGAATAAGACGCCTTTAATGGCATCTTCATGTGCACCATGCTAAATTATCTTGGGATTGCTGCCTCTAAGTGTATTAGAATAGCGGTGCCTGGTGCTACCTCCTTGTGAATTGCTGGTCAGAATAAGAATTCTGTGGCAATCAAAATGTTGGTCTTTCATCCTGGGCACCCATCCTAACACTACTTGTACCCTATAAAGGAATAACTCAGGGTAAAGTGGTACACCTTGCAAAGCGATGTTAGTGCAGAATACCTGTATAACTGCAATAGCCTGTGTGTAATACACTCCTGGGGTGGAATACACTATGCCCTCTTCGTTTAAAATGTTCATGTTTAGTTTGCCCATAAGATTTGTTAATTGGTGTTTGTTTTGAATTTAACAATGGTGCTACAACTTCTCGTACGCCTATGGTAAGTGGTAAATATTCAGTAAAAGGAACCATTACAACCGCCCCAGAAAATCTGTCTGTACATTATTTTGTCAGACAAAGGAAATCTTTCTTTCCTAATACAAGACTTGGAAGCTCCTGTGTCGTCACATGAAAATGCTCCGTCACCTATCTTCACTGCAACCTGTGGTTCCTCATCCAGGTCTGCAGTTACCGAAGACTGGGCACTTTGGAGCCCATGTGGGATATCCTATTGGGAATTTGTGTCTGTGCCTTGGAATGTGAAAGGGTTACCTCCCAACACTCACTCCTGTTTAGTGTGGTATTGAACCCTGGGGTAACAAATTCTTGTCCCATTTCTGAGCAGGGGGTTGCGCCTGTGCTTGGAGGGGATTCACCAGTGGGAGTAGCATCTGTGGAGGATAGGTGATAGTTTGATACATTGGGATACCACCAGGGCAATATTTTACTTGATTTCTGCTCCTGCACTCAGGTGCAAAATGTCAATCTCCAGCAAACCCAACATTACTTTCTAAACTTAGGTCGTGCAAATCCAAATATAGTCCCCCTACCTCTCTGAAAGCCACCCCTCGTTTTTGGCAAATACTATCCTTGTCGAAGATTCCTCCCTTTGCGGGAGATGCGCCCCCCACCCCCCCACTTGGAGTTGTGCTTGTGTTGTTCTTGTGTGGTGTTTGTAATTATTGCTCCGTCCTTGCTCAATTGAGCTAATTTCTTTTGTACCAATTTTGCTTCTGCCTTCTGAGCTTTCTCAAAAACCAACAAAGTATGTCTCCACAGGTTGTAATCTATCAGTGATACGGTATAACTATTACCTATGCACACCTCATTTTCTCTGAACCCAAAAAGCAAAAGGGTTTTGCAAATAAGTGTATCAGACTAAAGGATCACTGCTTTCTGAGTGGACTAATCCGTAATTCCAGATGGTGTCCTGATTTTATCTGTCCAAACTAATATATATATATCATTGTCAAAAATCATTTCCTTAAGTTTTGCCGCTTAACTAAACATAGGCTCTAACCAGAGGATTCAAAAATATTTTTCATTATTTAATATAAAGCATAAAACAATCTTTTATTCAAGAGCCTCAACAGCATTTGGCAATGTTTCTTTTAAAGTAGGCTCAACTTCAAGTATATAACATTTTACAAAACAACAAACATCTGAATAAATCATGGACCATAAAACACAATAATGGTTGAAGACTAATGAGACAAAAGAAAGAAAAAACTGTAAAATTAGAAGAAACGAGAAAGGAAAAAAACTTTCCATTTGAACAAAACCACTGAGTATCAGAGGTTAAATTCCTCTCCTATTTAAGGGGATGTTATTAGATTACTCAGTTTCCACCCTATTTCAATTATGGAAGTCCACAAATATAATTCCAAGGGTTCCCAAAAGGATTTCCAGTTATTATTCCTTGTAGGGATTGAAGGTTGGTATAAGTTTAGTTCATATATTCATACTCGCCAGTCGTTTCTTACAGTTCTGCTGGGGTCTGAGCTTTCTCTGCTCTGCTTCTCTCTTTATACTCTTTCACTCTGCAACGGTGTACAGTGTGCTTGTATCTTGGGCCATCCTTTTGTCCCAATGCCTACCACCTTCCACAGTTCTGTCTGTATGCCTGCGGGGAGACCCCTTGACAATATGCACTAAAAACTGGGATGTTCCTGTCCTATGGTTGTTGCATCTCTAACCACATTTCCTGTATCTGTTGAATGTACTGGGTGGATTTACTGGGTGGGGTCCTCATCTGGTCTCGCAGTATGAGCTAGAATAGACTGCATGTCTGGGTACATTTCTCTTAGAACTTTCCATGCGTGTGCTTGGCAGTTATTGAATGACGCGCCATCATGGGCATTGCCGCTGTGTTACCCTGTCATATCATGCCTGCCTGTCCGCTTGTTCACCCAATAAAGAAGCGAACAAACTCTTCATATCATGACAGCCATGGTAATCCCTGCTGTCTTTTTCTTGAAAACATAAATCCACTTGCCAGCCCCTGCAGGCTGCTCATTAAATTCTTATCCATATTTCGCTGTGGTATGTACTGAGAGCCCCTTTCAGCCCTTTTGCAATAGGGGTAACTCCGCTCCCCATTATTCAGGTTGCAAGGTCCTCCCCCGCTCTTACTGTATGCTACCGCTATTCTGTTTGGTCATCTCCGGAGCCGGTCAGCCCATGAAACCCGGTGCTCTGTCCTCCATCACCCACACTTTATTGTCCGTTTCCACTTCCGTCCCTACTTACCGAGTCACGATCTATTACTTCAAGGGTGGGCACGTCTTGGTCTTTAACAGTTTTACTACTTATTTTAAACCAAATCTGTCCTGCTCTCCATTGGTCAGTGGGTATTGCTGTGCACCGCCCCTCTCACATGTCACCTTTGCTAACTGTGCTTCTGCTTCTTTCAACGCGTCTGTCTTCACGTATATTTCTGTAAGTAACAGGCTTGTAACAGGGCCTGTTGGGGTTGCATTCCTAGTAGCATCTGCTGGTTTCTTTGTTGGCTCTTTTTTACCATCCATGACAGGTACATAACCAGGATTGGTATAGCCTGCAGTAGAGGAAAGGACCAATAAGGGGGCACAGTGGATGCTACCGTAATCATCTTCTTTCCACAAATCCAATATGCTTTTGTCTTTTCCCTTTGTGTGGCTAATAAATGAGTGCATGTGCTCTAAAACGTCTTTTGCTTGCATGCCTTGTGCGGACCATTGTTTAAACATTCTTCCTGCAGTCTGCTGTACCCACTCTGTGTGGTACTTATCCCTATACTGTGAAAGTGATATTTACATATGTACCAATGGAATATCCATAATGTCATTAAATCCCACCCCTCCTAACTTAATATCTACCGACACTGTTCCAACTGCGTTGTATACTCCCAAACCTCTGTCACGTCAATAAACCAATTTATAAAAAATACAATAGTCTCACTCACACCAACCTCTACTCTTCTCCGTCAAACATTTCTCATACCAAACCAATCATCCACACTTAACAACCCTAAAAACATGTTTTATATATATATATATATATATATATATATATATATATATATATATATATATATAATCTGTATCTGAGGTTTGTGGAATTCTGCTTAGCATTAACAATTCAAGGTGCTACCCTTCGGAATAGCATCTGCTCCAGGGGTATTCACTAAGGTACTGGCGGTGGTGGCAGTGCACCTGCGCAGGGAGGCAATCCCAGTGTTACCCCACCTGGATGACTGGCTGATCACAGGGTAATCACCCAATCTTTGCAAACAAAGCATGCAATGAACCGCCTTCTCTACCAATTGGGCTTCTCAATAAACGAGAAAAAGTCCAGCCTTGTGCCAGACACAACAAAACAGTTCCTAGGAGCTGTCTTAAACACGGAAGCGGGCTTGGCCTTTCCATGCATGAAAAGAGTTCAAAACATGCTACGGCAAATACCTCAGTATCAAGCCAGTCGCATAGGTAAGCATACGCAAAGCAATGCCTTGACTAGGCATGATGGCGTCGTGCATATACCTGGTCCCACACGCACATCTGCACATGCGCCCCATGCAGGAATGGTTGGCGAAACCGTGGTCTCAGGCAAGCGGTCAGTGGGACAATCTAGTGGTCGTTTCGCCAACACTAGTTCAAAAACTACTCTGGTCGACAAAGGAAAACCCGTTAAAGGGAAAACTCTCACGATCCGGAAGCGCAAGAAATCGTTACAACAGACGCATCACTCTCTCCGGGTGGGGGCGGGGGGGGGTTATTACCTAAACCACACAGCACATGATCTGTGGACTTGCACCACTGCACAGAATCACATCAACCTGCTGAAATAACTAGCAGTATTCAAAGCACTTCAAGCATTTGAAGCGCAGCTGACGAACCGGTCGGTTCAAATTCTAACAGACAGCACCACTGCAATGTTCTATGAACAAAAGGGGGGCACACACACTCAATCTGTCCAAGCTGGCACAGAGAATATGGAGATAGGCACGCAAACGGGGGATGTCACTACCCTCCCAATACATTAGGGGTACTCAACACTATAGCAGACCCCCTGAGCAGAGATCCCCTACACGAGTGGCAACTAGACTAAAGTGTCGTAGACCACATCTTCTCTCAGTGGAGTTACCCCACGCTAGACTTGTTCGCTACAGGAGAAAACACGCAATGACCAGACTCGAGGGGGAACACCCTATGGATGAACTGGTCAGGGAAATTTGCTTACGCTTCACCCCCCCCCCCTTAACCCCCTGACTCCTTTTAATGAGCAGGGTAGTGAATAAGAGTCACAGATGATGCTCATCCTAGTTGCTCCCATGTGGGCAAGACGGCCATGGTATCCACATCTGCGCAAACTGGCGATGTGCGATTCCATCAAACTCCCTTGCCAGACTAATCTATTGACCCAACACGGGGGAATGACCGTACATCCTCAACCACACTCTATGAACTTGGCAGCTTGGCTCCTGAGGTCATAGAGTTCGGACACCTTAATCTACCACAACAGTGTATGGATATCCTCAAGGAGGCTGGTAAACCAAACACCAGACTTATTTCGACAAGTGGAGGAGATTTGTGATTTGGTGCCAGTCTAAACAAACCCCATAGAATGTACTCCTTCCCACATTCTAAATTATATGCTCCACTTATTAGACTTAGACTTAGGGTTAGTATTCAACTCCATAGAGGTCCACCTGGCGGCTTTATCAGCGTACACCACCTCTCAGAGTAAAGTATTGTGGTGGAAAATTCCAAATCATTAAAGCATTTATGGAGGGAGTAAAGAGACTCCACCCTCCAATGTCCAACCCACCGCCAGGCTGGGATCTCACTGTAGTACACTCAAATCTCATGGTGGCCCCCATTCAAGCCTATGCATAAGTCAAGTCTTTAACACCTGACATACAAGACTACCTTCTTAGTGGTTGTTACTTCCATAAGAAGTTGGTGAATTGCAAGTATTGTCAGTGCAGGACCCTTTCTTTGTCATACACAAAGGCGAAATTGGTTTTACGTACACATCATAGGTTCTCACCTAAATTCATTTTCAAATTCCACATGAACCAATCCATTGAACTACCGGCCTTCTTCCAGAATCCAACTAGCTCAGCTGAGGTAAAACTCCAAACGCTAGATGTAAGGAGGGCGGTCCTTTATGTAAACAAGGCCAGACCGCTTAGGATAACAGACCAACTGTTGTCTCCGTAGCACCAAGCGGAGGAGGAGATTGCATTTCCAAAAATGCCATCGCCAGATGGCTAGTCGGATGCATTCAACTGTGCTATTCTTTATCAAACAAGACACTGCCTTTCACACCAAGAGCTCACTCCACAAGGAGCACAGGAGCTACTCTGGCATTTATCGCAAATGTCCCCTTGGACAGAACTAGCAAAGCAGCTACATGGAGCTCAGTACACACTTTCACCCAGCACTACTGCATTGACACTCAATCCAAAGCATATACTCAAGTGGGACAAGTGGTTCTAAAACATCTATTTGCCGCTACTCCTTCTCACAACCCACCACCTTCTAACACTCCTCGCTAATTTATGCATAACATGTGAACTAAGCAGATTCCACAAGCCTCAGAAGGGATCCATTACTCACCGTAATCGTATTTCCGATGCATGTATCTACTTAGATTCACATTCGCCCACCCTTCCTCCCCTGAGAGAAGGGGCATATATGTTATAAGCTTTTCTGATATTTATCTGCTTGGATACACCTGTACTCATGCTACCTCATGTCAGAACAAATCAATCTGAGTGACCTCAACGTATGAAGGACCATGGGTACAGTGGACATCGCACTAGGGATAGTATTACTGGCATGCCCTGTCGACGTCCCATTTTGAGTTTCGAAAAAAAACTGCAATACTCTGCAGCTTCCACTAGATGTCGGCCTATGCATAGCATGTGAATCTAAGCAGATACACGCATCAGAAATACGATTACGGGGAGTAATGTATCATATATATTCTCCAACAATAACTTAAATCCTTCCTCATCCCCCTTCACTTGAGGCGAGCAAATTCACTAATCTCTACATAGTGCTGTTATTCCCCTTATAAGAGGGGAGCTGTCTGTGAGGGGTCAGTAATGGGAGGCAGACAACTGTATGATGATAAATCGCCATATGCCATTTTATTCTTAAAGGAAATGTATTCGAAATTCCCCACTATTCCTACTCTGCTGAGGATTTCCCTCCCTAACCAAAGCTAAGGGGATACACTAGCATATGAAAACTGGCCCTCAGACTAAGCAACAAATACACAAATAAAATATATGGCAATACAACATTAACAGTCTCTGAATAACATAATTTCTGGGTGATTTCCCTTCCCCAGGATTCAAGGTCGATTCTGTTGGTGTTTAACCAAAGAAAGAAATGTCTCAAATCATTTCTTGATGGTTCAAAGTCAATGTAAACGTTTGTTAACCAAAGTTCCAATGATGGCATATCTCTTCCCACTTGGTGAAATATCCACTTTCCACTGCCACCAAATAGCACCATGGTAATCCCACCATGTTTTGTCACCTCTTCAAGAAGACGTACCACAGTTCAAAAGAAATGCAACATCCACAGCTGCCAGGGATACAGAGTTCGTGGCAAACAGTTAATAGCAATTTTCGAATTCACTATGGTATATTTGTCAGGATGACTTCTCAGTGCTGCTGCTTCTAATTCAACAACTTCACTACTACTTGATAGAACAGTCACCTTTGTCTCACAGTACTCCACTTTGTTTAGACTACTACAATGTTACTCTACTGATAACCATATATACTACCACAGCTTCAGTGATTTGTACTTGACAACAGGCTTCGACTAAATGCACTTCAAAGTACTTCAACAACTTCAAGTAGGCAAGGCACTCTTCCTCTGATTAACCCTCTTCAAAAGGGGCTGCCTCTTCGCCTCACTTGTCTGTCTGCGACAACAACAACCTGGTGTTGCCTTTAAAATGTACTGTCTTCCACAGTCTGGCACTACAGGTTGTGTCGAGTCCAGAATAGTATTTACAAGCAGCCAGTTTCCCTTCCTAAACTTTACCCGCTCCTTTCTGCCAGTTACCCAATTATCAGCCCAGGTAATTATACAGAAGCCGTAGCGCCACTCTCCTAGCTTCAGGTAATACTTGTAACTTATGCCAATTAAACTGTTAACTTCACAGTACATTTAGATTGTTTCTTAACTTCGAGAAAGGCTGTTTTCACTATTAATATGGGGAGGCTCTTGGCTTAGGCAATGCTTGTTCTCTTCAGTAATATATACTCTTTAACTTCTTATATATGAAAGGTATGCCACATTAGAACAATGGAGTTCAGTCTTTCTTTAGGAATCACAATTAGGCACACGTGACCACTTCATGTAGTTGTCACAAGTTAAAACGTTTCAACAATGGTGTTATCGAGGTTATGTATTTGGTAATGGTCTTTGTAGCATGCCTCCTCTTAATTAGTGGCACGCGACCACTCCTTCAGACAGCATGTTGTTTTTTATTTTTAATTGTAACTTAACCATATTTGTTTTTTTACACAACTTCAAATAAAACGTATACAACAGTCTTTTTTCAAAGATTGAACAATGGGTTTAAGCAGCGTTAGCTTCTCGCGTGAATGAAATGACTTTCATGCTATACGCAAGTACTACATTTCCATTGTATTTCATCTTCAACGAACAACTTCTACAAGCTTTCACATTATAACTTTGGGAGTAAGGAAGGTGTTTATTCTGAAAGATCTTTGTTAATAAGGCTTGCTCAGCTTTAACAGAACTTGTACCACGGGTTAGAGATTTTATATGGGGACCACGGACATTATGATGACAATATGCCATTACCTATTTTGCCAACCCAGAAAGGCACTTACTTTCAGAGGACAAATACTGCATCTCATCCCACGGGATCTCCTCACCACCCTGGGCCCTGTCTCTTCCTAGGTGATCCTCCCACAGTACACCATCCCCAGGATCAGGAGTTGTCTGCCTTCACCTGGCCACCTGGGAGGAGGCTTTAGGCAGGGTTTCAGTAAGGGATCCTTTGGATTATTCACATATCCCACTTTAATTCACAACTCTACTTATGACATCATATTTCCCCATACCAGAGGACTTCCCCTTCAACTTATCTACTAATCACTATAATAACCAATTAAACCAACAAAAAACATCCAGAATACTGCGCTTCCATGCAAGAGTGCGCTCACGTGATATGGGAACTCTGAGTACCCTTGATGCTGAGTCTCCCGTCTCAACTGCCTGCACCACCCAGATTGGATGCTTGCCCAAGGGATCAGGCAGCCCTTCAGGTAACTCGGTGTCTGCTAACCTCCTCCGTTTGTGCGCACAAAAACTGGTCTCTGCCGAACAGTGCTGTGCCTTAAGTGGTGCAACGGGAAGACCCCAGCTCTTTGAGGGCACTGGCGATTTCTCTAGTCTAGGGCCTCCCAATTTAAAGGCAAAATACTCCCAAAGTAATCCAAAAAGAATGCAAAAGAAATCAAAAATAGAGTGCACAAATTGCAAGGAAAAACTGTTTATTTACAAAATATGGCCGGGAGAATCAGACCGCTCTGTGGAACTGAAGACTATCTCAACACGCCTACTCGGGGCTATAAAGTTTAAAGCAACACACTGCAAAATGAACATGTTCTACAAATGCAACATTACTTTTTATTCTAACATTTCCTTCGGCTATTCTTCATTGAGCCCCTAAAGAAGACTATACATTATATAATATTATTGGTGGTTTCCTTTCTCGTGACCATCAAAATAACCCCTCTCAAACATGACCTAATTTCATGGTCCGCACAAAATGCATCATTTTAATTGGTTGGCACTTTTTTATTTATTGAAAAAGCTACGACGCCTGAGCCAGCTGGGGTGTCATGGGGAAAGGCTCCTGGAAGCTGTGGTTCCAGTGGAAGAACCGCCATTGACGTTCCAGCATGCTGTCTCAGCTGCATACTAGTCTTGTCTTGCGGGATTCTCGTATATGCCTGGTAGCCCCGCCCCCAGGTGTGTTGCAACTTTTGTAGTTATATCGCTTTTCTTCACATCAGTTGTGTTCCTTAACCGCTGCAGTGTTATTTCTTTTCCTGTTCAGCCCTTGTGTTTTTCTCCTCTCTCAGCCCTGCACCCTTCTGACTTCTGCTTGGTTAGTTTCAGCTGTGGGATTCATTCATTGCCGGTTGCGAGTCTTGCCTCTCTCGCCCCCTGCCCTCCACCGGAATCCTTTCCTGTTTCATTCCAGCATTTTCGGTGCTCATCCTTTTTTAGGCTTTGGGTAAGTGTTTGTCCGTTAGAAGTGCCTTTTCATCTGCTCGCAACTGGTGAAATTTCTCACTCGCGCTTGCTCTTTTTTGGTTTCCTCTTGTTGCGTTCTGCCTTCTACGGCTTTACTCTTCTTTTCCCTTATGATCTGCTTATTATTGTGACCTCCCTGCTCATTACTTACCTTAGCAGCCTTTCCTTCTGTGTGGAAACTACTGGCTTCTGGCCAGTCCCTTTCTGTCTACCTGGAACTCATTACTTCCGTTACGTGTATTTCACATACTCTCCTTGTTGACCAGCTCAGGTCCAATTATCCTCTTGCCTGATCAGACTGATCTGCACAACCTTCCCTTCCAAGTCTTCCGAACTTCATCTTTGGCTTCTTTTGAGATTGGAGATTATTAGGTTCCAGTTACTCCATTGTATTCCGCCAGCCCATCCTCCTTACCGCCCTCATCAGAACTTCTAGTCTCAAGAATCATCGGTTTCAGCAGAAGAACTTCCTGTGTTTTTTTTTTGTGCTTGCAGGCTTTTTCCCTATTTCCTGGACTGCGCAGGAAGGACACTGTTCTGGTTGGTACTGTTTCTTCAGTCCAATCAAGGTGGCAAACACCCGGAACAGACCCTACCTCTTCAAGAAGGGTGCCCCTGAAGAGCTGTACATCGATAACTCCATTTCAGAAGCCTCCGACAGCGACGTAGACGTCCAGGTGAGCCATCCCACTGTTAGATTCCAACGGCCAGAGATGGCAACCGCTGAACAAGTGCAAGAACTGCTTAATGCCATCCAAGGACTTTCAATGGAGTTGCCAGGGCTCAAGGCAGAGAACATCATGTTGAGAAAGATGGTGAAAGCTTGTGACAGTAGATTAACAAGGGGGGTCCTGGGAGTCCCTCTGCCAGACATTAGTCCTGGTTACGAGAGACTTACCCAGAGTCTTTAGCTCACTATCTTTCACAGAGAAGAAATATCCCAAACATATCAGTCTTTGTCCTGCCCTGGGGCAGTCCGGCACCGAAATGCTAGGCAATTCTCCTCTGAACAAGAGTACAACAGAAACCCCAGACACGTGTTTCGGTCTGGTTGGACCTCATCAGTAGGGTGGATCTGTGCCTCTCTAAGAATAGTGAGCAAGGGGTCCACGTCTGGATTCCCCTAGTAACTTAGGGTGAGACCCAAAGTTACTTAAATATGTAGATTAACAAGGGGGGGTCCTGGGAGTCCCTCTGCCAGACATTAGTCCTAGTTACGAGAGACTTACCCAGAGTCTTTAGCTCACTATCTTTCACAGAGAAGAAATACCCTAAACATATCAGTATTTGTTCTACCCCCCCTTGTTAATCTACATATTTAAGTAACTTTGAGTCTCACCCTAAGTTACTAGGGGAATCCAGACGTGGACCCCTTGCTCACTATTCCATATCTATGACAGTAATCGCCACAGCTTTGCTGCTTCGGAAAATGTTTGGCGTCTACGTCCTGTGTCGATGACGTCGATACGCTGCCCTCTAGGACCTCCTCCGACGGCCGACGTCACTGGATCTTCTAAGTAGGACGCACGACGCCCGTAGCCTCAGTTCTGTTCGCCTCGGGAATCTCGGCGCGCCTCGACTCTTTGCAATTTCTGTTGTTTTCTCGGTTCTTTGAACCTCTTTGATGTTTGTGAGATATTTCTTTGCAAAGATGTCTACATCGTCTTCCACACCGCGTCCGGGCTTTAAGAAGTGCGGGGACTGTGGGTCCAAGATGTCGGTTACGGACTCGCACAACGCCTGCCTCTGGTGCCTCGGGGAGGCCCATGACACGGATGAATGTCGACTGCCAGTCGCTCACGTCGCAAGCCTTGTGGGAACGCAAGAAGTTATCGGTAGGTAAGGTGTCCAAGCCCCGGAAGTCGAGGTCTGCGGGGCTTTCGACGGACGACTCGAGGGGCGTCGGAAGTCCAGTGGGTCTCGGTCCCGGAGTCGGTCTCGCCACTCGTCTG
This sequence comes from Ambystoma mexicanum, assembly GCF_040938575.1. Taxonomy (NCBI): domain Eukaryota; kingdom Metazoa; phylum Chordata; class Amphibia; order Caudata; family Ambystomatidae; genus Ambystoma; species Ambystoma mexicanum. The sequence continues at coordinate 1,264,822,121 of NC_090934.1, read as the reverse complement.
CCTCTTCGAGGCACTCCCGGAAGCACCGTCATTGATCGCCTTCCCCGTCCTCATCCGAGGACTCCACCCGTCGGCAGGTCGCTTACCCCACCAAGCATGCGACACCGGAGGAATGGGCTTCCTTTGGGAAGAAAATGTTGGCGATTCTCGAATCGCAGGGCACTGGTCCGTCCGCGCCTCAGAGTGGGGTCGGTCGTATCAGCTGAGAGGCACCGCTCGCACGTCTTTGGGCTCGAGTGGTCGTCACGATTCGCAGGAAAGGACCCGCTCGGACAAGGTGAATTGTTCTCTGCATGCCCAGTCCAGGTCCCGGTCCTCGAGACCGCGTGAACCTGTGATGTCTTCGAGGAAGACATCGACGCCTGTGGCGCCGAGGCCATTGAAAGGACTCTCTCCGCCTCTGAGGAAGTCGTTGGCGCCCAGGATGTCGAAGGACACGCTAGGGGCTCCACCTTCGAGGCCTGTGTCGATGCTGTTGGCGCCGCGCCTGTCGTTGATGCGGATTCTCTCGACGCCGGCGACGATTCACTCGACGCCTTTCGAGGCTGTGTCGACGGGGGTACCCCGTGGCTTGGGGGAACCACCTAGAAAGGCTCTAGCCAAGGTCAGGCATGGCTTTGGTTCAAGTTCTGTGCCTTCTTACCGCCATCTGGAGTTCATTTCAGAGGTGGATGAGGGCTCTGATGACGGCATGGTGCCTGACAGTGCCTGAAGAGATTCTTTCAGGCCATAGCCAGTTTGAGGACCTGAGGCAGTCCCTGCATGATGCTAGTGAGCTGGACACCTCTCTCCGGAGGTGGAGTTTTGTAGGCCTGAGCCTGGCTCTCATGCCGATTCTTCGTACCGGCGCCTTATGTCAAGGGTCACCGAGTACTTAGGATTGTCTGCTCCCCCAGGGGAGTCTGTTCAGGATGACCTTACGGATATCCTCAACATTAATCCACCAACTGACCCGATACTGCCGTTTCATATGGCTCTACAGAGGAGGGTGGCGGTGGCTTGGACTGCTCCGGAGAGTCTCCCGGCAGTGAGCAAGTCTTTGCCGCGAAAATACTGCCCAGCCAGTAGTGACCCCTGCTACTTGTCCAAGCACCCTACTCCGGAGAGTTTGGTGCAGGCGGCTACAGCCCCGGCAAAGCAGGCATCGTACCCTACATCCCTCCTGATAGGGACGACAAGCGTTTTGACGGCTGGGTGAAGAAAGTGTTTTCTGCATGGGGTATGGTGCTTCAGGCAGCCAACTCATATGTGCCTTGTCTCGTTTCACGCACACTCTGTGGAACTGTTTCCTTGGCGGCTGAACATATTCCCGAAGGGGACGAACGAGATGGTTTCCTTGCCATGGTTCAGGATGGCAAGGATGTCATGTGTGAGGCCGTTCAGTCGGGTTTGGACATGGCAGATTGCGTCAACCGGTCCATGGCGGCGAGCACCGTGATGCGCAGGTTTGCGTGGTTGCGGAAGTCTGGGTTTGCTCCTGATGTGCAGGCCCGGCTCCTCAACATGCCCTTTGACAGGGAACATCTTTTTGGCAGAAAGGCTGACGAGAGCCTTGAGAGGTTGCAGACCTCAAAAGCTGCAGCAAAGTCGTTGGGCGCTGCAGTTCGACAACCTCCGCCTTTCGTCCTACGGGTCCGTAGGCGTGCCAGAGGTGGAACACAAGGTACTCGAGGTGCCAAGGCCGCTCGGGCTGTTGCCTCTCTGCCCTCAGGCAACGGCGCTTCAGCTCAGTCATGAGGCCATGTCCCATGGTTTGCCAGTTGGGGGAAGGCTGGCGCAGCATCTTGCAGAGTGGTGCGCCACTACTTCAGATGTGTGGGTTTTGGAGATCATAACCCACGGCTACTGTTTTCCTTTCCGGCAGAGGCCTCAAGACAATTCCCCGGGGAATCTCTCTTTGAAGAGTCCAGATCCGCTCCTTGTGCAGGAAATTCAATCCCTGCTGGAGAAAGGTGCCATAGAACTGGTGCCTGTAGCGGAGAGGAACAAGGGATGGTATTCCCCCTATTTTTTGATTTCCAAGAAAACCGGGGGGGGGGTAGGGGGATTGAGACCCATCATGGGCTTGCGCGGTTTGAACAAACTCCTCAGGAAGGACAAGTTCAAGATGGTTACTCTCTCTCGTCCTCCAGGCCCTTCAACTTCAGGACTGGTTGGTGTCTCTCGACCTCAAGGATGCTTATTTTCATGTGCCGATCCATCCAAAGCACAAGAAGTACCTGAGGTTTGCGGTTGGCGACTTGCACTTTCAGTTTCGGGTCCTGCCGTTCGGATTGACCTCCGCCCGAGGGTCTTCACCAAGCTCATGGTAGTGGTGGCAGCGCACCTCAGGAAAGGGGATTCACGTCTACCCCTACCTGGACGATTGGTTGATCAGGGCGCGCTCTCCCGAGCAAGTCCTGGATCATCTGTCAGTCACCTGCCACTCTCCACAAGCTGGGCTTCTCACTCAACTTAAAGAAGTCCCATTTGACACCAACTGGGAGGCTCCAGTACATCGGAGTAGTGCTCGACACGTCCCTGGGGCAGTTTTTTCCTCCCCAGGTGAGGGCTCATCACATTCAGCAGATGGTGCACAAGTTTCAACTTTCCCAGACTCTCCCAGCGTTCACGTTCTTGACTGCTCGGCCTCATGGCATCCTGCATTCTTCTGGTGCCAGAGGCCAAGTTGCAGATGAGATCTTTGCAATGGGCACTCAAGCTCCAGTGGTCTCAGTCCTCCGGCAGGATGTCGGACCCTGTTCAGGTGCCGTCTTCGGTCGCCCGGGACCTTTTGTGGTGGGCCGACGAAGGCAATCTGATGAGGGGAGCTCCGTTTTGGCTGCCCTGGCCGGAGGTGACGATCGTGATGGACGCATCCCTCACGGGATGGGGAGCTCATGCCAACGAGTTGACAGTCGGCAGTCGTTGGTCTCTGTCGGAGTCCAGACTCCATATCAATCTGTTGGAGCTGACGGCCGTCAGGCTAGCCCTGAAGGCTTTTCTGCCGACTGTGCGAGGAAAGAATGTCCTGATCCTGACGGACAACATGGTGGCCATGCACTACCTCAACAAAAAGGGGGGGGGGGGCAGGGTCACTTCCTCTGTGCAGGGAGGCAATGCAGCTCTGGTTCTGGGCAATCCAGCAGGAAGTTTGATCTCGGCAGTTTATCTGGCAGGAGACGAAAACGAGACGGCGGACGCTCTGAGCAGGCAGAGCGCGATCTCTCACGAGTGGGAGTTGACTCAGGAGATTCTCCTGGAGATATTCGCCCTTTGGGGGACCCCTCAAGTGGATGTCTTCGCCTCCAGTGTCAACCGGAAGTGCGAGAGGTTATGCTCGCGGGAATTTCCTCCAAATTGAGCCTTAGGAGACATGTTCGTGGTGGAGTGGTCATTCCCACTGCTGTACGCGTTTCCTCCAGTCTACGTCATCCCGCAAGTACTGCAGAGGTTAGAGGTTCGGTTCCCGGATGATCCTCATTGCTCCGGCGTGGGCCCGGAGGACGTGGTACCCGGACCTTCTCGACTTGTCCATCTGCCCTCCACGTCGTCTTCCCTACCGAGACGATCTGCTCTCACGGGAGGGGGCTCAGGTTCTCCATCCAGAGGTCGGGTCCCTCAACCTTCACGCTTGGTTTCTGAAAGGTTGAGGTATAAGGATTGGGACCTCCCTGAAGACGTGATGGAGGTGTTGCTTTCGGCCAGAAGGCCCGCAACAAAGTCTCTAACGTTGCCGTTGCAGAAAGCTCTACGACTGGTGCAAGGATAAGAATGTGGATCCTTTTGCATGTGAAATTCCCATGGTTCTGTCTTTTTTGCTTTCTTTGGCCCACAGGGGCCTTCAAGTGGGTACCATTAAAAGGTTACCTGGCGGCGCTGTCCATATTTAAGCGCTCGTCTGAAGAGTGTTCCTATTTTAAAATTCCTTTAATTTCTCAGTTTCTGAAAGGGCTCACTAATGTGTTCCCTCTGTCGCCTTTCCAGGTGCCCGGTTAGGATTTGAACCTTGTTCTCAAGTTTCTCATGGGTGCTCCGTTTGCACCTTTGCTTACATGCCCTTTGAGACTGTTAACTCTTAAAACTGTATTTTTAGTTGCGGTCACTTCCGCTCGCAGAGTGAGTGAGTTACAGGCACTTTCAGTTAAGTCACCCTTCACTGTGTTTCATAAGGACAGGGTTGTCCTTAGAGTTCGCCCTTCTTTTCTTCCGAAGGTGGTATCGGAATTTCATTTAGGCCAGAAGGTTGTTCTTCTGGCATTTTATCCTCCACATCCTGGTAAGGAAGAGGAGAGGCTCCATAGGCTGGATCCTAGGCGAGCGTTAAGATTTTATATATCGCGCATGTCCTGGGTCAGAGTGGACGATCAGCTCTTCATTGGTTATGCTGGTAAGTGTTTGGGACAGGCTGTGACGAAACAGACTTTGGGCCTCATTCCGAGGTTCGCGTTAAATTTCTGACTTTACCGGCATGGCGGAAATACCGTATCCGCGTTGGTAGCAGGGCGTAATTAGCACCATATTCCGACCTTGCAGGCACGAGCTTTCCGCCATGCCGGTAAACCCCCTAGTGCCATACCGGTAAAGGGCACGTCAAACCCCTTACCGACAACAACCGAGACGTAACCAACACCATCGCCCTCCACGTAGTGCGTAAATAGCGGTGCCCGTAATTAACGATGACCGTAAATTACGGGCACCGGTAAAAACCCGTAGACGGAAATTACGTCATCGAACAGAACGGGAAGCATCATGGCGACCATCTTTAAAATCACAATCCATTGCAATCCTCTCCATACAGGACTCGTGGGCATATTGTGATAGGCAAACTAGACTCCAGAGACCAGCATCATGCCAAAAGCATTAAAAAAGGGTGCTGCGCGCATCAGGAAGGAGAAATACTCCCAGGATGAGCTCCAGGTACTCGTCGATACTCTGCATGAACATGCTGAGATTGTTTTCAGCAGCGACATGCGCAGTCCCACCATCCTCAGGAAGAAGGAGATATGGGAACTGGTCTTGCAGAGGGTGAGCGCTGTCGGAAACACCCCCCGCAGCACGACGCATTGCTGCAAACGCTGGGATGACCTCCGTCTGAGGGTGCGGGCCATCCTCTCAGCAAACCGCAATCTGGCCCTAGAGACAGGAGGAGGCCCAGCGTCACCCATAAAAATGATGCCCTGGGAGGAAACATGTGCGGAGATGATGGGCACAGAAGCCATCGAAGGTGTCAGCGATATGGATTGCGGTGATCCTTCATCAGCTGACGCAGGTGAGTGCCATGAGTGTAAACAGTACATGCATCCCTAATGCAAGTCATTGTCAAGGGCTGGTCAAGCAGTCACATCATGTTTGGGTAAACCCCCCCCCCCCCCTCCCCTCCAATGATGCCGTAACAACTGGGACCCAGGATGATGTCAGGTGCAAGGCTGACACCCATATTGGGCATGCCACACAAAAAGCTGGTCAATGTCAGTCACCACAGTACTCCGCCAACATGAGTGACCCTGCCGACAGTATGCTTTTCCCATCCAAGCAAAGATCACAGTCCCACTCAGCACCCAAATGTCACCAAAACGCTCCTATCCCATTGTAATACCATTGTCTGGAAGTAATTATGACCCCCAGATCATTGCTCATGCCGTCTCTTGCCCTCCACAGGCACCGGTCATGAAAGTGAGGACCAGGAAGGCCCCTGGACAAGTACCTCCCGGGGCACAGGCAGGGGACAGCGCACACCTGCAAGCAGGAAGAAGGCACATGCCACACCACCTGCCCCAGCAACCCCCATGGAGGGTACACAACCCCCATCCGCGGCCCTGGACATGCCTGAAGTTCTGCGGGACACATGCCCCACGCTGCACCATGAGGAATCGAGTGCGTCAGGGGAGAATGCTGCCATGTGCATCCTCGATGTGCCAGGCAGCACATCACCAAACACCATTGACAACGTGGAGGAGCCCAATGACTATGTACAGAGCCCAGACACTCCCTCGTACAGCCAGGTTGCCCATAGCGACCCTGGGTCGAGTGAGGGCCCAGGGCTCACAGGCGAAGGGGATACACCTGTCTGTCATGAGCCCACTTCCCCTGCAGGAAGTCCTGAAAGTCCTGCAGGCACAACAACATGAAGCCTGCAAACCACATCGGCTGCAGAAACGGTGCGCTGCCAGCACCTCACGGGCATGATAGAGGAGTTTCTCCGGGACAACCGGGAATCGGGGTTAGTGCTTCATAATGACCTTCAGGCTCTGGGCGTGATCATCAGTACCAGCACAAACCGCATCTGTGAGATGCTTGGCAGGATTGCTGATGCCCTGGAGGCAGCACCCCCCACACCACAGCCCCAGCAGGAGGTGCCACCCTCCCAGAGCGCCTCCACGCAGACCAGCCCGGTCCGTAGGTCACTGCGCACGATGCGCCGGAATGGAAGGGATGCCCCAGGCTCTGGCAGTGCCCATTGACCGTGCAGCCACACACATGTGGCCAATGCTGCACTGATGGGAACATTGTGGGGGGAGGGTGAGGGTGTGTGTGGGAGTTGGGGAGGGGGAGAGGGTTGAGGGTGTGCGTGGGAGTGGGGGGGGGGGTGTGAGGGTGAAGGATCTGTTGTACACGTTTGGACATCATCATACAATACAGTTTGGTCTATCCTACAATACAGAGTGGACATTCATTATTGTGCATGTCTTTTAATGTCTCACAGTGCATGTAGTACATGTATCCCCACACCCAGTGCCCAATGCCCTGTCATCCTCACCCCCTCAGCTGACTTGTGATTCAGAAATATTGCTCGATCAATGCTTGTCACACGGAACGTCCCTCCCGTGCATCGGCACCGTGTTGCTGTTCTGCCATTCCTTCCTCCACCTCCTCCTCATCTGGTGGTAGCAGTCCCACATCAGGGGGCAGTGGCACGTTCCGACGGATGCACATGTTGCGCAGCATTACACATGCCACGGTGATCTTGGACACCTTCTCGTGGCTGTAGATGAGGGCACCACCTGACCGGCTGAGGCAACGGAATCGTGCCTTCAGAAGGCCGAAGGCCTGCTCTATGACCACCCGTGTACGGGTATGAGATCTATTATAGTCCTCCTCTTGCCTGTTTTGGGGGTTGCGGACCGGGGTCATGAGCCACGGTTTCAAAGGGTAGCCAGCATCACCTGCATGAGAGTGGAATGAATATAAGTGTTAGTACATTCATGGTGGAGAACTGTGCTAGTCTTACATTGCAGCGGGTGATGACTGGCCATGCACACATGTCCCTGGATACAGTCAACCCATTACTGGTCCGGCCATGTGTGCTGGCCAATGGAATGATGGAGGGGGTAGCTTCTCCCTGATGGGTCATGGTGCGCACTCATGTCTTGTTGCATGTGCATCGTTTATGCATGCAGCAGTGTTGGACTGCATTAATTGATGCCTTGCGTAAGACCTGCTGTAAGGGTGTGTTGGTAGTAGTTGGTAGCATACCCTTCATTCAGCACTGATCCCTATCATGGTGATTGGCAGCTATCCTATGGAGGTGCCGAACCAGTCACACGCAGTAGGATCCCTGTTAGACTAACCTCCATGCACTCCCATGGATGACTGTCCTTTGTGTTGAGATGCAGGAGTCAGCGACATGGTGCTATTGCACTGCATGGTGCACGATGACCTTACGATGTGTAAGGTCCACCGATGTGTGGTGCATGTGTCGTGGTCTTTGGCCAGGGTAACTGTTTGTCAGGTACCATTAGGTGTTGGCTCGTATTCACAACTGTGTGGTTAGGTGGTAATGTGGCGTGCCACTTGTCATGGGGCACAGTGTTCTGTGAGGTGCACAACGTACAATGGCGTTGACATTCCCTCCCGGGTGGAGTATGCACCCCCCCCCCACTTTCCCTCCCGGGTGGAGTATGCATCTCCCCCACCCCCTTTCACAGTGGGGTATGCTGACAACCTACTCAGAGCCCCAATGCACTGCCATGGCCCATTACGGTTACTTACCAAGCAGCCAGGTACGTTGTCCGGCATGTCGGTCCATGTAGCCTGGTAGTGTTGAGTTCCGCAGGACCAAGGAGTCATGAGTTGATCCGGGGTACCGAGCATTGCATTGTGTGATGGCTTTACTGGCATTACACACCATCTGGACGTTGATGGAGTGGTATTGCTTGCGGTTGCGATACGGCACTGCCATGGCATGAGGAACCACCAATTCTATGTGGGTGCAGTCGAGGGCACCTATGCAATTTGGCATGGCTGCAAGTGCATAGAAGGCAGCTTTGGTATCATATATCTCCTGTGGAGTCCGGGGGAGGCATATGTAGTCCCTTCTGTGCTTGAGGAGGGCATCCAGCACTTGGTTGAGTATCCGGGAAAATATTGGCTGTGAAATGCCATGAATGTGCCCCACTGTATGCTGGTAGGTGCCTGTGGCAAGGAAGTGGAGCACGGACACTACCTTTAGTAGAGGGGGGATGGCAGTGCTGATTTCTATGAGGCTCACTATGTCGGTATGTATCAGGGCCACTATGGTGGTTATGGTGTCCCAGTCAAGCCGGTACAGGGTGTGGATCTGCTCTGGTGTGAGGTTGAAGGGGGTGGCTCTGATGCGGGGAATTGGGGGCTGCCGGTGTGGTAATGGTGGCTGCACCGGTAGGGCATGCTGGCCCTGTCTCACCCTCCTTCTCCTCCTGTGTATCCTCTGTGGTGGGGGCTGTGGTTGCTGTTGTCGTAGTTGCTGCCTTGCAAGCAGGGCCTCCAGCTCCAGGAATGCTGCTACAATTGGTATCATCTTGGTGTGGGAGGGGGTGTGGTGTGTGGGTGTGCTCCTTTTGTGCTGTGCCAGACTCTATTGCCTCCACCTGTGCTGATTGGGTGCACCTGTTCCTCTTCCAAACACTGATCAGGGTTGTTAACACCTTACCCGCGATGCCGGTATTAACGCCATGGCGGTAAGGTACTTTGCGCCCTTGTGGAGGTCGTTCTTTCCGTGTTCGCTTTGCTTGGAATCGGAGATGGTTTACGCCTTCCCGTTATTTCCGCGATGGTGTGTCGGGCGCGCGACACTGGTCCGCTATTTACGCCATCGTAGTTTACGATGGCGTAAATAACGGTGTGGCGGGTCAGAATGGCCCGTAACGGTAAAGGAAGTCGTTATTCCTTTACCGGCCTCGTTTTTCCCTTAACGCCGGACTCGGAATGACCCCCTTTGTCTCGCTGGATTATTTTGGCCATCTGAGTGTTACCGCTTGGCGGGTAAGGACCCACCGGTCGATTTACGGGCCCATTCTACCAGGGGTATGGCTGCCTCTACTGCCCTGCAGAGCGGTGTTCCTATTCGAAACATCTGTGATGCAGCCACCTGGGCTTTGGTACATACTTTTGTATGTCACTATTCCCTCGATTCCATCCGGGGGCAGGATCTGGCCTTTGGCAAGGCGGTCCTTTACTCCGCAATTTGATTGGGCATGCTAAATTTCTGTTTTCTAAATTATTTTCCCACCTCCTTGCATTGGTACTGCTTTGGGAGTCTGTCATAGATATGGAATACGTCGGAGGACCCAATCCCCTCGAAGAACAAGTTACTCTCTTACCTGGTAACTTTCTTTCGATGCAATGGCCCGACGACTTATCGCTCCCTCCCGACCTTCCCCGCTACAATATTTCTTATGCGATTGCAACCTACGTTTCCACAAGGCTTTGTGTGTCAGACTGGCAGAAGACTGGTGGCACACGTTCTGGGGAAAAAAACTACAACTGAGACTATGGGCGTTGTGCGTCCTACTTATAACATCCAGTGACGTCGGCCGTCGGAGGAGGTCCTCGAGGGCGGCGTATCGACGCAGGACGCAGATGCCGAAGATTTTCCAAAGCAGCACAGCTGTGGTGATTACTGTCATAGATATGGAATATGTCGTCGGACCATCCCATCGAAAGAACGTTACCAGGTAAGAGTTTCTTGTTCATCTTACCCAATACACTTGCTCCCTTTGGACGGAGGATTTCTCCAACTATCCCTAAAAGAGCCCTATGGGAATACTTTGACCAGAATCTTCAAAACAGCTACATTCGTCATTCTAAGTTCCAGCCAGGTCATTGGTGTTCATTGCGAAGAAAGATTCACATGAACTTAGGCCGTGCATCGATTTCCATGGGCTGAACAAGGTAACAGCGAGGGATCGGTATCTCATGTCTTTGATTAAGGACATACTGGAGGCCATAGAAGGAGCGGTAGGCTTCAGTAAACTTGATCTGAGGGAGCCTACCACTTTCTAAGGATTAATGAAGGCGATGAATGGGAAAACGGCATTCCGTACGCCTTTCAGCCTATTTGAGTACTGCGTTATGCCGTTTGGGTTGGTTAATGCACCGGCTGTTTCAGCGGTTTATGGACCATTTATTTGCAGACCTATTGTTTGTTAACGTCACTGTATACCTGGATGACATTGTGGTATACTCCAATCACGTCAATCTTCACCAACATCTCACCCAAGTGGTGAGACGTCATAACCTCTTTGCCAAGCCTGAAAAAGGTCTCCTTGTGGGACAGCTCTGTGCCTTACCTAGGCTTCATACTCTCTGCTCAAGGAATAGGCATGGACCTGAAGAAGACCTCTGCGATACTTGAGTGGTTGGCACCTACATCGGTAAAGGAAATCCAAGCCTTCCTGTGGCTAGCAAACTTTTTTAGGAAGTTTGTCAACTTCTCAGACTGTGTTCTGCCCATAACTGTTACTCAAAAGGGGAGTACCATTTGTATGGGATTCTCGGGCCGAAGTAGCCTTCCAGAGTTTAAAGACAGCCTTTTGTTCTGCTCCAATCCTCAAGCAACCAGATCAACAACTTTCTTTCCTGGTAGAAACAGATGCTTCCGCTGGAGCCATGGGTGCAGTTTTGAAACGGGAACATAAAGGGGTAGAACACCCGGTGGCATCTCTCCGGAGCCCTCACTCTCAGTGAAAATCACTATTCGGTAATCGAGAAGGAGCTGTTTGCCATAAAGCAAGCCTCTTCTGAATGGCGTCACCTTTTGCAAGGATCTAGATATCCTTTCGAGATCTGCACAGATCACAGCAACCTTAAGCTACTAGGACAAATGGAATGCAAAAACACACACCAAGCCAGATGGGCGTATTTCTTTTGCACAATAGATTTACATATCTACCAGGCAGTAAGAATAATGTTGCAGACAGCTTATCCAGGAATCCCGCAGTCTACCACAATCCCCCGTTTCAAGGGGACCGTTTGTTCCAAGACGTAAGACTTATAGGAACCATCACCAGATTCCTACAAGAAATTAAATCGGCCTCACTTCCAGCACTCCAGCCACTGTCTTCTACAGTGCGCAATTGCCTGTCGGAAAAGCATGATCTGTGGTTCTTCCCAAAGCAGTTGTTTTTTCCTGAAAGGGATCAGAGGCTGTCATGGAGCCATAAGTCTAAGCTAGCGGGTCAGAAGGGTGTGACGGCAACCATGGATCTTGTCAATCAAACCTTTTGCTGGCCATCCATGCAAGCAGATATAAGGTGATATGTACTATCATGCCCTGTATGTGCTAGAAGCAAGAGTCCCATCATCACAAGACTGATCAGATTGTTAGAACAACCACCTCTGCCAAAGGAACCATGGTCACATGTTTCAAAGGATTTTGTAGTCTGTCTTCCCCAGTCTCAGGGTTATACAGCTATCATGGTAACCATAGACCGCTTCAGTAAGATGGCGTACTTGTCACCTTTAAAGAAAATTCCTTCCACCCTGGAGATGGCACAAATCTTTCTCCGAGATATAGTGCGGCTACACAGAATTCCAGAGTCTGTTATGTCAGACAGCGATTCACAGTCTACTTAGATGTTTTGGAAGAACTTGTGTGATCTTGTGGGCATAAAGAGGGCTCTGACATCCGGATACCATCCACAATCTGGTGGTCAGACCGAGCGTTTGAACGCAACCATGGAGCAATAACTTTGATGCTATACAACCGCAGAACAAAACACTTAGTTCCATCTTTTGGCCATGGCAGGATTTGCATAAAATAACTCTACCCACTCAGCTATAAAGATGTCTCCCTTCTTTTGTATATTTAGCAGACACCCACAGTCTTTCCCAGCATTACCTTACCCATATTCAAATATACCTACGATTTGACACCCTTTTGGAATCTGAAACACAAAAGTTAGCTATCTCCAATATAGAAGAAAGTCACAAGAGATGCAAGCAACAAGCAGATCAACACTGCAGCCCAGTTCCTCCATGGAAGGAAGGAGATCGGGTTTGGCTTGCCACTAAATATCTACCAAGGTGGACACGACCTTCCAAACTTTTGCCAAAGTACCTGGGTCCTTTTACAATATTGGCACGCATAAATCCTGTCGCGTTCAAGCTAAAACTACCTAAGCCCTTACAGCGCATCCATCTGGTATTTCATTCATCTTTACTGAAGTCTTACATGCCGAATGAACATGGGCGAAGATTAACCCACTGAACACCCGTCAAGGATCCCTCACCAGACGTATGAGGTTGAGAAGATCGACTCCCTGCATTTCAGAGGTAGGCTGCAATACTTTGTCTGATGGAAGGGCTATTCTCCAGCAGAAGACTCCTGGGAACCGGTTTCCAACATCTGTCACCGATTTGTTTAGAGATTTCACACTCCATCTGGGCAAACCAGGGGCGGCAACCCTGAGAAGGAAGTATACTGTCATGAGGGAAAGGCTCCTGGAAGCTGTGGTCCTGGTGGAAGTTTCACCATTGACGTTACATCACGCTGTCTTGGCAGCATACTAGTCTTTTTCTTGCAGGATTCTCATATGCCTGGTAGCCCCACCCACAGGTGTGTTGCAACTTTAGGAGTTCTATTGCTCCTCTTAGCATCGGTTGTGTTCCTTAATCGCTGCAGTGTTATTTCTTTTCCAGTTCAGCCCTTGTGTTTTTTTTCTCCTCTCAGCCCTGTCCGCTCCTGTTGGTTTGTTTTGGCTGTGGGAGTCATTCATTTCCGGTTGCGAGTCTCGCCTCGCGCCCTTCCCTCTACTGGCATCCTTTCTTGTTTCATTACTGCATTTTCGGTACTCCTCCTTTTTTCGGCTTTGGGTAAGTGTTTGTCAGTTCGCAGTGCGTTTTCATTCACACACAACCGGCAAATCTCGCTCTTTCGCAGTTTCCTCTTGTTGCATTCCGCCTTCTACGACTTTCCTTTTCTTTTTCCCTTATGCTCTGCTTATGCTCTGTGACCTCCCTGTTCATTACTTACCTTAGCAGCCTTTCCTTCCATGAGGAAAGTACCGGCTGCTGGCTGGTCCCTCCTTTCGGTCTACCTGGAACTCATTGCTTCTGTTGCGTGTATTTCATTTAGTCTCCTTCTTGTTGACCAACTTGGGGTCAATTATAGTCATGCCTGCTTAGACTGATCTGCACAACCTTCCCTTCCAAGCTTCATCTTTGGCTTCTTTTAAGAGTGGACATCATTAGGTTCTAGTTGCTCCGTTGGATTCCGCCAGCCCATCCTCCTTACCGCCCCTCATCAGAACTTTTTATCTCAATCATCTGTTTCAGCAGAAGAACTTCCTGTTTTTTTGTTTGTGCCTGCTGGCTTTTTCCCCATTTCCAGGACTGTGCAGGAAGGACGCTGTTCTGGTTGGTACTGTTTCTTCGGTCCAACCAAGGTGGTGAACTCCCAGAACAGACCTTAACTCTTTAAGAAGGGTGCCCCTGAAGAGCTCTTCGTTGATAACTCCATTTCAGAAGCCTCCTACAGCGACGTAGACGTCCAGGTGTGCCGTCCCACTGTTGACATCGGGCTATAGCATCCCACTGAGAAGGAACAATCATATAGTGAGTGGAAATCAGCAAGGTCCAGACATTGTTACAACCCATGTATTTCTTCTATTTGTGTTACCAAGGCCCTTTTACCACTGCAGCAAGTGTCCTGATTTCTCTTGCCTCGTTTCAGACCCCTGAAAACGTCCTCCCTCGCAACAATTAACTGAAAACTGCAGCATCCCTTTGCATCCTGACCTTAGCTGCTTGGAGGTTTCCGCCCAATAGCAACAAAATAAAATAACTGTGGCCTAGCACACTTGTATGGAAATTCTGCAGCCTTTAACATCGACCTATTCTAACATGGCAGACCTCTTGATCGTTGCAATAACTAACAACTATACTTAATGAAGCTCAATCTACATAATTAATATCCAAATTATACACACTCATCTAATAGAAGTGTGGCAAAAGGAATGGAAAGAATTGCGTTGCTACACATGTTTTACTGTGCATCACCAATCTTAAAACTCCCACAAGCGTGGCGAAACTATGCTTACCCTAAATACAGTGTCAAACCACAAAAAACATGTGACGGCTACGTCACTATCAGGGGCCTAGTACCTTGCTAAAAAGTTTCCAACCTGTACTTGCACACGCGTTTAGGGCGTTGGACTTGCATATTTACAACTTTATGTATTAATTACTCAAATTCAATGAGTTGGAATTTAGTATTCTTGTATATTGGGGAATTTATACAAGATGTACTTCGTAGTTATGCATAAAAATACAAAATAAAAACTTTGCAAAGAGTCTACCTAATTTTGAATTATTGAGGACAAACCCGTCTTGGGTAATCATGTTAATGCCCCATTCTGTTACCGATCTCCTTCGCTTGGATACTCATTTGTTGGGCATGAGCGATGTGCACTTGCCACAATTGTCACATTGTTTTTGGTATCAAGAGGAAACAGTAGAAATATTTGTATGGCAAAGAAAATAATTTGTATTGCAAGACCAAAAAGTATTATAACTCTATGCTTTTTTTAGCTCCTAGTTATTGTCCACAGAGCGATGTTTAAAAAGCCCCCTCACCAATTATCCCTGTCAAGTCGCTGGGTATGTGGACAATGTGCATGCCAGTCGCGTTCCTGGTGCATTCGCTATAAAGAAGACCTCTTCCAGTGAGGTACCATCATCGACCTTGAAGACTCTGGAAGATTCTATTACCAAAGGTGAAGGGAACAGCCCTAGAACCGACCAGCAGGATGGAAACTGGCATCAAGATCAACCTGGTCCACGCCAAAGAGCGAATGTTATTTTCATGTTATTTTTGTATGTCTACTATACTCCTATTTGCAACCATTCCACTTGGGCCAATGTACGATATTGTGGAAATGAAGCCAAGGATAAGTCAATAAAACCCATAGAAGAGCAACCGCGAACCTGATTAATGTGGTAAGGGATCCACTACTGAGATGAGTGGTGATTCATGGTGAGAATTTTAATCCTTCAGGCTCGATTAAGTGGACCAGCTGCTGTGGACTTAATTAGGTTATAGAAAAGGAGGTCTCTGCGTTGGGTGTACTATTCAGATCTCGATGCACCCATTTATGAGTGTAGCGGCATAGGTAAAAACATGTTTTTTTTTGTATATAATATACATTTTTACAACACATTGAATTATAGGTCAGCAGGTAATTACCACACCTAGTATTCCTACGAATACTGTATCTGTTCGGTAAAACGTTCACTGAATACAGCTTGATTAAAATGTCCCCATTCTTTTCCCTCCACCTAAGAGATGGTGATGAAAATGATAAAACAAAAAACAGCAATAGTGCAACCTCTTCAAAGTGAGTCTGTAGGGGGACCCCCAAACAGGGTAAAAGAAAATGGGCATCTCAGATACTCACCTTCTCACCACAAACCTCTATGTACAGTTGGCATCACATAACCGGAGTCAGAGTACACCATCACTTCTGCATCAAATATCTGCAGCACTTCAATGAGTGCCACTAATTCTTCAGCCTGTCCTGAATAATTCAAAGACAGTATTATACCCGTTACTGCTTCAAATTCACCTTCTCGATTCAGCTTTATTACCGCTGATCCAGTATGCCTTTCCCCAGTCGTTTTGGTCAATGTGTGAGGAAACGTCAACAAAAACCCCCTGCATCCTGAGGGCATTTTCTCCAGCCTGGGGAATATCATTATAGCATTCATTATTTTATGCAATCATGTACATAGTCATCCTCTCCTACTAGTTCTGCTATAAACGTTGCTGGAGTTACTGTCTTACACCTAACAACTGTGATTGCAGGGCTGTAAACAATCACCTCATACCCAGATGCTCTTTGTGTGGTCAATGTACTTTTGGTTTTCTCTAAAATCACAATGCATGCTCTAGAGCTCTACTAATAACATTATTGGGCATCCCATTGTTATGCTTGAAGCCTTTGAATGCTGCAGCTAAAGACTGCTCACAGGGATAGTGTCCCTTCATAACTGGATCTAAAATCCCACTCTAGTAAGCCTTAAAATAAGGTTTGTGTCCATGTCCTAATTTCTTCTGTGTGAGGACTGCAGTCATAACTTCTCCATTTACATGGAAATATAAATAAAATGTGTCATTGACATCTGGGATCCCCAACGCAGGGGCTGTACTGACAGCCTTTTTTAATTCTTCACATCCTTCAGTCACCTCATCTGTCCATGGTATTGGGTTTTTGTCCAACTGTGCTTCTTTAAATCCTTTTAAAAGTGATCTAATATATGTACTGTAATCGTAAACCGAGGCTCTGCAGTAAGGCATAAGCCTGCAAACAGTTGCATTTCCCTCACTGTTTTACGTGCTGCTGTTTTCATGATTGCTTCTGCTCTTTCAGGTGTCCCTTTTCTCCCTAAATGAGGATCAACTGTCCTATGTACAAGACCTCTTCCTAGCAGTATTGTAACTTTTCTTTGTCTACCTTGTATCCATTCTCCGAGAGTATAGTCATGAGTTTAACTGAGTCTTCTCTCGCACTGCACACCAAAATGTCATCCACGTATTAAATTATTGCATTTTCAAATTGGACATTACACAGGTTCATCTGGAGGACTCAAGATTGAAGGCGGCTCGCAGTACCCCTGGGGCAAACGAGTATGTTTCAGGCGGATCATTCTATAGGAAAGGAAATCAAATCTTTTGAGTCTTCATGAAGGGGAATCAAAAAGTATGCATTTTTAAAAAATCTATAACAGTATAATTTTTGGCCTTAGGTGGGATGTTAAACAGCATTGTTATAGGATTTGGAACTAAAGGAACATCAGCTTAGACTATATTATTCAGGGGGCTAAGGTCCTATATACATTTCCACGGCCCCCCATCCCCTTTTGATTTCTTCACAGGCTACACAGCCGTGTTACATGATGAATTTGATGGAACGAATATGCTTTGTTTCATGAAAGCTGAAATGGTCTCTAATATTCTTTCATCCACCTAACTGGCCATGGGATATTGCTTTGCTCGAGTTAAAAGGGCTCCTGGTTTTAATTTAATTTTAAATGCACCTATGCCTTTTTTAATAGACCCACATCATATGGGCTAGTGGTCCATAAAATCTTTGGCACTTACGGTAAGTCTTCATGGAAGAATTATGGTCTTTTCACTAACGCCATTATCTGTAGTATTTCTATATTCTCAGCTTTAATCCAGTAAGTGAGACTAAACAAACACTATTTCATCATCAGAGTAGTCCTCAACAGTTATTTGGCTGTCCGCCTATATCCTTCACTAAGGGCTATCACTGTTCTCCATCCTCTTACCAATGAAGCACCACCCTTTCTTCTGTAACCACTGCTACTTCGAACTCTAAGGGAATAATCGACCATTCCTCATCCATGGGAATCTCTGGTCTAAACAAGAAATCAGGTATTTTTAATATTTCTCTGCCAATTTGGGTAACCATGATAATAAGATGGTCACTCCATACAAAAATACCTCTGGATCTAAAGGAGCTCCTCGTAATGCTTTCTGGTCTGTACAGGCTAATATAAACTCTCCCACATTCATATAGCGTATCCCTGGAGAACCCACTATTCCTTGATCAGTAAAATATATTGTCATGTTAAGCTTTGTCATTGGGTCATGCCCTAATCTGTTAACTGGTGTCTGCCTAGAATATAATAATGGCATTGACATATCGTGTTCTCCTATAGAGTGGCAATTCGTCTGTGAAAGGAAATAAACTCATCGCCCAAGAGAATCCCTGAGCATTCATGGCAGTACCTGACATTGGGTATTTTCCCGCACTGAAACAGGAACAGTGGCTCCAGTGTCTACAAGAAATGAATGTCTTGCCTCCTATTGTTGCCCTCACCCTTGGTTCCTCTTGGGAGAAAGGATTTCCTCCTTTCTCCAGCATTAGATCTTTCATGGATTCACATGCTTTGAATATTCCCCACAGACAGGCTGGGAATCCTCTAACATTTTATTATAGCTTATAATCGAGTTTTTAAGCCCACTTTAGTAGCCCATCGATGTCCTTTTGGGTGTATTGTGCCTCAGCCAATGGGATGTCGAGTGACAAGCCCCACCCATGAGGCCATCTTCAGATTCTAACCGCACATTGTGCTGAGTCCTCAAGGCTTTCTCTCCTGGAGAAAAAAGTCAAGAACCAACAACATCTAGACAGATAAGTGCTTATTTTCATCATATGGAGGAAAAATTGAAGGCTCCGTTCAAGGCATGCCAGTCATGTGGCATTAAGAATGTTTGAGGGTGATAAGCATTCTGAATGCATGTACTGCCTCTAGCCTAATCGCATTCAGGAGGATTGTGAAATATGTGCTAATTTTAGCACAAAAACCCTGAAGGATAGGAAGACAAGATTGGCCATTTGGCTCAATGAAGCCAGATAACCCCTTCAGTGGTAGAATCCTCAGTGTGGTTGAAGGCAAACCAGATAGTCCAAAAGTTTCTAAAAGGGGCTGATCAGAGGAGAAAATGACATATTTCTCTTAATCTGCGACCCACAAGAGGAAAAGCGGGAAAACTGGTCCGTCCTTCGATATCGCCGACGAGCAACCCTCCGACGACAAACGGCAATGGAGTTGGCAATAGGCGCTCAATCAACGAAGGCCACCAAGAAACAACCACTGACGGCACTCCGACCATCCATGACAAAATCGACGGTAAAACATTTGTCGGCCACATCGTCGATAAACATCAAACCATTGTCGGCCACAAAACCATAGCCGGCGGCCTTGCCATCGGCGACGAGACCATAATCATCGAAGTGTTAGCAGATCTTAGTCAATGACAATACCGTCCACACGTCCGTGGACACTCGCCCCATTGACAACTTCCTCTCTGGTGGTCACGTCCACAGGAAACAGCGCAGCATCACGAAGGGTACATGGATGGTCACCACCTCTTCTTTCTGCGCTGTTGACAGGGGGGGGTGAAAAGGGACATTAAGGTGTCTACAGGCACACACAAGATCTCAAAAATAAAGGTTTAGAAAAACAAAAGCACAAACGCAAGTCGGACGACAAACGTGTGCCAAATAGGAAGGAGCAAGAGCAAATACAGATCTCTGCACCGGACCAACAAGATCCGATAGTCCTAAAATTGCCTCTCCAGCATCTGCACTCACCTATCATGGACGAGCATGACATAACAGAAGTTGGGGAACATTCTTCACCTCCGTCACCCGAAGGGAACACTGATGACCCAATAGCAACCAAGGGTCCAACACTGTCGCTGGTCTCATCAATTCTTCCAGACCAGATACTGGCGCACCACATTGATTCAGAGTTTGAACAGGGTTTCTCACTGAAGTCATCTGAAGAAAGCCAATATTCACCACAGAGAACACCAGTGTAACCAAGGCTATAAGTTACCTCAACCAACATTACCAACACTGGATGCTCCTACACAACCAACAGAACCGCTACTCGACCTACAGTCCCTGTTATCTTTACAAGTACTATCTACTCTTAGGAACCTACTTCAACCTCTAGAGACCAGGCTACCAGTAAGCCAGCCCTCCCGCAGACACCCGTCGAGGTGCCAGGTCTGACCAAAACCGGGAGAACAAACCAAGGGTACCGGCCATCAGGCCTATGAGGCACAGACGACCTGACAAGACCTGCAGCCCCATTAGAACACAAGGGGCCTCACCAGGACCACACCATTACAGTCAAGATGAAGGAGAACTCAATCCTCTAACACCAACGATGAGGAAGGTAACTGACAACGATACCTCGACTTCAAAATGAGGATACACACTTGGGCCTGCTCCAGGAATCTGAAGAACCATCGCGTCAGTCTCCACCGGATGACATAACTGCTTTCTACAATACTGTACAAAAGGCCTATGAAGAATTTGGCCTAAAACCATCTGAGAAAGGCATTAATGTCCACTTCCAACCTAGACCACGTTTGGGAGGCATGGTTATTACTCATGAGAAAACCTTACTCTGAACCAGCATTGAACGGCTGATTAGAGGGGAAATTTAAGGCACCTGAAGTGTCCCCTAAATGTCTTACATCCCAGCCGACACCTGGCTCTGTAGTAGCAGTGTGTAGAAAGTCAAACGGGCAAGGTCAAAAATGTGCAGCACCACCTGAGAATGACAGCAGGAAGCAAGATACTTTCATTAAAGTCCTAGCCACAGGAGCCACGATGGAAAAAGTGGCTAACTCGCTTGCAATAATCTCGATGACTGCGAGATGCGTAAACGCTCACACCGCTGTTGAAATATCTGCCAGAAGACAAAAGAAAACAGGACCTGGACATCCTCCGAGAGGGTGAACAAATCATTCTATCAACATATCAGTTGACATAGCGGAAACAGGATTTAAACACATTAGTAATGGAATAATACTTGGAAGACAGGCATGGTTAAAATGCACAGACTTCAGAACAGATGTGCAATCAAAGGTGCTAGATATACCCTTTGAGGGAGACCAACTCGTTGGTCCCAAAATTGATGACGCCCTAAAAGCCATTAAAGCAGACACTGACGCAGCAAGATCGCTCACCACACTGACAGGGAGGCGCAATTTTCCTTTTTGAGGGGCCTCTGGTCGTTCTACAGCGACAAATAGAGGAGGAAAGGCATACCAAAGGACATCCTCATATTCGCAAGCGTACTACCAGGGCTTTCGCCAGTCGTACCCATATAAGAAAAGACTATCGGCAAGCTTCAAGAAGGCGACAAACCTCAGCCTCTAGGGGCAGGCAGCAAAAGCAAGCCGGACATCTGTCGGACCATCTACAGCAGTGGCAACAGTTAATGGACATGTGGGTGGTAGGCATCACAAAAAACGGTCACGCCATAGAATTCCAGGGATCTACCCCCACCCCCTCCAATGCCCCAATATTTCAACACCAGCCGCACCTAAACATCTTGGAGCTATGTGGAGAAACTGCTCATGAAAAAAGCAATCGAAAAAGTCCCTCAGCATCAAAGAGACAAAGGAACCTTCTCCAGATTCTTTGTCATGAAACCAGACGACTCATGGCGGCCAATTCTGGACTTAAGAAATCTCAACAAATATGTCTAGAAACAAAAGGTGCCCAGCACCCTCTAACGCCTCGGCTTCATAATAAATTCAAGCAAGTCCTGCTTCAAGCCATCAAACACGTTAGTGTTCCTCGGGGCTCAGTTGTTCAACACCAGCAAAAGGCAGTGCGTCCCTCGATAGAGAGGGCGGCATCAATACCCCACCTAATCAGGCGGTTCTGCCCGGGGGCCAAGGTCAATCGGATCTGTCGTGCAACTCTTATGCACCATGTTGTCATGCATCCCCCTAGTACAACATTGCAGGTTACAAATGCGGCCGCTAAAAGAATCCTTAGCGGATTGGTGGTCCCAGCTAAGGGTAACATGGAACGACAAGCCGACAGTAACAAAGTAGCTCACAAGCTTGCAGTGGTGGCTCATACTATCCCACAGCTCCAAGGAAGTCACATTCAGGGATCCGCCACACACACTTCCCATGCCCCCTACCTGACCAGTGTCTCAACCCCTCCGCTCATTCCAGCCAGTGCTCAAAGGCAAAGTGGTACAAGTGTTCAGACAATATAAACACAATGTATTCTGTATGAAAACGGGGAGGCCTGAGATCAAGGACCCTCTCCAGAGAAGCCCAACCGCTGTGGCACTGGGCCATCCAGAACAACATGCAACTACAAGCATTTCACCTTCCAGGAAACAAACGAAAGTGCAGATCTGCTGAACAGGGCCAACAACCGGTCACACGAGTGGCAGCTGGCGGACAAGAAATTCCTACAGATCTTCAACAGGTGTGGAATACTGACCTTGCCACATGGGAGAACAAGAAATGCCTGCTGTTTTGTGAGCAGATATCTGCACCATCAATCACTAGGCAACGTGTTTGCAATATCATGGGAGGGAATATTTGCGTATGCATTCCCTCAAATGCCAATCATACGCAGGGTCCTACACATGAATGAAAGGTACAAGTGCGCGGTCATCCTCATAGCGCCAACATGGACTTTTCAGAGCTTGTTCACCTGTCCCAGGACTGTCCAATTCCTCTGGGTCAAGACCCCAATCAACCAATAGGTGTGGCATCACAATCCAGGGGTGCTCAACTTAAAGGCCTGGCTCCTGACGTCAACGAGTTCGGCCAATCACACAGGAGTGCAGAATTATCCTAAAGGCTGCTAGGGCGGAATACACAACCGTTGTGTGGAGCCTCAACAATTCCTACCGTACCTGTTAAAAGGAGCCAAAGATGGTTTATCACACTCATCCACCAAGGTACATTTGGCAATTTCTAGATACACCTGAAAGCAAGGAAAGCTCCCAATTGTAGAGCCTGCATCATAAAGCACTTCATGAGAGGCCTATTCAACAGCTATCCCACTCAGATAAAAGCACTACCTGTGTAGATTATACACTGCTGTCTGCTCTAATGAAACCTCTGTTTGAACCAATGGCGACCAGACATAAAGTTTGTGTCTTGGAAAACAGCTTTTCTGGTGGAAGTCGCGTCTCTCAGATGAATGTCAGAAATGCATGTTCTATCTGTTAAACCTCCATATCTCAGGTTTGAAAGTAACAAGGTCATTCTGCGAACAAACCCTGTGTTAATTCCCAAGGTACTAGCCACCTTCCACTTACAAACTGAGGTTACTCTGGCAGTTTTCTTCGCACATCCATCCTCACCAGCAGAACAGTCTCTACACTCGCTAGACCTCTGAGTTCTCCAGTTCTACATAGACAAAACCGAGAACTTCAGGCGCACGTCTCAACTATTTGTGGCATTTGGGCCCCCTAACAAAGGTCAGCCTATTTCAAAACAAGGTATTGATAGATGGGTCTCAAACACAATTTCCACTGCACACACCCAGGCCAATCGGTCGCTACAGGGACCTGTTAATGCTCATTCCACTAGAGCAGTGGGAGTCTACAGCAGCGCCATGGGTAGGGATTCTGCTGTCGGATATATGCCGGGCAGCAACCTGGGCAGTCTCGCACTCCCTTATGAAGTATTACTGCATGGAGGAACAAGGAGGGGCTGAAGCAAAGGTAGGCAGAGCCGTCCTGCAATGTTTGTTTCTTAAGGTATTACTTCTCCCATTACACCTCCTATTACAAGATGTTTACTGCTGTGGCAATCTATTCAAAGCATGTGAATCCATGAAACATCCAATGCTGGAAAAGGATTATATTGCTTACCTGTAACTCCTTTTCTCCAGCATTGATATCTTTCATGGATTCACAGACGCTCATCTACCACCCCTATGGGAGAAAGGCAAAATTTTGTCAACTCCCATCTCTCTGGGGTTAGAATCTGAAGATGGCCTCCTGGGTGGGGCTTATCACCCGACGTCCCATTAGCTGAGGCACAATACACCCAAAAGGACATAGATGGGCTACTAAAGTGAGTTTAAGAACTCTAATAAAATGTTACTGAGCCTGTCGGTGTGGAATTTTCAAAGCATGTGAATCCATGAAAGATACCAGTGCTGGAGAACAGGAGTTACAGGTAAGCAACATACTCCATCAGTCACCCTCCCTAATTCAGGTGTGGGTGCTTGTTGGGCTCCTGGGGTCATGTTCCAGTGTGGTACCATTGCCTGCAGTGTCTGTGCTTGCATGGGTACTTGTTGGGGTTGCCTTTGTGGTACTTGCATTTGCAGCAGTACTGGCTGCATTTGTTGGGGTTGCAGCGCGTATGTCTGAGCCTGCGCGTGATCTTGGACACAATATTCCTGTGATTCTGCATTATATTGTGGATCATAGCCCATCTCCCCTCTTGGAGCTTGCCTATACTTTTGCATGCCTCCTATGCTTCTGCATGTCCTACCTATGTGTCCTATTCTGCAATTCCAGAATTTTTGCAGCTGTCTGCCTTTAAATATTCCTCTTCCCTGCGGATTTTGAAATCCAGCTTGTTCTAATCCTCTAGGTCCATTCCTTCTTACCCTTGGCCAAAGGTTGTACCCATTCTGATCTGTGGGATACCCTGCATTATTTTGCTGCCCTGACTGCATCTCCTGTGTCACCCCTCCTTCATTACTCAATACCGCTTCCTCTATGGCTATTTTTGACAACTTTGTCTGGACTAACTTCGCTTCCTCCTGATTTCTATTCTCTGCTTTCTTTTTATTATTCTCCTGCATTAATCTGCAGTGATGCAAGATTGTCAATTGTATTTCTGGCCATCGCTGTCAATACCATTTCCACCTGTTTGTTCAATTGCTGTTGCACCGGTTCGGGCAGCCGTAAAAAAAAAAACAAAAAAAGTGGAAAAATGCTACAATTTTATCCCAGGGTTCACAAGTCTCCTGATGCAATCTATCTTGAATAGAAGTAAGTCTTCATCCTCCCCCATTTTCTTAGTCATAATCACACCCATGTCTGTATCTGGGTATTGCTTTCTGAGTGCCTGCCATACATCTGCTCTGCAATTAAATGGCGCTCCATTGTGTCGTGTGGTGCGCAGTCACACCTGCATATCCTGCTAGTTTCCAAATGTCGACAGCTCTCTCCCCTACAATAGCTGCTAGCAAACCTTTTACATCACCTACTACTAGCGTCATTCCTGATGTCCTAAATCAATTATCACGCACCAGAAGACAAACTTGGCAATTTACATCTTAAATTGTTTTTACCCATCGTTGCCCACGGTATATATTGTGCTTGTCCCCCTCCTCCCACCACCTTCACCAATGAATTGTGAAAATCCTGGTCCATGAACATACTTGCCTAAACTTCTTGTCTTCCAAACTGGGTTAGTCTCACCTGTTTGTCTCCTTCCTGGTAATCTTAATCTTCTTACATATGGCAGGGATATATCCCCTGTACTGCACAATCGTGCTTGTGGTAGCTCAGTATATGGTGTTGGTTCTTGTATTTTTTCTTTAGGGTCCTCCAGGTCTGACCATTTTACCCCCTTTTTTTCCTACACTCGATTCTCTTAAAAACCTGCATGGGGCCTCTTTGCGCCCTCTCATTATCGTCCCTTTCTTCGTCTAACATCATTATGCCCCAACTTGTATGGCTGTTATCCCTCTCTGCATTATCAAGATCTAACCTGTTCAAAGACAACGTTCCGTACTTGTCTGTCATGACGTCATCTAACCTACCTTCAGTTCCACTTGATGGAGATCCCTCTGCATTCTCTTGGGGTTTTATGCCAGTCTTTATCCCTTATTTGCCTGTATAAATTCCCAAGTCTTTGCGCTATATCTTCTGTGTCCTGCCCATGCTGATCTCAGCATTCCTTGCAGTTCCCTACGGTGTTGTGGCCCTCTCATACTCCAATCTTTGTCGTGCATCAATTGGCACTATGCTCCTATGACATAAACATTCTATCTAGACATCTTTCAATCCCTTACTCATGTTAATTTCCTCTTCTCTTCTCCCTTAATTCATCTCTCGCTTTCTTTGCAACCTAAGTACTTTCATTCTTTGGGCTTCTATCTCTGTGTTCTTTTCTCTCCTTTTCTTTCCTTGCCTCATATCTCCTTTGTTCTTCCCTTGGCCTGCATGCTTTATCCCTCTCCTCTGCATGCTATTTCCTCTTCCTTCTCTTTCTTTTCCCGCTCTTCTTTCCTCTTTCTTGAACCTCATAAATGACCGTATTGTCTAGCTTAAGTAATATTCTCCCATTCATTCTTTGCTATGGTTATTCCCTTAGCTTTATCCTTTGTCCTACTGTATCTTTGCTTCTCCCTCTATCTCCATTTCTGTCTTGCCTTTTCCTTTCTCTCATCGTGCTGTTTAGTTTCTTTGCGTTCCCTGCTTTTGCTCTTCCGAATGATCCTTCGCTGTTATAAGCAGGGGCGCATATGTTGGATTCACATACCCTGCTGCTTTTAACTCATTTAAAGGGTAAAATCCCTTCTCTGTATCTACGCTCTTATCTTCAGGAGGGAAAAGGGGAGCCACAGGCGTTTTATCCTCCCCTTTATGCTGATTGAGCATCCACTTCCTCTTGGCTGGATCTTCTTTCTCGCTCTAATGCATCTTCCATAATTCTAAAATGACCAAACCTTTCTGTAACTTTTTTTTCCTTATGTGGCATGCAAATAAGTTGCCATATGCCACATTATGGTTTTCGACAGCGAACCCTCCTGAGGCCAGGGCATGAGCGTCTTATTAGTAGTGCCTCAGACCCATTCTGAATGACATTTCCTTATCTTCGTTGTGTATCTTGGCAATGTCCTACAGATGTAAAAGAGGAGTGTCCCGATGTTGATCAGTTTCGACTGTCCATACTTACCCATCCTTTCATTCAATTCTTTATTCCATCAAATATACCAGAGATCAGTTGGCACAGGCACCATCAATCACTGCTTATAATCCCAAAAAGAAATATTTAAACTGCATACTTTTTATTTAAAAATCTATGCAATGATATTCTGTTTGCTCCTTCATTTACACTTTCTATCAAGGTTTCTTATCTCGTTCTTCATTATTTTAAGATGCTCTTTATATATTTTCCTTATTTGTACCCTCCTGTTTGGTGTGAATCTCTAGTGTTCACCAATGTCATTGTTTACTATCGTTTTATATTCATTAGTTTGAACACAACAAAAGCTTTATATTTTTATAACCCCACATGTGCACTTTTTTCAATTTTACTGTGTACGACTTCCTTTACTATTTTAGTAAATGTATCTCTTCTTCATTTCACTCTATTTTGGAGTTTGATGCGCCCTCTACTGTGGGCCTTGCCTCGGGAATCATTAACAGCCATATTTGGAGTCTTTAGTTTAGTCTGTACCCTTCTGTCCCCTTGGAACCAGGAATTGAGGTATCATGTTACTTTTTATACAGATTATTTATAACAAAATCCCTCCCCCTATTTTTGCCACCTTCGTAGTTCTACTTGCTTCCGTGACTCGGCACAAGTCCTTCAGCATCGACTCTCCCTCAACCAACCAGTCTGCCTTCCATCCACTGGGCACTTGCGGGGAACGGACAGGAATTTCATCAAAGGGGCACCTGCCAACCAAATCTTCTTGCATGTGACTCTTCACGCTGATCTCCACAGGAAGCTCTGTAGTCTTCTGGGTAATGGCGGGAGCAGCCAAATGTCCAAGGGTCTGAATTTGGCCTGGGTTGACTAGACCATAACCATCCACACTGCTACCAAAATGTGCTCTAGAACCATGAAGCGTCTTTTGTGTTAGATGGAATTACAAATAATAATCTCAGACCAAATAATCCAACAGACTCGAGGAATATGGCAAAGTACTACTTTATTCTCATTTAATAAAGCAGGGAGAACGGACAGGCATGGGATTGATGCATGCACAATCACACAGCAGCTTGATTACATAGAGGTCTGATACCCCAATATGGATCATCTATGATGTCATTCTATGTGGCAAATTAAAAAACCTACTCAAGGTAGGGATTGGTTAAGAGACCATATCTGCATATAGAATACATATGGGTTAGTACTTAATTTGCTGCCCTTCTCTGTAGGACATGCCTCGAACTACCTCTAAATACGTTAAATACTGATTATAGCGGACACAATGACAGTAGATTGGTATATGCAACATTGTAGTTTGGGTTGCCCCTTAGACCCACTGGCTGGTTAGCATGCTATCTCAACATTAGACTTTCGGCTCTTTAGCAGCATGTACGTGAAATGAAACCTAGGTGTTTGAACCCAGTCAGACTACTCCCCATTTACAACATCATTTGTAACCGGTCAGCCATAAGCCAAAGTCATCTGTCTGTAGTTGACCTTTCAGCCTGCTCACTGCCCATGAACACTTTCTTTGTCTGAGGTTCTAAAGAAAAGCACTTGTCTTCGACCTCTGAGTCACATGTGAAGAGACCACAAATGTGTCAATTTCAGCCTTTTATTTACTGCCATTTGATTCAATTATTCAGAGTGCTGTTGCTCCTCTTGGCCTCTAGAGACTTGCTCACTGTACCTTGCACAGACTTCATACCCTTGGCCGTTGCAGATGTTTTCCTCTTTAATGGAAAAGGGATGCCTCCTTAGTTAATAGCTTATCCTGGTTAACTCCCCTTGTGCCTTGCAAATATTCCTTAAAATAGCATCCTTGGTCCAGGGCCAACATAGCCTTTCTGTTCTGCACACAGAGATTTCCAGCCTCTCCTGATTCTGCAACCTTGGTCTGTTTCTGAGGGAGCTTGGTTGAATTCGACACGAGCCAGTGTCCATTTTTCTATCAAGGCCATACTTGCCATGTTATACATTCCTCTATAGCAATCCTCTATAGATTTCCTTTCTACCTTGCGTTACTGCCAATTTACAGTTATTGACAAGTAAGTTACTTTATCATCTTTTGTATTCACAATTACTTTAGCCATGGGTACATATTTCTTAGTGCTTGTTATATTGCTACTTAAGTATTCTCATATAGTTTCAGCATGGCTTTATATATCTTCTTCATGACATCACTCAGCCCTCGTCAAGCTTCACTAGTGCATGCTGACATTCTTCCATGCAGCATCCTTCCACACTTTCAGTGTGACGGTACATTCTGTATGGCTGTCTGAGTGCATAATGTCTCTCATACACTCGATGCAGTATAGGAACAGATACAGGGGGTGCCATTTACTGCTCTTCTACTGTTCCAATATGACAGGTGAGGGGGCGGGAACTAGTGAAAGTGTCCACCTGCTCCTCTACAGTGTGCTGATACATTTTCCGAACTACCTCATTACATGTATTGCATTCTGACTGTTAATTGGTACTAATGCAGATGTATTACAATGATCAGAAACAATAATGCATCTTAAGAGTGTTGCAGGTGTTGTGTGAGGGTGCAGAAGGAGGAGACTGACACACAGGTGACATAGTGGCTGCTATCGACTTTTATTCACTGAGAAAATAAATGAAAACCTAACTTGCCCTTTCTCTTTGAGGGGTTTCCCTGTCTCAACTAGAGTGCTAATGGCTCTGTCAGTATGTCCTTGTAAATAAGAGTCCACCTTTGTGTGTCAAAATCTTGAATTCTGTCTCTTAGAATTTGGTCGCATACCCTTCCCCTAATGCCGCTGGCTTCCCCATCTGAATGACTTTGTTGTTGACCAGCTTGGATGGTGTTTGTCCATTGCCAAGTGGATTCTACCACCTTAAATCCTTACTCCTCGATTTCAGTTTTCCGATGTTTAAACGTGGGAAAGTCAGTGCCTACAATTGTTTGTTCTGGTAGCCCTGGTACTACTGCCGTGTTGATGCTATCCTTACCCCTGATGTTAGAGTGACACGAGTCCTGGGGTAGACTTCTTGGTCCCCATAGACGCCTGTAATTTTGACTGGTCTACCCGGTTGTATTGGGTCAGCATAAATGAGTTGGGCTCTCACTGCCATTTGTTTACTGCTGGAATCTATTAGGGCCACACTCTGATACAATTAACCCTAATAGATTTGTGTGCTTGAAAGGGAGTGGAGAGACAGTTTCTAGTAACTTCCATGTCTGTTTCTTCAGGATTTGTTAGCTCTTCCCAGTCTTCTCCTACCATCCAGCCTATCGCCATGTGCTTTTCCTTTGGATTTCTGGGGCATTTACTAGCCATATGCCCTCTAGCTCCACAGGAAGGTGGGGGTTGGGGGGGGACAGGGTTATTGGGCCCTTCCCTTCTTCTGACTTCAAGAACCTTTTCTCTCGGAGGGTGAAAGGCTTCTTTTCTTGCTTCTTTTCTATTTCTCTGGTTCTCATTTTGTTGGTTTTGATGATAGGGGTTCTTACCTCCTTATGAGGTATGGCCTTAAGATTTAATTGAATCTTTTTGAATCCTTAGCCTTAAGCATAGATCTTAATTGTTTAGAGGTCTCTGCGTGGGTTTGTGCAGTTTCAGTGGCGATGTTTAATATGGGTTTTGTTAACTGCCCGTTGTAAAAAAGAGGCAAGGTTTTCCATATCCTCGGGTAAGGGTTTTTTACCCGCCATTGGAAGAGTATTCTGAATTCTGGATCCCAGATCGAGGGGTGTTTCGTTTTGGCTTAATTTAATGACCTGAAATGTCGGTTTATAGAAGCTTTTGGTCTGGCCCACCCTATTCAGTAACCCCTTATTTGATATCATTGAACGGGGTAGTTCCTCATCCCAGTCCTTATCATACCAGACACTCTTGGGTAGGACTCTTCCTCCTCCCAGTAGATGTTAGACTGATGGCCCTATACACATACATTGGGACATTATTGTGTTGGGTTGTACAGTCTGGGGGTTTGTCAGTGGTGATGGTGTGAGGTGGTTATACCGCATTCTTCCTAGATGGTCATCCTTGTCCCCAGGGGGGACACCACTCACAGAGGGACTATTGGGTAGCGGGCGCACCTCCCTGGTCTTATGGGAAGGGCCTCCCCCTCTGGGAGAAGCGACGACATCTAGGGATTCATCACAGCTGATACATATCGCATTAACCCCATTTCCCCCATTCCATGTATTGCAGTCCACCTGCTGATTGGTATTAATGCAGCGTCAAGTGTGCCAATCCTGCAAGAGAAATGCCCTTGTTATTCAGACCATCATAAATACATTTCAAGTGGTAATAAGCAACAATTATGAGGGTGTACAGAGTCTCAAACTTCTTCAGAAAGGTATGTATACTGTACCAAGTACTGACCAACTTTAATAGCTCAGTGTGCTTTGAACCTGACCTCTGAAACCCTTAAGCCCCCATAGGGAAACCTATTTGCATCTCATCACCTATGGCTGATGTTCCTGACATAATGCTCTTTCAAAGCCACCATTACCATGACTTTCCTGGTAACAAACTGGTCCTGCTCTACTCCTGGCACTGGAAGTCCCTGGTTATATCAGGAAATGGGGCCGGTGTGCTTAGCACTGAGCTCTATACAAAGAGTATTTTTGAAAAAGAAAACTCTTAACTGTGATGCAAACCGCATTCAGGGCTTCAGTTGGGTCTGTTTTGGATTTTTTTTTATATTCTAGAAATATTTATTTTCATGCAAAATATGGGTGGCAGGAAGTCGCAGACTTCGAGAGATCACACAATGTATAAAATAGGAGTTCCAGTGTTGGAGCATCAGAAGTATTCTTAAGCAAGCAATGCTGATAGCAGCTTTATGTACATGCTCAATCGCCTCTCCCAGAACAAGCTCTTTTGAATCACTCACCTGTTGGTTCCGTTTATCACACAGGTAATCCATCAGCTTCTACCTCATCTACTGACCACCTTAATTGAGCGACTCTTTCCTTGTCAACATGATAACTTACAATCTGCCAAATTTGAACGTTCTTATGTCTTTGAGACTTTAACATCCCTGAATCACAATCCAACACACTCGAAGTACGCTTTATGCACTGACTGGTTCCATGGACCTTAAGAAAATTGTGCTCTACCCACGTGCAACAAAGGCAACATTAGTTAACATTATCCTCATCACCTGCGCAGACCCTATACCACTCGACTTGTCTGACCACGCTGCCATGCCTCTATCAGTCACCTACTCTGTTACAGCATACAAAGGTCAGGCTACATGTCCCCTAACTCAACGCCGCTCATTCAAAACCTTCCTGGCAAATGAACTAGAAGCAAACTTTACAGACTTCCCCACCACAGAGAATGCCTCGAGCCTCCTAGAATTATTCAACAACTCTGCTATGTAACTGGACACTCATGCCCCCCTAAAAACCAGCCATGTTAAGACCAAACCATATACCCCTTTGTACACTCCCGGGCTTGCCTCCCACAAACCGTAAATCAGAGTCCCAGACAAATGGTGGCACAAAATGCATAATCCTGGAGGCCTCCCCTACCTCAAATATCTCTGCACCAACTGTAGAATTCTGATTGCCAAAGCTGCTTACTCCGCCACCTCCATTTCAGCAGTCTCTAACAGGAGCAAAGCCCTCCTTTTGAAGTAGTAAAGCATTGTACCAAATCCTCACCTAAACTGAGATACCAGCAAATCAGGAAAAATGCAATGGAATCAACAAATGATTTATCGAATAGACAAAATCCGAGAGACATCAAATCAACCTCCCACAGCATTGGTGTCCCCTGCGCCCTGGCACACACACTGCCCCTCTGAACCAAATTCTCTCCTCTCCCCCCCACCCCCCCGATCTCGTAAAAACGATTGCCTCCCTTAAACCTACTTCTTATTCTGGCAATATCATCCCGGCCTCCATCATTAAACAATTGACGGGCCCGGCGCTCAACGCCTACTCGGTATCATTGCCTCCCTGACAGAAGGGTCATTCCCGGACACCCTCAAGACTGGTCTCATACAACCTCTTTTTTAAAAAACCACCCTAGATCCAGACGACCTGGCCAACTACCGGCCCATTACGAACCTCACGGTTATTTGCAACGTCTTGTAAAATGTAGTTGCTGCACAACTACTTGCTAGAAACTAACAACTTCACCTCCTAAATTACTATCAATCATGGTTCTGCCCCAAGTGTAGCATTGAGAGAGCCACCATCCAGGTAGTGGAAGATGTCCTCCAAATTATGGATGTCCCCTCGTCCTCCTTGACCTCTCAGCTTCATTTGACACTGTCGACCACATCGTACTCTCCCTCCTTGGGATGGGATTCTCTGGCACTGTTCTGAATTGGTTCACCTCCAACCTCTCGGGCAGACATCAGGCCATCCAGATAAACTTGCTGTGTTCTGAATCCAGGCCTCCTACAGAGTTCCCTGAAGGTACTACCCTTTCACCAATCCCTTTTAACCTTTACATGGAGCGTTTGAGGAGTGTCCAAAGACCCCAATATAACTATCCACAATACACGGATGATACTAAGTTTTACATGATTAAATAGCGCACGTGCATCATTCGTCTCCACAATTACCTAGCCATCATTAAATCCTGGATGTCAACTGCCTACCTCAAACTAAACCCATCTAAGACTGAATTCGTCCTCATCAGTCCACTCTCTAAATAATAACTTGTCCAACAATGGCTCAATGATATGTGCCTAGAAGGATTTGATCCACAACTTTCAGACTCCGCAAATCCTAGGCTTCACCATTGACAGCAGCCGGTCCTTCCAGAAACACAAAGCCAAGAAGGCCCAAACAGCCTGGCTGTGAATCTCCACCCATCACAAAATTGAACCCTTCATCCCGCCTCAGGACTTCCAGACCATAGTGCAGGCCCTTTGTGGTCTAGCACATTGATGTGGGGGGGTAGGGGGGAATGCCAGCCTGACGGGGCTCCCAGCTGCTCATTTGGCTCCCCTAAAAGCAGTTCACCACACTGCAGCACATACGGGTGCATGGAAATTTGACCAAATCACCCCTTTTGTACGCAAATTACATTGGCTTCCTCTACAGGCTAGAATACTGTTCAACACTGCATTTATCATCTACAAAGCAGTCACAAGAAGCACACCAGCATACCTTGTGGCAAAGCTCCACACAAAATATCTGGTGGCACACGCTCCTCGCGCAGCATATTGGCCAACCGGCTTGACTCGCAACTCATCCACAGAGAGGTCCTGCAAACTATCTTTCTCTTGTCACGCAGCCACCCTCTGGAATTAAATTCTGGTGTCTGCTTGGAATGCCTGCACAGTTCTCCAATTTCGCAAATCTCTCAAAACATGGATTTTTCAACACCTGACCAGTGACCATCCAGTGGACACACATACTGAGGCACAGGCCTCAACCTGCAGTACTGCGCTACTGTTAAGATGCCTGCCCAAATGCTGACTTATATAGGTTTTCAAATGTTTTAACTTAAAATGCAGGATGGATCAGGCCTAACTTAACCTGTGCTAAGGTGGGATTTCCCTACCTGAAGAAAACTAAAGATACTCTGTGTCAGGAAGTCCAAAACAAATGTCTGTCTGTATCCGAAACCTGTACTTGCCCTCACAACTAACTGATAATCAAAATGAATAGTGTACAAAATAAAGTTCAGAGCTTATTAGCTCTTGGCTTGTAATAAGCTTTCCCTTTCCCAAATTCAAAGTAGTTCACAAGGTATCTGGTTTCTCTTCCCCCGAGAGTTCAAATCTTCTACCTTTTTCTCAAAACGCAGTTCCTTGGGATGTTTCCCAGCTCTTTTTATATCGGTACTTTTCACTAGCTCACATGAACAGTTGTGTTTCTTTACTTCAAAAGAGGTTGTTGCAAAACACAATCTTATTTGTGGATCCTTTCACTGGCTTTGTAATACTGGGGGGGGGCACTCGCTCTAGGCACCGTTGTCGGACCACGCTGTCCCCCCATTACATGTCACGCAACTGATGCCCCTTCTTTGCTGCTTCCCGTCAATAATTGACCACTGCTTCCATTCAACAGTGAGGTTTAGTTGCTTCACCAGTGTCACACTCGCACTGTATCGTGGCTCGGTTGGCCACCAACACTTTGTTACTTTTCTGTACTCTTCTGGTTCTTGCCAATACAGGTTTCCTCTCAACTTTTTGTTCTTTGAACCCTTTTAGCTTTGGGCCAATACTTAATTTCTCAATTTATGCCCTTCTTGGTATTCTCTTGACTTTGCCAATACTTGTTTCGTACAATACATTCCGTGGTATCTGTTACATGTACCACATTTCTTTCACTCTCCAAGTGCTTGAAACTTTTATTTACTCTTTTCGGCATTTAAAAGTGCTTATGACTTTGCTTGTTCGGAATTCAAAATTACTTGTTTCAGCATTCAAAGGTTTTAAAATGACTTTTCAGCTCGTTCGTTATCCAAAACAACCACAGTGCATGTATATTCGCCTGCCAGCCCGGCACTTCCCACTCACTCACCGGTCAGAGCTTACAGCGATGTGAGATCTCGGGCGCTCCGGGTTCTTGCCTACCCGAGCGGTATCTCGTTCCGCACAGTGGCTCTCTGCGGCGTTGCTTCCTAGCGATGCTCCACTTGCAGCCCAGGACTTATGCGACCGCTTTGCTTGGTCACACTGGTCTCCCTCACGTGGTCCGTTCTGGGCTTCCAGCTTTCCTTGGCTTGGCTTCGCTTCCTGCTGCATAAACTCTGCATCTGTCGCTGGGTCTTGGGCGCGCCGCTTGCCACGCCACTGCCTTGAAGTTGCTTCCCCAGCTACTGCCTGGACCTCTATGGCTCACGTTGCCTCCACAGCTGCCTCCATTTCCAAACGGAGGCCGGGTTTTAAAGTCCCTGCCACCATACTGCGTCCAGAAAAGACAAGACTGCTCATTAGAACGGTAGTTCTGCCTTACTCGTGTTGTCGTCCTCCTCGTCCCATTACACAGCTGAACCTCGTAAGTGTCTGTATTAACAAAAGGAGGCTGACTGGTGTCTGCATGAATAAAATGAGGTTGATATGGGTTTGTCCCAACCAAATGAGGATGTTGCTGTCTAGTTGGTCTCTTCCTTGTCCCACTGTTAATGTGCTGTTTCTGGGGGGACAGTTTGAAGGGAAGAAAACGGCGGGCAGTAGCCTGCAAAGGCTTGAGGGGTAGAGGGTTCATTTTGAAAATGGAAAGGGGATACCATGTCTCATCTAGGGACTTCCACTCCCCAAGTGCTCTCCGCCCAGGTGATCCTTCCTCGCATATCTACCCCCAGAGTCAAGATCCAAAAGCAATGTCTTTTCACCGGCCACCTGAGAGGAGGATCCAGGGGGGAAAGACGTGAGGACGTCCGTGGGTCCCTCACATACGCTTCCTCTATGTGGGTTGGGGCTGGATGTTTCACAGGGAAAGCAGGAGAAGTTCGACATTGCCCTGCTCTAGCCCTTTCCGGTTTTCCACTGTGAAATAATATGGCTGAAGGTCCAGGAACCATCGCATAATTCACGCCGGTCTCCCTGACGCAGTCCATTACCGGCTTTCAGCTTTGCTTCATGCTGCATGAACTCTGCATCTCTTAATGGGTCTCGAGTGCTCGCTTGACACACCACTGCCTTGGAGTTGCTGCAGCAGCTGCTACCTCGGCCTCCATGGCTCAAGTTGCCTCCACAACTGCCTCCATTTCCAAATCGAGGCTGGGTTTTAAAGTGCCCGCCACCATACAGAGTGCAGAAAAGACTAGACCACTAATCTTCTAGTTTTGCCTTACTTGTGCTGTCGTCCTCCTTGTCCCAGTACACAGCTGAAGCTCATAAGTGTCTATATTAACAAAAAGAGGCTGACCGGTCTCTGTTTGAATATAATTTGGTTCATGTGTTTGTCCCAACCATATGAGGATGTGCCTTCCTAGTTAGTCTCTCCCTATTCCCAGTGTTAATGCAGTGTTTCTAGGGGACAGTTTGAATGGAAGAATAGACAAAGGGCTGACGGTAGCCTGCAAGTCTTGAGGGACAGAGGGTTTTTTGAAAAGGGGATGCCATGTCTCATCTAAGGACGTCCCCTCCCACTGCAAACGTTCCCTCCACCCATGTGATCCTCTCTCACATCCACCCCCAGGGTCGAGATACAAAAACTATGGCCTTTCCCTGGCCCTCTGAGGGGAGGATCCAGAGGGAAAAGTGAGGATGCCCTCAGGTTCTTCACAATAAATACACAAAGGTCTACGCGACATCGCCAAGTGGTCCAAACATGCAATGTCTGTAGTCTGCGTCACTTGATTTACTCAATGGAGACTGGGTGTCTTTGTTGGCTTAATATACAACTTGTAACTCCAACTGACCACCTCCACTCATCCTTCAGGCTTACTCCATAACCCCCAAGGGTTGGAGCCCTGCGAAGAGGATGAACGTGGTGATTGGCTCTGTGGTAGACTCAATCCTGTCTCCGATTGTGTTGGCAGCAATCTTGGGTAGAGTCAAAAGGACCAGATGACGCACATAGAAGGGGAGTACCCCTGTTCATTTCCAGCTTTATTCTACCCTTATGATGTCTTTGGGCACAGGCCTTTTTTACCACTTACTAGCGTTTTGAAAACATTTTCTTAAATAGCACCCACTACTGGAATACAGCCTTATTAACAGTAAACCTCTGCACTAAAACATTCCCTTTCCTATAGTTGGAATACCGACACGAGTAGCAAGTGAAGATGATAAAACACTCCAGATTACAAAACTTGGAAGTCATTATAGTACTGCAACACCAATCATCCCCTAGAACTATAAATTATGGACCTCTTCAATGCAAGGTGCATACATACGGTGGGGAGTAGTGCTGACCTGTACTAGCACAACCGTAACACTTTTCTGAGACACTCTGCCCACGCTTTTTTTCATCATGCCATAACTTCCACTCTCATGATGTAATTTACAATGGCCACATGAGGGATCAGGGTCGTAATCGGAAAACTCACTGTTGCGCCACCAACAATAGCAAAACAAAATAACATCCCTTCTGCACGAGACCACATGCATCCCCAAACATGTGTCATCCTTTTCGGGCCTCATCTGTGAGGAGTTGCTTGGGTCTCTATGCCCAGCAGGCATAGGACCCACAATCTGGGCATACCTGTCCCACTTTGGGCGTCTACAGGTGATTGCTGGAAGGTTTACAATTCATTTTAAACTCTGGCGTCCAGAACATCGTTCTTCAACTGCCAACGCATTACAAAAGGGGAAAGACCATATGCAAATCAGATTTGGTCCCACTCCAAAAGAGGCAGTCCAGGTGGAACTGCTTGGTCACATCCCTTCTGCACGAGACCACAAACATCCCTAACCATGTTTCAGCATTGCTCTAGTCAACGCCTGCCACGCCAACATCCCTAAACATGTTTCAGCATTGCTCTAGTCAACGCCTGCCACGCCATTACAAAAGGGGAAAGGCCAAATGCAAATCAGGCTTGGTCCCACCATTGTTTTGCTGTTTGGGGATGCTTGTGATTTCGTGCAGGAGGGCTTTGACCAAGCAGTTTGGGCTGGACTTGGTGGGGCCAAGTCTGATTTGCATATGGTCTTTCCCCATCAGCCCTAGCCAGCTTATTCAAAAGTGATGGATCATGGGGGCCGTAGTCCAAAATACCTGAAGAGCCACTGGTTGCAGACGCCAGCCTTACTTCATGTTCAGTCTTCCTTTGCTCCTTCCCTAGAGCTCCAGCATTCGCACAGATTTTTAATTTGGGAGTGTGCCGATATTCCTTCCCAGGATGAGGAAGAAGGGATTGATGGGGGTAATGGTGCATAAGAGATGCAATGCCTTTTGTTTTGTACATAGTTGTTCATTATTCCAATCGTCGTGCACACTAACAAAGTTACTCGCCATAGTGACTACCTTACTCCTAGTCCATGGTCCCTTTTCCTCCACACTTGTGGGACATTCTGTCTTTCGGGACGGGACCGGGGCACTTTTTTGTCAAAGCATCATACATTTAATTTTTGTCCTTTTTTTTATTTTTAAGGGGGCCACAGTACGTGGCTGTAACCCCGCCCTCCTAAGCTCCGCCCCATGCATCGTCCTTCAGTCCTTGGTCTGAGACCATATAAGCACTAATAGAGGATACTTATTGGAAGGGATGGCGGGAGGGCGTATGGAGGAAAGGGGACTATGGACTAGGAGCAAGGTAGTGCCTACAGTGAATAACTTTGTTATACTCCTGTCCCGTCCCCTTTCCTCCATACTTGTGGGAGATTCCCAAGCACACACCATAGGTAGTACGGGTGGATGGAAAACCCCCTTACTGGAATAAGTTCTGAAGAACAGCCTGGCCAAATTGGGCCTTGCCCTGGAGCTCAGGTGTTTACAAAAAGCAGATGGGGAAGCCCACGTAGCCCCCTTGGCGATGGACTCCCAAGGGACATACTTTTGGAAGACAACAGCAGCCGCTTTGCCATGGACTAGATGTGCATGGATGCCCTCCGGTGGTTGAAGGCCTTTAATCTTGTAGGCCTCTGAAATACATGAGGCAATCCAGCGGGAGATGGATGCTTTGGAAGCTGTTTTCCTCTCGTCTCCGAATGTGACAAAGAGTTGTGAGGAACTTGAGTACACTCGTTCTATCGAGGTCAAACGTCAGGGCTTACCTGATGTCCAAGTTATGTAAACTCTCTCAGCATCAGATGCCGGGTTAGGGAAGAAGACCGGCAAGGATATAGATTGGTTCAAATGAAAATGAGTAACCACCTTAAGCAGAAAGGAAGGATGAGTGCGAAGCACAACCTTACCCCTGTGGAAAGTGAGGAATGCATGGTCCATAGAAAGATCTTGGAGCTCGCTTACTCACCTTGCCGATGTTACTGCGATCAGGAAAGCAACCTTCTAAGAGAGGTACTTAAGATCAGTAGTGGCCATGGGTTCAAATGGCTTGTGCCATAACGTGGTGAGGACTACATTCAGTTCCCATTTGGGATGAGGGGTACGCAACGGCGGGAAGAGATGAAGACCTGCAACATGTCAATTGATTGGATTAGTCAATGGAAAAAGAGCAACTGTCTGTGGACACGTAGGCCGCAATAGTAGATGAGTTCTGCATGACATAACATGGATGCCAGAACCGGCCAGATGAGACACAAAGGATAGAATGGTGTCGACCGAAGCTTGCCTGGGATAGAGCTATTTAGCTAAACACCAATGGCAAAACCGGGGCCATTTGCTCCTTTACTGAGCCCTTGTAGAAGGCTTTCTAGCTGCTTGGATAATGCACATATTGTCTTCGGACAGATCGACCTGTGCTAACTATCTGAACTCTAGCACCAGGCCGCGAAGCTAAACGATTGTGGGGAGTTGTGCCACATCTGGTGACTGCTTTGGTGAAGCAGGTCAGGAATCTGCGGCAACCTGATCGGGGGGGGGGGTGTACCGACAGATGCTGCAGCTCCGAAAACCAGAATCTGGCTGGCCACCAAGGAGCCATGAACAGCCGAATGCAGTTTGAGCTTGCAGAGCGACCGATGGATGAAGCAATGGAGGAAAAGCATAAGCTTTCATGTTGTCCCACAAGATCCTGAGGGCGTGCCCAAGGGAGGATGCTCCAAGCCATCCCTGGACGCATAAAGAGGAAGTTTCTTGTTTGAAGTTGTAAAGAGCTCCACCTCTGGAATGCCCCATTGATGGAAAATGTTGGATAGGACATTGCTGTTCATCTCCCACTCGTAACTGGCTGGTGACTGAGTGAATCTGTGGCCACATTGATGTGGCCCGGGATGTGTACAGCCTGAAGCCAAGCATTGTGCTGAATGGCCCAGTACCAAATTTGTATGGCAAGATCCACAAGGAGAGGAGACGTTGTGCCGCCCTGCTTGTTGATGTAAAACATTCCCACCGAATTGTCAGTGCAATCAGGAACTACACTGTTGCTGATAGTCGGTTGAAAAGCTTTGAGCGACAGGAACACAGCGAGAAGTTCCTGGTAATTGATATGGAACTGCCTGTCTTGAGGTGTCCACAAATCGAACACCTCGAGGTGGCGCAGTGTTGCTCCCCAGCCCAGAAGGGAGGAGTCAGTACTGACCGTTACTTGTGGGCAGGGCTCCTGGTAGGAGGTCACCACTGAAGGGTTGTTGGTGGAAGACCACCATTGTAGATCCGCCGTCATTCAGGATGGAACTGGAATCCGTATCCTAAGCCTGAGACCAGCAGCTCCAAAGAGCTAGCTGAGTGCACCTGATCTTCAGGCGTGCCAGAGGTAGAGCTAACGGGCAAGAAGCCATGAAGCCCAGAAGTCTCCGGAACCACCAAGCTGTCGTGTGAGAGGACTAGAGAAAGATTTGGCACGTGGTTGATAGATCTGTAATCCTGTCCTTTGTTAGGAACACTCTGGTACTGACAGTATCCCAACGGAAACCCAGAAAGATCAGGTATTGAGCGACAATAATGGATGATTTCCGCCAGTTCACCGACAGCCCAAGATGGAACCGGAGCTGAAGAAGCGCCAATCGTCCAAGTATGGATATACATGAACCCCTGCAGTCTGGGGAATGCTACGATGACCGACATCTTTGTTGCAGCACCAAGCTGATACCAAAGGAAGTACATGAGTCAGAATATGCATATATGCATCTTGAAGGTCCACAACGCTGAGCCAGTCACCCTTCCGGAGAGAGGAATTTGTCCGTTAGGGCGTAATCTTGAATTTCTCTTGGGGTGAGAAAGAGGTTGAACTTTGAAAGATTGAGGATAGTGCGCAGGCCAGCCTGGTTGGGTTTGGGCACTGAACAGACCAGAGTAGTAGCCCTCCCTTTGTTCCCTGAGGGGAAACCGGTTCCACCGCTCTGAGGTCTAGAAGGTTCTGTAACTCGGCTCTGAGGGAGGGCGACCCAGTCTGCTGGAAGGGAGGATTGAAGGGTGGGGTAGGAGGGCAAGCAGAAGCCCGCCAGAGCGATGGACAAATCCCATCGGTCTTCAGTGATGGTCTGCCATACCTCCAGATGAGACTAATTCCGTCCCCCCACCGGAGTCTCGTGCGACCGATGAAAAATATCATTTGGATGATTTGTCGGCGGGGAGACTACTTGTGCCGGAAGAGGCTGCTGTTGGTCGAGAGGAAAACCAACCACCTTTCTGCAGCTGCTGCTTATGCCGGGCCCGCCAGCCAGAGCATTAGATTGGCACGCACAACGATCCTGAAAATCCCTGAACCCAGAGAAAAACTGTGTTTGGGGCCTGACCTCTGGGCATAAGGAGCTTTAGCTGGAGTTTTCGCCAGGACAGATGGACTTGGCTGTCTGAGTGCTTGCCTTGGTCTTCGTTCCTCGTCCATGGAGGAATGGAACAACTCCTTGCCATCAAAGGGCAGATCAAGCAACTTGTCCTGGACTTCCTTTGAGAACTTCGTAGCATGGAGCCACGCCTGGCGGGAGATGTCGACCCTGACCATGAGGCCTTGTGCGGAAGTATCCACATGTGCCGCAGCCTCCAGTAGATCCTGTGCCAGCACTCTGGCATCCGCCAAACCCACTTTGAAGTCCTCAAGCCCATCTGCTAGTTACCTCCGTAGCTTGACATTGGAAGCTGTCGGGATAAGCTCAGTGTTAACCTGACGAAGCCATTGGAGGGCGGAACGGGTTCTTATTATCCACAAAGCGTGGAAAGGGCTGCTCTGCCCCAAAAGGAGCCTCCCCACCCCCAGCACCAGCCTTGGTGAACGTCGGTGTAAGGGAGGTAGTCAAAATGGCTGCCATGGTCCGTTGAGGTTGTGCCATTTTGTCAGCTCCTGAGGTGAACTGCGTCACAGAATGGTCTCCTGAGGGAAGTCG
Organism: Ambystoma mexicanum; assembly: GCF_040938575.1. Classification (NCBI taxonomy): domain Eukaryota; kingdom Metazoa; phylum Chordata; class Amphibia; order Caudata; family Ambystomatidae; genus Ambystoma; species Ambystoma mexicanum. Next base: position 1,264,779,886 of record NC_090934.1, on the reverse strand, counting down.
GGGGCCTTGTGTGACATCTTAGACTTGAAACAAGGAACCTCGGCTGAGCCAGTACTGGCAGATTTAGGTTGTTTATTTGACACCTTAGGGACTGCCCCAGAATCAGCCTCTAGTAGAGGATCCTCTGCAGAGCTGGTACTGGAAGGCCTGTGGTGCGTGACTGCCTTCTTTGCCCCCTCAACAGAACCGGTATCACCATGGCTGTATGTGTGGGAGAGCTGAGGGATGTACCTTACAGCCAGGACCTTCGATGAGGGTCCCTCAATTCTGTTAGTATTCGACTTAGCCCCAACAAGGGGAACCTCAGGCCGAGGCTCGGTGCAGTTAGCTCCAGATGCAGGAGCCTCAGGGCGAACCCTGGTATACAGTGTCAAAGAACTGGGCCCCAAAACGGTGAACCTCGGAAGATCTGGTTTTGGCAGGCCTGCTGCAGGGGCCCTCAGAGGAATCTCTGGTGTGCCTATTGGGTCCCTTGCGGGACACCTCGGGGATATCCCTGTTAGTAGAGCTTCTTGAGCACCTCCCGATCCTGGAAGACCCTGGGAAGGAGTTCCCCGGCTGGGGTGCCCTAAAAAGGAAAACTCACCGGATGTTTCTTTTTCTCGTCAATGAGCTGCAAATGCCGTGGAGGAACGCATTGAAACACCTCCCACCTGACAAGATGACGCTGCAGTGCCCGGACAGAAAGGGAGTCACAATAGAAGCATGAGTCCCAACTGTATTCCGGGCCTAGATACTCTAGGTGAAGAGAATTGGGATCCACCCCCTCACGAAACGCCGTTCGCACGATGAACAGGACACAAATCCCAGACGCTCCGTCATAGACTGAGGACAAGATGACCGTGGAACCGGAGCAGGAAGGAAGGACAAAGGAAGGATAAAAAGAATTCCCACTGATGCGAAGTGCGTCCGACCCTGACCGTGCAGAGAAAATGACTGAAGGGTGATGGGCGGGGCGGAGCTCAGGAGGGGCGAGTTATGGCCACGTGCTGTGGCCCTGCGTAAACATTTTTAAAAAAGGACACATTTAATTTTGGATGCTTTTTGACAAGTGCTCTGGTCCTGTCCCGAAGACCTTAGTCTGTGGAAAAGGAGAGGTTTTTGGAATAATTGATTGAAAAGGGAAACTAGACCATGGAATAACGAAAATCGGAGAAGAAAAACAATTGGGATGTGTGGGAGGGTATATGGTTGTTGAAGTTATATGCGTTGCATGTTCCTCAAACATGTTACTGGAAAGCATGAGTATAGGACTCGAGAGTACAGCTTGGTTTAGAGTAGAGTTGCATTGTGATGGCAACAACTAGAACTGGCGAAGCATGGTACTAGATGTAGTTGGATGGTGAGCGGTTGCCTGATGGACGGTGCTCAAGTAGGCCCTAGGAGTGTGGAGGCTTTCACCAGGTTGATTTGTAAGAAACAATGCCTATATCAAAGGAGAGCAGTGGGTTTGCCAAGCCAGCTGAAAGGAGTTTTGGTGGCAAGAGTTGGACATGTATAGAATTATGGCTGGAGAGAACATGGGGTAGGTCATAGGGGAGGGAAAGATGAGACATGATGGACGTGTCCATTAATATTAGGTTCTGTAATCTATAAACTAGGTAAAATTCACTAACATAATAAAATACATTCATAAAAAAATAGCTCAAGCTAAGATAATTACAGGATAAATTCCAACACACATGATACCCAGAAACACAAGTTGCCTTCTCATTAATGCCGATTCAGTGGATTGCTTTTCTCCCGCAGATTCCTCATCTGGATAGATATCCCTCCGCAGCTCTGCTATCAAGATGAGGAATCTGCAGGAGAAGAATCCATAGAACATTACAGTAAGATCACCTCTCCTTCAGTGACTAAATGACAACATCCATTAACTACTCCTTTAGGGCAGCATCCATTTACCCTTTATGTATTATATTTGTGTAATGCCCAAACCCTAGGGTATCACAGCGTTTGTACCAATCAAAGAGTAAGAGGATAAAGTCATAGTACATAAGTTGAGGCACAAAGGTGAAATACGCTGCCTTGGACATAGTCATGGCTCTCACCTGAACAGCGGGCAAGGCGGTTAATCCTATTTGTTGAACAGCCAGGTTTTGACAAGCTTTCTGAAGAGTGTGTAGGAGGGTTTATTGTGGATGTGGAGGGGGAGTGTGTTCCACAATGAGGATGCTGTGATATAAAAGCTAGCCCTGCCTGCCCGTTTACAGTTGTAGCTAGGTGTTTTGTAGTGTGAGATGCAAAGACTAATGCAGTGAGCGCACCACAGGTTTGATGGAAATGCTCGGGGTGAGGTAATGAGGGGCACATTTGTGCACACAGCAGTTAGCAGTGGTCAGGATTTTGAACTCTACGTACACGGGCCTTGATGGGGAGCCAGTGATGCTGTGTCTTGTCAGAGTTGTGGTCAGAATGTTTAAGCCCCAGGGCTGCTCTTAGGGCTTTGTTCTGCAGGAGCTGGAGCTTGTCTGGGTTCTTGTTGGAGGTGCCCACTAGTAAGACATTGCAGTAGTCCAGTTGACTGCCTATTATGGCTCTTGCAAGTGTTAGGCAATTGTCTGTTAGGAACTGTCTACTCGGTGATCAGTTTAGCAGTGTAGGCTGTAGACTCTGCCAGGATGTTAATGTGTTTAGACATGGTGAGTTCTGCGTCTCGATGGACACTTAGGGTCTTGAGATGCCTAGAGACTGGGATCGTAGTGCGGTTGATGAGTAAGTAGGAATATGCTGGATCTAGGTTGTGGAGATGGGCGGGAGAGCGCACAATGAGCAGTTCAGTTTTGTCGTCATTTAGACAAAGGTTGTGGGTGGCCATCCAATCTTGGATAATGCCATAGATGCGATTGATGGAGGCTGATTCAGCCGAGTGGTTTCCTGAGATGGGCAGGTGGATTTGGGTGTCATCTGCAAAGTTGGTGTATGGTACACTGAGGGTGTCAAGGTGGTCAAATAGGGGTTTGGTATAAGTGTTAGTGTGGGTGAGATGTAGGAGCCTTGGGTTACTCCCAGTGGGGGCAGGGATGGGATCAGCTGCCGCTTTACCAGAGTGCATTTTCGAGGTGCAATCAGTTAGGACTTTATCCACTGGGCAGTGTCTTTGGGGAAGTGGAACCTGGTGAAAAGGTGATGCAGAGAATGTTGTGGTTGACATGGGTGAATGTCACTGAGGTTGAGAAGTAGTACTGTGTTTTCAGCAGAATCCTGATTGGCAGAGCCCTAGTAGATGTTATTTGAGGGATAATTGTATTTGGGAATAAGCGACTCTGTCAAGTATTTTGAGGAAGGGCACCGTGGTTATGGGCTGGTAGTTGGTGGGAAAGGAGGGGTCCAAGGATGGTTTCTTGAGACAAGGGGTGACCCGGGCTGCTTTGGATGTGGTTGAGTTGGTGTAAAATGAGGTGCTGATGACGTCCGTAATGATGGGGGTGAGGGTGGTGGCACAGGTTTTGATGTGGCCTGGGCAAGTGTCCCCACTGCACTTTGTAGGTTTGAAGAGATTGGATGCATTTGGTTTTCTCTGCTGTGGAGATTGGAGAGTACTTAAATATGGGGCGTGTGGGTAGTTGGGGGAGGGTGGTTAGGTAATTGGATTTCAAGGCAAGTTAGCTTTTTTGGTTGGTGATTTTGGCTCCCAGGTTATCGATGTTCTCAGCGAGGGTGGCTTGGACAGCTGTGCTCCAGGCTTTGTCCTTGCGGAATTGGGAGGGAGTAAGATGGGTTCTTTAAGGATGGTAAAGAGTTGCCTTAGAATTGGCTTCAGCAATCCTAGTGAACCCTAGTAGGGCCCTTTAAGATGAGGTAACACTCTACAGGGTGGATGGGAGAGTACTCAAACATCAATAATCAAACTGACTCGGGCAGTTGGCAAAAAGACCCTGTCTGTTTTATTAACAATGATCTAAAACAAGGAGTTCAACAGACCTCAACAATGTCCAGCAGTAAGGTCTCTTGACAAATTTCATAAAAACTCTTATACTAAAAACGTCATGCTACTTGGGAAAACTTAAAGCTTAATGTGAAACTGGTTGGTTAATGGAAAACATCCATATATACTTTCTATGGGGGTTGGTGTGGTGATTGGATCTCTGTCAGGCGGACAACTCTGCCCACCCCAGTGCAAGACATTGTGAGCATCATCAAATACACAACGTCTTATTGGGTCTCTAAACTATAGGGCTCTTTGATACGTGGCCCTTTTAAAATTGGTTGGCACGCTTGCACCCTTCTCGTTAGCAACATGCAAGCTGGTACCCCAGGTGCCGCAAGGTTGGGCATGACCATGCCTCCCCACCCAATTAACACAGTATCCACCATCACTCAAGCTGTCTGCCATGAGGATAATCGTTTGAACTTGTCCTTGCAAGTATCACTGCTTTCTGGGAATAAAAGGGAGTGTGAGCATGTCTTTATCTTCTGGTCTCGGTGCAACTTGCCCAAAGTCTATTTTCATCTGACCATGTGACTGAAGACCATGTTGTGTGCTACTTCATGATATTGAATGGTATTAAATGAATAAAACTTGGCACTCATTGTCCGTCGTACCTTAACAGGAGCTTGGCTCTCGTCTTCTTGTTCCTTATCTTTCCATGATAATTCTAGCTTCTTGGCTGCCTCATCTCTTGACACTGGCCCAGGCAGGCCTCCTTGAGTCGTTTTCCATCTCGAGTCAGGCTTTTCATCTGCACCACACTTTCAGCCCTCGTATTCACAGGGTTCAGTTTGCTCAAATACGATGTGGAACTTAGATTCCTATGCATATATGTATATCTTTGCGCATTGCCGCAATTTATTCACTATGTAGCCATCCCTATGATTACTTTGTCTACTTGTGTTACTGCATCTGTACAATTATAAAATGGTTTTTACTTTCTTCCATGCTCTTCACACGTGTGATCTTTATTCCGCATGCAGACGTTTACTTGATTCTCACTTAGTCATCAGCTTCTATATAGTCTCCATCTTCTCTTGGAATCTCTTCTGTGGTGTCACTTTTCATGTGACATCACCAGTCTCTTCAGGGATCTTTCCCAAGAGGCTGTCCGCTTTTCGTGGATACATAAAGAATGGTTTCCCCAATGGATACCTTGCTTCAAAGGCTGCTCATGTTATGGATATCATTACAGGTGTCATGCTGATCTCTATTTCCGGTTCCCAACATATAGGCAATTTAGGGGTGGGACTTCCGGTAGAGGCTTTTTGCTCCTCCTCTACACTTGGAGTTGGATTTGGACTCCAGCAGTGTATTTTTGTATGTTTTTGCTGAAGTGTTGAAAGCTTTGAGGTTGGTGGGGTGTTTGCGTCCTGTGCTCGGCTGCTTTTTTCTGTCTGCGGAAAGGAATGAGTTTGTCTGAGAACCAGAGGTTTGCAAGCCTCCCTAGTATATGGGTTTTTGTTTTTAAAGGGGCATGCAGATCTAGGGTGAGCTGGATGGCGTGGTTGTAATGGGCTCCTATTGCCTTGGGGTTATATCCTTAAGTTGGACGGAAGATGGTGACTGTTGAAACGTGGGCGCAAGAAGTTCCTCTGTGAGATACCAGGTATTGATTTGGGAGAGTGTTCATGGGTAGGGGGGAGAGGGGGTGCAGGAATCAGAGGGGGGGGCATGAGGTGGGGTAAGGTAATACCAAAAGCGCATGGTAAGAGATGTTGTTGTTTTTGGCAGCACTGCATGATGAAATTTGCAAGCCGGTAGTTGCCTGGTGGGGGTGGTGCACATTGGAGCGCCAGAAGGAGAGGCGGTTGGGGGCAGGCTAAGAAGGCGCCCAAAGTCGAGGCGGCAGATGAATTTGAATGTGGGCTTAAAGCATACTGAGGCTGCTTACCTTGTGCAAGCTCCCAGGGCTGGTGGGAGCTGTGATGCAGTTGTGCAGAGGTCCATGGGCAGGAGGCAGACTGGTATGAATTGGGTTCATGAGGAGGGGAGTACTGTGGCTCTGTGGTATTGATCATTGCATTAAAGGATGAGATGGACATGGTGAGGTGAGCGGTTTCTGTCCGGGCAGGTCCAGACAGGCCTTAAGTGCAGCCCTTGAGGAGGGGCCCGCTCAGTTTGCCAGCGAACCTGGAAGCCTGGTGTAGGTTGGGCCGGGTCCCGCTGTTTCAGAGGACTGGTAGCATGATGATGGCAACGTCGCATAGGGATGCTCAATGGTGGCCATCTTGGTGTGGAGCAGACGCTCCAAGGCACTAGTCTGTAGCCCAGGCGGTTGCCGGTGTCTGATGCTGCATCCTGGAGATGCTGGCAATGCTGTGATGTTAGCCCAGGCAGATGGTGCTTCTATCTCGAAGCTGCCATCAGCTGACATGGATGAGGAGGCCCAGACAAGAATCGTAGGCCTTAAGACGGGCCAGCTCAGCCTGCCAGTGAACCCGTAAGCCCTCTATAGGTTGGGCTGGGACATTGGCATGGAGCAGATGCTCAAAGGCAGTAACCTGTAGCCAAGGCAAGCTGCTAGAGTCTGATGTTAAGGCGTCATGTTGGTCCCAAATGTAATAAATGAAGAACACACCAGTCACGCAAACAAATATATAACACAAGTTTATTTTGCTTAAGCAGACGGACAGGCAGTTATAGAGAAATTGAGTCATTTACATGATGGTCAGTCAGCCTTATGTATATTTTTAGCAATCATTTTGGTTCTTGCATTACAAATAATTTACAACCTACTGCTCTATTTTCCTGGAAAACACAGGAAACGTCACCCCACGTCATGTCTGTACAATGTATAAACTTCCAGGACAGCGCAGTGCACGCTGTTCTTGATGCAAGGGACAGGGAGCCCTTCTTCGCATATCTTTAGGTTTGTCTTTGGCCAAAAGGGCTTTCGATGTATTCCATATCTATGACAGTAATCGCCAGAGCTGTGCTGCTTTGGAAAATCTTCGGCGTCTTTGTCCTGCGTCGATGACGTCGCTACGGCACCCTCGAGGACCTCCTCTGACGGCCGACGTCACTGGATGTTATAAGTAGGACGCACGACGCCCATAGCCTCAGTTCCGTTATTTCCGCGCACGTGTTCGCTTCAGGAATATCGGCGTGCCTCGACTCTTTGGAGTTTGTTTCTTGGTTCTTCGAACCTGTTTGGTGTTTGTGAAGTACTTTCTTTGTGAAGATGCCTACCTCGTCTTCCACACCGTGTCTGCACTTTAAGTGCAGGGACTGTGGGTCCTAGATGTCCGTTAGTTATCGGTAGGTAAGGTGTCCAAGCCCCGGAAGTCGAGATCTCCAGGGTTTCGACGGACGACCCGAGGGGCAACTATCTGCGTCGTCGAAAGTCCAGTGGGTCTCGGTCCCGGAGTCAGTCTCGCCACTCGTCTACCTCTTCAAGGCACTCCCGGAAGCGCCATCATCGGTCGCCTTCCCCGTCCTCATCCGAGGACTCCGCCCGTCGGCGGGTCGCTTACCCCACCAAGCAGGCGACGCCGGAGGAATGGGCTTCCTTCGGGAAGAAAATGTTGGCGATTCTCGAATCGCAGGTTACTGGTCCATCCGCACCTCCAAGTGGGGTCGGTCGTGATCAGCCGAGAGACACTGCTCGCACTCCTTCAGGCTCGGGTGGTCGTCACGATTCGCGGGAGAGGTCCCGCTCGGACAGGGGAATCATTCTCGTCATGCCAGGTCCCAGTCCTCGACGCGCTCAAGACCGTGTGAACCTGTGGTGTCTTAACGGAAGACGTCGACGCCGGTGGTGCCGAGGTCGTCGACTGACTCTTTCGATGGCTTGCCTTCGAAGAAGTCGTCGAGGGACACGCTCGGGGCCCTGGCCTCGAGGACTGTGTTGGTGCCGTCAACGCCGCGCTCTGCGTCAATGCCGATTTTACTCGACGCCTTTCGAGGCTGTTGACGGGGGTACCCCATGGCTCGGTGGAACCCCCTAGAAAGGCTCTGGCCAAGGTCAAGCATGGCTTTGGTTCAAGATCTGTACCTTCTTACCGCCATCTGGAGTTTATTTCAGAGGTGGATGAGGGCTCTGATGATGGCATGGTGCCTGACACGGTGCCAGATGAGATTCTCTTGGGCCATAGCCAGTTTGAGGACCTGAAGCAGTCCCTGCATGATGCTAGTGGGCTGGACACCTCTCCGGAGGTCGAGTTTTGTAGGCCTGAGCCTGGCACTCATGCCGATTCCTCGTACCAGCGCCTTATGTCAAGGGTCAGAGTACTTAGGATGGTCTGCTCCCCCGGGGGAGTTTGTTCAGGATGACCTTATGGATAGCCCCGACATTGGTCCACCAACTGACCCGGTACTGCCGTTTCATATGGCTCTACAGAGGAGGGTGGCGGCGGCTTGGACTGCTCCAGAGAGTCTCCCGGCAGTGGGCAAGTCTTTGCCGTGAAAATACCACCCAGCCAGTAGCGACCCCTGCTACTTGTCCAAGCACCCTACTCCGGAGAGTTTGGTGGTGCAGGCGGCTATGGCCCCGGCAAAGCAGGCGTCGTACCCGACCATCCCTCCTGATGGGGACGACAAGCGTTTTGACGGCTGGGCGAAGAAAGTGTTTTCTGCAGGGGGTATGGCGCTTCAGGCGGCCAACTCCACATGTGCCTTGTCTCATTTCACGCACACTCTGTGGAACTGTTTCCTTGGCGGCTGAACATATTCCTGAAGGGGACGAATGGGATGGTTTCCTTGCCATGGTTCAGGATGGCAAGGATGCCATGTGTGAGGCCGTTCAGTCTGGTTTGGACATGGCAGATTGCGTCAGCCGGTCCATGGCGGCGAGCACCGTGATACGCAGGTTTGCGTGGTTACGGAAGTCAGGGTTTGCTCCTGATGTGCAGGCCCGGCTCCTCAACATGCCCTTTGACGGGGAACATCTTTTTGGCAGCAAGGCTGACGAGAGCCTTGAGAGGTTGCAGACCTCAAAGGCTGCAGCAGAGTCGTTGGGCGCTGCAGTTCGACAACCTCCGCCTTTTCGTCCTAGGGGACAGCAATGGAGGGGATGTTCCTTTCGTTATTACTCATCCTTTGGTAAAGCGAGAGGAGCTGCCAGTCAAAGGGGCCACTGTAGGAGTTCCAGAGGTGGAAAACAAGGTACTCAAGGTGCCAATGCCGCTCGGGCTGTTGCCTCTTTGCCATCAGGCAACGCCGCAGCTGCTTCAGCTCAGTCATGAGGCCATGTCCCATGGTTCGCCAGTTGGGGGAAGGCTGGCGCAGCATCTTGCAGAGTGGCGCGCCATTACTTCAGATGTGTGGGTTCTGGAGATCATAACCCACGGCTACTGTCTTCCTTTCTGGCAGAGGCCTCAAGACAATCCACCGGGGAATCTCTTTGAAGAATCCAGATCCGCTCATTGCACAGTAAATTTAAACCACTGCTTGAGAACGGTGCCATAGAACTTGTGCCTGTAGCGGAGAGGAACAAGGGAGGGTATTCCCCTTAGTTTTTGATTTCCAAGAAAGACGGGGGATTGAGACCCATCATGGACTTGCGCGGTTTGAACAAACTCCTCAGGAAGGACAAGTTCAAGATGGTTACTCTCTCTCAAGTCCTCCAGGCCCTTCAACTTCAGGACTGGTTGGTGTCTCTCGACCTCAAGGACGCTTATTTTCATGTGCCGATCCATCCAAAGCACAAGAAGTACCTGAGGTTTGCGGTTGGTGACTCGCACTTTCAGTTTCGGGTCCTGCCATTCGGATTGACCTCCGCCCCGAGGGTCTTCACAAGCTCATGGTAGTGGTGGCAGCGCACCTCAGGAAAGGGGGGATTCACGGTTACCCCTATCTGGACAATTGGTTGATCAGGGTGCGCTCTCTTGAGCAAGTCCTGGATCATCTGTCAGTCACCTGCCACTCCCTCCACAAGCTGGGATTCCCCCTCAACTTGAAGTCCCATTTGACACCAACTCAGAGGCACCAGTACATCGGAGCAGTGCTCGACGCATCCCTGGGGCAGTGTTTTCCTCCCCAGGTGAGGGCTCATCACATTCAGCAGATGGTGCACAAGTTTCAACTTGCCCAGACTCTCCCAGCGTTCGAATTCTTGAGACTGCTCGGCCTCATGGCATCCTGCATTCTTTTGGTGCCAGAGGCCAGGTTGCAGATGATCTTTGCAATGGGTACCCAAGCTCCAGTGGTCTCAGTCCTCCGGCAGGATGTTGGACCCTGTTCAGATGGTGTTCTCGGTCGCCCAGGACCTTCTGTGGTGGGCCGACAAAGGCAATTTGATGAGGTGGGGCTCTGTTTTGGCTGCCCTGGCCGGAGGTGACTATCGTGACGGATGCATCCCTCACGGGATGGGGAGCTCATGCCAACGAGTTGACAGTCAGCGTTTGTTGGTCTCCGTCGGAGTCCAGACTCCATATCAATCTGTTGGAGCTGAGGGCCATCAGGCTAGCCCTGAAGGCTTTTCTGCCGACTGTGTGAGGAAAGAATGTCCTGATCCTGACGGACAACACGGTGGCCATGCATTACCTCAACAAAAAGAGGGGGGGGGGCGGGTCACTTCCTCTGTGCAGGGAGGCGCTGCAGCTCTGGTTCTGGGCAATCCAGCAGGAGGTTTCGATCTCGGCAGTTCATCTGGCAGGAGATGAAAACGAGACGGCGGATGCTCTGAGCAGGCAGAGTGCGATCTCTCACGAGTGGGAGTTGGCTCAGGAAATTGTCCTGGAGATCTTGGCCCTTTGGGGGACCCCTCAAGTGGATCTTTTCGCCTCCAGTGTCAACCGGAAGTGCGAGAGGTTCTGCTCACGGGAATTTCCTCCAAACAGAGCCTCAGGAGACGCGTTCGTGGTTGAGTGGTCATTCCCACTGCTGTACGCGTTTCCTCCAGTCCCTGTCATCCCGCAAGTACTGCGGAGGTTACAGAGGTTTGGTTCCCGGATGATCCTAATTGCTCCGGCGTGGGCCCGGAGGACGTGGTACCGGGACCTTCTCGACTTGTCCATCTGCCCTCCACGTCGTCTTCCCTACCGAGACGATCTGCTCTCACGGGAGGGGAGTCAGGTTCTCCATCCAGAGGTCAGATCCCTCAACCTTCACGCTTGGTTTCTGAAAGGTTGAGGTATAAGGATTGGAACCTCCCTGAAGACGTGATGGGAGGTGTTGCTCTCGGCCAGACGGCCCGCAACTAAGTCCCTGTACCGTTGGCGTGAGTTCTGCGACTGGTGCAGGGTTAAGAATGTGAATCCTTTTGCATGTGACATTCCCATGGTTCTGTCTTTTTTGCTTTCTTTGGCCCACAGGGGCCTTCAAGTGGGTACCATTAAAGGTTACCTGGCGGCGCTGTCCATATTTAAGCGCTCGTCTGAAGAGTGTTCCTATTTTAAAAATTCCTTTTAATTTCTCAGTTTCTGAAAGGGCTCACTAATGTGTTCCCTCCGTCACCTTTCCAGGTGCGCGGTTGGGATTTGAACCTTGTTCTCAAGTTTCTGATGGGTGCTCTGTTTGAGCCTTTGCATTCATGCCCTTTGAGACTGTTAACTCTTAAAACTGTATTTTTAGTTGCGGTCACTTCCACTCGCAGAGTGAGTGAGTTACAGGCACTTTCAGTTAAGCCACCCTTCACTGTGTTTCATAAGGACAGGGTTGTCCTTAGAGTTTGTACTTCTTTTCCTGGTAAGGAAGAGTTGAGGCTCCATAGGCTTGATCCTAGGAGAGCGTTAAGCTTTTATATTTCACGGATGTCCCGGGTCAGAGTGGACAATCGGCTCTTCATTGGTTACGCTGGAAGCGTTTGGGACAAGCTGTGACGAAATAGACTTTGTCTCGCTGGATTATTTTGGCCATCTGAGTGTTACCGCTTGGCGGGTAAGGACCCACCGGTCGGCTTACGGGCCCATTCTACCAGGGTATGGCTGCCTCTACTGCCCTGCAGAGGGGTGTTCCTCTTAGTAACATCTGTGATGCAGCCACCTGGGCTTCGGTACATACTTTTGTATGTCACTACTACCTAGATTCCATCCGGGGGCAGGATCTGGCCTTTGGCAAGGCGGTCCTTTACTCCGCAATTTGATTGGGCATGCTAAATTTCTGTTTTCTAAATTCTTTTCCCACCTCCTTGCATTGCTAATGCTTTGGGAGTCTGTCATAGATATGGAATACGTCGGAGGACCCAATCCCCTCGAAGAACAAGTTACTCTCTTACCTGGTAATGTTCTTTCGATGGGATGGTCCGACGACGTATTCCATATCGCTCCCTCCCCACCTCCCCCGCTACAGAATTTCTTATGCGATTGCAGCTTACGTTTCCGCAAGGCTTTGTGTGTCAGACTGGCAGAAGACTGGTGGCACACGTTCTGGGAAAAAAACTACAACTGAGGCTACGGGCGTCGTGCGTCCTACTTATAACATCCAGTGACGTCAGCTGTCGGAGGAGGTCCTCGAGGGCGCCGTATCGACGTCATTGACACAGGACGCAGACGCCAAAGATTTTCTGAAGCAGCACAGCTGTGGCGATTACTGTCATAGATATGGAATACGTCGTCTGACCATCCCATCGAAAGAACGTTACCAGGTAAGAGTAACTTATTCTTCTGCATTTCAGCTCGGTAATTTGCGTTATTCCGCTTTATTGTGTATTTTCAGAAAGTGAACAGCACATTGTTTTCAAAACATTTGCGTGTAAATTAGCTTCTCGGAAGCAGGAGCCAGGAAGCCAATAAACAATCTGTGATCTGTTTTCTTGCCTGCCTGTTCAAGGCTCTGGAAGCTGACAACATTTAGCTAAGCATTCCTCGTGGAGACATGTCTGCCAGCTTTTCATGCTGCAATCATTTTCCGCATGTAAAATGAAAACCGATCCAGTGAGCAAAATAATCAAATGTAGTTTAAAACGTAAGTTCCAAATGCTTAGGCCAACACAAATGGATGCTTTTTTCACAAACCCTACTTTTAGCCTAAACGAACACATTCCTAGTCAAACCTCCTTGTGTATATCAATGGGCATAAATTCTCTGACCTCTAGATCCTGCATGATCAATGCATTAGTCATATTTGCATCAGGACAAGGTCTAGATTTCAGTTACACCAGAGCCCTAGAGCAGCAGTTACCCAGTATAGAACCTAAAGCTGGTAAACATTGTATACTTCAGCAGCAAAACAAAATTGCTTCAACGAAATTGGCAAGACAAGAGAATATCTTCCAACCCAGGTTCTAAACTGGTTCTAAGCCAATGTCCCAATCACCTTCATCAACATGGATTTTAGAACCCAGTATATGTACTCTTTTGATACCCTTGTAACACAGTAGGAGGCGGCGGCGTGTGTATATCTACGCAACATACTGACCCAACAATTTTGCAAACTCCTCCACGCTCAGCTAACATGACATCTAAGACCATTCTATTTGAAGAGCAACTGACCAAATAGCTCTTTGTTCTAACGTCATATTAAACATTGGCAGTAGTTTCATTAATTGTTTCCTCCAATACTCTGGGTAAATTTCTAATATTTTGATTTTGTCATTTGTCCCCAAAAGGGAATCGTGGATTTTGCTACATCCCCTAATATCTGGAGAGGCGTCATCGATCCCCCTCCTAGGGCGATGTTTTCCATATTTCTGCAGTGAGTTATGTAAACCCCTGGCAACAGTATCCCCAAGTAACATGTTCCCTGCCAAACTTTGGGTAAGCATGGATACGCTTTTTTTCCCACAGACAAAGTAGATGGAGCCGCAATGTATAAGGGCCTTGTCTCATTTACCAAAACCGCAGCGTGCATAAATTTGTCATATGTACTCTTATACCGAGAACCTTCTTTATTTAAACAAAATGGTACTTTATCAGGATCATGGTGTAAGATGGGGGAGTTGCTTCCCTATTTCCTACTGGTGACATCCAAAATGATATCATGGATTGGTAGGGTCTAGATCTTTTATTTGTATGTTTGGTAGAAGCAACATTTGTGGTGCTTCCGTTAGCAAAGACAGAGCATCCTATAGGCAGTAATACCTGTTGATCAGATTAATTTATGTTGGTCCCATCAAAGTTACCAGTGGTACTATCATTCCTTTTACCAAAGAATAGAGCTCTAAAAGAAGCAGAACAAGCTGTTGACAATGAACGTGGATATATGTACCAACATAGACCTTTCTCACTGTTTTGTGGGAGGTGAGAACATACCCAGCAATTTGTTCTGGTCAGGATTGCGTGTGTCGCTCATAATTCGTATGAGGGTGATGTTAAAATGCCCTTCTCGGTGTCCAAGATCAAGAGGGCGAAGGGTATGGGAGTGCACATAAAGAGGAGACGAGGTGATAGAGCTGCCCGTGGGCAACATTGAGTTGAGGGGTGAGAGCTTTCTACCATAACACAGGTATCAGTATGAGCATAATGCATGCTACAAGAATTATGATTATACATTTGTCCCTAGCGGACCATAGTCCTTTAGAGCTGGACTCTCCAGTGACAAGATTTTCCATGTCCTCGCTCGTACGTGCCCCAAACGGAGGCATAGTTTTTCAGTGGGCGTTAAGAAGCCACACTGAAGTGTTTGTGGGTGGCACCTGACCATGTGGCCAATCTTGATGTAGTCGTCTTGTAGTCAAATCAATGTTTGTTAGTCTTCTCTTCCCAGCCCTCCTGCTCCAATCCTTCAAGCGCCTATCGAGGGAATAGAGGGAAATAATGTCGGTTTCTTGTGGGTGTAGTATTCTTACCACACTTTCCTAACCACAAAATGTCATGCTCCAACTAATTCTGTGTTCGAAGGTTGTATCTGGTCACTCCAGGCACAGAGTGATCTGTAAACAAAGGATCAGTATCCATAGGAAGTGGAGAAAGTGGTGAACAATTGGGCTGTTCAGGATCAGAGTATGTGCCCTCACTGAAAGGCACGCACTTGTTTTACGTATCTTTTTCCCCCCTCCTTGTCCCTTGTAAAGGCAAGGGCACTCAATTCAGGTGTGCTGCATGAATCCATTGCTTCTTCCCGTCCACTCTACAGCCGTCTGGCAGTAGCACCAGAAAGGGTCCTTTCCAACGAGCGGGAAGACTGGACATCCGCTCAGTCTTTCACGAATACGTAGTCGCCAGGTCGGATGCGGTGACCAGGACCCATGTAGTTCTCTGGCAATGCTGCACAAGCCTGTTGGTGAATCAAATGCAAGTTTGAGTCAGTTGATCACAGTAATCCACCAATAATGGGCTTTCAATATCAGTTTCTTAGGCCTGGGTGCATTCCATACATTAGTAGATCTCCCCATCACTATTTCATAGTGGGAAAAGTCCTGTTTTTGCCTGTGCAGTGGTTCTCATAGATGGCGGCGCTAGAGGTAGGGCGTCGGGCCATTTCAGTTTGGTATGTGCAAACACCTTCGCTAGCTTGTTACTAAGAATGCAGTTATGGCGCTCAATTAGACCGGCACTCTGAAGATGTCTGGCCAAGTGGAATTGCTTCTTAATCTGTAGACCCTCCAATACCTGTAGTGTGATAGCAGCAATAAAGTGAGGTGCATTGTCGGACCATAGACTTTCACAGTGTACATGGCAGTATTCTTTCATATGGAAAGCCTCAACCCGTTTGCTGAATGCACATATCACTAATAATACATATTTGTAATTTTGGCATCACTCCATCTCTATGAAGTCAAAATGAATCACTTTAAATGGCATGGAAGAAGGTGCTGGTTTCCCTTCCCAATTGTATGTTGTAGACAGATCATACAGTTCTGAACTAGTTGATCTGAATTGTTGGGTATGTTGTCATTATTCCATACTGGGTCTAGATGTTTACAAATAACTTTCACAATGATATGAGCTGGCCCATATGCCATAGTAACTACAGCTGTTACAGAGGTGTTGGACAGCATCCATCTCTGCTTTTTGTGATCAACCCAACAACCCTCATTATCCAACCCTGCTGGGCGAGAACCCCATAGTTTAATTTCCTCTGCTGTGGGTTCGGCCTGAATTTCTTTCATGCTACTAATGCCCTCTCCCATCATCCCGCTCTCTGCAACCCATCTAGCAGAGTCCAACACATACATTCTTGATTGAGTCTCTGTGGCAGTTTGCGTGGCTAAATCGTCTGTGAATGCATTCCCTCTCCCAATATCGTCAGTCACTCTCTGGTGTGCTGCACATTTAATTATGGCTAGTTTAGGGAGAGCCAATGCTGATAGTTGTACTATCAAGCGACCATGTTGAATTTTAGTACCATGGGAAGTCCAAAATCCCCTCTCGACCCATAGTCTTAAAGTTGTGAGCTACTCCAAAGGCGTACTGGCTGTCTATTTACTCCGAGCCCCTTGGATATCTCACAAGGTCTAGTCCAAGCAATTATTTCTGCAGCCTGGGCAGAATGTGAGTAATTCCCCTACTCTCGATAATTGTCTAAGGTGGTGGTTGGGTAGGCAGCAGTATAAGTGCTGTCTGGGAGTTTGACACAAAAACCATCCCCGTCCGGGGATGGGAAGGGTGTCACTCAAGTCAATTCTCCCTTTGGTGTCTTGTTCAGTGACATAAAGACAATCATGGGTAGTATAGTTAGTACTGTCCTCATTTAGAGGAGGTTAAAGTTTGGGCGGATCCAAAGAACATTTTGATGTGGGGTGCAAATAGAATGCGCTCATATCTCATGAGCCGGGCAGATGTGAGATGCTGAGTTTGCGTTCTATTCAGTAGTACATCTACCGAGTGAGGCACCATCAGAGTTAAGGAGTGACCCAAAACCATGCATTCACTCTGTTTAACGGCGGCAGCGGCCGCACCCTTGCAACAGGGTCTAACGTGGAGGAAAAATAGCCGCATGGCCGGTTCCTTCTTCCATGTTCCTGTGTCAAAACAGCCAAAGCACAGCCATCTCTCTCATGCACAAACACAAACTCCTTGCTATAATTTGGTGTTTCCAATACTGAAAGGGGCCCCTAGGGGTCCCTCGTGCTATGGAGACAAGGCAATGACCATACACGAAAATATGCGCCAGACACGAGGTTTCAAAATCCCAATGCTAGGGTTTATTGCAAGCAAAAGATAGTATCAATTGGTCAATTCTGATCTCACGCCCCGCGATGTGAGTTTCCTAGACCTCGAGGGACGCAAGAGAGCGAATTACGTACATCAGTTACATATATACAAAATGCATATCATACAATCAGCAAAGTCATGTTCAACACCCCTCTGTACTAAGTTCCTTTGAACTCTGGATGACGATGGACATATCCGACGAATACGACGATCATAATGCTTTCGATGTCTATTCTAGTAACAATGTGCAATTTAGAAAGTGCGGAGGCATCTTTTAGAACACAGTGGTTCTGTTCTTGGAAGCAATCTGTACATGGGGGAAGAGCCACATTCCAAGCTTTACTATCTGAGGTACTATTCGTGTCCTGGGAGCCGACACGTTCTAAGGGGTTTTGCAAAGGGGGGGCCGTAAGAGAAGCATAATTCAAGCCTTTAACTGTATTATTCTAACAGTCTACCATCTTACGAGACTGGCTGGCAGCTGTGAAGTGATTTAATGCCCTGCAGCGTCCTCCCAAGGCTACAGAGAGGGAGCGTGGGCATTCCTTTCTGGGCTACTCATGAGTAGTTCAGCAAACTCTTCAGTCCCGCGACCTTGTCCTTTCATATTCAGACAACCATGTTAACAGTTGAGCAGAGTAAGCAGAATCCGCAAGAATTGCAAGCTGCAAAGCAGTTTTTTAGACAGAAAGCAATGAGCAATGGTTAACCAGCAAAATGGCGATTCTGCTACGTTTAAAATGGCCGCTTGTTGGTCAAGCATAATAGTCTATATTTCTATAATTCGGTGCATAAGACGGTTGGCCCACGGCCATCAAGTTACGTCTGTCATTCAAATAAAGGGTGTTCATTTTTCCATATTGACAATACTGGTGCGGAACATAGCGCCGTTTTGAGCACATCAAAAGCCTTCTGAAAATCTGTATCCCAAGATAGACTGTCAACTAAGGTTTAATCAAAATTCGGAATCCATTGTCTACAATAAGAAGCCATTCCGATAAATGCCCCAATATCTTTATGTATTTGGTACCGCCATGTCAGAGATGCTTTGTATTCTTTCAGGTGCAAGGCGCCTAGCCTCCTTCGACAGGATATTAGCCTAAATGGGCGACCTCCTGTTGACAATACTGAATTTTTTTTTTTCAAAGATGCTTTGACCATTGTCCGCTAGATGCTTCAGTAACAAAATGGTACCCTCCTTACAAGCGCTTTCTCAATCTGCAGCAATAAGCAAGCCATCTATGCATTGTGCAAGTGGAAGGTAATTTCAGCATGTTTAGTTGTTCCTTTAGGGCCCTACTATAAATGCTAGAACTCGCAGTGTACCCTTGCGGTATTCGTGTGAAAGTAAAGGAACGTCCCCTGAGGGTGGAAAAAGCAAACAAATACCTATTATCTGGGTGGATGGGGATGGCAAAAAAATTCAGGTCAATGACTGAGAAATGAATGGCCTTTGCGGGAATCCTAGTCGGAATGGTAGTGATGTCAGGAACAATGGGAAACTGTGGTGCTACTACCTTGTAAATCGCTTGAAGATCAATAACAAAACGGTAGATTAAAGCATTGTCCCCTTTCTTGTATAAAGGCAAAACGGGGCTATTACATGTACTACCAGAGATCTCTACTATTACACCTTGCTGCATTACATCAGACAATACTTTTAAGTGCATGCTCTCCATCAACTGAAACTTTATATTGTGGGATGCAAGGCAATGTAATACTTTTTTTTTTTTAGAACTATTTGCACTGGTTCAACATCTAGAATTCCCACATCATTGTCATTTACTGCCCATAGATGTGTAGGTACCTGGTGCAACTGACTAGGTAAAGGCAAAGCCATGAA
The DNA here is from genome assembly GCF_040938575.1 of Ambystoma mexicanum. NCBI lineage: Eukaryota > Metazoa > Chordata > Amphibia > Caudata > Ambystomatidae > Ambystoma > Ambystoma mexicanum. The sequence goes on along the minus strand of NC_090934.1, from coordinate 1,264,761,135 downwards.
TTGTGAGGTGGAATTCTGCTGGGGGGAAATGGTCATATGCTCCATCTAGAGAGAAGTAAATTATTGCGTGCAATTTCTTCAATAAATTCAATCCCAGCAGATTTTCACAGCAGTTGGTTGTCAGTAAAAATGGACATGAGTCAATGAAAGGTCCTAAAGAAATTAGCACCAGTTTAGAGACCGGTCTTCCTACTGGGGTACCAGAGAACCCTACTGATAACGTTTTGTTGCCCTGGCAGGGGAATATCTGGAACCTTTGAGTGGTCAATAGAGCATTCTTGCACTCCCGTATCCACCAAAAATGTGTGCGCCCTATCCCACTATTAATTTCTATATAGGGTCCTTTCTGGTCTACAGGGATAGGAGTAGGTTCCAGATCCTGCTTCAAATGTCGCTGGATATAAAGTAATCAGTGAAATGTGTGTGTAGCGTTGTTGAAAACGTTCACGCTCCTAGTATTCTGTTGCCCATTCTGATTTCCTACATTGCTGTCATATTGCTGGTTTTGGGAAAACTGATTCCTATTTGGCCCTTGCATGCCATTGCTATGTGCTCTCTTCTACTGGGCATTCCATTTGCTTTTTGCTGGAGGAACGGAAATTGTGCCCTCCAGTGCCCTCCTGCTTACAATATGCACATTGATTTATATTCCCAGTCCCTGTAATGCGGTAAACTGTCTTCTGAGCATTCCCTCTGCGTGGTCCTCTCGCAATTTGCTGCAAGAGTACCCTAGTCTTTAAGTCAATCCTTTTTTTCTTTTCAATCTTCTATTCTCATAATAATGGGCCATATGTAGAATTTCGGATTGTGACTTAGTATGCCATGCACTTTCAGAGGCAGTGATTTGAGACTGAATGTCTGGAAATAGCCCACGTACAAATGTATCAACAAAACTCTTTCCTGGTTCGGAACTCAAATCCTGGCCACTAATACTCTGTGGCTTCCTTTGTCTTCCCTTGCATGCAGGAGGTCAATTTATCCCAAATGATTCTTTTCTCAGGCACCAAAGTCTTAAGTTTGGCTACAATGTGATTCAGTAATATTAATATGTTCTGTGGAGGTTTCTTGCCAGCTTTTGCTTTTCTCAACCTATCAGCTAGTTCGAGTGCAGCCCATCTATCACCCATGACAGGTACATCGTCTACAGACCTAACCTGTTGCCATAAATCTGCCGGCAGGATGACCGGGCATAACAAGTGTATGTCCCTTAAAGTAAAAACAGAGGCGTTCAAAACACTATTTTTATATATTTTTTTTCTTATAGAACCATATGGGATTCTTCCTAATGTCGGGGATGGATTGTTTGAGTGTTTACTTCCTGTTTTGAAAAGGGGACATGTACAAATTGCGAAATGTAATACGATGGGGTAATTGTTGCAGCCCCACCATCTACGCCTGCTTCCTCCTGGGCCGCAAGTGTAGGGGACTTCTCTTATGGGCAATTGCGCAGTGGGATTCTCAGACTGTTTATTAAGGTGTAAAGCTAGGTCGAGGGATAGTGAGGATAGCGAGGTGTCATCTGAAAACGTGTGTTTGTGTATTGTCCTAATCTGTGGGGCGGCACCATTTTTTTCTTAAGGCACTTGTCTTGTAAATATTCAGCCATAACTTGTAACACCTTTTTTTTGAATGCTCAGGGAATTTTGACTTAAAGTGTCATGGATCTCCATAGGGGAGATGGATGCATCTGAGAGCATCTTTAGTGATGATGCACATCTCTTCAGTGGGGAGGGTACTTTTCTGGACATATAATGTATTAAATGTAGGACGAGATCTGACTAGGTACAAGTCATTTTATTTTAAAAGAAAATAAGTTGGATCCGTGGTGTCGTGCTCCTTCCAATGTAGTGAGGGTGCAAACTGAATAGTGAAGTCGCTGTAAGTCAGCGGGTACCGCTGTAGCAGAGTTACATCATAACTGGGCAAGTTCATCTCCGTAGCGTTCTAATAAATGTCTCCACTCATCCTTATAAAAGTCGGGCAAAGATTTAAGAGTAGCTGCCCCCCCTTTTAACATATATTCTTCCACTTTCAATTCTAAGTGTCCTTTTACTTTTCTTGTTAGTGCGCTATGAAGTCCTTTCCTCTGGATGCTAAGGGATCGTGTATCTTGCGTAAGAGGGGTACTGGCAGTGCCAGGGGTTGCTGATGGCAAGTGCTGATGCAACTCCTGTTTGTTAGGAGGTAGAGGACATGTATCAAAGCGTGTGTCTGGAGCTGGTAGTGGCAGTGATGCTGGCACAGGCATCGGTGCAACATAGGGAGGAGGTGCTGAAGGCTGCGCTCGCCTTACATTCAGCAGCTTGTCTATTAATTCATCAGATGCATGCCATTCTTTTGATGGGTATATTTTCTGTTCCTCTAATTTGAATTCTATCCATTTCCCTTAATACCTCTTCTTGTTTCTGTCGATCGCGTGCGAAAGCTTTTTCAGCTTGGGTAATGTCTACGTGCAAATTTCTCCCTACTTTTGAGGTGTTTGGTAGCTTCCTTGCACCAGTCCCTAATTGCGTCAAAAGCCGCAGGCCTCTTTCTTCCTCAATAGTACTGACTCAAGGTTCTGTATTCTAGAAAGCCACTGAAGTTCCACTTCATGTCTGGTCTGGTGGTGCCAAATATTGTTAAACACTATAGCTCCTAACCCAAACTTTATGTACATCTCATAGGCAGGTGACCCTTCCGGCGGGCCGGCTGACTATGTTCTAAATCATTTTGCTGTCTTCTCTTGCAACAAAGCGTTGCCCAACAAGTCAACAACTTACTGAAACCAGGCATACTTTAAAAAAACAATGACTATCACCTGGCAAATATTTTGCTCAAAATGTCTAAACAAATATCCCAACAGTTTCAGTTTGAAACAAACTCACCTGATTCAAAATCAATCCCTCATCAAACCGAACAAACCCCTCGTGTCCTCCCAGAAAGCCAAACACAGTCGCTGCCTTTGGTCCAGGATTCTCGCTGTGACTACTTCCTAGGCGAATGAAGATCACGAGTAGCAGACTCTGAGAAACAGTCTTCTTGCAGGGTCCCCCGATACTCGCTGGTCCCAGTCAGTTCACTCTGTCCTCGGAAAACTATGGGTTGTCGTTGGAAGTAGTCCCTATTTGGGCGCCATTTGTTAGTCCCAAATCTGAGTTACTGCAAAAAAATAACAGTCACGCAAACAAATATATAACGGTTTATTTCACTTAAGCGGTCTCAGGTTTGTGTGTCTGACAGGCAGTCATAGAGAAATTGAGCCATTTACATGGCGGCCAGTCGGCCTTATGTACATTTTTAGGAATCATTTTGGTTGTTGCATTACAGATAATTTGCAACCTATGTATGCATTTTCCCCGAAAACACAGTGAATTTCACCCCACGTCATGTCTGTACAATTGACTGCTTTTCAGGGCAGCGCAGTTCACGCAGTTCTTGGTGCAAGGGACAGGGAGACCTTCTTTGCATATCTTTATTTAGGTTTGTCTTTGCTCAAAAGGTCATTCTGCTTTTCGGCTCAGTAATTTGCTTTATTCTGTATTTTCAGAAAGTGCATAGCACATTATGTTTTTAAAAACATTTGCGTGTAAATTAGCTTCTGGAAAGCAGGAGCCAGGAATCCAAACTATCTGGTATCTGTTTTCGTGCTGGCCTGTTCATGGCTCTCGAAGCTGACAAACATTTAGCTAAGCATTCCTCGTGGAGACACGTCTGCTATCTTTTCATGCTGCAATTATTTTCCGCATAAAATAATAAAATGTAGTTTGAACGTGAGTTGCGAATGCTTTAAATGAGTTATCTTAGGCCAACACAAATGGATGCTTTTTTACACTCCTGGAGCTGCTGGAAATGCTCAGTGATGTTAGCGCAGGCAGATGGTGCTTCTACCTTGAAGCTGCCAGGAGCTACGATGGATCAGAGGGCCAGACAGGCATCCTACGCATTACCAGATTCATTTAGTCTGCCGAACCAGCAAGCGGACTCTCATAGGCAAGATTACCTCAACAATGACACTACCCTCCACCAGAATACCAATTATGAATGCTGCCCGCATTTTGTCATGCTTACCACAAGGTTTGCTGTGTTTTTGTCTCATTTTTTTTCTTGTTTTATTTTTTTCTTGACCAAACCCTAGAGTTGTGCCTCTGTACAAAGTGGTTAGGGACAAAGACTGTCTTTGGCTCGACTGTGGTCAGGCTTTTGAGGTTTCCCCGAGTGTCATGATGAGCTGTGGCATGTTGAAAAACCATGCCCAAGAAAGCACACATGGCAAGGCCCTTCAACGTATTCCCCCCCCAAACCCTGAAACTGCCATGAACTGCCAGGTTCTATCAATGGGGAAGCTGGACGAAATATGGGCACATTTAACTGAGGGTGGAACTATGGCTTCCTTCGGATGTACTCGTGGTCATATGGTTTACGGCCGTCTACCGCTGTTTAGAGTTTGAATTGTCGGTGGAGTGAGCCCGCGCTACAGAATGACACTGGATTTGGCAATAGTGTTATTTGGATTTGGTCCATTGGGTGCATTTTCCTTCGTAGCACCCGTTCCGTCATCTGTGGAGGTGTTGCGATATGTTGGCGGACTGAGACACCCATTGATTTATTGGTTTCCCATTGGCGAGAGATAGGCAATTTGTCACCCCCAGATACCTACAGAAGGTTCACCATTCGGAGGCCACGGTGTTTTTGCCATTGAGGGTGCCAGAAACAGCCCAGTCAACACTGTGTTGAAGAGATTTTTGGATGTTTTAAATTATCCCCTGAAGAATGTTCTCCCTAGATGGGTTTTGAAGAACAGAAACATGTTGGGATTGATATTTTAACACATTGAGATTGTTTTGTTATGTGATATCTTTTGTGTTCTGTGAATTTGTATGAATTTTTTTTATTATTTTTTATTCTTCAGAATTAGATTCTTCTATTAGAAACAGCACTGTTATGTGAGGGTTGTTTTAAAAAATATTTTTCGAAACGCATTGAATAAATATTGTTTTTTGTAGGGTAATCTAAGCACGCAGTCCATTTTTTCAGGACTTGAAGTGCTGGGAGATCACACAGCTTCTAAATCTGGGTGGGAGGGTGTGAATGGAGAAAAAGAATCATCTTACTCTTTACTGTATTATATATTCCCTCTGAGCAGGCCAGGCTTCCTGAAAGTTCCCTAGTTCTGCTAGGAACTTTATGGGAATGGTTATAGTGGTGTGTGAGGCAGGAAACCTCATAGGCGGAGGACAGGCGCTTTTGGGGGTTAATATACCCAGCCTTTGACTAGCTGCCACAATCTGGGCTGCAGTTTCTATGTCCTGTTAATAGAAGGATTCAATTAAATGTTACGTCAAAGGGGGTGCAGGGTCTAGAGTCAGACATTGGAGACCGTTTTTTCTCACAATTCGCCATTTATTAAATAATAAAGGTGAGACAAACGCCTGACTTTCCCTAACAAATGAAGACCAAAGAGAATTGCGTAGTGTCTAGAACATTTCTGTCCCTCACACAAATACATACAACAAAACTCCTACAGGAATTGTATGACGGTTTCAACTTCATAAAATAACATAAATTGAACCATAAAGAAAACAGGAATCCTTGTGACCAGGGTTGTATCCCCTTCCCCCTGGATCAATTCAGGATGTTTCAAACTAAAGTTCAATTGTAGGAAAGTAATGTTTACGTCCAGAGTTCCACTTCAGGTAGAATACAGTTCTTTTCATCCATTCTGTCTTTCACTTGGCAAAGTGACTTCCAAGGCTTCTTACTCTTAAATTTTCACAACTTTCTGAACCACAAAAGACTCTCTCTAGAACAAGTTGAGAATTAAATGTAAAGAGTTTGTTTTCTGAAAGACCAATTACTTTCTATCATTTCCTTTATTCTTCATAAGCAACATTGTAATCGGTATGGTTCATTCAGTAAGTTATACTTTAGTGAGGATGGTTATACCACAGTTCATCAAAACACAGTAGTGGAGTTGCCACCTCTTTTCCACCACAACCTTCTATCACAGTACTTCAAATCTTTTTCTTGGTCCAATCGCCTGCCAGGACTAACCACTATTTGTCCCTTTCCTGGTGTACTTGCCTGCCAGGATAAAGCTCCTACTACTGTGATTTGTACTCTGTGGTGAGGTTTGTTCTACACTTTCTACACTTAACTCTTCAATTTTGAGTTGAACCAACAACTGTTTCTTGGGGTAAGTCTTTTTTAACTTGCAGCACAATTGGACAACTTCTTTCACACACACTTGTTGTACAAAATGACAATGATTCTCGCATTGATCTGTTTTCCCTAGGCAATGCAGGTCAGTTACCTCCCCCTTGATTCCTTCTACACGGGGGGGGGGGGGTTTCTTGTGCGGTCTTTGATTTTTCTGTACAATCTATTGGCTGCTGGCAATATGTTACAACTTTCTTCCAAAGGATATATGGGACTGGTGCATTCAAATTGCCTTGTTGTTACTTTAAGCTTTCTTTGAGTTTGGCAATGCAGAATACACTGTCCCTTTATTGGATGTCCCTCTTTTGGAAAGTTATATTCACTATGCTTGTTTATTGTCCCCTTTTGTCCTGGAAAATGCGGGTTAATATAGCCTCTGATTCGATATCTCCCATTTGGGGGATTACATTCGCTTTGTTCAGCTATTGCCCACTTTTAGCTTTGGCATGTAGGTTACAATATTCTCCTGTTCGCTTTAATGTAAAAATGTGGTATTCTAAAGGTCTATGTATGCCCAGCAGGCTATTTCGGAGTGCCCTGGGGTTACCTCGAATAGACCAACTCACTGGTATGTCCTGGCATCTCCGTTGGACTCACTGTTTATGCTTTTTCCACATCAGGCCGTTCTGACGTTTGACAGCTCCAGATAGCTTTTCTCCACCTGCGCTGGCTGTCAGTGGAGCACTCGCTGCTCCATACGCGCTTCAGGGAGAAGGTTTCACCAGAGTGCAATGCAGGACACTGAGCATTTCTCTCTTCTGGGATAGCCGGTCTTCACACTGCTTTCCACTGAGGGTCCTCTGCATTGGTCTGGTCATGGCAATGCGGCGGCTCCAGCCTCTGCTACCTCCTGCTGCTGCTCCTTCTGCGGCTTTCTACTGACCTGAACCTAGCAGACATTAAGTATTTAAAGGTCCCGCTCAGGTGTGACTCATTAGAACAACTAGACCAGTTAGTATGGTTTAGTGACTCTATGCCCCTCTTCTTCGTCTCAGTACGAAGAGCATTATGGTACTTGACGGCGATAATGTTCTTAGTGGTTGATGGGCCATTCAATCTGTTTGGTTTATATGATATGGTTTATATGATATATTTTATGGGAAGATTTTAAAGGAGGTAATGGTTTTCTCTGGGGTTTATCCAAACCTAATGAAAAATCATAACCACTAAAAGTAGTTACATTCTCTCCCTGTTCCCTACATACGTCCTGTTCATATTTACAAAAAGGATCTCACACTTCTTACCTTCAGGAGGGCAGGTCCTACTGTGGCAACATGCAGTCAAATACTTAGGAATTAGGAGACCCTCACCCTCAGAAGAGAACAAATGCTGCATATCTCCTGACGGAGTCACTACATTCCCGTAACCACCTCATGTGATCCTTCCCCTTGCTACTGCCAGCGTTACAATCGGGTAGCTTCTGCCTTCCCCAGGCCACATAGAGCAGACTTTAGGCTGGGATTCTGTGATGACTCTGCAGGATTCATCACATACCTTTTTTGTTCCTGTTTTGTGTTTTTTTGTGGGTGTTGCAACTTGCTGCCTTATGGCTACTTCAAGGCACTTGACCATTAGACATTTAAAGCAAAACAATATAATGAAACCTCAACATAATATAACATGAGCACATCAGCTAGTATAAAAGGAAACAAACATCACATTCTCTCACCAAACCCCCCAAAAGTGAATAAGTACATACAAATGCAGGTAAGAAAAACAGCAACACTCGTGGGTTCTAGTTAACTTTCATTTAGATTTGGCAAAAGAACACATTGATCCCAACAGACTATTACACAACGTGTTTCTCCAGCATTAAAGCATGTTATAGCATAGCATAACAAAGTGTAACATAACCACCCTTGCCATTTCTAAGCATTCCAAATAAATGATGCAACCAATCAAACAGCAACAAGCATGTCCCACTTGCAACACCTATAAGCCAAAACTATTGGAGTACAGATGGAGAGGAATGGCATGAGGAGGGACACATGGTCTGTAGGTGTTTGGTTATATGCCCACCCATTGCCTGCCCACAGCCATTCTAATTCCTAAGCCCATTCCTGCTTCTGCCCACCCAAAACACCTCCTCATGGCAACTCTTTGAGCTGGCTTTACTCAAGCCTCATCATTCCATTAAAAGTGCCTGCCAGTGTTTGTTCGAAGCAGTCTTCTGAGAGTTAATGACTTAATTGAAGTTGTAAACTCACTACTGGTGTAATAAAAATTGCTTACCAGGCTTGCCTTCAGCCACTCGATTTATAAGCACTCTGCGTGTCCTTCACTCGAGTCCTGTTAAAAAACCTGCATTGGCAAAGCAAACATTTTTAGCTTGTGCATAGGTTTTAAGCTTTTGCCAGGCACTGCTATTAGACGCCCAGATACTCGCATTACATAAATTGTCATGTTCTCTGTGTATCATCCCCATCGGCATGCTATGTTTTCACAGGATGTCAATCATACAATGGTAATACATTATGCATTGGAAAGCTGTCTTCACATGATGCTTTATGCAGTGGCTGTACATTATATAATATGGCATGTCATGTCTATGCAGTCTGCACATTGGCTTGGCATCCATGACTATAAATCATGTAGCATGTGATTTTCAATATCTTATACATTACAATGGTGTGGTAAACAACGAAATACATAATAATAATAATGTTAATGTCACCATGTTATTGAGATTTATACTGTGCACTGCTGCCAATTTCATGGTCTTCAGGTGGATCTGAAAGGGAAGGACTGTTTGGCTTAGTGGGATGGAGAGGGAGAAAGCGAGAGCTTTGCTATTGGTAGATTCAGTACGGAAAAAACGATTAATGTGTTGGGTTTGCTTTTAGTTGATGTGGGTTTGGTGGTGTGCTCTGTGTGCATATGGGATTGTTCAGGTGTCTGGTGTGGTTTTCTGTGGGGGTTTAGCGTTTGGTGAGTCGGGTGTTGTAGATGGTGTGCACTTTGTGTGATTTTGAGTTTGCCGTGGTAGCAGTGTGTGCGTGTGTTTTATTTGGCAGTTGAAGGTGAGTTTGTAGTTAAATTGAATGTTTTTGTAGGGTTCGTGGTGAGAGTGGGCTGTGCTTTCTTGTGGGCTGCTTTGGTTTGGCTGGGCTTAGGTCCTTGTATGGTGCTTGGAGTTATTATCTTTCTTTTGTTGGCTGGGGCAGATTTGGTTCGATGTAGGAGAATGCTGATGCACCAAATTTCAGCTTTGAGTATTGCTTTGGTTCGAGGCGAATGGCATTGTGTGATCTCTGGGTTCGATTTGGGCTGGAGATGGAGATTGTTTCCTGTATGAATTCTGCTCCGTGGCTCTGGCTTGCTCTGTGGATTATGCAAAGCATTTTGTAAGATTATTTTCTTGACTGGTAGCCATTATAGGGTGCTCAGTGCTAGTGTGAGGTGCTCTCTTAGTGAGTCTGAGGAGCAGTCTTGCCTCTGTTTTGTTTTTGCTGTTTTTTAGTGAGGTAGTTTAGCATTCGCAGGTAGATGCTGTTGGCGTAGTCTTTTCTAGGCTAATGGCGTGTGCTCTTTATGGGAAGGTGAGGAAACGTAGCTAGTTTGTGCATAGGTGGAAGAAGCACTTTTTTACTACTGCATTGACTTGTGGTTCGAGTGTTAATTCGTTGTCCATTCATATTCTGAGATTGTTTACTACTTTGAAAGGTTCCAGTGGGATTCCCATTTCTCCAGGCCATGATGGGTTGTTGGGCGCAATCATGATTTCTGTTTAGTCCAGATTGAGTTTAAGGCTGTTGGTGCTCATCTACTCATTTAATTCTGTGAGGCAGTTGATGTGGGATTGGTCTGGTTCTCCAGTAGTGTTGGTTTTATAGATGGCTTTGCGTATCAATTGCGTAGTTGAAGCAGGTGAGTGCATGTCCTTTTGAGATTGATTAGTGGGACAACGTAGAAGTTGAAGAGTAGTGGCGAGAGGGATGAGCCCGGTGGAACTCTACAGGTTGGTGTGTGTGGTGCAGAGTTGAAGGGGGTTGGTCAGGTTGTTTCCGTTCTTGATGTTAGAAAGGATTTCAACCATAATAAAGCCATGTTGCTGATTTCTATTTCTCAGTCTTTTGATGAGGTTTCTGTGGTGAACTGTTTTGAAGGCTGCTGATAGGTCTACTAGTATTAGCACTGAGGTGATGTTGGAGTCAGTGGTAATTTTCAGGTCGTCCCAGATGGATAGTAGTGCTGTTTCCATTCCTCTCGTGGGTCTGAAGCCAACTTGTGCTTGGTCTAGTAAGGGATGTTTGAGATTAGTCTGTTAGGCCTTTTATGTTTCCTGCAGGGTCTTTGAGGAGTGGTTTAATGTATGCCACTTTGAAGTATTCTGCAGGCGTTTCTTTGGTGAGGATATTTTTGTAGATGTCTGGTGGGCAGGGGTCTGCTTGTGATTCTGCTTTGTTGCTTTGACTATGTTGGTGTATTTTTCTGTTGCAATTGGACAGAAGTACTTTAGTCTTGTGGTTAGTTTCAGAGTTGGCTGGTTGAAGGTGTTTGTCTTATTCGGCATACTCTTGATGACTTGCTGGATGTTTGAAATTGTCTTTGAAATGGTTTGCAAGGTCATTAGTGTTTACAGGAGGGAGTGGGTGTGTTGCAGGCTGTTGGTTTCTTAGCTGGTTGGTGATGCTGAACATATCTTTCTGGTTGTTGCTTGCTTTTGTGATGCGTTTGGTGTATTTTATTTTTTTATTTTTTTTGCTTTGACGGTTTTGGCTTTGTATAGTTGTCTGTTTGATATGTGATATTCATTCTTTTTTTTCTGCCTGTCGTTATTTTTCCTCCATTCTAATTGCAGTTTGTTTTTTGCTTCAGCTATCCGAGGTGATCTGTGAACCATTTTGCTGTTTTCTTTTGCGCACGGGTGAATTTTTGTGGTGCAATATAGTCTAGTGTTTTCATAATACATTTTTGTATTGTCTGTTTCTTTTATCTGGATTGATTCTAAGACGTCACTTGGTGGTTTTGTGGATTCTAGTCTGGTGTTGAGGTCCATGGTGTTTAGTGATTTCCAGTTCTTTTCTGAATTGGAGTTTTTTTTTTTAGATGGTTGGCTTGCATATGTTCGGTGGTGGATCACAAAGGGTATTAAGAGGTTGTCACGCAGGGAGAATCTGCATTAGGGATGCAGTTGTAACCAGCTTTCATTTGCTGAAAATTGCATTTAGGGTGTACCCTAAAAATACAGAATTCTTTATTGTATTTATTGGGTATTTATAATGTGCCTTTACACAATGTGTTTTGGTGTTTTGAGGTGCAACAAGAGGGAGGGTGAGCAAAGAGGACAAAACAAACAATCCTTCTAGGCCTTGTGACATTCAGTTTGTGCAGAAGCATTGTTGCTAGTTGAGAAGTTGCTGTTTAAGCTGCGTTAATGTTTTCTTCTTCAAACTATATATTGAAATCTTCTAGTATGATCAGGTGGTCATATTTGATTGAGATGTCGGTAATAGTGTTTACAAATGTCTGTGAAGGGTTGCATGTCGACGGTCTGTAGATGAGTAGGAACAAAAGGTTGGGTTGGTTTGGAGGTCCATTACTAGGTGGAGGAGTGATTGACAGTTTGGGATGTTTAGAGATGGTGCTGTTGTGATCCTTCTGTTAATTTGTTTCAGTTTAAAGTAATTGGGAAGGGCTGTGTGTGCAAGTACCTTAAATTCTTGTTAGCCAGGTTTCGATGAGGAATAGGATGTCTGTTCCACCATCACTGAGGAGATTGTATATTAACCTGGCATTGACTAAGTTGCAGTGACTCATTTTGTTGCCAGAATTTTGTTTGTCTCTTATAGGCGGTGTTGGTGACTTGATTTGGTATTGGTTTTTCTTTCCTTTTGACTCTACATTGGGTTTTGCTGTGCAAGCTGTGTGGCAGTTTTTCGTTGCTTCCATTTCTTTGAGTAGCTCTAGAAAGTTGAGTTTTGGGTTGATGTGGTCTTTGGAGTTGTCTGCTCATGCTGATGGGGCTTGTTCCATCACCTGTTTGGTGTGTTGAAGTCACTTGGTTCAATTTTGGGTGTTTGGGGGGGGCTGATTCTTGAAGTGGGTTGTTTGTTGATAGGTAGCGTGACAAATCACATGATTTTGATTATGGAAGAGAGCCCCTTTGCCAGGACACAAAATGCAGAATTTCTTGGTGCTAGTTAGAAACATGTTGTGGTAGGTTGAGAGGATTGGTCTTTCCATCTGGTTTGTCCTTTTCATGGTGCCTTCTTGTGTCTGTCTTCGTGGAGCATGGCATTTTGTTATTGTTGGGTTGAGAGCTTGTTGGTTGTCGTTTGTTTGAATTGGTGGGGTTTTAAAATTAGAATAGCGTTTGAAGACCTAGACAGCCTACCATAAAAGACAACGCAGACTTTGATTGAATGTTGAAAATTGCAAAAGTAATCCAGGCTTGTGGGTACAGCTGGTCTGGTTGGCAACTTGTGAATTAGTAAAGCAAATTCGAATAATTCAAAGTTTTAGAAGTTAGTGTGGTGTTGGGATAGGGGACCCCTGCACTTGCTGAATCCCATGAAAACTGGTCGCAAATCACTGGATTGACGGTAAGCCGGGGAGAAACCCTGTCAAAAATAATTCAAAAAGATGAAGAAATCCAGGAGATTGCGCCCAATAAGGTAAGAAATGTATTTTGTTAGTATTAGCCCATCTACGATAACACGCGTTTCGACCAAATGGCCTTCTACAAATCAGGGCCTCGTAGATTAAGTTTGTGTTGAGTTTAATCCCATATTGGAAGGTTATTCAGTCATCCGTGTTGGCTGTTCATCAACCTGGTGGGTTTTTTGCCAGTGTGCTGAAATTGGAAGGGTCACATCCTGACTACCAATTTTACACAGGTGCTCTTGAATCCTCATCTCTCTCTTCGTGCTACCTATATATATCCTGTTACACGTACATATAATAGCATACACAACATACTTTGTTCTGCAATTCAATGTGTGTTTTATCCTAAATAATTTGCCATTTGGGCCTTACAATTCTTTAATCTTGTCCCATGCAAATGGGCACATTGTACAATAACCACATTTCCTGAAGCCAGGTTCATTCCTGGCGAGCCAGGTGACCGTTTTATCTTTCTTGTTTTTAAAGAACTAGCTTTTTTGAAAATAATTGAAGGTCTGTCATCAATGAAATTATACATGTTCATCTAGGTGAAGTAAGTGCCAGTGTCTCTGTAGAATTTTCCTAATTAATTGATGAACTTTATTAAATTGGGTTATGAACATTACTTTCATCTGTTTAGTCTCGGGCACACTCTTTGGGGTTACAGTATCTCCCTGTCGGAGATTCCTGGTTTTTTCAAATGCCTTTTGTAAACATTTCTTCGGATATCCTCTTTATTAACCGATTCCTCAAAAGTTGGCATTCCTCTTTGAATTGTGATCATCTTTACGATTTCTCCTAGCACAGATGTACTCCCCAAGAGGAATATTATGAATTGTTGAGCGTTGATGGCAACTTTGTGCATGCAGTATTGGGTTCACTTCTGTTGGTTTACGGAAAGTCCAGGTTTCTTAATGGTCATTCTGTACTTTAACCGTTAAATCCAGAAAATTAATTTGTTTGGGATTTTGCTCTCCAGTAGATTCTATCTCAAATTTATTGTGGTTCAACCTATTGATGAATTCAAGAAATGAGTTCTCTGATCCTTCCCAAATTATAAAAAATGTCATCTATGTATCTAATCCAAAGTTTAACCTGGTCATTGAATGCGGGATCCTGATATACCGTAAGATCTTCTAACATCCCCATGAAAATGTTTGCCAAGGCAGGGGCATATTTTGTCCCCATTGCCACTCCTCTGAGTTGCTGATCTAGACAATTATCAAAGGTAAATAAATTCGAATCCAATGTGATCTGCAGCATTTCCTTGATCATGTCAATTTGTAAATAATGAGGCAGAATCATTCTTGAAGGTGTAATCTATAGATGCTAGTGCCCATTTATGTTGTATTGACGTATAGAACGCCTTGACATCCAATGTGGCCAAAGTAAACAAATCTTGCCAGACAAATGATTCAAGTATTCGAATTAGACTAGAAGAGTCCTGTAGATATGACTTTACTAGACTGGCTCGTGGTTTCAAGATGCTATCCAGGTACTCCGAAAGGTTCTCCGAAACCCAACCAATACCATTTAAGATCAGACGTCCTCCAGGTACATTATGGTAGTTCTTATGAATCTTCGGAAGAAAGTACATGGTTGGAGTTATCGGGTTCTTGATGAGAAAATAGGTTCTCTCCATCTGTGATCAAGCCCTTCCTGTGCCAATTGGCTACTGATTCTTCAGTTTGATTCAGAATTACTTGACGATCAGCCAGATGAACAAGTTACTTTCTTACCTGGTAACGTTCTTTCGACGGGATGTTCCTCCGACGTATTCCTTATCTTTGATATACGTTTCCAGCTTGCTGGCCTCTGAAATATTTTTCTCTGTAGAGGGTGCTGCGCGTCGACGTCCGCCGAATCGATGTCCCTCGACGGCCACCGTATTGGCGCCGACGTCACCATGCCCATAAATAGACACGCGCTGCATCCGTTGCTCAGTTCCGTTTTGTAGTATAAGAAAGACATGCCTGAATTGGTTAGTAACCTTGAAGGAGCAAAAGCTGCAACCACAAGGAAAATTATCACTGCGGGGATGGATGGGAGGGGCGATGAGGAATACGTCGGAGGAACATCCCGTCGAAATAACGTTACCAGGTAAGAAAGTAACTTGTTCTTCGAAGGGATTGTGTCCTCTGACGTATTCCTTATCTTTGATAGACTCGCATAGCAGTGGTAAGTAATTGGAGGAGGGAGTGATAGTGTTATATATCCCTTTAGGGATGGACCGAGTGTAGAACGGCTTTGCCAAATCTGGTCTCTTGAGCAGTGGAGGAATCCAGATTGTAAAATGTTGTGAATGTATGTGCGGACGACCATTGAGCAGCCGCACATATGTCCCGGACCGGTACCCCTCTCTGGAGAGCCGAAGAAGCTGCGATACCCCTGGTTGAATGAGCCCTGAGGTTTTGGGGTGGCTCTTTCCCTGCTGGTCTATAACATTCCGGGATTGCCAAGATAATCCACCTGGAGATGGTTTGTTTTGTTATGGGTAGTCCCAATTTGTGACCTGAGTATCCTACAAACAGCTGGTCTGCTTGCCTGATTCTAGCCATTCTGCTGATGTAAAAGCTGAGAGCTCGCCTAGGGTCCAGCCTGTGCAGCCTTTCCTCCTCTTTCCCCGGATGGGGAGGAGGGTAGAATGAAGGCAAGGTAATTTTCTGAGTAATATGGAATTCAGAAACCACCTATGGGAGAAAATTAGGCTTCACCTGGAGGACAACCTTGTCCTCGTGGAAGATTGTATGTGGGGGTTTACAGGAGAGAGCTTGTAGCTCACTCACCCTCCTAGCCGATGTTAGTGCTACAAGTAGGACCGTTTTAAGTGTTAGAAATCTTAATGCGCAAGAGTGAAGTAGCTCGAATGGAGTGCCCACTAAGAAGTTTAAGACTAAATTTAAGTCCCATAATGGAACCTGGAATGGTTTTGGAGGGTAAACATTAGTCAAACCCTTGAGAAATTGTACCACTAGAGGAATTTTGAAATATGATGGTTCCTCCGCAGTGCGCTTGAAGATAAAAAGCGCTGTGAAATAGCCTTTTACAGTGCCAACTTGAAGGCCTGAGTTTGCCAAGTAGAGTAGAAACGATAGCACCGTTGGTGTATCGCATGAAAAAGGGTCGATATTCTCTTCCCTACACCAGCTGCAAAACTTGTTCCAACGGCAGCGGTATAAAGACTTTGTTGCTGGTCTTCTGGCCGAAAGCAACACCTCCATGACGTCATCAGGGAGATCCCAATCCTTGTACCTCAACCTTTCAGAAGCCAAGCGTGAAGGTTGAGGGTTCTGATGTCTGGATGGAGAACCTGACCTCTCTTCTGCGAGAGAAGATTCTCTTTGAGTGGAAGACGGGTTGGAGGACAGATGGACCTATCTAGAAGGTCCGAGTACCACGTTCTCCTGGCCCAGTCCGGGGCAATTAGGATCATGGTTTTCCGGAATCTTATCAACCTCCTGATCATTTGAGGAATAACAGGGACTGGTGGAAACGCATAGAGGAGTAGAAACTCCCAGTCCACTACGAACGCGTCTCCCAGAGCTCCTCTCGGGGGAAATTCCCTTGAACAGATCGCACTTCCTGTTGGTGCTTGTGGCGAACAGATCCACCTGAGGGGTTCCCCAAAGGGCGAAGATCTCTTTAAGGACTTCCTGAGCTAGCTCCCATTCGTGGGAGACTGTGCTCTACCTGCTCAGAGCGTCCGCTGTCAAATTCTTCTCTCCGACTAGATGGACTGCCGATGGAGAGATTCCTTCCCGCATTGCCCAAAACCAGAGCTGCATTGCCTCTCTGCACAGTGGTAGTGATCCTACGCCTCCTCTTTTGAGGTAGTGCATGGCCACCGTGTTGTCCGTCATTATCAGGACATTTATCCCCTGTACTGATGGCAGGAAAGCTTTCAGCGCTAGTCTGATCGCTCTCAGCTCTAATAGGTTGATATGTAGTCTGGACTCCGATGGAGTCCAACGACTGCTGATGGTCAAGTCGTTGGCATGGGCTCCCCACCCTGTGAGCGAGGCGTCTGCGACTACCGTTATCTCCGGCCATGGTTGCCAAAACAGTTCTCCTTTCAAGATGTTCTCTGAATAGGCCCACCACTGAAGGTCGTGGGCTACCTTGTCCGGAATCCGGAGGAGGTCTGACATTCTCCCTGAGAATTGTGACCACTGACTTCTTGGTGCCCACTGAAGAGATCTCAATCTCAGGCGAGCCTCTGGCACAAGGAAGATGCAGGATGCCATCAGGCCTAGCAACCTCAAAGTCGAAGGCTGGGAGACGTGGGGCATTTTGAAACTTTGTGACCATCTGCAGAATATCTTGAGCCCGCACCTCTGGTGGCGAGGCTTTTCCCAGGGAAGTGTCCAGGACCGCTCCAATGAACTGGAGTCTCTGAGATGGTATCATCTGTGACTTCTTTAAATTGAGGGAGAAGCCCAGTCTTTGAAGGAAGAGGCAGACATAATCTAGCTGGGTCCGGGCCTGTTCCGAAGATACGGCCCTGATCAGCCAATCGTCCAGGTAGGGATAGACGTGGATCCCTTCCCTCCTTAGACTCGCCGCCACTACGGACATCAGCTTGGTGAAGACCTTCGGGCGGAGGTCAGCCCAAATGGCAGAACTCGAAATTGATAATGAGCGTTGCCAATTGCGAACCTCAGGTATTTCCTGTGCTTGAGATGGATTGGCACATGGAAATAAGCATCCTGAAGGTCCAGAGATACCAGCCAGTCCTGGAGCTGGAGGGCCTGAAGGATCTGAGAGAGTTACCATCTTGAACTTGTCCTTCCTGAGGAACTTGTTCAATTCTCTTAAGTCCAGGATGGGTCTCAGTCTTCTGTCCTTCTTTGGTATGAGAAAGTAGGGGGGGTACCAGCCCTTGTTCCTGTCCGCTACAGGTACCGGTTCTATGGCACCTTTCTCTAGCAGGTCCAAAATTTCCTGCAAGAGGAACGGATCTGGAACTTTTCGGGAGCTGTTCCCCGGTGGATGACTCGGAGGGATGTGTAGAAAGGGTAGTCAGTAACCTTGGGCAACTGTCTCCAACGCCTAAGCATCTGACGTTATAGCCTGCCATTCTGTCAGATGGTGAGTTAACCTGCCCCCTACAGGTGTCTTGTGTGCAAAGGCCTGAGTGGTTTGGGGGCGGTTGATGCAGATGCCGAGGGTAAAGAGGCACCTGCTGCTGCTGCTGCGGTCTTAGTACCTTTGACCTGTCCACCTCGGGTGGATCTTCGTTGGCCTCTTTGCGCCGGCTGTCCTCTGCCTTTTCCGAATGCGGAATAATGGCGAAAGGACTTTCCTCTCCCAGAGGTTCCTGAGGGGCGAAAAGGAGTTTGGCGGATAGCAGCTCCTAAGGATTTTGCTGCTGCTTTAGAAGTCTAACTTTTCCAGACTGTCATCAGCCTTAAGAGCCGTCAAAGGGCATATTCAAACGTCTGGCCTGTACATCTGGAGCAAAGCCTGACCTTCGCAACCACGCATGCCTGCGGATTGTTGTACTAGCCGCCATGGCCCTGCTGATACTGTCAGCGGAATCGATGCCAGTTTGAAGAGATTCGCACATGGCATCTTTGCCATCTTGAATGATGTTAAGGAAGGCTTCCTTCTCCTCTCCATCGGGTATGCAGTCAGCCGCTGATGAAGCACACTCCCATAATGTGTGACTGAACCTGGTGAGCGTACAGGTGGCGTTGATGGACTTCAACACCATACTACAGGCAGAGAAGACTTTCTTTGCCATAGTCGTACCTCTTGTCATACCTGTCCTGTGGGACAGCAGGGTAAGCAGTCCTACTGCTGGATGAAGTTGCCGCTTGAACCACCAGGCTCTCTGGGGTCGGGTGTTTTGACAGGTATTCTGGGTCAGCAGCCGCTACCCTATACTTTGTCGACAGTCTTTTATTGACTGCTGGGATGACTTCGGGAGTCTCCCAATTGGATGCAATTTTTCTTTGTAGGGCTGCATGGAAGGGGACCACCGGGTCCTTCTGTGGGCCTTTGTCCAATATATCCGTTAGATCATCCTGTTGGAAAACAGATGAAGACGCAGACCAACCCATAAATTCAATTATTCTTGCCATCAGGGTTCTTTATAGTGTTTCGGCATGTTCCCCTGGGTCTGGCTTTACAAATTCCACTTCTGGGGAAGTGTCAAGTCCACTGGCCTCCATGAAGTGAGTCCTGTAGTTCCTTCAGCCTCCTTTCTTCAGAGGTGAAACCCTCTGCAGCAGGCAGTGAGGATCTCTGTAAACCAAAGGTTTCTTGGTCAGAGTCTTCTTTCTTCATAAATTGAAGAAAGACCAGGGTACTCTGATATCTGGAATGGAGTAAAGACCATCTCTAGGGCTGAAGGAGGCAAACTCGTCGTTATTGGACGAGAAAATGTCGAAGTTGTCGACGCCGATGTAACCGGCCTCGAAGGCGCCGAAAATGGCGTTGAAAAAACTGGAAGGGGCCTCGAAGAATTCGAGAGGATCGGGATCCTACTCGAGGGCATCGACGACTGGCTCGGCGTTGTGCCGGGGGCCCTTGAAAACACTGTTGGCTGTGGAGCCTTGGTCCTCTCATCAGCATCGACGTCGATCGACCGATGTGTTGAGGAACCCTTCGACAACGGCGTCGATGGCGCCGACCCGTGCGTCGAGGGAATCTTCGGCGTCGAAGGAACCCTCGACGACGGCATCGAAGACAGTGCCTTCTTACCCGATGGCTCATGGCGCTCTCGGGTGGAATGTTTAGCCGGGTGCTGCGACTCGCGGCGTTTTGATTTTTTGGGTTTTTCACCCGGGGTATCACCCTCAGCTGTCTTCGAGGGGGTCGAGGCCGCGTTCTCGAAGATGCTTAACATTTTCTTTCTGAATTCCTCCCACTCAGTTTGAGAACTGTTTGGTGGGATAGGAAACTCTTTCTGGGGACACCGAAGACGCCGAGGAATGGGACCTTCAACGTCTCTTTTTTGAGTGTCTAGATCTCGGCGAATGGTGGGAGCTGCTTCGAGATCTAGAATGGGAGTGTTTTCGACGGCGAGGAGACGAATGCCTCGACTCGGCCGACGAAACCTTCGAGGAGGTTTTGGCTGACTTACCTCTCGAGCTTCCCCTTTCGCTCCTTCAGGGCTTTCGCCGTCATGGACATGCAGTCCTCACACTCCGAACAATGGTGCTCAGACCCCAAGCGCCATAAGCAGACCCGGTGTCGATCCGTTATTGACATTTTTTTACCGCAGTCTCGACATTTCTTGAAGCCGGATCGCGGCGTCGTCGGTTCTGATGAAGAAGCCATCGAGAACGATAAGGAATATTAGTCGAACTAGATTTAGATAAACCTGACTGAACTGAGCAACGACGTTCCGAGGCCCCACGAAGCGCGGAAAAACGGAACTGAGCAACGGACGCAGAGCATGTCTATTTATGGGCATGGTGACGTCGGCGCCAATATGGTGGCTGTCGAGGGACATCGACTCGGCGGACGTCGACGCGCAGCGCCCTCTACAGAGAAAACCTTTCCGAGGCCAGCAAGCTGGAAACCTATATCAAAGGTGAGGAATACGTCGGAGGACACAATCCCTTCGAATAAGCTTTTTATAGCAACCAGGTGTTAGTAAATGGTTGTAAGCCATGAGTAAGTAATCCTCTGTCCATTATTACGATATTGCCTCCCTTATCGGCCTCCTTGATTACTATGGAGGTATCCAATGATAAGGTCTTCAGTGCTTTACGTTCCCCCTTGGTCAGGTTATGTTCATTTGGTTGATTTAGATCTCAGTGTTTGCTTTGTGATAGGTTATATAGGTCTTGTGTCACCACTTTGTAGAAAGTGTCTGATATTGTCAGACGATAGTTGAGGATTAAACTTTGATTTTGTTTTCAACTCTTTGACGGTCAGAAGGTCTGGTTTTATCCTTAGTTCATAGAGTAAATTATGCATGTCAAAATCTTCGTCTTCCACCAGGGATCTCAGAACAAACGTATCCTCTATGTCCTGTATTGTCAGGTCACTTATGGGTATTGGTACTTCTCGAGTTCTGTAATCGTCTGGGGCTTTGGTTGCAAACATTTTTTTAGCCTTAATTTCATGATAAATTTGAACAAATCAATATGAATATTAATGTCATTGAGTCTTGCCGATGGTGAGAATGTTTTCTTTCATCCTCAGAAATTGATCTTTTGGATAAATTGAGCACTAGATCCTGGTTTACTTGTTCTTGTTGATTTCCTTGGAACTGGCTCTGGTTAGCCTTTTGTTTTCAGATGCATTGTCTTGTCCTCTGTTGCTTGACTCCCCCCCCCCCCCCCCCCCGAACCCACAACCCCCCTCCCTCCTTCCTCTACTCCTTGGATTGGGATGGATGTATTCCTTATCACTGGTTGATTGCATGTTGTCCAGTCGCGTGGGTTTAATGGGTAATAGGTTATTTTCTTTGGTTAATAGTCCCTGTTGCCTGGTGTCCCAGCAGGCAATACTTATTTGAGCAGTGTATGTTGGGGCTTTACCAACTGTTTGCTTGTATTTTATTGGTTATAGGGTAATATCAGTTACACAGGTGACTTCGTGTTGGGGGTTTAGAATGTCATCTGGGCCTGGTGCGGGAGGAAGTAAATTAAGGGGCGCTTTGACATAATGCACAATATTGCAGGGACAGACTATCACAGGGGCAGAATAGGCCATGTTAGTGCATCAGATACATTTGCATGCAATATCTATACTTGTAGTGGCATAAATGCTGTTTCATCACAAGCATTGCTGAGCTATGTTTGAAGATTAGGCACATTATGATATAGCCATAAGTGGCTCTGCCAGATACAGCATGCCTGACTACATATGACAGAGCATGCATGAACATGATTCTACAATGCATCATGACTATATGACATACAGGGCACTTTCAGTACCCGGCATAGTATGGAAGATCACTGAATGACAAAAATGTGTACGCTATGTGTCAATTTAGGATACAATTTCCTTAAACATATATGGCATGCACGTTACGGCACACTTAAGAGCCCACCAGGTCTTCACCCTGCGTCTGAAAGCCTTTGGCAGCGTACTTAATGCTTGTCTAGTAATCGGACTCTTGTTCGCAGAACACGTACAGATGGACAGCAACTCAGAATTTCATATCCTCACCATAGAATTGTTGACGGGGATAACGTGCGGCACTGCCTATCTACACATCCACAGCACACTAACGGCAACACTTTCCAAAAGCACTTTGCTAAAATGTGCGTGTGTGCCTGTATTTGAGGAGCTTCTGGGAAAAGAGGCGGAGCTTGTCACCAAAAACCTAAATAAAGCAGAAATGGAATGATATACATACACTACATGCACAGATTAAAGAGACTACCACTATTACAGGTCCACAACAAAAACATTCCATGAAGGTCCATGATTAAAGTCTACCACAAGTAGCAATTCCAAATTTCCGTGAGGTTCTTGACAGCGGGTCCTGCAGAAAAGCACTTTCCAATAGCACTTTGCTAAAATAAATAATGGATAATTCAATGATCATGGAATGGTGGATGGTGTATGATCATGCTACAGACTTTCTCCCCATGTCAAGGCGCTGTATCTTACAAGGAAGTTTACCTCACATTCAGCTCCATTGAAGGCAGGGGGTTGCAGCTTTATTACATGTTGGCCTTCCTGTGGAGGAGCACGGCCAACAAAGCAATTCTGAAGGTGTTGGTTGATCCCTTTCTTCACCTGGGTTGGCTTCCCTCAGGGGGTTTTAAACAGATCAAGCAGCAGTTTTATGTCTAGGCTAATGGGGGGTGGGGGGAATATGAAGGAGTTCATGAACATCCAAGTACAACAGAGTAGTATCACCCGACAACAAACTAGTCGCAAGGTTTAATTGGACCGTGGAAAAGATCCTAAGAAAAAGTCGATAATGGAGGAAAGAATCGGGATGGCCTGATACCTTGGACCCTCTGCACCATCCAGAAGGTCCCCTCACTGTCCACGAGATTATCAGCTTTCAAGCTGTAGATTGCCAGAATCCACAAGACATGATGCGAGAGGAGTGGGAAGACCCAGAAAATAGGCACACAAGTGACCTCCAATTGATATAAAACACAAACATATGGAGAAAGTCAGAGCGCTGGTGAAATTCCATCTTCAGTTCTCGCACGCAAGACAAATCATCTGAGTGTAAAACTATGAAGTTTCAAACTGGGAGACGCAAGGTGATGGTCCCCCTGCCCACAACCCAGAATAAATATGGTTGGTTCATACATCCTTACTGAGGTGGCATCCCGACTAACCTATAGAGTTGAGCAAGCTGAGCGGAGGAAACCATCCCAACTTTCACATTAACAATCTTAAGGCCTGGAAGGCGATTAGTAACCATTCCCTATGAAAATAACAGCAGGGAAGTGTAAGTAACTCATGGTGGCAACCGTGAAGTCCGACATAAGTGATAACAGTTCAAGGGTGTTCATTAAACTGTATGAATGGGTGAGAAAAACACCTAATCTAAACCTAAATCTAAGATGGGAGCAAGCTACGACCATTAAATAATAAGGCAGTCCTAGTGGCGTCTCGTCAAAAAGGGCCTATACTAAAAAAAAAAAAGAGCCAATCCTTACAAGTTTCAAAATGAGTGAGGGGTAATGTTCACCATAAAAGAAAGAAGTGTTCACAAAATAAGTCAGGATGGTATGGCTGGGGTCTCCCTTCCCCACACTTAAGCACGGGACAAGGCGGAACTACTGAGCACAGCACACTCCTGGGCCTCTCCAGCACAAGCTTCACTATTCCATTCAACGATATCGGGACCTTCAGGGGCCAAAGTTTCTTACCTTAGAAGGCCGGCTAGACCAAAATAACACACAAACCAAAAGTTCCTGCAGTGATCTTTCACCTTGGGCGATTGCTCTTCGCCGCTTGGATCTCCCTGCTTCGGGCTTGGATTTTTCTTGCAACTTGGGCCTCCCTCCGTCGGGTTCACTATGGCCTTTCACTCTTAACACAATCTTCTCTGGTATATCAGATCTCACCCCGATTTGCAGACATCCCTTAACCGGGTTCACATTAGCCAATTTCACACTTCACTTTGTTTTATCACATTCAGGATTTACTTTCTTGGCTTTTCCCTCCGTCAGGTTCACTTAGCCATCGTTAACACAGTTCATGTTTTACTTCATATTTTTGAAAAGCGTGGTTTAGATTTCCCTAGCTTTCTTCCAGCAATGGGTCAGACTTTCGATTGTACAGAGGATTTTATGTGACCTCTGTAGGACCACTGACCCTCATGCCGTCCTCTCCTAGGGCCTTCTGGGACTTGTAGTTTCATGACAAAACAAAGGAGCCGGCCAGAGTCCTTCGAATGAGCACTCCTGCGGCGCATGACCACTCTGCAGCTGGCCCTTCTCTCGGTTTTCTCAAAAGTTCAATACACAAGTTCTTTTTTCACATATAATATTGCCACTTGCAACCTTGGGCTCAACACAGTTCAGTTTGCTATCCGCTTTCTCAGACTCACCAGCTGTGTTGAACCCGCTGGTCTGTTTTGCCTCTGGAGTCCAGGATCGTACCACGTTGGCTAGCATGCCTCCCCCTCTTGTTATCCTTGGAGGGGGGGTTCTCTGTGCACCGTTGACGCCTGTCACACCACACACCAGCTGTACTCCCCGGTCTTGTAATTACTTTATCGGAAACTTTGCAGTTTTGTGTTGGCAAGGGCAACTCTCTCATCCCTTCAAGTCTCGCCGCTTTTCTTCTCCTCTGGAACTGGCAGTCTGGAATAGCTCTCTTGTGTGTTCGGCCTTGCTCGTAGTGTGCTCTTGTGCCGCCTTTCGTCCCTGTGGGCAAGGTAAAGGGCCGTGGTGTGGGTGTGTGGGGGGGTACTTCAGCCTCCTCAAAGCTGTCCATTCTCCATCCCTCTAGGCAACTAATTGAACCATCAGAATTTGATGCATACACCATGCTACGCATAGACCAGCTGGTAGAAATCCCTGGGCAGCACCAACTTGATTTCCACATTAGATCTAACTAAAGGCTACTGTCAAATAGCCCTGGATCCAGAGACAAAGCGGAAAACAGCCTTTGACATGCCAGATGGACTTTCAATTTACGGTATTGCCCTTGGAGCACAAGCTGAAGAAAATGCAACCAAATCCTATCCTTTGTAATGTCCCAGCTCAGAAGGCATTTGAACAATTGACGGCATATGTAACAGCTCTGTACTGATTATGCCCAACTTCTCTGAAGAATTTGCATTACAACAGTTCCTAATTGACTCCTCTGGCTGTAAAGTGAGCAGTACAGTCTAAGATACTATCTGCTCATCAGTGATCATGCACCCCTAGTGGGGATGGACCGCAACAAAGAAAGCAATGCCAATATCCTCGGGTGTGCCTTGCTTTGAAGCTGCAGTTCTTTCACATTGAACTTCGAGCTTGGTGAAGATGAGCAAATGTTGAATTCTCGTTCAGATACCCCCAAATAGCTAGTCAGGAAGGGGAAGACAGGAACTTGGTGGTGGTATATGAGAGGGTCAGGGACTTGATCGTATCTGGGTGGGATAGGGACCCATTCTGGCCTGGGGCAGGCAGCCCATCGAGGCATATACCAGAACATTCCCAGCCCAGAGGCAGCATGAGGGTGTTTGGGAGTGCTCAGTCCGTGAATCCCTTTATCGTGCCAGGCGTACCTGTGAACTGTCATTGTTTTTTACACAATGCCTTGCGGCCCTATGTCTAGCAGAAATTGTTAGTCTCCTGCTGAACTACCAGCTGCAGAACGCAGTTCAGCCATGCAGAGAGCAATGTGAGAAGCAACACCGACGCCTACCTTAACTCTTGCTCCCCACACCACCTCAATGATGCCCGCAAGAACAGACTTCCTGGGGGGCAGCAGCATGGGCACGCGAGCGGCCAGAAGAACCAGGGTGTGGCAACAGTAACCCTGAAGATGCCACTGTGGGAGAAAGCTGTGGGGCTCAGAGGGTTTTGAAGATGTGGGACATGCTGTCCGGCCGTAGGTAAATTAAGACCAAGATTGGTCAGATTAGTCAGGTGTAATTAGGGGTCAATAGGAAGGGAGAAGGGTTGGTCAAACAGTGTGCCTACACATTTAAAAAACCAGCAGGACCAGAAGAACAAGTTACTTACCAACTAACGTTCTTTCGACTGGATTTTCCTCCCACGTATTACTCAACTTAGATATCCTTACCTTCAGCTTTGCTGCTTTGGCAAAAGAAATCCACCAGAGGGTGCTCTGCTCGAGTCTGCAGCACCTATGTCCCTCTACGGTATCCGTCAATGTCATCCGCTGTATAAATGGCTCGAGCCGCGCCCGTTGGCCTCAGTTCTGTTTTCTCGTATATTGTAGTCCATAATTAGTAAATGAGGCATGTCCCTTTGACCAAAAGCTCTAAAGGAACCTTGAGTGTAAACTGTACTGTGGGGTAGGCTGGGAGGGTCAATGAGGAATATGGTGGAGGAACATCCAGTCGAAAGAACGTTAAGTTGTTAAGTAACTTGTTCTTCAAATGGATTGTCCTCCCACGTATTCCTCATCTTTGATAGGCTCCGAAAGCAGTCTGAATTGGAGGAGGGAGTACCAGAAATATTTATCATGCACAGTATGAAGTACTGATTTTGCAAAGAGACCCCTACCCCCTGTGAAGAAGTTGAATCTAGGGAGTAGTGCTTTACGAATGTGTGCATGGATGACCAAGTGGCTGCTGCACAAATATCCTGTACCTGGACACCTCTCTGAAGAGCTATTGAAGTCACCAGGCCCCTGGTTTAATGAGCTCTCGGCCCATCTGGGGATCTTTCCCAGCCAATCTATAAAATTCAGTTGTAGCTCAAATAAACCATCTGGACAATTTCACTGCCAGCCCTAATTTACGGCCACTATACCCCACAAGAAGTTGGTCACACTGACAAAATTTAGCCAATCTCGATATATAGAAACTAAGAGCCCTCCTGGGATCTAATCTGTGTAATCTTTCTTCCTCCTTACTCGGGTGAGGACGAGGATAAAAGGCAGGCAATTTTATCTTTTGTGACCAGTGAAAATCTAAGACCATTTTTGGTAGAAAAGAGGGTTTGACCTTAAGAATAACTTGTGAAAGCTGGTGTGAGGTTTGCTAGAAAGTGCCTGCAACTCACTCACCCTGCGGGCTGAGGTAATTGCCACTAGCAGTATTGTCTTTAGAGTAAGGAGCCTTAACGGGCAAGAATGCAATGGCTCAAATGGAATACATGTGAGAAATTTCAACACTAAATTTTAGATCCCGCACAGGTGCTTGAAAGGGTATTGGAGGAAACACATTAGTAAGCCCTTTTAAGAACTGTACAATAAAAGGTATCTTGAAATAAGATTCTGCCTCTGAGGCACGCTTAAAAATGGATAGCGCAGCCAAATAACCAGGTTACTCACTGTAGTGACCTCCTTACTCCTAGTCCTAAGTCCCCTTTCCTCCATACTTATGGGACATCTCTCCGTCCTGTGGGACGGGACCGGAGCACTTTGTAAAAAGCATCCCAGTTTTTTTTTTTTTTTTAAATGTTGTCCTTCCTCTTTATTGCGTGGGGCCCGGCACGCGGCCGCAACCCTGCCCATCTCGGCTCTGCCCTGCGCATCGCCCATCAGTCCTTTTCATAGCCAGGTCGAAGACCTTTTACTATAACAGAGGAACCTTATTAGAGGGGACAGCGGGCGGGCGTATGGAGGAAAGGACAAGGAGTAAGGTGGTCACTACGGTGAGTAACCTGGTTATACTCCGTCCCGTCCCCCTTCCTCCATACTTATGGGAGATTCCCAAGCACTCCTTACACGAACTATGGGTGGATGGAAAAAAACCCTTATTGAAAAAGGTTCTTCAGCACAGCCTGACCAAACTGAGCCTCGGCTCTTGAGCTCATGTCTAGACAATAATGCTTACAAAAAGCAGACGGGGAGGCCCAAGTAGCCGCTCTCACAATGGTCTCCCAGCGGACATATTTCTGAAAGGCAACCGCGGCTGCCTTGCCCCACACCAGGTGTGCATGAATACCTTTAGGAGGCTTCAGCCTTTAGACGGTGTAAGACTCCGTAATGCAGGTGGCGATCCACCGAGAAATAGTCACCTCAGACGCCTGCTTACCTTGTGGGTTACTAAAGGTCACACAGTTGAGAAGAACTCCTAAGCTCCGATGTTCTGTCCAGATGGAACTTAAGAGCCCTTCTGACATTGAGACAATGCAGAACCCTTTCTGCCTCCGAGGCAGGGTTCGGAAAAAAGACCAGCAGGGAAATTGACTGGTTCAGATGGAACTCGGATACCACCTTTGGCAGGAAAGCAGGATTCGTCCGTAGGACCACCTTATTCTTGTGAAAGACCAAGAAGGGATGCTCCACCGACAACGCCTGGAGCGCACTCACACGCCTTGCTGACTTAACGGCAACCAAAAAGGACACATTCCAGGACAGGTACTTGAGGTCCACCGTGGCCATCGGTTCGAAAGGTTTATGGCACAACGCCGTTGGGACCACATTTAGATCCCACGTCGGGTGCAGATTACGAATTGGAAGATAAAGGCGTGCCAAGCCTGCAAAATGCCTCTTAACCACTGGGTTACACAGAGAGTAAGGGCATTAGTCCGTAGAAAGGTAAGAGGAAACCGCTGAAAGATAAGTTCTGCATAACAGAACGTGAATGCCTGACTCTGCTAAGGATACAAAGGACAGTACCATGTCAATTGTAGACCCCACTTGGGTCCACTCGCTTTTTTAAACACCAATGACAGAACCTGAGCAATTTGCTTCTGTACTGGGACCTAGTCGAGGGTTTTCTGGCTGCCTGGATAATATGCATGTTATCCGCAGACAAGTTAAGATGTTCTAAAGACTTGAACTCGAGCACCATGCTGCCAGGCTAAGCGATTGTGGGGAGAGGTGCCTCCCCACACCACAGCTGCTGTTCCCCTAGTGAAGATCGTGGGTCACCGCTAACCTGATCGGCGGATACTCAGACAGGTGTTGAAGTTCTGAGAACCAAAACCAGGCCGGCCACCACGGGGCTATGAGTAGAAGAGAACAGTTCACTGAGTTCTTCAATTTGCAAACTGTTCGGTGAACTAGAGGCAGAGGCGGGAAAGCGTAAGCCCTCATGTTGTGCCATGGAATCTCGAGCATCCCCCAGAGGAGGCTCCCAGCCCGCCTCTGGAGGCATACTGAGGAAGCTTCTTGTTTACTGTCGTAGCGAAGATGGCCACTTCTGCTGTGCCCCAACGCAGGAAAATGCATGAGAGGACCTCCGCCTTCAGCTCCCACTCGTAGCTGACCATTGTCCACCGGCTGAGGGCATCTTTGTGACATTCAGCTGGCCCGGGATGTGTACTGCAAGCAGCCAGACACCATGAAGAACAGCCCACTCCCAAATCTGGATGGACAGGTCCACGAGGGGCGGGGGGGAGACTTTGTTCCCCCTTGCTTGTTGGTGTAATACATCGACACCACATTGTCCGTGCGTATACGGACCACCTTGTTGGCAATGATCAGTCTGAACACCTTGAGTGCTAGGAAGGTCGCCAGAAGCTCCAGATTTATGTGGAGGAGCTTGTCCAGAGGCGACCAAAGTACCGAGACCTGAAGAAGATCCAACATCGCACCCCACCCTAGAAGGGAGGAGTCTGTCGTGACAGTCACCGTAGGGGCTGGGTCCTGAAACCCCGCACCAACCCACCGACAGGTTGCTGAGAGGACCACCACTCCAGGTCCACTCTCATGGAAGCCGGAATCATTATCAACTTGGGAGTCCGGATCCAGAGCCTGACTCCAAGAACTTCGAAGAGCCATCTGAGTCTTCCTCATCTTGAAGTGAGGAAGAGCCAACACGCACAAGGCCATGAGGCCCAGAAGCCTCTGGAACCACCAGGCCGTGCTCTCCGACTGTGCAAACATCTGACACGTGGCTAACAGATCTGCCATTCTGTTCCCGGTCAGGTACACTCTGCAGTCGATCGTGAAATCAAGTCCTGCGAGACCGTTGTGGAACATTTCCACCAGTTCACTGACAGCCCAAGATGGAACAGGAGCTGTAAGAGAGACTGAAGATTGGACGCGGCTTTCAATGGGCAAGGGCTGCCTAAGAGCCAGTCGTCCAAATACAGATGCACATGGACACTATCCAGACGAAGATGGGCCGCGATCACTGACGACATCTTCGTGAAGACACGCAGCGCCGAGCTGAGGCCAAAAGGAAGCACTCGAAACTGGAAGTGCTCCTCTCCCAAAGAGAAACGGAGATATCTCCTGTGTGGATTCCAAATCAGAATACGCATCCTGAAGATCCACCACGCTGAGCCAATCGACCATCTACAAGGAGGGACCGTATCTGGCTGGGATCATCTTGAATTTTTTCTCTTGGGGTAGGAAAAGATTGCACTGGGAAAGGTCTAGGATGGTGCGCAGGCCAGCCTGGTTGGGTTTGGGCACCGTAAACGGCTGGGAGTAGAAGCCATCCCCTAGTTCCCCGAGGGCAACTGGTTCCACAGCTCTGAGGTCCAGAAGTTTCTGAACCTCAGCAATCAGGGAGGGCGATCCCGACAGCTGGAAAGGAGGGTTGAGTGGGGGTAGGGGTAAGCGGAAGCCTGCCCGAGCGACTGACTAGACCCACCTGTCTTCGGTGATGGTTGCCACGCCTCCCAATGAGACGCAATGCGTCCTCCCACCGGGGTCTCGTGCGAGCGCAGAGAACCCTCATTTTGTAGGTTTTTCAGTGGTATTGCCACCTGAGGGGGAGGAGGAGGCTGAGGAGCGGGAGAAAAACAGTCAGTTGTCTCTGGCAGTTATTCCCCGAAGGGGTATCCACTCTACGAGATTTTTGGTCAAGGAAGCCCCTGAAACCAGAAGAGGGCCGACTTTGCAACAACGGCCTCTGGGTTTTAAAGGGAGTTTTAACTAGAACCGACAAGGATTTAGCTGTCTGCATGCTATCCTTCGTCTTGGTCTGCTCCACATCCATTGTAGTGAAACAGCTCCTTACCGTCAAACGGAAGGTCCATCACTTTGCCCTGTACTTCCTTTGAAAATTTGGTGGCATGCAACCACGCCTGTCGGGAGGTATCAACCCCCAGCATAAGGCCCCGAGCCGAGGTGTCTACATGGTGAGCCGCAGTTTCCAGGAGATCCTAGGCCAAGACCCTGGCGTCGGACTGTCCCGCCTGAACATCTTCCAGCTTCTCGACTGGAATGAACTCCTCAAACTCCGACAGACCTTTCCACATCCGCATATTAGCCCCCCGCTAACACCAGTTCGGCATTGGCCTGCCGGAGCTGCAAGGCTGAGTTAGCGAAAATCTTTCTCCCAAGGGAGAACCTTCCCCAGAACCTGAGTAGCCGTCGAAGAAGAGGATGCTGCAGGCCTGGACTGTAAAGTAGCCGCAGCCACCACTGTGGAGGAGGGGGGGGGCGGACAAGAAGACAGGGCCACCTCTTCCGAAGAATGCAGCCTGTATCGCCAGCAATTTTCTTATTGACAAAGTCCAGAGTGTGGCTTTTCCTAGACCCTGCGAACCTCGACCAGAACGTCCTTCTGCAAAAACAGGCTGGTACGCTCCAAAGGAGAATGCCCCAGAAAGCACACCCTCCTGCGGAGCGGGTGCCTCAGGCACCAGAACATCCAAAAAGCACAATTTCCAGTACCCGGTCATGAAAAGCTCTAATGGAGCGGGGCAGGTTCTCGTTGTCCTGATCGCCCTGCGCATCATCCGACAGGTCAGGATCCTGCTGAGCCGTGTCGGGCACTGCCTTGTCCACATGGGACAATGGGGGCAAAGGCGGAAGAGTCGGGAAGGCACCATAGGCAAGGGAGGCGCCGGCGGAACCACCGGAGGAACAGGTGGAGCTGGAGACGCGGGTGGACATATCTCCCTAAAAAGCCCTTTGAAATATTCCCTCATGGGGTCGGTACGCATGAGCGTCTGAAATTTGCCAAAAAAGGTGTCCTCCAGGGACTGTTTTGGTACCGGAGGAGGCCTCTCATGAGGAGGATAATTCCAGGGATGTAACGGGGAAGGTTGCCACACTGCCCATCTCCCGATGTAACCACATAAATCAAAGGTTTTGCCCCACAGGCAATGAAACATTGTGCGGAAGGGGCATCCAAGCGTTCCAGTCAGACTGGCCGAAAAGGATGCGCACAAGGGACTCTATGTTCACCCACAAAACCAAGCCCTACACCTGAGGCTGATGGCGTAGTTGTAGGGGTAGCGCCCAAAATGGCAGCTGTGGTTGTGGCAGGAACGGCCGCCATTTTGTCATCACCTGAGGGGAACTGCGGCATGTAGTAAGTGAGGCAGGGGTCCCCGTCGATGGATCAGGGGTCTTAAACCTCAGCTGAGCCGGTATTATGAGGCCTGGAATGTTTCTGCGACATACCAATAGCCAAATTAGCCTTCCCAGGAAGGACCTCGGCACTGCCAGTAAAAGAAAAATGTTCCTCCTTTGCCCCCTCAACAGAGCGGGAACGGTGAGAAACAACCTTCACCGATAAGGCCTTGCCAGGCCTCTCAGAAATGTTGGTAACTTTAGCCTCTGTACGAGGGACCTCGAACCCAGGTCCGATAACAGCCTTACTAGCGCGGGCCTCAAACATCCGTTCGGTAACACCAAGCCCCACCGAGGCCTCAGGGCGAACCCGATCTTATTTTTGAGGGAAGCCAATAGAGAGGCCTCAGAGCAAGCTCGGGTACCCCATGACTCAGAACTGGGTCTACAAGCAGCCCCCACAGGAGGGGGCCTCTGAGTGTACTCCGGTATCCACAGGCCCCTTACGGAGACCCTCTGAGAAAACTCTGGTACGATTATTAGGCCCATCAGGCACCTCAGGGCAATCCCTGGTGACAAAGCGATCAACGCCCCTCCCAGCTCGGGAAGAACCCGGGAAGGTGTCTCCGGCCAGGGTGCTCTGAAAGGTAAAGAACTTACCAGGCGTTTCTTCTTTTCGTCGATAAACGCTTGAAAATGCAAAGGAGGAGTTTGTCGGAACACCTCCTCCAACCGACGTTGAAGTGCCCGGACCGAAAGGGAGTCACCGTAAAAACAGGAGTCCCAACGATGATCCGGACCCAAACACTCTAGACCAAGAGGATGGGGATCCGCCCTCGCGAAGCGTCGGTGACACGATGAACAATCTGGAAAGTCTAGTTTGAACGACATATACAGACTAGTACACGATCACTAGCGAGAGCCAGAGAGGAAAAAAGGGAAGAAAATCTTCTGCGGATGCAAGTGCGTCCAGTCCTGAACTAATGGAGAAAAGGACTGATGGGCGATGCACAGGGCGGAGCCGAGATGGGCGGGGTTGCAGCCGCGTGCCGGGCCCCGCGCAAGAAAGGAGGACATTTTTTGAAAAACATTTTTGGATGCTTTTTACAAAGTGCTCCGGTCCCGTCCCACAGGACGGAGAGATGTCCATAAGTATGGAGGAAAGGGGACAGGACGTAGGAGTTTAACCTTTATCGTGCCAACTTGGAGCCCAAATTGGCGAAATGTAAAACAAGACAATATTGTAAGAATATTACATTGAAAAGGGTCTTATTCTTATATCTGCACCAGTTACTTAACCTGTTCCAATGGCACTGGTACAGAGATTTAGTTGCTGGCATTCTGGCCAAAAGCAAAATCTCCATTACATCATCCGGAAGGTCCCAATCCTTGTATCTCAGCCTCTGAGAAACCATGCATGAAGGCTGAGTGTCTTGGTCTTGTCATCTGGATGGACATCCCGAGCCTCCTCTCACGAGAGGTGGTCCTTTTTGTGGCAGACGTATTGGAAGGCAGATGGACAGGTCTAGAAGATCCGGGTACCACGTTCTCCTGGCCCAATTTGGGGCAATTGGGATCATGGTTTTCCTGAACTTTCTTAACCTCCTGATTACTTGAGGAATCACGGGGACTGGAGGAAACACGTACAGGAGTGGAAATTCCCAGTCCACCCCAAACGCATCTCCTAGAACTCCTCTTGGGGGAAATTCCCTTGAGCAATACAGTTTGCAGTTTCCGGTTGGCACCGGTCGCGAACAGATCCACTGAGGGGTTTCCCAAAGGGCGAAGATCTCTTGAAGCACTTCCTGAGTTAGTTCCCATTCGTGGGATTCTGTACTCTGCCTGCTGAGACTGTCCACTGCCGTGTTCTGCTCTCCGGCTAGGTGAATTGCCGTTAGAGAGATTCCTTCCTGTATTGCCCAGAACCAGAGCTGCATTACCTCACTGCACAGTGGTAGGGACCCTACACCTCATCTCTTCTTGAGGTAGTACATGGCCACTGTGTTGTCTGTCATTATCAGGACATTCTTTTCCTGTACAGAGGGCAGAAAGGCTTTCAGCGCTAGTCTGATTGCCCTCAGCTCCAACAGGTTGATGTGTAGTTTGGACTCTGATGGAGACCAACGACCGCTGATTGTCAGATCGCTGGTGTGGGCTCCCCACCCTGTGGGCGAGACGTCCATCGCCATGGTTATCTCTGGCCATGGTTGCAAAAAAGATTCTCCCTTGAGGATATGTTCGTTGCAAGCCCACCATCGAAGATCCTGTGCCATTCTGGCCGGAACTTGCAAAAGATCTGACATTTCCCCTTAAAATTGGGACCATTGAGTCCCAATGACCCACTGTAGGGATCTCATCCTCAATCTGGCCTTTGGCACCAGAAAAATGCAGGATGCCATAAAACTGAGCATCTTTGGAAAATCTAAGGCCGGCAGATGCTGGGCATTTTGGAACTTTGCTACCATTTGCAGAATGTGGTGAGCTCTCTTCAGGAGGAGAGGCTTTGCCAGAGAAAGTATCCAGGACTGCTCCAATAAATTGGGAGTTTCTGTGATGATATCATGTTTGACTTCTTGAAATTCAGAGAGAAGCCCAGTCTGTGTAGGATGTGGCAGGTCTTGCTTAGATTTCCTGGGCTTGTTCTGGAGAACAAGCTGGTAAGATAGCTCAGTGGGTTGAGCGCTTGATGCTGCGATCTGAGCGTGATCTGCAGGTCGCAGGTTTGAATCCTGGCAAGGCCAACTCAGCCTTTCATCCACCGAGGTCGATAAATGAGTACCAATTTCGGTTGGGTGATATTGTATGTAAATATGTACTCTGAAAAGCGCTTTGGATAAAGGCGCTATATAAATAACACATTACCATTAACCCATTGTCCAGGTAGGGGTAAATATGAATTCCCCCCTCTCCTGAGACTTCCTGCCACTACTGCCATCAGCTTGGTGAAAACTCTTGGGACCGAGTCCACCTGAATGGCAGAACTCGAAACTGATTGTTGCCAATCGCGAACCTCATGTACTTTCTCTGCTTGAGATGGATTGGCACATGAAAGTAAGCATCCTGAAGGTCCAATGATACAACCAGTCTTGAAGTTGGAGAGCCTGAAGGATCTAAGAAAGGGTAACCATCGTGTCCTTCCTGAGGAACTTGTTCAAGTTTCTTAAGTCCAAGATGGGTCTCAATCCTCTGTCCTTCTCTGGGATGAGAAAGTATGGGGAGTACCAACCCTTGTTCTACTCCGCTACAGGTACATGTTTGCTAGCAGGGTTAAGATTTCCTGCAACAGAAGCGGGTCTGAAATTTTGGCAGAGTTGTATCCCAGAGGGTGATTCTGCGTTCTTCTGAAAGGGAAGGCAGTAGCCTTGGGATACTGTTTCCAGTGCCCAAGCATCTGAAGTAATGCCCTGCCATTCTTCCAGATGGTAAGAGATTCTGCCTCCCACTGTGGTCTTGTGGGTCAAAACCTCAGAGTGGCTTTGCGGCAGTCGAAGTAGCGGCTGAGGGGAAAGTTGCCGCTGCTGGGGCAGATCTAGCACCTTTCCCTCGCCCCCGAGGAATTTCCTTTTGTCCTCTTTGACTGTCCTGTCCCCTTCCTTTTCCAAATGAGGAATAAAATCAAAAGGGACAACCCCTCCTGGAAGATGAGGCTGTGTAGGGGCGTTGTTGAGGTTGTTGTATTGCGGCATTAAGTGACTTTGCTGCTGCTTTAGAGGTCTGCAAACTTTCATCCACCTCGCTGCTGAACAACCTCAAGCCGTCGGTTGGCATATTGAGAAGTCTGGCCTGCACATCGGTGCAAAACCTGACTTTCTCTACCACACCAATCTGTGTAGCACAGTACTAGATGCCATGGACCTACTGATGCTGTCAGCGGAGTGTCCAAACCTGATTGGAGGCATTTCCCCCAAAAGCCTCCTTTCCCTCCTTTACTATGTCTAGGAAACCTTCCCGTTCCTCACCATCAGGGATATGCTCAGCTGCCATTGTCATACAGTCCTACACGGTGTATGTAAATCTTGAAAGGGTGCAAGTAACATTTGTAGATTTCAATGCCATGCCACTCGAAGAAAAAATCTTACGGGACCATACATCCATCTATCATCCCTGTCTGGGGGAATTGTAAGGTATGCTGCATTCCTAGTAGACGTGGCCGCCTGAACCACTAGACTTTCAGGTGATGGGTCTTTCCTTAAATATTCAGGGTCTGAAGAAGAGGGCCTGTATTTAGATATGAATTTCTTATTAACTGCAGGAGCTGACTCTGGGTTTTCCCATGCAGTCATCACTTTCCTTTGCAAAGCTATGTGAAAAGGAAGTATGGGGTCTTGTTGAGGTCCCCACCCCCCGAAAGGATGTCTGTCATGTCATCCTCTTGGTAAGTAGGGGAATTTCTGTTCATCCCATAAATTGTTACCCTACTCATTAATCTCCTGTACCTTGCATCTGCATGATCAGCAGGGTCAGGTTTTTCAAACTTGAACCAGATGTATCCAGACCACTTGCTGTCTGCAGGCACTCGTACACGTCTGCCATTTTTGATTTAGGATCAATCCACTCCTCAGGCACTTCCCTTGTTCCAAACTTTAAACCAGCCGGTGAAACATCCTCCTCCTCTGAAGATCTTTCTTCATAAATGTAGAACATGGATTTGAAAAAATGCTGTCTATTTTCCGGATGAAATCTTCTCTGGTGGCATAGACTTTGCCTTCGACACAGAAATCGATTTAGTAATAGGAATCAACAAAGACATTGACAAGGGCATTGATGGCGTCGACGTTATCGATAACTGCTTCGATACAGTCGACGGAGCCTTCGATATCGTTGAAGGAGCGATTGATGCCGTCGAAGTAACCCTCAACACCGTCGGAGTACTCAACTTAATCTTCGAGTGGCCTGTTGACACCTTGGACTCAAGTCTTCAAAAGAGGCTTTGAGGAAGCCTTCGATGACTATTTAAATGGTGGATGAGTATCGGTGCCATTTTGTCAAGTATTGCCTCTGGTTTTTGCACTGAGGCGTTACTTGTGAGGCGTCGGGGGATCCCCCTCAAAGACTCCCTCGACAATTTTTCATCGGATCCTTTTGTCTTAGATCTTTCCTGTCACTTTTAGTATGAGCAGGGACATGGCCTTCACTAGACTTCTTTGAGGGGGTCTGGGCCGCATTCTCAAAGATTTTTTTAACATTGTGGCTCTGAAGGCCTCCCACTTCTTCGGGGAATCGTATTTAGAAGGGCAGGTGATAAACTCTTCTGAAGACATCACGGAAGAGGGAGACCGGTGTCTCCTTTTCTTCGACTTTTTTTTAAAGAAAACTACTTCCTAGATCTACTCCTCGCCCTTGATTTCTTCGATTTTGTGCTTTGTCATCAAATGACAGGAACCGCACTCTATCCGATGGTCGGGACCAAAGCACCAGAGGCAATTTCGATGGAGATCTGTTAACGACATCTTCCCGCATTTCTGACATTTTTTTTTAAGCCACTTTTAGGCATGGAAGGGTTCGATGACGATATTTCCCCGAGAACTGAAGCACCGTTTTCTTGATACAAAGCGAAAGCTATCGGAAAAACAGAACTGATGCCGAAGGGCGTGGCGCGAGCCATTTATACAGCGGGTGAGTTGGCGCTCGACAGATACCACCAAGGGACATCGACGCTGCGGACTCGAGCAGAGCGCCCTCCAGTGGAGAATTTTTATTTTTTTCTCAAAACCAGCAAAGCTGAAGGTAAGGATATATCGAAGATGACGAATACGTGGGAGGACACAATCCATTCGAAAGGGTTGAAGGGTGTTCAGGTGACGTCAGGAAGAGAGGTGCCAGGTGAGACCAGGTGAATGACAAGCCGCGGAGTGCTATGTGCATGTTGAAGGGTATGGAATAACGTGCAGGTGAGATATTGCATGTGAGACCGTGTACCACCAAGTGTGAAAGAGTTCAATGAGTTGAGTGTGGAGAAGGGAGGAAGAACGAGTGAAAGAATGGGAGAGAGAGAAAGATGGGGAGAGAGACAGACAGGGAGAGACTTCCTTTAGACCCCCACTGGTGGTCCACTTTAGCATTCGACAGTAGGGGTTACCTGGCATTAGTAATGGGCAACATCTAGGAAGAAGGGAAGTCTGGGCTAGGGAGGCTGTAACCCATGGGAGAATGAGGATTAGACCAGGGTCTCCCATTAGGTTGGCCCTCATGCAGTCCCGCCTTAGCACTTTGTAAATAGTAATAGTGGAAGCTTGAAACTACTTAACGAGTTGTGGAATTTGTGCTGCATATTTCACACAGGGGATGCATCTCCAAGGTTATAAGGACACATGGATCAGCCAGCCATGTTTCGGGAAGGTTATGGAAGTAAGTTTGCAGACAGAATTCTCAGCAAAAACCCTTTGAATTGGCAGTGGGAAAGGTGCTGGAAGACGCAGGCCAAGGGAAGCAAGGATCCGT
This sequence comes from Ambystoma mexicanum, assembly GCF_040938575.1. Classification (NCBI taxonomy): domain Eukaryota; kingdom Metazoa; phylum Chordata; class Amphibia; order Caudata; family Ambystomatidae; genus Ambystoma; species Ambystoma mexicanum. Next base: position 1,264,722,624 of record NC_090934.1, on the reverse strand, counting down.
TTCCTAGAGCGGAGGAGGAGTTGTTTGAGGGCATGGTTTGAAAAGTGTGCAGGAGACGAGATGTTTGAGGTTTGGAACCCTGGAATGGAGGGAGGAACAGACTAAATTTGGGGCGAGGGGAAAATGATTGTAGACTGCGGATAGCTCATGAGTTAAATGCTCACCTAGGTCATCTAGCTCTTTATGAGCGCAAATCCCAACAGGGCCGACTCAGCCTTTCATCCTTCCAAGTATCATTACAGTAGGTGGTGTTAAAACCTATTATTACAGTGCTTAGAAGCGGGAGGAATTTGGTATGATCTCTATGAACACAATATTATCTCTCTGATAGAGAGGTTGTGGTTGAGGCAACAAGCACCAATAGTGCCCAGGAACCTGGAAGGGGTTGAGCTGTGCTGGGGGAGGCAACCACATACTCCTCTATTTAGCGATCTTCCAATGCCCCAATCCATTTGCAAGCAGCAAGAAACACAGGGTTGATCAATCAGATTATGGGTCCTTCATTTTACTGCATACTGCCTGGTAATGAGAGAGGTACTGTTTTTAATGGATAGAAGCAATGTGAAGCCATCCCAGCTGCAAGCATGCGAACCTCTGAAGACTGGGGACTGGCCATGTGGCCTCTCAAAGTCCGGTAGAATTAGTTACGGCATGGCAGACCCAGAGTATATGGCCAATTGGTTGCTCTCTTGACACTAACAAATGCAGATTCCAAAAAGTAAGCGAATCTACAAGACTGAGTAGACCATCCAACTATGGAGTTAGTCACCAAGATGCATTTTATTTGTAGACCATAACAAATAAACACTTTGGTCCGAAGCAGCAGCCAATCAGAATGGTCGAAACTCAGGCTATGTGTTCAAGACCCTTTCTAAGCTTTCTTTTGTATGGCTCGTTCAGCAATTACCTTTAACCATCTGCTGCCCCTTTCTAAAACGTATCTAGTGTCGGTTCTCCTCACTATCAGTCGCTCATGGCTCACGTTCTTTCTGATGACTCTTCTTGGCCGCCATGGAAAGAGAAGGGGGGCCCAAGAGCTCCCTTTGCTGATTTAGTGGCAGCCATCTTTGTTGGTTTTCTGATTTTTGGTAAATGGGTTTGCACCCCTTCAACAAGTTTACCACCAGAAAACCCCTCAACACTCAGATGCTAGCAACCATTATTAAAGCACCACACCACCACAGCCCCTTGATCTCAGTCTATGCATTTTTGGGATTGTTTGCCTCCACATTCATAGCTTCTTTTTGGGTCAATCACAATTACTTGGCTTAAAGTATCTTGGTTATTAGCATGAGCCTTTGGTGATAAAGGGAGATCTGGTTACACATTGATCGGTTGCAGGCATTAACAAATCGCTGATGCTGGGTCTTACTTTTTCGTAAGAGGCGGGATTCTATTTGTGGGACTTGATGTTAATTTGCTAGAAAATGTCGATGTTAATAAATAAACATTTCCCCTTCCTTGATTGTTTATATAGCACACACACCACAAACTGAATTGTGTCCATGCACTCAAACAATGTTCTTGTTATAACAATCGGCCTTCTGTTATCAACCTATAATAGCTGAGTTGGCCCCCTGGGACCCAAAGCGGCAACTCTGAGCAGGCATGGAATGTATTGAGCTACCTTACCGTCTCGGAGAAAGTTCAGCCCAATGCTGGTCCTTGGTCGAATTGGAGTGCCACTTTTTTCATAAAATGGCAATCATTCTGGGATTCTGCGGGTATGGGTCTGTACATTTTCGAATTATTAGTGGAAGAGAAAACCCCAAAACTCAAGAATATACTATTTACATGAAACTACTGAACTATCTTTGCAAAAGTGTACACTTGTGCATGTGCACACTCACAATCACATAACCTCACATTAGAATCCTTGGCTAACTATTGAATTGTTTCCACTAGTTTAATTGCTGCCCCAATATATGAATAGTTTGTCCTAGTTGAATTATTTGCCCTAGTTTGGTTGTGGCCCAACTGTTTTGCTCTTTAGCGTCAGGGATTAACTGTTGCCCTACTGTATGATTTTTTTTTTTCCTAGTTGAATTGTTGGTGCTAGAATTTTTGGGCCTATTTGAATTGTTGGGCCTCTGTTTTCTGCTCCTTAGAATCCTAAAAGACCATGGTATGAATGTTTGGCCCATCAATGATACTCAATTTTTCACGCACAACCACACAATGCAAAGGCCAACTATGCCGCCGGCATACAGCAATTTAAAATCCCTTTCAAACCACAACTCTGCACCTCTACAACCAGTTTACATACCTCCTGCACATTAATCCCAAATGCATTAAAAGATCTGTGTACCTTCAACGTAGACCCCTTTGAAACAGACCTGCACACAGTCCCCGAATACGTCCAAACCGCAGACATGCACACACCAGCAAAGCTATATTGACTTTCCCTCTTTCCCAACTAACCGTTCAGATCGGCCAAACCAACTAGGGACCATTCAAATGTCAACAGTGTGCAGTATACATCGCAGTAACGCAACATAACGCAACATACAAACTATTGATTGGTGATGCTGTGTACCTTGTAAATGTGCCCTGCACCCCAAAGAAAAAAGACAACAAATACCCACATAGCCTCAAGCGCAGCCACACAAACACAGGATGGTGAGGCAAATGCAGGCGCACGAACAAGGGGGCTGTAATAAGATTACACACGAAAAGTACAAAGAATGCAAAGTGTGAAGCTGCCTTAGACACAGCCCTCCAGACAACGTGTTCCCGCTCATGTACAAACTGCCCGTTCTGTATTGTACTGTAACCAGTTTAGCAGAATCTTAATTTAAAGGTTTTTTAATTGACCTAAATGACTCTGGCTGATTTAAAAGGTGAAATGTGTAGCACTGTATAACAGTACACCGTGTTCTGAGGCTTTTAAACACAACGCAAAAACAAAGATTATATTAGAAGCGACAGGGCAAACGCACTGAACAGAACACATGTCTCGGATGATCTGCTCATGTTAAATAGCAACGGAGTATGCGAAGGCTAGAATACTAGGCATACTATGGAAATGCACAGTTAGTCCTACAGGTCAACCACAAACCAAGAACGTGCGCAACTTGTTACATCAGTGCCACCTAGTGGCTCTTTTGTGCACCTATAAATGTTTAATTCATTTCTCGCTCTCTGTGACAGCTAAGTTAACAAAGTGTCAGGTCTTCCTCTCGGGGCCATCGAATGGAAAGTGAAACTCACCAAACTTGCAGGATTGGTTGGGAGAATGGGGACTATGCAGGAAGAAGAGAGAACGGGAGAGCAGTATCTACTTCTAAAAACAGCTCCATCAATCCATCCATGAATGCATGCACGAAAGGAAGATGCTCATAAAACGGAGAAGGCGCTAGGATAGCATTCACAGATTTATTGGTGCATTTGGTTTACAAAAAGGCAACACTGCTCGTTGAACATACAACTACAATACAATATTGATCATATTGATTTTACTACACGTCAAGTAATAAATAAACTGGATACCAGTTGAGTTAACGGCGCATTCGCAGTGGCAGGATTTGTCAATCGCAGAAGGTTTCTTTTGGGTTAGGGGAGGGCAATACCGGGTGCAGAATGACCTGCGACAGGAGAGATTTCCCTGTAGTTGGTTGATGCTCACGCTCGAGGGTAACCTCAATTGGGTACAAAAAATAACGAGTTATGGTACATGGCGCTTCCAGGCAAAATCGTGTGGCGTCGGGGTGCTTTAAATCACTAGTTTTACTGTTACCATTTCTCTGGCTCATGATGGGTTATTCTAAGGCAGCCTCCATGTTTGTTAGGAAGCGCCCACTGAATTCGGATTTATTTTCTTTCCAGAAGCTAATGCCTCTGACCAGTCGAACGAAGGCTCTCGCATTTTTCCTCAAAGCTAGATCTTAACTGCCACAGGTAGTGGGGAGGTTGCACCTCTGCTATGACCTCCGTCGGACTCGCATACAGCCCTGCATGCTGGGTACCATTACACTACCTTGCTGATAAAATGGCTACCCTTACAGTGCTGCTTGGGTGGGGGTGGGGTGAGGGGGGCTGGAGAAGCTGCAGAAACCCCAGGAGATGGTCCTCCTTGTCTTGAGCGTTGGTGGAGAGTCAACGGGGGCCGCCAGGCCTTCCCTCGACCACTGTCAGCCAACAGTATGCATGTGCAAATACATAGAAATACATACAAATTACAACAGATAAATAAATATACAACTGTACAGACGGAATGCAACCACAGTGGATGCCATCTCATCATAGTCTTGATCATTATAATTCCTGCGGCTGTTGAGTAAAGTGATCTGCAGTGGTGTGCCCAAGAGCACATGTCTGTCTCGTAGCTGGGAGTGCACCTCAGCCTCCCGGCTCCCGTTTATAGTCTAAAGGATGGACCACAAATGCCTCTTGAAATGTAAAAACAAAATGGATGCGTCCAAAGTATCTGCCTTTTCTGGGTGGAGTCCAGTCGCTTAACTCCAGGCTCATCAAGGGTGGTGGTCTTATGCCTTCTTTGAAGAAGGAAAAGCCTCTTCTTTGTCCTTGGCTCACACAATACCCTAAAAAGGTCACGGAGTTAAAGTTTATTTCAAGTCCTACAAACATCGTGATGTTGGTCCTCAAAACACTCCCTATATGTTCTTGATGGTTAGTCTGATGTCCGGAGGGGTTTGCATTGTGCTGATTTGGGCAAAGTGGGGGTTCATGTAGTCTTGTACCAAGAGGAACTCCTCCTCGTCCTCCTCCAAACTGAAAAATGCCTTCAATGTGTTGGGCATGAACCGATTCATTGCGATAATAATTACCCCAATCAGAAAGCAGAGCAGACCTGCAAACGGACACAAAATGTATGGTTAGATCCAAAAGCTGTAAAGGGAAAAATAGTTACCAAATATCAATTGTTACTATTTAAAAAAAATGCATTGTTTTGGTAATTTCATTTCTCCTACAATCAAGTACTGTCTAAGTCCAGAGGTTTTACAACCCCCATTAGCCCTAGCCAGTATTCAATGAAGAGTGATTGTGGAAGTTGCAGTCCAAAACAGAGCCGCAGGGTTGAGAGCCATTCAGGGCCAGTGTCAAGACTCGGGTCACATGTGCCAAATCTCTGTATGAAATCTCATTAGTCTTGAGTGCGTGTTAACAAGATTTTCCAACTTTACTTTTTACACAGATAATTAGGCTGTAAATGACATTATTGTGCTTTTCTCCCAGTTGCCCGCAGAAACGGTCTAGTTGGGTTGTAAGAAGTTAAATAAATGTGGTTGGGTTGGATACTAGGGACTGTCGACCACTAGCTTATTGCGCCTTTTTAATAAATATATATATATATATTGTCAGCTCTAATAAACTGAAGCGTTTCATTTTCAGTGTTGGTCTATGGAGCTGCCCCAAGAAGCTCAGCTCAGCTCACAGGAACCAGAACATGTAGTCGCACAGCGATGTCACACTCGTTTGCTTCAGGTTAATGGTTTCACAGAGGGATGAACGGATGCCAAAATATGCACTGGTTTGAGAAGTATGTGTATGACGGACATGTGGTTGCAGTATGAAGTCTGGTTTGGTGAGCAGATGTGCAAAAACTAAGCAAAGATACTGTGTGCCAAGGTAAAGGAGTGGTATCACCAGGGATGGCGTCGGGGCCAGTTCAACCCTTTCGAAAGAAAGGGACACTCCAGCAACTGCCTCCATGTTGCCAGTCAATGGGCTTGCAACAGGGCAATAGGCTCCTTTCTCTATTTTGGTTATGGGGCTTAAAATGTGCGATTTGCAGGGCTCACATTACAAGCTGTTTCCTGGAACCTTTCCGGCCATCCCTTCCCATGGGATATTCAGCTGTTATCGCCTCATTGTCTTCTAACACGTGTTCCTCCACATCAGCCACTTGCGGACAAGGGGTTTATAGCTCTTCAGTGGGCATTTAGTGTACCTGCTGGCTGGCCATCACGTGATCATCTGCAACTATTAACCTTATCTTTGTCGCCAATGTAATGTATGCACCCCCACCGGTGCCTCAGAATGTGTTCGCTCTAAGCTGGGGGCAGGGTGGAGGGGGGCGAACCATCATGTTGAAATGGACCCCCAGACATCTTCAGCCGGGCCTGGGCATCGTCCATCATATTTCTCCCAAACCACTGAAGTAATCATGGGTGGCCGGTTGAATAATATTTGACCGCACATGGATATATAAATTGGCTCCTAAAATGAACACTCAAGTGTACTCCTGTTTAAGGGTGTGGGCAGCCATTATTGAATTAACCTTTGCCCCTCTGCAGCAACTTTTACAAAGTAACAAGAATGCATCGATAACTAGAAGCGTGATATTGTACAGCTGAGAGTACTTCCTGTCTGAAAGTGAGCATAGGACCACATTGTGTTGCTCCACTACGAAGTAGACAATATAACGGTCTATCTAGGTCTGTTTCTCTTACGCAGAGAGCGAGACAGGGAGGGACAGAGCGGGAAGTCTCATTTTAAGTTGTATTGTCTACTACATAGCGGGGTGATGCAGTGTAGCTCTGTACTTTCAGGCAGGTTGGAGTCTCAGCTGAACGATGTCACTTCCAGACACCAGTCTGTATTACTTTTTGACAGCTATGGCAGCGTGGTGAAAAATCATTCTAAAAGCGTTCCCCATTGGGAAACAGCTGACGTCCACTTTGGGGGCTATTCTTGAAAGTGATACTCATGGGTACTTCAAGGTATGATGCCGGATACCACGGCTAAGAATCATCTAATATGATCGCAATGGAGGATATTTAGGAGCATGCCAGTGTTGGGGGAGGGGGGGAGCTTTGCTTGCAATGCTTTGAGTTCCACACGAGAGTTGAAATGTTCCCACAAACACTAGTACATTTGACCAAAGGGAAGAATTGGCAAGATATGACGTTCTGGGAAATGTAGCTGGTGAATTGGAAAGAGTATGGTCCCACCATGGTGGCCATTTAGTCAATGGCCTCATCTTATTCTGTACGCACCTGTTGCAAAAGTGATCCAGAAGGAGGCGCCAAAGTCAGGGCGCAGGACCGCGTGCCCAAAGTGAATGGGGCACATGCTGGCATTCCTGATGGTGGAAAAGGACAGCATCGAGAAGATCATGAAGGCACCTGTCACTAAGATCATGTAGGCCCCGTAGACGAAGGCCGGCATGACGAAGAGGACGTTCGAGATGAGCCAGGCACAGAATGCCACCCTGTGAGGAGCAGAGAACACCAGGAGCAAGTTAGAACCATTAGACCCATGCATAGACTCATGCAAAGAAACCATTAATCTCATCGCCTGGCAAGTTCACCAAGGGACTACGAGTCCCACCAGTATAGCAAGCTTGCCAGAGCCAACTAAACTCAACCAGGAGCACAAGGATATCTAGACATTTTAAAAACCAGCCCCATTTAGAATTGTTCGTCTGCTCAGCTAGCATGGGACTCAAACACGTGTGTGTATAGGCGCGTTACAAATGCCATATCATATCAAATGAAGAGGTTCTGGCTTTCCTCATCAGGCCTACTCCTATTATGTGTAATATGTCCTTCTAGCAGCTTGTGTGTCCAATCAGAGGACTGTCTATGAAGCCATTAGTGCAAATGAACAGTTGCCAATCAGGATTCATAGTTTACAAAAGGCCACAAATTGTATCTGGCCACAGTTTGCTAAGTCTTAGGAATGCTGAGTTTTGTAGGCCCATATGGCTGATGAGCACTGAACTACAAGTCCCAACATTGAAAGTGCTGTTGGCTTAAAAAAAAACAAGACTGGATTGACATGCGCTTAACGTCATGTAGCGCAACTCGGCGTTGATCCCTGGAGAATCAATCATTTCAGATTTCGACATAAACTACACGTGCAAGTCAATCTCTTCACAATACTTTCCAGTTCATGTCACCTTCTAGAACAAACTGCACATTCGCTGCTGAAACTCTGTATTGAAGCAACATGCGCAGAAGCAGGTGATGGTATGGCACGATACAGGGGAGAGGACGTTCTGAGGGGACCAGAGTTAGCCAATCATTTCAATGCAGGCTGATTGCTTCCTAGACTCTTCTACAGAAAAGGCTACAAGTACCAAGTAGTAGATTTGCCAGCAGCGATTACTACTTTATTAAATTGGCACATGCTCTTTTGCAGCTGAGCTGAGACCACACAGGGCCAAAAAATAACCACTGGATGATTGACTTTCGGCAACTCCCAACCATGGGTGGATTTAAACCACAGGGCTCGATGAGGCACTGCTTGAAGCCACTGAGCCTGTCCAGACATGTGCTGCATTAAGACCCATGCGGTTTGGTCAACTGGCCTATCAAAAAGGCCAATCCTGCTCCCCGGAATGTCCCCTTGACAAGATGGAAATCAGCCTCAGGTGCTGGAGATGTTCATCTGTCGCAGGTGTGCGAACACTAATCCCTAAAGAATTCTCTTCTAATTGCAGTCTCCGAGAGACTGAGTGTTTTCAGTCCCATGTTAAGATCAGTGACCTCACTGGGCGAGGAGCGTGCATCTGGCCCGCTGCCAGGATCCATGCAGGTGTGGTCTGGAGTGCAGAGGTAGTAATTAGGAATGGGTCACAGGAAAACATGAATTCTAAGAAATCAACAGGAAAGGGAAAATTATTTCTGGGATCTTCGTCAATCTGGGAGAAAATTACAATATAAACTAGGACCACCTTTTCAGCTTCCCTTGAATACCTCTTGGGTGATTAGGCAGCCCATTAGACCCAAATCATTGCAAGACGTGGGATCCCAGTGTAAAGAACTATCAATGGGACTCGCCAAGTCCTGCAAGTAGAAACAGCCAGCAACCACCTTAAGAACTGAGCCATCTTTGGCCCACCTCCACATGGAGCAACCCCTGAAAGCTGTGGCTTACACAGGACACGGGACCCATAAGGTCCCATCAATCCTTTGCTAGCTTTATCACATGAGTTTGCATTTGGGGTGGCTGACACTTTTAGATTGGCTTTCTCAAATTCTGGTCACTCTCCCGTCCCCCACCACCAGCAAAAAGTGTAATTCCAAGAAGCTATACGCAAGGACAAGCATGCTAAGAGTTGACTTGGCAGAACAGTATGACATGCCTGGGAGATATTACACTACAGCTTTCTCAGGGGTTGGCATGACAACCAGTGAATGCCCTCCTTGCATAGGAACTAGAGAATTAACAGGACTCTGTTCTACAGTGCTCAAGATGGGTCTGGATTGCTCATCTTGACTGAGTCCACTGCGGGATGTCAAATGTGTTCCCTTGTCTAACTTGTTTTCAGAAGAGACACCCCCCGCCCTGTCTACCTCTTTTAGTAGCACCTCTGCCACATTCTCTTCCACTGCCCACTATCCCTCCTTATGTGGCTCCTCTATGACCACAGAGGAATGTACAATTGTTTTATCGCAAAAGTACACTGCATTGTATCCTGAGGTGTACTATCCCATTTATTTCAAGGAGATCCTCAAAACACTTTGCATAATTCTTGAAGTCCAGACTCCAGCAAAGGCCCCAAAGCACCCAAAGAAAAGCATCAACACGATGCAAAGGCAGCCCACCATGGAGCGGCTCTTACCACATGGTGGCTGACGCATAGTGCCCGGAGAGTCTGTACTGCGCGTAGAGTCCGCAGGGGCTGGTGGAGGTGAACTTTTCGGCGATGTACATGATGGGGTTTGGGAGCCCCTTCCTGAGACCCTCGAAGTAGTAGTCGTCGTAGTCGTCTTGGAAGCTCCAGTCAAAGTGTTCATTGTAGTCAATGGTCTCGTTAATCTGATTGACTGGGTTTCCTGGAAAGAAATGAAGAATGCAGTTCGATATTAACATACATGTGTTTTCGACTTCATTCGTTTGCACCAGTGCACTTGGCCTACTGGTCACAAGATGACCATTCTGTGAAAAATGAGGTCTCCTAAACCTTTGATTAGGAATGACAAATCCTCCAGATATGTTGGCCTACAACTCCCATGAGCCCCAAAACGCATTGTCTGTGGTAATGGATCATGGGAGTTGTAGGCTAAAACCTACGGATGGCCTGAGACTGGCTATCCTAGGCCAGACCTTTCTTCTTTGAGATAAAACGAATGTTCGTTTCTCCCACCAGCCTGACCCATGTGGTCTTGGCAGGTGAGATCATTTTGTAGGCGTTGTACCTTTCTTTTGTTCTGATATTTTGTTGACATTTTTTTTAGGTTAATTCATAGTTTTATTATGGCTATGAAATGTTTTGCCAGTGTAAGATGCTTGTTGTTCCTTCTCTTTGGTTCACTCTCAATCCCAGGCAACATCTGCTTAGTGTAATGATTTTTTTTTTAATTTAAAGCCTTCACATATGAGCAGTCCAGCAAATCAATTAGTTCAACAGCAATGCCAAAGAGTGCTAAGCAAGCTGCAATATAGTAGTCGCAGCTCCTCATTCGCATTGCTTTTATTTCTGCATCAGATGCAGCATTTCAATCCAAACTATGCTTAAAGCCAAAGCTTGATTATAAGTCTGAGAAAGTGTGCTTGAAATGGCATTCAGGGATCCCAGAAATGTGAGTTGGAACATGGATTGGACGGATCAGTAGCTCAGTTGTGTTCTGACGTTTCACATCCGTGTTTATGTATTTTAATGAGATTCACATATCCCGATTTAAATTAGAGCTCTCGAGTTCTTCCAGGTAGGTCAACCTGGGCTGGATTCACTTGCACTTTTGTGGTACTTTCCAAGTCCCAAGAAACAAAGGAAAACCAATCTGAGAAGGGTTATCTACTTGACATGTGCAAACCAGATGTATTAAAACAAGTTTACATGTTATCTCAACTTTTGGCTGCTCTTGGAATGGAGAAGGAATGTTTCTTGGCTGCCATGTCTCGAGTAATAACAGCAACAGACAATAGAAACTGCAACTGGTAGTATTTTAAGTCCACTCAAAACAAAGTGGCCTCAAGATGACAAATTGTTAAAGGCTGCTGTAATTTGAATAATATTTGTTTGATTTACCCGACACAAGACTCGCCGTGATCCTACATGTACAAGAATTATTGAGGTCAGTACAATTCGACCTTCATTTATTAAGTCAAAATAAGGTCGGTCCCTATGTAGCATTAGTACAGCAGATTAGGACTTAGTCTTAGCTTGTTTTAGTAAAGTCAGGCCATTGTTGGCTGGCACCCCGTACCATCTTTCTTAGCTCAGCTTGAGTATGGTCATGACGTAATTTGCTGCCCACTATTGTAGTTAGCGTGGATTGAGGATGGTCATGCCATCGTTGGCTGCCACCCATAGCCCAGTTCTTAGCTTGGGATAGAGTACGGTCATGTTATTCTTAGCTGGGACCCCACATTGTTCTTGGCTTGGGTTAAGTATAGTCGTGCCATTGTTGGCTGGTAGCCCATGGCCTATGTCTTGGCTCAGGCTGAGTATAGTTATGATGTTGGCTACCACCCATGGCCATGTTCTTCGCAGAGTTTGAGTGTGGTCATGCCATCGTCTTCCACCCATAGCACTGATCCTTGCTTGGGTTGAATATGGTCATGTTCTTGTTAGCTGGCATCCATCAGTCCTGTTCTTGGCTCTGGTTGAGTATGGTCCTGCTGTTATCACTCTTGGGTGCAGCATTTTAGGATAGCTCTTATTTGCTTTCACTGAATGCAACTGTATTTTATGGCTATTCTGAAAACATGGTGTGGATTTCTCTTGAGGTCCGAATTGGGAGTCCCCTGTATCTGCTCTAGTGACTCGCATGCATTCCTTAGCCCTCACCTGTGAGTGTGATGTTAACCCCGGACAGGCCAACCTGTAGTCCAATGTTTGCATTCACCACAGCACTGCTGAAGGATTTGTAGGTGGTGTTGGCACTGACGGACGCAGTCTCCCAGTCGCTGGTGAAGTTAACGGCTGTGAAGAAAGAAAAAGCTTGAGAACATGGAAGATGAAGTCGCCTAGCGCGGTCGTTATTGCATGAGTAGCATTCCAGGATCGGCCATTTTGTCTAACCTGAGCCTAACCACAATCTCCTGCGCGCAAAGACCCTGTCTGAGAAATGAAATGTATTAGGGAAGGAGGTAATCGGCCTCCTTATGAGCCCTGCTTATGTTTCAAATAAGAACGATTCTAGGGTTTCAACTTTCAAGCCCTTGGGAAGGCCCATGCACTTCGGCGTCTATTAGCGTCCAGCAAGCACTAGGACCGCGTGTGCACATTGATATTCCTAGCACCGTCACACTCAGGTTATATATAGGGAGATCACATGGACGTAGCCTAGCGATTCATGCTGAACTGCTGTCTTTTGGGGCAGGGCGAATCCTCGTTTGTATAAGGCTGGTTCCCTTTTCTAATGGCACAGAGGAAATATCTAAAATGGCTCTGCTCATGCATTGCCAACCATCCGTTTTTGGCTTCATCAGTTGTGGAGAGGGGGGAAACTTTGGCTTCAACTCTTTGCCCCACTGGCATTGCTTGATCTTAGATGGGCAATGGTCTAAGTGGACAGAGCAGTGCTCCTCAACTTTTTTAAACTTTTACTGTTATACTTTTATTTTTAAAAGAAAACATTCCCGAATGGTTTAGTTTTTAAATAAAAGTGTAGGAAGAAGTTGAAACCTGCAATGCACTGCACATTCCCTTAAATGGCAGGTGTCTGTTTGGATTGCGCGTGCCGATGGGGGTTGTCGATGGCGGTGGGCAGGACTGCAGGGAACATAGTGCCACTACTCGCGGACAGACACGGCAAACATCTGCTGCTAATAAGGTGTCGAGGGCAAGAGGGGTCAAATGGGGGGGGGGCGGATAGAAGCGGGACTGATCTTCACTAGTAATCAGAATTCAGAACAAGTGGAAATTCTTACCGACAATAACTGCGCCGATGAAAAGACTTATGATGACCCGGAAAAACCAGAACAGCCTCTGCGGGAAAAGAACACAACGTCTCGTTAGAGCGGTTTAACAGAATAACCACCAAACAGCGCATGCGCGGGCAAAGTTGTGACATTCGATTCAGACACCGAGCCCTCTGATGGGTACCCGCGGTAATAGCAACTAAAAACAAGTATTGTTCGGCACCCCACCCACTCCTCAATCTCCCCCTCTCCCCCCCCCCCCCCCCCAGGCAGAAACGGACCCTTTCACTCGTTAAAGGCTTTAAGCCACTCACCTCAAAACGACTGGGAAGGGGCTTGGTCCGAAAGACATTTTCGAGTGCCCAAATGCCTGGCTTCACACGGCCCCAAAGGCTTTGCCGATTCAAAGTGGCAATGAAGCGCTCCATTTCTTTGGCCCCAAGTGCAACTACGAGCTGCACTAAAGTTACTGCTATTACTCGCGTTACTACCATGACCATTATTTTACTACTAGTTCAGCTACTGTTACTTTTACCATTTCACCTGTCACTGCATCTCCTTGCCTCAAACTTGCATAGATAAACTACGGCGTGATTTCCTGTTGAGGGCATTCCCCTTCTGGAGCCCCCACTGCAATCCACTGGGGTTAGGCGGAAATACTGACAGTTACCGCTGCTTTTCCTGGAACCATTACCCCATACTAAAGAAGGCAGTTTGGGTCCCAAAACCCATAATGAGGCTGAGCGGCTAAACAGGCGGTATTTTCAGATACTGTTTTACCACTAATGCCTAACTCCTAATGAGACAAAGGTTGTGAGTCGCTGCGAAGCAGCCAAAGGAGTGTTTGAGGGGAGTTATTTAGAAAACCGGAGCCTTCCCTGAAGGGGTTCAGATGCCAATGGCTCGCCCAATATCAGTTGAAAAAGGGTGGCATGGTGGGCAGCAGCAGAAACCAACAGAGGGCAAGGAAATCCATACTGTAACATGGCCACAAATCAGTCTATGTAATGCACTGAATAAAGTCACTTCTCATGGCGTCAGGGTCGTTGAAATGGGCCATGGGGATTTGGGTGGGCCCTGAGCAGCAGCACCCCCCCCCCCAATCCATGTTGGCCATCCTATGAAACAAAACACTATTCCTAACACTAACCGCCCTCTTGCAGTATCCAGCAACGTCCCTGCCAGGGGCGTTGCTAGGGGGCGCTAAGGGGGCTATAGCCCCTGGTCTTTTGGTTGTAGCCCCGGATAGAATCTCAGGAGCTACAGCCAAAAGACTAGTTAGCCCCCAGTCCCAACAGTTCCGACATCAGCTTAGCCCCGGGTCTTTTCCAGACCTAGCAACTCCCCTGGTCCCTGCTGTCAGTGATTAATAGCTGTTTTAGTGTTTAAGCTACCAGGTGGCTGTCTTCCCCATGATCTACGCCATTACCAACTCACTGCATCCTTTTAATTTCGTTATAATTTAAGCACCTTGCTGGTGCCCCTGACTGTTTCGCAGCTGTAAGAAAAGGGGAACCCCCAAACACCAGCCCTAAACATCTTCAGCCGGTCCTGCTTACAGGCTCTACAATGTTTCCGTTTGAAAGAATGCACCCGCGACACAAAGGTGCAGAGACAGTTCCTTGGCATTACTCCAAGCACAGCTGTGACTGATGCACGAAACGTAACATCCCCGGACTGGCATCTTTTTTGTTCCATTTCTCAATAGTAGTGCCTTCTTATCAGTGCAACTGTCTGGCCTCAACCTCTGACTGGGCGGAGCCTTGTTGACATGTTTCACTTTGTTGGGCTACGCCATCAGTCCTCTTATTTGACAAAGGCCGAGGGACGCCCTTAAAGTGGGCAGGGCAAGATCCTCCCGTGCCATCGCCCTTCATACTCACTTTAGAGAAAGTGCAGGTGAGCGCGGCCGCTTCCCATGACGTACTCTGGTTGATGTTGGTAAGGAGAGGGCCATGAAGGACACTTGCCAATGGCCATGAAGAGTAGCTGCCAATCTCCTATGCAGTGGATTAAATGCGGAGGGGTGGCCCGAGACCTAGAGGTCACCTGACACTCCACACTGCTGTTACACCTCTGATGCTAAGTACTCCAGGGCCTCTCTGCAGAATCATGCTAAAATGTGGGTCCTAGACCCTGATAAACACCCAGAATCCCTTCCATCCTTCAGAGGCCCACCCTTAGAAGCAATGCTATGCTGCAATGTCTCAAAAGCCAAATCTAGACTTCAGGTTCTCATTCATCCCTTTTTTCCTGAAGGCTCAGGTTACCAGACGGTTCCCTATCACTGGGGGAATCATTCCCCGCTCCATCAATTGCATTCTGGGAGTTGTAGTCTTGGTTCATTTCAATTGAATAAAATGACCAATGTGACACTAATGCAAAACCAAATCCTAGGAGTAGAGTATTGTGTACCAGTGACATGAGGATAAAACTGGTAACCCTACTGGACGGACATGCGGCTGGCTAGACCCAGTCCTGCCTGCCTTTTTAAGGTGCACGACCGGGTGTTAAATCTCCTGAATTCCTTTAGAATTCCCCCCTATTCCTTTCCCTGGACAAGGCAGCCTGCATTCAGGAATGCGGCTGGCAAAGGCATAAACACTATGCAGCTCAGGAGCACGCGAAACTGCCTGCAGGCTGGGGCATGTACCTACCCAACTTTCTTCATAAACCGGTTTCTGATGATTTCACTCTTGCTCACTTGTGATCAAGGCCTCCCCAGCCTAGGTGTGCCTACCTTGCTCCGGCAAACACATAACAGCACTGAACCAACATGCTTGTTTCCTACCCGCTACCACTGTGCAGTCTCCAACTCTGTTTGCTCTTGCACTAGGGCTCACAAATGTCTGTCAAAGGCCTATTTTAATTCTTTTAAAGAATTTCCATATGTCGCTCATGAGCCTACACCCGACATGTCGAATGTTTAGTGGGGTGCATAGGGGTGCCAATTAAAAATACGAGAGGATATATTTACTTTTGGGGTGTCATAAGATGGCTACTTATCACCTATCGTCCCTTTAATTCAGTAGTATTCCAACTTTCTTATACTGAGCTCCGATACCCCTCTGAGTAAAAATATTGTTTATAGCACCCCCCCACCCCCCACAAACCATAACTACCAGGGGTGGACTGGCCTACAGGGAACTCTGGAGATTTCCCGGTGGGCCTCTACACCCTGGTCCTCCTTGTGTGGTATTTCCAAATTTTCTCATAAGAAAAGCATTGTGCTTACTGAAAAGGTGTCATATGGGGCCACTTTGAACATTATTTCCAGGACCCCTTTTGGTCCCCAGTAATTATTTCCAGGGCCTCTTTTAGTTACCAGTCCACCCCTGGTGACTATTAATTTCTATTAAAACCAGTCAACTCGCACCCCCCACCCCCTCAATGGACATCCTTCAGGACAGCCCTACAGTTGGACGACCACTGCTCTAATTCCTGGCAGAGCCTTACCACATGGGAATCGTGAACAACCTGGGGAAAAGCACCGGATAAGATGAGACTGCCACTTACCGCCCGGCCTCGGATCCCCGGCAGGATCAGGAGGAAGGAGCAAGCGAAGGTCAGGAAGACTATGATGATGACCATGAGCTCGACGTCGAAGACGAACGGCCTCCTTCTTTGGGGGTAGAATGGGTAGAGTCCATCGAAAAGCGTCATTGTTCCAATGTCTGCTGAAAACTAAACAAAAAAAAGTTTACTAGATGGCCACAGCATTGCATATGTGTTCCAATTACCTACAAGAACAAAAAGGTGCGGATATGGTACATTGAGTTTCCAATGTCACTCGCTCCTGATCTCGGTAGGCATCGGAAGGAAAAAGCTGCAACAAGTGTATACTGAGGGCGAATATATCAGAACACTGGATAGGGCCAGGCAGCTTCTGCTTGGGTAAAGGGCCTCTGTCAACTCCCACACATGAACAGCCCCCATATATCACTCTACTTGGTGTTTCCAGGTTGGTTTTCAATTCTTTGCTGGAGTGGGCATGTTTTTAATGAGACAAGAGGAAAAGCAGCACATTGAGGTGGAGGCTGAAGTGCCAAGATACTTGAGGGTGGCGCCTCTTCAAAGAGATACTGCCACGCAGTAAGAAGCACAGAAATTTCTCCTTTTTGAGGAGTTTCCAGAATGTTCTAAAATGGTAGTGGGAGAATTTTCTAAAATGGTAGATGTCCAGGCCACAGATGCTTGCATCAATGAAGAAGAGAAATGCCAATTGAGAAAGTTCAGGGACTTATTTGTTAAGCACGCCTAAGATTGTGCAGTCTACTGATCTGCATGTTGCTACACTGCCAGAAGGCTATGGTAGGAAACGGGGAACCTGTAGTTGTGACAATATAGGCTACCCTTGGCTGGCAACAGCTCCTCATGAAATCGGCAGTAGGTCAAAAAGACCTATCTTATTCAGCTAAAGGCTCTGTCGAAAACCACATGGCCCCCAAATGATTACCTCCATTCTGTTTATTTCCCAAGGGGAATAGTTATACGGACTAGTGGGGAAAATAGGGTATTGATGGAGAGCGCTGGTACAACTTAGCCACAGATCACACATCTAGAGCCTTGAATAGTCATTTACTCAGGAAGGCATATAGACATGCAGCAGATGCATGTTAAACTCGTACACTAATGCTTCTAATATGTAGATGAGACTAAACATTTCTAAATCTGACCTGAAATATTACCTTGTACATCAGGTAAAGAAGGCCAGCTCTAAGACCTACGAAGAGTGCTTCCTTTTCGAGTTGACATCTAAAGCCAGCAATAAGACATACCAAGACAGGAGTCAGCATCCAAAGACGACTCGTAGACTTATCAAAACTAGTTCCCTGTGAGTCGGCATCCAAAGGTCTGTATAAGACCTTGGGTTCCTTAGAGGCAGCAACCCAACATAGCCCTAAGACATTCCAAGATTTGTTTCCCATGTGTTGGCATATAAAAGACAGTTCTAAGACCTAAAAGGCTAGTTCCCCATGAGCTGACATTTAAAAATAGCCCTAACACCTACCAAGACATGAGTCGGCATCCAAAGATGACTCATAGACTTGCCAAAACTGGTTCTTTTTGAGTCCGCACCCGACATAGGCTAGTGCCCTGTGAGTTGGCATCTAGAGATGGCTACAAGTCTGGTTCCATGTTAGACTGTTCGAAGAGCTATCCATAATGGTTTGCCTGCATGTCGATGTGGCTACATTCCGATTTGCCCATCTTCTAGGTGGCCCAGGGTATTCCAGGAAGACGGCTCCCAGTTTCCGGTCACCTCCCTTCACATTGCTCTCCGCTTAGGACGTAGGCATTTGCCAAGTGCTCAGCAGCGGTCGGAAATCTAACTTGATTTCTTCATGGAGCTCAGGTTCTGATCCCAGTACCCTAGGAGAAATGAGAGCCTTGTATAAAACGTTCTCCTTGAATGTCAAGACATGTTCTGGATTCCCTCCCTTGCTAACCCTTTCTGGTAGGGTTAACACAGATCTTCAAGAGGCCTCCTTTAGTTTAGTACCACAGCATCCTATTTTTTATGGCTGACATGCCGGTATTATTAGTTGAATCGGAAGCTGCCGGCCCAACACCTCAGGCTACCACCACTGTAGCAAGGGCTGCCAGAATATGATCTCCAGCTATGACTGATACGTGATGACTGCTAAAATATTCCATGTGAGATCTCAGTTTAGATATGCCCACACTGTGGCCTGGTGGACCCCTAGGCTCTCTTACCAGTTGATGGAGGTTGTGCAAAAGGCTCCACAGCCTCCTTCCTGCATGGCCTTCCAGGATAAAAGGCCGCATTTTCAGGTCGGGACACCAGCAGCAGGCTGCCTTATATCGTCTGACTCCACTTCTGCTCCAACTCGTTTGAGCCCGAATGTTCAGCTTTCTAAGCTTTACATGGCAACCAGCTACGTTTAAGGGTCAGGTCCAGGTCACTTCCACGCTCCAGTCTCATTGGCATCCGCGCTCTGCTCTGGTTCAGTGGAGGAAGAGGGGAGTGTCACGCCCGTGCATGCTTCCCTGGAGGCCGGGAGGTGTGCTCGGGACCTCCAGCCGCTGTGCAGTGGGCTCGCAGCCGCCTGCGTCAGGATCACTGTGTGAATGGGCGAGGCGGGCACCCACCTTCGGTCCTGACTTTGAGGTATGTCAGTAAGGCCGCAACCGTGCAACGCATTGGCCGCCCACCAAGGAACGCTCTCCATGAGGCGACGGGGCAAAGGGTGTTTCCACTCCAGCGAACATGCGAGTGCTAGCCAGGACAGGGTCCTTCTAGGCAGGCTGTATGGAGGCCCGTAAGCAGATTTTTAAAGGGGGGGAAAAAGAGTGCAGGTACTCGCCAGGCTAAGAAAGTGGGCATGTTGGCGCAGTGCTTCAGCATTGTACCTTGGACACAACCTTTGCAGGCAATGGCCAGTCAGATTAAATGATGCAAGGAGCACACACTTTGGTAAAGCAGTGCATCTGAGATCCGCCCACACAAACTTCCAGTTTGTTTCTATGCATTGTGTTAAAGTTTGAATGTACTAAAGGAGACTTTTTGCTTATCAGATGAGCAGATAGAACTGTAAACTAAGCTCTAGAAGGGGAGGTTTACTATTGCTCGCTTTCATTGCCCAATAAATTCGGTAGAAAACGTTCCCTCACAACTCCAATTACTTAAACCTTTACATATTAGAATAGGCCCTGCAGGAGACATTATGGGCACTGTGGGTGGTTGGTGGAGAGGCGTAGGGAGAAGGCACTGCTTTCACCAGCAAAGGTTGCAGAAGCTTAGTTAAGTGTCGATAAAGGAAAATGAAAAGCTTTCATTTTCACTTTGCAACATTGAGTACTGGTACTCTTTCAGGCATTACAAAGTGCAGGTACTCAAATGCACAAAATAAAAAGTAACGGTACTGAGGGCTGGATAGTACTGGCCAATTTAAAGCACTGCTTGCAAGTACACACACATGGGGCATGGGTGACCACGAGGAAGGAGCGATGCCAGAGGTTAAGATTCATCCTAAACCTTCCAGCCATCACTACTTTTGTTTTTCAAGAGGAAGGAGTGCCTATATTTTGCCTGCACTGTACATTTTCATTTTTTATTTTATGGTTTTTGAATAGCACAAACGTGAGTTGTTCCACAGTGCACGTGTCTCCCAGGAGAAGCTGCCACTCGGACAAGAGTGGCACCATTCCCTGCAGCCAACTCTTGCCTAAATACTTCCTACGCTCCAAATCCAGAACCACAAATGTGGGTGCTCTGAAAATGGACTGTTTATGCGGTGCTAATATAAAACGCCAAATATGTATCATTTTATGACATATACTCTGCTTCTCCCCCCCCCTCTATCCCTCCGCCTATATTTGAAATCTATTGGGCTGACATGATCTTTGTAGAGAGCCCCAGGTTGAGGCTTTGGCGTTGCCAACTGCAGTAACAAAAAAGGAAGGTCCACATTTTCAGCACTAACCTTTTCTAGTTCGATACCTGGTAAAGTACTTTAGGTCAAAGTAGGAGCTGTATAGCCAAAGCGAGGAAATGATTGTGTGGCTTTATTCTGGTCTCTTTTTAATTAAATACTCCCCAGCTGCTTTCTAACTGTTGGATTTGCTTCTTAAATATGCGCACTGTTTGTGAATAAAGGAGTGCACCTTTTTATTTTAGCTGTGCATTAAAAAGCATGCACCACCCCCTGAGATCATTCTGATGGTGTTGGATCCATTTTCTCTTATTTATCTTTGGATGCTGTAGGGTCATGTAAGGGCAGTTTACAAGAGGAATTGACACATGCCCACAAACAGCACCAGAATACTTCAGCACCCGGATACCGGCCCTCTTCCATCCGTGACCCTGAGACTACTCTACTGATCAGGGACCCATGGCTACCCCAGAGTGCAATACGCACCCACAATCCAGCAACCAGTAAAGGATTGTCCACACACCGCATCACCACTGCTATACTAGCAGAAGGTAAGCTGTATACTGATACACCTTTTGATGTATCATCATGGCACCATTCAGCCATTATTAACTAATCCGTGAATTACTGAAATATCTCGAGATCCTCACAGCCTCTATCTCACCCACAGAAAAAACGGACAGTACCACTTCTTGCGTCCATCCTGATGAAGGCCAACATAGCTTGAATCCAGCTCCCATGGCCGAAACACTCCTGTGTCAATCACCTGTGACACAACTGTATAAACCCCTTTGTGTATGTTCTGTAGAAAGTGTTGTGTACACTCTTGTGTCAATCACCCCGGACGATTTTCCGTCCTGGGAGCACCTTGTCCAACTATAGGTCTACGCTACTGTTTTGTGTGCCTGTTCCCGTATGTGGAGTTTGTACCTCTACATTATAGAGGTTGATACTTACCTGTATTTCCACTGTATATAATCACACTTGTCCATTGTCACTTTTGTGCTTATCTAAAGTTTTGTAAAATAATAGAACATTTATCTGCAAGAAAAATATCCTGTGTTTTGAAATAAGTTTACATGTTCAGAACCACGCAGCTGTTTATAGGATCTCTCATCCTGATTTTTTTTTATATTTCAACTATCAGAGGGGCACATCAAATATCCCCAAGCTGTGTGGGAGGGTAAGGCACCAATATTGTGCAATGCATGTTGCGGCACGAATCCTTGCACCAGTGCTGCCTGTTGCTTACAGTCACCATATTCTTCCTAATGCAATGTCGATTACACCAGGAATCGTTTCCACAAGCAGCAGATGTACATGCTTTGCTGTATGACCTGGTGTGGTTCAGACACCACCCCTCTCCCCCTCTTTTCTGCATGACCCAAAAACGTGCGCCACAACAGAACCCAAATAAAACAGTCTTCACACCCATCTTCTCACTCCTTAGTGTAAATGTGATACTATGAGATAATTATATATTCCCTGAAATTGAAATCCTACTTGGAATCGTGATTACTGAGAGTCAAGCAAAGCTAATCACTGGAGGCTACCAGACAAGGCTACCCGGTCAGTTCAGTTCACTTGCTTGGACCATACCTCAAACTCCCAAAGAAATCAACAACTAAAACCCATGAAGCAACACAACTGTGACCCCTATCCCCTCGTCTCATGGTTGAAAGGTTATTGGGAGGGGCTTGGACTATCTCTGCTAGGAAAAGGGACTTCCATTTCTGTAGAGGTTGTAACTTCCTGTTCTGATGAGGGACGGACTTCCTGTTCTGCAATAACCCACAGCGATAAGAAGACGAAGAGGACGACAGTCGGAGACCTTTAATTGAAACTGAGCAAGAACTGCTGCCAAGGGTTGGATCAGAACCTTAACCCTCTGATCAGAAGACTCTGTGCCACCGCTGCAAACCCTTTTGACCGCTACCCGCGGCCCATCACGATGAAGACCCTGTGAAACCAGCCTTATTGTGACAAGTCCACACAGATCATGAAGAAATGTAACCCACGACTACACACTCAACCCGAGAGGATTGAGTAATGAGGCTCAAGCCCGGTATCCAAATAATCACTGCTGATGGAGAAAATCTGTCAGCAAGAAGAAAGAAGCGTCCTTTACTTGAACTGACAAGAGGTTGTTTGTGGAAGGGGGGGTGACTAAACATTGGATGAGAGGGACTTAACAGCTTTGTAGTTTCATGGGAGTTCATGTTGCAAGCGCCCAACTTTATCCCGGGGTGTTAGTGAGTACTTGGGAAATCGTTAATGACCGAAACATAGGGGTCAACCTTAAAAAGACAGTTTGAGATCCATATGATGGTTAGAGATAAGTACCACTGTTGTGGCTTGGAACACGTGCTCAAGCTTCCCTTGGTAATTCTGAGAGTTCACAAACACACCACGCCCTCCCTAGGGTTGTGCTGCAACACCCTATGCAGGATGTCAGCTGCGTGCTGAGTACACCGCCTGTCTCGGTGTCCAAAACACCAAGGGATTAAGCATTAAACCCCTAACGATCACATTGCCAACACCAGTCTCAATAAGCACCTTCACATGAACTTTCAAATGTTTACATGTTTACATTTCCACTTGCGACATTCCAATGTCAATTTTAATTCTTGAGTACCATTCCAAGTTGTCTTTGAAAAAAAGGGTCTTCACATTCTCATTTAAATGATCTCCATTTTATTAGTGCAATAGTATACTGTTGTAGCCATTCTCATCACTCTCTACACGTGTTCCACGGCTGTTTAAGTCAGAGTTTTATCATACTCCTAGTTTTTTAAGCGATGCAGGCAGTTTTCCCTGGCTCCCCTTGGGGGGGGGTGAGGGAGGGTGGGGGGCGTTAATATGGATTAGCACCCTGGGGTTTTTAAACTAGGTGCCGATAGCAATGTGTGTTTGTTTGAATGAAAGGGTTGCACGCTCCCCCAACCAGTTCATTGAAACAAATGAATGACCATGCAGGAGCCCGGTGCCTACTGCAACAACAAAAAAATGGGTTGGTGGAGGGGAAGAGGCCAGGGCGGGTGTGATCAGCTTCCAGCTTGCTTGGAACGTGGGCTTGTAGTTTAATATTCAGCCTCCAAAATCAAGCATACTGATTGGCTGCGGTGGCCGGGTGCTAATGTTTTTTCATGGTCAGACTCGGGCTCTTGAGAACGGTGCATGAACCTGAGGTCCTCGGGTGAGCTGACTCCTTGCAGAGCAGGATGTGGTCCTCGCATTTCAGAGCACGAGGCCACGCCTGCGGGTTTACACATTGCATAATGAGATTTCGTCCAAGGGCAGGAAATTGCAGGTGTTTGCAGCTGTGACTCCTTCTGGGTCTCTAAATAAAAGCCGGAATGATTATAGGTCTTTGGAGAGCAATAAGGCGGGGCTCAGAGGAAAGTCTGCCACTGCAATTTACCATAGAGCACTTGGGGTTGATGGTGGAGAGGCTGGGCTCTGGTACGCAATCGCATATAGTCGTATTGCGCTACTGCTTCAAGGCACAGTGGTAATTTGGGAGGGGGGTGGGTGGTGAGAGGAACGAGGGCAAGACAGACCAGATACGGGCAAATGGGAAGAGGAGATTTCCTTTTCAGAAAAGCTTAAGTCCTATTCCAGTTGCCGAAGCAAACCTACATGGAAGTGCTTGGTAAAGTTGTACATGGTGAGCTTGAGGGCCATGTCGTGATAGTGTTGAGAACCAGCCATCCTGGTGCCAAACAGCTGTCTGTAGCAGCGCGTGGATCGGCGATTGCCTTGTAAGTTTGTAAGGCCGGGACCATTGACTCGGGTCAGAACAGGCACTTATGTGCAAAGAGTCAAGGGGCTACATTGTGAGTTGTGTAGTAGCAGTGAAACGTCACTATTTCAGAATTTTGCTTGTTTTACCACTCTGCACTCTTATGGGTTTTGCATCCGGCACAGGTATTACCTCGTAATTAGCAGCGGTGCACATGGACTGAGCGTGATTGCAGACCGTGTAAAGTGCCACCAAAGAAGAGGCGGGCATCCGAGGGCAGGAGTGTGGCATGGGAGGAGCGGCAGGGGCTATGGTGTGTCGCGAATGAGGTGTACCTTAAAAGCTTCCTCTTCAGTTCCGTTAGAGGCGCAGCAGAGAAGTGGTTCGTTGAATGTGGGGGTTGAGGAGGGGATTTTGTTAGAGCCCGAGTGAAGAGTTGGAAAAGCCTCGCTCCCTGGTCTTTTTACTTTTTTTTCAGAGATTGTAACTTCGCATTTCACGTGGATTTGGAAGACGCCTACGCAGTGGCAGCCAAGAGGCCTGTTTCAGGTATGCAGCGCTTTACAGATGCATGGCTCTGGGCTGTTTCTGTGGTATATGGTCTTTATATCGCAATACAAGGCATCAGCAATAAGCCAATAAGGTAGGGTGTTGGGGGACCAATGGGGAGTCTGTGAGAGGAGTTCCTTTTTAAGGCACCAGAATGTGAATTGGGATATGGGCGTGCACATTGCAGGTACCTGGAGTCTCCATGATCGGCACTATAGTTACATCGGCCCTTATTCGGAGCTTTTCCCATTGTCTCGTGTGTCTGTTGCGACTCAATAGGATCCATTTCAGTTTGCAACAAGTCTTTCTTGCAGAGCAAAGTTCTCCCAAATGGCTCTCATATGGGTCAGGAAGGGCGAAAGACGTGGTAGCTTCATAACGAGCACCTAGAAGCACTCGTGCCCTCTGTGGGCATGGGTACTACCACATGGGTGTTCATTATAAAGCAAAATCATGCCTTGATGTGCAGATGAACTGCTGGCTGATCAGTGTAACGCATCTTTGCTGGCTGTTCTGCTGTGCTGTTCCTTGTGCTTAAAGCACGCAGTACTCTCTGTTCTTGTCGTTTCTTGGCCCTGGTCAAAAACATAGGCTTGGGCACAAAAAGTTGCAGAGTCACAAATCACATTCTGTACCTTTTTAATGACAAACTGAAGACGTTGGACTTTGCACGATGCGTTGCATTTTAAAGCGCATTGTGCCAGAGAAGCTGCAAAGAACGGTAGTACCCAAACTGATTGTATGGTAAATCTGTCAGAATTCAGCCAGTACCCTTCGATCGTTTGGAAATGATCATATTGGGTAATCACTACCAAACGTGGGGAGTGACGGTTGCGGGAGTGTCCCCCACTCCTCATGTTTGCTAGCAATGGCCTTTGGAGGTAGCGGGGGTCCCCCCCCCCCACTTCTGGAGGTTTGGAGGCGGGGGATGGGGAAATAGGAAAGTAGGGGGTGGGTGGGGAGCGTCTGGCAGGGGGCGCGTTGGGTTTGGTGTCAAAATTGCCTCTGCGGCCGAACTGACCACACTGAATTCAGCCGCAAACAGTTCTACTACGGCCAAATCGTATACATCCCGCAGAAAATACTGACTGTGCAGTGCACGAAGTCATCCAACTGGTCCCCCATTGGCTCATGAAAAAAGTGTGACCTTACCTGAGCTGTGTTTTGTAAGTTGTCTGATTTCTGTTGGCTGGTTTGTCTGTGTGAGCAACGTAGCCTGATTTCTGGGAGTCGCATGTATGCCCTTGCAAAAATGACTTATTAGATTCTTATAAGTACCTTTATGAGAACTTGTAAGAAACTAGTGGGATTTTGGGAACAAAATAATAACTTTCTATAGATTTCTTAAAACCTTTATAAACTTGAAGTAGGATTGATTTAAGATCTTATAAGATTCTGATAAGATCCAATAACATATTGGTGCATGGGTGAGTGGCAAGTTTACAAAATGATTGGGGGGGGGCCCTGAGCCGTAATCATCACCAAATTATTATGACGTTCTAAAGACTTAAGGTATATTCAGAGGCCCCTTTATTTTGAAACGGACTGCATTACATCCCTGTCAATGTTCAGGACAATAGGTGCAGGCGACACTTAAATTCTAATCCTCGCTTCCTCACTGGAAAAGATGTGATCCTGGGCCAGTCGCGTTTTCTCTGTGCGTCTTTCAGCCACCTACAAAAACAAGGCTCTCTAGGGATCGGGCGGAACGCCCCTACTGAGCACTGTGAAAAACAAATGCACCTTCCTGTACGATCAAATCCGAGGCGTTGATCTAATACCGCGGACATGGCGACTATGGCATGCACAGACACTTCAAGTGGCGTTTGGCGAGCCGGGGCCGCGCGGGAGCTCTGGATCTTTGTTGGCTGTCGCTCGTGCAGGTCGGCGGCCAGAGGCCGCTGCACCATCAGGTCATAGGTGACGGGATTCCTTCCGAATTGTCATGGAAAGGGATGAAGTGTAGGGCTCGAGGAATGCCTTGGTGGCAGATAATGTGACTCTTCAACAGGACAATTCGGCACAATGGAAACCTTGAACAAATGCTCCACTTCTCTCCCGCCTGTACCCCCCATCTTTGGGTGTATTCTGGATTTAATATAATTATTGATGAACAAGCAAGGGCAACATGGTGGCGCTTGTGTAAGCATTCCCCTGACCCTTTCATAGTGTTACTAACTGGCCATAAGATAACACTGGAAAACAGTGTGGGTACCCCGGCCTATGTCAGTGCTGGGTAATGCCCACCTACTGCCTATACACTAGCCACACCTGTTGGCATTACCGAAGCTTGTTTTTAACATGACGCCAGTGCGAGGAGCAGATGCGAGAACCCACATATTGCTTATAAATTAAGTGGCCTGAGGCTCCCTTGCTGTAGACATCGGTATCACATCAGTAGTGCACTTACATTTACAATTAACTGCTTAGAAATAACCCTGACATTACATGCATGAGAGAGCTAGCTCAAGGAGATCCAAGGGTAATGTGCAAGGCCACGGGATTTCTTTTTAAAGACCCTTCATTTACTGGCTATGTGTAATGTGCTTTTTTTCTTAAGGGGCAGCGTCAACCTATCAGCACACCGTTTAAAATCCCCAATTGTCATTTTAGTATATCTCGGGGAGCCTGGGTAAAGCAGGCTGGCCAAACCTAGCAACACAACTTTCCAAACAAACGAAATTGGCTTTTATTCAAACCAGAGTGATCTGCTGCAACCCTGAAAATCCAACTACTTGGGCTATTGGGGGGACTCGTGGAAAGTCCAGTGTTGAAGTGATATAGCCAACTGGGCTTAGTAATCCCTCAATGTGATGCATTGTTAATATGCATACACAACACATGTAAACTCCTTCTCTAGATGGGCACATTATATAGACAACCACTTGGATAGCTCAGTGAGTTAACTGCTTGCTGCTGTGATCTGTGTGTCCCCTTGAATTAACAGGTCCTGAGCCTGACAGGCAGGCACAGCCTTTCATCCTTTCAAATACAATGACACCGAGCGCCCGGGTCTGTCCTTATTTATAACGCATTGAAATAACAGCGAAGCTAGAAAGCGTTATACAAAACAATGAATAACAGCATGGTTTTCTCAGATTTGGCAATGTAGAGAAAATAGATGTACTCCGTAGACGTATACAGGTGTCCATTAATGGATGGCGCCTTCAAGCTATCAACAATCGATAAGGCACTGTATTGTAATCAAGAGAAGTCTTGTTGCGCTCACAGTATTTCTAGTATACACACACACTCTGCTATAGATAGATGAGACATTGGGCATACTGTGAGCAGGAACTGCAAAGCATGTGTGCACACACACTGAGGCACCAGACTTCTAGCTAGCTCCGTTTCAGCGCGGAACACATTTCAGAAGAGCCAACACCTGCCTTTGCTGGTTAGCTCGATTCCTCATCATATACTTCGCACTTATGCTTCTGAGAAGTCGGGGCTGCAGAAGGCACCCAGGACTCCCCTCCTCCCAAATGGAGATCGATGAGAAAACAGCAGAGACTTCTATCTCCTTCTCCCACCATCGTTTGAAAGCAGCATTGAGCGTTGCACTGGGGCGTACCGCATGTAACAGCATAACGCAACACAGTGCAAAGATTAAGCAGTATAGCATACCATAACATTCACAACCACAAAAATAATTGCCCACGATCTGCCATTTGAAAGTACTTTTTAGGTTTGCTCCAAAAATAAAGGCAAATGAGAAACGGCAAGCTGCAAACTCACCTGTGCGTAGAAGGAGCTACTGTGCAGCTGGCCAAGATTCCTTTAAGGTCCAGCACGTTCTGCAGGGTTCGCTGCTGGCTCAAGTGCTGTCATTAGCCAGCAAGGCCCTTTTATACTCATTTAGGATGCGGGAGAAGTGGCCAAGCCTCAACGTCACACACCCCGTCACTCATTTTCTACATCGTGTGAACTTCCCAAAAGTTTCTGGGATTGAATCCTGGTATGCAAATGAGTCCGCTGCCCCGCCCAGTTTACTCATCCACCGGTGAGTGGGAACTTCCTTGCTGTGCGCTCAGGGAGTTTGGGACCAAGGGCTGCAGTCTCAGTGTGTGCTGGTTGAGCTCGGGTGAAGAGGTGGAGAGGGAGGGAGCGGCGCAGTCACCCCAGACTCTGCTACAACAACACAACGCGCAGGTCAGCATCCGTTCTGTCTTGCTTTTGGCAACTCTTGGGATGTCTTGCCAGGTGTTTGAGAGGGATATGCAGAGCACAGAGGCTACGTTTCTTAGGCTTTTGTTTTTTTATTTTGCGTACTCTAGAGCTTTCCGTGTATGTCGGTTGTCTTTTGCTCTCGAAATAATATGGTTGAGCGAGTTTTGTTATGTTAAGTAATTGAGAAATGTTTTGGGATGTTCCAGGCACAGTCGATAAACCTCGTCGTACCTGTCTGCTTTTTCTGAACTTCTTGTGGCACACGTAGTTCCAAAGGTGGCCACCAGATGTCAGGCTGACGCTTATAATGTAATGAGCTAGGCTTGATTTGTCTAGTGGTGTGACATACAAGGCGCGTCCAGCCATGAATGATGCTCTTATCTGCGCTGGAAGTGTTCTTGGGAAGTTGTAAATTAATTAACTGGGGCCAACTCCCTGTCTGACGAGTAGCACTATGATAGCGCCGCTATCTCTCCCAGTCATAAGAGTAGTATTCATTGAGGAGGCGAAATGTGGAGCGCGGGCAGTTGCCCTGGGTGTCGCCGGTTCCCGGGCTGGCCCAGACCACGTGGGCGCGCTCTTCCTAGAGTGCCCGCTCCCCATCGCCTGTCCATCAAGCGATCCCATGCATCACCAAGAGCGCGAGATTCAAAAGGCCCTGGCGCTGAATTGTGGGCGCCGTGCACAGCGCCAGACTAGTTAGTACGAACACGACATAACCGGGAAACGGTACAAACGCAAAACTCAGCAGGGGCGGCGGAGTTTGGGAGACGGAATGAATCTGGCAGAGCTCTACATTCCCTCTAGGTGTGACGTGTTTACAAGTGGAGTGCCACGATCTTTGAAGAAAGCATGTGTGCGCTGCAGTAAGCCCTAGAAGTAGTACTGCCGGTTAGGTAGCTCAGTGAATTAAGCACTCGATGTAGTATGTTGCCCCACTTCAACCTCCAAATGTAAAAGTTCAAATTCTGGCAACCCGGCTGACGGTCATCAATACCATTTAATCTTAAGCTCCGACCCCCTCGGGCAACCAGCCTGCTGGGGTACTCCTGGTCTGCATGGGGCATAACATTGTCTCAGGCACCAAGTGTCCCACAGTTGCAAATCGCAATTCATGGGTCAAGTCAACAAGCGCAATGGGATGTGACGTCGCCAGAAATTAGCATACAAAGGTGAAATATGTACATTTCATTACTTTGGCTTTGCATAAACACATTAAATATCACAGGCCGAATGGCATTTGCCTTTCATAAAATGAACACGCACACAACCACAGTCTGAAAAAAGTGGGTGGACTCTGTCCCCCGCCTGTATCCTAGACTTGAGCTCTGTATCATTCCTATTGTGACAGATTGAGTAGTACTCAAGAGGCAGGTTTTTGATAACGTGAGATGCAAATTGTGCATTTCAAAGAGTATTTATTGAGTAACACTGGTCAAAAAACTAGCCACATGGTGAATTAACTTATCAAACTGGCCCACATGGGCCAAGATAGTGGCTCACTTTGACCCAAAAAATGGTCCCACACTAGCATTTTGTGTTTTTGGTTCGGGCATTGCACTATTGGCCAGTCCAAGCCTGGCACCAGCCTGTTAAGAAACAAAAAGGAGATGTGTCGCTTTGTTTCTTTATCAGAGAGGCCAAAGTCCACGGGTAGCCCTTTAACCTGGCCAAATGCATGCACAAGGGCTTGGTGCTTCTGATTCAGAAAGAAAAGGTGAAGCAGGGGCACTGCTATCCTACTTTTTGGTGCCCCAGCCATTCATTTTTTTTCTAATTGGAAATTGGGGGGTGGGGGGTACTCGATATAACATTTTGGCGACTGCTGGGGGCTTTGCCCTTGCCTACTTAAAGCCTTAGTCTGAACTTTTGCAGAAAGGCCATATAGGGTGAAAATCACGCAAGAACATTCATACTGCTGCTGCGTGGGTAGCAAGGAGGGAGAATCTCTCTCCTACGAAAGTCACAGTATGGTTAGCTCGGTTGCACAGAAGCTAGAATGTTCCTCCTGGTGGCACACAGGAGAACAGAAACGAATGTGCGGGTCCCTCTAAACAGTCCTCGGGACAACACATGTCTCTTTGCCATTCTGTGCCACCGCCCGTGAATCATAACTCGGGAAATCGCACATGTCAAGCTACTTGTGTCCCTGAACAAGTAGCATTCCAACTGCGTGACTACTTTTGTGCCACAGCATAGGAAATTCCAACCGTGACACCACTTTTGTTGCACAAGCGACATTTAATCTGTGCCAGTGCCAGTATGTCTATTCCTCAACAAGGGGAAATCCACATGTGCCACTTATTTCCCAACAAATGGAATACCACATTTCCATCTGTGGCACTGCTTCTATTCCTCATAAGGGAATTCCAGCTAAGCAACTGCTTCCATTCCTCAAGAACTGGAATTCCATCTGTGCCACTATTTCCATAACTAAGCAAGACGAATTCCATGTGAGGTACTGCTTCTAATCCCCAACAGTGGGAATTCCATCTGTGATATATATTTTTTTTATATTCATTTTTTTTTAATTGATTTTTTCTCAGCAAGCGGAATTCCATCTGTGGCACTGTTTCCATTCCACAAGAACTGGGATTTCATCCGTGCCTCTTTCTGTAAGGAAGCAAGCGGAATTCCATCTGTGCTACTATTTCTTTTCCTAAGTAAGGAGGCTTCCATCCGTGGCACTGCTTCTATTCCTCATGAGGGGAATTCCATCCAAGCAACTGCTTCCATTCCTCAAGAACTGGAATTTCATACGTGCCTCTATTTCTCTAACTAAGCGAGAGGAATTCCATGTGAGGCACTCCTTCTAATCCCCAACAGGGGGATTCCAACCGTGCCACAGCAAGGAAAATCCCACATTCTAACTTTTGCTACCCTGCCACAACTAGGCAAAGTCAGCCACTGCCTCTCGTTCTGTGGCATGATGAGGGAAATTCCACTTGTGCCGCTAATTTAGTGGCGTTGATGGAATTTCCTTGCTTTGGGTTTAAAGTATTAGCACAATGGGGCAAATACCCAATCTGTGCCACTGCCTTTGGGGCACAGTAAGGAGCAATCCAATTCTGAAAGTACTGTGCCAATAGGAACATCCCATAAGTTCCGCAGCCAAGGAAATGCTGCGTGCCCCTTCTGTTCACAGCAAGAGACGGCGTCTCTCTGCCACTGGAAGGTAAAACTGTCTGTGCCACCACTTCTCTGCCGCTACATGGGCAATTCAGTTGCACCTTCAGTGTTGCTCAACCCGGAGTGTGGAAAGGGACATGGCTGGGCTGCTCCCTGTGCCCACAGATTGCAAGCCGCATTGGCTGTCGCTAGAGCTGACCCGAAAGTGCCACAGTCCCACTGGCATGGGTGGGAAGGAAGACTGGTTTTAGAGACAGCACGTTGTGAAGGCGGGCAACACACACCTGAAGGCAGGCATGCTTCGGATGTAGTGGAAGCACCGCGGGTTTACTGCTATCCCTGTGGATGTCCATGCCCTCCACCCCCTTCCAGGGGATTGGGCGAGGGGCAACAGCGAGGAGACATGTCTGCTCTCGGTTACACACATGTAGTAGACCACCCCAACAAATGGGGCTGAGCGGCAGTCAATGGCATATAAGTGCATTTGCAATATCGGTTTCTCTCTTAACATTTTTAGTGAAGTGCTCTTGCTGCCTCGCAGTCACTTCAGAGCACGTTTTAAAACGCTGAGGGTGTGTGGATAAGGGCATGGCCATCAGTTTAGTGGAGTCTAATCATACAGGATGAGTCTCCCCCGCCAACCAACCAGTGGCGTCTCTGGGGGGGGGCCTGGGCCCCTCCTATGAAATCCTGGGGCTCCCAACGTCAGATGGGCTACTCACTGCACTCTATGCGTGCCAAACTCTCAATGATGGGTCATTAATGACTTAATGGTTTGGCTGGCCTACATTCTGATGGGAGGGGAGGTGCAATTGGGGTTGGTAGTTGGTGTGCACAAATGCTTATCTGCAGGCGTGCTTGTGACGTCACACATTTACTTTAATAGGCAGGTGTCCCCCTACTTTAGTCTTTGGCCCCCCTCTGTGCCCCTCCCCCATTTGATTCCTGACGACGCCACTGCCCCACCCCCCTCTTTCTGGCAGAGCAGGCGGGACTGCTTCGTTTTGGACACTCAGCAGCAGAGGGAGAACGGGGGGGAGGGGGGGTGTTGGATTTTCCCACTCTTGTTTGTACGTGGCCGGGCAGAGGGCTCCTTTCCTATAGGAGGCTGTCCTGGCGTGCCTGATGCGACCCGACGGACCGGGTGTGACGCCTGGTTACTTTGTGCCGTAGGCAACGCCAGTGTAATCGTTTCTGGAGGGGGGCAAGGGGACCATGTTCTATTTGTAAAACGGTGCAGAGGCGTTCCCTGAAAGTCCGCTGCATGACCAGGGGCAGGTTATTGTGAAGTGTCATGTAAGGTCTGTAAAAGGCACAGCACTGTGGCACTTCACCTCCATTGCCGACTTTTAGAAGGTGTGTGAAAATGGATATGAAATGTAATGTGGGTCCGAATGAAAGGATTTTAGTTGAATGGAAAATATTTGCCCATGGCTCTCGCAGAAAAAAATACTGTTCTGTCCTCCAGCCCTTGTCCCCTAGTATATGTTCGTACACTATACCTCAGAGGTGTGCAAGCTGCTGCTCTCCAGATGTTTTGGGCTACAACTCCCGTGGTCCCTTACGGGGGGAGGAGGGGTGCAAGTTTGCAGACCCCTGCTATTAACGTCATTCCATGCAACATGGCTGTAATGTAAATGAACCGTATACTTGGACTGCCTGCGCCCTCTTTTGCTGCCCAATGTGTAAGCCAATGACACTCAGTTATTCAATACATGTAAATCATATTTCATTATCATTATCTGTGCGCTTGGTCTGCTGCCGGGGTCAGATTTTCCTCTGTTTGGGATCACCTTCGGTATTTGACGAAGAGTGACACCTTGCAGCACAGTGACCCATTCAGCACACCCACGAACGGAAATGCACATCGAGCTTTTAAAATGTAGGTGATCACATCACCCGGCTCAGTGGGTGCCCATTTTATCAACCTCACGAAATGTGAAAGGCTGAGGTGTCTGAACGGGATTCATTCAAACCTATTACCGGCAGATTAATGCTGATGATGGAGGCTCCACGAGGAACTCAGGTGGTGCTTAATTTATTGTCATAAAGGGCAGAGTCGCACAGCCAAGTTCAATTTAAAAATAGTAGGTTCTCCCCCCGAGACTCGAGTGATGGGTGTTATTACTATCCAACCTATTGGTGCCCATTTTAATAACGCCAGAACGATGAAAGCCTGAGCTCATGACTCACGAGCTGCTGCTCACTTGGTAGATGTTAATATTATCCAACTAGAAGGGTGAAAGGATGAGTCTTCCAATTGAGACATGCGTGTGCCCAGCGGGTTACTAACGCATCCCTGGGCATTTGCCAATTTAATGATCATGGCACAAACAACTGATTTGTATTCGACTGTGCCACATACATTTCTGCAGTGAGTGTCTCAACCCACTGAGCTATCATGCCAGCTAGATATTCTCTACTTAACATGACCCTCCATACATGTGATTGTGCCTTGTCTTTGCTCCGAGCTCTGGAATTTTAAAAACGTTTGTGCGTACTGCTGCCCCCCCCCCACCCGCCCTCCTTTTAATGTTTAAAGGTTCCAACCATAACCTGAAACAGGTCCCCGAATTTGCGGCTCGGTGGCGTGTTTCTTTGCTTTGATGAATAAATAACATTATTTGCGTTTGTGCACCCAGAGCTCTGTTTCCCTGTATTAATCATTGCCTGGAGACCTGTATATGGCGTCTTTGCAAAACCAATGACCTCTGGGCGCTGTAATCTCCTGGAGGCAAAGTGCAAGCACCCACCTGTCTCCGATTCAAGAACGCATATCCGGGAGCGTGCTTCCTGTACTGTAAGAGGGTGGGTGCATTGTGACCGTGGGCGTGGGGCACGCACGCTGTAGCCACCTGCCGATGAACGAGCCAGACCACTCATTTACCCCCCCCCCCCCCCACCCCAATTTTTGTAGACCTTTTGGGCTTCATTGAGGATTGCTCTATTATAGCCTACAGTTTTGTGGATGAAAGTTCCTCCACACAACCAGGTGGTGTTGGTGAGTTTTGAATGTGAAACTCTGAATTTGATTGAACAGGGATATAAAGTTGGTTAAACCATTGATTTCTTCAAGCATGCAAAAAAAGGTAGCAGGCACCCCTCTCTCGAAAGAACACGGCATGACAGCCTGTTCAGTGGTTTTTAACCACTTTGAGAGTTTGCAGCCATCTGCAATTTGCTCCCTGTACCTTTCACAGATGGGAAATAGCCATTTGCATATCAGTGTTTGTCCCGCCCACATGGGCAGTCCAGCACCGAAATGCTATGGCAATTCCCTTCTGAACAAGAGTACCAACAGCAACCCCATAAACGTGTTTCAGCCTTGTTGGGCCTCATCAGTGAGGTGGAGCTGTGCCTCTGAGTACAGTGAGCAGGGAGTCCACGTCTGGTCGCCCCCAGGTACAGTGAGCAAAAAACGTCTGCTGCAAACTCTGAACTCAGAACAGGTTATCATACCATGTTCTTTCTGCTACCTTTTGTTGAAAAATCTCTTGAAACGTGTAAACAATAGTATTTTAACCTAACATTCCTTCATTTTCATATTAACCTTACCTGCCGCACCGCCAAATTCTACGTTTTGTTCTTGAATTGGAAAATGTGCCTCCAGCTTGATGCCAGAGGTAAATCCTCCACTATAAAGCAAAGAATCCGCATATTTACTATGCAGAATTACCGCTCGCAGTAAATCTGCCAAAAAAGCCCATGCAGTCCTATCGACTAAACAATGTACGTTTGGACCACCCATACCATGACTCATAATCCTGTGAAAATGCTACGGGACTGAGTGGCGGTAACAGTAAACAGTCTTGGTGGTAAATCAGAAGATTTTCTGTCAAACTTGTAGTGGGGCAGATGTCCCTTAAGATGCCTTGTTCTTGAGGCCTTTTTGGACAAGGAAGAATTGCATGTTTTGTAGACCCCGTTGCCCCTACGCAGCCTGCAGATTGAATTCATTTTAGGAATGGCGGAAAGCACGCATTTCCATTACAGTTCGCCTGGCCGCCCTGATCTCTTCCAGTATGCATTGGTGGCAGAACTAAAAACATGTGATTCCTGCCCCTCTATCCGGTATCCGGTTTGTTCCCTAACTTTAGACTAAAGTATTCCAGGTGTGTTGCCGACACCAATTTTTAATTCTAAGCTGGGCTCTGAATACGGGGCAAGTAATTTGCCAAATCTGTAGATGGGCATTACGCCCAGTGCATACAGCATATCTATACCCACTGGCCGAAGTTTCTCTTGTTCTTAAACTCTGTTGGCCTCTTTTAGGGGAATGTTTTCCTAATATTTGGCGCCGGCCTGGATGTGCTGAAATCTCGCTTTTATCATTACCAACCAAACCTAGACACTCCTCAGAAGCTAATTTACTCAATAGTTGAGTTCCTTATTCTCAGCAAGTTTTTCCATAGTGTAAGCCCTACAAGTATCCTTTTTTTATTTGTATTTTATTTTTGCATCATATCTGTGCCTCATACAATAATACATGATATTGGCTTTTATCACTGGTTTTAATGGGAGGGGCATAACCATAAGCACAAATAATGTTGGGAAACCCTCTCCAACTGTTTCTGTGCAAATTGCCCATAACATAAACTTTAGCTTTTAATCCAAGTTAATGATTAGATAATTATCTAGACAGTTATGTAAACCATGGTTGGCCTGCTGAAGGCTCCTGGCATTCAGTCTATGAGCAACATGTCATCTGCCTATGTCAGAATGTTGGCACCCTTCCACCCCAATGTTTGGGGCAACATTCTCCCCGATTTTATGGTTTCCTGTAAATCTGACATACTATTAAATAGTAATGGTGCCAAGCAGAAGCCTAGTGTTAGGCCTCGGTAGACACACAACACTTTGACTCATGTTTCGGTCTAAAGGACATTTATGATATGAAGACGTTTTCTATTAATACGACATGTTCTCAATTTCAACCAAAGGTGATTGTCATCTACACAATCAAATGTAGTATATACACACACAACAAAGCAGCAAAAAAAAATTGATGTTTCAGAAAAGAAGATGGCTCTACTGCTATGGGTTGGAAGGAAGAACAGGAAGGGGGAGTTAGCCCTGTGGCATATGCCAGAAGATCCTGCAGTCTGGACATGAAACTGGCAGATGGAAAAGAAGACCGATGCACACAGCCTCAGGGACCTGATGGTTTAGTCAGTCAATGAAATGTGCACAGCACCGGGTATAAACAATGAAAAGAGAATATTCTCCAGCCCTTTTCTGTTTCCATGTTTTTCTCACGCTGTCACTCTTGCACTGCATTACGGGATATTTAAAGGTGATGAATAAACAAAGTAAGGGTGAAAAAAAGGGATAAGTGATCAAAGTTACGTACAAATAAAATGTTCAACAAATGCATTAATAAAAAACTATCACAGAAGAAAAAACTATTTTAAATATAAAACAGTGTATAGCAAAAGAATGTCAGATGTGCACTCCTGGTAAGAGCAGATGTGCTTAAAAAAGGCAAAAGCAGCAGTACTCCATGAACTAATCCATGGAGGAGACTTGATGTTTTTCTAGACTTTGTGCTAGATTAAGGGTGTGCAACCTGCACTGTAGGCCCCCTTGGCATTGGCCAACATTGCTGGAGACTTGACGTTTCCCATTTGGAGTGTTTTTGAACTCATTCACAACCAGACCAGTATCTGTTGAAATGGCCTTTTCAGAATCCTAGCTGCGACCAGGGAATTATTTAGGCTCCTTCAGCCCACCAGATGTCACTCGTTGGTGAATTGAACCCCTGACCTAGGATAGACGACTGCAAGGCATTGCCAAGGTAAACAGAGTCCTGGTTTTCTAAGTCCCTACCTACTTAGACTTTTCCCAGGTGATTAAACCAGAGGGCTCTGCCTGCTCCTGCATTAGAGCCAGCAGCTTTGCTGTTTTTCAAAATTTGTTTAAAACCGATGGAAGCTCTCTTTAGCATCCCTCGTTGCTTGCTGAGACGGTGAGCATGATTTCAAGAGACATGCATGCGACCGCATCAAGAGTTGCCATTCCAGATCCACAAGAAAGAACTATCATCACCAGGAACTTTCTGTCTTTGCGCAACCAAGATTGGTCAGGGAGAAGCACCTGTCCAGATGCTGGCCCTTACAAACAAAAGGAAGTTTAGTCAGTTTTATCAACCAACGGGATTTCAGGTGAAGGAGAGCGTGGACTCACCCTGTATCTCTCTGTGTACACTCATAGAAGGAACCAGGAAGACCACACTCAAACGAGGAACCAGGAAACGCCTGGATAATATGTGACATTTTTTTTTTTGTTGGGGTATTTAAAGTCAAACAAAGACACAACAATAAATCAGGTACACGCAATATCAGTTCAAAGATAGTGAACTACTCTGCAAAGCATCGGGAATTCAATCAGTGATAAGAATAAGGGCGTGGAATGGATAAGCCTGGCATGGGGACGGTCCGTTTCCAAGGAAAGACAGAGGGCTGTACGTACAGTGAAGCACGCAACCTGTGACGGGAAATGCTGAACGATATGACCCAATTATCCATGACTCAGACTGAAAAACGCATCACTCGCCCAGACAGGGAACCGCTGGTTGGGTTGGCTCATAGGTGATCCTCCAATTTATCAGCATTTAGCCTGACCTAAAGCTGCTTATTGCAGAAAAATGCATTACTTCTGGGAGTAATCACTTCCGGAGCAATTCCTTTTGAGGTCAAGTGTCTCCTCCTCGAATGTTTTCCTACATGATCCGTGTGAAGTAGTCTTGACTGCTGCCGCGTACGTCCTACTATTATGACGGTCCGCCCCTGCCCTTTCTTTTGCCACCCATGCTCTGCCCTGGACATGACCTATTGAGGGAGAATGACCCCCAACTCCTAAGGGCAACACTTTGGTGGGGGTCCTTTGAGGGACCACCGACTATGAAGGGGACAAATGCTTAACTGTTAATCGAAGACTGCAAAGGAATCGTATAGCTCACCCCCTCCATGTGAAGTGTCACCTGACATCATTAATACGCGAATCAAACATATCGGACTTATTCTCA
Source organism: Ambystoma mexicanum (assembly GCF_040938575.1). Taxonomy (NCBI): domain Eukaryota; kingdom Metazoa; phylum Chordata; class Amphibia; order Caudata; family Ambystomatidae; genus Ambystoma; species Ambystoma mexicanum. The sequence continues at coordinate 1,264,683,833 of NC_090934.1, read as the reverse complement.
AGTTCATGTTTGAAGCTCTTGTGCTGGTGACTTTCCTGCATGTTCTACATCTTAATGCCGATTTATTTTTATGTAATAATTTTGAAAATGAAATGGTGTTTTTTTTTTTTTTTCATTCAAAACGAATCATTGTGGTTATTATGGCTGGTTTTACATTTTATAATGTCCAATAAACTGATCAGACAAGTAACAAAGGATAGTCTAACAGTCATATCCCTCTTTTAGGCTTTTACATAATCTATTTTTTTTATTTATTTTAAAATCTCTATTGGGTGAATTTGCGAGATAATAAAAATGAAAAAAGCAGAAAACAGTTGATCAGGCTATAATTTGCAAATGGACTGCTAATAAATTCCAAATCCACAGCATGAAAACATAAAATATTAATCTTGATACCGCACATCTCCTGGGTTTTTGGTGCAGGGATTGAAAGGCATCCATATAACCCACCCTGTTTTTCATGACGTATAAGCAGGATGGATGTGTCAAAATATTTAGAAATATCTTTTAAATATTTCACCTCCACATTCGGCTGTTTTGCCTGGTCAACTGAGGGCCCCGGCGGGCTCGCTGCGCTCTCCGGCTTTTTCCATGGTCTTACACCGACATGGATGGTGCCTATACTCTCATCGGAGACGATGGGGGATCTGGGAACTTTGCGCAAGCGTACACCTGCATGAATCTGGACTGGCTAAAGCTAAACGTGATGACCCGAAAGAACTCCAATCTGTGGCCCCACCAGCCAAAGCCCGAACCCATTGGAAACGCTCCAGTCCTCCCAATAAGATACAAAACCGCTGCTTCCTTACTGATCTGATCTTTCTCTGGGCTCTCGGATAGCAGCCCTGGCCTCATCCTGTTTTTCATCAATTGCAAACCCCCACCATCTCCCTGCCACTCAGTCATCATTTGCTGCTGTCCTTCTCTGGTCCTTCCCTCTCCTGCTTTCCTACCCCTGGAATTCTTTATCCCCCACAAAATAAAAAAATAGTACCACCATTCCGACCTATACGATCACCCTACAAAAATCCTATCACTTGAAGGAGCTCGGGGGCCTGCAGGGCCATCGCCCCACTCCTGTGACAACCAATCTTGTTCTCTTCTGTACGGCGAACCAATGAATATATTACGATAGGCCCCTATTGTACATACTGTAAATATATTTATTTTCAAATGCCACACCCCCTTCTCATGTTACTACTTCTGCTTCACCAATGGGTTAATGTCCATTCATAGTCACTAACCTTCTATTCTTAAGCGCCTGGAAGCAGAGTTGGTATGCTTACTGTTATTTTCCCTAGAGCAGGTTTCTGTTTAGAAGCAATATATTATCTAAGTTAAATACAAACCTACTGGTACCAATACTGATAATCCCCAGTCTTGTTGAGAAGACGCCACACTGTTCATGCTGCATCACATGCCCTTGTAATGTTTGGGCACCACAATGCATCCCGCTGGGAAGGGCCCAGAGCACTGGAGCATGGCCCTGCTCTGTAGATGCTGGAGTGCTGAAAGTTGGGGACAAGATGTCACATAAGCAACCCCAGAACTAACCAGGATCTCATAGAGAAGGTGCCTGCAGTTCTCCAGATGTTCTGGACTGGAACTCCAATGATCCATCACCATTGACTGTGCTGGCTAGGGCTGATGGTAGTTGCAATCCAAAACATTTGGTGAGACGGCAGTTGGAGAGCCACATCATAGGACACATCAGGGTGCCACTCCTTCTTAGCCTTACCTTTTTGTTTTGCCAGTAACACCCTTTGGGTGGGGAGAAGGAGACAATGTTACGGAAGCAAGCAATACCTAAAGAGGATTTCACAGCAGGGTTTCTCTCGCTCTTAGCCCCTCCTTTATAGGAGGGTTTCACCGCAGACCAAAAGTCAGTTGTTCAATCACTTCTGACTCAGTGTCATTTACGTCAAGATAAGATCCCAGCAAAAGTAGTTGGCATTGCTACATTGTGTATTCAGAAATATATTGAGGAAGACCGCAGTGAATAATGGCAAATGGATACAACAAAATCTAACTAAATGACGACCAATCAGGGACGCTCCCTTGTTCTCAAAGACTGGTTGAGTCAGTGAAATGGGATTAAGCAATCCTCTGGATGCAACATACACCACGCTTTTATAAATCAGATAAATGTTTGCTCAACTCTTCTTAGTCTCTTAACAAACATAATCCATTAACTAACTCGGATAATTTGAGAACGGGAAACCCAGCCCCCTGTGCACACATTACACTACCTACCACTGCTATCTATTTAGAATGGTGGCACAGGCAATTATTATGCCATTACCAGATTGCATGCATTTACATTTCCTAAACCTCCTAAATGTCCTCTGAACACTCTGAAGGGTAGATATTCGTAAGAGGAAGGGGCCTGCTGGGTCAGCATAAACATTGGCAAGATTAATTAACACACAGGATGGGATTGGGCTAACTTGCAATTTAGAATGGTCTTTGGGGTCTGCAAACTTAAGCGGCCCTTGATGTTCTGGACTAAGACTCCCATGGTGCTGCTTCACTGACTATGCGGTTAGGTCTAACAGGCGTTGTAGTCCACAGCTTCTGGAGAACAGTTTGAAAATGGATATCCTTTTGAGGTCTGCAAAGGGCCTTTATGCTGGGCCTATTTGGACATAAGGAAACCTATGTAGCGAGGAGTTGCAGAGTGCAGGGCTTTGAAGGGAGATTGTGGGTGATTCAAGTGAGGAGGCAGCGGCCAGAGGAGGCATTAAAGGAGTGCTGGAAAGCACAAGAGGCGAGAGTTTTGATTAGCGGCACAAGCGGCTGTGTAAGGGATTATTAGATGGGTGGCTGGTTTGCAGCACGTGTGTGTGTGTATTCCAGTTTAACCAGATTTGTTTTGGCACCGCACCATCTGCATTTGGCAACTCCCCAATGAGCATGCAGCAAACAGTTACAGGAACATATTGTGTAATAGATGAATGCTGACCGCGGGAGAAAGTACATTCCCTGCTTTCCAAATGTTGGACAAAAGTGTGGGATGTGGGTGAATGAATAAATGAATGGGCAGAGGGTAGGTGAAACAAACTACGTGCCACCATGAGGAAACGAGGGACAGACCTACAGTGCCCCAGTCCGCTAAGCTGCCGGGTTCACAATGATGGACTTAAATGAGGCCCAGAAAACAAATGACTGAAATCTGAGGCACTGGGTTCCCATTAACCAAAAAGAGTTAGCCACTGAATACTCAATGTTTAAGTCAGCTGGGGCACTGGATACAAACTAACCTGAGATTACAAAAGGATGTAAATCTGTGTGGTGGGATAAACCATACTCGGGGCTGTGGCACTGGATACACAATACCCACATCTATTTGGGAATGGCCTGCACCACATCACATGAAACTAGTTTCAGAGGATCTACAAAACCAAAGACAAGTAGTCGAGCACTATGGCACAAGTGCAGTTTAAAGTGTGGCCATTTGCGCAATTAAAATAGCTCTCTGACGGTTTTCAATTTGAATTGGTCACAATCCAGTACCCAATCAATTTGCAGAAACCACCTATTGGTCGCCTCCGACCACATGCTGACCCATCGCACTCGCGCATCTTTCTTTCCCAGCTTTCAACACGTGTGGGAATTTAGCACTCTAACGTTACTTGAGACTAGTGCCTTTGTCTCGCGCCAAACCATTTACTCCCTAATGCCTGTCCTTTCACCAATAACCACAGCCTTCTTTCCTTCAAATTTCACCATGTAAACTGTCGACATGCGCTCATGTTTTAATTTCCTAGGTAGCCCACAAGGATAAAGACTAGCAAAGACCTCATGGCGTAGTATATTCTAAGGTCCTTATACTATTGTCTCACACATCAACTATCTTCTATTGGAAATCCTCAACCTTGGCAGAGATTTCCAAAGAGGACAACAGAACAGTAATGCCACTGGGCCTCCAACATCCACAGCACCACTGTCTTAAAGTGGGAATAAAAAGAAACACACACTGACTCGAGTTTTCCTCCATGCTAACTGATGCAATCATGTTCAACTCGCAACCCACCCGCTCAAACGTGGTATCCCGCAGAGCTTTGAATTTGACGACCTACACATCTAGGCACCTCCAAAGCCCATTCTTGGGAGAGCCGCAGCCAGACCATGGTGCCAATCAGTGTAACTACTTGCTTTTGAAAAAAAAAAACTCACATGCAAGTTCACCCTATTCAAATGTGGTCACTTTGAAATCGTAAAGTGGATTTGGCTCTTCAGACCCCCATTCTAGCCATGCCATCCATATGTTGAACTAGTTACCCCCTCGTTACTACCACACACATTCACCCCTTTCCTTCTTTTACCTAAACTCTACAGGACAGAGTTTAAAAGGGACCCGTGCAAATTATTCACTGAGAAAATAATGAAATTTCCCTCTTACACTGCCCCAACTGTTTTCTCGGAACATAAGTCTCCACTCGCCCACCACCTGTAGTCTGGTATCCTCTACAAGAGGGTCATGTCTCTGTTCCACCTCATTGCCTCTAGCACCACAAAGGTCCGCCATCACCTTCTATGATTCAGGAAAGCTAGATTCCACCTAATCTTTGACTCAGCCAACCCCATTACAATTTACCTGGTACCAAGCACACCTGACAACTGTATTGGTCACCTTTTGTGGCTTCCAAAATACTCACTCTAGCCTCTTGAGAAACATGTCAAACTTTGCCAATTGCACTCCAGGTACACAACATCTGCTGCCATGTCTTTCAACATCTTACAGCCTCATTCACGGGGAAGCATATAGCGTTTTACAAATTCCTTACTGTACAAGTATGTCATGCGCTACCCAGAAGCGTCTTCTAGTAATCTCAACCTATTTAACACAGGTGCCCACTTGACTCCCTCAAAATCACTAGAGCTCACGATGCCACCCACCAATTCAAATTGTTTAGTTCCCATCAACACTCCAGTTAAGGCCCATCTCTTTGCTCCTTCATACTAGCTCCCAATGACCATCTATTATAACCCATATGAGTGTATTCTCTCTAAACACATCCCCACAAGCATTGACTGCTCTGGATGAGCCCTGCTATTACACGAGCTGTAATAATGACTATCAACGTGCCTCCAGCTACTGGTTGGTAATTCCAGGTCTCTCTTGCTTGATTGGACCATATGCAGTGTTCATTTATTGAACCACTCGCCAATAAACCAAGGCAAAACGAAATACAAATAATAAATAGATCTATAGTTTAACACATGGGCAGAAGAGATCTGTCCAATCAGGTCAACTCCGCATCTGAGTGGCATTGAGTTGATTACCAATGACACCTTTTTATTTATAGGAATACAAATACAGTGGACTATGGTAACAAGCATTAAATCAAAAACAAGTATTGGGACTGCATGAAAAAAAACTCTACAACAGCAGCAGAAAAGGCTATTCTTGGTTGCCACTGCCAACTTCCTGGAGCCCAAGATCGCATAGGACAGGGGTCTGAAAACGTTGGCTCTCCAGTAAGCCACACCAGCATTGTCAATAGTGAGATATTATGGGAGCTGTAGTCCAAACCATTTGGGTAGCCACAAGTTGCAGGCCCTGGGAGTAGCCCTAGTAATGTAACAAAGTGTTGGTTTTGGGATATAACTCAGTGAGTGTCATTGGATCAGTAGGACCCACTCCTTGATAGAATGCACAGATATGGTCAAACCAGATGGAGCAAGTTGGTCAAGCAAAGGCCATCACTAGTAGTAAGAAGCCTACTCGCTTTGTAGCTGGATCCTCACTTTTGCTCCATGTTGCTTTATAGCAGAAATTAACGTTAATATTGAAGACCCAACCTATGAAGTAACAAAGTTGCTGTTTTTGTGATGGCGGCTAGACCGAAGCAGTGAGCAGCTTGTTGTTGGCTGTCCAAGTTGTTCTGCTAACCTCTCTGTCCTTTACGAAGATGGATCCATGGATTGTATCAAGATTACACATTGATGTGGCAAGTGCGTTCTTGTGTTGAAAGATGCGACTTAAATGGCCAAAAGTTGGCCTTTTTCAGAATTCCAGAATTGGCCTTCCATGTCCAGCTTTCCTAGAATAGGTGGAGACGTACTCGATCCGACAACATGACAAAGACCCACCTTAACACATGTTGGTGACCAGTCGTACACAAACATAGGAACCTGGAAAATTCAACCATGGCCCTCTCAAGGGAAGGTTGATTTCCCCCCCCCTTGTACTAGTTTCATAACACCACCCTCAACACCCCCACTACAATATTCTTCACCGCGCTCTCTCCCATGGTGGACAAACTCTAACAATGAGATGGTACGGTCCACCGATAGAAATTCTCTTTAAAGATTTCAGAGGGTGAAGGCTGAAGAAATTCTGATTACTCCTGTGTTTGCAGGTCTAACTGTTAAAGGTCTTGGTAATAGTGGAATAGGGGTCACGCTTGCAAACAAAATTCTCCTCCTGGGAATAGTGGGCTGGAAAATAAATTCAGACGCAAGAACAAAATAAGATGCATTTTAGGAACCTCTTCATTCTGGTTTACAAAATGAGAATGCTTTGCAAGTAGAAACATACGGTAGACAAATTAGTGTGCTCTAAAGTTGATGATCAAAGCAAGTTTATATATATATTTTTTTTTATTGCCCAAGTGGTTTATTTAAAACCTTATACATTTTACTCAAAACATTATAATTCGATCAAGTGATCGTATAAAGGTACATCCATTAAATGTACATTAATTAGAATGTTCATAAACTTTTCTCAAGTCGTTATTACACACTGATGTTAGTTACCTCCCTCTTCATTAATTCGACACATTTCTCAGTCATTCAAACAATGTTAATCTTTTAAAATTATCTATTCTAGTAACCATGGAGGAGGTGCGACCTTGTAAAATATTTCCAGAAGTATTCTGAATTCAACTACTCTAAGGAATGAACAAAAGCAGAAAAAACCTCTTCTACGAGCTTCGGGAGGACAATACAATTAATCATCAAATGCTTCAGGGTTTCGACCACTGTTCCGAAATGTCGACACAGACCAGCATTTTGCATGTCACGTATTACTTCAATCAATCCAGTGCGTAGAGTATTGAAGTCGGAAACCTTAGAAATATGTCTCTGTAGCAACTATCTGGCGATTGTTCTAGGTGTTTCTGTAGAATTCCTTTGTTTTTGCATTCAGTATTGGTTTCTCTGGAGAGGCTATATTGGGCTCTTTTGTCACAGGTCATGATCCAATCTCTTTCTGTAATCTTCTTTTTGACCTCACCTGGATTTTCACACGAGTCCTATATCCACCTCATTCTGTTCCAATATACATTCACATTGTTTAAATTCTGGCAAAGGGCCCTTTGCATTGCCATCTTCCATTTCTTTAAACATGTCATAAAGCGAATGATCTCTGCTCAACGCCATCTTGCGGAATAGTAAGACAATTCTCACGTGATGACCAGAAGGGATGTCAACCCCAACTCAAAAGGTATTATTATGGGGATACACTTGGGTAGTGTTGGTACTTTCTTCCATATCCAGGATTCTAGTTTTTCTAATTCTAAATTGTCAAGCCTGGGATAAATGTCTAGACTATACAGCAAGAATGGGATGGCTTTTGAGTGGTAAAATTGTATGAGTGGCCAAATGTACAACATTTGAGCCGCTAATTGACGTCCCTTTGCCCGTAGTGCTTCTCTATAGATCTTTATTTCTTTTGGTCTCGATAGGAAGAAGCCCAGATATTTGACGTTTTTCACAATCAGGAGTTCGCCATTCGTTACCCATTTGAAAGAGTTTAATTTGTATCTTTCGCCTTTATAAGCCATTATTCATGAGTTCTTTGGATTGATTGTTAGACTATTTATTTCATTTAGCATATTCTTCAAATCTTAAGTCTTTGTAGTCCCACCTGCGTTTGATCCAAGAGTATGTCATCGGTGTATGGAATGCAGAAACATCTATCTTCTTAATTTTGGTGTGATAAAAGAAGCACTTTACAAGAATTCCCACAAATCAGCCAGATACAAATTGAAAAGGCATGCCGCCAACACATATTCCTGTCTCAGCCCACAGTAGGTGTTTGTGGGGGGCGGATACATCACCTCAATTATTTAATCTTACTTTCATTTTTGTATCATTATGGAGTTTGAGGAGAATTTCTAAGATGTGTTTTGGCATGTTTCAGTCTGCAAGCTTTCTCCATAGCCTGGTTCTAGGAGTCAAAAGCTAGACTCCAATCTATGCTAGCTACATATATTGGGTCTTCCCTGGTCTTACAAGCCTGATTAATGCAAGATTGAATGAGTAGGCCACTTGCATCCGTCCCTGTTTAATGCCTAAAGCCTGTCTGGAATTTCAATATAATGCCCTTGTCTCTTGACCACTCCTTTATTTGTTTGAGTAGGCAGCGAGAGAAAATCCTGCTCTCTATTTCCATAAGGGCTATAGGGCGATTAAAAAAGGAAATCGTAAAGATCCAATAAATTATGTATTGAGACTATTCTTGACCGACCAACTTGCTGGAATAATCTTACGGTGTATGATGTTCATAAACCCAATGTGGTTTATGTTTGCCCATGCTGTCACTTCTTGTTTCAAAAGAACTTTACATAGGCCATTCGGACCAGGCGCTCGGGAGTTCGAGACAGCTCTTATAATTACTTCCAGAGATTCTATTGAGATCTAGATCCCATTCTTGGCTACCTTGCTCACTCTGATTAGGGGAAACTGCACTATATAATTTTCCAAAATGTCTCACCCAGGTCTCTTCAGGGTCCAGATTTTGTGTTGCTTGTTAGTCCTTCTCTTTCTTCTGATTTACAATATTCCAGAAATGTTTACTGTTATTGGTCAGGACTGCCTCTAACATTGCTTCACTGTCTCCCTGTAAGAGAAGGTAATTACTTTTGAGCCAATTTCTGAATGTCTGGTTGACTTTTTTTATTTCTGCTTTTTTCAATTCCTATGAGGTTAACAATCTTTATTTAGCTATTTGCCCTTCCCATCTCCTTTTTTCTTTTTTCTTGTACGTGTCTATCATATCTATTTGGGCGATTGGACCGTGACCCTCCTTTTTTACTCCCGGCACTTTATGCTGTTTTCTCTGCCACAAATATTGGGAAGGTCTCTACTCCCAATTGCTTTTTCATCTCTAGCGTTGTTTTTACACAGTAGTCTCTTATGAGGTTATTCAACAGATTCATACCTTTCTCACTCAACCTAATCTGTTCTTTCCAATCTTCAAGGCCAGATTTTTGCAACAGGTTGTAGAGGGCATAGTGATGAGATTGATTTGGAGCGTAATCTTATCGTGATCACTTGGTACATTACTCACTACTAATCTTGAAACTACTTGGGCTAGCTTTACGGATGCCACGGCATAGTCTAACCAAGATTAAAGCTCTTTTCCATGCCATGTTGGTTTTGTGGGTATATCGCCAAATGTAATACCATTCAAAATGGACATTCCCGATCCTTCCCAATACTTTCTCCACATTGACTCTAGATTAATTTGCGACCTAGCATGGAGCGTTCCGCCATTCCACTGGTCGCCTAATTTGGAGGGTTTGGGGTAGACTATGCGAGTTAGTCACCCACCATAAGCACTTCAACATTTGAATACTTCGTTTTAAATGTTCTATAATCATATCAAGTGCCCCCATCATGACCTTAATATCAGAATGAGTACTAAGCCAATAGCCATTTATCAGTAACATTTGTTTTATCAAAGTTCTGTTGTAAATCAATTGGAAACGCTAGAATACCTTTTTGGTCGTTGGAGATCCTACTTCCAGCGATGCCCCTTCCCTGTTTCATGAATACACATAAACCTCCGGATGGGTGGCCTGCATTAGATCCATCTTCCATTTGTTGAAACTCACATAACCATCCCACATTAAGTCTTCTGTCGCACATGTCTCTTGTAGACATACTATTGGAAAATCTTTTAGTTTTGGTCTGTTAAATGTGTGCTAGTTTGTTAATTTACTAAAGCCCCTAATGTTCCATGACACCAAGGATAGGGACTGCTGGTGAACTGCAGGTTTCAAGGAACTAGAGCTACAGAGTCATGTTGTCACTACTCCGTCTCTGGCAAAGTGCTTCAGCTACTCTAATCCAATCAATGTGACTGGTTTCTTTCAGTGGGACACTTCATCTTGAACTAGACTTTGGTATTCTTTTTTCGCCTCCCAGTAATTCCCACTTTTGCAATTTCTCAAGATCAATTGAAGATATCATAGACCCTTGGTTCCTCAGCCTCTCTTTCGAAGATGACCAACTCCAATACCAAGTCAGAGTTTAAGTGCACTACCAAGCAATTGAAATCCTGTTTATCTGGAAATTCCACTCTCGATATATATCTCTTGTACATATCATTCTGAGGCTTGTAATCTCTGCTGGTAGAAGTCAAATGTTGCCTCTATTTAGACATGTTTTTACTCTTCCCAAATGTGTGAGTAAACATCAGTTGGGTGCTATTTACCCAACAACCCTTAATGGTTTCTGACTGTCTTTGGTCAAGTACATGCGTGGTATCTTTCTTTCATTACGCTTCTCACCTTTTCTTGTGGCTCCCTTTTGTTTCTCTGGTACTGTGATAAGTGTGTCTCAGAGTTGGATCTGTTCATACCTACCATCTCAGCTGGTTTGTACCTTTGTTTTAGTAAATCACCTACATTTGCTGATTTAACTGTACTATGAGCTTTTTCAATTTGAGAGTTTCTTTCGAGTCTTTCTACCCATGTTTGTGTTTTTTGTGGAGTCCTCTTTCATCTGTAGCTCTGGTTGCCTTCCTATTTGTCCTGCCCATCTATTTTCATTTTTTCCATAGATCTTTCCCAAGTCATTAGCCATCTATCTCTTTTGTTAGATTCAGCTCCCGCCATGCTTTCATTTAATAATCTTTGTTTAGATCTATCAGCATCTTTCTTTCATCAACTCTTCCTGGGGCAATTGCCTTTGTTTATCTCATTCTCTTTCTTACACTCCTTGACCCAGGTCTTGCACTGTATCGTTATGACCAACCTGTTTCACTCTTTATTCCACATACATACAGTTTGTTCAGTAGTAATATTTCTCTCCTCACTCCCAGTGTCCCCTCCCAGTTCCATGTTATGGCTTTGCAACAGCACAGTTTTGGATGGTAATTTAAGAGTTGGTTGAGACCAACCTTTGGGGCCGTTCAAACTGCACAAATCCAATCCTGTTCAGGTCTACATAGAGACTCTCATGCTAGTTTGTGGATTACTAGTCGAACCATGATTGTGTCTTTTTTATAATTTTGATGTCTGGTCGCTTCATGCTTTCCCGCAGTGTCGCTATTTCCCTTGGAGCGTCCACCTTCTGTTGGCTAAAGTCTTTTTGAACTGTATTTGGCATCATATTGTGTTATAGTGGCAGTGCTTCCATAATCAATGTTTGTTCTCCTACTGCTACTTTCTACTCATCTCCCTTTCTCTCAGATCTGTAGTGTTTTACAGATCCCTTGAAAGCCACTAGAGACAATTTCCGAAAGGAAGTTTGCTTTAGTGCATTCTTAGTTTTACTGCTTTTTTAGGTTTTTTGGTTTCATTGTGCTTCCCCCTCCGTTTGAATACCCTTTATTCTTTTTAGGAGGTTCGTTGGGGCGGTTACTACTCACCAGTTGAGGAACTTGGCTGGTGGCCGAACAATTATCTTGACTTGGTTTTTTCTTGATGGGTTATTCGCTACCCCTTCTTCTGGGTCTTCTATGGTGTCGGGCATCTGTGGTGAAATAGCTTTTTTTTTTTTGAGACCCTGACACAGGATTCTTCACCTGTGTCTTGTGTTGTCCACTGCATAGTGTATTGCAGCATAGTTAGCTCATCGACCCTCACACTAATGTTTGCCAACATGATGGAATGGACCCTCGCTTCATCCCAGATGTTGTCATACAGGGTCACAAAGGAACTCTGAACCACATTTAGGGCTGACAAGAGTTGGTGATGTTAGTCGTATTCATCCATCCACTTCTATGGGTATGGTGCAAGTTTGACATCTTCTAATTTCTGGAGAGCTATGGGCACGGAACCTTTCTGTAGGCATGAATCTTTCTTAATTTAGGGCGTGTTCCGACCCGTTTGCTTTCTGTTTGTGATGTATGTACTGTTCATTGTGATTGACGAAGGGATCTTTTGGGATACTTTCTTTCCTTTATCAAATTCAATTAATCTACAGAATGCCAATAATTCCATTACGTTTGTTATTCAATGATGTTTGTTTTGGGAATGGCTAGAAAACCAGTTACAGCCATGTTTCCTTGTGCAGATGGTGTGGGTTTTCCCAGTACTCCTGTTTGGCTGCGTAACCCCATGCACACTGCCATATCACTTCAGTCAGTGACTGTAACGATATTATATGCAATTTACTAATGAAACGCCGTCAGAACCTGCTTTGTAATTTTTTGTCACTGTTGATTTCAGGATTAAGCAAGAATCCGCGTTCAATTGTGGCCCAGTTGTCTAGGTTGAATCAGCGAGATGGTTTCTTGCTGATGGCGACTAGCAGGAGCAAAGTTCACAAACGTAGTTTACTCGAACGGCAGCTCCCGCTCCACGTTCTTCGGCTCTTCTGTGGCTTTTAAAGTCTTTGGCTACAAAGTTATGTAGACTGCCACTAGCCCATGAAATCTGCACAAAGATTCCAATGTTAACCACTTCACTATAAAGTACACTCTGTGTTTCAGTCGCAAGGGGCAACGGGCACGGGTAAGATCGCAGTATTAATTAAATTGGATGCTGTATTCAAGGCATAAATTAGTTTTCAAAAATTGATTAGCAGAGTTTGCTAATTACATTTTTCTTGATTAGCAAACAAACCCATTTGATTAGCAATTGTGTACTCATGTTTTTAATGCCACCAGAAGATACTTGTACCCAAGATATAAAATGAGCAACAATACAGCAGTTTTATATACCGCTGAAGTAAGACATTAGTGAAATCAGTAAGGCCTTGCAAATTCTTTTGGTAAAATCGTGCATGTCACCACAAACCCACTTTAGTTTGGCACACTGCTGCCACCCAGAGGCCAGCCATGCACAGTGAAACTTATCTGACATTTACTGCAAACAAAGTAAAGTTTAAATGAAGGTTTCCAACATTCCCTGCAAATGGTACTGGCCCTTCTTAAAATCTACTCGACTATGCGAGTGGGCGAAAATATTTTACGAACCCTGGATGAGTGTCTGCAAAAAGTTTAGCTGTATGAATGGACACAAATAAATTTATATGATAAAAAGGCTCTTAAAACAGTTTGGTCAGCACACTCTAGGTGCAAATATATAATGCAATCATAATCATAGAGCAAAGTGAGCTCCAGAGGCCAACTACAGTGTACAGTTTTGCAGTAGGTCTGTAGATGTACAGACTGGATGAAACTATTGATCGCTACTTTAAGTAAATATCACTTTAGCTTTGTGTATTAATTATGTAAAAGACTAAGCAGAGTGGATGGCATAGCAGGTAGAGAACTGGGCAAACTAGGCAGAATATTGTAATTTGCGGCCATCTCACTTTCAGGGTAGCGGGTATAAACCAACATGGAAAGATAGAATGTCAAGGAGTATGGGATGAGCTCATGGGTTGAGCACCATTTGCAAGCTATATGTAAGCAGCAGGCCACAGGACTAGGTTTTCCATCCAAGCATTTGGCCGCATGGTCATGTACATGTTCAAAGGTGTTCCCCAACAAAATGAAATCTATTTTTCACAGATTTAGATGCACTTCACGGTAAAGCATGGAGACAATGCAGTCTTGTACAGTAGTAATACTGTTATTACGCATTATGTAACCAATTTCCTTTTTAGAAAAGGAATTGAAAGCCTTTTAAAAAGAAAATAAGTTAGCTTAATAACAGTATTAGCCCGGTTAGTTATGGTTTGGAATTATTTGAAAAATAAAAATAAAATGTGCATAGCACTCTCTCAGGCCTTTTGCCACATGAAGGGGATGATTACTGCTGCACTCTCTCTCCATTATCCCATTTTAACTTGCCGTAAATGGAGAAAAGAGGGTTGAGAGAGCACTGAAGGCAAGGGAGGAATGCAGGGTGAGCTGTGCTTTCATAGAACAGGGTAACTTAAATAGTTAACTGTGCTACACAAGTGCCAATTTAATTAGCAAACCTACATAATTGCACAGCAAATTGCTCTGCAACACTGCTTATTTTATGCCTTGTGTATTCGAATCAGCTCGCGCATGTCTGCAGATCAAAGGGACCTGTCTCTGCACACACAGCGTGTTCAGGAGCATGTGAGAACGGATCAATGTTTTCGAATAAGCTTGCATGTGTGTGTAGATCAAAGGGACTTGTCCCTGCAGTCTCTGCACACAGCATGCGTTCAGAAGCTCATGAGAATGTACAGTCAGTGATTGGTAATAAAGCCTGGAGCATCTTATAAGATTCTCAGTCAATCGCACCGAGAAAACGCTTACTTCACAGCCACCCCCCCCAGAGACCACGGTAACACACTCCAGGTAACTGTGCGTCGCTCAGCTCAACAGATGAGATTTTGTGATTGTCCCTCCTCCAAAGCAATAGAGAAGGAAAAGACTGCACCAGCTGATCCAAACAGAGATTCCACATGTGAAGGCTCGTCCCCAACAATGCATGTAATATCCAATAGACCAAAATAAAGGACACACCCCACAAGGGAATGAGACCAGGAGAATAAATTGCAAGTAAAACAAATTTATGAGATAAAGAATGCAAGCAGAGAACTCTGCTGCCTGAGCGCGCTCTGCTAAACCATAAACGGTCAGCACATTAAAAGGACACGCATCGTCAGTCATAACATTTCAAAATATGGTACAATCTTTGCACTTGATTGGGGGAAGGCCTATGCCATACTGGATAGTATAGGGGAGGTTCAATGCTAATTGGACGCTGCTCCCCTTCGCTCCGGACACACGTGGGTCAGCTGGGCTCATCTCTGTGGTGTGATGGTCGGTTGAAGAAAAGGTACATTTCTAACTAATCTAAACTAAACGTACATTGGCATACAAAGAATAATGGCAGGCATAACCCATGATGTGGGTGCGGGGGGACCTTTGAAAAGTATAAATGGAAATATTGGCATTCGAACCTGGCATTCATGGGGGTAGGTTGGCACAGGGCCCCTCTCCCAGGTGCCTTATCTGTGGGGTTTGATCTGTAATGTAGGCTTCCTGGTGCCTACAATTCAAACTAATATATAGACGGTTATTGGCGGTAGGGGGGAAGATATTTCTGCACAGGATTAAGTATATGGAGGGCAATTTAGTGTAGTCATTGGGAGGGTCCTGCAGGCACTCTCTTTCAAAGAGAATAGATGGCAGGGGGCCAGTGGACCATGGCCTGGCAGGGAGGGGTGGAGAGGGCAAGATGAGGTCAGTGGAGATGGATAGGTGCAGGGTTCGGAGCTTGCCCCGGTCTCTCACTTTCCTGCGAGCGCATTCTGTCAGTACTTGATACTAGCTAATTGTAACAATAAATGGCTGGACTTGCGTGAGAACAAGGCTTGCGCGGGGCTGACGGGAGTGGGAGGGGGTTGGAGGTGTTGTGGGCTGTCTGTGCAAGGTGCAGAGGAAGGGAGAGTTGACATCTCAATGGACTGAATTTGGGCCTAGTAAAAGATGGCAGCAAGCAGGACACAAAATGGAGACATCCATTACATTTCATGCATACAGGTCGATGTTAAGCTGTGCGAATATAAAAGGGAGGGGGCGGGGAGATATTCGCCCCCTCCCCCCCAAACCCCTCTGCTTACACGTGTTCTGCTTGGTGCGGGAATGAGGAAGGAGGGGTTGGACGATGCCACCTCTCCCCAACACATGGCAAAACACTCCAGGTCACTCGGCGTCACTCCGCTCAACAAATTAGGCTTCGTATGATTTTTTTCTTTCTCTACTGCTTTGGAGGAGGAACAAAGACTGCACCAGATCCAAACAGATTCCACACGGTAACACTCCAGGTCACTCCGCAAGTTTATATTGGAACCCAAAATATGTCACCACTGACTGCACTGATACCAAAAGGTTCAGAGCCTGGGTCTGCCACACCTCTCCAGATGTTTTAACCATGACTCCAGTCACTCACCGTTGGCTATGCTGGCTAAGGCTGATGGGAGTTGTAGTCCAAAAGCTCTCGAAATTCAAAGGTTACAGATCCATGGTTTAGCGTTCTAGTCCAGGAAGCGATGCCAGCAACACCACCAGGCATTGTGTAGTGTTGCGAGTCACGGACACTTCTAAGACCATAAGTAATGATTGTAACAGGTTGTACGTGAATTATACTTTCATGTAAATCAGATTGCCTTTAGAACACAGTGTTTTTTTTGTTACTTGATGCCAAAAAGCTACTCTCCTATAGCATCTTGGCTGCTGCAAAACTCTTGTATATGGCATCCAGTATCATGCATGGTTACCTCCCCTGCAGCCCATTTTCAAGTGACACTTGCATTTGGTGAACACGGTGGGGGACTGAAGAAAGGAAGCCACTGTAGCCTCTATTTCAAATAACAAATGTTTTGATTCAAATAAGGTTCATGAATATTTAGTCAATTAACTCTGAGAACCCGCACTTTCAGGGCCAAATGATTTATCTAGACAACTAAAACATGTGTTGGTGCTGCTTTTGGAGGAACTTAATCTGCCACTGAACGCTACACACAAAGTAATACCAAAGAATGCACACATTTAATAAATATATCAGAAAGATGACCTAAAATTAGGAAACTGAAGACAGATGGTGTAGCTTACAACTGAGTCGCAAATAACATTAGCCCGAGCAATGGCAATAACACAAGTCGAAGATGGCAAGGCTATTCATGCAATAATGCAGTTTTCCTGATCCCAACAGATAATAAAAGCGATCAAATAGATAGGAGTGCTGCATTGATGGTCCCACATCAATAAGAGGCATATAGTGTTTCACCAAAAATCCTCATGGCAACGGCAACTATGTACATGCCAATATCAACAGGATGCTTACACTGTATATTAACAAAGTATGGTAAATAATGTTTGATATCCTGATTCCTCATCATCTCGGCAAATGGTCTCTGTAAAAAGGGACACTGTGGAATCTGTGCACAGGAGTTGGTGTGGAAAAGACACGTGACCATGTGTTCAATTGTTATAAAAATGCACTCACTCTGGGTATGCAGCGAGTAAGCAGCCGCTGTTCACTTTTGACAGTGCTGCAGAATTTTAAAACACATTAAAATTGTTAATTACCAGAATATTTGCTTTCTTCATTTTCCTCTCAAGTTACAGAAATTGTTTATTTATTCAAACTGAAAGTGCTTGTCTTGTGCATTTGATCAGAAAGTCTTTCACACTTAGACCGGTGCACATTTTGGGGTCAAGGTATTTGGAAATGAATAATGGCCTTAGATCTTGCATACCACGTTGGATTAAAGGCCCTCTCCCGGCCCACCTAAAAGGTAAACTATAGATTTCTGATGAAGGCTCAGATAACCGCAACAACCATTACTGTGCATAAAAAAAAACAAAGCACGAGACATTGCCAAACAGTCTAAGGCAGCTCAACATATGAAACGTTAAGAAACCAAAGAAGTATGTACTTGATGAAACCTATTTGATCAGACAAAGCTAACTTGTAAAATATACACACATCTGGGCATTTCAGTTTGGAGACATTGCAGAGAGGGACCATTAATTGATATTTTATTTCTATCGCGCTCATACACAAGTGTTTCAGAGCCGCGGCAAGGGAAGGGGAACAGGGGAGAAAAAAAGCGATCTTGCTGGGCCCAGTGACATTGAGAACGCGCAAGTGCATGGGAGTGAGTGGAATGGGAAAAGTGCATGGAAAGTATTGTGTATCCTAAGGTAGGAAGGCAAAGTGACTGACCAATAACTGGTTGATGGGGAACAAGATAAGCGCAAGCAATCTTATTCACTGCATTAAATAATAATAATTAGGCTTTTATATAGCGCTACAAACCCTCAGGTATCCGAGCGCTGCTTATTATTACCCACGGTGTGTGGTGCTCATTTATCGACCTCGGAAGGATGAAAGGCTGAGTTTGGCCCCGCCGGGATTCGAACCTGCGTTAACAGGCTCTGCACGGGTGTCAAAGCGAGCGCTCTACTCGCTGTGCCACTTGACCGGTAACAGTAAATGGGTATGGAGGCACTTTCTGGGACTGTCATCAATATGAATTTGCTGGGAATTACAATATTCTCCTAAAATTGAAAATGCGATCCTAAAATCAGCAGTAGAGTGCACGTTAAGAGTATTACCTAAAAGGTTTGAGCCCAATCGCAGCAATTTAACACCTACTAGTCGGGGGAGATTCTGACTGAACTGATTTGCCATTGTATGGCAATTCTCATTTGGGATAGTGCGTCGCACTTGCAGGATACAAGATGTTGATGGGAGTATGCATTTCTTGCTGGCTTACTTGATGGTATTTGTCAAAGCTAATCGCTAGGCTTTTTTTGTACACCCCTCGGTACCATAATACCCATTTATTTATGCAGATGTTCTATTATGTTGCAGTCACTCCAGCTGGAGAGGGTCTCAGGAAATCCAGCATCCACAATGACGAAGAGCAAGAATTGGACACTGCCCCTATTTCTGTTCTTCGTGGCCGGAATACTTTCCCCTGTCAGTAAGTACATTTTACCAGTGGACGAATGGCAACGGAAGATGCTGTGTGGAGGAGATCAAAGGACAGGCGTAGAATTGTATGTTGAGGACCCAAGCTCGGTGAGGCTATTTGACGTACCAATGGAAGGGGATTTGCCTGGGTGGTGGAGTACGGGGTTGTAAGAGGTATTGTATGAAATACTTAGTGCGCTGGGTCACCAGTCTGCATTTGTTACTTCGAGGAAGAGGGGGACAACCTTTCCAGTATGTTACCATTTTCTGGGGTACATATTATAAATAACTAGAGAAAACATGAAAACTAACAGGTTACAAAAAAATAAAAGGAATCCAGCTCTAATAAAAATATTCAAGGTATCAAAACAATTTCTAGATAGCAGCAGTATGGATTAGAGCAGGTCATGTAGGTGGGTGAGGGCACAGTGGATTCCCACGTTTTCCAAGTATACCTTTACAGAAATGGCACACACACTTGGGTGCAGAGTTGAACTTTCTTTAATCTGCCCCATGCTCAGTCTTCATATGTACTTGTTTCTTTGTTCCTACTCCTTTGTAAATATATTATCTGTGGATGTCTGTTTGCAGGGGCACAAGGCAATATTGACTGGGAGGTCCAGCGCTACGATGGATGGTTCAACAATCTGGCCTATCACAGCAGAGGAGCCGCAGGTATGTGTGGGATGCCCTGCAGGGGGCACTGTTGCGACTGTTCAGCACCTTGGGTGCTGCTCTACTGCCTGATAAACTACAGCTTTTTACATTTCTTGCCAAGTTGCCTATCTAATCTCAGACTTTGAGTTCACAGGCTGTAATCGTTTAATTACCAAGTGCTTATTGCCTTAACACTGATATAATGAAGACTTTTAAGTCGAAAGAGGGTGGTGATATAAGATCGGGAAAGGTCATTATCCCAAATAATGATCACAAAGCCTGGAAGACTATTAGCACATTAAGGTTTGCAACTTAAAACGAAAGTGAATGATTTCAGGCATCTTCTCGTGTCAGAATGTTTGGAATTCGTTCTCTAATGGAGGCTGCTTTAGGAGCTTTGCCATTCGGCTCGTGATATTCTTCCCAGCAATGCAGTGGTAGAAGTGTACCAAAAAGTAGTGGAACTGTGGTCTCTCCAGGGGACAGGGTAAGTGGAAGCATAGTGCAACCTGTGACAAGTGTTGCCGCCGAGGCATTGCAATAGTCTAAGTGACTAGTAACTAAGGCTCCTAGTACAACTTTACATTTGCAAAGGGCCATGAATGGACCAATTTATGGTTGTAAAAAGTAGAGGAATGGTAAATGGACAAAAATTTAAGTAGTGGAACACCGCTCCTGACCATTCCCACTCACTTCGATCCCTGCAGCAATGGGAATGCTCTGCTACGTACATATACAACGTTGTATAGTGTTTGTGCTAGTAGCAATATCTCCACCTCAAATACAAAAAAGAAAACTGAGTGAAAGCACGTGGAGGTGGGATGCAGGGATGTCATTTTACCAAAATGGCAGAGGTAGCGGAAGTGACATCACACGCCCCTTAACCTGACATCACAGGAAGTTATTGCATTTGACTCCACCCGAAGTGACATCACAGGAAGCGATGGAACACGACCTTTCACCCCTTGACAAAACAGGAAGTGGCATCACATAGTTTCTAAGTACACTACAAAAAATATGGTTCCGATATCACTGTAAAGTGATATACATTTCACACAATAATAGATCACCACATGTATTGTTAGCGCGTATCGGCCCATTTACCAAATTACTGTGATTGCAAGCATATGTCCAAGGCCAAACAATACTGATGTGTTATTATATGGAACTTGCGCTTAAGTGCTTCATATAGAACAAATATACATACAATATCACCCAACCTGTGTTGGTACCCTTTTATTAACTTCAGCAGGATGACTGGCTGTGTTGACCTTGCCGAGAGCCGAACATGCAACCTGCAGATCAAACGCACTTTGCAGCAGCGAGCGCACAACCAACTGAGCTATCTTGACAGCTATAGCGATCAGATAACCAGCCACTCCAGAAACAAAGCCACATGCTGCTGGCCACGGCCCAGGAATCTCCATTTTAAAATGTTTTTCTTTTTTAGCAGTAGCAAGGGAGACCTCAGGGGTCGGACCCCTGGCAAACACCTAAATGATGTCCATGGTGGGATGCCAATATACCCACAGGCAGCCTGGAATATTTGCCAACAAATAGCGAGGCCAGCACTTGATGGTCTTTCACGAATAGTGACAGATATGGGGGTCTCTGGCGATTTCCAGGTCGGTGCCCTATAAGTTACTGGACATTGGCAGGTGATGGTTTAGTGAGTGATTTACCAATCTGGTGCATCGAAAAAAAGACTTGGCATGTGCCAGAATCTAGAGGCTAATTCTATTGTAGGTGTCAGAGCGGATTGAATACTCTATAACAGGGGACACTGTACACCCAGAATGTTCCTGGATCCAATGTTGCTCACCATAAACCCAAAAAACAGCAACCATTGGGGGTGTGGAGAGGGTATTGAAGAGGAGTGGGTTTATGGATCCCATTCTGCTGACTCCTCGCTACGCAGCACATATGTAAGCACCTCTGACCCCCACCAGCTCCACAAAATGACATCTAAAGACAGCCATTCTGAGTTATCTGGTTATTTTGCATTTGACGGCAATGCTTGTGTTCACTGACATGTTCATATTTTGGCATCCACAGGCTCCCAGTTTTTACGCCTCGTACCCGCTCACTATGCTGATGGTGTCGGCCAAGCCCTGGAGGAACCGTTGGTCCCCAACCCACGGGTGCTGAGTGATGTCGTGGCCAAGGGGATCTCTGGACATCCTTCGAGTCACAACCAAACCGTGCTGAGTGTTTTCTTCGGTAATAAGAGCTGTTGCCTTTTTTTGCATTTTTTCCTCCTTCCTCTAAGGGTAATCAGTTTCAGGTGTTTAGTTGGTTTTGCAGATTGCCAGCCAGGGCCGAATTCCATATCTGCTTCTGCCACTTGCTGTTTGGCACATGTTCTAGTCATAGTTTGTCTTGGATATCTTTTTAAAGGTAGGACTGGGATGCAAAAGTGTGCCAAAGTTCTTTATAGTCAACACGTGTATTTGTTGTCGCCCATGTTTATACTTCTGTAAGAAGAGGGCAGCCATTTTGATTTTTAACTGACTGGCTTAAATTCTTATAAGTTCAGAAACACATATTAACGTACAGTGTAGCGTGTTGTGCCTTTTGGATTTTGGTATTTCTTTGTGTAATAATTATTGGATAAATGGATTATGGTGCGCCTTGGGCCTTCCTTAAATTGCATGTGTAGCTGGGATCCAACTGAGTTGTAGCATGTTAATCAGAGTTCTTATCCGTAGTACCTAGTGTGTGGAACCCTTGGAATCAGAGGGAGGATGGACGTTTTAGAGGTTTCCAAACGATAAGTCCATCCTACACACGAGTGCAGGTTTGCAATACATTTGACCCCTTAGTTTCAATGCTTTTTCAGTGCACAAAAAAATGTCAATGTTCTTCAACATTCCAATTCCAAAGTGTTTGTTTATCTTTTTCTTGTAACCATCTTCTCGGTCAACATTTTTCACATTCAATCAGTGCTTTTTCAAGGCTGCACATATATTCAGACAGAGGACACATAATCAAAACCCAGCTTTGGCAAATGATACTATCCCTATCAATGGCAAAACTAACTAAAAAAATCCCTTTGGGTATTCCATACACTGGTCATTTCAAACATCCTAAGTCTGAAGTGGGTGTACTTAAAGACATGATCTAGTAAAAAATGTTATTTAAAAAATAGATAGGCAACATAAAAAAAAATACTAGCATTCTCTTTTTTTAAAACTTCCTATATAAAATTTTGAGCTATTCAAGCTCAAAATTCGCAAAAGCAAGCACATGGGCGCATCCATTTTGTGAAATGGATGCCCTCCTGTGCTGGCTTTTGCGGCACTAATGAAGGAAAAGCCAGCCCGCTGTAGTAAACAAAAGCTACCGCTGGGTGGCTTTCCCTTCATTAGTGCTGTACGCGGAGGACGGGGACCGGAGACCAGAGCAGGAAAGCTGCAGCTGAATCTCAGTAAGTGCTATTTAAAAAAAAAAAAAATAAAATAACCTCTAGCTGCGTTTTTTTTTCTAAGTTTTCCGGGCTGGAGGAGCCCGGAAAACTTAGAAATAAAACCGCAGCTTTCAAAACGTTGCATTTATGGAAATACAACGTTATTGTGTTGGAAAACGCTGTGGTTTTTCTTTCCAAGTTTCTCAGGCTGCTCCGGCTCGGAGGAGCCTGAGAAACTCGGAAAGAAAAACCGCATCGTTTTCCAAAATAACTGCGTTGTTTCTGCCTGAATCTGCTTTCCCATTTGGGGCTCTCCGGCTCCCCCGGAGAGCCCCAAATGGGAAAGCAGATTCAGGCAGAAACAACGCACATTTAGCATTTCCCATTTGGGGCTCTCGGGGGGGCCCCCCGTGGGGAGCCCGACAGCCCCAAATGGGAAATCAGCTGTAGGCAGAAACACTGCGGCATGTAAACACAACCGTGTTGTGTTTCTGCCTGTTTTGGCTTTCACTTTGGGTCTCCGGTGCTTGGAGCACCGGAGACCCAAAGTGATAGCCACAGCAGGCAGAAACACAACGCGGTTGTGTTGGAAAATGCTGCGGTTTTTCTTTCCGAGTTTCTCAGGCTCCTCCGAGCCGGAGCAGCCTGAGAAACTTGGAAAGAAAAACCACAGCGTTTTCCAACACAATAACGTTGTATTTATGTTTCCGGTCGCTTCAAAAGCGACCGCAAACATAAATGCAACGTTTTGAAAGCTGCGGTTTTATTTCTAAGTTTTCCGTGCTCCTCCAGCCCGGAAAACTTAGAAAAAAAAACGCAGCTAGTGGTTATTTATTTTTTTTTTTTTAATAGCACTTACCGAGATTCAGCTGCAGCTTTCCTGCTCTGGTCTCCGTTCCCCGTCCTCCGCGTACAGCACTAATGAAGGGAAAGCCACCCAGCGGTAGCTTTTGTTTACTACAGCTGGCTGGCTTTTCCTTCATTAGTGCCGCAAAAGCCAGCACAGGAGGGCATCCATTTCACAAAATGGATGCGCCCATGTGCTTGCTTTTGCAAATTTTGAGCTTGAATAGCTCAAAAGTTTACATAGGAAGTTTTAAAAAAGAGAATGCTAGTATTTTTTTTTATGTTGCCTATCTATTTTTTAAATAACATTTTTTACTAGACCATGCCTTTAAGCTCGAGTCTCATTATGGCGACCATTCAGCGATCCCTAGGCCCAATTCAGTGATCTTCTAAACCCCTGTATCTCAAGTTGGTTGCTCTGTGCTCCAACATAGAAGTAAATATTATTTAGTACTTGTTAGGGTTTACTGGTTTATGAGGTGGTGTTTAAGACTGAATATTTTAAGAATTTATATCGCGTTAACAGCATTGATCAGACAGTTTATTTCATTGCTGGTCGGACATCTGTTGTCTTGCTATTGGCTTAATAGCTGAACGTCTATATAATTACAGCCATAACCTTTAATTGATTACATATTTTGTATGAATACAATTTGATTAACACATTTATCTAGTGGATATGCTCAAAATCTTATTGCTACACTGAGTCCTTAATGCAGTGTCTTTGGACTGGCCCTGTGCTTTGGGTGCAAGTGGAATTCTGTAAAAGCTTTTTTGACAAACAATTGTCGCTGGTTGAGTTCTAATTTCCTTAAGCAATTGGCATACATAGGCGGTGGGAGGGGAGGGGTTATCTAAAAGCACCCGGTCCCCAAAAAAGCTCTTACCCTGTTTTAGAGAATATTTCTTGTTTCTGGAGTTACACCATCTGTTTGTTAAATACGACCATAATTCGTGGCGCATGTTTTTGACCTGTAATGTTAAAAAAAAAAAGAGATTTAATTAACCTGACATTAGATATGCTTCTAACTTAAAACTTGATAACTAGTGGCTCGATTTTACAAGGAAGTCATTTACCTGATGACCCATTAGGACGCTCAATGAGCCTATTCCACTACTGTCTGAGTTACGGTCCTAGTCTACCCAGGTATATGTGTACATTTAAACCCGATTTTATTTAATGGGCCACGTGACAGAGTGGCACTGTTTATGGTTGACGCAATAATTATGTTCAATGTGTAACTTTGGAAGTGAGAGGCAGGTGCATTACCCTATCAAGGCTGTCTGAACAGCTCTTTTTCTTGGATATATCTTATCATTGAATTCAATGCTAAAGTAATTGTTGAGCCAACTATGAACAATGCCACGGTCTCACGTAGCCCATTAGACAAAATAGGGTCTCAAGTGGCCCAGTAAATAAAATGGGGTTTAAATGTTATTAGCTGATACTTCACTGTTACTCTTTCTGCAAACCTGACCTAGACCTGGAACATACAGATTGGATGTAGATGTGCAAAAGAAATGTTAGGATCTTCGGCGCTGCATGCGTGGAAGTTGTATGTGGAATGGAGTGACCATGGGAAGAGGCATTAGTTCACATTGGGGCTCTGGACCACAGACAGAAGACAAGTGGCACACTTGGGCCTGTTCATGGTGGTAACACTGGAATGTGCAGTTACAAGACCTTAAAACGATATCCTTAAATCTTTAAGGAACTGAAAATGGGGGTGAAACACTACAAGTATAGGACCAACAATTCACCAAGCCATTTTACATTCAGCTAGATGCTGAAAACCGGAGTGTTCATTGAGGCATTGAACTGACTGATGAATGTAGCACATGGTGACGGACTATAAAGCCAACCTGGCCAGACCAGAACAGTCATTCACACTGACGGATTGTCACCCCTGTATCGCTCACAATGCCTCGCCTTTCTCTCTTCCTATTCTGCCTATAACCCCTCTTGTCATATCAGACACTGAAATAAATAACAGCTGAACCAGCTGTAATATTTTGAACCAGTTTTCAGATTAATATTGGTCTAATCACCGTCCAAAGTGCGCTGTTGACCAATATGTAAGCTTTATCTAATCATGTACAAAATCAGAGGCAGTCACAGGGCAACATTAAGGCGCTATAGAAAACTCCTAAAGAAAACATTGAGAGCGGACACGGGTCAAGTATGAAACGTGGCATGAGAATGAATGGGCTATGCCAGTTTCCAATGTAGTATTAATTGAGCCTTGATGAACATGGATTGGGATAGAATGATATATACTTTGACCTTGCAGACAGGGTGAGCATGATTACCAACTTTGTGCCTGTCCTAACTAGCCATGTAAATTTGCTACACGTCGGCAGAAACATTACCTCACTCCTCCTCTACAAGTCTTTGCATTTGTCAAAGGTTGTGTCTTTATCGGGTTGATCCACTGTCAGCCTTTGAGATTTAATCACACCACATGGGCTTGCTGGGCTTCTTGACAGATGTTCTCTTTCAGAAACTGTTCTAGTCACCATTCATTTGCCCTTGGGTATTCCAGGTTACCATGTGTTCTCTGAGGTCCTGGGTGCAGACAAAGTAGGATGTCCGGCAGAGTTCCTCAACATTCGCATCCCTCGTGGAGATAAGGTGTTTGATCCTGAGAGCACCGGGCACGTAGTCCTGCCGTTGCAGCGAAGCCAATGGTCGCCTGAAACTGGAAGAAATACGAACAACCCAAGGGCTCAGGTAAAAATAGGGATTGCAGAATTCTACGTTGGGTTATCTGTGCACTTTAAGAAGGTCCTTGCAGCCCTAACATAATGAAACCTTTCTGGAAAATGCAAGCCGAGTTCAGCTGGTGCAGTTGTTGTGAATTTGTTGGCCACTCGAACTTCTGAAAAATCTTAAATTGTTAAGGACCAGGCATGTATCTATGCAATGAGTTTTGAAAGCTGATGGCATTGTAAGAACATTACAAATTGTAATGTGAAAGAAACATATTTGATCAGCCTTCTCTTTAAATTGGACAAAGTTTTTTTTTTTTTTTTCCTATCTTTTTTTCTTTTCTAATGTGCAATTAGTTCCTAAAAGAAAAATGGAAGAAGTAAATTACAAACAGGAAGCAATATTTGCAAAAGCATAGAAATTATGAAGAAATCGCTATTACTGGATAGCCGCCCAAGTCAAGCTATACAGTGGTGTACAAATGATAGGATATTGGTACTTTAGTGATGTCAATAAAAGGCAGTTTCTTTCACTATAGAATTTTTAAGTGTCACCCTTTAAGGCATTGCTAGTAACCACAGATTTACACTCCGGTATTCCTCTCCCTGCAGGTGAACGCAGTGACAGCTTGGCTCGACGGGAGCACCATATATGGCTGCTCCAACTCCTGGAGCGATGCCTTAAGAAGCTTCTCTGGTGGGCAGCTACAATCTGGATCCGACCCATTCTTGCCCAAGGAAACTCGAGGGAACCTTCTCATGTGGAATGCACCAGACCCTTCTACGGGACAGCGTGGTTCCAAAGGCCTCTATGGTAATAAGGATGTGTCTCGGTTCTCTTGCATTTTGGTTTCAGTCCAGAGTTTTGCCTTACTTAGTCCTTTTTTTCAGAATCACTGGGTACATCGCCCACAGACCCTCCTAATAGCCCCAGTGGTACCCACTCATGTTTTGGTCTTGTTGGCAAATTTAACTGAAGGACGCTTGTGGCTTTGACAGACTTGTGTCTGAAACGGTTACCCACGGTTACCCACTTGGTTTGCTCCTCCTGAGTCACTGACCAATGGACACTTGAAACAGCGGTCGACAATGTGCGGCTCGTCAGACCTTTTAGACTACAACTCCCCTCCTCCCTCACCACTGACTATACTGGACAGGTCTAATGGTAGTTGCCCAAAGCATCTTGCAAACCAAAGGTTGCAGACCCCCTGATTTACGCTACACCTGCCTAGACTGATTGTGGAAGGGAGCCATCTGTAGATAATGTTATAGCCTACTTTAAATCACAATGTCTGCAAGCAGTAACACAAGTTAGCAAAATGCAACCCTTGACTACCTAAGAGGATGTGCATGGCCTGCGTACTTGGTTTGTGATCAACGAACAGAAATCCCTAGTTGCTCTACTTTGTAGAACGACCATCATTTCTGCTTTGTTCACAATAAAGTCGAATACATTTATATCAAAGCAGTTAACAGAACTTTCATTGGATGAACATAGAGAGTTTTTAAAATGTCCATCATATGCAAACATGGGCTTTCAGTGAATACAATTCTCATCTTTCCAAATGTTTTGGAAAATGGTTGGAGTCCCACAATGAGTAACCAAGATTTAGAGGAATACGAGTTTGGCATTCACTTGTTCCCCCACCCCTCCCGCCCCCCCAAAAAACTGGATGGCCAATAAGTGCCATGGTCTTAGACAGTTTCTTGTCTCTATTGGATGTAGCAGTGAAAGTGCCATCAGTGGTTCCTGGTAAGTAGAAAGGGCCCTGCATTGATGGAGCCATCAGACAGTTCTTTATCTGACCTGGGCTCTGCATGGATAGTTAATCATTAGTTACTGGGTTCTAGTGGGCCTTGCATTGATGGTGCCATCAGACTGTTAGTTGTGTCTATTGTGTCGTACATTGATAGCGCCATCCAATGGTTCCTTGTATCTATTTAATCTTCGTGTAATCCGATGTTGCCATGTCTCCTTTTGATCCTGCATTGATGGTTTATCTACAGGTTCCTGTGTCCAACAGGCATTACATTGCAAGAGCCATCAGACGGTTCCTTGTGTATATTGTGTCCTGCACCGGCAGTGCCATCTTATGGTTCCTTGGTTCTATTATGTCCTACATGGATAGTGCCATCAGACGGTTGTCTCCTTATAGCCTTGCATTGGTAGTGGCATCTAAGGGTCCCTGTGTACAATGGGTCCTACATTGATAGTGCCATCGATTTAATTAATTGTGATCATTGGGCCTTGCATTGATAATGCCGTCACGCAGATTGCTGTCTGAGCCCTGTATTGGCAGTGCGGGTGGATAGCCCATCAACCTTGAGAGCAATAGATTATGCACTTATCCTAGAGAGGCTGCACTAATTCGCTTGTACCAGCAGCATTGTTGCTTGAAGGGTGCCCTCGGAAAAAAGGGGCAAAGCTTCCGTTTATTATTGCAGAATACCTCTTATGATACTTCTTATAAAGGCCGAGAGGAATCCGACTCCAGGATGCCCGAACAGGGCCACTGGATGTTTTATAACCATGTACTGCTGCCATCCCGTTACAAATTTCCACGACAGCAGATAGAGCATGCACTGAGCAACGCATGAGCCTTTTTATTTAGAATATTGAATTGACGTAAGCACAGAAGTACTCTTACAAATAACGCAGTATAAAGATCTTGCCGTTAAAGACATCCAGGCCTTTTCTACCATAGATAACAGTTGCTACTATTCCTTACTGGCACTCCTTTTATCTGCATTTAAAAGACAACATGCTATGTCAACGTACATAGTCGAACTTGCATGTGACCCGTCTCTCTGCAGCAGAGGCATTAGCCCACTAAGCTAGCTTACCAACTATGGGAATGGTCGAAAGGACGCTTAATATATACCCCCAAAAGAAGTCCTGCAGCCCCAATTAGAGATACAGAGGCCCTTCTTCTCAAAACAAGTCAAAATTCCTTAGATGCATTCTCACAAAGTCACTTAACGTGAGCATTAGTAGATGCCATGTGATGCTATAAATGGAAATCCTTCAAATTGCAAAAAAAAGTTGCAGATTTATATTTGTTCAGAGGAAGGGGCACACATCCTTCTAAGTTTCAGCTTTGAGCCGCCCCGCGAACACCTTGCACCCCCGAGATAGGTTGTACATCGTTCCGTAACTAGCTGTAGTAGGCAGGTTAATTTAAAATAAGGAAATATAACTGAAAAACAGGGGTAATTATAGTGCTCATGTCTTTACGTCATTTGCAGACTGAAAACAAGTTATTTTAGAGTGAGTTGCTCCAAGAGTGCGCAACTTCAATCCGCAGTCAGGTTAGGTTTTCAGGATATTCATCATGAATATACAGGAGATAGATTTGCAGCCAATGTATCCAAATGGGAAATATCAGCCTGAAAACCCGATCAGTTTCAAGGGGGTGCTGGCGTTTTGGGCATCAACTATCCAAAAAGTATTTTATGAGAAACAAATGTGAATTAGTGTGAACTATTTAGAAGCTTCCACTAAATGTTGTAGTCTTTCTGAAGATTGCAAATGTTGAAGGTTTTTGGCAAGTGTAATATCACTATAATCTAAATGGACTGTATTCCTTCCATTGTTTTAGTTTTGGTACTCTAGACAACTTTAGAAATCAAGTTCTCGAAGTTTCACATTCCATGAACGCTAGTGATAGTACTGGCTAGTGATAGTACTGGTTATAGGAGCGCCAATGGTCTGCACAAAACAGCTAACCCATTTTCTTTGGGTGAAATCGTGTATGACTAGATTGAGTTTTTTTTTCTCTAATGGGGACATGTATATTGAAATGTGTTCCCCTTGGGCATCCAAGTGATCTCCCGAATTCTGATTTCCGGTATCCTGTGAAGACTGATTTGTTCTAAGAGACGTTTCACGTTTGAATTCAGTTACATGTGATCAATTGATTTCTTTTCAATTTCCCTTACCAAATAGTTATTGATTTTTAATTAATTTTGCTGAAAGAGTTACATTGGAAACAAAATATGTGCAGGAAACTGATCTAGTTGTGTTTTTTTTATATAATAGCTCTATGTATTTAAATTTCCAAGGAATTAATGGAGAGGTCAAGTTTGCTTAAAATAAACAATATGTACATAAAATATTGCAGGAATGATACTGGAGTATAGCCTTGCAAAAATGACTAAATGTAAGCAAACATCCAAATCGTTCAATTGTCCTTCTATAATGTAGCTGTAAGCCACATTTCTGGTTATGTTGGAATGTTGCTATTCAAAAACAACTTCTACCTCTTTGTACCATCCCCGACAGATTTCTTTTAATGCAACAGACATTATGTACACTATTGTTTTGAAATTCTCGTAATTACCATCAAAATGTGTTAAGTATTACAATATCCGCACCGATGGTCCTTAATACATACATTAATTTTGACCCTTTCGTATGTCTAACTGGTAATGTACACATATGTCCATCTATATGAAAATATATAAACTGTCATCATTCGTTGTGAGGTATACAAGTTAATAAAAAATGGCAGCTGGACATTCATTGGTGTTTCTCTGGCCCATTTGGTTAAATCGTGTCATATCGGTATTCCTTGCAGACTTCGGCAACGCCCGAGCCAACGAGAACCCCTTCATCCAGGCTATGAGCATTGTCTGGTTCCGCTACCACAATCACTTGGCATCAAAGTTTGCGAAGGAGAATCCATCATGGTCAGACGAGGATTTGTTCCAGCACGCTCGCAAGTGGGTGATCGCCACCTATCAGGTAAGATAACAGTGACCCTCGCCTGGTCAAGTACTTGAGACGTCGATGTTAGTGGTCATGTGTGTGGTACATATAGAAAGACTGATTGGGGAGAGGCTCAGCAAGTGGCGATGTCCTTCGCTACCCAACATTTTCTGTGGCACTGTAGACGTGGACATTTATAAAATGCCCATGTTAGAAGTGGGTTTCTGGAATAGTTCGGCAGAAGTCTCATAGCATTTCCATAGAACGTATACAAAAAAGTGGATCTATTTTAGGCTTACACATTCTATATGAAGCATGTGGGCCACCAAAAATCACATCTAAGAAAAGACCTCTTGCGATGTTCTGTGGTAACCATTAGATTTTATGTAGAAGTCTTCACAATTCTAGTTTCACACACCACATTAAACATACCAATTACATAGGATGCATTTTGAGTAATCCTACACATTTTCTGTTGCACTCCACAAACGTTTCTGTAAACCTTACTACATAAGATGTGCATAAATTGCTGTGCAGGTGCACATTTACATAAACCTCAAAACATGTTATGTTAAAGGTTCTTGTGCCGTGCACTGTTGCCACCCGTGTGGTCTCTTGGCGCTCTGGAAGATCTACTATGCAAGAAGGGTGGTGGGGTTTGTTTGTCGGATTGAGTGGGAGAAGAGCAAGTGAGCTTTGATGTGCTGTTGGCAGCTTCGGTTTGGGGGAAACCGGTTACTGATCATTTTTTGGTCAGTAGCCATTGTGTGGTGATGAGGTCTGTTTGTGTATGGTGTGGTATGGTTTCTCCTATGCAAAATGTACATTGAGCTAAAACGTGGCTGCTGACTTTTCTATGGGAAGGTACCCACTCGAGAGGTCATTAGGCCATATTCGTTCTCGCGGAGGGGCGCCCGTACCTCTTTTTCTATGGTTTGGTTTCATGTTGGGTGTTGGGAAGTGCGTGCGGTTTGTGGTGCGGTAGTAGTATGGGCATGTTTAGGTGAGAGTTTGAGGGTGGGTATGCAGAATGGTGGGCTTTTAGTACGGTTAGTTAGTAGCAGTGCATTTCCTTCCCCAACAGTCCAAGTGTGACACATTAATCTGTGAAGCAGACCTAAAAATGATTCTTCAACATGTACACCCATAAGAATGAGAGTATCCTGACTGGGATTGGGTATAGAGATAATAAAACCAACAAAACAGTCCAGGATATTCTTTTATTAAAATAAGCATACAATATAGATTAACCGTTTTGTATAAGCCACGTGGAAAATATATTGTACAGACGTATAAAAGAAAAACTGTTTGGACTAGAGGACTTTCACAACTTTGCTGAATTGTATGCACATGTGATTTATCAAGCCAGCATTATGTGTTACAAGGTTTAACTATATAGGACTGCACTGGTTCCTGTAGCATCAGTCATGTTATCCACGTGGCACTGGAGAGCAACCTCTGCCAGAAATTGACTTAAAGTGTTGGCAATTGTCCTGAAGTTGCGCAATCAGAAATATCGTCTTTGTAAATCCTGGCAAGTGACATTTTTAAATGTGCTCATCCTGTCATTTACATTTCACGTAGACATGTCCTACTCCACCACACAGGCTGAGGTGGGGCAAACGCACACTTCAACACTAATGGTAACGAACAGGGGCTGTACAGGAGAAGGTAAAGATGGCATTTCGAATGGATTGTGTTCTCCAACCTATTCGACATCCTTGACATGTAATGTCCACAGCTGTGCTTTTTTTCGACAGAGGGCGTCCTGCGTCAACGGCATTGGGTCGATGTTCCTTGAAGGCTTCCGTCGAAGGTGACATCACTGGATGTTATAAATAGGACGCACAGTGCACATAGCCCCAGTTCTGTTTTTTCCACGAACGTGTTTGCTTCGAGAACTCGGCACGCCTTGTGTGATCTTCTTCGAAGAAAATGTCTTCATAGTCTACCCCTACGACTACATGGTCTGGTTTTAAGACATGCCGGGACTGTGTCCAAAATGTCCATTACGGACCCATTCTGTATCTGCTTGTGGTGTCTGGGCGAAAGTCATGATACAGACGACTGCTCGAAGTGCCAGTCTTTGACTGCCAAGGCCTTGCGGGAGCGTAAGGGGAAATTACAGGTAGGTCGGTTTTCTAAACCTAAAATCCCCAAAAACTGCTGGTATTCCCATCGACTATTCGAGGGGAGTCTCTCCTCATCAGGAGTCCCGGGATCTTGATCCCGGAGTGGGTCCTGCCACTCGTCCTTGTCTCGGCACTCCCGGAAGCGGCGTCACCGGTTTCCTTCCTTGTCGGATGATGGTTCCGAGAGGAAAGTGGCTTGTCCCACTAAATCCTCAACCCCTGTGGAATGGGAGGCATTCAGGGAGCAAATGCTGGCGATTTTTCAATCCCAGGGCACAGATCAGAAGGCATGGATGGCAGAGGCTGGCAGGGGAACGGTCGTGGTCCGATGCTCATGCGCCTTCGGGCCCTGGCACTCGGCGCAATAAACATCGGGAACCTTCGAGGTCCCGTTCAGACAAGACTCTGGTGGATCGCCAGAGACGTGCCGGATCCAGATCCAGGTCTCGGTCTTAGTCCCCAGCGAAACAGCAGAAATCTGTTAAGGGCTCGAGGTCGGCGTTGGCGCTGTGTCCGTAGAGTATGGCTTTTGGGTCTTTGCCTTCGACCCAGCCTTCGGTGCCGTTGTCGACACTGAAGCCATCGACGCCTTCTGAGCAATTTGGCCAGAATTATGACAGTGGAGGCCCCTGGTACTGTGGATCCTCAGAGAAAGGCTCTATCCAAGACGGTGAGGCCTGTTGTGGACTCCAGGGCCGCTCCTGTCCCTAGGAAGGAGTACTTCATTCTCTGCATGATATTTGAGGATGAGGAGTGGTCAGATATGGAGTATGAGGCTCCTGACATGGTCGGTCAGTTGGAAGAGTTGCGTCAGTCGTTGCATGAGGACAGTGGCCTTGATACACCTCCTTAGGTGGAGTTTGGTAGGCCAGAGCCTGCGACTCATGCTGAATCCTCTTATAGGAGGTTGATGTCTAGAATTGCAGAATATCTCGGGTGGTCTGGTCCTCTGGTTGCATTAGATCAGGATGACCTGACTGATATTTTGTATCAGGGTCCGTCCACTGACCCAGTGTAGCCTTTTCATTTGGCATTGCAAAAAATGGTGGTGGCTACTTGTCAGACCCCAGAGGCTTTCTTCTGGCGGTCAACAAGTCGTTAACTAAGAAATACCGCCCATCCAGTAGCGACCCCAGCTACCAATCCACTCACCCCACTCCAGAGAGTTTGGTGGTTCAGGCGGCTAGAGCCACCTCGAGGCAGGCGGCATACCCTACCACCCCCTCCTGATGGGGACAAGTGCTTTGATGGTTGGGAACGCAAGGGGTTTTCTGCTGGGAGTATGCAGCTGAAGTCGAACAATTCCACTTGTGCCTTGGCAAGGTTTTCACACACTCGTCTCTCTAGCAGCTGAGCATATCCCAGAGGGGGAAGAAAGGGATGGGTTCCTTGCTCTTGTGCAGGATGGCAAGGATGCCATGTGTGAATCCCTTCAGTCTGGGTTGGACACGGCTGATGGTGGTAGGTGGTCCATGGCTGTGAGCACCGTGATACGCAGGTTTCGGTGGTAGCGGAAGTCTGGTTTTGCTCCGGATGTGCCGGCCTGTCTTCTGAACATGCCCTTTGATGGCTCTCATTTGTTTAGCAGCAAGGCTGACGAGAGCCTTGAGGTTGCAGTCCTCAAAAGCTGCTGCTAGATCTTTGGGATTTGTGATTTAACCTCTTCCTTTTCGTCCTAGGGGACGAACAGTTGAGGGGGGGTTCCTTTCGTTACTACTCCCCTTTTGGTAGAACGAGAGGAGCCGCTAATCAAAGGGTCTACCGTAAAGGTACCCGTGGTGGACTGGGAAATAGAGGTGCGGAAGCAGCTCAGGCAGCTGACTGTTTGCCTTCAGGTGTTGCCACAGCCGCTCCAAAACAGCTATGAGGCCATGTTGCATTGTTCGCCGGTTGGGGGCAGACTGTCTCAGCATCTCGAAGAATGGCGAGCTATTACTTCGGATGCGTGGGTTCTGGATACAGTGGCCCATGGCTACTGCCTTCCCTTCCTAAAGCAGCCTCACGACAATCAACCGGGGAATCTCTCTTTGAAGCTTCCGGATCCGCTCCTTGTGCAGGAACTCTTGACCCTGCTGGAGAAAGGCGTTATAGCACTAGTGCCTGTGGCGGAGAGGAACAAGGAATGGTATTCCCCATATTGCTCGATTCCAAAGAAAGACAGGGGACAGAGACCCATCTTGGACTTGCGTTGGTTTAACAAGTTCCTCAGGAAGGACCAGTTAAAGATGGTCACTTTCTCAGGTCCTTCAGGCCCTTCGACTTCAGGATTGGTTGGTGTCTCTGGACCTACAGGATGCTTATTTTCATGTGCTGATTCATCCAAAGCACAGAAAATACCTGAGGTTTGCGGCTGGCACCTCGCACTTTCAGTTGCGGATCCTGCCATTTCGAATTGACCTCCACCCGAGGGTCTTCACCAAGCTAATGGTGGTGGTGGCAGTGTATCTCAGGCGAGGGGGGGGGGTGGTTTCACATCTACCCCTACCTGGACGACTGGTTGATCCGAGCGTGTTCTCCTGAACAAGCTTTGGATCATCTCAGCCTCACCTGCCGCTCGCTTCACAAGCTGTGCTTCTCCCTCCAATTTCAAGAAGTTGCATATGATACCTTCCCAACAGCTCAGTACATCAGGGTTGTGTTGGACACGTCCTTGGGGAAGTGCTAGTCTCCCAAAGTGAGGGCTCACCACATTGTACAGATGGTCAACAAATTTCAACGTGCCCAGAGTCTTCTGGCTTTCGAATTCTTAGGGTTGCTCAGCCTCATGGCATCCTGTTTTTTTCTGGTGCCAGAGGCCAGACTGAGGATGAGATCCCTTCAGTGGGTTCTCAAGATGCAGTGATCGCAATTCTCAAGCAAGATGTCTGATCCCATTCAGATTCCACTCTCGGTCTCGCAGGGTCTTCTGTGGTGGGCCAGCGAAGGGAATCTGATGAAGGGGGAGCCCTTTTGGCAACTGTGGCCAGAGGTGACGGACGCTTCCCTCATAAGATAGGGAGCTCATGCCGACGATCTGACCGCCAGCAGTCGTTGGTCTCTGTCGGAGTCCAAACTCCACCTCAACCTGTTGGATCTGAGGGCCATCAGGCTGGCCCTGAAGACTCTTCTCCCGCCTGTGCGGGGGAAGAGTGTCCTGATCATGAGGAACAGTGGCCATGCATTACCTCAACAAAAAAGGGGGGGAGGTAGGGTCACTCACGTTATGCAGAGAGGCGATGCAGCTCTGGGTCTGGACGATACAGCAAAGAATATCACTCTCGGCAGTCCATCTAGCCGGATGGGAGAATGCAGTGGCACACACTCGGAGCAGGCAGATAACGGTCTCCCATGAGTGGGAGTTGGCTCAGAAAGTCCTTCTGGAGATCTTCGCCCTTTGGTAATCCCCTCAAGTGGAGCTGTTCGCGACCAGTGGCAACTGGAAGTGTGAGATTTTGCTCAAGGGAATTTCCTCAGAGGAGCCTTAGGGGACGCATTCGTCAGGGGTTGGTAATTCCGACTTCTGTACGTGTTTCCTCTGGTCCCTGTCATTCCTCAGGTGCTAACGAGGTTGCAGAGGTTCAGATCCCACATGATCCTCATTGTGCCGGATTGGGCCAGGAGAGCGTGGTACCTGGACCTTCTAGAATGTCCATCTGCCCTCCACGCAGTCTTCCTCACAGAGGTCTCTCTCTCGCTCTCCCTCGCTCTCTCTCTCCTGAAATGTTGAGATATAAGGATTTGGACCTCCCAGATGACGTGATGGAGGTGTTGCTTTCGGCCACGCGGCCGGCAACCAAATCCCTGTACCTTTTGGCATACGTTTTGCGACTGGTGCAGAGCACACAATGTCGATCCTTTTCAGTGTTCCATTCCAATGGTTCTTTCTTGCTTTCATTGGCCCACAGGGGTCTTGAAGTGGGCACCATTAAAGGTTACCTGGCGGCGCTGTCTATTTTCAAGCGCTCGTCTGAAGAATGCTCTTATTTTAAGATTCCTTCATTTTTTTTTTTTTTTCCAATTTCTAAAAGGGCTCCCGAATGTGTTCCCGCCGTCCCCGTTTCAGGTGCCGGTTTGGGATCTGAATTTGGTCTTTAAATTCCTGATGGGTGCTCTGTTTGAACCACTGCACTCTTCCCTTTGAGACTGTTGTCTTTCAAGACAGTTTTCTTGGTTGCAGTTACATCTGCTAGCACAGTGAGTGAATTGCAGGCACTTTCGTCTAAGCCACCCTTTACTGTGTTCCACAAGGATAGGGTTTTACTGGAGGTACGTCCGTCCTTACTTAAGGTAGTGTTGTGAGTTTCATCAGAGCCAGGAATTGGTGCTTCCTGCTTTCTATTCTCTCCCTCATCCTGGTAAGTAAAAGGAGAGACTCCATAGGTTGGACCCTAGGGGATCTTTGAGCTTTTATGTTTCTAGGATGTCCAGGATCAGAGTGGACGACCAGCTTTTTATGGGGTACACTGGACACCGATTGGGCCAGGCTGTTACCAAACAGACCTTGTTCAGGTGGGTTATCCTCACCATTGCTGAATGCTACAGATTGGCGGGCAAGGACCCTCCTGAAGGATTGCAAGCTCACTCCACTAGGGGTGTGGCTACATCTACAGCGGGGAGTACATGATTAAGAATATTTGTGACGCAGCAACGTGGTCTTCCATCCACACCTTTGTCAAGCATTACTCCCTGGATGCGCGCCATGGTCAGGATATGGCCTTTGGTAAAGCGGTGCTTTATTCTGCCATCTGATTGGGTGTTCTGAATTCTTCTCTCTCCTCCATTCACTGATACTGCTTTGGGGGCCTGTTGCCAAAGATGTGGAATATGTTGGAGGACACAATCCATTCAAACAAAGTTACTTACCAACTGGTAACGTTCTTTCGACTGGATGTTCCTCCCAACGTATTCCACATCGCCCTCCCAGCCTGCCCCTCTGAAGAATTTCCTATGCTATTGCAGATTGCGTTTCCGCAAGGCTATGTGCAGTCAAGCAGCAGTTGTGTACAAGCATGTTACACGTTATGGAGGAAAAAACAAACTGAAGCTATTGGCATCGTGCGTCCTATTTATAACATCCTTCGAGGGACATCGACCCAACGCCATCGACGCAGGACGCCCCCTGCCGAAAAAATTTCTGAAGCAGCACAGCTGTGGACATTACATGTTAAAGATGTGGAATACGTTGGAGGAACATCCAGTCGAAAGAACGTTAGCTGTTGGTAAGTAACCTATTCGTCTTGGACAGATTAGGCAGTGGCTTTGGGAGGCCTTTTCTTAGAGGGCTTGCTTGTGGGCAGGCATTGTAACCTAAACCTGTGACCTTTCTCGTCACAACATTTTGTATCCGAGTTGTACACCTAAATATGACAAACGCTTGTAGGGGTGGGGAAATCATACGACTTTATTATTTTGTTTGCATAACTTTCCTCCTGTTATTCTGACTGTACGTTTCTATCCATTGTGTCTTTAGAATATTGTGTTCTACAAATGGCTGCCTGTCTTCTTATCCACGAAGATGCCCGACTACTCAGGTAAGGACTGGGGTTTTCAATCCAGGGTCTAGAGTGCATTTAGAATGGGTCATCCTTAGAAGGCTATGGTCGAAAAGGCCTACAGATATCCTTCAAGGTACAATGTAAAATGATGCTTCTTTGTGAGTGGCATACGGGTTCATGTGTCGTAAAGGACTCCAGTACAATAAATTGTTGATTTACCTACCATGCATCTACCCGTAGAACCTACTGCCATCTGCGTTCCGGTCTTGCCAGAAAAGCTGTGGAAAAGATCGATTACCCAGGTTTTCTCTGCATCTGCTATTTCAGTTCTCACGCTGGTGCGTAAATGCCTCATGCTGCAAGGGCCAGGCGTTCCAATCCTCCAAGAATGGGAGAATTCCACCAGATTAGTCCTGCTTTTTCTCCACCTGGAAAAAACATACTTAATCCTTTGAACCATGGTGAAATGTCAGCCACCATTTTTGCAATGGTGTGCGTCATCGCAGAGCTGCATCGTTACCTTCGCGCTTTAAGTAGATTACCGCAGATTTACTGCATGTGTAAAGTGCATGACACAGGGACCTAGGTGGTCCTGTGATTCTGTGTCCTGCACTGCACGCATATGGTGACTCTGATCCGTCTCTGTCGTGTGCAAAGAGTTGTGGAAACTGCTGGAAAGAGCATTTCCAGTGACTCCACTGTAGGCACCAGAATGGTGGCTAATAGTCGCAAGCTTTTCCTCGGCTTTCTGGAACTCTTACTGCCATTTGCCAATTGCATTTTTTTTTAATTCGGTTTTCATTCTGCATTCTAAAATTAAAGTCTGGATTTTGTATTGTGCTGTGAAAGGTTTCATTTTAAATCATATCACAAAGAAATAAAAATGTGTATTTAGCCTTCGCTTCTCCAGTAGCAAAGAGCCTAATGACAAATGAGCCGTTACTGAGAGGCCTAGTAATACTTCTCTGCACAGACAAGAGATCCTGAAAAGAGCACGAGGCTAGCGACTGATGGGAGGCTGTCTAGGAACAAGGCTGCCAAGACGTGTTTCTGGCTGAGCAGGTCCCTATACAATGTCTTGAGTCTGGCTGAATGCCGTATTTCTTCATGCTCCGAGAATCCCTCACAGCTCCCAGGAAGTGATATGGCAGCACTGGCATCGCAATCTATTCCTCCCATCCACATCTACACAACAAATGCATTCCCTTGGTGGAAGTGCATGTGGCCACGGTGTACAGGGCAGGGTCTCTAGCATCCCTCATCCCTAGCCTCCTCTCAAATGGCGGCCTTTGCAACATTTGTCCATTTTCTGCATCCAGTTCGCACATTATGAACGGCCTTAGTAAATCGATTGCGGAAGGTGGAACATGTCATGATACTTTAGAAAACTCCACTTGAAAATAAGCACTCCATTTATGCGAGAGAAGAGTATTTCTTTACAAGCGAATGAACGAACAAATTAATAGGGGAAACGATGAACATCCTGAAAAGCAAAAATGTAGAGTGATTTTGATAGTCATCCCTGGCAAACACTTCCATTGCTGAAAAAGCAGTGTGCCTTAAAAACCTGTTTATGAAGTTGAAAACTACCCCCTAATTTTGATTTGAACTTCATTTTGTAGCTTCTAAGCTTCATTAGTAAAGGGGGTGCCATGTCTAAATGCCAGTGTACGAATGACGCAGATAAACCATGCTGGCGGCATTCTGACTTTTTGTCTACAGAGT
This sequence comes from Ambystoma mexicanum, assembly GCF_040938575.1. Lineage (NCBI taxonomy): Eukaryota > Metazoa > Chordata > Amphibia > Caudata > Ambystomatidae > Ambystoma > Ambystoma mexicanum. The sequence goes on along the minus strand of NC_090934.1, from coordinate 1,264,643,583 downwards.
GGAACCCCCCCCTTACTCTCTTTACCCCATCTTCCCTCACCACCCAAACCCTTTTCCTTCTAACGAAAATATGGGGGTTGATGGAAAGCCGCCGGCATTGTAGCCTGATGCAATTCCAGAGACATTGAACAGGCCTTCCCTGTGGTCTCTAGAAGAAGAGGCACAACTTGAAAGGAAAGAGACCAACACACTTAAGTATTGGGAGGAGCCACTGCAGTTTCTGCCACCATGGGATCAAGATACTGGGTTGAGCAGGAGTCCTAAGAATAGTGCTGCCTATTCGTACCATAGTGGCTTTTTGGGTGTTTTTTTTTTATTCCGCCAAGGGAGGTGATGGGGCTTTTAGTTTGAAGGTTTTCCTCTTGCACATCTGTGCCCGACTCTGATTTGGATAGTGTATGACATCACCATGACCTCCTAACTGTTCTCCCAAATTCTGTCTGAAGACCCAGCTCAATTCCCAGTTCTGTGCTTTACACATCTCCCATGATTTTCACTTCCAGGTTACCTGCAGTATGTGGACCCCAGCATCTCTCCAGAGTTTCTGACTGCAGCTTTGGAGTACACTGCCACGCTGGTACCGCCGGGGGTTTACAAGAGGTAGGAAAATCGGTCTGTTTACTTAGCACATGAAGCACCAACCCCCTTGCTCTGCCTAGCAACAATCGGGTGACACAACGTCATCATCTCAACGTGCAGTACATTGAGGAGTGATCAAATCTCAGGAAGCTGACCACATCTGGTCTGAAAGGACCGCAAGAGTCCAGTGTACAGGATGAAATGGAAAAAGGAACGAATAGATTTGCCAGAGTTTGGACTTCAGTAGAGTTGAGGGGCACTTTACTGAAGGACCTCCGCACTAAGTAAATGACCAGATGTCACGTGTTGTATAGGAATGGAAACTCGCAGTGTTGAGAAGCGAGTGATGCAGGGCAGTGGTGAAAAAGGTGTTGGGCTCACAAACGTAGGTATTTTATGCGGTGGCCCTCAAAGGTTTGGAAGCCGGTGTGGTTCAATTCCCCAGAGCACTAGAGATGACGTATAGTATGCTATATGCAAATGTAAGGAAGGTGGGTTAACACTGAGCTACCCTTTAACATCAAAATGTACTATTATTTCTAGACTAAGGCATTATGATTTCCTTATCTGAATTACCTAGTTTAAAAAATGTCTGTCTTCGTTTATAAAATGAAATGCTTGTGTAATACAATCGAAATCTTGATGTGTACTATCGAGTAATATATCAGCTTATAATGCATCCTTATAATGCATCTTATAATGCATTAAATAATTCCTTATATAATGCTCCCATCAATTATAAAGAAAAAAAACTGATTTTCAATCTCCTGATCGCCCCTCAATCCCTCATTCAATTATTAGAATCATTGAATTGTTACTTCAGATGCCAGAAGCCTTATTGCAAATGTAATTTTTTAGCATTTGAAGTTTACCTTGTTTGTCCAAAACCGAACCACAGGTAAGTCTGTCTTGCAGAACCCCCACCAGTTGAGTTAAAAGGTAATTTTTTTAAATGTATTTTATTAGTCAATAGAGTGATCATGGGAGTGTTAAGATTAAACATTTAGAGAATCACAAGTGGTTTACCTCATGATGAAAGGAGCAGTGCCACTATGATATATACCCCGGTAGCACATTCAGCTGATTATTACTTTTGGGCAAAATATGCACTAAATTGTATAGCACAGGATTGTTTCTATAAAATCTATTTCAATTAGATAAAAAAAATGCCCTGATCATGCTATTCCCATTGATGGCAGAATATCTGTTTAAAATAATCCCTGTGGATTGGGCGAAGCTGAGAGAATCTAATTTCAGACCATATGCTAGGTGAGATTCCCCCACCTGCCTTCCCTTCTGTCTCTTAATTGCAGGACACCTCTCCTCACTGTGCAGCCTTCCAGACATGGTCTTCTCCTCAGTCCATGAAGCTCGGTTTGCGCTCTCAAAATATTGTCTGAATCCTCTCCAGAGACACAGCCTCCCTTTACCACTTCCACAACTCTTCTGCCAGTCACATGGTCACTGTGATGTTCACAAGATTTGACTCCGCTCAGCTTCATGGTGCTTTCCTGCACCTGTTTGCGCTTCTTTCTCTGTGACTTCCAGCCCCCAGGTTCTGCTCAGCCAGCCTGCAGTCTGGACTCCGTGGTCTTGGTGCGAATATGTGTCAGGAAGGTGGTTTGAATGCTTCTTGCCAGCGATCTCCGGCTCCAGACCAGTGGCATAACAACATTTTGCCCCCCCTCCCCCGTGCAAGACCTCCCGATGGGGGGGACCCCCCTAGTCCCCACCCCAACATAGACATTATTAGTGCAGTGTATACATACTTGGCTAAACTCGCCTCGTTGCAGGGAGCTGCATACTTGGCTAAACGCGCCTCGTTGCAGGGAGCTGCATCAAGAGTACGTGTAAAAGACATAATGGATGTAGGTAATACAAACTAGGAAACACTTGCCTCTAGAATGCAGCAAAGTCAATCGGGTGGACACTTTTAACTGAGCCTACTCCATGTTGCAGGGCGGCTGCGACACAGATGCAGCAGAGTCAATCAGGTGGACTCTCGATGAGAACCAGGAGACAAATAACGAGTGGGGAATGCTCAGGCGTATCCTAGGTATATTCTTCTACATGGAGAGCACCGTGCATGCAAGGAACTGCCCCCAGCGGTAGTGGTAAGGTTAACAGTGATAGAATTTCAAAAGAAATATCTTGTTAGGGAACACTATTGTTATGCCAAAGGCAGGGCTAGATAGTACGGTCTGATTATGGTTTTACCAGAGGAATAGACTTGGACATATTAGGGATAGTATCACGAAATCCTGGTCTGCCCCAGGTGTAGAGCACTGCTGTACAAGAATGCAACACAGCATGCTTTGGTTGCTGCCTGTATTGACATGCGCTAATGACGTAAGTCCGGCGAGAGCTGCTCTGTCAGCATGAGCACATGCCCACATGAGTGTGCATTGTAAGGAGACCAGGGCCCCCAACAGTGGTTGCAGTCTCTACCTGCAGCCCATGGTAGCCCAGCCCAGAGCCTCCTTTTCTCCTTCCAATGTCCACCTTCACCGTGCATGTCTAACACCACCGACTGGCGCACACAGCTTCCGTAATTTAAGGCATGTGCACAGGCAATAGGATCCCCTAGTTTACAGTGAGCAACCCCAGCCGCAAGCAACTGGGATAAGGCCCCTTTAAGAATGCATGTAGAGGGTGTGCATTCACCATTACAAATGAGTCCCCCTTGCCACTTCTGAAATACCAGATTTGCTATTATGAGACCCCAGGTAGGCTTTCGTTTTCGTTCTTTTTCACTCTTGGCCCCTAAATTCTGGAATGGCCGTCCCTTCCCTGTTCGTTCTGCTCCTACTGTCTCATCCGTTCATTCTTTGCTTAAATCTTACCTCCCGCCTTCTTGAATATTTGTACTTCACGTTGCTCGTTTTTTGCAAACATATGTTTAACTATGTAAATTTAAATATCAGTATTCATATTATATTTATGCATCGATGCATGAAGAGGGATGGGTGCTTGTAATAAAAACCCAGGAAGAAATCTGGTACTGTAAGTTATTCTGCTGTAAAATAATATGCAGCCATATATCTATTTGTCCATTGTATATCTTCATACGACCCTAAAGCTATTCTGCAATACGCACCATTAATTCCGTGAGGTCGCCAGGCACTCCAACCTTAATACTTAGAAAGTGAGGTCCTCTGAAATATATTGCAGACCTCTGACCTATTGCACATAAAATAGCTCTTTAACTTCTTTTCACTGAAGAGAGAGAACATTGTCGGAAGCATTTCACCGATTAATTGACCTAAAACATAATGAATGTTAATGGTTAATGACACCAATTCAGGAATTATTCTGCTTCCGTTGTCGTAGCAGCCGCTAAAAATGCAAAAAGCGTATGTTTTTCTGTTAATGGGATGCAATTTAAATCCCATTTTAAACATGATGCAATTAATCGGTCAGATATTCTGTTTGAAACTATGAACCTTGTAGTGGTCGCTAGATGATACATTCGCACCACCTTTCTATTTGCCATAATTTGCACACCTCCAACGTTTCCCTATGAACTCTATTTAGGGCCACAAAGGCTCTTTCTGCAACGGTGCTCTACAAAATGAAGCTATGTAATGACCTTTTACCAAATAATCGAATAGTGTTAAATTAAGCATAAACTAATGTGGCATGGCTCCCTTTAAAGATTTTTAAAACATACCAGGAAGAATGTATTCGTTTTAGAGTTTTGTAAAGTCTGTAACTTAACATGTCCTGTCTCAGGCGGTGCAAAGATGAGCAGATAACCTACACTGAAATATTCAAATTCTGGTCTGAGCAAAAATGCCTGAGACAAGCGTATGGTTGCTTTCTTAGCCAGGATACAACGATAACTTGTGTTTCGCCTGTAGTACGAAGATGTTTCAGATTGCCCACATGTTAATACCTAGAACTGAAGTGACTTAAATTATGTTACTCTTAGCTATCTCCTTTTGGTCCCAGGGCAGTACCATTGAAGCTGTGTGCATTGCCAAATTGGTGTCTGCCATCTCCAAACTACATCACCCACGACTGGACAGTATCTGATTGTAGAAACAAACAATTGTAAGAACTATGATGTTTGGCCAACCACCAGGGTTAGTATGTCACCATTATCATGTATGCATGGCATCCAGCCCAATCACTGATGAATTTCGGCGCACGCATCAATTGACAAGATACTGAACAAAGATGCAGGAAGGAAGGGGTGTGGAAGGATTTTTAAGTGGGCAGGGCGGCATGACAAAACTATGTTCGGGGGGAGAGGGGCTTTAGGAGAGGGTGATTGGACTGTGAATGGTCAAGGAGACAGATGGGCATGGCAGGACTGCCAAGTGACATGGGGCAGGGAAGAGACGAGTTAAGGGGGCAGAAGAAAACTCTCGCGAGGGTAAGGAAGAAAGGGTGGCCACGATCTCCCCATACATAAGGCACTGTCCGAGTGCCATTACTTTCCACATATTCAGAGAAGTCCTCTGTGAACAGAATGCCAGAAAATTACATGATATGCAAGTAATTTCGCTAATGGAACAATTCAGGCCTCTTTACGAGTTTTGTCGTAAATCCGCTAATTTGCCATCAAATTAGTTTAATGTTACTGCCATTTGGCCACGTGGCATACCCCCCGGATTTCAAGTGGCAGCATGGTGGTGTTTTGGGAGTCAATTTTAGTAGAGGGCAATCTTCCACCTTAATACCAAAAGTCCTAGACTGGCGGTGCATTAATGCAGTGGTTAGGCGACAGTAACAGATTTACCAACAAACAAAAACACAAAGTGGTGTCACATGAAATAAATCAATATTCTTTAGTAATGAAGCATAAATGAAAATTGACATTTACAACTCCCTTAAGTTGTAACACATATGACTGTAAACATATCTGTGCCATAAAGAGAATTTCAATATCCTAGATGCAGAAAAAAAGTACTCTGCAATGCAGCAGTTAAAATAAAATCTGAATATATATATATATTTCATTTCTCAAAATCACTCCCTAAATACATAACCTGTGACGTTATATTAAACCATGAGCATGCAGTTAGTGAAAATGGTGTGACCAGCATATTCAAATTGCAAAATACCAAACCGATTACATCGAAAGACAAGAAAACTGTTATTATCTAACATGCAATGGAATTACCAGCACTTTACTGCCATTTTCCCCACACTGCCCTACTCTTAATGTGACCCTTCGTTTTTCACGTGTGTATAGATGACTTCCGACCTTGATCTGAGAATGGAGTAGTGGAGGCAATAAAAGTAAAACAAGAAAAAAGTAGAATCAAATAACTGGTTTGGTGTCAAACGGAACCTGTATCGCTGAGGGAGATCCATGAGTTAATCTGTCTTGGAGAAAAGGCATTTGAATGATATATCCCCCCACCCCCCAGTACTCTGTGCATGCATATTTTGATGCTCTCTTTAGATCATTGCACCAGAGAAATCTCAAACTTCCAGGACACTTGGTTTGCAAACTTTGCATGCGGAGATTAACAAAGCTGGTTTGGTCCCGAGTGCATCAGAAGCCAGCCTGGGCTTCAGGCCAGCCAATGCCAGGCCACCCACTCCAACAAATGAATTTCCTTAGAAAGCTGCTACTTCTATGTAGGGGTTTACCAGGCCTCTTGGTGGGTCCTGGGCTAGCTTCCAAATCTGAACTTCCTGTCAGCCACCTCTTAAATAATAGAACTGTTAATATTCTCTCGCAATTAATATGTAAAACATCACATATTGAGAGTGATTAGTGAGGAAGATAAAAAGCTTTTTAGTGAGACCTGCAAAGATAGTGCCAAAAATGTTAGTGCACAAAGGATGACCGGTTTGGCTTTTAAAATTTGCACAATACATCCAACACATGAAATGAAAAACATTGTCCGTGTCTCAATTCAGGGCAATGACCAGATATAAGAAGTACTCACCAGGGATCGTGTAAGATACCTCAACTTCTCTGGTTGTGTAGAACAACCTGGACCCTGAAAAGTCCGGGTCTCCTCACTCAGATGGAGACCTTCCTTACGATACACCTCACTAATAACAATGTGCTAGGGGAGTAAATCATTTGAAAGGGTGAGAATCCAGAAATACCACGGGGAAAACACCCGGCTGTAACAATAAGATCGACACAGATCAGTAAGGTCTTGGGTGAGAAGGTTATGATAGCCCCCATTATGCAAAACTCACTAAACTGGGTGTAGATGTAAACAGGTCTTCTATGGGTGTTTCTGTGGAACCTCCTTCTTGGGTCTTCCCTAGGAAACGCAAAGCAAGTAATAAGGATGTGAGGGTCCACAGCGTATTTCTACCACCCCTAGACTAATGTATGTCTAATAGGAACTCTTACCGTTTAGGGCCGCTTTGGAAGTCCAATAACGTGTCCAAGTAGAGTTATTAGGAGGGAGAGGAAGGAAGGGAAGCTTAGTGAGGGACTAGGACCCGGGCGGCACAAGGGACGCACTGGTTTCGGGTTGATGCACAATAGAGTATCAGCAGAGCGTCCAAAGTCCTGTGCACAGGGAACAATGGGAGTGGGAGGAGAAGCAGTGACAGGGAAGGACAGGTATCAAGAGGTAATGGATCTCAGAGGATACTGATGGAGGCTCAGGAGACTGTGTTGTTTTCCAGAACTTCAGCCTTGCTATGCTGCGAAATGGAGTTGGGAACAGGGCGCGCTTGTGCAGTAAGCAGAAGAAGGTTGTACCTGACTTCTTCCAGCGTAATCGCATGCGCTTTAGGACTGCTGGAGGAGATGGAATGCTGCTGATAGAGGAGCCGGGAGGTGTTCCTTGAGCACGATGCTCGGAATGGAATCCAGGAGCTGGATCAGGAGGCAGTCGCAGTGTCAAGAGGCAGGCAGAGGTCGGAACCGTGCGGTCGTACTACAGAAGCCAAATCAGTAAACTAGGTATCCAGGGACAGGCCGAAGTCGAAGGAATTTGGGTGGTAACCAATGCAATTTGGAAGAGATAGCAGAGATTCCAAGATACAGGCAAGGTCGGCAACAGGTAGTCCAACAAGGATCAGCAAAAAGGCACGGCACGGAACAGAATCGAGGAACAACAAAGCTTCGATCCAGAAATCGAGGGACGAGTGACGGGACTTGTTTTAAACACATCCAGGGACGTAGCGTGCCATGTCACATGACCACAGGCGGTCTTGGAACAGTGTTGCCGTGCGAGTCTCGACGGTGCACAACGTTGCCTTGGCAACCTCCTGGACAGTTTCCAACGAGTAAAAAAAGGCTGTGCAGCTGACCTATAAGCGGGCGAGAGTCAAACACATGGAAACCGGGGTTCGGTGAGGACAGGTGGACCTGGAGTCGTGACAGTCAGTGAGTGATTTTACATCTTCTAAGGAGCTTTGGGATTCTTATCTGAGAAAATTTACCAAAAATGAAATCTAAGGCATCGCAAGAAGTGTTCTAAACATTATTAGTTCTTATGAGGGACATCAAAGAACAAAATGAATGGACAGCAGTTACTTTTATTTTCTCCAAAATAAATATTTAACATTTAAAACACTGCAAGCGATCATTGCAAGTGAGCCAAAAGTTTCAATTTTCACCAAATGTATGTGTTGTGCCTTAAATGCACTTTTTGCCTGGTTCATTGATAAAACATTGATTTTCTGAAGCGCTTGACGGATGTTATCCTCCGTTTTCAATTTGAGAGAGCCCTTCAACTTGTGCATACCTTCCGACGCTGGCGTGCATCCACCAAGCGCAGGGACGGTATCTCGGGGCAACACGTTTGTCTTGGAAGCAAGCCAAAGCAGAGCGTCCCGGGCTTGAATACGGCGATATAAAAGCTCAATTTAGCCTGCCATATCAATGTGTTTGTTTGCTTCCTGTTTCTCTGCTTCCTTCAGTGCTCTTCCCGCTATGATTGTAAGCACTGCGTCTCTTCACGAAGCTTGGTTGGTGCTCAATAAATACCTAATATTAAAATGTATGTATTATAATCAACGAAATACAAGTCGCAAATATGCAAATCAATGCAAATACATTCCTCTGCACATCGATTTAGTTGAGCATGAAGGGGGTAAAACATATTGAAATAAGATTGAAGATGGGTGATGCTGAGGTTGGAGCCCTATTTATTGGCGGTACTAGGGTCTCTGTTTTGTATAAGTGAAAAGATGAATATTACCTTTTTTTTAAGGTAGTATAATAACCAAAAATGTTAGTACAATGGACTGTGGTGAAACGGATGTGAAACCCCATTTCACTGAAACACATTTAGTGAGATTAATGCACTGAGTTTACATTTCGATGAATCGTAGTGGGTGAAATGACACTGATCGAACACTTTTTTACAGAATTCTATTCATAGGTTGCCTTTCTGCTGTGTCGATGTGCAATCAAGCCTTTTTTTGCATCCGTACACCAATTTATTTGGTGAGCCTGAAAAATCAGCTGGCTGCACCTACCCCAGCTCCGGATCTGAGATTTCCCCACAGGCAGTATTTGCTGAACACCCATTTGCCGGGTCCGGCTTTGGCACTCCGGGGAAAACGGCTCACTATGTCTGCTCCCACCTGTCTTCTCTCATGCGGGGAACACCACCTGCAGCTCTTGAGGCTCACGTCCCTCTTTCCAAAACCCAAGCACTCCTCACGTGGGGGACACTGCCACAACCTCCGGTCTCCCACCTGTCCTGCTCACTTCACCCTCAGTCCTCTCTCCTACTACATCACTTCCCCCTCTTGTAAGGTTTCCCCACCTGCCTGTTTTTCGTTATGCATGAAAGGCACATGCACTAACTCCCAACAGGCCACGGCTCCAAGAAAGCGGCCTGTCAGGAAGGAATTGGGCAGTTACGAAAGTGGGCCGAACCACCGCTCTTAAGGCAGGTCTTGTAACTGACGAACTGATCTATGAATTGTATTATTCTATACATTTCTTTTAGGAGTTTATGGGGCATAAACAAAGTCAAGAAGCAGAGGCTTGTACATAAAGCAGATGGGGCAGTTCGCATAGGGCTTCTACACGGCCCATTACTCATTTGCAAATTGCTCTGGATAGCCAAGTCCCGCTTTGCAAGGAACGCGGACTACCGCCTCGCAAAGCGTACAGTCAAAGGATTTGACCTCCTGGCACCTCTCAAGGTGCCCTTAGCACCTCCAATTGGAAAAACACTGCTCCAGATAACTGTTGAGAATTGTGACTTGACCCAGACCTGCTTTAAGCAACCTATTATTCCAAGACACCTAACAAATCTACATACTTTACTGATCCCATTTCTTACTAAATGTAAAGGAGGAACATGTTTTCTGTATTGTAAAATCGAACCCAAAAATATTTTATCAAAATTGTAATGTCTAAAGCTGTGAAAAAAAAGTTTGAGTGACCGACTGTCTCAAAAGAACTACAGGAATGAAGGACCAGCCAAGTTTCAACTACGATTGGATTGATCACTGACGTGCTTTACATTTTGAGTTTTGTTTGTTTTATGATCGTTGATGTACTAATTGGCTGCACAGTCTTAATTTCTTGTCTGCCCACTGCCCTCTTGATTTGGTCACAGAGCTTCTGCTTTCCAACACAGTGGTCTTGCCGCTTTGAAAAGAAAGTTTCTGCTTTGGGTTGGTTGAGCGAGCTTCACTGAGTAAGTTTCGCAAACCCTATTAAGAGACTGATGTGTTGATATTTGTGCTTTTGCCTCGATTTCAGAAATACAAAGTGCGAGTTTCGGAACATTACAAATATTGATGGGAGCCTCTCGCCAGCCATGCGAGTCTGCAACAACTTCTGGAGCAGAGAGGTAAGAGTCCCCCTTGACTTCACCCCTGGCTGGCTCGCTTGACTCAGTAGGTGAACAATATCTAAAGTGAAAGCCTGTTTGGACAGCTTCATGCGGATATGAAAATGGAAGGCAAAGACACAGGCTTGCATTATTACGCCATCTTTCTAAGCGTTTGAAGTGCCACCATGTTGCTCGGACATCCTTCCCCGTTTTTTATCTCGGGATACCTCTTCCAGATCGGACACTGCTACTCTTTTGAGATTGTTGGCTTGTTTCTGGCTATAGTTCTTTCCACTGAACTGGTCTATTATTGACTTTGTATTTTGACATAAAACTGATCAAGCAGAGCATTCTAAGCACCTACCTACTTGATCTCTTTGCTATTGCTCCATCTCAACATTAAGACCAATTTTCAAAGCTTCATAATTTAAAATGGTCTAACTCTAACAATTCTCTTACCATTGTATTTCTCTGTAATTTTGCTTCTCTCCTTAAGGGCAAGCTATAGTTCAATGGGTTCTTGGACACTGTGGCCTTGCGTCTTCAACAAAATTCTTTAAATAAATTTGAGTGTTTGCCCTCAACTATAATGTAGTAATGTATGGTCCCTGTCTCCTCCCACATGAAGGTTTTAATTGCCAACTTCCTGTTCAAGGGGCCTGGTGGTCAGTTTGCTATACATTGTACTAGTTGATCAGTTAAGTCTGGCATAACAGTATGAGTGAGAAGGAATAGTTGATATGTATGGGAAATAGTACTTCATGTTGAGTGGATTGGTGACCATAACAATCTGAGCAGTGTTTGTGGTGGTTGTATATCTGTCACTAATGTATTGCTTAGTCTCGTCGTTTAAAATCCAGTCAAAGGCTTGCTGGACTGAAGGGCTTTTCTGAAGAGCTGTTGGTTTGTTTGGCTTTGCTCCCGAAGGTGGAGTCAGGGTGCTACACAGTATGGGTCCTTGATCTACAAGGTACCATGTCCCATAAACTGTCTTTACATGACCAACTAGTCATGGTCCTCAAATTGTTGAGGTGAGGTGAAAAACATTACCTGCAGCATAACTGCATTTGAAATTTCTCAGAAGTAATTAATGAGAAAAATAATACTTTTTACCTGTCTAAACGCCTGCGTTTATTTTAGAACCCCAACCTGAAGAACCCCAAAGACACGGATGAGCTGCTACTGGGAATGGCCTCTCAAATTGCTGAGCGGGAGGACAACATTGTGGTAGAAGACTTAAGAGGTAAAAACATGGTCAAGCTTTTCTACCACTTATTTGCTGACTATGGATCGCACAAGTTCCATTTGTGACAAAGCGGATCAAACGGGACACTCGTCACCAGTAAACGTCTTCTGTTAGGTTCCTTCTAGTATGCAATAATGCATATGCACCTTAAATAGGAGCAGAAAAGTGTTTGAAGCTTAGAAGGAGGTGGCCTGTCCATACATTTCTAATTTATTTTTATACGGTTGTATTTCTTTTGTATTTTTATTTTCTTTTAATTTCATTGAAGCTTATTAAAGGTTTGCTGGCATTCTGGCGGTAAATCCACCAGAATACCGGCAAACTGTATTACCGTTACCCATACTCAGTCCAGCGGTATTACCACTGGATTACGAGTGTTGGTAGACTCTGTAAATCCCCATTTCATGGATTCCTATTGGACTCCATGGGGAATTCTGACTGTATTACAGGTAACGTACGCCATCCCTCCAGCTATTAGCTAGAGGTAATTCTGCAACCTCGCTGGCAAACTCGTAGTTGGCCAGTGCAGTAACATGCCAGTATACATTAACACAGCCACATTATGAGTCCCATTCTTTTGTATATCATAAAATCACAGAATAGACATTTTGAAGTGAGTAAAGTGGGAATGCACACTACCGGTGCAAGATGAACAGAGAAAAGGGCAAGGACAGTTGGCACAGTATTTAATTGATTGTGGGTGTGAGTAGAAACAATATTCCTGGATATTACCATAGTTAATAATAATTGAAAACAATAAGGCCGGGAGAGGGGCCAATAAGAGCAGGCCATAAGTGGACAGTAACAGTTCTGGATGCATGGACACTGCAGGGGGCAGAGTTGATGAGGCAATGTCTGATATGCCTAATCCAAATTCTAAATCATCCTGGAGGACCCCGGACTATGTTGTTACTACTGAGCAGATTCCCTGACTTTGAGGGCCGCCTAGAGATGACATTCCCTAGAGTAAACTGAAGGTGGTTTCTAGGAAGGTGCGTTCATTCACCAGGATGGATACCTGTTATCTGTAAATTCGCTAAAACCAAATCCCCCATGCAGGGCTCCCTCTATAGGGAAACATGCAACTCTGCTAAAGAGTACAGAGCAGAGGGTCATGATCCAATTAACCCCAATCACAATTTTATTTTGAGACTTTAACGAAGACTTTAACAAAAACCCAACTATCTGCAAGAGGATTTATTTTTTTTAATTTGTATTTGGTTAATTCAAACCTTTACAAAACACACAAAATCAAACAGAAGACCACATTAAAATCAGCAACAACTGTTGCACATCACAGATAAAAAAAGATAAAAAAGGAAATACCACCATAATAAGGAAGAAAGAGCCAAAAATTAAATATTTCACATAAAAAAAATATATATATATTTGATCTGGTGGTACAACCAGTCGAGATATTCCCTAAAATCAGAGCTCTGTAGTCCAGAATTCCCAAAAAGAATTGTAGATCAAACTGGTACGAAGAGGCTTAGTAATAAGAGTATGACATGACCCAATACTTCTGGTACAAACCTACCAGCCTATAAGTGCAGAGACTTAATTAACCCAGCTAAGGCTAAGCGGATCTTTTCATAGCAAATGCCTCAACCAACAGGGGATGATCTGCTAATCCATCTGAGGATTTCATCTGCGGCAAGAAGTCCTGTAAGTGGTAGACCTTGCGTCTTATGAGTGCCACATGACATACTAAATAGGAGGTCTGATGGATTTAATAAAACCCACTGATTAAGCGCAATAGTCTTTTAGGTCACCCAGACAGTGTTTTTTAACTGAATCACAAGATGGTTTAGTAGCTGTCATTCAGCGCTTGAGGGTACTTTGTCAAGTATAAGATGCATTTATATAAAGTGGAGGGAGGTGCAAAACAACAAATCTGGGAGACTGCCATTTTCAGATCATTAGGAGAACTGCGTGATTGCGTAAGGGGATATAAAATAGGGAACCGTGATATCACAACCATTGAAAGGTAAAATGTGAAGACTAAGATATTTGCCATGTCTTGATCGTGCTTGTAAAGTTTCCCAAAAGGGAAAATATAAATAAATCACAGTAGAAGAAAACCTAGAATAGCAAACTGGAAACTAAAAACCAATCCACACCAAAATCATTTGGTTAAGTCTGTGTTGGGGCGAATTTTAGTGCGAGAATGAGGAATAAGAATGCTATAAAGTGTATTGCCGTTTCAAAACTAACTGAGCAATTTGAACAACAATACGTTAAAAACAATAAAAAAATAATGGAATTCGAACCTCTTTAAACCAAATTTAAGAATTAAACACATAGCTGACAAAAAATAGTTTAGCCGAAACACAATGGTGCTAAAACGCTACACTCAGTTTTCTTGAAACGTAACTTTCTCCTGTCACAGAAACATACACAAAAATGTAAAGTTGTACTATCTGTAGAGTTCCATAAACTTGGGCATTAAGAACAATATGTGCACGACAATATGTGCACGTGCAGACTGCATAGTGTAATAAGAGCCCTCTAATCATAAACAGTGAGTTATAATGATCTCTAGTTCATAAGAGTAACTGTTTGCTGTTGAGTAATGATTAGTGAGTTCTCAATCACATCCATGCACTATTTTAAAGAATAGATAGATGAGGCTGGATGAAGCAAAAAGTAATGTAATATATACTTTATGGTTCAGTGTAAGTAAAACAAAGTGCACACATCTTTCAGTTATTTATCATATCAACTGTACAGGAATACTATTTAAAAAAGGGTGAGGTGGTGAAAAGAAACAATTTCAGTTGTCTGGACTCAAACATGCATCATCAGCAGCAATACCTACACATAGCTGTTCCTAGTGTATCATCTCTTCCCCCCAACCCCTCTCTTTCCCTCTTTCTCGCTCTTGTCCAAATGTCACGTTATCAAGTGCATGTCTGCTAGAGCCACCCTACCTGTTGCTGGCTATGTGACCAGATCTTGAGAGGGATGGGAGTCCCTGTTTAGTTTTGCCAAAGCAGCTATTTAAAAAAGCAAAGAAAGGAAATTATGTAACTGTACTAATATTGTAAACTGGCTCTTTGTGCAATTTCTACCATGTTCATTTCTAATGATCATTTACATTTTAGTCCTAATAAGAGCATATAAACTATCTTGTGATATCACTGAAGGTTGGGCAGTCTTAGACACTCTTGTGTCTTACTGTCAAAATACCCCTATGACAAAGGCGAAGAGGACAATGGCATCAATGTGAGCTCCATTCTGCTTTGCATAAAAACAGAGCATTTTGGGAACAAAAGATCTTTATATTTGACACATGTCTATAATAAAAGGGCTATGTGCATGAATCACTATGCACACCAAGCATGGTGCTCATTTCCTTTTTCAAAACACTCACCACAACATTAAGATATTTGTAACATTTAAGCTTTTATACTGATTTGGATTGCCTCATGCTTTGCATGTGAGAATAGAATAGCTGCAACATCAGATATGCCCTTTGTATCCAAAGATCATTTGGACATATTTCCTTTCCATGTGCAAAATGTTAGCCCAGTCTCAGGGTAATGATGGTTGTGCAGATGACTTATTGTGACATTATTCACTGTATATTCCCTTTACATATATAAGGAATATTAGCCTGGACAAGAAGGTTTTTGGGCGAACTCTTAACTAGGTCAAAGCTGCTGAAACACATGTACGAAATCCTTCAGTGTTGCATCCTGTTTAGGAGAAGCTTATGTCACAAACATGTCAAAGCATTGTGGGTTCTGAATGCAGGCAACTGTATGATGCTGTCAAAAATGCTTGCAGAAGCGTGCCACCCTAAAACGGGAGCAAAGGAATAGTGAGGTGTGGAAGGAGCTTTTAAAAAATGTGGAAATTACGTTGCTGGTATTTCAAGGGGTGCAACATAGAACCGACTGTTAAGATTTTAACTCGAGTCCTCTACTAGGACAATCTGTACAGCTAGCTCTTTACTGATGTCTTTCCATCAAACTATTCAATGGCTGCCATTTTAATCCAAGGGAATATCAATACAAAACTCAAATGATGAAATAAAATAGCCTTATAGATTGAGGGAGTGGTCTTTAAGGCAGGATAATGATATAAATTGGGGAAGGGTCGTTATCCCACTTGATGTCCCACCAAGGTTTAGAAAGCTTTTAGCACATAGCGGTGATAGCAATACAGAATTTGGAGTTTTGATGATGATGAAGAAAAAAAACATTAGCTTAATAGCGAGTAAAGTAAATAGACAGTGAGTTAGAAAATTAAATGTATTTTTTGTAGTAATTAAATAACAGTTGAAGTGACTACAAATAAACGGTTTGTCGAAGACGGTGAACACATTTTTCATTGTTTCAGTTTCAGAATTGGACACTGCAGTGAAAAAATGATCCTCCCAAAGAGGGAACGTCTTGTTATGTTAACTGAACATATAAAGCACACAATCGCCAAAGCATCTTGGCGCTAGAAGGAGATGTATTAGGGTTTAAAGGCGGGTGGTATAGCAGTTGGAACAGATGTTTTCAGTGCGCGCCGGAAGGCCAAATGGTTGCTAAAAAAGATCGACCACCTACCCACTCATTGCTGAAGAAAAGGTTGCTGTGAAAGTGATTTGCTGTTTCTTGAATGCGGAAAAAAAGTCTGCTTAAGAAGTCAGAATGCAGTCAATAGTAGTAGTCATCGACTGCGCTCCGAACATTCTAATTGACGTCAATAATTGCCTCCATATGCTAACATTTGGGGCAGTCGGTCTAGCGGTACTTATGATGTAGAAAGGAGCAACTAAGATGCACGCTCGATATGAAAGAGATGATTTTTTTAGTCAATGATTTTCTTTACAAAGACATAGCAACTTGGAGTACTGTGATATTTGTATTAAAAATTAGAAGATATATTTTACTGTCAGAAATCTAAACAAAACAAGTACATACATGAATAATGCTGTACTTTATCACTAAGTAGTCTCGATGGCAAACATGTTGCTGGGACTATTATGCTGTCACCAACTAATTACAAGAGATTATTTGACTTGTCTTTCCTTTGTTTTTTACAGACTACTGGTATGGATCCATCAAGTATTCCCGCATGGACTACGTGGCAAGTAGAATCCAGAGAGGGCGGGATCTGGGGCTCCCCACCTATAACCGAGCACGCCAGTTCTTCAGTCTGAGTACATCGAAGGACTTCGACGACCTCAACACTTCACTAAAAGAGGTCAGTGGCGCTGATAGATGTGGTGACCACCATTGGAAAACCGAAAAACTTCATCTTACTAAAATAGTATGTATGCTTATGTCCAGAATTACACGGTTTCATCAAGTTAATTGGCTTATAGAGAGATACCAGGGCAGAATGGGTGGGTCTGAGGGCAACCGCAGTAGTGGGAAAATGGGGATGTACGCATCTGTTAAACAACCATTAGGTTTTTATCAGCTTGCACTATTTGTAATGAGTACCGTAGCAGTACTAGCAAATCGATATACACAGTTGAGAGCTTTCAATATAAGAAATTCTGAAGGAATGCTCTCCCAAAATGCCCTCTAGGCCTGGTGACAGCCAACACACTTATGGTTTGAACATGTGAATGTCGTTCCAAAAGCCAGTCTTACAGGGATGACTGACTGTGAAAAGCTGTTGTTACTGCTTTAGTTATGTTAGAATGTGTATGTCGCACTCTTAGTTACTAACGTGGTGAAGCTCCGATTGGAAAAACAGGCAGAGAAATAGAATAAATAACATTGAAATTGGAAACTATGTAAAATGGAAGAGATTTCTTTGACTACCTCCTACAGATATAGCACAGTGTAGGGGTGCTATGATGAAGATGCCTGCCTTTCACTTACTCCCAAGTTATGGCGCCATCAAGAAACAGTATTAATGGCGAGGAGCTTTAATGAACCATACAGATTCATATCCGGAAGTTATATCCCCCCGTTTCAAAACAAAGTTTAGATTCCATGAGTTAATTGGTTGATCCTTAAAAGGAAACTCATTCTGGAGAACTGTTAAAAACTACTGAAGATCTTTTACAGAACAACTACATAAGTCTTTCAATGAACATATATAATTAGAAAGCTTGGATAAATAAACTGCAACATTTTAAATATAAGGCCTGGGGTGGGACCGCAATCTTAAACAAAATCATTAAGATGTAGAGGCATATACAATAGAAAACCTCTTCCAGTTCTAACGTGCTTAGTTAGTGTTCGGTTTCCAAACTCTTTAAAGATAATCAGGTTGCCAATGGAGGAGCTGGAAGCACTAGAGACTTCAGCACCGGGTCTAGTGAGCCAAGAAGCATAATTTCTGATTCACTGCACCTGGGCATTTAATGGACAGGGAGGAACTTTCTGGTGTTTCAAAGGCCTGATGCAGACAGAGGTTGGTCTCTTGCTTACCATTAAATATTATATGGGGCGCTTGAGGTCTTCACCTGATATAAGTAGATAAGAGGGTGCAAGCATTGGTGGACACAGGGTTACAATCTCTCCCACAGCAATTGTCTTGCCATTGTGGCAGAAAGGAGCTTTTTTGCTTGTTCCCTGTCCTTTCTAGTCATTTACAATGAGATGCATTTGGTGTTATGTTGATTAGAACATGTTTTATTGAAAAGGAGACAAAACCACTCCTCACTTGTGTTTTTACAAAAAGAAATTGCAGTAGGGTTTGTCTACGACCAAGGCGTTTCCCTAAACGTGCACAATACTTTTCAGGAGAGTAAGTGAAACTGCTCCAAGCTCTAGGATGTTCATACTTAGATTTCAAAAAGAGCTATATGAAATGCCGCTCTAGTACCGGACTGTTCTCAGTGGGAGTGGGGATTGTTCCTGTTGACATCAGGGGCTAGTCTTTGGGGGTGAAAAATTCTGCAAATCATGGCTGCTTGAAAGTCAATGAAATAGCATTTGAAACCTAAAAAAATAAACAAAGTCAAAATTGTTTGGATTAAAAGGCCTAATAACTCCTCCATATGCTGTGTTGCCAAAGAGAAATTTAGAAATGAATATGCATTTGGGATGCAAACGTGGGTCGCATTCTGTGCCACAGTGGCCCCTGGTTCATTGTGGCAGCCCCAGTTTGGTCAGCGTATCTCCTATCTGCGGTATAGTACGATTCAAGAAGGCAGACTCAGTTAACTATATGAGTGAAAAAAGTGTGTTCTTTGGGCACTAGCTTTAGACAATTCCCAAATGACACAACTACTGACCAGCCAATAACGTATTGATTAATTACGAAATAAATTAAGTACATTATCAATTGAGATCCCCCACAGGAGAATTCACCCTTTTGCAAAATGATTGACACTCCATATCAAACATGTGCTCAACAATAACATGAAGCCTAAAAGTGTCCTGGAATTGTCTGGCTCTTGAAAGTCCACGCGGTAATTGTTCTCATCTAAAAAAGGAATTCTAGCATTAACTGCTCTGATTCGTGAGTTGGTATTAGCTGTGCAAATACCACTATGCTGCAATACCGCGAGAAATGCGTTATTTTGTGGATCAATTGAATTATTGCATGCAGTAATTACACCTCGACCATTACAGCCAAAGTTCAGAGAAGTATTTCCTCCATGTAGGAGCCAGCGGTTTTCGAATGCATAGGTTCCCAAGACTGTAAGGTTGCTGGGCTATTAGGCTGGCGATATTCGGAAATTATGCCAGTTTTAACATTACCGCATCATTTGTAATAATCCCCATGTTCTCTTACTTTCTGCAAGTTCTGAAACACATACACAGGTGGTGCAAAGCATTCTTGCAAATAGGTAATAAGCTTTAAAGTCTAGTATTGAGCAGCATTGCCTCACTCAAGCCAACATGCAGAATGCTGCCAGGACATGGTAGAGGAAGACCCAGGATCACAGGATCCTTGTGGGAAACCTAAATATTTGCTGCAGGGGTAGATGGTTAAGTGGGAGTGAGGTCCTATGTGTGACCATTTTTTCCATTCCCCAAATGATTGTTTGAATTTTCGCAATTTGTCAATTCAGTGCAGCAGCATATGCGGGGGAAACCTCGCTCTGTCCCCAGTAAATCATAACCAAACTCCAACACAAACAAAGATGATCCCCTTTGAGATACTTACTATCTCTACCTTATTAAATACTGTAGGTGAATTTCTTGTGATGAACATCCTGCACTGAAAAATGTGTGGTTCACATTCCGCAATTAAATCACTGGCTACCAGGTGGGGGGAGAAAGACTAAATGGTACAGTTTCAGCATTCTGAAACTGAAAGACATTGCAGCATAGTGCACTGGACAGATGGAAGGGAAACACTTTTAAAAAATGATAAGAATTGGAGACTATATTTGTTGAGTGGAATTGGGACAAAGAGTTGGTCAGAAATATAACTGAATATGGGAAAACGGACACTAATTTTAGCCATGGATGTGATAGGTTATGATATGATAAGTTATTTATAACACGCTTAATACCCAGAGGTTTCTAAGCTTGAATGGATCATAAAGGGATGTAAAGGAAAATAATGGTGGTGTCACAAGCAAAGAAATGTCAAGCAAAGTCGGTGGAGGAAGAACCCTGACCGCGATGACTACAGATTACGTCCCGGAGCAGAGGCCTCCCTCGAAGAAGGGGTCCGATTGGCTTTCCTGACGGACAAGATGCCACAAAGCACTCGCAAAAGAGCAAGGTATGCCTAAGACACGCCATTTAGAAAGGTGGTAGAACAAGGACTTAAGTGAGCTCTTCAAGGTGGGTCATGGCGGTGAAAATGATCCACTCCCAGTAAGGTGAGTGTGATGGTTAAAACCACAAGCACAGTGGTTTGATAGTTATGGATTAGGAAAAAAACTTGGATGTACTCCTAGCCAGGATGTGATCAATTTTCAGTTAAAACATGAGTCATGGTGCCCTTAGCAAGAGGATCGATAGCGGTCCCAAGTGAGCTTCTGGAGCATGTCTGTATTTCCGGGCCTTAGACTTGACCTGACTTAATGAGCTGCCTTACTGCTTTCAGGAACTGAAGACCCTTTATGGCAATGACATATCGAAGCTGGAGTTCTTACCAGGAGCCATGGCCGAGAGTGACGGAAACCCTGGAGAACTGTTCAGCGCCATCATCAAAGACCAGTTTGGGCGTCTGCGGGACGGCGATAGGTTCTGGTTTGAAAATGACAGAAACGGGTAAATGCTCTGTTTTTTGTGACGTGCGGGGTAAGGTTGAGAGGGTGTAGTTGGTGTCATTACTACTTAATGGTTTTTACCTTCATGCCGCAAAACGGTAATGCACGGACCATACAGTTTATGGCAATATGTGCGCTCCTAACAAAAAAATGCTAAATTCCTTATTTTATAATTCTATGCTGCGACATTTCTGTAATGTCACTTGACAAAGTAGCATTTTATCCATCTGCCACTCATTTTAATTAGTCTGCTGGACAAAGAAATGTTAATTTCTGAACTCCTATGCCCAGAGTTCCAGTGTACCAAAACCCCACACATCAGGTAAATGACCGCCCCCTTCTGTGAGGGCTTGTTTTCAATCCGGAGGCACAAGAGCAGCATCAATGGCCGTCTGTACATTTAGTAGTCATCTACTAGTTTGAATAAATAATTTTAAAAAAATCGGCATGTGCACAGGTTTGTGCTACAATATGTCCTTTTTCTCAGAATGTAAAAATCAGTGCCACTGTATGCAGGCTTCTGTTGGATTAATACCCAAATATGGGCAAAATCCTGTCACACAGCAAACATTGGCAAATGACACATGTGGTTGCTATTGCTTTAATTGGATCTTTGCTTTGATTGCTTCCAAAGCATCATGACTGAGGAAACCAAATAAGCTCAAATTGGCAGAAATGCACATGGCAGGCAGAGCTTCTTCCAAATCTCCATGACTGGAGGAAGCACTTTCAACAGACCGATTAATTCCTTCCCATTGGAAACCTGTCCTGTAGCATTCGGCTGCCTTACTTTGCTACACACTGTCCCTTCTTGGTGCATCCTAGAATTACATTGTGGTGCTTCACCAAGGGAATTGTTCTTTAAGCTACAGAGCTGGAAATGCAGCAGTGACAGTTATGTTGCCCATGAATTACTCAATCTCACCTAATGGCATGGAGAATCATCCAGTCGTTCTGAGAGACCAAATCTGCGTGTTTACGCCTAGTCACACATGTGATCACTCATTCGAAGTCAAAAGCCTGGCCTTATGGATCAGATCCATGAAGAAAGCATTCTTCATTGGGTTCTATGTGACTCTAGCAAACCACAGCTCCCTGAATCCTCTACCTGTCGAATCCTGCCCATCAAGTACCTCTCCTCTGACTGATCCCACCCTCTAAATCCGTTGTAGTCTACCCCACCGCTCTGTGGGTTTGGCGGTCGGATGACCTGTGAGCCCACTTCCCCACCCAACTTGGCCCCTACCTCTATTCCCATACCCCCTAACAATCTCCCCCATGCCAACCTGCAAGGTTGTAAGGAGATGCTGATCTCCTTACCTCAGTCATCGCCACACCACGCTCCGCTTCCTGGCCTACACAGCGAAGACTGGCTATAGAAAGCGAACTGCTCTTTCGCTGACCGTTTGTTTGCTGTGCAGGCCAGTCTGTTCGCCATGAAATAGGCGACCCGTATCTGCGAAGACGAATTCGATGTATTTGTCCTTCAATAATGTGTGCAAAAAATATGTGCAGAATGCTTTCTTGCAATTTAGGGAGGATCCAGTTTACCAGTATTCACACGTATACTAAAACCAAATGACCAGCAAAACCATAACCTTTCTTCTCTCATACATGAACACTTCCTCTTGCCCTCAAACCCAAAGCTCATGGTGCATCTGTAGTGTTTTATTAACATTTTCTAATTGTTTTTAACTGCTCTTTTGTTAGGTTATTCACTGAAGATGAAATTGAACAGATTCGAGCCACATCTCTCCTCGATGTCCTGGTTAATGTGACCTCCTTTACCGCTAATGATATCCAGCCCAACGTATTTAAATGGGTCGCAGGTGAGTACTAGGAAGACGTACCCGGAACAGTACATTTGGTCAGAATGTATTGGCACAGAGGGCATGGATGTGGGCACCTAGTGGGTCAAGCAGAGTAGGCCTCGGAGACATGGGAGATTACGCTCTGTTGCCAATCCGGGCAAGTTGTCACATCAGGAGCCAAAACATTTGAGAACCTGTGGCCTGAAGAAATAAAATGCAGAAAGTGATAGAGAGTTCAGAGTACAGGAGAAAGGAAGTGTAAAAGGAAATAAGTATGAACGACTTTGAATCTTGTGCCATAAATAAGACGATAGATTGTGATTGGCAAGGGTTAAAGTCAATTGAGAGAATTGTTATATTTTATCTGGAAAAAATTGGTGTTTTCAGATTTGGTTATAGGTGCATGTTAAGAGACCCTTTTTAGAAATGGTGCAGCCCTCTGCATGTGACCACCGAATGGAGGTAAGATAGTGCTACAGGTCGGAACTAAAGTACAGAGACCATGAAATCACCAAATGACTGGATTGTGGCGTGCCTACACGTGAAATAACACCAGGACGACAGAGGTGTCCGTGAACAGCTCTGTGGTAACTTTTTAATGCACCAGAGTCCAATCCTTCAGCTCCTCCCCAACCCAAAGATGGACAACTCCATTTCCCGTTAATCCTTGCCTGTACTCTATGTAACCCGATTCTCTTTCACTTCCAGGTGACCCATGTGGTCAACCGCAACAAATCAGGGCAGAGTTGCTTGCTAACTGCACCCCGCTCACAGTCACAGACTACTTTGAGGGCAGTGGTGCTGGTTTTGGGATCCTAATTATCGTCATCTGCTGCTTCCCTCTAGGTAAGCTATCTTTCGACAGCCCTACACTCCTGTGTGCCTTGAGGTTTAATTGGTTGCTGGATTAATATTATGATAGTTTAGATGGCACTTGAAGCTGCCTTCTTTGAAGCTTACCTCTACACTGGTGTTCCTGAGAATGTAGAATGAGTACCTTTTGGGTATGAGCTTTGCGGCCTGTTGACAATGTGAAACTGGCGAGGCCATTTTCTGGGGGTAATGTGGAAACTTATGCCACGTTGTTTTCCTGGGCACCAGTGGCATGGCACTGTTTAAACTGGCGTGGACTCCAGTATGCGTTTGCAACCTGCTATCAAAGTATTGGAATATCTCCCTAACGTCCCCCAGATCCCCTTATTCAAAACTGGCTGTAAATGCTATGGCTTGTAATCCAATTTCTCCAGAAAACAGTGCTGCACAATCTCCCCACTTTGACCCATTGGTAAAAACAATTCTTGGAGGTAGTGCTCCGCTAATCCCCAGGATTTACTTTCAAGCATGCAGTTATTCAGGGCTAAAATGCATGCCCAAACTTTTAGAATTCAACAGCAATGACTGTTCAGGAGAATGCTGGGGTTGCTGCAAATCGAACTGGGACATTTCTGTGGAAGCCAAATGATCCAATCATTGATGGTTTTCATGCCGGCAACAGAATGCCAGAGTCAAGATGCCAGTGGTGATATCTATGTTTACACCCGTATACAAAGATGGAGGTGGGGGGCGGGGGAGGGATGGAGGGATTGAGACGGTAGAGTGCAGTGACCCCACCCTGTAAAACAAAAAATGGAATGCACACTGGAATATTTACCACCAGCATAAATACTGCCGTTTTCGCATAGATCTGATGTAATAGTTGGTAGCACGGACAAAACACAAAAGCAACAATAAAAAAAAAAAATCACATTATATTACCACTGGGTTGGCAGTGTTGCTATATCTTGCAAGTGCTCCAGTCCTATTATACAAGAACAATGGCTCTGCACTGATGAAGGAACCTCACTGAGGCTCGAGCGCACAAACCTCCTCCAGCCCATTCCTTTATGCACTCCCACCACACTTCATGCCAGGAACCGCTCCACATTGACAAAATTGGAATTTAGATGTCAAAGAATGCAAATTCATCAAGATCACGAACAAAAACAAATGTTTGGTGGGACGTTGTGTAATTCCACTGAAACCTGACATTGGGCACGTGCAGCATGACATGGAAGTCCTGGAAATGACACTTCAGAGGTGTCTTTTGCAGCCATTTAAAGGTACTCCAGGTTCCCTCTTCCGCTAGGAGTCCGACCAAAATCAACCCGGCTATCACCTCTGAAATCTTGTGGTTGAACATGAATAATTGTGTCAAAGCCTGGTTAAAGGGAGGTTTTAATCTGGGAAATTGTAAATTCAGATATCCGCAGAACATACAGCTACCTGAAACGTGATCAATTCCCCTGTAATGAACTGTGATGCCATAACCGTGAGAATTCCTTGTGGTTTGGAGTGGCAGCGAGGTGAAGACTGGATAGAATTGGTGCTCGGTTGATCAGTGCTTTTTCAATCCAGTCGCACCTCCCAAGGATCTCAAAGTAGATTGAGGGTGGGTGGAGTAAAGCAGAGGTAAATGGATGAGAAGGGCCTGTGATCACCTCAGTGCCCTAAAGCTCATCAATGTTGCCTGAGTACCGTAAAGGGCACATAAGAAGTGTGGTGGTAGGTTATCAGACCGCAGAATGCAGATGGTCAACCACTCTTCAGTGGCAACTGCATGACCCATTAGTAAACGCATAGTGTTAGCATGTACATTATGCAACCGCTCGATCAGAACCCTTGAAAACAGGCGGTTCAAGGAACGCAGCCCAGACAATCGCACATCCCTCCAATCCCTATGCACCCAACACAGACATGTGCTCTCCAACGCTAAGTCAGCGAAGTACACCGCCACCATTGAGGCAGTTTCTGATGCAGCAAAGCCTTATTCGAAGTAGTCCAGCACTGCACCAAGCCCACACTTATCCTCGAGGTGCCGGCTTCAAAAGAGAAATGTGACACAATACCTTAACAAAAATGATAAGATCAGATCAATCGATGCCTCAAAACCAAATGGAGCCTCGCTATCCATTTCTCCTGGGCACTGCTCTTCTGGATCGACTTCAACTACCTCTCAAGATCTTTTAAACACACTTGTTTACATGAAACCTACCACTACATGGACGACTTCCTCCTGGCCTCCCTCATTAAACAACTCACTGGCCGATATGATGGGCTTCTCTGGGACCGTCCTCAAATGATTCGCATCTCTCCTATCTGGCAGACACCAGGCTGTACAGATGGGCTCTTTCAGGTCCAACCAACTGCCAATCACGTGTGGGGCCACCCAAGGTTACATCCTCTCCCCAATTGTCTTCATTCTATACATGGAATCCTTGTGAGCTCTCCTAAATGTCTCCAACATAGTCGTCCATCAGTACACTGCCATTATTCAGCTGTAACTTACGGTCAGTGGCCCACAGGACAATGCTTGCATCCTGAGAATACTTGGCTACCATCCAAACTTGTATTTCAAATGCCCATCACAAACTGAGCCCCACCAAGACTGAATGTCTGCATCAGTCCCCCCCACCAAACATCAACTCATGCAACAATGGCAGGAAGGATTCAATCGCCAGCTGTCCAACTCTGACAAATCTCTGGCCTTCATTGCTGACAGTAGCTATTCCTTCCAAAAGCACATAGCCAAAAAAGGTGCAAACCATGTGACTACACAGCTCCACACACCACAATATGAAACCTGTCATCCCTCCAGGTGACTGACTTCTGCACAATTATTCAAGCCTTTCTGATCTCTCACATCAGTGGGGCTAAATGCCCCCATAACTGGCCTTTAAGCCACACTGAATACTGCACAAGCTTCCTGGGCTCCCCTTCCCCATTAGGATTCTATTAAAAATTGCACATTTCACCCACTAAGCAGTCTCAAATCTAACACCAACATACTTGAAGCTAAACTCTACCCTTCTGCAGCAGTCCTCTCCTGCCATGCCCCAACCATATAGAACTCCATCCCAATATACACTCGAAATGGCCTCCCCAAAAAACACCAGAAACATGTCTCTACAATACCTGCCAGACAAATATAATCTCTTCTTCCAGCAACAGTACTGCGCTAACGTACACAGTGACCAGCCTAATACTGGCACTCTCCTATTGCAAGGCGCTCTGCTGCTCTCAAGCTAGTTATGCGATGCAAGCAATAAATAATGGCAGCTTTTGTTTTCTTATCTATGGTTAATTGGTGCTAACAGTTCCTGGACTCTTTTCCAGCCTCACCCACAACTATCTCACTTGTTATGGGTCTCGTTGAGGATCAAGAATACAACTTTCACAGATCCAGTGTACTTGTTACCTTCCCTGTCCAAACTATGCTTTTTCAATCGCCTACTTCCCACCAAGCACCCATCTGCATGCGCTTCTAAATCGTGTGATTTCAGTGTTCTTCTGCTACAATGAAACGGAGCACAGCATATCCGATTCCTTGCCTTGGGCCTGGAAATACTTGTGTATATGCGCCATACAAATGTACAATAAAAATAAATAGCCGGCTCTAGCAGTTAAATGAAAGTGTCCTTTAGCAAGTTTTCTCGATCATTATCGAGGCGCGTGGGCCTCATCAGGGGTTGGGTAGTATCCCGGCGCTAATTTCCACCGTATACTGCGCAATGATTTCAGTTACTGCAACTTAGTCCGGCGCCAGATCCAGAGTTGCAGTGCGGAAGTAAATCTCTATTCCCATTGGGTCCATTAGCGCCGTGCTAATGGTGCTGAAAACAGATGGAAAATGTTGATTTTTACCTTCAGCATAAAGCTGGAGGTAAAACACACATTTTCACCCAATTCAAGATTGGGGCGGAGCAGAAAATGCGGTGGCAATAGCGTTACCACTGCGTTTTACTGATCCGCCTTACTAGTGATGAGGCCTATAGTCATTATTCAAAGATTAAATACTTGGCACAGCACATGCTCCATTCCTCTTCTACATTTGCGTATGGGCATCTGGATGCCTCCCTTTCTATTGCTTACACTTCAGGGCCCGGATATACTACACGTTCTTATTGTGTCTGATCCAGCGCTTCTGGACTTAACCTTGCAATGTGTGTGGATTTGGAAGAAGGCATCCTTATTTGTTTTGATATGGCAGGATGTGATGCTATGCTACATTAGGCTCTCTTTCGTACATGTAGGCCTCAGATCCTCTGCCTCCGTCTGCACCCAGCTCCTCTGACATGCCCAAATCCCGCCTGGTGCAGATTAGACACCTTGTAGCAAGGCAAATGGACATGTCGGACCTTATCTTCGTTTGCTCTCTTGAAGGTATATCGTGAGCAACATATATGGAAGATAACAATATTGTTTCTGCGAATGCTGCTCATCTATGTTGCAACACAATGTACCCACATGGTTTTGTCACAAGGTTGCCAAATGTCTGCAATGTCATGTCAATGAACACCCCACATTGTGAAACCGGTATAATATATAAGTAATTGCTTAGGATCTGTTATATAACCTGTGCTCTAAGGGAAGGACCCTCTGAGCTCCATGTGCTGACTGCCTGGACACTTGTCTTGCTGTATTTTCCTGCTTATCAGCTACCCACTCTGTATGCTTTGTATTTGCCATCTAATTTCAAGAAGCTTGGTTTACCATCGGCCTGTTTCTAATCTCCTTATTTGCTGCACGCTGAGGTTAATGCTGAGGAGGCCCTTGGGAAGGGGCCCAATCTTGGCTACCACAGAATGGTGCCGTGATCTCTGGCCTAACTGTGCTGGGGTAATGCTGTGGGCTGCCCTTGACCACAATCGCATGGCTAAGTAAGACAAGGTCCTCACCATCAGAGGTCGCTTTTATAAGCGTTGCACACCCGTACCGAGACCTCGTGCCCTGATTGTTGTAGCTTTCCCTGTCTCCTGCAGTGAGCTTACTCGTCGCCTGGATCGTTGCCAAATCTCGAAAAAGAGACTTCAAGAAGATGCAGAGGAAGCAGAAGGAACAAAGCGTGAAGCGACAGGGATCTTCCGATGGAGTGGAAGGTAACGAGTTACAACGTGTTTTATACTTTTATACCACTTGTCGTCTCGGGAGGATAGCTCAGCGGCAACGTGCTCGCCTTGGAAGCAAGACAACACGGAGCAACAGATGTTCGATCCTCGTGTCCGCGCTTAGAAACCTCTGGGTATTAAGCACGCTATAAATAACATATATTATAGAACAGAATAAGCTTATGGACTATTCTCTATATTCTTTGTGTTGCTGGGCAGATGTGACATACTGTAGATGGAGGATACTTGCGCCTCCGACTGCAGTTTACAAATGGTTGATTGGCCACGCTATGCAGTGGTCATGGGAGTTTCTGGCTTGATGGCAACACCCATATCTATTGTAATACGGATAGTGTTAACATTTTCAATGATCTGGAAAAAGCTGAAAAGGATTGTTCTAGTGCGAAATAACAAAGGTCTAACACATGCAATAAGAACCGAGAGATCCTGATTAAAAGTAATTCATGGGAGGGGAGTCTCTAAAAATCACCAAATTGAAAATTGACCAGGTTGGTATTGCCTTCAAAAGGTAACCAATGAGAGCCCGAGGTACGTTTTGGAGGTAGGAGGTAGAAGCTTGAGGAGCAGGAGAAGAGTTTGTGCTACCACTGTGTACATCCTTAGCAAGGCCTCACCTTATGGCTTGTGTGTAGTTCTGGAGACCACCCCTCCACAGGGCTCTACCCAGAGAAAGGCGCATGCAATTATCTCTTAAAGAGGAAGTTGTGCATGTAGAGGTTTGAATTAAAAATATGTATACCCTAATGAAGTCTAGGGATTGGAGACAAGAGTTACTCAAACTCTTAAAGCATGCAAAAACAATAGAAGTAGCAACATATTTTCAGTAGATGAGAAGAACTAGGAGTCTGAATATGACCTTAAAATCTGGAGGTTTACGAGCATTATTCAAAAACATAATTTAGTGCGCATAGTAAAGGCGCCATGGAATACCATTTCAGCAGAAGTGGCAGCAACAGAAATGCTAATGAATTAAAACTATGTGGGATGGCCATAGGGGTGAAATAGGACTGAGGCCCCAAGAATAAATCTGGAGACAAAGTGTAAGGACATGCACGAAACGTGTAGGAGGCTCCTGGAACTTGCAATCTACTAACGGGTCCAATGTCTTCTCTTTTTTCCCCCCTCAGCCTTAGAGTGGCGCGGTCCAAGAGTGTCCAGTCAGCAGGTCTTTATTCAGCTTCAAGCGAATCATCTGATCAAAGTCCTGGACGGCAGGTGGACAGTGATTCGAAGCATCAACCTACATCCCTCGCAACAGGTGGAGGTGATCCAGTCTAGTGATAAAGGCTGCAAGGCCCTGCTGCTGAAGATCCCTAAAGAGTACGACCTGGTATGTAAGATCATTGTAAAGTGCTCCTTTAAGACCACAATCAACCATAGGCAAGTAATGGAGAGTTTGGATGGATGGATGGATGATATCAGGGTTATACACAATGCTTCTTGCCAAAACCCTGCTAATAGTTGGTGTTGTAATGATTGATATTATTATGAACTATATTCATGATACGCCATATATAAAGCTCGGCGGGATGTAGAGTAGAGTCTGCCTTGCAGACATATGCACCTCTAACTCCAGCTCCCGCACATGTATCCAATGCAAGCGATTGACTTGCTGAATGCTCAAAGGATGGATGCTCTGATGAATGAATGATGAGAAATCTGAGGGATTGATGGGGAATTATTTCTTTGGGTGTATATATGCCATATGTAGCTGTGTGAATGTTAAAATGAGATGACCTAAGTGTGAGCGGATGAGAAATGGTTTCAGGTATGAATGCGTGTAATAATGGTGGCTGAATTCATAGGTGTCTGTCTCTAGTGCTGGGGTAGGGGCTCAGGCGTCTGGAACAAATGGCGCTCCAGATGGTTTTGACAACTCCTGTCAGCCCCAACCAGCATAGTAAATGGTGAAGGGTCATGGGAATTGTAGTCTGGAGAGTCACAAGTTGAAGACACTTTAAATGTTCCTCTATATCTTTTGGCTTTATCACGCAACTAATCTGGCCACATCCAAATTCTCATGGCAAATTTAGTGAAGTTTTATTAATCTTTATATTGTTTTAAAAATGTTGCACTGGTATTTTTGGCACTGTTTTCTATAAAGCCCCCCAAAAAACACTGTTTGGGGCGTATATTTCGAAAGAGTCTGCTTCGAATTCCGATACACACATAGCACTGACCTGGAACTGGTTCATGCTTTAAAAACTAGGTAGCTTCCGTCCAGGTTATGGTTAAGGCAGGTGCTGGAAAGGAGGGGTTATTACTATTTGGAACAGTACTCACGATTGTCTGGAACAGCAGATAAATAGAATCGATTCTGATGCAGTGGGTGTGTCCCCGAAGGTGTTCAGAGGCCAGAAACTGGACTCGGTGCACCCTGGGGGGCAGCACCCTTGGGAAACTCTTGTTGGGAAGAAAACCCAAAACCAATTCCTGGAAGATGGTGACTCCAAGTCCACCGGTATATGCTGTAGAAGACTGTAAGATCCGCAGGTAGAAAAGTACGATGGATACAAGGAGTCAAGTAAGCAGGCAAATTCTGCTAGGATTGGTGGAGTGTAACACACTCAGGTAAGAGTGCAGATGCGGGAAGAAGCCCGGCCAGAGTCTACGCCGGAATGGAACAGACCGGAGTGGAAGAGAGCAAAAGAGAAAACGAAGCAAGGATAAGATGCAGGAAGAAAAGGAAACCAAAACACAGAAGGGAAGAGTTCCCGGAAACCCAGAGGAGGAGAAAAGACTTAGAAGCAAGGTAAGGTAGAATAAGTCAATAAAGGACACGGATCAGAATGCGTGGAGCGTGCGGAAAAAAGGGTTAGAATTGTTTAGAAAAGTCTCAGGAGGCAAGTGGCTGGAACGAAGGAGAAACGCAGGCAAAACACTGTGCAGCGAACAGAAGTGATGCATTTTACCAAACCATAGAGATGAGATATAGAATGGGTAGATGCGGTTGCTATGTTGGAAAAAGACTACAGCGTAAAGTGTGTTGTGGAGATGTCGCTGAGAAGGCGCCATTTTGCGTTCCATTGTTGGTAACGTGAATGACACTTTCTCCACTTCCTCCAATAATGTTGAGCTGAATTCCTGACAGGGGTGTAGCGTCAGTTAAGGTTCAATGTAACCCTTTAGCTGCTGGGCTATTATGCACGTCTATGCAAATAGGATGAGCATACTCGTCCTCAGCACTTATAGAGCGATGGATTTTACATTCAGGAAATACTTCACTTAGGCTGTTTTTGCCTTTTTAATTTTGGTATGCTAACCATTTCTAGAATTCACCTATTTATAGGTAGTAACCTTTAATCTTAAAGATCCACTGACACGAACAACCCATTTATGTAATTCTCCAAGGATGTTTAAGTAACAGCTTCCCCTATAAGCCTTCCTGTTAAAAAAACAAAAAAGAAAAAAAAAATAATAATAATCTGAGAACCTCCAAAATCCACCAGATATCCATTATATTTTTGCATCCTTACTTTGATGCTGTCCGCATGAATATACATTTTTACAAGCACTTTAATATTAGAATCCGTGTTGTGAAAAATTAAATTACCACCAAGCCCAGTGTGCTTTATTTACTCATTTGTCACTTTCACATTTATCATGGGGATGCTTTGAAAGGATACAATCAAAGAATTTCCATCAGAACATAATTGATATGGCTAGTCTAGGTCTTGATAATTTGCTTTGCTCCGTAAAGGAAGTATAACATTCTTGTCATGACAACATTTTATATACTGGAAGTGATCAGAAATGAACATAATAAAATGTTAATAAGAGCTAGTTATATGGCAGAGGGCAAGTTTTTGAGTGGTTTGTGGAGAGCGAACATATGTAAGTTGGGTTGAGTTACTAGTATGTCTGGAGAGTTGTGGGCGTGTCTATAGTATTTCTTGTTTTGTGATGTGTGCGTTTTTCTTGTTTTAGTGCTCATCAAACATGGGCGGGGGAAATGTATATAGAAGTTTTATGATAAAATAATTGATATGTTTCTCTTTAAGTATGGTTAATTTTGCCACGATTATTAGGATATTTCATGTATCGCAAAATGTATGTATACTTGTGTTGGTTATTTGATCTTGTTGGAAATTCTAAAAGTTTTTTTTAAAAAAATAAGAACACAAAGGCCGGTGTTCACGGCTCCCACACATGCTACACTTCCTGTTGCAAGCAGCCAGGGTATGCCTAACAATGAACTGGAAATTGAAGAACCTTCCGACAGAGAACATGCGCCCTTAAAGCCAGAGAAATCTGAGGTGGAGAACGTTACGGGGGCCCTCCACAAGCTCTCCCCAAGCAGAGAAATGGAATGGGCCCCCATTCCTGAATATCTACAAATAAGTTGTGGTGATGCCCGACTCCTCACTGGAGTGTGTAAAACCCTAGCTGTACAAGAGCTAAACTTGACTCTTCCTGTCTCAGGGGAGGAGAGAGGGATGGAGGAGGGGAGGGAAGGGTAGGGGTTGGGGGTTGGTGGTGATTGAACGAAAGAATGACTTAATCGTACTAAATGTTAGTCCAAAGTTATATGATCTGGGATTTGTTCGATAACAAATTGCTTAATAAAATACATTTAAAAAAAATTAGTTTATAATGTTGGTACAACTACATTTTTTAATAGCTTCTTTTTCTGGGAATACACACCATTTGGTCTCTGAAAATCCCCTTTCTTCTTGGAAAGGGCCAAAGACGTATAATCTATTTTCTGTGAGCAATAAGGCAATGCTTATTTAGTGTGCTGGCCACTGAATGGTTGGTAGTGCTACTTAACACACATTTGCTAAAGCATGCAACAAATACTATTTTGTAAAAGGTATGCACTATCCAACACAATTGAAGAACCTACACCCTGATGATCTGGCCTCTTACAAGGTCTGTAATAACCCCTTGCAGAGCCTATCCCCATTCCCCTCACCACTCCACAAACATTGCATCCTCCGTGCAATGACAATCTGTGTCTTCAAGTGCACGCTGATCCAACTCTGGGAACTCCTTCACCCCTAGTGCCTTAATCTACTTTTGACCATAAAAACATAGTGACCCCCATGGTCAAGATGGCAGTATTTTTTTTCCAATACGTGCTTCTGTCAGGAGAGAGGGAGAGGGAGAGGGGGAGGGAGGGAGATGGAGAGGGAGGGAGAGGGAGAGGGAGACAGCTGACGAGCGTAATTTGTCCTACCTGACTCCTCTATCTTTCCGTAGGTGCTCTTTTTCGGAGGGGAAGCTGATCGAGTAGAATTCACTGGACATTTGAGAGTGTTTTTCGAGACAAACGGCCTCGCGTTAAGCATATCGCAGCTGAAGGAACAAGACCTTCTGAAGAAAGCAGTCACGAAACAGCAGAGGAGCGAAATCCTTGAGACCTTCTTCAGGCACTCCCTGTCGCAGGTAACCAAGACATCTAACGTGATGAGTATTCTAACCCCTCCTTATTCTTGGATATAAAGGTCCAAATATTTCTCTAGTAGATCAGCTGCTTGTCCGATTAATTTCAAACGTGTCCCTCGCATTCAGTCCCTATCGCTGAGAAACTGGCTATCAATGATGTCTCATCACCCTTTATGTATATACAAATGTTTCCCTCTCACTTGTAGTGCCTTGAAAAATAGGGTTTGTGTATTGCAATCTGAAATGCAGGGTACATTTGCATTTCGTATTGGACATTCACTAGACACAGCTGATTCTGAATCTTAGAACAGTTGTCTCTTCCACTTGCCAGTATGAGAGCACCACTGAAAAAAGCACAAGCTTTCCTTATGAAACGTGTATAATGCACGAATTACTTTTTCTTCCAAATTAAAGCTTTACTGGGATAGCCCTTTTACATTCCGGAAGGTGGGAAGCAACAATGTCGCCAGCGTATAGAGTACATCATACAACGCATCGCATCACTGATTGTAAAATATAGTTCAGTATGGCATACTAATACACACATCAAAGATAACCTCTCACAAACCGGACACTACATTGGCATACGTCAATGTACATTAGATGTATGCATGGGGTGGAAAGAGCGGAATTGCATTTTCCATCTGGAGCTGTGCACTCCAAAGGCCTTTGATGAGAACCAACGAGTCCTTAAACTCGCACAATAATCCTGACTCCTCCATACTGAGCCCGCTGTTACCATGTCTGTACCGCAAGCACAATACATACGGTTTTTCCTGTGGTGGTCTCTAACTAGAGCAGTAATTCTTCAGTAAATGCCAGCAGAATCTAGCAGCCGGTGTCTGTATTCTATGCAACATGGCACTGGGAGCTTATTAGTGTCCATCATCAATGTTGGCAGGTTTTTGGCACAATGAGGTGTAATGCAACCCTAGCCTTCAATCTGTCGCAGGCAGCCAATGTTTAGGAAATGTACTTCAGCGATACAATGAAGGAGGCCATTCCGCACCTGATTTACAAACTCTTTGCTACAGGGGTATGCAATTGGTACTCCTTTATCAAACTCGTAAGGATGAAGTCTGAGTTGGCCTTGCCGGGATTTGAACCTGCTACCTGCAGACCAGACAGATCACAGCAACAAGCATTTAACCTGCTGGGCCATTTTACCAGCTCTAGAGAACGATTCTGGGGCTTATGATATGGCATTTGTAACGCGCCTATACACAAGTGTTTCAAGGCGCGAAGAGGCAGGGAGGGGAGGGGGAACAAGGGGAAGACAGACAACGATCCTACTAGGCCAGGTGTCATTTAGATCGCGCAAGTGCAGGGGTAGGGGGAAGGGAAAAATGCAAGGGGAAGGGGAGGGGGGGGAGTGCAGTACAGGGTAAGTAGAATAAAAATAAATAAATAGGGCCAGCTGGTGGCAAGTGCAAGGTAAGTGCAGACAAGTGCTGGGAAGGGGGAGCTGTAGGGATACAGAGACAGTCCCGCAGTGCAGGGGTTGCCAGGAAGGCAGTGCAAGTGGAGAGTGGCTGGGCCAGGGACCGAGGTTGGTGAGAGTGGCCCAGTTGCAGTTTCAGTGAAGGATTTAGCAGGGGAGAGGGAGAGAGAGAAAGCAGAAGCAAAGAGGAAGGTTTTGAGGTGCTTCCGGAACCGGAGATGGTTCTCCTCAATTGTCAGGGGGCAGGAAGGCTGTTCCAGAGGGTTGCCCCTGCCGCGTAGAGAGATCTACCCCCAGCTCGTTGCTTCGAGAAGCGGCTGACCCTGAGGGAGTTGGAGACGGATGAGCGAAGGGCTCGGGAAGGCAGATATTTAGGAAGAGAGAGTTGAAGGTATTTAGGTCCCAGGCCCCAGAAGGCCTTGTGGACAATGCAGAGGGTTTTGAACTTAATCCCCGCAGCCACTGGGAGTCAGTGTAGAGATTACAGTCCTGGAGAGATACGGTCCCTGGGCTTGAGGCCAAGGACAAGTCTCGCAGTGCTGTTCTGGATGAGTTGCAGAGGGCGTGGAGTGGAGCCAGGCATATTAAGATAGGGGCTGTTACAGTAGTCAAGATTCGAGAGAACCAGGGCTCAGGAGATGATGAGCTTCTGGGGGAAGGAGAGGAAGGGAAGAATACCTCTGAGGAGGTGCAGCTGGTAGTGTGACTTCTTAGAGACGTCAGATATATGAGGAGAGAAGGAGAGTGTGGAGTCGAAGATGACCCTGAGGTTTTTTGCCTTGTAGGTAGGAGCAGGAAGAGGGCCAAGAGAGGCTGGCCAGAGAGCTGCAGGGAAGGAGGGAGTGGGTGTGCCGATGAGTAGAATCTCTGTCTGCTATCCAGGAATGGTGTGCCGCCAGTGACCTCTGCCTTAATGCCAGTAAGACTGACAGTCGGAGATGAGGGAAGGAGAGGAGGCCAAGGGTTTACCTGAAAATGAGCTGGGTATCGTCCGCATAGCACGTAAAGTTGGGGCAGAGAGCGGCGATGCGGTGGGCAAGGAGTGCCAGATACTGGTTGAACACCCAGGGAGAGAGATTGGATCCCTGGGGGACACCACAGGTGGACAAAAAGATGTCAGAGAGGAAGGACCCCAGTATGACCTGGGAGGGTCGATTGGTAAGGAAAGAGGTCAGCCACGCCAGAACCTGATCAGTGATGCCCAGGTTATCACGGAGACGGTCGAGCAGGATGGCATGGTTGACGGTGTCAAAGGCAGAAGAGAGATCGAGCAGAATGAGAACACACGGAGTGTTGGAGTCGAGGTTCGAGAGCAGGTCGTCACGGATGTTCAGGAGAGCAGTTTCTGTGCTTCTGGCAGCTCTGAAGCCAGATTGATGGTCATGAAGACTACCAACAGATTCAGCATGGAGGTTAAGATGGGAGATGGCCAGTTTCTCCAGGAGCTTGCCCAGGAAGGGAGTGATGGAGATTGGGCAATAGTTAGCCGGGTAGGAGGGGTCGGAAGAGGGTTTCTTAAGAAGAGGGTGCACAAGGGAGTGCTTAAGGGGGGATTGGAAGACTCCAGAGGCTTGTACTCCAAAACATTTCACAGGTCGCAGACTCCTGCTCTATTGTATTATGCATTGTACAGAGGTCTCCCACTATTGATTTTTCTTGGCAAATATGCCTTAAATATTTGAAATGGTTTTCAACCGCAAAATATTTGGAAAGTCGGGTCATATTTCATTTGCATGGCTTTTGCCTTTACAAAAAAAGATCCAGTGCATTACATTAAGGTAAAAGACCTTAAAAAAACATAATTAAAATACATCTAACAATTAAGCACATTTTAGGAGAATTGTATTTTTGAGCAAATTCCATGCTACTATTGACTATAAGCGCAATTGGGGAAGATTCCAACAATAAAGCCTTTTTTGTTTTTCCCCAATTCTATTTATTAAACAAACATTAATGTTTTTTGAATGAGTGGGAAGAGCAGTGATGGGGACCTGGTTCCTGGGGATTCAGATCAAGTCTTCCAGAAGCTTATAGGTGTTGATATTGACGATGCAGTCTTTGCTAGGGTTCCTCCACACACGGATTGTCATTGCGACACACATGGAGGTGCCAGGTTAGGTCAAGTCTGAAATTTCGGAGGACTATCTAAAGTAATTTCTCACTCAGGTGCCTGCAAACCAGTGCTGAAGACTGACAGGTCAAGGGGAAACCTCTAAGGTTTACTCTGGTGCTTGTCGAAAGGGTGCTGTGGCTTGTGGTTCAAAAACTTTTATTTTCACAACAGTAATCAACAGCAAAAGTAAACAGTTAGCAGTATCAAAAACAACAAATCATAAACTACTATTAAGCAACTCATTAAAGGGAAAAGAATAGAGAAACACAAGGAAAAGAAAATGTAAGGTAAAAAAAGAAACAAGAAAACAGGAAGAAGGCAAAAATTCATACAGCAAATACAAGAGCATCAGAAGTATAATGTATACAACCATGAACAATGACAGATGATAGCAATCCACAGAATCAGACACAATAATCCCAAATGAAAGATCAAGATTATCCATAAACATCAAGAAAATACCCCCAAACATCCCAGAATTGTCCAATTTCATCTTTGCATTTATAAATGGCTTTCTCATACATCGAGACAGTAAGAAGCTCTTCCACCTATTCATCAATATTAAAAGGCTCAACTTCCAGGACCTCAATATCATCTTTTTTGCAATCATACATGCTGTGGCTTGTGATACTTGGAGCAAATGTCTATTTTATATATTCCTCTCGCTAGGGAGCCAGGTGGCCACAGTACACAAACCAGCTCAAGACTCCAGTTTCTTTGAGCAGTAACTAAGCTTATTATGATGCAATCAAATGTGCTGAGCAGTGCACTGCACACTGACAAGGAGTGGCTCCTTTACACACTACCTTACCAGGGCATCCAGAAGTCCTCCCTTACCTCTGATTAGACTACTCCACGACTGCACCGGACCTTGTGGGAGTTATCAGGCTCTCCACAGATGTTTGGTGTGGCGTGACTGTGTGCAGATGCCCTCACTGTGTCTGCATCCACACTAACCTTACTTATGCATTGCATGACCCAGACCCCTTTTTGGAAGAGGGCCAGAGTAACCCTGAAAGTGGAATGGTTCAGTCTGACCAGAACCCCATGGGATTCAGATTGTTGGGTCTATGACTGAACGCAATTGTGAGGCCTCTGAAAGTCCCAGGGACATCCATGACCCCTCCTTATTGCAAATGTTCAACACCTCTACAGGGAGCCAGTTTCTACTGCAGTATGCTTCAGTAATAGTAGAGCACGGCTTAGCAAAGGCAAATCCTGATCACAGGGCAGTCAACATTACATAAACTCAACCAGCTGCATTACCTTCTGTGCAACCAAATTGAATCTGTGGAGGAAAATACTGGAACAAACGCCTTTTGGGCTCATGGTACCTCATATCTTTTATGGCCAAAGGGTTTTAAAGCTCTCAAGTTTAGGAATAATCCATAGGATTTTTTCAAATGATTTCCTTTGTCTAGGATAAAGTACTAGGTTCTTTGGTCTCACATTTGCCCCACTCGCTATGGGTCCAGGACGTGCTAAAGATGTTCTTTTCTCATGTGCCGCTCTAATTCAGTAGTGGTCATATATTGGCATGGCTAGGGTGTACAGAATGCTGAACTGTAGAACAGTGTTCAACAAGATATGTATATTGTTAGAACCTTTTTCTGCATGTGAGAAGGAC
Source organism: Ambystoma mexicanum (assembly GCF_040938575.1). Taxonomy (NCBI): domain Eukaryota; kingdom Metazoa; phylum Chordata; class Amphibia; order Caudata; family Ambystomatidae; genus Ambystoma; species Ambystoma mexicanum. The sequence goes on along the minus strand of NC_090934.1, from coordinate 1,264,604,575 downwards.
TCGACCATTTATCTAAGAGCAAGAGTAAAGTGATCAATCAACAATGCTAGGAGTTCTCGGTTCAATATCCAACGCAGTTTAAGAGTTTTGCACTGTAATTGACTCCGTAGAGTAAGCGATTGTTTGCTTTTTTAACTTCTATGTAGTTTTGCACTTTAAGATATGCACTTGTCACTTTGTTCGAAATCATGTGTAATGTTTACTAGATTTGAAGTGCTTTTATCAATTGATGTATGTTTATAAATAAAATTTGTTACATTCTAAATGTATTGATTTTGAATTATACAGTTACTTATTTGTTAGTGGACTGTTGGAAGGTGTTCTTGCCCATCAGAAGTGACAACACAAAGGCAGTGAGGTTCTTGAGTTTAGAAGTACATACGTAGGTTTGTTTTGGGGATGAATCTCATTGCCTCTATTTGGTTGGAGGGTGTTACTTATACATCCTCCATATCTAGGATATATCCCTGGAATAACTTCTCCCAATTTCATATTTTTAGGGTGAATCTCACAGCTTCTCATGTATTTCTCAAACATTTCAGGTGAACGATATTGGCGTTCCTAGGATGAATCTTTAGGCTTTTTCATTGTGCCTGTTTGTCTTTGCTGCATCCCTGATTTTGCGTTGCATGTGTTTTTCTAACACTCCAGGTATTGGATATTGACCGGTCAGATGCTGGGGACCTCCCCTCTGCAACTTCTGAGAAAGTCAGAGAGGCCCTGGAATGTGAGCTGAGCCGCGCTGAGTTTGCTGAGTCTGTGGGGTTGAAGCCGCAGTCCATGTTTGTGGAGTCAATGTTCTCGCTTGCCGACAAAGATGGCAATGGCTATTTGTCCTTCCGCGAGTTCATGGATATCCTGGTGATCTTCATGAAAGGTGAGAGCCACAAGTAGCATCAAACGCCATCCTGAGCAACAGGAAGCGTTGATCACAAGTGAAATGGAAGTTATTGCGCTCTCTTCAAGATAGTCCCGGGATCGCTAGCGACCAGTCCTACTATCTCACAGACCATAGCTCGAAAGGGAGTCTGCAGCATGGCTTTCAGAAGGAGATTGCTCAAGCTGTAAATTAACGGACTAGAATTGGCTGCTGTTTCACTCGTGCAAAAACAGAAAAAGCTTGTACTACTAAGTGACCTACTTGAAAGGAATGAGAACTATTGAAATTAGGAACAACCTTGGTTACTCATTATGTGGCCCTACAGAAATGAGGACTACAACTCTCGTAATCTGGGAGTTGAACTCCAAAATATCTGGAGGGCCACATAACGAGTAACCAATTAAATAAAGATATACAAAGAAGGATAACTGGTGATAAAGAAGATAACAGTGACAATTTGTCTCCCATTTAAGTGTCAATGTCACTCACTCACAGGGCACTTGCAACATGTACAAAAACGAATTGAATCTATGTCCCAATAGGAGAGAGCAGTTCAACACTTTGTTGGTCTAGGGAAGTAGAGTACTCTGAGGAAGAATTGGTGACTTTTATTAGATATATTCAGGTGATATAAACCAATGTTAAAGATATAGTTCATAGCTTTTAACCTCAGAGGACTTATTGTCAAGTATAAATCAAAAGTAGCAACGTCCAAAAGGCTGGGGCAACAGCTCAAGTTCTCAACACTTAAGATTTGGAAATGGAGCAGTGCCTTGTGACATGGTTTTGATGCCGCTGTTGGGCCGTCTGTGCCATTCATCTTCCCATGGTCAAATGGAGTACCATGAGTGGCAAAATCGTGGCTCTGATTACTGAAGAGCATATACATTGGAAGATTCCAGAATGCAGCACTATATAAATCACGGAATTATTATTGAAGCTTGTAGATATATCTGACATCAGTATCTCACTCATGTTGGTCCATAAAATGTTATCATCCCATTCACAATCAGACCGCAAACCTATGGCTTTGTCACATTAATGACTCATATAGGTAAGTCTTCCAAAGGGGCATTGTTTGACAAACCGGAGACATTTTAAGACATTTTCCACATATTACGGTCTTCAGAAAAAGTGGATCACATGATGCAGCAAAAAAAAATCCCTGCAAAGGAAACCTATCTGAGGAATATTGCAAAAAATAGATAAAAGTGGCACAAATTATCTGCATACAATATTCAGCACAAATGAATGCTATAGAAGGGGCCTGTATTTCTATTTAATGTTTATTGAAATTTTGTAAATGAAATAAGATAATGCAGAAATATATAACAATATTTAAACGCATTGTTAAATATAATGCCTATGATTTCTATGGAAAGTTAAAAGATTGAGCTTGGCAGAGATTTGACAATCTGGTTAAATAGCTGATTGATACAGGTAAAGCAAGACACATTCTAAAAGCAGTTGTTAGTTCCCTAAGGGGAAACTCCGGCTGACCCATTTAGTGCATCAGGACAAGACTATGAATACGTTTTCTTCATAGTTTTAACAGTACAACAAAGACATTGAGCCTCAAACCAAAGAACATTGAGCTTAAAAGAAGGACTTTTCAGAAAAAAAGACAAAGTGAACATGTATTGAAAAGCGTAGCATGTAAAACCCCCTGAACCAGGTCACCTAAATCCGAGGATACTAAGTGTTAGGGACGGAAATGAGCATAACCACAAGCAGCCATTTTAAGAAATTACTGGAAAAGGGTAAAGATCAGTTTGTTCTAACTGTGGGTTGATGTGTGATTTTCCTATTTTGCTGATCATTGCAAGCTTTATTCTTTAATGTATAAATTAATTGTGAAAGGTTTAATTGTATAAACCAATACCCAATAAAAAAGAGGTAGATGACTGGAAAAGGACCAATGTGGTATTTAAAAACTATGGAACATGTGAATATTAGGCTAAGAGAAATTAGAAGGGCGCACACACATGTAATCTGTTTCACAAGAGCCACATCAGGGTTATGAAAAGGATAGCATGACAAATGGTTCCAGTTGCTTGTGCAAGAAATATGAATTTTGTTGGACAAAGTAGTGACATTGACTTGGCCTATACCGACTTTAGCAGAGCATTCAGAATTGAACCACGTTAAATAAAAAGAAAAATGTTAACCTTAGTTGGGGTCCTAGCAGAAAACAATAGATAATGTGAGCAGGTACTTTGAGGTAATTCCAAGTAAACTAAACCCATCAGTAGTATTTTTGAAAGCCGCGAATGGCATTTAAATAGATATGTGATAACACATCTTCAATATAGGTTACTGGAAGATTGCAAGGCTCACTGTTGGTCCCTTCAACATTTTCCCATAGGTGACCCTGACAAACCTGAGGAAACAAAGAGAAGCCCCAAAGGAATCCACATCTGAGAAAAGGTCTTAAAAACAGCACAGATTAAGACGCCAGCGCTGCACATACAGCCTATTTAACTTTAAAAGAGAAGCAAGAACCTCATTTTAAATTGGAAATCGGAGGGATTTGAAGCTTGTTGCTACAATGAGGTTTTCAGCAAAGCCTGGTGAAAGCAAAACCAAAGTGATATAGCAGCTGTTCCTCCATCAACGCAGGGCGGTACATGCTTCTGCACGCCATGATTCAGCAAATCGTTACCCTTGATTGTTGCGCTCCTAATCCTCAAAACCAACTGGGGGGTTTGTGGGGGGCTGGGGGTGAAATAACTTTACAATGGTCTACTATTAAAGAACTAGGCCATTGTTGTTGCGGCATAATGGCTAACCGTAGTGTAGGCTCCTAGTCGGGGTCAAATTCTACCATTCTTCAGCAAAAAAAAACAGATGTAACCATTGAAATAAGTCGTAATAGCTTTGAAGTTTTGGAATATTTAAAAACTTTGGGCTTCTTTGTTGTGAAGTGGTAGGTGTTTCGAGATGCCGAGATTGTTGGTATTGTTTGCTGAAATTTGGTATACAAAAGTGTTCGCTTTACTAATAAATTGAAATGTTAACTAGATAGTGATAACATGTTAAATATAAAAAATTTCAAGCAAGCCCAACATTAGTTTTTAAATTACCACTTTCTTTAGGAATTTGAAAAATTGAATTATTTGCTGAAATTGACATGTATTACACTTTAGCAACAAACAAAACTACCTTATAATTTATGCAAGGTTTTTTTGCTATTTAAGGAGTTGAGATGACAAAGTTAACAATATGTGCTAACGTTATATAGCTTGAACTCTTTAAAACCGAAGTAAAATTGATAATGTATGTCTTTGAGGCAGCAATTTCAATTGTTATAGTGACGTTTTTGCCAAGGTTTTCATAGTTTACCATTTAGAGATTTGATTTTGGGGTTTATTTCTTTGCAAGAATTTCTGAAGGGCAAAAATTAGGATTGTTGGCTGGGGATATCAAACAAAGGTAATCCCGGTTCCCTGTGCTCGCTGGAGTTATGAACATATCCTGAGAGTCGTGTTGAGGAAGGACACCTAACCATCGCTGCTTATCTCACTTGTTTTGTCTCTTGTCAATTATCAGGCACCCCAGAAGAAAAATGCCAGTTGATGTTCACCATGTATGACATTGATGAGAAAGGATCCCTTTCGAAGGAAGAGTTTGTCCAAATGCTCAGGTACATCCCTAGCATTTCTTTCATGCCATTTTATTACTTTCACCAGTGAAAGAGGAAAAGGTGTTTTTTGCACATTTTGAACGGTAATAGGCCAATTAATCTCCCTCTAGCTGTTGGCAGAGTTTGGGGATGTGGTAAAGAGGGCACATTAGTGTGTGTGTGTGTGTGTGTGTGTGTATATATATATATATATATATAATCACACAAAAAGTGCTCTTCCTATGGGATTAGCACCTTAACCATAACCACACGGCACAGCCTGAAAAAAAAAAAGAAACAACGTGACACATTACAAAAGGATCGGGCTGCTGCTTCATCAACAAGCAGCAGCCCGATCCACGGCCCCTGCCACACATGCTTAGTTTGAAAGGGGCCGGCCCTTTGTGGGGCCCCAGGCTCCATTAAGAGCCTATTCATGAAGAATAGACTAATGGCATTAAAAAATGTACAAGGGAAGAATGTGAAAAGGGCTCTTTAAAAAAAAAAACTCCTTTGCGATTCACTCTTTACAGAGAAATATCATGAATACCAGAAGACCAACCTTCTCAAGCTACAGTACACACCTAGAATTTTGAATCGCAAAACCCATGTGCCCAGTGTTGCAGCATCAAGTCTACAATTTAAAGGAAATCTAAAAACGCACTTCTTAGAGTAAAGCACAAGTTCAAATGTTATGTGCAGGATCACATGGCAAATGTTAGCGTTTTTCTTCAATTACAATGTGCTCCCAAGTTTAAACGGTACGGGACTAAAGCACAACAAGTTCAAATGATGCACAGAGGATCACATGGTGTGCTCGAGCAGGGAGACTGGCAATAGAAAATGGGATACCGGCTCATTCTTAGCACACGTCTACATTCCACAGTTGAACAGGTGGCAGTCCCTTTTTAAAAAATTTAAATACATGAGCTCCCTCAGCCCACCCCCTACATCACCTGAGAATTAAAAAATGTTTACTGATCAGTGGTGTTAAGAAATCATGCTTTCAGACCAACTATTTTCCTACACAACTAATGGCAGTCTAGTACTGCGGCGCAGCTGATTCAAACTGGGTTTGCAAATCCCAGAATTTTCGAGTACAGGTAGGAGGGAGATGGCATATGAGGGACACACGTCTTGTGGGTGTTTGGTTATATGCCAACCCATTCACTGCCCATGGTCATGCTAATCCCCATGGTCGTTCCACCCACTGTTGGCCCCTCCCCACTGTACACTCATCCTCCGGGGGTCTCTTTGAGCTCGCTCTATGAAGCAGTAAGGTCAAACCTTAGCAGGCCAGTATGTTTTCAAAGCAGTCTACTGAGAGGCAATGGCTTTATTTCTGCCATAAATGGTTACTGGTGTAATAAAAGTGTGAACCCGTAGGCCATTTTAATGAAGTAAGGCTTTATTGGATGGATGGGAATGCAGGATTAACCCTCACACCAATAAAAAACATTGTGAACGGCTAAACACGTTTGCCACTTGTTTGTTCACGCTCTTTCTGGCGACCTGCTCAACGTCAGGGCAGTTTCTAGCCAAATTGCTGCCCAGGGCCAAACATTAGAATGCGCCCCACCTACCCATCGAATGGCACAAATCCCTCCCAAACTACACCTGTGTGGTGTGACAAAACACCTCCTCAATATGAATAAATAATTGCTTTATAAATTAAGCTGGTTCCATTACATTGTAATTCAAGTTCTTTACAAAAGAATTCTAAGGTGAAAACACAGCTGTTGCTGCCCAAGTAAATGTTTTTCTGTCACCTGCTCTTAGGGAAGGCCTTGCCTGAAGGCAGTTTCAAACTGTCCGTACTGGCCCAATGCTGTGTGACCAGCCTACTTGGGTCTGAGGGTCCACTGGCCTGGCCCTCTGTTGCAGGTGTTCTGTTCATACCACCTCACTTGTGTTTCGCAAGGAGCAATACTAGACTAACCATATGAATTATTTTCTGATGGGTTATCATTCCAAGATTGACAGTCAAACACTATTGTACTCTTTCGAAATACCTCTCTGAGAGTGGGAAGGGGGACAAAGGGCACCAATGAAGATTCCTGTATGTCTTGCATTAAATCCCAGAGCATTTCTGGACTATAGCAGTGATTAGAGATCACTACATTTGATAAGCAAGTCTGTGATGAAAGCATTGTATGTGTGAATCTCTAAATTCATAACTGATGCATGGCTTGCTGCTCACATCACGGTTCACAATACTCACCCTAACATTAAAATGTTAGGAACCATAAACCATACATGCTATTTTGGGACGGCTTACGTTTTTGGAAGCAAGTATAAAATGGCTGCTACATCAGCCACTCAAATGGGGAACAAGGGCTCTTTTGCTTCTTGTTTCTGAAGAAGTTTAGAGGAGGAAGGGTTGGGTCTCAGTGTGGGCATGCCCAACCCCAATACAGAAACCTATTTAGGGAATTATATCTACAGACAGGGCAGGATACAGTACAAAAGACACAATAAAGCATGCATACAAAGACTACAAAGTAAGGATTGTACCTCTTACAAACTTTAGCCTGCCCAGTAATAAACTGATGAAACGGTTTAAAGAAAACCGTTTTCTTGCATGGTACAGGGTCCACAGATCCTCAGCCACTAACTCAATATTACGCAGGCCTCTAGGGTTATTTCGGCAAAAAAGCAGGCCAATGCTTTATCTAACAGAGCTGGCATTAGCATCTCTTATTATTGCTGGCCTGCAGCCAGTGAAAAGCATGGTGTGGCAGTGTAGAAGGGGTGTTTGGCCTAGTGGATTTACAATGTGAGGCAACTTCTTTGATTGCTTTATGTCTAAGTGTGGGCACAGTATGGCATGCTCGTCAGTCACATATACAAAACATTCCAGTGTGCTCTTGTATGGACACCACGCATTCCGCAGCCATCTGTCTGATTAAAAAATAACCCCAACACAAAAAATAACCCCAACACAGAGGGGCAGGGAAGGGGGGACCCGAACAATTTATTTTTTGCTCAGGGGGGCCTTGGCATAACTAGTTTGAAGACCACTGCTTTAGACCTACACATACGTCTTAAGGGTACTTGAAGACTTAACATTATGGATGTTAAAATCTATGAAGGACTTCTGCACAATTCGTGTTGTAATTCTTTTTTACGTGCATCACCAAATTCTGTTTCCTTGATTTTTCTCTTCATTTGTATCTTAATCATTAAGCATTTCTGCCTTCCTTAGTTCACCTACCCTTTACCTTACATGCTCTTGCCATTATGTCTTCATGAATATGCTCCTTTGCTCCCTTCTTTTGCCTTTGTCTGATCGTCTGCCTCTTCTTCACATATTTCCCCTTTTGATGATCATCCCAACTTGGTTGTCGGCCCCCGCCTTGCCTTTCTCCTCATCACTTGTTTCTTTGGTTGTTCTGCTTCTACCAACTACTTGGGTGTCTTTCCACACAATGTATATCTTTGATATATAACATTTTCTGTTTTATCTTGTGATTATTTGTATTTTTTGTAACTGCCTCTTGTTGAATTTGTTTATTTTGCTGTCTACCAATGTGCACTTGTAGATCTCATTTTCATGTTTCTCTTTCTATGTACAACGTATGTGTTTTTGTTTCTGCATAGTGCTTTATTCACTTTCGTTATTCATGTGTATACTCTCTAAGCTTCTCTTTGCCTCTTGAGTACTTACATTCATATTCTCCAAGGAAAGTGTCTGCAAACGTTGTTGCTCCAGTTGTTTTGTAACCAACTCCCATCAGCCTTGGCCAACACAGTGAATGGAGAGATCAAGAGAATTGCAAAACATGTGGAGAGTGGTTCAGTGGTGGGTGGTCTGACTCCCACGAGACGTTTTGGTCTAGAATTTAATCAGCCCTAGCCATCAGTCAATGGTTGGCTATCATGGAGGTTTTAGGCCAAAACACCTAGAGGGCTGCAGGTTGCCCCTCACTGGGTTAGATTTTGAAAAGAGACTCAAAGGTCAAGTTGGTACCCATTGTTAATGGCTCATCAATAGTCAGAATTACAATTGTCGACCTCTAATGGTCTCCTGCTTCGGTATCTGGTGAATCCATCGATGGACTTTTCCTCAGATTACTTTCCATCGAGGGATTTGCATCGAATGCATGTTTTTAAAGGGTTATTTTTTTTGGGGGCACAGGGTTAAAAGGTGAAAAAAATGGGTGTTTGGGGGAGGACCCCCATTTTAAAAAAAATGCATTCGATGCTAATTTTTTCGATGCAGAATTTTTGATGGAAAAGACCCTTGATGGAAAATATTCGTTGCAAAGACCATTGACCTCCTGCTTCTATCTGATCACATGCAAGGGTTGACTTAAAGTCTGGAAGCTGGAAAAAGCCTAATATTTATGTAGGGTTTTTAAAGTGGATTGTCATTGTTACTGGAAATGGAGGGACTGAGGTTCTTGAAGCCGTAGTTTTTGAACCCCAAACAGAGCCTTTTAATTCCATGATAAAACTGAGGCTTCAAGTGGCAGAATTCCCAAAGAAAGTCTCCAACAAGAAAATGTAATTTTCCAGTACCAACTGTAAATTAAATGCGTGTAAATTATAAAACAGTTGCAAATCAGTGCACTTACTTCCGTAAGAAATGAGGCATGTAAAAACACTATACGGGGTTCCTAGCTGTTCCCAGACATCTCCTGTTGGGAATGACTGACGCTGGCTTGACACTGACACTCAAGGCTTCGCTTCTCCTTCCAGGTCCTTCATCGAACTGTCCAACAATGGCCTGACCAAAGAGCAGACCGAGCAGGCCATCGATTGCATGCTGAGAGGGGCCGGCTTTGAGACCAAGCAGGAGTTCACCTCTGAGGACTTCCACTTCATGCTGAAGGACCACGATAATGTGCTGCGCTGCACTACCCTCTGCATCCAAGGTCAGGCCAGGCTTGCTATCTCAGGGCAGGGTGATGCCGAGGGTGATCAGTGTATTCACATATTGGGAGGGTGTCTACATTAGGAGGGTCTGACCTTGTATGTCTGAGATACCCTCACACTCTTCAGATAAACGTAGTGTGTCCACAAATTACTCCTTTTGACTAATCCTTGCACATCATGGCCAGTACCTCCTCAGGCCCTTACCAGCCAGATGGCAGATATCCAACATTGGGTGAGCTCTCTTGGGTTTTCTACATCCATTAATGCTAGAAGGGGGACAAAGGTACCCAGATATATGAAGCATGTGATCTAAGCAGATTCCACAAGCCTCAGAAATGACGGTTACTATGTTGCATTATTTTTAATATGCACACAGAATTTGTTCAGTAGAATCTAAACACTTCCCCAGATAACTGAATTATCAGCCCCACAAAAACGTACATGTGCCTATGCAGATCAATGCGAGTGTGCTATACACAGAGACGAAGGGGGCGGGAACCTAAGGGTATACAGTTCTCCTACTTTTCAGTTTTTGCCCAGAGCACTGTTCCAAGACGGCAGGGTAGGGTACCCTTTTTATTTTATTTTTATTTTAAACTTCTCCCCTACAGGGGACTCGAACCTGGGCCTTGCTGGTAATGCACCAGTTTTGCATCTTATTCAGTTATCTCAATTGCTGGATTTCTTTTGTTTATTTGAATAGACGGCTTTAGACATAACGCCCATTCCAGAGCCGCCACAAAGCCTGGCTCGGTAGTGATCTGTGCAATTAAGCATGAATTGCTGCAGGCACAGCTGTCTGTACAGGTCATGTGACAGGTATGTGACTATAGTCCTGGGAATGTCCCTTAAGAGGTGTGAATGATGGGTGATTGAAATGAGGAGGGTGCATAAACCTGCATGCTGTAGGGGAGACTGACCAAAACAAATGGGAATCATTTAAATGCATTTTCTTTCACGGTTTTCTTCAGTCTTGGTAGTCTTAACGCATCGTTGTGGGCTGAAGGAAGGGCAGATCCGAGGTGTGGGGTTTGAATTGGGTGAGGGTGGGTATGTAGTTAGTGGGGAGCAGGATGAAGGGGGCATAGCATAGGGCAACACTTTTCCACTACATTTTACTTCAACACTTTGACTCTGGGATATACATTTAATGGATAGATAATTACTGTTTTGCATTAAACTGCAGCACACTGAATTACACTGATATTAATAAGGGTCTAACTGGTGATGCAATAAATATTGCCATTAGTAATGCCAAATTACAGATAGTTTGAAAACAGTAAAGGCTACATTTCAAGACCTTTGAGAGTTTGCTTTAAGTGACTTGCGGACCTGAACCCAATGTATTCTCGATGTACATATCACCATGATTGCGTCCCCTAAAGACAAATCCAGCTGCTTTGATGCAGTAGCTACAAGGCTGACATACCCCACAGATGAGTTCCTATTGGCCAAGTCCCCATGGCTACTTAATTCCAAGATGTTTACGAAGGCACGCTGCAAATATTGGCAAGTACCCAGTGAAAGGAACTGTAAACATGGGAGGATGTTGTGGTTTGAGAGAATTTGTGGCCTCCAGTACTGCCTTCTCTTGTCGGTCAGATTGTCTCCTCAAGCTAACCGTGAATTCCTGCCAGTCCAATAAATACACGCAGCTCGGGGGCAACTGACTGGGTCTCTCAACACCCAAGAAAGTAGTTTGGTGCGGGTCTTTGTCTCCGCGTGTGTAAGTTTGCAGAGTCTTGAAGTGTTTATGCCATGAGTTAGCATACTTGGGGACGCATGTGTAAGGGTGGTTCTAGTTCTAGCAACTCTAGGTGGTCGGCAAGGACACCAGCAGCAGGGGATGTCAGTTTGTGTCTACCAGCAGCAAAGATTCCCCCCGTGCTGGGCACAGGGGTGCAATGTTACTTTGTCTCAGCAATTGTTTGGCACGTCTCCATTTCCAGCTTTAAAGCAGTGGAAAGTTATGAGCAGTTAAAACGTAAAGCTAGACTATTTGATTGAGAACATGGTTACAGTGAAAAAGAGAAGCCTAGGTCTAAACGTAGATGGGAGAGACAAATTAGTCGAGCATGACGGTCCTATGGTCATAGCTCGACCCCACCATCCCTGCCAACAACCGTCCCATCACCGCCATCCCTCTATTCCTAAAAACTAGATCGAGCAGCCTACCTCCAGATCTAAGACTACCTTGAACATAATCACATCCTTAGCATCCACCAATCGGGCTTCCGCCCTGGATACAGTACTGATCAGCCTTTATGGGTCTAACAAATCAACTGTATTACATCAGAAACTCGGGCAACCTGGCCCTCCTACTTCTACTAGACTGCTCTGCTGCCTTCAACAACCCCCCCCCCAACCCTCTGCCACCATTAGACTACTGCTGCCAACTTTTCCCCAGTGCAACCAAAGGGATTGCCTCCTTTCCTGCTGAATGAACCACTCAAGTCTTCGCTGGTGAGTCTGCCAGTCGCCTGCGGCATCCTGCTAAGGCTTCTGCATCTCCCCCATACTTCACAACATTTAAACGATACCTCTTTTATCACTTGGATGCCATTGGCATCACATACCCAAACTATGCTGATGACACACATCCTCCTTCCCCTCACAGGAGACTACCTGCAGGACACCACCACACTCCACACCATCTACGAAATCTTCCAGGCTTGGATGGCTTCTCCTCTGCCTGAATGACGAAAAAGCTGAAATCTTACTTGTAGGCACCCAAGCCCTACTGATCCTTTGTGATAGACGGAATCACAATTCCAGTCTTGTTGACAGTATAAACATTGGCAAATCTAACTTGACACTCTAGAAATGACACGTCAAGAAAGCGCTGTTGCATCCCCTGCCGCCTGCACTATAAAACATATAAATGCCAGCAGACCCTTGCTCTCCATCAACCACCTTACCATCACACAAGCCATCATAGGGTCCAAATTAGACTCCTGCAACGCTCTGCTTGCAGGCACCACTGAATGGAACATCAACAAATTGCAAGTTACTAAAAGGAACACCCTCTGTACTGCCGTCGGTCTTTCCAAAAATGAGCATATCTCAGCTGCCAGAAGAAATTTGCACTGGCTTCCGATTTGCGAACACATTGAACTACAAACTCTTTCCCTCACCAACACAGCCCCAGCATACTTGTCACAAAGATCCACTGCCGTTCCCTCACGGTTCCCAGATTCAAGCATACACGAGTAGGAAGCTCCAGCTTCCCAGTCACTGCCTCTAGGCTCTGGAATTCCCTGCCACTCACTCTTCGCTCTGAACGTTTAAAAACTTGACTCTTTAGTCGACTTCTCATATTATCCCCAGCCCATCCTCGTTTTGACCATGCTTTTGTCCTGTAACCAGCGCCCAGATGCCTCGAGGTTAAGCGCACTTGATCAATGTAAAAATAAATGTAAGATCTTCTGTTTACGGCTCTGTCACTTAACATTGTTTTATACTATGCCATGTGATCTGGCAAGCTGGTTGGGCTTTCACTGCCTACACCTGGTTGATTACATTCTTAACGGGGCATAGAAATCGTGCTATGGTGCTGTGGGATGACGCAGTGCCACTAGGACATGTTGGTAATTTCCCTGTCACTCAAAACATAATGCTAACGGGTTACAAGGATTAAAGGGCAGAGTTGTCCTGCTACTGCCTCTACTCGGACCTCTATCGTTTAATGTAGCCTAACCGCTCATGTTTGTCTTCTCATTCTGCGCGGTGTGTATAGCAACTGGCCTTGGCCTTAGTCATTAACATTTAATGTATTTGGTTTCTTAAGGGGTTGAGAACAAGGACCTCTTCAAGAAAAAAATAAACCGAGTCTCGTTCATCGACAAAGGCCGCAATGAATTCTCGACCGAGTAAGTACCACTCTGCCAAGTTGCCCTGCCCTATGCGCTTCTCAACAGCATGGCTTTCCTGTTTTGCGGCAGGGGGCTCAAAGATATTGGATGCCTGTGCCTGCGGTAGTCATCGTTCCACTCTATGGCACGGGCCTACTGTGTATGCAGAGAAGATACTCACTGTTAATAGTACTATGTCAGAAGCTGATCGAAACTACCAGTGCGTCAATTTATCAAAAACAAAATATTGAAGCTGTACAGTTTTTTGGGTGATATTTCTGTTGACAAACACAGTGGGGTGAGGTCGGCAACATCGAAGAATGCCCTACCTCTAAACAAGTAAGTCTGGCCATTATTTGTTGTGAAACATGAAAAAACCACACAAACAGTAATGTGTCACCAGAAGTAAAATCCTCGTCTCTTACTAAAGCTTTCAAAACCGAGAACGATTGATAAATAACTTCAAGCCACATTTGAGAAGTTGAGAGATTAGTTTGCAGATAAAGTCCAAGGACTGACGTAAGGTGTCGAAACAACTAAGGCCAGTCTATTACCTACAGTAATTGAATTTCAGGTGATTCTGAACATATTTATTGTGTATTTTCTGTCTTTCGAAAAAACACAGTACAAACCATGCATGCACCAAACCACCTAGTCGGCTGTGATTCTGTGCTGGCCAGAAACATGCCAGAGGCATGAGATGCACGCACAGTTGTGCCCAACAACTTCTTGCCATGGCAGGTAATTGAGAGCAATGACTATCTGGTTCTATTGTTACTGCTGAATATGCCCCTTCCCCTTCTTGCATGTTCTGGGAGTAAGTGGAAAAATAGGCTGCATAGTGTCTTGTACTCTTGGAGTTCAATGACGGATCCAATATTCTCTTGCAGGGGCTATTTGACGGAGTTGAGCAATAGGGGGAACTTGATGATGAGGAAAACCCTCATAGTTGAGCGTCTGATTTAGTAGGATCGATCCTGGCAAAATATTGATGCTGGACATGGCTGGGTGTTTCCTCCAGCCATAGTGGTCTTCCACCGTAGTCTCACCAGCACCTTCTGTTGTACTCTCGTCTTAATCCTATTGTAACCTTGATCTCCTCAGCTTGACTCCTCTTTGTACTTTCACCTCACTCTTTTTCGCAATGTACCTCATTCTGAGTTTTCTCCACTATTTTCCTCATACTTCTCTCTTCCTCCCATTGCTATCCTCAGCATTTTTCCGGTATCCAGGCATTGCATCAAATACATAGTATCGAATGCAAACGTTTTGAAAAAAAATGCATCGATAAAACGCATTTTTTTTGTAGGTAAAGTTTTTTTTTTTTTTTTTAACTATGATCGGTATTAAGGGGTAAAAAAACGGGGGTTGCGGCAACCCCCATTTAAAAAAAATAAATTAAATGCATTTTTTCAATGCATTTTTTCAAAACGTTTGCATTCGATGCAATCACTAGGAGCCATTCTTCCAAATCCCACATTACTCACAATCTTGACTATCCGTTATTTCCCAGATGTATTTTTCCATGGTGCTCCATTTTAATTTTCTCTTGTTCACTGCCTCCCCATCTTCAACCTTCCATCCATCTTTCTAACTAAATTGTCTTGCTCCTTCGTTGCATGCCTTTCATCATCATAGCTCCCCTCTTCTGATGTTTTCCCACGCCCACTTTCTCGCTCACAGCCTCGTTCACCGTCAAGTTTTTCTTAATCATATCCCCACCTTCAACTCTCGTTACCTGCATGCTCCTTCAGCTTTAATTCCACCAATCCATATACCTTCTTCCTATTGAGTAAGCTGCCAGGCATCCGAGTATCTTATTACCCCCTGCTTTGATGTTAGGCTCCTGTAATGGTTGACTATGGATTACACATGGTGTAATCTTTGTCACATTTTATAACTCTGCAAACATTTATTTGCCAGGCAGGGACAATTACAAAATGTCCATTAACAAAACCGCCTATGTCACTGAAGCCTTCTGTAAACAGGTCATTATAAGTGTTGTGCTCTGGGATGGTGCACAAGTCACTGAGGCCTCTCGTGTACCTGAGAGTGGTTATGTTGGTTCCATGTGATAATGTTGCAGTGCAAAAGTCGCCAGGTAGCCCTAGCATTCTTTCTCCAAATATTCTAGGAGGGGTATAGTTATAGATTACTGCCAATCCTAGATTTGGGGAAAGTGTGTGATTGTCTGACGGTGCATTTTTAGGGAAATGTCGACACTTGGCGGCCAATTTCGCGGCAAAATTAAAAATAGATACCATTATGTTTTGTTTCAGTGGTCACATAATTGCGCTCCCGTCTATAAATCTCTTGGGCTTCGTCCCCTGTTAAGGGCATAGGTGCTCGGAAATGTGGTGTGCCATATTACATGTGCGTCACGCGCCGCTTGCACCAACTTAAGGAAGCATTTCAGAACTTTGCAACACAAATCTGAACCTATGATGGAGTGCACGTTTAGCTAGACAAACACGAAAAGAGGTGTGAAGCCATTTTGAAAGGATGATTCATTTATTAGACGATTGGATATTTCTCTTAGGACACTATGTCACAGAACTAATTTATGAAGGGGCCTCGGTTGTTCCTGGAGCTTACAAACCAAATCTTTGTTCCCCTAATAAAGTTATCATTTGAAGAATGCATACTGCCTGTTTGCTATTTCGTTTTGAAAAACAAAATGCATACGTGAAAGGTGAATTCTTGGTGGCAGGAGAACCTTCAGACAAATAACTAGGTTCCTTCAGCAAATTTGATGGCAACTAAAGAACCTATGCATTTTACGGACTTCTAACTTTTAAGGATCTTCAGTAGATAGAGGTTTGGACAGGAGCTGCACCGGCAAGGTCACTGTGGTGGGGGAAAGGCCACTATTGGACAACTGGGCACCTGGGTTGCTCGGAAGTCAGCCTCTACTGGCCTGACATCACATTCCTAAGTGGACATCCTGCATCCAGCTCGTCATGCACCTCTGCTTGTTTGTCGCTGGTGGGAAAGACTATGGGCATTACATTCAATATGGCCGCATGGGAAGAGCAACAGGACCTCTTTGCACCTTGTTTTGCTTATTTGCAACATAGATAAAACAAGATGGGGGGCTGGGAGGGTTCACTTGGTGCAAGAAGGCCCTGTTATTCATCATTTCCCAAGATTTGTATGTTACTCTTTCATTAACTTTATAATTATTTGGATAAAAGTCAAGTAATGCACTATTCGTCTCCTGGAAATGCAAACTATACAAGATGGTTTTGAATTACCGCCAAGCCCCACAAGAGAAATAGAAAGCTTAACGCTTCGAGTGGTTGCTTCCATTGATTCACCTCCTCTCTCATTATGAAGAAGTTATTGGATAGTGTACCTACCCTCTTTTTTTTTTTCTACAGCATCCCCTACCACGCATTAGTATGTTTGTAAAACATCATGTTGTAGTTACATTACGTGATGGCTTTAAGTGTTCATTTTTCTGTAGTGCATTCCCAAATGGAGATTCGTTATCGCCAGAAATGCCAAGCACCATTGTGGAGCAGGAAGGCATGGAAATCAGGAAGCGGTTCCCCAAAAAGTATGTACCAACAATTATTTTTCATGGCACTTGTTTCGTCCTCTTTGACAGTCTACTTTTGTGGGACTGGTCTAAATCCACATTTTCCAGGCAGATTCAGTGGATGTAATCCAGGACAGTTGTTGGACCAGTCCACGCTGCATGCATATATGTAGTATCTGCCCGCCTTTATCAGCCTCCTCCAACCATTCTCTGACTATGCCCATGCAGAATATTGCTCCTTTCATCTGCTTTGCCTATGTGTTTTTCTTTTCCAGGAAATCTTCCCAGCTGCCACATTTATACACAGAAGCCAGGAGGGAAAGATATCCCAAGGGCAAAGTGGCCCAAAAAATCCAGCAATTTAAGCGCTTTATCGAAAACTACCGTCGCCATATTGTCTGCGTGGTCCTGTTTTATGCCATCTCCGTAGGACTGTTTGTGGAGCGGGCCTACTGTGAGTATTTAGTCCTTTTAGGGTAAGCATAAGGGGAGTAGGGTGAGAGGTGGGAGCCAGTCCTTGAGATAAAAGGAAGGGGGTCTGAAGCACAGTGGGCATGCACCAGGCTATGAGATTTTGTACACAGTAGGACTAGGGTACGATTGGTTCTGTATCCCAATGCAGGATGAGTCAAGCACCACTTGGTGATTTGTTATCAGTGTTCTGCCCTACCACACTCCAGTCAGGCCACAGTGCTACAGGGTAGCTCTTAACTTGATATTCTTCAGTGCACCATGTTTCTCACACAATGGCGGCATCACTTGCAACCAAAATACATCAACCTCACTGGCTCCTGGCACCAAGTTCCTTTCAATGTGGATTTTCCTGGTGGTCACGCTGTATTGCTGTAACTCCTCAAACATTTTCGAGAAACTGGTGACCCTTTTGTTCCCCTAAACAGACCAAACATTCAAGCGGGTGCGGGGGATTCATAGACATAACTCTTTGGATTGCATTCCATTCGAAAGGGAGCCAGATTCCTTAGGGAATAGAGGGATCCACTCAATCTCTCCGTAGTCCCATGTGGGGGGGTGGGGGTTGTTGGATTTGATAATAGTAACATAGAATCTATTTCGTAGTGTGCAATGATATATTTACATATAGTCTGCATACAGTTTACATTGAACATATATTTTAGGTCCTGATTTGGACGGCTAAAACCCAAACCTCCTACCACGCAATCTGTTTATCAAACATGAGTGACTTACCACACTTCATCACAGTCGTATCCACAAAAATATTTTACTAATATGAAGTCTAGTGGCTGTCGTGGAAAGAAATGCAGATAATGCCTGAGTTAATGCCTCTGAAAAGTGCTCTGTTGCTTCTCGAAACTAGGTCAGCGCTCAAATGCAATAATAATGCCTACAAACAGAACCAGTTTTTCTTATTTTCCATAAGCAATGGAGGGCAATGTTTGATATTTCATTATATTTTGAAAGAACTCCGATATCTAAAAGTATGTTGCCTGCTGTACATACATGAATAAATGTAATGTGCATATATTAGCTATGTATTAGTTGTATGTGTATGTATACACATATATACGTGTTTTATCTATACCCACGAAGAATATATATATATATATATATATATATATATATATATATATATATTCCAGGTGTTTCAATCTTTTATTTTTATTTCCTTACCTCAATGTTAACTTTCTTCTTGAACTAATGCAAGTCCCTGCTTTACTCACAGAATCCTCATATTGATATAGTTTTACTTGAAAAAGTTTTGAAGTTAATTGCATAATTTAAATTGCTACTTGACAACATCAACATTACCGCTTCCTTTCTTTAGTGCCATTAACGTAATGCCAACCATCGAGAAATAAGCTTTGATTAATTGGCACTCGTTTTACCGACTTGTGCTACAAGATATTTTGTCCATTTTGTATGTCTGCCTTATCAAGAGCTCTTTTAATTGTTTCTTTTTCCAAATTTATTTTTGAAGTCTAGAATGTTCTAGACCCATGATATTTAGGCAATATTGCCTAAGCCCTAGGCATACTCTTCATTCGGAAGCCTGATTTATAGGCCCGAGTGAAGCAAGGGTTCTAAAGGGAGGGGGCTGTGGGCTCTTAACGAGCAGTATTGCTGGGGCTCCAGGCAATAATGCTTAATAGGAACACCGTAGAAGGTGTTTGACATTCGTGATTGGTCAATCTGTGGGCTATATGAACTGGTATAGCCCGCAGATTGATTACAGCCCGGAAAAATGTAAGCAAAGCTTACCTACGAGGCGGCAGCAGTTGATTTCAACACGGCACACGGAACTGAAACAGTTACATTTCTGTGTGCTGTGTAGCCTTCGCAGCATGCAAGGCCGTGAATATGTGCTTGTCACAATCCAAAAAAGTTTTACTGTAACACATTAGAACACCCACATGAGCGGGCAGTTATGAGTAGCAGCACTAGTTAGACTTCATCCCCCATTGGTATGAAATGTGGGGATTTTAAACATTCACTCTGCCCCTCAGAACGCTTCATCCCAGCGTTCCCCGACAGCATTATATGGCTGCACTGTAACAGCCATGTTATAAGAAAAAACACGTTGGGCTGCAGAAAAATACTACGAAGGCACTGGAGAAATGTAAGTACCCCACCAGTTGGTAATAAAAGCTACAGCTAGATTGTAAATATGGGTAAAATAGCTGTATTACAGTTTTGATTTTTAAATGACATGCGAGTAATTTGTAAGTAGTTCAGCCCTATATTTGCATATATTAAAAAATAATTATCATTTTTGAATTTTTTTTCTACTTTAAACATTTCTCATTTATTGTACTCTAATTAAACAGAGTGTTCTGATGGCTTTATAGACCTGCAGCCTGGTCTGTACCGGGCGTTATGGTCCCTCATAGCTCGTTACAGGCCCTCGTGTAACTGTCTTCAGCGCCCACAACGCTTGGCACGGCCCTCGCTGCAGGTCTATAAAGCTATATTAGCTCCTGGCTGTGGGGCCGGGCGCTGAAGGGAGACAGTGTAGTTTCAGAAAGACGAAAAAAAAACCATGCATCAAGGTCATTGTAACATGGCTGCTGAATGTCTGTTACTTGGCGACCTGCCCACAGGAGTCCTTTTTTATGTTTATGTTGTGGCACGTGAGAGAATTGAGAGCTCCACTTCAGTGTTGAAAACTTCTGCACATGGAATCCTGAGAGCAATCGGGGTCTACGGCTACAATGGCGCTTGTTGTCCAGAAGCCCTCGATCCTGATTGGCTTTTGTATGTCCTCATAGTTTTGCTGTCTAGTCTGTACCTGATCAGCACCTCCATTTTTTTTTTCTACTCCGAGGCAGCTTACACATTGTTCAAACAGCACCAAAATTTGAGTTTTTAAAAGGTTTAACATTGAATTACAACAAAAAGTGTGCAGAAGGAAACAAATTGATTAACAAGTCAAGGAAATGTTATCAATTGTTGATAAAGTGATGTAAAGATATTCAAATAGCGTTTCATAACTATTTCCCTTGCCCAGAGTAAAACACCTTTCACTAATATGTATATTTATTTTTAGAGGTGGTATCCGCACCAAGCATGGCCCGTGTTCCAGGGACTGAATGGCTCAACTCTATAATTTAGGCTGAATTGTATGAGGCATAGGATGCTGTTCGAAGCAGGGCTTCTGAAATGCTCTGGTGTTTCCCATTCTGTCCCCAGGGCCAATTTTTCAAAAAATACTCCATGATGCTGACACCAAGTAACCATGTAGTCTAGGCAGGACGTCCCAGAATCAGCTCAGCGGGCAGGCTGGACAATGATTTCACTTTTTGACCGGGGAAGTACAGAGCATGGTTGAGGTGTGGGGAAAGCTTATACTGCTGCCTGTGATGCTATGGAGAAGAAGGGAAATAGAGCAGCCAGAAGTCGACTGGATAATAGGAAATTTGCTATATTCATAATAGATCTCTTCATATCTGGTTCGGCTGTGACAACACCAGTCCAACTTAGGCGAAATCTGACTTGTAACGGACGGTTTCCCACTCAACCGGGCTTTCAAGGACACAGTAATGTTCTGAATCCTCCCAATTTCAATAGAATCCCAGCTTCCACATCAATCCTTGTAGTTTTCACGAATACTAACAAATTCTAACAATCCGCAAACTAACCTCCCACCCAAGATAACCAACACAATGTTCCCTAGATGTGCCGCAACTAAAATAAGCCAACCCCTTCTTTCTGTATTGTATAGCGCTACTACTAATTCAGAGGGATGCTTCTCCAGATGTTCATTCATCCCCGTTCTACCACCCAATAGTGCCTAAAACTCAGAGCCAGATTTGCCCGTTAAGTCATTTTGTGACAGCCAACAGTGGCATATCTCTTCATTTAACCCACTCCCTGCCCTGTCACCCTTGTCGGGTACAGTGACACACCCAACACGGCAGTGCCTGGTACTACCAGCAAGCCGTGGCACCCATCACAGAAATAAGCCCTAGGTTAGCAATGTGCTGGCAGAAGCGTTCCTCATTGAGTCCAAAGAGCGTATAATACAGCAACTTATTTTAGTGAGCGGCACCTACAGGGCATTTCTTTAAAGCAGCAGTACCACCAACATGAATTCTAAAGAAATTAGATGAAAGCAAAACAGTCATCTCTTGCTCTCTGATTCCAGAATTCCTTTAAATATTTTAAATGAAATTAGCACCTCACATGGGTAAAAAATGATGTAACTTAGAAAGTATCAAATATAGGCCACAATATAGAACAGTGTTTATTCGTACGAGCCCACAACTAGTTCCAAAACTAGTAAGCAACTTAGAGAGACGCTCTAAAGTGTTTTTTAAATACAATTTGAGAGACTCAAAATTGTGTTAACTCAATTTTGAGTTAACTCTTCATTCGAAATAGTGTGCACGTAGAAAATAAGAGGTCAGCTTAAACTAAATAGGAACCATCTTAAAGGGGAGCAATGGATAAATAGATCCAAAAAGCAGACAACTTGGCTGATGTTTGGTGCACTGCTGCTTTAAGCAATAATGACTAACTGGGAGGTAATTCCTTGACCATAATGCCTCATGGTATCAAGGAATGAGAAAAATATGAACCCCCAGGTCATTATTGCCACCATTAAACATTCAAAATTGAAATAAAATCCAACTAAAACCCAAACAAAAGTATGTTTTAAAATGATTGCCTCACACTCAGTTGGCTTGGGTACCTCTTTTCTGGCAGGTAACGCACTCTGCACTCAGGTCACTTGGGGGCATATCGTCTATCAGCATGCGAGATTCCACTCGCGTATCAACCACCTGGGATTGAGGAGAGGAGCCCATGAGCTGGACCAGGCTGAATGGAATGGAGATCATACACCAAGTATTTTGCAAATTTTAAACCAGAAAATCAAACGCCCTTTTCCCTGGCAGATATTGTAGCTGTAGATCCATTGTGCTTGGAACCGGTGCTTGCAATGACCTCTCTCCAACTTGCCTCCCTCAACTGCAGATTACGGCTTTGCGTCCCCGACGTCTGGGATTTCGCAGACCACCTTCATCGGTATCATGATCTCTCGGGGTGCCGGAGCCACCATCTCCTTCATGTACTCCTACATCCTGCTCACCATGTGCCGGAACCTCATCACCTTCCTGCGCGAGACCTTCTTGAACCGCTACATACCCTTCGATGCGGCCGTGGACTTCCATCGCTGGATCGCCATGGCTGCCGTCGTCTTCTCAAGTAGGTTTCTGTCACCTGGTTGTCTCCAGTTGGAGTAAACCAAGGAAATCACCTAAATTAATCTGGGTGCAGACAATCAGTAGTCGTATACTTTGTTTTCAATTTTGTATTTTATTTTGCATGCGTAAACGTTTCCTGTGCACTTCTTGATGTACAAGCAATGTTGTCTTTCTTTGTGTCCTGCAGTTCTTCACACCGCGGGCCACGTGGTCAACGTGTACATATTCTCTGTCAGCCCCCTCAGCCTCCTCTCCTGCATGTTCACCAATGTCTTTGTTAATGATGGGTAAGAGCTGAAAGTAAATAAACTGGTTGCACATTGTGGGCGCAGAGTGGTGTGGTTTTGGTTTTATTGTTCTCCTTCCCCAAAGGATCCATTAGGGGGTTTTCACAATGCAGCACCCCTGGTTAAAACTCTGTACAGCCCTGAGTTATCATGGCTGGCTAAATACGGATTGGCTTTGGAATACAGGCTTCATGAATACCGGCCGCTTCTCTCTGGGAATTCCATAGAGCATTCCCAGTTTTTCAGGTAACATAGTGGACAGTGGCCTCAATTTATCCCTGTTCGTCCTATGCATCTCATGGAGTACGTCTACCCAACGATGACATTCCCTGCATCCCTGTACTCCCAGTGCACCTGCCATCACTGGCCTTGGCCCTGGAATGCACATAATTTACCTAGCTTTGCCCAGAATGCTACTTCCACTGATCTAGACCTGAGCAAAGCGTCTTCATTAAGGTCCGCGACAGGCAGCCTGTTGTCGATGTGTACAACTCCCTTTAGTGAATACTAATGTATCCTGGAAGTCATAGGCCAAACAGCTGGAGAGCCACAGATTGGCTACCCCTGATTCGGATACATGGGCATGGCAGTGAAATCTATGTAGGAGTTTTTCCAGCTTGGGTACACTTACCCTGAACATGACTACATTCTCGCTGTCCTTTAAAATCTGACTGCGGTGTGCCTAGCAAAGAGCTGCCTTTGGAACATGGGAAGCAACACAATGCTGCCATTCTGCATGTTTCTGATTCTATGTCGAGGCGCGTCTAGTCGCTTTAAAGGTATCATCAGAATGGATCCCCTTTAACTTCATTATTTAATTTTTATCATGAATTTGTTTAATATGTTACTATGCAGATTTCTCACTATGTCCCAAACTATTTAAACTGTACAATGCTGATGGGTCAATTAAGTGACACGCAGCCCAATGCTTGCACGTGCACATCGTAGCATACACAAAATTTAGCTAACCAATGTGTAGCTGGTTCTAGCAATGCTCTTAATTGAGTGCAGATACAGGAGCACTTTGAATCTTTGCAGGAGTCATAAAAAAACAGCCACTGCAGGAATTAGCAGCCCAAAAGGTGAATGACGCCATTTTGTTCCTTTCTAGATCTGACCAGCCGCAGAAGTACTACTGGTGGTTCTTCGAGACAGTCCCAGGTAAGGAAAATAAAAGACCTACTCAGTGTTTGCCTTTCAAATTGCCCTCAATGGCAGGGTGATCAACTGTAGACAGGCACCCCTTCCAAAATGATGCAAGCTACCTTTTTGCAAAGGGAAACAATATTGGATATATATATATATCTCATTATGAGCTGTGCAGTAACAGTAATACTGCTGGTAGTTAAGATTTTTGCAACCCTTATGTGTATAAAAACAAACAGGTTTTAAGTGGAGGACTTGCCTCCACTTGTAATGACCCATATGGTGTTACTGTAAGCAGTAATACCGCATGTCCCCAACGGAGACCAATTTGGCTGCAAAATCTGGAATAACTAAATATTCTGGTTCATTACCATCGTTGCATGAATCAAAGGTAATGCTGCAAAACGTGTAGTGAGGCCGTTTGACTTTCCAGGGGACAACAATGCTTTGTCATTAGCCAATTAAGTGGACAGTGGGTTTACTATAAAAAAGCATAGCCATTTGTAAAAACTGTGCCCACGTATGCCAAGAGAACACCCTCAAAGGTCATTTCAGAAGAGGCCTTTTTAATAAGCTTTCAGGTTGAGATGCACCCATTTATTAACTAGTAATTAAGGGTTTTTATGGGAGCCTACTCAATGTCCTTTACTGTCTTATTGAGGCGACACACGTATTTTTACCTGAACACGTTATAATGGTGTCTGAACTTAATTTTGGTTTACCATCTACTGTCAGTGTGAAAGAATAACATCCGAGCAGAGGTACATTCTCATCCACTATTATTGGGTGACCTCACAAGAGGTGCAATATTGTCAGTCTACCCAGTCCACGTGAGATTTGAAACCAATAGGTTTCAGGTAAGAGGTCAGCGTCTCCAGAAATGGCTCCACTTGCCTGGTTTACCCGAGTGCAATTTTGGAATTTTCACAAACGCTCCGACTGAGTCAGAGCACCTCCTTCCACTCATGCAATCTAGGAAAATAAAATGGCACTACATGGTCCGAGCGTAACATGGGGGAAACGCCATTTTAAACATGCATTTCTTGAAAATATTGACCAGTTTTGTCAGCCCCCCAAAATATATCAGGCAGTGTGTAAAGAGTTAAAAAGTAAGGGAAGAGAAGGCGGGGGTAATGGGAGAGGCTGGTGAAACAGGGTGCGTGGGGATCCCCATAAACAGTTGGGTTTACAATGAACGAGGGGACAACGAAAAGTACAATTTGCAATGTTTGTTGGAAAGGCAATTCTAGAGTCCAAAACCTAGAGCCTCCTATGCTACTATTTGGCAATCACAATTGTTACTGGGGAATGCCAGTCCTCGTAAGTACTTCGTGACAACTCCTCAGGTGTTATCCCTCACAAAATGTCCCCTAGTTTGGGTGTGCAACAATGAACCGTTGCAGTCTGCATTAGAGGGCTCTATTGTGTGGTAGGTGACCAATGGCCAAGTAAGTGGTACTGAGCCTAAGACCAGGTCCTCCAATGAAGAAGGTGGTGACCTGGCACATAATGTAGCCCGTTGTTAAGGCCTCCAACGATATTAGAAACTGTGAACGGGAAAAGAATACCACCTCACCTGGGGCTTGCTGTGGCTTAGCTTATCCATGGCTCCTTGACCAGTGCCCATCACAAAAGTAATCTTGGAATGCACCCTTCACTGGCGGTTAGAGCCTTCATTGCAAGCTTGCTGATTGGCTGGGAAGTTAAGAGAATCACAGAATGCGGGCTTCTACTCCGGTTAGAGCCTGGATTACTCACTTTCTGATTTTCTGAAAAGATGAAAACATGACTTAACTGAAAATGTTTTGTTTCATTACAGGAATGACGGGAGTCTTACTTCTGGTTGTACTGGCCGTCATGTACGTCTTTGCGTCCCGGCACTTCCGACGCATAAGCTTCCGTGGTTTCTGGTTGACGCACCACCTTTATGTGGTGCTGTATGTTCTGGTAATGTGAACAGCATTACTATGCCCGTAAACAGTCTCTACTAATTTTATTGCCAAATACACGTTGTGTATAGAACCAGAAGGTTTATATTTTTGAGTCACCTTCATCTCTCACCAAAGTATAATTACCATTTTGTATGTAAGGTCGCTCTGCGAGTTGAGCTCTTGCTTCAGAGATCCTTGTGCAAACTGCAGGCACAGGTTTGAAACCTAGTTGGGCCACTAAGTTGGATGACAATCAAGTATTGTTGATGTGATATTCATATTTGTTACACAGATTTTCCAAATTTAAAGAAAGGCTTATTTGGGAGGGAAAGTGTGACCTATATTTGTATTTTGTTTATTTATAAAGCGCACCTGGCCCGTTGATTAACGGAAGCCAAGGAGGACTGTGGATGCTCTATGGCATGGATGTGAGATGCCATGCATGCCACTGTCTGCCAGCATAAATACTCTCCACTGTTGTAATCCCAAAGGCTTGATACTGCACCTGTTCAGACATCCTTTGTATGTGTATTGTATGTAATCTGCAGTCTGCTCTGTTTTACAGACGCTAATCCATGGCAGCTATGCCCTGATCCAACAACCCCGCTTCTACTTGTACCTGATTGTCCCTGCCATCTTCTACGTGGGAGATAAACTCATCAGCCTGAGCAGGAAGAAGCAGGAGATATGCGTCGTGAAAGCAGATTTGCTCCCCTCAGGTACATCTTCCTCCCTACTCACAGAACCATGAACCGCCCTGTGGCCTCAGAACATTAGTGTGTGCTTCTGCACAATAGGCTGAAAGGGCTTGGTGTGCTGCAGTTGCGTAGGTTCTAAATGTGTAGTGATGACAATTCATTTATGAGTCCTGCTTTTTGTTCTTTTGATTGTGTAGAGTCAGGCAGCAGTAAACGAGGAAGAGGCAGCAATGAGGAATAATGCCTGTTTCATGCTATACGATTGTGGGGGTTGGTGGGCGGGGGGGGGGGTGTAAGTTGTATTATCGGCGGAGCGCTCCCACAGGGGCTGGACTGCACAATGACTGCCCAGCCATTGTTTTGCCCGTTTTACAAAACCACAGGACATTCAAATCTCCAGTCGTACAGATCTTTACCTTTTGCCCAGCATTATAAACCAACTCCACTGGATTCAAGACCACTATCACCAGAGAATCAACCTATACTCTGACACCTGTGGTGGCCAGGCTGAACCAGAACTGCACACGTGCAGCTCCTCAAGCTTCTGTGCTCTAACATGTGTGTAGCATATCGTCACCCCACTTCGGCACCCAATACCACTGCAAAGTGTAACATAAATGTAGTACAATGGGCCTCATTAGGACCCAGGCGTTAAGGGGGTTAACGGCGCCGTAAAAGGTGTCGGCGCCGTTAAACCCTTAACGCCTTACTATGAGGTCCCTTTGCGGGACCCGACCTTAACGGCTGGTCTAGACCAGCCGTTAAAGTAGGGGCCCGCAAAGGGACTCTCGAGGTAAGTACGGTACCGCAATTTGCGGTACCGTACTTACCGCCTTCCCCATTCCCATTATGCCCTATGGCGCAAAAATGGGAATGGGGAGGGGCCATGGTGGCATGGGGAATTACCGCCCCGCCAACCTTGGAATGGGGTGGTAATTCCCCATTCCGCCATGGCGGACTCCGATATCGACCATGGTGCTAGTAGCACCATGGTTTTCTGCCGGAGTCCTAATGAGGGCCAATTACTCCTAAATGGGATAGCTAAAGATGCTGGTCATACCAAGGCGCAATGGTGGGGGCCATCTTGCGCAAAAAATAATCAGCACTGAAATGGGCAAGTATGCCATTTGGGCAGGGTTAAAATACCCTGCATATACAAAAAATAAGATCCCCATTTAGGCTCACTGGTGAAACATGGGTATTTTCCAAATGCTGACTTACTCCCTCTCAATTACATGTTTGGAGTTTTACATATCTCTGGCAGCATTTAATGGAAATGCTGCCAGCAGAAAATGCAAGGCATAAAATAAACAGTGTTGCATAGCAATTTGGTATGCAATTGTGTAGGTTTGCTAATTAAATTGACACTAGCAGAGCTAGCTATTTAAATTACCGTTTAATGAAAGCACGGGTCACTCTGCATTCCTTTCTGCAAATTCAAAGGGGCTAAACCAAGTGCAGCAGAAATAATCTCCTTCACTACAATTACCAAAGGCCTGTGTTTGAATGTTAGGCAAAAAAAGTGACTTCTTTTTTAAACAATTTTAAATCGGAAGTAATCCAGATGATACTTTCATTAAGCTAACGCTATCCTGTTTCACAAAGACAAGTATGTTTTAACTTTTTTTTTAACACATTCCTGCAATTCCTATTTTTTAACAGATATTCCCGCAATTCCAGTCCTAAAAATGAAAATTGATTCATGATGCATAATTACGGTATTGATAATGGAAGAAACTGCTGTGTCTGTTTTTCTTGAAAGTTTTGGTTAGTGTAGCTAAATCGCATACTGTCAAATTTTATTTTCTTGGCGAAGGTGCATCATATTGACGAGTGAACACTTATGAAAATGTACATGATCACGCAGCCAAATGCTTTTTATGGCAAAACTAGTTCTGTGACTTGCTGGTTGCATTTATCTGTGCAACAGGTGCTCCACCCAGGAGCTGAACCCAAACTCCTTCACTTTTTATCTTACCACCCTGTTGCTTTATACCCACTACCCCAAAAATGAGATGGCCGCAAACTACAATATGCCACCTAATGTTCTCAGTTCAGTCTATGCCATCCACTCTGCTTACTCTTACTTTACCCATACATAATTAATATACAAAGCTGACTAAATGTAATGCAAAATAGTGATCAATCGTTCCATCCAGTCTGTACATCTACACATCTAATGCAATACCATGCACTGTAGTTAGCCTAAAGAGCTCACTTTGCTCTATGGTTATAATTACATTATATATTACCACCTGCGGGAGAGGCTGTGAACACAAGTGGAATCTGCAACTAGCTGCCCGCCTTTCATGCCTTCATCCTGTCCTTGGAGGAAGTGCCCCAGGAGAAGTTTCCACTGGAGTGCCACACCTCGACTTCTCCATCTCCTCCATCCCTGCCCACTCGCATGCCTGCCTCCTGGCTCACATCCAGATCCTGGAAATAGTTATTTACAATTGCGGACATGTGGAATTTCCTTTTAAGAGAAGCAGGAATTCTGCAAAGCCTGGTCCCTTAAAAACAAACCAAGGTTTCAGCACCCCAGATGGGGCTCTAAATCAGTCTAACAGTGACACATACTGCTTTCAATGGTGTGCAGAGCTGGAATTCCGTGCTCATGCTTGCCTGGCTTGGGCTTGAGGAACTTTAGAGGTCCTACCCTCCCCTGAAAGTGTTATTTAATGCTACATTGACAACCGTTCATATAATAAAAGGCAAGGGCCCTCTTGTCCACCTGAAGTTGACAGTTACCCTGCTAGCCGCAACACCATACTATATACTCTGGTTATGGCTTTCCTTTAACATTGTGAACTTTCTGATTTACAAAACCTCTGAACTTTTCCTTGCATAGCAAATGATGGGACAAGCAGGCAATACACACACTGCCCTGCGCGACACCAACTGCACCCAGTTACACAGAGCCTTTCACTTTAAACTGTTTTCAGAGCTGTTTTATGAGATCTTGTGTCCATTCATGCAGCTAACATTTACATTTTACAGACCCGCATCTCACTTATGTCTTCAGCGGTATACACAACTGCTATATTGTTGCTCATTTTATGTCTTGGGTACAAATACCATCTGGAGACCTTAAAAAGATCAGTACACTATTGCTAATCCAATAAATGTGTTTGCTAATTAAGAACATTTTAATTAGCAAACTCTGCTAATCAATTTTTGAAAGCTAATTTATGCCTTGAAATACTGCGACATTCCACAGTGTAATTTTTACTCGGAAAATGCTCTCCTTTCCACCCCCCATCCCCCCAGAGATGGCGGTATACATTGAAAAATGTCCTCAGAAGTTTCTTTGAAGTTTTCAATCTGTGCAAATGGAGGGTGCAAACGCTTCCCTTGAATATGGGGGTGCATCTGTTGTCTTGGGCACATTCCACGCCTCACCACCCTGTCCCATGAATGCAGGAAAGGGTGCGAATTGACCATTTTGACAATTTAAAAAAATGTACAGCAGTTTTAACCCACCAATCTACGTTATCCATTTCCACCATCAAAATAAAGGTGCAAATGATTTAAAAAGCAAGTGGTATTGCTTGGGTAGTGGTAATCGTTCAAAAGAGTATATTTTAGGAAATACTTCCAGCTGTATTTACCTCCAGCAGTATTTAGGCTTGGACTATTCACCAGAATGTGGTCTGGAAGGTTGAACCAATTCGGAGGTTGAGGCTCAATAGCATTTTTCAGATGCACACGCTCTGAAAATAGCTGTAGAACAAGATGGGGCAATTCTTTGCCAGAAAATAGCTGTAGAACAAGATGGGGCAATTCTTTGCCAGAAACTCTTTCAAAAAGTGGGGGTCGTGGTAGGCGAGTTCGGCATCCTATTCTGAATGGACATTAAACCGAATAGAGCTTGAGGAAGGCTGGCTTTTTCTATGTTTGAGAGTCCAAGACAAACCAGGAGAGGCAGGACAAACAGTACATCTTGATGGGAAAGACATCAAACTGGCAGCATTTGGCTTCCAAAGTGCAGGTCTCGGTGCCCTTTTGAGGTTGATGGGTGGTTTGGCCTGCAATGCCATAATTTCGTACCAACTATGAGGCCTTCAGGCAGCATCATGCTGGTGCCCCTCATTAGTCTGTGCACTTAATGGTCTGTGAGCTGCTTTGTGCTGACTAGGCAGTGGCCATTCATGGGTAAAGTCAAACGCAAACGTAGAAGCAGCGTCAGGCTTGAGACCCCAGAATTAAACCGTGGCACTTGAGTACCGCATGACATGATATCATCACTGTTCAACTCCTAGGTGTCACCAATCTCAGATTCCAGCGGCCAGAGGATTTCGATTACAAGTCTGGACAGTGGGTGAGAATCGCCTGCCTCTCCCTGGGAACCAACGAGTACCATCCATTCACGCTGACATCTGCCCCCCATGAAGACACACTGAGCCTTCACATCAGGGCTGCCGGCCCTTGGACCACCCGTTTGCGAGAGCTGTACTCCCCCGACAGCGTGGAGGAGTTGGAAGCTTACCCCAAGGTAATTCAAAGTGTTGCTTTGTCTTCCACCTTTATTCAGTTGCATTAATTACTCCTTAAGTCTTAAACCCACACTCGGGTTGCCCCATTATTTTATGAATCTGCATCTTGTCCTCCCGTTTCTTCCTGACTCTAAATTGCTTATGATCCCTTTTATTCTTGTCCCACATTTAAAGAGCCCCCTATTCATGTTCCTAGATTATCTACACCCCCTTGTTCTTTTTCTAAGTTTATGAACCCTACATTGTGGAGTGTGCTGGTGGTTCTGCAGCATTCTTGAATCCCCCCCTAACCTGTGCATTATGCACACACTGTTCTTATATTATGTATACTCATGTGTTATTGTCCCTGTAAATTTGGTGACCACTTAATTTGCCACAATACTTTATGGATACTGTCTTACTTTTGTCCTTGCCCAAGTACCTGGCAAGCAGAATTTTTCACATCTGGACTATTGTACACCTAGACAAACTTAGTCCAATAGCAGTATATGTATACCCCGCCCCTTTAGGATTCTCCTCAAACCTAACTGAAAAACTAGATTCAGTGGCGATGGCAAATGTAAGACCCTTAAATCAGATTCTCATTGTTGACAAATGTGTATTTGCTGTATTTCTGTAGATCTACCTGGACGGACCTTTTGGGGAGGGACATCAAGAATGGAACAAGTTTGGAGTGTCAGTTCTGGTGGGTGGAGGTATTGGGGTAACACCTTTCGCTTCAATCCTCAAAGATCTGGTTTTCAAATCGTCAGTCCACTCCAAGATCATGTGTAAGAAGGTGAGTTTGTTGTAAATATGACTGTTCTTTCTATGAAGGTGGATGTGCTATGAGGTCCATATTGTATACAAGATGGTGATGCCAGGATCCCTTGAATAAAGGCAAGATTGGTATGATGGCGTCCATATTTGTGCAAGATGGTGAGAGTGATGTATAATGATGCAATGATTCTGTGAGAGTGATATGATGATACATTGCTCCTCTGTGAGAGGGGTGCAATAACGATTCAAGGATCCTTGGAGATAAGGGGTGTGTGATATAGAGATATAAAGACCCCATGTAAGAGGGTGAGTATTGAATAAAGATACCACTGCGCTTTGTATGAAGTTGGGTGTGATCAAATGAAGGCCAGAACATATGCAAGATGGTGAGGGGGATATGAAATCCTATGTGGTAAGCAGAGTGTGATCTTGCACTACAAAGATCCTGTGTAAAATGATTATGGTGTGCTAATGACACATGTTCTGCATGAAAAGGAAAACCGTGGTATACAGAAAATGAAATGTTCTACACTGAGATGAGTGGTAAACAAAGCCAAGATCCTCAATAAGGAGGTAACTAGCAGCCATCATTAAATTCTGTTGAAGGCAAGGGCCTCCTTACGAGTATGGCTGTGCAGGGTAAAACTGTAGTAATGCAGTGGTAACTTGATTACCACTGCATTTCTGCACTACCGTACTACAACTTTGGTGGTAAATTGGAAGGATTTTCATCCTGTAAAATGCTGGAGGTAAATCCTCGACCTTACCCCTAAACAGCAAAGTCGCATAAATCCCTGCTTGCGGAATTACCACCAGGGGTAATTTGTCGCGCTCTGAAACACTTGTGTACGAGCGCGATAGAAATAAAATATCAATCAATTGTGGAAATCCCCCCGGAGTCCTAATGGGGACTTACACTGCCTGCCACCATTTCTAAATCTGCAAGGCCAAGTGGTGGTAAAAGTAATTCCTTTTGGTGGTATTTTGGCTGATTTGCCACCGAAATACCACAAACTGTAATGGGGAAATTTAAAGACTTATGATGCCAAGGACCCATGTGAGAAAGTAGGGGTGTCGGAATACAAGCTGTATAAAAAGATGGGATAGTCATATTGACAGAAAAAATCCTGTGTACATAAACGATTGTGTGAATACAAGTAAATTCTTTGTAAGAAAATGTGACTAGTGTAATGATACCAGTATAATGTGTAAGGCAATGACTGTTATAAGAAGTGGTACCGTGAAAGACGGTTTGAGTGTTCAGATAATACTAAGAACTGGTTTAAAAAGGTTAGTCATATAACGATACTGGGACAGTGTAAAAAAGTGAGTTATAATACTACAAAGATGTGTAAGAAATTAGCAGTTTTAGAATGATTCTAAGACTCGGGGTGAGAAAGCAAGAGTGTTAGTATTCTCCAGCATGGGGTCTGGCATGGATTCACATGCTCATGAATATTCCCCGTCGTCAGGCTGGGAATCCTCGGTAAAGAAAAATCAGTATCAGTTTAGTTTCTGATCTGTCTTTCGTAGTAGTAACCAATCACTGATCTGTCATACTGACCACAGCCAATGACTGCCCTCTCCCTAAGCCCCGCCTCTGGCAGCCATCCTCAGATTTTTACTGCACGTTCAAGTGTTGGGATCCTCGTGCTATTGCTCTCGAGTGTTAGTGCTTTTTTTTTTTGCGCTTTTTCTTAAGAAAATGTTCTCTTTTTTGGTCAAAAGAGCCTCAAGCTCCACCGTTTCTTTATCCGATCAACGGGGACCCGTGTCGGATTCTTCTACGCCCCTCAAGGGTGAAGATTTCGTCGAGCCACGCTTTTGGAGGACTCCAGAAGTTTCTCAGGCCCTTCTCGAGCATGGCCCAGGAGAAGGGAAGCTCGACGCCCGGAAAGCTGTTCAGGGTCTGCCCTGGATGCCAGCTTCAGAATGTCTTTAAGGAGGACGAACACTCCCTTTGCCTTTACTGCCTGCATGAAGACAAGACGCACGTGGAGAAGGACTGTGCGTTTTGCGGCAATATGTCGGAGCGGACCATGAAGGACCGCCATCAGCGTCTCGCCAACTGGCTGGAAGGAAAGAGCCCGCCAGGCGAGAAGAAGAAGAAGAAGAAGAAGTCCGAGCGGTCTTCTAAGACCTTTGAGGGCGCCCCAGCGACGGGGGTCCAACAGAAGGCCAAGCACCGCAAGTCCGCTGGCACCGGGAGCGCCGAACGGTCAGGCTCTACGGGCGCCAGGCAGGGCATCCTCCCCGGCGCCATCAACCACGAGCCAACGCTCTGGCTCGGGTAAGAGGAAGGCCGAGCACCCGGCGAAGCTCCTGGAGAGACCCCGGTCATGCTCGAAGGCCCCATCGGAGGGGGAGCGAGGTGGTGACCCTCCCCCCAAGGAGAAGGCGGTGAGCGCACCTAAGGTGGTGAAAGCCTTGATCCATCCGGCCAAGGCCTCTATCGAGACAGTCGCGGCGGCCTTGGCTCAGCCTGTGGAAGCTACACCAGTGGTGGCGACCTCGGGGCCCAGAATCTCCCTGCCACCGCGGAGGGAGTACTCTTTCATGCCCATCGACAGGACCCCCGTGAAACCTCCGACGGAGAAGAAAAAGGGGGGGCAGGAGGTAGTCGTGGATTCGGCCTCAACCTCTGAGGAGGAGCTGATCGAAGTCTTAGGCCACGGCGCTAGCGTGGAAGAAGACCATCCTGTCGGGAGGGACCCCGACATGGGAGACGACGAGAACGTCGAGGGTACCGACGGGGCTCCTGATCGCCCGTCGGAACCCCCTCAACCAGTGCCGCAAGACAACTCGGCGGCCATTGTGTTGGCTATACAGTCCTTATGCTCGGAGATGAGGACGAGACTGCCGTTACCACCAACGGAGGAACCGCTCCCGAGGGGGGACCCGGAGCCAGGCCCTTCTGGGAGCCCTCCTCTTAAGAGAAGGATTCATCCTCCACCTCCTTTTCAACCATCGCGCCCTGCTCAGCCCTCCTCCCCGTCCACGACACGTGGGGATGATACGGGGACTGACACGGCCGCGACGGGTACAGACTAGGTTTACGACGAGGATCTCCCGTCGTCACCTCCCACCCGGGCTTCCCCGCCCGACGAGATTGGATCGTTTCACGCCATGATCGCCAGGGCATCCAAGCTTTTCCAGCTCTGCCCGGAAGAGAAGAAGGAAGGTTTCCTTTATCAACGGCGCGAGACCAAGAGGAAGACGGTCCTCGCTGTACCTCTACTGGACGATATCTGGGATGAGGGTCTCTCCCTCCTCAAGAACCCATCCACAACGCCGGCTAGAAGGGATCGGTACGAGAAGTACCGGATCCCGGACACGACCCCCTTGTGCCTTCGAGCACAGCCGAACCCGGACTCGGTCGTCTCCGCGGTGGCCAGGAAGAAAGCAGGGGGGGGGGGCCGCGGCCTCTACGTCAACCTCCCCGTCGGACGGCGAGGGAAAGAAATTGGACCCGATGGGACGCAGAATCATCTCATCGGCAGCGACGACGATTAAGGCTGCCAACGCCTTGGCTATCGTAGCCCGCTACGACAGGGAGTTGTCGTACATGCTCGCCCCCCTTCTGGACTTCCTACCAGACGACAAGAGGGCGGAGGCCCTAGATATCTTGCAGGAAGGAGAAGTGGCGTCGGACCACGCCATTACTATAGCGACGGACATTGCTGACACTGGATTTCGCCAGTTGGGCAACGGCGTGTGCCTTAGGCGGCGTGGATGGCTCAAGGCTACTGACTTCCGTCAGGACGTGCAGACCAGAGTCTTGGACATGCCGTTCGACGGGAGCAACCTGTTTGGGAAAACAGTGGACGATTCCCTACAAGCCATCAAGGCGGACACGGAGATGGCCCGGGCTCTTGGTGTTCGCCTGCGACGACGGCCGCCCTTTCGGAGCGGCGAAGGCAAACAGGGTGCCTCCAAAGGTTCCAGCGGCGGATTTTCCACCTATAGTCAAGCGGCCCGTTCGTCGTCACAGGAAGCCTACAGGGGATGAGGCAAGTCGGGCGGACCCCGCCGTCGTCGCCAAGGAGGACAAGGCGGCAAAGCCTCGTCGAAGCAGGACTGAACCGGCCGTGGGGTCGGGCCCCCACCGAAGCACCCCAGTGGGAGGCCGGCTGGCGAGCTTCGTCAGCGTGTGGGAGTCCATCTCCACCGACCGTTGGGTGCTGGACGCCCTGGCTCAGGGTCACGCGCTCAAGTTTCTAAAGAGGTGCCCGCACGTCCCCCCTGTGGCCAGGAAGGAACATCACGTCCCTCAACTTCTATTGGAGGTAAGGGCGATGCTCAGGAAGGGCGCCATCGAGCTCGTCCCAAAGAGGCTTCGGGGCTCCGGAGTTTACTCAAGATACTTCCTCGTGAAGAAGAAGACGGGAGGAGGGCGTCCCATCCTGGACCTACGACGACTGAACAAATTCATCAAGGCACAGAAGTTCCGGATGGTCACCCTCCAACACGTCCTGGATCAACTGGAGGAGGGCGATTTCCTGTCGTCGTTGGATTTGGAGGATGCCTACTTCCATATCCCCATTCTAAAGGGACACCGAAAGTTTCTCAGGTTCGTGGTCCAAGGGCGTCACTACCAGTTCAGAGCCCTTCCCTTCGGATTGAGGTCGGCACCCAGGGTGTTCACCAAGTGCCTCGCACCGGTGGCGGCGCGGCTGCGCCTAGAGGGGATCCACGTCTACCCCTACCTGGACGACTGGCTCATCCGAGCAAAGACGAAGGAGCTCGCCGTGGAGCACACGGCAAGGACCGTCCAACTACTCACGGACCTGGGATTCTCCATAAACTACACCAAGTCCCACCTGGTGCCCGCGCAAGACGCACTGTTTCTGGGAGCGAAGCTCGACAGTGTCGCTTCTGGCCTCTCCGTCGGAGGAAAGGACGAGGGCCATCTTGGGCAAGGTGCCGCGGATGCTGGTTTCGGACGCGGCCAGGGTGAGGTCCATCAAGTCCCTCCTCGGAATGATGTCTTCTTGCATTTATCTCATCCGCCTGTGCAGGCTCCGGATGCGCCCGTTGCAGGAGTTCCTGGACGCGCGCTGGATCCAGACGACGGGCAGCTTCGAGGAGAGGATCACACTCGACGAGAGTTTCCGACGAGCGATCCGTTGGTGGGGCACCCGCGCGCATCTGACGGCGGGCATGGACTTCCAGACCCCCGGCCACCAGGAGACAGTGACCACGGATGCCTCCCTGGAAGGGTGGGGAGCGCACACCGAAAATCTCCGTCGGAAGCCAAAGGCCTCTCGCGTGCAGAAGTCCCTCCATATCAACGTCCTGGAGCTCCGTGCAGTGTTTTGGGCCCTCAGGTCCTTTCTTCCGTCCCTCAAGGGCAAGGTGGTGAGGATCTTCACCGACAACACCACCACCATGTTCTACATCAGGAAGCAGGGCGGTACCAGATCCCCAGCCCTGTCCAAGGAGGCGCAGGATCTGTGGCATTGGGCCGTCGCCCAAGGGATGTTTCTGTTGCCGTTTCATCTGGCAGGAATAAAAAACACCATCGCCGACTCGCTCAGCAGAGAGCTGCGCTCGTGCCACGATTGGGAACTACGACAGGATCTAGTGGACCGCCTCTTCCGACGGTGGGGCACACCCCAGATCGATCTGTTCGCGACAGCGACGAACTCCAAGTGCCGGAGGTTCGCCAGCAGGTTTCCCCAGCCGAGGAGCATGGGCGATGCTTTCTCGTTCCGCTGGGAGGGCCTGTTTCTATACGCATTCCCTCCATTGCCGTTGCTGATCCGGCTCATCAACCAGCTCAAGAGGTCACGGTGCAGGATGATCCTCGTCGCACCTGCGTGGCCGAGGCAGATATGGTTCACGGACCTTCTGGACTTGTCAGCGTCCCCGTCAATCAAGCTGCCAGTGGACGCGGATCTTCTCTCCAGGGAGGGGGAGGTGCCATCCTACAACACGACCCAAAGTCGCTGAACTTGCAGGCCTGGCTCCTGCAGCGTTAGAGTTTGGAGGCTACGACATACCGGCCGACTGCAGAGGTTCTTGCAAAGGCCAGGGCGTCCTCAACTCTTAAATGCTATGGACACAAATGGAAGAGGTTCTCTGTCTGGTGCCACGCACAGAAGATTAACCCTCTACGGATTACGGCTCCCAAGGTACTGCCGTACCTACTGACGCTAGCCAAGGCTAGACTGGCGTACGCGTCCATCAAGATTCATCTTGCTGCGATCTCCCGATACACCAGAACCACGGGGCGGACGTCTTTGTGGTCTCATCTAGTGAAAGAATTCATGAAGTGACTGTTCAGATCGTTCTCGCCGGTGAAGGCTCCGGCCCCGGCGTGGGAGCTCAA
The DNA here is from genome assembly GCF_040938575.1 of Ambystoma mexicanum. Lineage (NCBI taxonomy): Eukaryota > Metazoa > Chordata > Amphibia > Caudata > Ambystomatidae > Ambystoma > Ambystoma mexicanum. The sequence goes on along the minus strand of NC_090934.1, from coordinate 1,264,566,474 downwards.
TGTGGTGCTGACCAAGCTCATGGAACCTCCGTTCGAGCCTCTGCACTCGGCTCCGTTGAAGTTCTTGTCGTGGAAAACAGCGTTTCTTGTGGCCATCACCTCCGCACGACGGGTGGGAGAGATCCAGGCCCTTTCCTGCAAGCCCCCGTACTTGACTTTTCACGACACGAGGGTAGTGCTCAGGACGCACCCCTCCTTCATTCCCAAGGTGCCGTCGGACTTCCACCTCAACGAACCCTTGGTGTTGCCTGTTTTCTTCCCGTCGCCGGCTGAAAGGACTTTGCACTCGCTGGATGTGGCTAGAGCGCTGAAGTTCTACGTGGACCGCACAAAGTGTTTTCGGAAGACGTCACAACTTTTTGTGAACTTTGGACCTGTCAATCAGGGGAAGGCTCTATCGAAGGCCTCCATTTCCAGATGGCTCTCCGGCTGTATCATGTACTGTCATCGGTTGGCAAACCGACCGCTGCCTGGCTGTCCGAGAGCCCATTCCACCAGAGCGATCGCAGCTACCACGGCGTTCCTATCTGGTGTGCCCTTGCTGGACATCTGCAGGGCTGCTACGTAGAGGTCGACGCACACCTTCACGGGATTCCAGGGAGGAGTCCAGGGTCGGCCAAGCAGTGCTGCGCAACCTGTTCGCCTAAGGTGAGCCTGGTGAGGAGGTAAGAATTGCTTAATGTTGAGTTTTGGATATAATGCTTAATGTTGAGCCTTTGCCACCTCCTGTGGTTGTGCATGTGTGTACTGCTATGTATTCTTTTATTCATGAGCATGTGAATCCATGCCAGACCCCATGCTGGAGAAGGAACAAGTTACTTACCTGTAACTGTTGTTCTCCAGCATGGGCCTGGCATGGATTCACATGCGAACCCTCCCGCCTACCCCTCTGCGGCTCTTCACTTGGTCATACTGCCGCTTCACGTGCTACCAAATCTGAGGATGGCTGCCAGAGGCGGGGCTTAGGGAGAGGGCAGTCATTGGCTGTGGTCAGTATGACGCAGAGATCAGTGATTGGTTACTACTACGAAAGACAGATCAGAAACGAAACTGATACTGATTTTTCTTTACCGAGGATTCCCAGCCTGACGGGGGATATTCATGAGCATGTGAATCCATGCCAGACCCATGCTGGAGAACAACAGTTACAGGTAAGTAACTTGTTCCGTCTAAGAGAAAGGGAGTGTTAGAAGGCTTACAAGACGCTATGCGAGAATGTGAGTGATTCTAAAATTGTGTTGGAAAGTGTGATTGCAAGAATGATCCTAAAACTAGATTCTGTGTGAGAAGGCAGGAGAACTAGAATGATTCCAAGACGCTTTGCGAGGATGCAGGAGTGGTAGAATGTGTCGTTAACACCAGATCCGGTGTGCCGAATCAGGTGTTAAGGCCATTAGCACCTCGGGCTACCAAAGCGCCAACCATGGGTGCTAAGAAAAAAGGATTTTCCTTCCTACAAAGGGACGCGTGCAGCGTCCCATTGTACGAAGGAAAATCCTTTACCAACATGGCCACCATGGAAAGGGAAGTTGGGGCTCTGTAGCAGAGAGCTGCAATAAGGTAAGTTGGGGGGAAAGGGGTTTAAAAATAAAAAAGGGGGCAGGGGATAAAATGGCAGTGGGGGAGCCGGCTGTCGGGTGGCTTGGAACGCGAGCTTACACCGGTGGTTCAAGCCCGCATTCCTAGCCAGCTGATTGGCTGGCTCCCACCACCCAGGTGCTAATGAGTCTGTCTATGAGAAAGCATGCGTGTTAGCATGATTTTAAGACTGTTTGAGAAAGTAGGCGTGTGATGATACTAAGACAGTGTAAAAAAATGTAGCACTATTATAGTGGGTCAAAGACTCGAATGTTGGATGTTATACTGATGCTAAAATCCTGTGTACCGAAATGAGTCTTAAAATGAGTCTTAGAACAAAGCTGGGGTCATTTGTGACAATGTGTAGATATTATGATTGGACCCAGAGTAACATGGCAAGCATTAGGTTCAGCCGTGAATATCTACAATATTCTGTCTAAATGTTTACAAAGTGCTCACATACTGGGATCTGATCTGATTTATTGGCTCAATGGTTGAAAATAGTGTTTTAGCATTTAATCTTTGCTCTTCTCTGTCTTCAGGTTTACTTCATCTGGGTGACTCGTACGCAGCGCCAATTTGAGTGGCTGGCAGACATCATCCGAGATTTAGAAGAGAACGACAAGAATGATCTTGTGTCTGTCCACATCTACATCACCCAGCTGGCTGAGAAGTTCGACCTCCGAACCACCATGCTGGTAGGCTGATCTAACGGGGCATCGGGGTACTGATGCCAAAGTGGGCAAAAAGGGAAGCACAAGCTCTTGATTGACCTTATAATTTGTCAAACGATTTAATGCAACACAATTCCATTCAACCAAAATATTCAGATAAAGTAAAGCATAAGCATGCAGGGTGCTTCCAAAGTTATCAAGGCTTGATGTGAGGCCGGGCTTGGCACAGGACCCGACAAGCCTAAAACATGGAGTCTTAATGGCACAGCCTTCTTTTTCAGGGCTTGGGTCTAGCACTAGGACCTCTTCACTATATGCAACCTGAGTCAACCTAAAAAGCACACTACCCGATGTCTGTCAAGCCAGGGAGCTGTAATTTTGCTGTACCTAGTCAAATTCTATAGGCGCCTGCCTTCCCAGGAGGCTTCTGTTAAGAAGCTACACTGTTTCATTTGTAGTTTGATAACTATGGTGTGTCTGGCCTTTTCCAGTGTGCGTGATTGTGGGATCAATTCCTGACCCTCAGAAAATTCTCTATCTGTTTTCTGTGTGGACTAGGAAACTAGTTCTAGAAGCAAGATGAGACTGGATAAACTGGCGGTTTTACCAAATTGTGCATTTCAACTTTGAGCCCTGGGCGTGTTAAAAGGCTTAAGTATCAGTGACAGTGGGTGCCAGTGAGGCTATTTGCAATGCAAGTCATACCAAAAAACAGTTTCATGTGCCTGTGACCATTGTTAAAAGGCCCCATTTCAATTTAAAATCCTGCCTGTCAATGCTGTTACTAGTGGATGGCTTCTGCCGCCATATGCTAAAGGAAAGCTTAACTCTGATTTGTTCCCAGGGCATAAGCATGCAGGATGGCCGAAGTAATATAAGCCAATACAATTCACGTTTTTGTGTATTTTAATAAAATCTTTGTAGATATTAGTAACTTTTAGAGATGCTGGGTAACCTCCATGGAGTCAAAGGAGACTCTGCTATCCGGAGACACAGCTTAAGCTTACCTGACCAGCCCTGAAGAAGGGCTTTATGTAGAAAACATGTGTCGGCTACTAGGACAGATGCAGCTTTTACTTTTGTCATAACTGTTTCTGTATTGCATTAAACTCTACCAATGGCTACAAGCAGTATATGTGGATGTGAATATCAGTGGCCATATGTTAATTCAATTTGCTTATTCATACTGATCTGAACAAAATGGGTCACTAATGTTATGCAGGGCCTCTTGGCTCCAATATACTCACAATGATTTTGAGCTAGCAGTTCATGAACTGGTTTTCATGCGCAATGATCTGAAAACATACACTTGATGGTCTGTTAACTGTATGTCGTGACACATAGAGCTTAGGGGTTAGGAGAGTGTAGCCCCACCTGGTCTTAAGCGATAACAGGAGTGTAGATGCCACCCAGCAAGTGTGTCACAGAGCTGACAGGCTAGCTACATGCCTTCCACTCATGCATGTTGAATCCAAGTCCAAAGTAAGACAAGTCAATTCATTGACTTTGGATGAGGTCTCACACTGAAATGAGTGTGTACGGTCTTAAGCACATTTGCTGGTACATGGGTGGCATCACAGCCTCTCGTTTAATACAAAGCTAGTAAAAATGGGTTTGCCCCAGAGTTAAGTGGTCTGTAGCGTTTTAGGCAACAGGCAATTGGTATTCAACCAGAACCTCTCTTCCAAGTCCTTGAGAGAGGTGGGAGGATGCAAGTGGGGTATATGTATTCATATTGTGTCTGAACTTTTGTGGACAGGCAGCCTTTGTGTTTTTCACATTCCATTGTGACAATCCAATTGAATTCTAAAATAGCTTGCCTACATTATGGCTGTAACGGGCAACTGATCGGCCAGCTTTTAAAAATACAGACACAATACAACCAATTGGTTAAGGTCTTTTGAATGATGTTCTATTATCTAGCTTGATAAGGGGAGCAAAACCTATTTGAGTCATCTGAAGGTAGGAACAAGGTGGTTCTTGCATACGTGGGATGTCACCTGGGCACCTCCTTTAATCTTTTTACTGTTTATCTTTTTAGTACATCTGTGAACGCCATTTCCAGAAGGTGCTCAACCAGAGCTTGTTCACGGGGCTGCGCTCCGTCACGCACTTTGGAAGGCCGCCCTTTGTTCAGTTCTTCGATTCTCTGCAGGAAGTTCATCCTGAGGTCAGTATGGCAGACTGTCAGGACAAAGTCTGTAAATCTCCATCCAGGAACATGCTCCATTCGCCTGCTTTTTCAACCAGTCCATTCCCCTCCATTTAGGTCTCCAAGAGTGGCGAGTGTAGCACAGAGTGTGACGTCAAATAGCCCCAGGTGCAATGTGTTGCAGATCTCTTCCCCTCATGCTCATATTTGGTTTGCCAGAGGACCGGTCCAGTGCACAGAAATATTAAACATCCCTGTAGGGTGCACCAAGAGTGGGGAGCCACTTTTATCTTACACAGAGCACTTGTAGACCGTTCTTTAAGTGGGAGGGTCGGCAACATGTGACTTCGCCTATAGTGAAAAAAATCACACGTCATGGTGGGCCATGCTCTGCATTGGCTGAACTATGACTATGGTGCTCCTTAAATCCAGGAAGAAACTCTTAACTGGTTTGGATGAAACATAAAAGGAAACAGAAAGGGGACTAGGTAATCCGTGTTGCTCCAGATTGGCACAGAAAGTGGCATTGTCCATGGATTCACAATCTTGGATAATCCACCTGCTTTTCTCTCATGAACCATGGAACTGAAGAGTGAGTGAGTGAGCGAGCTTAGAGAGTTAGTACGAGGGGGATGAATAATTGAGTGTGTAAAATGATAGCCGCGGAGAGTGATGGCAGTACTGTTTGTGCTCTGTATTTAAATCCACAATTACTGCTCCAGTTGTGCTTTCTGTCAATCTGGATGTTTAGAACACTGTCAAATGAAATTTGTGCATGTTAACCACACAAATGAACGTGCAACTGTAATTCGTAATGCACGCGTGTGCGTGCTTGTTTTAAGAACCACTGCCAGTCCTTTAAAGTAAGAGTGCACGTATAAATTACACGAGGCTACTGCAATCAAGATCCCATGTGGCCGTCATTATCCCTCACCCTTGTCTGTGCCGGGTAGGGTTGACAGTAGTTGTAGTCAAAAAATCTGGAGGGTCAACAGTTGCAGATCCCTGCTCAAAGGCATGCCCGTCTGCTTATACTCTCACCACCCAAAGTGGGCGCAGATTATTCTCACACTCGCTCTCGTTTTTGCTCTCTCCCGCGCAATTTTTCTCGTCTATCCCCAACTTTCCTCTAACCAATGGCCCTCGTCCTTCCCTTCTGCTGTCTTTTCAATGTGATCGCCAAGCTACTCAAAGCCATGAATCAGATTCTTAAATTTCAAAACACACCAAATCTATTCTCGGGCCAATTGTTACTGGATGCATGGATAACGAACATGTGGTTTCTCGCACATTTTCTGATTGTGGATCATAAAGAAAGGTCCATGGGAAGTTTAAAATTAAAGTGAGAAAATAAATCAAGCTTTAAATGAAGAGAACACAATTGGTTGACCAAAGCTGTTCAGTCCATTAGCCTCAAGGTAGTTTTTAATGGCGATTTCCACACCAACATCCGTCTTTGCCACAGTCTGCTGAACCTCAAAAAGAAACCTGGCATAGCTCTTTAGGGAAGCTACTTAAGGAGTAGTGCTTAGTAGCTGTGAGGTGCAAGGTCTGCCTACTAGGTAATTGCATTAGTGACTGTGGTTGCCCACAGTAGGACATGCTACATTGGAGTCCAAGGAGATTAACAATACATTTCTTGTAGTTGTACCAGTGACTTTCAAAAGAAGGTTGCACTGTGAAGGATGTTGATATCTATCCCGCTTGTCTGCTCTACCGTTTCGTCCTCACAAGACCACTATGTAACCTGGGCGAAGGCCAGGAAAGTGTAGTGCATTATATCACCCATGAAATTGACCAATGCAGCATCATTGCTTCTTTGTCTCTTTATCCTAAACATTGTCTTCTCCTTCAGGTGCGCAAGATTGGAGTCTTCAGTTGTGGGCCCCCAGGGATGACCAAGAACGTTGAAAAAGCCTGTCGCCAGCTGAACAAGCGGGATCAGGCCCATTTCCTACATCACTACGAGAACTTCTAATTATTACCCACTGGAAACCACCAACTTTTTCGCATACCTGTTGTGTCCTTCCAATGTTCTGCAAACTAGGCCTGTCCTACATTCCATCTCCGGGGGTGGTCAGATGCACACCCAAAGTCTGTAGGCTCCTGCCGTAGGCAGATTCTTGTGTTTAAAGCCCGATTTTTACAATGAAGCCTTATACCAAGCCAGGCTGTAGACTTTCTTAGAAGCAAAGTCTGTGCGTTTAGAGTTTCTGCTGATTCCATACTACCAATCTAATCTCCCTGCTATTACTGCTTGGCTGCAAATCGGAAACTAAAAACGATTTCTGTGCTGAGATTCATGTTTTTTATTTTACTTAATAAAGTTTTTGTACAAATGTACTTTGTGTTGTATGCTTTGATTTCCTTACTTTTGTTTGGTAGGTTTTCAGTGCTAGCTCCGTTTCTCTGAAGTGTGCTTATAGAGCCGCTAGCTGTACTCTTTTCTTTATATTCATGCACCACCAACTTTGCTCACCTTGTATCTCTGGTTATCATTTTGAAAATGTGTGGCCTCCATATCCCCTCACTCACCTGTACCCAGTGTCTGGCCAACCAAAAATAACTCTATTTTCCATGAAGTTGTTGTCTATGCCTCATCGCTTCCCTTGGTATCTTGGATCCAACACTATGTAAACATTTCCTGCTAACTAAAATGATATCAATTCAGAAGTTAATCCTCAACTTCTGTATCGTTTGATTATCTGCCAGAGATGCTTCCTGACCCCAATACAAGCAGAGGCTCGGTCAAATATGACCAAAATAACGTTAACAAGATTTCTGTTACCTAAGAAAAAGGAGAGCAGGGTGTGAGGAAACGGGTGTCAAAAGGGGATGCGTTCAGGGGACATTATCTAAGTCGATACATTTTAACTGGCTCTGACCAACCCTGCAAACAGGATTCAACAGAAGACAGAAGATTTTTGGTGAATCAAGGGTTTGGGTCCGAAGACCGCAAACAAGACTGGTGTTGCGGGCAGCCTATGAAAACCACCCACTCAAGATCGGTCTTATACCTCCCTCCTACACCATGTCCATTTTAAGACCATCTCTACCCCTTCACTGCACAGTTCCGCATCTGCACTCCCCTAGCCACTGCTGCCTCAACCAACACTCTCGAGGCCGTTACCCCATAAGCCCGACCGACTGCATCGCGCAACGTGACCAGGCTTTCGTGCATCAGGCTTCCAGGGAAGTGGCCTAGAGTGCGCAATTGACATGAAGTGTGCTCGATCAGAACTATGAATACTTAACTATTTTTTGAGAGGATCCAAACTGCTTTGCTTATTAGTGATTATGTTTCTGAATGCTGGCCGAGAGCTACAATCATACCAGTTTAGAAGAGGGAAAAACCCTACAAACTACAGGCAGATACTGTCCTAGACCCACTGGGAAGATTTATGGCACTTACTTTTAAATCGCTTGACCCTTGGTGAGAGCAACACACTGTCTTATTGCCACACATGAAAGCAGACTCTTAATAAGGGTTTGGTTCAATAGGACTGGCCTCCAGGCTGTATGGGATAAGCATGTGATAGTAAAAAAAAGTGCCTCTTTCTCTAGTATTTGTAGATATCCAAGAATTCGTCCACAGCGTATATAGACTAAGGCAGTGGACAGGGTATGGTGTTCAAACATGTCTAGTTGAAGGTGTATGAAGGCTATACTTCAGTCACTATTCAAGTAACGTAATGCAAAGTGGGCTTGTGCAGCGCACTGTTGCCAGTTTGCCGGCATTGTTAGATTTAGTAAAAGAGGTGAACGCACCAATCGCCTGCCAGTTAACCGTGGCAAACAGCAAAGTTTCTTGTTGGTGCGGATATTTTTGTTTAACCTTTTATATCAGGGTTGCCCAACCGATTTCAGCATGGGGCCGGATCATGATTATTCCTTTCCCAAGTGGGCAAACAAGCACAATTGAACAATATACCAGTTAACTATTGGCGAAGGAAGCAAAGCCACGTAATCTTTAACACAATATCACAGGATGCAACAATAAAATGCAGTGCAATTTGGTTTAAAATCGAAAATAAAAACAATGTTAAAGCAACAATAAAATTATACTGCATCACAGGGCCAAGTTATCCCACTACATATACCACATCCAACTTCCAATGCCCTAATAATATCCTCTAATGCTAGACAGTGGCTCATATCCCTGGTAGATTACTCATATGTAAGGGTCATCACACGTGCAGCTGTAGTCAGTCAGATGTCAAGTGCAACCTCAAATGCCACAGTGAGTGCCATCGAATGCCAGTTATTTACTCCAATGTCTGTTAGGTTCATTTTAAGCAAAGTAAATCCCCACATGTGCAGTTGCACTGCCAAGCGTAGACTCAAATACCTCCAAGCGCCCTGTGACAGGGTATTTCATAATCCTTGCATAATCCCCAGAGGTAAGGTACATCCTGACACCAGCACACATGCAGCCCTCGCCATCACATTCAAAGTCCAACTTCAAATACCTCAAGGAACACAACCATATGCTAGTTATTGCGTCACATGCCTGGTAGTCATCATATGTACGGTACATCCCCTCCCACATGTGCAGTGCTATGCAGGCTTGGAACTGGCCTATAGGGCACTAGGCCCATGGCCGAAGCAAAACATACAAAATACTTTTTTGGAGTCAAATTGGGCCACTTTTCTGGCCAACGTGGGCCAGTTTGAGTTACTTCACTGAGCCTAGTAGTTTTGACTAGTGTTGCTGAATAAATATTCTTTAAAATGCACAATTTGCATCACATTTTATCAAAGAACTTCCCCTTGGGTACTATTCAGTGTCACAAAAGGAATGAATTGCCATTTGCAACTGTGGGACACTTTTTCATTGGTGCCCAAGACAATTTTATGGCCCATTCCGACCCTGGTAATGTGCCCCAAATGCCTCAGAAAATGTTCTGACAGTTTCTCTTAAGAGTCCCCATAAGTAAAGACATGTCCAGATGCTTTCATATGCATGCCACAGTTAAATCAAATGCAAAGTTCCCCAAGTGCCATCCACCTTCTGCCAAGAGTTAAATTACATGACTCTGCCAAGTGCTGACTACCATTGGGTCTGCCAGACCTATCCGATTACCTACACTGGTTACGAAGTCAGAGGTATGCGGTGCACAGTGCTGAGCACATCGAAAGAAGACCCAAACTCGTTGATGGCTGCGCTTTCTGCTGCTCCAGCTAATAACTTCCTAACATGTTGTAGGTTCTATGTTCATTCATCCCCAGTTTTTTTTTTCCGATGCATTTTTTTGCCGAAAATGTTTGCCTGAAAAAACGAATCAAATGTTTTAATGTTTTTATTTGAGGGTCACCCTCCCCAAAACTCTCCCTCTCCTATTATTTAGTCCCTATTCTCCACTCTACCCCTTATATGCCGCGGAAAAAACCGGGTGATGAATGAATGTGGTACCGACACGTAAGGTAGTGGAACATGCAGAAAGTAAACCTCTCTGACATCACGTTTACTTTGTTTTACAATTCATGTGGGCCAGAGAAAAGAGCTTGACTGGCCGTACTGTGGCCTTCGGGGGTGCATATTGGGCAAGCCTGATCTATACCAACAAAATCTATATGTCAAGAGAGCAATGTTGACAAGTATTTGGATAATGTATGACTCAAAGGAGTCCCAGCAGTCTTTTATTGGGTGTTGCAGAGGGTGTGCCAGGGCTGTGTCTGCTGCCACTCCTGTTTAACACCTATTTTAAATTAATGATTTAGACCCTTGCTAACCCTTTCCGGACATTATGCACCCCAAGATTCATCCGATCCGAGAACTGATATTTTCTGATTACATTGTCTTTGTACCGAATACTGAAAACGGTCACTCTTCTTTTACTTAACAGCTTCTTACAACGCAGCACAGATGGGCAGCTCAGAAGCAAGCGGGAATTTCAAACATTCTGGTGCTGGCCGTTCTAATGCCGTCAACGGGCCATTTTGTATGGGTGTCGAAACGGCTAAAGTGGTGTCAGCTGTAGCTACCTTGGCTTGCAACCTCTAGCATTGCTGTGGGCAACCCTCCAGACCATCAGTCTTCGCCTGCCAAGACATTACAAAAGGAAAAAACCATATGCTAATCAGGCTTGGTCCCAACCCAAAAGGGGCAGTCCTGCTAGGTCACATCCCTTTTCCCTTCCAGATCACAAGCATCCCCAAACATGTTTCAGCCTTGTTGGGCCTCATCAGTGAGGAGTAGCTTACATCTCTGGGCCTAGCAAGCACAAGACCCACGTCTGTGCATAGCCGCCCCACTCTGGATGACTACAGCAAAACGGGAGGAAGATGGAAGGTGTGATAAAAGTAACCCTGAGACGTATGAGAATGTACTTTTCTTTGGTCCATACCGTACAGCATCACCAGAATAATAAATGCTTGCATCCATATTCATATGCTGGGGATTGCTTATTGTATTGCTTGACTTAATTAACTCTCTTAGCTAGGAAATTACCATGTTGCAACTGTACGGTTCCTGGAAAAAATCACACATCAAAGTTGTGATTGCTTTGGGTGTACCCTTGGATACATGCATTTATTTTATTTATTGAACATTTGTATGGCACCTATACACAAGTGTTTCCAGGCACCACAAGACAAGTGGAGTGGGGGATGGGGGATGGTGGGGGCGGGGGGGGGATTTACATAAGTAAACAAAGCAGCAAAAACGGTTATATTGGCCTTGTGTCAATCCAACCGTGCAAGGCAAAGTGATAAGTGCAAGGGGGGGGAGAAGTGCAGGAGTGGGGTGCTTGTGTTGAGGGGACAAGAAGGCAAGTGCCAGGGGGGAAAATGGAGGGGGAGGGGGAACAGGTTGGGGCGAGTGGGGTGGACAGGGTGGACCAGGTTAGGGCTGGTCCGGGGAAGGGATCCTGAGGGCAAGTGCTGGCAGGGGATGCTGAGGGAATGGCAGGGTGGTGGTCTGGCCCCTGTATGACTCTGAAGGGACCAGGTCCCAGTCGCAGAGGGAGCATTTAGCATGAGAGGGAGAGGGGGAAGGAAGAGGAGAAAAGGAAAGTCTTGAAGTTTCTGGAACTTGAGAAGAACTAGCTTACGTCTGGGGGGGGTAGGGAGGCTGTTCCAGAGGGAGGAACCAGTCGAGGAGAGGGATCTACCTCTCAGTCTCTGCTTGGAGAAACGTTTGAACTGCAGAGAGTTGGAGCCAGAGGACTGAAGGACTCTGACAGGGAGGTATTTAGATACAGAGAGCTGGATGTAGAGAGGTCCCGAGCACAGCGTTGAGAGAGCAGCTCGCCGGCAGTCCAGCAGCAGATTCAGGCCCCATCCGATGCTCTGGGTCCTGTGAGTGATTCATTTCTTTGTTTAAATTTAGTTCCTGCGCTCCGAGCGCACGTTGTTTTCCCCCTCCCCTCACCGCTGCAGCCACTTCTTGGTCCACTCCTCCCTCCCCGCCCACCCCCCCCCCCTCTGATTGGTGCCTTTGATAGTCTCTCGACTACCCGACGGCTGCTCTCCCCGCTCGCCTCTTCTGAGAGCATAGCGTTGAGAGAGCAGCTCGCCGGCAGTCCAGCAGCAGATTCAGGCCCCATCCGATGCTCAGGGTCCTGTGAGTGCTTAATTTCTTTGTTTAAATTTGGTTCATGCGCTCCGAACGCACGTTATTTTCCCCCTCCCCACACCCCTGCAGCCACTTCCTGGTCCACTCCTCCCTCCCGCCTCCCTGCCTGCCCACCACCCTCCCACCCCTGGTTTCGCACATCTCTCTTCTTCTTAACTCACCCTCCTGGGCAGCCCCCTGCCCGGAGCCCCCACAACTAAGGGCCCTTCAGGCAAAGGGCGGCTCCTGTTTGTGTCTGCAGGTGTCCGCAGGAGACGCCAGGCGCCTGCCCTCTCCCTTCGACCTCCTGCTCACTAGCTGTAATCCTCTGCTGTTCTACTTGCAAATTCCGCCTGCCTTATTACCGCACTGTGAAACCTAGGCCTTTTCTCCCTCTCTACGATTCTCAAATTTAGGCAGCGTAAATTGTTTGTGACGGTACCACCTACATAATTGCACTGTGAAACCTATGCCTTTTTATCCCTCTCTAGGATTCTCAAATTTAGCCAGCGTAAATTGTTTGTGACGGTACCACCTACATAATTGCACTGTGAAACCTAGGCCTTTTTATCCCTCTCTAGGATTCTCAAATTTAGGCAGCGTAAATTGTAACGGTACCACCTACATAATTGCACTGTGGAACCTAGGCCTTTTCTCCCTCTAGGAATCTCAAATTTAGATTTGTCTTCCTTCCTATCTTGGTATGCCTGGTGCCTTTTTATGCTCGCTCCCCTAGTGCCGTCGTCTTGTTCCCACTCTCTCCTGCGCACTTGTCTCTCTGTCTTGTCTGTCTACCCCTCTGACCTCCCTCCTACTCTATGGTGCTCTCTGTCTCCCCTATCTTTTCAAACTGTTTCTCTATTGACTATCCTGCTCTCCTCACTAAGTCTGGTAGGAAAAGGTTTAAAAAGGACATCCTGGTCTCCAACCTAGGCCTCCCTATCGCTGACACCTACATCGGTGCCTCCTCCAAGGAAACTCTCACTGACATCCTCTTTGTCGCTCCTTCACCTGATCTATGGACCCCCCCATATGGTCTGTTCTCTCTCCTTTCTCCTCTTCTCCCATTAATGGTGGCACCCGTTGGGACTCCCTCCTGGCCTCCTTCCTATCCTCAAGAGGTCATCATTAATGTCTACTCTAGTGGGACTGTCTTGGTCCAAGGCCCTCAGGCCAACCTTCATCTCTTTGATGGACGTTTTCCACACCTTGTCAACTTCCTTTCTTCTCCTGCTGTCCCCTCCCCCTTTCCTTGGCTACCTTGCCTCTACCTCCCTCTCTGTCCCCTCTTGAGCGCTCTCTACACTTCCGCAGGGCGCACCTCTGATCTGTACCCCTCCCCGGAAGTCTTTCAAGGGGGGCAACCTTCTCCACATTGCCACTCTTAACTCCCGCTCTTCTGTCAAACACTCCTCTGACATCTGCCGCCTTCTTGAAGAACTTGGCCTAGATGTCCTCAGCCTCACTGAGACATGGTTTACGGCCAGCTCTGTCACCAGCTTCGGCACACTCCTACCTGATGGCTACAAGATCCTCTCTGCGCCCAGGCCCAACCACTCTGGTGGTGGCGTAGCCCTTATCTTACCTAAGTGGATTCCTGCCTCTGTCATTCCTACGCAGGCCTACTCCTCTTTTGAATGCCTCGTCTGCAGGCTCTCTCTTGCCAAGCCATTCCCTGACTGTGGTTACTATCTATCGGCCACCTGGTCGGATTTCTTCCTTCCTCTCTGAGTGGGCGGACCTCTCCTCCTCACTCCTGGCCTCAACCACTCAACTCCTCCTTCTTGGAGACTTCAACATCCACCTGGATGCCTCCTGTCCCCCCCACTAAACTCTTTCGCGACCTCTGCGACTCTTTCACTCACCATTCTCCCATCTGGCCCGACTCATTCTGCAGGGCACACTCTCGATGTTCTGATCTCTTCAGACCTGTCCCTCTCTCCACTCCTCTCTCCTGGAGTGATCACTTTCTCCTCTCCTCCCACCTCACCTTCCCTACCCCTCAGGCAAAGCCACCTTCATCACTGCCACCCCCCTTCTCGGTCATCCAACCCATGAAGCGCGTGTCAGTTGAGGCTTTCGCCGGCACCTTCTCACCCCCGACCCCCTTTGGCTGACTCCCACCCTGACACAGACCTCTCCACTCTGCTATATCTGATACTCTTGATATCCTTGCCCCTGTCATGAGAATCCACCTGAAGCCCAAAGCCAAATGTAACTCCTGGTATGACTCAGATCTCGTCACCCTAAAACTCAAGTGCAGGGTGGCTGAGAGGAAATTGCGTGCTTCATGTTCATCCTCTGACAAACTGGCCTACCGCCTGCTCCAAAGGCAATACCGGCTCTCCGTTCTCACCAAGAAGAGAGCCCTTATCCAAGCCCGCATCTCTGCGGCATCTAACAATTCGGCTGAACTCTTTAAAATCTGCAAGGAACTGGCCAATCCTGCTGCAGTCTCTACCTCGCCTGTGCCTTCCCAGGCCCTTTGCACGGCACTGGCCTCTCACTTCATTTCAAAAACTCAGGACATCCTGTCCTCTCTCCTCCTATCACCTCCCTCCCTCTATTCCCTGCTCTTCCTCTGGCCCTTCTGCAGCCACCTCTCCTCCCTCCTTCTCTGCCTTTCACCTTTTTTCTGCTGACGAGGTTTCCAGACAAGTCCGATCTATGAAAGTCTCGTCAAAACAGGTTCACCCCTGTTCCTCCAAAACTATCAAGGACCACATCGACTCCCTGGCTCCTGCCATGGCTGACTTCTGCAATCACTCCTTCGCCTCTGGAGTCTTCCCATCCCCCCTTAAGCACTCCCTTGTGCACCCTCTTCTTAAGAAACCCTCTTCCGACCCCTCCTGCCCGGCTAACTATCGCCCAATCTCCATCACACATTTCCTGGGCAAGCTCCTGGAGAAACTGGCCATCTCCCAGCTTAATCTCCATGCTGTATCTGTTGGTAGTCTTCATGACCATCAGTCTGGCCTCAGAGCTGCCAGAAGCACGGAAACTGCTCTCCTGAACATCCATGAAGACCTGCTCTCCAACCTTGACTCTAACACTCCGTGTGTTTTCATTTTGCTCGATCTCTCTTCTGCCTTTGATACTGTCAACCATGCCATCCTGCTCAACCGTCTCTGTGATAACCTGGGTATCACTGGTCAGGCCCTGGCGTGGCTGACCTCTTTCCTCTCCAATCGACCCTCCCAGGTCCAACTGGGGTCCTTCCTCTCTGACATCTTTTTCTCCACCTGTGGTGTCCCCCAGGGATCTAACCTCTCTCCCTGGCTGTTCAACCAGTATCTGGCACTCCTTGACCACTGCATCGCCGCTCTCTGCCCCAACTTTCAGTGGTATGCGGCTGATACCCAGCTCATTTTCAGGCTACCCTCAGCCGCCACCTCTCCTTCCCTCATCTCTGACTGTCTGCTGTCCAGGAATGGTGTGCTGCCAATGACCTCTGCCTCAATGCCAGCAAGACTGCGATTCTACTCGTCGGCACACACACTCCCTCCTTCTCTGCAGCTCTCTGGCCGGCCTCTCTTGGCCCTCTTCCTGCTCCTACCTGCAAGGCAAAAAACCTTGGGGTCATCTTCAACTCCACACTCTCCTTCTCTCCTCACATATCTGACGTCGCTAAGAAGTCACACTACCAGCTGCACCTCCTCAGAGGTATTCTTCCTTCCTCTCCTTCCCCCAGAAGCTCACTGTCTCCAGAGCCCTGGTTCTCTCTAAGCTGGACTACTGTAACAGCCTCTATCTAAATCTGCCTGCTTCTACTCTCCGCCCTCTGCAACTCATCCAGAACAGGACTGCAAGACTTGTCCTTGGCCTCAAGCCAAGGGACTGTATCTCTCAAGGACTGAAATCTCTACACTGGCTCCCAGTGGCTGCAAGGATTAAGTTCAAAACCCTCTGTGTTGTACATAAGGCCTTCTGGGGCCTGGGGCCAAAATACCTTCAACTCTCTCTTCCTAAATATCTTCCTTTACCTTTATTTTACTATATATATATATATATATATATATATATATATATATATGGTAATAAATAATATAATGGGATTGTGTAATGGGGTGCAAGAGGTTTTCGGATTGAGTGGGGGTTGCGTGGGGTTTCCCCTGCATATATGTCCTAAATGACCTTCATTTCGCGATCAATTGTGGAAAGGTAAATTCGTATACATCCCATCTGGAAAGTCAAGATGGATGTTAAAGTCCCCAGGAAGATACGTTTTGGGGGAAGAGAGCATGACAGGTCTGCCCATTATGAGAGGAAGGGTGAGGTCAGTCCAGGAGGGCCTCTAGATGGTAGTGAGTGAGAGAGAAGGTAGGCGAGACAGATAGCCTGCAGACTAGGCTTTCAAAGAATGAGTAGGTTTGAGTGGGGATGATGGAGGCAGGAACCCATTAAGGGAAGATCGGAGAGCCACACTGCCAGCAGGCAGGGAGGGCCTGGGATTGGACAGGATCCTGTACCCCTCGGAGGAGAGTGTCAAACGTAGGGACAGAGCTGGCCTTGAACCACGTCAGTGAGAGCAAGGACGTCAAGGTCTTTAAGGAGGCGACAGATGTCAGAGGAGTGTTTGATAGAGCGAGAACTGAGGGTAGCTAAGTGATGCTGGTTGCCCCCTTTAAATGATTTGCGAGGGGGTTACAGCAGTGGGGTGCCACCACTGGGGGGGGGGGGAGGGATGGCAGGATTGCAGGGGTTGTATTGGATGAGAGATGGGAGACGCCTGTCAAGCAGGAGGTTGGGCTGAGAGTCCTGGGCCATGATAGTGCCATTGTGATAGACATTAATGGTGCACTTGGATTTGAAGTGAGCCAAGAGCACTTCCCATCTGGTGCCACCAGTAATGGGTGAGGAAGAAAAGGGGGATAGGAAAGAGACCATATGGGGAATCCAAAGGTCAGAAGAAGGAACTGCAAAGAGGATGTCAGTGATAGTCTGTCTGGAGGAAGCATTGATGTAGGTGTCTGCAATGGGCAGGCCAGTGTTGGATCTCAGGAGGATGAATTCTATCTGTAATCAAGAGACTGTTTTGTGTTTTTAAGCATCAAGGGAAGAGATGATTGGGGCTCTAAGTTTTCTACAGCACTTGCCCTTTGTAGTGTGGAATGTGCTTTGATTGTACTTTGCACTTGTCTTATCACATTTATGTATAGGAGTAAATATGCCATGTAAACAGGGATCTCTAATATGGTCAATTATAAAGGAGGTTAACGTGGAGGATAAACCATTAGAAATTGGCTGCAATTTTGGCTCGTTCTTTAAACAAGTGACCTTTGCAAATCTTTGTTAAATAGTTACTTCTTTTGGTGATTTTATCAGGTAACACTCAGCAGTGTGCAGCTCAAAATTGCCAAATGACCTTTTGTGGTTTGTGCCGACTGGCTCTGACAGTAAACGCACCAGTTCCTTGTTATTAAGCTGGCAAAATTGCAAACGGTTGCAGCTGAAGTCCTGTACCCAACGTGTTCGGCTACAGCTGAGATAATGTAACTTAATGGTGCACACAAAACATAGCACACAAATGGTGCACAGGTTCTGTTGGCAATTAAGGCCTCTTAAATTGTTCTGAGTTTGACGCATGTCAGCCTTGGGCATATCCGACAGTCTGTCCTCCCAATGCAAGATGCTGTTAGCCTCCAGCACTCCAGTGTTTGACTTGTCCTCTCCGTCTTCTAAGCATAAGAGTAGGTTCAATAACTTTGTTTCTGATTTTTGTTGGGAGGATAAGATCTCCAGCCAATGCATACGAAGAAGAAGCTTATGCTTGTAGAGAATCGTACCCCTAAATCTCTGGAGACATCTGAGATTTTGATAGCTCTCTCGGGGCAACAGAAACCCACTTCCTTAATGTTGGAGTTTTCTGAGATCAATCTTGCTCTGGACAATTTATTGAATCTCAATGCCAGCAAAGAGGAGTGGAGGTTGCAAAGCTGCATGGTGGCAGAGTGTGATTCCCCTCTATTCTTCGAGAAGCCCTCCCTTGGGGTCAGCCTCATCTTTCCACTACACTGGCGCAAGGCCTAAGGAAAGCAAACAGTCTGGCGTTTGTCTTTTGCTTATGAAAACCAGGCGAGTGAAGCAGAGCCAATGGGTTCTCAAACAGCTTGATGCAGTGACAGGATGTCGGAGTGCGCTATTTACCCTTGTGGTGATCAGTGGTCTGATAGGTGCTACCATGTGAAGCACAAGCCCCCAAAATGTGTTCAATCCAGCCCCAGAATTCCGGATTATTGGGCTTCTAGTTTTGTGGCCACCTTTTGGTAAAACCACATGCAAGATTCAGATTTATGCTACCACTGATTTTGTTTTCCTTAAGAATAAGTCTACTTTGGGGACTTCCGTGACGGAAACTGGAGGGACTTCTAGGTAATGGGCAACTAATGCCTGGTATAATTTGGACTTTGCACCAAGTTTATTTAGAAATTAGATTTGGTAATCGTTTGTGCTAGTAAGATTATATATTAAGACAAAAACAAAAGTGATGCAATCGACCAAGGACATTTTTAGGTTTGCAAGAAATTTAAATAATTGATGGCGGACATACGTTTTGGGAAAAGTTAACAAGATTCTCCCTTTTGAAACAGAAAGCGTTCTGACACAGCTTGCAGAAGAATGAGATTCTTTAATATTACAAATATGATACCTGTGACAAAGAAAAGTCGCACAGCACCCATTTACTGTTGAAGAGGCGGATATTACAATGTCCACACATGCAGGGCAGCCATTTTACTGTTTCAGATCCATATATAAATATATGGCCCAGCACAGAAGGCCACCTACATACATGAGGCCAGCAGACGTGCCTGCGCTTTGAAGCCAGAGCGGCTGAGGGGAGGAGCAGAAGAGACAATCTGGTCCAGTGAAGCAGATCCTGTCCACCTCACAAGGAGCCGTTTACTTTGAGGCTAGTTCCCCTCTAAACAGGAGTACAAGTGAATTACCCTTTGTGCATGGAGATTAGAGGCACATAGTATAGTGTAGCATAGCAGCAGAAATGTGTTTCCAGTGTTTTTGAACTACACATCACTTGTTTCATTATTTAAATACTCAACTTGCTCTTCGCTTACATGATAATCTTGTTAGTATCTTTGATATGTTCTGTTAGATCTGCTTTTACACTTTCTTGTTTAATAAAGACAAGAACCCAGCAAAATCAAGGGATCACATTAAACGCATTAAAATGATTACTCTTTTGTCAGTGTATATTTAAGAGCAATGAGCCAGAATATTTTCTCTGAGTGAGTCAACCTTTATTCCCCGACTGTATGTTTAATCATGTTTGATAACATCTGAGCCTAGACTGACTGTACTTAAGCGCTGGGAGTCAGTCTATGGTAATGCTTCTCTGAGATGACAGTAGCGTTGCTAATAACCTCATGCCCCAGTCACGATAAACTGACTGGGCAAAAATATTTATTTCTTAAAAAGCTTTTTTAATAAAGGTTAGGTGGGCACAAAAAATGGCCCATCATGAGATCAATATTCCTATCCATTGCAGAACAGCAGTTTTTGATTGGCTAAGGCTATCACACTGTGAGGGGTCAAATATAAACGTTGAGATTGCACAATTGGGAGGTCTTCCTGCAGAACTGCTATTCACTTAAAAATGCCTGCCAATGGGGTAAATCAGTTCATAAGCTTTTTTTAACATAGTCATAAAAGCAACAATACATAAAACCATGCATTCAAAACGATAAAAACCCATACCATATAAAACATCAGTTCATCAATTCATCATGAAAACTGCTAAAATACAGTACATGCCTCCTTTACAGGCCAACGCAACCCAATAGCTTCCCAGCAGTTATATAGGGGGTCTCTCAGTTGCCTTCCACAAACCCTCCATACCCACTTAAGGTAGCTACTAGTTGCAAAGACCGGAGCATCAGCCTAGTCTAAGCACAGTGCCATGGCTTTGCTAAAAGTCCTACAGCCACGACTAACAAAAAGCTGCTAAAAAGAAACATTTCCTCAATGTCTTAGCATTAGGGCATAAGAACATTAAATGGCAGAGGTCTTCATCAAATGAATTACATAAAATACACTTTGCGGAAGCTCCAGTGTTCCATTTATGTGAAAGTGCTGCAGTAGGCAGGATTCCTAAACAAAACTTTAAATACATAGATTTTTCTTGTTTGGGTGTAATTCAAATAATCTTTACAACCTGCCTGTTTTTTTTTTTTATAGTAAAACGAGCCAGGGAATCAGAGACCCAAGATTTCAGGACTACATCCCGATCCCCTTTAATAAGCACGGCCATCTTTGCCTCAGCCTTGGAGTGAGGACCCATAGCAGTTGGATTTGACCAAAAATCCCTGACCCCAAAAAGCACCAACCCATTTTTGACATGAATAGCCCCTTTCAGGCAAGTGTCCCCTTGCTGTGACAAGACATCCATCATCACCTCTCGATTTGTGAACTGACTAATCTATTCGATTCCCTCCAAGCCGATGTCCAACACTGGTACATTTGGAGCACTAGTGGGCAAGTCGAAGATGATTTTCAGAAATGTGTTCTCCGTCACCGCCAGGCTGTTGACGTTAGTTTGACCCCATAGTTCTGCCCCATACAATGCTGCTTGCCTTGCCTACCTCCAAGGACACAGAAACCGCAGCGTTGCAATGCTCACTTGTCGACCTGGCTAGAGCACCTCGCCAGAGTTAGCTTTGCCTTTTCCAAGTGAAGTGAACACCCACAGGACGCCATAACTCTTGCTCCTAAATTATCATAGGAGGAAACCTGCTTAATACCTCCTTCGTCCAAGGTCAGTCTAAAAAACCCTTGCCTCCTCCTAGCATTAGTATTAAAGATCATGGACTTGGTTTTGCTCACAATAAGTGACAGCCCATTCTTCTTACAGAATGCAACAGATGCCCAGCTGCTTGTAGGCACCAGCAGGTGACTGCGACAGAAGCACCACGTCATCCGCAAAAAGCAAGGCCAGTAACCTATCACCAGCTAGGGATGGAGCATCAGTTTGGGCATCCAAAAGCTCCCTGATGAGTCCATTAATAAAAATACAAAACGGTTTCGGTGCCAAGACGCACCCTTGCCGTACACCCTGCTCAATGCCTATGCTACCAGTCGCGCTCCTGTCCGTTCCCCAATGGACGACCACAGTATTTCCAGTATATAGGCACTGGATGGCAGATAATGGTGCATCCGGGATGCCCAATTACCTTAGCACCTCCCACAGCCAGTATCTTGGTACTGTGTCGAAAGCAGTGCATAAATCCACAAAAACTGCATACACAAACCTTTCTGAGGACTGCATAATTATTGTATACCAACCACAGGTGGAGGCTTTGGACAATCATACTCAGCCCTTCACAAAATCCTGCCTGCCTATGGTTGACGATCCCATTACTTTTAGCCCAATCATCTAAGTGGAATAATAGTGCCCGGACAAATGTTTTCCCTCCTGTGTCCAATAGTGAAATTGGTCTAAAATGTGCCTTGTTATCCTGGTAGCCCTTTTCTATAAATGGGGACAATTTTCTGCAGTGGTCCATGACCCAGGCACCAAATCCTTACTCAGGATGGCACTCAACAATGTCGTTAGATAAGGCAACCAGACAGTAGGTTAGTTTCTATAAAAATCTATCGGAACCTATCCGGTCAGGGGCTTTGCCCAACTTTTGAATCCTGAGAGCCTTCTTTACCTCAGTTTGTAAGCACCAGCCGGGGACAGTTATATTCACCCTCAAAACTAGCACCGTCTCTAGGGTAGCTCATTGTCATAGAGAGTGCCCGTTAGGTCTGATACAGATTGCCATAATGTTTGACCCAACGCTGTTATGGAATGCAGCCTTATAAGAGGTTAGGGTGTGTTCCTTTAGCCGCACCTATCGTAGCCCATAAACCTTTTGAATCCTTGCTCCTTAATGTTTTCAGTAATTTTTCCCAAACATCTTTGTGCCATGCCCTTTTTTTTTAATCCTTCAATATCTTTCCATACTCCCTTCTAGCCATCTTAAGATCCCCTGCAAAACAGCCATGCCTTCGGCCCGTTTATGTTCCCGCAGCGGGAACGCTGAATTCAGGGTGCCTAATCCCCAATGGCTGTCCTCTTCTGATGTAAAGAAAGTCTACCCAACAGCGTAACTGTGCTGTAGTTGCAACTAAATAGGCTGCCTTACAGCATATCCTAAGGTGTACCTACACTTCAAAACGGCCTAATATCTGCAGCCTAGTAACAATTAGTACACTAAAGCCTAGAATAAGTGAATAATATCACCCTGCTTAGTGGAACCCAGAAACCAAGATTAATCTCACCCAGTGATGTAGCCGAACTCATAAAGTCCAGCATAAAGTGTAAGTTGCACCTGAAACTACACCTAATAGCACGTACTAACCATGAGTGCACCCAATCCACCAAGGTCGGCCGGAAACGACCACTGTGGACCGCCTCCACTCTCCCGTCAGCCTTGCCTCCTGCCCCCCCCTTCCCAAATCATCCCACCCTCCTTCACACCCCCTACCCATCCCCTTTCAAAACACCAAGCCAGAGGGGCACGATGGCGAGCCAACCATCTTAAGACCATTGCTTCCCCGAACCCCACCACCGACCAGCCTGTCAGTGCACATCAGGGACTGAGCGTGGCTGCCACCTGGATAGGGACCTCTTCACTCAGCATATGCCATCTCTGTCCCTTTTGCAGACATGCTAGACGGGGAAGAATGGCATCTACTGGACTGATGAGGCAGCAGAAGCGGGTTGCAGGCTTAAAACTACAATACCCAGCCTCCCCGGGAGCAGCACACCAAGAAACAGGCACACAGGGCCTGAAATCAACATGGGGGAACGCCCAGGACAACGCCCAAAGCAGCGCGCACGCGCGAACCGGGATTGCGCATGCGCAGGCAGCGAAACTCTGTTCGCGCTCGACTTCCTCACTGGCGGACGCATCTGGAGAGCTCAAAGAAGGCAAAACTTTACGCGGGGCCTGCCCTCGCCTAGACCTACATACCGCTGCCCGGCAACATGAAAGCTAAGTACTAATTCCTTGTTTGGGAACACGAATGCCTACCTAGAGGGAATCGGAGCTCCCGACTCAGACTTACTAACTGCATGGCAGCGAGGGGGGTTAAGACCTGGGAGGCTGCAGCCCATTGAACAGATCCCGAAGCGCAGCTGGGCACCAGGCGCAGGGGATACTCACGGAACCCAAACCGCATGTCACTAATTGCATGAGAGAATGCATGCGAGTTAATCACAGTAGAGATCATGTTCTATATACAATACGCAAACTAATACGTTCTCATTTGGCAGACGCAGCTCACGGTTTTCAAGGCACCGCAGGAGCCATAGACAAAACCGGACTTCAGGCAAACTACCGAAGCTAAGTGCTTTTATCTTTTGTTATATAATTGTTTGACTGTGCATCTGTAACTGGCGCTGGGCCAGCACAAAACCAGACTCCTGTGCAAGTGTTGAAACAGTGTAGAGGGCTCTGCACACATTTAGAGTTGAGACAGAGGGCACTGCAGTAAATACTCATGATGTATGCTGGGTCAGTCCCAGAGACACTGCAGTAAGTGTCCATGAGCAATTATGTGTTAATGTGCAAGGCACTGACATGTTAAGTGTCTTTCGGGGTGCAGGCTTCTGAATCTGTGTCAAGAAGTCCAGCATACTAGTTGATCTCAGTGGAGTATAACTGAGAGGAGAGTTCCCAGCAGTGAATGTCTGTGTGAGTGAATGCATGAGAGCATCGTTTGGTGCAACTAATCAACAGGCAACAAGAGGCCAGGAGTATGTTCATCCCACTGTCCCCTACCTATCCATAACCTCTTCCTAAACCTTAATCCTGTGATCCTACTACCCCATACCCATCCAATCTGTGGACCATAACCCTCTTTCCCCGTGGTGGTTGAGGTGCCCTGTGTGTTTTAAGTCCCAGGCGCCAAAACTGCTAAGGGGAGGTAGGAGTTTGTGCTACTTCTGCGCTGGACCAGGCGATCACGACACCTACGTTGATCATGCTTGCTCCCCTCACTATCATACTGGATACACCCTGCCCTGCAATCATGCACCCCCCGCTTTTCCCACTAACCCCCACCATCATCCCCCAACGACCTCAACCCTTCCCCTCCCTAAAAACTGCACGCCATGCCCTAGCAAGAACAGAAGCCTCCCCCCCTCTGACCCATCCCTACCCTCTCGCACACACCAATCGCAACAAAGACACTAAACCCCTCAATCTCTCTCCACTCATCGCCTCCCCTGTCACAACCCACCACCTCATTCCCCCAATCACCACCATCCCCACCTGCTTCACCCTTCCTGAAGCCCCTCTCCCTCGATTTCTCACCGACCACAACTGAAACTCCAAACCGCCAACACCCGACCTTCAAATCCTCCGTCCCAAACCCAACGACCATAACACATGCATCCATCCACTCCCACTGGAAGTCCGCCAACTTTTCTGCTCGCCCTCTTCTCCCAATCGATCAACCACCCTACCCCTCTCCCTCTCCAGTTTCCAACCTCCCACCCCCCTCCGCTGCAGCTCTGACACCAACCTCACTGACCGAAGTGAATTGCATCCTATTTAATGCCCGGTCCGTAGCAAAAAACAGACACAGCATCTTTGATCTCCTCGCCTCTGACAAACCAGACCTGGTTTTCATCACCGAAACTTGGTTTTTTGACGACTTCACCCCAATCGCCAATGAAGCCTTCCCCCCCTGACTATTCCCACATCCCACTGAACTGTCCCTCTAGAGGAGGGGGAATAGCATTCGTCTTCAAGTCTCACTTCCACGCCAAAATCATCGACAATCAACACTCCAATCCTTCATGCAAATCACTCCTCGTTAAACTATCCCTCTCCCGTTCGTTCTCACACAACTTCCTAATAATCTACAGACCCCCTGGCTACGATAGACAATTCTCAAACAACCTCTGCGACTCTATTGCCACCTTCCAACTAAACCATCCCAACCTCACCCTTCTTGGAGATTTCAACATATGGCTCGACATCCCCACCAACCCTATGACACTCTCTGGTTGACGGTCTAGGCGTGATTAACCTCCAACACCACATAAACGGCCCGACTCGCTATAAAGGACATAGTCTTGATGCCATCTTTAGCTCCCACAACCGGATACATCTAAACCGCCCCACCCCGATCACCTGGTCCAATCACTTAATTGTTTCTTTCGTCATTCGCTCACCAGACCCGCTTCTCGTACTCGAACCTGAACCGCCGAATCTACGCAAATGCTGGAAAAAAATAATCGTTCCTGACCTAGCCGACGCACTCCTCCAGTCTCCTCCACCGACCTGCCAACTCAAACAACTAACCCCTGACGCCTTTGACTCATGGCTCAACACCTCACTAATGCTCCTCACACCCTCTTGCAAACCATCAGCCCGCCGTGGCCTGTTCCCTAGATGGTTCACACCTGATTTGATGACCACTAAAAAACTATATAAATTCCTAAAACCCAAATGGCAGAAAGACAAAACCCAAGAGAGCTGAGCCACCTTGGCCCGACACCTTCATCAGTACAAGGCCGAAATCCGGAAGGCAAAAAAAGCCCACTACAACTCCCGAATCCTAAATTGCAAAAACCCCAGCAAAGAACTTCACAAAATCATCACCGAATTCACCAAACCGGCATGCACTACCACCGTCCCGACCCCCTCACAATCACTGTGCGACTCACTCTCTCTCCACTTTTATGCCAAGGTTCTCGAAAGAACAAATGCGCTAACCACCAAACTGGCTCTCTTACATCCACCAGGCAACCCTCCCCACAGCCTGCGACCACTGTGCAACCAACATTTGACTCCTTTAGTCCAATATCACCCAAACAATTTCTCAAACTTCTCTGCTCGCAAACCTTCCGACACTCCGCTAGACCCATGCCCGCCCACAATCCTCAAAGAAATTTTCGCTTCTACCTGTGCAGGAGAACACGCAAGATCCATCATAAATGACTCCCTTTCCTCAGGTATTTTTCCCGATGCATTCAAAACGGTTCATGTCAAACCTCTAATATAAAAAAATCTTCCCTCGACCCTCTTGAGCCCAAAAACTACCGCCCCATCTCAAACACCAGGTTCCTTGCCAAACTCATTGACCGGACCGCCTACTCTCAACTAAATGCCTTTGTCGAAGCAAACAATCTCCTAGACCCTGCACAATCAGGCTTCAGAGCCCGACACGGAACTGAAAAACCACTGAAACCTCAATCTGGGATGACCTTAAAATCACGGCAGTCTCCACGGGATGCGCTGCATTAATCCTTCTCGACCTATCCACCGCCTTCGACACAATCAGTCAATCCTCCTCGACCGCCTCCACTGCCTAGGAATTCGTAGAACCGCTCTCAAATGGATAGCTTCATTCCTCAAAGATAGGTACCAAATAACACTACTCTCCACCTATTCCTCCCAAGCCCGACCAGTCAACACGGGAGTTCCACAAGGAGCATGCCTATCTGCCCTCCTGTTCAATCTCTACTTGATCACTCTCCCACCAATAATTCGTTCACACAACATCCTGTGTTACAACTACGCTGATGACACTAAACTAATTCTAAAACTCCTGAACTCAAAACCCAACTGCCGACTAGGGATGTAACGGTATAACGGTATACCGTTAAAGATACCGTGAACCACTTAATTGAACAACAATAACCGTCACATTGTTTATACCGGTATACCGTTAAGTGTGCTTTTCAATCTGATTTGGAAAGGCTGCAGTAAGCAAGTGCTGCGCAGTCTTGGTCTTGCACTGTTGGATGTGCCATCTTGCAAGCTGTATCAGTTGGAGCAGTTTTTTATGCCATTCCATAAACCACACGTGCCTGACACAAAATCAGTATGTTAGCAATAGGAAGAATAAATAAAGCGCCAAGAGGGAAAAGGATTTACTTTGGGTTGGCAGCTGTGGGGTTTAAATATTTATAATGGATAATGTTTGCTAAACATATGACAATGGGGGATTTCCGTGGTTCTATCATTGAATTTACATATAATAAGTCAAGAACAAAGTTATGGCAGAAAAAGTCACGAGTTCACAGCGCTTATACAGTGATTTAAGAAAATAAACATCAAGGCTGCGGGTATCTGGGCGGTGTGGGTGTACTGCCAATACACATCCACAGGAATAGTTGAAGAAAAACAAAGATGTTCCCAGTCTCACTGCGCCAAGAAATTATAATTAGTTGTTTGTGCAAAGAAAAGCTTTTCTTTGCACAAACAACTAATTATAATTTCTTGGCGCAGTGAGACTGGGAACATCTTTGTTTTTCTTCATATAAGTCACACTGCGAAGTTCACTCATCTGTGGGTATTCCCTGCTGCCATACCAAAGGGTAAGATGTCCGTGATTACTGAACACCTTTTGGCCCTCAAGTAAACTAAAGGCTGTATCGTAAAGAGTGTGCGTGTGTGCGAACAAGCGTATACTACCATCAGCCTCCATTGATCTGTAGCATGCAGGTTATAAAGATGGCAACATGTTCATCTTCACCATTAGCCAGTGGGGGAGCTAAAAGCCTAAATGACCACTTAAGGAAAGCTATTCAGTTTGCTTTGCCAGCGCAGCAGGCCTCCCCTCCTCCCCCTCCTCCTCTCCACATGTTTGTGTTTGGAGGAAGCAAGGGGTGGCATTTCAGTGGAAAGTATGTTGAAAAGCCCAATTCCGGCCCTGGGTGCCTAGTTTTGTTTGCGATGATAAATCTGACAATTTATGACCTTTTTAGAAAATATTTGTTAAGATTGGTTAACTCCACCTACTATACCGCGATAACCATGATATACCATCATTAGGCAAGAAGGTTATC
This sequence comes from Ambystoma mexicanum, assembly GCF_040938575.1. Classification (NCBI taxonomy): domain Eukaryota; kingdom Metazoa; phylum Chordata; class Amphibia; order Caudata; family Ambystomatidae; genus Ambystoma; species Ambystoma mexicanum. Next base: position 1,264,538,707 of record NC_090934.1, on the reverse strand, counting down.
GTACCGTCATAAAACTAATACCGTGACACCCCTACTGCCGACCAGACCTCGCTTCCTCGACATAGAGCCCTGGATGACCCAAAGCCACCTCCTGTTAAACCCCTCCAAAACTGAAATCATGGTATGTGGCAACTCCGAATTTCTGCCATACCATTACCCTGGCCATCTGCCATGGGCAACTCACTGACTCCCTCTAACTCAGTAAAAAAACCTTGGATGCACCCTTGACTCTGACCTAACACTCTCGCGCCAAGTCAACAACGTCTCAAAGTCCTGCCACTACCACCTTAAAACTCTTAGGCGAATCTTTCCATATATCTCCTTTCCCAACAGACTCTCTGCGGTCCAGTCAATTGTTATATCAAGACTGGACTACGCTAACTCCCTCTACCTTGGAGTCCATGCTTACCAACTGAATAAACTTCAAAGAGCACATAACGCCGCAGCCAAACTGCTACTAGCGCTCGGCCCGAGAGACCACATCTCCCCAGCCCTTAAAACTCTGCACTGGCCTCCAGTGGCCCAAAGGGTGACTTTCAAAACCTTATGCATTTCTCATCGAGCATTGCATAAAACCGGACCTCAATATCTTCAAGACAAGCTAAAACCCCATCACCCTCAACGTACTCTAAGATCGAGCTCAGCCGGCCTCCTAGTCATACCTAAAACAAACGCCGTCAGTTTAGACGGATCATCATTCTCAGCCTTGGCCCCCACGCTGTGCAATGCACTCCCACCCCACATCCGCCTAACTGGTGATCTAATGTCTTTCCGCAAACTACTGAACACTTGGCTCTTCCCCTAAAACCAACCCGTACACAAACTAACCCAAAGTGAATAACGGCATCTCAATGACACCAACCCAACAAACTACTAGATCTTGAATAACAGTAAGACAAATAACAATACAACATCAAGATCATGCGAGAAATCGAGAACTAATAACAGCTAATGTAAACTAAAAGGACAAACAGAATAGAACGAGTAAAGTAGATCAAAGCAGTGAAGTGGTTAAAAAGAATAAATCGTACAAAAACAGTAATGTGGTGTAAATAAATGAAATGGATGTAGGGAGTGCAATGGACAAAATGAACAAAATATGCGAAATGAATAAAGAGAAGAGGATGGAAAGATGAATACAAGGGATTGATGAGTACACAGACAGATGACACCGAATGTATGAGTGCATGGGATAAATGGAAAGTGCAGAATAGACGATTCAAGTACATGAGAAGAGTATAGTGCATGAAACAGATAGAGAGCACGGAACGGATCCAGTGCGTATGACAAGGGTCATGCCCTGAATCGGTAAGGCACAATGAATGAACGAAGTGAATGCAACGGATGAAATCGTTAGAATGGATGAAGCGCGTGGAACAGATGAGTGTGCTAAGCAGATGAATGCGTTGAGCAGAGGAGTGTGTAGAACGGATGATTATGTTGAGCGATGAGTGTGTAGAGCGGATGAATGTATAGAGCGGATGATTGCGTATGAGCGAACTACTTTGTAGAGCAGAAGAGTGCATATAGCAGATGAGTGCCTGGAAAGAACAAGTGCATAGAGCGGATGAGTGCGGGGAGCGGATGGGTGCACAGAACGGATGAGTCCGCAGAGCATGAGGGATGCGCAGAGCGGAAGAGTGCCCAGAGCAGGGGAGTGTGTAAGAACGGAGGAGTGTAGAACAGAGTAGTGGGTAGAGCGGACGAGTGTATGGAGCAGACGGAGGGGTGCGTGAGAGCAGGTGAGCGCATGAGTACGTAAAGCCTGAGAGGGCATAAAGCGGACAAATACCTTGAGCGGACGAACGCCTAGAGCGGAAGAAAGCCTAGAGCAGATGAGTGCGTAGGGCGGATGAGTGCTTAGGGCGGATGCGTGCCTGGAGGGGATGGAACGGGTGAAGTATGTGGATGGAATGGGTGATGAACTATGTGGATGGAACAAATGATGTATGTGAATAGAACAGGTGACGTATGTGCATGGAACAGGTGACATACGTGGATGGGACGGGTGAAAAAATATGTGGATGGAACGGATGAAGTATGTGGAAGGTACTGGTGTAATATGTGAAAGGTGCCGGGAAATATGTGGATGGTACGGGTGAAATACGTGGATGGAGTGCATAAAAGAACTTAGAAATACACGGAACGGATAGGAGTACATGGAACAGATTCGAATGCATGGAACGGATTCAAATGCGTGGAACGGATTGGAGTGTGTAGAACGGACTGGAGCGCGTGGAACGGATTGGAGCGAGTGCAAACAATTGGAGTGCGGGGAGCGGACTGGAGTGCGTGGAGCAGACTGGAGCGACTTAAATTAAATGGTTTGGAGTGCATGGAACATTTGAGAGCATGTAATCCATCATATCACATCACCACGCTTACTCTCTTCTTTAAACCACCATTCAACTAGAACACAGAGATACTATGACACCATTCGGTATAACTGTTCTCATACCAACATCTGCCTCATACTCCCCATCACTCTAACTAAACACTGCTGTTTATGCACCGCCCAGCCAGGTGTTCTCCTCAGGCATAACGCTGCCTCAATCGGTCTGGATAAATCCTGCCAGAACGAACACATACTCTTGATCTCTCAACCACCACACCTACCGCTAAGAAGCAGCTATTACACAAATGCCACACCAGCTGCACACATATCCGGTGCTCACACGCACCTTTGACTCTCTACTGACTCGAACTTCGGTTCCCAAGGGCGTTCAACCTACCAGCGCCTTCAGACCATACCAATGGTACATAAGGCGCTATATAAATGCAAAGTAACATAACAAAGTAACATAACATAATATCAGCCATACTAGGGAGAGGCTCGATTTGGAGGTTGAGGTCCCCCATAACTAGAATCTTTAAGGGTCTAGGTAAATTTAATCTCCAAGCTAACACTTTGTTCATGATCCTCTCCATGAGATCCAGTCCCTTTCCCGATGAGACCCTGTTATAGAAATCAATCATCAGGACTAGCTAGTCCCATAATTGTAAGCGGACTGCTAGGGCATCTGGGGAACCCATGTCTATTTGGGTAATAGATTTAAACAGGGCAATATTCACCCAAGACACCAGACCCCCACTCGGGTGACCTCTTGCCCCCTTGCTTGATAGTTTTAAAAACGTAGCATACCCTTGAATATGTGGAGGTTCCAGAGCCCAGGTTTCCTGGAGCCAAATCACCCTAAAATCCCTTACAAAATTAAGCCAGTTAGTATCAGATAGGTACTTGTCCACCCCAGCAATATTCCATGTGTGCCCGCGCGCCAGGTAAGATCAGACCCAAATTGTCTACCAACTGACAATTCAAAATTGCTTTCAGCGCCTGACATCCATCGCCAGGGTGAGAGCAAGTGGAACAGGGCTCTGTCCCTGCCCAGGGTGCCTGGACCTTCAGTTTCTGGTGTGCGCTTCCCCACTTCCACTGAGCCGTAGTAGTCTATGCTGAATTCCCCGGCTCACTAAAATAATACATGAGAGGTCCTGCCTACTCTTGCCTATTGGTATGTTCACTGCACTCATCCACTTTTGGGGAGGCAAAGCAAGCTGATGGTACTTGTTCACATAGACGGGGCTTACCACCCCAACCCTGAGTGTACCCCAACCTTGCTTGCCACGGTGTACAATACCATTCAGGAGTGGTTATCTTAATTAGTATCTTCATCTCAGAAGGAGAAAGCGATCGCTGCTCCATTTCCAGAATGCCCCTTACCAGGCTGGGTTCTATCAGGACAATTTTTATTGCTTCCTTACCTTTGGGCCTACTAGCTTTTCACATGACAGAATGTCGCTGTGGATTACTGACAGGCAGCCCCTCCTGGACTATTACCAATGGGCAACCTTGTTTGTCAGGCTGCCTCCACGCTCTTGACTCCCATCCTGGCTCTTAGGGACATTCACAAGATTAAAAAAATTATTCAATTGATTATCCAGGCCTCTATCAGGCAAAAGTGGAAAATTAGGGAACCTAACCTCATTCCTGCCCACCACATCAACCACTTGCACCTCCCTAGATGAGTGGGCAAGGGAGTGGTCGGATGGTGGCGAAGTCTGCACTAGCGCATCTCTTACAATACTGGGCCCTTTAATATTATCCGTCCCTTCCATCACTCCTCTTATAACCTCCTGTTGCGTCCCCACCCCTGGTAAAAGTGGGGTCCAGGACCTCAAATTCTCTACCAGATTTGACAAAATGTGGTAAAAGTTCCTCCTTTTCCTTCTGCATCTGTGCTAGAAACACACCACACCTATGAACCAAAAGGCCCAGAACAATTAAAATAGTTAGAATAAAACAATAAAAGCAAACACCATTAAAACCATAATAAAAAAGCTAGCTACCGCCAGAGAAAACCAGTAATAAAATAATAAATACAGTGCTGATGGAAAAGAACCCCACTTCAACCCACTTTGCCCCGCTTCCTCCACAGTCGGACAATTTTATCAAGCCCAATGTCTCCTGATGTATCCTGCTTAGGCTGGGCAGAGAAGAAGGGGTGGGGGTGAGGGGAGAAGGAAGATGTGCACTGTAGTGCGAGGCACGCCCGATAGCTTAAGATGGCTGCCAGAGTCTGACTCCCCCCTCCTCGCTTCTACGTGCTTTAGGAGCAATGCAGCCAGCAGTCCCCCAAACGTGCTTCCAGCAACGTGTATAGTCCTATGACCAAACTCTCCTTCAAGAGACTAAGTGTATGCAGGATGCTGTGTAAGCTAAATGAAAAAAGTACGGTGAGGAAAGTTTCCTTGCTGATGATTACTTTAGACGATCCTAGGGGGCTATGAAGCGCCGAATCCTTTGGGCCTTGCAACCTTACACTGCACTCTTTGTCTGCTCTTCAGCTCAATTGGTCCTCTCGCCAACCCGCGGGTCCAAAGCAGCCTCTCCCAGCCCTTGCGGAACTCCCAGCAAGAGCGAAACCTCCGTGCCCTTTTTTCACCTGAACTTTGGCCCTGCGGGTGTCAGCAGGAGTTTTATGAAGCAGGAGGTGGGATTGCAGAGTCAGCACCAGCAGTGTTCCTCCCAACAAGACTCCCGCACCCTTGTCCCTGCGGGTAAATAATGTTCATGCCACTCTCCTGATAAGGAGAGACTTAAAAACCATCCAATATCGCCCATTCCAGTTTCCTGAATTGGCTTTAACACATAAATCATGTAAACTGGTTTGGAGGTAATATAGTTTATCCACAAATGCTAGGCACTGTTGGACCCAACCTGTCGTTATAATTCTTAGCCCGTTTTCATCCAAATTGCAGTGGGCCCTTTTTGCAAGCAGACTATTGACTCCTGGCTGCACATTTTGACACCAAGTAACCTTGCATTGCATTAAGCTGCACAGTGTGGCATAATGCCTGCCCAGCAACACAAGGACAGACGGGCACAGGGGGAGTGCAGCTACAGACATTGAACATTTTATCAGGGTCATTCTCTTCCAAAAATGAGGACATGCACAAGTGGTATTCAGAAAAACTAGGAACGCTGCAAGCCGCTTGTCCCCAGGTTACACCTCAACACAGGCACAGGGCCCTAGCCATGTTTCTTCCTTCTGGCTGCACATTGGCATTAGCAAATTGTGACCGCTGGAATTCAATTAATAGCTGGCTTTATTTACAGCTATTAGGCACTCCATCCATCGCATCTTTAGCATCAATAAGGGCAGACATTATGGGAACGGAGGGGGCTGCTGCAGCTACACACCTAGACTTGTCCAAAGCATCCAATAATGACCAAATGGTTGAGAGAATAATTCTACCTTTATTGAAAGGAGATCCTGCAACATTAGAAGTTCATAGAAAGCTGTCCCTATGAAATGAACAAGAAAAAAGGGAGCAATTTGAGGACATAGCGACAGCCACTCATCAGTCACTAGGCAGAGATCACCTAGGAAGGAGACCTGCAGAGGCACAGAAAAAGGCTAGAAGGAAAGAAAGCCAGACAGAGACACACCAGCAAGGGAGACCCTCGAGAGGAAGGGCATCTTTTCAAAGTACATGGGGTGGTAGAACACAAACAAAACCAATCAGAGACAAAGGGGAAGTGTTTTAACGGCCCTAAGATTCATCCCCAAAAGCAAACTTGTGAAACACTTCTCAACTTAAGAATCCCATGGCCTCCACATTGGTACCTCTTCAAGTAGACAAGAACACACAGACATCAGCTTCTCCCGATAGAGGAAGAAAAATACCCAGAACATGAACCAAAGAGTGAGAAAGCCACAGGAGAAAGGGACACCCCTCAGCGGCAGGGCACTCACAGGGCTAGGCGACCTTGGGGTAAACCTAGATGGCAGCCCCATTTTAGACCAACAGACTATGATTTCAGAGATTGAAAAAAAATGAGAGGTCGACGGAAATATGGTACTGATGAGGGCTTATCTTATTCCCTAGAGGCAAAGACACCAGACCGTTCTAAAACTGAGGGGAAAGACGTGTAGGTTGAAAGAAAACACACAGCGGCCCTTCTAGTTCAACAACATGCAGAGTCCACATACTCAGCGAATCATTCCCAAGATTAAGCAACACAATTACCGATCTGATCGACTAGGAATCGGATGCAGACACAGTGGACTCGTAGCGATTGCTACAAACCTCCATTGAAATAATAAAAAGGTTGGAAAATGCCTCATTATCCCTACTCTAGGAGGTATTTCCCTACCTCAACCAAAATGTAGGGTCCGCCATGCGTCAAGATGTCCAAAGCAAAATGTCCTGTGTCCGAAATCCTATCCTAGCCCTCACACTCTAAAAATAACTATAAGGTGCTAAGCATTGTCTATGTTCACAGTTTCAGAGGATGACTCCCATCTCCAGGTTTCTTTCCACAACACAAACCGTTCAACACAATTCAGAATATTATGGGCATGTGTCTTCTCTCGTAATTCCCTTTTCATAATGTTACAACTTGGGTGAAGGTCCGAGACTTGAACACCTGGTATACTCTCCTGCCAGACTTCCTTTACATTCAATATACCTCATACGTCTAATTACATGGGTCTTCCTTAGGATTCTCTTTCTATACTTGGCTTTGCCTGGTATACTCTCCTGCCAGGCCTTTCTCATGAAGTTCACTTCACACACTTGCAGACTTGACTTTGCCTGGTATACTCTCCTACCAGCGTCTGAAATCCCTGCTGTGGGCTTGCTTCCACTTGCTTAGTGCTTTGCTTTCCTACGCGATGCTCCGAGCGAAGCGCCCCGGTGTCCCAGCTCCCTGCTACGGGCTCACCAGCTTTGTTTGTATGCTCCAGAGCTCCTCACAGTATTTGCTGCTTCCTCTCTGGTCATTACTGGCAGCTAGCATTTCTCCTGCTCTACGGTTCCCATGGTGCTGAAGGGGCTTCTCCTATTTCCTCATTCCCAACGCTTACGCAGGGCTTCTCTCTCGGCAGGATTTGGACAAGCACAACCTCCTCGAACAACTTCCTCTTGCGTGATCGTCTGCATTGGTAGGGAGTCATAACTCTGTCTCTCCATTCTCCAGTTGTGATCCTTTTAAATGTCCTGTGCTTGTTAGACACCTACAACCACTGGAGCGCGTCTCCAGCTTCTCAGCATCAGTGATCTGTATTATTCCAGTCATCTTCCTCATCCCAGTACTCCCATATACGTGGGAATGATAGGCAGTTCTTGACATGTCATAATGAAAGATGTCACTAGTACGTTTTGTGAATGGTTGGTGGAAACGATCACATTAAGCCATAAAGGAGTGAGGCTTGGAGGGAATAGCCCCAAAAGGGAAAGGGTGAAATGTGTTTTCAGATGACCATGCCGTGTTATCTCCTTGAGGGTCACCGCCCCCCATGTGGTCCTCCATCATACAGCCGCCCCAAGCATCAGTATCCGGTAGCAGCTGTCGTCCCTTGGCCACATGAGAAGAGGCTAACTACGGGAAAAGAGTGATGACATACCTGCTTGCTGCGCCAACTGGTTGCTTGCTACCCTCAGAGTCTCACTGGGTACCAGGCTCCCCCTGATAAGTCTCACCTGCACTTCCTCCTGTCCTACCGCGCACTTAGAGGCTGTAACTGCAACCTCTACAGTCCCCCGCCTCCTTTGCACTTACCAAGAGCCGCACTGCCCCAGCTGCACTTACTCAGAGCAGTGCTGCCCTGACTACACTCCACCTCCCTCCCCCTCCCCGGCACTTCTCTCTCTCTCTCTACCCCTCCACTTCGCATTGTCGCACTTGCACGATCTGAATGTCACAAGGCCTAGTAAGATCGTTTGTATTGTCCTCCTCTGTCTTTCCTCTCTTTTCTTGTCACGCCTTGACACAAACACTTGTGTATAGGCGTGTTATAAATGACACACCACATATCATCAGATTCATCACACGGTATAGAAGTCCTTTTAGATTCTGGGTCTGATATTTCTATATTTGAATGCAGCCACATGTTGGAACATACAAAGGCACACAGAAATGCACAAATAACTATGCCCACTGGGCAGACATTAGCAAACAATGTTAATGTTTTGGCAAACAATCGCTCTGTTTCTTGGCGAGTAATCCGATTATAGATTTTGGTGTCTTTGTTGCTTAACTAAAGAGTCCCTGTTGTGTTTGTCCAAGAGTAACAATAGAACTTTAAATGTAATCTTTAGATTTCATGCGCTTAAGGAAAGAAGATGCATTACATTTTTAATTTTTTTATTTCTTTTATTTTCTGCTGCTTTTGTAGTGATCAAAAACATGTTTGAGTGTGTTATTCAAGAGAAACCTTTGCAAGTTGTTCCAGAGAAACCTGTGAGTTATTCAAGAGAAACCTCTACACATGTTTCACCACTAAGTGTGGATCTTCAGGAGGTGAAAAGTGCTCATTTCTTGACTTACCCTGTTAAGAATCTCATTGACTTATCTGAAAATAAAATGTGTGAAAAGGGTTTGAAAAGTTGAATTTTATACAATCTTATTTCTACTATGTAACTAGTTGACTGTTTCCTAAGAATGTCTTATGTTTGAAACATGTGTAAAGATCCACACTTAGTGGTGAAACACGTGTAGAGTTTTTTCTCTGGAACAACCTAAACTCAAAAAAAATATATTTATCACTACAAAAGCAGCAGAAAATAAATTAAAAAATAAATAAAAAAAATTACATTTAATGCATCTTCTTTCCTTAAGCGCATGAAATCTAATGATCAAATTTAAAATGAGCAAATAATGATGTGCATTTTGTAACCAGTCACCTGGAAGGTGAACATCCCAAAGAGATTGAAGCACTGTTCTGGCAAGTTCCATATCCAATATATAGAACTTTATTTTGTTGTTATTTACGAGATTTAATCGCCTAGCGATTTTAACAAGAGAAAGTCTTTCAAATTGAAGGTAAATTGAGCAGCAGTTCAAAAGTTTAAAAGTCTAGTTTGTAGTAGAAGTTTAAGTAGTCATAGGTAATGTTACGGTTGTGTTGCCGATCGTTGAAAAGATCTGTTTGAGGGAATTTGCTGCCGCTATGGGCCAAGATGTTTTCTCCCCTCCAATAAAGCGAGACCACCAAAATTCTTCGTCCTGTATGTACGAATTCACCACGTGGTGTGTCAGGTATGGAGTTCTGACGCTTTGGGTACCTGGGCATGTCAATAAGTGTCGACTTGTTTCGGTCTCAAAGGGAGGCCCTGCAAAATCTGTAGTTCTTTCGCGACTGGCCTCTGATTATTAAAATTTCATTCGAAGGAAGGGGGTTTAAACGAGCCCTAAGAAGAGTATTTCTCAAGCTTCTACTAGGGTGTTTTTTTTTTTTTTTAAAGGGCTGGTTTTCATTCAGCTTTCTAACGACCACCTGAAGATGCGTTGCAAGTTTGTATGTCTATGCTTTTTCCAGGGTCAAGATCCAGTCTGCTTCATCCAACCTTTTTTTTGCTTTTGTGGGATTGTGAATCAGTTCCAGAGGTAAGCTACCAATCGTGTTCAGTTTTTCCTCGCAGTCTTTTTTCCATTTATTCAACATTTTACAGGAGGCTTTTGTCATTTCTGTTTTAAGGATGGCGAATATTAGTGGACTGGCTGGATCTATAATTTTCCTGTACAGCAGGATTCTGTTAAGGTCCACAATGGCTTCCAAAGAAGTTAAATTAAATTCTCGCCTATTTAAGACGATTGGCATTGATTTTGGTAGGCTTAATAATGTTCTCCAGTAAAGGCTTTCCAGAACACTCCAGATGGTTTTTGGAAGATATGGCATTGCTTCTGCGCTATATGTAATCGCTGGTGTTATTTTATTTCTGTAAAAGTTGATAACTGGTTGTAAAGAGTAACAACCATATTTTCTATCAACTGCTTTAGCTTGTGATATTAGCCATCTCATTTTTTTATGCAGGACGTTTTGCATTGCTTTTTCTGTTATGGTATTGTTCAGCGTAATTCCTAAGTATTTAAACTCTGAGACTTTTTCCACGCTGCTCTCATTCAAAAACTATTGGAAACACTCTTTTTTTTGTGCGTGTTTTTCCAAGACCATTGTCTTGGTTTTCGTTTTGTTAATCTCAAAATCGTTTGAAGATGCATATTTTGAGAGCGAATCCAGCTGGCGCTGTAGTCCAGTAGGCGCGTAGTCCAGCTGGATCAGATCATCAGCGTAGAACAATCGTGGGACTTTTGTCAACCCAATTGTCGGTGGAAATGATCGGATTTCACTGCTGGCATATTAGTAATACCCCATGTAGGCCAAAAAGAGTGCTGGAGCTAAGGGACATCCTTGCTTTAGCCCTCTGGCAGTTGGTTTGCCTGGTGTGAGTAGCCCCTGATTATTCAGCCGCACTTGAATACTGGTGTTAGTATAAACAGCTTTTATTGAGCCTAGAATTCCAGTCTGGCATTTCCAGTTTGATAGTTTCTGCCAGAGTTTAGTTCAATTTACCAGGTCTAATGCTTGGGTAAAGCCTATGAAAGGGAGGAAAACATGCCGGCCTCCTTTAAATTTCTTTGGTTTCAGGGTACTTAATATCATAATGTTCGCACTTGTTCCTGCCAATTTCTTGAAGCCCGATTGTAATACATCTGCACAGGGGGCGGTGTTTTCCCATTTCTGGAATTCCTTCAGAAGAGGGATCGCGTACACCTTTCCAATCACGTCTAGCAAGGCAATAGGTCGGAAGTTGCGCTGATCATCCCTGCAGCCTTTTTTAAATACAGGCACTATAACAGATGTAGTCCAAGATGTTGGAATTTTCCTACTTTCGGCACATCTTTTAAATACAAGACTTATGAGGTTGCTCCATTCTTCAGGAAATGCTTTTAGGTCCATATTTGTTATTCCGTCAGGTCCCGAAGCTCTCGTTTTTTAGTTCGCATATTGTTGCTAGAATTGACTCGTCATGGAGTTCTGCCCAGGGTGTGTTTGGCTCTGGGCTCTTCCCTTCAGATGACGTCAATGGTGCTTTAAAAAGGTTAGCATATAAGTTTACCCAGTTTTGTTTCCGAAATGCCATTTGTTAAGGCTGCATCGCAGTTTTCTGCTCATTGTTCTGATGAGTGTCCAGAAGTCATGAGAGTTCCCCTTGTTAATGCTTTTCAGCATATCCTTCGAATCACGCTGATATGATGACCGGTACGATTTCAACCAAGACGTATATTTTTTTTTGCGTTGCCATGGCTAGCTCTTTGTCTTGCTGTTAAAACAGGCTGCTAGTTTTTTCGCTTTACGAACTTCGTTCTGTTTAAGCTGCAAGCTACATGTCAAAAATATGGGTGTGCTGCTTTTCGTCTTGCCCCATTTTGTTTGGGTGTTTACGGGTTTCGATATGGTTCTAAGAGCGGCCTATAGTCCACTTGGGCCAGATGCGATATCACTCCTCTTGTTTCCCTGGCTTCTTTGTAGGCTTTTCTTAGATCTTTGACGTTTCCTACGGTTAGTTTCAATCGATTTCCCTGGTTGTTAAGCTCCAAGTTTGTCGTAAAGTAGGTCTTTGTTGCATGGACTGAGGACCATTTTATGTTTAACAGATTTTGGTAGCTTTGTGATGTCTTTTTAATGTTGGCTGATGTCACCTTTGGCAAGAGGGACTTTGATACAAAGATGTAGTCGATTGTTGATTTGGAAGTCCCTCTTTCCCAAGTTGGAGTTCCATTTGTTTCGTTAATTGTACTTGCAGTGTCAAAAAGTTGTTTTGATGCCATTCGTTTAGTCCATGCTTTTCCTCGTGCTTTTGACAGGGTGTCGTACCTTGTCGCTTTTTCGCCATGTGTTACCAGGTGGCAATTTGTGTTGAGGTCGCCACAAATTTTCAGGTGAACCCCTTTAAAATCCAGATAGGCTGAGTCGATTGTTAGCTACCATCTCTAGTAATGCCTCCGAATGGGGGTCTCGCGGGTTCCAATATATTTTGATCATCAGTATTGGAGTCACACTGGAGTTCGTCGAGAGATGTTCCAGGTTTGTCCATGAAAGCAAAACCACCAGAAGCAGGGAGGTCGCTAATATTACTCTATCTGTAGAGCACTACCTGAGCGAACCGCCGTCAACAGGCCCGAAGAGGGGTGACACATTTCTCCTTTGTGTGCCGGCAAGAAGGCTATCTCAAAGCCGTCCAGAGTCGGTTTTTCACTCAGCCACGTTTCCTGAAGGCATAGTATATCGTAGGTACCTAGGTCTCTCCTGGAACCATTAGGTGCTTAAACCCACGGTTATTCCAGCAGCCTAGGGACAGTGTTGTTGTAGTCTGTTGAGGTGCAAGTGTGGTTCTGATGGTACTCCACGATAGGCTACCATTGTATGTGAGACAAGCACCAAGAGGTGAAGAATTAGTGATAACTGCCTTTTCAAAGGAAGTAAGTGCGGATCTAGTTCAAAAATATGCACAAGAATAGGTAGCACTGGGAGCAGCACAACTGTTTAAAAGCAATGTAGCACATGATCTGGAATGTCCAGCGCATGCGATTAATTCAGTGCTACAACCACCCCCCACCACAGAGGCAGTATCCAGTTAAGCCACAAGCAATTGCCCACATACAAACCAAAGTGGACCAATTCATGCACCAAGGGGTAATTTTATAGCAAGCATGCCCACATAATAATCATTTGTTGCCTGTTTTAAAACTGGGTGGTACTTATTGTTTTGTTTTAATTCATACAACTTTAAACTCACATTGTAAGAAAGAGGCAGTCCAAAATCAACACAGCTCGGGACTCCTAGCTAACTTACACAGATGCAAATACAAAACAAACCTTGATCTTGGTAATGGATAGTTTACACAACCTTTAAGTGTGGAGAGCCAGAAATATACTGCATTTACTTTTAAGGCAATGCATTTTGAATTCACTAGAATAATGGAGCGGTATAAAAATGTGCCCAGCATATTCTCAAGTAGAATACAGAGTTTGCTGGCAGACATCCCTAACTGTTTGCAAAATGTAGACTACTTTTACATCACCCATGAGAATCACAATGAACACTTTCAACAAGTGAATTTAGTCATTTGCACGTTGGTTGCAAAAGGGTACCTGATTAACTTCAAGAAAGCTAAAATAGCTCATTGTGAGGTTACCGTCTTAGGTTTCACTCTCACAGACGAGGACAGAGGCTTGCCAGCAGATTTTCTTGAGAAGTGTGCCAGGATATGTCCTCCTAAAACACTTAGACAATTGCAGGCCATTTTAGGTCTTAGGCCTTGGCAGATCTTACGTGTCCAATTTTGCCACGCTAGTTAAGCCATTGTATACTTTCATAAAAATATATTTCAAAGCAGCTCATTGGTTACTAGAGCACACACATGTTGCACCATATGTACTCATTGATGAATCAAACTGGTCCTTTGCAAGACAGGAACACAGATTTACTTACCCATGGTAACATTCTTTCGACTGGATGTTCCTCCCACACATTCCTTATCTTTGATATTTCCCAATCTCCAGCTTGCTGCCTCAAAAAATTCTTTTCAGTAGAGGGCGCTGTGCGTCGATGCCTGGTCGAGTCGATGTCTCTCCCTCTTGACGTCGACTTCACTGCAAGTATAAGTAGGGCACGCAGCGCCCGTTGGCCTCAGTTCCGTTTTGACAAGTGAAGCACCGTCTTGTGTTTGATGGATACTCCCTTTGAGAGAGCAAAGATTGCAACTGCAAGAGAAGTTTTACTGCGGGGTAGGTTGGGAGGAGCGATAAGGAATACGTGGGAGGAACATCCAGTCGAAAGAACATTACCATGGGTAAGTAACTTTTCTTCAAATGGATTGTGTCCTCCCACGTATTCCTTATCTTTGATACACTCACAAAGCAGTTTCCATAATTGTTAGGAGGGAGTAAAATGTAATGTGATCATGTATGCACAGAGTGTAATACTGCTTTCCAAAAGCAGAATCTTGGCCTGTGGAGGAGTCTAGACTGTAGTATTTAGTAAAGGTGTGTACAGACGACCATGTGGCAGCTGCACATATATCCTTTATCGGAACTCCCCTCTGCAAAGCAGACGAAGTTGCAACACGCCTGGTCGAATGAGCTGTTAGATGTTCTGGAGGGTCTTTACCGGCCAGTCTGTAACCTTCCGATATGGTTAAAATAATCCATCTGGAGATGGGTTTGTTTGGTGATGGATAGACCCAATTTGTGACCGGAATAGGTGAAGCACTTTCAACAATTAACTACACAACGTTTACACTAACCTGGATCAGAAGCCGGAGAAAGCTGCACTGGAGAAGAATCCCCTGGGCACTAGACCCTCCCGCGCTGTATTACAGTGAAGGGACTTCCAGTGCCCAAAGGGAAAACCTCCTGGGGAAGAAAACCCTGGATGTCATCCGATTTCTTTCAAGATGTGGAGGCTGTAGCTTCGGACCATCAGCTGGAGTGCGGTCTGAGTATGGATGACCTATTTTGTATAAAGAAAGGAATTAGTACAAGGTTGTTCGTGATTTGATAAAGGCAGAGATTATTTTCCTTATTACCTAGAATCATGCCGTGGTTTCTGGGATTGTCTTGGGCAGCAGGATATGGTCCTGAAAGAAAAAGGCTGTATCTTAAATGAGAGAGAGGTTATGAACATGGCTCTATATTCTGAGGGTATGAAGGAAAGCAATGTAGGGAAAGCGGTGTACCAAGGAGCTACTGATGACAAGCGAGACAGGATAATGCTGTTGAGAGGTAAGCAGGGAGGGGTTCTGGGCTTGTACGATCTGCGGGCTGAAAGGAAACCCACAGGAATTAAAGTATGGAATGTTCCCCTTGATAGAGTCTATGCGAGCGAGAAAAAGAACTCTACCGTTGCTAAGCACGGAGATGTCGTGAGTGTCAAGGATCAAATGGCGTCCGATGTTGATCGGCAGGGATTGCCCCCAAAGGTTTCCTGGGAAACAATATGTACAGCCTACAGTGGATAGAAAAAAGACAATTGATTGATATAGAAGGAGCGGGAAGCCGTATGAATTGTATGTGTACGGCTGTAAGTAAATGGTGTCCGGACCGTAGCCTGGCAACGCGTGAGCGTACCAGGAAGTAAAGCCGTAGCAGTTGGATCGTTGGAGTCACAGAGATGATTCGAATGTAGGGACTAGGATAAAAGAAAGGAAGAAAAATGAAACTATAGTTTTCAAGGGATCAAAGGGTAGGAATATCTAGAAGCGTACTCGCAATGCGCCGACTATGGAGTGAAGTGACGTGCAGCTCTGCTGAAAACACAGCCTCATAACTGTTCTTGACTGGAATGGAGGGCGGAGCTTGATGTGACACAGGGACTGAAGCTCCAATGCTGCTCCCACACCAGCGCGCCATGTTGGGAGGCTTATAGAGAACACCATGGATATGCCTCCAACATCTCCAAAGGGACCAACGATGCCCTCTAGGCATAACAATAGCCCACACAAAACTGGTCATTCTGCTGCAGTTTTGCCAATCTGGAAATGGAAAAATTCAGTGCACGTCTAGGGTCGAGTCTGTGAAGTCTTTCTACCGGTTTCCCTGGATGCGGTGGAGGACAAAAAGATGGTAATGTTATTTTCTGAGTAATATGAACCTCAGAAACAACCTTGGGGAGAAAGGTAGGCTTCACTTTTAGTACCACTCTGTCTTTATGAAAAATAGTATGAGACGGCTTGCAGGATAAAGCCTGTAGCTCACTCACCCTTCGGGCTGATGTTATTGCCACTAAGAAAAAGTTTTTCAAAGTAAGAAGTCTTAATGGACAAGAATGAAGAGACTCAAAAGGAGCATCCATTAGAAAGTTTAAAACCAAGTTGAGATCCCACAGTGGGACATGAAAGGGGGTCAGAGGGTAAACATTAGTTAATCCCTTTAGGAATTGTATTCCCTGAGGAATCTTAAAGTAGGAGACTTCCTCTGAAGTGCGCTTGAAAACAGAACGCGCTGACAGGTATCCCTTGATGGCACCAATCTGGAGCCTGAGATTTTCCAGATGTAATAGAAAAGATAACACCATTGGTGCATTACATGAAAGGGTCAATATTCTTATATCTACGCCAGCTGCAGAACGTATTCCAGTGGCAGCGGTATAAAGATTTGGTTGCTGGCCTTCTGGCTGAAAGCAAAACCTCCATTACATCGTCCGGGAGGTCCCAATCCTTGTATCTCAGCCTCTCGGAAACCATGCGTGAAGGATTAGTCTGGATATCCGGATGGAGAACCCGACCCTCCTCTGGCGAGAGAAGCGCCTCTTTGTGCAAGGCGAATCGGAGGGCAGATGGACGTGTCCAGAAGGTCCGGGCACCACGTCCTCCTGGCCCAATCGGGGCAATTAGGGTAATGGATTTCCTGAACCTCCCCAACCTCCCGATTACGTGAGGAATGACGGGGACTGGTGGAAATGCATACAGGAGTGGAAATTCCCAATCCACCACAAATGCATCTCCTAGAGCTCCTCTTGGGGGAAATGATTCCCTTGAGGAGTACAGCTCGCACTTCCGGTTGGCACCGGGTGCGAACTCATCCACTTGAGGGGTTCCCCAAAAGGTGAAGATCCCTTGAAGGACTTCCTGAGCTAGTTCCCACTCATGGGAGACTGTGCTCTGCCTGCTCAGAGCGTCCGCCGTTGTGTTCGTCTCTCCGGCTAGGTGAACTTCCGACAGAGCGATTCCTTCTTGTATTGCCCCGAACCAGAGCTGCATTGCCTCTCTGCATAGTGGGCCATACACCTTCTATCTTGTTGAGGTACTACTTGGCCACTGTGTGTCCATCAATATCAGGACATTCTTTCCCTGTACAGATGGAAGGAAGGCCTTCAGGGCTAGTCCGATTGTCCTCGGCTCTAAAAGGTTGCTATGTAGTTTCGACTCCGATGGAGACCAACGACCGCTGATGGTCAAATTGTTGGTATGGGCTCCCCACCCCGTGAGTGAGGCGTCCGTCACTACTGTTATCTCCGGCCATGGTTGCCAAAACGGTTCTCCTTTTAAGGTGTTTTCCTGACAGACCCACCACTGAAGATCCAGCGAGACTCTGGGATATGTAGGAGATCTGACATCCTTCCTGAGACTTGTGACCACTGGGTCCTGAGAACCCATTGGAGAGATCTCCTTCTCAGGCGAGCCTGTGGCAGAAAAATACAGGATGCCAAAAGGCTGAGCAACCTCAGAAAATCGAAGGCCGGTAGATGTTGGGCATTCTGGAATTTGGTCACCATCTGCAGAATGTCTTGCACCCTCATCTCTGGTGGCTGGCTTTTCCCAGGGAAGTATCCGGGACTGCTCCGATGAATTGGAGTCTTTGTGATGGTATCATGTGGGACTTTTTGAAGTTGAGGGAGAAGCCCAGCCTGTGGAGGGTGTGGCAAGTATAGCTGAGATGACCCAGGACTTGTTCTCGGGAACTGGCCCTTATCAGTCAATCGTCTAGGTAGGGGTAGACGTGAATCCCCCCTCTCCTGAGACTCGCTGCCACAACCGCCATTAGTTTGGTGAAAACCCTCGGGCGGAGGTTAGCCCAAATGGCAGAACCCGAAACTGATGGTGAGAAATTCCAATGGCAAACCTCAAGTACTGCCTGTGCTTGTGATGGATCAGCACATGAAAGTAAGTATCCTGGAGGTCCAATGATACCAACCAATCCTGGAGTTGGGGGGCCTGAATGATCTGAGAAAGGGTTACCATCTTGAACCTTTCCTTCCTGAGGAAGTTGTTCAAGTCTCTTAAGTCCAAGATGGGTCTCATCCCTCCGTCCTTCTTTGGAATTAGAAAATATGGGGAGTACCAACCCTTGTTCCTCTCCGCTACAAGTACTGGTTCTATAGGACCTTTCTCTAGCAGTGTTAAAATCTCCTGCATAAGGAGCAGATCTGGAACCTACAAAGAGTTGTTCCCCGGTGGATGACTCTGAGGTTTTTGCAGGAAAGGTAGGCAGTAACCGTGGTCAACTGTTTCCAATGCCCAGGCATCTGAAGTAATAGCCTGCCATTCTGCTGTGACAACCTGCCTCCCACTGCAGTCTTGTGAACGAAGACCTCAGAGGTTTTGGTGCGCCTGACGCAGTGGCTGAAGATAAGGCAGCCCCTACTGTTGCGGTCTTCGTACCTCTACCCCGTCCACCACTGGGGAACTGTCTTTGTCCTCTTTGAGCTGGCTGGCCTCTGCCCCTTCCCAATGCGGAATAATAGCGAAAGGACCTTCCCCTCGAGGGCACACCTGTGGGGAGGTTTGGAGTTTGCCTTATTGCAGCTCCAAGGGATTTGGCCGCCGCCTTGGAAGTTTGCAGCTTCTCCAAACTTATCAGCTTTATTTCCAAATAGATGTGTGCCGTCAAAGGGCATGTTGAGAAGTCTGGATTGTAACTCTGCAGCAAATCCTGACTTCCACAACCACGCAAATCTGTGGATCACTGTACTAGCCGCCATAGCTCTGCTGATGCTGTCAACAGAGTTGAGACCAGTCTGGAGGGATTCGCACATAGCGTCTTTCCCATCCTTGACAATGTTAAGGAAACAGCCTTGTTCCTCCCCTTCGAGGATATGGTCAGCCACCATAGAAATGCAGTCCCAAAGGGTGTGGGTAAATCTCACTAGCGTGCATGTAGCATTGGCAGATTTTAAAGCCATACTGCCGGCCGAGAAAACCTTCTTGGCCATGGTGTCATAGCAGTTATCATCCCTATCCTGCGGTATCGTGGGATATGCATTTTGTCTACCTGAGGAAGTGGCTGCCTGCACTACCAGGCTTTCTGGTGCAGGATGCTTTGAGAGGTAGAGAGGGTCAGAACAAGAAGCTCTGTATTTGGTTGTTAGTTTTTTATTTAAGGCCGGGACAACCTCAGGTGTTCCCCAATTGGACGTCACTCTCCTCTGCAAAGCCTGATGGAAGGGGACAATTGGGTCCTCATGTGGCCCTTTGTCTAATATATCTGTTAAATCGTCCTTTTCAAAAACAGGCGTGGGTCGGACCATCCCATATACTCCATGACTCTTGTCATGTGCTGTCTGTATGTTACTTCAGAATGGTCCCCAGGATCTGCCTTTCCAAAATCCATTTCAGGAGAAGTATCAATATCACTTGCTTATTGAAGATAATCTTGCAAATTCTTCATGCAAGATTCTTCTGATATAAGTTCATCCGGCACAGATGGTGTCCCATATTGCAACCCAAAGGGTCTTTCTACCTCAGAGGACTCCGCTGGGTCTTCATAAATTGAAGATAGTGTTTTAAAGTACTCTGTACGTGGTTGTGGTGCATATGTTTTTTCAAATGAAGCAGATATTATGGAAGTCATAACTGGAGCCGGAAACGTTGAAATCGTCCATGTAGACATCGATGGTCTCGACACAAGTGCTGATGGCATCGTTATCGTCGATGTCTTCGACAAATGTGTCGAAGGGATTGACACATGTGGCGCTGAGGAAGTCGACACTCGAAGCGTCAATGGGTTCTCCATCGGTGGCGTCGAAGACGCACTCTTCAGACCTGGTGTATAGATTTCCTTTGGTGTCGATTTTGTGTTTTGAGGAGGCTTTCTTGAGGGGCGAGATCGCTCTCGAGGAGGTTCAATGTCCGGGTCCGAGGACGCACAGCTCTTCTACTTCTTTCAATTGGTGCATCGCCTCTAGGTGTTGTTGAAGGGGACAAGGCTGCGTTCTCAAACACCTTCTTCATACAGAGCCTAAACTCCTCCCACTGAGCCAGGGTACTGGATTTCAAAGGGAAAACGACAGTTCGGGTGAACTAGATGACACAGTGGACAACAACCTATGGCACCTCTTCTTGCCATGCCTCGAAGACGAGGAATGATGCGAACCACTTCTCGAACGGGATGGGGAGCGTTTAGACCTCTTATGACGAGGAGACGTTGGTCTCGACTCGTCTAACGATTTACGTTTAGAAGGGATAGCAGGGGATTTTTGAGGCTTACATCTCACCAACTTCCCTTTGCGCTTTCTCAAGGCCTTGGCCGTCATCGACAGGTAGTCCTCACACTCTGAACATGGATGGTCTGACCCTATACACCACAGGCAGATCCTGTGCGGGTCCATCACTGACATTTTTGCACATCATTCCCGGCACTACTTAAATCCGGCTGAGGAGTGGACGGTGCCGATGATGAAGCCATATTGCGTCAAAAACTCTATGAATTTTTGAAGAAACTGAAAGTAAGAATCTGACTAGGAACTAGGCGTCACATTACTGAAGCTGTGAAGAGCAGAAAAACTGAATTTAGGCTAACGGGTGCTGCACATGCTACTTATACCTGCGATGACGTAGAAGCTTCCGACGGACATCGAATCGACCAGGCATCGACACACAGCACCCTCTGCTGAAAAACAAATTCTGAGGCAGCAAGCTGGATATTGGGAAATATCAAAGATAAGGAATATGTGGGAGGACACAATCCGTTTGAAAATGCAGTCACATATATGGTTTGTAATTTAGGTTAGATTAAGCCAATTGCTTATATGTCTCATGTGTATTGCATACCTGAACTGAGGTTTACACCTGAGGAGAAGATCCTCTCTGCAGTTTAGATTATTATTCAGAAAGAGCCCCCCGAGCAGTGAATAGAACTTTCCACATAAATAAACTTTACTTTCAACTTGAGGCTGCCACAAGAATTTGGGTGCCCAATGCAAAAACATTGCACAATAGATGGATTCAATGTTCAGCATCTCCAGATGCTCCAGATGTAAACTATCATTACAAAGCAGAATTGCAAAGAATGAGTGGTTTCACTTGGACAATGGCTACTGTCACACTCGCCTGTGTCTCTGCAGGAGCTACGGATTTGCCTCCTTTGACCCAGAGTACTCACTTCCCCTGTTCCACCTGGAGGAATACCTGTCAAATACAAGATGCACACTAAGATTTAGGTTCACTTGATTCCCCTGGGCTCCCCCCCTTCTCTCTAAAAATGTACTGTGATGTCCCCCAAAGGGCTTACCTTGGGTTTTAGTGAGGTGCGCACTCCATCCTGCATTAGCAGGGGCGTGATTCTATGGGGGAATTTGTAGCCCTACACACATAGGAATGATGCCAATGTCTGTTTGCCGCGTTCTGATGCAACACGCTGTTATGGCTTCACAGCGAGGCAGAGTGTTCCATATGCTAGTTACTTCACTAGCAAGAAGTTCTTTCCACACAGCAAACGTTGCGCAGAGGTTTTGGAGAGGCCAGTACTGTCCGAATTGTCTTTATGTTGTCAAGGTACCTTGCGAAGGCTTGCGCAGCGTGTAGAACTCTGAACCGCCGGTGGATAGGCGGGGCATTGCTAGGGCGCACCAAGTAATGTCTCTCCTTTCTTTTGCAGGAATGGATTGTGGAGTGCTCGAGCTACGAGTCTGGATTCTGAGCAACTGGTGAGCCCCGGAGGTTCGGGTAAGTATGTGTGGCGTTACTGGAGCGAGCGCACTAAATAGTGTCTCTCCTTTCTTTTGCAAGAGTTGGAGCGCTCGGGCTACGAACCTGGATTCCAGGGTAGCGGGAAGAATCTCGGCGTTTCGGTGAGTATGCGCAGCTTTCCAGTAGTACATGCGCTCCGCATAATGTTCTTCTTTGTGCTTGCAGGCCCCGATGTAGGTGTTACCTCGTGTCCGGGGAAGGCTGCTGGGTGAAAGAAGCACAGAGGATGATCTGGAGCGGGTAAGCAGAAGCAGGATGATCCGGAGCAGGTAGGAAGCAGGAGGATCCGGAGCTGGTAAGCAGAAGCAGGATGATCCGGAGCAGGTAAGCAGAAACAGGATGATCCGGAGCAGGTAAGCAGAAGCAGGATCACGGTGAGTGTGTTGTTGATGCAGCTTACAGAAATCAACACGAAACACTGGAAGAATCTAGGGTGTGGCTTATATAGCCAGCCACACCCGAACACTAGAGAGCTCATGGATTTTCATACACTTCCTGTTTGGCAACAGGAAGTGGTAACCAGGATGTAACTAAAGAATATCAGGAAGGAGCTAGAGGGAGTTATCGGCTATGAGATTTTGTGTGTCTGTGTGTCTATGCCAGGCCTGCCAAGCCTCCACCCAGCTTGCCCTAACTACATGCCTGGTACTCAGGACAGTCTTCCCCCTCAAGACCCCTCCCAATGGTGTGTGAGTGGGTTTCAGCTTGTCAGGATTGTCCCGATGGAATTTCCGCACCAATTGGGGAGCATGCACATGTGTGCTGGGTTCCCATGATCTCTCCTGGGGTCTGTACCCCTTAGTCAATCAAGTAATACAAGGTCTTTCGTACTAGTTTGGAATCTAATATGTTCTTAACCTGATATTCTGGTGCTTCTTCACCCACGTGTATGGGTGCGGGAGGTGTGGAGGTTCGGGTTTCCGGGTGTACTGGCTTTAATAGTGGCACATGAAATACGGGATTTATGCGCATATGTTGAGGTAACGCCCGTCTCACGGCTGCAGGATTAATCACTGTCTCAATCGTATATGGGCCGATGTATCTAGGCTGAAATTATTGGGGCCTTTTAAAGCAATGTGTCGAGATGCCAGCCAGACCAAGTCTCCCACTTGATAGTCTGGGGCTTTTCGTGGGTGGCGATAAGTGTTTCTTTTCTGTGTCTCTTTGGCTTGCTGTAAATTCTTGCTGGCCTTTCTAGCTGCTTCAGTGATGCTGGCGTGCAGGTTCTTTACCGCAGGCATATCAATGTTTTCTGGCGGGTCGTAGACTGATGTTCTGGGGTTCCGACCATATACAGTAAAAAAAGGTTTTGCTTGGGTTGTTGAGTATGTTGAATTGTTGTAGGCATATTCAGCCATCCATAGTATTTCTGTCCAACTTTGGCTTGTTTGGTGTAATAGACAGCACAGATACTGCTCCATGGTCTGGTTCGTGTGCTCGGTTTGGCTGTCCGTTTGAGGATGGTGACTAGAGGACGGACAGATTTCTACTCTTGCCATGGCACAACATTTCTTCCAAAAACGTGACACAAATTGGTTGCCTCTGTCAGAGACGATTACGATGGGAAATCCGTGTAACTTAACAACTCGATCTAGAAACACCTGCGCCAGGGTCAGAGCTGAAGGAATACCTTTCAGAGCTATGAAATGGGCCATTTTGGAGAAGAGGTCCACTAGTACGAGGAGGGTATTATAACCTGAGATGGGAGGTAAGTCGGTGACAAAGTCCATTGATACTGTGTGCCCGGGTGCTGGTGGGGTGGTGACTGGCTGAAAGAGGCCTGCTGGTTTTTTGCCTGGATGTTTTGTATTGTGCACACACCTCACAGGTGCCTACGAAGGTAGCAATATCATCTCACCAAGTTGGCCACCAATACGATTTACTTACTTTCTTCATGGTTTTGGCTATACCTGGATGGGTTTCTAACAGCGAGTCGTGATAGTTAGACATCATTACTTGTTACAGATCCTTAGTTGGAACGTAGAGACGTTTTCGATAACGTGGTAGTTCGTCTTGAATGGTGAATTGTTCTCCCTTCTTGTCCCAAGCCCGTAGGTCTTTTTCAGTTACACTTTTTTTTATTGCTTCTCGCAGTGTGTCTAAGGAAGAAGGGCCAATGCACAAACTGAGTATTTTGTGGCTAGATACGATCTCCACTGGGTTAGGGGCATTATACGCTTCCTCTTCTGTGCCAATGCGGAATAACGCATCCGCTTTCCCGTTTTTAACTCCGGGGCGGCAAGTGATCACAAAGTCATATTACATTAATGATAAGGCCCACGGAGTTGTCTTGAAGACTAACCTTTCACGGAGTGTAAGTATTGCAAGTTCCGATCTGTTATTATCCTGATTGTATGTTTTGCTCCAAGTAAGTAATGTCGCCATTCGTTCAGTGCACTCGTGATTGCTAGAAGTTCTTTCTCAGGAATCGCATAGTTTAATTCTGCTGGGGAAAACTTTCTTGACCAGAAGGCAATGGGATGAAGGTATCCTGTTTTGGGATTCTGTTGTGACAATATGGCTCCCATGGCGATGCTTGAGGCATCAGTTTCCACTATGTACGGTAAATCAGGCTGCGGGTGTTGTAGTATTGGGGCCGAGGTATATTTTTCCTTGAGAGCTCGAAAGGCTTCTTCCGCCGCTGGTGTCCATTCGAATTTCCGGTGTTTACGCAGCAGGGACGTAATTGGGTGTACTACATGTGAGAATCCTGGTATGAAGCGTCGATAGAAATTCGCAAAACCTAGGAAACTCTGTACTCCCTTTCCAGACGTCGGTGAGGACCAAGTGAGGATTGCCTCCACTTTTCTATTGTCCATCTTGATTCCCTGTGGTGTCAGCATGTATCCCAGAAACTCTACCTCGGTAAAGTGGAAGGAACATTTTTCAAGTTTTGCATACAGTTGGTTTTCACACAGTTTGCGGAGTACAGCTCGTACATGGGTTACATGTTCTTGGGGAGTGGTGGAGTAAATCAAAATGTCATCGATGTAGACGACTGCACAGACGTCAAGGAGTTCCCGTAACACATCGTTCATAAAATACTGGAACGCAACCGGGGCATTGCAAAGCCCAAACGACATGACCTGGTATTCGTACAGGCCACAGCGGATCCGGAACGCAGTCTTCCACTCGTCCCCTTTCTTAATGCGTACCAGGTGATATGTGCCACGTAAGTCTAGTTTTGTGAACATTTTTGTTTGTCTCACCTGGTCTATGAGTACTGGCATCAGAGGTAATAAGTATTCTTGATGGTGACTTGATTTAGGGCCCGGTAATCGATAAATGTCCTTAAATCCCCCCTCTTTCTTGGGTACAAAGAAACATGGGGGGGACGGCAAGTGACTTAGAAGGTCTAATGAAACCGTTGACAAGGTACTGATCTAAGTAAGCTCGTAAATGGGTGTTTTCTTCCTCGGTTAACGCATGAATGCGACTGCAAGGTACTTGTGCCCCTGGTAGCAGATCGATCTGGCAGTCATAAGCTTGATGTGGGGGTAACGTATTAGCTTGCTCCTTAGCGAACACCTCCTGAAACTCCTGGTACTCTGCCGGTAAGGTCCCCACCAAACCTAATCCTGCTATCTTTTCTTGTAAAGCTAACAATGGGCTACTCTGGGTCCGTTTGTTGTCATGGCAAGAGAAGCATTCCGTGGGAAAGATCAAGGTTCTCGCTCGTCAATCGATTCTTGGGTTATGCGTCTCTAGCCACAGTATTCCGAGAATCAGCTGGAATTGGGGTGATGTGATAAGGTCAAATCTAATACCTTCCCTATGACCATCTTGGCAGATCAAGATAAGAGTGGAAGTACACTGTGTTAATGGTCCCGAAAGGAGTTGTGTGCCGTCCACAGCTGTTACCCTTTCTATGGTGTCCTTACGGTGGAATGCCAGTCCCAAGGTCTTTGCAGTGTTTACGTCCAAGTAGTTCCCGATAGCCCCACTGTCTATGAAAGCCTTGATGGCATGCATTCGGGTGGGTTGTGAAGGGTCTACCAGAACCACAGGAATACTGAAATGTGAGATCTGTGAGATCTGTGTGTTCAGTTCTTGGCTTGACAGACCGACCTCTACATCTGCCGGGCGTTGGAGTTTTCCGCTTCTGCGTTTTCCTTTGTGTTATCCAGAACCCCCATTGTCTTCCGTGGGGGTTTAACCATGCAGTTCCGGAGGAAATGACCAGATTGGCCGCTGTATAAAGAAAGCTTTTCCTGGCGCCTTCGTTCTCTTTCTGCTTTGGTGAATGTTCCTCTGAGGACACCCAATTGCATGTGCTCAGCGTGTTTTTCGGAGGCCTGTCGATTTGAAGCATCTTTCGGTCTGACATACACTGGTCTATGTTCTGATCTGGTTCGGTCGGCCTTGCAATCCTGTAAACGGTGGTCTAGTTGCATAGTCAGATTGATGTATTCGCTACAGTCTTCAGGGGGAATAACTACTTGTGCCAAGACATCTTTTAATTCTCCTCTCGGACCTTGATAGAATAATGTTATTCGTTTCTCCTCTAGCCAACCTGATTCTGCTATTAGACGATTAAATGTGGCGACATACGCAATGAGATCCTGACCACCCTGTCGTAGAGAGAGCAGCTCATCATCCAAGGCCTGACCACGAGTCCGATGAGCAAATTGTTTTTCCAGTTCATGTTGAAAACCAGGCTAATTTTTCAACAAGGGGTCGTCCCTAAGCACTAATGGGGCGGACCAGTCCGCCACGTGTCCCCCTAAATAGGAGAGGACGAAGGCTACTCTAGCCTGGTCATTCGGAAAAGTCTGGTTTGCATATGAAGTGCAGGAGGCATTGGTGCATGAATGCTCTGAATTTCTTGGGAACCCCTGAGAAACGTTCTGGGGGTGCTAAAGGGATACTGCTTGGAAGCAATATCTGAACAGGTGTGACTACCAGTGCCACGGTAGGCTGCCCCTGAGTGGCTGCCCCTGGTAGGGGCACTTGACTCGCTTGGGTCTGTAAGAGCTGTCTTGCCAAGTCGACTGTCTTGTCCCTGTTAACTACCAGTTCACATCTTAAGGCATTAGTCTCTGAGCGGGCTGCAAGCACCTCCTCCCGTAATTCGCCTAACAATAGGGAAAGCTGGTCTACCTCAGAGGTTTCCATCGCTCAGGCAGAGTTGTTGAGGACAGCTTCGTGTTCTGTCACTCACCTGTGTCTCTGCAGGAGCGATGGATTTGCCTCCTTTGACCAGAGTACTCATTTCCCCTGTTCCACCTGGAGGAATACCTGTCAAATATAAGATGCACGCTAAGATTTAGGTTCACTTGATTTCCCCTGGGCTCCCTCCCTTCTCTCTAAAAAGTACTGTGATGTCCCCCAAAAGGCTTACCTTGGGTTTTAGTGAGGTGCGCACTCCATCCTGCATTAGCAGGGGCGCAATTCTATGGGGGAATTCGTAGCCCTACACACGTAGGAATGATGCCAATGCGTTCTGATGCAACACGCTGTTATGGCTTCACAGCGAGGCAGTGTGTTCCATATGCTAGTTACTTCACTAGCAAGAAGTTCTTTCAACACGGCGAATGTTGCGCAGTGGTTTTGGAAAGTCCACTACTGTCCGAATTGTATTTGTTGCTAAGGTACCTTTGGAAGGCTTGCGCAGCGTGTAGAACTCTGAACTGCTGGTGGGTATGCTTGGCGTTGCTAGGGCGCACCAAGTAATGTCTCTCCTTTCCTTTGCAGGAATGGATTGTGTAGTGCTCAAACTACGAGCCTGGATTCTGAGCAACTGGTGAGCACCGAGGTTCGGGTAAGTATGTGTGGCGTTACTGGAGCCAGCGTACTAAGTAATGTCTCTCCTTTCTTTTGCAGGAGTTGGAGCGCTCGGGCTACGAACCTGGATTCCAGCGTAGCGGGAGGAATCTCGGCAATTCAGTGAGTATGCGCAGCAATCCAGTACATGCGCTCCGTGTAATGTTCTTCTTTGTGCTTGCAGGCCCCGATGTAGGTGTTACCTCGTGTCCGGGGAAGCAGCTCCGTGGAAGAAGCACACAGGATGATACGGAGCGGGTAAGCAGAAGCAGGATGATCCGGAGCAGGTAAGAAGCAGGAGGATCCGGAGCTGGTAAGCAGAAGCAGGATGATCCGGAGAATGTAAGCAGAAGCAGGATCAAGGTGAGTGTGTTGCTGATGCAGCTTACAGAAATAAACACGAAGCACTGGAAGAATCTAGGGTGTGGCTTATATAGCCAGCCACACCCGAACACTAGAGAGCTCATTGAATTTCATACACTTCCTGTTTGGCAACAGGAAGTGGTAACCAGGAAGTAACTAAAGAATATCGGCTATGGGCTTTTGTGTGTCTGTGTGTCTATGCCAGGCCTGCTAAGCCTCCACCCAGCTTGCCCCGACTACCTGCCTGGTACTCATCACAGCTACAAAGCCAGAGACCTCATTGCATGAAATCCCATTGTTTGATTATTTCCAAATTATTTATTGTGATGGCTCTGCATCACCAGATGTTGCAACACGTTCTAAGTATGCAGCTGCATGTGCAGCCAATAGGACGTTTTACACATGAGGACACATTTATAAATACTGACATTGCAACAAAGCACCTGGGAGACATGTCTGGCCAGACCGCTGAATGGCATGGATTGTTGCTAGTGGTCTCAGATTCAGATTGCATGGCCAGGGTTTATAGATTTACATTGTTGGATTCAAAATGACTTAAGAGACATCCGGCACAAAACTATTGCCTCCAGACAGCTCTGGGAACACATTTTGGAGCCTTCAACAGACTCACCATTTATTATGGGTGTTGCACTCAAGAGCACATACCAAATGTCACATTCATAGCACTGCCAATGCATTCGCAGACAAATATGCCAAAGAGCACACTGTGAGAAAAATGGATGAGGAAATAAAAGAAGCTT
Source organism: Ambystoma mexicanum (assembly GCF_040938575.1). NCBI lineage: Eukaryota > Metazoa > Chordata > Amphibia > Caudata > Ambystomatidae > Ambystoma > Ambystoma mexicanum. The sequence continues at coordinate 1,264,510,063 of NC_090934.1, read as the reverse complement.
GTTTGGGTATTCTACCCAGGCCAAAAGGCTTCCCATGTGATTCCATTTATGACATTGTGAATAAGAAGGCAGTAGTCACTCACAATTCCTATGAAAAAAGGAGATCCTATTCAAAGATGAATCCCCAATGATGCAGACAGGCAAAAGCTAATAATTGTCACTCATGTTGGACTTGCATCTACCCATTTTGGGGTTACTGCATCCACACAGCTGCATTTTGATAGGTATTGGTGGCCAGGTTTAATGCAGCAGGTTAAAGTATACATAGCAAACTGTTACACGTCTGAAGAATATGGATCACAGCAAAAACCCTAAGGAGGCTCCTTTAAGAAAGGCAACCTCGCCTTTTGAGTTTTAATATTTGCAACACATAGGCCCACTACTAGCAATAAAGAAGTGCAAATATATTCTAGTATTGGTGGATTCATGCACAAAGTTCCCCTGGATCATTCCTCAGAAGCGAGCAGACTGAAAATCAGTCATACAAGCACTCCGGGGTGTAGTAGCCATGACAGCAACTCAAACATTCCATGTTGATAATGGTCCAGCTTTCGCAGGGCGGGCCCTGAGGAAGGCATTAGATGTTTAGGGATCAGAGCTGCACTTTATCTGTTTCATCCTGAGACTTAATGGGGTAATAGAAAGGGCAAATCAGTCCATAAAGTTGTGCCTGGAAAAATGCATCCTTTCAATGAGGGGTAACTGAGTAGACCATGTGCCTCTAGTGAGCAGAAGGTTAAACAATTTACCACGCCAGTCTTTATGCAGTGTTAAGGCTTTATTTGAACTCCTGTTTGGAAGAAAAATGATTATGCCTGATCGGCCCTCTCTCTAGACGAGAACGACTGCTGGCAACAACGCTGCTGAGGGAATCACTCCAGGTGGAAGCTACTGAGGCCAGACCTGAGGTCACACTCAAGGTGGGAGACTGGGTCCTGGAGAAGATCCATTACAAGACTCTGTTTGGCCCTTCTTACAGACCGGCAGTGCAACTGATCAGAGTGAAAGGTTCCAGAACCGCTGTCCTGTCCGCAATATCACCCAAGAGAGGCAACAAACACGTTTCTGTGGATCACCTGAAACACGTTCCAGATGGTTACCGTGCTGTTTACATGCAATCATCCTCTTCCAGTTGAGGCGCTTGAAGAAGAAGAAATGGAGATTAGACAAATTATGTTTTTTTGCGTCCAAGATGATGAGGAATATGCCACACTTGACTACAACTCCACCATGAATCCGGGAAGTACTGCAGCTTTGCCCATTTTGAAGCAGAAGGCCCTTTTTGTTTCTAAAACCATGAAAGATTTTTTTTGGACATACTTTCTGAAAAGATGTTACATCATGCTGGCAGTATACTTCCTACTGTTATGGTTGAGTCTCACTGTGTCTTTAATCTCACTGAGTTCTGGGCAAGGTTTCCACTCCACCTGTAAACAAAGAAGTATTTCTCAAGCCTTTCAGTTCTTCACACACGTCAGAGAAGAGAGACCTTCAGGAGCCAGGAACTCTAGCCACAATACAAAAGTTTGCTCTAACCATGGGTCACGTGTGGATGCCATTGTTTAAAACCTTCAATGGCCCAGCCAAGCAGCTGCAAGTTCACATTGGTTCTGTGATTGATGAATCTAGACGTTTTGCACCCAGTAATCCTTTATCCAGAACATGTAGAGAACTATTAAGAACTAGGCTCCAGACATTTGGCAAAATGCTTTGTTTGATTCTTTTGATGATACTGAAAATCTCCATCCATGTGATGGGGTGCCATGTGCGTTAAGTGAGATGTAAAATGAGATATTTCAATGCCTTTTTGTTTGTCAAACGTGAGCCTATCCTGTGGGCCAAATATACTTTCTGGGAACACTGTGAAGTGCCTTTTCAAACGGATAGTCCCAACTTTCAAGCACAGTTCCCATATATTTCACCAAAGCCATACCAAACAGGGGATTATAAGATTGAATATCCGTATACCCTCCAGAGCCAGATAATGCACAGCACATGTGTTGCAAATTGAGTCGTTTTTGACAGAGAATACTTTTCAAACATGACTGAACAAACATGGCGGGAAACAGTCCCTCTTTGGTCTTCTTCGGGTCAGCAGAAGTGGCAAATCAAAGGTGTTCAAGTTAGACATGGCATGTAGATTCCCTAATTTGATGTATTTTTTAAAGTATTAGCAGTTCCAGACCACTTGCAGGAATAATGGCTTGAGCTTCTACCCTGAGTGGAAGAGGGAAGAAGTTCAGTTCTGGAGTGCGGGATATAGAGAAGAAAAGGCACACAAGTGCACCACGCATATTACCTATGCATCAGGGCATCCTGTATTGCGGGCTGTTAAAGCAAATTAATGCAATAAAAGAAAAGCAGGAACCAGCTTGGGCCGATATCGTGCTTGGAATTCCCATAACACTTCCCTGATACAAGCTGCATCAATAGGTAAACTGTGACAAGGAATGCTATCACAATATCATCTGAATGAGGTGATACAATCCCTAGATGATCTAATAGAAGAAAAGAATTGGACAGCTATCATGCAGACAGCTGAAGTTCTGAGGTGCGCACAGTGTGGGTGTGTTAGGAGATCCACTACCAGCACCGCCTCTGACCCTAGAATACATTGTGAGAAGGGGCATGCGTCTATAACAGGTCAAACTTACACTTGGTCAGAGGCAATAATGCACATTCTGCAGACTGAAAGTGAGGCAGTGCGACAAGGGTTTTATGCATCAGATTCTAATGATCAAGTGCTAAAGCAGATCTTCTATGTGTTAAGGGATGTCATTACAGATGTAGTAGGATTGGTTCCGAATAACCTGTCTATTATTAGAAGCGACCAAGAAGCATCAATAAGTCTTTCTGTTGTAACAGACATTTTGGACACTCTTCGCAGAGGAGTCTCCCACTGGAATGTGATTTCATGGCCAGAACAAATACATGCACTTAACTTGTCCAGGGTTGCAATGGGTCAAGCAGTGTCAGGTTTTACCTTCTTTCTGTTTAATGTACTTACAAGAAGTTGTGTGCCATTATCTGCCTGGGTACCGGGGTTGACATCCTGCAATTATTCTATATGAAAGCACCTTAAACGCGATGAACAACGACCTATATGGCCTGATGAAAATGTTTGAGTCCATAGACAGGAAAATCGATGCACATAATCATTTGCGATCATTGGTCTTGGAAAAGGTGGACTGGATAGCCTATGAATACAAGAACATTCAGCAAACCATAGTGCCAACAACGCAGCCAAATAGCAAGCAGGAGGCTACGTTCCAATGCCCGACAAACACGCATGTGGGATCACAAACTATGGACATGCGAGCATATGCAACCCAAGAACATGCACATGGTTCATCTCCACTCCCCTCACCTACCCTTACCTCAGAACCCCAAGGGATCAAATTAGAACCTCCGGACGGCTCACAGACCATGGAGAGTCGAATGCTGAGCCTGCCGTCCCTGAAGATCCAGTATTTGAGATGTTCCATTTACAAAAGAAAATGAAACCGATGATTAATCAAAAAAAGAAATCCAAGAATCTTCAAAACAATGTTAAACATCTAACAAGTAAATCAAAAAAGTTTTTACACAATCTGTCGATGACGCCGAATTCTAAAAAACCATCAAAGAAATCGGAAGAGCCTGGATTTTCCAGTGCACCCACAGTGACCATAAGCAGCCCTCAAGCAAGTCAGGCCCATGTTGATCTATGTGAGGAGTCAACTTCTCCACTCACAATTGAAGAGCATGATCTCATAAATCTTTCAACAGACTCTGTATCATTGCTACCCATAACAAGACTAAGCCAGACCCAGGTGGACGTAGAGGACTGTCTGACACTGGTGAGGTTCCAGGAAAAATCAGTTATCACTATAGATAATGAAAATCATGACAATACTGAATTCCTGACTCTGGAACAGAAACAGAAGCGTGCAAGTAGAACACTTCTTAAACAACATCCCACCTCAGGAGATGACAACCGACCATCTTATAGACAGAGACAAGCTCAAGATCCATCTCCAAGGAGGTAAATCCGAAAAAGAGAGGGTGACACCGACTTGAGATTATCTGACAGAGCACAGGAAACTTGCACTAAAACCTCTCCCATTACAAAGGCAGTTGTGCTAAACCTGTCAATGACCAACAGGCACGCCGATGATCCCTACCCCAATAGATCCACCATCATTGCTGCATTCAGATCTATACATATGCTAAAAGCAATTTGGTCCCTATGCATCCAATACATCAACACCAAGAAGATGGACACATTGGTCTTGAAGATTCACTCTCAGATCATCAAAGAGCTGATCTGGAACGCAAAGGATGAATTAAAGCAAAGAGGATTTAACCTGTATATTAGGAACAGTGAACCAGTTCATCAACCCAATAAACCAACTAATGTGGGAACTCATGCTGATAAGCTAGACCCTCATCCACATAATCTTCTGCGTATCAACTGTTGAGGCCAGAAAGGACACTCACACCGAGAGGTCTCATTCAAAACACCACAAAGGCCGATTAAAGAATCTGATTGGTCCTGGTTAGCGAAAGCAATTAATGACAATAATGATCACCACCAGTATTAATGCCAAGATTCATCATTGCCATACATGTATACGGTGGCTGTGTGGAATACAAGGGTCTTTAAACACCTGACTACCAGTACCATCAAAAATCCTCTTTCAAATGATATCATCGTAGCCCTGCAGGACTATGAGGTCTGCTGGATTCCTGCCATTTCCCATCCCAAGGGCAGACCTTCTGCTGGCCTATTAACGGCGGCTAAATTGTCAGTAAAATCCACTTTAACCCCGTGGGCATCCCTTCATCCTTGTATTCAGCTATCCTCGGCAGGTGAATTAAGGCCTCTTATTGTCACCACAGCAATCCTTAATCTATATTGGAATTCGACGATAATAAGGGATAAGGAGTTTCTTGAATTTGTGACTAGCATGCTGGACCTGATAGCCACAGACACAACAATTGAATCCACTTAATTGTAGGGGATCTAAACATAAGCTGTATTAGTGAGAGGAGCAGGAAGCAAACCACATGACCTCAATCTTGGATGATCCTCATGAGAGATAGAGGATTCACCATGTTGAACGGTGCTATTGAGGCAGCTATTCCTCCAAATCCAACATGGACTAGAGATGCCTCTACTGCCATGTTGGATTACGTTTTTATCTCAACTCACTCTATTAATAACATAAAATACTTTAAGGTTGTACCGAACTTGAAAAGCAATCACAGTATCTTAGACATCACTTGGAAGCAAGTCCAGCAGAAATTGCAAATATACTATAGAGATCCAATACAATTGGAACTACAATCGGAACTAGGTAGACAGAATCAGATGGAATACGCAAAAACGTAACAAACTAAGAGTTATTGCAGACAGAACTTGATGCTCACCAGAGTAACAAGTTGACCCCATCCATGCAAACTCTACACTTCATCTCACAACCGGCACACCAAGCGGTGAAACAAACTTTTTTACATAAACATAATATGACCCGGCAGTACAAACCATGAAAACTGATATGAGGAGAGCGATATCTCGCTGGAGACAGGCTAACCCTATAAATATGCATGATAAGAGTTAATATTTGTACAAAATATAAAAACAAGCTCAAACAATATAAAGCTGTCTAAATCAAGTGCCAAGATATGGACCCTGTTGAAATCTGGCATAAATGATGCTTCCTCTTCATGCTTTGAATTTGAATGCAACTCCAAGTTCCAACATGGATGCAAATCAAACTTTGAAATTTGACTACCAAGACACCCTGATGCTAATAAAAAAAAATGTAGCTCTTCCCATGCTCCAGGTCCTGATGGACTTCTGAATACCACACTGAAAGCAAACTCGCATTTGTGGGCTCATATTCCAAACTTGATATTTTGTAGTCTTACAGACCAATGTATTTCCAGCCTCTTGGAAGACATCGATTATTATCCCGATTTTCAAAAAAAGTAATTGGAAAGAACCTTGTAATTACTGGGCCATAGCCCTTCTGGACATATCAGGGGAAAATTATTGCATGACTAATTTTGGAAGAACTAGGCAAGTGGCTAACAAAATCAGCCAAAGTAGATATCCATCAATCAGGCTTTGTACCAGGACTTGGTACTGCTCTCACTCTAATGTTATTAAATGCCATTAAACACCAAGCCCAGTCGTCCAAGCAGAAGGTTTATCTGGCGTTCACAGATTTCAAACAGGCCTTTGACTCGAAATCTAGGAAAAGGCTATGGCAAAAATTGAAATCAGCAGGCTGCCCAAAATACATTCTGGACCCCATACAGCAGTTTTCTCAAAACACTAGAATTAGGATACAAGATGGCCAACTAACTGATCCCATTAACACCTATCGTGGCCTAAAACAAGGCTGCATTCTGGCCTCTACTTTATTTAATTTTTACATCAAGGATTTAAACATCGCTCTTGATGAAACTATATAGTTTCCAGCAAAACCTGGTGAAACTAGTATCTCTTGGCTTCTTTATGCCGATGACCTAGTCATCATTGACCAGAGTCAGATTGGTATACAGAGGAAATTGACAGTATTACAACTTTATGCCACAGAAAATGCATTGACAATCAATATTAACATTGATAAATGAGGTTTGCTACTTAGGCCAGAACATAAACGATACGATGCGAGACACATCGTACAAAAATTAGATTAAAACTAAGATGATTGATCGAACCACCAAGGCAAAATTAATTCATCATAAATATGGGAAATGTACCTGTACTGCAATAATAAACTACTTCAAACAAAAAGTAGTTCCAGTAGTTACCTATGGGGCACAAGCAAAATTCCGAGAAGATCAACCTGACTAACTACAAAGAAGGAATCTATTGGAAACGAATACTAGGACTACCTAAAAGCATGCCTATTGAAATCATACGCTTTGAGCTAGCCCTAGTCTCCCTATAAACGATAGTAGATTGGCAAACCTTAGCCCTCTACATGAAATGCCTAATGCATCAAACTTATGCATTAAGCTTACTACCGGCCATTGCAGACTGCCTAAAAAATGATAAAGACAAATCCCTTATAACTTGGAAAGCCCATTGCTTGGCAATTATGGAAAAAGCCTGGATTGACACCAATCTACTCATTCCCAATCTAATCTGTGAGAAAACAAAATTGTACCAAGCAGAGTGTGCTCTCCTATGGGATAGATGCCAAAAGTATAGAATCTTCAAAAGCAGTAATTTCATGCCTAAAGCATTACATCAAAGGCTGAAATATCTGCTGAAATTACCAGACCAAAAGTATCGATCTAACCTGATGTGCTTCTCATTTGATTTATGGCCAACGAAAGCAGTATTACGCACACACTCCAAACAAGCTACTAGCTCTAACATATGTAGATACTGCAACTCTCCCGCAGCAATCGAAACCCTGGAACACCTTTTGGTGGAGTGCCAGAGTTTAGCTAAAATGAGAACATAATTCTTCCACAAATTCTAATATGAATTCAGAATATTATCCTCAAAACAAACGTGTTCGCTAATTTTCAATGGAAATCACATCTCATTGAATATAGTGACGATAGAATTTCCGCTAAAATTAAATCTTTCCAATGACCCCTCGTAGGATACCAGACTTAGCCACATTGAACCTAAATTTGCTGCGATATATCATGGAAAGTGTGGCTTTTCTAATCTACATTAGCATTATAGAATATCATATATAGTGTATTGATACCACCACATGCAAAGGGAGCATTGGAAAGTAAATAATGTGGTGATCTAAATGTGCTTATGATATTCAGGAAATTGTACAGTCATTTTTATCAATATTCTTTTCACTACTTTTTAACAAACACAATGTTAAGGATATAAGATAACGCATGTTATTGTCCTTATGGCAGTATTTTATTCTAACTACATAGCATCTGAGACACTGCTAAGAATATAAAGTGAAAATGCCGAAAGGAACTCAGAGCTGACTGAAACATTCTAAAGGAGAATAGCGTATTTTAACATGGAATTATTTAATTTTTTTAATGTAAACTTCTGTCATGTAAATCATGAAACAATGGGCCTCATTACGACCCTGGCGTTAAGGGTTTAACGGCGCCGTAAAAGGTGTTGGCGCCGTTAAACCCTTAACGCCTGATTACGAGGTCCCTTTGCAGGACCCGACCTTAACGGCTGGTTTTTCGAGCCGTTAAAGTAGGGACCTGTAAAGGGACTTTGGTGCTAATAACGGTACCGCAATCTGCAATTTGCGGTACCGTTATTAGCGCCTTCCCCATTCCCATTGAGCCCTATGGGGCAAAAATGGGAATGGGGAAGGGCCATGGCGGCATGGGGAATTACCGCCCCACCAACCTCGGAATGGGGTGGTAATTCCCCATTCCGCCATGGCGGACACCGGCATGGACCATGGTGCTAATAGCACCATGGTCCTCCGCCTGGGTCGTAATGAGGCCCAATGTGTCAAATATTTGTATTTGAAAAGGCTGTCTTTCAACCAACACAAATAAAGGAATTTAAAGTTAAAAGACCTAATTGGATTTTGCACGGCGTTTTAAATATAGCCCTGCAAATTACACATTCTATGGTTTGCCAGGAACTGCATTCCTAGGGGAATGTGCACTTCATAAATAACACTTGGATTAGGGAGCAATATGCAGTGCTTTATTCACATGCATGTGTTTCACCTTCAAATCCTGAAATAACAGTGTACTCATTACATGAATGCCAAGGTTCCACTCGCATAGTTTGAGCGCATGATGCGCAAGTACATTCCTGTAAATTCCTGTGTGAGTACTGAATACATGCTCCATGTTACATCAATTGCATTTTTCCAGTCAAGTACATAGCTTATCAAATGGCTCAAATCTCGTACATTTCAATGCATCATGTTATGTTGAAATTGGGGTATCAACCGTCGTCACTGTAAGTACAGAAGGTAAATGTGGTGGGTTTATTTTGAATCCTACCCTGGCCAAGCCTCACTATTAAGGCCCTTAGTTTCTAAAATCGAGCTTATATTTGGCACGCCTACAAAAACTTCATCTAAGAGTGAGCAGCAAAGAAGAATCTTATCTCGAAGCACAATCTGTATTGGTCAAACAGATTGCATCTCTCTTAGCCTCTGAAGATACAATGGAAGAGGCCATGCACTCTTTAATCGACTGCTCGCGGTAAACAGGATAAATACTGTTTTCTGTGTGGTCGCTATGTTTTCTACAAAAACCATGCAAAAGGGACACACTCAATATGTTTATTAGAGCACTTATATATTCACCAGCTGGATTGCTGTGTGGTTGCTCAAGAGACTCACATTGTGACAAGATCGACACTCCAAAACTCTGTCCGAACAGAGACATTTGGGATCCAGAAATTCTTCCCTCGAGTGTTCAACTGCGATTGTATTGAAATTCCACCAGCCGCCAAGGCTTGCCATGGGATTGTGTCTGGGAAGAGTAAAGTCTAGGAGGACTAAAACAGCGATGATGTCTCCCGTGGGACCAATGCAAGTGGAACAAAAGGATGCCCCAGTCACAAAGCATGATTCAAGCCAGACACAAGATGACACCTGCTTACTCTTTAACCCTGGGCCCCAGGTAGATGACAGTTTCGAGACAGGTGATGATTACTTCTGGCTCTAGGACTACTTGACACTACCAGTTAATGCCTATGCTCTTGCAGACATCTGGAATGCAAATCCTGTGTCCATCACAACTTTGTTTCTTGACACACAAGCACACCCTGAATTCAGAAAGCCTGAAATACTACTGAATCTGGCAGTGTTGGAATCACAGTCTGGCTCCAATGAACAAAAAATATACATTATACCTCAAGGCCCAAGTTTGAGCACATGCCATACGTAAGTATCGGAAGGCCTCCACCTACAAATCACTGTGGGAGACAGAGGAACTCATGTATTGGTCTACCTCAAGGATCACCAATTCAAACTTTGGACAGTCTACACAAGCGGACATAAGCTCAAGATCACAAATTCCAAGGCTTGTTTGATCAGAAAATCAGGGGCCAATTTGTTCTGTTTATGCATTTCTAATGGGTTCTCAAAGACCCCCGCATTCTTACCTCCAGGCAATGGCCAGAAGTAGGAATTGAGGAAAAAAATGAATACCTCACATTAAATAGATGGAGATTAATTTATGCTTTATTGCTCATAACCACTGGTAGGAACTAATCTGAGTGCTTCAAGTTAGATGCATTCATTCATTTGTTTTTTTTCTTAGCACCGACAATATGCTTCTAGGCGCTCTTGTATGCACTCTGCAACTCATTTACGTGAATATGCAGGCATTATTAATCACAATTGCTACAATGTAGATGTTTTATTTTTGCCACCAATATAGGCAGCTTATTTTGTAAGTATAGCTCCTAAAAGTGTCAACAGGGGTTTTAAAAGTGCTACAGATCTCTGAAATTGTCTGTCTTGAGCAGGAGACATGCATCAAGAAACTCAAAACAATTTAAGACAGCCGTAATTGCACATACAACCTGTCCATTGTTTATTTATGTATTGTTACATTAATAGCAGCGCTCAAAACCTTGAGGCATCTAGGCGTAAGTCACGGTATATGTGCAGTATAACCGTCAGTGTGTAGGACCGATCATGAAAGTTACAACATGAGCGTAGAGATCACGAATATGCAGACTGGCACTGCCTCCCCTCAATGATCGAGGGGCAACATCAGGTATGCAAGCAGACATAAGTAAAAGTAGGTGAAAAGCAACATTGGCATGGGTGCACGGTCTGGCAAAGCCTCACCTTATGGTGTGGGGGGGCTGCATTAGGTATGCAGGCAGACAGTTTGAGTTACATATACAGCACAAGGCTGCCACATCAAATCAGGTAGCTGCAGTCAGGAAAGGTTACAAAAACAGCACAGGCTACCAGGCCAAATCAGGCAGGTTGCAGACAAGATAGGTTAAATATGGGTGCCAGGTCAAATCAGGTAAGTTGCAGGCAAGATTGGTTATACATGTGGGCAAGTTAGCAGACATATCAGTCATGCAGCCTGGGCATGTAAGTCAGGGTACAGCTAGTTGCAGGACAGAGAATGTATGTGGGAACATGAGACATGCCCTCTCTGTTGGGAACAAATAGCTTGCGATGAGTAGCATATGTACCGTAAGGTAGTAAAACCGCAATGAAACGATGCACCTGCTGCTAAAGCCACTCCCAAGGGATTGGGGGCTACATCAGCGGTGCTAGAAACAGAGAAGGGGATTAGGAGAGCGATGTAACAATAAGCAAGAGGGCATAGTCAGATACAAATTGAATTAGAGTGCATAAATCAGTGTAGATTGGGCATGGGTGTACTGAAAGGCACAAGCCTTGGTGGGCAGCAATGTTATAGGCCTTTCCTGGCCATGACGGGCCCGGACAGGTGTAGCTCCGGCTCTTAGATGGTGGCCCTTGGAGGGAGGCTGGCAACGCCTGCCGGCTCCCTGGGAACAGATACATCATAAAAGCAGCAGCCAATCCGCCGCTGTTGGAGGCAGCACATCCACAGCACAGAGGACTGTGAAAACGATTACCCCCAAGGTGGCCATCTTACAAAGGAGCCGATGCTCTGCAAAGTCCAATGCACGCACTTATGGGCTTACCTTGGTAAGGCAATCCCTAAGGCCAGCTGTTAGTGTGCTATGTTTTGTGCGCACCGTTATGTCACATCATCTCAGCTGTAGCCGAACATGTGGGGGACAGGACTTCAGGTGCAATTGTTTGTACGTTTGCCAGCATAGCTAAGAACAAGGAAATGGTGCATTTCTTGTCACAGCCAGCCACTTCGTAAACTACAAGAGGTCAGTTGGCAGTTTTGAGCTGCACACTACAGAGTGTTAACTGATAAAATCAAGACAGGAAGTTGCCATTTTATGAAGATTCGTAATGGTCACTTTTTAAAAGGATTAGCCATTGTCGCATAGATTGCAGTGAGGCGCGGCTGGTTAAAGTTAAGAAGATTCTACCTTTTGATACAAAAAGCATTCTGACATAGATTGCAGAAGAATGTGATTCTGAAATGTTACAAATATGGTATCCTGTCAAAATCTCGAGAAAAAAAAAGTCGAATGACAATAATCTCAAAGTCGAATTCCCTCTTTTTTAATTATATATTTTGGGGTCCGGGAATAAAAAAAATGGGTAAAACAAAAAAAAAGGGGGGGTGCCCCCCATTTCGAATACAAAACGTCATAAAAAATGCGACTTTTTTTTCTAGATATTTTTTGAGATTTTGCCATTTGACTTTTTTAAATTCGACCTTTTCACTATAAACCTACAAATATACTACCTATGATAAAGAAAAGTGATACATCACCCATTTACTGTTGAAGATGCAGATATTACAATGTTCACATGTGCAGGACAGCCATTTTACTGTTACAGATCCATATATAAATAGATGGCCCAGCACAACAGGACACACACACACACACACACACACACACACACACACACACACGCGCACACACGCACACACGCACACGCGAGAGGCCAGCAGACTTGCCTGCGCTTTGAAGCCAGAGGGGCTGGGGGGTGGAGCAAAAGAGTGAGTCAGCCAGGTCCAATGAAGCAGATCCTTTCAAACTCAGAAAGAGCCATTTACCTTGAAGCTAGTTCCTCTCTAAACATGGGTACAAGTGGATTCCCTGTGTTCATGGAGACTAGAGGCGTTCAGTGTAGTGTATCTTAGCAGCAGAAATGTTTTTCCACTGTTTTTGAACTAAGCATCACTTGTTTCATTATTTGAATACTCAACATGCTCTTCGCTTACATGATAGTCTTGTCCCAACACGTGAAATCTTGGAGAGAAGATCACAGTCTAACTCAAATGAGTGCAGACTTTGCCCTGAGAACCATCAATCCGAATCCATCAGACACTTGATGCTGTCCTGCCCAGCAATGGCAGAAGTAAGGTCAGCTTATCTCCATCCCTTGTTCTCGCCGCACGATCTACATGAGGAAGAAGTCTGGTGGACTTGTCTTATATCTGGCGTAAATACCAGATGGGTGATTGCAGGAACTAAGATTCTAAACATTGCTCTACAGAAAATAGCAGCAAAGGAAAAAAATTGAAAAAACTTCAAAAATTGGAAAACGCCAGAGTTTGCAGGATCCACGTAGAGAACAAACAAATGATTCTCACTCTTGTAAAAGCCCTAATGTGGCTAAATACAAGTAAATAAAACAAAAAAACAAAATCAAATAAGAACAATCTTGTTAATGGGTTTGATGATATGCAATATCTGATTTTACACTTGCTTGTTTAATAAGGATAAGGACTCGCCATAAATAAGGGATGACATTAAATACATTAAAATGAGAACTATTTTGTCAGTGTATATTTAAGTGCAACAAATCAGAATGTTATCTGAGTGATTCAAGAACCTTCATTCGCTGACTGTATATACTTAATCATGTTTGATAACCCCTGAGCCTAGGCCTAACTGTCCTTAAGCGCTGGGAGTCAGCCTATGGTGTTTTAAGACATGAATGACTGTTGACTTGGGGTCACTTGTCGCAGCCTTGCAAGGGGTGGGGGAAAAGGACTTGTGATCATGCCTGAATCTTAGGCAATCGAGACAAGGACGCCTGAATTTCATTTACCATCAGCTTGCTGTATAGCTCTTCAGTGAAGCTGTGTAAAAGTTGTGTTGCTCAATCGTTTGGTTAGGTAGCCATTCACAAGAATATCTATTAACACTAGTTTCCATGTAGAAACGTGCAAGGTGCTGTTTTTAATTTTGAACACGCCACTGCCTTGCACGTAGTGGCTGTGGAAAGGCTTAGAGAGGTTGCAACTAGATGCGTCAGCAATAAAACCATTTCCATTAAGTCAGCCAAAGTGATGTTGTTGGTAGGCACTGTGGCGAACCAGGAGGAGGATTTGGATGCAAGTTGGACATTTCCATATTCTTTTATTTAACCAAAATAATAGAATGCCTATCTTGCTCTATGACTATGGGATATTTCCTTACCTAATCAAACTAATGGTGCTCGCCAGTCGTCAGAAGTCCAAAACCAAAACATCCTCCGTCCAAAAACTTAATCCTATCTGCCCCTACCACTTGGAACTAATAACTAAACAAAGCAGATTCCCTTTAGCTGTCTCTCTCGACTTTATTTCAGGGCTTCCAAGATACAACAGTTCTCTTGAGGAGTTTGAAGTCTGTATTTCTTATTTATCCGGGTTTGGTAACTTAGTAATACAGTGTGTTAGTTCTTGGTCTCCGGGAGCTCTTGAGACTCTCTAGTCTCTCTTTTGTACTCTTTAAGACAGTGGCTCTTTCCTCTCTTTCTTAGCAAGTTGAACCCTTTTACTTCAGGGACTGTGTCTTCCTCTCTGTTGTCTGTTGGGGTATCTTATACCTTTTTGCTTTGTTTGATAGCCCACCTCCTGGGGTCTTTCCTCTGATTTTGGTTTGTTGTCTTTGACTTTTATCACAGCTGTTTGAGCTTAACTCAGTATCTTAATCAGTGCCTTTCATCCAAGAATGCCAGTAATCATCAAAAGTTATGTTATGTAACTCTCTTGGTTTCTTCCAATATGGGGCTTCCCATTCGTTTATGCTTTCAGCCTCAATAATGCTCTTTCTTCAGTAACGTTTGTGCATCCCAGTCGCCCATCGGGTTGATTCCGCTATGGGACGTATCTGCTTTATTTGCTTTTTATCTCTGGTTTCTCACCTCTATCCCAGGCTCTTCCTGCTTCTTCCGTTAACTCACGGTGGCTGGCACACTTTTGCCATTGGGAGGATTTGTTCCTCCAGCTGGTACGGTTCTTGGCGTTCTTAGGTGGGTTCCCGACCCACCACAATCTTCTTGTGGTCATGCCACCCTTTGGGGATGGTCTCCTGGACCCCGTCCACACAGTTGTTGCACCAATGTATGTTACACTGGACCTGTAGCATCTCGCTTCGGCGTTCTACTTCGCTCAGGTTGCCGCTGGCTCAGCAGCTCAACCCTGCACCGCCTCTACCATGCGTGCATACGCCAGAAGGCTTCCTCTGCATATGCTTCTCTCTCCGCCTCCATGATTTGCTCGTCCTTTCTAGAGGTTGTTTTGCATTTAAAGCAACATTAGGTTTTCCTTCAGATGTACTCTGTCCAGCATTACCAGAAGCCAATAGAATGGAAACCATGTTATTGTTTTTTAAAGATAATCCCATATATGTAGACAGTTTTGCCTGTGTAGGAGATCCTTGTGGGAATGGGAGTCCTTGTCCCCTAAAGGGGAGCCTCCCAGTGACGTCCCACTTGCCCAGACCCCTTTGGCCTTTCTGAGCGGGCTCACCGGCCTGGGCTTACAGGGGCTAGCTCCCCCCTGGGGAGAAGGGACAAACACCCTAGATTTGTCACAGCACCAAGAAGTGGGCACTCTGGCTGCTTGAGCTCTGGTTCTCACTGCCCCAGCAAATTAGCTTCTTAAGGACCAACTCTCTTTACAGACCAAAAAGCAAAACATGTACTCTTATGTAAATAGGTATCAGGCAATTGGTTGTGTGATTTGGATTTTGCTGCAAAAGCTAAAAAAGTAATCTGTGTCATCCCCACAATGTACACATTATTCAAAAAATAACAGTTGGCAGCTTTGTGCCCAATACTGTACTGGGCAAGATTGTTGTTGAACCATCTAGCTGGCTGCTTATAGTGCTGCCATCTATTGATGGAGAAGAAAGTGTGCCTTGAATAGTACATGTTAAGACCATCTCAGAACAGACTGATCACTCAGAATTAGGACAAGGCTATTTCATCACAAGGCAATACTGATTAGAATGTGTTGTTTGAAAGCTGTAGAAGGAATCTGCTTTCTAACATGCTTTCACACCACTATCTAGAAATAAAATCTATGAGGACACAAAGTGTGACAGCTGGCCAATCAGCATCCTGGGAACGCAAGCTGAAATGACTACTGCAAGCCCATGTTCCAATAGCTAGCTGGCAGTCTTGACCAGGGACCCGCCTACGGCCTTGCACCCGCTATTGCTCTGCTCTCCCTCTCCATTCTACCCCTCCACTCACACCATCCCCTTCCTCCTTACCTTTTTGGAAGACATCCTCCTGACAGCTTTCATCTCCCCACTACTCCGAGAGAAATGGAAGAGGGCTCCACTCAATGCCCCGGCTTTCATTTCCAAGGCGTCCATTTTCCAATAGACTTATACAAATCATGCCGTGGGTCGTTCTGTTTTTTTTCAAGTAACAATGCTGAGTACAACTTATGAAATGCAAAAGACTAACCGTAAAGTCATATAACAAAAACGCTCTGGAGAACCTATTGTAACCATGAGCAGTAAGCATAGATTGACGCCTAAAATTGAAAAAAGAAATTGTGAAATTGTTTGTGTTCTAGCCATATTTTGCCGCTATGTAGAAAGCATATGGCAAACCAAGAGCATTGATTTGACAATAATGATCCTCTTCAAAGACGGGGAAAGGGAATAGGTAGGATCTGCAAGGGGAAGCTACCAGCATCTATACGCAGAAGATGTCAATATATATACATATATATATATACATATAAGCACTAAAAAAAGGTGACTCAACAACCCTTCCACAGTTCAATTCAAGTCATCAAGGAAAAGGGTGACCCAAAATCTCAATTGAAGGAAGATCTTTAGATACTGTGAGGGGTCAGAAATGTGAGGCAGACAACTGTCATGATGCCCACTCCCGGGGAGCCGGTTCAAGCCCTGCGTCCCTGAAAGCGGATATCCAGTCCCCAAGGAAGGACCCAGCAACCCCATATAGGGGCCCTTTGGACAGTGTCCTGGCGCCTATGGCGCCAGGCTCGTAAAAGACATCAGTCCTGGCGCCATAGGCGCCAGGCACATTATGGGAGTGCTTGGGTGCACTTACCTGATGCAGACCATGCTGCAGGATCCCGGCCTCCTTGAGGCCTGAAAGGAACTACTTTACCTGTGGGACTAATTTACCATCCGGGCGTGGTTGGGGAAGGATACATACCTGATTGGAGGAAGGATACATACCTGGAACTTCTTCCAAGGCTATTTAAACCCCACCCGAACAGCCACACGTGCTTCGCGTTGTTCTGCATCTAGCAGCTGCACGCTCACCGTGTCTGCTCTTGCATCCTGACTTCTGCCACGCCTGCCAGCATCCTGGATCACCTGCAAAGGAAGAGAAGAAGAGAACAGAAGAAGAAGTCCTTACCTGCTAAATCTGCATCCCGGAGACATCTCGCCGACAATCATGAAAAGGAAGACTTTTATTTAAAAGCTCATTGCGTCGATGGCTGCAGCGCCGAATTCCACTCACCTTTACAGGGCGCCTCCATGTTCAGCAGCGATCATCCGGATTCGCAGTCACGCCCCAGCGCCTCGGGAGAAAAAGACCAGAACAAAAGGTGAGAGAGAGAAGGGAATAAGGAAAGCTAAATCTCCATGTTAAGACTTACCTGTTGATTCATTCCCTCTTCATTTCGGGTCCGCACCGCATCCTGGCATTTCCGGACCCCGGCCCCTAAGGGGAAAAAGAGACATCAGCGTTAATGAGCGAATGAAAAGACATTACCAAAAAACGCTCATTAAAGACTTACCTGATTTCTACAAGGATTTCACCTCTCATCTCTGGTCGGTGCCTGTTCCCCGGCATTCCGTACCGCGGACCCTATGGGGAAAAAGACACTAGCATTAGTACATTAATGCATGGACACTAGGGGAACCTCTTAGCAAAAAAAAAACTTACCTGGAAGCCAAGCAAGTTTGGTTCTCACCAATCCAAAAATCCAGTGAAGTAACTGGATACCAACGCGCCCCTGCATCAGAAGCAGGATGGAGAGCTCGTCCTTCCAGACCCTAAGGTGAGATGCTACACAATCACAGGAATCACAGAAGGGTTTCGAGGAGGGTGAGAGGGGAAAGTGGGAGGCCGATTGCATTACCCCGCAGACAGTTAATCCCTTATTTTCGCCTACAGAAGGATACTTCTGTGAGCCAGACAAGCCAGATTTGGGGGCCCGGTCCAGTCCGTCTTCCGAACCCTGCGCATCCCTTAGAAGAGGTCACAGCAGCGCGAATCAGGCCAGCGCCTCCGTGGGAGTCAGGTGAGCGTTACAGAACGCGAAGCCTTCCTACAAATTCCCACCCAGTCGCTATGGAAAGTTCTGAGACTGATCAGTTGGCCCAATTACTGGGGGAATTACGGGCCGAAGTACATGCTGCTCGTCAAGAGACTAATGCCCTCAGGAGGGAATTAATAATATCAAAGGAAAGAACTGATGACTTGGCCAGACAGCTTTTGCAAGGTCAAGCTGGGCAAACTCCTCTACCCGGTTCCGGAGGGAACCCCACTCCTGTGGTTTCCAGTAACCCTGTGCAGATTAATCTACCTGGAAACATGCCGCTGGCCCCACCCGAACGCTTTGCTGGGGACCCCAAACGATTCGCCGTATTCATGAATCAGTGTCGTTTGCACTTCCTATGCAGACCTGGGGCCTTCCCTAATGATCAGACCAAGGTAGCCTTTGTATTGTCATATCTCAGCAGCTGCGCTGCCGATTGGTCAGTTCCACTGGTTACTCAAGATGACCCGATTCTCCGTGATTTTCAAAGGTTTCAAGCAAGCATGGAAAGGTTATTTGCTCGACACTCTCAGGGGCAGGCTCTGGATGACGAACTTCTATCCCTGCGACAGGGCAATCAGGACCTCCTATCCTATATTGCAACCTTTAATAGACTAATTGTGGAAACGGGATGGCCAGAGGATAAAAGAGTTACGTTGTTTTATCGAGGCCTACGCGGAGAACTTAAAGATGTCTTGGCCCAAGTTGTAAATCCGCCCCAAGAATGCACTGAGTATATAGACTTAGTGGTCCAATTGGATCACAGACTTCAAAACAGAAAATCAGATCGGTCCAGGTTTGAGACCCGGGTGTTGGTCAAGACCCATGCTAATCCCAAGGGAGTTGATGTCTCTGAGCCTATGCAAATTGGAGGGGTTAAAGGACCCTTAACTCAAAAGGAACGTGAAAGGAGGCGGCAGCTAAAATTATGTCTTTATTGTGGGAATTCTGGACACTTTCTATGAGATTGCCCGGCAAAACCGCCCCGAAAGGCGGTAGGAGCCGCTGATAAAAACCATGAAGACTCTGTTTCGGGAAACGACTCCGCCCGACAAGTGTAGGGGTCCGCTTGCCGAGCTTGAAAACTAACTCTCAGACCTTGCATTTCATTGTGCCAATGGTTCTCGTAGATCCAGGACAGCCTAAGCGGTTGCATGCAATAAAGGCATACATCGATAGTGGGGCTATTGGAAACTATGTGGATCGTGAATTGGTCTCTAGGATTAACCTCCATCTCCGTCCTAAAACCAGCAAAGATGTCATCACTACAGTCGATGGAACTGAAATTGCCTCTGGACCGGTAACACATTCCACTACTGAGGTGACTCTTATTGGTCCCGACGGCCATCGGCAGGGTGTTGTGTTTGATATAATCAAGGCTCCACAGTTTCAGGTTATTCTTGGAATCCCTTGGTTAGAGACACATAATCCTCGAATTGATTGGCGAGCTAAGAGAATAACCTTCCCGGATTGTACACAAACCTGCTACCCAGAAAACCTGAAGATTAATCTAGCATCTGTAACCTCTACCTCCATGCAACTACCTCAGGAATACCAAGACTTTCAGGACGTCTTCCAAAAGGAACAGGCCAACACGTTACCTCCTCACAGATCGTACGATTGCCAAATCGATCTGGTGCCTGGTGCACAACCCCCTTGTAGCAGGATTTATGCCCTTACCGAACCTGAGAACCTGCATTTGAGACAATATTTGGATCAATACCTAGCTAATGGTTTTATTCGCCCGTCAAAGTCCCCGGCATCCTCGGCTTTGTTCTTCGTGCCCAAAAAAGAAGGCGACCTTAGAACTTGTATCGATTACCGCGCATTGAACCAGATAATGGTTAAAAACCGTTATCCTCTGCCTCTGATCCCTGAACTCCTTGACCAGGTGAAGGACGCTTGCATATACACCAAGTTAGATCTCCGGGGGGCTTATCATCTGGTACGAGTTAAAGAAGGCGACGAATGGAAAACTGCCTTCCGTACTAAATACGGATTATTCGAGTACCAGGTGATGCCTTTCGGATTGTGTAACGCGCCGGCTGCCTTCCAATACTTCATGAATGATGTCCTTCGGGAACTCATCGGTGTTTGTGTTGTCGTATATATCGATGACATTCTGGTGTACTCCTCTTCGGAGTCTGATCACAGGAAACACGTCAGGGCAGTACTTGAAAAACAGCGCCAACACAAACTATTTGCTAAATTGGAGAAATGTGTTTTCCATACCATAGAAGTCGAGTTTCTAGGTTTCATCCTGACACCCAAAGGAGTCCGAATGGACTCAAGAAAAGTGGATGCCATCCTCAAATGGCCATCACCTAGCTCTATAAAAGGGGTTCAAAGCATGCTCGGCTTTGCCAATTTCTATCGCAGGTTTATCCCGGAATTTTCACGCGTGGTACAACCCATTACTGCACTCCTGAGGAAAAATAAACATTTTGAATGGTCTGAAGAAGCCGAGCAGGCCTTTCAGGATTTAAAAGCTAAGTTTACCTCCGCACCTATATTGAAACACCCGCGTCCAGATCTCCCTTATGTCGTCGAGACTGACGCATCCAGCCTAGCCATGGGAGCTGCCCTGTCCCAAAGAGATCCCGAAACCAACCAACTGCATCCCGTAGCATTTTTGTCCAGAAAATTCTCGGCACCCGAGGTTTATTATGCAATCACGGACAAAGAACTGTTAGCCATTAAGTCCGCTTTTAAAGCCTGGTGGCATTATCTGCTTGGCGCTCGACATACCATCACAGTGATCACTGATCACCGGAATTTACAGTATTTGAAAACCGCCAAGGCTCAGTCATTACGGCAGCTCCGATGGGCTTTGTTTTTCGCTGAATTTGATTTTGTGATTACCTATTGACCTGGCTGCAAGAATGGCAAAGCAGACGCCTTATCCCGAATTGGAATGGGAGAATCTGATACAAACTCAGAACCAGTACCAATAATTCCCGAACAGAGGATTCTAGGCATGACTTTGTTACAGACGCTTGAAGACATTCAAGCCAGAGTGAAACAACTCCTGGACCCTACAACCTTACAGGATTGGATACAAACGGGATCAGACTTTACCATAGATAATGGTTTACCTTATTTCCAAGGACGCTTATTCCTACCACATAAGGAATTACACGAACTAGTTATTTCCGGTTATCATGATACATTAATAGAGGGACACCCTGGTATTGCCAAGACAGAGGAAAAGGTGAAACGACAATTTTGGTGGCCCTCTTGGCGAAAAGATGTTAAATCTTTTGTGATGTCCTGTGGTGTTTGCGCCCAAATAAAAGTCAAAAGAAAAGACCAGCCGGTCTCCTTCAACCTCTAGACATACCGCCAGCACCCTGGCACACCCTATCAATGGATTTTATTACGGACCTGCCTCCTTGTTCGGGGTACAATACTATTCTGGTAATTGTGGATTTGTTTTCCAAAATGGCCAACTTTATTCCTTTGAAAGGTTTACCTTCAGCTTCTGTCCTAGCCAAAGAATTCCTCGAAAATATTGTTCGGCTACATGGATTCCCATCTATACTAATCTCTGACCGGGGAAGCCAATTCATTTCCCACTTCTGGCACAAATGTTGTCAAATGGCGCAGATCGACGTAAGATTATCGACCAGTCACCACCCTCAGACCGATGGTCAGACCGAGAGGACAAATCAGACCCTTGAGCAGTACTTACGGTGTATGTTACAGCAATCTGAAAGCAACTGGAAAGACATTCTTTGGATAGCCGAATACGCATATAATAATTCAGTACACTCTGGAACTGGCCACAGTCCTTTTTATACTTTGTTTGGGCATCACCCTCGAACCTCAAACCTTGACTCACCTCAGAACCTGGGAATGCCTGCAGTAGAACATCTGCATTCTACAATTACCCAAGCCTTCAAAGAGGCAACTACGCATTTACAACAAGCCAAGAGAAAATACAAGGAGAATGCTGATATACATCGGAGTGAAGCACCTCCGTATCAGATTGGGGATCAAGTGTGGTTAGCTACCAGACATTTACCACTCAAAGGGCCTCAAACTTTTAACCCAAAATATCTGGGACCTTATTCTATTACGGCAATAATTAACCCAGTGGCTGTTAAACTTGATTTACCAGCTAGTATGCGAATTCACCCTGTTTTTCATGTGTCACTTCTGAAACCAGTGGTACCCGGAACCCGACTACTCAAACCTCCAGAACCTATTCTAATAGATGGGGAGCCCGAATTCGAAGTGAAGAACATTTTAGACTCAAAAATGTTTAGGTCAAAACTGTTCTACCTAATTGATTGGAAGGGTACGGACCTCAGGAGAGGTCGTGGGAACCCAGCGACCATGTGCATGCACCTCGATTAGTCAGGAAATTCCACCGACTCTTCCCAGACAAACCAAAACCCCCGGAGGGAACAACCTTGGGAGGGGCCTTGGGGGGGAGTGCTGTCATGATGCCCGCTCCCGGGGAGCCGGTTCAAGGCCTGCGTCCCCGAAAGCGGACATCCTGTCCCCAAGGAAGGACCCAGCAACCCCATATAGGGGCCCTTTGGACAGTGTCCTGGCGCCTATGGCGCCAGGCTCATAAAAGACATCAGTCCTGGCGCCATAGGCGCCAGGCTCATTATGGGAGTGCTTGGGTGCACTTACCTGATGCAGACCATGCTGCAGGATCCCGGCCTCCTTGAGGCCTGCTAGGAACTACTTTACCTGTGGGACTAATTTACCATCCGGGCGTGGTCGGGGAAGGATACATACCTGATTGGAGGAAGGATACATACCTGGAACTTCTTCCAAGGCTATTTAAACCACACCCGAACAGCCACACGTGCTTCGCGTTGTTCTGCATCTAGCAGCTGGACGCTCACCGTGTCTGCTCCTGCATCCTGACTTCTGCCACGCTTGCCAGCATCCTGGATCACCTGCAAATGAACAGAAGAAGAGAACAGAAGAAGGAGAAGTCCTTACCTGCTAAATCCGCATCCCGGAGACATCTCGCCGACAATCCTGAAAAGGAAGACTTTTATTTAAAAGCTCATCGCGTCGATCGCTGCAGCGCCACATTCCACTCACCTTTACGGGGCACCTCCATGTTCAGCAGCGATCATCCGGATTCGCAGTCACGCCCCAGCGCCTAGGGAGAAAAAGACCAGAACAAAAGGTGAGAGAGAGAAGGGAATAAGGAAAGCTAAATCTCCATGTTAAGACTTACCTGTTGATTCATTCCCTCTTCATTTCGGGTCCGCGCCGCATCCTGGCATTTCCGGACCCCGGC
Source organism: Ambystoma mexicanum (assembly GCF_040938575.1). NCBI lineage: Eukaryota > Metazoa > Chordata > Amphibia > Caudata > Ambystomatidae > Ambystoma > Ambystoma mexicanum. Next base: position 1,264,486,704 of record NC_090934.1, on the reverse strand, counting down.
CCCTAATGGGAAAAAGAGACATCAGCGTTAATGAGCGAATGAAAAGACATTACCAAAAAACGCTCATTAAAGACTTACCTGATTTCTACAAGGATTTCACCTCTCATCTCGGGTCGGTGCCTGTTCCCCGGCATTCCGTACCCCGGCCCCTATGGGGAAAAAGACACTAGCATTAGTACATTAATTCATGGACACTAGGGGAACCTCTTATCAAAAAAAAAACTTACCTGGAAGCCAAGCAAGTTTGGTTCTCACCAATCCGAAAATCCAGTGAAGTAACTGGATACCAACGCGCCCCTGCATCAGAAGCAGGATGGAGAGCTCGTCCTTCCAGACCCTAAGGTGAGACGCTACGAGGAATCACAGAAGGGTTTTGAGGAGGGTGAGAGGGGAAAGTGGGAGGCCGATTGCATTACCCCACAGACAGTTAATCCCTTATTTTCGCCTACAGAAGGATACTTCTGCGAGCCAGACAAGCCAGATTTGGGGACCCGGTCCAGTCCGTCTTCCGAACCCTGCGCATCACCTTAGAAGAGGTCACAGCAGCGCGAACCAGGCCAGCGCCTCCGTGGGAGTCAGGTGAGCGTTACAACAACTTTGTAAAGAGTTTTCAACTTTAGCCATTTTATTAAATAAAAAGGTTGGATAAACGCCTCACTAATCCTACCCTGACAAGGATTTCCCTGCCTAAAATAAACTAAAGAAAACATTCACTAGAACAATAAGGAAATGCATGACAGTTAAATTCAACAAACATAGATAGCATATGATGGAATTCACAATATAACCAATGTCTATTCTCATAACTTGCGTGAATACCCCCTTCACCAGGTCTGAGCAAGGTTTTTCTCCACAGTTCAAAAGAAATAAGAAACATCTGGTTTACCAGAAAGTTCCAATACAGTTCTTCAGGATTTCAACTTGATAACAAGAAGTTCCATTGTCTCAACAATGTACCAAAAGAAATAGTATGTACCAACTCCCTGTAGAGTAAGAACAGGCTCCACACTTGTCTTCAATAAAACAACAATTGTCTTTGTCAGGATGATTTGTCACAAGCTTGATGAGTTGTCTTTGTTAGAACCACAGTTCAGCACTTTCATCAACTACTACCTGGTTACCCATGCCAGGATTTCTACATCAGCAACTTGCCATAAGGGTTTACTGGCCTGCAGGTTCAATACTTCACAAAAGAACAAAGTGTGCTACAGTGGTAATTTCCAACTTAGAATGACTTGTTTGTCATCCAACTTTAAACCATTTTGGGGGAAACAAGGAATGATGTTGGTGCTCTTTAGGAATCCTCACCAACTATGCTCCTCTCTCTCTGGATAATCTTATCCAGAAGGGCAGCCTGTTTGCCACCTTTCTTCCCGTCTATACCAACAACCAAATAGTAACCAGGATATGGTCTTACTCTGTTTCTGTCTTGGCTTTAACAATGTGTGTTTATATCATTTGATGATCTGTATGTCACAAAAAAAGGCAAGTGTTACAATTCTTGGGGTTCCCAATAGTCCACTCCAGTCTTGAGCAATGTTTTTTGTATTGCTAGTGCAGGCTTTTAAATACTCTTGGCTTGAGTATTATTTGTAAGCTTTTGTTTGTACTGAAGCTTCCCCACAGGATTTTTGGGCCTTCCACCAACTCACACGCTTGCTTTTACAGTCACTTTGGTTCAATAAGTATAACTTTAGTTGTTTTCAAATAGTTTGCTATTCACAATTGTTATTACTGCTTCTTTCACTCAGGCACGAGTGAAACTGCCTGCCGTGAATACGCGTATAGGGTCGAAGTGCTCCGGAGTCACTTGCAAGCTGTGAACTCACCGGGCAAGTCGCTCGCTCACGCTCTGCTTGGTGTTCGCTGGTCCTCTGTCGTCGTGGCTCTCGCGGTCAGGTGAACAGCCTCCTCTGGTCCACCTCTGCTCGTGCCACTCAGCAATGGAGCTTTCTCTGCTCCAGAGAGGCTCAGGTGCAACCCAGCCACCTGTAAACTCTAAAGAGGGATGGTTTCCCTTTGCTAATTCTGCTTCCCGCTGCACGACCTCTGCACAACGATCCTTCAATGGGCAAGTGTCCTTTTTTCTTGCTTCATGCGGCGCGACCTCTGCAACAGGGCTCAAGGCAAAGACCCTCTCAGGACCTGCCACCGCTTTTGGATTTTCCATGGTCCCGGCGTCTTCTCTCATCTCCAGCTTCACTTACCTCTGCATTCACAGCCTGCCCTGCTTTATCCTCTCCTGCTGCTCTTGCTGTTCTACTACCTGCACCAGAGGTGGCTTTTTAAGCCTCTCAGGCTCTCTCAGGTGTAGGCTGTCAACACTAATTAGCTGACCGCTCCTAAAGCAGTATTCCTCTGCATCCCTCTTCCTCGTCCCAGTACTGAGGGAATTTTGGGACTTGATGTCCCTGCCAACAAGTTAGTTTTCCTTTTTCCTAACCTTTTCTACTTTGATCTTCGCTCTCTGCAATATTTATTAAAGGAGTAACACACAAATTATTCACCAGTCTTGTTTGGAAAAGGAATAAAGCTTTCTAGAGTTTTGCAGTTATTATTTGCAAACTTCCTTCCACTATCCCCTTTTGAGCTAGGGAAGTTTCTAGCTCTATGGGGGTTTGAGAATTGATTTTATTCCTTTTTATACCACAGGAGTTCTGGCTGAATTCATCCACATTAAGATGTTCAACATGGGGAACAGCCGGGTTATTGTGGCAACAAGCGATTATATGACATGGCATTTGTGAAATGTCTTCCCTAGAGGAAGGCAAATACTGTCTCTCAGCTCACAGATTCCTCTCACCTCCCTGAGCCTTTTCTCCTCCCAAGTGATCCTCCCGCAAAACACCACCCCCAAGGTCAGGATCAAGAAGTGTCTGCCTTTCCCTACCCTCTTGGGAGGAGACTTTAGGCAGTGGTTTAATGAGGGATCCATCACAATACCCAGAAACTGGCTACTGCAAAGGCAGCTGGATGCAATGGCCTTGCAAACGAAGTGTACAACATTATGAGCAGAAATAACACCAAGGCTCTTACACATCTTCAAATTAATTCAATCAACTAAAGAGAAGACAAAAATGTGTAATGAAGCAAATATATGTATTTACCCTAATGAGGGTGACGATCAAACCTGCGTGGATGCCAGGCTGAAATATATTGGGTAACCTACCGATATATGCAGATTATATGCTTCTTACAGTAAGAAGCATATATGCAGATTATATGCTTTTTACAATAAGAAGCTGCTGATGTATATCATATACATTGCTGATTGCTTCCAGAGAATGCATAAAATTGTAAACGTGAATGGTACCACCTGGATATTAAGAGTACTAGTAATCTGAAAACGTGGAGGTACTGAGGACAATCTGAACATTAAATCCTGTGGAAGTGAGAACACTAAAACGTTTCAAAAAATACATAGGATTAATCAAGTATTATGCAGGTTAAATAAACAAAAAGAATTTAAAATACGAAATGTGCTACAGCTATCCAAAATGGGAGGGCAGATAACAGTAACGTGATGGTCTACTTCCACAGATCCCATTTCACTTTCTAGCAATAAGAATCCCACAAAAATGTGTTGTCAAGAAAAGGGACTTATTAAAGTTCCTGTGGAAGAAGCAGCAACCAAGGATATTGATGGCTAAGCTGATGAAGGAATAATTAAAGGCAGGGGGAACCACCCTAACTTTGAGAATTGCTATATCGCTGTTATGCATGAAAAAAAACCCTCCCTCCTTTTCACTGAAGAAAGAATACATCCTGCTGTGGCAGCATTCATTGTTACAAATAAAAGTGGTGGCTACATGAATATATTCGGAAATGTGAAATTCTTTAAAGAAACAATACAACCCAAAGGGAGGATCGACCTTGCCGGTAAGCCCGCTATCCAAGTTAAAGGCACGAGGTAAGCATGAAACCCCTTTAAAGCGGACAGCATTGCAATTTTCAGCAGGGTCCATCCATCCGGGGGTTGTATCGCTAGAACGCCCATGACATATCTGGGTGATATGGCTTGTCATAAAGAAGGCAAATGGTTTGGTGAATTGCTGACGTTGATTATTTTATTCATTTTGGGTTGAAGTACGAGCGTTAGCACTCAAGCACTGTCAACGCGACCTCAATTATTGAACTCTGGCAGGCAGGATAGTGGCACTGATAGCAAGACAAATGGATGCTGTCACAATCCCTAATTCGCTCCTGTTCTGGAGGTCCAAGAGGATTGGCCTATTAAATATCAAAGTGCGCAGGCCAAGGTATGGGAGGAGGCAGGTATTAGACCCCTTGGAGTTACTATGGCAGAGGCGTACCTTCTTATAGGAACAAACGTTTCGGAAAAAGTTGATATCATGCGCAGTACATTTATTTATAATAAACATTAGTCACATATTTAAAGATTCATTTAGATTATAAAAAGCTTTATTTCGAAATATGTCATAAAAGCAAGATACATTTTCTGAAATGCACAAACTCGCTCTTAAATACAAAGCACCCATTTAATCTATATACTGTGAGGATGTCGGAGAAAGAGTTGGACACAAGGGTGGCATGTTGACTGGCAAAGACTTTTATCAACAACAAAAATAGGAAGAGTTGGAGGAAATCCTAGCTAACCCTACCTCTAAGAGGGGTTTCCCTGCCTCAACAAAACTAGCTAATGGAACTGTCTGTGTCAGAATGTCGAAAGTAAAGTTTGCCATCGTGTGTCCACATTCTAACATATCCCTCACAAGCTAAACTCAATATAAGGTGAAAAGGGAAAAGTATCTTGGCTGTCCGCCTGCAACCCAGCTTTGTACTTCAAAACCAACAGTCTGAAAAAGGTGTAGAAAACAAACAAAAAGTTCCACAACACTGAAGGCAATAATTCCCTTTCCCCAGAATCTTTCCAACTGTATCCAAAATGTTCTCTGCATTTTCAATGGTCAAGATATATCCTTATCTTTGCTTGGCAAACGTGACTCCCAGGCCCTGCGAAAAGCAAGGATGGCCTGGACACCTTTTCCAAACTGCCTTAGAGTCCCATACCCTTTGTGAGCAGACCCGACTTTCAGGTACTGTAACAAAGAATAGACTGGTTCTCTCTCCAAGCTGCACAGAGGGTTCCTAACCCATTATCAGTACCCCCTCCTTGGTCCACTCTCCTGCCAAGTAAGGTACTCCACGATTTTATTCCCATCATCTTCTCTCTCTTCACTTCCACACAAAGCCTTGGTTTACTCTCCTGCCAAGGCCTCAGAGTGTCACTTGTGCACGTAAGACTCGCATTTCTCTTTATTACTGCTCGGGGTGCACTTCCCCAGCGTGGACCCCAGACCTCCTACACTTGGTTAATGTCCCAGTTCTCTTTATCTGGTTTCTCTTCTAGCCACAGCCTAGGTTTATCCCCTGCCAAGGTCTGTGAGTGTCACTTGTTTATGCAAAGTTTGTGTTTCTTATTATTGTATTTCTTATTATTACTGCTTGGGCTATGCTTTCCCAATATGGGTCCCAGAACCCCTTCACTTGGTTACTCTGCCCCGGTGAAAATTCCTTCTGCGCTTCTCTTTGGGTCTCATGCCCCTTCTGGGCACTCCTTCTCAGACTTGCATGCTTCACTGAAGTTTCTGCGTGCTCTATGGAATTTGCCAGTTGGTATACTATGAACCATGGATTTCCTGTGACAACTGATGGCATATACTGTAGAATTTACTTCTGTCTCTTTTCTGAAGGTACAGGTTTCTATTTTCTCTTTGGAGATGTAGATGTGGAGATCAAGAAAATAAATGCTAGTCCTGTCACAGTGGCCTACCAGTTCAATGCCAAAGTCATTGTTATTCAGGTACTGAACGCATTCCCCAAAGCATTGCACTAATATTTGGCCTCAACATGGGGGTAACAATATTAGGAAACATAAAGCACATGCCAATAGTGACTAAGATTAACTGGCAAATAGTAATTGTGATATGTATAGGGCGGCACCAGTTGCAGATATAAAATATAACTCCCACTCCAAACTAATGGGGGCAATTTATGCTATAATGTCGATGGCACAGGTAAATACAAGCTAACAAATGCTATGCTCCCCACAATGACAACACCGACCTGGCGGGAGAAACTACCCACCAGAGACACAGCAATAGCATGATATACCCAGGCTACAGTAGGTGTAAATCCGCTTTACAATACTGTGTAATCATATAATAGATGAGCGCTGCTCAAATGGACTGACTATGTTGTGGGCAAAGTATTGTTACAGCTCAAAGCTGTAGGCAAGTGGGTTTGAACATTTATGCAATTTATATGAAACGATAGATGCACTAACATTGGGTAAGAGTCTTTAGACCTAACCTCTCACTTTTTGGGGAAGAGATCCTAACCCCTTATAGCTGCTAACTTTAACTCCAATATCTTTAATTTACATTTAAGAGCATCCTTAGTACCAATTACTGGTGAGTGATTTGGACCTGACTCGCTATAGAATGATGGATGGGGTCACTAATCTGAGTGGGCATAACTATTAGCTAATCCCAACTGGGAGACAAAAGACCAACACAGTACCAACAACTTGAAGGTTTAATGGGACACCTGCATGGGTTTGATAAAAATGATCATAGATGCACTTGTACAATTAATAATTTGCGCTCTAATCATTTGTGACTCAAGTATTTTGGGTGCTACACTGAATCCATGCTTTGCAAGTTGTGTAATTAGCGACAATTAGATGGTGTTATAAGGTATCTGTATAAGTTTTGGTTTTTGTTCTTTTCTTTCTGCCAATCTTCCTTACCTGATATTGTTATGTACACACCACATTTTTCAATTAATTTCATTTATGATATGTTTGATACTAATACCAGCCTTGAAAAAGACCAGAGGTCGAAAAACATGTTGGCTGGATTGTGTTTATGCCAATTACATTTTGAAGACTAATCCACTGCACCGTATTAATAGCACTAATCTAATTTGTACGGTGTTATTACACCAGTCCACTCATAAAACATTTGGTGAATGCAGAAGACTTGTTTAATGTCATAATCTGACATTTTCTATTGGGTCTAGGGTAAGACCCACCTTTACCATCTCTGCTGCACACCCCAGCATTATATTCTAAATATTTTTGAGCATGAGCGCACTCACAAGCAGCTTACCCTAAGAAAATGTTCTTGTTACCCTCAAAGAAGCTAAGGTATTTAGCTGCCAACTGGGCAAGATGGCACTTCTTTGGGTTAGCAGTTAGTCCGGCATTACGAAGGGCTCTATTTGATATAGATGCAACATTTATTCCACGACTTGCTGTGATGACGATGTTGTCTAAATAGGCTCCGCAGAATATCGATAAAGGTTGTGAAATCAGTCCTTCAACCTTTGGACGTTTGACGGTGCTCTGTGAAGCCCAAAGCCTTAAAGTGGAATAATCTTCTAGGGGTAGAGAAGACTGTTTTTTCCTTATCAGGCTTCAGAGGGGACTGTCAATAGCCCTTAGTCAGATCAACCATGGAGATATACTTGGCGGTGCCCAGTTGATCGATGAGGTCATTCATTCTTGGCATCAGATAATTATCGGAGTGGGTGTGACAAATCAACTACCGAGGTACCAGTGGTCCAGGGGTGAATATCGGTTTCTAAACCATCAATCAGCTCCACCACTCTAATACACCAGATGGAATCCAAACAAATTGGAATAACAACCAAATTATTAACCTCTTTGTCCCATTTTGGTAACATGGACAGAATGGCAGGCCTATCTCCGAAAGGTCGTGGATCGTTGGCTAGTTGCAACACAGTGAAAATACCAATAATACCCAATTATAAAAGGAGTGTCCAGTCAGGGTTGTATTAAAAATATCGACTTTATTAATCACAACAGACAGTTCTAGCAACATTACGAAATACAGCCGCCCACCCTGTAAAGGAATGCAGAGGACAGACAGTTTCAAAGAAGGAAAAGGGATGCACCCTGGATACTGACAGGAGGATAACCACAACAGTTTAAGATTTCTTGGCTTCAGCAGAAAGGGAGCAATGGGTCTTAAAATGTCTCTAGGGACCTTCTGGGTAGCACAAGGGGGACAGAACCACAATGTACATTGTGCTGGAGATGTTCTTGGTGCTCGACTAGGGTCGAGTCAGCTTTAGGGTGCTTTGCAGGCTTCTGCAACAGAGTTCGAGATGGGAGTCAGCTGCGGGTATCAGGCGGCAAGACGGTTAGGCGAGCGAAGCTGGACGAACGGCTGGAGGCTGGCCTACACAGCAGCTCAGGGTCAGGAATTGTTGTCTCAGGGCTGATCGGCACGGCTGAAGCACCTGTCGAGATGTCTCGGATGTCTTTTAAGCAACAGCGGATTGACAATTGTCAGCATTGCCATCGGTTGCAAATCGAGGAACTCGACTGGCTCAAAACAGTCTTTAAGGCAGACTTTGGTAGATGTTCGTCAAGGCACTTCTCCCAGCTTCTTTAATGGACTTGTGTTGTCCTTTAAGGCAGACTCCCCAGCTGTGGAGTGCCTTGTCCTTGGTTGTAGGTTCAGAGACTTTCTTGCACAACCTTGCTGCAGAGCCTTGCAGGTCACGCTGTGTGCTGGCTGGGTACCGGTTCTGGAGCGTCCTCTGAGTTATGTTTCTCCCTCTGTTCTCTATGAGATGTTTAGGGGAGGATCTTACTTCCCTCTTTGGATATCCTGGCCTTCCTTCACTGGCTGAAGATGTAAGGCAGACTGCACCTTCAGCCAGGGTTCAAGGATGAGTTCTTCTTTCCTACTTCTTGTAAAGTTATGTTATGTTATGTTATTTAGCATTTATATAGCGCTTTATATATCATTGGTATGACCTCAAAGCACTGGTAGGTTGAATGCCCTCGGAAACCGTAGTTCTGGTCAGTAGAGAGAGAGATAGTGACGTAGGGTGCATGGATGCACCAGATGTGTGTGCAGCTGGTGTAATTCCTGGTTGATAGCTGCATCCTAGCATTTAGGTGTGGTGCTGGAGATGTCAGTTGGATGTGTGCAGTCGGGTGGGTAGACATCCAGACTGGGCTCTGGCTGCGTTAGGTCTGAAGGACGCATATGTGAGAAACTATGCCGGAATGTGCTCGGCTAGATGCGTTTTATTAGGGTGACGAGGTGTTGATGAGGTTGTATTCGTATGTGGACAGCTAGGCCAAATTAATCAGGGGTATAGCTGTGTTCCAGTTGAGTGATGGTGTATAGTAGAGAATAAGGGTAGTGATGTGGTGGCTGTCTTTAGGGCGCACGAGGCCAGGCATGTGAACAGGATGGTGGGAGTATAGCGACAGACAGACCCTTAGAGACAGGGGCAATACGGGTATATAGGGGGATACAGATATATAGTATATATAGGGGGATACAGATATATAGCAACAGCATTGGGAACAGGGGGACTTGGTGCACAGTGGTACAGATATATAGCAACAGCATGAGGAACAGGGGGACGGGGTGCACAGTCTTCAAATGATCTGCTTAAAGAGGGGCTCCAGCCCCCTTTTAAAGCTAAGTGGGCAACAGTGATTGTTTTGGTGTAGGCTAAGCCTACCTTAATTAACCAATCCTGGGGTCTTTACCAAATATCCTGTATGCATGAGGTCATAACCAGAGTGATTTGCAACAGGAAAGGTAAAGGGGTGAAAACAGTGTTCACCAGATCTAAAATGGCAGATACCTTCTTTCAGCAGAAAGATCTCTGGCCACACTCCCTTGTGATACTAAGTCCCACCCATCTTCCTGTCTGTTGTTGATCAAAGAGTCCTTCTGGTTAATGGTACTCTCTACGTGGTCCCTGTTAAAGCAGCAGGTCTCACTTGAAGCTGCAGCGAGATCAGACTCTCTAGCTCCTGCAAACAGCATTCCAGTCCCTTATGAATGGGGTCACCCTAGCAGGGTGACTTAATGTAAACAGCAGTCCCAGACATGACAGCTCACTGTCTTTGATAGTAAGGCCGGGAGCTGGCTTCAGGTTGACAGTTACATATGAAAGGTTGTTGGGTTTCCTGTCTCATTTGTTAACCTCTGCAGCCAGACCCAATGTGGGCCTGTATGAAGTACCCTCTATTGGTATGTTAATCGCTGCCCCCAGCTGGAGGTTCTAACAAAAGAGCAGGGCAGATCTATGGAGCCTTTGTTAGTTAATCAGGCTGGCCATGGCAGGGGGAATGTTTCATCCTACGCCTTCCTAGAGATGACATAGGGCACTCTGGGCTGTCACATTCCAAATAAATATGACAGGGTGGACTGTTCCTGTAGGCTGGGTCCCCCCAGAGTACACAGGTCTATGCGTTTGTCGTGCAGTGTCATGCAGTGAGCATAGGAAATTGTGTATGGATTAGCCCCACACATTTTCCTTAGGTTGATCAACCATCATTCCATTTAATAAAACATTTCAAAAAGCCCAGGTAAACACCCAGGTGACCACCCCAGCAACAACATGTAAACCACCACCCTACTGAGGGTCTGGTTTATCATCTAGGTGAAAATACCAGCTTAGGCCATCTGCATTTCCATGCTGGAAGCCTGGCTTGCGCTGGATGTCCATATCGAATCCCTATAGGTATATGGCCCAACGCAAAAGCTTAAGGTTCTCTGCTGACATGGCTATTAACCATCTAAGAGGTCAGAGGTCTGTTTGGATGGTGAAGTGCGACCCAAATATGTAGGGTTTCAGCTTCTTCACGCCCACATGACCGTTTAAGCCTCTTTTTCAACGATGGCCCAGTTCCTTTCCCTTTTTGATAATCACCTTTTATTGTAACAATAGGTTGCTCTAGCCCTTGAGTTAGAATGTGCTAACACTACTCCAACCCCTAAACTACAGGCGCCTGCTAGATAATGAACTCCTGACCATAGTCTGGCAATTTCAGAACTAGGGCCTTGCACAATCCATCCTTCAAATCCTGAAAGGAGGCTTGACATGCAGGGGTCCAGTTACATCATTCAGGGGAATGGCAATGGCCCCATACCCTTTGAACTAGCGGTAGTACGCGGTGAGACATAGGAAGGCCCTCATCTGTGTTGGTGTGGTGAGGATGTCCCAGCCTGTACTTTAGCTGCCAGAGGTTGTTTCTTACCTCCACCGACCAGGTGGCCTAGGTAAGTCAATCTGGCACTTTGTGGCCTTGATAGTCAGGCCTATGTTCCACAGCGCCTGAAGCACTTGTTTCTAGTGGGATAAGTGATACTTCCAGCTGTCGTTGAACACAGCTATGTCGTCTAAATAGGCGATGCTGAAGTTTTCCAGTCCAGACAAAACCTGGTTAACCTTCCTCTGAAAAGTGGCAGGGGCATTCTTCAATCCAAAGGGCATCACAGTGAACTGATAATATCCTTCGGGCTGGTGAATGCTGACCTTTCTCTCGCTCTCTCTGAAAAGCCGACCTGCCAGTGCCCTGCTGTGAGGTTAAAGGTACTCATGAACTTGGCAGCGCCATGCTTTTCAATGGGCTCATCTGCCCCAGGAATGGGGTCAGCATCTGTCTTCATGATAGAATTAAGTCCCCTGTAGTCCACACAAAAGCAGACTTCAGTCTTCCCACTACTGGTCTTTTTATGGACCAGTTCCACCGGGCTAGCCCAGGGGCTGTGGGATGGCTCTATCACTCATAGGGACAACATCTTGGAAACGTCCTCCTTGATAGTGTCCCTTGCCTTTTCGGACATCCAGTGAATCGTGCTCTTCACCAGCTTACTGTTTCCAGTGTTCACATCATGGGTGCACCAATATGCAACCTGGAGTTAGTGAAAACAGCCCGGCAAACTGTCCCAGTAAATGGCGACAGTATGTCAGTTGCTGTTCTGACAGGTCAATTTCAAGGTTGACACCGTCAACTGACCCATCTGTGGCTTCAGCGTACAGGAGGTCTGGGAGGGGATCGGTCACCTGCTTAGTCTCTCCATCTACCATTAATGCCATGAGCAAGTCATCCTTGCTATAATGGGGTTTTCGCTGGTCGACGTGAAAGACCCTGCACATCTGTTTAGGTCCTTTCACGTCAATGAGATAATTTACCTAAATTACTTTTTCAAGCTCCTACTAAGGCCCAGTTCACTTGTACTGAAGGGCACTGGGTTTGACAGGTTCTATAATCCATACCAACTGGCCTGGAGAATAAACTAAGGCCCAGTCCACTTGTACTGAAGGGCACTGGGTTTGACAGGTTCTATAATCCATACCAACTGGCCTGGAGAATAAACTCTCACTGTGGTTGTGCCAGTGCGTCATCAGTTCCTGACTGGCCTTTAGATTCTTTGTCGGCTGTTCCATGTACTTTTACATTCTAGACCGAAGGCCAAGTACATAGCCCACGACATCTTGTGTGAGTGGTGAGGGGATGCCGTCCTAACCTTCTCTCACTAGACTGAGGGGACCTCATACAGGGTGTCCAAACAGAAACTCAGAGGCTAAACCCCACTCAGTTCTGTGGCACCTGCCTGTCGATGAACAGAAGGCATGGCAGCAGAATATCCCATTTTCTCCTCAGGTGCTCTTCCAAGCCACCCATCATGTCTTTCAGGGTCTTGCTGAACCCCTCGTCCCACATATTCTTCATATACACGGATATGAAGCTTGTTCCTCTGTCATAAAAAGACTTTCTTGGGGAAAACAACGCAGGAGAATATCCCAATCAGAGCCTTCGCAACCACAGGGGCTTTGAAACTCCTCAGACGGAAAGCCTCAGGGTACCTAGTGGCATGGTCTATCGCCACTGAGCTATATCTGTTCCCTGAGCTGGTTTGGGGATCCAAAGGAACCGCAATGTACATGCCTATTCTCTCAAAAGACCGCCCAACCACGGGTACTGTAATTAAGGTGGCCTTTGTGGCACCGCCTGACTTGCCAGAAGCCTGACAAGTCGGGCAAACCGTACAAATTCCTTGACGTTTACGCCAAACTGGGGCCAGTAAAAGTGCGAAGACAACCGGTCTGATGTCTTAGTCACTCTCAAGTGAGCCACTAAAGGAATTTGGTGAGCCAAATCCAAAAGGAACTTTCTTTGGCAACAGGGGCATGGCTTGGACACCATGGGATAAGACGTGTTCCGGAGTGTCCCTGCTGATCATTAAACCTCCTACTGCACAAAGAAGCTAAAACGGATGCATCTGCACCAGAAATATAGCCAATGCTGTTGGAACATGCCGGGAACATAAAGTGCATTTCTGTGAGCATTGATGGGCCAGGAGTGTCACTGCGGCAGCCAGAGCTACGGAGCATCCCGAGACTGGGTGATCGAAAATGGCGGCTGCCCTGAGACAAAGGACTCTGCTGTGAGGGGAAGGATTGATGGAACGGGACAATACACAATCGTGCCCCAGGTCCTTTGTAGTCAGCTCTATGAGAAGTCTCCACGGCTAAATATGGACTCGACTTGACCTTATGAAGTTACGAAGTGCACTGAATCGCGGGTGTTGGAGAGGGTCAGTAATTTTTTTTTTTATTGTAATTTTTAGTTTGAATCAAACTTTTATCAAAAACATTTTTTTTATCAAAACCTTTAAGAAAACATCTTCTTCTATAACAGTTCACAAGCCCAGACTTAGGATTCAGTATCCAAACAGGCTTCCACAAAGTTTATTACTGAACACCTCAGATGATTTGAACTTCCACCCAAGATTCTTAACCAGCATTCATCCATGTTGTCATTTATAGGCACACATTGTATTAGGTGGATTGACCTTAAAGTCTTAAGTTCTGGGCATTCTGTTATTAGATGTTTGAGTGATTCTATATTGGTCTTACAGAATCTGCAACCGTTGTCATCTGATTTTTCAATGTGAGTTGCCACTAACATTTGTTTTGTCTTTACGGCATTTAGACGCAGTCTCAAGAATCCATTTCGATGGTGTCGAGAAGAAAATTTCTGAAAATATTGAGGCAAATTGTCCAATTTGTTCATTACTAGACTATGGTCGAAGGCAGTCGAAAGGTCTTTATATTTGGACAGATTTTGGATCCAGAACCATTGTTTTATTTTTTTCTTTGCGATTTGAGGCTGGTCTAGCAGTGTTTCAAGCTTGGTGTCACTCGCCTTTAGAACCTCCTCTAGCTTTTGTGTCCAGATCTTAAGTAGTCCAGTGTGTTCCAAGTTATCTCTTGGCGCTAATAACTTGTATGCAGGTTCTGGATTTACGATTTGCATTTTACATAGCATCGCTAGGGATTTCCAAACGACACAGCCTTATAGTTCTTCTAACGCCAGTTCATACCTTATTGCAATGATTGGGATATAGTTCGGTAGTCTTAACACTCGCCGCCAGAAAATTCCCTCTAGTTTTGCCCAGATTTTATGGTCCAGATTCCATCCTGTTTCTGAGCCATATGTGATTCCTGGGACTACCTTTTGCACATAAAACTGCCGCACTGGGATTAAGCTGAACTTTCCAAACAAGGTGTGGATTTGCGCCCCTTGTAGAGCGAACGTTTTCATTCGTTGCAGCAAGTTTAGTGGCCAATTATTTTCTCGAATTAACTTGTTTATTAGAACTCCCAGGTAGCGTATTTCGGCGACTGCTTCAATTTCTTTGTTGTCGATCTTCCAATTAAAGTCTCGGTTTCTTTTTCCTTTTGCCGGGCCAAACTTCATTATTTTGGTCTTTTTTACATTGATTCTTAGGTCATTTTTCTCCATCTATTGTTGTAAACCTAATATTAGTCGCTGTAGCCCTATTTGAGTTTTGTCAATCAGAACCAGGTCATCTGCATAGGTTATGCACCAGATTTGATGACCATTTATTTTTGGAGAGAAGCAGTGTATGTTTGTTAATGCATCCGGGATATCAGCAATGAATAGTTTAAACAAGACTGCAGCTAGAGGGCAACTTTGTTTTACCCCTCTATTCGTGGCTATTGCTTCAGTTAATTCACCCTTTCCGTTTATCCTTACACAAATTGATGTTTTAGAGTGAAAGGCCATTATTGGATGTAGAATATTCTCTGGGCAAACCCAATTTTTAAGTTTTTTCCATAGAAGTTCATGATTGACTGTATCAAAAGCCTGTTGCATGTCTACAAAGGCAAGAAATAGGTTTGAGCTTTTCGACAAGGCTACCAGTTTCTGTAGGTTTACTATGGTTAGATTAATCTCCGTCCCAACTCCTCTAGTAAACCCAGTCTGACGGCAATCCATGATTCCTTTGTTGTTAGCCCACGTTGTTAATTTTTGTTGGAGAAAGGTAGCCATTATTTTTCCAATTGTATCTAGAAGGGCGATTGGCCTATAATTGACTGGGTCAGGCCGATCCCCCTTCTTGAAAACTGGCACAACAATCGCCTCAGTCCAGGATACTGGGAGTGATTTTTGGTTTGCGATTCTGTCAAACAGTATTGGGATAAAGATGGACCATTCCGCTTTATGTGCCTTTAACATTACGTTGGAGATGCCGTCAGGCCCTGCTGCTCTTGAATTTTTTAACTTGGAGATTGCATGTTGTATATCTTCCTCGGTTTCCGCAACTTCCCATCGCGTTAACTCACTATTCGTGTCTGTTAATGGGCCTTGTTGTGATTGTTTGAAAACGCCTGTAAAATGTTGTTGCCAGGCTCCCTCAGAAACTCCATTGGCAAGCTCGTCTGTTTGGTTTGCATTGTTGTTGTTTAAAATCCGCCAAATCTCTCTCGCGTTGTTCGAATGAATCAAGGATAGCATCAACTCGCCACGTTCTTGATCTCTTGCACAGGCAAATGATTTATGCCAATTGCGGTATTTTTGTCGCCGTTGTTTAATATGTAGGGCGGCGTTCACTCCCATGTTCCGCTTTAACTTCCTTATTTCTTTATTGAGCAGTTTCTTCTGGTCATTTACTAGTCTGCTCCAATCATGCCTGTGTGTTTTTCTGTTGTTTAGAACCCTTGAATTGCTCAGTTGTTAAGGCAATAAGGCGACATAGTTTATCGAATTTGCTATTTTGTTAGATTTCGATACTCCTCAGTTAGGCCTTTTATTTGGTTTTCTTTTAGGCGTAACCGATTTCGCCCTTGATTTACTTCAACTGATTGTTTGCAGAACGCTGCTACCGGTTTCTGACTTAAAGGCCAGGACATTTCCAAGATGTCATGATCACTTCGATCTGTCTGGATAATTCGTAGCTTTGTGATCTTAGTCCATACATTTCTTGATGTCCATATGTAGTCAAGGATTTTTTTGTGACCAAAGTTTCTCCAAGTGAACATCAGTGGTAGGTCTCCAGTTATTTGTGCATTTACCATGTCACAGTCTCTTGCGTCCATTTCATTGTCCCAACACACACTCCTTTCGCTGATATTATGTTTGTCCTTTGTTTTTGATGAAATGAGCTTCATTTCATCATTGAACCATGATAGGTTCATATCACCGCATATAATTATCGATAGTTCTTGGTGTTTCCTTTGATTTTTGTCAATTATGTTTATTGATTGGATGAACTTCTCAGTTTGTGATCTTCACTGGGTTCCAATACAGGTTAATTAGGAGCAGATTTTTTGAATCCGTAAGTTGACCATTTGGTTTTTGAATTAATGTTGCCTGTACGAGGCTTTTGGGTTTTCGGTTTCGCAAACTTCCCATGTAGTTCCGTGTTTCACCATTGTAATTAAGCCGGACTGTGGGCGACCTCGAGTGTTTTTTTTCTGCTCGATTGAGCAGAGTCAGGTACTCATTCTTTACAGGCGGACTTTGTAACCATGTCTCCTGTAAGCAGATTAGAACGTTTTCAGACAAATCAACTGGGAAGTCATCAAATAGGTGTTGGAAACCTCGCGTGTTCCATGAAATCAGTGTGACCAGCCCTTCTCGGTCGTTGTTGTCTAGCTAATGATTTCTTTTTCTTGTTTCCACATCGCTTTTTTGCGATGGACCAAGCCAACTGGCTTTCAACTGATTTCTCAAGGTATCCCGGCGCTGTTCTATGGAATCTTTTGCATTTTTGCTTGAGCTTGCGCCTCTAGAATTTTTTGAAAACGGTAGATCTTCATCCGAAATCTCGAAGCCCATGAACAAGAGTTCATCTTTTGCCGCCATGAGGGTTTTTCGTACAGCTTTTGAATTTATGTGCAGAAGAACTTGGTCTCCTCGTTCTTCTGAGACGTATTCCACTATTCCAATGTCATTGGTTGTGACAGTTCTCAGTATCGGCACTGAATGCAATAATCGAATGACATTGCCTCTGTTCAGGTTTATGTCGTTTTCCTCATGGAATATTTTTTCAATCCGTATCCTTCCCTGCAGATCTTTTGTTGCGAATTGTTTGAGTTTTTCAGCTGCAAGTGATTTAATCTGTGATTGTGCTCCTGTAAGTTTGGATTTAATGAAACATGATGTTTTATCGCTCTGTCGCGCTCTTGGCTGACCTTGGAATCTGGTAAGCTATTTAGCTTTTTTGTATTATGCCATTTTCCTCTGGGCTCATTTTTTTTTTGTTAATTGCGCATTTGGTTGCATCAAGAATCGCTTTGCGGCTCCTTCGTTTGGTTCCTTCGTAATTGACTGACATGTTTCATCTAACTCTTCGGGTTCAGCCATCGTTTCGTCTACAAAGTTGTCAGAATAAGTTGAAAGATCTCAGAGATCCACCGAAGATTGTATAGATTGGATGGAGGCGTTATCTGAGTCTAGTCTCAATCTTTTTTTGGGATTTATCGTGTCAGATTTAACTGTTACTCCTGTTATTTTTATTAGAGCTTTTTCCTTTTCCAGTCCTTTTTGATGAACCTGTTTGTCTCTTACAAAGAGACTTTGTTTGACTGGGGTAGGTAAGTTTCATATGAACTTTCGCGAGCCACTTGAGTGTTTTTTTGCTGCCTCCAGGTTTTTCTTTTTCTCCGTTTTTTTTTTTAGCTGGACACTGCTTTACCAAATTTGGTTGAGCCGATTTGGCACCTATGATGATTTTTGCTGCGCCTCCAAAATTTCCGTAAGTTAGTTTGTCAGTCGAGCATTGAGGAAGTGCCGGGGATTTTTCGGCATGTACTTTGCCAATAGTCACGATTTTTGTTTTCTGCGATGATGACGACTCCTCAGAATTGATTGACACAGCCGGTGGCAAGTCGCTGCCGCACGCCTGTCCCTTCTGACGTTCTTCAATTGGTAAGTGGGCGTTGTTTTGAGTACTTTGGCCTTGTTTTTCGATCAATTGGCGCTGGGATTCTGTGATATCATTTTTATTATTTGATGTTATTGACTTGTTGCCACCATTTCTGCCTTCAGAGAACTGAATTGCCATGGTCATTTCCGGTTCTATCAGGCTCTCGGAGGCTTGGGACAAGTTTTTGGGATGCAAAGGACCTTGCGTTAAGCTGCACCTTAAAGATTTCAGTCATTCCTAAGCTGTGTGCTTAGCTCAGTATGCCGGGTCCAAGTTTTGGACACTTTGTTTTCGTATTGTTGTGTGAATACTGCATTTGCACTTTCCATTTTGTTGACTTTTTCATTTAGATGACTAAGTAGCGCATTGTTGTTTTGTAGTTCGTCGTGGAGAGATTCATACAATTTGATGAATGGAATTAGTGCCAGGGACGTTGCAGCGAGTACATTATTATGGATTTGTATTGCAGCCGCCGTAGACAGATTGGATTTGAGTGACGACTCGTTTGCTGAGTCGTGATGTTTTAAATCGTTCCTCTCTTTCCATGTCAATTCCATCTTGTTTTGGAGCTTCTTTGATCATCTGCGGCAATGGACTGACATCTACTGAAGAGGACATCAGGACTGGCGTTGAGCAGCTTACCATTGGCTGTGAGGAATTTCTTAAACAGCTCCTATTTTCCTGAGAATCATGTGGCTTGTCATTTGGTATATTTACAGGAGTGCCGTGGAATTGGTTTCTAAACATTAGTCTTTCAATGTTCGAGTCACGACACCCTAATCGGCCATGTACTTCAGGAGTTGTTTGTATGTTTAGAAGTTCTTTGTTCTTTGCAGCATTTTGAAGCGACTCCGTGCGTGCTTGGCTGTCTTTAGATTTGTTATTTGCGGTAAAGCTTTCTGCTAATTTGTGCTTCATTGCTTCAAAGTCAGCTTTTAAACGTTCTGTAAGGCGTGCTTCGCGACCTGCAAAATCAAAACCGCTGGTCTGCTTGTAGCCTTTTGTCTTTAAGCTTTCATTATTATTTTGACCATTTTTACTTTTGCTCGGACTTGCTAGACCTTTCACGATCCTTAATTCCGTGATTGCCCTATTTACGTTTGCTTTATCAATCTGGTCCTTGTTTGGTCCTTGTTTATTGGTAGAAACGGGCGTTTTGTGACATGTTTGCCCTGGATTTGCTATTGTTTTATTGAGGATCCTTCTCACGCCCACATTGTTTTTCCTTCCTTCTGTGGGCGGGTAAACAAATCTCATTGAGCTTTCTTCACACGTTATAGCTGGAACCTCGAGTTGCAACAGTTCAAGGTCTGTTACGTCAAATGGAGAATCAAAAACCGCTGTATTGATTTCAATCGCATTGTCACTGGATCCGTCTCGTGAGTTTTCAATTGTATTTGCTTCTAAGCAGCACGCGCTGGTTTTATTTGGATATGGATTGCTTTTGGCCTTTATGGCATCGTCCTTCATCGCGATTTCACTGGTCCCTAAGATTTCCTCACAGCTTTCAGAGTTGAACTTGTCGCCCTTGGGGGCGGGGTCTGCTTTGCTTTTCCCTTCCACCTCAAGTCGTTGTGTTGGGGCACTTGCAGACGAAATTCTAGCCAGATATATACTAGTGAGTTCAGCTAATGATGGAAATAATGTGTAGTGTGTTGCGCAATTTCCGGTGTATCATTGGTCTCGCTAAAAGCAACGAAATGATACACCGGAAATTGCGCAACACACTATTCAAACAGTCCAAGCGTTGGTGCTTGAAGATTGTAATGCTTGGACTGTTTGAATAGTGTGTTGCGCAATTTCCGGTGTATCATTTTGTTGCTTTTAGCGAGACCAATTATACCCCTCAAGTTCACAATTTCTAGTGTTCATTTTGCCATCTATAGACACGGTTGTGTCTGCAGCCTGTGCGCATGTCTTTAGTTTCGATCGTGTCAGAGGGCCCGCCTCAGCCATTATTTTTCTCCTTACCTGTACTTTTCAGGAATCGCCAGGCAGCGCTGACAGCGTTTGTTTCATGGACCGCCTATCGCCAAAGCCGCCAAACAGCTAAACAGCAGGTCCACACAGCCCTTCTGCAACAGGGCTTACGCCGCAAGGGCGCTCGATTCAGCTGATATCCCCTGCAGGCTATCACGTGACTTTCACGTCACGGAAAGGGGAATCCTCGTAGAAACATCCTTTTCACCGCTCGCTTTTCGCTTCGCTCGCTCGCCACAGTAATCCACAGTAGTCCAGGGAGTTCAAAGATCGCAGAGGCAGAAAGACAGTCTAGCCGCCACAGCTAAACAGCAGGTCCACACAGCCCTTCTGCCACAGAGGGTCAGTAATGGCAATGCAGCGTGGCTCTCTACCTTAAGAAGAGCAGAACGGAATGGAGAACTGCAGCCCCTTGGCACCAGGGCGCACAGACACACAAATGCCCATCAACGTGAAAGCGGACGCAGAGCGCCCTGCAGTGAGAATATGATAAAGGGAAGCTGGTGAGCGGTGCGGGGAGTACTGTTGCCCGTCGCCGCACATCAGAGAGTGACTGCTGCAGCGAGAAAGGGTGAGCACAGAACCCCCATGTACTATAACATGGCGGAGCCCAGAGGGCAGGCATCGAGGCAGTGATCAAGAGGGAACGAAACACCCATTGGGGCCGCATTGGCTGCAGGGAAACCAGGACCCCAGCTATTACGAGCGGAGACCGCCATGCATTAGTTGAATGGCCCTCAGAACAGATATAAAGTATCCGCTAGACGGATACATGATATGTAGCAGTGGGTTATAGGAGGAAGCTGCGAGAAGCTATGCAAGGAGACAGACAGGCCCCGAATATATTTGTGCAACATAGCCACAAAGAAGCAGCGTGGCTGCATATTTAAATACAAATGCCCCGCAGCTCCCAAGACTCTGCTTGAAATAATATGTTTTGGTAATGCTATGCAAAAGTCCCCAATGCCGCGCTCTGTCACAATCCAAGACCTCTGACCAGAATTGAGGAAGCACCCCATAACGCTCAGGCAATTTACGGTAGGGGCACATGAGCAGTGGGACCCGAAAATAAAAGGTGAAAAAAGCAAAAACCTGCAGAGGCATTATAGGTGGAGAAGGCTCCCCCTCATGAATATTCTAGAGCCGGAGTTGAGGGTGTTGCGATAAAGTGCAGCTGGTGCCCAGGATCGGACTGTGGGCGATGCAAGAGCCCAGGATGCTGCAGCTGCAGGAGGGCTGGTCCAGACACAGATAAGTGGTGAGACTCCCAGCGTTGGTGGTGAACAGTGCTAACAGCACGCTGGCCAAAGGCGAGTGAACATACAGGTGGCAAAAACGGAGCTAACACCGGACGACGACACAGAGGATCAAGCAGGTTATGACAACTAGTCAGGCCACGCTACTACAAGTCCCACGGAAATGGCGCCGCACCACCACGGTGGGGGTTGCAAACAGTGAGGGTGGACTGAGAAGTAGCTACTAAGACCAGACAAGTGACCAACGGGAGCAACAGTGCAGCGAGACATCGCAACACCACTAACGCAACCGACAACTTGACAAATACACGTGGGGTGCCCTGGCGCAACAGATGTGGACTACATGGGCTACGATCACACCAGTCATAGCTCGTATTAAGACATAACAAGTGGCGCTGAGGCACACTAGAAACAGAGGGACCCAAATGAGGTGCGTGGTGGAATTGCGGGCACAAGTGGTGCCGCGAGGTTGATACTTGGAAAGCAGACAGGTGGAGCAAATAGTTGACCCAAGCACCAGCAGCTGGGACACATAAACACAGAGCCAGAGATGACCTCCAAAGTGGGCAAACCGATCTGGAAACAACAGAAGATGGAGGATTTTACCAAGTCAACACAAGCTGAGGAAGTGGTAAGGCCAAAGAAGCAAGACATGCACGGAGAAGGGACCCTAACACGGAATGACCAACCCATCCTGGACACCCATCGTGGAGTTGAAGATATCATGGGAATGTAACCTTGACACGGCCATGGCAGAACTGAAGGCCTCGTTAGAACTGAAAATTGAGGCCGTCAGTGTTGATGTCAATCTTCTGCGCAGGATGTCCGGAAACTGGCAGAACGAACGGAGGAGTTGGAAAAGGATGCGAAGACTAACATAGACACCTGCACAACGAACGCCAAGGAAGTCTCAGCACTACAACAACGAGTGTGCAATCTGGAGAACAGGGCTTAGGACGCAGAAGGGCGGGCATGTAGAAATAATGTACGCATTGTAGGACTCCCGGAAGCTGAAGAAGGCGCAGATCCAACAAGAACATGCTGCTACAGGAAATAGACGGTGGTGCTCTCACTCAGGGATTCACAGTGGAGAGGGCCCACAGAGCCCTAACCAGGAGACCGCCGCTTGAGCCCCCCCACCCCGCGTCCACTCATCGCCAAGATATTAAACTATAAAGATAGGGAGAAAATACTGCAAGGGTGGGACCATCAGCAGAGGATCTGCGACCATCACGGTGTACGCAGATTACACCTTCTTGGTACAGAGGCAGCGACTGAACTATGTGTCCATCAAGAAAAGGCTGCGCGAGGCTGGGTATAAATATATGGTGTTATACCCTGCAAAATTGAAGGTGATGCACTATAACAAAGCGCACTTCTTCGAGACTCCAGGAGAAGCAACCGTATGTTTAGATGCACAGAACTGCCCGGCGGGAGCGGATGATCAGATGGAAAGCAGACTGGACAAGTGAACTTGGCTCCTCAGAGAAGTGATCCGGGCTCTGTGGGGGAGGTTTGGTTATTACAGCTATGACATTGACCTTGGACTACAATATAGTAAGCAGAATGGGATGGGTGCACATGAGAACGTCTGTCGGAGATACAGGTGCAGCAAATGCGAATATTGATGCAGGAGACAAGAATGGAATTCATTATCATCCCCTGAGGTTAGTTTATAGTTGGGATACCGGTAGGGTGGTATCCCCCTGCTGTGTTCCAAGTACAGGCGGAGGCCGAGAAAGGACTAGATGCAGGGTAGCCTGAGATCCAGGGATTATTATTATTTTTTCTTACTGATCGAATTTGATATTTTCACTATTTACTTTCTCCATCTAAGAAAAATTTCATTTGAATTGTGTGTTTGTAAACTGTTTTCTTTTGGCTGTTTTTAAAATTTGTTGTTTTTCTCACTTCAAACATAATTAAAAATCATTAACATATTTACCTTTTGGATTGTTTTCAGTATCTATACAGGCTTGAGTTAATTATGATATCCGTTTTGGATACATATCATTATTTAAAATTAATTTGAACTATTTTTCAAACAAAACTTCTAGCTCAGTGGATACTAATTGTTGTTTTTTTTCTCTTTTATGTCCCAATCCACTGGTGCCTTCAAGGACTCTCCCTAATTTCTCTTTTTGTATGACGAGAAAGGACTAGATGCAGGGTAGCCAGGGATGGAGCTGGGCATCAGTTGGCGAAGCGCGGGGTGGAGAGCGGGGAGGGAGTTTGGGAGTTTCTAGGGGGTTAAGTATAGTTTGGGAGCAAGCTTACACCTGTAAACCACTGTGCATGAAGTGGAAGACAAGGGAGGACAGGGGTGGAACGGGGTATGGATGAGATGGGGGACCTCAAGATAGTGGCCTGGAATGTCAGGGTGCTCAATAATTATTTGAAGAGGAATAAGGTCATGATGTATCTGAAGAGACATAGAATTGACATTGCCTTACTACAGGAAACACACCTGACGAAAGAAAAACAGGAGATGGTGGGGAGGAAATGGAGAGGGACCACCATAGGAGCAACATATTCGGCGTATGGCAGAGGGGTAATTACATGGATAGCACTGCATGTCCCTTTTAGGCTGTTACAGTCTACCATAGAGCCAGATGGAAGGATGGTGCTAATAAAAGGACTAGTGGAAAATAGGGAATTGAGCATTATCAATACATATGCCCCGAATCAAGATACCAGCGGCTACTTCAGGACTCTATATAGCAGAATCAGCCCATATATCGGGGGGCAGTCATATGGGGAGGGGACTTTAATTGTACAATAGATCCAAAGCTTGATGGATCAGATGAGAAGACGGATAGACCTACCCCGGTAGCTAAAGCCCTGAAGACCCTATTGGGTGATTTTCAACTAGTGGACATATGGAGGATGCACCACCCACAGGACAGGCAATACTCTCACTACTCGGCCCCACAAAACCTGCACACGCGCCTACACTATATATTTGCTGCACCGGAGTTGACGGGGGAACTAGTGCAGTCAGAGTACAAAGCAAGAGTCCTCTCAGACCACTCGCCACTGATTATAACGTGGCAATACTCGCCGCCCAGAGCGCAGATCCCGACATGGAGACTTGGGGCCAAAGCTTTGAGAGATACAATATTCAGAGAAGACCTGAAGAAAGAAATTGAGGAATACTTTGAACACAATACCGGGAGCGTAGAATTGGCTGCAACATTATGGGAGGCGTTCAAGGTGGTGGTGAGGGGGGCGGCAATATCTAAATCCAAAGGCCTACAAGGTAGAATAATGAAGGAGTTACATGAAGCAGAAAAGGAATTGGAGACAATAAAGGGTGGGCATTCCCAGGAGGAGGCTGGTACTATACGTCAATTACAACAAGAATGTAGAGAGTACTGGGTGAGATTGTGCAACCTGAATTATAAAAAATACATTGAAAGGCAGCTTGTGGAGGGGAATAAGCGGGGCAGATTGTTAGCCTGGTTGTATAAGAGTGAGACACCCAGACAAACAATTAGAGCGGTGTGGGGGATGGATGGACAAATATTAGATACCCAAGAAGGAGTGACCAAAGGCTTTTTAGAGTTCTACCAGCGACTGTATAAGGATGTTGAGGAGGGAGAGGAGATAGATGTGATGGAAACATTGAAAGACATCAGCTTTCCCAAACTAGAAGAAGTGGAAAGGGAGAAATTGGAGGCCGCAATTACCTTGAAGAAATTAGAAGCAGTGATCAAGCTCTTAGCTACTAGTAAAGCTCCAAGGGCAGATGGACTCCCTAGCGAGTTCTACAAAGCGGAGTTGCTCCCCCAACTGCTAGCAATGTTAAATGAAGCGTTAGATAAGGGGTCGCTACCAGAGTCTCTAAGGGAAGCAATTATCATCCCGCTCCTTAAGCCTAATATTCCATGCATGGACTGCGGGTCATATAGATCGCATCCATGCTTAATCAAGATACTCACTGCAGTGCTGGCGAATAGGCTGAGACCGGTTATCCATAAACTCATACATCCTGATCAGACCGGGTATATTCCGTGCAGAAGCATATCCGACAATCTCAGAAGGCTCCATCATGTTATAGAACAAACGGAGAAGAACCCCCAGGAGGTTGCAATCATTTCATTGGATGCAGTGAAGGCCTTTGACTCTCAAATTGCCTTAGTTGATAGCGGCTCTGAAGGAATATGCGGTTGGGCCCAGGTACTTGAGGTGGGTCCAGTTGCTGTTCAGTAAACCTCTGGCACGAGTCAAGACGGGAGCGACACTCTCAGACTGGTGGCACCTCAGTAGGGGTACTAGACAGGGATGCCCATGGTCCCCAATGCGCTGTTCATCTTAGCACTGGAACCCCTGGCGATATATTTGAGACAACAATATGTAGAGATGGGCGTCAGCACGAAGGGAGGGCAACATTGAATATCAATGTATGCTGATGATATGCTATTATATTTGAAATACCCTGAAGAGAACCTACAATATATTCTGAAGTAATGGGGCGATATGCGGTGCTGTCTGGCATAACAGTGAACCCCAAGAAATCATGTATATTCCCCCTGGGTAGATGTAAATGTATACCACGAAAGGAACTGCCGGTGTTACAGATACAATGGGAGACCGGGACCTTTAGATACTTGGGGATTGACGTATATCACAGCGTCGAGGTCGAACACAAACAAAACACAGAGAAGGCGGTGGTCAACATGGAAAACAGCATGAGGTTCTGGGCCAAGCTCCCTTGGACTTTGATGGGGAGAGTGGCACTGTTGAAGATGGTGGTGCTTCCCAGGCCATTGCACTACTTCGTAAATATACCACATTTGATACCCAAGTGATTCTTTGTTAAAATCCAGGGCATATGCAGGGGGTTCATATGGCGTAATAGCATTATGGAAATTGCAGAGCAGGTATGATCGAGGGGGCATTACATTGCCCAACTTCGAGATTTACTATCTGGCCAGCCAATTACATTACGTGGCGAGGTGGTTGTCGGAAGACTCCACATCAGAGTCCAGATTGTTGTGGACTGAATGTGCTCCGTTTTTCTCAAAAGAATGGCTATGATTGCCAAAATCACAGGGAGACTGGGGGACAATAAAGTTAGACTAGGGACGGAAGACATGGTTAAGAGCCTGCCGGGTCATGGAGAACCCACTCCTGTGTTCCCCACAGATGCAGCTAGTGGCACTAAATGGTGTGGATGAGCAATTGAGGAAGACAGTCCAGAAACACTGGGAACCGATTGGTATAGCATCGCTGGGGGATGTGTGGCAGGAGGGGAAGGCGGTGGAGTTTGTCACACCGGTGGACGACACCGGCTTACAGCAGCGACAATGTATCACTTACACTAGACTGGTGCGGAAGATAAAATATACTTGGTCAGTGGTAGTGCTGGAGAGTCAGCCCGACACGACCATAGAAACATTTTATGATGTATCAGATGGAGGCCATGAGATCTCCCGAATTGCTGATGTCAAGAGTGGGAAAGGAGGTGATCCAGCTGCGACGAGATTGAGAAGAGGAGGTCCGGGAACCTATGAGTGATGGGTTGTGGTTGAGGGTAAGGGCACAGAGATACCAAAAGAAAGTGTCCAGGAATGTGAGGTTGCAACAAATCCAGTTATATGTTATCCATAGAGCGTACATGACCCCTCAGAAGATTGCAAGGTTTAAGAATGCAGGACCACAAACATGTCCTAAATGTGGAGAGGAGAATGCAGGACTGATACATATGTTCTGGGCATGCCCTGAAATTAGGAGGTTCTGGGGGGGAGGTAGCTCACCTCATGGCGGATAAAGGAATTTGTCTGGATGTGGAATCTCTGTGGGCATGTATGGTGGGAGGGTTTTTCAGACTGCGTCAGTTAAATCGTGTGAGTAAACTTAAAGACCTGGCTTATATACTTGCTAAGCGCAGAATAGCCATGGGCTGGAAAGCAAGCAATAGACCAAAAGTAGAAGTTTGGTGGCACGACCTTTGCAAATGGGCAGATGCGGAAATGGTGGTGTGGAGCAAAGCTGCTAATAGAGGAGGGGAGGAGGAAGCAGGGACATTGATAGCTTGGAGGCACTTAGTACCTACACTGTTGGGGTCGCCCAGACTAGCCTAGAAGACGATGGTACCTCGAGAGGGATGGAGGAAGAGGTGTTCTCAGATAGAATGGTAGAAGGTGGTGATGTGGGGTAAGCTCGGGATAGTGGAGGGGGGTAATTGGGAGGCGGTGGACACAGCATGGAAACTGTATAATTGTTGTTTTGTTTTGTTGAAATTAATACAAATTGTTTAAAAATAAAACTTTCTGTGGCATTGGCGAATCACCAACCTTCTGGTGCCTCACCCTCAGAGTCATTTGACTCACTGTACAGGAGTCCATCCTCCCAGGACATTTTGAACAGTTCAGGGGCCTCGCCCTTAGCCTGCTCTTCTCCTGCTTCTGCAGGCCCACCAGAGTGTAACACTGTTTCTGGGCTTTGAAGAAGTCAATCTGATCTGGGCCCCCAGATGATGCAAACTCATCCAGGTCAGGCAGGACCTTTAGATCTGAACTCACCTGGTCCTCCAGCTCAGGTTCCTGTGCTGCACCAGGCAACTCTGAAGCCAGTGATTCCCCTGCTACCAAAGTAGGGTTCTGAGTGATTACTGGTCCGCCCCCTGCAGGAGTAGGTGACTCAGTAGACTGTGGAACTGGACCAGGGGCTATCGGTTATCCGGTCCATCCAAGAAGCCCTCTGGAAGCACCGTAGGTCCTAGGGCGTTGAGAGCCTTCAATCTGATGGCTTCTTTGGCCCTTCATCTGTTAGCCGCCGAGATTATCTCTGTGTCAGGAAGCACATTACACAACAGACATGGGACAGGGATTGAGCCTTTCACCTCTACACGGCGCTGGGCCATTTCACCTCGCCAGATGAACTCTACTATTGCCAAGAGGCACTTAATCTTTCTGTCAAACCCACTGACCCAACAATCAGGCCCATCAATATACTTTCCTGGTTGTACCCACTGCTGTGTGACAGCAGTGATGCTAGCCGCGGTGTCTCTGACCACCAGAGTTTTGTGTCCATTGATATACACATGTTCTAAGAACAGTTGAGTATTATTGGGAACTGGGATATATTCTGGTGACCCAGTACTGTTCCCACTCAGTGTAACCAATTCACATTCAGCCACTCCTTGGCCTAGTGGTAAATCCTCATCTAGGAGGCCCACGCTGATGATGGCCTCCTCCTTGAGTCCAACATTCACTATGGATTGCTTGGGTATGTCCTTGGAAGCAGGATCCCTGTTCCTATGGCTCAGCACCTTACACACTAAACAACCTTTGGGTTGTGAGAACGCAGGTGTCCCAGTGTTAGGGGTGCCTGTGCTCTTCTTTTCAGTGTTTACTGTGAGAAACCTCAAGGTGTCTCACCCGCTAGTCCCCAGAGATCTGTCATCCAGGTGGCCAGGACAAAGCCATTGCTTTTGGATCCAGTACCTGGGGGTGGACCAGTGCGGGAGGATCACCTGGATGAGGGCTCTTCGGGGAGTGGAAGTGGGACACCGGATAGTGAGACGCGGTATCCCGTTCCCTTTAACACCTTTTCCCCAGCCTACCAGGTACGATACCTAGGAATTCAACCCCTCCCCCCTTTCCCGAGACAAACACTTTCTCATGGACAGTTCACCGTGAGCGACAATGGCCTAACCCCAGAGCCGTTTACCTGTCATGTCCCAAAACATTGGTCAGGCAAGGTCAGGCAATTACTGATCATTACACACATCTGACTTCCATTACACTTCCCCACACACATAAAAGGTGGAGCATGAAAGCACACTCTGAGCGAGCAAAAGCACACGAGGAAACAGTAGTTCTAAGATGGCAGATTAATACAAGGAGAAAGATGGCAAGACCAGAGAGGGTTGCAAGGAGGGAAGTGCCCTTGACCTTTAAAGACCGTTACTTTCGCGGACCTTGGAAAGTAAGAAGCCTAAGACCAGGAACTAAAGCTGAACAAACCTACACTGTGCATCGAAGGTAACCAGGGCTCTCCCGTGTCAATAATCAAGGCAGGAAGGAGCGATTGCTACTGCGGTACTGTCCTTGGCTCCTACAACAAAGCAGCGCCAGCAAAGACAGCACAGCCAGTGAGTCGGAGAGACTGATACCAAACCAGCTTGTGTTTGAAGCAAGGTAGCAAGGGTCAACATTTTATAAAGAAATCCAAAGAGAACAGAGTGTGAAAGACATGTGATGAGCGATGCAAATATTATTGGAAACCAATGGAGTGAATTAACTTTGGGTGGCCAAATAAGATACCGTATACAGAGTGGTCAGGCGCCAGGTGGGTGCTCATTCGAAGGTCTCTTGTTAGTTATCCAACTGAATCACAACTGTATTGTAAAACAGAGGTTTGTATTGAAGTGGTCCTGCAACGGGCCAAGCTAAACCCTGTGCACACCCGAAAGTCTTCGATAAACCAAAGTGAACCACAATTGGTCTGAGCCCGGCTGAGGGAGAGTAATTAGAAAAGGGGAAAGGATCTGAGCCTGGCTGAGCGGTATCCAGGGTGAACTGTGAGTCACCTGAGAAAACAAATATTCTCTGAACTTTGTAAAAAGTGGGATCTGAGCCCGGAAGAGGGGGATCCGTAGTAACAATCGTAAAATAACAGGGATCTGAGCCCGGCTGAAGGGGATCCAGTGTGAAGCACCCGAGTTGAATACTTGTAAGAAGATAAGAACTGTGTATCTTATTTGTTTTGTACATCAAGCCCTCTGAATCAAGAGACTTTGATGAGGAAAGAGACTTGGGCCCAGAAGGCCCTGATGCTGGAAATATAACTGTATCCTTGTGTTGAAGAAGCCAGAGTGTGAGCTTTGCTTGAGTGAACTGCCTTGCCCCATGTTGAAAATGTGGGTAAAGGAGGCCAACATCCAGACATATCATTTTGTGAACACTTCTTTCTTTTACATTAACATTACCGCACACTATTTGTAAATTAGCAGTAAGGATTGGCAATAGGATTTTTAATATAGGCCCCTTTTTTGACAAGACTCCACTAGGACGCTGTTATTATTATTTGATAGTCATAGCTTGCTCCCATCTGTAGATTTAGGTTTAGATAGGTGTTTATCACACCCTTGTGACAGTTCAATAAACACCCTTGAACTGTGGTCACTTGTATCTGTCTTACTGTTGATACCATGCCTTCCTTACAGTACGGATGAACTAAAGTTTTGGGATTTCCCTTCATTCTTTTGGATATCGGACTTAGAAGAGCAGTGGGTTACACCTTTGTCCTTCCCATCCTTGTTACTTTTCTTGTCTGAGGATTTCTCCTCTGGTTTGGGTGTTCTCGCCTGAGACTTTTTCTGGACTCGAGTACTCACAAACCTGTTGGCAGCCTTTGTAAGCTCTGTAGGGTCTGTAATAGTCTTGTCCACAAGATGGTGGTGTAGGTCAACATCAAAATTCTTCAAGACATGCTCACACGCAATCAAATTGTACATCCCTTTAAATGTGTCAACTTTGTTACCAGACACCCACCCGCTAGGATATTTCAACGACAAGTGTGTGAACGCTTCAAAGGTCTGCCCATTTTTCTTTCTGAGCTCCCTGAAGCTCTTGAGACACTGTTCAGCAGTTTTACAGAACTTCCTGAGGATGGCTGCCTTCATGCTCTCATAAACGGGCCTTTCCTTGTGAGTTAACTTAAGAATTACATCAGTCCCTATTGTCGGTAAGTGACTCATGAGGGCCGCACCCCACAGTCCCTTGTCCACCTCCTGTAGCTGAAACTCAAGCTCGAGCGCTTCACACCAGTCAAAAATATCCTTCCCCACTTCATAAGTCTGCAGAAAGTCTTTGGGGATGTGGCACCGGTGCTTGTCCCGGGCACCCTGGTTTGAGCCATTACTGCTGCTTTCGCTGAGGTGGATCATTTGGCCTCCTTCTTTTCTTTGAGTGCCAGCTTGCGCAGCTCTCCGGTGACCTTGTCTCTCTGTTTTTGTTCCCCCAGCGCTAGTCTCCTCTCATCCAGCAGGAGCTTTCTAGCCACTACATCATTAACAGTCGAAACAATGACTCAGCCACTTAGAGGCTGTGTCGAGGCCTGGGACCTGCGGGATGCTGCACTAGCCCCTGACCTCACTGACACTCTGGAGTTTTGGGCAACTACACTTTCCCCCCTGAGGGATGGTTGGTGACAAACACTACTCAGGTTGTCTTCCTCGCTATCTTCCACCACCCGATCTGGAAGGCATTCTTCATTCAGGTACACTGGGCCTAGCCCATCCCCTGGGGTTATTTCCCCAGCTGCCCTCACTTCTACTGAAGCTTGGAGGCTGATCAGCAGCTCAGGATTATTAATCCTGGTGCTGTGGGGGAAGTCCCCTCTCTTGACAAAGGACGTGCATTCCATCTTTGCTCATACCTTTCACAGTCTTTATGTCAAGATGCATGATTATTAACAAATACCTAACAGTGCTCTAAACGTTGCCTGCCACAGTACTTTTATCATTGGATGACTAAGCTGTGCGCAAGGCTCCAACTAGATCCGCCCATCTGCCACCAATTCTATTCCCATCCCCCTCCGACAGGAACCCTCCTTCCTCACCTTTAAAGCCAATATAAAAAGTTGGCTGAGCAACAAATCTCATCACTAAGAGGCCTCCACTGTGCGAACTGACCACTGTCTATTTATGCTTTTGCTCATCTTTTGTTTGTCAAACTACTGTATATAATCTCCTTTTCTGACCCACCTGTAACCAGGGTCCCTCATGTTGTCTCTACATTGGATTGTAATATGCCTGCCTTATCTGTATGTAACCATTACGTTTTTCAAGCGCCCAGTTATCTCAGGGTTTTGTGCGCAGTACAAATAATAAACAAATACAAATTAGTCAACCTCTGGGGTAGCAGTGGTCCAGGGGTGAGTATTGGTTTCTAGACCATCAATCAGCCCCACACCTCTAATACTCCAGAAGGGATCCAAACAGATTGGAATGACAAGCAAATTATAAACCACCTTGTCCAATTTTGCCAGCGTGGACAGAACGGCAGGCTTATCTCCAAAAAGGTTGTGGATCGTTGGTTAGTTGCTACACAGCAAAAATGCAACTATTATTGTAAGAAACCGGAGTGAATTCTCACTCCTGGACACCTTGGATCCTCTGTGCAGGTGGCCAGGGAAAGGCCATCGCTATTGGATCCTGACCCTGAGGGCAGAGAAGCGAGGGAGGATCGTCTGGGTGGAGGGTCCTTGGGAACTAGGAGTGGCTTAGGGGTATAACAGTATAACGTTATTGATACCGTGAACAGCTTAAATGAACTATAATAACCATCAAGTTTGTAGGGCCTGCAACTATTAAGTGAGCTTTTCAATCTTATTTGGAAAGGCTGCAGTAAGCAAGTGCTGCGCATTCTGGATCTTGCACTGTAGGGTGTGGCGTTTGGTAGACAAGAGCATGGGGAAAGTGAGGCCACATTAGTAAATGCAGCTTTGATGCTGTGACCGCTTTTTCTCTGTGATCAGTAGAGTCGGGTTAAAGATCAGCTGATTTGTAGTTTTCCCACCAATTTGAAAAATGGGGAACTATACATCCCAGAATTCAGAGGGGGGAATGAAATGGATGCCCTTCTGATGCATGTCCACAAAAGACATTAGCTCTGTAGACTGTATGAACATTGGGCCTATCAGTGCTTTGTGCTAGTATAGCAACTGCCCCCCACTGTCCTCCATGTAGATGTACACATTGGCACTAGAGTTGTTGCTTCGCTTGATCCTTCACCGCCTTCTGCACATGGCACTGGACTCAAGCAGGCAGGACAGATTCTACATTCAATTTGAAGTATCCAGAGCAATGAGGGGGGAGATATTTCTCAGGTCTATCCTTGATTTGTGGCACCACCCATGAAAGCATTCCTCGGTCTCAACTCACATGACAAGGGTCCTAATGCGCTCAGACCTGGGGAAAATGGTAATGATGGGGCTGTGGTGATGTGGTGGTCTAGGCCATATTTGTGCCGATATGTATTTTAACTTTGTTGTTTTCAGAAAGTTTTTGTGCCACTATCTTTAAGAAGGTAAATGAACATGTCTTGCAAGAATCAAGAAAGAAATCAACAGCGCCCACTGAACGCTGTCCTGTTAGGATTACATGGTCAGTGGTGATTCCAACATCAGACCTTTATAATACACCAGGCAGATGGTAAACAAGCTATAGTGATTTGATGAATATGCAGTGTGTGTGTTGGCTATGACATTTTGACAAAAGAAATACAATGACATGGGCTTTCAGACCTCACGAGTGACTTTTCTCCCTTTAATAGGAGAAAGCGTTAACAAAACAAACTTTTATGACTGATTGCAGCGAGGGGTCATGATGCTCATGCCATGTGGTTCCAAAATAATGCAGGCTGAGGCAGATTTTCAAAGCGACGACCTGTGATTGAGCAGCAAGCTCGTTGCTCAAAATGTGCATGTTAACACTTCTTCTAGTCACTCTTTCATTCAAGGTGATCAACGAGTGAGTGCCATGAAAAACCAAGTCTGCAGCCTCCTTAGATTCCTGGAGGAACAGCTAAAAATGTGCAGAGACAAGTTTCAAATTGCTGACAATTTATGACCTTTAAGAAAATATTTGTTAAGATTAGTTAACTCCACATGCTATACCACGATAAGCATGATGTACCGTCATTTGGCAAGAAGGTTATACTGCCATAAAACCAATACCATAACACCCCTAGAGTGGGGTACCCGTGGGTGAGACCTCTTTCCCTAGTGACGACGAACCCAGCCCTTCCCCAACCTTTATGGGCTATTATAAACCAGCTCTCCTGATTTTTCCACCATTGACACTTGACAGTACTGGAACGAAGAAGAGGTGACCAAGAGTAATGAAGACTACACTCTTTCACCACTCTGGAACTGGGAAGGGGAAGATGAATGATGAGAGCAATGAAGGTCAGGCATATCCCTTTAATTGTGGTCAGGCAAGGCTGATTAATGATCCACACCTATAACCTGTCAACTGGCTTTAGGTGTATAAAAGGAGACCAACCCAGCCAGTAAAGGGGAAACAGGCAGACCTGTGTAAGGTGCAGCAGAACAAGAGGACCAGCAGGAGCTGTGGCAAACTTTGGGGATCAGGGGACGCTGCGGAAAAGTGTCTGGAGACAGACTTTAAAACTCCTAACCCTGTATGCAGAGCCTGTGCAGCGGGAAGCAGTGCTGAGGTGGGCCAATCCTGAAGACTGGTGCTCATTGACTACGGGCGTGCGAGCCATGCCGGAGCGTCTTAGGGGCAGACTGAAGACCCCTAACCATTGTGGTATATTTGGAAGCAGAGGAACCCATAAGCGATGCTAAGTGTGCAAATAAGAGCTCAAGAGCCAGTAATTTTCAGAGACACTGGGATAACTGAGCAGCTCAGCACGCAAATGTGATATCTTAAAGCAACAATATCAGCGAACACATTGTTTGTGCCGGTAAACTGCAAACGAGAGTTGATACAAACTGACAAGCCATTGTTAAAGCAAATATAAGGCTTACGAAGAGAAATAATATCCACAAACAAACTTTCCCATTGTGATTCAATTAAGGCTTTACACAGAAAGTGTTATCAACCGGAAAAGGGAAAAGAAATGTTGCACAAGCCACATAAATGGTTTAGGTGTTTGCTAAATGAACTAAACAAATGTTGGGAAACCTCTTAAGAGAAATATAAATGGATTTTGCCCATGAAAGGGACGTTGTTAAGATTTGTCGAATATATGTTGCACAACAACTTAAATCAAATCTTTAACTCAGATATATTGCGGGCTGAAGAAAGCCAAACAGTGAACTTTGCTAATAAATACAGTACAATAAGGCCAAAGACTGCAGGAGGTTTGGGACACATAGTGGCAGGGCCAGGAGGCTAACAAGGAGAAGCCAGAGAAGTGTGAGAATACCCACAAAGCCAAGAGGCCGATAAAAGAAACTAAGTGAAGGTGACTTGGTACACAGTAGCAAGTGCCAGGGAACCTGTATGAGAGTGTGCTGAGTCATCTCAGGGTCCTAGTTGTGCGACCTGTAATGGGTGGACCATGCGGTCTAACAACTGCACCTAATCCAGAGAGTCCTGCATGGTGACGTATAAGGACACCGAGCCACAACCTAATGAAACCACTGCAGATGAGTCAAGTCTTGGGGAAGGGAACCCCGGGATTGAAAAGGACCATATCTGTTCTTGAACTTAAGAAAGGTGATCCTAAGACTTTTTCATGGAACTTTTGTGTGCTTCGGGAAGGGGGGGTCTGAAAGTAAGCTATGAGCCACAAGAGGCTCAGAACTTTAAGTTGAACACAATTTCCTTTGACGTTGATATCCCTACACATTGGCAATTGTAGTTGTGAGGGCAAGGATAGGTTTTGGACACAGTGAGACTTTTAAGTTGAACTCTTGGACTCAGATCTTCCTTAGTTTCGTTCAGGTAGGGAAATCCCACCTTAGCAATAGGACAGGTTGGCCTTCAACCATCCTGACATTTCAGTTAATAAATATCTTTTGTTTAAACTTTGTCTGTGTCCTTCTTCATGATGCCTTCGCATTACCCAATGATAAAAGGAGTGTACAGTCAAGTTTGTATTAAAGATATCTACTTTATTAATCACAACAGACAGTTCTAGCAACACTACAAAATACAACCCACCCCGTAAAGGAATGCAGAGAACAGACAGCTTCAAAGAAGGAAAAGGGATGGACTCAGGATACTGACAGTAGAGTGGTTGGTATGGTTAATAACCACAACAGTTTAAGGTTTCTTGGCTTCAGCACAAAGGGAGCAATGGTTCTTAACATTTCTCTAGGGGCCTTCTGGGAAGCACGAGGGGGACAGAAACACAATGTACATTGTGTTGTAGATGTTCTTGGCGCTCGACAAGTTCGAGTTGGCTTCAGGGTGCTTTGCAGTCTTCTGCAAAAGAGTTTGAGAAGGGTGTCAGCTGCAGGTATCGGGCGGCAAGACGGTTCGGCAAGCGAAGCTGGATGATCGGCTGCAGCCTTGCCTAGATGGCGGCTCAGGGTCAGGAATGGTTGTCTCACTGCTGATTGGCAGTTCTGCAGCACTGGTCGAGACCTCTCGGATGTCTTTAAGCGGTGGGGGCTTGACAACGGTCTGTGTTGACATCGGTGTAACGCTTACCTGGACTCCTTGGGAGCGTAATGTCTCTCTCAGCCAGTGGATCATTGGTATGAGAGCTTTTAACTTGGAAGGCTGAGGTGTTCAAATGACGCTTGTCTTTAGTAATGTCTTTGCACTTCCAAATTGTCTTTGGTAAGTATTTCAGACAAATATTATAGTTCATTATTTTCAGAGTTGTTCCTGCGTAGGAGAGATCTCTCTTTCTAATATTTTTCCTTATTTTAACAGGTTCTTGGATTTCGGAAAAAGTTTGTGGCTGCAGAATGACTGCGACTAAACTCTGTATGAAGAAACGTTTAACACACTATGCGCAATAACTGTAGCCTTCAGGGAAAAGCATGGAAATAACTAAGCGGTAAAAACTTGAAGACACTTCAGGTACATAACTTATGAAAACTTCTTCTTTCTTATCTCTATTAAGTTCTTTCGTTACTGAAATAATTTTGTTTTGCAAGTTTTCAGAAAGCTGTAGAAGAAATACCTTCGGAAGCTGCAGAGTCTGCTGAGGAAAACTTCTGTATGAGGATACTGCAACTGCGAAAGAAGGCAGATGTGAAGAAGATGCTGCAGCTGTGTGGGAACTTCTGACAGAAAATGCTGCGGCTAAGAAACAACAGCTGACTGAAGAAACGCTTCGGAAATACTTTGGTTCGGTAAGTCTTTTAAATAACAATGGAATTCTGTTGTTTTTCTGAGGAAACTAATAACATTCGTCTTTTTCTTTTGACAGGTTCTGTGAGGAGAGACGCCGGTAGCGTTACCTGCTGTCAGTGGAGCAGACGCGAAGCGAGCACTCCAGCAGAGGCGGGGCTTAAGTAGCTCCCTCCGCAAAAGGCATAGTAAGTGCTGTGAGTTATCCGTGGATCTGGCAGCGGCCATGTTTAATGTATGAAAACCAATGTAAGCACTAAAATAGCCTATAGGTGCAATACTACCAATGATACAAATGCCATTTGTGCCAGGCTTGTAGCCACTGTAAACCTGCTGAGTGATGTAATGTCCTGTGCTTCCCCAGTATGACTGAATGGGAACTGTGCTCTTTTACTGGGATCATGACAGTCGGTTGCAGATCGAGGAACTCGACTGGCTCGAAAAAATTTACTTTAAGGTGTATGTCGTTAGATGTTTGTCAAGGCACTTCTCCCAGCTTCTTTAATGGGCTTGTATCATCCTTTAAGGCGGACGGCCTTCAGCTGTGGAGTGTGTTTCAGGCAGCTGCCTTGTCCTTGGTTGTAGGTTCAGAGACTTTCTGGAACTTCCTATCCAGGAAGCTTGCCGCAGAGGCAAGCAGGTTGCACTGTGTGCTGGCCGTGTACCAGTTCTGGAGTGGCTGGAGGGTCCTCTGAGTTCTGTATCTACCTCTGTTTCCTGGGAGATGTTTAGGGGAGGGATCTTGCTTCCCTTTTGGAGGTCCAGCCCTTCCATCACTGGCGGAAGATGTAAGGCAGACTGTACCTTCAGCCAGGGTCCAAGGACAAGCATGCCAAGGGGTCATCATAAACAAATAGTTCGCGACTGTAGTATTGATCTGAACAGGAAGTGACAAAATTCTGCTCATAAGTCTGGATATTGTTTCAGGTGTTGATTGGTTAGGCCGTCTGGGCCGGGTGCTCCTGAAGTACTCAGTCGGGCAATGTTGTTGTATATGTCATCTTTCTTTATTACAACTGACCATTCCTGCTCTTGGCATGGGGCTGTTATGATCTTTATTGAGTTGTTGTTGAAGGCCCCTGCATAGTGGCTTACCCATGTATCTTCTGGGATCATGGATTTTGTGATTGCGCCCTGAGGGGCTGAGATATTATTCAAGTAGCTCCAGAAGTTGCTTGTGTTCCTGTTTGCGAGCGCTTTCATCATGTGTTCGGCATCTCTTTGCACCATTATGTGTTTATGACTGATTAGCCAATTCTTGTAAGTCTGTTTCAATTGTTTTGCCTTGTCTAGGTTGCTGCTGACTCTGTTATTTTTGAGCAGTCTTAAGGATTTTCGGAGATTTTTTTTCTTTAGATTAAGCTCTGCATTCCATGCGTGTGCCCGTTTGAAGTCTGCTTTGGCATTGCCGGAGCACTTTTCTCTGTAGGTCTCTAGTAGAGTTGTGTATTCAATTTGTTCTTTCTCTGTTTTTTCTCCCAGAGCTTTGCACAGTGAGCTCACTTTGTTCGCATTGAGTCTCAGACGATTACGACCCGGTCCAACTTCAAGAGGATATTCTGACAAGGCGGTTTCACGTCCGGTTTTGTGTGGCTTCAAGTATAGCTTTAGTATGCAGTGATCACTGAACTCCATTTCGGTGATGGTTAGATGGGATACTTCACGTCTCAGTAAATCGTCAGCAAACATATAGTCAATTATCGAGCTAGAGTGGGTTCTTCGCCAAGTTGGTTGGGCGGGAATGTCTCCTTTTGTTTGCCCATTCAGCATGTGGAGGTTCCACGCCTTCATTTCTGACAGCCAGCGCATAGCGGCTAGTTGGACATTTGTTTCTTTCTTGTCATGCGCAGTATCGGTTTTGTCACTCATACAGTTTATGTTAAGATCTCCACATATAATGATGTGTGTATCTTTATCGTTTCTTTTGCTGTTACAAATGAGTTCTGAGACGGTATCTAGAAATTGATTAAGGTCTATAGCTAAGTGTTGCCAATATATGTTTATCAACATAAGTAGATTTGCTTTCTTCGTTGGTCTCACAGGCAATTGTATTTTGCATACCTGTAGGTACGCAGACACATTAGTTGCAGACAGTATGCGAACTCCACTTTCAGTTTTAGCAAGAATTGCCATTCCTGACATGGGGCGTCCTTTGGTTCCTTTAATGGCAGATACTAAACTGTGATTGGTTAGAGCTGACGTCCCTAGGCCTGGGATCCGCAAAGGTTCTTAACTCTTGGTGTATCTTTTCAAAGTAATAAAAAGTATGGGCCTCATTACGAGTATGGAGGTAGCCACGGATCTGGGTTCCAGAAATAGGGAATTACCAGCACATTCTGACCTTGGAGGGCCCAGTAATTGCCTTTCCTGGAACCCGGACCCGGCACATCCCCATTCCCATTTGAGCCCCCATAGGGCTCAATGGGAATGGGGAGGATGCTAACAACGGGCCCGTTGTTAGCATCCTGGTCTGCTAGCGGGTAGCGCTGAGGACGCATTGATTTACCAGACCTCCTTAGCGGGACTCGCGAGCAGACCTCGTAATGAGGAGGTAGAGGGATAACGGGACTGGCAGCTGTACCGGCGTCATTAACCCTCTACCGCCTTCCTCGTAATGAGGCCCTATGTGTCTGCATTGTAACTTGTGTGTACCATCTTAGTCTATGAGAGTGCTCTTTTGCTCCATGCAACACTTGTCTCACATTGTAACATCTTTGTTACGAGCTTCTGTCTGGTAATGTGAGATCAGCTCTCTTTCTCAGCGCTAGTTGCTGTCGGTGTCTGCATCGGCCAGGTCACGTGTTCCAAGACCATGATTTGGAGCTGTGAAGCTCTGAATTATGGGGAATTATTCGCATTTATTGCAGCCGGTGCTACTTTCGTTCATGGAATGGAATGTCATCTGTATCTTGTGGCCTTGGCAGCCGGTCCTGTCTCACACGTTTACTCTTTGTTCAGCCTGAATTCAGCTCAGCTCAGCTTTTGCTGAGAGGCCTGTGGCCTGCTGTAGTTTCCCTCAGCCATAAATGCGGCTTCTAAAGTGTTTGTACTATTCTATATTCTCCATAGGTTAGTCACACTTGGTTCTGTCAGGTTCCATAGGTGCTCCAGCAGTTCTATGAGGTTATTTGCATGTAAGCATCTACAAGCTTTGCTCAGGATCTCTTGCTTCTTGCGGTTTCTGTGTTGCTGTGTCTAGCCAATGGCAAAATAATTTAAAAATAACAGTATCTATATGTATCTGTCCTCTAACTATAGAACTGTACGCTCGTGTTCTTTGTGTTTTCGAGTGCGTGTTTGTGTCCCGAAGTGCGGAAGGCACATGTGCTTCATGTCTAATGCTGCTTAAGCCGTGGTGTGTCTATCGACGTCAGCAACATGGCTTCTTGGCGCTTTAATCAATACTGTTAATTGAGGTGTCTTTAGTTGCAGCCTGGGGCTCCTCGTCCACTCTGGGGTAGATCTGTACCACACCTGGCCTGTAGGGCTGGCTGAGTGGGTACCTCTCAACATACTTGTCAACCATAGGAGCACTGGGAATCGGTCCAAAATACTATAGGCAATTGCAGTATCTCCTGGCCTTCTTCTGTGTCATGTATTTTATAGGAGCAGGAGGAGAGGATAAACTTCCCCATCCCTCTTCAGACGGCTCTGGTTTTGCTACAAGGACTATTGGCAAGGACCATGGACTCTGAGATGGTTCTATGATATCCTCAGCCGGCATCTTCTCCACCTCCTGAACGATTATTTCCCTTCAAGTTTCAGGAATCCAGTAGGGTCACAGATGTATGTCTTTTCCTAGGGTGGGTGTGAATATGATGATACACACCTCTTACCCTCCCTGGCTCGTGCCGAAACACATCGGTAAATTGGATCAGGAGATCCTGAATTCCTGTTGTTGTTGGATAGGGAGGTCGGTAGGGATTACATTTAAACTATTGTAGTGATACACAAAATTGCAAATTTGCCAATCACGGCTTTAGACGACAGCATTAGCCGCTGAAAGCCAATAGTTTATTCAAAGTATGTGCCAAAAATGCTGACAGTAGTCTGTTGTAGCACCTCCAATACGCAGTAGTGAGCTACAAGGAATATGCAGGCCTAGTAGGAGTGGTAGGTCACATTATGCATTGTAGATAGACAGGCAGGGCGAAGGCCCCAGTTCTGTAGCTAATAGACATTATTGGAGTGTTTGGAACATTATGGCACCTATATAGCGCTTAGATAGCCAATCTTAAGCGCTATGAACACTAAGCTATGAGTGCATGCCTTTTAGAGCTTGCTCACATGGGGTTAATTCATCTGGGCTTCTCTTAGAATATTCTGCCTTTCTAACTGTAGCCCTGCATGGCTATGTAAACTAATCCTCTTTCTCTGGGAAGGCACTGATAAGACATTCCTGAGCTTTCGCGCAGATGGGCTCCAAGCAGGGAGGGGCACAGAAAGGAGCATAGTGGAAATTCACAGAGTTGGGTTTTTCCATGAGCAAGCCTATATTTTGCACAGGGAAAGTTCTGGAACTGTGCGTCATGGACTGACAGCACGAGATTATAAAAATGCATGCCCACATGACTCAGGTGGGAGATCGATCTGTGGACTTGGTTCGAGCAAAATCGAGTGTCCGGAACCTGCTGCTCTGTCGGCACCCTGCAGCGCTGTCCTCTGAGCGGGGCTTGCAACAGCTAGCTTATGAGGGCCAGGGTCTCCCAGTGCTGATTGAAGGGGCGTAAGACTGTGTTTCTCCATGTTTCTCTAAGTTCTATGTTTCTCTATATTTTGCATTTCTCTAAGTTTTGTGTTTTGTAATGTTCTCTAACTTGAATCCCAAGATGTTGCTGAAATTCACTGTTTAGAATAAATGCTAAAACTTTTTGAAGGTGTCATTTGTCACTAGCATGAGATCACTGCTCGGCACAATAGAACCTGTATTTTGGGATGAATTGGGTAATTTTTGCTCTCAAGGGCTGGTCCCGAGGAAGATTTTCCCCATTTCAAGACAACTATCGCCGTCCTCGGTCAACAAACTAGCCATTACCACAGAAGGTGACTCCACTGGATCTTATTTCCACTCATTAAGAAGGTTGATGTGATGCGCTTGAATTTTTAATCGTCAGTCTGGTTGGGAGACCCGATAGTTATATGGTTCGGTCTGCTTTAGGATTTCATAGGGACCGTACCAACGGGACAACATTTTTTTCTGGACGTGGGAAGTAGAACAAGGACTTTTTGTCCTACTGATTAAGAGCGAGGGGCTGCCTTTTTTATCATATTAGCCCTTCTGTTTTTCCTGGGCCTTGGCTAGATTAGAGTTAACTGTATCTCTCACCAGCGCCATGTGCTCTTTAATTTGTTATGCAGTTTGAGACAATGGAAAAATAGCTTCCTCCCTCGCTTTCCACATTTCTCTAAGCATTTATCGTACATGTCTGGGATCTCTGCCATTTAGAAGTTCGGAGGGTGAAAATCCCAGAGAACTTTAGGTCGCTTTTCTTATAGCAAATAGGGTCCAGGATACCATCATGTCCCAATTCTTGTTATCTGCCTCTACCAGTTTCTTTAGAATACTTTTTAAGGTGTGGTTTAATCGTTCGACCAGGCCATCAGTATCTTGGTGATAGACAGACATTCGGAGGGTTTTCTCATCATGATAATTCCTTTATTCAACATTATGTCTTCAGGTACATGACAAATTACATAAACAATACAAGTGTGCAAACTACAATTGGTATATAAAATGACTTTACATATTCTAAAAACCGTTAAAAAGAAATAAAATCAACTACTGGGTGCCAAATAAAACAGCATTAAAAACACAGCAACAATAGTACACCAAATATTCTAAAAATGTCAGTACTGTAAGGAACGCATGGTGGCAACAGTAAAGACAGACACAAGTGATCACATTTCAAGGGTGTTTATCAAACTGTATGCAGATTGGAAAAACACCTAATCTAACCCTAAATCTAAGATGAGAGCAAGCGTCGACCATCAAATGAAAATAAGGCAGTCCTAGTGGCGTTGTGTCAAAATAAAAAGGGCCTATACTAAGAAACCTATTGCCAAACCTTACAACTAATACAAAAAGGGCGTGGGATGGTTTTCAAGAAAAGAAAGAAGTGTCCACAAATAATATCCGAGGACACGGTAGCTTGGATCTCCCTTCTCCACATTTTGAGCATGGGGTAAGATGGGATCTAAGAGCCCAGTACACACTCAAGCTTTCCCAGCACAAGTCAACAGTTCCATTTGCAGCTATCAGGACCCTCGATGGCCAAGTCTTGTTCCTCTTGAAAGTCTCTTCCTTCGAGGGCCTGACATATTGAATAACAAACAAAAAGTTCCTTCCAAACAATGAAAGTTTGTTTCCTAGTTTTACTTTGGGTGAGGATTGTTCACCCCTGGGTCCCCCTCTTCCGGGCGCTGATCCCTCTTTACTTTCAGCCTCCCTGCTCCAGGTTCCACATGGCTTTTCCTTTGCTCACAAATCTTAATGTCTTTTTAAACGGTTCCAGTGGATATCCCTCGGCCAGGTTCAACTTTGTCAACACACTGTTTCTTGGGACTTTAGAGGTTGCCCCCTTCTCGTCAGCATCCCTTGATCGGGTTCACTCTTGCCAACTTCACATTCACAATTGTTTGTGGGATTCACTTCCCTTGCTTTCGCAAGTTTGTAGGTCAAAGGCTTTTGACTGTACTGGATTTTGCTTGACCTCCTGTATAACCACTTTGACCTAACTTGGCGGCTCTCCTACAGCCTTCTGGTTTCTGTAGTTTTACTCAGATGGGGATCAAACAGAGTTTCTTGGCGCGGCACACATGTGGTGCCGGTCGCCTTCTGCAGCTGGTTTCCCCTTTACACTTTTACAGTTCTTTGAACTTTCTCACTTTGCCACTTTCATTCACCACAGCCTGGTTCTTATCGGCTCTCCCCAAGACTCACTGGCTGTGATGAACCGCTTGGCTTTCTTCTTTACTGGAGTCAAGGCAGGTACCATGGTAGCAGGAGTTTCCCTTGCTCCCGCTTATCAGCATGGACACGCTCCGTGTACAGTTGACATCTAATGTAGCACACTTGGGCTAATGTCCTCGGTTTTACGATTGCCTCTGCGGAGCTTTCACAGGTCTGCGTCGGAAAGGGCAATGTCGTGTCTCTCCTAGTCAGCCTCTCGATATTCGCTGCCTTTCTCCTCCTCTTGAACTGCCGGGCGTGGATAGCTGTGGTGTCGTGCAGTCTGCCTTGCTCGTACTGTGCTCTCTTGTTCCATCTTTCATCCTTATCGGGAAGGAAAGGGCCGTCAGGTGTGTGTGATTCTGGTCAATTGCCTGACTTTGCCTGACCCTTGTATTGGGGCATGTCTGGTAAATGGCTCTAGTGTTAGTCCATTCTCTGGTATGTCATGTGAGAGTGTTTGTGTCGGAAAGGGGGGCAGGGGGCAGTGGTTTTGAATGTCCTATGTGGTAGGATGGGAAAAAGGTGTTGAAAGAAGGGGGATACTGCGTCCCACCCGTCGGTGTCCCACTCCCTGAAGACCCACCATCCAGGTGATCCTCCCTCACTGGTCCACCCCTAGGAACTGGTCCACCCCTAGGAACTGGATCCAATAGCGATGGCTG
Organism: Ambystoma mexicanum; assembly: GCF_040938575.1. Taxonomy (NCBI): domain Eukaryota; kingdom Metazoa; phylum Chordata; class Amphibia; order Caudata; family Ambystomatidae; genus Ambystoma; species Ambystoma mexicanum. The sequence continues at coordinate 1,264,442,014 of NC_090934.1, read as the reverse complement.
TGTCCTGGCCACCAGGATGACGGATCCTGGGGAATACCTTCAGGTTTCTCACAGTACCCAGGTTGACATAAAACTATAGCAAACACATGCATAGTTAACGGAATTCCCTTTTTCTCTGCAATCAACAAGCTCTGTGAATGTAACGAGTGGTGGCAAATACTACGGGTACATTTGGGCATAACTCAGATTCATATCCCCTCCACAAGTGTTTAAAAGCTTCAACTGGGAGAATACCAGCCGGAACCAGATATACATCTGTCCATTTTGCATGATATTAAAGAACAATCCACTGGGTCAGACATATACCAATCTTCCAAACTGGTCTGGGTGCCCACCTCTTTGGAAGGCACAACCTTATTCTTAGGTTGCAACGGTTTTCCCCCAACCTTCCTCTTTTTGGCACGGGAGACTACTTCCCAGGTAGAGGCCTCCAGAGCCCTCCCCCCCACTACTTCGGGGGCAGGACCCTCAGTTAGACAATCAAATCGGTTTGCAAGTTCAACCAATACATCAGTCTTAGTATTGTGCAATATAACCCCAGAGGGCATCTCCAGGATCTCGCCACCATCGTCGCAGCGGGGGTCAGTACTTAATGTCATACAGACACAGTCATCCTCATCGAATGGTTCCTTCAAAGTGGAAGCTGCCTTATGTGCTCCTGCCGATGAGTCTCAATAATACTAGTACTACGGGCACCTGCTGTAGAGCTGTTTAAATTTACTGGAATTTTTTAATTCCTTCCCCCTTCTTACCCAGGTTTATAAATTGTTTCAAACAGGGACAGACAATCCTCTTTATGAATGCATAGGCTTCCCTGCTGGCTTATAGTTAGATTTAGGTAGTTCAGGTTCACAAAATGTTAATAAATCAGCCTCACTTTCTTGGAGAACACAGTTCAATGTAATACCTGTAGCGGGATCCTTGGCCAGCTGAACTTCCCCCTTGGAAACTGTCGCTGTCAGGTCAGTAGTTGACAGGACCACCGGTCTGTCAATATCAGAGAGCAGGTCTTTTTTTTCTACAATCGGGCTGTTCAACTCCTTTATTCTTATTTTGAGTCCCTCTTTGTCCTTCTGCTTCTTGCCCATGATGATAGAAAATATGGTACCTGAACCAGGACAAAAACCGGTACACTTGAACCAATGTGAACACTCAACAAAGACCTATTAAACCAAGGGCCGGCCCCCTCCTCTCTTCCCCTCCTCATTTGATTCAGCTGACAAATAAATAAAAAGATATCAGTGTTTACATTCGTCCACAAAGTCCCAATTCCAGTGTACTGATTTTTTTTAAAAAAAAAGAGTCCAGGAAAAGGGAAACTTGCCACCGCTGCTGCTAAGGGGGAATGGCTGTAAGCTTCTGCGTAAGCCTGCTGCTTCAAACAGCCAGCGGCTTACAGCAGACTCCCTTTCCCGCAGCCAGGCTTCACCGCTGCGGGTAGGCACAGATGGTTTCATGCAGCTGGGGACATGATGAGGCAGGAACACACCAGAGGCCAAGGTTCCCGCTGCTTACAACAGCCGCCCTTTTCCGCAGCCAGGCTTCTGAGGGTCTTAATTTGAAGGACTTCTTTTACCTCAGCTATAACTTTACACATAAATGTTGTGCCTTTGTCGTTAAGGATTTCTTTGGGGAAGCCAAGCAGTGACAAGAAAGGGATTAGATGTTTCAATATTTGTTGGGTGGTATTGCTTTGCATTGGGAAAGCCTTAGGATAGCGGGTGGCATAATCTAAAATGACCAATATATACCGATTTCCGAGGTTGGAAGGCTCCAAGGGACCTACTATGTCCATCACTATTCTTGAAAATGGCACCCGTTATAATGGACAAGGGTTTTAAGAGAACTGGCAAAGGCTTTTGGGGATCAGTCTTTTGACACAATTGATCACTACTCTCAATGGGGTCCTCCCTCCCCATGAGATCCTCCCGCTGAGCACCACCCCAAGGGGAACTATCAGGTAGCCTCACCACCCTGGCCTCATGGAAAGGGGCTTACCCATCTAAAGCAGTGACGACACCTCCGGATTCGTCACAATACCTACATGGTCATTCAACTAAAAAAATCAGATTTTATATAAATATTAATCCACAAATTGTTAAACAATTCAAATTGCAATCAATTAATTCCATTATTTTTAAAAATGACTCCAAGACACATATATTTCAAAGATGGGTGCTTTGTATTTAAAAAGGAATGTGTATTTCATAATAATGTATCTTGTTCTTTCACATGTATCGAAATAAAGCTTATTATTTACAGATTCACAGTCTTAGACCTTCAGTATGGACTATCCACACTCCTCTTTCCCATCAGCATGTATTAGATCAAATAATGATAACCTCAGCAATGTTTCACAAACTCCCGCCCCAAACTGGCTAAAAGGGCCAGAGTCTCGTCATAGATCATGGACATCACTATCACCCCGGAAACATTGGGGCATACCTGTCAAAATATATTCAGGATACGAATTTCCTCCAAACGGTTTCAACAAGGCAAATCAATCTCCAACCTCTATTGCTCCCCCTCTAAAATGCATGTGTACGATGGCCCAGAGGTTGCAATGTGTCCGAAATGTAATGCAACAGAAATAGATTCCTCATATATGAAAGCCCTTTATAATCTACTGCAGCTTTTTTAGGGCAGTGTCTTTCTTTAGCACCATATTGTGCTAGACTCCATAATTCTGGGATGGCATAGTGAAAATCATGAAATGGTTTAAGACCTAGCCTTTGAACTAATTTCCATTGCAAGAGTTCATGTCATAAGACTATGGATATGATACATACTATAACACTGACTGCTCTGGGGTGGTCATAGAAAATCTGGCAAAAATAGTACACTGAGGAATATATCTTTCATAAACACAACCCAGGGTCTGGATTTGGCGAACTGGCACAATTGGGGTCAACAGAATTATTAAGCGCAATTCCCATATGAGGCTGAACATTACTCCTAAAAGCAAAATGTGGGAGGAATGAGAGAGGAAAGGAAAAGGGGAACTGTAAGTGGGGGAATAGAAAGAGGAAAAATACAAAATTAAAGATTGCTTTCAATTGCACGCTACCAGCCTTCCTAGCATCTTGACTCATTGGGTGGGCTAATCACCTCTTGAACCTAAAGGCTGCTGAAAAGAGGGTGGTTCATATGGTCTTAATCTGAGCTAGAAAACCTACTATTCTAGCCTGGATATCAAAGCAAGCACCCAATATCGAGAGCTCCTGAGTTCAACTATCACAGCTTTGTATGGCGTAGATGAGTGTCCATTCTAAGAGGCTGCTGCCACATACTGATGAATTAATATGGTGCATATTTTATCTATTTATCTGCAGACTTCAGATAAAAGATGAATCCGGTTTGGGAGATTGGGACAGGATAGGGAATTTTACTCTGATGTATTTCTCCCTAATTAATGCGATGCCGAAACATCTCACAAGAGGCACATGTTCCTCCATGTTATGACGTCCAATGGAAGATAAAGCTTCTCTCCCAAATTTAGTTTGAGATGTTGACCCTACAATTGAGAATTAATTTCTCTTATTTCAATTTGAATATATTGATCAGCCCAGAGGCTAACGCAAAACATTCAATGGGCCTCATTGCGAGAATGGAGGTAATGAAAAAAGGAAGGCGGAATGGTAATAATGGCATCGTTAACGGGTCCGGGGCATTACGACCTGCCGATATGCCACCGCCCATATCGTGCCCCTTCACACCGGCACGCGCGCGTACACGCGTCCCTTCACAGAGTTAATACCGGGATGCCGGTAATAGGAGGACATCACAACTCACGCGGGCATGGAATTACCGGCATCCCAAGGGCGGTAATTAGGGCCTGCATGATGGCGGCCATACAGGCATCGCGGACCACCCGTAAACAGCAATCTGCAGTCAAGGCAACTGCCACAGGTGCACACAATCACCACAGGTGGAGTCAATGGAGCCTGTCCCAGTATAAAAGGAGTACACCCACACACCACACCCCTTCCTACACCAAAATGATACCACTAGCTGTTGCAATCATGGGGCTGGAAGACATGCCTATTCTGCTACAACTACAGCAACAACACCAACTACAACAACAACTACAGCCACAGCAGCAGGCAGCACAGAGGAGACGCAGGAGGAGAAGGAGGTTGAGAAAGGGCCAGCAATTACCACCAGTGCAGCCAGTAGTACCTTGCAGGCAGCCACCAATCCCTCGCATCAGACCCAGTCCATTCAATCTAACCCCTGAGCAGATCCACACGCTGTACCGGTTGGACCGGGACACCATCACCACCATAGTGGACAAGATACACAACGACATTGTCAGCCTCATAGAAATACGCACTGCCATCCCCCCACTACTAAAGGTGGTGTCTGTGCTCCACTTCCTGGCCACAGGCACCGACCAGCACACAGTGGGCCAGCTGCATTGCATTTCACAACCACTATTTTCACGCATGATGACCCATGTGCTGGATGCCCTCCTGAAGCACGCTAGCACCCAGATATCCCTACCACGGACTGCCCAGGAGATAGCCGACACTAAAGTAGGCTTCCATGCACTGGCAGGCATGCCCAATTGTGTTGGTGCCCTCGACTGCACCCATGTAGAATTGGTAGTCCCCCATGCCGTAGAGGCGGTGTGCCGCAATCGCAAGCAATACCATTCCATCAATGTGCAGTTTGTATGTGACTCCAACAAGATCATCACACATTGTTGTGCCCGATATCCCGGATCGACACATGATGCCGTGGTGCTGCGTAACTCCACGCTACCCCGTCACATGGAATGACATGCTGGACGACGTGCCTGGCTGCTTGGTGAGTTGCCTGACTGGCCCATGGCAGTGCATCAGGGTTGTGAGGTGGGGGGAAGCATACTCCACCAGGGTGGGAATGGGCGGTGAGTGGTCAATGCACGCAGAACTAAACACGCCTGACCTGAACCTCCCAACCCAAACATGACACATCACTGGCACACATTGGATCAATGCCTTATATCAATGACAACATGTAAGACGCACGACCTGGCCACCATGAAACCTCCGGATTCATCACAATACTTACATGGTCATTCAACTAAATAAATCAGATTTTATATAAACATTAATCCACAAATTGTTAAACAATTCAAATTGCAATCCATTGATTCCATTATTTTTAAAATCACTCCAAGACACACATCCTACTTCAAAGCTGGGTGCTTTGTATTTAAAAAGGAGTGTGTATTTCATAATAATGTATCTTCTTTCACGTGTGTCGAAATAAAGCTTATTATTATTTACAGATTCACAGTCTTAGACCTTCAGTATGGACTATCCACACTCCTCTTTCCCATCAGCATGTATTAGATCAAATAATGATAACCTCAGCAATGTTTCACAAACTCCCGCCCCAAACTGGCTAAAAGGGCCAGAGTCTGGTCATAGATCATGGACATCACTATCACCCCGGAAACATTGGGGTATACCTGTCAAAATATATTCAGGATACGAATTTCCTCCAAACGGTTTCAACAAGGCAAATCCATCTCCAACCTCTATTGCTCCCCCGCTAAAATGCATGTGTACGATGGCCCAGAGGTTGCAATGTGTCCGAAATGTAGTGCAACAGAAATAGATTCCTCATATATGAAAGCCCTTTATAATCTACTGCAGCTTTTTTAGGGCAGCGTCTTTCTTTAGCACCATATGTGCTAGACTCCATAATTCTGGGATGGCATAGTGAAAATCATGAAATGGTTTAAGACCTAGCCTTTGAACTAATTTCCATTGCAAGAGTTCATGTCAGAAGACTATGGATACGATACATACTATAACACTGACTGCTCTGGGGTGGTCATAGAAAATCTGGCAAAAATAGTACACTGAGGAATATATCTTTCATAAACACAACCCAGGGTCTGGATTTGGCGAACTGGCACAATTGGGGTCAACAGAATTATTAAGCGCAATTCCCATATGAGGCTGAACATTACTCCTAAAAGCAAAATGTGGGAGGAATGAGAGAGGAAAGGAAAAAGGGGAACTGTAAGTGGGGGAATAGAAAGAGGAAAAATACAAAATTAAAGATTGCTTTCAATTGCACGCTACCAGCCTTCCTAGCATCTTGACTCATTGGGTGGGCTAATCATCTCTTGAACCTAAAGGATGCTGAAAAGAGGGTGGTTCATATGGTCTTAATCTGAGCTAGAAAACCTACTATTCTAGCCTGGATATCAAAGCAAGCACCCAATATCGAGAGCTCCTGAGTTCAACTATCACAGCTTTGTATGGCGTAGATGAGTGGCCATTCTAAGAGGCTGCTGCCACATACTGATGAATTAATATGGTGCATATTTTATCGATTTATCTGCAGACTTCAGATAAAAGAGGAATCCGGTTTGGGAGATTGGGACAGGTTAGGGAATTTTACTCTGATGTATTTCTCCCTAATTAATGCGATGCCGAAACATCTCACAAGAGGCACATGTTCCTCCATGTTATGACGTCCAGTGGAAGATAAAGCTACTCTCCCAAATTTAGTTTGAGATATTAACCCTATAGTTGAGAATTAATTTCTCTTATTTCAATTTGTATATATTGATTAGCCCAGAGGCTAACGGAGAACATTCAATGGGCCTTATTACGAGAATGGCGGTAATGAAAAAAGGAAGGCGGATTGATAATACCAGCATCGTTAACGGGTCTGGGGCATTACGACCCACCGATACCGCCACCACCCATACCGTGCCCCTTCACACCGGCACGCGCGCGTACACGTGCCCCTTAACAGAGTAAATACCGGGATGCCGGTAGTAGGAGGACATCACAACTCACGCGGGCATGCAATAACCGGCATCCCAATGGCGGTAATTAGGGCCTGCATGATGGCGGCCATACAGGCATCGCAGACCACCCGTAAACAGCAATCTGCAGTCAAGGCAACTGCCACAGGTGCACACAATCACGACAGGTGGAGTCAATGGAGCCTGACCCAGTATAAAAGGAGTACACCCACACACCACACCTCTTCCTACACCAAAATGATACCACTAGCTGTTGCAATCATGGGGCTGGAGGACATGCCTATACTGCTATAACTACAGCAACAACACGAACTACAACAAGTACAGCCACAGCAGCAGGCAGAACAGAGGAGATGCAGGAGGAGAAGGAGGTTGACAAAGGGCCAGCAATTACCACCAGTGCAGCCAGTAGTACCTTGCAGGCAGCCACCAATCCCTTGCATCAGACCCAGTCCATTCAATCTAACCCCTGAGCAGATCCACATCCTGTACCGGTTGGACCGGGACACCATCACCACCATAGTGGACATGATACACAACGACATTGTCAGCCTCATAGAAATACGCACTGCCATCCCCCCGCTACTAAAGGTGGTGTCTGTGCTCCACTTCCTGGCCACAGGCACCTACCAGCACACAGTGGGCCAGCTGCATGGCATTTCACAACCACTATTTTCACGCATGCTGACCCAAGTGCTGGATGCCCTCCTGAAGCATGCTAGTACCCACATATCCCTACCACGGACTGCCCAGGAGATAGCCGACACCAAAGTAGGCTTCCATGCACTGGCAGGCATGCCCAGTTGTGTTGGTGCCCTCGACTGCATCCATGTCGAATTCGTAGTCCCTCATGCCGTAGAGGTGGTGTGCCGCAATCGCAAGCAATACCACTCCATCAATGAGCAGATAGTATGTGACTCCAAAAAGATCATCACACATTGTTGTGCCCGATATCCCGGATCGACACATGATGCCATGGTGCTGCGTAACTCCACGCTACTCCGTCACATGGAGCGACATGCTGGATGACTTGCCTGGCTACTTGGTGAGTTGCCTGACTGGCCCATGGCAGTGCATCAGGGTTGTGAGGTGGGGGATGCATACTCCACCAGGGTGGGAATGGGCGGTGAGTGGACAATGCACACAGAGCCAAACACGCCTGACCTGAACCTCCCAACCCAAACATGACACATCACTGGCACACATTGGATCAATGCTGTATATCAATGACAACATGTAAGACGCACGACCTGGCCACCATGGGTATGTCAAGCATGACTAAACATGATTGCAACTGTGCCAATGTGGCTAGTGTGACCATGCACCGTGTAGTATACACAGCAAAAATGGGAGGCTAAAAATCGTCCTGCTGCCACAGTACATCCGCATCAGACTACCACACCGTATTGAAGTATACAATGCATCTAAATAAATAGTTTTCATACGTACATGTGCATGTCAACAGCAAATAGCTGCGCCCGTGGCTGTGAATCCTGAAGGTGGCAGCTCAGAGCGACTCACATAGACCTATTTGTATTTGCTTGCAGGTGATGGAGGATATCCCTTGAAGCCTAGGCTACTTACCCCTGTCCAGAACCCGTGGAACAGCCATGAAGAGGAGTACAATCGGGTTCATACCCGTACCCGTGTTGTGATTGAGCAGAGCTTTGGCCTGTTGAAGGCGCGGTTCTGCTGCCTAAGCAGGTCTGGTGGAGCACTCCTTTATAGGCCTGAGAAGGTGGCAAAGATCACCATGGCCTCTGTCATGCTGCACAACATGTGTGTCCGGAAAAATGTACCACTGCCACCTGACATTGACATGCATGCACCGGGTAAGGATGATGAGGATGAAGACGGAGGAGAAGCAGCACCCCTGCCAGTACGTGATGCACAAGATGGCCATGCAGTACACCAATCACTGATTGACGAATACTTCTGACCCACAGGGACGTCGATAGCTATGTGTCAGTAACACATTGTACACTGGGTCCATGTGGATATGCACACAAGGAATGTGGGGAGTTGGGCACTGTGCACTGTCATGAATTAAATGTATACACATGAAATGAAGAATGTCCAGGCATTGAATTATTTTTACACAACGGGTGTATTAATATCAACTACAGAAATGTGCTCCCCCCCCCACAACATCAAAACTACCCATACCCTCCAATGAACTCCCCAAAACCCCAATGAACTCCCAAAACCCCCCAAAGAAATCCCAAAACCCCCCAATGAACTCCCGAAACCCCCCAATGAAGTCCCAAAACCCCCCATGAAGTCCCAAAACCCCCCCATGAAATCCCCCTAATACACCCATTCACCAGCGACACCATCTGACCCACTCCCATTGTTCTCCCACTCTGTTTTCTAGATTTCTTGTTGTCCGGGGGCAGCATTTCCGAGTGCCTCCCACTCCATCTTGTTGGATGCACAGGGCTGGATGGTGCAGAGGAAGCGGGTGTGGTGGATGGGGGTGTGGTGGATGCAGTGGATTTGCACGGCTGGTGTGGGTTGTGCCTGCTGCATATGCTGCAGGATAGAGGTGAGGACCTGCGTGACGGCCCCCAGACTGTCTCGCATCATCAGGATCTGCAATGCTGCTGGTGGGTGTATCCCGAGTACGGGGTAGGGGTGTAGACACGGGGCTTGGGGAGTGTGGACATACCACATGGGTTAGTCCAACCTCACCCACATACTCCTCCACTGCAGTTTCTATGTCGCTCAGTGGGGCAGTGGCTGCTGCCTCGCCCACCGAACTTGTTGCTGCCGACAGTGTGCCACTGGCCTTGCCTTCCAATGGTATTGTCAGCTCTGTGGTCCCGGTGTCGGGCGTTGATGTGGGGCCCTCATGTGCGGCCATGGCCTGGGCACTAGCCCTGGGGTTCGGTGTGGCCCTCGAGGCTGCCCCAGAGGTGGTCTTGCCTGTGGGAGTAGTCTTGTGCCTGGAAGTGGATGCCCTTGTGGGTGTTTCCTCACTGGCATCCTCTCCATCGGTGCCTGGGGGAGTAGAAGAGATGCAGGGCATCAGTGATGGTGTTACATGCAAGATGCATTATATGGTGCTATGGAGAATTTCATTTATCATGCATTCATATCTTACAGGAGTGTCACACAGGGTAGCATGAAGGGGGCATTTTGGCATGTGCCGTCTCAGTGCAGGGATTCTGCATGGCAGGTGGCATGCCGTAGTATTGGGGTTTGTGTGATGTATTACATGGGCACGGTCCATGTGTGTTGGCTGTGTGTTGGTAATGGGATTGGCACTCAGCATGCATTTCAGTGTGGCAGGGTTTGGGGCGCCATCTGGACAAGGATATGATATGATATGGCATTTATAACACGACTATGCACAAGTGTTTCGAGGATATGTTGATGTGTGTGTTGGGACATGCATTGCCTTGCCTAGACTCTCTTCCACATCACTTGTGCTACGTCATGGTTTCCCCTACTGGGATCTGCAGGGTCACTCACCTCCATCTGCAGATGTTGCGGCACCTGTCTCCATCTCCCCAAAGCCCTTGATGGACTCCATCTGTATGAAGGTACTGAACGTCTCCTCCCAGCGTGAACGTTTTGTGGATGAGTGAGGACCCCCCCGCCTGTGGCCATGGCATCCCTCCTATTGCTGGCCAGGATGTTCCGTACCCTGAGGCGGAGGTAATCCCACCATTTTTTACAGTCCTTGACTGTCCATGAGGTGGTGCCGACTGTGAGACCTTGCGGGCTACCTCCTCCCAGATCTCCTTTTTTCGTAGCTGCACCTCCCTTTTCAGGTTGTGCTGGGTGATCTCCTCCATGTGCAGCAAGGGTGTCCGCCAGCATGTTCAGTTCTTCGTCTGAAAAACGCTTTTCACGCAGGCGGGGGTTCGATTTTCTGGTAGCCTTGAACGTTTTCTATAGATAGGCCCTGGTCTCTCCTCTGTAGCAGTGGTGGTTTGGGAGGATTGCAATAGATTGTGTTTTTAAAGATGGCCGTCGGTGCATTTCCCGTTCCGACCCAACAACGTTACTTCGGGTTCGGTATTACGAGCCCGGTATTAGCATGATGTTATTAACGGGTCGGTATTAAGGGGTGCCTCCTAGGTGGAGGCGGTATTGGCGGGGCCCGTGATGGCGCTATCGGGGGTTGAAGGGCCTTTGGCCCCATGGCGGTATGGCCATTACCGGCATGGGCGTTCGTGCGTGCTCGCGCACTCGTAATCACCCGCTATTAGCGGCGTCATACGAGCATGGACCCGCTAGTTCCTCCATGCCGGTAACGACCCCGTTTTTACTGCGTAATGAGGCCCAATGTCATTCATGCCATTTTGTGTATTATGTACATTCACTCCATGCTTTGCACATCTTTATCACCTGGCACCTTTATTTGATGTGTGTATTTTTTTACATGCAACACCTGCGGGTTATTTGAACAATGCTGAAAATAATCTTTCTACGTGAAAAGAAATAAAACAAATGTATTTTTGATAACAACAATGTTTGCATAGTTTGTTAATGGTGATGGACCTTTTCATTGAATGTGCTTTCTTAGTTTCTCTAATTGTTACATTTGAATGCACAGCGTTTCACTTATATAGAGATTTTGTGTTTAATTCAGGTTGCTGGGAACCACCCCATATATTTTAGGACTATATAGGGACCAGGGCAGGGAAGACCTGATCATGTGGGGGTTAGGGGTAATACATGATTTTGTGGTGAGGGAGTCCTTGGATTATGTGGGGAGCGGGACAAGGAGAGACCTGGGACGGTGTGGGGAGCAGTGCATGGGAGACTTGGGACTCTATGGGGAGCGGGGTACACAGAGACCTGAGACTGTGTGGGTGGGGAGCAGGGATTGGAGTTAGTGGGTGCCCCTGCACTGACATTTCGGTCATAATTCGATGGAGCACAATAATTCATGGCACTTGGGACTTGAGCGGCAATTGGCACTTAGGCTAGTATGGCATGCTGAAAATGTGCTATGCGGGGGTTCGGCATAAAAATGTTTGAAGACCACTGCACTAAACACAGAGGGGAAGAGACAGAGACATACAGATAGAGAGAGACAGAGAAAAAGACAGATAGAGAACACAGAGAATTATAGAGAACACAGAGAATTATATAGATCAGTGTATGATGTGCCAGGGTCGCACAGTCATTTATGTAAATAGTGAACTTGCTCAGACAAGACTTTTAGGTGACCATCTGTCTTTGTGTGTAACCCTGCAACAGTTCTCTGTCTTGCATGGGCTCAGAGGTTATCAGTGTATCTTTGGTGCAAATCTGGGGTTGAAAATAGTGTATGCATTCTTGCAACTGTTAGCCTAATTGGCAAGAAAAGCGAGAACAGCTTGTTTAGCGCTTCGTGGCCATCCCAACTAGTTCTGGGCTATATAAATTAATTGCATACATGGAAACGAGAATGCCAAAACAAGGTGGCATGGCAGCTTTAATCTGAGCATAACTATCCACAGACTGAACAGAGACTCCTCTTCAAGAAATAACTCCTCCACAACTCGTATGTCCACACACCCTCCACTCCCCACAACCTGAGACTGAGTGATCTGCTCCCACTTGTTTCCTCCCCTGGTTGCCTGTAGATCCCTTCCTGCAAAATTGCTCCTCTCCCCCTCCTCCATTGTTAGCTCCCTTCTCCCTTGTATATCTGCTTCCCTCACTGTGTGCTTGCCCCTATGATTTGTAAAGTGCTCTGCTACTTCCAAAACTAGGTCCACCATCAATAAACACCCTAATAATAAATAATAATAATAATAATGAAGAGAGACAGAGCATTCCTCAGTGAACGCAGTAGACTTTGCATTGCCAGGCAGGCTTGCCACATCAATCGAAATCAGTGCCTCATAGCCTGCTGTGGTCACTTGGCTGCAACCTAATGACCAAGCCAATTATTTTTCTCTTATTTAACTGGTCTATATACATAAAAGCCAATTAGCAGAAAATATAGAGTTCCATCATATTGTGTAGTGATTGACAGGAAACTGGCAAATGGATTTGCCAATGAGATAGTCATTCTCACTTGTAAGGTGCCTCTGTGCACCTACAGTGATTCTGTCATGAAGAGAGTGCCATATAACAGAGGGGACCTAACACCAGCCTGCAGTACATGGTGTGTTGGGTTGTGTCAGGTCTGGGCTATTTAGGTGACATGTAGTTATTTTAGAATTAGTGATTTGGGATGCTTTAGGATAAGGTTTTGTTAATTTGTTTACTCTTCTTGGGGTGGGCCCTTAACTGGTTATCTGCAGAGTGATGTTTCCCAAATAAATCATGGTGGAGATGTTTCCAGCTACTGATTGGTTCTAATGGACAGAACAATTAATGATTGGTCTATTTTGAGACATAGGAGGAATACTGGTTTCTCCAACTGCCTTTCATCTTCTTTCCACGTGCAGGAAGGTCCTGTGAGAAGTTGCTCTAAATTTGGAGGCCAGTTTTCTGAAAATCAGAAGTTCTGTCAGGTAACAGGTATAACAGGAGAATAAACTGTGTGGGACAAGACAAGTCGAAATACTGGTGGGAGCGTTGCGCTCTGTCTCATTGGAGAATTCTTGTCAGAAAATACTGAGGCAGATCTTTTCAAGGAGCTAGTTTTAAATAATAACACCTCAGTTAGTTTAGGTATTTAGTTAGTTTAAAGGAATAGTGTGCTCAAAAATATTATTGTCCCCAGGGTTCGGCATGTGTTTTTAAGCATACGTTGATCGATCGTACAAACATTTGCTATGCACCTTACCGTAGTTTTCCTCTATTGTACACATGCGAAATTAGGCAGCAGGGCGGGGCCATCTTGTGATAATCTTATCTGTTGCTGTATTGCCGAAGGTGGACTGCCCTGGCGGCACTAAATCATATCCCCGTCCCTGAGGCTGAGATCACCAAACCTAGTGATATTCTCTGCCTATCTCATTGACGTTACTGGGCAGCGTAGCCAAACGCGCCCAGTCATCACCTACTTGACGTGACGCAGAACTCGGAAATCAACACACATCATCTCACAACACAGCGCGTCACAATTCGGAATATAAAACTATATTTTAAAAGAAAATAGCAAAACTGTACGATTTGTAAAGTACTTTTATTTCACAATAAACATCCGGCGATTCCCATATTCAATCAAATGGGTAATTTTTTCCTTTGTTCTCGATCCACAAATGTTTATCGTGAGTCACGCGGTGTTCCTTTTGGGTATAAGAAGCGCATTGCACGCACCGTGAATCGCAAAGGCTTGGGCATCAGCTTGGCGCTAGGCCACTGTAAACGATGTCAGGTTGCTCTTTATCGCTGGTACCACGTAAGGGCATATCGGCCCGTGGCGATCGTCCCTAAAAAGCGTCACTGTGATCCAGGCATTCAAGTGTATCTGCCGCTGCCGGTTAAAAAACCTGTCTGTTGGTATCTGGAATCAATGACAATCGCAGAAAGGCAGGATGTAGCTGTTTGAAAAATATAACAGCAATGTGCCTCGGTAGCCGATCTTTATTACAATTTATCATTTTACCCATTAATTCGGCCCTGTGTTAAAACTAATGATGAACACGGATGTGAAACAATGGGAACACAGAGAAAACAACATGGAAAGTAGTCTACAATTTGCTTCAGAGGTTAGTGCTATGGAGTATGTTCAGCTCGAAATGGGATTCGGAAGCTGACGCTACAATTGTTACGCTCAACTGGTCTCTCTGGGGACATTGGGGCACGGATGGAGCCCTCCCTGGACTTGGCTCCCCTGGATAAGACTCCTTCCCCAGCTGCTGTAGTGTGGGCAGTGAGAATGATGTGGTTGGATTACGATTTCCCTCGAACCCTTCGTTCCAGAATGAGGTGAGCATGTGTTTACCCATATAGTCTCACCTGTTTTCTTGTGAGGATGTGCTCTCCGTCCTGCTTCTCATCAGCAGGGGCGCCTTTGATGGACCTACTTGCTTCACTGATCCATGTGCGTGGCGGCCCAGACCGGCTGTGACCAAACCGCTTTGAAGGTTAGTGTTGTTTAACAATGATTATTGTCCGTATCCTTTTGCAATGTCTTTTTCCGGGATTGTCCGTAACCCTTGTAATTTCTTTTCTCTCCCCAATAGGTGTGAAGATGGCCGCGCTGAGTCGCAGAGTTGGAAGCAAGTCCAAATGGTGCCAGAGGGGATTACGAGGTTCCCAATTAGAAGGTAAGTGTGGTTTCAAAGGTTGAACGCAAGACTTATATGTTGCACGACCAAGAGTAAGATATTTATACAGTCTCTAACCTTGTGTGTCCCTTTCTCTTGCAGGGATGGCCTGGCGGCCTCAGATGGGAAGAGACTATCCGAAGGCCTGCCAGCGATTACTGGATGGATGGATCCGTGAGGATGCTGGGCGAGGAGAAGAGCTCCTGCGTAGCTAGACGCCCGGAACAGGTGAGGATGCGCCCCGACTCCGATGACAATGGGAATCAGGTAAGATGTGATGCGCTGCAGGCGATGGGATTGCAGGAGACAGGTAAGATGCGCGTCCAGCGATGGTGTTGCTGGAGTCAGTTAAGCTGCGCGTCGAGCAATGGTATTGCTGAAGTCAGGTAAGGTGCGCGCTGAAGATGACGTGTTGGAGTCAGGTAAATTGCGTTTCA
Organism: Ambystoma mexicanum; assembly: GCF_040938575.1. Classification (NCBI taxonomy): domain Eukaryota; kingdom Metazoa; phylum Chordata; class Amphibia; order Caudata; family Ambystomatidae; genus Ambystoma; species Ambystoma mexicanum. Next base: position 1,264,426,637 of record NC_090934.1, on the reverse strand, counting down.
AGCGATGGTGTGGTTGGAGTCAGGTAAGGTGCGTGCTGAAGATGATGTACTGGAACCTGGTGAGATGCGCGCTGAGATGATGAGCTGGAAAACAGGTAAGAGCGCTGCAGGCGGTGGTAAGCGTTATGCTGCAGAAAGCAGACTAACATGAAGTGCTTGCATGCGGGTGGGGCTGGCTTAAATAGCCTGGTCCAACCACTCCTTTTGCCCCGCCTTGTGGCTCCACCTTGCCACTCACAGAGACTGCTGCACGTGCACTCCAATGTTTCCTAATGGCCACGCCCAGCCTGGATGCACATGGGGAGCCTGCTGGGGGAGTAATTAGCACGTGCCCCAGACACAAAGTGTGCAGAGCACACTTTCTCATGACCCTGGTGCCATTTGGACCCTTTAGATGATAAAGGTAGTGTCCCGTGTCCTGTGGCCATGACAAGAATTCGAAGCACACATGGACGGCATTTTATTAAATATTAGTGTTGAACCTGGGGGAACCCAGTGGTGGACTTCAAATGCATCTCGATGCTGGACTGGCCATGTGCCCGGGACAAAGACAAGTACACAAACACGTTTTATTGGCGTTTCATTGCAGTATGCCTCATAGAACAACCCACTGCAATGTAAGCCAGCAATAACGATCAGCTAATGATAAGTTGACTCGTTGGTCTATAACATCGTCGAAAGTAAAACTTACATTATATTCAGCATTTCCATTCTCTTGGCGTAACGCAGAGACCCCTTTCAGATCAACGATTTTTCATAAAATGAAATTACATGTTCCTTTGTCCAGTTTTGGAATGGTGAACCTTATCATATTTGGTTTTATTACACCCCTCCCTTCATTCATTCCTTTCGGAATCATCCATTTCTCTCAAGGTCAAAAAACAATTGAACCTTATACTGTGTGCGATGCGTGGGATTGCTCAGCTCGCAAGCCAAATATTCAATGCTGCTGACCTTCATTCAGAATGGGAGCCAATAGCCCTCCAGACCATAGTGGCATTAGAAATTGTGTGTTGCCATCCACCAATGGCGCTTGAAATTTCAAAGTGTTTTACTTGGTTCCTCTGAAGAACTTTGCACTCTCCCAGCAACTCCCACAGCCAGCCCACACCACCTGTCAGCTCAGCCCGTCTCGTGTTCACACGGCAAATCACATACACATTTTTCGCAAGGAGCAAGTCTCGAGCCCTGACAAAATGTGCTTGTACGAGAATGTCTGAGCAAGCCCTGCTGCAACCCCCTCCTGCCAGGCCGTGGTCCCCTGAACCCATGACTGCAGTTATATATTAGAGGCCAATAAATTGCACACATGTGATTGTACTATCCCACTTTGGGTCATTAGCGAGGTGAAGGGTGTGGGGGGTCTTACCCCTGAGGCAACCAGCGCGGGTCGGTATTGATAGCTCACAGGTCTGGCACATCAGAGCTAGAAAGGGGGTGGAGTGACACATGTTAATTTAGGGCAGAATACTGTGACTGGGGTCTACTGTGACTGGGGTCTTGTTTTATTGGGAGGCACTCTGGGGTGGTCAGCAAGGAAGGGCCACACTTCTGGTACATGAAAATAATAGCTTTAGAGGAGCACAAGACTGAACAAGCAGTCATTTTCCAGCAGCGGCAGTGAGAGGTGCAGGAGAACAATTGTTGAGATGCATCAGCAACTGCAATACATTCTTAGTTTGCAACATCTTGTCTCATGCGCATCCATGAGAAAGGGACTTGTGAGGCACAGGAGGAAAAATGTGGGCGCTGTCAGTGCTCACTGTTTGCGGTGCTGCTTAGGGGTAGTGGAAACTTGGCAATGACAAAATGCGGCCTAGTCCAAAGTTGGAGTTGAGGGTACACAAAATGGAGTCCAAGTGTGTCTAGCAATAGCCCCACCTCTGCTTATGTCAGGGCCTTCTTTACCATGGCAGCAGAAGGGCAAAGGAGGCGTCCCCCACGAGTGCAAGAGCAGGGTTTCACTTTCGTGTATAATGTATGGGGACCGGGGGCTCAACCGACCCACTCCTTCCTTACATTAGCAATGACCCCCAGCAAATGCCCCCATGAATATATTGGTCAGAGTGCAGCTATTTCTCACCAACAACCCACTTTGATGCGCTGTTTTGCTCACTATCAGTAAGTTCTTGCGTGCCGAGTATCTTATCTAGCCTAGGTCTCATCCCTTTTGTGGGACGAGTAGTTATTCAGCTATTTGGGCAACTGTTTGGTAAGGCAACTGCAGAAACCCAAAGTAGCTTTAATACTGTTATCCATCTGGCCCTCCAAAGATCAGTGAAGTTCCCACATTAGCTCAACCAAACTGGGAAGTGTGAAAGCACAGTGTTACATTGTATGGCATTCATAAAAATGGTACTTGTTGAAAAAAAACAAAGAGGATAGATTTCAAAAAACAAATTGAATGCTTCATTTGGACACACTAAACATTGTTGATCAAAAATACAGATGGTAATCATTTGTACCTGGAAGTGAACTGTTCCACAAGCTCTGATTTAGGTGGATAGGACACGTTGGCAATGTTTTGTAGCAATGTATGTGTCCTTGGAACAAAATTGCGCGCAATTCCATGAGTATGTATCTCCAAGACAGTCATATAAGATCTTTCACAAAATGGAATTCCATTTCCTCATATATTGGCTTGGCCACACATTTCTTGCTTCTTTTGGTAAAGGCCATTGTGTAGCAAAGCATCCCAAAGTTTCCTGCAGTCCTCGATTGTTCACGCCCTACATTCTCGTCATTCACTAATACCGCTAGCAATGTCCTAAATTGCATCCCGTCTATGCCAAAATGCAATATCTTTGGCCTGTACTTTAGGCACATATTGTGGAACACCTCCAAATCTCCTGTGTGACAGAATTCTATGAGTCCCTTCAGATCTCTTGATAGAGTTCTATTAAACACAATCTTCTCAAGAGCGTTGTGTGGAGGTGAAGATGTAATCAACCACTTCTTCTTCCGTTCCTGCTCCGGCGACAAAGGGCCATGTGCACATTGGTGGAAATGTTGGTTTTCTGTCCAAGAGTGAACGTTGGAACAGTGGTACATTAGTGACCGCTATTTTTCTAGCAGAATTTCTACAGACCGATCACAAGTTTTGGAGCTCCACCAAAGATGGCTGCTGAAAGATTGGGACCACTGTAAAATATTTTCAGACCTTTTTTTCCCCCCTGCAGCTGAGATTTTTTTATTCATTGATTTGGCAACGTGCCATACATCAAATTGATGGTGAATATTTGGAAACTGCTCTCTCATTGTCTTGGTTATTGAAACATGTCTGTCTGTGGCTATGAGGTCGATTTGCATTGCCCTCGATTGGAGATCTTCCAGGGATTTTATAAAACCAAGTTTCTCCATGTAACACTGTCCATCGCCAGCTAGCCAAACCGTTTTTCAGAGAATTGTAGGGGAGGGCTGGTCCAGGAGACCCCTCTCGCCTGCGTTTCTTCACCAGGTGAGGGCTATGGCCCATTGGGCGTTCCCTCATGCCACCCGGGCCCAGGTGGTGGAGGGCTCACCCACTGGAGACATTGCCCACACGTATCGAATGCCCATATGTATTGATTACAACACAAATTTAGCTAGGCCCAAAAACCATTCTTTGCCCGGTAAAGATGGTGTGAGCTCAGCGCACTGTAGCGCGGCCCCCACCCTTGGAGAACATCCCTGTTGCCGCAGCACCCTGGCAGATCCGCTGCGAGCACGTTCCCACGAACAAAACGGACATGAGCTAGCGTAATGCCCTAACATTGTATCAGTTCACCTCCCGCAGTGTATCATCGCTCCTAGCATGACCCGGCCAGCAGGCCTGGGAAATGAAAAGAACAGTAATATGGTCAGCAGATGGCAGACAGTCTTTATGCATTAATGTCAAGACCTCTTGCATTATTTCTTTCTTCCACAAGATACAAACGCCTGTAGAAGGTATTAAAATGAGAAAGTATGCTCCCATGATATAAGCTATGGCAAGCTCGCACCATTGCAGGTGGATGCCGATGATAAAGGAACGCTCCAGGGATCTGTTCGCTGCGTGTATCACTGGGAAGCCTACCTCACGTGGTTCCGCGCCATAACCAGAGCTAATGCTGCTAGAGTACACGAGAAAGCGGATGCAACTATACTATGAACCCATGTAAAGAATGCGCGAGAGTGCACGTATCATGTGTGAATGTCTGAGCCCCTCATATGCCACCACCGTCACCTACAGTGGCGGGTTGTTTTCTATGTACTCCACTTATCTAACCACTACCTCATTTACTACGAATGTATATGAATGTAACTGAAACACTGTAGCTGCTAGAGTCTAATGTACAAATATGATGCTCGAACTGGGTATAATCGAAACGCACCCAGCAAAGGTTAAATGCATGTTTCGAAGTGATTTCAAATAAGTATTATAGAAAGTATTCAAATGTTTGCGATGTCTTTACTTATATTCAGCAATGCACGAGGGAGATACCTTTGTGAAAGCGTACAAGGTCTCGATGTATCCCCCTCCCTCCCTCAGAAGGATGCCAAGACATGAGAACAGAGCCCCGCTCTGCGCTATCACGCCTCCCCCGACCCGACTGGAGTCGCTTCAAAGACTTGTAGCCCCACTCCAGCACCCAAGGCCGCGGCCAGCCACCTGCATTATTTACAGCACAGCAGTAAACCTTAGTTTAAACTCAAGTGCCCCCTCGTAAACCCCACAACCCACTGGACTGTCTCAGACTTATGGCCCTGTGCAATCAGGACACCCAACACTTTGACAACACACAGCGAAACATCCATAATCACTTCTAACAAGACAGAAAGACCTGTACCACCCGCCCCAGTCCCCGAAGCTTAGCCCCTCGACCTATGGTCCCGGTCAACAGATCACAAGTAACCAGGCCACGATATATTATCTCCAGATCCCTCACAAGGTGCATTCCTCCTGTGTTGCATTTAACCTATTAAAAGATTTACTAAAAGAGAATAAAACTGTAAATGACTGAATGACTGCAGTGTGCATGGCAGAGGGCGAGTAGGTCAGAAAAGGCATTCATCTCTGCCACAGGCCGCCTCGGCACACCAACACCGCCCGGATGAACTCGAGCCGACCTGCCAGGCCCAGCCCAACCCACGAGGGTGACCAGTGACGTCCTCCAGCCAAGACCAACCACACCGCAGCAGCACCTATAGTTAGTCGTCGCCACCCAATCCCAATGAACTTGTGCCCCCTATAGTATGTAGGTTTTGATGACGTTTTTTGTAAATATATACGCCTGTCTTTGCTATTGTCAGACAGAGCGCTCTCGGAGTTTGCAGAGTTCTTTGCATGCCCAATTCTGATTGATAAACTCCCACTTACGCTCACCCGCACTCTGTCTTGGCCTTATTCCCATTTTGGGAGAGTCCTTCATTGTCTCTCATTGCGGGGAGGATCGTGGTGGTTGGGGACGCTTGCTTTCAGTGGTGACCCCGATAGCGTGATTTTTATTTCTTCCTAAACTCCTTATAACCGTCCCCGTTTGGCACGAGAATCTCCGGTCGAAAAGGGATACGCACGGTGAGCCGGCTCCGGGAGGCTGCCCGCCAACGGTGACCGGTACACTAAGAAGTGCGCACTCAATAGAGAGGGGGTACGGGATCCCGGTTGAAAAATCCCCTTTGAGTACCGCTCGCCGGAGCCGGGGCTGACTGTTGAGTTGACGGCGACACTGCCTGGACGGACCCAGTTTCGGAGAGTATCGGTTCAAGACGGGCACGTGAGTACTGAGTGCGAGCGATCTTAAGGGGAGCGGGGAGTGAAGTGTAGGACAGGAAACGAAGAGGGGGTACGCAGATCTACTAAAGATCGTCTTAAAATTTCCTTGCTTTTTCTTTGCATATGGCCATTAGGATTAAGAGGTGAATAAGAGATAAAAAGTGACGGGAACCTAGCTCCGAAAGGGGGTGGAAGGCGGCGCCGCATAGTGCTATCTCAACTAGTACTGGGAATATATGAAGACGTGGAGTATAAAACAAAAGTGTTCAGCAAAAGGGGACACTGAGAGTACATTAGTGACCGCTATTACTTTCTTCCTTTTTCTTAAGGGTAAGGGGGGGGGAGAATAAAAGAACTGTGATTAGCACAGACTTGGGGAGACAGTAAGAGAAACAAAGTCCTATTAGAAGGCGGGGAAAACAGGTTAATCTATATATATATATATATGCGCATCTAGATATTCAAATAAGGCAACTAGGGACAGCCGGCTAGGGAGGAAAGGGAGGGCAGCTTGAATGGTGAATGGTGCCAAGAGGTGTGTGCACCTCGTATGTGCTAGAAGAGATTTTGACGTTGTGAATGTGTGAACGATTGTAAGTGCATAATAGTTAAATGGTCATGATAAGTGTGGTCGGATCAAAGTTTTTTTTTTTTTTTTTTTTCCTCTCTTCAGACAACGCCAATATAGTGGAGTGAGTGAGTACCTTTTTTGATTTCCAGTCTGACGTTGTCAAACCAAAGGATGGGTTGCTCTTGTATGTGCCCCTCAAAAGAAACATAATAGACATTGTGTACGGCCAGTTTTGTATTGTGCAGATAGGGAGGGGGAGAGCCCAAAGGGACTAAACATTGAACGTGAAGTAAAATATAAAGAATAATATTGATACGACATTTACATTGTAGTTGCAAACACACTAGGCACATCAGCACTAGGAGGGCATAGAGATGGGGGCTGAAACACCCTTATCACATATTTGTAAGAATCTCCCGGGGTGCGTGGAGCGGATTAAAAAATATCACGACCAATGGGTGACCGAGCTAAAGGGGGAGGGGTTACCTCAGATTTGGCCCGAGGGAGGGTCGTTTGATAAAAGTGTCCTGGATACAGTGGCCACCTGCATTTATCTAAAATACAAAGGAAAGCAGCTGCAAAATAGGAGGGAAATATTAGATCTTTGGAGGTTATTTGAAGAGATACCACCGCCTAAGACACCAGCACTAAATTCTGATCTCCCGTCCACCACAGACAATCCACTGCTAATACAAAGAGATGTCAAAGAAGGCTCAAGTGTAGCGCCACCAGTAGAGGTAATAAGTTTGTACCCGATAATAAAGAAGCCTGTGCCCGCAGAGGGGTACAGTGATACCACTTACATACCTCCCCCGAGAGATACTACACCTCTCCGGCCCACGGCACCTCCGCCATACGAAAGCACGAGGGAGCGAGCCCAGGCAGGCGCACAAAGGGTGGATATAGAGAAGCTCACAGATGATTTAGAATGAAGACTGACGATAGCAAAGGATGAGCTCTCAAGGATAAAAGACATATGCGAACGAACAGCACTAGATGCAACTAGATCAGGGCGTACGTCTAGAGCGCTAGGTGAAAATAGAAAGCCCGAAGAGGGGTGGAAAAAGGGCGAGATTTTGTTCAGAATTGAGGAAGAACCAACGCGAATAATAGAAATAGGGCCCGGAGAGGGAGATGTTGCAAGTGAAGAAAGGAGGGGGGGAATTAGAGAGGAGTTGCTGTGTGACATAAGGGACGAGGTAGAAGAAAGCGACAGGTTGAGTATGGCGATAGGAGGGGGAAGCGAAGGGGGGGAAGGTACGTGTTCACTGAGAACCCTGGACGATGAGTGGACGGGGCGACTAAGGAACAGAGTGGGAAAAATGGCATCACTAGGGACATCAACAGATCAAACGGGTCCGGACGGAACGACAAAAGGAAGGCTACAGCTCCCATTGATACGCAGGGGAGGAGGGAGGCCTAACTATATCCCATGGGCACAGATGGATAAGGCCAATTTATTAAAGCTATTGCCCCCGTTGTCAGGAGGGGCAAGTAAGTGGATATATGCCTTTGAGAAACATACTGCCGGAGTACCCCTAGCCATAGGAGATGTAAAAAGTCTACTCGTATCAGCAGTAGGTGACCAGGCTGACAGGGTATGGGTTAAGGCCGGTTTCCCGGGAGTAACGTTAGACTGTGACCGCCATGATGGGGCATCCTTTAACACGGTGCGTGCCAGGGTGTGGGATGCCTTACGCGAAACATTCCCAGACACACCGGACTTGCAGTCAGTGATGCAGTGTACAATGAATGACGGGGAAGAGGCTATGGATTACATTTTTCGGGTCCAAGAGATGTGGAGAGCAGAAACGGGCACGCCCTGGCATCAATCGACATCTTTATCTTATTTTATTATAAAGAGAGGGCTCCCAAAGGAAGTGCAGAAGGCGCTTGACAAGATAGCAGGTATTGAAGCAAAGGGATGGCCTGAAATTCAAAGCATAATAGTACACCATTGTAAAAGAATAAAGGAGAGGGAGAAGGAGGTGGCGCAGAAAAGATTGGCAGACGAGGCGAAGTTAGTACAGTCAAAGTTAGTGAAGGTTGCAGCAGCAGTAGCCGCGCTCCCACACAGTAGGGAGGGAGATGAGGAGGAGGATGGGCTGATAGCACTCCAAGGAAGGGTGGCAACTAATTGGGCAGGACCAGCACAGCGGCAGTGGACTGAGCAAGAGCAAGGTGGAAGCCCGCAGTGGCAAGAGTGGACCCCTCGAGGGGGACGAGGTGGGTACAGGGGCCGGAGAGGAGGCGGACAGGGGTATGGAGGAATGGGGGGAAATGGATGGCAGGGTCCCAGGGGCCCCCAAGGGAGTTGCTGGAACTGTGGACGATGGGGACATTACTCCAGAGAGTGCAGAAGTAGACAAAACAATGGGTTCCAGGAGGGGGAGAGTTATGGTCATCCTCACCCGGGAAGCCCATACGGTCTCCCAATGGGACAGCAGCAACTAAGAAACCCCGGCCAGGGTACCATGGGCCAGCAACAAGGACACCAGTATAGGACACAGAACCACCCCCAAAACAATGACAGCATGCAATACACGCCAGGTAACCCTTTCGCGACAACAGCAAACGGGGCCCCCGCGTCAGCGCCTTACAGCGGCACGTCGGTAGTTTCCGGAAATGTCTTTAATGAGGGAGGGGCGACGAGATACCCCGCATAGGACAGCCCACAGAGAACACTTGCGTGTCCAGTTCTATCCACCACCTACAATGCAGCAGAGGAACCATTGGTAGGGGCGCAGATAGGAGACAAGCAGTTTATATTGATGGTTGATTCGGGAGCGGAGAAATCATGTATCAGAGAGGGCCGATTCCCGTTATCTAACAGGAAGTTAGAGACGCAGGAGTTCTCTGGGGCTGTAGTTGAAGTTCCTTACACAGAAGCTTTGGATGTGACAGTGGGAGGTAAGACTGTGAAGGCACCCTTATTATATTACGAACATTCCCCAATTAACTTGCTAGGGAGGGATCTCCTGAGTAAACTCAACATGACCATATCATTTACCGAGAGAGGGATAGTGTGTTCCACACCCGGGATATGCCCCTTGCGTGCAATGTTGGTAGTGCAAGCCTACACAACCACGCAGGAAATACGAGGACTGCCACAAAATGAGGAAATGTTTATCAAAGGGCTGAAGAGTCTGGCCCTCATAATTCCCGAGCTGAGAAGCATGGACTGGAGGATCCCGGCGGAGTTCCTCTTCCGCCCCATAGTATGCCCCAACGCAGCACCAGGATCAGTGGTATCGTTAGATTTGCACGCTGTGCAAGTGTCAGCAAAAAGAATAGCTGTGATCGGAGTGGACGAGGAAGGGTGTGAGTGGCGCACAGTGCTATGCACAAACGCCAACATCGCCCTGCGAGAGGTAACAGATGAGGATCTCTTCTCAGACTCAGAAGGGGATGGTGAAATAGTGATGGAAATAGCGATGCCCTGTGATATTTTAATACAAGCAAGGGAGACTCCCGTCCAATTGATGACAGTGGTAGGAGCACCACTGTCGTTTTTTGATGACGACATGAGGCTCGTACCAAACAACTTATGGACAACAGGCCCCCATGATGTGGGACTGTTGCATGGAGTACAGCCTGTGGTAATAAAGCTGAAACAAGGAGCAATTTTACCACGAGTTAAACAATATCCCCTGTCTCGTGAAGCTGAAGAGGGGATAAAAGAGACAATAAACGCCCTACTAGCACAAGGGATAATAGTGCCTTCAAGCTCCCCATGTAACACTTGTATTTATCCGATCAAAAAAGCAAAAGGGGGGTCTTGGAGGATGATACAGGACTTACGCCCCCTCAACGATGTAATTCAGAAGGAGTTCCCTCTAGTCCCGAACCCCGCATCAATACTGTGCAGCATCCCGAAAGAGGCATCACATTTCACAGTAGTGGATTTGAAAAACGTATTTTTCTCTATTCCCCTGGCTGAAGAGAGTAGATACCTTACCGCCTTCACACTGGGGGGTAAAAGGTATGAGCATTGCAGATTACCACAGGGTTACTGCGAGAGCCCGAGCATCTTCAATCGCGTATTACATGAAGACCTAGGAAACCTATTAGTTGAGAGCACCATTATTCAGTACGTAGATGATTTACTAGTCTGCGCACGAAACGAAGAGACATGCAGAACAGATTCCATAACTCTATTGACTTTGCTGGCCAACAAGGGGTACAAAGTGGACAAGGGAAAGCTACAATACTGTCTGACAGAGGTCCTGTACCTAGGACAGCTGATTTCGAGAGATGGAAAAAGAATAATACCAGACAGGGTGGAAGCCATAAGATCAGTACAAGAACCCACAACAGTAAAAGACATGCAGAAATTTTTGGGAATGTGCAATTACTGCCGAGCATGGATATTAGATTATGCGGCATACACTAGGCCCTTATTACAAGCATTAAAGGTGGCTCAACAGGAGAGCAGGAAGGTGGAATGGACGGAAGAGATGAGTTCCTCCTTCCAAACACTAAAAGAGTTGATTTCAAGCGCCCCAGTACTCGCAAACCCTGATTATGGACGCGAGTTTTACCTATTCTCCCACTGCAAGGAAACACTGATGACAGCAGTCCTGACACAAAAAACATCCTTAGGGCACAAGCCATTGGCTTACTATAGTGGCACTTTAGATGCCGTGATGCAGGGCCATTTCGCGTGCGAGCAATCACTCGCTGCAGCCGCATTCGCGATTGAGAAAAGTGCCACAATAGTAATGGGCTGCCCTGTAACATTGTTTGTGGAACATTCATTATTTGCCATACTCGAGAGATCAAAAAGCACACTGACCACACAGCGGGCAACTGCCTACGAGATTATACTGTCCAGTGCCAACATCCATATAGTGAGATGCAAGACAGTGAACCCCGCCACATTCATTACAGAAGCGTGCACGCTCGAAGACATGCAGAACCACGATTGCGCAACCTACACAGGAGGAAGTGGGGAGGAGACAGTGGTGTGTGAGAACGCTCTAAGCGAAGGGGAAGTGTACTTTGTGGATGGGTCCGCATCTATTGACACGGACACGGGAGAAAAACACGTTGGCATGGCAGTGGTGAGGTTAGAAGACGGTGAGTATGAAACACTGGTACAATATCGTCTCCCATCACATTACTCTGCGCAGGCAGCAGAACTGATTGCACTCATAGAAGCACTACATGCAGCAAAGGGTTGTGCAGTGACGATATACACAGACACAGCTTACATGACAACAACGGTACATGGAGGCCTAGCAAGATGGGGGCGGAGGGGCTTTAGGAGGGCAGATGGAACACCTGTACAGCATGCAGAATTGTTAAAAGAATTAATTGAGGCCCTGCAACATCCCACTGCAGTAGCAATAGTAAAATGCCAAGCACATACGTCCAACACAGATGTTGTGTCTTTAGGGAACGCGGCAGCGGACGCTGCCGCCAAAGAGGCTTCCTATTTTCAGAAAAATGACGCAGGTGAATACATGCTTAAGGACAAAACAAACGAAGAGCCTCAGAGGGATATAATGTCATGCCCATACCACAAATAATAGAATTGCAGGAAGGAGCCAGTGCAGAGGAAAAACTATTGTGGACAAAGCGAGGGTGCAGCAAGTCAGGAACAGACCTGCTGTGGAGGCAAAATAACTCGGGGAAGGTGGTAATGCCAATTCAGCTACTAGAGATTGCATTTCAACAGCTACACTTCCCTGCACATAACACCAAACAACACATCGCAGCAGAAATACAGGAAGAATGGTTCGTGCCCTGTCTCCAGGAGCACGTGTCTCGTTTGGCAATGGAATGTACAACATGCCAAATATACAATTCAGGGATGACATTACGTACTCTCCGGGGAACAATCCCTAAGCCCATTGGCCCATTCAAGGAACTACACATAGATTATGCAGATATGGCGGAAAGGTGTAATGGTGCACGGTACATGATTGTGGTCGTGTGCCCATTTTCAAGGTGGGTGGAAGCAGGACCCTGCGCGCGACCTGATGCCAAGAGCGCCGCCAAGTTCCTAGTAAGGGAGGTATTCCCGCGCTGGGGAATTTGTGACGTCATCCGCTCAGACAATGGCACTCATTTTGTGAATGAGCTTTTTAAGGAAGTGACTGCATTGTTGGGAATAAAACATAAATTATGTTCAATTTATCATCCTCAAAGTAATGGCGTAGTGGAAAAAATGAACGGATTGTTGAAGGGCAGGTTATCAAAATTATGCTTCTCATTGAAAAAGAATTGGATTTACTGCCTACCGCTTGCGCTATTTGAGTTACGAAACCAGCCAAGCAAAGACCACCATTTGTCCCCGCACGAGATCGTGACTGGGAGACGGATGAACACTGCACACTCACCACTGCGCGAACACTCAGACGCTCACAGAAGCGCCGCGATATTGGGAGATGAGTTCACAGACTATTTAAAGAAACTGACAAGGGCAGCGCGCGTGATAGCAAAGCAATTGTCCCCACCCTTCACTAGAGAAGAGGGAAATGTAACAGGCGCTGTCACGGAGCCGGAGCAACAACTACAGCTAATGCCAGGCGACTGGATATATGTCAGAAGTTTTGTGCATCGGTGGAATGCACCACGATTCCATGGCCCATATGAAGTAATATTTTGCACACCTACGGCGGTAAAAGTCAAAGGGTTGAGGTACTGGGTGCACTTGACCGATGTACGGAAGGCATATAGCAACGTACAAGAGGAGGTAGATGGGGAGGCACAGACAACAGCAAACGCTGCAGCTGAGTAGAATGACTGAATATGAACTTGCGTGTATGTGCTGGTACTGAATTTGAAGAAATGCACAACTGATAAAGAATAAAGAAAAAAAAGAGGAAAAATTTTGTTTTAACATTCATCTTGTTGAGTGTAAATATATATATACACATATATAAAATGGAATGCTGAACTATGAACCTGTATACACCCTTGTCTGTGAATACCCCTCCCCGTATCCCCACCCGCTTCCATTCCCCGTCACATGTATATTGGCACTGTTGGTGCCAACAAAAATGTTTACATGTATGCACTCAATGCACTTTTATATCTTAAACAGGAGCTTCCATGGCATCTAACGGGCGGCCTGCAACGGACAGATGTTCTAGAATTAGAGAATGGTTAACTGCGAAATGTATATATTCGTATGAATGTGGACTATCTGCGTGCATTATATTGTTCTTTACACTATTATTCGGTCTGGTTACATACTGGTTCATAGCGTTCATCTCTATCGAGATGAACGAGGGGGGAGGGAGTAACACAACTACTGGGACCAATACAACTGCAAGTGTCAATGCAACTACAAGGGAAGGTGATTTTTTGAGATGGGATGGAACTAAACTTGTGTGGGGCTACTATACTACGTCATCCAATGTTGGCATTTCACACGATGGAGGGCCAAAGGGTGAAAGACAAAACAACACTCTGTCCCCACCTGAGATGTCCAATTACAATGCTCACAGCTTAAACGACCGAAATCCCTCTGCCATATCCTGGTTGTATAATACCCCCACCAGCCAACCTGCCCCCACGGCCATAGAGAATCAAAGAATGAGAGAAACACATGAAATATTATATGATGACTGGGTGAAGGGGGGCGGGAATGAGAAAGGGGGGTCTAGTTTGTTTCTTGCCCAGGGAATCGGGAAGAATATGAGGAATAAGAACAATAGACGGAAGAGGGAAGCAGGAAGGAAGAAGTATGATGAGTACTATGGGTTAGGTGTAGATAAGATGGAAGACCCGCGACACCCCCACCAGACAAATAAGTGGTATGCAGACATGAGTGCCACAGCTAGACAAACAACAAACGAGAGCTGTTATGTTTGCTCCCTCATCCCTCACGCATCAGGTACACCCAAAGTACTGTTACCCAAAGAGTTGCCGATTATAGATGCCCAATGTCTCCTTCATCTCACGTTATGCAGAATTAAGAACACCTTCCAGGCACATGAAGTGACTTTTCAAATGCTGCAGAACGAGAAAACGTGCTACCCAAAACCGTCAGGGGTTGTATGTCTGAGAGAACCATTTTTTGCAATCGAAGGGACACTTTTTTCTGATAACAAGTGGAAGAATGAAGAAGTAATGTGTAAAGCTGAAGCACTGAAGGGTGTGGCACTGGAGAAATTGCAATGGATAGAAGAAACATGCACACCCGTATGGAGAGAACACATTTCAAAACTAACCTGGGTTACGCCCATCGAAAAGCCTTTCAAGTTGCAGAATGAAATAGACTATGAACTATGTTTCAAAGGAGAGGGGAGAACGTCCATGGGGACAAACAAGAAGTGCAACAAAACCCTCACTATCCCAGACCTAAGAAAAGGGACTGCGGCCCTTATGGACACGTATTGGGTATGTGGAAAACAGGCATACCTACACCTCCCCCCGTCGTGGAGTGGCAGCTGCTCAATGGCCACTCTGCACTCAGCTCTCATGGTGATACCTGAAAGCCACATCGATGGATACAAAAGGACACAGGAACGCACACCACAGAGTGTGGCCCAACCGACTGCAGAACCACAAATGTATGTTCTGTCTTCTGGAAGCAAGGAAAAGGTGCTGACCCGCAACAGACGAGCATCAAACTATATATCAAAGGCATCATCAGAACTATTGGCCCAGATCCCAGACAAATATCGATTATTCAGCTCAGCAGAAACATTTTTTGCCTCGCTCGTATCAAGTGTCCAAGCAAGGGCTAACGCAAAATGGCTCCAGATAACCCGCTGGGAATTAATTCAGCTGGCAAACGACACCGAAGAAGGTTTTAACATAATAAAGGTCGAACTAAGAGCCTTGCGACTGATGACCATGCAGAACAGGTATGTCCTGGACCTGTTGACGGCGATGGACGGCGGTGTTTGCCGAAAAATAGGAAGTGCCTGCTGCACTTTCGTACCTTCTGAAGACGCAGAGAACGGCTCCCTGTCCCATGTGATCGAAGCAGTCCATAACCTAGGAGAAAAAATGAAGATGGAAGGCGGAGCAGAAGATAGTACATGGTTCGATAACCTCTTCTCCTGGGTCCCCTCATGGCTTGGAACAACGATGAAATTTCTGTTGCCAGCTGTGGTGTTCCTGCTTTTGATTTTCTGCCTGTGCCAGGTGGGTCTTCGAGTCTGTGCTAGCGCAGTACCAAATGGTGCAATGATGATGGTGACAATGGGCAACACACACGGTACAATAAAAACGGTGCAAGAAGCACAAGTACAAACAGGGGTAGACAACACACCAAGGTACCAACTGGTGCCCATGTACCATGACAAGGATATTGTAGATAAGCTTTGGCACACCACCATCAAAGAACCCCGCATACTAGAATGGTACGAGGAAGTGTGGGTAGATTTGGAAGGAGATGGTGGGTGCATATATCTTACGTGTACTCCAGATGAATACGCCAGGAGAGGTGAGAGTTTAAGGGGGGTGTGCAGAGCATGGATGCCTATCAAAGGAACTCCTGCATGGGATGAGGCGGTGATGGACGAAGCAGAGTGTAGGAGGATAGAGGAGTTAAAGAATTCGTTACTTTAGTAACGAAAGGGGGGAAATGTAGGGGAGGGCTGGTCCAGGAGACCCCTCTCGCCTGCGTTTCTTCACCAGGTGAGGGCTATGGCCCATTGGGCGTTCCCTCATGCCACCCGGGCCCAGGTGGTGGAGGGCTCACCCACTGGAGACATTGCCCACACGTATCGAATGCCCATATGTATTGATTACAACACAAATTTAGCTAGGCCCAAAAACCATTCTTTGCCCGGTAAAGATGGTGTGAGCTCAGCGCACTGTAGCGCGGCCCCCACCCTTGGAGAACATCCCTGTTGCCGCAGCACCCTGGCAGATCCGCTGCGAGCACGTTCCCACGAACAAAACGGACATGAGCTAGCGTAATGCCCTAACATTGTATCAGTTCACCTCCCGCAGTGTATCATCGCTCCTAGCATGACCCGGCCAGCAGGCCTGGGAAATGAAAAGAACAGTAATATGGTCATCAGATGGCAGACAGTCTTTATGCATTAATGTCAAGACCTCTTGCATTATTTCTTTCTTCCACAAGACACAAACGCCTGTAGAAGGTATTAAAATGAGAAAGTATGCTCCCATGATATAAGCTATGGCAAGCTCGCACCATTGCAGGTGGATGCCGATGATAAAGGAACGCTCCAGGGATCTGTTCGCTGCGTGTATCACTGGGAAGCCTACCTCACGTGGTTCCGCGCCATAACCAGAGCTAATGCTGCTAGAGTACACGAGAAAGCGGATGCAACTATACTATGAACCCATGTAAAGAATGCGCGAGAGTGCACGTATCATGTGTGAATGTCTGAGCCCCTCATATGCCACCACCGTCACGTACAGTGGCGGGTTGTTTTCTATGTACTCCACTTATCTAACCACTACCTCATTTACTATGAATGTATATGAATGTAACTGAAACACTGTAGCTGCTAGAGTCTAATGTACAAATATGATGCTCGAACTGGGTATAATCGAAACGCACCCAGCAAAGGTTAAATGCATGTTTCGAAGTGATTTCAAATAAGTATTATAGAAAGTATTCAAATGTTTGCGATGTCTTTACTTATATTCAGCAATGCACGAGGGAGATACCTTTGTGAAAGCGTACAAGGTCTCGATGTATCCCCCTCCCTCCCTCAGAAGGCTGCCAAGACATGAGAACAGAGCCCCGCTCTGCGCTATCACGCCTCCCCCGACCCGACTGGAGTCACTTCAAAGACTTGTAGCCCCACTCCAGCACCCAAGGCCGCGGCCAGCCACCTGCATTATTTACAGCACAGCAGTAAACCTTAGTTTAAACTCAAGTGCCCCCTCGTAAACCCCACAACCCACTGGACTGTCTCAGACTTATGGCCCTGTGCAATCAGGACACCCAACACTTTGACAACACACAGCGAAACATCCATAATCACTTCTAACAAGACAGAAAGACCTGTACCACCCGCCCCAGTCCCCGAAGCTTAGCCCCTCGACCTATGGTCCCGCTCAACAGATCACAAGTAACCAGGCCACGATATATTATCTCCAGATCCCTCACAAGGTGCATTCCTCCTGTGTTGCATTTAACCTATTAAAAGATTTACTAAAAGAGAATAAAACTGTAAATGACTGAATGACTGCAGTGTGCATGGCAGAGGGCGAGTAAGTCAGAAAAGGCATTCATCTCTGCCACAGGCCGCCTCGGCACACCAACACCGCCCGGATGAACTCGAGCCGACCTGCCAGGCCCAGCCCAACCCACGAGGGTGACCAGTGACGTCCTCCCGCCAAGACCAACCACACCGCAGCAGCACCTATAGTTAGTCGTCGCCACCCAATCCCAATGAACTTGTGCCCCCTATAGTATGTAGGTTTTGATGACGTTTTTTGTAAATATATACGCCTGTCTTTGCTATTGTCAGACAGAGCGCTCTCGGAGTTTGCAGAGTTCTTTGCATGCCCAATTCTGATTGATAAACTCCCACTTACGCTCACCCGCACTCTGTCTTGGCCTTATTCCCATTTTGGGAGAGTCCTTCATTGTCTTTCATTGCGGGGAGGATCGTGCTGGTTGGGGACGCTTGCTTTCAGAATGTACTTTGAATAGACAATTGTTCAATTTTCCAAGCTTCACTAATAGCAGGGAATAGATATTCACGTTGATATTTGTAATACTGCATTTTAGAAAGGAACTGGAGTCACACAAATTGACAAAAACTAGACAACTTACTGAAACTAAAGCCACTAAAAAGTAAAGCAGCTGCACAGAGTAGATTTCCAGCTGGCAGTTTCCCCAGCATCAGTTGAGCGGACCATGCAAATTGTGCATGCAGCATTTCACAGGTGGCTTGTATTTTGAGGTTACTGCCTTGTGATACACGAATCACATTCACCAGTGGCTTCCCGCATACTTCGCCTTTCACTGGATGCACACATTTCAGCATCATTATAATCTCCATTAAGCAGCTGTCAAATACAATGTATTTGGGCTCCTTTATTAGACTATCATCCTGCATGAATGTGGTTTATGACCCAACTGTGGTTGACATATCAGTCCAACTGGACAAACTGTAGTCGAGATCTTTGTCTAGTTCCTCGGTCAATTGTGTCATACTTCAGTCTCTGCTATTTCAGCTTCTGCTGCTTGAACACGAATCAGAGAAAACATCAATGTCGATTGTTTTTTGGGTGGCCCTTTTTTGGCGGGTGTCGATTGTGTCAAGTGATTTGCATCTAATTCTAAAGCATCACATTCATTATCATCTTCTGGTGGAGCTCTCGCATTGTAGCAATGGTCCAACAAGATTTTGCTGTCTTCACCGGTGACATTCAATTCATTTTCTGGCCATTGTGCAAAAGCATCTCGAGTCTGCATATTGATTTTAACACGCTGCGCCTCAAATAATAGTTGCTCCATGGTCAAATCATTTTGGCAAGCAGCATCTCTCATTTCTGTAGATGTCTATGTCTGCATAGTTCGTAAACCATCGGGCAAATAGAAGACAGGTTGGAAAAACATGTTCAATGTAAATCCAACATACAGTATATGGCATTTTGGATTTTTAAAAAAGCATGTTATAAAGGCACCAGCACAAAACACGGTTTGAAAATTAAATTGTTTGTAAATTACCGTAGCTTTCTTGGTTTTCTGGGAAACCTTCTTCTTCTTTACTGTAACGACTGCACCAGCAAGCTAGTCCACTGACTCGAATCCACGTGCCTCCTCTTCTATATCCCGATCTTGTATACATCTCTAGAAAAGGGTATCCATTAAAAATGATTAATTCGTATTTGAAATCAAATTATTCCATCGCACACATGGCTTACATAGATACCCTTGTACACGGTGTACATCATTTAGTCAAAATATACATTTTGATTTTCACCTGATTGATGGCTAGTTTATTCGATGAAAGATGCCTGTGTGAAACCCACTGATTGAAATGTTGCACTGGAGCAATTTTCAAAAGATGCTTGTTTATAATAATGTCAATGTCTAATAGCATCATATCTAGGACCAACTTTCTTTCATTCGAGGGAACTGTCAGTGCGTATACCTCTGGCTCTGTGTCAGCTCCGAAGGATGATGTAATTGTAGTCGAAGTACCAGCATCACCCTGTAAAACAGTACTTGTTTTAGTATGGATGAAATAATTTGAAATTGAACACACCCAATGCGATGCAGACAATGGTACATATCAATAAAAACCCATAAATGAAACATTATGTAAACAAATGACAGGATACATACATTTGATCATATTATCTCAAAATCTATGCATAAAACATTTCCGGAACTGTATAGCTAAATAAAACTACCTGATGCGCACTCAAAGTTGTTGTTGACTCCAGGAAAGACATGGATGCAGAATCTTGCTCCTTCATATTCAGTGCATTGTCATGGAGTTGTAAAGGGAAAATTAGATTTGATTTAGTAATGCTAACCTAAAAAATTGACATGTAAATCAACCGATTATGAAAAGAGTATGCTTATTTCCAAGGGCACTATAGCATAGTTGTCTGTGCCCATAAATCATTTTCTATGATGCTCCTAAAACCAAGGAATGATGTTCAGCAAAATGTGGTTTAGTTATAAAGCAATACAATCTTGTAAATATGAAAAGTATTATAAGGGACATTTACACCTAAAACACCAACCCGTCCATGTAGTGACCTGTTCAGTACCCCAAGGCCTACAGCTAAAGAACCGTGACTCACCTGAGGCAGAGTGTGCATGAATAGAGTCGGAAATACATTTGGAAGAAATTTACGAGATGTTCTGAGTTGATGCTTCTTTGTGTAATATGATTGGTTGTACATATTCGTGGCAAAGTGCAGGCTGCAGATGCGGAATCGATCACCCCTCGAGTCACCCGAGACTTCATGGGCTCTACTTTCAAGCTCTTCCGGCGCAAATCTGCAATATCTGACCATTCCTTTCTCTTATTAGATCTATAATCCTCGGGAATACATGCATTGTAGTGCCTTTAGGTTTGTCATGGTTCTTACAGCGGCAACCAGAAACCGTACATGCAAGCATTGTTGGAAATTCTGTAAAAAAATAAAATTTAAAAAAAGTCAACATTATTAGATAATTACTTTGCATAAAAGCATGAGAAAGATGGAATTATATCATACATTTTCCTATGCAATCTATGTCTTGGTCAACAAAGCAAAACCTTTTCTAGCGTAGACGGCTGTATTATAGGATAACTTTCATTCACAATTCATTGATGTGATGCAAATCGTAACATGTTACTCGTCCCTTGAATGTACTATCGTGCATCAAAAGGAAACATGCTTATAGGCACGGTCCACGCAGGATGTAATTCAATCCCAATTGACACTGATGACAATTGCTATTTATCGATAACATGACATATTAAACTCAAGTTAATGGCAATGAGATGAATGAACATTACACTACTGGGTACGTTGATTCTAAATAGATAGAAATGTAAAGATCAAGGTAAAGACCTAGGAGATATGAATAGTCGACCTGCTCTTACCTTGACCAAAAAACAGTTGGATTCAGCAAGCAGTGTAGTTAGTAGCAGGAGAACAGGGAGATGTTCACAGGTAGCACGATGAGGAGCTGACTCGCAGTGGTCACAGATGTTCTCAGGTAGCACGTTCACGAGTTGACTTGCAGTGCTCAAAGATGTTCTCATGATAAATATCAAGTGGTTTATAAAGAATTAGAAAAGTGGGTGTGTATGTGAATGAATGACGTGTATATGGCATGGTCTTATGTGGATAGCATGGGCGTGGTCTGCTTCAATGGGATTCTGCCTGGAGACACAGTGTCTGAGGAGGGCATGTGACCAATGACCCCTGCGCGTAAGATACCTTTGAAGTGTACATGGTGTTTGGCACCTTGGCCGTTCCCACCCCTACCAGCCCCCATTGGGAGGGCACATCCACTGGTGCCAACTGCCATTGATAGTGGAGGGGGATGGATGGATTGATGGGCAAGAGGTGTGCAAAGTACGGAATACTGCTGAAGGGAGACAAACTTATGTGGATTGCAGGGGCGCGGCCTGCTTCAATGGGAGCCTGCCTGGAGACACGGGGTCTGAGGAGGGCATGTGAACAATGACCCCTGCACGTAAGATATCTTTGAAGTGTACATGGTGTTTGGCACGTTGGCCGTTCCCACCCCTGCCAGCCCCCTTTGGCAATGCACATCTACTGGTGGCAACTGCCTTTGATAATGGAAGGGGGATGGATGGGCATGAGGCGTGCAGGAAGGCGGGGCGTGGCCAGCGCACGCAATGTGAGGACGGACATCCATGGATCTCCCGTCCGAGATCCTTACATAGACTGCGTTATGGCTTATAAACACTGTGTTTAGCAATAAAACTTGCAACCACCGAAGTGGGAACCCTTTCACAATGTGCGGTCTTGTCGTGGAACGAAACTGGAGCTGATAAAAGGGTGATCGGACCATTTACAAGAGAACCCTCGAGGCTCTCAAAATGGCGGCGCTGGATCCTGAGCTGGGCGCAGCCACAATACAGTGAGACTGAACGACGAGGGGTGCCCGCTGGATACAGCAACCCTGCCGTTCGAGACAGTGAAAAGAACTCATCAGCGTCGGACCTGACAAAGAAGAGCATACGTCGGAGCCCCTAAGGACTGCGACGCACCTGACCCTGGAAGTCGGAGGCAGGGCACATCGGCCGACGGATGAATCGCATCGTGTGGGGAATGGACGGCAGAGGCAAGGTGAGGCGCTCCACAGAGATATCGGGCAGGACGGAGCCCCGCGCCCCCGCTGGCGGGTAACCTCGCAGAACGGACTGAGCCCATCTCGGAGTGGAAAAAGGAAACAACGAGAAACCGCTGGCAGGCGCCCACCGGGGAGCGGTGGATGGAGGAGGGAGTCTGAGCCGCACGAGACACCCAGAGCGGCACACCAAAGAAGAACCTTGCCCTGATCCAGAGGGGCAGAGATCAGCGGCACGCAACCTATGTGCCGCAACCCACAGTGAGTACCAGGAGAGCATGTCGAACCCCTGCACGCATTAGCTCTGGGCTGCAACAGTAGCCCCAATTAACACTTGCCTCGAGGGGGGGGTCAAACGCTGGCATAGTAAGACCGGGGACACAACGGAGAGAACTAAGAACACTCACAGGAGGGGAATACACAGTCACACGACACCATCCCCAAAAAATGCAGGATGTTAATGGAGGAACTAAACAAGAAACCTAGTTAAAGCTGGGCCAGATCAAGCCCAACCGCAGGCAGCGCACATGAGTGCTGGGCCCCTGCGCCTACTAAACAATCAACACGGGAGAACTCTGAAGCTTGGTCTGCCATCACAAGCCTTGAATTAACTCCTGCAACCACAGCTGGGGCAAATGTAACATTTAACCATGCCTAATGGACATTGAGAATACCAGCCTTCTCACGTACCAATCACCCCCCGGAGGCCATATGCAGCCTTGACAGCAGCAGCAACTTGTGCCATACATACAACAGTACTAAACAGACAATGGCCTCAAATAAACCCCAGCTGGAAGGAACAACCCAATCCGCCACAGTGACCTCGCTGCCCGAGATCAGAGGACCAGTATAGCTAACAGCCATTCTGACACAGAACGAAAACCCCTCACTGGAATCATGCTGAGAAACACACAACTGATCCACACCTCATCTCATGACTCCACATTCTAAAAGGCTAGCAGGCAGTCTCCCCACGTACAATTACCAGGGATAAAACACCCTCCTGCAGCACAGTGATGATCAATCATTCGGAAACCGACACAAAGAGAATCAAATGGTAACTTGGAGCAGCGAATAACACGGATAGAGTCACACCTATTCCACCCTGAGAGTCAACCTGACGAGGGCATACTGAAGCGGACCGACCAGAACCCACGTCCCAAACCACCAGATCACCTGGCAGCCTACATACGGGTTCCCTCCCAGGGAACGTCCATATATCGCGAGCCACAACACCACCAGCTGGGCAAAGGAAGTCCCCACACCTGCCACCTGCAGTAGCCTGGGAGGCCCGAATAGAGATGTCCCCATCCAAGAGCAAAGCGAAACCATCAACAATGGATTCCACTACAACAGTAATACCCAAACAACAACCGCAACACAATGCCACTGCTGATGGGGAATCTACCAACCCTGTGGCGGAACCCAGAGATGCACAAGTGCTGCCAGCCATTGCGGCGCTTCGAACATTTATTGACACCAAAATTGAGGAGGTCAAGTCGCCGCAACCTGGCCGAAAGGGTCACCACGGCAGAGGCTACCCTGCAGGCCACTGCCGAGACCACATCAGACCTGAAAGCAAGAGTCCAAGAACTGGAGATGAAGGTGGCGCGACTTGAGACACGGTCTGAGGATGCGGAAGGGCGCGCTCGCCGCAACAATATCCGAATCCTGGGGATTCCGGAAGATGTGGAAAGTGCAAAGCCAACAGAATTTGTGGAAACAATGCTGCAACAAGAAATTGGAGTGGGTAAACTCTCCCATGGATTCTCCGTAGAGAGAGCCCACAGATCCCTACAAAAACGGCCTCCACCAGGATCATACCCATGTCCAATGATCGCAAAAATCTTAAACTTCCGGGACAGGGAAACAATACTAAGATTCTCAAGGGAAGGTGAAGAAATCAGGAGAAATGATTCTAGGATCGTCATGTAGCCAGACTACACCCCCACGGTGCAACACGCAAGACACTCATTTATACCAGTGAAGGCTAGATTACAAAAACTTAACCTCAAATACATTTTGCTCTACCCATCACGCCTCAAGATACTCTATAAAGGAAAGTCAATATTTCTAGAGACTCCAGCTGCAGAAAACATGTGGCTTGAACATAATAATCTAGCCGACGATGAAGAAAGTACAACAAAGAGGGACACAAGATGAATAAACAACCAGCTTCACAAGATATACTGGCAGCTACCACAAGATGTAAACCAACTGAGACAAACTAACGCTGTATCATTGAAGATAGCAGCACCGGACGGGTGCTCAAGGAACCATACATGCTACTGGCCACACACACCCCACAGGAACTTGTGCAGGCCGGCTGCCAGCACACCACCCGCGTCAAATGGCCTGGAAGGGCCCAGATGGCTCGGGAGCCCCTGAGAGTTGCATGTTGGAAGCAGCTGCTAGGGGCAGTTCTTGGTTAAGTTTTGGTAATTCATTCACTGGAATAAAGGTTGACACAGTTAAGAAGTCTCTGAGAATCAACGCAGAGAAGCAGGTGGGGTTGGGGGGGGCGGGCCTGTTGGGGCTGGATTTTAAAGCAGGTTGCCTGGACGCATCTAGGGGTGCGCCCGTCGAGGGATCGGGAACCACAACAATCCCCACTGAACCATCATGGCAGCAAGAGTCAAGGTAATGTCGTGGAACGTGCAGGGATTGGGCACTTACCTCTGCAGGAACAGGATCAAATCCTACCTACACAGCAAGGGGGTAGGAATAGCGTTACTGCAAGAGACCCATTGTACAGAAGACTCTATGACCAAACTACGGGAACATTGGGGGGACAGGGGTTTGGGGCAACCTACTTCAGATATGCCAGATGGGTATTCCCCTGAATCAACCCCCGACTCCCCTTCCAATTAATCAAAACTGAAAAAGACCACGAGGGCAGATATATGATATTATGGGGACACATTGAACAAGTCGAGGTGTGCATCGTGAACTCATACCTCCCCAATACTAACATCCCGGCTCACCTGAACTCAATGTATGGTAAAATTACACACCACAGAAACAGCCTCTTTATATGGGGTGGGAGACTTCAATTGTGTGTACAACCCAGAATTAGACAGGCCCTCACCTCCGCTAGGAGACCCAACAGCAGCCACAACTACGCTAACCACCATAATGGAGCGGGTGGAGCTAGCAGACTCATGGCGAAGACTACACCCCGGAGAAAGGGGCTATTCATATTTTTCATCCCCACACAGGCTCCACACTAGGCTAGATTACATTTTCATAAGCAAGGAACATCTATTCCAAATAGAAAGGGCACAATAACTGGGAAGAACCGTTTCGGACCACTCGACCCTGCTGGTAGAATGGTGCAACACTGGCACCAGACCACCCATCCCAATGTGGAGGATGCCTGTAGAGGCTCTGAAGGACCAGGCATTCAGGGACGAGCTCCAGGACTCTATTGATAGTTGTAATGGGATAAACATGGGGAGTGTGCAACATATGAGCACGATGTGGGACACCCTAAAAGTCGTGATACGTGGGGAAATTATAGCAAAAGCGGGAGGTATCAGGAAACTATTACAAACGGAACTAGAACAGCGGGAGAAAGAAATTGAGGGACTGGAATCTGCCTCCCCAGTCGGCCAACAGGGGGAAGATAAACTAAAGTTGCTTAGAAATGAATGTACAAAAGCCTTGGGTAGGTTCGCTAAATTTGATTATACCACCAAAACCACTAGAGCACACGCAGAAACGGATAGACCCAGCCGCCTACCGGCTTCGCTTTGTAAAAAAGAGCACCCTAGACACCCAACCACTGCACTGACAGACGAAGACGGCACCATGCATCAGACTCAATAGGAAATCAACGACACCTTTAAACTCTTCTGTGCACAATTATACTCCCACAAAGATCAGGTCCACCAGGCAGGGATGCCCATTATCCCCTACGCTCTTCATATTGGGATTAGAACCCATCGCCATTTACTTCAGGAAGCAATTTTTTGATGCAAGCATCCGGCTTGGTGGGGTGAGCCACATTATCTCCCTTTACGCAGACAATGTCCTTCTGTATATTAGGGATCCACATCTTAATGTACCGACCATGCTAGAACTCCTGGATAACTATGCCAAGGTCTCAGGGATACAATTCAGCAAGCTAAGATCCTGCTGATTTCCCCTGACAGACCTGAGGGGTAAGAACAAAGAGGACCTCCCTTCGATGGGAATACAATGGAAAATGAACTCATTCCGATACTTGGGGGTCAACATTATGCACACCCCTCAATTAATCCATGAACACAACACTAGGGCAGCAATTCCCACTCTGCGTAAATCAATAGGCTTTTGGTCCAAACTCCCCCTATCAATGATGGGCAGAGCCTCGATCATTAAGATGATGGTTCTCCCCAGATTTCTGTACGGGTTTCAAAACGTGCACTACTTCATTAATGCCCCCCTTTTTTGCCTGCTCGAGTCAATATTCCGAGAGTTTCTATGGGTGAAGGGCAGACATAGGGTGGAATTATCCACATTGGTCCTACCGTACAGGCAGGGTGGAATCCAACTCCTGAACCTAGAGAAATATTATTTGGCGGCCCAACTCAGCTTTGTGGCCAAGTGGCTAGCGGATGAAAGCACATCCGAAACTGCCCTACTAAAACACATGGTCTCCCCGATACAACTGAAGGAACTCATCTAGGCACCCCAACACCTCCTAAACGAAATGCCCTTCTTGGTTACCTTGGGTAGAAAGATATGGCATAAATCCAAGACGCTCCTGCGCCTAAAGCACCCATACGCTCCGGAAATCCTGATGATCTCGGACCTATGCCAATCAAGAGCCGACCTGCATAACATTAGACTCTGGGAAGCAAAAGGAGTTTACACCTGGGGGGACCTATACGCTGAGGGTGTCTTCCGGGAATCCGCCTCACTGCAGGCAGAAGATGGCATGCACAGCGGCCAATTTTTATGGTACCAAAAAATCCTTAGAATAGCATGCTCCAAATGGGAACCTTGGCCTGAAGAACCCGAAACAGACCCCTTCACGACAATGCTATACAACCTCGGGCAGAGCTGGAAACCGGTGTCCCAAATATATGGCCAACTGAACGATGTCCCCAACCCCCGCAGCGCTTTATTGAAATCCAGATGGGAGGAGGACCTCAGGCTAGAGCTGACCGACAAGGAATGGTATAGGGCCCTAACATTCCCTAAGGAAGTGTCCAGGAACCATAGGTTCTGACTGATTCAATTGAACATACTGTACCGCACATACTTAACGCCACACAGGATGGCGAAATTTAAACGACAAATGCAACCTAACTGCGTCTGATGCAATACAGACAGGGCAGACCTCTTCCACATGATGTGGGGCTGCACAAAGGTGCAGTGCTTATGGGCTTAAGTCAAACGGACCTGTGAAGAGGCGGGCATGTCCCGGTATAAATGGTCCCCCAGCGAATGCCTCTTAGGAACATACCCCAGGCTAGCCAAACACAAACATGTGATGAAACTCATGGACATGGCATGTGTGCTGGCCAAGAGGACCATTGCAATGGCCTGGAAAAGACTGGCTGGCCCACAATACAACGCATGGCTGAGAGAAATGAGCGATGGGTGGGTGCTGGCTTGGGATGACAGTGTCGCCAGATCCACTGAGGATTCAAGCGTGGCGCTAGACGCCTGGAAGGAACTCACATGAAGCATGTTTCACCCATCCGATGATAGGCCCCTGTGAACAGGTTTACCCAGAGGTCACCAAGCAGGGTTCCCCCATCGGCCCTCCCCCCTCTACCCGAGCTATCCCCCACATTGAACATTGCTCACGCCAAATTGCGAGGTTAACATACGGAGACGGTTAATACAGTTGTTTTCTTTGCTTTATTGTTTCATTGTTAATTTTGAAAGTTGTTGTTTTGTTACAGGATGCTGGCTAACTTGCAAATGACAGTATGTTAAGTAGAAAAGCCATAGTTGTATACACAGCAAAATGCCAATAAATAAATTTTAAAATGAGGCGTGCAGGAAAGGGCCGGAACACTGCTGATGGGAAACGCACTTGATTTACTGAAACAACCATTGATAAAAGTTCTGTTGTGTTTTATTTTATTGCTGATTTTGATGGCACAAATGTACTACACATTTAAAACCTCTGGTTGCAGCACAGTGTGGGAAAATCCCCTGTACTGACCGCTATCACTGGGGAAAGTTTCTCTAATGGCACCAACAACACAGGCGGGTATTACTCGTCAAACACTGTGTCCAAGCCTCCCATGAAGCCATGTAAACGAACGATAGGCCACCAGCCTGTACCACCTATGAAAGAGAAAGATGAAAGAGAAAGATACAAACTATTTTTAAATGAACAAGATAAGTGTATTAAACCTTAGTTGACAATGACAAATCTTGTATCCAATGGCATTGTTGCCAGTACAAATGTTACTTAGACACTGTACAATATTGAACGACTATGCATTCCATTACATTTGGGACACAAAGAAATATTGCTTCATGCCTGTACATGAAATAAACATAAGGAGACCAATATGATTTCCCCAAATTGCGAGTGATGTATAGAATTGCAAGACTACATTCGTTTGACATTGAAGTTACGACAATATAGGCGACAACCATGAAATGGTAGTGGCCTAAGTGACATCACAACTAGAGTACAATTACTCCTTACTTGGATTGCGAGGGCGAACTGTTGCTCGAAGTTCGTGCATAAGCACCATCATAATCCTCAAAACTGACCGTGTGAGGCAGGCTGCCCTGAAGTCTGGCAGCTCGGTAATGCATTGCGGCCATGTCTCGCCTTACGATATGTAGGACAAGCATCCAGAGTTTTCCTGGCATCAGCAGTTCTCCTCCTCGGTTGGCATTAGCGCGTACCGATTGCAGGTACACCAGGTGGAAACGCCATCCATGCGACTAGGCTCAGGCTCTTGATCTGTTGAATCATCTTCCCAACTGTCGTCCGAAGCCCCATCGTTTGCGCATCTTTCTCTTTGGAGTAATTCCGCCTCAGAATACTCTGGCTCGTACTGGTAGGGCTGTATTGTTGCCATTATGGGGCAATAAAAAATGGATAGTAATAATACTAGTATCTGTTCGCACAGGCTACGTGCAACAAAGGTAGCTGACAAGAGCACAGAAACGAGGCACAGAATACTCAAAAAAAGACAGTGAAACGATTGGAAAAGCAAATCTGATGTTGTCTGTTGAGAAGCGGTCTGTTTATACTTATTGAGGAAAGAGGTGTCCTGCCATTTCCATGGAGACACGTCATTAGTGAAGCGCAGAGAATGTTGACACGAGACGTGCATTGGCGTTGTGAAATGGGCGGTACGCGTCTAGTGATCTCAGCCTCAGGGGCGGGGGATATGATTTAGTGCTGCCAGGGCAGTCCACCTTGGGCGATGCGGCAACGGATAAGATTATCACAAGATGGCCACGCTCTGCTGCCTGATTTCGTATGTGAACAAAAGAGGAAAACCACGGTAAGGTGCATAGGAAATGTTTGTACGATCGATCAACAAATGCTTAAAAACACATGCCCGAACCCTTGGGGCATTAATATTTTGGAGCGCACTGTTCCTTTAGGTCGTTGCATAAACCGTAATCAAACTATTTTTTATAACTACATGACAGAAATGCATCACAATCTTAACTGGCAATTGGATCCGTACTATTTAATTCCTTAGCGCTTGACTCTTTCCCAAAGAAGAGAGATTCAGTGTGATTCAAAAGAATAGTGTCTGGCTTAAAAGAAATGTTTCCTTCTAATGTGCATGTCAAAATGTTTAGTGTTAAGACCCTTGAAAGCAAAATTCCAGTTTCAAGAAAAGAACCGCCATTAGCGATTTAAAGGTTAAAGTTGTTTTCAATTTTACATGGGATCCTTGTGCTTTGGGCGCGCTCATGTTAAGTTTCTTTTGAATACGTTAGGATTACGTTTTCTAAAAAGCAAGCGTATCTGTTGAGAGAAGGACACTGCGCTGAAGCTTTTATGAGAAGCGTCTCAGTTTGTACTCTTCAGCACATGCGCACACATAACTAGGCCGAGCCTGAAGGCGAGCAGTGTTATTTTGGGACTATTACATGGAATTGAAATCAGACCGAAGCCTATTATCTCTGAAGAGCATTTTGTATCTGCTAATTCCATTATGAATGATGACTTAAAGTCCAAGGTTCAACAACGGATGTCGTCAGAACTAATGATTGAATCGGCACGTCTGGATCCAGTTTGAGACATTATTGATGGTTTGCCCTATGTCGGAACCAAACTATTTCTTCGGATGAGACAATAAGAGAAGACATTTTGAAAGAGTGTCACAATTCAGTTCTAATGGTGCATCCAGGTTTCAGAAAAACTTTAGAATTAGTTCAAAGACGTTTTTGGTGGGAAAGCATGAGAGGGGACATTCTTAATTATGTAAAAACCTGTGAAACCTGTGCTAAATCTAAGATTGCTGTTGGAAAACCAGCTGGTTTCTTAGAACCCTTGCCTGTTCCGCCTCGTCCTTGGCATACTATTTCTCTGGATATTATTGTGGGTCTTCCTGAGGACCAAGGATGTACTACCATTCTGGTGGTCATAAATTGTGTAGCCAAGGAAAGTCATTTCATTCCTATTAAGGGGGATGCTACAGCTACTAATTTGGCTCTACGATTTATTGACGGAATTGTTTGTTTGCATGGATTGCCTGACCGAATCATTGCTGATAGAGGAGCACAGTTTGTTTCCAAATTCTGGTAGGCTTTCTGTAAGAAGTTAGGTATTGAAGTCCGATTAACTTCAGGTTATCATCCAGAGACAAATGGTCAAGTTGAGAGGGTCAACCAAGGGTTCAGAAAATATTTATGTTGTTTTTGGCATGAGGGAAAAGGTAGGATTTATCTTCTCTGGTTGGCAGAATTTGCATACAATAATTCTAAAAAGGATTCAATTTCAATTACACCTTTTTTCTATAGCAGAGGTTTTCATCCTCGATTCCTTTTAGAATTAATTAAGGAACTGTCCACCTATCCAGCTGTTGAGGAGAGATTACAAACCATGAAGGAAGCTTTAAATAAGGCGTAAGAGGCATTGCAACAGAGTAAAAGAAATGATAAGAGTTTGCGGACAAGAAACGTAAACCAATCCTATAAATGATGTTGGAGATTTTGTTTGGCTCCCCACAAAGTTTTTGAGGGTAAAAACAAATTTAGTCCTACATTTGTGGGTTCTTTTGAAATTGAAAGAATAATCAATCCAGTGGCAGTTAGACTAAAGTTGCCCAATAATTTGAAAGTTCATCCTACCTTCTATGTCAGTTTGCTTAAAGCAGTGATTAAAGGTACTAGACTGGGTCCAATTTCTCAATCAATATTGTTCCACTCAGAAAAAGAATATGAAGTGAAAATAATATTGGGTTTTGAGAGGTAGAATTCAATATTTGATTGATTGGGAGGGATTTGGCCAGGGGAATGTTCTTGGGAATTTTCTGATGACGTCCATGCTCCATTATGGGTTGCAAAATTTCATAAGAAGTTTCCTTCTAAGCCAAGCCCTGAGGTCAGAGCCTGAGGAGGGGTTACTGTCAGGTCTGGGCTATTTAGGTGACATGTAAGTTATTTTAAAATTAGTGAATTGGGAGTCTTTAGGATAAGGTTTTGTTAATTTGTTTACTCTTCTTGGGATTGGCCCTTAACTGGTTATCTGCAGAGTGATGGTTGCCCAATCCATCATGGCGGAGATGTATCCAGCTGCTGATTGGTTCTAATGGACAGAACAATTCATGATTGTTCAATTTTGAGACATAGGAGGAATGCTATTTTCTCCAACTGCCTTTCATCTTCCTTCCTCATGCAGGAAGGTCCTGTGAAAAGTTGCTCTTAATTTGGAGGCCAGTTTTTTTGAAAATCACAGGTTCTGTCAGGTAACAGGCATAACAGAGGAATAAACTGCATGGGACAAGTGGAAATACTGGTGGGAGCTCTGCGCTATGTCTCATTGGTGAATTCTTGTCAGAAAATACAGAGGAGGATCTTTTCAAGGAGCTAGTTTAAAATAATAACAAATTAGTTAGTTTAGGTATTTAGTTTGTTTACGTTGTTACATAAACCACAATCAAACTGTTTTTATAACTATGTGACAGAACTGCATCACGATCTTAACTGGCAATTGGATCCGTACTATTTTGTTCCTTAGCGCTTGACTCTTTCCCAAAGAAGAAAGATTCAGTGTGATTCAAAAGAATAGTGTCTGTCTTAAAACAAATGTTTTCTTCTAATGCTCATGTCACAATGTTTAGTGTTAAGGCCCCTCAAAGCAAAATTCCAGTTTCAAGAAAAGAACCGCGATTAGCGATTTAAAGGTTAAAGTTGTTTTCAATTTTACATGCGATCCTTGCGCTTTGGGCACGCTCATGTTAAGTTTCTTTTGAATACGTTAGGATTCCGTTTTCTAAAAGGCAAGCGTATCTGTTAAGAGAAGGACAATGCACCAAAGCTTTTATGAGAAGCATCTCTGTTACTACTCTTCCTTGCATGCACACACATAACTAGGCCGAACCTGAAGGAGAGCAGTGTTATTTTGGGACTATTATTTAGTGGGCCTGTGCGTCAGTGACTTTGTTCCTTGTTTCCTGTGCACATGTGCTCTCAGGACATTCCAGAGCTTTAAGGAGTGCAGTGTCAAATGGGACTCTTAACATTAGGTATGCAAGAGTCTTTCCAAGTCATTTTCGCAGATCAACTGAGAGAGACTTCAGAAGTTAAAAACTTAAAACTTCAGAATAAACTCAAGAAAGAGCAAAACCCGTTTGTCACTTCAACTTAAAGGATTATTAAGAGCAGTTGGACTCATTCAAGTATAAATCAAATAACCTTTTTGGGATTAACATTGGACATTAAAAATCTCTAAATACAATTGATCCTGAATGTGCAAGATGATCCAGAAAATGTATTTTGAATAACCCTTGCATTCTTTGGGATTCATCTGAGAGACCTCCAAACACTTTGAGGAGGAAAAACAGGTATTGATTGTTACTGGGAATGGGGAGTGGCCTGAGTAAAGAGTTAAACTCATTATTTTGTTTTCTCATCCTCTACAGATTCTCGAACTTCCAGTTAGAAGACATAAATCTGTTTGTTTGTTTGTTATTTTCTCCACTGCCCCTTTCCCGCCAAAGTGTTGGGATGCCTGCTGTTAGTTCATTCAGTAGTTGGCCAAACACTTAGGTGGGACTGTGGGGTTCAGCAGCTCCCGCAGATCAAGATATCACAGGACCTGATAGGTTGCTCCAGAATGAAGGTGCTGACACATGGGAGGACAAGTTGGGGATCTGAAGTGTTTGCTTGATACTAGGGGTTCAATCACAGGTTTAAAAAGTATCTTGATACTGCATGCTTCTCACTGCTGGAGGAAATAAAATAGGTCCATCAATCTGTCAAAGGCCACTCTAAAGTAAAGCAGGTGCAGAGGATTTGGGAGGGGGCACGTAGGACATGAGTAGCTCAAACCACATACACCAGGTACATATCGGGTTGGAACGTGGTGGGGTCACATGAATTGCAGGGCTCTGAGAATTACTGCAGGTTAAGAAAATAAAACAAACACAAAACAAGCACAAATGCAGGGTAACACGTATGAATCAGTGGCAGGAGTGTACTGGTAATTTAGGAGAAACCTTTGGGCTGAAAGCTAGCAGGTTACGCGTAACAACAGGAATACAACAGAATTTGGGTACAATAGCTTGGATTTGCTGAAGAGACTGTTGCACTCAGCATCAGACAGGACCAGAGTGAAAGTGTGCTGTGACTGGAAGACTCCAATAGACTAAGTGGAAGCAGCAGTAGTCATTCTCTTGCCTGGAGTGGAGCGTAGAACCAATAAAGGAGCCAGACTGTTTATATATATGGAGCAAAAGCCACAACAGTGCACTTATTCGGAACTAAGATGGAAAAATGGTGGAGAAAAAAATAGCAAAGTCATTATGAGCAGAGATCAAGAGCAGATAGACAGAAACTAGAGAAGGAGATAAAGACAGAGAGCAGACAAATCATTGTCCAGGCCAGAACAACATTGTGGTCTTTTGTTAAAGACAAAACATAAATAGTGCATGTTTTTAAATAGCATTTAATTCCATATTCCTCACACTTCTAAGCGCTGCAGTGTATGCTGCATTTATTATTCAATTCAATGGTACTCCATTTGTCAATCCTTTGAAGGATGAGGTTGTATATCAGCTATGCCAGAATTGGAACACATGGCGGGAAAGCGTTACTTGTTGAGCTATCCTGTTCAGAGAGGGTTTCTGGTTTGAAACAAGAATTATAATTTTATATTACCTTACATATGTTCGCCCACCCACAACCCAACATTTAATCTGGGGTTCATGCACTGTTCTTTTTTCCAGTGCCTTTCACATTGCTCTTGCAGAGGTATATGTGACAAATCTAGGGAATTCGTCCCATCTCCCCACGGGGGATCACCCCCATTGGGACTAGGGTGGTGAGCCTGCTACACTTAACATCCCCTAGGGAACAGGGCAATCAGGGTCTCACTGGAGGTGATTCCCTCTTAAGGGACAATGAATCTCCACGTAAAGCTGTTACTACACCTATATTTGCATGGCCCTTTAAGAGGACTGTTTTGGTTTCTGATCTGGTTCTGTTAACGCTCAAACCATAAGAACCGAACAATGGTGTCTCCTCTCTCACTCCAGGTAGCAACATAAAAGGCTGTACATAAAAGGACTGGCTAATGCAGAAGCATAAAGAGCCATCCCCAGGTCAAAACACAGAAACATGCGATGAACCACAGCCAAGGGGATGTCTTCCTTCCAGGAGTCTGAAAGTAGGACCACGCAGAATATGTGGTGGGCGGATGAAACCCAGAGCCTGCGGAAAACTGCCAAGTCCAGGAAGACAGAGAGCCCCGGAGAGTGCAGTGGCCGCCTAACAGACGAAGAAGCAAGCCACCAGCAAAGCGGCACATCAGCATCCAGCACTCCCAACTTCAAAATCCTGTTGGTCACAGGCAGGAGGAGCCGAAGACCTGAATGCGAAGACATCAGAGTCACGGTTCCGCAGCAAACCAAGAAGCCGCTTCTCCTCAAGAGCACCACCGCAGGAGAACAGGTACCCGGCAGATCGTGAGGCGAGAGAGGAAGGTGGTGTGACACCCAAATACCCCACATGGGGGTAAATACAATACAAGAACCAGATGGCCTAGGAGGCAGAATAGCCCATGAGGTGCTGAACCAAAGACAGCCCAATGAGGGGGTGAAAGCAAGGCAGAAACGAGACGGCCTGAGAGGTTGGAAAGCCGATGAGGGGCTGACCCATAGACAACCCCATGATGGGGTTAAAGGGACATGAAAGCCAGATGACCTGAGGGTTCGAATATCCCGCAAGACAGTGAAAGCAAGGGTGGAAGCCACACAACCTGAGGGGTCAGCTAGCCCACAAGGGGCAGACCCACTACCCTGTGAGGGGCTGAAAGGGACCCAAAAAAGCAAGACGACCTGAGAGGTTGAATAGCCCATGAGGGGGTGAAAGCAAGACGGAAACAAGACGATCTAAGAGGTCTGATATCCCACAAGAGGCTGAACCACAGACTACCGCACAAGGGGGTGAAAGGGACACGAATGTCAGACAAACTAAGCGGTCGAATAGCCCATGAGGGGGTGAATGCAATACAAGAATGAGATGACCAGAAAGGCTGGACAGCCCTCGGAGGGCTGAACCAGAGAAGAACCCACGAGGGGCTGAGTACAACACGGGAATAACGTCCTGAGGGATCTGATAGCCCACAAAGGGCTGAGCCAGAGAATATCTCATGAGCAGGTGAAAGCCAAACTGTACCCAGATAGCCCACACCAGGCTAAAAGATGTTACACCCAGAGGAGGTTAAAAGACCGACCCGGGGTAAACAAGAGACTGGATATACAAAGAGAGCAACAAGGACTCACAAATACTATTGTGACAAACAAGGAACAAGTTTA
Organism: Ambystoma mexicanum; assembly: GCF_040938575.1. NCBI lineage: Eukaryota > Metazoa > Chordata > Amphibia > Caudata > Ambystomatidae > Ambystoma > Ambystoma mexicanum. Next base: position 1,264,390,647 of record NC_090934.1, on the reverse strand, counting down.
CAGATCCAGATATGAAGTATGTGGATATGCAATTTTTAAACTGATAAAGATTGCTTGCATGAGGCTCTGGAGAAACCTTCTCTAGGAAAAGAGTAAGACTTAAAGGACCCAATTATGAACTGTATGAGCAGACCCTGTGAGAGAGAACCAGACACCCAATAGGGTGGGAGTCAGAAACCAGCCACGAGAGGCCACGTAGAGTGGGAACAACCTTACTTAGGCAAAGCTTATGTTGTTAAAAGCACGGATGGAGCATAGGATAGAATAGTTTTGGACAGGATGGAATTTGTGTGGGACATTCTGATGACCACCAATGTATTGTTTTCTTTGAAGTTTGGGAATTGCGTCATCATAGCAGCTGTAGGAATAGTTGAGGCCTTCTATTCTTTATTAGTACCCAGTAAGGGGGGGGTGTGGCGACCGCCGAGCCGATGGGGAAACTCAGAACGTGGGCCTTACCAGGCAGTTATCCCGCCGCCCTGAGCCTGCTCAGGGCTGGCAGCCGCCAAGTGCCCTCACCGGGAATGAGGTAAGTGGCTCTCCTACCCCACTTCCTTTACCTAATATTTCCCTCCCTCCCCCGCCCCATTTACCTTAATTCGTTCCTGATCAGGAGCAGGCGTGCCAGGTACATGTCTGTCCACGGCATGTCTGCTCCTGATCTGCGGCACACCACCATGGAAAGGGAAAAGTCCCTTCTCTCCTTTCCATGGCGAGCATTTTCTTTTTATTTTATTTCCTAGATTTTTTAATGGCAGACAAGGAAAGGGAGAAGGGACTACGTGTAGTCCCTTCTCTCGTTCCATGGCGGTCATTTTTCTTTTTCGTTTACCTTTTTTTTACTAATTCCAATGGCAGCCATGGAAAGGGAGAACAGACTACGTTCTACCTTCCTTGGCAGACTTTTTTTTACTTTTTCTTTTCTCCGTTGCCCTGTTTTGCAACAGAGAAAAAAATGCTTTTAGTACCCTAGTCTTACGTGCCAGGGTACTTATAGCAATAAGCCCCTCGCAGCGGGGGCATTACCACTCCTGGTAATGCCCCAGGGCCTTTGTTAAAGCCCTCACGAACTATGGGCCCTGAAGCATTACCTGAAGTGGCAATGCCCTCCCTGTGGGGGTTTATTGCTTAAATATAACTTGTTGAATCACGTCTGACTTACTACATATACTCCCTTACAGTTCCTGCTGCACTAACTGCTTTATGCAATAGTTGCTACAAAAAACTGAATTTACATTGCCTCAGAGTGCCTCCTGTCCTACCTGCAAGTGTGCAGCATGTAATGTATTTAAGCAACAATACATTGCTCTAGGGGCAGTACTGAGTGGTAAATTCCAGCAGGCCCAGTTAATAAGCTCAAGTGCAGCAAAGACCTTTAACAAGGGCACCAGGTCCTTACTACCCAGTATGGCATCTACAAGGGAATATTATTGCTATTAGCACCCCAGACTTGCAAATAGAGTGCCAATGGCATTCTGGGTTTTTTTTAAGGAAAAAATGATTTATGTGGACCGAATGCACCGATTTCCCTTAAAAAACAGCAAAGATGGAATGCCAGGAAATAGTGAAGGGAACTCATGAGTGAGTTCCTTATCTATTTCCATTGGGGTGGGCAGATGGTGACAAAGGCCCAGAAAGTGCAACAGATGACGGCAGAAAATAAGTGATCCAAGGTAGGTGGCGGGGGTGGAGGAAGGGGGCCCACAGATAGAAGGATTCCAGCGGGACGGTAAAGTGGGGGTTCCAGGGGGAAGGTGGCTGAGGGTAAATGGTAGGCTATGTGAGAGCCATTGACTGCCACCATGTAACATGGGCTTTTATTGTTAGATTCAGCCCACGTTGCTGGTTAGCTGGTTGGCCAACGCCTCTTGCTGGGATGCTAATGTAAATATAACTGAGTCTTGTACAGCTAGATGCCTGCCATTTCGGAGGCCCGATGGCGCTCGCAGTACACACCAACTGTGGAGACATAAAGCACACTGACTCGCTCAGGTCCTGCAGCACTATATTTAGGCTTCTCACTTTTCCTTCAAAATAGACTTTGCTATATTTTTGCAGACAAAACACCACAAAGATCCCCCATGGAAAATAAGTGCCCCATTCCTTTGACTCACACAAACTAACCAAAATGATTCGAGTAAAAGGTGGTAGGTGATGGACCAACATACATTAGGTTTGCCGTATTTATACACTGCCCGATAATACTTGCACGGAAACGCACATGCCCACTGCCTAGAAGTTTACAGTATGTGCCCATTTATTAACATTTGCTGCAGTCTTTGGTGCACTAGCGCCAAAGGGCCTTTGAAATAGTACACGTTGCGGTATACAGAGCCCTTTAAAATTGCATTACATGTGCACACTGCGTCAGTCATGGCATGGGTGCATGCTAATGTTATCACGGCACTTTACTGTTCCACTGGAACATGCTTGGTCGAAGTTACTCCTAAATGACCCTTTGGAAAGGCTTACCGTGAAACATAGCGCAGTCTCTTTAAAAAACAAGAAATGCCCGTATGTGAGCATGGTAGTGACAGTCTCTCCAAAGTAATGCTTTTCTGATCTCCCTGGGCTGGATGACATAAAGGAGTCGCGCTTCTTCACTGCCTTCTGTAAATCCCGTCTGTAATTAACGTCTAGACAAGGCACGGAGCGTTGATATAGCGCAGGTGTCGCCCTGGTAACCTTTATGAGGTGAACTAAGGGGATCCATGAGTCACTGAACGACTTCAGCTGCAAGCCCAGGGCATTAGCGCTTCCCAGTCGCCTAGTTCATCACAGAAGGACGGGGGCCAGCTTTGCAACAACGGTCTGCGCATCCTCAGTTGGTCTGTACATTTAACGGTCTTCTCTGAGGGCACGTGCCATGAGTTTGTTCAAAACAAAAGTCGTGTTTTTCTCAGCACCGCTGCTCCCCGTGCCCTCACCAGGCGGTTATAATGTACTTGCTGTGTACATTGCCCCTTTCTATCTTTACTCACTGGCCTCGCTATCTCTTTTCAACTCCAGTTCACCCACGCATTTTAGAAGTGCAGTTATTTTTCAGGGATGAAATTCTGGGCTCGGGGTGCCCTTCCTCATCTGTCACCAGGTCGCGATGCAAGTGACGCAAACCGACGCATAGCACGTCGTATTTTTTTTTGTGCGTCAGGTTTATGTCACCACGTCCTTCAGACTCCAAACGGCTCTTCCATACCTTAAATGCTCTACCCTAAGCCTTGTTTTGCCCTAAGATCCCGCTCAAGAAAATCTTGTTTCCCACCAGTTGCCTCTCAGTCCTCTCTTTATTTTTGTTGCTGCTTTGGGTAGCGCCTCCATGTCTAATTTCATTTAATCAATTGCTTGTCTTATGGGTTTTCTTTCTCCTCTGCAAGGGACTTGGCAATGGTTGTAATGTTCACTGTTCTCTCTTATAAAACTAGAATAAAACTTTGAAAACTCAGTTTCATGTAATGGCTTCTGCTAGTTCTAAACTTGTAGGTCTCGTTCCTTAGCCTCAGGTCTCCATTCTTGAGTCTTTCTTCAAGGCGAAATATGGTCACTTTAAATTTCAAGTCCAGTCTCACTAGAGAGATGTGTGGTCAGGTATCAACAAATGAAAAGCTACTTTAGTAATATGCAATGAGGAGTTTCTGGCATTCCTTCAACCAGTAGAATCAGGAGAATTTTCGCAGTGAACACCTAGGAGGACGGGAAAGCAGTGACATCCTCTTCCAAGCTGAGCCTGAGCACCTTGTGTAAAGTAAAGGCAACTTTGGAGAATACATTCTTCAAATGTTCTAGCATAAAACCCCCATGCAAGCATCAGTCTTCAAGGCAAGCCCCAGTCATGCAGTCGTCCTACCTTGAATAGGATGGCTTACTGAGACATCACAAAGAGAGCAGGGCCTAACAATGTAATGACAGAAGTGTGGAGAATACTTGGTGAATGGAGTCTTCCCTCCCATGCTGTTACTCTCCAGTTCCATGCCATCCATATTCAGGCATCAACACCCTGAAGAGGTTACTGCAGTTCTATTTCTGATGTTCTTAGTTATCTTTGCTGGCTATCTCTTTAACACCGTCTTCAATAATTATTTAGTTCTATTCAGCCTCATCACAGCTGGGCCGGTAACCCTTAAAAGTGGCGGTAACGGAATTAGCACCGCCAACATGGCTCTGCCGGATCATGAGCCGGTGCAAATACAGCAGAATGTAAAATCAGCCAGCGCTATTACAGCCTGCACTATTAAAGCCGGCACCATCACAGCCGGTGGTATCTGCACCGGACACACAAAGTGCAAACACAGCCGCACCACAAGTCCATGTACGGCGGTACTGCCGAAACCACAGCACAGTTACCTCCAGCTTGGTGGACCACAACAAACTCTGCGCAAATCTAGCCAGAGACTTACATTTTTCCAAGAATGCCACTATGTGGAAAAAATCTTTCCTGGCTGAACGCACATCGAGAGAGTCCGTAGGCAAAGAAGCTGCTGATCCCATAGCTGTCCCTATAGGTGTCCCACAAGGAGCCTGCCTATCACCCACTCTCTATAATGCTTATACTAGGCTCCTCTTCTCAGCATTGGACAACATGGGTGTCATCTACACCAACTTTGCAGATGAAACCCAGATCCTGATCCCACTATCAGAGAACTACATCCAAGACACGCTGACCATAAATAAAATCTATTCTATAATCCCAAACTGTATGGCTTTAAACAGCCTCTGTCTTAACAATGGCAAGACAGAGATTCTCATTGTGAGCTCCCAACTTAAAATAAATGCTCTTCACTCTGACTATGCTGCCATCAACATAGACAGCGCTATCATCCCAGTAAAAACCCTAGAAGTTTACTTGGATCCAACCTCTCCCTAACCAAACATATCAGTGCACTTTCATCTTCCACGTCTTACACTTACAAACTTATTTCTCTCAGTCACCAATTTTTGACACCCACCAACTGCGTTACTCTAGCTTGATCTTATCAAGGCTTGACTACTGTAATGTATTACTATTATGCACCTCCACCACCAACCTCAACAAGCTGCAGCTGATACAAAATAAAGCCTTGAGGGCTGCCCTTGAAATAAGGAAATCGGATCACATATCCAAAATCAGAAGAGATCACCATTGGCTCCCCATCAAAGCCAGAGTAATCTTTAAAACACTATGCATCACTTTCAAATGCCCCAATGAACATTCTCCCATCTACCTAAATCAGGTAATTTCCGGAAAAACTAATACCAGACCCTTAAGATCCAACAACCAGGCACTATTGGTACTACCACAATCTAAGAAGACCAGAGCAGGGGACACCAGTTTCCAACACCTAGCCCCAAAACATTGGAATACCCTTCCACTTACCATTAAAAATGAGGAAACCCTCCCGGGTTTTAAAACATTGCTGAAAACCTGGCTATTTAACCAATACAAATAAACATAGCCAGCTCAATACTCTGTAAATAAAACTTGTATCTTGCCTTTTCCTATGTATATACTTCCTTCTACTTTGCCTATACCTGCCACTCTGTCCTACTGTTTACTATATCCTGTATCTCTGTTTCGTGTTCCCCTGATTCTATCTATTTTATCTACTGTCAACATAACTTAATGTATGTATTTTCAAGCTGTCTGTAACCTCGCTGTGATACCTAAGGGTCTGGGCGAGTAACAAATGTAATAAAATAAAAATGAACACAGGTGTCAGAAATGAAGCCGCAGGTGAACCCAATCCCCTCCAGAGGGCTACATAAGGCACACCCCTACCACACACATTATTCCCAACACCATGCTGCCACTAGCCACTGTCAGCTGGGATAGGCAGCTACTCATGCTGTTCCTGGAGGTTGAGAGACAGGACAACCAGGCCAAGGCACAGGGAGTACATGGTGGCAGGGGAGTGGGAGGAGGAGGAGGAGAGCCCAAGCAAGGTATGCAACGATCCCCAGGGTTGGGGCCTCACCCCGAACCTCACTGACAGCCAGTTGGTCACCCTGTACCGCCTCAACAGAGAGACCATAATTGAGCTGCTCACCACAATATAGGGCGACATAGGGAGCAGGATCAACATCCGGATTGCTGTGACCCCACTGCTGAAGTTAATGTCTGTCCTACAGTTCCTTAGAACTGGCACCTTCCAGCACTCTGTGGCCATGATGCATGGCACAGCCCACATTCTGCACAATGCTGGCCCAGGTGCTTGAAGCCCACCTGTGGCAAGTGAAACGCCACATTCCACTACCTACCACCCGAGCCAAGCCCAGGTCAATGCCATGAAGGCACAGTTCTATGCCGTTGACCAAATGCCAAATGTGATACTGCCCTCAACTGTACCCATGTTGCGCTGGTGGCCCCCCAGTCCCACGAAGCAGTGTACCGCAATCGCAAGCACACCACTCTCTGAATGTGCAGGTGGCATGTGACCCCAACCTGTACATCACCCACTACAGTGCCCACTACCCTGGCTCCACCCACAATTCGATGGTCCTACGGAACAGCACACTGCCAGGATACATGGAGAGGTACAGACTACTACAGACCTGGAAAGTGGGTGAGGATAAATGCCTGCATGCATGGGCTGCGAAGTACATGTCCAAATGGGGGGTGGGAGTTGGGGGGGTTCGAATAACCATACAAATCATGGTATGACAAGTGAATGCATAACCTTTAGCAGACCACCTCCTCCACCAACGTCACCGTACAGCCCAGGTAGCATGCACATGTCGGACTTACCTGAATGGCGAAGCTGATGTACACATACAGTAGCAACTATAAACACAAACATGACTACATGTACCACAATGCAACATGCACCAACCAAAGCAATGCTGCCAATGGCAACATTGCATCACACAACAACCCTGCGAGTACCACCGCCATGCACCCATGTGCGCCCAGCCCACAATGGCGACCCGGTGGCCCCAGATGCTCAGGGAGGGCCCATGGGAAACCCAGCATGCGACATGGTGGAAATACACTGCCACATGGCAGCCACCATGTCAGCTGCACATGTCACCGACAGGCACCGTATGTAACATATGCTGCAAGGGAACAGGGTGCATGTTAAGCAGAAACAATGCATGACACAAGGGGAACAGCATGCACAGACATTGAATAGACAAATGACATGGAATGAAGGCCCATTCGCATGCACAAGATGTCAGTTGCCCAGATATTGTGAAAGACCACCCCCACACCTTACACCGTGACTAATGCTGTGACTCCGGATACCCACAGCTGCGCTGTCTAATGACCCCTGTGCGTAATCCACAAAAAACGCAGGATATTGCCTAGGACCACGCTCACAGCAGGACCTGTGTGTGCATTGAGTGTATCTTCGACCTCCTGAAGGCACCTTTCCGCTGCCTTGACTGTGCCGGTGGAGCCCTAATCTACGCTCCATAGGAAGTGGGTGAAATTGTGCTTGTGTGTGCCATGCTGCACAATATCTGCCTGAAGAGAAATGTTCTGCTACGCCCTGATGTAGACATGCCACCCCCAGAGGATGAGGATGCAGTGCAAGTGGCAGTGGCAATGCACACATTGCCAGAGATGACATGAGGGATGGAAGAGTGGCTAGCCAGGGACTGATAGACAATTTTTTCTGACACTTTCACATGGCACAAGCCATGTACGACTGTGTGACACTCACATTTATCAATAAAACACGACAATGACACAATCAGGAATGTCCTCGCATTGATGAAATTTAACAGTTTTAATGATATGAACTGCCCCAACTATCCCACCAAACCTCCTCCCACCACCAACTCCTCAACATGGCCACTCAGGGCAATAAGTGTATCAATGTCAATTATAACCGTGACCTCTTCCCCCCCCCTGCCAACCCCTGGTCATCTTCAATGCAAATGGTACTGGGACTGGCACCTTGGTGTGCTCTGCTGAGCCTCCTCTGTGGAAGTCGTCAAACTGGAAGGTATGGAGACTGGCCCCCGGATATGTTGGAGTGTGACCTCCATGCTCTGGCAGATGGCCTTTGCGAGAGCCGAGACACCTTCGGTGATCTCCCTGACCCTCTGCCCGTTTACTGTCAGGGCGGCTGTACTGGCAGCTGCCTCCACCCAGTTCCTCGTCATGCACAATCCTGCATGTGGCCCCTTGTAGGCAGTCACGGATGGCCTTCTGAGTGTGTGTGTCCTATGGCCTCTATCTCTCTCTGTCTCTGCTCCATCTCCTCCAGCCTCTGCAGCATGGTGCTGCTTGGTGGTTTGTGCCCTAGCCCTATGGGAGGTGGGGCTGCACAGTGGCCCTTGGCTGTTGTCAGGGGAGCCATAGGAAGGCATTTCAATGTCCGGCTCACGTGTTTGAGAATGCTTTCAGTGGCGGCGAGGGCGCTCGGAGGTTTGTGCACACTGGCAGCAGTGAGGGCTCCCAGGGTTTTGTGCATGCTCACGGCGATGAGGGCTCTCTGGGGTTTGTGGCCCTTTTGAATGTGGTGACACGGGGTTGGTGTCCCCTTGTGTCTCCACAGTAGCCCTGCCTGGAGGCTTGGCCTCAGTGTCAGACCCTCCAGCTGCAGGAGTGGTGCAGCGGGCCTTGCAATGATTCTGGTGGGCTGTGGAGTCGACGTGGGCTTGGCCCTGCTGGGTTGAGGTGTTTCAGGCGGGATGTCATCCTCGGCGTAGCCTGTATGCGCCTTTGCGGGATCGTGCAGGCGGACCTTGAGGGCCTGGATGCCCCACTCCCAGATGGGCCTGCCCCCTCTTCCTTCTCCGATGCCTCTGGCGATGTGTGAGTGCCTGTAGGGGGCATAGGAAATGTTGTCAGGTATGGTTCTCCCACGTGTATTGGCAAGGAGGACACTTTTGCTATGGTACAGAGTGGGACCACACACATTTGGGCAGATGGGAATGGTTGGTTAGGGGAGATTACATGTTGGCACAGCATTGTGGGCATGGTTGCAGCAATGAATGTGTGACACATGGCCAGTTGGTCTTTGGCCTGTGTGTCGGGAGGGCAGAGTGTCCATGCTGGGGCAGCTGATGTATGGCTTGCATGCCTGTGGTCCTTCATGTCCCCACATCCCCTCCCCGGTTGTCGCTCGCCTTGGGGGGGGGTGGGTGTGGTGGTTTACTCTATGGCACTGGCATGGCTGTATGGGGCACTGCTGTGCAGCCAGCAGGGTTGTGCTGTGGTGTACAGTGATTGGCTGGCTGAGCCCATATCAGTGTAGGGAGAAGTGTACTTCCATGTGACATGTCTGCCATGCCAACATGGGGCAGACCAACTGGGCTCGCAGCATGCTGGTGTGACTGCTGTACAGCGTAGTGGTTGCTCATGCACTGCAATCCTGGTGTCACTGGTTGCACCAGCAGGGGTGTGGTGGGCATGAATCTTGTATAGGTCATTTGCCACCCCTTCTTACTGCTGTTACGCTCATGAGTGCCCTTGGTGCCATGCCCTATGGCTGCTGTGGAGGGTGACTTATGTGCCAACCCCTCAGTTTACCCTGTTGGCATGCCCAGCTTTGGGGTCTGCTGACATGTGTCCCTGTCCACTGGGGCATCATATGCTAGGCTGTCATTTGAGCATGCACTTGTGCTGGGGGTGGAGGGTTTTAACGCACCTCCGGCCACCCGCCTCCGACTCCCTCTATTCCCTCCCTATCCAGGACCGTGCTGCACTTTTCCTCCCAGGCGGTGAGGACCAGCGGTTCCACGGTGCCTCCTCCAGTCGCCAGAGACTCCTACCGGTGTTGGGACAGCAGTCCATGCACCCTGACCCTCAGGTCATTCCACCGCTTCTGGCAGTCCTTTCCGTCACAGGGTACATTCGCCACAGCAGTCACCTTCTGGCTGATGGCGTGCCAGTTGGCTGTCCTGCGCTGTCCTTTGGTTTTACGCTGCCTACTGCCATACAGCTCCTCACAGTGGGCAATGACCTCATCAGTTAGGACTACCAGCTCCCCCTCACTGAACATGGGCTTTCGCTCAAGCGATTTTCAGGCACCTTGCCTCTGGTTCCTCTCCTGTGACATTCTGGCTGGTTTCCAGGTCTGGATGGCTGCAGGAAGTGAAGATATTTGATGGATTGTGTTTTTTAAAATGGCCACTGCAATGCTTCCCGTTCCGGTGATAACGCTGGGATCAGCGGTGGTAGCGCTATTTGCACCGATAATTCGTCAGTAGCCCTTATTTTGGTGCTGTTTAAGCTGGGCGGTGATAGCGTTACCGCTGGAGTGGGGCGTGCGTTCATGGCAGGTTGTGATGCAGCGCTAATACCGCTGCATGACCCGGCAGTAATGCTATTTCCGCTTGGTGGAAATTGCGCCGGATTACAGCCAGACTTGTGACGAGGCCCAATTGTCTTTAAAAACCTTTGTTGTATGACACCTACCTATCTTTGCTCTCTCACCTCCTGGTATGAACCACCATGCCCTCTTTGGTCTCAATCTCTTTTTCTTTCTTTCAGTCCCGCAGGCTCCCTGTGCCTAGTTACGATTTCACTCCGTTTCTCTCTTAGCTTCTATACTCTGGAAATCTCTTCCCCAATGAATTTGCTCTCTAACCTCATATCCCTCATTTCACACTCAGCTGAAATCTCACTTTCTTGCCTCTTCCTATAATGTAATTTCTTTTGCCAATCATGTGTACGGTTGTTTGATTACCTGTTTCACAAATCTTTGTTCAGGGCTTTGGAGAAAAGTGCTATATAAGCACAAATAAATTAAATGAAATGAAGAAGTCACCCCTCCACAAGGTTCTTTGAAATAGACTCTTCTGGCATTAGCGTCCAATGTTCCCCCAGAGCCACTCCATCCAATACAGATTGGACACCTTTTCTTGAGCAAGGAGGTGGAATTTTCTGTATTGGTGTGCCTCCACAACTACAGCAGGGAGACGTTCCGGGGCTGCACCTGGAGACAGACACAACTCTGGCCAGCTCTTCAGGGAAAGGCAGTAACTGGAGGTAACAAACCTAATGAAACCTTAGAGAATTTGCTTCAATGAGCAGGATTGGCGAACAATTATCAAGTGTGAACTCCCGCCCCATTATATATATCTGTTATTGTGGTAATAAGTATGCTCACAAGAACTTCCCAGGCATTTCATTTGTTTTTAGTAATGCCGAGAAAGTTTTAAAAACTTTTTTTTTTAAACTTTCTTTGTTCACATTTTAAATTCAACGTTCAGGAATACAAACTATCCCATCAAAGCCAAAATAAATCTGGTATATGAATTTGAAATGTATCAATCGAAGACGATTGTTCATGGATAATTTGCGTGTTTTAGTGCCGATTTTCCTCCATTGTTCTTCTGACATTTTTAAAAACAGGTTTTTAAAATTAAACAGTCAACCATATAAAGAGAATATATCTTATATACATTGTTGCTAAGCAAATTTGTGACTCAGAAGAAATCGAGTTACACATTTCTGAATCACTACCCATCAATATTGCCAGTGTGGTCATATGTGGGGAAATATTTTAACATTCTTCATGATTTGTTTTAGACCACAACATAAGCAACATGCACTAAAACTAAGTACTACTATACTTTGAGAGCCCACCTGCAATCAAGGCACACACCACCCTGTATAGCATGACAGGACGTAGAACAAACTGTTTATAATAACCTTTTTGGCATCAAGGTGACAGGCCTTTTAAATTTGACCACTCAAGTCCCTTACCTTCTGTTACCAGCAACATTCACCTTTATACAGTCTGTTCTTGGCATGGAAGTAAGCGAGATGTATGTCTTTACTCTCCCTGCATTCACTTCTCCATACAGTCACATACTCACATTTACATCTTGTGACGAATCTCAGGGTATCATCACTGCTTCCATGGGGGTAGCCCCTTTCCATGAGACCAGGATGATGAGGCCACTGCCTTATAGTCCACCTGGGGGGTGGGGAGAGGTATTTGGTGGGTGGATCTCATGGGGAGGGAAATCATTCATGGGATTGGTGACAATGGCCCTGGGAGAAGGCAGTATTCATTCAATCCTTTTGTGTCCCCACCCCATACCACAATTTGTCGTGGAGTAACAAAGGACATCATTAATAAGACTGGTACGAAGAAGTGGGAGGTCCACCCTAGCATGCTGGGAAGAGGAGGCACTCCATTAAACTAGAAGGGAGCCAGAAGAGTAGTACTGGGACAAGGAAGAGGACACAAGGAATGATGATCACCAACACGAGTGACAGTACGCATTCTAGCTTTTGCCGGGACCCGATTGGCCCAGCCTCATTCAAAGGCAAAGAGGCAGTGGGAGAAGGCATCTTCGTTCTTGGACTGGCGCGGACCACTAGAGGCTACAGGTACGAGGAGGCCGGTCAGAGAGAGTAGAATAGTGCGTCCCATGGAGAACTGCACTCAGAGAAGGCTCGCCAACCGGGAAGCAGACCGAAAGCAGAGGCAAGCTACCTGCTGCGGAGCCATGAGATTGCAGGGAGATGGACGTCGAGCAGTAGAGGAAGCACGCAGAGATCCGGCGAGGACACTGGAAATCCCAAAAAGCCGGCAAAAGCGCTGGAAGGCCGGTGAGCAACCAGATAGGGATGGCTCAGATCCGACAGGTAACAGAGTGACTGATCTCAAGGTTGGGGAGACCCGGAAAGAACAAGAGATGAGGGGCAAGAGACATGAGAACCACGTGAAGGGGGTATGCAAAAGGAAAAATTATTGTTTCAAAAGAATAAAGGTAGTTGAACCAGCTCTCCGCCTCACGTTACATTTCACAGTATGAGACTGCCCCTGTAGGCAGGACGGCACACTCTGGCTCACTTTCTAACATTCTAAGCAGTTCCAAACCGTGGATTGAGGCCCGCCTGGCATTCCACGTTAAATTCTTTTTCTTGACTTTCCAAAATTGTATTTTTAACGTAAATTTCACAAAGGTCCCCCTATGCCGGGCCCAGACCTTACAACACACAATTCATGAAGGTCCCCCTCTGCCGGGCTCAGACCTTACAGTACACAGTTCATGAATGTCCCCCTCTGCCGGGCTCAGACCTCTCAAGTTACAGTTCAACACAAACTTGTAAGGGGTCTCCCTTCCCCAAGGTTACTGTACTTTGGGTCACCCTCATTCGGGCTTGTACCCCTTTTGAAGACTTTCGAATGTGCATGGCACTTTAGCCAGACCACCGCAAGACCACTTCAACTCTCATTTCACGTTTACTTTTCCTAATTTGCTTTTGCTCTTTGTTTGCTTCATAACTTCAAAACAATGTACCTTTCACTTGGACTTTTGAATGGGCTACTTCCTTTTGCCAGGCCCCTCATTACTTAATATTGCTGATCTCACAGCTGCTTTTCACTTCAAAGTTCATTCACAGGTCTGCCTGTCTTCACGTCTCATCCACACGCATGCAGCCTTCACTTGTGATACAATATTCCTACTTCATTCACTTTAACACACACCAGTCTCTCAGGTCGCTTGCCAACTCACCGACTGTGTGTGCTTCTTTCTTGTTTTGCTATTTTCAATTCACGAGTCAAGGTTAGTACCGCAGGCTTGGCCTCGCCTCCCGAACTCTGCCGTTCACCCGGGAGGGTCACTGGCGGCCTTAGAACACAATGCAATCTTATCTAATGGGATCTGGCCTTCACCATGTGTCTTTCGCGGTCTGTCGGAGGCAACGACCTCCAGTAGACGTCCCTTAGTCCATTGCTCTGCTGCAGTAGATGTGCCATTGTCCTGGAAGGCCTGCTCGTGCTCGTGTTCCGCCTTGCTCAGATTCTGTCATTAGGTGTTGCCTTTTATTCGTGTGAGGAGAGCTAGTATCAGGTGTATGCACTTAGTGTACAGTACATGACTTTGCCTGACCTGTTTAACGGTACATGTCAAGTACGATGTGAGAGAGTTAGTCTGGTTTCACTCAGTCACCCTCTTCCGGGGGTTAGTGTTTGTGAAAAAGGGGGCGGGGGAATGATAACTTCTGAAAATCCTATAAAATAGGATAGGGTAGTGAACAAAAAAGGGGGGAATACCACGTCTCCCCATCGGCTGCCTTACCCCCACTTCCCGAAGACCCCTCACCCAGGTGATCCTCCTGCACTGGTCCAGCCCCAGGGTCTGGATTCAAAGGCGATAGCTGTGCCCTTTTCCCCCTGAGAGAGAGATCCCCAGGGACTAGCAGGTGAGACACACTCGGGTTTCTCACATACCACCCTCTTGTTACTTTATTCGGCCATCAGACCATCAAAGCACATCCTAACAAATGTGTTTCTAGATTACCACTACATTATCTCAAGTGAGAACAGAACAAGTACAACATACAAAACTAAAATAAATTATCACCCTCTAACAAAAAATATTCAGAATAATAAAACTAAGGAGTCAAACAGAAACATGACTGGTCAGCACAGAGCAGTGGACTGATCTCTGTTCATATTTCCACAAGCCTGGTGCCACTTGAGCTCCCAGATAGCCAAGGGCCCAAGGGGGTAAGATTCACACCTGATAAAACCTTGTTGGTAGAGGGCTTTTCAAGGGAACCCACAGCACCAGGATCAGGGAACAGGCTAACTACAATCCTGCTTCTGGGTAACCGAACATACAATTCAAATCTTCTGAAAACGTCCCTGGCAATTTGTTTGTCCCTAAAGACGAGCCTAACAGAATCTACGGGTTTATCACTGGTCATTCTAAGACACCCCACCTTGGAATCCCTGGTCACAAATGCACTATCCCCAGAAGAATGGAGCCAGTGCAGACATTTATTCAAAAAGGCATCCTTCAGTTCACGCCTTTCTAGGGGCAATTTGGGTACCCCATGAAGAAACACAGTGGACCTTCTTGGCCCCCCAGGCCTAGGCGAATACTTTCCAGGGTGGTGCTTAGGACCTGTAGGTGCCCTCTCACTGGGGCAATAGATTCTCCCAATGCTAGGGGCATGGGCCGCCAAGGAAGGGGGCTAAAACCCTGGCAAGTGGGCCCCAGGAGGCTCTCAAGGTGCATTAGATTTTAGCAGCTGTTCAGCCTGGGGCTGTCTCATCAATGTTGGGACATTTGTGGCGCCAAGAGAAGTGATCGGACAAGGACCCAAGGGGTGAGGCCCCACAGTGACAGTAGCAGTGCCCATGTGATCCCCTAATTGACTCTCTACCACCCTCCCAAACCTTCCCCAGGGCCTCAATTAGATCTGGAAGGAGTTTTAAAAAAAATATCAGTTTGGAAAGAACATGTTCACAAGAGCAGCTCCTGACAGTATAGCCCTCTGTAGGTGGTGGTTCAAAGGGCGGCAGCTTCCCTTGGGTCGAAGGCTTGGGAACCCAAAGGGGAGTGAGATGATGGAAAGAACTGGCACTCCGAATGCATTGCCAACATAGCCTCGCTCCAAGTGCTGCATGTGGATCTGGGGAAGGCTTTTCCTCGTTGACCCCTTCAGGATCCATGTCCATTAGGTCCAAGGGATGTAAGAGTAGATGGGAGATGGGCTACAGTGGGGTCTGGGACCAACCGTGGGTCAGGAGCCAGGCAAGGGGTCCCAAGCAAAGGCATTGAAGACATGCCAGCAAATACAGTAAGATCCAGAGGGTGTGGCTATGTCAGGTAGCAACTTCTCAATTTCAAAACCCATTATATCAGGGCTGGCAACCACATCCATGCAAACTGGAGTCCCTGCGGTGGTAGGCAGAGTCATGTTAGGCACCAGTTCAACTTGCTTGGTGCTTTGGGCCCTTTCCCAAAAGCATGCGTCAGAGGGATTAACCATGGTGTTAAGGGTTCTCCGCCCCATGAAGATCAGCCAAGACAATGGGGCCTATTGGATCCCCCATCAAAGCAGTGAGGTTGGGGCCCTGGCAATGGGTAACCGCATTTAATCGGGGGTCTAACTGCTCCATGGGGTTAAGTGGGCTTCTGGTATTCTCGAAGGTTATCTCCCTGGTTACTACCCCCAGAGGAAAAATAATGTCCACAGAAGCTGTGGGTGCAAGGGCTCTACCAGAGTAATTTCTTGTTGCATGGCCACCCCCTTTTCTTCTGCCATCTAAATCTTGCGGGTTGCATTGGGCTCTGGGTGTGCTCGGAGGTTGGAGAAGATAGCAGACTTACTGGGGGTAGATGGATGCTCTGTTGCTTCCTCCATTTTCAGACCTCTGAAGGTTCTTCAGCAGGGGCCAGGCCAAGACTTCTAGGCAGCAAACACACCACCCCACTAACAGCACCCAGTCTCTACACGCTCTCAGCTCTATATCCGAAGTCACACTGTGCCACCCCTCAGCCCGCCAACACCCTGCAGAACACCAACACCCGGCTCCCTTAATCCCTGGCGGGCTTCAGCCCTGGCGGGAGTCTCTAACAGCTATAAAGAGGAGGGGGCGTGGCCAAAAATACAAACTGCAGCTGGGGTGTTCCTGGTCTTCCTGGACAACAGAGGGGGCCCTGCGGGATACCAACACCCAGCGCCCTTAATCCCCGGCGGGCTTCAACCCTGGCGGGAGTCTACAGCAGCTTTAAAGAGGAGGGGGCATGTCCAAAAATACGAGCTGCAGCTGGGGTCTTCCTGGTCTTCCTGGACAGCAGAGGGGGCTCTGCGGGACGCCAACACCCAGAGCCCTTATACCCCGGCAGGCTTCATACCCTTCCCCTATGCAATGTAGCCACATCTGTTTCACTGCGAAACCGGGAAAGGAAATCGACGTACCCCTGCTCTTTACCTTTTCGGTGTTCCACAGTGAAAAAGTAGGGTTGCAGGTCTAAGAACCATTGCATGACTCGAGGTTAGATTCCTTTTGTTGGCTTATCCATACTAAAGGTGAATGGACGGTGACAGGTTTGAACTTTCCCCCTAGAAGATAGTACCTTCGAGGGACGTTTGCCCATTTGATTGCAAGGGCATCTTATTCCAATACAGAGTAGTTCTTCTCACGTGGGAATAGTTTACAACTAGTGAATAGGATGGAATGTTCTAACCCAGCACGTATTTGTGATAAAACTCCTCTTAACCCTGTGAGAGAGGAATCAGTTTGTAACACAAGTTCTTTTGAAAAGCCCACTACTTTTAGGATTGGGTTCTGACACAAGGATTGTTTTAGGTGTTGTAACATGCATCACCCTCATCAGTCCAATTAATCTTCTGGGGTTCCGCATTTCTGAGTTTGTCTGTTAACCTGGCTGTTCTATCTGAGAAATATGGGATAAACCTACTGTAATAACCAATCAATCATAAGCATGCCTGAGGTCTCTCTTGGTCTTGGGTGTGGGGGCAACTAGGACGGCTTTCACTTTTTCCTGCTGGGGCTGGACACTGCCATTCCCTACAAAGTAGCTGAGGAATTTCACAGTCGATTGAGGCAGCTTACATTTGGATGGATTGGCAGTTAAGCCGGCCTCTCTGAGGGTCCTCATAATGGTAAAAAGATGAAAAAGATGGTCTTCCCAAGTTGTACTATGAATGACTATGTCGTCAGTATAGACTCCACAGAAATCAGAGTAGGGCTGTAATTTCCAGTCCGTAAGTCGTTTGAAAGTGGCATGAGCCCCATGCAGGTCAAAAGGGAGGACTTTGAATTGGAATAGCCCTAGTAGTGTTGAAAAAGCTGTCTTTTCCTTATCAGGTCCATATACTGGGACCTGCCAATATTCCTTGTTTAAGTCTAGGGCTGATAGGAATGTGGCATTTCCAAGTTTATCTATTAACTCATCAATGCGTGGCATAGGATACGCATCAAAGGCAGAAATGGTGTTAACCTGCCTGAAGTCTATGCAAAACCTCCAAGAATGATTGGGTTTAGTTACCAATACAATAGGGGAGGACCATGGACTTGAAGAGGACTCGATAATGTTTGCCTTAGGATTTTTTTCACTTCCTCAACCAATATTTGTTTTCGCGCTTCTGGCAGTCAATAGGGTTTCAAATGGACCACTTTTGCCTTTGGAGTTCTGATGTAATGATAAGTGCCATGTACTCTCCCTGGTTTCTCGCAGAATACATTGGGGAATGCCATAATAAGGTAGTTCAAATATTCTTGTTTCTGTCTAGATGGTTCTTGGGGAATAATCTCAGAGTTGTCTATCTCCTCCGGTACCAAACAAGACAATATCGAGGAGGTAGCAGTGGTGGGATTTTCTTTCCACTCCTTTAGGAGATTTACGTGGTAAAGGTGGGTCTTTTGTTTTCTATCTGGTTGGGCTACTTTATAGGTGCAGGTTCCCGTTTGCTCTAGCACCTCATATGGCCCATGCCACTTTGAGACAAGTTTATTATCAAATGTAGTTAAGAGGACTAATAGCTTCTGTCCTACTGAAAAAGATCTTAAATTCACTTTCTTGTCATAGATGGACTTCTGTTGGGCTTGAGCTTTTTCCATGTGAGAGTGGACTACACTCCGGACGTGTTTCATCTGTTCTTGCAACCAGGTAGCAGTTGGTGAGAGAGTAATAGATGCCTCTTCTCTCTCTTCCCAATTCTCAGGGAGCATGTCTAACACATCTCTTGGTTCTCTGCCGTAAAATAATTCAAAAGGAGAGAATCTGGTTGCGGCCTGGGGGGTCTTTCTTACTGCAAATAGGGCCCATGGAATCATGCGATCCCAGTCCTAGTCTCTCTACACTCTGTCCATTTGGGGGTGTAAACTAAGGTTTTTAAGGTGGTAATGTAGCTCCTTGACTTCACCCATAACATTACTCATGAAGTTGGATCCCTGATCTGTTAGAATTTCCTTGGGAAACCACCCCTAGAAAAGAATGGTAGAAGGTTTTTTTTAAAATTTGCTGGGTTGTGTTTTTTCCCATGGGGAAAGACTATTGGTATCGGGTAGCGTAATCAATGATTACCAGAACATATTTATTACCCAGTGTAGAGGTTTCCAACGGTCCAATGATGTCCACCCCAATTCGGGTAAAAGGGACTTCAACTATCGGCAAGGGGCTCAGAGGGGCAGGTAAGGGAATATGTGCGCTGGTTTTCTGGAATATTTCACATGTCTGAATGAAGTTCTTTATGTCAGCATGGATACCTGGCCAGTAGAATTTCCAACTGATGTGAGCTACGGTTTTAGATTGTCCTAAATGTCCTCCTGTCAATTGAGAATATGCAATCTCTAGCCTGATCTTCCGATGGGTTTTGGGTATTACTAACTGAGCTTTACTTAGGCCTTCCTGGGAGTTCCTTTCTATATAATAATCCCTGTTTCAGGAAGAAAAAGGGCTCCCCTTTTCTTGTCCTTCTCCCTCAGGAATAACTTGTAAAAAATCCCCTGAAAGTGCTAGATCATTTCGCTGAGCGAAGGCTAGATCGGGAAGGAGGGTAGGTTCTGCCCTCTTTGCCTCAGGGTGTTTCATCAGCCTCTCCAAAGCCTAAGCGACCTCTCTCAGTTTCCTTTCTTCCTTAAAACGGGAAAATAGAGCCTTCTCCAGAATTCCATGTGAAATTTTATCCCCACAGTGTATTTCAAATGGAGTTTCGCCATGGTTCTGTAGGAGAACCTTTCTGTTTCCCCAAAAGTCTGGATCTATGACGCCTGCCAGGACATCTAGACCAAACCGCTAGGCCAGACTTTGGGGACAATCTTATATAAGAACCCTGTGAAATTAACAAGTAAGCACTGACCTTATGTTATGATTAACGAAGCAGATGAAAGTGCATAACAGCCCGGAAAACCCTCCAGGCCCTGAATGGAACAGCGACCGAGAGGATCCTCTGGGACGCCAGCAGGTGAGAACCCTTGAGGGGCAGAAAAAACCCTGTTGCTGAAGGATTCGGGAAAGGAAGACTGCAGAGTTGGCGAGGTTGTATTCCGATGTAAGTATAGTTGAGTCTTGAGATGTACAGAGCCGGAACACTGGAACAGAGCGATGGATGCAGGATACCGAGAGAGAAGCCAGGAGGAGTAAATATCCAGAAGAGATACAGGGTGGGAAACTGGAGAATAACCAAGGACGAAAAGAGAAGGGAAAAGTGTCAGAATGCCAGTGAAGTGTGAGTCCAAATAGATGAGAGATATCAAAGGCGAGCGGAGCGGCATGGGTTATCGGTACCAAGGAGGGAGAGAAAGAAACAAAGAAAGTAGTTAGAGCATATCAGTGCTTCGAGCAAAATAGAAGCGACACATCCGCTCACCGTCTTCAGGTTCCTTATGAGCCGAAGCTCTGTGGGCTCACTGCTGCTATCGGCATCGTCGAGCACATTCTTGAGAAACAACTAGACCGTCCTGTGTAGTTCCCAACAAAGGAGCAGGTTGTCGACATCTTGGGAGAAGTAACCTGCAGCTCGAATGCTGCCGTTTCCATTTGTACCATAATGACCATCTCTGATAAGGTTGTGTCCTGACAAACCCACAAGAGGTATTAGCACTAAGTCAGTGGGAAACATCCCTCTGTTCCCTGGAAAGATAGTGGTTTTGTTACTGCTACAGATGTCAAAGCCTATACATTCTTTCGTGGCGGTAGAGGGGTCTGAGGCTCTGTGACTAAGTTTCTGGAATTTTAGGGTCCCAGAATTGGTCTCAATTGAGTCGTATCCCAATCTGACATCATATTATGTAGGGAAGGCATGGTATCACAAGTATGACACTGACACAACAATATAATTTGTAAAAGCTTTATTGAAAAAGTTGGGGTCGGAGAAACTCCTAATTTGCCCTGTTACTAAGATGGTAGAAGTCTCAGCCATCAAACGATGAACAAAAACAATCCTAGTGACGTCAGTTAAATCAAAATGACCTATGCTTTTTTAAAACATCTTTTTATTAACATTTTGAGTCAAGATAACAAACGATGTAAATAAAAATACAGATGTATACATGGTTGTAAGAAGAAATCATAACACACGTTTATAGGCAGGATATGGAAAAGTCCTTCATATTTTGCATATCGTCCTTCCTGTGATCACACCCAGCTAACCATCCGCCCACCGCCTTACGTTGGCTTCATCATGGTCCCATTCTTCCACACTGTAGGCTATTAATCCCCCGAAAAAACTGTCCCCCCTCTCCCCCTGAGTTCTTTAACATGTACTTAAAAATTACAAGCATTTGGCATATACACACAAAATGACCTATGCTAACAGAACCTAATGCCTCCCCTATCTCCTAAACAAAAAGTATAAAGGAGTAATGTACGCCAAAACAAAAAATCAATGTTTCAAAAGAATAAAGTTAGTTGAACCAGCTCTCCTCCTCACGTTACACCTCATGGAGTAAGGCTGCCACTGTAGGCAGGATGGTACACTCTTATAACAAAAAGGGGGACGTCCTACCACATATAGTCAAATACGTACTCATATTTATGTAACACTTATTTTCCATGCTTTCGGCTTCACAGGGACAACTCTGTGCTTTCTTTTATCCACTTGAGAAGTAGAGGAGCAAGAAAAAAACTATTTGAGTTCACACAGCTTTTATTATTTTGCTAGTGAGTCTATTTTTTCTTCTTTTTCTTTTTTTTTCTTTTTTTTCAATTTTCAAAACATTTCTTTATGTAGACTATCTTTCTCTTATACCTTTTTTACAAAACTTTAACAGTGCATCAACATACAAAAAAACTTAAATGTACAAACAAAAACATAATATCTCACAGATCTTAAAAGTCTCTGGGGGTCATTACGAGTTTGGAGGTAGCCATGGCGCTATTAGCGCCTTGACTGCCTCCAAACCCGGGTCCGGGTCTGGTCTGGTTGAATGGGGACTTACTAGAACATCCCGACCTGTGCGGACCCGGTAAGTCCCCATTCAGCCAACCATTCCCCATTCGAGCCCCTACAGGGCTCAATGGGAATGGGCAAGGCGCTAATTACAGGCCTGCAAATAGCGGGCCCGTTATTAGCACCAGTGTTCCCTCTAAGCTGTGCTCATGTGCGCTTGCCCATCTTCCTTCTGGGTGCCGCTCAGAAGAATTTTAGCAGCGCACACAGACAACTCTCACCCATTCAAAAATATTTAATAAGGCACAAGCCACAGTAATTGAAATTAGCTTTCTCTTAAAATAAGCAAATAGTCTTAATGTTCTGCTAATTTGCATTACACTACTAGGCAAGGGTGACCGTAAACACCTAAAATCCCTAAAAGCAAAATACACACATAAGAGGTTAAAAACTAATATGAAAAACTGGTTCCATGAACAGAAAAATCTAACCAAGATATGCCTGCACACATTAACCAAATAATGGGCCTCATTCCGAGTCCGGCGGTAAACCTGCCGGCGCTACCGGCGGGTTGCCGCCAGACTCAGATTAATTTACTGACACCTAACCTCCCAGTGCCAATGGCTCATTCCGAGTCTGGCGGCCGGGAAGTCAGGTGCAGGTATATTTGTAAATCCCCATTCCCTTAGAGTCCTATGGGACTCTATGGAAGTGAGGACACGGGAGCATGGCACTGTTGCTAACGGTGCCAGTTCACCCTGTGAAAAGTCTGCCTACCATGACCGCTGCACCCGGCAGGGTCAGGCCTGTTGGGCACAGTGGCCCCAGCAGGCCGGCTTGTAGGTGAGCTTACCGGCACCCTTGTTCCCAGACCGGCAAACTTATAATGAGGCCCAATGTTCCCTCCGCACCCATGACTCCTAAGCTTGATTCTACCACACTTTTACCTTATGACTCTAACTTCTGCCCCAGAACATATTAAGATAGTACCGGACAACCTTGACTCTTCCTCTCTTTGCTCTTGCGAAAGTTATATAAAAGGCGGACATTGCCTGCGGACATAAAACAAGTGGATGTAGGTACACGTCTCCTAACCATATCTTTGGTTAGGAGACGTGTACCTACATCCACTTGTTTTATGTTTGTTGTAATATGAATAATATGAACACTGTTCACGTGCCAGAATGTCTGTTACTCATTGTTCCTTACCAAAAGCGTCACCCACACGATACAATCAAACTACCAGCTAAAATATCGGATCCTGACTCTAAGTAAGCAGGCTACCTTGGTGTGTAATCTTATCCCATGCTTCCTCTTCTTTGTACAAATGTCACGCAAGTGCTTTGAAGCGGCCCCTTTACAAGTTAACGCATTACTAAACAAAAATATTATTTTGCCCTGTAAGAGTTTTGAGAAGACAAATGTGATGCTCAGTATCTCCTACTTTAGCATTACTAACATTACCCCATAAGTGGAGAGCAACATTACAATATATCATTTTACTTTGCCTACAAGGGATAATGGGTATGGACTATGCCTGGGATTACTCGGCCATAGTATCAGGGCACCGGATATTCAGACAGGAGAATGCTTTTCACACAATCTACCTCGTTTCCACGTGTTCAGAGTTCCTTTGGGCATAGGCCTTTACACATTATTTGGTAACTCTCTTCTATGCAAAAACGGTTTCACTGAGTTTTGTTTAATCCTACACAAAGTTATAAGGTTGGGGTATGTTGCAAACAATATTGCATGAACTGCAGAAGAATTGTGTACATGCAGAGCCATGACATTCTTAAAATGCACATAATATGTCGAGCCATTAAATATGCCTTGCTTGCAAAGTATTGTGAGTCTGCAAATATCCCAGTGAGTGCTTACTGCTACATTCCCTCACTTTTTACAGTGCTCTATCAACTAGTATTGGAGGCTAGCACAGGGGCCGGGGAAGGGTATGGGTGGTAGAGCATGTGGTGCTTGTTTGCTAAAGGATAGGACATTCCAGTACCAGTCTAGACAACAGCACCTTCCTTTTCTTTCTATGCTCAACTGCTGAGGGCTTTTCAATATAACCATGTGTTCTGTGTGTATCGTCTCTAGCATCCCCCGCCTCTTATTTAACTGATAAAGAATTACAGAAGAGGGATTCATAGTTACAGAAGAAAGCACTCAGTTGTATCTCTAATGAACTAATGCTATTAATTTAAAAGGCATATATACATATATGTGATTTTCTTCAGCCGTGCTCCATAATAAACCTCAGTAAGGCTCTTATTTAATTTTATCTAGGCTGTGGTGTGGAAGGGTGGGCAAAACTATAGACTTTATTATGTGCCCTGTCATTTAACTTCCTATGTAAAGGGTATAAGCAGGGCTCTAATCAGATTTTGCTCCCTACTTGGAGTCAAATGATTTTTCAGGAAGTACAAAAGTAATTAGTGTTGTCAATAGGGATTCTTTCTGTTTATTAAAAGATGTTCATCCCCTTAAAATTCCTGTTGCGATCAGGCATTAATATTATTAGAGTTCCTTCCTATACCAGTGCTCTACTAGTCGATAATTCGAAATAATATCAGTGGAGCTTATTGGGTTGAAGCAACAAAATGTTAATTGTTTCTCATTTTTGTTGAGCACATTTTCATTTTTTAGGGAGTAAAAATGGATGGTGTATATGTCTCTTAGCTGGAATGCTGTTATTACTACCCAAAGGACAACTTAATGTGGATGGTAAGCAGAGGCACATGAATATATGATCATCATATTCTGAGGCGCAGTTATTCTGATGCAATTATCATCCTTACACAAATTATTAGAAGCATGTTCTCCTGGCCCTTGAATTACTTCAATAAAGTTGCACTTGAAGTCCTATCAGCATGGTTTTTGACACATTTCTTTGAATTGCCATTAATCCATCGACAAATGTGTATTCTGTCTGAATTTGACAGCCACATCAGTTTATGATAAGAGATATTTGTGTTTTCCAGTGGCATAAAACGTTTGCAAGGTACTGTGGCAGATGTTACAGTCTTGGAATGGTTGAGGAGTTTTCTGTTTAATCACATATGCCATATTCTATTTTAGCCAATGTGTTTGGAAAAAGGGTTGTAAGATTTGTCAAGAATTGCAGTGGCTATGAAGAGGAAATTCCTTTCCAAAATCTCTTCTACAACGGTAGTTCACTAAACACGCATGCTCACAAAGTGGATTACCTCATTAGTCAGTTGCGCACTTGGAAAATAATGTGCACACAACAGCAAACCAGATTCGCACATAGAGAAAAATAATTAGAGGGAACATTGATTAGCACCCTGGTCCCTTAGCGGGACCCGCAAAGGACGTGTGGTCAGACCACATGTCCTTTGTGGGTCCCGCTAAGGGAACTCTGAATTTGGCGATAAGGGTTTACCGGCACCAGTCGTCTTACCAGTGACCGTTAACCTTTACCGCACAACTTGGAATGAGGGCCTCTGTGTTTTTTAACAAGAATTGTACACATTAATACATACAAAGCATAAGGTTCAAAACAAGTTTTTTGTTATTTTTAGAAGATGCTGGAAGATATGCTCTTTCTTGTTGACCTCTGTATGGTCAAAATTGCCAAGCGAAAGGGTGACCTAGTCAACGGTCTACGTCTAGAGTTGAATCAACAACTATTGATATTAAATAAGGACTGCTATAACTCTCTAGGAGTGGCGCCCTTGGATGTTTCGACAAGTTGGTCAATTAGCCTTCATCTTGGGCCAAGAAAGTGTCTCCCTAAGAAGGGAACATACAAAGGGACTCAATTAGACACCGGCTCCTCTAGAGTGCAACTATGTGTCAATATAAAAACATGAATTAACATACAAAAGTTAAAACCGTAGACTGAAAAATAAGAATGAGATTCTTATTTACAGAAGCAGGCCAGCAAACACACTGACTTGGGCTGTAACCCTCTATTGAAATCTCTCTGGAGAAACAAGACTGAACGTCTCTAAAGCTGTCTTCCTAGAGGTTCCCGTCTTTGGATACTGATATTCAAAACTGTATAAAGAAAGAGAGAAGGCACTTGTTTCTAAGTAGCCAAGTAGACTTATTAAGAAGTTCTAGCTATGTAGATGATAATTCAAATAGCATTTACGTTGTCTTCTCATGTGCATTAGTTCACATACGTAGAGGATTGGGACTTATGAAATTTTAGGTCATCAAAAATGGCAGCTCCCTACAAAAGGTAAAGCATATTCGGCATATCACTATCCTTTTTATGCAAGTGTCTTCTTAAATGGTGCGAGATACAGGTTATGTCAGTAATCACAAGAGGTGCCTTTTCCTGGTCTCCATTGGGGTCAAATTCACATAAGTAGAAGAACCTGGGATAAGGACCTCTGAGTTTCAAGATCGTCATGAATGGCGGCTCCCTACAGTAAGAAAAGAGGGAGCGGTCAACTTTCTAGCATTCTGTTGCTGGGATGTGTTTTTGCAAAATTTGGCAAACGATTCAAAGAAATTGCGGGGAAGTCGTGTCAAAATTCGGGAAATGGAGCCTACCTGCTCAGGATGCCCACCAGCTGCCTGTGGGCAGCGTTTGCAAGCTGCGTCTTGTAAATCAATCACTGCTGTTCTCTGACGTCTGGTGAAGCCGAGCTATATAATCTGGCTTGGTGTGCATGCGTTGGCGAATAGAGTCTCCTCTCGTTGCACGTGTGCCAGGGTTACAGCGTGTGGTTGCTAGTGGTAACCAACGCCCTATCTGCTCTAAAGGGATACAATATGCAGTGCTGCCGCGTAGCGGCTCTGCACTTATATCTAAAGGTGGTTAACCTGCTAATGCTTACAGACCATAAGCTAAAAGCGGGTCCATTTCTTTTTTTTTTTGACAACTTTATTTAAAGATTTATCAAAAGAAATACATATCATTCCAAAACAACAATTATGATAACAAGAAAACGACAAATAAAACGAAAAAAGCATTATACAAATTGATACAAATAGTACAAAATAAATAAGAAAAACCTATCAATTATCTCTACTAATCGCAACAAACCTAATTTGAAATGATAACTAGCAAAAAATCAGAGGAAAACAAGAGAGAAAAACACAAACACACAACCACACAACACAAGACAAACACAATAAAAAGAACACAATAGTAAATTAACCACTCTGAAACCATCGCCCATCAGCACTTAATTCACACATAGAGTTCCTTAGTTTGAAGAGCCTCAGAGTTTAATCTATACGTTTTACAGAGGCTTGAACTAGAGACGGCGTGTTACACGGTATGTGTCATGACCCTTACTCCTGGTCCTCACTTGCAAGTCAGCCTTCCAGTTAGGGCCAGGTCAAAGGCCTCAAAACCTCATCCAAGACTCTCTTGGAGTCAGTCCTGGCGCCTTTGGCGCCAGGCTCATAACCATCATGAAGACCAACATTAGAATGGGACTATTTACTTGGGGGGTTCAGCCAACATGGAGGCACACACATAGCTCGGTTACAAGGAACTGAGCTATGCGGTCTAGTCTTTTGGCCTGGGACTACTTTATCTGGACTACTTTGGGTGTGGCAGGCATGGGAATATTTTACCTGCACTACTTTACCTGAGACTATTTAAACCGCACCCAAACAGCAGAACACGCTTTGTGTTATTCTGCTGTGGGCAGCATAACGCTCACCGTGTCCAGTTCTTTGATGCCAGCTTACCTGAAACCAAGGACCTGCAGAGAGAGAAAGAACACTATGAAACTTACCTGAAACAGTATCCAGTCTTCAATCCATCGCTGACTTCAGTTCCACTCACCTGACGGTACGAACTCCATCTTCTGGCACCACATGCATCCTGGAATACCATAACCTGGAAAGAGGAGAAAGAAAGACAGCATTTGTAAGCGTTTACTCACATTTCCTCCCAAATGAAGAAAGCCACAATTCTTACCTGGGTAGTCATCTCCTGGTCAGTATCATCTCTGGAACATTACGGCGCTCAGCGAGGAACATTGCGATCTGCAAGGAGAGAAAAGACACAGGTTATCAATATAAAAGGCGAAACAGCGCCACGCATCGCGCATTACTCACCCGACAGCATCGCGCACACTGCGCTTTCGCCTACCGGCCCATGCTCATCTTCCAACTGCATGGCAACACCAAAATACCTTTCCATACCTAAAAGGATAGAAGCAAGACATTCTTATTCGAACTAAGAGGAACATAAGAACTGCATATAAAGACTGTAAAGCAGCAAACCTACGGAGTCGCAGCAGGCCTGGATTCCCACAGGGGGGCTTGCACCAGTTAAGTAACTTGGTCGCTGCTCACCCCCTACATCTACGCGCCCCTGCCATGAGGAGCAGGATGGAGAATCCACCTTTTACAATATTAAGGTGAGGAGAAGGCCCAAGGGGGAGGAAGGAGTTCAGGCCAAGGGAGGTGGGAAAACATAAAGACAATATGGTATTGAATCCAGCTCTTCTATATTGCAGACCCATCTTTAACCAGAGGCCTTACCAAAGCACCGGGAGAGGGTTCGAGAGTGCAAATCATCCAACCAGGGCTGGGTGGCGTCCCCGTGGATACCAGGTGAGCGTAACAGAAAACAAAGCCTCAATAATATTATCCACCTGGGCGTCATGGAGACTTCCGAGATTGACCAGTTAGCTCAGTTGTTGGGGCAGTTACGCGCTGAAGTACATTCATCCAGGCAAGAAACCAATGCTCTTAGGAGGGATTTGATTGTTACTAAGGATCGTACCGACAAAATAAGTAGACAATTGTTCCAATCACAGGCAGGACAGACCCCATTGCCTGGTAACATTCCGCCAGCACCTGTACCAACTTCTTGTACCAATCCAGTACAAATAACCCTTCCTGGGGCAGTTCCTTTAGCTCCACCTGAACGATTTACAGGGGACCCCAAGAAGTACGCAACGTTCATGGACCAGTGTCGTCTTCATTTCCTTTGCAGACCTGGGGCTTTTCCTAACGACCAAGCGCGGGTTGCTTTTGTTTTGTCATATCTGAGCGGCAATGCTGCAGATTGGTCGGTACCATTGGTACGTCAGGATGACCCGTTGCTACATGACTTTGGGGTTTCCAGATGGAAATGGAAAAACTCTTTGCTCGTCATACCCAAGGCCAAGCATTAGACAACAAACTTTTGTCATTCCGTCAAGGAAGTCAAGACTTGCTCACATATATAGCAACATTTAACAGACTAGTCGTTGAAGCGGGGTGGTCTGAGGAAAAAAGGACAACACTATTTCATCAGGGTATACGCGGGGAACTAAAGGGTGTCCTTGCTCAAGTGGTTAACCCACGTAAAGACTGTGCAGAATTCATCAACCTTGTGGTGCAATTAGATCACAGATTACAAGACCGAAAAGCGGAACGGATAAGGTTAGACCCTCGAGCTGTGTATGCCCGGTCAAAGGATAATGTTCCACGTACAGTGGAAAACACAGTAGAACCAATGCAAATCGAAGGTGTACGGCCCCCTTTAATTAAAACTGAAAGAGCCACAGAGAAGGAAGATAATAACAAGGAGTCAGAAAACTACCAAGCCCGGAAAGCGTAGAGGTCTGCTTGTCCAGCGAGAAGGATGAGCATCAGACCTAACACTTTGCATTACCAGTAATTTTGATCAATCACCAACAACCGTCTCGGATGCATGCTGTCGAAGCATACATAGACAGCAGAGCAGTTGGGAATTATGTAGACCAAGATCTGGCAGCAGAGATGGGGCTTCCCTTATGCTCCAAGTCGACTACTGAAAATGTTACTACTGTTGATGGGACAGAAATAGCTTCCGGATGGGTAGAGGGCGCTAGAGGGCCATCCAAGATGGCCGCTTCCAAGTGAGCTCTGTGCCACCCGGAATAAATCCTGAAGAATCCTGCTAGTTTCAGCTCCCTCCTGCCCTGACCGAACACTAATTCTTCTGCCTGAGTAAATCCCTGTTGACCAGCGAAATCCTGGGGAAAATCACCATCCCAGAGCCCCAGAAACCCGTCCACATCTGCGGGCCCCGTGGACCACTGAGAGCCCCTGCCGGAATCCAGGTACCCGCGCTCATCCTCAGAGCCGGGGAAAGTTGGGCCAGGAGAGACGAGGTGACCCCCACCCAGCCAGCAAGCACAAAAGGAGAGACGCCCACAAGTGCGCCCAGATTGGAGGACCTGTACCGAGCTGCAGCCGCAGCTGCTGAGTCCATCTGGCAGCCTTGGAGCATGCTAGGAGGCAGCGAGGAGCAAGGCGCACTGTGAACAAGCCGCGGTGGGAGCGAGCAGTGAGACGCTGGGCTGCGGCGCTCCCCTTGGCCTGGGCGGACCACCGAGGCCAGCCTGCCCCGGGCTATGGACAGTGCCCACCCGCAGCGCCGCTCAGAGGAGAAATCAGACAAAGGGACCCGGTGAACTCCTGCACCCCGCCGCGGAGAAACACATGGATCGAGCTGGAGGGAGCCCGCAGCAGCGTCTATGAGTGTTACAACTCATTAAAGGTACGGCACACGCTGCAGGGGCTCGTATAGTCTCCTGATGAGAACATAACGCTGTTGTCGACCATTAGAGCACACCCCAGCCAACCTGCCCACCAGCTTGCAAGCTAGTTTACTATCCAGCATTCACCTACCCCCCCAGGGCATAGCTGAGGAGAAAAACACCCAATCCTAAAGACAAAGCACTCCAGTCATAAAACCTCCTGCACAACATTGTTCCACAAGTCAAGCTCTCTTCCCTCCACCCCCCTCTCCACAGAGAGGGTGCAGGCAATCTGGCCAGATAGAGACTTAACAAATCGCCAAAAGGCGCCGCACCGGTCCCTAACATCCTGCCCACAGCGTTCACGTCACTCACTGTGCAAAGAGCAACCAAGGCCTCAACAGAAGTACATAAGCTCCAGAAAGCTTACTGTGTGACACCCTCCCAGCTGGAGGAAAATGGGTAAAAAGGATAAGTCACAAAGGAGGCTGAATTTCAACTCCGGTTCAGCCGCCAAGACTCCCAGAATGCAAGAAGAACCGGAGCCCTCGAGGGTCATCCCGCAGCATACCAACGAAGAGTCAGGCTCCACCGATATCGGGGAGCTCCTACTAGACCTGAAAGCAGGCATAGGGAGCCTAAACAACAAGATGGACGGCCTCTCCTCTAAGGTCGATCTCCTACAACATCGTCTGGACACCCACTCAGAGCGCCTCAATGAAGTAGAACACTGTGTGTCCAATCTGGACGACAGCACGTGTTCACTGACGACCAGAGTGGCCCAACTAGAAACCCAAATGAAGGCAGCAAATGCCCGGTGCGAAGATTTGGAGAGCCACTCGCGGCACAACATTAGAATTGCCGGAGTGAGAGGACAACAACACCAAACGAAAATGGAAGACTTTGTCGAGTCACTATGCACCACGCTATTTGGGCAAGAGGCCCTCTCACGCCTTTTCGTTGTGGAAAGGGCACACAGAATCCTGTCTGCCAAGCCGATCCCAGGAGCCCCCCCCAGGCCAATAATCGCAAACCAGATAGACTACTCCATGCTCTTCCCGGCACAGCTTAGGGTACAACACGATGGGAAAATCCACTTTTTCCAGACGCCCGAAGAAACAAATGTATTCCTTGATCAGGTGGGGTGCCCCAGGCTAAACCCCAATAATACACGAATGCAAAGAGGCGGCAACCAGAGTAATCAGAGGTAGGTCACCTCGGTCATCGGTGGGAGGCTAAATCCTCTTACCTAGTTTGACATTTCAACTGGAACAAAAACTTGAGTTAAGCACCTCCGGGGACCCACAACTTGGGAGGCCCCTAGCGCCCCACGCACAGCAAAAGTTAGATCACCAGTTCAAGGTTTAAAAAGGGTGGGATCCGGGTGACGGACTTGCTTAATGCAGTCCACACCCCACTTAAGTTACTCAACAGGCCAGTTGGGGATTGCCTGTGGACAGGAATCACCAAGGGAAATGGGAGGGAATTGTACCACTCATTCGACACCTCATGCCGACCCTCCATCCCTCATCTCTCCACCAACACTGCTGCACCATCCAGCAAATGACCCCTCATGCGACGACCAAACCGCCGGGTTAAAACTAGCCACAACACCATCGGCTAACGTGAACAAAATGAGAGCCAACAGATGCTTTAACCCATTCCATTTAAAGTCATAACCTGGAATATAAGAGGAGGTAACATCCCGGCTAAAACCAGGAAAATCCTGCAGTACCTGAGAAAACATTAAATCGATGTAGCCATGCTCCAAGAAACGCATCTACTCCCGGGAAAAGATCACCTCTGGGCTAGGAGTTGGGGTTGCCACAGATACTTCTCATACTCGTCCTACTCCAGAGGAGTCGCAATCCTTTTCCACAGGAGGACCAACTTCCGGCTAGTCCACACAGCAAAAGCCTCCGATGGTAGATCTATCCCAGTAAGTGGCATAATAGCGGGCCAAAAAGTAACCCTCGTCAACTCCTACGCATCGAACGTGGACGGCCCCAACAACTTTGGTTGGGTGCTAACCCATCTCTCCACCCAAGACCCGACAACCATAATTTGGGGTGGTGATATGAATACAGTGCTCGACCCGGCGAGAGACAGATCACGGACCACACCACAGCCCATGTCCAAAGCCAGCCTTCAAATAAGAGAAATTTGCAAGGCATTTGACCTGAAAGACGCATGGACGGCTTCCAATGGAGAGCTGCAAGACTACACCTTCCATTCGGAGGTACACAACACAAGCTCCAGGATCGACTACCTATTCACCTCATCACATGGCCCACCGTTCAGTGGCCCATGCCACATCCTTCCAAGAACTCTCTCTGATCGCTCCCCAATAATCCTCAGCCTCAATCCATCCAATCCCAAATCCCTTTTCTGCAACGCTGGCGTTTCAAAACTGGCTTCATGCAAGATTAGGTATACGCATCCGAACTGAGAGAGGAAATCACCACGTTCCTGGAAGCCAACATTGGGTCAGTCCCCTCCCCTGGCACAATCTGGGAAGTGCTAAAGTGTTTTACAAGAGGAGTCTGCCTCGCCAAGGAAAACGGCATCCTCAAACTCATCAGGCGAGAACTGGCAACCAGCGAAGAACATCTAAAGAACCTTGAACTTCAAATTACAAGCACAGACGACCCAAAAATAAAAGCTGCCTTGAAAGAAGAACGACAGAAGTTCAACATCGCTGCAGATCGCGAAATAAAATGTCTATATTGCAGCAGCCAAATCAGACAGTATGGTGAGGGCCAAAAGCCTGGCGCTTTCTTAGCAAACCTGATAAGAGCAGACAACAAGCTGTCTCCAATAGAAGGAATTCGCTCCACGCAGGGTGAGCTAATTCACACTGACGAAGGAATGGCAGAGGAATTTAGGCTCTTCTACCAAGACCTCTACAGCACCAAACATAACAGGGACTCAAACGCCCCACTGGAATACCTTGAAGACACAGAGCTGTACTGGGTCGAAAGTCAACTGCAAGAACCACTTAATGAAATGATCATGCAAGAAGAAATCATCGAGGCCATCAAGACTGTCCCGAACTCCAAAGCTCCCAGACCAGATGGCCTAACGGGAGAATTTTATAAAGCATTTGCAAATACCCTAGCCCCCCTCCTAGCGGCAGTATACGAAGAGGAACTCGAAAAGAAGACCCTCCACCAATCTACCTGGGAAGCCAACATCATCCTCTTACAAAAACCCGGCAAACCACCAGAGGAATGCGCGTCCTACCGTCCCATCTCCCTGCTCAACCTTGACAACAAAATACTAGCTAAGGTACTTGCAAACAAGTTGATGCCACAGATGCCAGCCCTGGTGCTTGCAGACCAAGCAGGGTTCATACCTGGCCGCAACACGACCTTCGGAATCAGAAGACTGTTTGGCGTCATTGAGGCGCTAGACCCCTCACAACAGGCAATCGCAGTCCTGCTTGATGCCGAAAAGACATTCGATTCAGTAGAATGGCCATTCCTGTTCGCAGTACTTACCAGGATGGGACTGGGAGCCCGATTCATCAAACTGGTGTCCCTACTATACACCAATCCGCAAGCTAATATCATTGTGGGAACAGCAAAATCAGCCCCCGTAGAACTACAACGCGGAACCAGACAGGGTTGCTCGCTATCGGCGCTGATATTTGCACTGGTAATGGAACCTCTAGCTTGCAACCTAAGAGAACAACGACAATGCAGGGGACTCATCATAGGCCCACACAAGCTCATCATATCCCTATACGCGGACGACGTGGCATTGTTCATATGCGACCCAGCAGACAATCTGAACCAAGTTATGAGGGAAGTCATTAAATTCGGAGCAGCCTCAGGGTTAAAAGTCAACCAGTCAAAATCCATCATATTCCCGTTGACCCCGACGACCAAGCCGTTTGCAGACGACATTCAGTTCACATGGAAAGCATCCAAAGTCTGGTACCTGGGGATACAGATGTCGCTAACCCATCAAGAGGTATTTCGGGACAACTATGAAGAGGTCACCAAATCCTTACAGGAAAAAGTGGCACGATGGAAGACCCTGCCACTAACTCTGGGGAAGAGTTTCCCTGGTTAAGATGGTGATCCTACCGAAGCTCCCGTACCTATTTACCAACATTCCCATATTACTACCACAATCCTTCCTGAATAGATTGAAAAGCCTGGTCCTCGAGCTACTATGGGCAGGCAAACCAGCCAGAGTGGCACACTCAACACTGTGCCTTCCGATAACAAGTGGAGGGCTGGCCCTTCCAGATCTGGAGAAATACTTCTGGGCAGCACAAGCACAGTTCCTCAGCCATTGGTATGCCACACAAGCAGTCAGACCCCAAGTGCAAGTGGAACGGGCCCTGGCGACACCCAACCTGTTGAGTGCTGTCATCTTTGGCCAGACCCCTGTCCCCAACACCACCATGAACGTGATGCTCTCAACGTACAAGATTTGGAAGAAACTCGCTCAATAATATGGGGTGCAAATGCAATACTCACCCCTTCTTCCCGCCAAGTTCATACCAGGGGTGCCGCTGACATCAGAGAAAGTCTTCCACCAATGGGTTGAAAAACTGCATATAAATACCCTAGGAGATTTCTTCACAGAGGACAGCTTCATAACTCCACAACAAGCAAAACAGAGAGGCGGCAACACAGCACTTGACATATTCATCTACTTCAGAACCCGATACACCCTGCAAGCACTCCTGCCCGACTTCCCACGTCAGCCACAGACCTAGCAATTACTACATAACGCAATACAAACACAGGGAGAAGGCAGACTGGTATTGCAAATCTACAAATCTATCATCACTGACACGACCCCCAACAACACCCGTGCAAAAGTCAGATGGGAAAAGTCCCTACGCATAATCATCCCAGAAGGAGACTGGACCTACATTCTGAGACAAATGCAGAAAATAGCTCTCAATTCACGCTTTAAACTAATCTATTTCAATTTACTTCACCAAACCTATTACACACCAGCAAAAGCGAACAAACATCATCCTGAAGCATCTGCAAAATGTGATAGATGTGGGACACCCTCAGCCGACTTTGCCCATCTCACGTGGGACTCCCCCACACTAACCCTGTTCTGGAACCAAGTTCTAGAGACGACAGCTGCAATTGTGGGGGAAGCGATACAACCCATCCAGACAGCAGCCCTACTTGGAATGACAAAACAACTATCAGCACCAATAAGGAAACTGGCAGGACTACTGCTAACACTCGCCCGTAGGAGAGTCACCATGGCCTGGAGCCGAGGACCCCCCTCTACAGTCACTGCTTGGTGCAAGGACATCCTCTACTGCCAAGATGTAGAAACAGACTTTGTTAAAGTGTTGCCCTTACATGCCCGTCCACCATCGGTCTGGGGCCCTCTGATACTATTCTTGATGAACAAAGCTGAGGAAGCCCCTTCCTCCCCAGCAAGCACTCAATAAAAAGAGGTTACGCTCCGGCAAACCTTCAGCTCTAGCGCCTCTATCTCCCTGAGACGATGAACTGAAACAGCGCAATACGTACCAGTGAAGATACTGAACTATAGAGTGCGGTGAAGTGGGTTGTGGGAGGGGGGGTGGGAGAATGGGGTTCGGCGCAAGTTAAGTCCACCCTAATGTGGGTGTCAAGTTGTATTATGTTATATATAAAAACCAAAATAAAGGTTTTTTTAAAAAAAAAGAAATAGCTTCCGGACCAGTAACCCAATGTACAGCAGCACTAACCCTACTGTGCCGGGATGGAACCGAGAATCTATTGCATTCGATCTCATCCCAGTACGGCGGCAATTGTACTAGGTGTGACTAGTACTCTACCAAATGAATACCAAGATTTTCAAGACGTGTTCTAGAAAGTACAAGCCAATACTCTACCACTGCACAGGCCCTACGATTGTCAGATCGACCTCATACCTCGTGCACAAATTCATTGTGGCCGAATCTATGCACTTACTGAACCAGAAAACCTCCATTTGAAATCTTATCTTGATCAGTACCTGGCAAATGGATTTATCCACCCGTCTAAATCTCCGGCAGTCAGTCCCTTATTCTTCGTACCTAAGAAGGAAGGAGATTTGAGGACTT
The DNA here is from genome assembly GCF_040938575.1 of Ambystoma mexicanum. NCBI lineage: Eukaryota > Metazoa > Chordata > Amphibia > Caudata > Ambystomatidae > Ambystoma > Ambystoma mexicanum. Next base: position 1,264,354,580 of record NC_090934.1, on the reverse strand, counting down.
GCATCGACTATCGCGCATTAAACGAGAGCACAGTAAAAAAACCTTATCCACTGACCCTTATTCCCGAATTATTGGATCAAGTCAAAGACGCCCAAATCTATACCAAACTGGACCTTAGGGGGGCGTACCATCTTGTTCGAGTGAAGAAAGGAGACAAATGGAAAACTGCATTTCGTACCAAATACGGCTTGTATGAATATCAGGTAATGCCTTTTGGACTTTGCAACGCTCCCGCTGCATTCCAGTACTTTATGAATTGTGTTTTGCGGGAGTTAATCAACGTTTGCGCCCTGGTTTACATTGATGACATCTTAGTGTATTCTGCTACAAAAGAAGACCATGTCAGGCATGTCCGCTCCGTTCTTACTAAACTCCGCCAACATAAACTGTATGCTAAACTCGAAAAATGCTCTTTTCATGTCACCGAAGTGGAGTTCCTCGTTTTTATCCTCACACCAAAAGGTATCAGAATGGATAGGCACAAGGTAGATGCCATTATTCTTAACTGGCCGTCACCAACTTCATTTAAAGGAATCCAGAGTATGTTGGGCTTTGCAAACGTTTACCGCCGATTCATCCCAGATTTTCCCCAAATAGTGCATCCAATTACATCACTATTGAGAAAAAACAATAAAAAGTTCCCTTGGACTGAAGAAGCAGAGAAAGCCTTTCAAGAACTTAAGAAAAAATTCACTTCTGCTCCAGTTCTATGGCATCCTCGCCCAGACCTCCCTTATATAGTTGAAACAGATGCCTCTAGCATGGCTATGGGAGCTGTTCTCTCGCAAAGGGACCCAGAAACTGGCCAGTTACACCCCGTGGCCTTCTGGTCACGAAAATTCTCACCTCCCGAACTCAACTATGCTATCACAGACAAAGAACTCTTGGCTATAAAATCAGCTTTCAAGGCATGGCGACACTATCTCCTTGGTGCTAGACATGCTGTCACGGTCATAACTGAGCATCGAAACCTGCAATACCTAAAAACAGCAAAGGCTCAATCATCCCGTCAACTGCGGTGGGCCCTTTTCTTCACTGAATATGACTATGTGATCACCTACCGGCCAGGAGTCCGAAACGGAAAGGCAGATGCCTTGTCCCGCATGGGTGTTGATGAAAAGGTATACATAACTCCAGATCCAGTAGCCATCATTCCAGAAGACAAACTCCTGGGTCTTATGACAACATTGACACAGGGTGAACTCCAAAACAAGATCCAACTCTTAATGGTTCCCACTCTCTCACAAGAGTGGTGTACTCAAGGAGAAAATTACACCATTAAAGACCAGTTACCATATTTTAGGAACTGTCTACACCTGCCAAGGAAAGATTTACAAGAGCACTTTATTTTGGGTTGTCATGACTCCCTGATTGAAGGTCATCCTGGAATTGCCAAAACTCTAGCTAAAGTAAAATGAAACTATTGGTGGCCCACATGGTGTAAAGACATCATCCAATTTATCCAATCTTGCGGTGTGTGTGCACAAAACAAGTCGCAAAAGCAGAAACCAGCTGGTCTTCTCCAACCATTGGAAATTCCTCCCGCACCATGGCACACACTGTCCCTTGATTTCATTACAGATCTACCTCCCAGTCAAGGATTCAAAACCATCTTAGTAATTGTAGACTTGTTCTCTAAAATGGCACACTTCTTTCCTTTTGATGGTCTTCCAAATGCTTTCAGTTTAGCAACAGTATTCCTGGAGGAAATCGTACGGCTACATGGCTTTCCATCGGTCTTGATCTCAGATCGAGGTAGTCAGTTGGCATCCAACTTCTGGAGGAAATGCTGTTCAATGGCCCAAATTGACATTCGACCATCCACAAGTCACCATCCTCAAACAGATGGCCAAACAGAAAGAACAAACTAAACCCTCGAGCAATACTTACGTTGCATGTTACATCAAGTGGAAAGAAATTGGACGGACTTGTTATGGATAGCTGAATATGCCTATAATAATTCATTACACACCAGCACTGGACAAACCCCTTTCTACACTATATATGGTAGACATCCACATACTTCAGAATTGGATCTCCCAAACCCTTTGGAAATGCCAGCGGTTAAAACCCTACATACGACTATTTCCCAGGCCTTCAAAGAAGCAGCAGAACATTTACTCCAAGCCAAGAACGGACAAAAGAAATTTGCTCACCAACATCGTAGTAAAGCCCCCGACTATCATATTGGAGACACGGTCTGGTTAGCATCAAAATATGTGCCCATAAAAGGGACTCAAACCTTTCGTCCCCGATATCTGGGACCTTATTCTATAGAATCCATAATAAATCCAGTGGCAGGAAAATGAGCCCTACCACCCACTATGCAGATTCATCCTGTGTTTCACGTATCACTCCTGAAACCGGTACAACCTGGTACTCGGGTTAAAACACCACCAAAACCAGTATAAGATGACGGAGAACCAGAGTTTGAATTAAAGGATATCCTAGACTCAAAATACACCAGATCCAAACTATACTACTTAGTTGATTGGAAGGGATACGGCCCTCAAGACAGATCATAGGAACCTAGTGAATACATCCATGCACCTCGCTTAATTCAAAGGTTCCATCAGAATTACCCAGCCAAACCAGGACCAGGCAGAAGTGCCACCGTGAGAGGGGCCTTGGGGGGGAGTGCTGTCAAGACCCTTACTCCTGGCCTTCACTGGCAAGTCAGCCTTTCAGTTAGGGCCAAGTCAAAGGCCTTAAAACCTCATCCAAAACTCTCTTGGAGTCAGTCCCGTTGCCTTTGGCGCCAGGCTCATAACCATCATGAAGACCAACATTAGAATGGGACTATTTACTTGGCACTATTTAACTTGGGGGGTTCAGCCAACATGGAGGCACACACATAGCTCAGTTACAAGGAACTGAGCTATGCGGTCTAGTCTTTTGGGTGTGGCAGGCCTGGGACTACTTTACCTGGACTACTTTGGGTGTGGCAGGCCTGGGACTATTTTACCTGGACTACTTTACCTGAGGCTATTTAAACCGCACCCAAGCAGCAAAACACGCTTTGTGTTATTCTGCTGTGGGCAGCGTAACGCTCACCGTGCCCAGTTCTTTGATGCCAGCTTACCTGAAACCAAGGACCTGCAGGGAGAGAAAGAACACTATGAAACTTACCTGGAACAGTATCCTGTCTTCAATCCATCACTGACTTCAGTTCCACTCACCTGAAGGTACAAACTCCATCATCCGGCACCGCATGAATCCTGGAATATCATAACTTGGAAAGAGGAGAAAGAAAGACAGCATTATTAAGTGTTTACTCACATTTACTCCCGAACGAAGAAAGCCACAATTCTTACCTGGGAAGTCATCTCCTGGTCAGTATCATCGCTGATACATTACAGCGCTTGGCGAGGAACATCGCGACCTGCAAGGAGAGAAAAGACACATGTTAGCAGTATAAAAGGCGAAACAGCGCTGTGCATCGCGCATTACTCACCGGACAGCATTGCGCACACCGCGCTTTCGCCTACCGGCCCATGCTCATCTTCTAACTGCATGACAACACCAAAATACCTTTCCATACCTAAAAGGAAAGAAGCAAGACATTATTATTTGAACTAAGAGGAACATAAGAACTGCATATAAAGACCGAAAAGCAGCATACCTACGGAGTCGCAGCAGGCCTGGATTCCCACAGGGGGGCTTGTACCAGTGAAGTAACTTGGTCGCTGCTCGCCCCCCACATCTACACGCCACGAGGAGCAGGATGGAGAATCCACCTTTTACAATATTAAGGTGAGGAGAAGGCCCAAGGGGGAGGAAGGAGTTCAGGCCAAGGGAGGTGGGAAAACATAAAGACAATCTGGTATTGAATCCAGCTCTCCTATATTGCAGACCCATCTTTAACCAGAGGCCTTACCAAGGGACCGGGAGAGGGTTTGAGAGTGAAAATCATCCAACCAGGGCTGGGTGGCGTCCCCGTGGATACCAGTTGAGCGTAACAGTATGATTATGGACTTCAGAAAAAAAGTTTCGTAATGGAAAAGGAAAAGAATATATCACAAATTCGGTTTATGAAACTGTATGTGTTATGCGATCTATAAATATGTGTCACAGGACATATATTTTGTATGTGTAACCACAGATTGATTAGGGCACATTTTCACGTACATATGGAGACAGCAAATACATGGATAATGAAAACTGTGCCAGTTATGCATACAACTCTTTCATTACCCTATGAACATTTATAATGATTTACAAGGTTTCTGCTGGCAGTTACAACAAAATCCGCCATTCTAATAGTGATGTAGTACTTTCTTTCTGTCTCAAGTGAGAACAGAAAAAGTACAAAACAAAAATAAATTATTAATCACCCTGTAACAACAAATGTTCAGAATAGTAAAACTAAGTAGTCAAACACAACCCCACCTGGGCAGCACGCAGCAAGGGACTGATCTCTGTTCATAGTTCCACAAGGGCCCAAAGGGGGTAAGATTCGCACCAGATAAAACCTTGTTGGTAGTGGGATTTTCAAGGGAACCCACAGCACCAGGATCAGGGAACAGGCTAACTACAATCCTGCCTCTGGGTTACCAACCATATCACTCGAACCTTCTCAAAACGTCCCTGGCCATTTGTTCGTCCCTAAAGTCCAGCCTAACAGAATCTATGAGTTTATCACTGGTCAATCTAAGACACCCCACCATGGCATCCCTAGTCACAAATGCACTATCCCCAGAAGAATGGAGCCTAGGGCTGACATATATTCAAAAGGGCATCCTTCAGTTCACACCTTTCTAGGGGCAATTTGGTTACCCCATGAAGAAACACAGTGAACCTTCTTGGCCCCCCAGGCTTAGGCGAATACTTCCCAGGGTGGTGCTTTGGAACTGTAGGTGCCCTCTCACTGGGGCAATTGATGCTCCCAATATTAGGGGCATGGGCAGCCAAGGAAGAGGGCTTAAAGCTGGCAAGTGGGCCCCAGGAGGCTCTGGAGGTGCATTAGATGTTAGCGGCTGTTGAACCTGGGGCTGCCTCATCACTGTTGGGACATTTGTGGCGCCAAGAGAAATGATCAAATGAGGACACAAGGAGTGAGGCCCCACAGCGACAGTAGCAGTGCCCATGTGATCCCCAAACGGACCCTCTCCCTCCCTCCCGACCCCTCCCCTCCCCTGGGCCTCAATTAGATCTGGAAAGAGTTATTTTATAAGTATCAGTTCGGAAAAAACATGTTTACAAGAGGAGCTCCTGACAGTATAGCCCTCTGTAGGTGGTGATATAATATGATATGATATGGCATTTATAACGCGCCTATACACAAGTGTTGGTGGTTCAAAGGGGTGCAGCTTCCCTTGAGTCGAAGGCTTGGGAGCCCAAATGGGAGTTAGACGAAAGAAAGAACTGTCACCCGAATGCATTGGCAACATAGTCTCGCTCCAAGTGCTACATGTGGAGCTGGGGAAGGATTTTCCTCATTGACCCCTTCAGAATCCATGTCAATTAGGTCTGAGGCAAGGGATGGGAGAGTAGACGGGAGATGGGCTACAGTGGGGCGCAGGACCAACCGTGGGTCAGGAGCCAGGCAAGTGGTCCCAAGCTAAGGCATTGATGACATGCCAGCAAGCACAGTAAGATCCGGAGGAGGAACCAGTAGATCACACGGCTGTGCAGGTGTGGCTATGCCAGGGAGCAACTTCTCGATTCCAAAACCCAATATATCAGCACTGGCAACCACATCCATGCAAACTGGAGTCCCTGCGGTGGTAGGCAGACTCATGTTAGGTGCAAGATCAACTTGATTGGTGCTTGGGGTGCTTTCCGCAAAGCTTGCATCAAGGGATTAACCATGGTGTTAATCCCCACATGAAAATCAGCCAAGACAACCGGGCCTATTGGATCCCCCAATCAAAGCAGTGAGGTTAGGACCCCGGCAATGGGTAACCTCATTTAATCAGGGGTGTAACTGCTTCATGGGGTTGAGTGGGCTTCTGGTATTCTCGACGTTTAACTCCCTGGTTACTTCCCCCAGAGGAAAAATAATATCCTCAGTGGTGGCAAGGCAATGGCTCTACCAGAGGCATTTCTTGTGGCATGGCCACTCCCTTTTCTTCATGCCATCTTAATCTTGCGGGTTGCTTTGGGCTTTGGGTTAGCTGGGAGGTTGGAGAAGAGAGCAGACTTAGTGAGAAAAAGGAGGGGAAGGGAGGTAGATGGATGCTCCGTCACCTCCTCCATTTTAGGACCTCTGACAGTTCTTCAAGGCAGCAAACATCCCACCCCCCTAACAGTATCCACACCAACAGCTCTCACCTCTATATCGGAAGTCACACCGCGCCACCCCTCAGGCCGCTACAACCCTGTGGGATGCCAACACCCGGCACCCTTAATCCCCGGTGGGCTTCAGTCATGGCAGGAGTCTCCAGCAGCTTTGAAGAGGAGGTGGCATGGCCAAACATACAAGCTGCAGCTGGGCTCTACCTGGTTTTCCTGGGCAGCAGACGGGGCCCTGCGGGACGCCAACACCTGGCGCCCTTTATCCCCAGCTGGCTTCAGCCCTGGCGGGATACTCCAGCAGCTTTAAAGAATAGGGGCATGGCCAAAAATACGAGCTGCAGCTGGGGTCTTCCTGGGCAGCAGAGGGGCCCTGCAGGATGCCAACACCTGGTGCCCTTAATCCTGGCAATCTTCATACCTTTCCCTTATGCAATGTAGCCGCATCTGTTTCACTGGGAAAACGGGAAAGGAAATCGATGTTCCCCCGTTCTTTACCTTTTCTGTGTTCCACAGTGAAACAGTATGGTTGCAGGTCTAGAACCATCGCTTGACTCAAGGTTAGATTCCTTTTGTTAGCTTATCCATAATAAAGGACGATTGCCCATTTGATGGCAAGGGCCTCTAATTCCATTATAGAGTAGTTCTTCTCACGTGAGAATAGTTTATGACTAGTGATTAGGATGGGATGTTCTAACCCATCATGTATTTGTGATAAAACTGCTCCTAACCCTGTGAGAGAGGCATCAGTTTGTAACACAAATTCTTTTGAAAATTCCACTACTTTTAGGATTGGGTTCTGACACAAGGTTTGTTTTAGGTTGTTGTAATATGCATCGCCTCATCAGTCCAATGAATCTTCGGGGGTTCTGCAATTCCTGAGTTTGTCTGTTAACCTGGCTGTTCTATGTGAGAAATTTGGGATAAACCTTCGGTAATAACCAATCAAACCTAGCAATGCCCTGAGGTCTCTCTTAGTGTTGGGTGTGGGGGCACCTAGGACAGCTTTCACTTTTTTTTGCTGGGGCTGTACACTGCCATTCCCTACAAATAAGCAGAGGCATTTCACGGCCGATTGAGCCAGCTTACATTTGGATGGATTGGCAGTATGGGGGCATCTAGGACGGCTTTCACTTTTTCTTCCTGGGGCTGGACACTGCCATTCCCTACAAAGAAGCCGAGGAATTTCATGGTTGGTTGAGCCAGCTTACATTTGGATGGATTGCCAGTTAAACCAGCCTCTTTGAGGGTCCTCCTAATAGTAGAAAGATGAAAAAGATGGTCTTGTCAAGTTTTACTATAAATGACTATGTCGTCAGTATAGGCCTGACAGAAATCAGAGTGGGGCTGTAATTTCCTGTCCATAAGTCATTGGTAAGTGGCTGGGGCCCTATGCAGGCCAAAAGGGAGGACTTTTAACTGAAATAGTCCTAGGGGTGTTGAGAAAGCTGTCTTTTCCCTATCAGGTCCATACACTGGGACCTACCAATATCCCTTGTTTAAATCTAGGATTGATAGGAATGTGACATTTCCAAGTTTATCTATTAAATCATCGATGCCTGGCATAGGATAGGCATCGAAGGTGGACATGGTGTTAACCTGCCTGAAGTCTATACAAAACCTCAAGAATGATCGGGCTTAGTTACCAACACAATAGGGGAGGACCATGGACTTGAAGATGGCTTAATAATGTTTGCTTTCAGCATTTTTTTCACTTCCTCAACCACTGTTTGTTTTCATGCTTCTGAGAGTCTATAGGGTTTCAAATGGACCACTTTTCCCTTTGGATTTATGATATAATGATAAGTACCATGTACTCTCCGTGGTTTCTCACAGAATACATTGGGGAATGCCATAATAAGGTCCTTCAAATCTTCTTGTTTCTGTCTAGATAGTTCTTGGGGAATAAGCTCAGAGTTGTCTATCTCCTCCGGTACCAAACAAGACAATATTGAGGATGTTGCAGTGGTGGGATTTTCTTTCCACTCCTTTAGGAGATTTACGTGGTAAAGATGAGTCTTTTGTTTTCTATCCGGTTGGGCTATTTTAAAGGTACAGGTTCTCGTTTGCTCTAGCACCTCATATAGCCCATGCCACTTTGAGACAAGTTTATTATCAGATGTAGTTAAGAGGACTAATACCTTCTTGTCCTACTGAAAAAGATCTTAAATTCACTTTCTTGTCATAGATGGACTTCTGTTGGGCTTGAGCTTTTTCCATGTGAGTGTGGACTACACTCTGAACGAGTTGCATCTGTTCTTGCAACCGGGTAGCTGTCTGTGAGAGAGTAATATATGCCTCTTCTCTCTCTTCCCAAGTCTCCTGGAGCATGTCTAAGACATCTCTTTGTTCCCAGCCATAAAGTAATTCAAAAGGAGAGAATCCAGTTGAGGCCTGGGGGGTCTTTCTTACTGCAAATGGGGCCCATGGAATCATGCAAACCCAGTCCTTCCCCTCCTCAACTACCGAATTTTCGCAAAATCATTTTACAGGTCTTGTTAAATCCCTCTACCAATCCGTCCATTTGGGTGTGGTAAACTGAGGTTCTTAAGGTGGTAATGTGTAGTTACTCCTTGATTTCACCCATAAGGTTACTCATGATGTTGGATCCCTGATCCATTAGAATTTCCTTGGGGAAACCGATCCTAGAATAGAATGGTAGAAGGTGTTTTAAAATGTGCTGGGTTGCGTTGTTTCGCATGAGGAAAGCCTCTGGGTATCGGGTAGTGTAATCAATGATTACGAGAATATATTTATTACCCAGTGCAGAGGTTTCTAAAGGTCCAATGATGTCCATCCCAATTCGGGAGAAAGGGACCTTAATTATCGGCAAGGGGTTTAGAGGGGCAAGAAAGGGAATATGTGTGCTGGTTTTCTGATATATTTCACATGTCTGAATGAAGTTCTTTATGTCAGCATGAATCCCTGGCCATTAGAATTTCCCACTGATGTCACTTTGGGTTTTAGATTGTCCTAAATGTCCCTCTGTCAAATGAGAATGTGCAATCTCTAGGACAATCTTGCGATGGGTTTTGGGTATTAGTAACTGACTTTTACTTAGACCTTCTTGGGAGGTTTCCTTTCTATATGATAATCCATGTTTCAGGAAGAACAAATTAGGAATTTAGGTATTGCTTCCCCTTCAGAGACATGAGATAATGCCTCAAAGACACTGGAGGGCGTAAAAGTAGGGCTAGTTAATGCTAAATCTGCATGTGCTCACACTTTAGAAATACTTGCATTGATTGAAGAACAAGTACTTGATATTCTCTTCATAACAGAGACTTGGTTCACAGAGGTCTCACATGCAATTCTTCATAATTTAGTTCCAGAAAATGTCCTTATTCAGCATATTGACAGAGTGGGTAAACGTGTTGGTGGCATCGCCATTATTTCCAGGGAAACACTATGTATTTCTCACGTTAAGGTGATAGACTGGGGAAGTGATTCTCAAGTGGGGCAATTTACATTTGAGTTATACACTCAATCTGCTGTTCATGTAATTTTAGGTTACAGATCTCAGGGTGCCTTTAAGGATTTTCTGGAAAGTCTGGCAGAGGTCTTATTACTGGGGGACTGGAACTTATGGCTGGATGATCAAAGTCACACAAGTTCTGCAGAACTCTGGGATATCCACAATATCCATGGCTCAGCCCCTTAGGTATTTTACCTACTCATAACAAGGGCCACTGTCTTGATTTGATAGTAGTAAGGGGCAGTTGCATTGTATTTTTTAATAATATACCAATTTATTGGTCAGACCATTCACTGCAATTATTTGCATTAATGGTGTAACGCTCACCTGATTCCCACGGAGGCGCTGATCCCGGCTGGGCTGCTATCATTTCTTCAATTGAGAAGCGTAGAGCTCGGACGACTCTCAGGACTGGGCTTCCTCTTATCGAATGTCTGACTTGCAGGGTAAGTTTTCTGCATGTGGAAGAAAAAGGGTTAATCACCGTTTGATGGGATTCCTTCTCCCACCAATCGCCAGTTTCTCCCACAGCCTAGCTTTCTACTTGTCTCGGCGAGCTCTCACCTTAGGCGTATAAATGCTGATCTCTCCATCCTGCGTCTGGTGCAGGGGTGCGTGGATTCCAGTTACGTCACTGGATGAGTTCAGTGTTGAGGCTCAAGTCTTTTGCGGCCTTAGTTGTGGCACTGGTGCTGGGATGCCGAAGAGCGATGCCGCCGTTACTGCACGAGCGGATGCCCGTAAGTATACTGTAGTCTTTAGGCTTTAAAAGATGGGCACCTCAATAATGTCCCTTTTTCTTTGTTTCAGGCCTCGGGATGCTGTGGGCGTAGTTTTCCGTTGCCGCTGCACGTGCCGATGCACGTAAGTATAATGTTCGTTTGCCGCTTTTAATGGCACCTCTAATAATGTCCTTTTTCTAGTTTTCAGGTGCCGGGATGCTGCGGTTGATGCGGCCGCTTCTGCGCGTGCAAAAACTGGTAAGTTAAGATGAATGCGACTGCCTTCACCCAAACCCCTTTTTATTTATGTCCTTTGCCTTTCAGGTGCAGAGAAGCTGCCGAAGAGAAGGCCGCGGTTAGCTCCGTTGCAATCACGGATGGATCAGGTAAGCGGGCGCGGCTGCGAGTGAGTTGCACTTTTCTAACCTTATGTTTATTCTTTGCAGGTTTTGCCGGTGACTGGATTCCGGGATCTGGTAAGTATTGTTCTGTGTCTTTCTTCATCCAAAGGTTGCTGCGCGGAAGCTGAAGATGACTCTGGACCTGGAATGCAGGAGTCGACTCGGTGAGCGTCCTGCTGCTGCTGCAGAATAACGCGAAGCACGTGTTTTCCATCGGGCGTGGTTTAAATAGCAGAGAAGTGCTTCAGTGTGTGTTCTTCCACCGGTTCCACCCAGGTAAGAAAAGAGTTCCTGAATGGAGGGAATAGTTCCTCCCAGCCCTGATGGCTGAGGACTTCAACCAGACTGGATTGTTCTGGGTAAATATGCAGCATGATCTGCCTCAGGTAAGTCCACCCAAGCATTATTACACTGTTTATCAATATGAGCCCGGCGCCTATGGCGCCAGGACTGAAACCCTTCATGAACATGGCGCCAAAGGTGCCAGGACACGGTCAAAGGGCCCCTGTAGGGGTCTGCTGGGTCCAGAGTAGTGGAAGACAGGTCTGCTTCCGAGGGCGCTTGGCCAGTCCTGGCCCCTCGGGAGTAGTGCCCATGACAGCACCCCCCCTCAAGGCCTCTCCCAAACTTGTCCTCCCCGGGGGTTTTGGTTTATCGGGAAAGGTTCGGTGAAATTTCTGGACTAGACGAGGAGCATGGACGTGGTCATAGGGTTCCCATGACCTTTCCTGAGGTCCGTAGCCTTTCCAGTCGATTAGGTAGAATAGCTTCGATCTGATGATTTTAGAGTCCAAAATGTCTTTTACTTCAAATTCGGGCTCCCCATTCACTTGAATGGGCTCTGGAGGATTGGTCAATCTGGTTCCAGGTTGCATGGGTTTCAAAAGAGATACGTGAAATACAGGATGTATTCTCATATGGGTTGGCAATTCTAATTTAACGGCCACTGGATTAATTATGGCCGTAATTGGATATGGTCCCAGGTATTTGGGGTTGAAGGTGCGAGGCCCTATAAGCGATAAATGTTTGGTGGACAGCCAGACTTGATCCCCAACCTGGTATTGAGGGGCATTGCTTCGGTGTTGATCTGCTCCTTTTTTGTACCTCTCTTTAGCTTGTTGTAGATGTGCAGTCGCTTCCTTAAAAGCTTGGGTAATAACGGTGTGCAATTGATCCACGGCGGGTGTTCCAAGACCTTGAGGTGGATCAAGGTTGGAGGTTCGAGGATGAATCCCATACAAGATGTAGAAGGGACTCTTCCCGGTACCCGAATGAACTGCATTGTTGTAAGCATATTCAGCTATCCAAAGGATGTCCTTCCAGTTACTCTCCGACTGTTGTAGCATGCATCGTAAATATTGCTTGAGAGTCTGGTTTGTTCTCTCGGTTTGCCCGTCGGTCTGGGGATGATGGCTGGTCGAAAGTCTTACATCGATTTGAGCTAATCGACAACAGCTACGCCAAAAGTGGGAAATAAACTGGCTCCCCCTATCTGAGATTAGTACTGACGGGAAGCCGTGTAGCCGGACGATGTTTTCAAGAAATACTTTGGCTAAGACTGATGCTGAAGGTAAGCCTTTTAGCGGAATCAAGTGGGCCATTTTAGAAAACAGGTCCACAATAACAAGAATGGTGTTGTACCCGGAACAGGAGGGTAAGTCTGTGATGAAGTCCATGGAAAGGGTATGCCAGGGACACGGTGGGATGCCTAATGGTTGCAGAAGACCAGCCGGCCTCTTCTTCTGACCCTTGTTTTGAGCGCACACACCGCAGGACATCACAAATTCCTTTATGTCTTTTCTCCATGAAGGCCACCAGAAGTGCCTCTTCACCTTTTCTGTGGTTTTGGCAATGCCAGGGTGACCCTCAATTAATGAATCATGATAGCAGGAGATTACCTGTCTTTGTAAATCGGCGTGTGGTAGGAACAATCGTCCTTGGAAATAAGGCAAGTCATTGCTTACGGTGAAATCTTTTCCTTTTTGTAACCAGTTCAGTAAGTCTGGCGAGGTTACAAGTTGTTTAGTTTTTTCTTCAATATCCTCAATGGATTGTGAAGAAATCAGACCCACGATCCTTTGTTCAGGAATTATTGGTACAGGTTCTGGATTGGCAACGTTATCTCCCATTCCAATTCGGGAAAGAGCATCCGCTTTGCCGTTCTTGTTGCCGGGGCGATAAGTGATCACAAAGTCAAATTCAGCAAAGAATAGAGCCCAGCGAAGCTGTCTGGAGGATTGAGCCGTGGCGGTTTTCAGATACTGCAGATTTCGATGATCGGTGATCACTGTGACGGTGTGTCTGGCCCCGAGGAGATAATGCCGCCATGCCTTAAAGGCTGATTTAATCGCTAGAAGCTCTTTGTCTGTGATGGTGTAGTTGATCTCAGGCGCCAAGAACTTCCGAGACCAGAATGCCACAGGATGCAGTTGGTTAGTCTCTGGATCTCTTTGTGATAGGACTGCTCCCATTGCTAAGCTGGAGGCATCGGTTTCAACGATGTAAGGGAGGTCCGGGCGTGGGTGTTTCAGTATTGGCGCCGAATTTAGCCTTTAGCTCTTGGAAGGCTTGTTCTGCTTCTGCGGACCATTCAAAGCGTTTATTTTTTCTTAAGAGGGCGGTGATGGGTTGTACCACTCGTGAAAACTCTGGAATAAATCTACGGTAAAAATTGGCAAAGCCTAGCATGCTTTAAACGCCTTCCACAGAAGTAGGAGACGGCCATTTGAGGATAGCGTCTACTTTTCTCGAGTCCATGTGGACTCCTTTGGGTTTCAGAATAAATCCCAAAAATTCGACCTCAGTGACATGAAAAACACATTTTTCGAGCTTGGCAAAAAGTTTATGTTGGCGAAGTTTTTCAAGGACCGCCCTAACATGATTTCGATGGTCAGCTTCTGAAGATGAGTACACAAGAATGACATCTATATAGACGACAATGCAGACATCAATGAGCTCTCTGAGGACATCATTCATAAAATATTGGAAGGCGGCCGGTGCATTGCATAGTCCAAAGGGCATCACTTGGTATTCAAATAGCCCATACTTCGTGCGAAAGGCCGTCTTCCATTCATCTCCTTCCTTGACCCGTACCAAGTGATAAGCTCCCCGGAGATCAAGCTTAGTATAAATACAGGCGTTTTTTACCTGGTCAAGGAGTTCCGGGATCAGAGGTAAGGGGTACCGGTTTTTTACTGTTATCTGGTTCAGAGCACGATAATCTATACAGGTTCTGAGGTCACCTTCTTTTTTTGGTACGAAGAACAGAGCCGAGGATGCAGGGGACTTCGACGGACGGATAAAGCCATTGGCCAGGTACTGGTCTAAATACTGTCGCAGATGAAGCTTCTCAGGCTCGGTAAGGGTGTAAATCCTACTGCAAGGGGGAGTTGCACCGGGTAGCAAATCTATCTGACAATCGTATGATCTGTGGGGTGGCAAGGTGTTAGCCTGTTCCTTTTGAAAAACATCTTGGAACTCTCAATACTCTAGAGGTAATTGTGGACCGTCAGCCATTACTGACGCTAGGCCAATGTTGGGTCGTGGATAACAAGTTGGTGTGCACTCTGGGAACTTTATCGTCTTTGCTCGCCAATCAATCTGAGGATTGTGTTTCTCCAACCAAGGAATCCATAGAATTACTTGGAATTGAGGAGCCTTGATCACGTCGAACAAAATTACCTCCTGATGCCCCTCTTGGCCTAGTATCGTCACTTCAGTAGTGGTATGGGTCACTGGTCCGGAGGCGATTTCCGTCCCATCCACCGTGGTAATGACGTCTTTAACCACCTTTGGACAAAGAGGTAAGTTCATCCTGGAAGCCAATTCGCGGTCCACATAATTTGTAACTGCTCCGCTATCAATGTATGCCTTAATTGCATGCAAACGATCCGGTTGCTCTGGGTTTACGAATACCATTGGCATTATGAAGTGCGAGGTCAAAGAACTGGTTTTTACGCTCGGCAAGCGGACCTCTACACTTGTCGGGCGAGGTTGTTTCCCGGCTCAGGCTTTTCAGAACTCTTATCAGAAGCTCCCACTGTCTTCTTAGGTGGTTTCACCGGGCAATCTCGAAGAACATGTCCTAAATTGCCACAATAGAGACATAGTTGCATTTGTCGTCTCCTGTCGCGTTCTTTCTGGGTTAGGGGACCCTTTACAGCCCCAATTTGCATAGGTTCGATGGCTTCAACTCCTTTGGTGTGACTTTGAGGCTTAGGGAACACTTGTGTTTCAAACCTGGCTCGACCCGCCTTTCTGTTTTGTAGTCTGTGATCCAATTGGACCACCAAATCAATGTACTCTGAACAATCCTGAGGAGGATTCACTACCTGGGCAAGGACGTCTTTGAGTTCGCCACGCAAACCCCTGTGAAAAAGTGTGATTCTTTTGTCCTCAGGCCATCTGGTTTCCACGATTAGCCTATTGAATGATGCAATGTAGGCCAAAAGATCTTGATTGCCCTGTCATAGGGAAAGGAGTTCGTTGTCCAGGGCCTGCCCTTGGGAATGCCTTGCAAAAAGTCTTTTCATATTTGCCTGGAAGGTCGGGAAATCACGAAGGATCGGGTCATCCTGTGTAACCAGAGGGATCGACCAATCAGCGGCACTGCCGCTAAAATACAAAAGCACAAAGGCTACCTTAGTCTGGTCAGTTGGAAAGGCTGCAGGTCTACAAAGAAAGTGCAATCGGCATTGATTTATAAACACCGCAAACCTTTTAGGGTCAACAGAGAAGCGTTCAGGCGGTGCCAATGGCACATTTCCGGGTAGGTTGATTTGAACAGGATTGGCTGAAGCCGCTGGGATATAGCTCCCTCCTGAATTAGGTAGCAGGGTTTGCCCCGCTTGTGTCTGTAATAACTGTCTGGCGAGATCATTAGTTTGTTCTTTTGATATTATCAATTCCCTCCTAAGGGCATTCGTTTCCTGGCGGGCAGCATGATCTTCAGCTCTTAATTCCCCTAATAACTGGGCCAGTTGGTCTGTGTCGGAAGTTTCCATAGCGCCTGGGTAGGAGGTTACTGGTGGGCTTCGCGTTCTGTAACGCTCACCTGATTCCCACGGAGGCGCTGATCCCGGCTGGGCTGCTATCGTTTCTTCAATTGAGAAGCGTAGAGCTCGGACGACTCTCAGAACTGGGCTTCCTCTTATCGAATGTCTGACTTGCAGGGTAAGTTTTCTGCAGGTGGAAGAAAAAGGGTTAATCACCGTTTGATGGGATTCCTTCTCCCACCAATCGCCAGTTTCTCCCACAGCCTAGCTTTCTACTTGTCTCGGCGAGCTCTCACCTTAGGCGTATAAATGCTGAGCTCTCCATCCTGCGTCTGGTGCAGGGGTGCGTGGATTTCAGTTACGTCGCTGGATGAGTTCAGTGTTGAGGCTCAAGTCTTTTGCGGCCTTAGTTGTGGCACTAGTGCTGGGATGCCGAAGAGTGATGCCGCCGTTACTGCACGAGCGGATGCCTGTAAGTATACTGTAGTCTTTAGGCTTTAAAAGATGGGCACCTCAATAATGTCCCTTTTCCTTTGTTTCAGGCCTCGGGATGCTGTGGGCGAGTTTTCCGTTGCCGCTGCACGTGCCGATGCACGTAAGTATAATGTTCGTTTGCCGCTTTTAATGGCACCTCTAATAATGTCCTTTTTCTAGTTTTCAGGTGCCGGGATGCTGCGGGCTTTATATCTGTTGCCACTGCACGTGCCGATGCACGTAAGTATAATGATCATTGACCGCTTTTAATGGCACCTCTAATAATGTCCTTTTTCTAGTTTTCAGGTGCCGGGATGCTGCGGTTAATGCGGCCGCTTCTGCGCGTGCAAAAACTGGTAAGTTAAGATGAATGCGACTGCCTTCACCCGAACCCCTTTTTAATTATGTCCTTTGCCTTTCAGGTGCAGAGAAGCTGCCGAAGAGAAGGCCGCGGTTAGCTCCGTTGCAATCACGGATGGATCAGGTAAGCGGGCGCGGCTGCGAGCGAGTTGCACTTTTCTAACCTTATGTTTATTCTTTGCAGGTTTTGCCGGTGACTGGATTCCAGGATCTGGTAAGTATTGTTCTGTGTCTTTCTTCATCCACAGGTTGCTGCGCGGAAGCTGAAGATGACTCTGGACCTGGAATGCAGGAGCCGACTCGGCGAGCGTCCTGCTGCTGCTGCAGAATAACGCGAAGCACGTGTTTTCCATCGGGCGTGGTTTAAATAGCAGAGAAGTGCTTCCAGTGTGTGTTCTTCCACCGGTTCCACCCAGGTAAGAAAAGAGTTCCTGAATGGAGGGAATAGTTCCTCCCAGCCCTGATGACTGGGGACTTCAACCAGACTGGATTGTTCTGGGTAAATATGCAGCATGGTCTGCCTCAGGTAAGTCCACCCAAGCATTATTACACTGTTTATCAATATGAGCCCGGCGCCTATGGCGCCGGGACTGAAACCCTTCATGAGCCTGGCACCAAAGGCGTCAGGTCACGGTCCAAAGGGCCCCTGTAGGGGTCTGCTGGGTCCGGAGTAGTGGAAGACGGGTCTGCTTCCGAGGGCGCTGGGCCAGTCCTGGCCCCTCGGGAGTAGCGCCCATGACAAATGGCCAAATCAATGAATATCCAAGGTTCTACAGAGGCTACTGGGTTACTCTCCCGGCGTTATAAAGATTTAGACAATATATCGGCACAGGAAGTGATGAATGCACTTTTAGAGATCGATAATACATGGCCTAGTGAAGAATTCTTCCTTATTGGAACTAAAGTAATGGAAGTCATTTGTTCTAGGGAGGCACCTAAAAAATCCATGCGAAAGAGGATTTCTAAAGCATGGTTTACTCCAAATTTGATTCCTCTACGCAAGCAAGTTAGCCTGATAGGTCGGACCTGGCAAAGGCATTCTTCTGAAGAAAATAATATCAAAGCCAAAAGGGCACTCTCACTTTATAAAAAAGCTATTTTTGAGGCAAAACAAATGTTTCTCAATAAACAAATAAGTGATGCAGGTAATCACTCAAGAGAAATGTTTTCAATTATCTCTAAATTCCATATTCCAAGTAGTAGCAACCTTTCCATTCCCTCATCATTGGCGCAGGCCAACAGTTTTAATAATTATTTTGTGGAGAAAATTGCTGCACTTAAGAATAATATTGCAGCTTTGGATCGTATCCCTTTTTCCTCAGAACAATTAAGTCCTGTAGATGATATGAGGGAACATGATCAAGTTACTACTCTACGAAACCAGTTAAACTTTCACCATGTTACAGTTGAGGAGGTTTGTGTATTGATGAGGAATTTAAAGCCAACTAATGAATGCCTATTTCCCCTGCCAGTGGTAGCAGCCAAATGCATGGCGGTGGAAATTGCGCCTTTTGTCACACTATTTGTTAATAAATCATTAGATCAAGGAGTAGTGCCTTCAATGCTTAAACACACTACATTGACATCTCTCTTAAAAAAATCGAATCTGGATCCTTTCATTCTGCAAAATTATTGCCCCATCGTGGATATTCCCTGGACAGGGAAAATACTGGAGAAGCTGGTGACTCTTCAACTACAGGCATTCATTGAAGAGGAATCACTCTTGGATCCCCTGCAGTCAGGATTCCGTCGCAAATTTGGCACGGAGATGGCGTTACTATTGGTTTATGATGAGTGGTTGAAGGTGGCTGATCAGGGCAAGCTTTCACTTTTAGTGATGCTTGACCTATCAGCCGCCTTTGATACGGTTAACCATGAGATCCTCCTGGAAAGATTGAGGATGATTGGGAAAGTCTCAGAGCAAGCCATTTGTCGGTTCAGATCATTCTTGGAGGGGTGTCAACAATGTGTCAAACTGGGTGCCTATACTTCAGCCCCTAGTATGGTGGACTGTGGGGTCCCACAGGGCTCTTCGATATCGCCACTCCTGTTTAATTTGTAGCTTCGATTAGTTATGGAAATTCTGAGATGTCATGGAATTAATTTCCAGTCCTGTGCCGACGACACTTAGATTTTCATTACAATCGATAAGGTTAAAGAAACTATTATCAAGATTGGTGAATGCCTTCAGGAGATTAGCTAGTAGATGGCTTCAAATCAATTGCAATTGAATGCTGCCAAGACATAATTTATTCTGTTTGGTCCTGAGCATCTCATGACTACAATAAAGACCCAACCTCTTCCTAAGTTACTAGGAGTAGAACTTACATTCTCAACTAAGGTTAAAAACCTAGGCTTCATCTGGCAAAATAATCTGGGCAGCGAAGGCCAGGTTGGACCCAAAGTGAAAGCCATTTTCTACTCCTTGCGGCTCCTACGGCAAACACTATTTATTCCACAGGAAGACTATGTAGTAGGGAGCGCTTACGAATGGCCACCTGGACTACTGCAATTGTCAATTGGTGGGCATTCCAAAAAAACAAATCAGCAGACTATAAAGAGCGCAAAATGCAGCGGTCAGGTTGATTCACGACTTAAAAAGAACTGCTCATGTGTCTTCCTTTCATCGTCAACTCCACTGGTTACAGTTGAGGAACGCATAAAGTCCAAAATAGCGTGTCTGATTTTCAAATGTCTGAATAATATGGCACTGGACTATCTTAAGGACATGTTTAGGCACTATCAACCATCCAGATGTCTGCGCTCAAGTGACCAAGCACTGTTAATTATACCCTCATCTACATTTGTATCTAGAGGGGATAGAAGATTTTCAGTGCACGGTCCCAGACTATGGAACATCCTTCCTAGGGAAATGCAGAATTAAGACTATTTGCTTAATTTCCGGAAAGGCCCTAAAAACTTTTCTGTTCAAATAATATCTGATCATAGGGTTGTGACTAGAGTTCTATTCCTCTTTAGAATATGCTTATGAATACACTCTGTGCTATCTACTTTTAAACAACAAACACCATCTGCACCATTGAAAGCCATTGGTCCGTTTTGAGCGTGTTACACATTTTTCAAAATAAAAATCAAGAAACGGGCCCCCCCCTTTTCCTCTCCTTCTCCCTCAGGAATCACTTGTTAAAAAGCTTCTGTAAGTGCTAGATCATTTCACTGACCGAAGACTAGATAGGGAAGGAGGGTAGGTACTTCTTCCCTCTTTGACTCAGGGATAGGTGTTTCATCAGCCTCTCCAAAGCCTAAGCTACATCTCTGTTTCCTTTGGGTAACTTTCATCCTTAAAATGGGAAAATAGAGCCTTCTCCAGAATTCCCTGTCCAATTTTGTCCTCACTGTGTATTTCAAATGGAGTTCGCCATAGTACTGTAGGAAAACCTTAATGTCTCACTGAAAGGACATCTAGACCAAACTTCCATGCCAGGCCAGATTTGGGGCCAATCTTATATAACAACCTGCAGGGGGCATTAGGACTAAGTCAGTGGGAATCATCCCTCTTTTCCCTGGAAGGATAGTGGTTTTGCTACTGCTACAAATGTCAAAGCCTATGGATTCTTTCATGGCGGTAGAGGGGTCTGAGGCTCTGTGACTAAGTTTCTAAAATGATAGGGTCCCCCAATTTGTCTAAATTGAGTCGTACTGACACCATGTGCAGGGAAGGCATGGTATCACAAATATGACACCGACACAGCGGATACAATTTGTAAAACCTTTACTGAAAATGTTAGGGTCAGAGAAACTCCTAATTTGCCCTTACTAAGATTGGAGTAGTCTCAACCATCAAACGATAAACAAAAAACAGTCCTAGTGGAATCAGTCAAATCAAAATGGCCTATGCTAACAAAACCTAATGCCTGCCCTATCTCTTATACAAAAAGTGTAAAAATAGAAATATATGCAAAAGGAAAAATCAGTGCTACAAAAGAATGAAGGTAGTTGAATAAGCTCTCCCCCTCACGCTACACCTCACAGAGTAAGGCTGCCCCTGTAGGCAGGATGACACACTCTGGCTTGGTTTCTAACACTCTAAGCAGATCCAAACCGTGGATTGAGGCCTGCCTGGACTTCCTTGTTAAAGTCTCTTTCTTGACTTTCAAAATTGTATTCCAACGTACCATTCACAAAGGTCCCCCTCTGCCAGACTCAGACCTTACAGCACACAGTTCACATAGGTCCCCCTCTGTCGGGCTCAGACCCCTCATGTCACAGTTCAACACAAATTTTGCTGGTGCTCCCTTCCCCAAGGTTATTGTACTTTGGGTCTCCCTCAATCGGGCTCAGACCCCTTTCGGATGTCGAAGACTTTCGAATGTGAGTGGCTCTCTTTACAGACCACCGCAGGAACACTTCGACTCAAAGTTCATGTTTACTCTCACTTAATTCACTTTTGCTGTTTATTCGCTTTATAACTTCAAACAATGGACATTTTCACTGAGACTTTCAAATGGGCTACTTTCCTTCGCCAGACCACTCCGTTACTTAGTATCGCTGATCTCACAGCTGCCTTTTACTTCAAAGTTCAGGTCTCACCCACGCGTGCAGTCTTTTCTTGTGATATAATGTTGCTACTTCATTCGCTTTAACACACACCAGTCTCTCAGGTCGCTTGCCAACTCACTGGCTGTGTGCGCTTCTTTCTTATTTTGCAATTTCCCATTCACGAGTCAAGGTTAATATCAGAGGATTGGCCTCGCCTCCCCAACTCTGCAGTCCACCTGGAAGGGTCGCTGGTGTCCTTGAAACATAATACAATCTTCACTTGTGGGATGTGACTTTCTCCATGTGTCTTTTGCGGCCTGTCAGAGGCAACAAACTCCAGTAGGGAACCCTTGGGGTTGTCGCACCGCTGCTCTCGTTCCTTGGTCCATTTTTCTGCTCCAGTAGGTGTGCCTTTGTCCGGAAGTTCTGCTCATACTCGTGTTCCGCCTTGTTCAGAATATGTCTTTAGGTGTTGCCTTTTATTAGTGTGAGGAGAGCTAGTATCAGGTGTATGCACTTTGTGTAAAGTGCCTGACTTTGCCTGACCCATTTAAAGGGACATGTCCAGTACAATGTAAGAGAGTTAGTATGGTTGCTCTCAGTCAGCCTCTTCCTCGGCACAGTGTTTGTGAAAAAGGGGGGGGGTCAATTGGGACTTCAGAAAATCCTATAAAATAGGATGGGGTAGATGAAATACAGCGTTTCACCATCGGCTGTCTCACCCCCACTCCCCGAATACCCCTCACCCAGGTGATCCTCCTGCACGGGTCCACCCCCATGGTCTGGATCCAAACATGGTGACAATGCCCTGGCCACCTGAGAGAGAGATGCCCAGGAACTAGCAGGTGAGACACCCTCTGGTTTCTCACACTTGATACAGGGTTGATATCCCTTTTTTCTGAAGGGGCTCAGTAAACAGGTTAACCTCTAAAGGATATGTTCCGACAAGTCAACATCTCCCTCAAACTGGGCCACCACTGCATGTTGCAAGTGAAGATGCGTGTACTCCTCCCCCTTGCTCAGGCCATATCTGTCGTTTAAGTCTGGGAAGGTTATCAGGCCTTGGTCCCCGATCACCTCCCTGACAGTCGTAATCCCTGCTCTTGTCCATCTAGTCTGGTTCCCAACCTTCTGAATTTCTCCCAGGTGTGGATTGCTCCATAGCGGTAGTGCTCTCGTGGGTTTCCCCTTCCACCCATTACCTGGTTGAACTCCTCCCTTATCAAAACTAGTTTCTGCCCTGCCGGGGGAAGTAATACCCATCTCTCACCTCTATAGAGCACCTGTAACAGGTCCATGTCCTGCATTGTATCTAATTCCAGTCTTGTTTATGGGCTATCCCTCCTGCTGTGTACTCATATGTTTGCCACCACTGGGTAGGCTGCCCTGTAGTACTTCTTTATGGCGGGGAGACCCAGTCCACCCTCCCATACCGATCTAGTCAGGACTGTCAGTGCTATTCGCAGTGATTTCCCCCATACCACCTACCTCATAAGGATGTTAATTAGCTTGAACTGGTTAATGGTAATTCGCACCGGTAGATTTTGTAATCTGTATAGCAGCCGAGGGAGTGCTAACATTTTGAGTAGATTGACTTGCCCTAGCAGTGTCACTGGTAAGGGAACCCAATGTTTTGTATCATCTCGCAATTTACTAATTATCGGGTCCAGATTTATCGCAATGAAGGACCCCAAGTCTCTCTGCACCTCAATCACCAAATATTTGAATCCATCTATTTCAATCCGAAGGGGGAACCCTGCTGATACGGCCACTCGCCCCCCTTTGACCGTCGAGCCTGATCTTTCTGGTTACTCCAGATACACCAGGACATTGTTTGCATATAGGGATATCCTATCTTTCCAACCCCCGGGCCACTTGAACCTGCAAACACTGTGGTCAGTACGGAGGACTTAGGCCAGTAGTTTGATTGCCAATAAAAATAACAGGAGGGAACTTGGGCATCCTTGTCGGGTGCCCGTCTGCACCAGGAACGTGCATGACGTGTGACCATTTACTCTGACCTTAGCCAGTGGTTTCCGTACAATAGTGGTACCCACCGTATATATCCGGGCCCCATACCTATTTTGTTCATCACTGCCCACAGGAAGTTCCATCCGACTGAGTCGAAGGCCTTCTTCGAATCCAGGGCCATAAACACATGATCCCCATCTAGGGAATCCGACAATGCCAGTGCGTTATGTAGTGTTTATAGATTCATTCGCGCGGCCCTACCTGGCATGAATCTGCACTGGTCAGTGGATCAGTTTGCCGATCCACAGTAGTAGCCTCTTCGCCAGAACCATGGGCAAGATTTTGGTCTCCACAGAGATCGGGCGGTATGATGGCCAGGCGGTCAGCTATTTCCCTTTTTTATGTATGACCACGATATTGGCCATTCTTAGATCTACAGGGAGTTCCCTCTTTGCCCGGCATTCCTGTAGCATTCCCAGCAGATGATCACCTACTTCCTCCCACATGCATCTCCACTATTCCACCGGGAATCTATTTAGCCCTGGTGTTTTCCCAGCCTGCAACTCATGAATGGCTGTGGTTAATTCCTCCCTTGTGATCTCTGCCTCCAATTCTAGATGCTCCCTCTCCTCCAACTGTGGTAGGCAATACCAGTCAAGTATTCCTCGATTTCCCCAGTGGCTGCCCCAGGGGCCTCAGCATATAAGGCTTGATAATAATTGGCAAAAGCCTGGGTGATATCCTAACATTCCATAAGCTCTATCCCTGTACCATCTACTATCACCTGAACCCACCTCGTTCACTCCTCCCTCCTTTCAAGCCATGCCAATATCCTTCCTCCTTTGTCCCCCAAGTGGTAGATTCTGGCCCGTTTTGAAATATGCACCGCACAGGCTTCATCCGTTACTATTTCTTTTAGGTCCCTGACTACCTTAGCAAGTGTTCTCCTGTTGTCATCCGTTGGTGCCTGCGTGTGGAGCCTTTCAGCCCCCCGGCCTCCTCTTCCTTCCCCTGAATGTTAGCCTGCCGTTTCATCTCGAGACCCCATAAAACTGGTTGTGCGGTCCCTCTAATGCCCACTTTGTATGCCTCCCATATCGTGGAGTGACCGTCCACTGACCCCACGTTCAGATCAAAATATTCCTTTGTGCCCTCTACGAGTGCTTTCCTCACCTCCTCATTTGCCAGGTGGTACGCATTGAATCTCCATTGTCCTGTGCCTGCTCAGGCTTTCCCGTCCAATACTATTTGTAACGGGGCATGGTCTGACAACCCCCTGGGGAGCTAACGTACCTCCCTCACCCTGCCTGATACTGTGCAGTTCAACAGCATATAGTTGAGCAGAGCCTGAGAGTCGTGAGCCCCGGAGTAGTAGGAGAAGTGCGCCTGGTCCGGATGGAGGCATCTCCATATATCCTGCAGTCCGGATGTTGAGAGAAAGTACGCTAGCCTAGTACTGTCCTCTCCACCCCCAGAGGTGGAGCCCCTCGGGATCGTCGGTCCTTATCCCGATCCAGGCTTTCATTGAAGTCCCCTCCCACGATGGTAACCTTTGCTCCCTGAGTTGCCAGCAAGGCTTGAATATCCAGCCTGAAGGGCCGGTGGTGCGTAGACACTGACCATTAGAACTGATTCACCCCAAATTTCCTCCGCAATCCCAAGATATCTCCCCTTATCGTCCCTTGTTATACTGGTAACCTTAAAGGGCAGGGATTTGTCTATTAATATTGCAACTCCTTGCGACCCCCGGTGGTAGCCTGCATGTTTCACCACATTGAACTGCCCTCTTCCCAAGAAATGGCACATCAAGGCTAATGGGTGGGTCTCCAGTAGTAGGATTATCCCTGCCTTAGTGTCCTTAATGTAGTGCATACCCAGGCCCCTATTTATTTTATCTAACAATCCACGTCAAGCAATTTACTGTCTTACGTCCCATTTTTCTATATTTCTATATAATTTATTTCCTGGCTCTTGGGGTCACCAAGTTTGTTGCTTCTTGGTGCTGGTTGGTGACCCCCCCACATTTTGCATTTCAAACCATAATTCTCCCCCCAACTCCCTTCCCCTCCCCTCCCCTAAATAAAACATTTCCCCATCCCTCCCCTTACTTCTCCCAACTCAGAAGCATCTGTTACCCCATAACCAATAAACCACCCTTCTCCTTGACTTCAGAGACAGACTCTGTGTGGGGGGGCCACGCGATGTTGTCGCTCTACCCCTACTCTCATCGCCAGACCGCAATCAGTCTAGTTGCTTGTGCAGTTCAAGGTCGGACCTCTGAGTGTGCGGACCCTACCTGCAATGAGACCCATTAGTTCCTGAGCCTCTGTGGGCCGCCGTCCACTATTTAGCTTCAGGACCACCCTCGTCAGAGGGTCCCTCCCCCGGTCAAACCAAGTCTGGTTTTGCCTGGAGTCTTCTGCTGTGGTCTGTCTGCTGGGTGTTTTGGCAATGATTCGGCCCAGTCCCATGCTTCTCAGGCCTTGTTGAAAAAACAGACTCCCTTTGGTCCGCAGATTCGCAGTGTAGCTGAGTACATCGTTGCATATCTTATGCCTTTCTCCCTAAGATTCCTTTTTGTTGCTTCAAATGTCTGTCTGGCCTTCTGGACCGTTCTAGTGAAATCAGGATAGATTGCTCTTGCTATTCCGTTGTACTCTGGGGGCCCCTTCTTCCTTGCCATTTGAAGAACAACAATCACTTGTTTAGGCGGGCCTTCCGGTGGTGGCTCCCTTCCAGGCACTCTGCGGGCCCGCTCCATTGAGAAGAATATTGTTAGTCCCTGTGAGCCCATCCAGTCTTGAAGTAGCTGTTCAAGGGATAATTCCATGGAGGGACCCTTTGTTTTTTCCGCAGACCGCTCAGTCATATATTGTTTCAGCGTGAGTGTCCCTCCGCATTCTCCATCCTACTCTCAAGTTTCTCAATTTCTTCTTCTAATATGACGCCCTCGGCTTCCTGAACTCTGGTGGACATGTTCTTTAGATCTTGTCTCTGGAGTCCCACATCCACTCCCACCGAGTCTATTCTGTGTTGTAATTGTGTCTTTGAGTCTCTGATCGCCAGTAGGATTTCCTGTGTTGCTGTCATCATTTCTTCTTTACTTCTTGTTTCACGCCCCCTAACCCCCGGGTCAGATTATCCAGCTGCTTCTCCTGTTGTGTAGACATCCATCTTTGTCTGATGTCCTGATCTCTTAACTTTTTTTTGTCTCTTGTCATTTCCCTGGTCATCCAGATGCTGGATATTCGATGCTTGTTGCCAATCCACGTTCTCTTCTCCACCTGGGGCTATAGGTTAGCGCTCACCTGGTCCTTTGGTCTATCTCTTTGCCAGGGCTCCGTGACCCTGCACCTTCCTTTGCTGCCATCCCCTCCGTCCCATCCGGTGCCCCCCTGCAGCCCATCACTTGCCATGCTAGTACATATGAGACACTTCTCATAGACACTATTGAGTTGTTCAATAGGTCTTTTGCCCTTTTCAATTTTTTCAGATCAGAATATTTCTCACTTCAGGGCACCAGGGGCAGTGTCGACCAGCTTCTCTTGTTGCTGGAGGGCGTTAGGGCACTACACTCTCTCGCTTGTGCTATGCCCGCAAATGTGGATGGCAAGTCTCTACAAGTCTGGCCTGTTACAGTTAAGTCCCATGTGTGTTAGTTGGAGTGTGTGATGGATAAATGGTCTTCACTGCTCTGGTCATTCATTTGCTTCTCCTTTCCTTCCGCTGCCCAGAGATTTCAAATGGGTCTTTAGGGTCCTTCGTAGGGTCTAACGTGCACTGTGTAGTCTGTGAGTGGTTGGGGCAGGCATCAGCTCATTCTGCCAGCTCGGGCTGTGATCCAACTCCATCTTGAGCGCGCGTCTCACATGTCGTGCCAGTTTTTACTGCGTGATTTCTTGCTTTTTTTTCACATAGGCACCTTAGACTACCTCCAACTGTGCCCCTCACCTTCCTACAACAGTGGTAGCAAACTGAGGATCTGTGGTCCACTCTTTCTGGACGTTTGCGACCCTGCTGCATGGTTTAAGGGCAGAGCAACGTGGGAGCAGCTCACTCCATCCTCCGCGCAACAGCACCCCCAGGATGGCAAACTTTACTTTGGACATTCTGACGCAGACCACTTCATTAGTTATTTTTGTTGAGGCAGGGAAACCCCTCTTACAGATAGGGCTAGTTAGGTTTTCCTCCAACTCCCCCATTTCACTTCATAATAAAAAGCTGTGCCAATCAACATGACACCCTTGTGACGTCTCTTACTCTTAGACCCCCACAGTCTCCATACCTTTACTTCCCCTATGTTTCACTTCCCCTAGCATTTACTTTGTCATTACAGGTGCAGACCCTCTGCATCCCCATTCTTTTTTACCCCGGATTCTGCCCGCCAGCCACCCATTGACCCAAACCCTAACCTTTAGCTAACCTCAATCACATACATTGACTCCTTCACAATGTGAAGATGCAGGCAGAGTAAAAGCATGAAAAAGTAAATGTATGACAAAGTAAATGTCTGGTAAAGTGAAGGTAGATTCACTTAGTGCAGGGGATGTTTCCTAGGTGAAGTGCAGGGGGATACCGCTTACCTCATGCTTGGCTGTCCCAGAATTAACATTCTGGAGTTTAACTTGGGTACTATGCATAGAGATGTCCAGACAAATAAACTACCAAACTTCCAGGATTGCCGAGCACACTCTTGAGCCCATCATGCATCCAATATAACATTGTTTACAAACGTACAATTCTCTGACTCCTGCTTGAAAACACAATCCAATTATGACAACACTTAAGGTACATCTGCCTCCTCCTTTTTGCAGAACTATATTGCCCACCAAACAGGACTGACATGCACCCATGCTACCACAATGCATTCTACACCCAGTGCCTCTCACCTTCCCTGTGTTCGTAGAAACTATTTCCAACTTCCCCATCTTCTTATCTTCCACCCGCTCCTTTTCTTTCTTCAGTAGACTACAGTCTGGTTACCCCTGGTGGGGGCAGAGTTTGCCACTCCACGGGCAGGCCTAGGCGCTCTGAAACTGCAACAGTTTTGAGTTGGTACAGTATAAAAGCTTATTCACATAACATATATTAAGGGGTAGACACTAACAGCGACATGTTGCTTTTCTTGGGCGGAGTTCCTGTCCATTCAACTTTCAATTTCTTCCTGTTCTGATAGGTTTGTAGGGGATAAAGAGCGGGGCAGGGAGTGGCCTTGATGAT
This sequence comes from Ambystoma mexicanum, assembly GCF_040938575.1. Taxonomy (NCBI): domain Eukaryota; kingdom Metazoa; phylum Chordata; class Amphibia; order Caudata; family Ambystomatidae; genus Ambystoma; species Ambystoma mexicanum. Next base: position 1,264,326,229 of record NC_090934.1, on the reverse strand, counting down.
CTTTTGTGGTCACTGTGACTCTGTGGTAGACTGACTCTTCCACCATGCTTCTCAACAGACTGCTGTGATGAATCAGCAAAGATTCCCCCAGAAAACCTGGCCTAGGACCCTTCTCATATGGCCAGGGAAAGGCAGATGTTTTCTGATCCCAGCCCTGGGGTGGTGTTCTACAGGAGGATCACATGAGGTGGAGGGCAGGTCAGGAGGAATGGGAAGCCCCCTTGTTTAACTTTCCCCGAGACCCCAACTTTCTAATGGTTTATTGTAAAAAGAAATAAGAAAACCTAACTTTATCATTAGGGACTGCAAGTTCCATAATTCCCTAAGTACTGGGACGAAGAAGAGGTCTAAAGAAGTACAATGTTGAAGGAGTGGTCACCTTGTTAATGCAGATGACCCCCGCCTGAGGGTGAGAGAGAGGCTTACAAGGCCCCCTCAGTTCCAGGCCATAGAGAAGAGCAGAGGGAACAAGAAGCACAAGGAGTGTGTTTCGTGCCGGCTGCCCAGGCAGAAGCTGGAGGTGAGAGAAGACACCGGGACCACTGTTTGGCAGAAATCAGCTGCCGGTCCCGAGAGGATCTGTGTCTCCCAAATACTGAAGTGCAGAGGTTGCACAGCGGGAATCTTGCAAGAGGAAAGCTTGCCCTATGGAGACCTGTTCTGCAGAGGCTGAGCAACAGCAATCAAAAGCGGGGGAAGCTTTCCTTCCCAGGAGGCTGTCTTCGGTAGCTGGCATGCACCTGAGGGCCTCACGGCTGTCTCAGGTGGCTGAATCAGTCTGCCAGGTCGTGTGGATCTACAGAAGCAGAAGTCCTACAAGCAGCTAGTGGATCGGAAGGGCACGCCTTAGCCGATGAGTTCACAAGCAGGTATTGACCCCGGAGCGCTCCTTACCCACTCGCATGTGCAAGACAGTCGTTCAGCGACTAAGCAGCACTCGGGTGTGAGTGAAAGTTGTTTTGAAAGTACTTTTGAATACAAAACTAATGTAAAGCAGCAAAAGCAGCACTTGCATATGTCATGATTCCTGCCCCTTATGTCCCCAGCCCTCCAAGGTGTCAGGCTGGAGCCAGGCCACGATCACCTACATGGCCCTCAAGGGCCTCTCCAGCCCTCCAAAGACCCACTTGGGGTCAGACTTGGCGCTTGTGGCACCAGACTCACTCACTCCCATAGGATAACATTGGGGATTGGACTTGTAGTGCATTGATGCGGACAAGATGGATGCCCCCACATATTTCGGTTCCCAGAACTGCATGTGCAGTCTAGTCTTTTGGGTGTGGTTCAGCCCAGAGACACCTGGGATAGCCAGAGACTATTTAAGCCACGCCCAGGCTGAGAAACATGCTTTGTGTTTTCTGCACCTGCAGCGTGACACTCACCGTGTTCGGATCGGTCTCCAGTAGGCCTGCATCTTTCTTCTGCGCTCAGCTCCTGCAAGAACAAGAACACTTTTAGGAACAGCCTTACATTTCAGCGCTTCTGCCCATCATTCATCGCTCCTTCTGTTCTGCGGGCATCTTCGGCGGTGTCATTCCCATCCTGGCACGCCGCTTCCTAAGGAAAAGGGAAAAGAACAGAAAAAAGCATTAGTAAGCATTCAGCAAATCTTCGCTTATTTTTAAAGACTGTACGAGCTTGAAACGCTTACCTGAATCCCAGCCGCTCTGAAGGAACTCTGTCTCCGGAACTTCTCAACCATCTGCAAGAGGGAAAAGACACTCCAGGTTAGCGTGGAAACCTTCAGAGGCGCCGCATACCGCGCTTACTCACCGCATTTCTTCTTCATAACCAGCATCCACGCTGAAAATGTTGCAGCACCTAAAAGACACAGAAAAAGAACTCAGTTCAATACAAATACGAAAGGGTCGCATCGCGCTCTCACTCACCTTCAGTGCTACTCATCGCAGCAGCACGTCGCCATTCCCGGACGCCGGCCATCATCTAAGGAAGGAAAGGAATGAAGTTAGAGAACTGTTCAAAAGACTCATTATACTTACCTGTCGGACTCTTGCCAGTGAAGTAACTAGGCAGCAATGAGTCCCCAACAATCAACGCGCCCCTGCGCTGAAAGCAGGACGGAGAGCACACTTTCCAAGAAAATAAGGCCCAGTCTCCAGTCGAGTAGACTGCAGGGAAGGGTTTGAGGTCGTAAGAGGTCAGAACAGGCTGAGTGACGTCCCCGTGGATACCAGGTGAGCGTTACAGCATATGAGTGAAAGTGGTTCGCAACGTACTCTTGAATACCTAACCATTGAAAAGCAGTGAAATGTACCAAACCCAAATGACTGTAATTTTAAACTTGCGAGTCTGTGGAAAACCCAACATACCGGTGGGGCGACATTGTTAAGAATTCTGACCTACAAGCATTGCCTAAGCCAAGAGAGAATACAATCAAGGCAAATACAATCCATCAGATATTGCCTACGGCAGAAGGGGTCTAATGAAAGGTCCATAAATTGTGAAACGTTTTGCCCATACTTTGTCCAACATAAGGTAAAAGTAGGTATAAACTCACATTGCCAAAGCCAAGGAAGAAGCAGAATAAGCCTCTCTCGCTGTCAGTATTTGGTTACTTGTGCAGTCGGAAAACAAGAGTGGAAAAAAGGCTGCCCTTCTGCATAAAAGGATATTCAGAGGGAGATGAGCATTATTTACAAGAGAGTATTAAAGAGCACCAATGTGAATCTTGTTTTCTCTGAAGAGTTGTTAAATGTTTTGAAGCCACATACTGGTGAATACTGTGAAGCTGTTGTGAACCTTTTGCCAGTTGATCCTGACCACAAAAGCACTTGTTGTGAAAGACTGTTCGGCCAGGGGAGTATACCCAGATGGCAAATCTTTGGAGGAGTAGGACTGGCATGGGAGTAAACCAGGTGGAAGTTGAAGAAGTGCTAAAAAGTCCTCCTGACAAAGACAATTTATGTTGTTTGTGGTGCTGAAGGAAGAACTGCAAAAAGCTGTTACAAAGAAGTTGCTTTACTTTATGACTTATAAGTTGTGGCAGATCATCCTGACCAAGACAATGATTGTTGCTACTGATGAACTGAGAAACCTTCCTTTATCTGAGGAGGATACATCATATACTTGTTCAAGGAAGAGGAAGAGCCCATCAATTTTCTTTGTTGAATCACCAAAGTGTTGGAACTTTCTATTGACAAGTTGAAGTTGCAAAGAACTGTGTTGGAACTTTGTTGTAAAGCAGGATTTCCTTATTATCTTTTCTTGAACTGTGAAGCAGGCTCCAACTTAAATCTGGGGAAGAGGAATTCGGCCAGGTTTTAAGCAGAGACTATTGTTACATTACAAATGAAATCATTATTCTTTTTGAACTGCCATGCATTTCCTCATAAAATTATTGTATGTATAAGTGGGAGGGACAGATACCCTTTTGTTAGAGTGTTTTCTTTAGTTTATTTTAGGCAGGGAAGTCCTCATCAGGGTAGGGATAGTGAGGAGTTGGTCCAACCTTCTAATTTGATAAAATTGCACTTGTTGAGAAACCTTCACAAAGTTGTCCGCCTCACATTTCTGACCCCTCACACAGCTCTCAAAAAAGAAGAGAACGGGACATTGCATGTGTCCCCTCTACAACCCTTGCTGAAACTCTAGGCTACTTAGGGAAGGGATGAAGAGAACAAGTACTGGAAATATGCTGGAACAAATATAGAATATTCTGTTCTTAGAAGGATATGGCTTTGGCGGCCAACTTTGGAGTGGAGAGTGGTGCAATGCCTTATCCGTGAGGAGCAGGTTGGTTGCCTATAATGCAGCAAGCAAGGAACCCACACACGGGCACACGGAGAGAGACACACTTTAACCAGAAAATGTGCAACCTTCCTCAGCACCATTTTGTAGCATTAGCAGATGGGGACCAGCCATATGCAAATCAGTCTAGTACTGCCACTAATGGGAGCAGTCCAGACCGAACTGCCAGGCTATGTCCCCTCTGCACGGAAACACAAGTAACAGTAGACATGTTTTGCCTTGACATGTTACACTCTTAACAGCCTACTGCCCAAAGTGTTGGGAGTGGGAGCTGGACAGGGAGCTGGTCAGTGAGAACAGAAAGCTATTAAGTAGCTCTGCTACAAAACCAACATTAAAGAAATCCTTTGATCCATATGAAGATTGTAATGTTATTCTTTATGCCATCATAGTCCTCTTCGGTGAGATTACTTTTGAGCAACCAGGGGAAACCAAAACCCCATTATATTTATTCAATACCCGCCCATATACCTTCTAGACCTGCCCCCATATTCCTGCGGTCAGCCTGAGATCAAAATAAAATGAAGCAACTGGTGAATTTCGTATAGGTTTTCTTGAATCTTGATAGGACGTGAAAGAAATGTAAAATAATCAAAAGGCCAATTTAGAAAATGAAAAATAAACTGAGATCTTCAATAATAGTTGAAAATTGTGAAATTGTAGAACAAGGGCCGACATCTTTAAAGCACAACTTCTGCTTTGGCATATGAATGAAATCTAAGGAATGTCAGATTGCCAAAATATCAAGGGTGCTAGAAGTGACATCACATTTCCGATGACATCACATGACCTTTGACATCACATGACCTTTGACCTTAAGAATGTCACATCACTGTGTAGACATCTTGCAATAAGTATAACCTAATAAAATCGCAAATATTTACCAAATCAGACAAAGGGCTATTTGGAATAACCTTACATTTATTAACTAGTGTGCTGCCTTGAGGTCATCTGGCAGAGGAACATCGAACAAAACCAAAATGGGCCAAGGACACTGGTATAATATGGCAGTACAGGCCTTTATCACCACTGGTTTGCCAATGTAAGCCAATTATAACATCACATGATAGGCCTAATAATCTGATGGCAAGCACAACTACATGGCCATGCGCTGCCCTCATAGGCCCAGTCCAGAGCCATTTTGCCAAGCCTGACTTCCCTTGCCCAGCTTCACCTTAACCCCAAAACGCTTCAAACCTTAAGGGTATCTGTCTCAATGTCAGTGGGCTGGGAGGCTGGTGCACCGGAAATCATGCCACAAAGTTTAGCTATGTTCAGGCAAAGCTTCAACAGAAGCATCCAGCAGCCTTTTAGTCAAATCCCATAACTTCCCCAGAAAGCACAGAGTGAATGCCATCATGCCTGCATGTGCTCACCCATGCATGAGGTTCCTTATAAAGGGGTGCCTGCATCTTTTGCACAATAACAACGACCCCAAAGAGAATTATAGTCCAGGATTGTCAAATGCCATGATCTCCTAGTCTGCCAATCAGGCGTTGTTGTTGGCCAACTTCCTATCGAGAGCTTCTTGCGCTTTGAACTTCTGCTTGGGCCCTTCTCTTCTGGCCGACTTTTGGATCTCTACGTGTGCGATGGTCCCACTCTGCTCCTGACATTCTAGAGTGGTCATCACCATTAGCCCCTAGTGGCATCCCAGCAGGGCATTTCATTATTTTGAGTGTTATCTTCACTTATTGTCAACATTTACTCGCCCCTTTAATCATTTGAACATTTCTGGTATGATTCTCCACACAGCTTCTGTTGGAAAAAGTTTATTTTCTTGTCAGTGACAATGGAGGGGCTTGTCTCATACGAGCTTCTGCATTTTACTCTTTGGTGGCGATCTTTCACCAGGGCCTGGTCTCCATTCTTTATGCTTGAGGATTTAGCACCTCTCCTTTGGGACAGCTTCTAATTGTTTCTTTCTTTCTCGTTTGTTTAATCCCTTACAGAGACTTGGTTGGTGGCACCTTAGCTGGGTCTGCTGGAATATCTCCAGTCACTCTTTTTCTTAGCAGTCTAGAGGCTTTGTGAGCTTTCCATTGAGGCATGAGGTATACACCAATATTCCATCAAGAACTGACAGACAGCCAGTTCAGAGTGTCTTTTCAGACACACTGCTATCCATAGAGTGTTCTTTTCAATTCAGTCAATATACTTTATTTCAGTTACTAACCATATGTTATAGAGCTGTAAATATGCATACACATAATTGTAAAAGAGACAACTGAAACAACTTCTGGGAAACCAAAAAATCGATGTACTAGTCCAAGAGAATACTTAAGATTGTCTCGGTCAGGCTCAATCGTGGGAGATCCAACTGAAACAATTGCAGTAAAACCAATAGGTTGATGTACTTGTTCAAGAGATTAATTGATATACTAGACCAAGAGTATAATCAAGATTGTCTCAATCAGGCTCAGTCATGGGAGAGCCATCTGAAAGAACTTCTGTTAAACCAAATAATTGCTGTCCTAGTTCAAGAGAATAATCAAGATTGTCTCAATCACGTTGAGTCGTTGGAGAGACATCTGAAAGAACTTCTGTTAAACCAAATAATTGCTGTACTAGTCCAAGAGAATAATCAAGATTGTCTCAATCAGGCTCAATCGTCGGAGAGGCATCTGAAAGAACATATGTTAAACAAAATAATTGATGTACTAGTCCAAGAGAATAATCAAGGTTGTCTCTACGAGACTCAGTCGTGGGAGAGCCAACTGAAACAACTCCTGTTAAACCAAACAAATGTATGTACTATTCCAAGAGTATAATTAAGATGGTCTCAATCAGGCTCAGTAGTTGGAGAGCCAACTGAAACAACTCCTGTTACATCAATAAAAGGGACTTTGGATAAACATATTATGATCAATGAAGTCTACGAGGGAGCTAAAACACTGTAAATCACCTTGTTCTTGTAGCCGGATTGGGACATTTAGCAGATATGTACCGACAATATCATGCCAGTGCTTTTTAAGGTATATTGTGTATTATAAGCAATGTAGTGCATTAAAAATATGAAATCAATATTATGGATCTATATCATAAAGCGTGGTGAAATCAATTACCATCACCTACCATAGAAGCAGAAAACATTTTGAATGCCACTATAGAGCCCATGTCGTTTTATTGCCTTATTGCTCACATTTAGATAGGATAGTTGCCAATGTTTTCACAAACATGGCGTTGAGCCTAATGGATTATTTGATTCACCCCGATCGAATGGATTTATCCATGTCCATAGCACTTCTAACCGCCTGTCACATGTAAATTATACAGTATACAGTCTTCCTTTGTCTCAGGTCCGATGGATAAGCAAACATATAATGCTGATTCGTGGACTATCGAAACAATGTTTTAATTGGAATTGAAATTATTAGCTGTACACAAAGAACTAGGATAGATCTAAGAATATATCTCATCTTTTATATACAGGGCAGCACAGTGCATATATGCAGTGCACACACTACTAATCAGTGTTCTTAAATTTTCTTATGCAAATACGTTAATGGGCAAGAATACAATGATCAATACTATCATAAAAGATGGGTGGCATCAAGACAAAGATATGGAGAGGGACAGGGCTGTCAGAAGATGTGGTGAGGCCCGGGGCAAAACATTTGGTGAGGCCCCCTTACAATTTTTTGCACTCGGCCAGCGGCGGCATATCCGCACAAAGGAGACTTGAGAAATCTACCCTTGAGTTTGTGTGCAGGATCCCAAATATGGTTTATTACTACTTTCTCTACTGAAGAAAGGTTCATGCCAGACTAACTTTTTTATTATATGAATAAATATATATAAGATGGCTTTAGCTCTCCACTGCGCCACCTCCAATTCTCTGAGGGTCAATCACTTTTCCAAGCAAAGAGTTGAGGGCAGATCTCTTTCTTCGGCTGGGGCCTCCCTCTGGAAACAGCTCCCTGCCTCGCTGAAACTTGAGGAGAACCATCTCAAGACTTGTCTCTTTGCTTCTGCCTTCCCTCTTCCTCTCCGTTGCTGATCACCTGCCTGATCCATGCACTGGTCACCTGGTCAAGCTCTGAATTCGGGCCCAGGTCCCTGCCTGTCCTGTTGCAATCCCGCACTGCCTCTTGGCTCCCCTGCACTTGTGGTCTGTATCTGTAACCCCTACAGTCCCTACTATTGCTCTTATTCTCCATCCGTTGGCTGCAGTTATGAGTACTCACACTTGCCACCAGTTGGCTGCACTCTTGTTTCTCCTTTGTTCCTGCACTTCTGCATCCTACCCCACCCTCGGCACTTCTTCCCTCCCCCATTCCATGCTCTTGCACGATCTGAAAGACACAAGGCCTAGTAAGATCTGTGTTTTGTCCTACTCTTTTGTTTCTCCCTCCTTGCCTTGTCGCGCCTAGAAACACTTGCGTACAGGCACGTTATAAATGCCATATCATATCATTAAGGAGCACATCATACACAGTGACAAATGATGTACAGTGGAGGCCGGTACATTTCTGAACTTAAGAGGCTTAAATGTTTGTTCCAATTAGTCAAGATCAACAGAGCACAGTGAGGGAGCCCAAACCAAACAAGGGTGGCTTGGGGGGGGGGGGTTCTCACTCCCAAGAAAATGTTTGAAACATTGGGTTAAAAGTATGCATTTTACAGCACTTTCTTTGCAAAATTGGGTAGAAATCCACGCAGTTTGCAATTGGTTTTGTATGGAAGCACATGGAAATTCCCAATAGTTGCAAATCACAAATTGTGCATAGGAACATTTTCCAATACATTTCATGCCGCCTTTCCACGCGAGATATGCTAGTATAAACATATATTCATGCTGGCTGTTCTAATTATGTTGATGCAGGCTGCATCAATATTTGCCATTATTACCATATACGGATTCCCAACCAGTAAAAATGCCATGCCACAGAAAGTATATCCAGGCTGACTGTGTACCATAAGTGTTACTACTGGCTAGATTGGCCTACATTCAAAGTGGGCCAATTTAGCCAGGTAGTATGTTTGCTTTAACCTTGATGCATAGTCCTGTGCATCAAGGGTAAAGCAAAAAGAGCACTGGCAATGGTAACAGTTTGGGCATTCGTGTAGGCATGGGAAAGGCACTTCTGTATTGGTATTAGCTGGCCATTGATAGTGCCAGTGCAAAATGGTTTGAGTACCTGAGCAGCTAATAGCAGTGCCTCGTAAATGCCTAATACTTATACACAAGCCAAAACTGTTGGCATTGCCAATGCTTATTTTTAAAAGAATTTCAGCGAAAGACATGCAGGGTGTTTTTAAATTGAGTGGCTAAAGGCAGACCTGATTAAGACATTTTTATTACACCAGTTACGTGTTTACAACTCCAATGAAGTCAGGAACTCTCAGATGACTCCTTTGAGGAACACTTGCAGGCACATTGAGGGCTAGGTTTGATGGCAAGGCATGTTTAAAACTAGCTCAGTGTTCCAGTGAGGAGGTGTTTTGGGTGGGGAGGGCAGGAACTGGGTGAGAATTGCCATAGGCATTAGCATGGCCATGAGAAGTCACTTCACTGTTAGCACCTGCATTCCTATCCATACATTTTTAGGTAATTGAAATCGTGATGTGGGGTTAGCACTTGCATGCTAGGGGAGTGATTAGAAGGGAAGTGGTGACATGAGACATCTCATTCTCACAGCAGTCCTTAAGTGTGATGTTTCAGAAATGAAGGCAAGAGGTAGCTGCTTGTAACATTGAAGCTTCACCAGAATAGTCTCATTTGAAAAGTGGAAAGATTTTAGGTGCCCCCACACAAGGAAGTTTGCCCCTTCCTCACAGCTACTGACTTTAGCACATCTCCCAACATTTGAAGTATTAGTCCCCTTTGCCCCCTGACATTTTAGCCTAGGTGCACCTCTGATGCCATGAACCCACCCCTTAATGAAGTGGCCCCCAGGGCGGCTACATTTAGGGGTGGTGCTGAACACACACTCACAAAAAACACTTTCACCCATGCATTCAACCACCAGTTACACAACTCCATACATGCATGTATACATAAAACCAAACACAGCATTGACACACACCTCAACATGCATGCATGCATTCATACATACACATATACATACTAATTTAATTTAAGTACACATATACACTTTTAATTTAAAATAGAAAACACTTACCTTACCTCCATGCACCCTTAAAAAGCATCCATGCAGCCGACACGTAGACATGCTGCCTGACAAGAGAGAACTCCTCTCCCATCAGTCAGCGTGGTCTCGCTGAGCAACGTGAACACACTGATTGACAAGCGAGGAGTCCTCTCTAATCAACATGAACACACTGAGTGACAGGAGAACTCCTCTCCTGTCAGTCAGCGTGGCCATGCTGATCAACGTGAACATACTGACTGACAAGAGAGAACTCCTCTCCAACTGACTGACAAGAGAGAACTCCTCTCCAATCAGTCAGCATGATCATGCTAACATGAACACACTGACTGACAGGAGAGGAGTCCTCTCCCATCAGTCAGTGTGGTCACACTGACAACATGAATACACTGACCTACAAGAGAGAACTCCTCTCCCATCAGTCCGCGTGGTCACACTGACAACATGAACACACTGACTGACAAGAGAGAACTCCTCTCCAATCCGTCAGCGTGGTCATGCTGAGCAACGTGAACACACTGACTGACAAGAGAGAACTCCTCTCCCATCAATCAGCGTGGTCACACTGACAACATGAACACACTGACTGACAGGAGAGGTTTCCTCTCCTGTCAGTCAGCGTGGTTATGCTGAGCAACGTGAACAGACTGACTGGCAAGAGAGAACTCCTCTCCCATCAGTCAGAGTGGTCACACTGATAACATGAACACACTGACTGACAAGAGAGAACTCCTCTCCTGTCAGTCAGCATGGTCACACTGATAACATGAACACACTGACTGACGATAGAGAACTCCTAACTCATCAGTCAGTGTGGTCACACTGACAACATGAACACACTGACTGACAAGAGAGAACTCCTCTCCTGTCAGTCAGCATGATCACGCTGACATGACCACACTGACTGACAGGAGAGGAGTCCTCTCCCATCAGTCAGTGTGGTCACACTGACAACATGAACACACTGACTGACAAGAGAGAACTCCTCTCCCATCAGTCAGCATGATCACGCTGACATGACCACACTGACTGACAGGAGAGGAGTCCTCTCCCATCAGCCAGTGTGGTCACACTGACAACATGAACACACTGAGTGACAAGAGAGAACTCCTCTCTCATCAGTCAGCGTGGTCACACTGACAACCTGAACACACTGACTGACAAGAGAGAACTCCTCTCGTGTCAGTCAGTGTGGTCACGCTGAGCAACGTGAACACACTGACTGACAGGAGAGGAGTCCTCTCTTGTCATTCAGCATGTCCACGTTTTCAGCTGAATGACGGGAGGCAGCAGAGCTCACTTCTGAGCCCTGCTGTCTCCCATTATTTTGCTGTTTGTTGCGGAGCCAAACGGCTTCACAAGAAACAGCAAAATCATTGCAGGGGCAGCACAGTCCCCCGTGTGAATAAAGGACACGGGAAACTGTGCTGCCTTCCACGTAGGAGGGGGCCGCGAGGCCCCCAGCAAGCGCGAGGCCCGGGGCAGTTTGCCCCCCCCTGACCCCCCTCGTGACGGCCCTGGGGAGGGAACAAGTAAATGGTCATTCACAGTATTTGTACAATACTCCAACACACTCATAGACCTCACACTAGCAAGTACACACAGACACACACACACACTTACATTCGCCCACCAGTCAAGCACCCATACAGATTCTCTGTCATTCACACAAGCACCCAGAACAATCACACTGCATTTTCACTCACACCTATGCACACTAGTCACACTGCCTTCATTCAGATCCACCTACTTACAAGCACTCCGTCACATAAATACATGCACTTACACAGACACTCATTTGCATGCATACATTCATACATACATACATTCAACGCACACACGCATGCACACAGACAAAAAAGCTTTTCCCCTCTTACCTGATTCCCTCCTGACTGGACAAGATGTCCCCTACTTAGCTGCTCTCTAGGCCTCCAGTTCCCGCACTCCAAGCAGACAGGAAGCAAGAAACAGGGAGAGCTTCCTGGTTATTGACATGCGCCCAGGAGCCAGAGAGCAATCCTTGCTAACTTGTTCTTAAATCCTCTCTATTTTGTGGCATGTGCTTTGAAATAAACCGTTTCCCTGTGATGTTTGCAAACATTCTCAGGGGAATAGAATTATTAAAATTGATGGGAAATTAAATTAACAAATGCATTGTGTGTTTTATCTAACCATATTGCACAGTATTTAACGGTTGTATGTGATTTTACCGACCCAAATTTCAGATTTGTACATTTCAACGCGACCATAATACCGGAAAATACTGTTTTTTCTTTTGCTTTTTTTAATATGGGGGATCCCAAGCCCCCTGTTCTTTTACACTCATAACACCACCCCAACCCGACCCATTTTAACCCCTCACCCCACTACCCATATATATTTAATTAATATTTCCAGTGTTTTTGGGTATTATGTACTTCGGTGACATGTACGGCTCTGTTTTGTTTTCGGTAAAATGACTAGGTTCTGTATTTAACAGCGATCACACCTCATATGTTCGTTTTGTTTTTACCGGGGATCATGACCCCCACAAAGCAAACAGGTCTATCATTAAACCTATACATCTAAATTCACATTCTGGTTAACATGTGGATGCTGGATTGCAATGTATGCAGCTGATTGGAAACCCTGCTCACTTATTTCCAAGGGCATTCTGCTTGTGGGCATGCCGCCATTTATTCCTTCAAACACGTATAGACAGAATCCTGCCTTTATACAGTACAATAAGATGTTGAATACTAAGGGAGCCACACCTGCTGAAATCTCACGAGCTGGACTCAAATATAAATGATCTTCGACCCATAAGTGATTGGACAATCGTTCATTTTCACAAGAAATACACAATTGATATGTAATATGAATGCCCATTATTTGTCGTGCCTGATCACAAGTTGGGCCATATGATATGATATGATAGGTTATTTATAACTCGCTTAGTACCAAGATGTTTCTAAGCGTGGACCTGGGGATCGAACCTGTGTTGCTCCGTCTCGTCTTGCTTCCAAGGTGAGCACGTTGCTGCTGAGCTATTAAATGTGGCAGTAACGGTGTTACCGCTGCATTTAAGGGGCCGCCCAATCTCGAGTCTGGCGTGATTACCCACAGCTCAGAGCTGAGGGTAAAGATGCTGGAAAAATTCCCTTTTTCGATGCAATTACGTCTGGCGATATTGCCGTGCAGTAATTGCACCAACAATTTGCCATTGGGACAAATGGACCCAATGAGGAATGGGGACTAAAAATTAGCGCCCAACCCCTATCCAGCGGTAATACCACCGGACAGGTGGGCGCTAACGCTAATAAAGTTGGGTGGTATCCCAGCCGGGATATCGCCGAACTCGTGGTGAGGCCCAAAGGTTCTGCTTTTCATTTGTTCATATTGTTATGCATGTAGTAATGATTTCACAACAATGAAATTTGATTGTAAAAGAAAGAATTGTGATTATAACTCCTATTTATGCTTACTAACATTTACAGAAGCGATTGTCTCAAGCAGCAAACTATCTAACAACCTCTCACACTGCAGCTCATTCTCTAGAGTCCCTCAGTGTTTCTTTGGCTTTTGGTTCAGGGATTGGGTCTTCTTGTCAACTGGAGAACAAACAGAGAAACAGTTCCTGCTGTAGGGCAATGGCAGAATGCTCGCACAAATGGCTGGTCCTAACAAGTAGTATACCCGCAAAGGGTAGAGTTCCCTGTTTCCAAGGTGCCGTGATGCTCACTCTAAAAGAACACACTTGCCGTGCCTTAAGGTCCTTTGTTCAGTCAGGCGCTAGTCATACTCCGGGTTCCCTTTTCTATCTTCTTCTCAGCAATGCTTGCACACGGAAAAGACTTGCAAGGGTCCAAAAAACGAATCTCAGAAATGAAGCATGCCCCCCATTAAAGGGATGCCTATCGGAGGGAGAAGCCTGCACATGGCACAAATGTGTGCTTTTGCGCGACAAGTTTCTTTGGCAGCATGCACTGTTTCAAGCCGAAATCTCAGAATGTCGTTGGGGAGAGTGATCAAAGGTAATTAAATCCTTTGTACCCCACAGTTTTGTTTCAAGTAGAAGTCTTCAAGTATGAAACTCTTGAATAAAACTGCCAACACTCTTTTTTGTAACTCTCGATAAATCAAAGATTCAAAGGTCTCACGAGTCTGTACACTCCCCTATCTTGTCTTCAAAGAGCTTCTTCTAGAGGGGCCCTTCAGAAACCCCAATGAAACCCGCAACCTACTGTTAGGAAAGATTTCTTAATTGTGGGTAATTTTCCTTCCATGTGGCAACCCCTAAACTTTTTGCTGTTGTTTTCACCATGATCTAGACTTTGCCAGAGAAGTGCAGCCTTCTGCCGCACTCCTCTGGGCTTTCGCTCCATTCTTACGGGGAAACTGACATGCCCTTAAGACAGTCAGTACCGGGAAACGCTGTTTTCCATAGTTTCTTTATCATGTTGCGGCTTTCGTGCAACATGACACAAGAGGGCACTGTAAGCTAAGTTACTGCTCTCTTGGGTCTCTAGTCTTCTACAGGCCCTTTATACTCTTTTTGGATTGTAACTGATCGGTGCAAGTGAATCACGGACGGGAATGGTGGCAGCGATTGTTTCTTGTGTTTTGAGCTCCTTTTGGCGTTTTAAGCGCGTTTCTCACGCGTAGCCCAAAATGGTGGCCTGGCTCCCAAAATGGCCAGACCACGATGCTCCTTTGTCCTGTCCGATGACCGTCTTGCTCCCTTCACCTTCCCCAGGTCGAGCCGACCCGGGGCCTTCCTTATTTGGGCATGTACTTTCCCGCGAAACACAGATGCTTTCGCGGGCTTCTACAGGCCTTGTGTGTGCCTCCAGGATGTGGGCTGGGATGTCTGGTCCCAATACACATCTTGGGTGCCAGAGAGTCTAGGGTGGTGTGAATGCCTGGGACCACCGTGGTCCGTGATAGGTCCACATATGGTGTGAGTGTTGATGAGCGGATCTCCCATTGGGTCCTCTCTGTTTTGGCGCGAAGGGAACCGTGGATAAGAGGGGGCTGGAAACACCACTACCATGTCGATCTCCTGAGTTCTCACGAACAAAGGAATACAGGAGCCAAGTATCCTGCAACCACGAGGCTGAACCGAGGAATCGCTGGTGACCCGCTGAAGGACTGCTCCTCTGCACTGCTGTCGCTTTGTGAAACCCTTTTTACCTCTGATCGACCCAGAAGGCCTGTACTGGTACTTCGACCCTTGGAATAGCGGGGACAGCTATTCTCGGCATCTTCACCATCTCCTGCACGTAAGCCTTCGGAAGTGTCTCTGGGCCATCCAGCAGACTGACCAGCCTACCCAGGAGTCATGCTCTGTAACCGCCGCCAGGTTGTGTGGTATTTCTAGTCCTTGTCACTCTCACACGATTCGTACACTTGGCATTCCCAGGTCTGAAGTGAGTAGTGTACATTTGGCTGAGATACACACGGCTGCTCCGTTGCCCTGCTGTGGTAACAAACTGTGCGGGTTCACTTCGTTTGGGACATCTTTAACTCAACTCTGCTGCTGCCTAATCTACACGATGACAAGAGGTCCCCTGCTCTCCTGAACCTGCCAGCACTGAAACTGACGCGGAGAAACCTGGGTCTGCTTGCATCAGGGACCGGTGAGTAGCATAGCTAGGAACTGGTCGCCCTCCTGCAGGAGCCCATAGCTTTTCCCCGCTGTGTCAAACAGCACACCTTTCCGTACTCGCCCTCTGCTTCTGCCCACAGTGGAGGCTGCGCATGAGTCGCGGAACTCTGTTCTTCTTCATTTGTGCACCAAACTGAACTGCCTGATTCCCTCGAAGAGACTCCCCTTTTTGCCCGTTGGCACCAGCGTGTGCAGGCACTTTTGAGCACAAGGCTCCACTCTTCGTAGGGCTTGGACTTCCTTTTAGTTAGGTGCCTCTGAAGGCGGACTGGGTCTGATCATTATTTCGCACTGCCTGTTTTCCTCCCCTTCTAGGTGGACTACACATTTTGTGCATCCAACGCTTTAGACTCGTTTGTATTTGTATATATATTGTTTTGGTTTGGTATGTGTTGGTTTACTAGAGTTTTATTGTGATTTCTCGCTACGGTCATTATTGCAAAGGCCTTGGAATAAATGTGTATATATTTTTAATATAACACCTGTTTGGAGTAGTTTGTAAGTGTCCTTGCTTTGTGTGCTCATTGCGGGCTTTCAATCACCCTCACCCCTCTTGAGACCTAGTCTTGACCGCTGCGATCGCTACCCTGATTGGTCTGGCTTGTCCAGAGGTTACCCTGTTCCAAGTAATTAGGTTGGCCTTCTGAACCTCTGCGCCGCCAGGACAGAGTTCAGAAATCCGTCTTAACATCTGCTGGAGTGAAAGTGAAAGGCAGTTTAGAATGTCTTTCAACATTCCATACAAACCAACAAGAGGAAAGTAAACCAATCAGCTTCTGTCTTCTTCCCCTCCAACTAGGAAAAGGATACTACCTCCATCCAAAAGAGGAGCACTAACGGAAAACGGCAAATGCCAAACCACTCTTCCAGCACTTACTCCAGAACCCTGCACCCAGACACTTCCAGATTACCTTTACCTAAAACCTAGGGTAGCCCCGAGTGTAAAGCTACCATTCACCCTTCACTCTCTGTCACAACGACTTCCTTCATCTAAGGACGCCTGGAGGACCTGCTAGTGAGTATTTCTATCAAACCTTCATGTTGTGTAGTGTCAAAGGCTTCTGAGAGGTCTGTGACGAAGTCTGCTATCTTGTTCTTGGACCTCCTGGAGTGTGACTCACTGGGCCCCGGCACCTCACCGAGCAAGTGGATGATGGGACTGGGGGGAAAATGGGGACAACCACCAGGCCTCTTTCCTTTAGTCCCAAGCACTTGGCTGTGGACAGTCACACTAATTACACCAAAGATTCCAGAGCTACAACATTAGTTACCCCATCCCCAATAGCAGAATCTGGAAAGCTTCACTGGGAACCCTGCAGCCCTGCCCATGTTGCCGTACCAGGCCCTTTAAGGGAAAAGGCTTCTCAGAGTCCTAGTAACTTCAACGTATGCCCAGAAATATCAACCCGCTGGCACAAGAGAGACCCATTTAATAAAAACCCAGTGCACTGCTTTGAACGCAGGAATCTGGCTGACAGGTCATCTCAACTCTGGTCCTTTCAAACCAATGCATGTGCAGAGAATGTGTTGTTCCCTGACATGTGAGGCTCACGCTGGGGATATCATACCATTCTACAGAGGATTACCTACAATGACAGTGGCCCTCCATTCCCCAAGTTGGGAGACACCCAGCAGCGACATCGAGCAGGGCATCCAAATGTTGCATTTTGAACTTCTGGCCGGCACTTCAGCTAGTGATTGTTACCCCGGCCCCAGCTCAGCCCATGCAGACCAGGAAAAGCATGGGAACTGTTGTGCCTCATATACCTTTGACCCAGCAGTGTCAGCCTCAATCTGGTCCAGGTGTGACCACAAACAAGAGCCAATCAGAGCCCTTACTCAATTGCCTTCCCCGGGTGCTGATTCTCATGAATAATCCCAGCCAAGGGAAGGAGGGGTGAGATTATAAAAGTCAGAAGCCCCAGTTACTGCGTGTGCGTTGTTGGAGCAGGTTGCGGATGGCAATTGGGCGAATGTGGAGCAAGATAGAAAGACAGTGGAGGCTTTTGGAGTTGAGCGTGAGCAAAGGGGCCAGGAGAAGGTGTGACGATCTGGAGGAGGTGGTAGTAAATGGTGGTGGTAAAGATCTCGATGTAGTGGTAGTTGGAGGAGCGATTGAAGATCTGCAGGAAGCAGTAAATAGAGTATGTGGTGAAGATCTGTAAGAGGTCGAAGTAGAAGGAGGAACTAGACGGGGCAAACGTGGAGAAGGTGGTAGTCGAAGAAGGTGATAAGGATTGAGAGGAGGTTAAGAAATGGAAGTGGTGGTGACAATTGAAGGAGGTGGTGTGGAAGTTATTAAAATCAGGAAGTAATGAGGCGGCCAGGTCGGGTTAACACAGGTGAAGATAGCAGTAGACAATAACATACCTTGCCATGGAAAACAGGAGGAGTAGAAAGGAGCTGGGAAAAGAGGGCATACAGGCATACTTCATTAAGGGTGGAGGGGGGCCTTGGGTGTAGAAATGGATAGTGAGGCTCCTGGCTCCAACTTTGTCCCCTCAAGAAGCTTTAGTTATATCTCCAGCTGGTGAAGGAGACACAGAAGTATCTCAATGTGGAACCTTGCGGAGCAGAAATGAGTGAGAAACACTTGTTGCTATATAGTCCTTGATACAGGACCTGGGAAACCCTTCAGGTAGTCAGTCAAGTACATGAGGATACCACCATGTGGGCAAGAGCACTAGACACCCAGATTGAGAGGCTTTTGGTTCCATCCACTGTATTCTGCGACAAAGACTGTTAACCTCATTCCTCTAGTCCAGTCATTTATGCATCCCACACAACCTCTATAACAGGTCAAAGAGAAACAGGGCTGCAGGGCAGCAAATTATGGTTGAGATTGGACATAAACAGTTCCTTGATATGCCTGAGAGCATTTTAAGTGCTTTGGAAGGGCCAGAAGCCATATTTGCACCGTTGGAGGTGGTTGGATTGCAAGTCTTTAGGGAGTTGTTAAGCTGCAACATTCTCCAGTAGTTGCCTAGTGATGGAACAGAAATAAACTATAACATTTGCATCTGCAATGGAGTTCTTTGGGCAAGGGGAGCTAGTACAAATCCTTTGATCTTTGTGTACTGATCAGTGAGTGAAGGAACTGGTTGCCAGCATTTTGTTGTGTGGCTGATTGTTCTTTAATAATGATCGCAGGAAAAGAGTGTGTCTTTTCGAATTAAGCATTCATGTTTGTCACCAATTTAAGGAGGTCTTTGGTCGAGATGAAAGGGAAAGTGTTAAAAGTACTGTTCTGCGCCTTGGTGTTTTCCCAAAGGAGTGGCCAGATCTGTACCAGGTGGCGATGTTGGTCACAACGTCTTACCTAAACCTTATCTTAGAATAAGGTTGCCAGATCGTCAGCCAGTTGTTGGGTGGTAAGAGTGGAAGAGCAGCGTTCTGCGGGGGTTTATGGCTCTTCAATGACTTTGAACATTTCTGAGGATCTGTTGATTTCAAGCTCAATAGGACTTGGTAGACATGACTTTTTCTCCATATAGGTGGGCTAGTGAAATCCTCCTTTGGAGGTCCTCCAGCATGCTATGATATGATTGGTTGTTTATAACGCACTTAATACCCAGAGGTTTCTAAGCACGGACTGGGGATGGAATCTGTGGTCTGCAGACCCAGGGGTCGAACCTGTGTTGCTCTGTGCCACTTTGCTTCCAAAGCGAGGACGTATCCCCTGAGCTATCGTCCCGAGACAAGCATTCCATGAGACTTTGACAGACTCAGTAAGAAGTGCCCAATATGAAGATATTACTATAATATGGTACAATGGGGAGAAGAATCTGGCTCTGGAATGGTGGGTATTTGTAGAGTGATATATTATTCCATGGGATGGTAACTTTGCTATGGTGATTGTCTTACATTCTGTACAATTCCCATTTCTTATTTGAATGAATTAATAATGACTTCTTCTTAAATTGAAGTACCATTTGCCTAGTCTGTGTGGGCAGATCTCCCTGTAAAGGTGTATGTGTATACAACAGGAGAGGGGAAAATAATGTTTGTTAAACAATTGCAATTGTTATGATCAATGGGAGATTTGAAAGAAATAGTCCGGACAAAGCTCGAACAATATACAGAAGATGTGCCTGATGGAATAAAGATTGAAGCCTGGGGATATTGTTATTGCTAATATTAAATTGGAAGCATCTAATTTTTATATTGTTTTAGGAACCAAGGACACCGTACGCCTTTGGTGAATGCCACAAGCAGCGAGCAATGCAGAAACAACCAGCCCTCAATCCACCACCAGTAACCGAGGATCATTTTCACATGTTTGCCACCCATGCTGCCACAGGAAGACCGCTGAAGCAGGAAATCCAGAGAGAGGCCCCAAACAGAAATAAGCCTGCAATGGCAGGAAGCCCATTGAGGTCAATGCAGAGGGGAGATGATTCGGCCTCATAACAAATACGGCGGTGTGGCAAAAAACAGTGGTAATGTGGCGGTAATTCCGTTACTGCCACATTAACGCACGGTCGTACTACAGGTTTGGAGTTGAGGAGGGAGATTTTCCTCCAGCAAAAAGCTCGAGGGAAAACTGCCACCTCACGGTAACAAATTGGCAAACGCAACAACATTACTGGCAGTGCCAATTCCACTGAAATCCCCATGAGTCCCATGGACTCCAGAAAATGGGGACTTACATCGCCTACCACCACCTGTAACCCTTTGGTAATTTACCGACGAAATGCAGCCAAATTTGTAATGAGTGAAAATTGTATTGGATAATGGTGACTCGCGCACTGCATCCTTTCGGATTAACAATTGGTCTCAAGATTGAATTCAATTAAGATACTCCAAATAGATGTTCTTGAAGAAATGATTTATTTCTGATTTGATCAGCCGACACGTGTTTCGACTTTGGTCGCTTTCAAGGCTGATATAGTAAGTAAACATAACAATCATATTTGTTCCATATGATTAGAAAGCAGGATAAACAATATGTTGACATGGTTTAAATGATTCCATAAACAGAACAATTATTATAACATATTTGTTTTCCATTTGAAAAATTAATTGTCATTACAGAAGTAAAGCCAAAATTAGAAAATAAAATACATTTTAAAAAAATAATTAGTAAAATAAATGACATACCACACACCAGTTTGAAGATTGAGGGTATCATGGAAAAAGAACTCAGAGATGTGAACATTTGAAAATGGACATGTATTTGAATCAAGATGCTGTTAGATTGATGCTGTTAGCTTTGTACTGGGTTAATTACAGCACTTCACTTACACCTTTATCATTACAGTGAGTAATATCGAAGGAATTCTTTTTTTAAAATAATTTTTTATTGGTTTATGCAAAACCTTTAAAATGTCACACAATACAATACAAGTCTTAACAAGTCTTTTTCAACCCTTATCACCATCCCCCTTCTCCCCCAAGGCTGTTAGGACCTATTCCTTTTCAACTAGTCGGTCCAAATTCAGCCGTTTTTCAATTATGGCTAGCAGAAAAGTTAATGGAATTATCAATTTTAAGTCCGTTCCGTTGAACATATTCTGCCACCATGCGTCAGCACACAAGGAGGGATGGTTTAGACTCCAAGGACCCAACTGGTTTGTTCTTTCATTTCGAAACGCTCTGCAAAACAGCACCAGATGCTTCAGAGTTTCAGTTCCATTTTCACGGCATCTGCAAGTTGCATTTAAGTTCGCATAACTTGCCCACACACACGAAGCTGTTCTCCAGATCTAAAGGCATTCAATCGAAAGAGCAAGAATAACCTTCTTGCATTCGAGTCAGGAATTATTGTCATCCTATATAGTGCCTCAATGGCAAAACAACCACCTAATGATGATTGGTAAGTCGGAGCATCAGGTGATCCTTGTTAAAAAAAAAAGGGATTGGATTAATTATTGATTTACTGCAAACGATATTGTGAAATATATCTCCTAGAATTGCTATCACCCGGTTTGTAATGAGGCCTATTGACTGCCAATGACCCATGGAGGACAATTATTGAAGAGAAAAAGCAAAACAAGTAAAAACAGTAGGAAAACCAAACATAATAACTAAGACAGGCCCCTACGCTGCATGCCTGCTTCCTATTCAACAAGGTTTCAATAACACATCCCAAACTATAATGACACTGTCTACATGGATGAGAAGCATGCACCAATGCGGCGGGCTCATCTGCTGAAAAGCAACCCCCAATCACTATTTGGCCAAACCCCTCGGTACCCGCAAGCTTGTATGGTTTGAGTCAAACCGCTCCACAATGCATTATTTTCATAGCTGCTGAAAGGATGGTGCCTTCACAAATGGCCTCACTTATGGATGGTTTGCCTCACCACACTTTTGTTCCACAGGTGGAATTGTCGCTTACATCACTCATGGCTTGTCGCTTGTGAACCCCAGCTCTTTCACTGAAAAATCAAACCAATGACAGACGCCAGCATCTGGTAGGTGGGAGGATCCCCATGGGACCGGTCCTCCAAGAGACCACAAAAATAGCTAAAAGATATGTTGCGTACTGACCTTGGGTTTAACAAGGAAAGAACTAGCAATCATGTCTACCAAACGAGCAATAACTATGTCTGGGTGGGAGGCTTGGTATTGAGTTTGCTTGGTCGGACACTTTATTTTGTTTCAGATTGTTGCATGTGTTGACGAAGAATTAAAAACAAGAAGAGCGGACTTTGAATCTTGGCTACAGCCCGTCCCCGAAAATGTGTGACCCTCAGCAATCACAGTAGCTCTCTGTGCCACTGGCCACTTTTATGTCAAAAGTATGATTGTATAAAACAGAGTCACTATAAGTAAATTATGTCATATTGGGTCTTGAGACCCAACCAGATCTCAAGGAATTCTCATGATAGGACATTGTTGAAGATGTGTAAAGAGAGCGAAGGAGCTGGGAGCATTGACTTTCGCTGGAGAGCCCCTTTAAATGGGATACACTGTAAATGCAGTAAACGCTGTCAGAGGAGTTCCCAAAATCCAAGTAGAGATCATCAAACAAAGGGACATATTAGAATCCTTATTTCTGGACTTTTGTTTCATTATATAGTCCATGTGAGGAGATTATCGAGTGAATTCCCAAAAGCTCCCAATAACCAAGTGGAATAATGTGTTCCTTTTAATAGTACATCACATGGCAGCCTGCAATATCCGTATAAGAGCCCGGAAACAATGTTCTTATTACAGGCTAAGTGTGACATCATACCTGACCTGCAATTAGAAAATGACATCAGATCTACTCTGTATTGTGTTATTACACATATGCTTCAGTGGTGACATCACAGTGCCTGCTGCTTGAGCCAGCACAGAGTAGAACTCCAGCTGTCATTGCTGCACATAAAGCTGTGGCACGCATTTCAAATTACCTGCTTGTAAAATAGTTTTCTGTGACACTTTAGAGAGAGTAATTGACCAGGAACTGTTTGTGGTAGATTGTTTAATTTGTGTACTTCTAGAGTTTAGCACATGAGAGCAAGAATCAGCATGCGTTTACTTATTTTAAAGCACAAAATGAAAACTTTGTTAAATTCACTTTATTAAACTGCTGAAACTATGGTTCGGCCACACTTTACAAGCTGCATGGTGGCTTTTTAAAATCCAAACACATTCCTCATGAATTCAGCGAAACAGCAAATGGACGCTCTCTTACATTAGATTAAGCAAGAGGCCAGATAATAAAGGCGATGACAGTGCATGGCCATGTATTATAAGGAATAAAATACCCCCTACTGTACGTAGAAAGGATATTTGCCTTGGAGTTTCATGACCTCCCTCTATTTGGCCACATAGCTCCTGGGTGACTTGCAATATCCTTATAATGTACAGTAAGGGTCACCTTATCCACTGTATAATGCTTTACTCCCTGCATTACCATTCAGCAGTGTAACCGGTGGAACCAGAGATGATGGCAGAGCGAGTCACCACTTTCCTCGCTAGACACGCCCTTAATGAGATGTAGGTGACGGAAGCAGTGCGTCTGTGAAAGGGCAGAAGGGCCGGGAAGGGGCGTGGCTTCTTAGACTCAGGGATGCAGACCATTCTAAACCCTAGGGACTCTCCCCAATATTCCCAACCAGGCAGATCTTCCACCCTGCTAACCTTCATCTATCCTGATCTCTCTCTACTGCTCTGAAATGTGCAACTTCTTTTTCTTCTGCTCCCAGTGAACTTTGTAAAGCGTTCCAAGACCCTCTGGGTAGGGCTGGTACAGTATGAACATTTACATACATAAATGAGGGGCATCTTTAGGGAGACTTTCCAGAAATTCAGCAGAGCACAAACGAATAAGTGCACACTTCATACAATAAAAGGTGCAACACTTTTATTTGTTTTATTCCATCACTATTTAAAAACTTGCCACCCGCGCAGTGTGGGGTTTATTCTGTGTTCACGCTGTGGGACTGTTGGAATCATCTTTTCCTAATTAGAAACAGCCTCTCAACACACAGCAGTTACATTTTTATGTGAGTGCTTCTAAAATTACCAGACATAAAAGAATTACCATTTTAAAAGTCTGACTGTGGCATTTAGAAAATGGTTTGATGGGTAATAGGTGCCCATGAAAGATGTCTAAGCAGAGTAGCTTTACAGCAAGGGGCTAGCCATCTGCTGCTCTCTTCACTGAGGGTAGTATTATGCAGAGAGTTTCACACTGTTTGTGATCCCCCCAAGACCCCTCACCCCACACTTTCTCAGACATACATTTTTATATTACCTTGGTTCTTTTAAAAACATACTTTTTATCATTCTTTTTTGAGTTGCAGTGTTTACAATGTGTTTCTTGTTCATATTATGTACAGTACCATGACACCACTTTGGGTGAATGTGCTAATTTATGCAACAATAAACTACAATCAACACACTCTTTACAAATAACATGCTTTTATTAAAGCAGTTTTTCTCTCCACTCTGCTTTAAAGTGTGATTTTTGTTTTGTTTCATCTTTCACTCTTTTCATTCAAGACAAAACTAAGTTCCTGAACCCCATCAGGTTCGGGATAGCAACACAATTCACAGCAAATGATGGAGGCAAGCTTGACTGGAAAAGGGAATGCTCGCATTGCTTATTCCTGTGTAGAAGAGTAAAAAGGTGAATGGTGAGCAGGCCCAAAGGTGCCTCCACGCCAATGCCTCCACGCCACCGTTTCCACTGATAAAATGCATGCAGCCTTTGGGGTTAAAGGGCACGCTGCTGGCACCTCTCAAGTGCCTGCAACAGGGTTCAAGAATTCCAGTTGGCAACAACTCCTGGTTACTCCCTCCCAGTGGTACAACAGCCATTGGGCAGATTGGGCCCTAAATCCCCCCAAACCCCCACCCCCACCCCCGACCCCATGCCCCCTCTGAATTTTGGATTATGTTGACTTGGCCTGGTTGACCTACACAGCCGTGGCAGGACAGGACAGGATAGAGACAATAGGCCTCATTCTAACGTTGCCAGTATCCATACCGGCAAAGGCTATTACCGTTTCCGGCACTCAAACCTGGCGGCCCTGCCCCTAGATTCCGAGTGTCGGAGTGACAGTGTTAATCCCCATTCATGGAGTCCCATAGAACTCCATGAGGGGATTTGCCACATTACCGGTACCGGCAATACTGGTGCCCGTAATGATTGTTTTCTTTGCTGGTAGGGCGCCTGCCTTTCCTCCAGCTCTAAACTGGAGGTAACATAGGTGCCCCACCGGCAAATCTGTAGTCGGCCGGTCTGGTAAAGTGCTGGTGTACATCACTAATGGCACGTTTTAACCGGACCGGCCGACTTGGAATGAGGCCCAATAAACGATGCCGCAGCTGCGCATTTAACAAAGGACTGGCAAGCCCTAACGTAAAGCATTTCATTGTTAGCATCTGCATTCCTATGCATACATTTTTAGGCATTTGAAATTGTGATGTGGTGCTAGTACTTGCATGTGAGGGGAGTGATTGGAAGGGTAGGGGGACAGGAGACGTCTCATTCTCACAGTAGTCCTTAAGTGTGTGGCTTTAGATGTG
The DNA here is from genome assembly GCF_040938575.1 of Ambystoma mexicanum. Taxonomy (NCBI): domain Eukaryota; kingdom Metazoa; phylum Chordata; class Amphibia; order Caudata; family Ambystomatidae; genus Ambystoma; species Ambystoma mexicanum. The sequence goes on along the minus strand of NC_090934.1, from coordinate 1,264,300,735 downwards.
AAGGAGTGAGAGAGTTAACTGTTTGTAACATTGAAGCAGCACCAGAACAGTCTCATTAGAATGTGTAAAGAAGTTAGACGCCGCCACACAAGTAAGTTTGCCTCTCCCCTAGAGTCTCTGAAGTTAGCCTGTGTCCCAAAACCTGAAGGGTTAGAACCCCCCCCCCCACCCCCACCCCCCCTCCTGGAAATATTAGTCTAGTTGCATCCCTGTCCCATCCAGTGCTGTGTCCCCAGAGAGCCCCTGGACCAGGGAGTTGCAACCTTTGGCTCTCCAGATGTTTTGGACTACAACTCTCCTCAGCAGCAGCCAGCATAGTCAATGGTAAGGGGTCATGGGAGCTGAAGTCATAAACTTCTGGGGAGCCAGTGGTTTCAAATGCCTGCCATAGAAACGTTCCTATCGTGTCTGTGTGCAAGTCCACCGCTGGACGCTTCTGCATGAAGCAGAGGCCGTGTAGGGGCATGGTCGCTAGACCTCCCCCTCCCTTATGCGGCGAACCCGGACCCTGGACTGTGTAACCTTCTACGTCCCTCACTCCCTTCTCCCCCAGTTTTGTGCCCCAGGATCACTTTATGTACTAAGGGGCGTGATGTCTTAAAACCATTTCTAAACATCAACATTGCACAATTGGAAACTTTTTTACCACGTGTTCAAATAGGCTGCTATTTAACAAACGGCTCGTTCTCCTGCGTATTACTTTGAGTCATGTCTAATTCGATGTTTTATTATGTAAATTGCCCCCCTGTTGTGACGTCAGGCTGTAGATAGCTCTGGTTTGGAACGTAGCGCCAAGACAAACATAACAAATCAGCACAATAAACACGTGTGTCTGCCTTTATGAGTATTGGTATTTTTTAAGAGTGTTTTTCTGAAGCGTGAAGCACTACCAGTCACACGAGAGGGTGTGAACAGAACCCTTTAGTATCCATGCCCCTGCACCATAATAAAACATACACAGCAATAAAGCAATCAAGAGCTGTAACACATCCGGAACGGGAACATTTACATCACAGGTGCAAGGAGTCAGGCAGTAGATGTCATGTTGAGTTCAAATGCTTTCACACTGCGCCCAATCAGCAATGGAAAAGTTTCAGAGCACCTGGGCTTGTCCGTAGGTTGGCGCATTGTGCTCCCCCCGGGGTATCCAGACTTTAGTCTGCCGGAGGAAAAAGAGGAAGTAGGGGAAGAAAAAATAATGGAGAACAGGAGAGTGGGGGGACAACGGAGGGAGGAATGCAGGAACGGAGGAGTTATCTGGTGGCCTGGGGGCAGAGGGGTGTAAATCCAAGAAGGCGGATTATGGTTCTACAGAGAGAAAGAAGAGCACTTTGTAAAGTGTTAAGAATCGCGTGCTGTGGTTCCAAGGCATTCAAATTAAGCGCAGTTATATTGTAGTAGTACTTTTTCAATGCTGGGTGTGCAAGGACCTTGAGAACATGCTCGGGCTATCCTGGAAGTTTGTTGGCTTATTCGCCCAGGCACATCTAGATGACGTTGAGACCGCAGGTCAAAATTCCAGAGTTTTGATCTCTGGGCTGCCACCCTAAACCAAGTATTGCCAGTTCAAGAGAAGGCAGCGTATAAAGGTGAATGATGTTGGTAACAAAAGGAGAGGGGACTAGTATGAAAAGAGAGAGTACAGAGACTGTCTAGTCAATGGATGGATTGCGAGCTATAGTCAAATAAGTCTTGCCAGTGATACAAAGGCACAAGTAAAGGACTCCAGACAACTTTGGTCCTTACTTGATGACCAGGTGGATTTATTTATGGATAATTCCTTCTCTAACTCATGGTATTCACACCCCCAAGTTGGGTGCCAATTGATTTGCTCAAATATGGCTCTAGCCAATAACATATGATCCTCTGGTTGCTCTACTGCTGTGAATGTCCCCAATACTTGTAACAGAGGACATTTGGGGTTCGTTCCTGATTGCATGTAGAATGCCCCTCTCCATTTTAATGTCATAGCTGGAGGTGATATCGGACCTAATTCTAGTCTGAGTAACTCGATGGGAACGCACAGAGCCATTCTGAGGATCCTCCTCCAAAATTGGCCCTCAATCACCTTCAGCCATGTAAGGTTCTGCAGAATTAATGCCTCTAGGCCATAAAGCATAATAGCGCAGAAGCACTGTTTAGACAATGTCACAATTCCCGCAAGACAGAAACCCGAGGACTCTGTTACAAATTTGGCAATGAGGGATATAAGCGCAACTGCCCTCCTGCACTTAACTGAAATAATCTCTGCATAATCACTGCTGGTCGACAACTCAAGTCCCAAATATCTATAACTAGTGACATATTCAACAAAGTTCGTATTGATAACAAATTTAGGCTTTCCGGTTTTCCTACCACTGAAGTGCATCATTTTCGTTTTGTCAAAATTAATGATGTACCTATTTTGGTCTGCATATTTGTATAGTCCATCCAATAGTCGTATTGCCCCCCGCGTACGTATGGCCAAGGATCACAAGGTCATCAGCGTAAGATTGGCAACTGATTTTTACGCAGTCGAGTCTGGGTGAACAATTGTCAATTCCTCTAAGGGTGCCAGGCAAATCTGACAAATATATGTTGAACAGCAGGGGTGCCAGCACTCATCCCTGTTTGACACCCACATTAATACTTTTTGGTTGTGTGATGGAGCCCCGGCTGTCCAACCTGACATGTACACTGGTAATCACATGCAAATTCTTAATAGCGCTTAGAATAGTCCCAGGACATCCCAATTCCTTCATTTTCTACCACAATTTCTGTCGATCGACAGAGTCAAATGCCGCATGTAAGACCACCAGTGCTGCATATAATCCCGGGCTTTCTTTCTTTCTTGCGCATGTTATTAGCTTATCCATGAATCTTATATTATGGACCACTTCAGAGCCAGGTCTAAAGCCTGTTTGATATGATATGATAGTTTATTTATATAGCGCCTATACACAATGGGCCTCATTACGACCCCGGCGCTAAACCATGGTGCTATTATTCCAAGGTTGGCGGGGCGGTAATTCCCCATTCACCATGGGCCCTTCCCCATTCCCATTTTTGCCCCATAGGGCTCAATGGGAATGGGGAAGGCGCTAAGTACGGTGCCGCAAATTGCACCGTACTTAGCACCAAGGTCCCTTTGCGGCACCCTACTTTAACGCCTGCTAAAAGCAATCGTTAAGGTCGGGTCCCGCAAAGGGAACTCGTAATCAGGCGTTAAGGGTTTAACGGCGCCGACACCTTTTACGGCGCCGTTAAAACCCTTAACGCCAGGGTCGTAATGAGGCCCTATGTGTTTAAAAGTGCTTAAAGGCAAGGTAGGGAACAAGGGAAATTACAATGACATTCTTACAGGCCATGAACAGTAAGGATGTGAAATTAACTATCATACTCGGCCTGGCGACATTTCAGATAGTGCAAGAGCTAAGACATAGATAAGGAAGAGAGGTGTAGAGTGGGAAGGAAATGGAAACAGACAGGCGACTACCCAACACAGGTCCCTGTAGAGGATGCATTAGGACAATGAGCCACAAACCCGGCTGAAGGATATTGACGTTTACCAGTGGACATTAATGCATCCCCTGCACCAATGTGTTTATGTTTGTTTTTGAAAATGTGATGGTAGTCCCAACAGAGATGTTTAGCCCAGAGAAAACCTTTTAGATGGATTTAATTTGTTCAGGGACGGGATCATTGAAATGACTTATCATGAAACACCTATAAAGGGTGGGATACACGTGTCATAGGTCGATCCTGTCGATCCTTTTCAAAATATCATGCTGGCTAGTTGTATGCAGATCTACAGACAGCTATAACTAAAACCTGAAACAATCACGCTGCTGCCCCATGATACCTATCACGGATGGCAAAAAAGAGATTATATGTCGTTTATTCACTGCAAGGTTTTGTACTGCATGGGATCTGTCAACGAGCAGGAGAGCCTAGGAGTCGACAGGTGAAGAGACAGTAAGATAGAACTATGCTTATTTGCGTGTGCCAGCAGATGAACTGGAAGACATTTTCCAAGTTAAAACAGTCCGTTATTTTGTCCAAGTTGGGAAGGGATCTGATGGTCATGTGACCAGGCTGTCAGAGGGAGCATGGCCGTGACACTCCCATGTGACCGAGCTAATATAGAGAGGGAAAACGCCTGCAAAAGGGTCATTCCTCTAGCCCCATACACCGAGTGTTCTGCCTCCTTATTTCGATCCCCCACTCAGAGGACTGCCCCCCGGCCCCTGACATCACACCATGCTCCACTGGAACACGCTCTTACTTGGCCTACGGGTATACACCTCAGTGTTTCTTTGCAAGTGGCATTTCACTCAAATTTGTTTTTGCTGAATATTCCACGTACAGTGGCGGGGACCCCCTGCATCCCTATCCCTTACCCATACATATCATCTGCAAGTTGGTGGTAAAAAAGTGGGAAGAAATGAGGCAAAAATGCATTCGAAAAAAATGCCATTTGGAAAAAGTATGGCATATCGGAATGCCGGCCGCTCCCACTCTTCTGGCCCACCGCAGAGCAAAAGCAAATAGGTACACTAAAGGATATGTGCTCCAATCAGCAACTTTATACCTTTCTTCCACTCAGTTTTGTTACGCACACCTTCTGTCTTCTAATCCCATCTCCATCAGAACTGTGCCGAATGTTATACATTGCTGTCCCACTGGCAAGCTTTTTAAATAACTTTGTACAGGATTTCAGTAGAGATGTTTATCGCTCAAACAAACACATATGCAAATAGTGTGATGCAGTGTAGCCATGTTCGGCTTAGAAACAAGCACACGTTACTGTCAAGACAGGCCATAAAGCAGCAATGGCCCTGCCAAAAGAAGATGATAAAAAAACACAAATAAACACAATAAAATAATGGAATTTAGGTACATAAAACAGCATAAACCACACTATATTGAATGTAAATATATGGTCCCAACTTCCTCAAACACTGTAAGGACAGATATTCTGCATACTTAGCAAATAATCACAACTATGTTTGAACACCCTAAAGGAGTTTTTAAACTTTTTAGGAGGTTGGCATTCTTTGCATAACATTTTTTATATAGTACAGTTGAGCAAGGTACTGTGAACCCACAACACAAAAGGGAGAAACACTACTCCTGACAGTCTAGCTAAGTATAAATAGTAGCCACGACAACTGCATGTGATTCAAATTTAATACATTAGAGCATATGTTACACATACATAGAGAGAACATAGGACATTCAACAAATTATATACAACGTACATACAACAATATATAAATACATGTGCCAAAATGCCTTGGACAAGTTTTAGTAACAATTACAGACTTGATGATCCCTTGTGAAGGATACCATGGGGAGAGTAATGTAATTGCAGTGCATTTAATAATTCATGTGTGGAGATAATGTGGCATTGCAAAAGGTCTACACAACTGTGTTTCGGCCTCAAAGCTGTTCTTGTGTGGCTGTAACTTGGACGGCCTTCATCAAGACGGAGAAAATTGGTGGAAAGAAAGGTCCTATGTGATCTGTCAACATAATAGACATAAAAAAAGGAGTCAGAAGTGTGTGGGGTTCCAGGAAGTAAAAAACAATTTATAATGCATCCAATGCTGGACTCTCAGGGAGAGACTCTAAAGATTACAGATCTTACCGTAACCGGTAGCGCGATGGCTAAGATTCTGATTATTCAATTCATCAGTGAGGGGTCGGTCGGACAGATCCAGAATTGGTAAGGTGCATAATAGATCGCTGTAACAAGGAAAGTGTGTCAAGAGTGCATCTTTGATCTATTAGTGTGTGGCACTTGATAGCAAGAACAATGTCATTAGCTCTTACCCGCTTTGAAAAATTATGTTAAAAAAATGACTTGCGCTCCTGCAAGGTTGGAGGCAATGATTTAAAGTTGGAAGTAGAAATTCAACCGAAGGACTGTGGATAAATGGAAAGATGTGTCACTAAAACATCATGATCCGGGTCTGAGTGTAACAGGTGGTGGCTATATAAACGAAAGTGGCACCAGATCCCGGATGCAAGGTGTGATCTGTTCTTTAGTTGGTGCATGGGCCACAATCTGAAGCACAAACTCGCTCGGCTGCCCGTGATGGAGTGTGGGTGCTGGGGAGTCTCCCTATATGCCCAGGGGTGACAAGGTGACGGAGTGGAGCGGCATCTAAATTACGTGCTTAACCAAGTGAACCCAGCGAGCGGCAGGTAGTGATTCAGTGATTCAGTGAAGAATTCACCCGCTCGTAGAGAAAGTGTCCATACCAGGGATAGTAGATGCTGAGTCCAGCGGGGCGCGAGCAAATAGTCTCCCGACATTTATATAGAGTCAGCCATTTTGCACGTGTCGACGTGGCATGCGAGGACAAAACGGAGAACAATGCGGTGTAGCCGATTTCCAAATTAATTTAGAAGCATCAATATGGCATTGTGGTAATTTTAATACCATAAAAACATGTTATTGGAAAACAGGTTGCTATGGCAATAAGCACGCTAAGATTGAATTGCGGTCTCGGGCGAAGAAAAAGTAACAAATGCAACCGGAAAGGCTCACATAATGTAGTGGACTCCCAAAACGATTCGGCTGCATCAACAAGGGTGGCATTATGATGATTGTGATGCCAAACATAACGTACAGGAAATTACGTAGCCCTGTACATTCATTGTGAGCCAATGGGTATATATACATTTCTGATTGGGAGACACAACATTCAGACTCTGGTTCCGGGGTGTAATGAGTGTGACAATGTATACAACAATCATACATCACACACAATTGTAGGTGGTGGCTATAAATGTCCAACTGTGTTCATAGGGTAAGTGGATGCTAAAGTTTTTGGAAATAGATGTCATTGGACCCCATTGGATACATCCCCCCACAGAGAACTTGGTTATATATATACGATCTAATTTACTCACATGTACAGTATAGACACAATGTTCTAGGTATGATTCAAAGGTACAGATAATATGATAATGCATACCCAAGTCTAACGTAATGGATGATTCGAAAATGTCCAGGCGACCTGTTGCATAGAATAGAGAGGCCAAACAAGAAATATCAATGTAGGCTTATATTGTGAATAATGGTCAGCTGTTTTGGGACAAACAAAAAAAGTGGATGGTTCACAAAAAATGCTTCCACTCTACAGTGATGTACAGACCCTTTTTAACAATATTCAACCAGTGCACCCACTTCTGTTCCAATTTTGTCAGGGTCTTGTCTATTTCACCCCCTCTTATAGTGGGAGATAGCTTCTGTAGCACAAACCACTAAAGGTCCTTGTTGGTGTGGTTTTTCTGATTGTAGTGATCAACTAGGGGTTTGTCAGGAACTTTATTCTTAATGCACCGTAGAGTAAGCCACAGGGACATTGAATTATATATACAACCTGGTTGGTGTTACAGTTGGTGTGATTGTTTAGAGTCCATGAGATGTCGTTGTGTTTGAAAATCTTTTTGGTCTTGGTGAATTGGCACGCAAGGCATTGTCCACATCGGTAGTGGCCTTTTACTGTAGGAAAGTCCCATAGTGTGGAATGAGGTATAGCTGGTTCGATAAAGGTGTGTACTTGAGAGTCCTTCAAGTTCTGTTTTTTCTTGAAAGCGAAGAGTGGTGTTTTGTTGAGGGTACCTGTATTCGTTATGTGGTGCCAGCGTTTTTTGATATTATTCCGTATGAGATTACTCAGTGGGCTGTAGGTCATCACGCAGACTAATCTGTCTAAATCCTTTTTGGGTTTTTTAGTGAGGTAGATGGTCCTGTCAGTGTTGGCTGCTCGTTTATGGGCATTTCTCACTGCCTTTTTGGGATATCCTCTTTCGAGCAAACGTTTCTTGAGATCAAGAGCATGTTTGTTGTAGTTTGTAATGTCGGTGCAATTCCTTCTCACTCTTAAGGCATCAGCTGATCTGTAAATGTGTAGATCCAAGAAGTCAATACAATGGAAATCCCATTGCATCATGAAGCGTATATGTTGGTTACATTGATGAAGCCACAGTTGAAAGGAAGCCAGTTCTTGTTGATTGCTGTCATGAATACCGGGTATTTAGCTGGGGCAAGTTGGGTAAGAGCTTGGCAGGCCTGGCATGTAGTACACACACACAACACCCCTAGTTGGTAAGCTTCTCCTTGTTAGCTTTTACATGGTTTGTATCCTGTTTATTTCAGTCACTTCCTGCTTATGACTCAGCCACTTCCTCTTGCCAGAAAGGAAGTGTATGGGAACTCATTGTGCACTCTAGTGTTCGGGCGTGGCTAGATATATAAGCCCCGCCCCAAGTTTCTCCAGCGCTTTGTGTTGCTTTCTGTATGCTGTATAGCAACACACTCACTGCGCTCCTGTTCAGCCCACATGCTCTCAGCTCCTGAGTTCATCCAGCTCTGGATTCATTGTCGCGGTGCTCCCTTGAAAGATCTAGTAGCTCCGGTCGGATCCCTGTGCAAGAAAAAGGCAAGTTAGTCAAAGTAAGCAAGCTCTTGCAACACTGCGCGTACTCACCGGGCAGCATTCTTCGTTCCTGCTCGAGGTGTAAGCCTTCTCCAGCTCCTGCAAAAGAAAAGAAAGACATTACACAGTGCGCGCGAATCACAGCAACGCTGCGCATACTCACCGGACTTCCAATACTCATCCCGGCTCGTAACGCGAGCGTCCACCAGTTCCCGCAAAGGAACAGAAACATTGAACAGCGCTTGCAAAACTCATTTACACTGCGTATACTTACCTAATATACCTTATGGTATTTTTCCCACTTTGGCAGCATCTGAAAGACAGAAAAGAACAGTATTACAAGCTTTGCAAACTCAAACCCTTATGCTGCGCTGATTGTGAGGCGCACTTACCTGAGACTATCGGGTTACCTCAGCTAGTGAAGTAACTGGCACTAGAGCTATTCAGCACACGCTGTGAAGTTGGAACAGCGTGGCACATGGAACTTTGGTATTAACAGACATTGGCCATTATAACTCCAAAAAGGGGGTGAAGTATCCCTCCCAGAAGAATAGCGCCCCTGCAGAGTGCAGGATGGAGGGTTCATTCATCTAAAAGCAAAGGTGAGCTACAAGGAAGTACACCACATCACTTCACAAAGGGGAGAGGGCGGGAGTTCAGAGGTATAGTTAGCCCAGATCTTAATGTATATCTCTTTATTTGACAGACACACTTTCCAGACCGAATTGGGGGGAGTGAGCACTCAGGACCTGGAGGTTGATACAATCGCTCCTGCAGAGACACAGGTGAATGTGACAGAACACAAAGCCGTTCATACCACTCTGCCTGAGCGATGGAGGCTTCCGAGGTAGATCAGCTCTCACAATTGTTAGGCGAATTGCGGGCCGAGGTGCATGCAGCCCACTCTGAGACAAATACCTTAAGGCGATAACTGGTGGTCAATAGGGATAAGATGGACGAGTTGGCTAGGCAGCTCTTACAAACGCAAGCGGGCCTAGCACCCCTACCAGGTGGAGCCACCCAAGAACAGCCCTCTGTATCATCAACCGTGGCACCAGTTCAAGTGGTTTTTCCAGGCAACATTCCCTTAGCTCCTCCTGAGCATTTCACAGGAGACCCTAAGAAATTTGGAGCATTCATGAACCAATGTCGCCTGCACTTCATTTGCAAAACAGACTCATTTCCAACCAGCAAGGCAAGAGTGGCCTTCGTCCTTTCCTATCTAGGAGGACATGCCGCAGATTGGTCCCTTCTGTTAGTGCTTAGGGATGACCCCTTGCTGAGAAATTACCCTGGCTTTCAACGCGAACTAGAAAAACTGTTTGCTCATCGAACTCGAGGTCAAGCCTTAGACAACAAACTGCTCTCCCTGCGACAGGGCAGTCAGGATCTCATTGCCTATGTAGCAATACAAACGTATTACATTATTTTACCGAGGATTGCTGGGTGAGTTAAAGGATGTCTTAACACAAGTAGTCAATCCCCCCGAAGATTGTGGTGAATACATTGATCTAGCTATGCAACTAGACCATCGTTTGCAAAACCACAAGGCCGACTGGGTCCGATCAGAACACATATACGTCCGACCCAGGGATGCTTCAAGTCGACAAACCACTGAAACGCATTTTGAGCCCATGCAATTGGGTGTTCTTCGGGGTCCACTCACTAAAGCAGAGAGAGAATGGAGACGCCAGGAACAGCTTTGTCTATACTGTGGCAAATCTGGTCACTTCCTTCGAAACTGTATGGCAAAACCTCCACGGAAAGCTATGGGAGTTCTGGACAACACTAAGGAAGGCAAGGAAGAGGAAAACTCCAACGCCCGGAAGAAGTAGAGATTGATCTGTCGAGCCTAGAACAAGATACTCAGATCTCACATTTTACCATTCCAGTGGTTCTGGTTATCCCTGCTCAACCCACCTGAATGCACACCCTCAAGGCTTTTATAGACAGTGGGGCGATCGGGAACTACTTGGACATAAACACCATTAAAGCTATGGGCTTGTCATTCCACCTTAAGAACTCCATAGAAAGTGTGACAGCCGTGAATGGGACACAACTTCTTTCGGGACAACAACACATTGCACCACGACACTCACATTGCTCTGTCAGGACGGTCATAGAGAAAGCATCAATTTTGACCTCATCGCAGCACCCCAATTCCAAATGATTCTCGGAATACCGTGGCTGGAGACACACAACCCATGCATCGATTGGCGGGCAAGAACCATAACCTTCCCCATGGACTTTATCTCCTGCTATAACGAAAGAGCTTTAGGTAGCCCATTAACAGCCTCGCAAAAAAGAATATCCAGGTTAGGGCTATTGGGGGCCTTACCAGTGGAATACCAGGAATTCCAGGACGTGTTTGCAAAGGAGCAGGCTAACGTGTTACCACCACACCGAGCTTACGATTGCCAGATCGACCTACTACCGGGGGCAAAAGTACCATGCAGACGGATTTATGCATTGACTGAAGAATTAAATACTCATTTGCGGAATTACCTGGATCAGAACCGGGCCAATGGTTTTATTAGACTGTCTAAGTCACCCGCAGCCTCCCCACTTTTCTTTGTACCCAAAAAAGAGGGAGAATTAAGAACCTGTATCGATTATCGGGACTTAAACCAAGTCACACTAAAGAATAAATATCCATTGCCTCTGGTACCAGTGCTGTTAGACCAAGTAAGTCAAGCAAAGATTTTCACAAAGCTAGACCTACATGGCACCTATCATTTAGTGTGCATGAAAAAAGGGGATGAATGGATGACTGCATTTCATACTCGCTACGGCCTGTATGAATACCAGGGAATGCCGTTTGGGCTTTGCAATGCCCCGACAGCGTTCCAACACTTTATGAACGATGTGCTACGGGAACTTCTTGATGTATGTGCAGTCGTTTATATCGATGACATCTTAATCTATTCGACCACTCACCAAGAACACGTGACCCATGTGCAAGCAGTACTCCGCAAACTATGTGAAAACCACTTATATGCAAAACTTGAAAAGTGGTCATTCCATGTCACTGAAGTGGAGTTTCTAGGGTACATACTGTCGCCACAGGGCATCAAGATGGACAATAGGAAGGTTGAGGCAATTCTTACCTGGTCTTCGCCCACGTCCTTAAAAGGAGTACAGAGTTTCCTAGGTTTCGTGAATTTCTACCGACACTTCATACCTGGATTCTCACATTTAGTGCACCCCATTACGTCTCTGCTGCGTAAACATCGGAAATTTGAGAGGACACCGGCGGCTGAAGAGGCCTTTCAGACCCTCAAAGAAAAATTCACCTCAGCCCCTATACTACAACATCCGCAGCCCGACTTGCCATACATAGTGGAAACTGATGCCTCAAGCATTGCCATGGGCGCCGTACTGTTGCAGCAGAATCCCAAAACTGGATGCCTCCATCCAATAGCCTTCTGATCAAGAAAGTTTTCTCTGGCAGAGCTCAACTATGCGCTTAACGATAAGGAACTTCTAGCGATCAAGAACGCTCAGTGAATGACGACACTCCTTACTTGGAGCGAAACATACAATCACTATAATAACTGATCATCAAAATGTACAATACCTACGTTCCGCAAAAGCTGAGTTGTCAAGACAACTCCGCTGGGCTTTATCCTTAATGGAGTATGACTTTGTGATTACATACCGCCCAGGAGTAAAGAACGGAAAGGCAGATGCGCTATCTCGCATTGGTACGGGAGAAGAAGCATATAGCGCTCCTGTTCCGGTGGATATCATACCTAGCCACAAAATTCTGGGTTTCTGCACCGGTCCATCCTCGCTAGATGCACTCCAAGAAGCAGTCAGAAAGGATATCTCCCAAAAAGGCCTTCAGACTTGGAACGAAAGGGGAGAGCAGTTCATTATTCAGGACGGACTACCATATTACATAATTGCCTTTACATCCCAACACGGAACCTCCAATAGGCAGTTATATCCAACTACCACGACCCACCTTTAGAAGCACATCCCGGTATAACAAAAACCCTGAAAAAGGTAAAAGAATCCTATTGGTGGCCAACTTTGCGAGAAGATATTGCTACCTTTATTGGCACCTGCGATGTTTGTGTGCAATGTAAAACATCAAGACAGAAAGCAACAGGCCTCCTGCACCCAATTGCCGTTCCTCCAGCACCTTGGCATACAGTGTCAATGGACTTTGTCACTGACTTACCCCCCAGTTCTGGGTATAATACCATTCTTGTGGTAGTTGATCTTTTTTCTACAATGGCCCATTTCATCACACTGAAAGGAATTTCTTCAGCTCAGACACTAGCGCAGGTTTTTTAGACCGTGTTGTAAAGTTACACAGGTTTCCCACCGTAATCATCTCTGACAGAGGCAGTCAATTTGTGTCGCCTTTCTGGAAGAAATGTTGTGCCTTGGCAGGGGTTGAAATCCGTCCATCCCCAAACAGACGGACAAACTGAATGTACAAATCAGACCATGAACAGTATTTGCGCTGTTTGTTACATCAAACAAGCCAGGACTGGACAGAAGTTTTATGGATGGCCGAGTATGCCTACAACAATTCGATGCACTGTTCAACTCAGGAAAGACCCTTTTTCACTGCATATGGCCGGAATCCCAGGACATCAATTTATGACCCACCAGAAAATATTTAAATGCCAGCAGTCAAGGACCTACACGCCTGCATTTCCAAAGTAGCAAAGGACGCCAGTAGAAATTTACAATTAGCCAAGGAAGCACAAAAGAAAAATGCTGACCGTTACCGACAAAAAGCCCTGGACTATCAAGTGGGAGGCTCTGTTTGGTTGGGATCCAAACACATAGCTTTAAAGGGTCCCAAGAAATTCCTGCCTAGGTACACTGGCCCTTATACTATTGAGGCAGTGATTAATCCATCAGCCATGAAATTAACGTTGCCACAACACATGCGCATACATCCAATGTTTTATGTCTCGTTATTGAAACCGGTGCACCCGGGAACCCGAACTTCTACACCTCCCACACCTATATAGGTTGGTGAGGAAGAAACAGAATATGAAGTCAAAAGCATATTGGACTCAAAAATTGTGCAGAAGACCTTGTATTATTTAATTGACTGGAAGGGGTATTTATTTATTTTTATTTATTTATTACATTTATTACACACCCAGGACCCTGAGGTATCACAGCGAGGTTACAGACAACTTTTTAAAACAAGACATATACAATTGCATTCATGAGGAAATATTACTAATCATAGATTAATCACGCTGTACAGAGAAACAGGCTATATCTAATCTATCAATACTGGTTAAATAACCATGTTTTTAACAGTTTTTTAAAACCAGATAGTGTTTCTAAGCGGGATGGTGTTCCAGTGTTTCGGCACTAGGTATTGTAAGCTACTCCCTCCTGCTCTAGTATTCTTGAATTGGGGCAACTCTAGTAGGAGTTGGTTATTTGATCTTAGTGTTCTGACCAATTCTTTTTTGTCAATGGAGTTGTTCATATAAATGGACGCTTTGTTATGGTAGCATTTGAATTTGATACACAGAGTCTTGAAAAGGATTCTAGCCTTGATGGGAAGCCAGTGAGCATCTCTTCTAGTTTTAGAGATATGATCAGATTTTTTCAATCCTAGGGCAGCCCTTAAAACTTTGTTTTGGATTAGTTGCAGTTTGTTAAGATTAGTGGTTGTGGTCCCGAGGAGCAATACATTACAGTAGTCTAGTTTGGATAATATTAACGCTCTGGCCAAAGTAATGCAGTTAGGTGGGGTCAGGAATTGGCGGCTTAGGGATATTAGTTTGGCTGTGTAGGAGGATGATGAGGATAGTGTGTTGATGTGTTTAGTCATTGTAAGGTTGGCATCCAGGTACATTCCTAATGTTTTTACTTGCTTAGAGACAGGGATCATTGTGCCATCGATGTTGATGGCAGAGTGGTCTGGGTGAAGTGTGCCTAATTTAGCTTGGGAGCCCACGATGTGAATCTCTGTCTTCTCATCGTTGAGGCACAGGCTGTTTAATGCCATCCAGTTCTGAATTATGGCATAGATATTGTTGATGGTTAAGGTGTCTTGAGAGTAGTTCCCTGAAAGTGGTAGAAGGATCTGAGTGTCATCAGCAAAGTTGGTATAGATGACACCCATATCGTCTAGAGCTGCAAACAGGAGCTTAGTATAAGCATTATAGAGTGGAGGAGAGAGGCATGACCCTTGAGGTACTCCAATGGGGACTGGGATAGGGTCTGCTGCTTCTTTACCTATGGCGACTCTAGTAGTTCGTTCTGCCAGGGAAGATTTAATCCACATAGTGGCATCAGAGGAAAAATTGAAGTCTTTTGATAAGGTGGAACAGAGTTTGTCGTGGTCTACAAGATCAAATGCTGCAGACAGGTCGAAGAGCAGGAGAATGCAAAGTTTGCTTGTGTCTCTAATGGTATCCATCTGGATTTTTAAATCTAAGAGCGCTGTTTCCGTGCTGTGGTTTGGTCTAAAGCCTGATTATCTAGTGCATAGAAGTTGGTTGTCCTCTAGATGAGCTTGGACTTGCTTATAGGCTATTTTGTCTATAATTCTGAGCAAGAATGGTACCGTTCTTATTGGTCGGTAGTTAGTGGGTACCACAGGATCAAGGGTGGTCTTTTTAACAATGGTGTAATCCAGGCTTCTTTGATACTGGCCGGTACCATATTCATTTTAAATGAGGCGTTAACAAAATTGGTTATGATAGGTGTGAGGGATAGGGCACATGACTTGACTACATGTGCTGGGACAGAGTCTCCTTTGCAATTAGATGCTTTGAGTTTGGTTATAGTATTAAGCACTGACTCTTGGGAAACCGGAGAGAAGTGGAATATGGGGTTGGAATTGGTTTTAGCGGTTGTATTATGGTTGGTGGGTAGAGGTTTATCCAATAATAGTTGTCTTTTGGAAGTGATTTTATTTTGCAGGAGAGAGATCTTAGCGGTAAGTGCATCTTGAATGGTGGTGCACCATACTTTGATGGAATTAGTGGCATTTATAATGGGTGTAGGATTTTCCAATTCTCTCAAGATGGAAAAGAGTTCTTTGGAATCAGAGGCAGCATTGCTGATTCGGGTACTGTAGGCATTGGCTTTCTGTGTGACAATGGCTTTTTTGTAGGTAGTGTTAGCCAGTTGGAAGGCATTTCCAGATTCTATGATAGGGTGTTTTCTGTGTACATGTTCTAAAGCACGTTTGGTTCTTCTGAGAGTCGCTATGTCATCATTAAACCAAGAGCACAATCGTTTTCTGTTCTTTTGGTTTTGGTGGTGAGGGGGGCTACTGCATTCACAGTGGAGGTGAGGCAATTGTGGTAGGTATCAGCCCAATGGCAAGGATTTTCACTGGTAATTGAGCTAGTCTTAAAGACTTCATTAAGCAGTGGCATAAGGTTGTCTGGTGTAAGCTTGTGACGGTTTCTAGTTTCATAGGAATGAGTAGTTGTGATTGTGGGGGAAGGGTTGGTTCATTGGCATTAATGGTAAATTTAATATTATGATGGTCTGTCCACATAAGGGGAGTAATGGAATCTATGGTTATGTTAGTGTTCAAGGTTAAGATCCAATCCAGAGTTCTTCCTTTGGTGTGAGTCGGGGCATCCACTAGCTGCATAAAGTTCATATCCTTTAATGCCGAGTGTAGTGCTTCTGCTTTGGTGTCTAGAGGGTCCATAAATCCTAAGTTGAAGTCTCCTAAGAGGATACATTTGGTTTTTGGTTTAATCATTGGGGTTACTAATAATGGTAGATCTATTTCTGGGCTGCTATTCCTGTTAGGGGCTCTGTAGGTTACTATAATATTAATAGTAGTTTTGTCATTGGGGCAAATTTGACTAGTAGTAATTCGTAGCCTGTGATGTCTTCGATGGGACAATGTCTGAAATTGAGGTTTTTTTTGGATATGATGGCTACACCGCCGCCATGTGAGTGGGATCTCTCTGTCCTAAGTATGGTGTAGACTGAAGGGATTGCTAGAGATAGTAATGCACCAGAGGCTTGGTGGAACCAAGATTCTGTGATTACCAGGAAGTCTAAATTAAGATCAATAATGAGGTTGTGTATTTCAATGGCATGCGCTCCTAGGGACTGTGCATTAATGAGAGCGCCATTATAGTTCGAGAGAAGTTTCTGTCTGGGAGTAGGTGGTGTAACAGTAAGTGCTGTAGCTGGGCATGGTGGGTCATTGATAATTACTTTTCTAGGGCAAGTGATTACCATAGACGATAATTTGCTGAGTGTGTCGATGTTAGGTGAATGACTCTGATCATGGTACCTACTACGCGATCTTAGGCGATTATTTCTAGTAATCCCCAGAATGGGAATAGTGGAAGGAGTTTCCACTGCAGAGACGTGAGTCTGTGGGGGTTGTTGTTTGAGGTGTGCTAGAGGACTTATTTGGCAGAGTCCCAGAGAGATGGTGCTTCTGGTATTTTCGCCATTAGTGTGGTGAGGGAAGGGTGTTTGGGTGGGCAGGAAGGGGGTGGGGCAAGGGATGGGGTGGTGGCGATGACAAGCTAGTTTAGTGAGGCCATCTTTATAGATCACATAATGGTTCCTGGTGCAAGGTATATAGTTTGTAATGATGGTGAAAGGGAACATGATGAGGGATAGCCAATCACGCATAATTGTGACCTAGTGATGGTGTTTGGCACTGTACGTCAATGGGGTATGTATTCCTGGAGAAAGATACTTTTGGATCAGGTTAACTAGCAGATGTAGACAGATTGTTAACTAGCAGTAGATGTCAGGGTACAAATATTCATATCTATACCAAGTGGTTGATATCACAGCGCATGGCGAAAGGAACATAAACAACTGGCAATGTGCCGTGTGACAATCTAGGTGCTTTGGCTAGTAAGGAAGGCAATTGGTGTATAAAACATATTGTCTAGGGCCCAATAAGCGAATAGTTGATATTCAAGCTGCTATACTGGGTTACTAATATGGTTTGCAATGCAACAGGATATGGCAGACACTGAAATGACATTCAAATAATCATTGACTGTAGCAGAGTGTTATACAGTACTAAGGCGTGCCGCTGCAGGAGAACTGAATCACTGAGCTATTATAAAAACTATCAGAGGAAACAGCGATATGGGTGGAGTACTCTTAATGGTGACTTACTCGTAGAAGCTGAACAGGTGCGGCATTCAGCAGTACAGGATGCAGTTTTGAGTGAGTATGGACCGCAGGAAAAGTCATGGGAACCTAGCATACATGTACATGCCCCCCGACTGGTGCAAAAGTTCCATCGGGACAACCCCAACAAGCCAAAACTGGTAAACGCACCATTGGGAGGGGTCTTGAGGGGGAAGACTGCATGAATATCGGGTATTTAGCCGGGGCAAGGTGGGTAAGAGCTTGGTAGGCCTGGCATGTAGTACACACACACACACACACACACACACACACAAACACACCTAGTTGGTATGCTTCCCCCGGTTAGTTTTGCATGGTGTGTATCCTGTTTATTCCAGTCTCTTCCTGCTTATGACTCAGCTACTTCCTGTTGCCCGAAAGGAAGTGTATGGGAACTCATTGTGCACTCTAGTGTTCGGGCGAGCCATGCCCCAAGTTTCTCCAGCGCTTCGTGTTGCTTTCTGTATGCTGTATAGCAACACACTCACCGCGCTCCTGTTCAGCCCACGTGCTCTCAGCTCCTGAGTTAATCCAGCTCCGGATTCATCGTCGCGGCGCTCCCTTGGAAGATCTAGCAGCTTCGGTCAGATCCCTGTGATAGAAAAAGGCAAGTTAGTCAAAGTTAGCAAGATCTTGCAACGCTGCGCGCACTCAATGGGCAGCAATCTTTGTTCTGGCTCGAGGCATAAGCCTTCTCCAGCTCCTGCAAAAGAAAAGAAAGACATTACACAGTGCTCACGAATCCCAGCAATGCCGCGCATACTAACTGGACTTCCAATACTTATCCCGGCTCCTAGTGCGAGCGTCCACCATCTCCTGCAAAGGAACAGAAACATTAAAAAGCGCTTGTAAAACTCATCTATGCTGCCCATACTTACCTAAGGTACCTTCTGATATTTTTCCCACTTTGCTGCGCTGAATATGAGGCGCACTTACCTGAGACTATCGGATTACCTCAGTTAGTGAAGTGACTGGCACTAGAGCTATTCAGCACACGCTGTGAAGTTGGAACAGCGTGGCACATTGAACCTTGGCATTAACAGACATTGGCCATTATAACTCCAAAAAGGGGGTGAAGTATCACTCCCAGAAGAATAGCGCCCCTGCAGAGTGCAGGATGGAGTGTTCATCCATCTAAAAGCAAAGGTGAGCTACAGGGAAGTAAACCACATCACTTCACAAGGGGGAGAGGGAGGGAGTTCAGAGGTCTAGTTAGCCCAGATCTTAGTGTATATCTCTTTATAGCTTTTCAAACATCTTGAAATCACACAGGATCGTATGTGGTGGAAGACAGCACCAATAGTATCCTCATGTGGAGCAACATCACCATGCAACATGACTTCATCTTGGTCACCATGGATGTTGAGGCTATTTATACCTCCATACCTCAATGCAAAGGTTTAGAACCCCTCAAGATATTCCTTGACCAAAGGAGCGATACCAAATCCACTCCTACCAACTTCATACTTGAATGTGTTAGTCTAGCTATGTCCAAAAACTTTTTTCTGTTTCGTAAACAACTTGATAAACAGATCAAAGGAGTTAGTATGGGGGAAACCTTTGCCCCCGACATTGCCACGGCCACGACATGGCAAATTACGAGACCGACTACATCACAGCTCAACAAAATGGATACAGAAACAACATTGTTGTATGGAAAAGATACATAGATGACATTGTCCTCATCTGGCATGGCAGTCAACAAGACCTGGCTTCCTTTCAACTGTGGCTTAATCAATGTAACCAACAAATACGGTTCACGAGGCAGTGGGATTTCCATTGGATTGATTTCTTAGATCTACACATTTACAGATCAGCTGATGCCTTAAAAACAGAATTATTCTGTAAACCAACAGACCGTAACACTCTCTTACATTTCGGTAGGTAGCACCCAGAAGCCTCAAGTACAATTTATCCTATGGTCAATTCTTACAGGTGAGGAGGAATTGCACCGACACTACAAACTAAAACAAACATGCTCTTGATCTCAAGAAACGTTTGCTCGAAAGAGGATATCCCAAAAAGGCAGTGAGAAATGCCCATAAACGAGCAGCCAACACTGACAAGACCATCTGCCTCACCAAAAAACCCAAAAAGTATTTAGACAGATTGGTCTGCGTGACGACCTAAAGCCCACTGAGTAATCTCATACGGAATACTATAAAAAAAACACTGGCACCTCATAAAGAATACAGGTATCCTCAAAAAACACCACCTTTCGCTTTCAAGAAAAACCAGAACTTGAAGGACTCTCTTGTACACACCACTTGTACCTCATTCGACACTATGGGACTTGCCTCCAGTAAAAGGCCACTACCGATGTGGACAATGCCTTGCGTGCCAATTCACCGGGACCAAAAAGATTTTCAAACACAACAACATCTCATGGACTCTAAACGATCACACCAACTGTAACACCAAACAGGTCGTATATGTCATTGAATGTCCCTGTGGCCTACTCTACGGTGTATTAAGAATAAAGTTCCTGACAAGCCCCTAGTTGACCACTCCAATCAGAAAAACCACACCAACAAGGACCTGAAGTGCTTTGTGCTACAGAAGCTATCTCCCACTATAAGAGGGGGCGACATAGACAAGACCCTGACAAAATTGGAACAGAAGTGGGTGCACCGGTTAAATAACATTAAAAAGGGTCTGAACATCACTGTAGAGTGGAAGCATTTTTTGTGAGCCTGCATTGACATTTGTTGTTTGGCCTCTCTATTCTCTGCAACAGGTCGCCTGGACATTTTCGAATCATCCGTTACATTAGACTTGGGTATGCATTATCATATTATCTGTACCTTTGAATCATGCCTATAACATTGTGTCTATACTGTACATGTGAGTAAATTAGATTGTATATAAACAACCAAGTTCTCTGTGGGGGGATGTATCCAATGGGGTCCAATGATGTCTATTTCCAAAACCTTTAGCATCCACTTACCCTATGAATACAGCTGGCCATATATAGCCACCACCTACAATTGTGTGTGATGTAAAATTGCTGTATACATTGTCACACTCATTACACCCCGGAACCAGTGTCTGAATGTTGTGTCTCCCGATCAGAAATGTATATATGCCCATTGGCTCACAATGAATGTACAGGGCTACGTAATTTCCTGTACAATATGTTTGTATGGCATCACAATCATCATAATACCACCATTGTTGATGCAGCCCAATCGTTTTGGGAGTCCACTACATTATGTGAGCCTTTCCGGTTGCGTTTGTTACTTTTTCTTCACCTGAGACTACAATGCGATCTTAGCGTGCTGGTTGGCATAGCAATCTGTTTTCCAACAACATTTTTTTATGGTATTACAATTATCACAATGCTATATTCATGCTTCTAAATTAATTTGGAAATCCGCTACATTGTGTGAGCGCACCCTTTTGCACATTGTTCTCCGTTTTGTCCTCGCTTGCCATGTCAACACTTGCAAAATGGCTGACTCTATATAAACGTCGGCATAGCAACCGCTCGTTGTAACCTCAGTAAGACAGAGACTTTTTGCTCGCGCCCCGCGGGACTCAGCATCTACTATCCCAGGTATGGAGACTTTCTCTACGAGCGGGTGAATTCTTCACTGAATCACTACCTGCTGCTCGCTGGGTTCACTTGGTTAAGCATGCCATCTAGATGCCGCTCCACTACGTCACCTTGTCACCCCGGGCATATAGGGAGACTCCCCAGCACCCACACTCCATCACGGGCAGCCGAGCGAGTTTGCGCCTCAGATTGTGACCCATGCACCAACTAAAGAACAGGTCACACCTTGCATCTGTGATCTGGTGCCACTTTCGTTTATATAGCCACCACCTTTTACACTCAGGACCCAGATCATGATGCTTTAGTGACACATTGTTCCATTTATCCACAGTCCTTCGGTTGAATTTATACTATCAACTTTAAATGACCGCCTCCAACCTTGCAGGAGCGCCGATCATTTTTTGAACATCATTTTTCAATGCGGGTAAGAGCTAATGACATTGTTCTTTCTATCAAGTGCCACACACTAATAGATCAAAGATGCACTCCTGACACACTTTCCTTGTTACAGCGATCGATTATGCACGTGACCAATTCTGGATCTGTCCGACCGACCCCTCACTGATGAATTGAATAATCAGAATCTTAGCCATCGCGCTACCGGTTACGGTAAGATCTGTAATCTTTAGAGTCTCTCTCTGAGAGTCCAGCATTGGATGCATTATACATTGTTTTTTACTTCCTGGAACCCCACACACTTCTGACTCCTTTTTCTGTCTATTATGTTGACAGATCTCATAGAACCTTTCTTTCCACTAACTTTCTTCGTCCTGATGAAGGCCGTCCAAGTTACAGCCACACAAGAACAGCTTTGAGGCCGAAACACAGTTGTGTAGACCTTTTTGCCATGTCACATTAGCTCCACACATGAAGTATTTAATGCACTGTGATTCCATTACTCTCCCCATGGTATCCTTCACAAGGGATCATGAAGACTGTAATTGCTACTAAAACTTGTCCAAAAAGAGTCATTTTGGCACATGTATTTATATATTGTTGTATGTACGTTGTATATAATTTGTTGAATGTCCTATGTTCTCTCTGTGTATTTGTAACATATGCTCTGATGCATAAAATTTTAATCACATACATTAGTCGTGGCTACTATTTATACATAGCTAGACTGTCAGGAGTAATGTTTCTCCCTTTTGTGTTGTGGGTTCACAGTACCTTGCTCAATTGTACTAAATAAATGTTTGCCCACGTGGGTAGAGCAGGGACATAACCAGGCGCCCTTTCTTAAAAATTGATTCTTTGCATAGCCTACATTTAGGTGTTGCCAAAAAATCCCAACTTTGCAAATGTTATAAAGTATTTGAGAAGTTTAACATCTGCCCCCTAGCAGCCTGCCAACATTTCAGATGTGGGACTCCGTTGCACGCCAGGTTAGCACTCTGGCGACTACAACTATTTTGGGGGAACCATATGTAAACTGTAGATTTTGTAACAAACCAGGCACTGAAGAATCGCTGTACCACCTGACGCTAGGTTGCCAGGGTCTGACGGAGAAAAGAACTCTATATATATGGGCAAAATCATGAACAGTTGGCCTTGCTAACTCCTGACGAACGGTGGAGTAAGCTCATAGGAGGCGAATGTGTGAGTCTGACCATCGTCCTGATTAAATATATGGACGATATTTTTCAGGGAATGGTCAGTGAGACTAAGGGAAACTTTATGGTGATCAGGACAGGGCAGTTAATAAGGTCTCTAACCCAGCTGTTCTGATTTAATTCATGGGCTGGGATTTCAAATGACTTGGCAGATGTGTATATGTGTAACGCTCACCTGGTATCCACAGGGATGTCACTCAGCCTGTTCTGACCTCTTATGACCTCAAACCCTTCCCTGGAGTCTACTCGACTGGAGACTGGGCCTGAAACACAGGATTGGTAGAGTTTAACTCCCTATTGTCTCTGTGTGCTTGAACCCCTTCTTCCCCGGGGTCCAACCCTTCCCTTTGATCCACAGCTCACCTTGTTTTCTTGGAAAGTGTGCTCTCCGTCCTGCTTTCAGCGCATGGGCGCGTTGATTGATGCAGACTCGTTGCTGCCTAGTTACTTCACTTTACTTTACCTGTTCCCCCAGAGCGGATGGGATTCAGGTAAGGGTTTGAAGCTCGTACAGTCTTTAAAAATAAGCGAAGATTTGCTGAATGCTTTTTCTGTTCTTTTCCCTTTTCCTTAGGAAGCTGCATGCCGGGATGGGAATGACACCGCCGAAGATGCCCGCAGAACAGAAGAAGCGATGAATGATGGGCAGAAGCGCTGCAAGGTAAGGCTGTACCTAACGGTGTTCTTGTTCTTGCAGGAGCTGAGTGCAGAAGAAAGATGCAGGCCTACTGGAGACCGATCAGAACACAGTGAGTGTCACGCTGCAGGTGCAGAAAACACAAAGCATGTTTCTCAACCTGGGCGTGGCTTAAATAGTCTCTGGATATCCCATGTGTCTCGGGCTGAAGCACACCCAAAAGACTAGACTGCACATGCAGTTCTGGGAACCAAAATATGTGGGGGCATCCACCTTGTCCCCATCAAAGTACTACAAGTCCAATCCCCAATGTTATCCTATGGGAGTGAGTGAGTCTGGTGCCACAAGCACCAAGTCTGACTCCAAGTGGGTCTTTGGAGGGATGGAGAGGCCCTTGAGGGCCATGTAGGTGATCATGGCCTGGCTCCAGCCTGACATCTTGGAGGGCTGGGAACATGAGGGGAAGGAATCATGACAATATGTAGCATGTACTGCCAATGCTTTATCTGGTCTCATGCTTTGTTGTAGGGGGAGAAGTGACATTTTATGTTGTATATGAATGTTAAGGATTGTTTGGAGGTCCTTTTGTTTTTATTTTGTTATTTTATTTTTTTTGTATTTTAAGTAAAAGCGTTCTTGTAAGTCAAACGCTAAATCATTTTTTTTTTAAACAACTATTTTTTGCATGCTGTAGACCATTGTAACCTGCCATATAGCACTGCCCTGCATCTCATTGGTAAGGATATTAGTTAACTTGAGGGCAACCAGGATTAACCAGACATGTGGGTGGGCTTTAAGAGATTGAAAGAGCTAACATTACTGCTTTTGGGAAACCTTCTCCTGAGAAATTCTTCTGCCCCAGGTTTCTATGCTAAGCTCACTACAGAGAGGGAAGCTGGCCAATAGGGTGGACTTCTCTCTGTGGGCTACTTTCTGTCTGTTTATATACAATGGTGAAAAGGTTTTATTTTCCAGCTCCAGATTGCTGTTCTCAAGTAATCGTCTAGTTCCAGAAAGCAGCAATTCTCTTCAGTGGGTGAAGAGACCTCAACCAAGAATCAATGTCAATCATCTTTTTATTCCTCAGCCGGACACTCTGCCAGGCCGGCCTGCGAATGCCAATCAGAATTTGGCCCAATTTAATTTGGCCTTATAACACAGGCCTTCCCAGTCCCACCAGCAGACGCCTCAACAACCCCTCTACCATCCAGAGTAGTGCAATTCCTCTCCCGTTGTCCAACTATTAGCAGACCTCTTTAGCAGAAAACCAACCAACAAGCCTCAAGTGCCAGATTGTGTGCACTTTTTCCAGGAAGTAATGTTTTCCCTGATTTCCTTGCTAATAACCTTGCAGTTGTGGTTACTCATTATGTGGCCCTCCAGATGTTCAGACCTTCAACTCCCATGATCCTTAGCTAGCAAAGTCAGTGGTGGAGGATCATAGGAGTTGTAGTCCAAAATATCTACAGGGTCACACAATGAGTATAACGAAGACCCAGATTTCTGGGCATATTCATCACTTTCCTGCTGGCTATCATACTAAAATACCAGCGAGCTTTCCAGTTATGACCTTGATCTCTTGTGAGCTACTCATTTAATGCAGGTTTACATTTGATGTTTTGAGTCCCAGTGGAATGTGAATATGCATCTTTGCCTTCATTCTGAATATTTTTCTTTATGTTATAAAATTATTATTTCCGTTGACTGGTTTGGTCATTCGATCCCTTAATTCGAATTGCCTTTCCATTGTGCTAACTTTTAGTTTGGATCTGCCAACTTCCGAAATAAATCCTTCCTGCTCAGGCTCATGCTTCCAAGATAAGATGCACATTTCCTTTTTCACCGATTTGGATGAAGGTTTCCTAAGCCAAGTTTGACAAAATAATACTGCTGTGTACTGTGGTCTTTCTGATTTGTGTAACGATAAACAGTACTTCAGTTTGCGGTTCAGTCAGGTTTTTACATTTCCCTTACATGACAGCACCAGGTAAGCCTTCCCTGTATGATTACTCTTGCCACTTCATGTATCCTCCAGTCCAATACTAGAAAAAAAGTGCACACTTATACTAAGAAATCAGGGATGTCTGACTGGGCCAATTATCCTCTCCCAACATACATTAAGCTTTAAAGAATATCGGTTCAAAATGACATTCTCTTAACCAGCGCTGGTTTGAGCTACCATACGTATCTCTTCTTTGCTCAAGAAATATCAGACAGGTTCATCGCTCTGAGTCTATGCGGGCATATGTTGTAATTAATGTCAGAGGAAAGATATTTCTGTATCAGACGCCATTCAAGGGAGAAGATCACGCTCCCTCTCCATCCGCTAGGTCAGCCGTCAATTTTTTCAGCGCTAATACCCACCGTAGCTTGGCCCATCGTAAGTTAATGTGCGGTGTACTGTTATTTGCCACCATAACCATCTTTGCCTCTAACAGGAGCCAAGATATTGCTCAATGTTCCTCGGCTGCTTAGGCAGTAGGGAGATATAAGTAAATTGTATTTGTTGATGGGATGAAAACTGTGGTATTGGACATGTTAAAAGGTTGGGAGCAAACGTTTTCTCTTTTTTGTTGTTGAATTATTCTTTTTGGTGTGCTGATGACAACAATGCGAAAATGGAAGAGATTATGTGGAAAGTGTTGTCACGCTGCTAATAATGCTGTAACTCGAACTCAATCAATTGCTTTTGAAGAAAGAATGACATATTCTTTAGGTAATCTCTATTCAAGATGATGCCATGTTATGTTATTGTGATTTATAGCACACACCAGTGCCATTTTCATGGTCTCCAGGCACCCTGGCAGATATGAAAGGGAAGAAGGGGTGGGAGGGCTGAGTGGGATAGACAGGCGAAGCATTGTAGAGCTTCGATTTGCTGTTGTTAACTTCAGGTCAGAAAAAACTGTCACTTCATATTCTTCTATGTTGGTTTGTGTTAAAATGCTTCCTTTACATGGGGTATCCAGGATTTAATTAATTAGGTTTCGGTTGTGTTGGCTGTTTCCCTTCGACTGTGTTTCCTGTTTAGCTTGGTGAGTTAAAGAGGCATGTCTTTAACAATTTTTCGGAATTTTAGGAAGTCTTCTTTTTGTTTGCATTTCCTTAAGGAGTGAATTACAAAGTTGTGCCGAGATGCAGGAGAATACTGATCCACCAAATGTCTGCTTAGAGTATTGTTTTGGTTCGAGGCGAATGTTGTTGCTGGACCTTAGTGTTCGGTTTGGTTTATAGATGGACATTGTTCCCTGTATGAATTCCGCTCCTTGGCCGTGGATTGCTCTGTGGGTTATGCAGAGTGTTTTGAAGAAGATTATTTTTTTGACTGATAGCCAATGTAGGGATCTCAGTGCTGGTGTGATGTGTTCTCTTTTAGTGAGCCTGAGGAATAGTCTTTCTGCTGTGTTCTCTATTCGTTGTAGTTTTTTGGTAAGGTGGTCTGGTATTCTGAGAAAGATGCTGTGAAAAGTCTATTCTTGACATGACAAGGAGATGACGGTGTGTGTTCTATGTAGGAAGGTGAAGAATGGTAGTATCCGCTTGATTGTGTCTAGGTGGAAGAAGCACTTCTTTGTTAATTCATTGTCCATTAATATTCAGATGTTTTTAACCTGCAATAACACCTGTGACCAACCTCTCCCCATGGTCTGTGAAGATATGTAAAATGGCAAAATCAGAAAAAACTGCTAAAAAACAAAGCTCAGAACCTTGCAGTGAGCATTGTTTCTGGAATGCTGTCTAAGGAAGACACTGAACATTGAGGTGGAATGTTACCAGACAAGCATTCAGCTTTATAACAGAAGCTAGATTTGCACCCGGGGTAGGGCATCCTCTCAGACATTTTAGGAATTTGATGATATGCTGTGTTTTCACAATGTATCTGCTTTACTCACAATTCTATGATTGAGTAGTCAAATATTGACACATATGTTGATGGCAAGTGCAAGTGAAGACACCTTCAGAGGTATTCCAGGGCAATTGTTACTTGACAGTGTTTTGCACACCAAGTAACAGGTGCATTATCTTCCCTTGCACCCCAATACACTTCTTTGACTTTAAGTATTGCCCACATTGTCTTCCTTTTGAGTGCAGATTTTTCCAATTGGGTTTTCATTTTCTGAAATGTTTCTCACATTCTCAACCTCAGTATTAATTGAGATTGTTGTGGCATTGCCACGGAACAGATGTTGGTAGTTACAATGGCTTCAGTCTTGGACCTCAGAAAACCCAGCTTTGCAGCTACGGGGAATTATATCAAGAGTGGCTGGCATTGAAGTGTACCTTGATGGAGTAGAAATACAGTGAGAGAAAATATGGTCTGCAGTACTCAAAGAACATGGCGGGATTGTTGAGAGCAAAAAGGCGGTTGTCTATGAAGCTAGCTAAGTGTGACAAAGCTCAAAGAGACGTACCAATTGCTCAGCCCAGACGTTCAAGAAAGTGGGCAACATGTGCTTTAGAAGCTCAACGCTGGAATTGCAAAATTGAAGGGAAGATCTGAAAGGCCAGCTGAGGATGTGGACAGAGCTGAAATATGTTTGCAAAGTATTCACGATGGAAAATACGGATGTATGTTCAGGATTACGCTGCAGAAATACCGCCGTAGAAACACAAAGAGAAGGGTTGCATATTAGCCCATCTTTCATGTGGGAGAGGCAGGTGAAACCAGCAAAACCTGAAGTGGGAAAGGCTTGATGGAACACATCCTAGGATTGGGGAAGGCAGCGTCACCGCTAAAGGGCACACTATCAAAGTACTAGACAAGTGTGCATTCAGTCCAGCACTACAGAAGTTGGGAAAGGTGGAGACTGGGTACTGCAGGCTGTCAGCTGGGGCATAAGGAATGGAAGGAACTATGGAAGTAAGACTGATGGGCGAGCAGCAATACACAGAATGACAGTACAGACACCACTAGGGCCAGGCCAAGGGAAATTCAGGCCAGACCAGCCAAGTCAGTTTCACTGACTATGCGGCACAGGACTAATGTTAACTTTTTGGAGTGCCCATCTTCCCATAGGCCCAGAATGCAGAGACAAAAAATTAAAGCCTTTACCCACAGGGACTTCTGGACATTTGGGTGGAGGTGGGGACACCGGTCTTACTGTTCCCCACTCCAAATTAGGATGTGTGTATACACCTTTCAGCAAAACAAGACCATTTATCGGGTCTGTGTGTAGACGTGTACTTAAAAGGTTAAGGATCCTATTAGACCGCATTCATTAATTAATTGTTTACCAATGGTGCACACAATGAAGTCATTCCTCATACCTGTGCTGTATAAATCATCCATAAAATAAATAAAATGTAAATAAATCTCAGATGCCAAATAAATGCCCAGGAAATACATGTACATTATACGCTCATGCCTACTTGTTTCACAGCCACATTTCCACGAGGCCCACGTGTTCGCAATTTTAAACACATTTCCTTGCAAGTATATATGGGGGATTAGATTTGGGTGTTAAATAATGGTGGGAGGGATGTTACGAGGGTCGCGGGGGGTCACCCTGCATTTTACTTGCAAGGAAATGTGTTCTAAAAAAAGAAAATTGCGAACAAATGGGCCTCGGTGAAATCTCCACGACCAAACAACGTAGAAGCACATTATGCACATACATGCAACCCAGTAAAGGCACATCTCCAATGGGAAACCTTCCCATTCCATTTGGGAGATGATAGTCCAGTGCTGGTTTTTGCTATGCCTCTGTAGATTTGGCAAAGAACAAAAACAGGACTGGACTAGCAGCATCTCCTGAATGCAAAAGGGCATGGTTGCATGCCTGAATAAATGAAACACAAAATGGTGAGGGTGACTTTGCAGCTTTACCAGCGGAGATGCGACTTCAGGAAGATACAAGTGTAATCAGGATTTTACTCTAGTTTAAACTGCTACTTCAGGTTTGTAGCGGCTTTGCTTGCCATATAGCTCTTTTGTAACACAGCGACCCCTTGAAGGAAATCCTTGCTGTTACCCATCCCTTCCATAATGGCTTCATTTATGTTCCTCATACTCAACGCATATACTTAGGACATTTGTTCTCAGCCTTGGGCAGCCTATTTATTTAGACCTTTTAAAAGACACTGCCCATCCCTTTGGGGGGCACTGGTCATCCATGCACACAATATCCTTTAGGATAGCCCAAGCACATCTCGAACCCCTCACACACCCAGTCTTTACATATACATTTACATTACAGCAAGCTCCGCCTATCACCCCCTTACACATTTCATTATGCTTCTCACAGGATTTTACTTTAATGCAGCTCTCTTTGCTTATCGCGTACCTTTTTCTGGTCAATGTATCTTAAGTAGGCTATGCTCTTGCTGTCCTTGAGCCTTAACTGGGACAAGGTCTACGCGCTTTGAGACTACTACAGTGGTGAGCTGACACAATATGAAAAACCTAATAATAATAAAAGTGAAATATTTCTGCTAAGGCTTATCAAGGTTGTTGCAAGGTTTAAACTGCATTTGCAGCCGGGGAGGGGTGCGCAGCCAATCATGTGGCTGAAACAACGGTCGAGAATACACATTCTCTGCACACTGTTTCCAGCCACCCAAGGCCCCTCCCACAGAGGTGCCACTTATTTTTTATGTGGAGAGGCAACAGTGAGCCTCTCCCTAGTGCCTCGCCAGCTCCCCACCCCCGCAAAACAAAACAAACCCCTTCCCTACCCTAAACCTCCCCACTTACCTGCTGGATTAGAGCTTTGTGCTTTGGGTCCTTGCTCTCCTCCTGCCCCCCGGATGGCACCATAGAAATGGAAAAGGGATTTAGGGCCTCATGAGAAGTTTGGCAGTATCCCAGCAGTCAATCCGCCGGGATGCCGCCAAGGCAAAATGCATTACCGCAACTTGGTTTGGAACTATTAGTGCCGGATCCCAAGTTGTGGTAAGGATGTTACTCCCCATTTTGTTAAGAGTCCATAGGACTCTATGGGGCAGTATCAGAGCTATTACCGCCGGCGCTAATAGCGCTGCAAATGGGCGGAAAGGGGTCAGATTTACTTCCAGCTGAAAGCTGGAGGTAAATCTGCTACTTTCCATCCAAACTCGGGATTGGGCGGAGCGATAATACAGCAGTAATAGCGTTACCACTGCATTTTACCGCTCCGCCCAACCCCTGAAGAGGCACTTAGTCCCTTTTCCCTATGGTGGTGGCCATGTTGTTTTTTTCCCTTGGGAGATTGGTGTCACTTGCACAGCCAATCACCCGAGAGGAAAAAATAAATCATTCGCACAGCGGACAAAGCCTGAGGTTCGAATGGCTTTACCCCCCCAATGTGTGGGGCAGGCATGGCCTTTAACGTCCCACAGCCCTCGCCAAGGCCCTAGCTTCGATCAGGTTTACCTGGATTGGGCTGGTGGGCTGTTAAAAGCCATGTCCACCCCCCACTGCAGTATTGAAAGCCATAGTAATCCTCATTGGAGCAGGGTATGTAAGCAAGACTGGCAAAATTCTGCAAACCTGGATCACTGCGTCTGCTGCATCCTGTGCCACCAACCATTTTACCAACCGCAGTAAACTTCTCGCCGCTAGCCACTAATTGGTTTGCCTCCTTTCTAGAGGTCAGATCCTATTTTGCGCCCCAAGGGATCTCTTACACTAATTATGCTGACAATACCCAAATTCTTCTCCCCCTTTCTGGCATCTGCTCTGAAGACACTCAGTCTCTGAAGACAGCATACTCGACAATTGAGGCCTAGATGGCTGACTCTGCCTGAATGACGAAAAGACAGAGATCAAGAAGCCCAATGCCCAAAACGCCTCCTTCAACATTGACGGCACGCAGATCCTGGTATCCCCCTCGGTGAAGACGCTAGCAGTGTACCTTGATGCTACCCTCTCACTCACTGCCATGTGAATGCCATTGCCTCCTCCGCCGCCTACACAGCAAAATTGATTAAAGCATCTATAGCCTTCCTATCTCAAGACAGTTGCCTTACAATTTCCCGAGCTGTTATTGGGTCTAGACTGGACTACTGCAACACCCTTTTTTCTGGCACCTCGGCGCAGAACATAGAAAAGATGCATGTAATCTAGAATAAAACCCTCAGACCAGTGCTGAATATTCTGAAACGGGAGCACATCTCCACCGCAAGAAGAGATGCTCACTGGCTACCGATTCGAGAAAGAATCATATTCGAAACCCTATCTATCACACATTGATTTCTCACCAACTCTGCTCTACCCTACGTGTCACATAAAGTCACGAGAGCTCACTCAACGAGGCCTTTGATATCGGCCTACTCGCACAGACTCGTCCAGCCGAAATTCGAATGGCCCCAAGCGGGAGGCGCAAGCTTTGCCATGTTTGCAGCAAATCAGTGTAACTCACTTCCGACCGCCCTTAGAGAAGAACAATCTTACTGGGTGTTCAGAAGGGCTCTGAAAACTTGGTTGTTCAATACATTTTTCATGGGATCGCCTAATTGTTCTGTCTCCTTTGTTGATACTGTTTACGTATAACTGGTTCTGTAACAGCACCTTGATGCCTCAAGGTTTAGTGCGCTTTATAAATGAATAATGAGTAATTACTCTATTCCAGAAAGCCCTGCCACTCTACACTACCATACCTCAGAACATAGCTTGCCAGATGATTGTCACCTGCATCAATCTCTTAGACAACAATCAACACTAGCAATCGCCCAACACTCAAGTATAGAAACACTTAGATAGAACTATGAATGTTAGC
Organism: Ambystoma mexicanum; assembly: GCF_040938575.1. Classification (NCBI taxonomy): domain Eukaryota; kingdom Metazoa; phylum Chordata; class Amphibia; order Caudata; family Ambystomatidae; genus Ambystoma; species Ambystoma mexicanum. The sequence goes on along the minus strand of NC_090934.1, from coordinate 1,264,268,675 downwards.
AAAGTCCACACTTAGATACAATTGTGAATGTCAACCAATGCCACACTTAGAACTCTGAATGTTGGCAAATGCCACACTTAGATGGAATTGTGAGTGTCGGCAGGTGCCACACTTGGATAGAATTGTGAATGTCAGCCGATGCCACACTTAGATATAATTGTGAATGTCAGCCAATGCCACACTTAGAACTGCGAATGTTGGCAAATGCCACACTTAGATAGAATTGTGAGTGTCGACAGGTGCCACACTTAGACCTGCGAATATTAGCAAGTACGACACTTGGATAGAACTGTGAATGTTACCAAATGCCACACTTAGATAGAAGTGTGAGTGTCGGCAGGTGCCACACTTAAATAGAATTGTGAATGTTAGCAAATGCCACACTCAGATAGAATTGTGAGTTGGCAGGTGCCACACTTGGATAGAATTGTGAATGTCGACCAATGCCACACTAAGATAGAATTGTGAATGTTAGCAAAGGCCACACTTAGATAGAATTGCCCTTTTTAGCAAGGCCATACTGAGATATAATTGTGAGTTGGCAGATGCCACACTTAGATAGAATTGTGAATGTGAGCAAAGGCCACACTTAAATAGAATTGTAAGTTGGCAGGTGCCACACTTGGATAGAACTGTGAGTGTCGGCAGGTGCCACACTTGGATAGAATTGTGAATGTCAGGCGATGCCACACTTAGATAGAATTGTGAATGTCGGCCAATGCCACACTTAGGTAGAATTGTGAATGTTAGAAGAGGCAACACTTAGAATTAGAATTAGAATTGCGATTTTTAGCAAAGGCCATACTTAAATAGAATTGTGAGTTGGCAGGTGCCACACTTAGAATTTTGATTGTTAGCAAAGGCCTCACTTAGATAGAATGGTGAATGTTAGCAAATGCCACACTCTGATAGAATTGGGAATGTTAGCATATGCCACACTCAGATATAATTGTGATTATTAGCAAATACAACACTCAGATAGAATCGCGAATGTTAGCAAAGGCCATGCTTAGATAGAAATGTGATTTTAGCAAAGGCCACACTTAGATACAATTGTGAGTTGCCAGGTGCCCCACTTGGATAGAATTGTGAATGTCGGCCAATGCCACACTTAGAATTGTGAATGTCAGCCAATGCCACACTTAAAACTGCGAATATTAACAAGTGCCACACTTAGAACTGCAAATGTTAGCAAATGACACATTTAGATAGAATTCCGAATCTTAGCGAAGGCCACACTTAGATAGAATTGCGAATGTTAGCAAAGCCATACTTAGATAGAATTGTGAGTTGGCAGGTGCCACACTTAGATAGAATTGTGAGTGTCGGCAGGTGCCATACTTAGATAGAATTGTGAATGATAGCAAAGGCCACACTTAGATAGAATTGTGAATGTAAGCCAATGCCACACTTAGAAGTGCGAATATTAGCAAATGCCAAACTTAGATAGAACTGCAAATGCTAGCAAATGCCACACTTAGATAGAATTGTGAGTTTCGGCAGGTGCCACACTTAGATAGAATTGTGAATGTTGGCAGGTGCCACACTTGGATAGAATTGTGAATGTCGGACAATGCCACACTTGGATGGAGTTGTGGGTGTTGGCAGGTGCCGCACTTGGATAGAATTGTGAATGTGTAACGCTCACCTGATTCCCACAGAGGCGCTGACTCGTTCAGGACTGTTACCAATTCTTCTACAAAGCGCAGGGCCCGGAAGATGGACTGGACAGGCCCTCCCCCGAATCTCGTCTGTCTGGCTCGTAGGATAATTTTTCTGTAGGTGGGAAAGAGGGAGTTAATATCTGCTGGAAAGAGTATCTGCTCCCCCCTATCTCCCCCTTCTAAATCCCCTTGTCGCTAGTTCGGTTTTTGTGGGCTCTCACCTTATTTTCTATAAGGATGAGCCCTCCTTCCTGCTTCTGGTGCAGGGGCGCGTTGATTCCAGTTACTTCACTGGGGTATTTGATGGGCGCGATTCCTCTGGCTGTTCGATCCCACTTCGGGATTGCCGTAAGTATGTAGTCTTTAGATTATATTAAATGTCTTTTCCCCTTCGGGCCGGGGTCTAGAAAAGGCAGAAAGGCCCTTCTGACCCAAATGGAGGATTGAGTTCAACCAAAATCTGGCAAGTCCTTAGGTAAGTATTCCCTCCTGTATCAAGTCCGATGCTCACCTTCTCCCCTTTTGCAGGAGCCGATTCGCTGCCGGCGTCGAAACCGCTGTTGTTCGTGGTAAGGCCTCGTAAAGGTAAGTGGAATTGGTGTGGCACCGGGTGAACCGGAGCGCTTATAATCGTGTCTTTCCCCTTTTTGCAGGTGCCGAGGTGCGGCAAGCTTTGTAGCTGTTTCTGCACGTGGCGCGGCCACGATAAGGTAAGAGAAAGCGGCGCTGCGGCGAGCGTTGTGGTGCGCTGCTAACCTTGTGCTTTTCTTTTGCAGGATTGTCGGAAGAAGGTTTTCCGAGTGCAGGATTCCGGTGAGTAAAGCTTTGGATGCTTGTCTTTTCTCTCCTTTTGTCTTTCAGGTGTTCCAGGAGTTGGGGGCGTGTCAGGAGCCAGGATGCAGGAGCCGACTCGGTGAGCGTCCTGCTGCTGATGCAGAATAACGTGAAGCACGTGAATTCCTTCGGGCGTGGTTTAAATAGCAGAGGAGTGCTTCAGCTGAGTATCCTTCCTCCGGCCCCACCCAGGTAAGAAAAAGAGTTCCTGAAGAGGAAAAATAGTTCCTCCCAGCCTAAATGGCTGGAGACCTCAGCCAGACTGGATTGCTCTGGGTGAGTAAGCAGCATGGTCTGCCTCAGGTAAGTCCACCCAAGCATTATGACATGTTTTGACCAAATGAGCCTGGCGCCTATGGCGCCAGGACTGAAGCCTTTCATGAGCCTGGCGCCAAAGGCGCCAGGACGTGGTCCAAAGGGCCCCAGTAGCGGCCTGCTGGATCCGGTGATGTGGGTGATAGGTCTGCTTCCGGGGACACTGGGCCTGGCCTGGCTCCCCGGGAGCAGCCATCATGACAGAATGTCAGCCAATGCCACACTTAGATAGAATTGTGAATGTCAGCCAATGCCACACTTAGAACTGCAAATGTTAGCAAATGCCACACTCAGACAGAACCATGAATGTTAGCAAATGCCACACTTCGATAGAATTGTGAATGTTAGCAAATGCTACACTTAGATAGAATTGTGAATTTTGGCAAAGGCCGCACGTAGATAGAATTGTGAGTTGGCAGATGCCACACTTAGATATAATTCTGAATGTCAGCCAATGCCACACTTATATTGCGAATGTTAGCAAATGCCACACTTGGACGGAACCCAATAACCAAAAAGCTCAAAATGTCTGCATACTTAACTCACACAAATACTCACACAAGCACCTCTCGCATACCAAGCCGCACACACTTCACCACACCGCAACAATAACAAAAAAACCACATAAATGGCACCAACAGCACACGAGAACTACCATTGATCCATTATTCACACCAAACCTCAGCACACAGTGTATACCGAACTGAAGCTGCCAACAGGACACCACTCCTCTCAATATTCTACTCCCCCTTCTCGTTTGCAGATCCGACTGAGCTCCTGGGGACCAACTCCGTTGGTGACAGCGCGCGGTACAAATACCTATAACATTTAACATCCCATATTTTTAAGTTCCCTGAGAAGCTCTGAGAAAGTAAGCAATAGTATAACATGGATCAATATACGGATTCCTTTTAGAAAAAGGGGGACTTAAAGGAGAAGATTCACTGTTTGCTTAATTGTATGATTGACACATTTGGAAAGCTGACAAAATGTGACAATTCGGCTCCTTATTCACTGAAACCCTCAATTGCAAGGAGCGCAGAGGCCATGCAGAAATTAGAGCTCTTGATCCCTCGGGATTTCAGAAGCTGCGGGATTTGCATGGAATGGTGACTCAGGAAGTGCAATGTCGGCCTGCCAAGCTTTAATCTTCACTGGAAAGGAATGCTGAAAGTCGGCATCTGCACTGCCACCTATCAACTTTCCTGCTCGTCTGTCTAGCTGCCTACAAACCGCTGAAGAGTTGATCTTCGTAAAGACATATTTTGATGATGTCCTGTCATTTGGGAAAGTAATGTGCTTTCATGAGTAGTACTCTGAATCCGATTCAAAAAGCTGTCTTGTGAGTGAATGTCCATTGGCGGTCGCCAAAATATGCAAATTGATTAATTATGCACAAAAGGGAAAGTTTAAAGGGTGGCATGCATATGCCCGCGTTAGGGTGGCCAACTGTCCTGTAATTTGCGGGATTGTCCCGTAATTGGGGACTGTGTCCCGCAGTTTGCCGAGTGGCTCTATGGGACGCGGGTTTTCCCGACTTGCTCTGTTCAAGCACAATTTGTGCTCGAACAGAGCAATTCAGGAGTCACAATTAGACATGCAGGGGGCTGGGGATGGCCAGTGGGCAAGCATCATGAGGACATGCGTCTGTGAGAGCGTTGGGAAGCTCTAACAAATATATGTAATGGCGCAAGTTTTTGACTGCTCTCTTGCTTTGACTTGGGTCTAAATGTAATTATGACCCTTACTGGCATTGCGTACCCTTAGCCACTCCCACATTCCAGGTGAAAATTGAGGGCACTCATTTCTCCATCCCCTTCCTGTCCACACTGTTGTGTATTTGCATTTGCACAGCTTGTGCACGCGCCGAACAACCCGCAAACATGCAACGCAGGCTAGGGTGGCCAACTCTGTGAGATCCTTTGGCGGGACACAAGGCGGTGATGACGTCACAGCATCATTCACCGGGCAGAATCAATGGATTGCACCCGCAGCTGCTGACGTGACAGGCCTGGAGCTGCGGGTGCAATGCAATGGGACTCTTATTCACAGATTAGCTGCCACTTGCCAGCCGCTGTTATTCCCATTCGCAAGAAATGTATGTATATGACCACCAGGTAGGGGTTCATATCCATACATTTCCCGTGAATGCAAATTGCGCCTGGGAATGTGAACTTTTTCCCCCCAACAGTAACAAAATATACGCTGCACATGGAACGTCACTGAGGTGTGATGATCCCTGGTGGTTTGTTTTGCGCATGTGTCCAGGCGCAAATTGGTGCTGTTGCAAATATGATCCTGTTTTTAAAATGCTTTGTCAGTGAGGCCCTTTGTTCTCAAGAGCACTCATTATATTGGTGTGCCAACTGCTTTCCTCACACTGATTGTGAGGTGGTGCCAGGTGTTTCCAGAAAGTGGCGCTGTTGTGTGGTTACAGCCATGAGTGAGCAGAGGAGAATGATCATGGAGGGGCGAGAGCCAGGTGTTCAAAACTAAAGTCCAGACTTGGGATACAGTTCATGAATCACACACAGCTCTAATGACACATAGCAGCTTACCTGGCGCCGGTAATCAGCTCATTTTAGGGAGATGTAATGCTCGCTTTATCTATTGAATGGTTACGGAGGTTCTTAAGCCAATCTGCCGGCCAGTCTAACAGAATTCTAGCTGACTAGCTAGCAACATCATGGAGTTGTTCCGAAAGGGGTTCAAAGGGACACCTCACAGACACCCAGAGTGAAGCTTGCGTTGTCGCTAATGCTGTCGGACCCCACAGTGGTTGGTAGTTACTCATCTGCAACTTTATGTTGTGTATGCCCCCCTTCCCCGGCGTCCTTCTGTTACGGGCGACTGTCCCTTTATGGAATGGGACAGCGACCACGTGGGGACTGACATGGGAGCGGGGAGGAGAGAGAAAAGTTAGTGTGAGGCACATGAATAAAGAAGACGTTGCCAATTGCTCCGGTGTCGCGTCCTTTATTAAATAGGCCTTGCTGGCCTAACAACTGGCGATGAGGCGGTCTAGCGTGGTCCGGAGCACTCCTCCTCCCACGGTGGGTGATCACACCTCGCCAAACAGCCAGGCCTTCCTCATCCAGAGCATGCAAGCACAAGGTGCTTCTCCTACGGCACAGCGATCCCGCCGTATCCTCCAGCTACCCGATCCCGGGCCTCTTAAGCAATCGCAGCACGACGACCTCCAGCTGCGTCCATATACCACACATCCAGCCGATAGCACAAGGTGTTTCTCCCATGTCACGGCGATCCCACCGTATTCTTCAGCTACCCGATTCTGGGCCTCTCAAGCAGTCGCAGCACGATGACCTCCAGCTGCGTCCATATACTGCACAGGCAGCTGATTCTAGGCTGCGCGGCAACCCACCAGCCATTGTCCTCCGCTCCACGTGGTGGAGAACGAACGATCATGCGGAGCCACCAGGTGGGTGCCTCCCCCTCAGGCGACACTCCCGCCAACACAAAGCAGTGCCTCTCCCTCACAGCACTTGCAGGCCCCATTAACTGCAGAAGCTACGCGCACCTCCTCGAACAGCGCCACTGCTCTCCCACCAGGGCACCCTCAGTCCAACGCCCATCATGTACCCAGGCACAAGCTGCCCACCACATGCCACCAGCAGAGCCCACTACCAAGAGAGGGCTATACTACCACAGACCCTGGGCGCAAATAACCTATACCAGACGCGTGGTGCAAAATACAATGTTCATACTCACTAACAAAGCCCAAGGCCTCCAACTGGCCCAGACCATCTCTCAGCGCCAGAAGCCTGCACTCGACTACGCACCCATACCTCAGCTGTCCCACTTGTCACAATGAGTGACCCCACACCTCCACCTCCCCCTACGAGGTCCACCATCACCGCATGGAGGATGTCACCCCCATTTGCCATGGCTACGCAGGCGGACAAAGGCCCGAGGTGGGTCGAATTACTTGATGATTTTAACAATTTCATAAAGGCAGCAGGTGAAGACAACTCTCCTAATCTCCAGAACATGTTCATCAACATTGCTGGCAGTGAGGTCAAAATGCTAGTTAAGAACATTCCACCAGAAGAGCAGCCTGACTACACCTCATTAATAACTGCCCTCAACCGGAGACTTGTGATCGAGCCCAATCGTAACTACGAACGATATATGTTCAACCAATGCACACAACGAAGTGAAGAAACAGTTGATGAATTCATCACGTGCCAGCATGTCAAAGGGCCACACTGTCAATTCCACGCTTTCTCACTGGATGAGGCGATACGCTTAAGAGTGATTGAAGGGTGCCTGTCACAACCACTAAAGAAACAACTGTTAAAGAAGCCACTCATAATAGACGAAGTGAGATGTCAAGGATACTCGAGAGGGTGGACATGCAGGCGGCATCAAGATCAGGGAACAACAGCGTCAAACCAGACAAAAATGAACTCACAGCAGCAATCCAACGTCCCGCAGACAGAGGTATTAAGCCACAAGGAAGAGGAATCTCCACTTGCCCCAGACAACAAAGGCAATGCTACCACTGTGGGGTGGCATTTCCCCACTCCAGGACATGCCCAGCCCTTGGCCAAAGGTGCAGTAACTGCAGCAGAGAAGGACACTTCCAGTCCGTCTGCAGAGAAGGCAGACCATTTCCCATTCCGAGACCCCTGCCACAACCGAACCAAAGAACGTACAACCGCACCTCCCAGAACACACCATACCAATCAAGACCGTACCAACAAGGCCCGCGACGCTACGTGAGAGCGGTAGAAGATCATTCCCCCGAATACTGCTCACAAGACCTTTATCCATACAACTAGGGCCCACTCCGTGGAAACGAATATGATGAACCGCCCCCGCCACTTCAGTGGCACGACCGTCAACAACCACAGGACCCCCACTATGGATGGGATGAATATGACCAGTATCTGCAAGACAAATACGTCAACCTCATCCTCGATGACAGAGATGCGAGAGAACCACTTCGAATTACCGTCAACATCAGTGGCAGACAATTCTGCTTCTTAGTGGATTCCGGCGCCACCGTCAATATTATGGGGGAGCAAGAATTTCTCCAAATACTCACGAAGCCAACGCTATCCAAGACTCATGCAAAGATCCTCCAGTTGGGTGCGGACCACCCTCTTCACTCCATAGGCCACTTCAAGCGCCATCTCCTACACAACGGGCTCACACTGGCCACAGTCATTCATGTCATCCACAGCCCTACAAAAGGGCGGTGCCTGCAGAGCTATCACACCGCGTCCTGCCTATGACTCATCGACATTCACTTTCACAAGGAGGACGTCATACAAACAACTGCACCTCCGGATGCCACAGGAGAGAGCGTTTACATGTTGAGAGCCGGATCCGCACCAACCACACTCATCACGAAAGAGACAGTCCAGCTGAAATTCCCACATCTCTGCAAAGGGCTTGGCAAGCTAAAAGGACCCCCCATCAGACTACATATTGACAAAAAGGTGTGGCCTGTCCCCCAACACCCCAGAAGAGTCGGGTTCCACCTACAAACTGCAGCATCGGAGGAGCTAAATCAATTGCTCAAAGATGGCATCATTGAGCCAGCATCCGGCCAGACCCCATGGGTCTCGCCTCTGGTGATCGTGCCCACAGAAGGAGGATGCCTGAGACTGTGCCTAGACATACAGATGGCCAATACCGCCATCCAGAGGAGGCACCATCCAGGCCCTTGAATTGAGCAGATGCCCGCTCCTTTCTGGGAATGGCTGGGTACTGTGCCCGCTACATTCCCCACTACGCCTGCATCACAGAGCCCATGCGCCGTTTGCTGCAAAAGGACACCGAATTTGCCTGATCCACTGAGTGTCAAGATGCATTTGACTCCGTCAAGACTGCACTAGCAGAAGCCCATTGGCTGGCATACTTCGACCCTGCCTGGCACACAGAAATTTGTCATGGACGCAAGCCCAGTGGGGCTCAGGGCGATCCTGGCCCAGAAAAGCGGCAAAGACACTCACCCCAGGCATATCGTCGGAATCTGCCTACTCTCAGGCAGAGAAGGAAATGTTGGCAGACGTATGGGCCCTTGAGCACTTTCACAACTTTATCATTGGGAAGAGGTTCACCCTCATCACAAACCACCAGGCCCTACTTTCCTTGTTTGGCCCTGCACCAAGATGCCCTCCAGGATAGAATCCTGGGGCATCAGACTGCAGGAATATCACTTTGACATTATCCACAGACCTGGTGGCGAGAACAACCCAGCAGACTAACTATCATGCAACCCGGCCGGCAATCCTGTGTCCAGAGCAGGTGACACAGAGTACATAAATTACGTAACCTCCAATGCACTCCCGCCAGCGGTGTCCCTACAAATGGTTGCCACTGCATCTGCTGCAGGTCTGTCCGTGGCATTGGCAATCAGTCTAACTGAAAACAACAAATCGAAGGACCACCGACGTGCAGTCCTAAACACTCAGGGGTGCACAGAGAGGAGATTGACAGACTGGCCAAGATACATACCGAACTAGCTGTGAAATACCATGCCATGCTTCTGAAAGGATGCCGGTTAGTAACCCCTGCGGTACTCAGACCTGAAGTGATGAAGACAGCACATGAGGGACACAGAGGCACGGACAATACCAAGCGCCAGCTCCGATGCCATGTGTGGTTCCCCTTTCTAGACTCAATGGTCGACAGATGGGTTAAGAATTGCATAGCATGCCAATGCACAGCCAGAGCAGAGCCGCCTGTCCCAATTCAACCGACACATATTCCTGAAAGACTCTGGGAAAGGGTAGCGGTTGATTTCTATGGACCCATGGAGGCTGGGGAGTATCTTCTCCTATCCATAGACGAGCACTCAAGATTCCCAATCATCAGGAAGGTCACAAACACTGCGTTTGCACAGGTAGCAGCCACCTTTGAAGAAGTACTAAGTGAATGGGGTCATCCAGACACCATTAAGTCTGACAACGGGCCTCCGTTCAATGGACATGAGTTCATGGCATTTGCAAACCACATGGGGTTCTCCCACCAAAAGATTACCCCGAGATGGCCCAAGCCAACGGGATGACTGAATGTTTCATGGCCTCCATTAAGAAAACGATGCAAAGAGCCTGCATCAAAGGCACCTTCGAGACTACAGGAACGCTCCACATGAAGTCACCAATAAGGCACCCGCAGAGCTGATGATGCAATACGAGGTACGCACCGGCATCGTGAGACATCCGATGACCCAGCAAGAAGGCGATCCTGAAGTCATGCAGAGGGATAAGGAATGGAAAGAGAAGACTCCTGTCGACGTAGACCTGAGGAGAGGGGCGAAGCCCAAAGAATCCCAAGTAGGCGATGAAGTGCTGGTACAGCAGGAAACCTCAAGGAAGACGGATGTGCGATTTGACCCGAAACCGCTCAACATCACAGCTGTCAAAGGCACCATGGTGACAGCGCAAAATATGGACAAGGAGGTCACAAGGAACAGTTCTCAGTTCAAGCATTTTGTCAAGAGAGAAGAGGAAGAACCTCTGCAGCTAGACCCTAGTCCTCCCCCGTGGGATCCAGGGACGACTTGTGGCTTCCCCCAAAGGAAACCCGTCACAGGGCAATGGAGCAAGCCGAAGCAACGAGATCTCTCAGGGAAGCTGCAGAGAGTGAAAGGCCTCGGCGAATCATCCGAAGTCCGCCCCGCCTAGTCGAGGAATGCTAGGCAGATGTCAGGACATTTGTCCGGGGGTGATGTTACGGGTGACTGCCCTTTTAAGGAATAGGACAACGACCACATGGGGACTGACGTGGGAGTGGGGAGGGGAGAGAAAAGTTTGTTAGTGTGAGGCACGTGACTAAAGAAGACATTGACAATTGATCCGGTGTCGCGTCCTTTATTAAATAGGCCTTGCTAGCTTAACACTCTCTTCCACCTCCTAAACTCTTGCCAACAATGAAGTGTGTGCAGAGGCCGGGTATAACGGAACCATATGCAATGTTAAAAGGGCCTTGCATCCAGCCACCCCCCCACTTCCCTTGTGTAGCTCCTCCCTCCTCACCAGCTCCCGAAAAAGTAAAAAACGGCCTGTGATCCCCCACCACCACCAGTGATATAAGTGTACAAAAAAGGTATTAGAACTGTGACTCTGGCAGGGGACAGAGCAGGAAGGAAAAGAGTAATTTGCAACACATTTTTCAAGGGTTGCAGTCATGCTGGTTGACAGCCAATTAAGTTGAAATAGATTTCAGTTTAGCTGGAACTGATATCCAGTGGTAAAGTGGAGAAGTGTGCTTTATAATCATATAGAACAGTTCTGGAGTGGTGAAAATGGTTGCAAAATGTAGTGGAGCTGTTAACAGTAAAATAGAAAAGTAGCAGAACACTGCTCCCGTCGGTTCCCGCTCACTTCGACGACTGACCACAACAACCCCTCCCACTGTGGCTCCATTCTCGCTACTGTTAGGTGTGGGCAAACAATGCTTGCACTCAAATATGGCATACAATTATAATACGTATACTTTAATAATTTAGCATTTATATAGCGCTACAAACCCTCAGGCATCTGAGCGCTGCTTATTATTACCCACGGTGTGTGGTGCTTATTTATCGACCTCGGAAGGATGGATGAAAGGCTGAGTTTGGCCCTGCCGGGATTCGAACCTGCGTCAGCAGGCTCTATCAATGAAGCGCAGAGGCGCTGAATGTAGATGTAACTCCTTTAATCATCATGCGCGAACTGGCACACAGGTGGGCGCTCCGCCTACAACACCACGTGTGTTGCAGCCCACAACACAACAACAGAAAGGGGACAGGGTCTGCCCTTCACAAAACGTTAGTAATAAAGAGAAGACATTACATCTCCCCCTTGCTTAGCAAAGAACATAGTTTCTTAACTAATTTCTTCAATCCAACGAGATGGCTTGAGAACCACCCTTCTAGAAGGACTTTGCACGTAGGGAGTGTCTTTTACGTTACAGTCACTATCGCTATCATCACCGTCCATGTCACCTTCCCTGTATTCAGAGTCCACATCAGACGAGTTGTCGCTGCCTGTTGAGTCACTGCTCTCATGATGCACTTCACCTTCAAAAGACCGAAAGATTGAAGAGTTCCCGGGTGACAGTGCCAGTGGGACTAGCGGCTGTTATCATGGACCCGTGAACGTGAGTCACAGTCATTGGCTCTGGCTTGAAAGCGGGGACTTCTTTGAATCTTGTGCCTGACGTACCAGTACCTTATCTCCTATTTGGAAGTTGCTGGGCTATGCTTTTCGTCTGTGGTATGCATACTCATTCATCTTGCTCTTGCTTTCTCGATCTTTTGTCCGGGCAGGGTCTGCGCATTCACTGGAGAGAAAACTGTTGGGATTGTGCGGCAGGATGGTTTTTACTATGCGCCCAAGAATAAGCACTGAGGGACACATAGAGCTATGTGTCATGTTTCTGTAATCCCACAGTAAAGTGCAGATGGCCTGCATGAAGGATCCCTTAGTGATTGAGCAGACTTGTAGGGTGAGTTTTAGGTTGCCCATAAATCTCTACACTGTTCCATTTTATTGCAGCCACACGGGTGTGACTTTGCGATGTTGGAAACCAAGATGTTCTGCAAACATGGCAAAATCATGTCAGCTGAAAGAGGGTCCATTGTCGGACTTCACGATGGAGGGAATTTCATAGTCAGTGAACGTTTTGTCTAATGCCGGTATCACTGCCTGACCACTGGTGGAGTGAATCAAATGAACCTCCGGGAACATGGACATCTCGTCAATGATTACAAGTACATATTTGCCACTGGCTAGCGGGCCAAATATGTTGATGTCAACCTGGTCCCATACCTATAATGGCATTGTTGTCATCTTGAGGGGCTCAGGAAATGTGCGTGGGGCAACTGCCTTGCAGCCTATGCATTTCCCTAGCACCTGTTGCACCCTCTCGTCCATCTGTGGGAACCATACTTTGGTTTTGCGTTGTCTTTTTGTGGACACGATTCCTCGAGGTCCCGTGTATGCCAAAGCGAGTATTTGATCTTGCAGACCCGCAGGGATGACAATCCTGTTTTCTTTTAACAGTAACCCTTCCGGGGAGATGGACAAAGTATGTCTTATGAGTCGGAATGTTTGAAAGTGTTTCTCTTCAGCTGCTGATAATGGCTGATAGTGTTTATTTTTGAGGTGCCACTGGCCCGATGTCAGACAATCGTGTATTTTCTGGAGCAGCTGGTAATTTTTCAGGCCCTCTAGCAGTTGTGCCCTCGTGACTGATTTGGGCTGTGCATTACTCACTAGATAGTTTATATATTGGTTGGCTTTAATAGATTGTCTCTCGTCCTCAGCTGGTAGAGCATATCGAGATAAGAAGTCTGCTGGGTTATTGTCTTTTCCTGGACTGTGTATAATATTGAAAGAATACACTTGCAATCGGAGTCCCCACCTTGCAGTGCATGGAGGCATCTTGGCCGTTGGTGTCATGAACCACTGCCTGCGCCCATTCTGGACTTCGTGGTCCCTGACCCATAGAGGACTGAATTCCGTGATCCTTCCAAATTGGCCGTTTGGTGCGGAACGCAGCTTGCCAGTCTTTACGCGCTACGTTCAACATTCTACAAAACAGACACACCCCCGCGGCTCTGCGCGTCTCAACGCTACTGCTCGGAGCAGTCTGATGTGTGTTGCTGGAGTTCGCTCGGAACTTCCTTCCGAGTCCTGTTTCCCGATTCCTTGAATCTACTTCCTCCCTTTTTTTTTCCTCGAACTTACCTTTACGCTTCTTCCGGGATCCTCACCTGCGCTGGAGTCACGGCGTTCCGTGCCTCCGAGCTCGGACTTTGTCTCATTCCTGGTTCCTGGACATCCGAACGCCTCCTGGAGTAGGACCGCTATCCCCACGCTGGAACCCGACGACCAGCACACGGGTCTCTACAAATCCCGGACCGTGTGAAAGAAATCATCAAAGAAGGTTGCAAGCAAGGAAAGACAGGTGAGAAGGGGAGAGACTTGTGACAGATTGAGACACCTAAAAAACAATATGAATACAGAGATGGAAGCTACGGTTCAAGACCTCATGCGAGGTATGCAGGAATTAACCACTGAAGTCCAGAACTTTAAGGCAGAGAATGCTGCTTTAAAGCAGCTAGTCTTGTCTTGTGACTCTGCTACTAAAGAAAGTGTCTTATTGGGAGGAGTGGTGGACAAATATGATGGCTCTTCAATGAACCTTTGTGCCTTCCTTGACTCATGTTTGGTGCATTTCACCTTCAGGCCCTACTACTTTTCCACCCCAAGAGCCAAGGTGGGGTTTATGATCTTACACCTCACTGGTAACGCCTTAACCTGGGCAACCCCCCTAGTCAATTCGGGTGATGCCCTCCTGGATGATTATGATGGGTTCGTGGAAGCCCTAAAAGCCATGTTTGATCGCCCAGAGCTTGTTTACAGCACTCAGGAACGACTACTTGAATTTCAACAAGGATCCCAGGATATACTTACCTATGTGACCCGCTTTAAACAACTTGTAAAAGAGGCTGATTGGTCCCAAGAAGCCAGCTTCACCCTCTTTCGAAGAGGCCTAAATGAAGAAATAAAGGACGAGCTAGCCAGGGTAGCTCGCCCAAGCTCCTTCCAGGCCCTCATTGACCTATACCTACAAATCGACGTTCGTATCCAGGAAAGAAAGACAGAGAAAAGAAAGTCTAAGTCAACTTCTCAAAAGTCTGCCACAGACCATTCATACAGACTAGAGTCCGCAGTTTCTCCAACCTCGGATCCAGAACCCATGCAACTGGGGGCCTTCCATGGACCCATTATACCACAAGAAAGGATGCGCCGAATTCACACTGGACTGTGCATGTACTGCGCCTCCGATGAACACCTTGTGAGAGAGTGCCCCATCTCTCCACCACGGCGTTCGGGAAATGCCAGCTCCCGATCCTAGATGGGGCACAGTTTTGGGAGAAAGGTGTCTGCTCCTCATCAATTCCTTCCTTGAACTCTCCTGGACAAAACAATCTTGTGATTCTACAGGCGTTCTTATCGCCTTCCAAGAAAGAATCCTACCCCATCTTGGCATTAGTGGATTGCGGAGCCATGGGCATATTCATAGATCATGATTGGGTCACTAGTCACAACATCCCCCACGAAACACGAGAGATTATGCAACCTGTTGAAGCTATTGATGGGAGACCCTTATCTTCAGGACCCATAACCCTTCAAACCAAAGAGATTCTTCTTTCTATAAATCACCACCAAGAAAGGATTAAATTTGATATCATAAGATCTTCCCACTATCTTATGGTTCTAGGCATGCCCTGGAACAGAAGCATAACCCCTATATCAACTGGGCAGCAGGCTCCTTATTTCTTGGTTCAGAACATTGTATGTCCCACTGTTTGTCCCCAATAACTTTACCAAATTCCTCTGAAGACTCTCAAGAAACTCAGCAAAATCCAGTCACCTTCTCTAACATTATCCGGATTCCCAGGGACTGTCACAACCACAGGTAGTTGCCGGATATGGAAAAGGTGGAAACTTAGCCACCATTGATCTGCGCTGTCACGTTTTTTCGTGTACGACGTTTACAGTCTAGTCTTCCTAAACATGGCCGCCTAGTATATATCCACTCCGTACTAGGCGGCTCGCCGCGTTGCAACTTCGGATTTCCCTCTGTTGCTCTCGCTCCGTTCACGTTTTCCTCTTGTCAGTGATCCGCCCGCTATCCTCCTTTTCTCCTATTCTGGTTCGTCCCCTTTTTCCCTGGCATTCTGTCTTCCCTTCTCTGTTTCTCCCCGCTCTCAGTTCGCTCCCTGGCTCTCTCTCCCTCGCTTGCTGATTCCCCTTCTCCATAGCTACCTTTGCGGCGGCCGTTCTTTCCCTTCGGCTTGTCTCATTACGCTCACCATCCTCACTTACCTCAAGTGGATCTGCAATGTTACTTCCATCGTTTCTTGGTTCCGGATCAGTTGTGCTTCTGTGCTCCGGAGGGGTTTTTCTGCCGTTGGCTTTTCCCCTCACTTCGTTTTGTCTGTCGCGGAGGGGGGTCACCGTGACACCAGTTTAGGAGCCGCGGTGGCTTCCTTTCGAGGACGACCTTACCTTCTTGAGAAGAAGAGATCACCTGCTCTGCACACCAGGAGAAAGAAACTGAACTACTCTTCAACGTCAGGTGAGGAGGAAAGGGAACCGGGAGACGATCTGTGTTCCACCGAAGAGGAGGACATTACCGACCAGCCTGATAAGGTAGTGGGTCAGCCTGTTAACGTTGATAGGGACTACCAGGCATACGAAGATGTATTCTCAACAGCAATTGTTCAAGCTCTGCCACCCCACAGACCAGAGGATTGTGCCATTCACACTGAACCTTCAGCCATGATCCCTTTCGGAAGAATGTTTATTCTGTCAGAACCAGAAAAAAGGGCCCTCCGGGAATACATGGACACCAACTTGGAAAATGGAACTATTCGACCATCCAAGTCCCCAGCGGCTGCTTCCCTTTTCTTCGTCCCTAAGAAGGATTCCAAGGAGCTCAGGCCGTGTTTGGATTACTGTGGCCTTAACCAATGCACTTTCAAGGATCGTTACCCATTGCCTCTCATCTCGGATATCCTGGAAGCAGTGAGAGGTGCAGTCATCTTCACAAAACTAGATCTCAGGGGTGCCTAACATCTTATTCGTATAAAAGAAGGTGATGAATGGAAAACAGCTTTTAGAACACCATTCAGCTATTTTGAATACTTGGTCATGCCCTTTGGACTTGCTAATGCCTCTGCAATTTTCCAACGTTTCATGGATCGGGTCTTTTCTGATATGTTGTTCCTCTTCGTCATTGTATACTTAGACGACATACTGATCTACTCCAAGGACCATCTGAAACACGAAGAGCACATAAGGGCAGTCTTACAACTTTTACGAGATCACAAGCTCCTGGCCAAACCCGGGAAATGTCTTTTCCATGTATCAACTGTTCACTATCGCGGATTCATTCTTAGCCCAAAGGGGATTGGGATGGATTCTTCCAAGGTTGACTCCATTCTATCTTGGCCTGTTCCGACCACTGTAAAACAAATTCAATCCTTCCTGGGGCTTGCTAATTTCTACAGGAAATGTATACCCGCGTTCTCTGCGATTGTGCATCCCATTGTCACACTGTTAAAGAAAGATACCCCCTTTCAGTGGACCTCTGCACAAGATTCGGCATTTCAACGGTTAAAGTCGGAGTTCACACAAGCCCCCATCCTAGCTCAACCCGACACTGACCGACCATTCCTTGTTGAAACTGATGACTCCAACTACGCCATCGGGGCAGTCCTGAAACCGGAACTTGGCGACAAGTTAGAACACCCCATCGCCTATCTCTCCCGCTCCTTGACTCCCAGTGAAACTCATTATTCCGTCCTGGAGAAGGAATTGTTAGCCATTCGTCAAGCCTTCACTGAATGGCGTCATCTCCTTCTGGGAGCCAAACACCCGGTACAAGTCCGCACGGACCATCGGAATCTTCAAGTCCTACAATCCCTGGAATGTAGAAACAGTCACCAAGCCCATTGGGCCTTCTTTTTTACCCAATACCAATTTCAAATCCATCATTTTCCTGGAACACATAACATTATTGCTGATGCCTTAACCAGACGGCCTGATTATGAAACCCTTGAGGACCAGACCTTTCCTAAGATGTTTCCCAACACAATATTTGTTGCTCAAGCAATTACTCTCCTGGAGGATATTCAAGCCCAAACTCAGTCCTCTGAACCCTGGAATGAGTTTAACAAAAACAATCGGTGGAATCTCAAAACAAAAGACGGATATCTCTTCAAGGACAATCGACTGGTCATCCCTACTCCTGGATTGAGACAAAAGATCACAAGCCTATGCCATGATACTCACCATTCAGGACACTGTGGCATAACCAACACCCTCAATTTTATACAAAGACAGTTTTGGTGGCCAAGGATGAAGGATGACATCAAGATCCATGTCCAGACTTGTGCAGTCTGTAATCAGAACAAACATGACAATAAAAGACCAGCAGGTCTCCTACACCAACCAGCACTACCAACAAGACCCTGGGAAATCATTGCCACAGACTTTATTGTAGAACTACCTTCTTCCAGAGGCTACACGACTATAATGGTTACCATTGATTTGTTCACACATATGGCTAATTTTACGCCTCTATACAAACTACCATCCTCATCTGAACTCGCTGGGATTTTTCTAGAACACATATTCTGGCTTCATGGATTACCTTCCAAAACCATTTCCGACAGAGGACCCCAGTACATATCCCAGTTCTGGAAACAGCTATGTCGTATATTGGGAATTCAACGTGCATTGTCTTCGGGTTATCACCTAAAGACCAATGGTGCTACCAAACGAGTAAACCAAACCCTGGAACAGTATCTTCGTTGTTTTGCCACCAAAGTCCAGGATGATTGGTCACTCTTAATACCTGTGGACGAGTTTGCATACAATTTGGATCATTCTGCTATCAAGACCAGTCCTTTCTTCTGTAGTGAAGGATTTCATCTTTCAGTCCTATCATCCGTTCTCCCACATCCTACCCCAGTTCCGGCGGTTGATTCCTGGATTGAAACACTAATCAATGTGCGCAAAGAAGCAAAGGAACACCTAGAAAATGCCCGAAGAGACGTGACACAATATGCAGACTCCAAAATAATGCCTGGGCCTTCCTATTCAATTGGCAATAAGGTCTGGTTATCCTCAAAACTCCTTCCCCGGCACCTACGACCAAATAAATTGGCTCCCAGGTATTAAGGACCCTTTTCTATAAAGGAAATTGTTAATCCAGTGGCCTTTCGACTCCAACTACCAGAGTCATGGAAAAGGATTCATCCAGTCTTCCAAACTTCTTTGTTAAAACCATATGTTCAGCCCTCTCGAACTGCTCCAAGATCTACCCCAGTGATTGTCAATGACCAACTCGAATATGAGGTCTCCAGAATTTGTGACTCTAGGTACCGACGTAGTCAACTACAGTATTTGGTCGAGTGGAAAGGGTATCCTCCCAGTGAGTGCACCTGGGAACCCGTGTCAAACATGAATGCCCCCCGGGTGATACAAAGATACCATCTCATCCATCCAGGCAAACCCAGAGGAACTGGGTTTTGGAGGAGGCATACTGTCATGAACCACAGCCTGCGCCCATTCTGGACTTCGTGGTCCCTGACCCATAGAGGACTGAATTCTGTGATCCTTCCAACATGGCCATTTGGTGCAGAACCCAGCTTGCCAGTCTTTACGCGCTACGTTCAACATTCTACAAAATAGACACACACCTGTGGCTCTGCGCACCTCAACGCTACCGCTCGGAGCAGTCTGACGTGTGTTGCCGGAGTTCGCTCGGAACTTCCTTCTGAGTCCTGTTTCCAGATTCCTTGAATCTACTTCCTCCCTTTCCTTTCCTCAAACTTACCTTTACGCTTCTTCTGGGATCCTCGCCTGCGCTCGAGTCATGGCGTTCCGTGCCTCCGAGCTCAGACTTTGTCTCATTCCTGGTTCCTGGTCCTGGACATCCAAACTCCTCCTAGAGTAGGACCGCCATCCCCACGCTGGAACCCGACGACCAGCACACGGGTCTCTACAAATCCCAGACCGTGCGAATGAAATCATCAAAGAAGGTCCGAAGCAAGGAAAGACAGGTGAGAAGGGGAGAGACTTGTGACAGTTGGTTTGCCATAAATGGTCGTGAGGGCTTGATGATCTGTGATGATGGCAAATGGATGCCCATATAGGAACAGATGGTAGTGTTCACATGCCCATACAACGGCGAGACTCTCTTTCTCAGGTTGCGCACAATCTGTTGCAGAGAGACTGCAACTTGCGTACACTACTATGGATCTTGCTGAGTTGGGCAAAGCTCCTGGTTTTGTTTGTGCTAAGATCACCCCCAGACTGACTGGGCTAGCATTAACTGTCTCTTCAGTGTTGAGTTCAGGGTCGTAAAACGCATTGCATGATTCAGAGGCAATGCGTTTTTTGATTTCTTGAAACGCCTCATCACATTCACTCGACCAGGAGAACTCTTGTCCTTTTCCGGTGAGTAGCCTGGGGGCGTGCTAACTGGAGCAAAGTCCTGAATGCATCTGATGCAGTAGCTTGCCATTCCTAGAAATGATCTGATCGCAGACACTGAGGTGGGTCTAGGTGCTTCCACCAATGCTTGCACTTTGTCTGGTCTGGTTGCAGGCCGTTGTGTGTGAATATGTGCCCAAAGAATTTGAGCTTCAATTTACTGAGCTCACACTTGTCAGCATTGAGGGTCAGGTTTCCCTCTTCAAGTGCCATGCACACTCTCCGCAGCGTGTCGTCATGTGCCTCTTGTGTGGCCCCAAAGATTAGAATGTCATCGCTATAGTTTGGGCAGTGGGGGATATGTTTGATAACTTGGTGAATTTCGTTATGAAAAATCTCTGTGGCTGATGATACCAGAAAGCTGAGACGCTTGTACCTGAAGAGTCCCAGGTGTGTGGAGAATTTTGTTACATATCTTGAGGCCGGATGTAGCTCTAGCTGATGGTAGCCTTTGTTTAAATCAAGCTTTGAAAATACTTTTGCCCCGTGCAGCAGATGCATCATGTCAGTCATTCGGGTGCCGGATGTCGTTCTCTTTCTATTGCCACATTGGGGGCTCTCATATGTACGCAGATGCGAATGCTAGTATTATTCTCCTTCTTTGGCACAGGCACTATGGGGGAAACCCAGTGTGTGGGTCTCGATGCTGGCTCAATGATGTCTTGTTCTAATAAAGACGGTATCTCGTCCTCCATGTGTCTTTGAATGTTAAGGGGTATGCCCCTATAGTGTTGAGATGTCTGTTGTACTTGAGTGCTTATGTGCAATTTGATTTGTTTGCCTTTGAGTTTCCCAAGACCGTTGAATAGTGCCGGGAACATTTTCTTCATCATTTCGTTCGGGCTGGTTGTGTATGCAGACATGATATGGAACATCACATGTCTTAAACCCATTTGAATGGCCGACCGAAAACTGAGAATGCTTCCCCCTGGAACCTCTCCTCTCACCACATATATCTTGACTTTTAAGCTCTTGTCCTTGTACGTACACGTGGCTGTAAACATTCCTTTGTAGTCAAGAGGTCTGTTTTTGCCGTATGGGCATATATCACTGTCTGCTTGGCGCAGTTCTTTCCTTTTGGTGAGGGACTTGTATGTTTCTTCATTGATGACATTCACTGTGGCTCTGGTGTCTATGAGGAATTTGCGGCTCTGTCCATTTATTTGCAGCAGCAGGGTTGGGCTGTAATCGGTGGCTGTGTTGTTCCCTATGGCCTGTACATATCCTCTTTTCTGGTCACCACTCGATGAGGAGGAATTGGATTAGCGTCTTCATCGCAGTGACGCTTCTAGGTATCTGATTTTGTGTCATGGTTCCCGTCTCTGTGATTCATTTCTGTGTCTGTGTTGCTCTGAGTCTTCTCTTCTGTTGTCATGCCGCCTGTCTCTGCAGGACAGTTCTTGTGTTCTGCTGTACGAGCAATGCCTGCTAGTGTTTGGAGATCGCCACATGCTCGTTCGAGGACTTTCCCACCTCGGGCGATGGCATTCCCGCTTCCTAGTGTCTCTGCTGTTCTCTGTCGACTGGAAGAATTTGATTTTCTTGCAGACTTATTGAAAGTGGTTTTCTCCTCCACATTTATCACAATGAGGACCAACAGCCGGACATGGACCGACATGCGGGAAGTTGTACCCACACCAATAACATTTCTTTTGGTCTGGATTGCCTTCAGACGTGCGTATGGGACACAGAGCTGCTGGTGACACAGTTTGTGTGATTGTAATATTGCTCAGCGATTCTGTTTGCAGAGACAGGGCAGAGTCCGCTCTTGAAAGTTGAAGGATTTCATCAAGGGTTCTGCTTTTCAGTAACAGTTTTTTCCAGAACTCAGGTGATTCGTACCCTGTGATGGCTTGTGATTTTAAGGCCTCCTCTGTAGAGTATCAGTCGAAGATTGTCCGTGTTATCTCCTTTTTCCTGCGTGGACATGTGGAAAATGTGTCGTTCATTATCCACGTTCTTCAGTGACGCAAAATTATTATTCAGCAAATCAATAATGCCTTGAAATGAGTCAGTCGTGTTTTCTGGCATTTCAAACACAATGGGCCTCATTACAAGGTTGGAGGTAGCCTTGCCGGTATAACCAGCAAGACTACCTCCAAACTTGCAAGAAAGTCTGGTACCCGCGAATGGGCAATTACCTGAGTATTCCGGCCCCGCCGGACCCGGTAAAAGCCCTTTCGCTGGTGCCGGAATCGGGTGATCCCCATTTCCATTTGAGCCCCAAAGGGCTCAATGGGAATGGGGATGCATGTAACAACGGCACTGTCCATAATGGTGCCTGTGCTACAGGCATGCTGTGCTCGGGGGTGCCTTTCATTCCGCCAGGTCAGACCTGGCGGAATGAAAGGTACCCACAAGCACAACGCGGAGTTTGCCGGCCCGGACACAATGGTACCGGTAAGCTTACCGGTACTGTGGTATCCGGACCGGCAAACTTGTAATGAAGCCCAATGTCCCTCACTAACGGGCCTATTGTGTGCAATAATATGCCTCTAAGGCGGCGTTCTTTCCTAACACCCGTAGCATCAATATATATGCGTAGTTCCTAAGCCACCTAGACGATCTTGGCGCCAGACTGCTTGTGTCGGAGATATCAGAGTGCTGCATGGCTTGCAGCTGTAATGATGCATGGCTTCCCTCCTCCCTGTACGCAGGATTACGAGGGGTTGAATTAGACTGAGGACTCTGTGAGCTACTGCCCACTTGATTATCTGACATGGTGGCTGGGGCACAAGGGATTGTAAATGCTCATCTTTGGGTGGTGCAGTGAGCTGCCGGTGGGTGCTGGAAAGACTGTCGCAGTCAGGTTGAAGAAGTGATGTGGATGGCCTTCCAGAACACATGTTCTCCTGTGCCTGGTGTTCGTGGTACAGGAAAAGATGGCTCTGTGGCAGTGCAGGCAGCTTAATGATGTGCGTTGTGCAGACTGCCTCCAGTGGCAGCGCATCAATTAGAAGCTGTGGAGCAATGATGCACTAAATTTCCTCCATGGCGGTGACTGTGCACACACTCTCAGGGCTTGCGTGGCTCAGCACGTGCTACGTGCTGCGAGCGTGTGTACTTTTGTTTTTCCTGCGTGGCAGTGAAAACGTTAATGTGCTTTAGGCTTGTTGAGCCTGTTGCTCCTTCAATTGGAGCGGTCCGAAGCAATGTTGCATAGACGGTGGGCCGGAGCGAGGGTGTAGATGTCTGTGGCTCCGTGACGGTTCAGAAAAACGGTGGAGATTGTACCGTTGTGCGGACCCAGGACGGCAACGTCGCTGAAGATCCTGCACACTGTGGGATTACCTTGTCGCCCTATGTTAGATGCAGGCATACAATGCTTGCACTCAAATATGGCATGCAATTATAATACGTATTAATGAAGCGCGGAGCCGTTGAATGTAGATGTAACTCCTTTAATCATTAGGTGCGAACAGGCACACAGGCGGGCACTCCGCCTACAACACATGGGTTGTAGCCCACAACACAACAACAGAAAGGGGACAGGGCCTGCCCTTCACAAAACGTTAGTAATAAAGAGAGGACATAAAAGCTACTTTATTTATTTATTTATTTATTTATTACATTTATATAGCGCGCAGGCAGCCCAGGGGCATTGTGGCACTGTTACTTGTAAGGAGACTTAGTTACAATGGGTACAGTTGCGCCTTGGGTTACAGTGAGGCGGTGACCTGTGATCAGATTTCGGTGGTATCATACAACATAATACATCATGCATGATATTCATGAGGGCTTGGTCGTGTGGTGTTGGTTAGATGAACAGGGTAGTTTTCATGGCTTTACGAAAAGCAGTCAGTGAGGGTTCAGAGCGCAGGGAGGCAGGAAGGGTGTTCCACTGTGAGGCAGCGAGGTACGGGAAGCTGGAGCCCCCTGCTCTGGCTCTTTTTACCCTGGGTACTGAGAGCATGTTGGCATAGGGTGACCTGGTGGGTCTTGTGGAGGAGACCAGGTGGATCCTCTGGGATAGGTACACTGGGGCGGTGAGATGGATGCATTTGTGGGTGATGCTTAGCGCTTTGAATAAGATACTTTCCTTTATGGGGAGCCAGTGGGAAGCTTTTCTAGCAGCGGTGATGTGCTCTCTCTTGGCAATGCCTTAGGCAGCACGCAGGGCACTGTTCTGTATTACTTGAAGCTTCTCAAGGTTTTTGTTGGAGGTCCCTAGGAAAAGAACATTGCAGTAATCCAGCCGCGAGCCAGTTATGGCCCTGGCTATGTTAGTGCATGTGTCTTTTGACAGATAAGGTCTGATTGCGTTGAGGAGTTTTGCATGGTAAGCAGCAGAGGAGGCAATGGCGTTTACTTGTCTGGTCATGGATAGGTTGGAGTCCAAGTAGACGCCTAGTGTTTTTACCATGTCTAGTACTGGGATTCTGATTGAGTCAATGGTAAAGTGACTAAACTGGGCGTTAAGTTTCTTGAGGGTGTTAGGGGAGCCTACAAGTAGGAGCTCAGTTTTGTCAGAGTTAAGGCAGAGGCCGTTGATAGCCATCCATATTTGGATTGTGTTGTAGATGTTGTTGAGACTAGCACAGTTCGTGTCATAGTCGCCTGTCAGTGTGAGAGGGATCTGGGTATCGTCGGCGTAGTTGGTGTAAGAGATGCCCATGGCGTCAAGGATGAGGAAGAGGGGGTGGGTGAAGATGTTATAAAGGGTAGGGGAGAGGCAGGAGCCTTGGGGCACCCCACATAGCATGATGGTGGGTGATGCAGTGGCTAGGTCAGAGAAGACCTGCATGGTCCTGCCTTGGAGGAAGGAGGTGATCCATGTGGTGGCTTCTTGTGAGAAGTTGGCTGTGGAGGAGAGGTGGTGGCAGAGGATGTCGTAATCTACACGATAAAAAGCTGCCGAGAGATCAAGGAGAAGGAGCAGGACAGGTTTGCCTTGGTCCCTTGCGACGTCCATTTGGTTTTTGAGGTCGAGTAGGGCGGTCTCTGTCCCGTGACTGGGGCGAAAGCCGGATTGTCTCAGTCCAAGGAGGTTCTGCTCTTCAAGGAAGTGCTGGACCTGCAGGTAGGCTGCTTTGTCTAGAATCTTGAGGAGAAATGGGACTGTGGTGATGGGGCGGTAGTTATTAGGGGAGGTGGGGTCAAGTGTGGGTTTTTTTATGAGAGGTCAGACCCATGCTTTCTTGAGGCATGAGGGGACTCTCCCTGTGGTAAAGGAGGCGTTGACAAAGGCTGTTAGGAAAGGAGCCAGGGTGTCTGTGCAGTCTTTGATGCTGGAGGCAGGACAGGGGTCACCTTTGCAATTGGAGGGTTTTATGTTTTTCATGATGTTGATCATGTCTTTCTCTTGGATGGTTTTAAATGAGAAGGTGGGTGGGGCCTCTGTGGGTGGGGGGAGCGGTGGGGATGGGGAGTGTGTAGGGGGGTGGAAAGTGCTAGTTTGGTGTTCAGGATTTTGGCTTGGAGGGAGCTAATCTTATTACGCATGGCTGTTTGGATGTTGTCACACCATTCTTTATCCTTGGTGAAGTTTTGGGGGATGGGTGTGGGGGTCTCAAGTTCCCTGAATATGGCGAACATTTCCTTGGTGTTCGATTTGGCCTCCGCGATTCTATCTTCAAAAGATTTAGCTTTAGCTTTGATGATGGCTTTCTTGTATTCATTTGCAAGGGATTTGAAGTTAAGTTTGTCTTTATAATCCCGAGAAGTTTGCCATAGAGCTAATGCTGCTCGTTTGTCAGTGCGTAGTTTTAGAAGGTCTTGGGTGAACCACGCATTGGCGTGTCTAGTGGGTTTGGTTTTGAGTGGTTTAAGTGGGGCGATGGGATTGATTGCTGCCGTGATAGCAGTATCGTAGTTTTTGCCAGGGTTTCTGGGTCGTTGGAGAAGGGGGCTATGAAGGCAGAGGAGAAAAACATATTTATCATGCAGCCATGAACTGCTTATCTGCCCCGAGATTGACATGGCAATTCTGAGTTTTTTTCTGAGTCTCTTGGGAAAAGAGGGAGACTGGATGGGATTTCTGGTGTGCCACAACTAAGCCTAAAGGGATTTGAGCCACTGTCCTGCATGGTGTCGCCAGGTGCATTTAGCTCACCGAGCTGTATCACAGATACAAGGTCTAATGGGGTTTGAGTCTGCTGACCTGAAGCCTTGCTATATACATTCAAGGAAATATAAATGTCCCTGGCATAGTATGTAACGTGAAGGGAGCATTACATGTTAGGCTGTGTAATCATCCGGATTTCACAGCTGGACTTCACAGTCCATCAACGTGCTCATCTTGGAAGCAAGACCACACGGAGCACCACAGGTTTGATACCCGGTCCGCGCTTAGAAACCTCTGGGTGTTAAGCGCGTTATAAATAACCTTTCATAAAATTACTTTTCATTGCGGCAGTTGTAATCTTACAATCAAAATTGGGTGGAGAGAACGCTACAAAGAACACATTTCTATCAGGGGTTTACATACGTATCGTCATAGCTCTCAACTCACACGCTTTTGGCGGGTGTCACCCGCCTTGTAAAAGGCTGACTCACCCGCCAAGCCTCCAGCACTCACATTCATTTCAATGGGCGTCTCACCCGCCAAAAACAAAATCGGGTGATTTCACCCGCCTTTGCAACACAAATGGTTGAGAGCTATGTATCATGCTGGTTTATTATTTTGTGTTTATTGTTCAAGTAATCTTTTTGAAACACATCATTCTGTTTGGATTGCGAGCTGTCACTTGCAGCTTGCAATCCACACATTTCTACCAACTAGACTGGGGAAAAATCCGTAAATGCAGGTGGGTCAGAAAATCCCAACTTCACCACTAAACTAAAGGGTGTGATGCTGGGCATATCCGGTCATGCTTCTGTGCCTTATCGCGGGACATTTTAGGCGATAGAGACGCACGCTGCCTGGAGAAGAATTCTCGTCGATTTCCAAACGTAGGCAGGCCCGCACCTAGGCCTGTCTACTCTCTGGGATTGTCCCGGAGCCTGCGGGTGTTCATCCGGTTCTCCGGGTCTTTGGGGAGAACATGACACCTCTGGGATTGTCTGGGCTGGCACATTGAAAGGCAAACGTGGCCACGCGCTGATCTGTAACATACCGGAGGCCGCATGTCTGTTTCTTTGTCAGACCTGCAGTTTGGGTACTGTAAGAGAACAGCGCCACCGCTCGGTCGATGCCGAATACGGCACACGTTTGCAGACTGCGCTCTTGCATCTGCTTTTCTCTGCTCTTGGGAGACCGGAAGGAAGCAGAGAAATGCAGTATTCCGCTCCCCTTGTTCTCCGCCGTTCTGAATTCCCCGTAGGTATGGTCGGGTGACCAGATTTTGAAAATAAAAAACAGGGACAGGCCAAAAACATAAAAGTAGCACTAACACCCCCCCCCAGCCCATTCACACCCCACACCCCGCTCTCATGTGTGCCCCCTCGAACCTCATGGCATCACACATTCAAATAAATATATCCAGCACTTCTATATATAAACTGCAAGGTTGCAAAATTATACATCACTAGAGCGCTTTGAGAAGCGTGTGCTTTGATTGTTGTTGCAGGGTTTGCTGTGCTCTTTTTCATAACCAGTCTCCGTGGCGCAATCAGATATGGCTATGAATAAAAAGGTGGTCGTTTCCAGGCTGCCCTGGGATGTCAGAGAGGTCTGACTAAAGTGTTAATGGGAAGCTGGGAAACTCTTAATTTTGTAAAAATGTAATGTGGAATTGTTGCATTTCTGTAGTGGTTCTTAAATTTAAAAAAAAAAAAACTTTTAAGCCAAGGGACCAGAGGGCCTAATTCCCGGACGGCCCTGGCAAAACCACGACATCTGGTAACCCTACAGTAGAAAATCTATATGCAAGATAGACAACTTTACTTTCCTGAATAATGTAGTAAAGATGGTTGCTAGCAAGTACAATCTGAGTGCATATATGCCAACATTATGCATTCCATTCGGGAAACAATATTCTAGTTCAGGTTTGTAGTTCAGATTTTATAATAGTGAAATACAGGACTACAAGTCACAGAATGCAAAGTTAAAACCTGGACTGGACTAGTGTGTCCCAAAAAATGGAATGGATGATGTTGGTATCTATGCTAGTAGCTCAAAGAGTATGTTTTTGGTTTCATAATAATATTAGTATTGCCAACACCAGAAGTATAAATGTAGATCTGAAAAAGATTTGCAATGCTCATAGTAGGGATTGCAGTACTAAGAACCAGAAATGATTGCTAATGGGTTATACAAACAAATCATTGGTTTAGCATAAACTCAGTGGAGGCAGTGATGCGGTTTCTGTACATACTGTCCTGGGGTTTTAGTGAAACAATCCTTTCTATAGATAAGGCTAATACAATTCAACGCCCGCCCCGTCCACATCACAAGTGCTTATGGCTGGCAGCAGCCTGGAGAAGGTAAAGTATCTTGTGTATCTTTTCTTGCTCTGGCACTGATCTACAGCACATTTGCCAAAACATATGCCTCTTCCTTGGACGCTTTAGGAATTAGGAGGACCCTAAAACAGCTAGAAACTAGCCAGGTTGGCTAGTTTGACCATAAAACAGTCCTTCAGCGTTATACAACCCCCAAAAAGGAGACCCCCAACAAGGAGCTTGAACATTAAAACATGTATCTACACTGTCGAAGGAAGTTGTGCTCTTACTCACCGATAATGTGTGCCAACCAGTGCTTTAAATGGGCCGGTCTTTCCCGGCCCTCAGTACCTGCACTTCTTATTTTTGAGCTTTCGAGTACCTGTACTTCTCAACGCCTGAAAGAGAGTGCCGGTACTCAACTATGTTGCGAGGTGAAAAGGAAAGCTTTTCAATTCACTTTATCGCAACTTAAAGGATTACGCTTCTGCAGCCTGTGCTGTAGAAAGCAGTGCCTTCTCCCTCCTCTCCCTCCACCACCCACAGTGCCCATGAGGTCTCCTTCAGGACCCATCCTGCAGAACAAAAGGAGAAACAAACATGCTGCTACAGTGCTCCCGGCACACTAGGCGCAGAACACTGTTTCGCTAAGTGGGCTTCACCTGTTACCATTGGTGTCCTTTGCTGGAGCAGGGATTGATTTGCAAAGCCTTGGAAATTACTTTAAGATGTTATTAGCACTGCCTATTATAATATGTAAATGTTTAAGTAATTGGAGTTGTGATGGAACTTTTTTGACTGAAAACTCGCACACAGCTCCCATTAACTACCGAATTTCTTATTAGGCAATGAAAGCGAGCAATAATAAAACTCCTCTTCTAAAGCTTAGTTTACAGCTATGATATTTGCTAGTTTGATAGGCAAAAAAGAAAGTCTCATTTAATATAGATATTCAAACTTTCTCAACACAATGCACAACAGCAAACTGGAAGTGTGTGTGTAAGGATCGCAGATACACTGCTTTACAATAGCGGGGCTAAACCCTAAAGAGACTCCAAAACCCTCAACATTCATCACATCTTTTACCACCCAAGTCATTTGCACAGACAACAATTCTTATATGGGAAGAAACATGATCACTTTATTGGAATCAATCTAATGGGCGGTCCTAGCTTTACTCAGGCTACAAGTGTACCTGGCCTACAAACATCTCCCTGGGTGGCCCTTCGCCATTCCCAGTGTCCATAAACCAGTGAGCCTTCACTTCGGTTTTGCATCCTTCCAGGTGACAAGGTCACTTCCGGTCTCAGTTCTAGCGGGGCCTACCTGCTGTGGCGAAAGGTCCGCCAACTCTCCTTTTTTTCTGTCGTCATACTTATTGAACCAAGCCAACCCGGGTGTCTTACCTTCTTCCCCGCTGGCTTCGCTAGACCTTTCTTTCCCACCCCTATGTGACACCCAATCCTCCATATCCCTTTGATCCCATGTCATCCCAGGGACCAGGGCCATTTCGGACCAGAAATATCAGTCATAATCCAACCAAACCACTGTCCACATCCACAATTGTGTCCCTGTTTTTCCATATTGCTTTCCCCTGCTCAGGGAACAGTTCCAGTTACCAATCGTTTCCTCTGGCATATACCTCTTCCGCCTCTTCTTATCCACCTCTTTTGTTATTGTAATGTCAGGCCCTGCAGTATCAAGTAATAAATAACAAGGAAAATATATCCAAGTACTCCTTTGCCCAAATGCGCTCCTTAACCTGCTTGGGAATGTGCCATGCCAATGTGGACCTATCTGACAGCAGTGGCGCAATAGTCAGTAGAGAGCTGTTGCCCGCCGTACCGCCTAATGCCAAGGGCTGCACTATGCTTGGCCCACTCTCTTTCTTCCCCTTCCCCACGGCCGCTGTTACTCTGGCCCCAGGCACTTTCCAGCCCAATCGGCAGAGCAAGGGACCCCCTGCACCTGATGTGCCCCACCTCAGTAGAGGCTCTGCTTCAGTTGGATCTACCACCACTATTGGAGCATGTGGCAGTTGCGTCTCTGCAGCCCACCCATCTGTTGTACATGCACCCCCCCAGCTACGAGGGGGCCTGACACCCCCTGTGCCACTGTGTGAACGGCGAACAAGGAGGGTCTCTCCCACCCTCCTCTGGGTCTCAGCCCAGCCATGCTTGCTGACTGTGAAACAATCTGCATTATTTTCAACATCTGCTCCATAACACTAGCCATTTCACCATTCCCCAATACCTGCCCTCCATTACTTGCCTGTATTTCTACAGATAAACCCGGCCCACTTCCTTCAGGCCGTTCCTGACCCCTTCATGCAACAACCTTAACCTTGGGCTGCTGCGTCACTCCCTTCCTCTTTACAGGTGCCCTTTCCACTATTAGGGAGGTGTCCAAGGTAACTGGGGGGTATCAAGGGTGGGCTCTCGGCATGCCCGTTCCAGCAGCTTTTTTGCCCAGCCTGTCTCCATGCTGCGGACCCTCTTCTGGAAGAGTGTGATAAGCTCAGCGGTCTACCTCATGTCCGGCTTCATGTTGCCACTGGAGCTGCTTTCAGCGCTATCAAACCTACTTGGTTATCCTTGGCTAGACATTCCACAATAGACCACGTGCTTTCGCTTCCACTTGTCTTGCACTTTGCAATCCCTGACACAAACCTGCTACACGGCCACTCCAATCGATCTTGTCAGAGCATAAACACAAACATGTTACTCATCGTTACCACTGAAAAGCTTAAACATTGTCCCACACTGTCGAGCTACTCCCGCTCCCTAGTGAAGCTTGCTAATGAAGTTCATTCACCCTTCCATCATTCCCTCTTTTTCTGTAATTATGTGGCAGTCACTATTACCTAACTAAGACAACATATTATGGGGGCATGGTTGCAGGCTGTGCGAGCAGGATCCGGTCAAGGCATGTGTTGTAAATTCTTGCACAGATGACAGAAGGCGTGATGACAGGCTGGATGGCTTTTATTTCACAGATAACATTCTGCCATCAACGTGTAAGTACTGCAAAGTCTGAAGGCTAGGCAAGCTTGCCTAATAACTGTTTCTGGGCTGTGAGACAGAAATGTCCAATAATAATAATAGCCCCCGGGCCCAAATATCGGAGGAGCCGGCAGGACGGGTCTTGCCGCGTCCTCTGGTGCTCCCGTAATGCGCGCGGAGCGCGCGGGGGCGGTCCTAGCCACCAACGCGAGATCTCGCGGGAGTAGGAGACTCTCGCAATATCTCTACACACCTCCCTTTGATAAAGAAAGAGGAAGTTCATTGCATAACATAGTCAGTGTATCTCACCGGTCTTCTGTGCTCTCTTCTCGGCCGGTCACCCTTTCCAGTGCGATCTTCCTGTTGCTCCTGTTCGGATTCTGGCATGGGCGATCCCGGTTCCATCTCTGTTTCTTCCCTTTCTTTGTCGTTTCTCTCGGGCTCCGGTGGTTCCCTTCGCTCGTTGTCTATTCCTTCTTCGGCAGGTGGTCTCTCCGGGGTTCTTGCTCTTTCTTGTCTCTTCTGATATAGGGCTACTCTTTCCAGATTCCATGTGCGCCCGTCCTCTGTGCGGACATGATTAGTTCCCCTGTGGACCACTTTGGTGGGTCTGCTGAACCGAGAGCCCGTGATTTGGTCCTTTTTTGGTAGTCTTATTTTGACCCAATCTCCCCCTCCAATGTCTGACGCTTGCTTGGTTCTTCTTCTTTGGTCACTCCATGTTTTCATGCGTGCCTTGCTGTTTTCAATTCTCCACACCACTTCTGACATGTCCACTGCTTCATCTTCTCTCACTTTGGATAACCATGGTGGTATGAGCGTGGAGGCTGCACTCCTCCCTCTCAACATCCGAAACGGAGATATTTGCGTTATTCCGTTAGGAGTGAGTCTGTGGGCCGCTATGGCCTCCTTGGTAGTTTTTAGGGGGTCCATCCCCGAAGCCGTGGCTAGTTGTATTGCTCCCTTAATGAACCTGTTGGCCCTTTCAACAAGCCCATTAGCTTGGGGATGG
This sequence comes from Ambystoma mexicanum, assembly GCF_040938575.1. Lineage (NCBI taxonomy): Eukaryota > Metazoa > Chordata > Amphibia > Caudata > Ambystomatidae > Ambystoma > Ambystoma mexicanum. Next base: position 1,264,236,493 of record NC_090934.1, on the reverse strand, counting down.
TACAAGGCCGCCTTCCTTTGGCCTATATTGTGCTTTCTTAGGAATTGTTCCATGTCCCGCGAGATCAGTTGTACCCCATTGTCTGTTACCACTTCCTTGGGGAGGCCTTCTCTTTGAAAAATTTCAGTGAGGACTTCAATTACCGTCGCTGTGGTAATGTTTGGGACAAACTCAGCCTCGACCCACTTGGATAGGAAATTAACCAGCACTATGCCGTACCGATGTTCTGGTGCCATCGCTTCCAGAGGTCCTATAAAGTCTATGCCCACTTTTGACCACACCGCTTCTTGTATTTCTGTGGGAATTAGGGGAGCCTGTCTGAGTTTCAGTCTTTTGTCACTATTGAGGCACTCATGACAACGCTCTATCATGGTGCGAATCTCTTGGTCCATGGACGGCCACCAGTAGGCTTCCCGGACTCTGCGCCGGGTCATCGTGTTTCCCAGGTGACCAGCGTGGGCTCTGCATAGGATGGTGCTCCTCATGCCTATAGGTGGGATTATCTGGGCCGTCTTCATTATTATTCCGTCCGTTTCCGATATCTCTTCGGCCACCTTCCAATAGGGTCTCATACCTTCTGGCACCATTTTTTCACCTGGCCACCCTTCCTTGATCCACTGACGGATTTTCGCCATAGCCGGGTCTTTTCTGTCCTCTTCCAGCCAATGTTTCTCGCTGAGTTCCATATAATCAGGTGCTTTTATGTCAGTGATCGATGCTACTATGCATTCTCCTCGTAGAAACGTGGTGGCCTTGTCTTTACCTTCTGGCAATCTAGACATGCAGTCAGCCTGCGAATTCTTCCACCCTGATATGTGCTGCACTTCAAACGTGTACTCCTGCAGTTTTGCTGCAATGCGTGCCAATCTGGGTGTGGACACTTTGGTACCTCCTGGGCTGAGCATGTGGATGAGGGGTTTGTGGTCCGTCACCAACTTGAATTTCGTGCCCCACACATATGTTCTAAAATGTTCTACCGCCCATGCGCACGCCAACATTTCCTTTTCTATGGTAGAGTAGTTCTGTTCCGCCGAGGACAAGGCCTTCGAGGCAAAGGCTACCACATGCTCCGTGTCCCCCTTCTTCTGCGTAAGAACTGCTCCTAGTCCGTATGCACTGGCATCCGTGGTGATGACTGTATCCCACTCCGGGTTAAATGGCTGTAAACACGGCGCTTCCATGATGTGCCGTTTTATACTTTCAACCGCCTTCTTCTGGGGTTCTTGCCACGCGAATACTGAACCCTTTTTGAGTATGTAACGGAGTGGTGCTGAGGTTTCAGAGAACAAGGGAATACATTTTGCGTAATACTCTGCCAGTCCCAAAAATGATCTTACTTCGTCTTTGCTGGTCGGTTCCGGTGCTTCTATGATTGCATGCATCAGATTTTGTTTCGGACTTATCCCTTTTTCTGAGATTTTGTACCCCAAGTATTTGACCTCTTTCACTTTAAATGCGCATTTTTCATGGCGTAGTCTCACCCCTGCTTCTTGCAACTTGGTCAGGACCGTTTTCAATGTGGCGTCATGCGTTTGTTCATCCCCTGCATACACAAGGATGTCGTCCTGGAAATATGCGACATTTTTGACCTTTCGTAACAAAACATCCATCATGCGTTGAAACGCTGATGCTGCCGACGATAACCCGAATGGCATCTTGGTTAACTGATAGGTGCCAAATGGTGTGATGAATGCTGTGAGGGGTTTTGACTCTTCATGCAATTGTATTTGGTGGTGTGCGTTTCTCATATCCAGTTTTGAGAAAATCTTGGCTTCCTTCATCAACAAAATGAGTTCATTTATGCTCGGTAGTGGGTAGTTGTCGGTGATGACCTCTAAGTTTAAGCTGCGAAGGTCTATACACACCCTTAGCTCTTGCGAGTTCGGTTTCTTTATCAGCACTACTGGGCTCAGCCATTCTGACGCTTCAACTTCTTCAATGACCCCCTCCGCTCTCATTTTGTCCAATTGATCCCTGAGAGTGTCTCTTGCGGTTGCTGGCACTGGCCGCACACGATGTTTGACCGGGACGGCATTTTTTTTTAGCATTATTTTATGGACAAAGCCCTTTATGTGACCCGGCTCCTCCGAGAAACGTTTTAGGTAGTCACTCTTGACTATGGGCCCATCCCTCGCGCAGACAGACAGTACCTGGTCTTCTGTGCTGGGGTCCAGTTTGATTTTGAGCTTGTCTTGGTCGTCCCATCCCAGTACTGCTGGGCCTTCGTGGCTGAAATAAACTCTGGTGGTGGTTTCTCTTCCTTTAAACTCCACCTTCCCTTTGATATATACCAGTAGTTCAACTGACGCCCCTCCAAATACTGTGGGTTTGTGACGTGTGGTGAGAACTTGGACCTTTTCTTTTCCCACCATTTCCTTGTATGTCCGTAGGGGTATTATGGTGAGGTCCGACCCAGAGTCCGCCATAACTCTTGTTTCGCGACCATCAATTTTGATTGTGCAATGGAGCTTTTCTCTTCTCGCCCTTGTGCTGTTTACCATGATGACTGTGGGTCTCCCCTCATCTTCTGAGGACGATTCTTGCTCCCTGTTGTGATCGGTGTTTACACTGGTAACTTTCTTGTTTCTCCACCGACACACCAACGAAAAATGGCCAATGCGTTTGCAGATTGAGCACTCCTTATCTCTAGCTGGGCACTCCCTATCGAATGCCAGGTGTTTCGTGCTGGTGCACCTGTGGCATTTCAGAGGTTCTTTCTTACCTCCTCTCCCCTCTCTTGTGTCCGGTGTATGTCTTTCTTTCTTTGAGTGAAATGTGACTGCTTGGATTTCAGCAGAACTCTGGGTTCCCGTGAGTTCTTTTCGTCTTCCCGCGGTTTCTTCAACCGCCCTAGCAACTTCGATCGCCTTCTCCAGTTGTAATTCTTTCTCCATAATGAATTTATCTTGAACTTTTCTGCTGTTGGTGTGGACTGTCAACATGTCGCAGATGAGGCTCTCAGCATTGTTGCCGAAACTGCACAGCGCTGCCAGTTCTCGCAGCTTGGTGACGTAATCGTCGACCGGTTCGGATATTTCTTGTCTGCGAGTGTAAAAGCGTATTCTATGCAACACCGTGTTCTCTTTACTGGCAAATCTCTTCACTATTCTCCTAACCGCCTCCTTAAAGACGTCATCGTTGTCGCCTGCCACCGGGTTTGCCATTGCGGCCACGGGATGGCGGGTTTACCTGGAGTTTGCAGGAAGGGGGGTGGCGGCGTCGCTCCTTGCATGTTCCCACGTGGGTTGTAGTGGTGATCCTCGTCGCCAAATTATGTTGTAAATTCTTGCACAGATGACAGGAGGCGTGATGACAGGCTGGATGGCTTTTATTTCACAGATAACAATCTGCCATCAACGTGTAAGTACTGCAAAGTCTGAAGGCTAGGCAAGCTTGCCTAATAACTGTTTCTGGGCTGTGAGACAGAAATGTCCAATAATAATAATAGCCCCCGGGCCCAAATATCGGAGGAGCCGGCAGGACGCGTCTTGCCGCGTCCTCTGGTGCTCCCGTAATGCGCGCAGAGCGCGCGGGGGCGGTCCTAGCCACCAACGCGAGATCTCGCGAGAGTAGGAGACTCTCGCGATATCTCTACAGCATGGTACGCAGGGTCCCTATGTCCTGGGCATGGCATAAACAATTACCCATCCAAATATCATTTTAAAGTCATTACGAAGATACCCATCAAGGACCCCTTTCTAATACTCCCCATCTACTCTCAATCCCTCTCTACTGTAAACAGTAGTACCAATCCTGTGGCCAGAGCTTTTCCATGACCCATTTCCTTCAGTTACCCAATGTTGCAGTGAGGCCTGCTCCAGGCCCTGAGTTCCCCCCTCTAAATCCGACAGGGTCCGCTGTTCAGCGGTGGGCTTCATGTGCCCTTTTGGGTCATCCCATGTGAAATATACATTTGAACATTTTCACAATTCCGGTGCGCGCCACCTGACGCCATCCGAAAGGCCTCCAACAAGCGCGTCCTACTCCAGCCGCCTGCTTACCAGGCCCTGTGGTATCTAATCACCTTACGGCCCACATCCCGCACTACTGCTGACCCCCACATGGCCATCTGGCATGCAGATAATCCTCTGTATGTTCCCCACCAGCTACCACAAAAATCTTTTTTTTTTTAAACAAAAAGAAACAACAGCCCCTTAAAAAACCAGAACCTGTTCAGCTGCGCCAGAGGCCTTAAGGCGCGACATTCGTAGCAGGTACATCCAAATCGAGCTGCTGCCCGTGAACGCACTAAAACAGCAAACCACCCTTCAATGAAAACCATTGTACCCTTCCAATGAAGCTTGGTCGGGGCCTGAGCATGCACACACACAGAAGCGTACAGCCAATTTATTCGTAAAGCAGACAGGCATATTCCAAAGAAAACCGGTCTGAAATTACTGTTTTTACAATGGGTCAGAGGCATCCTGAATGGATGGACGTGGATGACCCTCCCCTACGTTAAGAAACTACTTAATGACAATACCGGCCTCTGGTGATTAAGGTAAGCAAGCAAGCAGAGTACTGAGTCTGCACAGACTGCCACCCAGGCATGTCCTTGTATTTGCGATTCTATGTCAAGACAGGGGGCTTCATATTATGCATTTCAATCTTTCAATTCTGACCCCACAGCAGCAAAGAAAACAACTTTAAAACAAAACAAGTTTCTTTAACTTAAACTGAAAAGAACAGCATTTCAGTGATAACAAAGTGAGGAATCCCCAATCCATGATGAACAGCAGGTCAATAGGTTTGCTTTTTCACCTCCAACTTCCTCAGGGTCAGTCGCTTCTCCAAGCAACGAGTTGGGGGTAGATCCGTTTCCTCAGCTGGGGCCTCCCTCTGGAATAGCCTCCTAGCCTCTCTGAAACTTGAAGAGAACCATCCTCGGCTCCGGAAGCACCTCAAGACCTTCCTCTTTGCTTCTGCCTTCGCTCTTCCTCTCCCTTGCTAAGCACCTGAAAAAGACAGTTGTAAATGCAGCTAAATGTGCCACAGCTTTTTTCCCCTGGAATCTAGATCTCCTTAGCTGGAGAAATAACAGTGATGCAGGAAAAAACATGAAGCCACCATCACTAACAGGTTGGCAGTCAATTAGTGAAGAATGCCTGAATGGGCTCAGAGGCGGGGCTGTCTGTGCGGCTCATACCCAGTACTGTAGCAACAGGAAGGGTATGGGGGATAGGTCTGGCTAGCAGGGAATGGGTAAGAGCAGCCTGCAGTACTCAGTGACAGCGCAGCATGAACGCAAATCTCATCAGTGTTTCTCGTTGTCCCACTTTGCACATCCAGCGAGCCACTGGGCCTGTGATGAGAGGGGTGCGCCCCAGTGGATTCTGCCACCAATCCTGCCTGGGCACTGTGTGACCTGACGCAGCTCTGCCAGGCCTGCATCATGGGCACACTGTAGATAGATGCAAGGGGAGATAAGTTGCCCTCCGTCTTTGAAGTAAACCATATGTTGCTTCCTCAGGTAAACAAAATATATACGCTCAGGGGAAACACACTTGCTTTGGGAACAAGAGGATGCAGTGCAACATGGGTTCAGTTCCTGTTCCAGTGCTTAGAAGCTGGAGGATGCTGGCATTACGCAAGATATAATGGACCAAAGAAAATAAAAAAACAGGCCTTTTCTAGGGGTGATGTTAAGGAACTGTTGGTTTTTCTTTTGTTGGTCAGTTGCTGTTTCCAGTCTGTGGCCAGATACTTGACAGGCACTGGATGTCTCCTTTTTGGGGGTTGGGCCTCTTCTAGATGCTCTGTTCGAATGAAGTACAATAGTCCAGGTTGTTTTGTTGGATGTCTCTTTACTTTCACAGTAATTTGTCAATATGGGCTTATGGACACTGAAATTAAAGCTATGCATGGTGATCCATTCTTGCATGAAATGTACATCATAATACAGTGATATCGTAACCATATTTTTCTTAGTGTATTGAGGAACAATGCTATGTGATGCCACTTCCCACTTTCTCAAGGGGTGAAAGGTTGTGTGCCATCACTTCCGTGATGTCACTTGGGTGCAGGGTCAAATATCATCACTCCCTGTGATGGCATCAGAGGTCAAGGGTCATGTGATATCACTTCCGCTACCTCTGGCATTTTGGTGAAATGACGTCCCTGCACAGGAACCCGGGATTCTTTTGGCATTTCATGCCTTTTGACCCGCGGATACCGAAGTCTGGAATAATCGGCGACAAACATGGTGGCGGCCATTGCTTCAATGATTTCTATGAGTTCCCCATGTTTTTTTCCTAGTGCAGTAAACGTGTCCACTATCTAGTGAAATCAAACCGATGCATGGTGACCATAATGAAGATCCCCACATACCAGCACGAGGAGTTCCCACACATTGCAGGGAACCTGGTGTGGTGTTTCCATGCAGTATTCCAACACTGTACTTTAACCTCTTTCCAGAAAACGTAGTGTAGAAAGCCCCCCTCCCCCAATCTCCTAGTGCAACCACTCCATCCAGTTTGAATGTGTTAATATTGACTCATCAGACACACCATTTGGGCATTACACCTTGTTTTTAAAGGTATACAGACTTCCTTAAGGCAGAAGCCTAAATACTTCAACAAGTGTTGACGGGATGAAGTCAATGGCAGCTGTGGCAAAATTTGAAAAAAACATTTACCACATTTTGTGTAGTAAGGAAGTGAAGGCGATCTCTTTCTTTTATTCCGATGCAGGGAGGTTCAGAAAAGGTTATAAAATGTGAAGTAGTCATTATAAATGTGGTAGTAACGTTTTCAGGCTGGAAGAGCCATTTAACTCGTTACTCAATACTCGTTCACTTGTTAAACATGCACAGGATCTGCATGCCTATATCCAGAGTCACAATCTTGATATTCTTTATATCACTGAAACCTGGATTCAAGATACGAGTGGCCCTGCTATTTCTTTGACCACCCTCGCCCCAGGTTACTCTTTCTTTAATACTAACCGCATTGATGGCCGGGGTGGTGAAGTTGCTATAATTGCAAAATATGAGCTAGATCTGTTTCCAGCATCAGTCGCATGTTCGGGCTGTGAAATTCTACATCTTAAAATGATGCCCTCACCGCAGAATTGTGTCAACATTGTGCTTATTTATCGCCCCGCCTGCCCCATGCCAGATTTCAACAGAGAAATTCTTTCACTCCTAAATAACCTTATCAGTCCTAACTCCGCCACCATATTCTTGGGTGATTTAAATCGCTGTAAACGGGACATCAGCGATAAGGAGGCGAGGGACCTGGAATACGCTTTATTGGATAGTGATCACGTAGTTGCCAACTCAGAGCCAACCATGGCCAACCTCCATTTACTGGACTGGATTGTGACCAGAAATATTACATCTCAAGAGATGATTGCCATTCCTTGTGTATGGTCTGACCACTATTCTATCAGGTTTACAATACAATTACCTGTTGCCCTGACTAGACCTCCCAACACCATGAAACTAGCCACAGGTCAAAATTTTAAAAAGTTGCATCCCCTTGACCTTCAGCTCTTCTTAGAGTCCATTATGCTGAACTGTCACCTAACAACCCAGTGGAACACCTTCACCAACATCTTTATTAAAATGCTTGACACGACGGCCCCGTCAAACTAAACTAGTTAGAGATAACCCAAGACACCAAAACTGGTTTACGCCCGAGTTAAGGGTCTTAAAGAAGAAAAAGCGCACTCTCAAACTTATCTGGACAAAACATCCCTCAGATGCCTCCAGGTTAGAGTGGAAACAAATTGATAAAACATATAAATCCTTGATTCTTGACAAGAAAAATAATGTTTTCAACGCCCAAATACAACAATCTTCAAACTCTAAGGTGAAGCTCTTTGAAATATTAAAGTCCTTGGAAAAACCTAAAGCCCCCTCCCTTTACATCTACCAATCTTGACTGTAATCGCACGTCAGTCGCCTTTAGCAAGAAAATGTACAGCGCGCGCGTAACAAGATCATACTCTCTTCACCCATTGGCGAGTTAAATCACCTGGGTGTGAAAGGCTTGTCGTTCCCCGGCTTCAATTTCTCCCAGATCTCCCTCTTAGATATGACAACAATGCTCTCTTCAATGCATGCAACTTCATGTCAGTACAACCTCTTGCCACTGAAACCTATCTTGGAGCATAAAGTTCTTTTTGCCCCTTTCTTCACCTACTTTGTAAATGCCTCCTTTAGAGATTGCCATGTCCCACTGAAATTAAGAAAGTTACTTTTTCACCCATACTTAAAAAAAAACATTGACCCCACGGATCCCAGTAATTTAAGGCCCATCACCAACAGCCAATTTCTTTTGAAAATCCTGGACAAAGTGGCGACCTCCCAATTGCAAGCTTTCACCGAAATTAACTACAATCTTCATAATCGTCAGTCAGACTTTCGCCCCTCTTTTAGCATGGAAACTGCTCTGGCCAACCTACAGACCCATCTGCTAAAAAGCATGGAGAAAGGGAAAGCTGGTATGTTGATATCATTAGACTTGTCTGCAGCTTTCGACATCGTCAACCACAATCGCCTCCTCCAGTGCTTGCTGAGCCATGGCAACTGCTCCAAAGAGGCGTTGGACTGGGCACAGTTCTTTCTGTCCAACCGGGAATCAAATATTTAATGGGGTTCGGCTTCCTTCGGCGCTTCCCCCATTGTCTGTGGAGTCCCCTAGGGTGCTTCCAGCTCCCCTCTACTGTCATGAACCACTGATTCCGGCCCTTCTGGAATTTGTGGTCCATGATGCACTGCAACATCAGGTCGGTGATTCTTCCAACATGGCCGACGGCCCAGAAACGCTGCGCTCTAGTGTTTACACGCAACGCTCTGCTTCCTAGAAAACGGGTGACTCCCCCGCGGCTCTGCGCGTCTCAACGCAATTGCTTAGAGTTGTTAGGCGTGTGTATCGAGTCCTTGACCCGTGCTATTTCCAGTCCCTTACCCCTTTTTTCTCCTTTTTGGAACCCCCTCCTGCTTCCTGCCTTGCTTCTGCTAGCTTTATCACCTTTTATCCCGGATCCCGTCTCGTGCTCAGTGCCGCGGTCTTCCCGGCACTCTCTGAGCATAGGACGTCTGCCCCCTCTCCTTCCTGGATTCCGTCGCTGAACATTCCTGGATACTGAACGCTATCCTGCTTAAGGCAGTCGGCTTACCTCACGCTGGAATCCGAAGACCCGCGCCCCTACCTGTAAAAGTCTTGATCAGTGAGGAAGAAGGAAGGTGCTCCCAAAAGGAAAAACAGGTGAGAAAGGAAGAAGGGTGTGACATATTGAGACGCCAAAATTCTGATTTCGAAGTAGACATGGAAGCCGCAGTCCAAGACCTCATGAGAGTGATGCAAGAATTAACCACAGAGGTTCAAAATCTCAAGGCCGAAAATGCAGCATTAAAACAGCTTGTCTTGTCCCGGGATTCCGCGTTCAAAGAAAGCGCCCTGGTAGGGGGTATAGTGGACAAATATGATGGCTCTTCCAAGTCCCTGGGTTCCTTCCTTGACTCCTGCCGGGTGCATTTCACGTTCAAACCCTACTATTTTTCCACACCTTAGGCTAAGGTAGGGTTTATACTATCTCACCTCACAGGCAATGCCTTAACTTGGGCGACTCTTCTAGTCAATTCGGGAGACCAACTCTTGGTTGATTACGATGGATTTATAGAAGCCTTTAAGGCCATGTTTGATCGACCAGAACCTGTCTACAGTGCACAAGAAAAACTTCTCGAATTCCTGCAAGGAAGTCAGGATATGCTTACTTAGTGACTCGTTTCAAACAGTTAGCTAAAGAAGCCAATTGGTCTCAAGAAGCTAGTTTTACCCTATTCCAAAGGGGATTGAATGGCGAAGTCAAGGACGAGTTAGCCAGAGTAGCACGTCCAAGTTCCTTCCAGGCCTTAATGGACCTTTCCTTACAGATTGACTTCGGAATCCAGGAGAGAAAGGCAGAGAAAAGAAAATCAAAGACAACATTCCCAAAGACAACCTTAGAATATCCTTGCCTCAAGGAAGCACCCACTCCACGTTCCTCAGATCCTGAACCTATGCAGTTGGGTGCCTTCCGTGGACCGATTTCTCTGCAAGATAGGATGCGTATGATCAATACTGGACTTTGTATGTATTGTGTCTCTGATAAACATCTTGTGAGAGAATGCCCAATAGCACCACCCTGCGTTCGGGAAACGCCAGCTCCCGATCCTAAGCGGAGTGCAGCTTTGGGAGAGAGATGCCTGCTCCGCATCCATTACTTCCTTGAATACTCCAGGACAAAACACCTTAGTGATTCTCCAGACAATCTTGTCACCTGATGAGCAAGAATCATTCCCCATCCTGGCTCTAGTGGACTGGGGTGCCATGGGGTTTTTCATAGACCATGACTGGGCTGTGAGTCACAATACTCCTCGAGAACCCAAAGAAATAATACAACCTGTCGAAGGAATTGACGGGAGACCATTATCTTCCGGGCCCATTACTCACCATACCAAGGAACTACTACTTTTGATAAACAACCACCAGGAAAAGCTCTGTTTCTATATCATAAAAGCCGCTCACTACCCCATGGTTTTAGGCATGCCCTGGCTTCAGAAACGTAACCCATACATCAACTGGGCAGCCGGATCCCTATTTCGAGGTTCTGAATTCTGCCTGTCCCATTGTTTGTCTCAAGACTCATTGCAAAACCCTCCTTTGAAATCCCGGAATCCCAAACAATCGCCCTTATGTGTGTCCAACATTACCCAAGTACCTGAGATTTATCAACCATATTCGGATGTGTTTTCAACAGCCATTGTTCAAGCTCTTCCACCCCACAGACCTGAGGATTGCGCCATTGACACAGATGCTTCAGCAGTGATCTTATTATCCGAACCCGAAAAAAGGGCCCTACGAGAATACCTGGATACCAACCTGGCAAATAGGACTATTCGTCCTTCGAAATCTCCAGCCGGTGCTTCTCTATTCTTCGTTCCAAAGAAAGACACCAAAGAACTTCAACCCTGTTTGGACTACCGTGGTCTCAACCAATGTACTGTCAAGGATCGTTATCCTTTACCACTCATTTCTGACATCCTGGACGCAGTTCGGGGTGCTGTCATCTTCACTAAACTCGATCTTCGGGGTGCTTATCACCTCATTCGGCTAAAGGAAGGCGACGAATGGAAGCCAGCCTTCAGAACCCCTTTTGGCCATTTTGAATATCTAGCAATGCCCTTCGGTCACGCCAACGTCCCTGCAGTCTTTCAACGGTTTATGGATAGAGTCTTCTCAGATATGCTGTTCCTTTTCGTCATTGTGTACCTAGACGATATACTGATTTATTCCAACGACCCCCAGATCCATCAGGAACATGTAAATGCAGTTTTACAACATCTACGAGAACACAAACTCCTGGCCAAACCAGAAAAATTTCTCTTCCATGTCCAGACCATTGATTATCTTTGATTTGTGCTGAGCACCAAAGGAATTGGAATGGATCCTGCCAAGGTCGACTCCATACTCTCTTGGCTAGCACCTACTACTGTAAAACAGATTAAATCCTTCCTGGGACTTGCAAATTTCTACAGAAAATGTATCCCTACGTTTTCTGACATAGTGCATCCCATAGTAGCACTCCTAAAGAAGGACACACCGTTTAAATGGCGGCCTTTCAGGAGCTGAAACAATGATTTACTCAAGGTCCTATCTTGGCCCAACCTGACATAAATTGGCCCTTTCTGGTGGAAACAGATGCATCAGACTACGCCATTGGTGCAGTCTTAAAACAAGAATTCGAAGACAAGGTGGAACATCCTATTGCCTACCTATCCGGCAATTTGACTCCCAGCGAGAGCCACTACTCTGTCCTTGAGAAGGAGTTATTGGCCATCTGACAAGCCTTTACCGACTGGCGCCATCTACTCTTGGGCGCTAAACATCCATGGCAAGTACGGACAGATCATTGAAACTTGCAAGTCGTACAGTCCCTGGAATGCAGAAACAGTCGTCAAGCCCGTTGGGCCTTCTTTTTTGCCCAGTACCAATTCCATATTCACCGCTTTCCTGGAACTAATAACATTATAGCAGATGACTTATCCAGGCGTCCTGACTACAAGCCTGTCGAAACTTGTGCCTTCTCGAAGATGTTTGCAAACACTGTGTTTGTGGCACAGGCGAATTCCCTCCTGGAAAACGTCCAAGCCGAAACACCCTCTTCCGATCTCTGGGAGGATTACATCAGGACTAATCAATGGAACCTAGTTATGAAAGATGGTTATCTCTTAAAGGACAAACGATTGGCAATACCCACAAAAACAATGAGAGACAAGAACATGAGTCTATGTCATGATACCTTCCATTCGGGACATCGTGGCATCTCTACCACTCTCCGCCTCATTCAGAGACAATTCTGGTGGCCGAAGATGATTGCTGATGTAAGAACTTACATCCAAACCTGCGCAGTGTGCAATAAAAACAATCATGATAACAGAAGACCTGCAGGGCTCCTACATCAACCTGCATTACCAACACGCCCTTGGGAAACTATCTCCACAGACTTCATTGTGGAATTGCCCCCATCCAGAGGATATACAACCATAATGGTTACCATCGATCTGTTTACCCATATGGCTCACTTCACACCTTTGTTCAAACTACCATCCTCACTTGAATTGGCTGGGATATTCCTAAAACATATATTCCGGCTTCATGGATTACCTTCCAAGATCATCTCTGACCGAGGAACATAGTACATATCCCAGTTCTGGAAACAACTATGCCAAATAGTAGGCATCCAGTGTGCATTATCTTCGGGATATCATCCTCAGACTAATGGAGCAACAGAACGTGTAAATCAGACCCTGGAACAGTACCTCCGCTGTTTTGCAACCAAGGTCCAGGATGATTGGTCACTTTTGGTTCCTGTAGCTGAATTCTCTTACAACAATACAGATCATTCGGCTATCAAGACAAGCCCATTATTTTGCAGTCAAGGATTTCACCCTTCAGTTCTGCCATCTGTCCTACCACATCCTACCCCGGTTCCCTCAGTTGATTCCTGGATTGAACCACTAGTAAACGCATATAGGGACGCGAAGGAGCACCTGGAGAAAGCCAGGATAGAAGTCAAGAAATATGCAGATGCGAAGCGGAGACCTAGCCCTTCATATGAAATCGGGGATAAAGTTTGTTTATCCTCAAATCTTCTCCCTCGTCATCCACACGGCCTAATAAACTGGCTCCCAAGTATTATGGACCTTTCTCCATTAAGGAAATCATTAATCCAGTGGCCTTTCGACTTCAACTTCCAGAATCATGGAAGAGGATACATCCAGTCTTCCACACTTCCTTATGCACGGTCCACCAAAACTACTCCAAGACCTAGCCCTGTGCTCGTCAATGACCAGATTGAATTTGAGGTCTCCAGGATATGTGATCCTAGATACAGACGGGGTCAGCTCCAATATTTGGTGGAATGGAAAGGATACCCCCCCAGCGAACGCACCTGGGAACCTGTCTCAAATATCACTCTGGAATCCGAAGACTCGCCCCCCTACCTGTACAAGTCTCGATCAATGAGGAAGATGGAAGGTGCTCCCAAAAGGACCACAAACAAGGAAAAACACGTGCGAAAGAAAGAAGGGTGTGACATCTACTCGTCAATATTTATCTGAGATCTTTTTACCCGCTCTTGGAGGTCCTGGGGGTATTCTTTACCAACTATGCTGATGACACTCAGCTGGTCATCGAGCTCAGTGGAGATCACGCTCAGGACTCCATAGCCCTTAATAACATCTACAAGTCCATCGAGGTTTGGATGTCCGAGAACTGGCTTTGTCTTAATGAAAGCAAAACCAAGCTCCTCATCTTCGGCTCTTCGCAGGCTTGTTCTAAACTCGGCCCATCCTATGACAACTTTATCCTCCAAGACAACAAAATTATGACCCCCAAAAAGGTTAAAACTGTAGTAGTATATTTAGAGGCCTCCCTTAATTCTGATGCCCAAGTGCACCACCTTTGCCAGAATTGCAACTATTACCTAAGGCTTCTCCGGAGCATCCTACCTTTTTTGTGTAAAAAAAAACTCTGTGACCATTGCCCGTGTCACCATTTTAGCAAGACTGGACTACTGCGACGCCCTGCTAGGTGGACCCTCCAAGTCCAACATCCAGGCCTTTCAAATCATTCAAAATGATGGAGTCTGCGTGGCCCTAAACGTCCCCAGAAGATCTCATATCTCTAACTTCAGGAGAGATCTTCATTGGCTCCCGGTGCAGTACCAAATCCATTTCAAAATGGGCACATTGGAGCACCATTGCCTTTATGGCAATGCACTGGAATACCACAAAACTTTGGTACCTCTGTACCACCCGACCAGAACACTGCGATCTGCCACTTTGACCGATTTGCTGGGACCAAGATATAATCGATCTAGGGGTCTTGGAAGATCTTTCTCGGTCACTGCACTGGCCTTTTGGAATATTTTACCACCAACCATGAGAGTCATGCCGAATCTAATGCTTTTTAGGAAATCCTTGAAAACACACATGTTCAGTTAACTCCCTGGAGTTCTGACAGATGTGCCTCTATATGATATTTGATCTTCGTAATTTGATCACTGTCCTGTCTTTCTGTTGTTCCTTTTGTGTCTTTGTTGCATCCCTATGCCTGCGGGCTGTTGGCACATTACAAACATAGAAATAAAAATAAATCTTTTCTTTAAAGAAATGAACAGGTAGAGTTTAGCTTTTCCCTGACGCTTTTAAACTACAAATAGTTTAGAAGAGTAATCATTTGTCGGTATTAAGTGTGCTCACTAGCATTTGTTTGTGGCATCTTATATTATTTCTTTATTTTCTCTTGTCATATATATAAATGATCCCCAAATCCTTTCAAAATGCACTGTATATCATTTGGACTGTACATTTGCTGCCTATGAAAACCAATAGAATGTGTTTAAAACAAAATAAAAGAATGATGCCTGCAGATATCACAATTTTATAATTATTCTAATAGTAGCTGTCAGCAACATTCCATTAATCGACCTTGGAAAAACGAAAGGCGAAGTGGAGCACGCTGAGATTTCAAGGTTCCATTCAGGTTGCACTCTGATCTGTGCAGAGAAGCTATAACGCCTTGAGTTATCTTGTCAGCATTTAAAATCCACATTTATTTTATAGCAAACTGATATGCATGTATTTTCTATAAATGAATAATGTGCCATAGTTCATTCAAACTTTTCACATATAAATAATCCACAATTATACAATTCACATAAATTACAATATACGTATTACAATAAACAAATTCAATTTTTATTAAAAAAAAGCAAGGGGTAAATACAACAATTACTCAAATTGATTCTACAAGATTTTTCTCAATGAGCTTCCATATCCTAAAATGGGCTATCTTAACTACTAAACTATCAGAGTTTAGACAGTACTGCCAACATTCATTTGTCTTAATGGTATCATATTACTAAACAAATTGTTCCAAGTTCGTCATATAGGTATTTCCCATCACTTTACAAGCTGTTAAAACATGCCAGTTTGTTTCACGCATAAATTATCCTACATAATCTTCCTTCGTCAGGAACATTGGAACGATATGCATGTCTTCAGATCATAACCGCTTAAGCTCCACTTGGAAATGCATATGCTCTGCTTTCTGCGCCTGCCCGATGCTCTGTCAGCTGTACTCTTGCTTTCCAAGCTTATGTTGCTTTTGCCTGCTGCTGAAGGGGACACTGGGGTTATTTGCTCTGAAATTTGCGTTGTATTGGTCTTAATGAATGAACCCTTACAAAGGTTCAACCTACGGGTTAGACCTCTGTGAACTCTACAGCGCATCCTCTACTTCTAATTCCCTCAGGGTCCCGTAAAGTACGGTGGCGTAATTAACAACGAGGTCCCTTAGCGCCATGGATTTCTACGCCCGGTAAAACCAGGCGGAGAAAGGCTCCATGGCGCTACGGGAACTCGTAGTAGGGCGGACGGGTCCGCCACGATTACCGCTGGCGGTAACCCACTCCGCCAGGGTCGTAATGAGGGCCACTGTGTTTCAGAAGGTAGCCATCATGATTTCTCCCTACATTCAAAGCAGATGAAGGGGTCCAGGTTAGACAGCTGTATGCAGGCTAAAGGTGCACACATTTGACATTGGGTTTCCAGGAATTAGCTGTTTCTTGAGTGTGTGTGTGTGTGTGTGCGTGTGAGAGAGAGAGAGAGAGAGAGAGAGAGGGAGGGGGAGAGAGAGAGAGAGAGAGAGAGTGTGTGAGTGTGTGTGGGGCATGGCCGAAAGGTGTGCAGATACAGACTGGCAGAGTCTGGGCTGAGAAGGGGTAATGGAGCATAGCTATTGGTGCCAAGACTGTTTTGATGACGATATACTATTAACCATAATGTTCGTATCCCACCCCTCCCAGACTGAATTATTTAGAAGTGGCAAACATGGAGGTTTGGTTCTGATTTGGTTTTATTCTGTAAAGATCGCAAAGTTCATCCAACGGAATCTTGGTGCCAAGAGAAGGTACAAGGACATTGCAAATGATTAACAGAGGGCAAAACAAACAGATCACATACATTTAGAAAAATAATGAAAGGCATGGTGAGAAGACTTGCTGTAAAGTTCAAGGGACCTTAATATAAAGCAGCTGACAAAAGTAGAATACAATTCCAAGAGTAGAACCTGTCAGCCATTTGGCAGAGCACACATCTATCCAAAACCGCGACTGAAGACAAGGGTAGGGGAGCAGGGCATCAGGTAACCACAGGCGGTACACTGCCCACACCATCCTGGCACTGAATGTCCCATGGGCAGACCGTACAAGTGAAGGACATCATCAGAGGGGGGGACGCCACAATTGGGGAGCCACTTATATATGACAGCAGAACACACAGCTATCCAAAACCAAGCATGGAGACAAGGGTAGGGGAGCAGGGCAGCAGGTAACCGCAGGCAGTGCACTGCCCACATTATCCTGACTCTGATTATTCCAAGGGCACAGAGTACAAGTGCAGGACAACATCAGAGGGGGTAGGAACACCACTATTGGGGAGCCACTGATATATGACAGCAGAACACACATCTTTCCAAAACCAAGCATGAAGACAAGGTTAGGGGAGCAGGGCAGCAGGTAACTACATGCAGTGCACTGCCCACAACATCCTGACACCGAATGTCCAAAGGGCACAGAGTACTAGTGTAGGACATCATCAGAGGGGATAGGAACACCACTATTGGGGAGTCACTGATATATGACAGAAGCACACATCACTGCACTTTCACGCTCTGAATGCTCACAAGGCCTAGTAGGACTGCCTCTCTCTTTCTTCATTGTTATTATAATTGCCTTTCATTCCCATGCTCCCTCCCATTGCCCTGTGGACGCTTTGAAAAACAATTTACTTGATTTATAAGCACCTTACAAATGCACAATAAATAAAAATGAAATAAATCTATCCAAAAGCAAGCGTGAAGACAAGGGCAGTGGAGCAAGGCAGCAGGTAACCACAGTAAGCACTGCCCACAGCATCCTGACACTGAATGCCCCAAGGGCATGCAGTATAAGTGCAGAACATAATCAGAGGGGATAGGAACACCTCTATAGGGGAGTCACTGATATGTGACAGCTGAACACACATCTTTCCATAACCAAGCATGGAGACAAGGGTAGGGAAGCAGGACAGCAGGTAACCACAGGCGGTGCACTGCCCACCCCATCCTGACACTGAATGTCCCAAGGGCACACAGTACAAGTGCAGGACATCATCAGAGGAGGTAGGAACGCCACCACCGGGGAGTCACTGATATATGACAGCAGAACACAGATAGGCTGCTACAGGAATCCGCAGCTGCCAGGGGCCACCAGCAGATCGATTAGAATCACCACCTGCACAAGAACCTCATTCACAGAGCCGATGTGTCTTCGTGCCTTAGGCCTCACTTGACTTGATGCCAGGGCCCAGATGAACTTGTGTCCCAGCAAGGGGGCAAGAGTTCATCCGAGAGAGGGGCAACATCTGCACAAATATCCACCTTTCGACTAATGTAACTGGTCAACCACCTTGGCACACACACTCCAAGACTCCTAGTAACTGCAAGATCACCCTAAAGTTCACCAACCCCACGCATTCCTCCCACAACTCACGCACTCTGGGACCAACTTTGTCAACTGGCTTGCCGGTATTTGAATGAAATCGGCCACCACTGCGGCGCGTACAGTCAAAAATGAGGATTAGTGAAACATCTACGCAAAAATGCAGTAGGGTAGAGATACTGGCACACCAGGTTAAACAGAAAAGAGGCCCGCCACTAACATTGGCTCGGAGGCTGGTACTGCATGAAGTGGTTGGGACCAAGCCAAAGCTCCACCACTGTGGCAGTCAAGCATGTGGTTTCAGATGCCAAGGAGAGGGTTAACTGCTTTTAACATTGAAGCTTCACCAGAATAGTCCCTTTACAATGTGTAAAGAAGTTAGATGATCCCACACAAGTTAGTTTGCCCCTCAAACCACGGTCTCTGAAGTTAGCCCCGCTCCCAAAATGGGAAGGTTTAGCCACCCCACCCCCGTTGTCCCCCTGAAATATATGTCTATTTGCACCTCTGGGTTTCTGGCAAAGGTGCTGTCATTCCACTATGACACTATCTTTGTCTTAGAACAAATTGCAAAGTCTAGTGACACCTGAAGACTGATAGATTACAAACCTTTGTCTGGGGACAGTCCCACGCCCTTACAGGAAATACATATCGATGTTATACTAGGGCGGGTCCCTGCCACGCAATGCATGGTTGTGTAATAAATGGTGCAATCTCCTTGTCTTGTTCCCCTTGAGGATGGAGCTGTTGTGATAATTCATAGCTCTCAACTCACCCGCTTTTGGCGGGTGTCACCCGCCTTGCAAAGGGCTGACTCACCCGCCAGGCCTCCTGCACACCCATTCATTCCAATGGGCGTCTCACCAGCCAGAAACAAAATCGGGTGATTTCACCCGCCTTTGCAAGACAAATGGTTGAGAGCTATGGATAATTGTTTGTGCTGTAAAATATCCAATTTATCTTGAGTAAGAACTCATGTTACTGTACCAGTCTGATTAGTGTTTGGGTGGCAACCGCCTCATTCAACCAGTATTTGTTTCATTACTGCCTTCTTCAGTGTGCCAAATACTGAAAATGCAATCCTTACCAGCATATTTTGTCATGTATTCTTTCAAAGCAGAACATACCTGATATTGAAGGGTTCTTGGCATTGAAAATAGCAAGCTTAGATGCCTCCCTTGTCAGTGCGCAATATACAATATTGTCTGCAACCTGCAGCTCTTTGTATTTTTTGGACTACAACTCCCATGATCCCTCACCATTGATAATGGTGCTAAGAACTGATGGGAGTTGTCATGCAAAACATCTGGACATCCAAAGGTTACAGACCACTGATATTGTTTCCCCTCACTCTTCTAAATCTGGTAGCCACCTAAGCCTAGCAAGGTCACCTCTCTGGAACAAGCTGGTAGCCGCCTTTTTTCTCCGTCCCGCAGTTGGTTGTAGGCTTGTTTTTTAATGTCCACATTTAGTTATCTAAACGGATATCTGACATTATGAATTCCTTCCAGGGCTGTTTAGATATATTAAAATACGAAGATTGTTTTTTTCTCCGCGGACACGTGAGCACACACGTGCTCAGGATCGGCCGGGAATTTCCGGGTTTGCACGCTCGACTTCCGGGCTCAGGGGAAGAACATAATGCCTGGGATTCGCCAGGAGGGCCTCGCAGGTCTGCTCGTCATCAGTATTCAGATCATGCTGTAGGCATGTTAGAGGACAAAGACACAGCACAGCGGGTCAGCCCCGAGCTGTCCCACTCTGGGCCGGATTTATAACGCGTTTTACAACGGGATTTTCCCATTGAAAATGCTTTGGTAAATAAGGCCATCTTTGTTATTTGATGAGCAATTAAGTGAGAACATCTCTGTGCGACAAATGTGTAATGTTTGGGTGATAAGCAGGCTCGGATTGTCCTACAGGGAAATGCCCAAACAAAAACACAAAATGCTAGCGTGGGCTGTTTTTTTTTGGTTAAAGTGGGCTACTTTCGTGGCGCATGTGGTCCAGTTTGATAAGTTACTTCACCATGCGACTAGTGGTTTTGATCAGTGCTACTTAATACATATTCTTTAAAATGCACAATTTGCATCACATTTAATCATCAAAAACCTCCCCCTTGGGTACCACTCAAACAGTCTGTCAGAAAAGGAATGAATTGCCATTTACAACTGTGAGACCCTTTTTCATTGGTGCCCGAGACTATGTTATGCACCAGTTCGACCCTGCTCATAAGGACTGATGGGTGAGTTTCTTCTGGAAATACACATAATCTAGAGTTAGCTACCCATAAATGTGCCTTCTTTCAAGGCAACTTAACCGAGTAGCACAAAAACAACCTTTTAAAACTATGTCCATTGTTATCATGTTGTGGGCTAATTTGACGGACACAAAAAGGGGGTTGATTTTTTTTGACCATCTTCAAGTCATGAGCTGTCAAAGAATGGTCTATTATATAGGTGGCAGACTGCTCTCAAATCCCTCTTTAACCAGTTACCTAAAGTGTGTGATCCTGGACAAGTTGTCAGACTGTGCCTTATGTCCTGTTCTTGCGCTGGAGAGGGTTATCTAATGATTAAGCCGAACAAATGGGCGTAGCCGCTACAACGGAAGCGGTGCGCTGCACAAGACCACTTTACGTAACATGTCATTATCAACAAAACGCAAATATTTAAGTTTACCCGGATGGAAACAAATGAAACATGCTAATTTTTATCGAAATAATTTTGTGTTTCCGAAATAAACTTATATGATGATGAAACTAAGTTGCAAACATGACAGTTTTTAAAAAAAACAATTGCTATTAGCAACTCAAGGGTTTGCCTTAGGGTCCTAGTAGCAATAATACCGTGTTCTGTGGGCTTTACCAGTTGGTTAACAAGTCGCTTGGGCCTGTAACTTAGGCCCCAACCGTTACTAGACGGTGAAGCCGCAAACCGTGGCAATATTGCTTAGTTACATAATTAGAGGACATTGAATCTTCAGTAACACTAAGACATCCCCTAAAGGGATGGACATCCACAGGAAATACAACTCGCTGTATTTATTTTTAAGTGAGAGATTTTGTAAACCGCTACACGCGATGCATAGACCACTTTGAAGCACTCCTAGATAGGTAGGAAACTAGTTGATTACTTAAGAGAAGGTCATCATTGCTTCCAAAGGTGTAAACTTTGTACATTAGCTATAACCAGGCCCCCACATAAGATCTTGGAGAGGGAGTACTTTACTTCCTATTTTTTAAAATTGGGAGTCAAATAATTTTTTGGGAGACTACAAGTACATTCCCATTGTCAATGGGGGTATTTTCTGGTGAGGAAATGTAGATTTTAATTCTAAAACAGATATATTTCGCAATCTACACCTAGTGATGTACCCACATTAAAAAATACATTTTTACAGTAAAGTTCGTCTTGAAGACAGGCCTTGAGAATACTAGAGCTTCTTCTTGTGGCATGGTTGTCCTGGTACCATTGGCCCAAACATATCCATGGAGCCGAGTGAGCGGAAGTAAGGCAAATATGACAAGGACGTTCTGTACCAATGTCATTTGTCTGACATCAAACAGACACATGGCGGGTATAAGCATGTGGTATCATAAACCCAAGCAGTTTAACTCTTTAGGTGGATGGTTTAGACGTTTTATGCTTGTAGAGCTGCAGGGCCTTACAGAGGTATCTTGGGGCCTGAACATGCAATGCCTTCTGGGAAATAACCAATTATTTAAATTGTGCTTGTCCCTGCATCAGAAGACAATGAAGTTATTTTTGTACTGGCACTGTCTGTTATTGGGCCTTATTATGAGATGGGTGGTAGCCATGGAGCCATTAGCTCCATGGCTGCCTCCCATACCGTGCCCGTGTCCGGTCTCGTTCAATGGGGACTTACCGGTGTAGACCGACCCTGGCGGGACCGGTAAGTCCCCATTGAACAAACCATTCCCCATTCCCATTTGAGCCCCCATAGTGCTCAATGGGAATGGGAAGGGCGCTAATAACGGGCTTCCGACTTGCAAGCCCGTTATTAGCGCCCTGGTCCCTTAGCGGGACCCGTAAGGGATGTGTGGTCAGACCACACGTTCCTTACGGTCCCCGCCAAGGGACCGTGGAATAGGGCAGTAAGGGATTACCGGCACCGGTCTCCTTACCGGTGCCAGGTATCCCTTACCGCCCAGGTCGTAATGACCCCCATTGTCTTCTTAGGTCAAAAATAAACTGGGCAGGATAGTTTTGGATTCTTTCAAGTTTAGTTTCAACTTAGATGTGGGCCCGACAGAGGTGTCATTGTAGCAGCACAGCCCAGATGTGATCACTGAGATGACCAGTGGCATGTCTTGGGCAGGACATGTGGGCGGAGGAGGGGGAGAACTTCTCTTAGTCACTCGTTGTCCAACCTGGGTTCAGGGAAGCTTTGGTTATGGATCTGGGAGCCCACGGGAGGTCCAGATAGGAAAGCCCTTGGAACCATTTTTACCATTTTCAAAATAAAAACCTATGAGCCATCTTTTGGAGCCTGGGAGTTTTTAAAACCATCCATTATAGTTATCTCTGCAGGTACTGGTAAGATCCCTTGCCGGGTTAAACACTTGCTGCTGAGACCAGTTTGCAGGTTCAAATCCCAGCAAGACCAGCTTAGCCTTCTATTCTTTAAGGTGTCAAATGAGTTGACCCTTTTCTGGTGGATAATAATTACTGTAAGGAGAAACGTTCACCTCTAAGAAGATGCTCTGTACTCATGACTTTGACATCCATTGTGTGATTATTAGGTTTATTGGAATCATACTAAACTAAATTAAATTGACTTAAAAGTATGTAGGAGTTGAGAAATAATTTAGTGATCGTGTTAGTAAGTGACTTTTCATATACAACAAAAACTGCAAACTACATGGCCGCGAGTTTATCCCCCACCCAGGTTTTATCAAGGCAAAGAATAACAGATTTGATATACTCTACTGATAAAAGTTACCTTTCCAAATAAGTTTCAATGGAGCGGAGAAAGGTAGTAGTCAGTTGAGGCGAGAGGCGAGATGGTAACGAACCTTGACTGCAACTCACATCAGAGATTGTTTTCCTCAATGGAAAGCAGGTATGGATGGTGACGACTGTTTCATACATCTTAGCAATGTGTGGTGGACCCAATACAGGGCTATTGTTTGCCAGGATGCTCCGCTTCACGGTTGGTAAGGTAGTGTGTGACCATGTAATGAATCAGGGATTTCACCCATGAGGAGGGATGAATTGGAAAGGATTATGAGAGAATGAATGAGAAAGGTAAAGTCTGTGTTGAGGACTCATACTGAATCTATAGGCTGGCGGTGATGAGTTTTTCAAAGCATGTTATGTTGTCTTTGGTGGTGGGGGTGAATTCGTAAATGTGGAGGTATTAGCCTCACGGTTCAGGCAGGTGAAGTGGGATGACATTGGCGATGTCAATCTACAGGGCATCCGTTCTATTGTGGAGAAGATTCACTGAGCTTCAGTCCAGCTAAATGGATACATCGCGAGTCCTGCATTGGTTTACGTTTACCAGTCCACACACACTGCACTCCCCACCCTACCTGAGACTCGGCGTCTGCTCCCCACTGTCTTCCCCCTGTGCTGCCAATTGTCCGCCCTCCTCTGTTAACCCCCTGGTCCTTTTTTCTCTGCGTCCCTCACTGTGTTCTTCCCTCTATGATTGTAAAGTGCTCTGTTGCTTCCTGAAGCTTGGTTCGCGCTCCATAAATACTCTAATACTAATAATAACCAGTCACCTGTAGACTTCTTTTTTGGAACTGTTAGCACCAGTGGTGTGAGCTTGGAAATTAGCCTTTTTTTATTTGGTGCAGGTGAAGTTGAATACTTTGCTGTGTGATCTGCATGCGGTTCACACTGGAGGTGATTGGGTTTGATTTGTCATCTTTCCAGTCCTCTACCCCAGCGTTTTCTTGTATGGCAGTCACCTATGAAACATTTATGATCACATTTGTGGTAGCGTTGCGATTTTAAAGATTCGAGAGGCCGTAAAGGCAAGGACGGGCTTTAATTTATTTGCGACGGCCGTAAGGATTTTAGTTGGGGTGGCTGGTATCCGTTAGTGATAGAGTAAGGGAAAGAGTGTGCGTGTGTGAGCGAGTGTGTGTGTGAGTGTGTCAGTGGACTGGTGAAAGTACATGTTCAAGACAATCAGCAAATCTCCCAGACCACAAGGCACAAGTGCACCCCAAGACCTGCGGGGAAAGAGCCAAAATGAAGAATTCCATTAAAAATGGTATGCAGTGTTTATTTCGAAACTTATATATTGAAAGAACATATATTGAATATTTTATATCAAAACATTTTTATAGTGAATGCATTTAGGAGTGGGGTAAAGGGTTACATATTTTTGGGAAATGGTTGGGTGGGTCTTTAAGGGTCAGAAATGGGGGTTTGGGTGGGGACCCCCAAGAAAACAAAACATGTATTCACTATAAAATGTTTCGATATAAAAGATTTGATATTAGTTATTTCAATATATAATTTCTCGATATAAAGACATGTAACCTTAAAAAATGTAGGATCTATGAAGATTCCTCCAATATCTTTCGCTGACTTCAACTTTGCCAAATTGTTTTTTTGCTGATTTTACCCTTTCTTACCAGCTAAAAGCAGGGCAAGACTCCCAGTGCCCCCCTTGCACCTCAACCCCCCTTCTATATAATAAAGCCAAACTTACTATCTATAGCTTTGCGATACAAAACAGGTAAAAGAAATCCACACAAAAGAATTATGCCAACTTGTAGTTGGGAAAATGGAGGAATTGCAGAAATATAGCCAGGGGTGGACTGGGAACCAAAAGAGGGCATGGAAATAATTTTCAAAGTTGCCCCATATTACACATTTTCAGCAAGCAGAACCCTTTCCCTATGAGAAAATGTGGACGTTACCACTTAAAAGAGTCCAGGGTGCAGAGGTCTACTGGGAAAACTCCAGAGTTCCCTATAGGACAGTCCACCCCTGCATATAGCTTGCATTCATGTATCCATATATTGCTTACTTGTTTTTTTATATCGGTTTCATACCCAGATTCAGAGCATCAAACAACTTTTATTCCGGAATGTAGAGCAAAGGAGGAATTTCAGTAAATTGCAATAAATCCGCTTGTAGTCATACACTCACTGGAATTAGATTCACGCATATAGTGATTTTACAATGTCTTCCGATCAGACCTAGTGAGTTAACACTATTGTGGAAAGTACAATGTTTCACTTAGGCAATTTACAAATAAATAGCAGAGCTGGACAAAGTAAGGACAAAGTAAAACCTATCAGTGGTACAAGTGGGTTATAGTAGTTGATGTCCTGCCTACAGGGAGGCCGGGATATGTCCCTGTGTGGCGTTTGCATAGCACAGTGTTAGTTCCTTTAAGGTTGGGGTCTGCAAATGCTAACTCTCCAGATGTTTGGAACTACGACTCCCATGACCCCTCACAACCGAGTATTCTGGCTAGGACAGATGGGAGTTAACTTCCGAAACATCTGGAGACGCAAAGGTGACAGACCCCTTGTTTCAAGAGCAAGATCCCACCGGCTCCGTCTGCTCATGGTGCTTCCAAGCAAATGTAAGGATATTGCGTCTTTAAATGTGTTTGGGTAGGAACAATGTGTGAGGAGGATGCTGTGGTCAGGGGTGGCCTGGGGCATAACCAAACATTTTATGAAGAGTGCACTTATAACAAAACCTTTATAACGAAAAACACAATGAATGTTTTTTTTGGGGGGGTCCCCCCCAACCCCTGTTTCCCTCCCCAACCGTTTCCCCACAAGATTTCCACCACCATTTTCGATATATTTTTCACTATGAAAGATTCGATATATGTGCATTCTTCATAACATTTTCGTTACAAAGACTGCATACCATTAATTCCTTCTGTAACAGACTGTTTGAGTAGTACCCAAGGGAGAGGTTTTTGATCAAATGTGATGCAAACTGTGCATTTTAAGGAATGGTTGTTCAGTAACACTGGTGAAAACTACTAGCCGCATGGTGAGGTAACTTATCAAACTGGCCCACTTTGACCAAAAAAGCTGCCGCACACTAGCATTTTTACATTTTTGGTCTGGGCAATGCCCTATTGTTCGAGCTTAGGTGTAGCCCGGGAGCAAAAGGAGAGGCCGATGACTATTTTGTGGCAGCGAATAAGCATATGCTAAAGGTTAAACAGAACGGTTGTTGGTGTGAAATGTCCGAACAGGATCGAATTGTGGAAGAACACAAGACCTGAGAACCTGGGGTTTGAAAGGAGCCCCAGTTTCTTCCATGCCTTGCACAATACAGAGTCTCGCACGAATACGCTTCCTGGGAGCTTGGCGATGGAAAGGCAATGTGAGTGGCCAAATTTACCCCTGTTATGTGGGATTCACCATTTTCTGTGGCTGAGTCCATGTGCTAGGCGGCAGCACTTCCATCGGTTATATGATATGATATGATAGGTTATTTATAACACGCTTCATACCCAGAGGTTTCTAAGTGCGGACTCTGGGATTCTAAGCGCGGACCCAGGGATCGAACGTGTCGTATTGCTTCCACATCATTCATTTTAATGAAGCGTGTCACATATCGCTTGCCAGTCATGCTCAAACCAAACTATCATGCCATTCATTTTAATGAAGCGTGTCACATATCGCTTGCCAGTCATGCTCAAACCAAACTATCATGCCATTCATTTTAATGAAGTGGGTCACATATCGCTTGCCAGTCATGCCCAAACCAAACCATCACACCATTCATTTTAATGAAGTGGGTCACATATCGCTTGCCAGTCATGCCCAAACCAAACCATCATACCATTCACTCTAATGGAGCAGGTCACATATCGCTTGCCAATCATGCCCAAACCAAAACATCACACCATTCATTTTAATGAAGTGGGTCACATATCGCTTGCCAGTCATGCCCAAACCAACCATCACAACATTCATTTTAATGAAGTGGGTCACATATCGCTTGCCAGTCATGCCCAAACCAAACCATCATACCATTCACTCTAATGGAGCAGGTCACATATCGCTTGCCAATCATGCCCAAACCAAACCATCACACCATTCATTTTAATGAAGTGGGTCACATATCGCTTGCCAGTCATGCCCAAACCAACCATCACAACATTCATTTTAATGAAGTGGGTCACATATCGCTTGCCAGTCATGCCCAAACCATCCATCACAACATTCATTTTGATGAAGCGGGCCACATATCACTTGTCAATCATGCCCAAACCAAACCCTCACGCCATTCATTTTAATGAAGCGCGTCACATATAGCCTGCCAGTCATGCCCAAACCAACCATCACAACATTCATTTTGATGAAGCGGGCCACATATCACTTGTCAATCATGCCCAAACCAAACCCTCACGCCATTCATTTTAATGAAGCGCGTCACATATAGCCTGCCAGTCATGCCCAAACCAACCATCACAACATTCATTTTAATGAAGCGTTTCACATATCGCTTGCCAGTCATGTCCAAAGCAAACCCTCACAACATTCATTTTAATGAAGCGTTTCACATATCACGTGTCAATCATGCCCAAACCAAACCATCACACCATTCACTCTAATGGAGTGGGTCACATATCGCTTGCCAGTCATGCCCAAACCAAACCATCACACCATTCACTCTAATGGAGTGGGTCACATATCGCTTGCCAGTCATGCCCAAACCAAACCATCACACCATTCACTCTAATGGAGTGGGTCACATATCGCTTGCCAGTCATGCCCAAACCAAACCATCATACCATTCACTCTAATGGAGCAGGTCACATATCGCTTGTCAATCATGCCCAAACCAAACCATCACACCATTCATTTTAATGAAGTGGGTCACATATGGCTTGCCAGTCATGCCCAAACCAAACCATCACACCATTCATTCTAATGGTGCGGGCACATATCGCTTGGCAGTCATGCCCAAACCAAACCATCACACCATTCATTTTAATGAAGCGGGTCACAAATCGCTTGCCAGTCATGCCCAAACCAAACCATCACACCATTCATTCTAATGGTGTGGGCACATATCGCTTGCCAGTCATGCCCAAACCAACCATCACAACATTCATTTTGATGAAGCGGGCCACATATCGATTGCGAGTCATGCCCAAACCATCACACCATTCATTCTAATGGTGCGGGCACATATCGCTTGGCAGTCATGCCCAAACCAAACCATCACACCATTCATTTTAATGAAGCGGGTCACAAATCGCTTGCCAGTCATGCCCAAACCAAACCATCACACCATTCATTCTAATGGTGCGGGCACATATCGCTTGCCAGTCATGCCCAAACCAACCATCACAACATTCGTTTTGATGAAGCGTGTCACATATCGCTTGCCAGTCATGCCGAAACCAAACCATCACACCATTCATTTTAATGAAGCGTGTCACATATCGCTTGCCAGTCATGCCGAAACCAAACCATCACACCATTCATTTTAATGAAGCGTGTCACATATCGCTTGCCAGTCATGCCGAAACCAAACCATCACACCATTCATTTTAATGAAGCAGTCACATATTTCTTGCCAGTCATGCCCAACCCAAACTGCCACGCTTTAATTTTAATGAAGTGGGTCACAGATCTCTTGCCAGTCATGTCCAAACCAATGATCACCATTATTTTAATGAAGCGGGCCACTTATCAATTGTGAGTCATGCACAAACCAAACCATTATGCCATTCATTTTAATGAAGTGGGTCACATATCACTTGCCAGTCATGCCCAAACCAAACCATCACACCATTCATTTTAAAGGAGCGGTTACTCCTGCAGCCCAAAGAGTATCAGAAGAATACGGTAGAGACTTTATACGTCATAAGTTTATGAAATGCCCTGCTTAAGTGAGTTTTTATGAAAAAAGATGTTTCCATGTAAGACATTTTTCCTCAACGTGGCGTCCGTTTTCATTGGTGCAATTCACTGTGCAACAGTGGCCTTTCTTCATGTGGTCTTTACCAGAGGAAATAATAAAGCACACAAATACAAAACTTTCATAAATAGATAGGAAAAGGAGTAAGAGACACATTAAGGGATAAGAAGGTTGGTAAAGGCAGCCTCCCATCTCTGAAACAATAAAAACAGAAAAAAGACCTATGATGAATGAAGAGACCACCAATGCAAGAGACATGGATTCGGCCCTTGACACACTCAGGAAGTTCTTAGTCAGATAGATTTGGTGCTTTAAGTAGGATGAAGAAGAACAAGGGGGGGGGGGCATAACTTGTCCCAATGCAATGAATGGGGGCCGTTTCGAGGCATGGCCTACGAAGGTCCGATAGCACAGCGAGTAGAGTGCTCACTTTGACATCTGTGCAGAGCCTGCTAACGCAGGTGCCAATCCCGGCAGGGCCAAACTCAGCCTTTCATCCTTCCAAGGTCAATAAATGAGCACCACACACTGTGGGTAATAATAAGCAGCACTCATATACCTGAGGGTATACAGCGCTATGTAAATGCTAAATTATATATAAGGCTCTGGCGTGGCCTCATAATCCAAATTAACTAAGACACCGTTAAAATACACCCAACATATGTAATTAAAGGCGACACATTTGAGAATTTGTACCTGGAATAAAATGCATTTTAAAAGATGTGTTAAATATAATTAATGTGCAAAAAAAACATTTACTACAATGAAGGTTATAAATATAAAATCGAAATCAAATAAAAGAAGGCCAATGTATGTTCCATTTCCTCAGTTCTTTTAAAGGAAATCCATGATTCTTATTTATTAATTTTATTAAATCAATCTAATGTCAACATTTCAATATAATATGTTGTAAAAAATATCGAACAAAAGATTCTTTATATAATACTTCTTCTCTTTAGTGTTACAAAACAATCTAATTTTATATATCTGTAATAGATGATCAGGGTTCTAATCATGGCTGATAGTGACATATACTGGGCAAGATTCGTTTTGTCACTCACCATTTTTTCATGTACTTAAGTGAGCTACAAAATGAAGTCATTGAAGCCAGTTCTGGGGGCGCTGGCAGAACCCATGATGTAGGACAATTATTGGAAACTTCTGGAGCTCAGTACTGGCTGGCCCCAGCCCACTTAAAGCCGTTGATAGATAGATGACCACCTGGCCTAAAAGAGTTATATTCTTGCTTACACACAAGTAAAGCCTTACTCCAGAATTTTCATTTCATTTCTCACTGTCATACTTGATTTTGTTGTATTGATTTGATTTTATTTGACTTATATAGCGCCTTTCACCAAAGCACTGTACGAAACAATAATCGGTACAATAAAGACAAAATGTCCAGTTAGCGAGAAATGTCAAGTCAGGAAGATAGTCTTTGAGGAGGGTTTTAAAAAGATATAGGGAAGAAATAGAGCAAATTGAAAGGGGAAATGTATTCCTAAATTTTGATATATTATGGCATTTATAACGCGCCTATACACAAGTGTTTCAAGGTGCGACGAGGCAAGGGGGGGGCAGTGGGAAGACAAAGACAATGATCTTACTAGGCCAGGTGACATTGAGATCGCACAAGTGCAGTGGTGGGGGGAGAGGGTAAGTGCGGGGGGAAGGGGGCAGGGGCAGTGCAATACATAGGATCAACAGTAAAGAATAAATAAAAATAAATGAACAATAGGTAAGAGTGTGGCAAGCTAGTGACAAGTGCAGGAATAAATGCAGACAATACGTGTTACGAGCTGGAGGGGACTGTAGGGGTACAGAAACAGCCCCTAGGTACAGGGGTTGCCCAGGAGGCAGTGCAGGTGTACAGCTGGCTGGGGGAGGACCTGGGCCTGATATCAGAGGGCAGAAGGTGACCAGTGCAGTTTCAGTCAGGAGTTCAGCAGGGGAGAGGAAGAGAGAAGGCAGAAGCAAAGAGGAAGGTCTTGAGGTGCTTCCGGAACCAGAGATGGTTCTCCTCAAGTTTCAGGGAGGCAGGGAGGCTGCTCCAGAGGGAGGCCCCAGCCGAAGAAAGATCTACAACCAACTCTTTGCTTGGAGAAGCGGCTGACCCTGAGGGAGCTGGAGGCGGATGAGCGAAGAGCTTGAGAAGAAAGATATTTAGGATGAGAGAGTTGGAGGTATTGAGGCCCCAGAAGGCCTTGTGGACAATGCTGAGGGTTTTGAACGTAATCCTCGCAGCCACTGGGAGCAAGTGCAGAGATTTCAGTCTTGGAAAGATGCGATCCCTGGGCTTGAGGCCAAGGACAAGTCTCGCAATCCTGTTCTAGATGAGTTGCAGAGGGCGAAGAGTAGAAGCAGGCAGATTTAGAAAGAGGCTGTTGCAGTAGTCCAGCCTAGAGAGAACCAGTGCTCTGGAGACAGTGAGCTTCCGGGGCCAGGAGAAGAAGTTAAGAATATCTTTGCAGAGGTGCAGCTGCCAGTATGACTTCTTAGAGACGTCAGAGATCTGAGGAGAGAAGGAGAGAGTGGAGTCGAAGATGACCCCAATGTTTCTAGCCTCACAGGTGGGAGAAGGAAGAGGGCCAAGAGAGGCCAGCCAGAGAGCGACAGGAAAGGAGGGAGCGGGTTACTGGCATTAAGGCAGAGGTCGTTGGGGGCACGCCAATTCTGGATAGCGGACATTCATAGATGAGAGAAGGAGAAGAGGTGACGGAAGGGAGCCTGAAAATGAGCTTAGTGTCGTCCGCATAGCACTGATAATTGGGGCAGAGAGCGGCAATGCCATGGGCAAGAAGTTCCAGGTATTGGTTGAACAGCCAGGGAGAGAGGATAGACCCCTGGGGAACACCACAGGTAGAGATAGAGATAGCGGAGAGGGAGGACCCAAGTTGGACTTGGGAGGGTCGATCGGAGAGGAAAGAGGTCAGCCAGGCCAAGGCCTGATCGGTGATACCCAGGTTATAACAGAGACGGTTGAGCAGGATGGCATGGATGACCATGCCAAAGGCAGAAGAGAGATCAAGTAAGATGAGGACACAGGGGGTATGGGAGTCAAGGTTGGAGAGCAGGTCTTCACAGATGTTAAGGAGAGCAGTTTCTGTGCTTCTGGCAGCTCTGACGCCAGACTAATGGCCATGGAGACAACCAACCAATTCAGTGGGAAGATTAAGCTGGGAGATGACCAGCTTTTCCAGGAGTTTGCCCAGGAAAGGAGTGATGGAGATTGGGGGGTAGTTAGCAGGGAAGGCAGGGTCGGCTGAAGGTTTCTTAAGAAGAGGGTGCCCAAGGGAGTGCTTCAGGGGGGGAAGGGAAGACTCTAGTGGTGAAGGAGTGGTTGCAAAAGTCAGCCAAAGCAGGAGCCAGGGTGTCAATGTGGTCCTTGATGGTTTTAGACGAACAGGCGAGAACCTGTTTTGACGAGACTTTCATAGATCGGACTTGTCTAGAAACCTCATCTGGGGAGAATAGGGGAAAGGCAGAGAAGGAGGGAGAAGAGGTGGCCATACAAGGGCCAGAAGAAGAGAGGGGAGTAGAGGGAGGAGGAGGAAAGGAAGAGAGAGAGAGGACCGGATGTCCTGAGTTTTAGAGATGAAATGAGAAGCCAGGGCTGTGCAGAGGGCCTGGGAGGGGACAGGAGAGGTAGAGACTGCAGTAGGATTGGCCATCTCCTTGCAGATTTTAAAGAGCTCGGCCGAGTTATTGGATGCCACAGAGATGCAGGTTTGGATGAGGGCTCTCATCTTGGTGCGGACAGAGAGCCAGTATTTCCTTTGGAGCAGGCGGTAGGCCAGTTTGTCAGAGGATGTACAGGAATCACGCAATTTCCTCTGAGCCACCCTGCACTTGCGTTTAAGGCTGACGAGGTCTGAATCATACCAGGAGTTGCACTTAGCTTTGGGCTTCAAGCGGATCCTCATGACAGGGGCAAGAACATCAATAGTATCAGATATAGCAGAGTGGAGCAATGAGAGGGCTGTGTCAGCTGAAGGGGGGTGAGAAAGTGGCGGTGAAAGCCTCACCAGACACACGCTTCATGGTTTGGATAACCGAGATGGTAGGTGGCAGTGCTGGAGTTAGCTTGGCCTGAGGGGTGGAGAGGGTAAGCTGGGAGGAAAGGAAAAAGTGATCACTCCAGGAGAGAGGAGTGGTGAGAGGGATAGAAAGGGGAAGGTCTGTAGAGATCAGAACATCCAGAGTGTGCCTTGCAGAGTGAGTCGGGCCAGAGGGGAGGATAGAGAGTGAGAGAGAGTCACAGAGGTCGCGGAAGAGTCCAGAGGAAGGACACGAAGTATCCAGGTGAATGTTAAAGTCTCCAAGAAGGAGGAGTTGAGTGGTCGAGACCAGGAGGTAAGCAGAGAGGTCTGCCCACTCAGAGAGGAAGGAGATCGGACCAGGTGGCCGATAGATGGTAGCCACAGTAAGGGAATGGCTAGGAGAGAGAGAGAGCCTGAAGATGAGGCATTCCAAAGAGGAGTAGACCTGCGTAGGAATGACAGAGGCAGGAATCCAATCAGGGAAGATCAGGGCTGCACCCCCTCCGGAACGATTGGACCTGGGTGCAGATAGGATCTTGTAGCCGTCATGGAGGTGAGTCAAAGCTTGTGACAGAGCTGGCCGTGAACCATGCTTCAGTGAGACCAAGGACATCGAGGTTAAGTTCTTCAAAAAGGTGGCAGATGTTGGAGGAGTGTTTGACAGCAGAGTGAGAGTTGAGAGTGGCAATATGGAAAAGGTTGCCGCCCTTGAAAGACTTCCGGGGAGGGGTACACATCAGAGGTATACCCAGCCCAGGTTTAGAAGAAGCCAGAGGGTGGGCAGAAGAGAAAGGAGGACAGTGCAAGGTAACCAAGGAGGAGACAGCAGGGGGAGGGAGTACCATCAGCAACCCCAGACACATCTTTCTGCGGAAAACAAGTCTGGGGTTGTTTTTGGTATTCTTGTTCAGAGAATAATTGGCGAGCATTTTGGTGCTGGACTGCTCTTTAGGGTGGGACAAAGACTGATATGCAAATGGATATTTCTCCTCTGTGAAAGGTACGGCAAGCTAAAACGTGGTTGTAGACCCACCAAGTGTGCACCTTCCCATAGAACATGTTATTTGTCCCTGTTCGTTCTCGTTAGAGGGGCTCCCAGACCCTTTTGTACACATTTTCAGTAACTCTCTGCCTTTTTATGCCTTCCACCAACCTAAGTCCTTCCTAGAGGTCATGCTCTGCTTGACTGCGGTTGAGTCGCTAGCATTCCCAGTGACAATGGTAGGCAATTGCATACTGGACTGATTGGCACCCATCGCAAGTGCCCAAGAGTCGCCCGATTCATGCCAAAGGACGAATAGAAGTGGGCCACAATAGGCCAACTGGTATAACATCAGGAGAATAGAAAATATCCAAAAATGCCAAACAAGCATGCTGTAGAGTTTTTGAGCCACTATGAACTTGGGAAGACGCAAGCAAACTGTGCAAAGTCATACACAAGGATGACTGCTACTAGGATCTAAAAGGTCTCAGCTCCAGGTAATGATGAGGTGCTTCTTGGCTGCAGTTCAACTGTCTATAATGCTGTAAAGGAAATTCTATAAAAGATAAGTGCAATTGAGATCGCTGATCATGTCACCGGGCTATAGTTTGACTCATCCACATTTTACAGCACCATTCCAAGGAATGTTTACTTATATGCTCTGCTCTGATGATGATATTTCTGTAGCATTATGACCGTGTCTATTTCTGTCACATTGTGGTCATGTGACAATCCATAAGCAACAGTGTGCGGAAGCAGCAACCTCTAATGCAAAGAGTGATTTGTTGAAATTAGGTGTACGATTTAGAGACAGACTGTTCTTCCACGACATTGTATGAGAGGACTGACCTGTCAGATGCAGCAATGGAGAGCCGATAGCGAGAAATCGCCCTGAACCCCCCACTTCCGCCTGGAATAAATACGGGAGAGAATAGGAATCCCAGGGAAACCCTTTGGAGAAGAAAACCCTGTCGATCTGGTCTGCTTCGTGGATTTCCGTCTGGCTCCGATAATTTCCTCCGCTATCCGGATTTCCTCAAGGGTATGGGCTGGAGGGAACCTTGCGCCAGAGTGCTGCAGCCATGAACAGAGAAGAGAATGAGATTGTGAGAGAGAGAAGGCAGAATGAAGGGGTCAGTGTAAATCTAGTGGTAGCGATAGAACCCTACCCGCAGGGAGCGCGGTCACTGACTGTCAGCGTGAGACTGGAATCGGACACCACTCATCGCCCGGTTTCTGGATCAGGTGGATGCGGGTCTTATCGTAGGTAAGTTGAGAAACAAGCATAAGTGTAAGAAGGCATGCAGGACAAGGAGGGTAGGACAGGGGTAGATTTTCAATAAAGAGGAGAAAAGCGAACATTCTGGCGTCTTTCTAGAAAATGAAGCAACGCAATGTCGTCCATGGGGTCAAGACAGGCGTA
This sequence comes from Ambystoma mexicanum, assembly GCF_040938575.1. NCBI lineage: Eukaryota > Metazoa > Chordata > Amphibia > Caudata > Ambystomatidae > Ambystoma > Ambystoma mexicanum. The sequence continues at coordinate 1,264,201,120 of NC_090934.1, read as the reverse complement.
ATGCACTTTGACCCTGCAGTATTGGCCTTGTCCTTACCAGGATACACAACTGTGGATTTTACTGATCAGTGGCACATCTCCTGCCAGCTGTGCCCTGCTCGTAGTCTATGGCCATTGGTCAGTGATCCAGGAATCAGTAAGTTGACTTGGGCACTCATAGTCCCATGACTTCACTATTGCAACCGCATCTAAACGGCAGCACTGGAAGGTGTGATTCAGCAACTAAACGGAGCTGCGTGAATGATAAACATTAGGTGTCGCAAGCACAACTCCCCGATCCCTACGGATCTACATTTGCTCCCTGTGGAATATCAGATTCTCCACAAGGTCTTGTGAATCACCCGCTGGACCTCCTAGGGCACTGGAATACACGTTATCCCCAGCCTCAGTTACATCTGAAGAACCTCAGCTTGGTGGTGAAAGGCCTGCTATGCAATGGTACATTGAAGACGTGGCCGGTAGGTGGGACACTCCTCTCCACCCTGAAACGGTAGAAGAAACTCCGGGAAGACCTTAAACAGTGAAAGAAACGTTTGCAGTTTCCATAGAAACTGAAGACCATTTGATTTGCCCTGCCAGGCCTCCTCTTGAGCACCTGTCACTGCTGCCAGTAATTATTGGGGCAACCGAGCCCGTCCATCAATGTGGAGTGATTTTAGGCCCTCAATTTAGGCGGCAAAACATTTTACAGACAGGAGGGCATGCTGGGGGTTTAGGGATGTGTATTTGGCTTCAACCGAAATGCTTCACTGACATGATATATTGCATGCATAAGGTTAATGACCACATGATGCACGATTTTCTGCCTCCTCCGCTTCTTCACAACCCCACCCGCCCGCACGTTCCCTTTGCCCCTGCATGCTGAAGTATTTTTTCAAGCGACCCATTACGAAATCCCCCAGTGAATAAATACAAAGTCATTGGTAGTAACCATTCTGTTGTGCATCCCTCACACCGCCCCCTATACGTGTGTGTCTTTATTTCTTTATTTACTACAGGGGACATATATAGCCTTACCTAGACGGGCCCAATTTGGACCACAGGCTATACAAGAAATGTATAATTCTTCAGGTGCATGGTTTTGCCATTCCATGCTTGTAGAGCTTGAAGGCCTCAGGGAGGTTGTGCAGCCTTCGCGGAAATGACCAGTTATTTAAATTGTGCTTGTCCCTGTATCAGAGGACAATGACGTTATTTTAGTACTGGCTATGTGTGATCTTGTCTTCCTAGGTAAATTCAAACTGTGTAGGATGGTTCTGGGCTGTTTAAAGTTTTGTTTCATCTTAGAGGGGAGCCCTATGTAGGTGCCATTGTAGTAGCACAGACTAGATGTCCAGATGTGACCACAAGAAGTGGAATGTCTTTAGTGGGAAATGTGGGTGGAGGGGGGGACTTCATCATAGATGCTGGAGATGGTTCCTGGCGACTATGTGTACTTGGGATGCTAATGGGAGAAGACAGGCTAACAGTACTACTTGGTTGCTTAATTTAAACTCTGAAATTAGGGAGGACTCACAGAGTCGGGTAAAACAAAAGGAAGAAGCGCAAGGCCATAGGACCGTTGTATACTGACTGAGCCAAATTTGCCACATCTGCTGCTGTAATTGACCAGTTGGAGGTGTTCCTGGATCCTTTTTTCACTTTGATGTGGGTCTGAGGGCCATCTGCCTACATGTGACACCCAACGACATAACAGTCCATGTATATGTGATGAAGATGAGCAGTAGGGTCGATCCTTATGAGGCATCAAAGCTGATGATGTCGATTTGCGATTATATGGATGCTAATCTGCCTTAGTTGATGCAGTTGCACCAGAAATATGAGGCGGCCGACTGGATGACTGGTTGTCCAATAGCTTCAAAAGGTCCAGTACAAGAAGGGTACATGGATTGATCAGATTTCAGTGGTACAAAGTTCTCCCTTGATGTTTATTAGTAATATATGTGACAGGGTGCACGACTAGACCATGATGGGAGAACAAAGACCCACCTGACCTGAGGAAGGGGACCTATTAGGGCGTGAGACAGCCTTGTCCAACAGGTGGTCAGGGGTAGCTGGGAGGACTCCAGGCTCTGAATCCCCTCATATGCCTTGCATGTCAATGTGGTACCACCCTCTGTCACACAATGCTTCTGTGTGCTTGTTCTGGCCAGAGTTCGCTTATATTTTTTTCCAAACTGCAACTCCCAGAATGCAGCTGGGCGCAACCGAGAAAACCTGCACCAGAACCAGGGGAATGGAATCAAAAACAAGAATCGAAATGACCGGGATTTGTCTTCTCAAACAGAGATGAGACATCCAAAACTCAATTTACCAACCCCAGATGGACTCCAGGCGAATGGTGAGACAGCTGAAAATGAATTGAGAGGAAGAAGAGACTGATGGGGAGCAGGAGAGAAACAGAAATCCCCCCCAAACCAAACTGGAAGCCAAACCTACCACCACCATGAAGGTAAGCAAGCAGCCTGAGTACCTGGCTGCTACTCTGCAAATGGTGATGAAAATGGGGTGGGGCTATGAGTTCTTTTTAGAGCTTTGCACCTGTTTAACCCAGTCCCTGGGAAAGCATAGGCACAGATTGGCCCACAGACTCATGTACGCACTGGTACCAATGGAAGGCGGGCAGATAACCAGGAAGAGAACACTATAAAAGGAGAGTGAATGTGAGACAGTGTATGGGGTGTCTGTACACCCCACAATGTCTCCCATTCGCTTTCCAAGGCGGGATCAAGGGTGGGGAGGTGGGCCTAAAGACCAGGCAGAGGACTGATGGTGGAGTGGAGTGATAAAGAGAGTGTATGGTTGGATGGTGTGAAGAGAGTGCAAAGCGGTAGTGGGAGTAGCCGTGAAGGTGGAGTTAAGCAGAAGTGGGAAGGTAGCTGTTAGAGATAGGTGAGAAAATGTGGTAAGATTAGGGACCAGAGGCGTAGATAGGGAATTGTGTGTACGAGAGAGGTGAGGAGAGGGGTTCGGAGAGTTGAGAGAGGAGCAGTGAGGAGTGAGTTGAAAAGAGGTGTGTGCGAGAGAGATGTCAGAAGAGGAGTGTGGAGAGAGTCGGAGGGGAGACAGTGCAGACTTTGGAGGGACAGAAGGGCCGAGAGAAGTGGACTCAGGTGTTGGTGTGGGACCACCTGTTTTTTCACAGAATGAGACACACCCTGCAGCTTTAAAATGTAGGTGCAGTTGGGTGTGTGTGTGTGTGGGGGTGTGTTTGTGTGTGTGCGCTTCTCGGAGATGCAGTGTGAAAGCAGGAGAAGGCCCAGATGCCTCTCTGGAAGAATGGAAAGAAGCAGGAGTCTTAGAAGATCCAGGAGTAGATCCCCATTTTACAGAAGGCTCCAGTCTCCACCTCCTAGCGTGGTACCAAGGGTCAGCTGCTCCTGGTCCCACCTGAGTCTCCATCCCCTTGTCGGCAGCAGAGTTCGGGGCCCTCAGTGCTGCAACCGTGAATGCTGCCATTGATGCGTGGTTGCCCCTTTCTCGTGCTCCTGCGCAGGCCCCAGCACCTGAGCCAGCTCTGCTCGTGATGCTAGGGCCAAACTGGAATGGGACTTGTCTGGTAAATTGCTCAGGAAAGAGGTTGTGGAAGAGGTCATGACCCATCTTCTTCTGGACCTCAAGAAGTCTATGGGTTATCTGGTGGAAAAGGACACCCAGGACACCTATAGTCATTACTTCACTACTCCTTCGACTGGAATGCCATTCCTGCAGAGCATGAGGAATATCATTTTCCTGAGATTGGAGAGAGCCTGAGAAGGCTGCCATTCCTTGTGGCTGGTCTAGACTATATATCCTGCAGAGCATGAGGAACAGAATTTTCCTGAGATTGGAGAGAGCCTGAGAAGGCTGCCATTCCTTGTGGCTGGTCTAGACTATATATCCTGCAGAGCATGAGGAACAGAATTTTCCTGAGATTGGAGAGAGCCTGAGAAGGCTGCCATTCCTTGTGGCTGGTCTAGACTATATATCCTGCAGAGCATGAGGAACAGAATTTTCTGAGAAGAGAGGGAGTCTGAGAAGGCTGGCATTCCTCGTAGCCGGTCTAGACGCTATCCTATCCATGACTTCACCACAGAATTCCCAGATATCCTAAAGGTAGTAGACTCCCTTCTGCCTTGCTTCACTGGACATACCTCAGTGGCCACCCAGGATGCAGATCCAGCTGACCCTATTGACAGGAAGGTTGCGAGTACTCTGAAGAGGGACATGGGGCCTCTAAACTTGCCCTGAAGGTCAACACTTACCGTGGCTATACCACCCAGTCCCTCCTCGAGAATTCTCACCGGCAGGTCTCACTCTTTAAGGAAGGGCGCGACTGTGTGGACATCCTGGAAAGGCTGGAGAAACAGGTAATATTATGCTTGGTCATTTCCCATGATCTCTTAAGGGTCATAGCTCTCCAGTGTCTTGTGGGTGACTGTAAGGCAACAATTTTGGCTGCCCATTTGGAAGGGTGAAAGCTCACAAAGGACCATCTTACCTTCACCTCCCCTTCCTAGGACAGCTTTGGTTTGGTCCCCTGCTGGGGAAACAGGTTAAGGAGGCCCAGGATGGTAACAAGTTGCCTTTATCTGTAGGGCATAAGGTCTCTGCCCACCGTAGGGGAGGCTATCGGTACCAATCCCGAGGGGGCCTTCAAGCACCCAGGGAGGGGTCACACACAGGGCACTTCCAGGGCAGAGGTACCTTTGAGCCTATCGCCGCCAGAACTAACTTATTTCCTGCTCCTCTGTCAGCCTGACTGCAGCTGGCTGTCAGCCCACCTCTTCCCGGGTTTCATCTCGCAGAATTAGGGTGTCACAGGTTGGACTTCTTTCCCGTATGGGAAAAGGAAATATCCGATGCCTGGATTCTGGAGGTTGTATGAGGGCGATATTGCATCGACTTCCTTTCTTTCCCACCAGACCCAGGTTTGGTAACAGGGCCTTGCCCAGGTACTCTCTGAAAAGACTTGCACTACAGGAAGGCATCCCGGACCTAATCGGCAATGGGGCAGTGGTTCCAGTACCGCACATGTAGAGGAATGTGAGAGAGTTCTCAATATTGTTTCTTGTACAGAAGCCCTCAGGAGCATCAAGCAGGTGAATCGCTTTGTCAAGAACATCTTGTTCCAGGTGGAGACCCTTCTGGCTATCCCCTTATGGCACCAGGAGAATTCTTGCCATCGCTGGACCTTGAGGATAACTGCGCTTTGCTGTGGAAGAGCTTCTGCAGTTTCGAGTGCTCCCCTTTTAGTTAAGGTCCACACCCATGTTGTTCACCAAAGTCCTAGGCCCTCTCGTGGGTCTTCTGTACCAGAGGGATATTTCACTCATCCATACCTGGATTACTGGTTGACTCACGCACCAACGATGGACTTCTCCTGGAACACAGGGGAGGTATTCAGCACCCTAACCCGGTTTGGCGGCTCCTGAATTACAAGAAGTCGTCCCTTCTCCCAGCATAGAGTTGGAGTTTATGGGGGGAACTCTTAAACACAGTGCAGGGTTTGGTGTCCTTTCCCCCAGCCTTGGCATTGAAGCTCCAGTCCCATCTTGCAGCACTTCTCAGATCCAGAGGGGCTCTGGGCCGGCAGTAGCTGGCTGTGCATGGCTATCGGCAGCTACAGATTTTGTCATCCTCTGGGCAAGACATCATCTCTGACCCCTGATAAACCATCTGGTGGCCCATTGGCAGGCATCCTCCCAGGACTAAACCAGTTGGGTTCCAATGTCTGCAGTGCTGACTGTCCAGATGGAATGGTGGCTGTCTGACTCGAACATCCTGCCAGGGATTCCAATGTCTCCCCTCCCCCCCTCACGATCATGCTCACAGCAAATGGCAACTTGAGGGGCCACATGTGAGCAGCTGATGTCCCAGGGCTGGGGGCCAGTGAGGGAGAGTGCCTGGTCCTCCAACCTCCAACTGGAGGGAGCTCTCTGTGGTTTGATAAGCACTCCAGGTCATGGCTCGCCATCTGCAGCGGAAGGCCATACTGGTGTACACGGACATTCTGGTGACATTGTCGTATATCAACAGAGGGGGTAGGATGCAGTCTCTGCCCCTACAGGAGGTTGCATCCTCGATCGTGGATTGGGCTGAACTGAACATTCTATCCTTAAGAGTAACCTACCTCCCAGGTGTCCTGAACAACAGGGTGGATGCTCTCAGCCGCCAGTTCCCCTCATCGGTGGAGTTCCACCTATCTGTCCAGACCTTACTGTTGGCCTGCTCTCACCTGGGTTTGTCCTCAGTGGAACATTTTGCTCCTGCACAGACACTCTGCTCCCTCAACTCCTCTCCCTGTCATAGGACACATCAGCCACGGGGTGAATGCCATGTCAGCAAGTTGGCTCAGGGCCTATCCTCTATGCTTTCCCTCCCCCTTCCCTCTCCTCCAGAGGCTCATGTTCTAGGTAAAAAGGGAAAGGCCCTGGATAATTTGTATTGCACCACACTGCAGAGGAAGGCGTGGGTTCCCCTCATCCTGCAGCAATTTGTGGGCCTCCCTCCCCCTGCCAATGCTCAAGCAGCTCCATCTGATGGCTTGGCTCTTGAACGTTTAGGGCCGGCGAGGGGGTTTATCCCTAGAGCTAGCACTAGCTGGCCAGGGACCCAAGCGGTCTTAAACCCTGGCTGCGGAGTCCAAGCATTAGAAGTCTTTCTTAAGATGGTTCCTCCATTCCCACCGTTATCCCCTGGTCAGTGACCATGTCCATGTTTGGATTTCCTTCGGGACGTTTTCAGGTTGAGATTGGCCGCCCCACTTTGAGAGCCCAGCTGGCAGCCATCTGTCCTGGGCCCTGTTAGCTGATATTGGAGACCTGGTGGCTTGTCTGCTTAGAGGGATTGAGATCTCCCGGTGCCAGTCCCCCCTTTGCCACCTGGGACCTCCCATTAGTGCTTAGGGACCTCTCGGCTGTTCCCTTCCAACTTTGGGCCCTTCCTCACCTGATTGTCCGTCCCACCATCCCCTGGATGTTGGTAGGGTGGTCAGGATGTACCTGGACCGAATGTCTGTGTGCCTGGAAGGGGACCAACTCTCTGTGTATTTTAGACTGGGTAATGCCATGAAGAAGCCATCCACAGCCACCTTGAGTAGGTGGACCCGGATCACTATTGGTCTGGCCTACCAAGGGGTTGAGCACTCCCTATCTGGCAGGGTGTTAGGTCGTTCCACAAGAGCTTCTAAAGGGGTTCCGAGTGATAATATCTGCATGGCGGCCACTTGGTCGTTGCTGGACATTTTCATTATGCACTACAAGTTGTACGTGCACCCCCTCCGCCCCGTCCTTCATTTGGGTCAGCTGTCCTGTCTTGCATAAATGATTAAATTGCACCTAGAAAATATGAGCACTGTATTTACTGGTGTGTTGGTTTTCCTTTGTCCCAATATCGGGGATACTGCTCTTGAGCTCTCATAAGGTAGGGACTGGGACGAGGAAGAGGGACGAAGAGGTAATGCCCTGATTATTGACTGGTAATCCCATTGGACACAGTCCTTATCTTCCTCGTCACAGTCCTACAACCCGCCCACCCTACCCTGTATGGATATAGGGAGCTGTATGCTTGGAATAAAAGAATGTGCTGGGGGTCGGCCAGGACTCTGTCCCTCCACTGGAAGTTGGTAGGGTGGTCAGGATGTACCTGGACCGAATGTCTGTGTGCCTGGAAGGGGACCAACTCTCTGTGTATTTTAGACTGGGTAATGCCATGAAGAAGCCATCCACAGCCACCTTGAGTAGGTGGACCCGGATCACTATTGGTCTGGCCTACCAAGGGGTTGAGCACTCCCTATCTGGCAGGGTGTTAGGTCGTTCCACAAGAGCTTCTAAAGGGGTTCCGAGTGATAATATCTGCATGGCGGCCACTTGGTCGTTGCTGGACATTTTCATTATGCACTACAAGTTGTACGTGCACCCCCTCCGCCCCGTCCTTCATTTGGGTCAGCTGTCCTGTCTTGCATAAATGATTAAATTGCACCTAGAAAATATGAGCACTGTATTTACTGGTGTGTTGGTTTTCCTTTGTCCCAATATCGGGGATACTGCTCTTGAGCTCTCATAAGGTAGGGACTGGGACGAGGAAGAGGGACGAAGAGGTAATGCCCTGATTATTGACTGGTAATCCCATTGGACACAGTCCTTATCTTCCTCGTCACAGTCCTACAACCCGCCCACCCTACCCTGTATGGATATAGGGAGCTGTATGCTTGGAATAAAAGAATGTGCTGGGGGTCGGCCAGGACTCTGTCCCTCCACTGGAAGGGGAGGAGCTAACTGGCCTTGAAAGGATTTGTTTTAACCGTTTCACTTGATTGTCCTAACCGGAGGCCTCATACGATAAGGACTGTGACAAGGAAGGGAAGCACTCAGTGTAATGGGATTACCGGTAAGTAATCTTGGCATTACCAATATTTAGTGGGTGGGCAGAAAAAAAGCACAGGAACTTCCCCAACCAGTAACCCATCAAAATGCTCCAGAGAGGGGAGTGAACATGGTCCTTTATGGGGGATTACTGGCTTAAAGAAAATGAGATCCTTTGAGGATTATTAAAGCTGCAAAGGTGTCAGAAGTCTTCATATTGTCCAAGTAAAAGGTTCTGTCAAAATCACTACATTGGGTTGTACATATCATGATCTTGCCACATTCATTTTCAACTAAAGCTCCCATGACCCTTCGTGATCTGAGATGCGACCTAACATGTTGACCTTTCCCACAGATAAATCAGGATAAAGGAAAAAGAGCTTATGGACGGAATCTTCCGAGTCGAGGCGCCCCTTGAACATCAATGGCCCTTTGCTATGAAGTGATGTGCATCAATATGTATTATAGAATAGACAGGGCTATATTACTCAATGTTATACATCACCCAATATTTCACCTTTGTCCTAGTTCGAGAAATTATACCGCAGTCGCTGATTGTAAAATGTCCAGGGTGTGGGCTTGTTTCATCACATGTTAAACCGCTGTTCACAGCTGCTGTGCAACATTGGAAAATGTGTATTGCAATTACCACGCCTAATCTGCAGTGAATATTCACGCGTGGCATGTAGGTATGAGGAAGATTCGTTGCAATCTCTTAACAAGTCTCTATTAAAAACTAATCAGTCTCTCTTGCACAGTGCAGAGCAAATAGAGCGCACTTTTAAGGAAGTTCCTATATCCTTATCCAAGACGAAAATTAAAGCAAACTACACTCTCTCATAAATTGTACAATTTCACTTTTAAACCTCATTTAGCATTCGGTTGAATGAAGTAAAAATGTATTTACCGGATATTTTACCACATTTCTCCGTATACATTTATTGAGTAGGAAATTGACCCCTTTTTACCACATTCAATCTACCGAACAAGAGCCGCTAGAAACTACCACTCTATTTATTAAATATATAAAACATTGAAATATGTAGTAGTAGTTGTCATTTGTATAGCGCCTTTCACCATTGGTATGGTCCCAATGCGATGTAGGTTGAACGCCCTCGGGGGACAGACGTCTAGGTATGGGAAAGTCATCAGAGAGGTTTAGAATGCATGTGTGCATTTTAGCCAATAAAAAGGTAGATAGGGGTGGCCAAGCCCCTGCTAGCCACCCATGTCGAGCGGGCATGTGTATGGGTGATCAGAAGTAGTTTGGGGAGCATGCCAGAACAGGAGAAACACTATGTGTGCAGCTAGACAGAATTTTTAGATTTGGGGTTGTTTTACTGCTTCTGAAACGTTCGAAGGGGAAACGACCGAAGATTATTTGTTCGAAATAATCTTCGGTCGTTTCTCCCTTGAACATTCCCGATGTGCCCAACCCCTACACACACCTCTACCCCCACCATACCACCACACCCTTACCTTCCATCTCGCTGAGTCCCTGCAACGCTAGTTCCCTTTCACGTCTGTGATTGGGAACTGGTGCCACTGGGTCCTTTCCTTTTTTCTGGATCAGCTGCAGGGTTGTCCCCCGCAACCCCGGCTCACTATTTTTGGGGACTGCGGGGGACACTGCCGCAACCCCCCGCGCATCCCTAAACTGAATTCAGATGACCTACCCAACTAAAAGTCTGATAGAAGGTCGAACATTCGTGGTACCTTCTTTCGGACTTTTGGTTGGGTAGGTTATCTGGATTCGGTCATTTTGGTCGAAACCAATTTTTATCGTGCAGGATATCTGAATTCTTATGGCAGGGTTATTGGCAGGGGTATTGTGTGTTAGAGTAGTGTACATACTAGATGGGTGCTGAGAGGTAGTCCGGACAGTATGTGAGAGCAGGAGAAACATGTGTGCAGCTAGACCTCATTTTTATCGTGGGGGATAGCTGCATTCTTATGGCAGGGGTATTGTGCAATGTGTGTTAGTAATGTACATAGTAGATGGGTGCTGAAAGGTAGTCTGGAGAGTATGTGAGAGCAGGAGAAACGTGTGCAGCTAGACCTCATTTTTATCGTAGGGGATAGCTGAATTCTTATGGCAGGGGTATTGTGCAATGTGTGTTAAAGTAGTGTACATACTAGATGGGTGCTGAGAGGTAGTCTGGAGAGTATGTGAGAGCAGGAGAAACATGTGTGCAGCTAGACCTCATTTTTATCGTAGGGGATAGCTGAATTCTTATGGCAGGGGTATTGTGCAATGTGTGTTAGAGTAGTGCACATACTAGATGGGTGCTGAGAGGTAGTCCGGAGAGTATGTGAGAGCAGGAGAAACATGTGTGCAGCTAGACCTCATTTGTATCGTGGGGGATAGCTGCATTCTTATGGCAGGGGTATTGTGCAATGTGTGTTAGTAATGTACATAGTAGATGGGTGCTGAGAGGTAGTCTGGAGAGTATGTGAGAGCAGGAGAAACATGTGTGCAGCTAGACCTCATTTTTATCGTAGGGGATAGCTGAATTCTTATGGCAGGGGTATTGTGCAATGTGTGCTAGAGTAGTGTACATACTAGATGGGTGCTGAGAGGTAGTCCAGAGAGTATGTGAGAGCAGGAGAAACATGTGTGCAGCTAGACCTAATTTTTATCGTAGGGGATAGCTGAATTCTGATGGCAGGGGTATTGTGCAATGTGTCTTAGAATAGTGTACGTAGTAGATGGGTGCTGAGAGCTAGTCTGGAGAGTGTGTGAGCGCAGGAGAAACATGTAGGATAAACACATAAATATATGTTTAGCATAGATAAGGAGTGATATTGTTGAGATTTTGGCACAGATAAACATTTTGGAGGGTGGGAAATGTTTGATTGATAGTCATTTCAACATTGTACCTATGTTTGATAACTTTTATTTTGCTCAGTGCTGCACAAATATTCTTTATGGGAATTTAAAATCTAAAAGAGGAAATTATTGGTCATGGAAAAGCAAGGTGCTCAAAACTGGCTAATGTGCTATTACAGCCCAGGAGGAGAGGCTGTAACATGTGTTATCAACCCACAACTGAGTTATGGACCTGAGACAAAATTGAGGGTGCATGATGAGGGTAAGGAACAATATTTGAGCAATATTGCCCAGAGCCCTGATCAATGCCGACTGCTAAGAGCCGGAAACCTGATTTATGGGCGCAAGCATAACAAGGGCATATAAACAGGTTAAGAGCCTTTTCTGAAATGACCACACCAATATTTTAATGTTATGTGGTTAAAATGAGAGGGACCTAATATAGGTGAACAGTGCAAATTACGTCAGACAAATATGTGCCCCAAACTGTTTCTGGAGCCCTAGCCCACGAGGTTGGCCCTTCACTGTCACTGTGAAAACGTTGTTGTTCAGAGCAAAGCCAGCACAGCAATACACATTGGCTTTCTATGTTTCTGCATCTGATGAGACAGCCATATTGCTCAGTGGCCAGACATATTCTCTAAAGCATCTCAGATGATTGACATGGAAGTGAAATTCATTCGTTTTTGGAGGGAGCCAGTGATCAGGAAGAATCGGCCACCTGTGTGTCTTTATATGTTGACCTGTACGTGCTCCAGTGGTGTGGTTGGTTGTGTTGTCCACCCTATTTGGAGTTCGGCTGAGTGAGGGTAGCAGTTTTAATAAAGTTGTTGATTTACAGCATTTGGGTGCCACCACCAAAATGTATTTTTTATCAGCACCCCAAAAATCTGGGAGGGCCCCAAGAGTTTAATTTGCAGTCCCTCATGGTACTTAGATGCCATCTGAGGATGCTTCTGCCTGAATCACCTCCTGGAAACCCCAAAGGGCCTAGAGCCAGTGGGGGATGCTGAGATATATATGTAATGAGAGGGATAGCCCTACAACGTGGAAGGGTGTAGAGCTATATTACAGTAGAGAACAGAGGGGAGACTCCAACCACATATAGATTTGTAGACTATACATTCCTATTTGTATGTCTGCTGGGTTATAATAACTTGATTGCATAAACGTGCTTCAAATGTAAGCTGAGTAGCCCTTGATCTAATAGTTTATTATGTGGATTTAATCTGTACACATATCATGAATCAATCCATTTTCCTCATAAATACTGCTTTATTGTATTAGCAGGTAAGGCCTGATTACTAGTCCAGTACTTTTAAGTATTCTTACTTCATACTTATTAAGCTGAAAGTATACACAATATAAGAAAAGGTAAAAAACAAAACAGAAATCAAAACAATCAAAATCTAAATCATGAGTGTGTTAGTACTGTCCTTGTGATAAGTATCATAGTCAGCCATATCACATAAAGCAAAGACAAGCAATCCAGCAATTGGTTTTAAAGTGCAAAAGTGTGAGAAAGGCACATAATTAATGTACAAGTGATTCCTTGAATTTGTTCAGAAAGGAAGGAGCATGCTTGAAGTCTGCGCAAGCATCTCCTAGTCTATTGTTTTTAGGCTAGCTTTTGGGGCTGGAACTTGCTGCTGGAACCAGCGATCTAATGGATTGAGTGTTCCAACAGGGCTCAAAGAGTTTAATTTGCAGTCCCTCATGGTACTTAGATGCCATCTGAGGATGCTGGTGCCCGAAGCACCTCCTGGAAACCCTAAAGGGCCTAGAGCCAGTGGGGGATGCTGAGAGCCCTGTTAATGTGCCTACGATTGAGTGTGCCATTGATAAACTTGAAATATAATGTAGAGCCTCTGAGGGACGCTGGAACCTGAACAGCATCTAGACCCTGAGACCGGCACTGAGAACCTTGCAAACGCATCCACAGCCTCATAGGGTTGCTGGACCCCTAAAAAGCATTGAGGACATAAGAGAGGCAGTGAGAACCTTAGAAAGCCACCTAGAGCCTCATAGGGATGCTGGACCCCTGCAAGGCATCTAGGACATATGAGAGGCACTGAGAAACTTGGAAAAGCATCTAAAGATGCATGGGGACGCTGGACCCCTGCAAAGCATCTAGGACATAAGAGAGGCACTGAGAACCTTGGAAAAGCATCTAGAGCCTCATAGGGACGCTGGGTCCCCGAAAAGCACCAACAACATGAGAGAGGCACTGAGACCTGTGCAAAAGCATGTAGAGCCTCAGAGGGACGCTGGCCTCCTGAAAAACATCTAGAACATGAGAAAGGCACTGAGAACCCTGGGAAAGCATCTAGAGCCTCATAGGGACACTGGGCCCCAGAAAAGCACCTAGGACATAAGAGAGGCACCGAGAACCATGGGAAAGCATCTAGAGCCTCATAGGGTTGCTGGATCCCTAAAAAGAATCTCGGGGATAAGAGAGGCACTAAGAACCTTGGAAAAGCATCTAGAGCCTCATGGGGACACTGGGCCTCTGAAAAGCATCTAGAACATGAGAAAGGCACTGAGAACCTTGGAAAAGCATCCAGAGCCTCATAGGGTTGCTGGACCCCTAAAAAGCATTGAGGACATAAGAGAGGCACTGAGAACTTTGGAAAGGTATCTAGAGCCTCATAGGGTTGCTGGATCCCTAAAAAGAATCTAGGGCATAAGAGAGGCACTAAGAACCTTTGAAAAGCATCTAGGGCCTTATTGGGAACACTGGGCCCCTGAAAAGCATCTAGAACATGAGAAAGGCACTGAGAACCTTGGGAAAGCATCCAGAGCCTCATGGGGTTGCTGGACCCCTAAAAAGCATTGCGGACATAAGAGAGGCACTGAGAACCTTGGAAAGGCATCTAGAGCCTCACAGGGACGCTTGTTACACTGACCTGGTGTCTACGGGGGCGTTGGGACACGGTTGGAGCCCTCCCTGGACTTGACTCCCCTGGATCAGCCTCTTTCCCCAGCTGCTGTAGTGTGGGCTGCTCTGGTTGCTGGCACTGCCCCTGAGAGAAGACAAGAGGCAGTGAGAATGCTGTAAATGTATGGTGATTCCCCTCAAACCCTTCGTTCCATAATGAGGTGAGCATTCGTTTACCCATATAGTCTCACCTGTTTTCTTGTGAAGATGAGCTCTCCGTCCTGCTTCTCATCAGCAGGGGCGCAGTTGATGGACCTAGTTGCTTCACTGGTCCGTGTGCGTGGCGGCCCAGACCGGCTGTGACCGAACCACCTTGAAGGTAAGTGTTCGTAACAATGATTATTGTCCGTACCCTTTTGCAATGTCTTTTTCCAATGATTATTGTCCGTATCCTTTTGCAATTTCTTTTTTCAATGATTAATGTCCGTAACCCATGTAATGTCTTTTCTCTCCACACTAGGTGTGAAGATGGCCACGCGGAGTCGCTGTGTTGGAAGCGAGTCCGAATGCTGCCAGAGGGGGTTGCGCAGTCCCCACTTAGAAGGTAAGTAGGGTTTCAAGGTTGTACGGAAGGTTTATATGTTGCGCGACCAAGCGTAAGGTATTTATACAGTTTCTGACCTTGTGTGCTCCTTTTCTCTTGCAGGGATGGCCTGGCGGCGCCAGATGGGGAGCAACGATCCGAAGACCTGCTGGCGATTGCTGGATGGATGGGTCCGTGAGGATGCTGGGCAAGAAGAAGGCTCCTGTGTAGCTAGACATAAGGAACAAGTGAGGATGCGCTCCGACTTCGATGACAAGGGGAATCAGGGAAAATGCGATGCACTGCAGGCGATGGTATTGCAGAGACAGGTAAGACGCGCGTCCGGCGATGGAGTTGCTGGAGTCAGATAAGCTGCGCATCGAGCGATGGTATTGCTGGAGGCAAGTAAGATGCACGCTGAAGATGCAGTGTTGGAATCAGGTAAGCTGCGCTTCAAGCAATGTTGTGGCTGGAGTCAGGTAGGTGTGCGCTGAAGAAGTAGTTCAGGAACCTGATGAGTTGCGTGCCGAGATGATGAGCTGGAAACAGGTAGGGGCACTTCAGGAGGCGGTAAGCGTTACGCTGCAGAAAGCAGACTAACGCGAAGCACTGGCATGCGGGTGGGGCTGGCTTAAATAGCCTGGCTCCAGCCACTCCCCTTAGCCCCGCCTTGTGGCTCCACCTTGCCCCTCCCACAGACTTCTGCACATGCCCTCCGATGTTTCTAAATGGCCACGCCTGGCCTGGATGCACGTGCCCTAGACACAGTGTGCACAGCACATTTTCTTATGATCCTGGCACCAAAGGCGCCAGGACCGGGTCCATTTGGACCTTTTGGGTGATAAAGGTAGTGGCCCTTGGCTAGTGGCCATGACAGAACTCCCCCTCA
Organism: Ambystoma mexicanum; assembly: GCF_040938575.1. Lineage (NCBI taxonomy): Eukaryota > Metazoa > Chordata > Amphibia > Caudata > Ambystomatidae > Ambystoma > Ambystoma mexicanum. The sequence continues at coordinate 1,264,185,595 of NC_090934.1, read as the reverse complement.
AGGCCTCTCTCACAGGCGTTCCTCTCCCGGGTCCTGGTTTGGCGGGATTGTCCCGATGGAATTGCCGGATTAGTCAAGTTTATTAGGATGGAGCATGGAAAATTCAACAGGTTCCCATGTGCCGTCTTGAGGTCCATAACCCTCCCAGTCGATCAGGTAGTACAGTTTTGATCGCACTATCTTGGAATCCAAAATGCCTTTGACTTCATATTCTGGTTCTCCTTTAATGATCTCGGGCTCAGGTGGAGTTGGGATCCGAGTGTCAGGTTTCATTGGTTTCAGGAGGGAAACATGGAACACCGGATGGATTCGCATATTGGCTGGCAAATCCAATTTCATGGCAGCAGGGTTAATGATGGCTTTGATGGGATAAGGTCTGAGGTATCTTGGACGGAAGGCCCGAGGTCCCTTCAATGGAATATTCTTGGATGCCAACCATACTTTATCTCTGACTTGATAATGCGGGCCTCTCTTCTATGTCTGTCTGCAAACTTGTTCTGTTGTTCCTTGGCTCGGATCAAGTTCTCAGTAGCTTCTTTAAGGGATTGAGTGATGGTTTTATGTAAATAAGTGATTGCTGCCATTTCCAATTCGTCAAGCGGGTCAAAGGAGGATGTCCGAGGATGCCGACCGTTTATTGTGCAGAATGGGGTCTGTCTTGTGCTAGTGTGGATAGAGGTATTGTAGGAAAAATCGGTTAACCAGAGATTGCTTTCCCAGGACCCTTCCGTCTGCTGCAACATACACCTCAGGTATTGTTCCAGAGTCTGATTGGTCCTTTCCGTTTGACCATCGGTTTGGGGATGGTGACTCGTAGATTGGCGAAGGTCGATTTGGGTTATCGTACAACACCTCCTTCAGAGAGCTGAGACGAATTGAGTTCCACGGTCTGAAATCAATACAGACGGGAAACAGCGTAGTTTGACAATTTGCTCCAAAAATATTGTGGCCAGAGCAGTAGCAGTGGGATGACCCTTTAGCGGAATACAATGCGCCATCTTGGATAATAGGTCAGCCACGACCAAGATTGTATTAAACCTGTCGCAGGGTGGCAGATCGGTAATAAAGTGCATAGCATATGCCATGGTGCTGGTGGAACCGTTAATGGACGCAACAACCCTGCGGGACTTAACTTCTGGGATTTGTGTTGTGCGCAAACACCGCAAGTTGCAATAAACTGGCCCACATCTTTTCTCCAGGTAGGCTACCAATAGTTCTTTTGAATTTTGGCTCCTTCCACTAACGACTCGTGGTAGTTGGCTATTATTTTGTTTTGTACTTCCTTGTACTGGATATATAGGGCCTCATTACGACCCTGGCGGAAGACCATGGTGCTCTTAGCACCATGGTCCATGCCGGTACGTTACCGACTCCGCCATGGAGAAAGGGGGAATTAGCACCCCATTACAAGGTTGGCGGGGCGGTAATTCCCCCTTCCTCCATGGCCTTTCCCCATTCTCATTTTTGCCCCATAGGGCTCAATGGGAATGGGGAAGGCGCTAAGTACGGTGCCGCAAATTGCGGCTCCGTAATTAGCACCAAGGTCCCTTTGCGGGTCCCTACTTTAACGGCTGGTCTACACCAGCCGTTAAGGTCGGGTCCCGCAAAGGGACCTCGCAATTAGGCGCTAATAGGTTAACGGCGCCGCAGCCTTTTACGGCGCCGTTAACCCATTAGCGCCTGGGTCGTAATGAGGCTCATAGTCTTCCCTGAAAATAGGGTAAGTTATCTTTGATGGAGTACTGGTCTCCATTACTCAATCAGTCTTGTTGGGCTGTCTGGTCCATACGAGAATGGAGATCGGTCTTCAAGTCTTCCCAGCAGACGGTTGCAGCGATCTGGTTTTGAATCCGTTCTTCGGGAATAATGGTCACTGGTTCAGATGGTGTGAAGGCGTCTTTGTCCTCTCCCATGCGTGATAGGGTGTCTGCTTTTCCGTTATGCACTCCTGGTCTGTAAGTAACAATGAAATCGTATTCGGCAAAGAAAAGAGCCCAACGAAGCTAACGCGAAGATTGGGCCTTAGCAGATTTCAAATATTGCAGGTTACAGTGATGTGTGATAACAGTAACCGTGTGTCTTGCCCCTACAAGGAAGTGTCTCCAGGTTTTGAGGGCTCCCTTAATTGCTAGTAGTTCCTTGTCAGTGATTGCATAGTTCATTTCTGGTGCAGAAAATGTACAGGACCAAAATGCTATGGGATGTAGCTGCCCCGTCTCTGGGTCCATTTGTGATAATACTGCCCCATGACCACCCTGGAGGCGTCTGTTTCAACCACATAAGGCAGATCAGGTCAGGGATGCTGAAGAACGGGTGCTGATGTGAAGGCCTGTTTTAATTCCTGGAAGGCGTTTTCTGCTTCGGAAGACCAGAAGAATTTTTTATTCTTTTTCAGTAGAGATGTGATTGGGTGGACGATTTGCGAAAAAATCTTGGCATAAACCCTCTGTAAAAATTGGCTAATCCGAGCACACTTTGCACTCCTCGTTGGAGATGGCCACTGAAGAATAGCATCCACCTTGCATGTGTCCATATGAACTCCTCGTGGGGTAAGCATGAAGCCCAAAAATTCAACTTCCGTGACATGGAAAAAGCATTTTTCCAATTTGGCAAACAGCCGATGCTGGAGAAACTTTCCCAGAACTGCCCTTACATGGACAACATGGTCTTCCTTGGATGTTGAGTAAATAAGAATGTCGTCGATGTAAAGGAGGACGTCCAGCAAATCGTGAAGCACATCGTTCATGAAGAATCGGAATGCCGCCGGTGCATTACATAACCCAAAGGGCATAACCTGATATTCGAAAAGCCCATATTTAGTTTGGAATGCTGTCTTCCACTCGTCGCCCCTTTTAACTCTCACAAGGTGATAGGCTCCTTGGTGGTCTAGTTTTGTGTAGATTTGAGCACTTTTCACCTGATCAAGCAGCTTGGGGATGAGTGGCAGAGGATATCTGTTCTTAACTGTGATTTGATTCAGTGCCCTATAATCTATACATGTTCTGAGGTCGCCCTCCTTCTTGGGTACGAAGAAGAGAGCTGTGGAGGCAGGGGACTTAGATGGGCGAATGAATCCGTTAGCTAGGTACTGATCTAGGTAAGTCCTCAGATGTTGGTTTTCTTGCTCAGTTAAAGCGTAAATTGGACTGCAAGGAATTTGTGCTCCAGGGACCAGATCGATTTGGCAGTCGTACGGCCTAAGTGGAGGCAGGGTGTTTGCATGCTCCTTTTGGAACACATCCCAGGTATTCAGGGGGTAGGGCCCCTAAGAGTCCCAGCATAGGTTTCATCACGCCTTTGTGGTAGCAACTTTTGGCGCATTCTTGAGGAAAGATCAGCACTCGTGTTCGCCAGTCAATCCTGGGGTTATGATATGATATGATATGGCATTTGTAACGTGCCTATACACAAGTGTTTCAAGGCGCGACGAGGCGGGGGGGAAACAAGGGGAGACAGACAACGATCCTACTAGGCCAGGTGTAATTCAGATCGCGCAAGTGCAAGGGTATAGGGGAAGGGAAAAGTGCATGGGGGAAAGGGAGAGGGGAAAGTGCAGTACAGGATTATTAGCATACAGCATACAGGATAAATAACAAGGGCCAGCTGGTGGTAAATGCGAGGTAAGTGCAGACAAGTGCTGGGAAGGGGGGCTGTAGGGATACAGACTCAGTCCCACAGTGCAGGGGTTGCCGGGGAGGCAGTGCAGGGGAGAGTGGCTGGGCCAAGGACCAAGAACGGTGAGTGGCCCAGTTGCAGATTCAGTGCAGTTTCAGTAGTATTAGCGGGGAGAGGGGGAGAGAAAGCAGAGGCAAAGAGGAAGGTTTTGAGGTGCTTCCGGAACCGGAGATGGTTCTCCGCAAGTTTCAGGGAGGCAGGAAGGCTGTTCCAGAGGGAGGCCCCTGTGGCAGAGAGAGATCTGCCCCCAACTCGTTGTTTGGAGAAGCGGCTGACCCTGAGGGAGTTGGAGGCGGATGAGGATGTCTAGCCACGGCATACCTAGGATCATCTGGAACTGGGGAGCCCCAATAAGATCGAAAGAAATGTCTTCCCGATGACCGTCCTGACACATCAGCATCACTTTGTCAGTATGTTGCGTCACTGGGCCGGATGACAACTGAGAGCCATCCACTGTGGTGACGTTTTCTGATTGTAGCTTCTGCTGGAGGGGAAGGCCTATCCGTGCGGTCAGATCCTGATCGATATAATTTCCCACCGCTCCACTATCAATATATGGTTCCAAGGCATGTACCTTTGATGGTTCTTGGTGGTGGACCAAGAGTACCAAAATGACCAGGTGTGAGGTCTGTACAACTTTCTTCATTTCACTCGACAAGTGGACCCCTAGGCTTGTCGGGTGTTGGAGTTTTCCGGGGTTTGTTCTTTCTCATAGTTGCTGTTGTCCATTGCACCTACTCTTTTCTTGGGAGGTTTTATTGGGCAATCCCGGGAGGTATGTCCTGACCTGCCGCGGTATAAACAAAGTTGTTGTCTCCTTTTTGCTCTCTCAGCCTTGGAGATAGGAGCCTGTAATCCCCCAATCTGCATGGGTTTGGTGGGCTCATGAGCTTTGACCTGGTTGTCCTGGGGTCGCATGTAAACTGATCTCCCTTCCGTTCTTGTGCAGTCCATTTTTCGGTCCTGTAACCTATGATCCAATTGTACCGTCAGATTGATGTACTCCGCACAACACTCGGGGGGGGGGGGCGGGATGACCACTTGGGCTAGCACATCCTTCAGTTCCCCACGCATTCCCCAATAAAACAGTGTGGTCCTCTTTTCTTCGGGCCAATTTGTATGTGCTACAAGATGATTAAAGGTGGCAATATAAGTCAGCAGATCATGGTTTCCTTGTCTGGGGGACAACAGTTCCCTATCTAGGGCTTGTCCTTGGGAGTGCCTAGCAAACAACTTTTCCAAATCCCGTTGGAATTCCCCAAAATTTCAAAGTAGTGGATCATCCTGATTTACTAATTGTATGGACCAATCCGCTGCGCTGCCTCCCAAATATGAAAGTACAAAGGCAACTCTTGCACTATCGTTAGGGAAGGCCCCTGGGTGACACAAAAAGTGGAGACGACATTGGTTCATGAATATAGCATATTTGTTAGGATCGCTGGTGAACCGTTCAGGCGGGGCCATCACTGGTGGTGATGGCTGAGGCAAAGGAGTTGGTGCGATTCCGGGTAATGGAACCTGCCCTGCATGAGTCTGAAGCATCTGTCTCGCCAGATCGTCCGTTCATTCTCGGGCGACAATAAGGTCTCTTCTCAGGGCATTAGTCTCTTGTCTGGAGGCATGTACTTCGGCCCATAGTTCCCGCAGTAATTGGGCCAACTAGTCAGTTTCTGAGGTGTCCATAACACCCAGGCAGAGGTTCAGAGAGGCTTTGTGTTCTGTTACGCTCACCTGGTCTCTGCGGGGGTGTTGGGGGACGGTTGGAGCCCTCCCTGGACTTGACTCCCCTGGATCAGCCTCTTTCCCCAGCTGCTGTAACGTGGGCTGCTCTGGTTGCTGGCACTGCACAAGAGAGAAGACGAGAGGCAGTGAGAATGATGCAAATGGATGTTGATTCCCCTCGAACCCTTATTTCCAGAATGAGGTGAGCATGCGTTCACCCATATAGTCTCACCTGTCTTCTTGTGAGCATGAGCTCTCCGTTCTGCTTCTCATCAGCAGGGGCGCGGTTGATGGACCTAGTTGCTTCACTGGTCCGGGTGCGTGGCGGCCCAGACCGGACCACCTTGAAGGTAAGTGTTCATAACAATTATTGTACGTATCCTTTTGCAATGTCTTTTTCAATGATTATTGTCCGTATCCTTTTGCAATGTCTTTTTTTCAATGATTATTTCCCGTAACCCTTGTAATGTCTTGTCTCTCCCCAATAGGTGTGAAGATGGCCACGCGGAGTCGCTGTGTTGGAAGCGAGTCTGAATGGTGCCAGAGGGGGTTGCGCAGTCCCCACTTAGAAGGTAAGTAGGGTTTCATGGTTGTACGCAAGGTTTATATGTTGCGCGACCAAGCGTAAGGTATTTATACAGTCTCTAACCTTGTGTGCTCCTTTTCTCTTGCAGGGATGGCCTGGTGGCGCCAGATGGGGAGCGACTATCCGAAGACCTGCCAGCGATTGCTGGATGGATCTGTGAGGATTCTGGGCAAGAAGAAAGCTCCTGCGTAGCTAGATGTTCGCAACAGGTGAGGATGCGCTCCGACTCCGATGACAAGAGGAATCAGGTAAGATTTGATGCCCGGCCGGACAAAGGTATTGCAGAGACAGGTAAGACGTGCATCCGGCGATAGAGTTGCTGGAGTCAGGTAAGCTGCGCGTCGAGCGATGGTATTGCTGGAGCCAGGTAAAATGCAGTGTTGGAATCAGGTAAGCTGTGCTTCAATCGATGGTGTGGCTGGAGTCAGGTAGGTGCGTGCTGAAGAAGTAGTTCAGGAACCTGATGAGTTGCATGCCGAGATAATGGGCTGGAAACGGGTAAGGGCGCTTCGGGCGGCGGTAAGCGTTACGCTGCAGAAAGCAAACTAAGGCGAAGCGCTTGCATGCGGGTGGGACTGGTTTAAATAGCCTGGCCCAAGCCACTCCCCTTAGCCCCACTTTGTGGCTCCACCTTACCCCTCCCACAGACTTCTGCATGTGCCCTCCATTGTTTCTTAACGGCCACACCCGGCCAGAGCGCACTTTCTTATGAGACTGGCGCCAAAGGCGCCAGGACTGGGTCCATTTGGATCCTTTGGGTGATAAAGATAGAGGCCCTTGGCTAATGGCCATGACAACGTTGGGATCCTGAAAAGCATCTACAACATGAGAAAGGCACCGAGAACCTTGGGAATTCATCGAGGTCATTGAGAGGAATGCTGGACCCCTGAAAAGCACCCAGGACATAAGAGAGGCACTGTGACCCTTGGGAAAGCATCTAGAGCCTCATAGGGACGCTGGGCCCCTGAAAAGCATGTAGGACCTAAGAGAGGCACTGAGAACCTTGGAAAAGCATCTAGTGCCTCATAGGGCCGCTGGACCCCTGAAAAGCATATAGTACATGAGAAAGGCACTGAGAACCTTGGAAAAGCATCAAGAGCCTCATAGGGAAGCTGGACCTCGGAAAAGCATCTAGTACATAAGAGAGGCACTGAGAACCTTGGAAAAGCATCTAGAGCCTCATAGGGTTGCTGGATCCCTAAAAAGAATCTAGGGCATACGAGAGGCACTGAGAACCTTGGAAAAGCATCTAGAGCCTCCTGGGGACACTGGGCCCCTGAAAAGCACCTAGGACATAAGAGAGGCACTGAGAACTCTGGGAAAGCATCTAGAGCCTCACAGTGACGCTGGGCCACTGAAAAGCACCTAGGACATAAGAGAGGCACTGAGAACCTTGGAAAAGCATCTAGAGTCTCATAGGGACGATGGGCCCCTGAAAAGCACCTAGGACATAAGAAAGGCACTGAGAACTCTGGGAAAGCATCTAGAGCCTCACAGGGACGCTGTGCCACTGAAAAACATCTAAGACATAAGAGAGGCACCGAGAACCCTGGAAAAGCATCTAGAGCCTCACAGAGGCGCTGGGTACCTGAAAAGCACCTAGGACATAAGAGAGGCACCGAGAACCATGGGAAAGCATCTAGAGCCTCATAGGGTTGCTGGATCCCTAAAAAGAATCTAGGGCACAAGAGAGGCACTGAGAACCTTGGAAAAGCATCTAGAGCCTCATGGGGACACTGGGCCCCTGAAAAGCACCTAGGACATAAGAGAGGCACTGAGAACTCTGGGAAAGCATCTAGTGCCTCACAGGGACGATGGGCCCCTGAAAAGCACCTAGGACATAAGAAAGGCACTGAGAACTCTGGGAAAACATCTAGAGCCTCACAGGGACGCTGGGCCACTGAAAAACATCTAAGACATAAGAGAGGCACTGAGAACCCTGGAAAAGCATCTAGAGCCTCACAGAGACGCTGGGTCCCTGAAAAGCACCTAGGACATAAGAGAGGAACCGAGAACCATGGGAAAGCATCTAGAGCCTCATAGGGTTGCTGGATCCCTAAAAAGAATCTAGGGCACAAGAGAGGCACTGAGAACCTTGGAAAAGCATCTAGAGCCTCATGGGGACACTGGGCCCCTGAAAAGCACCTAGGACATAAGAGAGGCACTGAGAACTCTTGGAAAGCATCTAGAGCCTCACAGGGACGCTGGGCCACTGAAAAGCATCTAAGACATAAGAGAGGCACTGAGAACCCTGGAAAAGCATCTAGAGCCTCACAGAGACGCTGGGTCCCTGAAAAGCACCTAGGACATAAGAGAGGCACTGAGAACCTTGGAAAAGCATCTAGAGTCTCATAGGGACGATTGGCCCCTGAAAAGCACCTAGGACATAAGAGAGGCACCGAGAGCATCATATGGTTGCTGGACCCATAAAAAGCATATAGGGCATAAGAGAAGCACTGAGAACCTTGGGTAAGCATTTAGAGCCTCATAGGGACAATGGGCCCCTGAAAAGCACCTAGGACATAAGAGAGGCACTGAGAACTCTGGGAAAGCATCTAGAGCCTCACAGGGACGCTGGGCCACTGAAAAACATCTAAGACATAAGAGAGGCACTGAGAACCCTGGAAAAGCATCTAGAGCCTCACAGAGACGCTGGGTCCCTGAAAAGCACCTAGGACATAAGAGAGGCACCGAGAACCATGGGAAAGCATCTAGAGCCTCATAGGGTTGCTGGATCCCTAAAAAGAATCTAGGGCACAAGAGAGGCACTGAGAACCTTGGAAAAGCATCTAGAGCCTCATGGGGACACTGGGCCCCTGAAAAGCACCTAGGACATGAGAGAAGCACTGAGAACCTTGAAAAAGCATCTAGAGCCTCATAGGGACGCTGGGCCCCTGAAAAGCATATAGGGCATAAGAGAGGCACTGAGAACCTTGGGAAAGCATCTAGAGTCTCATATTGATGCTGGGCCCCTGAAAAGCATCTAGGACATAAGAGAGGCACTGAGAACCTTGGGAAAGCATCTAGAGCCTCAGAGGGTTGCTGGACCCCTAAAAAGCATCTAGGGCATAAGAGAGGCACTGAAAACCTTGGAAAAGCATTGAGGGCATTCATAGGAACGCTGGACCCCAGAACAGCATCTAGAACATGAGAAAGGCACTGGGAACCTTGGTAAAGCATTGAGAGGAACGCTGGACCTCTGAAAAGCATCTAGTACATGAGGGAGGAATCCATAACCCTGAAACGTTCCTGGAACTCAAAAGGGGCGATTAGAACCTCAGGAAAGCACCTAGGCTCAGGGAACTCTGAGAAAATCTGGGAATTGAGAAGTGTTGAAAACCCCAGAGGAATATCGTAATACCGGAAGATAAGAGAGACTTTCAGGCAAACCAGAATTTAAGGATTTCTTTAAAAAGTTGTTGAAACACGATCCTTGCTATTGAATCAGAAAAGGGTAAAGATATAATGTGCTATCACCCTCACCCAGCTACTATGGAATTACACTTAGTTGGTTTTGAGCCTCAGATGACAGCGGTGGGGGGGGGGCTTCAGCAGCTAAGGACATCAGCGATGGGGCCCACAATAAAAGAGTTGTGTGCGGATCATGCGTACTAGATACATGGGTGTTTCTGAGGTGGAACCTACCAGTTCCACTCTAAATCGGAAGTCTTTCAGAGGCACAATGGAGTGTCCTAGTACGTAAGGCAAAATACCACCTTTGTGGCATAATACAGTAGCAGCCCCCTGGTACTAAAGCAGCCCAACATAGGAATAGATGAGCAAGATTCTAGTTCTTATACAGAATGCCCACCTATCTAGAATGCCCATTATACCAATCCGTTTGTGGTATAATGAGCAGCACTTAAGCACCTCATACCATAATTCAGCAGACGACCACCAGCACCCAGGCATAACTGAGTAGCACTGTGGCATCATTGGCATAACATAATTGAACATCACTGACTTTTGCAGACATCAGGAAATAGTGACACCACTTTCTAATGCATGCCTAGTTCCCGTACATAAATAACAGAGGCATAACACTGAAGCACGACCCAGGCAAACGTTGGTGGTTCTCCGACATTTTGCTTAATCCTTGGACTTGGCTTAACTAGGGAACTCCACTGTCACTGATCAGCCCATGAGGCATGCATAGAAATGAGCCTGATCGCTCTTGAGAGGGGTTTTAGGCAGAATTCCATCAGCTTATACTCATTTTGGGCATGCGCTATTCCACCTGTGGCGCAGCAATTTGTCTGCGGTACATCCAGTACTATTTCTGAATGTGCACCGCATTGTAAGATGGCTACAGCTTTGCATTCGCTGCAGCAGAGAAAAACAATGCTCCTGGGCCGTTTGACACAACTTGGAAATGCTGGTTTGTTGCAAAGGCACTCTTTAGAAAGGAATGGGCGCAGAATAATGGGCTGCAAATGGCCCATTTCATCTTTTTAAGACGCTGATGAGAGTTTTGCTGCATGATTCACACAAGTAGATTGCAAGCAACGAGGAAGCGGAAACCCAAAGATCATTGTGTCGAACGCGAATGAGATTGGCTAGAATGTCAGTACAGCAAACAGCCGCATGCTGTACGGCGCCCAGAGATGACAATCAAGTGTTGCAAAACCACAGCTGGTATATTTACTTCCAGCGCGTGGGAGCCGGCCAAGAGAAAGGCTTGTTTTTACAATCGCTGTACAAACCACGAGGCACATATGACGTCGTCCACGCAAGCTCCTTTCAGTTTCCGAACTTCCTTTTACGAAACAATGTCGAGAAATTCCCTTAGACTGTCATGGCCGCGCCCCGGAAGCTGGGACAGTACGTGTTGCGTCACTGGTGACACGACACCAGAAGTAAATAGACAACTGGAAGGTAGCAATCTTTTGTCAATTGCTCGCAACAACATGAAAAAAGGTGATTTTTTTTTTTAGATGAGCCAATAGTACATTTTGTATGGCCACACCAACTGACTGCGCTGTAATGAATTATCTGAAATAAAACATTTATGTAAATAAGGTCTGACTACATAATATCAGCCGCCGTTTATATCGTTGTTATATAAAACTGCTATTAAATAACTTATTCATAATTTAATGCTGTGGAAGCAGAATCTTTAAGTGTAGATAAAACTTGGTTTTCGCTGTTAATTTGGTGTGTACAGTATTACTTGGCACATACATTCCACGTCTTTTGATCAGAAATCCGCAAGTACTGTGGTTTTTAGCCGGGACAAATAAAGGTAGGAGGCACTCAAGCCACTGGTGCAGTTTGTGTGCCTATTGAGGGAGTTGGGGCTGGGCCACACTGTATTACAGCCAATACACTGTCAAAAATGAATGAATCATGTTTGTTGGGTTGGCATTATACTCCCGCCCGTCTCAAAGCAATGAACCCTGCTGTTTCCGGGGACTGTTGGCGTGGGTGCGGGGAGAGGGGCACGGCCTCACATATCTGGTGGGATTGCGCTGTTATTCAGCCCTTTTCGGAAGATCTTAAGAAGGCCACGGCACAGGCACTGGGAGGAGGATCCCTCCGACATCCGTGTGAAGTCTTGCTGGGGAAAAGCGGGGTAGGAGTCGGGCTGGGGGCTAATGGGGTAGGACCGGGCGGGCGCAAAGCACCGACGATTTTTGTACTGGCTGCCCTATCCCTCATTGCGCAAAAATGGAAGAGCCCCGTGATCCCGACGGAGCAGGAGTGGCTCAGGAAACTTTGGGACATTGTCTCTCTAGAATGGGCTGCTTGCGCAGCAGACAATAAACTGGAGACATTCCACGCGGAATGGGGAGAGACCCTGGAATTTCTAAAAGGGGATTTTAGAGAACAATGGTGTCCGCAGAGACTCAAACTTTTGGACATTGGTGGATAGAAGCTGGCTCAGGAGAGAAGAGAATGGGAACGGCTTTCTGGGTGCTATACCTATAGGGGGGGGAAGTGGGGGTGGGTTTTAGGTTATAATGGACTCTGTTGTTTATCTTCATTTATGCAAGCTGTTTACAATCCTGTTCTGAAATTGAAAATGAATAAAAAAGAAGTTTAAAAAAAAAAAAAATGAATGAATCTCGTGTGGTAGTAAGACAATGCACACAGCATGCAGGGGCGAAGCCAGCCTCAGCATTATGGGGGGTGAGGAGATGGGGGAGGGGGGCTGATTGGTAGTTTTGAAAGATGGTAGTGTGTACAACTAGTAAACCCATTGCTCTCTTGACCGTCTCATCCCCTTCCTCTGTGCCAAGGAGGATGAATAGCTGTTTCAACTTTCTTTGGCCCATTGGATGCATCTTTCACTCCAATTCAGAAGCTATTGCTGAGGAGATGTGTGGTCAAGTGCCATAAATGCAGACTGGCCTCACATCCTGGCTTCACCACTTAACAAAAGGTGTGATCCTGGGCAAATCATTAACTGCCAACCCTGTGAGTTCCATAAGGACAGCTTTAACCATGGTTTTATGGTATATGCTAGTGTTGCTATTTATGAAATAAAAATACTGACTATTTATATATTTCATAACAATTATTTGTTTCTAGGGGCCCTGATTGAACCTTTTGCAATATGACCTCTCATGATGCTCTGGAGTATATAAGTCTGAGTTTACTTCCAGTGATTTCATTTTCTGTGATGTCACTTATAGTATTGTCAGTGCATATGCAAATTACGCGCCATGCACATCTAGAACCAACCGTGGTTCCCACCTTTTCGCTGATGGAACCAGAGGTGGGCAAGACATGTGGTGGGGTAGGATGGCAAGTATAGGTTTTGTAATCTGTTTTATATTTATAGACTTAAAGGCAAAATCTTAATAAATCACTCCGATAAATATATATTCTTTTTGCGAGTCATTGACACCTGCATGAAGCTTGATGAAGCTATTAAAAGGCACAGTCCCATAAAATAATGGAACAGAGGTCATGGTCGCGGGCCCAACCGTTTTAAATATTTATTCAGCATAATTGTTTTTTTTTTTGCTGGAAGAGCTAGCAGCTTGATACAGAAACTGAGAGCTCTTTGAGGTTTTGGTTTTCCGCTGGTAAAATTTGTAACTCACCACTGATCACCCAAACATTACACAATCACTGCTGTCTCCCTTTGGCTGTCATGAGGTGAGAAACTTGACAGGCTCTTGCTGCTGGAGCCACAGGCTTACTATTTTATCAATTGATCGTTTATGTCTCAAAGTGGGAGGGCTTCAGCCCTCCCAAGCCCGTGCCTGGCGCCGCCCTTGACAGCATGGCAATCCAGAGCTGGCAAGTGTTGACATGCCAAGCGTGACACCTTAAACCAGTATCAATGTGCTTACTGGTGGTGGTGGCTCACACTTAGCGACACACTAGGTTGCTGAATGCAACAGGTTGTAAACTGAAAACCCAGGGCTGGCTGAAGGTTCCATGCACGATATGGTGGAACTTGGCCACTAATGGGGGCTGAAAGGTCAAGTTTAATTAAAAGAAAGTGCAAGTAATCTTGCTCCAGGAGCACAGAGAAAATATGGATTGTCATAGACCATTGGTATGCATATTTTGAAGTGAATGAGATATGCAGTGAATAATTAGTTACAGGTGAGTATTGTAAAGAGTGGATAGATATGTGTTTTGGGATGTGCTATTGAGTGTGAGTGTTTGGGTGTATGATATGTATAGGTGGGATGGTATAAGCATATGCATGTATGCTTGGAGTGTTGCATTAAGGGGTGTATAGATGGATGTACTCAAGAAATGAAGCATATTCACAGCGCTTCTTACCATAGAAGTAACACGTGAATACTTCAAACCCACAAGCAACTTGGAGAGCAGACATTTACATGGGACCTTCATGGAATCGACCTGTTAGGCAAAATCATATGCAGTGCCTTAGGGACCACTGCACACAATGAAGATTACAAGTGGTAATACAATTTCACCTTTGGCAAAAGCCTGTACTACACAGTAAAGTGGTAACAATTGCTGAGCAGCCAGACTTATCTCAAGAGCAAATGAGCAGTAGTTAGAGATTACTGTGACTCAAACAAACACTGACTCAAGGTTTCTGGTTAGAAAATATAAGTACATTTATTTTTAAACCATCTGTTCACAAAACACTTCACTTCTATTAAATAAAACCGCACTAAAAATATACCACACACAACCAATTCTTCTTGTTCAGGTCAATTCAAGGTAAATACATTAGACTCTGATAGACCAGTGTTTCGAAAGAAAGTCGTTACCAGGGGTTAAAAACGCGATCACTTTTTGACAGTAATGACAGTTCGGTTTTACGAAAAATAAAGCGTATCCGCGGAAAGTACTACACCCAAAGTTAAACACACTTAGCACTAAGAATGAAAACAAGGGAATAGGGAACACAAATCATAGGCAATACTTTTGTCAAGGCAAATGGAATCAGAGGACACTTTCTAAAAAGTAGATAAAAGTCAATACGCCTGCTCCAGTGTCAAAATGGGACAGGAATCCTGTTGTCGAGGATCACAAGGTTAGAACAATTCACGATTCGAGATTGCCAGGAGTACTTGGATATTGTCAAAGGGAAGCAAAAGTTATAAGAGGGAAGGAAGCAAAGGACAAGCCTTTGACGAGGAAAAAGGGTTCAACCCGATTCCTCAAGGTCGGACACAGTACCTTATTCATTTAAAGAAAGCTGGTGCTACAGCATTTGTTCCTGGTGGTAACTGCAGACTCACGGTTCCTGGAGCTTCAGTCGTGGGGACAAGAAGGAGGATATCTGGAGCGATCTGCTCTACCCAGAGATGAAGCCAGCAGCAGCGAAGCAACAGTGAATAAAAGGTGCGCTCCTTTAAAACAGGAGAGGGCTCTTCAGATGACCATCCGGACCACTACAGCTGTGTGCAGCGATTTCAACCAAGAAGAGGATTCTCTGGCTGTTGAAGATGAGCTGGTTGATCCCACCAGGCTCAAGAGAAGAAGACTCTGGACTGGATCTTCTCTGTCGTTGAAGGGTAGATAGCTCAGGACTTAGCAGGGCTTCACCGGGACTCGGGAGTTGCAGCAGCTGTCTTCTTCTCCACTTCTCTTCGGTTCTTGCAGTTCCACTGGCGACTCTCACTTCCAGCCCAAGAGTCCTGCCTTTTATGCCAAAATCCCCCATTCACACAGCCTGGCTGTCAATCACCCAGCAGGGGGGTTGTCCAGCCCGGACAACTACCTCAGCTAATCGGCACAAAGTGCGACCTGGGTCTCCAAGGAGACCCTGTGCAGGGGGTTACTAAACCCCTCCCTCACCTTCAGCCCACCTAGACACCCAGACACCAAAGGACGGCGAACAAATAAGTAAAACCTGGTTTGGCGCGAAAAGTAAAACACAAGAAGGGTTTTAACAAAAAGAAATGGCGACTAAACCCGACCGAAGCCAAAAGAAAATGTATTTGGTCAAGCAGGTTTATGTTTGAGGCTAATAGAATAGCCTAAAACAGTACCACGTTTATATACTATAATCACGGTAGAAAAGTTAGGGTAGATACCACTGCCACCAGCCAAGTCTTAATGTTAAGGGAACGAAACAAGGCTCCAAGAAGCACAGACAAAAAGGGGTAGGAGTTAACCCTTTCCAATACTCCATGTAAGATGGGGTGTACTGGGTCTGCAGTTTAAAGAGACTACATAAAGTTAATGGCAACTTTACCTGTTTCTGGGGGACAGTAGTCAGCCCCAGAAAAATGGAGTCAGGGGGAAGTCTGAAATACAACCCTGTGTCACTGCACTGAAGGTGCTGTGTAACACACACAAAAAGTGGGGCTCATGGAGTGGTGTGGCTTCAGAGCCCAAGATCACACAAAAAGTAGAAATACACATGCCAAAACACATGTAAGGGTGTGAAACAAGGCCCCCACTCTTACCAGGTGGAACAAAATTAAACCCCAGAAATCCAGCAAAGCAGCTGGGGACTCACTAGGTGAGGTAAATTAGGCATAAATGAGAATTCTTCCTAACACGACCCAACACATTATAGAAACATACCACAATACACAAACGGCTCCTCAGGCAAGGAGAATTGGGGAACAGAGTCAATTAGTTCAGACATCACGCAACAACAATTTATTTTATTTATTTATTTTATTGTATTTTTATAATGCGCCTAATACTGTACCTGAGTTTGGTTTCTAAGTGCAGATCCGGGATTCAAACCTCTGTTGCTCTGCATGGTCTTGCTTCCAAGGAATCAAACAAATACTAGTGCAAGAATGCAACATAGCACTGTAGTCCTGTCCCTGGAGGATGCACAACGATCTTGTTCTCAGGTAGAACCCAATTCATCTTTGTTCCCCTCTACATTTCTCTTATCTCTTCTTTTAATCCACTAACCGACTCAACCCTAAAATCTCTAACAAGCTTACAATACACGGACGATTCCCAGTGCACCTGGCAACCTCGTGCCTAACTTTACCAGATCAGATTCTTTATTAGATCCGAATTTCTCCATTAACAACAAAACAGTTCCATTGAAATACATAAATACATCTTCGTATTTCATTTTGACATCACTTATGCAATATTTAAAATAGATGCCCTTCTATTAAGTGCTTTAAAACATAATTATAGAAGTTATACTAAAATTCCTCATCATTATACTCCACAATTAAACGAATTGCATCACAGTAACATCTAATATTCTGTGCTATAAAATAGTGAGTTAAAAACTGTTTGCACAAGTATAAGTACCATGAACATAAAAGTAAAAAGTGACACAAGTCCTCGACTCTATCCTGATTACAGAGGTCGACCCTAGACATTTCTTTATGGTCCCACCTCCTTCTATCCTTCAAGGGTAACAGATTCAACCTCGTCATTATTAATCCTTCTGCAGGGCCCAGATCTAACTGAGCAAATGTCCCCGCTCCCATAGGTTAAATGTCTTAAGGCTATAAAAGGAGCAAGCGAGGGCAGTAAACGCGCCATCCCAACATTTCTCTGCAAATACCACCTCCTTGCTTCCTGCTTTGCCATATCCACGGTGTTGGATAGCGTATAGCAGGAAGGGCAGTCCTTGTATAAGGGATTTGTCACCTAGACAGCAACTTAATTCCCTCATTATTCAAATGGTATTTACTAATTGCCGGGATCCCTTAATTTCCCCTGCCACTCTCTTTATATCTTACCACTTTACCATGAACTGACCTATAGCAAAACACATGTCTTTTTCTCTACCCCCGCCTGCCATGTCATCAGCTAACTCATACCTATAGTGATGCAATTTATTGGATATTGGGCTACCTCCTCCAGGTAAGTACATGCACGGTTTCCCTCCTACATCCATAGAAACAGAGCAACCCCACCATAATTGCGAAGCCGCGCAGGGAAGGCCTGGAGGCAAGGCCAACGTCCCTCTCTGCAGCTCCGCTGCGTGGGATCATCCAGCTTACTGCTGCTACAGCTGCAGCACCTACTTTCATATCTACAGAGGATCTGCTGCCTGCAGAATCCCCACGAGTCACCATTGAGGCCCACGAGGCATGACGAACCTTAAGATGGCCACCGCCATGGGAGTCATGGCAACGGCACCAACGACATCAGCCGGGATTGTGCCCCACACCTCACCGTGCCCTCCCCTCCCGCTTTAAAGGGAGGAGAGATGAGCCGGCAGGAGAAGCCGCACAGGGAAGGCCTGGAGGCAAGGCCAACGTCCCTCTCTGCAGCTCCGCTGTGAGGGATCATCCAGCTTACTGCTGCTAAAGCCGCCACACCTACTTTCATATCTACAGAGGATTTGCTGCCTGCAGAATCCCCACGAGTCACCATTGAGGCCCACATGGCTCCGAAGAACCTTAAGATGGCTGCCGCAATGGGAGTCATGGCAATGGCACCAACAACATCAGCCCTCAGCCCGGATTGGGCCCCACACCTCGCTGTGTCCGCTTTAAAGGGAGGAGAGATGAGCCGGCAGGTGAAGCCGTGCAGGGAAGGTCTAGAGGCAAGGCCAACGTCCCTCTCTGCAGCTCTCCGCTGCTCCATGGCGCTCAAGGCGCCTGGAAGTTATCTTACCCAAGGTCAGGCTACAAGCTACTGTACGCCTGCCCCAGTGCATACATCGTACCCCCAGCAGGGAAGGGTGAAAGCCTGCACACATCGATCCCACCCCTGCCGCTCCAGAAACGCACGGTTCCAGTCGCGCACTCATCCCACAGTGCCCCTCACTTACTCTCCGAGTACGGCTGACCATAATACTAATGTCAGCTTTAGATTCCAGCCCATCTCACTCCGCCCCCACCTTGACCATCATTGTTCGGTGGCTATGGCTTGAAAACCTGGGGGCCGCACAGCTGAGATGCCGCTACAGCGCACACCGTGGACCTTCATTGACACTCGCACTATCAGCGTTAACATTGCAGGATCACCTGCAGGGAATTCCAAAACCCCTGCACTGCTTCACCCAAGCATGCCTCCCTAACAGCTCGCACACCAGCCCACGCAATTGGAGGAGGGTTTCTGGCCTCAAATGTAACTTTATATGGACCACAGCACTCCTACCCTACCACTATTCTCCCCATTTCACATGGAACACCTACTCTGCATGAGCCGTCTGAGGCGCCCATGCTCGACAATGCCACTGCCATTCACCATGTGCCTGCTCTCTATGCACCTATGCCCACTGTTATTACTGCACTGTGTTCTGTGTCTGAGCCTTCTGAGGCACCCATGCCTGACAATGCCACTGCCATTCACCATGTGCCTGTGCTCTATGCACCTATGCCTAATGTTGTTACTGCACCATGTTCTGTGTCTTAGCCATCTGAGGCGCACACTATCTTCTTGTACTAATAACTCCCTGCCAGAGACACCCACCTCCCCTACCCTGGTGCATACCTCCGCACACCCTATGACCCACACTCTCAGCTGTGCTATGGTCAACGCACGCTCGGTACCTGCCCATGCCCTCGATATAAATGACCTCCTCATTAGAGACAACCTTGACCTTCTAGTAAACACCGAAACTTGGCTTAACAAAGGATCAGGCCCGGCTCCATCTCTCGCCATCCCTACAGGATACACCATTTTCAGTAAAGACTGTACTCCCCAGAGAGGCGGGAGAGTGGCCCTTATCGCCAGGGAAACCCGAGCTATCAGAGAGGCTGAAGGTCAACCCGGCCAGCACTGTGATTACCTCCTACTCAAAATCAATGTCTGCCACAACTGCACCATCACCATGCATATTGTTTATAGACCTCCAGGGCCGATCTCAGACTTTCAGGACACACTCGTCCTCTCATTCTATGACAAGACCAGAGGCGAGCATTATGCATTCTTCTTTTATTACTGCCAAACACAGCAATTCAAATATGTCCATCTTTTTAATAAAATTTCTTTTTTTTTTAATATAATTAACTTTTTCTGTAACATATGAGTGAAAACAGTCTCTAACTTGAGCTCCAATACAACTCCCATGAGGCTCTATGCCCTCAGTAGTCTCTGCCTCAGTGTCGCCCTCCAATGAGAGCACTCCTGTTGATATAAGGGCCTCTTGCCTACAGGTGCCTCCTCTTCTTTTTTGCTGCTGGACACGAGCTAAGTGACCCTTTCTGTTCCTATTATATATAGACGAGTGTTACATTGGATAGTTTGCATACCATCTCAAGGGGATTTTCTTTTTGTTTCCTCTTACAAGCGCAGCGTTGTCAGATACTTTCACAGCACCGCGTTTACCAGCAGTCACGCGTGTGAAGCAGTCATTTCAGTCAGTTTTTCTCATTTGAATTCGGATCCGCATGTTTAATGGCAGTCTAACTAATTGATACAGAGGGGAAACGGCCCGCGAGCATTATCGCAAGCATAAGGGCTTGTTTCCCCTCCGCTATCAATCATACGCAGCCGACCGACGCAAGCCGACAGCGGAACATGGCTGTGGCATCGCGAGTAACAGGTTCTACGTACGCGCACGCATGTGCCTTTCAACCACGGAGACCGTTTCTATTTCTTTCCTCAGTTAACGGTCGCGCAGCTCTTAAACTCCAGTGAATTCCTTACGCTGAGTTTGCGCTCCTTTTTTCCAGAGGCAATCATAAAAAAAAAAAAAACCCTGAAAGAAGCACTCTAGAAGTGCGTATTTCAGAACCTCTCAGGCAGTTTACAAGCTGAAGGACTCGAACATTTGTCTTTCCACTCCCTTGTGACTGCCACTCACAGGACTTCACAGATGGCATCTGATAGGAGCCAGGAATATTGGGAGGAATATGAGGAGCAGGAGGAGGAGCTGCAAGAAGAAGAGAGGGATTTCTCCCTCAGTTTTACGAAAGTCCTGGGGGCAGTAGCTCAGGGGGTTCAACCCATTCAGGGAGATTGTTAGCTCTCGAGAATATGTTGGGCAGTAATGCTGGCTTACAAGAAGATCCTTGCGAGGGGACCTCCACTAAGCCTCTGGATGACTCTAATAGGGGTTGTAAAGTGACCCGGAAGAGGAAACACTCTTCTACCCCCCCGGGCTCTATTAGGGGGACAAAAGAGAAGCCCCTGGAGGCAGCTGGCGCATTCCACAGACTAAGAGATGCATTCATAGCCAGATCAGCTATGCCCAGCCTCCCCACCCCTACCCCAGGGGAAGAAAATATAGGGGATGCTATCTCGTCTTCAGAAGAATTTGGCCAGGAGGAGGAAGATGACGAGACTCAAAGCATTGATAAGGTACCAGATCATTCCAGAGCAACAGGTACCACACAAGCCAGCATAGTTGAAGGTACCCCTGAAGACGATATTTCAGATATGTTTGAACCAGACACGATCCGTCATCTGAGATCCACCGAATGGACCCTGTCACCTAGAGTGGCGATCTACATGGCCCAAAAACTCAGGAAACCGTTAGAGAAAGAAACAAGGTTTCGGTTTAGAGCTGAGTGCCCCAGGCCAGAGCTCAATGGCAAAGCTTCGGAGACTCCTGAGCTAGACCCCAAAATGCTATCTTTCGTCTCCAAGGCTAGCAAAGACCTTAGAAAGGGTATGGACCGCTCAAGACAAAGTGCTTGACCTATCAGGCCCCGTAGCAAAAATTATGGACTTGGCTGAACAATCCAAGGACACGGGAGAACCTGTGGACCCCAATATCGTAGCGAGCTGGGCGCAACGCGTCATCTGTATGCTTGGCAACGCTAACTCAGCATTATCGGCAGAAAGAAGAAAGTCCATGCTAATCAAAATAGACGCAAAGCTAGGCGATCTAGCCTCTTACGAAGCAGGAGAGAGCGCCCAAGGACTTCTCTTCGGTGACACCTTTGTCAAAGAGATGTGTAGGTTTGTGGGAACCTACACAGCTCTAGAGAAAGCTCAGGCTTCAATCAATAAAGTATTTCCTGGGCGGGTTTTTGCTGTGGCTGGTCGATTCAGAGGCTGTTCGACCGGCCGTTTCAACGCGAACAGAAAACCTCAAGGACCAAGAGCCCAGTACTGGGAGACACGCCAGCAGGACACATTCTTCCTGAATCGAGGTAGAGGCTTCAGAGGAAGGAGAGGAAGAAGCTATTTCAGACACCAAAATAATAACACAGGTGAGACAGCGCTGTGCGAAATACCCTCCAGTAGGTGGAAGGACAGGTCTATTTATACACAATTGGTGAGAGCTTTCGACAGACGCCTGGATTATCCAGACAGCGCAGGTCTATCATCTAGATTTCATGAGCTTGCCCATTCAGGAGAGACCTCCGCCACGCATTATCTGCTCGAGGGAGGAGATGCGACTATTGGACATGGAGATCCAGGCACTAGCGGAGAAGCATGCGATAGAAAGAGTGCAGCCCCACTCACTAGGTTTCTTAAGCAATATGTTTTTAGTGCACATAAAAGGAAAAGTGCGACCAGTAATCAATTTAAAAGAATTAAACAGCTGGCTAGTTTACAAACATTTCAAATGGAAGGGGTCCATCTATTGGCCGATCTGCCCAGAAAGGAGGATTGGCAAGTTTGGTTAGATCTGAAGGATGCATATCTGACTGTCCCCATAGCGCCATGGTATCGGCACTTCCTTCAATTTACATGGAAGGAGCAGACATGGCAGTTCAAGACCCTGCCGTTCTGCCTCGCCTCAGCCCCCTGGGTGTTCACCAAGCTGATGAGACCCCTCGCAGTGGCGCTGAGAGACGAAGGGCTACGAATGATAATATATCTGGACGACATACTGTTCATGGCCGAGGACAAGCAAAGACTGCAGCAGCAGGTGCAATGGGCAATATCTCTGATCACAGGGCTAGGTTTCCTAATAAATTACGAAAAGTCAGAGCTGTCGCCTTGCAAGAGAATAGAATTTCTGGGTTTTATGTTAGACACAGAGAAAGACACATTAGAGTTACTTATAGCAAAGATCAGATTGATTAAGAAAGATCTACGGTCAACCATGAGGAAGACGGTTATATCGCTTCAGAATCTAGCCAGGATAGTTGGGTTGCTAGCGGCCTCTATCCAAGCAATCTTCCCAGGTCCCCTTAATTATCGAGCTCTACAGAGACTCAAGATAAAGTATCTACGCAAAGGGTGGAGATATCACCAATCAGTCACTATAGACCAGGAGAGCAGATCAGAGATTCAATGGTGGCTCAGCAACATGGAGGCCTGGAACGGACGCTCCATATTCGGGGAGATACCGGAAATGATTATAGAATCAGACGCCAGCAGATTGGGCTGGGGAGCAAGATGTGGCCTGGTGGAGACAGGGGGGAAAATGGTCACAGGAAGAGCTAGCCTTACATATCAATTGCCTGGAGCTTCTAGCGGGCTCCTTCCCAATGTAAGCATTTTCCAGAGAGAGAGCGAAATGTTGTATCCTTCTCAGAATGGACAATATATCGGCGGTGCGATATATCAACAAGTTAGGAGGGACAAGGTCCAAGATGTTGGCAGAATTAGCCAGGGATTTCTGGCACTATTGTCTGCAGTAAGAGATAGCAGTCAAGGTAGAATATCTTCTGGGGACCAGGAACGCAGTAGCAGATTGCAACTCCCGGTACCTGACAGACTCGAGCGACTGGATGTTGCACACATTGGTCTTCGAGAAGTTACGGCTGAAGTGGGGTCCGTTCGAGATAGATCTGTTCGCGTCAAGGCTAAACTCCCAACTCCCAAAGTATTTCAGCTGGAGGCTGGATCCGGGAGCAATCGGGACGGATGCTTTCCTTCAATGCTGTAAAGGTCACTTTCACTATGCCTTTCCCCCCTTCACGATGCTGGCGAGGGCACTAGCAAAGGTCCACAGAGACAAGGCGGAACTAGTCATAGTGACACCGGAATGGAGATCACAAGCGTGGTTTCCAGTTCTGATGGAACTTTCCATGGATTTCCCTCAGAAGATTGCCCACAGAGCAGATCTCCTAGTGGATCCGAAGTGCACGCCTCATCCCCTGATTCAGGACAACAATCTCAGCCTGATAGCGTGCAGAATTTCAGGCGCAGATGGTGCTCGTCAGGCCTTTCAGAAGAAGCTACAGAGCTTATCAAAGTATCGTGGGCACCATCCACAATCCAGAGCTATAGTTCCGCTTGGCAAACCTGGGAATTATGGTGCAGGGGGAGGAGTGTTTCTCCCTTTTCAGCTCCTATAGAGCACATGTTGAATTTCCTCGCATCACTATCTACAAGCGGGAAAGCTTTCAGGACAGTTGTTGTATATAGATCAGCTATTTCAGCGGGGCACATGTTAGTAGATGGACAACCAGTAGGAGAACATCCAGCGGTAGTTCGATTGATCAAGGGAGTTAAGATGACAAAACCCCCAGAGCCAAGGTACTCAGTACTGTAGGATGTCAATAGAGTGTTGCACCTATTCGAGCAATGGCCAAGGAACGACGTGTTATCAAAGAGGCAGTTATCAGGGAAGCTAGCTACTCTGCTCTGTTTAGTCTCATGTAGAATAGTATCCGACGTAAGGGCGCTGGAGATTGATAGAAAGATCTTCTACCCTGAAGGCATAGCGTTTAACATTGCGCAGCGGACCAAAACTAATTCCAAAGTCATATCTTACCCATATTTTCCTAACAACAGTAAGCTTTGCGTTGCCAAATGCATTCAATCTTATGAAGCAGCGACAGCAGCAGAAAGGCCAGACGGCGTAAAGCAGTTGCTCATAGCGCGCAGAAAACCTTTTAAGGCTGTAGCCCCTGCTACCATAGCTAGATGGGTGAAGGAAGTCATGGAACAAGCAGGCATAGACATTTCTGTATTCGGAGCACACTCGGCAAGAGGATCTATGGCTTCAAGAGCTTTTGCAGCCAGAGTTCCGCTGCAGGAAATTCTGAAGGCTGCAGATTGGTCTAGTGACTCAGTTTTCAGAACATTCTACTTTAAGCCCGTGGAAAATATTGCCATGGCAGTAGTGCAAAGCTTTGAACAAGCATAATGCTCACCTCCAGTCTTGTCTT
The DNA here is from genome assembly GCF_040938575.1 of Ambystoma mexicanum. Classification (NCBI taxonomy): domain Eukaryota; kingdom Metazoa; phylum Chordata; class Amphibia; order Caudata; family Ambystomatidae; genus Ambystoma; species Ambystoma mexicanum. The sequence continues at coordinate 1,264,161,268 of NC_090934.1, read as the reverse complement.
AGAATGAAGATTGCCAAAGCGCACAGCGCAGGAAGTCTTGACTCTATTAAAGACACAGAGGCGAGCATTATGCCTCCCTGAGGGAATTCCGCTAAGGAAATAATGAAGGATATCATGATCTAACATATTCATTTCAGGCGCAGAGATGATGAGAGCAGCAAATTCCCCTCCCTAACATGTCATCTCTCTTTATTTTTAAGTGGAAGAGCAGAAAAACTCTCGAGATTAACTATGAAGAAAATACAGGTCTGGATACCTAGATGAGAGAAAGACAGGCAGGGAGATATGCAGCAACAGCCTAGGATCTACATCATTTTACAAGAGAGATTAAGTCATCAAAAAAGAGGAAGGCACCTGTAGGCAAGAGGCCCTTATATCAGCAGGAGTGCTCTCATTGGAGGGCGAGACTGAGGCAGAGACTACTGAGGGCGGAGAGCCTCATGGGAGTTGTAGTGGAGCTCAAGTTGGAGACTGTTTTCACTCAAGTTACAGAAAAAGTTCATTTTATTAAAAAAAAAAAAATTAAAGTTTATTAAAAAGATGGTTATATTTGAATTGCTGTGTTTGGCAGTAATAAAAGAAGAACGCATAATGCTCGCCTCTGTATCTTTAATAGAATCAAGACTTCCTGCGCTGTGCGCTTTGGCAATCTTCATTTTCTGACAACATTAAAAAGACGTCCCAAGCCAACCTTTACTTAGGCTTCAACGATCCTAAGGATTCCCATGCCAAAATCCTCAAAAAAGCCATATCCACATTGGGCTTCTCACAAATAATCTCTGAACCCACCCACGTCAAAGGGCGTAGTCTTGATTGGATTAGCCATCATAACTGCTCCATCCAAATCACTGCCAACTCACCCATCCCTTGGTCTGACCAGCACTATCTTCAATTCAACCTTGACACCAAAAAAGAGCCCTTCAGGCCCAACACCCCATGTCTATCTGCTCTCGCAAGAAGCTCCCAACAAATGACAGCTGAAAACATAGCACCCTTTCTATGTGTGCCTGTGCTGCAGGCCCCACTTTCCAAAAACCTGGAAACCTTAGCCAACATATCGTTGCCCAAGCTGTCGATGCCATTGCCCCCCTCGCCCTCAAAAAAGCAAAAAAAAGCAAACATTCTAATGCCTGGTTCTCTAAAGAACTTCTTGACCAATGTTCTCAGAAGCGGCTTGCCCTCTCAGCATGGAAAGCCAACCCCTCTGAAGCCACTAGAAGTGCCTTCAAAGCCATTTTCATAGCATACAAAGCCAACATCACGAGAGCGAAAGCAGTGTCCTTCAACTTAAGGATTAATGACGCCAAATCAGGATCCAAAGAAATCTTCATCATCTTTAGAGAGCTAGAAAAACCCTCCACCCCCCAACCCTCTCTCCTCAAGGATGAAAGCTGGTGCAACAGTATTCAGTCTGCCATGCTAGACAAGCTCAATTCTCTACAAACCAAAATCCTCGACCATCAAAAATCGCTGAACCTTCTCATAGAGAACCTGCACAAGAAAACGCCTAGACCCACCATAGCAAAGTCCTCCTCATCCTTTCACTTAAAAAATATGACAGTCCTGGAAGTCTTCGCCCTGCTCAAATCCATCAAACCTTCCAATTGTAAGGGGGACGCCTGCCCAGCCCAACTCATCAAAGACTCGGCACACATCCTAGAACCCTTCCTAACCGCCTTCATCAACTCATCTTTCCAGGCAGCCCATGTCCCTACTGGCCTTATGGAAGCTTGGGTACGCCCACTCCTAAAAAGAACATCCCTCGACCCAACGGTCCCAGGGAACTATAGGCACATCACTACCGTCTCATTCTTACTCAAAATCTTGGACAAAGCAGCCTAGCTGCAAGTCCAAAAATACCTTGAAGATAACCGTCTCCTCGGCCCACGACATGGCACTGAAACGGCTCTCCTAGACTTAAAAAACCAAATGGACGATCTTAGAGACACAGGCAAACCTGCGCTCCTAATGCTCTTGGACCTCTCTGCTGCCTTTGACCTGGTGGATCACAGCACCCTGTGCCGCCACCTAGCAACTGAGGCCAATTTCTCTCCTAAAGCGTGTGACTGGATTACCTCCTTTCTCCAAGAGAGGGTCATGAAAGTCTTCTCTGACTCAGCCTGTGCAACCCCGAGCAATATCAAATGTGGTGTTTCACAAGGATCTTGCATAGCGCCCACGCAGTACAACCTCTTCACGAGGCCTTTGTTCAGCATCCTTGACTCCATGAGCATCTCGTATACCAATTACGCAGATGACACACAGGTGCTTATCCCACTCATGGGTGACTATGAAGTAGATGTGAACCCGCTCACCACCATCTACTCTACCATCCAATCCTGGATGGCAGACAACTGGCTTTGCCTCAATAGCGAAAAAACAGAACTTCTGCTCATTGTGTCACCCACCACCCTGGGCAACCTCGGTCAGCAGTACTCATCTTTTACTATCGACAACATCCCCATCAAGGTCTCCAACAACGTCAAGACACTTGGAGTCTACCTAGACTCCGATCTAACCTTGGACAGACTGGTGAATGCCATTGCCTCATCGTCAGCCTATTACTCTAAGGTTCTTAATGCTGCCAGACCATTCCTATCGCGCCAGAATTGCCTCACCATTGCTAGGGCAATAATTGGTTCAAGGCTGGACTATTGTAATGCCCTTTTCGTTGGGACCTCCTGCAAAAATCTTGCCAAACTCCACCTTGTTCAAAACAACGCCCCTCGGGCAGCCACAGGAACCTCCAGAAAAGATCATATTTCCGAAGTTAGAAGGCAAGCCCAATGGCTCCCGGTCAAAATGGTAGTGGGACCCTTATACACACAAAAATGATGTTATGTTACATAATGTCCTTTAAGCCTTTCAAATGGTGTATAAGGTCATATAGCAATGCATGGCAGGTACAATCGCCATATGCCTTCATATGTCCAGGTAATATCACCAGTTGGCAGGTAATGGTAATGGCATCACCTGATTAAGGGGAACTGCAGTGGGTCAAAGTCTACTACACACTCAGTTCTATCTTCCCACTTTTTTATTCTGATGTTTCTTTGCTTTTGTTCCACAATGTGAAGGGTGCATTTCCTGCTTAGACTGACCTGTGGTAGAATACTAATTTATTTGCAGCAAGGCTGGGGGTCAGGGGTCACGTTTTAGGTAGGTTTTGGGTTAAAGAGCCAAGGAAGTGGAGCTAGCAGTGATTGCGGATCTGGTCTTGCATGATTCCATGTTGAGGACACTTTATTCCTCGGTCTGTTTACAAATGTAGGGGATAGGCCTCATCCATCGGCCTCTGTTCAAGCCTTGATGCGAGCACCGCCTTTGTTGTGTAGGGCAACGCTAGTAAGGTAGGGATCAGTCCTACTGACAGGCTGGGGTTGAGTACTGAGTGTGTGTGCGCGAGGGAGTGAGGTGGCACTGGATAAGGAATTAGAGAAACCATGGATCACGACTTGCTTGATTGGACGGTGATCGTAAGCTATCCCCAGTTGTGCCCACATCAGTTGTGCATTAGGTTCACCCATGACCCCCGTAGAACCTACTGGTTTCACTTTGATGTGAATTTAGCTAGCAGTGGTGAAGATGACTGCAACAATATTTACTGGGATCCTTGCTATGTGGTGTGTCACCTATTGTGTTACCATTTCCGTGCAGGGTGTGGAACAGAAGACATCTGGCAAGGATGTGCAGTTTGTATTCAATTTTTTATGCATAAGTCTGGAGAGTAATACATATAGAGTGTGGCAATTTACTCATGCCCACCTGGGCAGGCGATGCTAGGCAGAGCACTACAAGTGGTACCTCCCATCATCTGGCGCAGCGTAGTCAAGGCGTGATGGTGGTCTGCCATGTTGCGGATACAGGCTGGGCAAGGGAGTGTTGCAAAATTTGAGGGAGGGCTAAAAATCCCAAATGACCAACCTGGTTATACCCGCTGACTTTCCCCTATCATGCGACAGGGGCGGAAAGGCAAAGCATAATGGGAAGGGGGTTTGGGCTCTCAGTCCTTTGACCTATTAGGGGGCTGAGACAACATTCAGAAACTTCCTACCAATCAAACCACAGAATGAGAGCTATAAAAAAGGAGATTTTCCATCTGGAACTAGAGAAGGAAGCATGGAGCTGCTGTGCTAAGAGCCTTATGGAGATTGCCTCTGACTCCTAGCACCTTACTGCTTGGTGGGAAGGCTGGTGCATGAAGCACCTTCAGGGAACTCTGAAAGTGGTTAGAAACTAAGAGCCATTGTTAACCCTAAAAGAGCTTAGACCCTTAAGTTGTTGTGAACCCTAAAAAGTGCCTAGTAGCAGAACGGTGTTAAAAAACATAAAAAGCACCTAGAATCAGAGAATTGTCGAGATGGCTGTGATCAATTTACCACAACAAAGATGCTTCCACCATCACTTTTGCTGCCTGCATTCCCGGGTGGGGCAGCAAAGCTCTAGCGACATGCAGGCAGATGTGTCATTCAGAAGAGTCACGTTAACCAAAGTAGCTACTCAACAAACGCAGAGGGAGTTAAAATTGAGGACACAGGATATGTCCGGTGCAATAGACATACACTGCATTGCAGCATCCAAAATAACAAAAAAGCAGACAAACAGGATCACCCTGACACATGGAAGGAAGTGGTCTCTCCCAGGTGCTGGCACAATTATTGAAGCTATAACAAGGGGGTTGTCCTACCCTCTATGAATCTAGGAGATGTACAGGGAAAATTCAGTGTACACTGGTTATTTAGACCCTAGTGGGAACATATATCATTCTGAGCAGCCACTAAGAAGAATAACATACTTGCTGATGCTGAACACATGACTTTTAATTTATCATATGACTTTCTATTATAAGCTTTTAAATAAACTTTATATTTGCAAGAAATTACAGTTGTTTCATTACATGACAGTCCACGATGTCCATTCATGGAAAAACATACATGCCTATTACATCAGGGACTCTGAACCAACCACGCATAAGGGTCGCCTCCCACCAACCAGGCCAGCCCTTATACTCACGCAGCCCCAACCTGCATCCTCACCTGCCCCATTTGTGGATCGACATGGCGTCCATCTACACTCACTGGAAGCACGACCAGTGAGTCTCCTGACTATTCTTGGCCCAAGAAGAAGGCTATTAATCTATCCTGCCGAAACGTCAGCAGCACACCCACCCAAAACTCTATTGGGCCCTTTTGTTGATTGTGCTGTCCCTTTAAAATTCCTAACATCATATCCAGACGTAGGTCAGACTTTAGCCGGGCATAGGAGACATATATCCAATCGTCTCCCCATCTTGGTCAGACTTTAGCCGGGCATAGGAGACATATATCCAATCGTCTCCCCATCTTACACTTGCACAGTGTGTTCCCCATTCTCAATGACATAGGACATTTTGATTTCCAAGTTGTTGGTTAGACATAAAAATTATGAACCTACTTCTTATGTCACCGGGAAGATTTTCCTTTATACAGTGATTTTTTATTTATGTATGTTTTTCCATGAATGGACATCGTGGACTGTCATGTAATGAAACAACTGTAATTTCTTGCAAATATAAAGTTTATTTAAAAGCTTATAATAGAAAGTCAAATGATAAATTAAAATTCATTTTTCATTTATTTTTTGAGTCATGTGTTCAGCATCAGCAAGTATGTTATTCTTCGTAGTGGCTGCTCAGAATGATATATGTTCCCACTAGGGTCTAAATAACCAGTGTACACTGAATTTTCTCTGTACATCTCCTAGATTCATAGAGGGTAGGACAACCCCCTTGTTATAGCTTCTCTAGCCCTCCAGTCCTCCCCGCTCCAGGGCAGCCTCTTTTTGTTCAATGGCACAATTATTGAAGGCAACTCTGCAGGGAGCAGTGTGCTTCAAGCTATACGTTTTAGGGAGGTAGAGAGATGAGGGGGATGAGCAGAAAAGACAGTGAGGGCTGCAGAGGGAGCAAGGGCCTCCTCCGCTAAGAGGTTCAGATGGTGAACGGACAGCAAAGAAATGATGACAAGCAAGATGATCCCGAGGTTAAACGATTGCAGTAACTTGACTCTTGACTATGTCAAGAACCCTAAACATGAAGAGGAATTGATATCTTTGGATCAGCAAGGCACTGAGAGCCCTGAAAGTATCGAGAACCAGAGATTCATTGAGAGCCCTGACAGTGCTTAGAACTTGAGAAATGTTGATGACACTAAAACCTGCTTGGACCCAGAGAGACATTGACAAAGTATGGAATGCTATATATGGGAAGTCTTGGTTCGTTTCCTGAGACCATTCCTTATCCATATGCTTAGTGTTCCAATGAATTCCTGTGTTGATTCAAGAAGACCAAGAGCACTACTAGAAGGCACTACTGGTGGGCTGACAAGTAAGGCCCTAAACCTATTACACTAGTTCATTGATTGGCAAACCTGCGTCTTAATACCAAATGGTTATTGTTTGCATGCTTATCAGCATCCGTCCTTATTCTGTATGACAAAAGGCCATTGATGCCTGGCAAGTTAGTGTTTGTGAGCCGCAACACTTGGGATGGTTACTTGTCTGGGATGGTTTATTTATTTTATTCATTTTATTGTTTTTTTATAACGCGCTTAATACGGTTCGGTTTCTAAGTTCGGTTTCTAAGCGCGGATCCGGTATTCAAACCTCTGGTGCTGTGCTTGGTCTTGCTTCCAAGACCACCGTGTTGCCCCTGTGCTATCCTCCTGTGTTGTCCAGGTTCCCCGTGACACCTAAGGCTCCATGGCAGCAAGTACAAATGTCTTTTGTAGAGGTCATTATATATGAGCCTTATGATGACCCAGAGGATGGGAAAAGACAAAATACTTCACATTGGCGGGTTGTCAGAGAAGTGACATTGCACCTCGTCAATCAAATAGACAGAACAAAAGGAAGTATATGTTAATGGCCAGATACCTTTGTCTTAATAATGCCAACCTTCATTATCTGTCATTTGGAACTGAAAGTGTAGCATGAATATTGTGATTTAGGGAGCCATTGTCTTCACATCTAGGAACAATGGGCCTTGCCGTGGGACTGGAAGGCCGGAAGAAAAAAGGCCCCGTTAACAGTTGTTTGGCAAATTACCTCGCCAATCAAATGGAAATAGAAAACTGACCAACATGTACAGTGGTTGGCAAGTTGGTATGTCTCCATTCTGCTAGAGAAATGGCCTTCTCTGTCTCTTGACTACCATTGGCTGATATAAATTATGAAAGTAAGTACGTATGAGTGCCTTAAAAATGGATATGATTGTTTAATAACTAGTAAATGAATAAATACATTCCACTTCAACAAAGATTATAAAACCTTACCTAACAAACAAAAGCTCATTATCCAGGTTCAAGCTGTGCAGCATGTATCTTTCTCTGTCAGAATCTGAGTTCAATATTTCCACCTGCATCAATACATTTATAATCCCTACAAATTGTAAGATATTCATGCCCGTATTTTTACGTATCTGGTGCCAGCGTGTAAGGATAGCATATTGAATGCCACAATTTTGATTGCTCCAAGAGGCGGTTGAATTCTTTCGATCAGCTGACGAATTTCACGTCCAAAATACATTTTCTGACATGGCAAAAGATAGTACAGACTGCAAAGGGATGTTTTGCAGTTAATGAACAACAGGACTCACAGAGCCTCCCAATGTTTGAGAAAATGTGGTTTAGTGTTAGTCATTGCAATTCTACAGTATTAAGTCACCCCATCTGTAGATAAACCAGCTGATTTTCTTAGGTCCTCGTGATAGCGGAGTGAGACCGCGTGGCATAGCTACGTTATTTATTGCTTGTTAAGCTTTTTTAAATGTAATATAGGTATTGTTTTAGATCCTCAGTAAATGTCAGGATAAGCCCATTTTTATTAAATATATTTGGGATGTCTTTGGTATTTGAGTGCTTTGTGTAATTAGTCTAATCGATTGGTTCTCTTGTCTCAAACGTTTGTTACATTGATTATGTCAACAAAGCTGCTGTTCTCAACTTTTCTATTTTGCTCTGTTGATATCTTTATCAAACTCTTTCCTTTCGATAACTTCTGTTCTCAAATCTATTCAGAATGTTCTACAAATATACATATGAACTCCGTTCTAAGACTTGATAGCTCCTCCACAGCGTATATTATTGATGACGTGTCTAAGATGGCAGCTGTTAGCGTTCATAATCAAGAAACGTTCAGTGCATTTTCAAGAGAATGTTGCCTTCTCCATATAGTTTCAGAGATCAGAAACATCAACAGTCATCTCAACAATAGTACACAATAACTTTGATGCCGTACTTTACATCTGGGTAGCATATGGACTCAAAGAGGGCTCCCTCATCTATCTATCAGACAAGGAACATGTCATCTTCATGCCTTTGCCAGTTTAAGAGTCAAGGATTATTTGGTGGAGAACGATGCACAGGTTCAAGCATGTTCCTTCTCAAAAGGACCTATATATACGTTGCTATATAGTGGGTTACATTTCTCTTCATTGCCATGACTTGGTTTTACCTGAAGGGGAAACAGAAAACATTATTTAATAACGGTTGTCCCCAGTTATCATATGAGGGGGATGATCCAAGGCCAGGGCGTGGTTTCGGTGGGGAAAGGGTGGAAAGAATGGGCATGATATTGGTATTCAAAAGGAGAGCATAGTATGGAGTTATGTCTTTGATGGCTTGTTTACATAGAGCTGGCATGGGGGGAGAGGTGGGGGGATAGCGCTAGGAGGGAAGGCCTGACTTTGCAAGGTATGGATCCATGATTCAAGTTTGAATTTGCATTTGGCAATAGGGAGATAGGGTGTAGGGGCAATGGAGGTCGATAAAAGCAAACAAGTGGAGGAGGACGTGGTCAGAGGTGAAGCATCAATGGAGGTTGGGGAGTATGTTTTTTTCCCTTTTTTAGGGATACTGTTCATGAAGTCTTTTCGGTCTCGTAAAGTTTATTCTAAAATGGGCTTGAATGATCTGAATAAAAATGTCAGTGCGGGAGTACTTACTCCAATTTGTATGCCATTATTTATTCACATTACAAATGCTTCTACAGTATTCCACTTTTCAAAATGGATGCTGCAGCTTTTTTCCGTAACCGGCATACTGATGCGCACCAGTCCGAACCCCAATATGGCAGAAAATCCATCACTGCACCCATAAAGCTTCTTCATGTTGAGCACCTCCTCTGCATCCTTCACGGACTATCGCAACCCGTGTCCATAGTTTCCAATATGATCCATTCCAATCTGTAGGTGCTTATCCAGTCCTGGTTTTGCATTGCCTTCTGGGACTTGTAGTCTGAGTTTTATCATGACAAAAGTAGAACTACAATTCCCAGAATGAAAAAGAAAAAATGCCACTACTGGATATGCACCTGAAATTGGTCATGTCGGCCACTATGGGCATCTACATATAACAACCTCCTCCCTGCATAATGGCCAACAGTCCCTCAGAGGCACCACTGCGGACCCTCCACCCCCTCTCCCACACAGAAACAAGCCCCCTACGCTCACTTCCTTGTCCATAAAATGACCAATGTAGGTGAACTTCCCTATCTGGTCAGCATTTTCCGCAGACTTGCATTGGCACTGTATCATGTTATTCAAATAGCATCAGGAGATAGGAGGGTGATACCCAGCCACACAAACAGCATTTTCACGACACAAAAAGGCCCACAATTCTGGCTTGTTGTCTGGACTACCAATCCCTTCAGCGTCAGCGGAGCAGAAGTCATGCGCAAGTGGTGTTGTCAGTGTCGGTACTGGACCCCCTTGCTGCTGCCTCTTCATTTCACTTGCTGCAAAAAGAAAGAAATTGACTTTCTTCACGGACGTTTTTTTTCTCCTGAATTTGTGTGGTGAGGAGTCTCCTTTAAAGGAAAGGAGGAGGAGCCCCTGGTGACCCGACCTGACCAACACTCATAAGCGCCCACTACTGCGTCAGCGGAGCGGAAGTGGTGCGCAAGTGGTGTTGTCGGTGTTGCCGTGGGCGCCGGCGCAGGTGACTGAAAGCGCTACTCCACACCTTACCTACCTTTGCATTAAGAGGAGTTGCAGTACGAGTATAACCCAGCATGGAAAGAGCAATTCGGCAGCCATCGAGACTGATGCCAGGATCAAGACCAGGCAAGAAGAGGTAAAGCAGCGCCTTGCCTCTTGTCCCGCCCCTTCGACTATGAATTTGCCTGTTACCAGACCAAATCTGAAAGCTCCCTCATCTCTGAAGCAATCCCGCCTGCCATTTTCTAACAAATCACTAGAAAAGGTCGGGATGGCGGGGTCCCTGACTATATTGGGAGACCCAATCTTGCTGGACACCCCTAAGGACATGGAAGAAGTCCAGCCAAGGGGGGCACCCCCAATATGGGCTCCTGCACTGTCTCTAAATCTAGAAGAGGGGTTGAACTTAACTGAGTTTACCATCTCGGCAACTGACCCTGCCATCGCCATATTAAACATGTCTGGCGAGGCGAATCAGCCACCTCTCCCGGAAATTATACTGGATGCAAAGGGGAACCCTTTGAACGATGCCATTGTCTCCCCTCGAAGCTTGGGGGAACAGTAGAATAACAACCAGTGTGGCGAGATCACTTTTGGAAATATCTAGACCCAACGAGGTATCTGATCTAACTGCCACTATTGACTTACATCCTCCCAAATTGCCACCTTGTAAAATCCAAATCGCAATCGTCCAGGACACAAAGCCTCCAGAAGAACTGGAAGACCCTGCTAAACAAGCTGAATCGATAGATATGTCAAACCCAATTTTCCCAGTTTTGGGGGGGGGGCCGTTGGGACCTGGTCAGTTAATTCTGAATACTCGACTGGATCTAGGTGGCCCGATATGATAAGTGCGATGAAGACCCGGGAAATTACAAGCCCCCTGAAGGTGAGGGTGATGTCTGGGAAAACTCGCTGGATCCTACAATGATCCATCATGACTTTTCAGAGGAACTCTGCCAAAATGAATCTGATCTTCCACCGGTTGTCAGGACTCCAACTTTGCCAGTGAAGGCGCCCCTATCTCCTGTTTCTCCGAGGGGGCCTCCAGGGTTAGAAACACCTCTCCCATCTAATGCCTCTTTGGTCAACAAACTGATTCAAGATATCTTGAATCTTACGGGGAGAATCATGTCGGAGAAAAGGAGAAGTCTATCGTTCATCATGGACAAAATCGCGGCCCTGGACGTGGGCTCACCCGTGAGCATCGACCCTTTGACACTAGATGCCATTGAGTCAATACAACCAGAGGTTCTAGCGAAAAAATCAGAGGAACTACTGAACCAATCAGTGGCGAATGGGGTTAAAGTTGTAACCTCTCTGGTGATTGACGAGTCCTCCTTGACAAAAATCAGCGATATTTGTAGTAAAGGAAGGATGGATGACTTTATCCACACCCAGAATGTGGTGATGGCAGCACTCAACATCGCAATTGCTCCATTCCTGAAATTATATGAGAATATCAATGACTCACTGAACTCAGTCTATGCATCCAATCTATGCATTAAGGACCAGGTCCACGAACTGACGCGCTTCGTGAACAAATTGGATGCTCGAAGAGAAAAGGAATCAGATAACACTAGCAAGTGGCAAAATTGACTGTGCGATTTGGCCCGACAGGAGTCGAACGATAAACAACTACTCATGGAGGCTAGTCTGGAGAATCATAAGTGGATCAGGAAATCTACAGAGGCTAAGGCCTCCATATATATGAACCCATCAGCAAACCATCAAGAGAATCCCCTACCCAAATATTCAACAATGAAGATGCCCCCTAAACAGAGTGGGGGACCAATGATACTGGGTAAAGGCCTGGCTGGTTTAAGGAAAGGAAACCAAGCATGTACTGCGAAACTGGATGCAAAGGAGTCTAAACCAAGTTATGCACTGTTCCAAGACCCAAACCTACTGATGCATCCCGTAAAAGGACTGGCCCAATCTTTCTCATCGCCAGCTCCTCTGACTCTTTCTCAAAAGAAAACAAAAAAACAACCTACTAAACGAACGTAAAGCTAATGGTTCTCGGGCTTTCTTAAGGAATATCCACATTCCGTCTCAGGATGAAAGGCAACCACCAGCAAAAAAATCAAGACGTGAAATAAAATTCAATCAAAAATCAAGTGGCACTCCTTAAGAACGGACTTGTAACCGCAAGGATGATGGTTCAGTAGTGGACCTGGACTCATCGGGGTCCCTAAGCGACCTGATTGAAATAATCAAAATCAATCAGGACAAAGAATCTTGGGCGAACATCAGTTTGACAGACTGGCAAGTAATAGATAGATACTCGAATCAGGAGGACCCCAAGGAGACAACCACCAAGGCGAAATACACATCGGAAAAGGAAAAGAAACAAAGGCCTGCCCACAAGACTCTATGCAGTGGTAAAAGGCTGCCATTTAAGGTGGGAAAATTAAACAATCTCCTCCAGCAGCTTGAGGATAAAAGATCATTGCAAACTAAATATCAATCTCATCCAGAAAGAAGAGCAAACCGGATGAAAGTCGAGAGCTCCTCGTCTACAAAAGTCCAAGATGACTCATATACAAAATCCCAGGATCTCCTGATATGCCTGGAGATTCGTAGACACCAAAGACGCCACAAAGGGAAGTCTGATAATAGACCAACTATCAACAAAGAGGCTGAAAGAGAAGGAGCCCATGAGAACTCGAACAGTGCCCGATGATCGACCGACCCGGTCCGATCACAGGAGGGAACATATCGTGAAAACTTTTCAGGTGAAACTGGAAAGATCTACAAAAGATCAGAAAAAGATCCTCCTAAATAGGAAAAACACATTAACTCTGCTTAACCAGGTGATGGTCTCCGGGACCCTAGAACCTGATGATATTGCGATAATTGAATTTACAGAAGAGCGTAGACTAGACCTTATCACCATCCATTTTAGATCACAGAAAATAATGGATAAAGTGATGAAAACAAGGGACAAGCTGGGGGACCTGGGCTTCAGGCTTACAAAACTGGAGCCAGATGAGTGAAGAGGCCGGGACAAGGACCATTCTCGTTCCCGACCCACCAGGTCCACCGATAAATCCCAAGTAAGGAGGGCCAATACACCAAACTCAAGGATAAGGCTTCCATCTAATCCGCACCCTACCAGATCTCCATGCACGGAACGATCCAGCAATTCCAGATCTGGTAAACGTCTTCTGCGAGATGACCGCCAGAAAACAGTCAACAACCCCATGACTAAGCTAAGGTTTACGGTTGACAACTCGAACTCCAAAGGGAACTATCCAAGAGCAAACCCCTCTAAAGAGGCCCGTGAAGAAAAGACCTCAGTAAAGACTGACATTCGGTGGGAAAAACAGAAGCAATAGAGCCCGAAGAAAGGTGCTGAGGTACAATCACTTCTGGCCTCTTGGAACACCAGGGGTTTTAGTCATCTCTACTCTGGGGAATGTAACTTCCTGAGAGACTTTGAAATTATTTGCCTGCAGGAATCATGGGTGACTACAAGTCCGATATGCCAGGGTTACCAAATTTACATCAACCCTGCATTGAAAGGACCTCTGGGATGACCTCTAGTGGGGCTTTTGATTTTAATCAAAGATGACAGCGAACTACAGGTATTGGCACATCAGACACCCAATCCATTCACTCAGATATTGAAACTGGTTAAAAATAGAGGGAGCGACAAGACCAGAATGCTCCTTAACAACACCTACCAGAGTAGCCAAGATTGTGAAACGGAAAAATATCACTCAGACATCATGGAAGCTATTGATGAGTCTATGATAGAAGATCCAAATCAATTGATTCTAGTTTGTGGAGACCTGAATTTGAAGCTCCTCGATAAAAGGGAGCACCCGAAGCAAAGAACACTCTTGGAACCATGGGAAAACAGATGGACAATGGAAATGTCCATTAGAGACATGGAAATGCTAAACGGGCAGACAAAGGGTGATATCCCAGGTGCGGATACCTGGTTTGGTAATTGAGGTAGCGCTTGTCTGGATTATTGCTTTGTAGGAAGAAACTCACTTAGGTGGATTGAGCTATTTACTGTTAAAAAACAGCTCACCAGCGACCATGCATTATTGGAACTGGAACTCCGCTGGAAATCCAAGGTCAAAAAGCAGCAGTATGTGTGCGCAATTGAATTATCGTGGGGCACCAACAGACTTAGAATCAAAGCATCTGCTATCACAAAACTCAGGTCTCAACTAGAAGACCATATCAAAAATTCCGGGAATTCAGTGGAATACAAATGGTTACTGAAGGATTATGAAATTAAGAGAGATTCGAACAATTCTGTGGCAGTGGAAAGAAAACATGCCTACAATAAAGATTTGGTCATAAGGAGACGAGAATTGCGTGCTGACCTAAAAAACCTATCTCGAAGAAATTTGCCCGAAAGTGAGGCGAAGAAGAAACAATATAAACAACGTTACACACATTGGCTAAAATCCTCAAAGATCTGGAGAGCCCAGGCCAATGCTGAACATATGTTAGCGGCAATAAGTACTGCTAATACTAGATCCCTGTGGGAAATTATAAATAAGGGCAAAGACTTTCAGATGGCTTTAACTACCAACCAAGTCTCAAAAGAAGATTGGGTGAAGCATTTCACGGCCCTATTTGGAGGGGGAGAAATTACCAACCCACCCAGCAAAAAGACCACGCAATCTCCATGGTCGATTGAGATAGACAGAGATGACATACTATACCGAATTAAACACCTGAGCTCCTCAGGAGCGTCCGGCCCAGACGGCATCTCAAATTACATGCTGAAAGAAAATGGGGAGACATGGGCGGACTTCATCTTGCCCTTGTTCCAGCAGATCTTGAAATCCAGAATTATCACACAATCCTAGAAAGATGCTCTGATAGTTCCTATTTTTAAGAAAGGCGAGCGGACTAATCTGAGGAACTACAAGCCTATTGCGCTTTTAGATTCAATTGGTAAAATATTCACCTCAATCTTACTGCGAGACTTGAAAAACTGGGCTCTTAAGGCAGAACTCCTGGATAAATGCCAGACGGCTTTCATGAGTGGAGTGGGAACTTTGTTGAATCTTTTTCTACTAAATCTCCTAAAACTAAGAGCCCTCAAAACAAAAGGAAATATCTACCTGGGATTCATGGACCTCGAGCAGGCTTTTGACGCAGTTAGCAGAGAACACCTATGGGCTAAACTTGAAAATTGGGACTGCCCTGGAGACCTTTTGGAAGCTACAAAAGCTCTGTACTCGGAAACCTCAGTTCGAATAATTGTCTCGAAGGGTGGGGATACAACAGAGAAAATCCTGACGTCAAAAGGCATCAAACAGGGCTGTGCGCTTGCTCCCTTTCTGTTCATCCTGTACCTAGCGGACATAAAAGATTCACAGGAAAGAATTAGAGTTTCAAAGGGTCTGACCTCCCCTGGATTCTCTATGTGGACGACATTGTTTTCATCGACTTAACGGCAATCGGACTCCAGCGCCGAATAGAGGAATTCAAGGCTTACCTTGATACAAATAGAATGAAAATCAATGCCGATAAATCGAAGATCCTCGTTATGCAATCTGCCTTAGGGAAAAGGAAGAAAAAGAATGTCTTCACATGGAGATTTGAGCATCAGGAGCTGAAAGTAGTGGATACAATAACCTATCTTGGGGCCAAAATCAACAAAAATATAAATTAACAGGTCCAAATCAATTTCATCAGAGAATCAGGGGAGAGCTCTTCACCGGAGATACGGCACTTACTCCATGTTACCGATCATCTCCTTTTACAAGCAAAAGGTTGTTCCTATTTTGACCCATGGTGCTGAGACCTGTCTAAACTTGGCATGGGCTGAACGGGGGAAGCTGGAAGCCTATTTCTGGCAGAAAATTCTAAGAATACCAAATTGCCTAAAAGTTGAAACGATCAGACACGAGTTAAGGCTACAATCCATGGTCTCGACAGTCCTATGGAAAACCATCTCCCTTTATCGCAAACTTTTTTTGGATCCACCTCCGATTGCATTTGAGATAGTGGCAAATCCCGGAAACAACAAGCCCGAAAAAATCTTGTGTAAGTGGAAACAGCAATGTAACGACCTAGTACAACAAAACAATATCCTAACAGAGACACTCAAGGATAATCCGGAAAAGGCTAAGAAATTGCTACGCGAGAAGGACTGGATAGATACGGACACGCAAAAGGCGCAAAATATCTCCTGCCATAACATTATATGGGAAAGGAAAAACAAAACCATCCCCCGCCATATCTTACAAGAAATCCATCATCTCAATACAGGAATCTTTTGATTTGGTGCAAACTCAATCTACTGCCGTCAAGAGAAGTGCAGTATTTAAGATAACAGCTCACGATTCAAGATGCGGGCTGTCGCTTTTATAGGAAATCAGAAATCTTGGAAACTATGAGGCACCTGACACTTTCCTGTCCGAGATTCCAAAAAATAAGGACCATTTATCTGAATAATTCCACGGGACCTTTGGATGCCAAAGTTGAGGAAGAATGGTGGGAGCGTCTAATGACAGTCGACAAACTTGGACAGACTTTGAATGCCTTAAAATTGGTGGAACAAATTTTCCTTTCTCTCTCGGAAATCAAGGAACAATCCCCTGAAGAAAAGGAGAATCTGGAAGACTTTAAAGAGGCTTAAAGGGCCAGATGATACTGGAATTTGGAATCTTTTTTATATGTTATAGGTTGAAAAATGTATTCGACCAATAAAACAAAAAAACAAAAATAATAAAAATTCCATCTGTGGTAATAGCTGTGGTGTAAATTTGCAGGTGAGCATTGTTTCTTTGGAGCCAACTATTTCCGGCTCTGCACATGTATGACATTTGTCCTGTAGGAGTTGGAGACTAATGAATATAAGGGGTATAACAATTTATGAGATAATTTACCTTTGCCCTAATTTGATCTCCAGCCTTGTCCAAGTGTAGGTGAAAAGTAGAAGGCCGATTTCCAGCAACCATGGACCTGTCAGTTCTGCAACTATGACTCGCCCATAACTACAACAACAAAATTCATTGGGTCAAACCATTGATCTATCTTGAAGGGCTGCACACAAAGCATACAAGCAAAGGATCTGAAGCCCGGCAACCAAATCCAGTATCAAAGCGGGCATGTTTCCCTGCATGAAATTGTCAGTTGAGCAGAGAAATCAGAAGGTTTGCATTCTTTGTGCCAACCCACACAAACCACTTGCGCCTTAATTGCTGCACCACACCCTTTAGGCTTCAAGCACTTCCTTATAGGAAATGTCATGTAATCATTCCTGTAGGCTCTGAGAGAGATCCAGCCAGTCATGTAGCAGGCATGCCACCTGATGTACGTGCAGAATCGCTGGGCATCATCATGTGCATTGGAACACCCATCCAATTATTTTGAGGATCTGTCAAAAATGAGTTGGGCGACTAAAGAACTGACTCTAATAAGGGAAAAGTGTGAAAAGGACATTGGCTCACCGGAGCCCGAGGAGTGGGTAGAAGCGTTAATGTTACCTTGAGAGATAGGGATATCGGCCAGGTACTAGCTTATGCAATATAAGATATTGCACCGTGTGTATTATCCTGAACAGCACTGGTTAAATGGAGCAAAATATATAATGATAATTATTTTATGGTGTGCACGACCAGGGAGTAATTTTTTCCATACTCTAGGGGAATGTGAGCGGATTCAAGTTGTGCAGGGGAAGTGTATAGATAGTTGACTGCGGTACTTGGCTCTGAGGTGCCTAGGATCCAAAACTGGTGCTGCTTGGAATATGGGGAAGGCTGGGTTGACTAAATATGAGAGAGTATGTTTGTCTGTAGTGATCGGGCTACTGAAAAGGATCATTGCCGCATTGTGGGGCTCAGCAGATAATCCACACATGAGTCGTTGGATGGCCGAAGTAGGCAGGTGTAGGACCCTGGAGAGAACAGTGTATAATGCCCAGGGTTGCTGCTAAAAATTTCAGAAGGTATGGGGCAGGTGTGGAGGAGGGTTGAGAATTATCAATCCCTTAATTTTGTTTTTCACCAATTGTCTTATAAGAGTCCAATTGTGTCTCTTCTTTTGCAGCCACTGCATGTATTGTATCCATCGTATAGTAATATCCAACTAAGCAATGGTATTTGTTTTTTATGATGCTCTTATTTAAAAAAAAAACGTTTAACAAAAAAATAAATCAGTCGGGTGTTTTCAATCGTTTGGCGCAACAAAAGGTTGAGAGCTATGCATTAAAACATTTCAGGTAACCTAGAAAATAGACGCATGTTAGCCAATGTGTCTCAGCTGCATTACAGTCCACTGATGTGATAGGGGAACCACAAATTCCCATCACATAAGTAGCTTTGAAACAAAGAGAATTGTTTGGGCATGTCAACGCACTGTCACAATACATGCTAATCAGATATCTTAGCAATGGACAAAAATAAGCAATGGCTATTGACTTGAGGATACGATACTCTATAGTTCCTTGTAAATATGGGACATTCTGGGGCAAAAGAGCATTAATGAGGCAGGCCGAGCCCATCGCTAACCTGTGGTGTAAGCCCCGACTTCCAGACACTTCTCCCTTGTCTCATCACCCCCAACCATACTGATGAACCTATTTTGCAAAGCCCTACTTGCCCAAAACCCTATTGTTTACATCAAGTATGCCAGAATTACAACACCCCTTTGATCAATGTTAGGTTAGGTTATTTACTGGGGCTTATACCACGTCCCCACTTAATGGTCTCTAGGCGCCCTGCCGGATCTGAAAAGGAAGGAGCGCTGAGAGGGCAGAGAAGGAGAGCAATCCGGAGGGAGGCTGAGGAGATGTGGCAGTAGGAGGGAGAGGAGAGAGGAAGGAGAAACTGGAAAGAGGGAATGAGTGTGGAAAGACCTCAAGAGGAGAGTAGCATGTGGAGGAGGAGGTGAAAGGAAAGCAGAAATTGGGATGGCCTGTGGAGAGGAGAAGAAAGTAGAGGAGTTGAAGAGAAAAGTGGAGAGTGAAAAGCTTAAAAAGGGGAGAAGAGGAGATGGCAGTGCAAAGTCAGAAGAAAATGGAGGATCTGGAAGAGAGGGGAGTACACGGAGGGAAGGAGACAGTACAGAAGGGTGAAAGGATAGAATCAAGCAGGACAGGAGAAGAAAAGCTAAGTGAGAAGGTGAAGCAGGCCAATTCGCCAAGGGTTTAGAAAGGTCCTGCAGAAGGGGCACCCAACCATTTTGTGCTGGCAACGATTATGGCAGTCATCTCCCTGTACTCTGGGTCTCGCAATCAATGCTCCTCGGACCCAGTGAAATATGGAAAACTGGGTCCAGGTGCGCCATTGCCTGGATTAAATCCCAAGCTCCTTTAGACCCCTAGGTTAAGTGGGTCGCCTAGAAAACTCTGCATCCTGATTACACGGACGATGGTGAAAATAAACAACCAAGCCAATGAAAAGTGCCGACAATACTTAAAATCCTATTGGCTTTGAGTAATTTTCATTTTACTGTCAGGATGCGGAGCCCAAGGGAAGCAGGGGATGGACTGATGACCTACAGTCTTCAAGATAGCTGGAATTGCTCCATTAAAAATCTTCTGTCATTTACCCAGTCCACCGCCAGCCATGGGCCTGCTTGTGTTATAAATACACCTGAATGAATCCTAATTCTGGAGCCCTGATTGTCTGTTGACGGCTTATGGTTAACCCATCGATTTCAAATGCATTGAAATGCATTTCCATCGATGCAAAAGCATCGAATGCCTTTCCATCAAAATGCTCTTTTACATGTAAAAGTGCATTTCCATCGAAACCAGTCCATCGAAATTCTAAATGGACAAGTTTAGATGGGTATGCACTTTTAAATGTAAAAAACAGCATTTCACTGCATTTTTTGTAACGTTAAAACATTACATGGAGCTGTTCAGTGCTGAAATCTTCAAAGGATTTTAGCACTGGCCAGCTTCATGTAACGTTCCATTTTTTGGGGGATCCCCCAACTCCCAAAACACCCCCAACCCTAACCCTAACCCAACTCAAACCCTAAACCTAATTCTAACCCTTGCCCTACACCTTAATCTAACCCTAATTCTAACACTTGCCCTACCCCTTACCCTAACCCTAAATCTAACCCTTGCCCTACCCCTTACACTAACCCTAAATCTACCCCTTACCCTAGCCCTACCCCATACCCTAACTCGAATTTTAAAATAAAAAGAATCCATCAAATGTCTATCAAATTATATTCAATGAAAAGGCATTTCGATGGAAATGCTTTGCGCTGCATAGAATTCGATGGAAAGGTCTTCGATGCCTTGGATTTCGATGAAAAGACCAGATACCCTGTTGACCATGCCGACCATGAAACGATACAAACAGAATCTCAGAAAGTAAATAAATGTAATGGGCCTGTCTGGGTCTCCTTTGTACCTCTGCTGCCAAGGCCTGTTCTGTTAGGCCGCACATTCCATGGCCCTAACCTAGCAAAATTAAATGATAAACCACTAACAAAATTAACTCTGCAGAACACCTCCATTAATGGCATAATTACTTGTGTGTGTTACAAACTGGTCGTTAAGTGGGCCAGGGCTGTTATGACCCAATCCTTAAAGGGTTCAGAAATTGTCTGTGAGCTGGGGCTCTGCTGGAGATCGAACTCCTGACATCCTCAAGCTAAAATTCATTGAACAGAGTGGCAACACTGCTTCCTCTCCCCCTCCCACCCCCGCAGATCTCTCTAAACTACCTGTATAATTACATCATCAGTTTCGGATATTTGGAGTTACATTATTTGTTTTGTAATACTCTAAAGGGAAAATGATTACACTGTTTGATTTTTCAAACATTTCTATTTTGCAAAACATCGAGGCAATGAAACCTGCATTGATTTTTTTTAAAACTGTATTTTAATTTTAATATTTCTTTTTTATCCGATTTGCTGACTGCTGGTTAATTATTGTTTTATTTAACAGACCTTTCAAACTATATTTTACTTCCTTAATGGCAGATACAATAATGCAACTGTCTCTGTCAGGCCACTCCTACGGCGGCCTCAACTCTCAATATTGTTTTGCACCTCGTTAGGGGCCCCACTCGAAATCCTATCCCACTTAAAGTACTGATTACAAGCACGTCTGAACATGTACTGGTTGTCCGGGGGCACAGGTGGTTGGCATGAGAAATGTACATGACAGTATTATTCCACCAGTTTTGAGGCCATCCATCGCGGTGTCCTATAAAGGAACCACACATAGCGTACTCTGCTCCCAAAACCGCCCCCTGGCATAGCACTGCCCGTGTTTTTTCACGTTGCCCCCAAATCTGCCTTATGACACTCACCTGTTATCCAGAACAGCCCATGCCATTTCACAATGCCCCTTGAATTTCCATAGTCTACATCACATTGCCCACAGATTTCCACATATCACTCACTTTGACGCCAGAGTTTCCACATTACCACAGAATTGCCACATGCCACATCACATGTCCACAGAATGGCCCTTTGCCACTGGCAATGCCCCTACAAAAAAATGTGCCATTGCCCACAAAGATGGCTCGTACACCCAAAACACTGCCCCCAGAACCCCCGTCCCCTGTCCACCCTCACACCTGCAAACACACACACTGACAAAAGGTTTTTAATTCCTGTTCCCTCTGCCTATAATCAGGTGGCCAGCAGGGAGAGGTGTCAATCAAGGCTACCCCTGCTTTCTACTTTCAGGGCAGCTACATAAAGCCCCTCTCAGCGTTTCTGTTTGTGCATGTTCTGCACATGCCTCACCAGAAACAAGATTTCAGTCCACAAAGCTATTCAATAGCCAGATCGGAGGAACGCATCACCCTATCTATGAATAGTTTGTGAATGGAGAAGAATGTAGCTTAGCAAGACACAAGACACTTAGCTTGCATGTAGCGTGTGTCTAGACACAGTTTGCGCTGCTCAGGCCTTGGTGTGTGTGTGTGTGTGTAGGTGTTTGTGTGTAGGTGTGTGTGTGTGAGTCAGTTCATAAACTCTGCAAAGCTTTGCCATCTCTCCATGATGGGGACTAGGGGCATGATCCCAGCACCCATTATGACCACTTGCTACTGAGCAGGTGTCCGCACTAATCATGTGGACATCAACTCTTGGTTTAGTTAACCCTGCTTGACCAGTAAAACTAATGGACTTCATCAAAAGAAAAAAAACAGCAATATAGACTCATCCCAGTTTTGATGGTGTATGTGGGACCTGCTGTTGAAGGGTAATTAGAGCACTTGTGCCCCCCCCAATATTATCTATCCCCCGGATATGGGAAAGTATGTTGAAGATGGTCATGTCGTAATGTGACTAGTACTGCCCTCCTACATCGTTATGTAGGTGGCCTTCAGTTTGGGCCACATTGCAAGAAAATGGACGTTAGGCTAGGGAGGGGGGTGGTAACTAAAGGGTCACGTGGGTCGGGGTTTTCAGCAGTTAAGCCATTATATGGTAATTAATAAAGACGTGTTTAGAACCCCTAAGTGTCTTCGTATTTATGGCCTTGTCAGAGCCTGGCCTGATGATCCGTTCGTAGAGCCCTGTGCCTTGCCTGCTCAAAGGGGCTCTCACAGCTGGCGACGAGGATCCGCGCGAACGAGCCCAGCACCATGTCCAGAGCTGGTGTGCCACACGTGTGAGGGAGGAAACAGATGCTGACTAGAAGCGTTGGCCGTGGACTAGTGAGGAAGCTGACAAGGAGGATGCTGACGGGCACTTGTTGGCACGCCTCCACATCCTGTCAATCACATGCAGAACCACAAGTATTTTTAAAGATAATAAATACTGGAAGCCCGGCACCGTCATAATATATATTTTCATGCACCCGCTGAGTGCACGCATCCTCCTCACACCCACAATTCAAAAAAAGGAAAACAGGGGGGGAAATGGAGCATGCTGGAAGCCCAGCACCGTTAGAAGAAACAAAAATTACCATATAAACGCGGCACGGCGGTCCAGCCTCACGTAAGTGAAGCACAACATATCCTAAGAGGATAAAAGGGACATGATGCTGAACATAAGCCTAGCACTAATTTCACAGAGTCCGGCAGCGTAGCCTAACCTTGTGCAAGTGAAGCACATAAATCAAAACCTGACATGCCAATTGACAGCGTCCAAGCATTATTAAAGCCAATATAAGGCATTTCCACAGGAAAACAAGGCCCTTGTGGCCAAATAAATATACCACTGACCAGGGAAAAGGAAAAAAAAGAACAGTGGACCATAGAAAGAGACACCATAGAAGTGGACACACCACAGGTAAACTGTCAAACAGCATAGCTCTTAGCATTCAAATAGGGGTCTTCCATTGTCACGCCAACCCACGCTAGCACATCCTTGAGGAACCCAGCCACTCACCATGTCTGAGAAAGATCCCATGTCCACATCAGGGGCAGGCCCCTCAAATGAGACACCATCCTTTACAAGCGGAGGGCACTGAGTATTACATTTACCCATGACTTAGACATAAGAGATACCAGTAATTTAGGCCCACGATGGGCGACCTGGCTACGTGATTTCAATTTCTACATAGGGGCCATAGGACTTAAAGATGACACCAGAATCAAGAACACGCTTTCCATGGCAGTGGGTCCTGCAGTCAGAGATATTGTAGGAGAATTAATCAATCTTGACACCACCTCATATCAAGAGCTACACACCAAATTAACGGAATACTTCACTCCACTCACTAATGTGGATTATGAAAGACATATCTTTCACACTACACGCCAAGAGAAAGGAGAATCATTATACAACTTTGTAATGAGATTACGCATTAAGTGGAAGCACTGCAAATTCCATCGATACTACAATGATGAAGTACTCCGATCCCAAGTAATAGCTGTGTGTGACTCTCAAAGTTTTCGTAAGAAGCTTCTGGAAAAACAACAGTTGTTCGGTGAAATTCTCCCCCGGGCACGCATGGAGGCAGCAGTGGAATCTCAATTGGACAATTTAGGCAAAGTCACCATACAGGCAAAATCCACTGAGCAAGAAGCTGTTAACAAACTAATCTCTTCAGCCAACTCATTATCAAGACTCACTGAGGCCACATGTTACAGGTGTGGGTATGAATACCCTCACACGGGAGAGTGCCCTGTACTGGGACAGAAATGTGCTGCATGTGGGGGTTATGACCACTTCAGGGCCATATGCAAGAATGCCCCAATCCAGCCCACCTTCCAGAGAAGTTTCAAAGAGCCAAGAAAGTTGGCACCAACAAGCCCGCGTGAAGGAGGCCCAGATACAGACCTTAGGTGGCAACAGCAAGAAATAAGGGACACTAAGAAAACATACTCAAGAGAAGAACACAGGCCGTCTGACACCACCCGACGCAGCAGGCGCTGGCGCTATGTCCCTACATCGAAATGAAGTCACCTTCTAGTAGTGATTCGTCTTCTTCAGCAGGAGAGGACCAGCGGAAAAAGGGAGATGTATGGGTCTTAAATAACAGCACTGCAACACAGCATAGCCCTGTTCTTAGCATACAAGTTAATGACAATCCCTTGGATTTTCTCATTGACACTGGTGCCACAGTCAATATAATTAGCGAGGAAGCCTACAACACTCTCCCAAATGCGGAAAACCTCAAGAAGGCCATGGTGGACATATACCCACATGGCTCCACCACACCACTGCCCTGCAAAGGTGTCAATTCGGTCACTTGTGCCCACAAATCCCATGTCGCAAAAGTACAAGTACATGTCCTCAAGACAGAAGCAAAAAGCGGTTGCATGCTCAGTTTTAAGACTGCAGTAGACATGGGACTAGTTCATATCATGTATCAACTGATGTCTCACAAGTACTTCTCTCGACCAGAAGACATCGAGGTGACCTTCCCAAAATTGTTAATAGGGCTAGGGAAGCTAAAGAACCGAAAAGTCCAGCTTCATATCAATCCTGAAAAAAAGCCTGTTGCCCAACACTACCGAGGCATACCTATTAATATACAAACTCAGGTGGAGGATGAAATTAACAAATTAATAAAGCAGCATGTCATAGAGCCTGCAACTGGTCCCACTCCGTGGGTGTCTCCTATAGTACCAGTTCTGAAAAAACCAGATGGTTCCATCATGTTATGTGTGGACATAAGAAGGGCAAATAAGGCCATAGAAAGAGAAAGACACCAGGCACCACGGATAACAGATATCACTTACTGCATGGTGTCAAGTTCTTCTCAAAACTAGATCTTACAAAAGGATATCAGATCGAAATTGCACTGGAGTCCAAGTACATCACCTCTTTCGTCACTCATCTGAGCCTACTCCAATACAAGAGGCTCAGTTTTGGCATCTCGTTGGCTGGAGAGAAATTCCAAGAGGAGATCCACAAGGTCATCCGCCATGTCCCGAACTGTCTGAATTACTCAGATGACTTATTAGTTTATGGCAAATCAAAGGAAGAACATGATGCAGTCTACATAAAGTCTGTGTGGCGCTCGAAACAGCAGGATTTACACTCAATCGAGCAAAGTGTGAATTCAGAAAAGAATCTCTTAGGTTTTACCGACACATATTTTCTGAAAGAGGAATGAGACCAGACCCTGAAAAAGTTGCAGCCCTTAATTCCGCCCAACTGACACAAAATATATCAGAATTACATTCCTTTCTTGGACTGGCAAGTTATTGCTCCTGATATTTACAAGAGTATGCAACAGTAAGCAATCCTCTATGCCTACTCACATGGAAGAACCAACCATTCCAGTGGTCATTAGACTGTCAAAGTGCCTTAGAAGCCATTCGGGATAACATTGCCAAAGCAGATGACATGGCATACTTTGACACAG
The DNA here is from genome assembly GCF_040938575.1 of Ambystoma mexicanum. NCBI lineage: Eukaryota > Metazoa > Chordata > Amphibia > Caudata > Ambystomatidae > Ambystoma > Ambystoma mexicanum. The sequence goes on along the minus strand of NC_090934.1, from coordinate 1,264,135,568 downwards.
ACAGGAAGACCAAAGTAGTTGTAGATGTCAGCCCAGTTGGCCTGGGTGCCATATTGACACAATGTGACACTGCAGATCCCTCTGGAAAACTTGCAGTGGCATATGCGAGCAGAAGCCTAACAACAACAGAACGGGCCTACTCTCAGGCAGAAAAGCAAAGCTTAGTGGTAGTGTGAGCCTGCAAATATTTCTAATATGGCAAAACATTCACAGTCATCACTGATCATCAAGCACTTCTAACAATCTTTGGTGACCCCAAGGCAAGAATGCACCTGAGACAGCAAGATGGGGACTACGTCTTCAAGACTACAAATTTAACATCATACATCGCGCATGGAAAGAAAACAACCTGGATGATTACCTCTCAAGACACCCTGCAGGCCCACCCCAAGCGGGTCTGTCTATAGCCGATAACTACATCAACTACATCATACATTATCTTCAACCACTACCGGTAAAATGGGCCACCATTCAAAAAGAATCAGAAAATGATAAAGCCCTCGCTATAATGACTCATTGCATCCAGACTGTCAGGGTGTCACACGCCAAGCAACAAACCAGACAAGAACAAGCAACTGTGAAAGATGACATTATAGCTCTGGAACTTGTGAAAGAGGAGCTAACGGTAGTTGATGACTACATTGCGATGAAAGGTTCTAAAATTGTCATCCCATCATTGCTACGCGAACGTGTTGTTGCGCTAGCACACAAAGGTAACGGGGAATAGCTTCCACGAAATGCCTCCTGCGTGAGAAGGCATGGTTTCCTAAGTTGGACACTCTGGTGGAAGAAGTTGTTGGCATGTGTGACCTGCGTGCACTAGTAGCTCCTCCGCTGCACCCAAATCCGCTACAGCTGTCAACGTTTCGTGGAGGTGTCTGGGAAGAGGTAGCAGTAGATTTTTTGGATCACTGCAAAATAGAAAATACATACTAGTACTCATCGATGAACACTTTCGCTTCCCTGACGCACAACTTATTAATTCCACTGCACTGACGTACGTCGTTCCAACACTAGACCGAATGTTATCCACCTATGGAATACCAAAGGTCCTGAAATCAGACAATGGACCCCCATTTACAAGTCATGATTTCGAGAACTTCACCAAGTATATGGGGATCCTACACTACAAGATAACACCACAATGGCCTCAGGCCAATGGGATCATCGAACGATTCATGGCCAACATCAAGAAGTATTTACAGAAAACCAACTTGATCAATAAACCCTTTGTGCAGTCACAATATCAGCTGCTACGTGAATATCGTCACACACCTCATAGCACCAGCGGAATCAGCCCTTCTGACCTCATGTTTCGACGAGTCATAAGAACCAGACTGCCAGAAGTTCAGAATCGAAAGCAAATCACTCCTCTCGAACAAGTCAAGGATTGTGATCAGGAGCAGAAGGAGAGAATGAAGGAGAGAGCTGACACCCGAAGGGGAGCACAGGAGTGCAAGGTAGATCTAGGAGATCAGGTAGTGGTGTGTCAGCTGAGCGCCCGGAAGGAAGACTCAACATTTGCCCCAGAGATGCTGGTAGTGACTGCCAAAAAGGGCAACATGGTAACAGCCAGTGGAGATCACCAACAAGAGATAATGAGGGACTCATCTCGCTTCAAGAGACTTCAACGATGCATACCTGAGAAATGGGTGCTGTCAAGTGACAGTGCTGATGGATAATTTTCAGATGACTCGTATCAAGGAGACAGGGAACCTTCTAAAGATGAAGACCAGTGCAGAGGAGAACGTTCACCCACCCAAGAACTTCCTTGCCCGAGAAGGCCTCAACGAAGTTGCATAAAACCCCTTAGGCTGATTGAAGAAATGGGGTAAAAGCGTGGGCGAGGCTGTACTCCAAAAAGGGGGGAGATGTCACGTCGTAACGTGACTAGCATTGCCCTCCCATATCATTATGTGAATGGCCTTCAGTTTGGCCACAATGAAAGTAAAGGGATGTTGGGCTAGGTAGGAGGGCGGTAACTAACGGGTCACAAGGGTCAGGGTTTTCAGCAGTTAAGCCATTATATGGTAATTAATAAAGACGTGTTTAGACCCCCTTTGTGTTTGTTTTCGTGTTTATGGCCCTGTCAGGGCCTGATGATCCGTTTGTAGAGCCCCGTGCCGTAACTGCATAAAGGAGCTCTCACAAAGACATACATATTTTAGAGGCGAAACCTTATCAATGGCTAGCAACAACGAGGCTCAAGAGTAGAACAGTTAGTAACATTTTGGATGAATAGATCCTGACTTTCTTGTTAAGACATAGTTTAAAAAGCTCTCCAGAAGCCTTGGTCCAACTCAATCTTAGTGATTTCAATACCTCAACAGTGGTGTCCAAGACAGAAAAGATCCTCTACTGTATGTCTTAGTGACTCATGTGGGTTCCCAGATGTTCAGTACTCACATGATTCTTCACCATTGATCATGCTGGCTAGGGTGGGAGCAGAGACGTCTTTATGAGAGGCCAAAATGGGCACTTGCCCTGAGCACTCCCCTTGGAGAGTGCGTCACAATGCTGCCTGATCTAAATATGTCAGTTCCCATTGTTTACTAATCTTGAATAGGAAATGGCAGGATATTTTATGGCATGCTGCTTAGACTATATAAACATTTTCTATCTATTGTTCACAAATAAATTCTGCTCTGATCTATTCATCCTGAAATGCTGTGTTCAGTGTGGTATAACAAGTGTGTGCTTCTCTACAGCACAACTCCTGTAACATTCTCACCTTTGTGTGGGGATGATATTGATCATGTGCAAAAGCCAAAGTTGAAATACATATTGATAAATTTGAGTTCAATAATATTTCGGAAGATGGCTCAGTGTGTTAAGCACTCATTGCAAAGGTCTGTGTTGCAATGCAAGATTACAATACTAAATTCCAGCAAAGTCAGCTTAGCCTTTCCTATGTCTGAAGTTGATAAACCTGCATGTATATGTACTTTGATTTGTAGCACTACAGTGTCTATTATCAGCAATGTGACTGCATCAGATAGTGGTTGCAATAAAAACTAAAATAGCATTAGTATTGGTGGTCTAGAAATTAGTTTGTTCGGGTGATGAGCATAAGTGTTAGTCCAAGAGGTGATTTCACACAAAAAAGGTTTTCTTTTTTGTACAACTGAAGGTTTTTCTGCACATGTATAAGTAATACATTTGAAAAGCCTTTTTTGGCATATTTAAAGCTTTAAAATACAAAGGAGAAACCCAGGTGAAATATTTTAAGACATCAATTAGTATGCTGTTACTTACATGATTCACTTGATGAGAGAGAGACAATGAAGCTAGAATCATTCCCATTTTGCATAATACGCTTCTGTAGCATTTTGTTTTTAAAAATGGTCATGTTAGGTTATGTGGTTTTTATACTTTCCAAGTCAGTTCTATAAACTAGGATTAATTTAGTTCATGGAAAGAGCTGAAAAAGAAAGTGGTAAAGTGCATAAATTGCAGAGTGGACACAAATCCCAATTTCACTGCGTAACCGATGTGTGATCCTGGGTATCTCATTTAATCTTGTATCACCTAGCCTGTAAATTTGCCAGTCTCCAACGTTTTCAAAATTGTCGCACTTCAGAGTTGATTTGTTCTCAGGGTATGACGTTCAAAAAGCCTCACTCGTGGTTTCACTGGTTATAGTGTCGCTTCCTGCATAATAATAGTGACCATTGATATGTTGCACACCACAAGCCACTTCTTTCTTTGCTCTCGAATATATCGACACTACTCGAAAACCATGTTCCTCTTCGAATGTCAGTCTGTCTGGATATGGACACCTTCCTAGTAGCTTTTAATCTTCATCCACTTTCTTTGCTATGGTATGTGTAGATTTCTCCTTGCTTCCAATTGGTCTTCTCTATCCATGCTTGCGCATTTTTGCATTCCGCGAGGAAGCTAATCTGAGTCATCTGTCTTTTCTGGATTATAAACAGCTTGTTCTTACAATCTCTGTCCTGCATTTATACTATGGCCGGTATACCTTCATATTCATGAAAAGGGTCCTTTACTTATGCTAGGCTACAAACACCCTTGTCATGGAATGCTAATGTTGCCCTTGAAATGCTACTTGTTTATCATTCTGTTACAGCAAGGGGACTGAAAGGGAGTGCCCATGATTACTTGGATTCTGCGAAACAACATATCAATGTATGGGTTGTATTTGCAATGAGTGGGGCGAAACTAGATATTCTGGATCCCTTAATTCCTTTGGTTCAGTGGAGGGTGGCCCCAAAGATGTCCGTGCCCCAGACCCCAAAAGTACTTAAAATGGCCCTGAATGGAAGCTGAAGTCCAAAACATCTGAAGGGCCACAACATGAGTAAACCTGATGAGTAGCACCTGTAATCGGTCGCGGGAGCCCGAGTATAACTAAGCTTTCTAAGAAAGCATGGGATGAAAAGTAATTGACATCTTCTAGGTGACCGGTTAAACCAACCATACAGATCAATTGGGTAGTAGCTGTTTCATCCTTCCTAATTATGGGGCAGCAGCAATCTAGGCTGCAGGACGTGGACCAATGTTGATGCTTTAGTCACGCAATCACGCAGCTGTCTAAACCAGCTGGTTAGCAGTAGAATTGTCGATTGGCCCCTCACCGTACAAGATGAGGGAGGCGGGGAACACTGGATGCAAACTATACCAAAATAGCTAAAATATAAAGCTTACTGCCCTTTCATGGTCACCAGGCTATTTTCTGGGACGAGCACAATGTACTGTACATGTAACGCTCTGACCAATAACTACACACATATCTGCATCTGGCCACCGTGAAAGTGGATCTGTTTCCAAGGGGAAACGTTTGAAAATTCTCCATTTTACCTGCAGATGTTTATGCAGCACTGATTCTAAATCTACGGGCCCCCCCAAACCTGGCACCTATTCCAGTCTGACTAACTATTCGCAGAAAGCCCATGCTCACCCGAGGAAGTGTTGGGATACACAGTGTTCACCATTCGGTGTCCAGTGCAGCATATCTCTGCAAATTTTGTGGGACTTCTGTAAATCAACGCTCTGGCATTTTGCTTCAATTTGCAGGGGCTCTGTGTTCTCACAAGTGTCCTGATGTTTCACTGCGCCTGCGTGGAATCTGTTCAGTTCTCGTATTCCTATTGGTAGGAGTCACCCCCACCAAAGTGTGCGTCACTTCATTTGATTTCCTTCTTCAGGCAGATCCATGCATTTTCAGCCTTTTGGCAGGACATTTTTAGCAAAGTATGACTTCATGCAAATGTAGGTGTCTATGTTTCTTTTGAATTTTCCCAGAGTGGTAGTGCACCCAGACCTACAGATAAAGGGTGTATCAACCACTTTTGGCTTACTGCACAAAAACCCAGACTCGCTTATAGTGGAAAAGGTTGCTTTAATGTGACAGGCCAAATCTTACAAATAACCGCTTACCTGGCTCCCTGGCCTTACAAACTAGCACAATATTTTATACAACCAATTAATAATTCAACAACTTTAATTTTCCCCAACAAATAAATAATTAAATAGTTCCACTTCCTCCTTAACTATCCCTTAGTCTCTACCATCTCCTTACCACTTCTCAAGGCGTCCCGCTTTCTCCCCGGGGCCATGCTCCTCCAGGTTCAATACCTGTTCCCCCGGGGTAGACCATTTGTGCAAACAGCACCACCCCCATCCTTTCCCGCGTCATTCCCCCATTGTGCTTCCCTCCCCCCACATCTAAAGGGGCCATGTCCCCGGCAACAGAAAAACCCTCCCTTCTGCCCCACCCTCCACCATTTCTTTCGACTTCCAACTCCCTACTATATCTCTCACCAACCATGTCAAATCCGTCAAATAATAACTATTTCCTAAAACTGACAAGTGGACACCATCCTCTCTGAATATCATGAAGCCTTCATAAACTATCTCTTTGTGGTCCAAAACCTTTACCGCCGCCGAGGCACAACATTTTTCCATCTCTCTGTTTATCCCCTTCCTTGCCCGCTCCATCGCTCCCTGACCTCTCTCTCCCCTCCAAACTCTCCGCGGCAACAACTTAGTCCAAACTACACATGCTTGAGGCCACATTTCTCGGACCCATAACAAATCCCTTTTCATTTTTCTAAGAAGAGCCACATCTGTATCTCTTACCAGGTCATTTTCCCCTGCATGAATGATCACCCCCTCTGGAGACCCATAGCGTTCCCTCAGCCCTGCCAACATAGGCAGTAGCTGATCCCAGCGAAGCCCCCCCAAACCGGACCATTTTACCAATACCTCTTTATAGCTGCAACCCAATTGCCTGCCAAAAACCCTTTTTTCTGCTTCCTTCCCCAACCACTTAACAATGGAATGGCCCACTATCCAAATCTGCGCCGTCTCCCCCGGCCTCTGAGCACCATCTGAAAAAGAAATTACAAAATCACTTACAAATCACAACCATCCTACCACATGGAACTCTCCTAGATCCTCTGAAAACGTCTTTCAAACGTCCTCTTTACCCAAGTCCCTGACGTACCCTTTGTATCTCCCGGACTTCCAACGCCCCAAACTTTTCACCTTATCCTCCGATAAGCCCAGCCTACTACCCTCAGATGCTGCACCCATCCTAAAAGAATGAGTTCCAAACTCCTCCGCCTTTTACCCTACCGCTTCCAGAACCTTTCGTAGTACCCCCAAAACTTGCGCCACTGATACTGGCGCCCCATCCTCCTGCTGAAAAACCAAACCTGTCCTCCCCCCACAACGCTCATTCCACACCAAACCTGTCTGAACCGGGCATAAATTCTTGCTCCCCCGTCCCAGCAAAACCCAAGAGCCCTTTCCTTTTTGATCTGTCTTAGACCTCTTAATCTTGATGTCCAAACCTAACTCTGTAAAATGAACGTTATCCCTACGCAGACCACTCACCCCACTTTTTCCCCCCACCAACTCAGAAACCCTAAAGGCCCCAAAAAATAGCCATGTAAAACAAGTCGCAAACAACTCTCCTTCCCAGGCCGGCCAGCAAACCCTAGCCCCACAGCCTGGCACAACCTTGTTAGCAATTCCGCCGATACCGGTCTCCTCTTATCCTTTTCCTTCTTACTTTCCCTTGCCCATCCTTCCAACATCCTGTTTGCCATTTCACCACCGCTCGGCTGAAAACCCCAAAACCACTTCCCATAGTAAGCAATCCCTGCCAATTTCCCTGTTATAGTTGCCATAGACCAGCCCCTATCCATGCACCTCAAGAGGAAGTTAGTGACATCATCCCTTCTCCGTTCTTCCGCATCACCCCTACCCTTCCAACTCCAAGCTCCCCCTCCTATGAAATCCTCCCAAGCTCTCCTGTATGCCTCTCTAGATGCCGGAGCAAGCAAAACCTCCACCAAAGCACGCGCTCTCAGCTTCCTATCTTCCACAGCTCCTCCGGAATCCGCTGCCCCTCCAGATCCACTTCTGGAGCCAATCCATGGAATTTCTGCCATTGAAAACGAGATAATGCATCAGCAATGCCATTATCCTTCCCCGGCACATGTGTTGCCTTAAACACCACATTCCATTCCATGCAACGCAGAATGAACTCTCTCATCAGTCTCGCCACCTTCTGATCCCTTGCCGACTGCCAGTTCACTACATGAACCACGCATTTGTTGTCAATGTTGAAATTCACTTTCTTGTTTTGCAAATCCTTCCCCCACAACTCCAATGCAACCAGCAAAGGAAAAAATTCAAGGAATGCTATGCTCCTTCCTTCCTTCAACCAAAGCGATTGCCACTTTCCTCCCCAGAACACTCCGAAACCCCCCGCACCTGCTGCATCTGAGAATATCTGCACCTCCTATGACACCGGATCTCCCTGCAACCACATGGACACTCCGTTAAAGCTCTCCAAAAAACACAACCAAATCCTACAATCTTCCCAAACTGCACCTGATACCCTTACCCGATGATGTGGGTACTTCGCTCCCACCATAGACCGCGCCATGTTTCTGCAAAAAGTCCACCCTGGAGCCACCACCTTGCATGCAAAATTCAAATGCCCCACCAATCTCTGCATTTCCACAAGCATCATCTTCCTGGCCCCCACTGCTTTCTCCAGCAAGCCTACCAGTTTGCTCACCTTGTCGTGCAGCAAGCGTGAGGTCATGGCCACTGAATCCAATTAAATCCCTAGAAATGTCAACACCACTGCCGGCCTTTCTGTTTTGTCTTCTGCTAGAGGCACACCGAACTCCCCCATCAAATCTTGAAAAAACTTTAGCATCTCCTCACACTCCCTCTCCCTGTCTGCCCCGCTAATGAACAAAAAATCATCTAGGTAATGCAGTACACCTTCCCAACCGGAACTGTATGAAAAAACCCACTGTAAAAAGGAACTGAAATGCTCAAACAAGGCGCAGGAAATTGCACACCCCATTGGCAAAGCTTTGTCAATGTAGATGCGGTCCTCAAATTGCAATCCCAACAACCAAAAACCCTCCGGGTGCACCCGCAACAACCTGAAAGCCGCCTTAATGTCACACTTGGCCATGAGGGCCCCACACCCCGCCTTCCTCACCAAATCCACGGCCTGGTCCACACTTGCGTATACAACCCCACACTCCTCAGGAGCAATTAAACCGTTAACAGACATGCCCGCGGGCCATGACAAATGGTGTATCAATCTGAATTCCCCCAGAGCTTTTTTAGGCACAACACCCAGTGTGGATACAACTAAATCACCCAGCAGATCATGAAATGGCCCTTCTATCCTCCCTGCCACTATTTCCTTGCCCATTTTCTGCCTTACCACCTCCACATTTTCTTTGGCCGACTTAAAATTTTTCGCCCACCGACGCACCCTTGGCTTCTGATAACCCAACCTGAACCCACGACAAAAACCCTCACTCAAAATCTGAGCCCTTCCCGGTCTGGATAAAATTCCAACCACCTCTCGAGCACATCCAATTTAATTGGAGTAAAAGACTTTCCCCACAACCCCTCTTCCGGATCCTCTCCCTCTCCCCCTGTCCCCTTGTTGGAAACACTGAGTGAGAGGGTGCTTCCCTGCCCATTTGCTGCATTCATGTCTGAATCTACATAAGTTCCTTGTGCAGCCGTCTTTATTAAATGCCCAAAATGCCGCCGATGGCTGCCCTCTACCTCCCCCCCTCCCCCTCATGGGCGGGGCGGCCAAGAAAGGGCCGGAAAGGTACAGGCAAACACTTGCTGTGTGCAATGTCGGGGCAGGTCTTGTTGGTGACATCCACTGCAGCCATAGATCCATGTCTATTTCCCCCCATACAGCCTGACTGTCCTCCGCCATCCTTGCTCTAAATTCTTCATCGTAACGCACCCACGCAAAGCTTCCAAAACTTGTAAATGCCTTCCTAATCACATCCATATGTTTTAGCAGGGCCATGCATCGCTCCAGAACTTTCTCACAATAGACGCTGGCGTAAATAATAAATGCCGACGTCCAATTTTCAATTGTCACTGGGACCCTTGGGCGCAAGGCCAGTTCTCTCTCTTCTTCCTTAGAACCCCCCTTAGCTCTCACTTCCCTATGAAGTATCTTGAAAACATCCACAAATTCCCCTGCCTGGATCTTATCCTTAGTCGCTGTCATCAAGTGTGCACCCAAAGGTTTCGTGATGCCCATGTAAGGTAGTTTTTTCTCCTTACCCTTCACTTCAACCTCTTTTTCTTTTGAAACCTGTCCCTCGAGCGCCAATGGCTCCATCACCTTGTCCGTTTGTACCTCCACCGAACAATTTCCTTTTTCACCCACGAAGGCTACCATAGCCTGTACACCAATCTCACTCCTTACCTCTTGCAATCCAGACCCTTCATTTCCTGCCCCCGTTCTTGTGTCACCCCTCTGCCATGCAGTTGACCAGTCCCTCTCCCGCTCACCTCTTTCCGCCCTGCCATCACCCGTCTGCGGCCTGGCCTCCACTCCGATACTCCTCATCTCTTTTCTTACTGGGCTCCTGCTGCGGGGACAAAACATGTCAGCAGTCTCACCCAGCCAATTATACCCCCGGCCTCTTGCCCCCCAACCCTCTTGCTCCTGTCTTCCACAATCCCACCTAAAACCCCTTCTTTCTCCCCCCCCTTACTGCCCTGTAACCTTCATCCTCCCACTGTCCCACGTTCACCACTCCTGAAATACCATTGTTGATGCAAGCTCATGCTCGGGCTAAGTAGATCCTCTTCTTGTGAGCACGGGGCGTCTGCCCGCCACTCCTTTGTCGCCTTCTCGGCGGGGCTGCAGAAACCCCTTCCTGGTCCTCTTCTCTCAGGCGTGGTGTGCAATCCTCCACCCTGTGGTCCTCATCGCTAGGGGCCGGGCTGCGCCCTCTAGACTGGCCTCACGCCGACCGAGGAGGGGCCGTTCCTAAACCCTCTCCATAGTCATCCTCTGGAACGGTGGGGGCTGCTCTGCGCCCTCCTCCCGAAATCCTCCCAGCCGTGGGGGGGGGCATTCCGCGCCCCTCCCTCATCTCACTAATTGATGGGGACCTCTCTCTCATCCTCCCACCTGCACTCTTCCGCAGGTATTTACCCCCCTTGCCCCTCTGTCCTGTCACCCCACTCTGCGCATCATCACCCCCATCGGCGCGGCTCCCTTGTCCTACTCCTTTTTGGACGCTCTTAACATCCCCAACCTCCTCCTGGTCATCATGCATCACAACCCTATCTTCCTCCCCACCCAAATGCACTTCTCCCCTGGATGCGCTCCTGTCAATCTCCCTCCTCATCTTCCTGCCCCTGGATTCCCAGACCTCCCCTCTACCAGCCACAGGGGTGCAAGCCACCACTGCCGTGAGAGCCCCATCTGCTGCTGCTCTATGCTGCGGCCTACCCCCACCTACCTCCCCCTCCCCTTTGACCTCAACCACCGCCCCTTCCAATTGGGCCTTAGATTCCCTGCTAATAATTTCTAGGGCCTCCCTCAGAGCCCTGGCATCCACCAAACTCTCCTTACTGGCTCCCTGACCCACCATGGTGCACCCAATAACATAGCAATACACTAAAATATGCCCCTTAAATAGTCCCTTACTGCACTAATACTCCAGAGCCAGTTGCCACTAACCAGGAATGCCCAAGAATAAAGGGGGCACGCCAAATAATATAACCCTAATGAAAAGAGATAAATAACTCTTCTTATATCAATAATAAACTAATGAAAAATGTATTTTAAATATTTTTTTAATATTTTTCTTAAACTGCTACCCTGTACCTGGTAACCCCTACCCTGGCTCAGAAAACGGACCAGAATGTCCAATAGCCCCCAGAACCAAGCTGCCTTTACAAAATGTGCAAACGCGTCATGAAAAAACACTGCCCCCTAGCTTAGCTGTGCAGAAAAGCACCGAAATGGCCAGAAACACAGAAAAGAGGTGCAGTCCCTTTTCAGGGATCCGCACTGACACCTCCGTCCAACGGCTGCTACCGAACCAAGTGCGTCGTAGCAGCAATGATATGAGCTTGTAGCCGCCTGCCCGCCACAAAGTACGCCAGGCTGGGGAGAGGACCTGTCTTGCGGAAACCCCCAGCACCCTAAACAGCGCGAAATAATGCGCGAGGGACACCCAGGGCGGCTGACAATATAACAAAACAAAAATCCCAAGAATGCCCGCCACGCTGAACTCCCCGTCGAACGTGCACTCCAATTTCCCAAGGCACGACAGAAAAATGCTGCACCCCAGAAAATAACACTGCCCAGCCCCAAATGATCCCAAACCCCCCCCCCCCGAACCTACGAAACTACCCAGCCGCACAAGACCCGACGGCGCCTGAAATGACTAAAGGTAAGATGAGGTACCTTATTTACAATAACCTCCAACTAAACAACTTTTTATTTTTTATATATGCTGACTTTCTACCGGCCCCTAACTATGCTACTAAACACCTCACCTCACACACCCCTGACAGGCCCAAATCAGGGAAGGCTCGGGAGCAGGCGACCAGGACTCTTCAATCTCACGCCCAAACCGTCGGCTGCTCCAGAACCTTCCCCGACCCTATAAATACCCTCCGGGGGCGCTCTACACGCAGGCCATCTTGCTGGCCTGTGCAGTGCCAAAAATCACCCCGGGGGAAACGCTTCGCGTTCCTGCCAGGGCCCCCCTTTTACTCCCTAAAAATATGCAAATACTACCACCCCAAAAATATAGGGAGTAAAAATACTGCCAACAAAAAATGGAAAACTGATACGTAGCTCCTTGTGCCTAGGCTCAGACTGACTTATAGGGCAATAGGTCCATGCCCAAACCCAAAAATCGAAATGCTCGTGTGGGCACATTTTTTGGGTCAATGTGAGCCAATTTCACATTTGCTTCACTCTGCAGCTAGTAGTTTTGACTAGTGTTTCTGACTAAATATTCTTTAAAATGCACAATTTCCATCACATTTGATCAAAAAACACCCCCTTGGGTACTATTCACACAGTGTCACAAAAGGAACGAATAGACATATGCAACTGTGGGCCACTTTTTCATTGGTGCCCGAGACAATGTTATGGCCCAGTCCGACCCTGCTTGAGCCCCTGCTTTTCGCCACACAGCTCCATGGATATGTTTGGACCAGTAGTGCACGTTGTACCACAGGAAGAAACAACTATCATTACTGCCTGATTGGAAGAAGTAAACATGCATTTTTCAATGTGTACGAATAACTAGGTGCAAAGGAATCATTATTATAAAAATATTTGCATTTTCTGGTTAAAACATATTTTTACTTGCTTATAAAATACTACCATTGGGAATTGGGCTTACATTTTTACTCCCTAAAAAATGTTACTACCAACTTAAAAAAAATAGGGAGTAAAATATTTCCACTTCAACATCTAATCTGGAATACTGAGTTCTCCTATTTAAAGACTTGCAAAACAGCCACGTGAAGTCACGAATATACTGCCCATGTGTTCTTTGTCTTAGAACATGGCTTACATGTTCCCAACCAGCACTGTAGCTAGAAGTCCCTACCACCCTGTTGCAATACAGAAAAATTATAAAGGTGCAGGCCAACAGCAATCCATAAGGACAGTGTGCCCAGTGTCAGAGGCGTCGCTAGGGAGGCGTGGGCGAAGGGCCTGTAGCCCAGGTCTTTGGGTTGTAACCCTGGATAGAAGCTCAGGGACTAGCTAGCCCCGACTTCCGACAATCCCGACATTAGCGTAGCCCCGGATCTTTTGCAGACCTAGCAACATCCCTGTCAGGTGCACCAGCTGCTAAGACTCATTCTCAAAGAACAATCTCATTATGCTATAAGGAGGGAACCTGTAACGATGATCCGAATACTCACTCTTGCCCGCAGGTTGCCAAATGCTGTTGAAGAGCACCTGGCTCATAGGAGCTTGTCATCACTTGCCACAGATGCCTGGTCATTTCACTGACGTCGACATCTATCCATTAAAGTGCTAGCGATTACGCTGAATTTCTCTGTCTTGCCTAATTCCAGGATGATCACTGACATCCTGTGGTCACAAAGCATCTGAACTGCTGATGCAGGAAGTCCCTGGCTGCCGGCCAAACCTTGAATCACCAGGTCACTTGTGTCAGCTTTTCTGATAAACCCCGCGAAAAGCCGATGGCACTTGTTTTGCAGCGTTTCTCTTCTGCAAGCAGTTCCTTAATCTCCTGAGTTCCCCTCCAGTTCCCTGATCTGACCAATGCTTTGTCAAGGTCCTGCAAGTGGAGATTTCACTACGAAAACTCTTGTTAAATAAACCAGGTTTTCCGAGTCCTCTGGTAGTTCAGGATTGCGGATGTCCTGGAGAAGAAACATACCATTCACTAGGGCCTTCTATAGCTTCATTTCGCACAGTTCACCGATATCCTTCTGCAGCTATCAATCGCCAGTGGTTATCAGTGGCAGATAGGAAATGCCTCTGGCTGTGCTCCAAATCATTGACTCATCCAGTCCCCTGGGTCCATTTTGGAGCTAAATCCCTTAAAACGATTGTTATAGCTTTTTCAGACGGTTCACCTTACCCTTGCATTCAGTTACTTAATCTCCCTGGATCCAAGCCAATTTAAGGCTTTAACGCCTCTTCAAGGTGTTCCATTGTATGCTGTAAGGCGATGCCTTAAAGCTGGAACAAGTTTCTCTGCAAACGACACAGTGACTCTTACAAATTGTAGCTATTTGCGGGAAATGCAAGCCAGCATCAGTTCTTAGAAGTCACTGCTTGCCGCGGGCACTGCCGCACTACTGGTTGCAGAGGCAGGGACACCATGCACAAATCCGACTCAGGATTATTTGCCATTTTGCAGTTGCAACATTTTGCTGCTCATGCAAAACATATGGGATTAAATCACGCAAATCAAGCGAGCAAATCACAGAGCACTATACAGAAAAAGGGACCAATCTAGAGAGAGGACAGTGAGGAGCGGAGGGGGGAGAGGATCTAGCAGGAGGTCAACACAGATCTGCTGCAGTGCAGCTCATTACTCCTTAGCACCAGCCACCGTTCCTCTGCCCCGATGAAGGGCTTCTTCTCTGCTAGGGCCTCTCTCTGGAACGGCCCTGCCGGTGACCATCAGCACCACCTCCAACCACAAGCCTTTCCATGAGCTCAGTGGTCTAAGTGAGCGGGAACAGCTGGGAGCGGTGTTCCACTACTTTTTTTTTTTTTTTACTCTTAACAGCTGCACTACTTTTTGCAACCATTTTCAACATTCCGCAGTTGTTCTTTGTGAAGTAAAAGTACACTTCCCCATTGTACCACCGGATATCAGCTAAACTGAAATCCGCTTCCACTACCTTGGCACTGCATGAGCTCCTGAAAACGAATGGCTTGTTCGTTGAACTTTAACAAGTTCCATCTTGTTCTGTCTATAGTCACAGCCCCTGGTTACGCGTTGTACAAAACAATGCAATAACTAAAGCAAACCTGGGAAAATCTGAAAACGCAGACAAGAGTTGAAGAGTCATGATCATCGGCAATATGCTGTAGCAGTCGACTGTTCTCTTCCTTTGTGTACTAACGCAGTGACCCCAAATTAAAATACCGCAGGGAACATTACTGTCTCGGGAGGATAGCTCAGGGGCAACATGCTCGCCTTGGAAGCAAGACAACACAGAGCAACACAGGTTCGATCCCCGGGTTCACGCTTAGAAATCTCTGGGTATTAAGCGCGTTATAAATGACCTATCATATCATATTATAACATTAGCAGTCTATCGATTTACTAGCCTTACCATGACCAAATGGCCCTGAGGGTATACTGGGGTGGAGATGTTGGTCCTGTGGCTCTCCCCAGAGGGATGGCACGGTGGAATGACGCCATCATTCAGCATCGCGTAGTTGAGCGGGGGACTTGTGACAGGCATGTGGCGTGCTGCCACCCTGAGGACAAAAAGGGTCCTGCAATATCTGCGTCCTCTTTGTTCCTGATGCACCCACAGACCCTGGCACTCACAACAGACAGAGCTCACACCGCCTCTGCTCCCCTGTAGTCAGAGAAGACCCCGAGAAAATAGAGGACACGCCGTATTCTCCGGTGTTGTTACGTCAGTGGAATACAACTTCCATTTGCCACTGGTGTGATGTCACAGTACACCATAAAGAAAGAAATACAGTTGCTAGTAGTTTTCAATGGATGCACTACACAACAGTAGTGTTGAAAGTTCAAAATGTCCTTCCATCCATATCAAACACTGCCCCCATGCACCAACGATGGCGATCAACGATAGGAGCGTTGGCTCATTTTGGGCTCTCAAGTCACATGCAGATAGTAGTTTGAAGACTGTGGACACTACCCTGCCGTTGCTTTTGGTCAGTAACTAGACTTGATTGAGGCGCAACTGCAATTTCACAGCCTCCACTGACTCACTGTGATCACTACCAACCTTTTTCGGATCTGGGTGATTGCGGTGGAATGCTGATGTCTCTGCGGAGTATCCATGAGTCACCAGTCCCTGCTGCTAGAGTTGGTTCTAATCCCCTGATAAGGTTGCTGGCAGTTTCTTTCTACAACTCATTTTCTGTACAACGGCAATATTTAATCTCGGCTCTTTAAACCAAGGTAAGGCTTTAAAAACCACCTCAATCTGTTCAGTCTTTTAACTTAAGGAATTGCAGAGGCAACATGTCTGAAAAAGCCGATGCAGACGCTTAAGCTATCTGCTGGGAGATGAACATTCACGCGCGGGGCAGCCAGAGCAGCTTGCCCGTCTAGTCGCTGCTTGCCACTGCTTCATCAGGGTGAAAGATCATCAGGGTTTCAACCTGAGAGCCATGATTTTCAATAGTCTTGGATTAATATCCTTTTAAACTGTGCCAAGTCACCAGCATAGAGTGCCTGGGCTTGTCCATGGAGTAGTGCACTGTGCCCCCGTCAGGGGTATCCAGACCTTAATCAGCTGGAAGAAAGAAAATGAGCGAGGGGAGGAGAAGAGGATTGTGCATTGTATTTTACATGTTTAGGAATTAATGTGTGTCAGACCCACACATGACCGACCCAGCACAAACAACATGCAAGCTGAAGGGCTGGTCATCATGTGACTATTACTACGAAAACTGTAAGCCTCCAGTGGCTGATTCAATATTTCTAACATTTAACATCAGCTGCTCAGGCACAGAGCCTGCTACGAAGGCCCACACATGCTTTTGATCTCTGTACCATCATCAAGCATGTTGAAAAACACCTTAAAGCCCCAATTTCCCAGTGCCAACAACAATGTACAAAAAAACAGTGTAACCTCTAGATATCTATTTACTGCAGGACCAAATAGTAGGCCCATACCACTCTGAAAGAGGATACCGCCATGCATGATATAAGATGCTAGGCGTTGGAGGGCATGTACTGATGGAACGGGGGATGAGGGACTGGAATGCGGGAGTGGGGAGGGAAACTGGGAAAGGGGTCTGGGAGCAGGACTGGCACACATGACTAGGAGTAGGACTGGGACAAGGGACTAAGAGTAGATCTGAGATGAGGGACTGGGAGTAGGACTGGGACAAGGAAATTGTCTGGGACAACAGGCTACGAGTAGGATTGTGACAAGGGAATAAGAGTAGGGCTGGGATGAGGGACTAGACGTAAGACTGAGACCTGGGACAAGGAATGCAATTGGGATAGGGAGTAGGACTTGGATGAAAAACTAGGAAGGAGAGGGACAAGGGATTATGGGTTGGATAATGGACTGGTAACAACAGATTGGTACAAGGGACTGGGATGGGGAAGGGAGTACGAAGGCAACAAGGCACTAGGAGTAGAACTGTAATGAGGTACTACGAGTCGGACTGTGATGGTGGACTAGGAGTAGAACTGGGGGTTAAGGGGATAGCATTATGGTTGGGTTGAGGGACTAGGATGACTGGGATGGGAATGGGATGAGGCACTAGAGTAGGAATGGGGTGAGGGACTAGCAGTAGGAATAGAAAGAGGAGTAAGGATTAGGACTGGAATACTATGCTAGGAGTAGGTCTGTGATGAGGGACTAGGATTGAAACAAGGTACTAGGCGTAGGAGTGGTGCGAGGGACCAAGACGAGGTGTTGTAATAGCGGTAGACAGAATAGACTAGTAGTAAGAATTTGACAATAAACTAGGAATGGATCTGGGAAGAGGGGCTAGAAATAGAACTGGGGTGAGTGACTACGAATAAAACTGTGATGAAGGACTCGGAGTAGGAGTGGGAGGAGATACTGTGAGTGCGACTAGGAGCACTACTCGGAAGATTAACTTGGGCAAGGCACTAGGAGTAGAAATGGAATGAGAGGCTGGGACAAAGTACTTGGAGGACTAGGACGAGGGACCAGAGCAGTCCCGCTCTGCAGTTTTCTTTTGTTTACTCATGCCTATGATGGGTCATGATGGATGAAGAAAGCATGCCGAGAGGTAGAACACATTTTGTTAATAGTGCTGCTAATTGCCATGCGAAACAAATGTTCTGCTTCTCAACACCCCTTCCAAACTCACCTTTCTGTGGCACTGTTTTGGCCACAAAGTGGCAGAAGAAGCACCAACACATTGCAGCATAAAATAAGCTTGTTTGTTTTTTATACTGTGTTTTAAGCAAGGAGAATTTTTCGAATGGCACATCAGTGTGGTGCCCTCTGCTGGTTTCAGCAAGGTTCTCAAAGATATGGTTTGAGATGGACGAGGCCTGATTGTATTTATTAAGTAGACACAATGTGCGGTTCAATGAAGCTATTAAATACCTTTAGCTTGATAACACACATTCTACAATTTGAGTTTATTAAACTATTTAACCATCATATGTGCAGCGGTAGCAGAGCTACTACGCGTATATCAGGTATTTTGTTTGCACTGTGTCTCGGGCCTATGTGCTAACTGATATAAAGAAGGCGATAAGCATGCCTTTCATTATCCCTCTAGGTGGGACTGGGGTGGGCTATAAGGACTCTATGCACATGTTTTCCAGTTCTTCTACTCCTAGATCTGAGGAGCATCACATAAACGTTCTTCGTCAGACTCAGAAATAAGAGCTAAGGGAAGCTTGCCAAGCTAAACCTTATGATTGATAGAGAAGTTGGTGGAGTGTTCCACCCGGAGAAAGAATGGTGTGGAACAGCTGTGGATCCACTGCGGCTGCAGTATTCCCCATACCTTTAGGTGAAGCAGAGATGTCCTTTGGGAAAAAGAAAAAAAATGGACAGCCCTCTTTTTTATGGACGCTTGGGGACCTTCCTATTGAGCAGGTTAATGAATATAAATTCTTGGGTACTTATATTAGGAGCACCTTGTCATTAACTTACCTGTCTGAAAGAGTCTTGCTGAAGGCCTGGAAAAAAATGGCTCACTATTCGGCGGGTCATTAACAAACAAGGGGTTTGGGGGGGTCGATTGAGGCTAAAGTGCGGGCCTACAAGCTTTCTGTAATCCCAGTTATATGGTATGCCTTGGAAATATACCTGGAAAGTGCTGTGTCTTGATTAACAAAGCTGGAAGCAAGAATCCTGCGGTCCTTATTGGGCGTTCCGGGGGCGGTACCAGTCCAGGCAATTAGACTGGAGTTGGGTCTCCAATCTTTAATTTCGCTTTGGAAGGTGTCGATCTGTCAATTCTGGGCCAGTATTATATTTGGCACATCTTGGATTCCCTCTTTGATTGGACAAACGATTGAACATGCACGGAGGTGTACGCGTAGTGTATGGTTCACACATATGGAGTCTGTTGCCCTCTAACATTTTGCTGAGATTGGCTTGAGTGTACTCCCTGAGTCAGAGTTGGATTTTCATCTGTGTGGGTATTTCGAGAAAACTAGGCAAACGACAGTATACAATCTAACTGCATGTACGACTTGAGACGCGCTGTACGGTTACTAGGGCAACCAGACCACACACTTCACACAGAAGCGTCTGCCTTGCTGGAATCGGACAGCAGCCTCGCCACCGAGCGAGCGCTCATCGTGTAAGACACGCAATTATACAAGGCTTTCTCAGCTTCGTCCTCCCTTTAAAATACATCAGCTGAGGTTCACACCGGCATTTCCTCTTCCTTTTGTCTTTGTATTTTTTCTGCGAACCACATCAGATCTCCCCGCCATAGCATCATAACTCATTCCTGAACCCATGCGCTGCTCATGTTACTAAACGGAACGTGAGACCTTGCAGCCATGCAACCGAAGATAACATTTCCAGACTGCACCTCCTGTTCTGCATAACCAGGTAGGCATGGCTGTTACGCTCACCTGGTCTCTGCGGAGGCGTTGGGGCACAGTTGCAGCCCTCCCTGAACTTGAATCACCCCCTTCAGGCCTCTCCCTCAGTAGAAAAGCTGTGAGCTGTGGTACGTGGTGATACTGCTGGTGCGTGGAGATAAGAGTGTGTGAGTGCGCCAATCTGTGATTGTTGTACCTCTCGAACCCTTTACCCCAAAGTACAGTTTTTGTGAGCATACGCCGGCCCATAAAGCTCACCTGTGAATTATGGAAGATAAGCTCTCCGTCCTGCTACTTCTGGCAGGGGCGCGTTGAATGGGATCTAGTTCCTTCACTGATTCACTGATCCCTGATAAGGATTAGTCCAGTCCAGCTGCGACTATGCTTCTCCTTATAATTGTTAAGTCTTTCTTGAGCTCTTGTGATGCTGTTCGTTCTGTTGGATGTCTTTATGTGTTGCTCCTATTTATGCCCGCAATAATGTCTCTCTTCTGTTTTCTTCCCTTAGATGGAAATTTGGCCTCAATGCAGCTGTGAGACGCGAGACGTGGCCGGATGGAAGATGGATGCTATCGCATTGTACGACAGCAGGTAAGTGATGGTTTAAGGAAAAGCACGAAGTATGGCGAAGCACAACCTTGAACTTACTGTTTTTTCAATGTCTAACCATGCCTTCTCTTTTTCCTTTCAGGCGCTGCTGTCGACGATGGAGCGTGTCGTGCTGCGGTGCGAAGATGTAGATATCGGCGTTCCGGAAAGTGTAAAGATGAATACTTGGTTTGTCGAAGAGATGTACAGGTAAGAACAGCTTCCCCCAGTTGGTAAGTATGCTGGCAGGAAGCAGGATGTCCAGGAAGCTGGATCTTCAAAGGTAAGTCTGACCTCAGGCGATGGTGAGCGGTACGCTGCTTGTAAGTGCAGAATAACGCGAAGCGTCTGTCTTGAGGATCGGGGCAGCTTATATAGCTGAGATCGTGGGCACGCCCATTAGGGCCGGTTTACCAGCCACACCCTGCCACTCCTAGAGAGTGAGCACGTGCAAAGGCAATCCATTAGCAGCCACACCCAAAAATACACTTGGGGCTGCTTAATAGATGGAATGCTCAAGTCAAGGTTAATGCATCCTGCTTAATGGATGGAATGTTCAAGGTTAATGCATCTGAAGTGCTATGTCCATAAAAAAAAGCTTTTTGGTGTTAAATGGATGTTCTTGTTTACTTTTGTTCATGAGCTTGGCGCCAAAGGCGCCAGGACAGTGTCCACCTGGTGTCCTGTGCATGCGACCCCTGCATGCCTTTGCCCCTGACTTCATGACCATGACAG
Organism: Ambystoma mexicanum; assembly: GCF_040938575.1. Taxonomy (NCBI): domain Eukaryota; kingdom Metazoa; phylum Chordata; class Amphibia; order Caudata; family Ambystomatidae; genus Ambystoma; species Ambystoma mexicanum. The sequence goes on along the minus strand of NC_090934.1, from coordinate 1,264,114,689 downwards.
CAGCTTGACCAAAGGGATACCTAATCAACATTAAAGATTCCATATGGGAGGGGGTACTTTAACTTGCTCTTTCTGCCTACTGTTTTCCCAGGTCTGCCTGAGTGCCTGAATCCATGACCCCTTTGATGCGCTCCATCCTATGAGGGTTTCCCAACTAACAACCAACAAGACATCCCTCCTTGCTTACCCCTTGTATTCATTTGATGTCTAATTTCAAGGTACCTATACAGTACATTTGGGAAATGATACACAGTATCCTAGCAAATAGCACAGCGCCCCCCTTTTTTTTAATCTACTGACACCGGCATGTTCTTATGTGACTAACAACTAGGACTCAGGACCTTCCTTATTCTTGAAATATAAGGCTGCTACTGCGTTTGCCTTAGTTCTGGCACCTACAACACCAGTTGGCTCACTGTCACACGAGGCACTCTCTAATCCACTCTCTGCCTGTTTTACACTTTACATGCATGTGCACTTACATTGCATGCCCAGTATGTAAGTGCCTCACATATAGGTACGATTTTAATATTTGGTCTTCTTGGCACCATTTCACACACTTAGCCCACTATGGCTTTTTAATTGTTGCTCAATCATTCTTCATGATATAATACTCCCAAACACTAGGCCCTGTTGAATTTTTTTCCTTTCTTCCATATTCTTACCTCATGGGTCAGCTCGTTATAACTTACTACTTTGGTCCTGAGTAAGGCGGACACCATCCTTCACCGCCGAAACATAAAGACAATTGCTTCCTGATTTAGACACGCAAGTGGTGTGTGCTTACTTTGATTATCACCAACGCCATACGTAGACCCTGAACCGACCTAACCGAAGTTGAGACCTTTCACACACACAATAATCTTGGAACAACCAATCAGCTTCAGATTGTACTAATTGTAGCCAATAGAACAGTCTTTCTTTGTGTGCTGTGTAGAGCTTCACAGATCCAACAACATGTCTTACGTTGGTTATAGACAAGGTTATGGTCAAAATGTCCTGCTAAATTCAAAGTGATGACTATGTGTTTGTAAAAAAAACCTTTCTTTTTCTAACATTATCTTTGAATGCTAGTTCATATTGTCTTCAAATTATTTATCTCTTCTTTTTTAACCTCCTGACTCTTGACCCAGGCCTTTTGTGAAATGCTTTAAAAAAATGTTTGTACATATGTGTATATATTTTGCTGCATATAATAAATGTGAAATTTACACAAGTGCTACGTTTTGGCGCAGTGTGTTTTAGCTCTTACCTAGTAGAGAGTTAACCTGAGGACAATACATAATGTGTAAATAACAAACACAATGTATGCAGTACTTTTGAGATATTTGTACTGACTCAACATAATGTTAAACTGTTTTCCTTTCCTGTCGGGACACACCCCACTTTACCTCTAGCTCTATACGCCCCAGTCCCTGACAGAGTAGGGGCATACCCTCTCGTTTTTGAGAATGCAATCTATAGCACACTTGGCTGGTACACGGAAATACGTTAAGTTATTCTCAGCAGGGTGATTTTGTGGAATGACTGCGTAAGTACCTGACTACTCTCCATTATCCAGCACTTAAATGCTTTATTCTCTATCTAAGGTAGGAGATCTCACTAGTCTTGATAAACACTGGTGCCTGGAGGGGAATCCCTAAGGATGAACCTTTATGCGGACTGTGTAATTCTCATGTAGAAACCTCACATCATATTCTCACAGAATGCATGTCTTAGACCTATACTCATGAAAAGGCTTCTGCCAATTTTACTAATTACCAATCTGACCCAAGTTCTAGTAGAATTTTTGCGGCTGAGTCGTTGGTGGTCATGGCTGCAGCACGCCACATATGGTTGCTGGTAAAACTGAGACTCGTCCCTTAGCCTGGGTGATCCCCGGTTGAGAATACAATGGATATAGTGGTCAGTACTTGTAAGTTGTGGAGGAAAATGGTGCAATAGAACGTTTCTGTTTTTGGTATTAATGAACTTGACTAAAATGAAATATGTTATTTATTCGACTGTTAAAATGTGTGTAATTTGTGATTTATTGTAATTTAATTGTGATTTTATTTTTAAGAGTGTTTGGATGTTTTTAAATCCTGTTTTTATCGTGTGAAAGGTTGTTTTAACCATATGCACGTAAATAAAAAGATTTGGAGGTTTGTAAACATTTCCCACAAATATTCCAGAGCTTGCGAGAGTAGTAAGTGAGCCTGACCTAACCAAAGGTGGTTCAGGAAGTTGGAGGAGTTCCCTCCCTTCCCGAGAAATGTTTTTGACTAATAGGTTAAAATGGTCTTTAAACAGCACACTTTTCTTGTGAAAATTTGGGGGAAAAGCCAGACTGTTTAAAATTGGTTTTGTAGGATAACTCTAATCCAAAAATCTAATAGATGCAATTCACCAACAGTTCACAGGAGCATTTCCATTATGCCTTTACTCACAATATATTACTGTATAAAAACACTTTCACGCTGGCTGTGCCCATACATGTTCATTATGATTGCACCTATATATAGGCTGCCGTCTGGCTAATGATATTATTGGGAAAATTCCTTTTTAAAGAAACTTCTATTAAATATTAAAGGCTGTTTAAATGCACGTACCTGGTGCAGTTTCTTCTTTCAACCCGTGCTTTGCAATGAGGTAATTTGAAACCTCGTGTTTGGAACTGGATGGTGAGGAGTGCAGCTCGAGGGAACAGCGTTTTCCATGCTGTTCTAAACGAAAATATATATATATATATATATATATATATATATATATATATATATATATATATATATATATGAAATCCCATATAAGATTGTACTCATGTTTGCTTTGTGAAAAATGCCAGAAATAACACCATAAGAAAACAAGTCCAGCCTGGCTTTGCCAATATATAGAAGTACCGCCACTTAAGGACATACTCCTGTTGGCTTTGCCATCGTCAAGGCTACCACAATGAGAAAATAGGTCCAAACTGGCTGCATCAAAATGACAGTCTAGCCCAGTAATAACATATATCATGCTTGGTTTATCATAGATGCCTGGTAAAGATGTCAAGTCCCAGTAAGAAAGGGCTACAATGGTTTTCCAAAATTCCAATCTAGCCACTAATAGCACATATCATGCCTGCGTTATCATGGTTGCCCATTAAAATTACACCTTAGTGCAGCCGCAGGCAGCCCACACGTCCCCTCTCCCTCCCGCCCTCCCCTGCAGCCCCCAAAATCAGCTTTTCATCCTAAAATTAAACACATACATTCACACATTCACACACCTTTCACTTGCTCATTTACACGTGCATTCACTCACACCCATTACATAATATACATATTCCCCCCACACGTCCCCTCTCTCCCACCCTTTCTCCCAACCCTCAAAATCAGCCCAGCATTAAACACATTGACTCGCTCATTTACACCCATTCACCATACACACCCAGCCACTCATACATTATACACTCATTCATTCACACACATTACTTGATATACATATACACACACACTTGCATGCATGCATGCATACACTGACATTTACAAAACATAAATATTTCTTACCTTTTAAAGGGAGTATGTCACTCCGAGGGACTCCTCTACAGGCCGATGGCATGGCAGGCCTCTAGCTCTGTTCTCCAAGAAGCAGTAGCTGGTTCCTGTCATGCTCAGGGCAGAGGAGCCGGAGGCCTCCATCCATGTTCTTGGGGGGTGGCCCCCTACAACTTCAAAATAAATACATTTGTTTTGAAGTCACTCTGACTTCAAAAAAGAAAATATTTCCGTTATGGAAAGCCGTAACAGAAATTATTTATTTCAGAGTGACTTGGCAAAGAAATGATTTCCTTTTGAAGTCTGAGGGGGCACCAGTATGCCAACGGTCTGTTGATGCATCATGCATGTATATTTACTGTTTTACCATTTTTAGGATCGTAGCAGTAATAAGATGGAAAATGTACAATTGTGAAGTTTCCTTATAACAAACAAAGAGTTATTTTTCAGTGAATGCTTGCATGCACTGCACAAAATAAATTTTTCGAGTTCCTGTATTTTCTTCATTTATCATAAAGCTGTATCTATGTGGTATGTTCATGCACATTAATGTGTAGGAGAACGTGTTTCACAAATGTAATATGTTGTTTGAAGCCAGATATCTTTGCTACACAACTGTTTAGGTTATGTGTTCTATTCATTTTCATGTTTAGTCATGTCTTGGTTTCCTGTCACATAATGTTTAAACTCTTGCTTAGGCAAATAATTTCTACTCTTACAATTCATTTCACACTCTAAATATAACAACAGTGTGTAAAATACTCACACCTCAACCTCGTATCTGGGGCATGGATGAGTATGCAATGTCTAGTTTAAACATCCATTCAACCCTAACGTTCAGTCATTGTGGTAAATGGAACTATGAATGGCCAGAGGCAGCATGGCCCTTGCTCAAGGGTGAGTGATTGCCATGACACCAATCACAGGGGTCACAGCCTCCTTCAACTATTCAAGACTAGACTTAAAACATTCAATATCTGATTCTCCAGCTAGTGCAAACGCTGTTACAGTACAACAATGAAATAGTTGCATTTCCAAATTAAACAGAAACATTGCAAAACATATCCCTCTAGTAGTCATTAAGATAGGTATTTAAAAAGTGTATGTAGTGCGTCATGCAAGATCCCTCCAACTTCTAAGCACTGTGGCTATTATTGGCTCAGTCAATCGTTTACTGGCATCTGAAGGATGTCAAACTAACTCAGGCCAGCCAACATTTGAACATGAGATTAGATATATATTTTAGCATTGAACACTTGCCTTCCTGTATGTACTATCTATCACAACACTGGCATACCATTAAGTAGTACTTGTTCCAGTAAATTAAGATGTGTATCAATCATCAAAAGACAATCCTGCTATCATAGCTAAAATCAAATAACACAAGTCATGCTTGCTTTACTGTGCAACTAGCCAAGCTTGTTTGTGCCTTTGCCTTAAAAATAAAAAAATATATAAAGAGATCAAATGTGCAGAGCTTTGTAGAGGAATAATGAAAAGCATATTTGTTATGAAGCAAGGTCCAAACAGGTTTATGTTGCTTCTCAATAAGTTTACTTCAGATTCTTAGTTACAGTTACATGACACTGTGACATCAGGAATGAGACATAAGCAATAAAGACACTGGCACCCATCACCCAGGGAGGGAGGGACCAACTGATACTGTTACAGAACACTCAACACACAGCATTCTCACACTCACACATCAACATTCCACTTGACACTGGCATGACATCACTGAGCACATGACCAGCTTCAGCAGACTCAGACAGACAAACACATCATAACACATCTCCCTCCTTACCGAAACATCAACACAAACAACAAGCACTTTACATTCAGGCAAGTCATATTACCATCCACCATCAAACCTCACAAGATACTCTCACAGCTATGCAATTCCGAACTTCACCTACAAAATCAGGTCACCCTCAACAATAACACAAATCACCTTCTGCCTGTCCCTGCCACGAACAGACTCTAGACTCACACTCTAGACACATGCCAGCCCATACCCAGGGCTAAGACTACCCTACAAACCAAACCACAACTACAATTACATATATCCTTCCGCCCGCCCCCGCCACAGGCGAGCATTCAGGCTGCCACCCTGAAGCACAACTTGCCATCCTGACGCAATACTAGTCATCCAGGATGACAACAGAATCACCATACCTGTTAAGAGACCCCATAAACCGCTAAAAACACTGCTACCAGAAATCGCCAACTATGCCTGCATCACAAACATACAAACAGATACATATATGAACTATGCCAACAGAGCCCACCCAACCACACCAAGATATACAGATCCTGCAACAAACTTGAAGATGCTGGCCATCCATCTCCAAAACTACCAACAAAACATGAGGTTGAACTAACTGCTAATCTCAATGGCAGCACTAACAAGTCCCATAAACAAACCCTGACCAGATAACAATAGCCAGGATTAACACAAAACACATAAAGATAAACAAATTACCATGCGACTCTTCACCTTGAACAGCATCTTCAACTTTAACATGGTATTAACTAGAGGGCGTCCCCTACCAGCAACACGCTTCATCTGAGTTCTACTAGCTGTCCCTTAGGATAAGAATCAGGTTCTGCAAAGAGTGCACTACCGCCATACAAAACACTAGACTTCCCACTTCCATTCACATAAGTGCAAGTCTCACTAACCACTCATTAAAATTCCTGACAAGGCGCTACCTTCAGGATTCACCTTACTCACACATAAAACCTACAGAGGCGCTACCTCATCCTAGTTGCATCACAAAACGCAATCTCCATGACCCAAACAGTGCTACTGAAATAACTAAAATAGTGCACTACTAAATGGCGCTACCACCTGACAATACTCGTCAAAACAGTGGAACTACCTACTGTTACTACCAACTGAGGCGCTACCTCCCTAATATGTAAAACTTATACTTAAATGAAAACGAATGTTGCACCCACTCATTCTTTTATACATCCATACCTATTAACTAGATAATATACTAGTGACATATCTTCACTTCCATACTTCTTAAGTACATGGATATACATGACATTCCTACATGTTCATTTAACATTTTCTTTTTAAACTCTAATATCTTATACCTAGCATATGCAGTATTACTTCACATCACATTATGATGATTACATATGCCTAAAAGTCCAAGTTGTTGTGTAACAACTTACTCCTAAAAATCCTCAAAAGGTTATGCTAATGTACTCAGGCATGTATGCTTTACAGCTATACTCTTGCCTGCGTACCTACACTCTTGCGCTAACATTTTCAAGTCCAAGTTGTTGTTACGATAAAAGCCGAATACCTAAAAATCCTCAAATTGTTAAAATAGCTCAATTACCCTTAAATAGGCTCCACATTGCACCCGCATTTTGCACTTCATAATGCACACTAGAAGCTAAATCCATCTACCTGAAAATGCTTGGAATATGTTAATTCCCTAACACATTGCAAATATGTATATATACCATTGACTTACAGCATCAACCGTTTAATGCAAATATAAAAGCATTCACTCTCTCTAGCGTTCACACAGAGCACCATCCACCTGACATTTTACCCTCTTGCCAAAACATATATCCTCAAGCTATTTGACAGGTGAATTTCTCCACGATACCTCATATTACCGTAATGCATCCAAACTCTTGAGATAACACCAGCTTAAAGAACTAAGTTAGTGAGAGTTAGTCTACAATACGTATCCAACAACAACTTGTTAAATTAACACACTCCCATGGATTTTCACACAGAAACATGCATTGAATAAATTCTTGATATGCCCCATCATCGATATGAAATCCCAACGGAGCAAAAACCTTTTGAACTTGTCCACTGTCGGCCGCAAGCATACGCCTCTATGAGAGATCATTCATGGTGACCTCTTTATGTCTCCATCCCGTTGGCCGCTACCACCCGCCTCGATAGGCGGAACGGCTTTCTCTGAATCCAGGCCATCAAGAAGCACAACGGACTCCCAAAACCTTATTTTTCAGCACTGCAATGGTCCGCTTGCACCTCTTTCAGCCCGACTTGCCGTTAAAAGTCACTACACAGAACTTCTGCATTGTCAATTTGACTTTGCACGTCCTAACTAGGGTCCTTTACTCGATCCATTACACAGAGTCATGGCGTATCATCGAAACGGCCTCTGCCGAACACTGAATAATTAGCGTTCTGAACCTTCGCCGATACCCCCATTTGGAATCTTACGTCATCACAATTGAATGTGGCACAGATGATGAAGGTGCCGCATTTGGACAATTTCAAAACGTCTACTCCAACTGCAACTGTAATATTGCCCCTCTTGCGCATTAAATCACACTATCTACAACGGTCACTTCATCCGCTAATTAAATATTATTCTTGCGCATTTATCCACGCTTTCTTCAGCCGCTTATGTAAAATGCTCCTCGTACGCAATAAAGCACACCAACCATCAAGTCTCTGCCCAGCTTTTCAATCCTTTTTCCTCTGAACACTTTGGTGCTGCTTAAACTTGTATAGGGGTTATATCAAACGTCCTTCACACCAGTATCATTTGGAAAACACTGACCTAGCACTCCCAAATACAAAAGGGCTGCTGGTCACGTCTGATAATACTGGGATACCCTCTCACATGGACCTCTTCCTGCTTCTTTTCCAAAGTACAGCACTCCCAGAGCCATGGCCTAGGCAGCTGATTTTTCCCTTAATGTTCCATGTAACCCCTTCCTCCCATGTCCACCCTGGGTGATGGGTTTGCTTACTTGGATGTTAGGGGTGGTGTCTCCTATTTTCTTCTGGTCCTGATTCTTCCTGCACCCCCCCGCAGCAGGCTACTTGAATCCTCTGCTCCTTCTTGAGTTTACTTGGTTTCATCAGCTTCCTTTGCACATGGGTTCTTATTTTTAAGAAATCCTCGTCGCCAATGTTATGAAGCAAGGTCCAGACAGGTTTATGTTGCTTCTCAATAAGTTTACTTCAGATTCTTAGTTACAGTTACATGACACTGTGACATCAGGAATGTGACATAAGAAATAAAGACACACATCAACATTCCACTTGACACTGGCATGACATCACTGAGCACATGACCAGCTTCAGCAGACTCAAACACATCATAACAGTATTTAGTGACATATCCTCCTGTAATATTAACATCCCTTTCTGCAACATGCTTTAACCAGTGAACCAGCTGCAGAGTGGCTGGGAAATGGCACACAAATCATTGATTGTTCCAAGTTTTAAGTTCTTCTAATTACGAAGTACTTAAATCCTACCATGTGGAGCTTTCCTGATTCTGAAAGTGGAGTTAGCCTTCCTATTTAAGTTAGTTGCCATCAATACTATATTAGTTCTGTGAGGAACGTGCACTGGAGAGGCAATTAACTGTTCCTGTTCTATGTAGTCTAAGGGTGCAGAAGAAGACGACCGACACAAAGGTGGCATGGTGGTTGGCAAAGACTTGTATTCTTTGTGAAAAGAAAGCGAAAGGCCCATCTGTCCCTATTTCTATGAGGGGTTTCCCTGCCTCAACTAAAGACTATAAAGGATCTGTCAGAATGTCCGTTTAACTTAAATGTCCACTGTTCTGTGTCAAAATCCCTAGTTCTGTCCCTAACGATTATAACTAAAGTAGATAAGGCTAAACTGTTTGTTGCCCAGGAGAATGGCTCCCTTCTCTGGGCTTGTGATCACAGTTCAATTCAGGAATATCATTAGTACTCACCAGGGGGAATTTGAATTTTGAATAGGGACAGATGGGCCTTTCTCTTTCTTTTCACATAGAATAAAAGTCTGTGTCAAGCACCATGCCACCTTTGTGTCATTCTCCTTCTACTGGAATCTGACCTCGCTGATACAAACTGGGGAACGCTAATATTCTCAAAGCTATGTTACCAAGCTTCTAACCCCTCTGTAACTACAAATGAGTCCTTAGGGTTTGATCTCTCCAGTAGCCATTATATGACCATAGAGGCTGAAGAACGGCATACTGTGTGACCTAGTTTTAGCGTTCCCCAAAGGTATGGACATCTCATTGGTGTTCAAGTCGGGTCTTGCTTGGAAATACGGACTGGACATGATGGCTGGGGTGGTAACACCTTACTATATGGGTAATGTTAAAGTTCTTATCCAGAACAATGGGAAACATCATTATTGTGTGAAAGGCAGTGAGAAAATTGGCCAAGGGATTTTAGAGAATGCTCCATTTCCCAAACTCGCAGAGGTCCCAGAACATGATCTGAAAGAGTGGGGCACCAAAGGCTTTGGAGAAGCTGATCAAGACCCATCTCAGAAGGTAAATCTACCAAAACCCTGTGTAGATGAAGGGTATCTCAGGATAAATCCTGATCTTGCATTCGCCCAACGCAACAACCCATGTTAGTTGAGGCCTTCCTCAAAGTTATTCCTGACGAGGAAGGAAGGGGAAGAGATGGTCCATTCTTCTTTATAAAACAGGGCCTACTATATAGAGGAGATACCAACCAGGAACGGACCCCTCAAACCCAGAGAGTGGGCCCAAGAAATCGCACACGCCCCCTTGACTTCAGGACATCTATGGATGGCTAAAACCCAAGGACAGGTGATTCATAGGTTTTACTGGCCAGGCAGGTATGCCGGCATAAAAAACTTTGTCGACAAGGTATTCAAAAGAAAAAGAGGTTAAGAGTGTGTGAGGGTGTGCTGGTGTTATAAGGGCTGCACCCCTAGAGGCGGAATCCCTCCCAATGAGATCCTCCCATATTATATTGCCCCCAGGAAGACTACCTCCCTTGCCTGAGGGGAAGGGCCCCCACTCGGGGAAAAGTGACAACATCTAGTAAATCGTCACACATGGACGTCATTTCACCAAAATGTCAGGGGTAGCGGAAATGAAATCACACAACCCTTGACCTCTGATGACGCAGGAAGTGTTGTCATATGACCCCACCCCGAGGTCACATCACGGAAAGCGATGGAACACTACCTTTCACTCCTTCACAAAACAGGAAGTGGCATCACATTGCATTGTTTCTAAGTACACCACAAAAAATATGGTTAAGATATCACTGTAAAGTGATATACATTCCATACAAGAATGGATCACCATATGTATCGTTAATATCGGCGCATATAGGCCCATTTACCAAATTACTGTGAATGCAAGCAGACGTCCAATACCAAACGATAATGATGTGTTATTATATAGCACTTACGCGCAAGTGCTTCATATGGCCCAAATATACATACAATATCACCCAACCTGTGTTGGTACTCATTTATCAACCTCAGCAGGATGAAAGGCCTAGTTTACCGTGCTGGGAGCCGAACCTTCAACCTGCAGAGCACACGCACATTGCAGCAGCAAGCGCTCAACCCACTGAGCTATCAGAAAACGATCTACTCAAGAAACACAGAGCCACATGCAAGATTTTTTTTCAAACTTTTTTTATTTTTTAGGAGTAGCAATGGAGACCACAGGGGTAGCAAAGGAGCCCTCGGTGGTCACAGGTCTGACCTCTGGTGACCCCTAAATGACGTCCCTGTCATCACAGTAGGTGGTGATCCCACTGCTGTTATGCTATTCCTATTCTATGTGAGGAGAGCTTAGGTCTCTTACCCCATGCTGAGCAATTTGTTTTTAATGGGGATTTGGACTACTGCGGCCTATGCTTTTCCTGTTTTATGCAAGTATAGCTTGCACAACTGAGACCCTTCATTTACCTGTCCAGTATGGGGGTGCTTGCACTGCTTCATCCCATGCAGTTCCTTCTCTGTGCCGAGTGGCACTTATACTGCTGTGGCCAACGCCTTATCTGTGGTAATCTTATATTGTTAAGACCCACAATGTTCTTGTTCCATGTGAGAAAAGAATGATCTACTGAGGCCCATTGCATAGCTTTTCTATATTGGGAGGGAAGTGTGCACTCCTTAAGCCTATTTTGAACCTGTTGTATGTGAGGCGAGCTCTTACTGCAGATACCTATTCTTTATCTCTTTTCTGTGTGGGTACCTTCTACCCATGCTCTACCTTGCACTATCCACTCCACCTGTGTACGCCTACATGATGAAAGCTTGCATTGAAGTTACCCTCATTTTCCTTTTCTGTTTGTGTGAGTCAAGCCTAAACCACTCATACTCAAGCTGACCTGTTCTGTGTTGTAATGTGAGGGGTCCGAATTAAGGAGACAGACACAGGGTTGGTGGTTCCACATAATACTTTAAAGTAATAAAAGAGGATGTAAAAATGTCTCACTAGACCTAATTCTATGAGGTGTTTCCCTGCCTCAACAAAACAAACTAGTGGACCGTTTTTGTCAGGATGTCCAAAGGAATGTTGACTGTCCTGTGTCCAAAAACCTCTTCTGACCCACACACACAAATACTACAAAAACGACTACAAGGGACAATAATAGTCTCTCTGTTACTCCTGCAGCCTTTTCCAGTCCTATTGTACCTACCTCCTGGATAGAAAGGACATTTCCTAAATGTGTTCAATATCATGGGAGAGTTGCACTCACTCTACTGTATCAGGTAGTGTTTTTCTTCTTGTCTATAATGTCTTGTTAGTACCAATGGGACAATCCTCTTCCTTGGTCTTACTTCCACCGGTGCTTATGCAGTAATTTTGGCAATTCAACCAAAAGTGGCCCCAAAGTTACAAGTAAAGCATGCTTACTTGTTGACCTTGGTCCATTTAGAGGAAGTGTCTTTATTCCCCTTTTACAGAATGGGGTAACGCCAGGGGGGACAATCCACGTCCCCTGGTCTTTCCTCTTATACAATTTGTGGTTTGCAACTACATCTTGGCATCCCTGGTGATACCATAGGCTCAGTTTCCTGCCAAGAGTTTCAGCCCTTCTCTCATTTACTGACCCGGGGAAGTGTGTATTTCCCAAATCAACCCTGCCATGGAGTTTTATTCACACCTTGGGTTCATTATCAGCTGGACTTCCGTACCCATGTACTCATGTTTCTTGTCCAGTAGTAACACTTGGTTACTTTTAATGAAGTCTAAGGAATAGCAAGATGATAAAAAGGATTTCCTTCACAGTTAAGTATTCTTTAGACAAGCAGTTTTTTTTTTCATTGTCACCCGATTTATCGCCCCCCTCCAGCGGTACCTTAGTTGTTATCGTGACCCAGCACCTCTCACTGCTGTTTCCCGGGGCTCTGATGTTCTCCTCCTATCCTCTAGCCATTCGTCCCCCTTGCGTCACGCCGTCAATGCTAGTCATCGAAGCCCTGGTTCTCTGGGTTTCCTCAGAGACTTTGCTGCAGCGGCACCAGTGCAGTGCGCAGCGTTCTCCACTTGCCAGCATCTTAGTGCTGCTATCACATGCCTGCAGCTGGCTGTTGGGTCTTACTCGCAATCCACGGCTGATCGTCTAGAAGCAGCAGTGGCTTGGGGAGGCTGACAAGGTTTTGCTGTGTGGAGCCCTGGTTTCTACCATCGCTCGGGGCTCCAGCAGGTGTCTCCTGCCAGCCCCCTTGTTGTGATGCAGTTTTCTTTTCTTCTTCTTTCGTTCTGCGGCACAGGTTTCTTCTCCCTTTCTGCCTTCCACTGCTCTTCCGACTCTTACAGTTACTGATGCTCCTTTTCTCACCCTGACTCCTTCTTACACAATTCTTCTGGTCTCTCCTGCTTTTACTTCTCTCGCCACTACAGTGATGGGGTGATGCATACTACATCTGCCTGAGTGGAGGCTTCATAATCAACAGATGCCTTCTCTAAGCATCAGATCGTTTACGTTGCAAAAATGATTAATTATTACAGCAGGCCCCCTATTTCCAATCTGAACAACACATTTCCAGTGCTTAATCTGTGGGGATGTTTGCCAGGGCTCAGCCCTGGCACTTTTCTGAGCCCCTGCACTTATTGTCTCAAACTCAGATTGATTATGAAGTAATGATAGTCAGAGCATCCATCAACCACATAGAGCAGGTGAGAGCTGTAGTTGAACCCCAAATGTGTCGACACTGTGAGGAGCACAGCTGTGGGTGGTGGCAGCAATGGTGGGGAACTGCCCGCCTGCAGTGTCACAAGCATGGTCCAAAATATTTGGGTTTGGCACTTATTTTCTTACAAATTAAGCACTGAATACACCCCTCTGAGTACCGATGTTCGATTGTTTGCTTCTCTCAGGTCGGGGTATCTTCAGAGTCCTTGGTTCTCTTCCCACCTCGCTTAATCCCCTGGTATATCAGAGTGGCCGGTTACTCTCCATTTGAGTCTGTGATTGTAATCCTGAAGGTAGCAGAGTCAAAAGGTAATTTAATATTCAGCATCTTATTTCTATCTTGTGGCAACATGCTAGTGGTTACCTTTTCATCGAACTCGAATTAGAGTCTCATCCACACTCCTCAGTGGCGGGCTTCATGGCTCTTTTCCCGATTACAGTAGTCTGAGAGAGCTTGATAAATCTAAACAGTACTAGTAAACATTCAATCTAATCTTCTTTTCTTTAGTCTATCCCTACACATGGATAGCACAACCTCCTGCGGTATCGCGTTCTTTTGCAGACAGTAATTACACCGTGGAACTTTACTTTGTAGTTTCATTGAATTGCAGGGTAAGGGATAAAAAGGGGGTTGGAGTGATTTGGGTGGGGACAGTAACATGGGGCATGGGGGAACGCCCCAAATTGATTTTTTTTTATTCAATGAAACAATTCTAAGTAATGACTTGATGGTAAAGTACCAGAAAGTAATTACTGTCGGCAGAAGAACATGGAACCCCTCCTGCACATGAAAGCCCTAAAAGTTTGCCCTAGTCCCAAGTCCTTTCCCTGGTGAGAACAATCCATTGAAAAACTGTGCTTTGCCTCAGTGCTTATTGCACCAGCACCAATGCAAGGATTCTGTAATATGGCTTCTAAACCGCCTGAGTTCTGACACCCTCTTAGTTACCATCACGGATGCCACCCTGGTTCCCACTAAGAACCATCTGGTCCTCCACCATGCTCATAACTACCTTGCACCCCATAGGACAACCACCAGCTCACTGGCAATAATGCACACCAATGAGGGATACGGTTCAAGGGACGGCATTGCCAATCGAGTAACAAGAACCATTTAGTAAGATTTCTCCTCTCCACTGCAGGTACAAAGCTAAGGCGGGTGCAACGATTTATGCGCCTCGGGCAAAGTGTCATTGTGGCTTCCCTTGCAATAGGGCCAGGTGTGGTATTTTCATTGCCAATCTGGTACTTCCTCATGCCCTCCGTGTTGGTGGCAAGTAAGGTAACCGCCTAGCGTTGTCTTATTGTAGAACTGTCCCCAATAATAGCAGCTGACACACGACAGAGTGGGGACCCCTAATCCTAAACCCCAATAGTGGAACTATTCATGCACAACTGCCAAGGTCACGTCGCCTAACCTTGTGTGGCATCATCGCAAAAGAATGTTCTCCTGTGAAGCTCCTAGAAGCACCAAGGGAGCAGAACAACCCACCGGGGATGTTATGCGCACACACAGATAAATAAATAAAAAACTGGTTTGATTCCTTGTAGCTGTGCCTATGAAAGACGAATGACAACCTTGCTAAAAACGTTGGGTGAGTGAGTGAGGTTTTGCATTATTCACACCGATAATTACATGCTGTCATGGGTTGAAGAACAGATGGGCAGGCAGTTTTCTGTTACACCACTCAGCCCTCCGCCCAGGGCATCTAAGCATCTAAGCTCTTCTGCACTTTGTCTTAAGTATTCGTGACCTTGGTCAGTTTCATCATGACAACATTGCATCCGTCAGAGGTTCGTCTTGAGCTTACAATGGGCAGCAGTGAAAATATGATAGCGTGCAGCAGGCCTCAAAGGGACGCACGCGCCTTCCAATCCAGAGTAGCGTCTATTATTCTGTGCCTGCTGAGAACCACTCTCAGAAGCGCTGCACAGACTCAAAACAAATCGAGGCGCCCCATAGATTTTTTTATTTCAGTTCTGTTAGTTGTTGATTTGTTGTTAAATCAAAATAAGGTGGGTCTATTTATAGTCAACCTCACCCTTCCAATGCTTAGCGTCAATGAACTCTTTAAGAAAGAAAAATACAGTGTGAAAAAACAGTGACACTGACTTTCAAGTGCCTAAACAATGCAGGGCCTGCCTACCTAACTGAGAGAATTGTAAGAAAAATGTCTACCCGCCCCACTAGAACCTCGAATGCCTTCTGCCTTAACATTCCTAGATTTAAATTAAAGAAAATCAGGAGGAATCAGCTTCCCAGTGAAAGCCACCCAATTTTGGAATGCACTACCCATTGATCTTAGAATTGACCAATCCCTGTCCAGCTTCAGGCGTAAAACCCTAAACTAGCTGCGTTCAAATGATATCTAATCTGCTCAGCCTATATCAAAGATGTAATTTGATCACAAGTTTATGTAATATGACCTGCCTTCTCTGATACCTGTATATATTTGCATTCTGCCCTGTCTGTAACTCAGATGTAAAGTAACCTTGACTGTATGTAACTTGCCTTTCTCTGTAACTAAGCTGAAAATGTACTTATGCATTTTTGCGCTCAATTACCTCCGGGTTCGGTGTGCCATATAAATAAAACAAACAAACAAACAAACACACACTTATCTGCTTAGCTATAACTTGGTTATGATAGATTAGTTCCCTCATTGTACCATTAGGTATGTGTATCAAGTTGCCTGCTGTGGGCCTGGCCAAGGGTGAGTCTTCCTATCCAGCTCCCAGTCTGCAGCAAGTGTGTAATAGCTGAGAGGGGGGCTGGAGGGCTTGGGGGGGTTCAGGCAGAAGTGCTACAACAGGTGTTTCTGTCTATGAGTGTGCGCGTGTCCTGCCATCCTCTACTGGATGTGTGTGTGCTGCATGTGTGTGCCGTCCTTTGATGTGTGTGTTGTGATAAACCTGAAGGTGTCTCCATAGGTAGTCCCCAGGGATGTGTCATCCAGGTGCCCAGGACACAGCCTTCGCCATTGGATCCAGTTCCTGTGGGTGAACTAGGGAGGGAGGATCACCTGGATGGGGGGTCCTCAGGGAGTGGGAGACCGATGGGTGAGAAGGGGTATCCCCTGTCCTTCAACAACTTTTCCCCATCCTCTCAGGTAGGGCATTCAAAAACACTGCCCCACACTTTTCCGAAACAAACACTTTCGCACAACATGAAAGACAACAGACTAAAACCAGAGCCGTTTACTGACATGTCTCAATACAAAGGTCAGGCAAAGTCAGGCAATTGCTCAGAATCACACACACCTGACAGCCCTTTCCCTTCCCCACAGGGATAAAAGGTGGAGCAAGAGAGCACAGTACGAGCAAGGCAGACCGCACGACGAGACAGCTATCCAGGCACGGCAGTCAAGAGGAGGAGAAAAGCAGCAAATACTGAGAGGTTGTAAAGCAGACTCGTCCTTGCCCTTTTTGACACAGACCCGTGAAACCTCGCAGAAGGAATCATAAGGCCAAGCACAATAGCCCAAGTTTGTTACAGGAGATGCCGACGGTACACAAAGTGTGCCTACGCTGATAAGCAGGAGCGAGGGAAACTCCTGCTACCATGGTACCAGCCTTGACTCCAGATACAAGGAAAGCCAAGCGGTTCATCACAGCCGGTGAGTCAAAGGGAAAACCGATAAGAACCAGGGTGTGTTGAATTAATGTCGCAAAGTGGCATATTGGGAGAAGAGTACGAAGAACTGTGAATTTGTTAAAAGGAAGACCAGCTTCATAGGACCGGCACCACATGGGTGCTGTCGCAAGAAACCCTGGTTTCTCCCATATTGATGAATCTACAGATACCAGAAGCTGTAGGAGAGCCGCCAAGACAGGTCAAAGTGGTCATACAGGAGGTCTAGCAAAATCCCTGTACAATCGAAAGCCTTTGACCTAAGAACTGTAGAAAAAGCAAGGGAATGCATGTTGAGAAAACGAGGGAAGTCGATCACGCAAACATCTAAGTAAAAGGACTTGTGAAACAGCAAGAGTGAACCCGTCAGAGGAATGCCAGTAAAAAGGGGGCAAAGTCTAAAGTCCTGAGAAACAGTGTGTCCCCAAAGGTGAATCCGGCAGAGGGATGTCCACTGGAACTGTTTAAAAAGACATTAAGATTTGTGAAAGCAAGGAGAGCCATAGTGAACCTGGCAGAGGGAGGCTGAAAGTAAAGAGGGGTCAGCACCCGGAAGAGGGGGATCCAGGGGTGAGGAATCCTCATCCTAAGGAACATAAGGAAACAAACTATCGAAGGCAAGAAACTTTGAAGAGAAACGAGACTTGGCCATCAACTGCTCTGATAACTGAAGCAGAACTGTCGTCTCATGCTGGGGAAGCTCGAGAGTGTACTGTGTTCCAAGATCCTTCCTTATCCCGTGCTCAAAACGTGAGGAAGGGAGACCCAGGCTACCGCATCCTGACCTATTGTTTGTGAACACTTCTTTCTTTTCTTGAAATCTATCCCACACCCTTTTTGTATTAGTTGTAAGGTTTGGTAATAGGTTTTTCTTAGTACGGGCCCTTTTATTAGACACAACGCTACTAGGACTGCCTTATTTTCATTTGATGGTCAACGCTTGCTCCCATCTTAGATTTAGGTTTAGATTAAGCATTATTCCAACCTGCATACAGTTTAATAAACACCACTGAACTGTGATCAGTTGTGTCTGTCTTTACTGTTGCCACCATGAGTTCCATACAGTGTGCTGCCATACATTGTTGGTTGGTATTTGTGAGTTTGTGTGCACGCGCGCACTGCCATCCTTCAGTGGGTGGCTGTGTGAGGTGTGCTGCTACCTGTTGTTGTTTGTGTGTGCTGCCATCCACTGGTTTGTGTGTATGTACTGCGATTCATCATTGGTTGTCTTTGCTGCCATCTGTGGTGTGTTGCCCATCCATGTTGTGTGATTATGTGTGCGTGAGGGTGTGTGGCCATTTGCTGTTGTTCCTCACTGTGCATGCACATAAGCCAGAGGTATGGATGTTCTGTGAAGAGTCATGCAGTGTCAAGGGGCCAGAGCTTGCACAGACATACTTATCCTTTAATTTTATAGGAATGAAAAATGCACTCCTATGCTTAGCTATAGGTTGACATTTAAAAGTCTGCATTGGTCGTTAGGTAAATCCTCTGTGTACAATGCAATACATTGAGCACATTCATATCGCCTCTTTTTTTGCCACTCACATGATAGGGAATGTAGCAAATAGGTTGTGCTCCAGTGTATTTCACTTAGATACTTGCGCGAGGACAAAACTATAGCAACCGTGTTTTTATCTAATTTGTTAATTGAAGAGCGGGAAATGGAGCAAACTGTTTTTGCTACAAAGTGGGTCTACACTATGTTACCTAAAGTTCTGCACGAATGTAAAAGTGGACAAACCCGATCTTCCACTATTTTCTATTAACGTGAAAAGGAACAGTGCAAATTAATATTGCTTATCTTGAAAACCTTGTTTTCTTAGAAAGTGTGCTCTCCGTCCTGCTTTCAGTGCAGGGGAGCGTTGTTTGATGCGGGCTCGTTGCTGCCTAGTTACTTCACTGGCAAGAGTCCGACAAGTAAATATAATGAGTCTTTTGAACAGTTCTCTAACTTCGTTCCTTTCCTTCCTTAGATGATGGCCGGCATCCGGGGATGGCGACATGCTGCTAAAATGAGTAGCGCTGAAGGTGAATGAGAACGCGATGCGCAATGCGACCCTTTCGTATTTGTATTGAACTGAGTTCTTATTCTGTGTCTTTTAGGTGCCGCGACATTTTCAGCGTGGATGCCGGTTATGAAGAAGAAATGCGGTGAGTAAGCGCGGTATGCAGTGCCTCTAGATGTTTCCACGCTAACCTTGAGTGTCTTTTCCCTCTTGCAGATGGATGAGAAGTTCCGGAGACAGAGTTCCCCCAGAGCGGCTGGGATTCAGGTAAGCGTTTGAAGCTCATACAGTCTTTCAAAAATAAGCAAAGATTTGCTGAATGCTTACGAATGCCTTTTTTCTATTCTTTTCCCTTTTCCTTAGGAAGCGGTATGCCAGGATGGGAATGACACCGCCGAAGATGCCCACAGAACAGAAGGAGCGATGCATGATGGGCAGAAGCGCCTCAAGGTAAGGCTGTTCTTAACAGTGTTCTTGTTCTTGCAGGAGCTGAACGCAGAAGAAAGATTCAGGCCTACTGGAGACCGATCCGAACACGGTGAGTGTCACGCTGCAGGTGCAGACAACACAAAGCATGTTTCTCAGCCTGGGCGTGGCTTAAATAGTCTCTGGGTATCCCAGGTGTCTCTGGGCTGAACCACACCCAAAAGACTAGAGTGCACATGTAGTTCTGGGAACCGAAATATGTGGTGGCATCCATCTTGTCCCCATCAATGCACTACAATTCCAATCCCCAATGTTATCCTATGGGAGTGAGTGAGTCTGGTGCCACAAGAGCCAAGTCTGACTTCAAGTGGGTCTTTGGAGGGCTTGAGAGGCCCTTGAGGGCTATGTAGGTGATCGTGGCCTGGCTCCAGCCTGACATTTTGGAGGGCTGGGGACATGAGGGGCAGGAATCATGACAGCACTCCCCCCCAACGCCCCTCTCAAGGTGGCTCTTCTGTCTGGTTTGTTTGGATGGTTTTGATGAAATCGTCTAAGCAAGCGAGGTGCATGGATGTACTCACAAGGCTCCCATGTCCTGTCTTGTGGACCATACCCCTTCCAGTCTACTAAGTAGTATAATTTGGATCTGACATACTTTGAATCGAGGATGTCCTTGACTTCAAATTCTGGCTCCCCAGCGACTACTACTGGCTGCAGTGGCATTGCTACCCGGGTCCCAGGTTGAACAGGTTTAAGGAGAGACACGTGTAACACAGGATGAATCTGCATGTTTGACGGCAGAGCTAGTCTGACCGCCACAGGATTTATCACGGAGGTGACGGTGAATGGACAGGGTATCTTGGACGGAAAGTTTGGGTTCCTTTAATGGACACGTGTTTAGACGCCAGCCAGACTTTGTCTCCCACTTGGTAGTTGGGGGCCTTTGCTCGGTGTTGATCAGCAAACTTCTTTTGGCGATTCTTAGCTTGAAGTAGGTGTTCAGCTGCCATTTAAAGGTTTGAGAAATGGTCGTGTGCAAGGTTTTGACTGCTGGAATTTCCAGGGTTGTAGGAACGTCCAACTCAGAAGTACGTGGGTGCCTGCCATACATGGTATAAAATGGTGTCTGCTCTGTGCTGGTGTGTAGGGAATTATATAAGCATATTCAGCTATCCATAATAGGTCGAACCAGCTTCCTTCAGCTTGGTGTAACATGCAACGCAGATACTGCTCGAGCGTCTGATTTGTACACTCAGTTTGACCATCTGTTTGGGGATGGTGACTGGTGGATAGCCGGATGTCATCTGGGCCATAGAGCAGCATTTTCTACAGAAGTTAGATACGAATTGAGTACCTCGGTCTGAGACCAAAACTGAAGAAAACCCATGGAGCCGTACGATGCCTTCAAGAAATACCTTTGCCAGAGTGGAAGCATTTGGGAGCCCCTTAAGAGGAAAGAAATGTGCCATTTTTGAAAATAGGTCCACGACCACAAGAATAGTGTTAAACCCTTGACTGGGTGGTAAGTCAGTAATAAAATCGAGGGACATTGTGTGCCAGGGTGCTGGTGGGATTTCCAATGGTTGTAATAGCCCAGCCGGTTTCTGCTTGGATGACTTGTTTTGAGCACAAACTCCACAAGATAGGATGAATTGGATAATGTCTTTACGGCACGTGGGGCACCAATAATTTCGTTTTACCTTGGCTAGGGTTTTAGCGATTCCGGGGTGGCCCTCGATCAAGGAATCATGATAACTGGACATGACTTGTTCTCCTAGTTCTTGGTTTGGTAAGAATAAACGATTCCTGAAGCAGGGCAACTGATCTTTTATCATGTAATTTTCTCCTTGTGCACTCCACGCTTGTAATTGCTCCAGACTCATCAGGTTTTGGATTTCTTCATGTAATTCTTTCTGAGTTATGGTTGCTGTGATTCCTAGGAGCTTGCCACTTGGGATGATTGCTATTGAGTCAAGGGTCTGATACCCTTGCTCTTCAACCCCCATACAGGAAAGGGTATCGGCCTTCCCGTTTTTTACCCCTGGTCGAAATGTAATCACGAAGTCATATTCAGCAATAAAAAAAGAGCCCAACGTAGTTGTCGTGAGGACTGGGCCTTTGCCGTTTTTAGGTACTGCAGGTTCCGGTGGTCAGTTATTATGGTGATTGTGTTTCTGGCGCCCAAGAGGTAGTGCCGCCATGCCTTAAAGGCTGACTTAATGGCCAGGAGTTCTTTGTCTGTGATAGCGTAATTGAGTTCAGGGGGTGTGAATTTACGCAACCAGAAGGCAACAGGGTGTAACTGGCCCATTTCAGGGTCCTTTTGTGAGAGGACGTCTCCCATAGCCATGCTTGAGGCATCTGTTTCCACCCGGTATTGGAGATCAGGACGAGGGTGGCGTAAGATTGGGGCAGATGTGAATCTTGCTTTGAGTTCCTGGAAAGCTTCCTCGGCTTCTGTTGTCCACTGGAACTTTTTGTTGCTTTTCCTGAGTAATGACGTGATGGGATGCACGATTTGTGAAAATCCTGGGATGAACCGGCAGTAGAAGTTTGCAAAACCCAGCATACTTTGAACCCCCTTGAATGAATTTGGGGATGGCCAGTTCAGGATAGCATCTACCTTGTGTACATCCATTCGGATTCCATTCGGGCTGAGAATAAAGCCCAGGAATTCCACCTCAGAGACGTGGAATGAGCACTTTTCGAGCTTGGCGTAGAGCTGGTGTTGACGGAGATTCTCCAATACGGATCGGACGTGTTTAACGTGGTCCTGCTTTGATGCGGAATATACTAGAATATCGATGTACACTAGAGCACAGACATCAATCAATTCCCGTAGGACATCGTTCATGAAGTATTGAAATGCTGCAGGCGCGTTGCAAAGGCCAAAGGGCATTACTTGATATTCATACAAGCCGTATTTGGTGCGAAAAGCAGTTTTTCATTTGTCCCCCTGTTTTACGCGAACAAGGTGATATGCCCCCCTCAGGTCTAGTTTTGTGTAGATTGGGGCATCTTTGACTTTATCAAGCAATTCAGGGATCAGTGACAGGGGGTAGCGTTTTTAACGGTAATCTGGTTCGGTGCGCGATAGTCGATGCACGTTCTCAAGTCCCTCTTCTTTTTCGGTACGAAAAATAGAGGACTGGCTGCTGGAGACTTCGAGGGACGGATGAACCCGTTGGCCAGGTATTGGTCAAGATAGGCCTTCAGGTGCTAGTTTTCTAGTTCCGCGAGTGCGTAAATTCGCCCACAAGGGATTTGTGCGCCGGGTATCAGGTCGATTTGGCAATCGTATGGTCTATGCAGTGGCAGGGTATTAGCCTGTTCTTTCTGAAAGACATCTTGAAAGTCCTGGTATTCACTTGGTAGGGTGCCGATTGCCACAGTCGCAAGCGTGGAGGTTCTGGTGTCTATTGGTTGTTTCTCTTTGCGATAACATGTGTGGGCATAAGTCTCGGGAAAGGCCAATTCTTTTGCTCGCCAATGGATTCGACGATTGTGAGCTACCAACCATGGCATTCCCAAAATCAACCGGAACTGTGGTGCCTTAATGAGGTCTAAAACGATAGATTCTTGGTGTCCATCCTGGCACAGAAGGGTTAAAGCTGCAGTGCATTGGGATACTGGACCAGAAGCTATTTCCGTGCCGTCGACAGTGGTAACAGTGTCAGTAGTTGATTTAGGGCGTAACGGAAGCCCCATCTTTGCCGCAAGATCCTAGTCAATGTAATTCACAACGGCTCCACTGTCAATGTACGCTCTTACTGCGTGCATCCGAGATGGTTGTTGGTGATTGATCAAGACCACAGATAGTGCAAAATGGGAGGTCTGTAGTTCACTTTCTTCGCTCGACAAGTGGACCCCTACACTTGCCGGGTTGGGGAGTTTTCCGATTCCTTGATGGTATCTTCCTTGTCCGTGGACCCTACCGTCCTCCTCGATGGCTTCACAGGGCACTCTTTAAGGAAATGACCTGACCTTCCACAGTACAGACATAACTGCTGCTGTCTCCTTTTATCCCTTTCCGCTTTAATCAAGGGGGATCTGACCCCCCGCGATTTGCATTGGTTCTCCTGAACCTTCCGTTGTGCGGGCAATATTGTCCTTTGAACGCACATACATAGGGCGAGGGTCTGGTCTGGTTCAATCTGCTCTTCGGTCCTGATACCTATGATCCAGTTGAACAACAAGGTCAATGAATTCTGAGCAGTCTTTCGGGGGGTTCACTACTTGTGCGAGAACATCCTTGAGCTCCCCTGCAACCCCCGATGAATCAACGTGGTTCTCTTCTCCACTGGCCATTCTGCTTCAACTACGAGTCTATTGAACGTGGCTATGTATGTTAATAGGTCTTGATTCCCTTGGCGTAGGGACAGAAGTTTGTTGTCTAATGCCTGCCCATGAGTACGACGGGCCAACAACTTTTCCATCTCCTGCTGAAAGCCCCTGAAGTCATGCAGGAAAGGATCGTCTTGGGCCACAAAGGGTACAGACCAGTCCGCGGTGCTACCACTCAGGTAGGATAGTACAAAAGCGACCCGTGATTGGTCATTCGGAAAGGCCCCTGGTCTACAAAGAAAGTGCAGGCGGCACTCGTTCATGAACGTTGCAAACCTCTTGGGATCCCCTGTAAATCGTTCGGGCAAGGCCAAGGGAACTGCCCCAGTAAATCGTTCGGGCAAGGCCAAGGGAACTGCCCCAGGAAGGGTTATCTGAACGGGATTGGCTGATGGTGCTGGCATAGAGGGCACGCTTCCCGGCAATGGTGCATGCCCTGCTTGGGACTGGAGAAGTTGCTGGCTTAAATCATCAGTGCGTTCTTTGGCTACTATCAGCTCTCTCCTCAGGGTGTTGGTCTCCTGCCTGGCTGCATGTACTTTGGAACGTAGCTGCCCCAACATGTGGGCTAACTGGCCGGTTTCTGACGTTTCCATGACGCCCAGGTGGATTTTGATGTGAGGCTTTGTGTTCTTTAACGCTCACATGGTATCTATGGGGACGTCACTCAGCCTGTTCTGACCTCTTATGACCTCGAACCCTTCCCTGGAGTCTACTCAACTGGAGACTGGGCCTGAAATACAGGATTGGTAGAGTTTAACTCCCTATTGTCTCTGCGTGCTTGAACCCCTTCTTCCCCGGGGTCCAACCCTTCCCTCTGATCCACAGCTCACCTTGTTTTCTTGGAAAGTGTGCTCTCCGTCCTGCTTTCAGCACAGGGGCGTGTTGATTGATGCGGGCTCGTTGCTGCCTAGTTACTTCACTGGCAAGAGTCTGACAGGTAAGTATAATGAGTCTTTTGAACAGTTCTCTAACTTCGTTCCTTTCCTTCCTTAGATGATGGCCGGCGTCCGGGGATGGCGACGTGCTTCTAAAATGAGTAGCGCTGAAGGTGAGTGAGAATGCGATGCGCGATGCGACCCTTTCGTATTTGTATTGAACTGAGTTCTTATTCTGTGTCTTTTAGGTGCCGCGACATTTTCAGCGTGGATGCCGGTTATGAAGAAGAAATGCGGTAAGCGCGGTATGCGGCGCCTCTAGATGTTTCCACGCTAACCTGGAGTGTCTTTTCCCTCTTGCAGATGGATGAGAAGTTCCGGAGACAGAGTTCCCCCGGAGCGGCTGGTATTCAGGTAAGCGTTTGAAGCTCATACAGTCTTTAAAAAATAAGCGAAGATTTGCTGAATGCTTACTAATGCCTTTTTTCTGTTCTTTTCCCTTTTCCTTAAGAAGCAGTGAGTGTCACGCTGCAGGTGCAGACAACACAAAGCATGTTTCTCAGCCTGGGCATGGCTTAAATAGTCTCTGGGTATCCCAGGTGTCTCTGGGCTGAACTACACCCAAAAGACTACACTGCACATGCAGTTCTGGGAACCGAAATATGTGGGGGCATCCATCTTGTCCCCATCAATGCACTACAAGTCGAATGTTATCCTATGGGAGTGAGTGAGTCTGGTGCCACAAGCGCCAAGTCTGACTCCAAGTGGGTCTTTGGAGGGATGGAGAGGCCCTTGAGGGCCATGTAGGTGATCGTGGCCTGGCTCCAGCCTGACATTTTGGAGGGCTGGGGACATGACCGGCAGGAATCATGACAGCCGTTGAGGTTGTTGTTTGTCCTGCTGATGCCAAACAAACGTCTCTCTTAGGGGCGAACATTGAGATGTGGCAGGCATAGCTAAGTGGCACCTAACCCCCAGTCAGTATGCACCCTTGATGCTCCCAGTAGTTTAGATTCCTTTCTTAGTGGGATAAGGCAGCCAGTGTAGGGATTTACGCGTCACTGTCATATTATTCGTTTTGCCTGAGCCTTAGCTTGGGCTAAGGCCAACAAGGGGCCATACTAAAGAAACCGTACACCAGTGCAAGGGCAATTTTGCACCCTATTTCAACTAGGGCAGAAATTACCCAACGGCAAAGCATGTACACTTTCAATGCATTTTTGCTCTAGGGCAATGTTTGCCCCAGTGTGAATACCATTCCGTATTAGTACTTGTGCAAACATTGCGCTGATCCAAAAAGGGTTCATGATATTTGACGCCACTCCTACAGCAGGGACAGGATGTGGAGAGCTGGTAGGAACTTAGCCAGCAGAGGTTCACAAGGTCTGCCCCAACAAATGTAACCCTGTTGTGGCATCATGAGACCATGTTCAACTTTCTACATCCCCAAAACTCCTTTTCAAAGTTGTGAAGTGAAATACCTCATGAACTGTCTGGCAGCAGTTCCTTTCCGACATACTCCTAATTAGAAAGAGGGCTTCCCTAGAGCCCCCGCTTGCACATTCCTAGAAGATTTGGCAGCCATTTTGTTTAACCCGTGTTGAGAAAAACTATCATTCCTTTCACTAGAAATTGATGGCTTGCTTCATTTAGACATTTTCAATTGCATTGTCGAAAGGGATTCATCTATGTAACGGAACATGATTTCAACAACAAATCAAACTAATATTCATTTCGGGCCCCCCTTGGTAATTTCAGGTAATTTATGACCAAGGTCTAGTTACCTATTTTCATTGATATCCTCGTTTGACTTTTGAACTGGTGACTACGATATATGTTGGGATAACGGGGTGAAGAGGGAGATTGTAATCTGCTAAATGTTCTCTATTTTTCT
Source organism: Ambystoma mexicanum (assembly GCF_040938575.1). Lineage (NCBI taxonomy): Eukaryota > Metazoa > Chordata > Amphibia > Caudata > Ambystomatidae > Ambystoma > Ambystoma mexicanum. The sequence goes on along the minus strand of NC_090934.1, from coordinate 1,264,088,053 downwards.
ACATTGTTTATTCAACTAAATATTTTCTTTCAATTTCGAAATGTTTGGTTTGCCCTGGAGATGAGTGCTTCAGTTTGTTTCGTATGTAGCTGAAGAGTTTAGTGCCCTGTCTAGCCTATGCAGAATTTAAACTCATGTTACAAAACAACACAAACACGAGGCTCCAAATAAACGGAATCCTCATAATCGTTCTCATCAACGTAGTTGTGTCTAAAACTAACAGTGAGTAGCCTGGACTTTCTCCTCTGCCATGTCCGTCTCTGATAGATGTTCTCGGGCTCACATATAGTGGGCTTATTGAGAAGCCTTTCTGCAGTGATATGATATGATAGGTTATTTATAAGGCGCTTAATACCCAGAGGTTTCTAAGCTCGGACCCGTTGATTGAACCTGCGTTGGTCCATGTCGTCTTGTTTCCAAGGCGAGCACGTTGCCCCTGAGCTATCCTCCCGAGACCAGTGGAGACGAGAAACCTGGGAAATAGAACCCACAGTCTCGTATCAGCTAAGGAAGCAGTAAGACACTGTCGTGAGCGCCTGGAGACCATGCAAATGGTAGCGGTGTGTGGTACAAATCAACATAAAAAGCAAATGTAGATTCTGACTTCATAAACCACTGTATCCCAATGGAGGAGTGTGTTTGAAGGATGAGAACAAATGCTTACATTTAACAGTCTTAAATGAATCTATACCCTCAAAAAAAGGGCCACCTGAAAAGTAAGTAAATTAAGAGGGTCCCTGGTCAATGGAAGGCTTACTGATTACTTAAATAAAAGGAATTGTGGGCCAAAGCCTTTTAGACTTTTCAGAAAACCCATGACTACAGGCAGTATGAACATCTAAGCTTACCAAACGAATTACAATGGAGCAGAAATAGACACACAAACACTAACGAATACATGCACAAACTGGCCAGGTTTCAGTAATAATAATAATATCAGTTTTTTTATAGCACTTCATGCCATATTCATCCTGCTTCCCACCACCTTTATCAATCTCAGAGGAAGGATTTGAACTTGCAAAGTACAGGTTTTCGAGGAACCCTCTTAACACTGGTGCTATCCACCAAGACTACATATTATTCTTTAAGTATATTCCCCAACACTGACCCACGTTGGAATCCAAATGTATCTACTGGAAGGTGCCATGCCCTTTCTAATGAGGTCAATAGAGACAATCATCTAAAGTTGCTGCATCTTCACAAACTATACTTTTGGGAGCCGGGGTCATGAGTTTGAAACCTCAGAGCTCTGTAATGTCGAGAAGAAATGGCAGGCATTCTGGAAACTGGACTTGACGAGCTAGAGACATCAATCGGGTAAGTGGGGCACGGCTGATCCAGACCTTCATTCTCATTAGACGGTTTTGAGGAAAGCATGGAGGAGACAGAGCGTTGGCAAAGCTAAGGGAAGTCTGCTCGAGGATTGCCCTGGCCATTGTGAAGCAGCACAGAGTCACCCTTTGTTCTCGCTGAAGTCAAACTGAAGATTTCCGGGAGAAGTTATGATCTTCCATGAGTTCTCTCTCCTGAGATTCAGGGAGAAGACCAGGATATTTGCCATTCCTGCCAGGTATAGTGAATGTATGTTTCCCTGCTGCACAAATAAGAGCATTGCACTTTGCAAAACAGACAAGAGCACCCGCATTCCTGCCTACCAATCAGCACATGGAAGGAGAGGATCCTGGCCTGTAGCATGTTGAGGTGGGACCTTATCTTTCTTCTAAGACCAAAGACTACTATCAAATTGGTCTCCTGGGCAAGATCCCCATAAAAAGCTGGACAAATCTGTCACCCGATCTAGACCTGGGTAAAAGGCAATGTAGGGCCCTCTTGCTGCTATCTGCTTTCCTTCAGAATGATAAAGCCCTCACTTCCCTGCAGGTCACAACCACACCTTCCCCTCTGCTGCTCCTGCGCCAGCACTTTGACTAAGAGTAGAAAGGGGATCCAAGTGTTAATCTCTCTTTCTACTTCCAAGGGCAGCCATAATTCTTTGATATCATGTATTGTCTAACAACACATTAACGTAGAGGTGTGTTTTGAAGACAAACATCAGCCGAGGGGCACGCTAACGCTACTGCTGCCCTGGGTTGCTAAATACAACAATTGGGCAGCCAACGATACCAGATGGTAGAGGCCCCCAGCATCCGTTAAACGCCCTCTGTACGCTCATGCCTGTTAACTTGGGATGTGGGTCATTACCACCCAGTACCAGCCATTGACCCATGGATTATTGCTAAGTCTGTCTTCAACTGGTCTTCGAGATTTTCTGTGATTGAGAGAGGTGCTTACCAGTAAAGAGCTTTATGAATTTCATTAACGTAATAATGGACAGTTTAAAAAATAATCGTTGGATTTTTAAATCTGATTTTATTAATGCAGCTACATGTTTATTCCAGTTTTAAGAAGAGGTGTTAAGAAGAGAACATTACGTTAGCTGGGTATTTTAATATAATAATCATACAACAGGTTCACATTAAAAAGAAACCATAATGTAATATGGCAGACCCCAAACTCGTATTGTTACTTTGTTACTAAATGTTTTTGCCATATCCAAAAACATCTTCAAAAAAGCGGCTATTCTGGGAAAGGTCAATTCTACAACCTGATCTAATGTGCTACCTTGACTGACTAGCAGGTGTCACTGCTGATAATGAGTCTATTGGTTCTCTCTCATACAACATGCCCTGCCAGCAATAAAAAAAACTTTGATTTTACATTCATATTCCTAAGCCTGGTAATTAGCTCACAGCAACTTCTCTTTTTTGCACTTTAAGGCTGGCTCAAAATCAGCAGAATTTTGGCTGAGCTTGTTAAAACCTGAGATTGTTTTTTTGTTCACATGGAAATTGATCAAACAGAACTATTTCAAGCATTAATCTTATTTGCCATTTTGGTTGTCACATTCCCTCCTAACTCCATGCCCCCTTCAACACGACAGTTCTTTTGGTCGCAGGAGCATAAGCTTTGCTGATGTCACCTATGGGTTTAAGGATTCTGGTCACTTTGGTCGCATTTCAGCATGACTTTCACACCCAGACCTTTCCTGGTGGTCTCAAAGGCCTCAAGCGCCTGCTCTAGAGGGAAACGGTGGGTCACCAATGGAGCAACATTCACACGCCCTGAGGCGAGCATGGAGATTGCCATAGGCCACCTGAAACAAAAAGAACAAGCTCAATTAGTAGAAACCTAATTTGAGAAATGTAGACGAGTAACAATACATGGTTTATTTTTCAAGCACTATTGAAAGATGAGAATGATAGTGGTTGGGTGACTGGTCAGAGCATTCAGAAAGGGATCACTTGACGACAACCTATGTGTTTGTGTATATGACTTGTATGTATGTGGGGGGGGAGGGTGTGTGTGTGTGTGTGTGTGTGTGTGTGTGTGTGTGTGTGTGTGTGTGTGTGTGTGTGTGTGTGTGTGTGTGTGTGTGTGTGTGTGTGTGTGTGTGTGTGTGTGTGTGTGTGTGTGTGTGTGTGTGTGTGTGTGTGTGTGTGTGTGTGTGTGTGTGTGTGTGTGTGTGTTTTTTTTTTTTGCGCACACGCGCGCGTGTGAGAAGAAGGGTTTTGGGTGGGTATAGGAAAAAAGTGCTGCTGCCTATCTGAAATGATTTGGAATAAAATTGGAACATCAGCGACATTTTGGAAACTATGTTGTGAGAAGCAAATATGGTTTCTGTATGATGCAGGGCCTAATGTATCGATAGGAAGCAAGAACTGCAGATGGGCACTTAGGGTTCTGGGCAACAGAGTTACCCATTTAGAAACTTCTTTCCCCCTAAATGTCAGTTGTAGCCTCGTCAGGGTGTATAGTATCAAATATAAACAGAATTGGGGGATAGCGTGCAGAACTACGTAAGATTATAGTTGATCTCAGTCCCAATAGTACTGAATGCATTTTGCTGTAGGTGGTATGAGTTCTATATTAAGTGAAGGTCAATTCACCAACATGGCAGACTTAACCAGAATTGCCTGATGACATCACAGGAAGTGACCTGCTATGGCATGTGTCATTTGACATCACAGCAAGTGATTTCCCATGAACATTTCTCCTATGACATCACAGAAGTGATGCACCCTGGGGGATTAACAGGCCCGGTAATGCCCCCCCGCCTGCTCGGGTAATATTGATATTAGTACTCCGGCACATTGTACCACAGTACTAATAGTGTTTTTTGTAAGTTGAGAAATTACGTGTTCACCGTTTCTCAACTTTTAAAAAAACTACAAAAACTACAAAAAAAGATGGTGGCCATGGATCGGGCAAAGGGAACTACACATAGTCCTGTCTCCCTTTCCATGACAGCCATTGCCAGGTCAGTGACCCACCGGGAACACTAGTGTTTCCAGTGCCGAAGAGGGACCAGGCCACGCAAAGTAAATGGGGTGGGGGTGGAGAGGAGATGTGGAAAAGCCGGATGGGGTGGGGAACAGTGAAGAAGACTCAGGCAGGGCTCACCTGTGATCCGGTGGGGGAAGATGGTAGCCTCCAGCTCTGAGGAGGCTTGAAGCGGGGGCTTTACCATGTTGTAAAGCCCCCATTCTGGGCCTCCTCATTGGCTGCAAGGCCAAGACCATGCCCCCGCCTGACACTAATGTATTTAAAGGGTACAGAAGGAGGAGACTAACACACAAGTGGCATGATTGTTGGCATAAACCTAATCAAAATAAAAAGGAAACCTATCTCTCCCTATCTAACTCTAAGGTGGATTTCCCTGCCTCAACTAAGGAACTAAGGATTCGGTCAGTATGTCCAAGTAGAAAGAAGAGGGGCCACCATCATGTGCCTAAATACCAACTTCTGGCCCTCAAATTTGTAACTAATACTAAAGAGGTAGTGGATCTTCTTGGTCCAGAATAATGTCTCCCTTCTTCTGGACAATAGTCTATAGTTCCAATTGGCAGGTGGGAACTTCGCCTGAGAGAATCACTCCCTTCCTCAGGTCTCAGTTCCTTTCCAAGATACAAAACAAAGTTCCAGTTTGCGATGCTGTAAAGTTTGGTACTGTCTTCTCACAGTTTTACTCCACCAGGGGAATGCTTCTCTTCCCCTGGTTTTTCTTTTACCTTGTTTTATTGGACTGTATGTGTGGGTCCCAGACCCATAGGATTCTGCTGCTTTCCTTTGGCAGAGCTGGTTCACTTTCCTGCCAGGTACTGCGCTGAAGAAGAGGATTTGTGATGCTCTTCTCAACTGGATGCAGGTCCCGCAACTGTACTTCTCTCTCTGATTGCTCTGGCCACTATAGTTCTCCACTCTTCCAGGTACTGTGTCGAAGAAGAGGATTTGTGATGCGCTTCTCAATTGGGGCAGGTCCAGGACCTGTGCTTCTTTCTTTGACTGCTTTGGCAGTCCTGGCTCACACCTCTGCTAGGTACTGTACCAAAGAAGAGGATTTGTGATGCTCTTCTCACTCAGTGCTGGTCCTAGATCAATGCCTCTCTCTTTTTTTTAGCCCCACCAACCGTCACCCAGGTACCTTTAGGGTGTTTGGCTCTCAGGTTGGTCTAGGGCTTTACCCTGTGCTTCTCCATGCTCTACGTGGCTTCCTTCGGATCTCTGAGGGCTGCAGCAAATCCGCAGCTTTCTGCTCCTCTGGGGCTGTGCGGCTTCCCTCAGCAGCATCATTCCACAGCTGCTTTCACCTCGACGCAGGGCTTCACACTCGCCGGTCGGTCCTTCCTCGCTGGACCGATTTGGAACCCCTCTGAAAATTCTCCTTGGTTCCAGCTAGCAACTGTGTTGCTTCTTCGCTGTGGTTGGTGCCTACACTTGCGGTTCCTCCAGGGTGGGCCTCGCTCTCTGCTTGGTTTTCCGTCTATTTATTATTTTTTTTTTTTTGGTTTTACAAGAAAACCTTTAGAAAACAATGATCAGTGTTCCATTATCATACAAGAAACAGAATTTTATATTCTTACTTAAAAAAAGAGTAGAATAAAGGCTCAGAAACCAGGGAGTAACTGAATAGACTGAATCAAATTGGCCAGGGGGCTCACTGACATAAGCTGTCTGTTAGTAGTTCATTAGTATGGTAAGTTTCTCCAGAACGTTTACTATCGCAGCAGTGAGCATGATTTCTTGGCCAGAGATCAGTCTATCCCAGAATGCATCTTGAACTAAGCTCTCCTCTCTAGTTACTTATCTCCCTAGTGATGATACTCTTAAGGCCCATGTGCCTTCACACTCCAACAGTAGGTGTTTGAGCGATTGTAAATTCGGAGAGTCGCAGATCTTACAAAGTCTTGTTGCCTTCTCTCCCTGGTTTCTTTGAGCCAAAATTTCGCCTGTATGGGCTACGTTCAGTCTGAGTCTGAGAAAATGAGTTTCTTATTCTTTGGTCAGGGAACTTTTCCAGATAACGTGGAATGGTGCCAAGTTTTCTATCCACTTTCAGGAAGAGGTTTGGTGGATTGAGACTTCTGACTCCTGCGATTGTTTGAATCCAGTCAACCATTTCTAGTTTTTTCGTGGGGTTTTGCATGAGGATTTCTGTTGTTAGTTCCAGCCTATACAACATATGTCCAATTTTTTTTCTAAACCAAGAAGTTGTTATGATTTTGCTTTTTTTAGGTGTTGGTTTACGTCAAAAAAGAGAGTGGACATATTGGCTGTAGTTATGTTACGACAGAGGGACAGAAGATTCCACTCTGCACGGCAGCTCAAAGAGGTCAGTCTAAATTCAAATCTCAGGCTGGCAAGAGGAGTGCACATTGGGAGTTGAATAGATGATTTTCACAAGAGACCCTCAATTCTGCTCCAATCGTAGTTCCACAGCAAAGGCTTCGCCTCAAGGCCATAAAGGAGGACCAGAACTACTTTGCCTATGTGGAACTTCTTGAATGGAAGTATTGAAAATTTGCAAAATTTTCTGTTCGGGTTTTTCATTTGTGCAATAATTTTTGAGGTCTTTCCAAGGATAGAAGGTATCACCTTATTTAAAGTTGGATGAGCTAGGATTTCATATCCCAGGTATATAAGCCCATCCACACGAGGAATTACTTTGCTATCCAGGAACCAGTTCCTCGAAGTCACCTTTTTTTTCGGATGTTTAAAAATAAGGATCTTAGATTTTGATGGGTTAATTATGAGGCCATTTAGTTGGGCGTATTCGTTGAGTTTGGACAGAAGTTGCTGCAACCCTATCGCTGAACCGTCCAGGAGCACTAGGTCATCCGCATAGGCTAACCAATGGAGTCTTCTGCCATTAATCCTAGGGCAGACTAGCGATGCCAAGGCTAGGAAGTGACCAATATCTGATAGAAATAAATTGAAGAATAACGGTGCACCCACACATCCTTGTCGTACTCCCTTGAGGACCTGAATTATTTCTGAAAGGTTACCAAGATCATCCAACCTCACCCTAGTCGTGGTGTTCTTATGAAGCTTTATGAGCATGGCCAGAAGGGGAGCCGGTATCCCCCAGTTGTGAAGTTTCTGCCAAAGGAGGGATCTGTCCACGAGGTTGAATGCGTTGGACAGATCAACCCATGCCCCATACAGCAGGGAGCCTTCTTTCTCATTTGATCTTTCACTCAGCAGGTTCAGGATAAGACCCTTAAGGCTGGTGGAAAGGCCCTTCCTAAAACCTATTTGGTGCGGAGGAAGAATCTGTTTGGAATCCACCCATAGAGAAAGTTCTTTCAGTAGTAGTCTCATGAAAATTTTGCTATCTATATCCAAAAGGGCGATGGGTCGATAACAAGCTGGACTTAGCCTGTCTGAAATAGTAACTTTGTCCATAATTTTGGCTGGTTTTTTTTTAGAACCTGGTAAGCAAGGTGAGCCGTTGGGACCTGCCGCCCTAGAGGTGGAGGAAGATGTAATAAGATCCTCAATTTCTTCTTCAGTAAATGCCAGGGACCAGGTGATGTTGGGAGAGTAAAGTCTCTGGAGCCAGTTGCTTCAAATGTTTTGGACAAGGAACAAGTTACTTACCTGTAACTGTTGTTCTCCAGCATGGGTCTGGCATGGATTCACATGCTCATGAATATTCCCCGTCATCAGGCCGGGAATCATTGGTATAGAAAAAAATCAGTATCAGTTTCATTTCTGATCTGTCTTTCTTAGTAGTAACCAATCACTCGTCTCTGGGTCATACTGCCCCCAGCCAATGACTGCCCTCTCCCTAAGCCCCGCCTCTGGCAGCCATCCTCAGATTTGGTAGCATGTAAAGTGGCAGTATGACCAAGTCAAGAGCCGCAGAGGGGTAGGCGGGAGGGTTCGCATGTGAATCCATGCCAGACCCATGCTGGAGAACAACAGTTACAGGTAAGTAACTTGTTCCTTCTCCAGCATGGGGTCTGGCATGGTTTCACATGCTCATGAATAAGAGAATACATAGCAGTACACACATGCACAACCACGGGAGGTGGCAAGGCTCAACATTAAGCAATACAACAACTCAACATTAAGCATCTCTTACCTCCTCACCAGGCTCACCTTAGGCAAACAGATTGCGCAGCACTGCTTGGCCGACCCTGGACTCCTCCCTGGAGTCCCGATCGACGCAGTAGAATCTTGTGAAGGTGCGCTTCGACCTCCACGTCGCAGCCCTGCAGATGTCTAGCAGGGGCACACCAGACAGGAACTCCGTGGTAGCAGCGATCGCTCTGGTCGAATGGGCTCTCGGACGGCCGGGCAGCGGGCGGTTTGCCAACCGGTGACAGTGCATGATGCAGCCGGAGAGCCATCTGGAAATGGAAGTCTTCGAGAGAGCCTTCCCTTGATTCACAGTCCCAAAGTTCACAAACAGCTGTGACGTCTTCCGAAAACTCTTTGTGCTGTCCACGTAGAACTTCAGTGCTCTAGCTACATCCAGCGAGTGCAAAGTCCCCTCGGCCGGCGACGAAGGCGACGGGAAGAAAACTGGCAATACCAAGGGCTCGTTGAGGTGGAAGTCCGACGGCACCTTGGGCATAAAGGAGGGGTGCGTCCTCAGCACCACCCTCGTGTCATGAAAAGTCAAGTATGGAGGCTTGCAAGATAGGGCCTGGATCTCTCCTACTCGTCATGCGGAGGTGATGGCCACGAGGAAAGCTGTCTTCCATGACAGGAACTTCAGAGGCGCCGAATGCATAGGCTCGAATGGGGCCTCCATGAACCTGGTCAGCACCACATTAAGCTCCCACGCCGGGGAAGGAGCCTTCACCGGCGGGAATGATCGGAATAGTCCCTTCATGAATTCTTTCACCAGGCGATGAGACCACAAGGACGTCCGTCCTGTAGTCCTGGTATATCGGGAGATTGCAGCCAGATGTATTTTGATGGAGGCAGTTGGCCGGGATGTCGTACCCTCCAAACTCTAGTGCTGCAGGAGCCAGGCCTGCAAATTCAGCGACTCCGGGCTGTGGTGAAGAATGGCGCCCCCTTCTCTGGAGAGAAGGTCTGCGTCCGTCGGCAGCTTGACTGGTGTGGACGTTGACAAGTCCAGAAGGTCCGGGGACCAGATCTGTCTCGGCCATGCCGGTGCGACGAGGATCATCTTGCACCGGGACCTCTTGAGCTGGTTGATGAGCCGGAGCAGCAACGGCAGCGGAGGGAATGCATAAAGAAATAGGCCGTCCCAGGGGAACGAGAAAGCATCGCCCATGCTCCTCGGCTGGGGGAACCTGCTGGCGAACCTCCGGCACTTGGAATTCGTCGCCGTCGCGAAGAGATCGATTTGGGGTTCGCCCCATCGTCGGAAGAGTCGACCCACTTGTTCCTGGCGTAGCTGCCACTCGTGGCACAAGCGCAGCTCCCTGCTGAGTGAGTCGACGATCGTGTTTTTTATTCCTGCCAGATGAAGAGGCACCAGAAACATCCTTTGGGCGACGGCCCAATGCCACAGATCCTGGGCTTTCTTGGAGAGGGCCGGGGACCTGGTCCCGCCCTGCTTCCGAATGTAGAACATCGTGGTGGTGTTGTCGGTGAAGATCCTCACCACCTTGCCCTTGAGGGACGGAAGAAAGGACCCGAGGGCCCAGAACACTGCGCGGAGCTCCAAAATGTTGTTGTGGAGTGACTTCTCCTCCGGGAGCCAAAGGCCTCTCGCGTGAAGATCTCCGGAGTGCGCTCCCCAACCTTCCACGGAGGCGTCCGTCGTCACCGTCACCTGGTGAGCTGGGATCTGAAAGTCCGTGCCTGCCACCAGATGGGAGCGGGTACCCCACCACCGGATCGCCTGACGGAATGTCTCGTTGAGAGGGATCCTGTCTTCGAAGCTGCCCGTCGACTGGACCCAGCGGGCGTCGAGGAACTCTTGTAAGGGGCGCATCCGAAGCCTGCAAAGGCGCACCAGATAAATGCAGGAGGACATCATCCCAAGGAGGGACTTGATAGATCTTACCCTGGCCATGTCCTTGGCCAGCAGACACTGCACCTTGCCCAGAATGGTCCTGGTCCTTTCCTCCAATGGCGAGGCCAGCCGCGCCACTGTGTCGAGCTTGGCTCCCAGAAACAGGGCAACTTGCGATGGAACCAGGTGGGATTTTGGAAACTTGATGGAGAATCCCAGGTCCGTGAGCAGCTGGACGGTCTTCGCAGTGTGCTCCGCGGCGAGTTCCCTCGTCCTTGCCCGGATGAGCCAGTCGTCCAGGTAGGGGTAGACGTGGATCCCCTGTAGGCGCAGCCGCGCCACCACCGGTACGAGGCACTTGGTGAACACCCTGGGTGCCGACTTCAATCCAAACGGGAGGGCCTGGAACTGGTAGTGCCGCCCTTGGACCACGAACCTGAGGAACTTTCGGTGTCTTTTTAGAATGGGGATGTGGAAGTACGCATCCTCCAAGTCCAACGACGACAGGAAATCGCCCTCCTCCAGCTGTCCCAGCACGTGCTGGAGGGCGACCATACGGAACTTCTGCGCCTTGATGTACTTGTTCAGTCGTCGTAGGTCCAGGATGGGGCGCCATCCTCCTGTCTTCTTTTTTACGAGGAAGTACCTTGAGTAAACTCCGGAGCCCCGAAGCCTCTTTGGGACGAGCTCAATGGCAACCTTCTTCAGCATTGCCCTTACTTCCAACAGTAGTTGAGGGAGGTGATTTTCCTTCCTGGCCACGGGTGGAACGCGAGGGCACTTCTTCTGAAACTCGAGGGCGTGCCCTTGGTCCAGGGCATCCAGCACCCAGCGTTCGGTGCAGATGGATTCCCACACGCTGACAAACCTCGCCAGCCGGCCTCCCACCGGGGTGCTTCGGCGGGGGCCTGACCCCACGGTCGGTTCAATCTTGTTTGGAGGCTGCCTTGCCTCCTTGACCTCCCTGTCGACGATGACGGGCACCACCTGACTTGCCGCGTCCCCTGCAGGCTTCCTGGGACGAAGATCTTGCCGCTTGGCGGTACGTGGAGGAGCCACTGCCGGATCCCTTGGAGGCACCTTGTCTGCCTCCGGAGCTCCGAAAGGACGGCCGTTGTTGTTGGAGCACTCCCAGTGCCGGGCAGTCTCTGTGTCTGTCTTGATGGCCTGAAGGGACTCATCAACCGCCTTCCCAAACAGGTTGTTCCCGTCGAAGGGCATGTCCAAAACCTTGGTTTGTACGTCCTGGCGGAAATCCGTGGCCTTGAGCCTTCCTCTTCGTCTCAAGCAAACGCTGTTGCCCAACTGACGGAAACCGGTGTCGGCGATGTCCGTTGCCACCGTGATGGCGTGGTCTGAAGCAATCTCCCCCTCTTGTAGGATTTCAAGGGCCTGAGCCCTTTTGGTGTCCGGAAGCAAGTCTAACAGAGGAGCCTTTTTGAACCACAACTCCCTGTCGTAGTGGGCTACGATAGCCAGGGCGTTGGCCGCCTTGATAGTCATCGCTGCGGATGAGATGATCTGTTGTCCCATCGTGTCCAACTTCCTGCCCTAGCCGTACGGCGGGGAAGTTGATGTCGAGGCCGATGCCCCCCCAGATTTCTTCTTTGCCGCCGCCGAGACGACCGAATCCGGGGTAGGTTGTGCCCGAAGGCGTAAGGGGGCAGCATCGGGGACCTGGTACTTCTTCTCGTACCGGTCCCTCTTTGCCGGTGCCGTGGCAGGGTTCTTGAGGAGGGCGAGCCCCTCATCCCAGATGTCATCAAGAAGCGGTACGGTGAGGACCGTCTTCCTTTTAGCCTCGCGCCGTTGGTAAAGGAACCCTTCTTTCTTCTTTTCTTCTGGGCAGAGCTGGAAAAGCTTGGATGCCCTGGAAATCACGGCATGAAAGGATCCAATCTCGTTGGGCGGGGACGCCCTAGCAGGGGGCGACGGGGGACACGTCTCGTCGTCGCCTCCGTCGTCATCTGTACCTGTCGTAGCCGTGTCCGTGCCTGTATCATCCCCGTGGGTAGTAGACCGGGGGGAAGGCAGAGCAGGCCGCAGAGGTGGGAGAGGTGGCGTAGGATGCGTCCTCCTCCTCTTATGCGGTGGACTCTCCGAAGGTCCTGGCTCCGGTTCCCCCGTCGGGTCTGGCTCAGGTACCTCCGTCGGGGGAAGGGGCAACCTTGTCCTTATCTCCGAGCATAAGGACTGAATTGCTGACAAAATGGCCGCCGAAGTGTCCTGCGGCGCCGGAAACGACGGGCGCGAGGGCTCTTGAGGAGCCTTGTCGGCGACACCGTCGCTCTCGTCGTCGGCTCGTCGGGATCCCTCCCGATGGGCTGGGCCTCTTCCACGACTTCGATGAGCTCTTCTTCAGAGGTCGTGTCCGTATCCATCATGTCCACCAGCCCCTCCCCCACCTTTTCCAACAAGGACTTCGTGGGGGTCTTCTCAATGGGCCTGAAAGACGACTCCCTCCGCGGTGGCAGGGAGACTCTGGGTCCTGAGGGCGCCTCCACTGGTTTAGCCTCCACAGGCTGAGCCGGGGCTGTGGCGACATCCTCAATCGAGGTCTTAGCAGGGTGAATTAAGGCCATCGCCACCTTCTGGACGCCTGGGGCCTTCACCTTGGGGGGAGGGTCCGAGCCTCGCTTCCCCTCTACGGGAATCTTTGAGATCGACCGGGGCCTCTCCAGAAGCTTCACCGGGTTCTCGGACTTCCTCTTACCCGAGCCAGAGCGTTGGCTCGTGCTTGATGGCGCCGGGGAGGATGCGCCCTGCCTCGCAGCCAAGGAGCCCGACCGTTCGGCGCTCCCGGTGCCAGCGGACTCGCGCTGCTTAGCCTTTTGTTGGGCCCCCGTCGCCGGGGCGCCCTCACAGGACTTAAAAGACCGCTCGGACTTCTTTTTCTTCTTCTCGCCTGATGGGCTCTTCCCTTCCAGCCAGTTGGCGAGACAGAGGTGGCGATCCTTCATGGTCCGCTCCGACATGTTCCCACAAAACGCACAGTCCTCCGTGTGCGTCTTGTCCTCATGGAGACAGTAGAGGCATAACGAATGCTTGTCCTCCTTGAAAACATTCTGAAGCTGGAATCCAGGGCAGGTCCTGAACAGCTTCCCGGGCGTCGAGCTTCCTTTCTCCTGGGCCATGTCCGGGGTAGGCCTCGGAACTTCTGGAATCCTCCAAAAGCATAACTCGACGAAAACTTCACCCTTGAGGGGCGTAGAAAACTCTGAAACGGATCCCGGTTGATCGGATGTAGAAACGGTGGAGCTAGAGGCTCTATTTAACCAAAAAATGAGAAAGATCTCCCGAAAAAGTGCAAAAACGCAGCAAAAGCTCGATAGCTACAGCACGAGGCCTCCCAACACTTGAACGTGCGGTAAAAATCTGAGGATGGCTGCCAGAGGCGGGGCTTAGGGAGAGGGCAGTCATTGTCTGGGGGCAGTATGACCCAGAGACCAGTGATTGGTTACTACTAAGAAAGACAGATCAGAAACGAAGCTGATACTGATTTTTTTCAATACCGAGGATTCCCGGCCTGACGACGGGGAATATTCATGAGCATGTGAATCCATGCCAGATCCCATGCTGGAGAAATAGTCTACCCACTTGTGCTCCGAGACTAAGTTGCAAAGAGAACTATTTTGGCGGGTTTCAAGTTGGTTTAATGCTGCCCAGAAATTTCTACAATTGTTTGTATTGAGGAGAGAAAGCATTCTCTCCCCGTCTTCTTGGAGTTTTTGATGTTTGTGGTTCTTTGTCCAATTTCGATAAATTTGTTTGGCCTTTTTAAGCTTTTGCGTACCGCCAAAAGGGTCTTCTGCTCTATTCTGTTTTATGTGGCGGAGTGTTTGTCGGAGGGTTCTTTTCTTGTTGAAGATTTCCTCATCAAAATAATGAAGATGTGTCCGTTGCCCTACGTTTTTTACTTCACTTGGTTGGCAAATGGACCACACAAACTTTCCAAATTTTTCTGGATGGATTCCCTCAACCCATGCTGCGGGGGGGACTGCTTCCAAGAGATCATTCAACTTTTTCCCTCCATGTTTATATTTAAGCATTTTCAGTTTTCCCTTAAAACTTTCCAGTTCCTGTGTTATGAATGGATTGGAAGGTCTCTGAATTTCGGAGAAATAAAGTTCCAACCTGCCGTGATCACTCCCCCCTCCCAGTCTAAAGTAAGGCTAGGGCAATGCAGGGTGAGGGACGATGAGACGAAAAAGTAGTCTAAGGTTGACTGCAGCGCCCCTTGGCACCAGGTTGGTCCAGCCATTCCCACACTCCTGATTTTTTCAATTATTATATCGAGGTCCCATGACTGAAAAACATCCCACCATTGTTTACTTTTCCGTATGGTGCTTTGTTTGGTGTTGCTATTCCTCATATTTCCTGGGTTAATGTGGTGTGTATTCAGATCCCCCGCAACAATGATCTGTGCTCCCTCATAGTTAATCTTAGCCGTTGAGAGTAGGGTATAGAGGATTTCTATGAAGTCTTGACGTTTTGAGCTGGCTGGGTTCCAATAGATGGTGACCAAGATAAGAGTGAGCCGAGAGTCATTCTGTCCTATCTCTACTTTACAGGCTTGAATGCCCACCGTGTTGTTGCATAGCGGAACAATTCCTTTGATGCTGGAGTTTTTAATTGCTAGTAACAAACCTCCTGCTGGTCTTCCTTTTGATTTTTGTGAGGCCTTGAGGTTTAGTACTGTGAAGCCCTCTATCTCGATGGGGTTGGCCAACCATGTCTCCTGGAGCAACAAGATATCATTATGTTCTAGAAGATCGTTTTAAGTTGCTTTTTCCTCAGGAAGCTCGGGCCTCTCGTGTTCCAGGAGACTAATGTGAGACCCCTTTGTCTAAAGACTGTTCTGCTCCTCGCCAAGTTTCATGAAGATTTGTCTGATGATTTCTGGAAGTTTTGTTATCAAATTCTCATTTAATTTGAGACCAGATGATGCTTTGCTTTGGGGCTCTCTAGACGTTCTGGCGGTGCCCATGATAGTAAGTGTATCCTCTACTCCTGTCTGTTTTGAACCTAATCGATTTCCGCACCTGCCTTCCTCCTCTGATTCATATACCCAGAGGCCTTCTTTGGCCAGATCGTCTTTGTTGATGATTAGTGCCTGTTGTGCCTTACTGGAGGTGAGGGCTATCTCCATGAAGAATTTATCTTCGCTGATCGGGAAAGTGAGGTACTCGATATCTTCTGAAGCAAAGAGAAACAGGTTGTAGTTCTTTATAATTTCCAACAGTAGAACGGATCTACAGAGTGATTTTTTCTTGTTCTGTTTCTCTAGTCTGAGCCATACTTTTGGAATTGTAAAGTATGGCGTCACAGTTTCCTCTTTTCTTATGGCAAGATTATGCTGATTTCTTTCAAATTTCTCTCTTCCTCCATATTGAGGACATGTTTCAAGATTATTGAATTTCCCTGACCCGTTCCGACAGTCTACTTCACTGAGTGCGGAACTTGGTGGCATCTCATCTTGAGCCGGTAACAGGGGAGATGCGTTAGCTAGAGGTAATGCGGAAACTGTTTTTCCAAGTGGTTTTAAGAAAATTGCAGCCATTATTATGGCAACTTCTCTGTGCTCCACATTGGCCTCATTTGTTTGCCCCTTATGCGATTTTTGTTTCAAAAATATTGGGGCAATCTTGATGCTTGTGTGGGCCAGTTTTTGATTTTGGTTATTGGGGGCTGCAGATGGCGGGATTATGGGTTCCGTTTGCATGCCAAAGTTCGAGGTTTGGACTTTATTGTCACTGAAGCCCTCCTTGCCTGCTGGACGTGCCTTTTTTTCCTATTTTTCCCAGAAACACACTTGATGGCCGGGGAATCGGTTGGATTGGATGTCTGTGAAGAATTGGTGACTGGGGATACAGTTGCAGTAAGGTCAGCTGTCTTTTCACCCGAAGGAGTAGTCAGATTTTTCAAAAATGTGCTTTTACCTGTATTTATTTTAGCCTTATTTTTCTGTTCTTTTGGTTTCTTCATAGTTTTATCCAATTGTGTATAAAAGATAGTCTCTTTTGGTTTGCCCCCTTTGTTCCTTTTCTGCCATTTTTTACTCTTGGCTTTCTGGGGTACTTCTAAGCTCTGACTCGATCTGCCAGTCGAATTTTCTTGTGAATTTTCTTCGTGGGCTTTTTGGGTGCTGTCACCAATTTCTTCAATTACGTCAATGTCGACATTTTCCAATCTTCGAAATTCTTCCAGGATTGAATCCGAGAGCGGGATGTCGTCAAAATAATCTTTGGCACCCTCTCCATTCAGAGTCTCGTTCTGGTTTTGCAGAGGGAGTTTCTTTAAAAGCTCGTGGGTTGTGGCATTGCCTTTTGCCCCCTCTTTCAATTGGTTTTGAATTTGGGCGATGTCCAACCCTTGTTTAACTCCCTCTATTTGCGTTTCTTTTAAGGTTGGAATCAGGATAGTATTCATGATGTTATTTGTGGCAACCATTGCTGATTCATTCTTAGAGATTTCATGTGACATTTCCAAAAGAAGGCCTGCTTGGGTTTGTACTTCTGTTTTTAGAAGTTCAAATACTGAGACCAAAGAGTTTAGAACATAGCTCGTAGGCTGCCAATGTGCTTTCACTAGCTGGAGGAGATTCATCAGGAAAGGTGGCTGTTGGGCCTTCTTGTTGGTCTTGGTGGATAGGCGAACTAGCCATATTTTCTTGAATAGTGTCTGTGGTCATTGAGTTGGCTTGTGAGCCCTCTATAGGGGGGAGTACTGGCCAAAATCATATGGTTGTGGACTGGTAGCTGCCAGGTGGTATCAATGATATCGACCAAGTCATTAGCACTCTTATTTCTTTTTCTAAGGAAGTGATCATTGATTCTACTCTGGATTTTTTCTGTCGTCAGGGTGTACTCCAACCCTCGTTTCCAACTCTTCTGAATGTGGAGATTTGGGAATACACCCTCAGGGGTTGGCTGTTTGTCTGTGTGGTTCAGAACGTGGGTGATAATTGGAACCAACTGTGCTGGGACTGGGCCAGAGATATTAGAGACCCCCTGGCCAGGCTAACTCCCTGCCTCCAAATATGACCCATCCTGACCAGCCATTTCTTCCTCAAAAGGTGAGCTCCGTAATCTCATTACAGGCGTGGAATGTGAAATATAGTAGTGACGGTAAGTGGAACAACCTTGAATTTATTTGCCTTTTTGGTGCGACCCCAGTGCCCCAAACAGTCGCTCAACAGTCACCAGGCTTTACTCCTATTGGGCTTCACGCTGCAAAGGTGGTAGCCTCCGTCCTTTGAAGGGGCCCACAGGTCATGTGATCAGGTCATGTGTCGATGTTGCCACGCCTCCTCCAGGAAGCGCGATAGTGCGGCGGCGATGCCGGCAAGAGCCCGATACAGCTCGCAATGCCGGGTAGTCAAAATGCAGCCTCTGCTCAGTAAGGAAGTTCCTTTTGAATTGCGCAACACACAGGGCGGGCGGCAGCCTCCGTCCTTTGAAGGGGCCCACAGTCACGTGATCGGGTCACGTGTCGATCTTGCCCCGCCTCCTCCAGGAAGCGCGATAGTGCTGCGGCGATGCCGGCAAGAGCCCGATACAGCTCGCAATGCCGGGTAGTCAAAATGCAGCCTCTGCTCAGTAAGGAACTTTGTTTTGAATTGCGCAACACCCTTCTATTTGGTATTGGCTTTGGCCAATCAGGACTCTTGAAACACTGGACTGCTCCATAGTGTTTCGAGGATCGCTCTTCATTCCTCCGCACCTCCTCCTCATCTCAGTATTTCCCTGAGAGCTCTCTCTAAGGAAGACCTAATTATTCTCCATTCCAGTACCTATACCACAGATCTCTCTTGGGTTGACTATGTTCTTCATCGTCCTAGTACTGTTAACACTATGTACATGAAACATGTACATGGAATGGCAAGGTGAAGGAGGGTTAGGTGAGGGGGACTGAGGGGAAGTATATTGTGTTCTCCTTGGATAGTCGTCCCTAGTCCCGTAGAGGGGATCCCACCCCATGAGATCCTCCCGCTGAGTACCACCCCAGTGGGATGATCAGGTAGCGGCCTCACCTCTGTGGCCTCATGGGAAGTGAGGACATCCAAGGATTCCTCACAGTATGTTAAACCCTCCTACAATAAATATAAGATCAATAAAATAACAAATAGTTACATGCAGGCTTTTTATGTTACAAGCAAACTATATATTAATTTGGGTGCTGCCTTACAATGCCAGGGGTACAACCATGATGCGTGAGCGCCACACATCAGCATAGGGCAAAGTTACTGCCTTTCTATGCCAGAACATCTTCCTACAGAGACTTTCTGCCACCCTATGCCTCTTATGGCCTCACATGTCAGGTTTAGTAATCATATGTTAAGTACACACATTTTCAAATGCCCATGTGGTTTCAGAATGTTACATTAAGCCTCCCATAAGCATGCACTCTGTGGTTGGCCAATTACCACCTCCTATGGTACATAAAATTATCAAATGCAAAGTACATACTCACATGCCAAGGTGCTGCAATCAAAAGACAAGTACACCCTCAAATGCCCATGCACTGAGATCTTATAGCAGGTAAGGCCTAAAAGGCCAGATATAGTCATTATATGCACGGTACAACCACACAGGCCCAATTGCTGTAATTATATGTCAAGAACGGACACCAATACCCAAGTCCTGCCATGTTATCTTGAAAGTGGTAGGTCAAGGTCCAAAGTATGCACTTTACAGCACAATCTTCAGAAACAAATGGATAAAATGCTGTAACATTTGTGAGATTGTGTAATATTTAAGATGCCAGTTATACGGGAGTTTTCCTCAGAGAAAATCACTTATGAGCTCTTTGGAAAACAACGTGCCTGATAGAACCAAAACACTGGATGCATAATAGACAAATATGTGTGCCCTTTCACGGGAGCAGAACTTGCTACAGGTTGCCTCTAACACACTGAGGAAAATGCTAATCATAAATCATATGCCAGTAGGAATTACACCGGTTTTAAAAACTGTATCAGGAGATATAATGCACAACATTATTCCTGTGTTAGTTAATAAAACAAACATTCGAATTGCCAGGACAAATATAGTGAGGATTGAAACGATGCAGTGGTGTTGCTGCTACATGCCAGGATACTTCCAAAATGTTCTAAGTTTGCTTAAATAATCAGAATGCTGTCAGTAATATAGATTTGCCAAATATCCCAGGGTCCTGGTATTATAGGATCCTGAATAGACCATCCCCATTGAGTGCTGCTCAAATACACCATGCTACTCTCAAGTATGCCAGGGTTCAGCTAGTTCTGCCAGTCTATCTATTGGTATGCCCATTTAAATAGCGGCATGCCAATTTTAGCTTTGCTTATGTAACCCTTCATATTATTCTGGGATTAGCATAGGCTGTTTAATGGTATGTGCCTATGGAAACAAAAATGAAAAAATGAAAACTGTTTATTTCCGATCTTATGCTATGTCATGAAAATAAAAAAAAGAAGAATTGCCTGGATTTGTAATGCGGGGTTCAGTTGGTGTGCTGTGCGTTATTACTGCCCACCTGGTGTATTGGTCTTATGTATTTGTTTTGTTTGTGTGCATGGAAATGGGATCATATTCTATTTCTTTAATAAACTGCCCGTCATCCATTTTGTGTCATTTTTGGGCTTCCATAGTTTTGGAGTCACTATATGGAAGGTGCTGGTGTCGCGCACCAGCAATGGGAGAATGTGTGTCCCTGAGGTGAACTCACGTTTTGTTTTGATAGAACTCCCCTACGAGAGATGGAGTTGAGAAGTTCCTGTCAGGAGAGTGTGAAGAATCCTACGGAACACTCACTGGAACCCTGCTTAAAGTCTCCTCTGAGGTGGCCGGGGAAAGGCAGACACTTCCTGATCCTGACCTCAGAGGTGGTGTACTGTGGGAGGACCACCTGGGAGGAGACAAGGTTTAGGGTGGTGAGGAGATCCTGTGGGATGAGACGCGGTATGTGTCCTTTAAAAGGGAACAACTTTCCAAATTACCAAAACAGATAATGGCTTATTGTCATCATGATATCCCTGAATCTCATATAAAATCCATGGCTCTGGGCACAAGTACTATACAACTTGAACAAGCCTTATCCATGGAAAGGCCCTTCAAAATATTTTTAAATAAACACCCTGCTTACTCCCAAAGGTATATTGTATAGGAATCTAGAACTGTTGCCTTACATAAAGTGTCCTCTCCTGTAACAACACATTCTAAATGTTCAATTTTAAAAGACCTTATGGGAAGTACATCTACCCTTAAAGTCAAACAAATACTTAAAAGAACTGACTTTGTTGATGAGGACTGCTTGTCCCATAATCCCATAAGTACTGGGATGAGGAAGAGGGTTGAAGAGATATGTTGTAGCAGTAGTCGGGTAGTTAAGCCTGACAGCCCACACCTGAAAGAACCTGGGAGGCATAAAAGGCAGACTCAGGTGCAGGCAATTAAGAGGAGCTGGAACTGTGACTGGAGTGTGTGTACTAGTAGCATAAGCAGGCAGAAGAAAGCATGGAGCTGGCAAACCAAGCAGAAGTGGAAGAACCAGAGGGATGTCGGAACGTGGATGCAGAAGATTTCACCTGCTTGTTCTGAGATGGTCCTGTTCCCCCAAATTCTGATATGCAGAGACTGAACAGCGGAAGACTGGCAGAGAGGCTACCTTTTCCCATGTCAGTGTGCTCGTGTACCTTGATGTGTCTCTTGTGCTGGTTGGAATTACCAATAAAGAGCTCAGACCAAGTAACCGGACCAACTCAGAAAATATGGCAAAGTACTACTTTATTCTCAATTCAATAAAGCTGGGCGAACCGATGAACAATGGACTGATGCTCACAAACTCACAAAAAATGTAATTACACAGAGATGATATATCCCAATATGCGTCATCTATGATGTCATTCTACATGGCAAACTGCAAAACCTATTGACGGCAAGGATTGGATAGGGAAACATATATACTTATGGCATGCATATGTTTGTACTTCATTGGCAGCCCCTTGTCTGTAGGGCACACCTCAAACTACCTCTAAATACATATAATACTGATTATAGCAAAGAAAATGGTAGCGGATTGGTCTATACAACATTGTATAGCAAGTTGCCCCATAGAGCCTCTGATTGGTTGGACTTTCGGCTTGCTAGCAGCAAGTAAGCAAAACAAAACCCAGGTGCTTGAGTCATGTCAGATTACTCCCACTTGCAAATCGACCTTCCCAGGCTCAACTTGGGTCCTTCCTTTCTTCTATCTCTATCTCCACCTGTGGAGTCCCCAAGGGGGTCTAACCTCTCCCACTGGCTGTTCAACGTATGCCTGGCACTTCTCGCCCACCGCATTGCAGCACTCTGCCCAAACTTCCAGTGCTATGCGGATGACACTCAGCTCATCTTCAGGCTGCCTTCAGCCACCTACTCTCCCTCTCTCATCTCTGACTGTCCGTCCGCCATCCAGGAGTGGCGTGCTGCCAATGATCTCTGCCTTAATGCCATTAAGACCAAGATTCTCGTCATCGGCACACCCGCTCCCTCTGTTCCTCTCACTCTCTGTCCGGTCTCTCTTGGCCCTCCTCCTGCTCCAACCTATGAGGCAAAAAACCTTGGGGTCATCTTCGACTCCACGCTCTCCTTCTCTCCCCACATCTCAGATGTCTCTAAGAAGTCACACTACCAGCTGCACCTTCTCAGAGGTATTCTCCCTTTCCTCTCCTTCTCCCAGAAGCTCACTGTCTCCAGAGCTCTGGTTCTCTCTAGGCTTGAGTATTGCAACAGCCTCTTTCTAAATCTGCCTGCTTCTACCCTCCGCCCTCTGCAACTCATCCAGAACAGGACTGCGAGACTTGTCCTTGGCCTCAAGCCCAGGGATCATATCTCTCCAGGAGTGAAATCTCTGCACTAGCTCCCAGTGGCTGCAGGGATTAAGTTCAAAACCCTCTGCATTGTCCACAAAGCCTTCTGGGGACTGGGGCCTCTATACCTTCAACTCTCTCTGCCTAAATATCTGCCCTCTCGAACTCTTCACTCAACCGCCTCCAACTCCCTCAGGGTCGGTCTCTTCTCCAAGCTACGAGTTGGTGGTAGATCTCTTTCTTCGGCTGGGGCCTCCCTCTGGAATAGCCTCCCTGAAACTTAAGGAGAATCATCTCTGGTTCCAGAAGCACCTCAAAACCTTTCTCTTTGCTTCTGCTTTGTCTCCCCCTCTCCCCTCCTGACCTCTTGGCTGATATTAAGACTGCTCTGGCTACCTGGCCACCCTCTGATCTCGGGTCCAGGTCCCCCCGCCAGTCGCTTACCTGCACTGCCTTCTGGCAACCCTCGCACTTTGGGACTGTTTCTGTACTCATTCAGTCCCACCACCAGCACTTGACACCTAATGTCTGCTCTTACCCTTGCACTTGCCATCTGCTGGCCGTACCTTACCTACTGTTATTTATTCTATTACCCTTGTACCGCACTGTACCCCTTCCCCCTCCCCATGCACTTGCGCAATATGAATGACACCTGGCCTGGTATGATCGTTGTCTGTCCTCCCTCTGTTCCCTCTCCCTTGCCTCGTCCCGCCTTGAAACACTTGTGTATAGGTCCGTTATAAATGCCATATCATATCATCATCTCTAATCAATCCAACCATAAGCCAAGCTTCCTTTCAGTAGTTGACCTAGTAGCCTGCTCTCTGTTCTGGAACATTTGAGGGAGTGTAAGCACATCACTATCTTCATATGAAGCTTAATGAATAGCCCTTGTTTTGGACTTCTGAATCACTTGTGAGGAGACCCCAAATGTGTCCATTTGGACCTGCTATTTACTGCTATTTGATTTACTTATACTGGGTGTTCTTGCTCCTCTTCGCCTCTAGAGACTTACTCACTTCATTTTGTAGGAGCCTTTATCCATTGCGAATTGTCCAATACTTGGCTCTGGCAAACGTTTTCTTCTTCTTTAATCTAAGAGAAATATGCCTTCCGTGCATGGCTTATTCGTCTGCCTCATTTGTGCCTTGCAATTATTCCTTAAAATAGCATCCTTGATCCCAGGCCAACATAGACTCCTCTTTATTTTACGCACAAAGCTCTTTTTCAACGTCTCCTGGCTCTGCACCGCTGGTCTGTCTCTGAGGTAGCTGGATTGAGTTTTGCCACGAGCCGACGTCCATCTTCCTATCATGGCCATCCTTGCCGCATTATATTTTCCTCTATAGCAAGCTTCCATATATCTCATCCACCTTGTGTTACTGAGTTGTTATACTTATTGGTCAGCAAGTTACTTCATATTCTTTGTATATACGATTACTTTATCATTTTGTACATGTTTCTCTTGTCACTTCAGTTACATCGTCACTCTTATTTATTTATTTTTTATTTATTTGAAACCTATATAGCGCACAAAACCCATCGGTATCTAGGTGCTTTTAATTTAAGAATACAGGAATAGTAAGTGCTTCAAGTTACAGAAATGGAAGCGTAAGAGGTGAATTACATCGCGAAACGTGCATCAAGTGCAAGAGAGAAGTACATGGTGATCACATTCATTAGGCCTGACCCGATGTTGCCGGGCAGCAGCAGCACTGATGCAAAGTCAAATCAATGGGCAAATACATGGTGCCAACCCCATGTTACAGGGCGACAGCAAACATATGCAAAGTCAAATCAGTAGGCACACAGATGCGTAACTTCAGCAGTTGGCAAATACATGGTGCCTGCCCCATGTTGCAAGGCGGCATCAGCACACAGATGCGAAAGTTCAGCAGTTGGAAAATACATGGTGACTACCCTATGTTGCAGGGCGGCGGCAGCACACAGATGCGAAAGTCCAGCAATCGGCAAATACATGATGGTTACCCCATATACACAGATGCGTAAGTTCAGCAATTGGCAAATACATGGTGCCTACCCCATGTTGCAGGGCATCAGCAGCACACTCTTAACTATTTTCATATCATTTCAGTATGTCCTTGTATATCTTCTTTATGGCATCACTCTGGCCTTGTCAGATTTCACTCAGCACTACATGATGTCCAATGGTGCGCGCATACATCCTTCCACTCTTTCAGGGTACATTCGGTATGGTTGCCTGAGTGCATATTGTCTCTCATACACTCAATGCAGTATAGGCACACCACATGGGGTCCCACATACAGTCCTTCTCCTGCTGTTCCAGTATGATGGCGTTGACGGGGTGGGAGCTACGGGAAACGCATCCACCAGCTCCTCTACTTGAGCCTGATTGCTGTGGTTGCTGGGAAGGAAACGTGTTGGAGACCAAAGCGAGGAGCTACGGGTGAGTCGCAGGTCTCAGGAGTGAGAGGGGCTCCTTGAATGAGTGACCAGACCAGTGACACCTGAGGAGAGGAAGGGTGTGAGTCCCGGTGAAGTCAGAAGCAGTAGAAGCTGTGCCTGAAGTCATAGAAGTCGAGCAACCCGCAGAACAAGGATCACAGAAGCCAGTGTGTCAAACCTGACATACCGATTCCTTGTGCGAGCACTGACGATGACATTATCCAGTCAAATCTTCACTCGAATAGAAGCCAAAGTGAGCTGAAGCTGTTTGTTGCATTCGTAACAAGGGAAAAATGTAAAGTAACATGCATATGAATGGAAATGTTTCTTTACTTGCGTGAAAGCAAATGCTACTGAAGGATTTTGTTAAGCCCTTAAAATTAAGAAGAAGTGGTCGGTTGTCTCTTAATGAGCAAAACGAACATTGCGAAAGACCATTGTTAAACATTTAAAGGTTGTTAAACTCTAAGAAGTGGTTGGGTGTCTCTTACCAAGCAGAACGAACATTGGAATACACTACTGTTAAACACTTAAAGGGATAGTGCACTCAAAAAATGTTATTGTCTTAAAAGATGGGCAATAATCAAAAACATATATTAAACATCTTTTTAAAGAAAGTTCCTATGTAAACCGTTGAGCAAACAAGGCTCAAAGTGTTTAGATGGGGGCATCCATTTCGTGATTTGAAGCAGCCTCCTCTGTGCATGTTAAGCTCTGCTCTGGCGATACTAATCAAGCAGCAAAAGCCCCCTACTGGGAGCTTTTGCTTACTTCAGCCAGAGCAGAGCTGAACATGGAGAGGAGGTTGCCTTCACTTTCATTTTATGTTTTCTGTGCTCCCCAAGCCAGGGAAGCACAGAAAATGTAAAATGAAAGGCAGAGCAATTATAAATACTTTGCCGGCTGCCATCAGAGTTTTTATAATTGCTGCCATGCGCTGGAAACTAGAAAAGAAAGTCGCAGCAATTATGAAAACTCTGCTCGGATGCCGGCGAAGTATTCATAATTGCCTGGACTTGCCTACAAGCAAAGGCATTGCAATTATAAATACAACCTTGTTGTATTTATGATTGCTGTGGTTAGAAAACCACAGAAATCATAAATATAACAACGTTGTATTTATGATTGCGGTGGCTCCAGCTTTGAGTCTCCCGGGCTCCCCCGGGCCGGGGAAAACCAGGTGACTCAAAGCGAAAGCCGTTGCAGTTATAAATACAACACGGTCGTATTTATAATTGCTGTGGTTTTCTTTCTAAGTTTCCCAGGCTCAGCTGGCTCTGAGGAGTCCGCCAAGCTTAAAAAGAAAACCACAGCATTTATAAATACAACAACGTTGTATTTATGATTGTGGTGGCTTCAGCTTTGAGTCTCCCGGGCTTCCCCAGTGCAGGGGAGCCTGGGAGACTCAAAGCAAAAGCCGCTGCAGTCATAAATACAACGCGGTTGGATTTATAATTACTGTGGTTTTCTTTCTAAGTTTCCCGGACTCCCCCAGCTCGGAGGAGCCCGGGAAACTTAGAGAGAAAACCACAGCATTTATAAATACAACAACGTTGTATTTATGGTTGCAGTGGTTTCAGCTTTGACTCTCTTGGGCTCCCGGGACACTTCCGAAGTCTCTTCTTCACAGGGTACCGAGCAGATGTCAGGAATGGATGTTCCCTCCACTCAATGGTTCGCACCTCCCTCACAGGACTGCTGAAGATCGATAGAAAGACAGGGCTCTTCCAGGAAAGCAGCAGAAGTTGGTCGCCAGGCCTCTTTCAGATGGGTGATCGGTCCCTAAACGGGTATCACAGCTGGACAGGAGTCTTGGCTCCTTCAGGTTTCTCCAGGAATCTCTCTACAGTGGATGCAGGGGTCCAGGTAAGAGCAGAAACTCCCACTAGGCAACAGCAGAACTAGCCCCACACACACACCCCAGCAGTGGTCCAATCAGGACCCATCAGGACCACTGGTGGGAACACACATGCATAACACTCAGACACACTGAAACCTGTTTGTGGTTTGGGACGAGACAGTCCCAGCCTACATCCTGCCAGAAAACACACATAGCTTTCCAGTAGCCTGCCAATAGTCTCTGTTTTGCCTGGCACTAGAATTCCATTCGAGGGTTTTCCTGATCTCACAGGCCAGGAAGAAGACTAGAAGACAAGATTGCCAAAAGACAAGCAAAAAACCTTGTGGCATGGCCATGTTTGGTCACTAGCCACAGTTAGTAGCCAACAACAGTAAACGCGGTAAAGCTAACACAAAAAGCACCAAAAATGGTAAAAAGTCACTTCTGTCACCAGCTAGATTAACCAAAAATCCTCTGAGTGTTAGTCTAGGGCAAAAACAAAAGTGTACCTCATTGTACTGCATTGTAAGATGCATTGTACAATGATAAAAGTTACCACAAGTGATAACAAGTTACTAAAAGTAGTAACTAAGTAACTAGACTAAGGAAAACAATGTGTCCCAGCATTGATAGCCTGAAGGACATATCAGTTTCCCCATAACAGCTTAAGGCTTCACTTCACTGTAAAAAGTACAGGTCAGGATCAAAAATTAAAGCAACATGTTTGGGGGTCCATTAAAAAGCAAGGAATGGTACAGTGAAGAGAAATCTTTCCTAACACTTACCAATGAGAAGATTAACAGATCTGCACGAAATTTCTGACAATGACAAGCTTTTCTTTACACCCAAAACAAGGCCACCAATTATAAGGGGATTCACTAGCCAGGCCTCCTGTAGGGCCATCACACTGCATCTGTCAATATGTCTAATAACCCATCCTTTTCAAACAAATGCAAATATCCACATGTATTCCAACTTAATAGTAGCAAGGATAACAAAGAAATATTGTTAGGAACAAAAGGTACCATGCCTCTCCACAATATTTGCCAGCCATTCCCAATGGGATTCATCTCCCAGTTTAACCTTTGCTAATGCAGGACAACGATCCCTAAAGGGCCTGGCAAAAGTAGGAGGATGATTGGGGCGGGATAAACCTGGTTGAGGGGATAGACCAGTTGTATTTGTGGCCATTGAGAATTTCTTACCATCCCCACCGGCTCTATCCATACACCCCTTCTTGCTGTTGTGCTTCAGCTCTACAAGAGTATATCCATAGCCCAATTCTTTTTTATTAATTTTTATAGTTCATTATAAACTTTTAAAATATTTTTAAAAAATCAACAGTTCCATTTTAAATGTCATTTAAACAATCATATTTAGAGAAAAAGCTAAAAGAAAACAGAAAAGTCAAGTAAGGCATCTATCCCTTTTCCTTCAACGATGAGGCAAGTGCGAAAGAGGGCGCACATTCAACAACCTCCTCTGTAGTCCTTTATTTATCTCTTACTTAGACCAGTTAATTTCTCATTTCTTTTAGCAAGGTTTCGATGGGCATCGCCAAGAGGTTTAGAAGTGGTGTCTACTTTGCCAACATCAACATTTCCAATTGTTCCAAAAAAGCTGTTAATGCAAATATCAGTTCTTTATCAAATCCCATGAACATCTGAGGCCACCAATCGTCTCCACTACAAGTGGGTTTCTTTGCAATTACCTTACCCAAATGTATTGTTCCTAAATCTTGTAGCTCAGAACAATATAAAGTCAGATGTTTAAGAGATTCTTACTCTTTTTTGCAGACTCTGCAAGTGCAGTTCATCATTCCATCTTTCAATCTTAAATTCATTATTACTTTAGTTTGGAATAGGTTTAAGCGAAATTTCGTATAGATCTTCCTTTTCTTTACACATGGGAAGATTAGAAGGTACGTTGGCAGAGTGTTGACTGCTCTGGATTCTGGAGCTGCGTCAACCATGCATCTATGGTGCACTCTCTGTTCTGAATTTTCGCACCAATCTTGCCTCCATAGTTTCTTTTTCACTTCATCCGTAGCCCAATATAAATAAAGAAGCGGAATGCTCCAGAACATAAGACAGAGTACTTTCAGCAAAGAAAAAGACAACAGAAGTTGCATGTTTAACATTTTCCAATATCTCAGCTATGCGTATATCACTGGTCCTAATAAAATGCAATGCTAATATTGAATGTAGTAGTAAATGAAAACGAATGATATAGAATCTGCTGACATCGCAGAAAATACTTTGTATCTTCAATGCCTTAACAGGCACTTTAGAATGTGAGGGCCTAGGCTGAGAAGAAACGTCTCCAAATTGCCGACCCAAGTCTACCTGGGTCATCACATTAAACATGGTTGGCCGTAAGCTTGTAGTTTGCGTTGAATTTGCTGGAACAATGGGAGTACAAAATAACTCTTCTAGGTAAAATTAAGTCCCCTCTATTAACTCCACAGTCCCAGGTAAATTGTTGCCAAAGTTATTCCCTCCTACGCTAGATTTTTGATGAAATTTAGAATTACAATTGCTCCAATTTATCAACCTCTTGGTTTGAACTCTGTCTCTGACAAATTCTCCTATTGGATACATTGTCATAGCGATTTCCGATGCGACAAACGTTACGTAAGTTAGTCGCTGGACTTTCGTTTACCTTGAAGTGAAGATTTACGATGTGCCCGATTAAAAATAGGGCAAATGGGAAGGACCTCTGGTTCCCTAGATGGCCTTAATGATTGTTTTTTCCTCTTTTTTCCCAGCTAGATCTTCATACATTACTGCCTGCTTCACGTTTATTTTCCTTAAGCGCGAATACCAGGCAGGAGAATTATGATGAATGTCCAAAACCTCAGTAAGAGATGCTTTATTCCTTGGGGCATATTCTAGGACCAAGGGTGATAAGGCATTCATCTTTTCACTAGAGACCACAGGAGAATTAGGATAAATGCCCACAACCTCAGTAAGAGATGCTTTATTCCTTGGGGCATATTCTAGGACCAAGGCTGATAATGCATTCATCTTTTCACTAGAGACCTGAACTTGACCATAGACACTGCTCAATTTCTTAAAAGTTTTGTTCGTCATATACATGAGGTTATCAAAATGTGTGGATAGTTTACCCAGTTTTGCAGCAATATGATATATGATATGATGTGGCATTTATAACGCACCTGTAAACAAGTGTTTCTAGACACGACAAGACAAGGAGGGGGAAACAAGGGAGGACAAAATAACGACCTTACTAGGCCTTGTGTCATTCAGATCGTGCAAGTGGGGGGAAGAGGGAAGGGGAGAAATGCAAGGGGGAGGGAAAGGGGGAAGTGCCTATAGCTAATAGCATCACATTTAATGGTAAATTGGGAGAGCAACGTTTCCAAGATGTTAAACATGGCAGCGGATGTACTACTGTCCTCATGATCCTGGGAGTCAATACTTTGATCCACAGTGATGTTATCAGTTTAAGGAGAAGAGCCATCCATAAAAAGCACAGGAATTGATTGAGGAATAGGTGAATGTCTCCAGAGAGTAGCATCAAAAGCTGTCTCGTGGACTAGAGAAGCCTGCTGGGGGCTAGAAGAAAAAACGTTATGCAATTCCTCATCAGTAGCCAAGTCCACATTGTCCTGAGTATTCAATGCATCTGTTTGATTAGGTACCAAAACCCTAGAAAGGGTCATATTAAAGATACCCAAAATAGAGCAACCTTTTTCTTGTGCGATAGAATCTGGGTAATCACCCAGATTAGGGGTAATTAATGCATTTGTTATAGTATCTATAGGTTGTGAGTCAATACAAGGGATCATTATACCAAGTTCATCCACAAGATAAGTGCAAAGATCCACTGCAGCATCCTGTAATGTAAGGCTGGTTGCTCGAAAGAAATCAGTAATCGTTTCAGATTTAGAAACAGCTGCGGAAAGAAGACAGAGCCACTGTACGATGAGGACAAACTCGTAAAGAACGCTGCAAGCTTTCATTAATAGCTTTACCCAAAGTTAATCCAATCAATGCTTGCTGGCGCCACGACAGGAGGGGACACAGGATTAGTATGTGAGGTCTGCGTAATGCACTGGACTTCACTGTCGGTCCTAGGATTTAAAAGAAATGAACAGGGGCGTTGCTAGGGGGGGCTAAGGGGGTTATAGCCCCTGATCTTTTGGTTGTAGCCCTGGATAGAATCTCAGGAGCTACAGCCAAAAGACTAGCTAGCCCCCAGTCCCAACAGTTCTGACATCAGCGTAGCCCCAGGTCTTTTCCAGACCTAGCAACTCCCCTGGAAATGAATTGTCACTAATCCAACCCCTGTGTGGATGTAAGTATACACCGGAGCACACAAGTCCACCAAAAGTGATTATTCCATCTGACAGCAGGCCCAGGAGAAACAGAAAGAGCAGCGGCTTACCAGTTGGAGTACTGAAGCGGGCACAGGGCAGGTGTGAGACTAAAGCTGCCAAAGCACGACAGATCCTAGACAGCTAACTCTTTCAGACAGGCGGTAAACTCAACACAACCCCCTCACCACCGAACAACAAACACTCTGCACACTCCACACGCTCTGCGCAGACATACATGCCAACCCTCCCGAATTAGGCGGGAGACTCCCGATTTTTCAGGGAAAAATAATGCTATTTTTCTCGTTCTCCCGCCTAAAATTGTACTTTCCCCAATGCATTCCTATGGGGAAATTGTTCTCTCCCGATTTCTCTGAAGAAATCTCCCTCCCAGCTGCCTCGGTATGTTGGCATGTATGCGCAGAGTGGAGTTCTTGAAGCAGAGGGTCCTTCTCCTCAGATTGGAAGCAATGGAGATGGAGGAAAGACTCCAACAACGCCGATGTAAATGAAAGCAACATGGCAGCCACAGTCAGTTTCCCAAATGCTCTGCACAATCTGCGCACTTTGCAAAGTGGAATTCTTAAAGCAGAGGGTCCTCCTTCTCAGATTGGAAGCAATGGAGATGGAGGAAAGACTCCAACAACCCTGATGTAAATGAAAACAGCATGGCAGCCACAGTCAGTTTCCCAAACACTATGCACACTACCATCATTTAAGGAAAGAGAAAAAGCTTTTCTGGGAATAATGTATAATGTGGTGATTCTGGCATTTTATCCAGAACTCTGATTAATGCATGTTTCATGTGAAGCCAAGAGTTTCAAAACCGCCCACGTGTGTTTAAGCACCACACATTTTAGTAATGTTAAAAATAGTCCAATGTACTCAGTGTGGGGGAACTCGTTATACCTGTGATCCACTTTAATCTGCTTTTACTGTGAAGACTGGAGTTTTAATTCTGCGAATGGTGTGGATGCTTGACATTTCTTTTGGTAACGTTAACTGAGAAGCCAATGAATTATATGCTGTTTATGTGTGCAAAACACTAATATTCCTTTATTTATTCATCAGGCATCTGCTAACAGGACCATGATGTTAATGTAATTGAAAACACTAATATTCTTTGTTCATTCATAAGGCATCTGTTACCAGGGCCATTCTATTAATGTATGCCACATACTAGTAGGTTTCTAATTATTCATCAGGCATCTGTTACCAGGGCCATGCTGTTAATGTAATGCAAAACAGTAATATTCTTCTATTTATTCCTAAGGCATCTGTTACCAGGGCCATTCCGACATGTATGTAAAGCAATAATATTCAGCGATGTATATAATAAATATTTTACTTGTAATAGCAGCTTGGCTGGCTGCGCTGGGATATCATTCGCGGCTGCATGGGTGGGGGCATATAGCGAGTTCTGTTCCATTGTGATACCTAAACAGGGGCCTGGCAGTTGGTCATATACTTCTTCTCTGTGAAGACATTAGCCCACTTCCCTGCTCAGGATTCATAAGACACACACTTTGTGCAGAAAGGTGTAGGACCAATCTCTTGTTCACCAACAGGTTGCTAGGCATATAGAAACATACACATGGCCAGCATTCCGTTATGATATGATATGATATTTTATTAGTATCGCGCTCGTACACAAGTGTTTCAGAGCGCGAAATAGCAATAGGAATAGGAAATAGGCTGAGAGACACCTTACACTTAGACAATTTCAAACTTAACAGGTAAAAACATACTGCTGAATGTGTTTTGACTATGCCATGCAAGGTTAGGTACCTTGGCATTCTAGTCCTCAAGAATGTGTCATGCCAATTCCATAATGCCCCAGATAAGAAAACTTTCAAATATCTTTCCAGATTGTTCACAGAAAATTACTATGCCATTTTCCATGTATCTTCAGAAAATTGCAATACGTTTTAACAGTGCTATGCTTGATCTTCACATTAGCCACATTTCATAATAGTTTTATTTAGCCATTTGAAAATTACCATGTTAATTTTAACAGTGTCCTCCCAGTGTTGCCCCAGCTAAGCATATTTAACACATTTAATGGTGCAGATGTAGATGTGGGACACAAAGGTGGCATACGTGTTGGCATAAACATTTATTGAACTAAATATATGGACAAGTACCCTACCTGTCCTTATAACTAAGAAGGTATTCCCTGCCTCAATCAAAATTAAGGATAGAATCAGAATGTCTATCAAAAGTAAACAATCCAATGCCCTATGGCCCTAACCTATTTCTGTCCTTTACACATTAACAGAAACCTATAACTTTGGGATGTTTTAGGCAGTTCATAAATGGTGGGGGAATATCCTTCTTCCCCTAGCCATCACTAGGCTTTAATGTGTTGTTCCCTGTGTTCGGGGAGGAGGTCTTTCTCTCTCCAGACCTTCTCAGCAAAGTTCCAAAACAATATTGGGAAGGCATCTCCCTTCCCCAAGCCTTTCTCTGGCTCTCTTTTCCAATAGTCTTATTTATCAAAATTCTGTCTTCTGCCAAAGGATACATCTCCCTTCCTCTGGTCGTCTCGTAACCTGTGCCGAAGGGATCTCTTCTCCCCTTTGGCCTTTCGTGACTTGTGCCAAATGATATCTTCCCATTGACTTCTTGTGTCGTTGTGTGGGTCCCAGACCCCTTGCTCAGCTCTGTAAAATGGATTTCTTAAGCCCGGTTTACTAACCTGCCAGGCATTATATTGTATATATAACTCTCTTGGTTTCTCAATGTTCAGGTCTCTGACCCCTCTTTCAGCTTTGTAATGTTTCTTAACTAGGCCCAGAACACTACCCTGCCAGGCCTCTCTTTGAGTCTCTTTAGGGTGCTCTTTCACCCCCTTTGTTTTGAACTGGTCTCTCTCTTCGGTCCCACTGGCACAAGGAAGATGGTTCTGCACTTCCTCTCAACCACATCCTCTGGGGTCCCCCTGTGCCTTGCCCGTCTCCCTCCGCATACCTTTGCACTTTGAATGCAAGGGTTCTGGTCCTCGGCAACACCATTAAGCTTCTGCTGCTTCCCCAGGGTTCTTGCGGTCTTAGTTTGGCTTTTGGCGGTTCCACCATGCTGGTTTCTCACCGCACATCAGGTCTCGCCTGGACCACTCAGCTGGCTTGATTTCTGCCACTGGACACCAGGTTCTCCAACCACCAGGTAGGTCCTCGCTCTTCTCCACCTTCTCAGTCCCTGCCTTCTTGCTGCAGGCGTGCAGGACCGCAGTACATCCTCTCCGCTTTGCTCTGCTCCCAAGAGTGAAGCTGCTCCATGGCAGGACTGAGTTTGAGCAGAGTCCTTCATCAGTTTTTATGTTGGATTATCTTTCAAGCTTCCAATAGCTAATATCTTTGTATAGGTTCCTCGTAGGGATCTTCATTGTCCTGCTCTTCCTTGTGTTAGTACTTTTGGAGTCATCCATATTCACTCTTTCCTCACTCTTCCTCATCAGAGTATTATCTGCGTGATATACATAATTGCTATGTATAAGGAAATTAGTAGACAAAAGAGGAGACAGAGAGGATGGGGGTGTCTGAGCCCTGTTTGTACGGTTGCGTGAAATATGTCTGGCATCATGATCGTGTGGATACAGCGTTCTCCTTGACAGTCCTCACCTCTCCGACAAAGGTGCTCCCCACCCATGGTATCCTCCCATTGAGTACCCCCTCAAGCGGACTATTGGGTAGCGGCCTCACCTCCCTGGCCCCATCGGAAGGTTCCCCCTACAGGGAAGAAGCGACGACATTGAGGGATTTGTCACACACACTAGTTTTCACATTCCCACAACCAAGGGAAGAGGAATGACAGTTAAATGTGCTCTGTCTATGCTGTCAGAGAGTCCACCATCTGCAGCCAGATGTACCTACTAGACGTATAGCAGCAATGAGATCACACCAGTCATTTGCTGTGCTCAGGATGTATTAATCCTCCACAGATCAAAGGGGCAATGGGCAATAAGGAGCACCACAGGAATAATGACGAAGCAGCTTTTGCAGGTGTGCCACATTGCATATACAAAGAATGCAGGTACAACGCTAGCAGGGAATATTCGGCCTCCAACCCTACAAATATACATAATGCGAATAATGGCAATCACAGCCCTGCACAGGGACCAGTGTCAGGGTGCATAAAAAGTGCTCATTGTAATGGGATTTTGGGGTGAAGGCTGGGGTCTTGGTGCATTTCTCCCTGCACACCCGATGCTGCTCGGTGCACAGTAGACGCCGCTTTGCATGGGCAACTTCCACTTTGGAGTAGTTTACCTCGTGCCCTGCACAGGTTGCTCACCATTATCATTCATAAAGTCTGCTGTGAGCTGCCAGAAGCAATAGCATGCACTCTGAGTGGCAGCGGTTCTGCATATGCGACATCCTTTCATAAAGATGTTCTCATGATTTTTGTAATTCTATTCTTTTCTGGCTTTCAGGCTTTAAATAAGAACAATGGACCTCATTATGAGTTTGGCGGTAAATCCACTGAATTACTGCCAAACTCGATAACCTTTACCGCCACTTTGTCCTGTGAGGTTACCACAGAATTAAAAGTGGTGGTAATTTCCCATTGTCAGAGTCCATAAGACTCCATATGGGGATTTTTTTACGTATTTACCACCCATGGAATTATTGCACAGAAAATCTGCTGCTTTTTGGAGGCAGAGTGGAGGATTCACCCCGAGCAACAAGCTGTAGGAGAATCCGCCATTTTTCCTCCAGAAATCAGCAGATTTACTGTGTGGTAATTTCAACGGTGACGAATCTACCAAAAATTATAGTTTGGTGGTGCAGGAAAAACGGTGGCAATTCCATCCCCGCCAAAAAAAAGTGGCTTTTTTTGGAATTACCGCCACTTTTTTCGAGCGCCGCCAAACTTGTAATGAGGAACAATGTGCATGTGTAAATGAAGGGAAATGTAAAACGTAACATTTACAATATCGCTGCATTTTCTTTTTGTAAATATGATTTTCAATGTTCAAACATGATTTATCGGCTTTGGACGAATAATTGTCAAACCATTCGGTCTTCATCCAAATACTGAGTCTGCCATTTGGTACACCTCTACATATTGGGACCAGAGATTCCAGCTCAAACAGATAACTAAAGATGAGTTACTCAATGGCGCTCTCTCGGGTGCTGACTCATGGTCCCTAAAGCAAACCAATCTCCTCAAACACGAGCAAAAGGCCACTGTGATTCCCTAGACTACATGGTAGCTGGACGCATAATGAGAGAATCTGACCAGAATCCCAAGCCTGGAAAACGAGGCCACTCAGACGGATATCACCGTGCGCCTCCTCTGCGCAGCTCTGCATGTAATACCGTGAACATTATTCATCCTAATACCAGGGTTTGGTCAGCGCCTAGAGTGACGTCATTGGCTCACTGCACTCAAAAATGGTGGTGTCCTTAATCCAGAAAATTACAGAGAGCCCTGAGCCAGCAGTGACTTCAGCAAATTGTTCCGTTTTATCATCTACTAGAGCACGTTGCTATGCAATTAGGTATTAATCCTTCATGGAAGGGCTCTCCAGGCACATAATCTCCAGGAAAGGCCCAGATCCTAAGGGCCATTAATCACGCGAAAGAAAAATATACATGAAAAAGTCGGGCATGGAGCTGATCAGTGCAACTACTGAAAGTGTGACATTTGTCATGTTGATAAAACAAGCATTTCACAAGGAGTTCTTTAAAAAATAAAAATGGAAAACCACCAATAAAAAAGCCAGTGCCATACATGGTGCATCGGCTCCTTCTGGGCACTTTTCTGGGGAGGAACGGAAACTGTCTCTTATTGCTATATATTAGTATATCAAACTCAGTACAATATTCCGCTAAACACATTGGGCCTTATTACAACCTTGCCGGTCGGGAAACAACGGTGCCCGTAAGCTTATCAGCACTGTTGTTTCCGGACCGGTAAAGTACAACTTTGTACCCTCCCGCCCGGCAGGTCTGATCTGCAGTGCGGCCCGGCACCCGCCCACAGTTTCACGGAAGCACCAGCACTGTTATTACCGGTGCCAGTGTTTCTGTGGTCCCCGCTCCCATAGAGTCCTATAGGACTCTATGGGAATGGGGGGACAACATTTTACCGGCGCCTGACTTGCCGGCCGCCGGGGTTGTAATACCTCAGTGTTACCGGCAAGTCAGGTGCTGGTAACTGTTTATGGGTCCAGCGGCTACATGCCGGTTTTACCGGCACGGTTACCGCCGGACCCGTAATGAAGCCCATTGATTTTCTCACAATGGGCCTCATCATGACTTTAGTTTGACTGTAAATTCAGCAATTCACTGCCAAAATCCCACGGGCTGACTGTCGTTTGCCGACCTAGACTTTCGCTGATTTTGTTTCAACTGATTTTTCCACTTTTTTTCTCACCCCACCTTATTAGCCCTACCTCCATATATACCTCACCCCAATTTACCATCTGCATTTTGCAGCAATAAATGATGAATTTAAAAATTATTTCTGTGAAAGTGTAGGTTGGCAAAAGTGGGGTATGCCCTTTTCCACAGGATTACGAGTGGTCTGGCAGTAGTGTCAGTCCCCATTTTTAAAGTCCATTGGACTCCATTGTTTTATTTTGGTGGATTTAAAACGAGCGGCATCTTTGCAAATAAATCTACTCAGATTTGGTGGTATAGTGCAGCATTCACCTCCAGCATCACTGGGGGTGAAATCTCCATTTTACCTCAAAACTCTGAATTCGGTTGTGTAGTAAAAGTGGTGGAAATTACGTTTCTACCCATAAAAAGTGGCGATAATGGAAGTATTACCACCTTTCTATTGCACTGCCAAACTAGTAATGAGGTCCAATGTCTTTATTTATTTATTTATTTGACATTTGTATCGCGCACCAAGCCCTAGGGCATCTAGGCGCACATTTTTTTGCAGTATATAGTTGCATTATAAACATTATTAAACTTTACAACATCTGGTAATGAGTTGTGTTCCACTCTCGGCCTCCAGAGAAAAATGGTTGGGAAAACATTTCGAGAATTTCGAGTCAAATCCTCCACACGAGAGGTGGTCCATATTAAGATGGGGAGGAAAAGTATCTCTGACTTTGGCACTGTTGAACTTTGTGAGAGACATTCTCTCAAACCTAGACACATAATCTTTCGGGTCTCAAACTTTCCTCCCTATATAGAGGTGTAATTTTGAGTTTTTTGTCTTTTTTCTTTTTCTGCTTTAATTAATGAACTATTTGCATTTAAAGTTTTCTTGAAAACTAATTGATGCTAATAATAAAAAAATAAAAAAATAAACATTATGTAGGTTACAAGTAAGTACATAATAACGTTAGTAAGTTAATACAATTAAGACCTGTACTGTTCGGTGTTCCCAGTAGTTAGGTCAGACAGATATAGCTTAACATCAATAAGTAGGTACAATTGTGAGAGAATAGGAGACAGGTTTAAGAGCGGCACATAGGTGGTGGGAGAGGCCTACTGTTAGGTCATGTCGGTGGCTTAGAGTCAATTGGGGGCTGATGAAAGTTGTGTAAAACACCAGGTTTTCAACTTTTTGCAGAAGGTCCAGAAGGAAGGTTCCGCTCTTAACGAGCCAGGTAAATTGTTCCAGTGTTTGGCAGCTACCACTGGGAAGCTGCTAGCCCCTGCTTTCTGTAATTTGTATTTAGCTACGGTGAGTAGATGCTCTTGGGTTGAGCACGTGGGTCTGTTAGATTGTTTTTTGTCAAATTTGATGGACAGATACTTAGGTGCTGAATTGGACAGACACTTGTAAGTTAAGGAGAGGGTTTTGAAAAGGACTCTTTCCTGCACTGGCAGCCAGTGGACGTTCTGTCTCACAGTGGAAATGTGATTGTTTTTTGGTATGTTCAAGGCTGCTCTTAGTGCATTGTTTTGAATCACCTGCAGGTTTTTTAGGTTGTGGCTGTTGGTGCCTGTGTAGAGTGTGCTACAGTAGTCTAGTCTGGATAAGATAAGGGCTCTGGCTAGTGTGATACAATTGTCAGATGATAAGAAATGTCAACAGGCCTTGATGAGCTTGGAGGTGTAAACTGCGTCAGATACTGTGGCTTTGACTTTTTTAGTTAGTGTGAGAGCTGAGTCGGGATAAACACCTAGGGTTTTTACTATCTCAAAGACATAGATGGTGATGCCATCGATGGCAAAGGATTTAAATTGGTCTCCTAGTTTGTTTAGGCGGTTCTGAAAGCCTATGAGGAGTAATTCTCTTTTTTCATCGTGAAGTCATAGGCCATGTGTCGCCATCCAAGCCTGAATAGTTTGGTAGATTTTGTTAAGTAGTTTTGAGTCTGTGTCGTATGTGCCTGTAATGGGTATGAGAATGTGTGTATCATCTGCATAGTTTGTGTAGGTGACACCCAGGTCATCCAGATTGTCAAATAGTGGTTTAGTGAAAATATTATACATTGTAGGGGAGCCGCAAGAGCCTGGTGGAACTCTGCACAAAACTGGTGCAGGGGCTACTACTGCAGTCGGTGCGAAGACCCTCATAGTTCTGTCAGAGAGGAATGACTGTATTCAGTGTATGGCTTTAGGTGAGAAGTTGGCTGCCGACGCAAGATGTT
The DNA here is from genome assembly GCF_040938575.1 of Ambystoma mexicanum. Lineage (NCBI taxonomy): Eukaryota > Metazoa > Chordata > Amphibia > Caudata > Ambystomatidae > Ambystoma > Ambystoma mexicanum. Next base: position 1,264,048,775 of record NC_090934.1, on the reverse strand, counting down.
TGCAGAATATGTTGTGGTTGACTAAATCAAAGGCTGCTGAGAGGTCTAGTAATGTAACTAAGAATAAACCTTAAGTGTTTGACCTACAAAGAGTAAGAAGGATGTAAGGCAGCCTTCTTACTCTTTGTAGGTCAAACACTTAAGGTTTATTCTTAGGTACATCAAGATCTTACAATGGAGGACACCACTCGGTCCCATCACCCAGGTGGGCTAAGCTCCAACTGGCATAGGCTGGAACCTTCCCAAACACTCACAGGACAACATTCTACAGCAAGACTCCAACATTCTCAGAACTCATGCATTCACAGATAAGCACTTTACCAACTCTCTCTCTTACTTCAGACACACAGACACATATATACAAATCTACTTCACAACAGGGTCCAGCCTTAAATTCACACTGCAAACCAGTGCACAGGCTTTGACTGAATCCCTCCCGAGTTCTTCATGGTTAAACATACTGGTGATAGTCCCTGTGCACACAATAACTGCCTGCATTAAACGACTGTAAAAATAATTTCTTAGAAAAAGAGCCTCTATTTTGATGAAGTTGACTGACACAACTATGGCACAGCTCTGATCAAATGAGGTCGGGAGCCTGACATACAAAACCCACCAGGATGTTCATACACTGTGAACCATAATGTCGAACTGAGAGGACTGCCTACTAGATGAGAAACTGCTTCAATCTGCTTCAGTGAGGATTGTCCTTCAGCTTTTCTGAACTTCTTACACCTGCCACGGAACTAAATAAATGAAAGAGGACACCCTTTCTATGGCTCCTGCAACCAAATGCAGACTTGCCTCAGAGGCTTCAAAATGGAAGCAGGCATCAATGGACAAGACTCACTTTGGCAGAGTCAAGGGCATGTCCTCTTTAATGTTCAGGTATGTTGTCAATAAGATTAAGTTTCTGAGAGAATTCCTGGTTATGGGCAATATTTAGGGCAGCCTGTGATCTTTAAAAGCCTGTGGAGGGTTTTGCAACTTGCTCAGTTAGATGTCATTTACTTAGATAAGTAAGATTAGTGGCAAAGATGAGCAGTCACCATTCCAAAAACATTTACAAAAATCCTTCTTTCCAAAATCCAGAACCTTCAATGGTTAATTCTGACCGCAAGACAAATGGTGGATGTTAGACAACACAGTCTCTAATTCTAGTGTTCTTTTTTTCCTGAAGACCACATTTGGGTGAAGTCAACAGCACAAACCTCTGCATCACTAAATAGTTGTTTATTTTGTAGAGAGCAACAATGTGTGTTAGCTCCATTGGCACAGGAGGGGGGATGCTAGATGGAGCTGGGCATTAAAGGTGTTGAACTCTATGAGCTTGATAGGATGACCTTGAAATGGTAGTCTAGAGTTCCTGGGCCAAAGAGGTTGTCAAAAGATTGGCAGGGCATACTGGTAGTGCAGTGCTATAAAAACAAATGATTAAAAGTACATAAGGAGCCAGGCTCCACTGTTCTAACTAGGTGACTGCAGCTTTTGTAGGCCTAATCCCCACCCATCTAGTACCTTCCAGGTTGCCGATCTTTTTCCCCACTTAGCAAGCCCCGCCCACCTGGTGCCTTCCTGGTTGCCACTCTTTTACCTACTTAAGGAGCCCTCCAGCCTCTTTTCCTTTGCAGATGGGAAGCAGGTGCAAGTGGATCTAGGTCACCTGGCCTAGGCCCCGCCCAACTGGTGCCTTCCAGGTTGCCGCTCTTTTTCCCTACTTAAGGAGCCCTCCAGCCGCTTTTCTTTGCAGATGGCGAGCAGGTGCAAGTGGATCTGGGCTACCTGGCCTAAGCACCACCCACCTTCTTAGCCCTGGCTCTTCCTTCCTGCTCTTAACTTTTAGATCAAGGGCGTCTCTCGCCCGGGCGTCAGAAGTGAAGGGCAGACAAAGAAAGGGGTAATTCCTGTTTGGAACGGGGCAGACAAAGAAAAGGGCAGTTCCTGTTTTGCACCTGGGCAGACAAAGAAAAGGGTAATTCCTGTTTGGAACGGGACAGACAAACAAAAGGGCAATTCCTGTTTGCACCTGGGCAGACAAAGAAAATGGCAATTCCTGTTTGGACCTGTTCTGACCAAGAGGACCCAGGGCCTGACTCCCTGCTCAGACAGCAGGTAAACATGCACCAACATGTGTTTACTCCCTCTGTCTCCACAGGTCATCCCCACCCCTTCTGGTCCCCCCATTATGTTCCATTGTGTCCCCCCTTCACGCACACAGGTGTTGCCTGTTTTGCTTGATTCTTCTACCCTGCTCCCCCTCGCCTTCCCTCCAGCCTACTTCTGCAGGAGTCTGTCCTGATACATTCTGGTTTCACCATCACCGTTTTGTGGCCAATGCTGGATTTGACTTTTATTGACTCCATTAACTCACAGGGTGTCACCCTTTTTCAACTCTCATGCTGGACTTCCTTTGCCTCTTGTACTCATGAAGGACCCGAATCATGCTGTTCCCATCTTCATCTTGTATCCTGGCTTGCAACATTATGTGTTTCTACTGACTTCTGCAATTGTATTCGCTCTCCCCTCTTGCTTCTCCACTCTTTTTGACTGCTTACTCTGTTCTCTCCTCCTCTGCCTTTTCCTATCTCCTCCCCTTACTTTCTTCTATGCACTTACCCGATCAGAATTGTCCCTGGACCTAGTATGATAGCAACCTTGTTGGTCTCCTCCCCTCTCCTGTTCCACTTACTTGCCCCCCCCAGCACTATCTTAAATATCGTCAGGCCTAGTACGATAGTCACTTGTTTTATTCCTCCCCTCCCTTTCTGCAGCCCTTTCCCTCACCGTTTGTTTTTGTCCGGCTCTACCAGAAATGTCGTCAGGCTTGGTACGGTAGTCGGCTGTCTGTTTCCATTTCCTTCCCACTCCCTGTCCCTCCCTTCCTTATCTATGTCTTAGCTTTTGCTCTATCTGAAATGTCGTGAGGCCAAGTACGATAGTTAATTTCACATCCTTACTGTTCATGGCCTGTAAGAATGTCATTGTATTTTAACTATCATATCATATATATTTTTCTCCCCAAAGTACAGTCAGTTTCCATTATTTCTACAGCTCATAGTATGGCCTCGCTTTGTGAAAAGAAATGGAAAAACGGGTGAAGCTAGTATGCTGGGTCTTTCTAAAACTGGAGGAAAAATAGAACATGGTCATTCATGGGGGTAGCCTCCAAGTTCCGTAAGCACAATCCTCAACAAAATAATAAAAGAAACATTGTTGAATATAATCGGAAAAGGATAAGAGGGAAAATATCTGAACTGGCAACTATATCCCCTAAATGTATATCTACGAAGACAGTACACATCTAGTATAAATGAACACTACAGTTTTAAGGATGATCAATTTTGGTACATTGTCTGAAAGCATGCAATACTCAAGGAAAACAACCGGTTCAGGGCTCATACATTTAATAAAAATAGCCAACATTATGGGTTCAGGGAAATAAATCACTTGACCATGTATCAAAAAACTCGGAACACCAGCAACTCCAAGCAACATAGCTGGTAATGGTGGTTTCAATAACCAAACAAATGTGATGGGTGGAAGGCTTTTAATAAATCTGAACCACTGGCACTGCTCTAGGCAACCTTCCACACCACAGTTTTTAGCCCTTCTACGCCATTGCAAATAGAGTCCAGCAATATGCAAATGAGGAACTGCCACCAATGGGACCAGCCCAGCCTGAACTGCTAGGCCAAATCCCCTCTGCACGTAAACACAAGCAACCCCAGACATGTTTCGGCCTTGTTGGACCTCATCAGTGCGTTGCAGCTTGGCTCTCTATGGCGCAGCGAGCAAGGGACCCACGTCTGGGAATACCCTCTCTCACATAGGGAGAAAACCTTTACCAATGACAACAAAGAGGGTAAGGGCGTATCCTTTGATGGCATAGCTGGTAATAGTAGATCTAATGAGAGCATAGAGGGTAAAGGTGAATTCCTTAATGGCATAGCTGGAAATGGTGCATCTAATGACAACATTGAGGGTAAGGGTGTTATCTCCTAGATGGCTTAGTGAATGTAAAACTCTTGACAGTTTTGATGGTAAATGGAAATATATTGATGGCATTAAAAGACTACCAAAGACAGAAACATTATTGTTATAAACCTTTAGGTTACGTGGAGCCTAAGGTAATTGGTCTTGTAGTGCAAGCGTTGGCAGCCCACTTTGAAATTTGAGAGCTTTTGAACTCCTTGAATGGAAGTACACATTCTGTAAAACACAGAGCATGGCAAAAATCAGGACTACACCACTGCCAGAATCTGAGCTATGGATGAGTTATTTTTAATTTGAACAAGGTGAGAAATTGACTCGAGTCGATCGAAGACGAACACAATTGCTCCCTTTCTTCCAGGGTGCAATCCCAAGAGTAAAGCTCCTATTCGTGGAACTCATTTGGTGCTAACTACATGGCTTCAAGGAAGCAAAGTATTTGGCTCTTCAGTAGAATGCCTGTAACGACCCTTTGAGGGTGTGGTGATGATGGAGGGGCAGAGAGTTATCAATTTTACTTCTGGCTGAAAGGTGGTGAAGCTATCTGGTGCCAGAGTATTCCTGCAGTGTGAGGTTTTGGATTTGTGTAAAGATACAAAAGTGTTTCGGCTGCTTGATTCTATCAGATGGAGTATCCATCAAGTCATTATTGGATGTTGTACAAGCCTTGGCTAGCCTTTTCCCAGGCGGAGCACAGAAAAACCCAATGCTGATGGGACAAATCTGCAATCCTGGAGAGGCAGTAGGAAGACTCTGTGCACTTTCTTTGCCCATCGCATCCAGCCTGGCATCACCCGTTGACCTTCGACACACAGGGCAAGTCAAAGGAAGAGCAAGGGCACCATGCCCCATCTTCCATCATCTTAGCAGGAGTTTGGCAAAGATACTGCCAAGCCAACAGATTGCCATTTTACATTTCTGGTGTAAATGTATCATGGCCGTCAACACAAAGAGCACCAATCCAAAGATGGTCCAACTGCAACTTCCGGGTTCTGCTAAAAAGTGATGTACTTCGTAAACAATCATTTGCACTCTTTGATGATGAATTTCAGACAATCAGAGCTAAAATGTTGCCTGGTTTGTATCTATTTATGTCGAACAAGAAAAATCGGTTACCTAAATAGGCTCAATATAGCCCGAACCATGCTGAAGACACCTGGCAGACTTTTGTCACATATTAAATCATTGCACAGATATAGGTGTGCTCGGTTTAATAAATACCACTAGAAGCCTCTGTTGTGCAACTGGTTAAAGCTTTGGCCGTTCATCACAAGAATGGGGGTTCAAGCCCAGCCACAGAGGGCTGTATTATGGCATTTTTAACGTATTTCCGGTAAAAAAAAATCTACATTTTCTTGTACTTTTCTGAATAATCATCTCCGTAGCCTCGTCCCTGTGATACTACCATAGTATCATGATGGCTCAGGAGGATAGCACAGGGGCAAAGTGCTCTCCTTGGAAGCAAGACAACACAGAGCAACACAGATTCGATCCCCGGGTCTGTGCTTAGAAACCTCTGGGTATTAAGCGCGTTATAAATAATCTATCATATCAATGACGTCCTGTGTGAGAGAAGTGGACAGGCATTGTATTCTGTTGTAGTGACTTTGTGCTATGTTTGTAGTGCCCCCCCATTCTCCCCTGGATCCGAAGTTAGCTTTGCCTTGGACTACTGTGTCACACAAAGTGCCTCTCGGCTGTGATTAGGAGAATTTGAAATGGCGAGCTTGGAATTCATAATGAGACTTCAAGCCAAATCCTCCCCCTTCCATTAAAAAACAGTGCATCATGGGACTGGCAGCATTGTGTGCTATTATGAAGGGGACATCTGTTATAATGCACTTTAGGGGGAGTGAAAGGCAAGACTCGGTTCACCAATATGGGAATGATGTAACAACGGTGTTCCATGCTTAACATCACTAATATCTATCTAACCGATTACATTAATGGGAACCCCGCCCCCTCCATTTATGTAACCCTCCAAAATATACTGACATAAAAGGGAGGAAATTAGTCCCTTCTTCTGAAAATAGTCACCCCAGTCATATCACTTGCGAGCTAAGAGATAGGCATTTGAGGAAAGATTGTGTAATTAAACGAATGATCGTCTCTGTGTATATGCGTTTCTGCACTACTTCCAAAATTGCATATTGAAAGGCTGCTGAGGCTGCTAGAGAAGTGCTTCTTCAAGTGCTCCAACATACAAAGGGTTAACTGTCAACTCCAGGGATGTATTCCACTGAGGGGTTCCAAATGGTAACCGCCGAAATAATCAAATCCAAAACAATCGAGCAAGAAAGGACCGAATTATTTGCTGATTTTTATCGACATTTTGGGACAGTTTTACTCAAATATAGGTGTGGGGTGGGGTAAGGGTATTCATTAAGTTGGGGGTGAGCAGAGTGCGGGGGTCTCCCCCCGCATTATTAGAAAAAAATAAATGCAGTCATTTCTCCTTCCGATTTGTTAAATTCAATATTTTCATGGCATCTGATAGACAATAAGAGCAAATCCTGCATGGTCTATTATATCACTCATTGGAATAAACCCCCATCAAAAAGAAAGATACCCATCTAAAACTACATTATACTATATCCCGGCGGGTTCCTTTTCCACCCCCAATTATGTCCCTTAAGGACCAGCATTGAAAGGGGTGGTAAAGTGGAGGCATGGGGGAACGACATACATGTAATGTAATATGGCATTTGTATAGCGCTTATTCCCTTTGGTATGGCCTCAAGGCGCTGTAGGTGAACACCCTAGGGGGACTGAAGTCTGAGGTATGGGAGAGTCGTCAGAGGAGTTTAGAATGCATCTGTGTATTTTAGCCAATATGAAGGTAGGTAGGGGTGGCCAAGTCCCTCCTAGCTACCCATATTGAGCTGGCTTGTGGATGGTTGCTGTGAGGTGATAGGGAGACTATGCAATTCCAGGAGACTGATTATGGGTCCAGCTAGACCAAATCTTTGTCATGAGACGTAGTTGCATTCTGATAGCAGAGGTGTTGTGCAACGTGTTTTCAAGTAGCCTGTGATTGCAAATGAGTGCGGGTGGGTGGCCGAGACTACGGCTATCATCCATTGACATGGGGTGTGATATGCAGGCCCATTGGTATGGCCTCAAAGTGCTGAAAGTGAACGCCCTTTGTGGACGGAAGTCCGAGGTATGGGTGATTCGTCAGGGGAGCTTAGAATGCGTGTGTGTATGATATCATAAAGAATACCAGGTTCCCTGCCCCAACCCGACAGTAACCCAAAAAGGAGAAAGAAAACTAGCTTTGAACATGCTGTAGCCCGCCCTCCCCCCGCCATGATGTCATACCAGTTGATTATGATTTACAAAACTGCTGCTGTGACATAACAGTAGGAGGATACAGCAGCCAGTAAGGGAAATAGTTGCTAATGGCTTCATACGGAAGCCAACATAAGTGTTTACTTATTACATACTTACTCTACCAGATACCCAATTAAAGTGGCGCACACTGACCCAGCCACCTGATAAAAGTGACACACACTGACCCAGCCACCTGATTAAAGTGACCCACACTCGTGGCTTTGACCAATTTGTATAGTGGAATTATTCGTTTGCTATTATTTTCAGTATAACACTAACAAAAAAAATCGTTCAACTATTATTCAGATGTGTGGATAAAGTTTCATTAGCCAGTCTAAGAAAACATGAATAATTGGCTTAATCATTGGAACATCAAAGTGATTCTTGAAAGCACGTGGAAAATGTCGCTCTGTTCAATCTGAGGCTATAGTATTAGTTGCCACATCACAGTTTTTATTAAGCCATAGTTTTTCAGATGCTATATTCTTGCATATAGCCTCACATTGTTCGAACATTGACATGTGTTTCGCTTCTAAGCACTTTTTCTCAGCATCAATGTGGTCTGTTTGCCAGGGCGCAGGTTTTAGTCCATTAGCACCTTCAGCTCACCGGGCACTTCTGTTAAGTCAGTGACTAATGCCATGTAACCAGCTTCTTAAACGCTGTGCTATCCATCCATGGGATGAATTTCGGAGGCAGAAGGGGGTAGCAACTTTGATGAACTTAATGGGCTGTGCTCAGCTTCTGCTTGTGGGTTGGCCTTTGTCCTCTGGGGGCACACAGAGCTGGGGCTGACATTGCTGCTCTTTCTGGCTCTCGTAAGATGGGTAACAATCCATTGGGCCTCATTACGACGTTGGCTACCTCCATACCGGCATGAAAATCCGGCACCCACAAATGGTCAAATACAGGGGTATTCTGACCCCGCTGGACCCGGTAATTGCCCTTAGCGGGTGCTGGTGGTGGTATATCTGCATTCCAATTGCAGCCCAATAGGGCTCAATGGGAATGGGGATGCCTGTAGCACCGGCACCGTTCGTAACAATGCCAGTGCTACCGGCTTGCTGTGCTCGCAGGTGCCTTTCATTCCGCCAGGGCAGACCTGGCGGAATGAAAGGCACCCGCGAGCACAACTCAGAGTTTGCCGGTCTGGTAACAACGGTACCGGCAAGCATAAGCATACCGGTACCGTTGTTACCAGACCGGCAACCTCGTAATGAGGCCCACTGTGTTCAACCCCTTGGCTTGCGCATGCAGGTGTAGATACATGACATGACAACATATGAAGAGAGAAAAACTCATCTACAATGGGTTACACAAAAGGTATTGCATGGGGTATAAACCCATTATTTACCAAAATTTGTACTTTCCATGTATGTTATGCCATAAATATCCCATGCGATCTGAACTCATAATTAGGTGCAATTTAAAAACAAATGGTTGGTAGAATACCACATGTTTTTACCGTTGCCACCATATTCATAATGAGGCAGGAAATGGCGGACAGGCCTGATGGCGTTCAATGATAAACCCAGCTGGGAGCTAGTCCATAAAGAGCGAGAGGGAGCCGACCCACCAGAACCCTAACCCATCATGGCGGAGCTGCGCAACCTCAGTGGAAAAACTGAACGCTCCCTCAGCTGCTTGTTGAAGCTGGAGGGACACTTCTGGGCTAGCTTAAACTGGCAAAGGGAGTTTCCCTTTCACAGTTTACTTCCCCAGCGCGCACGCCCATTGGGCCATGCAAGGCTGGAAGCATTTTACTTTCTCTGCCTTGCAGGGCCCATTTGGGTTGCAGGCTGGTGCACTGCACATTTGTATGTGTGAGGGGTGCTCCTGCACCTCCCTGCAAACACGACAGCTCAGGTGGTGTGTGAGAAGCACTCTGGTTCCTTTGTGCATTTGCAGGAATCGCTCTTTGTTTCCTAGTTCCTGTTCATGATGCACAGGAGCCGCAGGGCTTTTGTTGGAGCGCAGCAGAGTCCTGACGGGTGCTTTTTTTAAAATTATGGTTATGCAATGTGTATGCATAAGTGAGTGTATGATATATGGGTGCACGTATAAATGAGTGAGTGAATGCTGCGCGTGAATGAGAGAGTAAATGCTGCGTGAATGAATGTGTGTGCATGTGTATTTCTGCTGGGCCAAAAGCTGATTTTGGCAGATGGGGGCTGGGAAGTTGGAGGAAGGGCGCAGCAACAACAGCTTTTTTTACTAGGCATCTATCGTAGATGTCCAGTAAGAACGCAGCTGATTTTAATAAAAGGATATGTGCTATTACATGGCTAGGCTGGCATTTTCTGGCTGCCAATCTAGCAATTTCTTACTGTGGCATGACATGTTTGTCTTGGCCCCTATGATGAAGTAAGCATGTTAAGTCTTATTGCATGGCTGGAGTGGCATTTTGGTTCAACCAGTCTAACTATATATTACTTTGGCATGGACTTTTATGTTGGGCCTCAAGGGTAAAGCCCTATTACCTGTCTAGAGTGGCCTACATTGTGCAGCCAGTTTGGACATGTTTTCATATTGTGGCATAGCAGCCAAGAGGAGTATGGTCTTACATCTGGATACTGTCATACATTGGCAGAGCCAGTGTGGCCATGTTTTCTTAAAGTATCATTACTGGCATTCTGTGCAAGCAAACATGATTATGTTCTTCTATAGGAATACTGGCCCATATTGGTGCAGCCAACCTGGAAATGTATGGGAGCAGCAAGTGTGAAAATGTTTTGATACTGGCATATATTGTAAGCAAATGCATCATGAAAATGCGTTGGGAAATGCTCCTGTGCACTGTCAGTGATTTGCATTTTTGGATCAGTTACCCTACATAACCAATTGCAAACTCTCCAGCTTTTTACCCAATTCTTTACAGAAAGTGTGCTGTATAATGCACAACGTTAATCCATTATTGGATTGGTTGGTTTGGGCACCCTTGCTACGCTCAATTGTTCTGGCATGTTTCTGGGAAATATTTACACCGCTCCAAAAAAGAAAATTCACCATCCGCCACTAACTATACCTATATACAACGTACATAAAGGTGCACCATGGGCTACAAGATCCAAAGCTAGCATGCTTTACAAGAGGTAGCTAATATGTGCGAAGCCCCCAACCTTCTACCTGCATGTTGTAAATATTTCTTCAGTAGTACACTATATGGCAAAGAGGGCCAAAGTAGTTGCAATATGCTCGCATACCCCACATTGCAGAAGTCAAATCATCACCTTGAACAGCTGACTGGCCTGTCTCCGGCTCCAAAGGCAATACAGACTCTCTGTTCTGTCAAAGAAGAGAGCCCACATCCAAGCCAGCGTCTCTGCGGCTTCTAACAAGACAGCCAAACTCTTTAAAATCTGCAAGGAACTGGCCAATCCTTCTGCAGTCTCCACCTCTCCTGTTCCCTCCCAGGCCCTCTGTATGGCTCTGGCTTCTCACTTCACCACTAAAACGCAGGACATCCTGTCCTCTCTTCTCCTCTTCCTCCCCCTCTACCTCTCTCGGCCCCCCTCTCGCCGCCTCTCCCTCTCCTCCTTTCTCCTCTTTCTCTGTGACTACACCTGACGATGTTTCTAGACAAATCTGATCTACGATAGTATCGTCTAAACAGGTGCTCCCCTGCTCCTCCAGAACCATCAAGGATCACATTGGCAACCTCGCTCCAGCCTTGGCCGATTTCTGCAATCACTGGAACTTTCCCCTCTCTCCTCAAGCACTCCCTTGTGCACCCCCTCCTAAAAAGCCTTCTGCCGATCCTACCTGTCCGGCAAACTATCGCCCAATCTCTATCACTCCTTTAATGGGCAAACTACTGGAAAAGCTGGACATCCCCCAGCTTACTGTCCACACTGAATCTGTTGGTTGTCTCCATGACAATCAGAATGGCTTCAGAGCAGCCAGTGGCACGGAAACTGCTCTCCTGAACACCCGTGAAGATCTGCTCACTAATCTTGATTCAAACCTTCCTTCTGTCCTCATCCTCCTTGACCTTCCCTCTGCTTTTGACACGGTCAATCCGACCATCCTGATCAATCCACACCGTGAGAACCTGGGCATCACGGATCAGGCCCTGGAGTGGCTGACCTCCTTACCCCTGGACCGATCCTCTGCAGAGCCCTGGTTCTCTCTAGGCTGGACTACTGCAACAGCCTCTTTCTCAATTTGCCTTCCTCTACTCTCCGCCCTGTGCAACTAATCCAGAACAGGACTGCAAGACTTGTTCTTGGCCTCAAGCCCAGGGACCGTATTTTTCCGGTTCCATGTCATTTCATTGCGGGGTGTTTTTTCGCAGGTTTTTGAACTGCACATTTTTTTACGAAAAACACCACAGTCCCCAGCCTCCTTGCACTTACCCAGAGCTGTGCTGCCCTGGCTGCACGTGCTCAGAGCAAGACCACCATGAATGCACTCCCCCTTCTCCCTCCCCCCTGCACTTTGAATTATCGCACTTGCCCGATCTGAATGACACAAGGCCTAGAAATATTGTTTGTTTTGTCCTACCTCTGTCTTCCCTCCATTCTCTTGTCACGCCTAGAAACACTTGTGAACAGGCACGTTATAAATTACTCATCATATAATCTCATAGTAACTGCTGAATTGCTTAAAAGACCAGGGCCCTCATTAGAACCCTGGCGTTAAGGGATTACCGGTACAGGTAAGGGTACCGGTACCGTAATCCCTTAACGCCTGATTAACAGCCGTTAAGGGAAGGACCCGCAAAGGGACCTTGAAGGTGATTACGGTACTGCATTTTGCGGTACTGTAATTACCGCCTTCCCCATTCCCATTGAGCCCTATGGGGCAAATGGGGAATTACCGCCCCGCCAATCTTGGAATGGGGCGGTAATTCCCCATGTCACCATGGGGTAATAGCGCCATTGGTTAACGCCAGGGTTGTAATGAGGGCCCAGGTAAACTACTTTTAGTCAGCAGAACCAGCAGGCAACAGATCAGCAAGTGCATCCTCATCTGAGGCTTAGCAGGAAAGAGGAGATGAGAGGCAGTGGAAGCTCAGCGAAATCCGTACACGTAAAGCCATTTATTGGATACTAGGCACTGCTGAATTTACTTTCATGAGTAACACACTGCAAGCAAAGAGACATCATTCTCCTGCCAAATCCACCTGAGCATGCCGACACACTGAGGAAACTCCAGCTTAGTGTCAAAGCCTCGACTCTGGCCAACTCGGACAGGTGGAAGCACATTTGCGTCACCAGAGAGTTTACCTACAGCGCCTCAGCAGATTCTGGGATTTGAGTAAATCCCACAGCACATCTGAAATGGAAGCGCAGTTCACGTTGCCAGACGTCTCTGTGTCCCCGGGCCATGTATGCATTGCTCTGGTACTTCAAATAATTTATTTTTATTTATTTATTTAATTTATAATGCGCACTTTCAGCCCAGGGGCATCGAGGCGCTGGTCCAAGGAAATTATTATCCACAACAATCTCTGGAGCTTGGAGTCCAAATCTATCGAGGTGCAAGACAGTACTATGTAAATAAGTCACATGCCTTATACATAATGCTGCACGTGAATCGCCCTTGTGGGATGCATCTCAGAGTTTAATACATTTCATAAGACTGCAGACTACCCTCCGCTTTCAACTTTCCACCCTTGAAGACCAGCCAGCAAACTCATGTAGCATAAATACTTTCCAGAGCAGTTAGGCAAGCTTGGAATGGCCTGTTAGGCAAGGCAATGTAATATTTCCAGGAAGAACAGCTTGACAATACAGTGTGGGTCAGACTTATCGGACAATGCAAGTGGCTTTTTTGTTGGGCCAGTATTATCTAAGGACCTGGGATTCACACCAGTCACAGGCAGAGGCAGCATGCTCACTGCATACTGTGGCAGACCAGAGGAAAGAGCTGGACACACTGCAGACATTTTAAACAATAATATACATAATGCCTAACTTGTCCTATTGCTACAGAGATATTTGTTAGGGGAGTTTCCCTAAAGTCCCACTGGAGTCACTGTTAAATACTTAGCACAATAAACCAACACACATAGGTATACTTTAGATACTTTCAAAAGGCCACTTCTTAGTTGGCTGTTGCTGAACGCTTACAATTACAATACTTGGTTAGTGTCATATTAGCAGAGCTTAAGGTTCTAGAAGCAGTTTCTTTAAGTGCAAAACGCAACCCTAGCTAAAAGGCAGTTCGGAGAGGCAACAGCCTCATCACGAGTTGGACGATATCCCAACTGGGATACTGCCCAACTGTATTTGCATTACCGCCCAACCCACCGGTGGTATTACCGCCAAATCACAGGTTGGGCGGTAACTGTAATTCCCCATTCCCCAATGGGTCCATTGGACCCAATGGGGAATTTTCGGCACAATTAGCGTGCACTAATAGCGGCGTGCTAAATGCGCCCAAAAATGGGCTTTAAGTCAGCGCATTTACCCCCAACTTGGGGCTGGGGTAAATGCTGCCAGACTCATGTTTTGGCGGACACTTAAATGCGGCGGTAACAGCGTTACCACCGCATTTAAGGGCTACCGCCAAACTCCTGATGGGGCCCCAACAGCAGCAGAATGCAAAGGTTCCTGTGGATACTTTCTAGTCTCTAGGATAAAAGATGCAAGACGACTTAACCAACGTTGGAGACCCTGTGAAAGGACTCGCTAAAGGGACACAAGCAGCAGGTAAGAGGGCGTTGTCCTGGACACCGCTACGTGCACTCTAACGCTCTGGAGTGACTTTCTGGAATAAGGTAAGCAATACCTTTTTACCCACAGTATCTTTGGTTAAAAGAACACGTTTGTGGCTGGATGCTCCTTAATGTTGCAGCTCTGGATCCGACGTCGGGATTCCTTGGTCTGATGACAAAAGGCAGGACAATGGACAGGATCTCTCTGCAGCAGTTTTGAGGGAGGACCTATTGCATGGCTTTCATCAACTTCTCTGGTCATTCTGCGGTTTTGGCGCCTTTTCTGCAGCACCAACAAAGGATGCAATTCGCCCCCGGTCAATCTCCCTAGGTTCCTGCAGTCCTGAACTCTGTTGAGGTGACTTGGATGAGTTGGATTGTGTCTCTGGAGTATCCTTGAGGGGTCAGCAAAGACCTGGATGGATTCCGCCTTTCCACGACGATGCACTCAAAATGGGCAGCAGGTCTCCTGGTATTGGGGTTCCGCAGCTCGGAAAAGTCACAGGACCTCTGGAGATGGCTCAAATTAAAGTTTATCTTGGGACTGGGTGTTCCCACCAGTCAAAGGGAAGGAGTCGTCCTCTTTGGAGTTCCTCTGTCGTACAGAAAACGGGGCCAGGACAGCAGTGGTTGCTTCACGGTGTTGCAAAGGGTCTGCAGGCATCTCTGGTCATCTTCTTTGGTTACTACAGCTTGCAGTGGTCAACTTCCTTTTCACTCCAGGAATCTCACCTTTTATGCAGTTCCAGCACACACTCCTCTGCAATCTCTCTCAGAAGTTTACAGAAAGGGGCATATGGCTATCCAATCAATACAGCCAGACCCCCATTGGGAGCTGGTCCCATTCAGGCATTCTATACAGACAAAGGACGTGGGGTGGAAAATTCCTCCACCACTTCCTGCCCGCCCACACACTCTGGCGCCTAGGCGGGGACACCTGAGGGTTCCCGCCAAAGGCAAAGCACACACACAGACCACTCACTCCCAGAATGGTAGAAGAATAGCTAACAAAGAACAACCACACTAGCAATGGTGAAAAAAGAAGGAAGCCCCAAGTTAGTACTTGGGTGCCCCTATTGTGACTACCGGGGCTATGGACATAGCCTGCGGTAGAAAAATCACACAATAGGTGGTAGAACAAATCCACTGCCATCAACCATAACTAGGAGGTTGTCTATGTGACAAAAAAGTCACAGGAGCAGAGAGAAGGGGGATAATAGATATCCCCTTGGCACTCCATATAAGGTGGTATGTGCCAATCGCTCAGTATGTAAAGTTTTAGGGGAGATACTGTAGTGACTCTAGGATATAGAAAATAATATCTAAGGAGGACCCAAAGGGCCCACAGCAACACTGCCCATAAGGAGCAGTTTGCTGCAATAGTAAAATATAGAAACCTTAAAGAGGTATGAAGGAGAGTAGACTCCATAGGATAGCTGAACACAGAGAACAGAGTTCCAAAAGACAGAGTGCCCGATTCATAGAATCTTGTGCAGAAAATGCGCAAGTGCCGCACGCCGAGAAGGAGCACGCGCCAACCGTGGTGCTGAGAAATGTTTGTGTGGTACGTGTATTCATGGATTTCCCGAGGCATCCGTATCCGTGGCGCAAAGAACATCAAGCTGCTCCAGTAACACCCCCAAGCGCAGTAAAAAGCAAGTGAAATGCCTAACACGGCTCAAGCCCCCGCGCCATCCCTGGACCAGCATACAACCCCTCTAGCGAAATTGTGTGAAAATTCTGCGTGTTCCCTGGCGCACCCCAGAGTAATCGTGCAAAAACACCTCGCAATCATCAGCCGCACCCGAGCCAAATCGCGTGAAAACTCAGCGTATTCCCCGGCCGCACCCCAGCCAAATTGCATGAAAACCTTGCGTGTTCCCTGGCCGCACCCCAGCCAAATCGCATGAAAACCTTGCACATTCCCTGGCTGCACCCCAGCCAAATTGCATGAAAACTCTGCGCGTTCCCTGGCCACACCCAAGAGTAATCGTACAAAAACACCTCGCAATCCCCAACCGCACCCCAGCCAAATTGTGTGAAAACTCTGTGCGATCCCCGGCCGCACCCCAGCGTAATCGCTCCAAAACACACTGCGATCCCCAGCCGCACCACATCCAAATATTGTGTCTGCACCTCGCAATCCTCGGGAAGCAGACCCCATCTGACGGGACACCCACACCCCAGCACCCATCACTCGTGACGCCACCCTGCAGGCAGCCCCCTCCACATGGGCCACCCCAGCCCCTGCCACCCATGACGCCACCCTGCAGGCAGCCCCCTCCACATGGGACACCCCAGCCCCGGTCACCCGTGACGCCACCCTGGAGGCAGCCCCCTCCACATGGGACACCCCAGCCCCCATCACCCTTGATGCCACCCTGCAGGCAGCCCCCTCCACATGGGACACCCCAGCCCCATCACCCGTGACGCCACCCTGCAGGCAGCCCCCTTCACATGGGACACCCCAGCCCCCATCACCTGTGACGCCACCCTGCAGGCAGCTCCCTCCAGACCGGACATCACCTGCATGCTGCACACTGACATAGTGACACATGATCACTCCATCGATGGTGTGTCGTGCACCTTGACTGCCGTGTTGTGACACCACCCTGAATATCCACAGCAAAATGTACTCTGCAAACACAAATAAATGCATACAGCTGGGCCACATACTTGAGTGTGGCAGCTGCTCACACACAATTGCTGTCTGCAACCTTCTCCCAACATACACATCTGACAAGTTAGTGGTAAAGTGAGGCCCTGCTGGCATGTGACAATGTCATGTCACAAATCCCCATGGAGAAATAGTCAGACAATTAATTAAAGTTCCTCAAGGTTCTCCCTCGGCTGGGCTCGGACCACTTTTATAAAGTTCAGCAAGAAAGCTTCCCTCCGCCGGGCTCGAGCCTCCTTTCAAAGTTAACAATTTAAAAAAGAAAAACAGTTTTGTGACTTCTAGTCCCAGAATGCACTGGGCTAATGTTGCTCCCACTTGATTGCTCCCCGAAATGGCATTTTCTTGGGAGCAGCAGGAGCCAAAGGGGGATGTTAGTAGGAGGTCAGGGTCTCTCCCTCTGCCCCTTAGAGGCCTGGGTTCGACTGCCTGGACCAGGGCTGTAGTTTAACTGTTGGTGCTGCCAGGCAACCCCAGCTGCCCCTGGTCTTGCCTGCTGGAAGGACAGTTTCCTCCTGCACACTGCAATCTCCTCTCTGGTAGCAGGGCCAGTGTTTGAGTGGTTTTCTTCTTCTCCTCCTCCAAGTCTCCCAGGGTCTTTCCAGCTCACTCGGGCTTTCTCTGGCATCTTCTACCATCCCTGACGTGCTCAGTCAGACAATAACAGAATAAAAAGCAGCCTCAATGTGTGCCACATGAACAGACACTGTGCAGGCGTGTCACAGTCTGCGCCTCAATGAGCTGCCATTACCAGAACAGATATCATAATAAACACATCACTGTTCTTCCCATGTGTGAAGGACATGATATGAAATCATATGAAATGATACGGCATTCATAATGCGCCTATACACAAGTGTCTGAAGGTGCAACAAGTCTGGGGAGGGGGAACAGAGTGAAGACAGAGACAACGATCTTGGTAGGCCAGGTGACATAGAGATGCCGTCAGTGCATGGGATGTGGGGAAGGTGAAAAGTGTGGGGGTAAGGGAGAGGGGGCAGTGCAGTACATGGGAAGGACATCATAAGAAATACAACAACAATTAAAATCATCAAAGTGCGGCCAGCTGATGGCAAGTGCAAGGCTAAGTGCGGACATCAGGTGTCAAGTTCAGGTAGGGGGCTGTAGGAATACAGAAAAACAGTCCAAGTTTGGGGGATGCCAGGGAGGCAGTGCGGGTGTGCAAGTGGCAGGCGAGGAGACCTTGGGCCGAGGTCAGAGGGTAGCCAGGTGACAAGTGCAGATTCAGACAGGAGTCCAGCAGGGTAGAGGAGGACAGAAAGCACAAGCAAAGACAAATGACTGGAGTTCTGATTGAGAACATTGCAATCAGACAGTGTGCCATGCACCAAGACTGCTGCATTAGTCTGCCGATGTGTAAATCCAAAGTAATGCCAATATTGCATGGCAGCGCAAGCGGCAGACCAACACCAGAGACAATGATAACTGCACAAACACAAGCCAGTGAAGGGGAAAGCACGACATGTGTGTTACACAGCATCAAGAAAATCATGTGCCAATATCCTGAACATGTAATACTCCCACAGTTGCCCCACCCACCTCCCTCACAAACACAGTGAGGGCCAATACACAGTGATGCTGCACATGGGAAAGCAAATGCCACTTTACCGTGCACACCCAAGCTCCCCCTTGATACCCCTCCACCGGTCAGCCACATGTGTATATTCACCACGCAAATGGATAGCAAACATGACACATGCATGCAAGTAAGCACACACATGATCAACGATGGTCAGAACCAGGGATACTAAACGGATTTAAAAAACGGCACACTTCAAAAGAACATTGAGAAACAATGACTGTGAGTTAAGAAAATAAATTATATTGAACAGTTGTATTGTGCTCATAGACACTGTAAATTAAAGTTCAAAATATGTACATGAAAAATTAAAAGAATGCAAAAATGTCCATGTCCATAAAAGTTATTTACAATAGCAGAAAATTGAAAAAATATACCATTACCACATGGTGAACACAAAGAAAAACATCAAGAAAACTATGTACAGAAAAAACATGGATTAATGTCCCAAGTGCACTCCAAATAATACAATAAATTAAAGGAAAACCATACATGAAGAACTATGTACAAAAAACAAAGTAAAGTCCAAAAGCTCCAAACAATAAATAAAACCAACTGAAACTTATATCTAAATATCTATTTACAAAGGCAGCGGGCTAGTCCTTCTCCTCACCATTTTCCCTCAATATGTCGGCCAGGGCATCATTGTACACTGCGTCCAATTCCCATAGGCAGGCCTCCCCTCTCTCCTCGATGGGTTTCGAGGGACTCCATCATAGTCCTCTTCATCCCCTCCCACTCCCTGCAAGTATCCTCAAGGACCTCAGCCCGCCTCTCTGCCCGATGCAGTGCTATCTCCGCCCTGGCTATGGTGAGTCTCCCCTCCCGAGGCGGCTGCCTTTCTGTCCCGATTTGCTGCCCATACCGCACGAACACGGAAGACATCCTTGTGCGAAGGTCCACATTTGCATCCTGCCTGACACCGGACACCTGCCCACTTTGAATGGTATGCCCTGAGTCACAAAGCCTCCTACTCAGAGCCTCCTGCGGCCTTATTGCCAGTGCCTGCGTCGCATGGCCACCCTCTGGGCTGATGAAAGTACCCGGGGGCATCTGGCACGTGCCCTGCTCCTGAGTGCCTGCTCTCCCTCCTTTGCCAGATCTCCTGTCGTAGCTTGGATCGGCATGGTGACCACCTCGGCTGATCCAACGTTGACTCCCAACTCAGGCAGGGATGTGATATCCATCAGGCGGGCCGTCATGGCTGGGACAGGTGCACATGGGGCCCTGGTGGTATCTGGGTCGGAAGGCGCCAGGGAGGACGACCGGCGCACAGAGGAGGAAGACGAGGAGGGGGTTGCATAAGTGGCCAGCCCACGCACCCATTCGAGGCCAGGAACGTAGCTAGCCAGTTCAGGAGACACCAAACCTCATTGTAATGATGTGCAACCCACGATTGTAAGCCTGCACATCATCACGAATGACGGCTGTATGCCTCGCAATACCAGCTAGCATGGGTTCCACTCTGTCTCGAATGGCCTGATCCGCAGGCATTGAGGTGTCGGTTTGAGTGGGAACATTCGACACCTGCAGATAGGTCTGGCCTGGGGCATGCCAGCAGGTGCATACTGGTGCAGGTGCAGGCCCAGGAGCAGGATTTGGCACAGGCACCTCCACGGCAACCTGCACTGCCTCCTGCGCCTGAGTCTGGACTGCACCAGTCACAACTACCTCATCAACCCCGCTGGGCCCCATGGACTGGGCTGATACGGCCCCCTCCACCTAGTCGTCCCCTACCAACCTGGATGACTCCCCAGCGTCTTCCGCAGTGGATTGCCCCAGTTTGAGCTCGCTTGTCCCCCCTGCTGCCGAGAAGTCCACGTCCACCTTCACCCTCTTGGACCTCCCCTCAGCAGCTGTGGCCGATGTTTTAGATGCGGCACCAGTCTCCTCGATCCCCAAGGATGTTAATGCCAGGGGGGCGTGACTGGGTCTTGCGTCTCTGCCCGGTGGAGGCATCCCTGCTGCCTTGCTCCACAGCACCATCTCTGCCCTCTTCTTCCAACGCCGCTATGGATAAGGAGACATTGAACACAAACATCAGGGTACTGTACCTATGTGTGTTTGGCACAAAACATATGCACATGAACTACACTGCCAAAGGTCACAACCATCATCACCCTCCACAACACACAAGTACATGCCATGTACATACATGCACATACATGTCTGTCCTTCACAACAGACAATCACATCCTTGGACATGGCACTGTCACCACCTACAAATTGTGCATGCTACACACACACACACATGCATAATGGGACATACTCACGTCATGCACACACATCACCTCACAGTCCAGAACCAGAGCACTGAGCTATCACATCAGAGTCCCCTCAACGTCAATCAGGTAGCAATAGTAGGGCACACATTGAAATGCACCAGTTACATCCATCCAGGAGTGATGGCCAGTCACACAGTCACATATCAGACACATACACATGCACACCGTGCCTGTTCATGATGTTGACGACAACACCCTTGTGTCACACCTCTCACATGGGCACATCTCAGACACATGTTAGAAACCATGTGCACATCGTAATATGCTGCAGTACAACATACATTGCTAAAGTAACACTGTTGGAATCACGCATGCTTCATTTAACACATGTGCAGCACTGTCTGGGACATTCAAGGCATCTGTACAAGAGGCATACTTGCTGAAAGGCCAAGGTGCATACTCCCAACATACATCAACATGCACTGTGGAGGAGAGCAACACATGGACACTCACCTGATGACTCCAGACAGTGCTGCAAATCACTGTCCTGGGTGTGCAGCGCCAGATAAAACCTGTCCAGGACCCCCATGTCGGCATTGTTCAACTGGCCCCAGTGCCCCCCTTTGTTTTCACCAGCCTGGAGGAATTGCTGGGCCTTGTTGTGGGTCCTGGACTTCAGGTCCTACCAGCGCATGCGCACATGGTTGTAGTCATGGGGTGCCACCTCCTCCGCATTGATGGCACCAACAATCTGGTCCCAGATCAGCTTCTGTCCTTCCTTGCCGCGTTGCGTTGCGGGGTTGAAGAGGGCATTATAATGCCCCAGGACATGCTCCATCAGGATATCAACTTCTCTAGCTGTGAAGTTGACAGCTCTCTGCCTCATTGCCGTGGGGTTGCCACTTGCCTCTGGAAATGTTTGCTCAGACATGGCAACCCCCGAGGCAGGTGTGGGTGGACAAGGTGGTCCTGGGGCTGTGCTGTGGAGCGGTGGTGATGTTCGGGAGTCATCAGAATCAGCTGAGGTGGTCACAGGCAATGGCTTGACAGCAGGCCCTCAAATTGCCTGGCAGGTGGGCAGCAGGCACACACAGTGGGCAGGCAGCATCCGACAGCTCGTAGGAGGCAGCTCAGGGCAGTAGGAGGTAGGTAAAATGGCTCGTAGGCAAGAGCGAGTGGATCTTCCGTGTTACTCACGTGGGCAGCCGAAAACAGAGTGACAGTTACTTTGCGCGTGCAAAATTAGCACGCACATGTGAAATCAGAGGAAAGGGCCTAATCGAATAAGTTACGTGACACACGCTGGCCGTTGGCCTTCAGAATCGGGATAAAGGAGTGCGTAGGATAACATTAAAACGTACGTGCAATTTGGAGTAGACGGACGTGTGGACTTAGGAGATTTTTGGGGTGCCACACAATTTGTTCACTGCTGTGACAGTGCGTACTTCTCGTTTTGGTGGGGAATTTGCCTCCGCGCACATGGGCGTATATTTTTCTTTTTTTCTGAGGCTAACTGTGAGTCGCGTATGCATTATTCATACTCTGGGTACCCCTGTGTATCGCGCACCCCATTCTCAACATCAGAGTAGCTTACCTGTGCTTTGCGTATGCATTTTTTGTGTTGCTGGATGCCACAGCGTACCGCGTAACGCATTATTTTTTCGCGTGAGGTATCGAGGGGTCAGGCACATGCATTTTTGATATTTTGGGTGCCTGTGTGTTACGCGTTCCGTTTATATTTTCAATAGGGGGTGATATTGTGCCTTGCTGGAGCATAGAAGTACCTTTAACATCAGATACCCGGCACCCTCACTCAAATTGCCCAGGACAATTGCTTGCTGCGCCTCCCTCTGTACACTCCATCAGTACCATGAGTGGGAAGGGCACAATAGGGAAGGGTGTCCGAGGAGTCCAGGGTCAGAGACGTGCAGGGAGCGCTATGCCCCCCACCCAACAGGGTCAGGGAGCTGCAGGTGATGCTGACGACCCAGCACCCAGGGTCCGGGACCACCAGCCATGCCTGTAGTGGTCACGGCCCAGGTCCACGGAGACGCAGGGGCAGATATTGTCCGTGTGTCAAAGGTGAAGGGACGTTCCCACAAAACCCATGTCCCCAGCACCCAGGGTCTAGGAGCTGCAGGGCAGCTGCAGTACCCACCACCCAGGCTCAGGGACCACCAGCCATGCCTGTAGTGGTCACGGCCCAGGTCCACAGAGACGCTGGGGCAGATGTTTTCCGTGGTCAAAGGGGAAGGGATGTGCAGTGAAAGTACCTGGCACCAGCACCGAGGGGCTACTACTGTCCCAGCATCAGTGGGTGATGCCATGGCCCATGCCACTAGTGCTCCAGCTCCTATTGACCCGAGTGGTCCCAGCCACACACGGGCTGCACAACCTTCCAAGAAGGCAAACCATGCAGTAGCGGAACCGGCTCAATCCCAATGCACGGCACAGGAGACCGCCACGTCAAGGAAGAGGAGCTTTAATGATATGGAAATCCAGATCCTCGTGGAGTGCGTGCACTCACACTACCGCGACATGCTCACGCCAGCAGGGAGCACACAAACGCCTGCTCAGCGTATGGTCCACTGGCAGCAAGTCACGGATCGCATCAACGCCTTGGGCAATGAGAAGCGCACTGCTCGTGAGGTCATGAAGCGGTGGAGTGACATCCACCGTCGAACCAAACAGAAGCTGGGTGCCAACTTCGCCTCTACTCTGGTGACTGGAGGTGGGTCACCACAAGAGGACCAGGATCTCACACCACATGAACAGACCGTCAGTGAGTTGATTGATGTGGAGCAGATCCAAGGTGTGGGAGGCCTGCCAGATTATGATGAAATTACCGATGAGTGATGAAGCGTGTGCATCCTGAATATGTATATGTAGATTGTATAAATTGTTATTATTGTGTAGCACTTCTGCCTGCATTTCTATGACTTGCGTGGGTGAACCATGTCATGGTGTACTGACCCGTGCTTGGTGTCGTGCAGACTGCATACTACAAATGTGCTGCACAGCGAGTTTCTCCTCGTCACCACACCTGCTCCCTCCTTTCCCATCACTCTCTGGCCAGCCTCTCTCGGCCCTGTTCATGCTCCCACCTGTGAGTCTGGATACCTTGGGTTAATCTTCCACTCAACACTCTCCTTATCTCCTCCTCTGACGTCTGTGAGGTCAAACTACCAGCTGCACCTCATCAGAGATATTCATCCTTTCCTCTCCTTCCCCCAGCAGCTCACTGCCTACAGGGCACTGGTTCTCTCTGGGATGGGCTACTGCTACAGCCTCTTTCTTAATCTGACTGCATCAACTCTCTGCCACTCATCCAGAACAGGACTGCGCCAATTGTCCTTGTTCTCAAGCCCAGGTATCATATCTCTCCAGGACTGTGATCTTGGCACTGGCTCCCAGTGGTTACAATGATTATGTTCAAACCACTCTGCATTGTCCATAAGGCCTTCTGGGTCCTGGCATCGCAATACCTTGAACTCTATCTTCCTAAATATCTTCCTTATGAAGCTCTTCAATCATCCCTCTCCTACTCCCTCAGGGTCAGTCGCTTCTCGTAGCAACGGGTTGCTGTTTGATGTCTTTCTTTGGCTGGGGCCTCCCTCTGGAACAGCCTCCCTGAAACTTGAGCTGGAGCTTCTACGGTTCTGGGAGCACATCTCATTCTTCCTCTTGGGTTGTGCCTGCTCTCCTCCTCTCCCCTGCTGTACTCCTGGCTGAATCTGATACTGCACTGGTCACCTGGCCACACTCTGATCTCCGGACCGGTCCTCTCCCCGATAGTTGCACCCATGCACTGCCTCCCGGCATCCCCCGCACTTGGGGACTGTTTTCTGTATCTCTACAGCCCCCTACCAGTACTTGACACCTGATGTCTGCACTTGCCCTTCCACTGCCACCACCTGGCCGCATTTTACTTACTGCTTATGTTGTAACATTTATTTTACTGCCATTCCCATGTACTGCACTGCCCCTCCCTCTCCCCACCCACCCCCAAGTCTCCCCTTCCCTCTTCCCCTGCACTTGAGCAATCTCAATGTCACATGGCCTCATGAGTTCGGTGTGTCTGGCTTCACTCTGTTCCCCTTTCGTTGCCTCGTCGCACCTTGTAACACTTGTGTATATACACTTTATGATTCACATATCATGTCATGTGACATCAGTTGTACATGGCTTTGGGACAGTGGTCATCAAGAACCGTCTCATGGAAATAGACAGTTCCGGCATGCCTATACAACGTGGCATCTGGGTATTTACATCAGTAATGTTTGTGACCGAACTATGCCACTCAAATGCTTGTGTCTGAAGCAGGTGCTATACACCATGCCCTGCATGTATTGTTAAGTGCATCCACACATGTCCATGGGTGATATCATGCTACCTGTGTGCCCTGTGCAACTTACAACACATTGAGGCACTTGTGTAATTATTATGAGTCACTGTCAGAAAGGTTCACCGTTAGGTCCAGTGTTTATGGTATGTTGTACTGGAAATTACTGTTCCTGTCAACATTATTATGGATATGTATGAACGTGTGTTATTTCTGAACTTGTTCCATACATCGTTCAGGGCTTTGTGACAGTAGTGTGTTGTATTGGCCATTTATGTATGTCGTTTGACATTGCATGGCACGGTGTGGCAGAGATTGTACCTGACGTGTGGGAGAGTTTATGTGACACACCAGCAATTAGATGTGTGCTTATGGTGTTAGTGGCATACTCCGTCTTTAATGTGTTCCTTTTGTAAACACCAGATTGTATTAGTTTACGTTCTAAGGAATGCACGCAATGTAGCACTTCCAAGGACATATTCTCAGGTTGGTTTGGTGGACACAGATGATTGTCCCTTTGTCATCATTGAAGGGCTCCTGGTATGTGCCAGGGCTGTGTGCACTCCACAGGGGTTGGATTTTAGGTGAAACATGGTGCCACAAGCTGGGTACGGGCAGCCTCGCCATGTGCCCTTTCACCTACCTTGCGCAGGTGACGTGCATGTGGTTGGGGATGTGGGGGCACCACCATGTCCACCGTTACGCCACGCCGTGCTGCAACATTGTGCAGGATACATGCTGCCACAATGATCCTGCAAACTACTGGTGGGGCATATAGCAGCTCACCACCATAGTGGTCAAGGGAGCGGAAGCGTGACTTGAGCACTCATAATGTGCACTCCAATATGGCCCGAGTTGCAATATGGGCCGAGTTGTATCTTACCTGGGATGGTGTGGCGTCATCATGTAGGTGCTCAGAGGATAGGCACTGTCCCTTGCAGAGGTGAAAATGTTTGTTATTGGCGTGTATTTGTGCATGTGTGACATGCATGCATGTGCATGCACATTTATACTTAGCAATGAGCCATGTGTTGTCATGCCTCCCAGCTTCCAGGGCCCGGGGTAGGGGTGACATTCTGAATATGAAGCTATCATGGGTGGACCCTGGATAGTTTCCATATACAGAAGTAATGATACCCTTGGCATCACATACAACCTGCCCGTTGATGGAATGCCAGTGCTTGCGACTGCGATAGATTACCTTTCTGCAGGTGTTCTGGGCATGTAGATGTGACAGCGGACTGAGGGGCATGCAGTCATGATTGCCAACACCTGGTGTAGGCAGTGTGACTGCGTGGCCTGTGAAATGCCCCCCTACTATGGCAGTTGTCCGCTGTAATGACGTAGTGGCCAAAAAATGCAGAACATTGAGCACCTTTTCCAAGGGGATCAGTGCTTGGGAACACAGGGAGGGTGGTGTAAGGTCATCCTCCCACTCCGTGACCAGGTCTAATATAATATGAGGTGGAAACCTAAACCTGTAAAAGTCAAAACCATAGCAAAAACAGGTCTTCTGATTCCCATGTAAGCCAATAGCGTTGGTTGCATAGAGAGTTCCTCTCTGGAATGGGAGTCCTTCTCCCCTCAAGGGGGGTCACTCCTATTGAGGTCCCACTTGCCCAGACCCTAAGGAGGGTTTTGCTTAGCGGGCTCACCTATCTATCCTAACGAGGTGGGACCCCCTGGAGAGAAGGGGTGAATACCCTTGATTCGTCACAGTACACACAGCGGCAGCATGAGTTGGCCCCACCTTGTTGTTATTCACAAGTGACAGGAGTCAGGCTTGACCATTGCGATTTAATTGCCCGGTTCATCCTCATTTCCCAGGGCTTTGCAGGCACACTTTTAGCCTTTGGCAAGCAAGGGGAGGTGGCACCATGTGTGCCATGATACACAAATCAAGATCACCCACAACTATGCAGTTCATACGCTTGTTGGACTTGCTGGCCAGGTCTGGAGGCAACTGTCTCAAGTAACAGCACCTCCTGCCACCTCCAGAGTGGAGCTTCATAGCCATCAGCCAGCCACTACCGAGTGGGAAACGGGGCAAGAGGAGTAGTTGAAGTTCCTTTCTCTGGCAGAAGCATCCATTAATCTCACATTAAGTCACTCAAAACAACATAAACACTCCTCTCGTAAAAGATGTTATTCTTTGGCTGCCAAATGCATGCCAGCGCAATGTGCGTGTAGAGTACGCGCTGCATGGGGCCCACATGACTAAACTGCACACCCCTCCTCTGCCAAGCTAATTGTGTGACTGTGCGAGTGGACCGGGAACCAAAAGAGGCCCTGAAAAATGTTCCATGTGGCCCCGTATTACACATTTTTAGCAAGCCCAACCCTTTTCCTATGGGAACATTTGGAAATAAAATAGGTTACCATACAAAAGAGGCCCAGGTTGCAGGGGACTACCGGGAAATCTCCAGAGTTCCCTATAGGCCAGTCCACCGCCAGGTTAAAAAATTGCAACGTATTGCATAACCAAAACAAAAATAAAATAAAGGATTCCTGAAAGCAAAAAGCTGGAATCGAAATTCGCAATGGGTGCAGCAGGAACAGCTCAAACTAAATTTTCCATCCCAGACCCGGAAGTAATGGATGCCGTTTTACTTTAGTTTTGAATCAGAGGGGGGGAAAAATTCTGCAAAAAGAGTTAATGTTTCTACATGTAAAAAGGTGATTTGTACAAACGTTGAGAATCCCTACATAACTGTACACGTAGTCAAAGTTTGCCTAATACAAACACACTCCACCACACCACAAGTGAAACCGTAACTAAAGGTACAGCTTCACAAGACTCATTTTAACAATTGAATTGATCTAAGCTCGCCAATATTTACTTAGATTTTGAGTGTATTGCCTCTGTGTATTCTAATGACTTTTCTTTAGAGCATATTAGATGGGTGGTGGGTTGTGGGTTGTGTGGTGGGTAGGTGTGTCCAGTGGGCCTGTGCACAGGTCCAAATTATGGATACATTTTCTGGATTTAAAAAGTCTCGACTTTGGTTGGTCCGATTTTGAATAAAGAATTCCATTAAAGGCAAAATTATGGTTGGGAAAGAAGGGCTGCCATGTTTTTATGGTTATGGCAAACAATTCTAGTGATCTGTGGCTTCACCACGGTCAGCCATCAATAACCACGGTTTGTCCAGTCTAGTTAACATGGTTTTCTTAAGACCCTGTTTTCATAATGACTGGACAACTACAGTTATTCTCTGCAGTCTCGGCAATAGTTATCATGGTTATGCTCAAGGTCAACAGTTTTTTTCATCTAACGGTGAGTGGTCTTTCTAAATCGAACTGTCACGCCCCTGCCGTACAGGAGTGCATGCAGGGGCTGACAGGCACTGTGAGCCCCGGAGGAGTCGTCGCAGGAGTGTAAGGTGAGTCGGCCTGTGTGTCTCTGTGTGTGAGTGTGTGTCTGTGTGGTGGTGTGTGTGTGCGCGCGTGTGTAGTAAATGTGTCTAGTGCTGGGAAGGGGGTGGTGGTTGGGGAAATTGGGAATTTGGGGGGTTTTACACATGTGCAGAAATCCTGAAGAATAGTGATGGATGGAGTGTTTACATTTCTTTGGCGACTGAGCAGGTAAGTGCCATATCACCCCGGCACTCCAAGAACGTGTCCGGCTTCCGGTCATACACAGGATCCAAACCAAATCCCTCTACAGTTCCCACAGAGCAATCCACTGCAGGGGCTCAGAAGTAACCCTGAGAAAGATTAACTATTAGTTGCAGCCAAGACACTAGGATCCAGCCAAGTACCTTTCTGATCGGCCCAAGTTACATGTTACAACGGGAAAAACAAAAGAGGGGCCATAAACAGGAGGACTCTTGTATACTTCTGAAAAACATGTCTCTTCACGAGCCCACAAGGAGCAAAACAATGCCAGCACCAACTCCTTGCTCAAGGGCCGGTGTGACTCCGATCGGGCTCAACCATAAACCTATCACAACTGGGCCAGTAAAAATGAACATCACCATGTCCCTAGGACATTCTTCAACAACAGGCCAAGCACCAGGTTTGCTAGTCCTGCCCAAAGGCAAATCAGCGTAAACCTAACACAAAGCTACATTGCAGAAAAATAAGCAAGAATTGTGTTACTAGTAATGTATATTTAACTGAGCTGGCCACAAAAGGCATCATCACGTGCCCAGGATGACATCCCCAGGCTCAAAGGGCCTCATCACGAGTTGGACAGTATTACCGACGGGGCTAATAGCGTCACTGCCAACCCCCACGGCGCTATTAGCACTGGATCACGGGTTTGGCGGAATGGTAATTCCCCATTCCTCATTGGGCCCATTCGGGAATTCCCCATTCCCCATTGGGCCCAATGGGGAATTTTCGGCACAACTACTGTCTGCGATATTGCCGCGTGGTAATTGCGCCAAAAATCAGCAAATTATCGGCGCATTTACCCCCAGCTCAGAGTTGGGGGTAAATGCAGTCAAATCTGGGATTTGGAAGACCCTCAAATGCAGCGGTAATAGCGTTACCAGCGCATTCAAGGGTTACCGCTAAACTCGTCATGAGGCTGAAAATCTTCAGCAACAGAACACGCATGAGTTTTGAAGAATAAATCATCACTAAATCCGATACATTCTGGTACAGTTTCCTTAAACTAAAACCAATAAAGACAGATTAATACCGAAGTAAAACAATGCCTTTGGTACCATTTGCTCAAAATGGAAACAAGAGAGCAAGCAGCCCCAGAGATTGACTCCGGCAACCAACCCTAGACCCGCTAATTTAATCTACACCTCATCCATGTTTCTACCTTAAGCTTCTCACACATCCACCAACCAAAAAATGCACACAGAGCAGGTGAACAGCGACCTGAACATTCTGCCCCTCTACTTTCACTTCGTCCAACTTGCTGACTATCCACCACCCTCCCCCACCCCCCTCCAATGTGTCCTCTCCTCCCCTTCCCTTCAGTGTGGCATTTGGAAGATAGGGCAGAACCAGTAAGCGAAATCTGTTAGTATAAAACCGATTTCTCTTTGCTTTTAAAGGCAGTCACACAGTACACTGATTTGTGATTTTGTTTGTTTTAGCTCATGTTTTTATGGAAAATTGGTTGCAATAGTTCTGTGAACTAAAAGACAACTAATAATAAATAAATAACTACACGGATACCTGCGAGCCCCTGAAGGATGTCAATCATTGTGGTGCTCAGACAAGTTTATCGGCCACTTTTCTGCACCTGTGCCTGCAGATCTAACAGATGTCAGTGAATGTTGTCACGGCGGCATCTGCGTCACAGCTGACTCCAGCAGTGCACAGGGGATTCTGACTGTGAGCTCCCTCCAAGTGATGCACCGAACCTGAGTCAGAGGCCAGTCAGAGGGAAGGATCACACAGGCAACAGGAGCCAACGCTACTCCACACCATTATATCGGACTCGGGTAGTGCACGGTGTCAGGCATCGGTAGAGTACCCAGATTAAGCCAAGCCTTGGAACACCAGCCTTTTATGGGACAAAGACAGTACAGCACAGCAAATATTTCACATTGTCACAGAGGATAGGTGAAAGGAATGACCCTGGAGTGCAGCCGCCTAATCAGGCAGACTTCAAAAGGATTAAAAGGGATTCTCTCGGACATGGGGACTTGTCGAACTCCAGCCCTCTGGGGACGGATAAGCCCCAGAATTTCAGGCTATCTGCATATGATTCAGTTGTGGAGAGTAACTTTTCATGGGACTTAGTCACAGTCAGTGGTTATCCTGAAAACGGATGAGATTGGGCCCTTGATGACCGGAGTTCGACGCCTCCCATCGCAGTTGCAAGGCAACAATGCTTCAAGACAGTCAGCACCCAGAAGAAGTTTGACCTTTCTGCGTGCCCCTGAGGGAATGATATTGCGATTTGCTGTGAGATGGAGCACTTACCGTCCATGTGTTGATGCTTCACGTTTTCATTATTGAACAGGTCCCCCTGTAAATTGATCTGCAAATTTCCTCACCTTAATCTAAGCAATACCTTACCAAACTATCTTCTTCATGAATTTCGTTTATTCAAATGATATGACAGTCTATTTATATAGCGCCTATACACAATGGGCCTGATTCACAGAACGTTTTCCTATGGGATTGTGCCATTATAAAATGGTTCTTTGAATCAGACCCAATGTGTTTCAAAGCGTTTCAAAGTGCTTCAGGGCAAGGGAGGGAACAAGGGAAAATACAACAACATTCTTACAGGCCATGAACAGTAAGGATGTGAAATTAACTATCGTACTTGGCCTGATGACATTTCAGATAGTGCAAGAGCTAAGACATAGATAAGGAAGGTAGGGGGAGAGTGGGAAGGAAATGGAAACAGACAGGTGACTACCGTACTAGGCCTGATGACGTTTCTGGTAGAGCCGGAGAAAAACAAAAGGTGAGGGAGAGGGGTGCAGAAAGGGAGGGGAGGAACAAAACAAGCAGCTATCGTACTAGGCATGACAACAATTCAGATAGTGCTGGTGGGGGGGGGACAAGTATGGGAAGGGGGGGGAGACAGACGAGGTTGCTATCTTACTAAGTCCAGGGACAATTCTGATAGAGTAAGTGCATAGAAGAAAGTAAGGAGAGGAGGGGAATAAATGGTCATCTCGATCCCACCTTAAGGAATACATCCAATTAAAAACAATAATAATTTCTAAAGCAAAGGTGCAGAAATAATGACTTCTTATTGGGAAAAAAACAGACTGAATGGCAACACTAACAATGGCTACATAGGATAAAAGTAAACGATTATTTGTGTTTATTATTGAGAGTATATGTCAATACTTTGCCAGGTTTGTGAGATATCTAAGCGAGCTGGATTATGGCGTACAAGCAGACAACACCGGTATCTGCACATTTATTTGTGTCAGGTACCATTCAGTGACAAGTAGCTCAGCAACATGGCTGCATCAGTGTTGACTTTTGGTTAAAATGGTAACAATTAATTATTCTATACAAGAAAGTGGACCAGACAGATGGTACATTTCATTGGCTAAAACTGTAATACCTAGCTATTTTACTAATGCTGTGGCAAGTTCTAGAAGGGTTTTCTGTCCATAAGTCAGACCCTGTGGGTGCGATAAAAGCCCATGAAAAAGGAATTTCCTGTATTATTAGCACATCCCTATATTTTAAATGCCTTGTGGCATGAAGTGTGACCACAAGGCAAAACTGTCAACACTTTTTTATCCAACTACGGAATTAGATGGTTTTCACAGATCAGATTGTGCCTGCTTTTTCTGGGTCTGCAAAAACCAGTCGCGAAGCGTGTGAATCTATTAGGGAAACCCGACACCAGTGGCAATAACTACTGACAATGCAAACCCCAGCTCTGAGCATACGGGCATGGCATCGATCACCCTGCATTTACCTGGCGCATGCTGTAAAAGGGCAGGAAAAGTGTCCGAATCCAGACTTTTATGGGCTCACACCGGCACATAAATTGAATATCTCTCAACAGGGACGGTGCAGGGCCAGTTGTTTGGGCTCTTTTGCGTGGTATGGCTCTGAGGATCCAAATACTCCTGGAAAGATCTAGATGGTTTTTAGTTTTGTCACGTGGGGACGGCTGCAAAACCTCAGTGGCCGATTCATTAAGAAAACTGAAATAGAGCAAAATGAGCCAGGCACTAGTTAGACCTGGCGCTAAGTAGGTACTGTCAGAGAGGCGGGATCCATGTTGTGTATGATATGAAACTGATACAGTGTCACTGGTGAACTGGAGGAAACCGTCTGCCGAGGCTTCTAGAAAATCTATGCTACTGCGGGGGTCAAGTACTTGCTATTGGTGTCATGCAGGATTTGAATGTGCTTGAATTCTGAAGCTTCGCATAGGAGTAAGACACTGCTGTAGAAGGTAACTAAAACACACAGACTCTGTAAATGAGGCCTGTGACCTGTCAGCTGTATTCAGTTCAAATGTGTAAATGCGGGAAAGAGTCAATTGAGAGACGCAGGCCAATTTAAGTCAAGAAAATGTCAGTTAGGTGGCTGACATGGGTTCTGCGTGTTTCTTTGTCCCTTTCTCAAGGCAAATTGATAACAGCCACAAATATGATACAGTTTTTCAAGGAAGGATGGAATGGAAAAAATAATAGAAAAATAGGAAATAAATATATGAAAAACATGCAGTTTGCTTCATGCAAATATATGGTGTGTGATCAATACATTGTATGACAGAAATAATTACACAGTTTGACATTTATACTATAATGGCTTTATAAATACTTAGTTTCAGAAAGTAAATATGTCACCTCCTTTTTGTAGTGAAATTTCTCCAAATACGTATTTCTGAAATCCATTCAATCTTCCCACTTCTCCCAAGAATGCCTCTAGTGTAACACCCGAGCAAAGGTGACAGACATTTGGTGGTCACTTGATCTTAAATGTGACTGCTTCTGTGTTGTGGTCTGCTTTGGAATCGGAATACATAAATAATAATTGTCTGAATCAACAATTATCCTGTGGACTTACTTCATTTGTGGGTGTTTCCCTGATTGGATTTTTTTCTTTCTTTGACCACTAATACTGGGCATTTGACACTGGTCTGTTCTGCTCCTTATGGTGTCCATTCAAAGAAACTCATGAACAAATTTACTGTAGCATAATTTCATCTCGCAAAAGACAAAGCTGTCCCTATTTTGTGACCAGTGTTCATTTTGCACTGACACATATTGCTTGTTTGCCTTGAGGAGACAAAGTTAGCTTTGTAAAATGGTGCCCGAGTGAATTGAAAAGGTTTCCGAATAAACTTTTATGATGAATTGAAAAGGGGGAATGGAGTACAACCGGACTGGGTTTATGTTCAATGTATCCAACAAAATGCCCCCAAAAGACTTGGTGGACTCCATACTACTTGTATGGGAAGTTATGTAATTGTATTATGTGTTTGTACTGCTTTAAGGAAAACTTAAAATTCGACACAGTCTTATATAGGCTGTACTCGAGTGCCATACTCACGTGTTACAGTATCTAAATATTCCCCTGATGTCCACCTCCCTCACTGCCGCATCAACGATTGGTATGTGGACCATGGCAGGGCCCAATCCGACAAGAATCAGGGTTCCACCCGAGCGTGTGGCCTTTAAAAGAAAGGGGCAGATTCAAATAACAGAAAGGAGAAGCAGAAATGATTGCAAAAGAAATGTAGCTCACGCCATGCGGTTGATATGCGAGAGTACCCACTGGTATGCCAGGCTGTTTGTTGCTGTAAAGAAGCACATCACTACTTTAAGGACAAAGTAAGACAGAATTGTTTTACTGTAGGCATCAGAGGATTGATGGCATCTCTACATTTTTACATGACACAGCCCAGCTTTTTCAAATGATTCTCACTGTCTTCCTAAAACGCTTCTGCAAAGCTACCCCTCTCTTCAAGTCTTCCACCCACATTTTTCAAAACACTCCCATTCCCTTTTCCCCTTGCAGACTACCTGTGCTAGCCTTTCCCTCCAATCCCCGCCCTCCCCCCATTGCTCTCGATCCTTCCACCAATTCAATGATCTGCCATCCCCCTCTCTCTTCCTCCTTTTCACTCTCCTCTCTGTGATTAAGTCCCCTGCTTGTTTTTCAGGGTGATTGTCGAGGTGATCTTACAAGGAGGACACAGGTGTTAGGTCAAGCACTCTTATTTATTTGCATATATTTCTCTATGGGAAAGTCCCAGGCCGGTTCCACATGGCTCTGTATTTGAAGATACTTGAAAAAGGCCCAAGTGGGTATTTCAAACTCCTATCATAGCTTTTGAAAAATTCTTAAACCATTTAAATCAATCAAATAACCCAAGGCATTCTATACCCGATAGCCTCAACTCGTTATTGCATGTTTGAAGATCATCGGTAGGTTTTCATTCTCCCAGAGAGGTGAAAGGAAATTCATCTGTGGTACCCTACATGTCTCCGTTAGTTCTACACATATTTCTTACTTTTCTTTTTTTACTTTTATATACCCAGTCATAACCTCTGGCTTTAATGTATTATTCTTGTTTTTCCAATAATTTACTTCAACAAAAGGAGTAGAAAAGGTTGGTTAATAGGGCATTATCGAATTGCTGATTTCCCCCTGCCGCTTCATACAGTGGGGATACTGAATAGTTACTACATTAGAATACATCTAGAAGTTAAGCAAACCCCATCCTGCTTGGTCTCTGGAAGAACATCATTTC
Organism: Ambystoma mexicanum; assembly: GCF_040938575.1. NCBI lineage: Eukaryota > Metazoa > Chordata > Amphibia > Caudata > Ambystomatidae > Ambystoma > Ambystoma mexicanum. The sequence goes on along the minus strand of NC_090934.1, from coordinate 1,264,013,791 downwards.
TACCACTTGATTCTGATGGCTTTGCAGAGGAATGGAAATTGGGCAAGAACGTTACTGTATAAAAAAATAAAAGAGAACCTGATAATAAACGTGGCGGCAAGGCAGTGCTTAAGAGGGAATATAGGATCTTGGGGCAATAGTTCCATTGGAGAACAGGGGGTGAACATCAAGAGGGATGGAGGCAGAGTGTATGCAAGTACATCGCGGGGCAAATCGTCAGACATTGTGCTTAACACAGAGTCTGAACTGGTACTGGGCTACACAGAATCATCACAGATTACTGAGACAGAAGACACTGAACTAAATGTCACCCAAAGAGTATTAAAAGCTGTTCAAATCATGCCAGCTTAGTTACAAACAAAAGTTATCTTTTACACTTTGAGAGATAAGAACCATCAACCTGGGGTAATCGACACAGACTGTGTACGTCGGCACAGAATTTGCACCAAATGTTGGATGATATTAACACAAAGATGGAACTCTTAAGTGAACAATACTGAGATAATGTTGAGATGCTGCAAAATAAAGACAACGACCTCGGTGAGCGCTACAAGGCAAAAATATGTGATGTTGAGAAAGAAATGAAGAAAATCCATGGCAAAAATGAAGTCTCAAAAAACGATCCCAGATAATCTCAAGGTCAATAAGGGAGTGGCAATGATGCAGGGATCAGTAAAGAAAATATCTAGAAACAACGCTCCTAAGAGGATCTAACTTCTGCCAGGGCAAAATGATTTGATATTTTATTTCTATCGCATTCACACACAAGTGTTTCAGAGCGCGACAAGGCAAGGGAGGGGAACAGGGGAGAACAAAACATTGATCATACCATGCCCAGTGACATTGAGAACACAGAAGTGTGAGGGGGAGGGGAAAAGGGCATGGACGGGGGAGAAGTGGAAAGTAATGAGCAAAGGAGAAACAGATAAATAATAATAAATAAATAATAAAGGCAACAAACAGAGAAAGTGCAGCCAGGAAGTGTCAAGTGCTGGGTCTAAGGCAGCAGACAGGGTAGGTCTGATAAGTGCAGGAAGAAAGGGGGGGCTGTATGGGTACAGATACAGACCCCAGTGCAAGGGGTGGCCAGGAGGCAGTGCGGGAGGGTGGCTGGGTGAGCAGGTACCTGGGCCCGGAGGACAGAGGGTGGCCAGGTGCACAGTGCCAAGAGAGAACAGATAAGCAGGGGAGAAGGGGAGCGAAGGCAGAAGCAAAGAGGAAGGTCTTGAGGTGCTACCGGAACCGGAGATGATTCTCCTCAAGTTTTAGGGTGGCAGGGAGGCTGTTGCAGAGGGAGGCCCCAGCCGAAGACAGAGATCTACCCCCAGCTCGTTTCTTTGAAAAACGACTGACACTGAGGGAGGAAGAGGAGCGAAGAGCTCGAGAGGGGAGGTATTTGCTGAGGGATAGCTGAAGGTATTTTGACCCAGGCCTCAGAAAGCCTTGTGGACAATGCAGAGGGTTTTGAATGTAATCCTTGCATCCACTAGGAGCCAATGGAGAGATTTCAGAGCTGGAGAGATATGATCTCAGGGCTTGAGGCCAAGGACAAGTCTCACAGTCCTGTTCTGGATTAGTTGCAGAGGGCGGAGAGTAGAAGCAGGTAGATTTAGAAAGAGGCTGTTACAATAGTTCAACCTAGGGAGAACCAGAGCTTGGGAGACAGTGAGCCTCTGGGTGAAGGAGAGGAAGGGAAAACGTCCGGAGCCCTCCAACTACAGCATTCTGGTCCCAGGAATTTAAAACAAAATGATCGCTAGACAAAAGAAAAAAAGCATAACAATATCACAATGCTTCTCCTTTCAATTCTCACCTGATATTATGGTGCATCCTGCTGATAGTAAGCAAAGGTTCTTTAAGGTCATCAGAGCACAATTTAAAATGTATGGTGCACAAGCAATGATTTTAAAGATGTCAAATTTGAAGGTTCTCTTCAAAGGCTTGTAGAAATGTTTCCACAAAATTGCCACAGAAAAATAATTCTTGACAGAAATTGAAACAAACTAGACTCCTACCACAGCGGCATTCGGTAGGACTTCTTAGACTGCTAGCAAACAAGTAGTAAACTGCTCTTTAAATGGGTTATAGTTAAAACATTTGAGGGGGGCAGGAGAGAAAGGAGGCACAAATAGGGCATCTAGCAGAAATAAAGGATTGTCAGACGCCAGGTAGAGAGACAGAATAACTCAGGGGATGGGTACCATACAAGCAAGATGGGGTAGTAAATGGCAAGACAGTGAATTTCTAGAACTTTTATGGGTCAGTGGGCACCAGTTGTAGAGGAAATGCAGTAAACTAATCTCATATCTTCACTAGTCCACCAGGAGACCTGTCCGATTGAGTGAACTGAAAAACATATATAACACTGTAATGGCGGGCCTAATCCCGACACCAGGCAGGATTAATGCAAAGTGGATCCTCTTCCCGTTTCGATGCAGAGGCGACCAGGAAAAGGGAATAAAGGTGTGTCCATCGTGAAGGCAAGATCATGTGACCAAGCTACGAGCAGTAGGGAAACGCGTCATCCTTTATGGAATTTCGTCAGGCCGAGCGAGGTTTGGAAGTCCCCATATTTTTAAAAAAATTTGTTTATTAAAAGATATTTGAAATCTACTGTATTGCGGTGCAATTTGTGGAACTTCAATTGGAATTTAATTCCGGGAGTGCGGCTCAGGACTACGCCGACATATATATATATATATACACACATATATACGCACACTCACACATATATGGGATACCATAATTGTATTCTGATGCTTGTATCTGCTTAGAGAGTCACATGCTTTGCATAGGCCAACATCTAGTGGTAGGTGCAGAGCATTGCATGACTTGTTTTCGAAGTTCGATAAGGGACGTCGACAGGGCGTGTTTGCAGCACCTGAAGAAGGTGGTGGGTTGTTGGGAAGTACAGTGGCAAAAAGATGTCTTAACACCACCTGGCCCACATGTGAATAACCCCTTAAATGTGCATCTAAGCAGTAATACTGTGTGAAGGTGTGAATTGAACTCCAAGTAGCCGTTTTGCAAATAGCATCTAAGGGCACATTTGCAATGAAAGCTAGAGTAATCCCAGTACCTTAAGTTGAGTGTGCTCTGGATGTGAATGGTAATGTTCTCTTGGACATTGAATAACAGATCTGGATGCATTTGACAATCCATTTTGAAATAGCCGACTTAGAGACAGGATCCCCTTCTCTTCCTGCGGCAAGGGAAACAAAGAATTGATCTGTTTTCCTCAATGGACATGTTACGTTAATCGGGTCAGGCAAAGGCTGGCACATTGCACTAAGTGCAAACACCTGAGACCAGTTAGATCTCCTCACACAAATAAAAGCCAACACCTAAAGACTCACTCTAAGCAAGGCGGAACACAAGTACGAGTAGAACTTCTGGGACGAAGGCACACCTACTGGAGCAGAGCACCAGACCAAGGGACAAGAGCAGCGGGCCGAAAAACCCCAAGGTTTCCCTACAGGAGGCCGTTGCCTCTGACAGACCGCAAAAGACACATGGAGAAGGCCAGATATCACAAGTGAAGATTGCATTGTGCTCCAAGGACGCCAGCGACCCTCCCGGGTGAACGGCAGAGTTGGGGAGACGAGGCCAAGCCTGTGGTACTAAATTTGACTCGCGAACTGGAAATCACGAAACAACAAAGAAGTGCACATAGCCGGGAAGTTGGCAAGCGACCTGAGAGACTGGTGTGTGTTAAAGCGAATGAAGTAGCAACATTATATCACAAGTGAAGGCTGCACGCGTGTGGGTGAGACGTAAAGAAAGGCAGACCTGTGAATCAACTTTAAAGGAGAGAATAGGATTATTGAAGTCCTTGATTCTGATTGAATATCTACTATTAAGGAGACCTTATTCTCCCAACTTCAAATCCCAGTTAGCCAACAGGATTTGTTTTTCAAAACCCTGGTACTATTAGACACCCTTCCGATAGCCCATTATCAAATACAACAGTGAGACAGAATAGTCCTAAAAATAAGACCCTCCCATATATTTATTAGACATAGCGCCTTAACCCCACCTTTCCCAAACCTTTTATTTTTGGTGTCAAACCGCCTTCATCAAAGTCAAGTTCGGAAGGGTCAGACTACTTCGAAAACCTTCTCTGAAGAGGTTAAGACCCTTTTCTTCTCCAAGTCTGAAAGCCAGACAGAGGGAAGCATTACCCCTTCTAAAAATATGACCGATATTGAAGCATTTGTAGCTGAACTGGCTGCCCATTCAATTCAGGTTGAAGCTCTCCTTCAAGAAAATGTGATGCAATTATTCAAATTACATCAAGACCCCTATTGGCTCAAGGGATATTAAAACCCTACCAGGAAGGAGAAGACTTAGGGATTTTGTTTTATTTCGTATGACTGGCTGAACAACTGGGATGGGGAGAAAACCTAAGAAAATGCTACTTGGGACCCCTGCTAAAAGGCGCGTTACTAAAAGGGGGCTACATTCATATCCATCAAGGAAGGGCTCCTTAAAAGAGTAGGTCAGACCAGTTATTTATATAGACAAAAACTGAGGTCCATCACATTAAACCCCAGTGAGACCCCTCTGGAAGTAGGAGAACAAATTAAAAACACGGTTGCCCAATGGGTCAGCAATAAAACACTGGAAGAGTTAGCAGAAATTATTATCTTGGAACAGTTTATCAACTCGTTACCTCGTTTCCTACAGAAAGCCGTATTAGAATTAAATCGACCCACTCTTAACGTGGCTATTGAAAATGCCCAAAACCATTCTGATGCAGTAAAACACTTCCATTCCTTCCATAAAAATGAAGATAGAAAAGACCAAAAACCACCCTACTGCTCTCAAACCTTGACATTAGAACGAGGAGGACTCTCTAAAACCCGAGAGTGGACCCCAACAGAAAAGGTAGAAATAAAAAGAACTGACACTAGGATGAAAGAAGAATTAAGGAGAGAGGAACCCAAAGGGATTAAGCCAACAACACCCATCTGTTTCTCATGTAGAGAAACAGGTAATTTAGCTCAGCATTGTCCCAAGAATCAAAAAGAGGGACCTATGGAAGGAACAAGTTACTTACCTGTAACTGTTGTTCTCCAGCATGGGTCTGGCATGGATTCACATGCTCATGAATATTCCCTGTCGTCAGGCCGGGAATCCTCGGTAAAGAAAAAATCAGTATCAGTTCCGTTTCTGATCGGTCTTTCTCAGAAGTAAGCAATCACTGGTTTCTGGGTCATACTGCCCCCAGCCAATGACTGCCCTCTCGCTAAGCCCTGCCTCCGGCAGCCATCTTCAGATTTGGTAGCACGCACAATGGCAGTATGACCAAGTGAAGAGCCATAGAGGGGTAGGAGGGAGGGTTTGCATGTGAATCCATGCCAGACCCATGCTAGAGAACAACAGTTACAGGTAAGTAACTTGTTCCTTCTCCAGCATGGGGTCTGGCATGGATTCACATGCTCGTGAATATAAGAATACATAGCAGTACACACATGCACAAACAATGGGAGGTGGAAAAAAGGCTCAACATTAAGCATTACATCAAAACTCAACATTAAGCAGTTCTTACCTCCTCAGCAGGCTCACCTTAGGTGAACAAGTTGCGCAGCACTGCTTGGCCGACCCTGGACTCCTCCCTGGAATCCCAGTCGACGCAGTAGAATCTCGTGAAGGTGTGCGTCGACCTCCACGTAGCAGCCCTGCAGATGTCCAGCAGGGGCACACCAGACAAGAACGCTGTGGTAGCAGCGATAGCTCTGGTCAAATGGGCTCTTGGACGGCCAGGCAACGGTCAGTTTGCCAACCGATGACAGTGCGTGATGCAGCCCGGAGAGCCATATGGAAATGGAAGCCTTCGAGAGAGCCTTCCCTTGGTTCACAGGTCCAAAGTTCACAAAAAGCTGTGATGTCTTCCGAAAACTCTTTGTGCGGTCCACGTAGAACTTCAGCGCTCTAGCCACATCCAGCGAGTGCAAAGTCCTCTCGGCCATTGACAAAGACGACGGGAAGAAAACAGGTAACACCAAGGGCTCGTTGAGGTGGAAGTCCGACGGCACCTTTGGCATAAAAGAGGGGTGCGTCCTCAGCACCACCCTCATGTCGTGAAAAGTCAAGTATGGAGGCTTGCAGGATAGGGCCTGGATCTCTCCCACTCACCGTGCAGAGGTGATGGCCACAAGAAATGCAGTCTTCCAAGACAGGAATTTCAACGGTGCTGAATGCAGGGGCTCGAATGGCACCCCAATGAGCCTGGTCAGCACCACGTTGAGTTCCCACGCCGGGGCAGGGGCCTTCACCGGCGGGAAAGATCGGAACAGTCCCTTCATAAATTACTTCACCAGGCGATGGGACTATAGGACGCACGTCCTGTGGTTCTGGTGTATCGGGAGATCGCAGCCAGATGTATCTTGATGGTGGCGTGAGCCAGTCCAGCCTTGGCCAGCGACAGTAGGTACGGCAGCACTTGAGGGGCCGTAATCCCTAGAGGGTTAATCTTCTGTGCACGGCACCAGACAGAGAGCCTCTTCCACTTATGTCCGTAGCACTTGAGAGTTGAGGACGCCCTGGCTTTTGCAAGGACCTCTCTGCAGTCAGCCGGGATATCGTACCCTCCAAACTCTAGTGCTGCAGGAGCCAGGCCTGCAAGTTCAACAACTCCGGGTCGTGATGAAGTATGGCGCCTCCTTCTCTGGAGAGAAGATCTGCGTCCGTCGGCAGCTGGACTGGTGGGGACGCTGACAAGTCCAGAAGGTCTGGGAACCAGATCTGCCTCAGCCACGCCGGTGCGACTAGGATCATCCTGCACCGGGACCTCTTGAGCTGGTTGACGAGTCAGAGCAGCAACGGCAACGGAGGGAACGCATATAGGAACAGGCCTTCCCAGGGGAACGAGAAAGCATCGCCCATGCTCCTCGGCTGGGGAAACCTGCTGGTGAACCTCTGGCACTTGGAGTTCGTCGCTCTCGTGAACAGGTCGATCTGCGGTTTTCCCCATCATCGGAAGAGTCGATCCACTTGATCCTGACGTAGTTCCCACTCGTGGCACGAGCGCAGCTCCCTGCTGAGTGAGTCGCCAATGGTGTTCTTTATCCCTGCCAGATGAAAAGGCACCAGAAACATCCCTTGGGCGACGGGAGAGGGCTGGGGATCTGGTTCCTCCCTGCTTCCGGATGTAGAACATCGTGGTGGTGTTGTCGGTGAAGATTCTCACCACCTTGCCCTTGAGGGACGGGAGAAAAAACCTGAGGGCCCAGAACACTGCACGGAGCTCCAGGATGTTGATGTGGAGCGTCTTCTCCTCCGGGAGCCAAAGGCCTCTCGCGTGAAGTTCTCCAGTGTGCACTCCCCACCCTTGCAGGGAGGCATCCGTCGTCACCGTTATCTGGTGGGATGGGGTCTGAAAGTCTGTGCCTGCCGTCAGATGAGCGCAGGTTCCCCACCACTGGATCGCTCATCGGAAGGTCTCGTCGAACGGGATCCTGTCCTCGAAGCTGCCCGTCGCTTGGATCCAGCGGGAGTCGAGGAACTCCGAAGCCTGCACAGGCGCACGAGATATATGCAGGAGGACATCATCCCGAGGAGGGACTTGATGGACCTCACCCTGGCCACATCCGTGGCCAGCAGACGCTGCACCTTGCCCAGGATGGCCTTCGTCCTTTCCTCTGACGGCGAGGCCAGATGCGCCACTGTCAGGCTTGGCTCCCAGAAACAGTGCGACTTGCGACGGGACCAGGTGGGATTTGGGAAAGTTGATGGAGAATCCCAGGTCCGTGAGCAGCTGGACGTTCTTAGCTGTGTGATCCACAGCGAGCTCCCTTGTCCTTACTTGGATGAGCCAGTCGTCCAGGTAGGGGTAGACGTGGATCCCCTTCAGGCATAGCCGCGCCGCCACTGGTGCGAGGCACTTGGTGAACACCCTGGGTGCCGACTTCAATCCGAACGGGAGGGCCTTGAACTGGTAGTGCCGTCCTTGGACCACTAACCTGAGGAACTTTCGGTGTCCTTTCAGAATGGGGATGTGGAAGCACGCATCCTCCAAATCCAACGACGACAGGAAATCGCCCTCCTCCAGCTGTCCCAGCACGTGTTGGAGGGTGACCATCTGGAACTTCTGTGCCTTGATGTACTTGTTCAGTCGTCGCAGGTCCAGGATGGGGCGCCATCCTCCTGTCTTCTTTTTCACTAGGAAGTACCTTGAGTATACTCCGGAGCCCCAGAGCCTCTTCGGGACGAGCTCGATGGCACCTTTTTTGAGCAACGCCCTTACCTCCAATAGCAGTTGAGGGACGTGATTTTCCTTCCTGACCACAGGTGGAATGCGGGGGCACTTTCTTAGAAATTCGAGGGCGTGTCCCTGGGCCAGGGCGTCCAGCACCCAACGGTCGGTGGAGATGGACTCCCACACGCTGACGAACTTCGCCAGCCGGCCTCCCACCGGGGTGCTTCGGTGGGGGCACGACACCGCTGTCGGTTCAATCTTGCTTGGAGGACGCCTTGCTGCCTTAGCCTCCCTGGCGACGACGGCGGGGCCCACCCGACTTGCCTCGTCCTCTATAGGCTTCCTGTGACGAGGAGCGGGCCGCTTGGCGGTACGTAGAGGAGCCACCACCAAATCCCTTGGAGGCACCCTGCTTGCCTCCGGTGCTCCGAAAGGACGGCCTTCGTTGCTGGAGAACGCCTCGGGCCCTAGCTGTCTCCGTGTCTGACTTGATGGCTTGGAGGGACTCATCCACCGTTTTCCCCAACAGGTTGTTCCTGTCGAACGGCATGTCCAGCACCTTGGCTTGTACATCCTGGCAGAAACCCATCGCCTTGAGCCAACCTCGTTGTCTAAGGCAAACACGGTTGCCTAGCTGGCGGAAACCGGTGTCGGCAATGTCTGTTGCCACCGTAATGGCGTGGTCCGACGCCACTTCGCCTTCTTGCAAGATGTCCAGGACCTCAGCCCTCTTGTCATCCGGTAGGAAGTCCAACAGGGGGGCGATCTTGTACCATAACTCCCTGTCGTAGCGGGCCATGATCGCGAGGACGTTGGCCGCCTTAATCGTTGTTGCCGCCGACGAGATAACTTGTTGTCCCATTGCGTCCAGCTTCTTCCCTTCGCCGTCAGGCGGGGAAGTTGACGTTGAGGCTGATGCCCCCCCGCTTTCTTCTTGGCCGCCGCTGAGACGACCGAGTCAGGGGTCGGTTGTGCCCTAAGGCACAAAGGGGCTGCGTCGGAGACCCGGTACTTCTTCTCGTATTGATCCCTCTTGGCAGGCGTCGTAGACGGGTTCTTGAGAAGGATGAGACCCTCGTCCCAGATGTCATCCAGCAGAGGCACGGCGAGGACTGCCTTCCTCTTGGCCTCGCGCCGCTGGTAAAGGAAACCTTCCTTCTTCTCTTCGGGGCAGAGCTGAAAAAGCTTGGATGCCCTGGCGATCATTGCATGGAAAGATCCGATCTCGTTGGACGGGGAGGCCCGGGCTGACGATGGGAGCTCCGTCCCGTCGTCACCGCCATCGTCGTCGGTACCCGTCGTGGCCGTGTCCATTCCAGTGTCATCCCCAGGGACGGGGGACATGGGTAAAGGCCGAGCAGGCCGCGCGGGCTGAGAAGGCGGGGCTGGATGGATCCGTCTTCTCTTGTTCGGGGGGCTTCCCGCCGGGCCAGGCTCTGGTTCCTCCGTCGAGCCTGGTTCCGGATCCTCCATCGGTGGTAAGGGCAATCTCGTCTTTATCTCCGAACATAAGGATTGTATTGCCAACAAAATGGCCACCGAGTTATCCTGCAGCTCCGGAAGCGACGGGTGACTAGGACCCTCGCTGGTACCGCTGTCACTCTCGTCGTCACCCTCGTCGGGATCCCTCCCATGGGGACGGGCCTCTTCAACGCCCTTGTCGAGGCCCTCTAAGACTTCTACCAGCTCCTCCTCGGATGCTGTGTCCGTGTCCGCAATGGCCACTGGCCCCCCCTCTTTTTCCGCCGGGGTCTTCACGGGGGTCTTTTCGATGGGTCTGAAAGAGGCTTACCTCTGCGGAGGCAGGGAGACTCTGGGCCCCGAGGTCACTTCCACTGGTGTAGCCTCCACAGGCTGCGCCAGGGCCGCCGCGACTCCCTCAATAGAGGCCTTAGCCGGGTGAATCAAGGCCTTCACCGCCTTAGGCGTGCTTGAGGCTTTCACCTTGAGGGGAGGGTCACCGCCTCGCTCCCCCTCGGCCGAATACTTCGAGATTGACCGGGGCCTCTCCGGAAGCTTACCCGGGTTCTCGGATTTCCTCTTCCCTGAACCAGAGCGTTGGCGCGCCCTGCCTGGCAGCCGAAGAGCCCGACCGTTCGGTGCTCCCAGTGTCCGCGGACTCGCGGTGCTTTGCCTTCTGTTGGGCCTGGGCGCTCTCAAAGGACTTAGAAGACCACTTGGACTTCTTCTTCTTCTCACTTGACGGACTCCTTCCTTCCAGCCAGTTGGAGAGACGAAGGTGTCGGTCCCTGATGGTCCGTTCCGACATGTTCCTGCAAAACGCACAGTCCTTCTCCACGTGTGTTTCGTCCTCATGAAGGCAGTAGAGACATTTCGAATGCTCATCCTCCTTGAACACATTCTGTAGCTGGCATCCAGGGCAAACCCTGAACAGCTTTCCGGGCGTCAAGCTTCCTTTCTCCTGGGCCATGTTCGGGTAGGCCGCAGAAACTTCTGGAATCTCCCAAGAAGCGTAACTCGACGAAATCTTCACCCTTGAGGGGCGTAGAAAAAAATCCGACACGGATACCCGTTAATCAGATGTAGAGACGGTGGAGCTTGAGGCTCTATTTGACCGAAAAATGAGAAATTCTCTTTGAAAAAGGGCGAAAACGCAGCAAAAGCTCGAGAGCTAAACACGAGGACTCCCAACACTTGAGCGTGCGGTAAAAATCTGAAGATGGCTGCCGGAGGCGGGGCTTAGGGAGAAGGCAGTCATTGGCTGGGGGCAGTATGACCCAGAGACCAGTGATTGGTTACTACTGAGAAAGACAGATCAGAAATGAAACCGATACCGATTTTTTCTTTACCGAGGATTCCCGGCCTGACGACGTGAATCCATGCCAGACCCCAGGCTGGAGAAATAGGTTGCTTAAGAGGAGAGGAATGGGAAGAACAAGAGGAGGATCTAGAAACCTTTAGCATATGTTTATGCTGATCCTCAGTGGATTTTACATTTGAAAAAGCTCTGAGGAGGATAATAAAAGCATTAGTTGATTTTGGCAGTAAACAAACAGCCATAAGAGCCGATTTGGTCTCTCCAGCAGGTCTAGAACATGCAACCATGGTTACCGTCACCTGTGTACACAGAGATAACGAGATCTATCCCCGAGTACTGTGTACATTAATATCAGACAGGAGTCCCGGCTAGTATCAGCCATTATCCTTGGACTTACTGCAGAGGTTATTATAGGAAGAGATTTTCCAGAATTTCCCACCCTTCTTCAACAGCCTCCTTCCTCTCCCAGAGAATTTACGCCACAAGATCAATGGCAGTCTGGTTTCTATTCTCAGACCTCCCCAGCATGGGAATGGGAGGAAGCAGAGCCTCATAGACACATTAGTTATCTCCGCATTCTCCTCAATTCCAGTTCACAGGGAACTAAGATTAACATCCAGACCCTAACAGCGCAGCCAAAGAGAAATTATGTGGATATACGAGAGTCCCTGGATAAAGTTTCCATGTATTCCTCTGCAGAATCCTCAGACTAGGGATCTTCAGAGAAGAAGAAACCTATCCACCTCGCATAGGGGAAGGGTATGTGCAGAACACGAGTTCCAGGACAAAGGTACACCTACTGGAGCAGAGCAACAGACCAAGGGATGAGAGCAGTGGGCTACAAACCCCAAGTCTTCCCTACTGGTGGTTGTTGCCTCCGACAGACCACGAAAGACATGTGGAGAAGGCCAGAAGTGAAGATTGCATTGTGTTCCAATGACACCAGCGACCCTCTGGGTGAACGGCAGAGTTGGAGAGACGAGGCCAAGCCTGTGGTACTAACCTTGACTCGTAAATTGTAAATTGCAAAGCAAGAAAGAAGCGCACACAGCCAGTGAGTTGGCAAGAGACCTGAGGGACCGTGTGTGTTAAAGCGTGTGAAGTAGCAACATTATATCACAAATGAAGGCTGCACGCGTGTTGGTGAGACGCAAAGAAAGGCAGACCTGTGAATGAACTTTAAAGTAAATATGCAGCTGTGAGATCAGCAATATTAATTAATGGAGTGGTCCAGTGAAAGAAGGTAGCCAATTCGAAAGTCTCAGTGAAAAGTACATTGTTTGAAGCTAAAAGGTGAACAAATGGCAAAAGTGAATTAACTGAAAGTAAACGTAAACTTTGAGTCAAAGTAGTGCTGCGGTGGTCTGAAAAAGTGCTATGCACATTCGAAAGTCTTTCGACATCCGAAAGGGGTCCTAGCCCTATTGAGGGTTGTTTAATTAATGTAGGGCACGGATCCTAAACTATGTAGCATACACCAGGCCCCTGCTACAGTGACCATGAAAGTGCCTGGATGGAGGATATGCTCACCAATTGTAACGCTCTGAAAGAAGTGATCTCCACGGTCCCAGTGCTGGCCACTCCCGATTATACTCAAGAGTTCTATCTTTTTCCCATTCAAATGGCCAATTGATGACTGCAGTACTGGCACAAAAAAGCACGATGGGCCACACGCCATTGGTCTACTACAGCCGACTGCTAGAACAGGCACTTGTCATATCGTGAGGTGCAAAACCGTAAATCCAGACACCTTTTTAACAGAGCAGTGTACTGAGGAAAATCTGCTAGCATATGACATTTGAGGGGTAGGAGGGTGACATCTCGAAGGCAAGAGATAGCCCCGTTGAGGGTGGGAAAAGCTTTTCGTTGATGGGTCAGCAACTATCGACCAGCGTTCAGGTTTGAGGCATACTGGTGCGGCAGTAGTACGCCTAGTGGACGGGGTATACAAAGTATTGGTGCAGAAGAGGTTACCTACACACTACTCAGCCCAAGCAGCAGAACTTATATCGCTAACTGAGGCGCTTTTAGCATCTCGAAGGTGCTGTGTTACCATCTATTCTGATTTGGCTTACGTCACTACCACGGTGCACGTAGGTCTGGCACAGTGGAAGAGGAGGGGATTTAGGGGAGCTGACAGGTCCCCAGTACAACATGCAGCGCTGCTAGACAAGCTAATTGATGCATTGTGGCAACCATCCTTGACAGCAGTGGTAAAATTGTCAGGATTCCAGGTGCTGGTACACCTACCTCACGTCAAGTACATCCTTCAGGGGCACCTGCATTGCATACACACTTATCTCCCCCCAACAGGGCTTTCCGCCATAATTCCTCCTTGCATTCATGGGGCCTCATTACGAGGTATGCCGGTAGCCATGCCGCTATTGGCGGCATGGCTTCCGGCAAAACCGCATCCGTCTCCGTGTCCTCGGAATGAGGACTTACCGGACCATTCCGAGTTCGGATGGCCCGGTAATTTCTCACTCGAGGACACGGTTCATCCCCATTCCCATTTCAGCCCCCATAGGGCTGAATGGGAATGGGAGAGGGAGTAAACAACGGGCCATTACGAGATGGCCCGTTGTTTGCTCCCTCTTCCCCTCGCGGGACCCGATATGCACGCCTGGTTTTTCCAGGCGTGCTTAACGTGTCCCGCGAGGGGACCTCGTAATGTGGCAGAACGGGTTGAACGGCGTCGCAGCCTTTTACGGCGCCGTTTAACCCGTTCCGCCAGGGTCGTAATGAGGCCCATAGTCTCATTACAGAACTCAGAATACACCCACAGGCAGTACTCGGCTTTGTGTATGCTGGAGGATGCCATGGAGATGCTGGCGCCCTCTGCATATTCGACGTCATGAATCCCGTTCAGGGAGCTGCGCTGGAAGTAGTCATGTGATCAAGAGTACTTAGGCTCCACCCACCCACAGTCCGGTGCTTCTGATTTAGTGCAATACTCTTCGATTCTCTTGCATATTTTCTGACTCTTGGATTGCCATTGCCACTGAACCCTTGCCTGTCCCTCGACCTTGCCTTGCCTTGACCCTTTGCTTCCTCCTATTGAAACCACGGCTACAACCTTCTTTTGCTCTTGGAATTCTCTACCCAACGAATTGCACCCTGCAATTGACTAACGCCAACTCAGAACGCTTCCTGGACTGCCTCGCCATGCGTATTTGTATACATTCATTGCCTGCTTGTTGCCGACCCAAATTTACTTACCTCTGGTGCATAGAAGGCCAGTGCTTACAACCCTCATCCCGCACACGGTCTAGAGACTTCATTGTTGCACTTTGCAGTGCCGTTAGGTGTCCTCGTGCCAGCGAGGTAGGTTGGCTCTCCTTGGACTAGAGAATGATTGCTACTCCATTGTTCATGTGTCCTCGTGCCGTCGGGACAGTCTGTTTGTGAATTGTTATATTGCATCACATGCTGAACTACCTTTGGACCTTTCTTTCCTTGTCTTCAGGACTACACACATGGTAAGCCTTGATACTGTTCCTATTAATCCATAGGTCCCAAGCCTCTGTTTTTTAATATTAAATATTCCTAACTGTGTATTGCAGATACGCTGGTTGATTCAGAAAGAGGACCTCAGAAGGAAGATAACCTCTTCTAGACTCCTAAACCCTGTCCAGCACAGGTTAGATTTTCACTGTGTGTTTGACTTCTTCTGTGTCTTATTTTCTGATACATTACTCATATTCATTTTTTCTTTGCAGCCTTTGGTGTTCGTGTTGTGTTCTTTCTACCAAGCCCCATGGGAAGTGAAACTATTGTGGTTGAAAAGAGGATGTAAGCAGCCCCCAACAGATGTATTGTGGCGCCAAGTAACATCAGGCAAAGCAGTCATGCCAAACGCGTTACTGGTGGTCGCGTTTGACCAAGTGCATCACCCTTCCCATGTATCCAAACCACACATTGACGCAGGTATACAGGAGGAATGGTGTGTCCCCAATCTGCAAGAGGCAATTACTAAAATGGTTGTCAACTGTACCACATGTCAGAGTTATAGTACTGGTCTCACTTTACAAACTATCTGAGGTACACTGCCCCGCTCTACTGGGCCATTCTGCGAGTTGCACATCGACTAGGCGGACATGGGCGAAAGGTGTAATGGATCCCGCTATCCGATAGTGATTGTGTGTCTCTTCTCATTGTGGGCGGAGGCTGGTCCTTGTGCACACCCTGATGCAAAATGTGCAGCCAAATCTTTGGGGAGAGAGGGTGTTCCGCGATGGGGCATATGCAAGGTTTTAAGGTCAGAAAACGGCATGCATTTTTCAATTCCCTTTTTAAGAAAATTACTGCATTATTGGGCATCAAGCATCAAATGTGTACAATTTACCACCTCCAGGCCAACAAAGTTATTGAGGGTATTAATGGTCTCAAGTTTCCAAGCTTTGCACCACCCTGAAAATGAATTGGGTGCACTGCTTACCTCTCGCTCTGTTCAGCATGTGCACGCATCAATGTAAGGGCCATCATTTATCGCCCCATCTGATGCTCACAGGGCTGTGTCAGTTCAAGAAGAATTTCATAGTTACTTGTGTGCCCTAACCAAAGCAATAAAATGTATCCTTCAACAGATTGCACCGCAGAGGATGGAAAAACCAACCAGCGCTGCATCTGATCCTGTACCTACACCTTCTCTTCAGCTTTTTTCCTGGCGACCACGTTTTTATTAGAAATGTTGTCTGCCGGTGGAATGAACCCAGATATAACAGCCCTTCTGAGGTGGTATATGCTACCCCTCTTGCAGTAAAAGTTTGTGAATTACGGTAGTGGGTGCATTTATCTCATATTCGCAAAGCGCCCCAGACAACACCTCCTGCCCAAAATTAATAAAGTACTGAACATTGCATGTTAAGTGCCCGCCAAATAATACCCTGTCCTCAGGTGAAAATACTATAAATTAACAGTCAACTGCAGATTGACAGATTTCTTAAGTTGCTCAAAAAAAGTCCACAGTGAAAAGTTTGACATAGCTCTAAATAATACTCTTGTCACCCAACGACAAACAAAGAGTGCTGCAAATATGCTCATGTTACAATTATTTCCTAATGTGTTCTCTAAGATACTGGTGAATGAAACTTTCTTTTCTAATGGATCAAAACGCCTTAAAAGACAAATTAGAAGGGTTAAATACGGCCAATACCAAGGACTTAGGTTAGGTACAATAGAAGATGTGCATCATCCAAAGGCGAGCAATAGTTGGTACGCAGATATGAGCTCAGTGCGGAAAACGAAAGTTAATGTAATTTGTTACGTGTGCTCCTTGATTCCACACGTGTCGGGAGCCCCCAAAGTGTCAATGCCACATAAAATTTAGATTGTGGAGGCCCAATACTAACTCCATCTGACATTGTGCAGGCTGTAAAGCACTTTTCAGGCACGAAGCATACGACTATAAGTGGCGGAGCCTGATCAACTGCAATGCACCCAAAAGCCCAAGAGTGTGCAGTGTTTGAAAATGCCATATTTAAAACTGGAAGGTGTCAGGTTTGTGGCAAACAGATGGTCAGAAACAACAATGAGCTGCATGGCAGGAGGACTAGTAGGGTTCGGAGAAGAAGTAACAGATAAAGTGAGAGGGCGCTAGAGGGCCAATGTGAGCTCTCACGCGGCCCTGAATTAATCCTGTGCAATCCTGCTTGTTTCGGTGCATTACCGCCCTGACCCTGCATCTCTCTCCGGTGACAGGGTGCCACCCAGCCTGACTATCTATTTTGGGGCAAAATCGGAGGTCCAGCGGTCACGAACGTCAACCCGCGATCCTGAGACCTGGAGCAGCCGCGGGGGCCCTGCGGACCGCCGGAAACCCGGGGAGTGCCTCGAGGCCTTGTGAGGAGAAAGCCGAAGGAGGCAGTCCCGCTCCCCTTATCCTGCGGTTATGGAGCGTAGTCGCGCGGGGTGCGGCTGCCCCCACACCAGGGAAAAGATACCAGCACACCAAGATCAGAGCATGGGCTGGGCCTCCCCTGCGTGGCGCGGCCCTTCTGCTGAAAAGACCTGCGACGCTCGCTGGCTGACTCCGCGATAGAGGGGAGTGAAGGCGTCGAACTAGCTATAGAGGTCCCTCACACCCCGGCTCCCCCCCCCCAACAACAACAGTGAGCAGCGCCGCGGGGCCGGGCATGGCAGGCTGCCCCCCCATCTCCCGCCCCTGACGTGTGGAGCGGGACCCAGAAGGGAACATGAAAGAGGGAAAGCAGCGGCTCCCGGGCAGCGCACCGGCAGAGCAGACTCCGAGGCTGCCAGTGGAACCTTGTGGCCGACCGTATATCCTACAATACAGCTCTGGTACGGCGCACGCAGCAGTTAATATACACTACGGCCGCGGTAAGTGTTTGAACACTACTCCCCTCAGCTGGAGTAGCCACACACCCGCTCAAGCAGCCTCATGAGCGGAGCTCCCAGACCCATATAGCCTGGTACAGCACTGATTCAGCCCCCGAACTCCACGAGTGTCAGCAACCCTGACCTCCAATCCATAACCGGACCACGGGGAGGGGAGAAGGATAAACATCCACAGAGACCAGGCACACTGCACGAGGAAGTGGACATTTGGCCTCTCCGCCTCACGAGCAGTGCTCACCCCCCTCCCTCCAGCGAACTCACAAGGTGTGGCAGGCAGTGGACTGTGGTAATT
The DNA here is from genome assembly GCF_040938575.1 of Ambystoma mexicanum. Classification (NCBI taxonomy): domain Eukaryota; kingdom Metazoa; phylum Chordata; class Amphibia; order Caudata; family Ambystomatidae; genus Ambystoma; species Ambystoma mexicanum. Next base: position 1,263,996,163 of record NC_090934.1, on the reverse strand, counting down.
TCAGCCAACACTGGACACCACACCCATTATCTCTCTCCAAAGTGTCGTGCTCTGACCAGGAACTGCCAATACATGCCACACAGACCACCTACCCCCTGAATAACAGCAAGGGTCACAGCTGCTGCCCATTGGCGCCAAACACCACACTGCGCTGCCTCCCCGGCACAAACAGAATGGGTAAAACTGATAGATCACAGCGGAAACTAAACTTCGAGACCGGATCAGCCCCCAAGACAATTAGATTTCTGGAAGAACCTGAGCCCCCGATGGACAGCACACACCAGATGGACGAGGGAGCATGCTCTACAGGCATCAAAGAACTCCTCCTGTACCTGAAGGCAGGCATAGGGAGTCTAAACAATAAGATGGATGGCCTTTCTTCTAAAGTCGACCTCCTGCAACATCACCTAGACACCCACACTGAACGCCTGAACGAGGTAGAACACCGTGTATCAAATCTAGACGACCGCGCAGCAGCCCTAGTGGCCAGAGAGACACAACGGGAATCCCAAATGAAAGCAGCCAATGCCCAAAGCAAAGATTTGGAAGGCCGTTCCAGGAGAAATAATATCAGAATTATCGGAGTGAGGGAACACTAGCCACAAACGAAAATGGAAGACTATGTGGAAGTGCTATGTACCACTCTGTTTGGCAGAGAGGTTCTCTCCAGCATATTTGTCGTTGAAAGAGCCCACAGAATCCCATCAATCAAACACATTCCCGGAGCTCCTCCCCGGGCCAATTATTGTAAAATTGCTTAATTATAAAGATCGTGATACAATTCTCTGACTCGCCAGGGAAAAAGGAGAGCTACACTACGATGGAGACAGAGTGCATTTTTATCCTGACTTCTCTCCAGCGGTGCAAGCACAGAGGAGATCCTTCACAGCCATCAGGCAAAGGCTCAGAGATAACCACATTTCCTACTCAATGCTCTTTCCGACACGGCTCAGAGTACAACATGGGGGGAAAGTTCACTTCTTTCAGTCACCTATAGAAACAAATGTATACCTAGATCAGGCGGGGTGTCCCGCGCTGAACCCTAGCCATTCACGAACACAGAGAGAAAGAAACCAAAGGAACCCGACATAGTTAACCAAGGACAACGGCGGAAAAACCCCTTTGCAAAGAACAGCAACCTAGCCGAAACCAACATTGGAATTAAGTTCACCAGGGTCGCGCAGATTGGGAAGCCCCTACAGCCCCTTGCACAGCAAACAGTTGTTTCACCTGTTTATTGTTAAAGGGTGGGAAATGGGCGACGGACACGCAATGATGCGGTACACACCCCGAATAGGTATCCAAATGGGTGAGTTGGGGGTTGCACGTGTAAGGAAGGTTATTAGTAAATGGGTTGGGAAAAGCGCCACCAGACACCCAACCCCAGCCAGTCCTCCATGCGGCTATATAGTACCGAACCACCACGACAGAACACAAAGAGGAGCTCCTGCAGCCCTTCCGACTTATTCTCCGCATAGCCCTGCAACCCCACAAAGCGTATCTTACAAAATCAGCTCATATAAGAAACCCAGTTGTGTAATTCAAAGTCGCCACATGGAACATTAGGGGAGGTAACCTCCCATCGAACAAGAAAAATCCTACAATACTTGAAGAGACACAAGGTGGATGTGTCCATGATTCAAGAGACGCATCTCCTTCCAGGAAAGGATCATCACTGGGCCCGAAATTGGGGCTGCCAAAGGTATTTCTCCTCGTATTCGTCTTACGCCAGAGGAGTGAGTAGCTATTCTGATCAGTCGAAGGGCATGCTTTCGTCTGATAAAAATTGAAATAGACACCGAAGGCAGATCACTTTTGGTGAGGGGAATCCTGGCAGGCAAGGAAGTTATTTTCGTCAACTCCTACGGGCCCAATTTAGACGGAGCAAATCATTTTGACTGGGTTCTCACACACCTTGCAGAGACAGGCTCTGCTCCGATCATCTGGGGAGGAGATCTGAACACTAGTTTAGACCCCTCGAAAGATAAGTCACCGAACACAGCTATGCCAATTCCCAAAGCTAGCCTCCAGGTGCAAGAAATTTGGAGAGCCTATGATCTTGTGGACATATGGAGACACAGCAACTGGGAGAAGCGCGACTATACCTTCCACTAGGCAGTACACAATACAAGCTCCCGGATTGACTACCTGTTGGTCTCATTGAGAAGACCTTTCCTGTGGGGTCCTTGCCAAATTCTCCCTAAAATCTTCTCAGATCGCCCTGCTGTGACCCTCAACTGCAATCCCTCTGTCACTAAACCTAGTCTGCTACAATGGTGATTTAAGCCAGGATAGCTGCAGGACCAGGTGTTTGCATCCGAGCTATGGGATGAGATTACAACGTTTATAGAAATAAACCAGGGCACAGTTTCCTCAACGGGCACGCTCTGGGAAACACTAAAGTGCTTTGTCAGAGGAGTGTGTCTCGCCAAAGAGAACAGCATCCTCAAACTGATTAGACGTGAGCTAGCCAGTAGCGAAGAGCGATTGAAACGTCTCGAACTTCAGTGCTCCGTTACAAACGATCCACGCACCCAAGCGGCACTCAAAGAGAAACTATTGACATTCAGAACCACGGCAGAACGTGAATTAAAATTCCTAGGACAAGGCCGACTGATCCGTCAATATGGGGAAGGCCAAAAACCGGGAGCCCTCCTCGCAAAACTGATAAATGCCGACAGGAAGCCGACGATGGTTGAAAGGATTTGCACTAAACAAGGCACAATAGAACATACGGAAAAAGAAACTGTGGAGAAATTCAGAACTTTCTACCAAGAACTATACACCTCAAAACACAACTCTAACTCTGACGCCTTACGTAGGTACTTAGAAGACACGGAACTCTACTGGGAAGAGAGGGACTTACGTGAACCCCTCAACAAACCTATTAGGACAGAAGAGATCATAGAAGCAATCAAAACTCTACCAATCACTAAAGCCCCTGGACATGACGGCCTTACGGGGGAATTTTACAAAGCCTTCGCAAGCATCTTGGCTCCTCTCCTTGTGGAGGTGTACGACGAGGCACTAAAAACCAAGTCCCTGCCACAGACCCTTTGTGAAGCCAATATAATCCTATTACACAAAACAGGCAAACCCCCTGAGAAATGTACATCATACAGACCTATCTCGTTACTAAACCTCGATAATAAGATCCTGGCAAAAATACTGACTAGCAGGTTGCTCCCCTTGATGCCGACTTTAGTGCTCGCAGACCAGGCTGGATTTGTGCCCAGATGCAACACAACCTTTGGCATCAGAAGGCTGTTCGGAGTCATTGAGGCACTTGACCCCACCCACCAGGTCGTCGCAGTTCTACTCGACGCCGAGAAGGCCTTCGACTCTGTCGAGTGGCCTTTTCTCTTCGCAGTGCTTACTCAATTAGGTGTTGGGGCCCATTTCATCGACCTAATCTCTTTGTTGTACACCAAACCCCAAGCCACCATTGTTTTAGGATCCACAAAGTCTACCCCAATCAATCTTCAACGGGGCACCAGACAAGGCTGCCCGCTTTCAGCGCTAATATTTGCACTGATAATGGAACCCCTTGCGTCTAATCTGAGATCCCAACAACTCCACAGAGGTCTTGCCATCGGTCCACACAAGCTAATAATATCCCTCTACAGGACGATGTAGCGTTATTTATTCATGACCCCATTGAAAACCTAAACCGATCATGAGGGAAGTAATAAAATTCGGCACAGTATCTGGCCTGAAAATCAATCATACCAAATCAATCATATTTCTGCTGACCCCGGCCACTAGGGAATTCGCCGACGACTATCATTTTGCATGGCAGAACTCACATGAACGTTATCTGGGCATACTGATGTTGCTAAACTACCAGGCCATATTTCATGATAACTATGAGGCGATTGTGAGGACATTGCAGGAGAGGGCAACCCGATGGAAGACGCTCCCACTGAATTTATGGGGGAGGGCCTCGCTGGTAAAAAATGGTAATTCTCCCGAGACTACTTTACCTCTTCTCCAACATACCTATCATAATACCACAATCCTCAACCAGAATCAGAGGCAGCGTGCGAAAGATGTGGAGCCCCGGCAGCTGATTTTTTCCACCTGGCGTGGGACTGCCCCATGCTGACATCATTCTGGGCAAAGGTCCTACAGACTGCATCAGCAATAGTGGAGGAGGAACTACAACCCATCCCGATGGTGGCAAGCAACTATCACCGGCAATAAGGAAATTAGCAGGAGTTCTGATGACGCTAGCTCGCAGGAGAATTGCCATGTCATGGGGTCGAGGTCCAGTCCCGACAGTGGTAAACTGGCGCAAGGACGTTCTCTACTGCCAGGATGTGGAGACAGACTTCATCAGGACATTACCCCAACATGCTTGCCCCCCCGACATGTGGGGATCATTAATCACATACCTAATCAATGAGGCAGAGGAATCCACATCATCCTCACCAGAAAGGCGAAGCACCCAGGATAATGATACCTAGCTCACCCAAACACAGGGACTAGTACCCTTACTTACACCTACTGAAGAATCTCCACTACTTTAACGAACCTGGAGGACTGGTGGAGGGAGTGAGAGGGTGGAGAAATTTGGATGGCGCATTATTGTTGCACCCTAATGCGGGTGTGGTTCCTCTGTAATGGTTTGTGAGAAAATTACAAAATAAAGTTTTTTTTAAAAAGTAATAGATAAAGTGAATAGTGTGTGCGGTGGATACTGGAATGAGCAAGTGGCAAAACTCACATGGATTGAGGCAAAGGAAAAACCTGCAAAAGTGCAAAAGCAGGAAGAATATGGACCTTGTTTTTACGATGAAGGTAGTGTCCTTGTGGGGGTTAATAGTAGGTGCAACAAAACATTGTACATTTCAGATCTCAAAAAGGGGACAGCTCCGGGTGTGTGGCCAGCAAGCATTTATGCACCTCCTGGCCTCATGGAGGGGCACCTGCACGCTGACTTTGTTGCACTCAGCGCTTCTGGTGGTCCCTGAAGAACATTTAATAGTGGGACCAGGGGGTTTGGCCGTGCCTAAAACCACACCAAAGTTCGATACCCCCACCACAGTGCCACTACAGGAACATATATTTCACATCCTGCCAGAAACAAAACAAAGAGAAAAATTGCGGATGAGGAAAAGATTGAATTTCCTATCACAAGATTCTGCACAACTGCTAAAGGAAATACGAGATCAGTACCGGCTGTATAGCAAAGAAGAACCTTTTTTTTGCATCATTGTTGCTACTGGGGGCTCAGACTGCCGCGAATGCTAAGTGGATCCAGATCGTGCGGTGGGAATTTATACAGCTGGCCAATGACACAGACCAAGGCCTCAACACGATCAAGATGGAAATGCGCGCAACCAGGCTGGTGACGTTGCAGAATAGATACGTGCTGGACCTCCCCATTGCCATGGAGGGAGGGGTCTGCAAAACAATTGGTGATTCCTGCTGTACCTAGACACCTCCTAACGACGTGGAAAATGGGCCTCTTACCAATATAATAGGGGCCCTACACATTCTTGGAAAACATATGCAAACAGAAGTGGGTATACAAGAGACCGATTGGTTTGATGGACTTTTTTCTTGGGCACCGTCCTGGGTGGAGCAATTGTGAAGATGTTTATTGCCGATGGTTTCAATTGAGGCACAAGGGGCACCTTGGGGTACAAAAGATAGCACAGTTCGGACTGACGATCCAAATAAACCACACATGGTTGTTACAGAGCAATGTCTTCACTCCCCTGGCACCACCACAGTTCCCCCACTTGACCCCGAGCACTACACAGAACACTGGGTAAACTCAGTAGGGGATGGGGATGTATATATATGCCATGCACCGCTGAACAATATGCACAGGCTGGAGAAATGTTACGGTCCATATGTAGGGCATGGGGAATCAAAACACCATTCTAGATAGTAGCAGCCACATTGGAATCGAGATCTAGTTTTGTGCTGAAGTCAGAGCCACAGTCCCAAGGCACACATCTAGAAATAGAGTGTATGCAAGCGGTAATAGATTGAAGCTGGGCACCAGTTAGGAAGGCCAAAGTTGCAGAGATTCATAGACCCTTCATTGTCTCATGTTGCCAACATTTCGTATTCCAGAAGGAATGTGGTCTACAAGGCCACGAGGGGGTTAAGAGCTCACAGTGAAAAGCGATCCCATAAAACGGAGAACACGAGCCTCCGACCCTTCCTGTCCCAGCACTAATAGCACCCGAAAGCCCCAGCCCCAAGACCCCCAACATTCCAAGGTACTAGTCAGCCCCAGACCACCAACCATAAACGTGTCAGGCCCCCAATCGATCAGAAAAGGTCTGAAACCAAGAATCAGCTGCCCTCACCATAGGTCGCGTGATCTGTGCTGCGAGATGCCTTGAGGGATAAAACAACATGTCTGGAATTGAACTGTTGTTTTTTTTAGAAGCGATGGCCTTGAATCCCCTTAGCCCATGTCAGCAGTACCAGCTGCACATCAGGTTAGAGATAGAGTTTGTATGTTTTTTTTCACATTATTGCCAATCAGTTGTACCCAATGATGCGAGAGGAAGAACCGACGTGGAAGAAGATCGACAGAAGGGCTTGGGAAAAAATAGCCTGGCATTCCTTATGGAGCAGGTAGCTTATGTATAGGGCCTCGACCAACCAGCCACGTGGGTTTGCACTGTATGTAAGTTACGTCACTGATTACGCTATCTGCCTTCATAAAGTGTTGTTTGTGCTGATTTTGGCAGAACGTTCCATGTCAGCAGAGTTCTTAACTGGCACATTTCTATTTTTGTGGAAATAAAACGTTTTCTTTCTTGCAAGAGGTCTGCTGGGCTTTTTTCCCTAGTGGGTTGTATTTTTTCTGGTGTGAGCATTGAGGGGCTTCCCTACAGTGGCAAGGTGTTTCCAGGAATTTGACAGAATATCCTTTGGCCACTGTTGATAACACCCACTGGTCTGATGTTATGGCCTCCCAAGCCTGGGCAAATTTAGTAATGCGACCCCCTACTGCAGGGGAAGCATGGGGGGGGACCTGTAATGGTATGTAATTTGCTGGTGGGATAGTGCAGCCTCTAGTAGATATATGTCTGCCCGACCCTTGCTTCGCCTAAAACCTCTTTGCTGTTGGGTTTGAAATGAGGAAGCTTGGCTATGAGACTTGTACCACGGAGAGGAGGTTGACCCAAACCCTGACTACGCTGACCTTGCAAACCCTTGGCTTCGAAAGGAACGCCTGGTTATAAACACACTGCATTGAATGTAGGCTTTTATTAGTAATCTGACCTAAGGTTTCCAAGGTCTTGTGTTCTTTTTTAGCGTTTCTAGTGCATCATCCACCACCTTGCCAAACAGGACAGAGTCTTCTATAGACATGTTGATGAGGGTGGTCTGTGTCTCAGGCTTGAAACCCAAATTGCGAATACAGGAATGGTATTTCATCAAAGTACTCTCTGCTATAATTCTGCCTGCCGTTTCAGTGGAATCTAGGGTGTTTTTAAGGATGTTCTGGGTCACCGGTTTCCCCTCTTTAACAATATGAAGTAATTGTGGCTTAATTGGTTCAGGTACTGAATCTAAATGATTTTGAACTAAGACCCATTTGCACTGTTGTAACTGGTGAACAAAGTAGTGTTGTTGGCTATGCGAACAGAGAAATCTGCAGATGTGGCTACTCTCTTCCCAAGGGCGTAAAGCCTTTTATACTCTTTATCAAGTGGTGCTTCAATATTAGATAACGGACACCTGCCTGTTTTCTTGCAGTAGTAACAAGAGAATCCGGCTTAACTGGGCCCCTAACTAAAAGAGGGTCTATTGGGGTAGGTCCAAAAACGTTTTTTACCCCAGGGTTAACTGTACATGTAAGGGACAGTGTAGTTAGTGAGGGTTTAATTCTCTTCTTAATGGACTGAAGCAATGGTATACATTGACTGACTGCTTTTTTCTCAATATCATCCACAAAGTCTGTGTCCTCAACAGACTCTTCGGTTTGTATTTTAAAAAGATTAACTGCTTTATTAAGCAGATCATTGAATAAAAATTAGTGGTCAGTTGGAGATGTGGATCCCGGTTCAGCAGTGATTTCGGGAGACTGTAAAATATTAACGTCTGGGTTATCCGGGTCATAGTAAGTAGGATCACTAGGTTCATAAAACCATGTCCCCTGGTTATCATCACCCTGATCGTGGTCATCATGATCACCCTGACGATATTGGAATATGTCAGGTTGTGGTTGATCAGTTATATATATATGTTTGAGCGGGTGATGTGTATAATGTGTGTAACCTAGGAGACTATGCTGGGGGTTCTCCTTCTGCTAGTAGAGACTTCTGTCTTACTGGGTAGCATTCCATAAAGGTTACAAAGGAGGAAACCGTGTCCATTGTCTCCTCAAAACGCTCCTTGGACCATGAACCTGTTCTGGGAGTTTCTTCAAGTGGAAAAATTATAGCTTTTGGATCAACACTTTGCTTTTTATTATGTAGCGACTGGGATAAAGGAGAGGTGGCCTTAGTAAACTTCTCTGGAGGGTTCCTGAGAAGTTCCTTTGTGTTTTCCTGTGTTAAAAGCAGGTTTTTGTGTTTTCGACAGTTGTTTTCACAGGTGTGAAACATGTTCCATCGAAGGTTTTTGCACGGCAATCAGCGCCTGTTCTTCTTTACTGCCATGTGTTGGACACGAGAGCGGAAGCGCAGCAGGCTTATGATGCATGGAGTTAGAAGGCCTTGAAGTGCCTTCTGCTGCCATGTGGGCTTTTTTCGATGGATCCGTCAAAGGATGGCTAGGGAATGTGCATGTACGAGGCGTGTGCCCCCATAAAGAATGTGCTTATGTGCGTCTGTCGCCAGGTGTTGTCCCCATAGTAGTGCACTGGGCTTGCCTACCGGGGCTGGGGACTGACACGCGGGAGTCTGTTAACTCCTCTTGAATGTCTTTGGTGTCTGAAACAGAGCCATAGCTGCATTGGTCTCCCCCATCTGATGCAAAGGCGCTGGTGGGGGATCCAGACTCGGGCCTGCATGGCGTAGTCCACCCACCATTTAGTGGGTCTTTCTTTGAGCATCTTGGGCCGAAAGAGCCCACACGACGCAAAACACCTCTCTGGATGGTCACGGGGAAAACAGTGTTTACACACTCTATGTGTGTCTTTCCACAGGAATTTCCTATTACTCGACGGGCAGAACTTAAAAGGAGTTCTTTCCATGGAAGAGTAAAGGCAGTCAGACAAATGTAGTAGAAAGAGGAAGAAAGAAGAAGCATTCTCTAAGAGAAATGAATAATGTTCACTCCCCCCACTCTCCCTAGCCAGTTGTCGAGACGTGGAATAAATCGAAGTCTTCAGTCGATGGTATTGAAAAACACTTGTAGAAATGTGCGTCAAGGATGTGTCCATCGAAAGATGCAAGAAATTTGAGAATTAACTTAATTAACAATATCAAAGTAGAAAAAGCTACAGACTAAGCGGAAGAGTGATCGACCACAATGGCACAAAAAATTATCTGAGGGACCTCGACACAAGAAGGACCATGGGTACAGTACGTCACACTAGGGATAGTTTCACAAACATGCCTAGTCGACATCCCTTTTCGAACCGAAAACAAGTCATGCAATAGTCCACGCCCATCCCTAGATGGCGGCCTATGCAAAGCATGTGATTCTAAGCAGATCCACAAGCCTCAGAAATATATATTCACTGAGGTGCAGTTAAATTGCAAAGATTTAACGCAACAAAACCCATGATATTCAGTCCATGTGTAAAATCATTAACAGATTATCTCAGCGTGTTCCCGTTGATGTCCCCCATAATGCTATGTCGCCCATAATGCCAATTTGTATGCCATTGTGTATCTCTTCTCTTATAATACGTATGTGCTCATGGGCTTAGCAACAGGAACGTGCTGAGTTAAGCTGGTCATGACTTCCCACATCTGCTGAATTTCAAGGATTTTGTTGCATTAAATCTGCATAACTTAACTGCACCTTAACAAAGGTTTTTTCAGTGAACTTCAAGGGTTTTGTTATACCATCGTTTTTGTACGGCCCAGTAGCCATGGCCTCCACTATACATCTTTCCCCAATATGTTTCTTTGGACCCACTATACACATCTTTAGGGCCCACGAGCCAGAGCCTTTGGTCTTGGCCACTGAGCACAGCCTTTGGCCGTGCCCACTGTATATTTTAAAACATTACCTTTCCTTCTACCCTAACTAGCCATGGCATTTGCCCATTCATGGCCCCTTTACATGTTACCCCAATAGCTTTCTTCCAGTCCTAGTAGGCATGGCCTTCAGCCGTAGCCACTCTACATATTTCTCCAATAGGTTTCCTAAATGGGCCCACTAGCCATGGCCTTTGGCTGTGTCCACTTTCCATATTGCACTCCTTGACATGTTTCCCCAATAGGTTTCATTGGGGCTCAACAGCCATGGCTTTCAGCTGTGTCCACTTTCCAAACTGCACCATTTGGTTCCTAAAAGTAACCCAGTACCCATATCCTTCGGCCACACTCATTAACCCCCATCTCACTGTAGCTGTAAAATTCCTCTTTTTTTATGTATCTTATTTTATTACTCTCTCTTTTTCAAAACAAAACTTTTTTCCCATAACCACAGTTATATTTACAATGCACTACAAATAACCCTGGTTATCCATAAATGCCTGCAAATAACCATAGTTATTTTTCGTGTTACGCACTTTCATTCCCGATCGCATTTTCTACCATAACTGCGGTTATCTCCAGTATAACCCCGGTTATTCAAAAACCTTCCAGCTCTGAACTTGATCCCAGCCCCTAATACCCTAATTTCTCATGGTGTCCTCTTTCCCCGTCCCCAGTCTAGCCGGATGCCATTTCTTGCTTTTCCCTCCTCCAAATGGCATTTTTTTCACTACCCCAGTTATACCCATATAACCCTGGTTAGCTCCTACATCGAACCAAACATATGGCAGCTTTTTAATTTCTGAAAAGCCTCTGTGCTGCAAAGAAAGGTTTTGCTATCATTTTGAGAGGTTGGGGCACCCCTTTTCCATCAAATATTTTAACATCTACTGGATGGAATAACCCTAGACCCTGCCTGCAAATCGATTAAGCAAGTTGTTTCGTACCTGGTCCAGTTCCATCCAGCCGTTTTTGCTGTGCGCTGCACAGACATTTTGACTTTTTCTCATTGGGAAAATCAATGGAAGTAAACCAAAAAGTTTTTTTGCCTTCTTAATAACGTTTTCATTTTTTTACAAATCTTTCCCAAAATGTCCAGTCTGGAGAGCGAGCCGAGACAAACATTTGGTTTGCAAAATATCAGTAAAATCCGTCCTGCAAGTCAAACGTTATTAGCAATTCACTGTTCCTATGGTATTTCATACTCACCTATAGTGCGGCGGTCGCCGCAATGAAAAAAGCACAGGGAAATTTTTGGGTAATACAGTATGAGTCGAAAAGGCAGAATTGTGAACAATAAAACTTAGATCATTATTTAGCATTTCAGCAGAGTACAATAATGCTGGCAAATCACTACAGGATGATAGCGGATTATACAGCTGCATTGGCTGATTTGTTAACCCATTTACAGCCTCATAAGTAATGGGAAGAGACTTTAATTTACTGCTAACCCAAAAAGAGCGGACCCGGGCCTAATAGTGGCCTCTCCACATGGGGAAGCGACAGATGTAGAGGGCCTAGTCCAAAAGGATAGAAACATTGGTATTCGTGATGTCTGGTGAAAGATAAACCCGGAGAGAACATGGTTTACTATATCTCTCCACTAAATACGATGCGCAAACCCAACGTATGTTCAAGATGAAGTGTGCATTCTTTTAGTAAAACAAGTACATTTACATCAATAACAAAACAATAACCTGGGAGGCTTGGACCATCAGGAACATGTGAATAAAATGTGAAATACCTGTCCCCTTCACAGATTTTCAGGATCAATTTGACTTGGAGAATAATTACATTGTTAAACATGTTCTTCTGAGCAGCAATCGGGCTTATCGGCCATCTTGGGAAACGGGACCATGTCTCGGCCCTTCGTAGATCGCTTCACTGGCATATGGTGGAAGACCGTGTTAAATTTAAGATGGCCTGTTTGATGTATAGATGCTTTTATGATCTTGCACCAAAATATCTGAGTACCAGGATCCGCTGCTATCAGCCAACCAGAGATCTCTGTTCTGGAGATAAACAGTTGATGTGTATACCTTGGGCAAAACAGGTCTCTAAGGGCAACAGGAGGTTTTCTGTGTTTGGCCCTAAACTATGGAATCAGCTACCAGTTGAAATCCAGGCTTGTCCATCCGTGGAAGGCATTAGAAAGCTGTTAAAAACCTTTCTTTTCAGATGAGATAATGTGGTTTAGGTCACAAGCAACACTCTCACAGTCTAATTCTGAATCATAGTTACCATCTGCGCCCAAATGTAGTTAAGTCCGCTTGGTGCATGCAAGAAATATCCAAAATCAAAATCAAATCTTCTCAGTAACAAAAACACATCCTGATTTACATGACACAACATGGTAAAATGTATCTTTTATAGCCTATCGACTTCTTCCCATTATTTTTCAACACCATACAAGCAACCAAGCTCTTCAGACAACCCTTCCCTTATTGGACATTTTAAAAGAATCAAAAGGAGGACAATGTTCTGAACTTTCCTTGGAAAAGCGGGTGAAAACTGCAGAGTCTAGAGTAGCGAGAGCCAGCTTTCACTTGCAACTAGTTCTCTTGATCAGCATATATGTATTGGATTAAATAGGAATATATTTATAAAAAAAAAACAATCCTTAAACTTCAAGAAACAGCAGCACTGAAAAAGTACAAAAGCAGTAGGGAGTTATTGGCATATGTTGTCAGAATGCTTTAGTATGTATTATTTTAAGGCAGATATCGCCAGCTTTCAGGTAAACACCCTCACCTTCCTGTCACTCACCCGAGGCCAAATACAGTAATCGCAACAGGGATCAGGAGTGGTGTGTTACACTCTATTTATCATAGTTACTAGTCATCGTAGCTGTAGACTTCGCCCGTTCAGACTCGGACTGTCTTTCAGGTTCCTTCTTCTCCCCATTCCTGCCTAATCCTTTCATTACAGTATATTCGATCCCACTCAGTTCTAGAATGGCCGTAACACAGCTATTCTCATACTCACCCTTCTTAGGCTTCCCAGGGCTTCAGACGTCATCTTTCTCTTTTTACCCATTCTTCATGTATTCTCTGCTTAAAATGGGTACCCTTGTCCGCATGCCAACAGGTATGGTTTGTTCTGGGATATTGGCTGCATGTGGATTCCCCGCCCTATAAATGTCGGGACCACCTTGGTCCCTTTATCGTGGAAGTATTCTTAGACTTACCCCATCTTTTGTCCATTACTGCAGACCTGGTCCCTCTGAACATTACCACTAGGAATGTACTGTCTCTACTGCCTCTAGTCAAAGTTCACTCTAGGTAGGCCTCTTGAATCACAACAATTATAGGTACATATTGCTATGTTAATTTTAGAATCAAACGTTGTCACATCTGGATATTTACTGAATTGTCGATTTTGTTTTGTAGCTGGAGAGATTGAAAACTGGGTGATTTCCTCCCTACCTTTCGTCATTACCCGTGGTTGGCTAGTGTGCTCCCGAATCGTCACTGAAAGCTGAGGGACGGTCCCAGAACTGGCAGTGCAGCCCATTGCCAGCCTGACAGAGATAATGTAATGTGTTTTTTGGTCACAAAACTCAATCTAGTACTGAACACAAAGAATACACTGTTTGAAGGCATTGCTTTAAATATTGCTTACTTGTATGTTGTGCGGATTAGTGATGCAATCTGAATTACCTTAAAAATAATTCTCAGACTATGGGAATGAATGGGTAGACCGAAAATAATAGATTGAACTTTGCCCATGATCGTGCACCCGGAACAGGTCATGTATCGAAACAGGCTGTGTTTGATGCAAAATTTGCACAAGAATCAATCACATGACTTGACATCTGGTTGATTGTTTTCACAAACTGGAAAGTGAATGCAGACACTTCTCGGAACTTGGTGCTTGAAGTATGACCGTGCCATTCCTGTTTGCTCAGTAAATTGAGACATTGCAGCTACAATGAAACAATCCTGCCAACACATGGCATAAGACACATTGAAACTGCAACAGATGTCTATAGGTCTTCTGGGATTGTTGCAGCTCAGTTTGTAATTGGACCCTCCTTTGGTAGAGCTTGGAGGAGAAGGAAATGGTACAGAAAGACCTGTTCTGAAAATTGGTGAAATTGGTTATGGCATAATATCCATTTCACTAGCACTCAAACAAGGCATCTCAATCTACTGCTTTGCCATGAGATCAAGTTACCCTGCAGCGAGTTGTAAATACTAATCACGTGACATGTATACATGTTTTTCATTGTGTTATCAAGATGCTAGGGTAAAGATCAAGTTGTAATTATGTGACAGTTTGGAGAATTCAATCAAAGCTTGACGTTGGAAAAGAAAAGTCTTATGTCCATTCGAGATCAGTTTTGTCATCAATGTTGGCCTTTGTTTTACACTCTTACGGCCTCACAGCCCTTTCACAGAGGTTTTAGGATGGGAAAATGGGGGAGATTTGGAGCGGATTAATCTCTGAGCTCTACGATTTAGTATGTTCATAAAAATGAAAGGCCTGTTGAGCTGTTTGAAACACTGCATGACGGTGAAGGGGCCCAAAGGACATGTTGGTCCAACGCGTTTGATGTATAGGTTAGTCTTGCATGCAGTGAAGAAAACCAAAAAATCTTCTTAACACCTATGGTGAGGGGGGAAGTGAATTGCAGAATTAAGACTCTTGTGGGTGAATTGAAGCCTTCCTATAGCACCTGCTCGTTTTGCAAGATAGATTAGAAGACCTTTGTGAGTTACTATAGGCCCTTCTATACATTGCCTTGCTAACTAGGGAAGAGCTTTAAAGTGCATTTGATCCCGCCTGGACGGTAATGTTGGGCTTTCAAGGCAGGGCTGACATGGTCTGCGTGGCCCAGAAGAAAATGCTGCATGGACACAGTTCTGCGATTTTTGGAGTTTGCTTATGGTCTTTGTCAGGAACCCAGTGATATGATATGATAATTTATTTATATAGTACCTATACACAATGTGTTTCAACGCACTTCAAGGAAAGCGAGGGAACAAGGGAATATACAACGACATTCTTACAGGCCATGAACAGTAAGGATGTGAAATTAACATTGTACTCGGCCTGACAACATTTCAGATAGTGCAAAAGCTAAGACATAGATAAAGAATGGAAGGGGTACGTGGGAAGGAAATGGAAACAGACAGGTGACTACCGTACTAGGCCTGACGACATTTCTGGTAGAGCCAAACAAAAACAAAAAGGCAAGGGAGACGGGTGCAGGAAGGGAGGGGAGGAACAAAACAACAACTACCATACTAGGTCTGACAACATTTTGCTGTGGGGGGGTGGTCAGACGTGGTTGCTATCATACTAGGTACAGGGACAATTCTGATAGAGTAAGTGCATAGAGAAAAGTAAGGGGAGGAGGGGGAGGAGATAGGAAAGGGAGAAAGAGAGGGGAGGAGACAGGCAGGGGTGACATGGTCTGTGTGGCCCAGAAGAAAATGGTACATAGACACAGTTCTGCGACTTTTGGAGTTTGCTTATGGTCCGTGTAAACTAAGACTAAGATTGTGTACACTTGCGCCACTAAGACTGAGATCATTCGCATTGGGACCCCTGCTCCCACTTTTCCACTCTCACTCTCACTGGCCTCCCTTGGCCCTGCACCTGCAACCAACTGTGAAGCAAGAAACCTTGGGGTCATCTTTGATTCAACTCTCTCCTTCTCTTCTCACATTTCAGACATCTCTAAAAAGTCTAACTATCAGCTACACCTCCTCAGAGGTACTCTACCCTTTCTCACTTTCCCCCAGAGGGTCACTGTCTCCACAGCCCAGGTTCTCTCCAGGGTGGACTATTGCAACAGCCTCTTCCTCAACCTCCCTTCTTTTGCCCTGCGCCCTCTGCAACTCATCCAGAACAGAATCGCAAGACTTGTTCTTGGCCTCAAACCCAGGGACTGCATCTCTCCGGCGCTGAAATCCCTCCACTGGCTCCCTGTGACTGCAAGGATCAAATTAAAGACCCTTTGCATTGTTCACAAGGCTTTCTGGGGCCTGGGAGCCACCTACCTTCAACGCTGCCTACCTAAATACTGCCCCTCACATGCCCTATGCTCAACTACCTCCAACCTTCTGCGTGTGAGCCGGTTCTCCAAGCAGAGATTTGGTGGGAGATCCTTATCCTCAGCAGGGGCCTCCCTCTGGCATAGCCTCCCTGCCACCCTTCATCTTGAGCTGGATCTCCTAAAATCCCGGAAACTCCTCAAGACCTTCCTTTGCTCCTCTTCCTTCTCTATCCCTCTACCCTGCTAACCTAGTTCTCTGTCCTTTCCCACTGTACATATTTCTCCAATAGGTTTCCTAAACGGGCATACTAGCCATGGCCTTTGGCTGTGCCCACTTTCCATATTGCACTCCTTGACATGTTTCCCTAGTAGGTTTCATTGGGGCCCACCAGCCATTGCCTTCAGCTGCGTCTACTTTCCATATTGCACCATTCTGTTCCTTAAAGTAACCAGTATCCATATCCTTCGGCCACACCCATTAACCCCCACCTCACTGTAGCTGTAAAATTCCTCTTTTTTTGTATGAATCTCAATTTATTACTCTCGGTTTTTCAAATCAAAACGTTTTCTTCCTATAAGCACGGTTATATTTACAATGTACACAACTAACACTGGTTACCCAGAAATGCAGAGAAATAACCGTGGTCATTTTCGTGTCACACACTTTCGTTCCCGATCATGTTTTCTACCATAAATGCAAAATAACAATAACAATAACCGCGGTTATCCCCAATATAACTCCGGTTTTCGAAAAGCTTCCAGCCGTGAACTTGGTTGCACCCCCCAAAACTCCCTAATTTCTCATAGTGTCCTCTTTCCCCCTCCCAATTTCTAGCCTGGTGCCATTTCATCCTTTTCCCTCATCCAAATGGCATTTTTTTCACTTATCATGTTTGGCTAACCCCGGTTATACCCATAAGAACCCTGGTTAGCTCTTACATCGAACCAACAAATGGCAGGTTTTTCCTTTTTGGAAAGCCTCTGTGCTGCAAAGAAAGGTTTTGCTATCATTTTGAGAGGTGGGGGCACCCCATATCCGTCCAACATTTTAACAACTACTGGCCGGAATAACCCCAGACCTCTCCCGCAAATCGATTAAGCACTTCATGCCCAAGTTGTTTCGTACCTGGTCCAGTTCCATCCAGCCGTTTTTGCTGTGCGCTGCACAGACATTTTGACTTTTTCTATTTGGGAAAATCATTGGAAGTAAACCAAAAACAGTTTTTTTGCTTTCTTACTAACGTTTTCATTTTTTTTACAAATCTTTCCCAAAATGTCGAGTCTGGAGAGCAAGCCGAGACCAACATTTTGTTTTCAAAATATCAGTCAAATCCGTCCTGCAAGTCAAACGTTATTAGCAATTCAATGTTCCTATGGTATTTGATACTCAACTATAGTGCGGCGGTCGCCGCAATGAAAAAAGCACAGGGAAATCTTTGGGTAATACAGACAGTCGAAAAGGCAGAATTGTGGACAATAAGACTTAGATCATTATTTAGCATTTCAGCAGAGTACAATAATGCTGGCAAATCACTACAGGATGATAGCGTATTATACAGCTGCATTGGCTAATTTGTTAACCAATTACAGCCTCATATGTAATGGGGAGAGACTTTAATTTACTGCTAACCCAAAAAGACCCAGACCCGGGCCTAATAGTGGCCTCTCCACATGGGGAAGCGACAGATGTAAAGGGCCTAGTCCAGAAATATTGAAACATTGGTATTGGTGATGTCTGGTGAAAGACAAACCCTAAGAGAGCATGGATGAAGTGTGCGTTCTTTTAGTAAAACAAAAACATTTGCATCAATAACAAAACAATAATCTGGGAGGCTTGGACCATCAGGACATGTGAATGAAATGTGATATACCCGTCCTCTTGACAGATTTTCAGGATCAATTTGACTTGGAGAATAAAGTCATTGTTAAATATGTTCTTTTGAGCAGCAATCAGGCTGATCGGCCATCTTGGGAAACAGGACCATGTCTCGGCCCTTCGTAGATCGCTTCACTGGCTTATGATGGAAGACCGTGTTAAATTCAAGATGGTCTGTTTGATGTATAGATGCTTTTATGATCTTGCACCAAAATATCTGAGTACCAGGATCCGCCGCCATGAGCCAACCAGAGATCTCCGTTCTGGAGATAAACTGTTGATGTTTATACCTCGGGCAAAACAGGTCTCTAAGGGCAACAGGAGGTTTTCCGTCTTTGGCCCTAAACTATGGAATCAGCTACCAGTTGAAATCCAGGCTTGTCCATCCTTGGAAGGCTTTAGAAAGCTGTTAAAAACCTTCCTATGCACATGAGCTAATGAGGTTTAGGTTACAGGCAACACTCTCACAGTCTAATTCTGAATCATAGTTACCATCTGCGCTGAAATGTAGTTAAGTCCCCTTGGTGCGTGTAAGAAATATCCAAAATCAAAATCAAATCTTCTCAGTAACAAAAACACATCCTGATTTACATGACACAACATGGAAAATCGTATCTCTTATAGCCCATCGACTTCTTCCCATTATTTTTCAACACCATGCAAGAAACCAGGCTCTTCAGACAACCCTTCCCTTATTGGACATTTTAAAAGAATCAAAAGGAGGACAATGTTCTGAACTTTCCTTGGAAAAGCGGGTGAAAACTGCAGAGTCTAGAGTAGCGAGAGCCAGCTTGCACTTGCAACTAGTTCTCTTGATCAGCGTATATGTATTGGATTACATAGGAATATATTTAAAAAAAACAATCCTTAAACTTCAAGAAACAGCGGCACTGGAAAAGTAAAAAAGAAGTAGGAAGTTTATTGGCATATGTTCTTAGAATGCTTTAGTATGTATTATTTTAAGGCTGAGATTGCCAGCTTTCAGGTGAACACCCTCACCTTCCTGTCACTCACCCGAGGCCAAAAACAGTAATCGCAACAGGCATCAGGAGTGGTGTGTTACACTCTATTTCAGGCTTCTCCTAAGTCATCGTAGCTGTAGACTTTGCCTGTTCAGACTCAGACTGTCTTTCAGGTTCCTTCTTCTCCCCATTCCTGCCTAATCCTTTCCTTACAGTACTTTCGATCCCACTCAGTTCTAGAAGAGCCTTAGCACAGCTATTCTCATACTCACCCTTCCTAGGCTTTCCCAGGGCTTCAGACGTCATCTTTCTCTTTTTACCCATTATTCCTGCATTCTCTGCTTAAAATGGGTACCCTTGTCCGCATGCCAACAGGTATGGTTTGTTCTGGAATATTGGCTGCATGTGGATTCCCCGCCCTATAAATGTCGGGTCCACCTTGGTCCCTTTATCGTGGAACTATTCTTAGACTTACCCCATCTTTTGTCCATTACTGCAGACCTGGTCCTTCTGAACATTACCACTAGGAATGCACTGTCTCTCCTGCCTCTAGTCAAAGTTCACTCTAGGTAGGCCTCTTGAATCCCAACAAATACAGGTACATATTGCTATGTTAATTTTAGAATCATACGTTGTCACATCAGGATATTTATCAAGATTTTGTTTTGTAGCTGGGGAGATTGAAAACT
Organism: Ambystoma mexicanum; assembly: GCF_040938575.1. NCBI lineage: Eukaryota > Metazoa > Chordata > Amphibia > Caudata > Ambystomatidae > Ambystoma > Ambystoma mexicanum. The sequence goes on along the minus strand of NC_090934.1, from coordinate 1,263,976,505 downwards.
GGGTGATTTCCTCCCTACGTTTCGTCATTACCCGTGGTTGGCTAGTGTGCACCCAAATTATCACTGCAAGCTGAGGAAAGGTCCCGGAACTGGCAGTGCAGCCCATCGCCAGCCTGACAGAGTTAATGTAATGTGTTTTTTGGTCACAAAACCCAATCTAGTACTGAACACAAAGAATACGCTGTTTGAAGGCATTGCTTTAAATATTGCTTACTTGTATGTGGTGTGGATTAGTGAAGCAATCTGAATTACCTTAAAAATAATTCTCAGACTATGGGAATCAATGGGTAGACCGAAAATAATAGATTGGACTTTGCCCATGATCGTGCACCCGGAACAGGACATATATCGAAAAAGGCTGTGTTTGATGCAAGATTTGCACAAGGATCAATCACACGACTTGACATCTGGTTGATTGTTTTCACAAATAAAGTGTGTTGTGTCAGAAGCTGCGGTGACTACTAACTGGAAAGTGAAAGCAGACACTTCTCGGAACTTGGTGCTTGACGTATGACCGTGCTGTTCCTGTTTGCTCAGTAAATTGAGACATTGCAGCTACAATGAAACAATCCTGCCAACACATGGCATAAGACGCATTGATTCTGCAACAGATGCCTATAGGTCTTCGGGGATTGTTGCGGCTCAGTTCGTAATTGAACCCTCCTTTGGTAGAGCTTGGAGGAGAAGGAAATGGTACAGAAAGACCTGTTCTGAAAATTGGTGAAATTGGTTATGGCATAATATCCATTTCACTAGCACTCAAACAAGGCATCTCAATCTACTGCTTTGCCATGAGATCAAGTTACCCTGCAGTGAGTCGTAAATACTAATAACGTGTTATCAAGATGCTAGGGTAAAGATCAAGTTGTAATTATGTGACAGTTTGGAGAATTCTGTCAAAGCTTGACGTTGGAAAAGAAAAGTCTTATGTCCATTCAAGATCAGTTTTGTCATCAATGTTGGCATTTGTTTTATTTTTTTGCATGACACTCTTCCGGCCTCACAGCCCTTTCACAGAGGTTTTAGGATGGGAAAATGGGGGAGATTTGGAGCGGATTAATCTCTGAGCTCTACGATTTAGTATGTTCATAAAAATGAAAGGCCTGTTGAGCTGTTTGAAACACTGCATGACGGTGAAGGGGCCCGAAGGACATGTTGGTCCAACGCGTTTGATGTACAGGTTAGTCTTGCATGCAGTGAAGAAAACCAAAAAATCTTCTTAACACCTATGGTGAGGGGGGAAGTGAATTGCAGAATTAAGACTCTTGTGGGTGAATTGAAGCCTTCCTATAGCACCATCTCTCCGGTGCTGAAATCCCTCCACTGGCTCCCTGTGACTGCAAGGATCAAATTCAAGACCCTTTGCATTGTTCACAAGGCTTTCTGGGGCCTGGGAGCCATCTACCTTCAACGCTGCCTACCTAAATACTGTCCCTCACGTGCCCTCTGCTCATCTACCTCCAACCTTCTGCGAGTGAGCAGGTTCTCCAAGCAGAGATTTGGTGGGAGATCCTTATCCTCAGCAGGGGCCTCCCTCTGGAATAACCTCCCTGCCGCCCTACGTCTTGAGATGGATCTTCTAAAATCCCGGAAACTCCTGAAGACCATCCTCTTCTCCTCTTCCTTCTCTATCCCTCTACCCTGCTAACCTAGTTCTCTGTCCTTTCCCTCTCTCCCTTCTATTCCTTACAACATGCTGACTGTCCACCTAGTGTACCTCAGAGTTTCACTGGTCCCCGGCACCCCCGCCAGCCCTCTCTCGCACTTGCCTCAGAGCCCTGCACCCCACACACACTCAACGCACTGAGAAATTAACCCATGAGAGTTGCTCTGTCTGCACTTACCCAGTCTCAACCGACTGGGTGCACTTGACCCTCCCCTCCCTGTGACCCTCTGTGCACTCGCTTGATCCGTAAGCACCATGCCAGGAGATCGTCTGTCTGTTTCTCCCCTAATTGTACTGTTAAAATTGTAGAATCACTGTCAGGCCTATTTGCTATATCCCATACTGTTAAATGTATTTTATGCACTTACTCTGCCTGTGCAGACTATTATCGTCTCAGATTTTAAAGGGCTCTGAGCGACTGTTGTTTTTTCCCTGTCTTCCCACCCTCCTTGAGTGCTTTGAAACATTCGCCTGTGTATAGGCGCTATATAAATAAACAATACCATACCATGGTATTGCAGTTGTCTAGGTGGGAGGCAGCCACTGCCAAGGAAAAATACTCTGTGGTATATAGTTAACCGTGGGGAAAAAGTTCTGCAGGAGTACACAGCGGCGCACACTTCTGTGGATCTACGTTGAAATAAACGGGGAAAAACAAGCACATTTCTTTTAATCTAAGTTAGAAAATGTTTTTTGCACTTTTTTCTTTTTTAAATGCGGGGGACCTCCGCAGACCTCCTCTACATTCCCCCACTTTTTTATTCTCTATCTCAACCCACCATCTATTTCGAAAAAAGTGCATAATTACTGAAAAACTGCCATTAAAAAATATTCAGTGTTTTCGGCCTCGTTTTTGTATTCGTTCTTTTGACGTGATACCCACTGTTGTGCCTCAGGGGATGTCTCGGTTACTGTTTGGCTCTTTAATGCTCATGTAAACACCCGCAATGGCATAATTCATCGAAACAAGGTAACACATGTTGCCTTGCTTTGATGATTGATTTGGATTTGATTTGGAAGCAGCCTGCAGGGCTGGGCTGGGTATGGCTGGGCCCACAGCACAGTGGCACCGTTGCACACATTACGGTGCTTTCAACTTTGCAGGAAGCAACACATTTGTTGCACTTTGCAAAATTGAAAACTACTTGTTGTGCCTGGGGGCCGCTGGAACAACAGACGGACCATTGGGTCAATGAAAAATAAATGCAGCTGCAGCATCCAGCGACACAGACTTCGTGCCGCCATGAGACTGTCACACCACATGAGTGGCTGAGGATATTTGGGCCTCTGTGCCTGCTGCTAGGGCATGCTTTTGGCCACGGGCTGCTCAGAGAGAGCCGCAGCCTGCGCACAGACATGAGGAGGGAGGACCAGGAGTCGGAGGAGGCCGCACAGGAGGACCACAGCAGCAGGTGTGTTTGTTCCAAGTGGGCCCGTTTTTGGACACGTCTGCGAGTTTGAATGACTTACTTCACAGTGCTGCTAGTAGTTTTGACCAACGTTACTGAACAAATATTCTTTAGAATGTACAATTTACAACACATTTCTACCAGAAACCATCCACTTGTGTACTCTCAGTCTTTCATAAAGGATACAATTGGCATTAGTGACTGTAGACCACTTTTACATTAGTGTAGTTTCGTTGTAGTTTCTAATCATATGGCGCTGGTGTCTCATGTCATAAACAATGGTTTCTTTCACTCTTCTGGGTGATGTAAGTAAAGTCCACAAGTTTACTTGAGTTTTATAACATGTATTTTATTACACCTGTATTCCATTCTGAAAGTGCTGACACGTGTTTCGACCAAAGACAGGTCTTTATCAAGGCTAACATCATCATATATATTCATAAGTTAACCGTACGTTCAGAGTAAGCACCTTTGTGTGACATGTGCAGTGTTATCAGTGAATTTGTGTATTAGTGAAAATTCATTGTTACACATTTTGTTAATGTGCAATTGTTGATACCAGGAATTGTTAAGTTTAAAACAGGCATTATCATTTGGTTTGGTGTCCCCATACATTTAACCAATCAATGTCGGCGTGTGTCTAAGCATGGTTCGTAGGTGCCTGGGTTGTGGTTATCGTGGTGGAATGTGATAGGAAGAGCTAACAGTATGCTAGGCAACTGCTTAGCTTTGAATGTCTCAAAGCTAAGCAGTTGCCTAGCATCCTTTTAACTCTTCCTATCACATTTCACCACGACAACCACAACCCAGGCACCTACAAACCATGCTTAGACACACGCCGACATTATGTCTCAAAGCTAAGCAGTTGCCTAGCATACTTTTAGCTCTTCCTATCACATTTCACCACAATGACGACCACAACCCAGGAACCTACGAACCATGCTTAGACACACGCCGATATTCATTTTCATATTAATTCTACTCAACACAAGGAACCAATTGACTTATTCCCTTATTCCCAACAGATGTACCCAACAGGGAGCACAGGGCCAACCGGTCTCCTTTAGCCTTCCACACCCTCCCTTTGGACTAGAGTATAAAGCCTCTACAAGCATCTCTCACAAACCCAGAATCTACCTTTCTAGGTGAGCATGCCCACCCCTTTTGCTTATGCAGACTTCCTACCTTTAGATCTAAGCGCGAATACCACTGCTCCTAACACAGCTAACCCATTCTCCTCTACTCTCCCTTCCCTTGTGCTAACCCTTTCTTTCTGCCATCCATAGTTACAACTTACTATGCATGAATATATGTCTCTCAACTAATTTGTAACTAATCGTTAAACCAATGTCTTTTTCTTGATGATTATGTGCTAACTATAACCAACTGTGAAAATCTTGCCTATGATTGGCTTAATGTATGGGGACACCAAACCAAATGATAACACCTGTTTTAAACTTAACAATTCCTGGTATCAGGGGGGGCGTGGCTAACTGGCCATGTAGCAGGGCGTGCCTGTTGGGAGCTGCTCCAATATCCGACATTGATCCGAATATACACATGCTGAAAACGACCATCCTACCTCAATAATTGAAGCACAGGCCTGTGAACAGAGCCTCTGCCACTGCTAGAAATATGGAGCTGAGCGTGTGAGCAACAACAGAGTAACGAGAGATGGAACATTCGGCGATCCTGACATTTTGTTTCCAATATGGCCGACAACAATGGGCGAGCGGCCGCGGACGCGATCCATAAGAACAAAGAGCATGTCACGTGAACCAAGACACATTGTTGCCTAGAATCGGATTGCATACTGAACAGGGGGCTGCGACTGGATGTGCAGCCGCGCCGCCTGAAAAGAGCAGAAGTGCGCGCATGCTAGCACTGTGCCCGTGGAAGCCCGTGGAAGCCGAGCATATAGAGGGTGGGGGCCGGTGACCGGAGTCTGCGTGGCCCCCTCCAACAGCATGAGAATACAGGCGAGCGGCACCCTGCTACCTGCGAATGTGGGCGCAGTGCGTGCGCCGCGTGAGAAAGACAGAGGCGCGGCTAAGGGCCGGAGCACCAGACAGCGGCCGTGTGATTTGAAGAGCAGAGGCCCGAGGAATGGGTGTCGGTCTGCCTGGGAAGCGGGTACCAACACCCGCTACAGTGCTAAGACCTGCCGGTCCAGTGGAGCTGAGCATCGGGTCGCGCACAATAGAGCTGCACGGCCGAATACATTTCCTTTGTCCTTTTGGTGCGACGCATGGGGGAGGGGCCGCCATCCTCGCTTGAGGCATTGCACGTAACGGTGCCTATGGGACGAGGAACGGCGGCCTGCTGCCACGAATAACGATAATAATAAAAAAGTACCTAAAGGAAACGAAAAGCAGATCGGTTTCACTGGTACATTCTTTCCTCCTCACGGCAAGCCAGCTGGAGGGGAGACACTCGTAATGAAGCACTGTGTGAATGAAAGGTAGCTGCCTTTGGTGTTGCTATAGAAGAGACCCGAAGCCTAAGGTCAGGCAGCAAATACAACAACTATTGGGCATGAGAGGTGCCCACTGAAGCGCCGACTGTAGGCGGATTGCAGGGGAAAAAAGGGAGCTTCCTGCATCAATCGAGGTGCGACAGCAGGGTAGCCGTGCCACATGAGCCCCGCGGCGCCGGGGGAAGGTGGATAACCTGCACAACATAGAGGTTGTACCCCAAAAGCACAATCTGATAGGCGCAAGATGTGGAATCATGTGGGAGGACGCAACCCACTCATGAGAGCACCCTGATCTAATAACCGAAGCCGGCAGTGCCCTGCAAAAGTCAAAGTGGAACACTAGCCCTGAATCACAAGATGACTGGACGAGTGATCAAAGGCAAGAGCAAGCAAGCTACGATGGAGGCGTTTGCCACGGCGCAGCAGTCTCCAGCCATATTGGCGACAGTGGGCGCAGGTGGATCCGTGGGAAGCCCACTTGGGACTGACAATCACCAGATACTGGCCGCCATAACAGAACTAAAGGACTCCTGGGGGATAGCAATGGCGGACTTAAGGACCTCCCTAGAGGCCAAGATCGATGCAGTGGGGATAGATGTCAACTTGCTACGACAGGATGTCAGGGCGCTGGTGGACAGAACAAGTACCCTGGAAAGTGCGGTCAAAACTAACACTACCACCCGCACTGACAATGCAAAAGAAGTCCATATATTAAAACAACAAGTGGCTAACCTGGAGAACCGTGCGGTGGAGGCGGAAGGGAGAGCGAGGAGGAACAACATTCGAGTGGTTGGCCTGCCGGAAGGTGAGGAAGGGCAGGATCCTACAGACTATGTGGAGAACATGATCCTGCAGGAAATAGGCGCTGACAAACTCTCACAAGGTTTCACGGTGGAACGTGCACATAGAGCCCTCACGAGGAAACCAAAGCCCGGAGCGCCTCCCCGCGCAATAATCGCTGAGATTTTAAACTATAAAGACCATGAGAAGATCTTGGAGTATTTCAGGAAGGGGGGGAATGATAGACAGGCCCTTCGGCCACCATCACTGCGTATCCGGATTATATGATGCTAGTCCAGAGGCAGAGATATAGCTATGTAGCGTTGAAGAGACGGTTGCGTGCGGCTGGCATCAAATACATGCTTCTGTACCCTGCGAGATTGAAAATACTACACAAGAGTCGAATGTTTTTTTTGATACCCCAGAGGAGGCTACTGCATGGCTAGACCAGCAGGGTTGGCCGGAACAGGATGCTGCACAGACTCAAGGAGAACAAGATAAGTGACTGGAACAATTCATGCATACTAGTATATCACACTAGGGGATATCTAAGCAGAGGCTCTATAGAAACGTTACAGGATGGGTAGAGATGAGTATTGAGGACACCAGATTCGGATGTCCTTGATCCTAACGAATGGCATTGGACTGGAATAAAGAACCTTGATTATATGGGTAAATTAGATACTAGTGTGTGTCTGGATTGTGGCAAATGGGAGCAGTGGGACACAGGGGCCTAACCCCCCAATAGAAGTAGAAGGATAGTCATTAGGGCTACCTCACCCTGCTGAGCTTCGAGTACAGGCTATTTCCAGAAAGAGCTAGATGTGGGGGTGCCTGAGATCCAGGGATGGAGCTGGGCAACTGTTTGGGGGGGGTGAAGTTGGGGAAGGGAAGGGTGGTGGGAGGGAGAGGGGAAGGGGTGTTTGGGGTGTTTGTAGTTAAGGGTAGTTTGAGTTGGGGTACGAGCCTATATAGACAGATACAAGGAGGAGTGTTGGTCCGCACTGGTGGGAGGAGAACGGGAACTCTAACAGGCCATGGGGGACCTTAAAATAATCACATGGAATGTTAGGGGCCTCAATAATTACTTAAAGAGAAACAAAGTTATGCTGTATCTGCGCAGGCAAAAGATAGATATTGCATTGCTACAAGAGACTCACCTGACACGGGAAAAGCTGGAAACTTTTGTGAAAAAATGGAAAGGGCTTGTGGCGGGCTCAACTTACTCTGCCTATGCTAGGGGAGTGCTCTCCTGGGTGGCTCTGCATGTCCCATTTCTCGTGTTGCAAATAACCACGGAGCCAGATGGGAGGATGGTCATTCTGAGGGGGTTGGTGAAAAACAGGGAGGTAAGCATTGCGAATATATACGCCCCCAACCAGAAGACGACAACATACTATAAAACCCTGAATACTAACCTTAGCATGTGTATGGGGAGTGCGGTGATCTGGGGTGGGGATTTTAACTGTGTACTAAACCCAAAAGTAGACAGGTCAGATCGGAAGTTCGATAGACCTGCTCCAGCGGCAAGAGCGCTGCAGACATTGCTAGATGACTTTGGTCTGGCGGATGTGTGGAGAATGAAACACCCCCAAGAAAGACAGTACTCGCACTATTCTGCCCCACAACAATTACACACAAGGCTGGACTATGTCTTTGCCACGTCAGAAATAATTATGGAGACAGTGCAGGCAGAATTTAAAGCGAGAGTCCTCTCAGACCATTCGTCAGATCATTCAACCTTTGGTCATTAGCCCAAGGGCAAGGATTCCGACATGGCGCCTCCGAGCAGAAGCGCTTAGAGACCCCCTTTTTAGGGAAGAGATAAGGGAGGAAATGATACACTATTTTGAGGAGAATACGGGTAGTGTAGACTCAGCGGGTACACTATGGGAAGCTTTCAAAGTGGTGATGCGGGGCGTAGCCATAGCAAAATCTAAAATCTTGCAAAGGGGGGCCTTGGCTGATCTGCACGAAGCAGAAAGGAAATTGGAAAAGGCGCTGAGGGGGAAAGGTGATACGGAAAGAGACATGGAGCTGATACTTAAATTACAGCAGACATGTACAGAGCAATGGGATAGATTGTGTAACCTTAATTACAAACGATATATAGAGAGACAACATGAGGGAGGAGATAAAACAGGAAGGCTCTTGGCATGGTTATATAAAAGCGAGATACCGAGGCCCACCATTAGGACAATTACAGGAGAAGATGGCAGTGTAGCAGACACCCAAGAGGGAGTTAATCAGGAGTTTGTAAATTATTACAGGGAATTATACAGGGATGAGGAGGGAAGCAGTTATGAAGAAATAGCAGAAACACTAGAAGACATAGGTCTGCCCACAATAAGTGCGGAAGAAAGAGAGGAACTAGATGCACCGATCACCTTGGAGGAGTTAGAAGAAGTGGTGAGACAGCTCCCCACTAGTAAGACCCCAGGGGCGGACGGGTTCCCAAGTGAATTTTATAAAGAGTATAAAGCAGAGGTACTCCCCACGATGTTAGATATGTTAAACAAAGCGTTTGAGATGGGGCGACTGCCAGAGTCACTTAGAGAGGCGATTATTATACCGCTTCCCAAACCTAACAAGCCTGAGCATAGCTGTGGCTCCTATAGACCATTGTCAATGCTGAACCAGGATAGCAAGATATTGTCGGCTGTCTTGGCTAGCAGACTGAGGAGATTTATCGGTAAACTAATACACCCGGATCAGACTGGCTATGTCCCGAACAGGAACATAACTCATAATCACAGACGACTCCATCGGATTGTTGAATGGCGGAGCAATAATGAGAGTGAAATGGCAATAGTGTCCCTAGACGCTGTGAAGGCCTTCGATTCTGTTAAATGGCCATGGCTGCTGGCGGCCCTGGCGAGTTATGGTATGGGGCCTGCATATGTGAGATGGGCAAAGATGTTATATAGTGAACCACTGGCCAGGGTCAAGACAGGAGCAGTGATTTTCGAGAAATGGCAATTAGGCAGAGGTACCAGACAGGGGTGCCCATGGTCCCCTATGCTGTACATGTTAGCCCTGGAGCCTTTGGCGATATACCTCAGACAACAATATGACACTATAGGCATCGAGGTGGGAGGGGAGCGACACTTGATCTCCTTGTATGCGGATGACTTGCTACTGTACCTAAGGCACCCGGAGGAGAATCTTCAGTATATCCTAGAAGTGATGGATAGATATGCGGAGTTGTCAGGCATAGCGGTGAACCCTCAGAAATCCATTATTTTCCCGCTGGGTGGTTACAGAGGGATCCCGGTCAGGCGGCTTCCGGTGCTGCAAACCCCTTGGGCGGTTGGTACTTTTCGGTACCTTGGGATAGATGTGTACCACACGGTGGAGGAAGAACATAGGCATAATACCGAGGTAGCCATAGTGAAAATTGAGAAGAGTATGAAATTGTGGGCGAAGTTGCCCTTGGCAATGATGGGATGTGGGGCAATGCTTAAAATGGTGGTCCTGCCCAGGCTCCTGCATTATTTCAGGAACATTCCGTACCTGATACCCAAGAAGTTTTTCACCAAACTAAACGGCATATGCAGAGACTTCCTGTGGCATGGCACCAGAAATAGAGTGGCACTGTGGAAGCTGCAGAACCTTTATGAGAGAGGGGGAATAAAATTGCCTAACTATGAGGTCTATTACGTGGCAAGCCAATTGCAGTATGTCGCCAAATGGCTCTCACGTGAAGTGACCCCCGAATCCAGGCTGTTTGGGGCAGATTGTTCCCCATTTTACTTAAAGGAGGTGATTTGGCTGCCCAAGACAGAATTGAAAACGCGCCCTAAAATGATGATGCTTGGGTGGAGAATGTGGCGCCGAGCGTGCCAGATGATGGGAAACCCAGTCCCATGCTCCCCGCAGATACCGTTGGTTGCGCTAGCCGGGGGAGATGTGCAGCTGCGGATGACGATCAGGAACCACTGGGAACTGGTGGGGTTGGTAACAATGGGAGATGTCTGGAGGGAGGGAATCATCATACATTTTGAAGAACTAGTGGAGGAGATGGAGTTACAAGTGGGTCAATACATTACTTATCATAGAATGGTACAGAAGTTTAAAGGAAACTTGGCCTGAAACAGCACTGGTAGAAGAACCAGAAGTTACTATAGATATGATATACAACACAGCGGAGGGTGGGCATGAGATCTCCAGATTGTATGAGATTGTATGAGATGATGATGTCCAAGGTTGGAAAGGAACTAATGCAACTGAGGCTAGACTGGGAAGCGGAAGTAGGAGCCCCGATGAAGGACGGGATGTGGGAGCGTGCCCTGGGTTATCATAAAAAGGTATCAAGAAACGCTAGATTAAAACAGATACAACTATATATTACGCACAGGGCATACATGACACCCCTGAAGATATCGAGGTTTGAAGGGGCCGGGAGACAGACATGTCCTAAATGCGACAAAGAACAGGCTGATATGGTGCATATGTTCTGGTCCTGCCCGGTGATTGAGCGCTTCAGGAGGGACATAGAGAGGAAACTAGCGGATAAGGGGGTCAATATTGTCATAGACTCAGCCTGGGCCTGCTTGCTTGGGGGCTTCCCCAGACCGCAGAAACTTCGACATGTCAATAAACTGAAGGATTTAGCATATGTGCTGGCAAAGAGAAGGATTGCCATGGGATGGAAGGCTTGTCATAGGCCACGGGTAGAGATATGGTGGAAGGAGTTGCAAAAGTGGGCGGAAGCGAAGACCATGGTATGGCAGGATGCAATCAACATAGGGGGAGAGGAAGAGGTGGGAACCCTGATGGCATGGAAATTGTTGATAGCGGAACTGTTCAGAACGTTACAAGATCTGACAGAATCCACTGGAAATGAGACTCCACCACACGGTGCGAATATGGAGTGAATGGTACAATTAGGCTCGTAAAGGGGGGTGGGATAAGGGGAGCAGTGACTGAAATTGTGCAACGAAAATGCTGTGTGTTTGGTTTGTATTGTTTTGTTTGTTGAATATGCAATAAAAACTGTTTTTTAAAAAAAACACAATTCCGGGTATCAACAATTTTCACCAGTACACAAATACACTTATAACACTGCACATGTCACACAACAGTGGTTACTCTGCGCGTACAGTAAACATATGGATATATATGATGATGTCAGCCTTGATAAAGACCTGTCTTTGGTCGTAACACGTGTCAGCACTTTCTGAATGGAATAAAAGTGTAATAAAATACAAACTTTAAAACTCAAGCAAACTTGTGGACTTTACCTACATCACCCAAAAGAGTGAAATAAACCATTGTTTATGACCTGAGACACCAGCAATATAGGAGTAGTAACTACAACAAAACTACATTTACCTATATCCAGGTCACCAAGCGCGCGGGCCCAACAGTTTCTACCGAAGGGCTGCAGGTGCAATAAGAATCTAACTATTGGACAGCGAGCAAGGCACAGCAACCACTGGTTCCTAGTGCTCAAACTCCCCCTCTGAACTTTTACATTAGTGCCCGAGCCCAATGTATGCCCGAGACCGACCCTGCTGGCATCACGTCATGGAACAGCACACAGACACTGGAGTGCACGCTGACAACACCTACACTTCAGGCACCACTGTACACTGAGACAGCAGCAATTTACATTGACAACTCTGCACATACAGCCAGCGCACATTGACAACAGTGCTGCAGCCATCAACCCCTTAGTCATACATCTAGAAATAGAGTGTATGCAAGCAGTAAAAAACTGTAGCTGGGCACCAGTGAGGAAGGCCAAAGCTGCAGAGATTCATAGATTCTTCATTGTCTCATGTTGCCAACATTTCGTATCACAGAAGGAATGTGTCCTACAAGGCCACAATGGGGTTGAGAGCTCCCAGTGAAAAGCGATCCCACGAGAAGGAGGGCACGGGCCTCCAAACCTTCCTGTCCCAGCTCTAAGTAATAGCACCCGAAAGCCCCAGCCCCAAGACCCCCGGCATTCCAAGGTACCAGTCAGCCCCAGACCACCAACCATAAACCTGTCAGGCCCCCAATCAATCAGAAAATATCTGAAACCAAGAATCAGCTGCCCTCACCATAGGTTGCAGAATTTGTGTTGCGAGATGCCAGGAGGGATAAAACAACATAGCTAAATCAAGGTTGGGGCACTTTGGTCAGGCGCCAATGTGACTGGAATCGAGCTGTAGTTTTTTTTAGAAGCAATGGCCTCAAAGTATCCTCTTAGCCCATGTCTGCAGTACCAGCTGCACATCAGTTATGAGGTAGAGCTTGTATTGTTTTTTTTCCGCATTATTGCCTATCAGTGGTAGCTTCATGCCCAAAGGCGTGAAAGGAAGAACCCATGCGGAAGAAGATGGACAGAAGGGGTTGGGACCAATGGCCTGGCATCCCTTATGGAGCAGGTAGCCTATGTATAGGGCCTCGACCAACCAGCCACGTGGGTTTGCACTGCATGTAAGTTACATCACTGATGACCCTGTCTGCCTTCATAAAGTGTTGTTTGTGTTGATTTTGGCAGACTGTTCCATGGCAGCAGAGTTCTTTGCTGGCGCATTTCTATTTTTGTGGAAATAAAAATGTGTTTTTCTTGCAAGAGGTGTGCTGTGCTTTTTTCCCTGGTGTATTGTATTTTTTCTGGTGTGAGCGTTGAGGGGCTTCTCTACAGTGGCAAGGTGTTTCCAGGAATTCGATCGAATATCCTTCGGCCACTGTTGATAACACCCACTGATCTGATGTTATGCCCTCCCCTGCATGGGCAAAATTAGTAATGCAACCCCTACTGGAGGGGAAGCATGGGAAGGGACCTGTACTGATATGTCATTTGCTGAAAGGGGTAGTGGAGCCTCTCGTGGCTGTACTTCTGCCCGACCCTTGCATCGCCTAAAACCTCTTTGCTGTGGGATTTGAAATGAGGAAGCTTGGCTATGAGAATTGTACCACGGAGAGGAGGTTGACACAAACCCTGACTGCGCTGACCTTGCAAACACTTGGCTTCGAAAGGAATACCTGGTATTAAACACACTGCATTGAACATAAGGTTTATTAGTAATCTGACCTAAGGTTTCCAAGGTCTTGTGTTCTTTTTTAGCATTTCTAGTGCATCATCCACCAACTTGCCAAACAGAACAGAGTCTTCTATAGACATGTTGATGAGGGTGGTCTGTGTCTCAGCCTTGAAACCCGAATTGCGAAGACAGGAATTGGATTTCAGCAGAGTACTCTCTGCTATAATTCTGCCTGCAGTGTCAGCAGAATCTAGGGTGTTTTTAAGGATGTTCTGGGCCACCTGTTTCCCCTCTTTAACAATATGAAGTAATTGTGGCTTAATTGGTTCAGGTACCGAATATAAATGGTTTTGAACTGAGTCCCATTTGCACTGTTGTAACTGGAGAACGAATGCGAACAGAGAAAGCTGCAGATGTGGCTACTCTGTTCCCAAGGGCGTAAAGCCTTTTACACTCTTTATCAGGTGGTGCTTCCACGAGAATCCAGCTTAACATGGCCCCTAATAAAAAGAGGGTCTGTTGGGGTGGGTTCAAAAACGTTTTTTACCCCAGGGTTAAATGTACGTGTAAGAGACAGTGGCCCTCATTACGACCCTGGCGGAAAGCAACTGACCTGACCGCCATAGCGTAAATAGCGTTTCCGCCATTGCACGACGGAGTAAAGTGCGGCTAATTCTGACCCATCGGGCACGAGCACTACGCCATGGCGGAAGTGCAAAGTCCGCGATGGCGGAAATGTCCCCAAAACGCCCCTCACCACCGTCGTACGGCGACCTAGGTGCAATTCCGCCAGCGGTCACCGTAATGAGCGGCAATCGGAAAATACGGTGACCGTAAATATACGGAAACGGAAGCAAAAACATGGTCCCGGAACGGGAAACAGCACGCCGTACACCTATAAAATCAGAATTTCCACACAACCATTAAAAATACTACCCTGAGACACATCCCAACCCGTCATCCACCCTAGTGAAACCAAAAACAATGGGAAAAGTAGCGAAAAAAGCGTGCGACCGCAAGCGGCAGGTCCACTTCTCCCGTGAGGAACTCACGGTGCTCACAGAGACCCTCCAGGAGAATGCTGCCGTCGTCTTCTCGACGCAAATGACCAGGACGGCACTTGCGAACAAGAAGGCCATATGGGCCCTGGTGGCACAGCAGGTAAGTGCGGTGGGGACCGCACCCCGCAACCCACAGCAATGCCGAAAGCGATGGGACGACTTGCGGATACGCGTACGGAGCATACTATCCGCCAACCGTAACATTGCCACAGCTACCGGGGGAGGATCGGAATCACCCATCAAGTTGACCCCCTGGGAAGAAATCTGTGCCTCCACCATTGGAATGGAGACCATAGAGGGAGTCGGAGGGATGGAGAAAGGAGTGCAGACATCCGAAGAATCAGGTCGGTGTCCCAAATAAAACAATGCTAAAACCACAATGTCCAATCATGTGAAGTACCATGTGTCCACATAGTGCAACAGAAACACATGTCCAGGAGAACGTCCACATACATTGGCCTGATAGCGCACATTAAAAGTCACATTAAATAAATAATTAAAATTCCTAAAAACACCCTCTACACGTGCAGCAGGCACCCCCTAACTGCAGGCTGCAAAACAACTGCATCCTCAATCCACACAAAAATGAGACCACCTCCAAGGCCCTGACCCAAATCACCCTCAGGTACCACCCCAATGCATGTGATACATTGCCATTCCAATTTCCACAGACCCATTAATAACGCTCGCCCTCCTTTACTCCACCACAGGGTCCGATTCAAACGACGAGCTCCAGGACACCCCTACCAGCACACCTGCAAAGAGGGCCAAGACCAACGGCCAAAGACCCTCCACCTCAGCTGCACGGATCAAGACACGGCAGCAGCACAAATCAAGTGGCAGCACACAGGAGGGGACTTCAACAGGCACCCCAGCACCCAGCATGGCCACAACAGCACCACCACAGGCCCACCCAATGGATGCCACAGAAGGCACTGCTTCTGGTGGCAGCAGCACCATAGGTGACACTGCATTAATGGCAGCATGCTCCGACACAGAAAACGGTGATGTCGATGTAGGATCCATCCATGACCTGTCTCAATCCCCCTGTTTGTTTCATCCCGTACACCATGAGGATACCACGCAGGGGCACCCACAAGACGACGACTGGCCATCCCCCACAAGCCCTGTGTCAAGGCAACATGAGGTGATCAGCCCCTCTGTGACACCACCGCAAATGTCCATGGCCCAGCAGAGGCAACAGTCCCTCGACCAGGTGATCGTGCAACAGCAGCAACTGGCCACGCTCCTCAAGGACCATGCTGATGAATGTGGGGGTACTAAGGCAGCCATAGAAACATGTACAGAGACACTAAGGGCACAAATGGAGAGAAGCACCGAGAGCCTGAGAGTACAAATGGAGAGAAGCACCGAGAGCCTGAGAGTACAAATGGAGGGAAGCACCGAGAGCCTGAGGGGGGAACTGCATGCGACGTCCAAAGACGTATGTGCTGAACTTGCCGCTGTGCGCCGTGTGCTCACTGAGCTCTCACAAACCCTTAGGGACATGCATGGACGTGAGCAGGCAGAGACATCATCCGTTGCAAGTTCCGTCCAGGGCAGCCCCCAACGCAGATCTGGGAGGAACCTGCGCTCCACAGGCAGGGGTGCCCCTGATACCCGGAGAGGGGGCTTGCAATAGCGTCTGCCCACTGACAATGAGCATCTTTGGACACTGGTGTTCGGGGGGGAGGTAGGAGGGTGGAGGGGGTGTGTTGGGCTTACTTGGGTGGCGGGTCGATGGGGTGTGTAACATAATTTCACATATGCGATAAACATTTCACTATCATCCAATGAGATGTGTGGACATTGAACTTTGTGTACGAGGCCATTATAGGCGTACAGTCCATATTGTGCATGTTCCAGACACACACAGTGCCACAAGTCCCGTGTCCATGTATCAGCCACCAGGCGTGAGTGCTAGAAGCATGAATCTATGATAATCTGACGAATTTCACGGCCCTCCTGTGCCTCGCGGACTCCTTGAGGTGCTGCCACATCCCCACCCTCATCATGACCATATTCAGGTGCTTGCAGTTCTGCGTCAGGGGGCATGGGCACATTTCTACGTACGCACATGTTGTGTAGCATGACACATGCCATGACCATCTTTGCAACCTTCTCATGGCGGTACAGGAGTGCCCCGCCAGACCTGCTGAGGCAGCGGAAACGACCCTTCAGTAGGCCGAATGCCTGTTCTATGACTACACGGGTACGTGAGTGGGCATGGTTGTAGTCCTCCTCATGCTGGTTCTGTGGGTTCCGGAGTGGTGTAAGGAGCCATCTCTTCAGTGGATACCCGGCATCACCTGTATGTGGACAATAAAGGATGTTTGAGGAATGCCATTGCTACGTAAGCACCCCCCCCTTCCTGCCAGGTCATTGCCGCATCACATACCCCACATTATCATGCATGAAATGAGACTCACCGAGTAGCCAGGATCTGTTCCCTGCGTGTCGCTCCATGTAGCGTGGTATTGTAGAGTTCCGTAAGACCATGGAATCATGGGTTGATCCAGGAAATCGGGCACAACAATGTGTAATGATCCTGTTGGAGTCACACACCATTTGTACATTAAGAGAATGATATTGTTTTCGGTTGCGGTACTGGGCCTCCATGGCATGTGGGACAACCAATTCCACATGGGTGCAGTCGATGGCACCAATGCAACCCGGTATGCCGGCAAGTGCATGGAATCCCACTTTTGTGTTTGTAATCTCCTGCTCCGAGCGTGGTAAAGAGATGTAGTCGTCTGCGTGCTTCAGGAGGGCATCGAGCACTTGCAATAGTGTCCGTGACAACAGTGGCTGTGAAATGCCATGCAACTGTCCGACTGTGTGCTGGTAGGAGCATGTGGCCAGGAAGTGGAGTACAGACACCACCTTCAGTAGGGGTGGGATGGCGGTTGGGCTATCTATCATGCTGACAAGGTCAGCGTGTGTCATGTCCACAATGGCGGTTATGGTGTCCCGGTCCAAACGGTAGAGGGTGTGGATCTGCTCATCAGTGAGGTTGAACGGATGTGCTCGGAGGCGTGGGATTGCGGGCTGCCTGCGTCGTGGTAGTGGCTGTGCTGGTGGGCCTTGCTGGCCCTGCCTTGCCCTCCTCCTCCTCCTGCGTCTCCTCTGTGCGGCCGGTTGTTGTAGTAGTTGGTGTTCGTCTTCTTCTTGAAGTTGGAGTACTTGCAGTGCTATCAGGTCCCCCAGGGCCAACATCGCTAGTCCTGCCGGTAGCATTTTGGAGTGGGTGTGGTTGTGGGAGGGGGTTGGGTGTGCAATTTATGTGTTTTCAAGCTGTATAGCCTCCACCTGTGGTGATTCATTCCACCTGTGCAAGCTGCAATCCCCTTTGGGCGAGCACGTCCCGCACACAACGCTGCAATTCGACGCATGGCATCTTGCTATTACAATCATGTATTTCATACCGATGGAAGTGAGATATTGGTTCATATGTTCATTATGCTATGGTCCCATTGTTTCACATACTATTTTTGCAGTCGCGAACAAACTTGTGAAGGGTCAGTGGAATGTAGTACTCGATTAACGGTGGACCCTCATGCAGCACTGTACCGCGGTTCACCGACGGGCGGGGCGTCCCATTTGTGAGTGAAGCCAGTTGCCATTTTCACACACTGCCGCACTACATGGATGAATTTGTGATTTCATGCGGTCACAGATGCATTTTCGACGTGATGTTGCAAATGAGGAATTCGAAGGACAGCGCTTTCGGTTTCCAGCTAGCGGCGAGGAGACGCCCACAGGTCTGACTGCAGATATAAAGTTCTATTGTTTAATGTCCTTGGGACAGGGGCCATGGCGAGAATGCAATGATTGATATGAATAGTATGGGATGCGCAATAGCGTAGTGGAGGATAAGGCAGGACGTTCCCAAATACATGTTACTTCACAACACTAGAATTCCGGCCTGGAGCACAGAGGATTTTGCAGACTGCATTACGCACAGACTCAATGGAAGTTTCACATGTTATGTGAGTAAATAATCAGGCGTTTTCATACAGGGATGAGGGAATGATGTATGGATGCATGGACAGATGATTTAATAGAGAGTCTGCCATGTACATGGCTTTTTGGAATCTATCCACTTCCCCTGCGCTATGTGATGCAGGGCTGCCATAGTGGGACCATCGTCTATCTGCCCTTGTTGAACCCTCCCTGTCTCGACGCGCCTTCGGACACTTGTGTCTATGCACGTTACTAATCCCATCTAATGGATTCTGTTTTAACAGACGCATGCACACAAACACTCGTTTGTAATAGTGTTTTCACCTCGATTTATATAGTTATGATTCGCAAGTGATTTTTGTGTGCGATTGATCCTTTTGAGTGGGCTAGCATGCATATGGCTGTGGTTTAGTGTGATCATTGAAGTGAGTAATTCAAATTGAGTTCTGATGCCCATACTATTCTTTTTCATTTCATTTGGGTGACAGGTATCTCCTCCCCTTTTGCCGCTGCCATCTGTATGCCACTCCTGCAGATGGCTTTTACTCCCGACACCTGCTGCTTCGTGTTAATCAGTGGAGCACCATTACGATCTTGTGGGACGATCGCCAATGGCCCACATGCCCTTACGCAGTACTAGTGGCTAGGAGCAACATTTCGACCTTTCAGCTGGACTAGTGCCTACCTAATGGGACGGCCCTGCGGTTCTAGGCGCTTCCATGTTGCCTTTTTGAATGTGAATGTAGCCCCTGTGTACCATGAAGGAACAGGGCGTCACAAAAGAAGAAGCTGGTCATTTATTGCGGATGCAGCCCACAATAATTAAATATATTTTGGAGTTCATGACCTAATGGCTGTATGGGCCTGGTGATTTTGTTGTGCATTAAATTTTGATTGTGATATTGACCGTGTAGCGTTATTCTTTGCAAGTAATGTAGCATATTCCTATTTGTGGAGCGATGTATTGTGAGAAGATCTGCTTTGGGTTCCGGCTTCTGAGTATAGTTGCGTGGTACTGTACTGGGCGCGTTTGCCTACGAAGCCCAGTGAGGTCAGGGATAGGGCCTGCCATTATGACTATTTTAATGATGTCATGCTCATGGGAGGGGGATTAGCTTTTGTGTAACAGATGCCGGTCAGCCAGGTGGATTGGTGGAATTATGCGATTATCAGAAAATGGCTGGTCACAGGTGCCTGTGTTTGCGTGCGTTTCTAGGAGGGAGACTGAGGTCATGTCCATTGGAATGGCTTCTGTATTCGTGCCATCTGTGCCCTGCAGCTCCCATTGGCCCCTCTTGAGATGAGCCTGGCTGCTCAGTCACTCTGCCAACTTGTGTGGTACATGCTTATGCTGATGGTTGGTTTGTTTACTGGCAGGAGTACAGGGCTGATGCAGTCTCACTCAGGATACTGCTTTGAATGTTGCCTTACACTGGTGTCAAGCGATGGGGGGCCTGTTTTTGTTTGTCTCAGTTTTCAGTTCATGTTGCTGTACTTGAAGCTTCACATGCCTGTGCTGCATCAGTACGGCAATGGTGCCATGGCTAATATGGATGGCCACTCACATGGCACTTGGAGCCCCTACATTCATTTGTTCGTTGGCATGCATGGGTGACTTGTACATTTCACTGGTTGCATTGTGTGACTTCATTAAACCTACGAGGAGTTGTGCAATGTGGCCAGGGAGTGGTGTACAGGCACTCTGTAGGGCCTTTTACGGTTGGTTCGCGATGCCGTACTTCTCACCATGGCGGAATGGTACTTTCCGCCATGCTTGATGGCGTTAGGTACATGTCCGCTAGGGTCAGAATTCCTGTACCGTTGCGCCATGGTGGTAATTACGGTTTCGCTTGGCGCGCGTGCGCGTACTTGGTGCAGTTAGCGTTGGCGTTCATTACGTGTCGCTAATGGCATCGTACTTTACGGTGACGGGTCATAATCGCACCGAGCGCTATTCGATGGCGGTATTGCATTTCCGCCATCGTTTTTCGATTTCCGCCAGGGTCGTAATGAGGGCCAGTGTAGTTACTGATGATTTAATTCTCTTCTTAATGGACTGAGGCAATGGTATACATTGACTGACTGTTTTTTTCTCATTTAAAATAACATCCACAAAGTCTGTGTCCTCAATAGACTCTTCGGTTTGTATTTTAAAAAGATTAACTGCTTTATTAAGTAGATCATTGAATACTCTTTATCAAGTGGTGCTTCAATATTAGATAACGGACACCTGCCTGTTTTCTTGCAGTAGTAACAAGAGAATCCGGCTTAACTGGGCCCCTAACTAAAAGAGGGTCTATTGGGGTAGGTCCAAAAATGTTTTTTACCCCAGGGTTAACTGTACATGTAAGGGACAGTATAGTTAGTGAGGGTTTAATTCTCTTCTTAATGGACTGAAGCAATGGTATAGATTGACTGACTGCTTTTTTCTCAATATCATCCACAAAGTCTGTGTCCTCAACAGACTCTTCGGTTTGTATTTTAAAAAGATTAACTGCTTTATTAAGTAGATCATTGAATAAAAGTTGGTGGTCAGTTGGAGATGTGGATCCCGTTTCTGCAGTGATTTTGGGAGACAGTAAAATATTAACAGCTGTGTCGTCCGGGTCATAGTAGGTAGGATCACTAGGTTCATCAAACCATGTCCCCTGGTTATCGTCACCCTGATCGTGGTCATCATGATCACCCTGACGATCATGTAATATGTCATGTTGTGGTTGATCAGTTATACCAATGACGGTTTGAGCGGATGATGTGTATAATGTGTGTAACCTAGGAGACTATGCTGGGGGTTCTCCTTCTGCTAGTACAGACTTCTGTCTTACAGGGTCGCATTCCATAAAGGTTACAAAGGAGGAAACCTTGCCCATTGTCTCCTCAAAACGCTTCTTCGACCACAAACCTCCTCTGGTAGTTTCTACAAGTGGAAAAATTATAGCTTCTGGATCAACACTTTGCTTTTTCTTATGTAGAGAATGGGATAAAGGAGAGGTGGCCCTAGTAAACGTTGGGGTCTTTTGTGTAGAGGGTGTTATTGAAGGACTGGTAACAGGAATAGAAGCTAGGGTTTCTCTGGAGGGTTCCTGAGAGGTTTGTGTGTGTTTTCCTGTGTTAAAAAATTAATTTTTGGTGTTTTCAACAGATGTTTTCATGGGTGCAAAACATGTTCCATCAAAGGTTTTTGCACGGCAATCAGTGCCTGTTTTTCTTTACTGCCATGTGTTGGAAGCAAGAGCAGAAGTGCAGCGGGCTTATGACGCATGGAGTCAGAAGGCCTTGAAGTGCCTTCTGCTGCCATGGGGCCTTTTTTCGATGGCTCCGTCGAAGGATGGCTAGGGGATGTGTGTGTACGAGGCTTGTGCCCCCCGTAAAGAATGCGCTCATGTGTCTGTCGCCTGGTGTTGTCCCCATAGCAGTGCGCTGGGCCTGCCTACCGGGGTTGCGGACTGACACGCGGGAGTCTGTTAACTCCTCTTGAATGTCTTTGGTGTCTGAAACAGAGCCATAGCTGCCTTGGTCTTCCCCATCTGATGCAAAGGCGCCAGTGGGGGTTCCCGACTCGGGCCTGCATGGCGTAGTCCACCCACCATTTGGTGCGTCTTTTTTTGAGCATTTTGGGCCGAAAAAGCCCACACGA
This sequence comes from Ambystoma mexicanum, assembly GCF_040938575.1. Classification (NCBI taxonomy): domain Eukaryota; kingdom Metazoa; phylum Chordata; class Amphibia; order Caudata; family Ambystomatidae; genus Ambystoma; species Ambystoma mexicanum. Next base: position 1,263,954,533 of record NC_090934.1, on the reverse strand, counting down.
CACACAACGCCTCTCTGGATGGTCACGGGGAAGACAGTGGTTACACACTCTATGTGTGTCTTTCCACAGGAATTTCCTATTACACGAAAGGCAGAACTTTTAATTAATTTATTATTTTCAATAATTACATGTAAGACTAAAGGCAGTCATACAAATGTAGTAGAAAGAGGAAGAGAGAAGATGCATTCTCTAAGAGAAATTAATAATGTTCACTCCCCCCCACTCTCCCTATTTCAAGGCCGAAATCTGGTGTAGGCCAAAGCCAGTCGTCGAAACGTGGAAGAAATCGTAGAAGTCTTCAGTCAATGGTATTGAAAAACACTTGTAAAAACGTGCTTCGAGGATGTGTCCATCGAAAGACGCACGAAATTTGAGAATTAGCTTAATTAACAATATCAAAGTTGCAAAAGCTACAGACTCCGAGGAAGAGTGATCGACCACAATGGCGGAAAAAACTATCTGATGGATCTCAGCGCGAGAAGGACCATGGGTACAGTACATGTCACATTAGGGATAGTATCACAAACATGCCTAGTCGACGTACCTTTTCGAACCGAAAACAAGTCATGCAATATTCTGCACCTACCCCTAGATGGCGGTCTATGAAAAGCATGCGATTCTAAGAAGATCCATAAGCCTCAGAAATATATATTCACTGAGGTGCAGTTAAGTTGCACAGATTTAACGCAACAAAACCCTTGATAGTCACTGGATATGGAAAGTCATTAACACCTTAACTAAGGTTTTTTTCAGTGAACTTCCATGTGTTGGAAGCAAGAGTAGAAGTGCAGCGGGCTTATGACGCATGGACGCCACAACACTAGGTTTCTTTTGGGCATACTAGCCATGGCCTTTGGATGTGCCCACTTTCTATACTGCACTCCTTGACATGTTTCCCCAATAGGTTTCATTGGGGCCCACCAGCCATGCCTTCAGCTGTGTCTACTTTCCATATTGCACCATTCGGTTCCTTAAAGTAACCCAGTATCCATATCCTTCGGCCACACCGATTAACCCCCACCTAACTAGCTGTAAAATTGCTCTTTTTTTCTATGAATCTCATTTTATTACTCTCTCTTTTTCAAATCAAAACTTTGTTTCCCCATAACCACGGTTATATTTACAAGGTACTAAAAATAACCCTAGTTATCCTGAAATGCCGGCAAATAACCGTGGTTATTTTCGTGTCACGCACTTTCGTTCCTAATTGCGTTTTATACCATATCCGCCGTTATCCCCAGTGTAACCCCGGTTATTCGAAATCCTTCCAGCCCTGAACTTGGTCAGACCCACCAAAACTCCCTAATTTCTCAAGGTGTCCTCTTTCCCCCTCCCCACCTCTAGGCTGATGCCATTTCATCCTTTTCCCTCATCCAAATGGCATTTTTTTCAGTTATCATGTTTGGCTAACCCCGGTTATACCCATATAACCCTGGTTAGCTCTTACATTGAACCAACAAATGGGGGCTTTTTCATTTCTGAGAAGCCTCTGCGCTGTAGAGAAAAATGTTGCTATCATTTTGAGAGGTCAGGGCACCCCCTCTCAATCAAACATTTTAACAACTACTGGACGGAATAACCCCAGACCTCTCCCGCAAATCGATTAAGAACTTTGTGCCCGAATTGTTTTGTACCTGGTCCAGTTCCATCCAGCCATTTTTGCTGTGCGCTGCACAGACATTTTGACTTTTTCTCTTTTGTAAAATGAATGCAAGTAAACCAAAAACAGTGTTTTTTGGTTTCTTAATAACGTTTTCATTTTTTTTATTAATCTTTCCCAAAATGTCCAGACTGGAGAGCGAGCCGAGACAAACATTTTGTTTGCAAAATATCAGTCAAATCCGTCCTGCAAGTCAAACGTTATTAGCAATTCAATGTTCCTATGGTATTTGATACTCACCTATAGTGCGGCGGTCGCCGCAATGAAAAAAGCAGAGGGAAATCTTTGGGTAATACAGACAGTCGAAAAGGCAGAATTGTGGACAATAAGACTTAGATCATTATTTAGCATTTCAGCAGAGTACAATAATGCTGGCAAATCACTACAGGATGATAGCGGATTATACAGCTGCATTGGCTGATTTGTTAACCCAATTACAGCTTCATATGTAATGGGGAGAGACTTTAATTTACTGCTAACCCAAAAAGAGCAGACCCGGGCCTAATAGTGGCCTCTCCACATGGGGAAGCGACAGATGTAGAGGGCCTAGTCCAAAAGGATAGAAACATTGGTATTTGTGATGTCTGGTGAAAGATAAACCCTGAGAGAGCACGTATCTTTCCACTAAATACGATGCGCAAACACACCGTATGTTCAAGATGAAGTGTGCGTTCTTTTAGTAAAACAAGTACATTTGCATCAACAACAAAACAATAACCTGGGAGGCTTAGACCATCAGGAACATGTGAATAAAATGTGATATACACGTCTCCTTCACAGATTTGCAGGATCAATTTGAATAATTGCATTGTTAAACATGTTCTTCTGAGCAGCAATCAGGCTGATCGGCCATCTTGGGAAACGGGACCATGTCTCGGCCCTACGTAGATCGCTTCCCTGGCTTATGGTGGAAGACCGTCTTAAATTTAAGATGGCCTGTTTGATGTATAAATGCTTTTATGATCTTGCACCAAAATATTCGAGTACCAAGATCTGCCGCTATCAGCCAACCAGAGATCTCCGTTCCGGAGATAAACAGTTGATGTGTATACCTTGGGCAAAACAGGTCTCTAAGGGCAACAGGAGGTTTTCTGTTTTTGGCCCTAAACTATAGAATCAGCTACCAGTTGAAATCCAGGCTTGTCCATCCTTGGAAGGCTTTAGAAAGCTCTTAAAAACCTTTCTATCCAGATGAGCTAATGAAGTTTAGGTCACAAGCAACACTCTCACAGTCTAATTCTGAATCATAGTTACCATCTGCGCCCGAATGTAGTTAAGTCCGCTTGGTGCGCGTAAGAAATATCCAAAATCAAAATCAAACCTTCTCAGCAACATAAACACATCCTGATTTACATGACACAACATGGAAAATCGTATCTTTTATAGCCCATCGACTTCTTCCCATTATTTTTCAACACCATACAAGAAAGCAGGCTTTTCAGACAACCCTTCCCTTATTGGACATTTTAAAAGAATCAAAAGGAGGACAATGATCTGAACTTTCCTTGGAAAAGCGGGTGAAAACTGCAGAGTCTAGAGTATCGAGAGCCAGCTTGCACTTGCAACTAGTTCTCTTGGTCAGCGTATATGTATTGGATTAAATAGGGATATATAAAAAAAAAAAATCTTAAACTTCAAGAAACAGCAGCACTGGAAAAGTAAAAAAGAAGTAGGAAGTGATTGGCATATGTTTTCAGAATGTTTTAGTATGTATTATTTTAGGGCAGGTATCGCCAGCGTTCAGGTAAACACCCTCACCCTGGTCCCTCCGACCTTCCTGTCACTCACCCGAGGCCAAGTACAGTAACAGCAACAGGGATCAGGAGTGGTGTGTTACACTCTATTTCTGCCTTCTCCTAAGTCATCGTAGCTGCAGACTTCGCCCGTTCAGACTCAGACTGTCTTTCAGGTTCTTTTTTCTCCCCATTCCTGCCTAATCCTTTCCTTACAGTATTTTCGATCCCACTCAGTTCTAGAAGAGCCTTAGCACAGCTATTCTCATACTCACCCTTCCTAGGCTTTCCCAGGGCTTCAGACGTCATCTTTCTCTTTTTACCCATTCTTCCTGCATTCTGTGCTTAAAATGGGTACCCTTGTCCGCATGCCAACAGGTATGGTTTGTTCTGGAATATTGGCTGCATGTGGATTCCCCGCCCTATAAATGTCGGGTCCACCTTGGTCCCTTTCTCGTAGAACTATTCTTAGACTTACCCCATTTTTTGTCCATTACTGCAGACCTGGTCCCTATGAACATTACCACTAGGAATGTACTGTCTCTACTGCCTCTAGCCAAAGTTCACTCTAGGTAGGCCTCTTGAATCACAACAAATACAGTTACAAATTGCTATGTGCATTTTAGAATCATACGTTGTCACATCTGGATATTTAATGACTTGTCGATTTTGTTTTGTAGCTGGGGAGATTGAAAAATGAGTGATTTCTTCCCTACCTTTCGTCATTACCCGTGGTTGGCTAGTGTGCTCCCGAATTATCACTGAAAGCTGAGGGAAGGTCCAGGAACTGGCAGTGCAGCCCATCGCCAGCCTGACAGAGATAATGTAATGTGTTTTCTGGTCACAAAACCCAATCTAGTACTGAACACAAAGAATACACTGTTTGAAGGCATTGCTTTAAATATCGCTAACTTGTATATTGTGTGGATTAGTGATGCAATCTGAATTACCTTAAAAATAATTCTCAGACTATGGAAATCGATGGGTAGACCGAAAATAATAGATTGGACTTTGCCCATGATTGTGCACCCGGAACAGGTCATATATCGAAACAGGCTGTGTTTGATGCAAGATTTGCACAAGGATCAATCACACGACTTGACATCTGGTTGATTGTTTTCACAAAGAAAGGGTGTTGTGTCAGAAGCTGCGGTGGCTACTAACTGGAAAGTGAAAGCGGACACTTCTCGGAACGTGGTGATTGACATATGACCGTGCCGTTCCTGTTTGCTCAGTAAATTGAGACATTGCAGCTACAATGAAACAATCCTGCCAACACATGGCATAAGACACATTGAATCTGCAACAGATGCCTATTGGTCTTCTGGGATTGTTGCAGCTCAGTTTGTAATTGAACCCTCCTTTGGTAGAGCTTGGAGGAGAAGGAAATGGTACAGAAAGACCTGTTCTGAAAATTGGTGAAATTGGTTATGGCATAATATCCATTTCACTAGCACTCAAACAAGGCATCTCAATCTACTGCTTTGCCATGAGATCAGGTTACCCTGCAGCAAGTTGTAAATACTAATAACGTGTTATCAAGATGCTAGGGTAAAGATCAAGTTGTAATTATGTGATAGTTTGGAGAATTCAGTCAAAGCTTGACGTTGGAAAAGAAAAGTCTTTCATGTCCCTTTGAGATCAGTTTTGTCATCGATGTTGGCATTTGTTTTATTTTTTTGAATGACACTCTTACGCCCTCATGGCCTTTTTAGAGAGGTTTTAGGTTGGGATAAATGGGGGAGATTTGGAGCGGATTAATCTCTGAGCTCTACGATTTAGTATGTTCATAAAAATGAAAGGCCTGTTGAGCTATTTGAAACACTGCATCACAGTGAAGGAGGCCAAAGGACATGTTGGTCCAAAGCGTTTGATGTACAGGTTAGTCTTGCATGCAGTGAAGAAAACCAAAAAATATTCTTAACACCTATGGTGAGGGGGGGGAGCGAATTCCAGAATTAAGAGTCTGGTGGGTGAATATGGCACCTGCTCGTTTTGTAAGATTAGAAGACCTTTGTGAGATACTATGGGCCCTTCTATAAAATGCCTTGCTAACTAGGAAAGAGCTTTAAAGTGCATTTGATCCCGACTGGATGGTAATGCTGGGCTTTCAAGGAAGGGGTGACATGGTCTGTGTGGCCCAGAAGAAAATGGTGCATAGACACAGTTCTTTGATTTTTGAAGTTTGCTTATGGTCTTTGTCAGGAACCGGGTGTACATGCTACTGCAGCTGTCTAGGTGGGAGGCAGCCACTGTCAAGAACAATACTCTGTGGTATAATTAACAGTGGGGAAAATGTTCTGCAGGAGTACGCAGCGGCGCACACTTCTGTGGATCTACGTTAAAGTAACGGGGGAAAAACCACCACATTTCTTTTAATCGAGTTTATAACATGTTTTTTGTGCTTTTTTCTTTTTTAAATGCAGGAGAGACCCCCGCAGCCCTCCCCCATACCCCTACATTCCCCCACTTTTTTCTTCCCAAACTCAACCCACCATCTATTTCGAAAAAAGTGCATCATTACTGAAAAAATTCAATTTAAAAAATGCAGTGTTTTCGGCCTCGTTTTTGCATTAGTTCCTTTGACGAGATACCCACTTCTGTGACTCGGTGGATGTCTTGGTTACTGCTTGGCTCTTAAATGCTCATCTACTGTGATAAATCACATGGGAAAAGAGAAAAGTTCCTTTTTTCTGTGGCGGTGGTCACCTGATGCCAGAGGTTGCCCTGCAGTCACCTCAAAAAGCCAATCTGGAGAGTGAGGCATAGTCATGTGTAACCACCTGTTGACTATCCAGTGAAGAAGAGCGTTGCAAGCAACAGTAAAGCCAAGAGGAAGACATCTGGAAAGATTGTTAGATAGCCATGAAAGATGCTGGAAGCAGAGGCTGTGGCAGAGAGCATGCTTGTGTCAGACACTGAAGCCATGGTTCCCAGCGACAACCTTAAGGCGTGGCCCTAAAGGGGCTGAGGGTGCCCCGCGTCCTGCCCTATTTTGCAGGGTAGAAGACCCAGGAAGAAGGGGGTCACCAAGATGGTAGCCCAATGGTAGCCCAATGGGGCCTCTATATGTTGTGACTGCGCAGGGGGAGCGGTCTCTTTACCCGTGCAGCAGTAGCAACTTTCTACCCCGGTTGGACAAATCTAAGTGTCATGAACCGTCGCCTACGTCCTTTCTGGACTTCGTGGTCCCTGACCCATAGGGGATTGAATGCAGTAATCCTTCCAACATGGCCGCCTGATACGGAATGCTGCTTGCCAGTCCTTGCGCTCCACGCTCTGCGTTCTACTAAACCGACACGCCCCTGCGTTTCTGCGCGTCTCAATGCTACCACTTGCTGTAGTTGGACGTGTGTTGCCGGAGTTCGCTCGGACTTTCTTCTGAATCCTGTTTCCCGGTTCCTTGAATCCCCCTTCCTTCTTTTCCTCAAAACTTACCTTCGAACTTCCTGGATTTTCGCCCGCGCTCGGGTCACGGCGTTCCGTGTCTCCGAGCTCGGACATTGTTTCTTCCTGGTCTCCGTCCTGGACATCTGAACTTATCCTGGAGTTGGATTGTCATCCTCACGCTGGAATCCGAAGACCAGCACACGGGTTTATACAAATCCCAGACCGTGCGAAAGAAGTCACCAAAGAAGGTCTCAAGCAAACAACAAAAACAGGTGAGAAGGGGAGAGACTTGTGACACTAAGATGAGTGGAGTCGTGGGTCGGAGTCCCTTTGTGGACCCTGCAAGAAGGTCACAGATACTGCCTCGGCCTCCCTCCGCCACTTCCCCGGCTCAGCATAATACACTTTTTTGCGCGCTGGGCGGGTGACTCCAGCGCCGGGGTCCTTTTTACTTTAATACGGTGCAACAGTAGCACCTCCTGCCCCTTTTCTTGCCATACGTAGTTAGTTGACACGGGGGAGCTGGTGCTTTCACGCTACATTCGATCACCCTATCCGTGCAGCAGAAGGAACAGCAGTTCAAACTAGGGGGTGCAGAACAAATGCAGGCTTGGATTATGGAGTTGGTAAACGCTTGGCTTCAGGGTGGAATGCCACCTGGGCGGTCACGCATATCTATTTAGTTACTCTGCTATAAATGCCCCCTCATGAAATAAGTGTGTGGGACATCCAGATATCATGGGCACTGTTTCAGGATTAAGTGTATGTATGAAGCGAGGTCCAATCATCGGGTCTTCTTGCGGGATGTCCAATCATGGGTATTTGTGTTGCCGCTGGCATGAATACATCTGCTGAACGGTTTTGCAGGAGGTCCACGCATGTTGAGATACTTTACATCGGGTATGAGGGCCTCCCATGGAATGTGGGGCACACAGAGGCGTCGCTAGGGGGCAGCTGGGGGAGCTTTAATCCCAGATCTTTTGGTTCTAGACCGATAGAAGCTCAAGCACTACAACCAAAAGACTAGTCGGCCCAGAGTCCCAACAATCCCGACATTCGCCTAGCCCTGGATCTTTTCCAGACCTAGCAACACCCTTGGGTGCACGGGTAATGGCTATTCGCAAGTCTCTATAGCGCAGGGGGTAGGTGGCCAGTAACTGGAAAGTTGGGTGGTCCGAGCACATGAACATCCTCGGATCGCAAATGTGGAAAATATTAGTGAAACCCACGAGCCCAGTGGTTAGAGAATGGGCTTACCAGCGGCAAGGTTGCTGGTTCAGGACCGCATACTGCTTGAAAATACTCGGTTGGGTGGGTACAGTGCACATTACTTTGGATGAGAAAGGTAAAAACAAAAAGCATCCTGTGGTACCAAGGGGGGGGCACAATCAATAATGGGTGCATATTCTTGTGTATTATCCCTCTGATGAGTCAAGCTCAGGTGTTGTTCACTCATGGTTTTTGCATGGCTTTCGGTATAATCCAATCACAGTCACAGGCATGCTCGGGTATAAACCCTTCCTATGGGGGCCAGGAACAAGGGAGAACGAGTCGCAAGGATGATGAATAATACATTAAAGGCCTGCATCTCGGTTAGTATAAGCGCATGCGCAAAGAGGCTTGTGCGACGAGTTTGTATATGTTTCCATTGGAGTTGAAGGTTTGCCTTAAAATTCAGGTGGTCTTGTGGGGAAGTGTGTCGCCTGACAACCCCATGACGCTTCGTGATGGATTATTCCGGTCTCTAAGCGCTCTAAGAATCGCTGTTATGGTTATCCAGCTTAATGGCACTCAGTTCTTATTAAGCAAGGATCAAGGGGTCAGGGATTGTCTGCAAGGAAAGTATTAACACACACTTGTATCGCGTGTTTCCTTTCACCTATACCTAAATCCGGAATTTGCATTTCTATGAATATATTTGTAGGAGCATTGCAAGTGTTCACGTACCTATTACATTTCCTGGAGGTTACGGTTAGGGTTATAACACGCAGGGTGGAACCGGTAAGCGATGTATCTTGACGTAAGGGGAGTCGTTTCACCCCAAAAGAAAGGCGCTAGCGCAGTGGCGGGAATTAGGCGGGTATCATAGAAACAACACATTTTTAGCTGCTATCTGGGGTTGAGCGGTGTTCAGAGTTCAGGTATGGCCACGAGGGGTGGTCCGCTTGAAGGTAGTAGTGGTAGGCCGCTGTAAATGGTGTGGACGAGGAGAACAAGGTTGCGGTTCATAAATAGGGACGGCATGGGGTCTTACAACAGGTTCAAATAAAAGGAGCCTTGAGACTGAGGTGGGACCCGCGGCCCATCACTGCGAAGACCCTGTGAAACCAACCCTACTGTGACAAGACCACACAGACCAAGAAGAATACAAACCCACGACTACACACTCAACCCGAGAAGATGGAGTAATGAGGCTCAAGCCTCGGTATCCAAAAATCACAGCTGATGGATAAAAAATCTATCAGCAAGAAGAAGAACAAGCGCCAGGTGGGACCCCAGCAGCTGCCCCCCGCCCCCAAGTGGCTTGTCAGTGGGCTTTTAACACGACAGTCCTTCTAGTTCCCTAGTTTCGTTCTGAAGTTTAAAATGCGCGACTTGCAACACACTCGCACAAGCTGCATGTTTCTTCCACAAGCGATATACAGACGTAATTTCACCTCATGCCGTCTACCAGTGGTCCCTCCACATCAGCTCACTGCTGTCAAAGAATGGGTAGAGCTTTCAGTGGACACTTACTGTTTTAGCTTTAGCCTCCCAAAGGATGGCTAGCTTGTGAGACGCAGAAGATATTAACCTTATCCTTAACCCAGGATAGGCTGCCCGATTATACACCAGCATGTAGGCTTTCAAATGCAGCAAGACCTGGCAAGGCTTTATTATAAACGATGGGCACCAGTATTAAACTGATCGAGATAAGAGGTAGCGCTCCAATGTATGTTTTTGGCGCTATGTTTAGCATGGTAGAAGGAGGGAGTGTAACTCACTGTGAGGACCTGTGTGAGTACATGTTGTCATTCAAGGGTCACTAAGTATTGCTGAGGAGAGAGTTGGTCCGTTATCAATCATTGAAAAGATGGCATGTGCTAAGTAAACGATGGAGGGGCTGCACAATTGGGTAACTACTGCCAGGTAGAGGCACTTCCCGCAAGGGTTTCAAGCAACACGGACAGCACGCCCTATAAATACACCAGGGGGATCAAAGCCCTCCATTATAGCACCCTTCTCTCGGTCACAGGTCAGCGGCAGGTGTTTTTTCGCACAGTGCTGGGAGTATGTTTGGAATTTCTTGGGATGGCAAAATACAATGGGGTGAGGGTCACTTGACTTATGACGCCACCAGTATGACCTCACCTGCAACATAAAAATCTCATGAATAGATGAGGCAATGATGGCGATGCGTGGGGTTATCATTGATGACAGGCTTCAGTAGACAGTTATTAGGCTGATCGCGTTTGCAAGAGTATGTTGGCTGGGAGCCTAGAAATTGAAAGAGTCTGGTGTTAGCTGGAAAAACCACACGAGAGCATCGGTTTTCCTGGCGGGTAGCTGAGCGGAAAACGAATTGGGTAAGGATCGGCACAACTGTAATGTAATCCAGGCTGGGGTCCGACATGACTTCCATAGTTGTGCAATATTCACTGAGACAACAATGCCATCAATGGCTTGGGGGCAAATGAATATTGTAAGGAAAGCAGCATCACGACTTAATCTAATTACCCGTAAAAAGGAAGGGGCTAGTTGTTGGGGGGGGGCGGGTGGGAGTCATTATAAAGGATACTTGAGGTTGATCCAATATTAAGAATGGATTGAGTTTGCTACCAAAGTCACAACCTATCAAATAGCCTTACGGGGGCCACGCAGTGCGGGGGCCCCCGCTAGCACATGTCCTGCTAAGGGCCCCACTTGGAGAAAAAAAAATGAAAAAGAAAAAAAACATTTTTTTTAATATTTCTTTGAGCATTCACTCTGTAGTCATAAAGAAATTATTTCTGTAACAGAAATAATTTCTTAATGAAGGCAGTGCAGTGGCTACAAAAATAAACTTTATTTTTGAAGTCTGTGGGCTACCCCACCCCATGAGATGGAAGACCCCAGGATGGAGTCCTCCATGTCATGGGTTGGGGGGGAGCCCAAGGACTTCAAAAAGAAATAGTTTATTTTTGAAGTCACTCTGTCTTCATAAAGAAATTATTTCCGTTATGGTTTGGTCCTTAACGGAAATAATTTCTTTATGAAGTCAGAATGACTTCAAAAGAAACAAATTCTTTTTTAAGTAATAGGGCTCCCCTCAACCCCATGACGTGTGCATGTGTGAGCGTATGGTGAAAGGATGCACACAAATGTATGTGTGGCTTGGTGTGTGTGCGTGTGCGTGAAAGGGTGCACACTTAAATGTATGGGTGGCTGCCTGGGTGTGCCTGCATGGTGAAAGGCTGCACACTTAAATCTATGGATGGATGGGTGTGCCTGCATGGTGAAAGGGTGCACACTTGAATCTATGGATGGCTGGGTGTGCCTGCATGGTGAAAGGGTGCACACTTGAATCTATGGATGGCTGCCCGGATGTGCCTGCATGGTGAAAGGGTGCACACTTGAATCTATGGATGGCTGCCTGGGTGTGCCTGCATGGTGAAAGCGTGCACACTTGAATCTATGGATGGCTGGGTGTGCGTCTGTGTATATGGTGAAGGTGTGTGTTCAGGGGCGCAACAAAACCTACATTTCGGAGGGGCTAGTCCTTCAAATGTTGGGTGAGGCGCTAACTTCACGGGCGGTGGGGGAGAGGCAAACATATTTGTGTTGGGGCATCTAACTTCTTTACAAATTTGAATAAGACTAGTGCAGCTTCAATGTTACAAGCAGTTAACCCTCTCCTTTGAGTCTGAAAGCACTCAGTTATGGACTGCTGTGAGAATTAGCAGTCTCCTGTTCCCTCTGTACCCTTCCAGTCACTCCCCTGGCATGCAAGTACTAAACCCACATTACAATTTAAATAGCCTAAAGCATTTTGCATTTTAATGCAGGTACTGACAGTGAAATGTTATGCTTTACGTTAGTAATTGCTGGGCCCTTGTTAACAGCGAAACCCAGGTGCCGTTTAACATCTGTGTTTTGTTCTGTCCGGTAACTGCTCTGAAGGGCAGCCAGATTGAGTCAATATAGCCCAAAATTTTAGGGGGGGGTGCTGTAGCCTAGCCAAATCAATGGTGTTACGCCACTACTTGTTTTTAATGCCTTGATTACTTATTGGTAATTGTCATTACTATTAGCCCTATTCTTTCTCGTCCCTGTACTTGTGTATGAGGCAGTACTTGTGTATGAGGCACCATGCCTCATACACAAGTACTGCGATGAGGAAGAGGTACATGGACGTAATGCCTGACTTAGCTACCTGTAATCTTCATTACTACTAGTTCCACACTTCCTCATCCCAGTACTTACCTATGAGACAAGGAGCCTCATACGTAAGCTCTGGGACAAGGAAGAGGGATGTGAAGGTAATTCTGGGCCAAGTAGCTGATTTTGGAGGTTGGGGTAGAGGGTGGGAAAGAGAGGGGATTTGTGGGGGTGGGATTGTGCGATACATCATAATGGTTGTCCATGTCCAAGCTAAGCAGGCATGATATGTGATATTAGTGGTTAGAGAGGCATTTTGGTGCAGCCAGTCTAGTCATTCCTCAGTTTACTATGACCTTTTTTTAACTGCGCATTTCTGATAAAGCAGTCCTGCTAAGTGTAATTACCTGGCTAGACTGGCATTTGGGTGCTGCCAGTCAAGCCGTTTCTTACTGCAGCATTGTATATTGTTTTTGGCATCTGTGATAAAATTATACAATATGATATGTCATTTATAACATGCCTTTACACATGTGTTTCTAGGCAAGACAAAGGAGGGAAGATAGAGGGAGGACAAGACAAACGATCTTACTAGGCCTTGTGTCATTCAGATTATCCAAGTGCGAGAACGGGAAATGCAAGGGGAAAGGGGGGGGGGGGGAGTGCAAGGAAGAGGAGAGGGGCAAACAGGGCAGTACTGCTCTGAGTAAGTGCAGCCAGGCCAGCGCGGCTCTGGGTATTGCAAGGAGATCAAGGGACTGTAGTGTTACAGTTACAGCCCCTAAGTGCATGGTAGGCCCGGAGGCAGTGCAAGGGTGACTGATCAAGAAAGAGCCTGGACTCAGTGAGACTCTGAGGGTAGCCAAGCAACCAGTCGGTACAGCAGACATGTAGGTCAGGAAGGTCATCAGGTGAGGGAGAGAAAAAGCAGAGAAGAGGACAGTTTTGAGCTGCTTCCGGAACTTCAGGTGGTCTGCTCAAGTTTGATAGGGGCAGGATGGGCATTCCAGAAGGAGGCACCTGTAGAGGACAGAGATCTACCCCCACTATATGCCTGAAGAAGCGGATAACCCTTAGAGAGTTGGAGGTAGCTGGGGGAAGGGCTCAAGAAGTAAGGTATTTTGGAAGAGAGTATTGAATGTAGTGTGAGCACCGACCCCAGATGTCTTGTGGACAATGCAAAGGGTTTTGAACTTGATCCTTGCAGCCACTGGAAGCCAGTGGAGAGATTTCAGGGCTGGAGAGATACAATCCCTGGGCCAAGGATATGTCTTGCAGCCCTGGTCTGGATTAGTTGCATAGGGCAGAGTAGAGGAAGGCAGATTTAGAAAGAGGCTGTTGCAGTAGTCCAGCCTAGAGAGAAATAGAGCTCTGGAGAATGTGAGTTTCTGGGGGAAAGTGAGAAAGGGAAGAGTCCCTTTGAGGAGGAGGAGCAGCTGCTAGTGGCACTACATGGCGACGTCTGAGATGTGAGGAGAGAAAGAGAGAGTGGAGTCAAAGATTACACCAAGGTATTTTGCCTCGCGGGAAGGGGAAGGAAGAGGGCCCAAGGTGGGCGGCCAGCATGAGAGAGGAAAGCGGGCGCAGAGGTCCCAAAGAGACTTCTTAGTGGCATTAAGGGCGCGAAAGTTGGAGGCGCACCTATGCCTATGCAGCTGCCTATGTTAAGGAGAATGCAGCCCTCGCTGCACAGAGAATGATGCAAAGGACTCTGTGGGTGTACACCTGTGCAACAGAGGAGGGAATGGTGTACTACACAGAAGCTGAAGTAGCCAGAAGTGGAATGCATGTCCGCACTGAAAACTGTGAGAAGAGGCAAGTGATTGCCACCATTCCACGAAGCTGCAAGGAGTGGGCCTAGGGGGGCTCAAACAGAAGGTTAGCAAAAGGAATTGTAATGAGGTTCGGAGGGCCACGGGCAGTGAGAAGACGTTTCTCCAATAGCTAAGGAGTAACGCAGGACAACGTGGTGGCGGAAATAAGCCTGAAGATCAGTGACGATCTGGAACCCATTAGGGTGTTGGTAAACTGTGTGTAGAACGTTGCATGCTAGGCAATAGAGTCCTAGCTCCCAGTGATGTAATTTGTCTAACAATCCAGCATGTTGATGAAGAGTCATAAAAACCCTGAGCAAACTAAAATGCCAGAGATCCAACAATGCACAGTGATGAAGGAAGTCTTTAAAGTGACTTCACCTGCTGTTTTCCTTACAATGCTGCATGCAGGTAAAGAGTCTTGAATCTCGTAAATGTCATGTATCCACAACTGCTGCATGCTGGCCACGAGGTCTTAAGCCCAAACTCTTATTTCTCAGCCCCAGCGCATTGTGGGAGAATGCGTCTTAAAGCCAGGGACTGCCATTTAACAAACATGCTGGGGAAGAGAGCCATGAAGACCAGACTGCCCTCTGTTCAGAGCTGTTGCTTGCTTGCTGGGCAAGAGGATCTTAAAAACTCAAAGTGGATAAAACCGTTTTATGTCTAAAAAAATGTGTGCACTGGAAAATCTGGTATTGAATCTCAAATAAAAGTGAACTGCTTTGTTTCTCAATCATGGAAAAGTGAGTGTACACACTCAGGTAAAAGCAAAAGAGCCAAGCTTAGCACCCAAACAAACTGTTATCGGAAAAAAAAGGTTTTCTTATAGTTTCAACTGAGTGCCTTCTTTCATGTCGTCGGGTCGGTTATACCACCTGGTGTAGATTTAATACTTATTCCCGTTCTTCAGGTGTGATTTTGACTTTTCTGTAGTATAGAGCAGAAAACATGTAGCTCTTCCGATGTTTAGGACTACAATACCTATGATCGCTCACCATTGACTGTGCTGGGTAGGGCATAGCGAAGTTGTAGTTCAAAACCTCTGGAGAGCCAAAGGCTGCAGAACACTTTTATAAAGGCCATCATAGGTGGAGCGTGGGCGCCCATGTTTGTTCATTTACAGCGACAGTGGATATAGAAAGAGTAAAAGAAATCAAACTGAAAGCATAGCAACTCACATAGATGCCAGTCTGGATGCAGGGTTCGGCACCGGTGCACTCAATGGTGATCTCTGGCATGCAGCCAAGCAGCCCTTCCACCTTCTGTGCAATCTGCTTGGGGGTTTCGCTGCTGATCTGCAGGGTGAAATCTGCCCCTACTTCTTTGGCTTTTTCCAGTCGAGACGCAGATAAATCTGAGGAGAGCACAGATTGGTAAAGACAAAGCTGTCCAAATACATTCTTTTGCCCCTTTACATTTATTTTATTGGGGTTTTGTACTGTGCTACATGCATTGACATGACTTCAAACCACAGGGATTAGTGAGGGGATGGAGAGGAGAGCTTCAGCTAAGCTAGAGGGCCACATTTCAGATTCTGACAATGGCGGGAGGAAGGGAAGGGAACAGAGGAGAAACAATCTGCAAGGGATATCTAGGGGGTTATGGGGTCAGGGGGGCATTCACGGCGAACAGATTGACAAACATTTCACAGCATTGAGTCGGTGCTGCGTTTTTGATCTCCCAATGGCCTTCAGTTCGTTTCTGGGACCTTGCTTCCTTTCGTCTATCCGAAGTGATGAGAGTGTTAATGGAAGATTTCAAGCATCTTCTTAGGTCATGATCCGTTCAGGTTTCTGGGGTTCTATCGTCCTCGTCAAAGACGTACCCTGCAGGCACGAGTAATGGTGTCCTCTTATATAGACCTAGGAACCTGTTTTCAACTTTTATGAGACCCCTGTATTGTCTCTTATTTCTTTTACATAGGTTCCTGTGCTTCCTACTTTTTGTGCGTGAGCCAAAGTGTTGTCCGGTGTAAGTTATTTAGTTCAAATTTGACTGGTGCCAAACTACAATAATCAAGTCAAATTCATTGTGTGTTTTCAACAAATCCACTGGTTTTGCAGCCAGTTTGCAGTTGTGAATGCAGTTTTTTGAAGCTGGAAGAATACTCTGTATCTGCTTGAAAGCAAAACTATCTTAAGTCCATGCCACAATATCACTTAATTCGTCTTCCCTTTCTCATTTAGTTTGTAATGTTCTTTAACGTGGTATATCATTGTAGAGCAATATACCAGGTCTTCAAAGTATAGTCATTATGTTTCAATTTGATGGATTCCCTTTGAGTGGGCAGAGTTTGCAGGTTGTTATGCAAAGGACACTGTCGGACCTACCAATATTTAATCTTTCAGGTCTTTGTCTAGAACAATACGTATCTATGATCAATTCTGGCATCAGCTCTGTGTACTTGCACATAAATAGTACATGCTGTTTCTAGGGCATTACAGTCCAGCACAGGTCCAGCAGCCATGTCAAGCTGGTATTTGATTTTAGGGTAATACATACATACTGCCTTTGCTAAGATTTTTCTCGTGGTCTACTATGTCCTCATCACATAACTATACAATGATAGTCCTCGAGGGGGGATAAAAAAGCAGAGCTCACATTGGTCAAATGCGCTCCCGCTCTTCACGCGTGAGCCTGCAGTTTTCTTTTTTTGCCGTTGGGCAAATCTTAAACTCTGTTGCCAGGAACCTTTTAAAGTTTGACTAAGTAGTTTTGGGAGACCTTTACTCCATCCTAAATGCACTTGAACATAAATGTTCCATCAAAGCGGAGAACAATGGTCTTCCGTGTTTGCAAGAACTAGCCAATGGGTACGTTCTGCAAGGCAGGTAAATGTTAAAATGGCAATCAGTAAGGACGCAGTTCTATTAATGGTTGCCTGTATGCTTACTTGACCATTTGGTGTTTTGGAATAGTGCCTTTCTTATTGAAGCAGTTACTCGTTTTGAAATACATTTGCTGCTGGATTAGGTCTGTGGGTCTGTACGGTGCTGTGGGGGCCCAAGGAGATTCTCTCTCCTTGGGGGAAGTCTGAGCAATTTATGGTTTTCTTGAAATATCTGTTTATATTGTGCATTATGCCCGTCACTAGGGTATTTGCTTCCGAAAAGATGCCTACGCATACCGTTGAGTCTCACCCCCCACCCGTTTGCTCCATTTCAACTCTTTCTGTTGGATCTTCTTTCTTATCTACCCACCCACTTTTTTCTGAATTGGAAAAAACCCTCCAAAGTGAGCTCGATACAGAAGACATCAAATCATGCGCCTGTTGAATACAGTAATATTGCTACCACCTTAACACCCCCAAAAAAATCACTTGACCGAGAGTTTAGCTCTGAGCGTGCGCAGGGGAGAGAAGCTTCAGGAGAGGAAAATAGGTGTCTCTTCAGATGATAACAATGCTGACTCTGTTCTGACCTTATGTACTAATACGCCTAACATGGATCCTGAAATAGTGAATTGATGGTTGTACTTAGGGGTTATTGACACTGCAATCCAACCGATAAATACCAATGGACCTATGCTGCCTTTGGCCACTGCGTTATATTCTGTCGGAGAAAGGATGGCGAGGGTTACTGAGGAGCTGTTGATAAACCCTCCTCCACCATCGTAATCAGGGTCTGGGAGTTCCACAGATCAGTTTATGTCGCTTTATGAGCATATTACTACTGCCCCTTGGCTTCAAGTTAAGGTCAATAAATACAGGTTGAAATGAATTGCCAGGGGCTTGATATTAAATCTGTGCCATATGTGATATCACCAGTTTCATCTCTGACCTCTAATGAGCGCTTACAGAGTGGGCTACCAACATTCCCAGCTATTATCGTAAAGCAGTATTAGCATCTATATGCTCCCCGAGACTAGCTAATGTTAAAACGAAATTTGCTATTAGCCAGAGTTTGCGGGTGGGTAAATCACAGATGTCGGAGATAAAGGACAAAACTGTAAGAGGGTTTGTTATGGATCATACAAACTTTCTCATTCTCAATATCGAGAAGCCTGTGGGGCAGGAATCGATGGAAGCCGTTCGCAATAAAGTCCTGGTGAGGTTGCGTCAGAGAACGGAGCCGGGGGTCATTTGAACCTCTGACCTGAAGGTCTTACGAAGACTTAAATTGCAGGACTGGTGCTCCCAGACCAACAGGGACTGTGTTCTTGTGGGCCACAGCTTTCGAGTATGTGCTAAAAGAAGCTCTTTGAATTTGGGACTTGTGGTTGACTTGGAAGATTAGAAAGTAGTTGTGAACTTTGTACAAGTTAGCTTCAATACAAAAAAATGTGTGTGCTTGTTTGAATTGGCCTCTGACTTGGTTATCAGAATTTTCCCTTTTTAGATTTATCATTATCCCTTTACTACTTTGTTCCTTTCATGTGTCGGGATAATGTTGCCTTTTTTGTATTGTGTGATTCTATTTTTTTCATCATGCTTGTTTTTTGTTATGTTCAGTGCCCCAATGCCTACGTGCCCAATTCAGAGCTTTACAAATAATAAACTAAACTAAACTAAGCAGGCTCATCTTAAACTAGGAGCTATAGGCCTACTCCAAGAGATGCTCTTGTAGAGTGGCAGCCAATACAAGACCTGTGTGTGGCCATTTTGTGACTTCCTAAATGCGAGTTCACCAATTCTTATGAAGGCAGATTTTTGAGTTTGATTCCTGGAAGGGCTGACTCTGCCCTCCACCCTTCCATGATAAATACATTGAATATCATGAGAAACTGGGAAATAAGACCTGTAAATACAGAACTGACATCTGTGAGTAATCCACCAAGAAGCACTATTTCAACACATGACCTAAATCTAATGTATGAAGGAGTCTTGAACTCCTTACATCACCTGCTCATGGTACTAAAATGTGAGCTGGGTTGAGTCCCTCCTTATAAATCCTTTTTGGGAGATGAAACATTTTGGAGCCTGAGCATTGTTCAGACAAGGGCAATCTCAAAGCTGGGCTAATGCTACTCTGTGTTGTGGGCTCGCGTTGCAGGTTCTAATCATGGCCACAGATGGTCCAGGGTGCAGTAGCCTGGAAACCTTCCATGGTACAAGAATTGTATATCCCTACTGTGTTTGGGACCCTACAATGGCATCTTGTTTGAGAACGTTTAATTCTGCTCACAAACATTCTTTGCAGAGCAATATACAAGGGCAAGATGAGAATATTTTAAGAGACAGAAACATTTTAAGGGACTGATTGGATGGTGCAATTGATCAATCCTGTCTAAAGAATTACCAATCAATTACTTTTCTACCTATTTTGGGGAAGACCATGGAAAGTGCAACTGGACTGATGCAGACCTCTAACCAGTTTGGTGTTGAGGGTGCTGAACAGGCACTAATTATAATTGCGGGCACAATGATGTGGACAGCTCATGGGAAAATATCCACAGACACAAAACTCCAAATCCCATAACTAGCTACCAAAATGCCATGGGAATTCTTTCACTTCAAACTGGGAGCGATGACAATGCTTCATCTCGCAAATGGACCCTTTCATAATTAAAGTCAAACACCAGGGGACAATACAGCTGTCACTAAACAAATGATATCTTACCACTTATCACAATGTGGGACGCTCCCATCGCCTTAGCAACAAGAAGAGAGACCAGTCCAATAGGCCCTAAATAACACAGAACAAGGCAAGAAGAGGAATAAACATCAACCCTCATTAGTTTTAATATATTTAAAAGACATGTCTTCACTATCCTTATACAATAATCAACACCATCATGCACATTTTGTGTTTGCAGTCTGAAGGAATAAGATGTTGTAAGTGAAAACCATCAGCATAGAGTTATGAGGTGTTTGGCATATGTAACATTTGCGAGGAAATCCAAAATACCTCATTACCATTAGGTGGAAAAGCAAAAATAGGCGCTGTTTATTTATCAGTCTTAAGTCAAAGTGATCTTCCTGATGCTGTCCAGACAAACCCAAATTGATTCTCTGGTCATTACGCAACAACATGCCCTTCCATCCTGTTGCTAACTTTCACCTCGCCAGC
This sequence comes from Ambystoma mexicanum, assembly GCF_040938575.1. Taxonomy (NCBI): domain Eukaryota; kingdom Metazoa; phylum Chordata; class Amphibia; order Caudata; family Ambystomatidae; genus Ambystoma; species Ambystoma mexicanum. Next base: position 1,263,934,588 of record NC_090934.1, on the reverse strand, counting down.
AAAGAGCCTGATCCCACTGACCATCTCAGCTCTCACAAAAAATGCTTCCCTGTCCCAATTTGCCCACGTCATCTCATCAACATAGGTCATCTCCTGTTTAGCAGCTACCACCCGCATGCTCAAGACCTAAACATGCATATCCTCTCAAACAATGGCCACCTCAATGCAGCATAAGTGAAGATCTCCTCTCCTCATCCTCTACTCACTCCTACCAAGGGCGGTTTCTCCCAATATCCAGGTATCTCACATCTAGCCGTTTACTGCCTGTTGCTGTTGTCTCAAATTTGTCTCCCAATATTAAGGTATCTCACATCTAGCTTTTTACTGCCTGCTGCCGTTGTATCAAGTTTGGGCGCTTCTCCGACTAGCCAGGTATCTGAAACTCTGCCTTTAACGACTGCTGTTTCTTATATTTGGGTGTTTTCTCCCACTGCCCAGGTATCGCAGATATGATTTTATTTTATTTATTTATTGGATAGTTGTAAGGCACCTATACAACAAATGATGTTTCAAGATGGTTCTTTACCTACTGCTGTTGGCTCGGACTTGAGCGTTTCTCACTTGCTGCAGCGTTTGCCCTTCCCCTGCCCCTCACCCATGAACCTCTGCACAGCCTCTCCTCACTCCCATTCTCTCCCTCCCAACAACCCATCAGAAAGGCTTACACCCCCCACTTCTACAAACCATCCAGCATCCAATTCTCAAACCAGAGGAACCCTCTGGAAACCCAAACAACACAACCACCCCGCCACTACTGCAACCCCTGTGTCGCCATTCAGGAACTCTCCCTCCACCTCAGTCCCCCCTTGCTCCCATCCCCCTCCGCCTTAGCCAGAACCCCAAGGACTTATGCGCATCACATTACATCAAACACTCATACGAGGGGAGCACATCTTCACACCAAAAACCACCCCACCCCCTAACCCTGTAATCATGCGCCCTCTCCCATGAATTTCTGAACCCTCCCACTCCCCCAGCCCAACTACTAAGAAACCCCAGCGTTGCTTGGACAGCCATAACCCACCCGCACCATTCCCCACCTCTGCCTCATTCGGCCTAACATTCACTTCCATTGCAAAACCCACACCCCCTCCCACACACATGGCCTTTCCTCCGCAACCTCCGACATCCAACGCCAGAACAAACCTGACAACCCCTTTCCCCTCACTGAGCATGGCATGTCTTACCTTTTCCAGAACCATGGCTTCAACCACTTTCCCCTCAGTCCCCCTACCCTCTCTGACAAACCTCTTGCACCCAGACACAAAAAGCTCAGAGGCAGAGACCGTCCCTCACCCTCTACTCTTCATGCCTCGCCACCCCTGCTTTGGTCCGCCCACATCACCTTTCCTAGCCCCTCTGTCAGGTCCACACTGTTGCCCATCCCCCATCTCCCTCTTTGTACATGACCGGCCCCCCACAACATCTACACCTCTCCCTTCCACTGGGCACGAACCCCATACAGCACCAAGCCAGACACCACCCACCACACTGGCCCCACTCACCGCCTACCCTCTAACCTCTGATCCCTGTCATTCCTCTCATGCAAGCCAGCCACCCCCTGTTCACTCTTCCCACTCCCAATCCACCTCCCACACTCTCCACTCCCACCACCAGAATCCCTCAACCCAACCATCACCATCCCTCCAGTCACATCTATTGATCTGGTCCTACCATCCACACCGCCCCCCTGTGACCTACGCCTGCCCACTGGTCACTCTGGCCAACCAAGTCCTTCCAGCCACAGATACCTGGGGAGATACCGCCCGGCCACCTGCCATCAAGTCACCTGCCTCCTATTCAATGCCCGCTCTGTGGCCAAAAACAAACACAGCATCTTTGACCTCCTAACCTCTGACAATCCTGATCTCATCTTCACCACCGAAACATGGTTCTCAGACAATTTCAATCCAATCGCACATGAAGCATTCCCTCCCGACAACTCGCTCATCTCCCACAACAGAGCTTCCAGAGGAGGCAGAGTAGCCATGATTTACAAACGTCACATCTCCATCACACTCTCCGAAACTCAGCGCTTCACGGCTAACTGCAAATCCCTTCTAGTCAAACTCTCTCTGCTACCAACTCTCTCACACAGCTTCTTACCCATCTACAGGCCACGTGAATATGACAGACATTTCTCCAACAGCCTCTGTGACTCACTAGCAACCACACTAGTTAATCACCCAGCACTCACCCTACTGGGGGACTTTAGTATGCCCAACAACTCCATGACTCAACCCCTGTTCGACAGTCGAGAAGCACTCAACCTTTCCCAGCATACCACAGCAGCCATCCACATTGCAGGCCACACCCTTGGTGTGATTTTCAGCTCCTCCAACCTCGTTTTAGCCTCCACCCCTAAACCCCTCATCTGGACAGATCACTCAGCCATACCTTTCTCTTTCTGCACACCACCCCCGCCTCCCAAGGCCCCCATGTCCCTCCACATGATCTAAAATACTAGAACATGGTCAAGGTACTACCTGACCTGGCTGTAGCGATGCTACGCACCCTCACTGCACTCCCGGCCACAAATAGACCCATACCTATGAAGTTCTTTGACTCCTGCTTTAACGACTCGCTCCTTCCTCTCACCCCCTCCAACTCCGCTACCTCCTGTGAAGGACAAACCCACAATTGGTCCACCCCCCACTGAAGACATTCAAAACCCCAAATCGCTCCCTGGAGAGCAAATGGCGAGCGATTCATCAAACTACTATCCAGCAGCAGACCCTCCGGGTCCCCCCTTGACCATTGTTCCACCTCTATCCTCAAAGAAAATCTTCACCTACACCTGTGCAGGAGAACTGGCGAGGTCCATACTCAATGACTCCCTCACTTCCGGCATCTTCCCAGAACCCTTCAAAATAGCGCATGTGACACACCTTCTAAAGAAAGCAAGCCTCAACCCTCTCCAACCAATCAATTATAGGCCCATCTCCAACACCGGATTCTTGGCAAAGCTCATCGACCGCTCTGCATGCTCTCAGATCAACCTTTTAGTGGAATCCAACAACCTCTTAGACCCTGCACAATCAGGCTTCTGTGAGCGCACCGAAACAGAAACCACACTGATCTCGATCTGGGATGACCTCAAAGTCTCTGCAGACTCTTCTTGACCTCTCGGGCACCGTTTGAGACCATTAACCACACGATCCTCCATGAAAGACTACACTCTCTAGGAATCCAAAATACGGCACTAAAGTGGATTGCTTCATTCCTTAACAACAGACAGCAAATCACTTTCCTCTGCCCTTTCCTCGCCACTGCACGGCCATTAAACACTGGAGTACCCCAAGGTGCCTGTCTCTCGCCTCTCCTCTTCAACCTGTACATGGCCCTGCTGCAAGGGATCATTCGCTCGCACAACCTCACCTGCTATAACTATGCCTACGACACACAAATCATCCTGAGAATTCACAAATCAAGCAACGACCCTTGCCCTGACCTAGTAGCATGTCTCACAGATATTGACTTATAGATGACAAGCAACCACCTCCTTCTGAACCCAGGGAAAAGAGATATCATGGTGTGCGGCAATACAGCTCCATTCCCGCAACCGTTCACATGGCCACTCTCCCTCTGAATTCTCCCTACTTCCACCACTGTCAAAAACCTTGGCTTCACAATGGACTCGATCTAAGCCTGTCTCACCATATCAATAATGTATCCAAATCCTGTCACTAACACCGTAGGCTTCTGAGGCGCATCTTCCTTTACCTCACCTACCCTAATAGACTGGCTGCAATTATGTCCATTGTCATGTCCAGACTTGACTATGTGCACTCCATCAACCTGGGTGCACCGGCCTACCGACTTAAACTCCAAAGAGTCCAAAACATGGCTGTCGGGCTCCTTCTTGCACTGGGACGAAGGGACCACATTTCACCAGCTCTCCGTACCATTCACTGGCTCCCAATTGAACAAGGGCCACTTTTAAAATCCTGTGCTTTACTTAACGAGCAGTGCACAAAGCCGTCCCCATATACCTAGAAGAAATTACTATGCCTTCCCTCCCAACCTGCACCCTAAGGTCAAGCATGGCCCTCCTCGTAGTGGTTCCTGCCTCCAATTCTGCCAGGATTACAGGGGCCGCCTACTCAATCCTGGCGCCAACACTGTGGAACTCACTGCCTCCCCACATTCAAGATAGCCAAGACTATATGGCTTTTTCGGAAAGCACTGAAAACCTGGCTCTGTCCCTATACCATGTAAGAGACCACTTTGAGCCACTCGACCCACCACCAATGGCCAGAAATTGGCTGGAATGGCATCAACATGGGAAGTTAAGACTAGTCAGGTCAGGGAAGCCAACTCTAGGGATCAGTCTATTTCAACGATAGGTGGCTAACAATGGCCTAGCTGCTCCCTTCCGCCAATAAGCTGACCATTCTATCCCCTAACCACGCTACAATCTTAATGCCCACAACTCCAAACCCCAGACATAACAACACTTATGCTATAACCGGGCCTGCTCATTGGCCCTGACCAGGCATGCACCATGCTCTAAAACCAGGAGATGCCTATCTGTATCCATCGACCTGGAAACTAATATCCTGACTCCAAACTAGAGCCCTGGTTTGCTGGAATTATTCTTGGAACTGCTGAACACTGAACTCCTGGATTGTGTATACTACATTTTACATTTCCCAAGTGGTGCCCTCGTTCCATTTGGGGCAGAACTCCCTTTTGACTTCCCTTCCTTTCTGAACATTTCCTTCCCCCCTCTGTTAGTCACACCCTCATGCCGTTCGGGACAGAATCCCCCTCGCACCCCCAACTGTTCTCCTGTGTTTCCTTTCTCTTCCTTATGCCTCCTTTCCATCACGAGAACTACATTGTTCACCTGTCTCTCGTCCAGGTAGGGTGCTATTATCGCTTCTAGATAATTAGCCCATTTTGTTGGTGACCTTTACTAAAGGTGTCCTTCTGTCTCTTGCAGCCTGGGAGGGAACAATACAACTCCCTTCCTGACCTATCAGCTGAGCCCTCAGTACCTGTTTTCATGTTCCGGGTACTGTGCTCTCAGGAGGAAGTTCATAGATACCATGATCCTGACCCATCTCAAAGGCTGCAAGTGTGAGAGTGAGTATCTGCTAGAGTTACCTGTACAGTGGTATGGAAATGGCCTGGTTTCTGTGGGTAGCCTCAGGTCCGCAGTATGTACACCGCAGGCAGAATTCTGGATTATTTTTCTAATACATTGTTCCGATCTCTTGCTTTGCAACATCTCGGTGTGCCTCTTTTCTCCTGTTTCTTTGTTCTTATTTGCCTTGTATGTTCTTCCTTTTTTCTCTCTCCTGCTGCATGCGCTTGCCTGTCCCTTTACATCAATTTAGCAGTACCAAAACCTAGCCTGTGTGCCCCTGTGAACCTCTTGACAACTGTATTTGTCCACTGGGATCATTTAAATAGAATTGTATTCATGATTGTTGCAGTACCTGCTCCGCAGATAAAAACTCTGCTTCCAAGAGTTACTCCTGCTCTTCTGCAAGCATGGATCCCAACGGAGAGTGGCTCGATAAGAGCGCCTTCTTCGAACGTGACGTTATCAGGCAGTCTGCAACAGAAGATCATTAGTATTAAAATAAACTGTAGTTTGTTTATTGTCAATTGTAGCTTCTCTTAAAAATGCACAAATGTATTTCTCTCTAAAGTCTCCCCTCTGTTCATATATGGTACAGTGCCAATTCTCACAGTAGTTTCTCTGACTTACCCTGAAACATGGAATGGGCTATTAGATGGATAAACATGTTATGAGTTACTATGACTTAATCCTGACTTTAGTAACTTCTTTGTAAATCTTGTGTCAAACAGCATTGTATTGTAGTCACCTATTCACTATGCATACTCTATTCTCTATACCACCACTCACATAGAGTAAAGCTGTACCCCTTGATCAATTCGGCCTAGCTGCTCACATACAAACACTACCCCATGAACACCTCATCACTCTAATAAAACGCAGCTATACCCTATGAAAAATCGGCCTAGCTGCACACATAAGCATCCGACAGGCCTAACGCAGCCAGAACCCAGCCTCGGTGTTCACCCGCCTAACTGCACACATTCAACCGATATCAATACACCACACCTAGTGCTAGGATGAGCTTCCACCAGGCAATTACATCAGCTGCACACATAACTGGTGCACCCAAGCATCCTACTCTCTTGACTGACCTGGACTAGGGTCCTCGAGGGCGTTCAACCTACCAGCGCTTTGGGGTCATACCAATGATATATAGAGCGCTATATAAATGCCAAATAACATAACATAAATTGAATAGTCCTCTCCAGGTTTAAGTGAGGAGTGTCACTCATAGTAGCTTCTTTGTGAATTGGCTCAACCCTCTTTTACTGCCCAGTTGCACCGTTTGTGTAGGATGGGGTCAAAACGAATGGTCCAAGTCTTCCCAAGGCCAATTCAACATTCAATTCTACTATGAAGAAAAATGCCAGTGATACAGAATACTAACTGTCCATATTCCACGAAATTGCAAATCACAGAGTGTTACTGTGACCATATAGAACTTCGGTTCCCAAGGGCGTTCAACCTACCAGCGCCTTCAGACCATACCAATGGTACATAAGGCGCTATATAAGTGCAAAATAACACAACATAATATAACATGCAACCCGTAGGTGACTTGACCTAAACTACATTGAATGGCAGTGCCCCGTTTGACCCCCTACCAGTCTATCGCATGCGTCTTGTTTCCTCGCCGAACACTTAAAGGCATGGTCTAGTAAAAAATTGTATTTAAAAAAAAAATAGGCAACATAAAAAGAAAATACTAGCATTCTCTTTTTTAAAACTTCCTATGTAAAATTTTGAGCTATTCAAGCTCAAAATTCGCAAAAGCAAGCACATGGGCGCATCCATTTTGTGAAATGGATGCCCTCCTGTGCTGGCTTTTTGCTTTTGCGGCACTAATGAAGGAAAAGCCAGCCAGCTGTAGTAAACAAAAACTACCGCTGGGTGGCTTTCCCTTCATTAGTGCTGTACGCGGAGGACGGAGACTGGAGACCAGAGCAGGAAAGCTGCAGCTGAATCTCGGTAAGTGCTATTTATTTTTTTTTAAAATAAGCACTAGCTGCGGTTTTTTTTCTAGGTTTTCCGGGCTGGAGGAGCCCGGAAAACTTAGAAATAAAACTGCAGCTTTAAAAACGTTGTATTTATGTTTGCGGTCGCTTCAAAAGCGACCGCAAACATAAATACAACGTTATTGTGTTGGAAAACGCTGTGGTTTTTCTTTCCAAGTTTCTCAGGCTCCTCCGGCTCGGAGGAGCCTGAGAAACTCGGAAAGAAAAACCGCAGCGTTTTCCAATACAACCGCGTTGTGTTTCTGCCTGCTGTGGCTATCACTTTGGGTCTCCGGTGCTCCTAGGAGCACCGGAGACCCAAAGTGAAAGCCACAGCAGGCAGAAACACAACGCAGTTGTGTTTACATGCCGCGTAGTGTTTCTGCCTACAGCTGATTTCCCATTTGGGGCTCTCGGAGAGCCCCAAATGGGAAATGCTAAATGCTGCGTTGTTTCTGCCTAAATCTGCTTTCCCATTTGGGTCTCTCCGAGCCGGAGGAGCCTGAGAAACTTGGAAAGAAAAACTGCAGCGTTTTCCAACACAATAACGTTGTATTTATGTTTGCGGTCGCTTCAAAAGCGACCGCAAACATAAATACGTTTTTAAAGCTGCAGTTTTATTTCTAGGTTTTCCGGGCTCCTCCGGCCCGGAAAACTTAGAAAAAAAAACGCAGCTAGTGCTTATTTTTTAAAAAAAATAAATAGCACTTACCGAGATTCAGCTGCAGCTTTCCTGCTCTGGTCTCCGGTCCCCGTCCTCCGCGTACAGCACTAATGAAGGGAAAGCCACCCAGCGGTAGCTTTTGTTTACTACAGCTGGCTGGCTTTTCCTTCATTAGTGCCGCAAAAGCAAAAGCCAGCACAGGAGGGCATCCATTTCACAAAATGGATGCGCCCATGTGCTTGCTTTTGCGAAATTTGAAACTTGAATAGCTCAACATTTTACATAGGAAGTTTTAAAAAAGAGAATGCTAGTATTTTTTTTTATGTTGCCTATCTATTTTTTAAATAAAATGTTTTACTAGACCATGCCTTTAACTCTGCAAATGGACTGTTGGCGTCTCCGTGTCAATGTATAAACTATTAGGAACATGTGTAAGTGCAAACTCTCTTTGGTTCAGATATAGCATAAGTGAATGCCACGCTGACAGGAGCAGTGGTTCTTAATATTTTGCCCACTATCCTCGCTACTACACATTTCCCAATTTCTGGGCCCTGTCTCCAGCAGCCAACACACTTCCAGGTCCCCCCAGACTTCTCGGCTGCAATGGGCTTCTGATTTCTCCCATCGGCAGCAGGTGAGAAAGTCGTTCTCCACTGCTGCTGTCAATGTAAACCTCTTGCCTGCGCGAGAAAAGAGCAAGCAATGCAGCATGCAATCATTGTTTACAAAATGAATACAACATACTTGTAGCAGAAGTTTGCATTATGAGTGTAATATCGACATAAGTTCCCATCATCTGGCGGTGTGGCACAAAAGAAGATTGTGGGGGACAAGTTGTAGCGTCCAGTTTTGCAGAACTCGTCATTCTCCCGTGGGACGCCTGGTTCCACAGCAACCCTGTCACCTGAAACCGAGCGAAGACATAACATTGTGTTTAGTCTGTAAAGCCACGTAGGGGCGATGCCCCATCTGACTGAAAGATATAGTACTCAAATATGAGATGGCCGACAAGTGGAGGCAGGGACATCTCAGTATATGGCCCAAGGTTCTGGAAACAACTCCAGGTAATGACAGAAGTAAACATCACCTAAAAGACACTTTCCCATACAATTACAAACCTAACGTTCCTTTGCAATATCGGGCAAGCCCAATCTGAATGAGAGCCTTTGAAACTGCTCAAAATAAGCCTAGGGTAACCAGACAGGCAGCATACAGCACTAAAGAAACAGTCTATTACCATAATGCCCTGTTCACAATGTTCTGCCTTTGACTGCTCAGTGCATAGCTACAGAGCAGCCCATGTTCTTTTCCTCTCCTCTATAAATACATCTTACTGATAATAACTGTCTAAAAATGCTATGATAACAGTAGTTTAATAGCCGCCATCTTTTCAGGTCACCCGAATGCAAGTAAAATGGTTGCAAAGAGTTCTGAAAATAAGTGTCCCCGCGAAATCATACAATAGTACAGAGCAAGCAGCAGGATTAACTACACTAAAGGCTCAGAGATTTGATGGGGTTACCGTGAGGAGACCGTCAGTGAGTGCAGGGAGCCAGCAGGGCTAGGGAGACGAAGATAGGGGTGCCAGAGGACAGAGCCTGGTTGCTGCCCCCTGCTCCGGTGGGAGCTTGAGCTAGTCATTCTACAGGCAATGGAAAAGCTATTGCACCGCGGCCTGGCCTCGCCTACCCTTACTGCACGCTGCGCTGCAACACCTCGGCCTGGCCTTGTCTACCCTTACTGCACACTGCGCTGCAACAACTCGGCCTGGCCTCGCATACCCTTACTGCACGCTGCGCTGCAACACCTCAGCCTGGCCTTGTCTACCCTTTCTGCACGCTGCGCTGCAACACCTCGGCCTGGCCTCGCCTACCCTTACTGCACACTGCGCTGCAACACCTCAGCCTGGCCTTGTCTACCCTTACTGCACGCTGCACTGCAACACCTCAGCCTGGCCTTGTCTACCCTTACTGTGAGCTGAAACACCTCAGCCTGGCCTCGTCTACCCTTACTGCATGCTGCGCTGCAACACCTCAGCCTGGCCTCGCCTAACCTTACTGCACACTGCGCTGCAACACCTCAGCCTGGCCTTGTCTACGCTTACTGCAGGCTGCGCTGCAACACCTCAGCCTGGCCTCGGCTACCCTTACTGTGAGCTGAAACACCTCAGCCTGGCCTCGTCTACCCTTACTGCAAGCTGTGCTGCAACACCTCGACCTGGCCTTGTCTACCCTTACTGCACGCTGCGCTGCAACACCTCAGCCTGGCCTTGTCTACCCTTACAGCTCGCTGCGCTGCAACACCTCAGCCTGGCCTCGTCTACCCTTACTTTGAGCTGAAACACCTCAGCCTAGCCTCATCTACGCTTTCTGCACACTGAGCTGCAACACCTCGGCCTGGCCTCGTCTACCCTTACTGTGAGCTGAAACACCTCAGCCTGGCCTCGTCTACCCTTACTGCATGCTGCGCTGCAACACCTCGGCCTGGCCTCGCCTACCCTTACTGCACGCTGCGTTGCAACACCTCTGCCTGGCCTTGTCTACCCTTACAGCACGCTGCGTTGCAACACCTCTGCCTGGCCTTGTCTACCCTTACAGCACGCTGCGCTGCAACACCTCAGCCTGGCCTCGTCTACCCTTACTTTGAGCTGAAACACCTTAGCCTAGCCTCGTCTACGCTTTCTGCACACTGAGCTGCAACACCTCGGCCTGGCCTCGTCTACCCTTACTTTGAGCTGAAACACCTCAGCCTAGCCTCGTCTACGCTTTCTGCACGCGGCGCTGCAACACCTCGGCCTGGCCTCGCCTACCCTTACTGCACTCTACGCTGCAACTTTAGAGCCCTCCCTTTAACTCTGCTATTGATGTAAGCGACTTACGTTTTAAAGAGACTGTTGTGTAGTGTGATTTGAGTTTTGATGTATAGTGGATTGGGCGTTTCGGGGAAATCTATAATTTACAGTGATTTTAATAACCAAAAACGTTGAATTGCCCTTTTCAATGGGACTTTCCCCATGTTACAACATTTTTGTAAATCAGGCCCTACGTTTTTATAAGAGAGATTCTTAACAATGTTTTACTGTCCATTAATTTTCTGATTTCATTATCAGAGTGTGTAATGTTTGGCATGCGTTTCCACATGCTTTGATGTGTCCGTGTCATGTTGATACATATGTTTTCTGAACAAAGGGTAACATGTCACTTTCTACATCTGTGTTCCACTTACATGCATGTTTATGTATGTTCATGTGTTGTGCAACTGCCTGAATTGGGCGTTTCATTCGTATTGTAAGACCGTTTTTTGGATGTGTTCGTGCATACATACTTAATTTTCATATGTGATTCCGCAGGTGTGTGCTTTTCATATGTTGTGTGTTTTCGGCTTATTGTGAGCACTGGCGATTTATGGAATGTCAGTAAGGCCATACCATGTGCCATTTTCCATTTCAACTTCATTATTCAGATTTTCCGTTTTGTTCCATGCATTGGTGTGCTTTTCGTATATTGCGTGCATTAACTACACCCGCTTTTGCCCCCTTTGAAAAATAGAAACACCAGGTCTTCCTTCATTGACTAACTTCTTGGTAAAATATTGGTGTAATGGAAAGGACAGCCCTTGCCTTAACCACACAACTTCTGACCCCACAGCTGGACAGAGTAAGAGACTTCTACACTGCAGACAAGTATGCCTGGATACTTGACAAGGCTCATCCTATGCTTGAACTAAGTGGACATGTGACACACAAAAACAGGGCTGAATTATCGAAAAGGCACACTAGGTACGTGCCTAGGGCCCCCCCCCAAGGTAAGAGGGCCCGAGGTTTCCAACCCATACTCTCCCTTTGTTGCTTGGCATTGCTGCCGCAGCACCATCTAGACGAGGCTTCCTTTCATTATGAAGGAGAGCTTGTGGCAGCTGCAATACTGCTGCAACAATGTCAAACAACAATTAATGGGTACACTAGGTACAAGAAAGGTTGTACAATGTCAGGAGGGAAGACATTCTACAGAAAATATGCAAGGGTTCACCTTGGTAGAATACTCAAGAGCGCTACTTGCTGAGTGCATGTGGAAGCTGAAATGAACACTTTATTGAGTTTGGATTTCTCTATTAACAATAGAATAATTCAATAAAACACACAATAAATAATAGCTAACATGACACGCTATTCAGGCCAATATCCCTCCTTAAAAGAGCTGAGAGACAAAATGATATGGGTTGTACAGAAAAGCAGTGTCATTCCAATTCATTATAAAAAGGAGTGCATCTCGATAAAACCTAATATTATTACCTTTAAAATAATGTTAAACATTCCCTACCTAGGTCTGAATTACGTGTACAAAGCAATACAAAATGACCCAGATTCTCCACCATTCCAGTATTGCAATGACATTTCCTGTCCAGCATGTGAAAGCAAAAAACAGCTTGTATTTTTCTTTTTTCTATTAGCACCAGGGCAAATCCTGCAACAAATCAGCTTCCTCGGATCACAGGCTGAATCTCACGATCCAAGCACGCATTCTAGGCAAGTTCGGAGCTGTGAGCGGCTGGCTCCCACGCCCATTTCCCCCCACCTCCCTCTCACTCGCCCTCCCTCCACCCCATCCGCCACTTCGTCCCACACCACTTCCCTGATTCTTCTGTCGACGGCGCCACAGTCGCCGATGATTTTGCATCCCGGGCTGCTATGGAAATGAAGAGGAGCCCCACCGCCCATTTCCATGGCAGCCATCTTAGGTAACTTTCTGTTTGAATGAACAGCACGCTGTGGCCCATTCATTCTAACAAATATATTTCTATCAGCACCCCGGATTAAAAAATCCAGGGTGCTAATAGCAATAACAGCTTTGCCGGTGGGCCTTGTGGCGTTGCCCCGTAAGGGCTGCGCACGCGGCGGCGTGACGTTGCACGTCGCCGCGTGCGGCTTAAATAAACGGGGCGTTCCCGGAACCGCAGAGCGACCGGGGAGCCCGAACCTAACGGACGTGTGCGTCTGAGCTCTGTTGGGTTGGGGGCTCACGGGCACGCCTGGGGGGGCCAAGGACAGACCCCCAACAGTGGCGACGAGTGATGTCGGATGCCCGGGCCCGGCGGTGAAAGGCGTCCGGAATTTTTGCTGAAACGATCGGAACGTTCACGGATGTTTCGTTTCATGCCGTGGCTGCGGACCGCACACGCGGCTGGCGGCCATTTTGTAGACAAGGCCGCGGAACTTCTCGGAGCTCCGGTTCGGACCGAGAAGGTGATCCGGGTCTAATTTTTGGATCTTGTGGGTGCTGAGGACATGATCCACACGCCCATGCCCATTTTGTGAATTTTCATTAAATTTTGGGATCGCTACGTCGAGTGTTAGCCAGGACAAGGGCTATAATGGCAGGGCCTGCTTAGCCTAGTCCATCCACGTGGCTCAATTTTTGGGACCTCTACACAGCAGTGCTTTGCTGCAAGGTGGCAACAAGGCACTTCCTCGCCCCCTTCATCATCAGGACACTCTTTTGATCCTCTTCATCATCACAAGGTGGTGGCAGTTTCAGAGGTCTTCTGCATCTTTCAGCATCTTCATCTTGTCGCATGGTGGTGGTGGGAATCTGAGTTGCGGCCTCAGGTCTGGTAGTGGGGTGCCTGTGCGCTCAGTCCCATGTCCGACAGTGAACAGGACGGCGACACCGCGGATCCTGGGGAGGAATCTCAGGACGAAGGTCAGGTGGCCCAGCCGGCAGCTCTGCAACCGCCGCCACAGGCACCACCAGGGGCACAGCCTGTCGGCCCCATCATGGCTCAAGCTAGAGCCCAGGCGGCCCTGCAACCGATACCAGAATTCGATCCTACGGGCCCTCCATCCAGTTTGGGGCCCCGATGGAGGAGGTGGGTGGCCCGCCTGGACATGTACTTCAGGGCTGCTCGAGTGGATGATGATGACAGCATGGTAGCCACCATGCTGTATTCGGCGGGAGCCGCGGTTCAGGAGATCTTCGAGTCGCTGACTCCGGCGGACCAGACCTATGGCGCGGCGAAAGCGGCTCTCCTTGCGCACTTCCTTCCACTTGCCAACGTGGACTTCGAGAGATTCGTGATGCTGTCGGCCAAGCAGAAGGAGGATGAGACTTTGGATACGTTTTACGGCCGCCTACGCCGCCTCTCCCAAGGGTGAGCGTGGGGGGACGTGGAGGACATGATACGGACAATGCTGATCCAAGCATGCTCCTCCGGCAAACTGAGGAGACAGGTCCTCAGGGAGCCGGGAATCACTCTGCACCGTATACTAGAGCTGGGTCGATGTCACGAAGTGGCTGAGGCACGGGCAAGCAAGATGGAAGCAGGTTCACGCTCGATCAAAGCCGAAGAGGTGTGCACTGTGTGGCGGGGCGGTAGAGGAACGTGAAGACCTGGCGGAGCCCCCCGAGACAGGACAGGAAGGTCGGGGGAATCATGCCAGAAATGTGGCTATGACCTCCCCCACCCCACAGAGTGCCCAGCCGCAGGAAGAACATGTGGCCGATGTGGCCTGCCGGATCACTTCGCGAGAGTGTGCAAGTCGGCGCTACCTGTCATGGTACCCAGAGGTCCTGCCCGGGTCTGGACTCCGCGTCAAACCCGGCCATCCAACGTGGCCCAGGTGGATCAAGCGGAAGAGGAGGCTCAGGCAGAGGAGGCTGAAGCAGAGGAGGAGGAAAACATCTTCTTCGTCTCAAGCATGGGGGTCCTAAAAGGCAAAAGCAGGAGGCAGCCAAGATGCGTAGTGGAGGTGAATCACTCGCCTGTCCCCGTGCTGGTGGACACAGGGGCATCGGTCAATGTTATGGCCAGGGGACATTATGACGCTCTTGACACATTGCCGAACCTGGCTGCGCCAAGAGCTCGCATCTTCGCCTTTGGTGGACTCGAGCCCATACCGCTGGACGGAGCGTTCGTGGCGAAGGTGGAGCATGACGGATCGAAGATCAGAGCACGATTCTACGTCACCCCCATAAGCAATAACACCCTGCTAAGCTGCGCGGCTGCGGAGGCGCTCGGGATAGTGAGTTTTGCGTACTCAGTATACCTGGAAGACATCAACGACCTACTGGACAAGTACGCAGCCCTGTTCAATGGCATTGGGAGAATGACCGGTGATCCTGTCCGGCTACACATTGACGACTCAGTACAACCTATCGCCCTGAAACACCGGAGAGTTCCTTTTCATCTGAGAGAGCAAGTCGACAAGGAACTGGACAACCTGGTGGCCTTGGACATCATCGAGAAGGTGGAAGGCCCAACTCCATGGGTGTCCCCCATTGTCGTGGCCAGGAAACCAAAACAGCCGGACTCCGTTCGCATCTGCGTAGACATGAGGCTGCCCAACAAGGCCATAAAAAGGGAGCGACACCTGACCCCGACCATCGATGACATAATTGCTGAGGTACAGGGGGCCAGGTTCTTCTCTAAACTCGACCTCAGAGCAGGGTACCATCAAGTTGTCCTCCATCCTGAGTCCCGGTATATAACGACTTTCACCACCCACCGGGGACTCTACAGGTACAAGAGGTTGAGTTTTGGGGTCTCGTCGGCTGCCGAAGTGTTTCAGAACATTATCCGGGGTGCACTTGCTGATCTTGAAGGGGTGCTCAACATCAGTGATGACATTTTGGTGTTTGCCAACACGGAGGTGATCCATCTGAAGCGCATGGCCAAAACCTTTGAGAGGCTGCAATCATTGGGTCTCACCCTCCATAGGGACAAATGCGAATTCCTGCGCCCATCAATAGAATTCTTTGGGTTCGTGTTCAAGGAGGGTGGGGTGTCACCCGACCCACGGAAGGTTCAGGACATTAAGAGTGCACAGCCCCCGGAATCCGTGTCAGAAGTGAGGAGTTTTCTGGGCATGGTGACCTACTGTGGTCGGTTTATCCAAAACCTGGCCTCGAGGTCTGAGCCGCTCAGAGCTCTGACCAAGAAAGATACTGCCTGGCACTGGGGTCCACTGGAACAGTCGGCGTTCGAGGACATCAAAGGCGCCCTAACAGCGGAGGACACCATGGCGTTCTTCGACCCGGCGCTACCCTCGGAGATCGTGGTCGACGCCAGTCCGTTTGGCCTGGGGGCGGTCCTGACCCAGGTGGACCGTGAAGGAAACCTCCGGCCCGTTGCATACGCCAGTAAGGCGCTCTCGGAAACGGAGCAGCGATACTCCCAGATCGAGAGGGAGGCCCTGGCGGTCTTGTGGGGATGCCGTCACTTTCGCCTATATGTGCTGGGACGTCCGGTGACGGTGGTGACTGATCATAAACCCCTGCTCCCGATTCTGGCGGGTTCATCATCTAAGCCCCCGGCCAGAATTGAAAGATGGATGCTCGCATTGCTGGAATACGGGGTCACGCTGGTATACCGGCCAGGGGCCAACAACGCAGCGGACTTCCTTTCCCGGCATCCCGGAGTGCGTGGGGGAGTGGCAGGAGACACCTGTGCAGAAGAAGCGGACGACCATGTCAGGATGGTGGTGGAGGGAGCAACACCAAATGCACTGCCCCTGTCGGAGCTGGAGGCCGCGGCAGCCGAGGATGGGTGCTTCCAGATACTGAAGCAGTCGATGCAGAGCGGGTCTTGGAAGCTCGTCCTGGAAGCGCTCGCAGGGCGGACCCATGAGGCGAAGACCGCCCTTGAACAGCTATGGAAGGTGAAAGATGAGCTGTCCTTCTCTGAGTCGGGGCTCCTGCTCCGGGGGGATCGCATAGTGGTCCCCCACTCCAAAGTGGGTGAGGTGATCGCCTTGGCCCATCACGGACATCAGGGTGCTGCCAAGACGAAGGCAAGGCTGCGGATGAAGGTCTGGTTCCCGGAGCTAGAGAGAAGGGTCGATGACTTTGTGGCGGCCTGTGTATGGTGCCAGGCCGCCTCCCCGGTGCAGAGGGAACCGGCTATCGAGGCAATGCCTCGGGGGACCAGGCCCTGGGAGGTCGTACATGCCGATTTCGGGTCCACGTCCGTGGGCACCCATTTTCTGGCCATAGTCGATGAGTACTCCCGGTACCCCGAGGTGGAGTTCGTGGAATCGGTGGCATTCGAGCATGTGGTGGTCGGCGTGGAAAAGATCTTTGCAACCCATGGGTTTCCCCTGACACTGTGCTCAGACAATGGGTCGCCATTTCAAAGCGAACGCTTCTCAGAGCTCCTGGCCAGCTGTGGAGTCCAACATCGAAAGATATCCCCGCTGTGGCCGAGGGCCAACGGCGATGCAGAAAGGCTGATGCGAACACTAAACAAGACATTTCGGATTGCGCAAGGACAAGGCCAGCCCCTCCAACGGGCCTTGTATCAATTCCTGCGAGTGTATCGCACCACCCCACATGCCTCCACTGGTGTCGCCCCGGCGGAAGTGCTGTTCCGGCGATGCCCCCGGGGTCTACTGCCGGAGGTACAGGAGAGAGAGCCTGGGGTTATCAACGACCAGCAGGTGGAGGCCGACCGACTGGCCAGGATCAGCCAAGAGAACGTGCGACGGGGCCTGCGGCCCCAGCGGCTGGAACCCGGGGATGAGGTGCTCATCCGGAACCGCCATCCTCACGGGAAGTTGTCACTGCCTTATGAACCGGCGCCCCTGGATGTGGTCGCTGTGAAGGGGTCAATGGTGACGGCCTCCGATGGGCGGACGGCTGTCACCCGCAACGTCAGCTTCTTCAAGAAGCTGGGGGACTCGAGAACTGAACCCCCTCTGGACCCTGGTGTTGCCGAGATCCCTGAGGAAGATGGCCCCCCTCTCGGTGCCCCGGGCTCTCCGTGTCGGGAGGCTACTGTTGACGGACTGTCGGTGCCGGAGGTGAGCGGGAGGTACCCCCAGAGGACTGGGCGAGGGAAACCCGCTTACCTCAGTGAGTATGTGTTGGGACAGTTGGAGAGTCATCCGGGGTGAGGGGGCTGACATTAAAGAGGCCTGGGTCCAGGATGGGCAAGTTGTTTGATGTGTGATATGTTGTGTTTATCTAAATAAAGTAATTGTGTGTCCTCCTGAAAAAGGAGGAGTGTGGCGTTGCCCCGTAAGGGCTGCGCACGCGGCGGCGTGACGTTGCACGTCGCCGCGTGCGGCTTAAATAAACGGGGCGTTCCCGGAACCGCAGAGCGACCGGGGAGCCCGAACCTAACGGACGTGTGCGTCTGAGCTCTGTTGGGTTGGGGGCTCACGGGCACGCCTGGGGGGGCCAAGGACAGACCCCCAACAGGCCTGATCGGGTGGTAAGGGCATCGTGGGCCTATCGTTAAGGCTCTCGCTACTTTTGGGCCTATAACTTGGGTCCTGGCCGGTTACCACACGCTCTGTCCCGCCGGCTCGGGTCTTATTCCTGTAGTATTACATGGTTTCTAACGAAAAATGTAATAATACATCTATAGTTTTCGCAAGGAATTACATTTACAATGTGCAAACAACAATGGTCATTTTTTCTAATTAAAAATAGTTTTTGAAAACATCACAACCTACAAATGTAACCCACCCTTCCCCGCTTGCCAAAGTTCAGCCCCTGGGCACACATGCACAAAAATATTCTGTAAACCCTTCCCAGGGTGACCTGAGGCAAGGCACACGATTGGCCAGTCAAAAAAACACATATTTTGTTGCAGTATAACAGTATTGTCTAGCTTGGTTATGTACTTCAGATACAGCGGCGGTTTCGATGTTATTACTTAACTTTTGCATGTGCCGATCAGCCTCCAATAACGCATCAGTTATGAGTCTAACCAGCCTTGCTGTGAAAGTTGCTAATAGTGCACTCTAATTCCAAGGGGTGTAAATTAAGAAAAAACGTACCCAAAAAAATGTGTTGGTATTCAATGTGCATAACCGGAATGCTATTCATGTACTGATTTTTTGCCTCCATTTTAGAGCCACCAAGCTGGTACCACCCACTCTCATTAGTGCCCACAGTAGCGGGACAGATGCCAGACTGACTAGATCCACATTGCACTGTCTTTGTATACACATCAATGACCGCCTGTGGAATTTTGAAAAGCAACACAGCGCAATATTTATTTATTTATATTTTTAAAACGTTCACACAGCCAGGGCATCGAGGCGCTGTTACAGGAATTTGTCTTAGTTGCGTATCGAACATGTGTTTCTTCGTGTCGTCTTGTTTCCAAGGCGAGCACGTTGCCGCTGAGCTATTCACCCAGGAGTAGTGGAGTAATTGGCTCTAGGGTGGTAAGCTGCAAACCAAAGAGTACTCCTAATGGGTAAGAGTCCAAGAAAGCTTGATGATGAAGTGTTGTCAAAACCAGGGCCGGCCTTTTTTTTTATTGTTTTTTTATAACATGTTTAACGCAGTTCTGTTTCTAAGCGCGGATCTGGGATGCAAACCTCTGTTGCTCCACGTGCTCTTGCTTCCAAGACTAGCACGTTGCCACAAAACAAAAATGTGCACTCGCCCTAATCCCCATGTGCGCCCCTGGTCATGCTGGTGGAGAGGGGGATGGGGTGGCACCAAATTGTTCAATAACCGCCAGTGCGAAAGCATCAGTGACATATTGTTATTAAATGCGCCCCGCTCCCGAAAGCGGGGCACATTTAATTTCGATAGGGTGCCTGCCGTACCTTCTCCCACCACGCCAGCTCGGGGGAGACCTTGAAAGACCCACCCGAGCTGGCACAGCAGGGCGGTAACGGCACCCCGGGCGGTCACCAGGGCAGCCCTGCCCTAAGACCGGCCCTGGTCAAAACGATTGACAATACCTGGTCATTTATTTGAGAAGTTACATAACCAAAGGCAGTGTGTGTCGACCCCATTGTTCATATTATTTATTTATACCAAAAAGAAGGGCTCATGGAATTATGTGAGTTTTTGTCTGGCTTTTCTTGTAGGAGGTCCGCAGCATGATCTGGTTTCTCACCTGGTTTCAGATGAGTAACGGATGCTCCCACTTGCACAACTGTCCCTGAAGCTTCGTGCCCAAGCACCATGGGCTTCTTAACCACAAAATCTCCAATGCAGCCATTCTGCCAATAGTGGACGTCCGAACCGCAAATTCCAACCGAATGCATCCGGAGGAGAACCTCTGCAAGAGAAGAAGAATTGTAAGCACACAGTGAAGGCTCTGGGCTAAAAGGTCAGATCAATATGATGAAGGTCATTCGGGAATCATTCAGCCCCTGGTTCTTATGGAGTTAGTTCCTACAGCTATGCATACATCAAGTCTCCAGGCTAGTCACAGCAACTGGAGGTCATCTACTTGTAAGCCTTACACTGCATACGCCAGGCTTTCTGGGTCTATCCCCATGGGATTATGGAATGAAATGTATGTTAAACTGAAATTAAAATATCTATGAGAGTGTACACAAAGTATAGTAGTGTTAAAATATTTGAGCTACAAACTGTTTACAATGATATCCTAATAATTTTGAAGTATTGACTGAAATTGTTTTCAGTACCTAATGGTGTGCATGGGATGGGAGTATCCATAAATTATGGACACCTTGTTCCAGTTTATGTAGTGACTTCTGATACCAGAGCCACAAATTTCTCTACCGTGCACCCATCATTTCTTGAAGTCTTCCTAGTTGGGAATTAAGTTTCTTTTGAACTGTAACCTCCTTTTGTGGTTATCCAAATTTGGTGTGCTTAGCCACTTTACGATTTTTTGTATTGTGATATCCTACCGAGTCTAGGCACCCCAGCATATCAGCTCAGGAAACTTCAACAAATCCAAAACTCCATAGCTAGACTCTGCCTTGCTCTTTCACTCAAATAAACACATAATTCCTGCCCTTAGATTACTACACTGACTTCCTATCAGCCAACGGATGACTTTTAAGGCCATGTGCTTCACACACTGGGCCCTCTGTAAAACTGGCCCAAAACTGGGGCTTCCTCACATCCCTGATCTTCTCCTGGAACGGGAGGGTCCGCCACATACGCAAAATGTACGAGGCGGAAAGACTGCTGCACCCGGACGCAGGGGAAAGAACCAACAACGAGGACGCACCCACAGAACAGGTAGACCCGCAGGACTGTAACCGGTCCTGGTCGCGAGTTGAGAGGTGACGTCAGAGAATCAGGGGCCCCTCACACAAAAGCAAACGCCCGAGTAACAATGGCTAAGGCGGGGTTGGTACCAGTGCTCCGGACCCCCGGACCCAAAGAGCCAGACGCCAGCCATAACCACTGGCCATGCATTGAACCCTCGAAGCAAGTCAACACTCTAATCTTACACTCAGCTTTCATCGCCATGCAGCAGAGGCCCAAGTGTCTCGTCTTGAGAAGGTTGCGTTGGCCCAGCCGGAGCCCCCGTTGGTCGAAGGCTGGCCCAGCTGACCAAGTTTTGTTTTGGTAGGGGGGGGAAGAGGGGTGGACACCGAAAGGGGTGCAAATTACCAATACAGGACCCAACCCAACCGACTGCCACCCACACAGGCCGGTGGAAAGTGGAGCACAACAGCACCCATGATCCGCAACCCGATCACTCCGAAATAGGGTCACCCATAGAAAATCTAACCATGATCACCTGGAACGTCCAGGACCTAAACTCCCCTAGGAAACGGAAGTCTGTGGAACACCGCTTGGCCCAACTGGAGGCAGATATTGTCTGCCTACAGAAAACCCATCTTCTGGCCTCGGATGAACAATGAGTCAAATACCAAAGATTCCCTAAAAGATATTTTGCATCCTCCGGACAGAAGAGAGGAGGTGTGGTGGTCCTGCTCAGCCAATCAGTGTTTCTGTCAAAGGGCACAGTCAAGCGGGACCCCGAGGGAAGGTTCCTGCTGATCAAGGGCCTCCTGGTTGAACTCCCAATAACCATCATTGCAATTTATTGCCCAAACGACACCCAGGAGCGCTTCCTACGTAGGATTCTCCCAGTAATAATGTCTTTCACCGAAGGCAAACTGCTAATCAGAGGCGACTTGAACCTCACCCCGGACCAAACCATCGACAAAACCCTACCGCCCACCGGAATGGACTTCTTGAAGGCACTGGGGCTCGCAGAACTTCTGAGAGAGACGGAAGCGACCGATGCCTGGAGGCTGGCGAATGATAAAGCCTGTGACTACACCTTCTTCTCGCATGTCCACAGGGGTCTCTCTAGAATAGACCTTCTACTCGTCTCAAGTGTGCTGTTTCCCTGCATTGTGGACATCCACATGGGACTAAGGGTAATCTCCGACCATGCCCCAGTTATAGCACAGCTCCAGACAAAGGGCCTACTAACACCACCACAAAGGGCCTGGAAGCTGCAGGACTATCTTCTGGCGGACATAGCAGTCAGCTAGGAACTGTTGGAAGCTCTAATCAACTATTTCACATTGAATGCGGGCATGGGACCCTCGGAGGCGATGGTGTGGGATGCCATGAAACCAGTTATTCGAGGTGTCGCCATGAACTGCTCAGGGGCACACAGGCGCAGACACCAGCTTAGATTAGAGGAACTGGAAACAGAGGTGTCACAGAAAGAAGCAAACCACAAAAAAGCCAATCGACAAGATCATGGAATGAGCTACGCAAAGCTAAAGTAGTCCTGGAAATGCACCTGGCAGACCGCACAGCCCGAGTTTTAACATATACGAAGCAGTATTACTATCTGGACAGCAACAAAGCCAACCGCCTGCCCGTGCATAAGCTCATGAAAGTACACACGAGGAACAACATTACAGTCCTACGGGACTGAGATGGGACACCTCGCTGCTCGGACCCCGAAAAGCTAACCCTCATTACCAAGCACCATAGGAACGTGATGTCAGGGAGACCTACAGAAGCGGCAGCACACGCCACTTACCTGCGAACGGTCCGAAGGCTGCCCTGCCATCCGCAGATCGACACCCTGGAAGACCTGATATCCCCGGAGGAGGTGTCAGAAGTGATCCTGTGGGATGTATTAACCCACTCATGTTCTGCCCTGCGGCATCACTGTGTTCTGGTGGTGCCAGAATTATCAAAAGGGCCGCAAAACCCTTGGGCGCACCAAAACCTATGAAAATCGCGATTTTTAACACGAAAGGATGGCTGCCAAATCTACCATGCATGTTGTCAGTGGTGGAACGGAGATCTCACTCCTGAAACATGTCACTGGGCTTCGCAACAAGTGAAAATGGAGCACAGAGGGAAAAGCAGTGCTCTGCTGAAAGAAATCCAAAATCTTGCTTTTAAATCTTTTTCTTGGTTGCTGAAACTGCTGAATGCCGGTACAGAACACCCTCAAACATCCACTATTCTTGCTGGGTGCTACAGTTCAGTTAGTTCAAGAAATCATTATGAACATACAATGTCCTGAAAAGCTGAATTTGTCATCTAAACATTCACAGCAAAAACGTGCCTGCCTGTGAAATCTGTCCAAATCTGGGCACAGTACCCTCGGCCGCCTGTATGACAGCTGTCAGAAGCTTGCATGATAGAATTTAAACTTGTATAACTGAAATCTAATGTCTGAAAACTAAGTGACCTGTTATTGAGAGTAACCTAGGTTGTAACTGTTTAATCCCATGGTTTATGAACTAGAATAAGTGTTCTAGCTGCTTGTTTTGAAATTACAAATTTGTTTTAAACCAAGAAAAAATGTAACAGAATGACATTGAAATTAAGCCTGCCTAAAAGCAATCAAACCAGTCCAACAGCTTCCCCCACGGAGGCCAGGCATCTCCCTTCTGCTTCACTCCACCAGGAAATCACACCTCTGTGATGATTAGATCAGGGGAGGAGAACTTGGGCTGCAGGGGAAGGGGACAATGGACATCCTTTGGCTGAAAGGAAATGCGAAGTGTGAAGAGTCATAAATGGCCGGGCCCAAATGGAACTGGGAGGAGACAGATTCTGAGCTGCCAGGAGGAGAAGGAGGCAGAGACAAACCACAATTTGATGCTTAACAAAGGCCAAAAGCACATTTTTAAAAGACTGAAAAATTACTGTGTAAAATTGTGAAAAATATGTAAACAACAGATTTGTGAATCTAATTTTTGGTGGCACGTTTTAAGAGGCGCCAGAACTCTGTGAGATGTTCTGGGAAGTAACAGCGGAAAATATGGTTTTACACCAAATGTATTTATGCCAAAAGCATGAAACTTCATACTGTTATGGCCATATTCAATGCACACATTTGTACAACATTTTTGATAAACTGGATATTGTGTTCCGGACAAAAAGAGCGAAATTCTGTCAAAAGCAGACACAAGATCCTACAGCGACGAGGTTTGGAGGAGTATCTGCTATACAAAATATGTAAACTGTATATATGATTGTTATAGAAATTGCGCACATGTAAATATGTATTGTACTTGAAGTAGATTTTATGTTCAAAGGGACAAGGGGAGGATTCTCTGACTCATAAACTCACACCATCATGGTGACACCCTGTCTTCTCCTCCTATCAAGGTAGAAAAGAGATTCTAGCCAATCGAATGCCTAAGGGGCGCGCTTAGGATAAACCAGCACACACTCCCCTTTATCATAAGCATAAATAGAGACAGCTCAGACTGAAAGAAGGACACACAGATTCACCCACTAACCGATTTCTGGCGGAGCACCCTGCTAGAGAACCATCCATCTTCCTTGCTCCAGACTCCAGAAACTTGGCAAGCAGAAAGACTCATTGCATAGCTGAACCATTTTCAGCTAGGCCTTAAGATTCCAGAACCCACCCCAGAAACCTAAGGGGAAACAAAAGAAACAGCCGGATTGTGCTGTTACTGCTTTCCTGCTAAAAGAATTATTACCAGAACCAAAAGATCCAATCCAGGTGCTGTGCTGTGACCAGAGCCACTGCAGACCCGATCCAGTCCTGTGCCGTGCTGTGAACAGACCCAGTCGAGTCTGGTGTGCCCAGCAGAATCCCCGAGCAGAATCCCTGACCAGAAATCTTGACGGACCAGAATTCCTGACGGTTCCGCTCAAAACATATATAGTGAGTATCCATAGAATAGAACTGTGTCACTAACATATGTACTATCCATAGTCAATCCCTATCTAAATCCATCCTATCTTGTCTTCAGAACCTGCATTGTTAGAAATCTTTTGAATTGCCTGAACTCTCTATCTTATCCCTATTATCTTCCTTCTGTACTTGTATTGTAAAAAATATTTTTGCGCTGATATATTTCATCTGAAGAAGGCAAGCTCTTCGGCAGGCGGTCGCCCTGATCCAGTGGCTGTGCTTCCGTGTGGTATTTGCTTCTTCATAGCCATCCCCTAGTGTAAAAGAAATCCTGTTTGTCTTTTAAAAGTGCATCCCTGTTTTCCCATTCTTGCACCTATCTCAGAAAAACGGCCTCAATTAAAACGTCCATAACTTTTTCAATTTGTATGCTACAAACAACATTTCAATTTCAACTTCTGCTTGTAGCTAACATTCTCAGCTTTCCATAGAACCAAAAACCGCATCCCAAATCCATATAGTTCTCCCGCAATCACGATTACTGCACGCTGAAAAGTTTGCCGCAAATTTCGTTTTAGGGAAATTATTACACGTGTAAAACAGCTTTTGATTGCACCTGACCTCAGTTTTAAGATTTCACATTGCTTCTTAGTATCAAATCATTGCTAGTGTTTGTCTGTAACTATCTAAAGCGGCTCCCATAAGAATTTAAACAATTTCAGCAATTTAAACCATATTTAGTGTTTTACCCAATCCATTTTCAAGATAACTTTAAAACCATTTTGACAGTTTGCCAATCAATTCTGTTTCTCTCTTGTGTTTGCTGGGGGGACATTGGGATTGCCATTTTGTTTGAATTCTGCATTCCTGAAACCTGTTCTCTCTCCTCCTATCTCTTTACATTGCCTGTGGGGGAGGAGGGGGGGTTGAGGGGTGTGCAGGGGGAAATAGTAACCACACTGCTATTTGATCTGAACACACACAAAAGTATTATTTCTGAGCTGAAATGTTTTGCTCACTATTACTCCTTGTGATTAAAGAGATTGCTTAGTGTTACATCACCCCATTGGTGATTATTGTATACCCATTAAACATAGTGTGATTATATTGTCAATACATAAATAAATATTTTAACTTTGCAAATCAGCCTGATTCCTGGTCCAGTGTGACCGGGGGGGGATTCCAAGAGAGGGGCGTGATATGAGTGGTACATCGTTCAGAATAAAAGAACTTTTAGAGACAAAATAAATAAGGATTTCAGTTGTGCATTACACGCTAGGCGTTGACTTAGGTGAAGTGCCGGATTGACATCACTTACAATCCGCTCAATGAAGAACGCGGCACCTGGCACCGACGGACTGACAGCAACATTCTACAAGAAATATAACCATATCCTGGCCCCTCACCTGGCTTCACTCTTCAACACTTTCCTGGAAATGGGCTCCACCACCACCTCCATGGCGGAATCAGTCACGGTCCTGATCCCGAAACCCGGAGCAAACCCAGAATTCTGCTCGTCATACCGCCCCATCGCCCTGATGAACGTGGACTCCAAAATCTTCTCGAAGCTATTAGCACGCAGGCTCGCTGGGCTCCTCCCGGATCTTATCCACCCGGACCAAACGGGCTTCATCCCCAGCCAAAACACCTTAGACAACATCAGACGCACCCTAAACATCATCGAGACGGCCAACAGAACTGGAGGGGAACTAGTGGTAGTCTCGCTCAACGCACATAAGGCGTTCGACATGATGGACTGCGGTTATATGAGGGAGACACTGAGACACTACGGAGTAGGCCCGATATTCCTGAGATGGACGAGTGCAAACTACCAGCACCCTACCACAAACCTGAGAATCAACAGTGCCATGTCCCCCAGAATCGAGATCACCAGAGGCACTCGCCAAGGCTGCCCTCTGTCACCTCTCATATTTGCCCTGTCAATGGAGCCGTTCACCTCCAAGATCCGACAGAGCCCCGTAATCCAGGGACTTAAGCTCAAAACCGACACCTATAAAGCATCCCTATATGCCGAAGACGTGCTGCTGACACTATCGCAAAGCAGCCTCTGGGTTCTCGATCAACCTCACAAAATCCGTCGCACTGGGCATCAACATTCCGAAAGCGACGCTGGACTCCCTATCGGCCAGTCTCCCGATCCCATGGGCCAGATCCCACCTAAACTACCTAGGCATCCGCCTACCTAAGCTAACAGAACGCACCTACAAACTAAACTTCCCGCCTCTGCTGAAGGACCTACAGTCGGACATGTCCCGCTGGCAAGATCAAGAGATATCCTGGCTGGGGAGAATCACGGCACTTAAAATGAACTTGGTCCCCAGACTGCTCTACCACTGCCAAACCCTACCAGTAGCAATTCCGAAAAAAGCCAAGCAGAAACTTCAAGCACATATGCTGAAATTCGTATGGGGGGGTGGCAAGAAACCCCGTGTGACCAGGAAAGTCTTACTCAGGAGCCCCGGGTCCGGAGGCCTGGGAGTCCCCGAGATCGAAAGGTACTGTTTGGCTGCCCAGCTCTCTGCGGTATTTATGGGGCAAACAAGCACAGACAAACCCCGCTGGCTGAAGCTGGAGGAGGACTGGAGCCAATACCCACTGGAATCCCTCCCACACATCACATGGCCGAAGTATCCCCCAAACACGGGGCCCCTCACGACCACCAGGAACACAGTAAACAGCTGGAAACAGGCAGCCAGGAGGTGGAACATGGTGGGCCCGCACTCTCCGGTCTGGGAGTACCCGGACTTCACACCAGGACAAGGGCAAAAACCTTCTCCAAATGGAAGGTGGGTGTCCTGAAGCACGTGGCAGACTTCTACGAAGGGGACACCCTACTCAATTCCGAGGACTGCAAAAGGAAATTCCAGGTGCCAGAGGGCGAGAGGTTTCGCTATGCCCAACTCCGACATTGGCTGTCACACGACTCGATGAGGGCACATGGACACAGAGAACTTACAGCACTGGAACGCACACTAGCGGCAACCCCCGCCCAGGGGGAAGATCTCGACCCTGTACAGGCTATTGGACAGGGCAGACCCCGAATTCAAGGAGCCCTACATGAAAACGGTGGGAGAGGGATCTAGGCTGAGAATTAGACAGGGCCAGCTTGGAACGCATCTGGACGAGAACCCACAAGACTTCCAAATGTGTGACGAATAAGGAGGGAGCCATTAAAGTTTAGGGAGCCATTAAAGTTTGCTATAGGTGGTACATGACACCGGAAATCCTAAACAAATGCAACCCCACTATACCGCTGCACTGCTGGAGAGGCTGCGCGGACACATGAACGCTGTTCCACCTCCTCTGGTCATGTCCGAAAGCTGAAAGGTTCTGGAGGGAGGTCTTGGAGCAGATCCGACATATCACAGGCCTATCGATCC
This sequence comes from Ambystoma mexicanum, assembly GCF_040938575.1. Lineage (NCBI taxonomy): Eukaryota > Metazoa > Chordata > Amphibia > Caudata > Ambystomatidae > Ambystoma > Ambystoma mexicanum. The sequence goes on along the minus strand of NC_090934.1, from coordinate 1,263,906,613 downwards.
TGTGGGACCCGGGGATTGTCCTACTGGGAGATACGGGAGAAGGACAGTTCCCGATGACTGGTAATCTGGCGGATCTAGGCACACACCTACTGACTGCAGCCAACATCTCAATTGCCAAGCTATGGAAATTCCCTGAGGGCCCAGCGATCCCTGTGTGGTGGGTAAAGTGCTGGGATATTGCTGCAGCTGAGAAAATCACCGCCATCCGCCTTGGCAACAGAAACAAGTTCCACAGCACATGGGACCCATTTTTAGAATTTGTGAAGAGATTTCCAGGAGTGGCCAGACAGCCACCATCTCTCCGTTGGCTGACGGAGACAGACTGAGAGACTAGTTGCCCCCAATCTCGGTACGCGGCTGTCCAACACATCTCAATCACTGAATTTGTGCCCTGTAATGCTGACCCTAAACTGTAGCGACCCCTCCCCCAGACCACCCCGGAGTACCCCCCTCCTCCTCTTTTATCTTCTCCTTCTTTCTTTCTTCCTGTTCTCGTTCACCTCATTTCAGGTTATGTTGATTTTCGTCATGTTACTCTTTAACAGCATGTCATAAAGAATGATGAAGCTTTTGTTGTTTACAAATGCCAATAAAAAGTCACATTGAAAAAACAAACTGGCCCAAAAATCCTCCAGGACAAGCTCACATGCTACCAACCCACCAGAAACATTACATCTAGTTCTGCACTCCTTCTGATCCCCCTTATAGCTCCAGCTTAATGGGAGGATCTGCCTTCTCTGTCCAAGCCCCCACCATCTGGAACTCCCTTCCCCTCCACATCTGCTGCAATGAAGATTACCTCTCCTTCAGAAATGCCCTCAAAACATGGCTATTCCCTGCGGCAACCTGAAGTTTCTCTCCTCCCACCCATCCCCCTTTCTCTCTTCACAGCATCATACGCCTCTCATAGTTTCGGCTACATCCAGAATATTTCCCACAATTCTCCCAACAGTCGGGACGACTCGGATTCGCTCAGCAATACCAAAGGCAAAGTGCCAAGAGAAGCATCAAGGTACGTAGTCAAACACCACTATGTGGGCACCAGCCGCAGGCCTGGCAATCCACCCACACACACTCGCATCCAAACCCCACTCTATACACAAAGCACAACTGCCATCAGACTGCAGCTACAACCAACGACAAAATTCGGTCTAGCAGAACACATAACAAATCTCTGGCACTGGAATGCAGCTTCGACCTATGACAAATTTCAGTCATGCTAGTCACATAGCAAATATCTTGCACTCTCCAACTCTCCTGGTCTGCCCCAGCATCCATCCATATGCCTGACCATTTTGGATTGCTTCGTGGAGCACGACCAGCCCACCTACCGCCAATCTCGTCCTAATGCACACCGGCACTCTACTCATCCCAATAATCTACATACTTGGACTGTGGTCCCCGAGAGCATTCACCCACAAGCGCTTTGAGGCCATATTGATGAAATAAAGGCACTATACAAGCGCCTAACAAGCAAACAATAAATAAATATAAATAACAAACTACTAGTAATACTTTTGTGTCTCCGAAATATATTTCAAACACTGCTTTTACATGGGATTACAATCATAAATTAATTCTCACAATGTTAAGACACTGCAGTCATTGCATCTCTCTCGTGCACCCACGCACAACTTTTGTTGTGCAATGCATGGTGGCAACAGAGAATGTTGCAGCCCTGTAAATTGAGATGTGCGCTTTACAAATGCTACATAAAATAAAGAACTTTTCAACATGTGCTCTGTCATTTCCAGGTACCCTTACACCTTTTACATCTATTTACATTTTCTTATCTGATTTTATGCATTTCATCATACGCCTTAAAGCCTTGTGGAGAAAAGTAGAAAGTGCATCTAATTCCATTCCTCTGCATTTGCAGGGTTAATTTAAGAAAAAACCCTTCTGCCAAGTCAGTATTAGATGTCTTCATTAGTCCCTATGGAGCGAACAACAGGGAGGCACTATGTTCATGTAAACAGTGAACTACGAAGAGTATAGGGTCGGCCATGCCAGCTATATTGTAATCATGAAGGCAAAACAATGTGCCTAAGTATTGTTTGCCAAGTAAGAAGAAATGCCCTGCTCAAAGCTCGTGAAGCACCGGCCCTCTTACATTCCAAAATCTCCCAAAGGAAAAGTTAACATATGCAGTCTGTTTCCAAACTAGGATAGATCTTCATCTCCATCCAATTAGCCAGTGGTCGAAGTGTACAAAAAGAAGTAGTGGGTCTATGTTCCCTGCTGGACTGCCCACCACGCCCCACAAACACCATCGCCACACCCCAGCCCACACGCAATCCAAACCCCCAAACCAACACACCTGCTGTTGGGAATGTTCTGTGCAGTGCACTGAAGTGCAACTCCCAACTCCTTAATATATTTTTATTTTAAAACGAAACCATTCCGGAATGGTTTTTTTTTTAGGAACAGTAAAACTTTTTTTTTTTTTTTTTAAGTAGAGGAGCACTGCTCCCACCCACTTCGACCACTGCAATTAGCCACGTTGTTTCTGCGCAATCACACATGAGTTGCATATCTGCCTGCCCAAGGCTACAGCCACACCTCACTCAGCAGCCATCTATACATTGGTTTCAACCTAAGATCAAGGCAAAAGTGAAAGAAGTGTACACGGTTTTTCACAGAGGAGGTTCCTCAAAAGTTCATAAATCTGCATCTACCCAGTATGCACTACCCCGTGGGAGAGTATCATGATTTGTATTTTATCAATCCAACCAATCGTTTTATTGACCATGTTACTGACAAAATGGGCATCACCAACACGAGTGGGCAGTGCATTTAAAGTGCTTGAATCGTATGTACCCTTTGAGTTCCCTTAAGCTATATACATATATCTTAATAAAGTGGTCTGATTTTACCCGAGTTCATACACATTTCCTAATTTGGCGGGGTAGTAACCCCTGGCCCCCATCACTAAGTCCCAGCAACTCTCTCCCTCACCCACTCCCAGTGGGGAAAAGTATTCTTTTGCCTCAGCGTGCCTGTGGGCACTCAAAGGTTTATAGATCAGTAACCACGGCAGCGTCCACACTTGGGAAGGAAAACTCCAGCTGGTAGAGAGATACTGGGAACACATCTGTAACTAGGAATTTGAAGCTAAATAATGACTTACAGAATAAACCTCATAAAGCTTGGTATTAAGATGCAAAACCTACCATGGGGACCAGGTTGAGGAACTGGGCGATTTTCCTGCAAAAGAGAAGAGAGGCAACATGGAATAGTCATTGAAAAAGCAGTCATTTCATTGTAAAAAATAAGTACATTTAAAAAAAAAAAAAGACAAGCAGGAAAAATGTCTGCTGCTTTCAAAATACAAGAGAAGGAAACATACTTGAGTGACTTATTAGGTACAGGCAATGGAGCAGAACGATTTGGTGCAACCATACATTTATATATTTATTGTTCATTTATAACACGCTTCATACCAACGAGGCGTTTCTAAGCACAGGATTGGGATTCGAACCTGTGTTGCAGCGTTTACTTGCTTCCAAGACAAACGTGTTGCCTGAGCTATCCCACCTCCCCAATACAACAAATAGCAAATCGCTACCCCATTAACGGTAATGTTTACTCCCCACAATTCTGCTGTGCAGAGTCCTGTTCAGACCAAATAGCTCATTTTGGACCCTGGGAAATGGGTTAGGATGCTTCTCTGCAGCATCCTTTTTTTGTGTCATCTTACTACTGTCCAGAATAGCCAGATACGGTACAGCTCGCCCAATACGGAAATAGTAAGCTAGGTGCTTTGTTATAGCAGAAAAAAATAGTTCCAGACGATCTGGGTATTTAAATAAGTGCTGCTGTACACCGTGATTTGGTAGTGAACAAATGTGTACTTTATGGGTCTGTTCAAATGGGAACACGGGTATTTCCTCATTTTACACCACTTTGGCCTCTTAATTTAAGTTATATAAAAAGGAAGAGTAGATGTTCATGAGTAGGAAACCCGACAGACCACAAGGGGCCCTGTCTTCAAGAAGTGTCACAAAATCATATACGGCTGAAGAAATGCAAGGACCAGGGTGTGCTCCACTGAAGTGACAGGATATTGATTTATGTGATAATAAGCCTCTAGTTAGAAATACGAGGGCCAAACACCTCTGATCTGAAATTACTTATAAAGCAAAAGAAAAAGCCAAACATTGACTTTCGGTTCCTGCTTCTATGGTGCGGCGCTGAAGGAGCCACAGGAGGCTGAATTGGCTATTGGATACCGTTGAGCTTGCAGAATCAAAGCCTGTATCCGGGCTGTGACCTAATCCACAAGATATATGGGAATGATTCAGAGAGCCATTTGCTCCCTGGTCAATGGAAAAGAGGCTTCCCTATCAGAACGATAAACGTAAGCCCTGGAATCAACACAGTATAATAATAATAATAATAATATGTTCAATGCCTAACTCCCCATTAACATTTTGTTGAGGTTCCATGTTGGGAAAAGAGATGTGTCAGAGCCGTTATATTATTTTGTGTTGTATTGTATTTGATCACTTTTTGTACTGCCTTCCTTATAGAGTCTCCCTTTTTTAAACATGGTTGGGTGGATCAAGTTTTTAAAAAACAGCAAGCCTCTTTGGCGACTGATGCTGGCCAGTTAGTGTGGCAGGTTTCAAAAACGTAACCAAAAAAGGCATAGAGCCCTTTGACCTCCAGTCTTGAGCCAGTGGCAGTTTCATGCGCCATCTACGTGAACGTTCCATAAAAGACCTGCATGCTTCCAGTGGCTGACCTTTGGAGACGGCGTTCCCCGTCAGAGACCCTTCAAAAAATAGATCTTGTCAATCCGTTTTCAAAGACACATTTAGCATTAGAAGCTATTTAATATTCACCCATAATCAGAATCAATTACCCCAACACTTTGAACAATAGAAAGACAATCAGAACTTGTGAATGTGCCTTGTGTAGTCCTATGGATTGCAAAAAACATGTTTATAGCCCAATCTACTTTCGAAGCAGTTCATTTGAATTCATTTGAGAGATCAAGTACTTCTGTGATTTGCTGCAATTCGTGCTTTCCATCATATCTGGGATTTCTAATCACATTCTAATATGATCAGAATACAATCCACTCAGATTCTGAAATCTGTCCCCAAAGGGTGCTTCATTCCTAGAAGGACTTTTTCTCTAGAGTTGGTCATTGATGTCCTCGAAACTGATCTCCCAGTGTATTAAAAAAAAACTAATTCCAGAGTGCCTTCCCCTTATACCGCCTACCTATTTGCTTCAAACTAGTGGATTAGATGTTAATTGTCATTGGTTGCCCTGATAAAGAGTAATACGTTTAAGAGACCAACTGACACTCACAGATAGTTCGAGATTTTAAGCAGGTATTCTTCTGAGAGTCACCCTAAGGCAGTAAAGGCAACAGAGATATGAAATGGCCCGTCACAAAGAAATATAGTCTTTTATACACTACAAGGCAGTGTGAATGGTCCTGTACCAGTCGGCGGCAGCACCGTCCCAAATGCTTCATTCCAATGATATATGTCAAACTATGGCAGACATTCTTGATTTGCTCCCGCTTCAAAATGCAGAGGATGTTTATCCCCAGTCTCTCTGCATTTGAGCAATGGATGGTTTACTTGAACCATAATCTTAGAGAGTTCACTCGTCACACTTGTGGACAGGCATCTTTGCAGTGAAACCTCAGAAAGGTGTTTAAACCCATCTTTCCCTGGGTACACATGATGGAAATGCATTCTGATAGGACTTTATACAAAGTTCAGCTGACCTTGTAATTAGGGGCTTTTGGAGAATCAGAGATTGATCACAAAAAGAGAGTCAATTCTCTCCTGTGCTAAAGTTGGACTTATTAAGCTGTGAACGGCACACAACAATGGCACTGCTTACTATTTCGTCAGACAAACTGAAAGAAAATATAAGAAATTCACACAAAAAACCAGGGCAACTTTAATTTCTTGATTATACCTGCTTTCAAAGCTAAATTTCTCATCGCAATCCATTTCTACTTTTTACAAAACATTTCCATGCTTGTTGCCAGGGTTTCTACCTTCAGTCAGGGCCATAGGACCAGAGGGCAGCTGAACGGCTGCTTCAATTAAATCAGTAAGCCCAGAAAAAGAATAGCATTAAATGTTGAGCAATGTTCTTTGCAACATGTACTCTTCATAATAAGCAGCACACGACCGCTCCTTCATAAGGCTTACAGTCTTTTAAGGGTTTAACAATGGTCTTTCGCAGGGTTTGCTCTTCACACGAACAAATGCGAACTACCTGATGCACACGACGGCTACATTTCCATTGTTCCCTTATTACAGCTTCAACAAATAACTTCTGCTCGCTTCTGACTATATGCGAGTGGATATGAAACTGAATACTGTTACAGGCAGTGTTCGTGCAAGGATTCAGAACGCCAGGTTTCACTCACTGGCTTCTGTGAACCTTGTTCTGCGGGTTTCACAAGTTCCACAACTTCTACTGCTTCTGGCTTTGCAGGAATCCATACCCTTGCTCGCTGATGGGATCTCTGGTCCGGCCACTCATTTAAGGATCCCCTCACGCTCCAGAGACGCACAGCTTGACAACAGCTCCTCGCCTTGGTCTCCGACACGTTCTCTGCCCGGCAACCACAACTATCAGGCCGACATGGGGAAAGACGGCCTTCCTACATATCTTTCGCTGCACAGCCTCTGCACTTCAGCGTTTGGAGAAACAGGACCGTCTGAGATCAAGCAGGTGAAATCTGCTACATCCACATTACGGCGTCCCTTTGGTTCTCCCACTTCTGCGTGGTTTGCTAGCTCTGTGCCCTTTTCTTTCTGTTTCTGCTTCTACAGCACACACTCCAGTCACAGGTTCCTTCAGGTGTGGACTGTTAGGCTTAATTGCCTGACTACTGCTACAGAATACCACTTGTTCCTCGTCCCAGTACTTATGCGATTACGGGACTCGTAGTCCCAATCAGCATAGTTAGTTTTCTTAAATAACTTTCGATTTCTAAGGGTAGGTTTAGTCCCCTCAAAGTTATTTAAGGACACATTATTAGAATGTGTAATTGCTATCTGACCAGGCTGCACGGTTGGAGAATATTGTGACTAGGCAATAGAGGTATCAGAGCTGTAGCATTCAGATTCTTCCTGTAGAGATTCCTGTGACCCAATAGTAGACAGGAACCTTTCTCTAACCACCCCAGTGGTGTGGGCCTCACCACAACCAACCTGTGACCTTGCATAGAAAATCATTTATTTTATTTATTTATTATTATAGTTGTATTTTAGTTCATAAAACTTTAACAACTGTATCATCAAATAAAACATTTACAAAATTGCACAACAATTATACATTCATCTTAATTTTCCTGTCCATAAATGCATTAGTAAAAATTTGCCAACTTCACTAATATTCATTACACAAATCAGATATAATACATTTTGAGCAAAGAAATAGCATCACAAAACACGTTTACACACATATATACTAAAATTCAAAGACTATCAGATTCATTAATTTGGAGATATCACCATGTCTTTTTCAAAATATTAATATAGTCTCAAAATCTCATTATTTGGTGGTCGAGAGCAACTTTTTACTTTATAGTTCTCTAATTAGCTTCAGCCACAGACCAAATCCTGTAAAGTGCAATGTGTAAAGAATTCTCAGAAGAATTAAGGCAAAATTACCAAAAATGAATTGTTGCTATGGTCGAATAACAATACACATATTTATCATACAGATTATGATAGAAAGGGCCTCATCACGAGTTGGGCATAGCGCCGGCGCTAATAGCCCTACTGCCAAACTCCCCGGCGCTATTAGCGCCAGATCACGGGTTTGGCGGAACGGTTATTGCCCATTCCACATTGGGCCCATTCGGAAATTCCTCATTCCCCATTGGGCCCAATGGGAAAAATGTGCGCTATTACCGCCGGCAGATTTCCCGCCAGCGGTAAATGCGCCAAAAATCGGCAAATTTGCTTAGAGCTGGGGGGAAATCCGCCAAAGTCATGATCTGGCGGTCCCTTAAGTGCAGCGGTAATAGCGCTACCGCCGCATTTAAGGGTTACCGCCAGACTCGTGATGAGGCCCAAACTGTCCAGTAGAGGACATTCTGTAAGGATGTGCAGAACAGTTTCGAGTGAGTCCAATTTATTACACATCCTGCAAAAACGTTGGTTAACATCAAGATTCCACTGTGAGCCATAAGTAGCTCTAACAGGTAGTTGGTTGGTTCGCATCATTAGCCTAAATTGGCGCACTTCAAAACTAGGACATCTAATTAAATATATTTGTGGCATTAAGTATGTGTAAACTATGCCTGCAATATATTGCCTATTATGCAAACCACTCATGTATTCAAAGTTATTAGACCAGTCGATCTTATGAAGTTTCTTTTTGAAGGCAAACTTAATGCTCTGAAAGCAGCTATTTCGAGAAGTGTCTATTGTCCAGTGTAACACGCTGAAGAGCTCTCTGCATTTTAAATCGTACATATTAGAGGTCTCCCTGTCCTGAATTTGAATAATATCAGTCGCAATAATGTGAGAAATCACACTCACTGGATGACATAAAGCTTTCAGGACAAAGAGACAGCGTTGTTGTAAAATAATACCCTTCAAAGAGGTCAGGACCATTTTGGGCATGAACGAGGTAGTCGCAAAACAGTGCGCCAAAAATAGCCTTCAATCTGATTAAGCCAATCTAGATTTTTAATCGTTATGGCCTCTAACCCATAAGCAACCACAGGCATAAACTATTGGGAACAAAGCATTATAATGCCTCTCAAGGAATAGCCAGCATAGTGAAAGATGAAGCTGCAGACAAGCATAGAAATTTGTTTAGCTTGTCGAATCTTCTTAGTTATTAAAGTCGCATAGCCTCTATCACAATCAATTTCTACACCCAAGTATTTGGAAGAAGAAATATATTCGATAGTGCCCCAACTAAGGGACATTCTTGGGCGATTCACCTTTTTGCTGGAAAATAGCATTACTTTGGTTTTATTAATATTTATGTTTATTTCAAGTCCTTTAGTAAAACATACCAATTCCTCGAGTAGCAATTTCATGCCAATTAACGTGTGGTCTACTATGGCCAAATCGTCTGCATAAAGGAGGGCCGTAATCTTTGTATGCTTAAAGCGTACTAGGCACTTGGCACAATTTTCCAGACGTCTTATCAATTGTGCAATATATAGATTAAACAAGAGTGCCGCAAGCATACACCCCTGCTTGACACCCTTGTTCATCTCTATTGGGCCAGATAATTAACCCTCATTATCTAGTTGCATTTGAGCTACAGTATTGGTGTGTAATTTTATGATAGTTTCAAGTAGCCACTTGAGCCACTCAAGGGCACTCCAGGTCCGCCAAGATCTTCCAAAGGCGCACGCGATTGACCTTATCGAAAGCGGAGCTAAAGTCCACAAAGGCAACATAGACAGAGGGATAAGAAGATTGTTTTTCTCGTGTAGTGATGGCATCTAGAATTTGAATATTATGAGTGATACTACAGCCTTTACGAAATCCCGATTGAAATGGATGTAACAAGCTGTTGGAGTTTACCCACCCCTGAAGATGGTCAAGTACAATAGCAGTGAAGATGCAGATAGAAAATAATTGCAATACAAAATAACTAGAGCTTAGCGCAGGAGTGTTCACAAACTACGGCCCAAATTCTTCTCTCATTAAATATCCAGTGTAAAGTCAATGTGAACACCAATCATATTGTGTTGAGCCCAATGTTCTTTTTTAGAATTTAATATTTTTTAGATTTTAATATTCAAGTGTCATTACAGTTTTCGAGTGCTCCCAAAATCATGGAGTGTCATGACTTAAGCCAACACGTGTTTTGACCAGAAGGTCTTTTTCAAGGCACTGAGAGTCGTCGAATGCAGTCCGATTAACCACACAAGGCACCGTGATTTTTCAATTAAGAGCTACTAATAAATTGCTACAATAATTGGAAAACGAATACTTCCTGAAAACTACTATATCAACTACTACTATGCAACTGGCCGAATTATTTCCCCCTTGTCTCAATAATTGTTGTGTCCCTTTCTTAAAAGCAATTTCCCCCCCCCAAATGCTGCCACCCTTCCGCATATCACTTATATCCTCACTAATGTAAGCAACAGCAGCCATTGAATTTTAGAAAGAGAGGAATGCACCCATTAAAAGGTCTAGTTTTCCCTTGAAAGGCCCATCATTGTCAGGGTTTCCATGTCAGCTGATGGGTGCTCAATGATATGAGTGACTGAAGAAATAGAGAGTGCTCTTGTGGACTCAGAGAAAACTGTTGTTGTGACAACGTCCGCAGTATGTTTTCAGCAGAAGGAGGGCTCAACATAGGATTGTGGGTCTTTGTTACCATATTTTCTTTGTTTTCATAAATGGACTTACTAGATCCTTTCAAACTAAATCTGTGCATTCAATTTTCCAGTCTGACCACCAACAGACTTTCTACATTTGTGGCTTTTCTTGGATATTGTGCTTCTCACTTTGGGTGTGTTTTATTTCCTGTGTTCCAATAAATCAGCTATATTTATGTATTCATTTATTGGTTTTGTAAGGCACCTGAATGTCACAGAAAGGTCACTTTGCACCACTGTGCAAGGTTGGGTTTAATCAAGGCGGTCCTATCCGTAGTCAGTGAATCAGTTTACCCCTAAGCATGCTATTCAACTCTAAGGACAAGGTTGGCAGTATTTTCAATGAGAGCAAGTTTTTCCACAGGCAGGTACAGCTTGCATTTAGGGGGATTTTTTATTAAAAGCTGGGTTTGAAGGAGAAAGTGACAGAATATCGGAAAGTAAAGCAGAAGTGTTCTCTTCTACTGATTTCAATGCCAGAGTGTACAAAGACATGAATATACTCTTCAGTCGGTCAATTTTCAAATTCTCGTCTTTTGCAGACACTTAGGGTCAGTAAAGCCTTTAAAAATGTTGATGTTCATGTCTCGAGATTTTCCCAGACAATACAACTTCTCCATCAGTTATTCGCATGTGCATGGATTCTTAGATATGGACTAGGACTATGCCTACATCTTTCACACCTCCATTGCCCTTTACTAACACCGCCCTCCCTTATATCTCCCTTACCCAATGTGAGTGGGTTTTAGGTTAAATAATGTTTTGAAGAAAATGGATATGTTGTTTTTTTCAGTACTTTTTTCCATGCTTAGTGACTTCTAAGGAATAGCTATAACACAGGGGAATGTACTTTTAGATATACATGTCGCTAGTATTTCATTACAATCTCTGAGACATTTTTTTCGACATTTATTACCCCATGTTATGGGAACATGTTTACATGCAAGACAGTCTATTTATTGCATTGTTTGTTGACTTTCTTTTAGAATTGCTCCAATAAAAAAGTTTGAACCCCACCAAATACTTCCATGGCAACACTGCCATGAGTTTGGACATGGATGAAGATCCCATGTTACCTACCTAACATTCCCGGACAGGGTAGCTATGAAAGATTATCCTATTAGACAACAAGGCAAACCAAAGTAGCGAAACAACAAGCATGTGATCTATTAGTGCTTAAAGAACCTTCACTACAAATGTATTCATCTCAAGACACTTGCATGGGAGAATACAACAAATCCATGGGTAGTGATTGCAACCATTTAATTTTTGGGAAGGTTAGTTTAAAAGGTTAGATGAGGTTCCACTAAACAAAAGATGAATCCATGGGAAGGCCAGCAAAAATACAACTTTAAGGCCGGTCTTTGTCGACTTAATCAAAAATTCAACTTTCAGACCGGTCTTGGTCGACTTCATTGATTTCTTTCAGCTGTGCAACTCTGGACTTAGATCTAAGAAGTACAATGGGTGGGACTTCTTTTCAGCCAGGTCATTACTACACACAAATGTTGTATATGCAAGCTATATAGCCTCGGTGTTTGGCCCTGCTTGTCAACCTAAATCAGAAACCCCCTAACAGTACATGCTGGTAAATAGAGTTTATTCTCGTAAAAAGGGGTTGGGTGCTGCATGGTGTACTATAAGGATTTTAATCGATACTGCGTCATCCTCAAAGCTTCCAGCTCATCAAAGTAGACATGAGAATGTTATTCAAAATTGGAATGCGGGTCTAACTTTAACATTTGATTTAAATACAAATATTTTGAACTAGCACAGCAGAAACAGCATTTTTTTTGTAACTAGAAATAAGGGTAAACTACGATCTGGCTATTCAAATGCAGAAAAGAGTAGGGATAGCATTCTACTCTTACCCTAAGCCTTTATTGCCCACTAAGAGGAAAGACATGCCTCTCACAAAATGTCAACATGAGGGCCAATCAAGGGATTGTAAAAATGAGAAGGGTATTTAGAGACATTAGCAAGATAGAAAATGTTCTGCGGAAATAGTAATATGTTATAGGTCAGGCCTCCCCTGAAGCTATATACTGTTTTTCAAATTCCCTTTCAAGTTTGAAAACCTTAAACAAAATCCTATCATTGCATTTGTTTTGCTGACATATGCATGCACGTTTTCCTAGCAGAGGGCAAGGGGCCCCCAGACATCACTCTAAAACAGGACCGGAACATCTTGTGCTGGCCCCGACTACCGTGTTCCGTTTGGGAGACATGCACTTAAAGAGGTATAGTCTGGAAGGGTAGTGGCAAAAGTAAGATATAATAATGGCACTTAAATCCCTTAAATGAATCAAACAGAGGAGGTTCAATTCTTGAGCAAGGCTACATGGGTCAAAGTGCTGACTTGTGCGGCTCATGAATAATGAAGAGCTTCTTCACTGAATGGTAAGCAGATACATACCCCTCAACAGGAGAGTGTGTAGAGTAAGCTTATGGCTATATACAAACAAGACACCATTATTCCTGTACGCTCTATCACTGGCAAATTACTCCAGTTGGTTCAGTGGAAGTTCATGAATCAGAACGACAACTCTGTGAGAGAGCATTAGTTTGTTAAATAAGAAAGCCCAGCACTAAGAATAATATCTTGGATACATGGGCCACAGTATACAGTTTTATTGTGAAGGACATACTTTGTTTCACCTTAATCCGCAGATGGGTGTGGGGTCTGTAGTGCCTGGGAGCTTCTACTGCTAGAATTTGCAGGACTACTGCAGTGCACCAGGAGCTTTGCTATTTCAAAAGACACTAGCTCCACCAGTAGGTATATTTTGAGATGAAGAACCTTTGTTTCACATGATTCCCTAGATCAGAAGGGACCTATAAGTGTGCAAGGAATTTGCTACAGGAAATCACATGTTTGCTTTGACGCATCTAGGGTTACTCTGAACACACGTACACACTGTGGGTGAAGCAAGTGCCTGTGGCACTTAAGGCCTGGGGGCAAAGGTTTACGCCTGCACAATCCAGAAGGGTGGAGTGCTGTTTTGGATTTTGTACCGTGGGGCTTATTTACATCATTTCGAGATTCTGATTATTTATCAGTTGTTAGGATGGATTGCTGTTTTCGTTTTAGCCCTGACCAGTGAATTAAACTTCTGCAGGCCTTATAGGGGATGCTACAACATTCATCCACTGTAAATAAAGTCACCTTAAGCAATGGGGTGACTTTTGGTATACTTTCCCAAATAAACATGAAGGCGCCTACAGAGTTACGAGTACCTGCAGCAAACACCACTGCTCCCATTGCTCCCTGAACTTCAGTATTTTTGGGCACTCACTATATCCACCTTAGCTCCCTCGCCCCCATAGGCATCTTCCTGCCTGATGTCACCCTGTCCACATCAGGCAGGGCTACCCCAGTACAGTTTGTCTCCAACAATAAAATTGCCTCAACAAACAAATTCTATTAGGACATATATGTAAGTACCCTTTCTATTATCAAAGTTGTTGCGGGGATGGCAGGACTTAGCTAGCACTCGACAGTACACCTACCAAAAATTATGATTTCAATTTTAAGCTAGCACCGGATGCTAAAGAACCCTCAGGACCGACACCCAAAAATGAACAGAAATAATAATGATGAATAACATGTCAGATAAAAAAAAACTAACCTCTGGTCTACCATTGTATTTGACATTGGGGTGGAAAATAGGTTCTTTATTACGCAACAATTTTTAAATGAAGATACTTTTGCAACAACTAGGGCAAAGTGACAGGAAATGTTTGTGATAATCAATTGATGCCAGAGGCAATATTTACTACCGCAATTGTGAGATCCGTATTTGTTCAATTGACTTAGGAAAACAGGCAGGTGCGCCCCCATGAGAAACAATAGACTCTATTGAACTATTGTTCACTCCTTGGTAGGTGCGGGGGTCTTCCATTGTTACCATGCAGTGATTACAGGATTGAGGGCTCCTGTCATATCAAGCATGATGAATGAATCAAAACACACCATTCATATGAAAAAAATAGAATGAAATGTGCGCACTTAGGCGGGTGCTTTGAATGAAATAATTAAGCTTCTTTGGCACAATAATGTTACACAAAACGGGTTTGATTGGAAAAAATGCTCTCAGAAATGACAAGGACCTCTCCGTAGCCGGCGATATCCAAATTTGGCAGGAAAAAAAGGTTTCATCAATGGCAGCTCAACAGACAGAAGAGGTAGGGAAATGGTGGCCCAACAATCTATTAGAACTATGTCAGGATGTTCGAGCCAGTGGCCTCCCTTCCCCACGTTTTCAGCACGGCATAAGGTGATGCACTCAAGCTTAGCAGAGTCTCTGGCGTATCTAGCACTAGGATACAGTTCCATCATTAGCATCAGAGCCTTTCGTGCCCAAGTCTCTTTGCCTTTCAAAGTCTCTTTATTCAGGGGGCCTGATGTAACAAACAAACAATACGTTATTTTCTTCTTTCAGATTATCACAAATACTCAAGTTCTTAGGCGATCCGCTATTCACCTTGGATCCCCCTCAGCCGGGCTCAGATCCTTTCAACTCAATGTTTGTACATTCTAATTCCTCGTAGGGTATTCTTTTTCGGGTGACTCGCGGTTCACCCTAGATCCCCCTCAGTCGGGCTCAGATCTCGGATCCCCCTCGCTCGGCCTCAGAGCTTGGATCCCCCTCGGTCAGGCTCAGATTCCTTTTAACAAAATGTTCATAACTTTACAGAAACTTGCTTTAACCAAAAGCTTTCAGCTGATCTCCCTCTGCCGGGATCAACCCAACTTCCTATATGATTTCATCAACTATCGAAGACTTTCGAATATTCACAGGGTTTTTGCTTGACCCGTTGCAGGGCCACTTCAATTTAACAATTCTTTATCACTCTTCACATTTGCTACCTTTAAGCAAGATACCTAACAGAGACTTTCGAATGAGCAGCCTTGTGGTGTCGGACCACTCTCTCTACAGTATCGTATCTTCACTTCAAAGTTCAATCACTCATTTGCTGATCAACTGTGTTTGCGTCGCTTGCCGTATACGCTTCATACACTGTTCTCTTCAGTTTTCATTATACAATGTTGCTGCTTGCAACTTTGGCTTAAACACAGACCGGTTTGGTATAGTCTCCCCAACTTACTGGCTGTGCAGACTTCACTGGTGCTGCTTTGTTGTAGAAGCCATGGACAGCATCACAGCGGCACACAATTCTCCCCGCCTTGACTATCGAGGCGGGAGAGCCCGGGTACCTCTGACACACAATGCAGTGTTCTTCAGCCTTGATTCCTGGTCTTACGTTTCCTATTTTCAAAGGTTTATGAAAGTAGCAGTCTTTCATTAAAACGGTAAAGGGCACTTCCCTCCTTGCAATCCTCTTCAGTTTTGCTGTCTTTCATCTTGTATTAAACTGCCATCTTGGAACTGCTGTTTCCTTGTGTGCTTTGCCTTATCCGTGTTGTGAAGTCTGATGGAATTCAGGTGTGCATAATCGCCAGTGATTGCCTGACCCTGCCTGATCGTTTTAATGGGACATGTCAGGTATACGGCTCGGGTGTTCGTCCGTTTTCTCTCACAGTGAGCTGTCTGTGAGAAAGTGTTTGTGTTGGGAAAGGGGGTCAGGGGCTTGAGTTCCTAAGTATCCTACCTGGTAGGATGGGGTAAAGGTGTTACAGGGAAGGGGACACTGAGTCTAGCCACTCCCTCAGGACCCCTCACCGAGGTGATCCTCGCGCACTGGTCCACCCCCAGGAGCTGGATCCAAATGCGATGGCCGTGTCCTGGCCACCTGGATGACAGATCTCCGGGACTAGCGGTGAGGCACTTTCAGGTTTCTCATAGGACCCAGATTAATTAATGAAAAGGGTAATACATCACATGCATTGCTCCATGTGACTTTTATGGACTAATGTTGAGCCACTCGAGTCACTGGTAGTATTACAAGGTGTTTATGGGGTTTTGGTTGTAGAAGACCAGATCCCATTCATGGAAAATTCACCATCCAGGAGGAACTTAGTGATGCTGTTAAGCCACAAAACATAAGCTACATAGAGGGGTTAATAGAGGTTGGTTGTGACAAGATGGGGTAAATGTGACTTAAATGTTTAATCTGGTAAAAGTGAAGACAATATCGACAATAAGCGCTGCTAGAGTATTGATGTGACAGGGGTATTGGGTCCGGTTAGTAATCACTTGGAACTAGCTCAGGATGACCTACACCAAAATCGTTGCAATGTAGACGCACCTATTTTTATCCCATTGGAAAGTGAAGTTAACATGGGCCAAGAAAGCAGGGATATCTTTTTGTAAATGATCCCCTCCTGACGGGGCTCCCAGCTGTTCACTTGGCTATCCTAAAAGCAGTGCACTACATTGCAGCATGCCTTACTACAGTGCATGGAAATTTGACCGGATCACACCATGCAATGCAAACAACATTGGCTACCTCTCCAGGCCAGGATACTTTTCAAGACTGCATGTATGCTCTACAAAGCAGGCACGAGCAGCACACCAGTTTACCTGGCAGCTAAGCACATGTGTGGAGGCACACGCTCCTCGCGCAGCAAATTCACAAACCGGCTTGAATCACAACTTGTCTGCCAAGACAGGACCTACAAACATAGCTTCTCTTGCCACACACCCACCCTCTGGAACTGGATTCTGCGTCGGCTCAGAATGCCCCCACAATTCTCCAATTTCATAAATCTCTCAAAACATGGCTTTTTCAGCAACTCCTGACCAAGGTCTAATTCGAATGGACACACAGACCTCAAATTCACAGTACTGTGCTACTGTTAAAAAAAGCCAGCCCAAACACTGGCTACCCACACTCTGTACAGCGCTCTGCTGCTCTCCAGCTAAGTCAGTGCTTTACAATATGAAATAAAAATAAAGGATTCAACATGTAGGTTGAACAGGAGGGGACATAGGGAAAATTCTTGTGATACTCTGTACTTGACTGGTGGGATTTTATCAATAGGGTGAGCTTATAGACAAAGGCGGTCATTATATGTTTGCCGGTATCCCGCTGATAATTCATGTTGGATACCGGCAAACTGATCTACCGTTACCAGCGCCCGATATCCCGTTATTACTGGGATATTCCAGGTGCCGGCAACAGTGGTCATTCGTCATTCCTCATTCCATGGAGTCCTGTAGGTATTGCCGGTTGTTTTTTGCCGCTGGGGGCCTCTATTTACCTGCAGATCTTGGCTGGAGGTAAATCAGGTAACCCCTACCTACAAACCTGGAGTTTGGCTGTGCGGGAAAAGTGCCAGTGGCAGAATTAGCACAACATTTACCAGCACTTTTCCCACACCGCCAAACATGTAATGACCCCCAAAGAGTGTTCTGTCAGTCAGGAAGGGTTAATCCAATACAGAACGATGCCAAAGTGGGGCAGGATATTTAGATGAATGGTGCAGCCAATTGTGTCGAAAGCTGCAAAGAAGAGAGAACTAGAAGGGCTGTCAGTAATGCTGTGGACGTAATTCCGGATGTGAAGTCTTTTAATCTTGATGCTGTGGCCGGGGCATAAACCTGATTTAAACGGGTTGAGGAATTGTTTGTGGTGAAGTGTTGCATGATCTTGCGAGGTAAGGCCCAGTGTTGAGCCAGCGCTATGATGAAGTTACATGCAGCATGCACTGGGCATGCATTGTCCAAGAAAAGTGCTGGTTTTGTTTCGGCTGTGAGGGTGAGGGCGATGAGGGTGTCTTGGTCGATGGGTTCGAACGCGCCCAATGTGTTGAAGGGAAAAACCTGTATAATGATGTGTATTTTGGAGTTCAAGAAGTCCATGACTCAGTTGTATACTGGGGTGGATGGGGATGTGCTGGGACGGATGGCAGCTTTGAGAGCGAGTTGATGATTTTGAAACGTTTGTGTGTATGACTGGGGTCAGAATTAGGTTATTGGATGTAGTGAGCGGCGTAGGCGCTTTGTAAGGACATCTTGCATTTGGATAAGCAGTCTATAATGGGATTGCCTTGTTAGGGGGTATCGTTTCCTTTACCAGGCTCTTTATAGGAATCTGGTTTTCCGTTTGATGGTGAGGAGGGAGTATTTGTACCATGGCTTGTGGTGGTGGTTGTGGGGTTTCTGTTTTTTGAGAGTAGCTTTCGATGGTGGTGTTGTAATTGTTGGGGAGTATGGTTCCGTTGGTACAAGGGGATGATAAGAGTGGTGTGAGAGCTTTGTTTGTGATGCTTTTGATTGGCCTGACTGGGGGAAATGTTAAGTGAGTATGAAGGAATGGGCTCACCATGATACCCAGATTCGATTTTGCACAGAAACAACATTTTTGCTAGAAATCAGGAGATCAATGGTGGTTCTCAGCTATTTGTATGGTCTATGTGGTATGTTGCGTGAGGTTGTAGGGATAGAGTTGTGTGAGGATGCTGTTCACTATGGAGTTGTTATCTGGGTTGATATCACCATAGTAGATGTTGTTGCAGGGTTTTTTGTGGTGAAGTCGACCAGAGTGGAAGCTGGAATGGTTTGTTGGGGGGTGGTAAAGAAGGTGGATAATTGGGGGGTCTGAGTATGATGGAGGGGAGCAGCTGAGAGAGAGGCTTGAATTGATGTGTATGGTGTGTGAGTGAAGTTGTTGAATGCAAGTCTATGTATATGATGGATATGTTTGGGCAGTTTCTATGGTGAATGAGGTAGTGAGGGTAGCATGTCAGGAGGATTGGCGTGTCTTGGGGTTTCAGCTATGTTACTGTATGCTCGAAGTGTTGCAATGATGAGGTTGATTGCATGGGTTTGTACAAATGCAAAGTTACAGCTTAGAAGAATGCATGTGTACTTTATGTTAATATAGTTTTATACTGCATCAAATCACTGTAGTCTCACAGTGCCAAGACTTGTCCATCGAGTGGCATCTTGTGCCCTCGCCAGGGGTATCCAGACCTTAGGTTGCTTGAAGAAAGAAAATGTGGAGAGGATAAGATGGGAATGTGGGACATTGACGCTATGAACACAGTGAGGAAGATATGCAGTGGGGGAAGACTGTGTTGTCATTTCATGGGTGACGTCAGTCCTGTTAGTGGTACCATGGTTCTACAAAAGAGCAAGCAGATATATCCTAGATGGGTTGTCTTTCCAAGGAAGATTTGGAGAATGAAAGTTAGTACACAATGTAATATTGGATTAATAAGGGGCATGTGTGTGCTTGGGCAATCCTGGAAGTTTGGTAACTTATTTGCCTTGGTATCACTTTACTTTGTACTCCAGGTGAAATTCCAGAATATTAATGCTGTGACTGTGAACCAGAGCCAGGAGTGGCATAGTCAAGGGTAGACTGTCTATAAAAGGTAAATATTGTTGGTAACAGAAAGGAATGGAGTACTCAAATTGCAAAAGGACTGGCACCTTGATGTCAAATAGGTTATCCTTAAATGTTTGTTTCAAGACTTGTCGTGCTAGTCTTTATCTTATTAGTTCAAAGGCGAAAAAGGTAGGTGCCTTACCTGGAAGTAGATTATCAAAGTATATTAATACTTATCCTTCGAGAGTAAGAAAATCTAGCCTGCTCTCCCTATGCAGCATATGTTCATTACACCATATGAAAAGGCGGTGGTGGATGTCCAATCGAACAGAGTACGTAGGGAGGGTACAGATATCTGTCCTCCTGCATGCCTGGACAGATTCTGCTCATTGTTTGATACATACTGTCGTGATTTCAATGGCCAATGAGGGTGAGCCGGCTCAGAACCGCCAACAACCGTGGACCGAAGACAGAAAAACCTTTCTCCCAAGAGCGCGGCCTGCAGGGTAGTAAAGGTACCTGCCAGGCCAGGGGCTTGAGCGAAAAGTCAAGGAGCAGCACCAGTGCTAGAGGGAAGAAAAACAATAGCACAACATAAATACCTCAATACACAGGTCCACCACTCTGCAACACCCCCAAATGACCCCACTGTTAACTGCTGCGTTGGAAGATATTGCGGTGAACCTACGTGTCTTGTGCAGAGAAGTCGCAGGAAAGAAGAACCAAGCCCCAAGAAGGCGTGTTCCCAGTGCAGATGTCCAAAAAACCTAACCCGAATGGCATGAGTGCGCGTCTAAGAAGTCCAAATATCCATGTGCAGTAGAAGCCAGGAAGTCCAAATGAGCTGCCAAGTAGTAACCCAGAAGAAAAAAGCAGCAGAGCGTCCAGGGAGTCAGCTCAGTTCCTTGTGCCAGCAGGCGGGTAACCAGTGTAGAGTACAGCAGAGCATCCGACGGTTACCACTTGATGTTAGATGCCACAGTTGAATCGACCGGCGTAGAAGGTAGAGGAACGTCCAGCGGCAGGAAGGAAGAGTACGCCAAAGGTAAGTGTGAATAGGAACTCTTTTGTCTGAAAGCAGCGGTGATGCTCAAACAGGTGCCGGAGACAAGTCTTGTAGTGGGAGGAAGAGAAGCAGGTCGGGGCTGCTGATGCTGTTGGACCTATCAGCAGCCTTCGACCTGCTTGATCATAACATACTTCATGATAGAATGCAGTCAGTCGGGGGCCTCTCTGCTAATGCCATAGACTGGCTGAGATCGTTTCTAGAGGGTCGTCGATCGCAGGTACACTGGGGGGACTGTGCCTCGGAACCTCAACTGTTGACCTGTGGAGTTCCACAGGGGGCCTGTCTCTCCCCTTTATTGTTTAATATCTACATCCTCCCTCTTTGCAATGAATTGGAATTCTTTCAGATTTTCTTTTGCAATTATGCAGATGACTTCCAATTGGTCCTTGACATCACTGGTAATCATGACACAGACCAGAATTTGGTAGATATGGTGTATCAACTGATAAAAAAGTGGATGTCCACAAACTGGCTGTGCCTTAATGCCTCAAAGACTGAGCTCATGCTATTCGGACCCCGTTGGGTATTAACTAAACTGGACCAGGTGTACTCAGGTTTCAGGATTGATGGTAGTGATATAAAAGTTGTACAGAAAGTTAAAACAGTAGGTACCTTCATGGAGAGTAGCTTAGATTGTGACACTCACGTCGCTGCTATCTCAAAGAGCACCAACTACCATCTTAAAGTGCTCAGACAGGTTGCCCCACTTGTTTCCATCGAAAACCGTACTAAACTGGTGAGAGCTGTTATTCTACCACGTGTGGATTATTGTAATGCTCTACTATGTGGGGCAAGTAAGGCCAACATCCTTGAACTCCAAAAAGTACAAAATAAAGCTATCCGCATCATCTTCCACATGAAATATTCAGAACCAATTACCGCTGCTAGGGAAAAACTACACTGGCTTCCTGTTGAGGCCCGAATTCGGTTTAAGCTACTTACCATCTGTCACAAATGCGTCTTTGGGACTGCACCAATCTATCTGAAGGATGTTACAAGTGTTTACCAACCCTTAAGAAGACTCAGATCAGCGGAAGATCTCTTACTAGTCCAACATCGTGTGAAACGATCCCGTGGGCTTGGCAGAGCGTTTCATATCCGAGGCGCTAAGGCCTGGAATGCGTTACCGTCTACATTGCGTAAGACTGAGGATCTATTCGCTTTTAGGACCTATCTCTTCCATTAGTACTTCTCTCTCCTTATAGGTAGCCTGCATGTTCTGTCTCTCGGCGCCTGGATGCCTACGGGCTTTGGCGCGGTATAAGATAAAATAGCATAACATAACATAACAGAAGGAAGAAAGGACCGCACACAAGGCGAGAGGAATACAGGTAGGAATCGTGTTGAAATAGGTGAGCAAAAAGTCAAAGCATAAACAGCAAGGAAGCAGATACTAGAGTGTCTTGATGCAATGAACAACTTCCAGGAGGGGGCAAGCAGAACAGCAGCGTCGGGCTACGGTCCGGAGGTTCGGTAACCAGGGGTGTCAGCCAGAAGGGTGGGGGAAATCAGGCGTCAGAAGTCAAACAGGGAACAGACGAAAATCAATCCTTAAGCAATTCCAATAATCAAAATACCAGAAGTTCAAGAGTACAAATGCGACTTAACGAGACAAGAGTAACTCAGTTAAGGAGCACCGGAGGAGAGTTTCTCACTGTTACAAATAGTGTTCGTGGCTGGAAGCCGAGAGGTACGTCGCTTCCATATCACATGACCGTGTACAGGTAGGGAATGCTGGATTCTGTAGTTCTTTTGCGCTTTCAGTTGTAACAAGCGCCACGGCAGTCTCCATTTGTGTTTGTCCCTACGGCTGCGCGAGGGAAACGACCACCGGGGCATGACACAAACACCCAGTGTGCTGCACGTTTTGTAAATAAAAATGGAATTCTCACAAAAAAACTGCTAAATAAATGTAATTGAAAATACTGGAGGCCTCCCTAAAGTTTAGGAAAAAGGTTGTACTACATAATTCAGTCTATCATTTTGTTTACATAATTATAAAAACGAGTGTAGAGTAAGAACCTGACTGAGGACTATTTGAGTTGTCATGTTGAGACTAAGATGCACCACCGTTCTGGTAATGACTGAACTAACAATTACCTCCACGTCCCCTCTTCCTCGTCCCAGTACTTACCTTTGAGAGTCTGTCTCCTTCCTGGAACCCTTTTCCAAGCCTTTCCTCTGTTGGCTCTGCCCCTCCTGTGGGGATATAACCACCCATGAGGCACCAGGTTTTTTCTGTTCCCACAAGGACAATGTGACAAGCCTCCTCTCCTTGTGGGGCTCAGAGTGGCAACAGTTGGTGGACCTGGTCTTTTGGGTCCTCCTTTGGGATTTTGGGACTGCGACTGTGACCCCTGGGACTGTGTCCCCTGCATGATGTCGGACACAGCAGATGAGAGTATGCGGCTGCTGACAAGCAGAGGAGGCCTGGTGTGCTTGACTCACTATCCTGTCCCCGAGGTAGGTGAAACCTGCAGTGTAGCCTGCAGGCTCAGCACCGGATGAAGCCCCTGAGGGCACCAGGATGTCTCTCTCGTGGCGGGTTCCAGGCCCACGCCCGGGAGCAAGGTAAAAACAATATGCGGGACGCAGCGGCTGTGGGTCAGATTCCACACATTTGTTCACTGAGCAATTGCTGGGCATTGGCAGGCAGCCAGAGTTGGAACACACACGTGGCTGCTGAGCTATTGCTGGGCAGCGGCAGTTAAGTTGAGTTGCAACACACATGCGCGGAGTTGCTGTGTGATTGCTAGGCAATGGCATGCCCGTCTATCAACAGATATGAATGTGGCGTCTACTGATTGCCAGGCAACGGACTGTGCAGTAGGGATCGTGCTTCCAGACATTAACAAAGGGAAAGTGTTCTGGAAAGTGAAAGCACCTGAGCTAGAGAATTCTTTGTGACACTGCTGTAAGAAGATGAAGAAGTCCAAGAAGGATGACAAGCTCCTCCTTCTAAAAAAAAATAATAATAAAATAAACAAGGCACGGGGATAAATAAGTTTCCCTCCCCTTCCTATTCTCCTTCCACCTCATCCACACTGCCCTCTTCCTCTCCTTCCAGCTTATCTTTCATCTCGGAATGGGGGGACCTACAGGAGCGGGAAAGGGCAGATGTTGAACACATTGCCATGCCACAGTTACTGGGAAAATGTTATCAGCCAAAAGGAGATGAAGCCAGGCTACCAGCATCTGTAGAGGTGGATGATATCATGACCAGCCTGGTAGGCCGAAGGTGGACACAGATACAGTCAGAGGTACCATAGGAGCTACCATCTGAGGAAGGTGCATTAGGAATTGGAAGTCTGAGGGTTCCCAGAAGTCTATAGCGCCAAGACTCGTTCGAGGCCATGAGCTGTTTGGTGATGCTTGGGAACCATAAGCTGTTTGGCGATGCTTGGAAACCTGGGTCCACAACAGTTTCAAAGTAGGCACACATGCCAACAAATTAAAGAAGAAAGGTTTTTGATCCTGTAGAAAAATATTCTTTCCCCGTTCTATAGGTGACCGGAAGTAATGTGGCTAAGACACCCTTTCAGGAGCACCATGGGCCTCATTACAAGCCTGGCGGTTCGGAAATAAGTTTGACATTAGCAATGTAGCGGTCTCCTTTTCGGACCACCAGACTACGAGAATGCCTGCAAGGGCCGGTGCTCCCAGTAGGTCTGACCTGCCAGGAGCAATGGCCCATGCAGGCATGTTTATCACAGAAGCACTGGCACCATTACCAACGGTGCGCGTGCTTCTGTGTCCCCATTCCCATGAGAATGGAGACTTACACTTTCCGCCACCTGACATCCCGGGCTGCCGGGACTTGTAACTTCACAGTGGTACCGGGATCTCAGTTGGTGAAACAGTGTTACGAGGTCACGGCAACCCGCCGGTAGCACCGGCAGGTTACCGCCGACCTTGTAATGAGGACCATATTCCCGCCTAAAGAGCAGTAGTCCTGATAATTACTGCCAACCTCTAGGAGGCAGACTGCCTCTCTTTTCAAGGATGTGGGACCAATCCTTCTCTCAGCCCAAGCCAGCAACACAGTGTGTTGGATGCTAGATAAAATTAGGTAACTATAGACTGATCTCCCATCAGACATCCACAAGAGGAAGGCTTTGCTTTCAGCCCCACAAGAACAAATACACAAGAAGGCATTGGTAAGAGTACCTCCAACACAGTGGGGAGTGGGCTTTACTCCGGAATCTTCCTGGTGCCCAAACCGGGACACAACACGTTGATTAAAGCCCTGAAGGACCTGGACGTTCAAGATGGAGAGTCTGTAAAAGATCGTTCTGGCCATTCATCGAGGGGACTGGCTTGTGTCAGTGAGTCTCCAAGACAACTACTATGTCCTCTCTATTTTCAGAAGCTAACTACAACTCCAGAGAGTTGCAGTGGGAGAGATATGTTACCAATTGTGAGTCCTGTCATTCAGTCTCATAACGGCCCCCAGAGTCTTCACAAAACTGTTGCCCCTTTGGTAGTGTCCCTTCATCAAGAGTTACCTTCTTGGACAAGGCGATGGTCCGGGCCAATGACAGGAAGACAGTCCTACTACACCTATGGAGGGATTAGCAGTCTCTAACTACATGGGGATTCCGATCAACACTTCGCCCCCCCTCCCTAATCCCTTCAGTTCATGGGAGCCCAATTCAGTACAAAGGAAGGAAAGTACGCTTTCCTCAGGACAGGACACACAGGCTGTGATCCTTGCTACTATACATTCTTTGTAGGAACTGGGTAAAGGGAAATTACTTTCTGACACTGCATGGTCAAATGGCCTTGTGTCTCCTTGGAGTCCCATGCTAAATGCTTCATCTGCAGCCTCTTGTTCTCCTCCGATTGTATCCAGCATCAGAAGAGTATGGCTTCCAAAATCCCAGTCACATACTCTCTCTGGAAGAATCCACGCTGGGGATAATACTTATCATATTCATAAACGGGAAGTGATTTTGTCTCCTATTGTCGGATCTTTCTTATTACCGATGCCAGTGCCCGGGGCTGGGAGGATGATGCTTCGGGGTCGGGACCATCTAGATGAACTGGTGCCGAGAGGAAAGGAGATCCTCATCTGATTGGAAGGGACGTGCGGCCATGGGCAGGGCATGGTTGTCCTTCAAGAACATGATTCGGAACCAAGCGGTAATGGTACGAACAAACACTACTACCACTCTGCCATTGGATTGGTTGAGGTCCATGTCGAGGGTGGCTTGGCAGCATCCATTGGGCACAGAGCACAGGATAATCTATCCTCTCTGCAGGTAATCCATATCAGGAGTGTGGCCAATGCAAACCCAGACAGACTCAGGATCTTCCTGGCAGTTGGGGGAAGATGACCCTGGAAACAGTCGATATTTTTGGGAAATCTACACAAATGTGGGAGTCCTCAGAATGCTACAATTCCCTGATTTTGTTCCGATCTAGACACATCGGGCATGGGAAGTAGATGGTATGTTGATAGATTGTCCCGAGACCCAGCGTTTCCTCCTATTTCCATTATCCCACAAGTGCTCAAGGATATCAGAGAGTGCCAAGTCACAACGATGTTAGTGGTGCCTACGGGCAGAGGAGGAGTTGGTTCCCGGAGCTGTTGGAGCTGCAGGTCACACCTTCATGTGTATTTCCCAGGTGGCCATCCCCTCTGCAGGACGACTCGATCATCCAGCCTCCTATTCAATTGGTGGTCTGGGTGGTGCACAATGGCCTCCAGTCCATGCACCCAGGGAACATTGATCCCTCTGCTGGGGTTCGGGGGCTGGTATTAAAACCCCTCAGAAGCATTTTGGTCTCAAGACCTGAAATAGTATCGGGTGCCCCCCCCCCCCTTGGGATTAAGTATCAGGTGACCATCCTTGGGATTTACTGCTTGTTCTGCCCTATTGCAGAAACCTCCTTTAGGAACCCATGGGATCGATTGACCTGAAATGTCTACCCATAAACACCATATTTCTAGTCACTGTTACCTCAGCCAGGAGACTATGAGAAATGGGGATGCCCGGGGGTAGTCTGTCATTTTTGTAGGTCAGCAAGGAAACCATATTTCTGCCATAGGACCCTCCCTTGTCCTCAAGGTTGCCTCAAAGTTTCATAGATTGCACAAAAGTGTGCTACCGATCTTCTATCTAGAACCTCACACGCCAGAGGAGGCCATGCTTTGTCTTGATGTAGAATTAGCAGTTTCAGAGTATCTTGGCTGATCTAAGGCCATTAGGAAACCAGACAACGTATTGGTTACCTTTGGCACCAGAGGAAGTGGTCAGTAGGCCTCCACAACCACCCTTTCAGATGGATTGAAACAATTACACTAATGGCTTGTGAACAGGCAGGGCAACTCCAGGAGTCGGATTCAGGGGAGATACTAGGGGTGGTGGTCCTCTTCTTGGCCAATGAACAGGTTGTGGTCCTGCCAGACATATGTAGGCCTGCTACGTGGTCTAATCCCAACACGTTGATTAGGCATTATCAATTTCATGAGGAAAGTCCCAGGTCTACTTCCTTCAGGGTGGGAGAGTTGCATTCTATGTTTTGAGGAATTATCTGCTGGCATGCTACACTTGGTGATGGGCTGATTGAGCATTATATTTGGTGTCTGGTGCATTGTGTTTCCCTTCCACATGGCCTGAGATTTTGTACATCTCAAAGGTAAGTACAGGGACGAGGAAGAGGAACATGCCAGTAATGGTTGGATTACTTACCAGTAATCTTCATTACTCCTAGTCCTACTCTTCCTTGTCCCAGTACAGATGTCCCGCCTCACACTCCCTTAAGGGTGAACGTTCCCATGACAATGCTTGCTTAATGGAAACTGGTGCCTAGTGCGAAGAGAGGTGATTATACATCCAGAAGAGGGACAGAGGAAAATAAAGAACGCCTTGGAAAAGGGTTCCTGGAAGGAGGCTCTTGAAGGTAACTACTGGGACGAGGAAGAGTAGGACTAGGAGTTATGAAGATGACCAGTAGGTAATCCAACCATTGCCATGTAGCTCTAGTGAAAACTGCTTTGATGTTGAAGGATGAACGCTGTGGGTAAAACTGTAAGGGATCACTTGCACTCCCATACCGAACACGAATAATAGGCCTAAGGTATATGAGACAAAGGGCCTCATTACAAGTTTGGTGATATTTAGGCAGTAAATCTACCAGAATACGCCAAACGGAATTACTGTTACCGACACTTGGTCTGGCGGATTTACCGCTGGATTACATATTGTGGTAGCTGGTGTAAATCCCAATTTTTTGGAGTGCATAGGACTCCATAGGGATTTTGGTGTATTTACCGCCAGCCTTGTGCTGGAGGAAAATCCTCCACCTCATTGCCAAACCAGTAATCCAGAGGTGTGGTAAAACGTCCATAACTAAATTACTGTCACGCTACTGCAGTGTTTTACCACTCCACCATACTTGTAATGAGGCCCAAAATGTAATTGCCAGCACAATACACCTGATTGGCATTGCAGTCTAAGTCAAGACCGGGGGCTCAGATTATGCTTTCTCTTAAACTTTACTTCTCGAGTAGCTCTAACCAAACCAATAATCAAGGGCAACAAAGACAAAAAACTACAAGTCCCACTTTAGATAAGGTCTTTGGAAGTCCACAGTATTATTGGTCCATGAAGAAAAACTATGTGATCAACTTGGCCAATACACAACTTTATAGTCCCATAAACACTGCAAATCCCCTGAAATGTCCTCTTTCTATGCTGCTCAGGCAGCAAGATAAGAACATTTCTCTTTGTTCATTGTTGATGACAGTGTCTCTGATCTTAGACTGTTAGGGCAGCACATTAATTAATTGAGACATAAGACATTATAAATTAGGCAGCATGCAGCGTTTATCATTAGATGTGGTGGAACTTATCCGCGTGAGGAACAGTTGATTCATTTCCGTTGTGGCTGCCATGGGGCTGAAGCTCTGTTGACCGTAACAACACAGGGAAGCTGTACGGGACATTGTGGTCACGGAAGAAGGAGCGCGACGGGACCTGGCAGTTCCGGCACCTTGAAATCTTCTTCCGGGACCGTTATAGTGAAGTGAGCAGAGCGAAACGCTGCCTCAGCAGATAAGCACCAATCTGTTTGGTGCAAGCAATATTCACCAGCGTGAGTGGGATTCTCTCAGTCATTTATCTATACTATACGCGGAGTGCACACAGTGGCCCTGTAGGTCACGAGAGTCATTGCAGCTCATTTGATTGACCAACACAGTCCCAGGTAAAACCTGTTGCTGAGTGATCAGCTTCTGGCCTCACTGGTGTTACATAAATTGTAATTTGACGGGTATCAGGCCCAAGACTCGTGTATTGGTATACAATTATCATTAACTTCCAGCTAATATTGTTCATGGGCTCCTCCAGTGAGGAAGGAAAGGCTAGTATTAGCCAGAAGAGAATTCACCCAGAAAGCTCTGGGAGCTACTTTGGGGCACGGTCCACAGCAGATTACTCTGATGGAGGACGGGCTGACATTTACCCAGTGCCTAGAAGAACTCAAAGGGATAACAGAGCACAGAATAGTAAAAGGGGGAAGAAAAGCAGCCCGGAGGGCAAGAGAAACCCAAAGCCTCCCTCCCCTGGGCACGCCACAAAAGAAGAACGGTGGCAAGAGGAAGAGAGTGAGGGCCAGGGTAAAACCTAGCAGGTAGAAAGAAAGGTCATCCAGTAGTTCTGACGAAGAGGATGACGACTGGAAGAACGGATTATCTTAAGAGGAGGTGGTGTCAATATCACCTCAGATGAAGAATATCAGAAAGCACCAAAGAAATAGAAAATTGCTTAATGAAGATGAGGCAGAGGTTGATGACTTCAATCCTGAGGGATTAATCCACCCTTGATCTTCAGAATGGGAGCTGCCTAAGAAGAAAGCGGCTTATCTCAAGAAGCGCCTTAGGGCACCAATGGCAAAGGAGGTCAGAAGCAAGTTAAGGGCAGAATGCCCAAGACCACACCTCCCTGAGTGGATCGCTGACACTCCAGAGATTGATGATAAAAATGGTCACATTCATGAGGAAGTACATGAAGGATGTGAGAAAGGGCCTGGATAGGTAATGGCGATCTTGTCAAGACAAGATTTTGGATATCGTGGGTCTGCTTATGAAAACATTACAGATGGCCGAGGAGGCCCGTGGGAAAAATGAGGCAGTAGATCCGGTAGTGGTAATAATTGAGTGGGCACAAAGAAATGCCAACTGTGCAATTACAAGTGAAAGGAGAAGGTCACTGCTGGTGAAGATAGACCCTAAGCTTAGTGATCTGGCATCATCAAAGTCAGCAGCTCCGGCAAAGGGGAAATTATTCAGAAATTCCTTTATAAAGGAACTAACAAAATTCACCAACTCGTACACGCCCCTAGATAAAGCGCAAGCCTCACAGAAGATGGTGTACGGCATGCACATTTTCGGAAAGGCTGGCAGAGTCCGCTCTACCAGCCAGTACCCGCACAACAGGACCTACAGTTGTGATAGAACACAGTGATAGAACACAATGGAGAGTGGGAGAGTGCAAGAGCACCGAAGACAAAGCCCCTTCTTTCCCTACCGAGGTAGAGGAAGGGACAGGGGCTGGCAGCAAGGAGATGGCCAACAAAGTTACACAGGTGAGAGCAAGCGAGCTCAACTGCGCAGTAAACATAGACCTCCCAGCAGTAGGTGGGAGATTAGCAAAGAATATAGACGGTTGTCACTCCGTATCCAAAGATGCTTGGGTCTTGGACACAGTTCAAGGGTTTCTCATAGATTTTTAGACAGCCCAAAGACAGAATACACCCCCAAAGCATATATACCTAAATGTAGAAGTTCAACAGTTGCTGGAGATAGACCTGAGAAACTTAGAGTGCAAGGCGGCCATAGTACAAGTGACGGACTCCTCGATAGGCTTCACAAGCAATGTATTCCTGGTCAAAGGAAAACACAAGCTGAGGCCAGTTATCAACCTGAGAGGGTTGAACGATTTTGTGATTTATAGGCATTTGATAGTGGGGGGTATTCACCTCTTAAGGGATATACTGTTGCATGGAGATTGGATAGCCAGGATAGACCTCAAGGATGCATACCTGATGGTGCCCATTACAACAAAGCACCAGAGATTCCCGATATTTGTCTGGGGGGAGTCGACATGGGAAATTTGTTGCCTACCCTTCAGCCTGGTGTCAAGACCCTGGTGTTTTACCAAGCTGATGAAACCTGTAGTGATGCATTGGAGGGAACAGGGCATCCGGCTCATAATATACCTGAACGACATTTGATTAATGTGACGGGACAGAGAAATGCTCAAAGGTCAAGTGAGTTGGTTTGCTAATAAACTGGGAGAAATCCAGTGTTCAAACGGTTTATAGTGACATTTTCGAATGTCACATTTTCGAAATGCCATTTTGTCGCCACAAAAATGGCGAATTTTTTTGGGGGGGAATTTTTTTTTTAAAAAAAAACATTTTTTTAATGGGGGGGTTCCCCCCAAAACCCTGTTTTTTATTGACCCTTTTTTTAAGTAATGAAACAAAAATAAAACATAAAATAAAAAAGAATACATTCAGAGGTTTTTTTTCGGCATTTTTGTGTCAACAAAATGCCATGAAAAAAATGTGTTTTCGAAAATATAACTGGATACCGTTCAAACAGATCAATCCATGGAATTCCTGGGTTTTGTGATAGACTCGGTCCGGGGGTCTCTCAGTCTACCAATTGCCAAAGTGAACAACATCAAGAAACAGATCAAACACACTGTTGAAGAGAAAGATATTTTTACGAGAGATTACCAGGCTGGTGGGCCAGGTAGCATCATCAATTCAAGCCATATTCACGGGCCTTTACATTACAGGGCCCTTCAGAGTATAAAGAACCAGCACCTCAAGACGGGCGAATCTTACGAATCAAGAGTCCCAATTTCCCAGGAAGCGAGGGAAGAATTAGAATGATGACTCCAACATATGGATGCTTGGAACAGGAGAGCTATTTTTGGCTAATCCCCAGACCTGATCATAGAATCTGATGCCAGCAAATGGGGATGGGGAGCCTGATGCAGAGACCTGTCGACAGGGAGCAGGTGGTCGGATCAGGAGACGGCATTATACATCAATTGCCTATAGTTGTTGGCAGTATCCTTTGCGGTGAGATCTTGGGCACAGGACAGGGCAAAATGTTGTGTACTCAAGATGGACAGCATGTCAGCAGTCACCTATATAAAAAGATTGCGTGGTGGTTGTATACTAATTGACCTTTTCACAATTGACCTTGGGGGAATTGACCTCCGGAGAATTGACCTAATTTAGAAGGTCAATTGGGACATATAGGCGGGGGAAACCCCCCTATAACCCCTCACCCAATCCAAAAACCCCTGCAACCCCCCACCCTATCCCCTTATATTATTTATAATCCAAAACCAACCCAATACATATATAAAATAACTCAAATAATATAAAGGTCAATTGTGCAGAAGGTCAATTGTAAAAGGTCAATTTGGGTAATACCTGGGTGGCACAAGGTCCAGAATGTTAGCAGAGTTGGCAAAGGTGTTTTGGCATCTCTGTCTTGAAAGACAGGTCTCAGTGACAGGGGAATACCTACCTGTCCGTCAGAACAAGGTAGCCGACAGGAACTCGAGATTTCTCAGAGATGCCAGCGATTGGATTGGAAGCTGGACGAGAAGGTATTCCTAGACCTGATGGGGCATTGGGGATTGTGTCAGGTCGATCTTTCTGCATCCAGGTTGAACAACCAACTTCCTCAGTTCTCCAGTTGGAGGCAAGACCCGGAGGCAGAAGCAACGAATGCCTACCTGCAATCATGGGAACAAGGTGTGAATTACGGCTTCCCCCCTTTCTCAATGATCACAAAGACCTTAGCTCAGGTGAGGAGGCAGAAGGCCTCTCTGATTCTGATCACTTCGGACTGGAAGGGATATGCATGGTTGCCCAGTCTCTTTGAGTTCACACACTACAACCCAGTGGCACTTCCCAAGCACAAGTTCATTGTGCTGGCCCCCAGGGTAGGAAGCCATCCACTAGTACAGACAGGAAAACTCAGTTTAAAAATGAGTGACAAGGCAGGCGCTCTGTTGCCAGTCAAGTTTTCCTGCATTAGCTTCTCCTCCAAACGCACGTTTTCATGACTCCATCAATCTTCAGGGAGGCAGTGTTTCTTTGCTTTTTCAGGCGTGTCTTCATTTCCTTTTCAGGAGTGATAAGTTAGTTGACTCTAAGGATTCTGGTACTTGTATTTTTCGCACTTCATTTTTCTTGCAGGTGGCTGGAAACAACTCCCTCCATAGCACAAATCTTCCCCTTGATGGGGGGAGGGGGAAAGCCATGGTTGTGGCTCTCCATTGTAAGGCATGATGGCCCTGCTGCTGCTCCCTTTTGAGCCTGGGACTCATGGAACAATGTTTACAGGGAAACTCAACCCGATCACCTGGGCAATTTTAGGGCATCTTGGGTTAGGCCAGGCATATCAGGCGAGGCTGAACTCATCAATTAATCATGGGCACCAGGTACCCATAGAGCATATAAATCTGCATGGGAGAACTGGAGTAGCTGGTGTATGGAGAGGGACGTACATCCCAATAGAACAGATGTGGTCCACATAGCTAATTTTTTAGCCCAGGTGGCAGAGCAAGGGAGAGTGTATAGGACCATAAATACAATTCCGTCTGTGATCTCGGATTGCCACCCAAACATTGAAGGAGTACCAGTAGAAGGAACAACCTCTTATATGCAGACTGATGACGGGAGCGAGGATGACAAGACCTCCCAAGGTAAAGTACTCGCAGCTGTGGGACATAGATACAGTGTTAAAGCTGTTTCAAGCATGGCCAGATAATGCAGATCTAACTAGGAAAGCACTATCTGCAAAATTGACTGTGCTCTTGTGCCTTCTATCATGTAAAAGAACTTCAGACGTTAGGGCGTTAGAAGTGAACAAAAAATCTTTATCACCGAATGGGGTGACCTTCATCTCGAGAAGGACTTAAACAGGGTTAAAATCTATTTCGTATGATGCTTTTCCAACCCAAGCCAAACTATGTGCAGTTAGTTGCGTACCGATATACGAAGACATTACAAGGGAAGTGAGACTGGTAAAGGTACCACAGTTACGCATAGCCTTATGTAAGCCATTTAGAGCGGTGGCACCAACGACGCTGGCCAGATGGCTAAGATGAGTAATGGTACAGGCCAGTATTGACGGATGATATTACGGCACACACTCAGTGAGGGGAGCAATGGCCACCAAGGCCTACAATATAGGAACAAGGTTGGAAAATATCATGAGATCGGTGATTTAAGACCTTTTATTTCAAACCGATGGAGAATAAGGCAACAGTGGTGGCAAGTAAGCTTTGAACAAGGATAATCTGAGTCCCCGGTCTTGAAAATAGAATTCAGATTTTCAACACATTTGTTCCAGAAAGTGATAATTGAAGACACAGAGGCAAAGGATTATCCCACTCTTGCAATCGTGTTGATCAATGAATGTAATGTTGTACATATTATGTATATTGGAATGATTATGTATATTGGAATGATTATCGGACCGATATTGTTATGATGTCATGACACAATTTCCCCACCCTCTTGGTTCAGTTCACTGAGATATGTTTTTTCATATTACGTACCATTGTGGATATCAACACAGCTGGGAAATGAGAAACACAGTTTAGCCTTCATCTGAGATCGGGTTTCCCGGTTGGGGCGCTTTTTCGGATCAGCAAAAGAAAGAGAACGTTTCAGGGGAGTGGCAGTGTTTATGGGACTATACAGTTGTGGATTGGCCAAATTGATCACGTGGTTTGTCCTCATGGACCAATAATACCTTGTACTTCCAAAGACCTTATCTAAAGTGAGACTTGTCGTTGTTTGCCTTTGTTGCTGTTTATTATTGGTTTGGTCAAAGCTGCTCGAGTAGTAAAGTTTAAGAGAAAGCATAATCTTTCGCTTTTTTGTTTTTAATAGAATGATGACTTTCTGAAACAAATGTGTTGAAAAACTGAATTAATTACACTTCCATCTGACAAAACCTCTGACATTTCCTTGCCTATGCCTAGACCCCAGATTTATGACTTTCTGGAACGAATGTGCTGAAAATCTGAATTAACTACACTTCCATCTGACAAAACTTCTGACATTCAGGCAGATGGCCTCCCATGTCAGGCCACCCCAAGAGACGGCACCCCTTCTGGGTATTGCCATCTCTCATGAGAGACTGGATTAGCAGAGCCCCTGCTGGGCAACTCTGCCGGATGGTGCCGGTGCCCCTGCTGGGCAACTCCGGCCATGTCACCTGTTGGGCATGGGTGCCCCGATGCCATGAGGATGCCCATGTGAACATGGGCGGACAGGGTGTCCCCTGTCCCACGGTGCTTGCTGGGTGCCCCCGCGTTACTGTCGTTCCGATGATCCGGAAACCATAGGGTGCCCTTTATGGTACACTCAGCTGCGTGATCGCAGCATGCCTTGTAATCCGGGTAATCCCGGCAACCAGATGTCCTTCTCATAGCTCTCAACCATTTGAGTCGCAAAAGCGGGTGAAAACACCCGATTTTGTTTTTGGCGGGTGGGAGGCCCATTGAAATGAATGGGCCTGCAGGAGGCTTGGCGGGTGAGTCCACTCTTTCAAGGCGGGTGACACCCGCCAAAAGCGTGTGAGTTGAGAGCTATGCCTTCTCCGGTGCCCCGGGAGCAGGCGATAACACCCATTTGTGTTAAAAATGGTGTTTTAACTTTTTTTTTTCAGATAGCATTGAACATTACAATTATTGTATTTGTATTTATAAAATGTTTATGTAGCGCTTTATGTCAAAGCGCTTTACAAGAGGACAAGAAATACATCAAGCATGCCTCACAGAGGGTAAAAAATGTAAGCACCCTAACCCCCGTTTGAAAAGATTTAGCCAATGGAGTTGCACATTTAAATCAGATTACGTCTCTCCTCGTAACTTGTGGCACTAAGGCAGGCAGCCATCTTTGAAAGGTACTATGTAAATGAAAAGAGACACATGAAAAAAGAAACTAAGAAAACATCGATAGAATCTGCAAAGTTTGACATCCAATTTAATATTGTGTAAAATATAAGACATATTCGTTACGTGAGTAGACTTTTTAAAATGTGTAACTGACTAAATATATCCTACGTTATATGCAGCCGTTGTGCATATATCTTTAGAAGGGTTTCTGCAACAAAAAATACACAATCGTATGTTGTACGTTTTTACTTTAGCAACTATCGTATTTCAGAGGGTTAAGGCGGAGTCAGGCCGCGATGGACCTTACACGGAGACCAACACAGGGCATGCTAGTGTACATTTTCGTAATTATTTCCCGTCTTCTATTTTCATGGTCCTGCTAAATCCTCCATTGTTATCTGGCTTGCAAGGGATTTTCACAGAAAATGCTACGAAAGCCAGTGAAAATAAATCAAAAGGCAATGTACCGTACCCGATTTGAAAATTCGCCCGCTAAATTAATATTCCGTCTAAGATGAAAGACACAACCAGTGGAGGATTCAAACTTTACGTTTCGACAAGTCAAGAACGAAAACGTATATTGCTGTTCCGGTAATAAATATTCATGTAATTCAATGTCTGCGGATAGTGCAACGAGTCTTGGGAGCGGATCTTGCAAGTAGATAATACATCGGCTAGTTACTTTTTTTAAAATCAGGAAATATATCGTCATTTCGTACTTATGTAATTCCTTTCCCTGTGTCCTATCCTTGATCGTGCGTGTAATATTTACCAGGCGAAGATCTTTGATACCATGGACCACCACGGACAGGTTCTCGTGCTGGGCCATCTTCGCTTTAAATTCCCCGTCCAGGTCCAAGTCCTTTCAGGCACTCTCCACCTCAGTGCCTCGCGTTTTTTTCTTTCTAAACTCGTGATTTCCTCATCCCGTTTGCAGGTTGGACATTGAACGTAGCCCCGCAGTTCTTTGGTAAACAAATTAGCGAGTGCCCCAGACTTTGGCAGTGGCGCGGCCCATTCCAGAGTTCTACCTCCTGCGCTACGGTGGCCAAATAATTTCCAGGCGAAATAATTAGCTCCAAATTAATCTTAATATTCTACTTATATATCTAACAAGAGGTTCCAAGTGAATGAGCGACCAAAGGACTAGCTCCGCCTTTTCAAGCCAAAGAAAAATATATTTATACCGGTGCACTGCACATAAAATGTAAATTATCCTTAAAGGAACAACAAAGTCTATCATTTGTTAACACACTTATCTTAACCCCCAGACCTGCTCAAAAGTTCGAACTTAAAATTGACAAACACCTACAGAAACAGAATCAACTACCTGTTAATAAAGTAATAAGCAGTGGCAAGGCCAATAGTTTTGGCTTTTGCATTTTTAATAGAATTTTACCTTTGTGGACATGTATTTGTGTGAGCTCTTTTATAAAGAACAGAGCCAGCTGAAAAAAGAAAGCAAACTGGAGATTTACAGCCTAATTCACAGAGTGTTTTTCAATGGAATTGCACCATTTTAAAACACTTCTGTGAATCAGACTCCTAGTACATCACCTCCACGTCCCTCTTCCTCGTCACACTACTTTCCTCTGAGTCCCGCCTCCCTCAAGGGAACCCCTTTTCTCTTCTTCGACTTACCCAAAATCCCTTAGTTAAAAATGTCATGTCCTGCAAGCCGGAATCAGATTCTTTCCGGTGTGGGGCACAGAGGACCAACGTAGAGGGTGTGTCCTGCGCATCCTCTCTAGCAGGGATGGCCCCGGATGGCATAGCTCCTGTATTCTTTGTGAGGCAGCAGGTGAAGTTAAGCACTTCTTGGCAACCTGACCGAGAAGGCTCTCTATTTCCCTGCATGGTGAGGGATCCCGATGGAGGGCCTGGCGGTTGAACAAACCCTGGGCTGATGAGATCAGCCTGGGGCACTAAGCTAAGCACTGAGATACGTGTTTGAGCATGGAGACTGTATGCTTGGATAACAGCCTTTGTGTTTTCTCCTGCTGAGCCTCCATTCCTCTGGCATGGTTGGTGCCGATAATGATTGGCAAGCGGTGCAGAGTGCACATAACCTGAACACCTGTGGTTGCTTGACAACTAGGGGTGTGGTTCCAAGAGTTGGCTCCCTGGCAGGGAGGGCCTCCCATCTTTGGAACAGGATTAGTGGGACAAATCTCTGATGTTCAATCAGGAGGTATTTATTAAGAGGCACAGCCTGGTTGTAGTGAGTACCGTTTGCCTGGTCTTTCTTGTTTTGTCAGAATTATAATCTGAATCCCACTGAGGGTTTACGCAGGATCTCCCATGTACCGATGAGTAAACATAAGGAAAGAAAAGAGACATTTGGTGCAGTCTGAGGATTCTCCAAGTCCTAAAAAGAAATCCAGCAAGAGGGAAACATCTAAAAAGATGGAATTTAAATCTTCCCTCGGTCAGAGAGTAATTCACAACAACTAAGGGCAAGAGTCTTATCCTGGTTCCTTCTCTTGACAATCCTCTTTTTATTGTAACACAACAACCAGGGACAAATACTCCATTTCCCTGGTTCCTTCTCTTGTAGGCCCCATACCTCTGCTTCTCTCTTTCTGCCTGGACCAACTTAGTTCACTTGCCTGCCAAGTATGGTCCTTAGTAAACTTCTCTTGGAGGTCCCAGACCTCTGCTTCTGCTCTCTCTTTCTCTTACAGGATCCCAGACCCTTTTGTTCCTAGTTTCTTCAGACATTTGCCTTTCACATGGGTGCAGGTCCCAGACTCACAATGTAGGGTTGCACTTGCATGTGGAGGCAATGCAGCCGTGCTAATCTGGGACCGCACCCAAACCAGAGGTCCAGATTAAGAGGGTTGGACCCTGAATACAAATAAAGAAAGCCAGAAGAGGTATATGTTCGGCAATAGAGTGAACCAAGTGGATATAACACACACTTGGAGTCTGGGACTCGCACCCATATGAGAGGCTGAAAAAAAGAGGGTAAAGAACCTTGGAACTGACAAAAAGGAATCCTTCGCTTGATAGCAAACTGTACCAAGTGGGTAGGATAAAGAAACACAAAACTCAAGATGCATTGTTTTGGGAGTTGCACTGGGACATTTTAGCTAAGAGAAAAGGGGACCAAAACACAATAAGAAAATAAGGTACTTGAGCAAGACCGCCTGAACCTACTCATGAACAGATACTAAGAAATATTGAGGGCACCAGAGTGAAGGAAATCAAACTTTGGCCGTTACCAAGTGAAGATATTTGAAGCCTGATGTTGTCCCTTAAGATGGTCAGCTTTGACCAAAATGCATTGGACACAATTTGCAACAGGCCCATCTCTTACCCCCTTCCTTTGTTGGAATAAAGAACATTTTTAAGAAAAACGACCAAACATTTTGACGGATCATTACTTTGCAATATCTGTAATAATCGCTACAACCGAAAGTGAAGAACTAACTTAGTGGACTTCCACATAGGTCCTTCCAGTTGTCTGGGACATCCAAGCCAGACCAACATTTGGCTATTATCACGTGTCACTCCACTGTGCAAACGGAGTGGCATCTGGCGAGGTGTTAATGAAAAAAACACAAATATGCCTAAGATGTCAATGTGGAAAACACAAGGCAAGTGACATCCAATTGAGGTTTTCATACATTTTAATGGACTAACTGGAAGTATTATGCAGAGGTGGGACAATGCGTACGCTTTCGAAGTTCTATAGACTTCTTCCGATGTTGAAGAGGGAAATGAGTAGCAAAGAAACACACACCGAACGGCTCGTTTCCATAGCAGAAAGAAGGGCAAATGTTCACTTTGAACCTCATTGGATGATGGAATAGC
Organism: Ambystoma mexicanum; assembly: GCF_040938575.1. Taxonomy (NCBI): domain Eukaryota; kingdom Metazoa; phylum Chordata; class Amphibia; order Caudata; family Ambystomatidae; genus Ambystoma; species Ambystoma mexicanum. The sequence goes on along the minus strand of NC_090934.1, from coordinate 1,263,867,198 downwards.
ATACATGGAACACAGGCCGGTATTTGGGTTTTACCCGCGGGGCCATTACAGGGTAGTAGAGAACACACATAAGAGGCTGAAAGATGCATTTAAAAAAGCAAATATTATTCACACATACTGCTGAATGTAATATGTTCTTGATATTAGACCCAAGCATCTTATAGTGGGTGCCATTAAGTTCAAAACAATTATTCATTTTATTAAAAAATAAATATGAATGTGAAAGATTTAAAAACACACGGGCTGATTCATGGAATTATTTGCACTGAAAAACGGCGATTTGTGCGCCATTCTGCTTGCAAATCCCCATTTGTTAAACAGGGATTTGCGGGCAGAGTGGTGCACAAATCTCTGTTTTTCGGCGCAATTAATTCCATGAATCAGCCCCGCAGTTGGAAAGCAGGGTGCGTTTTACATTTTTCTCCCAGAGTCTGAACATGTGTTTTCCAGCCTCTATGCAGAGCCAGGACAGTGATTTCAGCATAGCTCCTTAGGCTAACTTGCTATTTGTTAACCATTACAAAGTATGTCACCAAGGCTAAAATGGTGCAGTGTCCAATGTTACCTCTGATTGCCGGAAGCTTTAAAATGGCTCCCGGTTGCATACAATGTGGCAAATACATAATGTGTTACCATTTTTAATGGTGCAATGCCCACTTTTATCTCAGTGAGCCTCTTTCCAGATAATGGGAACCAACCATTTGATCTTAGACAATCATATTTAGCATTTTGTGTGATTTTGTAACTGGACGAATACGGCGTCAACATTTCTTTGGACTAAAAGTGAAAAAGTAAAGCAAAGAGATTCAAGCAAGGTACACAAAACAGGAAAGGGTTCTCAGAACACAGAAATAGTTTGAAAGGTCACTGAACATGGGACGGTAAGTTTGCTCTCGTTCGTACAAAGGCTTCTCTGAATACACAGGAAAGGAAAAGGGTTAGGAAACTATTTCTTTATTTTATTTATTGAGGTGCTGAAAAGGGAAAAGTACAATATGAACTTTTATTGTTTTTTTCATTTTCTTTTACAAGTCAGTAAGGATAAAAAAGGGAAAATTTGAGAGGGAGCCTAAAGTGTACACAAAAACATACAAAAGGAGATAAAACAGGGATCATGAAACATCAAAAACAACTAACCAACTCCCTTATAAAACTCTCCAAAAGCACTCAAAAACTCCTCTAAAACCAACATTGTTTTAGCCTCTCCTGTCCAACTGTAACTCAACAAACAAAATCTGCAAAGGAAGCAGGAAGCAAGCTGCACTTATTAAAAGCCTTCAAGCCTGTTTTACAATGAGTCAGGCCTCTGATTGTCTGGTCAAACTCCCCTCTATTGTCTATGGCTTTTTGATTGGATGGTGGGCCTTGAAACTTATGGTAGAGTACAACACATGGGAAAACGAAAGGAATCCTACAAGGCATATTGAGCCTGCCTGTAAATGCTCAACCTTCTTAGGTGGGCACATTTTGGAAAATGTGAGCACCCCTTCCCCCAACCCAGACTGCATGCCTTCCTGCCTGAGCCCCGTATGTGTTCCACTCCATTTCCTGCCTCCAAATTACCCTACCCTGTTGGTGCAGTACCCTGCCTTACTCTAAGGTTTAAAGAAGGGGAGCACAGGGCCAGATCCACCACCAGCAGCATGATGCACAGCCCAGTAGTGGTGTGGGACGTGTCCCATGGTCTACCCAACCTTCTCCCAAGAGCATGGCAGGGACTTCTCATATGGGACTATCAACAAATATTGCCCCTTTAAGAAAACTGGAGCGAATAAATGAAACATTGAAGCAAAATGGAGACTGAAGAACGACAACTAGGGATGAATAGCCAGCAGATAAACCAGTAAACACTTAACCAGTTGAATTTCTCGAGCTCTGCACTCAGATAAACCTGTTTGCCAGCATCAGGATTTATGAACACAGCAAAGGAGTGAATAGCACCGCTGCATGGAGTCTACAGTGCACATGCACGAGTACCGCAGGCAAGAAGACGGCTGCCCAGTTACAGTCTTACTTCTCAGAGCCCCTTGGAAAGGGAAAAGATCCTGCAGAGCAGGCTGAATACGGCCCGCAAGTCAAAATACACCAATCAAATATGGCAAATGATCATGAAAGACACCTATTAGGGATAGAAGAGAGAAGGTTCTAAACGGAGGGCCAAACCCTTATAACAGAGATCAGGTTTTGCAGAAAAGAGAGTGGAGAGAAGGAGCATGCTGGAGGCAAGTAGAAAGGAGACAGCTAAGAATGTGGCCTGCAAGGTGTTAAAGTTCTAGGTTCCATGTTCCACTCTGGAACCTGTGTCAGTTTAAGGCTATGAACGGAGGAGTAAGCTGCTCGGCTGCAGGGTCTTTCGTTTTAATAAACCTTACCTGTTCTGAAGAGTCTATGCCACCTACTTCAATTTGAGGATGAGTGAAAGAGTCCTTGCACAGTGGTGTTGGTGTTTAGCCAGTGCTGTGTTCGGTGCATCAACTGGCTGAAAAACCCTTTGGGCTATTGAGGCGGCCACAAGGTGCTCCGGGACCTGCATCGGGGGCTGCACTGGCAGCAGTAGGGGCGCCATGCAGCCAGTTGGGTGCAGCAACCAGTCTTGGAGGCATTCAGGGGCTGCGGTAGCAGAGGGGGCTAGGACGCTTTGCATGATACAATTAGAGGAAAGGACTGCTTGACATGTCCAGACGTGGTGGACATTTTGGGTGCCATAGATACTGATTGTTGATTCGTCCCTGTTGTGATTTTTATTTCCCTTTTCTCTTTCTTCTTTGTTGTGTGTTGTCATCTTCTTCGTCCCAGTAAGATGACATATAAAACTCACAAAAGACGGAGTTACATTGCTTCAGGAAACTCTGAGAATAGGACAATTACAGTGCATCCCATGGAAGCATTTTTGCCCAACCCGGGTGTACCTGCAATTCCATGGAGTGATTGGAGACAGTATTGGAGCAACTACCTGGGTGCAGTGGAGCATGATTGGATGTCACCAGAGAAGAAAAGGATGTTGTTGTTACATGCACTTGGGCCAGAATGGCAGTAGAAATATCATGAAATACCTCCACTACCTAAAGAGCAGGGTGGTGGGGACATGCACGTCTATGAAAAAACTCTCAAGCAATTGGACAGCTATTATGCTCTCAAGACAAGCATAGTGATCAATCGATACACTTTTACACTCACAAGCAGGAGAGCAATGAAAGTGTGAAGGAGTATGTGAGTGCATTAAGGAATCTCGCTCTGACATGTGATTTCCCAGCCAGGATGGGGACTGATGAGCTTATTAAGGATCAGATTATCATTCACACTAATAACCCTGTCACGAAGGAACAATTGTGGATGTGTGGGAATTGTCATCGCTAAGAAGGTGGAGCACACCCAATTGTGCTTCAAGACTATTAAAGAGAAGAAGAAAGCTGAGAACACGGAAGTGGGAGCAGAATTTAACCAAGTCATTGCTGTGGTAAAGAAGAACAAGAAGGGGAATGCACTCATGAAGGATGATGAATGCAAGAAAGGGAGTTACTCTTAAGAGGAGAAGAAAAAAGCCCTGACCTCATCGTAGTATGTAAGAGGTAGGTTTTTTTGATGTGGCAAGTTAGGGCATTTTACCAATTCAAAGTTGTGTCCCACAATTCAGCAGAAATACTCAAATTGTAGGATGAAGGGACATTTTGTCCCTACATGCGTGCAGGGAGAGCAAGATGACAGCTCGGATGATGAGGACTAAGTAGTAATGGTACGGAAGGCTGAAGATGATTGTAAAATGAAGTGCCCTAGTTGCAAGACTAGGATGGATGGTCTTCAGGTTAAGGTGATGGTAGATAGCTGTTCACCGTACTCCATTTTAACGCAGAGCAGTTGGAGAAAACTACAAGAGGCTGGCTTGAAAGGGGAGGCCAGAAAATCCAACATTAAGAACCCAGGAGGGTTTCAGGTTCAAGGATCAGCATTATAGGGATGTTCCAAACTGTGGTTGAATACAAGGACAGGATGGCTGTGGTGACCTTGTATGTTGCAAAGAAAGGAGTGGATGGTTTGGGGTGGCGTGATCATGCGGCCCTTGGTATTCGCTTGGATCCCAGGAGTGCAGAGCCAGTCATGTTCGTTAAATGCAATACTACAGTGAAGGAGCTATTTCCGGAGATGTTTAATGACAAAATAGGATGCTTGTGAGATCATGCTCATAAGATTGTATTGTGGGCACGAGCTGAACCAATCAGTCACAAACTGAGACATTTACCACTTGCGATAAGAGGAGAGGTGGAGAAAGAGTAGAGCCAGCAGAATGGGTCAGCCCAATAGTGCTCTCAAGGAAGAACGCAAAAGTCAGAATGTGTGTAGATTTGAGAGATGTGAACAGGAATTTCATTGTGGACAAATTCCCACTGGCTTTAATCACAGAGCTGCTTAACTGTGTTAGGGATACTGTAATGTTCACGTCATTAGATCTCTCTGCCGCAAATCACCAGATACCATTATCTGAGAACACATCAATGGTCACATAATTCGTCATGCCTTTTGGCCTCTTTTGCTATCTCAGAATGCTGTTCGGGTTGGCGTCTGTGGCGGCAGTGTTTCAAAGGGTGTTGAGTCAGTTACTCAAAGGAGTTCGAGAGTGCCGGTGTACAGGACGATATATTGGTATATGGGAAAGGTGAGGCGGAGCCTGACAAGCGTTTGCATGAAAAGTAGAGTCGATTGAGGTACAATAGGTTAACTATTCAGGAAACCAAGTGCAAGCTTAGAGCGCAGGAGGTGGAGTATCTTGGGCATGTTGTGAATGAGGAGGGCTACAGGCCCAGGGAAGGTACAATGAAAGCCATCAGGGATGCACCCATTCCTAGGAACATAGACAAAGTTTGTGCGTTTCTATGAATGGCAGAGTTCTATAAAACATTTGTGAGGAATTTCCATGAAGTGAGTCAACCTATTAGGAGACTGCTCAAAAAAGGTGTTCAGTTTAATAGGGATGGCGAGTGCCAAGTGGCGTTGCACATGATTAAAGAAGAAATCTGTACTGCAGAGAATTTAGGAGGGTTCAAGATGGAGGATCAGTCCATCATTACTGTGGATGTCAGTCTGAGGGGAATATCCCAAGGAAGTGGCACCAATGAAAATACGATATGCCATGTATCGAGAGCAGTGACAGATTGTGGGAGCAGGTATTCAGTAATTAAGAGGGAGTTGCTGGCGGGCGTGTGGGGCATAGAGTATTTCAGAAAGTATGTGTGGGGAAGGCCTTTTCTGGTACAGACAGACCATAAGCCATTGGTAGAGGTGCTGACTGTGCAAGTGATGATTAGGGCAATGCCTGGGATTGCCAGAATGTTTATTCAATTGCAGGAATATGACTTTGCAGTGGCATATGTCCTGGGGGGCAGAATAATGTTACAGACTATCTGTTGCTAGCTCCTCTAGCAGGAGTTAAGGGTGATGATGAGGGGGAAGATGATGAAATAGTTGCGTGTTTACAGGAGGAGTTTGAGGACTTGTATACAATGATCATTAAAGAGGAGTGGAAGAGTGGGCTGGAGTCAGATTTGACATTAAGTAAGGTCTTGGAATGGACCAGAGCGGGGTTGCCAAAGAAGAAGGAAGTGAAGGACGAATGTAGAAGTTTCTGTGAGGTTAAGGAAGAGCTGACAGTGGAAAGCAAAGTACTTCTCAGAGGTGGAGTGCTAATAGTCCTGAAATGTTTCAAGGAAAAGTTGGCAGATATAGCCCATGAAGGGCATCCGGGGCTAAAAGATACCTAGAGGAATCTGAGAAGGAATTGAAAGGAAGGTAAGAGACAGTTGGGTGTTTCGGAATTGTGTTAAAGGGATGGTTGTTCACGAGCAAGAGTTGGTACCTATCGAGCCACCAGAGGGCACTTAGATGCGTGTTGGGGTGGATGTTTTAGAGCCCTACGAGACCCTCTGAAAGTAGATTAATGATTGTGCTGATGGAATACTTTTCAAAGTGTCAGGAAGTAAAAATGGTTAAACGGGTGACCAGCAAGAACATTATTAGGTTTTTAGGCAGGAGGGGTACCAGTCTGAAATAATAAGTGACAACAGGACACAGTTTAAGAGTGTTGAGGTGGAAGCTGTAAGGAAGGCATGGTATCAAACAGTGAAGACAGATACAAGTGATCACAGTTCAGGGGTGTTTATTGAACTTCAATGGGTTGGTTGAATGCCTATCTAACCCTAAATCCAAGGATGGGAGCAAGCTACGACCATCAAATAATAATAACGCAGTCCTAGTGGAGTCTCTAACATAAAAGGGCCTATACCAATAAATCTATTGCCAAGCCTTACTTTTAAATGCATATGGAACAACAAGGTTTGCAAAAAGAAAAGTGTTCAAGAAATGATATGTCCGGATAGTTGAGCAGTTGGCTTCCCTTCCCCACGTTGTCAGCACGGGACAAGTCGGCACGCTCGAGCTTCGCACACACTCTGGCTTCTCTGCCACGAGAATACAGTTCAAAGCATAGGTATCAGGGCCTTCTGTCAAAGTGTCTCTCCTTATAACAGTCTCTTATTGCAGAGGGCCTGACGTAACAAACAAGCACCAAAGTTCCTTTCTTATTGGGATTTTCACATATCCAAGTTCACAATTGGTCTCCCTCGATAGGGCCCGGACCACAGATCTCTCTCTTTCGGGCTTGGACCCCTTTAGCACAATGCCCACAATTGGTCTCCCTCATTCGGTCTCGGACACCTTAACCACAATGTTCACAATTGTTCTCCCTCATTCAGGCTCGGACTCCTTAAGCACAATATTCACAATTGGTCTCCCTCTTTTGAGGTCCGACCATGTAATGTCAATTTCTAAGCTTTCTTCTCTGTATAAAAAATCGAAGACTTTCGATTGTGCTATGGATTTTGCTTAAACTGTCGCAGGGCCACTTCGATTTACTTAATTTCTCATTCTCATCTTTTACTTCGCTTCCCCCACTTGTTGGCTGAATACCTCACAGAGACCTTCGATTGAGCACACTCGCGGTGCCAGACCACTCTGTCACTGGCATTGTATTTTTCTCTGTTAAAGCTCAAACATCCATCAGCAATTAAGCTTTCCTTGCGTCATTCTTCACACGCGTTACCAATCTTCGTTCTTCCGCTCTTTATACAATGTTGCCGCTTGCAACTTTGACTTCAACACAGCCTGGTCTTGCATTGGTCTCCCCAACTCACCGGCTGTGTTTATCTCTCTGGCGCTGCTGCTTTGATCCTGGAGCCAAGAACGGTACCATGGCGGCTTCTGCTCCTCCCCGACTCGGTCAGCCATGCAGGAGTGCCCTGGGTATCTCTGACACACTGTACAGGATTCTTCAGTCTGGTTTCCTGGCTTTGCGCTTTTTAATCTGAAGGATTCTGGAAAGTAACGGTTTATCGCCAGAAAGGTCAAGGGTATCTCCCTCCTTGCGCACCCTTCTTGGTTTGCCATCTTTCTTCCCTCGCTCAGCTGCTGTCTGGAAAATGCTGTTCGTTTGTGTACTTTGCCTCGCTCAGTGTGTGCTCTCGTGCCGTAGAGGCGTGGTGTTCCTATTTGTCTCCTGAATGTATCCTACAAACTGGGATCAAGGTGGTGATTTTGTTATTAGGTATTCATTATGCTTTGGGGTTAGCCCTTGGAGAATGGTAGGTTCATGAGATTCTGTTTCCGTCCACTCCCACTCTGGAGAGGTTTGGGAGTAACAGTCAAATGGCCAACCATCTTGGAGCATCCATTCTCTATGGGGTTTTGGAAGTTCTTGTAAGAGAGTAGAGAATGCAGGGAAGTCCCTTCCCACAATGACTTCTTCGGGGAGCCCAGGAATAATGGCTGATGACACAGCAGTGACTCCCCCCCTAATGTTAATGTACACAGGTATCTTGGGATAGACCTCGTTATCCCCATGTACTCATGTGACTCTAACTAGAGTCCCATTCTCTAGGTCTGTTGTTGTAACCAAATTGGCCCTTAGGGCGGTCTGTTTGCTGCCGAAATTAATTAGCACCTTTACGGGTCTTCCATTCACCAGGGCTTTTTCATATGTAAAGTCAGTTGAAGACTGACATAGACATATGTTGAAGGTTTCTAAATCTTCCTCTGTTTCTTCCCACTTGTCCCGTTTTAGGCACCCTATTTCCATAGGTTCTTCTTTTAGAGTTTTAGGGGAATGTCGGGCCAGATGGTCAGTCTCTTTACATGAAAAACAAGTAGGAGGCAACAGCTTAATTCCTTTAAGTTCTTCTCTCCTGCTTTCCTCTCTACCCTTTGGGCCCGGTCTTCTGACTTCTTCTCTCTTTTGGGATCCACTCTTTACGTTTAGAGAGCCCTGCCCCTCTATCTAGTACCTGGGATTGGGAGCGGTAAGTAGATTTGTGATCTTACCGCACCTCGTGTCTGTGTACAGAGTGAAAGTGTTTTACTGCGTCTGAGTGGTTTTGGGCAGTCTCAATAGCCATGACCAGGGTGGGTCGGTTTAGCTGCAATACCGTTTTCTGTAAAAAGGGATGTAAAGAATTGGTGAATTGTTCAAGAATTATAATTTCTACCAATTCTTCCATGGTTTTGTTGTTAATCACAAGGGATACTGTGTTCTTAATTTGTTCCCCCAATTCGAGAGGGGTTTCACCGTGGTTTAATCTAATGGCCCTTAATTTCTGTCGATAGAAGTTACAGGTTTTGCCTACTCTTTTATGAAGTCCCTCTTTTATGGATATAAAGGTCACCCCCTAGGCAAGGTTAAGTAGCTGGTAGGGGGTCTGTAGTTCGCCTTTCAAAACAGGACCCAAATAAAAAAAAATAGATTTTCTTCCTATCCCAATTGTTCAGCCAATCGCTCAAAATTCAAAAACGAATTCCATAGGTCTTCGCCCTCCTGATAAGGTTGTAGTATTCCTTGAGGTAGTAGGGGTCTTGCCTGTAACTCAACTAATTTTGTTACTTTTTTTGAAGGTGGGTTTCGGCTTGAATCTGATGGGTAGCCATTGGGCCATGATAGCTTCAAGGTTGGCCATGTCTTCCGGGAGTGGGAAAAAAATGGTCTCAACTTCTTCCGAGAGGGTTTCGAAGTTGTCTGACTCCTCCGAGCTTGATCCTGATGGAGGGGAAGATCTGGGTATGTTGATCTCTAAACCAGATAGTCTAGGAACCAGAACTAGCCTGGTACCCACAAAGAAGGGTTCGGGGAAAAGGTGGATTCAGGGTGCTAGGTCTAATGAAGATTTGTGAGAGTCTTATTTTTAAGACTATTCGATCACAGTGTTGGATGTTATAGTGGGTGATTGGAAGAGGCTGTAACAATACCTGTGTTTTGAAAAACAAAGCTTGTTGGCAAATTGAGACTTGAAGCTGGGAAAATAAGGCCTCTTTCAGAGTGGATATTCTATCAGACTTAAGGAGTTTAATAATCCTATGTTCTTCTTTTGGTGGTACGACAATTACCAGCATGGATTTTCAATTGTTGTCAATTGAATCATATCCTACTCCTGACACCTCATGTAAGGAAGGCATGGTATCAAACAGTGAAGGCAGTCACAAGTGATCACAGTTCAAGGGTTTTTATTGAACTTCAATGGGTTGGTTGAATGCCTATCTAACCCAAAATCTAAGGATAGGAGCAAGCTACGACAATCAAATAATAACAATACAGTCCTAGTAGAGTCTCTGTCAAAATAAAAGGGCCTATACTAATAAACCTATTGCCAATCCTTACTTCTAAATACAAATGGTGTGGGACAACCATGTATGAAAAAAGATAAGTGTTCAATAAATGATATGTCAGGATAGTTGACTTCCCTTCCCCACGTCGTTTTCAGCATGGGACAAGGCGGCACACTCGAGCTTTGCACACACTCTGGCGTCCCTGCCACAAGGATAAAGTTCAAAGCATAGGTATCAGGGCCTTCTGCCATAGTCTCTCTCCCAATAACAGTCTCTTATTACAGAGGGCCTGACGTAACGAACAAGCACCAAACATCCTTTCTTATCAGAATTTTCACTTTCACAAGTTCACGGTTGGTCTCCCTCGATAGGGCTCGGACCACGGATCTCCCTCGTTCGGGCTTAGACCGCTTTGGCACAATGTTCACAATTGGTCTCCCCTGTTTCGGCTCGGACCCCTTAAGCACAATGTTCACAATTGGTCTCCCTCATTCGTGCTCAGACCCATTAAGCACAATGTTCACAATTGGTCTCCCTTGCTCTGGCACGGACCATGTAATCTCACTTTCTAAGCTTTCCTCTGTATCAAAAATCAAAGACTTTCAATTGTGTGATGGATTTTGCTTAAACCGTCGCAGGACCACTTCGATTTACTTAATTTCACATTCTCACCTTTTACTTTCGCTTATGCCACTTCTTGGCTGGATACCTCACAGAGACCTTCGATTGAGCACACCTGCCGTGCCGGACCACTCTGTCACTGGCATTGTATTTTTCTCTGTTAAAGTTCAAACATCCATCAGCAATTAAACGTCCTTGCGTCTTTCATCACATGCGGTACCAATCTTCATTCTTGTGCTCTTGATACAATGTTACCGCTTGCAACATTGACTTCAACACAGACCGGTCTTGCATCGGTCTCCTCAACTCACCGGCTGTGTTGATCTCTGGTGCTGCTTTTATCCTGGAGCCAAGGACGGTACCACGCCGGCTGCTGCTCTTCCCGACTCAGTCAGCCATGCACGAGGACCCTGGGTATCTCTGACACACCATGCAGGATTCTTCAGTCTGGTTTCCTGGCCTTACGCTTTTTAATCTAAAGGATTCTGGAAAGTAAAGGTTTCTCGCCGGAAAGGTCAAGGGTATCTTCCTCCTTGCCCAGCCTTCTTGGTTTGCCGTCTTTCTTCCCTCGTTCAGCTGCCATCTGGAAAATACTGCTCCTTCGTGTGCGTTGCCTCGCTCAGAGTGTGCTCTTGTGCTTAGCCTTTTATCTATGTGGGAAAGCTTAAAGTGAGGTGTGAATAGTTACCAATAATTGTCTGACCTTGCCTGACCACAGCAGTGGGACATGTCGGGTACAATGCTCGGTTATGAGTCTGTTTTCTCCCAGAGCGGTGTAAGGAAGGCACTGGACTGATCGAGTACAGTAAAGCGACAATAGCTCGAGTAGAGACTATGTGTGCACAAATATGGTCCCAATACATCACAAGGCTGACATGGATTGCAACAATGGAGATGCCAGTGCAAATATATAGAGACAAAGGATATGAACTTTGGTTAAGCAATGAAGGAGCAGTTCCTGTAGGCGCAAACACAGGGTGCAACCACGCTCTTGTGATCGCGGATATGATGAAAGGTACAGCAGCGGTGATGGGTTACTGTTGGGTATGTGGCCGACAAGCCCACTTGCACCTCCCACCCTCCTGCAGGGGTAAGTGTTCACTGGCCACCCTGCACTCAGCGCTACTAGTAATCCCGGAAGAACACCTGAAGGGAGAAAAAATGCCAGTCGAGGTGCCAACAGCTCTCCAGCACCTAAAGAAGCAGAAAGAAACTTGTAGCTCACACAAGAATTTGGTATGCTGCCAGAAAAAGGACCATTTCAACAGTGAGGAAGAAAGAAGAGATTGAACTACATATCAAAAGACTTGCACACTGCTGAGAGGAATACCTGACGAGTATTGACTTTTTTGCTCAGCAGAGACTTTCTTTTCATCTTTTTTGGCTCCTGGGGTACAAGCAGCTGCTAACGCCAAGTGGGTGCAGATAGTCTGATGGGAGCTAGTCCAGCTGGCCAATGACACATAAAATCGGTTCAACGCCATCAAAGTAGAGCTCCGTGCATTGAGACTCATGACATTGCAAAGCCGCTACATGTTGGATTTGCTAACATCCATAGAAGGAAGAGTGTGTAAAAAGTTGGGAAGCAGCTGCTGCACTTGTGTATACCCGGAGGATACTGAGAATGGGTCACTGTCACACGCCATTGAGGCGGTGCACAATCTAGGTTTTCAAATGAAGAAAGAAGGTGGAGTTCAGAGCACGGATTGACTATCGCTTGCCTTTGATTGGGTCCTGTCATGGCTGGGGGCGGCAGTAAAAATACTGTTGCCTGTTATCATATTCTTCTTGGTCCTCTTCCGCACGTGCCAATTGGGTCTCCAATGTTGTGTCAATATAGTCCCTAATAGTGCAAAGATGATGGTATCAATTTGGGGATCTAAAACACATTACCATACAATAAACAGTGAAACTCAACCTAATATTTCAGGGGTAGTAGATATGTCGGGTGGGGATGAGTTCTTTACTGTAGAAGAAACAAAAGGGGGGAATGTTGGGAAGGAATTAGTGTTGTTCCGCACCACAAGCTCTTCAGAATTAGGCAAGACTTCTTTTGACTTCTAGTCACTACACGGAACAAGGTGGAAGGGGATGCACTCGGAATGCTCTCTCATGCAAATATGATCATATACACAGACATGGGCAGGCACTAAAAGAAGGCAGTTATTATTTAAATATGAGGTGCAAATAACTATTAGCTGAATACATTTGTAAATGTTAAATCCTATGTAGTTCTCAAATCTTAAAGCACGGTACATGCAAGCAGGCTCTCTGCCGGAAAGAATGCTGCATGTGCTAAAATTGGACTACAGGCTTTGCGGTGTTCGTGCCAGCACTAGCAGCATGACTTCACTGATCAGCTGGCTGCTGTCTGTCAAAAGGCCATGCATGCTAAAAGAGGATTTTAACATGCTCAATGTACACAATGCAGATTTATGGAAAACAAGGTGTTACAGAGATTATAAGACCGGATACAAATATGAGTAGAATGAGTGGAGTATGAATTAAAATGAGTTATAGAAATGTTTAGTTGTTCCTGGGGCTAGGCCTCAAGGTTTGTAAAAGTTTGCAGGGCTGCAGTGTGTGTATATGTAAGGTAGCAATTAGTAAAGTAGCATGGCCTGACAGAAATCGCTGACAATGAAGAAAGGAAGACTAGAGCATCCATTGTATGGAAGCAGGACGGTTTGGGATGGAACCATGGGCCGTATCCAGTGAAAGAACTGCAGCAAGCCATGAGTATAAAAGCTCCCTCCTGGCACCAGTTTGGGAGGAGAAAGGAGCGGAAGGGGGACAGAAGGATGTTCAGAGACCAGAGTTATTTGCCCCCATCCTCATTTCTGTAAAGAATAAACTTGTTATCCTTGCAAGATAGACTCTTGGCCTTACTTCCCTAGAGGGGTGCATTTACTCTGGCGTGAGCGTGATTAGGGGCACCCTTATGATTAGGGATAACCCTGTAAGTTAGGCCACCCTTACAGTGGTGACGACCCGACGTGATCTCAGTTTTTTGCCCCTGTACTTTGCGAAGCCCAGGCCAGTCACCAGGAAAGAGCCACGCCCATCTATAGCGACCGGTTCCTTAAATAAAAAAGCGTGTATCCTGAGCGGTTTTATTTTGAGCCATTTTAATAGAAATTCTCTCTGCTCACTAAAGCTGCCGTGGCTCAAGAGAGAAAGACAAGCCAGCATTGGGACTTCATAAACGGAGCAAACTCGAGTGAACACGCACTTGTGAGTATACTCTTGCAAGTGACAACAAGGGGACATGTATGTATGATAGTATGGTGATGTGGATGAAGTACAAGGTCAATGGAATAGATTAATTGGGACTTTTGGTGATGTGTTATGGTATAATTTGGATAGGATCTCAGGTGATGTGTTAAGGAGTAGATTGGATAAGAGGTGGGTTATGTATTGAAATTGTCGCATATTCGGGTTTTCTACTTTTAAAATGGAAAAAGGGAGCCTGAGCGTATAGAAGACTTAGAGGAAAGGGAGCCGCAGCATATAAAGATTGAGGGGTAAGGGATCATCAGCCATAGTAGGTTGAGAAGGTAGTACCACACATTATTCTTTTATGATGATAAAAGCAATGGGATCCTCAGCATATTAAAAAAGCCAGGGAAGGTGGTATTACAAGGATATAAGGAAAATAAGTAGTGGCTCGGTATAAGGAATGGGCCTGGATTTTAGTCAATTATTTTTGTATATTTTCTCTTGCTGTCTTTTGTAATAAAAAAAGAAAGAAAGTGGGTGAGGTGCGTTGTGTGTGTGGGTGAAATCGAAGTGGAAAGGAATAAAAAGGTTTCGGTAAGGTGGGTTGATCTCTATTTTTGTGTAACAAGCAGCACCGTGCGCAGCATAGCAGTAAGGTCTAAGTGAAGCATTAGGGATGCTCGCAACATTATGGGGGAAAAAACTCCAATAAAACACATGCATATGGCCCTGCCACTGTATTGTGACAGGATAGATAAGTATCATAAACAAGGGTAGTGGAAACAAAGGAAGGGGGATGTCCTGCTCCTGGCCAGAGCAGGGCTCCCATAACAAAAACATGCTAGAAAAAAATTCCATCTTTTTAGCAGCAAAATATAAGGGGAACAAATTCCAAAAAAGGAAAGGGATTCTAGATCTCTAGCAATTATTCGAGGATATGGAAGATCAGGAAGGTGAAAAAGATATCCAATGTAAGGTGATATACCCCGTAATGCCTACATCTGCAGTAGGGTATACAAACCCAGTCTATAAGCCTCCAGTGTTAGAGAGAGTGTCAACAACAGGATTATCGGGATTAGCAACTGGGGGGGGGGATTTAAGAGCTTTTGCACCTCCACCTCCGTATAACCCATCCACAAGCACTGACATGCCCGTAGCATCAGTGTACCCAGCGGGACCACAAGCAGATATAAACAATGAGTTAAGAGCATTGCAGGAAAGGTTGGTCAGGTTACAAGAACCTTAAGAAGTATGACCAGAAATAAGGGTATCAGTGCAGAAAATAGGGGATTGGAAGTCAGGAGATGTTTTGATTAGATTCAACCCTGCGGCGATAAGAAATGTTTGTGTTGAAAAAGATGATGGTGAGAGGGTATGGATGGTCCTGGGACAAGTAGTAGAACAAGCAAGGGAAAATGAAGGGGAAGATCAATGTGGTAGAAATAATGAAGAGGCAGGGCAAGAAAGAGATCAAGGAGAAGAGGCGGTGAGAAACCCTTCCCCGCCACAGGAGGCAGTGAAGAGGGATAGACTGAGAAATGGACCAGATTTAATGGTGGTAGTACAAGATCAGAAGGATACAAAAAAAGGGGTAGAAAACAAAATGGACATGCAGATGCCTCTTATACATAAAGGAGTAGGGATAACGCTGCATGTGCCATGGCCTCAAATTGACAAAAATTATTTTATTAAAGCTCTCCCCCAGTTTACAGCCGGCACCAGTAAATGGATCTATGAATTTCAAAAACAAACAGCGGTGGTACCTTTAGCAGTAGGAGACCTTAAGAGTTTACTGGTCGCCATAGTTGGGGACCAGGATCAGGAATTATGGGCAAGGGATGGGTACCCTGGGATAAGTTTTGCAGATAAAGAACATGATGAAACAGCCTTTAATGAAGTAAGGGCAAGGTTATGGGATGCCCTACAAAAGATGTACCCAGATACCCCTGACTTACATTCTTTAATGTAATGTACAATGGGTGATGAAGAGGACCAAGTTAGGTTTATTCTTAAGTTACAGAAAATGTGTAGAGTTGAGACAGGCGGGCAATGGGACCATTTGGTACCATTTTTCTATTTTATTGTAAAGAGGGGATTACCAAAAGAGGTCCAGACGGCAGTAGATAAAATTGTGGCAGTTGAAGCCAAACGGTGGGCGGAGATACAAAGTATAATAGTCCACCATTGTAAGAGAATCAAGGAGCGGGACAGGGAGACAGCTCAGAAGCAGCGAACGGATGAGGCACAACTAGTGGAAAAGAAACTATATAAGGTTGTTATCCAAGCACCAGTGACGGCACCGGTTCACGGGGAAAGGACAGGAGACACTCAACAAATTGTGAATGCCACAATTGTGGCACTATGGGGAGAAGGAGAATAGGGACAATGCGATGGGGGGGACAGTACCGCAACCCACAGTGGCAGTATGGAGTAGCACCAAGGGGAAGAGGAGGATTTCGAGGAGCAAGAGGCTTTAGGGGGGATAGGGCCCCGGGGAGGAATATTGGAAACATCACAGTGCTGGTATTGCAGAGAAAGATGGAGGCATTTTGCAAGGGAATGCAGGAACAGGCCTGGGATGATATTTAATTATGGCCCATCACCTCCAGGGCAGGGATTCCAAGGGCCTCAAGGTATGGGACAACAGCAATTTGGGCGAGAGGGTCAAAATCAGTTCGCTTATGGGGCTGACAGGCAGGGGCAATGTGGGCAACAACCACAGTAGGTTGAGGGAATAGAGTTCAACAGGATGACAAGGGGAAACGGCACCCCATTCCAAGGAGTTACAATGGCGGGGGGAGGCCCTTTTTCATTCCCGAGACAAATTCATATTCTGATAAGGACAGCCCACAGAGAGCACTTGCTTGTCCAATCCTATTGACAACCGCACACCCTGTAGAGGAACCCTTGGTGGAGGCGGAAATAGGAAGCAAACAATTTATATTTATGGTAGATTCAGGTGCAACTAAATCATGCATTATGGAGAGGAACTTTCCAGTATCAGGTAAAACTCTTGACATGCAGCAATTCTCTGAGGCTATTTCTACGGTTCCATACACTGAGGAGCTGGATATAAAAGTGGGAGGGATGGTAGTATGAACCCCTTTGTTATTTTCAGAGAGGTCCCCTGTTAACTTGTTGGGTAGGGATCTGCTCAGTAAATTAAATATAACAATATAATTCACAGATCAAGGGGTAGTATATTCCACTCCAGGGATGCGTGCAGCTCGAGCAATGGTAATAATCAATGCAACGGCAAGGGAGTCAGTAGTCCATGGGTTCCTGTGGTCCCAGACATATTTGTCTATGGTATCAAAGGTACTAGAAAAAGCAGTGCCTCAAATTGCGACAAAGTGTTGCCGAGCACCCACAGATTAAATTTTCCGGCCCATAGTGCCACCCGACATGGTGGCAGGGACAATAAATTAGATTTGCAAGGACTAGTAGTGTCAGACAAAAGAGTAGTCCTGATTGGAACAGACCATGACGGGGGCGGGTGGTGCACAGTATTATGTGTAGACCCGACAGTACATTTGAAGGAAATGACTGATGAGGAGTTATTTGAGGATAGTGAGCAAAATGAGGAGATCATTTTGGAAATCTGCATCCCCTGTGATATCATGGTGCAGTATAGGATGGTAACAAAAACCCCCAAAGGGGGATAGGGTTGGGCTCGATTCAGAAGGGGTACTGAGCCACAGGCATAATACGTAAAAAAAAGGGGGGTACCCTTTCTAGTGGACAAGCTCAAGGCTAAAGTACTTCACTGGTACAGGAGGGGGGTCCTGCCCACAAATTGATATGTAGGTTGGTCTATTAAGTGATGGATCCAAACCTAAGGTCAAAGGTATATTGCCTTCTCACCGAGCTAAAACAAACCAAAGAGTAGCAAACATAGGTTTTATTTGCTAATTATATAGATAAGTATTCAATACATAAAAGTTGAAAACAAATGTTGAAAAAAGTACAACATACATAGATGAGAAGTTAAGACAACATATAATACCATCAATAAAAATTCATAACAAAAAACAAAAGTATAGTATTAACAGCAATGTGAACAAAGAGTACTGTATTATCAATATACAGGTCAATCTTAAGCAAAGGTTTCTTTTCTATTTCCTTGCATACTGGTGAACCAATTGAAGTGGACACACAGGTCATTTGTGAAAAAAATTCAAAGTTAGAAATTCCTTTATGAATAACCTAGTGGAAAGTTGCTTGGTCGAATATTACTTTCCAACATAGTGTATTTCCAGGGTCCTATGGAGAATAAGATATCTTAGTGGCCAACGTGACAGAGATTGAATAAACAGGGTCTGATTCAGACGGGAACAGATGAATGTAGCAGTTCCCGGGTGGGCACGTTTCGGCGGAAGTGCATTAATGTAGCGTCCGCCTTCGTCAGGGCTCCGTAGGGGCGACCCTGCAGTGGGTGAAGATAGCTTGAGTGATTAATTTTACAAAGGTGCCAATGGTCATTTAGCATATATTGCAGAGAATCTGGTCTTTCATACAGCAAGGAGGCGGCTTACCTGCCGGTGCTGAGATCCCAAAAACTCGGTATTCAAATCACCTGAGGGCTGAAATGGGGCTGGGCAAGGGAGGATACTCAAAGAGGTCCTGTTAAACACAGAGCTCGCCCAGGGCAGTAGTCATTGGGTAAAGCGTTGTGCTGCATGGGGGACAAAAGAAGCGAAATATATAATTACTATGGGTGTTGTATGGACCTCACTACTAGCTGCAGTGGCCTGTGGTCAAGTGTCAACACACAGAAAAGAAAAAATGCAAGCAGCGGTACCTTCAGGAGGACAAGTGAAAGTTCACTTGGTGGTTGATGGGTAGAATTGGTGGTGCAGATATTCTTCATCAGCAATAGGCGCGGTTACTGCGGGTGGTCCTAGGGGGAACCCTGGACAGAGAAAAAAAGAGAAAGACGCAGCCCAAAGTGAAATGGGGTGCCAAAACACCCGGTCATCGGAGGTAAGGCGTATGGGCTATGTGCGTGATCCATGTATGGAACCTTAGGGCGGAATACAGGGTAGTGTCTACTGGTACGTATTTGGGTGGTGGCTCAATATGGAGGTATGGGCCATCAGAGACACTGTGTACAACTAGAAAAAGGAGGGAGTAGGGCCTCCCTCCTGTGCCACGAGAATGCTAACGGAGGCAGCCCTCGTGGCCGTAAGTGCAAAACCGAAAGTAATGACTTGCTCACCCCCAGAGGGCTTACCTCCCCTCCCCCCTCCCCCCTTCCCCCCTCCCTTCCTTACCCTACCCCACCCCAACCCCCCGGAAATCTCCACCAGTGTCTCACCTACACATATTTTGTGGGATGAGTCCCGACTCCGTTATGAGCAGCTCTGCAGCAACAAACCCTGTATGCCGCTGCCAGTCTCCATGGCTACGAGCGGACAAACAACTGGGAATGCGCGCGTCCACCCGCGCCAGCAGGAGATTGGCCAGAGCGACGGAGCACCAGGCCACGCGCACGCACGGTTGCTATAGACGCCGTATTTCTCTATAAACGGCATCTAGCACCGGCGCCTCCACTTACACTATGTACTCGCGGCCGCTCCCTCTCCAGCTAGACGGGGAGTTTATCTGCAAGCGACTGGACATCTGTGAGCCGCTACGCGAGGTAAGCCCTCTGGGGGTGAGCAAGTCATTACTTTAGTTTTTGCACTTACGGCCACGAGGGCTGCCTCCAATAGCATTCTCATGGCACAGGAGGGAGGCCCTACTCCCTCCTTTTTCTAGTTGTACACAGTGTCTCTGATGGCTCATACCTCCATATTGAGTCACCACCCAAATACGTACCAGTAGACACTACCCTGTATTCCACCCTAAGGTTCCATACATGGATCACGCAAATAGCCCATACGCCTTACCCCCAATGACCGGGTGTTTTGGCACCCCATTTCACTTTGGGCTGCGTCTTTCTCTTTTTTTCTCTGTCCAAGGTTCCCCCTAGGACCACTCGCAGTAACCGCGCCTGTTGCTGATGAAGAATATCTGCACCACCAATTCTACCCATCAACCACCAAGTGAACTTTCACTTGTCCTCCTGAAGGTACCGCTGCTTGCATTTTTTCTTTTCCGTGTGTTGACACTTGACCACAGGCCACTGCAGCTAGTAGTGAGGTCCATACAACACCCATAGTAATTATATATTTCGCTTCTTTTGTCCCCCATGCAGCACAACGCTTTACCCAATGACTACTGCCCTGGGCGAGCTCTGTGTTTAACAGGACCTCTTTGAGTATCCTCCCTTGCCCAGCCCCATTTCAGCCCTCAGGTGATTTGAATACCGAGTTTTTGGGATCTCAGCACCGGCAGGTAAGCCGCATCCTTGCTGTATGAAAGACCAGATTCTCTGCAATATATGCCAAATGACCATTGGCACCTTTGTAAAATTACTCACTCAAGCTATCTTCACCCACTGCAGGGTCGCCCCTACGGAGCCCTGATGAAGGCGGACGCTACATTAATGCACTTCCGCCGAAACGTGCCCACCGGGAAACTGCTACATTCATCTGTTCCCGTCTGAATCAGACCCTGTTTATTCAGTCTCTGTCACGTTGGCCACTAAGATATCTTATTCTCCATAGGACCCTGGAAATACACTATGTTGGAAAGTAATATTCGACCAAGCAACTTTCCACTAGGTTATTCATAAAGGAATTTCTAACTTTGATTTTTTTTCACAAATGACCTGTGTGTCCACTTCAATTGGTTCACCAGTATGCAAGGAAATAGAAAAGAAACCTTTGCTTAAGATTGACCTGTATATTGATAATACAGAACTCTTTGTTCACATTGCTGTTAATACTATACTTTTGTTTTTTGTTATGAATTTTCATTGATGGTATTATATGTTGTCTTAACTTTTCATCTATGTATGTTGTACTTTTTTCAACATTTGTTTTCAACTTTTATGTATTGAATACTTATCTATATAATTAGCAAATAAAACCTATGTTTGCTACTCTTTGGTTTGTTTTAGCTCGGTGAGAAGGCAATATACCTTTGACCTTAGGTTTGGATCCATCACTTAATAGACCAACCTACATATCAATTTGTGGGCAGGACCACTCTCCTGTACCAGTGAAGTACTTTAGCCTTGAGCTTGTCCACTAGAAAGGGTACACCCCTCTTTTTTACGCAGTATAGGCTGGTACAGTGCCCCCTGATGACAGTGGTGACCCCGTCTTTATTTTTTGAGGAGGACATGCGATATGTGTCAGCACAATTATGGACTATTAATCCACATGATGTTGGGTTACTGAGAGATGTGACCCCAGTACAGATTACATTGAAGTCAGGAGTAGTACTCACGAGGGTGCGGCAGTACCCATTGTCAATGTCTAGGGAAGCAGAGGAAGGGGTAAAAGACAATATTCAGGCTCTATTAAAGCAAGGGATCATTGTGCCATCGACATCCTGTGTAATACAGCCATATACCCAGTCAAGAAAGCAATAGGGGATAGTTGGAAGATGATCCAGGATCTACGTCCTCTTAATAACATGGTGCAGAAGGAGTTTGCGGTAGTTCCAATTCCGGCGACAACCCTATGTAGCATTCCCAAGACAGCAACATATTTCACAGTGGTGGATCTGAAGAATGCGTTCTTCTCAATCCCACTTCACTCTGATTCATGGTATCTCACTGCATTTACACGTGGTCAACTGCGCTTTGAGCACACAAGATTGCCTCTTGGGTACTGTGAAAGTCCAACAGGCCGATTCATGGAATAATTAGCGTGGCGCAAGTGGGCAAAAACGTGCGAATCGCAGTGGAATAGCGAAAATCGCAGTGCAAGTGCGAAAATCGCACGAAAAGCAGCGCACGTCGATTCATGGAAGTCCGTGCGCGAGAAAACCAGCGGATGTGCGATAAAAAAGTGCGCCGCGCACGTTGGCGCACAGGCCATCTAACAGCGTGCGCCAGGTCACAGCGAATATCGCACAGGCCACAGCGAAATTCGCACATAGCGCGGCGCACGCAACAAAAGTAGGCGGAACACGGGCGTAACACTCGGAATGGGGAACAACTTGCAAAAACGTGGGCGTCACGGGGGAAGTACAGGGCACAAGTGCGCGGAACGCCCACACGCTCGCCTACAACACGTATTCATGGAATAGAATAGGGCAAAAAAGCGCACGCTCAAACCAGCGCACAGGCACAAACACGACTGCCACAAGAAAGCAGGCGGTAGCGTCTCTGCGGCTGTAAGAAATGTGCGCCAAAAGGTGCGCCAACAAATAGCACCTATATACTGCCATGATGAATGTCCTATACTGTGGCCCTCCAGGACAAATGACGTGCAAAGGGGTACCCACAAACACGGACACCCGCTGACAAAAAATACGTGTGCGTGTATACCGGGGTGCGCGGGAAGTCTCACACGCGATTTCAGCAGGGTACAACTTCACGCGATCGGGCCTGGGGGAGCGGGCTATGTGTATTACAGGGGTTCGCGTGAAGTTTTTCACGCGATCGGGCCGGGGGAGCGGGCTACGTGTATTACAGGGGTTCGCGTGAAGTTTCTCACGCGATCGGGCCTGGGGGAGCGGGCTACGTGTATTACAGGGGTTCGCGTGAAGTTTCTCACGCGATCGGGCCTGGGGGAGCGGGCTACGTGTATTTCAGGGGTTCGCGTGAAGTTTCTCACGCGATCGGGTCGCGGGCCTGGGGGAGCGGGCTACGTGTATTTCAGGGGTTCGCGTGAAGTTTTTCACGCGATCGGGCCTGGGGGAGCGGGCTACCTGTATTTCAGGGGTTCGCGTGAAGTTTTTCACGCGATTAGCCAGGGTACGTGTATTTCAGGGGTGCGCGGGAAGTTCCACACGCGAATATACTGGGCGCGTGTATTTCAGGGTGCGCGGGAAGTTCCACACGCGATTCCATCAGGGTACGTGTATTTCAGGGGTGTGCGGGAAGTTCCACACGCAAATAGCCTGGGCGCGTGTATTTCAGGGGTGCGCGGGAAGTTCAACACGCGAATAGCCTGGGCGCGTGTATTTCAGGGGTGCGCGGGAAGTTCCACACGCGAATAGCCTGGGCGCGTGTATTTCAGGGGTGCGCGGGAAGTCCCACACGAGATTACAGCAGGGTACGTGTATTTCAGGGGTGCGCGGGAATTTCCACACGCGAATAGCCTGGGCGCGTGTATTTCAGGGGTGCGCAGGAAGTCCCACACGCGATTACGGCAGGGTACGTGTATTTCAGGGGTGCGCGGGAATTTCCACACGCGAATAGCCTGGGCGCGTGTATTTCAGGGGTGCGCGGGAATTATCACACGCGATTTGGCTTGGTACGTGTATTACAGGGGTGCGTGGGAAGTTACACACGCGATTAGGCTGGGTGGGTCCTCACAGGTGTTCCCTGTACACCCTCCACGGCCCCTGCAGGCAGCCCACAAAACAGGGGACTACCCTTCACACCTGCTCATGTCTCCCACCACCCCCACCCCCCACCATCCAGGGGCACCCTCCACCAGGCCCCCACTCATGTCTCCCACCACCCCCACCCCCCCAGTCACCAGGGGCAGCCTCCACCAGGCCCCCACTCATGTCTCCCACCACCCCCACCCCCCAGCAGTGCAGGGGCAGCCTCCACCAGGCCCCCACCCATGTCTCCCACCACCCCCACCCCCCAGCAGTGCAGGGGCAGCCTCCACCAGGCACCCACTCATGTCCCCTATCACCCCCACCCCCCCCCACCAGGGGCACCCTCCACCAGGCCCCCACTCATGTCTCCCACCACCCCCATCCCCCAGCAGTGCAGGGGCACCCTCCACCAGGCCCCCACTCATGTCTCCCACCACCCCCACCCCCCAGCAGTGCAGGGGCACCCTCCACCAGGCCCCCACTCATATCCCCTATCACCCCCACCCCCCCAGTCACCAGGGGCACCCTCCACCAGGCCCCCACTCATGTCTCCCACCACCCCCACCCCCCCAGTCACCAGGGGCACCCTCCACCATGCCCCCACTCATGTCTCCCACCACCCCCACCCCCCAGCAGTGCAGGGGCAGCCTCCACCAGGCACCCACTCATGTCCCCTATCACCCCCACCCCCCTGCCACCAGGGGCACCCTCCACCAGGCCCCCACTCATGTCTCCCACCACCCCTACCCCCCAGCAGTGCAGGGGCAGCCTCCACCAGGCACCCACTCATGTCCCCTATCACCCCCACCCCCCCAGTCACCAGGGGCACCCTCCACCAGGCCCCCACTCATGTCTCCCACCACCCCCACCCCCCCAGTCACCAGGGGCACCCTCCACCAGGCCCCCACTCATGTCTCCCACCACCCCCACCCCCCAGCAGTGCAGGGGCAGCCTCCACCAGGCCCCCACCCATGTCTCCCACCACCCCCACCCCCCAGCAGTGCAGGGGCAGCCTCCACCAGGCACCCACTCATGTCCCCTATCACCCCCACCCCCCTGCCACCAGGGGCACCCTCCACCAGGCCCCCACTCATGTCTCCCACCACCCCCACCCCCCAGCAGTGCAGGGGCACCCTCCACCAGGCCCCCACTCATGTCTCCCACCACCCCCACCCCCCAGCAGTGCAGGGGCAGCCTCCACCAGGCCCCCAACCAATGTCTCCCACCATCCCCACCCTCCAGCAGTGCAGGGGCAGCCTCCACCAGGCACCCACTCATGTCCCCTATCACCCCCACCCCCCGCCACCAGGGGCACCCTCCACCAGGCCCCCACTCATGTCTCCCACCACCCCCACCCCCCAGCAGTGCAGGGGCACCCTCCACCAGGCCCCCACTCATGTCCCCTATCACCCCCACCCCCCAGTCACCAGGGGCACCCTCCACCAGGCCCCCACTCATGTCTCCCACCACCCCCACCCCCCCAGTCACCAGGGGCAGCCTCCACCAGGCCCCCACCCATGTCCCCCTGCCCCCAGGTCCTGACGATACACAATCATGGCAGTAATGGGCAGCATACCCAGCACAAACACCCAGGCAAGGATTGCATCCACCCACATAGTGAATGCAATTACATGACACAACCCCAATGGCAAGTATGTAAATGAACACATGTCCGTCACACACACATACACAATGGCTGCAAGTGAATGTCAAAACCCATATCATGACATGTATGAAACCAAAGACAAAATAACACAAGTGGAAGTAAAAATAAAAATTGTATTAAAGATTAAAAATAAGTAAACAAATCAAACATACAACTATGTGGATAACAAAATAAATGGTCCATGTTGGAGAACAAAAGTAAAAATCAAAAAACGAAAAAGGAATACAAAAACAAATGTTGACCAAAGCAATATCAAGTAGAAGCAAAAGAATGAAAAACCATTTCCACATGGTGAACACAATAATGAAAAAAAGAAAATGTTCCTTCAAAAAACAAACTAAATACAGGAATGTACCAGGGTCCATGAGCCCAACACCATAAAGGAAACCTACTACTACCTAATGAAAAAAATATATACAAAAGAGTGGCCATTGTCCGAGCGGTCCAAAATAATAAAAACAAATAAAGGAAACCTAACACTAACTAACTATATAACTATATACAAAGGCAGCGGGCAAGTCCTGCGGCTCACTTGTTGATGTTGCTGGCCAGGGCATCATCGAACTCCATGTCGATGTCCTGGAGGCGGGACTCTGTCCTGGCCCCGAGGTCTCGCAGGGATAACCCCATGTTCAGCTCAAACTCCCTGCGAGCTTCCTCGAGGCACTCAGCCCGCCTCAACGCCCGACGCATGGAGAACTCCGCCCTGACCATGGCGAGCCGCTCCTCTTCCGCCCGCTGCCGCTCCGCACCTATCCGCTGGACCAACTGCTCCCACACGGAAGACACCACCATCCCAGGGTTGCCCTGCCCTCCGGCCGATGCCTGCCCCTCTGATCTTGATGGCCCTGAGCCATGATGCCTCCCACGTCGAGCCCGCTGCTGCCTCCGACGCCACTGCCTCTGCCAGCACGACGGCATCCAGGCTGATGGAAACCACCGACGCCGTCGTGCACGTGCCCTGCCTGATGATGCTGTCACATCTTCCATCTGCTGGGGTCCAGTTGCTGTGTTGTCCACCCCTGCTGGACCTCCGACTCCCAACTGTGGCAGGGATGGGATCCCCACCGAGCTGGCTGCATTGGTCGGGGCAGGTCCACAGGGGGCCCTGGTGGCATCTGGGCTGGAAGATGGCAAGGAGAACGACTGGTGGATAGCCTGCACAGAGGAGGAGAGGGCCGCCACATTGGCCAACACATGCAGGAAACCCCCGAACATGGGCGATCCCAATTGGGCCACGTCGGCACGGTGCACTTCGTGATGACGTGCGTGCTCCTCCCGGGAAGCACGCAAGGCATCACGAATCACAGCCGTGCGCATCGCGACCCCAATCAGGACCTTCTCCGCACGGCCAGGGGTTCCCACGTCCGCAGGTGGAGGGGAGTCAGGTGACATGGACATCCCCTCTACCTGCGGACGGGCCTGGGACGGGGCATCCCTGCTGGTGCATGGTGGTGCACTCACAGGGTCAGGGACAGCGACATGCACAGGCCCCTCCACGGTGACCTGTGCTGCCTCCTGCCCCTGGCCCTGGACTGCACCACTTGCACCAGCAGGGATGCCCCCACCAGGCCCCATGTGTGCCCCAGTGGCGGCCTCCTCCTCCTCTGTGCAAACCACCAACCTGGATGGCTCCTCACCGTCTCCCACCGTAGCAGGCCCCTGTGGGGGCTCACCCACCCCTTCCGCTGCAGCCGTGGGGGCATCCCCGCCGCCTTGCTCCACAGCGCCGTCTCCGCCCTCTTCTTCACTAGCCGCTGCGTAGAGGGAGACAAAGAACACAAGCATCAGGGTACTGTACAATGGTCCCCTAGACAGGAAGCAATAGCAGATGACCACCACTGTCAAAGTACACTTCCATCATGTCCCTCCACAACACATGGGTCAGTCCAGGCAAAACACACACAGTAACAGGCATGCTGCATGCCATGGACATTTCCATGCATGTCCAATGGACTCTTGAAACATTCAATGATATGGAACTCACATGCATCATGGCTCATGCCTTTCACATGCACACACTTCACCTCAGTCACATCCATCTGGCCCCAAACACAACAAACACAGCGGATACAAGGGCAATTTGGCTGCTTCACTGAATCTGTGCATTGTCACACACATGTGTCATGCATCCATGGCATGCACAAGTCACAGACACGCAGGTCAGCCACACAGACATGGCTACCACATATGTACCTGGCATCAGCACCCATCCCTCACCCCCACCCATGTCCCGGTACAGAGACTGGCATGCTCTCATGTTCAAAATCTGCATAGGGGTCCCCATGCGGCATTTGAACACATGCAACAACCATGTGGGTCACACATCACTGGTTGCACATGCATTACCATGATGTCCATGCACACATACATGCATACATGGCCTATGGCACACATACAGGCAAGTATCATAGACCCAGCACACAGCAACATGCCCTGTGTCACACAGTAATGCTTGGACACTTACCGCTCAACTCCAGACGGGCCTCCCTCTCAAGGATCTGGGCGTGGAGCGCTGGGCGTACGCGTTCCAGGACCCTCATCTGGATGGAACTCATGCGGCCCCGGCCCCCCTCCACGAGGCGCCGGGCCTTCACAAGGGTCCTGCACCTCAAGTCCTCCCAGCGCTTCTTGATCTTCTGGACGTTGCGGGTTGCCACCCCCTCCGCGTTGATGGCAACCACACAGTCGGCCCAGATCCTCTCCCGTCCATCCTTGCTGGCGCGGGACGATCCAAAGAGGGCATCATACTGCCCCAGGACATGCTCCACCAGGACACCAACTTCGGTGGCAGTGAAGCTGGTGCCCCTCTGCCCCTCTGGCCTGGGGTTGCCACTGGTGCCAGATGTGGAAGTGCCCGACATGGCAACCCCAGAGGCAGGTGTGGGTGGGCAACTGGGTCCTGGGGCTGGGCTGTGGAGCGATGTAATCCCAGTCGGGAGTCTTCAGTTCCAGCAGGGGTGGACACAGCAACTGGACCCCTGCAGATGGCTGATGTGCAGGCACCAAATGGCAGGGCACGGTGGCAGCAGGCAGGCAGGCAGGCAGCAGCAGATGGCACGTGGGAGGCTGCTCGGGGCACGGGGGGCAGTAACTCGGCCTTCTGGGCAGGAGCGTGGTCTTCCGTGTGTTTTCGCGTGGCCAGCTTGATACGGAGTGATTTGGCACGTGAAAATTCGGCACGTCAGCGTGAAATCCGAGGAAAGGCCCTTAGCGCGTAAGCGCGTAAGCACGCATACGCGATTCTATTGGTCCAGAGTCCCTCAGCGCGTAAGCGCGTATGTGACGTGACCCGCACGGGTGTTCCCCACCCAGCACGTGATGACGGAGCACACGTGTAAATACTGCACGTCAGAGTGTCATCGCGTGTAATTGGACAAAAGTGCGCGTACACGCGATTGGCCTATGTACGTGTATTTCAGGGGTGCGCGGGCACTTACACACGCAAGTACGTCAGCGCACCTGTATCCCGTTGTGCGTGTGAATTTCCACACGCTATTGGACTGGGAACTGGATTCCAGGGGTGCGCGGGTCACACGCTCGCCTAGAACACGCGCAAAGCATGAATTTGCGCACTTTAACAATAACAAGCCAGACGCCAGGATGAACATACCGTTCCTAGCAGCAGTGGCAGTGGGCTACCAAAGGAGTAGGAGGAGGATAGTCAGGGCCAGAATATTCACACCCAGAACCAGCCTTTTCGGGATGCCTGATGACCAGGTGTATGGAAGGTACAGGTTTCCACCACACATAATACTGGACCTGGTGAGTGAGTGGGAGGATGACCTCACATCACCCACCCTGTGCTCCCAAGCACTCAGCCCCCTGGAGAAGGTCCTCAATGTACTGCACTTCTTAGCCACTGGATCATTTCAGCGGACAAGTGCCATAGTGGGTGGGGTGTCACAGGCCACCCAGTCACGCTGCCTACACCAGGTCTTGAACATCATCACTGCACGCCCATCAGTCCGCAGGCACATATACCTGCCCAGAACACCTGCAGAAAGGCATGCTGCCGCCCTGGATTTTTACGGTGTGGCACGATTCCCCAAAGTGCTAGGTGCCATTGACTGCACCCCTTGTGGCTCTACGTCCCCCCAGGGCATCTGAGCACATCTATAGGAACCGCAAGCACTGGCATTCCATCAACGTGCAGGTAGTATGTAATGCCAAGGGAATCATCACCTCAGTATATGCCAACTATCCCGGCTCCACCCACGAAAGCTTCATTTACCGAATGTCCACCCTATGCCGGGACCTAGATGCTGGGCGGCATGGCGATACATGGCTGCTTGGTGAGTATGTATGCCACTGCACATGCATGCATGTTGGATACTGAGCAAGGTCACAACCCCACCAATGATACCAATCACCACCTCCACAGGGGACAGTGCCTACCCTCTCAGCCCCCACATGATGACGCCAATTCGGAACCCCACCATGCCACCCGAGGTAAGATATAACACAGCCCACATTACAACCCGGGGCATAGTGGAGCGCACATTCGGAGTGCTAAAGTCACGCTTTCGCTCCCTTGACCGTTCTGGCGGGCAACTGTTATACGCTCCCCCAGTAGTGTGCAGGATCATAGTGGCAGCATGTGTCCTGCACAACGTTGCAACACGCCGGGGCCTGGCCGTGGACATGGTGGTGGCCCCACATCCCCAACCACATGCACAGCCGCTGCGCATGGGAGGGGAAAAGGCACGTGGGGAGGCAGCCCGTACACAGCTAGTGGCTAATTACTTCACATAGAAATCACACCCCTGTGGAGTGCACACTGCCCTGGCACATTCCATCTGACAATCAATGATGACTCAACCTGACACTGATCCTGAATGTCTGGAGAATGAACCGTGAATACCATATCAGCCTGAGATTGTTCACCTGGAAGTGTCACAATGTGTGCATCCCTACCCACACAGACACCACCAATGCAGTTTTGTGGAGTTACACATTCAAGCAGCTAAAAAGAATACCCACTTGCAAAATGCAACAAGAGGACAGTGCCATGTCAGCCAACCCAACCCCAGCACCGCCACACGACACACCGTACCATGTCATGCTATTTGCAGGTAAACAAAGTAATCCCCACAACATGACACTAGTGTCACTATGTACAGTGTCCCTATTAGAAACCTGCAACACCTGAAATGCTCACAGCAATGCCGGACCAACAACATACTTGAGCACATACTACCATTAACATGACATCACAAATTTTACATATTAGTAGTCTCACCACCTGGAAATGCCTGCACTCCCACCACCACCAACTGTGCAGTGTTGGCGCCATGTAGAGTTGTAGGTGCACTGCTGCCAACATGGACCCCATCTCCAGACTAGAGGTCCTTGTGTAGACATGAGGAAGGGACCTGCAAATTGGGAGGTAGACACAGAAGATGAGTTACACATCAATGCAACATGCAGTGTACAACACAACAGCAATATGCACTAGGAATGTATACACAGTATTGACTACAGACTGCCCACACAGCTCATGGGAGTCCAACGTCACTGTGTAATTCACTGTCACTTGGGCACACCCTTTGCAAGCCCATGGAAACGGGAAGCAGGAGGGGTGTGTGTGACTCAAACCCAAGCATCTGAACCAAATACATTACAAGCCTGCATGTGCCCAGCCACAATGCAGCGTATGCCCACAGGAACCACGGAAGCCAACAAATCGTCCCAAAAAAATAGGGAATAAAATAAATAACAATAAAAATAAAAATAAGAAACAATCAAAAATGGCCATTGATGGGCCCGGGGGGGTTGGGGAGGCCACCCAGGAGGTCCGAGGACAGGATGCACACAGAACCCACCTGCGTGGATCCTGGGAAAATAAAACACCTCCATGGGCTCATGGCCCACACGGCTACCCTGTTGTGGGAGTATCACTGCTGTCGCTATTATCACCCTGTGCAGCTGCATCCGGAGGTGGTTGCACTATGGGAGGCAGCCCACGCAAGGCCCTAGTCTGCTCCTCCATGGCTGCAAGCATGCAGGTGTGGTAGGTCTGGTTCTGGAGGATGAGTGTGCGGAGGTCCCCATGCAACAACTCACGGGATGCCCGGACCTCCGCCCTCGTTGCCTGCCTCTCAGCTGAGAGCGTACGGGTGAGACGCTCCAGCTGCTGTTCTGTCCTTTGGTGTGTTGAAGCCTCAAGCTCAACAAGAGTCGTCCTGAGGTGAAGGAGCTCCTGCCTCAGGGCTTCCCTGTGGCCCTGGGACTCAATGGAGATGGCCTCCTGCAGAGTCGCCAGTGCCGCCCGCCTGTCCCTGTTGGACCCCAACATGTTCTCCCTGTGTGACTGGCAGATGGAGTCGGTTGCCTGCTCTAGTCGCTCCATCAGCCTTTCTGGGGGGACAATGGAAGTGGCCACCCTATCCATGGCCTGAGCCATCATCTCGGATGATGCAGCCTGTTGGGTTGCCATACCGTAAATGGATTGCTCCCATGCGGTATTGCCAGGTGGCGTACGGCCACCACGTCGGCGGGCACCACACCTGTCTGGGGCAAGGCGAACTGTGCCTTGCTGTGCCGGCACTGCCTGAGGCTGCAGGTCTGCATTCCCCCTCTGATCTGCTGGCCCAGGAACAGGATCAGATGTCGCGGAGTGTGACCCTGCATCCGTAACCACCAAAGGCGTAGCTGCCAACACTGACATCCCCATGGAGGGTTCTGACCCTGGTGCAGGTGGGTGAGACAGAACAGAATCCCTCCCTGGAACACTCACCTGCGACGGCACGTAGGTCTCATCCGAATCAACACCTGAGTACAGCTCGGGGGAGGTGCAGCCAGAGACACCCCTTGAGAGCACGACCTGCAGCACTTGTGGGTTCTCCCCCACCACCACACCACGTCCCTCACTGGTGGTTGGTCGGCCCTCGGACCCCTCCTGGGTCTGCACCATCTCCACAACCCCAGCAGTATCAGGTGCGTCTTCCCCTGCAAAGACATGAAAACAAAGACATGGAAACAGGCATTAGCACCATGGCACACAATGAGGGCTGAGAAGCAAGAGAACCAGTACTTGATTGACACATGTCCCACATGACTAAAACCCTCCCATGCATGCACCCTCACTGCGTATGAAGTGCAGGCAAATGGCACACACTGATGACACCAAGATGGAAAATGAACACATTTTCTGCATGCTGCCTGGCAGTGGCATCACACATTGGCCTGTGATTGCCAGGTGAAACACACATGCCATCACACAGATGGCATGTACCATTGCTATTGAGTGAAGATGGAGAGGAGGGCAGCACCTATTCATTCAGTCCAGTTCCCGCATGTAATTGCTTTTCTAATTCTAACAGGTCAGATTTTTCACCTGGAGCTGCCAGTCTGAAATGGTCCAATTGCACAGGGACATGTGTGTACAAATGATATCCAGGTAACAAAGTCACTCCACTTCACCATAGCCATGTCAGACATGTGACTAGTGGACAGCGACATGGCTAGTAAAAGTGAGGGAATGCAAACAATCTGACTGAATGAACAGTGAAAAATAAGCAACAATGTTGTGGCAAGGTGACACTTCAAGGGCAACTGGCGTGCAGTTGGGCTAGATGTCTACTGTTGGCAGAAGGGATACTGCTATGGCCAAATGCAGCTGCGCAGGAAGTATTGCATGAAGCACATGGCTGACCCATACGACTCAGGCGCACACACTCTCACCTGGCACACAAACAGAAGCCCTCACACACACACCATGCACATGGATGACACACACATGCATGTGCACTCACCGGACAATGCCTCGTAATCAGCCAGATCTCCCACGCCTTGGATCTGTTCCTCCGTGACGTAGGTCCCACCGACTGACTCATGTGGAGTGAGTTCCATGTCTACTACTGGAGACCCACCTCCAGTCACTAGAGTTGCGGCATGACTTGAGGCCAGCTTACTCTTTGCCCTGCGCTTTAGGTCATTCCAGCGCTTATAGCAATCATTGGCTGTGCGCCTCACGATTCCAAGGGCACTTACGATGTCCGCAACGTTCTGCCAGTGTGCCTGTCGTTGTGCAGGTGTGGTCTTGGATCCTGCAACAATGACCATCTCGTTGTCATGTCCGGACACATACTCGACAAGTGCATTCAGTTCGTCATCCGTGAAGCTGGGCTTCCTGGACGGGCCGGACTGTGTAGCCGTGTCTGGGGCATCAGCCTGTGCCGGACAAGCACTCTTCCTCTTCCGCTTGGAAGGTGGTGGTGATCCTGAGTGTCCTGCGCCGCTCTGGACACTAGGGGCAGGAGCCCTGGTGGACTCTGTATCAGGAGTGTGGGATTGCACACTCAGCATGGGAGTTGGTGCAGGCATTGGCTCTAGTGTGATGGTGTCAGGGGGAATGTCAGCAGCATGGACTAGGACCGACACTGTCCTGGCTGGGTGTGTGAGGGCTGGGGTGGATGGAGCCACAGCTGCCCCTGCAGCCTCTCCGCCCTGCCTCCTTGGTGCAGCAGATGACCTTGCTGCCCCAGATCCACGTGGCATGATGGCATCAACGTGCACCAGCGCACGTGTCGTAGCCCTGCTGACCTGGAAGTCAGCCATGGAGTCAGCCAGGTCTGGTGCCACAATGGGCTGGTCCAACAAGGGCTGAGCATGGATGGTGTCAGCCACATCAGCCTCAACGGGAGGGGGGGAGGTGGGGGGATTATGGGTGCCCGTGACTGGTCCTCCACACATGGGGGGACAGGCTCACCCTGCAAGTTACGACCACGTCCCCTACCGAATCCACCACGGCCACCACTTGCGGCTCTTCCACCTTTGCCACCCTTACGGAATCCTCGCCTCCCAGCCATGGCACTGATGTTAATGTGCGTATGGGAGTGGATGTAGACTATTGTCCTGGGCAATTGGGGGTCAAAGGGGTTGGGTACCAGATGGTAATTGTACCCTAGTGCTCTAGCAAGGCTGAATGTAACCCCTGGGGAAAGATGACGGGTCACGCAACGCACAGGAGGCCCATAAAAGGGAGATGACGTGCACGCAACCCCTCCTAGACCACATGTGCAGAAAGAAAAACCTGCACTACGCTGTGGCACCCAGTAACACAAGAATGAACGTATGCGTGTCACACGCAGCCTAGAATGACCTCTGAAGGGGTAGGCTACACACGGGGCAAGCACAGATGTTAGATACGTGCGTGACTCACCGTCTGCCTGGTAAACGAGCGTGTAAAAGGAGCACGTTTGGTTGGCAACACCCCCGCCAAAAGAAGATTTGTACGCTGTCTGAGGAGACAGGACAACAGTAGAAGGGAACACTGTTTGAGGGAACAGGCCCAGGTAAACCAGTAAAAGAGAAAAAAGAGAAAAAGCTGTCAGAGGTAACAGGGAATACGAACTTGAAACGCCGTGAAGTAAATCGCGTGTGAAACGACAAGAAGTACAGAATTCACCCACTCGCTCTCCACGAAAAGCACGTACAAGGAAAACGTGTTCTACACGTACCTTTTATACAGGCCCACACGTCCAGCGTCACTTACGCGGCGTGTACGCGCTAGGGCCATTTCCACCAATTACATGCTTTGTCACTTTTGCGTGTAGGGCCATTTCCACCAATTACACGCTTTGTCACTTCTGCGTGTAGGGCCATTTCCACCAATCACACGCTTTGTCACTTCTGCGTGTAGGGCCATTTCCACCAATCACACGCTTTGTCACTTCTGCGTGTAGGGCCATTTCCACCAATCACACGCTTTGTCACTTCTGCGTGTAGGGCCATTTCCACCAATCACACGTGATTACACTCTGACGTGCAGTCTTTCCACGTGTGCTCTGTCATCACATGCTGTGTGGGAAACACCTGTGCGGGTCACGTCACAGACGCGCTTACGCGCTGAGGGCCTTTCCTCAGTTTTCACGCTGACGTGCAGGATTTTCACGTGCCAAATCACTCCGTACCAAGCTGGCCACGCGTACGCACACGGAATACCACGCTCCTGCCCGGAAGGCCGAACTACTGCCCCCCAGAGCCCGAGCACGCTCCCACCTGCTGCTGCCTGACTGCCTGCTGCCCCTGCACTGCTGGGGGGTGGGGGTGGTGGGTGACATGGGTGGGGGCCTGGTGGAGGCTGCCCCTGCACTGCTGGGGGGTGGGGGTGGTGGGAGACATGGGTGGGGGCCTGGTGGAGACTGCCCCTGCACTGCTGGGGGGTGGGGGTGGTGGGAGACATGGGTGGGGGCCTGGTGGAGGCTGCCCCTGCACTGCTGGGGGGTGGGGGTGGTGGGTGACATGGGTTGGGGCCTGCTGGCAGGTGCCCCACAGTGCGTGGGGGTGGTGGGAGACATGGGTGGGGGCCTGGTGGAGGCTGCCCCTGCACTGCTGGGGGGTGGTGGGAGACATGGGTGCGGGCCTGGTGGAGGCTGCCCCTGCACTGCTGGGGAGTGGGGGTGGTGGGAGACATGGGTGGGGGCCTGGTGGAGGCTGCCCCTGCACTGCTGGGGGGTGGGAGTGGTGGGAGACATGGGTGGGGGCCTGGTGGAGGGTGCCCCTGGTGACTGGGGGGGTGGGGGTGGTGGGAGACATGAGTGGGGGCCTGGTGGAGGGTGCCCCTGGTGACTGGGGGGGTGGGGGTGATAGGGGACATGAGTGGGGGCCTGGTGGAGGGTGCCCCTGGTGACTGGGGGGTGGGGGTGGGGGTGGTGGGAGACATGAGTGGGGGCCTGGTGGAGGGTGCCCCTGGTGACTGAGGGGGTGGGGGTGGTGGGAGACATGAGTCGGGCATGAGTGGGGGCCTGGTGAAGGGTGCCCCTGGTGACTGGGGGAGTGGGGGTGATAGGGGACATGAGTGGGGGCCTGGTGGAGGGTGCCCCTGGTGACTGGGGGGGTGGGGGTGGGGGTGGTGGGAGACATGAGTGGGGGCCTGGTGGAGGGTGCCCCTGGTGACTGGGGGGGTGGGGGTGGTGGGAGACATGAGTCGGGCATGAGTGGGGGCCTGGTGGAGGGTGCCCCTGGTGGCTGGGGGGTGGGGGTGGTGGGAGACATGAGTGGGGGCCTGGTGGAGGCTGCCCCTGCACTGCTGGGGGGTGGGGGTGGTGGGTAACATGGGTGGGGGCCTGCTGGCAGGTGCCCCACAGTGCTGGGGGGTGGGGGTGGTGGGAGACATGGGTGGGGGCCTGGTGGAGGCTGCCCCTGGTGGCTGGGGGGTGGGGGTGGTGGGAGACATGAGTGGGGGCCTGGTGGAGGCTGCCCCTTCACTGCTGGGGGGTGGGGGTGGTGGGAGACATGGGTGGGGGCCTGGTGGAGGATGCCCCTGCACTGCTGGGGGGTGGGGGTGGTGGGAGACATGGGTGGGGGCCTGGTGGAGGCTGCCCCTGCACTGCTGGGGGGTGGGGGTGGTGGGAGACATGGGTGGGGGCCTGGTGGAGGCTGCCCCTGCACTGCTGGGGGGTGGGGGTGCAGGGGGACATGAGCAGGAGTGCAGGTTAGTCCCCTGTTTTGTGGGCTGCCTACAGGGGCCGTGGAGGGTGTACAGGGAACACCTGTGAGGACCCACCCAGCCTAATCGCGTGTGTAACTTCCCACGCACCCCTGTAATACACGTACCAAGCCAAATTGCGTGTGAGTATTCCCGCGCACCCCTGAAATACACGTACCCTGCTGAAATCGCATGTAAAACTTCCCGCGCACCCCTGAAATGCATGCGCCCAGGCTATTCGCATGTGGAACTTCCCGCGCACCCCTGAAATACACGCGCCCAGGCTATTCGCGAGTGGAACTTCCCGCGCACCCCTGAAATACACGTAGCACGCTGGGAGACATGAGTGGGGGCCTGGTGGAGGGTGCCCCTGGTGGCGGGGGGGGTGGGGGTGATAGGGGACATGAGTGTGGGCCTGGTGGAGGCTGCCCCTGCACTGCTGGGGGGTGGGGGTGGTAGGAGACATGGGTGGGGGCCTGGTGGTGGGTGCCCCTGGTGGCTGGGGGGTGGGGGTGCAGGGGGACATGAGCAGGTGTGCAGGGTAGTCCCCTGTTTTGTGGGCTGCCTGCAGGGGCCATGGAGGGTGTACAGGGAACACCTGTGAGGACCCACCCAGCCTAATCGCGTGTGATAATTCCCACGCACCCCTGTAATACACGTACCCAGCAAAATGGCGTGTGATAATTCCCACGCACCCCTGTAATTCACGTACCCTGCCAAATCGCGTGTGATAATTCCCGCGTACCCCTGTATTACACGTGCCCTGGCTAATCGCATGTAAGACTTCCCGCGTACCCCTGTAATACACGTTCCCTGGACAATCGCGTGTTGAACTTCCCGCGTACCCCTGTAATACACGTTCCCTGGACAATCGCGTGTTGAACTTCCCGCGTACCCCTGTAATACACGTTCCCTGGACTATCGCGTGTTGAACTTCCCGCGCACCCCTGAAATACACGTACCCTGGCACCCTGGCTAATCGCGTGTATAACTTCACGCGTACCCCTGATATGCACGTTACGCGCTTTGCGTTCCTTGTTTGGCAGCCCTGTAAACTGGTCCAGGGTTAGCGCAGCCCTTTGCGATGATTTAGCGATTTTGATGGCTTTTCCTTGCGCGAGGGCGTTCTTGGGGGCGTTACTGGCGCTGCTGCAGGGTCTCTGCGATACTCTGCGCCACGGCTGGTTTGGGAGCCTAAAATCCATGAATACGCTGTGCGCGGAAATCGGTTTTAGCGCACGTGCCTGGCGCAGACAATCGCACGCGGACACTCTGCGCCAGCCGCTTGCGACACTTTTCTGCGAAATTCTATGAATTACCCTGCAAGTATTTTCAATAGACTACTGCATGCCAACTTAATATTCAGGTGCCTAGCACAATCATTCAGTATGTGGATGATCTACTGGTATGTAGTGAAAATGAACATCAGTGCAGGAGGGATTATGATATGATATGAAAGGTTATTTATAACGCGCTTAATACCCAGAGGTTTCTAAGCGGACCCGGGGATTGAACCTGTATTGCTCCGTGTCGTCTTGCTTCCAAGGCAAGCACGTTGCAGCTGAGCTATCCTCCTCTGTTGCATTATTGCAATTGCTGGCTCGCAAAGGGTACAGGGCAGATAATAAGAAGCTACAATACTGCCAACAGGAGACACTATACTTGGGGAAACTTATTTCTGCAAACGGGAAACAAATATTACCAGAAAGGGTGTCTGCAGTACGTGCCACCTCTAGGCCCAGTACTGTCAAAGAAATGGAGCAGTTTTTGTGCTTATGTAAATATTGTAAGGCATGGATCCTAGACTACGCAGTCTACACAAGGCCACTGTCACAAAGTCTCGGGGAAGGACGGAGGACTTAAAAGTAAATCGGTATGGACCGACAAAACGAATAGACAATTTGAGGACTTAAAAGAAGCTATTTGCGAAGCACCTGTTTTAGCAACTCTGGATTATACACAGGAGTTTTATTTATTTTCCCACTCTGATGAACAGCTCATGCATTGACGGAAGGAGACATACTATATGTTGATGGGTCATCAATAATTGACCAGGAGACGGGACGGACGCACACAGGGGCGGAAGTGGCGTACGGAAAAGGGGGGAGAAATAATGATCACCCCTGCACAAAGCAAGACCACAGTTCCATACACAGCATTGGCCATATTACAACTGGACCATTATTACATGGGGAGCTGATCAGCCACAGGTTTCAAGGTCTCTTAGGCAAGATTGTATGCAGTAACCCTGTAGGAGGCTGCACCAGCCTTGTCCTCTTGGCAATAGGAAACCCAACCTTTGGTATAAGTCTGTACTACACAAGTTGGTGGAGTGACTGAGCAGCCAGGATTATCTCAAAAGGGGTCAATTAGAGCTGTAGGGTTGCAATATAGAGTTTCACAGTGACAACTATCCAAATAACACTTAGTCTCAAGGTTTCTTGATTAAACCATATTTATGAATTTAACAGTCAGTTTGAATAAGCCTTCTTTAAAAGAGAGCAAATACGTAACACTTAAATATACTTCAAGATACACACTGTCAGTTTCAATAAATCAGTAGATACCCTTTTGGGATGGCGCTCAGACACTTCCTACAACCTGAGGTGACATTAATAACTAGGACACTGGTATATCACTGGTACATTTAGAGCAATACTGAGGTTGGTGTCAAAAAGGAAAAGGTTAGGGAAGGAAACAATGGTTAACAATTTTCTCAAACAGGTAAGCACTTTTTAACCCCCCAATGCAATGCAGATTAACCCTTTCCCAGCTATACAAGTAAAGAATGTATGACTTTTTGAAGGGACAGATCAAACACAAGGTCAGAGATTAGAAGAGTCTTCAGGGAGCCAGGACAGCCAATGTCAATTGAGCAAAGTCTAGGGGAGCAGAGACACTTCTTGAAGGTAAGTAAAAAGTCTTGCACAATGTTATAGAGAGTTTTGTAGAAAAAGAAATCACTGTTGTGCCACAAGCTGGGAGGCTTTTGATGGGCAAAGCTGCAAGCAACTCTGCAGAAGGCAGCAAATGCAAGTCTCAACTGAGAGCAAGCAAGCTACACAACAAGAGGTAAGTACCCCTTAGTTCACAGTACCTTAGGTCTGAAGAAATTGGTTCCAGCTGGCTTCTGTTCCTGTTGTAGTATGGCAGATCCTGTTGTTCCTCTGTCTCAGTCATGGGGAAGAGGGAAGACGTCTGGGGACTCCTGCACTACGATTCGAAGGTCATGGCAGCAATGGACAAAGTTCAGGTCATTGGCACATCGTGGTTTCAGCTTTTCGCTAATAACACCACTGCGGTTCTTGGACACCTAGTGGACTTTCCTTGCTTCTGAGGTACAGCACTCTGTTGAGGTGGCTCAGGCTTGGTCAGACCTGCTTCGAGGGAGTCCAGAGGATCTTCTTGGAGCTCAAGTCTGGCTTAAAATTGATGCACTTGATTCTGGTGTTCCTGTCCCCTAGCACTCGGTTCCTGCAGTAGCAGTGGTAGTACAGCCAGCAGAGAGAGGGTTTCCAGTCAAATTCGTCATGGGGTCGATTGGTCCCACCAACCCAAGGGGAGAAGTTGTCCTTTGCAGTGCTTCTCTAGTCGAGGCGAATTTGGAGCTTCAGCACTGCAGCAGGGTTTCATTGGGCAAACCAACGGTCCAGGAGTTGCAGCAAGCTTCTCTTCCAAGTTCTTCTTCAGATTCTTTCATCCAGTGGTCGACTTGCCTTCCTTGCAAAAGACCTTGCCTTTTTACCAAGTCTCTCCCATTCATTTGCAGCCGAGCTGTCACTCACACAGCAGGGTGGCTGTCCTCCAAGGACAGTCAGTCAGCAAATCACCTTTGGATGCATTCCTGTAACTAAGGAGACTAAGCACAGGGAGGTTTGGGCACCTCCCTTGCTTCCTGCCCTGGCAGACACGCTGAAGCCAGAGGGGGGCTTCAGCAGTGAACCCCGCCAAAGACAAA
The DNA here is from genome assembly GCF_040938575.1 of Ambystoma mexicanum. NCBI lineage: Eukaryota > Metazoa > Chordata > Amphibia > Caudata > Ambystomatidae > Ambystoma > Ambystoma mexicanum. The sequence goes on along the minus strand of NC_090934.1, from coordinate 1,263,827,268 downwards.
ATGAATAAAGGGACCAAACCTGGATTGGCACGCAGAGTAAATCTCAAGAAGGACCTTTACAACAAGAAAGGGCGAAAATAGAAGACCAGCGCCATTTTGACAAAATGGGCACCCATGGGTGCTATACTGCAGCTGTGAACGCAGCCCGTGGTAAAAACACACAATGGTAGGAAAAAGTAAACCACTGCCACCAGCCATTCATTGTAGAAAGGGTAACATAAAAATATTACATGTGAAAGTAAACAAAGGGGCTACTGAGTAACCTTTCCAGCACTCTATGTAAGGTAGTGTGTGCAGGGTCTACAAGTTACAAAGGTAAGTAAAGTCAATTTCACTTTAGTAGTTTAACCAAGAGAAGGCAGTTAAACTTTTGGGAAATCTAAAGGACTTTCCTGTGCCACTGCACTGAAGGTGCTGTGTGTCACAATGTAAAAAGATGATGCCTAGGGAGTTTGTCAGACTGCAAAACCAAAAGAAAAACAATGTTCAAATCAAAGAAAAATACATGAACGAGTGGAAAAAGGTCTCACCCTCTCCAGGATAAAAATAAACATTCCTTAAATCCAGAAAAGTAGCTGGGGTCTCTAAGGTAGAAGGGAATTAGTAAATTTCTGTGAATTCTCCCTAACAAGGTCCTTATGAGGTGGTGTTTGGATACTCCTCTCGCCGTCCATGTGAAGGAGTTAAGATATTGGGGTGCATCTCTCGGATGTCCGAAGAGCACCTGAGACAAGGCAAAGCTCAATCAATAGAGTAAGATAAAGGATCTGTGCCAGGGTGGTGTGCAGTGGCACAAGCCTGATTTATTGTTTCTTTTCTAATTTTTTCATTTTTTCTTTTTCTTTTATTTATTATCATTTTTCAATTTTTTTATTTGTTTTATTTTTGAAGGTCCAGAACCTGGTCAGCCCTGGTGGGAAAGGGGTCTCTCCCTCCACCTCTTCTTCTCCCTCTCTCTCCCTCTCGGTCTCCCTCTCCCTCCCTCCCTCTCTCTCTCCCTTTCTCTCCCCCTACATCTCTCTCTCTCTCTCTTTCTTTCTCTCTCTCACTTTCCCTCTCCCTGTCTCTCTCTCTCTTTCCCTCTCTCTTTTCCTCTCGTCCGCTCATTTTTTTCTCTTGATAACCTTTTTTCTCCTATCCAGGAATCAGCAAGGATGCCTGACCGACGTGTTCAAACCTCTCTGTTGTGTAGGGATAGTGTTAAAAAGAATGTCATTTGTTGTAGGAATTATATATTATGCATTTTAAGTATTATATTTTTTTGTATGACACTGGTCATGTTTGTTGGGAGTGGATGAAGGTATGTCTGTTATATGGGGTGGCCATATAAAGGGGGGGATGGACAGTTGGACAATAATGCTAGAATTAATATGTCTATGATAAAGAATCAAACAATGTCTCACGTTTTGCCGGCCATCCCTACAGGTTTCCTTAGACGAATGAAACTGGAAGTACAAATGTTGTATGATTTATATATGGGGTTGGGCTTTGATGCCATTTCTGACATAGAATACTCAGAATCCTCCAACAGCTGGTACTCCGATATGCGTACTGCAGGAAGAAATGTGATCAATGAAAGCTGTTATGTGTGTGCACTTATCCCGCAAGCATCAGGGGCTCCTAAGATTTTAGTTCCACATCCAGTCCCAATTACAGAGGCACAATGCCTGGTACATCTTGCACTATGTGGGATAAAGGACCCACCCAGGCACACAGTGTGCAGTTGTAGAGCATTGATCTAGACCCAGCGTTATGCAATGGCAATACAAAATACCACCAGTGTCACAAGTACCATCTTTTTCCTCGGGAGATTACTCACATGTCAACGACAAATGGCAGGGCACCACAGTGACGTGCCCGGCAGATGGACTGATCGAGTACAGTAAAGAAATAATAGGCAGAGTAGAAACTATGTGTGCACAAATATGGTCCCAATACATCACAAGGCTGACATGGATTGCAACAATGGAGAAGCCAGTGCAAATACATTGAGACATAGGCTATGAACTTTTGATTTCCTGTTGGTGCAAAGACACAGTGCAACCACACTCTTGTGATCCCTGATATGTTGAAAGGTACGGCAGCGGTGATGGATTACTACTGGGTTTGTGACCGACAAGCCTACTTGCACCTCTAACCCTCCTGGAGGGGTAAGTGTTCACTGGTCACGCTGCACTCAGTGCTACTAGTAATCCTGGAAGAACACCTGAAGAGCGAACAAATGCCTGTCGAGGTGCAAACAGCCACTCCAGCACCTAAAGAAGCAGATCACACAAGAATTTGGTATGCTGCCAGAAAAAGGACGATTTCAACAGCAGGGAAGAAATTAGAGATTGAATTACATATCAAAAGACTATTCTACACTGCTCAGAGGAATACCTGACGAGTACTGACTTTTTTGCTCAACAGAGACTTTCTTTTCATCTTTTTTGGCTCCTGGGGTACACGAAACTGCCAACGCCAAGTGGGTGCATATAGTCTGATGGGAGCTAGTCCAGCGGGCCAATGACACAGAAAATGTCATGGTACAAACTCCCAAACCTCTGGACTTTATGGGCCTACCCCAGTCACTCATAACATGTGCTAATTGCATGGGACTACATTCACAGCCTAATAGGGCCTGTCTGTATACCCTGGATGTGGCTGAGGGACTACTTTACCTGAGATTGCAGGGTGTGGCTGAGGGACTATTTTACCTGGAACTACTTACAAGGCTATTTAAGCCACACCCTATAGGCAGAACACGCTTCACGTTATTCTGTGCTCCTGCAGCGTAACGCTCACTGTTTCTGCTCAGTACTCGAACTTCTACAGCCACGCCTGTCCTGAGATCCCGATCCAGCGGCACCTGAGAGAAGGAAAAGAAGAGAACAGGAGTTAGTACAGCAACGAAGGTCTTACCTGCAGTATTCCATCCAATCGTCTGCGCCTTCAGCTGCTCTCCGGGCCGCCGCACCTGCAGAGAAGAAGGAATCTGCACGGACACCCAATACTCACCCGGTGTCTGCATTCTTCAGGAATTTCGTTGAAGCGGTTCTTCCCATCGCCGTCCTGGAGCCACGCCGCGCCTGCAGAAAAGGAAAAGAAACAGCAGGTTAGTCGCGCACGGAAAAGAAACCGCTATACAGACATTCAGCGCCACTCACCTGCGCTAATACTCACCTGCAGGAAATCTGCTCAGCATTTTAGGAAGAGTCTAATCTTCATCCGAAAACCGCACAAGACCGCGCCTGAAAGAAAAGAGAAACTTGGGCAATAAGGACATTAAGCACCTATACCAAGCATTGATTGGCATAGAAATTTACCTGCTTAATCCAGCTATTCAAAACCTCTGCAACAGCCCCGCAGGATCAGTGAAGTAACTTGGTCCTGGGGAAGACTGTGCATACCGCGCCCCTGCTAGAAATTGCAAGACAGAGAGCCTACCATTAAGAACTCCAAGGCAAATGCCTCCTGGGGTGATATCGAGGTAGAAGACGCGGGCAGGCATCATCACTCAAGCTGTGTAACGCCAGTGCAGACATCATTCGTGCGGATACGTGCTACGCCCTCGTGGAGACCAGGTGAGCGTGACAGAACGCAAAGCCTTGCACAAAATCTCTTCCTGGGTGTCATGGAAACCTCTGAGACCGACCAGATAGCCCAGCTTTTGGGGGAACTCAGGGCCGAGGTGCATTCAGCTCGGCAGGAAACCAATGCCTTGAGGAGAGAACTGATCATAGCCAAGGATCACACCGACGATCTCGCCAGACAGCTGCTTCAATCACAGGTGGGGCAAACACTGTTACCAGGATTGGGGTCAACGGTTCCGACTACACCAAGCAATCCAGTTCAGGTGGTCCTTCCAGGAGCCGTACCTTTGGCACCTCCAGAACGCTTTGCAGGAGACCCAAAAAGGTATGCGGTTTTTATAAATCAGTGCCGTCTACATTTCCTATGCAGGCCAGGAGCTTTTCCAAATGACCAGTCTAAGGTGGCCTTTGTGCTTTCGTATCTCAGTGGCAGTGCTGCAGACTGGTCGGTACCACTAGTCAATCGGGACGATCCCATCTCACGAGACTTCCAGAGGTTCCAATTGGTCATGGAAAAGTTGTTTGCCCGCCACTCCCAAGGTCAAGCAACGGATAATGAACTCATGTCTCTGCGTCAAGGCAACCAAGATCTGTTAACGTACATCGCAACCTTTAATAGATTGGTAGTGGAAACCGATTGGCCGAACGACAAAAGAACAATGCTGTTTTACCGTGGTTTGAGAGGGGAGTTAAAAGATGTTTTAGCTCAAGTGGTCAACCCACCCAGAGACTGTGCTGAATACGTAGACTTGGTGGTCCAGCTTGATCATAGACTGCAGAACCGTAAGGCAGATTGAGCTAGATGCTTCCAAGACCACCTACATGGCCGAACCCATGCAGATTGGAGGAGTGCGAGGGCCGTTGTCCAAGGCTGAAAGAGATAGGAGAAGACAACAATAGTTGTGTTTGTACTGTGGGTCAGCCGGCCATTTCCTCCGAGAGTGCCCATTGCAACCACCCAAGAAAGCAGTAGGGGTTGCTGGCAAAGTTGAGGCAGAGCTAGAGCCGGAAAACTTCCCCGTCCGACAAGCGTAGCGGTCCGCTTGTCGAGCGAAAAAGAAGGACTCCCAGACCTCGCACCTAGCCCTGCCAATGATCCTCATAAGTCACTAACAGCTGTCTCGAATGCATGCAGTCAGAGCATATATTGACAGCGGAGCAATCGGTAATTATATGGTTCAAGAATTGTCAATTTGCATATTCAAGAATTGGCTACAAGGATGAATTTTCCTCTTTGCGAAAAGGCAACAACAGACTTAGTCACCACTATCGACGGAACTGAGTTCGCTTCGGGTCTGGTAATGCACTCAACGACAGAGATGACACTTTTGTGCCAAGACGGACATCGGGAAGCCAATGTGTTCGATATAATCAAGCCTCCACAATTCCAAATAATTCTGGGAATGCCATGGCTAGAATCACACAATCCTTGCATCGACTGGCGTGCTAAGAGGCTGATCTTCTCAGTCGAATGTGCTCATACTTGTTATCAAGCAAAAGAACCTTTGGTCAAAGAAGTGACAACGATCATGAGTCTAACTAATCCGCTACTTCAGGTATACCAAGACTATCAGGATGTTTTCCAGAAGGATCAAGCCAACACTCTTCCCCCCCATAGACCTTACGACTGTCAGATCGTCCTTATACCAGGCGCACAGATTCCATGCGGTTGAATCTATGCGCTCACTGAACCTGAAAATCTGCATTTAAAAAAGTATCTAGACCAGTACCTGGCTAACGGTTTTATCCGCCCGTCCAAGTCCCCAGCGGCCTCACCCTTATTCTTCGTGCCTAAGAAGGAAGGAGACCTTAGGACTTGCATCGACTACCGTGCATTGAACCAAGTTACTGTTAAAAACCGTTACCCCTTGCCTTTGATTCCTGAACTCTTGGGTCAAGTTAAAGATGTCCGAATTTACAAGTTAGACCTCCGAGGAGCATACCACCTGGTACGAATTAAGAAAGGGGACGAATGGAAGACCGCCTTCCGCACCAAATACGGGTTATTTGAATAGCAAGTGATGCCCTTTGACCTTTGTAACGCCGCAGCGGCGTTTCAATATTTCATGAATGACATCATGCGAGAATTGATTGATGTGTGTGTCATAGTATACATTGACGACATTCTGGTATACTCCCCTTCTGAACAAGAATATGTGAAACATGTCCGTGCTGTTCTGGACAAACTTCAACAACACAGATTATTTGCAAAACTAGTAAAATGCTTCTTCCATATTACTGAAGTCGAGTTCCTTGGATTTGTCCTAACCTCTCGTGGTGTACACATGGATTTGCAAAAGGTTGATGCCATCCTCAACTGGCCTTCTCCAACCTCAATTAAAGGAGTTCAGAGTATGCTCGGATTCGCAAACTTCTATCGTTGCTTCATTCCAGGCTTTTCGCAACTAGTGCATCCCATCACCTCTCTACTGCGAAAGAACAAACCATTCAATGGTCAGAGGAGGCAGAGATAGCCTTCCAGGACTTAAAACAAAAATTAATCTCAGCTCCAATCCTGAAACACCCTCGTCCAGATCTACCTTACATGGTTGAGACCGACGCTTCCAGCTTGGCAATGGGAGCAGTCCTCTCGCAAAAAGATCCCGAAACAGGTCAACTTCATCCGGTGGCCTTTTGGTCACGGAAATTCACAGCAGCAGAACTGAATTACGCCATTAAGGACAGGGAACTTTTGGCCATCAAGGCTGCCTTCAAAGCTTGGCGGCATTATCTCTTAGGAGCAAGGCACACGATCACGGTAATCACAGATCACCGCAATCTACAGTACCTGAAGGTGGCAAAGGCTCAATCATCTCGCCAACTCCGATGGGCGTTATTTTTTGCTGAATTCAACTTTGTAATTACTTACCAACCTGGTTGTCGAAAGGGTAAGGCGGATTGTCACACACCTACCGGTGGGTCGTTTGTGGGGATCTTGGCGTTTACTTGGACGCTAACCACTGTTCTCTGTCTTTCTTGGTTCTTTGTCCTCTTTCTATGTTTCCTACCGGGGCTCTACTCGGGTTCTACCTAGTCTGTCTTTTGTTTCCTCTATCCCTATTTCTTTGTGTCACTTCCTGGGCTCGGAGCGTTGCAACCCACTTGCTTTCGGCTCCGGGTCTATACGCTAGTCTTTGCTATCCTTTGCAAATACTCTGAGGTCTAGCCCTTGTGCGCTTCTTCCGTGTGTTTCTATCCTGCCTTGGTCATTTGATCCCTTTCCGCTCCGCTTGTCTGTGGCCTAGGTTTCTGACTCCTCCCCTTTTTCTGCCTTGTCTTCGCTCCAGTTTCTCGCATTCTTTCTCTCGCTATCCTGTTTTCTTTCTTTTCTTCTTGCCTTCCCGCCTCGCCCCTTACCTTCCCATTTCTTAGCTCCTTCTGTCTTCGGTTTAGCTGCTGGCTACGGTTCCTGTTCTCTTCCGGTTCAGCTGTTCCACCTCCTGCTCGTCCTTCACTAATGTGCCGGACCCTTTCTTCCGGTCAGACTGCTCCAACTCCTGCTCTTCCTTCACTAAGGTCCCGGACCCTTTCTTCCAGCCAGACTGCTCCCAATTCTGCCCATCCGTCACTAAAGTGACGGATTCACTTCTCTCCAAAGCTTCTTCTATACATCGGACCTATTCTTCAGTCATTGTTTGGAGAAACCTACCTGGCCATCTCAAACTGGAACGCATAAGTCAAGATTACCATATTGGAGAAGACGCAATTGGAATACTCAAGAGAGGTTTTTTCAGCCTTTGCTTTTTCCTCTCTTTGGCGCTCCCGGGAAGGGGTCCTCTGGCTCTCTTTCAATTTAAGGCAGCAGAGTGGCTTCTATCCGGGGGAGGCCTTACCTCTACCATAAAAAAGGACAAAAGGAACGGAAGAAGAAAAGGCATCTACATTATTCTTCCTCAGAAGACACAGGTGAGGAGGAAGGGGAATTTGTATTTAGCTACGATCCAGAAGAAATAGACACAGTATACTCTAGTTGTGACAGATTGCAACGCCCAAGAACTGATACAATGGCAACAGCAGAACAGGTACAAGAATTGGTGAACGCTGTACAGGGACTAACCCAGGAAGTACAGACACTCAAGGCCGATAACCAAAACCTCCGGCAGTTGGTGACCACAAGAGACCAACAGCGGACCAAGCTTCCCTCTATGGCCTTAGCTTCTGGCAAATATGATGGCTCACCCAGGAAATTCAAGGAGTTTATGGGGGCCTGCATAATTCATTTCACCTTCCGGCTTCAAACCTATGCTTCTGATCAGGCCCGTATAGGCTTCTTGGTTTCCAACTTAACGGGGAATGCTCTAGCTTGGGCCACCCCGCTGGTAACCGGTGCAAGTCCACTGTTGCAGGACTACAGGGCCTTTACCGCCCAATTCAAAGAAACCTTTGAACGGCAAGGATCAGCACAAGTTGCCAGTGAAGAATTACTAGATATTCGTCAAGGCGCATCAGACCTATTGTCTTACATCTCATAGTTCAAACGAGTAGCAACAGAGACAGGTTGGCCCGATACGGCACAATATACTATATTCAGACGCGGTCTCAGAGAAGATCTTAAGGATGAGCTGGCTCGCTCTCCACGCTCTGCTACCTTGGCTGACCTGATGTCAGCGGTACTCCAAATCGATTTCTGGCTTTCCGAGCGGCGTTCTGATCGAAGAAAAGGGCGCTCTCTGTCTTACCATACGGATTCCCCTGTGCCTTTTACCTCCTTACCTAAGGTACCCCGAGATGAACCCATGCAGATCGGAACCACTCGTGGCCCTTTGACTTCAGAAGAACGCAAAAGATGTAAAGAGAATAACCTCTGTATGTATTGTGGTTCAGAGAAACATCTACTCAGGGATTGTCCTGAAGTTCCCCCTCGGCGGTCGGGAAACGACCAACCTCGGTACTAACAGGGAGAGGTTACCGAGGCAGTTCTTTCAGTCCCTACGATACTATGGCAGTTTCCTCTTCTGTTTCGACACTGACGACAACCGGTTAATGGTCGTTGCCATACAATTGATGGAGGAACCACAACCGATAAATGTATTGGCCCTCATCGATTGCGGAGCAGCAAGGATCTTCATGGACATCGTGTGGGCTAACCGGAACAAGATTGTTCTCCTTGTGAAGGAAGAGGATCAGAAAGTGGAGGGCGTTGATGGCAAAACTTTGAGCTCCAGATTAATAACCCACACCACCGCAGCATTAACAATGAACATGCTCCAACACTCAGAGGTGATCCAGTTCGATCTCATCAGGGCTGCACATTTTCCACTCATTTTTGGGGTGTTTTGGTTACGTAAACATAACCCAACAATAGACTGGACCAGGAACCAAATAGCCTTCCGACTATTGTCATAAATCGTGCCTCTCAGGCAATACATATACCACCGTGAAGGCGGTTACTGATTTCTCTTCACCTCCTAACACCCTGGGAGTTCATAGTATCCCTACAGTTCTAGGCGAATTTAAGGAGGTGTTTTTGGACAAGGATCCACAGGAATTACTGCCACATCTGCCAGAGGATTGTGTTATAAACCTACTGCCAGACGCCCTTGTTCCGTTCGGTCAGATGTACTCGCTCTCATTGAAGGAGAAGGAAGCTTTAAGAAAATAACTAGACTTGAATCTGCTTAATGGGCTGATACAACCCTCATGCTCTCCAGCCGGGGCTTCTCTGTTTTTCGTTCCCAAAAAGATACGCAGGAGTTAAGGCCTTGTATTGACTATAGAGGACTCAACAGAGCCACCATCCGAGACAGGTATCCTATGCCCCTCATAAAGGATATTCTTGAGGCGTTACAAGGCGCTGTGGTTTTTTCAAAATTAGACCTGCAAAGGGCTTACCACCTGCTGCATGTACGTGTGGGGGTGAATGGAAGATAGCATTCTGGACCCCGTACAGTCACTTTGAATATCGGGTCATGCCGTTCGGATTGGTCAACGCTCCATCTATATTCCAAAGATTCATGGACAGGTTATTCTCCGATCTCCTCTACCATTGTACCATTGTCTATCTTGATGACATACTGATATATTCCTCCTCTCTTCAGTCTCATCACCGACATCTCCACGAAGTTCTCCAACGCCTCAAGGACCATCATCTACTAGTTAATCCCGAAAAATGTGTCTTCGAAACCTCCATGGGACCATACTTCAGATTCATCTTGTCCAAGGCTGGTGTGGAGGTGGATCCCCGCAAGGTCGAGGCCATTGTAAATTGGCCCGCTCCAACCACTGTTAAGGAAGTCCAAAGGTTTCTTAGCCTAGCCAACTTCTATCGCAAATTTATCATAGGATCTTCTGATACGGTGCTACCCATCACAACCCTTCTAAAGAAATCATCAAGCCCTTTTCTGTGGTCTAAGGCCGCCAATAAGGCCTTTCTTCATCTGAAACATCTTTTCTGTTCAGCACCGGTTTTGCGCCAACCAGACCAGAACCGACCTTTCATAGTTGAAGCTGACGCTTCGGCGGCCGCCATTGGGGATGCTCTTCTACAAGAACTCGATGGAATCGAACATCCGGTGGCCTATGTTTCCAGAACTTTAACTACCAGCCAGGCCAACTACTCGGTCATCGAAAAAGAGATACTGGCAATGAAGACCGCTTGTGAAGAGTGGCGGCACCTCCTTCAAGGAGCTGCGCACCCCTTTCTCTTAAGGACCGATCATAAGAACTTAAAGGTGATCCAACAGATGGAATGTGTAAATGCACGTCAGGCAAGGTGGGCGCATTTCTTCGCTCGGTACGATTTTTCTGTGATATACGTTCATGGGTCAAAAAACATTCGGACGGATGCTCTTTCTCGGATTCCCATACCTGGAGTGTCAACAGAACATACCCCTGAGAGAATTTTTCCTCAAAACAAATTCATCAGTCAACTATCTACTTTTCTTCAGAAGGTCAAGGAAGCCACCGCTCTTATGTCCACTAACCCCATGATCAAGTCCAGAGACATTATTCACAAACGTGATGGCTTATTGTTTCTTAACCACCGTCTGTATCTTCCTGATTCAGCCTCACGCAGACGCGCCCTCAAGTGGTGTCATGACGATCCTTTGGCCGGTCACCGAGGGGTTTGTAATACCACGGAACTGCTCAAGAGACAGTTCTGGTGGTCTGGTTTGCAAGCAGACGTAAACCGATATGTGGAATCTTGTCCAGTCTGCAATCAGGTTAAATTCAACAACCAAAGACCCGTCGGTATGCTCCAACAGGATTCTCCACCAGCAAGACCATGGAGCGTCATCAGCACTGATTTTATCGTGAAACTGCCGAAATCTGAAGGTTGCACATGTATTATTGGTACTGTAGACACTTTCACCAAATTAGCTCACTTCTCTCCTCTTCCTGGTATTCCTTCTGCTGTTGAGATGGCTACCGTTTTCACCAAGGACGTATTCCGGCTACATGGGATACCTGAGAAGATAATCTCTGACAGTGGTAGTCAATTCACATCACACTTCTGGAGATCCTTCTGTGACAAGGTGGGCATCGAAAGGGCTCTGTCTCCGGGCTTTCATCCCCAAACCAACGGGCAAACCGAATGACTAAATGCATCATTGGAACAATATCTTCGTTGTTACATAAACCAGCAACAAGACAACTGGGTCGCCTTGCTACCTCTGGCCGAATTCACTTATAGCAATGCTAGACACAGTGCCACTAGACTCAGTCCATTCTTCTGTACCTACGGTTACCATCCCAAATTCCTAATGTCTAAGAACAACCAAGCCTCCCAAGTACCTTCGGTAGACGCCATACTCTCTAACATAAACGAAGCTCACAAGACAGCAAAGGCAGGATTGGTAGACAGTCAGGTCTGGTATTGCTCTCAGCTAAGCAGCATCGACAACCCTCTCTGATGTGGGATAAGGGTTCCAAGGTTTGGCTTTCCACCAAATATCTACCTCGGTGGTTAAGGCCTTCAAAACTGTCTCCAAGGTTCTTGGGCCCCTTCACAGTGCAAGAACGCATTAACCCTGTGGCCTACCGCATTCAGCTACCCAATCACATGAAACGCATACACCCTGTGTTTCATTCTTCTCTGCTCAAACTCTACCAAGCAGATCCCGATGACTGCCCAAAACCCAAAAACCGATCGTCAACGGATGACACACCAAAAGTGTACGGAGTATCCTGTATCATGGACTCCAGGTACAGGAGGGGATGACTGGAATACCTAGTACATTGGAAGGGATATTCTCATACAAAAGACTTTTGGGAACCTGTCTCACACCTCCATGCTCCCAGACTTGTTTGGGGATTTTATATGAGACACCCCGGCAAGCCGGAAGGGCCCCCCCTAAGAAGGGGCATACTGTCACACACCTACAGGTGGGTCGTTTGTGGGGATCTTAGCGTTTACTTTGACGCTAACCACTGTTCTCAACCGTTCGTGGTTCTTTGTCCCCTTTCTATGTTTTCTACCGGGGCTCTATTCGGGTTCTACCTAGTCTGTCTTTTGTTTCCTCTATCCCTATTTCTTCGCGTCACTTCCTGGGCTCGGAGCGTTGCAACCCACTTGCTTTCGGCTCCGGGTCTATACACTAGTTTTTGCTATCCTTTGCGAATACTCTGAGGTCTTGCCCTCGTGCGCTTCTTCAATGTGTTTCTATCCTGCCTTGGCCATTTGATTCCTTTCCGCTCCGCCTGTCTGTGGCCTAGGTTTCTGACTCCTCCCCCTTTTCTCCCTTTTCTTCGCTCCAGTTTCTCACGTTCTTTCTCTCGCTATCCTGTTTTCTTTCTTTTCTTCTTGCCCCCCCCCCCCTCACCCCTTACCTTTCCATTTCTTAGCTCCTTCTGTCTTCGGTTTAGCTGCTGGCTACGGTTCCTGTTATCTTCCGGTTCAGCTGTTCCAACTTCTGCTCGTCCTTCACTAATGTGCCGGACCCTTTCTTCTGGTCAGACTGCTCCAACTCCTGCTCGTCCTTCACTAAGGTGCCGGACCCTTTCTTCCAGCCAGACTTCTCCCAATTCTGCCCGTCCGTCACTAAAGTGCCGGATTCACTTCTCTCCAAAGCTTCTTCTATACATCGGACCTATTCTTCAGCCATTGTTTGGAGAAACCTACCTGGCCATCTCAAGCCGGAACGCATAAGTCAAGATTACCATATTGGAGAAGACGCAATTGGAATACTCCAGAGAGGTTTTTTCAGCCTTTGCTTTTTCCTCTCTTTGGCGCTCCCGGGAAGGGGTCCTCTGGCTCTCTTTCAATTTAAGGCAGCCGAGTGGCTTCTATCCGGGGGAGGGCTTACCTCTACCAAAAAAAAGGACAAAAGGAACGGAAGAAGAAAAGGCATCTACATTATTCTTCCTCAGAAGACACAGGTGAGGAAGTGTTACATATCGGCCCAGTCCTGCAGTGCCTCCCTTTTCTGGTGGCTACATACAGGGGCAAGCGCGTTCCAGAACTTCGTTGTGGCTTCGGTATCGGTTGCCATGGCGCCTGGCCGTGCAGCAGAGGACGCTGCATCAGCTGAGATGTCCCGTGCACAGAGAACGCGTAAGGAGGCCCCGTCCCCCAGCACCGTAAAAGCCGAAGCGACTCAGCGGCTTGTTGCTGCTAATTGTGGCGTTACGTTCCTTCGGTTCCATCCCGCTCCGGTGCTTATTCCTTTTTTCCTCTTGATTACTTGACTTCCTGGCGCTTCGACCCACCTTTATCTACTTGGATTGTCACTGCCTTTTCCTCCAGCCTGAACTCTGTTGCTGACTTCGGACTGTCCTTGGATTGCATTTGCTTTTTCCTCCAGCCTGATCCGTGAACCCTGCTGCCGACCTCGGACTGTCCTTGGATTTCTACCTTGCCTTTGCCCTGTCTGGTGAGATTACTCCTTCTTGCCACTCTATGCAATTTGAGTGACCTTTCAAACGCGGATTGCCACGCTGCACATTACAGAGTGCCCCGACAACTTGGCCTGTGTTTGAGCAATTAAGGTAAAGCTGGTCCAATTCTCCTGTATTGTTCATTACCTGAAACTGCATCAGTCCTTCTCATACGTGCAGATCCCTGGAACAATCTCATTCATTTACTGCCTTCTCTACCCTAACCGAGTGCATAGAAGTGACGCTTTCCAGTGTATGCACCAACCCGTCACTAGTGCGACCCTCGTGCCGCCCCGGTATACTCTTCCTTACTAACCTTCCCATTTGTAGTTTTGTACCTGCCATTGTACTCCTTTCAACTGGTACCCCATTTTTCCTTAGGAATCCCACATATCAGGTCTGCTGGGTGTTGTATCAGTTATAGTGAGGTTGCGGTTATCAATTGTGCATACTCATAGGGCCTCATTACACGGAAGGCGGTAAGGGTTAATGGTCACCGATAATGGTACCGGTGACCGCTAACCCTTACCGCCTTACTACGAGGTCCCTTCGCGGGTAGGTACTTTAACGCCTGCTATTTAGCAAGCGTTAAAAACCAACCCGCAAAGGGACCAGGGTGCTAATTACGGTACCGCAATTTGCGGCACCGTAATTAGCGCCTTCCCCATTCCCATAGAGCCCTATGGGGCAAAAATGGGAATGGGGAAGGGCAATGGGGGAAGGGGGAATTACCGCCCCGCCAACCTTGGAAAAGGGCGGTAATTCCCCTTTCCACCAAGGCGGTGCCGGTATTTTACCAGCGTGGACCAAGGTGCTAATAGCACCTTGGTCCTCGGCCTACCGTGTAATGAGGCCCATAGTCTTGGGTTCTCTTGTAGGTTGATCATTTAAGGTCCAACACCACCTCAACCATTGTCTAGGTACTTAGAGGAATATCTGATTGTCTGGTTAATTCCATATTGCCTTATTGCTTGTAATCATACTGTGTTTTCTTTGCAGCATTGGTTATTGGCGGTGTGTGTTTTCCCCGCTCTTTTAGGCGATAGACATATCTGCTGGTTTTTACTCAAATGGCAGAGGGGTACATCGTAGAAAAGAGCCCCTCTTAGAGGAAGCCTGAATCACAGAATTCATGGGAGCTGGAATCCTGGAGGCTGTACCCGAACCTGTTAAATCCTACCTCCCTCTGCGAGGTCGTCTTACCTAAGCTCCAATCAGCATACGGAGCAGTAAGTAACAGGAGGAAGGGGAATTCGTATTTACCGACGATCCAGAAGAAATAAACACAGTATACCCTAGTTGTGACACGGATGCCCTGTCCCGTATAGGGGTAGATGATGAACGCACAAACCCCGACCCAGTGCCCATCATTCCTGGAGGAAGAATCCTAGGAATAACAACATCTCTAACACTAGATGACATCCAGGAGGAAATCGCACATCTCGTTGATAATAACATTCTGCAGGATTGGCCAACCAAAAGTATTCACCACTCAGTTTCAAACCATCTACCTTATTTTCACGGACGTCTCTATCTGCCTGGCAAAGAACTTCAGGAAAAGGTCATCTCAAATTACCACGAATCATTGGTAGAAGGACATCCTGGAATTGCTAAAACCGAAGCCAAGATCAAGCGGCAATTTTGGTGGCCAACATGGCGTAAGGACATCAAGCATTTCATACTGTCTTTTGGAGTCTGTGCACAAAACAAGGCCCATAAGAAGAGAGCACCAGGGCTACTGCAACCACTGGAGATTCCGCCTACACCTTGGCATACATTATCTCATGATTGTATTACAGATTTTCCTCCTTGTAATGGATTCAACACCATTTTAGTGGTGGTGGACTTATTTTCCAAAATGGCCCATTTCATCCCATTGAAAGGCTTACCCTCAGCTTCAATCCTGGCTAAGGAATTCCTAGAACAGATAGTCCGAATACACGGATTTCCTTCCATCCTGATTTCAGACCGTGGCAGTCAATTCATCTCATGCTTCTGGAAAAAGAGTTGTGAGTTAGCTCAAATCGATGTAAGACTTTCCACCAGCCACCATCCCCTAACCGATGGTCAGACCGAGAGGACCAACCAAACTTTGGAGCAATACCTAAGATGTATGTTACACCAAACCGAAAGCAGCTGGAAAGATGTTTTGTGGATAACCGAGTATGCCTATAACAATTCTTTACATCCCAGCACGGGGCAGAGTCCTTTCTATACAATATACGGGATGCACCCGCGAACCTCCAATCTTGACCCGCCTCAACTTCTAGAAATGCCAGCTGTAAGGAGTTTGCACACTACCATCACTCAAGCCTTTAAACGGGCAACAAACCATCTGAGACAAGCTAAAGAAAGATACAAGAAATCAGCAGACGTTCATAGAAGTGAAGCCCCAAGGTACCAAGTTGGGGATGAATTCTGGCTGGCTTCAAAACATATACCAGTAAAGGGAACCCGTACCTTCAACCTCAGATATTTAGGTCCATACACCACCAAGGCCATCATTAATCCGGTAGCTGTGAAATTGGACTTGCCTCCACACATGCGGATTCACCCCGTGTTTCGCGTCTCACTTTTGAAACCAGTGCAACCAGGAACCCGAGTATTGAAACCACCAAAACCAACACTGGTTTAAGGAGAACCTGAATTTGAGGTTAAGGATATTCTAGACTCAAAATTCATCAAATCAAAACTATTTTACTTAATAGGCTGGAAAGGATATGGACCGCAAGAAAGATTTTTGGAACGTAGTGATCACATACATGCTCCTCCGTTGTTAAAAAGATTCCATCGTAATCATTCCGAGCAAACCAGGACCAATGGGAGAATCCTCCGTTAGGGGAGACTTGGGGGGAGTGCTGTCATGGTACAAACTCCCAAACCTCTGGAGCTTATGGGCCTACCCCAGTCACTGGCACCCTTAGGGGCCTATCAAGCCCCAAAAGTGTGTCCTAGGATTTCCTGGACTCAGTCCAGGCGCCGTTGGCACCAGGCTCATAACATGTGCTAATTGCATGGGACTACATTCACAGCCTAATAGGTCTGAGCCTGTCTGTATACCCTGGGTGTGGCTGAGGGACTACTTAACCTGAGATTGCAGGGTGTGGCTGAGGGACTATTTTACCTGGAACTACTTACAAGGCTATTTAAGCCACACCCTACAGGCAGAACACGCTTCGCGTTATTCTGCACTCCTGCAGCGTAACGCTCACTGTGTCTGCTCAATACTCGAACTTCTACAGCCACGCCCGTCCTGAGATCCCGATCCAGTGGCACCTGGGAGAAGGAAAAGAAGAAAACAGGAGTTAGTACAGCAACAAAGGCCTTACCTGCAGTATTCCATCCAATCGGCCACGCCTTCAGCTGCTCTCCGGGCCGCCGCACCTGCAGAGAAGAAGGTATCTGCACAGACACCCAATATTCACCCGGGGTCTGCATTCTTCAGGAATTCCATTGAAGCGGTTCTTCCCATCGCAGACATCATTCGTGAGGCTACGTGCTACGCCAGTGCAGACATCATTCGTGCGGCTACGTGCTACGCCCCCATGGAGACCAGGTGAGCGTGACAGAAAATGGGTTCAACGCCATCAAAGTAGAGCTTGACAATGCAAAACCACTACATGTTGGATTTGCTAACAGCCATAGAAGGAGGAATGTGGAAAAAGTTGGGAAACAGCTGCTGCACTTTTGTACCCCCGGAGGATGCTGAGAATATGTCACTATCCCACGTCATCGAGGCGGTGCACAATCTATGTGTTCAAATGTGTTCAACCATGATATCCTCTGCAACCAACTCAAAAATGATGCCAACTTCTCCCCTTAAGCCATAGACCGGATCGCGCCCTGCTTTAAAGGGTCAATTATGAGGGTCTTCTCAGACTCTGCATGTGCTGCAGCCACTACCATACACTGTGGAGTTCCGCAGGGCTCGTGCACTGCACCTACCCTATATAACATCTTCACTCTCCCACTCTTCAATGACTTGGATCATTGCGGCATAGCCTACACAAACTATGCCAATGACACTCAAGTCTTACTCCCACTAAACGGCTCCTACGAATAAGACTTTGCTGCCTTAACCAACATCTACGCAGCCATCCAGACTTGGATGGCAGCAAATGGTCTTTGTCTCAATGGAGATAAAACAGAGATCCTATTGGTAGGCACCAAAGAGACGCTCAATAAACTCTCCCCACCATACAGTACCTTTAACATTGTCGATACACCTGCCACAGTATCAATATCAGTCAAAACACTAGGGGTATTCCTCGACTCCTCCTTGTCCAAGACACGCCACATCAGTGCCGTAGCCTCCTCGGCTGCACTCATCACTAAAATTATCAACGTGGTCAAACCCGTCTTATAAACCAAAAACTGCCTCGCAGTTGCCAGGGTCACAGTCGGCACCACACTCGACTACTTTAATACCCTCTTTCTGGGCACTTCATCCAAAAACCTTAATAAGCTACAAGTCACACAAAACAACGCCCTCAGGGCAGCACTGATCACCCCTACAAGGGAGCACATCTCGCAGGCTAGGAGAGATGCGCACTACTGCCAGTCAAAGAGGGCATCCTTTTCAAAACCATGGCCATCACACACAAGTGCCTTTCATGCAATGCCCCCTTATCTATCAGAAAGGATCACCCCATGACATCATCCAGACTCACTAGATCACACCTCGCCAATCAGATCTATGTCCCATCCTTCAAAAGATCCAAAGCAGGAGGCTCCAGCTTCCAACACCTAGCTCCAAAAAACTGAAACGCCCTTCCCACAGCACTAAAAAATGAAACATCCTACACAGTCTTCCGCAAAGTACTGAAAACCAAACTCTTCAATTAACTATGTCTGCTGACTCCCCGCCACCTGTTTGTAACCTGCAACATTTGACCCCTCTTTGTTACCCTGTTCCACTGTAACCAAGGTACCTGTACTATCCTTTCTCCTGTCACTACATTTGACCCGTCTTTGTTACCCTGATCCACTGTAACCAAGGAACCTGTACGGTCCTTTCTCCTCTGTCACTATTGTCTGCATTGTCATGTAACTGCACCTATCACAACCAACCAAGTATTCTGTAACAGCGCCACAATGCCCTAGTGCTGCTGTGCGGTTTATACATTTAAATAAATAAAATAAATAAATAAGTTAAGAAAGAAGGTGGAGTTCAGAACACGGTTTGGCTATTGCTTGCCTTTGAGTGGGCCCCGTCATGGCTGGGGGCAGCAGTAAAAATACTTGTGTCTGTTATATTCTTCTTGGTCCTCTTCTGCACGTGCCAATTGGGTCTCCGATGTTGTGTCAATATGGTCCCTAATAGTGCAAAGATGATGGTATCAATTTGGGGATCTAAAACACCTTGCCATACAATAAACAGTGAAACTCAAACTAATATTTCTGGGGTGGTAGAAATGTCGGGTGGGGATGAGTTTGTTACTGTAGAAGAAACAAAAGGAGGGAATGTTGGGAAGGATCTAGTGTCTTCCCGCACTCCCAAGCTCTTTAGAATTAGGCAAGACTTCTTTTTTTGACTTCTTTTAGGCACTACAAGGAACCAGGATGAAGGGTGAGGGGGGGGGGGGAAAGCTCTCGCATGCAAATATAATCATATACACAGACATGGGCAGGCACTAAAAGAAGGCAGTTATTATTTATTTAAATATAAGGTGCAAATAACTATTAGCTGTATACATTTGTAAATGTTAAATCCTATGTAGTTCTAAAAGCATGGTAGATGCAAGCAGGCTCTCTGCTGGAAAGAATGCTGCATGTGCTTCGTGGTGTTCGTGCCAGCACTAGCAGCACGACTTCACTAACCAGCTGCCTGCTGTCTGTCAAAAGCCCATGCCTGCTAAAAGGGGATTTTAACATGCTCAATGCAGAATTATGGAAAACAAGGTTTTACAGAGATTATAAGACCAGATAAAAATATTAGTAGAATGAGTGGAGTATGAATGAAAATTAGTTATAGAAATGTTTACTTTTTCCTGGGGCTAGGCCTCAAAGTTTGTAAAAGTTTGCAGGGCTGCAGTGTGTGTCCATGTAAAGTAGTAATAGGTAAAGTAGCATGGCCTGACAGAAAAGGAAGACTGGAGCTTCTCTTGTATGGAAGCAGACGGTTTGGGGTGGAGCTATGGGTATCCAGTGACAGAACTGCAGCAAGCCATGAGTATAAAAGCTCCTTCCTGCCACCAGTGTGGGGGGAGAAAGGAACAGAAGAGGGACAGAAGGCTGTTCAGGGAGAAGAGTTATTTGCCCCATCCTCATTTCTGTAATTAATAAACTAGTTATCCTAGACTCTTGGCCTTACTTCCCTAGAGGGGTGCATTTACTCTGGTGTGAGCGTGATTAGAGGCACCTTTATAATTAGGGAAACACCTGTAAGTTGACCTACCCTATACTCTACACTCTATACTCCTATACTCTTCGTCCTTCGTTTGACACTAGTTTTCTTTGTGTTTACAGGACCTTTGCTAACAAGCTCCAGGATAAATCATTGTCTGCATTGAACCTTTTTTTCTGGGCTTCCCAAAAGGATCTTCTTGCGCTGCTTGAGGTGCTGAAGGATATTTTGAGAGGGTTTGGATCGCTGATAGCTTTGAACGAGTCTTGTTACAAGGTTTCAGGTGAATTCAATGTACGCTTTAAGGCCTTTCTCATGGGTATATTCAGTTTATGAGTTGGCTCACTCATTTTGTCCTTTCCTTGATGTGTGACGTCATTTCTCTTGGTTTTCAGCTTGCCCCCTTTGTTTTCTGTTATGCCAAGGCCCATGGTCCTTGGTGTTGTGGATGCCACTAGTAAGTGATTATAGGCTAGAGAGGAGGGAATATGTAGAAACACACGATCGAGCCTCTCCTCATCACAAAACTCTGCCAATGTAATGTCTACTAAGGTTATGGCATTCAGGCCTGGTATATGGCGAAATAAATGAATAATGTGTTTTTGGTCTAATAATAGACTGTTCTATGTTTAGGATGCGCTCAAGTGTTAACCAGTTTGTACTATACAACGATTCAGGTTTCATTTTTTGCTGATGTTGGTGAGAGCTTTGAGGACGAAGTGCCTTGTTTATGTGATTAGGTTTCTTGCCATGTGATGTTTTGTTTAATGGTAGACACGGTTCATCTTCCACGGTTTCCTACCTCTGGATGACCTCTGGTGGTTTGAGGCCTCAAGGGTTATTTTTGGTCTCTTGATGGGCTCTATCTAGCAGAGCTCTTCTCTGCCAAAGTCACAAACTGATATTTTTTGTCATTATGGAGGTTTAGGGCCTCATCACGACTTTGGCGGTAACCCTTAAATCCGGCGGTTGTGCTATTACCGCCGGATTTAAGGGTCCGCCAAATCAGGGCTTCAGCGGATTTCTCCCGAGCTCTGAGGTGGGGGGAAATCTGCTGAAAATTCGCGCTTTTACCGCCGGCGGGAAATCCGCCGGCGGTAAGAGCGCGAAAATTCCCCAATGAGCCCAATGGGGAATGGGGCATTCCCGAATGGGCTCAGTGGGGAATGGGGAATTCCATTACCGCCAAACCCGTGATCCGGCGCTAATAGCGCCGGGGGGTTTGGCGGTAGGGCTAATACCGCCAGCAGTAATACCACCAGCGTTACTGCCCAACTCGTGATGAGGCCCTTAGTCTTGTGAATGTGTGCTTCAATGGCCCTCATCATTATAGACCGACATGTCTAGTAAGTCCTCCTCGATGTCACCAGACAAGGGTTCCTCCAAGTCTTTTTTTTACAGTTTCTTTAAAAATTGTCTGATTTTGATTGTCTCGTTTAGGTGTTGGTTTCTTTTGAGTGTTTTAAGGTTGGTTCTATTAATTCAAACCTTAAATTTCTCATGAATTTTCTAGAATGATTTAATTTAATTTTCTTGATTGATTGTAAATTTTTTTATTTATGTGCTAAGGTGGAACATGCCTTGTAGTATGCTTTCACCTTTGCTCTGGGCAGAACATTGAAAAACTGTGCTCTTTTTTGTGGGAGTCAATTTGCTTTGAAGTTGGGGGCCAGGGAAGGGGGAATTGTGCATTTCCTACCTCCGGAGTTTTTTCTGCTGCAGGAGCCTTAGGGGACGCATTGTCATTGACAGTTGTATGCACATTTCTATTTGATTCTTGTCCTTGTGCCACTCGCATGCTCGTGGAGCACATAGGAAGGGTTCTTGGTTAAGTTCCACTGACCCCAACTCCTGTTCAACAACTGAGTAATGGGACCGTGTAAGTAGTTCTACTGATGTTTCATCTTGGTCCACAGGTGTCTTTGATGGTTCCTTTTGCACATTTACTATAGGATTGTTGGCTTTTCCAGATGCTATTTCCACTGCCATTCTGGCAACATTCTTATCAGGGATCTGTATGCTCGCTTTTAAGACATCTTTGGTTAAGCCCAGCAACAGTTTTATTTCCTCTCAACCCTTTCAGCAGAGTCATTAGATCATTCCTAGTTTTAGCTTCTGCTTTTCTTTCCCGGTCCCATTTTTCTTTTGCAGTATCTATGAAAGATTCAACATAGATTCATTTTGAATTCATCATGGCCGTTAAAGTTGATTGGTCTTTGTAGTTATCGTTAATGGCCTCATAAAGCTTTAAATATGGGGCGAGAGAGATGGTGAGCGAGGACATTAGCAGTGCTTGATTGTTTGCCGTGTTGTGTTGATTTTGGGTGTTTTAAGTGTTGTCCGGCCCACCCCTCTGTCGCCTATCAAGTTAATTCAGTCTATATAATCTCTTTGCAAGTCTAGAGTCGATCCTGTTTGAGGAGGAGTCTGATGATGACAGATCTGCGGCAGAAGACTTTATCAAGTCTGATCTAAGTACTTGGGATTCACCTGGTCTGCCAGTACTACATCAGGGGTTCTTCAACATTGTTGTCCATCAGTTCTTGGTCTATTACCTGGCCATTCATCCTTCTCCTGTTTGCAGGATTAACCTGAGATTCCAGTGTGGATATTGGAGTGTTTTTTGTTTGTGTTTTACATTTCAGGGCTTTTTTCTTTGCTTTCAGTTGGAATAGACGATCAACAGAATCATGGGGCAGGGGTGGGCACACAGTTGAGCTCAACCGGCGAACAGGATTCAGAATTGCTATAGGGTCCAGATGTGTTGGAATGACATGTGCCATCATGGAGTTTGTGGAATTCTCTAGGTTCTTAGCCATGGGGGTGCTGGGTAAGAATTTGGAATTTGTCACTAAACAAGGTTGAGACCTCTCAGATGGACTCAGATTTAGGTCATCAATAACCGTTTGACTCGCAAACTGTGGTCCCTCGCTGATGCTTTCTTGCAGCTGTGATTGAATTCTTTTGCTGGCTGGTTCGTCAATGGGCATTTTTCTAGGGAACTTTCCTCTGATGTCTTCACCATGAGACCCATCACACGGAGAGGTAGAAACACATTCTGTTTTACCTGTGCAGTGGCTAGAAGGTCTGAGTCAGACACTTAACCATCTTTTTGGGATGTTGCACCTTTAATTTGGTTCATCACTGTTGTTGGTTTAGAACACTGTCAGGGGCTTTGGGAGACCGTCGGGTTGGATGTAAAGAATCTCCTGCTTTCCATGGCACAACAAAAGGGAGGGGCTGATTTCTCGTTGTGAGGTTTAGAACTCTGTTTTATAGATTTGTCTGGGTCTTTGCAGCCCACTGACTTGTCAAGGTTTGTCGGGCGGCTGTTCGGAAGATTTTGAATTAGGAATTCAGACATAGTACTGCTTGGGTGTGGCATCGGTTCAGCGGTTTGAAGTATGACCACAACCAAGTTCGGCATGGAAGTTTGAGGAGTGGGATTAATACACATTAAATCGCACGTACCTTGGTGTGGGCTTTTTCAGTGCAATCCGACTGCTCCTCCATGTGCTGTTTTGGGGGATTCAGAGATTTCGGAGTAAAGAGCAGCAGGCAAGTTTGCCTTCTAGTGCATTGGGAAACACTCTGGGCCAGGTCCGACTCCATGAGCTTTGGTTTGGACTTTTCTGTCTCTTGCCTCGGGTCACAGGGAATGCAGTCAACACACTCTGCAACACTCTGCATCGGGAGACAGGCTTTGACGAAAAAGCTCCTCCTTGCTCAACGAAACTACGGAAAGACTGCTCTGATCTCGGCCGGTAAGACTTTGTTTCCAGGCACAGGCAACACACTCCAGCCACACACTGCAACGCTCCTCATCGGGAGACAGGCGTTGATGAAAAACTCTGCATTGCTCAACAGAAACTGTAGAAAGACTGCTCTGATCTCGGCCAGCAAGACTTTGTTGCCAGGCACCGGCAACACATTCCAGCCACATTACAAGTCCAAAATCAGCAGAATTAACTCCTAAAATCAGCAACAGAGCCAAAAACACATCACAATTACCTCCACCAAAAAAGTGTATGTAAATGCATAGAGGTGCCAGGAATCAAGGCACAGGTGCACCAGAGCCATTCAGGAGGAGCATAAAAGGGCCACACCTTCCTCTAACCCATATCCAAGCAACATGCAGACACAAGCAGAATCGAATATGGGCTCCATAACTTCCTACTATACATCCAGCTACAGGAGCATGCAGGACCACAGCAGGAAAGGAGACAGGCACCACAAAGGCGCAGGGAGACCTGTGCTGCGGAGGGCACCCATACCACGTGCCCGCCCATCCCCATGGACACTGATGGACAGCCAATTAGTGACCCTATATTGATTGGACTGTCCCACCATCACATAACTGCTCACCCTGATCCAGTCTGAACTACAGAGTGCCATTACAATCAGAACTGTCACCCTCCCCCTGCTGAAGCAGTTTCAGTCTTACACTTCTGTGGCACTGGTGGATTCCATCACAGTTGGGACACTTCATGGGATGTCACAGCCCACCATATCCAAGGTGCTGGACCAGGTCCTGGATGCGCTCATGAGGAATGCCCATCTGCACATCTCCATGCCCATCACCCAGCGCAGGTGCAGGCATCAAAGGCATATTTCTACATCATTGCCCATGTCCCCAATACCATAGTGACATTGGATTGCACACACGTGGCTTTGGTTCCCCCAGGCAACGGAACAGGAAACAGTACCATTCCATGAATGAGCAAATGACATGTGATGTAGACCTCACAATCAGCCACTGATGTGCACAATACCCTGAGGCCACGCAGGATTCCATGATAGTGAGGAGCAGCACTCTACCAGCATACATGGATAGACACAGAGGACAGCTCGCCTGGCTTGTGGGTAAATAGTAGGTAGACCTGATTACCAAAATCGCAGACACACCTGGGGCATGTAAGTAGTAGCAATGTGAAACAACTACAAGTCTCATGAAGCAACAACAGAAATGCACAGAACAGGACTAGAACCCTGACTGACCCACCCCAGTACACAAACTGTAATCATGTGACGACACAGGGCATCCTGCCATGCAAGGCAGCACAACGTAATCAGGGCACCCGTCAAA
Source organism: Ambystoma mexicanum (assembly GCF_040938575.1). NCBI lineage: Eukaryota > Metazoa > Chordata > Amphibia > Caudata > Ambystomatidae > Ambystoma > Ambystoma mexicanum. The sequence goes on along the minus strand of NC_090934.1, from coordinate 1,263,802,448 downwards.
CCGGAGCAACCATTGCTATGGTCCCAACCTGGCGTACTGCCACACCATAAGTGACAAGTGCATTGCTGATGACATTGCATTGACAAATACTCAATGACTGCCGACTCCCACAATGTGAATGACTGCAAGTGTACTATGTAGGCCAAGTCCCATCAGCCTCAATGCACACAAGGTGTACCATGCACAAGCACTGAGTTTTGCACATGAGGTAGACACATCAGGACCATAAACATGTACCCCGACCCACACACCGCCATGTCTCACACAATCCACTCATGTTTTGCAGGTGACGCTGGCTATCCGCAGTTACCATGGCTGATGACACCAGGAGATAGCCTACAATGAGGAACAGAGGAGGACTAGGCCATGCATTGAGCACACATTTGGATTTTTGAAATCAAGATACAGGAGGCGCCATCCTATACAGGCCCGAGAAAGTAGGCAGAATGTTAGTCATGTGCATAATGAGGCACAACCTGTGCATATGAGAAGGAACATAGAAATGCCTCTAGAGGAGGACCATTACCACCCTCGCTCAGATGAGGAAGATGTTGATGGTGTGAACAGGGCACCAAAGGACATATGTGGGGATGTGAGGGAAGGACGAATAGTCCACCATGACCTCTTGGAGAATTTCTTCTGACTTGAGACACATGCAACCCCTACGTGCAATGAATGAACATGTCTCAACACCATTGAATAATGAATTTTGAAATGATCATGATTCAGCTGCTTATTCTTGACAACAAGGAAACCCCAGCCCCAACACAGACTCCCACACCCAGCTGCAACACCGACCATCACCCCCACACCGACTACCACCGCCCAGCCCCAACACTGACTCCCACCACGCTAACACCAACTCCCACTAGCACTTCCACTTTTCCCCCTTATCTGCAGGCATTGCAGCATGTGATGCATGCTGTTGTGAGCGCCTTGGCAGGGTACTCATCAATTACCCCCCAGTAGAGGTAGCAGACTGTGAACTCCTCTACATGCTTCCCCGGAGATGGTCCATGGTTAGGTGAATGGCTCTGGCTATGGCCTCATGGGACAATGACAACTGTTCGGCCAGCGCCCGCACCCTCTGGCTTGTGAGACACTGGCTGGCCTTACTGTGCACCGTGCTTTTGCACAGATGGTCTATGGACTTGAACAACCATCTAGATGCCTCCTGAATGCAATCATGCATAGCCTGAGGATGGCCCAATTGTTCCTGGGCATTGGCACGCATCTCTGCCTGCATCTGCTCCATCCGGTCAAGACGTTCCCTGATGGCCTGCAGTGTGGTGCCACCCACTGCCTGTGGTGTATGTCCACTGGCATGGACATCACGGTGAGCATCCCCGGCCTATTCATCGGAGGACTTCTCTGCATAGTGTAGAGCAGGGCGGGATACCCGATGGGAAGGTGGTGTGTGAATAGGGGAGAGGCTGCACGGGGCAGGATTCTGTGGAGAAATGGCAGACGGAAAATGGCTGGTTCGATGCCAGGATACACACTCAGACTGCACAACTACGGTGCCTGTAGTGGCTTGCTGGGTTTGCAGGCTGTCGTCCCCACTCTGGCTTACGTGTGATTCCACAGTCGCCCCCTCTAGGGAGGTGTTTGGCCCTGTTGCTGGTGTCGCTGCTTCCATGACTGGGTTCTGTGGAGGCCCAGTGGTCGTGCCCTTCGATGGTACGCTGACATGGTGCCTTTTCTTAGGTGGTACACTCCCACTCTCCGAACTGCATTGGCTTGGCTGCTTGCTGGCAGTGGTTGGTGCAGGTGCCACGGAGGGTCCAGCCTCCTCTGTTGTTTACTGGGTGTCTTGCGTGTCTGTTAGGTCAAATTGAAATGTGCGTTAACACTTTGGTGCTGAGGTGCATGGCGTATCAATATTCACTGTCACTTCTACCATGTCATCACTGTGTGCTGGGCCTCCTGGGGGAGGCTAGCATCATGTGTCATCCACTGTATTCATGGCATGCATTGCATCTGGCTGACCAGTCGCCAGGTTTGGGGTGCCCTGTTTGCTTTGGACATGCTTCCCTGTGATGGATTGAGCTACAGGTTGTCCTTTCCAGATGTTGATTTGGGACTGTTGATGCCTGGTTTCTGGTGGTGCAGTCAGGTGATTGCAGTTCATTTAGTTGTGTGTGAGTCAGGTGGACATGATGTCGGGCATGTTTTTCTCAATGTGTGTCTACATGGAGCGTTGCAGTCGATGGGCTTGTGGGTCTGACACAGTCACCCACTGATGTGCATCCTTGGGCATGGGCTTGTAAAATGGTTGAATGATGGCTATGTTGCCTGTGCATGGGTGTCCACTGTGTGGACAAGGGGTGGTGGTTATGTGCAATGTGGACATACTTTGTACCTTCTAAGTTGCGTTGCAAGGATGATTCTTGTCTACGTCATCCCCTCCACTTCATGCCTGGGTTTCATGTAACAGGGGGTGGGGGTCATTTGCTCACTGACTAATGTTGTTGTGGCCTGATGTCTCAAATGGATGGTGTATGCTTACTGGGGTTCATGTTGCTTGCTTGCATGGCAGCATGTGTGTTTGTGAATGCCTGGTGGGCTGTCCATGTATGGGACCATATATATTCGCTGTGGTACTCACCAGATTTACCTTGGCTGCTGGCACCAAACTCGGCTGTGCCCATGCCCTCGATCCTGACCATATGCAAGATTCGAGTTAACCATTTCCTCTCAGGGTGTCTGTTGTAGTGGTTCAACTGTCCCACCTCCAGTAGCAGCTGTCTCCGGTGGTGGAGGGATATGAGGCTCCTGACCCTGGCCTTGAGGTCATTCCGCCTACGGCAGCCACCTTGTCCCTGATCCCAGCCCATATGGAGTTTTGCAGTGTTGACTGGTCTTCCTGTCTTGTGCCCCATATAGCTCCTCAGAGTGGGCCACCCCCTGCTCTGCTAATGCTGTGAACCCCTGCTCTGAAAATGTGGGCTTACGCAGCCTCATATCAGGCACCCTGCCCTTGCCCTTTCCTCCTGATATGTTTAAGATTGCCTGGTTATTTGGATGGCACTCCTCTGTCCAGACATTTTACTGATTCTGATTTCCAAAATGGCAGACACTGTGCTTCATTATATAGTGATGATGAATTTCCGCAGAAGGAAATTCTGCTGGCCGACATGGCGGTTACGGAAATTGCACCGATGTTTGGCAGAAATTCCACCATTTACTGGGTTTTTGGTAGAATTACGATACAACTCGTTACGCGTGCCCGCCAGGTTGAAATATGATAGTAATTCCACTGTTCCACACGGCAGTAACGCTAATGCTGGGAACGAGGAGTTACCACCTTCTTTGGCACGGACTAGTAATGGGGCCCTTAGATCCTTGTATTGCCCCAGTTGAATGGAATAGTAGAGAGGTTTAACTGAGGGATTGAGGGAGCAGTGGAACAGACAGTCGGAATGGTATGAATGTGAGAGATACCATGAAGAGATTGCTGTGGAATGTTAGAGTGGAACCCAATGGCAGAATGGGAGTGTCACCCTTCAGGTTGATGAGAGGTAGAGAAGTCAAACCAGTCTTTGTCCGGTTTGGGTTAATAATGTAGCCAGAGACAAGAGGAAGGGGTTGGAGACAGAGAATGTTGAGGAGAGTTTGAGGTGGGAATTCTGTCAGACACAAGTGAAGTATAAAGAGAATTATGATAAGAGGTTAGGGAAGGTGAGGAAACCTAGGATAAAGATATCTGAAGGGTCCTGGGTGAGGATTAAGAAGGGCACACGTGTTACCAAAGGAAGGTCTACATATTCAGAATCTGGAAGGGTGGTGGAATTGTTGTCCAATGCTGTAAGATTGGAGGATGGCTTGATATGAAACTTGGTTGGAGTGGTGTGTGTAGCGGCGTGAGATGAGAGGTGAGGAATAACAGTTCAGGGAAGTGTGTTGTGATTGATTTGTATGGTTAGGTGGCAGTGGATGTTCGGGGCACGGTGAGTGGAGAGGATGAGGGGTTCGGTAGTGGGGGAAGTGAGGGTGAAGAACAGCAAGATTTTGGCTGGGTGGATAATAGTTGGTCTGGGGAGTCTGGTAGTGTGAGGTCGGGAGATGTGAGGTCTGACAGGACAGGAAGAGAGCCGGTGTGGTTGAAGGAATATGTCAGATAAAATGGTGTTATATTCTTATTGTTCAGTAGCAAGGTTATTATACGGTTGTAAGCTTTTCTTTTGCTCTGTTCACTTATTACTGTTTGTTCACAATTAACGCTCTTCATTGTTTGCTGTGTTTAGTTATTGCTGTTTGTTCACAATTAACATTTATCATCATCTGGCAGTCTGTGTTTATCAATTTCCCTAAATTATTTTCTTCATACATTGGGCCTCATCAAGACTTGGGCGGTAAATGTGGCGGATTATCCGCCGGACCTAAATAGCGCTAACGCCAAGGCACCCGGCGGATAATCTGCCAGATCACGAGTCATCGTGCACGCGTCCCGGTCCAAGGCGTTAGCGCGATTAGCGCGAACCCTTAAATCCGGCGCACCGTGCACTACCGCCACCTCGCGCTCATAGCGCGCGCTATAAGCGCGCGGGAAACGCGTCACCGCCGGAACGGAAAATAAAGCAGTGGCCATCTTGGAAATCACAATCCGTCGGATATCACAGCCACTGGAAGCCATCCACGCGATCTGAACCCTGAAAATGAGTCAAGAGCACACAAGGGGCAAGTCTGCACTGGACAGGGTCAGAAAACCCAAGTTCAGTGACCAGGAGCTTGAGGTTCTTTTGGACAAGGCACTGACGTACCATAATGAGCTGCAGTGCTGGACTGCCCATGTGGGCGGGACAAAGACTGATATGCAAATGGGTATTTCCCATCTGTGAAAGGCACAGTGAGCAAAAAGCGTGTGCTGCAAACTCTCACCTCAGAACAGGTTATCATGCCTTGTTCTTTCTAGAGAGGAGCGCCAGCTACCTTTTTTGAAATATTTGAAAGGAACTTGGGGTTGGTCACCCTGAGTTACCTGGGGGCAACCAGACGTGGACTCCCTGCTCACTGTGCTCAGAGAGGCAAACGATTCACCTCACTGATGAGGCCCAACAAGGCTGAAACACGTGTATGGGGTTGCTTTTGGTACTCTTGTTCAGAGAGGAATTGCCATAGCATTTCGGTGCTGGACTGCCCATGTGGGTGCGACAAAGACTGATATGCAAATGGATATTTCCCATCTGTGAAAGGCATAGTGAGCAAAAAGCGTGTGCTGCAAACTCTCACCTCAGAACAGGTTATCATGCCTTGTTCTTTCTGGAGAGGAGCGCCAGCTACCTTTTTTGAAATATTTGAAAGGAACTTGGGGTTGGTCACCCTGAGTTACCTGGGGGCAACCAGATGTGGACTCCCTGCTCACTGTGCTCAGCGAGGCAAAGCTTCACCTCACTGATGAGGCCCAACAAGGCTGAAACACGTGTATGGGGTTGCTTTTGGTACTCTTGTTCAGAGAGGAATTGCCATAGCATTTCGGTGCTGGACTGCCCATGTGGGCGGGACCAAGACTGATATGCAAATGGATATTTCCCATCTGTGAAAGGCATAGTGAGCAAAAAGTGTGTGCTGCAAACTCTCACCTCAGAACAGGTTATCATGCCTTGTTCTTTCTGGAGAGGAGCGCCAGCTACCTTTTTTGAAATATTTGAAAGGAACTTGGGGTTGGTCACCCTAAGTTACCTGGGGGCAACCAGACGTGGACTCCTTGCTCACTGTGCTCAGAGAGGCAAAGCTTCACCTCACTGGAGCGAGCGCCAGCTACCTTTTTTGAAATATTTCAAAGGAACTTGGGGTTGGTCACCCTGAGTTACCTGGGGGCAACCAGACGTGGACTCCCTGCTCATTGTGCTCAGCGAGGCAAAGCTTCACCTCACTGATGAGGCCCAACAAGGCTGAAACACGTCTATGGGGTTGCTTTTGGTTCTCTTGTTCAGAGAGGAATTGCCATAGCATTTCGGTGCTGGACTGCCCATGTGGGCGGGACAAAGACTGATATGCAAATGGATATATTTCCCATCTGTGAAAGGCATAGTGAGCAAAAAGCGTGTGCTGCAAACTCTCACCTCAGAACAGGTTATCATGCCTTGTTCTTTCTGGAGAGGAGCGCCAGCTACCTTTTTTGAAATATTTGAAAGGAACTTGGGGTTGGTCACCCTGAGTTACCTGGGGCAACCAGACGTGGACTCCCTGCTCACTGTGCTCAGAGAGGCAAAGCTTCACCTCACTGATGAGGCCCAACAAGGCTGAAACACGTGTATGGGGTTGCTTTTGGTACTCTTGTTCAGAGAGGAATTGCCATAGCATTTCGGTGCTGGACTGCCCATGTGGGCGGGACCAAGACTGATATGCAAATGGATATATTTCCCATCTGTGAAAGGCATAGTGAGCAAAAAGCGTGGGCTGCAAACTCTCACCTCAGAACAGGTTATCATGCCTTGTTCTTTCTGGAGAGGAGCGCCAGCTACCTTTTTTGAAATATTTGAAAGGAACTTGGGGTTGGTCACCCTGAGTTACCTGGGGGCAACCAGACGTGGACTCCCTGCTCACTGTGCTCAGAGAGGCAAAGCTTCACCTCACTGAAGCGAGCGCCAGCTACCTTTTTTGAAATATTTGAAAGGAACTTGGGGTTGGTCACCCTGAGTTACCTGGGAGCAACCAGACGTGGACTCCCTGCTCACTGTGCTCAGCAAGGCAAAGCTTCACCTCACTGATGAGGCCCAACAAGGCTGAAACACGTGTATGGGGTTGCTTTTGGTTCTCTTGTTCAGAGAGGAATTGCCATAGCATTTCGGTGCTGGACTGCCCATGTGGGCGTGACAAAGACTGATATGCAAATGGATATTTCCCATCTGTGAAAGGCATAGTGAGCATAAAAGCGTGTGCTGCAAACTCTCACCTCAGAACAGGTTATCATGCCTTGTTCTTTCTGGAGAGGAGCGCCAGCTACCTTTTTTTAAATGTGTTTATCAATTTCCCTAAATTATTTTCTTCATACATTGGGCCTCATCACAACTTGGGCGGTAAATGTGGCGGATTAACCGCCGGACCTAAATAGCGCTAACGCCAAAGCACCCGGCGGATAATCGGCCAGATCACGAGTCATCGTGCACGCGCCCCGGTCCAAGGCGTTAGCGCGAACCCTTAAATCAGGCGCATCGTGCGCTACCGCCACATCGCGTTCATAGCGCATGCTATAAGCGCGCAGGAAACGCGTCACCGCCGGAACGGGAAATAAAGCGGCGGCCATCTTGGAAATCACAATCCGTCGGATATCACAGCCACTGGAAGCTATCCACGCGATCTGAACCATGAAAATGAGTCAAGAGCGCACTAGGGACAAGTCTGCACTGGACAGGGTGAGAAACCCCAAGTTCAGTGACCAGGAGCTGGAGGTACTTGTGGAGGAGGCACTGACGTACCATAATGAGCTGCAGCAGCGTAAAACCAGCGCCCAGCGCAAAGGCCAAATATGGAGATCCGTCGCACAAAGGGTCAGTGCAGTGGGGCGCGTGCCCCGGGATGGGGAGGACTGCCGCAAGCGGCTGAATGACCTTGCGTGTGAGTGCGAGGCATCCTGTCCCAGCACAGGAGTGCAAGCAGGGGCACAGGAGGAGGGCACCACCCCCCCCACCCGACCTCACACCATAGGAGGAGAAATTGACGGGCCTCATCGACGTCGGAACCATTGAGGGCATTGGTGGAGCAGAGGCAGGGACTGGCATAAATCCAACGGCAGGTGAGTCCCATCCCCAAATACATGCATCTGAATGAGAGTGAAGACATGTGTCTGAGGCACTGCATACACCCGTAAGTGAGGGCCACATCCCTAGAACGGTAGTGCTGCCTAGACGACCCCGTACGTGCAGTGCATGAATGGCAGGGGCAGGGGATAGACTCCCATACCCATAGGACAGCTACGTTGAGTGGTACTGTGCATCAACACAACCACAAAAGCCTGAGCGCAGTCCACCCCAACCACGCGTTCCCATGCAGTGTACCTCCATGCACATCCACAACAAGCACCACATGGTGACTGAACGGAATGCAAGTTGACTGCGTCATTGTCATCATTCACACTTGTTTGCATGACCTGCATCACACAAATGTATGTAGCATTGTACTCAAACCACCCCCTATGTAACCCACAGGCACACGTCGATGCCAACAGCCTGGTGATGATGGCGATGAGGCCACACCGACAATGCGCCCACAACACCGTGCCTCCACCAGCACCCTCCAAAGACGCCGCACCCATGGGAGACAACACAGGGGAACACCCACCTCACCCCAACGCAGCCCCGCCAGACAGCAGCGTCAGCCACATGGCCGCAGGGAGGCGACCGGCAGCTCACCAGAAGCCACCATCCACAGCCCCGATGCCGAGGGAGAGAGGCCTGAACTGGAGCCCGACGTGGGAGCAACACCTCCACGTGGGCATCATGCCGCCGCACTACACTCGCAAAGCAGTAGTGATGGAGAAGGGGTGTCAACACCCCATGGAAGCCCAACCCCAGGCAGACACCAGTTAGGGAGTCGCCATGTGCCTGTGCGTCGCTGCAGCACACCGCAGCCCTATGTGGACACTCCGTCCTATGGGAGTCCAGAGGGCCAGCGATCTGAGCCAGGCAGCCCAGTCCAGTCTGGTGGCATGTCGCCATGCAGCCCCCCCCCCCCACAGCGCCCAATTCGCGGTCCACCACCTGACGCACCAGGAGAGGCCTTTGTCACTGGGGCAGCAGTCATGGGCCGACTGGATATCATTGAGGCAAAACAGGCCCGGGTGGAAGCAATGGCAAGGGTCCAGAGCCGGCACATAAAGGCCGTGAGTAAATCCATCCGGCAAGGGTGCAGGTACATTGCGCGGGACAATGCGCGCACATGGCAAGTTGTGCAACAATGCACCGCTGCCCTGACAGGCTTTGGGCAATGAGTCCGCGAATTCACAGAGGCAGTGTCAGCACTGGCAGAACAGCAACGCGAGGCCAATAACCTCATGCGCCAGCACATGATGGCCAGCGCTTCCGTACCCTCTACTTCCACAACACCCACAGAGGGTTCACTAGACCCATCTCCGAGGCGCCGGTCCATGCGCCACCTGAGGGCACACACACAGGAGGGTCCTGGGAGAGGGAAGCGCCCGCGCCCATCCTAGTGGTGCATGGCAACATTGTTGTTGGCCAGATGAGGCAACTGCACAGTTGGAGGTTGCACACTGGGGGGAGGGGGGATTGTTGGGTGTTCACTGGGGGAGGGGGGATTGTTGGGTGTTCATTGGGGGGAGGGGGGATTGTTGGAGGGAAAATAAATCACGTTACAAAAAACACAATGCATGGACAGTAGTGATTGTAACAAATGCAATTGAATGTTGAAGTGACATGTTCACAATTTACCTATTACCCATTTCTAATGGAATCCATCAATCAATCCCTGTCTGGCCAACCTCCCTTCCCTCTGCCCAACCCTTTGTGTATGTGCAACACCTTCTGGCACTTCATCGCCCTCACTACCATCATCAGGTGGCTGCACATGTGCATCAGGGGGCATTGGCACATTTCTACGACAACAGATCTTGTGCAGCATGGCACATGTCAGTACAATTTTTCCAGCTTTTTCTGGTGCATACATCATTGCCCCTCCCGTGCGGTCGAGGCACCGGAAGCGTGCCTTCAGCAGTCCAAATGCCCTCTCCACGCAGATCTGTGTGCGGGCATGGCCAAGGTTGTATGCCCACTCCGCCGCCGTGTGTGGGTGACGCACAGGGGTCATGAGCCACGTGTACTGGGGATATCCAGAATCACCTGCAGGGAAGAGGAAGCTGGTATGGGGACAAGGTAAGTCCAGTGGGTATACAGAGCCCTGTCATCAGTCTGATTTTGCCATATTTGTCATTTGGCCTATAACATTGTGGAGTGTGTTGTCCTACGGGCACGATTGAATCAATGGGGTACTCTCCACTTGGTACGCCTATGTTTCTGTATGTAACAGTACTCATTCACTTGTCGCGGGATGAGGGGGCCCTTCCATCTACTTCTGCTTGACAGAAGTGGCTGCCTCATGTTTCAGTGCAAATCCATTTGGCTGCAGTTGCATTTGCTGCTCTTCAGTATTCTGTACTGTTCTCCATGCAATTCCATGGCCATTTTGGGGACAGTGTCTGTGGGATGTGCATTGTCATTACTCGGCCTACTTATGTGTGGAGCATTCGTGGATGTGCCAGCTCATGGTTTGGAATTACATTACTGTCGGATCGCCAGGGTGGAATATATGGACTGTGACAGTGTTGTGAGCCGTGGTGATACTCACACAGGAGGCTTTGTTGTGGTGGGGATTCCATATGTCACTGTGCCGCCACATGTCTTACATCCTGCATGGGTGTGTTCTGCTGTGTAGGACATGTCCAAGGTTCATCGTGCAAGGTGCTTGAATGTGTATGCTGCTGTGATGCTGCTCACTATTGGGAATGATGGATTCTGTGACAGGCACCATCAGTTGTGGATTGACATGCTTTGTGGAATACATTTGTACTCATTCAGTGGCCATGTGTTTTGGCCTTGGTGCCTTTCCGTGTACGCTGGCAGGGTACTGTTGCGTAGGACCATGGAGTCGTGGGTGGATCCTGGGTAGCGGGCACAGCAGTGGCTGAAGGCGAGGTCAGGGCCACATGTCATCTGCACGTTGAGGGAATGGTACTGTTTACTGTTTCTGTAGGCAGCCTCATGTGCCTGGGGTGGTACAAGTGCCACATGTGTGCAGTCCAGGGCTGCTATTACATTCAGGACTTGGGCAATGGCATAGAATTGACCCTCAAGCTGGTGCACCTGTGCCTGTGTGGCTGGCAATGCAATGTGTTCGTTCACATGATTCAACAGTGCATCAGGCACCTGTCCCAGCATGGCACTGAATGTGGACTGGGCCATTCCATGCATCATGGCAACGGTATGTTGGTAGCTGCCAGTCCCAAGTAATTGAAGCACAGACACGAGCTTCACTAGGGGAGGTACTGCCGTGCTGGTGCATATGTCACCCTGGATTGTGTCCAGCAACTGGCTGATGGTTGCCCTGTCCAGCCGATATTCTATCACCAACTGACCATCAGTTAGGGCCCAGGGTGTTGGCCTGACCCTGGGGATGGCTGGCCACCTTGCTGGTGCTGCTCTCCTCCTCCTTCTCCTCATCCTCACTGCCCCCTGCACTCCCAGGGACCTGGCCTGGTTGACTGGCCTCTGTAGCTCCAGATGCAGCTGGTAGAAGTCGACATCAAGGCTCCCGGCTCCAAATGGCAGCATGAGGTTGGGGAGGGTGTGTTGTGAATGGGTGGGCCCTTTGTAGGCCTCTGATTTGCATTGCTTCCACCTGGGCCCTCATTGCTGTCTCCTCCCTGCTCCTGCTGGTGTAATGGTGTTGGGGAGGGTGTGTTGTGCATGGGTGGGTCCTTTGTAGGCCTCTGATTTGCAGTGGTTCCACCTGGGTCCTTATTGCTGTGGCCTGTGTTCTGTTACCTCCAGCTTTTTGCTGGAGGTATTTTCGGCGGATTATCCGCCGCTTTTCTGGCGCTAATAGCGCTTACGCCGGACTCGTGATTGATGATGTTTTAGCGCGAATGGTTCCTGGCGCTGTTATGGCCGGCGCTTGTACAGCCGGCTGTCCTTGCGCCAGCTGTTATTGCGCCGGCGGTATTTGGAGTAGTGATCCAACGGACCCTTAAAATTGGCACTAAGAGCGTTACCGCCGATTTTAAGGGTTACCGCCCAAGTCGTGATGAGGCCCATTGTGTTGTTACAGTGTAGCCTTATGATCATTTTATATTATTGTGGGGAAGGGGGGTGTTGTGGCATCTTTTAAGGTGTTAAAGTTGAAGGCTGTGAGCGGAGGAGTAAGCTGCTTGGCCTCAGGGTCTTTTAACCAAATACACCTTACCTATTCTGAAGAGTCCATGCCCGTGTCACCTACTTCAGAGAAGAGGAAAGGGGTGACTTGGGGCACGTGGGAGGCAGTGACTTGGAGGACAGGTTTGAGAACAGAGAGAAGAAGGGGAGAAACAATAGGATAAAGAAGAGTTGCAAGTAAAGTTGGGAAAGCCAGTGAAAGACCATGTGGAGGTGCAGAGAAATACATCTGGTGCAGGAGGAGGTGGTGAAAGTTGAGGAGGAGGAGATGAGAGAACAGGAGGAGGTAGTGAGAAAAAAGGAGGCGGTAGCGAGAGAACACCAGCAGGTGGTGAGAGAACCAGGTGAGGTGGTAAGAGAACCATAGAAGGTTGTGAGAGAACTGAAAGAGATGGCGAGAGACTGAAAGGCAGTTGTCAAAATACAGAACGAGGTGGTAAGAGACCAGGGACACCCCGAGAAAGGGAAAGTAAGGAGAAAAGCGGCAAGCAGGAAGAAAGATCAGCAAGAGGAAGCTTCAATGGAAGAGGTGACGACAGAGTCAGTGTGAGGATGAGACATGGGGAGGGGGGGCAGCCTGGACAGGCAAAGGCTGCACATCCCGTGAGGCATGAGCATGCAGTCAAGTGACACGCAAATGCTGTGAGTTCAGAGTAAGGAAAGACCAACAGGAGAGACAAGGGTTTTCAGGGAACAAGATCATTACAGAGGTGCGAGGAGAACAGGCAGAAGGAACATTTGGTTTTACTCATAGTGCCCCTAGGCTACGCCAGAGCTAGAAGGTACTCCCTCTGTCCCCAGCTAACCTGCCCCAGAGCTCGGATAGACCTTGAGGACTAAACGGGGTGGCTCTTACTCTTCACCCAGACGTGGTTGCTCATATTTGGACATCAGCTGTGTCCGACCGCTGGACTAAGGCCATATAAAGTCAGCAAAGAAGGAGAAGATCGGGCTTGTGGAAAACGTACCAGGCTGTGAGCGACTACAACCCCCATGGTTTTGGGTGGGGGCCCAGATTTTGGAACTGTTGACATCCAGGGTCTTTCTTTGGTATACCTGATTGATCAATTGTAAGAAGATATTTTCTGTTGCTTTGTTTTCCTGAAATGAAAGGGGACACTTTGAAGTGAGGATAGTCAAAGGAGCAGTTAAATAAAGCAGTCTTTGTGTTTGCTTTCTTTTACCCTGGTTTATTATTTTGATCCCTTTGTGCTGACAACCCTGAATAAAAAGTCAATGGCTTGACGATACTTCCTGAGTAATGATTGACTCATGGCCCCTTGATGCCGCCTTCCTGTGTGCCAACCTGCCTGCATTCTAACTTTCCGGCATCCAGCACTGCCCAGCACTTTACAATGTCTGCTCCCTACTGGGTTGTACACCCCTTCCTGCCTGCACATATACCCTGCATTGTTTTCACCTGGGGTTGACTGGACACCTGCATGGCCCCAATGCACCCCTGCAAGCCATTATTCAAACTTCACCATCCTGACTTCATCCTGTTTGCCCTCTTATACTGTCATATCTGCACGTTGCCTGCCCTCACCAACATATATCCCTGCCTTCTCTTTGAGGTTCACAAGCAGTGCCTTCTGTGTGAGCTTCCACCAGCATTGCTCTTGATATGAGCTCTCTAGGTGAATGCCCATGGCGCCCACGGTGTGTGTTAGGCGTGACGGTGGCATTTATGCATGTGAAAGGGAACTCACTTTATAGAAAAAAGAAAACAGGAGGTTTTGGATCAGCAACGGTTCCTCAAATGTCTTACAATTTTGAAATGCTGGCTGGTGTCTTCACATTGTGACCCTGCTTGTTCGCCTCAGACTGCCATCTTGGGAGCTCCAGGATTACTGTTAGGTGATGGTTGCACTTTATAAATACTACAAAATACAAATATGAACATGATAACATGACACGTGGTTATAGCTAACGAGAAGAAGTAGTGGCAGAACCAAAATGGGTGAACGCACCCCCCCTTCCCCCACCTCCCCAGTCTTCAGTACACGCAGAGACGACGTCATGTCCACAATGTTGGCAGTCTTTAGCACAGCAACACACTTCTTTAATTCATGATATTAATTGTGCGCTTGCCACGCCACGTTGCAGCCTGCCTTTGTTGGCGCCTGCGTTATTTTGATCGCCTCTTTGCTTTTCACTGCGGTTTCGTCCACATTGGCATCTTGCTGACAAAGAGCGAATTACTCGCGTTTCATCTCCCATCTGCCACCTTTCCCGTGATAACCAGCAGCGAGGAACATCCTCGCTGCATTGCTTTGTATCGTTTAAGATTTAAGCGCACCATGTTTGCCTCAGACTATTTTCCCGAACTGTAGTCAAGACGGCCCCCAGAGATGACATTGGAATGATCCCTTTCGCGCAACCCTGAGTGCATGAATGGGGCAGTCCATTGCTTATGCATCGATTGAAATGAACACACTGCGTAGATTCCGGGACTGCCATAGAGCCGACACTTCCTCGTTTGTTTCCATTCTTCTGTGGGTTAGAGACTGCGGGTGTGATCGTTAAATTCTCTTTTATCGACCAGTTGCGAATGGCGACAGATCGTTGTCACGCATATTTACACTAGTGAATGTGGGAAAACGCGTGCAAGACTTTACAACTTCCTCGTCCAGTGTGTTAGGTGACTGGCTCAGAGAATAGGAATGACTCACAGAGTGAAAGCGTCAATCGGTTAACTCCCAAGCTGAAGTCGAAAATTGACGTTTGCCTCTGTCTCCTAAAATGGTCGAGGTTACTTCCAGCTGACAATCATGGCGTTGCATGTCACTCACTGTGCAGTATAACCTCGAGGACTGGTTTTATATATTCGCCTACCCCCAGCTTCAAGGAGAAGCAAGAACCGTGAAGCACGGGGATGTCACACATGTGAAGTGTGGGGGGGGTAGGGTTGCCTGATAACTCTATGCCTTGAGGGACAACCTACTCCAAGCCTGGACTTTAGTTTTAAAGGAGTTTTACTTCAGTCAATTGAAGCGCAGCAACACTCCCAGCATGCTACTGATAGAGTAGTGCTGGGAAATGTAGTCCAGCCAAGTGAACAGCTTTTTGTCAGTAAAATGATTCTGTGTATTGGGCATGCCTTTGTTAAACCCCTGGGGGACTTTCTTTCATCATAAAGGTCCATGCCACTTAGGACCTTTAGCAAAGCATGGAGGTAAATGGGGGTCATTCCCAATTAGCCACCCCCCTTTTACCTTCCAAACCATGATGCTTTTTTCCACAATCCGTACAATACATGTGAGAGAGAGAGAAACACACCAACCTGAGACACTGGAACATTTCTTTGAATGTATGAAAGTGTGTTCAAGCCAATAATCAAGAGACAGGCATATACATGTTAATCAGTTAACACAACCAGACACCATTAAACACCAATAACCAGTTCCTAAGTGGAATTGGAGTCAACTCTTTGTGTCTTCATGCTGGTGCACAGGATGACTAAAAACCCACATGCCATCACACGGGTCTATTCAAAACCATTAGTAATGTGCTGGCTGGACTTTCCACCAAAGTAAAATGAGGACGAGTCTCTCTGATTGAGGTTCACTTGAGAGCCATGAGTATGTCACTTTTGGGTGAAAAGCATATCAACTGTGCCCTTACTGTCTATAAACAGTGCCATGCACCATTGCCAAGCCTACACGTCACTCAGAGAGGTTACATCCTCATTGCTACATCAGGGGCAATTTCCGTGGCATCCTCCTTCACTTTGTTCATTCCAATTATCACCTCGTAATGCTTTCCTAACAGGAGGCATGTATCTCGTTTGGACCCAAGTTTCACTTTGCTATTTCCAAATAGTTTCTACTGGATTCAGTTACTAACATACAGGTTTTTGTACATCTCATGAAGTGCTTTGAAGACAATTTTAGTCAACCAATCAATCAAGTGTAGCAGTAGTACTTAACCATACTGCTGCAGGCACTGCCATGAAAGTGCCACTGTTTTCCTTGCTAATCACGACCCATCTTTCGTCTCTCCTCTCCACCCTTCCTTTCCTTGCCCCCGCATTTCCCTCTACCCCCTCTCTGTCACTGCCCATCATTGCTTCATTTCTCATAGACCATGCTTGGAATGCCTACACCAAAGGTCAATCTAGTGGCTTTGCCAATGCTTTCATTTTTGTTATAGATCATTGCGAATGGATTGTGTCCTCCCACGTATTCCTCATCTTTGATATATTCCCATCCAGCATCAGCTGCTTCGGAAATGTGTTCCCTGCAGAGGGCACCATGCATTCTCGACCTCGTGTCCCTCGGTGGCCTCCGTCCTCCCTCATATGATGACGTCAACGTTGGTACAACCGGCACGCACCACGCCCGTTGCCTCAGCTCCGTTTTTCCACACAGCACTTTAAACAATTCACAAACTTCATTGATTTTCTAATTGCGTTATCACATTTTCCGTCAAAAAAATGTGTACTAAGACCGGTTTTTAAAGGTGTACCGATTGTGGATTGAAACATTTCTATTACCGACCCACATCCGATATGCGTTTGGTGTCTTGGATCCGGCCACAATGTCAGCGACTGCAGCACCTGTCAGTCGATGACCGTTAAGGTCATGAAGGAGCGGAAGGGCAAACTCGCACTGGGAAGGCATTGAAAACAAGGGCGTTTCCCAGGTAAGTCGGCTACCAAAGCCGAGTGGGTGGAATTTCGCCTCCAATTGAGGAAGGTCTTTGAGAAAGTGGTTTCTCCCGCCCCTTTGAAACAATTGATCCTCATAGAGCCAATAGGGAGTCTAATAAGGCTTCTGCTCGCTCGCAGTCTACCCTGGGCAAGAAAGCATCAAAGCTTCCTCGTAAAGTGTCAGAGGGCTTGAAATCTCGAGACACACCTAACCCGGAGTTTGTCATCGAGTCCCTCGATGTCAAGACCATCAGGGTCAAAACCTTAGATGGATACGTCAAAGGTCTTGAAGCACCTAGCCAAAAAGGATTTTTTGAAGTCTATGGGTCTCATTCCGAGTGTGGCAGTCCGAAAACAAGGGAGCCACACTAGGAGTCCGCCTGCAGGGGCCATGGCACCCGGCAGGTCTGACTCTGGAAGGTGCTTTGGCCCAGGGAAACAGAGTCGTCACGGAAGCACCGGCACCGTTAGCAACGGTGCTGGTGCTTCCGTCTTCCCACTCCCATGGAGTACTATGGTACACCACGGAAATGGGGAGTTACTGAATCTGCTGCCTGACTTCCCGCTCTGCCGGGACTTGTAATGTCCCAGTGGCATCGGGAAGTCAGGCATCAGATTCAGTGTTTCCAGGTCGGCGGCAACCCGCTGGTGGCACCGGCGGGTTACTGCCAACCTCGGAATGAGGCCCTATGTCCTCGATTTTTGAGGAAGATGAGACTGATCAGGGCACTCCTCAATTTGGTCTGGAGTATGGGACTACTGATGTGCCTGAGGAGCTGATATCTGAGGAGTCCAGGCTCCAGAACCTTGTAGAATGTCTCAAGGATGCTCGTGGCCTTGATACCTCACCAGAGGTTGATTTTGCAACCCGTGTGCCTTCTACACATGCAGACGTTTCCTATATAGCATTCATGGGTAAGGTGACTGAATATTTAGGCTGGGGGAGACCTGTTGCTGCTTTTGAACAAGATGACGTGACTGACATTATTGGCATAGACCCTCCAAAAGACCCTGCCCTCCCATTCTGTATGGCCCTGAAAACTCCCTCCCCACATTCGTTCTGAATTCTACTACTGGCTGTTTAGGAAACAAGTCAAGACCACCACTTTTCAATAACTGTTTTGCTTATCTTTACGCTGCTGCTTTTTGCAATGATGCTATGTAACCTTTCGCTCTCTCCCCTCTCCCCCTGCCCCTTCCCTCCTCCCTCTCCTCTTTCACTTCTGCCCCCTCTGTAACCAGCACCGTGATGCCTGGGTTTTTGCACACTTTACAAATGTAAAAATAAATAAATAAAAACAAAGTTATGGAAAACGGGCACAATCCAGACACAAATCCAATTGTCAGTAAGGATTTTACCAAAAAATACAGACCTGTTGCTGTGGATCCGGAATTCTTGTCAAAACATCCCATCTCCAGAGTCTGGTGGTGCAGGCAGCCACTTCTTCTTCAAAGGCAGCCGCCTACCCTACGATCTCCCCTGATAGGGACGATAAAAAATGTGATTCCTTGGGCAAAGGGTATTTTCAGCAAGCAGTATGGCATTGAAATCCATTAATGCCGCGTGTGTATCAGCCAAGTACACGTTTACTTAATGGGAAGTGGTGGCGATGGCTGCAGAACAAATCCCAAATGGAGAGGAAAGAGAAGGTTTCTGGAACATAGTTGAAGGTGGTAAAGAGGCTATGTGCCAGTCACTTCAGTCTGGTCTGGGCTCGGCTGATAGTGTCAGTCATGCGATGGCGGCAAGTACTGTCTCTCAAAGGTTTGCTTGGTTATGCAGATCTGGTTTTGCACCAGATGTTCAAGTCAGACTGCTGAATATGCCTTTTGACGGCTTCCACTAGTTTGGCTCTAAGGCATACGAAAGCTTAGAGAAGCTTTAATCTTCTAAGGCAGCGGCGAAGTTGCAGAGCGCTGTGATTCGTCTGCCGCAGCAAACCTGCACAGCCTCTCAAGGTTCAAGGTGCCGGTCCTTTCGTTATTTCTGTTCCGTTGGAAGGACAAGAGGATAGAGCTCACAAAGGTGCCAAAAAAGATTTCCCTGTGGTGGACAGGGACAACGGGGTAAGTGTCATGATCACCTCCAGGGGTGTAGGTGTGGGATCAGGTATTCGGACCAGAAAGGGTTCTCGGTGCAGATCTGTGGGGGCTAGATGGGTACTAGCAGGGCAAACCCGGCGTTCTCACATTCCTCCGTACCAGAATTACAGTGGGCTCCATAGAGATGTAATGGTTAACAATTTCCCTTAAAATGGCCGCCCTACGGGTCACAGACAAAGGTAGATATTGAGGACTAGTAGTTGGGCATGGAGGACTATAAAAGCCCTGTCCCTGCAGTAACAGGCGCCTTGCTTTAGTTCCGCTGACAGCGATGTAACGCTACCGGCGCTCTGCTCACAGACCGGAAAGAACAATAGAAAATTCATGTTATGAATTCACAGACCTACGTTTTTTAACGTACCTGGCAAGAATCTCTGTTGCAGCAGTCCTCCGACAGTTGACTTCTTCCTCCGAAGTTCTGCGGTTTCAGTCACCACCTTTTCCTCAGCTGCAGCTTTACCGTGGAATCCTCCCACCTCTGAAAACCTGTAGAATAAAAGGTACTTTTATTTATTTTATTTAATAAATTTAATATTTAATAAATTAATATTAATATTTAATACATTTAATATTCTTTTATTTAATAAAAGGATAAAGAAAGAACTTTAAAGACATTAGTAGTGAATGAATGAAAACTATACGCTTACGTACCTGAAGCTCCTACAAACTCTTCCAAGCATTCCAGAGCCTGGCCTCACAGAGCGACTACCATAGCTTGGTAACGAAGGCACAAAGTGTGATGCGTCTCTCCAAATAACGCGTGCATGCTTGCCTCAATAAAGACTTCATTTTTTTCTTCGTCAATGCCCGATTTCCTCAAGTGGTAATTCTCTCTTCAACAAATCTGCAAAAGAAAAAGAGAGTTATTAGATTTACCTTGTGAGAGCTCTCTCCTCAGAACTTTTACTCTCAGAGACTACAAACGTCAAACTGATTAGTACAAAAGACTGCGCCATAAAACCAAGAAACTTACCTTCAGAAGAATTTTTTCATCATTTTCCAGCCTTTTTTTTTTTATTTTTTTTAAATTTTTTTAAAATATATTTTTATTTTATATATAAACCAAACAACAATACAACTGAACATAAATAAACACATTTAACAACAAAAAGCACTGAAATCCCCATCCCTCCCCCCTATGAGCCTGTATGGTGTTTGCCATCGGTATCCGCTGTGAACGGGGGGGCGTCATCGCTCTCAGATTCAGTTGGAGCCGACCCCGTTCCAAACAGTTCAGCTATCAACAATTTCCATGCCGCGAGGGAGCACATTTCCTCCTCCTCCCCTGCAATACTGGCATCCCGCCACACAGCCGTCTCGGCCTCCGCCCATTTTTGGAGATCCCTCCACCAGACCTCCATTCGTGGCTTATGACACTCCTTCCATCCCATGGCAATCCTACGTTTAGCAAGCACATAAGCCAAATCTTTCAATTTCTCGACATGTCTAAGTTTACGCGCTCTGGGATATCCCCCCAGTAAGCAGGCCCAGGCTGAATCCACTTTGAGCGTGACACCCTTTCCTGCCAGCTTCTGCGCCACTTCACCCCAATAGCCTGCAATTACTGGGCACGCCCAGAACATGTGTATCATGTCTGCATTCTCCTCGTCACACTTGGGGCACGCCTGGCGTCCAACATCCCGAAATTTGGATATTCTCAAGGGGGTCATGTATGCCCTGTGCGTTATATAAAGCTGTATTTGCTTAAACCTGGCGTTTCTCGATACTCTTTTATGGTACCCCAGGGCTCGCTCCCACAACCCGTCTGCCATCGGGGCCCCCATCTCCGTTTCCCATTCCAGTCTCAAGTGCACTAAATCGCTCCCAACCTTCGTCATCAACATCTCGTACAACCTAGAGACCTCATGCCCGCCCTCCGATGTGTCATATAGTATCTCCACCGTGGCGTCCGGTTCATCGGCCAGGGTAGTTTCGGGCCACCTATTCCGGATCTCCTGCACTATCCTGTGATATGTCATATATTGACCCCTGTGCAATCCCGACCCTGCCTCTAATTCTTCGAACTCCAAAATGGTCCCATCCTGCCAAATATCTCCCATGGTGACCAACCCCACTGACTCCCAGTATATCCGGATGATTACTCTGAGCTGTCCATCTCCCTTCGCCAGTGCAACCAATGGGAACTGCGACACACACGGCAAAGGGTTACCCATCATCCGGCAGGCCCGTTTCCACATGTTCCATCCCAAAGCTAGCATTCTAGGCCGCTCCTTCATGCATGCATTAGTCACCCAGATCACCTCTCGCAGATAAAAAGGGGAGCAATCCCTCCCAAACAGCCTGTGTTCAGGGGTCGCGTCGTCAGAGAGCCACCTGGACACATATTGTAGCTGCGCTGCCACATAATAGGCCTCAAAGTTCGGCAGTTTGACTCCGCCCTTCTCGTAGAAGTTCTGCAGCTTCCACAGTGCAACTCTGTTGCGCGTGCCGTGCCACAGGAATTCTCTGCAAACACTATGTAGCCTCACAAAAAACTTCCTAGGAATCATGTAAGGGATGTTGTTAAAATAATGCAGAAGCCTGGGCAGTACCACCATTTTAAGCATAGCTCCCCGACCCATCATCGCTAGTGGCAATCTTTCCCAGAACCTCATGCATTTCTCGATCTTCCCCACAGCAAGTTCAGTGTTATGCTTGTGCTCTTCCACAGTCGTGTGATACACGTCAATTCCCAAGTATCTAAAGGATCTCGTCGCCCACGGGATCTGCAACACTGGCAACCTGTCTACCGGAGTCCCCACATAGCCCCCTAGCGGAAATAGAATGGATTTCTGGGGGTTTACCGCTATACCGGACAACCAGGCATACCTCCCCATCACCTCTAAGACAAACTGCAAATTTTCTTCTGGGTATCTTAGGTATAGCAGCATATCATCTGCATACAGGGATATAAGGTGACACTCTCCTCTTACATCGATGCCGACCGGGTCATATTGCTGCCGGAGGTAAATCGCTAAGGGTTCTAGGGCCAGGATGTACAACATTGGGGACCAGGGGCACCCCTGCCTAGTGCCTCTGCACAACTGCCATCTCTCTGACACCACTGCACCCGTGCGGACCCTGGCTAGTGGTGCACTGTATAACATCTCGGCCCACCTAACGTAACCTGGTCCCATCCCGTACCATCTCAGAGCCGCCAGCAGCCAAGGCCACCGAACAGAGTCGAACACTTTAACCGCATCCAATGCCAATATCGCCATTTCGCCGTCATCACTACAACCCCACTCGACCACCCTGTGGAGGCGTCTGTGGTTGTGAGTAATGTTCCTATTAGGGACATAGCCCGTCTGGTCAGGGTGGATCAACTTGCTGATCACTCTACGCATTCTAGTAGCCAGGACAGCTGTCAGGATCTTGCTATCTTGGTTCAGCATCGACAGGGGCCTGTAGGAGCCACAATCATGTCCCGGTTTATTTGGCTTGGGGAGCGGTATTATAATCGCCTCCCTAAGTGACTCCGGCAACCGTCCCATCTCGTACGCTTCGTTGAGCATTTCCAGCATGGGCGGGAGCACTTCCTCCGCATACACTTTATAAAATTCACTGGGGAACCCATCTGCCCCTGGGGCCTTGCTAGTGGGCAACTGTCTCACAATCTCCTTCAGCTCTTCCAGGGTGATCGGAGCATCCAGCTCCTCTCGCTCCTCATCGCTGACCTTAGGCAAGCCTATATCTTCCAGCACTTCGTCTATTTCCTCCTGGCTGCCCCCTTCGCAATCTTCGTATAAGACCTTATAGTATTCCACGAATGCCCTGTTCACGCCTTCTTGGGTGTCTACCTCCTCCCCCCTTTCATTGGTTACCAATCTGATCGGGGATCGTGGGGTCTCACTCTTGTACAGCCAAGCTAAGAGTCGGCCCGTTTTATCTCCCCCCGCATGCAATCTCTCGATATACTTTCTATAGTTCAAATTACAGAGCCTATCCCAATGTTCCGCACACTCCTGTTGCAATTTGGAGACCGCCTCCGCATCTGTCCCACCACCTTTCAACTCCTCTTCCAGCTCAGTCTCAGCTCTATGCAGATCCGCCAGGACTCCCCCCATCAATCCCTTAGACTTCGCAATGGCGATCCCCCGCATTACGACCTTAAAGGCCTCCCATAAGGTGCCAGCCGACTTAACGCTCCCTTTATTCACCTCAAAATAAGCAGATATCTCCTCCCTCATATCCTCTCTGAAGGCAGGGTCCTTGAGCGCCTCCGCCCTGAGGCGCCATGTTGGTATACGCGCTCGTGGGGAATACAGCTGCCATCGCATGACCAGGGGCGAGTGGTCAGAGAGGACTCTCGCCCTGTAGTCTATATGTTCGCACTCCGCGACTATGTCTGGCATAGCGAAAAAGTAATCAAGCCTCGTGTGCAGTAGATGCGGAGTCGAATAGTGTGAGTATTGCCTCACGCCCGGGTGTTTCGCTCTCCACACATCTACCAGGCCAAAATCCGCCAGCAGCGTCCGCAATACCTTAGCCGCCGGACTGGGCTTAGCCATCTTGTCATCCGACCTATCCTCCCTGGGATTCAACACGCAATTAAAGTCGCCACCCCATATCACCGTTCCCCCCATCCCGACACTGAGCTTGGTGCACAGCGTCCTAAAAAATGTCGCCGTTTCCTGGTTAGGCGCGTATGTGTTTACAATGCACACTACTTTGTTCTCTACCAGCCCCCTCACCATAACCAACCTCCCATCCTCCTCCACAACCTCCTTAATTAGCTTAAATGGGACGTGTGGCGCCACCCACACCAGCACTCCTCTGGCATAGGCGGAGTACGTTGATCCTACCACTGTTCCTTTCCACTTCCTCCCTACCAGCTCCAGTTTCTCTCGCTTTAGATGTGTCTCCTGTAGCAGGGCTACGTCTATCTTCTGCCTCTTAAGATACAACATGACTTTATTTCGCTTAAGATAACTGTTAAGCCCTCTAACGTTCCACGTTAATATCCTGAGGTCTCCCATGGCCTATCAGTAGTTTCCTCCCCCCGTCCGAGGCAATCCCTCCCCACTTTGCGAACGCCCAATCCCGGTTTCACCCCCAGGCTCACACAAAAACTAAAACACCCCCCCAAACCCCTACCCCAAACAACTGCCCAGCTCCATCCCTGGATCTCAGGCATCCCTGTGTTCGGTCCTCCTTGGAAAACCCAAATAGAGAACCCGACAGGGTGTCACCCCACTAACAGTGACTAAACTAAACACAAAAAAGGGGTGTAAAGAGCGGCTTCTGGAGGCTCCTCTACTTCACAACCATGTCCGTGCTCACGGACCACGTTTCATAACCACTGACGCACGCATGTTCTCCAGCGAGTTCAATGACTATATTCAAGTCCCAATGTTCGTGACCCGACCGGGCCTACAGCGTTACTTATCTCGTCTTTTATTTTCCAACGGCCGTCTGAACATCTGACTCCTGAGGGCAGTTTTGTGCATCCAACCACTCCATAGCATCCTCCGGGGTGACAAAGAACAGCAGCTTGCCCTGAAAGAAAACCTTCAGTTTGGCCGGATAGAGCAACATGTATTTAAGCCCCGCTTCCCGCAATCTCCTCTTCACCGATCCAAAGTTCATACGACTGCGCTGTACCTGCAGGGTGTAATCGGGATAGGCAGTTATATTCGCCGCTCCTCGTTGTATTGTGCCTCCCTTGCGGAAGTGTTCAAGGATCCTTTCTCGGTCCCGGTAATTAAGGATCTTGGCTATCACTGGCCTGGGCGGGTTTCCCGGCGGCGGCTTCCTAGTTAAGGCCCTGTGCGCTCTCTCAACCGCAAAACCCTGCGACAGAGTGCCTCCCGTGATCTCCTGCAGTAACATGTTTTCGATAAATTCCGTTGGATTATGGCCCTCAGTTCCCTCCGGTAGGCCCACGATACGAATGTTGTTCCTCCGGGCGCGTCCTTCTGCCTCCTCCGCCCTACTCTCCAAATTGCCCACGCGTTGCACCAGGGCATGGAGTTCACGCTTATGCACAGCGCAGTCCGCCGCGGTAGGGCCCATTTCTTTCTCCAAAGTCTCCGTGCGCTCAGCCAGAGTACGCACGTCCTGCCTTAGGAGGTTCACGTCCTCCTGTACTGCCCCAACCTGGAGTTCCATTGCGGTCTTCAGTTCAGCCACAGCGAGCTGGAGCTTGGTCTCCCAGGTCGCTTTCAGGTCTGCGATTGCAGCGAGGACTTCATGGTTCGCACTCCCGGCGGCCATTTCCTTGGCTTGCGTTTTATCTTTGCTTTTGGCTCCGTCTGGGCCGGGAGGCGTCTTAGCGTATTCGTCGAGCGTGGGCTGTTTGGTCTTCGTTCTCAGGGGCTTGTTAGACATGTCTCCCGTCCTACTATCCCCGCTCGGATCTAGGGCAGGGTGTCACAGTGCGCTCTTCGGGTGCCCCATCATTATCGCCACATCTCTGACACAAAGTTCCTTTGTCCTCCGGCTCCCCCGGCCATCTGGCTAAGCCAGGTCGCGTCTCACCCTTTGAAGCGCACTTTAGGCCATGAAGGGCCCGGGGCTCAGTTCCAGGTCACACCGCACACTCCGGTTACAAAGTATCTTCGGCCAGGCCCTGCTCCCTTCCCAGGACCGCGCCGTCGGCCTCGCAGGACTGGGTGTCTTTAATGACCACGATGCACCCGAGTCATGCACCTTCCCCACCACCACGCTCCAGTGCAACCGTCAGGCGCCCAGATCAATCACTCCTTTGTTCCTTCGTTAGGCGGCGGCGGCCATTTTCTCGTTCATCGTACTCTCGCCTCCAGATCTTCTTTTAGCTTCTTGTTGCGCTCTCACAGTGCAGGCCCGTATCGAAACGTGTCCACACGTTCACCTGAGATTCATGTACGCAGTCATATCAGTCTCAGCCAAATTACATCGGTCCTTGCACGGTTTTAGTCGGATAATGTACGGATCTTCGGGAGCCCCCGTACAGACACGTCCTTTCACATGGCTTCCTAGCCACCCATTTTCCAGCCTTCTTGTGAGTTCTTCTTGTATCTCATCACCAACGCGCCCCAACATAAAAACACAGGTGAGGAGAGCACGGGGCACAAAGATATTATAGGGCACGGTGCAGGGTGGGAAAAAGGTGAGCCAAAGTTTAGTGACCACATTATATTAATTCCAATTCCCCTCCTGTTTTTCTTCTCTCTTTTGGTGACAGGGGAATTCCTTTGAACCAGTATTTTGGCAGATCGCAAGGGTGCCCAGACCATTACGCTCCTGTAGGGACAAGGTAAGCATTACAGTAAGTCTATCTAAGCAGCTGCATCCTCTTTGCCTTCAACAGCATCCACCACACCAAAACCTCTTTGAGTCCTTGGTCCAAAGGACGGTAATGGGGGGCAGGTTGACACAGCATCTGGAAGTGTGGGGAGGCATTACCTCTGATGCTTGGGCCCTACAAACAGTAGCCTAAGGTTACTGCTTCCTGTTCTTGAAAAGGTCTCCCAATTCTCCACCTTGGGAGTTAGTCCTTTCGGGACTCAGATCCGATCCTCTTTCAGGAGATTCGTAGCCTTTTAGAGGAAGGTGCTATAGAACCAACACCCGTTGTAGGAAAGGAACCAATGATGGTACTCCCTTTACTTCCTAATACCAAAATAGGACAGAGGACTGCGACCCATCTTGGACTTGAAATGCTTGAAGATGTTCCTCAGGAGGACACGTTTATGAAGGCCACTCTTTCGCAGATCCTCCAGGCCCTTCAGCTCCAGGATTGGATGGTATCATTGGACCTTCATTGTCCTTATTCATCACAAGCATTGGAAGTACCTGAGGTTTGCCGTTGGCAGTACTCATTTTCAATGTTGAGTTCTGCCATTCTGGCTCACCTCCGCCTGAGGGTTTTCATCAAGTTGATAGCGGTAGTGGCAGGAAATCTGAGCAGGTGATGGATTCATATCTACTCCTAACTGGACGATTGGCTGATCAGGGCCCGTTCTCCCTGAATTAAGGGAAGGGATTTGTTAATCTCCCTGATTACCAGCAAGAGGAACTGGGACAAGGAAATCCCTGCACTAAAAAACAGAATATGACAAAAGTTTACTGTTTTATTTGAAAGCCCTCTACACAGAGATCAAGACTTGGACAATGCAGCATTCTCCCAACTTTCTCCATGACCTCAGGTATGTCGTCCCCTTTTGAGGCAGTATGACATCACAAAGTAAAGTTATATTTTAGAAATCTATGGTGGAATGGAATTGGTTAATAAGGTAGGCTAGATATACAATGTATAGGGGGTCTGAACATTGGTTCGGTGTAACATATCCGCTGGCTGCTCCTGCGACCATCTCCTAAATGTAACAATTACAAATATTCAGGTTAGTGCGCTATGATTGGGTGGTGCAACAAAGTGTGAGCTTAGCGTGGAAGGTAAATAAGGATTGGTCAAAGAGGTTCTTCTCAGTCTTGGAGCTGTGTAAAGTTACCAGCCCAAGTGAAACTATTCAAGGTGGTGAGAACGGTCCCCGAAGGTGCTGCATGTTCTCAAGAAGTGACCATCTCCGATCCACTAGGCCTTGAGATAGAACATTGTGCTTTGAACCTGCTATTACTTTTGTATCATCCTGTCTTCGATTGGATGGGAACAACTGTCTCTGCCTGGCTCGAATGAATAGGCTTTGTCTCCCAAGTTCTAATCACGTGTTCAGGGATCACAAACCTGATTTTCCCCTGCCTGCATTTATGAGGATTTTCAGCTCAGGTGTCCTATCTCATCTACTAATATGAAACTTTCTTCATCAGTGTCCTTGGCAGGAACATGCACAGTGGCTGCATTCATAGCCTGGTATGCGTGTCTCTGTGAAAGCAGCATGTCAGGTCTCTCCCTGTATTCTCAAGTCCTTTCAGCACCTTCCATTCACTTCAATGTAG
Source organism: Ambystoma mexicanum (assembly GCF_040938575.1). Taxonomy (NCBI): domain Eukaryota; kingdom Metazoa; phylum Chordata; class Amphibia; order Caudata; family Ambystomatidae; genus Ambystoma; species Ambystoma mexicanum. The sequence goes on along the minus strand of NC_090934.1, from coordinate 1,263,774,929 downwards.
CTGTGGCTTCCATCTTGACTTACATGGCCACCCATGTTAGTTGTGTTTAGCAACAGCAAGCAGTTTATATGTATTCTTGTGCAACTTGTGGTTACTGCATAGCAGAAGTGTGTCTGTCCTCTAAGTGGGTTTTAAGCAGCTTCTTCACGCCTGCCAGCAATTATGTAGCTTTATACAGGGATGCTTATGTGGTTCATGTCTAACGCATCAATGTCATAGTCTCAGTCGTGATGTCATCAGCTTCCACATGGTCGCAGTTAGTGCACCTGCTCCATTGACTGCAAACTTATATCTTCAGTGATGGCAGTAGGATAGGGTCTAAATGGCTCTCTAGTGAATAGTATTTCTCGCTTCTGTGGTACATCGACGATGGAGATGGACAAGTTACTTACCAACTGTAACGTTGTTTCGATTGGATGTTCCTCCCACTTATTCCTCATCTTAGATATATCCTTAACTTCAGTTTTGCTGCTTCGGAAATATTTCTCTCTCCACCAGAGGACGCTCCACTCGAGGCCGCAGCGTTGATGTCCTTCGGCGGCATCCATCGAGTGCTGACGTCATCCGTTGTATAAATGCTTCGAGCACGCCCCGTCGGCCTCAGTTCTGTTTTTTCGTATATTGTATCCAATTGATTGTAGTTAATGGTGTGCCTTTTTTGACCCAAGCCTTAAAAGAATTTAGAGTGTAAATCACGTAAACTGTACTGATGGGTAGGCTGGGAGGGTCGATGAGGAATACGTGGGAGGAACATCCAATTGAAAGAACGTTACAGTTGGTAAGTAACTTGTTCTTCGAATGGATTGTGTCCTCCCACGTATTCCTCATCTTAGATAGACTCCCAAAGCAGTTTTGTATTGGAGGTGGGAGTACATATATTTTAGTCATGTACAGAATGAAGTACTGATTTAGCAAATATACCTCCTTGAGAAGAAGCCAATCTATAACATTCAGTTATAGCCAGAATTATCCATCTAGATAATGTTTGCTTAGTCACTGCAAATCCCAATTTGCAGCCAGTGTATCCCACAAAAGTTGGTCACACTGACGTAGTTTTGGCAATATTGAGATATAGAAGCTAAGAGCTTTTCTAGGATCTACTCTATGTAGCCATTCCTCTACCTTACTTGTGTGAGGAGGTGGGTAGAAAGTAGGCAATGTTATTTTTGTGACAGGTGAAAATCTGAGACAATTTTTGGCAAAAAAGAGGGTTTTACTCCAAGGACTACTTTATCTTTATAAAAGATGGTGTGAGGAGGACCACTTGAAAGTGCTTGCAACTCACTTACCCTGCGGGCTGATGTCATTGCAACTAGAAGTATTGTTTTTAGAGTAAGAAGCCTTAATGGACAAGAATGTAAAGGCTCAAATTAAATGCATTTGAGGAACTTTAGTGCCAAGTTTAAATCCCACACAAGAACTTGAAAGGGTATTGGAGGAAACACTTTATTTAGACCTTTTAAGAATTGAGTTATTAAAGGTATCTTAAAGTAAGATTCTTCCTCTGATGAGCGCTTAAAAATGGATAGCGCTGCTAAGTATCCTTTTATCGTACTAACCTGGAGCCCCAGATTAGCCAATAGAAAAGACAACATTGTAGGAATATTACATTGAAACGGGTCCATATTATTTTCTCAGCACCAGTTACTGAACTTGTTCTAACGACACCGGTACAGAGATTTAGTTGCTGGCCTTCTGCCCGAAAGCAAGATCTCCATAACGTCATCCGGGAGGTCCCAATCCTTGTATCTCAACCTCTCAGAAACCATGCATGAAGGTTGAGAGTCTTGACCTCTGGCTGGAGAACGTGACCTTCCTGTTGCGAGAGAAGATCCTCTCTTTTTGGAATATGTATTGGAGGGCAGATGGACATGTCCAGAAGGTCTGGGTACCACGTTCTCCTGGCCCAATCCGGGGCTATTAGGATCATGGTTTTCCTGAACTTTTTCAACCTCCTGATTACCTGAGGGGTCACAGTCACTGGAGGAAACGCATACAGAAGCGGAAACTCCCATTCCACCACAATCGCTTTCCTAGAGCTCCTCTCGGGGGAAATTCCCTTGAGAAGTGCAGTTCGCACTTCCTGTTGACACTGGTCGCGAACAGATCCACTTGAGGGTTTCACCAAAGGATGAAGATCTCTTGAAGGACTTCCTGAGCTAGTTCCCACTCGTGGGAGACTGAGCTCTGCCTGCTCAGAGCATCCGCCCCTGTGTTTTGCTCTCCGGCTAGGTGTACTGCCGACAGAGAGATCCCTTCTTGTATTGCCCAGAACCAGAGCTGCATTGCTTCTCTGCACAGTGGTAGTGACCCTACACCTCCTCTCTTGCTGAGGTACTGCATGGCCACCGTGTTGTCGGTCATTATCAGGACATTCTTTCCCCGTACAGAGGGCAAGAAGGCCTTCAGCACTAGTCTGATTGCCCTCAGCTCCAATAGGTTGATGTGTAGTTTGGACACCGATGGAGACCAACAACCGCTGATTGTCAACTCGTTGGTGTGAGCTCGCCACCCCGTGAGTGAGGCATCCGTTACTACTGTTATCTCCGGCCATGGTTGCCAAAAAGATTCTCCCCTGAGGATATGTTCCCTGCAAGCCCACCATTGCAGCTCCTGTGCTACTCTGGTTGGAACTTGCAATAGATCTGACATTTTCACTGAAAATTGGGATCATTGAGTCCTGAGGGCCCATTGAAGGGATCTCAGTCTCAATCTGGCTTCTGGCACCAGAAAAATTCAGGATGCCATGAGACCGAGCAACCTGAGAAAATTGAAGGCCGGTATACACTGGGCATTCTGGAATTTTATTTCCATCTGCAGAATGTGGTGAGCTCTCTCTTCGGGAGGCGAGGCTTTGCCCGAACAAGTATCCAGGACTGCTCCGATAAACTGGAGTTTCTGTGATGGTATCATGTTTATTTTTTTTAAATTCAGAGAAAACCCTAGTTTGTGAAGGAAGTGGCAAGTCTTGGAGATATGTTCCTGGGCTTGTTCTGGAGAACGTGCCTTGATCATCCAATCATCCAGATAGGGGTAGACGTGAATGGCCCCTCTCCTGACACTCGCTACCACCACCGCCATCAACTTAATGAAAACTCTCGGGGCAGAGGTCAACCCGAATGGCAGAACTCGAAACTGATGGTCAGAATTGCCAATTGTGAACCTCAGGTACTTTCTGTGCTTGAGATGGATTGGCACATGAAAGTAAGCATCCTGAAGGTCCAATGATACCATCCAATCCTGGAGTTGGAGAGCCTGAAGGATCTGGGAAAGTGTAACCATCTTGAACTTGTCCTTCCTGAGGAACTTTTTCAAGCTTCTCAAGTCTAAGATGGGTCTCAGTCCTCCGTCCTTCTTTGGTATGAGGAAATATGGGGAATACCAACCCTTGTTCCTCTCCGCTACAGACACATGTTCTATTGCACCTTTCTGTAGCAGGGTTAAAACTTCCTGCAACAGGAGCGGATCTGGATTTTTGACAGAATTGTATCCCGGTGGGTGCTTCTGAGGTTTCTCTTGAAAAGGAAGGCAGTAACCTTGGGATACTGTTTCCAGTGCCCAAGCATCTGAAGTAATGCCCTGCCATTCTTCCATATGCTGTGAGATCCTGCCTCCCACTGAGGTCTTGTGGGTCAAAACCTCAGAGTGGTTTTGCGGCAGCTGCAGCAGCGGCTGAAGGGACAGATGCCGCTGCTGGGGCAGATCTAGCACCTTTTCCTCGCCTCCGAGGAAATTTCCTTTGCCCTCTCTGACTGCCTTGTCCCCTTCCTTTCCCAAATGAGGAATAAAATTGAAAGGTACGACCCCTCCAGGAAGATGAGCCTGTGTAGGGGCGTTGTTGAGGTTGTCGTATTGCAGCACTGAGTGATTTTGCCACCACTCTGGAGGTCTGCAGCTTCTTCAAACTTTCATCCGCCTTGCTGCCAAACAACTTTGAGCCGTCAAATGGCATAATAAGAAGCCTGGATTGCACATCCGGTGCAAAACCTGACTTTCTTAGTTACGCAAATCTGCGTAGCACCGTGCTAGACGCCATGGACTTACTGATACTGTCAGCTGTGTCCAAACCTGATTGAAGGCATTCCCCCGAAGCCTCCTTTCCTTCCCTTACTATAGATAGGAACCCATCAAGCTCCTCACCTTCTGGGATGTGTTGAGCTGCCGCTGACATGCAGTCCTGCAGGGTATATGTAAATCTTGCAAGGGTGGAGTTACATTTGTGGATTTTAAAGCCATGCTCCCTGACGTAAAAATCTTTCTGGACCATGCATCAACCTTTTTATCATCCCTACCAGGGGGATTTGTAGGGTATGCAGCATTCCTAGTAGAGATAGCTGCATGAACTACCAGACGTTCTGGAGATGGATGCTTACTCAAATATTCTGGATCTGAAGGACAGGGTCTATATTTTGACACATATTTCTTATTTACTGCCGGAATCGTTTCAGGGTTTTCCCATGCAGTATTATACTTCCTTTGTAAGGCTACATGAAAAGGAAGTATGGGGTCTTGCTGTGGTCCTCCTGAAAGGATGTCAGTCATGTCCTCATCTTGATAGACAGGTGAATTTCTACCCCGTCCCATGAATTCAGTTACCCTGTTCATCAATTTTCTATAACCCGCATCAGCATGTTCTGCTGGGTCAGGTTTTTCAAATTCATATTCTGGAGATGTATCCAGACCACTTGCTGATTGCAAGCACTCATAAAGATCTTGCATCTAAGATTGAGGATCAACTAACTCCTCAGGGACTTGTCTTTTACCAAATTTAACACCAGCAGGTGAAACCTCTTCTTCTTCTGCTGATGACTCTCCTTCATATATAGATGACATGGTCCTAAAAAAATCATGTCTACTTTCTGGGTGAAACACCTTCTCAGGTGGTATAGGTTTTAACATTGGTGTCGATTTTACCATTGGAATTGGCGTAGACGTCGACAAAAGCATCGATGTTGTAGCCACTACTTTTGATATCGTTGAGGTAGTTTTCGATGCCTTCGAAGGAATCGTCGATGGAGTTGTCGAAGGAGCCTTTGATACCGTCGATTGTGCACTCGATGTAACCTTTTTAGGTTGGGTCATCGACACCTTGTGCTCGACCGCCTTCGATAGAGGCTTTGAGGACGTTTTAGACGAGGACTTTGATGACATATGAGAGTCTGACTCCATTTTGCTGAGTTTTACCTCCAATTTATGCACCGGTAGGTCTTTTCTATGAGGTGTCTGGGAAGACTCCCTGGATGACACCCTCGACAATATTTTGTGGGATTTTGTCGTCTTGGATCTTCCCCTGTCCATTTTTTTGTGAGCAGTGGCATGGTCTTCGTTAGACTTTTTTGAGGGTGTCTGGGCCGCGTTCTCAATTTTATTTTTACATGGATGCTCTGAAAGCTTCCCACTTTCTTGGAGAGTCATGTCTCGATGGACATGTTATAACTTCCTCAGATGATGTCGAGGAAGAGGGAGACCGGTGTCGTCTTTTCTTTGCCTTTTTAGAGGACGAAGAAGAGCACTTCCTGGATCTACTCCTCAACCTAGACTTTTTATGACGTTTTACCGAAGACTCAGCCGAGTCTTTTCTCCCCCTCGAAAAAAACTTTGAGGATTCCTCCCCCACAGCCAGTTTACCTCTTCGTTCTTTTAAGGCCTTATGGGTCATCGACTGACAAGTCATCTATACGGTGGTCGGAACCGTGACACCATAGGCAATGCTGATAGGGGTCAGTCAGCGACGTTTTTCTCCCTCATTTCTGGCATTTCTTAAATCCAGTCTTCGGTGTGGAAGGATTAGATGAAGACGACATTATCGTTCGAACTGAAGCGCCATTTATATTGATCTGATGCAAAGCTAACGGAAAAACGGAACTGAGGCCAACGGGTGCGCTCTAGGCATTTATACAGCGGATGACGTCGGCACTCGCCAGATGCCGCCGAGGGACATCGACACCGCAGCCTCAAGTGGAGCGCCCTCTGGTGGAGAGAGAAAAATGTTTTGAAGCAGCAAAGCTGAAGGTAACAATATATCTAAGATGAGGAATACGTGGGAGGACACAATCCATTCGAATAGGGAACCAGGAACAATGTACACCTTTCATTTCTTTGCCGCCTGGATAAGAGTGGGATAGGTGCAATGAGGGCCACATTTAGGTCTCCTCTTCAGCCCAAAAAGGTTCTGGATCATCTCAGCATCATGTGCCATTCTCTCCACAAACTGGGATTCTCTGTCAATTTCAAGAAACCCCACATGGTACCTTCACAACAACTTCAATTCATCGGAGCAGTCCTGGATGCTTCTTTGGGGAAAAGCTCACCACCCATAGTGAGGGCACAACATATTCAGCAGATAGTAAACAAATCTCACAGTGCTCAACGTCTACCAGTCTTCGACTTTCTGAGATGGCTCAGTTTCATGGCATCCTGCATTTCTCTGGTGCCGGAAGCAACGTCCGAGGATGAGGTCTCTCCAATAGGCCCTCAGATCACAGTGGTCACAGTTCTCTGTCAGGATGACGATCCTCTGTGGTGGGCCTGCAAAGAGAACGTGTTGAAGGGAGAACCCTTTTGGCAACCATGGCCAGAGATAACAGTGGTTACCTATGCCTACCTCACAGGTTGGGGAGCCCATGCCAACAATCTGGCAATCAGAGATCGCTGGTCTTTAACAGAGTCCAAGCTACACATCAGCTGTTTGAAGCAGAGGGCAATCAGACTAGCGCTGTGGGGGAAGAACATCCTGATAATGACAGACAACACAGTGGCCATGCATTACCTCAGAGAGGAAATGCAGCTCTTGTTTTTGGGACTTCAAGAAGGAATCTCCCTGTCAGCCATTCACCTAGCCGGAGAGGAGAACACTGTGGCAGAGTTTCTCATGAGTTGGAGTTGGCTCAGGAAGTCCTTCTAGAGATCTTCACCCTTTGGGGAACCCTCAAGTGAATCTGTTCACGTCCAGTGTCAACAGGAAATGCAACCTGTTCTGTTCCAGGGAATTTCCCCTGAGAGGAGCTCTGGGAGACGTGTTCGTAGTGGACTGGGAATTTGCACTCAGTACGCGTTTCCTCCAGTCCCCGTCATTCCTCATGTCATCAGGAGGTTGAGGAAGTTTGGGAAGTCCATGATCCTCATTGCCCGGGTTGGGCGAGGAGAACATGGCACCCGGATCTTCTGGACATGTCCACTTGCACTCCAATGTGTCTTCCCCAAACAGAGGACCTGCTCTAACAAGAGGGAGGCTGCATTCCTCACCCAGAAATCAGAACCTTCATGCCTAGTTGCTGAGAGGTTAAGATATAAGGATTGGGACCTCCCAGAGGACGTAATGGAGGTGTTGCTTTCGGCCAGAAGGCCTGCAACAAAGGCATTATACCGCTTCCATTGGAATACGTTTTGCAGCTGCTGTAAAGTTAAGAATATTGATCCCTTTTCTTGTGATAGACCTTCAGTGTTGTCTTTATTGCTTCATTTAGCCCATCAAGGGCTGCAGGTATCTACTGCTAAAGGTTATCTGGTGGTGTTGTCTATCTGTAAGCACTCGCCAGAGCAAGGGATGCAAGTGCAGGATATTTGTAGTGCTCCAACTTGGTATTCGCTACATATCTTTACAAAGCATTACTGACTGGATTCTGCATCGGGTCAGTAAGCAAAGTTTGGAAAAACTGTTTTGCACAGCATAAATGAAAAATAAACTCTCCTCTCTCACCTCCTTCAGCATGCTGCTATGTGAATCTGTGAAAGATGAGGAATACGTGGGAGGACACAATCCATCTGAAGAACAAATTACTTGCCCTCAGTAATGTCCTTTCGACTTGATATTCCTCCCACGTATTCCTCATTGCCCTCCCAACACACCCCTCTATCTTTGGGAGAATTTCCGTGGTTTTTTACACCTTCCTCACTTTTGATTGTGCATAAGAGGGGGCAAAAACTGAAACAGCCTTTTGTACCAACGTCAACATCATGTTACTAGGGATGACGGAGGTCGACGATGCGCAGTGTCCTCTGCTGTGAAGAAATTCCAAAGCATCTGACACTGGATGGGAATATATCAAAGATGAGGAATATGTGGGAGGAACATCCAGTCGAAAGAACATTACCTGGGGTAAGTAATTCGTTCTTCTTAAGGTTGTCACTGTTTATGCAGTCCAATTTCAACACTTAAGAGAACTGTGGTACAGAGGGAGAAGGTGATTTTCCCAGCATCACACATTTTTGGTAACACAGGGAATTAAGCGCTTATGTTTCCAAACTGCACCGAAGAAAGTTTGAGACAGACATGAGTTGTCACATCCAGCAAACTTACCAAGCCAAATATTTAGTGTATTGGGTAGGAACGGTTGGCATACATTGTTTAATCTGGGAACAGGATGCACTATACCTTCCATAAACCCATTCCCCAGTGAATCCCCTTACCCACCAAGTACCTAAGCCTATCATTTGTTTGACTTTACGGTGAAACAACTGGGGTTATTGAGTGAACTTGACAAAAATTAAGAGGTTATAGAGACCTGTTTTGCAAAACAAGAATGGTTTCACTTTCAGATGACAAATGAACACAATACAGAATGGATATCATCTGAAGGCAATGTAGTAAAACAGGTGGATTAAAGCATTAGACACGCATCAGTGTTATTTTACAAAGTGGAGTGTCAAATGCAAGGAAATAAACATGCTGTGAATTAAGATTTGAGAAGGTGACAAGCTTGAGGAAACAAAACATACTTCCGCATAGCAATATAGGTGATGACTACTACATTTAAAAAGTAAACGAAAAGAAGCTAATCATGCAAAAGCTTGGTCCCAGGTTATATGGCTGCACACAGCTGCTGACACTTGAAGCTTCCCTCCATTGAAATGTGGTCCCTACCTCCACTTCCAGTCTGATGTTCATAAGGTGGGAATGAGCAAGTTGGCTGTGTTTTTAATTGTGTTCTGCTGTATTTTCTGCCTAAAACACAACTGCAAGACCTCTGCTAATGCTGTTAATCTAGAGGACTGTTAAGATATGAACTTCTTCAGGCAGCTTCGGTAAAACAGCATTTGTTTCTTTATTTTGTTACATCAATAGGTACATACGTTGACAGGACAAGACAGAACCAGGCTACATGGTTTCCAACTGCATTTGGGTGGAACACTCACACTAGGGAACATTCCACCTCACCCAACATTCCACACATGACATCACTCAGACACTGACATAATTCACTCTGCACACACTCAGGTCCGGTCATCACATACTCAAGTCCAGTCATAACAGGGACCTGTCCTCATGGCGTATGACCTGTCTGAAGTGACAATCCCTTCTGTGGTTTCAATTATTTTCTGCTATATTTGCTACATGAAAACACAACTGTTGACGACTATGCTTCCCTGTTCCAAAACTGTGAGTGTCCCTTACTAATCACTCTGACTGGGGAACTCCATCCACTATCTTCCTGGCCTTTTCTTCCAGAGCCGCCCTTTTTACCTCAGGCAAGCAAACCATATGCTCTAGCCAACACCTGACTGTAGGCGTCTATGCACATGTCCTCCACAGCAAAGAGCTCTCAGGCTAAGTACAGGGTCTATTTGGCCCTCTTCAGTCTGTGACCCCTCAGATCTCCCTGGCTACCCCTAAAAAATGTTTTTTTTAAAAAAACATTTGTTTTTTTAAATGGAAGCTCCTGGGCTGTCGCCAGCGCCATGTGGCTCTTTGTTTCTGGAGTTGCTGGCTTTCTTGTTCGGGCCTCTTAAAGAAAACAGGGGGTTCCACAGTTCTAAATAAGAATTAATAGGAATAACAAATAATTTATCTTTCTGGAATTATATACAATAATTGCTAGACTCATTAAAGGTTTATTTCTGGCACACTTCAAGCGGTGAGTCACTGATTTAGTCTTTTCTTAAACACCTCAAATTCACAATGCAGACAAAAACTTTCAAAAAGGATTTAAGGTAAAACTTCCATAAAGCGTTTAGAGTAGAATAAGCATCCATTTCGGCCTATGTATTTTGCTTTTTGCAAGTTGCAGTTATAGCATGTTTTTTTCTGCTGTTCTCTGTTACGATCATCGCAAGACATTCCCTCTCGGTGTCCTCGGTCACTTGACAAAATCCTTATGCCTAAAAGCTTGTGTACAGTGTAGAAATGTTTGACCATAGCACATAAAGTGGCCTTTGATTACATTGTGCCACAATTAATGCGTTGTTGCAATGTGTCTATCTTTCCTATCTCCATGGCATGCTGTTCAGGATGTTTGCATGTATGAGGTAACGAGTGCCCAGAGTACGGGATGCCCTGTGAGTGTGCTACTTTCCCTGCACTACCCTAAATTTTTTAATACACAGTTATGAACCCTCCCAATGGTATGTATTTTGCCAACCTCTGAAGCCTGAAAAGTAGATCCACTCAGGCTTGACATGTGGCCAAACTTTGCACAAGACCTGCAGATGAACTGGCCTGCTGTTAAATCGCAGTTACAAGTTTAATGGTATCCACTACAGAGTGCAATTTTCTGACTTTGAGAATATTCAGACATGTAATTGCTCATTTTACTGTAGCTAGTAAGATAGCTATAGCTGGCAAGATAGCTCAGTGGGTTGAGCGCTCGATGCTGCGATGTGTGGGGGATCTGCAGGTTGCAGGTTCGAATCCCAGCAAGGCTCTCTCAAGACATCTGCCTACCCCATACCTCATCCCACTGCTCACACCACACCCTTCGCTCTCCTAATCTCCATCCTCCATACTCCACCAAACTGCACCCTTGTTGCTCCTCTCCGGTGCACACTAGCCAATCCAACCTCATTAACCCTGCCCTTCTGCACCCACCTCTTTGCACCCTGTAACTCTGGGCCTCTGGAATGCGTAATCTCTCTGCAGTAAAACCTTTTTCGTTAATGTTCACTTCAACTCTCTTCACCCCAAACTCTCTGTGATGCCTGTCACATAAACCTGGATCCCCCCACGACACTGACTATTTTGCTTTTATTACATCTATAAGCCTATCGAATTAGGCTCCTGTCCACTTGTTCCCAAAGCCCCGCCCTAAGGTCTGTGTCATACAAGGGTCACTCACTAACTCATTGTCCCCACCCATGGTAAACACATTTCAATTGTTGAGAGCAAACAGTGACTAGTCGTGCACTATTAGACATATTTACACTTTGCGGCCCATGGCGATAATTACATTTAGTTTAAGTGTCAAAGAAAGGATTTGAACCCAGGTCTCTAGGTTCTGAGGCCACACAGAACATCCACCTCCACACCTCTGTTCTTCACTCAAGAATTTATTATCTTTCACTTTCATCACAAAACGTAAAGGAACATCCTATTCCTTGTATGCCACCAAGTTACAATGTATGTATGCTTTTGTTTATCTAGCACACCATACAAGAAATAGCGCCTTTGCACGTCTGGGTTATGTCCCCGGAGGTTAACACACCTCAGCATGCTTTGGCTATCCACATTTAGAAATCTTGAAAACAAGGTAGGCAGGCTGAGTCAGTAGAATGGCCTTTCAATGCGTGTACTGTCAATGCAATCAAAACGATTAATCTATATCTTCTTTAGAAGTGTTATTTGAAAGGGATGGGTCAACTCTTACACTCCGCAATTAATGCCTCAATAGCGACTACAGAACCACTTGTTCGGTGCATAGTCTCCAGATAAGCCCATTAAATGAATTCGTGGTTTGAGCCTTTACAGTAGAGTTGAGCATATAGATTGCAATTCACAGCTTCCAATCTCATGTCCATTGTCTCCAGACTTAACCTAATGTCCTTCCTGAAATGATAAAAAGTGAATTGCTTGGTCATGATATGATATGGCATGTATAACGTGCCTATACACCAGTGTTTCCAGGCGCGACGAGGCAGGGGAGGGGGAACAGAGGAAGGACATACAACTATCTTACTAGGCCAGGTGTCATTCAGATCGCGCAAGTGCAGGGGAAGGGGAAAAGTGCGAGGCGGAAGGGAGAGGAGAGAAGTACATGGGAGAGGGGAAAGTGCAGTACATGGGATAGTAGAATAAATAAGAAAAAAATAACGGCCGGATGGTGGCAAGTGAAAGGTAAGAGCAGACATAAGTGCTGGTGGGGGACTGTAGGGATACAGAATACAGTCCCCAGGTGCGGGGGTTCCAGGGGGCAGTGCAGGTGTGCAAATGGCAGGGCCTGGGCCAAGGTCACAAAGGGTGGCCAGGTAGGCAGTGCAGTTTCAGCCAGGAATTCAGCAGGGGAGAGGGGGGGAGAAAGCAGAAGCAAAGAGGAAGCATGGCAGGGCCTGGGCCAAGGTCACAAAGGGTGGCCAGGTAGGCAGTGCAGTTTCAGCCAGGAATTCAGCAGGGAAGAGGGGGGGAGAAAGCAGAAGCAAAGAGGAAGGTTTTGAGGTGCTTCCGGAACCGGAGCTGGTTCTCCTCAAGTTTCAGGGAGGCAGGAAGGCTGTTCCAGAGGGAGGCTCCTGCCGAGGAGAGAGATCTACCACCAACTCGTTGCTTGGAGAAGCGACGGACACCGAGCGAGTTGGAGGCGGATGAGCGAAGAGCTCGAGAAGGAAGATATTTGGGAAGAGAGAGTTGAAGGTATTGCGGCCCCAGGCCCCAGAAGGACTTGTGGACAATGCAGAGGGTTTTGAACTTAATCCTTGCAGCCACTGGGAGCCAGTGCAGAGATTTCAGTCCTGGAGAGATACGATCGCTGGGCTTGACCCAAAGGACAAGTCTCGCAGTCCTTTTCTGGATAAATTGCAGAGAGCCGAGAGTAGAGGCAGGCAGATTTAGTTAGAGGCTGTTGCAATAGTCCAGCCTAGAGAGAACCAGGGCTCTGGAGACGGTGAGCTTCTGGGGGAAAGAGATGAAAGGAAGAATACTTCTGAGGAGGTGCAGCTGGTAGTGTGACTTCTTAGAGACATCGCAGATGTGAGGAGAGAAGGAGAGTGTGGAGTCGAAGATGACCCCAAGGTATTTAGCCTTGCAGGTGGGAGCAGGAAGAGGGCCAAGAGAGGCCGGCCAGAGAGATGCAGGGAAGGAGGGAGTAGGTGTGCCAATGAGCAAAATCTCAGTCTTACTGGCATTAAGGCAGCGGTCATTGGCGGCACACTACTCCTGGATAGCAGACAGACAGTCAGAGATGAGGGAGGGAGAGGAGGAGGCCGAGGGTAGCCTGAAAATGAGGTAATAATAATAGATGATAATGTGAGCCAAAAGGAAGTTTTAGGTGTCTACGATATGAACGTTTATTGATATGATATTATTGTGGTCCTAGTGCCCAAGGGGACATGCGCACTTCCAGGTTGATGTGACTCAATGGGCTGCTGGCACCCTGGCAAGGGTTTATACTTTCATGGAGTTTTACCTCCAGTGTTTGGCAGAAGTTATGTATGCCTTAAAGATTCAATCCTACTTTAAGATCCAGGGGGCACGCCTCTCTCTATCAGGCAGATGTCTGATAATGTATAGATTTGCCATCTTCGATAGTTCGGTTGGCTGACCATAGCTAGCTACCAAGTTTCTGTGAACACTAGGTCATTGTTCACATTGAAAAGGTCCATAAATCATGACTCTATGTGGGCTTCTGGTGCTTCACTATTTTCTGGTAGGGTGGTACATGAATACATGGATGCCAGGGACGTCATTTAGGGGTCGCCAGAGGTCGCAATTGCGACCTCTGAGGTCTCTCTTGTGACCTCAAAAAGAATAATAATAATGCAAGCTCCTGGGCTGTGCCCAGCCCCATGTGGCTCTTTAGTTCTGGAGTGGCTGGCTTTCTTGTTCAGGCCCCTTACAAAAAGAAGAAAAATAAGAACAGGAGTGCCACAAGTCTAACACTTTCAGCACTGACCCTAAATAAGAAAGAATAGGAATACCAAATAATGTGTCTTTCTGGAATTCTATACAATAATTGCTAGACCCATTAAAGGTTTTTTTCAGGCACGCTTCAGGGGGTGAGTCACTGATTTAGTCTGTTCTTAAACACCTCAACTCAGCCTTTCATCCTTCTGAGGTTGATAAATGAGTACCAACACAGGTTGGGTGATATTGGGTGTATATTTTTTCTATATAAAGTGCTTAAGCGTAAGTGCTATATAATAACACATCATTATCATTTGGTCATGGACGTCTGCTTGCAGTCACAGTAATTTGGTAATATGGGCCTATAGACACTAATCTTAACGATACATATGGCGATCAATTCTTGTATGAAATGTACATCACATTATAGTGATATCTTAACCATAATTTTCGTAATGTCTAATGTCATGTGATGCCACTTCCTGTTTTGTCAACAGGTAAAAGGTCGTGTTCCATTGCTTCCCGCGATATCACTTCGGGGTGGGGTCAAATTACATAACTTCCTGTGATGTCATCAGGGGGTCAAGGGTCGTGTGATGTCACTTCCGCTACCCCAGGCATTTTAGTGAAATGATGTCCCTGATGGATGCCTGTGTGAATGTTGCTCTTCATTAGCTGTTCAGATGTAATCCACTGATTGAAACAGACATGTCACTGAAGTAATGTTGTTAAGTTAGAAAACTGACTACAGCACACATAAAAAACATATATGGTGTCATGAGAATTGGATCATACCATGTATCAGTCAAGTGTCACAACTGAGGGATCCATAGACACCTTGTGGCCCAAAGGATTTCATTCAAAATGGTTTATTCCGCAAAATAAATGTATCAAGGCTTTGGGGTAGACTGAAATTTAGAGGAATCAAAGAATTAATAATGAGCATTTCTAGTTCACTTAAAGACTGTAGCGCGCGGTACCGCCTTCTTTCATTTGGCTCTGCTGGCTGGTGGACGAGCAACGTCGCTCACTTTCATCAGGATTTTAAGTGCCCTGACACTTCTTCTTGGCTTGGTGGGTTAGTCGTTCCTCGGTTGCATTTGCAAGATGTTGCTCTCCTTGGTAACAATCCACACCTGTTGGGGTTCATTGGGCCCCAGTGTTATGGGACAACTACCTGGGTTTCAATGATGTGGGACAAGACCCTCATGGATCCAGGGACAGCAGGGCTTGGGCCTCCTGGTGCTGTTGGCTGACCCTTCCACATACTGTGCCAGCAGTGGAGTGGAATGTGATCCACCAGCTGGGTGCGCCTTGTCTATAGTAGTCCTTCCTGACCGCCCCTGCTCTTTCCGTCACCTCTTTTCCTCCCCTCTTGGCTGTCTAATCCACCACCTTCTTAAAGCCCCTTTTTTAAATCCGCATTCATACCTCTTGCCCCTTCCCAAACTGGTCTCTTTCACCTGCACCTCTAGGTTGTCTTCCACCCTCACCAATCCCCTCCTCCGTTGCCCTCACTTCTGTTTCAGCTTGTTTCATCCCCTCTTGGTCTCCTCCAACCTCCTACTCTCTCTTAGGCGTCTTCTTTTCTGCTCACAAGACTCATGATGTCACAACCTGCTCCTATTCTTTTCCTCGTGCCACTGCCTCTACTGCTTCTTGATCTGTCCCACCTCCACATGGTGTTTCTTAACGTCCTCCATGACTGCCTCTGCTCTACCTCCTACTTCTTATTCTTCTCTCCCACTTCATGGTGTTAAAAACTTCCTCCACAACCTCTCCTCATTCACTCCCTCCCTATTCCTCCACAATCTGCTCCATTGGCTTCCGCTTGTTCTCCTCCCCCTACTCACACGCTGCCTCCTCCTCTCTGTGCTGTGCCACCTCCAATCTCATCAATCCACCTACTTCTCTCTCTCAAAATCTGTCCTCTAACACCCACATTCCGCAGTGCACCCTAGAATCTCTTATACATGCGCAATTCTGCCCAGAGGGCAAGTTGTGAGAGAATGGAACTCAGCTATGTCCTGCCTTGAAGTGAGCGTGGGGATCGATTGCCCGTATTTGAATATGTTGGCAAAGCTGACTCCACTTGGTTGACCGGACGGTGTGCAATGCCCCTGACCGAGCCTTTATTAGCGCCAACAACCATGTTGATTTTCCTTTTCCTAAGGTTCCTGCTTAAGCTGAGTCCCTGGTGGTAACCGTGCATTGGAGGTGATCGGCTCTGGCGTCCTGGTGTCCTGGGGCATCCTGGCTTCAGGATCTCAGGCACTGGCGTGCAAGCAATCTGCTGCCGGACAGTTCCATGCATCAAGCCAATGCTTAAAGCGAACTTGTGCCGGTTCCGGGTGCCCCTCATTCATAATCCTATGAGTAGGCCTCACTACGAGGATTTCTCTCATGAAGTCCTCCATGCTGGTCTCTGTCTCTGCGTTGCTGTGATAACCAGTAACACCAGTCGCTGAGCTAAGGTGCACCTTCTGTCATATTAGATATTTCATTGTTATAACTTTGGGAAATCTGAAAATGATCCATTGTCTTGGGCCAATGTTCAGTAATAGCAGCAGCTTTAGGTACCATGTCCTACCAACTAAAATCACCATGGGAGTCAAGGCTAGAGAGGCACCACCTCCTGGGGTCAGAGGGCAGGGTTCACTCCTTTTAGATGGATGTATCCCTACTGGCGCCAAGATTCCTTAGCTAGCCATGGGATGTCGAAAGAACCCCTACCCTACATTTTCAGCGAAACCTTTCAAAATATGTGATCTTCCTTTACCAGTGAGTCAGAAAGACAATTATACTGATGTGGTAGTCAATGTTTTTCCTCTTTTGAGAAAATACATCCTTATAATTCTGACATCTTGCAGGTGATTCAGGCATGGTGTTAGAGGAGGCTGAATTCCCACAGCCCATAGTGGGGCTCATGTTCATCAGAGCCGTAACGTTAATGAGAGGAGCAAACGCCTTGCGTAACTGAGATGTGAGGAGGGACACACAGCCAGTCAGTGTTGTTTGGTTATTTATCCACCAATTGATCACCCATGGCCATGCTAGTCCTGGTGGCACAACAGGAGTGTTATTTGGAGTATGCAATTTGATATTTTGTGGTTTTTGGGATAACTTTCAATACACTTAAGTTTACAAAATAAAACGAGCAGTGGCAAAGCCAACCGTTTTGAGTATTCGATAGGTGACTGACACTGAAATGCTATGGCCAGATACTAGCAACATTTGCCAGGTTTTGCCATCGTATGGCCGGGTAGAACCATTATCCCAGTCACTGAAAAATGAAGACCCCAGGTCTACAAAAAAGCCAAAACCGATGGTTTTGCCAATTCTGGATTTAAAGGGCCAAGGAACGTTTGAAGATTTCTATTTGCATTGGTTATTTTCATTGCACCTAGTTTCCACAAGTACTCGTTTCATCCTAAAAGACGGTCAGTCTTTCATCTGTTTAATTATCTGCAGTGTCAACTTAGAGTTGTATTTGTACACAGCCTAATTACCACCCACACCACTGCTTCATCGGCACATATTATTTTTGCTAGAAGAGGCGAAAATGGTCAATACGCGTGGGCGTTGTCTTAAATGCAGGAATTCTTTTAATGCAGTGTAGCAGGTTGCCAATGTGTCACCAAGCCAAAATGTGTTCCGGCTCCTTAAGCTTCTTCAATGTCACTCTTTTCTGCACTCTTTGGAAATTTCCCCGGACTCCCCTAGAAGGGCAGGGCTGCTTTACTGTCAATCTTTTCACATCCCCTGATTGGCACGTCTATTTATTGCATTTGTCAGACGTGGCTGGGCCTTAATCCTATGTAAACACACGTTCTGAATACAAACCTGGAATACTTCTTCGTGAAAGCCTTCAATACCAAATTAGCAGTCATCAGTTCGCTAACCAGCAGCAGGCATTCCTAAAATACTGAAATAGGTAGGCTTACACAAAGGTGGTGGGCTCATGAAATTATCCGAACTCTGTATGCATGGGTTCAATTGTTAATTACAATTTCAAATTAGATCCAATTACACCCTGTGGCTCTAACATCCAAAAACAAAAGAAGTAATTTATTGAGCCAGCTATTTGAAAACAGCTCCTGGGCATTATATTACCGAAGAACCCGCCCCTTTCAAATACAGGAATCCTGGTTCATACACTACCTCACATTAAGAACAGTGAGGAGCCTTTAACTATATGCTGACAGTACCAGCACCTAGTCATGCAAAAGTAAAAGCAAGTAGCCAATAGGACCTGGATGTCTACATTCAACTTACAAGTCCATGGATTTGCTGTCAATATGCCCTCTTTCCACTTTAGAAAATGAAGCTAGAGAGGGGAACTCGATGACCTTATCCGCTTTTTTGTTACTGTTTTCCCAGCTTTGAGAGGCTTTGGTCACCGAGAAGTCTGGAGCTGTATTGATCGCAGAGCTATGATTTGAAAAAATATCCTAAACTCCAGATGTGACATGGTTTCTTGAAGAGGAAGTAAATTCCCTAGGATGGGAGTCTGGACAGAAAAGGTCTGGCCTCCTTTCTTACTTCTGTGAAACTTAGGTACAATTTAGACACTTGCAGATAAGATACTGATGAGAGACGTGGGGAATGAAGCAGATAAAATGAGCTTGTGGACTGTGCAAAAAAATGAAAATGTGAATATATCTCGGATGCCTTCTTAGGAAGGACAATCAAGGTTTGGAGCCATGATCTCTTATTTTCAATCGTCCAAGTTTACAGCAGAGTCTTGGCTAGGTTTATGAAGAAGAACGAACATAATCTTTATACGTTTAGTAAAAATGAAAACCAACAATTTAGTGACAGTAGTTACCTGATTTATGGGGGAAAATACCTGTCAAAAATGAAATGTATGTTTCGAGCTGCCTTCCATGGAGTCGGGATGTGTATGTAGCAGGTCGGCTGAAGATGATCGTGCCAAAGCCGTAGTCCTTCCCCAAAGCAATAACCTCCATCTTTCCAATGCTGACCATAAACAAATGGATCTCCAGCCATTCTCAAGCCACATAAAGGCAAGGACGGATATCACGGGAATCAACTCACAATCTCCCCAGAGATGCACAAGCATAGGACTGTCATCGGGTTATGTTATGTCAAGTGGCTTTTATACTGTGCACATCACCACCATAGTGGTCTTCAAATGGTATTTAAAGTACTGGAGACCTCAGAGACGTGATTGGGTGAAAGTATGTTTCAAAGAGAATGTCGCAGATGGCGGAACCCAGGGGTACACCACAATCTAAATTTGCAATTCATGTGGGAAAAGGGAAGGGGAAATCTCATGAAACTGACCCAGCGAAAATTAGCTAATTCACTTCAGGCTTAGAAAAAATGACCGATGGAGGCCAGACAAAAAAATGGGATCTATGTGATTTTATCGTAACCAAACTTAGAGAATGAAGCTTTAACAAACTGTCCCCCTCCAAGCCCCGTTTCCCCATGTTTGAAACCCCACCCCAACCCCTTTCCCATCAGATGTAACCCCTTACCCCTCCCCCACATATCTTTTTTTAAAATTTGGTATTTTTTCAGTATTTTTTTATTCGTTAAAATGTAATTCTCTATTTTTGATTAGGTATAATCACTGGATACCCGATAAAATTGAATAGTCGACAGTTTGGAAAGCCACAGCAAGAGCCAACAAAAGCTAAAAGAGATCTAAACAAAATGTTGTTCAGCACAGCAAGAAGGCATCACTCAGGCTCCTTCCGAGGAAAGAAACAGATGGTCAAATGAAGGAGCAGTCATTTGTCTTCTACAAATGCCGACTACACCTAATTTGTCACTGCACTCTTCAGCAATTTAACACAGTAAGATAACTTAGAATCGTGTTGGGTCTGCAGGATTGATTGAGCATCCCTTTTAAGCAGGGATCCCATAACTGCGTGTTTCAGGTCCTGTGCACCACTGCCAGAGGTGAAAGAGTTGTGTATGTCTTTTGCAAATGCTGGGCCAAAAATCAATGACGGGTTCTTTTTGAGCCAAAACGGAGTACTTCTGTCAGGAGTTGATGTGTCTCCGGTTTTTGGTCCCAGTGAGGTTTTGAAAGGGTGAAGGCTATGCTCTGCCAGTTACAGCCCTGTGGTCAACACATGCAAGATCACCACCCTAATGGCCGGCTCAGATGACGGGATCCCATTTTCTGAAATTGTGGAAGATGTATATTAAGTAGTACCCACACAAAGACAATGGTAGTCAAACAACAAAGCAACCCGCAGACACATACACATGCACACAACCCTGCTCATCACCTAATAAATATCAAAATAAAGTCAGCAGAATGCAGCCTTGACATAGGCCCTCCACATCGCAGTGATTGAGGGCCCGATTACGAATTTGGCGGTAGTGGTAAAACATCCAACAATTACACTAACAGAGGTTTTACTGCATGCCAAACTTTGAGTTTGTACACCAAAACTCTTGCTGAAAATTCACCTAAAATGCTTAGCTACTATGTTTTCCTATGCAAATAGGATGAACATACTCGCCCTTATCACTTAATGCCTGGTTTTATGTAGAGGTAATTTCATCCACACAATGACAGTACTGCATGCGGTAATTACCACATGCTGTAACCAGCGTACCCCATGGAATCCTATGGGATTCCAGAATTGGGAATAACAGAAAGGTCTGCATGACTTGTAATCATCCCGACCTTTCCGGGTACCCGATATTTACTATATGCGGAAACAGTAAATAATTTTGGCAGTGTCACCATAGGTAATACTGGCAAAAACATAATCAAGCCGAACTTAAAATGAGGCCTGAGTCTTGGGAGTGACCGGAGTGATTCCCTGTTCGCTCTGTTTTTTTTGCAGTGTGTCCTTACTGCTGCCTGTTTCCAGACTTGGCTGTGGGTGTGTCGAGAGAGCAGAAAGACCCGAGCCTTCCGCGGAGCGGACGCGGAGTCGGCGCTGAGTCTTGGGAGTGACCGGAGTGATTCCCTGTTCGCTCTGTTTTTTTTGCAGTGTGTCCTTACTGCTGCCTGTTTCCAGACTCGGCTGTGGGCGTGTCGAGAGCGCAGAAAGACCCGAGCCTTCCGCGGACGCGGAGTCGGCGCTGAGTCTTGGGAGTGACCGGAGTGATTCCCTGTTCGCTCTGTTTTTTTTGCAGTGTGTCCTTACTGCTGCCTGTTTCCAGACTCGGCTGTGGGCGTGTCGAGAGCGCAGAAAGACCCGAGCCTTCCGCGGAGCGGACGCGGAGTCGGCGCTGAGTCTTGGGAGTGACCGGAGTGATTCCCTGTTCGCTCTGTTTTTTTTGCAGTGTGTCCTTACTGCTGCCTGTTTCCAGACTCGGCTGTGGGCGTGTCGAGAGCGCAGAAAGACCCGAGCCTTCCGCGGAGCGGACGCGGAGTCGGGGCTGAGTCTTGGGAGTGACCGGAGTGATTCCCTGTTCGCTCTGTTTTTTTTGCAGTGTGTCCTTACTGCTGCCTGTTTCCAGACTCGGCTGTGGGCGTGTCGAGAGCGCAGAAAGACCCGAGCCTTCCGCGGAGCGGACGCGGAGTCGGCGCTGAGTCTTGGGAGTGACCGGAGTGATTCCCTGTTCGCTCTGTTTTTTTTGCAGTGTGTCCTTACTGCTGCCTGTTTCCAGACTCGGCTGTGGGCGTGTCGAGAGCGCAGAAAGACCCGAGCCTTCCGCGGAGTCGGCGCTGAGTCTTGGAAGTGACCGGAGTGATTCCCTGTTCGCTCTGTTTTTTTTGCAGTGTGTCCTTACTGCTGCCTGTTTCCAGACTCGGCTGTGGGCGTGTCGAGAGCGCAGAAAGACCCGAGACTTCCGCGGAGCGGACGCGGAGTCGGCGCTGAGTCTTGGGAGTCTTAGGAGGTTGAGGAGTGCGAGGTCTCGTGCACTCCCTCGAAAAGATGACGAAGGTGGTCCTTTCGCCCAAAACTCGGGCGCAGCGGAGGTTCGAAGCAGCTACAATGGAAATACGAGGCAAGGCTAATATGGCTGCCTGGGCTGAAACTGTAAGCCATGTACTAGAAGACCCAGCTGAACTGTCTTCTAACACATCCAACACAACTCGTGTTTCCACGGAAAAGTCCTCTGCCACTTTTCAACAAGTAAGTGCTAACACGCACGCCTGTGTTCAATTTATCACCCCTGAACCCGCACTTGTAGCTAAAGTGGTGCATCCTATACAGCAGACGTTGTTAAGCCCTTTGTTAAGCCCGATGCCCGATCTGTCTCCCAAGTCCTGTAGAGTATCGTCTGATGTGTCGGATGTGAGCGACACGCCTACAACGCGTGCTACTGAACAGGTGGTTGGAGCAAAGTTGGCAAAGCTGGCCTGTGTGCTGGACGTTTCAGATACGTGTGATGCAAATCCGAAAAACTTCAATGGCAAGACGTTTGTCACTGGTCATTTGCCCACATCGGTGATTGAACATTCCGGTTCCTCTAACCCCTTAAGTATTGACTCTCAAGAGTTGGACATCCCCTATATTATAGCAGAATCGGTTGGCTCGGCGCCATGTGAGTTTCACCGACGGTCGCTGAATGCTGACTCCCTGAACTGTATTACTGAGGGAGTTTCTTGCGAAACAGAGACTACCAAAAAGTCGTTTCAGTGTTGTGATTCGGAGACTCTAGAAATTGCACGATCCTTCACTGGGCCCGTAGATGACGCTCCACAACTGTCTATAGGCTGTGATGATGTTGTGTTTAGTGGACCTTTAGAAAGTTCTGGAGTTCTTCATCAACATAGAGACATAGCGCATATTCACTCCACCACTGATACTGATATAGTTCATGGTAGAGAACGAAGAAACTCGCTAGAAGTGGTAAACAAATTGCTGGCTGATCTCACTCGCATAAACCAACAAAGAACATCTAAGGTCAAAACTGGCAAAAATAACGTTGGTGTCAAAAAGGCTGACTTAGAAAGCGAGTGTTGTCAAACTGCCAGTGGGGATCATTCTCTACTTGAGAAACAAAAGAAGAATGGAGTTGGTTACCTGATGAAACGCACGAGACGTGAGGAAAGCCTCTCACCCAGTTTAAGATGCTCCCAAAATAAGAAAGCTAAAAGGCTTGTGTACAGCATTTCACCTCACTGCACCCTGCCCCTGGAATCTGAGCACGACTCTCTTAACTCGGATGTAGCATCTAGAGACATCTTCGCTGGACATGAGTCTTCAGATTCCTCGCTGATGGAGCGGCCCTACCCTAAAATTAGACGGCCTGTTTATAAAAAGAAAGGCGTGCCTAGCAAAGCAACCATGCCTGAACTTGCAAGGAACTTACCGTCAATGCAAGATTTACAGGCCCTGATAATGTCCTCACTAAACTTATCGATTGCTCCTTTTCTCAAACTATATGAAAGTCTAAATGACACGATCAAAGACTTGTCTGCAGGGGTCTGTAGATTGTCCAATAAATCTGTAAACTTTGGAAAAGAAATGTCTGAAACCAGGAACATGGTGGAAGAGATGATTAGGAAGACTAATATAACAGAGGCCGCACTCTTAAATCAAGTCACAAATGCTAACATTGATAAAAAATTACTGGCAGAGGTTGCTAAAGAGGCCTTGAAAATATTTCACAAAAAAAAAGAATGCGAAGAGCAATTAAAGTATCCTTATTGCCATAAGTGTCAAACGCAAAAAACTGTAAGTGATGTACAGATGTCAACAGTAGATACCTCTGACCAACAGACGCATGTTAAGTCGATTGTGCTCGAGGACCATTCTATTGCCTGCTTGGATGAATATAATGACTGTTGTGCGGCCGCTACAAAAACTCCTACTTCAATTAATAGTGAAGTAATGAGTCTGAAGTCTGGCTTTGCTAAAGCAATTCTAGAGGCCCATGACGTGTCTAATTTAGCCCTACAAGATCCACAAAGACCATCTACATCGAAGGAAGTCATCGCTCAAAAGCAGCAATTCTTCGCCCCATCTCAGGCTATGAAGAACAGCGAGGCTGAACCCACTGGGATATTTGCTATTTTTAAACCCGCTGGTGACTTACAAAAGACGAGCAAAGCCAACAGCTCTGCAAATGAGACCCTTGGAATGAAGACTAAAAATCAACCAAAAAAGAAAGCTAAGAGACGTAACATTAACTCGCTTAAGTTTTTGAGAAACCTTAAAAGTTTGGATATAAGGGTGAACGGTGTGTCCACAAACGTAGTTCCAACAGCTTGCAACCAAACTGAAAAAAGCAGTTTAAATACAGCCAAGGCCTTAAATGTCTCTTATACCCGTACTAGTGACATATCTGACACTCTGATAAATGTCTCAACCTATGAGGACGAAGATTCGTGCAACAACGCAATGATAAATGATCACGAACGGTCATTGGCTGTGCTTCAAGTATCAACAGCAGAAGAGATTTTACCACCATTGGCCACTCATGCGGGCCACTCAGTTGTATTGGTACAATCACTGAACAACTTACAGTCGATGGCCGATCAGGCCATAGGCGATTGTAAGCGGTCCCCCATGATGTCTTCTAATGTACACAATAATGAAACGATACTTCCTGACGATACGCGGATGTCATCTAGAACATGCCAAGTGATCTCTTTAACATCTAATTTACCACCTGGAAAGGAAGCGGTAAATTTGGAACTTATAACGCTTGAGGACAAAAGAAAGCTACTCGAAGCAAGGATGAAAGCATCTATGGCCTTACCGACTAGCAAAGATGCTAGCAGAGACTGGAACGAGCAGGTGAAGTTGCTGACGACTAGTGAGACGGTGTTCCGTGACTTTGCTGGAGTTTCTCGTGACCCTGGAAGGATCCCCAGAGGACCGGTCCTTAGCCCTTGGGCTAAGCCTCAACAAGTGACACAGAAACTGCCGAAGAAGAAGTCAAACGTTGATAATGGAAGAGAACTTTATTCAGCGAATCAAGAGTCTCATACTCTGCAACGTTTGTTACTCGAGCGTATCGAATCTTCGGACGATCTAATCCTAAATCGGCACAATGTTCTCTGGCTGTGTCACTTGATTCCTAGCCTAAGAGCAATTGAATCTGACGATCTCAGAATTGTTGAATTCTATGACGAGAACAAAAACGACGCTGTCATCTTACATCTTCAATCAAAACTGATTGCTGAAGCCATGCTAGAGGCTGGGCCTGTTCTAATGTCCTTGGGGTTTGATATATCAAGAGCTGATGGCTGCCTGCAATTACCAATACACAAAAGAGATCCTGGTGTCACTGTAGACGGGAAGAGTCGAAACCACTCTCAGCAGCTCGAATCACGACCATCCGCTGCACTGATTCGGAGCCCAGTACCGAAGTCTACCTCTGTGGCTAAACCATCTAAACTTATGCAAACAGGAGAGTGTATACGAATCACCGTGAACGGACCCTTACGCAGTCATAAGACCCTCGCGGAAAGTACAAGTGATCCTTCTTTAATTCCAGCAGATTCTGATTGGTCTTGGCTTGCAGGTTTGTTAAATAAGAGCGATAACAAATAACGCCAGAAGTCTGAGACGCAAAATGTCTGTCGACTGGCCTCTTGGAACACTAGAGGTTTTAGCCATTTGTTTCAAACACCATGGGCAACCAACTTGGACCTGTTGTGCCTTCAAGAAACTTGGCTATCCTCCAGCCCTCTCTTAGAAGGATTTGAAATTGCTTGTAACCCGGCTATTCACCAAGCTAAAGGAAGACCTATGTCGGGCTTACTGACAGCAGTGAGAAAGGCGGTGGGTTTTAGGATTGTACACTCTCAGAACCTGTCTCCATTTATTCAACTGTCAACTATTGCCTTACTCCAACCTAATGGAAAGAACGTTGATCGCCTACATATTCTTAATGTCTATTGGAACCATCGAAATAAACTTGCAACAACTTTTCTAGACACTGTGACTACTGTGATAGACGACCTCCTTGGGAAAGAAGCTTCGCTGAACTTGATTGTTTGTGGTGATCTGAACTTGGACTGTGTGAAAGAGAAATCCCAACTTGAGCCTAAAGCAGTGCAATGGTGCGATGAAATGGATCTTCGTGCTTTACACATGCTAAACGGTAACACCACAGCCTACGTGGAGAAGAGACGCATTAACATCAGTACTTGACTACATGTTTGTAACTGAAAATCTTCACAAGAGAGTTCTGCATTTTAATGTCCAAAAAATGGTCCATAGTGATCATGAAATGGTACAACTAACCCTCCAGAAAAAATGCGCCTGTCCGCAGCAAGTATGGTCGCACACGGTAAAAACAGGCTCAGGTAGGATTCGACTCCATTTATCAGAACCAGAAGTAGAGGCAATAACAACAAAATTTATAGAAAATACTGAGGGTCTCGAATACGAACACTTATTAGTTCAATTTGAAGAGAGAAGATCCAAACTGAGTCATGTTCAACTACATCGAAAACACAAATTCGACCTTTGTGTGCTACAGCAGAAACGTCTGATGAGACAGGAATTAAGGAAAACCAAAACCATCCTCAATATAAATGTGAAACAAATCTGTAGAGCGATCAAACAGAAATATAAACATTGGCTTAAGTCTCATGAGGCCACCAGATTACAAAATGATTCTGAGATGATGATGGGAAAAATGGAAGGGCGTAACTCAGCAGAATTCTGGAGCATAATAAACAACAGTGCATCCTCACAATATGCCTTACAGGCTAACGCTGTTAGTGAACAAGCCTGGGTTGCATTCTACTCTACTTTATTCACCAAAGACGATCTAGTAAGAGCTAATATATTCCTGCCCGAATCTAAGTGGGATTTGCAATTTGAAAGAGATGAAATTCTCTTAATTATTAAGGGCTTGAGTGAATCCAGAGTGCCGGGCCCAGATGGACTAACTAATTACACGATCAAACGCAATCCAGAACTATGGGCAGATTTCTGTGCCACTCTGTTCAACCGCGTTGCAAAAAATGGATCTACTCCCAATTCATGGAAAAGTGCTATCGTGGTTCCCATCTTTAAAAAAGGAGATCGAACCAACCCTAAAAACTATCGTCCGATAGCATTACTTGATGTTGTAGGGAAGATTTATGCAACCTTGCTTCAACGCAAATTGGTGAAGTGGGCAGAAGAATCTAAGCACATTGATCCGAGACAAGCGGGCTTTGTAAGAGGAGTAGGTTGTGGCCTCAATCTATTACTACTAAACCTCCTAAAGATGGAAGCTCTCAGAACCAAAACAAAAATCTATTTGGCTCTGATCGACCTCACGCAGGCATTTGATAGTATCAATAGAGAGAGGATGTGGGATAAACTGAGCAAATGGGGCTGCCCACCTAGCTTACTGAGTGCAATTCAGGAACTACACTCTGAGACGTCTATCAGAGTTCGGTTGGACCTGAAAGGCACCTTGTCTGCAAAAATCAAAACATGTAGGGGAGTGAAGCAGGGCTGCCCCTTGGCAGCAACAATATTCAATTTGTTTATATCAGATATGACTGAGATCTTTTGTGGTAACAACATGTTCCCCCCAAAAATTCAGGGAGTACCTATCAACTACCTGTTATACGCTGACGACCTGGTCCTAATAGATCAGACGCCTATAGGTCTTCAGCGAAAAATGAACCTGATAAATACCTATATAACATCAAACGGCTTGCAAATTAATAGACTAAAAACCGAAAATTTGATATTAGGAACCCTTGGCAAGGGGTTGAAAGAGCATTGGTACATTGCCGACGAATGTATCAAAATTGTAAAATCCGTGAAATATCTGGGGATGACTAT
Source organism: Ambystoma mexicanum (assembly GCF_040938575.1). Lineage (NCBI taxonomy): Eukaryota > Metazoa > Chordata > Amphibia > Caudata > Ambystomatidae > Ambystoma > Ambystoma mexicanum. The sequence continues at coordinate 1,263,747,476 of NC_090934.1, read as the reverse complement.
CAGTGCGAGCAGAAATGACGCTCGTTGGACGGAAGTGGCAAAAAGCAAATGTCGGCAATTAGCAAATCAAGCATGCTTAATTAACAACAAATACGGCAAATTTTCATTGAAGCCGACTATCCTATTTTTTCAACAGAAAGTGGTCCCGAGCCTGATCTACGGAGGAGAAAACGCCTTTGGTTGTTCTAATGATTTATGGAACTCTTTAGAAAACATCTTCTGGTCTCGTGTACTACACCTACCGAGGGGAATAGCAACTGTTTGTATACGGTACGAGCTTGGCTTAATTTCAATACATGCTAGAGTAATGTGGAATCTGCTAAGCCTATACCGTAAAACGATGCTAAAGACTCCGACACCCCAATTCCAAATTATGCATAGACCAGACAGTGCGAAAGAGTATACAATACTCGCAAAGTGGAATCAGCTTTGTCAAGACCTGCTAGGCGAGTATGATATTACTTCTGCCTTGCTAGTGGAAAACCCAGATGCAGCAAAGATGAAGATTTGGCGGTTAGATTGGATCAAGACCTGTGAGCAAAGAACAAAATGTAAGCTAATGCAGGAAGTCCCAGGTGAAGCGAAAGCCTTCAATCAACGCCACTCTTATCTAACCCATCTGCCAAATCAGCATGCCAGAGCCTTGTACATGAGATTCAGATTAAACGCTCTAAATACAAAAGAGCGATTAGGCTCCTGGCCTAAGTATGCAAATATTGATCGAAGGTGTCGTTTCTGTAATTTTGATATGGAATCTCTAAAGCACTTGATCATGTCATGCCCGAGCCTTGGGAAAGAACGAGGACGGCTTTTTTCACCGATTATTCATAATATTAGTTCAAGGAGTTTGGAAAACTGGTGGGAAATGTTCTTTGAAGCCTCCAACCGAACTGTACTGTTCAATTTGATAACCTTCCTCCAGGTCATAAAAACAAGATTGGATTTGAAGGAACCAATTGAAGTGCCTGGAGTCGAATGAGCCCCTGTAGTCAAAACGTCAAGACTCAGGCCATTTGTTTTACTGTGTACAGAACGGCGGCGAGAGAAATGGATTTTAAAAGGATATGTGGTTGATTGGACATGATTTGTCTGTCAAAAATTTTTTTTTTAAAGGTTGAATAAACCGTATAAAAATAATACTGGCAAAAACATAATCAAGCCGAACTTAAAATGAGGCCTTTAGTTTAATGCAAACACGCACCATCACAACATCACTCTCCTGGCATTTTATACTCACTAGTATGCCATAGAAAAGAGACTAATAGCACCAATACAACAACCTTATTAAAGATTATAGCATCACTCAACCCACCCTTTGTACAAAGAAGGAATCTACAATTTTTCTAACATATAACGTGAACTATTTGGCCACACAGTTTTAGCCATAGAATTTTTAGCACAAAAAAAGTTTTCACCCTAAAAAATATTGTTATTGCGCAGACAGATTTATACAAAAAGTAGCTGATTTGTAAAAAGAAAAAAAGGCAAAACAATCCCAGAGAAAGTATACTACAAAAATTACACCACTGCTGCATGTGACCCAGTCAGAGATGAAGGGAAGGCACTTGTTGACACAAGGTATGTAGATGTCAAGGTATAATGCCATTCCGAACTTTCCAAGAACCAGAATGCAGCTATGGGAGTTTGGTGGTATCTCAGCAGTAAATCCGCCGATATACCACCAAATCGAATTACTGTTACTGCCACCTGGTTCAGTGGTATTATCATTGGATTACATGTGGTAGTAGGCGGTGTTAGTCCCCGTTAATTGGACTCCATTGGACTCCATTGCACTACATGGGGATTTTGGCAGAATTACTGCTGCCCGAAATTCGGCCGGCAGTTATTCAGCTGAAATTGCTGCTTTTTTGGGTGGAAAGGTGGTGGATTTACCTCCAGCTCTTAGCTGCAGGTGAATTATCCACTTTTCCGCCAATCTCGTTGTATGGTGGTGTAGTAATGCGGCCATAACAGAGGGGTAATTATGTTACCGCCAATTTTTACCACACCACCATACTCACAACAAGGCTGTCTTACAAGTCTGCCTTCCCCATTGACAAACAGGCCTTGTAATGGCCTGGAGGGCTTGCCATTTGCCCCTCCTCCAGACTCCATTAGATACCTGCATTGATGGCCACTAACACTTACAGTGATAATGGTTTGACTTTACTCAACAGAGCCAAGCAACAGCTGGCTATATGGGTGGGATTCTCCATAGCATAGGAAGGTCTCTTAGATTAAGATGGCTTTTCTGCTATATTACCATTGTGTTTGTGCAGCACTGAGTGCATACATTGTCACTTTATTCATTTGTGGGTTCAAGAATGCCAGGGTACTTATATGATCTCAAAGAACAGAGTAAACGCACGGTTGGCTGTTTTGTACATAAATGATTTGAGAGGAACCTAGAAAACGGTATGCAACATTTAATTTATGAAAAAAAACACAATTTGATTTAACAAAACATAGCAAGGAGGGCGACCAGGACCCTAAGTGCCTGACAGTGGCATTTAACACCTATTGTGATTGGTGTGGCGAGTGTTCGTATAGTCCAATTGTATCCTGAATAACTATTACAGCATCTCCTCTAATGGTGTTGCTGTTGTTATTCAACACCTACAGGTAATTGTTGATATTGTTGACACATACAGATGTTGTTAATATTGCCAAGACATTTACAGATCTTGGCAATATCCCCTTTCCGACACGTGTTTCGGCGTATAATGAGTGGATGGACCCACTATGACACTTTATAATGCATCTACTCTACTATGTGTTCTCACATTGGTTAAACAGGGGTCACACCCCTCCACGTCTTCATCAGAGCATGGATGTTGATGAGTTTGTGTGTGTCACGTGAGGATGGCGTCGTGTTGTTGAAAAGGTCCCTTTAACAGAAGACTAGTCTCATTATGAAATGAACGCACTATGTTATAAATAATAATACATGTGTGTGTTGTGATGTGGTTATTCCTATTGCCAGCTGTGAATCTATTGTGTATAGTTATTCATTTCTAATTGTGCAACTTTCCCATTAAACATAGCTACGTAAAGCCAATAGCTCACCTGTGTACTTTGTTTTAATGAAGCCCCTATTGCCCTGCTTTCATGGTGGTGAGCCCCCCCGCGTGCAACCAATAGCGTGTGTCTTGTAGTAAAGTGACTTAGTGGTGTGTTATTATTAAAAAAAAAGGCATCATTAGATCAAAGATGAACTTCAGCCCATTGAATGATGCAAAAAACCTGAATACACAAACAACCTTACTTGCTCTATTGAATAATGGGCTTCCCAATATGAAAAAGGATTTTGAAACCTGCACAACAAAAAAGGTACGGATCAGTCATTTCAGAAGAAAAAGATTGTGATCAAAATGCTGTGTGCTCAGATGGAAAAGGGGTAATGCATGATAACTCGAAGGCACGAAGACGGCAGAGTAATGTAATGTAATGCCTCATTTATATATCACCTTTCACCTTTAGTATGGTCACACCATGCTGGAGGTTGAACGCCCTTGGTGCGCCAAAGTCCAAGGTATGGGAAATTCAAGGGGGTGCCAGTATGCGTGTGTGCATTTTAGCCAATACGAGGATATAAAGGGTGGGCAAGTCCCTGCTAGCCACCCATGTCTAGTTGGAGGAGAATAGTAGTTTGGGGAGGTAGTCTAGAGAGGGTATGCAAGAGGACAGTCGTTATGTGTGTAGCTACAGTTCAAATGTTGTCGTGACAGGTAGCTGTATTCTTATGGCAGGGGTGTTGTGTGAGGTGTTTTACAGTAGTGTATGATAGCAGATGCGTGTGGGTCAGTGGGCGTGGCTTCGGCTAAATTTCATAAGCATAGAGTGTAATATGTTGAGTATATGAGCTGCACCCTAAGGAAGCCTTAGATTCCCTATCTTCACCCTACTCCAGGATTACCTGGATTTAATGCAATGGCTACATTCTACCCGCATCCAGATGTAACACAATGGCTACCCTCAACATGCACCTTGATTGAAATACAATTGTTTCCTTCTGCATACAACTAGATTTTAAATATTGCCTACATTCTACAATTCACCCAGATTCAATACACAGGCTACATTCTGCCTTTAACTAGACTCAGTACAATGGCTACATTCAGCTAGAATCTATGGAAAGGGTGCATTCTATATTCATATGGATTCAATGCACTGGCTACATTCCACATTCGCCTGGAATCAAGGCAATGCTACATTCTATATCTACTTAGGTTTCATGCCTGGGCTGCATTCAAAGGAGGCTGCCTATTATCATTCACCTAGATGGAATATATGGCTCGACATAGATATTCACCCAGATGTAATGTAGGGTTTGGCTAGATACTAAGTGAACGTTGTCTCTTACCTGGAAGGTGCTGGTGGCTGGACTTGTGACCTGCTTAGGGCTCCCACCTGTGAACAGGTCAAACTGGGTATGGGAGCAGCCTCCGGGAGCCACCCATGCCTTTGGCCCCCAGCAAACTGTCCTGATGAGGCTGCACTGAGCGAATCGCTGGAATGAGTCTCTTCTGGGACCAAGGAGAGCAGGCATTGTGTCGTGCCCAGGAGACCTTGTGTAGGCATGAGTGGTTCACTGTAGGAGGAACTCCCAGGGCTCGTTATAATTGGCACGGCTGCCTATTTTACTCCCTAAAATCTGCCCAATACTTCCAAAAAGAGAGCGCATTCTTCCACAAAGAGAACTTCTGCTTTAGGGCTTCTTGATATGGCAATGGCCTATAGGATAAAAAGGTCTCTTTTCATTTATAGGAATTGCTGAATACAAAGGATGTTTGGATTATTTTAAAAAAACTATACAAAAATAGTTTTTCTTGGCCAAAAATAAAGCAGTCCAAAATGGTAACCACATTTGTACTCCATGAAAAATACTTTTACTCTCAACTTTCCAAAAGAGGGAGTAAAATACTTTAATAAAAATACTAATCAAGGAACCCTTTGAATTGCTAATATAGGCCTTGAGCCCTGCCGGCACCACGGCTGTATGAATGATTGCAAGAATATTGCAAGAGCCCACATTACTGATCTCAAATCTGAATTGAAGTAGAAGATGATTAGCTTGAATGGAAGAAAGATGGACATTTGTTTTCATTATCTTTTTTTACTATGCAAGTGCCCATACAAATATGACACCTTTGTTAAAATTCGATGCATTGCATTGCAGGAGAACCCAGAGGGATCTACGCATTTAGACATCTAGGACTCAATTAGGACTTTGCAGCTAACAGTTATTAGCGTAACTTCAGTGTAAGGTTGAGAGAACGGTGAGAATCCACCCAGTTATCCCCTAAATGCATCAGTGTAAACTGTTATGAGCATGAATTTGAAGAGAGCTATATGTACCGTGCAAATAACAATTTGACAATTGAACAAGGACAGCTCAAATAACGATGGCCACGGTAGCCAAAACTAAAAAACGGGAGCGATTGTTATATACTTTGTACAAGAGAGGTTAGCTTTGTGGAGCAGGTAACATCCAGGTTGGTTGTAGCCATTGATTTCTTAGGACCACTTTGGAGTTGCTCAAGACTATCGGTCACATTAAAATTCCTGATTTCCAAACCATTGACTGGAATGGCGGTTTACATTAAAAAAAAAGCAAACCCTTCTGCCTTGTGTTACACCCAAGGTGTGAAGTTCCGATTGTGACCCCCAAGGTCCTCCTGGATTGGGCGGAAATCCACCCAATAGCAGGTGTAAGAAAGGAGGCTTGTAAGACCATCACTCACAATGATACTGGGAAGGAAACAAAGATAGAGTGTGGTGACACGAAAGCAGAGCTCAACCATCCTGGCATTAGGACGGGAATACAGAGGCTTTCCGGGAGTTGCTATGCACCTGAAAGGAAGCAAACATAATGTTTTATACGACTAATAAAGGGGTGCCTTTACTGAATGGGTGCCATTAAGGGTACCTAAATTTGCTTGGAGGAGCAGGGCATGGATGTATGCACTGGGCAATCCTACAAGGGAATGAGTGTGACTGTGTGTCTAACGAGCTACGTGATAAGAAAGCCCCTTCTATGAGAGACCCCTTCCTCAGCGCCCAGAATATGGAAGGGCTGTAGAGGATGGAAGGGGTGTCTACTGTTGATCAATGCAAAGACTACGTAGTAAGATGGCAATAAAGTCTGTAATTAATATTTGATTGTCTCTGGTGTGGGAAGGGAGGGGGGGTGTTCTAACAAGTGCTAGGCTTTCTAGTTAAAAGTATTAGAATATATGTAACTAGTGTTAAAGCCCGTGTTCAGGAGCCAAAGTGCGTGAGGAGAGGAATTTTCAGAGTGTTCATGTTCATTCTGGCTTTATATATTTCCGACAGCTCCTGCAAGCAGCGATAACAGGAGAAAAGGGCAGTCTCTATTGCGCGTAACTGCATCGGACAAAGATACACCAGGCCTTCTATTATATTGTATGACGATTGACATAGGGCTTCATGCTGGATTCCTCCAGCTTCTAAGTGCTGTAACAATCTGTTGCTATTATTACCCACTCTTACTACTCATGGTCAGGGAAAGTGGGTGAAGGGATGAGTAGACCCCAATAGGCCTCATGGTGCAGAGGTTCTTGTTCTGAAAGTGATGATGTGGTGCCTCTTCCCGGGCCTGATGTTCTTGGGTGCTCTAATGTTTGGGGTAGACATTTCACTTGTGAGTCAAGTTGCAGTGTTGAATCTTTTGTTTTCAATCTCAGTTACTGAGTGAGACTGAGGCGGAGACTGAGAGTTTTGTTGGTTATGGTGCTGGCGGTAAAAAGGCTACACATATATAGAGAGTCTAGGGGGATAGAGCTGTTCAAGGCTGGGGTAAACCTGAGAATCATGAAATGCATGTAGACACTCAGCTATAGACAGGGGTGAATGCAACACCGCCATTCTATAGTCTCTGTTGGATAGACTTTAACTTTTACTCAGTGACAAACTAATTCTCAGCCAAAAATACCTCATGCATTTCTTAAGAGATGTCTACACGTGGGCAAGAGGAAAGAACAGTTATTGTATGGTATTTTTGGTTCTTTGGGAAATAAATTGCACAATGGTGGCTGGGTAGTCACTGCTACATGGGACGTCCAGGACGATAACTGGCACACTCATAAAATAACCTTAGTCGCCTTCCACAGAACAGCTGCGGATAAGGAGACCACCTTCTCCGACCAAAGACCAATAGCCTGAAACTCAAGCTGATACAGATCTTTCATTTAATGGCCCGACTGATCCGCCCCACCCACCCCAAAACTAGCTCACTGAAGGCCACCCTATCCCAACACAGGCCCAGCTCTACCAAGTAAAAAGACACCCATCTCATGACCTCCATGCAGAATTCACCTCTAGATGTCAAGCAACCGCTCAGCTTGATGATCCTGGTGAATTGACCTCTATCTCTAAGTCAACCCATCATCTCACTGAACAGGTCTCACTGTTTCCTGTTCTAATGGAAGCCATCACATTCAGAAAATTCCAGCAGATCTGGCATCTGTTTCTATGTGAACCAATCCCATCACTCAGAATCCACAGCTGCTCTAGCCTCTAGTCCTAAGTGAACCAATCCCATCTCCCAGAAAACACAGTATTCTCTTTCCTACCAGTCTATGGAAACACTGTAATGTTTCCATGGACTGGTAGGAAAGAGAATATTTTGGTGATTCTAAAAGAGACGCATGCAATGAGACACATACTGCATATAAATCAAGTGACTGAAGGTGTACTTGGATAAGGCAGTTTTGGTTAATCAGGAACTGGTCTGGCTGGCTGGTTTCTAGCTGCTTTTAAACTATTACCTTTCAGAAGCTGCTCAGAAAGCACAGAGTCCAAAAACATCCTAGGGTGATATGGTTTGGGTGAGTATGGACAGGTAGTGGGTGGGAATGGCCATAAGCACTAGCACAACCAGGAGTGCATAATACATTGGTAAATAACCCAAAACCAACTACAGGCTGCATGTCCCTCCTCACATCTATTCTCTCTCCTACCTTCACTTCCAATGACAATTGTTTTGGTGTATAGGCAGTGCTTTCAACACCCCCTAAAAACTAAAAAGCAGCAAGACGATTGCCTAATCTGCTAGGAGGCATAACAGCAAACATCAACATTGTATTGACTACGCTCAAAACGTGTAATTGCAAATAGGTCGTTGAATCTTCCTCTGAGGATTCATTGTACAATTGTGTAGAATACCATCACACTCCTTTATATTTTGCGAGGATTCATTGTACAATTGTGTAGAATACCATCACACTCCTTTATATTTTGCGAGGATTCATTGTACAATTGTGTAGAATACCATCACACTCCTTTATATTTTGCATGTGCCCATGATCACAATTGCTCCCCTTTGCTATTGATTTTATAAAAAATGTATTTGCTTGCGTCCCATGAACGTGCAACGTGCTTTGAATCTCCAATAAGACTCTTAAAGCCTGGTTGTAGGTTTTCTTTCATTTTCTCAATATCTTGTATCACATTGTGTTCAAATGTCATGGATTGTAGGGGAGTCACAGGAAGATAACAATTTGAAGGTACCCTTAAGTCAGTGATATTATCAGACACATGTTCTTCCTTCGCTGCAAAAATATTTTCTATCACATATTTCTTAGAAAAGTATTGAACTCTATTCTGACCTCAAAAGGGATGTAATTTTGCATCATCACAAACCACACTCCTTTTTCAAGGACAAAGGATTTTTCGGGGAGTACACATTTTGAGATTCATCACAATCTTTGTCTGCTTTTAGTGGTGTGGGGTGAGTGTCTCATCCAGTGAAGGTTGTCTCCCTGTCCTAAACCATTCCATGATAACCTGGTTCTTCTAAAGATCCCTATTCCTCTACTCCTTGTTGCAGATACATTTGATCCTCATCTTACTCGCTGGACTGATGTGCCCTCTTGTAATCAGCCGTCTTGGTCGAACCACTCATGCTATATGAATTTCCTCCAAAACTCACCAGTCCTCTGCCCTGATAATTATTCTCCCTCTACTGGATCTTTGCAATGAAGTCATCAGTGACCTACAGGAACTTTCGTTTGTGCCTAAACTCGACTGTTTGTTTTTTTAGTTAATTGTTTTATCTTCTACAGCCTAGTCAGTAAATTCCTGGATGCCTGAATGAATTTCTTGAGGGTAAACATTTCCCCATGAGGTATTCCAACAATAATACACTCAGTAGTTCAGACCCCACACAATGTTTCTTTACTTCCTTTAGTTCATCCCAATTACAGAGACCTCGTCTGGGAACTTCAGCTTATACAAGTATGAAGTTTGTAGCAAACAATTTCTCTGAGTATGGCTCTGAATATGTTATGCAACTTTCCTCTGACATTTGTATTACAGCAAGAGACTCTTAAGGCCTGGTTCGCAGAAGCGTTTCATAATGGCAAAACCCCATTGGAAAACGTTCTGTGAATTAGCCCTTTAATAGGTAATAACGAATCTACTGCTGTTGCAACACTCTGCAATGGCCATCTTTCATTGAGAACTTTGTAAACACTTACATCTATGCAGCTCCTTACTAATTACTTAAAACCTGCGGAAAGAACTTGGAATTTCGATGTTCTTATTGTTATGGGACACCTTGGTCAAGATGAAAAACCAGGAAACATGCTAATAAAGTATTCAATCCACCATGGACCTGTTTCTACACCATCAAACACTAATCACCATTTGCAATGTTTTGTTGGATTGTAATGTTTCGATATTGCCTTTAATCTTGAAAGCATAACAAATAATACATTAACACCAAAACATTGAAAAGGGAACTGTCTTTATTGTACAGGGCATACTACTTTATACATGGCTTTATCAACCCAAGATGGATAGTTCTCAAGGCTGCCAGACAACCTCATACCTAGTTTCAGCCTTATTAGGGGTCATCAGTGCAGTATAGCCTTGAAAGCCTTCTTCTTGGTATTGCCCCAAAGGACTGGAGCCGGCGATTTCAAACTGCATAGATTATGCTTGCCTTAAAACACTCAAATCAGCTGAGCACATACATACTGATGGACAAACCCTTTTTTCATACAGAACAAATCAAGTAGCCCCAAAACATCCACCCCAATGCCACTCATCCTGGCTTTAAGCAACTCCCTCGGCACACTATACTTTATGCATCCCAGCATATAGTGAACCACTGTCTCTGGGCTTCCGCAACCCTCACAAACTGCAGAGGCAGCTCTACCCATCAGAAAGGTCCAGCCTGTCAATCCGGCATGACCCACTTTGAGACGATTCAAGATTGTCTCCTCCCCCTGTGCCAACTCTGCACACACCTCAATATCTGAACCTGGGCCAACATGTGCACTGCATACAATTGCTGCCCCTTCCTGCTCTTATCCCATCGACTTTGCCACTCTCCTTTAATGCCATCTTGCACCACCACTTGCATTTCAGCCACATTTAAGAGGACCTCTACATCCACCACCCCCTCTTTGTGTCCTCATACACTGCCCTGTCCACCAACTCATTACCCAAAACCCCACAATGACTGGGAATCCATGCCAACTCAATCACCACCCCCCACCCCCACTATGCATTTCTCCAACCGCTGTCTTATATACATGACTGTATCCTTACTATCACCATTCCTTTACAATTGGTTACGAATTCTGCAGTACATTGATATAATTGTCAGGATGCTTCACTTTGGGTTGTTGCTTTTCTCTTGACAACCACCCTTCTGCTACTATTACCATGTGGACAGACTCCTTTGATCCACAGTATGCCACTACTTCAACCAACTTCAATGTGACATCCTCTGACAGTTCTATACACCGCCACATTTCAGGTACTTCTGCGTCAACTTTATACTTCAAAATGATTAGGCAAATAAAGACAGGACACTTCGACCTCTGCAGGTAGAGAGAAGGCACTCTTATTTCCTATGCTCCAAGAAAAGGGAAGCCTCTTTGCCTTTTCTGTCTGCTTCCTGTCACAAGTATAACCTGCTTCTTCACCAAGAGTGATTTTCTCTCAACTTCAGCAGTCTTCAGCATTACAGATTATCCTCTTAATCATCTTTACAAGCACCCAGCTCCCTTCCCCAGCTTTGTTCACACCTTCTTGTCTCCAGTAACGACCCAGAAGCTGTAGTGCCACTTTTCCAGATTCAGGTTACAATCCCACACTTGTATCAGAGGACACTAGACCTTTAACAACCTCACAGATCAGGTGGACAGATCTAAACAGGACTTTTTTCACCATGGAAAAGATTAGCCTCTTGGCTTGGGTACAGCTCGTTCTTCTTATCAATACAACAACATCTGGAATTAAAGAATATTTGTTCTGAATACTTCAAGGTTCAGTCTTCGAAGCAAAAACACATGTAGGAACACACGACCACCCTTTAAGATAGATCTTTAACCTTAAAGCGTTGCAAATAATTGTCTTCCCATGTAATATCACAGAGATGATTTCAAACTCCTTACGGGAACAACAATTGGCCACATGTGACCTTCCTTTGATGTTGTATTCACATGTAACCTTTGTCAAAGTCAATGTTATTTTTTCAGAATGGGTTTTAGCGAGCGTTCCCTTTTAATTAGAGACACACTTAGATGCAGACAGTAAAATCTTTGTGGGCCTGATCTTGAGTGAAATGGAGGTATGGGTCAAATCTAAAGGTATTATTCCCAAGCAGCCAACGGGGGTCAGAAGAGGATTGTCAGCAGCCTTGAACGCACTTGTTCTAAACTGTATTAGTTTACCATCTACTATGAAGGGTAGCCCCCAATGTTTGGGGCATGGATTGACCTGTCCCAGGCTTTTGACACTGTCAATAGAAATCTCTTATGGCGAAAGTGGAACAGCTGGGGAGCCCCCTCCAATCTTCTGTCCATTGTTATTGAGCTTCATGAGAATTCTTTGATGCGTGTTAGGCTCTATAGCGCGGGCTCACTGTCGACTCTGATTGGGGTCGAGAGAGGTGTCAGGCAGGGCTGCTTGATTGCATCTTTCCTCTTCATTCTTTTTATGTCAGATCTATGTGAATGGCTTCAAGGTGTAGGACTTATTATTCCAAAGATTGGTGAAACAAAACTTAACTGGTTGGCCTATGCCAACGATGTAGTGGTTTTAGAACACTCACAAGTCGGGCTGCAACGACTATTATCAGCTATCAGCATTTGCTGATTATGCCCGGACTAACGACCTAAAAATGTATCCTGAAAAATCAAAGGTGCTGGTGTTTAAACATCCAAATAAGATACTTAAGTCTTATAGTTGGTCAATGGATAATCGGCAAGTCAAACTGGTTACTGAGTTAACCTATTTGGGGGTAGTGATCAGAGCCTTTCCAACAATTAGTCATCTTCTGATTTTGGATCATAAGGTAATTAGTTTGGGAGCCCAGATGAAAAGAAACTGCTCCAAACTGTGTACATTTTCCATCCAACCCTTAGGGAGGTTTTACATAGGAAAAGTGGCCCCTGTAATTCTTTATGGCTTGGAGTTGAATCCCTTATCTATGAAAATTGATTGGGATAAATTGGAGGCAAAGGTTTGGAAGAGGACTTTAAATCTGCCCAATTGTGTCCCCATCGCGTGTTTAAGATATGAGTTGGGCTTGTCCTCTTTGTTGGCCATAATGGAGTGGAGATGGATATCGATGTTTAGGTTAATCCTTGTCCATCCAAAGGGCTCGCTATATGAGGACGTAGCATTACTGCTGAAAAAAGCTGACAATACCTTTCTAAATGCGCTTATTCTAAAGTGTGGTGAAATCCTGGTGAATTCAGATTGCTCTACTGATCTTCTTATCCAGGATCCGGAGAAAGTCAAAATGCGTTTGAAACAATGGGTCTGGATTCAGACGATTAATCGAATTAGGATGGCAAAGTTATCATCATCACATATGCGCTTTGACAAACCCAGAACCCGGCTCCCTCATTATCTGAATAAGTTTCCTTATCCAGGGGTGAGAGTTGAGTTTCTGAGATTAAGATTGAATCTGTGTTTAACCTTGGAGGTTCGCTCAATCCGAAACAATGAGGATTTCCACTCTTCCATTTGTGACAGGTGCAATATTAATGAAAGGCAGTCATTGAAACATCTATTTACGCACTGTCCAGGAACGTGGCCATTGAGACTGGCAAGATTTAAGAGATTTGTTCACGATCCTGGTTGGTTGAATTCTGATATCTTTTGGGACAGACTGTTGTCAGGCAATGAAACACTCCTGACGTTTGAAGTAGTTGCTCTATTAACAGACTTGTTGAGGGGGGGCGAGGGGCTCCCTCTGTTGAGGTTTTGATTGTTTGAGTTTATTTCCTTGATATTTCAATCTGTCTTATTTTTTTTAAAAAAAATCTTTTGATTATTGTGTTTAAAAAAAAAAATGTTTCTTGTGTGGATAAAATAAATTAGAGACACAGGACCACTCCGACAACAGTAAACTGCTGAACAATGGAAATAATGTGCTTTTCCTCATAGGTGAACACTAGGGCTTTCACTATCAGTGCGCGCGTTACATTTCCATTGTTGAAAAGGATTTCCACGACTACTAACAATTTATACTCTTTTAAACCTACGTGAGATACTTTCAAGTGGAAATGGCCCAAAATGTCACCTTCACAATTGCGATGACCGAAATGCTGGCCTTTTTTTTTTAAACACCCCCTTTACACCACATATATATATGTGGGGGGAAATGGGATATTATACTAATATTGGGGATTCAGGGGGGTCTCCCCCTGCATATCTATGTTGTGTAAAGGGGGTTTAATTTAAAAACAAAAACAAAAAAAGTCTGCATTTTCGGCCATCGCATTAAAGTGTCCAACGTAACTAAAACTCTTGGTATCTATCTGGACTCAACACTCTCTCTTACCAGACAAACCAATGCGGTGGCATCTGCTTCGGTTTATACATGTAAACTTATCACAGCCCGCAGACTGTTTCTGACAACCGAAAACTGTATCATCCTTGCCAGAACCTTAATCATGGCAAAAATTGACTATTGCAATGCCTTATATCTAGGGACTAGCCAAAGAAACATTGACAAGCTACAAGTCACCCCGAATAATGCCAGCAGGGCTTTCCTTAACTTACCCAGGAGATCTCACATCTCTGATACTAGACGTAACCTACACTGGCTCCCTGTTGCGCACATAATCTCTCTCAAAACTTTAGCCTTAGCCTACAAGGCCCAGAACAATCTAGCACCTGACTACCTAGCCAATTGCTTCTTGCGTCACTCTGCCAACAGACCCTTGAGGTCTGCTTATGTGCACACGCTGTCTATCCCCAGCTTCAAGCTGCAGACAGCTTGGGGAGCATGTTTCCCAGTCCTCGCTGCCAAACTTTGGAACACAATACCTACCACACTTATAACAGTACCAAAATCACCTCATTTCTCTCTGAGTGGGCATACCTCTCCTCCTCCCTCCTGGCCTCTACCACTCAACTCTTCCTCTTCGGTGACCTAAATATACATTTAGACTCTCCTTGCTCCTCCTCTGAACTCTTCTGTGACCTCTGCGACTCCCTCTCCCTGTCCATCCTCCCCTCTGGCCCGACTCACTCTGCAGGGCACACACTCGATGTCTTGATCTCCTCTGACCTCCCCCTCTCCATCCCTCTGACCACTCCTCTCTCCTGGAGCGATCACTCCCTCCTCTCATCTCATCTCTCCCTCTCTTCCCCCTAAGCCAAGCCTACCCCAACACTGCCACCTACCTTCTCCGACATCCGGCCCATGAAGGGGGTGTCAGTTGAGGCTTCTGCTGCCACTTTCTCCCCCCCTCCACCTTTGGCTGTCTCACATCCTGACACAGCCCTGTCTCTGCTCTACTCTTCAATTTCTGATACACTTTTCAATTTCTGATACACTTGATGCACTTGCCCCTGTCATGAGGATCCGTTTGAAGTCCAAAGCCAAGTGCAATTCCTGGTATGATTCTGACTTAGCTACACTTAAACGTAAGTGTAGGACAGCGGAGAGGAAATGGAGCACTTCTTGTTCATCATCTGACAAACTGGCCTGTCGCCTGCTACAAAGGCAATACCGACTCTCTGTCCTCACCAAGAAGAGAATCCGGTTGCCAGACATTTGGTCGAAAAAAATTGGTCGACCAGACAAATGGTCGAACCAATTTGGTCGAAAACCAAATGGTCGAATGTTTTTTTTTTTTATTTTAACCCTTTTTTTTAATTTTTTTGGGGGGGTCCCCCCCAACCCCCTTTTTTTCTCTAAAAACCCCTTTTTTTACTAAACGAAAACCCAAAAAATAAATATATAAATAAAAAAAAAAAATTCGACCATTTGGTTTTCGACCAAATTGCGTCGACCAAATTGCAGTCGACCAGTTTTTTTTCGACCAATTGACTGGACACCGAGAAAATCCACATTCAAGCTCGTGTCTCTGTGGCATCTAACAACTCGGCCGAACTCTTTAAAATCTGCAAGGAGCTGGCCAACTATGCTGCAGTATCTACCCCTCCTGTTGCCTCCCAGGCTCTTTGCAATGCCCTTGCCTCTCACTTCATTTCAAAAACCCAGGACATCCTGTCCACCCTCTCCACCCACACCCCTCCTCTCCATCTGTGCTTGCTGACCCTCCTTTAGCCACCCTCCCACCATCCTTCTAGTCCTTTCCTCTGTTCACCCCTGACGAGGTCGCCAGACAAGTCCGATCTATGAAAGCCTTGTCAAAACAGGTTCATCCCTGTTCCACTAAAACCATCAAGGACCACATTGACACCCTTGCTCTGGCCCTTGCTGATTTTTGCAACCACTCTGTTGCCTCGGGATCCTTCCCCTCCCCTCTGAAGCACTCCTTTGTGCATCCTCTTCTCAAGAAACCCACAGCTGATCCTTCTTGTCCAGCTAACTATCGCCCAATTTCCATTACTCACTTTCTTGGCAAA
This sequence comes from Ambystoma mexicanum, assembly GCF_040938575.1. Lineage (NCBI taxonomy): Eukaryota > Metazoa > Chordata > Amphibia > Caudata > Ambystomatidae > Ambystoma > Ambystoma mexicanum. Next base: position 1,263,731,609 of record NC_090934.1, on the reverse strand, counting down.
CTCCTGGAAAAGTTTGCCATCTCTCAGCTTAACCTTCATTCCAATTCTGTTGGCTGTCTCCATGACCACTAGTCTGGCTTCAGAGCTGCCAGAAGCACGGAAACTGCTCTCCTGAACATCCATGAAGATCTGCTCTCCAAGCTTCACTCTAACATTCCCTCTGTCCTCATCCTCCTTGATCTCTCTTCTGCCTTCAACACGGTCAACCATACCATCCTGCTCAACCGTCTCTGTGAAAACCTGGGTATCACTGATCAGGCTCTGACCTGGCTGACCTCTTTCCTCTCAGATCGACCCTCCCAGGTCCAACTTGGGTCCTTCCTTTCATCTATCTTCCTCTCTACCTGTGGTGTTCCCCAGTTGTCTAACCTCTCGCCCTGGCTTTTCAACCAATACCTGGCAACTCTCGCCCACTGCATTGCCACTTTCTGCTCAAATTTCCAGTGCTACGCCGACGACACTCAACTCATTTTCTGGCTGCCCTCTGTCACCTCCTCTCCCTCTCTCATCTCCGATTGCCTAACTGCCATTCAAGATTGGTGTTTCGCCAATGATCTTTGTCTGAATGCCAGCAAGACGGAGATCCCCTCATCGGCACACCTTCACCATCCTTTCCCCTCACTCGGCCGGCCTCCCTTGGCCCTCCTCCTACCCCCACCTGCGAGGCTAAGAACCTCAGGGTCATCTTTGACTCCACCCTTTCCTTCTCCGCCCACATCTCTGAGGTCTCTAAAAAGTCAAATTTCCGACTGCACCTCCTCAGAGGTACTCTGCCTTTCCTCTCCTTCCCCAGAAGCTCATGGTATCCCAAGCTCTGGTTCTCTCTAGCTTGGACTATTGTAACAGCCTCTTTCTACCTGCCTCTACTCTCTGCCCTCTGTAACTAATCCAGAACAAGACTGCAAGACTTGTCCTTGGCCTCAAGCCCTGGGATCATATCTCTCCAGCTCTGAAATCTCTCCACTGGCTCCCAGTGGATGCAAGGATTAAATTCAAAGCCCTATGCATTGTCCACAAGGCTTTCTGGGCCTGGGTCTAAAATACCTTCAGCTATCCCTCCGTAAATACCCCCCCTCTCGAGCTCTTCGCTCCTCTATCTCTAACTCCCTCAGGGTCAGTCGTTTTTCAAAGAAACGAGCTGGGGCAGAAACGATATCTATCTTCGGCTGGGGCCTCCCTCTGGAACAGCCTCCCTGCCACTCTAAAACTTGAGGAGAACCATCTCTGGTTCCGGAAGCACCTCAAGACCTTCCTCTTTTCTTCTGCCTTCGCCCCCCTCTCCCCTGCTGATCTGTTCACTCTTGGCACTGTGCACCTGGCCATCCTCTTTCCTTCGGGCCCAGGTACCTGCTCACCCTCCCGCACTGCCTCCGGGCCACCCCTTGCACTGGGGTCTGTACCTGTACCCATACAGCCCCCCCTTTTTCTTCCTGCACTTATCAGACCTACCCTGTCTGCTGCCTTAAACCTAGCATTTGCAAATTGCTGGCTGCATTACCACTGTTTGTTGCCTTTATTATTTATGTATTGTTATTTATCTGTTTCTCCTCTGCTTCGCACTTTCCACTTATCCCTCCTTCCATGCACTTTCACCCCCCCCTCTCCCATGCACTTGCACATTCTCAATGGCATTGGGCCTAGTAAGATCGCTGTTTTGTTCTCCCCTGTTCCCCTCCCTTGTAAAATGTGCGCCTAGATGCCCCAGGGCAAGGTACGCAATATAAATAAATAAACAAATAGAAAAATACAAAATATCAGGCAGGGGACACACAAATTGAAGGTTCTGTACCCATGCATGTTCATAGATCAGGCCTCAATAACGCTGGTGGGGAAGGAGGAAGCATCAACATCTACAGTGCCAGGAGGTCACCAGAAAGGAGTCAAAGGGCCTTAAATGTCATGGGTGTCAAAAAACAGGCAACAAGTTAGCTTGCAGAATAGTTCATTTTATGAAGGTCACCCAGTGCACTTCATCATTCAGGCCCAAAATTACACTGCTCAATCAGTGGATTCAGATTTGTTTTAATCTAAACAAACAAGATTACATGGGAAGAACAAGTGGCCAGTTTTCAGCTGGTCAATGACACACCATCTCATTTCATCTGGACAGTGTTTGTGCTATAAGGAGCACATGGTGACAACAAGTAAAACAGACACAAGTGATCACAGTTCAAGAGTGTTTATTGAACAATCAATTTAATATGCAGGTTGAAAAAACACCTATTCTAAACCTAAATCTAGGATGGGAGCAAGTGTCAACCATCAAATGAAAAATAAGGCAGTCCTAGTGGTGTTGTGTCAAATAAAAGAAACCTATTGCCGAACCTTACAACTAATACAAAAAAGGGTGTGGGATAGTTCTCAAGAAAAGAAAAAAGTGTTCTCAAATAATATGCTCTACTCTGGGTCTCCCTTTCCCGTGTTTTGTGCACAGGGTACAATGGGAGCTTTGAGCACAGTACAGTCTCAGGCTTCTCCAGCACGAGACGACAGGTCTAATGGCAGCTCTCAGTACACACTCTTAAGCTTTTAGCTATCAGAGCCGTCGATGGCCAAGTCTCGTTTCACTTGAAAGTCTCCTGCCTTTGAGGACCTGGCGTGTTCAAATAACAAAACAAAAGTTCCTTTAACAAATAAAAAGTGTGTTTCCAATGTGGCTGGGTGATGGGTTCACCCCTGGGTCCCCCTCTTTTGGGTGCTGATCCCTCTCAACTTCACATTCAGTTTTCACTTAGGGTGATGGCTTCACCCCTGGGTCTCCCTCTTCTGGGCGCTGACCCTTCTCAACTTCACATTCACTTTACTAGTAAGTGTTGCGGGATTCATGTCCCTTGCTTTCTCTCAATACGGGATTCACTTCTCTTGCTTTCACTTAATGAATGCAGGATTCAGTTCCATTGCTTTCTCATAGTTTGCACATCAAAGTCTTTTGATTATATGCAGATTTTACTAGACCCTCAGTATGACCACTTTGACCTGTTCCGATGGCTCTATTATGGCCTGCTGCTATCTGTAGTTACTCTCAGATGGGGATCGACCAGAGTCTCTTGAGTTAGCACCCATGTGGTGCCAGTTTCCCTCTGTAGCTGGTCCCCCCTTAACACTTTACAGTTCTTTCACAGTTCCTTGAACATGTTTGTAAACTTGCCACTTTGCGATTATCAATAAACACAGCCCGGTTCATATCGGCTCTCCCCTCGACTCACTGGCTGTGAGGAACCGCTTGGCTTTCCTCTTCATTAGAGCCAAGGCCGGTACCACGGTTGTAGGAGCTTCCCTCGCTGGTAAGCATAGGCTTGCTCCGTGTACTGTTAACATCTGCTGCATGACACTTGTGCTATGGTTTGCAGTTTTATGCCTTCTTCCTCGAAGGTTCCGCGGGTTTGGGACGAAAAGGGCAAGGTCACTTCTCTCCTCGCCACCCTGTCAATTCCTGACGTCTTTCTCCATCGTTTGAACTACCGTGCCAGATTAGCCGTCTAGTCATGCTATCTGCCGTGCTCGTACTGTGCTATGTGGCTCCACCTTTTATCCCTGTGGGGAAGGGAAATGGCTGTCAGGTGTGTGTGATTCTGATCAACTGCCTGACTTTGCCTGACCCTGGTATTAGGACATGTCAGGTAAATGGCCCTGGTTTTAGTCCATTGTCCTTTGTGTTGTGTGGGGCGCGGGGGCAGAGGTTTGGAATGTCCTACGTGAGAGGATGGGGAAAAGGTGTCAAATGAAGGGGGATATCGCGTCTCACCCGTCTGTGTCCCACTCCCTGAGGACCCCCATCCAGGTGATCCTCCCACCTGTATCCAATCGTGATGGCCATGTCTTGGCCACCTGGATGACAGATCCCTGGGGACTAGCCATGGAGACACCTTCAGGTTTCTCACAGTGCTCAAAGAAGTGCTGGATCAGGGATGCAGTAGCCACAGCATTTCTGATTCTACTCCATGGCTCTCTTATCCCCACTGAGATCTTAGTGATAGGGAGAGTTAGGATATTTTCTCCTTTTGTCAACTAAAACTTTGATTTGAATTGCCACCCCTTTGTCTGACTCCACCACTCCGATAAACCCAAGTATCCCATTTGTCAGATGCCAAACCTATACAAAAGCTGCTGAATCACCAGACCAGCAGAGCAACACCCATCCTCATACTGAAGTAGTAGGTATGCCTATGCTACAGAGGGGTGTTTTAAGACCAAGACGAAATATAGGTCACCTTCTGTAAAGGTATGCATCGCATGAACACCCACACATATAAGGTAACCTGACCAAGAGATATAACAGTGCCTGCATGACTTTAGGAGTGTGCCGTGACCCTATAAAGACTCAGAGAATTAGGACCTGGTTGACGTTCAGTTATTTAAACTACAATAAAAAGGTTACCTTTTAGACAAAACAACAGCAAGTTCTAGTCATCTTCCAGGCTTCCAAGCGACAACACAAAGCAGCAACTAACTTGTCAGGACTTCAGCAGCAGTTTGGGGGGTGGGAAGGTAACAGCAAAAGGCAGAAGAGCTTGCTAGAGTAGCATGAGAACGTACTGAGCTACTAAAACTAGATCCTATCATAGGTCTGCTGGAAGGTCAGACGTGATGCAAAGGAAGACAAATAGGCCAAGGTTTGGGTTGGTAAAATGCCCACAGAAGCTATGGGGATAATCTACAAATAATAAGGAATCAAAGAGGGTCAATCAGGGGCAAAGAGGGGCAATATAAAGTGGGGTTATCCAGGTGTTCCACCACCTTGGGGTACTGATTCTAATAAACATAAAAGTCTCCAGACAAATCTCAAAAAGCATAAAAACTCCTGTCACTGCAGGAAAGCCCTATTGTATCAAAGATAAAAGGTGATGGCAAACAGAAAAGTCCAACTCTACACTTAACCAAGTCATTTAGCCACCTGGCTAACCCTATGCTATCCAGGAAATGGTCTCACTGTTTCTTCTTATTGTATCCAGACCTCTATACAGTCTCTCAGATTCTTCTTCACCAGACCTCTTCACAGTCTTTCTCTTCTCCAGACTTGGTCTCTTAGTTTCATGACAGCACTCAGTTATTTCATAGGTCAGGGTACTTGTTTGAACTCCTGCCTTTCGGTTTGGGGTGGTGGCTTCCTTCCATACAGATATACGTGATTATACAGCGGCGTGAAATTATGAATTCGAAAACGTTGAATTCGAAAAGCGTGCCACAGCATAATCACACAATATTTTCCAAACATCCCCTTGCCCACTTCCCCCTTTCCCCCTACTTACCTTTTGGAGGCACACTTCGTTATGTGCGGGTGACACCCCTGCAGCCCTTGCTCGCTATAATGGGAACGTATGGTACAACTTTTCGAAATTTTTGGTGGTACGCAATTTTCGTACCACCGAAATGCAAACAATTGTACCATACGTACATTTTTCCCCACTATTTTCTATGGCTTTGTTCCATACACCATGCACAGAGTTGCCTCCTCTAGACACCAAGTGTACGACACCACCCAAATCAGGCTCCTTGTCAGCCAGTCGATATTATGGGAATAAGCTCCCGTTCTGGGGGGTTCACTGTGCAGTAACGGCCCGGGGCCCAAGTTAAAGGCCTGAGCGAAGCGAGGGCTTTAACACCAGGCCCCAGTGCTATTACCAGGCCAGTGAAGCCACCAGAACAGGTGCTTATTGCTATTAGCACCCCGAGGCAAACCCTTGAGGTGCTAATAGCAATAAAACAGATTGAAAAACATGCCATGCTGCTTTGTTGGCTACGGCTAGGGTCAGAGAGTGGTTATGGTTGTCATGGAAATGTAAGGCAAGGCTTCGTTCTGAGCACCTCTTCCATTTCCATGGCTGAATGAGTGAAGAAGGAAGCAGAGCATTGCAGGCCTGGTGGAGGCCCCATTACGGTAAGGAGTGAGGGTGGGGATGTTTAGGGGCTTAAGGTGGAGTGGGAGGTAGCATAAGAGGGGGGGGGACAGGTGGTGCCGAACTCCAGCTTGGATTGTTAGATTCAGCCTGGGTTTGGAGCAACCTGATTGGCTGACACGCCCGCCAAGGGTGCTAATAGACCCATCATGCCAGGGATGTCTCTGTCTCAGGATTCGTTCTGAAGAGCCCAGACCTCAGGCTCCCAATCTTCCTCCAGGATTCTGTAGTTGATCTTAGCTCTAGGGACCACTTTCTGCACACCACTGCTCCTTGCGGTGTGGTCTCTACCTTTTACCTGACAGCTTCTGTTGTATGCCTATCAGGAGGTAGGCTACTTCAGTGGTAGGTGTATTTGTAAGCAAGCCCTGGTTTAGACTTTCCCCTGGGCAGCTCATCTCCAGATCGCGTAATGCCTCCTTCTGCAGTTTCTCTAACTGACTCTATTTACAATTCTTGTTATCCTCCTCATATTGGTTAGGAGGTACGCTGATACAATTGCTGGTTCCAAGGCTTTAAGTATAGACATTGTCACTATCTTGAATTTCCCTGTGTGCGTGTTTGTGTGCTCCGCTGCCACCTTTACTCACTAGGCGAGTAGGTTCAGCTTCCCCCCTAACTGCACAGTCCACAGTTGTCTTGAATCTGGCTTCTCTTCTGATACGTGGGTAAGGAGGTTCTGCTGAACGTTTACGGCTAGGAATTAACTCTGATCAGTGATCTCTCCCAGTCAGAGGCAGTCCCTCTGTGAAGTTCAAAGTTCAGGCATTCTCAATGTGGAAAGTATAATATTGTATCTTAGAGGGGTGGCACATCGGATAGCGGCCTATCCATCCCATTTCCCTGTGGCTTGGCCCCCTCAAAGGAGGGGACGAACCACCCTCATAGCAGATGTTGGTGGGTGCCTCTAACTCACCACTGGCCCCAAACAGGAAGTATGTCATTGCATAATGTCTGTAACATATATGCAGGGAGCTATCTGGAATCCTGCTACTGACTATCACATTCCCCATGCAGCAGCATGTAGTATAAACCAATGACATGCAAGCAATTTGTGTAACTCATGTGAAATATGAATGCATGAATACAGTAGTTTAGCTTTAAAGGTGGAAGTCACACTTGTTACATTAATCGGAGTATATTTAGGTGAGGAGGAGAGCAACGGACATATTTTTCACTGGCTTCCAGTCCCAGCATGCATACAGTATAGGGCGGCCATCCTTGCCCACAAATGCCTATACGGTAAAGCTCTAGCTTGCAAACCCGGTTGACCATATACAAGCCTAAAAGAACTCTACGCTCAACTAACATGGTGCTGGTTGGATGCCCCAGAATTAAACAAACGAATGGCCTAGGCAGGTCGTTCCCCGTCTTGGCGGCCCATTTCTGAAACTCCCTACCACATGAACTATAACAGGAAGTAAACATAAAGTCTTTCTCTAAGTCAAGAAAGACTCTCCTTTTTAGTTGTCTTGTTTCTCTCTGTTTGTATTATTGCGTCTTTGCGTGCCCTGATGCCTGCAGGTTTTCGGCGCTATATAAATAAATAATAACCAATAAATAAATAACTTCGGAAGCGCAGTGGTAGCTGAAGATTTGCATTATATCCATGCATGGCTCTATGTCGTTTTACCGACAGTAGTTTTTTCAATGGTTTTTTACAGAAAGAAAATCCCATGAAAAAATCTTCGATTCTTTTTTTAAAAATGTGGGCCCCTCGCCCAAGCCCCACATTTCAGTATGTTATTTAAGCCACCCCTTTTAACCGTGTACCCGCCCCCATACATATTTAGATGAATTTTTTCCATGGAATTTTTTCTGTAAATATTCCATTGGAAAAACTACTCTCGGCAAAAGGACGTTGGAACCGGAGGAAACGAGATGACATCAGAGGTGGTACTTAAATCATTTTTCTAATGAGCTTCTAACCATCTCTCAAACATGATTAAATTCTACTTTGACATCCTATGGCCAGGTTCTGTTAACACTTTGATTAAAACATTGCTCTTGAAATCCTTCCCTATCCCACTACTGTTAAATACATCCTCACGAACAGCAAAACTCTCTCAAATGTTTGCACTATGGTAAGTCTTTAATAAGAAGGTTGCCACTGCTCTAAAACCTCGTCTGCCAACTGCACCTCCTGCTCTATTCCCATCCAGTGTTGTGATCATTCTATAAAAAGAAAAGGAAACCAAAACCCTAATGTTTGTCCTGTAGGCCTTACGCCCCTTTGATGAAGGTCCTCAAAACTGGCTGAACAAGCACTATCCATCTGAGTCTGCTCCATTTGCATATCCATCTTTGTTACCCATTCGTTAAAAGCAATAGCAATGTATCCTCCTCCTCTACTAAAGAATCTGTATATCCTTGCTCTTCCAACGGCCGAAGCTTCTGTGCTATCCTGGCTAGAGTATAGTAGTAACTGTGACAGGGTAGCCTTCAGTAACAGAAGAGGGTTTATTCTGATTAATTAAACAGCACAGAGACAGTAAATGATGTCTTTGCCCCATTCCATAAAGAAAATCAATTCCAACAGTTTAACAGTGAGGTCTGTCCATGGCTTGAGTGTCTGATTGATAACCCTGGTTTTGTCTTCAGGCTGCAGGTTTGTGGGGTTTCCAAACGCTTGTTGATTGAGCATGGTTGGGGTGGGGGACCTCCGCGGCTGGTGCTTGAAACAGCCAGCAGGTCTCCTCCAACAAGTCCAGACACCTGCTGAGTCATTCTTATTGTGACTGAGGCCCTTTGCCAGACCCTTGGATTGGTGTCTGAGGTGCTCTTGGCCAGTTGACAACCTGTTCTAGGGTTCTGGTTCCCAAAACACCCCATGTCTGACGCCCCCAGAGTAGGCTCCCTGGCCCTCTGTGACACTGCACTGTCTCGCACCTCCTCCCAACTTCTCTTGTTTCAGTCTTGGACCGACCAGGCCTGCTGGACCCTCTATGTTCTCTCTTTCTAGAAGTTGTACCTAGTCTTCTCCTACCTCCTAAGGCAGTGGTATTCAAACTGTTTTATGCCGAGCCTGTGAGGGGTCAGAAATGTGAAGCGGACAACTTTGTGAGTGATTTTCAAAGTTAGCCATTTCATTAAATTAAGTAGGTTGGTTAAACACCTCACTGCCTCTACCCTAACGTGGATTCCCTGCCTAAAGTAATTTAAAGGAAACGCTCTGTTAAAGTATATCTGGGCCTCACACTTATACATTCAAACAACACAATAAGGTACCATATGGCAATGTCTTTGTCATTCAACAGAAAACATAATGCATCATTAAGTTTAAAGTATAACCAATGTCTAATCTGGGGGTACCTTCCCTTGCCCAGATTTGAGCTATGGTTTGCTCAACAGTTCCAAAAAGTAAGGTAGGAAATCCTGGTCCTTGTTCACAAAGTTCCAACACATTTCTTGGTAAGGTCAATTAAATAATTCCACCACTTCAAAAATACTTAAAAGAAAGGAACAATCTTCATGTAGGTCTTTTTCCAGTAAACCATAATATTTGTCTTTGTCAGGATGATTTGTCAAATTAGAACTTCTAAAGAACAACCACACTTCAAAGGTCACTTTATACAGTTCTCTTCTAGTTATCATAAATAATATTGGTTGCCACAATTCCACACTTTATCAACTGTTGCACTGTATCCTCGGTTTTGCTTGGTCTACTCCCTTGCCAAGCCTACAAGTACCACAATGTCTGGTTTACTTCTCATACCAGGTGTGTCACCAAAACATTGATGACCTTGAGTCTAATCGCCAGCCCGACTAACTCTTGAGGAAATATACAACAGTGGTCCCTTCCAACCTCGTTCCTCTGTGGCAAGTAGCACCAAGAGCTGCTGTGTGCCCCGCTCCATTGCTGTTAAAAATTGCCCTCAATAGCTAAATTTGGCCTGTTTTTTCAATCCTGCGTCTCCCACCCACCCTTCATTGACTTCACTTCCTTGCTCCCTTCCCGCCCGCCTCTCAGCCCTCCCTCCGCCGCTGATTGCCTTTGGCCCGGTAGACCGAAGACGGTCTTGTTGGTTTACAGCCCCCACAAGCACTTTTCTCTCGTGCCTCTGTGGTAAGTAACATCAAGAGCTGCTGTGTGCCTTTCTCCATAGCTGTTAAAAGTTGCCCTGCATAGCTAACTTCGGGCCATTCTTTCCAATCCTGCGAGTCCACCAACCCTCCCTTGGCTTCACTTCCTTGCTGCCTTCGCACCCGCCTCCTAGCCCTCCCTCTGACCCTGATTGGGCCTCGGCCCGGTACACCGACGAGGGTCTTGTTGGTGCACAGCCCCCACAAGCTCTTTCCTCCCATGCCTCTGTGGTACATAGCATTGAGAACTGCTGTGTGCCCCGGTACATAGCTGTTAGAAATTGCCCTCCATAGCTAAAGGCGGCCCGATTTTTCAATCACACGCCTACCCTCCACCCTCCCTTGGCTTCATTTCCTTGCTGCCTTCCCGCCTGCCTCCCAGACTTCTCTCCTACCCTGATTGGGCCTTGGCCTGGATTAACTGAAGCACTCAAGGCAGCCCCACAGCCCGTTGCAGCCCCCTCAGCGAACGGCTCCCAGCCAAAGGGCAGCTCCCACAGTTGCAGCTCCAGAGGGCGTTTGCCGTTTGTGAGGCCTGGGAGCATGCAGTGCAGCTGTCAACCAGCAGCGACGGACAAGGTAAGAAAGGTGCAGGGCAGGGAGTCCAGTCATTGCTGCTCCCTATTTTAACTGTCCCTCCTCTCTTATCATTTCTATTAGCTAATTCTGCAGCCTGCTGCACTTGGCAGTTGTATGCTCTCCCTATCTGCCATTGGTGAATTGTCATAATTAGCCTGTGGGCCTTTCCCCCTTCTAGGAAAGTTGAATCTGTGTGTTCTTGCATTTGCTGCTGTGTTTAAAAATTAAGCTTTTCTCTCTTTTCTAGGAAAGTTGAATCTGTGTGTTCTTGCATTTGTTGCTTTGTTTAAGATTGGCCTTTTCCCTCTATGTTTTTTCCCTCTGTCCTAATAACTCGCTTCTAGGTGTTGTGCTTTCTGCTATATGATGTAATCTAGGCCTTTTTTCCTTCCTAGACACCTGACTCTAGATTGTGTCATTGCTGTTGGTTGTAGTTGGTGTTGTGCTCTGGAGTACCTTCCTCTCTCCCCCTTCACTCTCTCCGCACTCTCCCTCAAAGTTGCTCTCAATCTCCCCTATCTTCTCTAATTGCTATTCTGTCACCTATTCTATCCCTCTGACGAAGTCTGAAAGGATAAAGTTCAAGAAGCATCTCCCGCTCTCCAATCCAGGCAGGTCCATCGCTGACACTGAGGTCAGCGCTTCTTCCAGGCAGACTTGCACCGGAATCCTCTTTGACGGTCCTTCCCCGGACGTTTGGATTCCCTGTATGGTCTATGTGCTCTCCCCTTTCTCTTCCTCTCCCATTAATGGTGGCACCTGCTGGGAGGTTCTCTTGGCATCCTTCCTGTCCTATAGGGTCATCATTAATGTCTACCTAAGTGGCACTATCATGGTCCAGGGCTCTCAGTCCAAACCTCCTTCCTGATAAGCGGTTTCCGTCTCTTATCAAATTCCTCCCTTCTCCTGCCACTTCTCCTTTTGCCACCCCTCTGGCCCCTCTGCCACCTTTGATGGGTGTGCCACACTCCTGTACCCCTCCTCGTGAGACCTTCAAGAGTGGCAACCTGCTCCACTTAGCTACCCTCAACTCTCGCTCTGCCGTCAAACACTCCTCTGACATCTGCCACCTCCTTGAAGACATCGACCTAGGCATCCTCGCTCTCACCGAGATGTGGTTCACTGTCACAAGTTTTGACACACTCCAACTTGAGGGGTACAAGATCCTCTATAAACCCAGGCCTACCCGGCGCCGGGGCAGTATTACCCTGATCTTCCCAGTGTGGGTCCCTGCTACTATCATGCCCACTCTCTAAGCCCAGGCCTACTCCTCTTTCAAATGCCTTGTCTGCAGGCTTGGTATCTTTCCTGGCCTCTCGCTGACTCTGGCCACCATCTATAGACCCGCTGGCCAGCTCTACCATTTCCTCTCAGAATGGGCTAACCTCACCTCTTCTATCCTTGCCTCCCCTGCTTCCAAGCTTCTCCCTTCGCGCCCTTCAACTAATCGAGGATAGGACTGTACGACTTCTTCTTGGCTTCAAGCCCAGAGACTGCATCACTCCAGCCTTAAAATCTCTCCACTGGCTCACGGTTGCTGCAAGGATCAAGTTCAAGACCCTCTCCATAATCCACAAGGATTTCTGGACTCCTCTACATCCAAATCTCTCTCCCTAAATAACCCCCTGCTAGAGCCCTTCGGTCGTCTAGCTCTAACTCTCTGGAGATCAGACACTTTTCCAAGCAGAGAGTTGTAGGTAGATCTCTCTCCTCCGTAGGTACCTCCATCTGAAATTGCCTCCTTGCAGCTCTCAGCCTTGAGCCGAATCTCCTTAAGGTCCATAAGCTTCTCAAGATCTTTTCTATTCTTCCCGCTCCCCTCCCTTGCTAATGTCCCTGTGTGCTTCTAAGCTGGCTGCCTGGTTCCTTCAGACTTTTCAGGGCACCAGGCCCCCCTAATCCGGTCTACCCCTGCACTTGGTCTCCCCTCACCCCCCCCTCTACTTGCACTTGCCCTGCTGGGCCCCTCCCAATGAACTAGCCTGGCCTGCACCCTTGTTGCCCTTCCAGCCCCTTATCTTGCATTTACCTTGTGGACTTATCTTCGCCTGCAGCCTCTACTTTCCCCAGGCTCGGTCCACCTGGCCTCCCCTGGCACTCGCTTTTCTCACAGGCCTTTCTGGCCTGACAGGCACTTCCCCACCACCCCTCTCCCCTGAACTTCTTGTTAATGCACTTGCACAATCTGAAGGTCACAAGGCCTAGTAGGATCCTTTTTGTTTTGTCCTCCCTGTTCCCCCAAACTCTTGTCTTGTTGCACCTCTAAACACTAGTGTATAGGCACATTATAAATACCCAATAAATATATAGAATAACAGCTTTGTAGTGTTTGACAAAATATATTTCCCAACTTCTTTTTAGGGAAAACAGCATTAAACTCAGTCCTTATGAACTCGGTCGCAACTCTGCCTCTCTCTCCCTCTAGATAGCTTTCTCCAGAAGGGCAGCCTGGTTGCTACTTCCCTTTTTCTTCTGGAACGATAGACCAAAGGTTCCAAGCCTTAAGTTTTCTCTGGTTTCTCTTTAGGCTTTCGCAATGTAGGTTTATATCAACTACACATGTTTGTATCTCAGAATCCGACAAGTGATCTGTACAACCCTGGGGCTTCCCACCATTTCTCTCTGGTCTTTGGCAATGTATGATGAAAGGGTATTGCCATGGTTTTACCACCTTTTGGCTTGGGTATTGCCTGTGCAACCTAGCTTCAATGAGATCCTCCCATCCTCCACCTGGTTGTCTGAATCTCTCACAACCTGCAAACTAAGTTCTAGGGTCTTTTAGCTTTAAGAATGGTCACTTTTTCTGGTTTCGATATTTGTAATAGTTATCTGCACAGTTCTTGCTCACTCGCAAGGGAAATGTTCTGCATGACACACGCGACTTACGTTGCAGTGCCCCTGAGTCATTCATACGCTGAAGACTCTCGTGTGCCCCGTTCATGCTCGCAGAACCACATTATGCGTGGCTTCTCTCGGTCAGGCATGCACACTTCCTTGAATCGCCTTCGCGTTCGCCATGCTGAATTGGAGCCAACGTGGCTCCTGTGAGTTCTGGGTGCAACTGTTAAGCAGGGTGTGACATGAGCATAGCGTATCTGCTTGCTCCGTTTATGGGGATGAAGTAGCCGGAAACCGACAGTTCTGATAATTCGGCGGACAGGATGAGACTAGGTACTACTGGACGAGCTCCCCACTCCACGGGACGGCACTACCCAGATTATTGTGGTGCATCGAACAGTGCAAGCACTGGCATTGAACACCAACAGAATGTCAATGTCACACGCCACCAGGAATATGACCGCCATGCAAATGTCGGGCGGCGAAGAACCTGGGGTGCCTAGACAGTTCGGGAAGTGGCAGACTATGAGGTGAGGGCAGAACTGTCAGCAGGACCTCTCAGAGCAGGTGCTGCAACAGCAACCTAGCCACCTGAACCCATTCGGCAACCTCTACTGGTTCTGCTTCCCGCTGCGCAAGCTCTGCACAACATGTTCTGCATGGGCAAGTGTTTCATTCTCATGCTTCCCGCCATGCAGCCTCTGCATTTAGCAATATTAGAGGTACATAGCCCCTCCGGACAGGAACTGGGCCCAGTGGCTTCTGGCTCCTCTAATCTTTATTCCCACTGCGTGTATGGCCTGCATGGATTTCTGCAGGCCAGCCTTCTCTGCTTCACCTGCTTTCACTGCTTCCCTCGTTTCTCTCATTCCCCCACGCAAGGGCGCCTCTTAAGCCTCTCAATCCCCCCCTCAGGTGTAGGTCCTTGTTCTCAATTAGCTGACCACTCCTGCTTCCTTGTTCCTCTAACTCCCACTTCCTCGTCCCAGTACTGGGGATTTATGGGGCTTGCAGTCCTGGATAACAAAGTTCATTTTCTTAACTATTTCTTCCCCTGAGTCTCGATTTCTACTCTTTAAGACATGTATCAAAGGGGTGTCATCAGAGTTGGCCACTATATAATTTGATGGGAGGAATATGGATTTTCAGTCATATGGCTTTTGATAGTCAATAACTTCCTCTTGTGACGCCCTTGGGATTAAAGGAAACATTTCTCGGCATGGGTTTCTGATATTCTCAAAGTATGTGGTTTCTGGCAGACTTTATCTACATTTAAAAGTTTAACCAGTGGAACCATTGGCTTATTATGCCATCACATATTGTGGTAGCTGGGCAAAGTCCTCCCTAAAAGGAGATGCACACTGTGTCTCATCCCATGAGTATCCCTCACTCCCATGCACCTTTTCACCCCCCAGGTGATCCTCCCGTAGAATACTGCTACCCCCAGGGCCAGGAAGCGCCTGCCTTTCCATGGCCACCTGGGAGGAGACTTTAGGCAGGGTTTCAGTGAGGGATCCATAGAATTCATCACATACCCTTGCCCTGAAGACCTGACCTCCTGCTCTAGGCTCTTTTCTCTCTTCTTTCATCTTGGCCTCCCCTGCATTTTCATTGGTTTCAAATGTTCCCCAGTCCAAAACTGGATCCTCTGTGAAAACCTCCTTTTGGGTCCAAGGGTTTTGAGGAGAATAAGAATTAAATGAGGGTGTATTTTACATTCTGATGTATTTTTTCAAAATTCAGAAAATCGGTACCAATAATAATTTCTTGTGGCAACCCTGGGATGATGGAAGCATTTATCCTAGCCACATTTCCTTGAATACCAACAGTAACTGGTGTTCTATAGTAAATCTCATCATCCATGTGTACACCGGTAACCAGAATATGCTGAATTTTCAAGCTATGAAACGGTGTCTCATAGCTGTTTGTTTGCTACCTGAATCAATCAGAGCTTGAACAGGGATTCCATTCACCATGGCACTATCATGACTTTTAGCATTTATATTACCTAGAAACACATTATTCCGAGTTTCTATTCCTACACCATTTCCTTCATCCTCTTCCTCTTCCTCCTCCTTACCACTCAAGCACCTAATTTCCATAGGTACATCTGTTTTGTTATAAGGACAATGTCTGGACAAATCACCAGCTTGACCACATGAGAAGCATAATACTGAGGGTAATTTTTGTGCTTCTTCCGATTTGATCTCACCTTTTCCTCTTACTAAATTATTCTTCCTATCTCCACTTACGAGTTCCTTACCCATCGTTTTGGACATTTTACCCTGGGATTTAAATTTGGAAACCATCTGAGATTGGTAATATACATTCTTAGGCTCGTTTTTCACTTCTTCGGTCTTATGGGGGTTGTTTACATGCTTATTGGATTCTAAAAAAGATTGAGCAGTTTATATGACCAATGTTAGCTTTGGCTTATTAATCTGTAAAATGGCCTTTTGAAGAAATGGAGGTACAAAATGTATACATTGTTAAATTGTCAAAAGCTCTAATACCTCCTCTAGTGATTTCTTTTCCTAGCGATAATGAAATGACAAAGTATTTTGAATCTTAGCAGCCAATTCTATTGTGTCTCGTCCGGAGTCCTTTTAATATTTCTTAGCTTTTGTTTGTAAAGAATTTCTGTTTGCTCTACCTTCTTTAATAAACCTTCCATAATCTCTGTAAAGGGAGTCATAGCTTCTGGGTTTAGGAGATGGTTTGAATTTTGGAGATCTCCTTTCAACAGTGTCACCAAATAACATGCTTTCAGATTGAGACTCCAGTTTAGTTGGTACCAATCTTTCACAAAACAAATCCCCAAATCTTCACAAAAAGTAACAGAGTGGTCCTGCACTGTGGGTGGGCTCAGTCGAAGGTCTCTGTTTGAGGTATCCAACCAAGAAGTGGCAGAAGCAAAAGTAAAGTTTAAAGGTGAAATTTATGAATAAAGTGAATCGAAGTAGTCCTGCGATGGTTTAAGCAAAACCCATCGCACAGTAAACGTCTTTGATTTTTGATAAAGAGTGTAAAGCAAGGAAAGTGAGATTACAAAGTCCGAGCCCGGCCGAGGGAGACCTATTGTGAGCTTGTGGTTAAAGAAGTCTGAGCCTGGCTGAGGGAGACCTGTGATGTACAGTAAACCCAAGAACTGGTGAATGTGAAAAACTTGATGAGAAAATAACTTTGGCATTTGGGAGCAGGGGCATGACGGGCTCCTGTCGTACACTCTTGGGCAGCATGGCCACACAGATAGGCACAGTCATGTGGTTGGGAGACCACATGCATTTATTAGTCCAGGATAGTTGAGAGGACATTCAATCAACCGTCAAAGCCGCACCCGGAGGACACTAGGCCACATCGACAGTGGGGTTGGCAGCAGAACGACACTGTTGCCAGGGTCCATGGCCCCTGCCATCAATGCACTCCCCCAGGTGGGAGTGATTTCAATTAGTGCGGTGGCAGCCGGGGTCGTGCCACTCTTTCACTTCTCCAGTACATCCTCTTCACCTTCCTTCATGCTTATGCTATTTACTATGCATTTTCCCTAGCGGCGTGTCAGGCCAGCCTCAATTACAGCAAAATTGAATGAATCAATGGATATTGGCACCTTGGAAATGTCCGGTTCAGAAGGGATGGAATTGCAGAACCTTGCCATAGCACTCAGTCCTTATGGCATACCATCATCCATGTTGATGTTCAAGATCTGGGTCCCCATTTTAACCTGGGCTTTGGCTATACTCAGAGCTTCTTCAAAGGGTCCTCCCATGATGAGTTTAACAAACTTCTTTTATCTTGCGCCATTACAGCGTCGCCCTATGTTAACAAAATGTGTATAGGGTCCAATTCGAAAGGGTTCAAGGCCTGAAAGCAACATACAACCGTTCGAAAGAGTTGTGATAGGAGAGGGGGCATTCTTGGCTTGCAGGATTGGACATCATTTGCAATTTCTCGTATATGTGCGGGAGTCGTTCCACAAAAGACTCCACTGCACAGTTCAATCCAAAACACACAGGCTCAGCATGGGAGAAGGTAATGACAAAATGCTTCTCTACTCTGAGCAGAAAAGAAAGATAGATGCGCCCACTTTTATCAACAATTGCTCCTGAAATAAAATTAGGCTTTGGTTCCTCGTACTCCTCTTCAAACAGCCTTTGCCTGGCAAAGTAGAGATGCCTTTGAGTTAGCAGTGTCGAAAACCGTCTCTCCAAGTAGGGTATCCACTCCTCCATCTAAAGTCCTCTGACTTTTCCACAGAGTGGGAATACAGAGAGTCTTATTCGTGGGAACCCTGGTGCCTGCACTATATCTCTTAATAACAGTGTCTGCTGTTAGATCAATAACTGCTTTCTGAGGCACGTCTGCCGAGACTTTAATCATTTGGTACGCCGCTGTTGCGGCCTGGGAATCCCAGAGGGTCTTCCCCAGTTCTGGTCTGGTGCGCACACCTCGGACACCTTGTTTCCCATCTGGCATGGGCAGCCGTGCAACTTCTTTTCCCTTCCCCATTTTTTCCTCATATGCTCCTATCCCAGCTCCAGGCACCGATTTCGGAGCGCAGCAAAGCACACACAGCAGGCATTTTGAAAGTTTTCTTTTAAGCTCTGATCATGGAGCAAGCCAAAATTCTTCTATTGAAGCTCCGGCCACAGAGTGCAGACAGCGCCGGAAAAACAACGGGACAGGGGAAATAATATAAAAGTAGGACTAACTCTTCAAAGTGGCTGTCAAGGCACTACCCTTCAGTAGCGGTTGGAGGAGAAGGAGGAATGAACACATTGGGCCTCATTACGACCCAGGCGGTAAGTTACCGCCTGGGCCGTGACTTTACCACCATGGCGTAAACTTTACCACCATGGCGTAAACTATGTTTACGCCATGGTGGTTGGCGGACTTACCGCCCCATTCCGACCTTGGCGGGGCGGTATGTCCCCAATCCCCATTTACCCTTCCCCATTCCCATTTTTGCCCCATAGGGCATAATGGGAGTGGGGAAG
Organism: Ambystoma mexicanum; assembly: GCF_040938575.1. Lineage (NCBI taxonomy): Eukaryota > Metazoa > Chordata > Amphibia > Caudata > Ambystomatidae > Ambystoma > Ambystoma mexicanum. The sequence goes on along the minus strand of NC_090934.1, from coordinate 1,263,713,218 downwards.
GCGTTAATTACGCCACCGTAAATTACGGTGGCGTAATTAACTCCATGGTCCCTTAGCGCCATGGATTTTAACACCTGCTAAAAGCAGGTGTTAAATCCGCCATGGCGCTAAGGGACCTCGTACTCAGGCGGTAAGGGTCGGCGCTGTTTACGCTGGCGTAAACCCCTTACCGCCTGAGTCGTAATGAGGCCCACAGTATAATTAATTAATCACAAGCTACCACTATCTTAATTTGTAAAATGCAGCATTTCTTCTGTGTGAGATTGTGCATTCCTGCCTGGCAGCTATGAAGACCTAGTACCAAAAACCGGGACAACTGCATTTTCCAATGGAAACATAATCTTGAGAAAGGGGGACAGAGCACCCAATTCCAGGACAGTCCCAGCAAAACCAGGACATTTGGTCACCCACACTGATCTGGCATCACCCAGATGAGTGGGGGCTGCAGAACCGTGATCACACAGTGTCAACCTGCAGGCAGGGTTGCAGTACTGTGATCACACGGCGTCAGCCTGCAGGTGCACTAAATTCGATAGGAGACACAAATGCCATTCATGGGGTCTGCCGCCGTTCTAACGCACGTGCCGGCTGAGGCTCCTTTTATCGGGAGCCAGTCATGACATGACATACATTCTTAAAGGGGACAACACCACATTAATGTAAGCCAACCTCACCTTCTACTGGTTTGGAGCAGGCAACAGGTAAGAGAAAGATTAATGATGTTTTGGGTGAGCTGTAAAACCCCATTTTTTGTGGATGGCTTTTTGCTCTTATTTTCTATAAACCATCATTTGGGAATGTATCATAGTAGTTAGAAGGAGGCTTGTTGCTTCCCTCCTCCCCCTGCTTGTTGCTTGCCTCTGTCCACAGCCCACCTCCCTGGCCGCCCTCCCACTGCTGATTGGTGCTTTTCTCTGCACCACCTGGTGCCTGAACACCTTATTAACGAAACTACCAGGGCAGCCCCTCTGCCCAGGCAGCCCTCTCGCAAAGGACCCTGAGGCAAAGGACACCTCGAGTGGAAGCAGCTCCAGATGGTGTCTGCCGGTGTCAGCCAGGGAAGCGAAAAGCTTGCAGCTGTCAACCTTCTACTACTGCTATAGTACATGTGTTGGGTCAGGGGGCAGCACCCACTGCACCCCATTAAACTGACCCACCGCTCCAATAACTCTTTTTCTCATTACACCACTTTTTTGCATTGCTGTCTGTGACTACCAATGCGGTATCATTTCGCCCATTTAAAATGTTTACAGGTTTGTGGATTAACAGAATTGACACCTTTTCTTCAGCGGCCTTCCATATTTGCACTATTATGCCGCCCTATGTATTGCTCTTGTGCCTACAGCATTTATATGCTTTTCCTTCAAGAAGGTGCTGGTCCCCTTAAATAAATATGTAGGTCTCTTCTCTTTGTCCATCACGTGACTGCTGCATCAGCGCATGACCCATTAACCTTTTAGATACATGCACATGCGCATTGTATCTACGCGTGCCGCAGAAACCAATGGACGTTACATGGATCGGCTCCGTGTTAAGGGGATGACTCTCTCACGTAAGTATTTCACAGCTTTTGGCTATATTGCCAATATTCCAGTCGTTCATGAACAGATAGGCCCCGCTCATAACTTGAACTACTCCATATCCATGTATATTTATGCATACTTTTGGGTTTGGAGCTATATGCAGTTCACGTATACTTTTTGGGGCTCTCATGCCATTTATCTATGGTAGTTGTAGCAGAGTTCTTGTGCACTCTTGCGATTCATCTGGAATTAGGGGTCGTGCCATCTGGGTTTAGTTAACTGCCCATCATTTAGGGCAGTCACATCATGCACCAGTCTTTACCATGTTATTTAGCACATGCGAAGCCTCTGTTTGTTTGTTTTTCAAGGTGTATGTTAATTGAAATGTAATTCGGTCATCACTCTTTTCCATCTGGAGGATGTATGTATACATCTCTTTTGAACTACACCCTGCTAACGAGAAACGAATATTGGCCTGATGCATTAAGAGCACTTCCGGTGCCTTTTACCATCATTGCTAATACCTAATTCGAATTGAGCTAGGCCACCCGACTAAAGTGAGGTGAGTCTTTTCATCCAGCAGCTTATTTCCATTATACCAACTGTTTTTTTAGGTGCAACTCAATGATTGTTATGTCCCTTTTTGGCAGTGTTACTCCTTCGTTTTTCTGGCCTCAATTATTGTGGCTTCAAACAGTTGGCTGTCTGCCTCTCTGTGCTGAAATATATGACTACTTGCTGCAAGGTCAGTTGCGGACCGTCACCCCATTGGTTCTGCTGTTATGACACATTCTGGTCTACTGCCATGGTGTGCTAGTAACTTCACCATATTTGCTTTAGGTGCTACCTTTACTTCACCATAGGGCACAGACCTTTGGTCTCACTAACCCTCTCGCACTGGGAAACGAGTAGCCCAGTCTTGAATTAATGTGAGGCAGTGTTTCTCTTAAAGTATCTAAACACTTGTGTGTAAGTTGGTGGTTTGCAGATGCATTGATAGGAAGCCTTGTTCTTCTCTCTTTTTTAGTGCTCTTGATTTCCATGTCGTTTCTATAGGCTAGTGCACTAATCATTGTTGTCACATTCCTTTTTAGTATATATATGTTTTTCCTGATGAAGACGTTGATCGAGGTCATCTTTATACGTCAAAACCTGCCGGAAAAAAACTGGGGATGTGATCACTGGACTACATCTACTTGATCCACTCCACTAACTGAACATATGTGTCATAATTGTAGTGGTTTTGTACATTTAATGTACTTTATGAAATAAGACTGTTAGTTGTGACCATTAGAAGGTCTTATTACACATTGACTGTATTTTGGTATAGTTTTCGAAGTTAGTTGATGATTGAATGGCACTGAATGTGGACGAATTAGTGAATGATTCACTGTCTGTTCGCTAAATTGGTATGTTTTAATGGTATTTCTTCATGCAATGTAAACAAAAATTGAAGTGTTTACTAATATATGATTAACACATTTTTTACAAATGGTGTATCAAGCTAAATACAATTTTGATACTTTATTATAAATCAATGTCCTCTGGACAATTTTTCTGTATAAATATGTTATTTAAACTCAGCCTTTTTCCCTATTTTTAGGGAAGTTGAATGTAGCGTCTTTACAGTACACTGCCCCCCGTCTTCCGTCCTCACTGCTCCTTCATTCCCCTGTTGTTTGTTGCCTGTTTGTTGCTTCCTGTGTTCCTCCTGTGTAAACCCTCCCTCTCTGGTGCTTCCTGTGGTGCTCGGCTGAGGGTTGTGCTTCTTCCTCCCTCACTCTCCCTTGTTTCCTCCTTGCACCCTCTATGGGGCTCTCAATCTCTCCAATCTTCTCAAACTGCTACTCTATTTCCTATCCTATACCTCTCACTACTGAGTCTGGATGGAAAAAGTTCAAGAGGGATATGCTGCTCTTCAACCCAGGCCTCACTCTTGCCGAAACCTACATCACTGCTTCCTCCAGACAGACTCTCACCGACATCCTCTTTGTCGTTCCCTCTCCAGACCTATGCACCCCTCATACAGTCTCTGTTCTCTCACCTCTCTCCTCCTTTCCCATTAATGGTAGCACCTAGCGGGAGGTCCTCTTGGCCTCCTTCCATTCCTCCAAAACCACCATCAATGTCTATCTAAATGGTATCGTCCTGATCCAGGGTCCTCAGCCCAATCTCCTCCTTTTCGATAGGCGTTTCCCACGACTTATTAACATTCCCCCTTCTCCTGCCTCTAACAGGTATTTGGCTCCTCTGCCTCCTCCTTCCTCCGCTGCCTCTCTGGCACCTATCTCTCCTCCCCACTTGCCCCTATGTCACCTCTAACTACTGCTACTGCCCACTCTCGGGCCCCTCAACTGCCTCTGCTGGGTTTACTGCAATTGTGTACCCCACCCCGAAAGTCTTTCAACCTGCTCCATGTCGCTACTCTAAACTCTTCCTCTGCAGTCAAACACTTCTCTGACATCTGCCACCTCATCGAAGACCTTGACCTGGAAGTCCTCGCTCTCAACAAGACATGGTTCACGGCCAGCTCTGTCACGAGTTTTGACAGTCTCCTCCCTGAGGGCTACAAGATCCTCTCTGAGCCCAGAACCAACTGGTCTGGAGGTGGAGTGGCTCTGATCTTTCCGGAGAGGGTCCCTGCGTCTGTCATTTCTATACTGGCCTACTCCTCATTTGAATGCCTGGTCTGCAGGCTCTCTATCTCTCCTGGGCCTCTCTTTGGCGGTGGCCACCATCTACACGCCACCTGGCTAGGTCACCCTCTTCCTCTCAGAATGGGCTGACCTTTCCTCTTCTCTCCTTGCCTCTACCTCTCAATTTCTTCTCCTCAGAGACCTCACATCCACCTGGATTTCTTTAATCCGTCCTCTGGGCTCTTCTGCAACCTTTGCGACTCTCTCTCCCTTTTCATCCTACCCTCTGGTCCAACACATTCTGCCGGACACACCTTGGACGCTCTCATCTCCTCAGGCATCCCTCTCTCTAACCCTCTCATCACTCCTCTCTCTTCAACTGACCACTTTCTGCTATCCTCCCACCTGTACCTTCTGGTCAGGCAGACAAAACATACCCTAGCATTGCCACCTTTCTTCTCTGTCATTCGGCCCATGAAGCGAGTGTCAGTGGAAGCATTTGCCTCTACTTTCTCTACCCTTTTTACTTCTGCGGCTGACTCACACTCCGACAGAGCACTCTCTAACCTGCTTCTTTCTATCTCCAACGCTCTGGACATCCTTGCCCCTGTCATGAGAATCCGCCTGAAGCCTACCTCCAAATTCAATTTAAGTGCAGGGTGACTGAGACGAAGCGGAAGGGCTTCGGGTGCATAATCAGACAAACTGGCCTGCCGCATGTTCCAAAGGCAATACAGACTCTCTGTCCTCTCCAAGAAGAGGGTCCATATCCAAGCCTGTGTCTCTGCAGCATCTAACAACACGGCCAAACTCTTTAATATCTGCCAGGAGCTGGCCAATCCTACTGCAGTCTCCATGTTGCCGGTTCCCTCCCAGGCCCTCTGCATGGCACTGGCCTCTCATTTCACCACAAAACCTCAGTATATGCTGTCCTCACTTTCCTCTTCCTTGACCTCTGTCGGCCCCCTCTGGCCATCTCTCCCTCTCCTCTTCCTTTTTCCTCCTTTTCTTTGACAACACCTGACGATGTTTCTAGACAAGTCTGATTTATGAAAGTGTTGTCCAAACAGGTGCTTCCCTGCTCTTCCATAACTATCAAGGACCATATTTCTACCCTTGCTCCAGTCTTGGCCGATTTCTGCAATCACTCTTAAGCCACTGGATATTTCCCTTCTCTCCTCAAGCACTCCCTTTTTCACCATCTCCTTAAAAAGCCTTCTGCCGATCCGATCCTACCTGTCCCCCAATTTCTATCACTCCTTTCCTGAGCAAACTCATGGAAAAGCTAGGCATCGCCCAGCTTAATCTCCACACTGAAACTGTTAGTTGTCTCCATGACCAGCAGTCTGGCTTCAGAGCAGCCACATGAATGTAAACTGCTCTCCTAAACACCTCTGAAGATCTGCTCTCTAATCTTGGGACCTGCTCTCTCTCTGTCCTCATCCTCCTTGGCCTTTCGTCTGCTTTCAACATGGTCAATCAAGCCACCCTGATCAATGAATTAGATGAGAAACTGGGCATCACTGATCAGGCCCTGGCATAGTTGACCTCCTTCCTCCTGGACCGACCCTCCCGCATCCAACTTGGGTCCGTTCTCTCCACCACCTCTCTCTCCACATGTGTTGTCCTCCGGGCTCTATCCTTTCACCCTGGCTCTTCAATGTATATCTGGCCCATTTGGCCCACTTTATCTCCATCTTCTCTTCTAACTTTCAGTGTTATGTGGATGACACTCCGCTCTCTTTCAGGCTTCCCTCAGTCACCTCATCTCCCTCGCTCATTCCGGAACTGTCTATCCGCGATCCAGGATTGGTGAGCCTCCAACGATCTCTGCCTTAATGCCAGTAAGACAGAGATCCTTCTCATTGGGACCCCTGCTCCCGCTTTCCCACTCTAACTCTGGCTGCCCTCCTTGGGCCCTCTACCCTTGCCTTCCTGTGAGGCAAAAAATCTTGGTGTCATCTTCAACTCCACTCTCTCCTTCACTCCTCACCGCACGGACCTTGCCAAAAAGGCTCACTTCCAGCTGCACCTCCGCAGAGGTACTGTACCTTTTCTCACCCCCCCCATAAACTCACTGTCTCCAGAGCCCTGGATCTCTCCAGGCTGGACTACTGCAGCAGGCCCTTTCTCAGTCTGCCTGCCTCTACTCTCCGCCCTCTGCAACTAATCCAGAAAAGGACTGCAAGACTTATCCTTGGCCTCAAGCCAAGGGACCATATCGTTCCAGCACTGAAATCTCTCCACTGGCTTCCGGTGGCTACAAGGATCAAGTTCAAGACCCTCTGCATCGTTCATAAGGCTTTATGGGGCCGGGGCCCACACTACATCCAACTCTCTCTGCCGAAATACCTTCCTTCTAGAGCCCTTCGCTCTGCAACCTCCAACTCTCTGAGGGTCAGACACTTCTCTAGACAGAGAGAGGGGGGTAGATCTCTCTCCTTTGCAGGTGCCTCCCTCTAGAATGGCCTACCTGCCCCCCTCAGACTTGAGCCCGATCACCTGAAGTTCCGGAAGCAGCTCAAGACCTTCTTTTTTGCCTCTGCCTTCTCTCTCTCGCTTCCCTGCTAGCTTACCTGTCTGCTGCGCTGACTGGTTGCCTGGTACCCTCAGAGTCTCACTGTACCAGGCTCCTCCTTGACCAGTCGTCCTGTACTGCCTCTTGGCCTACCTCACATTTAGGGGTTGTAAACTGTAATCCCCTACCTCCTAGCACTACCTAGATCCGTGCTGCCCTGGCTGCACTTACCAAGAGCCAGCTGCCCTATTCGCACTGCCCCTTCCCCTCTCTCTTGCACTTCTCGTTGTTCACTTGCACGATGTGACTGACACAAGGCCATGTAGGATCGTTTGTCTTGTCTTCCCTCCCTTGTTCTTGTGGTGCCTAGAGACACTTGTGTTCAGGTGCGATATAAATGCCATATCATATCAATTCGACTAGCTATTCTTATTCAATTTTATACAAATATACATATTTTAACAAATGTATACTTCAATTATTTATCTCTTATTTAAAGCGTTGGCACTCTGTACATGGCTTGTTTTCTTTAAAATAAATTAAAAGGTTTCCTTGGCAAAGTCCGATGTGACAGTTGACACGCACCTTTCGTGACGCCTGTTACTTTGACCTCGTGTGGGCGCATGCGGACTCTGTGCCGCTGTGGAAATGGGCGGGACGGCTCGCGGTTCGGTCGCACTCGCCTCAGGTGTATTTAAACCTGCGATATGCAGGCTAAGGTTTCCCCATTCCAGTGCTAAACCTTTGAATCCAGCCTCTCCCACCCAGAGTAGATGTATTTCTCTAGTAGTAACAATAAAGCCTGTGACGCAGCAGGCCCGCAGGACGGGAAGAGATTTGCATACCATATCCGGGTGGTACTGCAGGGATTATTGCTTTGTGTTGACTCCAGTGTTGGTAACATAGAGACATGACTCTCTTTTAAAGTCAATTAATTAAACATTGCAATCCTTTTCATTGCAATGCTGTACTGCTTATGCAGGCACGCCTTCCCATTACAAACTGATGGGAAACTTAAGCTGCATGGCCAGGGGAGCAGAAGGTGTATATAGAATGTACTGTTATACTGTGAAGGGAAGGACAAACATGCACGCCCAGCCCAGCCTCCAAGCACAGCGTTGTTGCCACTTGCCAACCCTAACCTCAGGTCCAGAAACATACCTCATCTGTTTGAGAGGTGACCTTACACCCGGAGCCCAGGTGCTGGTTGATAGTGATAGTTGTCAGGGTGAAGTCGCCTATAATGTTGTAAAGTGCAAGGATAACTTGGGGCTGTATCAACTGTCCAGGAAGTCTGACATTGATTGGTTGTTTAGTCAGAAATGAGCAGATCTGATGTGCAGTGATCAGAGGATTTTGGACTCTAAAAGAAAGGCTGCAAGATCGTGCACGATGCAGACTCGATAGTTTAGCAGGTCCTCCCTGTTCCCCCAAAGTCTTGTCTTGTTGCACCTCGAAACACTTGTGTATAGGCACATTATAAATACCCAATAAATATATAAAATAACAGCTTTGTAGTGTTTGGCAATATATATTGCCCAACTTCTTTTTAGGGAAAACAGCATTAATCTCAGCCCTTACGAACTCAGGTGCAACTCTGCCTCTCCCCCTCTAGATAGCTTTCTCCAGAATGGCAGCCTGTTTGCTACTTCCCTTTTTCTTCTGGAACGATAGACCAAAAGTTCCAAGCCTTAAGTTTTCTCTGGTTTCTCTTTAGGCTTTCACAATGTAGGTTTATATCAACTACACATGTTTGTATCTCAGAATCCGACAAGTGATCTGTACAACCCTGGGGCTTCCCACCATTTCTCTCTCGTCTTTGGCAATGTATGATGAAAGGGTATTGCCAAGGTTTTACCACCTTTTGGCTTGGGTATTGCTTGTGCAACCTAGCTTCAATGAGATCCTCCCTCCCCCCACCTGGTTGTCTGAGTCTCTCACAACCTGCAAACTAAGTTCTAGGGTCTTTTAGCTTTAAGGATGGCCACTTTTTTTGGGTTCGATATTTGTAATTATCTGCATAGTTCTTGCTCACTCGCAAGGGAAATTGCCTGCATGACACACGTGACTCACGTTGCAGTGCCCCAGAGTCATTCACACGCTGCAGACTCTCGTGTGCCCCGTTCATGCTCGCAGAACCACATTATGCGTGGCTTCTCTCAGGCACGCACACTCCCTTGAATCGCCTACGCGTTCGCCACGCTGAATTGGAGCCAACGTGGCTCCTGTGAGTTCTGGGTGCAACTGTTAAGCAGGGTGTGACGTGAGCATAGCGTACCTGTTTGCTCCGTTTATGGGGATGAAGTAGCCGGAAACCGACAGTTCCGATAATTCGGCAGATAGCATGACGAGGAGAACCAACCCAAAAGTCCCCAGGATGAGACTAGGTACTCCTGGACGAGCTCCCCACTCCACGGGACGGCACTCCCCAGATTATTGTGGTGCATCGAACAGTGCAAGCACTGGCATTGAAGGCCAACAGAATGTCAATGTCACACGCCACCAGTAATATACCCGCCATGCAAATGTCGATCAGCGAAGAACCTGGGGTGCCTAGACAGTTTGGGAAGTGGCAGACTACGAGGGGAGGGCAGAACTGTCAGCAGGACCTCTCAGAGCAGGGGCTGCAACAGCATCCCAGCCACCTGAACCCTGTCGGCAACCTCTACTGGCTCTGCTTACCACTGCGCAATCTCTGCACAACATGTTCTGGATGGGCAAGTGTTTCCTTCTCATGCTTCCCGCCATGCAGCCTCTGCATTTAGCGATATTAGTGGTACATAGCCCCTCAGGACAGGCACTGGTCCCAGTGGCTTCTGGCTCCTCTAATCTTTATTCCCAATGCGTGTATGGCCTGCATGGATTTCTGCAGGCCAGCCTTCTCAGCTTCACCTGCTTCCACTGCTTCCCTCGTTTCTCTCATTCCCCCACCCAAGGGCGCCTCTTAAGCCTCTCAATCCCCCCCTCAGGTGTAGGTCCTTGTTCTCAATTAGCTGACCACTCCTGCTTCCTTGTTCCTCTAACTCCCACGTCCCAGTACTGGGGATTTATGGGGCTTGCAGTCCTGGATAACAAAGTTCATTTTCTTAACTATTTCTTCCCCCGAGTCTCGATTTCTACTCTTTAAGACATGTATCAAAGGGGTGTCATCAGAGTTGGCCACTATATAAGTTTGATGGGAGGAATATGGATTTCAGTCATATGGCTTTTGATAGTCAATAACTTCCTCTTGTGACGCCCTTGGGATTAAAGGAAATATTTCAGTATGTGGTTTCTGGCAGACTTTATCTACATTTAAATGTTTAACCAGTGGAACCATTGGCTTATTATGCCAAAAAGCATCACATATTGTGGTAGCTGGATAAAGTCCTCCCTAAAAGGAGATAAATACTGTGTCTCATCCCATGAGTATCCCTCACTCCCATGCACCTTTTCACCCCCCAGGTGATCCTCCCGTAGAATACTGCTACCCCCAGGGCCAGGAAGCGTCTGCCTTTCCATGGCCACCTGGGAGGAGACTTTAGGCAGGGTTTCAGTGAGGGATCCATAGAATTCATCACATACCCTTGCCCTGAAGACCTGACCTCCTGCTCTAGGCTCTTTTCTCTCTTCTTTCATCTTGGCCTCCCCTGCATTTTCATTGGTTTCAAATGTTCCCCAGTCCAAAACTGGATCCTCTGTGAAAACCTCCTTTTGGGTCCAAGAGTTTTGAGGAGAATAAGAATTAAATGAGGGTGTATTTACATTCTGATGTATTTTTTCAAAATTCAGAAAATCGGTACCAATAATAATTTCTTGTGGCAACCCTGGGATGATGGAAGCATTTATCCTAGCCACATTTCCTTGAATACCAATAGTAACTGGTGTTCTATAGTAAATCTCATCATCCATGTGTACACAGGTAACCAGAATATGCTGAATTTTCAAGCTATGAAACGGTGTCTCATAGCTATTTGTTTGCTACCCAAATCAATCAGAGCTTGAACAGGGATTCCATTCACCATGGCACTATCATGAGTTTTAGAATGTATATTACCTAGAAACACATTATTTCGAGTTTCTATTCCTACACCATTTCCTTCATCATCTTCCTCTTCCTCCTCCTTACCACTCAAGCACCTAATTTCCATAGGTACATCTGTTTTGTTAGAAGGACAATGTCTGGACAAATCATCAGCTTGACCACATAAGAAGGTAAAATTACTGAGGGTAATGTTTGTGCTTCTTCCAATTTGATCTCACCTTTTCCTCTTACAAAATTATTCTTCCTATCTCCACTTAGGAGTTCCTTACCTATCGTTTTGGACATTTTCCCCCTGGGATTTAAATTTGGAAACCATCTGAGATTGGTAATATACATTCTTAGGCTCGCTTTTCACTTCTTCGGTTTTATGGGGGTTGTTAACATGCTTATTGGATTCTAAAAAAGATTGAACAGTTTCTATGACCAATGTTAGCTTTGGCTTATTAATCTGTAAAATGGCCTTTTCAAGAAATGGAGGTACAGAATGTATACATTGTTAAATTATCAAAAGCTCTAATACCTCCTCTAGTGATTTCTTTTCCTAGCCATATTGAAATGACAAAGTATTTTGAATCTTAGCAGCCAATTCTATTGTGTCTCGTCCGGAGTCCTTTTAATATTTCTTAGCTTTTCTTTATAAAGAATTTCTGTTTGCTCTACCTTCTTTAATAAACATTCCATAATCTCTGGAAAGGGAGTCGTAGCTTCTGGGTTTAGGAGATGGTTTGAATTTTGTGTTCTCCTTTTAACAGTGTCACCAAATAACAGGATTTCAGATTGAGACTCCAGTTTAGTTGGTAGCCAATCTTTCACAAAATAAATTCCCTAAATCTTCACAAAAAGAAACAAGAATGGTCCTGCACTGCAGGTGGGCTCAGTCGAAGGTCTCTGTTTGAGGTATCCAACCAAGAAGTAGCAGAAGTGAAAGTAAAGTTTAAAGGTGAAACTTATGAATAAAGTGAATTGAAGTAGTCCTGCGATGGTTTAAGCAAAACCTATCGCACAGTAAACGTCTTTGATTTTTGATAATGAGTGGAAAGCAAGGAAAGTGAGATTACAAAGTCCGAGCCCGGCCGAGGGAGACCTATTGTGAGCTTGTGTTTAAAGAAGTCTGAGCCTGGCTGAGGGAGACCTGTGATGTACAGTAAACGCAAGAACTGGTGAATGTGAAAAACCTGATGAGAAAAGAACTTTGGCATTTGTTTGTTAATCCAGGGCCTCTGCAAATAGGAGATTTTTATTGGGAAAAAGACTTTGGGGCAGAAGACCGGATATCTATGTTTTGAACTGCCCCTTTATGTTAGAGAAGCCAGAGTGTGTGCGAAGCTTGAGTGTGCCACCTTGCTGAAAACATGGAGAAGGGAAGCTAACTGCTCAACTATTTTGACATATTATTTCTTGAACACTTTTCTTTTGCATACATAATTTCCCCACAATATTTGTTGTTAGAGTTAAGGATCGGCAATAGGTTCTTTAGTATAAGCCCTTTTATTTTGACAGACACCCCATTAGGACTGCGTTATTTATTATTTGATGGTCGTAGCTCGCTCCTATGTTTAGATTCTGGTTTAGGGGTTGGACCAACCCTTTGAAGTTCAATATACACCCTTGAACTGTGTTCACTTGTGTCTGTATTCACTGTTTGATACCACGCCTTCCTTCGAACACATACATAACTGCTGATACCTCTTTAAGCACATCAATGACATGTGGGCTGACGTACATATTATCTGAGTCCTCTTTGAGCATTTGTGGGGCTGCAGGAAACCAGTTGGACCTCACACACCATTGTCTGTTTGGGAGCAGGGGCGTGACGGGCTCCTGACGTACACCCTTTGGCAGAATGGCCACACAGATAGGCACAGTCATGTGGTTGGGAGACCACATACATTTATTAGTCCAGGATAGTTGAGAGCACATTCAATCAACCGTCAAAGCTGCACCCGGAGGACACTAGGCCACATCGGCTGCAGTCCTGACAGTGGGGTTGGCAGCAGAACGACACTGGTGCCATGGTCTATGGCTCCTGCCATCAATGCACTCCCCCAGGCGGGAGTGATTTCAATTAGTGCTGTGGCAGCCGGGGTCGTGCTACTCTTTCACTTCTCCAGTACATCCTCTTCACCTTCCTTCATGCTTATGCTATTTACTATGCATTTTCCCTAGCAGCGTGTCAGGCCAGCCTCGATTACAGCAAAACTGGATGAATCAATGGATATTGGCACCTTGGAAATGTCCGGTTCAGAAGGGATGGAATTGCAGAACCTTGCCATAGCACTCAATCCTTATGGCATACCATCATCCATGTTGACGTCCAAGATCTGGGCCCTCATTTTAACCTGGGCTTTGGCTATACTCAGAGCTTCTTCAAAGGGTCCTGCCATTATGAGTTTAGCAAACTTCTTTTATCTTGCGCCATTACAGCGTCGCCCTATGTTAACAAAATATGTATAGGGTCCAATTCGGAAAGGGTTCAAGGCCTGAAAGCAACATATAACCGTTCGAAAGAGTTGAGATGGGAGGGGGCATTCTTGGCTTGCAGGATTGGACATCATTTGCAATTTCTGGTATATGTGCGGGAGTCGTTCCACAACAGACTCCATTGCACAGTTCAATCCAAAACACACAGGCTCAGCATGGGAGACAGTAATGACAAAATGCTTCTCTAGTCTGAGCAGAAAAGAAAGATAGATGCGCCCACTTTTATCAACAATTGCTCCTGAAAGAAAATTAGGCTTTGGTTCCTCGTACTCCTCTTCAAATAGCCTTTGCCTGGCAAAGTAGAGATACCTTTGAGTTAGCAGTGTCGAAAACAGTCTCTCCAAGTAGGGTATCCACTCCTCCATCTAACGTCCTCTGACTTTTCCACAGAGGGGGATACAGAGAGTCTTATTCGTGGGAACCCTGGTGCCTGCACTATACCTCTTAATAGTGTCTGCTGTTAGATCAAGAACTGCTTTCTGAGGCACGTCTGCCGAGACTTTAATCATTTGGTACGCCGCTGTTGCGACCTGGGAACCCCAGAGGGTCTTCCCCAGTTCTGGTCTGGTGCGCACACCTCAGACACCTTGTTTCCCACCTGGCATGGGCAGCCGTGCAATTTCCTTTCCCTTCCCCATTTTTTCCTCACATGCTCCTATCCCAGCTCCAGGCACCGATTTCAGAGCGCAGGAAAGCACACACAGCAGGCATTTTTGAAAGTTTTCTTTTAAGCTCTGATCATGGAGCAAGCCAAAATTCTTCTATTGACGCTCCGGCCACGGAGTGCAGACAGCGCCGGAGGCCCAGGATCACACAAGGAGGAGCACTCTCCCTTTAACCTCTTCAGATCCACCACGAAGCACAGTTAAAAACCACTTCACCACCTCGCGGCCCGGGCAGACACCGGAGGGAGCGATCACTGCTGTGGGCCGGAGTCCCTGCCTGTCAGCAGGGTTCCCCCCACAGCCTGATGAGTGGGTACTGATAAGTGCCACACAAAGAGCCGCTTTGGCGGCTACAATGGTTCCACACAGCAGGGTCATGAAACCCCTCGTCCGTCGCCATTGCTATGGGACTGGCTCGTGGGCACACGAGCCAGCTGGACAGGCTTGCGGGCACCCAGCACATAGTTACTGTGCCGTGATCACACAGCGGGAGACAATTGCTGGGGGCACCCACGCATTCCAATAGTGTAGGATAACCAGATTTTAAAAGTTAAAAAAAGGGACAGGGGAACTAATATAAAGGTAGGACTAATTCTTGAAAGTGGCTGTCAAGGCACTACCCTTCAGTAGCGGTTGGAGGAGAAGGAGGAATGAACATATAGTATAATTAATTCATCATAAGCTACCACTATCTTAATTTGTAAAAGGCAGCATTTCTTTGTGTGAGATTGTGCATACCTGCCTGCCAGCTATGAAGACCTACTACCAAAAACCGGGACAACTGCATTTTCCAATGGAAACATAATCTTGAGAAAGGGGGACAGAGCACCCAATTCCAGGACAGTCCCAGCAAAACCAGGACATTTGGTCACCCACACTGATCTGGCATCACCCAGATGAGTGGGGGCTGCAGAACCGTGATCAGTGTCAACCTGCAGGCAGGGTTGCAGTACTGTGATCACACGGCGTCAGCCTGCAGGTGCAATAAATTAGATACGAAACACAAATGCCATTCATGGGGTCTGCGTGCCGGCTGAGGCTCCTTTTATTGGGAGCCAGTCATGACATGACATACATTCCTAAAGGGGACAACACCACATTAATGTAAGCCAACCTCACCTTCTACTGGTTTGGAGCAGGCAATAGGGAAGAGAAAGATTAATGATGTTTTGGTAGAGCTGTAAAACCCCATGTTTTGTTGATGGCTTTCTGCCCTTATTTTCTATAAACCAGCATTTGGGAATGTATCATAGTAAAGTTAGAAGGAGGCTTGTTGCTTCCCTCCTCCCTCCTACACCCTGCTAACGGAAAAGCAGATATTAGCCTGACGCATTAAGAGCACTTCTGGTGCTTTTTACCATCATTGCAAATACCTAATTCGAATTGAGTAGGCCACCCGACTAAAGTTAGGTGAGTCTTTTCATCCAGCAGCTTATTTCCATTATACCAACTGTTATTTTAGGTGCAACTCAATGATTGTTATGTCCCTTTTTGGCAGTGTTGCTCCTTCGTTTTTCTGGCCTCAATTATTGTGGCTTCAACCAGTTGGCTGTCTGCCTCTCTGTGCTGAAATATATGACTACTTGCTGCAAGGTCAGTTGCGGACCGTCACCCCATTGGTTCTGCTGTTATGACACATTCTGGTCTACTGCCATGGTGTACTAGTAACTTCACCATGTTTGCTTTAGGTGCTACCTTTACTTCACCATAGGGCACAGACCTTTGGTCTCACTAACCCTCTCGCACTGGGAAACGAGTAGCCCAGTCTTGAATTAATGTGAGGCAGTGTTTCTCTTAAAGTATCTAAACACTTGTGTGTAAGTTGGTGGTTTGCAGATGCATTGATAGGAAGCCTTGTTCTTCTCTCTTTTTTAGTGCTCTTGATTTCCATGTCGTTTCTATAGGCTAGTGCACTAATCATTGTTGTCACATTCCTTTTTAGTATATATGTTTTTCTTGATGAAGACGTTGATCAAGTCATATTTATACGTCAAAACTGGTCGAAAAAAACTGGGGATGTGATCACTGGACTACATCTACTTGATCCACTCCACTAATTGAACATATGTGTCATAATTGTAGTGGTTTTGTACATTTAATGTACTTTATGAAATAAGACTGTTAGTTGTGACCATTAGAAGGTCTTATTACACATTGACTGTATTTTGGTATAGTTTTAGAAGTTAGTTGATGGATGAATGGCACTGAATGTGGACGAATTAGTGAATGATTCACTGTCTGTTCGCTAAATTGGTATGTTTTTAATGGTATTTTTTCCTGCAATGTAAACAAAAGTTGAATTGTTGACTAATAACTGATTAACACATTTTTTTACAAATGGTGTATCAAGCTAAATACATTTTTGATACTTTATTATAAATCAATGTCCTCTGGGCAATTTTTCTGTATAAATCTGTTATTTAAACTATGCCTTTTTCCCTCGTTTTAGGAAAGTTGAATGTAGCCTTTTTACAGTGCACTGCCCCCCCCCCCCCGCCGTCTTCCGTCCTCACTGCTCCTTCATTCCCCTGTGGTCTGTTGCCTGTTTGTTGCCTCCTGTGATCCTCCTTCTGTGTAAACCCTCCCCCTCTGATGCTTCCTGTGGTGCTTCCTGTGGGGCTAGGTTGTGCTTCTTCCTCCCTCACTCTTTCTTGATTCCTCCTTGCACCCTCTATGGGGCTCTCAATCTCTCCAATCTTCTCAAACTGCTACTCTACCTCCTATCCTATACCTCTCACTACTGAGTCTGGATGGAAAAAGTTCAAGAGGTATATTCTGGTCTCCAACCCAGGCCTCACCCTCGCCAATACCTACATCACTGCTTCCTCCAGACAGACTCTCACCGACATCCTCTTTGTCGTTCCCTCTCCAGACCTATGGACCCCTCATACAGTCTCTGTTCTCTCACCTCTCTCATCCTTTCCCATTAATGCTGGCACCTAAAAGGAGGTCCTCTTGGCCTCCTTCCATTCCTCCAAAACCACCATCAATGTCTATCTAAATGGTATCGTCCTTATCCAGGGCTCTCAGCCCAATCTCCTCCTTTTCGATAGCCGTTTCCCACGACTTATCAACGTTCCCCCTTCTCCTGCCTCTAACAGGTATTTGGCTCCTCTGCCTCCTCCTTCCTCCGCCGCCTCTCTGGCACCTATCTCTCCTCCCCACTTGCCCCTGTGTCACCTCTAACTACTGCCACTGCCCACTCTCGAGCCCCTCAACTGCCTCTGCTGGTTGACTGCAATCCTGTACCCCACCCTGGAAGTCTTTCAAATGTGGCAACCTGCTCCATGTCGCTACTCTAAACTCTTCCTCTGCTGTCAAACACTTCGCTGACATCTGCCACCTCCTCGAAGACCTTGACCTGGAAGTCCTCACTCTCACTGAGACATGGTTCACGGCCAGCTCTGTCACGAGTTTTGACACTCTCCTCCCTGACGGCTACAAGATCCTCTCTGAGCCCAGAACCAACCGGTCTGGAGGTGGAGTTGCTCTGATCTTTCCGGAGAGGGTCCCTGCGTCTGTCATTTCTATACTGGCCTACTCCTCATTTGAATGCCTGGTCTGCAGGCTCTCTATCTCTACTGGGCCTCTCTTTGGCTGTGGCCACTATCTACAGGCCACCTGGCCAGGTCACCCTCTTCCTCTCAGAATGGGCTGACCTTTCCTCCTCTCTACTTGCCTCTACCTCTCAACTTCTTCTCCTCAAAGACCTCACATCCACCTGGATTTCTTTAATCCATCCTCTGGGTTCTTCTGCAACCTTTGCGACTCTCTCTCCCTTTTCATCCTACCCTCTGATCCAACACATTCTGTCAGACACACCTTGGATGCTCTCATCTCCTCAGGCATCCCTCTCTCTAACCCTTTCACCACTCCTCTCTCTCTTCAACTGAACACTTTCTGCTATCCTCTCACCTGAAACTTCTGGTCAGGCAGACAAGACCTACCCCAGCACTGCCACCTACCTTCTCGGTCATTCGGCCCATGAATCGAGTGTCAGTGGAAACCTTTGCCTCTACTTTCTCTACCCCTCTTACTTCTGCGGCTGACTCACACTCCGACACAGCACTCTCTAACCTGCTTCTTTCTATCTCCAATGCTCTGGACATCCTTGCCCCTGTCATAAAAATCCGCCTGAAGCCTACCTCCAAATTCAATTTAAGTGCAGGGTGACTGAGAGGAAGTGGAGGGCTTCGGGTGCATAATCAGACAAATTGGCCTGCCGCCTGTTCCAAAGGCAATACAGACTCTCTGTCCTCTCCAAGAAGAGGGTCCAAATCCAAGCCTGTTCCTCTGCAGCATCTAACAACACAGCCAAACTCTTTAATATCTGCAAGGAGCTGGCCAATCCTACTGCAGTCTCCACTTTGCCGGTTTCCTCCCAGGTCTTCTGCATGGCACTGGCCTCTCATTTCACCACAAAACCTCAGTGTATCCTGTCCTCACTTTCCTCTTCCTTGACCTCTGTCGGCCCCCTCTGACCACCTCTCCCTCTCCTCTTCCTTTTTCCTCCTTCTCTTTGACAACACCTGACGATGTTTCTCGACAAGTCTGATTTATGAAAGTGTCGTACAAACAGGTGCTTCCCTGCTCTTCCATAACTATCAAGGACCATATGTCTACCCTTGCTCCAGCCTTGGCCGATTTCTGCAATCACTCTTAAGCCACTGGATCTTTCCCTTCTTTCCTCAAGCACTCCCTTTTTCACCATCTCCTTAAGAAGCCTTCTGCCGATCCGATCCTACCTGTCCCCCGATTTCTACCACTCCTTTCCTGGGCAAACTCATGGAAAAGCTGGCCATCGCCAGCTTACTCTCCACACTGAATCTGTTAGTTGTCTCCATGACCAGCAGTCTGGCTTCAGAGCAGCCACATGCATGTAAACTGCTCTCTTAAACACCTCTGAAGATCTGCTCTCTAATCTTGGGACCTGCTCTCTCTCTGTCCTCAAGCTCCTTGGCCTTTCGTCTGCTTTTGACACGGTCAATCACGCCACCATGATCAATCAATTAGATGAGAAACTGGGCATCACCGATCAGGCCCTGGCATGGCTGACCTCCTTCCTCCTGGACCGACCCTCCCGCATCCATCTTGGGTCCTTTCTCTCCACCACCTATCTCTCCAGATGTGTTGTCCTCCGGGCTCTATCCTTTCACCCTAGCTCTTCAATGTCTATCTGGCCCCTTTGGCCCACTTGATCTCCATCTTCTCTTCTAACCTTCAGTGTTATGTGGATGACACTCCACTCTCTTTCAGGCTTCCCTCAGCCACCTCATCTCCCTCGCTCATTTCGGAACTGTCTGTCCATGATCCAGGATTGGTGAGCCTCCAACGATCTCTGCCTTAATGTCAGTAAGACAGACATCCTTCTCATTGGGACCCCTGCTCCCGCTTTCCGCTCTCATTCTGGCTGCCCTCCTTGGGCCCTCTACCCTTGCCTTCCTGTGAGGCAAAAAAACTTGGTGTCATCTTCAACTCCACTCTCTGCTTCTCTCCTCACTTCACGGACCTTGCCAAAAAGGCTCACTTCCAGCTGCACCTCTGCAGAGGTAGTCTAACTTTTCTCACTCCCCCCCATAAACTCACTGTCTCCAGAGCCCTGGTTCTCTCCAGGCTGGACTACTGCAGCAGCCCATTTCTCAGTCTGCCTGTCTCTACTCTCCGCCCTCTGCAACTAATCCAGAAAGGGACTGCAAGACTTATCCTTGGCCTCAAGCCCAGGGTCCGATCGCTCCAGCACTGAAATCTCTCCACTGGCTTCCGGTGGCTACAAGGATCAAGTTCAAGACCCTCTGCATCGTTCATAAGGCTTTATGGGGCCGGGGCCCACACTACATCCAACTCTCTCTGCCGAAATACCTTCCTTCTAGAGCCCTTCGCTCTGCTACATCCAACTCTCTGAGGGTCAGACACTTTTCTAGACAGAGAGTGGGGGGTAGATCTCTCTCCTTTGCAGGTGCCTCCCTCTGGAACGGCCTCCCTGCCCCCCTCAGACTTGAGCCCGATCACCTGAATTTCCGGAAGCAGCTCAAGACCTTCTTTTTTGCCTCTGCCTTCTCTCTCTCGCTTCCCTGCTAACTCACCTGTCTGCTGCCCTGACTGGTTGCCCATAGCTCTCAACCATTTGTGTCGCAAAGGCGGGTGTAATCATCCAATTTTGTTTTTGGTGGGTGAGGCGCCCATTGGAATGAATGGGCTTGCAGGAGGCTTGGCGGGTGAGTCAGCCCTTCACAAGACATGTGACACCCGCCAAAAGTGTGTAAATTGAGAGCTATTGGTTGCCTGGTGCCCTCAGAGTCTCACTGTACCAGGCTCCTCCTTGACCAGTCTTCCTGTACTGCCTCTTGGCCGACCGCGCATTTAGGGGTTGTAAACTGTAATCCCCTACAGCACCCCTGCCTCCTAGCACTTACCTAGAGCCATGCTGCCTGGCTGCACTTACTCTGAGCCAGCTGCCCTATTCGCACTGCCCCTTCCCCTCTCCCTTGCACGTCCTCCTCTCCCTTCCCTTGGCACTTCTTGTTCACTTGCATGATGCAAATTACACAAGGCCATGTAGGATCGTTTGTCTTGTCTTCCGTCCCTTGTTCTTCTGGTGCCTAGAGCCACTTGTGTGCAGGCGGGAAATAAATGCCATATCATATCAATTCGACCTGCTATTCTTATTCTGTTTTATACAAAATATACATATTTTAACAAATGTATACTTACTCCAATTATTTTTCTCTGATTTAAAGTGTTGGCACTCTGTACATGGCTTGTTTTCCTTTAGAATAAATGAAAAGGTTTCCTTGGCAAAGTCCGATGTGACAGTTGACACGCACCTTTCGTGACACCTGTTACTTTGACCTCGTGTGGGCGCATGCGGACTCTGTGCGGTCGCACTCGCCTCAGCTGTATTTAAACCTGCGATATGCAGGCTAAGGTTTCCCCATTCCAGTGCTAAACCTTTGAATCCAGCCTCTCCCACCCAGAGTAGATGTATTTCTCTAGTAGTAACAATAAAGCCTGTGACGCAGCAGGCCCGCAGGACGGGAAGAGATTTGCATACCATATCCGGGTGGTACTGCAGGGATTATTGCTTTGTGTTGACTCCAGTGTTGGTAACATAGAGACATGACTCTCTTTTAAAGTCAATTAATTAAACATTGCAATCCTTTTCATTGCAATGCTGTACTGCTTATGCAGGCACGCCTTCCCATTACAAACTGATGGGAAACTTAAGCTGCATGGCCAGGGGAGCAGAAGGTGTATATAGAATGTACTGTTATACTGTGAAGGGAAGGACAAACATGCACGCCCAGCCCAGCCTCCAAGCACAGCGTTGTTGCCACTTTCCAACCCTAACCTCAGGTCCAGAAACATACCTCATCTGTTTGAGAGGTGACCTTACACCCGGAGCCCAGGTGCTGGTTGATAGTGATAGTTGTCAGGGTGAAGTCGCCTATAATGTTGTAAAGTGCAAGGATAACTTGGGGCTGTATCAACTGTCCATGAAGTCTGACATTGATTGGTTGTTAGTCAGAAATGAGCAGATCTGATGTGCAGTGATCGGAGGATTTTGGACTCTAAAAGAAAGGCTGCAAGATCGTGCACGATGCAGACTCGATAGTTTAGCAGGTCCTCCCTGTTCCCCCAAAGTCTTGTCTTGTTGCACCTCGAAACACTTGTGTATAGGCACATTATAAATACCCAATAAATATATAAAAATAACAGCTTTGTAGTGTTTGGCAATATATATTGCCCAACTTTTTTAGGGAAAACAGCATTAATCTCAGCCCTTATGAACTCAGTTGCAACTCTGCCTCTCCCTCTCTAGATAGCTTTCTCCAGAAGGGCAGCCTGTTTGCTACTTCCCTTTTTCTTCTGGAAGGATAGACCAAAAGTTCCAAGCCTTAAGTTTTCTCTGGTTTCTCTTTAGGCTTTCACAATGTAGGTTTATATCAACTACACATGTTTGTATCTCAGAATCCGACAAGTGATCTGTACAACCCTGGGGCTTCCCACCATTTCTCTCTCGTCTTTGGCAATGTATGATGAAAGGGTATTGCCAAGGTTTTACCACCTTTTGGCTTGGGTATTGCTTGTGCAACCTAGCTTCAATGAGATCCTCCCTCCCCCCACCTGGTTGTCGGAGTCTCTCACAACCTGCAAACTAAGTTCTAGGGTCTTTTAGCTTTAAGGATGGCCACTTTTTTTGGGTTCGATATTTGTAATTATCTGCATAGTTCTTGCTCACTCGCAAGGGAAATTGTCTGCATGACACACGTGACTCACGTTGCAGTGCCCCTGAGTCATTCATACGCTGCAGACTCTCGTGTGCCCCGTTCATGCTCGCAGAACCACATTATGCGTGGCTTCTCTCAGGCACGCACACTCCCTTGAATCGCCTACGCGTTCGCCACGCTGAATTGGAGCCAACGTGGCTCCTGTGAGTTCTGGGTGCAACTGTTAAGCAGGGTGTGACGTGAGCATAGCGTACCTGTTTGCTCCGTTTATGGGGATGAAGTAGCCGGAAACCGACAGTTATAATTCGGCAGATAGCATGACGAGGAGAACCAACCCAAAAGTCCCCAGGATGAGACTAGGTACTCCTGGACGAGCTCCCCACTCCACGGGACGGCACTCCCCAGATTATTGTGGTGCATCGAACAGTGCAAGCACTGGCATTGAAGGCCAACAGAATGTCAATGTCACACGCCACCAGGAATATAACCGCCATGCAAATGTCGGGCGGCGAAGAACCTGGGGTGCCTAGACAGTTTGGGAAGTGGCAGACTACGAGGGGAGGGCAGAACTGTCAGCAGGACCTCTGAGAGCAGGGGCTGCAACAGCAACCCAGCCACCTGAACCCTGTCGGCAACCTCTACTGGCTCTGCTTACCACTGCGCAATCTCTGCACAACATGTTCTGGATGGGCAAGTGTTTCCTTCTCATGCTTCCCGCCATGCAGCCTCTGCATTTAGCGATATTAGTGGTACATAGCCCCTCAGGACAGGCACTGGTCCCAGTGGCTTCTGGCTCCTCTAATCTTTATTCCCACTGCGTGTATGGCCTGCATGGATTTCTGCAGGCCAGCCTTCTCTGCTTCACCTGCTTTCACTGCTTCCCTCGTTTCTCTCATTCCCCCACCTAAGGGCGCCTCTTAAGCCTCTCAAACCCCCCCTCAGGTGTAGGTCCTTGTACTCAATTATCTGACCACTCCTGCTTCCTTGTTCCTCTAACTCCCACTTCCTCGTCCCAGTACTGGGGATTTATGGGGCTTGCAGTCCTGGATAACAAAGTTCATTTTCTTAACTATTTCTTCCCCCGAGTCTCGATTTCTACTCTTTAAGACATGTATCAAAGGGGTGTCATCAGAGTTGGCCCCTGTATAAGTTTGATGGGAGGAATATGGATTTCAGTCATATGGCTTTTGATAGTCAATAACTTCCTCTTGTGACGCCCTTGGGATTAAAGGAAATATTTCAGTATGTGGTTTCTGGCAGACTTTATCTACATTTAAATGTTTAACCAGTGGAACCATTGGCTTATTAGGCCAAAAAGCATCACATATTGTGGTAGCTGGGCAAAGTCCTCCCTAAAAGGAGATAAATACTGTGTCTCATCCCATGAGTAACCCTCACTCCCATGCACCTTTTCACCCCCCAGGTGATCCTCCCGTAGAATACTGCTACCCCCAGGGCCAGGAAGCGTCTGCCTTTCCATGGCCACCTGGGAGGAGACTTTAGGCAGGGTTTCAGTGAGGGATCCATAGAAATCATCACATACCCTTGCCCTGAAGACCTGACCTCCTGCTCTAGGCTCTTTTCTCTCTTCTTTCATCTTGGCCTCCCCTGCATTTTCATTGGTTTCAAATGTTCCCCAGTCCAAAACTGGATCCTCTGTGAAAACCTCCTTTTGGGTCCAAGAGTTTTGAGGAGAATAAGAATTAAATGAGGGTGTATTTACATTCTGATGTATTTTTTCAAAATTCAGAAAATCGGTACCAATAATAATTTCTTGTGGCAACCCTGGGATGATGGAAGCATTTATCCTAGCCACATTTCCTTGAATACCAACAGTAACTGGTGTTCTATAGTAAATCTCATCATCCATGTGTACACAGGTAACCAGAATATGCTGAATTTTCAAGCTATGAAACGGTGTCTCATAGCTATTTGTTTGCTACCCAAATCAATCAGAGCTTGAACAGGGATTCCATTCACCATGGCACTATCATGAGTTTTAGAATGTATATTACCTAGAAACACATTATTCCGAGTTTCTATTCCTACACCATTTCCTTCATCCACTTCCTCTTCCTCCTCCTTACCACTCAAGCACCTAATTTCCATAGGTACATCTGTTTTGTTAGAAGGACAATGTCTGGACAAATCATCAGCTTGACCACATAAGAAGGTAAAATTACTGAGGGTAATGTTTGTGCTTCTTCCAATTTGATCTCACCTTTTCCTCTTACAAAATTATTCTTCCTATCTCCACTTAGGAGTTCCTTACCTATCGTTTTGGACATTTTCCCCCT
Source organism: Ambystoma mexicanum (assembly GCF_040938575.1). Taxonomy (NCBI): domain Eukaryota; kingdom Metazoa; phylum Chordata; class Amphibia; order Caudata; family Ambystomatidae; genus Ambystoma; species Ambystoma mexicanum. The sequence continues at coordinate 1,263,688,846 of NC_090934.1, read as the reverse complement.
GGGATTTAAATTTGGAAACCATCTGAGATTGGTAATATACATTCTTAGGCTCGCTTTTCACTTCTTCGGTTTTATGGGGGTTGTTAACATGCTTATTGGATTCTAAAAAAGATTGAACAGTTTCTATGACCAATGTTAGCTTTGGCTTATTAATCTGTAAAATGGCCTTTTCAAGAAATGGAGGTACAGAATGTATACATTGTTAAATTATCAAAAGCTCTAATACCTCCTCTAGTGATTTCTTTTCCTAGCCATATTGAAATGACAAAGTATTTTGAATCTTAGCAGCCAATTCTATTGTGTCTCGTCCGGAGTCCTTTTAATATTTCTTAGCTTTTCTTTATAAAGAATTTCTGTTTGCTCTACCTTCTTTAATAAACATTCCATAATCTCTGGAAAGGGAGTCGTAGCTTCTGGGTTTAGGAGATGGTTTGAATTTTGTGTTCTCCTTTTAACAGTGTCACCAAATAACAGGATTTCAGATTGAGACTCCAGTTTAGTTGGTAGCCAATCTTTCACAAAATAAATTCCCTAAATCTTCACAAAAAGAAACAAGAATGGTCCTGCACTGCAGGTGGGCTCAGTCGAAGGTCTCTGTTTGAGGTATCCAACCAAGAAGTAGCAGAAGTGAAAGTAAAGTTTAAAGGTGAAACTTATGAATAAAGTGAATTGAAGTAGTCCTGCGATGGTTTAAGCAAAACCTATCGCACAGTAAACGTCTTTGATTTTTGATAAAGAGTGGAAAGCAAGGAAAGTGAGATTACAAAGTCCGAGCCCGGCCGAGGGAGACCTATTGTGAGCTTGTGTTTAAAGAAGTCTGAGCCTGGCTGAGGGAGACCTGTGATGTACAGTAAATGCAAGAACTGGTGAATGTGAAAAACCTGATGAGAAAAGAACTTTGGCATTTGTTTGTTAATCCAGGGCCTCTGCAAATAGGAGATTTTTATTGGGAAAAAGACTTTGGGGCAGAAGACCGGATATCTATGTTTTGAACTGCCCCTTTATGTTAGAGAAGCCAGAGTGTGTGCGAAGCTTGAGTGTGCCACCTTGCTGAAAACATGGAGAAGGGAAGCTAACTGCTCAACTATTTTGACATATTATTTCTGAACACTTTTCTTTTGCATACATAATTTCCCCACAATATTTGTTGTTAGAGTTAAGGATCGGCAATAGGTTCTTTAGTATAAGCCCTTTTATTTTGACAGAGACCCCATTAGGACTGCGTTATTTATTATTTGATGGTCGTAGCTCGCTCCTATGTTTAGATTCTGGTTTAGGGGTTGGACCAACCCTTTGAAGTTCAATATACACCCTTGAACTGTGTTCACTTGTGTCTGTATTCACTGTTTGATACCACGCCTTCCTTCGAACACATACATAACTGCTGATACCTCTTTAAGCACATCAATGACATGTGGGCTGACGTACATATTATCTGAGTCCTCTTTGAGCATTTGTGGGGCTGCAGGAAACCAGTTGGACCTCACACACCATTGTCTGTTTGGGAGCAGGGGCGTGACGGGCTCCTGACGTACACCCTTTGGCAGAATGGCCACACAGATAGGCACAGTCATGTGGTTGGGAGACCACATACATTTATTAGTCCAGGATAGTTGAGAGCACATTCAATCAACCGTCAAAGCTGCACCCGGAGGACACTAGGCCACATCGGCTGCAGTCCTGACAGTGGGGTTGGCAGCAGAACGACACTGGTGCCATGGTCTATGGCTCCTGCCATCAATGCACTCCCCCAGGCGGGAGTGATTTCAATTAGTGCTGTGGCAGCCGGGGTCGTGCTACTCTTTCACTTCTCCAGTACATCCTCTTCACCTTCCTTCATGCTTATGCTATTTACTATGCATTTTCCCTAGCAGCGTGTCAGGCCAGCCTCGATTACAGCAAAACTGGATGAATCAATGGATATTGGCACCTTGGAAATGTCCGGTTCAGAAGGGATGGAATTGCAGAACCTTGCCATAGCACTCAGTCCTTATGGCATACCATCATCCATGTTGACGTCCAAGATCTGGGCCCTCATTTTAACCTGGGCTTTGGCTATACTCAGAGCTTCTTCAAAGGGTCCTGCCATTATGAGTTTAGCAAACTTCTTTTATCTTGCGCCATTACAGCGTCGCCCTATGTTAACAAAATATGTAGAGGGTCCAATTCGGAAAGGGTTCAAGGCCTGAAAGCAACATATAACCGTTCGAAAGAGTTGAGATGGGAGGGGGCATTCTTGGCTTGCGGGATTGGACATCATTTGCAATTTCTGGTATATGTGCGGGAGTCGTTCCACAACAGACTCCATTGCACAGTTCAATCCAAAACACACAGGCTCAGCATGGGAGACAGTAATGACAAAATGCTTCTCTAGTCTGAGCAGAAAAGAAAGATAGATGCGCCCACTTTTATCAACAATTGCTCCTGAAAGAAAATTAGGCTTTGGTTCCTCGTACTCCTCTTCAAATAGCCTTTGCCTGGCAAAGTAGAGATACCTTTGAGTTAGCAGTGTCGAAAACAGTCTCTCCAAGTAGTGTATCCACTCCTCCATCTAACGTCCTCTGACTTTTCCACAGAGGGGGATACAGAGAGTCTTATTCGTGGGAACCCTGGTGCCTGCACTATACCTCTTAATAGTGTCTGCTGTTAGATCAAGAACTGCTTTCTGAGGCACGTCTGCCGAGACTTTAATCATTTGGTACGCCGCTGTTGCGACCTGGGAACCCCAGAGGGTCTTCCCCAGTTCTGGTCTGGTGCGCACACCTCAGACACCTTGTTTCCCACCTGGCATGGGCAGCCGTGCAACTTCTTTTCCCTTCCCCATTTTTTCCTCACATGCTCCTATCCCAGCTCCAGGCACCGATTTCAGAGCGCAGGAAAGCACACACAGCAGGCATTTTTGAAAGTTTTCTTTTAAGCTCTGATCATGGAGCAAGCCAAAATTCTTCTATTGACGCTCCGGCCACGGAGTGCAGACAGCGCCGGAGGCCCAGGATCACACAAGGAGGAGCACTCTCCCTTTAACCTCTTCAGATCCACCACGAAGCACAGTTAAAAACCACTTCACCGCCTAGTGGCCCGGGCAGACACCGGAGGGAGCGATCACTGCTGTGGGCCGGAGTCCCTGCCTGTCAGCAGGGTGCCCCCCACAGCCTGATGAGTGGGTACTGATAAGTGCCACACAAAGAGCCGCTTTGGCGGCTACAATGGTTCCACACAGCAGGGTCATGAAACCCCTCGTCCGTCGCCATTGCTATGGGACTGGCTCGTGGGCACACGAGCCAGCTGGACAGGCTTGCGGGCACCCAGCACATAGTTACTGTGCCGTGATCACACAGCGGGAGACAATTGCTGGGGGCACCCACGCATTCCAATAGTGTAGGATAACCAGATTTTAAAAGTTAAAAAAAGGGACAGGGGAACTAATATAAAGGTAGGACTAATTCTTGAAAGTGGCTGTCAAGGCACTACCCTTCAGTAGCGGTTGGAGGAGAAGGAGGAATGAACATATAGTATAATTAATTCATCATAAGCTACCACTATCTTAATTTGTAAAAGGCAGCATTTCTTTGTGTGAGATTGTGCATACCTGCCTGCCAGCTATGAAGACCTACTACCAAAAACCGGGACAACTGCATTTTCCAATGGAAACATAATCTTGAGAAAGGGGGACAGAGCACCCAATTCCAGGACAGTCCCAGCAAAACCAGGACATTTGGTCACCCACACTGATCTGGCATCACCCAGATGAGTGGGGGCTGCAGAACCGTGATCAGTGTCAACCTGCAGGCAGGGTTGCAGTACTGTGATCACACGGCGTCAGCCTGCAGGTGCAATAAATTAGATACGAAACACAAATGCCATTCATGGGGTCTGCGTGCCGGCTGAGGCTCCTTTTATTGGGAGCCAGTCATGACATGACATACATTCCTAAAGGGGACAACACCACATTAATGTAAGCCAACCTCACCTTCTACTGGTTTGGAGCAGGCAACAGGGAAGAGAAAGATTAATGATGTTTTGGTAGAGCTGTAAAACCCCATGTTTTGTTGATGGCTTTCTGCCCTTATTTTCTATAAACCAGCATTTGGGAATGTATCATAGTAAAGTTAGAAGGAGGCTTGTTGCTTCCCTCCTCCCTCCTACACCCTGCTAACGAAAAAGCAGATATTAGCCTGACGCATTAAGAGCACTTCTGGTGCTTTTTACCATCATTGCTAATACCTAATTCGAATTGAGCTAGGCCACCCGACTAAAGTTAGGTGAGTCTTTTCATCCAACAGCTTATTTCCATTATACCAACTGTTTTTTTTAGGTGCAACTCAATGATTGTTATGTCCCTTTTTGGCAGTGTTGCTCCTTCGTTTTTCTGGCCTCAATTATTGTGGCTTCAACCATTGTGGCTGTCTGCCTCTCTGTGCTGAAATATATGACTACTTGCTGCAAGGTCAGTTGCGGACCGTCACCCCATTGGTTCTGCTGTTATGACACATTCTGGTCTACTGCCATGGTGTACTAGTAACTTCACCATATTTGCTTTAGGTGCTACCTTTACTTCACCATAGGGCACAGACCTTTGGTCTCACTAACCCTCTCGCACTGGGAAACGAGTAGCACAGTCTTGAATTAATGTGAGGCAGTGTTTCTCTTAAAGTATCTAAACACTTGAGTGTAAGTTGGTGGTTTGCAGATGCATTGATAGGAAGCCTTGTTCTTCTCTCTTTTTTAGTGCTCTTGATTCCATGTTGTTTCTATAGGCTAGTGCACTAATCATTGTTGTCACATTCCTTTTTAGTATATATATGTTTTTCTTGATGAAGACGTTGATCAAGTCATATTTATACGTCAAAACTGGTCGAAAAAAAATTGGGGATGTGATCACTGGACTACATCTACTTGATCCACTCCACTAATTGAACATATGTGTCATAATTGTAGTGGTTTTGTACATTTAATGTACTTTATGAAATAAGACTGTTAGTTGTGACCATTAGAAGGTCTTATTACACATTGACTGTATTTTGGTATAGTTTTAGAAGTTAGTTGATGGATGAATGGCACTGAATGTGGACGAATTAGTGAATGATTCACTGTCTGTTCGCTAAATTGGTATGTTTTTAATGGTATTTTTTCCTGCAATGTAAACAAAAGTTGAAGTGTTGACTAATAAATGATTAACACATTTTTTTTACAAATGGTGTATCAAGCTAAATACATTTTTGATACTTTATTATAAATCAATGTCCTCTGGGCAATTTTTCTGTATAAATCTGTTATTTAAACTATGCCTTTTTCCCTCGTTTTAGGAAAGTTGAATGTAGCCTTTTTACAGTGCACTGCCCCCCCGCCGTCTTCCGTCCTCACTGCTCCTTCATTCCCCTGTGGTCTGTTGCCTGTTTGTTGCCTCCTGTGATCCTCCTTCTGTGTAAACCCTCCCCCTCTGATGCTTCCTGTGGTGCTTCCTGTGGGGCTAGGCTGTGGGTTGTGCTTCTTCCTCCCTCACTCTTTCTTGATTCCTCCTTGCACCCTCTATGGGGCTCTCAATCTCTCCAATCTTCTCAAACTGCTACTCTACCTCCTATCCTATACCTCTCACTACTGAGTCTGGATGGAAAAAGTTCAAGAGGTATATTCTGGTCTCCAACCCAGGCCTCACCCTCGCCAATACCTACATCACTGCTTCCTCCAGACAGACTCTCACCGACATCCTCTTTGTCGTTCCCTCTCCAGACCTATGGACCCCTCATACAGTCTCTGTTCTCTCACCTCTCTCATCCTTTCCCATTAATGCTGGCACCTAAAAGGAGGTCCTCTTGGCCTCCTTCCATTCCTCCAAAACCACCATCAATGTCTATCTAAATGGTATCGTCCTTATCCAGGGCTCTCTGCCCAATCTCCTCCTTTTCGATAGGCGTTTCCCACGACTTATCAACAATCCCCCTTCTCCTGCCTCTAACAGGTATTTGGCTCCTCTGCCTCCTCCTTCCTCCGCCGCCTCTCTGGCACCTATCTCTCCTCCCCACTTGCCCCTGTGTCACCTCTAACTACTGCCACTGCCCACTCTCTAGCCCCTCAACTGCCTCTGCTGGTTGACTGCAATCCTGTACCCCACCCTGGAAGTCTTTCAAATGTGGCAACCTGCTCCATGTCGCTACTCTAAACTCTTCCTCTGCTGTCAAACACTTCGCTGACATCTGGCACCTCCTCGAAGACCTTGACCTGGAAGTCCTCACTCTCACTGAGACATGGTTCACGGCCAGCTCTGTCACGAGTTTTGACACTCTCCTCCCTGAGGGCTACAAGATCCTCTCTGAGCCCAGAACCAACCGGTCTGGAGGTGGAGTGGCTCTGATCTTTCCGGAGTAGGTCCCTGCTTCTGTCATTTTTATACAGGCCTACTCCTCATTTGAATGCCTGGTCTGCAGTCTATCTCTACTGGGCCTCTCTTTGGCTGTGGCCACTATCTACAGGCCACCTGGCCAGGTCACCCTCTTCCTCTCAGAATGGGCTGACCTTTCCTCCTCTCTACTTGCCTCTACCTCTCAACTTCTTCTCCTCAAAGACCTCACATCCACCTGGATTTCTTTAATCCATCCTCTGGGTTCTTCTGCAACCTTTGCGACTCTCTCTCCCTTTTCATCCTACCCTCTGATCCAACACATTCTGCCAGACACACCTTGGATGCTCTCATCTCCTCAGGCATCCCTCTCTCTAACCCTTTCACCACTCCTCTCTCTCTTCAACTGACCACTTTCTGCTATCCTCTCACCTGAAACTTCTGGTCAGGCAGACAAGACCTACCCCAGCACTGCCACCTACCTTCTCGGTCATTCGGCCCATGAAGCGAGTGTCAGTGGAAACCTTTGCCTCTACTTTCTCTACCCCTCTTACTTCTGCGGCTGACTCACACTCCGACACAGCACTCTCTAACCTGCTTCTTTCTATCTCCAATGCTCTGGACATCCTTGCCCCTGTCATAAAAATCCGCCTGAAGCCTACCTCCAAATTCAATTTAAGTGCAGGGTGACTGAGAGGAAGTGGAGGGCTTCGGGTGCATAATCAGACAAATTGGCCTGCCGCCTGTTCCAAAGGCAATACAGACTCTCTTTCCTCTCCAAGAAGAGGGTCCAAATCCAAGCCTGTTCCTCTGCAGCATCTAACAACACAGCCAAACTCTTTAATATCTGCAAGGAGCTGGCCAATCCTACTGCAGTCTCCACTTTGCCGGTTTCCTCCCAGGTCTTCTGCATGGCACTGGCCTCTCATTTCACCACAAAACCTCAGTATATCCTGTCCTCACTTTCCTCTTCCTTGACCTCTGTCGGCCCCCTCTGACCACCTCTCCCTCTCCTCTTCCTTTTTCCTCCTTCTCTTTGACAACACCTGACGATGTTTCTCGACAAGTCTGATTTATGAAAGTGTCGTCCAAACAGGTGCTTGCCTGCTCTTCCATAACTATCAAGGACCATATGTCTACCCTTGCTCCAGCCTTGGCCGATTTCTGCAATCACTCTTAAGCCACTGGATCTTTCCCTTCTTTCCTCAAGCACTCCCTTTTTCACCATCTCCTTAAGAAGCCTTCTGCCGATCCGATCCTACCTGTCCCCCGATTTCTACCACTCCTTTCCTGGGCAAACTCATGGAAAAGCTGGCCATCGCCAGCTTACTCTCCACACTGAATCTGTTAGTTGTCTCCATGACCAGCAGTCTGGCTTCAGAGCAGCCACATGCATGTAAACTGCTCTCCTAAACACCTCTGAAGATCTGCTCTCTAATCTTGGGACCTGCTCTCTCTCTGTCCTCAAGCTCCTTGGCCTTTCGTCTGCTTTTGACACGGTCAATCACGCCACCATGATCAATCAATTAGATGAGAAACTGGGCATCACCGATCAGGCCCTGGCATGGCTGACCTCCTTCCTCCTGGACCGACCCTCCCGCATCCATCTTGGGTCCTTTCTCTCCACCACCTATCTCTCCAGATGTGTTGTCCTCCGGGCTCTATCCTTTCACCCTAGCTCTTCAATGTCTATCTGGCCCCTTTGGCCCACTTGATCTCCATCTTCTCTTCTAACCTTCAGTGTTATGTGGATGACACTCCACTCTCTTTCAGGCTTCCCTCAGCCACCTCATCTCCCTCGCTCATTTCGGAACTGTCTGTCCATGATCCAGGATTGGTGAGCCTCCAACGATCTCTGCCTTAATGCCAGTAAGACAGACATCCTTCTCATTGGGACCCCTGCTCCCGCTTTCCGCTCTCATTCTGGCTGCCCTCCTTGGGCCCTCTACCCTTGCCTTCCTGTGAGGCAAAAAAACTTGGTGTCATCTTCAACTCCACTCTCTGCTTCTCTCCTCACTTCACGGACCTTGCCAAAAAGGCTCACTTCCAGCTGCACCTCTGCAGAGGTAGTCTAACTTTTCTCACTCCCCCCCATAAACTCACTGTCTCCAGAGCCCTGGTTCTCTCCAGGCTGGACTACTGCAGCAGCCCATTTCTCAGTCTGCCTGTCTCTACTCTCCGCCCTCTGCAACTAATCCAGAAAGGGACTGCAAGACTTATCCTTGGCCTCAAGCCCAGGGTCCGATCGCTCCAGCACTGAAATCTCTCCACTGGCTTCCGGTGGCTACAAGGATCAAGTTCAAGACCCTCTGCATCGTTCATAAGGCTTTATGGGGCCGGGGCCCACACTACATCCAACTCTCTCTGCCGAAATACCTTCCTTCTAGAGCCCTTCGCTCTGCTACATCCAACTCTCTGAGGGTCAGACACTTTTCTAGACAGAGAGTGGGGGGTAGATCTCTCTCCTTTGCAGGTGCCTCCCTCTGGAACGGCCTCCCTGCCCCCCTCAGACTTGAGCCCGATCACCTGAATTTCCAGAAGCAGCTCAAGACCTTCTTTTTTGCCTCTGCCTTCTCTCTCTCGCTTCCCTGCTAACTCACCTGTCTGCTGCCCTGACTGGTTGCCCATAGCTCTCAACCATTTGTGTCGCAAAGGCGGGTGTAATCATCCAATTTTGTTTTTGGTGGGTGAGGCGCCCATTGGAATGAATGGGCTTGCAGGAGGCTTGGCGGGTGAGTCAGCCCTTCACAAGACATGTGACACCCGCCAAAAGTGTGTAAATTGAGAGCTATTGGTTGCCTGGTGCCCTCAGAGTCTCACTGTACCAGGCTCCTCCTTGACCAGTCTTCCTGTACTGCCTCTTGGCCGACCGCGCATTTAGGGGTTGTAAACTGTAATCCCCTACAGCACCCCTGCCTCCTAGCACTTACCTAGAGCCATGCTGCCTGGCTGCACTTACTCTGAGCCAGCTGCCCTATTCGCACTGCCCCTTCCCCTCTCCCTTGCACGTCCTCCTCTCCCTTCCCCTGGCACTTCTTGTTCACTTGCATGATGCAAATTACACAAGGCCATGTAGGATCGTTTGTCTTGTCTTCCGTCCCTTATTCTTCTGGTGCCTAGAGCCACTTGTGTGCAGGCGGGAAATAAATGCCATATCATATCAATTCGACCTGCTATTCTTATTCTGTTTTATACAAAATATACATATTTTAACAAATGTATACTTACTCCAATTATTTTTCTCTGATTTAAAGTGTTGGCACTCTGTACATGGCTTGTTTTCCTTTAGAATAAATGAAAAGGTTTCCTTGGCAAAGTCCGATGTGACAGTTGACACGCACCTTTCGTGACACCTGTTACTTTGACCTCGTGTGGGCGCATGCGGACTCTGTGCGGTCGCACTCGCCTCAGCTGTATTTAAACCTGCGATATGCAGGCTAAGGTTTCCCCATTCCAGTGCTAAACCTTTGAATCCAGCCTCTCCCACCCAGAGTAGATGTATTTCTCTAGTAGTAACAATAAAGCCTGTGACGCAGCAGGCCCGCAGGACGGGAAGAGATTTGCATACCATATCCGGGTGGTACTGCAGGGATTATTGCTTTGTGTTGACTCCAGTGTTGGTAACATAGAGACATGACTCTCTTTTAAAGTCAATTAATTAAACATTGCAATCCTTTTCATTGCAATGCTGTACTGCTTATGCAGGCACACCTTCCCATTACAAACTGATGGGAAACTTAAGCTGCACGGCCAGGGGAGCAGAAGGTGTATATAGAATGTACTGTTATACTGTGAAGGGAAGGACAAACATGCACGCCCAGCCCAGCCTCCAAGCACAGCGTTGTTGCCACTTGCCAACCCTAACCTCAGGTCCAGAAACATACCTCATCTGTTTGAGAGGTGACCTTACACCCGGAGCCCAGGTGCTGGTTGATAGTGATAGTTGTCAGGGTGAAGTCGCCTATAATGTTGTAAAGTGCAAGGATAACTTGGGGCTGTATCAACTGTCCAGGAAGTCTGACATTGATTGGTTGTTAGTCAGAAATGAGCAGATCTGATGTGCAGTGATCAGAGGATTTTAGACTCTAAAAGAAAGGCTGCAACATTGTGCACGATGCAGACTCGATAGTTTAGCAGGTCCTCCCTGTTCCCCCAAAGTCTTGTCTTGTTGCACCTCGAAACACTTGTGTATAGGCACATTATAAATACCCAATAAATTTATAAAAATAACAGCTTTGTAGTGTTTGGCAATATATATTGCCCAACTTTTTTAGGGAAAACAGCATTAATCTCAGCCCTTATGAACTCAGTTGCAACTCTGCCTCTCCCTCTCTAGATAGCTTTCTCCAGAAGGGCAGCCTGTTTGCTACTTCCCTTTTTCTTCTGGAAGGATAGACCAAAAGTTCCAAGCCTTAAGTTTTCTCTGGTTTCTCTTTAGGCTTTCACAATGTAGGTTTATATCAACTACACATGTTTGTATCTCAGAATCCGACAAGTGATCTGTACAACCCTGGGGCTTCCCACCATTTCTCTCTCGTCTTTGGCAATGTATGATGAAAGGGTATTGCCAAGGTTTTACCACCTTTTGGCTTGGGTATTGCTTGTGCAACCTAGCTTCAATGAGATCCTCCCTCCCCCCACCTGGTTGTCGGAGTCTCTCACAACCTGCAAACTAAGTTCTAGGGTCTTTTAGCTTTAAGGATGGCCACTTTTTTTGGGTTCGATATTTGTAATTATCTGCATAGTTCTTGCTCACTCGCAAGGGAAATTGTCTGCATGACACACGTGACTCACGTTGCAGTGCCCCTGAGTCATTCATACGCTGCAGACTCTCGTGTGCCCCGTTCATGCTCGCAGAACCACATTATGCGTGGCTTCTCTCAGGCACGCACACTCCCTTGAATCGCCTACGCGTTCGCCACGCTGAATTGGAGCCAACGTGGCTCCTGTGAGTTCTGGGTGCAACTGTTAAGCAGGGTGTGACGTGAGCATAGCGTACCTGTTTGCTCCGTTTATGGGGATGAAGTAGCCGGAAACCGACAGTTATAATTCGGCAGATAGCATGACGAGGAGAACCAACCCAAAAGTCCCCAGGATGAGACTAGGTACTCCTGGACGAGCTCCCCACTCCACGGGACGGCACTCCCCAGATTATTGTGGTGCATCGAACAGTGCAAGCACTGGCATTGAAGGCCAACAGAATGTCAATGTCACACGCCACCAGGAATATAACCGCCATGCAAATGTCGGGCGGCGAAGAACCTGGGGTGCCTAGACAGTTTGGGAAGTGGCAGACTACGAGGGGAGGGCAGAACTGTCAGCAGGACCTCTGAGAGCAGGGGCTGCAACAGCAACCCAGCCACCTGAACCCTGTCGGCAACCTCTACTGGCTCTGCTTACCACTGCGCAATCTCTGCACAACATGTTCTGGATGGGCAAGTGTTTCCTTCTCATGCTTCCCGCCATGCAGCCTCTGCATTTAGCGATATTAGTGGTACATAGCCCCTCAGGACAGGCACTGGTCCCAGTGGCTTCTGGCTCCTCTAATCTTTATTCCCACTGCGTGTATGGCCTGCATGGATTTCTGCAGGCCAGCCTTCTCTGCTTCACCTGCTTTCACTGCTTCCCTCGTTTCTCTCATTCCCCCACCCAAGGGCGCCTCTTAAGCCTCTCAAACCCCCCCTCAGGTGTAGGTCCTTGTACTCAATTATCTGACCACTCCCACTTCCTCGTCCCAGTACTGGGGATTTATGGGGCTTGCAGTCCTGGATAACAAAGTTCATTTTCTTAACTATTTCTTCCCCCGAGTCTCGATTTCTACTCTTTAAGACATGTATCAAAGGGGTGTCATCAGAGTTGGCCCCTATATAAGTTTGATGGGAGGAATATGGATTTCAGTCATATGGCTTTTGATAGTCAATAACTTCCTCTTGTGACGCCCTTGGGATTAAAGGAAATATTTCAGTATGTGGTTTCTGGCAGACTTTATCTACATTTAAATGTTTAACCAGTGGAACCATTGGCTTATTAGGCCAAAAAGCATCACATATTGTGGTAGCTGGGCAAAGTCCTCCCTAAAAGGAGATAAATACTGTGTCTCATCCCATGAGTAACCCTCACTCCCATGCACCTTTTCACCCCCCAGGTGATCCTCCCGTAGAATACTGCTACCCCCAGGGCCAGGAAGCGTCTGCCTTTCCATGGCCACCTGGGAGGAGACTTTAGGCAGGGTTTCAGTGAGGGATCCATAGAATTCATCACATACCCTTGCCCTGAAGACCTGACCTCCTGCTCTAGGCTCTTTTCTCTCTTCTTTCATCTTGGCCTCCCCTGCATTTTCATTGGTTTCAAATGTTCCCCAGTCCAAAACTGGATCCTCTGTGAAAACCTCCTTTTGGGTCCAAGAGTTTTGAGGAGAATAAGAATTAAATGAGGGTGTATTTACATTCTGATGTATTTTTTCAAAATTCAGAAAATCGGTACCAATAATAATTTCTTGTGGCAACCCTGGGATGATGGAAGCATTTATCCTAGCCACATTTCCTTGAATACCAACAGTAACTGGTGTTCTATAGTAAATCTCATCATCCATGTGTACACAGGTAACCAGAATATGCTGAATTTTCAAGCTATGAAACGGTGTCTCATAGCTATTTGTTTGCTACCCAAATCAATCAGAGCTTGAACAGGGATTCCATTCACCATGGCACTATCATGAGTTTTAGAATGTATATTACCTAGAAACACATTATTCCGAGTTTCTATTCCTACACCATTTCCTTCATCCACTTCCTCTTCCTCCTCCTTACCACTCAAGCACCTAATTTCCATAGGTACATCTGTTTTGTTAGAAGGACAATGTCTGGACAAATCATCAGCTTGACCACATAAGAAGGTAAAATTACTGAGGGTAATGTTTGTGCTTCTTCCAATTTGATCTCACCTTTTCCTCTTACAAAATTATTCTTCCTATCTCCACTTAGGAGTTCCTTACCTATCGTTTTGGACATTTTCCCCCTGGGATTTAAATTTGGAAACCATCTGAGATTGGTAATATACATTCTTAGGCTCGCTTTTCACTTCTTCGGTTTTATGGGGGTTGTTAACATGCTTATTGGATTCTAAAAAAGATTGAACAGTTTCTATGACCAATGTTAGCTTTGGCTTATTAATCTGTAAAATGGCCTTTTCAAGAAATGGAGGTACAGAATGTATACATTGTTAAATTATCAAAAGCTCTAATACCTCCTCTAGTGATTTCTTTTCCTAGCCATATTGAAATGACAAAGTATTTTGAATCTTAGCAGCCAATTCTATTGTGTCTCGTCCGGAGTCCTTTTAATATTTCTTAGCTTTTCTTTATAAAGAATTTCTGTTTGCTCTACCTTCTTTAATAAACATTCCATAATCTCTGGAAAGGGAGTCGTAGCTTCTGGGTTTAGGAGATGGTTTGAATTTTGTGTTCTCCTTTTAACAGTGTCACCAAATAACAGGATTTCAGATTGAGACTCCAGTTTAGTTGGTAGCCAATCTTTCACAAAATAAATTCCCTAAATCTCCACAAAAAGAAACAAGAATGGTCCTGCACTGCAGGTGGGCTCAGTCGAAGGTCTCTGTTTGAGGTATCCAACCAAGAAGTAGCAGAAGTGAAAGTAAAGTTTAAAGGTGAAACTTATGAATAAAGTGAATTGAAGTAGTCCTGCGATGGTTTAAGCAAAACCTATCGCACAGTAAACGTCTTTGATTTTTGATAAAGAGTGGAAAGCAAGGAAAGTGAGATTACAAAGTCCGAGCCCGGCCGAGGGAGACCTATTGTGAGCTTGTGTTTAAAGAAGTCTGAGCCTGGCTGAGGGAGACCTGTGATGTACAGTAAACGCAAGAACTGGTGAATGTGAAAAACCTGATGAGAAAAGAACTTTGGCATTTGTTTGTTAATCCAGGGCCTCTGCAAATAGGAGATTTTTATTGGGAAAAAGACTTTGGGGCAGAAGACCGGATATCTATGTTTTGAACTGCCCCTTTATGTTAGAGAAGCCAGAGTGTGTGCGAAGCTTGAGTGTGCCACCTTGCTGAAAACATGGAGAAGGGAAGCTAACTGCTCAACTATTTTGACATATTATTTCTGAACACTTTTCTTTTGCATACATAATTTCCCCACAATATTTGTTGTTAGAGTTAAGGATCGGCAATAGGTTCTTTAGTATAAGGCCTTTTATTTTGACAGAGACCCCATTAGGACTGCGTTATTTATTATTTGATGGTCGTAGCTCGCTCCTATGTTTAGATTCTGGTTTAGGGGTTGGACCAACCCTTTGAAGTTCAATATACACCCTTGAACTGTGTTCACTTGTGTCTGTATTCACTGTTTGATACCACGCCTTCCTTCGAACACATACATAACTGCTGATACCTCTTTAAGCACATCAATGACATGTGGGCTGACGTACATATTATCTGAGTCCTCTTTGAGCATTTGTGGGGCTGCAGGAAACCAGTTGGACCTCACACACCATTGTCTGTTTGGGAGCAGGGGCGTGACGGGCTCCTGACGTACACCCTTTGGCAGAATGGCCACACAGATAGGCACAGTCATGTGGTTGGGAGACCACATACATTTATTAGTCCAGGATAGTTGAGAGCACATTCAATCAACCGTCAAAGCTGCACCCGGAGGACACTAGGCCACATCGGCTGCAGTCCTGACAGTGGGGTTGGCAGCAGAACGACACTGGTGCCATGGTCTATGGCTCCTGCCATCAATGCACTCCCCCAGGCGGGAGTGATTTCAATTAGTGCTGTGGCAGCCGGGGTCGTGCTACTCTTTCACTTCTCCAGTACATCCTCTTCACCTTCCTTCATGCTTATGCTATTTACTATGCATTTTCCCTAGCAGCGTGTCAGGCCAGCCTCGATTACAGCAAAACTGGATGAATCAATGGATATTGGCACCTTGGAAATGTCCGGTTCAGAAGGGATGGAATTGCAGAACCTTGCCATAGCACTCAATCCTTATGGCATACCATCATCCATGTTGACGTCCAAGATCTGGGCCCTCATTTTAACCTGGGCTTTGGCTATACTCAGAGCTTCTTCAAAGGGTCCTGCCATTATGAGTTTAGCAAACTTCTTTTATCTTGCGCCATTACAGCGTCGCCCTATGTTAACAAAATATGTATAGGGTCCAATTCGGAAAGGGTTCAAGGCCTGAAAGCAACATATAACCGTTCGAAAGAGTTGAGATGGGAGGGGGCATTCTTGGCTTGCAGGATTGGACATCATTTGCAATTTCTGGTATATGTGCGGGAGTCGTTCCACAACAGACTCCATTGCACAGTTCAATCCAAAACACACAGGCTCAGCATGGGAGACAGTAATGACAAAATGCTTCTCTAGTCTGAGCAGAAAAGAAAGATAGATGCGCCCACTTTTATCAACAATTGCTCCTGAAAGAAAATTAGGCTTTGGTTCCTCGTACTCCTCTTCAAATAGCCTTTGCCTGGCAAAGTAGAGATACCTTTGAGTTAGCAGTGTCGAAAACAGTCTCTCCAAGTAGTGTATCCACTCCTCCATCTAACGTCCTCTGACTTTTCCACAGAGGGGGATACAGAGAGTCTTATTCGTGGGAACCCTGGTGCCTGCACTATACCTCTTAATAGTGTCTGCTGTTAGATCAAGAACTGCTTTCTGAGGCACGTCTGCCGAGACTTTAATCATTTGGTACGCCGCTGTTGCGACCTGGGAACCCCAGAGGGTCTTCCCCAGTTCTGGTCTGGTGCGCACACCTCAGACACCTTGTTTCCCACCTGGCATGGGCAGCCGTGCAATTTCCTTTCCCTTCCCCATTTTTTCCTCACATGCTCCTATCCCAGCTCCAGGCACCGATTTCAGAGCGCAGGAAAGCACACACAGCAGGCATTTTTGAAAGTTTTCTTTTAAGCTCTGATCATGGAGCAAGCCAAAATTCTTCTATTGACGCTCCGGCCACGGAGTGCAGACAGCGCCGGAGGCCCAGGATCACACAAGGAGGAGCACTCTCCCTTTAACCTCTTCAGATCCACCACGAAGCACAGTTAAAAACCACTTCACCGCCTAGTGGCCCGGGCAGACACCGGAGGGAGCGATCACTGCTGTGGGCCGGAGTCCCTGCCTGTCAGCAGGGTGCCCCCCACAGCCTGATGAGTGGGTACTGATAAGTGCCACACAAAGAGCCGCTTTGGCGGCTACAATGGTTCCACACAGCAGGGTCATGAAACCCCTCGTCCGTCGCCATTGCTATGGGACTGGCTCGTGGGCACACGAGCCAGCTGGACAGGCTTGCGGGCACCCAGCACATAGTTACTGTGCCGTGATCACACAGCGGGAGACAATTGCTGGGGGCACCCACGCATTCCAATAGTGTAGGATAACCAGATTTTAAAAGTTAAAAAAAGGGACAGGGGAACTAATATAAAGGTAGGACTAATTCTTGAAAGTGGCTGTCAAGGCACTACCCTTCAGTAGCGGTTGGAGGAGAAGGAGGAATGAACATATAGTATAATTAATTCATCATAAGCTACCACTATCTTAATTTGTAAAAGGCAGCATTTCTTTGTGTGAGATTGTGCATACCTGCCTGCCAGCTATGAAGACCTACTACCAAAAACCGGGACAACTGCATTTTCCAATGGAAACATAATCTTGAGAAAGGGGGACAGAGCACCCAATTCCAGGACAGTCCCAGCAAAACCAGGACATTTGGTCACCCACACTGATCTGGCATCACCCAGATGAGTGGGGGCTGCAGAACCGTGATCAGTGTCAACCTGCAGGCAGGGTTGCAGTACTGTGATCACACGGCGTCAGCCTGCAGGTGCAATAAATTAGATACGAGACACAAATGCCATTCATGGGGTCTGCGTGCCGGCTGAGGCTCCTTTTATTGGGAGCCAGTCATGACGAGTCATGACATACATTCCTAAAGGGGACAACACCACATTAATGTAAGCCAACCTCACCTTCTACTGGTTTGGAGCAGGCAACAGGGAAGAGAAAGATTAATGATGTTTTGGTAGAGCTGTAAAACCCCATGTTTTGTTGATGGCTTTCTGCCCTTATTTTCTATAAACCAGCATTTGGGAATGTATCATAGTAAAGTCAGAAGGAGGCTTGTTGCTTCCCTCCTCCCTCCTACACCCTGCTAACGAAAAAGCAGATATTAGCCTGACGCATTAAGAGCACTTCTGGTGCTTTTTACCATCATTGCAAATACCTAATTCGAATTGAGTAGGCCACCCGACTAAAGTGAGGTGAGTCTTTTCATCCAACAGCTTATTTCCATTATACCAACTGTTTTTTTTAGGTGCAACTCAATGATTGTTATGTCCCTTTTTGGCAGTGTTGCTCCTTCGTTTTTCTGGCCTCAATTATTGTGGCTTCAACCATTGTGGCTGTCTGCCTCTCTGTGCTGAAATATATGACTACTTGCTGCAAGGTCAGTTGCGGACCGTCACCCCATTGGTTCTGCTGTTATGACACATTCTGGTCTACTGCCATGGTGTACTAGTAACTTCACCATATTTGCTTTAGGTGCTACCTTTACTTCACCATAGGGCACAGACCTTTGGTCTCACTAACCCTCTCGCACTGGGAAACGAGTAGCCCAGTCTTGAATTAATGTGAGGCAGTGTTTCTCTTAAAGTATCTAAACACTTGTGTGTAAGTTGGTGGTTTGCAGATGCATTGATAGGAAGCCTTGTTCTTCTCTCTTTTTTAGTGCTCTTGATTTCCATGTTGTTTCTATAGGCTAGTGCACTAATCATTGTCGTCACATTCCTTTTTAGTATATATATGTTTTTCTTGATGAAGACGTTGATCAAGTCATCTTTATACGTCAAAACCGGCCAAAAAAAAACTGGGGATGTGATCACTGGACTACATCTACTTGATCCACTCCACTAACTGAACATAGTGTCATAATTGTAGTGGTTTTGTACATTTAATGTACTTTATGAAATAAGACTGTTAGTTGTGACCATTAGAAGGTCTTATTACACATTGACTGTATTTTGGTATAGTTTTAGAAGTTAGTTGATGGATGAATGGCACTGAATGTGGACGAATTAGTGAATGATTCACTGTCTGTTCGCTAAATTGGTATGTTTTTAATGGTATTTTTTCCTGCAATGTAAACAAAAGTTGAATTGTTGACTAATAACTGATTAACACATTTTTTTACAAATGGTGTATCAAGCTAAATACATTTTTGATACTTTATTATAAATCAATGTCCTCTGGGCAATTTTTCTGTATAAATCTATTATTTAAACTATGCCTTTTTCCCTCGTTTTAGGAAAGTTGAATGTAGCCTTTTTACAGTGCACTGCCCCCCCCCCCCCCCCCGCCGTCTTCCGTCCTCACTGCTCCTTCATTCCCCTGTGGTCTGTTGCCTGTTTGTTGCCTCCTGTGATCCTCCTTCTGTGTAAACCCTCCCCCTCTGATGCTTCCTGTGGTGCTTCCTGTGGGGCTAGGCTGTGGGTTGTGCTTCTTCCTCCCTCACTCTTTCTTGATTCCTCCTTGCACCCTCTATGGGGCTCTCAATCTCTCCAATCTTCTCAAACTGCTACTCTACCTCCTATCCTATACCTCTCACTACTGAGTCTGGATGGAAAAAGTTCAAGAGGTATATTCTGGTCTCCAACCCAGGCCTCACCCTCGCCAATACCTACATCACTGCTTCCTCCAGACAGACTCTCACCGACATCCTCTTTGTCGTTCCCTCTCCAGACCTATGGACCCCTCATACAGTCTCTGTTCTCTCACCTCTCTCATCCTTTCCCATTAATGCTGGCACCTAAAAGGAGGTCCTCTTGGCCTCATTCCATTCCTCCAAAACCACCATCAATGTCTATCTAAATGGTATCGTCCTTATCCAGGGCTCTCAGCCCAATCTCCCCCTTTTCGATAGGCGTTTCCCACGACTTATCAACGTTCCCCCTTCTCCTGCCTCTAACAGGTATTTGGCTCCTCTGCCTCCTCCTTCCTCCGCCGCCTCTCTGGCACCTATCTCTCCTCCCCACTTGCCCCTGTGTCACCTCTAACTACTGCCACTGCCCACTCTCGAGCCCCTCAACTGCCTCTGCTGGTTGACTGCAATCCTGTACCCCACCCTGGAAGTCTTTCAAATGGGGCAACCTGCTCCATGTCGCTACTCTAAACTCTTCCTCTGCTGTCAAACACTTCGCTGACATCTGCCACCTCCTCGAAGACCTTGACCTGGAAGTCCTCACTCTCACTGAGACATGGTTCACGGCCAGCTCTGTCACGAGTTTTGACACTCTCCTCCCTGAGGGCTACAAGATCCTCTCTGAGCCCAGAACCAACCGGTCTGGAGGTGGAGTGGCTCTGATCTTTCCGGAGTAGGTCCCTGCTTCTGTCATTTCTATACAGGCCTACTCCTCATTTGAATGCCTGGTCTGCAGGCTATCTATCTCTACTGGGCCTCTCTTTGGCTGTGGCCACTATCTACAGGCCACCTGGCCAGGTCACCCTCTTCCTCTCAGAATGGGCTGACCTTTCCTCCTCTCTACTTGCCTCTACCTCTCAACTTCTTCTCCTCAAAGACCTCACATCCACCTGGATTTCTTTAATCCATCCTCTGGGTTCTTCTGCAACCTTTGCGACTCTCTCTCCCTTTTCATCCTACCCTCTGGTCCAACACATTCTGCCAGACACACCTTGGATGCTCTCATCTCCTCAGGCATCCCTCTCTCTAACCCTTTCACCACTCCTCTCTCTCTTCAACTGACCACTTTCTGCTATCCTCTCACCTGAAACTTCTGGTCAGGCAGACAAGACCTACCCCAGCACTGCCACCTACCTTCTCGGTCATTCGGCCCATGAAGCGAGTGTCAGTGGAAACCTTTGCCTCTACTTTCTCTACCCCTCTTACTTCTGCGGCTGACTCACACTCCGACACAGCACTCTCTAACCTGCTTCTTTCTATCTCCAATGCTCTGGACATCCTTGCCCCTGTCATAAAAATCCGCCTGAAGCCTACCTCCAAATTCAATTTAAGTGCAGGGTGACTGAGAGGAAGTGGAGGGCTTCGGGTGCATAATCAGACAAATTGGCCTGCCGCCTGTTCCAAAGGCAATACAGACTCTCTTTCCTCTCCAAGAAGAGGGTCCAAATCCAAGCCTGTTCCTCTGCAGCATCTAACAACACAGCCAAACTCTTTAATATCTGCAAGGAGCTGGCCAATCCTACTGCAGTCTCCACTTTGCTGGTTTCCTCCCAGGTCTTCTGCATGGCACTGGCCTCTCATTTCACCACAAAACCTCAGTATATCCTGTCCTCACTTTCCTCTTCCTTGACCTCTGTCAGCCCCCTCTGACCACCTCTCCCTCTCCTCTTCCTTTTTCCTCCTTCTCTTTGACAACACCTGACGATGTTTCTCGACAAGTCTGATTTATGAAAGTGTCGTCCAAACAGGTGCTTCCCTGCTCTTCCATAACTATCAAGGACCATATGTCTACCCTTGCTCCAGCCTTGGCCGATTTCTGCAATCACTCTTAAGCCACTGGATCTTTCCCTTCTTTCCTCAAGCACTCCCTTTTTCACCATCTCCTTAAAAAGCCTTCTGCCGATCCGATCCTACCTGTCCCCCGATTTCTACCACTCCTTTCCCGGGCAAACTCATGGAAAAGCTGGCCATCGCCAGCTTACTCTCCACACTGAATCTGTTAGTTGTCTCCATGACCAGCAGTCTGGCTTCAGAGCAGCCACATGCATGTAAACTGCTCTCCTAAACACCTCTGAAGATCTGCTCTCTAATCTTGGGACCTGCTCTCTCTCTGTCCTCAAGCTCCTTGGCCTTTCGTCTGCTTTCGACACGGTCAATCATGCCACCATGATCAATCAATTAGATGAGAAACTGGGCATCACCGATCAGGCCCTGGCATGGCTGACCTCCTTCCTCTTGGACCGACCCTCCCGCATCCATCTTGGGTCCTTTCTCTCCACCACCTGTCTCTCCAGATGTGTTGTCCTCCGGGCTCTATCCTTTCACCCTAGCTCTTCAATGTCTATCTGGCCCCTTTGGCCCACTTGATCTCCATCTTCTCTTCTAACCTTCAGTGTTATGTGGATGACACTCCACTCTCTTTCAGGCTTCCCTCAGCCACCTCATCTCCCTCGCTCATTTCGGAACTGTCTGTCCATGATCCAGGATTGGTGAGCCTCCAACGATCTCTGCCTTAATGCCAGTAAGACAGAGATCCTTCTCATTGGGACCCCTGCTCCCGCTTTCCGCTCTCACTCTGGCTGCCCTCCTTGGGCCCTCTACCCTTGCCTTCCTGTGAGGCAAAAAAACTTGGTGTCATCTTCAACTCCACTCTCTGCTTCTCTCCTCACTTCACGGACCTTGCCAAAAAGGCTCACTTCCAGCTGCACCTCTGCAGAGGTAGTCTAACTTTTCTCACTCCCCCCCCCATAAACTCACTGTCTCCAGAGCCCTGGTTCTCTCCAGGCTGGACTACTGCAGCAGCCCATTTCTCAGTCTGCCTGTCTCTACTCTCCGCCGTCTGCAACTAATCCAGAAAGGGACTGCAAGACTTATCCTTGGCCTCAAGCCCAGGGACCGTATCGCTCCAGCACTGAAATCTCTCCACTGGCTTCCGGTGGCTACAAGGATCAAGTTCAAGACCCTCTGCATCGTTCATAAGGCTTTATGGGGCCGGGGCCCACACTACATCCAACTCTCTCTGCCGAAATACCTTCCTTCTGGAGCCCTTCGCTCTGCTACATCCAACTCTCTGAGGGTCAGACACTTTTCTAGACAGACAGTGGGGGGTAGATCTCTCTCCTTTGCAGGTGCCTCCCTCTGGAACGGCCTCCCTGCCCCCCTCAGACTTGAGCCCGATCACCTGAAGTTCCCGAAGCAGCTCAAGACCTTCTTTTTTGCTTCTGCCTTCTCTCTCTCGCTTCCCTGCTAACTTACCTGTCTGCTGCCCTGACTGGTTGCCCATAGCTCTCAACCATTTGTGTCGCAAAGGCGGGTGTAATCATCCAATTTTGTTTTTGGTGGGTGAGGCGCCCATTGGAATGATTGGGGTTGCAGGAGGCTTGGCGGGTGAGTCAGCCCTTCACAAGGCATGTGACACCCGCCAAAAGTCTGTAAATTGAGAGCTATTGGTTGCCTGGTGCCCTCAGAGTCTCACTGTACCAGGCTCCTCCTTGACCAGTCTTCCTATACTGCCTCTTGGCCGACCGCGCATTTAGGGGTTGTAAACTGTAATCCCCTACAGCACCCCTGCCTCCTAGCACTTACCTAGAGCCATGCTGCCTGGCTGCACTTACTCTTAGCTAGCTGCCCTATTCGCACTGCCCCTTCCCCTCTCCCTTGCACGTCCTCCTCTCCCTTCCCCTGGCACTTCTCCTTGTTCACTTGCATGATGCAAATTACACAAGGCCATGTAGGATCGTTTATCTTGTCTTCCCTCCCTTGTTCTTCTGGTGCCTAGAGCCACTTGTGTGCAGGCGGGAAATAAATGCCATATCATATCAATTCGACCTGCTATTCTTATTCTGTTTTATACAAAATATACATATTTTAACAAATGTATACTTACTCCAATTATTTTTCTCTGATTTAAAGTGTTGGCACTCTGTACATGACTTGTTTTCCTTTAGAATAAATGAAAATGTTTCCTTGGCAAAGTCCGATGTGACAGTTGACACGCACCTTTCGTGACGCCTGTTACTTTGACCTCGTGTGGGCGCATGCGGACTCTGTGCCGCTGTGGAAATGGGCGGGACGGCTCGCGGTTCGGTCGCACTCGCCTCAGCTGTATTTAAACCTGCGATATGCAGGCTAAGGTTTCCCCATTCCAGTCCTAAACCTTTGAATCCAGCCTCTCCCACCCAGAGTAGATGTATTTCTCTAGTAGTAACAATAAAGCCTGTGACGCAGCAGGCCCGCAGGACGGGAAGAGATTTGCATACCATATCCGGGTGGTACTGCAGGGATTATTGCTTTGTGTTGACTCCAGTGTTGGTAACATAGAGACATGACTCTCTTTTAAAGTCAATTAATTAAACATTGCAATCCTTTTCATTGCAATGCTGTACTGCTTATGCAGGCACGCCTTCCCATTACAAACTGATGGGAAACTTAAGCTGCACGGCCAGGGGAGCAGAAGGTGTATATAGAATGTACTGTTATACTGTGAAGGGAAGGACAAACATGCACGCCCAGCCCAGCCTCCAAGCACAGCGTTGTTGCCACTTGCCAACCCTAACCTCGTGTCCAGAAACATACCTCATCTGTTCAAGAGGTGACCTTACACCCGGAGCCCAGGTGCTGGTTGATAGTGATAGTTGTCAGGGTGAAGTCGCCTATAATGTTGTAAAGTGCAAGGATAACTTGGGGCTGTATCAACTGTCCAGGAAGTCTGACATTGATTGGTTGTTAGTCAGAAATGAGCAGATCTGATGTGCAGTGATCTGAGGATTTTGGACTCTAAAAGCAAGGCTGCAAGATCGTGCAGGATGCAGACTCGATAGTTTAACAGGCAACCATTCTCTGGGAGGTCCAATACGACCGAACAGCCGAAGTAATGGCACCAAGCTCTCCTGCAGAACCTACAAGGTATACTGTCTTGGATTTATTCAATTTCAGATTTGAGGCAGCTATCCAGGCCTCAATTACAGAGTGAGTGCTCTACCGGCAGTGGGTGCCCTCCCACCCAAACCACACAGGACAGTGTAACTGTGTGTCACTGGCAGACGGAAGGGTCGAGGAGATACACGTGGTCACCACATCACTTAGTGGCTCTATGTACAGACTGAAAATCCTGGGTGATAGAATGGACCACTGGGGCACCCCACAGTGCACGTGTACTGCAGAGGTAGTGGAGAAAACCACCTGGACGAACTGTGTGTGTGTGTATACAGAGATGCAAGCAGAGAACAGCTGCACAACCAACCCCCAGGGTCCCCAGGTGTGCTGGCAGGCCACATGGAAATAAGAGCTGGGTCACCCCTTATCCCCCACCCTCAGTCTCGAGAGATCCAGTAAACTCGTGAAGCAGGAGCCTCCACCAATACCAGCATTGGATACCTTGAGGCGATTGTCCACCGCTGTGAGGCAGCCCATATTGGTACTGTGAAAATATTGAAAACATTGTACTAAAAACGAGCTAGACAGAAATGGCGGCCCTTGGTTACATGAAGAAGCCTACAGACAGGGAATTGCTACAATAAGGAAGAGGACGATACGCCTTTGTCCTACTTACTCATGTATCCAACTATAGAACATATTGTAATGATGCCCTCTGGAGGCATGGGATGGGAAAGTGCAATTCACAGTTTATTTGTTTTGTTGCCATGGTACTACACAGGTGGCGGTTTATACAACTCGAACACATTAGACAATAAAAATATCAAATCACAATTTTGCAATTCATGATTCAACATATAAATATTACAGATTTACATAAATAAAAACAAAGCTTAGTGCTAAAATGAATTCCCAAAAGGAAAACACAATGTATTCTATTCCAATTTAGTATTCTAATGATCAATATTAGACAATTCTAATCAGGGGCTAAAGGGGCTATAACCCCTGGTCTTTTGGTTGTAGCCCGGATAGAATCTCAGGAGCTACAACCAAAAGACTAGCTAGCCCCCAGTCCCAACAGTTCCGACATCAGTTTAGCCCCGGATCGTTTCCAGACCTAGCAACACCCCTGAATCTAATAGCTTACTGATATCAGCTTAACTTTCTTGTAGCTTTAGTGTTTGCAGGAAGTCAATGGCTCCAATTCTCATTCGCGTCAGATGACCACAGTGAATCATTTGCCACAGAAATTCATGTGTCACTTCCCGATATCCGTCTGTGACATATTTCAAGAATTTCAATCCTAAATCATTTAGAGCAGAACACTTAACCAATAAATGTGTCCGCGTTTCTTTCTGTGATGTAGTCTTGCAAAATCAACAAACCTTCTCTGGTTGAGATATTAACTTGAGTTTTGCAAAGACATCTTTTGTAGGCCATATTAAATGGCAACCGCATGAAATCTACTCTATGTGCAATGGAAGGGTATTTTGCTATATATAGTTCCGGTGAACTATATTTCTTCTCCTGAAATGGATTTTCACGGAAGTCACGATAAGTCTTACATTTAGCAATATTTCTTATCCAATCCCCTAGAAACATTTTTGTTTTAGCTCAAGTGGGATTTTGTATTAAAACAAGCAGCGTAAGATCTGCATCTGCTAGCGTGTGTACGACTAACCGTCACGATTTAGAAATGGTCTTGTCTCTTGAAGAAAATATATAATTAGCTAACACTCCTATTATTGTGGTCTCCCGAAGAGCCATAATACACTTTCTGAATAGAGCTGTTATCTGCTATAAATATTGCCTATATAATGAAATGAGTCCAAGATCATGTCTTATCCAACCTTTGGGTATGCAAGAAGTACACTTTGAGTCAAGTGTGGGGGCGAGAGGCGTAGAGAGAACGCACTCCCCTAGCATGCCCGAAAAACCCCAACGTTTTGCAGGTGGGCAAGACTGCATGTGCAAAGATATTTGCCACTGTTTTTGGTTTTTGAACCAGCCGACTCACAAACTAAAGTGATTTTACCGCAAACATGAGCATTTGTCACAAAAAGGTCAAATACATCTTTAGCAAGTCTGGCCCGTTGTATATGACCTGTTTGAGTCTATGAAGCAGAATACGCCAGACTGTGATGCGTTTTTGGACTGTTTTGATGTTACTTGAAAATTAGATCTCCTATGACTTCTCGATTTCTCCCTTGTTCTACAGAATGGAAGACACTGGACCCAAGACACATTTGTTCAATGATCGAAAATAAATAAATAGTTTAATATCATGTCTAGCAAATTCAAATTTGCAACTGACTTCAAAGCAGGGACGCACATAGAGAATTCGCAGTCAGTCATTGAGTTTGTGAGTCAGTAGCTTTTGTCAGTAGAGAGCTCTGCAGGCTTCCTTGAACCGCGCTGGGGAATGGCCCACGCAGCGAAGCAGCAATCCCCGCACTTTATGCAAGACAGACATTTACTCTGGCTGCCACAGGGCCGTGGTGTGCTCCACACAGCGAAGCAGTAATTCTTGCGCTCTATGCACCACACCACTGCAGGGAAGAAAGACAGTGGTTGGCCTGGGGAACAAGCTGAGAAAGTGATCCAATAGTGGGTGAAGGGGAGTATAAAAAGGGGGACATGAAACTCTAAGACATGGGTTGTTTATGTGAGGTCAAGGGAGGAGCAGGAGGACCAAAAGCTCAAGCAGAGGAAGGATGGGCCAGGCAAGAATAGAGAACGGTTGCTGAAGGAGTGTGCTAGGAGCGAGAGTGAGACTAGTAGAGTAGACGTGAATGAGAAGGTGACTGGGAGAGTGAAAGGAGGGTGACTGTGGGAGAAGGTGTGGGTGGAGTGCAGTATAGTGGAGTGGAAATGGGGGACTAGTGTGGATAGGGCTGAGTAGTACTGCGACAAGGGAAAAGTAGTAGCAGTAGTGTGGAGAGGGAAGAATAGTAGCGCAGAGAGACGAGAGTAGCAGTTGAGAATAGTGGGGGCGTACGAGATGAGACAGAATGTTAGAGGTACAGGAAGGAAGAGGGGGAGAGACCGAGGAGGATTGGGATGAAGAAGGGGACGACAGTAGAAGGTAATGATAGAAAGGATAGAAGATGAGAGGAGTACAAGGTGTGAAAGGAAAGAGTGGGACCTGAGTGTCTGTAACGTGCCTATTCTTGCAGAGTGTATATTGTATAGTGTGGGATTCACATTGATTGTTCCCAGAGGGAGTTAGATAGAAAGTGTGTTTGCCCTTAGACCATCACAAGCAGACAGACAGCACTTAAGAAAGTAGGAGTTCCCAATCTTTAGAGCCATCATAGGGTTAAAGGATGCCTGGGCTATGGAGGGGACCTCATGCACTAGACCTGAGAGAGACGGATGGCCCTTAGCCAGCCCATTTGAAATGTACTAAATAAAAACCCTTGAACCCTCTCTGTGTGTTCATGAGGCCATCTGTGACAGTGGGCAAGTCGCTAGTTGCGTTCCAGCTGAATGAGCACTCAAATGCAAACAGCTAATAGCTCAAAAAGAGACTGGGGAATCTTGAAGGCACAACACACATGAAATCTCTGCACTGGCTCCCAGTGGCTGTGAGGATTAAGTTCAAAACCCTCTGCATTGTCCACAAGGCCTTCTGGGGCCTCAATACCTTCAACTCTCTCTTCCTAAATATCTTCCTTCTCTAGTTCTTCGCTAATCCGCCTCCAACTCCCTCAGAGTCAGTCGCTTCTTCAAGCAACAAGTTGGTGGTAGATCTCCTTCTTCGGCCGGGGCCTCCCTCTGGAATTGCCTCCCTGACACTTGAGGTGAACCATCTCCGGTTCCGGAAGCACATCAAAACCTTTCTCTTTGCTTCTGCTTTTTCTCCTCCTCTCCCCTGCTGAATTCCAGGCTGAAACTGAAATTGCACTGGCTACCTGGCCACCCTCTGATCTCGGGCCCAGGTCCCCTCCCCCGCCAGTCACCCTCCTGCACTGCCTTCCGGGCAACCCCCGCACTTGGGGACTGTCTCTGTATCCCTTCAGTCCCACCTGAGAAGTGAGTTACTAGTTGAGAGACAGGAGTATAGGTAGAACGCACAAGGTTCACAATGAATGGCTTATGGGCATAATACATTGGGAAAATATTAGTGTTACACAGTGAAGAAAATAAAAACAATCGTCACATTGAGGGACTATGGCTATGCAATATTCATGTGAGCTGCTAACATACACATATCAGCACATCTATATTTGAAAACTTGTTTTTTGATCTGTCTGGCGAAGATGTCAAGGCAGATGTGTGTTATGTTGAGTTAATTAGTATGCTAAAGATTCCCACACAGCCCAAGACCTTATTCATGCAACCCATTGCAGTGTCTGAGTTAAGGCAGGCGATTATCAACCTGCCAAACAATAAAGCTAATGTGGAATATGGTATTCATGTTTTTATTTTTAAAACGTTTAAAAAACAGCTTTTTCCCTTATTATTAGGTTTGTGTAACAATGCCATAGAGGACAGTGTCACAAAGCCAAGTGGACTCCGCAAAGTAGGCAACTCAGGGGTCCATTTTAAAGTATTCCTTTTGGGATATATTCACTTGTTGGGCAACTCAAAAACGGAGTTCAGAATAGCAAACTGTCTTCTTATTTCAGAAGTGTTCAGAAACTCTTTATAGGGTATCCAGTGATTGCATCGAATACAAACCATTGAATGCCAAAGCATCAGAAAAAAAGCATTGAATGGATTATTTTCATAGGTAAAGGTTTTAGAAGGAATTGTGAATGTTAGCATGTCCACTCTTAGAAGGAATTGTGAATGTTAGCATGTCCACTTTTAGAAGGAATTGTGAATGTTAGCATGTCCACTCTTAGAAGGAATTGTGAATGTTAGCATGTCCACTCTTAGAAGGAATTGTGAATGTTAGCATGTCCACTCTTGGATGGAATTGTGAATATTGGCCTGCGTCGCATCTAGATGGAATTATGAATGTTGGCATGTCCACTCTTGGATGAAATTGTGAATGTTAGCATGTCGACTCTTGGATGGAATTGTGAATGTTAACATGTCCACTCTTAGAAGGAATTGTGAATGTTAGCATGTCCACTCTTAGATGGAATTGTGAATGTTAGCATGTCGACTCTTGGATGGAATTGTGAATGTTAACATGTCCACTCTTAGAAGGAATTGTGAATGTTAGCATGTCCACTCTTAGATGGAATTGTGAATGTTAGCATGTCCACTCTTAGATGGAATTGTGAATGTTAGCATGTCGACTCTTAGAAGGAATTGTGAATGTTAGCATGTCCACTCTTAGATGGAATTGTGAATGTTAGCATGTTGACTCTTAGTTGGAATTGTGAATGTTAGCATGTCCACTCTTAGATGAAATTGTGAATGTTAGCATGTCCACTCTTGGATGGAATTGTGAATGTTAGCATGTCCACTCTTAGTTGGAATTGTGAATGTTAGCATGTCCACTCTTAGATGGAATTGTGAATGTTAGCATGTCCACTCTTAGATGAAATTGTGAATGTTAGCATGTCCACTCTTAGATGAAATTGTGAATGCTAGCATCTCCACTCTTGGATGGAATTGTGAATGTTAGCATGTGAAAGTTGCATTTAGAAAGTGCGCCCTACAGCCTCTCTGTGAATTTAGAAATGTGCCCAATAGCCTATCTGTGAAAGTTGCATTTAGAAGTGTGCCCAGTAGCCTGTGAAAGTTGAATTCAGAATTGTTCCCACCTACATTAGAATTATACCCAATTTTATTTAGAAGCTCCGCCCAATCAGCCTCTCTGAGAAAGTTGAATTAAGAACTGTTCCTACCTGCATCTAGAACTGTACCCTGCACCCTCTCTGGGAAAGTTGAATTCATAATTGTTCCCACCAACTTTTAGAAGTGTACCCAATTGCACTTAGAAATTGCACCCAATACCCTCTCTGAGAAAGTTGAATTTAAGACTGTTCCCACATGCATTTAGAAGTATATCCAACTACATTTGAAGTTGCGCCCATTAGCCTCTCTGGAAAGTTGCTCAACTCAGTAGTATACCCAACTGCATTAAGAAAGTGTACCCAATTGCATTTAGAACTGTACCAAGTTGCACTTAGAAGTATACCCAATTGCTTAGAAGCACCAATTAGTCCTGCACTAGTTGAGCCCAGAAGTGTACCTATAAGTGTGAGTCACTGACCCTTGAACTAAAATCAGAAAACCCTCCCAAATCAACCTCACACCAATCATGAGCGCACCAACTCCACCAGTGCCCATCAGAAACCCAAGACCACTCATCTCCTGAACCCCACTGCCGACCCACCAGCACTGCCCCCACTACCACATCCCACCCTGCAATCACCCACCCCCCGCCTTGCCATCATACCCCTGCCACCTCCCCCCCGACCGCACCCTTTCCCCTCCCTAAAAACTGCGCGCCTAGCCCTAGCAAGAACCGAAGCTGCCTCTGTCTCCCCCTCTGACCCCCTACCCTCTCTCACACCAACCGCAGCAAAGAAAGCGTGCGGACTGGACGAGGGTGTGAACTAGACGATGATAATGACTGGACGAATGTGTGGAGCGGACGAGTATGAGGAACGGACGAATATGTGCAACGGACGATACTTAATATGCTTTGGAATGAAGGAAACACTTGAAAACATACATAATACCACACCCCACGCTTACTCTCCCCCTTACACCACCACTCATCTAGAACACAGAGATACTATGACACCATTCGGTATAACTGTTCTCATATCTACATTCTCCCGCTTACTCCACATCACTCTAAGTAATCATTGCTGGTTTCACACCCCCCAGCCAGGCGTTCTCCTCAGGCCTAACGCAGCCACACTCGTCCTGGGTAAAACCGACCAGATCGAACACATACTCCTGACCGCTCAACCGCCACACCTACAGCTAAGAAGCAGCTACCACTCGATTTCCGCACCAGCTGCACACATACCTGGTGCGCACACGCACTTTTGGACTCCCTCTACTCTCTCTACTGACCTGAACTTCGGTTCCCAAGGGCGTTCAACCTACCAGCGCCTTCAGACCATACCAATGGTATATAAGGCGCTATATAAATGCAAAATAACATAACATAACATAACATTTGAATTATAATGGGGTTTAAGGGGTAAAAAAACGGGGGTTGGAGGGACCCCCCCATATAAAAAATGAAAATAACATGCATTCAATGCTTTATTTTTGTTGCTTTTTTAGATGCTAAGGCAGTCAATGCTTTGCCATTCGATGCTATCACTATAAACCTCTCTATAGGTCTCTCCCAGTGGTCACTCGGAGTCTCTAGTGTACAAATCAATCTATGGTACGATGCTTGGGTGATTGCCCTTCCCTGGATGGCCATAGATTGTGATGGTGGGGTGCCTCATCGCCCCTTCTTACACCGTTAGGTTCTTTTCGAATTTTGTCCACAGGCTCTCTCTGAGATGAGGTAGGCATTGATGTTTCGTTGGTGCCTGTCTGTATGCTATCTTGCCTCCTTGTCTTAAGGACTTGAACCTGTGGTTGCTCAACCGTAAGTGACTTTCCTCTCATACATAGGGGTCTGACACTAGACCTAATCTCTGGCCCTCGAGTTGACTGTTGCCTAACCACCCAATGTTCAGCCAGATGCTTGTTTCTACAACTCAACATGACAACAAATAGACTTGTGTTGTCACACTCTCTGTCTTTCTCTTTCCTTAGTCACTAAGGGACCGGCGACTGTCATTCTTCCTGCATCTTGCTTTGCCTCCTTTCCTCCTTCTGTATCTCCTCTCTTCTTCAGAATGATCCTACTTTCTCTCCTCTGACAACTTCTTTCTTACTCAGTTCTCCTCTTCCTTTTCATCTCAGACTGCTCCTCTCTTCTCCCCACCACCTCCTAGATGTTACAAACTTTCAACCTTTCCACTCCAATGTCTCTTGCACCACCACCTCCATTGAGAGTTTTAACAACAGGCTCACTCTTGAGTCGATTGGTTCAAGAATGTCATGGCAAGGATCAGTCTGTACAGGGTGGCACCCCATTGCATCTCCCAGAAGTTACTGTTTGAGGTGATGAGGGGGCAGAAGCCACACCCTAAGCTATGCCCTCCCTGGATAGGAAGGTCTGACATTAAGAACTTAGATGAAAAGATTGTGTCAATGAGGATCAAGGCAAATAGAGTGTAGGTTAATCAACGGTTTGAAAAGCTGAACACTGTGAAGGCGAGGCTCTTCTCCACAAGAAGTGAGATCAAGGTTTGTCTGCCTCAAGTAGTGTGCAAGGGCGATGCCAACTTTTCAGAGGGAATGGTGGTTGAGGAAGACCTAGGTAGTGCAGTACATACCCATGGTGGGCATGTGTGGAACAAGGAGAGGATGTCTATGTATCCGGGGAGAGAAATGAGGGTGTGTACAAGGTTCCATGTGCCTCATGGTCTTCTGCTCATGAAAGAGAAGGAGGTTTGTTTTGAGTTTGTGCGATTGTTATGTCTATGTGTGATGACGGTCCCCATGTCAGTAAGTGTCAGGGGCCCTCATTACGACCCTGGCGGAAAGTGACTGACCGGAGCGCCACAGCGTAAATAGCGTTTCCGCCATTGCACGAAGGAGCAAAGTGCGGCCCATTCCGACCCATCGGGCACGAGCACCACGCCACGGCGGAAGTGCAAAGTCTGCGATGGCGGAAATGACCCCAAAACGGCCCACACCGCCGCCGTACGGCGCCCTAGGTGCTATACCGCCACCCCTCTTAGCGGTCACCGCAGTGTGCGCCTACCGGAAAGTACGGTGACCGGAAATATACGGAAACGGAAGTAAAAACATGGGCCCGGAACGGGAAACATCCCGCCGTACACCTATAAAACCACTAAAACCACACAACCACTAAAATCACTACCCTGAAACACACCCCAACCCGTCACCCACCCTAGCGAAACCAAGAAAAATGGGAAAAGTAGCGAAGAAAGCGTGCGACCGCAAGCGGCAGGTCCACTTCTCCCGTGAGGAACTCACCGTGCTAACAGAGACCCTCCAGGAGAATGCTGCCGTCGTCTTCTCCACGCAAATGACCAGAACGGCACTTGCAAACAAGAAGACCATATGGGCTCTGGTGGCACAGCGGGTAAGTGCGGTGGGGACCGCACCCCGCACCCCACAGCAATGCCGCAAGCGATGGGACGACCTGCGGATACGCGTCCGCAGCATACTCTCTGCCAACCGCAACATTGCCACAGCCACCGGGGGAGGTCCTGAATCACCCATCAAGTTGACCCCCTGGGAAGAAATCTGTGCCTCCACCATCGGAATGGAGAGCATAGAGGGAGTCGGAGGGATGGAGAAAGGAGTGCAGACATCCGAAGATTCAGGTAGGTGGGCCAGATAAAACAATGCCAAATCCACACAGTCCATCCATGTGAAGTACCATGCGTCCACATAGTGCAACAGAAACACATGTCCAGGAGAACGTCCACACACATCGGCCTGATAGCGCACGTTAAAACCCACAATAAATACATAAATAATTAAAAACCCCTAATACACGCACTACACGTGCAGCAGGCACACCCTAACTGCAGGCTGCCAAACAACTGCACCCTCACTCCACACACAAATTAAAGCACCTCCAAGGCCCCGACCCAAATCACCCTCAGGTACCACCCCAAAGCATGTGATACAATGCCATTCCAATTCCCACAGACCCATCAATAACCCTCGCCCTCCTTTACTCCACCACAGGGTCCGATCCAAACGACGAGCTACAGGACACCCCTACCAGCACACCTGCAAAGAGGGCCAAGACCAACGGCCAGAGACCCTCCACCTCAGCTGCACGCATCAAGACACGGCAGCAGCACAAATCAGGTGGCAGCACAGAGGAGGGAACATCAACAGGCACCCCAGCAGCCAGCATGCCCACAACACCACCACCACAGGTCCCCCCAATGGATGCCACAGAAGGCACTGCCTCTGGTGGCAGCAGCACCATAGGTGACACCCCATTGATGGCAGCATGCTCGGACACAGAAAACGGGGATGTCGAAGTCAGATCCATCCATGACCTGTCCCAATCCCCCTGTCTGTCCCATCCCGTACAACATGAGGATACCACGCAGGGGCACCCACAAGACGACGACTGGCCATCCCCCACAAGCCCTGTGGCAAGGCAACATGAGGACAACAGCCCCTCTGTGACACCCCCGCAAATGGCCATGGCCCAGCAGAGGCAACAGTCCCTCGACCAGTTAATCGTACAACAGCAGCAACTGGCCACACTCCTCAAGGACCATGCCGATGAATGTGGGGGCACTAAGGCAGACATAGAAACATCAACTGAGACACTTAGGGCAGAAATGGAGAGAGGTACAGAGACGCTAAGGGCACAAATGGAGAGTAGCACCGAGAGCCTGAGAGTCCAAATGGAGAGTAGCACCGAGAGCCTGAGAGTCCAAATGGAGAGTAGCACCGAGAGCCTGAGAGTCCAAATGGAGAGAAGCACCGAGAGCCTGAGGGGGGAACTGCATGCGACGTCCAAAGACGTATGTGCCGAACTTGCCGCAGTGCGCCGTGTGCTCACTGAGCTCTCGCAAACCCTTAGGGACATGCATGGACGTGAGCAGGCAGACACATCATCCGTTGCAAGTTCCGTCCAGGGCAGCCCCCAACGTAGATCTGGAAGGAACCTGCGCTCCACAGGCAGGGGTGCCCCTGATACCCGCAGAGGGGGCTTGCAATAGCGACAGCCCACTGACAATGAGCATCTTTGGACACTGGTGTTCGGGGGGGAGGTAGGAGGGTGGAGGGGGTGTGTTGGGCTCACTTGGGTGGCGGGTCGATAGGGTGTTCAACATGACATCACATATGCCATAAAAAGTGCACGATCAACCAATGAGATGTGTGGACATTGATCTTTGTGTACTAGGCCATCATAGGCGTACAGTCCATATTGTGCATGTCCCAGACACACGCAGTGCCACGAGTCCCGTGTCCATGTATCAGCCACCAGGCGTGAGTACTAGAAGCATGCATCAATGAGATGCTGACGAATGTCACGGGCCTCCGGTGCCTCGCAGACTCCATGAGGTGCAGCCACATCCCCACCCTCATCATGACCATCATCAGGTGCTTGCAGTTCTGCGTCAGGGGGCATGGGCACATTTCTACGTACGCACATGTTGTGGAGCATGACACATGCCATGACCATCTTTGCAACCTTCTCATGGCGGTACAGGAGTGCCCCGCCAGACCTGCTGAGGCAGCGGAAACGAGTCTTCAGTAGGCCGAATGCCTGTTCAATGACTACACGGGTACGTGAGTGGGCATGGTTGTAGTCCTCCTCATGCTGGTCCCGTGGGTTCCGGACTGGTGTGAGGAGCCATCTCTTCAGTGGATATCCAGCATCACCTGTATGTGGACGAGAAACGTATGATGTGGAATGCCATTGATACGTACGCACACCCCCCCCCCCTTCCTGCCAGGTCATTGCCAATTCACATACCCCACATAATCATGCATGTAATGAGACTCACCGAGTAGCCAGGATCTGTTCCCTGCGTGTCGCTCCATGTAGCGTGGTATTGTAGAGTTCCTCAAGACCATAGAATCATGGGTTGATCCAGGGAATCGGGCACAACAATGTGTAATGATCCTGTTGGAGTCACACACCATTTGTACATTCAGGGAATGAAATTGTTTTCGGTTGCGGTACTGGGCCTCCATGGCATGTGGGACGACCAATTCCACATGGGTGCAGTCGATGGCACCAATGCAACCCGGTATGCCGGCAAGTGCATGGAATCCCACTTTTGTGTTGGTAATTTCCTGCTCCGAGCGTGGTAGAGAGATGTAGTCGTCTGCGTGCTGCAGGAGGGCATCGAGCACTTGAAATAGTGTCGGTGAGAACAGTGGCTGAGAAATGCCATGCAACTGTCCGACTGTGTGCTGGTAGGTGCCTGTGGCCAGGAAGTGGAGTACAGACACCACCTTCAGTAGGGGTGGGATGGCGGTTGGGCTATCTATCATGCTGACAAGGTCAGCCTGTGTCATGTCCACAATGGCGGCTATGGTGTCCCGGTCCAGACGGTAGAGGGTGTGGATCTGCTCATCAGTGAGGTTGAACGGATGTGCTCGGAGGCGTGGGATTGCGGGCTGCCTGCGTGGTGGTAGTGGCTGTGCTGGTGGGCCTTGCTGGCCCTGCCTTGGCCTCCTCCTCCTCCTGCGTCTCCTCCGTGCGGCTGGTTGTAGTTGGTGTTCGTCTTCTTCTTGGAGTTGGAGCACTTGCAGTGCTATCAGGTCCCCCAGGGCCAACATCGCGAGTCCTGCCGGTAGCATTTCGGTGTGGTTGTGGGAGGAGACTGGCTGTGCAATTTATGTGTTTTCAGGCTGTATGGCCTCCACCTGTGGTGATTAATTCCACCTGTGCAAACTGCTCTCCCCTTTGGCCGAGCACGTCCCGCACACAACGCTGCAATTCGGGGAATGGCATCTTGCTATTGCAATCATGTATTTGTACCCGATGGCCGTGTAAGATTGGTTGATATGTTCATTCTGCTGTGGTCCCATTGTTTCACATACTATCTGTGCAGTCGCGAACAGACTTGTGAAGGGTCAGTGGAACGTAGTACTCGAGTAACGGTGGGCCCTCATGCATCACTGTACCGAGTTGCAACGACGGGCGGGGCGTCCCATTTGTGGGTGAAGGCAGTTGCCATTTTCACACACAGCCGCACTCGATGGAATAATTAGTGATTTCAAACGGCCACAGATGCCTTTTCGACGTGATGTTGCAAATGAGGAATTCGAAGGGCGGCGCTTTCGGTTTCCAGCTAGCGGCGAGGAGATGCCCACAGGTCTGACTGCAAATATAACGTTCTATTGTTCAATGTCCTTGAGACAGGGCCCATGGCGAGGACGCAATGATTGATATGAATAGTTTGGGATGCGCAATAGCTACGTGGGCGATGAGGCCGGCCGTTCCCAAATACATGTTACTTCACAACACTGGAATTACGGGCTGGGGCACTGTGGATTTTGCAGGCTGCATAACGCACAGACTCAATGGATGTTTCTAATGTTATGTGAGTAATTATTCAGGCGTTTTGATCCCGGGATGAGGGAATGATGAATGGATGCATGGGCAGGTGATTTGATACAGAGTTTGCCATGTACAGGGCTTCTTGGGATCTATCCGCCTCCCCTACGCTATGTGATGCAGGGCTGCCATAGTGGGACCATCGTCTATCTGGCCTTGTTGAGCCCTCCCTGTCTCGACGCGCCCTCAGACACTTGTGTCCATGCACGTTAACATTCCCATCTGATGGATTCTGTTTTGACAGACGCATGCACAGGTACACTCGTTTGTGATGGTGTTTGCACCTCGATATAGATGGTTATGAGTCGCAAGTGGTTTTGGGGTGGTGATGATCCTTTGGAGTGGGCTAGCATGCATATGGCTGTGGATTTCGTGTGATCATTGAAGTGAGTTGTTGGAATGTAGTTCTGATGGCCATTCTGTTCTTTTTCTTTTCTTTTGGTTGACAGGTATCTCCTCCCCTTTTGCCACTGCCATCTGTATGCCACTCCTGCAGATGAGTTTTACTCCCGACACCTGCTGCTTCGTGTTAATCAGTGGAGCAGCATTACGATCTTATGGGACGATCGCCAATGGCCCACATGCCCTTACGCAGTACTGGTGGCTCGGAGCAACATTTCGGCCTTTCAGCTGGACTAGTGCCTCCCCATTGGGACGGCCCTGCGGTTCTGTGCGCTTCCATGTTGCCTTTTCGTACGTGAATGTGGCTCTGTGTACCATGGGGGAACAGGGCGACACACAAGTAGTGGCTGGTCATTTCTTGCGGATGCAGCCCACAATGGTGATTAGTGTTTTGGAGTTCATGGCCTGATGGCTGTATGGGCTTGGTGACTTTGATGTGCATAAAATTTCTATTCTGATTTGGCCCGTGTAGCGTTTTTCTTTGCAACTGATGTGGCATATGCCTATTTGGGGGGCGATGTATTGTGAGGAGATCTGCATTGGGTTCCAGCTTCGGAGTTTAGTTGCGTGGTACTGTACTGGGCGCGTTTGCCTACTAAGCCCGTGAGGTCAGGGATGGGGGCTGCCAATATGACAGTTAGAATGTTGTCATGCTCAGGGGCGGGGGATTGGGTTTTGTGTAACAGATGCCGGTCAGCCAGGTGGACTGGTGGAATGATGTGATTCTCGGAATATTGCTGGTCACAGGTGCCTGTGTTTGCGTGCGTTTCTTGGTGGGGGACTGTGGTCATGTCCATTGGGATGGCTTCTGTATTCGTGCCATCTGTGCCCTGCAGCTCCCATTGGCCCCTCTTGTGTTTCTTTTGTTCGTTGCCATGCATGGGTGACTTGTACATTTCAATGGTTGCATTGTGACTTCATTGCACCTACGGGGAGTTGTACTTTGTGGGCAGGGAGCGGTGTACAGGCACTCAGTGGGGCCGTTTACGGTTGATTCGCGATGCCGTACTTCTCACCATGGCGGAATGGTACATTACGCCATGCCTGATGGCGTTAGGTACATGTCCGCTAGGGTCGGAATTGGCGTACCCTTGCGCCATGGTGGTGTTTGCGGTTTCGCATGGCGCGCGCGCGTGCTTGGTGCAGTTAGCGTTGGCGTTCACTACGGTGTCGCTAATGGCTTCGTACTTTGCGGTGACGGGTCATAGTCGCACCGAGCGCTATTCGATGGCGGTATTGCATTTCCGCCATCGTTTTCCGATTTCCGCAAGGGTCGTAATGAGGGCCAGGGTGTGTGAGTGTTTTCTCACGTGGCTGTGAGGGGACTTGCGCTGGGAGCAGTTTGAATGGGAGTGAGAGGCTTGTGGGCAAGCAGCGGTTGGGAGAGAGCAGTGTTGCATACGACTGAAGCCTGAGTGGGCAGCATGGCATACACCGGTCTGTGAGGCCTTCATAAGCTTGTCAGCAATGTACATTAAGTGCCGCCTCCTGTACAACCCGCTCCTCCTGGACCTCCGCTTCACCCTGCCTCTCCAATTCCTCTTGTACTTTCAATTCCTCTTGCTGTTCCAACTCCTTGTGGAACTCTAAACCACTCCTTTGCTTGCTGCTCTGCCACTTCAAATTCTCACTCCATCTCTTACCCAGTGCAAGTTTTTATAACGGAATCCCTCCTCGGGCTGGGTTTACAACAAGGACTTGCAGATTTCTGTTCAGGGGTTGGTTGTGCCATGTGGGCCTGTCATGCGCCCCTTCTATGTTAGGGTATGGGACCGATGGCGATGCAGCTGCCATAGAATTGCTCCACCACGTTGTGCCGCAGTATGTTCAGCGGTCTAGTCTTTCCTTCTTTCATGGCTGCCGCCGCTGGCTTTTCAGCAGTTCCCTCCCGGCAGGGGTCGCGTTGCAACTGTTTGCCTTTCTCCTTCATTGCCAGCGCTCCCGTGAGTTTTCCTCTTGGCTCAGTTAAGCCCCCCTCTCTGGCATTCTCACAGTTTTCCCCTTTTCTTGCCTCCCTTTCGCTACCCCCGTGTTACGGGGGCTTTTCATTATCTCTTGGCTTCTCTCTGCCTTGCTCGCGCTCTCTGGCTCCTTGGTCTGGCTCTTCCCCGGCCCTTCCTTACTTACCTGGATTTCCACTCTTTCCTCCTCTCTCACGTTCCATTCCACATTTACGGAGTGGAGCAGTTTTTGTTCGTGGATTTATTGCTTACCTGTGTGTCCGGAAGAACTCCATCGACATACCAGTGCTCTTCGGGGTTTTTTGACTTTGTGGCTTTTTCCCCTTCTGGCGGCTGCGGATCCGGGGCCTCTGGTTTCCGGATATTCTTCCGGTAACCATTCTGGCATCGTTCCGCGGTCAGCCATACCTGCATAAAAAGAAATCAACAGTGAGAGAAAAGAAGAAGAAGAAAGCTTCCCCCACACCTTCTTCAGGTGAGGAAGAGAGTGAGACAAATTATTCAGAGATTGAAGTCGATTTACCTGACAGCTTGCAACGCCAGAAAGATCCCGTAATGACAACTGCCGAACAGGTCCAAGAGCTGGTAGCGGCTGTGCAGTCCTTGAATATGGAAGTGCGAAATTTAAATCAGGAGTTACAGAACATCAAGGCCGAAAACTATATACTCCGACAGTTAGTGGCGACTCGTGAATCCCGCAATACGGATCTTCCTCCAATGCCACTGTCATGCGGAAAGTATGATGGTTCTTCTAAGAAACTTAAGGAATTAATTGAGGCGTGTAACATACAATTTGCCTTTCGGCCTACTACTTTTTCTACCGATCTAAGTAAGGTCGGGTTTTTGGTTTCTAATTTGTCAGGGAACGCTTTAGCCTGGGTGAGTCCCTTGGTTACAGCAGATGATCCGATTTTGAGGGATTGGAGTGCCTTCCTTGAAAAATTTAAACAGACCTTTGAAAGGCCAGAAGTCAGGTATATGGCTTGTGAAGAATTGTTGGAGGTCCATCAAGGGCAAATGGATCTATTATCGTACATCACTAAGTTTAAACAACTTGCCACAGAAGCTAATTGGCAGGAACAAGCCCAATTTACCATCTTCAGGAGAGGACTAAAGGAGGAATTGAAGGACGAACTTGCGAGAATTCCTCGTCCGGCATCTTTCTCGGAACTGTTGACAGTCACTCTACAGATTGAGCATCGCATCAACGAAAGGAAGCAAGAAAAGAAGAAGGCCAGAGGGGCCTTCAGTCTTCCCAGTCCTTCAGGTACTCCTACTGTTCCCCCAGGTTCCTCTAAAAAGGAACCCATGCAGATTGGCACCATGAGAGCGCCGCTCACTCCGGATGAAAAAAAGAGACGCCGTGAAATGGGCCTCTGCATGTGTTGCGGATCTGCCTCTCATCTACTTCGTGCTTGTCCCGATGTCCCACCAAGAAGGTCGGGAAACGCGGTGCCTCAAACCTAAATGGGACCACGGTTCGAGGAGTGAATAAGGGTCCCTATGTAACCTTGTCTATCGCCCCCTCCCGCCAGAATGAAGACGCTCGCTTAATGGTGGTTTCTCTGCATCTGTCTTGGGGGCAAAATTCGGTTGACACGCTGGCTCTCTTAGATTGTGATGCAGCGGGAAGCTTTATGGACACAGTGTGGGCCAGCAAGATGGGTATCCAACGAGTCCAGAATAAAGAGGACCTCAAAGTAGAAGGAGTGGATGGCACTCCCCTCTGTTCTGGTCCTATCATCCACTCCACTGAAGCCATCCAGGTTGCTATTCAGGATCACTGGGAAGAGATGCCGTTTGATATCATAAGGGTAGCTCACTTCCTCATAATTTTGGGCATCTCTTGGCTCCGTTGTCACAATCCAACAATCGATTGGGCCACTAATACCCTGCGTTTTCTCTCCTCCTACTGCAGTCAGTCGTGTTTGGCTTCTCAAAGATATCAGACGGCGGTTTTGCAGACCTTAGAGTCTCCTATTGGAACCATACACTCGGTTCCACCTCAATTTTCGGAATACTCCCAAGTGTTTGTCAAGAAGGTGGAACATGATCTCCCACCCCACCGCCCGGAGGACTGTTCTATTGACCTTATTTCTGAGGCTTTAGTACCATTTAGTAGGATGTTTTCCTTGTCCCTCTAAGAGAAATCTGTTCTTCGACAGTATCTGGATGCCAACCTCAAGAACGGCTTAATTCAACACTCCAAATCACCAGCTGGGGCCTCTCTATTCTTTATCTCGAAGAAAGATTCGGAGGAGCTTCAGCCTTGCATTGACTATCGTGGACTCAACAAGGTCACCATCAGACACAGATATCCCATGCCCCTAATATCAGACATACTTGAGGCAGTCAAAGGGGCAGTGATTTTTACCAAGCTAGATCTGAGGAACACATATCATCTCCTGCGCATCCATGCTGGAGATGAATGGAAGACCGCTTTTAGGACCCCGTACGGGCTCTACGAATATAGGGTAATGCCCTTTGGCTTGGTCAATGCACCTGCGGTCTTTCAACGGTTTATAGACCGGACCTTTTCAGATTTACTATTCCATTCGGTCATCATTTACTTGGATGATATTCTAGTCTTTTCCAAATCAGTCAAAGAACATTCCACTCATCTACATGAAGTAATCAGGCGCCTCCAAAATAATCATCTATTGGTCAAACCTAGTAAATGTCTTTTTCAAGTATCCTCGGTTCCTTATTTGGGGTTTATACTTTCCAGCGATGGCGTTCAGATGGATCCCAAGAAGATTTCTGCAATCACCGACTGGCCTTCTCATTCTTCCATAAAGGAGGTTCAGAGATTCTTGGGTTTCGCCAACTTCTATCGCAAATTCATCAAGGACTTTTCCTCTACAGTGGTTCCTATCACCTCTCTTCTCAAGAAAGACCAATTACCTTTTAGATTGTCTGTGGAAGTGGAAGAGGCTTTTATATGTTTAAAAGGAAAATGTTGTTCAGCCCCCATACTGAAGCAACCAGATCAAACCAAGAGATTCATAGTGGAAGCTGATGCTTCAGCTGATGCGGTGGGAGCAGTCCTACTGCAAGAGCATGAAGGAGTGGAACACCCTGTGGCATATCTCTCCAAGACTCTAAACCCCAGTCAGAAGAATTATTCTGTGATCGAGCGAGAGCTTCTAGCCATCAAACTGGCATGTGAGGACTGGAGGCATCTTCTTCAAGGAGGAGTAGGTCCTTTCACCATACGCACAGACCATAAGAATTTGAAATCTTTAAAGAACATGGAGTGTACTAATGCCCGACAGGCACGATGGGCTCACTTTTTTGCTCAGTACGACTTTGAAATTACCTATTTCCCGGGAGTTCAGATTGTGGTTGCAGACTCTTTTTCCCGTCGATGGAACACCGAAGGACCCTCGTCTCCGGTCAAGGAGAAGCTCTTCCCAGATCAACTATTTATCGGAGCCACAGTGACCTTTCTCTCCCAAGTCAAGGCTTGCAGTGAACGATTACCGCTCCCTGAGTCTATAACCTCCAAGTATAAGGTTGTAAAGAAGGATGGGTTGGTATGTGTCTACAAGAAATTATACATTCCGTTACCGGATCTGCGCTGTCAAATTTTATCATGGTGCCATGACCATAAAACGGCGGGGCATAGAGGCATAAAAAACTCTGAAGATCTAGTCAGAAGATCATTCTTTTGGCCTGAAATCTCTGCCGATGTCAGAAGACATGTACAGTCCTGTGTCTCATGCGCTCTCAGTAAACATCGATACCAGAAACCCATAGGACTTCTTAAGCAGATTCCGTTACCTTCAAGACCCTGGGAGCAGATATCCACGGATTTCATTGTAGAACTGCCAGCATCTCGAGGACACACCTGCATAATGGTTACTGTGGATTCCCTCACTAAGTTAGCACACTTCTCCCCTCTTCCGGGACTACCTTCCGCATCTGAAATGGCGGAAGTATTTATCCGAGATATTTTTCGCCTACACGGTCTATTTGCTAAAATCATTTCGGATAGGGAGAATCGATTCACCTCTAAATTCTGGAGAGCCTTATGTCATCAGTTAGGGATAGCACGGGCTCTCTCATCAGGCTTCCACCCACAAACGAATGGACAGACCGAGAGACTCAATGGCACTCTTGAACAATATTTAAGATGCTACGTCAACAATGCCCAAGATGACTGGTATGATTTACTGCCAACTGCCGAATTTGCCTATAACAATTCTAAACACTCAGCTCTTGGTCTCAGTCCTTTCTTTTGCACTTATGGGCAACACCCCAAGGGCATATTTCCAGTGTCATCCTCCAATTCCCTGTGCCCCTCCATTGAGGCTTGTTTATCGCATATCCAGGAAGCTCACAAAATCGCTGAAAGAGCATTGGTCGAAGCTCGTTCAAGCTACAAGAAATTGTCAGATTGGAAAAGAACGGAGGTTCCATCTTTTGGACCTGGCTCCAGAGTATGGTTATCCACCAAATACCTACCTATATGGGTACATCATTCCAAGTTATCTCCTAGGTTTATAGGTCCTTTTACAGTAGAATCTCGCATTAATCCGGTAGCCTTTCGCCTCCGCCTACCCAAGAACATGAGTAAGATACATCCTGTTTTTCACTCCTCCTTATTGTGTCCATCCTCTGAAGACATCCCCACTGTTCCAGTACCCCAGCACAAAGGAGATGACAACACAACCGAAGAAGATTATGAAGTGGAGGAGATCAAAGACTCACGTTACCACAGAGGGAGATTGGAATTTCTTATTTCCTGGAAAGGCTATCCCTCTTCTGAAGACTCGTGGGAACCCAGTTCACATGTCCGAGCTCCACGTTTGCTGTGGAGGTTCTACCGAGCCCATCCGGGTAAACCGGGGTTCGCCCGCACTGGGGGGGCATACTGTCATGCGCCGCTTCTATGTGAGG
Source organism: Ambystoma mexicanum (assembly GCF_040938575.1). Lineage (NCBI taxonomy): Eukaryota > Metazoa > Chordata > Amphibia > Caudata > Ambystomatidae > Ambystoma > Ambystoma mexicanum. The sequence goes on along the minus strand of NC_090934.1, from coordinate 1,263,644,588 downwards.
ATATGGGACCGATGGCGAAGCAGCCGCCATAGAATTGCTCCACCACGTTTTCAGCAGTTCCCTCCCGGCGGCGGTCGTGTTGCAACTGTTTGCCTTTCTCCTTCGTTGCCAGCGCTCCCGTAAGTTTTCCTCTTGGCTCAGTTAAGCCCCCCTCTCTGGCATTCTTGCCGTTTTCCCCTTTTCTTGCCTCCCTTTCACTACCCCCGTGTTACGGGGACTTTTCATTATCTCTTGTTTTCTCTCTGCCTTGCTTGCGCTCTCTGGCTCCTTGGTCTGGCTCTTCCCCGGCCCTTCCTTACTTAACTGGATTTCCACTCTTTCCTCCTCTCTCACGTTCCATTCCACAATTACGGAGTGGAGCAGTTTTTGTTCGTGGATTTATTGCTTACCTGTGTGTCTGGAAGAACTCCATCGACATACCAGTGCTCTTTGGGGTTTTTTGACTTCGCGGCTTTTTCCCCTTCTGGCGGCTGTGGATCCGGGGCCTCTGGTTTCCGGATATTCTTCCGGTAACCATTCTGGTGTCGTTCCGCGGTCGGCCATACCTGCATAAAAAGAAATCAACAGTGAGAGAAAAGAAGAAGAAGAAAGCTTCCCCCACACCTTCTTCAGGTGAGGAAGAGAGTGAGACAAATTATTCAGAGATTGACGTCGCTTTACCTGACAGGGCCTCCTACGCTCAGGTGTCACAGGTCTAACCCGCTAACACGGGCCAAGCCTCTAGAAGGCTGATCTGCTACCCTGGTTTTAATAATCTTGCGCATTAGAGGAGCCTGCCGGACTTGCATCGCCTCTCAGCTATGCGGTTCATGCTCTGTGCTAGCAGTGAGTGGGAAGGGGCCTGTTTTGGCAAACCTTGGGATGGAATGCACAGGTACTAAATATGGAAGCCATTATCCACCCTTTCATCTATTAAAGGGCTAGTAGAAGTTGTATGAGCCACGTGATGGGTCCCAGGCCCAGAGTATTACAGGGAAGACCAGGGTATCCTCCTAATATCACCATGTTTTGCTTCCTTGCATTGATCTTTCAAAGGGCAAGTAAGAGCTGAAAAAGTGTGTGATGAATCCTCTGTAATAGCTGAATAATCCCAAGAACACTAGCAGATCTTTCTCGGCCTAAGGGGATGGAATATGTTGCACTGCTTCCAGTTAGGGGCTGAACGGTTCCCTTACCAACCTTAAAGTCAATCTTCCCAAAATACATGGCCATATGGTATTTGCTGGGATTGGATCCCGGGCCTGACTGTTGCAATCTTCTGGAAACTTGGTAAAGGGGACGCATGTTCATCCCACGATTTACTGTATATGACAAAGTCACCAAGGTAGGCTCCTGCAAACCCACAGTGGGGCTCTAGGAAGGTGTCTATAATTCTTTGAAAAGTGACAAAGTCTCCATGAAGCTCAAAAGGTAGAACAGGGAACTAATACAGTCCTAAAGCTTGGAGACAACTGTTTTCTCCTGATTGCCTGAAGTTGAGGGTAAACCAGGACCCTTCTGCAAGGTCTAATGTTGATATGTATTGTGTTGGGACCACACGCCTGATCATTTTGTTGACAGAGTGCATAGGGTAATAATCAGTCATTGAGATCTCCTTTACTTTTTTCAGAAGTCTATGTTGAACCGCCATCTACTGTCTCTGTTTCCTACTGGGATGATTGGCGTGGACCAGTGACTCTGTGAGGGTTTCATTACAGATCTAGCATCTTCTTGACCATTTCTGTACAACCTGGTGCCAAGCCTACAATAGTTAATGGGGTTGAAGCCGTATAGACTCACCCAGTGGGGTTTTGGTTAGGTGTACAAAGCCGATTGCTACACTGTGTTTGTTGATGAAGATATCCTGGAAGGGCCGTAGAAATCCAGCAGATTTGTCTGTCAGGAAACATCTAAATTATCTACTGCGATCTTCATTGGTAGCGCTGGAAGGTCAGCGGTGACCACACTTCTCAGGCTGCAACCACATAACTTTGGTCCAGCTCCTTCCATCCTTTCAGACAGTTTACGTGGCATATTTAAGTTGGCTTGTGGAGATCCTCCTGTTGGACATGGAAGTTGAGCTCCCAAAAACCTTTATAACTTTGGAATGCCTGCACCACTTTACCAAGGCTTTGTTTTGTTTTCTGAAGTCGGAAAGAGCACTATAATCTGACTGATCTCCCACTTGGAACCTTCTCACTTGGGCTTGTCTGTCGTAGAGTACTTTCTGTTCCTCCTGTAATTCTTGCATACATTGATGTTCAAATGACCAAACCGATGGATTTGTGCCTGGGTGTTGTAAGGAACTCATGGTGGCAACAGTAAAGACAGACACAAGTGATCAGAGTTCAAGGGTGTTTTTTACACTGTGTAGGTAGGTTGGAAAAATGCCTAATCTAAACCTAAATCTAGGATGGGAGCAAGCTACGACCATCAAAAAATAATAAGGCAGTCCTAGTGGCGTCTTGTGAAATAAAAAGGGCCTAGTCTAAAAAACCTATTGCCAATCCTTACAACTAAATATAAAAAAGTGTGTGGGATAAGGTTCACAAGAAAAGAAAGAAGTGGTCACAAATGATAAGTCAGGATGTGGTAGCCCGGGGGGGTCTCCCTTCCCCACATTTTGAGCACAGGATAAGGCAGGACTCCTGAGCACAGCACCTGCTCAAGGTTTCCCAGCATGATTCAACAGTTCAGTTCTCAGCTATCAGGAGCTTCAGTGGTTAAGTCTCTTCTACAAAAAGTCTCTTGCTTCCCGAGGACCCGATATGTTCAAAACAATTAACAAATGTTCCTTCCTGCTTTCTTGTTGGGTGATGTCTTTTTACCCCTGGCTCAGACCCTTCTCAAATGATTTCCTCCCTCCTTCGGGTTCACTGCGGCTTTTGTCAACTCAATTTCACTTCAGGCATGCACAAATCTTAATGTCTTTTTAAACAGTTCACTGTGGACATCCCTCTGTTGGTTTCAATCTGTTCAGCACACTGTTCAATGGGACTTCAGGCCCTGTTCTATCGGCATCCCTCTGTTGGGTTCATTCTTGCCAGTTACACAGTTCTTCCTCTGGAACTCACTATGTGGGATTCATCTCCTTTAGCTTTCTAATTACGGGTAGGTCAAAGACTTTTGACTCTACAGAGGGTTTTGCTAGACCCATGTATGACCACTTTGAACTTTTCCTTGGGGATCTCCTATGGCCTTCAGTATCCGTAGATTCAACAAACACGGGATCAACCAGGCTCTCTCGAGTGATCACCCATGTGGTGCCGAAACCCCCTGCAGCTGAGGTTTCCCTTAATTTTCACAGTTCTTTGAACTTTTCTTAATATGCCACTTTGCGGCTTTCATTCAACACAGTTCGGTTTCTTATCGGTTCTCCTCTCAATTCACCGGCTGTGATGAACCGCTTGGCTTTTCTTGTATCTGGAATCAAGGACGGTACCACGGTAGCAGGCACCTCTCTCTGTCCTACTTATCAGTGTAGGCATGCTCTGTGTACCGTTGACATCTGCTGGAAAACAGACTGCCTATTGTTTGCATTTTTACGAATGCTTCCACAGAGGCTTGGTAGGTCTTGGTCAGAAAGGGCAAGATTGCTTCTCTCCTTGTCACCCTTTCCATTCTCACCGCCTTTCTCCTCCTCCTGAACTGCCGTGTTTGGATAGCTGTCTCGTCGTGCTGTCTGCCTTGCTCATAGTGTGCTCTTGTGCTCCACCTGTTATCCCTGTGGGGAAGGGAAAAAGCTGTCAGGTGTGTGTGTGATTCTGGTCATTTGCCTGACCTGTGTGTTGGAACATGTCAGGTAAATGGCTCAAGTGTTATTCCGTTGTCTTTCGTGGTGTGCAAAAGTGTTTGTGTCGGAAAAGGGGGGGGGGGTAGAGTTTCTCAGTATCCTACATGGTAGGATGGGGAAAAGGTGTTATAAGAAGGGGATACCGCACTCACCCGTCGGTGTCCCACTTCCACTCCCAAAGGATCCCCCACATCCAGGTGATCCTCCTTTACTGGTCCACCCCGAGGAACTGGATCCAATAGCGATGGCCCCCGAGGAACTGAATCCAATAGCGATGACCGTGTCCTGGCCACCTGGATGACAGATAACCGGGGACTTGTCAGGGAGACACCTTCATGTTTCTCACAGTGTCTTTAGTGAATCGGGCTACATTCTGTCAGTATCCATTTTGGCTCTCCTACCCTTCCCTCAGCATGTTCAGTATGTTCCAGGGCTCATTCGCATGCATCATTTCAAAAAGGGAGAAACCTATTGAGGCTTGAGTTTTTCCATACTGCAAAGAGAGCCCAAGGCATAAATGTATTGCCTTCGTCAGTTTCAAGGTTTCTTTGGGAAATCGCACCTTTGAGAAGTAAGGCACAAGATGTTTTAGAATGTGCTGGGTAGTGTTGCTTCTGTTCCTTCTGTTCAGGAAGGCATCTGGATGTCTAATAGCGTAGTCTACCACTACCGGGTTATACTTCTCAGGGGGCTGAGGGCTCTCATGATATCCATTCCTAACCTTGAAAAGGTTGTAAGGGGGCTGTGCCAATGTCACCGGAAGCTGGTCTTTGACTGATCAGGCAAGCCCTGCAATAACGTTTATCATTTGGTTTATTCCTGGCCAGAAGAACTGACTTTGAAAATGATCTTGATTGTGTTTTAGCTACTCCCTGATGACCGGTGGTTAAATGGGACTAAGTAAGCTCTTTCATTGTTTGTCTGCTGGGGCGTGACCAGAACCAGGAACCGTCTTTGCTCATTCCTAGACAGATTATTCTCGACCGATAGAAGAGCCATTTTCACTAAAAGAAGTATGCTCCTTTGTTCTGGAGCCCCATCTCTTCAAAGATCACTTCCTCAAAGGTGGATCATAAGGATTGATGATTTCTTTGGGCCACTGATAAATAATTTCCCTGGAACCTCTGCTAATTTGGTTAACTTCTGGGACTGACAGTCTCTATGTGATGTTCTTAGGGAGGAATGAGTGGGCCTACAATACCTTTCCCCTCTGTAAGTTAGGTCTGTAGTTTCCTCGACTGTCTTGGGAGATACTTCTCAGAAACTACTTGCACAATCAGGTTCACCTCTTGTACTCCAAACATCTAGCCACTATGACTGAATAATACATCCTTGATCTTCCCCGATAACTTCCACCCACTTCATCTGATCCTCCATCAATGCTATACTTTAGGGCTAACCTTGAATTAGCTGTAATTCTACAATCGGCCTATTTGTGGAACTGCAACCTTTACTCTGATGTTACTTGCACTCAACCTCTGGGAGGAACGTCCTCATCTTCTATGCTGAAGAGATCAAAAACTGCTGCTTCCGGTGTGACTTGGAAAGATAGCCTGCCCATGCATAGTATCCCAGTGACCTGAGGGTTGTGTCTGGAGACAGAAGATGGGCCTCTAGTCGGGCCTCTGTGCATCCAACTTCTGACACCATTTGTTACAACGTCAAATGGACCTAGCACAGATGGCACAATATACATAGTCTTTCAGACAGTTCAAGGTTTTTATTTTTATTTGTCGGGCCTCAGGCCTTTCCTTACACCTCTGAACACAAGCCTCTTCCCTAACCCAAGTCTTCACAGCCCCCTGGTTAGTTCTACTGATTGTTAATGCCTACTGTCTAAGATATTTACTTATACTAGAGATGGTGTCCTTTAATGCAGGCTATCCTATCTCCATCTGGGATTTCTTACCTATCCCTACTCTAACCAAAGGTTAGTCGCCTACTGGGAGGTTTGGTTAGTGCCTTGCTCCTCCTCTGTTTTAACCAGACTAGATCAAAAACATCCACTCACCTCTATTCCTCTACTCCGACTACCACTTCTTCCACTTACTCCTCCCCCAAACCTTCATCTCTCTGATGTTTCACTCCTCCCTTTATTCACTTCCTTCCTTTGATGTAATCTCTCCTCCCACTGCTCACTGATGTGTCAATCCACTACTACGCTTCTCTGCTCACTACTACACATCTGCCCACTACTACATGCCGGTTATAGGTCAAAGATTCGAATGCAAAGGATCGAATGACAAAAGGGTCGAATCAAAAGAACCTAAAACAAAAGGGTCGATTTTTTTTTGTTTGTTTTTTTACATTTTTTTGGGGGGGTTGCCCACCAAACCCACTTTTTTGCGGTAAAAAACACTTTTTTCCGAAAACGGAAACCCCCAAAAAATATATTTTTTTAAAAAATTCGACCCTTTTGTTTTAGGTCAAACTGACTCGATCCTATGGCATACGATCCTTTTGGATTCAAATCTTTGACCGGACACCCTACATGCCTCTCTTCACTACTACACTCCTCGCATCACCAATACACAAACACACATGCTTCACCCAGGATCTTTCACTTCACCTTCACTCCTTACACCATCTTCTTCTACTCACACACCACACAAACACCAAATTCAAACCGCAGAACCACTATGACTCCTAAACCAATACCTCACCTGTTTCTTCCTCCTGCTGGTCTCTTGTTCATCCTGCACCTCCGTCCCTTACTCATTACGCCCACACTGCCTACTTCCTGTTCCTCCTTTAAATATCCCTCCGACCACAGGTGATCACCCCATAAAGGTGGCATACCAAGTTCAATGCAGCAGTTTGTGTTTTCGGAACCTATCTCCCAGTTGCCATCTCTGTCATTGCAAAGTATGCCTGCGGCTTTCTTCTGTGGTTCTTTCTCTCCTTCCCTTTCCCCGGTTGGCTCTGTGCTGGCTCTTCCTGTCGTGGAAGCTGCTTGGTTGCGCTGCAGGGTTTTTATTTATGATGTGGGTGATGTCTGTCTCTTTTTTTCGCCGGGTTCTCTTGGGTAGGTCAAGCTGAAAATCTGGCATCACTTTAGATCTGCACGTAAGGGAACTGCTCGTGAGCACTTTTGTCACAAAGGCATGGTAGGAGATAAGGGTCTGCTTGCAAACATTATGGCACAAGTGCGTGGGGGGGGGGCAGAAAATGGGGCTCTCTCTGCTGCCACTATCCACCTCAGAGGTAGGACTGGCTCTGAATGCCTCTCCGGTAGCCCTCTGACCCCCTTTCCATGCCATTGTGACAAGGCTTGATGACTATCCGTGTCACAGACCCACAAAGGACGCATCTTGAGGGTTAGTCTCAACTAATGATAGTGTGTCCAGCCACCTGATTGACCATGCGCGCACCTTCGAGGCAAAGCAGGGGATGTTGTCCCAATGGAGACATAATGAAAAACTTGAATCAAGCTAACATTGCCCTCTGGAGTGCAAGTCTTACCGATCTAGACCTATACTCAATACAGATGTAAACCTATGTACGCAAATATTAGTACCCCTTATCGGTTCCATGCAACAGCAAGGACTGGTCCAGGGCCATGATACTAGCAATCATCCCACTATTGCTTGAACAAATCAGCGGTTACTGCTGCTTCTAGTACTTGATGCCAAATTGAGTTAACTGGAATGTTTGTATGCAGTTAGGGGAAAGTGAGCATGTCCAAACAGGTTTGTTGACCCAATTAAAAAATGATATACAGTCCTTTCTGTATATTAACAGGGTCATGTCCAAAATGGTTCATAAAAAAAAGAGACCCAACAGTGGTGCCTACTTTCGTCGTCTTTACTTGCTTCTATCTTGAAGCATTTTTTCTTTAGACATATGGCATTGTAAGATATTATACCGTTTATCCATAACATTAACTGGTATAAATTGCTGCTCTAACTAATACATGGGACTCTTTTAAAAGAAATAGTGAAGATATTAAAAAGGTGGAACAACCTTCTTTTTAATATTGGATGGGTCCATATTATAAAGAGGGACACTCTACCGAAATGTCTTCAAATGGTTCATTTTTTTTTATTACTATGTCCCAAAAATATCTTTTAAATATTGTATAATGCTGATGGTACGTTTTATATGGGCAGCCAAAAGATTGCATGAGGCATTTCGGTAGCTGAGGTCACCCCACCTCCAGAGTGTGTCACACCTTCCCCAAGTTTCAATAGAAGGCAAAGGTACTTTCAGAATTTGCCACTACCATATATCGATGCTGTCCGCAAATTCAACTATCTTAATCAAATGTTGTAGTCGACATGTTTTACACAAGCTAAGAGAAGACATAGTATTCTTTTAGTACGTGTTGTAGGATTTTCGTGAATAATACAAAACCTCAAGTTCAATTTTATGCACCAATGTAAGAAAATACAATCCTTTCTGATACCATAACAGATTATTGCTTAAAAGGGGTCTACTTTAGCAATATGTAGCATTAAGGACGTGACTGGAGCTAAAAGCCAACGATGTTTAAGGTAATACAGGTACAATATGAATTAGCAAAACAAATCTGTTTCAAGTACCTACACTGAAAGATTGCTTTATGAAATATTACCAACTAAGTGCTATGTTTGAGGATATGTTTATGATTGAGGTCCTTATGCATTATTCCTCAGTTCTCTGTATTATGCTCATCGAATCCAGAGCCCTGATAATGTTTTGACTAAGATAAGTAATAAATGGGTCCATTAGTTAAATTACAAGAGAATGATGGCACCTTTAAAATACTGAAATGAAAAATGAAATGAAAAACAAGAAACTCCCTCCACTAAGGTGTTTTACTGTAAGCACATCTGGAGCTATTAATGTTCTTGGAGTTATGTATTAGCTCCAGATGTGCTTAGAGCAAAATACCTTAGTGGATGGGGTTGCTTGTTTTTCATGTTTGCCTTTTTTACCCGGTTTATCTGCTCTGATTTCCGGGTCGCTCCTACATGTATCGGTACCTTTAAAATACTATCAGTATGATGCAGCAGTGGGTCATTCCAGCTTATAGCAAACTACTGCATAATGGTCCCCATTTATCATATGCCCAGAAGACAATGCCAAAGTTAAGACCTACATGGAATTGTTTTTAGAGCCATTCCCCTGTCACCAACCTGGCTCATATAGTTTCCTCTTGTCACACTATAACGACATATTTTGGAATCATATTTAGGCTAATTAACTACATTTGCTTTGACCAACCCATAACCAACCATAAAATGATTATACTGTGTCATGATCACGGGAATCAAGATGGCGAACACCACATTCCGCAAAAGCAAATCCTTCATCCATGTATGATTTCCCCTATGTGGTTCAGGATGGCATGATCTCCGACAGTGATGGGTAAATGCCATCTTAACTGGGCTCACAGACCTGTATCTGGCCCCCTCAAGGCTCTCCACCCACCTCACCTCATTCTGCCACGTTACCGGCACTGACAAATTCACCCACATCTCTCCCTCCCTGAATGTGCTTCATTGGCTTCTTTCATAGTTCACAGCCATTTTGTTCTTTTCAACACTGTCTGGTCTCCATGTTAGTCTCCATGTAGCGCCCTGATGCCTGCTGCCGCGCGGCGCGTTATAAATAAATAAATAGATATTGAGAACTGCTTGGATCATCTACAAGGCAGTCTTGAACGGCACACTAATGTACTTGCCGGCTAAACTCTTCTGGGGGGTTTTATGCCTCCCGAAGCAAATCCATAAACATGATGGCGTCGAAGGTAGCCCGTAAAGAGAAGACTTGCAAACAGTCCCCATGCCATACCCCAACCCACTGGGATTCTATACTGCGGGTTCGGAAGCACACACCATGCTTCAGTTCTGCAAAACACTATAAACATGGCTCTTCATCATTACCTTCCGTGCAACCAAACAGTTGGCTCTTCCATCAACAGTATGCACAACTGTTCAAAAACGCCATGCCCAACATTGACTTTCACACATTGTAAAGTGTGCCATTGCTGTCAACCTAGTTTTGTGCTATAAAATAAATAACTGAAAAAACACATTCCTAGAAGTAAAGGGTCAAAAGATTGCTGGCAAATTCTTTTTTTATTATTTATTTGTTTTGGTTTTTGAAAAGAAAAACCTTTACAAAAATAAAAAGACATTTTTCACAGTTAAACTCAATGAAATCAAAGAAAAATTATAACTACAATGGTCAAACAGGAAAAAGAAGAATGCACAAAACAAAGAAAAAAACAAAAAAAGAATACAAGAAGAGCCCAGGGGCAATGAAGGGGACCAATCACATCATGGCAACGCTCAGTCCGGGGGCGGATGATTTCCTTTATGATAGAATAGAGCATTTTCCATTGCTTCTACTATTGTTGCCGTCAACATGGTCTCTTGTCCGTCAATCAGCCTGTCCCAGAAAAACTCTGACATTAGACTCTTTTCCTTGGCCACAAATCTCCTAAGCAATAGCAGTCTTTTTTTCCCAAGTTCCTTCGCAGTCCAATAGAAGGTGTTTTAGGGATTGTTGGCTTGGAGAGTCGCATTGTCTACAGAGTTTTTGTTGATTGGTCCCCCAGGTTTCTTCTGGCCAAGATTTCCCCAGTGTGGGCTAGATTTAGCCTGAGTCTTAAAAAATGATTTCTTATTCCCTTGTTTGGAAACTTTTGAAGATAGCGAGGAAGAGAACCAGCTTTTTTGTCCTCCATTAAGAAATGATTAGGGGGATTGAGGTTCCTCACTCCGTCAATGGTGTCAATCCAATCACTTATTTCTAAGGTCTTTTTCACTTTCAAGGGATTGGATATTAGAGTTTCTAATGTCATGTCGAGCCTAAGCAGAATGCCTTTGACCTTCTTCTCTAAACCAAGAAGTAACTTGGATCTTGCGTTTTTAGGATGTTCATTCGCGTCGGAGTAGAGGGAGGTCTTGCTTGCGATCGTTATTTCACGGAATAATTAAATTGTTTTCCAGTCTGCTCGATATCCAAGAGAGACAAGACCAAGTTCGAAGTGTAGGCTCACCAGAGGGGTGCACATTGGAAGAGCTAAAGCTTTTTTCCACAATAGGCCCTCTAGTTTGTTCCACTTGGTGTGCCATAGCAGGGGTTTTGCTTCCAGGCCGTAGAGAAGGACTGGAACTGCTTTGGCCATGTAGAACTTAATAAGTGGGACAATAGAAAATGTACAAAGTTTTCCATTCAGTTTTTTTCATTTGAGGAGTTATCTTTTTGGCTTTTTCCAGGATTGCTATGTTCACCTTGTAGATTGCGGGAGAAGCAAAGATTTCATAGCCCACATAGGTGAGGTCTTTGACTCGGGGGGACTGTTTTACCATCCAAAACCCAGTTACCACAGCCTATATTCTTCTTCGGATGTTTGAATATAAGTATCTTGGATTTCAGAGGGTTGATTGAAAGCCCATTTAGGGCGGCATATTCCCCAGGTTTATTTAAAAGGCGCTGAAGACCAATCGCTGATCGATCCAACAGGACTAAATCGTCCGCATAGACGAGCCAATATATTCTCCTCCCGTTAATCACTGGACTAACCAATGACGATGAAAACAGAAAATCTCCTAGGTCTGACAGAAACAGGTTAAAGAACATGGGGGGCTCCTAGACATCCTTGCCGCACCCCTTTGAAAACCTGTATTAAATCTGATAGGTGACCCTGATCGTCCAGCCTCAGTCTTATGGTGGTATTCTTATGAAGTTTGATAAGCATTGCTAACAGGGAGGCTAGAATCCCCGAACTGTAAAGTTTGCGCCAGAGTAGGGATCTGTCCACATGATCAAATGCCTTGGAAAAGTCTACGCATGCCCCATAAAGGGGGCTGCCCTCCATTTCAATTGTCTTTTCACTAAGAACGTTCAAAATGAGCCCATTTAGGCTTGTGAATAGACCTTTTCCAAAGCCTGTTTGATGGTGTGAAATTATCTGCCTTGAGTCCACCCAAAATGAAAGTTCTCTTAATAGAAGCTGCATAAAAAGTTTGCTATCTATGTCAAGGAGGGCGATTGGGCGATAGTTTGCTGGGCTTAGCCGATCGCCCCCCTTGAAGAATGGGATAACTAAAGCGTTCTTCCATGATGGAGGAAAAATCCTGGTCTTTAGGATTTCTTGGAAGAGACGGTTTAGAATCTTGGCCCACATTTTGGGATGTCTTTTAAGACCTGATAGGTGAGGCCATTTGGGCCTGCAGCTTTTGATGAAGAAGAATTGGATATGAATTCCAAGATGTCATGTTCATCGAATGTGAGAGACCAGGGGGGATCCATAGGCATGTTGAAATCTGTGGACCCTGTTGGTTTGAAATTTTCTGACAGATATTCTACCCATTTTTGTTCAGGGACTAGATTACACAGCAAACTATTAAACCCAGTCTCTAGTTGACCTTGCGCCACCCAGAAATTTCTGGAGTTATTTGCATTGAGTAAATAAAGCATTCGCTCACCATCTTCTTGTAGTCTTTGATGTTTTTGACTTTTAGACCAATTTCTGTAGGTCTGTTTAGCTTTTCTTAGGTCATGCAGAAGAGTGATGGGGTCGGCGTGCCTGTTTTTTATGTGGCGCAGAGTTTGTCAGAGGTTTCTCTTTTTCTTTTGGGTTTCTTCATCAAAGGAATGAAGATGGTGTTGTTTGCCAAAGGCACCTATTTCACTTGGTGGATGAATGGACCAAATGAAGTTTCCAAATTTTTCCGGATGGGATACATTGCTCCAGGTTTAGGACGAAACTTCTTCTAGTCGTTTGTTCAACATTTTTCCCCCTTGGTTGTATTTTGCGACTCTCAATTTTCCCTGGAGACCCTCGATTTCTTGGGTAGTCTTGTTGTGCCGATGTTTTTGCAAATCAGCAAACAAGAGTTCTAAGCTTGCATGGTCACTGCCCCCCTCCCAGTTTATGATTAGGCTGGAGCAGAGACGAAGAAGTCCTGAGGAGACGAAGATTTAATCTAAGGTGGACTCTAGGATCCCTTGACGCCAAGTTACTCCTGCCTTTTCAATTGCAACAGGCTTTTCTTTTAACATCTCGAGGTCCCAAGAGGTCAGGAAGTCCCTCCAGAGTTTTTCCTTTTTGCAAAGAGCTCCTTCTTATTTGTTTGGTCTTATCGCAGCATTTGGTAATATAATCTGCATTAAGGTCCCCTGCTAGTAGGATATTTGCTCCCTCATGCTCCTTCTTCACCACTGTTAGAAGGGAATCTAAAGCTTCTAAGAAGTACTGGAATTTTGAGCTGGCCGGATTCCAGTATATATTGATAATCACCATGATGGAATATGGAGAATCTATTTTCAGTTCTAATTTACAAGCTTGAATTCCCAGATCGTTGTTACACAGTGGTGAAATTGTTTTCATAATAGAGTTTTTGATGGCAATTAACAACCCTCCCGCTGGTCTTCCTTTGGCTTTCTGGGAGGCCCGAAGATTTTTTATTGTGAAGCCCTCAATCTCAATTGGGTTGGCTAGCCACGTTTCCTGGAATAACAGAATGCCATTTTGCCCTAGAAGACCTTCTTTCAACCTTTTCTTTTTCAGAAAACTGCGACCACGGGTGTTCAAGGATACTCGTTTCAGGCTCCTTTGCCTAAAGACAGTTTTCCTCCATTCCTAATTTTAGGATGATTTGGGAGATGATCTCTGGGAGCTTTGCTATGAGATTAACGCTTATACTTGCGCCTGAAGCCCGGCCCGTGTCTATCACTTTTGAATCTCCAGCTTTGCCATCTTGCTTAGAGCCTTCTCTCACCCCAGAGGATTTCGTGATAGAGAGGACTTCCGGCATGCCCTCCTCTCCGGTGTTATAGACCATCCGTCCGCGTTGTGCCAGATCATTTTTGTTGTTAAGTAATGCCTGCTGTGCTCTCCGTGACTGAAGTCCAATTTCTACGTAGAACTTATCCCCTTTGAGAGGGAATTTCACATAATCAATGTCCTCTGAAGCAAAAAGAAACAGGTTTTGTTTTTTTTTTTAACCTGGGACAATATCACTGATCTACTAAGTGAATTGTTGTTGTTGTGTCTGACAAGCCCTAGCCATACTTTTTGGATTGTATAATCAGACACTTACAGGTCTTTCTTTTCTGCTAGCATTCTTGGCACATTGTCATCTTGCTCCTCCATGCAGCTCCTATCACGTGAGGACTCCTGGTTTCTGCATTTTCCTAGGCCGTTCCAGGAATCGTTTTCATTTGGGCTGGACCGTAATGGTGTTTCCTCTCTGATGTGTGGAGATTGACTGGGAGTTCCTGTTCCCGACAGTGACACAGGTTTTACAGTCGGTCTCAGAAAGATTGGTGCCAGTTTCACAGGAATCTTTGGAGCTACTTTTGAGGATTCTTGAGCTGTGCTGGTTTTTTGTGCCCTTAATGCAACATTTATCTGAAATATTGGGCTATTTTGATGCAGTCTTGACCCAATCTATGACACTGCTTTCTCAGGGCCTTTTGCAGAGATTTTACTGGATCGGTTTGAAGACCGATACTTGTGCTGTTTGGCTTGCTTCCCTTAGATCCTATGCTTTGTTTCAGTTGGACCTTTTTTTTCCCCCTTTTTTCAGGGACAGATTCAATCGGCCTATTTTGGTTTTCGCTTGAACTCTGCACCAAGTCGGGGATTGAGGAAGCAAAGGTGGAGAGTTCCGGTGCCTTATTAACATCCGGCAGTGACACATTTTTCAGAAAAAGATTTACTCCTGTGTTCTTTACACCAGGGTTTTTCTGATTTTTTTTGTCTTCTTCTGAGTTTTTTTCTGCTGTGGCAGCGGTGTTCTAGACCGCGCTCGGCTCCCCTTTTTCTGATTTAGCCTCCTTCTTCCCTTATAGTTTTGACCAGAGGCTGAGGTACAGGCGGCAACGGTAGGAGGAAAACCTTGAATATTCCTGTCCTTAATTGGCGACGGATTTTCTATAACCACCACATCCTCGTCCATAACCATGTTTGCTAATCTCCTAAACTCCTCTAGGATTGATTCGGATAATGGGGTTTCGTCGAATATTGGATTGCCTTCGGGGACCTCTTCAATCGGGGAATGACCGGAGGTTTGTAAGTTCAGGGCTTTTGATGAAAGATCTTTTAGGAACTCGTGTGTGATGTTGTTCTCCTTTTTCCCCCTTTAAGTAGATAGAACATTTGTGCAATGTCAAGCCCTTGTTTCACACCTTCCACTTGGGTCTCTTTAAGAGTAGGGATTAGGATGGTGTTCATGATATTGCTTAGGCCCACCATTGCTGATTCGTTCTTAGCCATCTCGTTCGACAATTCCAGCAATATACCGGCTTGGGTTTGAACATCCGATTTTAGAAGTTCAAATACCGAAACCAAGGAGTTTAAAACAAAGCTTAGGGCCGCCAGTGTGCTTTCGCTAGCATGGGAGGAAGCACCTTGGAAGCCTTGAGAAGAATTGTCTGGAAGGTCCTGCAATAAAGGTGAACTTGCCTCACTTTTGAGATTAGTGTAGAGTGCAGTGTTTTTTCTGCAAACCCTTTTCAAGAGGGGGCCCTGGCTTCACCCTCTTGAGCACATTCCACGTATTTCCATACGCTGTCTGTTATGTCTTCTAGATCATTGACACTTTTGTTTCCTTTCCTGGAGAAGTGGTCATTGATTCTGCTCTGGATCTTCTTTGTCGTAATGGTGTATTCCAGGCCCCTCTTCCATCCTTTTTGTATGAGGGAAGTAGGAGCAGTTTCCCCAGCTGCTTGATGATCATATGAGTGAATAAGTGCTTGTGTAGTTGTAGGAGCAGACTGATGAACATTTGGGGCAGGGGTATTCGGAGCAACTGTCCCAAGTTCTTCCCCTTCACCCCGGGCCTGCTCCAGGTATGAGCCTTCCTGATCAGGCATATTTTCCAAAATAGGGGTACTGTGAAGTCTCATTTGTTATCCTAACAAAACAAAATACTAGGTGAGCACATCCCAGGTAAAGCAACGGGTGCTGCAGACTTCTGGTGTGGTTTATTATGTGCTTTCTTTGTTTCTCTTTTCTTTCTTGCTCTTTCTCCTTCTTTCTTTCTCCTTCTCTCTTCCTGCCCCCAGCAGAATGCCGTTAAAAGCAGAGAGTATGGAGCAGTAGAAAGGGAAGTGTTCCCTTCTAATTGATCTGTGGTACCTCTGAGGAAAGCCTCTAGCGAGAACCCCAATTGACACTGGACCGCCCCTGACCCCATTTTAAGGAGAGTTGTTTTGGGTCAGGCAAGAGGTTCAGCAGGAGAATGGTCTGTTTAAGAACCTCTATGCGGCAAACAAAGAAATGAAATTTGCAATTGTCGCCACAGGTTCCCTTCTATATGTTCTCCTTTTCCTGGAACAACCCGATACTGCTGCCTCCACTGCACCTCAGAACAAACGACAGCCAGGCAATGTGGACACAGAGTGAAGTACCGTCATTCACTGTGCTGGACTGCACCCTGCAATCCACTCCGCGTTACAGGTTTGGCCTTTCAGGATAGAGCTTAAGGCTTGAGGCTTGAGGCTTAAGGGCTTAGGGCCCAGCAGCTCTGCAGCTCTCGGGATACTAGCCCTCGATGAGCGGTAAACAATGGACGGTGTGGGAGGTTTTTGCCCTATGGAAACCCTCGCCCTCACCCTCACCCGGCCTCCCAGCCACAGACTTGGGAAAAGCTGCCAGGCACGTATCTCAATGCATGCACACAACAACCTACCCGGTCTGGTCACGGGCTCAGGAGTTCCAAAGGGCCCGGAAAGGTCCAGACGTCCAGGAAACTATATGGTGAGATTTCAGGGTGGGTGCGGGGGACACAGAGGCCCAACTACCTCCCTCTGGGAGAACGCAGCTCTTCGCCTCGTCCGCTCCGACGGAGCTCGCTGCTCCAGTTCCAATTTCGCGAGCCTGCAGTGCCGGAGGGAGCACAGCTAGAGGAAGCTAGAGGAAGAGACCTGCAGGACCGTCAAGCCGCACCACGCTGTACGCTACGTTCTACACTCTGCGTGTTGCCATTGGCCGCTTCTGACAGTCTACCAAAGCACTGAAAACAGCACTTCCAACGCAGCTCTTCGCTTCCTCCGCTGGCAAATTCCTAAATGGGTTGAAAAAGTTTGCATTTCACCTTATCAAACCCTTTCCCATATATTGATGCACAACACATCATGCTTTATTGTATAGTAGCATTGTATTTTGCATTATTTTATTTTATATTGTATAGTGTGTATGTTCTGCTTCTATACATAATCACATTCCATTCCCCAACAGTGATATAGATGGATTTTTTGTTTAAAATAAAAAAATAAGCAAGGTTTTCTGAAATACTGAAAGCAGTATTTCACAAAATCCTCATCTGTTATTATCTTGCTAGTAGTATTTCTATTATCTGCCAGATTTTACCACAGAGGTGGTAATACGAGTCCGGCGGTAACCTGCCGGTTTTTCCAGCTCGGTTACCGCTGGACTTGTAATGAGGCCCATTGGTTGGTGCTAGGGTGAATTCTAAGAAATGTGCTAATTCCCTTCTACCTTAGAGACCCCCAGCTCTTTTTCTGGACTTTAGGACTTTTAATTTTTTTCCTGGAGAGAGTGAGACCTTTTTCCCACTCTCTCCTGTATTTTTCATTGATTTGAACACTGTGTTTCTTTTGGTTTTGGAGTCTAACAAACTCCATAGGCATCATCTTTTTACATTGTGTCACACGGCACCTTCAGTGCAGTGGCACAGGGAAGTCTCTTAGATTTCCCAAAGGTTTAAATACCTTCTCTTGGATAAACTACTGTTTCCCAGGACAGTGAAGTGAAATTGACTTTACTTACATTTGTAACTTTCTAGACCCAGCACACACTATCTTACAATAGGGTGCTGGGGGGGGAGGGTTACTTAGTATCCCCTTTGTCTAGTTTCTCATGTAACATTTTATGTTAACCTTTTTACAATTAATGGCTGGTGGCAGTGGTTTACGTTTTCCTACCATTGTGTGTTTTACCATGGGGTGCAATTGCAGCTACAGTAAAGCACCCATGGGTGCCCATTTTGTCAAAATGGCCCTGGTCTTTTTTCGCCATTTCTTGTTCTAAAGGTCCTTCTTGAGATTTACTCTGCACTCCAAACCAGGTTTGGTCCCTTTGTTCGATTTGTCTTTGGTGGGGTTCACTGCTGAAATCCATCTCTGGCTCCAGCGTGTCTGACACTGCAGGAAGCAAGGGAGGTTCCTGAAACTCCATGTGCATAATCTCCTTGTTTACTAGAATGCACCCAAAGGTGATTGGCTGGCTGGCTGTCCTTAGAGGACAGCCACCCTGCTGTGAGAGTGACAGCTAGGCTGCCAATTAATGGGAGAAACTTGGATAAAATGAGAGTTTGCTTGGAAGGCAGAGTCGACCACTGGATGAAGGATTCTGAAGAAGAACTTGGAAGAGACGCCTGCTGCAACTCCTGGGCTGTTGGTTTGCCCGGTTAAGCCCTGCTGCAGTGCCGAAGCTCCAAATTCGCTTCAACTAGAATAGCCCTGCAATAGACGACTTCTCCCCTTGGGTTGGTGGGACCAATCGACCCCAAGACGAACTCATCCGGAAATCCTGTCGGAGCTGGCTGTACTTCCATTGCTGCTGCAGGAACCGGTTGCCAGGGAGAGGAACACCCAAATCGAGTGCATCGTCTTTAAGCCGGACCCAAGCTCCAGGAAGATCCTCCGGACTCTCTAGAAGCAGGGCTGATCAAGCCTGAGCCACCACAATAGAGTGCTGGACCCCAGAAGCAAGGAAAGTCCAAACAGTGTCCATGAACCGCGCTGGTGCTATTCTCGAGAAGCTGAAACCGCAAAGTACCGCTCATCTGAACTTTGAATATTGTTGGCGCCGACCTTCGAACCGTAGTGTAGGAGTCCCCAGACATCCTCCCTCTTGTCCCCATGCCTGAGGCCCAGGAACAACAGAATCTACCATACTACAACAGGAAAAGAAGCCAGCTGGAACCAATTTCTTCAGACCTAGGGTACTGTGAACTAAAGGGTACTTACTGCTTGCTGTGTAGTTTGCCTTACTGCCTCTTTTAGAGATGCTTGCAGCTCTGCCTTTCACAAGCCTCCCAGCTTGTGGCCCAACAGTGATTTCTTTTACAACAAAAACTCTCTATAACATTGTGCAAGACTTTACCTACCTGCAAGAAGAACTTTGCTCAAGTGACATTGGCTGTCATGGCTCCCTGATAGACTCTTCTAACATCTGACTTTGTGTTTTGATCTGTCCCTCCAACAAGTCATACATTCTTTACTGGTATAGCTGGGAAAGGGTTAATCTACACTGCATTTGGGGTTCAAAAGTACTTACCAGTTTGAGAAACTTAACCATTGTTTTCTCCCTCTGACCTTTTCCTTTTGACACCAAACTCAGTATTGCTTTAAATGTACCAGTGATATATTAATGTCCACAGTGTCCTAGTTACTAAAGTCACCCGAGGGTGTAGGAAGGGTCTGTGGGCCATCCCAGAAGGGTATCTACTGATTTATTGAAACCGAGAGTGTGTATTTTTGGATCAGCATGATGTATCCGTCGTGGAAAAGTCTGCGACGGAAATGTTTGCATGAGAAATGTATGCACCACAAAAGGTTCATACATTTCCCATGCAAACATATATTTAAAAACCCTACAAACCCACACCCTCACCCACACCACACTCCCACCCACAACACACCACCACCCACACCCCCAACACCCTCCCACCACAGCCCCAACATACCCCACGCACACCCTACATACCTTTGAAGATGCGCTGTGTCCCTACTTTTTTTTGGGCAGCTGCAGGGGCTCCCCTACCCCGCAACCCCATCTCCCTTAACTGCGTAGTATAGTGATCGGGGTGTTGCGGGGGACACCCCCGCAGCCCCTGTTATTTTTTTATTTTCTCGGGTGTGCTGCAGGGGTGTCTCCCGCAACCCCCGCTCACTATACTGTACATTGTAGTGAGCGGGGTGCCCCTGCAGCCCCGTTTTTTTCCTTTTTTTCGGGTGTGCTGCGGGGTTGTCCCCTGCAACCCCAACTCACTATACTGTATAGTATGGTGAGCGGTGTGTTGCGGGGGACACCCCGCAGTCTTTTTTAATTTTTTTACCAACCTAAAATGCATGCCACCAAAGGTTCGAACTTTTGGTGTTCGAACCTTTGGTGTCATGCATTTACGACCTTTTTGTATAGGTCGGAACTTTAGGTTCGGTAATTTCGTACAATTCCGTATTTTTAAAGTATATTTAAGTGTCACATGTTTTGCTCCCTTCTATAGAAGGCTTATTCAACTGACTGTTAAATTAATCAATACTTGTTTAATCAAGAAACCTTCAGTGTGTTTTTTGAATACTTGTCACTGTGAAACTCTATGTTGCAACCCTACAGCTTGAGATAAGCCTGGCTGCGCAGTCACCAACTTGTGCAGTACATGCTATTATACCAAAGGTTAGGTTAACTATTGCCAAGAGGACAAGGCTGGTGCTGTCTCCCACAGGGTACTGCAAATAATCTAGGCTAACAGTTGTCGTGGCTAAAATTCCTTGTAATGTTTGAACACTGTGACACTCTGCTATTAAAGCCAAAAGGATCGCGTAAATGTACCTAGAGAAGAAAAAGTCATCATAAAGGTGCAATGTCATGGCTTTGCTTGCCAAGTAAGGCTTGCATTTTCCTTTATTGAAAGGGGCATGGGAACTGGATTATAAAAGTTGATTTGCCACTCTCCCACTCACAAGTCAAGCCAAATATGGAGGCCAAGTCACAAGAAGTGTGGACTGTGCAAATTGCGTCTGAGACCACGCGCAAATTGTGCATGCATTTGAGCCTCCTGCACTTTATATCCGCAAATACAGGCCAGTCACACACAAAAGAAAACCGTGCGTGTGTGTGTGCGTGTGTCAGCCACAATTGTCACATGTTCACTCCCGCAAACGCATTTTTGTGGCTGCAAAATATCTTTGTATCAAAATGTGAAAAGGCGAACGAGAACGTTTTCCTAAATGTGTTTGTAAGTATGCCATTGTTGCCACATGCATTGTATTGTTTAAGAATGCAAGATGTTCAAAGTTCACAATAAGTGGCCACCATATTACATTTAATACAATTAACTACTACTCAACTTCCACATTTCACCATATTGAAGTGTCCGCTGGTGATTATTTTTTCAAGGGGCCGTAACAGTGTTCCTATTAATGAGTGCAAGCAGGGCTTGTCATTGGGCTGGCTCCTGCACCAGGTGTGTAGCCGGATCTCGAGATCCGGCCAGGGTCAGCCGCCCCAAACCCTTGCTCTGCGCTGGGGAGAAGAAAAAAAAAAGAAAAAAAGCACACGAGCAAACTGTAATTTCCTCTGTTGACCCCATGCAAGAGGTCACAAGAGGAAGTTACAGTCCTCAGACACGACCCTGTTTATTTATCTATGCAATGTTTGTCGGATACATGGATCCGGATTATTTATTTATTTATGCAATGTTTGTCGGATGCCTGTATCCGACAAACATTGCATAAATAAATAAATATACAGGTATCTGACAAGCATTTCATAAATAAATACCACTAATAACATCACACAGGATGCAGCCACCCAACTGCTTTCAGAGGGGAGCTGCAGCGCTGTGGCAGGTGTGGTTCAAGTAAAGGAAAACGTTCCTTATGGCTGGCAGAAATCACTGTGTTTGAATAGTACTCAAGGGGAATTTTTTTTTTTTATATATAAAATGGAATGCAAATTGTGCATTTTAAAGAATATTTACTCAGCAACACTGGTCAAAACTATTATCCGCACAGTGAAGTAACTCATCACCAGTGCCATGGAAGGGGTTTAAAGTGGAATTGATATATAGTTTGGAAAAGCAGCAGCATGAAAGAAATAGTCCAGTTGTAAACTATTATTTTGGACATTTCCTTTTTTCGGAGGTCAACTTCGAGCTCTGCCCCCCTTAACCCCACCTCCTCGGGCATCGCCCCCTCCCCAAACTCCACGCAGGATGACCAGTACACTAGCTCCCATGCCCGAATTCGATACCACGGGCCCTCCATCCAAACTGGGACCTAAATGGCTCCTGTGGGTAAAGAGGTTGGAGATGTTTTTCAGGGCCTCAGGGATTACGGATGATGAAGAAAGGATTGCCACCATGGTGTACTCGGCAGGGGCGGAGGTCCACAAAATGTATGACTCTTTGAACATTGTGGTCGCCACATATGATGCCGTGAAACAAGCACTCAAAGATCACTTTCTTCCCATGGCAAATGTCGACTTTGACAGGTTTGTCATGAGTGCGGAGAAGCAACGTGAGGAGGAGTCATTGGACCAATTCTGTGCGCGGCTCAGAATTTTGGCAAGCTCCTGTAGATGGGGGAACGAAGAGGAGATGATTCGGAACCAGTTGTTGCAGGGTCGCAGCTCGGGAAAACTGAGGAGACAGGTCCTGAGGGAACCAGGTTTGACTCTGCAACAGATCTTGGACACGGGGAGAGCATACGAACTGGCAGATGCCAGGGGAGCGCAGATGGACGCAGCCACACACGGGAGAAAGGAAGATGAAGCTTTTGCAATTTGATGCTCCACCCCAGGGAAGACAAGATGGGCGTCAAGAGGTGGTGAGAGCCCCACGGGGCGTGGCAATGCCCCATCGGGTATGACCTGCCGCACGTGGGTGAGTGTCCAGCTAAATCGAGAGTATGTGGCCGGTGACAACCCACGTGCATAGTAAACATTGGGGAAACGCCCACGCCAGTCTTGATAGACACTGGAGCATCCGTCTGTGTGCTGGCGACTGAACACTACAATGCACTCCCTGGCCCACCAGGCTTGGCAGAATCCACAGCACGTATATACGCCTTCGGAGGACACACACCTCTTCCCATCCAAGGAGTGTTCGTGGCTCCAGTAACTCATGGGCAGAACAAAATAAGAACAAGGTTCTTTGTCACAAGCGTGAGCCCACACTTCCTTCTGAGTTGTGCCGCAGCTGAGGCACTGAACATTGTGCATTTCACATTTGCTGTTTACCGCGCCGACCTGGAGAATCTACTGCAGCATTTTGAGATGATTTTCAGAGGCGTAGGGAAACTGAAGGCCGACCCGATACGCCTCCACATCGATGGGTCAGTGAGACTGACAGCACTCAAACACTGCCGCATCCCATTCCATCTGAGGGCACAGGTGGAAAAAGAATTACAATCCCTAATTGACCGGGTCATCATTGAAAGGGTGGAAGGCCCCACCCCGTGGGTCTCTCCAATCGTGGTGGCCTCAAAGCCCAAGCAGCCGGGTGCAGTACGCATCTGCGTGGACATGAGGCTGCCCAACATAGCAATTAAAAGAGAACGCCACCTAACGCCCACCTTGGACGACATTATTGGAGAACTCCAGGGAGCAAAAGTATTTTCGAAACTGGACTTGAGATCTGGGTATCACCGGTTAGAGCTCCACCCCAAGTCAAAATACATTACGACCTTTACGACTCACGAGGGGTTATATCAATATAAAAGACTCCGTTTTGGGATCTCATCTGCGGCAGAGGTCTTCCAGAATGCCATCAGGGGGGCCCTGTCTAGACTCAAGGGGGTGATCAACATGTCGGACGATATCCTAGTCTTTGCCCGATCGGAGGCGGAACACCTAAAGCGCCTAGAGAACACCCTTGAAAGGCTGCGTGACCTCGGTTTAACACTACACAAAGAAAAATGTGAGTTCCTAAAAGATAGGTTGGAGTTTTTCGGATTTGTCTTCCATGCTGGGGGCATCTCCCCGGATCCCGAAAAGGTAAAGGACATCCGAGAAGCGACCCCGCCAACCTCACTAGCGGAAATCAGGAGCTTTCTGGGGATGGTGACTTATTGTGGTCGCTTTATCCGCGACTTAGCCTCCTTGTCGGAACCCCTGAGAGCGCTCACCAGAAATGACGCTGCATGGAACTGGAGCGGTAAGAACAGAGGGTGTTCAACGACATCAAGAATGCCCTATAGGGACACAAAACAATGGCCTACTTCAACCCTGACCGGGAGTCAGAAATCGTGGTTGACGCCAGCCCCGTAGGACTGGGAGTGGTCCTCATGCAGGCAGACAATCAGGGGACCATGAGACCCATCGCCTATGCCAGCAAAGCTCTCACCGAGACAGAGAAGCGGTACTCCCAAATTGAACAAGAGGCCTTGGCCATACTATGGGGGTGCAGGCACTTCCAGATCTACATTTTGGGAAAACCAATAGTCGTCGTAACGGACCACAAACCACTCATCCCGATCTTGTCGGGGACTTCGTCCAAACTGCCACCTCGCATAGAAAGATGGATGCTTTCGCTAATGGAGTACGGTGTCAAACTACTATATCGGCCGGGTACAGACAACCCAGCAGACTATCTGTCCCGCCATCCAGGCGCTGGGCGACCACGGGACTCAATGGAGGTGGCTGACGGCGTAGAGGCAGTTCACCTAGCAGTTGAGTCGGCGCTACCCGTCGCCCTGGCCCGCCAGGAGATCGCGGAAGAATCCAACAAGGACGAGACATTCATAAAGATATAGCTTGCGATGGCAAGTGGGGAATGGCGCGAGGTCCTTCAGGATAACTCCCGGAGGAACGCAGGGGCACAGAAAGACCTGCAAGCCCTCTGGAGGGCACGACACGAGTTGTCCGTAGCTGAGGATGGCCTCCTGCTAAGGGGTCACCAGATTGTGATTCCAAGAACACTGGTTGACAAAGTCCTACACCTCGCCCACAATGGCCACCAGGGGATGGCCAAGATGAAAGCACGTCTGAGACTAAAAGTCTGGTTCCCCGACCTGGAAAGCAGAGTGGAGGAGTTTGTGAAAAATTGCATCCCCTGCCAAGCAGCATGCCCTGTGGAGAAGGGCCCACCAATCCAGGCCATGGAGAGGAGCGACCAGCCATGGGGGACGGTTCATGCCGACTTCGGGTCCACAGGCCGAGGGTTATACTTTCTGGCGGTGACAGACCAGTGGTCGCGCTATCCAGAGGTTGAGCTGGTTGAATCCACGGCCAGTGACCACACCATCATGGCCTTGGAGAAAATGTTCGCCACACATGGGTTTCCCCTGGAGATATGTTCGGACAATGGGGCACCATTCAAGGGACAACAATTTGCCCGCTATTGTGAAGAAAGAGAGATACGACACAGGAAAGTCACCCCCCTCTGGCCGAGGGCTAATGGAGAGATAGAGCGCCTCATGCGAACGCTCAACAAAGTGTTTCGCATATCGGCGGATGGGGGCGAAGACCTCCGACGCAACCTATTTGACTTCCTTCGAGAATACCGCTCGACCCCGCATCAATCCACCGGGGTCGCCCCAGCAGGGGCACTCTTCAAGCGAATACCAAGAGGGCTGCTCCCGGAAATTGAAGGTCATCATCCGGGAGAAATTGATAATGAACACGTGCAAACGGAGAGAGCCGCTCAAAATGAAAGGGAGACCATCCGAAGGAGACTCCCAGAGAAAGAGATTGCCGTGGGCGACACTGTGCTGGTGCGAAACAGGAGAGCAGAAGGGAAGTTGTCGCTACCATACGAAACGCAGCCCCTGGGAGTGACACATGTCAAAGGATCGATGGTTACCGCCGCCAATGCGCGAGGAACAGTCACCAGGAACATCTCGTTCTTCAAGCGCATCTTCAAGAGCTGCGGAGACGGAGGAGACCGACACACAAGGACCAGAGCAGAACGCAGGACCGACACTGAGACACGATGAACCGCCAGAGACTCAAGGGACACAAGATGTGCCTCAGGCCGAGGCACGCAGATACCCGAGCCAGGCGGGGCGCAAGCCGCCGCAGCGGTTCCAGGACTTCATTATGGACCCTGCCTCGTAGTCAGTACATTATGGACAGAGAAGGTTTGAAGAGTGCACTGTTAAATATAATGTTTGTTAAAGTTTACTGTTTGGGTGGAAAAGGAGGGATGTTGCGTAGTAATACGCAAGTGCGCGCATGCGCGAGCGATGACAAGGCTCGCACATGCGCAGTGTAAAATAAAGATGGCCCGCCGGCAGTTCGCGCCGGGGACCCGAGCAACCACACGTCTCCGGCATGTCTCCTTGTGCGAATGTGGAGCACATGAGTGAATGCTAGCGTGGGGCCTGACACCGCCCCCACGCACACAACAGAGCCCACAATATATGCCACATTTTTATTGTAAGAACACAATTGCGTTGGCATTGCCCCATAGTGCCAGTCCTATAACTGTAAGAGCACACTGCTAAGTCCTGGCTGTCTGGCACTGTAAGTAAACACTTTTCTTGGCTTTTCCCAATTATGCCAAGGCTGTTAGCGCACCCCCATGACGGGTTACCTAATAATCCAGAGCTTTCAGCCATTGTCTGCACTAGTGTTGAAAAATGTGAATTTAGACCTAAAACTGGGGCAGGGTGCGGGGGGGCTGCCCTTGCACCTCAACCGGCCAGGTTCACTGCATTAGGGGATAAGCACCCGGACTTCATGTTAAATTGCACTTTAAGGGTATATGTTCCCCAAAAATACAATATGGTAATATTAACGAATCAAACAAATATATATAAGAGATTGTTGAGGCAAGGTGTAGGGGCATGTTGAGGAAGGTGGTAGCAGTGGAGTAAAAGAGGGTGTGTGGGAGGTTCCAGAGAATGGCCTATATATCCTGCAGGGGGGGTGCCACTTGTCCACCAGTGGGGGGGTGTTTATTCTGTTCACCCCACAGCCATGCTCCTGAAGGGTGCCTTGGTCCCTGTTGCCAGACAGGAACATTACTAACAGAAGTGACGGGGGGTTGAGAGCGTAACTATGCCCTTATAATGGGAAGGTGGGGTCAAAACAAAAGAAAAAGTGTAAATGTTTTCTGGTCATGAGGCCATATGGCCGCAAAAGAAAGTACTGTGACGAGGAATATGGATGAGAAGGCAATGACTGCTTTCCATTTAGATGCCCACCTAATGAAGCCTCCATGTCATTCTTTCCTCTGCGTCCTCACTCAAAGGTGTGCATTTAATATCAACCTGCTCAAAGCTAAATTGCTTGATGCATTCACTAAACGTTGGTCCGGCTCCAGACCATTGGTGCCATGTGGCAGTTGGTAGCAACAGAAATTACTCTCGCTCACTCCACTCCCCATATGCTGCAGTTTGGGAGCCTTGAAATTCAGACAAACTGTCCAGTCTAGTAACAGAATGTCATTGATCTTTTTTTTCTAGTTTTAGCGGGGGGTGGGGTTTACATATCACATATCATTGACTGTTAAATAACCCAGAGCAGCCTTTTGAAACTCTGCAATAAAGATGCTTTAAGCCCCCCCACACCCCCTCGCCCTCTGGCTGGTTGCTTGTAGATTCCTTGCTGCCAAATTGCCCCCCCCTCCATCTCCCCGTTCCCAATTGCATCTCAGCTTTACTCACTTTGTCCTTCCTCCCATAATTTGGAAAGCACTGAATTGCTTCCCGAAGCTAGGTCTGTGCTCAATAAGTACTGATGTCATTTCTCGAGAGCTCCTTCATTGTTCGGGTGTGATGTGATGTCACTTCTGCTACTCCTTTGCTGAAATGACAGATTTGCTCCATGCTTGGAGGGTCATTTAAGTTGAATGGTTCTGAGAAGATTTCAAAAGTGCTAATTAGACAAACGAAGGAGCATTATGTTTGGAGGTGACGACGTGGTGCAACCTTCAGGATGCGCCCAGATAACGGGGCAGTGTCTTCCTTCCTCCCCCGTAGCTAAGGGGGAGGAGTTTTGGGACAAAAGCCCGGAAGTAGGCGAGAGAGCGGGAAAAAAGAAAAGGGGCGAGAAGCCCGTCAAATGGGGTGTAATGCCCACGAAAACCAACAAAGGGGGTGGGCGTGCCTGGGGGCTTATAAGCAGCCAGTGGACTGGCAACGCTTTCTTCGCAGCCAGACGACGCCAGACCGAAAGATGGAGAAAGCCGTTTGGTTTGCAGTGATTTGAAGCATGTAGTTATTAGCAATGTTGTGAAAATAAATCTGCGGCCTTTAATGCCAACAAAGAAAAATGTCTCTTTCTGCACCTTTTTCCATAAGAGGGGGGCAAGGGTAGCAAATGGAGTAAGCAGTCATGCTGGTATATGTATGGACAAATGCCCAGGTTATTACAATGCACTTGACTTTGAGGAGCATATTGTTGCACTTGGGGGCGCTGCTAGCAGGGCCAGTCTTTGCATAAGGCATCCCAGGCAGGTGCCTTAGGTGCAAACATGTAGGGGGGCGCCAACAACATGGTGAGAAAGTTAATCAAGTCCACAGAGTTCGCTGTAAAATGCACGGATGGGCGCCCTTATGCTTTGTTTTCTAAGGCTGCGCATGAAGTGTTAATTACAGCACACAGTACGTTACTTCCCAGCCTGTTATGCATGTAGCCAATCGCGAGCTGTACAATTAAAAATCATGCTTTCACTCAGAGTGGCTGCAGTAGTGCGTAACTGTAGTGCAGTAGTGCGTGCTGCGTTGATGCAGCCAATGAAACACAGCCCCTTCAGTGCTAATGCAGCATGTCGGGCATTTTTGACTTGGTTTGAAAGGCTTTGTGACTCATGCAGCTTTGCTTTTCTCCCTCTGTGCCAGCCTGTCATTTTTAGGCCCATACATTTGCCAGATTACCAGTGTTACAGGGAACTATTTCTGAGACCGAACATTGCACTTCACAACGGGAGTTTACACCTTCTGTTCAGTTGATCGCACATTAGATAGCAATAGAAGTGCAGCGCATGCTTATTTGGAAAGACAAATGGTGAATCACCGGAGCAAATGGTGTTTCTTACACATATCAGAGTATGTGGCACCAATGGGGTTAACTGCTAACCAGCATTTACCTCTGAATAATGAATCTAACACATGGTAAGTTTTGCTTTCACTTTAAATGCAAAAAGATACATCAAACAATGTATGGTGGTTGCTGGATCTTTTGCCATGGAGCGTTATTGTGATCAACGATGGGAGGCCTGATGTGGTAGATTTGGAATGTTAGGCCTTTTCTGTGTATTTGCAACAACCGTGGACCAGAGTAATTTCTTGTATTTAGTGTCTGATTGCGTTTTACATGAGCCTTCTTCTTGTGCCCTGCACATTTGCACTGCCTCCTTTCTTAGCTTTATGGCACAGGTAATGTGGGGCAGTGCTCATGAAGGTCTGTGACAGCATATGGTTGCACACGCTGTGCATGGCATTACACCCTGGACTCCATAGTGAAGGACAGGCCACTGGAGTGCTGGAGCTCACCAGCTGGCCTGCTCCATCCCTGTCAGCTTTTCCCCCTTTCTCACCCGATGTTGTAGGAACTGGAATTTGCTGAAATTCTTAACAAGCACAGCAACTGCTGACCCACTAGATGTTAACAAAATAATTGCACGAGGAACGTAACGTTTCACATTTACGGGCTAAGCAAGAAAGTCTTAGTGCACAAGCAAAAAAGTCAGGTATTGTCCGGCACTTGCTGGCTGCACTACCACTGTTTGTTGCCTTTATTATTTATTTATCTGTTTCTCCTTTGCTCCGCACTTTCCACTTCTCCCCCCTTTCCATGCACAATAGAAATAAAATATCAATATCCCACAGTGAAAAGGGTAGTTTTCTCCAAAAAGATGTGTTTCTTAAGGGGTCATCACACTGATTAAACAAGGAATGCCGTGTGATGGAATAAACAGTAATGTGCTCTGTGCCTGTATCTACTGCGATCATGCCAGCACACTACATCCGACCGTATTACTCAGAAGCAGACAAGTGAAATTATTTCAGTAATTATGAGCTTTAGTAAAGTATGGTCTTTGATAAATAGTAGGGTCACCTCTGTAATGCAGAAAGGTTTCAAGGCATTTTGTATCAAGTGCTAATAAACTGTTCCTAACAAACGATTTATATAAAAGCCTAGGTCATGACCTTAAAGGGGCCTGATACACGAGATACTGCTCATACAAGGCGACTGCCTTCTTCATACTGCAGACAGCACTAGATCACACAAGACTCCCTCTCACCTGGACTTGGCAGTACTCAGTCATCCTCTCCCTTTTTACAGTCATTCGGCTATCAGCCAGGTTTTACAGAACAGCCATTGTATGTTCTGTGACCATGCCATATAGATGAAGTTGTTTTGATAGAAAGTAATCAGTAAAGTATTTGCAATGAATGGATGGTCGATGGCTCTGTACTGGTGTCCCCTTTGCAGTAAAGGACTAACGCGTTTAGGTTCAGAAGAGGTACTGTCCATTGCATTTCTGAAAAAAATATTGTTTGCGCCTTCCCCATTTACAAACTGTATATCATTTAATTTTATGAAAAGCAAGACAATGGGGGTCATTCCGAGTTTGGAGGTAAATAACGGTCCTTACCGGCATGGTACAAATAGTGTGTCCGAGCAATCATTAGTCCGCTAATAGAGGACTATTACGACTTTGCGGGCACAAGCTTTGCGCCATGCCGGTAAGGTCATTACCGCCATGCCGTTAAAGGCACAAAAAAGGCCCTTAGCGGCATCATGCATAGCACAGATAGCACTACCGGCATCGCCCAATGCGGCATTAGCGATGACCGTTATTAGCGGTCACCACTAATAACAGTCACCGCTAATAACGGTCACCGCTAATAAGCGGAACCGGAAGTAGCGTAATCGCACAGGAACGGGAAGGAGCACGGCAGCCATCTTTAAAAACACAATCCATTGCCACCCTCACCACACAGGACCCGTTGGACTCTGCTGTCGTTCTGAAAACATTTTCCTATCACACCACTATGCCCAAGGCTCTTAAGAAGGGAGCTGCCCACCAGCGCAAGGAGAGATTTAATGAGGATGAGCTGGAGATGCTGGTCGGGACACTGCAGGAGCATGCTGGGATATTCTTTTCCAGCAACATGAAGAGGGAGGCAATTCTGAAAAAAAAAGGAGATCTGGTCACTTGTTGCTCAGAAAGTCAGTGCTGTTGGGAGAACAGTGAAAAGGAGCCAGGCAATGGGAACAGGAGGAGGTCCCAGCTCACCAATCAAGCTGACCCCATGGGAGGACATCTGCGCCAGCATGATCGGAATGGAGGCGATAGAAGGTGTTGGCGAGATGGAGTGTGGCGCCACAACATCGGGCGATGGAGGTGAGTGTCCTAAGAAAACATTGTAATGCCGAGTCTGATGAAAGTCAACCAATAAGTCAGTCCAAAGAGTCAAGCCATGGTCCAATACACACACACTCCCAGCAAAGTAGGCGGACGCATCACAGACAAATGCAGATGCCTGCTGCAAGGCAATGCCGTACCTGACATATACCACACAAGGATGTAAATGCCATGAGTCACATAGCGTGCAGGCCCCAAATAATATGCATATCAGATAGCATAGCTCTTGGCCAACATGAGTGACACCGACGTATGCCTGCATAACCCACCCATGGAACAAACAAAGTGCTCATCCAAACACACATGCCTATTACCCCCAATTGTGTGGATGATCAATTGTCCAAATGTATGTATGATGCCTATCAAAACATCACTCATGCCGTCCCTCTCTTCGGCCCCCACAGGCTCTGACCATTACAGCGATGGGCAGGACAGAACCCCCGCAGAGACCACACCCCAGAAGAGGTCCCAGGATGAGGCCAACCGCCCTTCGATCTCGAGGGGACAACCCAGGGGCCACCGTGCACCAACAGACAAGACGCCCCAGGTTGCCAAGACACTGGTGCCGCCAAGGGCCGTAGAGGCCGAAGTACCACCACCCATTGGCCATCCTGAGGAATCAGGCGAGGCGCCACATTCTGAGGAGTCCAGTTTGGCTGGGGAGGTGGCAGCCACAGCACCCCTGGCTGTGGTGGACCCACAGGATGCCATATGGGTGCCCGTTGAGGACGATGATTAGGAAGTGGTCCCTACGCCCAGTCCACTGGCATCCCCCCAAATATCATCCCTCGAAACTGACCACGCAACCACCCCGGAGCAATCTGGTCAGGAGCAAATAGAAGGGCACTTCAGTCCCATTTTGATTATCATAGAGGCTGAGCAGGCTGAGCAGGACAGCCAGGGACCATCAACCTCCACAGGTGCACCCGCAGGGCCGTAGCGGTTAGAACAGCTGACTGCCCTTGTGCAGCAGTTTGTTGAGGACAACACACTGACCAGACAGGAGTGGCGTGAGAACTTTGCCTGTCTAGGCAGGTCCATCACGGAGAACACCGCCTCCATGGCCAAAACCTTTGCAGTTCACACCAGCTTCCTCTGCAAGGAGGTCTCAGTCCTCCGCCAGGTCTTAGGCCGCATAGCCGATGCCATGGAGGCAGGGCATCCGGCTACCCAATCCCAGCAGGTGGCCACACCGTCATCATCTAGTTCGACCCAGACGAGCCTGCTCCGCAGGTCAGCACATACTCCGCGCCGGCAAGACATGCCGCCACCTGGACCAGGGAGTGCCAATTGATAGTCAGGGCAGCCTCATGTAGGTATTGGAGACTTGATGGGACATGTGTGTGGGAGTTGTGGGGGGAGCGGGTGGGGGGTGAGGGTGTGTGGGGGAGTTGTGGGAGGAGAGCGAGGGGGGTGAGGGTGTGTGGGGGAGTTGTGGGGGGAGGGGGAGGGGTGATGGGGTGTGGGAGAGTTGTGAGGGGAGGGGGGGAGGGTGTGTAGGGGAGTTGTGGGGGGTGATGGTGTGATGGGGAGGGGGTGAGGGTGTGTGGGGAGTTGTGGGGCGAGGGGGAGGGGGTAAGGGTGGTGGAGGGTTTTTGCACTTTCGTTATCATTGTTATATTTAATGCCCCCGTTGTGTGAAAAGCAAGACCTGAGTGGACATTCATCATTGCGCATGTGTCATTTATTCATATACAGTGCATAGTGTGCATGTACCCCCACACCCAGTGCCCTCTGTCCAACTATCATGTCACCCTCTGCTGCCATGTGTGTCAGAAACATTGTGCAATCACTGACTGGTGCACAGCACGTCCTTACTGTGCATCGGCACCGCGATGATGTCCAGCCACATCTTCTTCATCCCCTTCATCATCACCAGGTGGTAGCAGTTCAATGTCAGGGGGCAGGGGCACGTTCCGGCGGATACACAAATTGTGCAGCATGACACATGCCATGATGATCTTGGCCACCTTCTCATGCCTGTAGAAGAGTGCCCCACCCGACGGGCTGAGGCAGCGAAATCGTGCCTTCAACAGGCCAAAGGTCTGCTCGATGACCACACGGGTACGGGTATGGGAACAATTGTAGTCCTCCTCGTGCCTGTTCTGTGGGTTTCGGACATAGGTGAGGAGCCACGGCTTTAAGGGATAGCCACTATCACCTGCATGAGAGGCAATAAAAGGTAAATGTTAGTTGATTCATGATGGACAGCTGTACTAGTCACACATGCCTGCAGATTATCGTTGGTCACATGCACATGTGCCTGGATGTTTTTACACCATTTTCAGTCCCTCAATGGGACCTGTGCCATGGTGTGGGTTGCATCTTCAAGATGATACATGGTGTGCACTGACGTCTTGTTGCACATGCATTGTGTACGCATACAGCTGTGTTCGTGTCTAATTTGTGATGTGTTGTGTTCTGTGAGATTCACTTACAGGGAGCATTGGCAGTAGTCTGTGCAATATTGGCCAATCAGCGCTGATCATTCCCATGGTGACATGCAGCACTCCTGTGGGTGTGGCGGCCCTGTGACAGACAGTGGATTCCCTAGTTGGTTCAGTTCAATGCACTCCCAGGGATGCTTGTCCTGTGTGGTGATTTGCTGGAGACAGCAACATAGTGCATGTGCACTGTATGGTGCTGGATGGCGTTACGGAGGGTGAGGGCCGCTGATGAGTGGTGCACATGTTGTGGGATGTGGGGTGGTTTCCTGTTAGTCATGTAGCGATAGGTGTCGTCCTTACTTCATTCCTATGGAATTTGGGTGTCATGTACCGTTTGTGATGCTTTGGGGCACAGTGTTCGGTGATGTGCACATCATGCAGTCACATCAATATTGGCAGCATGGTGGTGTGTGCATCTCTCCCCCCATTTCAATGCCATGTGCCAGTCATGCAACTTACCAAGCAGCCAGGCATGTCGTCCAGCATGTCACTCCATGAAGCGTGGTAGCGTGGAGTTCCGTAGGACCATAGAGTAATGAGTTGATCTGGGATATCGGGCACAACAATGTGTGATGATCTTGCTGGCGTCGCATACCAACTGCACATTGATGGAGTGGTATTGCTTGTGGTTGCGGTACACCACCTCCATGGCATACCCTACTTTACGATGCCGCTAAGCGGTCTGGCTGGTCAGAATAGCCCATAGCGGTAAGCGATGTCGGTAATCCTTTACCGGCATCGTTTTCCTCTTACCTCCAAACTCGGAATGACCCCCAATGCACTTGTAACATCCACTGCAGTCAGTTCTCCACTTTTGAGAGTGGATTGTATAATTGGATAGCACAGGGGCAACGCGCGGGTACTCAGGCACGGTATTACGCGCATTATAAAAAAACAATTAAATTAAAATAATTTGTCAGTGTAATGCAATGCAGGCTGCTTTGGAATGACAAATGGTGGGACACTGAAGTGACAATAATTCCTGTAAAGTATTAATTACATATTATTGTTAGGATAATGAAGTATTGCATGAGCTGTGGGCCTGCTCTAGCCTTTGTGATCAAAGCACACCATAACACAATCTAAAGCCATATCCTGGATCTTATTGTTTCATGAGCATACCCACCGCCCCCTCTAACCCTACTGCCCAGACCTCCCCACGGAGATGATAAATGCATTACTTTCACCATTTTCTCTCTATTTACAATTAGACTATCTTTACCACCACTACACATCCCTCATCTTCAGCAGCAAATACACGGAAGGGTTTCTTTGTATAGCTGCACATGTAAGGATTTAGTGTGCATGTATGGAGTCAGGGAATCAAGTCTCCCTCCTGTTTATTAATAGCCTATTTTAATGTGAATTTTACAACCAACAACGTGTCACTTTCTCTAGCTTGTTGAAAAATACAGATCTTCATTGGTGTCTTTCTATGCTGGTTACTGTGCCATACAGCCAAACTGTGGCTATGCTTAGAGGTGTGGTATCCCAGTAGGGTAATGCACAGGCTGTAGCCTACATTACTTTGAGTGGCCAGCTGGTCACAGATGCAGGTCCTTACAGGAACAATGGTATCTTCCATGTTTTTAGAATTATACACAGTGTACCAACAAGTTGGATAACTGATCAACTTCTAATTATGATCCTAGAAGAATTGAAGAGTTATACAACACAGATCAACTTGCATTTATCCAGATTTCGAACTGAGAAGGTGAAATACAGTGGCCCTCATTACGACCCTGGCGGAGAACCATGGTGCAATTTGCACCATGGTCCATGGCGCAAAGCTGCCAACTCCGCCATGGGGGTTGGCGGACTTACCGCCCCATTCCGACCTTGGCGGGGCGGTAAGTCCCCAATCCCCATTTACCCTTCCCCATTCCCATTTTTGCCCCATAGGGTATAATGGGAGTGGGGAAGGCGTTAATTACGCCACCGTAAATTACGGTGGCGTAATTAACAACAAGTCCCGTAGCGCCATGGATTTTTCCGCCTGCAAAAAGCAGGCGTAAAAATCACCATGGCGCTACGGGAACTCGTAGTCAGGCGGAAAGGTACGCCATGCTTTACGCCGGCGTAAACCCCTTTCCGCCAGGGTCGTAATGAGGGCCAGTGAGATTCTACTTGCATGATGCTGGGGGTAAATCCTCCATGCTTCCTCCAAAGGTCGGCAGAATTACCACTCAGTAATTCAGCCCAAAATGACAAACTCCATAAACGGGGACTACCACTGCCCTACCACCACTTGTAATCCCCGTGGTAAACCCACAGGGCCAAGTGGTGGTTATGGTAACTAATTCTGGCAGATTTACTGGGGAAATACCACTAACCTCTGAATGATGCCTGCTGTGTGGCAATGTATATTTACAATAATTACAGAATGCATTTTTTGTGGTCATTTTGGAGACCATTATACCAACTGTGTAGTACAAAGATCCGGCCGCCCTGACCCATTATCTATTCCCGTTCCAGACTAAAACTAGGAAGACAGGTTCAAACAGGCTTCCAGCCTGGACAAACGGATGACATCACATACCAATACCTTTTTGTGATGCTTCACTGATTTGTTTATGTTGTATGCACAGATGAAATGTCTTATTTGCCACATTCTACTTTATGTGCAATGTATATAGCCAGAGTCTCATTTGTCTCCAACCAGTTTCTTTATCACTGCATATATGTAATAACAGAGGTCCCACAACAGTAATAGAGAAAAAGAAATGAAACGACATTGAATAAAAACAATGCTAAAGGAGGGAAAATATTCCCCTCCTGAACATTACGTTTGGTAAAAGCTTAAGTGAGTATGCTTTTTGTTCTGCTGAGCTGTAAATAAACAGCCACTAACCGGCTTCTTTAAGAACAAATGCCCATCCTGTGCACAAGTAATTAGTCTATTAGAACACACCCCTTTCGTTATAGAGCATTTTGGAGACCTGTCAGCAGGGGGGCGCCAAGGATGCTTCCTGCCTCGGGTGCAGTCTGGTCTAAGACAGGCCCTGGCTGCTAGTGCCCCTGCAGGTATGCCTGTCCCCTTGTCCTCTTATACATACGAAGCCCTGAGGGTGTTACTGAAAATAGACGATGAAGGGTTTGCGTTCAATAATCTGGCATGTGGTAAACTGCGCTTAAATGTAACAAAGGAAAGGTCAATCAACAAAGGACGAGCTTTCAGAAGACAGGCTCTATGCTGTCGAAGGTGCTTAAAATGGCGCCCTGCTGAGTGACAGCAGCCATGTTTACTGAGGGACTCACAATGGCCTTCTTTCAACCAACCTGCCTGTGTGGTTTCCCGCACACATTTCTGCTTCAGGCTTCCTCCATCTGACAGCCCTGGCCCTTTACTGTCACAATGCTCAGCTCTGCGCTTGGGAACCTTCTTAAGGTGTGGCTGGATCCGGAAAGTGCCGCTGAAATGGTGAAATAGTGGGTGCATACTGCATGAGAACAATGGAATTGCATTATGGATGGCTCACTAGTCACTACAAAAACAAAAAGTGCTGGCATTCAGGAAGGGTGAACCCCACCCTTCGCCCATTACTCACAGTTAAGCCTAGTGCAGCGCACCCCTTGTACATTCCAACCAGGCCGATTCATTGCCAAAAGTGGACTGGCCATGTGTTGCACATGTAGCTGTGTCTGGTTGTGCTGAGGATCAGTCCCCTAGATCTCAGTGCTAAAAAGCACAACTGGGGTGTCAGTAACATGCATAGCATCTAAAGTACACACCAGTCTAAGAAAGCGATTCAAACGAGTCATTGTCAACTATTGCATGTATCGAAGACTTGATTGGTTTTTTAAAAAGTGATTTAAAGCATGCACACTAAAAACACGACAAACAGATATTACAAGGGAGCTTTCTATGCCAGTGCCCAGGTATTTGGGAGAGGAGTTGGTGGGATTGGATGAACAGTAAGGCCGTTAAGGCAGTCCGAGAGGAGCAGCGAGTTGCCAACCTCTGAGGATTTGGTGGAAGTAAAGTGGGGCAGATTTGATGGCAAGACACACAGGCTGCGATTTTGCATTATGCCTTTCTTTACTATCCTGCCAGCAGCAAAGACATGAGTTAACTTAAAAGAAACAGAAAAAGCACCAACAGGTCCCAGATGTCTGAGGAGGCGGGGTTTAGAGGGGGCGGAGCTGGCAGTTGACCTCCGATCAAATGAAATGTACAAAATGATAGTTTAAAACAGCAATATCAAATATTCTGCCACAAAAGGAATGAATGGGCATGTGCAACTGTGGACCACTTTTGCATTGCAGCCGAGACAAGTTTATGCCCCAGTCCAACCCTGGCAGCCAGTATGCAGACGCATAACATTAGCCCACAGCATCACTCACAAACCACACTTTTACTCCGTGCAGGAACCTAAACAAGACAAATTACACAGGGTCACTGGAGTCAGCACACATTAAAATCTGGCCTCTAAAAAATGCAGCCATCACATAATATACAACGTATCTGTTGTGCTGCATTTTTTAGAGGTCAGATTTGAATGTATGCTGGCTCCGTGTGTCTCTCTGACGTTTGTTCTTAGTTGGTTATACACATAAGTACTAAGAATAAACATCAAAGAGACAAAGGAAACGGGTGCACAATGAAAATTAAAGCAGTGTGCACAGTCCGCTTGCACCATCGGGCAGATTAGACTCCGAGCCCACCAAGGTGGGGGCTCAGAGATCTAATTTGCCCTGTGCGAGCAATGAGCACAGACAGTACAGGGCAGATTAGACCACAGGCTCTGCAAGGAGTGGCTCCGCCCCCCTACTACTGCCCGTCGAGGGCGCTTTTTTTCTTTTTAAGTTACCCAGGCAGAGCATGGGTTTGGGGGCTGACTCTGGCTGGATCTTGAGTGCGGCCGGTTCCCAGATCCGGCGAGAGCCGGTCCAATGACCAGCACTGCCCATCATCATAAACAGTCATTAAATATTCCTCCAAGCCCTGCCTCGTCCTCTTACTTTGCTGCTGCCTGCCAGTTAAGTGTATTCTATGTGCTCTTTGACTTATTTGATACAGAGCGAAGCGGGGGCCATGTGGTGGTGCCCTTCCTGAGCGGGAGGCAGGAGACTGCCTGCTATCTGGTGTGTTCTGCTTTGCAGGCAGAGCACGTACGCGGTGGCTGGGCCGGTGTGCATTCTGTGTTGCTGGCGGTGGTGCTCCTGATCATGGCCGGCCTTATGGGTAGCAGCACCCTGGGCGAATTGGCACCCCCCGCCCCCCTTGGTTAAGGGGGGGTGGGTAGGGTCGGGCCATGATGGGCAACCTGTTTTTTTTTTCATACCTCCTCGCTCCGGCGAGGAGGTAATAATATAAATAGGGCGCGTTAGCACACTATTGTCATTGTATGAACCCCCCCCCCCCCGCCGGGGCGCATTTGATGACAATGGGGTGCTCTGCTCCTGATGGTGCGGCTTGCACGTTGCATTGTGTGTGAGCTGTGCTGGCATGCAGATGCTGCTCGCACAGTCCACTTTCTCTTCCTACGAGGCTTACTGCCGGTGCGGACACTTTGGCGCTGGGGGCTCGCACTCTGTGCTGGACTCCGCAGGGATGGACAGTGATTGGGGGGCCCTCTCGTGGGTTTTGTTGGTTTTGTGCTCGGCTCCGTCAGCTGCAGCTGTGTGGTGGTGGCCCTCTGGTGGTGGCCTGCTAGCAATGTCGCAGAGTGGTAATGAATCTGGCTCTGCTGAGGGGCCTTCCAATGTGTCTCAGACCCAATTTCAGGACCTAGCTCAGCTGTGTTTCAGTCCAAAATGAGGAAAAGAAATGTTTGTATGCTATAATTGTTTGAATTTCGGCTGTACTAAAATTATGTATATCTGAACATTTCCTCCTCATATATCACGTCATATCTCACTTGCTCGGGCAATTTATTTGTACTCCTCCGTGTTGCACTCGCGTTTGTGGGTATCCTATGATTGTACCGAACATGTTTTTTCGATGGATTGTTTAACCAATACAAATCCATCGAAAACACAGATTTCTTTAAAAAATATATATACATGATGGGTAAGGGGATTAAAATGGGTGGGGAGAGTGCTGTGGTGGGGTTAAAAACATAGGGAAACAAGGGGCTTTGGGGGAAAACCCAAATGAAAAATAAAAAAATCAGATTTTTTCAATAGATTTTTTTTGTATCAAAAATCCATCGAAAAAACTGTTTTTGGTACAATCACAGTGAACCCACGTCCAAGCATTCATTAAGGTTATGCTGCACCATTTTTATTCTATTGTCCGTCCGCGACTTGACTTGCCTCTCATATGCTACGTTCTCGCCCCTTGCGCATTCATTTTTACCCCTCCACGTTGCAAATGAGTTCTAAGGTGCTTAATAAATGAATTGCAGCATTTTTATATATTCATGCCGTTTAGCAAATGAACTCTGGAATAGCCCACTCCTTCACAATTCAGCCTAAAGGCCATAACACTCAGGCTATTTCACTTACCATAATAGATGCTTGACTTACCCGTTTTTCGTAATTAACATTCTTGCACTGTTTATTTCTTTCTCGCTCCTTTTCATACAACTTTAATGGAAAATCATTGTTAAGCATTTAACAAAATGTTATGTTTTGTAATAAAATAATATATAATTATACATCAATATCATATTTTAACCAATAACATTTATTAACTATTAAATCATTTCAAAATCTTAATTTAAACCCTACTATACAGATTCACTTTTTGTTATCTTTCTTTTTGGTTCATTTTGAGCTCAGTCACAGTCTCTTTTTTCTTACTATATTTTTCATGGGTTTCGACCTCACTCACTTATAGAACAATGAGGTTTATATTAAATGCCATGCTTGAAATGTAGTCAGCCAAACTCAATGTAGAACATTTTTCAGCAATTTCCTTCATTTTTAAAAATATTCTGGATACATTTAGTTGAGTTTTTTGCACGTTTTTTACATTTCATTTTTGGGCAATGCTGTATTCTTGAATACCTTGTTCGATTTGCAAAACATTTAAGAATGTCTAAATCGATGGTTTTGTGTGTCCCATCGCCACATTCAGGCTATGATGCCAACCCGCCAGTTTCTTATTTGTTTTCAGTGAACCATTTAGTATTGCCTCATAACAGTTCCAAAAATCAATTTTGATATTGGGCTGTTTTCTGCCAACCTTGATTGTGTAGCAATACATGTTTCTTCAAAATAGTTCTGAAAACTTGCCAATTCGGTCTCATTTCTTTGGTAATAACTTTCTTTTATTGTGGCCGCGTAGCTATTACTCGCCTCTTTTTGGTATGCTGCTTGTTTTAGGATCATTGAATGTGTTTTGCATACTTTCTTTTATTTGTCTGAAAACATCACAGTATCCTTTCTCTGTTTTATTTGCCACCCACACATATACTAATGGGAAAAAAACGAATTGGCTAATTCCCCATAAATACTGTATAACTGCTTAAAGGGTTTTGGGCAATTTTTAAAAGTGCCATCCATCATCCAATTTTGGCTTGTACCTAGTCTGTCCATCTGCGATCCTTACTTTAATTTGCTTTTTTCGACATTTTCGTGTGAAACAATGAAATCCACAGTTTAATGGCACTGCAGGGGTGGTCCCCTTGGTCAGTCAGTTGTGGTCGGCTGACTTGCCAGGACCGGAGGAATCACATTTACAGGCACCTTTGAAGAAAAAGGCGGAGCAACTTATGCATAAGTCCTCCGGTGGTGCTAAATGGGCCACGGTGGTGTGTGTGCCTCAGCCCAAGAAGGTGGCCCGGGCTAAGGGTATAGCTCCTGTGCCCAAACAGGCAAGGGTAAGTTTGGCGCATAAAAGGATGTGTGACGCCGCCTCCTCTTCAGGGAGCAATGGTGATAGTGAATCTGATTCCTCTGACCTGGGTTTGACTGCAGAGGGTCAAAGCCGGCATAGTTATAGCTCCGTGCCCCATATGGGTGAGGGTAGTGTTTGCCCTTCTGTTGAAGCACCTGAGGCCGCACATGAGATTTAGGATGGGCAGGGCTTGCCTTTGTTTGACCCCTCTGCGGTGGCTATCCTAGGTCTAGGGAATGGGTGCCTTTTCCCCATGTAGCAAGATATTTGGATGCTCAGATCTGGAAGTCCTTGGAGAAGGAGGAGAAGAACAAGCTTCGGTCCAAGTGCCTAGGCCATCCACTTTCCAGAAGGTCACTGTGACTTCGGAGTTGGATCCACAGTTGGTGGTCTTCTTGGCAAAATCAGGTAAAGATCCCAAAAAGTGTTTGGATAGGGCTCTAAAATGGTGTGAGGACAAGGTGTTTGACCTTACGGGGTCTCTGGCATAGATATTTGACCTCTCAGAGGAGGCCCTGGAGCAAGGTGGGTTGGTGGTCCCAGGTGTTATACCGCAGTGGGTTCAGAGGGCCATTTGTTTTGTGGGCAATGCTAATGCAGCTATTGCAGCAAAGTGCAGGAAGAGTGGACTACTAGAGAGCCCGGGGCAGAGGCGGGCATGCAGTTATTTGGTGATAAATTCATTAAGGATATCTTTAAGTATGGGTCTCTACCCTTCACTGGATAAGGCACAGGCTTTTTTGAAGTGTGTTAAGGGACGGGCCGGTAAAGGCTGTCCTTGGTAGCTACCCTGTGGTAGCTTGCCGGCTGCCTCAGCCAAGGCTCCAACTGTGAGTCGCGGTTTGCACATCAGTCAGCGGATGCCGCTCAGATGCACACATTCTATCCGCAGTGCACTAGAGGATTGCATGGTCACTAGAACTTCTAGCGAGGTGGACAAAGATCATGGACGTACAGAGGTGAACCTTCCTTTTGTTCCCCACTCACAATTCTTTCCGGAGAAGGATTGGGGGCAGGTTGTATGGGTTTTTCCATTCCTGGTGCACATCACACCCGATCCGTGGGCCTTTCAGGTGGTAAGAGGGTTTCACATATGGTTTTAAAAGGAACCCTTTCAGGAGACGCCTCTGAGGCTGATTGTCTTCTCAAGGGAGCATATGCAGTTGATAATTCTGGAGGTGAAACATCCGCTTCAGAAAGGGACGATTCAGCCGGTGGTGTGGGCTTCCCCAGGGTTCATCAGCAATATCGTTTTGGTGAAGAAAAA
This sequence comes from Ambystoma mexicanum, assembly GCF_040938575.1. Classification (NCBI taxonomy): domain Eukaryota; kingdom Metazoa; phylum Chordata; class Amphibia; order Caudata; family Ambystomatidae; genus Ambystoma; species Ambystoma mexicanum. Next base: position 1,263,602,308 of record NC_090934.1, on the reverse strand, counting down.
GTTGGAAGGGGTACGGCCGGTTATCAATCTCTGGGAATTCAACCAGTTCTTGGGGTACAATCATATCAAGATGGAGGGTATCCATCTTCTGAGAGACAGTCTCCTTCCAGGGGACTGGATGACGAGATTGAATCCCAAGGATGCTTTCTTGACCATACCTATTCACGGGCCACAACAGAACTTTCGGCAGTTTTTATGGGGAGGCAGAAAATGGGCGTTTGTGTCACTGCTGTTCGGCCTGTCGTCAGCCTCGTGGGGTTTCACGAAGGTAGTGAGGCCGGTAGTTGCAGCTCTCCAAGCTCGCAGGATTCTGGCGCATCATCTACTTGGACAATATTCTTCGGATGTCCCAGTCCAGGGATAGAGTGATCAGTCAGTTGCAGGTCACAGTATCCTCGTTGCAGAGTCTGGGCTTTGCGATCAACTGGGAGAAATCTCAGATGCAGCTGAGTCAGAATATAGATTTTTTGGGGTTTCAGATAGACACTATGAGGCGTCCCTCCTGTTGCCTTTTTCCAAGATCAAGGCGATCAAGAAAGAGATCATGGCTGTCTTTTCAGCTCAGACCTTGACGCTGAAGATGCAGGAGCGAATTGTCGGCCTTTTGTTGGCTTACATTCAGCAAATTTTTCCAGGGCCGCTCCATTATCGGGCCCTCCATGGGCTGAAGACACTTCATTTACGGTAGGGGCTGGGGTATGCAGATTGCATTACCCTTCCCCTCGGAAGTGAGGGATGAGCTGGAGTGGTGGCTTCAGCACCTGCAGGCGTGGAACGGCAAGGCAATTTTTGCCATGTCCCCAGAGATGGTCATCGAGTCCGATGCCAGTCTTCTGGAGTTTGGCAAAAGACCGGGTAAATTGTTGCATATTGTTGCGGATGGACAGCATCTCAGTGGTTCAATATGTCAACAAGATGGGGGGTCCCAGATGTCAGTTGTTAGCAGAGATTGCAAAAGACTTCTTTCATTTTTGCCTGGACAGGCAAATTGTGTTACAGGTGGAGTATCTGCTGGGGTTGCGCAACATGGGGCGGATTTGCATTTCAGGTATTTTCGGGATTCCAGTGACTGGAGGCTTCACCCAGATGTGTTTTGCATGATCACAGAGGTTTGGGGTCCAGTGCAGGTGGATCTTTTTGCCTCTTGTCTGAATTGTCAGATTCTGACATATTTCAGTTGGAAACCGGACCCAGAAGCATCAGCGGTGGATGCATTCCAGCAGGACTGGGCCGGCATCGATGGGTACGCATTTCCCCCGTTCATGATGATTCCGAGACTGATTTGGCAGGTCAGGGTGCAGAGGGCCTCGTTGCTCCTTGTGACCACTCTGTGGCCATCTCAGTCCTGGTATCTGGGACTGCTAGAATTGGCCGTAGATTACTGATGGCTGCTCTCAACGTTTCCAGAGGTACTGTTAGATCCAGAGGGGAGGCTGCACAAGTTGGTGCTGCAGGGGCTTGTCCAGCTGGTGGTGTGGAAGATTTCAGGTGTTCCTGGAATGTCCAGGGACTTTCGGCTACAGCTTCTTCCATCATCCGGGAATCTTGGGCTCCCGGAACCTCCATGGGTTATAAGGCAGCTTGGGGAGTTTGGGCACGCTGGTGTGTGGGATGAGACTTGGATCCCGTTTCGGCAGCTCCCAAAGAGGTGGGGACATTTTGGCTACACTGTTCGAACAGGGCAAAGCCTTTCATACAATTAATTTGTACAGGTCGTCCCTTTCTGCGTGACACGATTTGTTTGATAGGTTACCAGTAGCTAGTCATTGTTTGGTTTGCCGGTTCCTTAAGGGGCTCCAGGTGATGAAGCCCCAGAGGGCTAGGCATGCTACATTATTAGATGTGGATTTCGTTTTTAACCTGTTACTTTCTTGGCCTGGGAATGCACAGTTTTTCTTTGAAACAGTTGTCAGCTAAATTGACTATGTTGCTTTGTCTCATATCCTTTCGAAGGGTGTCTGATGTTAAGGCATTGGATGTGATACCAGGTGCACTAAAAGTGGCTCTATCTCTATTTCCTATCACGTTTTTCCAGGGCATGAAAAGTTCTGTGCTGTCAAATGCTTAAAACAACATGAGTGTATTACTGCTAATCTCAGGGGGGCACATGTCTCACAGCTGCTACATTTCATTTAAGAAACCGTTTTCGGCCGGTCTTCTCACCTACCTTAGCACGATGGGTCAGGTGGGGGATGACATTCGCTGGTATTGATGTGTCTCAGTTTGACGCTCATTCCTCTAGGGGTGCTATGGCTTCTGCGTCTTACTTAGCAGAGGGTTCCTTGCAGAAGATTTTAAGAGCAGCTGATTGGTCTAGTGATTCCACCTTCACAATTGGTGGTAAATGCGATTTGAACGTGCAAAATCTCAGCCTATGTGTCTTTCCATAAAATGTCAATTTCCCTAGCTAGATGTGTATGAAAATCATGATTTTATTAAAGACAATGGAGGTGTAGATTTTCCCGCTCTTTGTCCTCACCCTAATTGTTGTTGTTGTTTGTCTGCAGGAAACAATGATTGAGGAGATGTTCCGACTGGATGGGAGTGCATGCATGATGACAGAAGTTGTCTTCACTTTCTGTTGTTTCATTGGGGGAGCTGGCATGGCGAGTAAAGAAGGGGACGAGACAGGGGTTGGAGGAATATTTATGGACTGTTAATGATGATGGGCTACAGCTGGGATATGTTGGTGCTTTTTCTGTTTCTTTTAAGTTAACTCTATCATGTCTTTGCTTCTGGCAGGATAGTAAAGAAATAAATAATGCTAAATCTACACCTCTGTTTTGTTTAATAAAATCAGGATTTTCATTCACATCTAGCTAGAAAAACCAACATTATCAGGGCCTGCATGCATCATTATCAAAATAGGGCTAGCAACAATGTAATAATGCAAAATGATCCCCACCCACCCATGAGGCCTGCTGAGAGCTCCCCCAAACCCCTCAAAGAAGCATATTCTGCTCCACAGATTCACGGGGTGGCCTGGGCAACCACTCATCTTCAATGATTAATGAATAAAACACACAAATTAATACAAAAACCCCAATGCCAATTCTTGGAAAATATGCAGTTATTTAACTGCCTTCATGAATACAGTTTGGAAGAGACCAAGTTCCCCCATAAGCTGCAAACTAAAACCTCCACACTCAAGCCTTCATGTATGCTGGAGGTAAACAAATGATTAAGGTAAAGAAATGAGTAAGAAATCTTTATTGCACCAAAATAAGTCTTAGTAGGGGTTGTAGAGAAATCTATGAAGGCTCCACTCTCCCACCTCTTGGATTGAAACCAAGACAAAGAGCAGGCTAACATTTTGAATGAGCTTACAGGGAAGAGTGGCCTGGTTGGCTTTCCAAGGAGACATTAGTGAATAATCTTCTAAGGGCAGTACATTTGACACCTGACATATAGACTACTGGTGTTGACAAATATGTTGCACCCATTTCTGAGGTTAAAAATGACTAGTACACAACGGTACTCTCATGGGATCAGCATCAAACACCAGGATAATATCTTTTGAATTGTTCCAGCAGGGTTATAGTTTCCTTATAAAGTTCACAAGAATCAGGATACTTCCCCATCATTCACAGTCTCAAGGATACTCTCTCTGTACTTCCTCCTGCTTGTGTCTGTTTGTAGATGGCATACAAGCACCTCTGATACGACTTTAACTACAGTAGATTTTAGTGGGTCTCCGTCATGAGCTGTAGGTAGTCCTCTTGAATGATGAGGCATAGATAACTGGTTTGCCTGTCCCCAGTTTCTACAAAGCTATATTAACTCCCAATCCTAGGGATCTGATCTTCTGCTTCACCACCTCTAATCCTGCTCCAGTAGAGCTACAGATTTACACCACATGCTTTTTCATCTACTGTTTCTTCTCCCCTTCAGACTGGGGTCTCGCCTCTAACCACTGGCTTAGGCCAAGCATGCCCTCTCATGCCTTTCTGTTCTCACTAGCTAGGACCTTACTAGCCTCGTACCCTGCCTCCTGTTTTGCCAATTTAGCACTATGCGTTGATAAACTGGGTTGTAGTGTCCAAACCAATTATTCCTCCTCGCTAGCTGATCTTTAAACCTTTCAGTAAAGATGACTTCCTATCTATAAAACCTCTTTGATGAGCCAATCACCAAATGCTCCCTATTCTGGCATCAAGGCACATCACTGAGGGATGAGCTACTCCGTAACTTTTGCCTGATCTTGTAGCACTGTGTGCTTGGCCCCCCCTTGCATTGGATTGGCTGCCGCATTTGTTATTACTTTTACCCAATAGCCGGCAGGCTACTAGCCGGCCTATGAAATAAGGCCCAGGAAAGAAAGCCTATGCTGACGGAGTTGACAGAGCACCATGGGAGCCAGGTGCCATTATGCTGCTGTAATTCTTAGACATGAATTACTGCCAGGTGAGCACGCTCAAACCTCCTACTAGACTCTCATACAAACTATAACATTACTGGTCTGAAGCTGCAGATCAAATCCTCCCAAGGCAGCCATTACCAAAGACTGTACAAACTGCCTTCCTTTGCCAAATGAGTACACCTGTTATGTCCTGGCTATTGTTTATACCCCATGCTTGGAATGGGAGAGTACCTGTATCCCATTAGCAATAGTATTGTCTGCCTTACCCATTAACAGTACCAACATTTTTTCACTATTGTAATACAAATGTCTGATTACACATGAATCACTTACAAATGCTATTTCTGACCAGGATCCACATTGACTGCATATGTAGGCGAGTGCCGAATATTGCAAGCCTGTCACTTTTTTTTAATCACATTTCTTGGTAGAACTAATATTAAGGATATTTTAAGTGTACCATGCCTGTGATTTAGAGATTCTCTGACAGAACCATACCTAACCATGTTTTTCTTATCAATGCTCTGCTATGCAAATGCCATGTGTATGCCCTAATTAGCTTGACCTCCCAATGCCTTATCCTATCTAGCATCGACAATCGCTTCTGAGATACTTACACAGTACCAGTTTATAATGTTCACCATCCTCCTGTACCTGACTGCTCTTAGGCCTATAATGTCATCTATGAGCCTACCCCTTCAAGACATGACTACTAATAAAAGCGCCAACTGCATTTCCAGACTGGATATGCTCACCCCAGGAAAAACACCCTATCCTAACCCCATTATAACCAACATTCCTTGCGACCTCAGACAAAGGAATTCCAAACTACGCGCAAGACTACCTAAAATCCACAAACCGCTAGCCAGGCACCTCAATGCCTTTAGCAGAAGTCTTCGAAAGGACACTACAAAACTAAACTGCTCCTCGCTGAATAACTCTACTAATCACAACCACAAAAGAGATAATGATCATAAATCACAAACTAAGCCAGCCAAACAAAACAGACCTGCCACCGCAATGTTACCCACACCCAGCCCTACCCTTACAGGAGCACTTATTAGTGCCAGGTCATTAATGGCCCATGCTACAGAAATTGGCGACATTATTCAGTCAGGCAATTTTGACTTCCTAGCCATTACTGAAACATGGCTACACCAAGCGGCTGGCCCAGCCTTGATGCTTGCGGTACCGACCAATTACACCATTCTCAGGGACGACAGAACTAACTTCCGCGGAGGAGGCCTAGCCATCATCACCAAAACGAATCCATCAATTCGAACAGATACACCTTTGCACACAAAATCCTGTGAGTCCCTAACTGTCAAGCTCCTACCAGCTAACTCACAAACAATCAACTTACACCTCATCTATAGACCACCAGGACCCATTGGGACTTTCGAGGAGGACATCTCCACTATCCTTTCAGATAACCTGAAAAACTCCTCACAAGCCCTCTTACTAGGAGATCTGAACCTAGGCTTTAACGATCAAAAAGATGCACAAGCATCAAATATCGCCAATGTCCTGTCAGAGCTGGGCTTCACCCAAAGAGTGACACAGCCGACCCATGAGAAAGGCCGGACTCTTGACTGGGTGGCTGACCACAATTGTAACACTACCATCACCTCTGTCTGCCCACAAGCCTGGACAGACCATGCCCTTATATGCTTTACTGTAGAAATAAAAATCTTCCAACCTCAAAATAATACTCTAGCACCCCCTACGCTAACATGGAACAAAAAAAATATAAAAACAGACAGGCTATTACCACTAATTCTCCCAACCCTAAACTCGCTGCCGGACTCACTAGATCCCTTATCTCTAGACAACAAATTTAACTGGACACTATCGCCCCATTAAAACTAAGAAATAGCAAACCTAGACCACACTTAAATGCCCGGTTTACCCCGTCTCTAAAAACACTAACAAAAGAAAAACGCAAGTGCGAATCCGCATGGAGACTACTTCCATCAGAAATGAATAAAGCCTCCCTTATTAACATCTCCACAAAATACAAAACAGAAATAAAGCGAGCCAAAAAAGAAAGTTTCGACAACAGAATAATGGGAATCGTACAAAAATGTCGACCTGGGAACTGCGACGGACGAAAATGCCGACTTTAATTTTTTTTTTACCCCTCCCTTACACCATATATATATATATATATATGTGGGGGGGGTTTAGAGTATAATATTAATATGGGAGGGCTGCGGAGGGTCTCCCCCCCGCATATATATGTGGTGTAAAGGGTTAAAAAAAAAAGTCACCATTTTCGGCCATCGCAGTGATCACATAGATCCGAATAATGCAAGCCAAATCAGGAACTAAGGAGCTTTTCACAGTCCTGAAGGAACTAGAGAATCCAATCCCAGTCCCAGATAACTGTGGCAAAAATAAAACATGGTGCTCTAACATCCAGAAGGCCCTAAGTGACAAAATTGCCACACTCCAAATCAAAATTGACAAGAAATAACTAAACATACCGACAACCATCCAAACTAACAACTCACCTACCAAAGCCAAACCAGAACATAACTTTAACTTCACTAAAGTCTCCATACTGGAAGTCGTAAAAATAATCCTATCTCTGAAACCATCAAATTGTCGCGGCGATAACTGCCCGGCTCAAATAATAAAAGACATTGCCAGAGACCTATGCCCATTCATTACTAAACTTATCAACTCTTCATTCTCTTCAGGCACTATACCAAGTAACCTTAAGGAATCTTGGGTCCTGCCGCTCCTTAAAAAGCAAACACTAGACCCAGCGATACCAACAAATTACAGGCCCATCACTACGGTGCCCTTTCTATTAGAGATTCTATAGTGGCCTATTTACAGATCCAAACATTCTTGGAGATGCTGAAACAGCACTTATCAATTTCAAAGCCCAGGTCGACGAGCTGAGAGACCAAGGAAAAACTGCTTTACTCCTCCTCTTGGATCTCTCAGCAGCATTCGACCTGGTGGATCACAAAGTGCTCTGCAACCATCTAAAATCAGCAGCTCACTTCTCGCCACAAGCCATAGCTTGGATTAAATCATTCTTAAGTGGGGGGGGGGCGCTGTTGCGCTCGATCAAGATGGCTGCCTGAGCGCGACGCTCCGTGACGGGGAAGATCCTTTTTTACGACCCAGCCTCGATACTGCTGCGTTTTATACTTAAAACTAGCAGATCATTTACCTACGATCTGCTGATCCTCTTGCTCGACTGGCGTCTCCCGGAGGAGAGCCGATACGGAGATCTCTGCAGTGGATCAAGGCCCTGCCTGGACCCTTTCCAGCATCCCGCCACACGCATCCACATGGAGCGGGCTCCCACACACGCAAGCGCCGCAGATCCTGAGGCCAGCTGGGGGAGGGGAGACCACCACCCGGTGCGGCGCGCCTTCGCTGAACTGCTCTCTGCAGTCGTGGCTGCGGTCCCGGAACACTTAGCCCCCCCAACAACATAGTCTCCACTACAAACTCACAGGCGCGTATTCCTCTCTCCTCTGGCTCCTGCTGGGCTCCCGCCCCGCGACCCATCGCTCGGGAGCTGCGGTGTCAGAGGCAGAGTCGGCGAGGCCGCACGCTCCTGCCATCCCAGGCTCCGACACCTACTGGGACCCCCGCGAGCCAAGCGGAGCCTCTGGCAGTCGGCTCCGCTCATATCCTGGGGACCGGAGCTGCAAATACATTGACTCACGTTGAAGCAGCACGCAGAGGGTGGCACAGCCCCCTCCATCAAGACTCAAGGTATGGGAGCCCCTGCATGTATCGCTACACACCAAGTTGCTGCACTTATGAAATTGAACCTGTTGTTAAGCTATTAACACTTGTAGAGCGCAGAAGGCAGCATAAGAATTCTGCATAATGTTGCAGTACTGGACTGGCCCGTGCTGCACTACATATCACTTAAGCAGCCTAGACATTACCACTGCCCTGCTCTCGGCTCCCTATGACCCTGTGGGCCCATCGCCTATAGTTCTTTCATGCACCAAATGAATGGCTGATGCCTCAGATACCACTGGCCTGTTGAAACTGAGTGCACCCTGCACACCATACTGGCCTGGAAAATTACGCTGTACAGCCTCTCCTCTGTAGTAACGGCATCTATACCACCCTGAATCTTGGCACTCACCCGAGGAGACCCCCCGTTTTGGGCAGGGTCCCCCCTTCAGTTGGCCCACTGCTGCCCTGTGGCCCACAACGGCGGTCCCACCGATTTAAGACGGGACAACACAGAGAGGAACTACGCTTTCCACGCACTGAGGCACAGGCTGCGGAGCCCCACTACCTGCAATACAGAGAGCTGTGCAGGCACATCTATTACACTAACCCCACTACTACACTGCCGGCATAAGTAGAAAGCAGAAATTGGGATAAGACTCCAACACCATAGAGTCACTCGGGGGTGAACCCACTGCACTGCGCATTGCTTAAAAGACTCACACTTGTAGGGGTGCTGCTGCACCCGATGGAACAGGTAACCTGAGGGCTGCACTCCAGACCAGGGAGCTCCTATATCCAAATAACCGGCTGGTAGTTATAAACGTCTCTCCATTTCCCTGCATCTGGGTTGAGCCCTACCCACTGACCCTACCTTACATTAACCAATCCACTGACCTGCGCGCAGATGGGCGAGACTTTCTACCCCAGTATCTGCCGCGACGGCCCCAGCAGATGGAGCTGAGATACGACCATTACTGCAGCACACTTACAACCTCCTAAGGGGGCTGGGAACATAACTACCCTTGGGGGCCCTAACAAAATTCTCTCTCTTCAAAATCTTGCAGAAGTGAGCCTGGATATTTTACTACATGAGGAGGGACACCAGTACTCAGGCATAGCTAGCCACTCACACCAGCTCACACCCCCGGGACCACCCTTCGCTGACACCATGACCAAAGGAGCGGGTGCAGGCAAGAAACAGAGCTCCCTGAATATGTTTACGAAGACCCCAGCTAAGCCAACAGCGGAATCACCTGACGAGGCCCCTACAACATCGGCCACACCAGCCCCTGATGATTCGCAGAAAATGTTAGAATACATCCGCGAGGGGTTCACCACTCTTCACACCAAGCTGGATGACATGAATGGCACCATCTCATCCATAAAGGCGCATATTGAGAAAACTGACGGCCGGGTGGCAGAAATTGAAACTAGGGTGGGTGCCACTGAAGACGAACTTGAGTCCCTACGGGCCACGGTCTCTTCGCTCTCTACTCGAATGCTGGTGGTGGAAAAAAAGAACAATGACTTAGAGCCCCGTTCAAGACGCAACAATCTACGCATAGTCGGAGTACCCGAGGACAATATTAACGAGCCCATGGAAGACTTTGTGGAGCACATGTTGCTGTCAGTTCTGGATTCTCTGAAACTCTCCCCACAGTTCGTGGTGGAAAGAGCCCACCGTTCCTTAACTGCAAAACCCAAGCCTGGCGCACCTCCATGCCCCATCATAGCCAGAATTTTAAATTTCCGCAACCGAGATGCTCTTCTGAGAGCGGCAAGACTCAAAGGGGAGTTGCGGATGGGAGCAGCGAGGATCCATCTCTACCCTGATTTTTCTGTGGCGGTGCAACAGGAACGTAAAACCTTTATGGCAGTAAAAAGGAGACTCAGTGATCATGGGGTTAAATTCTCCATGTTATTTCCTGCCAAACTAAGAATAGAACTTTCTAATCAGACATTCTTTTTCACGATTCCGGAGGAGGCCCCGAAATTTATAGATGAACATTTCTCAGGCTGATTCTTGACCACCGACATGGCACCGATGTAGCCCGATCATTTTGCGCCAACTCCCTGCCTGGAAACAGGCACACCGATGCCCTCACGCACAGTTGAGGCTATATTGCATGGAAATGCATTGCAATGTAATCTGGTTATTCCACCAAACTGTTGATCCTTCGTTTACGCAGACTATACTAATTACATTCAGTCAAGACTGCGGTATTGAAAATCTCCTTTTATGTCCCCCAGTCCGGTGCGTCACCGCCAGGCCAGCTAACAAGCCCCCAGGCGCTGATGCCGACAAGTTTGCTGTTATTATGGTTCTATTGGGTTATCATTCCTCTGGTTGGGGGAGGGATGTGGGTGGGAGGGGAATTGGGAGTTATGTTAAAAAGGACTTAACGACCACAGAAGATGCCTCATATACCACTGTATTATGTCATGGGCTTGCGGATGGTGCGATGTACCCGCCCCAGTTGGGCTGGCATTGGCTACTACCACTCTGTAGCCCGGAAATCAACCAACGCCCCTGTACGAATGGCTGATAGTAGCTTGGCGTTCATGAGCTGGAATATAAGAGGTCTGGGTAACTACAAAAGAATGAGGCAGATACAATTGTATGCGGAACATCATGACATTAAAGTCCTATGCTTACAAGAGACCCATGCCCGTTCAGAGCAATGCGAAAAGTTTGCTAAACAATGGGGGCCTCACAGATACTTCACCAATTACTCTACCCAAAGTCGAGGTGTCCTAACTCTGATACACAAAAGCCTTAAGTTCTCATGTAGTCACTCACTGATACACCCGCAGGGGAGGTATGTACTAGTCCATGGTAAACTACAAAATCAAGAGGTAGTCATCTTAAATATCTATGGTCCGAACATCGATGACCCCGATTTCTACTTACACCTAGCTTCAGTGTTGGAGAGTTACCCCCTGGTCCCGATCATATGGGGCGGCGATTTTAATACAATACTTGACGTCAACCTATACAGATCAGGCTCTAGGCCCCTCCAACTATCCAGGGCAGCCCACACAATTTTGACTACGCTCCCTCGCTTGGTGGTCGTAGACGCCTGGCGACTCATGTACCCTGACTCCCGCACATACCCCTACTATTCCACAGTGCATGATTCACATACCAGGATAGATAGGTGGCTTGTATCAGATATATTGGTCAGGTGTCTATCCCATCGAACAATCCTCCCTAGAACTTTATCTGATCACTCACCGGTGATTATCTCACTGAACTGGGGCAAGACTACGAAAGAATGAGATAGTGGAGAATGAGACCTCATGCCCTACTCGATCAAGTCTTCACATCTGAACTTGAATCCTCCATCGAGGAATTCTTTGAGTTTAACACTAACTCTATCGCATCACAGGCCACCCTCTGGGAATCCTTTAAAGCATACATCAGAGGTATTGCCATCTTCAAAGGGTGTGGTATCCTGAAGGAAATCCGCGCGGACATCGCTAGTAGCGAGTCGACCCTGGCTACCCTCGAGACCCAATATGCCCTGGATCAGGCTCCGGAAACATTGGCACGACTAGGGTCGGAACTAGACCCATTCCGTACCCTGGCAGAACGGGAAGTCAAATCTTTAGACGGTTAGGAAATATGGCGAAGGAGAACGGCCAGGTCGACTGCTCGCCAGGTTGATACACCGAGAATTCGGAGCCCCCAATATACCGGCGATAGAGAGACCAGACGGAACACTAGCCATGTCCCCACAAGACATCAACTTGGAATTCCTATCATTCTACACCTCCTTAAACTCTAAAGTTGATGGTCCCCAGATATCTGAAATTCACTTCTATTTAGAAAACCTCCCTCTCTCGGTCCTTTCTAATGACGCTAGCATTTTCCTGGAGAGGCCGTTCACGGCAGAAGAGCTCACGGAAGCCATTGAATCGTTGGGATCAGGTAAGGCCACTGGCCCAGATGGCCTCCTTATCGACCATTATAAGAGATTCAAATCGCTCCTGGTCCCACACTTATTAACCCTATGGGAAGAAGCGTTTGAGGAGGGCATACTCCCTCCCTCGCTCAGAGAGGCGATGATAACAGTTCTTAAACCTGGCAAAAACCCCACCCAATGCAGCTCATACCGCTCCCTTTCACTAATCAACAGTGACGTCAAAATATATGCCAAAGTACTGGCTATCCAACTGGCCTCGTTCATGCCCCACATCATCCATCCTGATCAGGCAGGATTTGTCCCAGGCAGACCCACCTCCCTGAACCTGTGAAGACTCTTTAATGTGATCAGTAGGATTGGTCCAGAGGTGCAGGCGGTGGCAGCCACCATAGACATGCAGAAGGCATTTGACTCTGTGTCTTGGGAGTATCTGTGGCGAGTCCTCGAGAAGTGCAAATTTGGCCCCAACTTTCGCACCTGGGTTAAGTTGCTCTATACTGACCCGTCGGCTAGGGTCCACACGGAAGATAGATGCTCCTCCCCCTTTCAGATAGCCAGGGGAACACGGCAGGGCTGTCCATTTTCCCCGCTGATATTCGCTATAGCCATGGAACCCTTTGCCGACATGATGCGCCAGTCACACTCTCATAGGGGCTTACGCACTGCGGATCAAGCTGATATTGTTTCCCTGTATGCTGACGATGCCCTCCTTTATATTCGCTGCCCAGAAACCAAACTTGCCCCTATCCTGGAGGATGTGGTCAGTTTCGGACACATATCTGGACTGAGAGTAAATTGCTCTAAATCCGTTCTATTCCCACTCACAGACTCCAGGATTCACGTGGTCCCAATCCAACATTACTTACCTGGGGATGGTGGTTTCCCGGTATACAGCGAAGCTACGTGAAGACAACTACCGGAATTACCTCATGCACCTGGCCACTAAAACTGACAGTTGGACTAGACTTCCTATTTCCTTAGCGGGTCGGATAGGCATACTTAAGATGGTGGTACTGCCCCAACTCCTTTACCGATTTACTAATCTTCCCCTGTGGCCAGGTGATGATTTCTTCCGGTCGCTACGCCGCATAACCAACACCTTCCTATGGCACTCCGGCACAGTCCGACTCAAGTTAACGACACTGACCGCTCCTAAGGAACTGGGCGGGTTTGGCACCCCTGACTTCACCAGATATTGGTCAGTGGCCCAGGCACAATTTGCTTCCTACTGGTTTGACACCACTGATCCCCCTCCACATGTCCGCCTAGAGAAACGAACGGTCAGTGATCAAGTAATTGGGTCCCTTATTCTTAAACCTGTCCCGGCTGACCCAGACTCGGCTGACCCTGTTGCTAGTACATCCTTGGCTCTCACTAAGATCTGGAGGCTGGTTGAGACACCTCACCCCTTCCACGGGGACCTCCCGCTCTGGAACTTCTTCTCCGATGTCCCAAATATCCCACAATCCATTGTGTCCCGTTGGGCTGACGCGGGCTTCTTGGTACTCCGGGATGTCTACAAACAGGGCAACTTCCTTGAATGGGAAGACCTCCCAATTGCCCTCAAGCGTAAGCCTTCAACATGGCTGCAATACTCTTCCCTCAGGAAAAATCTCAAGGCCAGATAACCCAATTTCCCTACAATACCACCGGACGAGGCCATAATTGAAGAGCTGTGCTCCTTTGACTCCTTTAGGGGGAAGGTATCAAGGCTTTATACCCTGCTGCAGACTAAGGCTGCCCCCTCCTTCAGTAAACTGACACATAGGTGGGAGGAGGACCTTGGAGTGGAGATCACTGATGAATGCTAGTCCCGGATGTGTGCTTGCACCCACAACGTATCATATAACTCTCGGTTCAAGTTAATACAATTTAAAGTGTTACATAGATACCATCACACTCCAGGCAGACTACACCATATGTTTAGTGAGCTTCCTTCCAGCTGTCCTAGATGCGGTGCGGATCATGCCCCCTACATCCATATGATCAGGAGCTGCCCGCGGCTCACGCAATATTGGACCAAAATATGCACCACATTGTCTGCCATACTAGATCCTACCATAGACCCATCCCCAATGTGATGTCTCTTCCACAACTTTCCCCAGCTGGGTCGCGACTCGAAAAAGCTGGCTGGACTCTGCATGATGCTGGCTGTACGCTGCATCTTGATGAACTGGCTTCGCCCCAGAGCACCCACGTGTGCACAGTGGCTCAGGACGGTCACGTGGGCACACAACACCGAGGAGGCCTGGCGAGCACTGCAACATCCGCACTCAAGGCCGAGGGACATTTGGCAGAGGTTTCGTAGTTATATGTCCGCCATGACCTCGAACTCGGAATCCTCCACCCCAGCCCTTTCCCCGCACAATTACCATCCCATGAATAGTCATTCTTAAGCTTTATACCCATGGCATCACCTAGTTCCCTAGCCCTCTTGATGCACCTGAAAGCCAGCACTTTACTGTGAAGTATGCATTCTATAATGATGTGTCCTTTTGTTCTGCTGTCAGCATCTCTGTCCTTTTGTGTGTTGTCAAGTCGAATAAATAAAGTTTAAAAAAAAAAATCTTCTTAAGTGAGAGAACAATGAGGGTCTTCTCCACCTCAGCAGCTGCCGACCCTGTGCCCATCATATGCGGTGTGCCTCAGGGATCTTACGTCTCCCCCACTATGTATAACGTTACTAAGCCCCTGTTTGATGATTTAGACCATCTGGGCGTCACCTACAATAATTATGCAGATGACACCCAGATTCTCATCCCACTTTCTGGGGATTACAAACAGGATTTGGCCTTGGTGAACAAGATAAACCTCATCATCCAGGCATGGATGGCCCGTCATGGTCTATGTCTGAATGATGACAAAATGGAACTCATCATACTGGGGTCTACACACAATATCAAGAAACTCAGTCAAGACTACACAACCTTCGTCATAGACGACCACATAATCAAAGTTGCCAACTATGTTTTTAACTCGACGCCAGTTTAACTTTAGCAAAACAAGTGAACGCTATGGCCTCATCCACAGCCTACACTTGTAAATTAATCCGGTCAGCTAAACCCTACCTCTCTACAACTAGTTGCGCACCACACTGGCACGAGCACTTGTGCTGTCCAAACTGGATTATTGCAACGCTCTCTATCTAGGTGCGAATAAATACATCTCGCAAAAATCCAAATACTGCAAAACAATGCCCTTAGAGTGGCACTAGGAATCTCCAAAAGAGAACATATCTCAATAATAAGCAGAGAATCTAATTGCTATCCACGACAAACAAAATTAAACTTAAAACGGCATCCCTAACATTCAAATGTCTCAATAATTTAGCACCCAGCTACCTCTCAGAGAGGTTCAAAAGAAGAATCACATCTAGACCCATGAGAACTGCCTATACGAACTGCCTCGCAGTTCCCCCTTTCAAAATGACTACGATTGGAGGGGACAGCTTACCGGTCAAAGCTGCTCAATTGTGGAATTCCCTCCCACCGACCTTAAGACTTGACCAAACATACCCACACTTCAGATCAAACTGCATCAAGTGGCTCAAAGAAAACGAGCCATATGTGAGCCTACCAACCAACTGACCAATAGACAAACCAAACTTTCCACTGTATTTATCTCCTATGCAAATGTATTACCTGCTATATTGTCATTGATCTGCACATTTTTGTCATTGATCTGCACGTTTTTGTCATTGATCTGTACTTTTTTGTGATTGTGTAACCTTGTAACTTGTAAGCCTAAAGTATTCTTATCTTCGCGCCCTGATACCTTCGGGTCCGGCACGCGTTACAAATAAAGAAACAAACAAACAAAATCATGCACAAGGCTTACTGAGGCAGTGTACCGTGTTCTTTATCATCATCAAATAGTTTATTTCCGGCTAACTATCGCCGAATCTCCATCACTCGTTTTCTGGGAAAACGTCTAGAAAAGCTGGCCATCTCGCAGCTTAACTACCCTTCAGTCGGACTCTGTTGGTTGTCTCCATGACAGTCAGTCCGGCTTTAGAGTGGCCAGAAGCACAGAAACTGCTCTCCTGAACATCTGTGAAGATCTGCTCTCCAACCTTGACTCGAACATCCCCTCTATCCTCATCCTACTCGATCTGTCATCTGCCTTAAACGTGGTCAACCATACCATCCTGCTCAACCGTCTCCGTGACAACCGGGGTATCACCGATCAGGCTCTGGCCTGGCTGACCTCTTTCCTCTCTGATCGACCCTCCCAGGTCTAACTTGGGTCCTTCCTGTCATTTATCTCCCTTTCTACCTGTGGTGTTCCTCTGGCGTCTAACCTCTCACCCTGGCTTTGCAACCAATACCTGGCAATTCTTTCCCACCGCATTGCCATTTTCTGCTCCAATTTCCCGTGGTATGCAGATAACACTCAACTCATTTTCGGCCACCTCTTCTCTCATCTCCGACTGCCTATCTGCCATCCAGGATTGATGTGCCACCAATGATCTCTGCCTGAATGCCAGCAAGACGGAGATCCTCCTCATCGGCACTCCTGCACCCTCCTTTCCTGTCACTCTTTGGCCAGCCTCCCTTGGCCCTCCTCCTACCACCACCTGTGAGGCTAAGAACCTCGAGGTCATCTTTGACTCCACGCTTTCCTTCTCTGCCCACATCTCTGATGTCTCCACAAAATCTAACCTCCTACTGCACCTCTTCAGAGGTATTCTACCTTTCCTCTCCTTCCCCCAGGAGTTCACTGTCTCTCGAGTCCTGGTTCTCTCTAGGTTGGACTACTGCAACAGCCTCTTTCTAAATCTACCTTTTCTACTCTCCGCCCTTTGCAGTTTATCCAGAACAGGACTGCAAGACTTGTCCTTGGCCTCAAGCCCTGGGATCGTATCTCTCCAGCCCTAAAATCTCTCCATTGGCTCCCAGTGCCTGCAAGGAGTAACTTCAAGACCCTTTGCATTGTCCACAAGGCTTTCTGTGGCCTGGGCCCAAAATACCTTCTGCTCTCCCTCCGTAAAAACCTTCCCTCCTGTACTCTTCGCTCCTCCATCTCCAACTCCCTAAGGGTCAGTTGTGTTTCTAAGAAACACGCTAAGGGAAGATCTCTGTCTTTGGCTGTGAATCCCTCTGAACAGTCTCCCTGCCACTTTTAAACTTGAGGAGACCCATCTCTGGTTCTGGAAGCACCATCCTCTTTGCTTCTGCCTTCTTTCCTCATCTACCCTGCTGATCTGTTCTGTCTCCGCATCGTGCACCTGGTTACCCTCTGACTTTCGGGCCCAGGTACCTGCTCACCCTGCCACCCACCCACACTGCCTCCTGGCAATCCCTTGCAGTGGGGTCTGTATCTGTAACCCTACAGTCCCCCACACCTGTTTTTGCGCTTATCTGGCACGCCGTGTCTGCTGCCTTATACCTAGCACTTGCCACTTGCCGGCTGCACTACTACTGTTTGTTGCTCTTATTTATTTATTATTTTAATGTTTTATTTATGTTCTCCTTGCTCAGCAGTCCCCCGCATGCACTTGCCCCTTCTTCCTCTCCCATGCACTTACACGTTCTCAGTGTCACTGGGCCTAGTAAGATCGTTGTTTTTGTTCTCCCTTGTTCCCCTCCCTTGCCTTGTCGCGCTCTGAAACACTTGTGTACGAGCGCGATACAAATAAAATATCAATATCAATATTTCAGAAGGACCATCTCTAAAGCATAACTATAGCGTTAAGCGTTTCAGATAATACAAATACCACCAAATTCTAATAAAGTCAATAGATCTATGCAATTCTTGTTCAATTATTTCCAACTCCTTGTACTTGCAGGCTTTCATTTTCACACAAGGCTCGCATGGTCTCCCGTTGTGTGAGTAGCAGACGGCCTGAACTTGATCAACATATATATCATTGGCAACAGCACTTTCAAAATTGGTGATTGTGTGGACCGAGTTATCATTATTTGAGGAAATTAATTGCCACAAGGTCTACTGAGATAATGGGCCAAATGCTTCATTTTTTTACCCGTTTGCACATTTGCCTAGAGAAGGGGGAGTTTCTGCTCATTTTAAACCGCATCCCGAATCCTCAAACGGGATGGACTTTAAAATGTGTAGAACTTAGTGTCTTCCTCCTGCGCCTGTTCAGAACAGGCGCAGGGGGAATGCGCAAATAATGGCAGGGTCATTTCTGACCCTGGTATGATTTGTTTTTTCAGCCTCGAGTTAAACCACGGCTGTCACACTAGCATTTCTACCACCCAAACGGGGATGGAACATTTTTTTTGTCATTTCACCGAAACACCCTTAACAGCGTCTTGGTGAAATGCGCTGCCAGCAACCCTGTGTCCCCTGACACTATTGTATGCAAAGGCTCTGGACAGTGCATCTTTGTGCCACTGTTCAGCCACTCCTGAAATGAGTGGATAGCGTATTTATTTATAGTAATAACTGCTTGCAAAGGTAGAGTCTGAAGAAAAGAGTAATGAAAACGTATCACTTTACTGCTTCTCCCTGGTCCCGAATTTTACATGCGCTCCCAGTCTGGCACCCTCCAGCCCACAGTCCTCCACTCTCCTTTTCACACTGTCAGGCATGTTGCTAGTCCCAAATGGGCACTAATGCACTTGTCAGAGGACTGTACCATTGTGGTAATGGTCTGCTACCCCTGTAATACTTAGCTCGATCCTTCCCTAAGGAAGGCGGGCCATTGATATTATATGATTGGTTATTTATAACGCGCTTAATACCCAGAGGTTTCTAAGCGCGGACCCAGGGATCGAACCTGTGCTGCTTTGTGTTGTCTTGCTTCGAAGGTGACCACGTTGCCTCCTCCCGAGACAAAGGTACAGCCACATCATGCAGCCTACCGATAACACCATGATTGCCCAAATACTAACATGTAGTTTTCTATTTCCATGGATGTTATTGGACACTGTATTCTTAACGTTGATAGCTCTATTGATAAACATTTTCAAATGATGATTCAACAATTGTTTAGGACTGT
This sequence comes from Ambystoma mexicanum, assembly GCF_040938575.1. Lineage (NCBI taxonomy): Eukaryota > Metazoa > Chordata > Amphibia > Caudata > Ambystomatidae > Ambystoma > Ambystoma mexicanum. Next base: position 1,263,583,341 of record NC_090934.1, on the reverse strand, counting down.
TCGGTAAAAGCGACTTCCAGGCCTGTTCAGCTTATGCAGAAAACATTTTGCATCGACGTGTAATGAATCATGTACCAGTAAAGTCACTGCACTAAGAAATCAGATACGGCATTCATTTGTTGCCTACCTACCAAATACAGCCAAGCAAAGCCAGACTTTGTAGGCTACCCCTTCATTGTAAATTTTACAAATAAACAGGAGGTGAGCAACACCTTGGCAGAGCAGAGTTCTTTCCCACCTTTATGAGTCAGTGCCCATATAGCTGATGATGCTGGTCATTGCAGGACACTGGCACCAAACAGACGTGTTATGGTTCATGTGAAATGAGATAACATGCCTTCTCCCACGTCACCATATCATTTTAATGTCCTCAAGGACGTCTTATTTGTTTAACTCTACAATACACAAGAATAACTGAAATTAAAATGCCATCTGTTCAAGAAATTCCTAACGCATCAACTGATCACTTGAATCCTAATGTTTTACTTATATCTGAATTGACTATTCGCCCTCTCTTGCAGTTGTGAAAAGAAATTTACAAAAAGCTGGAAGATAGCAGGAGATGTATAATGGGTTGTGGGGGGTATGGGGTGTGTGCGGGGGAAATAGCATAACTGCCAGGGGAGAGACGGAGAAAGTGACCGTCCCTCGAATACTAGATCTTGAGAGTCCTTCGAAAGAACACTAGCTAGAATACAAATATCGTTGTCCACATCCTGTTTTGCAACAAAATCCTCCTTTCTGTGAGGCAGTATTCGGCTTCTTATAAGCTGCGTGTTCGTGGTGAGGACTCCTCCAGAGGATCTGTCCTGGGAGAAATAAATCCTCTTGTAGCACCCAAAGCTAAAAACTTGCTTATTAGCATCTTTGTGCAGCCTCCATCCGGCCTTGTGTACAATTGCTTTAAGAAGGTAGCTGCAGTTTTCATCAATTTTTGCCAACCGATTTCCATTTCTTAAAAATGCCCACAGGACAAGGGCGCGGGGTGTTGGGTCCTGCTCCTGAAACACTTGCTGTTGTGTTTTGGCCCAGGAGGGCCTCCTTACCTGCCACAGACTTTGGCCACGCCCCCTTTGGCCTTTTTCAGCTCCTGCTACAGCCTGCAGGGTGAAGCCCGCGGGACAAGGGCACGGGGTGTTCGCGGTCTTGTGGGGGTGGCCCTGGACCTTGGGAGTGTGACCCAGACATTGAGGTGAGGCTGAGGCAACTATTGTGGGGAATGCAAAAAGCCTACAGCATTCAGCGTGGGGGCTGGGCCTCAACCACTCTCCTCCATGTGCTCAAGGTCCGGCGCAGCAGCCCAACAGCCCATCAGTCCCACCTTTGAGTGTTGAGACCCTTTTTCCCTACCTGGAACTGTTCTGTAAGACCCTAAGCCTTCTCTCTAGCCCCTCTCTTCTCAGGCTGCATCATGGTTGGCCCTCTCCGGGATGTCGCTATTGGAGCCACGGAAAGAGGAGCCATCTCCTCCTCCTTCTCCCCCCCTACCTCTCCAAATCCTCCCTCTTAGCGAGTCTTCAGGGCACTCCAGCCCCGCTGGTATACCGGAAGCCTATTATGGGCAGAAGGCTGAGGGGAGGCACATTGAATAAAGCACTGGGAGTCACGCAGGGGGAGGGAGTTTGTACTGGGTGCTTTCGCGGGAATGGAGCACCTGTGCAATCTTCCTCGGCCACTGCATGTGCTAAAGTGGTGGACCCAGGGGAGTTTACGGCCAAGCTACCCTGCTCCTCCAGCCCGCAGATGGGACCCCCACCATGGCCTTATGGGAGCTCCCGTGGTCCTGTTTCACTTCCTCTCCCCATGACCGGCTCTGCAAGCACCTTTCTGGAGGAACCTGGGACCCCTGTCAACCTGCTAACCCCTGGAGGGGGTCTTGGCTGTGTTGCCACAGCTGGACTTCTGGCTACCTTGGCTAATGGCTGTGAGAGGATCTCAATGGGCATTTCGAAACTGACGGGAGGGAATGTCGTGTTGGCCCCTTTTTTGGCTCCACCTCTGTCGCAATTTTTGCCGCTGGACCCTATCCATCCACCTTCTGGTCTAAACCATGACGTCACAGCCCCACTATCGCCGCAGGCTCTCCCTGAAGCTGAAGTCCACTCCCCTGCTCCACCGGTGCCCATTTCTTTAGTTTCTGGGGCCATGGGGCTGGATGGCTTGCATGGGGGAGAGAAGTCCAGCCTCTCGTCTAGTACCGGAAGTAAGCCTGCGTCTGATGTTCCTTCGGCGTCTAGTTCCTTCCTTCATCTTAGCCCTCTTTGGGTTTCTAAACCCCCCCCCCAAAGGAGATCACTGTCTACCAGCCCCACCTCCCCCAGTTTTTCCAACTCTGCTAAGCTGCCCCTGTCATCTTTTGTTATCGGAAATGGCCGAGATTAAAAACCTCTTACTGGTCTTGATTAAGGGGATGCAGGGGGACAGGGGGGAGGAAGACACGGGTAGGGAAGGAGAGAGTTTAGCAGGGGTTGACATAGCGGGGCCAAATCTTGCCCTTGACAAAGGGATTCATCCCCCGATCCCCTGCCCGTCCCCAGCTCCCATGGTCAAGACTCTCCCATCCATGAGGAGTCGACCAGAGATAGGACTCCCATCATTGCTACCCTTACGGAGGGAGACCACTGACCAAGTCTCAAGGGCTAAGCCCCCACCTTGGCAGAACTCCGTTGTTAGAGCCCAGGGAAACGTGCGCCCCATGGGGTGGCGGGCTGGTGACCTAACACGTGGTCTGGGGAGGTCTCGGTCAGGGCATCACACTTCTGAAGGCTGTAGTAGTTCTACAGTCCTCCTCCATGGTGTCCCAAAACCTTCGTCTGGTACAAGAGAACCAAGGGATGCCCTGCGGAATAAATGTCTACATTGGGTGCGGGCGGTGGGGGAGTGTGGGTTTGTGTCCAGGGGTTCCCTGTTGGAGTGCTCTAGACTGTCCAGTTTTTCAGCCAAATTGGATATTGTCAAACTGGTTTTTGCAGATGCCCATTTGGCAAGGGACGTTTTGGACAAATGCAACGGCAGTGTTCTATTCTTCTACTCCGACCTCAAGACCTTGGTGTCTTGAGGTCGGAGTAGAAGAATAGAACACTGCCGTCATAATGCAGATCAGTGTGTATTTAAACCCATGAATGAGCTCCTGAGAATGTAGGATGCTCATTCTTTCAAAAGTATTTTCTGGCATAGACAATTATACTAACTACACCACAATCCTCTTATAATAGTGGATTATTGTGGCTTATGGGTGAAGTTGATCTCTCTGCGTAAAGAGCTGTCATGGAAACTATTGATCTTGTTTGAAAACCCCTAATTTCTGCACCATGTGTGACAATAGGACTGACGTGTATCTGAAAAATACGCTCAACTTAAAAAGCACAGGGGGGCATGCTTTAGCAAGCCTCAGGAGGCCTAGGGAGACAACAACTCTTTTTGTTGTTACTTTTCACTGTGTGTGCAGAGCCCAGCTGTGCATTACTGGCAGCATACAGCACTGCCCAGGTAGGTTAATTCCTGCACTTTCTGTAATGGAGAAAAAAATGAAGATTGTCCTTTTGGTGTCTGAAGTTAGTTGGCTAAATTTCATGATCGTTTATTGTTCTTTGTTGATACATATTCCATTTCTTCTACAGTACTTTGACAATCTTTCCAAGCTGCCGCATATCTTTCCAATACTCAACAGGCGGGCACAATCCTTCAGTTGTATCACCATCCTTCCCAGCAAAGGCACATCTTCAACCTATTTCTGCAGAGTGGGTAGGGATTGGCTCGCTCAAGGTTGAATTGGAGGGGCACTTTACTGGAGTTGTTTGATATATGTTCTGCAAGTTAATATTTTCTCCAGAAATGGTCCTTTGCTGCGCTGTCCAGACTTCCCATAACTCTGCAATCACTTTCTCAAACCCAGCACATGCAGATAAAGGTAACATGGCTAATGTGCAGCAGAGCAAACACACCTCTAAAGCAATGGCTAATGCTATTCCATTAACGGTGGTGTACTAAAAAAAGAAGATCTCTTCCCTACAGGAAACCAACAAATTGTGGCTGTGGCATTGGCAGCAATTTTTCTTTGCCTATTTGCTGTGCATTATATTGAGCATAAATATATATATATACAAATATAAAATTAAAAAAATATATATATTCTTGGCCCTGCCTCTTCCTTTCTGCTCTTAACTCTTAGATCAAGGGTGTCTCTCGTCCAGCCCTCCGAACTTGAAGGGCAGAGGAAGAAAAGGGCAATTCCTGTTTGGACCTGATTGGACCGGGAGGGCCTAGGGTCCGTATCGCCAGCTCAGAAAACAGGTAAGCATGTGCTGACATGTGTTTTCTCCCTCCGTCCCCACAGACCATCCCCACCACCTCCAAGCAACATCAATGACATCTCCCCTCCACTAAGGCATTGACTCTGCAATGCAGCAACCTCACCCACATCAGCCTCAAGCCCATCGGCATCCCCTCACCGTCCACAACACAAATCCGCTCAGCTATCACCCATAGTCAACCTCATCAATACACACCACCTTGATGCCATATTCATCACTGAGACCTGGCTGACACCCACCTCCTAGACGTCCTCGTCCCTGGCAGCTACAGCATCCAACACAGAGACCGGCTGAACAAGAAAGGCAGAGGCCTCGCAGTCATCCATAAGACCTTGTGGCCCTGCATCAGACTTTACGCCAACAACATTAGCTCCTTCTAAGTCCTCTCCTGCCACTTCCCGTGCTCCCTGATGGACACAGTCACCTTCCATCTCATCTACAGACCACGCATACCCAACACTGCCTTCATCTGAGACTTGACCAACCTGGTCACCACCATGTCCCCCACCCACGCCAACAACATCTTCCTAGATGCCTTCAACCTCCCAGGCAACAGGGCCACCGAACAGATGAAAGAAGCTCTCCTCTGCCTTCTTGACACCCTCCGCCTCACACAACACACAAAAGACACAACACACGAGAAAGGTAACATCCTTGACCTAATCATCACCGCACTGACTTCCGTCCACTACAGCTCTCCTCTCCCGTTTGAGTGGTCTGACCAGCTGGACGTGCCTTCCAACATCCTGTACAAGACCCCAGTCAAGCACTCCAAGCAGAAAACCATCAGACAAACCTTTAGGTCCTTCAAGAATTTCCTGGTGGAAGCCCTCCCAGAAGACTTTGCCAACCTCCACCTCACCTGGACCGAACACCCCCAACCAAACTGCGACTCTCTACTGGAAGCACTCAACACCATCCTCTCAGCCTCTGTCGACCGTCAAGCGCCTCTGACAAAATGCACCTGCAAACTGAAACTGTCAGCACCCTGGTACATGCAAGAACTCAACCTCAGCAAAAGAGTCATCAGAAACAAGAGAAACCCTGGTGCTGCTCCAGGGTCGCATTCGACCTGGCTCTCCTCAAGTAATTCCGGGCAACCTGCCGACAAGGAATCAAAACAGCCATGGCCTTCTGCTATCAGAGCATCATGGCAAAAGCCGACAAAAAACGCAGATCCCTCTTCAAAGCGACCAAGCACTGCGTCAACCCGATATCCGACCGTGCCATACCACACTCTGTGAAAACAAATTTAAAATATCGAGGCTGAGTACCCCAAAAGGAAATACACCGAACACGGGTTACAAAGGAACATACAAAGATCTTTTATTTTATACTGAACAGTTTCAAAGGACAAACGTAACGGGTAGCTATCGGCCCTCAGTACAACACAACGAACTCCAGCGTGGTTCAGTGTGCTCAGTGAGTGGGGCTATACATTACAATAGTCCCGCTTTATATACGTTTGCGAACATGATGTCCAACCCTACTGCGGGTTAATATTCCTCTAATACATTACTGATCTAGGGTTCATGCCGAGTTCACACATCTATACGCTTAGGGTTTGCCTTTAATACATTCGCCAACAAGCCTACACGGTAACAGTGTATTTTAGGATTTCTCATAGAGTCTTCTCAAACATTAATACAATGTAGTTAAACAAATGTTCTCAGTTCAGTATTTGGATACATTGTTCTTAGCATATGCTTGCTGATTAGTTTCATTGGCACGAGTAATCCTTTACACAAAGGTCAGCGAAGGACAAGATCTCAGTTCACGACCCTAACAAGTGGCCTGCAGGCAAGTTACATATTAATTACACACAGAAGTCAAGTTGGCCATGTTGTATTTCGGAATGACATCGTCAACCATTTTAACTCACAGGGTGACTTTACAGAGAGAACCTAAAATGGTGTATTGACCTAAAATGACGGCTTACATTGATTCTAAGGTCAGGACCTTGCAACACGGATTTCTTCGCAAGTGACTTATAAGCAGCTTGGCATGGGCCAATATACACATATTAATTACAATAGGAGGTACGATATAATTTCCCGTTTGACAACTCCATTGAAAAATCCACCGTCATGAACACCTTCTTTATTGACTAAGTGCTGGCAAATCTTGCTGATTTGGACACCAGCTCAGCATCCACAGACTCACCTCACATCCCTCCTCGCGAAATCTCCACACCCTGCACAACATTCAAGACACTCTCTACATAGGACCTGGTAGAAACCTTGGCCACCCTCAAAGCAACATGGTATACAGACAACATCCTCCCAGCATCCATACTCAAGACCCTCCTTGCAGAAGCTCTCCTTCCCTACGGAGATAATCAACAGCTTCCTTACTCAAGACACCAGCCCATCAACATTAAAGACAGGACAAATCCTTCCTCTACTAAAGGAACCCACTTTGGATCTCGACAGCCTAGGTAACTATTGCCCCTTCAACCATCTTCCCTTCCTAGCTAAGATCATCGTGAAAGCACTAGCTGCGCAACTGCAGCAACACATTGACACCAACAATCTCCTCCACACCTACCAATACGACCCAGATGCACAATGGAGACAGCAAACATATAGGTGGTCAGAGAAGCCCTCAACATCCTTGACGACGGCCACCCCTGCCTCCTGGTTCTACTCAACCTCTCGGCTGCTTTTTGACACAGAACACTAGGCGCTCATGGACACCCTAGATATGCGCATGGGGATCAGCGACCTTGTCCTACGCTGGTTGAAGACCTACCTCACCAACCGCCAGCAGTTTATTCAGATGGACTCCTCTAGATCACCAATGCTACCCGACACCTGTAGAGTCCTGCAGGGTTCCATTCTCTCCTCAGTGATCTTCAAGCTATACATGGAGCCTCTGGGAGCCATCCTAGCCACACACAACATCCATATCCACCAAAACACAGACGACACACAGCTATACCTCAAGATCGACTCTATCAAGGACAACCACAGACTCAAAACCTGCCTTTTGCGGATCCAGTCTTGAATGTCCAGTGTATACTAGAAGCTCAACCCCTCCAAGACCGAATTCCTAGTCCTCCACAAAAGTGAACACCCAGACATAGACATGGCTATCAACCATGAACCCTGGGGACTTCACAACCAAGCTCACCTCCTGCACCAAGTCCCTCTGGTTCCATGTTGACAAACACCTCTCCTTCAAGACACATATAGCTAAGAAAACCCAGACAGCTTGGTATCAGCTCTCCCACCTGCGGAAAGTCAAGCCCTTCCTCCCTGCGGACAGCTTTAGATCCACTGTTCAAGCACTGGTCCTATCCCACCTGGATGGGGGCAATGCTCCCGTCAACCTCCCTTGTGCCCCTGAGTAGTGTCCTACATGCGGCAGCATGCCAAATCAAGGGTCTACGCAGATACGGCCACATCACCCCGGCCCTCATCAACCTTCACTAGCCCCCAGTGCATGCACAAATAACCTTCAAGTCTTGCTGCACCATCTATAAAGCAGTCGCCCTCAAGTAACCCAGCTACCTTGCAGAAAAACTCAGCATCTCCGGCGGACAGAGCACCACCAGAAACCAGGACATGTGCAGACCTGAAATCTGCCACTGCAAAAAGGAAAGGACCGGAAAACAAGCCTTCTCTGCCTCCTCCCCATCAGCATCAGACTCGCCCCATGCTCCTACAATTCAGAAAAGAATTCAAGACCCAAGCCATCCCTTCAAGGAGTCTCTCCTCCTCAACATCAAGGCCATCACATAACTCCCCCTGCTCCCCCCATGCCATCTGGCTCGCTAGATGCTGTCCGTCCTCTCCTCCCTGCCACCCTGTACAGCTGTACCCCTCTTCTCTGCCCCTCTGTATCATACTCCCTGCTGTATATCTGTTCTGTTGTTACCTCTGAAAAGCGCTCCGTTATGCATCTGTACTGTTGTATACCTTTGTAAAGCACTCCATTGTGTATCTGTATTGTTGTATACCTCTATAAGGTGCTCCGTTGCTTCTCAGAGCTAGGTCCACGCTCATTAACTACCATAATAATAAAATGGGCATTGGTCAAGCAGCAGCAAATATATACTTTAACAATACATTAATAGCCTATGTTGATGGTGTTTTGAATATAGTATGTATTAATAATGTGTGGCATGTTTATTATGATAATGTGTAATATTGGAGTAGTGCAAATAAAGTATGTATCAACCTAACCACTCTCGCCAAATAAGGATTTATGCCTATCCTAGTGAACTTCTCTTAAAACGCAGACCTTTCAGTCACTACAAAAGCTAAGGATGAGTTATGGAAAGCTGACAACATAGGCGTCTTGTTCCTGATGAAGTATTTGCAGGCCATCGAACATAGGGCAAACATTTGGTTCCTCATTCTCGGCTATCCGGATGGAGGAAAGACATAAGGAGCATGGCCTCCAAAATCACGCACTGGACAATCATCAGCATTCTGCTGACAATGAATGCGGTATTCCTGAAGACATTTTGGGCCACCTAATACCTGGCGTTGCACAGAGCAGATCTAAATGTATGTACATTTTTGGCATATCACATGCTTTTACAGGGCACTAGGGGTGAGGGGAGCAGAGCTATGGTCAAGAGGGGAACACAGGGGCATTTGCGTTAACACTTTGCCTGCACCTCAGTCCATCACATCGCATCATGCCATCACGTAACACACATCATTGAATACCACACTCCATTTGATCGCACCGCACCTCACAACATCATACCATAATAAATTACACCATGCCACACCCCATCACACCTTGCTGTGCTCCATCATACCATTCTGCATCCCACCATGCATCACTTCATTAAACCCCATCCCACCCACAATACCCCTCATCCCTTGTCCCCTGACAACAGCATACCACTCAATTCCATATCACATCTTGCTGCACACAGTCTCTCCACATCATGTCTGTCACACCACACCTCGTCACATCATATATCATGCCCCATCATATCTCCTTATGCCCATCCCCCATCACATTCACCATGTCCCATCCAGTGACAGCATGCTCAATCACAAAACATCACACCACATCCCTTCACATCATTTCACATACCACCCCCATCACGTTACACCATATTGCATCACAGAACACACCTCTTTACAACACACCACACTACATCATGTGACAGTATTCCCCATCATTCAAGTCACATCATACCTGCTCACATCTCACCACATGTCACAAAAACATATCTGTCATTTCACACTATACTCCATCATGCCACATCAGGACTTATCATGTCACATCACACCCACTCACATTTCACCATGTTCCATCACTTCACATCCACACTTATCGTACCACACCCCTCATGTCTAACCCATCCCCTCACAATTTACAAAAACCAGTCATATCTAACCACACTCAAATCGCACCGCACCCCTCCACATCTCACTAGACCCCTCATATCTTAGCACATCATGTCATGTCTTGTCATGATGTGCTCCATCACATCAATCCTATTATACAACACCCTGAAGATCACACTCCATGCCCAATCACTGCACTCCCCACCTCATCACAACAAACCGTGATATACTACGTCATCCAACACCACATCAGACAATACCCTAGCACGCCACACAAAGCCCATCACATCAATCAATATCTCATAGCACCATGAATTTCCCCAGAACTCCACGCCATGCCTGCCAAACCACCCCATGTCACTTCACTCCATTCCCCATCACTGTAGACCACATCAGGCCAAACCTGGAGTTGCATGTCACTACATGCCTAATATCTTCACAGTTTCTGTTTCACAGCACTTGTCAAATCACTTCATATCTTGCCCTGTCACACAAACCAGAACTCACCAATTAGTTGGGGGCTGGAATCAGAGCTCAACACCTCAACGGAACCCACCAACCGTAACCAACAAACACTGTACTGCTACTGCTCCAAACAGCCATCAATGCAAAGACACAGTGTAAATGATACGTGTGCTTTAACAATACCACACAGTATAACATGAACTATCACAGGAATTATGATAAGACAGATATATGTTATTCAAATACCATATAGAACAGATCTACCACAGTACACAGGAACATTTCTTCACAGCAGCAGATCTTAAATATGAGCAACAGAAATCTGGGCGCCTCACAAAAACACTGAATGCCGAGTAGACAGCTATTTGCAGCATGATGGTTCCCGCTGGGAAAATGTGGCAACTATAAATTGTAGCCAGTAGAAATCACAGCAGTTTTAATTATTATTATGGTATTTATTGAGCACAGATCTAGCTTCGAGTAGCAATGGAGCGCTTTACAGAGGTATACAACAATACAGATACATAACGGAGCACTTTACAGAGGCATACAACAGGACAGATGCATAACAGAGCGCTTTTCAGAGGTATACAACAGGACAGATGCATAACAGAGCGCTTTTCAGAGGTAACAGAACAGATATACAGCGGGTGCTAGGATACAGAGGGGCACAGAGGAATGGTACAACAGTCCCAGCTGGCCTGGAGGCGAGGGTCGGGTAGCATCTAGAGCGTCAGGTGACACGAGTGAGGCAACGTGATGGCCTTGATGTTGAGGAGGAGAGACTTCCTGAAGAGGTGGGTCTTGAGTTGTAATATTACGAGGGGAGAATGATGTAATTGCATGAACCTCGATTCCCATTTTCCTCAATAAACAAACAGAACACCCTTGAAATGACACAAGAAATGTTCCTATGCATAGCCAGAAAATATAGTAAACACTGCTTTTTTTATTCCAGAGTGATATGACCAAATGCTAGTTAACGTCCGAGATATATTAAGCACTTTCTCATAGCTTGTTATTTCCTCCAGAATACATCCATGCCAGCTCTTCACTGTCCCTGGATACTGCCCGTGCCTTGTTTGCATTGTCCACAACCAATTGCCCCATCCCAGTTTCCCATCATCTGCAGAGAAATGGTTTTTAGATCTTTTGTACATGACGTATTGATTCCCAAAATCGGCCTTAAAAAAGCACCTTATTTCGAGGCGGTCTTCAACAGTCAGGATTATGACGTAGAACCTAGAAATGACGATGCTGGTTTTGCATTACCCCCTAGAAAGTTGCAAGATGGTAATTTGACATGTCTGTTTAGTGCTTTTATGGGCATTGCGATGCCACACCACAGCCCCAGGAAGTAACCATGTCAGCTTCAGATTGCTTCCAGGTAATTGTCCCATGGCAGGCTCTTATTGCTCTAAAGGTGTGATCATGGCAATACCTGAAAATGCCTATTGGGTTGTCTGTGACCATATCTAACTTGATATGCTTAAGTGCTTAAAGCTTGACTGATTTGCCAAATAATGTATTTCTGACGTATGGCATATTGTCGTCTGGACCTCACGGTAGAAATTGGTTGACTTCATTGTGTTACATCGTGGGTATGTGCCGGGTAGGTTGAGAACATGGAGTGCCATTTATGGGGAGTGTAATGTTTTGGGTACATTGTCTGAGTATTCATGACAATAATAATTATTTGTAAAAGCAACTTTATTACTCTCATGTGTAGGGTTTTTAAGGTTCATCTCTTCTTCATTTCTGATTATCACAACCTTTTTTTGCCTTTCTGAGTATGTGCAGTATGGCGAGTCAGATGACCTCCAGGTTTTATATTGTGGGAGAGCCAAGCTCCAGCGGTCTGGGCATTCTGGCTGCTACCCAAAGTACCCCATGATGGTGGCAGGAAAGGTACCCTGGAGTGGTGCTTCCCCACAAACTATTCATGAAATGGGTCATAGGCTCTACTTCAGCTCACCCCCTAGAATCTGTCGTTCCATTTCCATCCCCTACTCTTGATCACCACCTTCAGCAGGAATATCATTCTTTCAGTACAATCGTTGTGACCCAGAACAGTAACAACGATATCCTTTTTAAATCCCGTTTTATCTCTAAACTACTTAACAAACTGATCAGTGAACCACATGTGACTACATCCCAAAGACAGAGTGATGCTTCAAGCCAAAGGTCTATGTGTCCTAGGTAACAGACTTCAAGGAAACTGCGCAAGCCACATGTTGTTCAAAAAGCTCTCAGCTCTCCTGTCCAAATCCTGAACTTACCTTGGGGGAAAGCCATGAGGCTTTCCTGGAACAACAGACGAGTGTCCTGTTGCAAAGCATGCTGCGTTACCACGGTTCCATTTCTGTGCAATTCCAGGATGGAGACCATGCCGTATCCCCATGATAAACAATGGATGATTGCATCCTACCTACCAGGTGAATCAAATGGGGTTGCCAGGGGTTTAGACCAATTAGGAAGGGATTGTAACATGCAAAGCTGGATCCCCCCAACCAGTAAAGGGACTAGCCCTTTTGAACAAAATGCTGAAGTAGGTAGAAGGATGGGGCACACGGAAAGAAGGACGAACTAGAGCAGAATAGGCAGCAGGACATGGACCGATACAGAGTAGTAGGCTATCAGTGCTGGAGAACAGGTAATTGGTAGTTTGGGTACCAGAGAGCCCAGCGTTGAGAAATGGAGAGCCAGGAGAGGCTCTTCAACAGCGACCCTGACCCAGAGAGGAAGCAAGGCAACCAATCAAGTGTGGGGAACTGGAGAACCAGTGGAGGCACTCCACCAGCAACTCTAGTGCAGATAAACACCATGACCACCAGTCACGGGTAGGGAACTGGAAAGCTAGGAGAGACACACCATGAGCAACCCTAGCTTGAGAGAAACGGCAAGAACCATTTGGGTAAATAACCCTTGATTGGGGACAAGTGAGTGCAGAGAGGCAGTATGCCCCAGTATGTAACACAGAAAATAAAGTTAGATGGGTGTTATATCCCAGTATTGTTATAGCAGAAGACCTTTCCACAGAACCAAAGCAAGGAACCCAATGGACTTCTACTATCTTGGAATAGCAGGACCTTTTAAGCTAGTGTTACAACTTTCCTTTGGCAAGAACTGTCTGAACGTTTCTGTTGTGGCTTAAGGAAAGCCAAGGGGCTGATGAAATCATAAGATTAAGTTTAAGACTTTTATTGACACGATTTGGAATTCTTTTATAGAGATGGTGTCAGGAAAAGGACTTTGACGTTTCAAGCTAGACAGCTCTTCTTTTATGGCACAGTTGTGCAGGAAAACCTACTCCTCGTCAACGTGTTGTTTATCTTACCTCATTTTGTTGTAGAAATTGAATTTTAGTTCTATTTCAACCATTAGAACAGTAAGGCATTTTCTCAGCTTATTTTTTCACTAAAATAATAATAAAAGGTCTCGAATCAAGACCGACTGTCTCCTTACTTTGTCAGATCACATCTGTCATAGTGCTCGGTCGTCACAGTAGGGACTTCTTCCTGGCCAATACCAAGGTCTTTGAATGCCAATGTTGTGTTTCTTTCTCAGCCTTACCCAATTTTGTATTTTTTTTTCCTTCTTGTGAGTCACTCCCGGAGTCAGATACTATAAATACTTCTCATCATTCTCTGATTTAATATTCTTCTCTTTGATGGCTTTTGTCCTTTTGGGAGAAAACTTCCTCTTTTCCTCAATAACAATCAGAACACCCTTAAAATGGCACAATAAATGTTTTCATCAAGAGTTTGCCCTGAAATGTCTCAGACATCGGGGGCACGGAGTTCACCCTGACCGTAACATGATACATTTATGTTTCCACATCAATAATAAAAGTAACTTCCTGCTCTGAAGTAGATTCTTGAGCCAATTGATTTGCCTACCCCTGATCTTACCTAACCTGCCTCAATATGCATGACAGTGACTGAATTCCTCCAATGTGAAGGAACAGAATTAATCTCAAGAAAAATGGTACATTACCAACCAAGTACAGAACGAACATCGAGAAATGACGTGCTAAAAATAACAAGGGAATTTCTGCAGAGAAAGACACAGCGGCTCTGCCTTTTCTACTATGGTTGCCAAACCTCCGAACAGGGAATATGAACATTATAGGACCACTTATTTATTTTTATTTTTTATTGTAGTTATTTTGGCTGGGATGAATCTCAACCTTTCAACATAATAAGGAATACGACATAATGATACAGAATATTTAAAATAACAGTCAATCACTGTTAATAAAATCAACATGTCCATACATTTCAATGAAATAAAAGTATTGTAAATTCAAAGTTTTTGTACATTTGTTTCTCTTTAAAACCATTAAATTCCATTTATCTTTCAACTGATTAAAAGGGTATTCAGTTAGTTTCCATCTCACAATTATTCCAATTGAGATGTCACAGAGATTTCTTCTAGCTTTACATTCTTAAGGTAGTTGACAATAGCATATTTGACACCTCTTCTATTGGTATGATATAAAGCTTCCCACAGTTGTTGGTGGGTTAAATTCACATACTCCTCAAAATATATACTTCTTTGTGATGACAATTCATAACAGTCTACAAGTAGGTGCCTTAAGGTGGCGTTTTCCTGCTGGCAAAAACGACATCTTAGCTCTTCCTGGGATATAAGTCTTCGTTTACACAGCAATTCTTTAGTCGGCCAAATATTCAACCTAAAGCGCATGAAGTCAGCACGATGGTGTGGATGCAGTGATTTTAGCAGGTAAGGTGTGAGGGTACCATACCTGTTTAACACAAATGGGTTTTCTTTACATTTTTGATATTGCATACATCGTATTCTGGTTTGTACCCAGTTGTGATCACATCATATTCGTTTTGCTTTATCCGGATTTTCAATTAGCAAAGTTACTGATATATCAGAACCATGCAAGACTTTTTGCGCTTTGGTACGCCATGACTTGGCAAAATCATCAGATGATGTTAGTAGGTAATCTGATATTAATTTTAGAAGACCATTCTTGTTCTCCCCTATTATACATTTACGATACAGAGAACATAGTTTCCATTTGTATAAGGCGTACAAGGAAATCAAACCCAATTCATGTCTGATTATTGGTAGCGATTTCGACAATGGTAGATTTAAAGCTTTTTTTCAATAGTGTCCTTCAATTTGTTGACCAGTATGAATAGGGCTTCCATTTTTTGTTTCCCTGCTGCACAGTATTACGGACGTCAATTTTTGTTTATAATAAAAGATTAGTGGTTCTATCGTAAATGTACAATATTTGGCTGTGAGCTGTTTAGTTTTTATATTTTCTTCATATGGATTGTCCATTGGATGATTGTTGACACACATACCCAAATAGACATAGGAGGCAACTACTCGCAAATTTACATTTTGCAGTTGCCACAGATGATGATTATTTCTCTGCTTGGGATTACAAATTGCATAATTTATATTTTTATAGTATTGATACTGATGCAGTTTTTCTGTGCATATATATCAAGGGCTCCTAACATCACTCTCAATCCCTTGGGAGTTTTAGAAATTAGAATCATATCATCTGCGCAAAGGAGCCAATTTACTGAGGCTCCTTTGAGTCTGGGCGCATCAGTTGTTAGGCCTTCAAAGATGAAGCCTATGTCTGCAATGAAGAAATTAAATAATGCAGAAGCCAATAGGCATCCTGGTTTTAACCCTCGCTTCGTCTCAATGGAGGTAGAAAGTTGGCGGCATCACTAGCCAGGCGGACCTGGATACTTGTGTCTGTGTGTAATTCAATGAGCCATTTTAAGATAAATCACAGACATCCTCGATCTAGTAATTTCTTGTAGACTAGCTCCCTGGGAACTGAATCAAATGCAGTGTGGAAGTCTATAAAGGAAATGTAAATTGGCTGCTTTCGTTGTTTCTCATGTTGTATGATGGCATTTTGTTGTAATTAAATTGATGTCTGTACCCAGGCCTGGGAGGAATCCTGTCTGAAACCGATCTCTCAAGTTCGTGTTATTAAGCCATTTGTTGAATTCATTTAGATCTAGACGGGCAAAAATCTTGCCTGGGCAATTAAGGAGCACTATGGGCCTGTATGCTTTTGGATCTGCTCTAATCCCTTTCTTAAAGATAAGAAGAATAATGGACTTCTTCCAGGAGGGTGGTATTTTGCCTGTTTTCATTATGTTCTTGTAGATTTGAAGTAGAATTGAAGCCCAGGCGTGTGGATTTTATTTCGCCATACAATTATGTAGGCCATTTGGTCCAGTAGCTTGTGAACGACTGAGCTTAGAAATGCAGTGTAATATGTCATCTACATCAAAAGCAAAGCTGTGATCAAACTTTATGGAATTGGTTTTGACTTCAATGCCAGGAAAAGGTGTCTGGTAGACATTGCTGAAATAAGCACTCCATGCCTCTTGTGTTATGGGATTAATTTGGGCCGAAATTTGGGTTTTAGGTAAAGCTTCATTTAAGAGGGCCCATATGCCACCTGAAGATTTAGATATGATTTGTTCCATCATTTGTTCCCCATCCTTTTGATATTGACTCGCCCTTCTCCCCCATAGGCAATTTTTATATGCTGATTTAAGATGATTTGTTTGGGAAATTCTCATTGATGTTGATTCATATTTCAATCTTCGTATCTGTTGTCTAAGCAGGGCTTTTTTCCCTTTAATTCAGGGTCAAAAGCATGAAGAGGCCTATGTCTGCACTGTCGATCAGTAGACTTATCCTGCATAAATATTTGCATTGATCGCACATAACATCCGGGCTCATGCTCATTTGATCCTTGAAAAGTATTTATAAGAGTGTGTTCGAATTGTGCTAGTTTGGCTTTAGTCCATCTTACGTGATTACCAGCGTTATTTACAATGATGTTGGTCATGTGATTGTTTTTCAATTTGGCCTGTGGTGTACCATGCCAGGACCAAGTGAGACATAGCTGATTATGATCACTTAAATTAGATGTTTTAATGACCAATGATTTAGCCATGTTCAGAAACTGCATGTCCGAAAAGATATAATCCAGGTGGGCCGTTGATGTTCTCTATGGCACGTAAAGCGTGGTGGTATATCCCCAGGAATGGGCCCATTCAACATGACAAAGTTCCTTTCCGACATCAAAGTGTTCCATTGTAGTTCATCCACTGTGAACTTGAAGGTATCCTGAGTCAACAAATATAGTTTCAGGTCCCCCATGATAAGAGTGTGGTTTATAGTAGTGTCTAGCACTAAATTATCAAGGATAGAACTTAGGTATTCAAAAAAGATGTCTGAAGCTAAATGTTGTTTCCCCCAGTAGATGTTAATGATTACAATGCTTAGATGGTTCCTCTGCAATTTAACTACCTGAATACAGGGGGAGGGAGCCCTATAGACTTGACTTTTACATTTTTGGGATTTTCTGATGTCTCTGAGTAAACCTGCGATCGGTTGGCCACTTACCCTGTTAATAGCTGGTACTGTTAATATGGTATATGTATCCCATACTGGAGCAACTGTGAGCCATGTTTCCTGGAACACGATGATGTAATAATTGGTCAGGTCGTCACATTTTGAATTGATAAAATATCTATGGCTTCTCATGTTCCATGAAATTAGACTCACATTTTTGCTGTCTGACAGTTGGTATGATCTTCTCCCATGTGCTTGATTTTGCCATTGATCATGGGGCCTTGAAGCCTGAAGTGTAACCTGTTGGTCTACTGTCATGTTGTTGTAGATCTTAGGCTTTAGAGATAATTGCACAGGTTCATTCTCATTATTCTGTGCCATGTCTTGATTCAGGATAAAGCCTAGATTGAACAAAGTGCTTCTCGCCTGCTATAGGGTGTTTAGTATTACACCTGATCGAATATTGAGCGTAGCTTCCGTCAGGTCTCTATGATCTGTAAATTTGACCAGATTGATATCTGTGGAGGTGAGATCTTCTAAGGCCGGTATTTCTGCACAGATATTTAATATACGCACTTGGTTAAGATCATATTTTGTAAAAGGATGGTCTCTGCATTTTAGCAGTAGTCGATGATTTCTGTATTGATGCCAACTATTATCTGGAGGTGTGGTGGTGGTTCCCACTGGTTGACTAGAAGGCCGGAATTGCATGTTTTTGTCTGTGGAGACTCTATTCTTGGATGTGTCCACAGAAGATGGACCTATATATGACCATTTCTGGCTGGTAACGGGCCCTTTTAACAGCGAGCCAAAATTTGAAATTATCGTTGGCGATATTTGCTTGATACATATGTTTTGTGAAGGACCCTGGGTTTGGGAAATATAGAGCGCAATCAATGCTCTTATCTCTTCTCGGAATTCTTGCATTGTTGGACCGGCTGATGTAGTTTTATCAGCAAGGTTTGTTTCAACAGCTGGTTCTGTATTATGCTGCACTTCGATGTCCTTGGAAGACTCTATGCTGGATGCCAGTGCCACCAGGTCATTTAATGGTTTATAACTTACTGGGTTGAAACTGGCATCCTTTTTTTTTATTTACAGATTTGTTATTTGTTGCCTGCGCCATCAACTTTGTCTTCATTGGGGTTGATAAAAACGTTATGAATCGCCTTGTTCTAGTTCTTGATTTGTCTGTATGCAGCTTTCTGGCCGGTTTCATGTTTCTTTTTTCCTCTATTAGAGCAGATCTTTTAATTTTCTGTTGCATAGTTGTGC
The DNA here is from genome assembly GCF_040938575.1 of Ambystoma mexicanum. NCBI lineage: Eukaryota > Metazoa > Chordata > Amphibia > Caudata > Ambystomatidae > Ambystoma > Ambystoma mexicanum. The sequence goes on along the minus strand of NC_090934.1, from coordinate 1,263,564,596 downwards.
TTTTAGTGAACATATCAAAGGAGCTACATGGTGTTATTGACGGCAGCGTGCTGGAATTAATACTTGCATCCGCACCTGGTGCATGTGTTATATTTTTTATTTCATCCGCTGTCAACTCCATGGATTTGCTACTATTCGATTGCCTGTCGCTGTCTCCCATAAATTGTACGGGGATGGGATTAGTGGCTGCGGGTAAAAAATTCTTTGAGACAGCAATTTTATGCGGGCTTCCATTACTATCTCAGAATTATTCTGGTCTTTCCTTATTTTCCTGACTATCTGTTAGCAACTTCTTCACCTCCTGTGTCAACACAACAGGTAAATATTGATTGTTTAATTTATGGTGAGCGCCGATCATTTTGGTCTCTTTTAATATTTGTGTCAGCAGAATTGTTTGCTTGTTCATTTTCTGTTCCAGTGTTTCATATAATCTGGCTAAAGTTAGAAGGGCTGTATTCATAGCGCTTAGCGTGTTGTTCAACGCAGGCGCTTCCGGAAAAGAAAATAGATTTGGTTGTTGATCGCGAATAACATATTGGCATTCCTCGGCCAACTCATTAAATCGAGAACATTGTGGTTTCGGCGCTATATAAGATAGTGAGCTGCTTGCAGAATGATTGGAGGTTTTATCAAACATAATTGGAGATTTCGACAGTTCCATTACATTCTCTTGGCACACAGCTCCATCGTGCATTGCCTTATTCAATATGTTATTTATTGAGGTACAATTGTCATTTTCCTCATTTAATTGAATTAGATCCCCAGTGTTAGAGCAAATATACATTATTTCCTGAGAATCAGGACATGTGTTGTTAAGTGGGCTCATAAATTCTAGAGCATCATCGTCTATTTCCCTGGCTATTGTCAGCGCATCATAGGCTTCACAAAGCTTGTGTTGGGCTAACACTGTACATGTTGGAGGAGCTTTTTGAAGGGAATCATGTTGACATATGTCAACAAGCGATATGGTGTTCAATGTTTTCGGTTGCGTGGGCTGAAGCTCGCCTGTTATGCAGGTGGATTCTAGTGTAGAGTCAGTTATTGCACAAGGTAATTGCGGATTGTGCTCGATTCGGTGGAGCTCTTGCTGGACCACTCTAATCTCTTTACTATCAAGGGGTGAGGACAGAGCGTCAGCATTAACCATGATGGCTTGCGGCACTGTTTGAATTGGGGCCTTCATTTTGTGTTTAAGGTCAGTCAAACAAAAGGAGCGAATGAAGGATAAGGAACACTGAGATTTTTGTAAACTATGCGTTCTGATAGCAGATGTCAACTGAGTTTTCTTTGCTTGTGAAACCATTGTGTTTGTCGCTTCACCGATTGCTTGCAGCAAGGGCATGCACGACTTTAACGAGTAAGTGTTCGTGGACATGGATAACACTGGCCACACTAATATAAAATAAAATTGAGATTCACAGTCTTACCACGTTAAATCGGTGCCTCCACCTCCCGCTCTCCAGCTAGACAACCAGACAGCAAAAACACTTGCAAAAGCACTTGACAAATGCGCGAGCACAATTCTTTTGAATAGAATGCTGGGATTGGAGGCAGGGCATGCACTGCAGGTGAACAAGGAAAGAAGGAAAAGAAGGTAAGAAAGTGTACAGTAAGGCCTGGCTTTCACGTAACATCCAGAATCGACTCGAGCATTAGTCTATACCGCTCCAATCCAGTGAGAATGGGTATGTTTCCAGCGGCGTTGTGTGGATTCAGGCAGCCAGCAGCCAGACAGCAAAAACACTTGCAAAAGCAGATGACAAATGCGCGCGAGCACAATTCTTTTGAATAGAATGCTGGGAGTGGAGGCTGGGCATGCACGCTCCAATCCAGTGAGAATGGGTATATTTCCAGCGGCGTTGCGTGGATTCAGGCAGCCAGACAGCAAAAACACTTGCAAAAGCACTTGACAAATGCGCGCCACTTGAAAATTGGAAACAATGTACAAACCTGGCCTTTCAATGCATAATCAATGGAAATTATCCAACCCTGAACAGCAGCGGAACAGGATCTCTCAGTCGTGCAACTCCCACACGTCTTGAGGGAACTCAAAATTAAAAGTGCCCACTTCCAAACCAACTCATGGCACTCGGGGAACAGATACAATACCTCTGATCATTGCTAGAAGTCTAAGGAAACACCTCGTCCTTTTTTTAATCAAAACTGCACCACAGGACAAGTATAACTCTTCTATATATCACCATCAAATTGTATGGATTGATTGGAAATCAATAAACGTGTTAATAAAAATACAACTTTAAAGTAAATTACACCCAATAGAACACTATTAAAATCTGCAAATATATAAAAATAGGAACAGCCAAATCAATGAAAAAAAGGAATACAAATATACCTTAGTTACATCAGATTTAGTTAAGGAAAATAACAGCAACCTTAGTTGCACAATTAATCTGATACATATATTTCACAAATACAATTAGAGACAGCCACAATCCTTCTCATGTTAGGTGGTTTCGGCAGGCCAATCAAACACCTCTGGGTCTGATGCTCCCATCTAACGTCCTCTATGAGTCCATTACCTGGGTAGAAAGGTGCCCCTTACCCTTGGGGTCACTGGCTGTACGTAAATGCCACATTCTGGATCTGGCAGACCTAACTCCAGATTCCACAAGCAGGTGTATAACAAATGTACTCCTCAGTCTACTATAAAAGATGCAGACAAAGAGAAAATGTAGCATTGTTTTCCTTTTCACCCTCGAACAGACATTCCTGTTGATCCATTGCACTTCCGTAAAACCTGATAGTTACATGGAGCTCGGCAAACCATAGTTTGGTAAACAGTTGATGTATAAAAGGATTCAGGAAGAAATCGAGATATGGCTCAAGGACCAAGACCAGTTTATACTGAAAGTACTAAATGGCTACTGAACTCTGGGCTACGTGTGGCAATAATTGCTCATCCCAGCCCCACAAGCATTTCAACTTCCAATATTTGTCAATATTTTTCAAACAAAGAAGTTTAATGCACCAAAACGAGACAGCTGAAGGAGGAGTAAGAGAGTTTTCTTTCAGGAATGTTTTCCCGAAAGATTGTTCTGCCTTCTTTCCTCTATGATATCAGTCCATTCTCTGACTTACTGTTTTTATTATTTTTATTTTCTTTTAGGAGGCTATTTGTAGGCTAAACACATTTCCCTGTTGGCTTTGGACAATGAATGTCCAATATGGACTGGACTGCGCTTGTCCACAAAACTGCTGACTATGACCCCTTTTGTCTTCCGAGATGACTAAAGAAGGCCTTTGAACTAAAGCCAGTGGATCACTTGGGCACAGACCGGATTGAACAATGAACCATTCACCAAGACAGGATATCATCATTGGGGTGGAACCCCTGTGCCCCTCGCCTACAGCAACGAGACCGGAAGCATATCGAAACAGCTACTGTCCACTGGAAATCCAATTGCCACATGTCATTCTCGGACTTGGGTAGTGAAGACGGACTAACATTTTTATGAATACACCCTTTATTAAAGATGGGAGGCGGGAATAGTATTCCGAAAAGGCCTTGCTTAAACCATCTTGATGGATCTATGGTCGTCTAAACAGTGGTGTATAAAGGGATTCGGTAAAATGGGTCTGGTTAGTCAGGAGGCAACGGGTTAGCAGATAGATTTATGTCTGTTTTGCAAGCAAACAAATAAATTGCCTTTTGTTTTTACCATCACCAAAAATCAGAATACAAGTCTGATTATTCCAACAGCTGGTTTAAACATGCCACACGACAGCTACGGGAAACTGAAGATGGCTTTTGGAGGCAGAGCCTAATCATCTTCCCCTCATTGGTCTAGAGCAGGGTTTTGCAATTTGTGGTTCTCCAGATGTTCTAGACTGCAACTCCTGTCAACACTAGCAAGCAGAATCAATGGCAAGCGATCACGGAAGCCACAGTCCAAAGCATCTGAAGAAATGCTGGTTGCAGGCCACTAGTCTAGAGGAAAAGGATCAGGAACTATGGTTGGTAGGCTATAAAATAAAACTCCAAAACTACTGCTATGTAGGGGTATAACGGCCTGGTATGAGTGAGATTGTCAGTTTACCATAATGTTTTTAGAATGGAACTCAGGCATGAAAAGTATTTTTAAGAGGTTTTATTACCCTTTCAGCATAAATAATCCAAGCCAACTTAAAGGTGAAAAAGAAAGTCTTTGTAAGTTCTTTTAAAGGGGTAGTTCGGTCAGAAATGTGATTGGCCCAATCAATCGGGCATGTATTTTAGAGCATACATCAATCATTCTTAAAAACAATTCCAATGCAATTTACTTGAGATTTTCTCACTTCATCACATGCGGAAACGACAGGTCGGGTACCGCCATTTTATGCTAATCTTATCCGTTGATCCATCGCCCTAAGTTCAAGTGCCCTTGCAGCACTAATTCAGATCACCCGCACCCCAAGCTGACATCACTAGATGCTCACGATGAGCTCTAACTATTTTAGTGATGTAAGTGGGCAGCGTAGCCCAACGTATTCTGTCATCACCAAAGTCATAACATTATCGAATGTAGAACCAGGAACATGAACACGCATAGCCACAAACAGACACAAAACTTTGGGTTCTTTTCACAAAAATTATAAAAACCAGTTTATTTTGAAGAAAACAGCATTAGTTAGAGCGTAACAAGTACTTTTAATTTTGACATAATGCTGAAAAGTGGTAATAAAGTCCATGAAAACATGGGTAACTTTTCCCACTAGAGGTTGTAGCTAGCGAACATCGCATGGTTCTATGGTGATCTTAGAATGCTGATTCTGTTGATCGATCGATTAATCCGAGTCTTTGCGTTCTTCACAGAAAGTATCTTCCATTGCCGATTTATGAACGACGCACGTGGCGTTACACTGCAGCGAAGAAATTAGTGTTTTAAATTTGAAATGCAACACTTTCACATCTGCACGTTTTAGAACCTATAGGCTACCATGTTGCTCCTTATCACTGTAACCACTGTGTCTGTCGATTGTCCCAGATAATGGTTATCACAGGTGCATTGTTGATGATTATTGTCCAATTGCGGTTGAAGAAGCCATCAATGGTTAAACTGTACCCATGACAGGCGCACATCAGGATAATATAACTATGTAAAATCGAGATTGCAAAAAAATATTTCAGTACTCAATTTATAATTGTATGTACACAGTACATATTTATGTTAACTATGAATTTAGGTTACAATTAACACGCACAATGACTATTATTTGCGTCAAATTGAACATTCATCCCTCACAACGTAAATCATGTAGCATATAGTACACTTGCCATCCTCACTTACATAAATATTATTTAAAACTTTGTTTACATTGTGTCTTGTGTTTCCATTCTCCCTATGTGATCGATGACCAACTGCTTCGAAAGACAGATCTCAGTAATAGAAATGTAACATTCCTACATATGCTTTCAATAAAGTGAATCTTATTACTTCTTTGGGGATATTCAACACATTTTGGCCTTCAAATTGTTAGTGCGGTGGATTTAAGGACACATAACAATGTAGCCTATCATCCAGCATGCATAGCGTGTCGGAGGGAGTTTTGTTTTGGGAACACATGCCAAAAAATTGAACAACATAAATAGCAAGCTGTGCAGTGAAAAAGAACGTAATATTTCAAGTATCCCACACATGAAAATATTTACTTCCATTGGCATGGTATCAAAGCACCCGGTCCCACAACATTTACGTGTTCTTTCAAAGATGACCGTAGGCTAGATGAGGACAGGGTCTGATTTCCCTATACTTAAATAGGGCAATGCCCGAAAAAAGATACATTAATAGTATGGGGTAGTTTTTTGGGCCAAAGTGGGCCCATTCTTTTCTGAAATAAACAGAATTTGAATACAAAAGCGGTGGGTTAATATAAAGAGATCAACAAAGGTAGCAGGCGCCCCTCTCTCGGAAGAACAAGGCATGATAACCTGTTCAGTGGTTGTTAACCACATTGAGTTTGCAGCCATCTGCTTTTTGCTCACTGTACCATTCACAGATGGGAAATATCCATTTGCATATCAGTCTTCGTCCCGTCCACATGGGCAGTCCAGCACCAAAATGCTATGGCAATTCCTCTCTGAACAGGAGTACCAACAGCAACCCCATACACGTGTTTGAGCCTTGTTGGGCATCATCAGTGAGGTGAAGCTGAGCCTCTCTAAGCACAGTGAGCAGGGAGTCCACGTCTTGTTGCCCCCTAAGCTTTTTGGGGGCCCGATCCGAGACACCTCCTGGCCCATGGGCCTGCCGGGGGGGTTTCAGGAAGTGGGTCGTGACAGCACTCCCCCACAAGGCCCCTCTCAAGGTGTTCCTTCTGTCCGGCCCTGGTTTAGTTGGAAAGTTGCGATGATATGTTCTGATCAGACGTGGTGCATGAAAGTTTCACAGGGTTCCCAGGATCTGTCTTGGGGTCCAAATCCTTTCCAATCGCCTAGGTAGTATAACCTTCCCCTCGAATACTTGGAATCCAAGATGCTTCTGACTTCGAATTCTTGTTCTCTGTCAAAAAGTATGGGTTTTGGTGGTGTCCCAATCCGTGTACCGGGCTGCATCGGTTTTAATAGGGACACATTAAATACTGGGTGAATCTGTAGGTTAGGTGGTAAATCTAGTTTGACGGCCGCTGGATTGATAATTGCCTTGATGGTGTAAGGTCCTAAGTATCTGGGTTGAAAAGTCTGGGTTCCCTTGATGGGTACAAACTTGGCAGCCAGCCAAACCTTGTCTCCTACCTGATAGTCTGGGGCCTTTTTCCGGTGTTGGTCGGCAAATTGCTTTTGTTTTTCTTTGGTGAAAATAAGATGTTCTTTGGCCTTTTTGAAAGCCTGAGTGATGTGGGTGTGAAGAGTTTTTACTGCTGGCATTTCCAAATTTGTTGGGACATCTAGTTCTGAGGTACGTGGGTGTCTACCATACAGGGTATAAAATGGTGTTTGTCCGGTACTGGAGTGCAAGGAGTTTTTATATGCATACTCGGCTATCCATAACAAATCTTTTCAGTCTCTTAGTTCATGGTGTAACATGCACCGTAGGTATTGTTCGAGGATCTGGTTGGTCCTCTTGGTATGACCGTCCGTTTGGGGGTGATGGCTAGCTGATAGCCTGACGTCAATTTGTGCCATTGCACAACATTTTCTCCAGAAGTTGGAGATGAACTGGCTACCTCGATCGGAGATCGGGACTGATGGGAAGCCATATAGTTTTACAATACCATCCAGGAACACTTTGGCTAGAGTGGGTGCGTCAGGGATGCCTTTGAGTGGAAAAAAGTGTGCCATCTTTGAGAACAAATCCACGACTACCAGGATGGTGTTAAACCCTTGACTGGGAGGTAGGTCAGTGATGAAGTCGAGGGAAAGAGTGTGACAGGGAGTGGGAGGAATGTCTAAAGGTTGCCGAAGATCGGATGGTTTTTGTTTTTGTGACTTGTTTTGCGCACAGACTCCGCAGGACTGAACGGATTGGATGACATCCTTACGCAAGGCAGGCCACCAGAAGTTCTGTTTTACCTTGGCTAGAGTCTTGGTGATTCCTGGGTGCGCTTCAATCAGGGAATCATGATAACTAGCAACAATTTGTTGTTGTAAGTCTTTGGTGGGTACATACAACCGATCCTTAAAAAAGGGTAAGTGATCTTTAATGGAATATTGTTCTCCTTGCACTTGCCATGCGAGGAAGGCATCTGGGTTCATGGTTCGTTGAATCTTATCTCTCAGTTCAACTTGGGGTTGGACTACTGCAACAGCCTCTTTCTAAATCTACCTGTTTCTACTCTCCGCCCTTTGCAGCTTATCCAGAACAGGACTGCAAGACTTGTCCTTGGCCTCAAGCCCTGGGATCGTATCTCTCCAGCCCTAAAATCTCTCCATTGGCTCCCAGTGCCTGCAAGGAGTAACTTCAAGACCCTTTGCATTGTCCACAAGGCTTTCTGTGGCCTGGGCCCAAAATACCTTCTGCTCTCCCTCCGTAAAAACCTTCCCTCCTGTACTCTTCGCTCCTCCATCTCCAACTCCCTAAGGGTCAGTTGTGTTTCTAAGAAACACGCTAAGGGAAGATCTCTGTCTTTGGCTGGGAATCCCTCTGAACAGTCTCACTGCCACTTTTAAACTTGAGGAGACCCATCTCTGGTTCTGAAAGCACCATCCTCTTTGCTTCTGCCTTCTTTCATCCTCTACCCTGGTGATCTGTTCTGTCTCCGCATCGTGCACCTGGTTACCCTCTGACTTTCGGGCCCAGGTACCTGCTCACCCTGCCACCCACCCACACTGCCTCCTGGCAATCCCTTGCAGTGGGGTCTGTATCTGTAACCCTACAGTCCCCCACACCTGTTTTTGCGCTTATCTGGCACGCCGTGTCTGCTGCCTTATACCTAGCACTTGCCACTTGCCGGCTGCACTACTACTGTTTGTTGCTCTTATTTATTTATTATTTTAATGTTTTATTTATGTTCTCCTTGCTCAGCAGTCCCCCCATGCACTTGCCCCTTCTTCCTCTCCCATGCACTTACGCGTTCTCAGTGTCACTGGGCCTAGTAAGATCGTTGTTTTTGTTCACCCTTGTTCCCCTCCCTTGCCTTGTCACGCTCTGAAACACTTGTGTACGAGCGCGATACAAATAAAATATCAATATCAATATTTCAGAAGGACCATCTCTAAAGCATAACTATAGCGTTAAGCGTTTCAGATAATACAAATACCACCAAATTCTAATAAAGTCAATAGATCTATGCATTTCTTGTTCAATTATTTCCAACTCCTTGTACTTGCAGGCTTTCATTTTCACACAAGGCTCGCATGGTCTCCCGTTGTGTGAGTAGCAGACGGCCTGAACTTGATCAACATATATATCATTGGCAACAGCACTTTCAAAATTGGTGATTGTGTGGACCGAGTTATCATTATTTGAGGAAATTAATTGCCACATGGTCTACTGAGATAATGGGCCAAATGCTTCATTTTTTTACCCGTTTGCACATCTGCCTAGAGAAGGGGGAGTTTCTGCTCATTTTAAACCGCATCCCGAATCCTCAAACGGGATGGACTTTAAAATGTGTAGAACTTTGGGCCTCATTACATGGTAGGCGGTAGGGATTTACCGGTAAAATACCGGTACCGGTAAATCCCTGCCGCCTTACTACGAGGTCCCTTAGCGGGTTGGAGTTTTAACGCCTGCTTTTTGCAGGCGTTAAATACCAACCCGCTAAGGGACCTCGGAGCTAATTACGGCACCGCTAAATTGCGGTGCCGTAATTAGCGCCTTCCCCATTCCCATTGAGCCCTATGGGGCAGAAATGGGAATGGGGAAGGGCAATGGCGGAAGGGGGATTTACCGCCCCTCCAACCTTGGGATGGGGCGGTAAATCCCCTTTCCGCCAAGGCGGTGCCGGTATTTTACCGGCATGAGCCATGGCGCTAATAGCGCCATGGCTCACCGCCTACCGTGTAATGAGGCCTGTCTTCCTCCTGCGCCTGTTCAGAACAGGCGCAGGGGGAATGCGCAAATAATGGCAGGGTCATTTCTGACCCTGATATGATTTCTTTTGTCAGCCTCGAGTTAAACCACGGCTGTCACACTAGCATTTCTACCACCCAAACGGGGATGGAACATTTTTTTGTCATTTCACCGAAACACCCTTAACAGCGTCTTGGTGAAATGCGCTGCCAGCAACCCTGTGTCCCCTGACACTATTGTATGCAAAGGCTCTGGACAGTGCATCTTTGTGCCACTGTTCAGCCACTCCTGAAATGAGTGGATAGCGTATTTATTTATAGTAATAACTGCTTGCAAAGGTAGAGTCTGAAGAAAAGAGTAATGAAAACGTATCACTTTACTGCTTCTCCCTGGTCCCGAATTTTACATGCGCTCCCAGTCTGGCACCCTCCAGCCCAGACTCCTCTCTTCCAGTGCACAGTCCTCCACTCTCCTTTTCACACTGTCAGGCATGTTGCCAGTCCCAAATGGGCACTAATGCACTTGTCAGAGGACTGTACCATTGTGGTAATGGTCTGCTACCCCTGTAATACTTTGCTCGATCCTTCCCTAAGGAAGGCGGGCCATTGATATTATATGATTGGTTATTTATAACGCGCTTAATACCCAGAGGTTTCTAAGCGCGGACCCAGGGATCGAACCTGTGCTGCTTTGTGTTGTCTTGCTTCCAAGGTGACCACGTTGCCTCCTCCCGAGACGAAGGTACAGCCAGATCATGCAGCCTACCGATAACACCATGATTGCCCAAATACTAACATGTAGTTTTCTATTTCCATGGATGTTATTGGACACTGTATTCTTAACGTTGATAGCTCTATTGATAAACATTTTCAAATGATGATTCAACAATTGTTTAGGCCTGTTCGGTAAAAGCGACTTCCAGGCCTGTTCAGCTTATGCAGAAAACATTTTGCATCGACGTGTAATGAATCATGTACCAGTAAAGTCACTGCACTAAGAAATCAGATACGGCATTCATTTGTTGCCTACCTACCAAATACAGCCAAGCAAAGCCAGACTTTGTAGGCTACCCCTTCATTGTAAATTTTACAAATAAACAGGAGGTGAGCAACACCTTGGCAGAGCAGAGTTTTTTCCCACCTTTATGAGTCAGTGCCCATATAGCTGATGATGCTGGTCATTGCAGGACACTGGCACCAAACAGAGGTGTTATGGTTCATGTGAAATGAGATAACATGCCTTCTCCCACGTCACCATATCATTTTAATGTCCTCAAGGACGTCTTATTTGTTTAACTCTACAATACACAAGAATAACTGAAATTAAAATGCCATCTGTTCAAGAAATTCCTAACGCATCAACTGATCACTTGAATCCTAATGTTTTACCTATATCTGAATTGACTATTCGCCCTGTCTTGCAGTTGTGAAAAGAAATTTACAAAAAGCTGGAAGATAGCAGGAGATGTATAATGGGTTGTGGGGGGTATGGGGTGTGTGCGGGGGAAATAGCATAACTGCCAGGGGAGAGACGGAGAAAGTGACCGTCCCTCGAATACTAGATCTTGAGAGTCCTTCCAAAGAACACTAGCAAGAATACAAATATCGTTGTCCACATCCTGTTTTGCAACAAAATCCTCCTTTCTGTGAGGCAGTATTCGGCTTCTTATAAGCTGCGTGTTCGTGGTGAGGACTCCTCCAGAGGATCTGTCCTGGGAGAAATAAATCCTCTTGTAGCACCCAAAGCTAAAAACTTGCTTATTAGCATCTTTGTGCAGCCTCCATCCGGCCTTGTGTACAATTGCTTTAAGAAGGTAGCTGCAGTTTTCATCAATTTTGGCCAACCGATTTCCATTTCTTAAAAATGCACACAGGACAAGGGCACGGGGTGTTGGGTCCTGCTCCTGCAACACTTGCTGTTGTGTTTTGGCCCAGGAGGGCCTCCTTACCTGCCACAGACTTTGGCCACGCCCCCTTTGGCCTTTTTCAGCTCCTGCTACAGCCTGCAGGGTGAAGCCCGCGGGACAAGGGCGCGGGGTGTTGGGTCCCACTCCTGCAACACTTGCTGTTGTGTTTTGGCCCAGGAGGGCCTCCTTACATGCCACAGACTTTGGCCACGCCCCCTTTGTCCTTTTTCAGCTCCTGCTGCAGCCCGCAGGGTGAAGCCCACGGGACAAGGGCGCGGGGGTGTTCGCGGTCTTGTGGGGGTGGCCCTGGACCTTGGGAGTGTGACCCAGACATTGAGGTGAGGCTGAGGCAACTATTGTGGGGAATGCAAAAAGCCTACAGCATTCAGCGTGGGGGCTGGGCCTCAACCACTCTCCTCCACGTGCTCAAGGTCCGGCGCAGCAGCCCAACAGCCCATCAGTCCCACCTTTGAGTGTTGAGACCCTTTTTCCCTACCTGGAACTGTTCTGTAAGACCCTAAGCCTTCTCTCTAGCCCCTCTCTTCTCAGGCTGCATCATGGTTGGCCCTCTCCGGGATGTCGCTATTGGAGCCACGGAAAGAGGAGCCATCTCCTCCTCCTTCTCCCCCCCACCTCTCCAAATCCTCCCTCTTAGCGAGTCTTCAGGGCACTCCAGCCCCACTGGTATACCGGAAGCCTATTATGGGCAGAAGGCTGAGGGGAGGCACATTGAACAAAGCACTGGGTGCCACGCAGGGGGAGGGAGTTTGTACTGGGTGCTTTCGCGGGAATGGAGCACCTGTGCAATCTTCCTCGGCCACTGCATGTGCTAAAGTGGTGGACCCAGGGGAGTTTACACCCAAGCTACCCTGCTCCTCCAGCCCGCAGGTGGGACCCCCACTTTGGCCTTATGGGAGCTCCCGTGGTCCTGTTTCACTTCCTCTCCCCATGACCGGCTCTGCAAGCATCTTTCTGGAGGAACCTGGGACCCCTGTCAACCTGCTAACCCCTGGAGGGGGTCTTGGCTGTGTTGCCACAGCTGGACTTCTGGCTACCTTGGCTAATGGCTGTGAGAGGATCTCAATGGGCATTTCGAAACTGACGGGAGGGAATGTCGCGTTGGCCCCTTTTTTGGCTCCACCTCTGTCTCAATTTTTGCCGCTGGACCCTATCCATCCACCTTCTGGTCTAAACCATGACGTCACAGCCCCACTATCGCCACAGGCTCTCCCTGAAGCTGAAGTCCACTCCCCTGCTCCACCGGTGCCCATTTCTTTTGTTTCTGGGGCCATGGGGCTGGATGGCTTGCGTGGGGGAGAGAAGTCCAGCCTCTCGTCTAGTACCGGAAGTAAGCCTGCGTCTGATGTTCCTTCGGGGTCTAGTTCCTTCCTTCATCTTAGCCCTCTTTGGGTTTCTAAACCCCCCCCCCAAAGGAGATCACTGTCTACCAGCCCCACCTCCCCCAGTTTTTCCAACTCTGCTAAGCTGCCCCTGTCATCTTTTGTTATCGGAAATGGCCGAGATTAAAAACCTCTTACTGGTCTTGATTAAGGGGATGCAGGGGGACAGGGGGGAGGAAGACACGGGTAGGGAAGGAGAGAGTTTAGCAGGGGTTGACATAGCGGGGCCAAATCTTGCCCTTGACAAAGGGATTCATCCCCCGATCCCCTGCCTGTCCCCAGCTCCCATGGTCAAGACTCTCCCATCCATGAGGAGTCGACCAGAGGTAGGTCTCCCATCATTGCTACCCTTACGGAGGGAGACCACTGACCAAGTCTCAAGGGCTAAGCCCCCACCTTGGCAGAACTCCGTTGTTAGAGCCCAGGGAAACGTGCGCCCCATGGGGTGGCGGGCTGGTGACCTAACACGTGGTCTGGGGAGGTCTCGGTCAGGGCATCACACTTCTGAAGGCTGTAGTAGTTCTACAGTCCTTCTCCATGGTGTCCCAAAACCTTCGTCTGGTACAAGAGAACCAAGGGATGCCTTGCGGAATAAATGTCTACATTGAGTGCGGGCGGTGGGGGAGTGTGGGTCTGTGTCCAGGGGTTCCCTGTTGGAGTGCTCTAGACTGTCCAGTTTTTCAGCCATATTGGATATTGTCAAACTGGTTTTTGCAGATGCCCATTTGGCAAGGGACGTTTTGGACAAATGCAACGGCCACCGGCGGGCAGGGAAAAGTGGCATCACAAATTTGACTGCCCTGGGCCCAAGGCGATAAGGGAGCTACCAGAGGGAAGAGGAGGATGATTCCTGACCATTGGCCAAAAGATCTGTTCGGGGGCACTCAAGCAGGGCCCGGTTTCCTGCACGGACCTGTTGCTTTTTTCTTTAATGTGTCTTTTTGTAATCATGTATTAGAACTAAATTTTAGGATGCACCTTGATGGCCTTTCAGGCCGAATAAAGTTGTTTGATGATGATGATGAAAAATGCCTTACGTTAAAATCTTTAGGTGCCTGCCACAACATCCTCCACCTCGGTGTCTTGAGGTCGGAGTAGAAGAATAGAACACTGCCGTCATAATGCAGACCAGTGTGTATTTAAACCCATGAATGAGCTCCTGAGAATGTAGGATGCTCATTCTTTCAAAAGGATTTTCTGGCATAGACAATTATACTAACTACACCACAATCCTCTTATAAAAGTGGATTATTGTGGCTTATGGGTGAAGTTGATCTCTCTGCGTAAAGAGCTGTCATAGAAACTATTGATCTTGTTTGAAAACCCCTCATTTCTGCACCATGTGTGACAATAGGACTGACGTGTATCTGAAAAATACGCTCAATTTAAAAGCACAGGGGGGCATGCTTTAGCAAGCCTCAGGAGGCCTAGGGAGACAACAACTCTTTTTGTTGTTACTTTTCACTGTGTGTGCAGAGCCCAGCTGTGCATTACTGGCAGCATACAGCACTGCCCAGGTAGGTTAATTCCTGCACTTTCTGTAATGGAGAAAAAAATGAAGATTGTCCTTTTGGTGTCTGAAGTTAGTTGGCTAAATTTCATAATCGTTTATTGTTCTTTGTTGATACATATTCCATTTCTTCTACAGTACTTTGACAATCTTTCCAAGCTGCCGCATATCTTTCCAATACTCAACAGGCGGGCACAATCCTTCAGTTGCATCACCATCCTTCCCAGCAAAGGCACATCTTCAACCTATTTCTGCAGAGTGGGTAGGGATTGGCTCGCTCAAGGTTGAATTGGAGGGGCACTTTACTGGAGTTGTTTGATATATGTTCTGCAAGTTAATATTTTCTCCAGAAATGGTCCTTTGCTGCGCTGTCCAGACTTCCCATAACTCTGCAATCACTTTCTCAAACCCAGCACATGCAGATAAAGGTAACATGGCTAATGGGTAAAATGTGACACGTGCAGCAGAGCAAACACACCTCTAAAGCAATGGCTAATGCTATTCCATTAACGGTGGTGTACTAAAAAAAGAAGATCTCTTCCCTACAGGAAACCAACAAATTGTGGCTGTGGCATTGGCAGCAATTTTTCTTTGCCTATTTGCTGTGCATTATATTGAGCATAAATATATATATATATATATATATATACAAATATAAAATTAAAAAATATATATATTCTTGGCCCTGCCTCTTCCTTTCTGCTCTTAACTCTTAGATCAAGGGTGTCTCTCGTCCAGCCCTCCGAACTTGAAGGGCAGAGGAAGAAAAGGGCAATTCCTGTTTGGACCTGATTGGACCGGGAGGGCCTAGGGTCCGTATCGCCAGCTCAGAAAACAGGTAAGCATGTGCTGACATGTGTTTTCTCCCTCCGTCCCCACAGACCATCCCCACCACCTCCAAGCAACATCAATGACATCTCCCCTCCACTAAGGCATTGACTCTGCAATGCAGCAACCTCACCCACATCAGCCTCAAGCCCATCGGCACCCCCTCACCGTCCACAACACAAATCCGCTCAGCTATCACCCATAGTCAACCTCATCAATACACACCACCTTGATGCCATATTCATCACTGAGACCTGGCTGACACCCACCTCCTAGACGTCCTCGTCCCTGGCAGCTACAGCATCCATCACAGAGACCGGCTGAACAAGAAAGGCAGAGGCCTCGCAGTCATCCATAAGACCTTGTGGCCCTGCATCAGACTTTACGCCAACAACATTCGCTCCTTCTAAGTCCTCTCCTGCCACTTCCCGTGCTCCGTGATGGACACAGTCACCTTCCATCTCATCTACAGACCACGCATACCCAACACTGCCTTCATCTGAGACGTGACCAACCTGGTCACCACCATGTCCCCCACACACGCCAACAACATCTTCCTAGATGCCTTCAACCTCCCAGGCAACAGGGCCACCGAACAGATGAAAGAAGCTCTCCTCTGCCTTCTTGACACCCTCCGCCTCACACAACACACAAAAGACCCAACACACGAGAAAGGTAACATCCTTGACCTAATCATCACCGCACTTGTTTCCCTCCACTACAGCTCTCCTCTCCCGTTTGAGTGGTCTGACCAGCTGGACGTGCCTTCCAACATCCTGTACAAGACCCCAGTCAAGCACTCCAAGCAGAAAACCATCAGACAAACCTTTAGGTCCTTCAAGAATTTCCTGGTGGAAGCCCTCCCAGAAGACTTTGCCAACCTCCACCTCACCTGGACCGAACACCCCCAACCAAACTGCGACTCTCTACTGGAAGCACTCAACACCATCCTCTCAGCCTCTGTCGACCGTCAAGCGCCTCTGACAAAATGCACCTGCAAACTGAAACTGTCAGCACCCTGGTACATGCAAGAACTCAACCTCAGCAAAAGAGTCATCAGAAACAAGAGAAACCCTGGTGCCGCTCCAGGGTCGCATTCGACCTGGCTCTCCTCAAGTAATTCCGGGCAACCTGCCGACAAGGAATCAAAACAGCCATGGCCTTCTGCTATCAGAGCATCATGGCAAAAGCCGACAAAAAACGCAGATCCCTCTTCAAAGCGACCAAGCACTGCGTCAACCCGATATCCGACCGTGCCATACCACACTCTGTGAAAACAAATTTAAAATATCGAGGCTGAGTACCCCAAAAGGAAATACACCGAACACGGGTTACAAAGGAACATACAAAGATCTTTTATTTTATACTGAACAGTTTCAAAGGACAAACGTAACGGATAGCTATCGGCCCTCAGTACAACACAACGAACTCCAGCGTGGTTCAGTGTGCTCAGTGAGTGGGGCTATACATTACAATAGTCCCGCTTTATATACGTTTGCGAACATGATGTCCAACCCTACTGCGGGTTAATATTCCTCTAATACATTACTGATATAGGGTTCATGCCGAGTTCACACATCTATACGCTTAGGGTTTGCCTTTAATACATTCGCCAACAAGCCTACACGGTAACAGTGTATTTTAGGATTTCTCATAGAGTCTTCTCAAACATTAATACAATGTAGTTAAACAAATGTTCTCAGTTCAGTATTTGGATACATTGTTCTTAACATATGCTCGCTGATTAGTTTCATTGGCACGAGTAATCCTTTACACAAAGGTCAGCGAAGGACAAGATCTCAGTTCACGACCCTAACAAGTGGCCTGCAGGCAAGTTACATATTGATTACACACAGAAGTCAAGTTGGCCATGTTGTATTTCGGAATGACATCGTCGACCATTTTAACTCACAGGGTGACTTTACAGAGAGAACCTAAAATGGTGTATTGACCTAAAATGACGGCTTACATTGATTCTAAGGTCAGGACCTTGCAACACGGATTTCTTCGCAAGTGACTTATAAGCAGCTTGGCATGGGCCAATATACACATATTAATTACAATAGGAGGTACGATATAATTTCCCGTTTGACAACTCCATTGAAAAATCCACCGTCATGAACACCTTCTTCATTGACTAAGTGCTGGCAAATCTTGCTGATTTGGACACCAGCTCAGCATCCACAGACTCACCTCACATCCCTCCTCGTGAAATCTCCACACCCTGCACAACATTCAAGACACTCTCTACATAGGACCTGGTAGAAACCTTGGCCACCCTCAAAGCAACATGGTATACAGACAACATCCTCCCAGCATCCATACTCAAGACCCTCCTTGCAGAAGCTCTCCTTCCCTACCTGGAGATAATCAACACCTTCCTTACTCAAGACACCAGCCCATCAACATTAAAGACAGGACAAATCCTTCCTCTACTAAAGGAACCCACTTTGGATCTCGACAGCCTAGGTAACTATTGCCCCTTCAACCATCTTCCCTTCCTAGCTAAGATCATCGTGAAAGCACTAGCTGCGCAACTGCAGCAACACATTGACACCAACAATCTCCTCCACACCTACCAATACGACCCAGATGCACAATGGAGACAGCAAACATATAGGTGGTCAGCGAAGCCCTCAACATCCTTGACGACGGCCACCCCTGCCTCCTGGTTCTACTCAACCTCTCGGCTGCTTTTTGACACAGAACACCAGGCGCTCATGGACACCCTACATATGCGCATGGGGATCAGCGACCTTGTCCTACGCTGGTTGAAGACCTACCTCACCAACCGCCAGCAGTTTGTTCAGATGGACTCCTCTAGATCACCAATGCTACCCGTCACCTGTAGAGTCCTGCAGGGTTCCATTCTCTCCTCAGTGATCTTCAAGCTATACATGGAGCCTCTGGGAGCCATCCTAGCCACACACAACATCCATATCCACCAAAACACAGACGACACACAGCTATACCTCAAGATCGACTCTATCAAGGACAACCACAGACTCAAAACCTGCCTTTTGCGGATCCAGTCTTGAATGTCCAGTGTATACTAAAAGGTCAACCCCTCCAAGACCGAATTCCTAGTCCTCCACAAAAGTGAACACCCAGACATAGACATGGCTATCAACCATGAACCCTGGGGACTTCACAACCAAGCTCACCTCCTGCGCCAAGTCCCTCTGGTTCCATGTTGACAAACACCTCTCCTTCAAGACACATATAGCTAAGAAAACCCAGACAGCTTGGTATCAGCTCTCCCTCCTGCGGAAAGTCAAGCCCTTCCTCCCTGCGGACAGCTTTAGATCCACTGTTCAAGCACTGGTCCTATCCCACCTGGATGGGGGCAATGCTCCCGTCAACCTCCCTTGTGCCCCTGAGTAGTGTCCTACATGCGGCAGCATGCCAAATCAAGGGTCTACGCAGATACGGCCACATCACCCCGGCCCTCATCAACCTTCACTAGCCCCCAGTGCATGCACAAATAACCTTCAAGTCTTGCTGCACCATCTATAAA
Source organism: Ambystoma mexicanum (assembly GCF_040938575.1). Lineage (NCBI taxonomy): Eukaryota > Metazoa > Chordata > Amphibia > Caudata > Ambystomatidae > Ambystoma > Ambystoma mexicanum. The sequence goes on along the minus strand of NC_090934.1, from coordinate 1,263,545,983 downwards.
GCAGTCGCCCTCAAGTAACCCAGCTACCTTGCAGAAAAACTCAGCATCTCCGGCGGACAGAGCACCACCAGAAACCAGGACATGTGCAGACCTGAAATCTGCCACTGCAAAAAGGAAAGGACCGGAAAACAAGCCTTCTCTGCCTCCTCCCCATCAGCATCAGACTCGCCCCATGCTCCTACAATTCAGAAAAGAATTCAAGACCCAAGCCATCCCTTCAAGGAGTCTCTCCTCCTCAACATCAAGGCCATCACATAACTCCCCCTGCTCCCCCCATGCCATCTGGCTCGCTAGATGCTGTCCGTCCTCTCCTCCGTGCCACCCTGTACAGCTGTACCCCTCTTCTCTGCCCCTCTGTATCATACTCCCTGCTGTATATCTGTTCTGTTGTTACCTCTGAAAAGCGCTCCATTATGCATCTGTACTGTTGTATACCTTTGTAAAGCACTCCATTGTGTATCTGTATTGTTGTATACCTCTATAAGGTGCTCCGTTGCTTCTCAGAGCTAGGTCCACGCTCATTAACTACCATAATAATAAAATGTGTGGCATGTTTATTATGATAATGTGTAATATTGGAGTAGTGCAAATAAAGTATGTATCAACCTAACCACTCTCGCCAAATAAGGACTTATGCCTATCCTAGTGAACTTCTCTTAAAACGCAGACCTTTCAGTCACTACAAAAGCTAAGGATGAGTTATGGAAAGCTGACAACATAGGCGTCTTGTTCCTGATGAAGTATTTGCAGGCCATCGAACATAGGGCAAACATTTGGTTCCTCATTCTCGGCTATCCGGATGGAGGAAAGACATAAGGAGCATGGCCTCCAAAATCACGCACTGGACAATCATCAGCATTCTGCTGACAATGAATGCGGTATTCCTGAAGACATTTTGGGCCACCTAATACCTGGCGTTGCACCCAGCAGATCTAAATGTATGTACATTTTTGGCATATCACATGCTTTTACAGGGCACTAGGGGTGAGGGGAGCAGAGCTATGGTCAAGAGGGGAACACAGGGGCATTTGCGTTAACACTTTGCCTGCACCTCAGTCCATCACATCGCATCATGCCATCACGTAACACACATCATTGAATACCACACTCCATTTCATTGCACCGCACCCCACAACATCATACCATGATAAATTACACCATGCCACACCCCATCACACCTTGCTGTGCTCCATCATACCATTCTGCATCCCACCATACATCACTTCATTAAACCCCATCCCACCCACAATACCTCTCATCCCTTGTCCCCTGACAACAGCATACCACTCAATTCCATATCACATCTTGCTGCACACAGTCTCTCCATTTCAAGTCTGTCACACCACACCTCGTCACATCATATATCATGCCCCATCATATCTCCTTATGCCCATCCCCCATCACATTCACCATGTCCCATCCAGTGACAGCATGCTCAATCACAAAACATCACACCACATCCCTTCACATCATTTCACATACCACCCCCATCACGTTACACCATATTGCATCACAGCACACACCTCTTTACAACACACCACACTACATCATGTGACAGTATTCCCCATCATTCAAGTCACATCATACCTGCTCACATCTCACCACATGTCACAAAAACATATCTGTCATTTCACACTATACTCCATCATGCCACATCAGGACTTATCATGTCACATCACACCCACTCACATTTCACCATGTTCCATCACTTCACATCCACACTTATCGTACCACACCCCTCATGTCTAACCCATCCCCTCACAATTTACGAAAACCAGTCATATCTAACCACACTCAAATCGCACCGCACCCCTCCACATCTCACTAGACCCCTCATATCTTAGCACATCATGTCATGTCTTGTCATGATGTGCTCCATCACATCAATCCTATTATACAACACCCTGAACATCACACTCCATGCCCAATCACTGCACTCCCCACCTCATCACAACAAACCACGATATACTACGTCATCCAACACCACATCAGACAATACCCTAGCACGCCACGCAAAGCCCATCACATCAATCAATATCTCAAAGCACCATGAATTTCCCCAGAACTCCACGCCATGCCTGCCAAACCACCCCATGTCACTTCACTCCATTCCCCATCACTGTAGACCACATCAGGCCAAACCTGGAGTTGCATGTCACTACATGCCTAATATCTTCACACTTTCTGTTTCACAGCACTTGTCAAATCACTTCATATCTTGCCCTGTCACACAAACCAGAACTCACCAATCAGTTGGGGGCTGGAATCAGAGCTCAACACCTCAACGGAACCCACCAACCGTAACCAACAAACACTGTACTGCTACTGCTCCAAACAGCCATCAATGCAAAGACACAGTGTAAATGATACGTGTGCTTTAACAATACCACACAGTATAACATGAACTATCACAGGAATTATGATAAGACAGATATATGTTATTCAAATACCTCATAGGACAGATCTACCACAGTACACAGGAACATTTCTTCACAGCAGCAGATCTTAAATATGAGCAACAGAAATCTGGGCGCCTCACAAAAACACTGAATGCCGAGTAGACAGCTATTTGCAACATGATGGTTCCCGCTGGGAAAATCTGGCAACTATAAATTGTAGTCAGTAGAAATCACAGCAGTTTTAATTATTATTATGGTATTTATTGAGCACAGATCTAGCTTCGAGAAGCAATGGAGCGCTTTACAGAGGTATACAACAATACAGATACATAACGGAGCACTTTACAGAGGCATACAACAGGACAGATGCATAACAGAGCGCTTTTCAGAGGTAACAGAACAGATATACAGCGGGTGGTAGGATACAGAGGGGCACAGAGGAGGGGTACAGCAGTCCCAGCTGGCAGGGAGGCGAGGGTCGGGTAGCATCTAGAGCGTCAGGTGACACGAGTGAGGCAACGTGATTGCCTTGATGTTGAGGAGGAGAGACTCCTTGAAGAGGTGGGTCTTGAGTTGTAATATTACGAGGGGAGACTGATGTAATTGCATGAACCTCGATTCCCATTTTCCTCAATAAACAAACAGAACACCCTTGAAATGACACAAGAAATGTTCCTATGCATAGCCAGAAAATATAGTAAACACTGCTTTTTTTATTCCAGAGTGATGTGACCAAATGCTAGTTAACGTCCGAGATATATTAAGCACTTTCTCATAGCTTGTTATTTCCTCCAGAATACATCCATGCCAGCTCTTCACTGTCCCTGGATACTGCCCGTGCCTTGTTTGCATTGTCCACAACCAATTGCCCCATTCCAGTTTCCCATCATCTGCAGAGAAATGGTTTTTAGATCTTTTGTACATGACCTATTGATTCCCAAAATCGGCCTTAAAAAAGCACCTTATTTCGAGGCGGTCTTCAACAGTCAGGATTATGACGTAGAACCTAGAAATGACGATGCTGGTTTTGCATTACCCCCTAGAAAGTTGCAAGATGGTAATTTGACATGTCTGTTTAGTGCTTTTATGGGCATTGCGATGCCACACCACAGCCCCAGGAAGTAACCATGTCAGCTTCAGATTGCTTCCAGGTAATTGTCCCATGGCAGGCTCTTATTGCTCTAAAGGTGTGATCATGGCAATACCTGAAAATGCCTATTGGGTTGTCTGTGACCATATCTAACTTGATATGCTTAAGTGCTTAAAGCTTGACTGATTTGCCAAATAATGTATTTCTGCCGTATGGCATATTGTCGTCTGGACCTCACGGTAGAAATTGGTTGACTTCATTGTGTTACATCGTGGGTATGTGCCGGGTAGGTTGAGAACATGGAGTGCCATTTATGGGGAGTGTAATATTTTGGGTACATTGTCTGAGTATTCATGACAATAATTATTATTTGTAAAAGCAACTTTATTACTCTCATGTGAAGGGTTTTTAAGGTTCATCTCTTCTTCATTTCTGGTTATCACAACCTTTTTTTGCCATTCTGAGTATGTGTAGTATGGCGAGTCAGATGACCTCCAGGTTTTATATTGTGGGAGAGCCAAGCTCCAGCGGTCTGGGCATTCTGGCTGCTACCCAAAGTACCCCATGATGGTGGCAGGAAAGGTACCCTGGAGTGGTGCTTCCCCACAAACTATTCATGAAATGGGTCATAGGCTCTACTTCAGCTCACCCCCTAGAATCTGTCGTTCCATTTCCATCCCCTACTCTTGATCACCACCTTCAGCAGGAATATCATTCTTTCAGTACAATCGTTGTGACCCAGAACAGTAACAACGATATCCTTTTTAAATCCTGTTTTATCTCTAAACTACTTAACAAACTGATCAGTGAACCACATGTGACTACATCCCAAAGACAGAGTGATGCTTCAAGCCAAAGGTCTATGTGTCCTAGGAAACAGACTTCAAGGAAACTGCGCAAGCCACATGTTGTTCAAAAAGCTCTCAGCTCTCCTGTCCAAATCCTGAACTTACCTTGGGGGAAAGCCATGAGGCTTTCCTGGAACAACAGACGAGTGTCCTGTTGCAAAGCATGCCGCGTTACCACGGTTCCATTTCTGTGCAATTCCAGGATGGAGACCATGCCGTATCCCCATGATAAACAATGGATGATTGCATCCTACCTACCAGGTGAATCAAATGGGGTTGCCAGGGCTTTAGACCAATTAGGAAGGGATTGTAACATGCAAAGCTGGATCCCCCCAACCAGTAAAGGGACTAGCCCTTTTGAACAAAATGCTGAAGTAGGTAGAAGGATGGGGCACACAGAAAGAAGGACGAACTAGAGCAGAAAAGGCAGCAGGACATGGACCGATACAGAGTAGTAGGCTATCAGTGCTGGAGAACAGGTAATTGGTAGTTTGGGTACCAGAGAGCCCAGCGTTGAGAAATGGAGAGCCAGGAGAGGCTCTTCAACAGCGACCCTGACCCAGAGAGGAAGCAAGGCAACCAATCAAGTGTGGGGAACTGGAGAACCAGTGGAGGCACTCCACCAGCAACTCTAGTGCAGACAAACACCATGACCACCAGTCACGGGTAGGGAACTGGAAAGCTAGGAGAGACACACCATGAGCAACCCTAGCTTGAGAGAAACGGCAAGAACCATTTGGGTAAATAACCCTTGATTGGGGACAAGTGAGTGCAGAGAGTGTAATAAAGAGGCACACTGTATGGGAAAACAGTAAGAGCTTTATTCGAGGCCCCCGGGGTTGTCGCAGTCAAGAACCAACTGTAGAGGCACTCTGAAATGGAACATACATGCACGAGGTTCTAAGGAGACCCGCGCACGTATTACCATAACATCTCCCCCACATGAGGCAAAAAAAAAAGAGGAAGGGGAGGGGAAAACAGGGAAGGGAAGGGGGGGGAAGGAAGAAAGTGCCAGGTTGGGGAAGGAAAGGACAAATAGGGGATTATAGAGGGAGGGTGGTAAACCGGGGTACATTAGTAATAGACATAGTCGTTGTTGAAATTTTGGATGATATTGCGGTTCCTTCTGGACATTCTTCCAGTGGGGACTCCTTGATGAATGTGGTGAAGTCTATCATTGTCCACATATTCACGGAGGGATTCTCTTAGGGAATGTGAGGTGTGTTGTGATGGTCTGTCAAGACTGTTGTCCTTAGATATGCTGGGTTTGTGGATGTCTTTTGTCACTTTTATGAGATCATCTCCAGACCATCTCTTTCCATCATCCAGGATGACAGACTTCCCATGGCAACTCACAACTCTCTGTGGAGGTCTGAAGATGGATTCACCCTTGAGAGTTTTCTTCGGTTCTTTGACACATAACCAGTCTCCTTCACGAACCAGCATCTCTTTTACTCACTGTCTGGAGTCATATTGTTTTTTGTATTTTGCTTGTTTTTCTCTTACTGTCTTCTGAAGTAGATCCATGTTCACCTTTGCCTCTCCCGTGTATAAGAACATCCACGCCAGTCTAAATCGGCAAGTTGCAACCCTACCTCGCATAAGGGTGAAGGGCTCTTTGTTTGTGGTGGTGGTGTGTGGTTGTTCTATACGCATGCAAAGCCTCTTTGAGGGTTTCTCTCCATGGGAGGTTGTTGGCCGTGGCCAGTTGAACCACGCTCTTCACAAGCCTGTTCATGCGTTCCACAAGTCCGTTGGAAATCGGATGGTACAAAGATGTTGTTATGTGGCTGATGGACCTTTTCTTGAGGAAATCACCAAATTCCATAGACATAAATTGAGACCCGTTGTCCGAGACCAATTCCTTGGGGTCTCCTTCCCTGTTGAAGATCTCTGTCAGGAAGTCCGCAACTTTCTTTGAGGTCACATTGTCCTCAGCTATTCCCCATTCTGTCCATTTTGAGGTGTAATCGACAAGCACTATGATATATATTTTGACTGTTTCGAGGTTCTCGAATGGACCGATGATGTCTATTGCCAGTTTAGACCACACATGTTTGGGAGGGTCAATAGGCTGTAAAGGGGTCTTTCTTAAGATCTTAGACTTGTCACTCATGGCACACGTGGAGCAATTTTTGACCAGTTCTTCTGCTTCTTTCCACATTCCTGGCCACCAATAGTTGTTCCTCAACTTGTTTTTCGTCAAGCTCCTTCCTAGGTGACCTTCATGTGGCAGTTGGAGTGGTTTTTTCCTGAGTTGGGTGGGTGGGATTACTCGATCGCCTCTAAAAATATGCTCATCCTCTATGGATATTTCTTCCTTGAAAGGAATGAAACTTGTTAAAGCCTCTCCCTTTTCTACCCAGTCATTGGCTATTGCTTCCCTGATTTCTAGCTGTTCTGGATCAGTATTGGCACTAATTTTCCATTCATCTCTCGAGATAGCAGTGTTCTGCTCAGGGCGGCGGTGAGCGTTTTTATGGGCTGGGAAGGGAGGCTCACAAAATACCAATAAAAAGGAAAGTGTACGTTTCGCTGATGAAGTGTTGAAACGGTTTGCAATTCGTCCTCCCCCCTCCTCTGACCTGGTAGATGGACAGCTCCTGCTGTCTGGAGCACTGTTGGAGCAGGGCAGGTGTGGATAGTGCGCCGCTCTAAACTCCCAGCGGGGAGGAGCGGCACCCTTCACAGTGGAGTAGTGAAAGGTGGGGGGAAGGATGTCGAGGCCTCTCTTGGGTGTCCACACGGTGTCCACAGCTGACAGGCAGGCCGCTGCGGGCGCTGGCAGCAGGAGTCGGCGGCAGCGAAAGGCGGGGGCTGAGCTAGCAGTCAGGTGGCAGGATACACTCCCGGGGGCCTCGGGGTACGGTGCCTCGTCGCCATATGTAATAAAGAGGCACACTGTATGGGAAAACAGTAAGAGCTTTATTCGAGGCCCCCGGGGTTGTCGCAGTCAAGAACCAACTGTAGAGGCACTCTGAAATGGAACATACATGCACAAGGTTCTAAGGAGACCCGCGCACGTATTACCATAACAGAGAGGCAGTATGCCCCAGTATGTAACACAGAAAATAAAGTTAGATGGGTGTTATATCCCAGTATTGTTATAGCAGAAGACCTTTCCACAGAACCAAAGCAAGGAACCCAATGGACTTCTACTATCTTGGAATAGCAGGACCTTTTAAGCTAGTGTTACAACTTTCCTTTGGCAAGAACTGTCTGAACGTTTCTGTTGTGGCTTAAGGAAAGCCAAGGGGCTGATGAAATCATAAGATTAAGTTTAAGACTTTTATTGACACGATTTGGAATTCTTTTATAGAGATGGTGTCAGGAAAAGGACTTTGACGTTTCAAGCTAGGCAGCTCTTCTTTAATGGCACAGTTGTGCAGGAAAACCTACTCCTCGTCAACATGTTGTTTATCTTATCTCATTTTGTTGTAGAAATTGAATTTTAGTTCTATTTCAACCATTAGAACAGTAAGGCATTTTCTCAGCTTATTTTTTCACTAAAATAATAATAAAAGGTCTCGAATCAAGACCTACTGTCTCCTCACTTTGTCAGATCACATCTGTCACAGTGCTCGGTCGTCATAGTAGGGACTTCTTCCTGGCCAATACCAAGGTCTTTGAATGCCAATGTTGTGTTTCTTTCTCAGCCTTACCCAATTTTGTATTTTTTTTTCCTTCTTGTGAGTCACTCCCGGAGTCAGATACTATAAATACTTCTCATCATTCTCTGATTTAATATTCTTCTCTTTGATGGCTTTTGTCCTTTTGGGAGAAAACTTCCTCTTTTCCTCAATAACAATCAGAACACCCTTAAAATGGCACAATAAATGTTTTCATCAAGAGTTTGCCCTGAAATGTCTCAGACATCGGGGGCACGGAGTTCACCCTGACCGTAACATGATACATTTATGTTTCCACATCAATAATAAAAGTAACTTCCTGCTCTGAAGTAGATTCTTGAGCCAATTGATTTGCCTACCCCTGCTCTTACCTAACCTGCCTCAATATGCATGACAGTGACTGAATTCCTCCAATGTGAAGGAACAGAATTAATCTCAAGAAAAATGGTACATTACCAACCAAGTACAGAACGAACATCGAGAAATGACGTGCTAAAAATAACAAGGGAATTTCTGCAGAGAAAGACACAGCGGCTCTGCCTTTTCTACTATGGTGGCCAAACCTCCGAACAGGGAATATGAACATTATAGGACCACTTATTTTTTTTTATTTTTTATTGTAGTTATTTTGGCTGGGATGAATCTCAACCTTTCAACATAATAAGGAATACGACATAATGATACAGAATATTTAAAATAACAGTCAATCAATGTTAATAAAATCAACATGTCCATACATTTCAAAGAAATAAAAGTATTGTAAATTCAATGTTTTTGTACATTTGTTTCTCTTTAAAACCATTAAATTCAATTTATCTTTCAACTGATTAAAGGGGTATTCAGTTAGTTTCCATCTCACAATTATTCCAATTGAGATGTCACAGAGATTTCTTCTAGCTTTACATTCTTAAGGTAGTTGACAATAGCATATTTGACACCTCTTCTATTGGTATGATATAAAGCTTCCCACAGTTGTTGGTGGGTTAAATTCACATACTCCTCAAAATATATACTTCTTTGTGATGACAATTCATAACAGTCTACAAGTAGGTGCCTTAAGGTGGCGTTTTCCTGCTGGCAAAAACGACAACTTAGCTCTTCCTGGGATATAAGTCTTCGTTTACACAGCAATTCTTTAGTCGGCCAAATATTCAACCTAAAGCGCATGAAGTCAGCACGATGGTGTGGATGCAGCGATTTTAGCAGGTAAGGTGTGAGGGTACCATACCTGTTTAACACAAACTGGTTTTCTTTACATTTTTGATATTGCATACATCGTATTCTGGTTTGTATCCAGTTGTGATCACATCATATTCGTTTTGCTTTATCTGGATTTTCAATTAGCAAAGTTACTGATATATCAGAACCATGCAAGACTTTTTGCGCTTTGGTACGCCATGACTTGGCAAAATCATCAGATGATGTTCGTAGGTAATCTGATATTAATTTCAGAAGACCATTCTTGTTCTCCCCTATTATACATTTACGATACAGAGAACATAGTTTCCATTTGTATAAGGCGTACAAGGAAATCAAACCCAATTCATGTCTGATTATTGGTAGCGATTCCGACAATGGTAGATTTAAAGCTTTTTTTCAATAGTGTCCTTCAATTTGTTGACCAGTATGAATAGGGCTTCCATTTTTTGTTTCCCTGCTGTACAGTATTACGGACGTCAATTTTTGTTTATAATAAAAGATTAGTGGTTCTATCGTAAATGTACAATATTTGGCTGTGAGCTGTTTAGTTTTTATATTTTCTTCATATGGATTGTCCATTGGATGATTGTTGACACACATACCCAAATAGACATAGGAGGCAACTACTCGCAAATTTACATTTTGCAGTTGCCACAGATGATGATTATTTCTCTGCTTGGGATTACAAATTGCATAATTTATATTTTTATAGTATTGATACTGATGCAGTTTTTCTGTGCATATATATCAAGGGCTCCTAACATCACTCTCAATCCCTTGGGAGTTTTAGAAATTAGAATCATATCATCTGCGCAAAGGAGCCAATTTACTGAGGCTCCTTTGAGTCTGGGCGCATCAGTTGTTAGGCCTTCAAAGATGAAGCCTATGTCTGCAATGAAGAAATTAAATAATGCAGAAGCCAATAGGCATCCTGGTTTTAGCCCTCGCTTCGTCTCAATGGAGGTAGAAAGTTGGCGCCATCACTACCCAGGCGGACCTGGATACTTGTGTCTGTGTGTAATTCAATGAGCCATTTTAAGATAAATCACGGACATCCTCGATCTAGTAATTTCTTGTAGACTAGCTCCCTGGGAACTGAATCAAATGCAGTGTGGAAGTCTATAAAGGAAATGTAAATTGGCTGCTTTCGTTGTTTCTCATGTTGTATGATGGCATTTTGTTGTAATTAAATTGATGTCTGTACCCAGGCCTGGGAGGAATCCTGTCTGAAACCGATCTCTCAAGTTCGTGTTATTAAGCCATTTGTTGAATTCATTTAGAACTAGACAGGCAAAAATCTTGCCTGGGCAATTAAGGAGCACTATGGGCCTGTATGCTTTTGGATCTGCTCTAATCCCTTTCTTAAAGATAAGAAGAATAATGGACTTCTTCCAGGAGGGTGGTATTTTGCCTGTTTTCATTATGTTCTTGTAGATTTGATGTAGAATTGAAGCCCAGGTGTGTGGATTTTATTTCGCCATACAATTATGTAGGCCATTTGGTCCAGTAGCTTGTGAACGACTGAGCTTAGAAATGCAGTGTAATATGTCATCTACATCAAAAGCAAAGCTGTGATCAAACTTTATGGAATTGGTTTTGACTTCAATGCCAGGAAAAGGTGTCTGGTAGACATTGCTAAAATAAGCACTCCATGCCTCTTGCGTTATGGGATTAATTTGGGCCGAAATTTGGGTTTTATGTAAAGCTTCATTTAGGAGGGCCCATATGCCACCTGAAGATTTAGATATGATTTGTTCCATCATTTGTTCCCCATCCTTTTGATATTGAATCGCCCTTCTCCCCCATAGGCAATTTTTATATGCTGATTTAAGATGATTTGTTTGGGAAATTCTCATTGATGTTGATTCATATTTCAATCTTCGTATCTGTTGTCTAAGCAGGGCTTTTTTTCCCTTTAATTCAGGGTCAAAAGCATGAAGAGGCCTATGTCTGCGCTGTCGATCAGTAGACTTATCCTGCATAAATATTTGCATTGATCGCACATAACATCCGGGCTCATGCTCATTTGATCCTTGAAAAGTATTTATAAGAGTGTGTTTGAATTGTGCTAGATTGGCTTTAGTCCATCTTACGTGATTACCAGCGTTATTTACAATGATGTTGGTCATGTGATTGTTTTTCAATTTGGCCTGTGGTGTACCATGCCAGGACCAAGTGAGACATAGCTGATTATGATCACTTAAATTAGATGTTTTAATGACCAATGATTTAGCCATGTTCAGAAACTGCATGTCCGAAAAGATATAATCCAGGTGGGCCGTTGATGTTCTCTATGGCACGTAAAGCGTGGTGGTATATCCCCAGGAATGGGCCCATTCAACATGACAAAGTTCCTTTCCGACATCAAAGTGTTCCATTGTAGTTCATCCACTGTGAACTTGAAGGTATCCTGAGTCAACAAATGTAGGTTCAGGTCCCCCATGATAAGAGTGTGGTTTATAGTAGTGTCTAGCACTAAATTATCAAGGATAGAACTTAGGTATTCAAAAAAGATGTCTGAAGCTAAATGTTGTTTCCCCCAGTAGATGTTAATGATTACAATGCTTAGATGGTTCCTCTGCAATTTAACTACCTGAATACAGGGGGAGGGAGCCCTATAGACTTGACTTTTACATTTTTGGGATTTTCTGATGGCTCTGAGTAAACCTGCGATCGGTTGGCCACTTACCCTGTTAATAGCTGGTCCTGTTAATATGGTATATGTATCCCATACTGGAGCAACTGTGAGCCATGTTTCCTGGAACACGATGATGTAATAATTGGTCAGGTCGTCACATTTTGAATTGATAAAATATCTATGGCTTCTCATGTTCCATGAAATTAGACTCACATTTTTGCTGTCTGACAGTTGGTATGATCTTCTCCCATGTGCTTGATTTTGCCATTGATCATGGGGCCTTGAAGCCTGAAGTGTAACCTGTTGGTCTACTGTCATGTTGTCGTAGATCTTAGGCTTTAGAGATAATTGCACAGGTTCATTCTCATTATTCTGTGCCAAGTCTTGATTCAGGATAAAGCCTAGATTGAACAAAGTGCTTCTCGCCTGCTATAGGGTGTTTAGTATTACACCTGATCGAATATTGAGCGTAGCTTCCGTCAGGTCTCTATGATCTGTAAATTTGACCAGATTGATATCTGTGGAGGTGAGATCTTCTAAGGCCGGTATTTCTGCACAGATATTTAATATACGCACTTGGTTAAGATCATATTTTGTAAAAGGATGGTCTCTGCATTTTAGCAGTAGTCGATGATTTCTGTATTGATGCCAACTATTATCTGGAGGTGTGGTGGTGGTTCCCACTGGTTGACTAGAAGGCCGGAATTGCATGTTTTTGTCTGTGGAGACTCTATTCTTGGATGTGTCCACAGAAGACGGACCTATATATGACCATTTCTGGCTGGTAACGGGCCCTTTTAACAGCGAGCCAAAATTTGAAATTATCGTTGGCGATATTTGCTTGTTACATATGTTTTGTGAAGGACCCTGGGTTTGGGAAATATAGAGCGCAATCAATGCTCTTATCTCTTCTCGGAATTCTTGCATTGTTGGACCGGCTGATGTAATTTTATCAGCAAGGTTCGTTTCAACAGCTGGTTCTGTATTATGCTGCACTTCGATGTCCTTGGAAGACTCTATGCTGGATGCCAGTGCCACCAGGTCATTTAATGGTTTATAACTTACTGGGTTGAAACTGGCATCCTTTTTTTTTATTTACAGATTTGTTATTTGTTGCCTGCGCCATCAACTTTGTCTTCATTGGGGTTGATAAAAACGTTATGAATCGCCTTGTTCTAGTTCTTGATTCGTCTGTATGCAGCTTTCTGGCCGGTTTCATGTTTCTTTTTTCCTCTATTAGAGCAGATCTTTTAATTTTCTGTTGCATAGTTGTGCTTTTAGTGAACATATCAAAGGAGCTACATGGTGTTATTGACGGCAGCGTGCTGGAATTAATACTTGCATCCGCACCTGGTGCATGTGTTATATTTTTTATTTCATCCGCTGTCAACTCCATGGATTTGCTACTATTCGATTGCCTGTCGCTGTCTCCCATAAATTGTACGGGGATGGGATTAGTGGCTGCGGGTAAAAAATTCTTTGAGACATCAATTTTATGCGAGCTTCCATTACTATCTCAGAATTATTCTGGTCTTTCCTCATTTTCCTGACTATCTGTTAGCAACTTCTTCACCTCCTGTGTCAACACAACAGGTAAATATTGATTGTTTAATTTATGGTGAGCGCCCATCATTTTGGTCTCTTTTAATATTTGTGTCAGCAGAATTGTTTGCTTGTTCATTTTCTGTTCCAGTGTTTCATATAATCTGGCTAAAGTTAGAAGGGCTGTATTCATAGCGCTTAGCGTGTTGTTCAACGCAGGCACTTCCGGAAAAGAAAATAGATTTAGTTGTTGATCGCGAATAACATATTGGCATTCCTCGGCCAGCTCATTAAATCGAGAACATTGTGGTTTCGGCGCTATATAAGATAGTGAGCTGCTTGCAGAATGATTGGAGGTTTTATCAAACATAATTGGAGATTTCGACAGTTCCATTACATTCTCTTGGCACACAGCTCCATCGTGCATTGCCTTATTCAATATGTTATTTATTGAGGTACAATTGTCATTTTCCTCATTTAATTGAATTAGATCCCCAGTGTTAGAGCAAATATACATTATTTCCTGAGAATCAGGACATGTGTTGTTAAGTGGGCTCATAAATTCTAGAGCATCATCGTCTATTTCCCTGGCTATTGTCAGCGCATCATAGGCTTCACAAAGCTTGTGTTGGGCTAACACTGTACATGTTGGAGGAGCCTTTTGAGGGGAATTATGTTGACATATGTCAACAAGCGATATGGTGTTCAATGTTTTCGGTTGCGTGGGCTGAAGCTCGCCTGTTATGCAGGTGGATTCTAGTGTAGAGTCAGTTATTGCACAAGGCAATTGCGGATTGTGCTCGATTCGGTGGAGCTCTTGCTGGACCACTCTAATCTCTTTACTATCAAGGGGTGAGGACAGAGCGTCAGCATTAACCGTGATGGCTTGCGGCACTGTTTGAATTGGGGCCTTCATTTTGTGTTTAAGGTCAGTCAAACAAAAGGAGCGAATGAAGGATAAGGAACACTGAGATTTTTGTAAACTATGCGTTCTGATAGCAGATGTCAACTGAGTTTTCTTTGCTTGTGAAACCATTGTGTTTGTCGCTTCACCGATTGCTTGCAGCAAGGGCATGCACGACTTTAACGAGTAAGTGTTCGTGGACATGGATAACACTGGCCACACTAATATAAAATAAAATTGAGATTCACAGTCTTACCACGTTAAATCGGTGCCTCCACCTCCCGCTCTCCAGCTAGACAAGCAGACAGCAAAAACACTTGCAAAAGCACTTGACAAATGCGCGAGCACAATTCTTTTGAATAGAATGCTGGGATTGGAGGCAGGGCATGCACTGCAGGTGAACAAGGAAAGAAGGAAAAGAAGGTAAGAAAGTGTACAGTAAGGCCTGGCTTTCACGTAACATCCAGAATCGACTCGAGCATTAGTCTATACCGCTCCAATCCAGTGAGAATGGGTATGTTTCCAGCGGCGCTGCGTGGATTCAGGCAGCCGGACAGCAAAAACACTTGCAAAAGCAGATGACAAATGCGCGCGAGCACAATTCTTTTGAATAGAATGCTGGGAGTGGAGGCTGGGTATGCACTCTCCAATCCAGTGAGAATGGGTATATTTCCAGCGGCGTTGCGTGGATTCAGGCAGCCAGACAGCAAAAACACTTGCAAAAGCACTTGACAAATGCGCGCCACTTGAAAATTGGAAACAATGTACAAACCTGGCCTTTCAATGCATAATCAATGGAAATTATCCAACCCTGAACAGCAGCGGAACAAGATCTCTCAGTCGTGCAACTCCCGCACGTCTTGAGGGAACTCAAAATTAAAAGTGCCCACTTCCAAACCAACTCAGGGCACTCGGGGGAAAAGATACAATACCTCTGATCATTGCTAGAAGTCTAAGGAAACACCTCGTCCTTTTTTTAATCAAAACTGCACCACAGGACAAGTATAACTCTTCTATATATCACCATCAAATTGTATGGATTGATTGGAAATCAATAAACGTGTTAATAAATATACAACTTTAAAGTAAATTACACCCAATAGAACACTATTAAAATCTGCAAATATATAAAAATAGGAACAGCCAAATCAATGAAAAAAAGGAATACAAATATACCTTAGTTACATCAGATTTAGTTAAGGAAAATAGCAACCTTAGTTGCACAATTAATCTGATACATATATTTCACACATACAATTAGAGACAGCCACAATCCTTCTCATGTTAGGTGGTTTCGGCAGGGCAATCAAACACCTCTGGGTCTGATGCTCCCATCTAACGTGCTCTATGAGTCCATAACCTGGATAGAAAGGTGCCCCTTACCCTTGGGGTCACTGGCTGTACGTAAATGCCACATTCCGGATCTGGCAGACCTAACTCCAGATTCCACAAGCAGGGGTATAACAAATGTACTCCTCAGTCTACTATAAAAGATGCAGACAAAGAGAAAATGTAGCATTGTTTTCCTTTTCACCCTCGAACAGACATTCCTGTTGATCCATTGCACTTCCGTAAAACCTGATAGTTACATGGAGCTCGGCAAACCATAGTTTGGTAAACAGGTGATGTATAAAAGGATTCAGGAAGAAATCGAGATATGGCTCAAGGACCAAGACCAGTTTATACTGAAAGTACTGAATGGCTACTGAGCTCTGGGCTACGTGTGGCAATAATTGCTCATCCCAGCCCCACAAGCATTTCAACTTCCAATATTTGTCAATATTTTTCAAACAAAGAAGTTTAATGCACCAAAACGAGACAGCTGAAGGAGGAGTAAGAGAGTTTTCTTTCAGGAATGTTTTCCCGAAAGATTGTTCCGCCTTCTTTCCTCTATGATATCAGTCCATTCTCTGACTTACTGTTTTTATTATTTTTATTTTCTTTTAGGAGGCTATTTGTAGGCTAAACACATTTCCCTGTTGGCTTTGGACAATGAATGTCCAATATGGACTGGACTGCGCTTGTCCACAAAACTGCTGACTATGACCCCTTTTGTCTTCCGAGATGACTAAACAAGGCCTTTGAACTAAAGCCAGTGGATCACAGGGGCACAGACCGGATTGAACAATGAACCATTCACCAAGACAGGATATCATCATTGGGGTGGAGCCCCTGTGCCCCTCGCCTAAGGCAACGAGACCGGAAGCATATCGAAACAGCTACTGTCCACTGGAAATCCAATTGCCACATGTCATTCTCGGACTTGGGTAGTGAAGACGGACTAACATTTTTATGAATATACCCTTTATTAAAGATGGGAGGCGGGAATAGGATGCTGAAAAGGCCTTGCTTAAACCATCTTGATGGATCTATGGTCGTCTAAACAGTGGTGTATAAAGGGATTCTGTAAGATGGGTCTGGTTAGTCAGGAGGCAACGGGTTAGCAGATAGAATTATGTCTATTTTGCAAGCAAACAAATAAATTGCCTTTTGTTTTTACCATCACCAAAAATCAGAATACAAGTCTGATTATTCCAACAGCTGGTTTAAACATGCCACACGACAGCTACGGGAAACTGAAGATGGCTTTTGGAGGCAGAGCCTAATCATCTTCCCCTCATTGGTCTAGAGCAGGGTTTTGCAATTTGTGGTTCTCCAGATGTTCTAGACTGCAACTCCTGTCAACACTAGCAAGCAGAATCAATGGCAAGCGATCACGAAGCCACAGTCCAAAGCATCTGCAGAAATGCTGGTTGCAGGCCACTAGTCTAGAGGAAAAGGATCAGGAACTGTGGTGGGTAGGCTATAAAATAAAACTCCAAAACTACTGCTATGTAGGGGTAAAACGGCCTGGTATGAGTGAGATTGTCAGTTTACCATAATGTTTTTAGAATGGAACTCAAGCATGAAAAGTATTTTTAAGAGGATTTATTACCCTTTCAGCATAAATAATCCAAGCCAACTAAAAGGTGAAAAAGAAAGTCTTTGTAAATTCTTTTAAAGGGGTAGTTCGGTCAGAAATGTGATTGGCCCAATCAATCGGGCATGTATTTTAGAGCATACATCAATCATTCTTAAAAACAATTCCAATGCAATTTACCTGAGATTTTCTCACTTCATCACATGCGGAAACGACAGGTCGGTACCGCCATTTTATGCTAATCTTATCCGTTGATCCATCGCCCTAAATTCAAGTGCCCTTGCAGCACTAATCCACGTCTTGTTGCCCCCAGTGGCCTCCCTGCTCACTGTGCTCAGAGAGGTGCAGCTTCACCTCACTTATGAGGCCCAACAAGGCTGAAAAACGTATTTGGGGTTGCTGTTTGCACTCTTGTTCAGAGAGGAATTGCCATAGCATTTCGGTGCTGGACTGCCCATGTGGGCGGGACAAAGACTGATATGCAAATGAATATTTCCCATCTGTGAAAGGCATAGCTCTCAACCATTTGTGTCGCAAAGGCGGGTGAAAACACCTGATTTTAATTTTGGCGGGTGAGAGGCCCATTGAAACAAATGGGGGCGTGCTGGAGGCTTGGCGGGTGAGTCAGCTGTTTACAAGGCGGGTGACACCCGCCAAAACCGTGTGAGTTGAGAGCTATGGAAAGGTACAGTGAGCAAAAAGCGTGTGTTGCAAACTCTCATCTCAGAACAGGTTATCATGCCATGTTCTTTCTGGAGAGGAGCGCCTGCTACCTTTTTTTGTAATATAATATAAAGAGATGGCACGGACAGACCAGGAATGGAGTGGAGGAGGGGTGATATTGCACCAGGCTGGATGGACTGTTGCAGTCAGGGACAACATGTGCAATGAGAAACAATAACAAGATTTTTTTTTTACAAAACACTAAAATTACAGCATGCCTGGAATGAGTGCAGTTTTGAAAGGCTTACTGACTTCAGTGTATATCTATTCCAGCAATAAAATTGATTTCTGCATTGATGCATGCGCACCTGGTTGTCCTCCATATGTGGGCCTCGATAGTAAGATGTAAATGTGCAAAGGCCACAGGTGCATGTTCATAGTGCACATTGGCAAGACATATTCCTTCTTTCATTATTTCAATGTTGGCTAGCACTGTGGCACATAATCCTTTGGTCTATTGCTATCTGCAGCCACTTATCACGATTCCTACTTTCTAGCCAGGATAAACTTCATTTATTTAATTTATTTATTGGTTATTTGTAAAGCGCCTATACAAGAAATGGTGTTTCAAGGCACCACAAGACAAAAAAAGGGGGAGGGATGGAGGGAAGAAAAAAAACCAATAACACCCTACGTCTTGTGTCATTCGGATCATGCAGGAGCAGTAACAAGAAGTGCAGAGGGAGGGAGTGGGAAGAGGGGAGGTGTAGCTCAGACAGAAGGGTAGATGCTAGGGTGGGAGTGAGGTGCAGGGCAAGAGGAGATATGCAAGTGCAGGGGGGTGGAGGAGGGGAAGAAGAGGGCCAATGGGGCAAGTCAAGTGCTAAGGGGAGGCCAAGTGGGCAAGTGCAGGAGAATCAGGGAGTGAGGACCACATGCGAAGTATGAGGATGTGGTGGACGAGGCTCGGTAAGGATACACACCTGGCCAGCTTGTCAGGGGAAAGGGGCTCGTAAGGGTAAGCGCAGGTTGTGGGGGGGGAGAATGAAGACTGGATGCTGAAGTATACTGGGCAAGAAGGGCCTGGTACTGGGGTACACTGGGTGAGGAGGGTCTAGTGCCCTGTGTTGCTCAGAAGGGACCAGGCAGCCAGTCAATGTGACAGAGGGGGGCATTAGCAGGGGGGGGAATGAAGAAGAGAAAAGTTGGGTCTTGAGAATCTTCCGGAACTTAAGGAGATCAGGCAGAAGCCTGATAGGGGCAGGGAGGCCATTACAGAGGGATTCTCCTGCTGAGAATATAAATCTAAACCCTTGTGTGTTCTATCCCTAGGTATCGCGAATTGATATGATATGATAGATTATTTATAACGCACATAATACCCGGAGGTTTCTAAGCGCGGACACGGGGATCGAACCTGTGCTCCTCCATGTTGTCTTGTTTCCAAGGCGAGCATGTTGCCGCTGAGCTATCCTCCCGAGATGATTTCTCTGCTTATCTAGGGTGAGGGGAGAGTGTAAGAGAACTTGCCCTACCACTAATATTCACAACACTTCCAATGGCTATTTAGGCTTTGTTAAAAGGCACATGTCATGAGCATGGCATGTGTCGTCTGCTTTGCAAATGAATGTACTATATTTTTATTTGTATTCTTTGTTTAGCAGATGTTTTTAAAACAAATAACTTAAAAGTACTGTCAGTCTGTGTTTGATATTTGTAGAGACACAGAACTGAAAGTACATATTGTCAGGAGTTTTCCAAACAGAATTGTTGTTTTTAAACAACCCCACGCACTACACAAGAAGAGTTAATTCTTGCGAATCTCGATGTGATGTGTTTTGTGAACTTCAATTCACATCCCCTCCTGCAATTCTTGGAGGGATCTACTTGCGACCCTTTACCTTCTCAATGGTCGATCTCTTGGATGTCAGGTCAGACCAGGCCTACCAGTTTCAGTGGACTAGTGTGAATAAACCACTGGCTTCAGTACCACCTACAGCAGATCTATATGTGCTGTTTTGTGTTCACTTGCAGCAATATATGCATTATTCTTAATGTGCCCCACCCTCCTCTTCTCGATCCTAATTTATTCGATCCATGTGAGAGGGTCAGGTATAATTTTCGTCATCCAGGATGCCTCAGTTATAGGCATTCCATGTTACCTTGCGGTATGCATCACAGAGGTTATCTGTCTCATCCAGGACGGTCTACAACTCAGGGCAAGATAGACTAGGGTTACACTTGTTGGTAATGGAAAAAGCAAATGATGAATGAATAAGTACTGACCTGAGACTTTGTTGCGTAACAATACGATGATGGGAGTCTCTAGGTCTGAGACCCAGAACAGTCCAAGACATGTACGTGTTTTGGAGGAAATAAATCTGCCACACACTCTCTGCTTGGAATAGTGCCTGATCTGCAGAGAATTGCTGCTAGATGACAGAAGGTCTCTAGGAGGGAGGTATTTAGGGAAAGATGTAGCGGGATCCTTGGCCCCAGAAGGTCTTATGGATGATGCAGAGGGTCTTGAACTCGATCCTCACAGCCACCGGGAGCCAGTGGAGAGATGTTTGCGCTTGAGAGATGCGATCCCTGGGTTTGAGGCGAAGGATAAGTCTTGCAGCCCTATTCTGGATTAGTTGAAGGGGGTGAATGGAGAATTTAGGCAGATTGAGGAAGAGGCTTTTCCAGTAGTCCAGCCTGGACCAGCGCTCTGGAGACATTGAGTTTCCGTATGTCTGCTGCTCCAGTTTTCTTCTTAGATTTTTCAACTATTGTGAGTTAATTACAAACAGGGCTCAAAATTAGGATTGGATAAACTGGAATTACAAGCAGTGTGGTCACCAGTAGCTAACACTATGGAATAAGGAGCTATTTTATAGCGTTATATTAGTTGGTCTGGGGGAGTCAAATGTAACTCCTGGTGACTGTTGGTTTTAAGCTCACCAGTCTCTTCTACATTTGATTTGAGTCACATCCTTGAAATAATCAGACTGACATTTATTGTTCTAAAATAAATCAATTATATTGATGGAAATACACAAATCAGAGAAAAAATGAAATGTTATGGCCTAGTGACATTACTTCACAAACAGTGATTAATTAAAGATAAATTATTTAACAATTACGTCTCAAGTGACATACCACTCCATTTATTGTACAATGAAAACAGTTTCCAAACACTGTACAAAGGGTTGTTGTTGACTTTGTTAAACATTGTGAAGAGAGCCACACATCATTTGAATCTTGAAGTCAACCTTTCAACAAGTTCAAGTTTAGGAGGGAAACCCACTTTTGCGATGTTCTGTGGCATAGACTGGGCCCTGGAAAGTTTTTTTGAGATATTCTATGCGTTTGCATGGCCAGCACATTCAATGTTAGATCTTTCACAAATTCAAAATCCTTCTGCTGGAAGATTGGCTTTGCCACTGTGACAAACCTGAAGGTGTCTCACCCGCTAGTCCCCGGGAATGTATCAACCAGGTGGCCAGGACACGGCCATCGCTTTTGGATCCAGTTCCTGGGGATGGACCAGTGCGGGAGGAGCACCTGTGTGAGGAGTCTTCTGGGAGTGGAATTGGGACACTGGATGGCGAGACGTGGTATCCCCTCCCCTGTAAAACCTTTACCCCATCCCACCAGGTAGGATATTTAGGAACTCAACCCCTCCCCACTTCACAACCCAAACACGTTCTCACAGACAGCTCGCTATGAGAGAAAACAGACTACCACCTGAGCCATATACCTGACATGCCCAAAGACAATGATCAGGCAGTGTCAGGCAATTACTGACCATCACACACACATGACTTCCATTACCCCACACGGATAAAACACAAAGCACGAGAGCACACTCTGAGCAAGGCAAAGCACACAAGGAAGCAGCAGTTCCAAATGGCAGTTTAACACAAGGAGAAAGATGACAAAACAGAAGGGGATCGCAAGGAGGGAACCACCCTTGACCTTCTCGACAAAGAACCGTTACTTTCATGAACCCTCGAGAACAGAAAGCATAAGGCCAGAAAACCAGGCTGAAGAATCCTGCATTGTTTGTCGGAGGTACTCGGGACCCTCTTGTGTCAATAATCAAGGTGGGGAGAATCGCTTGCTGCCGTGGTACTGTCTTTGGGTCCTACAACAAAGCAGTAACAAAGCAGCGCCAGTGAACTCAACACAGCCAGTGAGTTGGGGAGACTGATACCAGACCGGTCTGTGTTGAAGCCAAGGTTGAAAGCAAGTACATTGTATGGTGAGCGCTGAAGCGAACAGTGTATGAAACTTCTGTGATAACCAACGCGAGTAAAATTGAACAACAGATGAGTGATTGAACTTTGAAAGCAAGATACAATACCCTTGACAGAGTGGTCCAGCACTGTGTGTGTGTCCATTCGAAGGTCTCTGTAAGGTATCCAACTAACAGTTGAGAAAGGTGAAAGATTGGCAAAGAACTATGCATCGAAGTGTTCCTGCGACGGGTCAAGAAAAATCCTGTGCACAATCGAAAGTCTTTGATGTTGATACTGCCAAGCAAGTTGATAACAAAATAGAGAAAGTTGGTCCAATCCTGAATGAGGAAGATCAATTGAATAAGTTGACAAAATAGAGAAAGTTGGTCCAATCCTGAATGAGGAAGATCAATTGAATAAGTTGACAAAATAGAGAAAGTTGGTCTGAGCCCGAATGAGGGAGATCAATTGAAAGCTTTTGGGATAAAGCAAGTTTGTGTTAAAGTGAATTTAAATTGGTCTGAGCCCGGCAGAGGGAGACTTATTGAACTTTGTGTTGAAACTGATCTGAGCCCGGCTTAGGGGGATCCGGGGCGAATCATGATTCACCCGAGAAATTGGATATGCAGGAATCCGACAAGCATTGTGGTAAAGGGGATCTGAGCCTGGCTGATGGGGATCCGAGGTGAATAGTAAATCAGCTGAGAAATTGAGTATGTGTCTGTTACGCTCACCTGGTAGCCACGGGGATGCCACCCAGCTTTGGGGACTCTGGTGCCCTTCTCAGCTGCTCCCCGGTATAATCAGTGGGGAAGTTCTGCCTGGAAAACAGGTGGACAATGTTCAAGACTGGGCAACTGGGGTAAAAGCCTCCCAACACCCCGTATGCCCGCAGACCCTCCCCAGACCTTTCCTCACCTTGTTATGGGTTTTGGCGTGCTCTCTGTCCTGCCTTCTTGGCAGGGGCGCGTTGTCCTTTGTGGGCAAGTGTGATCTAGTTAATTCACTGATGCTGCCCTTTAGAGTCTTTCAGGTAGGTTTTATTACTGTTATATTGTAAGCCTTTCTTGAATTCAATAATGTCTTTTCTCTCTCCTTAGGTGTGCGGAGCTTCGCTGTAGAACGTTGGCTGAATTTGGACTCACCGGCAGGTGATGGTGTTTCGAGAGCGCCTTGATGCGGTAAGTAGGCGCTATGCGCAGCGCTATGATGCCTTGCCTTTGCTAACCTGTTGTCTTTTGTTCCCGTAGGTTGCGGTGCTCACCCGGGGCAAGAAGTCCCAAGGCGGTGCTGGTCGATGGGAGACTTGAGAGGTAAGCTGCCGGCACAATTGTAAATGTCTAATGTCTTGTTTCTCTCCTTTTGCAGATCCGACGGTCCGGGAGGCTCACTGTTTCTTGGATGCTGTTTGCAGGAGCAGAGGGCAGCTAGCGGTGGAATCACAGGTAAGCTGCTGCTAATAATGATGTCCCTTTTGTTTTTCAGGTGCTGTTCTTCCGAGGTTCGCAGATGCTGCTGAACACGATGAGTGTCATGTTGCAGGATTGCAAAGTGACACGAAGTGTGTTCTCCAAGTCGGGTGTGGTTTAAATAGCATCAAGAAAGTAGTCCAGGTAAAATAGTCCCTAGGCTACCACACCCAAAACACTATACCGCATAGCTTGGTTCCAAGGAGTCAAGCTATGTGGATGTCTCCATGTTGACTGGCATTGAAATAAAGTAGTTCCCAAGCACAAGTCTTCATTAAGTATGAGCCTGGCGCCAAAGGCGCCAGGAGTGGCCCCAAGAGGGCCTAGGCAAAGGATGCCTAAGCTTGTTGGGGGCCCGATCCGAGACCCCTCCTGGCCCATGGGCCTGCCGGGGGGGTTTCAGGAAGTGGGTCGTGACAGCACTCCCCCACAAGGCCCCTCTCAAGGTGTTCCTTCTGTCCGGCCCTGGTTTAGTTGGAAAGTTGCGATGATATGTTCTGATCAGACGTGGTGCATGAATGTTTCACAGGGTTCCCAGGATCTGTCTTGGGGTCCAAATCCTTTCCAATCGCCTAGGTAGTATAACCTTCCCCTCGAATACTTGGAATCCAAGATGCTTCTGACTTCGAATTCTTGTTCTCTGTCAATAAGTATGGGTTTTGGTGGTGTCCCAATCCGTGTACCGGGCTGCATCCGTTTTAATAGGGACACATTAAATACTGGGTGAATCTGTAGGTTAGGTGGTAAATCCAGTTTGACGACCGCTGGATTGATAATTGCCTTGATGGTGTAAGGTCCTAAGTATCTGAGTTGAAAAGTCTGGGTTCCCTTGATGGGTACAAACTTGGCAGCCAGCCAAACCTTGTCTCCTACCTGATAGTCTGGGGCCTTTTTCCGGTGTTGGTCGGCAAATTGCTTTTGTTTTTCTTTGGTGAAAATAAGATGTTCTTTGGCCTTTTTGAAAGCCTGAGTGATGTGGGTGTGAAGAGTTTTTACTGCTGGCATTTCCAAATTTGTTGGGACATCTAGTTCTGAGGTACGTGGGTGTCTACCATAAAGGGTATAAAAGGGTGTTTGTCCGGTACTGGAGTGCAAGGAGTTGTTATATGCGTACTCGGCTATCCATAACAAATCTTTCCAGTCTCTTAGTTCATGGTGTAACATGCACCGTAGGTATTGTTCGAGGATCTGGTTGGTCCTCTTCGTATGATCGTCCGTTTGGGGGTGATGGCTAGCTGATAGCCTGACGTCAATTTGTGCCATTGCACAACATTTTCTCCAGAAGTTGGAGATGAACTGGCTAACTCGATCGTAGATCAGGACTGATGGGAAGCCATGTAGTTTTACAATACCATCCAGGAACACTTTGGCTAGAGTGGGTGTGTCAGGGGTGCCTTTGAGTGGAAAAAAGTGTGCCATCTTTGAGAACAAGTCCACGACTACCAGGATGGTGTTAAACCCTTGACTGGGAGGTAGGTCAGTGATGAAGTCGAGAGAAAGAGTGTGCCAGGGAGTGGGAGGAATGTCTAAAGGTTGCCGAAGATCGGATGGTTTTTGTTTTTGTGATTTGTTTTGCGCACAGACTCCGCAGGACTGAACGGATTGGATGACATCCTTACGCAAGGCAGGCCACCAGAAGTTCTGTTTTACCTTGGCTAGAGTCTTGGTGATTCCTGGGTGCGCTTCAATCAGGGAATCATGATAACTAGCAACAATTTGTTTTTGTAAGTCTTTGGTGGGTACATACAACCGATCCTTAAAAAAGGGTAAGTGATCTTGAATGGAATATTGTTCTCCTTGCACTTGCCATGCGAGGAAGGCATCTGGGTTCATGGTTCGTTGAATCTTATCTCTCAGTTCAACTTGGGGTAAGGCCATAGAGAGGCCCAAGAGCTTGTCTTCTGGTATGATGGACACTGGATCTGGGGGCGTATATACCAAGTCATCAGTGCCTGTACGAGAGAGTGCGTCAGCTTTTCCATTCTTGACCCCTGGTCGAAAAGTGATGACATAGTCGTATTCAGCGAAGAAAAGGGCCCACCGCAATTGGTGTGAAGACTGGGCTTTAGCTGTCTTAAAGTATTGCAGGTTTCGGTGGTCTGTGATAACTGTAATGGTGTGTCTGCCCCCCAGAAGGTAGTGCCGCCAGGCCTTAAAGATGGATTTGATCGCCAAGAGTTCTTTGTCCGTGATGGCATAATTCATCTCCGGGGGAGAACATTTCGACCAAAAGGCCACTGGATGTAGCTGGCCTGTTACTGGATCTCTTTGCGAGAGGACAGCTCCCAACGCTATGCTGGAAGCGTCTGTTTCCACGATAGAAGGAAGATCGGGGCGAGGATGTCGCTGGATTGGCGCGGAGGTGAACCTTCTCTTGAGTTCCTGAAAAGCCTTCTCTGCTTCTTCGGTCCAGGCAAATTTCTTGTTATTTTTTCTTAGCAATATGGTGATCGGGTGTACGACCTGTGAGAAGACTGGTATGAACCGGCGATAGAAGTTTGCAAAGCCCAACATGCTCTGTACCCCTTTTACTTACGTTGGTGATGGCCATTTCAAAACGGCATCCACTTTATGCAGGTCCATTCTAATGCCTCCTGGAGTAAGAATAAAACCTAGAAACTCAACTTCGGTGACTTGAAAAAAAACACTTCTCCAGCTTTGCATATAAACGATGTTCCCGGAGCTTGGAGAGGACTGGACGGACGTGCTTGATGTGATCCTGTTTTGAAGTTGAGTACACTAAGATATCATCTATGTACACTGAGGCACATACATCAATTAACTCTCTCAAAACCTCATTCATAAAATACTGAAACACTGCAGGAGCGTTGCATAAGCCAAAGGGCATGACTTGATATTCGAACAAACCCTATTTGGTGTGGAAAGCAGTTTTCCATTCATCTCTGCTTCTGACCCGCACCAGGTGGTATGCTCCTCGAAGGTCAGTTTGGTGGAAATTTGGGCATCTTTGACCTGGTCCAGCATTTCTGGGATGAGCGGCAAGGGGTAACAGTTCTTTACAGTGATCTGGTTTAATGTGCAGTAGTCAATACAGGTTCTTAGGTCCCCTTCTTTTTTCGGAACGAAGAACAAAGGACTAGCTGCAGGGGACTTGGATGGGCGGATTAATCCATTTGCGAGGTACTGGTCTAAATAAGCCTTCAGATGAAGGTTTTCCGGTTCTGTGAGAGCATAGATTCTGCCGCAAGGAACCTGAGCACCGGGAACAAGGTTGATCTGGCAGTCATAGGGCCTGTGCAGCGGCAGCGTGTTTGCTTGGTCCTTCTGGAATACATCCTGGAAATCTTGGTATTCCTCAGGCAAGGTACTATCCACTCCCAAAGTTGCCACTTCAGGAGATACTGAAAACAGGTTTCTGTTCTTGGTAATAACAGGCTGGAGAGCAGTTGCTGGGAAAGATTAATTTTCTTGCCCGCCAGTCAATCAAAGGGTTGTGGGCAACTAACCATGGCATCCCCAGTATGAGCCAGAATTGAGGTTCCTTGATGAGATCAAACAAAATAAGTTTGCGAAATCCATCCTGGCACAGCAAGGTTATCTCGGCTGTGCGCTGGGTTACGGGTCCGGAAGCGATTTCTGTCCCATCCACCGTGGTTATCTTGTCTGTAGTCGGCTTGGAACACATGGGAAGCCCCATCTCTGCAGCTAGGTCCTGATCTATATAATTCCCAACTGCTCCGCTGTCGATGTATGCTTCAATGGCATGCATTCTTGACGACCGTT
This sequence comes from Ambystoma mexicanum, assembly GCF_040938575.1. NCBI lineage: Eukaryota > Metazoa > Chordata > Amphibia > Caudata > Ambystomatidae > Ambystoma > Ambystoma mexicanum. The sequence goes on along the minus strand of NC_090934.1, from coordinate 1,263,518,711 downwards.
GGTTATTAATTAAGATCACCGGAATTGCAAAGTGTGAGGTCAGTGGCTCTTTTCCCTCACTCGACAAACTGACCTCTACGTTTGCCGAGCTGGGCAGTTTCCCGACTGACACTCCTTCTCTTCAACTTTTTCCGTGGCTCCAACGATCTTCCTCTGAGGTTTCACTGGGCAGTCCTTCAGGAAATGCCCTGACTTTCCGCAGTACAGACATAGTTGTTGTTGTCTCCTTTTATCTCGCTCTTGTTTTGTTAGTGGGGGTCGTACCACTCTGATTTGCATGGGCTCCACAGTATTTTCTAGCACTCGAGTTACATTGTCTCTAGGCCGAACGTACACTGGCCGAGGGTCCATTTTAGAATGGTCTGCTTTTCGGTCTTGCAACCGGTGGTCCAGTTGCACAACCAAGTCTAGGAATTCAGAACAATCTCTGGGAGGATTAACCACTTGAGCTAGAACGTCTTTTAATTTGCCTCGTAAACCCCGATGAAACAACGTGGTTCTTTTGTTTTCAGGCCACCTAGCTTCAGCAACCAATCGGTTGAAAGTAGCGATGTACGTTAACAAATCCTGATTCCCCTGTCGGAGGGAAAGGAGTTCATTGTCCACGGCTTGTTCTCGGGTATGGCGAGCAAAGAGTTTTTCCATTTACCTCTGAAAGTCTCCAAAGCTATGTAATAAAGGGTCATCATGGGACACCAATGGTAACGACCAATCTGCGGCGCTGCCACTTAGGCATGATAAAACAAAGGCTACCCAGGCTTGGTCATTTGGGAATGCTCCCGGCCTGCAAAGAAAATTAAGGCGAGACTGATTCATGAAAGCTGCATATTTTCGTGGATCACCAGCAAACCTCTCTGGTGGTGCCAAAGGAACTGTACCTAGTAACACAACTTCTACCGGAGTATAGACAGTGGATGACATGCTAGGATTTTGCATCGTGGGTTGTTCCCAGGTAGAGGCAACTGACCCGCTTGTGATTGCAAGACTTGCCTGCTGATATCTTCGATACGCTCTTTAGTCACCAATAAGTCTCTCCGGAGAGCGTTAGTCTCCTGTCTGGTAGAGTGAACCTCGGCACGAAGTTCTCCCAACAATTGGGCCAATTGGTCTAATTCTGATGGTTCCATGGCGCCCAGGTGGTGCCATGGGAGACTTCGCATTCTGTTACGCTCACCTGGTATCCACGGGGATGCCACCCAGCTGCGGGGACTCTGGTGCCCTTCTCAGCCACTCCCTGGTATAATCAGCAGGGAAGTTCTGCCTGGAAAACAGGTGGGCAATGTTCAAGACTGGGCAACTGGGGTAAGAGCCTCCAAACACCCCGTATGCCCGCAGCCCCTCCCCGGACCTTTCCTCACCTTGTTATGGGTTTTGGCGTGCTCTCCGTCCTGCCTTCTTGGCAGGGGCACGTTGTCCTTTGTGGGCGAGTGCAATCTAGTTACTTCACTGATGCTGCCCTTTAGAGTCTTTCGGGTAGGTCTTATTACTGTTATACTGTAAACCTTTCTTGGATTCAATAATGTCTTTTCTCTCTCCTTAGGTGCGCAGAAATTCGCTGTGGAACGTTGGCTGAATTTGGACTCACCGGCAGGTGATGGTGTTCCGAGAGCGCCTTGATGCGGTAAGTAGGCGCTATGCACAGCGCTATGCTGCCTTGCCTTTGCTAACCTGTTGTCTTTTGTTCCCGTAGATTGCGGGTCTCACCCGGAGCAAGAAGTCCCAAGGCGGTGCTGGTCGATGGGCGACTTGAGAGGTAAGCTGCCGGCACAATTATACATGTCTAATGTCTTGTTTCTCTCCTTTTGCAGATCCGACGGTCCGGGAGGCTCACTGTTCCTTGGATGCTGTTTGCAGGAGCAGAGGGCAGCTAGCGGTAGAATCACAGGTAAGCTGCTGCTAATAAAGATGTCCCTTTTGTTTTTCAGGTGCTGTTCTTCTGAGGTTTGCAGATATTGCTGAACACGATGAGTGTCACGTTGCAGGATTGCAAAGTAACGCGAAGCGTGTTCTCCAAGTCGGGTGTGGTTTAAATAGCATCAAGAAAGTAGTCCAGGTAAAATAGTCCCTAGGCTACCACACCAAAAACACTATACCGCATAGCTTGGTTCCAAGGAGCCAAGCTATGTGGATGCCTCCATGTTGACTGGCATTGAAATAAAGTAGTTCCCAAGCACAAGGTCTTCATTAAGTATGAGCCTGGCGCCAAAGGCGCCAGTACTGGCCCCAAGAGGGCCTAGGCAAAGGATGCATAAGCTTGTTGGGGGCCCAAGCCGAGACCCCTCCTGGCCCATGGGCCTGCCACGGGGGTTTCAGGAAGTGGGTTGTGACAGTGTGAAATCCTAAGAGGAAAATAAATTATTGTTTGTCGCATCAGGCCCTCTGAAAGAAGAGACTTTGAAAGGTAAAGAGACTTGAGCACAGAAGGCTCTGATGCTAATGTTTGAACTGCACCCTCATGCTCGAGAAGGTAGTGACTGTGCTGAGCTTGAGTGTACCGCCTTATCCTGTGCTGAAAATGTGGGCAAGGGAGGCCAACGGCCTGAGCATCCGACATATTATTTCTTGAACACTTCTTTCTTTTACATAACATTGTTTCCCACACTATTTGTATTTAGGGGTAAGGTTTGGCAATAGATTTATTAGTATAGGCCCTTTTATTTTGACAAGACACCAGTAGGACTGCATTATTATGATTTGATGGTCGTAGCTTGCTCCCATCTGTAGATTTAGGATTAGATAGGCGTTTTTCAAACCCTTATTGAAGTTCAATAAACACCCTTGAACTATGGTGACTTGTGTCTGTCTTACTGTTGATACCATACCTTCCTTACACCACCCACTGTTTGCTTCTTTTGGCAAACTCCTTGATGTAAGAGGCATCCCGAAAATTGCTGCAGTTTTTGCTTGTTCCCTTCCAAGGTTCTCATTGTGCAAGTACAGTCAGTCTTTTTCTGGCCTCTGTACCATCCATGCCCACATGCAAACTTTTAGGCCTGTACTTTAGGCACATATTATAGAACACCTCCAAATCTCCAATATGGCAGAACTCGGAGAGTCCCTTCATGTCTCTTGGAAGCATTTTGTGGTACACAATTTTCTCAAGTGCTCTGTGAGGAGGGGAGCAAGGAACCAACCACCTTTTCTTACTATCCTGCTTCTTGCTCAATGGTCCATGTGCACATTCGTGGAAATGCTAATTTTCCGTCCAAGAGTGTATGTTAGTACAATGGTGCATCAATGAGCGCCCTTTTTCAAGCAGAATATCTACAGATCCATCACAAGTTTTGAAGCTCCACCAAAGATGGTTGCTGATAGATTATGACCAATTTAAAATGTTTTCTGTAGACATTTTTTTCCATTAGCTGTAATTATTTTCAAAATAAATTGATTTTGCGACGTGCCATACATCATATTGATGCTTTATGTCTGAGAACTGTTCTCACATGGCTTCGGGTATTGAAACATGCCTGTCAGTGGCTATCATGTCTATGTGCAGTCCTCTGGATTGCAGAAGTTGAATGGATTTAATGAAACCATATTTTCCATGGCAACAGACGATGTACATTCAGTTTCTTGCACGACCACGACGACTGAACTTCCCATGTCTTGGAAGTGGTAAGTGCAGTATTTAAAAGAAAAACCTAGACTGTCACACTGTCCATCAGTTTCTATGTCATTATTATTATTTTTTGTAGGTCGCCTAACCAAAAGACCGATTTTTTTTCCCCGATTGTAGGCGGCCTACAAAAATGAAAATAATTACATGCCCCCAACCTCCCGTTTTTAATCCTAAGCAGGAGGTTTTACCCCTGAACCTCTATCCCTCAGCACTGCCACCTGCCACCCCTCCCAAGCCCCCCCGAAACGCACACACACCCAACACATAGACAAACACACGCACACACACACAAACGTACCCTATCTCCCTCATGGCTTCTTCCGGGTCCTGGCATGCCTGTCAGCCCCTGAGTGCACTTGTGTGCATTTCAGGGGCTGACAGCTCGATTTAGAAAGACCGCTCTGTGTGGTTACAGAGCAGACTTTCTAAAAAAAAATGTTTTTTTTTTAATGAGAAACCAGAGGGTGTCTCACCCGCTAGTCCCCGGGGATCTTCTTCTCAGGTGGCCAGGGCACGCCCATCGCCTTTGGATCCAGACCATTGGGGTGGACCAGTGCGGGAGGATCACCTGGGTGAGGGGTCTTCTGTGAGTGGGGGTGAGACTGCCAATGTGAGACACAGTATTACCCCCTTTTTTGTTCATTTACCCCATCCTATTTTGTAGGATTTTCCAAAGTCCCAACTCCACCCTCCTTTTTACACAAACACTGGGCCGAGGAAGAGAGTGACAGAGTAACAAGACTAACTCTCTCACATCATACTGGACATGTTCCGTTAATCTGGTCATGCAAAGTCAGGCACTTTACACTGAGTGCATACACCAGATACCAGTTAGATCTCCTCATATGAATAAAAGGCAACACCTAAAGACACACTCTGAGTAATACGGAACACGAGTACGAGCCGAACTTCCGGGACAAAGGCACACCTTGTGGAGCAGAGCAACGGACAAAGGGACGAGAGCAGTGGCCTGAAAACCCCAAGGGTTCCCTACTGGACGTTGTTGCCTCTGACAGACTGCGAAAGACACATGGAGAAGGCCAGATCCCACAAGTGAAGATTGCATTGTGTTTCAAGGGTGCCAGCGACCCTCCCGGGTGAACAACAGATTTGGGGAGGCGAGGCCAAGCCTGTGGTACTAACCTTAACTCGTGAATTGGAAATAGCAAAACAAGAAAGAAGCACACACAGCCGGTGAGTTGGCAAGTGACCTGAGAGCCTGGTGTGTGTTAAAGCAAATGCAGTAGCAACATTATATCACAAGTGAAGGCTGCACCCGTGTGGATAAGTCACGAAGAAAGGCAGACCTGTGAATCAACTTTGAAGTAAAAGGCAGATGTGGGATCAGTGATACCAAGTAACTGAGTGGTCCAGCGAAAGGAGGTAGCCCATTCGAAAGTCTCCACGAAAGGTACATTGTTTGAAACTATAAAGTGAACAAACAGCAAAAGTGAATTAAGGGAAAGTAAATGTGACATTTGAGTCGAAGTGGTCCTGCAGTGGTCTGTAAAGAGAGCCACGCATATTCGAAAGTCTTCGACATCCGAGAGAGGTCAGAGACCGATTGAGGAAGAACTATAGTACAATAAGCTTGAGGAAGGGAGCCCCACAGCACGTTTGTGTTGAACTGTGGCGTGAGAGGTCTTAGCCTGACAGAGAGGGACCTTCACAAACTGTGCGCTGTAAGGTCTGAGCCCGGCAGAGAGGGACCTTTGTGTGAACTGTGTGCTGTAAGGTCTGAGCCTGGGAGAGGGGGACCTTTGTGAACTTTACGTTGGAATAAAATTTTGAAAGTCAAGTAAGAGACTTTAACGTGGAAGGCCAGGCAGGCCTCAATCGATGGTTTGGAACTGTTTAAAGTGTTAGAAACCAAGCCAGAGTTTGTCATCCTGCCTACAAGGACAGCCATACTCTGTGAGGTTTAAAGTCAGGAGGAGAGCTGGTTCAACTAGCTTTATTCTTTTGAACATTGATTTTTCCTTTGCATAGTTTTCTCCTTTTTACACTTTTTGTACAAGAGATAGGGCAGGCATTAGGTTTTTGTTAGCATAGGCCATTTTGATTTGACGGACTCCACTAGGACCGTTTTGTTTATCGTTTAATTGTCGAGACTACTCCCATCTTAGTTACAGGGCAAAATAGGAGTTCCTCTGACACCAACATTTTCAATAAAGGTTTTACAAATTGTATCCATTGTGTCAGTTTCATACTTGATATGATGTGATAGGTTATTTATAATGCGCTTAATACCCAGAGGTTTCTAAGCGTGGACCCGGAGATCGAACTTGTGTTGCACCGTGTCATCTTGCTTCCAAGGCGACCATGTTGCTGCTGAGCTATCCTCCCGAGACTTGTGATACCATGTCTTCCCTGCATGACCTAATACTATCCATCACCAGCAAGCCAAAGCCTTTTTCCAGCGAGAGCATTGTCCCTCCACAACTGTTTGAGTGTCGATACCTGGCTAATAGCGGGGAACAAAAACATCCTTTTGATTTTGTAGTACTGTGTTTTTTAAAGGAACTCATTTCCCACAAAGTTAGAAAAACTTGAAATTGTACTTACGTTGATCCGCTAAATAACAAAGCAGATGAACAAAGTACATTTCTAGCAAGCACTTTCCCCAGTATAGGTTTAGCAGACCATGAAAATTAATTATGGTGGTGTACACAGCTACCCTTGATCTTCAGGTTGGTGCCTTTGACTACACAAGCAAGCTTCACCAATGCCTCCCAACAAATCCTCCTATGCAATTTATGATCACATTTAATCATTTCATAATCTCTATCAGGTAGCAGCCGAACACCATGTATTTTGTTTCCTTTAATAGCCAATTGTCCAGAAGTACGGTGGTTGGCGATTCCATGGTGGTGGACGAGTCCTCAACACTAGGAAGAGAAAAGTCCACATCACAAGAACAATCGTCAATCAGTATTGAAGATGCTTCTGTTAATTCTGTGCTTAATATTTTTGAATTGTCCACATGTATTGGGGAAACAGGTAAAATGTTCTGTTTCTTAGATAGCGTTTTTTGGAGGGTGTGTATTATGTGAGCGGTTCTGCAAGCAATTTCAAAACATCTTCTGTGTTTTCTTTTTTTCTGGGTGACGATGTGTGCTGTAAAAATGATCCAGGGTTACTTTCCATGGGTCACTGTTGACATTCAATTCAAATTCCAGCCACTGTACATCTGCATCACGACAGTGAATCTTGCGAGCACCATGCTGAGCCTCAAAATGTAGCTGCTCCCAGGTGACAGTGGTTTGGCAAGTGACATCATTAGTTTGTGTAATTTACTGAGTCTTTATGCTCCTCTTCTTCCTAGGCCTCTAATCGAAGAGAATAAAATCATGCTTAATGTATAAGATACATACAGAATATATGACTTACAACATGAAAATTTAATATCAATGAAATAACTGATAAACCACTTTTTAAAAAACAAAACCTTTGTTATGTATCCTTCTTTTCTGAATTTTCCTTGAAACAGTCAAATTGGATTTGCCGACCACCAGACCAAGCTGAAAAACAGCATTTTGAAAATTGTATAAACCTTGAAATTTGCTCTTCCACTTAAAGAATCATATATACATATATAACAAAATGTCACCATGGCAACCATTAAAACATTAAATATTACATCAGTGAAAATGGATGATAACTGATATTTTACAATATCTTATGTATACCTCGCGTCCGTGTGTCTCTTCAATTTTGACTGCTTCAGTAGTATATTCTTTGTACATCACAAATTCAAAGAACATGGATTACATTGTTAAACATTACATTGTTAAAAAATGTAATGTTAAAATCTTTGATCTCACAAAGTACATCTTGAGAAAGTTGATTAAATGATTGTCGACCATACAATATCAGTTAAACTATGTAAAAAGATATGATTAATCGTCTGATTACAATTTTAAAATTAGTATTAGTATTGATATAAAAACAAACACTGTGTACATTTAACATTTTAAAAATACATAATTAAAAACTGCACCTGATAAACTTCAGTGAAGTTGCAGATGAGAGATCATCCTGCAAAACATATTGATTACATTGTGGCCCCTTTAATGCATTGTAATGTTATTTTGTTTCAACTATTGCATTTTTCGCTAAGCAGCTAAAGGTTTATAAACAAAAACACACAAAGAACATTTCCCTGAAGGTTTACTTTCATTGTTGCATGTGTTTCTGTGATAAATACATTAAGGTTGTTGATCTACTACCTTGCAATTTGCTGACAGTATTGTAAATTATCAAAAAGATAAGTTATCTTACACGTAAAAAAGATATTGTTCATCAATAACTATTAGTATACATCAATAAATTATAACTTCTCATACCTCATTCTCCAGACTGGTTGCAGTAGAAGAATAGTACGTTGTTGAAGTTCCAAGCTCCACCTATATGACAGTAATTGCAATAATAAAGATGTAACATCAACAACAAACAAATGACATGTAAAAGATGTTCAATATTGACAAGGAAGCATACAAGCCAGTTTGTATCAAAAGCTAATATTATACATAACAATAATCAATACATTTTAAGTTGAAATGAGCAAATAAATATTTTGTATAGTCACATCTGAAGGAATATTCTAAAAAAATTACTTTTAAGGTGAGTGAGGTTACTGTTGACTCCGGAATAGTGGTCAATGAAGCATCACAGTCCTTTAATCAATGTATATATGCATCCCAGTGTTCAATAGAAAATGGGCATTAGTCTTATAATTTAGACCACAACAAAAACGATAAAAGAAAGTTTGTGTGACAATTGCTTGGCCTCACCGTTAGGATGTTGGACGTGTCTGTGGTTTCCTCTTTGGTAATGGTCTGTAATTCCATCACTGCGGTCTATGCAAAGACAGACATGGTCAATTAAAAGAATGTCCTATTTTTAAAGGACACGATGTGAGTGTGTGTTTGGAAAGGTTCCCATTGCACTGAACAATTGGTGTATGTCTAAAGTAGGGATACACAAAGTAATCTAAAGTTCAAAATGTACAAACCACAGTACATCATGCCACAAAGGAAACTTGTGTAATAAAATATCAATGGAACTATTCCCCGAAAAACTGAAAAAAGTTCATTATGTTATCTGTTCATAGACTTTTTCAATATAATGAGTGGTCATTTATAAGACACATTATACAGGCACATTTTGAAAATGGTAAAATACATTTAAAAATTCACTGTCCACTACTCACCTGTGTCAGCGTGTGCTGAAATTCAGTTGGAACTGCATTGGGAAGTAATTTGTAAAGGGATCTAGGCTGACGCTTTTTAGTGTACTGTGATTGTTTGTACATATCATCTGAATAGTGCATGCTGCAGATGCAGAATCGATCGCCCCTCACGTCATCCTAGGCCTCCTTGGCTCTTCTTTCAATTTCGGATACTGGAATTCCACAGCTCAAGATTCCTTTTCTTATTAAATTTAAATCCTTTGAAAATAAATGCAAGACTGTACTCTGGCTTTTATCACGGCTCTTATTAGTGCAACCCGAAATGATACAAGAATGCATTGTTGGATTGTCGCTATGATCTGTTAAAGAAATATAAATGAATATTACTATTAAAAAAGTATCAGTGAGTAAATAAATCATCATATTGCTTTGATAATAAAACCAAATTACTTTCTAAAAAATGGCACCGAAAGCAAACATGCATTTGAAACATGCACTACGAAAGATAACATTTGGAAACAATACTCTGTAATGTAATGTGCTAATTATAGAGATAAAAATGCGTAGGATGGTTCATAATGGTGTAGACATCTTGAATAAAGTAAAATGAGATTAGGGTGTACATTGAGTATAAATCAATAGAAAGTGGCCTAGCAGAGAACATTGACACTATAAAAAACAATACTAAAAGTTGACTAACCGTTACATGGAAGAGCAGATGAGCCGACTCAGCAAGCAAGGTAAAAAGTGAAGAGCTGGCGATATCCGTTCTCAATCTCACAGATGTTTTCTTGTTAACCCCCACATTGTTTATATAGAATTAAGAGTGGGTGTGTATGTGAATCTCTGACTTGTTTGCTCACACCAACCAGGGCTCTATGACAAAGTTTGACTTCCTCAATCCTGCCAGTGCAGCCCCCTTGCGAGCGCACGCCCACAGGTGTGAACAGCCATTGATAGCGGAGGGGGGAATGGATGTGGATGAGGCCCGGAAGACAGTCAAAGGACACAGACATATGTTGATTGCAGTGACGGGGTCTTCAAAGGGGAGTCTGAGACACTGGGTCTGGCGTGACCACGTGGGTAAGGGTGCCCTTGCTAAATAATCCTTTGTGGTGTACATGGTATTCGGCACCTTGAGCATTCCCATCCTCCCAGCCCCCTTGCGAGTGGACGCCCACAGGTGTGAACTGTCATTGATAGCAGAGGGGGATGGATGTGGATGAGGGGAGCTTGATAGGCCACTAAAAATGTTAAAGCACACCTGTATTTTACGATACTCTTGGTAAAGTGGATGGCAATGACAATACAAATTATACCGCTGAGGCCGAGGTACTGTCTGTATAAATCCACGGTATTGTCCGTGCTCACTGGGGAATTCATCACGAATGGCTCGAACCACACTGTCACAAACCAGGGTAACTGGTGCCTATGGCAGGAATTGAGTCTTGGCCGCCATTAGTATGTGCCGTTATGTTTTGTCTTCACGTACTTCCAGCGGTGTAGGGTTTTGCAACATGGCCACCGCCGAGTGCCATTTTACCATCCTGCACTCGGCGTTCGGCACGTTGCAACGTACTGGATGCCTCTCCTTTGTTGCTAGCGCTCCCGTGTAATTTCTCTTGGCGGTGATCCGCCCTTCCTTCTACTGTATCTTTTTTCCCTCTTGCTACCGCTCTCTCTCTCGTCTTTCCTGACTCCTCCCTCACGTCTCCTGCTTCGGTTCTACCGCTGCTAACTTCTATGTAACCCTCCTTCCTGCCTATTTTGTCTCACCATTGCTTTTATATTTTTTCTTGAACTCTGCTTGTACTTGCCTTGCTTATGTACTTTCTGCTCCCTCGATCCGGCTAGGTCTTTTCAGGATATTCTGGTCCAGATTTGTTTGTTCACTTCGTTCCTTTTGGAATCCTTGGTTGTTACCTGGGTGACATTGGTTCTTCCTGCGGTGCTAGCCATTGTCCGGTCACTCTTCCACTCCTCGCAGTCGTGCAAGCTATTCATCAGAGCTCTTCCTACCTTTGTTTTTTTTTTCTGTCAATGACTTTTTCCCCCACTACATTCCTGGCTGCTTCTGGAGAGAAGTCACTGGTCTGCCAAAGACTTGGGTCACGGTGGCTTTCTCTCGAGGCAGACCCTACTTACACAAAAAAAAGGAGATCACACAAAGAAGAAGAAAGAAAGGATCTATTACTCGTTGAATGCGAAATCCCAGTCTTCCATAAATCCAGCATGTAAAGGCACGATATGCCACCAGTCTGTACCACCTGTGTAAGGGGTACAGAAATAGTTTACTTAAATGAACCCATTAATTGGATTTGTTTTGTTTCCACAACATTGTAAAATGTAAGGCATTGTTATGCTTTAAAAAGTATCTTTTCATACAAAGTACTGACATTTCTTGTGATTTCAAGTAGGTATCAATTAGAAATGTGAATGCACATTCCAGCAAAAATAGTTTGCGAGACAATTCCAAGTGAAAGAAACTAAATTGTTCGGACAATAAATCTAAAGGTGAACACTTTGGTTTCAAATTAGAACGAGTAATTTATTCAATTTACAGAAACATACTTATGTCGTTATATTGATGTAGAGCAACAACATATTATGTTAGCCGTCTTGGTCGTCAAATACACAACATATATAGAATTAACTTACTGGTTACTTGGATTATGAGGGCGAACTGTAGCTCGAAGTTTGTGCATAAGGACCATCATCATTTGCAACACGGATCTTGTAAGGCAGGCAGCCCTGAAGTCATGCAGCTCAGTAACGCATACCAGTGGTGTGTCTTCTTCAGCAATATAGGCCAAGCAGCCAGAGGTTTCTATGCAACAGCAGTTCTCCACCAAAGTAGGCATAAACTCACAACAATCGCAGGTACACCAGGTGGAAACGTATTCCATGTGACTGGGTTCAGGCTCCGGTGATTGATCCTCATGATTTTCATCTGATTCCACATCACCACAAATTTGTTCTCCTTCAAGGATTTCCTCTTCTGAATATTCGGGCTCCTACAGGTAGGGCTGAATTATTGCCATAGTTAATGAACAGTGAAGAAGCACAAAATCAACAGTCCGTTAAATAAAAAATGTTTTTGTTTGTATACAGTAAATAAAAGAGGTTTCCCATTAACATTGAATGTTAGTTAAAAAAAGGCAAGCGAAGAAACAGCCATGTTACAAAAACACATCAGGGGTGAGTACAGTTAATAGGCTCAACCTGTAAAAGCTTGCAAGGACACATGTTTAAATATGGTATGGTAAAGACATTTGTTCATAATATAAGAAATGAAAATCGACTACTGAGTTAATTCATTTTAGGCAGTATTAGTACCGTTTATCAGTGTGTCGTACTTGGCAGAATGCTGAACAGGGTAGAAACAAGTCAGGGAAAATCAAAATGAAATGCACTGACACAAAAGAAAATGAAACTCCAACATTGTGTGATCAGAAAAGCTTTGTTTACACTTGTCGAGGAACAATGAGTCTTGCATTTCCATGGAGCCACGTCAATAGATTGCGCACAGAGGATGTTGAAAAGAGACGTGCATTGAATGTGTGAAAAGGGGCGTGAGCATCTGCTGATGTCATCTTGAGGGCCGGGTGATCTGAATTAGTGCCACAAGGGCATTTAAACTTAGGGCAATGGATCAATGGATAAGATTAGCACAGTTTTTCCTGCTGGAAAGAAGAGCATTACATGATGTGTCACAAACGTGTGTCTACCGCTTTAAGAGTCTTTATAAACCCAGAAGGAGGCGCGGAGCACCAGCACAGAGTTCGGTGGAGAGTCCAGTTACTCTCCTTAATGTCCCCTCTGTGAAGCATTGCAGTGTTTACCTGCTGGAAAGAAGAGAGTTACATGGTGTGTCCCCACTGTGTGTCTACCACTTTGAGAGTCTTTATAAACCCAGAAACAGACATGGATCACTGGCGCGGAATCCGGTGGCGAGTCCAGTCACTCTCCTGTCAATCGAGAGTCAGATGTGAGGTGGAGCTTGCCTGTCAGGGCATACATGGAATCGTGGCTGAGCGCAAGATCCTTAAAAAGTGGAAGAGGGACGGTGCAGATTCCTGATACATGGACAGCAAAGGCAAAGGAGAACAACGGTAGTCCGGAACCATCAGGCAAAATGCTGATGGCCGACCTTACACGAAGCGGCCCACTGCCAAATATATGTGCTCTACAGATGTCTGCATGTTCTCCTGACCCCAATTCCCCTGGTCTGACAACCTACTCACTGATGATACCACTCCTGGGAGGGTTATGTCTGCGGAATCGCCCGACACATCTGTAGTGGCATAAACGGCGCTTGAGCTAGCCACCACGCTGGGCGGGAGCGCAGGTGTGGTGGGACCGGTGGTGAGTACATAGGCTGGCTCCCTGGGTGGAAACCCAGTGGAATTGACAGCGGAACTCCAAGCAGAACTCGCTATACCGGTTGCGGTGTGCATAGACATAGATGCACTACTGGATAAACCATGTGACTGAGTGAGGGGGTGGGGTTGGTTGAACGAGACACTCAAATGTTGGACACCACAAAGATCAGTATAATGGCAAAAGCTCAAGTTCATGCCAAAGAATTAAATGACAAACCAGACCTTCATTCGCCACAGCCAACATTGTTATCCCCAGGATGCGAGTCGCAAGTGTTTCTGGCTGAGAATAGTTTGCACGATGGAGAAGGGTTTGCAGAGCGAAATGAGGGAGTGAACGTGGAAATGGCCAGTGGGCCGGCTCTCAGCTCTGTTAGTGTATTGTTGGGAAATCTACCCAAACCAGAGGGCTTGGAAATGGCTGCCTCAGGAGAGTGGAGTGCAAGGAAGAGCTGGCCAGTTGAGGCGGGCGATTTAACAGAAATTTTAGAGGGAATGGGTGGAGGAGCCTCTGTGGAGGTCAATCCAGCCATAAGAGGTGGCCTGGCTTTGAGCTATGCACCAGCTTCGGCAGTGGCGGGTATGCCGGCTGTACTAGAGAGCACAGGGAGGAGTGGTCTTACAGAGGCCTCCCACCTGTCCTTGCCATGTCTAACCCTCTGGATTTTAAATCAGCTTTGCCGGTTTGCAAACTGGTTTCTATAAAAGCCTCCAATTGTAGGGGAGGTGGCTGTGACTCCCAACATCTCCAACACCAAAAATCAAGCACCCCAGACCAATCAGCTTTTAATGCAAATGCAATTATGGCTGGGGATAAGGCAATGGAATGTTCTTTGAAGAGAGTCATTTCCAGAATAAAATAGATGAATAAGCTGGTGGAGACAAGAAGATCACGACAAGTAGAAGGAAGACTGCATCCTTGGGGCTCCAGAGTGTGTGCCCGGCTATGCAGGTGGATATTGAAGCCATGTACGACAAGCTGGATAAAACATTAGGAGAGTTGGGGCACGACATCCTGCAAACTCCCGCTATGATGGACAATGATCCTGCAGATAAACAGGCTGGTAAGAACCCCCCCCCCGATAGGGATAAAAACAAGAGAACAAGAAGGGGGGAAGCAGTCTCCAGCCAAACGCAAACATCACAATGAAAGAGATCATGCTGTTATAGATTTTAGCAGTGGGATGTCTATGTTGACTCTGGCAGTAGCCCACTTTTTGAAAATGTATGAGTCAATTAATGACACCCTTAAAGATGAAGCTGCACTAATAGCAATGCTGCACAGTAATGTCCTTTTTATTGAGGGTTTCATCACAACCCCTAAATCGTGGAAAATGGAGGATCAAAGGATGGAATTGAGACCGAGGATGCTGAAACAAGCTGTGCAGCAGAAAACCTTATGGAACAACAGACCGTGTCAGTGGGAACACCGTCCTGCACCAACAATCCCCATGAAATAACTGACTGTGCAATACCTTAAATGGAAGAGGCCCAAATGGCAGAGTATATCACACCCATCTGCAAAGCATCAATGGAACAAGATATAACTGAAGATCCAGGAATCCTAAAGTTAACCACAGTGGAAGTGGGAATTGCTTCAGAAAGGGTTGATGGACCTATAACAATAGTAGCTGTGGAAGCCGAAGCCCTGGCAGCGGCAGTCTAGAACCCAAAAAGCCAATCGGTTAGGGAAGCCAAAGTCGGACGCCAGTGCCTTGCATTTTGACCACTCAGTCAGCCTATGCCATCTGAGTAAGGGAAGAAGTGGAGAAAATGTGAAAATGTGAGGGAGGTAGGGTCAGGGATGGAGAAAGTGAGAGCCCAGACTGATGCAATCGCAGAGGAAGATGTTGTGCTGAACAAAGTAACCCGGGAAAGGGTACTGGTGAGAAATTCTGAGGCTCATGAAGGATCTATAATTTGGTTAACTTACACCATGAGCTTGGAGGAACTGGATGAGAGTCCCTGGTGATTAGTCAGGGAGGGGCCTGTTTCCAGAGGTTCACCCATGACTGTTGATCCTGTGGACCCTGCTATCCCCGGATGAAGATCAGTTTGCAATAAAGAGGAACGTTTCAATACTGGAAATCCCATCTTTGCCCTGCATGGAATAGAAGGACCCGGAATATCTCAGAAATTGCATAATAAGCTACCCAAAGTGCTGTGTCCAGGGAGAAGGGACCTAGAAGACATTACTGAGGTCTCCGTATTGGAAGTTTGGGCAAAGACCAATGCCAGAAAACTGTAAAGTGAAGTTTCACAAACAGCTCTGCCATGCTGGCATGGAGGGTGGAGGCGTAATTGAAAACTGTGTCTGAGTCCCAAAATCACAGAGCTCAATCGATTTGGCATTTAAAGGATGGGCATAGGTGCCTGAGATTGGAAAGACTCATTGATCGGAATGAGGCTCTAATATTAAATAGAAGGAATGTCATGGCTCTGCTCAATTGCATCCAAGCCTGCGACAAGTACTTTCAGAGGATCGCCAGGTAACTGAATTTGTGGACAAAGTACAAATGGATTCAGTGTTTATTCACATCCAGTCCGCAGTGGTGAAACACACCTTACTGGCCGCGAGCTGGAGCTTTCGCATGCTGGGCTTTGATTTGACTCCAGTATCGGGAGATCAGGAATTGCCAGAGGATCTCCCTTCAATTAAGGCCCTGGTAAATGGAGCTGTCTGGGGAGAAGTTCGATATACTTCACCCCAGGAGACAAAGGGGAGACCATGGGGGCTTACATGGCTACAGGGCCCAATGGAAAAAGCCCCTCACCGCTTCTAAATCCAGGAGGAGAAGGAGAGGCATTCGACTGTCAGTAATGTCCCATGTTTTGGTGTAGGAGATAAGCTCAATAATTGATATACTGCAGTTTTCCACAAGAAACAAGAAATAACCTTCCATGGTCTTCCCCAACAGTCCCACACACAATAGCAAATGGGCATGGGGAATTCCAGGCTATGGACTTTGGCATCCTGGAATACGAAGGATTTACGTAACTTTTCAATGAAGAGGACATAAATCTGGACAGCTTTGAAATTATTTGCTTGCAGGAAACGTGGCTGAGAAGTGTACCAGCCCTGCATAGTTTCACAGTTATAATTAATCCAGGAAACCGTGGCATAAAAGGCAGGCCCACAGCCGGATTATTGGTGGCAGTCATAAACAGCCCGGGTCTAGTTGTAAAAAAGGCGGTAATTCCAAACCCGTTCATGCAAAGATTATCTGTGCAATGGAGTACTCTAAAAACTTGCAAGGGCACGGAAAAGACCGAAAGGTGGTCACTGTCATTATTAAATATGTACTGGAACCCTAAGGTTATGAATATAGAGGAACTTATGGGTCAGGGCTCGCTACTGGTAGATGAGGCATGTACTGCTAGTGGTAATGTGATTGTGTGTGGTGATGTGAACTTGACATGCCTAAATACCACAGGAGCAATCAATTTTTTGAATAAAGCAAACAAATCACATTCTGAGGAAAGAGGGTTAGCTTATTCCAGACTAATGAGCTCAAGATTTTTTTTATTGCTAAGTGGTTCCTTTCCAGGAGATATGCAGTGTATGCCAACATTGTCAAGAGGTACACAAACAGCTGTCATTGACTATGTATTTGCAACACGTGACTTGTTTCTAAGAGTGAAGGACTTTGAGGTGGTATGTACTGCTAGCGACCATAATTTACTGAAAGTGCAATGGTCGGAGAAGGGGGGTGGGAGGCGGAGGAAAAGTGGGCAGGTCTGGACATGGAAACGGCAAATGGGGGATGTAGGCTTAGAATGTCTAGGGCAAAACAGAAGCGACTAATGGGCTGTTACACAGGAGTGGAAAATGTGATGAGGGAGACTGTGTCAATTCGCAATAAGACTATTTTCCAATTCTCCAGTCCTTTATAGTTAAAGGTTCTGCTTTTGGTCCTATTCGGGTAAAGCATAGCCATGTGCATGATAAGATCGTGGTGGGGGAAAAAAGGGATCTAAAAAAGGTTTTGAGTGAGGTGAACCATTGTGGTGTTGACCAAGCAGGGCTCGAAGATCGCAGGTTAAAAAATGCCTATAAAAACTGGCTCAGAGGACACAAAGCTGTGTTGCTGCCACATAATGCTGGAGAGATGCTGAGAGTAATCTGCAAGAAAATATGGGTAATACATGAAATCTCATGAAATCTTGCTATAAGACACAGGATGACCATCAGGCTAATGTAGTATGTGAGACCGTGTGGGTGAGACACTTTAGAAACCTATATTCAAGAGGAAAGGAAGTGGAAGATGGGAGGAGTATACGACCTCTTTAGGGAATAAAGAGGAAGAAGGGAGGGGTTTACGAACCCACACTGATTGGCTAATATCACAGACAACTGGTGATTTAATAAATCTAATTAAAAAACTGAGCATATTGCAAGCCCCAGGCCCAGATGGGCTAACAAATGTAATACTCAAGCAGGACCAGGACCTTTGGGCAAGTTTCTTGTGTACTATCTTTGATAGGATAAAAAGAGACAGAGTCCTTCAGCCATCATGGGTGCAAGCCGTGGTGGTCCCTATATTTAAGAGAGGCAGTAGGGAACGATCTGGGTAACTATCGTCCTATTGTCCTCTTGGATGTCCTGGGAAAAATCTATGATAGTTGTCTTTTGAGGCCACTGAATGATTGGTCTGAAGGGTACACCGTTGTTTCATTGACAGTTGTTTTTACGACTGTTTTTTTTATGAGTACACTTTGCTGAAATAATTCATCGAACTTTTGGTGGGGGGTGGGAAAGGGCAGATAAGGGGTTGTGGGTGTCGGGAATAGTTAAAAATAGGTGGGGTTACGGGGATGTGGAGGGGGAAGCCCCCGAAAATAAAAAAATACTATTTCAATGACTTTTTCGGAAAAATGTATTTGTAAAAATACCAGTTGTAAAAATGACTGGCCATAAAATGACATAGAACCGTCTGAAGTGGCTAGTCACTGGGATCCTTACCAGACAGGCTTCATGAAGGGCCTGGGTACTAGTCCAAATGTGGCCATGCTCTCTATCCTCAATGGAAGGGTATTGGAGGGTAAATGAAAGATTTTCCCTCTGAAATTTAATGGGACCCCAGTGGGCCACATTATATATGCTGATGTCCTGGTACTTATGGATTAGACTCAAATGAGACTTCAGCTAGTAGAGTATGTAAAAGAGAACGAGCTGACCATAAACACAGCCAAAACAAAATTTCTTATCTTGGAGATGCCTCAATCTAAATCTGGAAGGCGACCCCGATGGTATATTGGGCAAGGTCAAGTAGAAGTGGTAGAATCATTTAACTATCTGGGTGCTTGCATTAATGCAAGCAAGACTAAGACAAAATCTGTAGAACTGCTGAGAGGAAAGTCTAATATACTGGCAGCTCAAGCTGGAATTCTAAAGAAAAGGTACTGTAGGTTTTCGATCAAAACTTAATGGATTTTTAAAACGGTGATAGCGTTCAGCTCAGAAGCCTTGTTTTTTGTCCTGAAAACGATCTGGCCCATGATTGAAGGCCTGTTTTCGAAAAAGTTGTTGGGCCTTCGTACATCCACGCCGATTCAGATAATCCACCGGGAACTGGGGTATAGTTGAGTGGAAGTCTCTCTCACTATTCAGGAAATATGTCTTGGAAAATTCACCTAAGATACTTAAAGTGATAAGTGATGAAATAAAGTCAGCACGATCAATGGCCCTGAGGAAATGGAAACAGCAATGCGAAGAGCTACTGGGAAAAGCCTTGGTATCTCTAGAAGATCTGAGGTCAAATCCAATCAAGGCTAAGAAAAACTTATGTAGAGCGGAGTGGATTGAGACCTGGGAGGAGGCTACCAAATACAAATTGTTCTATAAGTTAAAGCTTCAGCCAAGGGCCCCTGGTACGCTCCCCAAATATCTTGCCAAATTTCCAAATAGCTCCCTTAGATCTTGCTTCATGAGGCTGAGATTTAACCTTTATCCGTCTGGGGAGGTTTTGGCCGCTAGGGAAGGTAAAGACAGCAAGTTGATGATCTGGCGGTTTTGTAAGACTGAGAGATTGATGGAAACTAGGTGCCACTTGGTTCTATCTTGTAGAAATTTCACTGATGTCAGAACGAGCATACTTGGAGGTTATCTGAATGAGGCAACAACTCTAACACTGGACGAGTGGTGGAGTCTAATACTTCACCTGGTGGAGAAGCTATTTGAGATACAAAAAGGTCCTGATGTGGGGGAAATGCTATTTATGTCAATAATGATGATGATTTGGATATGTTTATGATGGATTTTAATGACAATCCCATTTGTCATTAAAATCCATGTGCTAGGGATTTTCTTTCTTTTATTCGTGGATTTCTGTGGATGTAATTTGTTTTGTGTTGTTTTGTTGCATGTATGATTGTATTGTATTTGTAATGGTTTGTAAAAAGCTTTTCTGTTTAAACTAATAAATTGCAAGAAAAAAAAAGATTAGCACAAGATGCCGGAATCCGACCCGTAGTTTTCTCATGTGTTAAAGTGAGAAAATCTCAGGTAAGTTGCATCAGATTTTTTTAAAGAATGATTGATGTATGCTCTAAAATACATGCCAAGACTTTCTCTAGCTGCGGACCCATTGCTTTTTGGCAGACAGATGATTTTGGGGTCCTCCTGTTCACTATGCACTAGTTGGCTTGGTGGGATGCTCCTCTTTGGGCTCGCAATAACATCCTTTTGGGCTCAGGCCCAGGTTGGTGCTAATAACACTTTTACGATACCTAAACAGTGGGGAGAACATTGGTAAATTTGAGACTCAACTGTACATGCATAAATTCCTATATTTGGGATACATAAGCAGTGTGATCAAACGCCTAAATTTGAGACTCAACAGTACATGCAGGGACACCTACATTTGAGATACCTAAGCAGTCAGGTCAGAGAAAACGCCTACATTTGAGCCTCAACATTACATGGTGGAACAGCTAAACTTGGGACACCTGAGCAGTGGAAGAAAATGCCTACATTTGAGATTCAACAGTACATGTCAAAATGCCTAAATTTGGGATACTTAAGCAGTGGGAGAAACACCTAAATTTGAGACTCAACAGTACATGGCGGAACACCTAACATTGGGATACCTGAGCAGTGGGAGAAAACGCCTACATTTGAGATACCGAAGTAGTGGGAGAAAATGCCACTTTGATAAAGCAGGCATAAGTGTTATTACGTCACTAAACTGGCATTTTGGTGCAGCCAGTACAGTCATTGTTTACTATGGCATGGCATTTTGTTACTTGGCCTCTTGGTGCAGCCAGTTTGGACATGTTTGCATTGTAGCATGGACATTTTAATGGAGTATGTTCTTATGTGGGGGTACTGCCATATATTGGCAGAACCAGCACGGACATGTTTTCTAATATTATTATTACACACAAAGCAAACACAAATATGTTCTTATATGGGAATACTGGCATATATTGATGGAGCCAGCATGGAAATGTATGGGTACAGCCAGCGGAAAAAGGTTTTTATACTGGCATATATTGTGGGCAAAAGCATCATAAAAATGCATTGGGAAATGCTTGTGTGCACTGTTGGTGCCATGCATCTATTGGATTCTTTCATATATTATGCTACAGTAACTGATTGCAAACTGTCTGGCTTTTTACCCAATTATTCACTTAAAGTGTACCATCTTAACATATTATTCCTGAAGGCTTCTCTGGAGGAGAACACTCCCTCCGTCATTCTGTCATTTCTGAGGTGAATGTTTACGCCCCTTCAATAAAACAATAAAAAAAAGAATCTCAGCTCTCCTAATGTAAGTATAGTCCATACTGTTGGTTGCATTTCACTGTTAACTCCCCGGTGGTCTAGGGAGCCTGCTGCCGACTTCAGGTGTTTACTGCCTATGCTGGAGACCACTATGCAATCGTTCTCTGTGCCGCATAGGCATGGTGCTGGCGGTTCCTTCTCGCTCTCTTTCAGTGCTGTATCTCCAGTGGTGGTACGTATCCTGAATTCACTATTCAACAAATCTTGCAGCTGTGAAAAGAAATTTAAAAAAAGATGAAACTTAGCAGGAGATTTATAAAGGGTTGTAGGAGGGCCGGGGAAGGTTTATAGATGGTGGGCCAGAACTCGAGAAAGGGGCCCACCAGGGCCATCTTAAGCACTTTTGGGGCCCTGGGCACGGGCATCTTTGCCCCCCCCTCCACCAAAGCAAAGGAATTAAGTGATCAAGACTATCTGCCCCATCCCCCCTGCCGCAATCACAACCCATAGGTTCATATGCTGCCTCACAGCATTAAAAATAAGGATGTTTACTCCCTTTAAGTCACCATACCCTCTTCATCCTTGCTCTAATCAGAATGATAAACAAGTACCATTTGAAGGCCAATATTATCAGTCTACGAAGAGGTTACTTCGGTTTTAAGAATGGATTCAGGAGACTTTTTATAAATAGAATCCAGGAAAAGGTACATGTAACCCAGAATAGACAGCACCCTCACATTAGCTGCCTCACAGAATGCAAAAGTGATCAAGCCTGGACAGAGGAGACCAAGTGGAAGGAAGGAGAAAGCTACACATACCATAGCATGGACAGTGGATGCAGATTAGAAGCTACCAGGAAGGTGTCTGTGTTCAAAAGCAAAACAAAAGAGGTGATGGTTGGAAGGTTTAGAATAAATCTCAACCTCTGGCATTGCTCTGGGCAACCCTCCAGACCATCATTCTTCGCCTGCCAAGCCATTACAAAAGGGGAAAGACCACATGCAAATCAGGCTTGGTCCCACCCCCAAAGGGGTAGTCCAGCCCGAACTGCTAGGTCACATCCCTTCTGCACGAGACCACAAGCATCCCCAGACATGTTTCAACCTTGTTGGGCGTCATCAGTGAGGAGTAGCTTGGGTCTCTAGGCCCAGCAGGCACGGGACCCACGTCTGGGCATACCCGTCCCACTCGGGGTGATTAATTCTAAACCTTCCAGCCATCACCTCTTTGTTTTTGCTATGTCACCCCGAGTGGGACGGGTATGCCCAGACGTGGGTCCCATGCCTGCTGGGCCTAGAGACCCAAGCTACTCCTCACTGATGAGCCCCAACAAGGGCGAAACATGTTTGGGGATGCTTGTGGTCTCGTGCAGAAGGGATGTGGCCTAGCAGTTCGGCTGGACTGCCCCTTTTGGGGTGGGGCCAAGCCTGATTTGCATATGGTCTTTCCCTTCTGTAATGGCTTGGCAGGCGAAGAACGGTGGTCTGGAGGGTTGCCCAGAGCATTGCCAGTGGTTAAGATTAATTCTAAACCTTCCAGCCATCACCTCTTTGTTTTTGCTATGTCACCCCGAGTGGGACGGGTATGCCCAGACGTGGGTCCCGTGCCTGCTGGGCCTAGAGACCCAAGCTACTCCTCACTGATGAGCCCCAACAAGGGCGAAACATGTTTGGGGATGCTTGTGGTCTCGTGCAGAAGGGATGTGGCCTAGCAGTTCGGGCTGGACTGCCCCTTTTGGGGTGGGGCCAAGCCTGATTTGCATATGGTCTTTCCCTTCTGTAATGGCTTGGCAGGCGAAGAACGGTGGTCTGGAGGGTTGCCCAGAGCATTGCCAGTGGTTAAGATTAATTCTAAACCTTCCAGCCATCACCTCTTTGTTTTTGCTATGTCACCCCGAGTGGGACGGGTATGCCCAGACGTGGGTCCCGTGCCTGCTGGGCCTAGAGACCCAAGCTACTCCTCACTGATGAGCCATAACAAGGGCGAAACATGTTTGGGGATGCTTGTGGTCTCGTGCAGAAGGGATGTGGCCTAGCAGTTCGGGCTGGACTGCCCCTTTTGGGGTGGGGCCAAGCCTGATTTGCATATGGTCTTTCCCTTCTGTAATGGCTTGGCAGGCGAAGAACGGTGGTCTGGAGGGTTGCCCAGAGCATTGCCAGTGGTTAAGATTAATTCTAAACCTTCCAGCCATCACCTCTTTGTTTTTGCGGTGTCTGTGTTCAGACAGAGTGAGATTAGCAGTGGGATATGGTTTACAAATAGTTCTGCCATTAGAGATCAAATGAACAAGTCACTGTGGTGTGCAATACATCAATGCTCACCTTTATAGTGAAAGCAACACTGTAGCCAGTGAAATCATGAGTGAGGCTGTTTTGAAGATCATACCCTGAGAATGAAATCTCTCTGAAGGGCTAAATATTTTGAATGGTTTAGCGGCTGGAAATTTCGAGAGGCTAGGCAATACAAGATTAAATTAGATCCTCAGCATTACACACACTGGTTGGGGTGAATCTGGGATTTGTTCCAACTATGCAATTTCTGCATTTAAACACTTTCATTACCAGTTCTTACCGTGAACTAAAATAATCTCATTTTATAAAACGGACTTGGAAGGTACACCAATCACATTACCAAAAATGACATTTTTTAAAAACAAAATATTATAGAAGGGTGTTCCACAAACAGATTTTAGCTTCATTCTCTCCATCATTAAGAGAAGTATATAAGTACCAGCAGACCAATCAGTATGATTTAACAGATGTAATCTAGGTTGGTCTTTTGTATTTTAAAGCTTTACATAGTCCCAAAACACTGGCTTGTGAAATTGGCATTTATAAACGTGCCGAAAAACCTTTGACTTTTACAAAAATGCAAAGCATTTTTTTGTGTCAAACAAACAGACTTTAAAATATGCTTGCCGGAGTCCTGCACCATCTGGTCCGCTCCCTTCTGTCTACCACTCCTTCCACTGAAATGGCCTACATAAGAAGAAAGATCAAGTAATGGCCTAACGATGCCACCAGCATGCGATGAGGCAAACTTCACAGAAGACAGTACAGTAATGTATGAAATATTAGATGATTTGACCAGGATCATTGTATTGTCTGCTGGCAAAGCCAGGATACACGCATGACCGCTTTGGTTTCAAATTTGGATACTTATTCATCTCTTGGACTAAAAGTCTATGCTCATCGTTGGAGATGATTGCCTAGGTTTTACAACACCCCATCTGAACAAACCAATTTCTAGGCCATCACCATAAGGATGCCATGTTAGTTTTTATAGCAACCCCTATCTGGTGCAGGTACATTGCTGATAATAGCACCTGTGGTGCTGCAAGACCAAGTGCATACGCAGGCAGGTATATAAACTTCAGACATAGGAATGTGCTATTCTAATCTTGCATAGGACCACATATCTCTGCAATGAATGCTTAACACACTGAGCTAACTTCTGAACCATTGTGGCACTCAATTTACCAATATGCATTTCAAATGTGGCTATTGCACAGGATCAACATAATTCCCACAGGAAGGAAAGAATGCTACAGGAGTTGTGCCGCAAGGAACACACAAAACTATATATACCACAGTGAACACAGAAAGCATTACATGATGAATTGATCGATGCAGAATGTACATGCCAAAACAGATGGGCAATAGCTTTAGAGCCTCAGCACCATGCCCTAAAATATCCTTATGTGTGCTATTTAAGTCCGGTGAACATAGAAATCTCTCTTCTTTAGATCAGGCAGCCTTGTGGGGCCCACTCCAAGGTGGGGGTCGTGGGCCAGTGCCCCTTTTGCACTCCCATAAAAACGTCTCTGGGGCCCAACAGTTATCTTTGAAGGTCCTTCCAAAGAGCACTAGCTAGACTGCAAATGCCATTGTCCACATTTGTATCTTCCCGGGTGTTTTCACATCCTATTCTGCAACAAACACATTCTTTCTGTGAGGTATCATTCTCCTTCTCACAGGATGTTTGTTCAGGGTGAAGACTCCTTCTCCAGAGGATATATGGCTTCAGAGAAATAAATCTGTATGTATGACACAAAGCTACTACTGACTTAGCATCTTCGTGCATCCCCCGTCCAGCTTTTGTAGGGTTGCTTGAAGAAGGTATCTGCAGTTTTCGTCACTGTTGGCCAAGTGATTTTCATTTTTTTTTAAGTGCCTATGCTGTCAGCATTTGTCTCCACAAATTCCTCAACTTCAGTGTCTTGAGGTCAGCACAAAAGAACAGTACACTGCAACCATAATGTGGACCATAGTGTATTTCCACCACTGAATGAGTTCCTTAGAATGTAGGATGTTCATTCTTTTGAAAGCAAAGCATATTTATTCTTCCGCATTCTCCAGGGTTGTGTGCCACCATTCCCCTCATTGATATGGCTCTATGTAACAACTCCATATGTCACTTCATGGTTTATATTGAAGCTTGACACAAGCTATTAGGCTGTTTGTTTTGTTGTGATTCCTACAAGACAGCAGCCTGATGAATGGCTGGCCCAGATGGATTGCTTCCAAGTTAGATTATTTATTTTATTTACATATTGGTCCTTTGTGGAGCACCCATACAACAAACAGTGTTTCAAGGCGCCACAAGACAAAAAAGGGGGTGGGGGACAGGGAAGAAAACAACAGTAACGGTCCTACCATGCCTAGTGTTATTTGGTTGGTGTAAGTGCAGTAACAAGAAATTCAGGGGAATGGGAGTGGGGGGGGGTCAGGGGGTGTAGGTCGGGGAAGAAGGGATAATGCCAGGGTGGGAAGGAGGTGTGGGGCAAGAGGAAGTATATGTGCAGGGGGGAGGAGGGGAAGAAGAAGGCCCATAGGGCTAGACAAGTGCTAAGGTGAGGCCAGATGGGCAAGTGCCAGGGGATACATGACCACATGCTAACTGTGTGGACGGTGGCAGACCAGGCATGGTAGGGATGCAACCCTGCCAGGCTTGTCAGGGGAAATGTGGCCCGGAAGGGCGATTGCAGGTTTGGGGGCAAGGGGTCAGGGCGCTGGGGTAGACTGGGCTAGGAGGGCCTGGTGCCCTGTGAAGCTCAGAAGGGACCAGGTAGCCAGTCAATGCAATCGAGGGGGGCATTAGCGATGGAGAGAGAACGAAGAAGAGAACAGAGGGTCTTGAGAAGATCCCGGAACTTAAAGAGATCTGGCTCAAGCCTGAGAGGGGTAGGGAGGCCATTCCAGAGGCAGGCTCCTGCCGAGGAAATACATCTACCCCCCACAGCCTGCTTTGAAAAATGCCTGATCTGCAGAGAGTTTGAGCTAGAAGACCAAAGGGCTCTAGCAGGGAGGTATTAAGGGATAGAGAGTTGGATGTAGCTGGGAGGACTGGCCCCAGAAAGCCTTGCGGTTGATGCAGAGGGTCTTGAACTTGATCCTCACAGCCACCGGGAGCCAGTGGAGATATTTTAGGGCTTGAGGGCAAGGATAAGTCTTGCAGCCCTGTTCTGGATTATTTGAAGGGGCGCAGTGAGGATAAAGGTTGATTGAGGAAGAGGCTGCTGCAGTAGTCCAGCCTTGATAGGACCAGAGCTCTGGAGACATTGCATTCCTAAGGGAAGGTGAGGAAAGGGAGAATGGCTCTGAGGAAGTGCAGCTCAAAGTGGGCCTTCTTGGCAAGATCTTCAGTATGAGGAGAGAAGGATAGAGAGGAGTCGAAGATGACCCTAACGTTTTTAGCCTCACAAGAGGTTGAGGAGAGGGGACCCATGGAGGGCGGACAGGGAGTGGGAAGGAAGGAGGGATTGGGGGCCACAATGAGAAGGCTCTCAGCCCTATTGGCATTAAGGCAGAGATTGTAAGCAGCACACCTGAATAGCAGTCAGACAGTCAGGAATAATAGAGGAGGAAGAGGAGGCAGTGGAGGCAAGCTTGAAGGAGAGCTGTGTGTCATTCACATAACACTGGAAGTGAGGAGAGAAGGTGGAGCTCAAGAGAGGGGCAAGGTAGTTGTTGAAGAGCTGCGGCAAGAGTATAGAGCCCTGAGGGTTGCCACAGGTGGAGAGTGTGGTAGAGGGGAGAAAAGGGCCCAGTTGAACCTGGGAAGGTCGATCAGATAGGAAGGAGGTCAACCAGTCCAGTGTCAAGTCTGTGATGCCAAGGGTATCACAGAGCCGATTTATAATGGTGGAGAGTTGGAATCTAGTTTACAAAGCAAGTCTTCAGGGGTATTCACGAGAGCAATTCCTATGCCTCTGGCTGCTCTGAAGCCAGACTGATGGCACTTCAATAGATTATCGGACTATCTATGCTGTTGGAAAACCACTAATTTCTGCATCATACAAAATGATGGAAGTGACATGTATCTGAAAAATGCGCTCAATTTAAAAGGTATAGGGGGGCATGCTTTAGCAAGCCTCACAAGGCCTCTGGAGACAACTCTTTTTGTTGTTGCTTTTCATTGTGTATGCAGAGCCCAGCTGTCTATTGCTGGCGGCATACAGTATTGTGCAGTTAGGGTAATTCCTGCACTTATTGTAATGAAGCCTCATGCAGCATGAAGTTAATTTATTGTCCTTTGTTAATACACATTTCATTCCTTCTACAGTACATTGACAATCCTACAAAGCTGCTGGGCGCCTTTCTTATCCTAGACAGGTAGGCATAATCCACATGGAAGTATCATCATCCTTCCCCCAACAGCACATCTTCGACCTATTGCTTCAAAGAGAGTGGGAACTAGCTCATTTAAGATTGAATTGGAGAGGTATTAGGAACCCTGCTGGTGTTGCACGGGAAAGGTTTTGCCAGTTGATATTTTTCCACAAAATGGTTCTTTTGTTGGAGAGGAGTTCTATAACCATGCAATCACTTTTTCACACTCACTACATACAGATAAAGATAACCTGGCTACTGGGTTAAAATGTGACATATTCAACATAGTAAACACATCCCTAAAGCTCTGGTAAGTGATATGTTGTGTTATTTCATATATGTATGGAATCTACTGCCATTGCTATGGCTTTGAAGCGCTGTAGGTTGGAAGACCCTTCAGAAGACTGTAGACTGTGCAAACATGAAAATAAAAAGACTTACATTGCATGTGAATAGTAATTAGAATTAAGTGAATATTCAATTACTAGCAGAGCATGGTGATTATTTTATTTATTTATTTATATAATTGGGTTTTTATAACGCGTCTAATACCGTACCCCTCTGTTGCTTTGCATGGTCTTGCTTCCAAGACCAACGTGTTGCCCCTGTGCTAGGTGCAAAGATGGCTGCTATGCCAGTGACTATGTGACAGCTGGATCCATTTGTTTGAGGGGCTCAGCTGTATTCTATCGGTTGCAGTGCAAGAGGGGGAATGGGTATTATAAATAGTCTATAAAACCCCTAGGGTTCTGCTATACTGTACATGTAGAACACATGCACATAGAATAACATGCAGTCACATGCAAATTACATGCACAATGGTCAGATATGTCAAAGATGCCTTCGACGCATGTCCTCTTATATGCACCATCAGGTTATTGGGAAATGTATTTTCCTTAGTTTCTAGATACTTCTATCATGTAGACGCTTCAAGGTTTATGTTGTATAGGGACTGCCAGTGTTATTTTTAATCAGTCTTCTGAGATTTAATGCCTACATTGGTTAGGCCATAATAGGTTATAAGTGTGCTAAAAAACTAGACAAAGCCCTACCATGTTCCAATCCTCAGCAGATTGTGGAGTTCCTCCCTGTTGATTAGCACAGCAGGCACACCTGTGTGTGGCTGCACGGATCCTGGGTGTACATACAGGGAAATGCCTGGCCCATGCGCTTGAACACTAGCTATAACAGCATTCTGCAAATTCTGCCAGTTTGCCTTTGGAAGGATACACATTTTAAGATTGGAGTTACCTCGGAGGAAGAGTCATTGGAACTTTTCGGAGCCTTTCATCTCCTGGGCTCTTAGCTGTCAAGATTCTGTGCACTTTAAATTATTATGAACTTGAACCTGAGGCTGACATTTCACGATTTAGAATAAATAATATTTGCTCCACTGGACATCCCTATGCTAATGTATTATGTACATATGACAAAGTCAATTTATGTTTTCCTTTAGGAGCTGGTTTATGCTTCACCTATGTATGTATGTATTGTGTGGGAGTGAGGGGCTTTTAGGCCCCCCTCATACATTCAGCACAATGTGGATCACTTGCTCGACCAATGGTGGGGGATGCCTCCATTGCCCTTATGCTAAAGACAGCCCTTATGCTGACTTTGGCATAGGTGGGGCTGTTGCTAGAGACACTTGGTATCCATTTTGTGTACCCTTGACTCCATCTTTGGACTAGGCCTCACTGCAATAATACAAAAAGGCTTCACTCCCTTCTGCAGCACTGCGCACACTGCGCTCATGGCCCCACCTTTTCTCACTGTGCCTGAAAGCCTTGCAGCTCCATTCTCACGCTTGAGCCGGAGATAATTGCAACAAACACACCAATGTAACATCTCGGTCATCCTCTGAGATCACTGTCCTATGTGTGAACCGGCTCGAACCATGCCCTGTAACTCATCCATCTCCACAAACCTGCCTGTGCCCTCTTACCCCCGCTGTTGGAAAATTACTGCCACTATAACCCTGTGTCCCTGCAAGGTATTCCCTTGATGTACCAGATGTATGACCCTGCTGTGAAGCCCACCCCATTGGGCCCCCAACTAACACCAAACCTCTGTCACAGTATATTGCACCCTAGAACTAACAAATGTCAGAATGTCTTATAGCCACTTTTGATGCACCTGGACCCACCCCACAGCCAATGTTTTCTTACTGACCACGACCCTTAGCCCGGTACTCCATATAAATCCCAATGAATAATGCTGTAATTATATGTGTTCGATTTATAGATGCATGATGATATACTCAAAGGAACTGTAGTGACCAATATTTAGTGTA
Source organism: Ambystoma mexicanum (assembly GCF_040938575.1). NCBI lineage: Eukaryota > Metazoa > Chordata > Amphibia > Caudata > Ambystomatidae > Ambystoma > Ambystoma mexicanum. Next base: position 1,263,488,895 of record NC_090934.1, on the reverse strand, counting down.
TGTCTGATGGTAGTATCTCACGTTAGCTTAGTTAGGGCCCGGCCTACCTCACCGCAACCTGACCCTCACCCCATCTGGCCACAGACAGACGGACCTCGTGACGCTCACCCTCCCGCCAACCCAGCAGCCAACCACGGAGGCGCAGCACCTATATGTCCATTTGCAACGCAAGCTTGTGTCCAATCATAACAAACTTTGTAACCTTCATGTCTGACATCACTGATGACGATTTCTGCTCTTATAATCAATTGTACGTGTATTGTTTGCCAGAGCGCTCTCGGGCAGAAGAGTTCTCTGGATGCCAATTATACATAAAAGAAAACGAACTCTCGCAGCCTGTCCTCTTAGTCTTATTCCCCGTTGGGGTGCTGGTGGGTGTAAGTAAAAAGGTTGTTGAAATTAGTTGGTGTTAAGAGTTAAACAAGGTTGAACAGACGTGTTACAGAAAGAAGATTATTAAGTGATTGACAGTGTGTATTTACACCCAGAAAACAAGGTGAACACAAGAGCAAAAACACGCCATTATGGGAGGGACTACACCATTAGCACATATTTGTCAACATCTCCCTTTGTATAGTGAGAAAATACAGAAATACCACGACCAATGGGTGGTGGAAATAAAAGGAGAGAGTGTATCGCATATATGGCCTGAGGGAGGGTCATTTGATAAGAGGGTATTGGATCTAGTATCAACACACCTGCAAGCGAAATACAAGGGAAAACAGTTGCAGAATAGAAGGGAGGTACTAGATCTATGGCGGATGTCTGAAGAGGTAGCACCTAGCGGGGAGGTAAATAAAGACACAATAATTGAGAAAGAGGAGGCCCCGGGGGGGAGAAGCGGCTGCAGGGGGAGAATGCACAATAACAACGAAAGAGAATGACCTCACTAGAATCTACCCATTGTTGACAAGGCCCACAGTGGGATACAGTGAGCCCCTGTATGTACCAGCGCCCACCACACCAGCTACTCCGGCAACTGCATCAGCCACCGCCCACCACCATATAAAACGTGAGGGTTATATGGCCCAACTAGTGCCCCTCCAGTAAATCTAGCGCGACTAACAGGAAACATAGGCAGCTCGCACATGCACAAATGGAAATAACGCAATTAAGAGCACTGTGTGATAGAGGCCAGATGTTGCCAGGGGGAGGGGAAGTACCACCATTGACAGCGGTTGACCTCACCCCTCCACCAAGTGTCGCAGGGGGATCCACACCATCCAGGCCGCCACCAATACCAAAAGGGCAGGAACAAGAGTGGCAATCGGGAGAGTTTCTGTTCCATTTAAATGGCAAACCTGTAAGAATAATATGACCTACAACCCCAGACAGCCAAAGAGGGGAAGGGCAAGGAGAAAGGGAGTCAGAGGAGGAGATAGAGGAAGTATGGAGTGATTTAGATAAATATGAAGAGGGAGCGGCAGCGGCGGGATCTCCGCTGCCATTCTCATTCGAACAAGAAGATGAAAGGGCTGCACCAAGATGGCAAGGAAGGTTAAGGCAAGGAGTAGGGAACATGCTGGTGAGTAAGACAAAGAAGGGAACAGTGAGTAAGAAAGGAGGAAAAGCAAAGCTACAAATGCCTCTGATACACAAGGGAGCAGGGAGACCACATTAGATACCATGGGCACAGCTGGACAAGAATAACTTGTTAAAACTTCTCCCTCCACTTTCAGGTGGGGCGGGGAAGTGGATACATGCACCTGAAAAACACACAGCAGGGGTGCCGTTGGCTATAGAGGATGTGAAAAGTTTGCTGGTGTCCACCGTTGGTGACCAAGCAGACGCAGTGTGGGTGAAGGCGGGGTTCCCGGGGGTGACAATTAACTGTGACCACCATGATGGGTCATCATTTAATAACGTTAGAGCACAAGTATGGGATGCATTGCAGAGAACTTTTCCAGACACTCCAGATTTACACTTAGTGATGCAATGCACTATGGGAGAGGAGGAGGAGCCTAAGCAATTCATCCTCCGGGTGCAAGACCTGTGGAGATCTGAAACGGGTACGGCGTGGAACCAATCCACTGCCTTGCTCTACTTTATAATCAAAAAAGGGCTCCCGAAAGAGGTACAGAAAGCCCCGGACAAAATAGCTGGAATGGAAGCCAAAGGCTGACCCGAGATTCAGAGAATAATCGTACACCATTGTAGAAGGATCAAAGAAAGAGAAAGAGATAATACAGCGAAGGTTGGCAGATGAGGCGAAGTTAGTGCAAAATAAATAAGTGAAGGTCGCGGCGCTAAATGCCACAACATCAACTGACAGACAGGGCGAAGGAGAGGAGGGGGTAGGAAATACGCCAGCAAGAATGGCCGCAACATGGGCTGAAATTTGGGCAGGAGCAGTGGGACGAAGAGGAGCAGTATGGAGGGCCACAGTGGCAAGGGAGGCCAGCAAGAGGACAAGGTGGGTACCGAGGATCGAGGGGGGGATTCGGAGGAATAGGGAACAGAGGATTTGGAGGGCCTGGGTTGAGGGGGGGACCACAAGGGTCATGTTGGAATTGCAGGAGGTGGGGACACTACTCAAGAGAGTGCAGAATGCGGCCTATGGGTTATTACCAAGGACAGCCCCCCATGGTAAACAAAAGTATGGTCACCCACACCCAGGCAGTCCCTATGGGTTACCTATGGGAGGGAATGGACAGAACGAACAATGCTATAATGAGCCACAAATGCAACAGAGACAGCAACCACAGCAACACCCACAGCAGAGAGGTATGCCACAACAAATGGCAAGGCAAAACACTATGGGCAATGCAAACACAAATATTTTTGCAACATCTGCAAACGGTGCACCGGCACCTTTTCGCAGCGCAGCGGTTGTGGGAGATAATGTATTCTCTGTTCCAGGAACGGAGACATATGCAGATTAGGACAGCCCACAGAAAGCACCTGCGTGCCCAGTTCTATCCACTACCCTATGTGCAGAAGAGGTACCACTAGTGGGAGCGGAGATAGGCAACAAACGGTTAATCTTGATGGTGGACTCGCGAGCTGAAAAATCTTGGCTCATGGAAGGCCGGTTCCCGCTCTCGGGAAAAGATTTGGAAACGCAAGGGTTCTCTGGGGCTATTTTAAAAGTTCCTTACACAAAAGATCCCGACATAAAGGTGGGAGGAAAAACAGTGTGAGCACCTCTACTGTATCATGAAGACTCGCCAATAAATTTGTTGGGAAGAGACCGCCTGAGTAAATTGAACATGACATTCTCCTTTAATGAACGGGGAATAGTTTGTTCCACCCAAGGAGTGTGCCCTGTAAGACAAATGAAGTGGCTGTACGAGGTGTGCCCATTGACATGGACATGTTCATTTATGGTATTAGGGTACTAGCAAGTGTGGTGCAAGAGATACCAAGAAAAGAATGGAAAGTACCCTCAGATTTTGTCTCCTGCCCAATTGTGAATACAGATGCTGTACAAACAATTTTGTCCATTGATTTGGAAGGGGTAGAAGTTTCTAGTAAATGTATCGCAGTGATAGGACTGGACACACATGGATGCGAATGGAGAACAATGCTATGCATAGATCCAAATATAATGTTGCACGATTTAACTGATGAAGAACTGTTTACTGACAGTGAGAATGATGGGGAAATAATAATGGAAATAAGTGTACCATGTGACATCATGATTCAACACAGGGAAATACACAACCCTCTCATGGCTAGTGTTAATGTACCGCCTACTATATTTGAGGAAGATATGGAAAAGGTCCTGCCAGAAATGTGGACCACAGGCCCCCATGATGTAGGGCTGTTACAAGAGGTGACACCCATTAGAATAAAATTAAAACCAGGTGCAATACCCCCAAGAGTAAAGCAACACCCACTATCAGGGGAGGCAGAAGAAGGGATTCGAGAAACAATAGATGCATTATTACAGCAAGGGATAATAGTGCCATCAAATTCACCATGCAACACATCGATTTTTCCTATCAAAAAAGCAAAGGGCGGGGCTTGGAGGATGATCCAGGACCTACGCCCACTTTATGACATCATACAGAAAGAGTTCCCATTAGTACCTAATCCCGCTTCAATCTTGTGTAGCATACCTAAAGATGCCACTTGTTTCACAGTAGTGGATTTGAAGAACGCTTTCTTCTCAATACCACTTGACCCAAGCTCCCAGTATCTCACAGCGTTCACGCTAGGGGGAGAACAGATATGAACACTGCAGACTACCACAGGGATATTGTGAAAGCCTGAGCATATTCAATAGAATAAAGCACGAAGATCTTGGCAACATTAATGTGGAGAGCACGATAATACAGTATGTAGATGATCTACTCGTCTGCAGTAAAAGTGAAGAACAGTGCAGGGCTGATTCGATAACATTGTTAAATTTGTTGGCAACAAAGGGATATAAGGTGGACAGGGGCAAGCTGCAGTATTGCCTAGCAGAGGTGCTCTAGTTAGGACAGCTAATTTCAAAAGATGGTAAGAGGATTTTACCGGATAAAGCAGCGGCAATACGCCACCTGCTGATACCAAAAACAGAGAAAGGACATGAAAAATGTTGTCGGCATCTGCAATTACTGCCGTGCTTGGATACTTGATTATGCAGCATACACACGCCCACTATTACAGGCCCTTAACGAAGCACAAAAGAATAATGTCCCATTAAAATGGACAGACGAGATGATGACACAATACTTCAAACTGAAAGACCTCTTTGCACACGCACCAGTTTTGGCGAACCCTAATTATGACCGGGAGTTTTACCTGTTTTCACACTGCAATGTTATTTTAATGACTGCAGTGTTGACCCAAAAAACTTCACTAGGTCACAAGCCATTGGCCTACTACAGTGGTACACTGGATTCTGTGATGCAGAGCCACTTCGCATGCGAATAAGCATTCGCTGCAGCAGCCTTCGCAATAGGAAAAAAGCGCCACCATCGTGATGGGATGCTCACTGACACTATACGCAGAACATTCACTCTTTGCAATTTTAGAACATTCAAAATCTACATTGACCACGCAGAGAGCAACAGCCTATGAAATTATAATATCCAGTCCAAACGTTCATGTGGTAAGATGCAAGACAGTAAACCCAGCTATATTTATTACTGAACCATGCACAGTTGAGGACATGCAGGCACACGATTGCACTACATATGAGGGAGAGGAAGATGAAAATCCCAAAGCGAGCGAAAATGCATTGCAGGAGGGGGAGATATACTTTGTGGATGGGTCAGCATCAATAGACAGTGAGACAGGAGAAAAGCATGTAGGGGCGGCAGTTGTAAGAATGAAAGAAGAAGGCTATGAGATTGTTGTGCAAAAACGCCTCCCCTCTCATTACTCAGCTCAGGCAGCAGAACTGACAGCGCTAATAGAAGCGCTGCGCACAGCAAAAGGATGTGCATTCACAATATACTCTGACTCAGCATATGCAACCGTAACGGTACACTCAGTGTCAGGGCTTGCTTCTTCCTGGTGCAGAGGAAGCACAAACGCCTCCCTCCCGTTAGGTCTTGGCACCTGGGAGAGGTTAGGGTCCGATGAGTGGATAGGTAGGGGAACCGGGAAGAGGTTCAGGTAGAAGTTGTGGATAGGATTGGGGGAGATTAGGTTCACATGCTCCACAGCTCCTACTCCTGGATCTGGAGTTCTCCACCCTTACACTCCTGCTCTCTTGCATTCACACCATATGCCAGAAGGTTGACCGGGGCGTTTGTGCTGCAGCCCAGAACCAGTTTGTAAACCTTTGCATTCAACTCATGTAAGGTTTAGGCACAGTCCCCATATTACACCATGTAGGAAAGGAACTCTTCATTAACTCATGCAGGAACAACTGGGATAAGCACACAACCCCCCATACAATATGTGTGCCCTACGTAAAGAAGAAACCATAAATGCACTTAGCTTCGGTTTTCAAGGTCTGTCTTTTCTGACCTTTTCGTGTTGACTGGCCACTGCAGCATTCACAACCTTGCTAGCCGCTGCAAGGAGCAAGAAAAATTTCAGTACGGGCGCGCATACACATGTGTGACCCTATCTAGGGGTTAATGCTTTAGTTTGGTTACTCCGCTTAGCGGATTCACAGTTTCTGGTGCATGCAACTACACGCTTTGTTTTAGAGACACAATCGCGTGTTATTAGTTCAGTCTCATGCTGGGTTGTTAAAGCGCCATGCGTTTCATGTTCGTATCGTTCTCGTTTCCTGAATGCCAATAACTCCAGGATTTAGGTCCGTGAAAGCCGTGCCCTTCAGTAATGGAGAGCTGCTTGCGCATGTAGGAATGAAAGTGCACTTATCTTAAATGGTTCGCGGGGCCTGGGGTTTGTCTGCAGGCGGCGGGCGGGTGCCCCGCGAAGGCTTGCCGTCAGGAGCTCAGAGTTGCACGTCCTTCCTCTCTGCTGGTCGTAACTGCAAGCAACGCCTTCGGACGCGGCTCGCGCATGCGCGTTGGTGCGGTCGTGGCTGTCCTCGCCCCAGCAGGCCTGTGTTGCGCACGGCCTGCTGGGAATTGTAGTACTCGGGTGGTCTCTGTCTCAGGGCAATGGATCTGCAGAAGGGGTGGAGAACACGCTTGGAGTACTGAGTGGGAAGCTTCCTACACCCTGTGAGGGCGGCTACCACTCTCCTAGTCCCTTCACCAGCCCTACCTCTGACACTCAGGGTTGTCACGATGGTGACGAAGAGGGTTTCGAAGGGCAGATGGTTCACCAGTACAACCTGCAGCACTATTAAATGAATTAATAGAAGCACTAGCAGAACCATCAGTGGTAGCGCTGGTGAAATGCCAAGCACATACCAACAACACAGATGCAATCTCATTGGGAAACACAGCGGCCGACGCTGCAGCGAAGGATGCTGCATATTTCAATATTCCACAATCAATAGAGTGCATTATTAAAACATCAAATACAGAGGTACAAAAGGAGGGATACAGCCATATACCAATTGCCCAAATAATAGAACTCCAAAAACGCGCCCCACAGAAGAACAGGAATTGTGGGGGAAGAGAGGTTGTAAACAATCACCAACAGACCTAATATGGAGACAGGAGTTAACAGGGAAAGTGGTAATGTCCGTGGAGTTATTAGAAATAGCATTTCAACAACTGCACTTCCCAACACATGTAACTAAACAACACATTGCAGCTGATATACAGGAACATTGGTTTGTTCCAAATGTACAGAGCACTTGTCAAAATTCACAATAGAGTGCACAACGTGCCAGACATACAGTTCAGGAATGACATTAAGGGCGTTGCGCGGAACGTTACAGCACCCAGAAGGTCCTTTTAGAGAGCTCCACATTGACTACGCGGATATGGGGGAAAAATGTAACAGAGCAAGATATCTGATTATGATAGTTTGCCCATTTTCCAGGTGGGTGGAAGCTGGACCTTGCCCCCACTCAGACGCGAAGTGTGCTGCAAAGTTTCTGGTGCGGGAGGTTTTTTCAAGGTGGGGGATATGTGACGTAATAAGATCAGACAACGACACTCACTTTGTAAATAATCTATTTAAAGAGGTGACCACCTTATTGGGACTTAAACACAAACTATGCTCAATTTATCACCCGATGGCTAACAGAGTGGTAGAAAAGATAAACAGCCTACTCAAAAGCAAACTATCAAAGCTGTGTAACACTCTTAAGAAGAATTGTGTGTATTGCTTGCCATCAGCACTGTTCCAACTCAGAACGCAACCTAGCAAGGACCATCATTTGAGCCCCCTGAAATTGTGATGGGACGGCGTATCCATATGCCACTTCCCCCAGTGAGAGGAGCTTCAGACGCTCACAGAGCTGCCAGAGTGCTGGGGGATGAATTTAAGGAATACCTCACCCAACTGACACGTGCTGTATGCAGCATAGCGAGACAGATTGCACCACCATTTACCCAAGATTCTGAGACAGAACTGCCATGCCAGCACAGAACAGCCCAAAGGGTCAATTAATGCCAGGTGAAAATGTGTATGTGCAGAGTTTTGTACGGAGATGGAACTCTCCAAGATTTCACAGACCTTATGAGGTCATTTATTGCACACCAACAGCTGTCAAGGTGAAGGGATTGAAATATTGGGTGCATCTGTCAGATGTGAGAAGAGCAGGCGATAGTATAATCCCTCAATGTCAACAAAATGTTAGCAATGAAGTTGCGAGTGGATAAGAGACAAGGTGTGCAGAAGCAAAAATAAAAAGAGCAAAATTGAGAGTGGTGATTAAGAAACTTTGCGTAACAAAAATAAATGAAAAATGTACAAAAAGGAACACGTGTGAATGAAAAGCAGAAGTACGGCTCTTTTTGTTCTCTTTGTGTCTCTTTCTCTCGGAAAATGTTTCTCTCTAACTGTGTCGCTCTCTCTCTCTCCTTTTGCTCTCTCTTGCATGACCATGATTGAGAATTTGTACAGAAAAATGACAATTAGTACTAAAAGAGAAATATATGATGTAAAAAATAAGTTTAAATTGATCAAATTTAAAGGACAAGTAGTAGAATAACAATAAAGTGTGCACACTAAAGACATTATAAATTTAGTAATAGATTAGTTGAAAAGTTAATATGATGACGGTGAAATGATAATTGAGTAAAAAAAATAATGAAATGTATGCATGTCACTTAACAATTTTATATCGCACCTCCAGGTGAACAAATGGCAGAAAGGAGGGGAATTAGTGATGACAACACAAACTTAGTTAGTGGTGGGACAGACAGTAGAATAAACAAATATTACAATTTAGCTTGTGGCATTGAATATGCAGCAATATTGTTTTCTGTGATGTTATTTTTCATGGCCTGGTACTACACAGTGACTTTCATTATTAAGGATATGAAAGAGGGGGGAGCATGGTAAACATGATACGAGAAGGGTCAACGCTCATATGGGCTGGGGTTAAAACTATGTGGAGGCATGACGCCTCTGTAAATAGCAATCTCACTACGTTGTACAAAAATCGCACTGCCACCACCCCACTTTTTCCACTTGCTGCTATTGGATAAAGTACATGTAACGAGACTAATCAATATGTTGGAGACTACTCCTGGGAGGGTGAGCCTGACCTGATAAACACTGATGTGCAAACAATAACAGAACCTACCTCCCAAGGCACTATAATGCACTTTAACCTTGCCACCACAATTACACAAGCAACACCAGAACCAGCAACACCAGAACCACAGACCTGGCAAGCCGCTAGCGAACCCAATGACACAACATGGGCAGATGTCTTTCCCATAAAGTATAGAAGAATGAAAATGATAAATAACAGGGAAGGGGGGAGGAGGAGATGGAAAAAGGGGGGCGGGAGGCGGGAGGTAAAAGATATGATGTTTACCATGACCTGGGATTAGATGAAATAGAAGACCCCCGCCATCCAGATCAGTCCAACAAATGTTACTCAGACATGACTGCAACAGCAAAACAAGCCACGAACGAGAGCTGCTATGTTTGCTCTCTCATACTGCATGCATCAGGCACACCTAAAATACTTGTACCTCAAGAAGTGCCCTTGTTGGATGCCCAATGTTTAATTAATCTCGTATTATGTAGAATTCGGAGCACCTACCAGTCACACACAGTTACAATACAAATGCTGCAAAACGAGAAAACATGCACGAGCAAGCGGCAGGGAGTGATCTGCATCAAGGAACCTTTTTTTGTCATCAGAGGAACAAGGTTTACAGACAATAAGTGGCAAGACGAAACGATCGAGTGCAAAGCTGAGGCACTGAGAGGACTAACTGAAGAAAACTTTCAATGGATCAAACAAACGTGTGCTCCCATCTGGTCTCAGCATATTGCAAAACTCACCTGGGTTACTGCTCTTGAGAAACCTATCAAGACGCAGAGAGAAATTCCGCACAAACTTTGTTTTCACGGGGAAGGAAAGGTGCAAATGGGTTCCAACAAACGGTGCAACAAAACAATCATCATCCTAGATATGAAAAAAGGCACAGCTGCACTCATGGACATGTATTGGGTGTGTGGCAAACAAGCCTACCTGCATCTAACGGCATCATGGAAGGGAACATGCACCCTGGCCACCCTGCATTCAGCACTAATGGTGATTCCAGAAAGTAATGTCCAAGGGGGGAGAATAACAGCTGGCATATCGGCAGCAGGGCAATTGGCTGGCATATCGGCAGCAGGGCAAACGGCTGGCATATCGGCAGCAGGGCGATCGGCTGACACATCGACAGCACCCTAACCAGCAACCACAGAGCTTTACTCATACGACATTCTGTCTGAAAGTGACCTACAAGACAGACTGTCCCGCAAAAGGAGGTCATCAAACTATATCTCCAGCGAATCATCCAACCTTCTCACTGAGATTCCTGCGAAATACAAACTTTTTAACTCTGCAGAGACCTTCTTTGCTTCCCTTCTAACGCCAGGACTCCAGGCACGAACAAACACCAAATGGCTACAAATCGTCCGCGGGAGCTGATCCAACTGGCCAACAACACTGAAGAGGTGTTCAATGTGATCAAGTTAGAACTTCGTGCCTTGCGTCTAATGACAATGCAGAACCGGTACGTCCTAGACCTTCCCACAGCAATGGACGGCAGTGTTTGCCAAAAAATCTGGAGCGCGTGCTGTACATTCATACCTTCTGAAGATGTGGATAATTGGCATCTCAGCAGTGCACAACTTGGGGGAGAGAATGCTGAAGGAAGGTGGAATAGAGCCGAGCAACTGGTTCGACAACATGGTCAATTGGCTACCATCCTGGTTCAGTATCATGATGAAAATGTTTGTTCCAGTCATCGTTTTTATTTTACTATTTTCTGTGCGTGCCAGCTAGATATCCGATGCTGTGCAAAATCTATGCCTAATTCAACAATGATGATGGTAATGTTAGGCAGACAGTCAACGGTAACAAACATGATAGATGCACAAATACAAACTGGAGAACCAAACCCACCAAAGTATTGCATGACAGCTGTCTATCGCCAAAATGGGGATATGGTAGATAACATATCACACAACGATTAAAGAACCAAGGGAGCTACAATCGTACAGGGAAGTGTGGGTAGACCTAGATGGGGATGGAGGAATATATATGACATGCACAGCTGACGAGTACGCAAGGAATGGGCATAGCTTGGGAAGCGTATGTAGGGCTTGGATGCCAATAAAGGGTACACAGGCATGGGATGAAGCGGTAGCAGAAGCAGAGTATTATCGGAATGAGAATAATAATAAAAAGTAGTTTGTTACTTTAGATGTAACGAAAGGGGGGAATGTGTGGGAGTGAGGGGTCATTTAAGCCCCCCTCATGCATTCAGCACGATGTGGATCACTTGCTCGACCAATGGTGGGGGATGTCTCCATTGCCCTTATGCTAATGACAGCCCTTATGCTGGCATTGTTATAGGTGGGGCTGTTGCTAGAGACACTTGGCATCCATTTTGTGTACCCTCGACTTAATCTTTGGACTAGTCCTCACTGCAATAATACGAAAAGGCTTCTCTCCCCTCTGCAGCACCGCGCTCATGGCCCCCAACCTTTTCTCACTGTGCCTGAAAGCCTTGCAGCTCCATTCTCACGCATGAGCCAGAGATAATTGCAACAAATACACCAATGTAACATCTCGGTCATCCTCTGAGATCACTGTCCTATGTGTGAACCGGCTCGAACCATGCCCTGTAACTCATCCACCTTCACAAACCTGCCTGTGCCCTCTTACCCCCGCTGTTGGAAAATTACTGCCACTATAACCCTGTGTCCATGCAAGGTATTCCCTTGATGTACCAGATGTATGACCCTGCTGTGAAGCCCACCCCAGTGGGCCCCCAACTAACACCAAACCTCTGTCACAGTATATTGCACCCTAGAACTAACAAATGTCAGAATGTCTTATAGCCACTTTTGATGCACCTGGACCCACCCCACAGCCAATGTTATCTTACTAACCACGACCCTACGCCCGGTACTCCATATAAGTCCCAATGCATAATGCTGTAATTATATGTGTTAGATTTATAGATGCATGATGATATACTCAAAGGAACTGTAGTGACCATTATTTAGTGTATGTCTGATGGTAGTATCTCTCGTTAGCTTAGTTAGGGCCTGGCCTACCTCACCGCAACCTGACCCTCACCCCGCCTGGACACAGACAGATGGACCTCGTGACGCTCACCCTCCCGTCAACCCAGCAGCCAACCACGGAGGAGCAGCGCCTATATGCCCATATGCAACGCAAGCTTGTGTCCAATCATAACGAACATTGTAACCTTCATGTCTGATATCACTGATGACGATTTCTGCTCTTATAATCAATTGTACGTGTATTGTTTGCCAGAGCGCTCTCAGGCAGCAGAGTTCTCTGGATGCCAATTTTACATAAACGAAAACGAACTCTCGCAGCCTGTCCTCTTAGTCTCATTCCCTGTTGGGGTGTGTCTTATTTCTTTGTACTGCACATGTAAGATGGGGAGTGGGCCTTTACAGTATCTATGTATGTATGCAAATTAACTGCTGGAATATTCATACTATTTTTCAAGCCTTGCCGTGAGTTAATGCTTTTTCAAACACTGGAGCTAAAGGCACCCTGCGTTGCATGTGTAATCAGAGTGGAACTGAGTGCTAGCAAGTGGTCTAGTGATCCATCCTGCTCTTGTAACTTGCCTGCACTATTCATGAGTCTGATAAAAGGATTGACGAAATATTCTTGATCATACAAGAATTCTTTCAAATTATTATTAGCATATTTATTGAGTGTGGAGCTAGCTCTGGGAAGCAACGGAACGCTTTACACGTTATAGGGGGAAGAGCATGTTGAGGGAAGCAGATTGCAAATGATCAAAACAGGCTGTACAAGTTAAAGTGAGAAGTAAACTGTGAGGGAAGCAGATCTGAAGGGAACAGGGAGCTAACAATGGCGGAAGTGGGAGGCAGGGCAATTTGGTAGCAAGATGTCTAGAGCAACCAAGGGAGGAAACAGGGGTTGGGGGGCCTTGATCCATTCTCAGCTTAGGTAGAAGTGGAGGGTGTGGGGACCCAGGCATTAGGGAGGAGCATTTCTTTAAGAGGAGCGTTTTGAACTCCTTCCTGAAATTAGGAGGTGAGGTGGTGAGTCTGGCCTGGACAGGGAGGAGGTTTCAGAGTCTAGGGGAGCAGACAGAGAAGGCCTGTCTCCTGGTTCTTTCCTTCCTGCACTGGTAGAGTTCTAGTCTGCAAATGTCCTTATGTCTAGTGGATCGTAGGCCTTCGGAGATGCTGAGCTTCTCTTAGAGGTAGCACTTGAAATGAAAGTAGATGAATGGCTTTGATATGTAAGTGAAGTGAAAGTGTTGTAGGTAGTACTGTTCTGAGAGCTGTCAAACTGGGCTGGATCAGTTAGAGACTACTGGATAGAGGATGTTACCCAACGAACAAGGTTTATTGTAAAAAATAGGGATTTGGATTGGGTCAGAGGTCAAACAATACACAATGTGTGTCCTTACAAAAAGGTGTGGACAAGGAGAACTCAAAAGGCGCAGCAAATGTTGATAGGGATCAACGTTAGGATGGATTTCTCCTAGGTAAAGAACCAAGTGCTTCACAGTTACCTGGTTTTGGCTCCCTGAGACACTTTTAGAGTAGCTCGGTCTTTGTCAGTTCTTCAGCTCTCGCTCCGAAGGCCCTTAATCAAATAGTCTCTCTGTCAGTCTTTGGGTTCTGGCTCCTGAGACCCTTAGAAATACTGACAGTCTTTAAGCAAATGCAGCCGCCCAAGGGCCGTATTTGTATGTCTGCCAATGACAGTCTATTTCTTCCCTGCCTGTCATGGGCCTTTTTTCAGGCTGTCATCAATATATCGCCCTTCCAAGGCCAATGTCTCGAGGGTAGAGCTTGTTACTGATGTAATACATTTTCCAATCTCGACAGAGCCTACAACAGGCTCAGCTTTCTTACAAGGGTGTCTTCCACAGACTAGGATCTTCCTGGAATTTATGTTGTAAGGGAGCCTCAGGGATAGCCGCCTTTGTCTTCTGACTGCTAGGCAAGTCTTCATTATCCTTGATGATGGGCTTGCCAGTTCAACCAGGTCTGGAATATGGCTCTCCTTTAGTATATCAATGTCCTTCTCTTTCTGTCACTTGGGCAAGTATTCTTTTGTGTCACTGGTGGGCTTGCTAATTCCACCAGATGCAGATTATATTTTATAACTAGTAGCCTTTCATAGATTGTATTTTCTGCTCAGTGGTCTGTAGGCGTTGGCCCTACCAGTCTTGTACACCAAGCTCTGCAACAAGGCCCTAAACTGTCTCAAAACTGGTAGCGTGGCTTCTTCCCAACTTGCGCCCCCACTTTTCTCTGGACATCTTTACTTGGGCAATGCTGTGTCTTCTTCAAATTCACTGTTCATCACCTCTCTTTTCCCTCCTCCTCCTTGATGCTCTAACGGTATCCTACCTCCTCCTTTCTTCCAACTCCTCTGCTTCCTCATACTGGCTTTGTCTTTCTCTCCTCCAACACCATCTTTTCCCTGGACCTTCTTTTCCCTCTCTCTCTTTATGAAGGTTCTCTCCTTCCTTTCTTCTGGCTTTTCCTTATTTCTATTACCTTTGGATGGTTTATCCCTGCAAGCCACCTTTTTTAATATTCTTGGACTGTTGGGTTATGGTAGTGACAACAGGTTGGGCACAGGCACCTCGAGAGACTTATCAGTCTGGCTTTGAGATTGGTTTATTGAGTTCAGCTCTGTGGCCCCGGGGTTAGGGGGGGTTGGATTTGTGTTCTTGTCTTTACAGAGACACCACTGTTGATTCTGTGCATAGTAAGTATCGGTTTGTGGTCAGTCCTATGGGCCGTTCATTACGGGCTGCCCTATTCCAAGGTCTGCAGCGGGACCCTCTAAGAACGTCTGGTTTAGCGGGACCCGCTAGCAGTAGAGGGTGCTAACAACGGGCCCGTTAGTAACTGGCCCGTTGTTAACACTCTCCCCATTCTCATTGAGCCCTATGGGGGCTTAAATGGGAATGCGGAAGCACCGGGTTCGGGTCCCGCAAAAGGGATTTACCGGGCCCTCCAAGGTCGGAATGGCCCGGTAAGTCCCCTTTCGCAGGATCCGGACCTGGAAACCGGTATGGAGGCAGCCATGTCCTTATTAAGGGCATGGCTGTCTCCATACTCGTAATGAGGCCCTTTGTCTGAAAGTTCCCTTACGCTCTTGCACGGGGGCTGCAATCGCTGATAAAAAACAATGGGCCTCATTTAGAGGTTGGTACTAGTCATGGCGCTATTAGCGCCATGACTAGCACCATTACCGGTACCGTGTCCGGCCTGGTTCAATGGGGACTTACCGGTCTAGTCCGACCTTTGCGGGACCGGGAAGTCCCCATTGAAAATGTCAATCCCCATTCCCATTTGAGCCCCAATACGGCTCAATGGGGAGGGTGCTAATAATGGTACCGTAAATTACGGTACCGTTATTAGCTCTGAAGTCCCTTTGCGGGTCCCGTCCTTAACGCCTGCTAAAACCAGGCGTTAAGGAAGGACCCGCAAAGGGACCTCGGAATAGGGCGCAAAGGGATTACCGGCACCGGTGCCATAAGCGTTGCCCGGTATCCCTTTGCGCCCGGGTCATAATGACCCCCAATGAGTCTGTTCCCCTCTCACGTTCACGATACAGGTCCCAACACCCTTGCCAGCAATGGGAGAGAAGCCCTGGGGGATCAGACATATGCCATCTGCAGGGTGGGCAGCATGCAATGGCCTGCCCAGGTCTACAAAGTCCCTCTTACCCCACTTCCCGACCTCCAGCATAGGCCTTCATCAGAGTCCACAATGAAAAGAAAGAGGACAGCTTCAACATAGTCTTAGCAAGGATACAACTTCAACTTGCAGGCTACAGGCCAGCCAAGAAAAGTCACTTGCTACATTAATTCTACACATACAGACAGCACAGCATTTCTTACTCGCCAAGAGTTAAATATTACTAGCCAATGGCTAGTGAACATTTTGAGTCCCTGTCTTATCATATTTTAGTGATTCAATAAGACTTCAAGAGTTCCTTTACCTCTGGCTTCCTTCTTTCCCATTCTCACTATCTTGGCCTCATTGTCTTACAGAAACTTGGATTTCTCCCTCAGACTCTGCAACCCTTGCTGCCATTCACAACCCTGTCTACACGTTCACCAATTCACCCCGACCAACTGAGAGAGGGGTGGTGTAGGACTGTTTGCATCTTCCAAACTTCTTTAACTTCTTTTCTCTCCTACTCCCCTATTTCCTGCTAGTTCTCTCTCTTTTGAGTACACTATCTCCATAAGCACTGCTCCCTATGGCATTATATTATATCTCTCTATCAGCCACCTGGTCCAGCTGGTCAATTTATTGACCACCTTTCCCAACTCCTTGACTACCTTCCTCCACATCACTGATGACTTTCCTCCCTGCTCGCTCCATTCCTCTATCCACTGACTTTACTTCTCTTCTCCTTAACCACTTGTTCTCTTCTTTCCTCACACTGCCCACCCATTCAAATGGTAACTCCCTTGACCTTATTCTCATCTCCTCCCAACTCTCTGTGCCTAGTATCTCCACAGCTCCTTCTTCCTCTGATCATTCAATCTCCACGCCTACTTCCACCCCACTCTCTCCATCTACCACTCCCAAATGCAAGTTTCCTTCCTCCAAATTCCCAATCTACCTCTTTGACCTACGCCACTCTCTCTCCTCCAACGCAATATTTCTGTTTCATGCACTGATAAAGCCTTTACTAACTTTAGCTCTGCTCTGCTCTTAGCGCTCTCTTCTCCTCTCAATTGCCTCTTAATACATTTACTCCTAATCCCTGCCCCCCACGGACTTGGATTACACCTACCATCCACAACCTGAAAAAAACAATGAGGAAAAACCTTAGCACTTGGCAAAGATCTACACATTCCTTGGATCTCCAACTCTGACTGACTGCTCTTCAAAAGTAAACCTCTGCTCTCAACTCTGCCAAATGTGACTTCTATCTCTTACTCACTTTGTCTCAATCCTCTCAACCTAGGCGACTCCAAAAATCTCTCATCTCAATTCTCTCACCTCCTAAACCCTCCTCCATCTACTCTTTCTGCTAATGATCTAGCTCTCTACTTTGCGTCAAGAAATTCCAACATTCAAAATACCAAAGCAAATTACATTCTATCCCTCCCACCTGCTCAATTCTCTCCACCGCCTCTACCCCCCATTCCTGCGACAATGTTTTACTTTGCACCCACTACCCCTGATGAGATTCTTGACCTTCTCCTTAGGGCTAAACCTTCATGTGCCCCCATCAACCCTCTATCCCCACACATAGTGAAACTCATAGCTCCCAGAATTGCGCCGTATCTTACTTCCCTCTTCAACTCCTCTCGTGTCAGTGCCACTTTTCCATCATCCCACAAGTAGACTACTGTCGTCCCTATCCTTAAGAAACCTGGCCTAATCCTAACTGTCCTGCACATTTGCTTCCTGTCTCTGTTCTACCTCACTGTTCCAAAATCATAGAGCGTGTAGTTTTCAACAGACTCCCTGAGTTCCTTGACACAAACAACCTCTGGGATCCTCTTCAATCTGGCTTCCGACCGATGCCCTCTCCTGAGTAAGCTCTCCTCAATGTCTGCAACTACATCTCTTCCGCACGTCATGCTGATCGTTCATCGATTCTTATTCTTCTCGACCTCTCTGCTGCGTTCAGTACTGTCAACCATTCTGACCTTCTCAGAACCTTATCTCTCCTACGAATCAGGGACAAGGCCCTCGCTTGGTTTGCTTCATATTTCATCCCAGACACATACAGGTGCCCTGGAACAGCCTTACCTTCCCACTCACTCACCCCCTTATTGTTGGTGTTCGCCAAGGGTCAATCCTTGGTCCACTTCTCTTCACTCGCTATACCTGTGCTATTGGGAGCTTGATCTCCTCATATCAACTCTTTGGTGTTGACACTCAGATCTTCTCCTTTTCCTCCTTATCTAATGAGCTACGGTCAAAAATGTCTAACTGTCTCATCACCATCAAATACTGGATGGCATCACACTCACTCATGCTCAACTCCACTGAGACTGAAGTTCTCTACTTCTGATCCAAACAGGCCATGTCTTCCTCTCCCCCTCTTGTATTCTTCTTTGCTGACTACCATCCCTACTCTGCTTCTGCTGGCAACGTTGGTGTCGTCTTCGACCCATCTCACAACTTCTCGCTCTTTTACTCCAAATCGGCAAATGTGGCTATATTTACTCTCCTCAACATCAGAAAAATAAGACATCATCTTCCCTTCAACACTGCTAAGCACCTCATCGCCTCTTTAGGACTCCCTCGATCTGGCTAATGTGCCATTCTACTCTATATCCTTCCCAACTATGCTTTTTCACCTCTCTACAAAGTCCTCAACTTTGCTGTCCGTACACTCTTCAGCCTTCCCTGCTTCACCTCCACCTCCACAGCCCATCATCAGTTAGGGTGATTATCTATGAGGAAGTATTAACTCATTGTTATCACTTCAAAACTATACATGGACTTGCTGCACCCTACCTATCGGCCCATCGCACTTCCTACTCCCCCCACCCCCGCTAGCTCCTTACGATCAGCCTTGGCACACCTCCTTGCCACCTCTTGTGACCCTTACGCTCCCGCTCATTTCCAATCTCTTTCTCTCCTTGCACCCTTACTCTGGAATCCGCTTCCTCTCCTTCTGCACATCACTCCAACTCTATATGCATTTAAATCCAATGTGCTAGTTAGCCTCCTTTCTGAAGAACCACTTGCATAGCATTTTACACCACCACATCTCCCCGTTCTCTTCTCCCCTAACTTTCTATGCTGACCCCACAGCAATTAACCTTCATCCCTTCATCCTAAAACGTAGCACTTCCTCCAGTATCCCGTTCCTATATCATGTACTACTGTCCTTGTCTGTGGTTCATGTTTCCACGCCCTCTGCACCATGTGGTCATATATCCACATCATCTCACCGATGGTTAAGGACACTGTTCCTCCGCTCTGTAAATCAATGTTAAAATGTTTGTAAGCAGTTTTGTGCCAAAAACGCATTGTTTTGCCTGAAATGTTCATTAAATAAATAAATTGGAAAAATATCACATTATTCTTGGTCTAGAAATGAATGGTGCATCCTGTGTTTTCTGTCATCAGTGGCAATTGGCATATTCTCATTTAGTGGAAAAAAGAACACAGTGGCACATGAAACATTGTACTTGAGAGTCTACTACACACCTGTGATTATACCTTTCAATATGATGCTTTCATGCACTATTAAATGAATGCCTGGTTATTTTTTTTAATAGCCTAATGTTTTCAATAACGTCTTCACTTAAGTTTTTGGAAAATCAAGTTACACAATTCCATGTCTAAAAATGTGGAGGTAAGTCTATATTTTTGAAAGTCAGAATACTTCTGTTGCTAATATTTTGGGAGTGAATTTCTACAGTGACCAAAAATGAAATTCAGTAGTTGGTTAAGAAGACCAGTAGAATGATATGCCTTTCTGGTTTTCAATTCCCTGAACAAAATGGATAATAAGAAAGTAATCTGATCTGTTAAAGCTCACATCTGGCTACAGGAAGAGGGACGCAGTCTGGCAAATGTCCTGGGAAAATAAAACCAACACCACCACCAGCATTTGTAACAATGCTAGGGTGGCACGTCATATGGAATTCGTGCTGTAAACAGTGCAGTCTATTGAAGCCTGACTTCCAGGCCCCTATTTTTGGAAAGAGTTTGGGTTATTCAAAAAGGGTTTAATAGAACCACTGCTTTCACCTTATGACATAATGCTCATCACACCTGGCCGTTCACCTCTATCATAAGAGTTAATTGGGCTTCATTACAAGAATGGTGGTATGCACCACTTGCTTTGGTGGAATTACTGCTGGATTACAAGTGGTTGTAGGTGGTGTTAGTCCCCATTTGTTGGGGACTCAATGGGGAGTTTGGCAGAATTACGCAAGTGGTATTTCCGCCGATTTGGCCATTTTGATATAAAGCAGAGAAATGACCTCCAGCATTCTGTTTGAGGCTTTTCCTTCACCTTACCTCCAAACCCGTAGTTTGATGGTGTGGTAATTTTGCCGTAATGCAGTGGTAACTCTGTTAACACTGCATTACCACCGTGTTTGGCCACACAGCCAAACGTTTAATGAGGCCCATTGGCTTCCTTATTCTGCAGGCTCAATAGAGTCACGTGACTCTACAGGTAGGTTAGGATAATATCATGTCCTCAAGTCATTAGTGATTCTGAGTCACTGATTGCAGTACCTGTTGGCCCTCCGCCATGACCAAAATATAGGCCTTAAAATGCGCCTGTTGTCTCTTCATGCCCAACATCTACCATAGTCTCCTAAATAAAATTCTAATGTGTATATTTGGAATAAATAGCATTACATGTTTTAGAATCATTTTACTGAAAGGGGAACCGCATGAAACATGTACGCAGTTCTCCATAAAATGTAAACAATACTGATCTACTGTGGTGAGCTGACAAATCTCCCAAGTTGACATTTGAGGGAGGCAGGCAGGCCGTCAGGGATTGGGCTTGTCCTCTGATACCGGAAGCACCACCAGAATGTTAGGCGTGGGATCCTGTAGGCTCCACAGCATCATTAAGCTGTGGTAGTATTCCATCCAGGGGTTCAAAAAGTCCAGCTCCACAGCAGGGGAGCATCATGTGCAGAATTCTGCAGGCTCTGCTGAATCAGGGGAATGTTGCTCCTATAGAAGTGGATACATTCTCTCCTGGACCATTCCCGAGCATACTCGATCATTGTCGAGACGAAAGAAGGCTAGCAAACAATGCGATCAGGCGAGGATGCTGCAAGAATCTGTGCGCCAGTTGGTGGGGGATGCTTAGCAAGTAGCTGCTAGTGGTCAGAAGTCAAGATGGGGCCAACGTTGCAGTGTCTAGGCGCTTGCCTGACTCCGAAAAGGTTTCCTCATGGGAGTGTGCCTCGGCTTGCTTCACGAAAAGTGGGCTGCCCGTAGATTTGGGTTGTGTGGGGGATTCACGGTTTCACTGTGGAATGCCAACATGCACTGGATGGATAAGTGGATGGCATTCGCAGACCGCATTTGTCAGATCGTTAGTCAGGGCTATGCAGCCCGCCCACATCGTTGTGTGGGCAGACCGCCGTTGTGGTCTTAGTTCCCGGCAAGGGAAGTGACGTTGGGCTAGGGAGGGGGCGGGACATGGGAAGGGCAGTTTTCCAGTTGTAAGGGATTAAAGAGGTCGCACTGTTCCCCGGCTCCCGTGTGACTTATTACGCGGTTCGGGGACCCGCGTAAAACCCCACATTTGGCGACGAGGGGTACGCTGTACCCACTCGCAACCCCGGGGACCCGCAGGCGAGCGGGTGCTGCGCATCGGCGCAACGCCGCCACTCAGGCCAGGAGCACCGCAGAGGTCCGCAGTTGAGCGGCGTGGCGCGTCGGCGCACCTCCCGTAAACAGGAACCCATCGGAGAGGCCGCAGACACGAACAGGCGCAGCGGTCGAAGCCGCGGGGGAGCGGCTGCAGTTGCGCCTGCAAAGGCGAACGCGGGCCCGCAGGCAAACGGCCAGGGTCCCGCCCCACCCTCCCCCCGCATCAACCCGCGATCAGCGGGCGGCCCGGAGTCGGCCCCAAGGCCCAAGACATAAGGCCAAATACAAGCACCTGTCCAGGGAGGACCCGAGACGGCCAGTAGGTCCAGGAAACAAGGCCAAGCACACGCACCAGCCCGGGAGGGACACAAGGACAAGCCATAGCCAGTGAAGAGGCTACTCACCGCCTACACGTGCCGCGGGCTGCCACATTGCACAACACAAAGCGGCACAGAGGTGCCTGGTGTCCACCACCGTCGCACCGGACATGTCGGCCCCAGCGAGCCCCGTAGCCTCCTCGTCGGACGGATCTGGAGCCGCGAATGATGGCAATCAACAGGCACCAACGTCAGGTACCGCCGCTCATAATTTACCACTACCGGGCCCCTTCGATGTTAGAGACACATCCAACCTAGGACCCAGATGGGTCATATGGCTCAGGGATTTCAAATTCTACACGGGGGCAATAGGTCTGACAGACAATGCGATGCTAAAAAACACCCTCTTCATGACAGTAGGCCCCGCTGTCAGGGACATCGCAGGCGAACTGATGAACGTAGACACTGTCACATATGCGGAACTACATGGGAAGCTATCAGAATATTTCACGCCCCATACAAACATTGACTACGAGCGCCACGTCTTTCACACTACGAGACAGGAGAAAGGAGAGTCCCTCGACAACTTCGTGATGCGCCTACGCATCAAGCTAAAGTACTGTGAGTTCCATAGGTACTCTAATGACGAGGCGCTAAGATCTCAAGTCATAGCAGGCTGCATCTCACAGCCATTCAGGAAACAGCTTCTCCAGAAACAAAGGTCCCTGGAGGAAATCCTTGCACTTGCCAGGATGGAAGCAGCAGTTGAGTCGCAACTCGACAGTCTAGGCAAAGTCACCATTCAACACCCGCCACCGACTGCGGAGACCATTAATAAACTGTACACCGCGCCCTCACCGAGTGGGAAAGGAACAGACGCCTCGTGCTACAGATGCGGATTTGAGTATCCGCACGCGGGTGACTGCCCTGCGGTAGGACAAAAGTGCGCCGCTTGTGGCGGAATGGACCACTACAGAGCCGTCTGCAAAAATCCACCGGGACAGGGACCCAGCAGAACGAGACAACAAGAGAGAAGGAGGAGCTCGCGATATAGCCCACCAGCAGGCAGAGGAGATGAAGACCAGCCGGGACCCAGGAGAGAAGAAAAACCACGAAGGAGCGCCTACGCCAGAGACGACAGAAGGCCTTCGGACGGATCGAGGCGACCGCAAAGAAGACGGTTCGTCTGGTACATTGAGATGAGATCCCCATCAGGCAGTGAATCCCAGTCATCAGAGGATGATCAACAGAAAAAAGGGTACGTGTGGGCTCTCAACAACGCCACAGCCACCCAGCACAGTCTGACGCTCCTGCTCCAAATCAACAACACACCGTTAGAATTCCTCATAGACACGGGGGCGACTGTCAATATAATAAGCAAACAGGCGTACAACTCACTCCCCAGCCCCCCAAAGATCCGAAAGACGTCAGTGGATATATACCCCTACGGCGCCATGACCCCGCTGCCATGCAAAGGAACTATATCTGCATGGTGCGTGCATAAATCGCACGCCGCAAAAATCACGCTACACATCCTGAAGACGGAAGCCAACAGCGGGTGCATTCTCAGTTTTAAGACAGCCGTCGAGATGGGTTTGGTGCACATCCTGTATCAGTTAATGGCCCATAAATACTTTGCCAGACCGGATGCCATCGAGCAAACATTCCCCAACCTATTCAAAGGCCTAGGAAAACTAAAGCACCGGAAGGTACAGTTGCACATAAACCCGAAGATACCACCCGTCGCCCAGCACTACAGGGGCATTCCGATAAATATACAACACCAGGTCGAAGAGGAGTTGGACAAGCTAATCAAACTCAACGTTATTGAACCAGTCTCAGGGCCCACTCCATGGGTGTCCCCCATCGTTCCCGTCCCCAAGAAGTCACCGGACGGATCCATACGCCTGTGTGTCGACATGAGGAGAGCCAATGTGGCAATTGAAAGGGAAAGACACCAGGCGCCCAGAATCACCGACATGATACACCTACTCCACGGGGCCCAGGTCTTCTCGAAACTGGACCTCACCAAAGGCTATCATCAGATTGAGATCGCGCCCGAATCCAGGTACATCACGACATTCGTTACACACCTGGGTCTGTTCCAATATAAAAGGCTTGGTTTTGGGATATCCTCCGCAGCAGAAATTTTCCAGGAGGAAATACACAGAGTCATCAGGCACGTGCCCAACTGCCTGAATTACTCGGACGACGTCCTCGTATTTGGAAAGACCAAAGAAGAACACGACACTGCTCTCCACAGAGTGTGCGCTGCACTGCAAGAGGCAAAACAAAGCCAAATGCGAGTTCGGTAAAGGCTCCCTACGATTTTTCGGCCACATATTCTCGGACAAAGGGATGCGACCAGACCCGGAGAAAGTGGCGGCATTCAACTCAGCCGCACCCCCAACGAACACGACGGAGCTTCGCTCTTTCTGGGACTGGCCAGTTACTGCTCCAGATACCTAAAGGACTACGCAACCATCAGTAACCCGCTGCGCCTCCTAACGTGCAAGGATCAACCCTACACATGGTCCACAGACTGTCAGAAGGCATTCGAGGCGATACGAGACGCCATTTCCAAGGCAGAGGACATGGCATACTATGACGCCAAAAGGCACACCGAGGTGATAGTGGACGCCAGCCCCGTAGGTCTGGGCGCCATACTAATGCAAGTTGACCCACTGGAACCGGCAAATATATACGTGGTCGCATACGCCAGCAGGAGCCTAACCCCGACAGAACAAGCCTACTCCCAAGCAGAAAAGGAGAGCCTAGCGGTGGTATGGGCATGCAAATATTTTCATCTGTTTGTGTACGGCAAGGAGTTCACCATCATCACCGACCACAAGGCACTGATCACAATATATAGAGACCCCAAGTCACGGATGCCGCCCAGAATAGCCAGATGGGGCCTAGGACTGCAGGACTACAAATTCGTCATCAAGCACCGGCCTGGAAAAGAAGATAATCCAGCGGATTATCTGTCACGCCACCCGACTGGCCCAGCCACACCACACCCATCCATCGCTGACGAATATCTCAATTACGTGGTGCATCACCTGCAACCGCTACCAGTAGGATGGGCAGACATCATTACACACTCAGAACAAGACCCGGCTCTCCGCATCGTGCGACACTGCATACAAGAGGACAGAAGGGCGCACATGCGTCAACAGGCACAGCACGAATCGGAAGAGGTCCGAGAAGACGTCAAACTGATAGACCATGTCCAGGACGAACTCTCCATTGTCGATAACCACGTAATACTCAAAGGGTGCAAAGTGCTCCTCCCGAAGTCGCTACGCACCAGAACAATCCAGGTAGCACACGAAAGTCACCGAGGAGTGGTGGCCACCAAGAGACTACTAAGGGAAAAAGTGTGGTTCCCCAAACTGGACATGATGGTTGAGGAAATCATAGGACAATGCACGACGTGCGCACAGGTAGCACCGCCTCCGCACCCAAACCCACTCCACATGTCGCCACTACCGAGAAACGTATGGGAAGAACTGGCGGTGGACTTCTTTGGACCCCTAAGAAATGGCACATATGTGCTAGTGCTAATGGATGAACACTCCCGATTCCCGGACGCCCAGATCGTGGACAGCACAGCAGCATCCAGCGTTATTCCGGTACTAGACCGTATGTTGTCCACATATGGAATACCCAGGATCATAAAATCTGATAATGGAGCGCCATTCATGAGCACAGACTTCGAGAACTTCGCGAGGTATATGGGCTTCCACCATCGGAAGATAACTCCGCGATGGCCTCAGGCCAATGGAATGGTCAAGAGATTCATGGCCAACATCAAGAGAACCCTGCAAATAGCGACCATCCTCCACAAACCTTTCGAACAAGCACTGTATCAGTTTCTCAGGGACTATCGCCACACTCCCCACAGCACCACGGGTGTATGCCCCGCTGACCTGATGTTCCGCAGGCCAGTACAGACACGACTGCCAGAAGATGCCCGCGCAGCCGAAGCCACGTCTCTGGAACAAGAGGCCAGAAACAAGGATGACACCGCCAAAGCCAAAATGATGGACACGGCGGATCACAAAAGAAAGGCACAGGAGTCGAACGTGGAACTGGGAAACCAAGTGTGGCTGCGGCAACCGAAACAGCGCAAGGAGGACGCCACGTTCGCACCGGAACCGCTGACGGTCACGCAAAAGAAAGGTACGATGATTACGGCCCAGAGGACCGACCAGTCCTCCGTTACGAGAAATGTGTCGTATTTCAAACTCAAGAGGTGCTACAGGGAGGATACACCGAATCAAGAAGCAGACAGCGAAGATGACCTTGCCCTTGACAGGTATTATGTGGAGGAGAGCGAGTCCTCAGAAGGTGAGGACAGGTCATCACCACAGGGCCTAGATGAGCAGACACCGGGCCGCAGAGGTCGACCTCAGAGAAGTCGTTTCAAGCCGCACAGACTCATAGAAGAAATGGAGTAAGGTACAGAGAGACATGTGGTTGTTTAAAAAGGGGGGAGATGTCAGATCGTTAGTCAGGGCTATGCAGCCCGCCCACATCGTTGTGTGGGCAGACCGCCGTTGTGGTCTTAGTTCCAGGCAAGGGAAGTGACGTTGGGCTAGGGAGGGGGCGGGACATGGGAAGGGCAGCTTTCCAGTTGTAAGGGATTAAAGAGGTCGCACTGTTCCCCGGCTCCCGTGTGACTTATTACGCGGTTCGGGGACCCGCGTAAAACCCCACAGCATTGATGAGCTGTTTGCGTATCTGACTGTTCTGGGGCACCGCTCTTTCTTTTGGAAGGAGGTGGTTATCTAGGACTCATGCGAATGCCGAGCAATCGCTGCAAACCACCTCCAGGTCGATTTCAAGCAGTGTCTGTGTGGTCTTTTTGGGCCCCTGCAGTCACTGGTAGATCAATCCTCCTCTCCTGGTCCTAACCATGGGAATCTATCAGAGAAACCTATTTCCACTGCAGCTTACAAAAAGGACTTAGCCTTGGTAAAGGAGGTATTATAACTAGGGAGGGGAGGATGAGTGCGAGAGATTTACGTCAAAGATCAAGCGCAGATCAAGACCTATGAGGAGTATCTGTGCAGCATCTCTTCATTCTCACGCTCAATACACGTGATTTCAAAGCACTTTATGTATTCTCTTAGATCACACTTTTAGACCGGTCAGGAAAGGGAAGTGCATCGGAGTCCTAAGGGTTTCTCCACATAGTCACCAAAGCCTCCTCTGATGATACAGTCCCAAAACCTCAAGATAACTCATATTCGTGATGGAGTAGTAAACCATTCACATTCCTCAGTGCCACAGTACACACTTCATATTTTATAACTAGTTACACACGCCTTCCTGAGCTCCATCTCATGCAGGAACCTCCCAAACGTGTGCTAATGGTATCATGGCTCCGGTGTTCCAGTAAATGAGGCACCACCAACTTGCTCGGAAAGTGCATGTCGCTTGCTGAATTCAATGCCTTTCATAGGTAGGTTGGTACGGACAACCAACATGAGATTTTTTAATCTGGTCTAATTAGCAGCGTTTATTGCAAAGCAACTGAAATTCTTGAACAATTGACATATAAACTAAAAATGTCAGTCAGTCAGCCATTGGTTTACGGATGTCTTAAATTTCAATCCTTCTAACCAGAGGTCGAAGTGGGCAGGAGTGGTCGGGAGCGGTGCTCCTATACTTTTTATTTTTCAGTTTCACTGTTCCTATTCTTTTATTTTAAAAAGAAACCATTCTGGAACGGTTTAGTTTTAAAATAAAAGTGTAGGAAGAAGTTGAAGCTTGCACTTCAGTGCACTGCACTGAACATTCCCTTAAATAACAGGTGTGTTTGTTTGGGGGTTTGGATTGTGTGTGGGAGGAGTGCAGCGATGGAGTTCGTGGAGAGTGGGGCAGAACGGCAGGGAACATAGCTCCACTACTTCTTTTCATACACTTCAACCACTGCTTCTAACCACTGAGTGAGAGTATTGCAGACCTTCTTAAGTAGCTTAAGCCCATCACTGCAGGCCCATGTTTCCACATTCCACCTTCATTAATGCCACTGCGCTGCCTATTCCAGAACCTGGATACTGCGGTTAAGCCCCTTTCCTTCCTATCAGAATAAAGGTACACCAGTTCGACACTGTGATTTCTGACTGCTCAGAGAGACAAACAGTAGGGAAAAAAGACAAGGGGCAAACACCTCCACACAGACAAAACTAGAGATAGCAAGAAAATGAACACAATGAGACCCGGAATCCACTGGCAATGTAACTGGCAGAAACATGTAGGAGCATAGAAGCCATGTCACACCTCTAGATCATCACTAGCACCAGCCAATAAGGAGAAAAGACATTGTATAACATACTAGCCTTGCTAGAAAAGCAAGCATTACAATAGCACCCATTTTGGCCATCATGGAACTGTATTGTACCCAGGCAGGCAACTATTTTTACATGGAAAGGCTCTTAATTTGATTTATTGAATTTATATAGCGCTTTCGCCAAAGCGCTGCACACAAGTGAAAACGGTACAAAGACAGATGAAAAAATGAGTTACATTGTCCAGTTAGATAGAGGTCAGGAGACGGGGTTTAAGAGAGGTGAGAAACCGAGAAAAAGATGAGGCTGAGCAAACAGAGAAAGAGCGCTCTGAAATGTGGGAGCAAGCAAAGAGAATGAATGAAAACTTGATGAAGTGCATGGAGGTTTAGGAACTGGTCGAGATAGAGGGATTGGGACCGTAGGGCTGGGGAGGAGAGCAGAAGGAAACCAAAGAGAATGGATAGGTCGGGGGCAGACCATGGGTACATTTGAATACAATAGTTACAAAATGGGCGAGAAGCCGGGATTCAAAGCACAACCATGAACTAGAGAATAAGGCGATTGAGACAGGGAGGGAGACGAAGGAGAGCGCGGATGACTGAGTTATAGCTAAAGCGCAAGGGAGCCAGATGATAGGCATTGAGACCAATTGGAAGGGCAGAGCAGTAGTTGAGCCTAGAAAGAATAACGTATATTGACGAGTTGAAAACAGCAAAAAAGAGCTGTGGAAGTGATGAACGAGAAGAAAGAAAGATCCAGGTCGAAAATGACCCCCAAGTTGCAAGCAGAAGAAGAAAGTGGAATATTAGAGGGAGGAAAAGAACGTTTTTGATGGATTTAAGAGAGGAAACATAGAATGCATCCATGATTGAATTGTTTGTAAGCAGCTCAAGATGTTCTAGTGAATATTGTCAGAGAAAACCTAGAAAGAAAGCCACATCTGAGTATCATTAGCATAGGAGTGATAGTTAAGACTAAAGAATTCAATAACTTGTGCAAGTGGGGCTGTGTAGAGGGAGAAAATATGAGGTCCAAGGACGGAGCCTTGGGAAACCACATGAAGAAGGGGAAGAGAAGATAGTTTTGCCAGACCAAGATACAGTGAAAACCAGCTTAAAGCTAGACCAGTAATGCCAGGAGATGAGGGAGATTTACGAAAAAGAGAATGATCCAGCGTGTCAACCGCAGCTGAGAGATCAAGAAGAATGAAAATAGACGGGCGTTTAGCGTGACGAGCAGCATTAAGAGAGTCTTTGAAGGCAAGTAATGCAGACTCGAGTGTAGGAGACAAAAGCCAGTTTGAAATGGAAAGAGAAGGGAGTTGCGATCAAAACAGATTGAGAGTTGAGAATAGACAATATGTTCCAGGGGTTTGGATAAGTAAGGTAAGAGCAAAATAGGCTTAAAGTGAGCAGGAACACACGAGTCGAGCAAGGGCTTTTTAAGAATGGAAAGAAAGACAGCATATTTAAAAGAAGAGGGAAAAGAAAAAGGGAGTGAGACATTGAATATGGAAGTGAGATAGGGAATTAGGAAAGATTTTATGAATCCGAGAGGAGGCAATGGAGTCCCCAAAGGATACTCAAAATGGTAAGGCCTATAAATGAACCTGGAGGTGTCAACGTCAGTTAGGGAAGTAAACGAGGACAAAGTAGAGGAAGGAATGGAACGGGGATGGATGGATGGATGGAACTTGGAGGGATGCAGTGGAAACAAAGTCTGACGGAGCAAGAGGGGAACTGACAGAGCGATCAGGTGCGGGAGGTGAGAGAAGAAGGTTTAGAGACTGGCAGAGACAGAGGGGATGGGTTGATAGAGAGAGAGAATACGATTAGAATAGGACTTTTTTCTATGCAAAGTGCAGAAGAATAAAAAGAGTGAAGAGAGGAAAGAGCATGGAGATCGGAAGAGAGTTGAGACTGTTTCCACCTGTGCTCGGCACGTCGCAGATAGGTGTGCAATGTTTGAAGTTCAGGAGTGAGCCATGGATGTGGTGGTTTAAGAGATGGTTTCAAAGGTCGAGAGGGTGTAGATGGTCAAGAGTGGTTAAAAGTGCTGAGTTAAAAGTAGAAAACGCAGTTTCAACTGAGTTCAGTACAAGGTAAGGATATAGGCTAAGTGCTTCATACAGTGCAGAGGACCTTCCTTGTCCTGGAAACCCAGAACACCCTGCTGGTCGCTACACCCAGGCATGATAGAGCAAATGTTAACCAGGTACAGCTGGACACAGCGCTTTGTGTTTATATTTTCTGAATGCATCCTCTGTTTTCGTCAAGCATACGCTGGTTAATCCTGGAGCTGAACACTATCCTGTCCACGTTAAAGTTTTAAAAGGTTTCATCAGGATGATCTATGGGCACATTTTATACAGATTTTGTTATCTTTATGTGCTCCTTTTACTTGCAGGTGGGGCAAATATCCCATCACCCCTTCCCCCAATTCAGATTTGAGTTATTCTTACTCATAGAAACTTGATCTGGTTGCTGAAAAGCCACACCCAGACACTTTAGAATCTTATTAGGGTAATTTGTGTAGCGTTTGAGATGAGGAATCCGTCTCATGCTGAGCGGCAAAGGCCATGCCGACAGGGTATTCCTGGCTCTGTTTCAGACCAGATCAGCTGGTATTGATGCTTAATAACAGATGGATTTATTGTCCAAAACCCAGCAATAGTAAACAGTTGCAAGCAGGCAGAACACAGAGTCACATGACGAAATGTACTGGGGTGTCTTATTCAGACATATGATTTCCCACATTGTTTCCCTGTAATTAAACATACATTTCATGTGTATTCAATATATACTTAATTATTATTTTTCAGTTCATAATGCTTTCAATAAGGGCTTTAGTAAAGTGTTTTTGAAGAGGAAGTGAAAACATTTTATGTCTAAAAATGTAGAAGTCAGTCATTTTAAAAAAAGAAAAGCTTGATTTTACACTTTGCTGCGTGCCGGAATGCACACTTCTTACTGCAGCTACACTGCTGCCCTTCTTACACCCTGGGGCGGCGTGTGCCTTGGTTAGCTTGAGGCTGCTCACTAGGGCCATTCTGCTGCATTGTTGGTGTGGGTCTTTCAAGATGGCACACTGTTTTGCTTACAGTCTGAATAGACCCTTGAGCCCCCTCCTTCTCCTGCCTGCACTGGGATTAGGCTGGCTGTTGTACATCCTGGCCTATGGGGACGGGAAGGCTTTAGCCCCCTTTCCAAAGGCCCATTCCTAAGGCCCCTGTCCACTACTGTAACGCTGCCTGCCTCTTGTATTTCGCTGTCCATCCTGTTGCATGCATGTGATGCTTGTATGCCTAACTCTTGTATTTCGCTGTTCCCCCGCTGTATGCATGTGATGCCTGCCTCTTGTATTTCGCTGTCCCCCTCCCTGTTGTATGCATGTGATGCCTGTATTCCTTCCTCTTGTATTTCACTGCTCCCCCTGTTGTATGCATATGATGCCTGTATGCCTGCCTCTTATATTTCACTGACCCCCCCGTGGTATGCATGTGATGCCTGTCTCTTGTATTTCGCTGAACCCTCCCCTGTGGTATGCATGTGATGCCTGCATACCCGCCTCTTGTATTTTCTGCTGTCCACCCGTTGTATGCATGTGATGCCTGTATGCATGTTATGCCTGCCTCTTCCTTCTTCTTGCTGTCCACCCACTGAACTCCCCCCCAAGGCAGCCCTCTCCTGCTATCCCCCCCCTGCAACAACAATCCCTCCCTGCCCATTGTGGGAGTTTGTATTGGCACATTATGGTGACACCATCACCGCCTTGTTGCTTTGATTTGACTTTTTGGACTCATGTTGGTTCACCCATCTCGAATCTCGTCATTCTCATGCTGGACTTCCTTAAGCATCACGTAATCATGGTAACCTTGAATCATGTTGTGCCCATCTACAACTTTAATCCTGACTTGCACTTGCTGATCTCTTGCAACATTGTGTTCAGTATTGACCTCTGCAACTTGATGTGCTCTCTCCACTTGCTTATGTGCTCTATAACACTGTATTTCGCCGGTTTTGCTTCTTCTTCTCTTTCACCGCACTCACTGCTTCTCAGTCTTCTCTTCCTTTCCCTGTCTTTTCCCTCTCTCCTCACTATATTCTATGCACTTACTCTATCAGTAATGTCGTCATACCTAGTACGATAGTCGCTCGTTTGTTCCTCTCCCTCTCCCGCCTCTCCCTCACCTTTTGTCAATCTCCAGCACTAACAGAAATGTTGTCAGGCCTAGTACGTTAGTAGCTTGTTTTGTACTTCTCCCCAACCTTTTGTCAATCTCCAGCACTGCCAGAAATGCCGTCAGGCCTAGTACTATAGTTGCTCGTTTTGTTCCCATCCTTCCTCCATCCCCCTCACCTTTTGTCAATCTCCAGCACTACCAGAAATGTCGTCAGGCCTAGTATGATAGTCACTTGTTTTGTTCTCCCTCACCTTTTGTCAATCTCCAGCACTTCCAGAAATGTCGTCAGGCCTAGTACAATAGTCGCTTGTTTTTTCTTCTCCTTCTGACCTCCTCCCCCCCACCCCTTCTCTCACCTTTTGTCATTCCCCTACACTACCAGAAATGTCTTCAGGTCCAAGTATGATAGTCGCTTGTTTTATTCTCCCTCACCTTTTGTCAATCTCCAGCACTACCAGAAATGTCATCAGGCCTAGTATGATAGTCGCTGGTCTGTCTCATCTCCTACCTCCCTTCCCCTCCTTATCATTGTCAAAAGCTCTTGCACGATCTTTAATGTCGTCAGGCCTAGTACGATAGTTATCTTCACATTCTTAATGTCTCAAGGCCTTGTAAGAATGTCATTGTATTTTCCCTTGCTCCCTCCCTTGCCTTGAAGCGCTTTGAAAGACAAGAGTGTGTATAGGCGCTATACAAATAAACTATCCATATCAAAATTCGAAATGCTTCTGTAAATTTTTTGGCGAGTAAATGGCTACTGTGTCACCATAAAATTAGTCCGTTATCCAGTAAAACGACCAGTAGAATTCTGTTTTCTTTCTTTCATTTTTAAGAACAAAATGGATAAGAAAGAGATCCGATTTGTAAAAGCTCAAATCTGGCTCCAGGAAGTGGAGGGAAGAAGTATGAGAAACGGCCAGGGAAAATAAAACCACCACCAGCATATTTAAGAATACTTGGAAGACTCCACAAATGAAAATCATGTTCTAAATAGTGCGTCTACGGAAGTCTGACCTCCTGACCCCTATTTCTTGAAAGACATTTGCTTATCCAAAAAAGTGCTTATCTGGAGCACTGCTTTCATCTAATGTGAGAATGCCCATCTCCTACAGGCAGTCACCTCTACTGCATGAGTTGGTGGACTAATGGGGATGCCTGCAACTAGGTTTATCTTTTTCAGCACTCCATTTAAGTACCTGTTGGCCCCCTTGCAGGGTCAAAACAAGGGGCTAATAGTGTACACGTCTTTTTTTCATACAAAACATCATAGTCTACTAAACCAAATTCAAATGTGTTTATTTGGATTAAGTAACATCACATTTTTTACAATCATCTTACTAAAAAAGGGAACTGCATGAAGCAAGCAGAACAAAACATCAACATTCATGCCAGAGGTAGGGTTGGTCCGGCTGATTTCCAATGCGCATACAGGATGTTTTAAGGAATGGGATTTCTGTAGGCTCCCCAACCCCATTGAGTGTGGAATTATTTGTTATGATTATATCAAGAACTATTCCCAAACATACCCAATCAGTGTAGAGAGGAAAGCAGACAAGCAAGCAATGCAGTCAGGCAAGGACGACAGAAGAGTCAGAGTGTCAGTTGCTGGAAGATGCATAGCGAAGAGCTGCAAGCAGTGATAATCCAAGATGGCACCGGAAATACCAGGTGAGATGAATGAGATAATCAACCAATGCAGAGAGGATCTTTATAACAGACTCAAACATCTATTAAGAGCAATCCAACTAAAAGACCAACCCTAAATGCCAAGAAAACCCCCAGCCCCAAACAATCTCAAGGGGCTGAGACAATTCACCAAACCTTTGAACACTATAAAGGAGGCTTGGTGAGCCCTGTAAGCACAGTTGCCTGCATAGAATTGACAGCAGACCAGGAGCAGAAGGACATGTTGCCTGACTTTTCCTGCTGGAGTAATAGACTGTGACTTGGCGCATGAGCATAAATGCAGATGATCCCCATCCAATATTCTGCTCAATTTCCGAATAGGTACTATTGTGCGACCTTACTTAGGGTACGGTGGAATCTTCTTCTGACCAAAGAAAGTCTGCTTAGGAGAACGTTATGAAGAAGGAGGAAATTGGCTGTAGGTTCTGTTTTGCCAAACCTGAGTTGTTACGACATTTGATCCTGGAGTGTGCTTCGCTAACGTCTTTAAGGGACAGATATTTGCCAGCTTTGGAGCTGAATTGTATATCCTTCGATGTGGATATGACATGGAAACGTTGCTTCTGTACACGAGGGGCTGGCCCTATCAGGCTTTATTAAAAGTCTACATTTGTAGAGTTACAGTAGTTGTGGGCTAATTGACTTCTCTCCTTAGTGGAAAGCTCCGAATTTGGATACCCCAATCTCTTCTTTGTCTGCCAAGAATCTGCAATGTAAAGGTTGGAATTATTGGTAATCTCCCGTGGCATCTGTATTGTAGGTTTGCTAAGCTGTTCTCTGTTTACTAATTTTAAGGGGGGTACGTTTCAAAGGTTAAATAAACATGTTTTTCTAGGTCTCATTTTTATTTTTAGCTATCAGGTTAAAGTTCTGATTTCATAGATGTTTTAAGGACTTGCTTATCATTTATTTTATTTATATGGCCTGTGTTTCTCGTTTGAATTTGTTCTGTTCAATTGAATACTATGCTGATGAATGCTTGTTTTTATTAATATGTGTATATTTCTCTTCAAAAATGTTGTAAAGGTTTATTTAAGCCAAATAAAATAAAAACAAAAAAAATAGACTGTCACTTAGTAGAAGGTGGAAACTTTGCTCTAGGAAATACTCACTAATCAGACCCTGGTATATGTGTGAAGCTTGCTAGAGGTGTAGGAAGAACCTAAACACGGAATGAGAAACCAGCAAATATTAAGAAACCCAAGGTCTAAAGAGGGAGAGAGAAACTTGATCAAGCAAACGTTGAGAAACCTAAGCTCCAGAGAGAGACCTGATCAAATGAAGGTAGAGAGAACTGATCACGTGAATGTTTAGGAACCCTGCGATCTATGAGAATCCGACCCTGAATGTGAATGAGAGACCTATCTGGTAGTGGACAATCGGAGGTTGGAGATACAACCAAGAGTGCAGCAAGAAGCGCTGACAAGAAGACCAGTGCAAGCTCAAAAACAAAGTGGATAAGGTGAAGCCTGAAAAGAATTCCCTGGCAGAGGTCCAGATGAAGAATTTGAAAGCAGTAGGACCACGAGAGGGTCAGACTGCGAGAAACTCCCGGAAGAGCCTACCCAGGAGAAGCGTCTTTCTTCTGTTTTTATAAGAGTAGGGATGGATATTGTAGACTAGGTTTTCTGAACTTTTCTGTTAGCCAAGAAGTAGAACATTTGTATTTTAGCTCAGGGATTAGCCTGGAGGCTAAGGACTTGTTACGTATACGTTTGAAACTTCCTGCTGGATGCATTTCTGGACTTTGTGTTGTAGACCAAGTAATCCCTGGATGAACATTATGTTTGGGGAAGAACGCCACTGAAGATGTTTCATACCTAAGAAACCACCTACTGTTTGTTGGCCCATATTTTAAACCTATTGTCATTAGAAACCTCCTTATCATTTAAAGAGATTGCCCTAGTTCCTATTGGCTTTTTTTCCCAACACATTCATCATCAGTAACGTTATTTAAGCGGACAACCATAAAAGCATATCATGACACATACAGTAAAAATATAAAATAGAAACATTTTGGCCAGTATCATATTTGAGTAAATGGCAGAAACCTTAATACAGCAATTGATAAAACAAACATAATTATGCCATTCAGAAAAGGGTCAAATTACCAAATAACGAACTAAAGACTCCATGAGATACATTAAGGCCTCTTGGGCCGAATGAGGAATAAACCATAACATCTCGATCCATTCCCAAGGACACAGAACATATCCACCATGACAGTGTTTTAAGCAAATAGCATCTGTAGTTATTTAAATGTGGGTAAACTGCACTGTCTCCTAATCCCCAATGGGACCATATTAGCATCAGATAGTGTGGGATATTGAGGTCTGGCTTCAGAGGGAAAGACAAAGCTGCAGAGGGGGTGGGCTCTAATTTCTAACATGCAATTAGGGGCTGGATAGGACCTGAGATCGATGCCCAGGAGGCTGTGGGCCCCTCTCAGCTCCTTAAATTCCATCCTTATATAATCGAACGCGCCATCTTCTTTTGAATGGAGCCCAGTGCAGCTGAAAATGTCATCTGGAATAATAGACATACTACCGCATACTGCCCAAAACCAGTAGGTACATTTGTTAATGAGGCCTTCACTTGTTTCAGTTTGATTAATGGCCAGTTTGGGGACCTTATGCAAGAATAAAACCCCACTTGAACGACCCCCTGTCCTCTACCCAATCTTGTAGCTATGCCCACCAAAGGCCTTGTACCTGTTCTGTGGTCTAGGGGCTCCAGGGAGGGGGCCATTAGAGGTGGTTTTAGGCATTGGTCTACCATCTCCGTACTTTGAGCTGCCCCCTATCGTGTTGGAACTTGATATATGGTCCTCCCGCCGAGTCGGAATCGACAAGAGCAGCATGATTGTGTGGTGCTAATTACATATGTCATGGGGAGGACAGAAGGGTTGGAGCCTGTTGCTCTTCACAAGACAGCTGTTGAAGGTTGACATTGGCATTCCCTTTAGTGTGTGTGTTGCCAAGATTGGGCCATCCATGTTAGTACTAGTCAATGGATGTTTTTGATGATTTCTGCCCCCTGTGCTTTAGCGACCCGTCTAATCCTCCACATTGGATGGCGGTTCCGCCAATGGGATCCTTTTCCCAAAGACTTCAAGGAGGGACATAAATAACTTCTTCAGTGCATCTAACTCGGCCAGAATTATGCTGCATTAACATCGACTGGCTGCATTTGTCCCCATCCCATCTAAATCAGAAGTATGTGGAGCTGGTGCATTGGGAAAAAGAGACACACTGCAGCGGGGGGAGGGGTACATAATAAAGGACCGGGCATTGTGTGTCTTGTCGGAGAAGATTGCCCTTTCTTGTTACTAGCCAGAGGCGCAATGTTACAGTCAACTATGCACAGTCATTACAAACACCCCCTTCATCTGTCAAAAGTGTGTTAACTATATTGGAGGTTGAGACTTCATTCTCGAATAACTCCCTCTGCATGGCAATTGACACTTCATCTACACAGACTCCGAGGGGACCCTTGCTGGAACACAAAACACCACCTTGCGCTCTTCCCCACGGGGCATCATCCAAGGGGGACTCACCAGTGTTGGGCTCCAATTGTACTGCCTCGCCCCCTCCCACAGAAAAATTATGAGCATTAGTAGGTGTACTGGGGCACTTCATTTCAGTCGAGACAGACAGATTGGAAACATCATCAATGATTCATCAGCCCCTGCTTTTGATCAGTGGGCTAGTGAGTTTATTAAATGTGTTGTTCTGATTTACACCCACACCCACGCTCGCTGTGTCTACACTGGAGTTGACTCCTCCCTGGGATTGTAATCAGTCCACTAGATACAAAAGGTATGGAAAAATCGTCAAGAGCAGTGAACAGAATGGCTGCTATTGCTATTCTTGTCATTATTGCTGCTATGAAAGTAGCCATTAACGTTTTTTCCACTCTGAGTCTCAGGAATAGCGGGGTTATTAATCGTGCCAAAGAATTGGATGATTTCGATAATCAGGCTGTTAGCCTTCTGCTGTGGTCTCATGAGGCTGAAGATCCGCTTCTGGGGCATTGGGGGGGGAGGGGCGGACAGCTGGGTTGGCTGGAGCCTTGCATTTCAGCATGGTTGTTTAACAATGTTTAATGATTGATTATTTTGGCTGAATTACAAAATGTAAAATGTTGAAGTGGTTGTGGTTTCCCTCTGGAAATAACGTCAACAAAGTCCAAGGTGGACCGAGAATAACATGGTTCCTGCACCTATATTACTATCTTGACTTGTTTCAGCTCCTGCTCCGACTCATTCTGCTCTGTCCCAGGCTTCAGCATGAATGTTTGCTTTTGTGTAAGCTTAATGGTCCCCCATTCCACACAAAGTGCCACGATTACCTAGAAACACTTGTGTACAAGCGTGTCATAAATGCCATCTCATGTCATACCTAGCGTCCAGACTTCGCAAAGCCTGAATAGATAGCAAAGTCAAACTGAGCATCATCTCAAGGAGATCCTCAGAGTTAAGGCAGAGACGGCCATGGCTCCCCATCAATGCTGAACACCCTGCAGGCGCTCATCACCTGCGCCCTTGCTGCAGGTTTAGCAGGTTGTTTGGTAGGGGGCATGGCCTGTACCGGATTCAATGCAGCAGGACCCCAGAGTCAGATGGCTACGGCAGGCGCTCAACACCTGCGCCTTTGACGCATTCCCCGAGTTGAGACTAAATAAACCATTCATTCATTGAACCACACACTTTTGCATCACTTGTATCACTGCTCGACCTCCCTTCAGTAGAAATTCGTTATATTACTAAACCCATCAAACAAAACCACTTTATGGATTACCTGGTCCTTGATATTTGGGCAACAATAAGGGAATAAACAATTTGTTGCAGTTCACAAAAAATAAGCTCATTAATTAAAGTTCTGTCGGTTTTTGGGCTGGTTCCAGCTGCCAGTAATTCTCATTAACATCATTGCTTATCTGTGGATAACCCCTATGACAAAGTTCCAAGTCAGAGGCTGGGTCATGGGATTGGGGCAACCACCCACTATGATGCAGGAGCTGGACCAGCTACACAGAAGATCTCCCCGCTCTTTGGTGCTTTGTCCCTTTATGTATCCTGATAACTCCTTGTTGTCCCAGGCTGGCTGGCCTGAAAAGGTAAAGATAGATTTCCAGAAATGTTAATTGTCACAAAAGTTGTGACTCAGCACTAAAAGGGTTTACATTAGAAACTGAAGGGAAAAATCACAAATTCAGATTACCAGCCTCAAGAACCAGTGATAATTCTCATTGACAATTCAATCATATCCGTCCTTCTATGGCTACCAGCTAATTTCACTCTACTCATCTTTAACAGTGCTCTGGAACAGAGATGAAACATACTTCAAAACATTTATTCCCAGATGCCTTGCCCCTGCTCCACCTTATTCCCCACTGTGTTAGCCTACCACCTGTGGTCTCCCTGCCTCCTCTTTGGCCCTCTTAAAGGGATAGTGCGCTCAAATATTGTATTGTCGGGAGCATTCAGGCATGTGTTTTTAAGCATACTGTGATCGATCGTAAAATAAATATTCTATGCATCTTACCTTAGTTTTCCTCACTTTTACACATGCAAAAATAACGGGTTGGGCGTGGCCATCTTGTGCTAATCTTATCTGTTGCTGCATCGCCCTAAGTTCAAGTGCCCTTGTGGCACAAAATTATATCACCCGCCCCTGAAGCTGACATCACTTCACAACGCCATGCACGTCTCCTGTCAAGGTTCTCTGTGCACAAACGAATGACATCTCTCCATGGAAATGGCCGCACGCCTCTTTCCTCAATAAGTATAACCATACCGCTTCTCATCAGACCACATAAGAGTTGCTTTTTCAATCGTTTCACTGTCTTTTTTTGGATCGCCTGTGACTCGTTTCTGCTCTGTTCAGCTATCTTCGTTGCATAAAACCCTTGCAAACAGATACTTACACTAGTATTACTATTGGTTTCAATCGTTAATTACGTTACATTTAAAAATGTTGTCGTATAATGGCAACAATACAGCACTACCAGTACGAGCCTGAGTATTCCACGGAGGAAGCAATTGAAAGAGAAAGATGCAGAAAAAGTGGGGAATCGAACGATAGTTGGGAAGATGAATCACCGGATCATGAGCCTGAGCCTAGTCACATGGAAGACGTTTCCACCTGGCGTACCTGCAGTCGCTGCGAGGTCATGCCAGCCGAGGTGGAGAACTGCTGCTGCCAAGAAAACTCTGGATGATTGGCCTACATATCAGAAGGAGACACACCACCACTATGTGTTACCGAGCTGCATGACTTCAATCACAATATTCGTGTTGAGGATTTTGATGGTGTTTATGCACAAACTTCACGCAACAGTTCGCCCTCGCAATCCAAGTAACAAGTAAGTGTACTCTGCATGTGATGTCATGTTGAACACTGAGACGACTAACATTTCATGTTTGTCTCCTATATTGTCGCTACTGTGATCAATCTCTGACAAATGTAGTCTGCAAATTGAATATATTTCTTGCGCTTTTGGGAAATCAGTGTGTTCATCCTACGTGTCTTTCACATTCAACTAAGAAACAATATTTCTCTGTGTTCCCAAACGTTATGGATGGAATAGGTGTTCACTTTTGTAATGTGTCGAGACTTCAAAGCCCAAGTTCATTCATCCATGAAGAAACTTTTGTACGGGCAACTATGCCATAGAATACAGGGTGCATTTTTAAGTAAGGTTTGTACACTTATCAGGTTCATTTAATTACAGTATGTATGTTTCTCTTCCACAGGTGGTACAGGCTGGTGGCCTACCATTCATTTACATGGTGGCTTTATGGGAGGCTTGAATTCCGCGTTCGACGAGTACTACCGCCCTGTGTCGTTGGAGCCATTTGCGCCAAACTCCCCAGTGACAGCGGTCTGTACAGAGGATTTTCACACACTGTGCTGCAACCTCAAGTATACAATTTGTAGTTTTTTGTTGATCCATCAACAAAGTAAATAAAATACAAATGAGCAAATACGAATAGTTGTTTCAATTTTTCAGTGAATCAAGAACACGCTCCTTCGTTTATGAGGGACATAAAAGAATGGTTGGTGCCCTTTAACGCTTACCTCGTCTGCATAAATCCATCCCTACTCCATTATACCACACTCTGGTGCTAGGTGGGTTGGAATGGCCAAGGTGGCAAACACTATGTACACTTCAAAATGGTTCTTCTGCACAGTGAACATTGTTCTCACAGCCTCCCCAAACCCAGTGTCTCCAGGCTCCTCTCTTCAAGACCCCGCCACTGCAATCCACATAAGTGTGTCTCCCTTCAGCAGTGTTCCGGGTCTTTTGTGCTCGCCTCATGCCCATCATGACCCCGCCACAAACATGTCACACATTCACATACACACCCACTTTTCTAATCCTTTATAAACACCTTGACATTTTACAGGAGAACATCTCTGAGCTCTGCAAGGCATCTCTTTATCATGCTACCTGTTCCCCGGGATACTTGCTACCCTGCTTGCTGAATCAGCTTGTTGGTTCATCCAGGTAAGGGTAGGTCACCTATTTTCTTCTCTATATTTAACCATTGGTGATCTCAAATGTTCTATCTACTTCCACCGAATGTAGACAGTATTGTAATGTTAATTTATCTCAATGACTTAACCATTGTCTAATGTTTCAAGTATTGTGATCTCAATAAATAGCACATTGTGTCAATGGCCATTGTAATAGAATGGCATCTTTCATGGTCCATGTCTGTAAGCATGTTTCCTTTTGATGCATGAAAGTACATTCAACGAACGAGTAACACCTTCCGATTTGCGGTATACCTATCAATTCTGTAAGAAAGTTATCGCTGTGTTCATTCGACTAGGTTACACAGGTTTTCCTTCTTTAACTAAAACAAATATTGCATAGAAAGCTGTGATATAATTCCATCAATCACATGCATACAGAATATTTTTCTACATTATTTTTTCATACAGATCTTATAGACTTTTCAAAAATGCCTGCTTGTATGGTTTCCAGTTGCCTTTCTAGGAGCCATGCCAAAGGTCCCTGCACAGTCCCGCATACATTCCTGAAGGATATTGATTTAATAAGAAGATGGGTTAAATATTGCGGTTTTCCGGTGGACAACATTGAACATAGAGCACAGAATGTCTTGAAGGACGGGAGGGCCAATCGATTCCGCATCTGCAGCCTGCACTTTACTGACAATATGTACGAACAATCGAAGTACACAAAAAAGCATCGACCCATAATTTTTCATAAATTGCTTCCAAATGCAATTCCAACTCAATTTATGCACCCCCTACCTCAGGTGAGTCCTGGATGATGAATTAGCTGTGTTTGTTGTTATGTAGGATGATGGTCTCCATAAATAAGTATTATCTATGATCTCTCGATCTAATTAGGGTAGGGTATTCAAAAGGTAACTTCATGAACGGATTGGTGCTTTCGGTGTATATTTACTTAAAATGTGTGTTACTAAAGTTTGCATAGTTATCAGATTGTATTGAATTTATACTATACTACATTTTACTATACTACATCTGTCCCTGCTTTCTGGAGCCTCTAATAAATCATGGAATTATGACCACTATAAAACAATGCCATAGTGCCCTTTAAAAGAAGCATAATGTTTTCATAATTGTTTGCTTGACATGTCCCTTTTTTTTCGTAGAGCACACTGATGGAAGCACAGACCCTAACAAGTGACGAAACCACCCACATGTCCAGTATCCTAATGGTAAGCCATACCGACATGCACAAAGTGATAGTCTTGAGCGTTGGATCTGCCCACATGTCTAATACAACTTTCATTTTCCCTTGTTCCACTTTATGACAATGCACTGAAAATGAAGGAGCAAGATTCTGCATCAATTTCTTTTCCGGAGTCAACAGCAAGTTCACTCGCCTATCAAGTAATTTTATTTTACTTGTCCTTTAAGAGAATGTGTTATGCTTGGAATTTCAAATAATATGAAAAAGTTTATGTATGCTATCGGCTATTTACACTAAGTGCCATGTATGGGTGTCTCTCTATATGTACCATTTTCAGTTCCATTGTCATGCTGTTTTCATCCATACTAAAACAAGTACTGTGTTACAGGTGGATGCTGGAACTTCAACTACAATAACTTCCTCCTGTGCAACTGGTCAAGAGTATGAGGTATGCGTACTTACAGTCCCCTTGCAAGAGACAGTGAAATGCATATAACCGTGAACTGTTTCAAACTTTTCTGATTTCAGTTCTAATGTTACACTTCCTCCCTAATGCAGAAAACATTACAAAAAGTTTGAGGGCAACATTACAATCTGTATGTTTTGCACGGTGATCTCTGATCAAGTACATGTGTCATCTAGAAAGGTTATGAGGTGAAACTTGAAAAGTATATTATGACTAAATGACATACACTGTTTGCGAGGGGATGTTCAAACGGAATCATACCAAAATGTCGACCTGACAATTGCGACGGCCAAAAGTTGCGACTTTTTTTTTACCCCCCTTACACCATATATATATGTGGGGGGTATAGAATATAATATTAATATGGGGGGCTTTGGGGGGGTCTCCCCCCGCATATATATGTGGTGTAAAGGGTTAAAAAAAAGTCAGAATTTTCAGCCATCGCAATAATCACATAGATCCTTTTCAAACTAATGTTCTATTATTGCTGCAACAACATACCTTGTAGTATACGGATCTTAATCATTTAATATTTTGGGAGTAAGTGCGCTGTGCGAAGAAAGATTTTC
The DNA here is from genome assembly GCF_040938575.1 of Ambystoma mexicanum. Taxonomy (NCBI): domain Eukaryota; kingdom Metazoa; phylum Chordata; class Amphibia; order Caudata; family Ambystomatidae; genus Ambystoma; species Ambystoma mexicanum. The sequence goes on along the minus strand of NC_090934.1, from coordinate 1,263,445,372 downwards.
ATTTCCAGTACGATTGACTTTTTATTTTATCAAGGATTGTACACAGGTGTGGAATTAGAAGAGGAGGCACATGGACCAGAGCTGAACATAACCTAATATTGAATACAAATGGGCATCACATTACATTTGGAATACATTTTAATATTGTACATTTTTCTATTCAATCAAGTTGGTTCAGTTTGTAGATATGTCCATATGTTTGTTTGTGGTGAAATGAAATGTGCTGATTTAAACCATATAAAAAGCTATTTGTTTCTGCTTGCTGGTGCGGTGGGAAAAGAGAAGCCCACGGTTTCAAAGAAAACAAGGGTAACAAACAAACAAGTTGGTTTTGTAGAAGTTTTTGGGCTGGCGTTTTATTCATATAATATTTTTGTTTTTAAAGTGGTATCTGCTGTATGTGTGCTATACATTGAGCCTATTTTTCAACATATCTCTTAGACGCCCAGAAGGAAGACAAGCATAAAGACACAGACAACAAGTGAAACCAAAGATGTCACTTGCCAAAAAGTTTTCACAATGAAGCAACGACTAATTGGGGTGCATCGTAGTCCAGTCAATAAGCAGACTTGTGATGCTTATGCCCAATCGCTGGAAACTGAATGGAATGCAACCGGCGATCCGTGAAAAGTGTCAATGGACCATTGCTACCATGCGACACCTGGACAAGATAAAAGTGAATACAATGAAAATGCATTGCCATTCGTTGCAGATCCCTTGACACTTTCAACACCTGCTAAAAATGTTCCACCCAAGAAACATTTGATGTTACCTGTTTCTCCAATTCATGTGCAAATAAAACAACCTGAACTAGCAGAGACTGAAGCTTCAACGCAATTGACCGAGGAACTTGCTAAAAATACACACAGTCGAGTCACAAACCACATTCATGACGGACGATTGGATAATAAATGCTATCAAAAATACATTGTATTCTACAGCTGCCTGCTAGAGATTGTACAGATGCTGAAATGTGTCCATACATTGAGGGGGAACATATGCAGGCAGCCACTGGTACATGTGTCTCGTGTATTACAAGGCACTAACCTGAAAATCCAAGCCAGCTGTATCCACCTCCATAATACATTTTTATGGACCGCTCAACCGATGCTGGGCAAAATGCTAGCTGAAAATCTACTATGTTCAGCAACTTTACTTTTCAGCGGGTTGACTTTCGGTAAGATTTCCAGTTTCTGTCAATTTGTGGGAGTTCAGTTCCTTGCTAAATCCCAGTACTACAAATATCAAAGGTAATTCTTATTCCCCGCTATTAGTCAAGCCTGGAAAATAGAACAGATGTCAATTGAAAGCACATTCTCCAGGAAGCATTTTTGGCTGGCTGGGGACGGACAGTGCGACAGCCCCGGATTTTATCGCAAAGTACTGCACATACCACTTTCAAAACATGGAAAGTAAAAAAATTGTGAGTTGGGTGATCGTGCATGTGTCCGAATGTACATCCTCTGTGGCCAAGGAGAAACATGGTTTCATCAAATCTGTCAAACATCTTCAATCAAAGGGAATACAAATAGACCTCATAGCCACTGACAGGCATGTTTCAATAGCCAAGGCCATGCGAGAGCAGTTTCCGTCATCAATTTGATGTATGGCACATTGCCAAATCAGTGAATAAAAAAATTGCAGCTGCTGGTTAATAAAAAAAAAGGGTTTGGAAACTATTTTAAAGTGGTGTCAGTCTATCAACAACCATCTTTGGTGTAGCTCCAAAACTTGTGATGAGTCTGTAGAAATTCTACTTGAAAAAAAGTGTTAATTGATGCACCATTGTTCCAACGTGTACTCACTCATGGACAGAAAACCAACATTTTCATGAATGTGCACATGGACCTTTATCAAAGGAGCAGGAACACAAGAAGAAGTGGTTGGTGCCATGTTCACCTCCACATAAAACTCTTGAGAAGATTGTGTACGATAAAACTATTTCGAGAGACCTGAAGGGACTCACAGAATTCTGTGATACCAGAGATTTGGAGGTGTTCCATAATATGTCCCTAAAGTACAGGCCCAAAAGGTTGCATTTCGGCATAGACGGTATGAAGGCCAGAAAAGTACTAGCTGTACTTGCGCACAATGAGAACGTTGGGAGGGAACAAGCGAAAACTGCCAGAAACATCGGGATTCTTCGTTACATCTTGGCCTTTACAAAACAAGGCACACAGTGGGTGGCAAAGCCAATACACCAGGAAATGGAATTCGAATTTGTGAAAGATCTGATATTAACTGTGTTGGCCATGCATACTCATGGAATTGATCCGGATTTTATTCCTGGGACACATACAATGCTACAAAACATTGCCAACAAGCCCTGTCCACCTAAAGCAGAATTAATTGAAAAGATGACTTCCTGATTTAAATAATTTGTAGCCATCTTCATAATGTATTCACAATAACATTTTTGATATGTTCCCCAATGTTTTGGACATTGTACATCAACATTCGATTGCTATTACACTGAATTTAAATGCTATAAAAAGAATTTAATTATTCAGATTTAATCAGGTGTATGATTCATTAATGTATATCTTTTACCTTCTCTTCATTTATATTACTGGTCCTCGATTGATAAGACACATGTCTGTGGTTGCTATTGGAGATATATTTCTGAATAGAATTGCTCTAGCATATCGGTGCTGCACTGCCCATTTGGATTGCCAAAATACTGATAGGCAAATGGATATTTGCCATCAGTCTAAGGTACACTGATGCTTGGTGTCCATCAAACCCTCTGCTAGACCCATACCACATCCACACATGCAGTGCATGTCACTGGCCTTGATGGCCTATGGTGGGTATGTTTTACATAGCAATGATCAATCGCCTGACCTGTGTCAACCCCATAAGTAACAGAACGTTTTGCATAAGTGGTGTATTATTTTTTCAAACACCTCGGCGAGTGGGCACCTTTTTACACAGTCACAGAGTATTTTAGTCTTTTGAAGTGTGTGATTTTTTGGGTTCTGCATAGCTCTACATAGCTCACCACAGCGTCCACATTGTCTTTTCAAATGTATCGTCAATGTCAACTTTTTGCCAATAAGTGCCTGTTGTTGCTAGGTTGCCTTACAGTGTAACTCTGGGTTTTACTTTGCATGAGCCCCTCCTGTTGTCCTTCACTTGTGCTCTCCCCACCTGCCTCCCCAGTCTTCTTCTTCTCTCCTCTCCCTAACTACTCTATGTTGCTCTCTCCTATCTTTTCTATCTGCTTCTCTATCGACTATCCTGCTCTCCTAACTAAATATGGTAGGAAGAAGTTTAAAAAGGGCATCCTGGTCTCCAACCTAGGCCTCCCTATCACTGATACCTATACCAGTGCTTCCTCCAGGCAAACCCTCACTGACATCCTCTTTGTCGTTCCCTCGCCAGACCTATAGACTCTACATATGGTCTCTGTGCTCTCTCCTTTCTCTGCTTCTTCCATTAATGGTTGCACCCGTTGGGAGGCCCTCTTGGCCTCCTTCCACTCCTCTAAGGTCATTGTTAATGTCTACTTAATGCCTTTTAATTAATGCCTCTGTCAATCCTATGCAGGCCTACTCATCTTTAGAATGCCTTGTCTGCAGGTTCTCTCTCTCTCCTGGCCATTCCCTTACTATGGCTACCATCTATCTACCACCTGGTCAGATCTCCTCCTTCCTCTATGAGTGGACGGACCTCTCCTCTTCCCTCCTGGTCTCGCCTACTCAACTCCTCCTTCTTGGAGACTTTAACATCCACCTGAATGCTTCCTGTCCTTCATCAGGACTCACGGAAATGGTTTCTGTATCCCTACAGCCCCCTAAGCCCCTACCTGATGTCTGCGTTTTTATTGATTCTCTATATTGGTTTATTTTCACCGTTTATCTTCTGTACTGCCCCTCCCCCTTTTCATCCTCCACTTTTCCCCTCCCCCCTACACTGCACTTGTGCAATCTCAATGTCACCTGGCCTAGTAAAATCGTGGTCGTGGTCTCGGTCTTCCCTCTGTTCCCCCTCCCTTGCCTCGTCACACCTGGAAGCACTTGTGCATTGACACGTTACAAATGCCATACCAGATCATCACACCATATCATGGTTTGTTTTAGACAGACACAAAAGGAATCTTAGGTCGCACCAGCCTTTCAGTGGCTTGTAGTATTGGTTTTACTTAACTTGGGCGTAACTGTTGTCCAAAACTAACTTCAAGTAATTGCTTCCCCTACTCTGTGGACCGAAAAGCAACTGTAATTGCATGTTACACCCCAACGTCCAACTCCCCTAGAATGACAGTTATCCAGAATACAATTCATAGGTTTATACCATGCCCATTATATGAGTATCTGAAGATCAGAAAAATGTATTGTCCCGTTTATTTGACTATGTGATTTCTTGCTGAGAGTCACGGTACAACGGATAGGGTCTAGTAAAGGAATTTGATGTTGGCTGGGTTAGCCTGTGCTCGCCAGATTTTTTCATGTATTGAAATCTGATCTGCCGCCAAGGGCACATCCTACTCGAATAGTGGGAACCAATTCTTCATCGGCTCAGGCCCCTTCCTGACTTGCTACAGCCTTCCCAAGAAGAAAGGCTTTTTGCTTGACAGTCGAGATTGTGCGCTTTCAGGCACTACTGCAATGTTGAGCACATGGCTACCGACTTCTCAGGTCTGCATCAGAAAGTTAGGGAACGAATTAGAAGAATAGTCTAACGCTCATCCTTGCTTACCCGATGCACTTGCATAGCCGACACAAGACCAAGCCGGATCATCAATGCAACTAACTTGGTTTGGGCAAGCACTGTAACCTTTCTCGCTTGAACGTACACAGGGCTGCCTCAGGTGGGATAGATAGTCTGAACGGACATGCATAAATTATAGAAGACAGCTGTCCCCCGTTACGCTCACAACATAATGAATACATACCTCTTGTGAAAGAAGCCAAGAGATAGCTTGAAGGGTTTAACAAGGTGAACTTTTTCAAAATAAAAAATAAATCTTCAAAAGGTGTCTGCTCTTCGAGAACGTTAAGACTCCAGAATGATTGATATTGCCCATAGAAAGGTCACAGCGCCACAAATGACATCACATATAGGTTCATAATCCGCATTAGTAATGGGTAAACAAAAAAAAGGTATTCATGATCATGCAGCATTGGTGGATGCCAGCAAACAATTTGTTTATTTTTCAGGCGTATTTCGGATGCCACATTGGTCAGCTGGGCTCATCACTGCCATGGAGGGATAGTCCTTTCATGGGATGATGCTTGTGGGGATAGAAGAAATTAATCAGTTCACACTGACGCGTCTTGTCCAGTATGTTTTATTATTGTGGCATTCTTTCACAAAAACTAAATCTTACACGCAAACACTCTAAAAATAAGCTTCAATTTTTATTTGACCTTGGACGAAAGGGAGCAATGACTATGCTCGAAGGACAGAAGGTGTTGAATACCCGCTAAAATGATAACATTTACTATTTTGAAAGTGGATATTGGAAAATTTTGTTTCCATGTATGCAAACCATTGTTTTGAGTGGACACTCTGCGTTATGACAAGAGAATGGAACTACCAAACAATGTAAATTCAGCTATCCATAATATTTTTGCGATTAAAACGGCATTTGTGCTGTATGCATATGGAACAATTCAGCAACATGCGAATATGCCATTTGACGAAAATAGTGTAGACAATACGTTGTTCTGTTGATTAAATTTATATCGCGTCATATTTAAAAAAACTATTGCGTAACTTGCGGTTTGTCTATAAGTCTACTAATAATTGTTATTTGTGTATAGTTTAAAGAGGAACGAGTCAAGGTTTGATTTTTTGACCAGTATTGCTTGCTGACGTTGTTATGGGTTGTTAGTTTGAGTATATTGTGACGATTATTCACTGACAAAGCGCAACCACAAACTGGATTCAGGCTGTGATATCTAAACCACTTCGTCCCATGGAATATCAGGGCATGCCATCAAAGTTGCATTATTGGATGTGCCGGGGGCAGAACATTTTCCAAGGGAACTTGGTTAGCTTTTTGAAATATAATATTCCAAGTTCCTTTATGTCATCTGTCTGTTGTCCCATTCATTCGTCAGCTTCTCCATCCCAATGAGAGCTATACCTACTTCACAGCGTTAAACTTTCATTCACATCAAAGTTTCAAATACTCCCGCATGTTGTCTGTGTGTGTTCATTATTTGTAGTTTGTGTTCGTTATTAGGTTTCATCCGGTGCAGAATTACAGGGTAAATGGATGCATATGAATAAAGAACGGCTACTAAAATATATTTTTATTATGTTATCTAAACAGATATATTGTGCCGTTCTGCGAATGCCATAGTTTCCAGCTGCTGTGGGACAGTTTCTTCAGTCAACAATGGCAGATACGCCTAAACGCCTCGATTTGCATCACCCTCATATGGGACAATAGACTGGGACCGATATGCCCTTTGGCGGTCTGAGCCACAAGGAACAAACTGTCATCGTTTACAGTCTAGCAAGACGCTGATGCCAAAGCCTTGGGATTGAAGGTGCGTCGAATCTGCATCATCTCCCGAAAGGAACAGGATGTGCGTCATTATAAAGTTTTGATGCTCTAACCCAAGGACATACAACAATTGATCTTTGATCGAAATGAGCAGATCATGATAATGTTGTTTTTGGAGAGTTCTTTGTTAAATAAAAGCACTTGCAGATTAATGCTGTTTCCTTTAAAAATATTGTTTTCAAATCCGATTTGGGACGCGCTGCGAGAGGATGTGTGTATTGATCTTCCGGGTTCTGCGTTAACTGAAGTTATGACGTGGGTGATGACTGGGCACATTTGGCTACGCTGCCCACTAACATCATGAAAATAGGTGAAACATATCGTTTGGAATAGTGATGACAGCTTCAGGGGCGGGTGATATGATTTAGTGCCACAAAGGCACTTGAATTTAGGGTGATGTAGCAACAGATAAGATAAACACAAGAGGGCCGTGCCCGACCCGCTGTTTTCGCATGTGTAAAAGTGAGGAAAACTAAGGTAAGATGCATAGGATTTTTATTTTTACAATCGATCACAGTATGCTTAAAAACATTTTTGAGCGCACTATTCCTTTAATTTGTCCAGCTTTGGTCTGTGTCCCCCTCTTCTTTCTCTTCTTCTGCATAACTCTTCCCTGCTCTCCAACCTCCTCTGTCCCTCTCAAATCAGCACTCTTTCCCTGTCTCCGATGTTCATTTAACTATTCTCTTCCTTTCTCCAACATCCTCTCTTCCTCGTTGGGCTAGTGGCTCTCCTGGTTCGTTCCTCTTTGTTCACCTCCTGACTCCAACACAACTGCCAGTGTCAGCTCTTGTTTTATAGCTGTGTTTTCCGGTAATTGCTCACATCATATGGTTCACTGTGTGTGCTTTCTAATTGCTTATCCTTCGGTGGTCCTGGACCTGGCGCAGCAGCATTATGGTTAATGGGACCTGGTCATCACACACCCCCACAGGCCGAATGCATATACACACGCCACTATCTTGGAATAAGAAAGCCCTGATGAGCTGTCAGTGTACAGTGTCGGGGTAGAGGGTTATCTACGACTCACGCAGATGCTGAGAAGAGACCCTCTGGAATTCACAATATACCACCTTCAGGTTAATATCATGGAATGGCTGTTTTTTTCTCAGTGAACAGCACCTCTTGTGCTTCCTCTTTTGTCCTAACCATTGGAGTCCGTCACACAAGCCTAAATCCCATCTCCACCACAGCTTGAAAAATGATATACCCCCGACAAAGAAGAAGGTCTTAAGACTCGGAGAGCAGGATGCGTGTGAGAGATTTAAGTCATAAAGCTGAAGAGCACAGATCAAGACCTTGATGCAAAAGTGGTTGTGGCAGGATAGGCCACTGCTGAGCCATCTCTTTTCAGATATTTCCCTTTTGTTGCACTCCATCAACCATGCAGACATTCCACAAACAGACTCTGTTTAAAATATCAGTGTCATGCACACTTTTACTTTGAACAGTCTATTTTTGTAATCCAACTTTTATTACCACCTTTTCATCCGGAGTGGGCAAGGCCTATGAGGAGTATCTGTGAATCATCTCTTCATTCTCACGCTCACTAAACGTGTTTTCAAAGCACTTCATGTATTCTCTTCGATCACACTTTTAGACCGATCAGGAAAAGGAAGTGCATCAGAGCCCTAAGAGTTTCTCCAAATAGTCACCAAAGCCTCCTCTGATGATACAGTCCTGTTACGAAGTAAAATGTTATTACACATGCGCGAGCCTCGTTCGGGCTCACACATGAGCGGTGGTTAATAAAGGTATCCCAAACGGCAGTTGCTGCCGGGACCTTGCAGATACTAGCCACGTCTCCAGGTCTTTGAGTGCGTGTGTGTGGGTTATGCAAGGTGGCCTGAGGCATTATCAAAGGCATCACATTGGCGATGAGGAGGAAGCACGTAGTGGGAGCGGGAGGGCCGCGCTGACTCTGTCCTGCAAGTCGTGGCATGACATCTCACTACGCAGCTCGAATCTGTCTCGGAAACGGTCGGCCATTTTATATTTTCACGTGCGACAGTAGCGGCCCACGAGGGTGCTCGTGCGCTGTCCACGTGAGAACTCAAACAACTTTTGGAAACCTCATGGTCTCCCACGCTGTGGAGGCCGTGAACTTAGGCCTATGTGGCCAAGTTTAGCAATCCTAGGAAGGGGAACAGACAAGCAAGCACAATTGCCACAGGCTGCTGCAAAGAAGGTCAGTGGTCACTGCATACAAAAGAAAGAGACATCATCAGACCACAAGATTGCCCAGTGGTGAAGTGCAGTCTGTCAGAGGAAGGTTTGCGGCCTCATTCAAGTGGATGAGGTGCCTGTGCAACCTATAACGATGAGTGATCAGGAAGGAGTGCCAGCAGCCCCAACAAAGATGTCACATAGACAACAAGGCGCTCTGGCACCAATGCCAGTATTCGACACATCAGGCCCTCCCTCTTAGCTAGGACCCAAGTGGTTAGTATGGATGAAGAAACTTGACATGTTCTTCAGGGCAACGGGGGGTGAAGATGATGATACAAAGGTTGCGACAATGCTATACTCGGCAGGGACGGAGGTGCACCACAACTATGAATCTTTGAACATTGAATTCGTCACATATGCCATTGTCAAGACCGCTCTTCAGAATCACTTCATACCACTGTCGAATATGGACTATGACAGGTTCGTAATGTGTGGTGAAAAACAGCATGATGATGAATCACTGGACCAATTCTGTGCGCGATTGCGCCACCTATCTAGCACGTGTAGATAGGAAAATGAAGAGGGGATGGTGAGGAACCAGTTGATACAAGGGTGCAACTCAAGCAAATTACAGAGGCAGAACCTGCGTGAACCAGGAATGACATTATCACAGATTCTTGACACCGACAGAGTGTATGAACTTGCAGAACGCAGAGGAGTAAAGATGGACGCTGCAGTTCAGCCAGGCAAAAGTGAATAGGCTTTTGCTCTAGGGAGATCCACTCCATCAAAGTCTCGGTGGAGCCAAAAGCGACAAGCTGCATCTCCCACCAAGGGCACTCCGGCATCATGTCAGTACTGCGGATATGATCTGCCGCACGCGGAAGAGTGCCCAGCGAAGACTATGGTGTGGCAGGTGCAACACACCACGCCACTATGCCAGGATGTGCAGAGCAGCAGCGCCAGTGACGGCCCACAGGGGCCTGGCGAGGGCAAGTAATGGCGCCTTCAGGAGACCACAGAATGTGGCCGCGGTTGAACAAGACATACAGAGACTCAATCTGGCTGAAGAAGATGATGAGGAGATATTCTTCATCTCCAACGTAGCCACGGGGACCAGAAAAAGGAGGCAACCTACTAGTATCTTGGACATTAAAGGCACCCCCACACCAGTCTTAATTGACACAGGCTCGTCGGTGTGCGTCCTACCCACAGAACATTACAAGGCACTCCCTGGCCCACCTGAGCTCGAAAAGTCGCAGGCAAGAATGTACACATTCGGAGGAAACATGCCGTTACCGATACAAGGTGTCTTCGTCGCACCAGTTGCCCATGGCCTCAAAGCAATCAAAGCCCGATTTTTTGTAACTGATGTCAGCCCCCATTCCCTCCTAAGCTGCGCTGCGTCGGGGACTCTAAATATCGTTCACTTCACATTATCTGTGTACCAATCAGACATAGATCAACTCCTGGGAAGGTTTCGAAAGCCTCTTTCAAGGAGTTGGTAAGCTAAAAGCTGAACCGATACGCCTACACGTTGATGATACTGTAAGGCCCACCGCTCTCAAACATCGGAGGATACCTTTCCATTTAAGAACCCAGGTGGAGAAAGAGTTACAAACACTGATAGACTTGGACATCATAGAAAGGGTAGAAGGGCCCACGCCTTGGGTGTCACCAATCGTAGTGGCACCAAAACCCAAACAGCCAGGTGCAGTCCACATCTGTGTGGACATGCGGATGCCCAATTCTGCTATAAAAAGGGAACGTCACATTACCCCAACAATGAATGACATTATCAGTGAACTACAAGGAGCCATGATATTCTCAAAGTTGGACCTACGATCCGGGTACCACCAACCTAAACTACACCAGGAATCAAGATATATTACAACCTTTACCACCCATGAAGGGTTGTATCAATTCAAGAGGCTGAGTTTTGGCGTATCGTCCGCCGCAGAAGTTTTTCAAAACACTATCAGGGGATCGCTGGTTGGTTTAAAGGGTGTCCTCAACATGAGCGACGACATCCTCGTCTTTGCGTCGTCGGAAACAGAACACATGAAGAGGTTAGAACTTACCCTGCAAAGGCTGGGCAAACTAGGCCTGACCCTGCACCGAAGTAAATGCAAATCCTTCAAGGACTGTATAGAATTTTTTGGCTTTGTCTTTCATGCAAAGGGAATCTCTCGAGACCCAGAGAAGGTCTGCGACATTCGCGATGCAACAGCCCCAGAGTCGCCTGCGGAAGTACGCAGTTTCCTCTGCATGGTAAATTACTTTGGCCGATTCATCAAGGGACTGGCGTCACTCTCAGAACCCCTCCGCGCACTAACAAAGAATGACGTAGCCTGGACGTGGGACAAGAAAGAACAGAAAGCATTCCAGGACATTAAATCAGCAGTGTCGGATCAGGACACCATGGCATATTTTGATCCATCAAGGCAGTCAGAGATTGTTGTAGATGCCAGTCCAGTGGGCCTGGGTGCTGTACTGCTACAAGCAAGCTCACAAGGTAACATGCGCCCCATCGCCTATGCAAGCAAAGCATTATCCGAGACAGAGAAACGATACTCTCAAATAGAACAAGAAGCACTTGCAATACTATGGGGTTGTCGGCACTTCCGCCTCTACATTCTTGGGAAACCAGTGGTAGTAATAACAGATCATAAGCCCCCTCATACCCATTATGGCCGGAGCAACCTCGAAGCCTCCCCCGCGCATTGAACGCTGGATGCTGTCACTCAGAGCACGGGGTGAAGCTGCAGCATAGGCCGGGCACAAACAATCCCACAGATTACCTGTCCCACCATCCTAATCGGGGACGGGCACAGGACCAAGGGGAGATCATAGCGTGCCAAGAGATATTTCACAACGTAGTGGAAGTGGCCATGCCTGTGGCGCTGGCTCGTCAAGACATTGTCAGATCGTCCGATGAAGATGAAGTGTTCCGGGTCATCAGAGGAGCCATAGGAAGTGGGGAACGGAAAGAGGTGCTCGGCAACAACGCAAGGCAAGAAACAAGTGCCCAACGGGACATGCAAGCGTTATGGAAGGTGAGACATGAACTATCAGTATCGGAGGAAGGCCTACTCCTAAAAGGCCGACAAATAGTGATCCCGAGGTAGTTAGTGACAAAGGTGCTAGATCTAGCACACACAGGACACCAAGGGTCCGCCAAAACAAAAACACGCTGAGGCCGAAAGTGTGGTTTCCTAACCTAGAAGAGAGGGTGGGTGAACATGTGCATAGATGCGTACCGTGTCAGGCCGCAAGTCCAGCGGAGAGAGCACCCCCAATCAAGTCCATGGAGAGGAGCAAACAACCATGGGGGACGGTCCATGCAGATTTTGGATCGACCGGAAGAGGAATGTACTTCCTAGCGGTCATAGATCAATGGTCGAGATATCCTGATGTAGAACTGGTGGAGTCCACAGCATGTGACCACAGAATCCTGGCGCTAGAAAAGATTTCCGCAACCCACGGGTTTACGCTGATCCTATGCTCAGACAATGGACCACCATTCCAAGCCAGTCAATTCGCAAAATACATGGAGGAAAGGGGAATCCAGCACAGAAAGGTGACACCACTCTGGCTCCGGGCCAACAGAGAAGCTGAGAGATTTATGAGGACTTTAAACAAAAAGTTTTGGATCTCTGCAAATGGTGGTGGAGAACTACGACAAAACTTATTTGAATTCCTACAAGAGTACAGGATGACCCTGCACCAATCCACGGGAGTTCTCCCAGCAGAAGCACTGTTTAGACGATGTCCAAGGGGTCTCATCCCAGAATTAGAGGGCAGAGCACCTGGAGTGATTGATGACGTGCTATCAAACAGGAAAGATTGGCCAGGAATGAGAAAGAGAGTGAGAGGCGGCATCTACAAGAAAAAGACATTGCAGTGGGTGACACTGTGCCGGTTACAAACCGTCATCAGGAGGGGAAGATGTCGCTCACCTACGAACTGCAACCCTTTGGTGTAACAAATGTAAGAGGTTCAATGATTACAGCAGCCAATGGACGAGGGACCGTAACCAGGAACAAATGGTTCTTCAAGAAGATCGACTCGATTGCCACAGATGAAACCCCTGAGGGGACAACTCGACCGGGGGCAGAGGAAATCCAGCACAAAGTGATTGACCTCAGTGAAAATGAACAGGACGAAGAGGCACCGCTGCCGACCGTCGGGAGGAGCAGCAGGTACCCGAGTAGACAGGGCAGACAACCCCCTGCTCGATTCAGAGACTATGTCATGGACTCAGACAACTGAGCCATCGACAGATAAGGTTTGGCGTCTCACGTTGAGTCACGGTTATGTTATGTATCGTTTGGTTTCTGTTTAAAGAAAAGGAGGGATGTTACGAAGTAAAATGTAATTCCGCATTCGCGAGCCTCATTCGGGCTCACGCATCCGCGGTGGTTAATAAAAGCATCCCGAACGGCACTTGCCGCCGGGATCTTGCAGATACTAGCGGCGTCTCTAGGTCTCTCTCTGAGTGCGTGTGTGTGGGTTATGCAAGGCGGCCCGACGCATTATCAACGGCATCACAAGTCCCACAACCTCAAGACAACTCATATTCATGATGGAGTATTAAATCATTAACACTTCTCAGTGCCACATCAGAACCTTAATTTTCATAACTATTTACACACGCCTTCCTGAGCTGCATCTCATGCAGGAGCCTGCCAAACCTGCACTAATGAAATCAGAGCCTTTGGTGTTTCAGTAAATGAGGCATGACCCGCTTGCTCGGAAAGTGCATGTCGCTTGCGAAACTCAATGCTGTTCATCGGTAGGTTGGTACAGAGCACCTGGCTAAATCACAAAAGTTTCTTAATCTGATCTAGTTGGCAGCGTGTATTGCAAATCCAATTAGATTCTTGAAGAGCAATTGACTTATAAATTAAAATGTCAGGCATTGGCTCACTGATGTCATAAGCTTCAATCCTTCTAACCACTTTGTTGGAGTACTGTAGACATTCTTATGTAGCTTAAGCCCATCACTGCAGGCTAATGTTGCCACTGCTCTGCCCATTCCAGAACCTGTTTAACAAATGGGGATTTGCGGGCAGAATGGCACAAAAATTCCATGAATCAGCCCCTGCTATCTCTGACTGCTATTTGTATTTTATTTATTTATATAGCACGCCTGGCCCAAAGGCATCTGGGTGCATTTCTTGGGTTACAGTGACATGGCAATAAAACAGCATACATTTTCAAAAATAGTTACAGAATATATACAAATTGGTTACATACATGTAAACGCAGCATATACTTTCAAAATTCTTACAGAATATTTACAAAATATTTACACCATAATTACAAGGTGAATGGAAAAAACAGTGAAAGCCTAGCATCACAAAGCAGCATAGAAGCAGTGTGGGCTATAGTGGCCAATGAGACCGATGGAAGCTTTGAATGTCCTAAACTGTAAACCACGCTTTGGCTTTACTCTTGAAAAAATGGAACGAGGATTCCGATCTAAGTGGATTGGGAAGTGAGTTCCACAATTTAGTGGCAAGAACCGGAAAACTGTTTTTTCTGCTCACAGAAAAACAGTAGGCATACACCTCCCCCCAGACAAAACTAGAGATAGCAAGAAAATTAACACAATGAGACCCAGAACACACTAGTAATGTAACTGGCAGCAACACAGAGGAGCATAGGAGCCATGTCCCAACTCTAGCCCATCACCAGCTACTAAAATACCAAGCACCAGCTAATAACGGGAAAAGGCTTTGCATGACACACTAGCCTTGCTAGAAAAGCAGGAATTAACAATAGCAGACACTCTGGCAATCATGGAACTGTACCGGATCCAATATGGCAAATATTTTTACATTGAGAGGTTCTTGTCGACTTTCTAATACTGTCAACAGACCAAACATGCCCCATCATTGCATAAGTTGACAAAATCCATTCAAAGCCACCCCACATGCGAATAAGCTGGAACTAGCCATACCGTGCCCCACTATAAACCTGATGATCCCAAATGCCATTTGCTCCCAATGCCCCAGAATACCATTTAGCCTCAGTGCACAAAATTCCAAGATGCTCAGTTGGTTAGACACTGTAGAGGACCTTCCTTGTCCTGACGCCCCTACACCCAGCACACGCTGATTAATCCCAAAGCTCAAACCTGTCCTGTCCACATTACTGTCATATCAGGATTCATCGGGAAAATGTACGGGCACATTTTATACAGCTTGAAACGTTGCTTCAAGTACCTCAAGGCTTTCCGATAACACTGGTTATGTGCTCTCTTTTTGTAACATTCCTGACCACTCTAATTGCCTCATTCTGTATTACCTGCAATTTCTGTATACAGTTCTTGCTAACGCCTCCCAGCATGACACTGGCCCTGACAAGCATCTCACAGTTTTTGCTCGTCACCAAAGGTTTAATTTGTCTCAAAACTTTGAGGTTGGTAATGTGAGGCTTTTTAGCACAGCATCCACATGAGCTTCTGCACCAAAGGAAACTTACAGAAAGGCACCTAGTGTTTTTACTTTACCATATACTAGGATGTGGCCATCTTCTACCTTGAAGGCTGCATACTCTGGACCTAATTTAGCCCTAGCTTGCTTTTATCCGTAGATCAGAAATTCGGTTTTAGTACTATTAAGACAAAACAAATTTGTTGTAATCCGACACTAATAGTTCTTGTAGATCTCGGTCCGCCTCATTGAGTCTTTTTTATAGTCCCCATCTATTTCCATCAGGACCTGTATATCATATGTTTTCCTGTTGGTCACAGAGGGGTTTAATATAGATATTGAATAAAGCAGGGGATAAATATGCTCCTTGCGGAACCCCACAATGTATTTCTTCTGGTTCTGGAGAGGCCTCTGCCAAACACACCCTTGACTGTTACTCAGAAACAATTTAATCCATGTTATGGTCCCCTCAGAGCAATTTCCTGTAAACGCCAGCTTCTTCAACAACAGTTTGTGATCTAACAAATCAAAAGCCGCAGACAGGTCCAATAGTATCAGTAGGCCTGTCTTGTTTTTATCTACAGATTTTAGCATTTGCGTTTGTAGATCTAAAAGGGTGCTTTCAGTCCCAAAATTGCTCCGGAACCCAGGCTGTCTTGGTTGAAGGATGTCAGTCTCTTCGAGATGTTCTCAATTTTGAATTTTGTGTCCCTGCAATTTTATCAACGATTTTTAATAAAATGGAGTATTCGTTATTGGCCTTAAATTGGATGTTCTTTGGGATTTCGATTTTGTTTTACTAATAGTGTCACAAAATCTTTCTTAATAGTATCCGGTTCAGAGTTCCAACTGATCTTAAAATAACTTACAATGATTTTGGAGGGGAGAACATCTCCAGGATAGGTAATAGGATGCATCTTTTAAAGGATCCTTTCCATCTAAACAATAGTTGTAAAATGAAATTTCTGATTTTTGTTTTCATTTAGCCTAGGTGGATCAAAAGCCTAAACACACATTTCAATATCATGCTTCAATGTACTATTAAATGCATGTTTAGTGATTATTTTTCAGTTCAAAATGCTTTTAATAAGGGCTTCAGTAAAGTTTTTTGGAAGAGGAAGTGAATACATTTTATGTCTAAAAATGTGGAAGTCAGTCTTTTTTTTTAAAGGCAAAATACTTCTTTTGTTACTATTTTGGTAGTAAATGGCTTCCGTGACAAAATGAAATTAGAGTCTGTAGTTGGGAAAGAAAACCAACAGAATTGTCTGCTTTCTTTATTTCATTGTGAGAATAAAATGGAAAATAAGAAAGAGTTCCGATTTACAAAAGTTCAAATCTGGCTCCAGGAAGTGGAAGGAAGAAGTATTGGAAACGGCCAGGGAAAATAAAACCACCACCAGCATATTTACTAATGTTCCACAAATGGAAATAATATTTTAAATAGTGCAGTCATGGAAGACTTACCGGCCCCTATTTCTGGAAAGACATTTGTTTATTAAAAAAAGAGCTTACATGAAGCACCGCTTACACCTAATGTGAGAGTGCCAATCCCCTAAGGCTCTTATCACATGAGTTGTTGGACTGATGGGGATGCCTGCATCTGGGTTCATCTTTTTCAGCACTCCATTTAAGTACCTGTTGGCCCCCTTGCAGGACCAAAAAAAAGGGGCTAAAGGTCTCTGTGTATTTTCTTCAAGCAAAACATTGAACATAGTCTCTTAAACCAAATGTGCTTATTTGGATTAAATAGCATTCCATCCGTCTTACAATCATCTTACTAAAAAAGGAACTGCATGAAGCAAGCAAAATAAAATATCAACATTCGTGCCAGGTATAGTGTTGGTCAGGCTGATATCCATTGCACCTACTAAAGGTTTTAAGGAGAGGGATTCCGTAGGCTCCTCACCCCCATGAAGGTGTGGTATTATTCCAGCCGGAGGTAAAAACAACAACTTCAGGATCATGTGCAGAATCCTGCAGGAGCAGCTCAATCAAGGTGGATGTCAAACTGGAGAAAAAAACAGAAAATGCTCTGTGCCTACTAATACAAAAGCAGAGTTCAAGGTTTTTCTACGGAACCATTCCCACACGAACCTGATCTAAAACTACAATTTCCCAATAGGAGTATCAAATGCAGAACCCTGCAGGCACTGCACAAATTGTGTGGATGTCAAACAGAGGAAACAAGAGACAATGCACTGCTCTTACTAATGGAGAAGCAGAGTTTAAGGATTCCCTCTGGTGTAGAGAGAGAAAAGCTGGCGAGCAAGCAATGCAGTCAGGGGAGGATGCTGCAAGAGTCCGAGTATCAGTTGCTGCAAGATGCTCCGTGAGGAGCTGCAAGCAACGATAACCCAAGATGGAACCAACATTGCACAGAGTCTACAGAGCCATGGAAATGCCAGGTGAGATGAATGAGATAATTAACCAATGCAAGAAGGATCATTATCACAGATTTGAAAGTCCATTCAGAGAATCCAAACTAAAAGACCAACCCAAAACTCCAAAAAAAAACCTGAACAGCCCCAAACAGTCCGGAGGCCAACACAATTCACAAAGACATTTAGGCATTAAAAAGGTTTTGGCTCTGCCAGAGTTCCGTGAAGTACAAAATGATTCTCGGAAGTCAGGACGCTATGTTACTGTCTACCGTAATCAACAAGACCCTCAGATTGAGCTACAATCTAGGCGTCATGATTCGCCATTTCCGCCCCTTTTGGACTTCATGGTCCATTGTGCACCGCAACGTTGGATCTGCTATCCTCCCAACATGGCCGACGCCTCAGAAACGCTGCAGTCTAAAGTTTACGCAAGGCCCGTTGCTTCCTAGAAAACAGGCACGCCAGCGCGGCTCTGCACGTCTTAACGCTACCCTTCGGAGTTCTCGGCAGGTGTGCTCGTAACTACCTCCCTCCTTTCTGTGCTCCTTCTCCGATATTTTTCGGCTCCCTATTCCTTCCTGGTGTTCTAAGGTGCTGCCCTTACGCTTCCGTTCGTTTCTCTTCCTTCCCAGACCCCTGTCCAGTCCTTCCGTGCTCGCTGTCAGAACCCTGCACTCTGTGAGAATTGCGAATCACTTCCTGGTTCCAAGTTCCATCCCGGACATTGACTGCCCCATCTCTTACCTTCCTGGAATCCTGAAATCCTATCATCTCCCCGAGGCTGGTCGCGGTCCTCACACTGGACGCGGAGGATACCCGCACTTACCTGTACAAGTCCCGGACGTCCAGGAACAAAGAAAGATCTCCAAAGAAGAAAACAACAAAGGACAAACAGGTGAGACAAGGGGCTGAGTGTGACACTAGGTGGCTTGTGGACCAGGGCAGGAGCGCTACTTGACACACTCCCTTCAACGTAAAATGAATCAGGAGCTGTAGTAGGGGGACAGGATTAACAGTGATCAGAAACAGGCCCACTGGCAATACACAGTATAAGAAAGGAGACAATGGTGGAGGTAGGCTTACCCAATAGGAATTGCTTCTAATGTAGAACTCTAGCAATGATCCAGGCCGAGAGCTAAATACTTACAGACCTAAATACCTGAATAAGGTGCCTCTGGATGCGCAGGTTCTGGTCGAGAGTTACGACCGTTGCACGAACAAGGAGAATTGGAATAAGTGGCGTTTTATGCAGGGTTTGGTGCGCTAGTTGCGGATTAAAGGAAAGGACCTAAAAGCGTGCAGCACGCCAGTTGACATGTAATACAGCATCGCGATCACAAACGCCAGCCAGTGTTTGCTTGTTTGTTTATTATTTATACAGCAAGCCATGCCCTGAGGTATCTGGGCGCTTTATCACGACAGCTTAGTAATCATACATAAATACATGTGAGGCAAGCAAGTAAAGTCCAAGGTAACAATTGCTAGCACAAAATGAGTCTACATATATGCATTGGTCAGTGAGAGGCTGTCCACAATGGTAAGGTCTATGTCATCTAGATAATAGACTCAAACCGTGTGCACGGTGTCCTCAGAGAGGAGACATTTTTTGATTTTGGTCCTGAAACTCTGGAGGGTCTGGTCAGTACGTAGGTCCAGTGGGAACGCATTCCAGGCTAGTGCTGCTTGTACCGGGAAGCTAGTGCCTCCCGCCCTTATTAGGTTGTAGCGAGGTGCGATGATGCAATGGGAATTAGCTGAGCTCAACAGTCTAGAGGAGGTTTTGGGGACAATTTTGTCCATCAGATATTTTGGGCCAGAATTCTGAAGACATTTGTGTGCGATGGAGAAGAGTTTAAAGTAGATTCTGTCCTGGATAGAAAGCCATTTAAGACTTCTTGTTTCAGATATGTGGTCTTTCCTTGGGATGCTTAAGGCAGTTCTCAGTGCATTATTTTGCAGAGTTTGGTGTTTGTTTAGTACTTGTTTGTTAGCTACTGCACAGAGGGAGTTGCAGTAATTAAGTTTGGACAGGATTAATGCTCGTGCCAGGATCATGCAACTGTTGGTAGAGAGATAGTTTTTGCATGCGTGAATACGTTTGCAGGTATATGCGGTAGCTGTCACAGTGGCCCTAGCTTGTTTCTTGAGGTTCAGGGCGGAATCAAGGTGGAAGCATAGGGTTTTTCCTTAGCCGTACTAATCAGGTTGCCATCTATATTGAACAACGTATTGGGGTTGAGCTTTTTGAGGTAAGTGTGGGCGCCTAGAATAAGAATTTCCATCTTTTCATCATTCAAGCACAAGCTATGGGTGGCCACCCATACCTGAATGACGAGGTAGATTTTGTTTAGTCGGTCGTTGTCGGCATCATAGTTATCAGAAAGTGGGATAAGTATCTGGGTGTCATCTGCAAAGTTAGTGTAGATGACACCCAGACGGTCCAGGGTGTCGAATAGGGGTTTAGTAAACACATTTTATAGTGTGGGGAAGACACAAGATCCTTGTGGCACCCCGCAGGTGATGGGGTCAGCTGCATCTGATGGTGAGAATACTCTCGTTATTCTGTCATTTAAGAAGGATTTAATCCAGGAAGAGGCCTCTCAGGAGAAGTTTGCTGCCGAGGATAGGTGTTGGGAGAGTATATTGTGATCAAACAGATCGAAGGCAGCAGATAGGTCTAGTAGTAGAAGTAGTGCACATTGTCTGTTGTCATGTATCAGGTCAATTTGAGTTTTCAAATCTAGAAGGGCTCTTTCGGTTCCATGAAGGGGTTTAAATCCAGATTGTCTAAGCCCTAAGAGGTTGTGGGTCTCTAGGCGAGACTGAATTTGGAGGTAGGCTGCTTTATCAATGATTTTGAGGAGGAAAGGGACTGTGGTTATAGGCCTGTAGTTAGTCGGGATGGTAGGGTCGAGCAAGGCTTTTTTGAGCAGGAAAGAGGCATTTATAAGCCTAGTGATAAAAGGAGTGATAGTTTTCACAGCATCTTTTATAATTTGTGCAGGGCAAATATCACCTTGGCAGTAAAAAGGTTTTAGAGAATTTATAATTTTTTCGACCTCTGTTGTTGTGACTTGAGCAAATTTGAATGCTGGTAAAGTGTTCTTAAGGATAGTTGTTTCTAAGTTTTTAGTTGTTTCAATGCCGTTGATATTAAATCTCTTAGAGGCGATTTTCTTCTGGAGGGTTGTAATTTTATTGGCCTGGGCATTTGGATGCCTGTACACCAGGCTTTGTCTTTCGGGTGAGAATCATCTGGGGATATAGGGGATTCCAATTCCTTTAGGATTCCGAATAGTTCCTTATTACTGGAACTGGCATTTTGGATTCTGTTGTTGTATGTTTCCTGTTTAGTTTTGATGATCTCTGCTTTGTAGATTGCAGACATTTCTGTGACTAAGTTTTTGTTCTCCTTGGTGGGTACGTTTTTCCAAGCGGTCTCGCATTTTCTTTTTTCGATCCTTAGGCTTTCAATTGTGGGGAGTACCAGGTATTAAGGTGGTTTTTCAGTTTACTGTTACATAATTTCAGGGGGCAATAGTGTCAAGGGCCATTGTCATGGTCTTATTAAAGAGATTTATTAGTTCCTCAGGATTTTTTGAGTTATTGGTGTTGAGTATTGGTATCAGCAGTGGGGCTAATTTTTCAGCTGTAATGATCCTTCTATCGCCATGGGAAACAGTAACGCTGTAAGGCACTTCCTGTCCCTTTTCGGTTTTGATGCAGCGGGAACGAAGTGCGCAGATAGGTTTGAGCATCTGGAACTTGCGGGATGGAACGGGGGCGTTGGGGTAAGTCCCGAGTCCTAACAGCATGCCCCCTCAAAAGCCCAGTCGTGTCAGGACCAAGCAGGGGTGGGGGGGGGCACATAGCCCTGCTTGTGGGGTAATAACAAATGGAATCTCTTAGTGAGTCTAGGGGGCCATGAGGATCCCAAGAGCATTCTTCCACCCCATAACCTTTCCAGTGTACCAAATATTGTAAAGAACGACCCTGCATACAGGAATCAACAATATACTGGACTTCACACTCTTCTTGTGGGGCCCACAGAGGGAAGTGCTGAAGACAATTCGCTAGGATATACTTGGAAAGTATGAGCAGGGTTAAGGAGGGAAACATGGAATATCAGATGAACCTTATAGTGCAAGGGTAATTTTAAACTACACACAACAGGGTTGATGATATGAGAAATATGAAAGGGACCAATGTATCTGGGTGTACATTTTTTACTACAAGAGGGTAGCCTTATATGCTCTGTGGAAAGCCAAACAAGGCTGTGGATTTTATAATCAGGTACAGGAGTTATTTTCCTATTGGCATAGCGACACGCATTCCTTGAGCTTTCTGTAATTGTTTTCTTCCAACTTGTAAACCTTGAGTGATGGATCGGTTATGTTCTTGTACCGAAGGAACTTTGTATTCAAAGGAGGGTATCATGGTAAGGGATACAGGGTAGTGAGCGTAGGAAGCATGCAAAGGGGTGTCGCCCACAGAGGTGTGATATGAGTCATTACAGGCGAATTCTGCCAAGGGTAGAAGATATGTCAATTTTCCTTCATTTTCCATAACGCAACATCTAAGATATTTCCCTATGGTTTGATTTGCTGCTTCACTCTGTCCATCAGTTTGAGGATGGTAAGCTGATTAGTGATGGTGAATATCAAGACGACAAATTCCTTTACAAAAGGAAGAAATGAACTGAGTCCCACAATCAGTGATCATTGTATGGGGTAATCCATGGTATCTAAATACGTGTTGAAGGAAGAAACAAAAAATGTAGCAGCCGAGGGTACTCTCTTCATGGGAATGAAATGTGCTAATTCTGCAAAGGACTCAATAACGGTCAGGATAACCGTGTGGCCTTGATCCAATGGTAGGTCTGTGATGACGTCGAGAGAGCATGACTGCCAAGGGCCATCAGGAATTGGAAGGGGCCTTAAGAATCCTACTGGACGTTGTCTTAATGTCTTTGCTCTGGTACAGACTCCAGAGCTCTTGATATAATCTGTGGTATCATCTTTCATGGTTTTCCACCAAGCAAAGCGTTGAATACTGTCCAAGGTTTTTCAGAGAGGTAAATGTCCTGCTCGCGGCATATCGTGACACCAAGATAGTATAGTCTTCTGACATTCTTTAGTGGCCAACCAAATTCATTTTTTACATGTTTTAAAATTGTCTTTATTGGCATTTTCATACAACAATAACAAACAACCATAATCAATAATGACATTTATCATGTACTTCAAACTTGCTTCGTAGTATTTCCCTTATAACTCCCCAAGTCCCCCCCAACTGCCTGTATATTGTTCTACCTACATTATTGTTCTATGACACTTTCCGCGGTTCCATTGAACGTACTTAGGGTTGTGCCTACTTGAATGAGCAATGTCACTGTCAGGGCAATCCATTGGAGAAGGTCTGCTTCCCGTTCCTGATTCTGTTCCCCCAGCGCTTTTTCCCCACCCTTGCCTTGTTTCTGCCGCAGTCCATTTTCTCAGGTCTTCCCACCATCTGTCGATACTGGGTTTCTTAGCAGCTTTCAAATGCATGGCTATGCTACACTTGGCTAATATGTAAATTAGATTTGTAATCTTTACAAGGGACTTCTGCTTCGTACTTTTCTTAAACAGGTTCAGCATACAAGATTCCGGGGATTGAATATTCAGATTAATACCGCCTTGAGTTACTTTACTCGCCACCCTCTTCCTAAAGCCCTCAACCACCCAACATTCCCAAAACATATGCATCAATCCTGCATTCTCTTTGTTGCATTTGGGAAATGCCTGCTTACTCGCCCCTTTAAATTTTGCTATTACAGCCGATGTTAGGTATGCCCTTTGTGCGATGTAGAGTTGGATTAGCTGTAGTCTACCGTTTCTAGAGACCTTTTTGTGATATAGGACTATACCATGCCATTCTTTGTCCTCAAATGTTCTCCCCGGTTCTTCCTCCCATCTTCCCTTACATTTTAGTTGAGCTCTCAAGGTGCGATCAACCAATACGCCACAGATTCTAGAAATGCTGTGTCCCCCTTCTGAAATGCTTATGAGTGTTTCTGTGTCTTTACACTCTATAGTCTCCTCCGTGATGACTGTCCACCTACCTTTTATTGTTCTTATCATGGTCCTGTGCAGCAGGAACTGCCCTTCATGTATGTTTGTGTCCTCTCTTAGTTCAGAAAAATTCAGCAACCCGTTTTCACCCCTCAAATCTCCTATAGTCACAATCCCGTTGGCCTCCCAATGTACCCTTACTCTAGTTCTATGTCCATGCACATCCGCCATTACCGCAGCCAGGGGTCTCTGTGGTGATATTGGGTCTCCCAGTCCCATTGTTCTGTAGGTCCTCCTCCATATCTGTGTTCCTACTTTCACTAAATGGGGGCAGCTATATTGTTCCCTCGGGAAGTCCAGGTTAAATCTCTGAGAAATAATCTTTTTAATGCTGGTTGTAGCAGAATCGTATCTCCGGTAGGGTCATCCGCCATCCATTGCACTACATACAGTAGCTGGCACGCTAGACAGGATCATTCAAAATTCGGGATCTTCAATCCTCCCTGCACGTAGAGCCTCTGTAATACATGAATTGCAACTCGCTGTCTACCCCCCTGCCACAGGAATCCCCTGCATGACTTGTCTAGTTATATGAAGAATCTTTTGGGGATATTATATGGGACATTTCAAAAGCAGTGCATAAGTCTCGGCAATGCCACCATTTTTAACAGCGCCGCTCTTCCTGCCATCGACTGGGGTAGCTTGCGCCAAAGCTCTATTGATTTGACCAAGCCCTCCTTAGCCCGAACTGTGTTAGTTTAATGTTCACGCTTAGGATCATGATGTATGTTCAGCCCTAGATATCTGAGAGAGCCCTTGCTCCATGGTAAGGGTATAACCAGCAGTTCAGCTTCCCCAAGTGTCGCCATCCATGCCAGCGGGTATAGACATGACTTGCCCCTATTTATTCGGTTCCCCATCAGTTTACCGAAGTTGTCCAATACCTCCAGTACGTATGGCAAGTTCACCTCTGGGTTACTCAGGTAAAGCAACATATCATCTGCGTACAATGACACTATGTGCCACACCCCATCGATGTCTATGCCGTCATCGCCATATTCTTGTCTCAGAAGTGCTGCAATGGGTTCTGCTGCTAGTATGTATAGCATTCGGGACAGCGGGCATCTCTGTCTCGTCCCTTTATGCAGTTCCCACTTGTCAGAAAACATGGTGCCAGTCCTGACCCTAGCCATAGGTTGAATGTAAATTAATTTCACCCATTTCATATAATTAGGACCTATTCCAATCTTAACCATGGTAGCATATAAGAAGTCTCAGTGCACAGAGTCAAACCCCTTTGCATCCAATGAGGCCACGGTGCTATGCTCAGTCCTGTCACTTCTGCACTGAACGACATGATGCAATCGCCTCAAATTCCCAGCAATACTTCTCCCAGGAACGTATCCCGTCTCATCTTGATTGACTAAGGTTAATATTACTGTCCTAAGCCTATTTGCCAGGAGTATCTTACTATCCTGATTTAGTAAAGACAACAGTCTATAAGAGCTACAATCTGTTTCTTCCTTGTTTGGTTTGAGGAGTGGAATTATCACAGCCTCACGTATACTTTCAGGGAGGATTCCCTGTTCGTATGCTTCTTTATATACCTTGACTAGTAGCGGTGCCAGTAAGATAGCTCAGCGGGTTGAGCGCTCCCTGCTGCGATCTGAGCGTGATCTGCAGGTCGCAGGGTCAAATCCCAACAAGGCCAACTCAGCCTTTCATCCTTTTGAGGTCGATAAATGAGTACCAATTTTGGTTGGGTGATATTGTATGTAAATATGTGCTCTGTAAAGCGCTTTGGATAAAGGTGCGATATAAATAACACATCATTATCTACATAAGCCTTATAGAACTCTCCTGTTAGCCCATCCGTACCTGGTGCTTTGTCTGTAGGTAATGATCTAATGGTGGCCATAACTTCCTCAGCAGTTATGGGCTCCCCCAGCACATTACTTTGTTGCTCTTCTAGCCTCAGCAGGGTAATACGGTCTAAAGCGTCCTGTAACCCCTCTTCCCTCTCTAGTCGTGGGTCAGTGTAAAACTCCTTGTAATATTCTAAAAAAAAATAATTCACCTCTTCCCGGTCTGCATTTAGGATGGAATATATCGGAGATCTAACATTCCTATTTTTATAGAGCCAGGCTAACATTCGCCCAGGTTTATCCCCTTGCACATGACTTCTTTCAATATATCTTGCTTAACTAAACTTACCCAGCCTATCCCATTGTGTTATATATGCCTGCCTCATTCTGATTTCTTCTTCCACGTGTTCTTCTCTAGCATCCCCCACGACGTTCCAGTTGCAATAATTTACTTTCCCAATCCTGTAAGTCTGTAGTGATGCCTTTCTGCACCCCACTTGCTGTGGCTATAATTTCTCCTCTAATCACCACTTTATAAGTTTCCCAAATTGTACCCACTTGTTTTACACTACCCTCATTTACTTCCAAGAAATCAACCGTGCTATTTTTTATATGCTCATTAAATGCTTTATCCTGCAATGATTCAATTCTCAATCTCCAAGTGGGTATAGGTGATCTAGGGGCCAACACCCTCCATATTGTTAAAAGGACAGCGTGATCCGATAAAACTCTAGCCTGATATTCGGCCTCAGTAAATCCCCATACGTGTTCTTCCCCTGTGAACAAATAATCAACCCTTGTGTGAACTCTGTGCAGGGGAGAGTAATAGGATAATTCTCTTCTATCCCTGTGTAGTGTCTACCAGCTGAAAATAGTTCAAGCGCGTGTTCAAGACCTTGGTCGGTGGGGCTGTTCTTTTATGTTTAGTGTCGGACCTATCCTTGATTGGATTTAGGGTGCAATTTAAATCCCCGCCCCATACCACGACTCCCGCCCTGTAAGGGCGTAGTTTGCATACAATGATCGGACAAAAGACAGTGGCATCATGATTAGGCACGTAGGTGTATACTATGCATACTTCCTGATTCTCAAGCATACCACGTAATATAGCCATCCTACCCTAGTCATCAGCCTTAGTGTTCAGTACTTTGAATGGGATAGCGGGATTCACCCATATTAGGACTCCTCTTGCGTATGTTGAATATGTGGAACCCACCTTCACCCCCCCAGGACCCCCATGCGCTGACCAATTTCTTCAATTTCTGTGCATTCAAGTGGGTTTCCTGCAATAGCACTATTCCAACTTTATGCCTTCTTAAATACATAAACACCCTATGTGTTTGACATAGTTATACAGACCTCAGACATTCCAGTTCGTAATTCTCACCCCTTCAGCCATCATGTGGTAGTTTCCAACATTCTGGTGGGCCCTTTGGACCACTCTCCAATCAGACCGGGATAGTGTTTATCGTGTACTCAATTTTGAAAGGCTTCCCCCCTCCATTCACTGCCCTCCAGTGTTCCCACTCCCCCAACATATAACAAAACTTTCCCCAACTGTAACTGTCCAGCAATGCCATGCATGCTTAGACTCATCCCGCATCCGCTCCGTGAACCAGTCGGATCCGGGACTCCTGGTGTCCAACAGGTGGGTACAATAGCATACCCTGAAAAAAAAAAAGGATATGGTGGAGTCGGTGGTCTCCTTTGGTCTTGTTGCTCCTGCAATGTGCCACAACTTGAAGTTACAGCATTATGTCTCTCTTCTTATCTCTTTTATTCCACAGTGGTAGGGCCTGGTAAATCCATTATCGTTTAAGTGTTCAGATCGTTCAAGACATCTCGTCGCTGCCGCCGATCTTTCCGTTCATCATTTCCCCGTGCTCACTATTCAAGTGGTGGGACCTTCGCATTGTCCATCCAATCTTGTGCGTCAGATGGCGTCTCAAAGAACAAGGCCTTCCCATTATGGAGGATTTTCAACTTGGCAGGGTAGATTAGCATATAATTGATACCAGCTTTTTTCAGTCTCACCTTCGTGGCAATAAATTGTGCACAGCTTTTTTGTACTTGAAAGGTGCAATCCAGGTATATTGCCAGCTTCACAGAGGCCCTTTGTATGTCGCCCCCATTCCTGGAGAATACTAGAATCTTCTCTCTGTCCTTATAATTGAGGACCAGTGCAATTATAGGCCTCGGCGGCCTCCTTACCAAGGAGCGGTGTGCACGCTCTATAGTGAACTCCTGAGTCAAGTTTCCAGCACCCAGCTCTTGCAGCAGTAGGTTTTCTATATAATTGGTGGGGTCAGATGCCTCTGTTCCCTCCGGCAGGCCCACAATCCTTATGTTATTCCGCTGCACCCTTCCCTCAGAATCTTCCACTCTGTCCTCCAACAACTTCACTTTCTGCCGTAATATATCTACTTCTTTGGACATCTGTTTAATCTCCGTGGTGTTCTCCTGCACCTGTGCTTCCAGCTGGCTTGTGCGCTCCACCAGCTCGGATACATCTTGCTGTAGCAGGCCCACTTCAATCTTGGATTCTATAGTGGCCTGTGAAGCTGCATTGGCATTTAGGATCTTCTGGTTTCCCTGATCGGCAGCTTTCCTGTGGCTCTTGCTCTGTCCCATTGCGTTATGTTTGTTAACACCCTATACAGTGCCCTCAGGACCCTTTGAAAAGGCTTCCATGGTGGTTAGTTTGCCCTTCGCTTTGTTTCCTTTTCCTGCCATTAGTTTTGTAGAGCCTGGCACCCCCTCACCGCTTGGGGCTTTACTGAGACTGTAGCCTTCTGGTACTTGCTCCACCAGTTTCCATTCCAGAGACTTTCACAGCTTCTCTTGTTCTGCGTGCTCTCTTTCCCTGCTGTCTCTCTGCTGGCCACTAGTATTGTTATTGTTCTTAGGGCAGGCCCATACCTGTCCACCATTCCACTGGGGCGTCTGATAATAATTGACTGCTTTGCAGCTACTCCGAGCTCCTCCCTATATCTTGCCGATTCAGTTGCCTGGCACATTGCTGTATGCCTCCTCCTCTGGCCTTCTTTAGTGACTGAAAATGCGTGCACAAGTCAATGGTGGCCTTATTGGGCTTGTGTCCCAGACGTAGTGCATGCTCACCACTCCTGGTCTTCTCTTTGCCTCAAAGAGGGGGTTGCAACCTGTGTAGACTGTCAAAATGGTCTCCGTTCACCCAGGTTATCTGGGGGTGCAGCTTATTCACTAGCCTTACCACCCTCTTTGTGCTAGACTTGTCAGCCCTTAGTTGGCCCCCTTTCCTTAACGCATTAGTCCTCCAGTCTCACTGCCACCTGTTCATTTCTGTCCTTCCACCATTGCTCATCAACAAACACTAGCGCTCACCAGGCCAGCTGGGTGCCACAGGCCTCCTGTAGGGCTCTTGAGTCACTGTGGGTATGCACGAAGCCCCCTCCGCTGCACCACCACAGGGACTCTGCAATTAGGTCCTGTGTGGAACTGTCTTTGTGGATGCAACTTTCCCCCACTGCAGCTTAATCACAGCTAAAGGCCTTAGTCTGTTTTCTGCGCTTGCTGCGTTCCTTCGCTCCAATGTAACCTGCGGTACCCTCGACACTGCGGGGTGCCACACACTCGCCAGCTGTGTCCAGCGTTATTGACTCTCCACCAACAATCATCTGATCTCGCTTCAGTGATAACAGGAATCCAATCTGCTTGCATCCGTCCCATGGCGGCCCCACTCCACCCCTCTTTTAGCTGCTGTGGCCTGTTTTTCAGGCCCTTGTTATAGACCGGCCGCCATCTTGCTCCTTTGTTAGTCAGCAGCTCCAAAACTTCTCCAGCTTGCATTCCGTGACCTGTACCTGGAGCACCTCCAGCTTACACTCTCTCACCCATCCACCCTTTCCTTCGGCCCTATGCATCCAGCTCCTCTTTTATGCTGGAGGCTCACATGCACATGCCGTTCTGCTTTTCCGTTGTTCTTGTGGCAGTGAAAGGGCTGTGGTTTGTCACAACTAATAATACTGTCACCATGCCAGGTCTGCCCTGATGGGAACATGCGTGACTTGCAATGTGGATGCACACTCCTCTTGGCCTTGGTGTCCCAGATACTGTCTTATAACCATTTGGTCTCTGGCATCCACCTTCTTGCTGACTCCTTTCCCCTTGGGTCACTTGCTCCACGCGACTCACGGCCCACTTGATCTTGCTAATCTACCGGCGCCGCGCTTCAAATTATGCCCCTCTCTGGATGTGCATACCTGCTTAACCATTCTTTGTGGCTAATGCAAACAATGTGTCTTCCCGTGATCCAATGTCTGCCAACAGCACGCTGGTTTTGTTTCTTCCCTTCCCTCTTGCTGGGCACTGGTCTGGTGTCTCTTGGACCACTGGCTGCTGGCTCTCCGCACTACTTGCGCAATTTTATGCTTTCCTTTGTCTCGTTGCGCCGGCCATCTTGTTTGGTTCTAATCCCGCTGGGCACAATGTTTCCATCGGCATACCTTGTTCATCTCATCATGTCCAGACCCCAGTTCATGCATGGAGCTGCTCCGCCACTTCATATCACTGGCTTTCCGTTTGTGTGCACAACTGTACGTTGCTGCTGCTGTTTATTTAAAGGATCAAGTCGGATCGTCAGGAGACCTGAAGAAACACGTCCTACAGCATGGCCTCTAAGCCACACCCCCTTACCAACCAAATTCTATTGCTATGCAAATGTATTCCTTGTTCCATACGATTGCAAGTGCACTCCTGCAAGAAACGTTGGATTTCACCCACATCGTAACTTTTCTACAAGGTTTCTTCATAAGGCATTACAAGGGAATGGAGAGCTCCAACGATTTTCTCTGGATTAAGAAAAGGAACACCTTCCGTTTCATCTTCCTCCATTCTATATGAATGAGAAAGAGCATCTGCCTTTGTGTTAAGATGACCTGGCTTAAATGTAGGAAATCAAATTGAGCGAAGAAGTGGATCCAACTATTTTGACATTTATTCATTGATATAGCCGTTTTACTGTGTATTTACACGAGTAAATACTGTGATTGTGTGGCAAGCTCCTTCTAATAGATGTCTCCAGTTCACAAAGGATTCTTTCATTGCTAACAGCTCTTTCTTGAAAATACTGTAATTATTTTCTGCCAAGGTGAAGCTTTGAGAAAAATACGAGAGGGGGTTGTGTTCTTTGGTGGACGGGTTGATTTGAGTAAGGACTGCTTCCAAGGCATAATTGGAGGCGTCGGTCTCCAATATGTAGGGTAATTCTGGGTCAGGTAATCTCAACACTGGGGCAGTAGTGAATCTGGTCTTTAAGCAGCGGAAAGTGTGGTCTGTCTCTGGTTTCCAATTGTAGAGCACTCCATTCTTGAGTAAACAAGTGAGGGGTAGAAGTATTTCTGAATAATTTGAAATTAATCACCTATAGAAGTTGGAAAAGCCTACGAATCACTGCGGTTCTTTGACAGAACGGGGTATAAGCCAGTCTAGAAGGACAGATTTTCATAGGATCCATCTCTGCGCCGTCAGAGCTACAAATGTAGGCTAAATACGCAATTTTAGACTGATGGCGTTGACATTTTGATGGTTTGGCGTTTAAAAAATGGCATCTTAGTCTATTCAATACTTCTTTCACATGGGAGACGTGAAGATCATATGACAGAGAAGATCAAAATGTAGTCCAAATAGACCACAACCGATATGTCAAAGAGATCTCTAAATATGTCATTATGAAAGTACTGGAAAACTGCAGGGGCATTGTACAGTCCAAAAGGCATGATGAGGTACTCATAATGTCCGAATTTTGTACGAAAGGCTGTTTTCCATTCTTCCCCCTTTGCAACTCACACCAAATTGTACATTCCCTTTAGGTCTAATTTGGTGTACAGATGACTGCCCTTGACTTGATCCAACAGAGCTTCGATGAGAGGAAGGGGATAACTATTCTTCATTGTGATGTCATTAAGTTGGCACTAATCCACACATGGTCTCACTTAATCATCTTTTTTAAGAATACAAAAGATGGGGGTCGTCTGCTGGGGAAGTGGAATTTATTAGGATATTTGTATGTTATGTTACTTGTCATTCATATATCACTCTATATATCATTGGTATGACCTCAAAGCACTGGTAGGTTGAACGCCCTCGGGAACCGTAGTTCTGGTCAGTAGAGAGATATAGTGTCATAGGGTGCCCGGGTGCACCGGATATGTGTGCAGCTGATGTAATTGCCGGGTGGTAGCTGCATCCTAGCGTTAGGTGTGGTGCTGGAGATATCAGTTGTATGTGTGCAGTCTGGTGGGTGGACACCTAGACTGAGCTCTGGCTGCGTTAGGCCTGAAGGACGCATATGTGAGCGACTAGGCCCGAATGTGCTTGGCTAGCTGCGTTTTATTAGGGTGATGAGGTGTTCATGGGGTCATATTTCTATGTGAACAGCTAGGCCGAATTAATCAGGGATATAGCTGTGTTCTAGTTGAATGGTGATGTAAAGTAGAGAGTAAGCATAGTGATGTGATATGATGGTTATTTTTAAAGCGCCCGAGACCAGGCACGTGAACAGAATGGCAGGGAACAGAGCGACATACGGACACATAAAACCGCGTCTGGGATTACAGCGACAGGGGGGGATACGGATATATAGCAACAACATGGGGAGCAGGAGGGCAGGGTACACAGTGATAACATTTGGGCAAGTTAATATTTACATTCGTATTTCTATCCAGATGTGATTCATGCTAATGTTCACAGCTCCAAGTGTGGGACATGCCAACATTTGTACTTCAATCCAGAAGCGACTCAGGCCAACGTTCACAATCCTGTCAGGATCTGGTGCAGGGCAATGTTCACAGTTCATCCACTCCTTCCACCCGATCCACTCCATCGACTCCATCAACTGCATCCACTCCAAGAAAACAGTGTTTCAAAGCGCTTCAAGGCAGGGGAGGGAACAAGGGATAAATGCAATAAGAGAACATTCTTACTAGGCCTTCAGTCATTCAGAGTGAGCAAGTGCACGCCCTCGACGCCTCAGACGTCGATGTCTTCCTCGAAGACTTCACAGGAGCACACGGTCTCGAACGCGTCGAGGACCGGGACCTGGAACGGGTACGGCGAGAACGAGCCTCCTTGTCCGAACGGGACCGCTCCTGTGACTCGTGCCGACCACTCTTGCGACCGGCGTCTCTCGACCTCACACGGCCGACCCCACTCGGGGGCACGGACGGCTGAGTACCCTGCGACTCAAGAATCGCCAACATTTTCTTCCCGAAGGAAGCCCATTCTTCCGGCGTCGCACGGCTGGTGGGGTAACCGACGTGCCGTGCAGAATCCTCGGAAGAGGACCTGGAAGGCGACCGGTGACGGCGCTTCCGAGAATGCCTCGAAGAGGCCGAGGAGTGGCGAGACCCACTCCTAGAAGAAGACCGACGAGACTTCCGACGATGACGCCGAGAGTCACCCCTCGAATCATCCGTCGAAAGCCCCGCCGATTTCGACTTCCGGGGCTTGGACACCCGACCTACCGACAACTTCTTCTTACGTTCGCGTAAGGCTTTGGACGTGAGCGACTGGCAGTCGACACAGTCATCCGTGTCGTGGGCCTCCCCGAGGCACCAGAGGCAGGCATCGTGCGAGTCAGTCACCGACATCTTGGACCCACACTCCCCGCACTTCTTAAAGCCCGGACGCGGGGTTGAAGACGAAGTGGAAGACATCGCCGAAGGAAATTCACAAAGGAACAGGTTCGAAGAACCAGAAAGAACAGAACTCCAAAGAGTCGAGGCTTAGAACCGAGAAACACGAAGCAACACGTTCGTGGAAAAAACGGAACTGAGGCTATGGGCGTCGTGCGTCCTACTTATCACATCGGATGACGTCGGACGTCGGAGGAGGTCCTCGACGACGGCGCATCGACGTCATCGACGCAGGACGCAGACGCCGAAAAAGTTTCCGAAGCAGCACAGCTGTGGTGATTACATGTCATAGATATGGAATACGTCGGAGGACCCAATCCCCTCGAATAGCAAAGACTGTAATACAGAACAATCAGACAGAATATAGAACAAAAGTATCGTACTAGGCCTGATGACATTTCAGATGGCGTAAGTGCTGTGGCATAAAATAAGAGTGGGTGGGGGCGGGGGTCGGACAAGACAACAAGAAGAGTGCAAGTGCTGTGACATAAAAAAAAGAGAGGGGGAGGAGGGATAAGAGGGGAAGGAACAGACTGGATAGAGAGCTAGGCGAGGGTAGTGAAAGGTGAGTAAGAGCACTCAGATGCAGTAAAAGATGGAGGGTACAGAGATGCAAAAACACACCATGATTTGAATATCCAGAAAGCACACATATGCAGTATAAGATGGAGGGTGCAGAGAGGTAAGGCACACCACGATTTGAATGTCCCAAAAAAGCACACATAGGCAGTACAAGATGGAGGGTGCAGAGAGGTAAGGCACACCACGATTTGAATGTCCCAAAAAAAACCACACATAGGCAGTACAAAATGGAGGGTGCAGAGATATAAGGCAACCAATGATTCGAATTTGATATGATAGGTTATTTATAATGCGGTTAATACCCAGAGGTTTGTAAGCACAGACCCAGGGATCGAACCTGTGATGCTCCGTGTCGTCTTGCTTCCAAGGCGAGCCCGTTGGCCCCAAGTTCTCCTTCCGAGAGGAGTATAGCTCTCAGGAGTTATCCTCTGACACAAAAAAGCACACATATGCAGTACAAGATGGAGGGTGCAGAGATATAGCTCCAGACTGAGCTTCCTGGTGGGGTATTTTATTGCTTTCATGTTTGCTGACATGGGGGGAGGGGGTTGTTGGTACTTGATTTGCACCTATCATGTAATTTTGCATAAGTACGCTCTATAATTGTATTCTAACACTGCACTGTCTGTAGATTGATGCATGACTGTCTCATAAATACAGGTTTAAAAAAAATATGGGATTTTGGAGCAATTTATGGGAATGTCTGTGTGGGTATCCAGTGAAAAAGACAATAACGAACAACATTTTCAACGAATCATTTCTACTGAAAAAATCAACACATTTATATATATTAAAAAAAAAAATATATATATATATATATATATATATATATATATAGCGGGGTAAGGAAACAGATGGGGAGGGTGTTGAGTGGGGTTATAAACAAAGGGAAACAGCGGGGCTTGTGTGGGGAGCCCTCAAATCTAAAAAATATAAATTAAACAGTCAAATCAGGATTTGTTTGACAAAAATGCTTCGTTAAAAATGTCTTATCTAGATATTGATTCGCTAATATCACAGTGAACCGACTGTGGACTGGTATAACAGTGCTTAATAAATTGCAGGACACCCTACTTATTCAGCAACACATAACAGGTTATGCTGTCCAACAGGTGTACTGCCAGGCTACAATGTTGAAATAGTTAGAACCACCAATGGATCTTGTGTCTAAACTAAATAGTTGTAAAGAAGTGTGACCAATGTGGTAACAAAAGATGACTACAATAGGTATGTCGGATGAACCCCTTTTGGAGGTTAGCTTCGACATCATTTCTGAGAATCAGATTTTCCTGTTCAGTTAATGCATAGATTCTTCCATAAGGGATGTGCACCTCTGGTATAAGCTCTATGCGACAGTCATAATCCCTAAGGGGAGGGAGGTTATCAGCTTCTTTGGGATCAAACATCCATATATTCATTATATTCTGGAGGAATGTGTGGGAACATAGGTAAAGCCTATTGGGATACTAGTGCTGGCCCTTTCAGTTGAACCTGGTGAGGAAGGGGTGGTAATTCATGATTGTATTGGGAACATGACTGTGGACTTTAAGAACCTTGGAAAGTAAGTTTCTGGTTTCGCCAATCAATAGAGGAATTATGATATCATAGCCAGGGGTTCCCAGAATTCTCTGAAAATAGGGGGCATCAAACATGAAAGGTTGTACACGTCATAATGAGTGGCTTAGTATGAAGGGCAATGGGACCGGATACGAGAGGGGAGCCATCCACTGACAGAATAGGTTTGGTCTGTGGTTTTGTTACCAAAGGAAGGCCTTTTTTATGGGCAAGGACCAGATCTATAAGATTACCTGTTGCTCCACTGTCTATGAGAGCTAACACCCCCTCCCATTTCAGAGAACCCATACTGAGGTCAACCAGTATATAGAGATGGTGGGCTTGGTTGGGCATGGTGGGAGATAGGACAAAAGGGGAACCAGGGGTAACTAGAAGAACATCCCTATTTGTGAAAGGACTCTGGGCTTAGTAAATTTGAAACAAAGGGGGCGTCCTGTCACATATATTTGTGTAGTCACATTCATTCATGCAAATATTTAGATTTTCATTTATATCTTGACAAGGATGTCTCTATGTCTACTATTAACATCATGCAGATAGAGTGACACTGTACTAGATCAAGTTCACAAAGCATTTATTATTTAGCTTGTGAATTTACTTTTGCAACAGTTTGTCATTTTTCTGTTTAACATTTTTTTATTTGACTTCTTCTTTTGTCATAAGTTTACATTTTCAAATTTCACATATCTAGGTACCATTGTAGTGCTACATGAATCATTACATACAAAAATTGTAGTCAGAAATGTACTTATTGGGAGAATGCTCAATGTCAGACTCCTTTCTCTAGACCTCTCCGAGGTCAGAAATGCCGGACAGAAGGATGACCTAACCACAATAGAACCTAGATATGTGAAATTTGAACATGTCTGGTAACCCTTTTTGCATATATGTTCATGCACTAATTTACGTGTTTGTTTTATGAAAAATGAATAATGACAAAAGAAGAAGTCAAATAGAAAAATGACAAAAAACTGTTGAAAAAGTAAATTCACAAGCTAAATAATACATTCTTTGTGAACTTGATCTAGTACAGTGTTACTATCTGCATGTTGCTAATAGTAGAGATGTCAAGATGGATATGAAAATCAAAATATTTGCATGAATGAATGTGAATACACAAATATATGTGACAGGACGCCCCCCTTGTTTCAAAAGGGGAATCGGGCATATTTGGACTAGACTGATAATTCCCTACTATGGATGAGCCTTGAAGTTTTCCGATATATATCGGGTTCTTTTGGGGCATTCTCACACAGTGTGTTCGGAATCCCCATAGTAGAAACATAATCTCAGAAGCTGCCGTCTTTCTCTTTTGAGATTGGCCATTGGGTGCTTCCTAATTGCATAGGTTCGGGTTGGGAGTTGTCTTTCTCCCATCGAGGAGTTCTTCGATATTCTGCTCTTCTCCTTTCACCTTGTCTTTCTACAGCCCATTGGTCGATCCTAATAACCAGAGAGAGGAAGTCTGGAAGGGTACCTGGAAAGTCCACTACCTGACTCAGGGCATATTTCAGTTGTTCTTTTAATCCCTTACACAATAGTGATTTGGGCATCTTCTGGCCACCGTTTTTATGGTGTCTGTTTAGTTAATGAATGCGGCAAGATGCTGCAAAAGACCAATATTATTTGGGATCTCCCCCATTTTCAGGCATAGGCAGAGAAGGTACATTAGGGGTCACTCAGGGAGCCTGATGGGTGGCTGGAGTCACCATTGATTTACTAGATGAGGCGCCACTGGCAGTACCCAAGAGGGAACCAGGGTGCAAAGACTTTTTTGTTAATAGATCCATAGACCCTTGAATGGCTAGTATTGACTGAAAGAGAACAGAATTCTCTTGTTGAGAGGTGGCTATTTTCACTTGAATTTTCTGCACTGACTAAGCCAATTCTTTCAGCACAGTATCCATGACTCGGGAGATTTAGTAGGTTTGTGCAATCTGTCAGCACTGCCAGAGTTGTGTGAAGTACACAATGATTCTCGGAAGTCCAGACGCTATGTTGTCTACCCTAATCAACAAGACCCTCAGTTTGAGGTACAATCTAGGGGACTCATGGACCAGGGCAGGAGCGCTACATGACACACCCCCTTCAAATGTAAAATGAATCGGGAGCTGTAGTGGGGAGGCACGATTAAAAGTGATTAGAAACAGGCCCACTGGCAATACACAGTATAAGGAAGGAGACAATGGTGGTGGTAAGCCTACCCAATAGGAATGGCTCCTAATATAGAACTCTAGCAAATGATCCAGGCTGAGAGCTAAATACTTACAGACTTAAATACCTGTATAAGGTCGATCTGGATGCGCAGGTTTTGGTCGAGAGTTACGACTGTTGCACAAGGAAAATTGGAATAACTGGTGTTTTATGCAGGCTTTGGCGCGCTAGTCACAGATTAAAGGAAAGGACCCAAAAGCGTGCCGCACGTCAGCTTACATGTAATAGGGCATCGTGACCGCGAACGCCAGCCAGTGTCCTTCAATCCCCACGGGGGACGGTAACGCTATAAGGAGCTTCCTGTCCCTTTGAGGTCTTGATCCAGTGGGAACGAAACGTGCGGATGGGTTTAAGCACCTGGAACTTGCGAGATGGACTGAGAGTGTCAGAGTAAATCCCGAGTCCTAACAAAAGGTGGCTGGGTGAGCCTAGTCAGGGCAGCTGGCCGAGTAGAATTCACAGAAGAACGGGAACAGAAGAACATGTTCTTTGAGGACTCCTGCTGGAGCAAGAGACAGCCACTTGGTAGAAGGTGGAATCTTTACTGGTGGAAATACTTTCTACTCTGACGAAAGTGTGTGAAGCTTGTCAGAGGTTTGGGGAGGACTGAAATACTGAATGCCAAGAAATCGGGTTGTAGTGAGACCTGCAGAAGTGAATGTTCAAAACCAGATTGTGTAGGTGATTTTTTAAATCAATTTCTCGCGAGACCCACATAAAAGCATGCAGTGAACGAAATAATGAGACATAACACAAGGGAATGCTAAGAATCAGAACATGGTAAGAACGAAGCAAGTAAATGCTGAGAACCAGGATGTGAACAGTCATGGACAAGCAAATGCTGGAAACCAAGTCCTATTGAGACCACACCAAATTAATCCTGAGAAGAAGTTTGTGGTGAGACTTTATCAAACTTATATTGAGAAACCAGAGGTTTAGATGAGAGATCTGATCAAGCAAACTATGAAATAAATCTGAGGTCGAATCAGAGAGTAGCCTGTGCAAGTAGGTGACCAGAAACCCAAAGTCCAGAGAGGGAGTGTGAGACCTGATCAAGCATACACTGGGAGACACAATGGCTAGAGAGAAGCCTGATGAAGCAAACATTCAGACGCTCACATTCTAGAGATAGAGACCTGCTCAAGCAAACGTTAAGAAACAGAAGGTCAAGAGAGGGAGAGAGAAATCTGATCAAGCAAACATTGAAAACCCTAGTTTAGAGAGAGGCCTGATGAAGCAGACATTGAGAAACCCACAGTGAATATGAAGGGACCTGCTAAAGCAAATGTAAATAAACCCAAGGGAGAGAGAGAGAGAGGAAACTGTACAAGCAAACTTTGAGCAACCAAACCTCTTGAGAGGGACCTGATCAAGTAAAGGTGGAGAAACCTAAGGTCTAGAGAGAGCTGATCATGTGAATGTTTAATAACCCAGTGATCTATAAGAATCCGAGCCGGAATGCAAAGGAGAGACCGATCTGGTAGAGTGAACAATCAGTGGCTGGAGATCAAACCAACAGTTTAGTGAGAAGCGCTTTTGAGAAGACAAGTCCAAGCTTGAAATAAAAGTGGCTAAGGTGAAGCCTGAAAGACATCTGAGAAACCAGAGAACTGGGATAGGTCCAGAGGAGGAATCTGAAAGCAGGAAGACCACAGGCGTGTCCAGACGGAGTACATCCTGGAAGAGCTAACCCAGGAGAAACGGCATTCTTTTGTTTGATAAGAGTAGATATTGTAGACTAGGTTTTATAAACTCTTCTGTTGGCCAGGAAGTAGAACATTTGTGTTTTAGTATAGGGACTTGTTAAGTATAGTATGGAACTTCCTGATGGTCACATTTCTGGACTTTGTTTTGTAGACTAAATAATCCCTGGCTGGGCAAGGCCTCTTAAGACTACATTTGAATATTATGTTGGGGAACAATGCACTTGAAGGTGTTGGACACTGAAGAAACCATATACTTTTTGTTTGTTGTCCCATCTTTCATATTGTTAGTCATCAGAAACTCTCTTATGTATAGAGATTTCTTAAGTTCCTATTGGCTTCCATTCCAACCCATTCCCCGAGTTGAAACTACATAAATTATGAATTCATTGAACCACACACATTTGTGTCACTTGTATCACTGCACGACCACCCTGCAAGATCCAGTGCTGAAAGGGATCAACCAAGAAAAAGAAAAGTTAAAAGTAAAAACGGATCAACCCTGTAATGCGCTTCTTAAGTCATAACAGAATAAATACAAAATGTCCTCCACGCTTTCCTAACATTCGTGTTGAGGGGGATCACTGGGTAGTGATAGGTTTCCAATAGAAATTAGTTATCAATTTGTTTATTTGAATTTACATTTTACATTGGCCCTGCCCTAAGGGTCTCAGAGCACCTTTCATGGTTACATTACTTAACTTATCGCACAAAACCACTGTATGGATTACCTGGTCCCTGATACCTGGGTGACAATAAGGGAGATAGACAATCTCTAATTTGCAGTATTACACAAAAAATAACCTAATTAATTACAGGTCTGTTGGTTTTTTGGGCTGATTCCCTCTAGCGATAATTCCCATTACTATTGCTGGTAATCTGTGAATTACTTCTATGTTAAAGTCCCATGTCAAAGGCTGGGTGATGGGGCCTGGACGACACTCTAGGACGCAAAACAGCTACAATGAAGATCTTCCCGTTCCTTTGTCCATGATCAGCCTCATGTCCCTCTAAGTATCCTGATAACTCCTCATCATCATCATCCAAGTCTGGCTGGCCGGAGAAGGTAAGGGAGTAGTTTCTGACCTGTAACTCCATTTCTCCAGCGTTGGTATCTTTCATGGATTCACATGCTTAGAAAATTCCCCATCGTCAGGCTGGGAACCCTCGGTATATTTATTGAGACGTTTTCCATAGGAAAGATTTCAACACTTGTGTGTCTTATCTACGTCGTTTTGGGCTGCTTACGCATGACCCAATAGGACGTAGGGTATAAATAGTCCCGCCCCCGATGCTCCTTTCAGATTTTAACCCCCAAAGTAGTAGGGGCATATAAAGTTTGCATTCAGGGGAGGCCGGCGGGCGCATGTGAATCCATGAAAGATGCCAACGCTGGAGAAATGGAGTTACAGGTAAGAAACTACTCCCTTCTCCAGCATTGGATCTTTCATGGATTCACATGCTTAGAATAGATTATATACCAGTACTCCTAATTTGGAGGTGTGCTATGCAAACCAATATTATCAGAGCCGCACATGCAGTTAGCCATACAAAATCTTAATCATGGTACATTGACAGTAGTCCCAATCATGGTATATTAACAAGATAATATACCCTTCTGTGGGGCTTACCTTACTGAAACAGATGTCGCAGGACTGCTCGTCCCATCTGCACATCCGCTGCATGCTGTTGCTCTTAGGCAATGATGCCGAGTAAAAGTATGCGGTACCGACCAGGATGCCGCTTGACAGATGTCAATCAGTGGGATTCCAGACCACAATGCCGCCGATGACGAGGTGGATCTTGTTGAATGAGCCTTCGGATGTCTCTCCAGAGGCTTCCCTGCTTTAGAGTGGCAGAAGGCAATACTCGAAGATACCCAGCGGGCTAGTCCTTGTTTCGAGATCGTTATTCCCTTCACCGAAGGCCCATAAACCACAAACAGTTGTCTCGTATGCCTAAATTCTTGAGTACGACTGAGGTAAAACTTCAGAGCTCTTTTTACATCCAACTTGTGGAGAGCTTTTTCTGCGAAAGAAGAGGCCGTCACAAAGAATGTTGGCAGCACAATTTAATTCTTGTAGAATGTAGTTGGGACTTTTGGTATGAAATGAGGATTGGTTGCCAATACCATTTTGTCC
This sequence comes from Ambystoma mexicanum, assembly GCF_040938575.1. Lineage (NCBI taxonomy): Eukaryota > Metazoa > Chordata > Amphibia > Caudata > Ambystomatidae > Ambystoma > Ambystoma mexicanum. Next base: position 1,263,404,053 of record NC_090934.1, on the reverse strand, counting down.
TTGAAAAACCGCAAGTATGGGGGGATCAATGACCAGTGCTTGCAGTTCCAAAAGTCTTCTTGCTGAAGTAATAGCCACTAAAAAGGCCATTTTCCACGACAAAAACTTCAACGATGACATAGGCTCAAAAGGAGCCTTCATTAGTGCTGACAGTACCAGGTTGAGACTCCAGTTGGGAGGAAACTTTTTGGCTGGAGGAAAGGTCCGAAATAAGCCTCTCAGGAAATGCTTAACCAGTCGATCGCTGAACAACGGAGTTGAATGTCTTTTATGAGTAAATCTTGAAAAGGCTGCCAAATGAACCTTTATGGAGGAGAAAGATAACCCTCTTTCCGCTAAGTGTAGCAAATATGGAAGAATCTGTTCTGACGAAAGGTTTATGGGATCCACACCCGGTTGATCCCTGCACCACACACAGAATCTTTTCCACTTACATGCATATGAAGTGTTCGTGGATGGAGCTCGCACTGCCTGTAAAATTCGTTGACACTCCAAGGAAATGTTCAGGGCCCCAAACTCAGAGAAGTCAGGAGCCAGGCTGTCAGGCTGAGGTCATCCGGGTCGTGATGCTAAACTGCTCCCTTGTCTTGAGATAGAAGGTTCAGAATCTTCTGGAACCTCACTGGTTCTGTTATCGACAGCTGGAGTAGGTCCGAAAACCACGACTGTCTCGCCCAGTAAGGAGCCACTACAATTACACGACGTAGGTATTTGTGAATCCATTGGAGGGTCCGTCGGATGAGTGGAAACGGGGGGGAACGCATATGTGAACCTGCCAGCCTATGGGAAGGAGAATGCCTCTCCCAGAGAGCCGGGTTGTGGCCATCTGCTCGCGTAATGTTCGCACTTCTTGTTCTCTCGGGTTGCGAAAAGATCCAGGGAAGGATGACCCCACTTCTTGAAGATGTTCGCCAGTTGTGGATCGTTTAACTCCCACTCGTGCAGTTGATTCATCTCCCTGCTGAGAGAGTCTGCTTGTACATTGTTTAGCCCCGGAAGATGGTAAGCCATTATGCTTTCCATATTTCCTGAGCTTCGCTCGAGAGTGTCCTTGAGCGAGTGCCCCCTTGCTTCCTGAGGTAGAACATTGTTGTTGTATTGTCCGTTAATATTCTTACGACTGATCCCCGTATGTGTGGTAAAATAGATTTCATGGCCCAACGTACCACCCTTAACTCTAGCACGTTGATGTGAAGGGTCAACTCTGCTGAGGACCATTGACCTTGAACTTGCAGGGAACCCAGATGAGCTCCCCATCCCTTCAGTGATGCATCCGTTACCACAGTCGATTGAAAATCCAGTTCCAGCAGGGGCATCCCTCTCGTCAGATTGTCCGGGAGCTGCCACCACTGAAGTGCTCGTAGAAGCTCGCTGCTGATGCTCAACTTGTCGGACCACAAGCTGCGACTTTGGGACCATCGGTCTGCCAGAAATTCCTGTATCGGTCTCATGAAGAGACGACAGTTGTTCACCAATGGGATACACAACGCCATGGCCCCTAGTAGTGACATATTTCCTGACTGACACTCTGGTGCCTGTTTTCCACTCCTTTGCTTTTTGTTTGAATTTTTGAACCCTCTGCAAGGACAGCTTCACTTGCCCTGGTTGAGTTTGGAATTCCACACTCAGAAATATCAAGCTTCTTGAGGGAGCCAAGGAGGATTTTTTGAAGTTGATTGCAAAGCCTAACCGTTGTAGAAGTTGCATGGTGGCCTCTAGGCTTGCTTGTGTTATTCTCGGCGACGAGCCCCTTACCAGCCAATCGTTCAGGTAAGGGTAAACATGATGACCCTTTCTTCGTAGCCATGCTGCCACTGGAGCCAAGCATTTTGTGAACGTCCTGGGAGATGACTTTAGCCCTATCCGAAGTACTTTGAATTGGTAATGACCGACTACGAACCTTAGAAACTTTCTGTGTCGTCGACGCATGGGTATGTGGAAGTATGCGTCTTGTAGGTCTACCGACGCCAGAAAATCTCCCGGCTGTATGGATCGGATGACCTCCTGAAGCGTAAGCATTTTGAACTTCAGGCTTTCCAGAGTCTTGTTGAGATCCCGAAGTTCCAGAATGGGTTGCCACTTGCCGTTGGGTTTCTTGACCACGAAGTAACGTGAGTAAACTCCCTGACCTCTCTCGGCCACCAGAACAATTTCTATAGCCCCTTTTTGCAGCATAAGCACCACTTCCTGTTGTAATATGTGAAGATGGGGTTGCGCCGCATACACAGGTGGAATTTGTGACGGTGCCTTCTTGAACTGCAAAGAGTGGCCTAGTTTTACCGTGTCCAACACCCAACGGTCTGATGTTATTCTTTCCCCAAATATCCTCCTCTACTCCTCGAAGCCTGGTAGTATCGGCCTCTTCAAGTTGCTTGGACAGCACGCCTATAGCCTTGGAAGGAGTATGATGGCCTGTTGAAACTCCAGTCTCTGGATGCGGTAAATCGGGAATTCCCTGATGCCCCGCAGAAGGGACGAAAAGACCGAAATGCTCTTCCGCTTTGTAGAGCTCCTAGCGACCTTACCGTGTCCGTATCCTCTTTCATGCCTTTTTGTAATGCTCACCTGGTATCCACAGGGACGTCACTCAGCCTGTTCTGACCTCTCACGACCTCAAACCCTTCCCTGGAGTCTACTCGACTGGAGACTGGGCCTGAAACACAGGATTGGTAGAGTTTAACTCCCTATTGTCTCTGTGAGCTTGAACCCCTTCCCCGGGGTCCAACCCTTCCCTTTGATCCACAGCTCACCTTGTTTTCCTGGAAAGTGTGCTCTCCATCCTGCTTTCAGTGCAGGGGCGCGTTGATTGATGCAGGCTGTTGCTGCCTAGTTACTTCACTGGCAAGAGTCCGACAGATAAGTATAATGAGTCTTTTGAACAGTTCTCCAACTTCGTTCCTTTCCTTCCTTTGATGATGGCCGGCGTACGGGGATATCGACGTGCTGCTGAGATGAGTAGCGCTGAAGGTGAGTCAGAGCGCGATGCACGATGCAACCATTTCGTATTTGTATTGAACTGAGTTCTTTTTCTGTGCCTTTTAGGTGCCGTGATGTTTTCAGCGTGGATGCCGGTTATAAAGAAGAAATGCGGTGAGTAAGCGCGGTATGCGGCGCCTCTAGATGTTTCCACGCTAACCTGAAGTGTCTTTTCCCTCTTGCAGATGGATGAGAAGTTCCGGAGAAAGAGTTCCCCCAGAGCGGCTGGGATTCAGGTAAGGGTTAGAAGCTCATACAGTCTTTAAAAATAAGCGAAGATTTGCTGAATGCTTACTAATGCCTTTTTTTCTGTTCTTTTCCCTTTTCCTTAGGAAGCGGCGTGCTGGGATGGGAATGACACCGCCGAAGATGCTCGCAGAACAGAAGGAGCGATGAATGATGGGCAGAAGCGTCGCAAGGTAAGGCTGTTCCTAACAGTGTTCTTGTTCTTGCAGGAGCTGGGCGCAGAAGAAAGATGCAGGCATACTGGAGACCGATCCGAAAACGGTGAGTGTCACGCTGCAGGTGCAGAAAACACAAAGCATGTTTCTCAGCCTCGGCGTGGCTTAAATAGTCTCTGGGTATCCAAGGTGTCTCAGGGCTGAACCACACCCAAAAGACTAGACTGCACATGGAGTTCTGGGAACCAAAATATGTGGGGGCATCCATCTTGTCCCCATCAATGCACTACAAGTCCAATCCCCAATGTTATCCTATGGGAGTGAGTGAGTCTGGTGCCACATGCGCCAAGTCTGACTCCAAGTGGGTCTTTGGAGGGATGGAGAGGCCCTTGAGGGCCATGTTGGTGATCGTAGCTTGGCTCCAGCCTGACATCTTGGAGGGCTGGGGACATGAGGGGCAGGAATCATGACACTTTTAGGGACTCGTCCACCTTCTCCCCGAACAACTGGTCACCCTCACATGGCATATCGAGCACCTTACACTGGACCTCCGGTCTAAAGTTAGTACATGTCAGCCAAGCTTGCCTTCTCAAAACCACTCCATTGTTTATTTGCTTGAACCCGGATTCCGCCAAGTCCACGGCGATGTTGATCAAGTGGTTTGATGCCTCTTCCCCCTCACGGACCAGCAACATGGCCGATTTTTTGTGCTCCTTAGGGAGGTGTTCTAGGATTGGGGCCAGACGATGCCACATCTCCCGGGTGTACCTTGCCATGATAGCCAGTGAGTTAGCTGCCTTAACCGTCGTTGCTCCTACCGACAAAACCTTCTTACCAAAAGCGTCTTGCCTTCTAGCCTCATTGTCCAGAGGTGTTGTACACTTATGCTGCAATCTTGCTTTTCTAGCAGCTGCCGCCGACACTACCGACTCCGGGGCGGGCTGTGCAGTCAGACATTTAGGAGTAGAGTCCGGGGCCTTGAACTTGTTTTCTAATCAGCCCTTGATTGCTGGTTCCGAAAATGGATGGCGCATGGTTCACAAGCCTTCCTGCCAGACATGGACTAGAATGGGGACGGAAAAGACTGATTTCCTCCTCTTCCCCATGTGGTCGAATAAGAAGCACTCCTTTTCTTCTTCAGGGGTCAGACCAAATTCAATACAGGCTTTGCCCATGATTGCATGAAACGAGCCGATGTCATCTGGCAGCGACGGCTGAGCCGGGCTTTTAGGAGCTTCCACTTCTGCCTCTGATTCCCATGTAGGATCTCTCGAAGGGGACGATGAAAAATCCAAAAAAGAGTCTCTAGGCCCTTGTTCTGACTCTGAATCTTGCAATTCCCCTTCTTCCGGGTGTGAACGAGGAGGCTCCTCGCTAACTAGACGGGAGGTTGGCATCCCTGTCGTCAACCACGGAGAGGGATCTGGTTCGTCGTCGGCCGGCATCGCCGATATCCCTGTAGGTGCACTCGCGGGGGGTAGCCTTGTATCTAATTGGCTCAAAAGAGTGGTCAACAGCTGTAAGGATTACAGTGACTGAGGATTTAACAAAGACGATGCAACAGGGACACTTTGCCCTTTCCGAAACCCTCGACGAGCCAACGCCCTGCAATCCCAGATCCGCCGGACCAACAATTTGTTCACTGTCTTCCTCCACTGATGATATCAAGACAGTTGCCTCCTGCTGCAACAGGGTCTCTGACAAAACCGCATCGTACACCTCCGGTTGCCAAGCCCCTGGGGGAGCCTCCGTCGACAAAAGCAATTTGGAAGCCCTTTCAATCGTCGCCGCTGGAGTCGACAAAGCCCCTGCAGGTATCGCCTGCACCGGTGGTAATGATCCCGTCAACGACGGAACCCCTGTCGAGAATGGTGGAGGCTGTGACGCAGGTTCCTTAGGCGATCCCGCATTTTTTGAGCTAGGCCTATGTTTCGTCGAGTCTCTACTCGAGGAAGACCTGTGATGGTCTCCTGAGGACCAGGTCTTCAAGGGATCTTTCCCTTTTTCGACGAAGATGAAGAAGACGACTTCCCTTGATGGCGATTTTGTCCATGTTTCGAAGAGGATTCTTTGGCCGAGTGTTTCTCTGAGGAACGCTTCTCTGTAGAATGCGGCTTCTTCGCCGGAGGCTCTGCAGACACTGATCGTCGATGGACTACCGATGATTTAGGCCTCAATTCCAGACTGTGTGCCGATCCTACCTCTGATGAAGGGTAGGTCCCTTCATTTAGTCATGTCACCAGACGCCTATTCCGATCTTTCAGCGTCTTCTGTGAGAAACCCTTACAAATCTCACAACTGTCCACAGAGTGATGTGGGTGTAGACAGTACAGGCAATCCATGTGCCCATCTCCTTCATAGACTTTCTTCAGTCCGCACGTGGCACACGGGCGGAACAACGCCTTTCCAGACATTGTAAAAGAAGACTTGTAAGAGTAGAATTCAACCTAGTACAGAGTAGAACAAAACACAAGGTGCTCCCGCTACTTTGGAGACAGTTGAAATCTGAAGGGAGCCGCAGGGCTATTTATACCCTATGTCCTATTGGGACATGCGTAAGCAGCCCAAAACAACGTAGATAGGACACACAAGTGTCAACATTTTTTCTATGGAAAATGTCTTAATAAATATACCGAGGGTGTCACGACCCTCGCCCAAAACCCCCTCTGGCAAACCCATTGGCCAGGTGGAGTCAGGACTCGGGCCTCTAGAGCTTGGCATCCTCTTCAAAAGCCCTCATGGGGCCAGTCCTGGCGCCTATGGTGCCATGCTCATACACCATGAAAAACAATGTGCTTGGGAACTACTTTATTGTATTGTCAGCCAACATGGAGGCATCCACATAGCTTGGTTCCTAAGAACCAAGCTATGCGGTCTAGTGTTTTGGGTGTGGTAGCCTAGGGACTACTTTACCTGGACTATTTTGTTGGGGCTATTTAAACCACACCCGAGCAAGACAACACGCTTTGCGTTACTTTGCAGCTTGCAATGTGACGCTCACTGTGTCCAGCTATTCCTTCGAACCTCGGCGAAGCAGAACCTGCAAGCAGACAAAAGGAACATCACTAGCAGCAGCATCTTACCTGCAGTCTTCATCTTCAAACACTCACAGCTACTGAGAACAGCTTCCTCGAATCTGCACGCCTCCCGGACAGAACGACCTGAAAGAGGAAGATAGAGGCAACATTAAAGAAAGCAGTAGAGACATTTGCAAATTACGAACTGCTCAAAAGGCTTACCTGGCTGGTCGTGCCTCGGCTGGCACCACTCCGGACATTCCACTTGCGCTGAAGAACACCGCGACCTACAAGGAAGGAAAACACAGGTTAGCAAAGGCATGACTTCGCAGCGCTGCGCACAGCGCTTACTTACCGCATCATAGCGCTCTTAATGCGCCATCATTTACCATTTACCAGCGGGGCTCAACCAAGCCAGTTTGCAGCGCTGAAGCTCTGCATACCTAAGGGAGAAAAAGAGACATTTTAAACAAAGAAAGGCATGCAGGATAGCAACAAAAGTAAAGAACAGAAATAAGACCTACCTGAACAATATCAAACGGGCCGGCGTCAGTGAAGTAACTGGACTGCACTCGCCCATGAAAGACAACGCGCCCCTGCAAAGAAGGCAGGGCGGAGAGCACGCCTAATTCTACCACAAGGTGAGGAGAGGGCGCCAGAGGGACTGAAATCATACGGGGGTGGAGGGAGGATACTTACCCCAGTTGGTCAGTCTTGAACAGAGTCCTCCTGTATTTTCAGGCAGAACCTTCCCCGCAGACCACATCAGGGCAAAGCTGAGAAGCATATCAGCGAGTAACCCGGCTGGGTGGCGTCCCTGTGGATACCAGGAGAGCGTAACAGAGGGTTCCCAGCAGAGGGCTCCCAGCATGTGAATCCATGAAAGATCCAATGCTGGAGAAAGAGAGATTTCCAGAAATGCGACTGTCACAAACGTTGTGACTCAGCACTAAAAGAGGTTGAATTAAAAAGTGAAGTGAAAGTCACAAATTCAAATCACCTAGCCTCAAGAAGCTGAGATAATCCTCATTGCCATTTCAATTACATCTGGTCCTTCTTTGGCTACCAGCTAACCTCAACTTTACCAGTGCTCCTTAAGCAGATGAAACATGCTTCTAAAGGTTTAATTCCAAATTCCTTGGCCTTGTTCCACTAAATTCTTCACTTGCTTAACCTACCACCGGTGGTCTCTGTAAGGAATGCATGATATCAACAGTAAGACAGACACAAGTGACCACAGTTCAAGGGTGTTTATTAAACTTTCACAAGGGCGAGATAAACGCCTATCTAAAATTAAATCTACAGATGGGAGCACGCTACAACCATCAAATACTAATAATGCAGTCCCAGTGCAATCTTGTCAAATAAAAAAAAGCCTACATTATTGCAAATCCTTACTACTAATTTATAAATAATGTGGGGTGATGTTCATAAAGAAAGAGTGTTCACAAATTGATCAGTCAGGATATTCTGCAGCACAAGGGTACAGGTCAATTTTCACAGCTCAAGACCTTCTGTGTCCAAGCCTATTTATGTCTTGCAAGTCTCTTGACTCAGAGGGCATGGCATACAAAAACACCACCAAAACATTCCTTTCCTTTTCCGCTATTCAATTTGGCTGTTCACCGTGGATTCCCCTCTTCCGGGCTCAGTTCCCTTTCAAACAAAAGTTTAAATAATTCCTTCTCTGATGACTCACGTTTCACCCCAGATCCCCCTCAGCTGGTGTCAGATCCCTTCCAAAACAAAAGTTTAAATAATTCCTTCTCGGGTGACCTACAGTCCACTCCGGATCCCAGGCTCAGATCCCTTTCATTCACTCAATTAGTCTGCCTCAGCCGGGCTCGGACCAATTGTGATGTACTTAAACTATCAAAGACTATCGAATGTGCACAGGGTTTAGTTTGACCCGTTGCAGGAACACTTTGATCTCGCTATTCCTTTTTCTCACACTGCGCATCAGTTGGATACCTAACAGAGACTTTCGAATGAGCGCCCTCGTGACGCCGGACCACTCTGTGTATGATATCTTTTCTTGGTCCCCCAAAGTTCAATTATAAAGTTCAACTGCTCCTTTGGTTTCCAATTATCCCCATTACTTATTACAAACGCTTCACACACTGTTCTCTTTATACAATATTGCTGCTTGCTACCTTGGATCAAAACACAAGCTGGGTTGGTATTAGTCTCTCCAACTCACCGGCTGTGCTGTCTTTTCGGACACCGCTCTGTTGTAGGAGCCAAGCACAGTACCATGGCAGCAATCGCTCCTCCCCGCCTTGGTTATTGACGCAGGATTGCCTGGGTAACTCTGACACACTGTGCAGGTGTGATCAGCCTTAGTTCCTGGTCTTCGGTTTCGTACTTTCCAAGGCTCACGAAAGTAGCAGACTTTAGAGGTCACAGGTACTTAGCTCCTTCCTACTCTCTATGGTCTCACCCTCTTTCTCCTTGTAATAAACTGCCATTTCGGAACTGCGGTTTCCTTGTGTGGTTTGCCTCGCTCAGAGTGTGCTTTCGTGCTCCGCCTTTTATCCATGTGGGCAAGTGTGATGCAAGTCAGGCGTGTGTAATAATCCTTGCCTGTCCATGGTGTTGGGACATGTCATGTATACGGCTCTGGTGCTAGTCCATTGTCGCTCACAGTGGACTGTCCGTGAGAAATTGTTTGTGTCAGAAAAGGGGCAGGGAGGTTGAATTCCTAGGTATCCTAACTGGTTGGATGAGGAAAAGGTGTTATTGGGAAGGGGATACCACGTCACGGCCTCTCTTGTCCCCGAGAACCCCTCATCCAGGTGATCCTCCAGCATTGATCCACCCCCAAGAACTGGATCCAAAAGAGATAGCTGTGTCCTGGCCACCTGCATGACAGATCCCCGGGGACTAGCGGGTGAGACACCTTCAGGTTTCTCACATGTCCCCGCCTCCTCTTTTTCCCTCTTAATTTGGCCAACTTTGGGTCCCTCTCTCTTGGTCCCCCCTTTTCCTTCCTCCTCCAGATGTTTCTTCTTTTCCTTCTTCAGTTTCTCTATTCCCTCCCTCCACTGTTCTCCTGAAACCTCAGATGTCCCTCTCAAATCAGCACTCTTTCCCCGTCCATTTCTCTCTTCTCTCCACTTCCTTTCACCAACATCCTCTCTTGTGGCTCTCCTGGCTTGTTCTTCATGCTGCTCACTAGTTCTTTCTGTTCACCTTCAGACTCCAACACAACTGCCAGTGTCAGGTGTCGTTTTATAGTGGTGCTTTTGTGTAATTGCTCACATCATGTGGTTCACTGTGTGTGCTTTGTGATTGCGTACCCTTCGGTGGTCCTGCCCCTGGCGTAGCAGCGTCATGGTTAATGGCACCCGATATGAAATTAAATAGACACACACCACCATCTTGGAGTAAGGCAGCCCTGATGAGCTGCCAGTGTATCCGCCTGTTCTGGGGCACAGAGTAAGGCTAGTTATAAGAGATTTGCTGATGTTAAACGCAAGCCTGGGCCAGAATTTTGTGTTGGGAATAAAGTCTGGTTGTCTACCAAGAATTTGAAAATCAAGGGTCGAACTAAATTTAGTCCAAGATTTATAGGTCCTTTTGAGATTGAGACTGTGATAAATCCAGTTGCAGTTAGATTGAAACTTCCCGAAAATTTAAAAGTACATCCAACATTTCACATTAGTCAGTTAAAACCATTTGTTGATGGAACTAGATTAGGAGTTCCTCCTAGTCCAGTTTTAGTGGAGAATCAATCTGAAGAATTTGAGGTCAGAGCAATTTTGGACTCTAGAAGAAGTCGTGGAAAACTTCAGTATTTAATAGACTGGAAAGGTTTTGGGCCTGAGGAACGCTCTTGGGAATTTGCTAGTGATGTCCATGCTCCAATTTTTGTCGCCAAATTTCATAGGAAGTATCCTTTCAAGCCTGGTCCGGGAGGGAGGGCTTGGAGAGGGGGTACTGTCAGGTTCCATAGTAAATAGGTGGTAATTAAAGAATTATTATCCTTATGTTCTTTGTTTATTTCATTGTTAGGTTTAAAAACTAAATATAGTCCTTTCACTGTTAAAATGGTTGGGCCTTAACTTCCATATTCAGAGTACTGCAGATACCCCAAGCCAAGATGGAGGGCAGAGGCAGGAGTTCTGATTGGGTGGCAGGTTGACAATGGTGTGACTCCCAACATTCTAAACTGCCTTTCATCAGTTAAGTTTCCTGAGCTGGTCATGTTTCTGTTTTTCTCCTGTGTTTTTGGGCCTTGGAAAACTCTCAAGAAAATATTTTAAAGTATACAAGAAAATACTCTTTCAAGTTAACATTGACTTAGTTGAAAATAACTTTTATGAGGAAGAATGTGCTGTGAAGTCTTCATCTACTAAATATAAGCTAAGTATTTGTAATGCACACTATATTTTTGAACTGTCAACGTTAGCCTTTATTTTGATGTTATTTTTTTTTTCCTCGGAAGTGCAAGGGTTAACGCTTCGTCAGTTTTTTGGTAAATGAATCTGTGTTCAAGGAAACTCAAGTAAAATGTTGCTCGCGCGCGCATGAACAAATGTTTGTTTAAACTGCTTCACTTACATCGTTAGAGTCATCGTGTCGGGTTCCTGTTGGAGATCAGCTGCAGCTGCATCGCGTTTGTTTTCCTCGCGTTGGCTGTGAATGAAAAGCAGAGGTTAACCGTCGCGTTTCTGATGATGACAAAAGGTGAACTCTTTCAATGCTAGAAGAAAACAAGGTAAGACTGCACATTTCTTTAAGTTAACAGACGTCGTGTTGTTTTTTCTGTGTTCATTCATGACGAACTCTTCCATGAGACTGGGTCATTAAATATGACATTTTAAGACTACTAAAGTCAGAGGGAGCACAGTCAACTTGGTTTAAATTGCGCATTAAATACGGAAATTCTTTGGGATCAAAGGAAAGCGCTATTAACAGAAAGAAATTACACAACATTATATAAGTGCACATTTTAAAATGAAAATCTTTTCAATTCATCTCATTACATCAAAAAACCTTTGAGATGAATAACGTTTAAGTTTTGAGACAGTTACACATTTTTTTTTTGTGTGTGTTGAACTTTCCAGCTTTATTTAAAAATCCACAAAATTGAACTATTTGCCTGTTAACCGCATTCAACAGTTAATAGTATTTTTTCTGAGTTGTTGAACTGAATCCACAAAGAGAGATTATTGAACGGAGTGAGCAGGTGCAAACAAGTTTCAGTTTATGAAAGACTCAACTTTTCTGTGTTTCAACTATTTTTTAAAGTGTGCTTTCATTCATAAGACTCTTTTTCTTGAGACATTTATGGAGTGAGATTCACAGTTTTCTATGCCCTGCAGTTCATTGGGTTTATGCAGCACAGTTAAAGACATGACCACCCAAGTTTAGCTTTCTTTTGAATATAAGAGTTGGAGTCTTATTCAATACAAAATAAATACCTATATATAAGAAATATCAATCATCCTCTGGGCTTATCGCAGAGGATTTCAGGTAGGAGGGTAGAAGTTCATTTTATATGAGTAGTGTTGTAGTTGTGTGATAATATTTAATGCTTAACAATTTTCATTCATGCAGAGACCGGATGAAGATAGAAGATCCAGTGTCTGATTTGTTATTTTATCCACTTTTCCCCCTTCCCCCCAGGGGTGTCTAGTACTCAGCTGTTCAGTTTAGTTGTGAGCTAGACATCTTAGTGGGATCGTGGGAATCAGCAGCTCCTGCGTTGGATGTGGATATTACCAGCCTGACAGTTTCTCAATGTAGTTTGTTGCCCAGTTTTTTTAGTTTTTGCTTGACTGAGGTGAATTCCTTGTTTATAATGACCAGAATTAGTGGTTGAGATGGTTCAAGACATTTGCCATTTTCTGTGCAAGGTCAGCTGTTCCATTCTACTGTGGCTTTTAAAGATACCAAACCAAGCTCTCGGCAGATAATCTGAATGGATGTAGACATTGCAAGGCCTAGAACCTTTTTCCATGAAAGTCCCTCTAAACGGGGTCATAGTGCATCTGGAATATTTACCAATGCTTCAGCTCCATAAGTCAGGGACGGGACCTCCTTGGTTTAATAAAAATTCACCACTGGCAGTATAGTAAAACGTCTGAATTTCTTGTTTACAGCTAATGCTTGGCTGGCCAAAGTTTTGTATTTTCTTTTTAGGTGGTCCACCATCATGATTTCGATTGGGCTGGTCTTAAGCCATACTCCTAGGTATTTCAAAGATTTAAATTGTTCAATTGGTGTGTGCCCAAGATACCATTTCTGTTGGTTGTTCTGCTGGTTTGTTTTCCTGAAACACAAGATCTTTGTCTTCCCCTGGTTTATCTCCAATGCGTTTGTCTTGATGTAGGCTTGAAGGTTGTCAAGCTGTCGTTGAAGGCCAACTATCAGGACTAAGTCATCAGCATAGAGTAAACAATTTAGCAGTACTCCACTTACTGTGGGTGTAAAACATCTAAGTGAAACCTGAGAGTATTTAATGTCTGCCAAGTAGAAGTTAAACAAAGCTGGGGCTATTGGACATCCCTGTTTCACTCCCCTTGCAGTTGGAATTTCTGCTTACAGTCTTGACCGATTCAGCCGTACTCTCATAGACGTTTCACAGTGTAAAGCTATTAGCGTTTCCAGTATGGATTTCTGACAGTTCTGAGTGACCAATTTATCCCAAAAGTGTTGTCTCTTCACTTGGTTGAAAACGTGGACCTGGTCCTCGAAAGCCACAAAGACCTTAGGATTCCCTTCTTGTACTCTTGCTTTCAGTATGGTAAGGAGTAGTATGTTTACAGCTGTACCAATAACTTTAATGAAACCAGTTTGAAATGGATCATTAATGCCTACCAAAGAATACCATTCTTGGCGCTGGCGTAGGAGTAGAATGCCAAAAAAAAATCCAACTACATCCAGGAGGGAGATCGGCCAGAAGTTATTTGGATTCACCCTCTTCCCCCTTTTGAACATTGGGACCACTATAACCTTTATCCAAGAGCTTGGTATTTGGTGTGTTCGAGTAATCTGAGATAAAGGTTTGTGGATGAAATTGGCCCATTCCTACGGATGCTCTTAACATTGAAGTTGTTAAGCCATCTGGACCAGGGGCTTGTGAACTGTTTAGTTTCTGGATTATCCCCAAAATATCCTGTACCTCATGTGGAAGATCCCAGGATCCAGTTGTACTTGTTGGAACGTGTGTAACAGTGGGGATCTCTCTTGCACTACAGAGTTTTGTGAAATTGCTTATCCATGCTTGTTCACCGACGCTGTTTAGCTGCAGGCCGATGGCGTTACTTCCGACATGCTTGACTAAGGTCCAGAGGTCTTCAGCCACAAATCACTTTCAAGATTGCCTCGGCATCATGTTAGTACATTGTTGCTCTATATGAACGTAGCCACTGTTTGTAGGTTTTGGCCACTATGTTTGCTTTGGCTAGATCGTCCGTAAGGTTCGATTTCTTTGCTACTCGTATGGCTTTCCTAAGTCATCTTTTTTCTACAAGCAAGGCATCAAAAACATGGGCTCTGTTTATGGACTGGATGTTTAAACTCTGTTTCTTAATACAATAGCATTCTAGGAGGGGGGGTGTGTACTCCACCGTAGAACCCTCTTTTAGAAAATCTGTTGCAAGTTTGTTGATGGTGGTTTTGACCAGTTTCAGTCTTGACCCTCTCTTGCATTCAGAAACTTCTACCGACATTCTTTGTCTGTCTGTCTGCCGCCAATGATGGAGTATTAAACCATTCACATTCCGCAAATGCCACAGCACAACTTTCATTTTCATAACTATTTACACACGCCTTCCTGAGCTCCATCTCATAATTAAGCATGCCAAATCTGTGCTAATGAAATGGCCTCCGGTGTTCCAGTAAAGGAGGCACCACCATATTGCTCAGAAAGTGTATGTTACTTCCGGCATTCAGTTCATCATAGGTAGGTTGGTACAGAGCACATGGCTAAGTCACAAAGAGAGGTTTCTTAATCTGATCTAATTGGCAGCGTTAATTACAAATCCAATTAAATTCTTGAAGAGCAATTGACTTATAAACTAAAATGTCAGTCAGCCATTGGCTCACAGATGTCATACATTTCAATCCTTCTAACCACTGTGTTGGAGTACTGTAGACCTTCTTAAGTAGCTTAAGCCCATCACTGCAGGCCCATGTTTCCACGTTTCACCCTTATTATGCCACTGCTCTGCCCATTCCAGAACCTGGATACACCGGTTAAGCCCATGCCCTTCCTGTCGGAATAATGGTACATCCGTTTCCTCAAGACTCTGCGATCTCAGGCTGCTCAGAGAGAAAAACAGTATGGAGAAAAAGTAGGCATGCACCTAGCCCCAGATAAAACTAGAGATAGCAAGAAAATTAACACAGTGAGACACAGAATCCACTGGCAATATACGGTCAGCAACATGGAGGAGCATGGGAGCAATGTCCCAACTCTAGCCCATCACCAGCCACTAAAATACTAAGCGCCATCCAATAATGGAAAAAGGCTTCACGTAAAACACTAGCCTTGCTAGAAAAGCAAGCATTACAATAGCACACACTTTGGCCATGATGGAACTGTATCAGACCCAAGTTGTCAAACATTTTGGCTAAACAAATTGGCGAAACAATTATGTGTCCAGTTCTTTTATTAAAAACTACTATGAATATGACAATACTTTTGTTCAACATTGACCTAGGGCGATTGTTTCATAGGTTTACGGTTTAATTTTGGCTAATCATTATTGAGACTGGCTGGGCACCATCTTTCCCCACCCTGACACACGCAGCAGGGATTTCATTTGCATTATCCTCTTTTTAGCAATTGACTAACACGGCACCCAGTGCAGTTTGATTAATCGTTCTAGTGCCCTTGTTTTTGACCACTGTAATTGTGTGCAGAATGCACTGTTTTCTGAAGCCTCTGATCACCCCCAGGGCACATACATCCTCTCATCAATGAAATCTGAAGGCATGTTTCCTCTTAGGCTACCAAAGTATGTGCTGCTAGACTGGGTAACAGTTAATCTTCAAACAGAGTAAAAGCTGCTACCAAAGACATGTAAATTACTGCTTTTGTCCCATTCCTTCCATTCTCTGTTGAGCCAGTCCCCCAGCCTGCCCCCAAAGAAGAATCCAGGCCACTGAAGGAATTTGGAATTGCTCCACTTAACCTCCATGGATCCTAGTACCTCTTCTAGTGCTTCCCACTGAGTGCAACTTCCACTAGCATCCACAAGATCCCTGAATCAGGAACTGGTGATATGTTGCTGAGACCCTTTCAGCTCTGTTGCTACCATTTTCTTCACCATCTTATGTAGCTGAGAGATGGAGGCCTCACAGGAGAAACACCTCGAAAGCGAGGGCCTCTTTACGAGTTGGCCATTACATGGTAAAAGGGCCGGTAATAATGTTTACCAGCCCTTTTACCGGATAGACCAAATACAACTTTGCCAGTAGGGATTAAGGATTTACCTCAAGCTGGAGGTAAATCTGACCTCTACCGGCACAAAACAGCCAGTAAGTGCAGCAAAATCTCTTGCAATGGGGATTTCCTATGTATACTGGCACTTGTAATCTGCCGGTAATACTGACAGTTAAGTGTCAGTAACAGCAAACTTGTAATGAGGCCCAGCCCAAAACACATGTTATAGTTAAGTCTGCAGGCATGCCAGGCTTGAAAAGACACACTGGTCTGGTTTATTTTTACTTTATGCTTGTCCGCAAGAGAATAAAGGAGCGTGAAGTACTGCCTGGAAAAAATTACATCTACTCAAGGTTAGGGAGCTCCTATACTTCCGCTGCATGCTTTTCAGGCCTCATCACTTCTCCCCTTAACCTATGCGGGCATGAATATAGGCTGAAAGAACACTATTCCTTTTTTTAAACTCCATGGATTTTGGGGGTGCTTAGCTCTTTCTCTTTAGCCTCATCAGAGGTACAGGTTCAAGAAAGTCCTAAAAAAGTATGTTTTAAAGAAACGCTACCCGGACCAGACCAATACCATAGAAGTCTTCGCCCAGCACTGGTCCTAACTCACTTAGGTGCACCTAAATCCTAAACTGATACAGAGAGGAATATGCTAAGTTCCCTTAGTACTTTTAGGATAGGTCTTTTTTTTAGGGGACTGACAGCAGCACCTGAACCTAATTGTTTATTTATTGTATTTATTGTTTTCTTGCTAGGTGCCTATACAGCAAATAAAATACTGTTTCAAAGTGTCCACAGGGAGAAGGGAGGGAACAAGGGAGTGAAACACATTACAAAACACAATATTTAAGAGCAGTGGGAGGAAAAAGGAAAAAGCAGGAACATACTATGCCCTGCGAGTATTCAGAACATGCAGCAAGGAAGAGGGCAGAGGGGGTAAGTGCTTGGGAGTTCAAGCTCATGGGTGAGCCACAGATGAAGTGCTATGATTCTTGACTGCTACACGGACAGAGAGCCAAATTAGGTGTAAGTGCGAACCTTCAGGGCGGAGGGTGGGCCAATGCAAGTGCTGAGGGTAGACAAGAGCTGGGCCATTTGGGTGTCGGAGGTCAGGGGTCCGGGGGATGCATAAAAGGGACCGAACAGCAATCACAGCAACTATGGGATTAGCAGAGGAGAAGGGAAGGAGGAGGTAAAGAGGAAAGTATGAAAGAGCTTCCAGAATTTAAGAAATTCCTGCTCCAGGCGCAGAGGTTGGTGGATGCTGCTTCATAGGAAGGAGCCAGGTGAGGATAGCAAACAACCACCTACCCTCTGTTTAGCAAAACGCTTTACACACAAAGAGTTTGTGTCAGAGGAACTTAGCGGTCTAGAGATAGAGTATTTAGTAAGATAAAGTTGAAGATAGTGCGGTGCCCAGGCCCAGACAGCCTTGTGGGTGATGCAGATAGATTTCAATTTAATCCGTGCAGCACCCGGGAGCCAGTGAAGACTTTTAGGGCAGGAGAGACGCAGTCCCTGGGCTTAAGGTCAAAGATAAGTCTTGCTGCCCTATTCTAAATTAGCTGGAGGGGTCGCAGAGTGGAAGAAGGTAGATTCAGGAGGAGGCTATTGCAATAGTCAAGCCTAGAGTGAACCAGGGCTCCGGTAACATTGGGCCTCTGGGGGAAAGTGAGAAAAGGGAGAATTCCATTGAGAAGGAAGAGCTGAAAGTGGGACTTCTTGGAAATGTCCGGAGTGTGAGGGAGGAAGGAGAGAGAGAGAGGCGTCGAAGAGGACACCAAGGTTTTTGGCTTCAGAGGAAGAACCCAAGGTGGAAGGCCAGAGTGAAGGGAAGGAGGGAGCAGGGGTCCTGATGGGAAGGATCTCGGTTTTACAGGCACTGAGGCAGAGATCATTGGAGGTGCACCAAGACTGGATGGCAGATAGATAGTCAGGGATGATGGAGGGTGCAAGAGGGTCAGAAGAAAGTTTGAAAAAGAGCTGTGTGTCGTCTGCATAACACTGGTGGTTGGAGAAGGAAGAGAGGAGGTGTGCAAGCAGAGCAAGGTAGATGTTAAAGAGCCAAGAGGAGAGGCCCCTACACCTTGGACCTACTGCCCTCACAGGCACCGTTCTACAATTGTACAGCCCATTTCTGATGGAAACGTACTTCTCAACTTCCCTAACACTTGTGGTGCAGTGAAGGGTGATTCCCAAATTACATATGCTGATTAAGCTTTTTCTTTTGAGCCGTAGGTATGACATGGTATTTTATTTATATTGCGATCGTGTTTCAGAGCACAACGGGGTGAGGGAGGGGAATAAGGGAGGACAAAACAACGATCTTACTAGGCCCAGTGACATTGAGAACACGCAAGTGCAGGGGAGAGGGAAGGGGGAAAGTGCAAGTTGTTCACAACTCCCTATTCATCTTTAAAGGGTGTGTCCTATTTTGTAGTGACACATTGGCAAGGTTCAGGACCTTTTTTCTTCTTTTCGAATTACTGCCACTGTAAATTAATAACTTTGAAAACGTACTTAAAGGGGTAGTTTACGCAAAAATGTTATGCTTTTAAAAATGTTGGCCATCATAAAAAAAATGCATTGGCATGGTTTAAAAAAAAAAAGTTCCTATGGAAAATAATTTTTTAATTACCTTTAAAGCCTTCATTTCCAAGCACTTGGCAGCAGCCATTTTGTAAGCGCACTCAGTTTTATGTGTGAAAGTTATGTGCTCTCGCGGCAGCAATCAAGCAAAAGCCCCCTAGTGGGAGCTTTTGCTTACTGCAGCTGGAGAGAGGAGTTGTTTTCAGCATGCAGCTTTGGCCTGTGTCTGCTCACGAGAGCCGTTTACCTGGGAGTGTGTGTTTCAAATGCTACAGAGTCCAGGAAAGAATAAAGTAATTGTATCTTGAATCTACTTAGCTGGGGCGCCAGCTGGGTAAACAAGGTAGGCGCTTCCCTGCCATACCCCGGCACAGCGCTCAGTAGATTAGCTTTCTACGTCTGTGCGGATACGATGACCCATCGCATTGTTCCATGCGGTCGAGTGTGAGTGTTTATAAGCCCAGTTCCGGCTCTATGCCTGCTTCCTCTGCCCCGCCCCTAGGCACCAGGGCTGGCAGCAGAAGAGTTCAGGAGTTCTTTGGAGGCTGTGCCACACTACATGAGTTGCCACGTACTATTTACATGGCCAGAATCATGCATTTCAGGGTACTCTGGTAGGAGGTGACGCTGAGTGAGCTCTCGCCCCTATACCCTGCGTCTGACATGCTGGCAGCGAAGGTGGGTCACAAGGGGGGGCACCCACAGAAGGGCAGGAAATAATCGGTGAGATCGTATGATTGGCGGTGTGGTGATCTATCCAAGAAAGGAATGCAATATGTCCACTCCTCTGTGCCTTCTCATCCGCATATATCTCACTACAAAAGCTGTGCGTCTCTTTCAGGCCACCAAATTGAATCAGATTTGCTCCCCCCTTCATCACATGCATATTTTGTGCATACCAAGTTGAACTGCTGGCATGCTGAAAACTGCTCTGCTCTCGGGCAGCAAAAAGCAAATGCTCCCAGTAGTGTACATTTGCTTGATTACTGCTGCGAGATTACAGAATTAACTTTCACACATAAAACTGAGTTAGCTTACAAAATTACTTCTCCCAAGTGCTTGCGTGAGTGAACTAACCCTTTAATAGTTAATTGAATACTTCTTTATTTCTTCTTATGACTTTCAGATACTTAGAGGGTACACCCCTGCCGATGGGGCATTGAGGATTTTGAAACACCATTGCCCTCACTTGTACTGCCACATATGTTAATTGAGTTGTAAATCATTATTGTTTACTATTTTGTGGAATGGTTTTTCTAAGAATGATGAACAGCCATGGTGACTAAATGGCTTTTGCTTGTAGTTTGATGTGAAACATCGCGATTTCTATACATTTAGCTTAACTGTTCACATATTCGGTTCTGGAGGTTACCTTTTTTTGATAAAGTAACTTATTTAGTCAAATACATTTGCTTTAACTTCCTCTTAAGGTGCTCTATGAGATTATCATAACATACACTAATAGACTGGAAGCTTTGGTCCAAATTTGGGAAGAGTGCAGGTCGAGTTCTGAACAGGTTCTGCTAAAACATTTGAAATTGCAAATTGTGTCTTGTTTTTTAACCAGCTTTTGTACTGGCTTTGCTTATCCATTCCCATGCTGTGGCCCCCTCCTGACCCATGTTTTTTAATTCCCACAGCGCTCTTCTGTATTTCAAAGGCATGTGGAACCTAATGAAACATCAAATTAAAAAGAAAAGGTAAGGGAGTTGATCAAAACATTAAAAAAACATATCTACCATACTTACCTGACCTATGGAAGGAAACAGGTAGCAGGCTGTGGAGACAGGAAAAAACAAGCAATCTTTAGAGAGGGAGTGGACTTGTTTATGCCCTCCTCGTGGGGAAGGAGTAAAATGTGTTACTGGATTGTTAGAAACAGAGAGACTGTTTTCAGTCAGCAGTGGACTTATATTTAAAGGACTATGACAAGAAATATGGATGAAGTAGTAGTAGTAGTTTTTGCCATTTAGATAGCACCTTTATCCCATTAGTATGGTCTCAATGAGCTTGTGGTGGGAACGCCCTCGGGGGACCGAAGTCCAAGGTGTGGGAAAATTGTCAAAAAGGATTATAATACGTGTGTGCATTTGTCCAAGGTAAGGATTTGGGTGGGATGGCCGAGCCCCAGTAAGCTACTCATGATGGTCAGGCATGTGGATGACAAGAGACCCGGTATGTGTCTAGCTAGATGCATTTTTTGTCGAAGGACGTAGCTGCATTCTGATGGCAGAGATGTTGTGCTTTGATTTTTAGTCTGGTGTGTGGAGGCATATTCATGCGGGTGGACGGCCGTGCCTGCGGCTGGTGACCACTGAAGTGGTGCGTAAATAGGTAGCTTAAGCCTCCATTGCAGCTTTGCTTTGATGTAGCTGTGTGATCAAATTATCCAGTATGCTGCTAAATAATACTTTACCTTGCTCTGGAGAATATGTTGGGGAGGCAGTGGCAGTGTCTAGGCCTCAGTGTTTTGAATGTACGCGTGATTGTGGGGAAAGATCAGGTCACTGGAAGGAATAACCAGATTTTGAGGGCCTTCCTGTAGAGGAGGTAGGCTTCATTGCCATGGATACTGAGAGGTAGGGAGTTCCAGAGGGTGGAAGCTTGGACAGAAAAGGAGGATCCTCCAAGTCTGGTGGAATTGGGGTTCACAAGGATGAGTGCAAAGTCAGATCTAAGGTTAATGGTGGGCCAGTACCATGTAAGCTTGTGTTGAAGGAATTCAGGACCTGTCATGAGGAGGGGGCAGTGTCTAATGCACATGGTCTTGAAGGTAGCCCGCCTGCTGATAGGAAGCCAGTGGAGCACTGTAAGGGCAGGCGTGATGTGTTCTCTCTGAGAGAGGGCAAGCACGAGTCTGGCTGCAGAGTTTTGGATCCGCTGGAGCTTTCTGAGCAGATAAGTGGGAGCACCCAGATAGAGGGAATTGCGTAGTCTAATCAGAAGAGGATGATGGCCAGGATGGCTGAGACTCTGAGGGTAGGAGGGATAAGGGAAAAGTCTTCTGCGTGTGTGGGGGTGGAAATGACATGTTCTGGTTACGGTGCTGATGTGGTGAGTGTTAGATCCGAGTCTAGGATGCATCCCAGGTTTTTTACTGAGTAAGATGCTACGGGTGGGGTTTCTAGGGAGGGTGGACAGGGGGAGTGTTGGGGGAAGAGAGGTTTTACCACTGATCATGATTTCGGTTTTAACAGGATTAAGGAGGAGGTGATTAGCCGTCATCCAGTGGTCAATTGTAGAGAGGCAGGAGGCGAGGTCAGGGTGTGAGGAGGCCGGGGGTTTTGGGAATCTTGAAAATCATCTGTGTGGTGTAGTTGTAGCAGGTCAGGTTGTGAGAGCGGGAAGGGGGCTCAGGTAGAAATAGAGGATGAGGGACAGGGAGGGTCCCTGTGGGAACCCTTTGGAGACAGGATGGGGGAGGAGCAGTGAGAAAGTAGCATGAATTGTGAGCGGTTGGAAAGGAATGAAGTGATCCATCTTAGGGTGGAATCCCGGATGCCTAGAGAGTGGGGTTTGTCAGTGAGGATGGAGCGGTCAATAGTGTCAGAGGCAGCTGAAAGGTCAAGGAGTAGAAGTGCAGCACAGCCTTCAGAGTCTGCCGTTCGTTTCATGTCGTCCCAGATGGAGACGAGGGAAGTTTCACTTTCTCCGAGGGGTCTGAATCCAGACTGGGCAGGGTAGAGTAGGGAGTTGATTCTGTGTAGAGGCAGAGCTGGGTGTGTGCCAAGCTGGGTGTGTGCCATGTTGTCCAAGAGTTTGGCTATGAAGTGGGTGTTTGAGATTGGGCGGTAGTTGATGGAAGGTGGGGGGGGGTCAAGGGTCAGCTTTCTAAGTAGGGGCTTAAACATGGGCTGTTTTGACCACTGCAGAGAAAATGCCTGAAGTCAGTGAGTGGTTAATTACGGATCTTGCAAAGCAGCCTGCACAGTTTGAAGATGGATTGGGAATGAAGGGGACAAGGGATCCAGATGTGCGGCTATGGGATAGTAGTTTCCGAAATTTAGGGTTGGAAATGTCACACAAGAGGATTGGGTGTGCGGGAGGGGAGGAGTCAGGAGACCGATGAGACGAGGGGGGGATGAATGCTGCTAACTTGATGTTGATGGAGTGGTGCCTTTCGAGTGGTCTGACTGGGCATCTTAAAGTGCTTGAGAGTGAGGGGATGTGGGGTGGAACAGCTTGGGGTCTGGAATTCTGCAATGATTCTGTGGTTTTCCCTGCTAGGGTTACGGGAGTTGGCTATTCGGTTTGCTTAGAAGGATCTTTTCACTTTCCTAATTTCCATCCTATAGGCTGTAGTCTGCCTGGCATAGGTGGCTCTGTTCTGGGGCGTAGGGATGGCCCGCCATGTGCGTTCCAGGGGTTGCTTGATGGTTTTGAGGGATTTGATGGAGGAAGTGAACCACTTGGGATTAGGGCCTGTTCTCTGTGAGAAGATCTTGCTGGGGGAGTGGGATGAGGGCATTAGAGAGCCAACGGTCGAATAGGTCGATAGAGGATGGTCCTTCATGGAGAGAGAGAGAGGCTTGGGAGGGAGCATAAAAGGGAATCAGCCAGATTGGGTTTTATAATGACCTTGTTCCAAAGAAATACGGGGATGAAAGGATGTGGCTGGTGAGACAGGTGGGCAAGGGGGAAGAGGTTGTGAGAGAAAAGAAGATGGCAGAGTGGTCAGATCAAATTAGTGGACGTGGAGGCAAAGTGGAGATCACGTTGGTAGAGCTGAATAAAGCGTCAAGGGTGTGCCCTGCTATGTGAATTGGGCTGGATATCAGTTGAGTCACGTTGAGGGCTTCCATGTTATCTATGAGTGGAAGGGTAATATGGTTGCAGGGGGCATTAAACCAGATGTTGACATCCCCTAACATGGTGAGTGATGGGTGCTAGATGAGGATGGCTGAAGGGAGTCTGCAAAGTATCTATTGTAGCCAGGGGGCCTGTAAAGGAGTAAGAAACGGTGGGTGAAGGAGACAGCAAGTTGGAATTTCAGTACCAGTGATTCACAGTCAGTATTGCAGGGTTGTGTCTCAGAGTGTAAGACTGAGGTGTTGTTCATAGAGGATGGCTAATCCTCCAGCTCTGCTGGATCCATTGTGCAATACCAGAGAGTACCTGGAGGGGAAAGCCTTGTGTGCAACAGGTTCAAAATAGTTTAGTTTCTTTATTTGTACCGCGCACCGAACCCTCAGGTAACTGGGCGCTTAAAGCTTATACAAGAGTTACAGATAGTTTAGACAGCAACTGACACAAAACAACAGAAATAAGTGCATGTCGACCATGGTTACTTGGGGGTCGAAGATGAGAGGATCAGTTACAATACCAAGCAGCTATTGTTACAACAGGCATAAGAGTACACAGGGTGAGGTAGCTGATCACTCCTGTTTATTTCCAAAGAGCCAACTCTTTACTTTGGCTCTGAAGGTCCAGAATGAAGGTTACAATCTAATGCTAAAGGGTAGGGCATTCCACTGTTTGGCAGCTAGCACAGGGAAGCTGGCTCCCCCTGCTCTTTTTAGAAGAAATCTAGGAACGGCCAGGCAGTGTGAGTAAATAGCTCTATTTGGTCTAGTTGGTTGGTGTTTGTTTTTATCTGCCAGGTATTTGGGGGCGGTATTTGAGAGGCACTTGTGGGTGATGACGAGCGTGCGAAGGGCAATTCTATCCCGTACCAGTAGCCAGTGGGCGTCCTGCCTGTAACTAGTGATGTGCGTAGATCTCGGTATACTTAATGCTGCTCTTAAGGCATTATTTTGAAGGACCTGGAGTTTGAGGTTCCTTCGGAGGTGCCCAAGTAGAGGGTGTTACAGTAGTCTATCTTGGAGAACACTAGTGCCCTGGTTAAGGTAATGCAGCTACTAGGCGAGAGGAATGACTTGCAGGTGTTAATTAGTTTGTTAGTGTAGGCCGTGGAGGACTCAGTGGAGTTCACTTGCTTCTTGAGGGAGAGTGTGGAGTCTAAGTATACCCCCAAGGTTTTGATATCTTTGGCCACTTTGATTAGGTTTCTATCGATGTTAATGGAAGCATAGAAGGATTCTAATTTGTTCAGGCGGGTTTGGGAACCGACGATCAAGAGCTCAGTTCTTTTGTCGTTGAGGTAGAGGCAGTGATCTGTCACCCACGCCTGGATTTCCAAGTAAATCTTGTTAATCCTTTTACAATCATCTTCATAGCACCCTGAGAGTGTGATGAGAACCTGGGTGTCGTTGGTGTAATTTGTGTATGTGACACCCAGGTTATCAAGATGTTCAAAAAGGAGCTTGGTGAAAATGTTGTAGAGCGTTGGTGAGACGCACAAGCCTTGCGGTACAACGCAGTCGATGGGAATTGGGTCTGCTGAGGCAGAAGGAGGAAAGACCCTAGTAGTGCGATTGGACAGGAATTATTGTATCTAGGTAGAGGTGTTGCTGGAAAAGGCAGCTGCTGTAGACAGGTGATCAGTAAGGATCTGATGGTCGACAAGATCGAATGCCGCCGATAAGTCTAACAGCAGGAGCATGGCAAGCTTACGATTGTCCTTAGCCTCATCCATTTGGATTTTAAGGTCCAAGAGGGCTGTTTCCGTTCCATGTCTTGGCCTAAAGCCCGATTGTCTAAGTCCCAGTAAGTTGTAATCCTTCAGATGTTTCTGGATTTGGAGGTAGCCCACTCTGTCTAGAATCTTAAGGATGTAGGGAACGGTGGTGATGCGCCTATAGTTAGTAGGAATATTGTGATCTAGGTTTTTTTTATTTTTTTTAAGAAGGGGCATGGCCCAGGCAACCTTAAGGTTGTTAGGTACCGTGCTGGTCTCGAAGGAGGAGTTGATTAATGACAAGATGAATGGGACCAAATCCTTGGCGCCTTCCTGAATGATTGCCGCTGGGAAATCAAAATAGTCAGAGAACCAGGTTTCAGTGATAATGAGGATGTCTGGGTTTTCATCAGAGATCAAGTCAAAGATAATGAGTTTGTTTTTGGTGACAGATCAGGTGTTGATGAGGATGCAAGATAAGAGGCATGGTGCGAGAGGGAAGAAGGTCTAGGTGAGTGTGGATGATTGGGAGTAGAGGGGGAAGGGAGTTGATGCAAGGGATTCAAGCTTCTAGTTGGAGTTCCAGTGGTGTGGTTGGGGTGGGAAGACGAGTGCTAACTATATGGTGAAAGGGGGGTGGTGGGGTCGAAGGTATGCATAAGGGATGAGGGGGAAGAGAGCTTGTGGGGGATGAGTTCTTAGGGTGAGGTTAGGGGATGGGGTAGGAGGTCTGTTAGAGGAAGCAGAGGGGAGTGCACAGGTTGATTCTGAAGGGAGTTGGGGAAAGAGGATGAGCTTGGGGGCAGGTGAGTGGAGGCAGGGGGAGCTTGAAGTGGGGAGAGTCAAGGTTCGGAGGAGGGTGGGGTGGGTTGAGGCAGAGTCGGACTGGGAGAGTTTGCAGGGTAGGCAAAGAGGGAGTGGACTGAGTTGGGGGTATGAGGGGATGACAAGATGGTATATGGGGGGGATGGGGATATCTAGGTGCGAGGAGAGGATTGAAGAGGTGATGTCCTGTGGTTGATGAGGCCTCTGTCTTTAGGGATGTGTCTGCGAGCCAATGGTGTGGGGGTGTGTGTGTGTGTAGGTGGGGCGTGGGGCTGTCGAAGACGGTGTGTTTGCCAAGGCTGCACGAATTATGCTTAGGGATGTGAAGTGCGAGTGTGGGTGGAGGGTGTAAGTTGGATGAAGGGGGGTGTTGGAAAGGTTGGGGTGGAGGTAGGTGAGGGGTGTGCATGTTGGGGGGCCTAAGGAGGTAGGAGCAGAAAAGAGGAGGGGTGTGGTGAGGGGGGAAGGAAGAGGGAGGCAGGGGTCTGGTTTCTGGAATGCCACTTGCTCCTCTAATTTGGGAGCTGCTAGGCATGGGGAAAGATGCTGCCAGAGGATTTGGAATGGCTGAGGAGAAGTCAAGTGTCCGTGTTCTGTATATGTGCGTAGGCCTGGATGGAGGCACGAGAGAAGCAGTTGAAATGTGCAGGCAGGTGGAAAGTGGAAGATTTCAGAGAGTAATGTGGGGGTGGTGTATGTAGGTGTTGTGTTGAAGCTGCATAGGTATCGCCATCATTCAGCACAGCTGTAACACTCAAATATATATTTCGGAATGCAACCAATACTTTTATTGTGCACTAGGACCAGGGTTCCACTGGGCTTTATGTAATACCTAAAATGCACTTTTTAGCCACTCAGGAAAACGAACTGCATCTGCATTCAAAGAGTTTCTCCAAAAAAATAGTTACCAAAACCTCAACATAACTCATATTCATGAAGGAGCATTAAACCATTCACATTCCTCAGTGCCACAGCACAACCTTCATTTTCATAATTATTTACACGTGCCTTCCCGAGCCTCATCTCAAGCGGTACCCTCCCAAAACTTGTGCTAATGAAATCATGGCTTCCGGTGTTCCTGTAAATGAGGCACCACCCGCTTGCTCGGTAAATTCATGCTGCTTGCACAACTCAATGCCGTTTATAGATGGGTACAGTCCACATGGCGAAGTCACAAAGAGAAGTTCCCTAATCTGATGTAATTGGCAGGATTATTCCAAATCCAATTCAATTCTTCAAGAATGAACAAACTAACAGAGTTAGGAAGCCATTGACACATATACAGATGTCATAGTTTCAATCCTTACGAGGACTGTGCAGGTTTTCTTAAACAACGTCTTTGCACACCTTGTGTCCATGATCACTCTCGCAATTGATCGCCCTATTCCGAAAGCAGTGTTTAAAGAACTCAAATTCACTGTGTTATCCAACTGCAAGTAGATTTACATGTGTCAATTCTTAATCGGTCATGGATTCCATGCTTTGACCAGTGATACCTAGACCTATTTCTAGGTTTTCTGTGACTAGAATGGAGAAATTACTTACCGTAATGTTCTTTCTATGGATTCCTCTCCAGCTTTACTCATCTGATAGATCTTCCCTCCAGCTCTGCTGCTTTGCAACTTATTCAGCAGGGTGTGTACTGGACCTCGACCCGGCCGGTGACTGTCGATCCCGCTTGCTCGGAATATGGTTGTCAGCTCTGGGCATGTCGTCAGGTGTTGTATAACTACCAAGTCACTACACCCAAAAACTCAGTTCCACCCTCCTCCCCCCCTCAAACAGCCCCACTCCCCCAAGCACAGTGATTGCGACGCGCGGCCGCCGGAGGATTTAACTGCCTGTTTTTGCCGGCGGCCGTCGCGTTGCCACCGCGGATTCTCCTCGTCCTGGTGTCATGCTATCTTTCCTACCCTGCATTGTGTGCTCCTCTTTGTCGCTCCATGCCCAGCTCTTCTGAGCCGCTTCTGTACTCCCAGCCTCTCTCCTGTCCCCTTTCTGTGTTCGGACTCCTTTTCCTCCCGTTCTTCTCTCCTGCTCTTTCCCGTTACTTCCTGTATACCCCCTGTTCTTCCTTCCCGTTCATTAACCTCTACTGGATCCCTCCAGGTTTCTATGTCCTACCAATGCTCCTGCAAAGTCCTGCCTACTACCTACCTGTCTAACCTTGCTGCCAGAACACAACACGTGCAGTCTGAAGTGCTCTGTAGTCCACCACCAGAGCTGCAATTAGCACAATCTTTAGATTCCGGCAGTCCACTTCAGAACAGGATCCACTACCAATCTAGGATCACTAAGGCTTTTTTTTTTGCCTTTGGGCTTTCTTCCCCTTCTGCGGGCTGGTCCCGAGAGAGCAGCCAGTGGTTTGCTGTGGTCTATGAGCTACCACAGTGGCTACTTATTGGAGCAGGCCTTATATCTAAAAAAAAATAAAATAAAAAAAAAAAATAATAAAAAATTCCATCGGAAGGAAGAATCAAGAAACACCTCAAGGCTCAGGTGAGGAGGAGGGGATAGAACTGGACTTGGAGGGTGTGGAGAGACCATTTGACAGATTGCAACGCCCGAATATTGCTATGTCTACCGCTGAACAGATTCAAGAGTTAGTCACTGCTGTTCAGGGCCTGACTCTGGAGGTCCAAAACCTAAAATCTGAAAACACTGTACTCAGCCAGATGGCTACCGATAGAGAACCACCCCCTACGGATTTGCCCCCAATGGCCCTCTCTTCTGGCAAATATGATGGGCCTCCAAAGAAATTAAAAGTTTATTGAGGCAGATACGATCCATTTTGCCTTTTGACTACACGCTTATGCTTCTGAACAGGCCCGGGTGGGCTATATGATCTCGAATAGGACTGGTAACGCACTAGCCTGGGCCACTCCTTTGGTTACAGCCAAAGATCCTGTACATGACTACGACTGGTTCCTGAACCTATTTAAACAAACGTTTGAACCTCCAGAAATAACATATGGGGTGTGTGAAGAACTATTAGACATCCATCAAGGAGCTATGGACTTACTTACCTACATCTCTACATTCAAAAGGCTAGCGTCCGAGGCCGCGTGGGCGTAACAGGCGCAGTATGTGATCTTCCGGAGAGGTCTTAAAGAAGAGATAAAGGAATCCCTAGACCCGCAACGTTATCTGATCTCCTGTCGACGGTGTTACAGATCGACTACCGGCTAGGGGAACGAAGATCGGAGAAAAGGAAGAACCGAGCCTTGTCCGCTGCTGGCCCATCACCCTATGTACCTCCTCCCACCATGAACAGAACGCCTAAAGAAGAACCGATGCAGATAGGAGCCGCAAGGGGACCGCTGACTCAGGAAGAGCGGAGTCATAGAAGAGATGCTGGGCTATGTATGTACTGTGGCTCAGATAAGCATCTGCTCCGGAGCTGCCCGGAGGTTCCTCCCCGGAGATCGGGAAACTAACGACCTCGGACCTAGTAGGGACGGGCTACCAAGGTTTTTCCAACAGTCCCTTTGTGACCCTATCCGTGGTACCTCCAAATGACTCCAAATGACTCCGAGGACTCCCGTCTGATGGTAGTCAAACTTCAACTACATACCTTGGAAAAGAAGATTGAGGCCCTCGCTTTGATAGACTGTGGAGAGGCTGGCAATTTTATTGATACCTTTTGGGCGGATCAGATAAACCTGCGTCGCCAGAATCGCTGCAAATCACAGTGGGACAACATACTGAGAGCCTAACCTTCGATATCATCCGAGCAGCCCATTTTCCGGTTATCCTAGGGGTGACTTGTTTTAGAAAACACAACCGACTATCGATTGGAGCAAGAACTCTTTGGCTTTCCTTTTCTTATACTGCCAACTTAACTGTTTTTCTGTCAAACCTAAGGATACCGCACAAATGTTGTCAACCTGCAGAGATCTACCCAAGGGGATCCGTTGCATTCCACCTGAACTTAATCAATATCGGGAGGTATTTGTGAATAAGACTATTCTCGATCTACCTCCCCACCGTCCAGAGGACTGCGCCATCGATCTGGTCCCCAACGCCTTGGTTCATTTTGGGCGGTTGTTCCCCCTATCTTGGGTAGAGACGGAAGCTCTCAAAGAATATTCGGATGACCACCTACAGAACGGTCTTATTCAGCCATTCAGATCGCCCGCTGGTGCTTCTTTATTCTTCATTCCTAAAAGAAATTCCTCCGAGCTCAGACCTTATATAGATTACCAGGGCCCCAACAAGGTCACCATAAGGGATCGATATCCCATGCCCCTGATTTCCGATATATTGGAAGCCGTTCAGGGATCGCCAGTGTTCTCCAAGCTTGATCTCAGAAGTGCATACCATCTGCTCTGGATCCGGAGCAGAGATGAATGGAAGACTGCCTTCCGTACTCCTTACGGCCTGTATGAATACAGAGTTATGCCCTTTGGCCTTGTGAATGCCCCGGTCATCTTCCAACGCTTCACAGACCTCCTGTTCTCTGATTTGTTATACCTGAATACCATAGTGTATTTGGATGATATCCCGGTTTTCTCCCGAAGTCATCAAGAACATGACCAGCATCTGCAGGCGGTACTACACCGACTTTTGGCAAACAAATTGTTGGTCAAGCCAGAAAAATGTATTTTGACGGCTCCCACTGTTCCTTATTTGGGATACATTCTCTCTCAAGAGAGGATTAAGATGGATCCTGCTAAAGTAGCGACCATTCTAGATTGGCCCACTCCTTCTTCCAACAAGGACATTCAGAGATTCCTAGGTTTGGCCAACTTCTACCGGAAGTTCATCAGTACATTTTCAGAAGTGGTGTTACCTATTACAGGACTCTTGAAGAAACGCAGCAATCCCTTTCGATGGACCGACGAAGCCGAACGGGCATTCCGGAAGCTCAAGGAACTCTTTTGTTCCGCTCCCATACTACGCCAACCGGTAACTCAATCCAAAGAGTTCATTGTTGAGACGGATGCTTCCGCCGGGGCCTTAGGGGTGGTCCTCCTTCAAGAATGGAATGGGGAGGAACATCCTATAGCCTATTTGTCAGAGACCTTCTCTGCTAGCCAACGGAATTATTCGGTCATCGAAAAGGAACTATTGGCTATCAACACAGCTTGTGAAGAGTGGAGACACCTCCTCCAAGGGGGTGTTTGCCCTTTTCTCATCCGCACCGCCCGTACAAACCTTATGGTTCTGCAGAATATGGAGTGTGTCAACTCCAGGCTGGTCAGATGGGCACATTTTTTTTAGCCACTATGAGTTCTCTGTGACT
Source organism: Ambystoma mexicanum (assembly GCF_040938575.1). Taxonomy (NCBI): domain Eukaryota; kingdom Metazoa; phylum Chordata; class Amphibia; order Caudata; family Ambystomatidae; genus Ambystoma; species Ambystoma mexicanum. The sequence continues at coordinate 1,263,373,081 of NC_090934.1, read as the reverse complement.
TACATTCCCGGCAGCCAGAATGTGCTGGCGGATGCTCTGTCTTGCAGAGAGTCCTCTGACTGTCCCGCTGAACAACTTTCTAATCCCATGTTTCCCCGCAACAAGATCGTCTTCCTGGTGTCCTCTTTTCTGCAAGACCTGAAGACCGCGACAGCCACCACACAAACTCTACTTCCTAGGGGTTCTCACCAGATTGAACAAAGAGATGGTATTTTATTAGTTGACGTATTTTATACGTACCCACTTCTCTTCTGCAACAAAAAATAATGCTATGGTGCCATGACAGCAAGACAGCTGGGCATCAAGGGGTAAAGAACACACTTGAGTTAATTTCCCGCTCCTTTTATTGGCCCAAGATGAGGGGTGATGTCGATAGATTCTGTAAGGCTTGTGCAGTATGTGCCAGAAACAAGAACAGTACGCAGAGACCCTATGGTCTACTTCATCCAGCTCCGGTTTCCCCTAGGCCCTGGTCACAGATATCCACAGATTTCATTGTTCATCTCCCAGAAACCCAGGGGTGTATGTGTATAATCGTCACAGTAGACTCATACTCTATGCTGGCACATTTCTCCCGCTTGGCAGGGCTGCCCTCTGCTTCCAAGATGGCAGAAGAACAAGTTACTCTCTTACCTGGTAACGTTCTTTCGATGGGATGGTCCGACGACGTATTCCATATCTATGACAGTAATCACCACAGCTGTGCTGCTTCGGAAAATCTTTGGTGTCTGCGTCCTGTGTCGATGACGTCGATACGCTGTGCTCGTGGACCTCCTATGACGGCCGACGTCACTGGGTGTTATAAGTAGGACGCACGACGCCCGTAGCCTCAGTTGTAGTTTTTTCCCAGAACGTGTGCCACCAGTCTTCTGCCAGTCTGACACACAAAGCCTTGCGGAAATGTAAGTTGCAATCGCATAATAAATTCTGTAGCGGGGAAGGTAGGGAGGGAGCGATATGTAATACGTCGTCGGACCATCCCATCGAAAGAATGTTACCAGGTAAGAGATTAACTTGTTCTTTGAGGGGATTGGGTCCTCCGACGTATACTATATCTATGACAGACTCCCAAAGCAGTACCAATGCAAGGAGGTGGGAAAAGAATTTAGAAAACAGATATTTAGCATGCCCAATCAAATTGCGGAATAAAGGACCACCTTGCCAAAGGCCGGATCCTGCCCCCGGATGGAATCGAGGGAATAGTGACGTACAAAAGTATGCACCGAAGCCCAGGTGGCTGCATCACAGATGTTGCGAATAGGAACACCCCTCTGGAGGGCAGTAGAGGCAGCCATACCCCTGGTAGAATGGGCCCGTAAGCCGACCGGTGGGTCCTTACCCGCCAAGCTTCGTCACAGCCTGTCCCAAACGCTTGCCAGCGTAACCAATAAAGAGCTGATCGTCCATTCTGACCCGGGACATGCGTGAAATATAAAAGCTTAACGCTCTCCTAGGATCAAGCCTATGGAGCCTCTCCTCTTCCTTACCAGGATGTGGAGGAGGATAAAATGCTGGAAGAACAACCTTCTGGCCTAAATGAAATTCCGACACCACATTCGGAAGAAAAGAAGAAAAAACTCTAAGGACAACCCTGTCCTTATGAAACACAGTGAAGGGTGGCTTAACTGAAAGTGCCTATAACTCACTCACTATGCAAGCGGAAGTGACCGCAACTAAAAATACAGTTTTCAGAGTTAACAGTCTCAAAGGGCATGAATGCAAAGGCTCAAACGGATCAGAAACTTGAGAACAAGGTTCAAATCCCAACCGGGCACCTAGAAAGGTGACGGAGGGAACACATTAGTGAGCCCTTTCAGAAACTGAGAAATTAAAGGAATTTTAAAATAGGAACATTCTTCAGACGAGCGCTTAAATATGGACAGCACCGCCAGGTAACCTTAAATGGTACCCACTTGAAGGCCCCTGTGGGCCAAAGAAAGTAAAAAAGACAGACCCATGGGAATTTCACATGCAAAAGGATCCACATTCTTAACCCTGCACCAGTCGCAGAACTTTCTCCAACGGCAACGGTACAGGGACTTTGTTGCGGGCCTTCTGGCCGAAAGCAACACCTCCATCACGTCTTCAGGGAGGTCCCAATCCTTATACCTCAACCTTTCAGAAACCAAGCGTGAAGGTTGAGGGGCCTGACCTCTGGATGGAGAACCTGACCCCCCTCCTGTGAGAGCAGATCATCTCGGTAGGGAAGACGACGTGGAGGTTAGATGGACAAGTCGAGAAGGTCCGGGTACCACGTCCTCCGGGCCCACGCCGGAGCAATGAGGATCATCCGGGAACCGAACCTCTGTAACCTCCACAGTACTTGCGGGATGACAGGGACTGGAGGAAACGCGTACAGCAGTGGGAATGACCACTCCACCACGAACGCATCTCCTAAGGCTCCGTTTGGAGGAAATTCCCGGAGCAGAACCTCTCGCACTTCCGGTTGACACTGGAGGCGAAGAGATCCACTTGAAGGGTCCCCCCCAAAGGGCGAATATCTCCAGGAGAATCTCCTGAGCCAACTCCCACTCGTGAGCGATCGCGCTCTGCCTGCTTAGAGCGTCCGCCGTCTCATTTTTGTCTCCTGCCAGATGAACTGTCGAGATCGAAACTTCCTGCTGGATTGCCCAGAACCAGAGCTGCATCACCTCCCTGCACAGAGGAAGTGACCCTGCCCCCCCCTTTTTGTTGAGGTAGTGCATGGCCACCGTGTTGTCCGTCAGGATCAGGACATTCTTTCCTCGCACAGTCGGCAGAAAAGCCTTCAGGGCTAGCCTGACGGCCCTCAGCTCCAACAGATTGATATGGAGTCTGGACTCCGACGCAGACCTACGACCGCTGACTGTCAACTCATTGGCATGAGCGCCCCATCCCGTGAGGCATGCGTCCATCACGATAGTCACCTCAGCCAGGGCAGCCAAAATGGAGCCCCCCTCATCAGATTGCCTTCGTCGGCCCATCACAGAAGGTCCTGGGCGACCAAAGACGGCACCTGAACAGGGTCCGACATCGTGCCGGAGGACTGAGACCACTGGAGCTTGAGTGCCCATTGCAAAGATCTCATCTGCAACCTGGCCTCTGGCACCAGAAGAATGCAGGATGCAATGAGGCCGAGCAGTCTCAAGAACTGGAACGCTGGGAGAGTCTGGGCAAGTTGAAACTTGTGCACCATCTGCTGAATGTGATGAGCCCTCACCTGGGGAGGAAAAAACTGCCCTAGGGACGTGTCGAGCACTGCTCCGATGTACTGGAGCCTCTGAGTTGGTGTCAAATGGGACTTCTTTAAATTGAGGGAGAAGCCCAGCTTGTGGAGGGAGTGGCAGGTTACTGACAGATGATCCAGGACTAGCTCGGAAGAGCGCGCCCTGATCAACCAATCGTCCAGGTAGGGGTAGACGTGAACCCCCCCTTTCCAGAGGTGCGCTGCCACCACTACCATGAGCTTGGTGAAGACCCTCGGGGCGGAGGTCAATCCAAACGGCTAGACCCGAAACTGAAAGTGCGAGTCGCCAACCGCGAACCTCAGGTACTTCTTGTGCTTTGGATGGATCGGCACATGAAAATAAGCATCCTTGAGGTCGAGAGACACCAACCAGTCCTGAAGTTGAAGGGCCTGGAGGACTTGAGAGAGAGTAACCATCTTGAACTTGTCCTTCCGGAGGAGTTTGTTCAAACCGCGCAAGTCCATGATGGGTCTCAATCCCTCGTCTTTCTTGGAAATCAAAAAATAAGGGGAATACCATCCCTTGTTCCTCTCCGCTACAAGCACCAGTTCTATGGCGCCTTTCTCCAGCAGGGATTGAATTTCCTGCGCAGGGAGCGGATCCGGACTCTTCAAAGAGAGATTCCCCGGTGGATTGTCTTGAGGCCTCTGCCGGAAAGGAAGACAGTAGCCGTGGGTTATGATCTCCAGAACCCACACATCTGAAGTGATGGTGCGCCACTCTGCAAGATGCTGCGCCAGCCTTCCCCCAACCGGCGAACCATGGGACATGGCCTCATGACTGAGCTGAAGCGGCTGCGGCGTTGCCTGAGGGCAAAGAGGCAACAGCCCGAGCGGCCTTGGCACCTCGAGTACCTTGTTTTCCACCTCTGGCACTCCTACGGTGGGCCCTTTGACTGGCAGCTCCTCTCACTTTACCAAAGGATGAGTAATAACGAAAGGAACCTCCCCTCCATTGCTGTCCCCTAGGACGAAAAGGCGGAGGTTGTCGAACTGCAGCACCCAACGACTTCGCTGCAGCTTTCGAGGTTTGCAACCTCTCAAGGCTCTCATCAGCCTTGCTGCCAAAAAGATGTTCCCCGTCAAAGGGCATGTTGAGGAGCCGGGCCTGCACATCAGGAGCAACCCCCCCGACTTCCGCAACCACGCAAACCTGCGTGTCACGGTGCTCGCCGCCATGGACGGGCTGACGCAATCTGCCATGTCCAAACCCGACTGAACGGCCTCACACATGGCATCCTTGCCATCCTGAACCATGGCAAGGAAACCATCCCCTTCGGGAATATGTTCAGCCGCCAAGGAAACACAGTTCCACAGAGTGTGCCCTATCAGGAGAGATGGTAGTGTACGACGTCTGCTTTGCCGGGGCCGTAGCCGCATGCACCACCAAACTCTCCCGAGTAGGGTGCTTGGACAAGTAGCAGGGGTCACTACTGGCTGGGCGGTATTTTCGTGGCAAAGACTTGCTCACTGCCTGGAGACTCTCCGGAGCAGTCCAAGCCGCCGCCACCCTACTCTGCAGAGCCATATGAAACGGCAGTACCGGGTCAGTTGGTGGACCAATTTCGAGGATATCCGTAAGGTCATCCTGAACAAACTCTCCTGGGGGAGCAGACCATCCTAAGTACTCAGTGACCCGTAACATAAGGCGCCGGCACGAAGAATCGACATGAGAACCAGGCTCAGGCCTACAAAACTCCACCTCCAGAGAGGTGTGCAGCCCACTAGCATCATGCAGGGACTGCCTTAGGTCCTCAAACTGGCTATGGTCTGAGAGAATCTGGTCAGGCACCGTGGCAGGCACCATGCCATCATCAGAGCCCTCATCCACCTCTGGAATGAACTCCAGATGGCGGTAAGAAGGCACAGAACTGGAACCAAAGCCATGCTTGACCTTGCAGCAGAAAAACCTGGGGGTCATAAGGTAGCAGTGCGCTAGTGAATACCACTAATCAATATAAGTGTGTGGAGCAGCTGCGATGGAAACCTTTTTCTGGCGCCCCCTAGGAAGCACTAGGAAACGTAATACAGAAACAATGAGATAAAAGGTATATCCAATGCGCAGTTCCAGAAAATACGCAATCACATCAGAATATGGAACCAAAGGTCATCTGCCTGTATGCAGGGTTTATTGGTCATAAACAGCCGACGCGTGTTTCAACCAATCTGGTCGTTATCAAGGCGTGAATCCAGTAGTAAAATGAACAATTGCTCTAAATGATTAGAAAGTAGTAAAGCAGGATAAATACCAACAATTGGTAAAATATTAGAAAAAGTCAAATGGTAAGGAAATCTGAAATAGCATAGATGCTAATAGCAGTCAAAGGGTCCAATCCCCATAGTAACATTAATGTGTATACCTGAATAGTGACCTTGGCCAGAGCCTTTTCTAAGCGGTTCCCCCGAGCCACGGGGTACCCCCGTCGACACAGCCCCGAAAGGCGTTGAAGGAATCGGCGCCGAGAGAATCGGCGTCGACGACAGAAGCGGCGCTGACAGCATCGACGGCATCGACACAGGCCTCGAAGGCGGAGCCCCGAGCGTGTCCCTCGACATCCTGGGCGCCGACGGCATCGACGACTTCCTTGGAGGCGGAGCCTCGAGAGAGTCCGTCGACGACCTCGGCGCCATAGGCGTCGATGTCTTCCTCGAAGACTTCACAGGTTCACGCGGTCTCGAGCGCGTCGAGGACCGGGACCTGGACCGTGCATGCCGAGAACGATTCCCCTTGTCCGAGCGGGACCTTTCCCGCGAATCGTGACGACCACCCGAGCCCGAAGGCGTGCAAGCGGCGTCTCTCGGCTGAACACGACCGACCCCACTCGGAGGCACAGAAGGACCAGTGCCCTGCGATTCGAGAATCGCCAACCTTTTCTTCCTGAAGGAAGCCCATTCCTCCGGTGTCGCATGCTTGGTAGGGTAAGCGACCCGCCGACGGGCCGAGTCCTCGGATGAGGATGGGGAAGGCAACCGATGACGGCGCTTCCGGGAGTGCCTCGAAGAGGCAGAGGAGTGGCGAGACCGACTCCGGGACCGAGACCCACTGGACTTCTGACGACGACGTGGAGAGTCGCCCCACGAGTCGTCCGTCGAAAGCCCCGCAGACCTCGACTTCCGGGGCTTGGACACCTTACCTACCGATAACATCTTCTTGCGCTCCCGCAAGGCTTTCGACGTGAGCGACTGGCAGTCGACACAGTCATCCGTGTCATGGGCCTCCCCGAGGCACCAGAGGAAGGCGTCATGAGAGTCTGTGACCGAAATCTTGGACCCACAGTCCCCGCACTTCTTAAAGCCCGGACATGGTGTGGAAGACGAGGTAGACATCTTCACAAAGAAATATTTCACAAACAGGTTCGAAGAACCGAGAAAGCAACAGAAACTCCAAAGAGTCGAGGCGTGCCGAGATTCCCGAAGCGAACACGTTCGCGGAAAAAACAGAACTGAGGCTACGGGTGTCATGCGTCCTACTTATAACATCCAGTGATGTCGGCCGTCGGAGGAGGTCCTCGAGCGCGGCGTATCAACGCCATCGACGCAGGATGCAGACGCCGAAGATTTTCCGAAACAGCACAGCTGTGGTGATTACTGTCATAGATAAGGAATACGTCGAAGGACCCAATCCCCTCGAAAACGTTCATCCGGGACATTTTTCGCCTACACGGCCTACCCAAGACGATCATTTCCGATAGAGGTAGTCAGTGCACCTCACGTTTTTGGACAGCCCTCTGTAATTCCCTGGGGATAGATCGGGCACTTTCTTCAGGTTTCCATCCCGAAACTAATGGGCAAACTGAACGCCTGAACGCCACGCTAGAACAGTATCTTTGCTGTTATTCTAATCAGTTTCAAGACAATTGGGTGTCTCTCCTACCTACAGCCGAGTTCTCGTATTACAACTCAGTACACTCGGCCTTGGGTATTAGCCCTTTCTATTGTACTTATGGTTTGCATCCTCGAGCTTTACCCTTCCACACCCCCGTCCATACTAACATTCCCACGATAGGAGCCACCCTTGAAAACATTGCGGTTGCACACCAGATAGCTAGTAAAGCTCTAGCTGAGGCTCGCAACCGATATAAGGCCCAGACTGATCGCTTCCGTAGGACATGCCCCGAGTGGAAGGCTGGTTCTAGAACATGGCTGTCTACTGAGTACTTACCCCGGTGGGTACGTCCGTCCAAACTTTCTCCTAGGTTTGTGGGACCTTTTCAAATACTAGCCAAGATTAACCCAGTCGCCTATCGCCTGAAACTGCCCAAAGCTCTGTCACGCATCCATCCAGTACTTCACTCCTCTCTCCTGAAACCTGTAACCCCAGGCGCATCTCCCCTACCTGGTCAGGGGGCTCTTGGTCCTACACCTCTCTTGTCAGAGGAATATGAAGTCTCTCCGATTTGTGATTCGCGCTACCGCAAGGGGCGCTTAGATTATCTGATACACTGGAAAGGTTACCCATCTTCAGAAGACTCATGGGAGCCCAAGTCCTTTGTCCATGCCCCGAGTTTGGTTAGAAGGTTCCACCGACCTCACCCGGGAAAGCCCCGAGGTGCGGACTTTGGACGGGGGCATACTGTCACGCACTGGGCTTCCCGATGCCTGTGGAATAGCTGGCGGCTTGGAAGCCATTGAACGTTCCACGACGTTCGGAGGCCCAGCGCTCGTTTGCGGTCTAGTGGTTGCGACGCGGACCGCGGCTGCCGGAGGATTTAACTTCCTGTTTTTGCCGGTGGCCGTCGCGTTGCAACCGCGGATTCTCCGCGTCCTGGTGTCACGCTGTCTTTCCTACCCGGCATTGTGTGCTCCTCCTTGTCGCTCCGTGCCCAGTTCTTCCGAGCCGCTTCTGTACTCTCAGCCTCTCTCCTGTCCTGTTTCTGTGCTCGGACTCCTTTTCCTCCCGTTCTTCTCTCCTGCTCTTTCCCGTTCCTTCCTGTATACCCCCTGTTCTTCCTTCCCATTCATTACCTCTACTGGATCCCTCCAGGTTTCTATGTCCTACCAATGCTCCTGCAGAGTCCTGCCTACTACCTACCTGTCCAACCTTGCTGCCAGAACACAACACGTGCAGTCTGAAGTGCTCTGTAGTCCACCACCAGAGCTGCAATTAGCACAATCTTTAGATTCCGGCAGTCCACTTCAGAACAGGATCCACTACCAATCTAGGATCACTAAGGTTTTTTTTTCAGGCTTTGGGCTTTTTTCCCCTCCTGCGGGCTGGTCCCGAGAGAGCAGCCAGTGGTTTGCTGTGGTCTATCAGCTACCACGGTGGCTACTTCTTGGAGCAGGCCTTATCTCTACAAAAAAAAGGATCCATCGGAAGGAAGAAGGGAAAGAAGAATCAATAAACACCTCAAGGCTCAAGTGAGGAGGAGGGGATAGAACTGTACTTGGAGGGCGTGGAGAGATCATTTGACAAAATTACACAGACCCTGGCCCATCAGAAACGGGATGCTCCAGTTAAGCCCCTCCACTGCTTGTCCAAAGAACAGTATTACACTTTCCGGAAGACACTTAAGTCGAAGCCTTAAATAGTCTTCAAGCTGGGGTTGGCCTCAAAGGGGGTAAAGCCAGAAGGGATAATCCCACAAAGACCAAACTAGAGACAGCAAGAACATGAACGTAGTGAGACCAGGAATCTATGGCCAAGGTACCTGCCAGCAACATGAAGGCACATGAGACCTGACACCCTCCTCTAACCCATAACCACCCTCCCACACATTAATTCTCATCGGAAGGTATCAGCCCCACGGAGGCAGACATCTTTACATGGAAAACTGTCATCTTCTTACTAGTTATAACATACCTATTATGCCCAAGCCCCATAAAAGCTCACACATATTTATATATACAATATATATATAATTTATATCAATGTTTTTTTATAATGCGCTTAATACCTGAATTCGGTTTCGAAGCGTGGATCTGGAATTCGAACATCTGTTGCTCTGTGTGGTCTTGCTTCCAAGACCAGCAAGTTACACCTGTGCTGCCCCAACACATTCAACGCTGATACTCCACACAGCCATAGTGGTCCCTACTACTTGGGGAACACAGCTGTCACCGGTAATTCTGAGCATTATAATGTACTGGATTCTAAGTGCCATTTGGTCCCAATGACCCATAACGTCACCCTCGTCCTGAAATTCCCAAATGCCATATTGGTTAAGACACCCCTGAGCACCTTCCATGTCCTGACACCCCTGAAAACCCTGCTGGCCCCTATGCCCAACAGGACTGAGCCACACTATGCACCAGGTGCAGCCGGCCAAAATCCTTTTCCTAAAATGTTCTGAATTTAATCTCCGTTTTCTGTCTCGCATACTCTGGTTAATCTTGGATGTCAATTAATGTCCAGTCAATGTTGTTGTCCAATCTATCATCAAATGGGCCCAAGAGTGAGCACATTTCACACCCAATTTGTTTTGTTGTGTTAAAGGATTATTATACCGCACACTATCACCACTTCGTGGTCCCCTGGCGCTCTGGTGAAACTTTAAAGCAAGAGGGTAAGTAAGATGTGGGGTGTAAATTAGTAGGACTGAGCGGGAAAAAGAACAAGATGGATGTGATGTGCGGTTGACAGCTTCAGTTCTGTATACACCCTTCGCTAAGCGTGGGTGTGAATTTTCGGTCAGTAGCTGTCATGTGCTGTTGTGCGAGGCCAGCTGTGGTTTGTTTCCTTGTTGCAGGTAGCTCAAAAACCCCACTATCCTTTCCACCAATTCAGATTTGAGTTCGTATTGCTGTGTACATTTCCCATCTCATAGTAAAGTCCCGCTTGTTGCATACCCAAATCCAGGGACTTTGCCACACAAATTACTCTAGTAAGATTTCAAAGGACATGAGTTGCTTTCATCAGACCAGACGAACTGCATATGGTGTCACCAAACAGATGGGTTTTCAGCAAGAACTCCTTTCCACATTGGCCAACACCCAGCATTCAGAAAAAGATGGTGCTTGGATGCCAAGAAATTTTAGGATCCTGTAAAATCAAAGATGACAGTTAACCTTGACCTCTTGTGCTAGCACAGCTCCGAACAATGCTGTTGGGTCACTGGGTATAATGTAGCAAAAGAAAGTAATCCACAAAATACAAGCTTGCGCTCCCATAGTGCATTGTCCGTCCCTCGGTGACACACTGGAAGGGAATTGCTGATGGTTCATGTTCTGTCGCTTGCTTCATCGACTCCCACAAACTTAATCTGAACAACGTCTGGCCTTTGAAAGATAAGTGGATTCTGGCTCCATCACCCTCAGAGATTGAAAGCATTCCTGTTCTCTTGCAATAGTGAATAAAGTCGGAATGATTTCTGATTATTGGAGGCTACACCTGATAGGAACTGCACTTGCTTCTTCATAATCATCTTGATTATCTGATTTGGTTTATTTACTATATACTTGTTTGCAGGGAAACCAGATACTTCAAAGAACTGCCACAAAACGATCAAAACCATGAAATAAATACATACCTACCCGACATAAAAAGGAAACATGTTGCAGGCTCCAAAGAAAGACAAACCAGGGAATTCTGCTTGAAAGAGTGGACCTATTCATCATCATCGATAACTTTATTCGGCCAAAAAGGCCATCAAAGTGCATCCTGACATATACATTGGCTAAACATACAAAATCAGATTTCAACAAAATAGCAAAACAAAAACAAAGGAAAAAACAAATATAAATGACCAACCCAAATCAGGATTACACGGAATCAAAAGATTCACTGTAATTTACATTTAACCCCCTTCCTCATTAGCCCAACGGGATTAGGTTTGGGCCAGTAAGAGGGATTTTAACTGAGGGATAACCCCAGCGGCCAGCAACAGTTTGTAGAGGACGGGAACTTGACGAGATCCCACCCTGTGTCACCCCATCAACCCGCCCAGTTCTTTCCAAAATCCCTTTGGCCACTCTGCGATCACAGAGGACCAAGTTCACCATGTCGTGGGAGTTCGAGCCCTTGTCACAGATTCTAGAGCATCCAACCATAGATTCTCTGGTAACAAACGTACAACCTCTCAACGACCGCAACCAATGCAGGCACTTATTCAGTAAAGCGTCTCTGGGTTCAGGCTTGGACTCTGAGTTTTGGTACCCTGTGCAAAAAGATTGTGACTGCGGCGGGCCCCACCCCTCCGCCCCCTCTTAGAGTGTGACCCTGATATGTTCCCTTTATAATACCACATGTGTTGTCCTGAGGTAATTGAACCTTAGCCTACTAGAGGACGTCGTGATTCTTGCTTCACAATTGAGGAAAAGAATGGCTTGTCAGGAAGTGCAGTAATACAGTTCCGGGGCTTCTTTCTATGAACCACAGTAGCTGGTGTAGAGGACAGTCTGTTGTGAGCCCTACGGTGAGGTGGGGCATACACATTTGAGGGGGAGTTCATGGAGTCCTGATCCTTTGGGTGCCCCGGGAGAGGGTTTAGCGGACCTTTGGCCATTTGGGGAAAAGTGACAGCATCATCCTGTACCCTTTTGGCTCCTTCCCCCTGACTATTTGCTAAGGCCAGGAGTAGGTTCTTAATAGCTGTCAGTTTGGCCAGTGCCTCAATGAGCACCAAGTTGCACTTACACCTTCCCAAGGAGCAGATATCAGTTTGCCGGACAGAGCTGGGCTCTGCTGCCCGGCATGTGGGATGATGAGCTCTGAGTGGAGACAGACAGCGAAAGAAGTTTCCCCCAGGGCTGATAGAGGGGAATTGCTCCCTCCAAACACAACTTGAAGAGCTCAGGGCCCTCAAAAACGTGAGAGCAGAATTAGCAACACCAGACGCGACAAACTCTATATAAATCCACGGCAGACAGAGTCCAGCGGCGAATTCAAAATGGGAACAGCCAAAGATCACCCACGGGCTTGGGGAGGGGGAGGTGAGAGGTATGGTTTGTGGGTCGACAGGAAGGATTAGGGGTGGGGGGAGTCCAGCATTACCCCTTTTCTTGACACCGTCAGGAACAGTGGGTGTATTTACAGTACAGGCTATTTTTAACTCCTTCAGTAGTCCGGGTTGGCGGCATAGCCTCTTCATGGACAGTACCTTACGCTGAGATTTTGGGACAGTGGGGTCTTGTGCATCCACAATAACAGGGCAAAATAGGAATGGAGGCAGGGGAGAGTCAAGGGGAGACTCCATGTTAGCAACAGTCAGTTCCACATCCAGATGTGACAAGGAGAAAGAAAGAGGATCAGTGCAGCAGTAAAAATCAAGTCAGGCTTTGGGGGCCCACCTCTATACGTGCCAGGTCTCTCACCTCTGACTTCAGTACTTGTCCACAAGACGCCTCTCCCTTCTGCGCCGAACACCTGCAGCGTCAAACACAGCGCCCTTGCCCTGCCGCGGGCTCCACCGCTGCGGGGTCGGGGCTTTGAAACCAAGGGGACGGTGCCTTTCACCACCGACAGCAAAGACAGACTCAGGAAGGGTCCCAGGAAGCAGGCAAACACTGCGCCCTTGCCCTGCTGCGGGCTTCACCGATGCAGGGTCGGTGCTCTGAATCCAAGGGGGCAGGGCCTCCCAACACCGACAGCAAAGACAGACCCAGGAAGGGTCCCAGGAAGCAGGCAAACACTGCGTGCCCTTGCCCTGCCGCGGGCTTCACCGCTGCAGGGTCAGGGCTTTGAAACCAAGGGGGCGGGGCCTCCCATCGCCGACAGCAAAGACAGACCCAGGAAGGGTGCCAGGAAGCAGGCAAACACTGCGCCCTTGCCCCGCCGCGGGCTTCACCGATGCGGGGTCGGGGCCGGTGCTTTGAATCCAGGGGGGCGGGGCCTCCCATCACCGACAGCAAAGACAGACCCAGGAAGGGTCCCAGGAAGCAGGCAAACACTGCACCCTTGCCCCACCGTGGGCTTCCATTCTATTAATACACTGCTTGTGGGGAAGGGCACACATGTGTTATTTCATTGCCTGGCTTCAGGGATGAACTCACTGCCGTTTTGAATAACTATGGTCAATATTGTTTTGAGCTCTAGATCCAAAACTCTGGGCAGAATTAAACGCATTTGCTCCACTGACAGATATTTCATTCTCCTCTACTCACCATGATGGGCTGTCTCTCCTAGAAGGGTATATCAGCATTCTGTGGAGCATCTTTGGTTGGTGGGTCAACAGATCCCATTCTTATTGCATGTCTTGATATATGATCTCAATCGCCTTGTGTTCGGCAAGGACAGAAGAACATCTGCTCACTGCCAGCTCAGGTACCAAACTAATGCACACAGAAACATAACCCAGTAATTGGAAATCAGAAATTAAAAATATGATTAGTAATGGTAATATGTGCATTACTTAACCTTCTTACCCGATTAGAAGCAGCATTAAGTCCCACTTCAAGGGAATCAGCAGCTCGGAAAGTAGGGAGGGAATTATCTTTAATGGATAGGCTAAAAAAAACTATTTTTGTCTGAAGAAAGAAAAGTGGAAAAAAGTAAAACCATAGTGACTAACTATGTCTCGTTGCATGTCATTAGTAGAGTATTCCGAGAGATCAGGATAGGGAAGAAGTTGGGACACCAAATAAGTTATATTGTGAGTGAATTATCTCGCACCTTGAAACACTTGTGTATAGGCGCGTTACAAATGCCTTATCATATCATTATCATAAGAGAAAGGAGGGGAAAAAGTATATCAAGCAAGAGCAAGACCAATTCTTAAAGGTGAACACAGAATCATACAAAGGCAGCTGGAGAAACCACATTGTTGTGGGGGAGGAGTATGGGCAAAGTCCAAAGATACACTAAGTGAACCTAGACTGACAAAAAATAGCTGACCAAACCCAAAGACCAACTTGGAGTGGAGCCAATTGTTGTACCAATGAAGTCGCCTTTGAACCATAAATTCCTGATCCTAACAACTGTACATTAGATATTTAATGCCCATTTGTCCCATAGCTTCCAATGTCTTTTTGAGTCCTTTATTGTAAGTTTGGGTTGCTTTCTTTCTTTCCCTGGTTGCACTAGTTTTGTTCATGTCAGCAAAACAATGCAAAGTGGGTCACGATTATCAGCACTGATTGGCTCAAGATTCCTGTTGTCAAGAAATTCTGCGCCACAAAGGTACCTTTTCTACTCCTAAGATGACCGCGCACGAGAACAACAGCTCTTGAATGACTTCAGAGTGTAACGCAAATTGCTGCAGGTCCAACTGTCTAGGTATCCAGTACGATTCAAAGCATTCCACATTGAGTTCCTGCATTCGTGCTTACTATACCGTATAGCCAGTTAGCATTTTAGATGCATGCTTGCCATACTGGATACTCACTCTTGCTACAAAAGGTCTTCTTGCTGCCACTCCTATAACCAAGGAGTCTAGGCTCATTGTGATTCCTGCTGTACCTAATGCCAACAAATCTTGCTATTCCTGGCCGCCACCACTGCTGCTCCTTTGATCGACTAAGAGGTTCCCCTTGTCATACTCTGAAAGATCGGTTTCTTACAGCATATCACCCCAAAGCCTCATACCCTTCCCCATTTATGTGGGTGCAGGTGTGTGAAATTATTGCAGGAGGTAAGGAGTGTGTATGTTGGCAACTAGTTCCCAAAAAGCATGTCTCGTGGGTGTACACTTTCCAAGGTAATGCAATCTTCCTGTATATATGTAGAGTGTAAGATTAACTAACCACAAACTCAGGTTCCCTCGCACCATGACAGAGTATAGGTGGAATAGGGGTACTTGTAGCTCCCTCCTGACGTGGCCTGAACAAGCCCCCTGTGTCTACCTTCGAGCTTCCAAGGTCTCTATCCCAATTCAGATCTTTCTGGTATGGCCTTACACAAGCTCCTGGATGACCCCAGCCTCCTGTAGATTGGTCAACCCTCAGCACCTCCTTGCCTGCCCTCACCTAGCTTCCTGGACCGCACCCTTCTGGGGCTTTATCTATCCCAGTTCTTCCTTTCATGGCTTCAGCCAGCCTTCTAGACCTCTTTTCCAGTCTTCTGGGTCTTGCTCAATCGCTTGCTCTCTTCTAGTTTGCTATTTTGTTTCAATATGACGGAAGACAGTGGGATTCTCAATTAGCCCCTACATGGCCACAGAATACTCACATTGTCCGACTGCTGTCCCACACCTCATCACTTTGTTTTCTGAACTGCCCCATGGCACTTGCAAAGCCGCCAGAACTGTCCAACATAACATTCTATCGAGCCCTGCAATGGACTCCTGTTACTCCTATTGCCCCTATAATGTCCCCTCTCAACATCCTCTTGCCCAACTAATTGCACTTTAGCACTTACACTGTTAGAACTGCACTGCACCAAGTCCCACTAACAAAAGTGCCCATTGCAGCCACGCTGCCCACAAATCTCACTAATATCATTAACCATTTCCCCTGAATTTCTCCATGACACTCACATTGCTCTCAGAAAACCTATTATGTGACCACAGACCCATATTCCTACCAGCCAACACATTTCATACCAAAGTTATTTTGGTGACAAATAGATAAACTTCACAATCGACGGAAGAACATCACCATCAAGTTGCAGACTGACTGTGGCATGTGCAGAGAAGTATGCATGAGCACCACCTCATTTTAATCAATGGTAAAGGCAAGCAGTTAGGTAATGTGCGCCTGGTACTAATACATTCAATACATATAAGGCAATGAGTGTTCCCCTTCACAGAAGTAAGGAAAAAGTACCATGGAGAAAAACACGCATTTGAGGAGTGCAAATATGAGGAATCACACTGTACCTTTGTTGGTAGCCCCCATGGATCTCGCTTCCAACCCCTGGCACAGAAAGTCAAAGAAGCTTCGGGCCAAGTCACGGGGGAAAAGTATGACAGAAGAAACGCCACCATCTAACGCTGAGCTGTAGGGTTGAACAAAACAGAGCAGTGGTAAATAGTCATTTGATGGCAATAGTAGACAAAGAGAATAACCAGGTTACTCACCGTGGTGACCACCTTACTCCTAGTCCATAGTCTCCTTTCCTCCATACTTATGGACATCTCTCCGTCCTGTGGGACGGGACCGGAGCACTTTGTAAAAAAAAAATGTTTTCAAAAATTTGCCCTTCCTCTCTTTCATCGCCCATCAGTCCTTTTCTATCACCAGGTCTATCACCAGGTCAGAGACCTATTAGCAATAACAGAGGAACTTTACTAGAGGGGACGGCGGGCGTATGGAGGAAAGGGGACTATAGACTAAGAGTAAGGTGGTCACTACGGTGAGTAACCTGGTTATACTCCTACGTCCCGTCCCCTTTCCTCCATACTTATGGGAGATTCCAAAGCACTCCTAACTGGAACTACAGGTGGATGGAAATACTCCTTATTGAAAAAGGTTCTTCAGCACAGCCTGACCAAACTGAGCACCAGCTCTCAAGCTCATGTCAAGACAATAATGCTTACAAAAAGCGGATGGGGAGGCCCAAGTAGCTGCCCTAGCGATGGACTCCCAGGGGACATACTTCTGAAAAGCAACCGCAGCTGCCTTGCCCCACACCAGGTGTGCATGAATATCCTTAGGAGGTTTCAGCCCTTGGACGGTGAAAGACTCCGTAATGCAGGCTGCGATCCACGGAGAAAAGGTCGTCTTAGACGCCTGCTTACCGTGAGGGTTACCGAAAGTCACAAAAAGTTGAGAACTCCTAAGCTCGGAAGTCCTGTCAAGGTAGACAGTGCAGAACCCTTTCTGCCTCTGAGGTAGGGTTCGGAAAAAAGACCGGCAGGGAGATTGACTGATTCAGATGGAATTCAGTTACCACCTTCGGTAGAAAGGCAGGGTTTGTCCGTAGGACCACCTTGTCCTTGTGAAAGACCAAGAATGGATGCTCCACTGACAAGGCATGGACCTCACTCACTCGCCTCGCGGACGTAACGGCAGACACTTTCCAGGATAGGTACTTGAGGTCCACCGTGGCCATTGGTTCAAAAGGCTTATGGCACAGCTCCGTCAGGACTACATTTAGGTCCCACGGCGGATGCGGACTACGAACTAGAGGGTAGAGGCGTGTCAAGCCTGCAAAATGCCTCTTAACCACTGGGTTACTCATAGAGTAGGAACATTGGTCTGTAGAAAGATAAGCGGAGACCGCTGAAAGGTAAGTTCTGCATGACAGAACGTGAACACCAGACTCTGCTAGAGAGGACACAAAGGACAGCGCAGTGTCATTCGTAGCCACCCTTGGGTCCAACTGCTTTTCCAAACACCAGTGCAGAACCTGAGCCATTTACTCCTGTATTGGGATCTGATCGAGGGTTTCCTGGCTGCCTGGATAATACGCATGATATCCGTAGACAAGTTAAGATGCTCTAAAGACCTGAACTCAGGCACCATGCCGCCAAGCTGAGCGATTGTGGGGAGGGGTGCCACATCTGCTGTTCCCCTTGATGAAGAATATCGGGGGTCACTGGTAACCTGATCAGCGGATACACCGACAGGTGTTGAAGTTCTGAGAACCAAAACCTGGCCGGCCACCAGGGGGCTATGAGTAGAAGGGAGCAGTTCACCAAATTCTTCAGCTTCCAAATTGCTCGATGGACTAGAGGCAGCGGCGGGAAGGCATAAGCTCTCATGTTGTGCCATGGAATCTTGAGAGCATCCCCCAGAGAGGAGGCTCCCAGCCCCCCCTCTGAAGGTATACCGAGGAAGCTTCTTGTTCACTGGCGTAGCGAAGAGATACACCTCCGGTGTGCCCCAACGCAAGGAGATCCATGAGAGGACCTCCACCTTCAACTCCCACTCGTAGCTGACCACTGTCCGCCGGATGAGGGCATCCGCTGTGACATTCAGCTGGCCCGGGATGTGCACTGCAAGCAGCCAGACCCCATGAAGCACGGCCCACTCCCAAATCTGGATGGAGAGGTCCACGAGGGGGAGAGACTTCATTCCCCCTTGCGTGTTGATGTAATACATCGACACCACATTGTCCGTGCGTATGCAGACCACCTTGTTGGCAATGATCGGTCTGAACGCCCTGAGCGCTAGGAAGATCACCAGAATCTCCAGATGATTTATGTGAAGAAGCTTGTCCTGAGGTGACCAGAGGTCCAAAACGTGTAGAAGATCTAACGTGGCATCCCAGCCCAGGAGGGAGGAGTCCGTTGTGATCGTCAACATCAGAGCTGGGTCCTGAAACCCAGCACCCACCGACAGGTTGCTGAGAGATGAACACCATTCCAGGTCCACTCTCATGGAAGCCGGAATCATTATCAGCTTGGAATCCGGGTCCACAGCCTGACGCCAAGAACTCCGAAGAGCCATCTGGGTCCGTCTCATCTTGAGACGAGCAAGAGGAAGAGCCAGCACACACGAGGCCATGAGGACCAGAAGCCTCTGGAACCACCAGGCCGACATGCTCGCCGACTGAGCAAACATCTGACACGTGGCTAACAGATCCGCCATTCTGTCCCCGGTCAGGTACACTCTGCAGTCGATCGTGTTCCAGCGAAAACCCAGGAAAATCAGGTCCTGCGAGACCGTCATGGAAGATTTCCGCCAGTTCACCGACAGCCCAAGATGGAACAGGAGCTGAAGGAGAGACTGGAGATTGCCCGCTGCTGCCAGCGGACAAGGGCTGCTTAAGAGCCAGTCGTCCAAATATGGATACACATGGATACCCCGGAGACGAAGATAGGCCGCAATCACCAACATCATCTTCATGAAGACACGCGGCGCCGAGCTGAGGCCAAAAGGAAGCACTCGAAACTGGAAGTGCTACTCTCCCAAACAGAAGCAGAGATATCTCCTGTGTGGGTTCCAAATTAGGCTATGCATGTACGCAACCTGAAGATCCACGACGCTGAGCCAATCGCCCATCTGCAAGGAGGACCGTATCTGGCTGTGCGTGATCTTGAATTTCTCTTGGGGTAGGAAAAGATTGAACTGGGAAAGGTCTAGGATGGTGCGCAGGCCAGCCTGGTTGGGTTTGGGCACCGTAAACAGCCGGGAGTAGAAGCCCTCCCCTCGCTCCCCAAGGGGAACGGGTTCCACAGCTATGAGGTCCAGAAGTTTCTGAACTTTGGCTTTGAGGGAGGGCGCGCCAGACCGCTGAAAAGGAGGGTTGAGGGGTGGGGTAGAGGCGAAGCGGAAGCCCGCTCGAGCGACTGACAAGACCCATCTGTCTTCTGTGATGGTCTGCCACGCCTCCCAATGAGACGTAATGCGTCCTCCCACCGGGGTCTTGTGCGAGCGCAGGAAACCCTCATTTAGTAGGTTTATCGGTGGCGGTGCCACCTGAACCTAAGGAGGAGGCTGAGGAGCGGGAGAAAAAACACGTCCGTTGTTGCCTACGGTGGTTGTTCCCTGCAGGGATATCCACTCTGCGAGATTTGCAGTCGAGGAAGCCCCTAAAGCCAGAGGAAGGTCGTCTTTGCGAAAACGGTCTCTGGGTTTTGAAAGGAGCCTTAACCAGGACAGACAAGGACTTAGCTGTCTGAGTGCTATCCTTCGTCTTGGTGAGCTCTACATCTGTTGTAGAATGAAAGAGCTCCTTCCCATCGAACGGAAGGTCCAACACCTTGTCCTGCGCTTATTTTGAGAATTTAGTTGCATGCAGCCACGCCTGCCGTGAGGTATCAACCCCCAGCATAAGGCCCCGAGCCAAGGTGTCTATGTGATGAGCCGCAGCCTCCAGGAGATCCTGGGCCAAGACCCTGGCGTTGGATAGGCCTCCTTTAAAGTCTTCCAGCTTCTCGACTGGGATAAACTCCTCAAACTCCGACAGACCTTTCCACATCCACATGTTAGATCCCGCTAATATCAATTCAGCGTTGGCCTGCCTGAGCTGCAAGGCCGAGTTGGCGAAGATTTTGCTCCCGAGGAAGTCGAGATGCTTGTCCTCCTTTCCCAGAACCTGAGTAGCCGTCGTGGAAGAGGATGCTGCAGGCCTGGACTGCAAAGGGGCCGCAGCCACTACTGTGGAGGATGGGGCGGACAAGACGACAGGGCCACCTCTTCCGAAGAATGCAGCCTGTATCTCGCGTCAATTTTCTTATTGATAAAAAGTCCAGAGTGTGGCTTTTCCCAGACTCTGCGGACCTCGGCCAGAACGAGCTTCTGCAAGAACAGGCCGGTACGCTCCAAGGGAGACAGGGTGAACGCCCCAGAAAGCACGCCCTCCTGCGGAGCGGGTGCCTCAGGCTCTGGAACATCTAAGAAGTTCATCATGTCCAATACCCGGTCATGAAAAGCTCTGATAGAGCGGGGAAGGTCCTCGCTGTCCGGATCGCCTTGCGCGTCATCCGACAGATCAGGATCCTGCTGAACCGTGTCAGGCGCTGCCTTGTCCACAGGGGGCAAAGGCGGAAGAGTCGGGGAAGGCACCGTAGGCAAGGGAGGCGCCGGCGGAACCACCGGAGGAACAGGTGGAGCCGGAGACGCGGACGGACATATCTCCCTAAAAAGCCCTTTGAAATACTCCCTCATGGGTTCGGTACGCATAAGCGTTTGAAATTTACCAAAAAAAGCGTCCTCCGGAGACTGTTTCGGAAACTGAGGAGGCCTCTCATGAGGTGGACAAATCCAGGGACGTAACGGGGAAGGGTGCCACATTGGCCCCTCCACCGACGTATCCACATAAATCAACAGTGCCGACCCTGCAGGCAACGAAACATTGTGCGGAAGAGGCATCCGAGCGTTCCAGTAATAAACTGGTCGATAAGGATGCGCACAAGGGACTATGTTCACCAAAGGGACCAAGCCCTACACCTGAGGCCGATGGCGTAGTTGTAGGGGTAGCACCCAAAATGGCTGGTGCGGTCGTGGCGGGAACGGGCGCCATTTTGTCCTCATCTGAGGGGAACTGTGGCACGTGAGGAAGTGAAGCAGGGGTCCCCGTCGATGGATTAGGAGTCTTAACTTTAGCCTTAACATAAGGGACCTTGGCAGAGCCGGTACTGTGAGGCCTGGAATATTTTTGTGACATACCAACCGCCAAATTAGCCTTCGAAGGAAGGACCTCGGCACTGCCGGTAAAAGAAGAACTTTGCTTCTTTGCCCCCTCAATAGGTCTGGTGTCGCCGCAAGAGCGGGAACGGTGAGAAAAAGCTTTCACCGACAAGGCCTTGTCAGGCCTCTCAGAACTGTTGGTAGCTTTAGCCTCTGGACGAGGGACCTCGGACCCAGGCCTGGTAACAGCCTTATCTGCGCAGGCCTTGAACATCCGTTCCGTAACAGCAAGCCCTCCCAAGGCCTCAGGGCGCACGCCAGTCTTATTTTTGAGGGAAACCGACAGAGGCGCCTCAGAGCGAGCTCCGGTACCCCACGACTCAGTAGAACTGGGTCTACAAACAGCCTCGACAGGAGGGGCCTCGGAGCGTGCTCCGGTATCCACAGGCCCCTCACAGAGACCCTCGGAGAAAACTCTGGTACAATTATTAGGCCCAACTGGCACCTCAGGGCGAACCCCGGTGGCAGGGCGATCAACGCCCCTCCCGGCCCAAGAGGAACCCGGAAAGGTATCCCCCTGGCCAGGGTGCTCTGAAAAGTAAAGAATTTACCGGGCGTTTTTTCTTCTCGTCGATGAACGCCCGAAAATGTGAAGGAGGAGTTTGTCGGAACACCACCTCCCACCGCTCCAACCGACGTTGAAGTGCCCGGACCGAAAGGGAGTCGCAGTAAAAACAGGAGTCCCAACAGTGATCCGGACCCAAGCACTCTAAACAAAGAGGATGGGGATCCGCCCTCGCGAAACGACGGTGACACGCTGAACAATCTGGAAAGTCTAGTTTGAACGAAGACTAGTACACGATCGCTAGCGAGAGCCAGAGAGGAAAAAGGGAAGAAAATCTTCCGAGGATGCAAGTGCATCCAGTCCCGAACGAGCGGAGAAAAGGACTGATGGGCGATAAGCGGGCGGAGCTAAGGTGGGTGGAGTTTACGGCCACGTGCAGGGCCTCGCGCAGAGAGAGAGGAAGGAACATGTTTTGAAAAAAAATGTTTTGGATGCTTTTTACAAAGTGCTCCAGTCCCGTCCCACAGGACGGAGAGATGTCCATAAGTATGGAGGAAAGGGGACGTAGGAGTAATACCAATAAGTATTTGAAAAAAGCTGGGGCAAGCCTTGAACCCAACAGCTCGAGATGAGGGGTCACAATGTGAGTCCTGTAGCGGGAGGGATGAAGTCCAAAGGAATCAAGGGGCCGGACAGTGTAAGAATAGTCCCAAGAATATTCTGCAGTGACGATGAGAACGACAGAAGGTCACAACCTGATGGATATGGAAAGCCAACAAACAGTCTACAAACCACTCTGAAAAGAGATGCAACAAGTTGACGAAGGGCAAAGGCAGACAGAAACGAGAGAGATGGCAGCAGTACCCAGAGAGATAGACAATGTACTTTGAAGAACAGAAAACTACCATGTAAGATGGTAGCTGAGAGTTTGTCTGACGTTTGTAGACAGGGAGTAGTCCAACATGAGAGTATCAACAGAACCAGGCAGAGTGAGGAAGTCCAGCAATCAGCGATTTATCTAAATGAATGCCCAAAACTCATACCAGAATTTTGAGATCCAACACTAACACCCAGTTGCTGATCCCTAGATTCAATATCTCGAGAACTGGCGCTTCCAATTTTGTTGTCGTAGCCCCCAGCATTTGGAATTCCCTCCCTTCTAATATCAGTAATGAAACCTCACACTCCCAATTTAAGATGCTCTTAAAAACCTGGTTATTTAACAAATTCTG
This sequence comes from Ambystoma mexicanum, assembly GCF_040938575.1. Lineage (NCBI taxonomy): Eukaryota > Metazoa > Chordata > Amphibia > Caudata > Ambystomatidae > Ambystoma > Ambystoma mexicanum. Next base: position 1,263,350,226 of record NC_090934.1, on the reverse strand, counting down.
AGACCACTGCCTTGACCTTGAAACTCACTTTTAGGGTTCCTGAGTTTTTACCAATGTATAAATTGTCCTCTCATACCATTTTCTGTTATGTATTCATGCTCTGCTCTTTTCTGTAGGTCATCACTGTATGAACCATGTATTTCTCTCCTATGTAACCAGCAAGATACACAACCCTCCTGTAACTTGTGCCGTGATACCTCCGGGTTTGGGCATAGAAACAAATACAACAAATGAATAAATAAAATAAATCAGGCAGAAGTCAGCATTGTGAGAGTGTCCATAGTTTTAGGAGTTTAAAGTAAGACAGCCCAAACGTAAGGCAGGCGTCAGCAACATGAATGGGTCAACAGCACTAGCAAGAGTAGAACGAGACAGGGCAGACATCAGGCAAGAGCTGGCAGCATATGTTCATTAGACGGAACAAAGATCTACAGCCAGCACCAACAGGGAGTAATTTTCATGGAGTACTTCAGCATCACACTTACCAGCGTACCTAGCCTGTTGCCGAATGTGCTCCCCAAGCACCACAAGACTGGCGGAGAAGTGTAAGAACAAGGTCAAGAGAAAGCATGTGGCAGAAGCAGGGAGGTGATGGAGGAGATCAAGTGCCAGGGGGAAAAAGAGAAAAAGCAAGATGGTCAGGACCTCCAAAAACAATATCAACAAACCGTACGCCGAGTAGCCCTTCATGGAAACTAATATGGAGTTTGCTGCGAAAGAAAACACGGCTGCCATATACACTGGGTAAGGCAATGTAGTGCCAGAGTCATTGATGAAAGAAACAGTTAAAGATGAAACGGTCAGAAATGTGATATATGCTGGAATGCATGAAAATACCATAGAGAGGTACATGAATATGCTGCTCTTTAAATATCAGCAAAAGTAGTCAAGCAGAGTGGAGGGCAACAAGAGTAAGAATCGTTAAGTATATGAGGAGAGATAACCGACTGCATAGACAAAACCGGACAAAGAAGGTTTGGGTTGGGGGACCCTCGAGGATTAAGGCCCACCTTTGCAACAGTAAGTTGCCTTCTTCCAAATTTAGCAGGAAATGCCACGCGGTTCGGAATAGAAGAGGTTTGGAATACTGTAGGCTATGAAATGGCTTGTAACTTGGTGCATACTAAGGGGTCATTATGGGTTTCATGGTAATGAGAACACTAGACAACATTTGAAATAATGCCTGTTTTTACCTGCCATCCCACTATAAAGTGGTATTACAATGAGAAATGTACCAAATGCGGTATAGATTATGGGTTGGTATATCATCCAAAAATAAAACCACAAATGTGTCTTTAGCAAAAGGCGTGTAAGCTTGAATCTGACAGGAGCAACCAGAGGAGATTCAATTTGCAGTTCTGAGCTATCAAAGTTTGCTTATTAATTCACTTATTCAGTCATCACATCTCTTGTGAGTATGAGGCCCAAATAATCCTATTAATTCAGGTCTACAAATAACAATCAATCCACAGTAATGTTCTTTCAACACCATAGCCTACATGTTTAAAATCATTTACACAATTGGACGGTCATGACACATTTGCCAGTGGAATCACGGTATCTAGTCTTCCTGTAAATGTAGGTGTGACCTGCAGAATCAGGCATGGTTTACTGGTTGTTGGCCACGGACAGAAGACCTAAATGACAGACAGACACTGATTAAATAGGTAAAATCTAATCAGGAGTTACTGCACCGTCAACAAAACTCTTTAAATTGAAATTAAGTTAATGCAATGTAACTACTTTTTGAAATAAGTTGAAATGAAATCCACTATTTTCAAATGCCCAAATAAACACAATCTAAATGGGTCAACAAACAAACTCCCTGTTATTAGTTCTAATCCTTGAAAAGGAATGTGTGTGTCTTTTAGGTCTTCTTAAACAGTTCAAGCCTGCCAAAAAATGAACAGATTCTTTAAAAACTATTGTTCTACCCAGGCCTGCCAACAATTAAGTAGACAAACAGTAGGCATGTAGCTCTGCTCACCTATTGGCAGCTGTTGTTGCCGATGGAATACAGGGTAACTCATGACTTTGAATAAGGCAGCTGTCTAAACAAAGGTATGACTTCTGACACATTTCAAACCTTCCTTTTAGATATGTTGTCAGTGACCAAGGGGGACCGGTGCCTCTACAGACTGGTGGAGGATGGGCCCGGAGTGGCATAGGGAGGATCCTCAAACTCCTCTGACTTCATCCCTCTCGCATGAAATGTCACAGGAGGAATATATAATGACCCCTTTGCAAACTTAAAAGACCTTCAGGGGTCCTACTAGCTAGACCCAGAGTTCTAGCAACAAACACACCGATTCATAAACAATCAGCCTTGCCCACAAGATACTTTTAAAAGTCACACACATTACTGCTGCCAGAGTTCCCCAACCCCTCTGACATAAAGAATAACTCAATTCAAAGACAAGATGGAGTGTACCCAAGTCTTGAGAGCCTGCACAGGATACAATGCTGCCAGTTCAAGGTTTTCCAGCGCCATTTGTACACGAAAATGATACAAACCTACCAATCTAGTGTCCCAGCAAAGTCTTCTTGTGCAGTTGATACAAACTTGCAATTTTACTGAGAGAAAGCCTTTGTTTCACATTCATAGGGATTAAATAGGCTATCAAGTATTTCAAAGTATCCGATTCGTATGTGGGGGGACAGGGGGCAGGGCAAGAAGCAGGCAAGCTGTATCCTTACCAAACACTGGAGTAACAGGGAAGAGAAGGTTGATTCAAAGATGGTGGAAAGGCCAGGCAAGGGGTTGGGCTGGACCCCAAGAGCGAGAGCGAGATCAGGTGTGCCTATCCAGGGCAGCCAATTCCATCTCCTCGCCGAATTACAGGGCACAGGTGCAGACACTCAAAGGGCTATAAACGCCCATAAGCTCAGACTTGCAGTGCAAGTGTTTGGAGTAAATGCTGGAGACCAGCAAGTGGAGAAAGTAGTTTGTTTGTAAAACCAAAGAGAAGAGAGCAAGAGATTGAGCAAGGCCCAGAAAACTGGAGAAGACATCCAGAAGGCTGGGTGAAGCCGAGAAAAATAAAAAGAACTGGGGTAGATATAGACCCACATGGGTGAAGTTCAGGATGCCGGATGAGGCCAAGCAAGGGAGGGCTGAGGGTAGACAAAAATTAAGGAGGCTGGGGTAGTACATGAGGCCGGGCAAGGCATACCAGAAAGTGCTGATTCAGGATACATATCTGGGAGGCTGGAAGTGAGACCCAGGGGGCGTGGTGAGGCCACAACAGGAGAGATGTGTTCTGGATAAAGAGCCATGAAGGCCATCTAGAGACCATTACGCTAGAAAGAAGAGACAAAGGGGATTGTGCCCAAGGGGGCATAGAAGGTGTCCGATGGGTGAAGTGGCTACGACAGAGCCAGAAATTCTTGATTATTAAAATAAGAGTGCAGAAAGGTGACACCCAAATGGGATGTGGGGGGAGTAGAGGGTGAAAGTATTTCTACTTTGACTCTCTACTTCTTACCCCATCTACTACTTCTGCTTAGAAGAGCGAAGAAGTGGCCCAAAAGCATGAAGAAGGTGCAATAGGTATAGAGGTTATTAAGGCTGGAAATAGAAAGGGAAAGAGTGCTGCTCAAAGGAGCAAAGAGGGGGCTCACAGGGGTAGGAACAGTGGGAGAGAGAGTCGGGGAGACCAGTGACAGTATGCAGAATATTGGCAATCATAAGGAGGAGATTGGTAATAGTGAGAAGATGGGAGTATACAAGGAGTGGGTGGGGTAACAGGATATTGGCGGATACGAGAAGGTAAGCAAACAGTAATAGGAGGAATTGAAAGATAATCACATTAAGAAGGTTGATCACTTGGCCTTATGCAGGTGTTAATGGCAAGTGGGGGAACAAGCACATGTCAGGGAGTTTACCACATGCTCAAAGAGGCAACTATTAGGGGCAGGGGTGTGTGACACGGAAACCCTGAAAAGAAGAGTTAGGCAGTTCTGAGACACTTAGGAAACCAGAAGACCTTCCTTCATGGCTCTGGGAACTGTTAGGGAAGCAGCTTCCGCAGGAAAGGGAAATATCAGAGGAAGTCCTGAATGCTTATTTGGCAGACAAACTCCAGCTCTAAATTTCTCTCCTTGACAAAGCGCAACAAAACTGGCAATGGAGGGCCAATCCTGGCGACTTTGTGAAGGGTGAAGAAACGCTAAAGCCATATGTTCGGACTGAGAGAAGGGTTTGAAATCCCCGGCAAGGCTGCAACACTAGGGTTCAGGAACCACTGTACATCAACAATGAATCTTCAAAGGAAAGATGGTCCTGACATTTTCTAGGACGGTTTGAACACTTCACTTTCCTGAGGGACACATTTCTGTTGGTCAAGTTCCCACACTACCCAGAGACTCGATAGGATATCCATCCTGGTGAAGTCCCATTGTTGTTTTGTTCATCATCATTTACACGTAGCACTTATACATTTTTTGGTAAAAAAGAGACAGGGTCTGTCTGGGTGTTTGACCCCGATCATGGACATTACAGCTTTAAATACTGTGTATCCTTTAAAAGCAGGCATTATTGATATGTGCAATTAAAACCCTCAATTTCAAAGGGGAAGGGCTTATCAGAAAGGTTACTGCAGGGACAGCGGCTTACTATTAGCTCAGCAATGTACATTCTTATTTGCAGGGGATACCCCTAGGTCATGTAATATGACAATTGGTCTAAACAGAATGGGGATATAGCTTGGCTTTCATGTTTGGAACCCAGCTAATGCAATCAGTTAGAGCAAAACTTCCAGTGATCTTACTTTATTTAAACAACTGTATTACCCAACAAATCAGTGCTCTGACTAATAGTACACTTAAACTAAAACTAAACTAAACTACACTCCTCCATATCAAGCACAGAAAACAATGGCCCCCTTTCTGGGAATGAACCACAAAATGGCATAGGTGGAGGTGCTAGTACTGACCAATCTCGACTATTGTAATAGCATGGAATTTACATACTACGTGCCAAACAAATCCAAGAATAGGGTGGACAGACGTCTGTATGCTTAAGAAATAAGAAATTATGATCACTTGGCACCAGTCATTGTAAGGGCTGCCAACCAACACATACAGAGGAAAGCCTGTCTTACCCACAAAATCCTCTGGAACAATGAACTCAATTACCATTCCAGACTCATCTCTCACTGCCAAATAGAAAGGACCATAATATTTTCCACAGCCAAATTACCTTAAATTACAGGTGCAAAGAAAATAATTTTAGCATGGATTTAGCAGGCCCCTCACTCTGGAAAACTTCCCAGTGGAACTACAATGACAACAAAATCTTGCAGGCGTCAAAACGTTACGGGAAAGGACGTCTTCCAAGCAGGCATTCCTGATAATGGCGTCAGATGCCAAAATGTAAAATGCAGGAACTGAACTTGAAATTAAACAGATTTGACAAAGGATGAAAGCGCACAGGAGTAGACTTCCCATGCAGGTGACACTAAACCATTATGAATGTCAGAATTGTATAGAGCCCTTTTGTTTTACTCTTTGTTTTCTTTGCTCCTTCTGCACTTTTCTCAACTTACCCTTGCGCACACCTGCATTCCAAATGTAGATATTTACGGATTTAGATTAACTGTACACCATTTGCTTTTGCTCAAACCAGTTTATTCTAATTTGATATGACTAGTTAAAGGACCACATTTCCGCATCCCTCATCTTCACCCCTCTAAAATAATTATTTTTCTTAAAAATGTTTTTATTTTAGTTTTCAACAAACATACAAAAGAACATCAACATTCTGCTTTGTGACATGTGTTTTGCTACATATATTTCTTGGTGGATTCTACATTCCATCATTACTATTGGTCCAGTCTCTTGGCAGCCTCCCCGACAACTGATCATGGTAGTGTCTTAGCCACTGTCTTGTAGCGTTCCGTGTGTACCGTTAGTTGCAGTAAGTTTATGATGCAGTGCTACGACTCCCATTCAGGGGTTCCCAGTGTTGCCAGTGTCCACCATAGTCTGCGTCATTGCGTTCCACGCTTCCAATCCGTCGCTTCCCTCATATGCTCCATTCTGCAGAGCCCTATGCCACACCGCAGTCTCAGCCAGTGACCAACGTTTCAGGTCTGCCCACCAGGCCTCTATGCTGGGCCCCTCATTTGATTTCCAGGCCATCACCATCCTTGCCGCAATCACTGAACATGTCCAGAACATGTGAATCATTTCTGTGCCATCCTGGGTGCATCTTGGGAAAGCCTGGTCTTTATTCTTGTAGATGCGCGACACCTTGTGTGAGGTGAGGTATGCCCAGTGTGTCACATATGTTCGAGCAAGTTTAAAACCAGCATTTCTAGAGACTCTTTCAGAGTACAGCTGTGCCCTCTGCCATTCAGCGTCTGAAGGTTCTACCCACTTCTCGCTCCCACTTACTGCGCACGGCCAGCTCTCCAGTGTCTAACTCTCATAGTAATAGGTCATTCTGGATATCATGTGTCCCCGTTCTGATATTTCGTACAGTGTGTTAAGTGGGGTGCTGGTCTCTACTTCGCCTCGTGCTCCTGGCTATCTTTCGTCCATCCTATCTACCACTCCTAAGTGCGTCAAGAATTGTCCCTCATGTAGTCCATATTTGGTGACCGGGGTCGAGAATTCGAGCAGCTCGATTTCTCTCAGTAGGTCACCCACCATGGCGATACCTTTGCTCTCCCTGTGCTTTCTAAACTGTTTTGCTGTGGCTGTTCCTTTTCCTATGAGCCCTACTATGGATATATTTTTGGAGTATAGGCCTGGGGCCCCCACGTCTCCAGGCCCTTTTCCACAAGTCTTTGCCGAGTTTCAATATCCCAGAGGGTCTTGGTAGCTTCATTTCTTGCACCTATGGCACCTCTTTCAGGTAATAGTGTTTCAGCATGGGCTGCAGGAGCTGGGTGTCTAGCGTGGCTCCATCCCCAAGTCAATTTGCCACAAACTGCCGCTGTCCGGCCAGGTAGTATAATTCAAAGTTGGGCACTCTCATCCCGCCCCCACCCCAGTCCTTCTGCAGTGTGCCAAGGGCGATTCTTTTCCTCTTCGCTTCCCACGGGAATTCTTGCGGCATTCAGTATTGCCACCGAAAGAATCTTCTAGGTATATTTAAGGGTACATTGGCGAAGTGGAACAGGAGGCACGGGACTGCTACCATCGTTAGTATCGCTGCTCTACCCGGTACTCCCAAGGGTAGCCTATTCAAGAATTTCATAGAGTTCTCCACTCCCTTCAGGGCCGTCTGCGTGTTATCTATGTGATAGAGATGGGGTCGTGCCACACGTTTATTCCCAGGTTTCAAAAGGACTCCTACGCCCACTTCAGCTTCAAGTTCGGCAGCTGTACCTTCTGCTAGCTCCCTCAGACCCCCCCCCCCCCCGCAAGCGGGAATAGGCTAGATTTGTCTCGGTTTAATCTAATTTCTGAGAGCTTAGCAAACTGGTCTATGACATCTAGCAGATGTGGTAGATTATCCTCCGGGTGGCTGACCTACAGTAGCACATCATCCGCATATTGGGAGATCAAGTGTACCATTCCACCCAGTTCTATGCCCGCATCCGCATACTCTGTTCTAAGGAAGGCCGGCAACGGCTCCAGCGCCAGGATATAGAGCATTGGCGACAGTGGGCAGCCCGGTTTGGTGCCCTTCTGTACCTCCCATGCCTTGGATATTTGTTTCCCTGTTCTCACCCTCACTTTAGGCGCTGTATACATCAGTCTCACTCACCTCATGTAGGCATTGCCCATCCCAAACCGCTCCAGGACCTTCATTAGCCAGTCACACCGGACTGAGTAAAAGACACTAACTGCATAGAGGGAGGCTACTGCACAGTCTTCCTCCGAGTAGTTCGTGCTGTCTATTACGTGGTGAAATCTCTGCTGTTTCCACGAGGTGCAGCGTCCCGGGACATGTCCACTATGGTCCGTGTGGATCAAGCTACCTATCACTGACCTAAGTCTATTTGCCAGTACAGCTGCCAATATTTTGCTGTCCTGATTAATCATGGTGAGTGGCCTGAAGGATCCACTGTCTTTTGGGGGCTTCCCTGGCTTAAGTTTAGGTACAATAGTGGAGTCCCTGAGGCTGCTCAGCAGTGTTCCTATCTCGTATGCTTCTGTGTAAACTTCTAATAATCTAGGCGCTAATGCATCTGCGTAGGTCTTCTAAAATTTACTGGGGAGATCATCCGGTACCAGTGTTTTGGCAGACAGGAGGTCAGATATCACTGCTTTGATTTCATCCAGTGTCAGTGGTGCATCCAGTGCGGCTGCTTGCTCCCTTTCTAACCGTGGCACAGGGCATCGCCGATATTGGTGTCACCGACATCAGTGTGCCTTGAGTATAGGGACTGGTAGAATCTGGGAAATACGTTATTAATTTCTCTTTGTGTTCTAACCACTGTCCCCTCTTCATGTGCGATACTGTTGATCATGTCCCTGGGTTCCTTGTGCCTGCATAGGCATGCTAGCAATCACCCTCGTGTGTCTCCTTCCCTGTGCAGTTTCTGGGTGTATTTCGTGTAGTCCAATCCCTCTAATATGTCCCAATCTACTATGCATTTTTGTTCAAGTATATCAGTCTTGCTGCACCCGCATTACTTTCTGCAAGTGCATTTTCTTCCTGTGCTATATCTCTCTCCATGCTTTCCAAGGTCCTCTGTATATCAGTATCAGCCCTTGGCCGCCCATTTTCCCTATTGCCGCGCCTCTCAGGACCACCTTTATTCCCATAGTGTCCCTGTTTTTGCTACGCTACCCATGTTGGTATCAAAGTATTCTGTTATTGTGTCTTCAAGGTGGTTTTTGAAGACGTCATCGTGCAGGGCTTCCTCAGTCTCCAAGTTGGTATCAGGGTCCTCTGGGTGTCTGCCTGCCAATATGCTATCAATGGAGCATGATCAGAGAGAACCCTAGCCTTGTATTCAGTAATCCCAGACTCACCCAGGGTTTCAATCCCTGTAAAAATATAGTCTATTCTGGTGTGTGTTCCGTGTGGTGTTGAGTAGGTCGAGTATCCCTGTGTCTCCCCATGGTTCTCTCTCCAAACGTCTACTAGCTGTAAGTCGCTCAGGAGGGCACCCAATATTGTTGCCGGCAGTGCTAGTTTCTTGTGCTTCTCATTAGACCTATATAGTCTGGGGTTAAGGGTACAATTAAAGTCTCCTTCACACACCCAAGTTGCCTCTATGTATGTGGTCCGTCTGAGGTATAGGGACTTCAAGAATGTAGTTGTGTCATGTTTCGGGGAATATGTATTCATTAAGCATATTTCTCTGTTTTCCAGTAAGCCGTGCACGAATACCATCCTTCCTTCATCATCTTTTTTAATTATAGCATCTGAAAAGGGGGGGGGGCTATCCAGACCAGTACCCGTCTTGTGTATGCTGAGAATGTTGAACCGTATAGCTTCCCTCACCATTTCCTGGCTATTGTTGCTTGCCTGTCCTCCCGTAAGGTGCGTTTCATGCCATAGCGCTATTTGTATCCAAGTCCTTTTTAGGTATGCATGCACTTTGAATCTCTTAAGGTAGCTGCTGAGTCCCCTGACATTCCAAGTGGCTATTCCCAAGTCTTTAGTTTCAATCTTGAATGGGCTCCCAGGGTCTCTTCATTCCCATCGCCCTGCTCTCGTAGCTGTCCATTACATCACTTTCTTTCCCACATGTCACAGTGCAGGTCCCTAGTAACCTCCCCTTCTTCACTGGTCGTCCTCTTAACTTGGTTGGCCTCCCTCCCCTACAACCCCAAAGAATTGCAACACCTAACGCCCACTTGTCTTTGTTTGCGCCCCGCCAAAACTCTCTACCCCCTTTACTACAAGAATACCCCAACAGTACGTTACCAAACCTAACATTGGCCCAGCGGTAGTGTTCTCGCTCCCACCTCTCCTTCGTCGGGCAGCTTCTACCAGCTTGACACCGTCAAACTGGCATCCAAGTTTCAACTGGGCTCATGCAGCTTCTTCCAGAGCAGCCGCCTTGCGGGGCACCTGCTGTTGTTGCGGTGTCCCGGATTCTTGTGCTCCCGCATTACTTCCCTCTCTATCTCCAGCCTTGTGTTGAATGTCATACCAGATTTTAAAGAGTCTGTTCCATGTTGTACCTGGCGCGTTCCTCTATGGTGCGTCATTGTCCCTGTGTGGGAGTTGTAGTATTCAATGCATGTCCATCCAGGACTCTATGCCCCCCGTGCTGTCGAAAAAGTGTGATCACCCATTATGTAGTACCTTCAGATTAACAGGGTATATCAGCATAAAGCCTAAGTTTGCTCTCCTCAATCGTTCCTTAGTCAGGCCGAACAATGCTTTCCGTCTCTGTACCAGGGCTGTATAGTCCGGGTATATAGGCAGTTCGAGGATCCTCTCGTGATGGTTCCCCCTTTTATGGAAAAGGCCAGGACCTTTTCCCTGTCCTTATAGTTCAGGATTTTGGCTATTATTGGTCTCGGGGGTGCTCCCAGAAGGGGTCTCTGTCAGTGATCTATGTGCCCTCTCAACCGTGAATCCCTGAGATAGCATGTCTGGGCCCACTTCTTGCAGCAGCATATTCTCCACATACTCAGTGGGGTCTCTTCCCTCCTCTCCTTCGAGGCATCAGAGTATTCTTATGTTGTTCCTGCAGGCTCTCCCCTCTGCGTCCTCGGTGCGGTGCTCCAGAGCTTGTACATTGTCCATTAGGTCTGCCACTCGAGTCTGAGCGCTAGCTAGGTTTGTCGTGTTCTCCTGCACTCGTCGTTCCGGTGTCCAGGAAGTCCGCCAGTGCCGTTGCATCTTGGCGCACAAAGCCCACGTCAACTATGACTGCATCGATTTTGTATTCTAGTGCTGATTTAAGTGCTGCTATGGCCAGCAAAAATTAGGCCTTCTTGTGTGGTGAACTGTTGTGTAGTGGCTGTCCCCGCCTGTTTTCCTTTGGTGTCTTGCATTTCCATCTTTTTTGTTGTGCGTTGGTCCCCATGACTGTTTGATGGTATTTCCCTTTCAGTCCTTTATCCGCCATCTGAGAGCAGTGCTTTCTAATTGTGGTAGCACGCTTATTTTCTGTATTTTCCCTGCCTTTATCCATCTTCTGCGGTCCTTGGCACTGGCCACTTCTCCTTAGTCAGCAGCCGTTCTGTATGTGGTCTTCTTGGCTGCCAGTGTCTCTGCCTCTTGTGTGCGCTTTGGCCCCCTGCGCACCGAGCCTCCTCCAGGCCCAGCCGGTATTGTTCGCTCGCTTAGCCTTTGCTCACTAGACCCCTCACTGTCACTGCCCGTAGTGTGGCCCAGGTGTCCGTTGCTCATGGCAGTGGTGTCCTACCAGTGGGGCGGCGTGCCCTCGGTGGCCTGCAAACAATTTCTGTAGCGGGCAGCCCTCGTTCATTCGCCAGTCTGCTTTGGCCCTTGGCAGTGTGCACCTTAGCCTTGTTATTTTGGTTCCACTTGGCCCCTCTTCACCACTCCCAGGATTGCAATGATCCTTGGTTGGCTGTCTTTCCCTGCACCTTCTGTACCTGCCAGACCTCTGGGCATGCTGCGCTCCTGCTGCGTTCTACTGGTCTCTCCAACCTCGCCTCAGAGTCAGGGTTTGCGCAATTCTTTTTAGGTCCGCCAAGGAGCTTGCTCAACCTGTGCATCCACCTCTTGGCCCGCTCCTGGGCAGGTGCGTCTGCAGTCCCGACACCTTCCGCTTGGTCCGTCTACCTCTCCCCTGCTGCCGGCGGCAGGCAGAGAACAGAGAAGAGGCCTCCAGGTGAGGTCCTCAGCAGCGCAGGAGCATTCGCTGCCGACCCTCACTGCGTCCGCTCTGTCCCGCTCTGCTCCACAGCTGGGTGCAGGGGGGCTCCTGCACTCCGCCTTTCAAACCAACCTTCACTGCCCTTATGCCTGGTTTCTCCTATTCGACTCAGTCAGCATTGCGGCTGCAATTTTGGCAGTGCTCGCCGTCGGCATCCAGGGTCTAGATATGCGGTCGTCTTGCCTCGGCTCTTTATCCCGCCAATCTCACCTACTTCGCGCTGCTTTCCTCTGTCGGTAGGTGGGTTTTGTATGGTAAAAAGCTCCTCTGTTATGCCGGAATTGGTATATTTTTCAGGATCTTCCAGGAGCTCTTAAGAGCTGCTCTATACCATGGCTGCAAGCCACGCCCCCTCCAAAATAATTCTTATAGTGTATATATGGCCATCCAGTACTTTGATTATTGAACTTGAAACTTATAAAAGGCTAGGCCTAATCACGAGTTGCGCGGTAACCCCAGTAGTATTACCACTGGGGCTATTAGCGTTACTGCCAAACCCCCAGCGCTATTAGTGCTGGATCACGGGTTTGGCAGAACGGTAAGTCCCCATTACCCATTGGGCCCATTGGGGAATTGCCCATTCCCCATTGGGAACAATGGGGAATGTTCGGCGATATTAACCCCAGCGGTATTACCGCCGGCTATAATAGCACCGAAAATCGGCAAAATCGCAGCAGATTTACCCCCAGCTCATAGCTGGGGGTAAATCCGCCAAGCCTGTGATTTGGCGGACCCTTAAATGCAGCAGTAATAGTGTTGCCGCCGCATTTAAGGGTTACGGCCAAACTCGTGATGAGGCTGTAAAAGTCTAGAAGGGATGTGCATGTTGTCTATATTAATACACTTAGACCCTCATAAGTATGGCAGTTCGGAAATAAGGGTTCCGGTAGCAAGATACCAGTACCCTTTCCGGACTGCCATACTATAACAATGCCGGTAGGGACCACGGATCCCCGGCAGGCCTGACCTGCTAGGTTTTCAGGCCCCTACCGGCATGGTTGTCACGGAAGTACCGACACCATTGGAAACGGTGCTTCAGTGACCATATTTCCATGGAGTCCTATTTGACTCCATGGAAATGGGGATTTACCATTACCGCCATTGCTTGTGATATCCCGGTAGCACCGGATATCAGTTGCCGGTAGGGGAGTTACGGGGTTGCCGGTAACACGCCACCTACTGGTGTGGTTTACGGGCAACCCCGTAATGAGCCCCTTAGTTTTATTTTACAATCATGCAAGTAAAGGCAATGCTTCGGAATGCTTTCTCGACAGAAGCCACCAGACTTGTCTGCAAACAATGCAGATTTGTGTTCATTGCTTTAAGGTCACTCAATCAAATATGATACCATTCCCCTTGGCGTAAGAATGGCAGCATTCAGCGGATTACAGGAAAATGCAGAGCTCACCTGTCTGTGAATTAAACCACCCCCCCAGCCACCCCACCCATGCAAGACAAGAGGCCTTTGAGGTTTATGGGAAATGAGACTTGATCGTGCAGGTTGGGGATGCCCCACGACCAACACTGATGTCACACAGGGAAATAATGTCTTTCTTTTAGAAGACAATAGGCTTAAAAAGCAGAGAATACATGAAAAGAGAAAAAGCTTAAATAGCAATGTCCTCGTTCAGAAGCTATCAAATGATGGTTATGAACTGTTGACTCAAGGAAACACCATCTCTTTTTTATTCAAGGAAATAACTAGACTGGTGTATTTACATTGTGCGCATTCATCCCCAGAGAGGTATCCTTACATTATCGCCAGATAACAGAGGTTTACTGTTACCCAAATCAACGGTTCTCATTTTATCAACCTCGGAAAGGATGAAGGGCTGAGTGAAACCAACGTGAGTCGAACCTGTGACCAGGAGGTAAAATACAACCCCCTGTTGTGGATGCATTAATCCACCGACCACAAACCCGGCTGGAAATCAAGAGGAAGCGTAACGTACGTTTTTTAAGAGGAGAAGGAATCTTAAATATTGCCATTTTTGTAAAATACCACTGAGACTGCATTAGAAAGTACAATTTACTAACTATAGGAACCTATTTAGCCCAAGCTCCGGTCCCAATTCTAATAGGCTCTTTTGATTAACTGTCCATAGTACAGCAAAACAAGAAAAAAAAGCATGCACTGGCAAAGCCAACATTGGTGTAAGAAACCTTTCAACTGTGCAGGACGCCTACTAGGTCACAGCCAAAAGGATTGCGGATACTGGTTCCATCCCAGATGAAACTATTATATCAATGGTTGGTTAAGCATTTAGAATGCCCTGGTTTCAGGTTCATGTCCAAGTCCATGTCAGGCAACGGCTGACACTGCTGAGCCAAGTGTCAGGCAGTGGTCTCATGCAGAGGTCTTTTATATTGTTTGGCCCTGGTTTAAGACTAGTATCAGGCAGCTAAGGTATGCCATAGTTACCAGTTAATGCCAGATGTCTATTATACCAGGCTCGTCAGGCTCCTAGGTAAGTGCGGATGGAGTCAGGCAGCATCAACTCCAGTCATAGGTTATTATGGGGCCTGCCCAGGCCTGTAGTTTAGTGGCTGTACTTGGACTTTGTTCAGCCTTTGTGTGCAAATAGCTCTCCTCTTTTTGTTTGTTTGGCGTGGGTTAGCTGGCTACCAGTCTTTCAAGTGTAGGTAGTCTATTGACTGGTAGCCTATTGACTTTAGTGTGGTATTTAATGTAATTTCATTGCTTAGGTTTCCTATTGTTCTAGCAGTGGTTTTCAAACATGTTTGTTCTAAGTAACACTTAGAAAAACGGTGGGTTGTAGCTGCTGATCTATTCTAAAACACTTAATCTCAAAAATTGCAATCAAGCGTTCTATGTGAAAATTTTAGTTTTGTACGGGATGGGGCTCCTTACAAAAAAGTCATGATCAGCTTTGCACAGGCAACAGCATTGTGATCTTTACAAGCACCACATATACCGCACAGGCAACTGCAGCACTAAAGCAGTGCAATCATCTTTACAAGGCAAATAGGTTCCAAGAGTCAAGGTCAATGCCAGCATACACTATATAAATACATAACAGGCAGAGTAGTCCTTTGTCCAAAAAAAACAACATTTAAAAAAAAGCCCTTTCTCATCAATCATTTTGATTCCAATCCCCTCAAACTCTCGGTGGAGGATACCAACCCAATATACTGCCACCCTTTACATCAGCTGTGTCTCTTTCTCTCAATTTCCTTTCGCTCCCCAAAAAGTGGTGGTCTTGGTCTCATGATCAGGAAGGGCACAGTATCAGCACCCAGCCCCTCTCCGATTTCACTCCCTCCTGCTTTGAAGCATATCTCACTACAACTCTTCACTCCCACCCCTCTCATTAACCTCATCTACTGCATACTGGACACCGTCAACTTCTTCTCTGATCTTGAGCTCTTACTCAAAGCACTCCCAGCCAATATCTCTGTCGTCATAATGAGTGACCTTAAGCTCTCCAATAAATCTTGACTCCACTCTCTTGGACAATACTAGTATACACCTTCATAACCTTCTGAACTCTCTCGATCTCAATCTTATCTTCCATGCTGATGCTTTCTGCTCCTAGAATTGCCCCCTCCCCTCTGACCATTCTCACATTTACTTCACAATCTTTAGTCTTCTACAACTCTACCATACCTCATCCTCATCTTTCATCAAACGTAACTGAAAGCCTGATTCAATGGCCCCCTACCTCGACCAAGTCAGCATTTCCCTCCAAGCCCCCTCTCCTACACTTACCCTATTAAATTCACCTTTACCAAATTCAACTCTGTGCGGTCTACTGTGGTGTGCTGGTGTTAGGAGTTGGATAAAGGGGTGGTATTTTCACTAGTATCTTTAATTAAAAATGTAAATGGCCCGTCTCTCGTCCCATCTCTAACAGGTTTTCCCTACCCAACTAAAGAATAATTTGGGTGCTCGTCATCCCAGTGGTTGCCAAACTCAAATTGTGCTCCCTCTGTCCAAACTATCCTACTCTAGCCCTACCACTAACAAAAGACAATAACAAATAGTTCCAGGAGAATTACTGCATTCTCCTAGTTCAATGGGATCAGCCATATGGGTGTGTTTCTTTTAGTCTTTGATAACAGTTTAGCACTTGCAGCCAACACCAGGAGAATGACTCCCTTCTCCTGGTTCAACAGTTCATGAACTGCTATCTTCTCGTCAATTTGGTCAGGCTCCAGGCTTCAGTTTGATAATCTTTTGCCATAGCTTCTGATTCAACTATTTTGTAGATAACCAGCAGAATGACTCCCTACTCCTGGTTCAGCTGTTGGTTATCTTTGGATAACTTCATGCAACAGTTTTTATCAACCATGGCATTTCATCCCAGGCCGCTCTCAGGGCTTGCTTAAAGGTTATTCACTCCTTATGTTTACAATACACATTTATTGACTTTCCTTGCCTTCCTCTTGTCGGTGAATACAAGGGGAACTGTTCACAGAGTGTTCTTCTTTCCTTCTAACACTCTGACAAAGGAGACTGTTCTCATGGCACTCGTAGCTTTAGTTTTCCTCGAGTGTTGAGGGAGACTACTCCCGATATGATGTTCTCTTTTAGTCCCTGACACAACAACTGAGACGAGGAAGTTCTCTTGTGATATAATCTTCACACTTGGTACTTTGATCACAACTCTGGAGACAAGGGTGATTACTCCTGAGGCTTTCTTTCCAGTCAAAGCTCTTGACACAACTACTGAGACAAGGGAGATTATTATTGATGTCTTCTTGGTGGTCAGTCAAAATCTCGAATTCTAAAATATCGAAAAATAAAATCTCGAATTTATTATACCGAAAATAAAAAATCTCGAAAGACAAAATCTCTAATTTTTTCAAGTAATCTCGAATTTATTAACATGAGTAAACATCATATTTTTGACAAAGGTAAGTCAAAATTACACTTTGTTTTCTTTTTATTTTAGTTTCAACTTTAACTGTAATTTTGTTTATATATTAGATGAAAAGCATTCTAATTTAACTGTATTTAATATATTTTTATATGTATTATTATAAACCTACATATAGTGTATGTTAAACTTAATAAAAATGTTAACATGTAATACATCCCTTTTCCTCTCGATGGTGCTATTGTATCAATAATAACAGTTGCATGTATTGTAAGTTTGTCTTTGTTTACTTATTTAAATTCACGTTACGTGTTTCTACGTAAAAGCATTCTAATTTAACTGTATTTAATATATTTTTATATGTATTATTATAAACCTACATATAGTCTATGTTAAACTTATTAAAAATGTTAACATGTAATACATCCCTTTTCCTCTTGATGGTGCTATTGTATCAATAATAACAGTTGTATGTATTGTAAGTTTGTCTTTGTTTACTTATTTAAATTCACGTTACGTGTTTCTACGTAAAACGTAAGCGCCATTTTTAAAGTTCATATTCAACTGGTTTCTGCTGCGGTCGCGTCTCCTGCAAGATGCTCCTGGATTTTCGTGGATTTTTTTCTTTTTTAAATTCGAATGGGTTTTCTTCCACTGGATTTTTTCGGGTTACATTTTCTGGTTTCGTTGGACTTCGCATCTCCGGCATGCTGTTCCTGGATGCTGTTCCTGGTTTTCGCTTCTCCGGCAGGCTGTTCCTGGATGCTGTTCCTGGTTTTTCGTGGATTTCGATTTTATTTTTCCATGGATGGCTTTTCTTTCACTGGATTTATTCGTATTACATGGACTGTGGATTTCTACAGGATTGGCCGGATTTGGTGAAATATGGGTTTACAGTGGATTCACTTGCAGTCGCTGGATTCTGGATCATGGCTACAACGTCTTTTTTTGTTACTGGATTTGCATCGGTTTTTTTGTTTTCATGAGGACTTTCTTGGTTTTTTCCATGGATTTTCGTGGTTATTTTTTCCTGGCTGGCTATTTTGCTTTATTTGGATTTATTTTGGGTTTCATGGCACAGTGGACTGCAACTTCATCCGAAACGTGAGTTACATTTTTTAACATTTTAAGTTGAACGCTATAGATTCTAAGAAGGTTTCTTGGTTTTGGGGGTCAAAAGCTTCTATTAATTGTATTAGTCTTCCTTCATAGTCTCTGTATATTTTTCTCGTTTGTGTCTGGTTAGTTAAGGATATGGTTTGTGCCAATTTAAACTGTTGGTGTTGTTCTTCTTCTTGCAAGTCGCGTAGAAATTGCCACAAAGTGGGGTTGTTGATGTTAAAATGCTTGTTTAACCTGCTGTGCCATCCCTCCAGGGCGTTATTAGTTCTAGGTGTTTTTTCTAGGGTTGCCTGATAACAATTCCAATAATTTAATGGGTATTTAGGTCGTCTTCTTGTGCCACTTCTTGTCAATTGTCCAATCCATGATTTTTCAAAATAGTCTAATAGATCACTAAATTCTTCTTCATGATTCTTGTAAAATGTACTGTCAATTAAATGTTCATAAAATTCAGTCACATAATCTATTGGTACGAAAGCTAATGCAAAAAGTTTTTTAATATTAATCTGGTAGCAACTGTCCTCAGTGTATTTTGTGTTCAGGCCTAATTTCTGCATTTTTCGCCATATACTTTGTGTGAAGTGGAAAAAACATCCCTGAATCCGTGTATTTTCAGTACAGCATCAAATGTCGTCCTGTCAGGTAATGACGGTTTGGCATTACCGTTATTCCAATCCTGGTTCCTGAACAAGGTTCTTTACTCTTGTTTTTCACCTATCATTTTAACCAATGCTACACTCGTGATTCTAATACGTTTGTTGACAACACTGTGGGTGGGGGGGGGGAGTGGGGGTAGCGGGCTGCCGGGTAAGGGGGTGGTCGACAGGGTGGGGGGGTTTGGGGGGGGGGCTTCCCCCCCCCTATCATAAAACGCTAATTTCATCACTTTGTTTATTTCTATTTATGCATGTTCGGTTTTTTTTTTTCGACATTTAAGTATTCGAGATATTGACCCTTTTAATGACATGTATACATTTTCGATATTTTAAATTTCGATATTTTTTTTTCGAGATTTTGGTAGTTCGAGATTTTGGTTTCGGTATTTTGACTATAAACCGTCTTCTTCCCGTTTGGTACAACTGAGACAAGGCAGATCACTTTGAATACCTTAGTTACAGGGTGCTCCCTTCCCTAATGCCCTACCGGGTCTCCCGTGACTCCAGTTATCCTATTCTCTGGTGGGGGCAAGTCACTGGTTCTTCCTGGGGTGTTTGGTCGCTTTGCTGAATGCTCTCTGCTTCATCCGTTCCCTGCTGCCATGCTATGGCTCAAGGGGGTCTCTAGCAAGTCGGTGTCGGCGGAGTTAATGAACTGCTCAGTCCACCTCCTCAAGATCATGCCACCGGTCGGCTACCAACTCAGACAGACCCACTCTGCATCAGCATACAAAGGACTCCTGCACCCTGCTGTTGGCGTCGTCTCGACTTGAGGTTTGTTTCTCCGGTGTAGCTTTGCGCTACCAAGTTCGAACTTCCAGGATCTGCCAGGCTTCACACCTGCTTCGCTTCTCAGTGAGTCCCTTTTCCATGTTTATATTGTATAACTGGGTACTCTCCAGCAGAGTGTCATAGTCCCTTGTCTGTGTACACTGTGTATTCTTCATGGCTCCTCAGAGTCGCCTCTTCCCAGTACCTTTTGTATTTGGCAAAGGAGTAGTTTGCATAACTCCATCGATCTTCTTCATTAGAATACTCTTGCAAGATGAATTGAGATCAGACTGCATGTCTATATTAGTCTTCCTTATCTTGGTGGTATCAATTCTTACAGGAAGGAATGAGTATTGCAATAACACAGTAGTGCTTTCAAATTGTCTCTTAGCTGACCTTATGGTCTCAAGCGTAAGAGGGTTATGGAGTTCAGCACAGAACGGGAGTCCTTGTCCCCATGAGGGGAGTCTCCCTGGCTAGTCCGCAGGGATCTGTGTACCAGGTGGTCTGGACACGGCCATCGCTATTGGATCCAGTTCCTGGGTGTTCTGACTTGAGTGTCGTGTAGACCGATGAGTCCTCTGTCCCCAAGTGACGCACAGGGGAACTTAATAGAAACCCGCTGTGCGACCTTTGAGGCCACAGGTGGGAGATGTCTTCCCAGATCCACGGAGCCTCTGGAACACCGATGCTGCTGTCGAGAAGGAACGGGGTTAAGTACCAGGCAATCACAACACAGTCAGATAAACAAAAGGATCTAAAATGTCTTACCTATCTGGTGTAAGGGTAACCCAGGTAACCTAGTAGAGAGGTTCGAGACTCAGTTGATGCGGCGGTCCCTGGAATGGTAGAACCGCAGATTAGCGTGGATGAAGGGCTAGCCACCTGTAGGAGAGAGGGCTTGACTTGAATCCCAAGAAGGGAAAGGGCGTAGAAGTTCAGCAAGGTAACCAGGGATGATCCAAAGACAAGTCGAGGTGAAGTCCAAAATCCGGCAACAGGTCAACAGTTCCAAGCAAAGGTACAAAAGGGGTGTCCGAGGGAGTCCGAGGTAGAGTTCCGTGATCAAGATAGCAAGGAGCAAGTAGTAACGCCAAACAGGGTCTGAAGCCAGCTGAGAAGCAATGAGTGTTCTGTCTCTCAGACCTTTATACTGTGTGTCTGGGAGTCATGTGACGTCTCTGGATCATGTGACGTCCAACAAGGACACGTGACTCTGGATCACGTGACCGACGTGGTGACGTAACACCGCCCCTTCTGTTATACGCTCTCCAAGGCAATTGCCAATGCAGAAAGGGTTGCAATCGAGCCCGTACACCAAAGCTGGTACGGGGTTTCCGGTTCTTTGGGTTAACCGAATCACCTGAGCCTGGAACCGTGGGAGGGGATGGTGGAGAAATGTGAGCAGTGTTCTGATGTGTAGTGAACTGGTGTGCAGAGGATCGTCTAACATAGCCCCCCCCCCCCCAACGGCCCACGACCCCGTGGGCAGGACGGATGATCCTTATGGAAGCGGGCCACCAGCCGAGGGGCGTTCAGATCCAAGGCGGAAACCCATGAACGCTCCTCCGGGCCGTAACCCTTCCAATCCACCAGATATTGGAGCCTACCCCTAAACCATTGGGACCCTAAAATGGCCGACACCTCAAAGACATCAGGAGAGGACAGGGACACCGGTGCAACAGGGGTACGAAGGCGGACAGAATCGGGGCAAGGCTTGAGGAGGGATACATGGAAGACAGGATGGATACGCCAAGAACTAGGAAGCACTAGACGAAAAGCCACCGGATTCACTACCTGTGAGACTACATACGGGCCGACAAAACGAGGTAGCAGTTTCCGGCAACCCACTAGGCGAAGGTGACGTGAAGACAACCAGACCCTAGAACCCACCACCAGAGGGGGAGCAGCCAGACGTTTGCCATCCACACGGGCCTTCATGGCAGTCTTCGCTTCCGTGAGATGCACCACAGTACTAGCATGTACAGCAGACAGATCCCTAAGACACGTCGTGGCCGCAGGATTCGAAGAACTAGAAGCATCAGGGACTGGCAAGACCTTGGGATGTTGGCCGTAGAGGGCGTAGAAAGGAGAATAACCTGTAGCTGAATGAGCCGCGTTATTGTACGCGAACTCAGCAAGCCGCAAAACGGCCAACCAGGAGGTCTGATGTTGCAATATAAGGCAGCGAAGATACTGCTCCATAGATTGATTCGTCCTTTCGGTCTGCCCATCGGTCTCAGGATGATATGCCGAAGAATACCTGGTATCAATGCCCAACAATTTAGTCAACGACCTCCAAAACCGAGAGGTGAACTGTGATCCTCGATCGGATATAATGACCAAAGGGAGGCCGAATAACATGAACACATGTTCAAAAAACAAGTCCGCCAAGACCGGGGCCGAAGGAATACCTTTACAAGGGACAAAACGAGCCATTTTTGTAAACGTGTCCACCACTACCCAGATGGAGTCAAAGCCTCGTGATTTGGGGAGATCGGTAACGAAATCCATAGTCAGTGTATGCCAAGGCCTGGGAGGAACTGGAAGCGGAAGTAGCAACCCAACCGGTCGGCCTCTCCGATGTTTAGCCTGAGCACACACTGCACATGAATTGACATAGCAGTCTACATCGCGCTTCATAGAGGGCCACCAACACCAGCGCTTGAGAAGATCTAAAATGCGCTCTTGACCGGGATGGGCATTAAAAGGGGCATCATGAGACCACTCAAGGGCCAGATTATGAGTGTCAGGTGTGGGAAGGAATAGACGTTCATGTACGAAAGGCAACCCATCAGAAAACACGGGGTCCCATTCTCGCAACTGGTCGGAGTGATTGCTAGTCCAAGATCGGACCGAGTCTAACAACGACAATGAAGGTGTACAAAGACAAATCACATGACTCTTTCCGAGAACAGTGTCAGGAAAGGTTGGCAACACGACCCCCCCTGGGGAACGTGACAAGGCGTCTGCTTTTCCATGTGCAGTGCCAGGACGATGCATAATACGAAAATCAAAAGAGGAAAAGAAAAGATGCCATCGGACCTGTCTGCTATTAATGCACTTCAATGAGGCCAGATCCTGTAAATTCCGGTGATCTGAGTATACCGTGATGGGATGTATGGCCCCCAGAAGATGATGGCGCCAAACACGAAAGGCATCCATGACAGCCAAGAGTTCTTTCTCCGTAACAGTGTAATGAGTCTCAGTACTGGAGAACTTACGGGAATGGTATGCCACTGGATGTAATTTGCCTGTTGTAGGACACGTTTGTGACAATACCGCACCAAGAGCAAAAGAAGAGGCATCTGCCTCTACTATGAACGGAAGATCAGGATTGGGGTGCTGGAGTACCGGTGCGGTAGTGAAAGCAGTTTTCAGAGCCTCAAAAGCCTCCTGATGTTCCCCGTGCCAATGATAGGGTACCTGAGGACTAGTCAGAGCCGTGAGCGGCGCAACAATTGTGGAGAAAGAAGAATTGAAACGTCTATAAAAGTTGGCGAATCCCAAAAAGGCCTGCAAGGACTTGAGTGTTTGAGGTACTGGCCAATCCAATACTGCTTTGACCTTAGATTCGTTCATGGATAACGCCCCAGGGGTGATATGGAAACCCAGAAACTCAACAGAAGTTTTATGGAACTGACATTTCTCAGGTTTGGCAAATAAGGAATGTTCTCTCAAATGGGATAGTACTTCTCGAACATGCTTTACATGGTTATCAAGATCACGAGAAAAGATTAAGATGTCGTCCAAATACACAACCATGTAAACGTCCAGAATATCCCTGAATATGTCATTCATGAATCGTTGGAATGTGGCTGGGGCATTACATAGGCCAAAAGGCATGACTAAATATTCGTACAAGCCGTAACGAGTACAGAAAGCCGTTTTCCACTCGTCTCCCTCGCGAACGCGTACTAAATTGTATGCGCCACGTAGGTCAAGCTTGGTGAAAACGGAAGCATGAGTTAAATGGTCCAGAAGTGGGGTGATTAACGGGATTGGATATCTATCCTTTTTTGTGATAGCGTTAAGACGTCGATAATCCACACAAGGGTGTAAATCCCCCTCCTTCTTGGGTACAAAGAATATGGGACTTGCTGCTGGTGAAGTGGAGGGACGGATGTGTCCTAAACGTAAGGCGTTCTGTACATACTCTTTCAATGCTTGTTCCTCCGAAGGGGACAAAGAATAGATCCTGCCCGAAGGGATAGTGGAATCAGGAAGTATTTCGATTGGGCAGTCATATGGTCTATGTGGAGGAAGTACCTCGGAAGAGCCCCGATCGAAAACCGATTCGAATGCATTGTACTCAGGCGGAATCCCAGACACCAACCCCCCAACAGTATGCGAATGAACAATCTCTGGATCATCAACAGTGAGTTGAGCTAATGCTCCTAAGGCCCGAGAAGGTGTGTCAGAGGCTTGATGGACCGGGAGACAGTAATTCTGACAGACTTCGGACTCGAAGAGTACAGTGCCTGACTGCCAATTGATCAGTGGGTTATGTTCACGTAACCATGGAATTCCTAGTATGATACCGAATTGGGGTGTGGTAATTAAATCAAAACATATGGTTTCTGTGTGTGTTTCTTGTATGTTCAACAAGAGGGGTGCAGTTTGGTGTCTAACAGGACCAGAAACCAATGCAGAGCCCTCTACGGCTTGGATATGTTCCGGTCGTGTTTTTACCACTAAAGGTAGGTTGAGGGAATGGGCCAAATCAATATCTATGTAATTACCAGTGGCACCTGAATCAATGATGATATTGACTGCATGAAGAAGGCCTGTAGAGGGACATAGAGTAGCCTTTACAGAGACGGGTTGGACACGAGCAAAGGCAAGAGAGGTACCCGGAGATGATGACGGGACACTCGACCTGTTCTCCGGATCTAAGGTCGAGCCATCCGAAAAACCTGGCTCTTCTTGGGACGTCGAGGACACTCTTTCACAATATGTCCAGTGGTGCCACAATAAAAGCATGCATTGTCCACCCTTCTACGTTCCCTCTCTGATGTTGTGATAGGACTACGTAAACCTCCCACTTGCATAGGTTCTTCTGTACTGGAAGCAGGAGTAGGATGGGAAGAGACCCCCAATTCAGCTCTACGCTCTGATCGTCGTGCATCTACCTGCAAGACGAGATCAACCAATTCCTGATACTGAGTAGGCATAGAAGGGATCACTGATAAAGCATCTTTCATGGTGTTACTCAACCCCCTATAAAAGACCACCGCCCGCTTGTTTTCTGGCCATGATGTTTCTGCAACTAGCTGATTGAAACGGGTGATGTATTCTATCAAAGTCCTTCTACCCTGAGTCAGTTCCAAAAACTCCAAATCCCTAGACTGCGCCTTGTGTCGAGTATCGAATACTCGAAACATTTCTAGAACCAACAAATCAAAGTCGTAAAGGACTGGGCTATTATTCTCTAGCAGAGGATTAGCCCAAGCGGCAGCCGTTCCGGCTAAATGGGAGAGAGCGAAGGCGGCTTTAGTAGTGGAAGTAGGAAAAGCCAAAGGTCTGCATAAGAAGTGTAACTTGCACTGATTAACAAAGGTTCTGAATTTCTTGGGGTCACCTTGATAGCGTTCCGGAGCAGCCAGGGGGGGAAGGAGATGGGAGGATCATTGGAGTTGGGACTGTAGAAGTAGCCAAGGGAGGGGGTGTAGTGAAGGAGCTGGCATCTCCAAACTCAGGGTCTGCAGGAAGGGAATGCTGAACACTTTGTATGGAATCCAACCTTTGGTGGATCACTGTGTTCGCGGCTGCCATATCTGCCCTTAATATTGTAATTGCCTGGACTAAAGCAGCTATGGGTTCTTCCGTGGATCCCTGCATCGTCAAACACGACTATACGGCTTCTCAGTCTGTTCTGACTTGAGTGTCGTGTAGACCGATGAGTCCTCTGTCCCCAAGTGACGCACAGGGGAACTTAATAGAAACCCGCTGTGCGACCTTTGAGGCCACAGGTGGGAGATGTCTTCCCAGATCCACGGAGCCTCTGGAACACCGATGCTGCTGTCGAGAAGGAACGGGGTTAAGTACCAGGCAATCACAACACAGTCAGATAAACAAAAGGATCTAAAATGTCTTACCTATCTGGTGTAAGGGTAACCCAGGTAACCTAGTAGAGAGGTTCGAGACTCAGTTGATGCGGCGGTCCCTGGAATGGTAGAACCACAGGTTAGCGTGGATGAAGGGCTAGCCACCTGTAGGAGAGAGGGCTTGACTTGAATCCCAAGAAGGGAAAGGGCGTAGAAGTTCAGCAAGGTAACCAGGGATGATCCAAAGACAAGTCGAGGTGAAGTCCAAAATCCGGCAACAGGTCAACAGTTCCAAGCAAAGGTACAAAAGGGGTGTCCGAGGGAGTCCGAGGTAGAGTTCCGTGATCAAGATAGCAAGGAGCAAGTAGTAACGCCAAACAGGGTCTGAAGCCAGCTGAGAAGCAATGAGTGTTCTGTCTCTCAGACTTTTATACTGTGTGTCTGGGAGTCATGTGACGTCTCTGGATCATGTGACGTCCAACAAGGACACGTGACTCTGGATCACGTGACCGACGTGGTGACGTAACACCGCCCCTTCTGCTATACGCTCTCCAAGGCAATTGCCAATGCAGAAAGGGTTGCAATCGAGCCCGTACACCAAAGCTGGTACGGGGTTTCCGGTTCTTTGGGTTAACCGAATCACCTGAGCCTGGAACCGTGGGAGGGGATGGTGGAGAAATGTGAGCAGTGTTCTGATGTGTAGTGAACTGGTGTGCAGAGGATCGTCTAACACTGGGATTGGACCAGTGAGGGAGTATTACCTGGATGTGGGGAACTTGGGGAGTGGTACACCGATGGGTGAGATGCAGTATGCCCCTTCTTTGAACAACCTTTCCCCCATCGTACCGTGTAGGATATTCCAAAGCACTGCCACCCCCCCTTTTTTGACACAAACACTTTTGCACAACACAAAAGAAAACGGACTAACACCAGAGCCATTTAGCTGACATGCCCCAATACAAGTGTCAGGCAAAGTCAGGATATTGACCAGAATCACACAGCCCTTTCCTTTCCCCAAAGGGATAAAAGGTAGAGCACAAGAGCACAGGACGAGCAAGGCAACCGCACAACGTGAGAGCTAACTCAGCACAGCAGTTCAAGAGGAGGAGAAAGATGGCGCAGACCAAGAGGGTGACAAGGAGAGAATCGACCTTACCCTTTCCAACCAAGGCCCGTGAAACCTCTGCAGAAGGAATCATAAGTCTGCGAACAATAGCCAGCATGTGTTGCAGCAGGTGTCAACAGTACACTAGACCCTCCTCCGCAGATTACCAAGCCTGGGAGAGACACTGTGTTGAACAATAAATAGCCAAGGGATAATTTGAACTTTGAAAAGCACAAAGATACTATTGATGAAAGAGGGGAAAACAAGCAACAGAGGAGTTCAGCATTCGTGGGGGCTCACGCAGGAAACTCTGGGCGATTACCTGATGGTAGAGACTACCGTAACCAGAAGGCCCTGGGAATAGGCGAGATGAGGTCAAAGTGGTCAAACAGGGGTCTTGTAAAATCCTCTGTACTGTCAAAAGTCTTTGACCGACAGATGATTGGGAAGCAAAGGGAAATGAATCCTGCGTAGTGAAACTAAGGCATGAACAGTATATAGAAAAGGTTGGCAAGAGTGAACCTGGCAGAGGGATGCTAACAAAACGGGACGAGGCCTGAAGTCCCTATGAATAGTGTGTTGACCGAAGTGAACCAGACCGAGGGGTGTCCACAGGGAACGGTCTGTAATGTTGGCAAGAGTGAACCCGGCAGAGGGAATCTGACAAAAAGGAACGAAGACTGAAGAACTGTTTAAAAAGACATTAAGATTTGTGAATGCAAGTAGTATTGGAAGACCAGGCGAAGTGAATTGTCCCCCTTCTCATTTGGGTCCGAGCCCGTCCAGAGGGAGATCCAGGGGTGAGAAGTTATCACCCAAAGTCCATTTGGAAAATAAATCTTTGTTGCTGAATACATCAGGTCCTCGAAGGCAAGAGACTTCTATAGAAAAGAGACTTGACCATCAAAAAACCTGACAGCTGGAATAGAACTGTCGGTTTGTGGTGGAAAAGAGCAGTGTTTGCTGTGCTCAAGAGATCCGCCTTGTCCGTGCCCAAAACGTGGGGAAGGGAGACACCTGGCAATCACATCCTGACTTATTATTTGTGAACACTTCTTTCTTTATTGAAACCCTATCTCACAGTCTTTCTGTAATTAGTTGAAAGGAATTGGCAATAGTTTTTTTTCTTTTTTTACTATAGGCCTTTTTATTTTGACAAGACGCCACAATGACCGTCTTTAGTGTTCATTTGATGGTCGAAGCTTGCTCTCATCTTAGATTTAGGTTAGGCGTTTTTTGACCCTGCATTTACTATTTAATAAACACCCTTAAACTGTGATCACTTGTGTCTGTCTTTACTGTTGCCACCATGAGTTTCTTACAGGTCCCGCTTTCCACCACCCTTAGGGGAAATGTTATGTAGTGGGCTCTCCTCCCTAGCCTCAAAGGGAACGGCTCGCCCCTGGGGAGAAGTGACATGTTCCCATGAATCGTCACACTACACCCTTCAAAGATCGCTACCCTGCCATCCAGCTGCTGAGGACAACAATGTGTTGCTGCTTATGCTGCTAGTTCAAAGACCGATTCTCCTATCTCTTCCCACTGCCTACAAACACTCTACTGACCCAGACCAAAGTTCCCGACACATCCAAACCCCCTTTAACACTAATCTTCTTTCCTCTCTCTGCTTGCACCCACAAAATGATGTTTTTTTCCACTAAACAGCACCATTTCCTCCTCCGTCAATGAATTTACTTCATACTTCTCCACCAAACATTTGAAATAACCAACATATGGGACATCTTGTCCACCTCCTCCCTCATTTTCAGCTCTTCCCATCCTCCTCACACTCCCCCTTCTATATCACTTATTCCCCACCCTCACCACTGAACAACTAGATTCATCGCTCTGCCAACCGACCCTGCACTTCAATTGACCCCTTTGCACCACAACTGTTAAGAAACAGGTGCACATCACCCACACTCACCTCTTTGCCTTATTCACACAATCTCTCTCAACTGGTGTCTGTTCCAATACAGCCACAGCCATATCTCCCGTAAAGAAACCAAGTGCAACCTCTCATTCAATATTCCGGTCTCCCTCCTTCCCTAGTGCTAAAGTTCTCAAGACGGTTGTCTTCCACCACAGAGTAAACTATCTCAAGATACACTCACCTGGTGACACCCACTTGGTGACACGAACTAATCTGGATCATCCCAGTCCAAACACTTCACCAAGACTGTTCATCCATATCACCGATTCCAGATGTGGAAAACACTGGCAGGATCAGGATCGCTCGTTCAGCTGCTCATTATATCAGAGAATGCTCAGCTTTTTTTGGGCCCAACCTCTAGCTCCTCCATAACAGGTGGAAGTGCACTGCCCATTGCCCATTATGGACCAGTTGCCCCTGCAATCAATACAAGCTTTTCTTACATGCAGAACAGGCTCAGCCTAGCCAACAGCTTGTCCATACATTACACACAACCAAGTTCAGAAAAGCCATAGTAATGCAAGTTTCTCTTGAACTTACTGAACATACAAACATACCTCAAGCAGAACAGGTTCAACAAGGGCAACAGTAGTGCACCCTGCCAACCAATAATGATATTCATGTTTGAATAAACACTGCTTAATTCAACCAGTAGAGATCTTGTATGCATGAATAATAATAAAGAATAATTTAGCATTTATATAGCGCTACGAACCCTCATGCATCTGAGTGCTGCTTATTATTACCCATGGCGTGGTGCTCATTTATCGACCTCGGAAGGATAAAAGGCTGAGTTTGGCCTTGCCGGAATTCGAACCTGTGTTGGCAGGCTCTGCACGTATGTCAAAGCAAGTGCTCTACTCGCTGTGCTATCTGTCAGATTGCAATGTCATTATGTTTAGCATAGACATTGGTTATCCCCCTTTCTAAAGCAGATACTAACTTTGGTTGGTATAGGCATCATCTTTTTCTGCACAGACTTTTTTACTTGTCATTTTTGAACACAGATAAGGCGCTGTCCAAGTTTTAGAGCATAAATGTTCCAAGTTCTATTTTTTGTATTTCTTTATGGTGCCATAGTTAATTTTAAACTTTTAATACATTTTTTGACAAAAAACATCAACAAATGTTCACATAATTTATCTAATAGTCCTAAAAAGGTACAATTTACCAATCTATTAATATACAATACAATCAAAATCCTTAAAATGTTATGCTTCTATTTCATCGGGATACTCAGCAAGTCTCTTTTTCGCCTCCTGCCATTTTGCCCAGGCTGCCACCAAAAGTAATACAGATTTTGCTCCAACAAGTGCAGACCAAAATTGATCGCCAGTAATATCTTCAAAGTGAGTTATTTTATTTCCGTAGTTTTTATAATAACAGTCCTTTAGGGCCACACAAGTCGTCAGTAAATGCCTGCTGTTCTCGATTTTCATTTGACATAGTCGACAGATATTATCAATGTGCTGGGCTTTGTTCCAGTGAGCACAATATTCTCTGGTAGGTAAGAGATTGAACCTCAGATAGATTTTAAAACGTTTTAGATCTAATGTTCCAAGTAGGCAGTACAAACATTTGCTTTGTAACATTTGGCTCCTTTCAAAATTAGTAACTCTCAGTTCAGCAGACCAGACCTATGAATGTGGAGTCATGTAGAAAGACTGTATAATGGCTAGTTAGACCTTCATGTTGGACTCCCAAATAACCCTGTGCATATGAAGGCTCTTTTGCAATGGATGGTAGCAACTCAAGGTAAACCTTTGTATCCACCAACTCTCTATTATTTTGAGCATTTAATTGTCACTTGTTCTTGTTTTGATAAACAGACATTGCAGTTAAAAACACAAACACTTGGTCACCCCTACTGCACACTATGTGAATATCCATGAAGGAAAACGTTTTTCCAATAGCCCCATAATCATTCCATTGTTCTCCAGCAAAGCAGACATCTGTTGCCCCATCATACACAAATGAAGCAGGCTATCTGGCCAAAAAGATAATTTGAAAACTATCCTGAAGAGAAACAATACAGAAGTGTCTGTTTAGATCAGAAATATGCAAAAACTGAAAACCAGCTTGACGGACATCAAAATATCAGACAAGCTTGTGAGCACTAGAATAAGATCAGTCATGTGAAACTGAATAATCAAGTCTTTGGAAATAATCTTGGTGCAGAGCATTATACAAGTGTCTCTGATGTCCAGCACCTTTTTTTAGGTTTACAAATTGCACTTGAATACTACATGTTTGGGAGAACGAGCTTAAAGGCGTCTTAACTTGTGGCGAATTTGCCACAGTGGAGAAATTCTATCCCTACAAAAATTACCACACATTTGTAGAAGAAACCCATGAATCTCAAGTTCAAACACTGAACAATACTCATTAGAGAACATTTTAAAATGTTAAAATTGTAAACATAAGACAAACCAATTTAAAAGCATCAGAATTCATTTCCGTTTCAATATGTTTTTTACATCAGAGAAGGTGTTGATTTCATCCTGAATATGATATGCTAAATATCCAGCAGTTCCCGGAGTGAAATCATGTAGTTCTCCAGAGTATCTTGGCAATGCCTCAATTGAAATGTACCCTGTAGAGAAAATACATACTTAAATAAGTAGGCTCTCCAATTCACACTCTCAAATCATACTAGATGAGCTGTGTAGATTATATAAATATATAATGTTGATCCAGAAGAAAACAACGAGTAAATACTTTAATTAGGCTAACATCATCATTTATTTTGCATATTTGCGAGCTTTCGTGGAATGTCTCCACTTCCTCAGGCAGAGATGAAATGCTTCATTTCATCCCCACCTGAGGAACATGTGGGGAAAATGTGGGGCACATGTGGGCGAGGCACTCCTGGTTTGAGAGTGATGCGAACAGGTTAAGCAGAGAGCATGTGTCCAACCTTGTTGGCATGTGCTGCCCAGAGGGCCACAGGTACTGAGTCAATAAGGTGTTGTACCTGTGTAGCTTGTGCGGATGTTGGTATTGAAGGAGGCTCTGTTCAGGTTCCTTGAGAGTGGATTGTTGGAGGAAAAAACAACCTTCAGCTTGCCTAGATTGTGGAACCTCTAGATAAGTGCCATCAGGAGAACAATAAATGGTACAATGCATCTTGTATAGCAGATCAATACCTAACATATTAGCAGACGAGCAAGAGCTTAACAGAAAGGCATGGTGTTCAGCAATGGGACCAATGGCAACAGATAATTCACGCAATACCGGCTGTGGGATAGTGGTGCCAGATATGCCAACAGCATTGGCAATTTCCTTGGAGACATCCACATTTAGAAATCCAGCAGTTCACAGCGTGGAGTGTCTGGCACCAGTGCCAAGTAGTCTAGTGGTAGTAAAGCAGCAGACAGCATGGCAGGGTCCGTCTGGCAATGTCATTGTGACCCAAAAGAGATCTGAATGTCCTGGTAGCCCGTGTTAGGAGGAGGAGGATGTGAAGGGGCAGGTAGTGTAGGTGTAAGGTATTAAATAGTACGGTTAGGTGTGGAATCATTGCAAGTAGTAGTGGGACCATATAGCCATGGTCTGGAAGGTTTGGTAGGAAATTGCTGGATGAGATGACCCGTCTGCTTACAGATTACCCGTCTGCAGAAAGGTTGCCCTGGTAGGGGTTGCTGGGGAGGAAAAAATGGGTGTGCAAATATCTGTTGTGGCTCGTGTCCCCGGAGACAAGGTGCCAGAGGATTCTGTTGGGCATAGGGCTGGTGTGAGGTACCCTGGTGTCCCTGGCCCCCAGAGTCAGTCTTTTGGTGAGCATGCTGTATCTGCAAAACCCACCTCATCTTGCTTCTGGCATTTTAGATTGTCATAGAAATCTTGAGGTGCATTTTTTACTTATTCAATAGATCCAGATTGCCCACCCCCCTAAACCCCCACCTGAACATTTTGCATATTGTTAGAAATTTCCGGAAGTAGACCAGTCACACAAAATTTGTAAAAACTGAGTCTAGATAGGAAGTCATAGGATATTCACATTGGTTCTGTTTGCAAGATGCGATCTTTGCCCAGTCAAATTTTCCCGAACACTTACTTTGATGAGGGCAGTAAGAGCAGTAATATTAGCAGTAATAGCCTCACCTTCCGCTAGTGTGTCAGGCCATTGTAGTTTGTCCGTAATTTATTTTGTATACAGTGTCTTTGAGCACAGCTTGTAGGATTTTTTTTTTTTTTTTTTTTTTTAAAGGTAGCCAGTGGTGGGATTATAACAGGCAATCACTGTGTTCAAATGTTCCATGAAAGCAGTGGTGGTTGTCAGGCAATGTGGGAAATTGTTATAAGTCAGTGGAGCTCTAGGGAGTATGAATCCTCATAGGTTCCGCATCAGTATTAGCCAGTGGGAAGATGCATATTGTCATAAGGGCGGATGGAGCAGAGGATATTGAGGGGTCCACAGTGTGTAGCGAGGGTTGCTCAGGCTTAAGTGAATGTGACGATTCAGTATCTTGCAAGTTTTACTGGCCTGGAGATAACAGCTAAGGGGTCAGACAGTGCCAGCAAGTCCTCCATGACATTCTGGCATAATGAGTTAGATATGCCCCTGTAGCACTGTAGGGTAGGCAGGGGAGTGATTGTATATTGAGGTGGGAATCCACTTGGCTGGGAGCGAGTCCAGGGTCGGTGTAGATAGAGGCCGTAGGCAGCGGAAGTGTTTGCGGGGCGGGGGGAGGAAGATGAGGCTGTGGCAGGAGGGAAGATGAGGCGGCCGGGGTGCAGGCAGGGGTGTGAGAGGCATGGGAGGGGAGGGTGGTGGGGGGTAGCTGGTCTGGCAGCTTGCTTTGGCGTGGGCTGTTGGGGGAATGTGGCAGTTGGCGGTGGCGGGTGGAGGAGATGGCATGGCGGGTGGTGGTGTGAGGGCCCTCAGGTGAGGCGAGCATGGTGCTAGTCCATCCAAAAAGTCTACAGGTGGTGCTGTAGGTGCTTCTGAAAGGGATTCTTTACCAGTGTCTGCAGAAACACTTGGGTTTAGGCCTGTTCTGCAAGTGGGTTTACTGTTTGGCAGGCCGACCTTTGAGAAATGCCTGTACTGCTCCAATTCTTTCTCTAAACTAGCCTGCAAGGTCTTGGGCACAATCTGTTCATAGACACTTTGTACCAGGTGAACTAAGCTGACCAATGACCAACAGACATCTTATACTTCCTTTGTTCAAAAAGCCTCAAGCAAGACAAGGAGGTGATCCGCATGAAACAACCTTTCAAGTGGCCACTGAAAGTTCTTTTGAATCCTGCGTCCACAATTCCACATTTTTACATATTTACAGGTGAATGCCCCATACGTTGAAAACATGAAGAAGGCATCAGTCTCTACTGCAGGAACAAGTCGTGTTGTGGAAAGCTCAGAGCCCATTGCTAAGTCTAGAAATCAAAGAGCGTGGAGACACAGATGGAGGTTGGCCCACAGGTACTGCAGATCAAGCAGGATGGTGCAAACAGCCTCCCGGCAAATGGCATTTACCAGTGGTGACCGCTTAAAGACAAACCAGAGAGGTGGTACGCAAAGGGAGAAAGGAGCAAGCAAGGATTGATAGAGTTTACTGAATTCAAAGATAAAATCCTATACAAGAAGGACCAGAGGAACTGTGTCCGGCTTATCGCAGCAATAACATTTGCCACTTAACTATCAAAATGGCTAAAAAGACCCTCCACATTTCCTCTTTCGTTGAAATAAGACATGTTGTGCATGTATCTTTACGAAGCACAACAGACGGTGCATACAGAACTGCGACGCTATCTATTTAGCAACAGGCGAATGCAAAACATACCAGGTGATGCATTGCGATAGACAGCCAATACATGACATTGCAAATAATCATTTAGTCAAAGTCAAGTGCAGTCTTTACAGACGGAAAAAGGAGAAAGAGAAGATAAAAAAAAAATCAGGTACATCAGCAGGGGAGAGGAAGAGAGAAATGCGGCAGTGAAAAGGAAGGTTGAGTTGCTTCTGCTCAAGTTTGAGAGAGGCAGGGAGGCTGTTCCAGAGGGAGGCACCAGCCGAGGAGATTGATCTGCTCCCAACTGTCTGCTTAGAGAAGCGTCTGACCCTCAGAGTTGAAGGTGAATGACTTGAGAGCTCTAGAAGGAAGATGTTTTGGAAGATAAAGTTGGAGGTAGAATGGTCCCAGGCCACAGAAAGCCTTGTTGATGATGCAGAGGGTCTTGAACTTGATCCCTACAGTCACGGGAAGGCAGTGAAGAGCCAGTGTAGAGATTATAGAGCTGGAGAGCTACGATCCTTGGGCTTGAGGCAAAGGACAAGTCTTGCATTCCTGTTTTGCATAAATTGTACAGGACGAAGAGTAGAGGCAGGGAGATTTAGAAAGAGGCTGTTGCAATAGTCCAGCCTAGAGAGGACCAGAGCTCTGGAGACAGTGAGCTTCTGGGGGAAAGTGAGAAAAGGAAGAATACCTCTGAGGAGGTGCAGCTGATAGTCTGACTTCTTAGAGACATCAGAGATCTGAGGAGAGAAGGAGAGGGTGGAGGCGAAGATGACACCAAGGTTCTTAGCTTCACAGGA
The DNA here is from genome assembly GCF_040938575.1 of Ambystoma mexicanum. Lineage (NCBI taxonomy): Eukaryota > Metazoa > Chordata > Amphibia > Caudata > Ambystomatidae > Ambystoma > Ambystoma mexicanum. The sequence goes on along the minus strand of NC_090934.1, from coordinate 1,263,315,448 downwards.
AGGAGCAGGAAGAGGGCCCCGTGTGGGTGGCCAGAAAGAGAGAGGAAAGGAGGGAGCATGTGTCCCAATGAGGAGGATCTCAGTCTTACTGGCATTAAGTCAGAGATCATTGACGGCACACCATTCCTGAACTGTGGCCAGACATTCTGGTATGAGAGAAGAAGCAGAGGTGGCTGACGGAAGCCTGAAAGAGAGCTGAGCGTCATCTGCATAACATTGAAAATTGGAGCAGAAAGTTGCGATACGGTGGGCAAGAGGTGCCAGGTAGTGGTTGAAGGGACAGGTTAAACCCCTGGGGAACACCAAGAGTAGAGAAAGAGATAGAAGAGAGGAAAGACCCCAGTTGGACCCAAGAGTGTCAGTTGGTGAGAAAGGAGGTCAACCAGGCCATGGCCGGATCAGTAATACCAAGGTAGTTGCGGAGGCGATTGAGCAGGATGGCATGGTTGACCATGCCAAAAGCAGAGGACATATCTAGCAGAATGAGGACAGAAGGGAGATTAGAGTCAAGATTGGAGAGCAAGTCTTCACTTGCTTTCATCATTCATCATTGTTGATCATTGTCATTGCCTGAACAGGAACGTATTGCCGTATTTGCCATGTTAAAACAATGATGGAGACACCTAAGCACGTCATGATAGAATGCTTAAACATGGGCATGGTATATATGAGCCATCTGGGTAAATGTGTACTTTATTTGGACACAATTAAGGATCCTTTACTCTGGAAGGGCTCTTTTTAGAGTGTGGTGGTTAAGCAATGGGCTCCTGAACATGTTAATAAGCAGTACCAGCACTGCATGATCTGGGGCATTTCTCCTTTTAGTTTATTATGATAAGGCATTTTATACTGTTTACTCAACAATGGATCATAGTACCATCTCACATTATATAGCAGAACTGTAAATGTTAGTGATTATATGAATTCTGATTTTAATTGAAAAATTGGTTTTTACAGTTAACTGTTTCAATGATGTATTGTATGATTTAACTTTTTATATGTGTAAAGTTTTATATTTAAATTGTATCACATTAAAATAAGTACAGAATAAGTGGAAGGGAAGGCCTGATGTGTCCTCTGCCCTAGAAGGGGATTGGGCCTGTCTGTGGTGCTGCCTGTAGAGCAGGCACTGGGAGGTGACGTGGAGGGTCTGAGGCCTAACTGTATGGGAGAGTCAAATGTAGCATACCATAGCCTAATTATAATCCTGTGTAACATATCATAGCAATCTTGCATAACACAGCAGACCTAGCAATCCTGACACATCAAGGCAAATTACAGATGGCAAACCTTACTAGTTAGTCATATCTTCATCGGTTTATCTTTGCATTAAACAGTCTTATTCACTATTTGTGTTTCTGAATTTGTTTGATCCAACTTCATATTTTGATTAGTCTTCTCGTGCCCAATCACAGTATTGGTTTATATTTTAGGTTCTCTGATCAGTTTTGATCTTTTAGTCTTCTAAAATAACTGTCAGATGAGTTTCTTCAATAAATTCCTTCATGTCAGTCCTTTGTTAGCTGTGATAGTCTTGAGCAAACTCTTTGTATTTCAAAATGAACCTCTTTGAATATCTTCCATTGAGTATGATTCTATAGTAACCTTTGTTCTAAGCACTCTGTATTTGTTTTTCACATAAAGAAATTAAATTGTAGTTAATTATATATTTTATTGGAATTACAATTCACTTAATATGACGTTACCCTTGAAGAGGTTCGGTGCCAACACGTTTTGCCTCTTTTATGACCGTTATAATGCAACACAGAGATCCAAATCAATAAAAGTACTTAAAATATACACCAATACCTCGAAGGGACATTAGGAGACTAATGAAAATACATATGTTGATTAATGAAATTCAACTGAACTAATAGCAAATAAGACAGATCAAAACAGAGAAAAGATAAAGAAAAAAATAATTGATAATTGGAGAAATCTGTAACTGTGACTAATGTATACATAATACTAGATTAAACAGACACGGACCATGCAGGATTGTAGCAGTAATTTCATTAGATTGTATTTTCCTATACCAAGCTTAGGAGGCACAAGGCTGTCATCACAATGTAGAACAGTGGGATAATAGGTGGCAAATGGAGAGACATTGTGTTTGCTGCAGTAGTTGGTTAACTCAAAGCAATGTACTTGTTTCAAGACCATCTAAATCTTTCAATAGCTGTGGCAGGGCTGAAGAAGGAGTCTGACTCACGTTGAACAAATGTAACTCGTTTGTTTAAACAATAAGAAAAATACCTAACTCACCTTATTGCTATGGGAATGTTCCATACCTAACCAAACTAAGGGTGCTAGTTTGTCATCAATAGTACAAAGAAAAATGCCCTCTGTCCAAAACATACTTCTAGCAGACCCTACCACTAAAACTAATAACTAAAGATTGCCAAAATGGATATCTTCTGGCACCATCCCTTTAGCCATATGACCACGTTGCAGCATCACAGATGTTTCAAATGGGAACTCCCCTTTGCAGGACTGTGGAAGAAAGAGGCCATGGTGTAACGCTCACCTGGTATCCACGAGGACGTCACTCAGCCTGTTCTGACCTCTTACGACCTTCAAACCCTCCCCTGGAGTCTGCTCGACTGGAGACTGGGCCTGAAACACAGGATTGGTAGCGTTTAACTCCCTATTGTCTCTGTGTGCTTGAACCCCTTCTTCCCCAGGGTCCAACCCTTCCCTTTGATCCACAGCTCACCTTGTTTTCTTGGAAAGTGTGCTCTCCTCCTGCTTTCAGTGCAGGGGCGCGTTGATTGATGCAGGCTCGTTGCTGCCTAGTTACTTCACTGGCAAGTGTCCGACAGGTAAGTATAATGAGTCTTTTGAACAGTTCTCTAACTTCGTTCCTTTCCTTCCTTAGATGATGGCCGGCGTCCGGGGATGGCGACGTGCTGCTGAGATGAGTAGCGATGAAGGTGAGTGAGAGCGCGATGCGACCCTTTCGTATTTGTATTGAACGGAGTTCTTTTTCTGTGTCTTTTAGGTGCTGCGACTTTTTCAGCGTGGATGCCGGTTATGAAGAAGAAATGCGGTGAGTAAGCGCGTTATGTGGCGCCTCTAGATGTCTCCACACTAAGCTGGAGTGTCTTTTCCCTCTTGCAGATGGATGAGCAGTTCCGGAGACAGAGTTTCCCCAGAGCGGCTGGGATTCAGGTAAGCGTTTCAAGCTTGTACAGTCTTTAAAAATAAGTGAAGATTTGCTGAATGCTTACTAATGCCTTTTTTCTGTTCTTTTCCCTTTTCCTTAGGAAGCGGCGTGCCGGGATGAGAATGACACCGCCAAAGATGCCCGCAGAACAGAAGGAGCGATGAATGATGGGCAGAAGCGTCGCAAGGTAAGGCTGTTCCTAACGGTGTTCTTGCAGGAGCTGGGCGCAGAAGAAAGATGCAGGCCTACTGGAGACCAATCCGAACATGGTGAGTGTCACCCTGCAGGTGCAGAAAACGCAAAGCACGTTTCTCAGCCTGTGCATGGCTTAAATAGTCTCTGGGTATCCCAGGTGTCTCTGGGCTGAACCACACCCAAAAGACTAGACTGCACATGCAGTTCTGGGAACCGAAATATGTGGGGGCATCCATCTTGTCCCCATCAATGCACTACAAGTCCAATCCCCAATGTTATCCTATGGGAGTGAGTGAGTCTGGTGCCACAAGCGCCAAGTCTGACTCCAAGTGGGTCTTTGGAGGGATGGAAAGGACCTTTAGGGCCATGTAGGTGATCGTGGCCTGGCTCCAGCCTGACATCTTGGAGGGCTGGGGACATGAGGGGCAGGAATCATGACACAAGGCCCTGGTGGATCGTGCCCTGAAACCCTCTGGTGGGTCCTTGCCCGCCAGTCTAACATTTTGAAATCATAATGATAATCCACCTGGACAAAGTCTGTTTTGAAACAGCTTTCCCTAATTTGCGTCCATTATATCCTATGAGCCTTTCTTCCTCTTTGCTGGGATGCAGCGGAGGATAAAACGCCGGCAGAACGATTTTCTGATTTAGATGGAAGTCTGATTCTATTTTAGGTAGGAAGGAGGGTTTAACCCTCAACACAATCCTGTCCTTGTGGAATACGGTAAAGGGTGGCTTTGTAGAGAGTGCTTGCAACCCGCTCTCTGCAGATGTTAAAGCAACCAGCAGAATAGTCTTGAAGGTGAACAACCTCAATGGACATTTGTGCAAAGGTTCAAATGGTGCACACATTAAACATTTTAGAACCAGGTTGAGGTCCCAAACTGGAACCAGAAAAGCATAAGGTGGGAACACATTTGTGAGCCCTTTCAGAAATTGAGACACCAATGGAATTTTGAAGTAAGAACATTCTTCCGATGAGTGCTTGAAGGAGCGCTGCTAAATAAACCTTAATGGTCCCACTGTGAAGACCTTTGTGTGCTAATGAAAGCAGAAAGGATAGCACATCCGGAGTCGAATATAGAAAAGGATCAACATTCTTTTCCCTGCACCAGTCGCAAAACGTATTCAAATGGCAACGGTACAGAGATTTTGTTGCTGGCCTTCTTGTCGAAAGCAACACCTCCATCACATCATCCGGGAGGTCCCAATCCTTGTATCTCAACCTTTCAGAAACCAAGCTGACAGTTGAGAGTGCTGACCTCTGGATGGAGAGCCTGACCCTCCCTTTGCAAGAGAAGTTCCTCTCTTTGTCGAAGACGTATCGGAGGACAGATGGACATGCCCAGAAGGTCCGGGTACCATGTCCTCCTGGCCCAATCTGGGGCAATTAGGATCATGTAGCTCCTGTACCGTCTCAACCTCCTGATTACTTGAGGAATGACGGGGACCGGTAGAAACGCGTATAGCAGTGGAAAATCACAATCCTCCACGAACGTGTCTCCTAGAGCTCCTTTCGAAGGAAATTCCCCTGAGTAGTACCTTTCGCACTTCCGGTTGATCCCGGTTGCAAACAGATCTACTTGAGGGGTTCCTCAAAGGGTGAAGATCTCTTGGAGAACTTCACAAGCTAGTTCCCGCCGCTGGCTGTGAGATCGTTGGTGTGGGCTCCCAACCCAGCGAGTGAGGCGTCCGTCACTACAGTTGTCTCCGGCCATGGTTGCCAAAAAGGTGCTTCCCTTCAGGATATTTTCCTTGCAGGCCCACCATAGAATATCTTGCATAACTTTGATCGGGACCTGCAGTAGATCCGACATCCGTCCCGAGAACGGGAACCATTGTGTTCAGAGAGCTGACCGTAGGCATCTCATTCGTAGATGGGACCTCTGGTACCAGGTGAATGTAGAATGACATGAGGCTGAGAAACCTTAGGAATTCGAAGGCTGGGAGACAGTGGGCATTCTGAAACTTTGTTACCATCTGGAGAATGTCTTGAGCCCTCACCTTGGGTGGCAAGCACTTTCCCAAGAACATGTCTAAAACAGCCCTGATATACTGCAGCTATTGGGAAGGTGTCATGTGTGACTTCTTGAAATTTGAGGGAGAAGCCCAGTCTGTGTAGTGAGTGGCAGGTAACGCTGAGGTGATCCAAGGCTTGTTCAGGAGAACGCGCCCTGATAAGCCAATCGTCCAGGTAGGGGTAGACGTGAATCCCCCTGTCCTGAGATGCACTGCCACCACCACCATTAGTTTGGTGAAGACCCTCGGGCAGAGGTCAACCCGAAAAGGCAGGACTTGAAACTGATAGTGCAAGCCACCAACTGCGAACCTCAGGTATTTCCTGTGCTTGAGATGGATTGGCACATGAAAATAAGCATCCTGAAGGTCCAATGACACCAACCAATCCTGTCATTGAAGGGCCCGAAGGATCTGATAAAGTGTGACCATCTTGAATGTGTCCTTCCTGAGGAGCTTTTTCAAGTGTCTCAAGTCCAAGATGGGTCTCAGTCCTCAGTCTTTCTTGGGGATCAAAAAATATGGGGAATACCAACCTTTGTTCCTCTCCGCTACAGGCACTGGTTCTATAAGCACATTACTCTAGCAGGGTTAATATTTCCTGCACAAGGAGCGGATCTGGAATCCTCAAAGAGTGTTTCCCCGGTGGATTGGTGTGGACTGCGTTATGAATGGTAGGCAGTGACCGTGGGCTATTGTCTCCCCACAGCCCACGCATCTGAAGTAATGGCTCGCCATTCTTCAAGATGCTGAGACAGTCTGCCCCCCACCGGTGACACGTAAAGCAAGCTCTCAAAGGGGTTTTGAAGCAGTTGCTGCAGCCGCTGATGGCAGGTAGCTGAAGTTGGCCTGGCACCTCTACCTCGTCCACCACAAGGAAACCTCCGTTGGCCTCCTTGACTGGCCATTCCTCTCGCCTTTCCAAATGAGTAGTAGTGAAAAGATCGCCCCCTCCATGGCTGTCCCGCCGGAGGAAAAGGCTGAGGTTGCCTAACAGCGGCCCCTAAAGATTTGGCAGCCACCTTCGAGGTCTGCAACCTCTCAAGGCTCTCGTCAGCCTTGCTGCCAAAAAGCTGAGACCCGTCAAACGGCATGTTGAGAAGATGAGCCTGCACATCTGGTGCACAACCTGACTTCAGGGCCATACTCCCTGCTGAAAATACCTTTCGTGCCAATCCATCCACGTGCTTGTCGTCCCTATCAGGAGGGATGTTCGGGTATGCAGCCTTGTTCCAGGTAGCCGTGGCTGCTTGGACCACCAGACTCTCCAGTGTGGGGTGTTTGGACAGGTAGCCGGGTCGCTACTGGAAGGGCGATATTTCTTTATAAGGGACTTGTCCACCGCCGGATTGGTGACAGGGGTCTACCAATTTCTGGCCACCCTTTTTTGCAGAGCCATATGGAAGGGTAATATAGGATCCATAGATGGACCTTGGTCTAGAATAACGGTCAGATCATGCTGATCAAACGGTACCGGGGGTGGTCCAGCCCAGCCTAGGTACTCCACTACTCTGGACATCAGTTTGCGGTATGAGCAGTCAGCGTACTCCCCTGGTTCTGGCCTGCAGAACTCCAACTCAGGAGAGGTATCAATGCAGCTGGCATTATGCAAGGCGTCATAATAATCTTCCATCTTGCTCTCTTCTGATATGAAGCATTCCCACACATTGGGGGTTCCATACTGAAGCCCAAAAGGGGCATCCTCCCTATCTGATCTCTCTTCCTCCTCAAAAATGGACGAGAGGGATTTGAAAAAAATCCTTCTTCGACAGAGGAGTGAAGATTTTTTCAGCAGTACTCACTGACTTCAAAGGCGTCCATGTAGATTTGGTTTTAGCCTTCTTATGAGTTTCCTCAGGCCCAGGGGGCTGAACTGATACAATCGGTACCTTTGACGTAGACAATGGCATTGAAGACCTAGAGGAGGTTGACTAATTAATTGACAGGCTCCTTTCAACGGTTTTGGCGCCGAGGGCTTCGAAGGTTCTACAGGCTTTGAAGGCGATGACCTCGAACACTCGCCATGTCTCAAGTGATTCTTGTCCATTTGAGGCCACGAGGGCTCTCGATGTGAATCACGCCGTCCACCTGGGCTCAAGGACGCGCAAGTTTCGGGTCGAGACCGCTCCTTGCCAGCTTAGACAGAAGGCGCAGTTGAAGCCTTACTCTGCTTCTCAAAAATGTTTAGCATCTCTACAAGGAATGCTTCCCACTCTGCGGGCGTCGACTTTTTGGAGGGGCATCTTACTCTCTCGGGGGTACCGCCTAACTAGGATGAAGAGGAAGGCGACCGATGGTGCCTCCTCCGGCACCGTGAACGTTTTCTATCCTTGCGCTGAGGAGAGCGGTCACTCGACTCGGCGGTCAAAGTATGATAAGGTTGGGTTTTACGGTGCTGGGATATCTTGCCTGCCTGCAACTTCCCCTTTCGTTCTCGCAATGTCTTTCTGTCACAGCTTGAAACTTGGTATAGGATTCGGTGTCGTGACCTTGACCTGGGCAGCACAGACAGATGATGCGGATCCGTGATGGACATCTTGGAGCCACACTCCATGCATTTTTTTAATTCGGAACAAGGGGTTGGATTTAAAGACGGAGACATATTTATCGACGGTAACTGCGCAAACGAGGTAACTACACAATCGAATTGAACGAGGCGCGCCGAATTTCAAATCAAACACGTTTGCGGAAAAACAGAACTGAGGCCAACGGGCACCATGTGTGCTACTTATAACATCCGATGACGTCACCCTCGACGGAGGCCTTCAAGGGACATCGACTCAACACCATCGACGCAGGGCGGCCTCTGCCGAAAAAGTTTTCGGAATCAGCCGAAGCTGGACATTACATGTCAAAGATGAGGAATACGTTGGAGGACACAATCCTTTCAAAGTGTACTGGTTGAGGGGTGACCGGGTGAGGTCTGTAATACCGCTGCATATTTATTGTACTGATCATACTCTGTTTATATTGTGTACCACGATTGTATCAGGTCTTATGTAGGTGTTACAAAAGGTCTTATGCTGTCAGGTAGCCGCAGCCATAGTTTTTGCACGGCTGCCTGGCTGCCAACTGCACAAGGTGTGCAATTGCAAAAGTAACTATGTTGATTCATGCTGTGATAGTTGAATCACTGACTCAATTATTCTGAAAGCAAAGGTTCCGCATATTGAACTAAGGAGAGTCTATGCTAGTCTCTGCCAATATTAGAAATGCTTGCTCTCGCTACAAATTACATTAAGGGTGTGTGTTCTATTTGATCCTTGCTATCTATTGAGTTTTCCTCTACCCACTCATGCCCTCAACCCCCTGTGCCCTCACGATCCCATCACTGTCCGCCCCTCCCGGTTTCAAGTACTCTCTTTGCGCATTCCAAATTAAGTACTGCCATAGCAACAGTGCATTATGGCAGCGAGGTGTGGGACTGTGGAGTCTGGTGGGATCGGTGTGGTCGGTAGTGAAGGAGTGAGATGTGCAGTGCTAGATACAGCGATGAAAAGAAAAGATGAGTCAGCATCGTGTCCTGTGGGGACTTCAGCATGTGTTTATGTTTATTAGGTTTATATGGCATTTTAATCCAAAGCGCTTTACAGTATAACAACAAGGAACAATAATGAAAGCAGCATATTTGCAATCATGAAACAAACCAGTGAGACAATATGTAGAACAATTTACTTAGGTGGAGGGGAAGGGGGAAGGGAAGGGAGAGGAGGTAGGTAAGGAAGGTTTCAAGTATCTGATTTGAGATCAGTGGGAGCGAGAAGAAGGGAGGGACGTGGATAGGAAGGGGAACAGGGGAGCTGAGGAGGAGAGAAGGTAGGGAAGGAAAGTCGGGGGGTAAGTGGAGAAGGGCTTTCAAGGAAGTGCGGAAGGATGAGTAGGTTGGGGTGGAGCAGATAGAAAGAGGTAAGGAGTTCCAATGTAGGGGGGGCCAAAAGCTGAAAGGAACGGATGGTTTACCCATTGCATCACCGCAGGACCTGTACCCCAAAAACGATTGTTTCACAAGGTGATATTAATGACTCCAAGTTGACTAAGATCACTCATTTTTATTCAAAACATGAGGGTATAAGTTCTCTAACATTGGAGCAGTGCAGTTTAGATGCAATTGAGGAAGAATCTGCTGCGCAGGGGATTGTGGCAGCTCCAAATGAATCACTTCAATGCCTGGGCACTAAGCTATTAGAAAGAGTTTTTAACCCCATGTGTAGTGGTATTAGTATTGCTGGTAATGGGTCCAATGAACCTGGTTTGGGTCCAAACAGTGAGCTGACTATAGCAATTGATGAGGCTTCTGTTATCTATGAGCCTTATGCTATAATATACAGCATGCAGGATGCCACATCCCAGTCAGGTATCGCTGGGAATGGTGTTAGCAACCTAAGCCATCCAATTAACACAAGGAATAGGAGTACAATATGTGGTGCAGAGCATGTGATTGATAACGCAATAGAGAATCTTGAGACTCAGATCGTAGCGACATCTACCCCGTTGCGTGCGTGTGTGTGTGTTGGAGTCCAACTGTGACATGCAAACAGTTATTGTTGGTGTGGGGCCATTGCCTGAAAATGTTGATGTGAATGATTACGTAAAGAGAGCACATTTTGAAAAAGCCACCCAGGTTTGTAATGCGACTACGTTATATGAAGACAAAAGTATTGGGATTAACAGTAGTATTACCTCAACAGCCATATTTGCCGTGTTGGAAAATGTTGTATCCACAGTAGTTGAAAGATGCGAGATGCAACTGATGTGCAGTCCATTCTATTGCATAAAAGCATTAAGAAAGAAAGAAAAATACTTGGAGAACAAGGGACTGAAACGGATATAGATAATGTTTAAAGAACCATGACTGTGCCAGACTTAGGAAACTGTGTTGTTTGCACCTCCATGGTCACCCCATGTGGTGCCGAGGATAGCGTCTTCGGGTCTAATGGTTCTTCCCAGATTGATTACATCTTAGTATGCCTTGCGGCCTGGAGATTCATAGCCAACTTTGAGATTGTTGACAGGCAGGAAAGCAACCACCGACAGCTCTCTCATTTCCCTCTGACTCCCCCCCCTCTTCTCATGGGCCCTCATTTCAAACCCAAGCTGTGGCTGTTACAGGGCATGCTAGGAAAGGGGGAAGTGGGTGAACCTTTTGAAGGAGATTATCCTGAACATTTATAATGCTACTCTCCCATTTATCTAGAATATATGTAGTCCTCATTTTAATGACTATAGGGTCCTTTCTGATTTTGGGAAGGTTATTCATATGGGTCTGTGGGTCAGTGATCTAATGCATCCCCTACAGGGACCTGCGTTTGACCTCGTGGTCACAGGCTCGAATTCCGACAGGTCCACTCAGCCCTTCATCCTTCAGAGTCCATACAATGAGTACCATTAAGTTGGGTAACAAACATCTGTAATCTGTTAATAATGCCAAGATTCCCCTTCAGGGGTGGGGGTGAGGGGGGAGGAGACAGGGGACATGTGCTCTACAAATATACCTGTTTGTTATTCAAGGTATTTTTCCTCTTGCAAGCCATCCAAGATCAGTAGTAAAAAGACATACAGTAACAAAGGAGGGTTGGTACAACCATGAATTTGTCCGGGCTAAGCAGCTTTTGGTGGACTGTCTGTTTACAGTGCGGCCAATTGACAAATCTTTGCTGTGAGCTAGACAAACAAGTTACTTACCAACTGTAACGTTCTTTCGACTGAGGGTGCTGTGCTCGAGGTCGTGGCGTCGACTGTTCCTCGACGGGCTCCATACCGTGTCGACGTCACTGATGATATAAGTAGCTCGAGCCGTGCCCGCTGGCTTCAGTTTTGTTTTTTCGAGGAAATACTCGTGGAACATCTAGGCATATGCTGTGACTGATAAGCCCATCGTGAGAGGAAATTGTAAGAAAAGACAAACTGTACTGCGGGGTAGGCTGGGAGGGTCGATGAGGAATACGTGGGAGGAACATCCAGTCGAAAGAACGTTACAGTTGGTAAGTAACTTGTTCTTCGAATGGATTGTGTCCTTCCACATATTCCTCATCTTGTGATAGACTCCCATAGCAGTGATCAATTTGGAGGTGGGAGTGCTAGTTTTTGTTTTCATGGACAGAGTGAAGTACCGCTCTGGCAAATAGTCCCTCATTGGAGGAAGAGGCATCTAAACAGTAATGCTTGATAAAAGTATGCATTGATGCCCATGTTGCAGCCGAGAAAATATCCATTGCAGGGACTCCCCTCTTCAAAGACGCAGAAGTAGCCATTCCCCTAGTGGAGTGAGCACGTAGCCCATCCAGTAAGTCTTTTCTTGCTAATCTGTAGCATTCCAATATAGCTAGAATGATCCAGCGGGATATAGTTTGTTTTGTCACGGCTAACCCCAATTTACAACCTGTGTAACCCACAAAGAGTTGGTCTTGACGTAATTTTGTCATTCTTGAAATGTAAAAGCTGAGGGCCCTCTTGGGGTCCAGCCTATATAATCTCTCCTCTTCTTTTCCCAAAAGAGGAGGAGGATAGAATGTTCGTAAAAGAATTTTCTGCGACAAATGGAAGTCGGAAACTACTTTCGGTAAGAAAGATGGTTTAACTTTCAGAACTACCTTGTCCTTGTAAAATGTGGTGTATGGAGGTTTACATTAGAGAGCCTGTAGTTCACTAACCCTGCGGGCTGATGTTAATGCCACAAGAAGAATTAGTCTTTAGTGTTAAAAGCCTCAATGGACAGGAGTGCAGAGGCTCAAATGGTATACATGTTTGGAATTTAAGAACTAAATTTAAATCCCAAGTTGGAACATGAAATGGTATTGGTGGATATACATTTATAAGTCCTTTCATGAACTGTATTATTAATGGTATTTTAAAGTAAGAAACCTCTTCCGAGGAGCGCTTAAAAATGGACAGTGCAGCAAGATATCCTTTGATTGTTCCGATTTGGAGCCCCAGATTGGCTAGATGTAATAGAAAAGAAAGCACCATTGGTGTGCTACATTGAAAAGGGTCCACATCCCTAACTTTGCACCAGTTACTGAATTTATTCCAACGACACAGGTACAAGGATTTCGTTGCTGGCCTCCTGGCCAAAAGCAAAATCTCCATTACGTCATCCGGAAGATCCCAATTCTTGTATCTCAACCTCTCAGAAACCATCCATGAAGGTTAAGTGTGTTGACCTCTGGATGGAGAACCTGACCTTCCTCTTGCGAGAGAAGATCCTCTCTTTGTGGAAGACATACTGGAGGGCAGCTGGACATGTCCAGAAAGTCCGGGTACCACGTCCTCCTGGCCCAGTCCAGGGCAGTTAGGATCATGGTTTTCCTGAACTTTCTCAACCTCCTGATTACTTGAGGAATCACAGGGACTGGAGGAAACGCGTACAGCAGGAGAAAATCCCAATCCACTACGAACGCGTCTCCTAGAGCTCCTGTCGGGGGAAATTCCCTTGAGCAATACTGATCACACTTCCGGTTTACCGTGGTTGCGAACAGATCCACTTGAGGGGTTCCCCAAAGGGCGAAGATCTCCAGAAGGACTTCCTGAGCTAACTCCCACTTTTGGGAGACTGTGCTCTGCCTGCTCAGAGCGTCTGCCGCCCGTGTTCTGCTCTCCGGCTAGGTGAACTGCTGATAGAGAGATTCCCTCTTGTATCGCCCAGAACCAGAGCTGTATTGCCTCTCTGCACAGAGGTAGTGATCCTACGCCTCCTCTTTTGTTGAGGTAGTACATGGCCACTGTGTTGTCCGTCATTATCAGGACATTCTTTCTCTGTACGGAGGGCAGGAAGGCCTTCAGTGCAGTGTGATTGCCCTCAGCTCCAATAGGTTGATGTGTAGTTTGGATTCCGATGGAGACCAACGTCCGCTGATTGTCAGATCGTTGGTGTGAGCTCCCCAGCCCGTGAGTGAGGCGTCCATCACTACTGTTATCTCCGGCCATGGTTGCCAAAAAGATTCTCCCTTGAGGATGTTGTCGTTGCAAGCCCACCATGATAGATCTTGAGCAACTGCGCTCGGTACTTGCAGAAGATCTGACATATTCCCCGAGAATTGGGACCGCTGAGTTCTGAGGGCCCATTGGAGGGATCTCATTCTCAGTCTGGCCTCTGGTATCAGAAAAATGCAAGATGCCATGAGTCCGAGCAACCTCAGGAAATCGAAGGCCGGCAGATGCTGGGCTTTCTGGGATTTTGTTACCATCTGCTGGATGTGTAGAGCTCTCACCTCGGGCGGCGAGGCTTTGCCCGAGGAAGTGTCCAAGACTGCTCCGATAAACTGGAGTTGTTGGGAAGGTATCATGTGAGACTTCTTGAAATTGAGGGAGAAGCCCAGGTTGTGGAGGAAGTGGCAAATGATCGACAGATGTTCCTGAGCTTGTTCTGGAGAACGTGCTCCAATTAACCAGTCGTCCAGGTAGGGGTAGACGTGAATCCCCCCCTCTCCTGAGACTCGCACCACTACCGCCATCAGTTTGGTGAAAACCCTCAGAGCGGAGGTCAGCCCGAATGGCAGAACTCGAAACTGATAGTGAGAACCGCCAACTGCGAACCTCAGGTATTTTCTGTGCTTGGGATGTATTGGCACATGAAAATAAGCACCCTGAACGTTTAATGATATCAACCAGTCTTGGAGTTGGAGAGCCTGAAGGATCTGAGCAAGGGTTACCATCTTGAACTTGTCCTTTCTGAGGAATTTGTTCAAATTTCTCAAGTCCAAGATGGGTCTCAATCCTCCGTCCTTTTTGGGGATGAGAAAATAGGGGGAGTACCAGCCTTTGTTCCTCTCTGCTAAAGGTACATGTTTTATTGCACCTTTCTCTAGCAGGGTTATAATTGCCTGCCAAAGGAGCGGGTCTGGAATTTTGGTAGAGCTGGCTCTTGGTGGATGATCGTGAGGTCTTTTTAGGAAGTGAAGGCAGTAACCTTGGGCTACTGTTTCCAGTGCCCAAGCATCTGAAGTAATGCTTCGCCATTCTTTCAGATGCTGAGAGATTCTGCCTCCGACTGGTGTTTTGTATGATAAGACCTCAGAGAGATTTGGAGGCGGCTGCAGGAGCAACTGAGTGCATAGATGCCGTTCCTGAAGATGGCTTTGTAGTCTTTCCTCGTCCATCACGAGTGACATTCCTTTTGCCCTTTTGAAAAGCCTGTTCTCTTCCTCTACCAACAGAGGAGTAGTATCGAAAAAGGCCGACCCCTCCAGGAAAATGAGCCCAAATAGGGTTTCTGAGGCTGTCGCATGGAGGCACTAAGGGATTTAGCTGCTGCCTTCAAGGTCTGTAGTTTTTCTAAGCTCTCATCGGCCTTACTAACAAACAGCCTCGAGCCATCAAAGGGCATGTTGAAAAGTCTGGTCTGCACATCTGGTGCAAACCCGACTTTCTCAACCACACAAATCTGCGTAGCACTGTGCTTGATGCCATGGACCTGCTAATACTATCAGCAGTATCCAGTCCAGACTGGAGACATTCCCCCATTGCCTCCTTCCTGTCATTGACTATATTCAGGAAGCCTTCCCTTTCCTCGCCTTCCGGAATATGTTCAGCCGCCGCCAAAATGCATTCCCACAAAGTATGTGTGAACCTGGCCAGGGTACAGGTGACATTGGTCGATTTCAAGGCCATGCTACCCAAAGTAAAAACTTTACGAGCCCAGGCATCAACCTTTTTATCCTCCCTGTCCGGAGGTACGGTTGGGTATGCTGTCTGCCTGGAAGTAGTAGCGGCCTGAATAACCAGTCTTTCTGGCGTAGGGTGTCTATTCAGGTATTCTGGATCAGAAGTAGAAGTTCTGTACTTCTTTGGAAGGTTGCTGTCTACTGCAGCAATGCTATCAGGTTTTTCCCAGTTCCTTTCAACTGTCCTTTGTAGCGCTCTATGCAAAGGGAGAACTGGGTCTTTCCGGGATCCCCGGACTAGAACGTCCATCATATCGTCTTGCTCAAACGTAGGGGAGGCTCTTCCCCAACCCATATATCCAATCACCCTACTCATCAAATTCCTATACCCTGAGTCTGCATGTTCTGCAGGATCAGGTGCAGCAAACTCCAATTCAGGTGATGTGTCCACACCACTAGCAGAATGCAGAGTTTCACATAGGTCTCTCATTTTTGTTTCAGGGTTTATAAGTTCCTCTGGAACTTGTGTAGTGCTATATTTTACTCCAAAAGGAGTGGCATCTTCATCTGCCAAGCCCGATTCTTCAAAAATTGAAGACATGGATGTAAAAAAGTCCGATTTGGGTAAAGGTGTAAATCTTCTTTCTTCCTCCTGATTTTTCGTCGAAGGAATAGGTGTTTTCTTCGAAGGGGTCGAAGGAACCTTCGACACACTCGACGAAGCCTTCGATAAAGGCGTCAAGGATAATATAGGCATCGTTGTCGAAGCTGTCGGCGCCAATGGCGTTGACAAAGTTGTACTCGACTTCATCAATTTCTGCCTTTTATGAGGGATCGGAGAAACACTCGATCCTCGAGGATCTCTCGACGATTTGTCGACTCGAGTTTTATGGGTACTAATGGGCTTTACCGCCGTAGTTCCCGACTTCCCTGCGTCATCCTGTGGAGCGACCAGGGTCTGGCTTTTCTGAGGTTTCTTTGAGGGGGTCGAGGCAGCATTCTCAAAGACCTGCATCATTTTTCTTCTAAAGCTCTCCCATTTTGAAGGGGAATCCGATCTTGTTGGACATCGTACCAATTCCGTCGATGTATCGGATGATGACGATGGAGATCCATGTCTCCTTTTTAACTTTTTAGAAGATCGTCTCGACCTGCTACGAGATCGGGAAGTTTTTCTGACAAGGCTTTCAAAGAGCCCTTCGACACCTCCCGTCCCACTACTAACTTACGTTTCCTCTCACGGAGGGCCTTCTCAGTCATTGACTAACAGGAGCCACAGTCGCCGGTTCTATAGTCTGAGCCCAGAGACCAAAGACAGATACGGTGAGGGTCGGTGATAGACATCTTCGACCCGCAGTCGATACACTTCTTAAACCGAGTTTTGGGAGTCGAAGCGGTTGATGAAGAAGACATTTTCTTGATAGAAAATCTCAAAGCGTGCCATTCACGAGAGCGAAACAATCGGAAAAACGCAACTGAAGCCAACGGGCGCGGCTCGAGCTACTTATACCATGAGCGACGTCGACAGGGTACGGAGCCCGTCGAGGGACAGTCAACGCCACGACCTGGAGCACAGTGCCCTCTGCTGAAAATATTTTTCCGAAGCAGCGAAGCTGGCGATAACGAATTATCACAAGATAAGGAATACGTGGGAGGACACAATCCATTCGAAGCATGCATTATAAAATTACCACTAAAAAAGGAAAAAAAGAGACGTACTTAAGAGCGCGATGAGCTGACCTAGCAGAAGCCCATGATAATGGCGATTCCATCGCCTTTTGGAAGCTGGCCTCTGGAACCGAGGTCAATGGGGAGAGGACTATCCAGTGTAATATTACCTCCAATGCTTGGGAGAACGATTTTTCAAATTTATATGGCGGTGGCCAGGATAGTTGTAAGCATAGTGATCCCGAACAACATTTGGAGGGTTGCATTAGCGGGTTGAGCATCACAGTGGAGGAGATCACTAGAGCTTTCAAATCATTGAAGTAGGGCAAAGCAGTAGCTCCTGGCAGGATCCCCGCAGACATCTTTAAAGATGACCTGCTAATAAGGGCACCAGTCTTACTAAAACTTGTTTCTGCTTGGATAAATTGGACGCTTGTACCCAATTCTTGGTGGTATGCCAAAATAATACCAATCTACAAATGAGGAGGGGGGTGGGTGGATTTACAGGCAAATTACCACCAGATTTCTTTGTTGGACAGCATGGACAAGCTGTTTGTGCCAAGGGAATCTTGTATCATATTCAATTAAGGGTGGAAAGTAATATCATTAGCTTCCTCCAAGTCGGGTTTCAATCCAGTATGGGCACCACTGACCAAAGCTTTTGCCTTAATCTGCTGGTTCAGAAGCACACCGTCTTGTGTAAAATGAAATTATATGCATTTTTTAAAATCTTAAAACAGCATTCGATGGTGTACCACACAACCTTCTTTGGCAAGCGTTAGAAAAGAGAGAAATGCCATACCAGTTGATCTCTTGTGACTGACTGCTTTACTGTAATAGTAAAGCAGTGGTAAAGTATGGTTTGCAAAACCACCACAGTTTGATGTCACCAAGGATGTCTGTTGCCCCTTGCTTTGCAGTATTTATATTAATGAGCTGATAGTTGCCCTTCTACAAAACTGCCTAGACCCCCCCCCCCCCAAAATAGGCATAGACATCTATCACGGTCTATTTTGTTAGGATAATGCTGTATTGCTGGCTACATCACCACAGGGTCTTAAAGTTACCATAGCAACATTTACCAAGAAATGTGAGGAAGTAAGATTATTCTTGAACATCAGTCAAACCCTGAACCCCTGGTTTTCAAACGCAGGTTGCTAAGCACCAGGCTTTGGATATAGGGATAGATGGTGATAAGCTTGAGTGAGACTTTTTCTAGGACTACCTTGGCACCCGCTTCCATGAAAACGTCCATTAGTCTGCACAACTAGTGAAACGTTCTAAAGAAAAATAGTGGAGCTATCCGTGCCTCCTCCTCTCTGCATGGTAGCGGGGGGAAGTAAAGCCAGCATTAGAACTGTATGAGTAGCAGGCTACAACTGCTATTTTTGGACCTTATCTTTGGGGCTGTCCCAACATCTCCAGCCTAAAAAACGAGAACAACTTTCTACAACACCTGCTCCAATTACCAAAGGGTGCACGAAAACGCTAATCAGGATGGAACTTGGTTTGAGTCGGATAGAAAGCAAGGCCTCTATGAAGCCTGCATTGTATTGGTTAAGATTATGGCATACACAGTCAATTGAAATATTCAGGTTCATGTAATGAGTCTGGAAGGGGCAAAGGAGTCTGCTGTGGAGTGGCCATGTCCAAAAAAAGCTCTACGAGATGGGTATGCAAGATCTCTGGTTATATCCTGAGATCATCACCAAGACCCTAACACATTTAAGAAAGCAGCAATGGTATCTCACATTAGACGGGGATGGTCCAAACAAGTGAGAAGTTAAAACTGGGTGCTGGTTACCTTAGGGTAAAGCAGGTTTTTGGCTATGAACTTCATCTTAATCAATTACGAACTTCTTTTGC
Organism: Ambystoma mexicanum; assembly: GCF_040938575.1. Lineage (NCBI taxonomy): Eukaryota > Metazoa > Chordata > Amphibia > Caudata > Ambystomatidae > Ambystoma > Ambystoma mexicanum. Next base: position 1,263,296,938 of record NC_090934.1, on the reverse strand, counting down.
CCAAGCACTTTTTATCCATGTTAGGATGGGCAGCCTTCAGCTAGCCTCTTTACGAAATCCTGGGGTACACACGTACTCTTTGGTACTGATGAGGAAAATGAGATACATTTCCTTTTCTCGTGTCCACAGCTCCATTCACTGGAGTCTCCGAATGTCATTTCTTAGCATAATGGGGATCCGTTATTCCGTTGAAACCCTGGATCTCTGCCAAATGACAAATGATATGGATAAGGTCTGCAGAGTTGAAAAATTCATCCATCGTGGATGGTTGATGAGATCTAAAGCTTGGAGGGAATTGTGCCCTTGATTCAAAGGTCCGGATTTACCTGCTGGGTGTTGACCTATTTAGGATTTTGGGAACTAATGCTTACAAGGTTTCTCTCCCCTATTAAGGATAGCTGTAGTAGGCTACCTTTTTAATTCTTGTGTTGGGTTTATCGTACATTACACTTGCGAGCATTCTTACCCATTATAGGTACCAGTTTAGTTTTATTTAAGAGCAAAAAGACTTATAAATGAAATGTGTGCATTAATTCTTTGGTATGTACTACCCTGCCTTTTATTGAGCCTTTGCATCTTGAAAGAAATGTACTTTATATATTATATTCTTAATGGTTTTATGCCGAATAAAAGAGAACTGAAATGGTAAATAAACTTGCGTCTCTTGTTCTGCAGTATTCACCATGTGACATTACATGGTTGGGCACTGAAACATTTAAAAGGTGACTTCCATAATAGTTTAAATCCCTTATGTTAGGGGTTTTGTTTCTCAGTCGAACGACAAAATGTTCATCATAAACCTTGTATGTTTAATTGCCATGGAAGGTCTTCAACGCCACTGCATATTTACACAAATTGTATAATATTTTTTAAGTAAGTTAATTGGAACCAAATGTGTCTCACCACACAATTTCAGAAGAGAGCCTGCAATCTTCCCTCTTTTTACTTTGCTCGCATATTCATTGCACAGTAGCTCTGTATATGATCTGGTTTATGGGCAGTCCCATCTCGTGAAGACCCCGGCTGAGATAACGTCTCCAGAAAGCTTCTAAATTTCCCTCAGATACCTCCAGTGCATATTGATAGATTTGAGTGTATTCTAGTGTTCTGTTCCTGTTCCTTGCACCTTAGTAGCTTGAGGTTTACCCTCATCTATGTTGTTGAGATCAACCTATTAGCTACTAGACAGGCCATCCTTCTAAAACATTTGTATCTCGTACTTAGATCCGTCATGTTTTCCAGAATACAGATTTCAGGTGTTGTATCCAATTCTTCTGCAACTATTTTTTTGATTATTTCCCAGATCTTGCCCTAGAATGGCAATATTGGAGGGCACAATCATAAAATATGGAGAAAATGAGGAGATGGAGAGTGGAAGTCTCCTTAATAATGAACCTGGCTAGAGTGGTGAAAGTATTTTATTACTATTATGAACATTGTAATTGTATTAATTTGTGTAAATACTTCATCGAGACATTCCTAAAATAGTGCAATGCAAAGGACCGTTATCAGTCAATTGTCTGCCCAAATCAGCATCCCATCTCTGCCTCTGGTGCTGGGTGGTGTGTGGCAAATTCTTAGGTGTTTAATATAGTGGAGCGGCAAACATTGTAAATCGACCACTTGTGCAAGTGTAGCGTGGTGCGCAAGAACCATACAAGCACTACAGAGCCACACCATTCATCTGAACACCAGCTGAAGACACACATAGCAAATGCCGATTTTACTCTTTCTACGTGGTGTTGATCAAATTCAAACAGCAATAGTGGTAGAGTTAACTACTTTACAGGAAACAGCAGACTTGAAAGTATTGTCTGCAACCATAAAGTGCACCTGGGGGGATATTTCCCTTGTGCCAGTCATTATGACACAAGCACAGGCTAATAAGAGACAATCCAAGCTAGATGAACTGGAAATCAAGCCTGGCAAAGCCACAAAAGCACAAACTGGCTGATAACAGAACAGACAGACAGCATTGAAGAGGTTACTATTCATGTGACCAAGCCCTGCCACTCTGCTACCCACCCCACCAGTTTCCCACCTTCTCAGCTGCTACATGGTGACTCCAGGCTAGATCCAGGAAGACATAATAGAGGCTGCTGGTCACGTGACCAGGCCATGCCACTAAACTGCCCTGCCCTTCACCCATTTCACCAGTCCTCCTTAGGCGTCATCACTGGTGTCCTCAGCAAAGAACAGACAAGGATCTCACCTGTTTGGGCCTGATCGGACCAAGTGCCAGATATTCTGCCCATCGCATACCAGATAGTCATCAGCATTTGTCTGCTGAGATCACAGTCCATCCCCATCCTCTCCAGGATTTGCACTGACAAGTGCTGAAGACAACCCCAGACCACTACATTGACTAACCTCGTCAACATCCCCTGTGTACCTCTACAACACACTCGACTCCTTACACCCACCGCCCCTCTTATGCTGTTTAACGCCTGCTCTGCAGTTGCTCACATCACCGACATTGCCGACCTCATATCCTATAATGACCTTGACACCATTTGTATCATGGAAATCTAGTTCACACCAACCTCTTCCCACATCTTCAATATCCTCCTACCCGATGGTTACTGTATCCAACATACAGACCGCAATGGGAAATATGGTTGTGGGGGTGCTGTGGGAAACCCAAGAGCATCCTCACATCTACTCCCCTTGAATTCTCTGTGCAGGTGGCCAGGAAAAGACCATCAAATTTGGATTCTGACCCTGGTGGTGGAGAATTAGGGAGGATCAACTGGGTGGAGGGTGCTTGGGGATTGGGAGCAAGATCTACTCAGGCGAGACAAAGTATTTCCCCTGCCCTTCCAAGAAGAACCCTCTATCCCAAAGGTAGTAACAGGTATGGTCACTGCATTGGTTACATATTTACCCTCTGATTTTGGGCCCAGGCCCCCCCCGCTAGTTGCATACCTGCCCTGCGCCCCTGGCAACCCTTGCACTTGGAGACTGTTTCTGCATCCCTACAGCCCCTACTAGCACTTGACACCTGATGTCTGCACTTACCCTTGCAACCAGATGGCCGCACTTTATTTATTGCCTTATTTATTTTACTGTTAACCTATGTACCACACATCCCCCTCTGCGTTCCCCCGCTCTTTTCCCCTTCCCCCCCTCCCCTGCACGATCTCAGTGTCACCTGGCCTAGTAGGATTGTTGTCTGTCTTCCCAGTTTCCCCTCCCTTGCCTCGTCGCGCCTTGAAACACTTGTGTATAGGCGCGTTATAAATGCCATATCATATGTCCTGTCCTGTGATTTACACCCTTCCGAAAGCGCACAAGAATCTTCAAAATCCACCAGGCAGATCCATCATAGCGGCTACTAACAGCCTCTTGGAACCCCTAGCACAATATATCAACAGAGCTATCCAACCTCTGACGCGAAAGTTCACAACGTACATTAAGAACACCAATTAATTTTTGCTTAAGTTACACAGCATTCAGTTTGATGCGAACACAGATCTCTTCACGATGGACGTGAAGAGTCTTTAGACCAACATAACACTTCACAGAGGCCTTGAGGGCATGGAATGGTTATTATTAAATGCACAAGAGACATGCACAGCTGATCGTTTGATTCTTAAACCTTTGAAGATCGTATTAAATAACAATTTCTACATGTTCGAATACAGATACTTCGTCCAAACCTCATGCACATCTATGGAAGCCTCCATGGCTCCCGGTTATGCCAACACATACATGGCCTAGCTAGAAGAACAAAATATAGTAAACAATACCAGATGCAACAAACATCTTAAACTCTTTGTAAGGTACATAGACTTGGAATTTGGACCGGCTCTCGAGATGAGTTGTAGGATCTCTTTAAATACATGGACACAATGGCTCAGAGAATAACATTTACCTCAAAAGTTAGTCAATCCTCACTAGAGTTCCTGGATGTGAAGATCTATTTGAAGACAGGGAAGATACAAACTACGGTCTACACGAAAAACACTGACAGAAATAGTTTGCTGCAAGCCAGGAGTTTCCACCCCAAGAAAACCTTCTCAAGCATCCCACTTAGTCAATTCCTGAGATACAGGAGAATTCTCAGATGATTCTGATTACATTGACAAAGGTACAATATGTCAGATAAATTGATTCAAAGAGGATATGATCCAGAGTCCATGAAACAAAATGTGCTGAAAAAGTGACCAATGTACAGAGACAAGAAGCTTTGAATCCCAAAGAGAGGAAACAGGTTGACCTACCTACTCCCACCAAAGTAACAAAATCAAGTGAATTGTGAAGAAACACTGCAATATTTTGTCATTAGATCCTACCCTAGCAGAACTCTTTCCACTCCACCTTTGTTTGCATATAGCAAAAGCAGATCTATTAGAGACAATCTGATAAGAGCAGACTTTGCAGCTAAAAGAACCACAAATCAAAACTATAAAGGGGCTCTTCCATGTAACAATTGCAATAATCTGATAAAAGGTAACACTACATCACTCATCCACATATGGGCTACAAGATCAAATTACGTCACATCCACGTGTGACCTGAAAAACATCTATGGGATCAAATGCCCTTGCACACTTTTTACGTTGGGATGACCACACGAAAAGCAAAGATCAGGTGGTCTGAACATAAATCCAACATCCGACTAAAAGCAGAGAGATAACCGGTGGCACAACACTTTTTGAAAGAATCACACTCGATTGCAGTCATACTGGAGCATGTAATTCTCTCACATAGAGGAGATAATCTTACCAAACAACTACTCTAACGTGCATTATTTTGGATCGATCGATTAGATACCATGTCACCGAGAGGGATGAACGTAGATTGGGACACGAGTTGTCACTTGTGATCTAGAAGATAATTCATCTTGAAACTATTTACATGGGACTACATATAAAACTTTAATTGTTGAGACCCCCCAGGGTATGCACGTGAAAGAATGCTCCCTTATGTAAAACTACATGCGGGACTGACAACATCCTGATCTGGTCTAATATCCCATGAGACCACAGACAAGTATGAGGTTCAACATCCCTTATCACTTAAGAAAATATATATATTTAAATACCAGCTTACTAACGATCGTGGAGCACTTAAAATAAGGCATACACTCATTGGAAATTAAAACTACGAGGACTGATTGTCCATCATTGAGCTCAATGATTAGTAATTGAACTTAGAATTGAATAAGACAACTATTGATATCAGGAACATGTCAGATTCTGTGAACGTAGCAAGGTTTATCAACTTTGCATACTGCAATAAACATAGATACCATATCCGGTGATCCAGTATACATTGTGGTGAACCATTACAAGATGACGCTCAGCGCAACACCTCCTATCAGAAGAACATAAATATGGCAGTTGGGAAGCATTCAGGTTTCCTTGATGACCACTTGAGCCACGGATAGCCGCGCTGACACCAAGAACGCTGTCTAGTCATAGAACACAGGTAAACTGCATTAATGGCATGGAACAGCTTGCAGATGAAATACTCAGTAATGCAACCGACATTTCGGGTTCAAGGTTTTTCGCTCACGATAACCAGCAAACGCATGCTCAGGCATTCATGTTTCCCTGACGACCAGATGAACTATGGACAGCCACGCTGACACAAGGAACGCGATCTAGTCTCAGACCAGAGGTAAGCTATATTAGTGGGCACGAAACAACTTGAAGATGAATTACTCCTGCACACATATAGTAATACACCCGATAATTCGGATCTACAGGTTGTCGACATCGATCACCAGCAAACGCCCTAAAGAAGCGCAACACACCGCAAAGGCTCATGTGTTTGTCTACTACTGGTATACACAAACTGCCATCCCTGTCAGACTGAATCTTGGGAATTACCAGAAGTCACAATGTACTGGGCGGACTCACCGAAATTGGTGAGTAATTTAATCACACAATTATAAAATAATGTAGGACCGCGAAGTGGGACCAAGTGCTTTTCTCAGCGACTGGTACCCACACGAAGGCAAGGGAAAAACTGGTTTAAACACTACATTCTACTTATATTTTCTCTATTAGAATCATTGCGGATTCAGGTTCTCTGCTCCTTACCAGTGGCCCTTATTACATCGAATTCTCCCCAATGTTTGGGCCATCCTTTCGGAACACAGGTCAGTCATTGACTTCCCCATTATATACCGAATATGAACTGTAGAACGTTCTTTGAGACACAAAGCCACATTTCAGAAACTGCAACATGTCGTGTACCTGATGAAGGGCTATGCCTGAAACGTGTTGTACTATAACATTGTACCCCATCCATCACTAAACAGTGACTAAATTAAGTCATACAGAATGACATATGCATTGATGTTGAGATTTTCAAATATATTTTTTCTCTTTTTTTGATTATCTAAATATCTAAAAACCCCATCACTGTCATTTAATGTTTATATTTGTTATCTTTGAAATGCGATATACATGTGGTTCACACGAATTGTAAATATATTTTTGATGAAGCATTGTGATAAATCATAGGTTTTTTATAATTGAACACCATGATTAAATCACACATCTGATTGTGCTTTGAGCACTAGACTTTTGGAGATTAAGTTTATTGATTGACTGTGATCTGTTTAGAGTGTGCCCTGTGGTTGTCCCTCATTAGTTGGTGGACCTTTAATTTCTACTCTATTAGTCTTGTAGCCGAGATGTACACAGGAGCACCTAACTTCAAGAATAAGGTCTATGATAATCTGTTATGAATTGATATACTACACTTGAAGTCCACTAAAAAATATCCAGCGTTTGCACCTCTACCCTCTCTCCTTCATTCATGTCCTAGTGCTCAGGAAAAGGGTATGAGATACCATCGGCCCAAACACACCAGAAAGAATGGAAAAGGTTAAATATAAGATCAGCAAGACATGGCATGCTCCTTTCCCTGCTGACAACCACCCTAACCGTTCCCCAGCCTTAATGGGCTGTTATAAATCATTTCCCCTCAAATCTTCACATATAATGTTTGACAGTACTGAGACGAAGATGATGCAACCAAGAGTGATGACAATGACCCCTTTTCACCACTCTGGTGCTGGGTCGAAGAAGATGCCTTGAAGAAACTATGAGGGTCAGGCATGTCCGGTAATTGTGGTCGGGCGGAACTAATTAAAGTCTCACACATGCAGCCTGTCAAGAGGCTGCAGGTGGTTAAAGGGAGACCAGCCCAGCAGGGCAGAGCGCGATAGGGCAAGCAACAGGAGACTCGTGAAAGGAGGCAGGCGTGGTGGCCCAGGAGAAGGAACCAGGACGCCGGCATCTGAAAATAAGCATCAAAGACACTGGTGTAAGGCAGAAAGCACACAGTGAACGAGAGACGTTTGCGATGATGGGTTTTACCAAACTTCGACTTCAGGCGGGGAAAGGAAGTTGTGGGGAGCCATCGGATGAGAGTAGAGAAGACAGAGTGTTGGTGAGGCGTCCCTGCACCGAACGGACCACAAGTCCAGAAGAATATATAATTACTTGCCTATTGAATACCCACATGAATGAAATTCGATATTTGAAAAACCAATACACATTGAATACCTAACTAAATGGAAACCAAGCAGTGTGATAAAACCAGTACATGTTGAATATCCAATTAAAAACAATTTACCATTTAAAGTAAACAACTAAACATTCAATACTGAACTTAATTAACCCACATATGAGAACCTTGAACTCTGAGATGAAAAGTGAACTTTAAAACATATGTGGCACAATGTACCTATCCAAATCTGGACCTGTAAAATATTAAAGCTTAAGGGAAGCCAAACAATGAACCCACTGAGAAACATCTCCAGGAAGCTTCTAAATTTCCCTCAGATACCTCCAGTGCAAATTGATAGTTTTGAGTGTATTCTAGTGTTCTGTTCCTTGCACCTAATGCTTAGTAGTTGGAGGTTTACCCTCATCTATGTTGTTGAGATCAACATATTAGACATTATACAGGCCATCCTTATAAAATATGTGTATCTCGTACTTAGATCCGTTATGTTTCCCAGAATACAGTGTTACATCCAATTCTTCTGCAACTATTTTTTTGATTATTTCCCAGACCTTGCCCTAGAATGCCAATATTGGATGGCACACTCAGACCATATGGGGAAATTTAGGAGATGGAGAGTGGCAGTCTCCTTAATAATGAACCTGGCTAGAGTGGTGAAAGTATATTATTACTGTTATGAACATTTGAATTGTATTAATTTGTTGGAATACTTCATCGAGACATTCCTAAAATAGTGCAATGCAAAGGACCGTTATCAGTCAATTATCTGCCCAAATCAGCATCCCATCTCTGCCTCCGGTGCTGGGTGGTGTGGGGAAAATGCTGGAGTGTGTTATAGCGGAACAGAAACCATTGTAAATTGACCACTTGTGCAGGCAACACAAGCCTGGATTCCTGTGCTAGTGAAGCGTGGTACGCAAGAACCATGCAAGCACTACAGAGCCACACCATTCATCTGAACCCCAGCTGAAAACGCGCATAGCAAATGCAGACTTTACTCTTTCTATGCTGCGTTTATCAAATTCAAAACAGCAATAGTGGTAGAGTTAATTACTTTACAGGAGACAGCAGACTTAAAAGTATTGTCTGTAACCATAAATTGCACCTGGGATATTTCCCTTGTGCCAGTCATTATGCCCCAAGCGCATGCTAATAAGAGAAAATCCAAGCTAGATGAATTGGATGTCAAGCCTACATTAATCAATGAATACACTGTGACAAAGCTACAATTGGGCAATAGGTGTGTGATACATGGTGGCAGAGCCACAAGGCGACCAAGGAGAAGCCAGAGGAATACAAGAATATACCCAAAGTCAAGGGCCCAATAAATTTAGTCAAGTGTCAGTGTCTTGGTGCCAAGGAGCTAAGTACTGAGTACACTGTGGGTGCAAACAGAGGAGACCAGGGTCCTGTTTGCGTGCCCAGTGATGGGTGGACCGTGTGATCTGCAACTGCATCTAGACCAGAGAGCCCTGGGTGATGAACGCTAAGAACACATTAAGACAAGCCCAACAAAGTCCCTGCAAAGGAGCAGGCAAGGCTAACCAAAAAAGGGTCCAGTGGACCTGGTGGTTTTTTTAAAGACTTTTGAAGAGACTAAGCCACACTGATTCAGTTGCCTGCTACCTCAGGGGAGTGGAGACGTAATCAACAACTTCTCAAACCTTCCCTTCTCCGTTAGAATGTCCTTCTCTAATAACATTTCCCGAGACTTCAATGTCCCAGAGTCTCAACCAGCAAAACACCAGCTTGACTCATTACTCACCCTGATGAACTCTCTGGACCTCGACCAAATGGTACTGTTCTCCCACACATGACAAAAGGCCACATGCTCAACCTCGTCTTTGCCCCCTTCCCACTCATTTCCTGCACGGACCAACTCCATCTTAACTAACGACAATGCAACGATTCCCCAATCTACACACATTGCCACATAAAGGCCAGAGATTGAAAACCGCTTTTTCAAGAACTTTCCATTAGACAACCTAGAAACAACCTTTGCCACATTGTAATCCATGACCAAGGCGCGGACTTCCTATGAAAGAAAATAAGCGTCTACCACCCGACAAGACCACTCACATCTAGCAGCGACATCGGTTTGGAACCAAACCCATTCAACGGAGGATCCTCTTTCTATCACCTTGCACAGAAAACCTGGAATGAGCTACCAAAGAACATGCGTAACACGAGAGACCAGCTATTTAGAAAACGACTCAAAACCTGACTCTTTTCCCCATACCTAGAAGGAATGCCATGGGGCACAAACACCGCTGAAACCAATCCTCCATATCTCCCCAAATTAGCTTCTATTACCAACAGGGGGGGAAGAACAGCTTACGACATATCACCTTAACAAATGAAATATGGAAAGTTGGATCACACTAAGGTACGAATTTGGAGAAATCAGGAAAGAAAGGATAAGGAATACATGTCGACACACCTTTAGTAGATGAAGCCAACATAGGCAGTTATGGATCACCAACAGGGAAATGGATAGGAAGGGAGCTGATTAATGTAAACTATATAGCACCAATAGCAGAGGGGTGGGGGGAAGAAGGGGGACAATGCGGGCCTCAACCTAGTACGCAAAGCACGGAAATAGCCTCAGATGAAAACTTGCCACACCATCACACCTAACAATTAGACGAATAAACTATAATACCAACGCCATAGGACAATCTGAGACGTAGAACAAGAAATGCAAAGATTGAGAGACAAATAACCGACTAACCCAAAAGCTTAACTTTCTGCATACCTCTCTCAAACAGAAACCCACACAACCACTTCTCCACGCAGCAAACCACACGCACTTCACCACACTGCATCAACAAACACATAACCCACACCAACAGCACATGAGGACCCACATTGATCTGATAATCACACACAAGTTCAGCGACTGGTAAAAAATGAACTGAAGCTGCCAACGGTGTGCAGTCAAAAAGTTGAAACAAAGTCGAATGTCAAAAATGTTGAAAAAAAAAGTTGAATGTTTTATTTTTTTATTTCTATGTATTTTTTGGGTTTAGTAAGTAAAAAAAAAGGGGTAAAATAAAAATAAAATACAAAAAAGGAGGGTTAGGGGGGAACCCCCATTTCGAAAAAAAAAAAACGTAAAAAAACCACATTTTTTTTACATTATTTTTTCTATATTTTGACTTTCGACATTAATGCTTTCGATTTAATGACTATAAACCGCTGCCAACAGGACACCACCTTTCTCAGAGTCCTACACTTACTTTACTCAACTAACCCCACACCACTCTATTCTCTGCAGATACGCCAGAACGTCTGGGGGCCAATTCCGTTGGTGTTGCAGTACAAATACCTTCAACATTCCTCAACATCATGCATCCCTTCTTGAATCATTCACTCACTCTACCAAGGAGGTAATCGATGACCATGCGCTCCAAATGACTAGCCGTGACAAAAAAAGCCAAACCATCCCCACTGTGGTACACTGACCGGATGTATGGGACCCGCTTCACCATCTTGGCCCAAATTTTGAGTTTGCTCTCAAAAAGTAAGTTTGCAGGCTCTGTGTGCCCGCATCTTCCAGATTCCGCTCCCTTCCTGCTTCCAACCCTCCCCCTGCCTCCCAGCCCGCCCACCGCCCCTGATTGGCTCTCCACCAAGATCACAAATGACCCTCCCAGGGCAGCCCTCTGCCCAGCAGCCCCTGCGGCTAAGGGTCCAGAGGAAAACGGGGGCTCCTACAGAGGCGGCACCAGATCGTGTCTGCAGGTGTCCGCAGGGGAAGCCAGCGGCCAGCCGACAACCAGCATCTACTAGCACCAGTGCGGGAGGAATGGCCTAGAAGCCCATCCACTGTCAAACTTACCTACACCAGTACAATAATACTGCGATTAATTCCACCGTCTCCCTCCTGCCACCTCACGGGTCTCTCAAGTCTAGCTGAGCCCTATTTCAAACTGCATTGTCTGGTATTCAAAGTGCATTGTTAGCTGTGGGCCTCTCTCCCTGTACAGGACACTCAAATCTAACTGAGCCCTATTTCAAATTGCATTGTTAGCTGTGGGCCTCTCTCCCACTATACAGGTCTCCCAAGTCTAGCTGAGCCCTATTTCAAACTGCATTGTCTGGTATTCAAATTGCATTGTTAGCTGTAGGCCTCTCCCACTATTCAGGTCTCCCAAGTCTAGCTGACCCCTATTTCAAACTGCATTGTCTGGTATTCAAATTGCATGGCTATGGGCCACTCTTTCCACATACCGGACTCTCAAATCTAGCTATACCCTATTTCAAATTGCATTGTTGGCTGTGGGCCTCTCTCCCACTGTGCAGTACTCTCGGATCAAGCTGTGTCCATATTGTCAAACTACCTTTAGAGATTAGCACTCACTGACCTAATTCACACCCAGAAATCTCCATTACAGAATAACACTGTATTTTCTAGACTGTGCCCTCTAGAATGGTACTGTGACTGCTAGCTAGCGCCCCCCAGGACAGTGCTGCGATTGTTGCCTTCTCTCCCAGGATAATACTGTAATTGATTTTTAGACTGAGCACTAACCTTGGAGATTGGCACACACTGACCAATTCACATCTAGAAAGCATCACTGTGGAGTGATACTGAGACTATTGGGTGATTATTGTGGAGTGATACTGTGATTATTGGCTCGCTCCTCATGAGATGACGCAGTGATTGTCAGTTACGCCCATTAGGACAATTCTGTAGTTACTAGCTATAACCTTCTTAACACCACATAGTTTGTTCACTGCAGTGAACCTCTTCCAGGGAGACCCACATTAAGGACAGCCACTGGAATACCCCAACTATATAACAGTAGCAAACCTCCCCTACCTTACTCTACAGCGTCTGAACAAGCCAGCAATATCAGCTGACAAGACCACCAACAGACTGAGCCCAAACCTGTACCGGACAATTCCCTACACCCAATACTACAGTACAAGACAACCGGACCAAAGTCAACTCTACATCAACAAACAAAAATAAAAGACTAATAAAAAAGCGCTCAAGCTCAAAATGCCCCGCAAACGACCTGGACAGAGGGAAAGAAATAGCAGAAAGAACAAACACAACTGAATATCACTGAACACTCACAACTGCAGAACACACTTCCACAGACACGAACAACAACCGAACAAACAGAGAGAAGAGAGAAATCCCTCTACCTAACTCCATAGCTCCAAATAACCAGTCACCAGAACTAGCCAACCCAACGCACAAATCAACAGCAGACAACCAAACAACCACGTTGAAGAACAGACAACGCTAGAAATAACAAGAACATAATCGAAGCACCCTTACATCACCAAAACAAGAGGAACTTCCACTCGACAGCCACATAATTTTGAAGAGGAACCTGCTGAAAACAAAAATCCAAGACTGAACCTAGAAGAAGTGAAGGAAACCTTAACCCCAATCAGAAGACAACGCTGACAATAAAGCACAAACCAAACAACACCTTTAAACTCCACTGCATAATAAAACGAAACGAAAGATCCGTGTCAAAACAGTCAACAGAGATCTTTGACTTTCTCTGCGACAACGGCATTGACATCCTATTCATCACAGAAACATGGCTGGACGACAACTACAAAAATCACACTCCAAAGCTGCCTCCCAACCAACTTCAAATGACTTCAGGTAAACAGGAAAAAAATAGGACAGCTGAAAACAAAAACAGACAAACCTCTGAACATCATCAACTGTGAAACCATGGTCATACACTTATCAGCGAATCCAAAAACTAACATCAAATTCATTCTGGTACACAGACCACCGACATACGATGCAACCTTCGTCGACAACTTCATAGAAGCCATCACCAACATAGCCATCAAGCACGAACATCTAATAATACTGGGGGGCTTAAACATCTGGTTTGAAGAAAAACACATTAACTCCCAAAACTCACAAATTGGGCAGCTAACAACCATGAAACTACAACAGGTGGTCAAAGGGGCAACACACTCTGCAGGATACACCCTCAAGGCAATCTTCGCCAAGGAAAAACTTATCACCACAGATACAAATACTGTGGAGCGACCATCTCATCATCCCACTCATGATCACGCTACCAGCTCAAGTCCCCATCCAGCCCCCCCCAGCTCAGAACCATCACAAAAAAACTGGAAAACCGTCAAAGCAAGCAACCCAATGGAACAACTGGAAATGACCAAACCCTCAACTACAGAACTAGACCTAGACGGGAAAGCAGAGCTACTCCACAAATGGATTGCTGATACAATTGGAAACTTCGCCCCGGAAAAACCATTCACCCCCTCAAAAAAAAGGGCAATGGCAAAATGGTTCACCCCTCTAATAAGCACCATGAAAAAGAACAAGTAGAAGATTGAATTGGAATGGAGGAAAGAATACAACCAAGAACAGAAAATACTGTTCCAGAAATAAATCTGTGCATACAAGAAGGAAATACAAAAGGCAAAGAGAAGGCATTATGACAGAATCACCAAGGCCACCAACACACAAAAAGAAATGTCCAACATCATTGTAGAAATGAGAAAACCCACCTGGTTACGACAACACTCCAATCCCCACAGAGAAACTTTGCAACGACTTGGCAGTCCATTTCAAGAACAAAATCAACGACATCCAACAAACCATACGAAACAGACCAACCAACCATAACACTCAACCAACCGGACCGAACAAAGAGCCACAGCACAAACGCCAAAACTTTCCTGAAATATCAGCAGAGGCATTCGTCAAGCTGGTAAAACACAACAAAAGCAGGATCACCATGGATCCCTGCACCCCTGAAATCAATCCTCGCACAAGGAACGCCATCAGAATACTACAGAAACCTCCTAAATTTCTCACTCGCAACAGGAACTGAACCAAGATCCTTCAAATCAGCATATATCAAACCCCTTTTTAAAAACACAAGTGGCGATGTGGAAGACCAATCCAACTACAGACAGATTTCAAACATTCCCTACCTGGCAAAACTCCTAGAAACTTACATATACAAATCAACCCAAGAACATGGAGAAAAACACCACCTCCTAGACCAAACAAGTCGGTTTCAAGAATCGGTACTACTATCCATCTGGGATGACCCAAGACCAAAAGCAGACTTCATAAAACCTCAGCTCTGATTCCGCTTGACCTCTCCATAGCCTTGGACACAGTTAGCCATAACACCCTAACCAAAAGATTGGAAGACGTAGGTATAACGGACATGGCACTACTCTAGATTACATAATTCCTAGCAGACAGAATAGAAGCCGCATGGATCAAACCCTTCAAATCTACTCCAAGAGTTAACGACTGCGGAGTACCACAGGGATCCTCACTATCACCACTGTACTTCAACATCTACCAAACTTCAGTAAGCAGAATGTTCAAAAAATACAAAATGACATGCTACAACTACGTAGCCGACACTCCAATCATCTGAAAAATCGATCGAAGACACTCGAGCTGATCAATTAAGCCTAATCGATTGTCTAAAAGAAGTCTTTAACTGGATGAATGCCAACAACTTGAAAATCAACCCAGGAAAGACAGAAATCATGATTATATCCAAAAACAGAACAACACCTTCATTCCGTGGCCGACCGAAATGAGAACCGCACCAACACAATCTAAGATGGTAAACAATCTGGGAGTTCTGATGGACAACACCCTAACCTTAGAACCACAAATAAATGCAATAATCAAGAAATGCCTATTCCTCCTTCACACACAAGAAGAGTTGTGAGTGATGGCAGGTGCCATGCTTCGAAGGGGCTGTTAGCGGTGGCCTGCGTGAGCAGCTGGATAAGGCTGTGAATGCCGACCACTGCAACATCTGGATGGCGTAGCATTAGTTGACCGATGCCGCGTATGGACTGGTTTGGGAATGCGATCTGGGCCAGATTTGGAAGGATTCACGAACGCCTGCTTGCCCCGCATACAGACAAGTATGACAGAGGCGGCCGGGGCTGAACTTGGACACAGTTATGAATGTGGGTGGGCGTCATGTGTGGAAGGGACTGTGGGTGTCGGCCGGGGCCAGATCTGGATGGAGGTGTGGAGATGTTTGCGCCCCCACCTGGAGGGAATATAGAAGTTTAGCGCTTTGCTTCCAGACAGAAATGTCAATTAACCAATCCACGAACAATTTCACCCCTCTGCATACACCTCTCAAACTCTAACCAAATACAACAGCAAGCCTATAACACAAAATTCCGCACAAACTTCACTACACTTCAACAACAAAACAAACCACACAGACTCGCACAACAGAACACAACGGCTACCAACCGGTTAACACCCCAAGCGTAGCAAAGTGTGTTAACCGGGTTGAGGCTGCCAACAGCACATCACTGCTCTCTTGCACTTTTCCAGCTTATTCCCACTAACTAACTCACCCCCCCTTCCCTTTTCAGAGCCGCCAGAGTGCCAGGGGACCACTCCAGTCATGATAGTGGGCGGCACAAATATCACATTAACATAACATATTTCTCCTAATGGAGATTTCGCCGAAAATTAAATCTTTTTAAAAACGTGTTCTGCTTTATTTTTCTTAAATGCAGGCGGAGATCCCCCGCTGCTCCCCCTCAACGCTCCCTACCCTAAACGTATACCCTTACCCCACACCCAACCTATTATGCATTTCACATCATTTGCCCTACCTTTTTCGGTGCAATATATTCAGTGAAATCACATTAGGGGAAATGGTATTCAAAGAAATCTACAGTAATGATACAGACCAGCACACCTCTAGTTAATGCTCAATCAGAATCTTAGAAAAGTGGTGGTGCAAGAAACGCAGCTCCAAGGATCTCTCATCCCTCAAATCCCTGCGCAAACACAGACACAATCTCCAAGGATAAGACTGCTTAATACAACACTATCGAGGCAGCCTTTAGTATGAGAAAAGCATTCAAGAAAGTCAAGACCTGTGCCAAGCCCACACCCGACCGGAGGTACCGGCTTCACAAGTAAAATGTGGCTGACTCAATACCTTCTTCATAAACAGAAATGAACAAAATCAACTCATCTAAACCTCAAAGTTGGACAAAGGTCCACTTTCATTCCCCTACCGCACTCTTGTCCCCTGCACCGACTTCACGCCCCTCTTCTCCAAGCATCTCTCTGATACACTTGCCCCCTTAAACTCAACACTTACATGGACAATGTGGTCACATCCTCCCTTATCAAGCAGTTCATCGGCCCAGGTCTCAATGCGCTCCTCTGCATCATGAACATGTCCCTCAACAAGGGCTCATTCCTAGACACACTAAAGACAGTTTTCATATGAACCCTCTTACAGAAGCCCACTCTCGACCCAGAGGACCTGGTAACTACAGACCCATCACAAGCCTCCCGTTCATTGGACATGCATGCATTTGGCTAAATTCAAATGTGTTGTTCTCCTCATGACTGGCAGTCAGTTTTCTGCCCCAAATGCAGTAGCACATCGCTGCCATCAAAGTGGTGGACGATGACTGCAAATCGTGGACAAGAGTGATTAGCGTATTAGTTCTTAGACCTCTTTGCTGCATTCAACACAATTGACCAAGTCCCTCCTCACCGGTGTGTGGCTACCTTGGGGCCAAGATGGCCGCAATTCCTCAAGCTCCATCAGCAAAGCTCCGGGGGGGCCCATCTTGACCGGGGAACGGTGAGCGAAACCCAGCCGTGGTGCTGTGAAAACTAAGCGGCAACACTGCGGCACAGAGTATGACTGGAGAGTGGCAGGACGGGCAGACAGGCAGGAAAGAGTGCCTGAGCCAGGCGCGGTGAGTAGCCACAGCTGGCAGGCTGAAAGCTGCCACATAGCAATCTCGCTGGCTTCTCCCCTGGACACAAAGACCGACTGCCCGGTAAGAAGGAGATGAAGAGGCAGGGAGGGTGAGACCGCGACACACGTGGCATAGGCCGGCATATTTTCAATACTTAAAATCTATGTGAAGTCGATAAAGCAAGGGGCCTATATATATAGAAACTGAAAGAGGACTAAGAGCAAAAAGTGACAGACATCTTGGGAATGGATGCAAAACAAGGATACACACCCAAATTAAGGGCCTTTACGACAAAGATAGAGACAGTGAGTGGAAGCACCACATGTAATCAATCACACAAGCCACTACAGTATATGCCAGTCAAATGACAGCAAGCAAGGTACCTCCTCCGAGAACTCTTAGCACAGGACATAAATAAACCTTGCAAGGCAGCACACAGGCTACTCAAAAGTGGCAATAGCTGGTTCGGAATTAAATGTGACAATGGGGGCGGCACAGAGGTACAACCCATAGAGCACCAGGCAGGGAGTGAAACCCCAAACATGACTGCTGCCCTGGCGGAGATCATGTTTGCACTAAAGTCACGATGGACTTGATTAACACCTACACCTCAGCGACCTATTCAGAATTAGTGTCCTTCTTAGAGGACCTCACGGAGCAAGACGGGAGTCTCCTAGACATGGAGGATAGAATAGAAATGGTGGAAAGCAAGGTTTAAGGGCTGGGGCACATGTAAACACTTTTACATGACCTGAGAGAAGCAAACAATGACCTAAAAGACCATAGTAGGCAGGAAATTCACCTTCTTGGCATCCCTAAGGAATGGGAGGGGAAAAGATGCAGTAAAATTTAGAGAACAATAGCTGATGAAACTGCTCACAGACGTTAACCCGCCCTTAGAGGTGCAAAGAGCGCACATGATTAGATTGAGAAACACCGACCTGGACATAAAGTCACCTCCATTCACAGTATGCGTCCTGATTACAAGCACACCGGACAGATACTCAAACAAGCCAAGAAACTAAATCCATTTCAGTATGTAAGCCATAAAATAAATGTATATCAAAATTAACAGCCGTCTATTCCAAAAACACGCTCGATCTTAATCTGAGGCAGAAACTCAAAAAATGGGACCTCAAATATGGGCGACTAGACCTAGTGAGGATGATTGTCACACAAGACAGCAAAACGACCGACTACACAGATCTTGAGAAGTTAAGACTTTGTTCAATCCTTTGATCAAGATGCCATGGAGGTCTCCGCCACAGACAGACAATACACAACCCTGAATGCTGAACAACCAAAGAAGACAGGTGGGAGCGATTTTGCTATAAACAGAGTGCCAAAGACAAGAAGGCTTGCCGCCATTTACTGCAAAAGAAGTACACGAGAGACAACACACGCTCACCTCTGAAGAAGACAGAGCCCTTAAAGCAAGTGAGGCCTAGTAACAGACAAGGAAGGAGATCACGGTGGCTGTTAACTTATTTAGCATCCGGGGAGGAAGGAAAAGCAGAGAAGATATGTCTGAAATATGCTTTCTGCGCTGACTGAAGAAACAACACAAACAGATTTACAAAGTTAAAAAAACAAAAAAAAGGGAGCACTCAAGAAATGAAGGAATACACCTAAGCAGGTAATCTTCCATTACCAAGATACAGGTATGAGAGCCATGCTAGGAGCAACGTTCTACAAACACCTTGTGTTTGCCTTTTTTATGTGCCAACTACAAAAGTAGAGAACTAGGCACCAAGGTCAAGAGAAAAAGGGTCAGAGGAGGCGGGAACAATGGAAGCAACTCCATAACAGCCCCCATGACCGCCAGAGACAATGTAAAGTATGCAACACTATCACTAGCCACGTCTTGGCTTTACTTGCTCTTGGTGAATGGTCTGAAGAACTTCTTCAAGAGGAAAAAGATCCTAAAGACCCTCAAATTCAAAAGGCCAGACTTGGTGTTCATCCAAGAAACGCAACCATCGGAAACTGAAGCACAGAAACTTCAAAAAAATTGGGTGATCTGGGTGTTCTACAGCTGCTCACAGGAACAAAACAAAACTGGGAAAAGTGAAGAGTAGCTATCCTCCACAGATCCATGAAAAACAAACTCCTGTAGACATGGCAGGATGGAGATGGAAGGATAACATTGATTAAGTTGGATCTAGGAATGCACAAGCTGGTCCTAAGATCCACGTATGCTCCTGCAGGCCCAAAGTCAGGATTGTTTGAACACTTAAACTACTAGCGTAAATAGGGACAACCCCAGCAGTACTTGGAAGGGGCTGGAATGCTGTTAGTGGCCCTAAAGGAACTCTCAAAACGAGTCAGGACAAAGTAATCTTGAAAGGATACTTTAATGGATCACAGCCTAATCGAACCGTGGAGGCTACAATACCCAAGTGGAAGGGACTATACACACATGTCATGTGTTCAAGGCACAGGCACTAAAATTTACTATTTTCTCATTTCAGAAAATATTATGCAAGAAATGGAAGACCGTGCCATCAACCTAGCAAGCCTTTCAGATCATGCTTTAACAACACAAAAAATTTGAGTATGCTCCCTAAACCAGCGACCTCCAGATGGAGAATGAACCTAAGCCACTAAAAAGCAGCCTACGGAAAAAAGCTCCTTCAAAGAAAAACCAAAAGAATTTCAAAGAGATCAAAGAGAGTACCTACCCACCCACAGATTTACTGTGGACCACCCTAAAGGCATGTCAGTGGAGTGATGATACAAACGTCATCTGTGAAAAACAAACCAAGACCAAGAGAAGTAAGGTAGTTTCAGGGCAGCATAACCATTCTCGCTAGCAAATACGCAAAGATACCAACAGCCTCACTGCTCTCTGACCTGATCACAGCCAAATACAATCTATGCTCATACTTCAGGAAACAAGCAGAGTATGCCCTCTTTATCCTAAAGTAGAGAAACTACGAGCAAGTGAAACTTCTATACCTGGAATCAATAGCCAAAGTGTTGTGCAATGGCACATCTTTGAAAGGTTCAAAATAAAGGCATGTCCTAAGGACGCCCCCTTGAACCACTATCAGCTGCCATAAGACAGAACAAACTCATCAAGGCGATAGTACAGCCCTCCAGAGAAATGAAGCTCGAAATGTTGCAGATTACATTTTACTGACAATTACTGAACCCGAGCACTCCCTACAAGCATTTACAAGCACCATAAATGAGTTTTCTAAATTCTCGGCCATACTAAATCAATTGACATAACTGTGAGGCAATGCCAACAAAAGCAGACATACATCAACATCCTTTCCACTGGGCCCCAAAGGGCTAAATGTGTGAATCAAATTGAACCCAGGACTGCAAGATATAATGACAGACAACCTGTTACCCGTATGGGGGGGAAATAAAAAATGACATGGAACGATGAATAGGACCGATTCTTTCCTTCTGCAGCAGGATACAAATGGTGAAAATGACTGTGGCACTAAATCTCACGTTACCAATTTCACCAGTACAGAGCTGGAAAAAAAACAAGCAATGAAAGAAATGTAACACTTTATCTGGAACTGTTATGGCTAAGAATTAAGGCATCCAATCTTTTTGTGACATCATCCTCAGGAGGCTTGGCAACACCGGATGTTGAACTATACAGCCTAGCCTTCCACGTTACCCTATACACAACTCTTTTTCCCAGGTCCAAGTATAATTGGACTGTAATTCCCACGAAAATGCCCAAACTACAAATACCTCAGGCCTCAATATGGAAAACATAACTCAACCAACAAACCATTCTGGCGAACACTAAATACTGCTGGGAGTAGACTCAATAGACAGGGATGTGTAGATCCCTACATTCACACAGAAGCACCTCTATGGGCTAATCATAGTCTTAGGAAAACCAACCACCCCCTTTACTGGCAGCAATGGGCCGATAAAAGGCATAAATCACACCAGAGATGTTTTGGGACGAAACAATGCAGCAGACGATGTGGTTCAGCACATTGAAGAACAACTTTAACCTGCTGGATAAACACCTGAAACAACACATCCAACTCAAGATCTGCCTCGCCAATGCAAGAACACGCATCAGGGAAGGATTAATTAGCTCTCTGCTAGCAGCCACCATTCAGAAAGGGGGCAACAAATATGGCCCCGTTATCATTGTGCTACTTAATTTTAACTCCCCAATACAATGCCCTCACATCCTCTGGCTTAAAAAAGAGGTGGCAAAAGACATTGCAAAGGACATGTTCAGAAAAACAGTTGTCCTAGATACTACTCCACACTGCCATTGGGCGAAGAGAAATGAGGCTGAGAGGCCCACAATGTAAAATATGACACTACTGGCAAAACAGAATAAAATCAAAGATAATAAAAAAAGCACAGATGTTGGTATTGTTTATTTGTAAACACAAGCAAGTGTTTCAAAGAACTCAAGGCGGGAGGGAACCAGTGGGGGGTGGAAACCAACAGTCATTCAGAGCCCTTGAATTTCTGAACGATACAAGTCTGCGCAGGTAGAGTGGGTGCATGGAACAAGTGATATAATACAATAGTGTAATCTGCAGTTTTTCAAAGTGCATTGAAGCACCCACCATGCAAGGAGGGGAGACAAGGGAAAAACAGATAGACGATCTTCAAGGCATGGTGCATTGAGATCGAGCAGGTGCAGGAGAGGTGGGGGGCACCAAGTGCACCCAGTCATTCAGAAGCTGGGGTAAGTGCTGAGAGATGCCATGCTCATTGACCAAGTGCAGTAATGATGAGGGAAGTGCAGGACCGGAGGCAAGTGTGAGAATACGGACGAGGGTGCCAGGGACCTGTGATACTCTGGAGGTACACCAGGCGGCCTGTCAGAAGGCTGTGTGGAAAAGGAGGGTGAGGGGGATAGAGTGGAGAGAAAGGTTAGCAGGGTAGAGGGAGAGAGGATAAGAGTAATGTCTTAAGGAGTTTCCGGAACTTAAGGAGATCAGGCTCAAGACGGAGTGTGGCAGTGAGGCTATTCCAGAGGGGGCCCCTGCAGAGGATAAAGATCTCCCACCAAATCTCTGCTTGGAGAACCAGCTCACTCGCAGAAGGATGGAGGTAGATGAATGGAGGGCTTGGGAAGGACAGTGTTGGAACTTCGTAGAAGACAGCGTAGATATATTGCATATACTGTAGTCATGCCCAAGCATACAGGAGTTCTGGGCTGACATCTTCCCGACAGAAAAATCACTCATGAAATACAAATAGAACAATGACCAAACAACTAGTCCTAATACACGATTTCCAAGACCTAGAAGGTTGCAAAATGCACAACTAAAGTTTGCTAAGCGCAATCCCGATCGCCGCAAAGCAATGCATCACGTGACGCTGGAGGAAACCAGGTAGACGAGCGCTGGTGTAATGGACATGGGAAATAGCCAAAATAGCTTTATATGAAAGACTGATCTACCGATTGGCAGATGCAGAATCAACGTTCCTGGAGCATTGGGACACTTTGAGGTAAAATGGCGACAGATGGACAAGCCAAAGCACCTATGGTGCCCCACCCCAACAGAATACACCTCACAGGGAGTGACGTTCAGTGAATAAGATACTCTTACACACCACTCCCCACCATTTCACACCCCTCCCACCATTACACCCCCAGGAAGAGCCCCCCCCCCCCAGGAACCGTTAGAACCATGAGACTGGACCTGTTTCACAAAGAAGGAACATGAACGCACTCACCCCCACTGAATCCTGATCAGGCCTAAATCAAGTCCTATTTACATTGGCATTGTTGTAGGTTATATAGTGAAGTGTTGTTCTATACTTAGTTATGGATTCATTTCTTTCTTTTTCCTTTCATCACCATCTATATCAGCCCAGATACGAATGGCCTACAAAATGATCAGTTTGACAACTCGACACCATAAATGTGGCACGTGGGGTGTTTGATAGCTAACACATGCAACAAAGTTTTCATATCTGTCAATCATCTGGTTATGTTCACGACTTGTAATGTTGAAAAATACCCAATACAAAATGCATTTAATAAAAATAAAAATGTAAAAACACTGCTCATCCTCCTCCCTGAAAGGATGGCTTCTTTGCTACCGCTCCAAAATAATTTGCTTTCTATCTATCCAGCACACACCAAGCCATAAACGTGGGCATATTCGGATCCTAAAACTCCCAGTTCACGTGTAGGGTCCTTCAAGGTTCCATCCTCTACCCAATCAACTTTAATCTCTACATGGAACCTCTGGATATTTTCTTAAAAGACCTCAACGTAGCCATTTATCATTTCACCTATGACACCCAACTGTACCTCAAGGTTAAAGGCAACAAGGACATCACCCAACTTTGTGAGTGCCTGGCCACCCTCTAAACCATGATATTGAATGCCTGCGTTAAGCATAACCCTGCTAAGAACAAATTCATCCTCATTGGTTTCCCTACAAACAACAGTACTTTCAAAAGTGGCTTGACGATATGCAACTGGAACTCACCCCACAGCTGTCAGACTCACCCACAACCTGAGGCTTCATTGTTGACAGCAGCCTCTCTTTCCAAAGGTATATAGCCAAGAACGCCCACAAATCCTGGCTACAGATAGCCGCAATCTGCAAAAATCAAACCTGTGGTTCAGGCTCTCATGATCTCTCACAATTACAGAGGGAAACTCCTTCCTAAATGGACTCCCACTCATGCATCTGACTCCCGTTAAGGCCATCAACCATGCAGCAGCCGCCTCATTACAAGCGCCCATAAATCCGACCACATCCCTCCCTCGAGGCGCAAGCTTCACTGGCTCAGCCTACCTTTCAGGATTCTATTCAAAACAGCTTGCATCAGCTGCAAATCAGACTTGAACGGTACACCACATACCCGACTAAATGCCAAATCCCTGGATGCTCTCCTGCCTTCCGTAGCAAATCAATCAAAAGGTTGCAGTCAAAGCCAGTGTCAGGGGTTCTCACCCGTTACAGTGGTCTCTTCACAAGAGGATGGCTTTCCTCTTGAGACAATTGCTCCAATACTATATTTGAACACAGAAACAAGAAGCCACAGCCGGAAAGGTGGAGAAGATACTGCCTGGACCATCAAGGCTGCAGAAAAGGGAAACAAAACACAACAATACAGCTGCTTAGAATCACATACCTCTGCGGCCACCCCTTCCTCTGATATTAGATCCTACCTTTATTAGGAAGAGCAGAAGCAAAGAACCTAAAGAGTATTTTCTACCACCAAGCTGTAGTCCACAGGCCAGAAAACCGCCCACCGGTAGTGCCAAGACGCAGGCTGCAGATAAAGTTCACAAGGGACCTGACTTGGGCGACACAGTGGCACAACAATAAGGGAATAGGTAAATCTGAAAAGTATTTGTTGGGAAGGATATGGTCCTATCCCACACCCTTAGTCATCGCCAAATGGAATAAACATCATCACTGCCATGTAGGAAGAAGCCCCCTCATACATTGTACAGGAAAAAGCCCTATAACATAAGTGAAATAGGCTAACACTACCCATTACACATTATTGAACTCCATTTTGTAGCAGGACTAAACGCCATCTTTCTACTAGGCCCGTAATCCACTGATCCGCAAGGCTGCAGCATTTGCACCCCAAGCCTCGCTCGGCACAAGCCTTGTTCTCACGGAAGTCCATCTGTTCACTGTCCTTTCAATGTTGCAATCCTTTAATATAATTTTTGCACAGAATGCACTCGGCGAAGAGCGTGGGACAGGGACAGGCCACAGCACAAAGGCCCATCCATCTCCACTCAACTGCCGTGCCCCCTCACCCTCCACCCCGCCAGGCCAGAGCTCACCCGCCCCAACCTCACCATTCTTTTCATGATGAGCCTCTAACCCCCTCGCCTTGACCATTCCAAAACACCAACCCTAGGCCGAATCTTGGGTAGCAATATATTCTTCCAAGTAAAAACACATGTCTGTATCAGGAGGCACCAGAAAGACGGGCCCCCAGAAGAGATACTGAGTGCAGGAGGTGCAGTATCAATGAAGCCCTGAATGTAGAGGTCGACATGGCAATATATTATCCCCTCGCTACAAAGAACCCCCTTGCATGTAATGTCCAAGTATTCACCATTACTCAAGTCCTGTTTAGATTAGTTAGAAATGTAACACCAGCTTGAACTGACCTTCACCACAGCGATGAGCCCAGCTGACCCACGTGCTACAAGATGGACTGAGGTAGCAACGACCAATAGGTTTCTGGCATCCCCTATTGAGCAGACGCACCAACCAGTAATCTCACATCTACCACCACCTAAAATCGTCATCAATGATGTAAATGTCTTTTGTAATGTGCTACCCATGTAATTTTTGGCAGAGCGCTCTCAGGCAGCAGAGTTCTTTGCTGGCATTCTTCTATATTATATAAACATGGTTATCCTTCCATATTATCTCTTGGTCTCATTCCCTGACTGGGTGCATTCCTATTATTATAGCAATTATTTGGGACGTGTGAATAAGGGACGTCCCTTCATTTTCCAAAGGGATGAGCAAAAACTAGGATCCAAGTTCGGTACACTTGTTGCCAAATCAAAGAAGGGAAATTTCAAAAAGCCAAATCCAGGAAAACAAAATCCATTCATCTGATCGCAGGGAAGAAGTAGTACATGGCCTCCACCAGCACGAGGCAGCACGGCAGCCGTGGGACCCAGCAGCAATATCTCCTTCATTCCGCTCTTACCTTATCTCCCTGACTGCAGCGTTGCCCCGTGGTGCGCCCCCCACTGCCCTCTAACTCCCAGTGCCCTCCAGAAGTTGATTAGCCCAGATGGGCTGAGTTGGGTAAGCAGCGGTTTAACACCACAACATGGCCGCCGCATCATCATCATCATTGAGCACTGGAGTGATCTGATGCCGGATCTGCCCCCATTGTGATTGGCTGAGTGCTTTTCATCATGGCCAATCAGTGAGCCGGTAGGTGAGAGCTGGCCCACCGACAAGGCCCACGCTAAGGCCCCTGTCCGGCATGGTTGGCCATAACCCCCAACCCACTCCGCCTATCCTGCCTCCCTGCTGCTCACCACTGATGCGACTTATTGTGCCTTCACACATTTTGACATCACGGTGCGTGCTGCCGGTTCTACCTTCCATATCCCGCTTTGAATTTTCTGCTCCAGCAAGCTGGATCTAGTGCCACTCCTCCACCTTCCTGGCCATTACCTTGGTTACTGCTAGACTGCAATTTCTCTCCTTAAGCCCTGGTCTACCTCACAGCTGCACTCTATGAGATCTTATTATATTTCCAATTGCCTGTAGCTCCTCTTCTCACTGCATCATTTGACCCTCAGGCCCTGGGTCATTTCATTGTTTTAAATGACCTTTGAACCTGGGGCATTTCATTGTGCTCAATCATTTTTAAACTTGGGGCATTTCATTGTGCTACATGATTTTGGAATCTGGGCTCCCTCCTCCTCCAGATGCCTATGACTGTTTTGCACATGATATCTGCTAGGCCGCTGGTAATGTATTGTGTTTTTCTGTCCTTCTCCCCCCACTTGAGTCTGCCTATAGTTCTCTCCATCGCTCCCATCTATTCCAACTGCTTCTCCGTCACCTATCCTCCATCTCTTTCGAAGTCTGGAAGGAAGACATTTAATTTCTAACCCTGGTCTGCCCATTGCAGACACCTACGTTGATGCTTCCTCCAGACAGAATATCACTGACATTCTCTTTGCTGTTCCTTCACCTGATTTATGGACTCCCCACATGGTTTCTGTCCTCTCCCCTTTTTCTTCCTCATCCATTACTGATGGTACCAGATGGGAAGTGCTCTTGGGTCACTTGGCATCTTGCAGGTACATCATTAATGTCCATCACAATGGCACTTATGGCATGGCCCAGGGCTCTCAGCCCAACCTACTCCTTCTTGACAGGTGTATTCAGACTCTTCTCAACCCCCCCCCCCCCTTCCCGTCACCTCACCATCTCCCATCCCCTCTTTGTCCTTATCCCCAGTGGTGGCACTCAGACTGTGACCCCCTCAGAAAACATTTAAAAGGGGGCAACCAGCTCCACTTAGCTACTCTCAATACTCACTCTGCTGTCAAGCACTCCCTCTAACATCTGTCTCCCCCTTGAAAACCTTGGCATCCTTGCTCTTACTGATAAGTAGTTCAAGGCCAGCTCCGTCACTGCTTTTGACACTCTTCTCCCTGAGGGATGCAAGCTCCTGTCCAATCCTAGGCCCTTCTGATCCGGTGGCAGAGTAGCCCTGATTTTCCCTGAGTGGGTTCCTGCCATCATTCCCACTCAATCCTACTCATCCTTTGAATGCCGAGTCTGTAGGCTGTCTCTCTTACCCCCTCCCTTAATCTCGCCACCATCTACAGGAACCCCAGACCCACTCCCCCTCTTCCTCTCGGAATGGGCGGACCTCTCCTCCTCTCTCCTTGCCTCCTCCCCCAAACTTCTCTTTCTTGGGACTTTACATCCATCTTGACTCCCCAGACTTTGGCACCTGTACTCTTTTGTGACCTCCGTGACTCTGTTTTCCTCACTATTCTTCCTTCTGGCCAAACACACTCTGCTGGGCACACTTTGGATGCTCTCATCTCAACAGACATCCCTCCCTCCAACCCTCCACCTACCCCTCTTCCCTTGTCTGACCACGCTATCCTCTCCCCTATCTCCTGATGAGGCCTCTGCCTGCACAGACAATCTCCTTCAAACACCTTAGACATCCTTGCTCCTATCATGAGGATCCACATGAAGCCTGCGACCAAATGCAACTCTTGATATGACGCTGACTTGGCAGCTTTGAACTGCAAGTACATCCTCTGACAAACTGCCCTTCTGCCTACACCAAAGGGCAAAATTGTCTCGCCATCTCCTCCAAGAAGGGGCCCCATGTCCAAGCCTGTATCGCTGGTGCCACCAATAACACGACTGAACTCTCTAAAATCTGCAAGGAACTTGCCAATCCTACTGCAGTCTCCTCCTCCCTTCCTCCCTCCCAGGCCCTCTGCACTGCACTGGCCTCCCACTTCCCCTCAAAAACTCAGGGCGATCTGTCCTCACTCATCTTCTCCCCGACCCACCCCTCTGCTCCTCTTACCTCCCTTGGCCCCCCTCTTACTTCCCCATACTACTTTCCTCTCTACCATTATACTGGACAAGATCTCTAGAGTTGTCCGCTCTATAAAAGTCTCTTCTGAACAGGTGCTCCCCTGCTCTTCCAGAACCATCAAGGACAACATCACCACTCTCACACCAGCCTTGGCTGACCTCTGTAACCATTCTTTTAAAAATTGCTCTTTCCCACAAACCCTCAAGCACTCTCTTGTGCACCCTCTCCTAAAAGAGCTGCCTGCTGACCCTTTTTGCCCAGCTAACTATCGCCCTAGCTCGATCACCCCTTTCTTGGGTAAACTCATGAAGAAGCTGGTCATCTCCCAACTGACCATCCACACTGAAGCCGCTTGCTGCATTCATGACCACCAGTCTGGTTTCAGAGCATCTAGAGGCATGAAAACCGCTCTCCTGAACATCCGTAAAGACCTGCTCTCGAACCTGGACCAACTCTCCCTCTGTTCTGATCCTCCACTGTTTTTTTCCTGCCTTTGACACAGCCAACCACTCCATCCTCATAAATCGTCTCCTTGATACCCTAGGCATCACGGACCGGGCACTGGCGTGATTGACCTCCTTCCTTTCAAACCGACCCTCTCAAGTGCCCTTTCCTCTCCTCCACCTCACACTCTATGTGTGGTGTCCCTCTGGGCTCTATCCTACCTAGCCCCTCTGGTCCACTTGATCTCCACCTTCTCTCCTCAGTGCCAGTGTTCTGACATACAGCTCTTCTTTAAGCTCCCATCCTCTACCTCTTTTCTTTCCTCTCTCATTCCTGACTGCTATTCAGGCATGGCGCGCTGCCAATGATTTCTGCCTTAATGCCAGTAAGAGATGCTTCTCATTGGGACACCTGCTCTCTGCTTCCCCCCACTCTCTGGCCACCCTCTTTGTGCCCTCCGCCGCTCCCTCTTGCGAGGCAAAAAACCTTGGGGTCATCTTTGTCTCTTCTCTCCACACATCGCGGACCTTGGCAAGAAGTCCAACATTCAACTCCACCTCCTCAGGGGCATTCTCCCTTTCCTCAACTTCCCTCAGAAGCTCAACGTCTCCAGAGCTCTGTTTCTCTCTAGGCTCGACTATTGCAAAAGACTCTTCCTCAGTCTGCCTCTTTCCGCCCCTTCGACCACTTCAACTAATCTGGAATAGGGCTGGTAGACTCATCCTTGGCCTCAAGCCCACAGACAGCATCTCTCCAGCCCTAAAATCTCTCCACTGGCTCCCTTCTCTAAATACTTCCCTGCTAAAGTTCGGTCATCTAGCTCAAACTCTCTGAAGGTAAAATGTTTCTCCAAGCATAGAGTGGGAGGTAGATCGCTTACCTCGTGAGGTTCCTCCTTCTGGAATGGCCTCCCTGCCCCGCTCCGACTTGAGCCGGATCTTCTCAAGTTCTGGAAACTTCTCAAGACTTTCCTTTTCTCCTCTTCCTTCCCTCTACCCATGCTCTGCTAATGTCGCTCTGCCACTGCGATTGGTGCCTGGACCCTTCTGAGTCATACAGAGACCAGTGCACCCCTGACCAGTCTCCACCAGCACACCCTAACTGCATTTGCCCTTGGGCACCCTTCATGGACTAGCCTGAATCTGGTCCACCATGTCCAACACACTTATCTGCCCTTCATAGCCCTGGCACTTGCCCTTGATGGCCCCCCTCAGCACTTGCTTACCCGCTTGGGCCCCCCACTCCTGCACTTCACACGCTCCCATCCCTGCCCTCTACTACTCCCTTCCCCGCACTTATCACCTTTGGGTTTGCACTTTCACAGTAGGATGGTTACAAGGCCAATATAACCGTCATTGTTGTTTTTCTCCTATGTACCCCTTCCTCACCCCCTATTTCTTTGTCTTGTAGAGCCTGGAAGCACTTGTGTATACGTGCCATACAAAAGCCCAATAAATAAATAGGTCAACACATTCACAGAGTTCAAAACTAAAAGGAGAATCCAAGAGCTTTTTCATGAAAGCAGAAGGCACATATTCAAAACATCTAAAATGTTACAAAAAGCCACAAAGGGTAATCCAAAAAGACAGCTCCAAAAAGATAAAAAAGCCAAGAGGTCAAAAACCCAGAACACCCAAGTAAGATTTTGCTACTCACATGCAGGAAATGGGCTTCTAGACACTGCAAAGCAGTGAGTCCTTCTCCCTTCTCTCCTGCAGTTTAAATAAAAGTATCCTGGCATCTGAGCAAGAGGCTTTCGGGTCGAGAATGCAGCGTGCTCGATGACATCATTTGCTACATGATGATGTCATTCTGGGAAGCATTGTTAGTCCCAGTAGCCCTGGCAACGTGACGCTGCCACAGATAGTGTCACCCCGCCCGCTGCGCCCTTCGGCCCCCTCGGTGAGTGCAGAACCAGACAGCCAGCCCCGCCCACAAAGAGAAGACCCCCAAAAGTCCTTTTCCTACTATGCCCGACACTCTTGACCTGAATGACACTGTGTTTGGAACTCTACCACCATTGTCTAGTTCTGCAAACCAGGGCCCCTCCATCAACATCTCCCATGCAACTAAATTCATGTTTTTCTGCTCTTCCACCAACAGTGCTGTGCTACTGTCCAAAACCACCTTGACTAATGCTGGTAAAATAAACAGGGGATAACCCTCCAAAATCTGAAGCTACTGACATGAATTAACTACTTGAGGAGCTCAAAGGTACTATTTCCTCTATAGATCATAATATAGAAGTATTATCTGCAAAGTTACCGGCGTCCCCACATAAAATAAAACAACTGTGCAGATAAGTGAAGGCAGTAAAACAAACAGGGCTACTGTAAGAAATATCAAATATAGATATCAATATCAAAGAGATGAAGACACACTTAGCAGCAGTGTAAGCAAAGAACAAGGAGCTGGAGCTGTGGTCTCTGCGTAATAAATGCATCTTCGGGCTGTCTGAGAACACAATGCGAGGCACAACAAATATATAGGATGTTTATGTAGAGGCATGGATTCACCTGTCCCCAATAGTAAGTTTAATATGTGGAAAGGATTAAACAAGATATTTTAAGTAGGCTAAAGACCAGTCAGTTAGTGTTAAAGCTTTACAAAAATAAAGTGCTGCAGTTCCAAAACATTATTAATTAAAAAGCTGTTGCTGTCTGCTCTCCTTCACACCCAGACCATATAGCCAGGTCTGCCAGTTTTCTAGAGAAATGCAGTAGCTATCCTTTTTTCACATATGTTTGGAGGCAATTCTTTCAGGGCAATAATCACATCATTTGCTGTTTCTTTTCTTACCGGTCACCATATTGTTCACTGGGTAGCTCTGAAGAGGGCAATACGATAATTTACCTAAAACTGGAAGTCTGGAATCTGCTGTCTGTTTGCTGCAAATAAAAATCATAAGCACTGAATATACACATATTTTAATGTACATTCAAGCCTAGATTAAAACCTCAAAGCAACATTTTCCCTGTATAATGAAATATAAAATGAGCTCATGATTCACTCTTGAGGTATCAATGGTTCTCTAGCATGGAAGTCATTGAATTCATAAACTGTAGAACTTATATTTGGCTTTGGTGAGAGTCACAGAGCACTTTTGAACACATTTTGGTAATGTTAATTGTCCTCAACTCAGAAGAGCACTGTCCTTTCGGATGTTTTAAGCATTGTTGAATTAGAAGACTTTTTTAATGATCTTCAAGGACTGATGCACTTATACCCAACTTTGCCAACTGCTACCAGACCACCAACTCTGAAACTTGCAGAGTTTATACAGTTTGCTTGTGTGTCCAACAGTTATTACCAGACTTGACCTTGGTCCGATGAATTCATCCACTTCTCCTCTAGAATTCACTGGCTATAAAACAACTATGTAGTTGCACCTAAAGAGTAGGGAAGGATTTAAAGGGGTTATTAGTATTTCATCGGCTGTCTGTCTCGTTTGTGAAATAACCTGAAGAAAACAATTTGCCTTTTTTAACACTCTCTCACCCAGGACGTATTTATGTGTACTCATTTAGTGGGCTTATATTGATCTTAGTATTTCTCATCAGGTGAAATGCAGGTTCTAGAATTGGCACGGTCCCTTTCCCCAGACCAAAGCTTCGATTATATAGCTTCAGGAGTAGAATTTTACAATACGTACACCTCAAACCACAAGTGGTCATATAGACACTTTTCAAGATCTAGTAATTAATTCAAAAACTTAATCAACCACAAAATTAAACATCATGGTAAAACGACGTACACTGAAATCAACATAAAAACCCTACAAGATAACTCCATTAACCTAAACTAAAAAAACAAAACAGATGTATTTATAGAGTGCACGTCCATCCCAATTGGGCATCTTGTCCCCGATAACAGATGTGAACTTTTACCCAACTCAATGATACTAATTTCAAGCCATGTGACAATTTAGGGTGGAAAAGTACAAATAATGAACAGAAAGAACTATCTTAAAGAAGAATAGTCACAAATGGATCGTAGGAATCGTCTTTTAGCCATGGATCCAAGCGGTCAGGCACAGAAATATATATCTAAGAATATTTAATCTTGGGCTCAGGAATCTATTTTAGATGAATACGGTGTGCTTCTATTGAACATCCCTCACCCAAACTTACCAAAGATATATTTATGTTCGGTGCACAAGAATTTACAAGAGCATCCAGTTCAAACTATAGTTTCATCAAGAGGAGCAATACTTGGACAGACATTAAAATATATTGACCAATATTTACAGCCATTCATCTTGGATCCGACATTGTAAGTGATAGGCACTACAGACTTCATTGTAAAATTAGAACATGGCTAAGAGGAAAGAGGTTACCTTAGATTATTATGATTTTTTATACATCTTTTTATTGAGTTTAACAAGATAAAATCCAAATCAACTGTATGCATAATATAATCCGTTAAGTAGAAGAGGATCAGGTGCAACAAATAAAACATGTACAACGGACCGCCCCCCCCCTGCCCCTCAACAACTTCTTCGCCTTCCCCGCCACCCAGTCCCAATACCTTGACTCTCTGAACCAGTGTACCATCCAACAATGGTAATTCGAATCCTCTTTGCATTGCTAGTGTCCATACAGAACACATATCTTGTTTGTCTAAGTATACCCTGAGCCCTTATTTGAAATATGCATCAACCAGATACCAATAAGGTCAGCTTGAGTAGGTCTGCCACGCCTCCTCATCACTGCGCATTCCAATGTACACATTTTAATAATCAGTTCCAAGACCAGCCTGTTTGTAGGTGCATGAGTTGCCATCCAATGCATGATTAACAATTGGCAAGCAGAAAACAGGAGTATGTGTGCCAAGAGTCGTATTTTGGAGTACGTATGCCATTCAGCATCATTCATACCAAATAACATGGGACCACGGACGAAGGAAATGGAAGTGTCAGGATACAAGAGACCAATTTGTGAATTCTCCTCCAATAAGTTATTATAGCCGTACACAACCACATGATATGGCCCAAAGTGCCCAGCGACCCACACTGGCGCCAGCATGCAGAGGAGCCTTTCCAGGCCCATACAATATATTTTATAGGCGGTGTAAGTATAGTCGCTGAATTAATTTGTATTAAATCTCTCTGTTGCAAATATTGTAGGTCATGGAGGGGATGTTCTCGAAGTAGTCGAAGATGTCGTCCACATCAACTGGAGTGTTTAAGTCGTTGGACCATTGTGTTGAGAGGGTTATATTACGTCGGGTGTTTGGGATGCAGACGGTATAGAATGAGCGCAACATGGGAAAATCAGTTGGGTTTCGCCTCCAATTGCTGTTCACCTGCAGTGACTGTGTCTTGTAGTGTATGTGTGGTGCTGTGGCCTTAATCACTCCACGTATGGTGGGGTAGTGTATCCATTCTGTTTGTTGGATTTGGAGTATTTTGCTAGCTCCCGAGAATCCGAGAGGTTCATCCCCATTGTAGAGATCAGCAACTCTAACCTCAGGTGACAGGGAGTTTTGGTGCCTGTGCAGGACATGGTTGAGTCCTAGTGAGAGAATTTCTTGCACACTGATCCATGGCCGGGCGGCCCAGTATGGGCACCCATTGATCCCCTCATTCTATGCCATTAGGTTAGCGTTGGGCCCAGCAACGGGTGTGCTCTGATATTTTTGGGAAGTCTGGCGTCTACAGTGACATTAAAGAGTTTGATTTGGTGCCAACTCAATGAGTCTGTTGTGCCCAGCCACATTTTGGCCCGGCTAATTTGAGTGGTTTGGTAATAGGTGCGCCATACTGAGACTGCCAGGCCTCCATCGCTTTTGAAAGCTTGCAGGATCCCAAGCCGAACCCTGGCCTTTTTGCCCTTCCAAAGGAATTTGGACATTTGCCTGTCCATATCCTTATACATCTTCTGCGAGGAAGCGCACGGTAGCATTAGTGCGAGATAGATCCGTTTTGGGCGCAAGTTCATCTTGAAAGCATTAATGCACCCTGTTAATGACAGTGGCAGTGTGTTCCATCTGGTGAGATCAGCTTTGATCCTTGCCAGAGTGGGTGGATAGTCAAGATTTGCGATTTCATGGATATCAGGGGCAATGTGGACTCCCAAGTATTTACAGAGTGCTGCTAGAGGCAGAATGTGGCAACCGCACCTGGATCCCAAGGTATGTCAGATCTGATAGGGAGAACCCCTGATTTTGACCAATTCACCTTATAGCCTGTCATGGGTCCAAAATCATGAAGTAGGCTACACAGGCGAGGAAGCGAAACTGACTGGTTCTGTACGTAGACCAGTAGATGGTCCGCATACAATGATATACAGTGTCCAGAAAGGATCATTTTGAAATTTTTCCACAAGTGGTTCTATGGATAGTGCATACAGGAGGAGGTAGAGGGGGAGCCTTGTCTGGTCCCAGAGTACAGATAACATTTTTTGGCTGCATTTCCATTGGTGGTTACAGAGACCTGGGGATCGGCGTATAATAATTTTATGTGCCGCAATAACGTCGGTGGGAACCCATAGGTCGTGAGTGTGCTGAACATGAAGTCCCATCTTACTTTATCGAATGCTTTTGTAGCATTCTCATGGATTGTTAATAAAAGCTTGTCAGGGCTGCACCGTCTTGCGAGTACTTGCAGTAGACGCCTAACATTGTCAACTCAAAGGCGACCCTTGATAAATCCGGTCTGATATTTGCAGATAAGTTGTGGTGGTACCACATCAATTCTAAGTGCTACACACTTGGCCAGGATTTTGGCATCAGCGTTGACGAGGGAAATCGGCCAGTAGGATCCACAGTCTTCAGAGTCACGTCCCTGTTTGTGGAAGACGATATTTGCCACTATCATCGATTTTGGTAGGTGACCCTTTGACGTGGCCCCAGTGAATACAGATTCGAGCAATGGGGCCATACAGTCTGCAATTATTTTGTATAGATCTATTGGCATACTGTTGGGACCAGATGCCTTACCCCCTGATAATGAGGTTATGGGATGGGTGATTTCTTCCGCCGTCACCGGCTTCTCTAATTCTACCCTTTGCACATCGCTGAGTTTGTTTAAATGAAGTGTATTGAGGAACGTCTCTATGTTATCTGGGGCTACTGGGAACAGCTCTGCATATAGTTTGCAGTAAAATTCTTTGAAGCGTTTGTTAATGTCGTTTTTGTCAGTTAGAGATCTTCCTTCTTTGTACCTGATGCTGAGTATTTGCTCGGAGGCCTGCCTCGCCGGTCGTGCCTTGCCTCGCCGGTCCATTGCCATATCTAGGACTGTGTTCCAGTACCCACCAAGGAGTGTGACGTTCCCCAGAAACAGTGGCACCTGGCTGCAACCTCTGTAAAAAATGTGGGGGTGTCCCCCGTCGGGGCATAGATGTATAAGAGTAATAGGTTGCTGGCGAATCAGACACTGCATCTTAGCGTATGTTCCATCCTTGTCGGATATGGTGTGAATTGTATGGACCGGGACCAGTTTATGAATCAGAATGGAGACGCCCATATTGCCCTTGTGGTGTGAGTGAACTGATACCCAGACCCATCCCAGTTCTAGTTTCCCCACTTCATGGACATCGAGATGTAGTTCCTGGATGAATGAGATATCGCATTGCAAGACTCAGAGATGGTTGAGGACCCTGCCGTCGCTTGATGGGGTGCCCCAATGCCTGTATGTTAAGAGTTATCAGGGATAAATCAGCCATTCCTGTGGGGTTGGGGGCATACAGAGATTAATATTGGGGAGGTCTGAGTGTAGTTGTGTCGGGGCAGGTTGAGGCCGGTCAGAGTTTGTGAATGTAGCCGTGTTGAGATTGAAAACATAATAAACATGGCCGTAAACACAGAGACCAAAACATTAACACTGACATTAACAGTGGGACAAACAAACAATGTCCCAATACTACCTTGGAGGGGACCATGCGCTGAAAGAGATAGGAGAGATAGAACTGATCTTGCCCACCTCACAGGCATGGGGGTTGGATCCATCAGTGGCCGACCGTGGTCAGAAGACCCTGATTTTAGGGGGAGAGGGGGGTGGTGTAGGACAGTAGTTCAAGCCAGCAGGAAGGCAGGACGGTTTGTTGATTTCCCTCGGTTTCATGAGCCTATGATAACAGAGTTGAGATTTTAGTTCACGTGTGGTATTTTCACCGGCGGATCCAAGTGGGGCACCCATGCAAGGCATTGTAGGCAAGAGAAAGATGGTAGGGAAGTTGACTCTTTATGTTGGCGACAGAAGGTCTTTATGGTCAGGACCCCTGGACTGTCTATCTGAGCGCTGTCGCTTGTCCCCTGGGTGCCGCTGTGATTGCACTCGCCATTGTGGGGTGTCCATTTGATGGTTTGAACTGCTCTCTTCAGTGTCAGCAGGAAAGTCTGTGGAGACAGGGTCTCGTGTCAGCTGGATCATCGAACGAGTGCCATTTCTTGTCAAGAATGATAGACCAAAACGCTGGAAATTATTGGTAAAATGTTGTGGGGTGTACCTTGCAGTGTTGTGTATAGGGTAGCAAACCTTTTCCGCCAGCGGGAGACTTCCAGGGAGTAGTCATTGAAGATACGGATTTTGGACCCCTGTGCTTGGATTGTGTTCATGGTTTTGTAAGCACAATGAATGGCTACTTTGTGTTGAAAATGGAGGAGCTGCATTGTAATAAGTCTTGGCCGTTCCCCCGCTGCATGATTCAGAATTGGCGCTCTATGGATTCCTTCAATATTGTACGAGCGTGGGTCCTGGATGTGTAGGTGGTCCTGGAGCAAATGATATGCAAACGCCTCAAGGTCTGCGCCCTCCGTGTTGCTCGGGAAGGCCGATGATACAGAGGTTATTGCGGCGGGAATGATTTTCCTGGTCCTCCGCTTTAGCCCCCAGCTGCTGTACTTCCTTGATAAGCCCATCTAGGTCAGTGGCCGTCACTGCCGTGTTATCCTTGAGTGCAATGATCCTCTGCTCATTGTCTGTGCTACGCTCTGCCTGGGGATCGGGTCAGGTCTGCATGTCGTGCTTAATTTCCAGGACTGTAACATTTGTTTGAGTGCTGTGGCCGATTGATCTCATCTCCATTAGGAGCCTTTGAAGCTGATTTTGCACATCCTTTTTCGCGTGTTGCCATGCAGACCAGTGTTGAAGCAGCCTAGCAGAGTCGTAGCACCGCCTCTGTTACTGTTGTTGCTAGCAGGGTCTTCTGCCATTACCCCACAACAGGGTGGTGGGGAAACAGTGGGATGTGGCTTGTTTGATGATAGCGACGGCTCCCCTGACTATCTGGCGCCGCTCAAGAGGAGTGGAGTACCACCGGTTTCATCCAGGCCTCTCTTGATCCCCAGGATGGGGTTGTGGCTGTCCGTGGTGGGTTTACTAGATGCGGTGGCTGTTGCTTTATCTCCCCGCAGATGGTGTAGGTGACCCCTCCTTTCTTCGCCCAGGTAACGTTGACTGCCTTGGTGGGCTTCACCGCTAAAATACTTTAGAGCGGTTTGTGCACAGCAGGGAAGTGGATGCATGTGTGTTGAAGTGATTCCAGAGGAATTAGCTTCCAGGAAGCGCAAAAAGGTGTTGCTCAAATGCCCCTTGGGCGATTGCCGGATCGGCTCCTATGGATGCTTCTGGGTGGTAGAGGGATTTTCTGTCCCGAGAATTCCTGGTGCCCGCGCCGAGGGTGATAACAGCATTGAGTCAGAGAGCCCACATGCGGTTCCCACTGAGTAGGCGTTGTGAAAGGGGCAGGGGTTGGGCCACCCAGCCAACATTAAACTATTGTTGAGTTCCACAGCTTCTTTATGTGTGAGGTGTGGGAGTACAGCTCTGTGGCAACATGCTCCCCTTTGAAGCAAGACGACATGGAGCAACACAGGTTCGATCCCCTGGTCCGCACTTAGAAACCTCTGGGTATTAAGCGCGTTATAAATAACCTATCATATCTTAACAGTGGCGATATGGCATATGACCACCTCTCCACTGGGTGTGTTGCCCTTGCCCAGTGAATAGAGGCAGCAAGTGTCCATAATGGGAGGGTTCTCAGTACAGGTATTCAGCGCTGTGATGATTAACGTTGTGTTGCGACTCTCATCCCTCAATAAGGCTCCTCTGAAGCCCTGGCTTGCTGCCAAGTCGTGTAGTTCCTGCGGTTTACCGGCAGGGGGGCCGGGGGTCACCACTCACTCCCAGTGTCAGCCCGTTCCAGCAGTTGGGCCAGGGAAGGAGACCTGGGAGGCGCAGAGAGAACACGGTCCACACCAGTGCATGGGGCCACTTGTGTGTCTGAGGCTGTCGGAGCGCCGCAAGGGTGGGGGAGGGACAAAGTATGCTAGTCAATCCTGCAGCCTCCTGCTATCCACCAGGTATCACGTCATCAGTCTGCTGTGATGTCGGCCAGTAAGGGTGGCCCTGTCCCTGTGCCCGGGCTGCCCAGAGTGGAGGCACCTCCCCCACACAGTTGTGGTTGCGGGGATCGCCAATTTCAACGAGCCAGCCACGGCTCGCATACAGCATATGTTGCGTTCTCGTTCCGTAGAGCAGTAGGGGTTGTGGCAAAACCATCTACTGCTCCCCAGGATGCACCCATGATTTAATCAGCTGCACTTCCATGATTCTGGCAAGCAAACCGGGTGAATACGCCATTATTATTCCTGCCTTCTGCAGAGTTCTAACATTGCACCGCTATCTTGCTCGGGCTCATGAGCGCCCCTCCACCCCAGGTAATATGCTGACATT
This sequence comes from Ambystoma mexicanum, assembly GCF_040938575.1. Taxonomy (NCBI): domain Eukaryota; kingdom Metazoa; phylum Chordata; class Amphibia; order Caudata; family Ambystomatidae; genus Ambystoma; species Ambystoma mexicanum. Next base: position 1,263,257,544 of record NC_090934.1, on the reverse strand, counting down.
AGATTTAATCCTATTATATGCACGTAAGATTCAGACTAAATGCATGTAAATCTTTTCTAAAAGTTAAATTAATACTTCAAATGGATTGCGTCCTCCCACGTATTGCCCATTTTAGATTTTCTTACCTTCCAGCTTTGCAGCTTCGGAATAAACTCTCCACCAGAGGGCGCTCTGCTCGAGGCTGCGGCGAAGATGTCCCTCGGCGACATCCGTTGTACAAAAGCCTCGAGGTGCACCCGTTGGCCTCAGTTCCATTTTTCCGCTATATTTGCTTCGGATCGAGAAAGCGGCGCTTCAGTTCGTGAAAATGTCATCATCTAATCCTTCCACGCCGAAGACTGGATTAAAAAAATGCCAGAAATGTGGGAGGAAGATGTTGCTAACAGACCCCCGTCGGAATTGCCTCTAGTGCCTCGGTTCCGACCATCGTATAGACGAGTGCGGTTCCTGACTGTCGATGACCCATAAAGCATTGAAGGAACGGAGAGGTAAACTGGCGGTGGGGGAGGAGTCCTCAAAGTTTTCTTTGAGGAGGAAAAAAAGACTTGGCCGAGTCTACTTTAAGACGTCACAAATCTAAAAAGTCTAGGTCGAGGAATAGATCCAGGAAGTCTTCTTCCTCTAAAAAGACGAAGAAAGGACAACACCGGTCTTCCAAGTGGATCTGTTCACGACCAGTGTCAACAGGAAGTGCGAACTGTACAGCTTAAGGGATTTTCCTCAGAGAGGAGCTCTAGGATAACCGTTCACGGTGGACTGGGAATTTCCACTCGTGTACGCGTTTGCTCCAGTCCCTGTGATCCATCAAGTAATCAGGAGGCTAAGGATGTTCAGCAAGACCATGATCCTAATGGTACCTATTGGGCCAGAACGTGGTACCCAGACCTTCTGGACATGTTCATCTGCCCTCCAATAAGACTTCCACAAAGAGAGGACATGCTCTCACGAGAGGAAGGTTGAGTTCTCCATCCAGGTCAAGACACTTAACCTTCACGCATGGCTTCTGAGAGGCTGAGATACAAGTATTGGGACCTTCCAGATGACGTAATGCAGATTTTGCTTTCGGCCAGAAGACCAGCAACTAAATCTCTGTACCGGTGTCGTTGGAACAAGTTCAGTAACTGGCGCAGAAATAAGAATGTGGATCCTTTTCAGTGTAATTTTCCCACAATATTATCTTTTCTTCTACACTTGGCCAATCTGGGGCTCCAGGTTTGTATGATAAAGGGTTATTTAGCAGCACTATCCATTTTTAAGCGCTCCTCAGAGGAGGAATCTTATTTCAAAATACCCTTAATTATACAATTTTTAAAAGGTCTTAATAACCTATTTCCTGCAATACCTTTTCAAGTACCAGTGTGGGACTTAAACGGAATACATGTGAGAAACTTTAATACCAAGATTGGGCCTTTACATGCTTGTCCGTTAAGGCTCCTTACTTTAAAAACTATACTTCTAATGGCAATTACTTCAGCCCGCAGGGTCAGTGAGTTGCAGGCGTGTTCTAGCAGACTTCCTCACACCATCTTTTACAAAGATAACGTTGTTCTTAGAGTCAAACCTTCGTTTTTACCAAAAATTGTCTCAGATTTTCACCTGTCACAAAAGATAACACTGTCCGCTTTTCATCCTACCTCGCACACAAGTAAGGAGGAGGAAAGACTACACAGATTGGACCCTAGAAGGGCTCTTAGTTTCTATATTTCAAGACTGGCCAAGTTACATCGGTGCAACCAACTCTTTGTGGCATACACTGGCCGTAAATTAGGGCTGGCAGCAACTACGCAAACATTGTCCAGATGGATAATTTTGGCTAGAACTGAATGTTACAGACTGGCTGGGAAAGATCCTCCAGATGGGCTGAGGGCTCATTCCACCAGGGGCATGGCAACTTCAACAGAACTTCAAAAAGGTGTCCCAGTACAAGATATTTGCGCAGCAGCCACCTGGTCATCCATGCACACATTTATAAAGCAGTATATTCCCTAGAATCGACTTCCTCACAGGGGGGTCTCTTTGCTAAATCAGTACTTCACTCTGTACATGATTAATATCCCTCGTACTCCCACCTCCAATACAAAAACTGCTTTGGGAGTCTAAGATGAGAAATACGTGGGAGGACACAATCCATTCGAAGAACAAGTTACTTACCAACTGTAACGTTCTTTCGATTGGATGTTCTTCCCGGTATAATCCACACGCCTCGTCCTTTCGGCAACAATATCACAATGTATTTGTTTCAGGGTGAATATTTCCTCCAATGTAGGGGACAACATTCTTGGCTACCTATGCAAACCTGCTAATGGGGCGGCAAGAGGGAATTATAGAATGGCACCCGTTACAAAGTCGAGTCGGGACAGCATAACATGGAGATATCCAGATATGCTTAAGTAAAGTTTTATTAGGGCTATGTACAGGTTTAGGCCAGATTAAAAGGATGCACAGCAAAGTCGAGAAAGGATGGCTTCTTCTTTGGTTTAAAACAGTTCAGCTGTTTAGCTTTAAAATCCTAAAGCAAGTTCCCCAAAACAGATGATAAATTTACAGTATGGGGGTTGTTCCTCTGCACTTCTTTCTCATCTCCTCGGTTGGTACACTTTGGTCATCTGCTTCTCATCCTGGTTGTGGGCAAGCCCTTGTAACTGCTAGTCCTGCACAAGGGTGGAAGCTGGATCATTACTGTGGCAAGCAGTCCCCCCTGAGCATTCTACCAAGGGGCAGAAAGGCTGCGTTCATCTACAGGCTTCAGGTCTGCCTCCTTGCCACCTGCCTGTCCCAGAGTCCAGGGTTCACTCCAACTAGCCTAGTCCTTAATCACTTCCGCAATAGAACAAAATCTCCTAAGTAGAGGAACCTCTCCCGTAATTCCTAATGCACACTTTTCAGGTATTCATGTGCCTCATTCTCCACTCGTCATCCAACCATCTACTGGGCCCTATGCCATCTCTCTAAGGCTCTCTCTCCATCTCTAGTGTCTGTCTCTTTGATGTATTTTTCCTTTCTTATGTTTCTTCTCCCGTCATGATCATTTCTCCCAATTTCATGCTGGTATCTCCTCCCTGCCTCCTCATGCATCCTCCCCTCCTCACTGATGCACTCTCTTTTGATGATCTACTTTAAACTCTCTTCCATTTCTCATTAAAGGATGTTCTTGTCGTTCTTTCCTTTCTCCTTAAGGCCTCTTTCATTGACCTTCTCCCCTTGCCTTCCTAACCCACCGTTTTACTATTCCCTCTTTTTTACCAGCTTTCCTGCGTTTCCACCTCCAACTCTCAACCTCTATTTGCCTCTTCTCTGTGGACCTCCCACTTTCTTCAATATTTCTTCCTCAGCCCATGTTTGCCTCCAAAAGCATCCACAACTCATTCCCCAAACTCTTTATGCCCAGCTCGCTGTCCATTAAGCAACACCTCTTATAAGCGCCGTTCCACTGGCATAGGGCTACCGGAGCAATGGCACACATGTGCACATGTCGAGTAATACAGCCTTGCGTTGTACGTTTTAATTGATTAATCTTGTCTGCGACTAATGTGTCATGGACCAAGCCGATATCAGACTTGGCTACCATATTGAACCCAAAAAGTGTGTTTGGGACACCCCAATCCAAATGCCCTTGCACATTCTCCTCTGTATGCCCCATGGTCGTCCTGGCTGCATGACTCCAGCCTACTGCCGGAGTAACTAACAGAGCTAGTAAGACATACGGGTTCTTTCTCAGGTCAATTCAGCTGTCATAAAGGCGCGGCATGACATGGAGAGTCAATAGTACATCCAGTACGGATTATTACCCTCTGTAAATGTTGAAGCTGTGCTGTGTTGTGCTGTGTTATAGCCGCGCTTCCATGATTCGCTTCTAATGGTCTGCTGTTTGCCACCCCTACAACTGTGAAACTGTTTCCAAGTCTTGATGTAGAATTAACATTGCCAGCCACCTCCCTCAACCCCAGCTGATATTTCCCTCATAGTTTCTACTTCGCTAAGCTTAATTGCCACCATTATCTCCAAGAAACTAGCCTTTCTGTTAAGACTGAGACCTACCTGCCTTGAGTCACTACCCATGAATACCATTATTTGCCTTGCTAGTCGAACAGCCGTAGGCTCCAAGAATCATAACCTTCTTGCTTGTCGATAGCTGACCCTATCTTCAGCAACACTCAGCAGAGTTAACCACCAGGCCACAGTACTGAACACCCGACTTTCAGCAAACAAATGTCTGTTCTCGACGAACATCATCAGCGGCCATCAGATAGCCGTGATGAACAATAGCCTACTGAACTGTACAAATAATATTCTTGCATCACCTCCTAAGCTCAGGCTTGCTTAAGTCGTTCGCCTCCAGACCCTCACAACTATGTGCATACTACTGGCACTTACTGCCGTTGCACTGTCCACCATGATTCCACATACATCAGCTGCCACTACCAGCACCGAGAAGGCAAGTTATTGAACACGCTGTCCCTGCCCGTTCCGCCAAGCTTAACATATCTAGTATCTCGCTAACAATGTCTATGACACTACCACCCTCAAATACTATACCACCAACTAAATTCTTAGTGTCTCTCCAGGCACAGTCAACCAACATCAACTCCTCCACAGGGACTCGAGCAAGCAATAACCGCCCACTCTCCCCAAGTCAATGGATCCAACTATACGCCACTACGCCTACACCCAACCAACCTTGCCCGACAATTATGAATTCTAGATTAGGATCCAGAATTAACAATGACCACCGCCCACCAACGAACTGTAAAAGAAAAAACCATCCCAAGATCCTATGATGCCTATGAGGAATAAAACAATCAAACCAGTCAATGACAAGCCTGTAATGATGCTACCCCACTAGCAAAAATCACCTTACCAACAAATACTCCAAGCAACACTCCTCGCATCAAAATGAGCTCTCCTAAACGCTAGATTTCCGGTAGCTCATGCGCTTGACTTTGCTGACCTCATAACCTTGAACAAGCTTGATTTTTTTATGGATCACCGAAACCTAGCTCCATGCAGCCGCAGGTCCAAAACTCTCACTAGCCATACCAGACAATATACAATCATCAGGCTTCACAGAGAATCATCTAGGAGGTGGTGGAATCGCCTTTATTGCCAAAACCCAGCTTGGACTTACCAAGGGCATTACCCAATCCACTATTCCCTTCAGGAGAACTATCCATTAAATGACCACTCACATCATTGCAAATAATAATGATGCACCTTCTGTACAGAACCCTGGTCCAATATCTACCTTCGAGGAAGATATCACTCAACTTCTCACAACTAACTCCAAAACAGGATCCCAAATTATAATGTTGGGAGACCTCAATCTAGGCCTCCACGACAAATGATGATAAAGCCGATCTGTTGCCAACACGATTACTGAACTAGGCGTCTCTCACTGCATTACTGAACCCACACACAGCAAAGGAAGAACACTTGATTGGATTGCTGACCTAAATTGTGACATTAATATCCTCCCCAATCTACTGTGCACTTGGTCAGACCACCATATCATCTTCACACTACAGGAAAATTCCATCCCAACCACGACATCGCACTCACACCACCAGTACTCACCAGAAACATCTACAATATTACAGTTGATAAATTACTGCCACTTCTACATCCGATCATCAAATACTCTGACCCTTATACAGGCGCCTCAATATTAGTAGAGCTTAATAACCAAACTCTATATCGAGCAATTGACACAGGTGCGCCACTGAAACTGCGCAAAGCCAAACCTCAAGCTCACTTAAACTCATGGTTAACTCCTAATCTCAAAACCTTACGCAACAATAAAGTGCAGAAACCACATGGAAAATCAACCCCTGAGAACCAAACAAAGAAAAATTCCTAAAAGCATCCAACAGCTATAGAACTGCCATCCATCAAACTAAAAGTGACACCTATAATGACAGAATATCCAAGGCCAACTCTGGCACGAGAGAATTATTTGTCATACTCGAATAACTAGAATCCCCTATACCACCACCCGAAAAGTACATTAAAGACAAAAAATGATGCGCAGGCATACAAAACCCGCTGCTCGACAAAATAGCACTCTTATAGGCTAAAATTTAAACAAAAAAACTAAATATTAATTCTGACTCACACCGACACACGGCCCTGTACCTCCCCTCTAAACCCTGCAACCTATTCAATTTCTCCCCTCTTACCATCAACGATGTATAGGGCATAATAACTAGTCTTAAACTTTCAAAATGCCACGGCGATATCTGCCCCGCAACCATTATCAAAGAGGCGGCAAGGGATCTTGCGCCATTCATCATCACACTTCTAAACGCATCTTTTGAAACCAGCACGGTCCCAACCAACCTGAAAGATGCCTGGGTCCTTCCACTTAAAAAAACCTAGCCTAGATCCCAATATCCCCACTAATTACAGACAGATAACAGTACATTTCCTACTGAAAATCATTGACAGGGCAGCCTACCTGCAAATTTAGAAACATCACAAAACCAATAATTTGCTTGGACTTCATCAATCAGGCTTCAGACCCAGACATGGGACTGAAACAGCCTCGACAGATCTGAAAACTCAGATGGACGACTTAAAAGACAAAGGAAACTTAGCCCTCCTCATAAGACCCTTTGCAAACACCTTTCGTCAGCAGCCCATTTATCAGCTAAAGCAACCGCTTGGATACAATCCTTCCTGGACAACAGATCCATGAGTTTATTCGCACACTCTTCTTCGGCCAAGTCTGCACCGATCACCTGCGGAGTACCACAAGGCTTGTGCGTATCCCCGACACTACATCTTTACGAAGCCCCTCTTCGATGACCTTGATGATTTGGGTGTCGCCTACACTAACTATGCAGATGACATCCAGATCCTCATTCCATTATCATCACCGGGGACTATGCCAATGACACGAAACTGCTGAACAAAATGTATCTAATCATCCAAGCATGGATGGCCACACATGGCCTCTGCCTTAATGATGAAAAGACTGAGCTACTGCTAATTGGAATCCAGTCCAGACTTAAAAACTAGATAGACCATTCCAATCCTTTAACACAGATGGTATTAACATAAAGGTCTCTAAAGATGTGCCCTTAGGAATCTATCTCGACTCCACACTGGCCCTGTCCACTTCCACCACAGCCTATACCTGCAAACTAATCAAAGCATGCAAACCCTTCCTGTCAACAGCAAGCTGCATCTCATTGGCAAGAACGCTTATACTTTCCATATTTGATTATTGCAACGCCTTGTACCTGGGAACCAACAAGCGTAATCTAAAAAAGTGCAAATATTTCTAAATAATGCACTAAGAACTGCACTGAACATCCCCAGAACTCATTGCATTTCAGCGACAAGATGTAATGTCCGATGAATTTCAGTCAAAAACAGAATATCATTCAAAATATTCGCACTCACCCATAAATGCTTCTCCAATTCAGCCCCCAATTACCTGGCATGTAAATTCACCAGAAACATATCTGACCGTCCTACTAGGTCAGCTCAGTCACATTGCCTTAAGATTTCTAGATACAAGGCACAGAAAGCGGGGGGTAGTAGCTTCCCTGTTCTAGCAGCGAAATTATGGAACTACATGCCTGTATCACTCAGAACAGAACCACCTTACCACAGCTTCAGGAAAAAAGTAAACACCTGGCTTTTCACACTTGAGGAAGCATAATTTCATAATTGTCTTACTATGATTGTTAATGGTATACTTCTGCATCATCCCTGTAACTCTGCTCTTATACCACTGCTTACTAATCGGATTGTTACGTAATTGAAAGTGCTTTCTTGTAATGTATCTTGCCGGATATGTAACCACATGCAATGCGCCCAGATACCTAAGGGTTAGGGGCGCTTTATAAATTAATAAATAAATGGTGCACAGATCATCTCTTTATACCCCGGGAATCTCTAAAGGCGCAGGAGGATTAGGTATAGGCTTCTTTGATGATTCGCTGCTTCAGTACTGGAGCAAGGTCAGGTGGATAGTCGAACCCCCCCTCCTCCCCCGCTTTTAGCTCTTCTGGTCCCAGAGCTAAACAACGTGTGGAGGGACCTAGCACAGTGACAACAGTATACATTATCCCCAGACACAGGCAGGGGGCTTAGCCACACACTCTAGGAATGACAAATATGTTTAACATAGTGTTCTCTGGATGAGATACATTTACCATCAATTCATGATCTAGAAAGGAGAAGAAGAATTCCTCAGGGAGTTTATCAACAGCTTAAACAATGACAAGTTAGACTTAAAATGTGGATCAATGCACAGCAAGAATTGAGGTTCCAGATGCGAAAGTGATCCATTTGGAGATTTTCTTAGGGCAAGAGAAGATTGGAATATTGCTAGCAGCTAAGTAAAGCGATTTTCCAAAACCATTATAGCGAAGTCCTAAAAAAGAACAATGCAAACTGAACAGACACCCTGTTGAACACCAGTACTGAATCACAAATGAACGCAAGCAGAAAGACTGCTGTAAAGGTAGAAGTCATCCATTAAATGTATAACTAGATTAAGTCAGCAGGCTCCTGGTGCTGGGAGAAGCAAACATTGGGCTGCAATGAACCTTGAAAAATATATTAAAGAGTGAGTAATTAGCTACAGGCAACAATACACATTGTTTCTCCCAGTGCAGAAAATGTAAAGCATGTAAACATGTCACAATAGGAAAGTCTTAAATATGGGAAACCAAAAAAGGTAGGCATATCGATAAACACATGACATGGCAAACCACATGTGGCATATGTGTTATAATACTTATGTGATCTTCAGATATGATTGATAAAATGTTTTACTAAAGATTAGGATATTACAATATCTGAGAGCTTTTAATAACCAAGACAGAAATTATCCTACGGAAACATGTTTCATAATACACCTTTCCTAATTTCCTAATTTCCTCTGTATTCACAATGAAAGCAAGTGGAAGTGATCTAACCTGGAAAATGCACAAGGTAGAATCCTAATGTATCATAGGTGTGGGACGCCTGCAAGTGACATGGCCATAATATGGATGAGGACTTAGTTATAATTGTTCTTATTATGGGCTTAGTGAAGCAAAGCATGACCACAATGCTAAAGAAGTTTCCCCATTAGGGTGAATACATATACAGGGTGCCTGCATTTATGAATGCCTACCGGTGCAGGAAAGCCTTGCAAGTAGTATTACTGATTGAAAAATGTCATAATTAGTACTCTTGAAATTGTTTCCGCAGAGGTCGCTATCGCGTTCCAAGAAAATGTAGACAATCTTCTATCCAAAATAAAAATGTTTTATAAAAAATATGTTTTCATGCATGTGTGTCTAACTAACATGGAAGAAACCCTGTAATTCAATGATATTTGAAAGGGAAGTATTTTGTCCCTTTCTACTTCTGCTTGGAAGATCTACAATAAAGGAAGACACGCGTTTTACCAATAGCGTTTCTGAATTCAGTTGTCCTTTTGACTCTGGGGACAGACAGACACACACACACGGCCCCAGAGGCTAAAGATGCTTTTGCTAAGATAAAGATCAGCTGCCGCCATGTAAATATCAGTGGCCGCAACAGAATTATCGGTGGAGCAGGTCAAGAATATTAAGGTGGTAGTGGCCCATTTGGTTGCCTCGTTACAGCATATATGTATACCTTGCTAGTAAATATGAGATTCCAAAGTCACTTCTAATCAGATGCTCAATTCTAAACCCAGCATCCCAACTACCTCTACTACCGAAGATGGGGAACTGCATGATACTGAGCACCACAATTGTGTAGCCATTACTAACTGCTTGTTAACTTCCCAAACAGATCTGACCGATGTAGCCCTACCTAAAGCAGAGCTGGCCTATTTCTTTGAGGGGTCTCGTTACCGGGATCAGAATGGAAATGGTTTGTGCAGTACACATTGAGACTGGGGAAGTAGTGGAAAGCGGACAGTTACTTCATGTCATCTAATCCAGGTGGCAGAACTTCTGCCATTGCCATTCACAAGACAATGCAGCCTGGCTGCACAGCAATCGGTCAATATCTATACCCATAATGCCAATGAATACTCTCCCCAATGGGAGGGACCTGTCTGGGAAGATCTGGCTCTAATGCAGTGGTCTTCAAACTGTGGAGCTGGCCCCACTAGGGGTGCTCAAAGGCTATCCGGATGGGTGGGCGGGTGGGGTTGTGGGGTGGGTGGGGGGCGGGGCACAAGGCTCTTCCAAAAGAAAGTACAGTGACTGGTTTTAATCAAAAATATAGGTAGATATGGCATCGGGTGCAGCAACTATATGTGTATTCAAGGGGGGCTTGGCAACCAAATTTGTACTCAAGGTGGGGGGGGCACAGGATAAAAAGGTTTGAATACTACCGCTGTAATACAAGAAAATGCCCTTCCAGCGAAAAGGACAACTGCATAACAAAGGGCTGTCGATTACATGATGTTTCTCTGTGGCGAGACGACCAAGGTCGTTAAGTGGCACTCAACATATTACTATTGCATCTTGTCAGAATGGATCATGGCCAAGCCCATGTGGGCAGAGATGGGATGAATATGTAATTGAATAAGTCCTGGTGCGCTCTTACGTTCTCTAAAATGTCCAATGAGTATTGTAAACCTTAAACCATCCATCTCCAAATAATGTGGGAAAGACTATCAGCAAGTTAGGGAGCACCTTTCACCTTATGGCTCTTTTGTAGATCTACAGATAGATTTTCTCCAGCGCCCCCATTGTAATAACTTTCAATATCTCCTAGTTACCTTTGATCTGTTCTTGGAGTGGGTGGAGGCTTACCCCTGGGAAAGCAGTGATATTGTATACATCTATGTAAGAGACTTTGTAACAAGATTTGAAGTGGCACGTAGCATCAACAGCGATCAAGGTATCCATTTTGTAAATAGCATAACTTTCATTGCCCACACAACACTCAATCAGCAGGATCAGTGAAGCGACAAAGGAGTGATAAAAAAATGAATGCACTAATGATTCATCTTCCTCATGCTATTCAATATGCAAAGCAGCCTGAATTCGCCTGCCTGCGTCTCCACCTGTGAAAGTTGCTGTTGACGACCTGCACTTAACTGATGAGACTACTAGGGTATGTGACGCGGGTATGTGAAGTCCCTAATCTTTATCAGTCTGTCTACAACCAGGTTACGGTAGCGCTGCACAAAGCCCCACCATTACCTGGAAACTCCCTCCAGCCTGGCGATTTTGGACCTTGTGAAAAATACATCTGAGAAAGTCAGCTCTGTCAAGATGGAAAGGGCCGCTCCAAGTACCACAGGTTTCCAATTTTACAGTAAAGCTGTAGAGGGACTTTGTCTGGGTCCATGAGACCCAGTGCAAATGGGCTTCACCAGCAATTTCCTGAAAAAGGAGAAATTGGCAGAATCCACGTTTTCTCTGAGTCAACCTCATAGTATATACACCAATGACTTAAATTCTTATGATTCGGGTGCCATCGACAACATGTATGCCATGGTGCAGTGATGGATGGCCAATAATCTGTTCGCACTTAACAATGGCAAGATGGAGTTCCTTAATGTAGATTCTGGGCCCAGACTAAAATACATGCACCAACGTTACTCTTATTTTAATATTGCAGTCTGTGTTATTCAAGTTGCACCCCACATGAAGATTCTGGGCGTCTATTTTTACGCTCAGATGTCCTTTGTTTAACATGTGGATTCTATTAGGGCCTCATGAACTATATAAATAAAGCTTTTTTGCCAAATTAGGCTATATCTTTCCATAGAAAACAGAGCGGTCCTGGCTACAGCTCTGATTAATTCCCGGTTGGACTATTGCAACAGCTAATTGGCTGGCACTGCAAAAATGACCATTAAGAGGTTACAGACCCTACAAAACGATGCAATCAGAGCTATTTCTGGTCTTAAGAGAGGTGAACACATTACTGCTTTGCAACAAGAGCTTAATTGGCTACCGGCACAACACTACATTGAATACAAAGTCTTAACACTAACTAAGAAATGTGTGGCCGGGGCTGCTTCACATTATCTGAAGGACCAGATGCACATTAAAATCCTTGCAGGAGCCTTACGCTCTAATGAAGGCCTATTTCTAAGCCAACCTAGTTTTAAATTGACAAGATACAGAGCCACAAGCTTCGACTCCCAAGGCATGGAATGAACTACCTAGAGCATTGCGTGTTGGCCGATATATCTCAAATTCAAAAAGGATCTTAAAACATACCTGTTAAAAAAAGGGATAGATTAAGCCTTGAGGGTGATATGTTGTGTTTGTACATGTCTTGTATTCTGTTTTGTCTTATAGTGCTCCGAGGCCTCCAGGTGGGTGGCGCATAACAAATGTTGAAATATATTTCAGGTTACTACTCAATTCCCCAAGTGCAGTGAGCCCTTGTTTTTCGCTGCCATTGCTTAACTAACATAAAATGGCAGGTATACACTTTCTTCTAAATCCACTGGTACTTCTTTTGGGAGACCTAGGGGACCAATAAATCTTCACGTTAGGACCCAAACATTTAAAACTAGCTAACAATATGCTAATAGTAGCACGACTAATCATAGCTCAAAATTGGAAAGTAAATGATAATCCTCTATTGTAAATGTGGTAGGATAGGTTTTGGCACGTATGCACAATGGAGAAGATAACTGGCACACTCTCCGATACATGTATGAAGTAGATGGCAATCTGGGACCCATTCATCTCCTATGTCAACGTTAAAAATTTGGATGGCCAATTCCTCACCTATGGAAATAGTTTTCTCTATTTTGACAGGCAATATAGAGAATAGCTCTGTTAAACTAATACTGATTCAAAATTGGACATTTGGGATCAGTACCATTCAGCAATCCAGCATGGACACAGTTAGGACTCATTTATTTAATTTAACGCTTTTGCTCATAAGATATAGATAACTTGACACCTTATTTTGTTTTCTACACATCCTGCCATCAATGAGCTGATTGGTTTGATTTTCTTTTTATGTTTAGGTTATATTTGATATAACCACTTGGAAAATCAATAAAAATACTGTTTATTTAGACGTCCGTTTAAGTTGCCTAGAACCAGCTAAAAGGCATATCTGAGGCACAGCTCTCGAATACAAATACTAATATGGGGGAGCTCCACATCATTGGGATACTGAGAAAGGTTAACTGAGGTGCTCGGATACAGTTGATTCATGGAGTGATGATAGCAGGACAAAAGCTACAATGGAACAGTGCTTGTGAAGAGGTGTAAAATGTCCTCAATTCTGAGTTCATACGTCTTTTGGAGGGAAGATGTGCAGCACTATAGCTGCCCAAGAATTATGTGGAATGACTATGGTGTACCCAAAGAGCTATGGGCCTGGAGAGACTTCTGGCAGTACAGCAGCTGGACCTTTGGATGTCAAGAACACACCTTCCCTGCTATGGGGCCAATCAAAGACATTCCAATACAGAACAGACTCTGCCAAGATCACTTATTTATGTAAATACACATCAGCTCTACACTCGCCACCTGCGAAATGCTCGTTTATAGAGCCTGTATGTCTAATGTTACCAAGAGATCAATTGTATGATGGTTAAGTCTGCCAGAAAAATGTATCATGGCAGTGATATCTTGCACATCGGATCGCATAGTCCGTATGAAAGGTCTCAAAAAGAAATCTGTATAGATCAATAAAGGCTTTAGTATAGAGCCCATAGCAGACACTATGGGTCTTCCGGGTGGTGTAATGTTTTTATGCAATTTTGGGAGGCAATAGAATGCTGGTAACGTCGGGTGTTTAATTAAAAACATGTTTTCATCAGCATCTGTCCAGCCCTGATTGAAGGCATGCATCATGAGACTCTCAATCTCTTTGGTTAGTCTTTGGGTGGGACTAGTATACAGCTTGGTGTAAAAAGCAGAATTATGAAGGAGTTTCTGAACTTCTAGTTTGTCTGCTGCCCTGTACCACAGTAGCATTCCACCCCCTGTATCAGTGGGTTTAATGATAAAGACTAGATAGGATTTCAGGTTGAGGAGGGATGTGCCTTCAGCTTTTGTGAGATTTTCCCGATATTTATTTTTACCCTCTGGCAGTTTTAGATTCCAGAAGTATTTTATTTTCGAAGGTGATCATTTCTGGACTTACCATTACTGCTTCTGGATAAAAATACGAGGCTGGTTTTAAACCTGTGGCCCTTTTCTCTCTGGTGTTCCTGTGTGGTTGCCTAGGGACTCAAAACAAATATTTCAATCTCAAAATGAGAATGAATTTTCTCAACTCTGCTTCAGTTTGAAAATTGTTGGCTGGAGTACAGGGGACAAAACGTAAGCCTTTACTGAGTATATTCATTTCTTCCTTGGTCACAGGATGTGAACTCAAATAAAAAAGTTGGAGCTCCCACTCTTGGAGGGTGATGATATCAATGAGATGTCCTTTATATTTGTCCCGCATGATAATTTGGTTTTTCTAAAAGGCAGATGCAGCACCCGCTCGAGATATCACAAGGGCTGAGTTTGGTCGATTCAAGCACGATAACTCTTGAATCTTTAACATTCCATGACTAATGGAATCCTCCTTTGTGTAGTCAACCGAGTTCAATAACACTGTCATTAAACAGAGCAATTTGCCAATTTTCCGAAAGATTTAGTTGTGTGGCGATCTATTAATAAGTGAGCAAAACCATCACCAATCATTAGCATGTGCTACCTATGATTATGTAGCTGTGTTTCAGTACTCGTAAAACTCTGTGTCAATCGTTAACACGGCATGCTGCCAGAAGAAAATGCATCATTGAGATTTGCCGAGATAATATCAGCTTCTCTCCAACATGGCACTCCTGTGTAGACATTGCGGCAGAAGCGAATTGTGCATGCATACTTAAGACAATGACTTATTTGGCGTTTGCCGTGAGGAACAAACGGATCATAGCGTTTTGACTTAAGTGCACATTGGTCTTGCTGTATATGTATATATATATATAACCAGCGAATTCTACACCATAGGAGCATGTATGTTGGAGGTCATCTGAGGTTTGGATCAAATATATCGACACAGATACGAGGTATATGCATTATAACTGATTACCTCGTACCCAAGCGACCAGCACTATGCATTTTAGTCGTATTCGTTTATTGTGGAATATATCTTAAATTGTTGATTGTACAATATATTGATTGAGAACATATTAACGTTCTGAGCACTATGCACTTTATAGATATACTGTGTTGATTATCTATTACAGTTTGCAAATGAAGCCAACTTAAGGCTGATACCAAATCCGATGCAAAACACTTGTGCTAAGATGGCCGACACGGTTTCCAACAGATCACTAGATCAGTCCTTTTTCTATGTTCATGCTTATGTCACATGGGGTATTTCAACTCTTCACTGTGGGTGGAACACTAGTTGTGAACAAGCGGTCAGTGGACTGCGAAACGCGTAGACTTTTTATGCCATTCACTCTTGGGAGAGCCACAACGTGCGTGGCTGATGTTGAATTTTGCATTTTTTCCACATGGACATGCCAGGATTCTTTTAACCAGTTGGAAATAAAGATTGAAGAAATTTACTCTCTGGTTGGTGTGCTTTTATCAGCGACTGCACTGTGAATTTAGGAGCGCTCCTCCACCTACTTGCGGAAACGTCAGTTACAACAAGATGAACTAGTTACTCTTACCTTGTAACGTTCTTTCGATGGGATGTTCCTCCGACGTATTCCTTATCTTAGATAGAAATCCTTCAGCTTTGCTGGCCTCGGAAAATTTTTTCGCCAGAGGGCGCTGCGCGTCGATGATCGCCGAGTCGATGACCCTCGACGGCCTCCGTGCCGACGTCGACGTCATCCTGCCTATAAAGGCCGCGCGCAGCGTCCGTTGCTCAGTTCCGTTTTGTAGTCCCCAGTAATGTTTTTGGATTAGACTAATCACCTTGAAGGAGCATAGGCTGCAAACCCACAGGAAGTCATACTGCGGGGATGGATGGGAGGGTCGATAAGGAATACGTCGGAGGAACATCCCATCGAAAGAACGTTACAAGGTAAGAGTAACTAGTTCTTCGAAGGGATTGTGTCCTCCGACGTATTCCTTATCTTAGATAGACTCCCATAGCAGTGGTATTGTGACTGGAGGCGGGAGTAATAAAAGTTATGTTACCCTTCCAGAATGGACAGAGTGTAACACAGCCTTGCCGAATCTAGTTTCTTGACTAGAGGAGGAATCCAGGCTATAGAATTTGGTAAATGTATGTGCGGACGACCATGTGGCAGCCGCACATATATCTCGAATTGGCACCCCTCTTTGAAGGGCTGAGGATGTTGCGATACCCCTGGTAGAATGAGCCCTTAGATTTTGAGGAGGCTCCTTTCCTGCCAATTTGTAGCACTCCAGAATGGCTAAAATAATCCATCTGGAGATGGTTTGTTTTGTTATTGGAAGGCCCAACTTATGTCCTGCATAACCTACAAAGAGTTGGTCTGCTTGTCTGATCTTAGCCAATCTGCTGATATAGAAGCTCAAGGCTCGCTTAGGGTCCAGCCTGTGCAGTCTCTCTTCCTCCTTCCCCGGATGAGGAGGAGGGTAGAAAGAAGGTAATATAATCTTCTGAGTGATGTGAAACTCCGAGACTACCTTCGGGAGGAAGTTAGGCTTCACCTGAAGAACAACTTTGTCCTTGTAAAAGATTGTATGTGGAGGTTTACACGATAAGGCTTGCAACTCGCTAACCCTTCTAGCAGATGTCAATGCTATTAGCAAAACAGTTTTGAGGGTGAGAAGCTTCAATGAACAAGAGTGTAGTGGTTCAAAAGGGGCACCCTTTAGGAAGTTTAAAATTAGGTTTAAATCCCATAAGGGAACTTGAAAAGGTTTTGGGGGATAAACATTAGTTAATCCTTTTAGGTATTGTATTACCAATGGAATTTTGAAGTATGAAGGCTCCTCTGCAGTGCGCTTAAAGATTGATAGCGCTGCGAGATAGCCCTTAATTGTGCCAATCTGTAGGCCTGAATTAGCCAGGTAAAGTAAGAATGATAACACCATAGGTGTACCACAAGAAAAGGGTTCAATATTCTTTTCTCTGCACCAGCTGCAAAATTTGTTCCAACGGCAGCGGTATAGAGTTTTAGTTGCCGGCCTTCTGGCCGAAAGCAACACCTCCATAACATCATCCGGAAGGTCCCAATCCTTGTACCTCAACCTTTCAGACACCAAGCGTGAAGGTTGAGGGTCTTGATGGCTGGATGGAGAACCTGACCTTCCTTCTGCGAGAGAAGATCCTCTCTGTATGGCAGTCGAATTGGAGGGCAGATGGACATGTCTAGAAGGTCCGGGTACCACGTTCTCCTGGCCCAATCCGGGGCAATTAGGATCATGGTCTTCCGAAACCTTCTCAACCTCCTGATCATTTGAGGAATGACAGGGACCGGAGGGAACGCGTACAGAAGTGGGAACTCCCAGTCCACTACGAACGCATCTCCTAGAGCTCCTCTCGGGGGAAATTCCCTTGAGCAAAATCTGTCGCACTTCCTGTTGATACTGGTGGCGAACAGATCCACTTGAGGGGTTCCCCAAAGGGCGAAGATCTCTTGAAGGACTTCCTGAGCTATCTCCCACTCGTGAGAGACTGTGCTCTGCCTGCTCAGAGCGTCCGCTGTCAAGTTCTTCTCTCCGGCTAGGTGAATTGCCGATAGAGAGATTCCTTCCTGAATTGCCCAAAACCAGAGCTGCATCGCCTCTCTGCACAGTGGTAGTGAGCCTACGCCTCCTCTTTTGTTGAGGTAGTGCATGGCCACTGTATTGTCCGTCATTATTAAGACGTTTCTTCCCCGTACAGACGGCAGAAAAGCCTTCAGCGCTAGTCTGATGGCTCTCAGCTCCAACAGGTTGATATGTAGTCTGGACTCCGATGGAGACCAACGACCGCTGATGGTCAAGTCGTTGGCGTGAGCTCCCCACCCCGTGAGTGAGGCATCCGTGACTACTGTTATCTCCGGCCATGGTTGCCAAAACATTTCTCCTTTCAGGATGTTCTCCCGACAGGCCCACCACTGAAGGTCTCGGGCTACTTTGACCGGGATCCGAAGGAGATCTGTCATCCTTCCTGAGAACTGTGACCACTGAGTTCTCAGTGCCCACTGGAGGGATCTCATTCTCAGGCGAGCCTCCGGCACGAGGAATATGCAGGATGCCATGAGGCCTAGCAACCTCAGAAAGTCGTAGGCTGGGAGATATTGGGCATTCTGAAATCTGATGACCATCTGCAGAATATCTCGAGCCCTCACCTCTGGTGGCAAGGCTTTTCCCAGGGAAGTGTCCAGGACTGCTCCAATGAATTGGAGTCTCTGTGATGGTATCATCTGTGACTTCTTTAAATTGAGGGAGAAGCCCAGCTTGTGAAGGAAGTGGCAAACATAATCTAGTTGTCTCTGAGCCTGTTCCGAAGATACAGCTCTGATCAACCAATCGTCTAGGTAAGGGTAGACATGAATCCCTTCCCTCCTTAGACTTGCAGCCACAACCGACATTAGCTTGGTAAAGACCCTCGGGGCGGAGGTTAGCCCAAATGGCAGAACTCGAAATTGATAATGAGAGCTGCCAATTGCGAACCTCAGGTATCTCCTGTGCCTGGGATGGATCGGCACATGGAAATAAGCGTCCTGGAGGTCTAGAGATACCAACCAGTCCTGAAGCTGGAGGGCCTGAAGGATCTGAGAGAGAGTCACCATCTTGAACTTGTCCTTTCGGAGGAATTTGTTCAATTCCCGTAAGTCTAAGATGGGTCTCAGTCCTCCGTCCTTCTTCGGTATTATGAAGTAGGGGGAGTACCAACCCTTGTTCCTTTCCGCTACAGGTACCAGTTCTATGGCACCTTTCTCTAGCAGGTCTAAAACCTCCTGCAAGAGGAGCGGATCTGGAAGCTTCAAAGGGTTGTTCCCCGGTGGATGACTCTGAGGGATATGTAGGAAGGGCAGGCAGTAACCTTGGGCCACTGTCTCCAGAGCCCAAGCATCTGACGTAATAGCCTGCCATTCCGTCAGATGGTGAGTTAACCTGCCCCCTACTGGTGTTCTGTGAGGGGAGACCTCAGAGTGGTTTTGAAGCGGCTGATGCAGTTGCCGAAGGTAAAGTGGCTCCTGCTCCTGCGGGTGCGGCTTTCTTTCCCCTACCCCGTCCACCACGGGTAAATCTTCCTTGGCCTCTTTGAGCCGGTCGTCCCCTGCCCCTTCCATATGAGGAATAGTAACGAAAGGACCGTCCTCTCCACGATGATCCCGAAGGACGAAAGGTATTCTGACGGATAGCAGCTCCCAATGACTTGGCTGCTGCCTTGGACGTTTGCAGTTTCTCCAAACTGTCATCCGCCTTCTTTCCAAAGAGGGTAGAACCGTCAAAGGGCATATTCAAAAGCCTGGTCTGCACGTCAGAGGCAAAACCAGACTTCCTCAACCACGCATGCCTGCGGATTGTGGTACTTGCCGCCATGGCCCTGCTGATACTGTCAGCAGAATCTAGGCCAGTTTGTAGGGTCTCGCACATCGCATCTTTACCATCCCTGATGATGTTTAAAAATGCGTCCCTTTCCTCTCCTTCTTGGAGGCAGTCAGCCGCTGATGAAGCGCACTCCCAAAGGGTGTGGCTGAACCTAGCGAGCGTACAGGTCGCGTTAATAGACTTTAACGCCATGCTACAGGCAGAAAAAACCTTCTTAGCCATGGCATCATACTTTTTGTCATCCCTATCCTGCGGAGCAGTGGGGTATGCAGATGTGCTGCCTGATGAGGTTGCAGCCTGTACAACCAAGCTCTCAGGAGTAGGGTGTTTTGACAAATATTCAGGGTCAGAACTAGCCACCCTGTATTTTGTTGACAGTTTTTTATTTACTGCCGGGATAATTTCTGGCGTTTCCCAGTTTGTCAAAATCCTTCTCTGTAGAGCAGAGTGAAATGGAACCACAGGATCCTCCTGTGGGCCCTTGTCCAGTATGTCAGTGAGGTCATCCTGCTGAAAGGCAGGAGAAGGTGCAGACCAACCCATAAATTCTATGATTCTAGACATCAGAGCTCTATATGGAGTCTCCGCATGTTCTCCTGGGTCTGGTTTGATAAATTCTGCTTCAGGAGAAGTGTCCAAGCCACTAGCTTCCTGAAGTGCATCCTGAAGATTTTTTAATCTTCCTTCCTCAGAGGCGAAAGTCTCTGGCTCTGGTGATGTGGTCCTCTGTAAATCAATATCTTGGTCTGAATCCTCCCTTTCCTCAAAAATCGAGGTTAAAGGGGGATACATTGGTTTTTGGAATGGTATAAACCCCATTTCCAATGCAGAAGGAGCCATCATCACAGGCCTTGAAAACGTCGATGTCGTCGACACCGACGTGAAAGTACTCGAAGGCGCCGTGAAAAGCGTCGAGAAATGTGTACTAGGCCTCGAAGAACTCGAAAGGATCGGAGTCTTGCTCGAGAACGACGTCGACGTTCTCGGCGTCGAGTCGGAGGTCTTTTGTCTAACCGTTGGCTGTGGAGTAGCCGTGGTTCTTTCCTTCACCGGCGTCGATATCGGCGTCGACGTCGGCGTCGACTCGATCGACTGATGCGCCGATGAATCCTTCGACAACGGCGTCGATGGCGCCGACCTCTGTTTCGAAGGAGTTTTCGACGATGGCGTCGATGATGCTTTATCTCCCGATGGCTCGAGGCGCTTTCGGGTTGACTTTTCCGCCGGGTACTGCGACTCGCGGCGTTTAGATTTTTTGGGTTTTTTACCCGGGGTATCACCCTCAGCTGTCTTCGAGGGGGACGAGGCCGCTTTCTCGAAGACGCTTAGCATCTTTTTCCTGAATTCCTCCCACTCAGCTTGCGAGCTGCGTTTTGTGGGGCAATGAACTCTCTCAGGAGAACTCGACGAAGATGACGAAGGGGATCTCCTACGTCTCTTCTTCGAGTGTCTCGATGTCGACGAGTGGTGGGAGCCACTTCGTGATCTAGATCGAGAGTGTTTTTTATGGTGAGGAGACGAACGTCTCGACTCTACCGAAGAAGCTTTCGAGGAAGTTAAAGTTGACCTACCTCTCTCGAGCTTCCCCCTACGCTCCTTCAAGGCTTTCGCCGTCATGGAAAGGCATTCCTCACACTCCGAACTCTGGTGCGTGATTCCCAGACACCACAAACAGACCCTGTGAGGGTCCGTCAACGACATTTTCTTCCCGCAGTCTCGGCACTTTTTGAAACCGGACCGAGGGGTCGTCGGGTCGGAGGAGGATGCCATCGATATCGAGGTAAATAGTAGTTATTATATACGTTATCTTGACGAGAACTGAGCAACGGTGTTCCGAGGCACAACGAAGCGCGGAAAAACGGAACTGAGCAACGGACGCTGCGCGCGGCCTTTATAGGCAGGATGACGTCGACGTCGGCACGGAGGCCGTCGAGGGTCATCGACTCGGCGATCATCGACGCGCAGCGCCCTCTGGCGAAAAAATTTTCCGAGGCCAGCAAAGCTGAAGGATTTCTATCTAAGATAAGGAATACGTCGGAGGACACAATCCCTTCGAAATATATATATATATATATATCTTTTTTAACATAAAACACCTAATTGAGGAGCCTTTCTCCAGCATAATGCAGTATCAAAGGATTAAGTTGGTCTCAGGCTGTCACTGTTGTTGCCTCCATAGAACACCACACCCAAGTAGATAAGCACACAACAGCGGCAGGAGATTTTTTTCATTAGACCAAAACTGAACGTAATGGTACCTATGGTATCAGAAGTTTGGCTGCCAACATGCAGGTGCGACTTAGTTCCCCAATATGAGTTTTTGAATATATGACCACAAGAGACAATGTTTCCATATAACGTGAGAGATACAACGAACTAAAACTAATGAAGGTACCATATCCTAGTATCTTTAAATATACGGGGCAGAGTGGCAGTAAACCCACCCTCCCACCCAATCCTCCCAATGAGAAGAAATGAAGACTAAGACATATGAATCCAGTCTAGCCCAGAGCAGAAGTTATAAGGTAAAAATTCATGTTTGGACTAAAATGCACCTAATCGAGTAATGAAATGTAGTTTCTGTGTTTTTAAAGGAGCTAAGGCCATGGGGAATCAATCCACCCAAACAATACAAAGTAATATGTCCAATACACGTTGAAAATTTAGAGGTTAGTACGGCATTATGCTTTTTCAATTGTACTAGGAATATAACCAGTACTCCAGCTGTGTCACGACCCTCGCCCAAAACCCCCTCTGGTAAACCCATTGGTGAGGTGGAGTCAGGACTCGGGCCTCTACAGCCTGGCATCCTCTTCAAAAGCCCTCATGGGGCCAGTCCTGGCGCCTATGGCGCCAGGCTCATACACCATGAAAAACAATGTGCTTGGGAACTACTTTATTGTATCGTCAGCCAACATGGAGGCATCCACATAGCTTGGTTTCTAAGAACCAAGCTATGTGGTCTAGTGTTTTGGGTGTGGTTGCCTAGGGACTACTTTACCTGGACTATTTTGTTGGGGCTATTTAAACCACACCTGAGCAAGACAACACGCTTCGCATTACTTTGCATCTTACAACGTGAAGCTCACCGTGTCCAGCTATTCCCTCGAACCTCGGAGAAGAAGAACTTGCAACGAGACAAAAGGATCATCATTAGCAGCAGCATCTTACCTGCAGTCTTCATCTTTAAACACTTGCAGCTACTGAAAACAGCTTCCTCGAATCTGCACACCTCCCGGACAGAATGACCTGAAAGAGGAAGATAGAGGCAACATTAAAGAAAGCAGTAGAGACATTTACAAATTACGAACTGCTCAAAAGGCTTACCTGGCTGGTCGCCTCTCGGCTGGCACCACTCTGGACATTCTACTCGCGCTGAAGAACACCGCGACCAACAAGGAAGGAAAACACAGGTTAGCAAAGGCAAGACTTTGCAGCGCTGCACATAGCGCTTACTTACCGCATCATAGCGCTCTTAATGCACCATCATTTACCAGCGGGGCTCAACCAAGCCAGTTTGCAGCGCTGAAGCTCTGCATACGTAAGGGAGAAAAAAAGAGATTTTTTAAAGAAAGAAAGGCATGCAGGATAGCAACAAAACTAAAGAACAGCAGTAAGACCTGAACAATATCAAACGGGCCGGCGTCAGTGAAGTAACTGGAGCGCATTCGCCCATGAAAGACAACGCACCCCTGCAAAGAAGGCAGGACGGAGAGCATGCCTAATTCTACCACAAGTTGAGGAAAGGGCACCAGAGGGACTGAAATCATACGGGGGTGGAGGGAGGATACTTACCCAGTCGATCAGTCTTGAACACAGTCTTCCTATATTTTCAGGCAGAACCTTCCCCGCAGACCACATCAGGGTAAAGCTGAGAAGCATACCAGCGAATAACCCGGCTGGGTGGCGTCCCTGTGGATACCAGGTGAGTGTAACAGAACGTGAAGCCTACCATAACAAATCCAGCTTGGCGCCATGGAGACATCAGAAATGGACCAATTGGCCCGATTACTAGGAGAGCTTTGTGCTGAGGTTCATTCTGCCCGACAAGAAATTAATGCCCTCCGGAGAGACCCAATAGTGACCAAAGAACGCACTGAAGACATTAGCAGGCAATACTTGCAATCACAGGCAGGACAGACGCCTCTACCTGGAAGCAATCCAAGAAAGCAAAATCCCCCCATACCACCCACTCCGGTACAGATCACGTTACCTGGTACAGTGCCCCTGGCACCACCAGAAAGGTTCTCAGGAGACCCACGGAAGTATACAGCATTCATCAACCAGTGCCGCCTTAATTTACTTTGTAGGATTGGAGCATTTCCAAATGACCAAGCTCGGGTAGCTTTTGTCTTATCATACCTGAGTGGTAGTGCAGTTGGTCGGTGCCGTTGGTAACCCATGACGATCCTCTATTACATGACTTTGCGGGGTTCCAGAGAGAAATGGAAAAACTTTTTGCTCGCCATACCCAGGAACAAGCAGTAGACAATGAACTCCTGTCCCTCCGGTAGGGGAATCAGGACTTGTTAACGTACATTGCTACCTTCAACAGACTGGTTGCCGAAGCTAGGTGGCCCGAAAACAAAAGAACCACGTTATTCCATCGAGGCTTACGAGGCGAAATAAAGGACCTCTTAGCCCAGGTGGTTGATCCACCCAGAGACTATGCAGAATTCATAAATCTGGTCGTGCAGCTAGACCACTGGTTGCAGGACTGAAAGGCAGACCGCTCTAAGACGGACCCTCGGACTGTGTATGTTGGACCAAGGGAAAAAACACCCTGCGTACCAGAAAATGCTGTAGAACCCATGCAGATTGGAAGGATACAGCCTCCATTAACAAAAACAAGAGCAGGACAAAAGAAGACAACAACAGCTTTGTTTGTATTGTGGGAAACCAGGACATTTCCTGAAGGACTGTCCAGTAAAACCCCCAAGAAGAACAGTCGGGGCCACAGAGAAGGATGAAGTTAAGGAATCGGAAAACTACCAAGCTCGACAAACGTTGAGGTCAGTTTGTCGAGTGAGAAGAAGGTGTTGCTGACCTCGCACTTTGCAATACCAGTGATCTTAATTAACCACCAACAGTGGTCAAGAATGCATGCCGTTGAAGCATACATCGATAGCGGAGCAGTTGGAAATTATATTGATCAAGAACTGGCAGCAGAGATGGGGCTTCCTTTGTGTACTAAGCCAACTATGGAAAAGGTAACCACCGTGGATGGGACAGAAACTGCTTCTGGACCAGTAACCCAGTGTATTTCCAGGGTAATCTTGCTGTGCCAGGACGGACATCGGGAGTCTATTTCATTTGATCTCATCAAGGCACCTCAGTTCAGGCTAATACTAGGGATGCCATGGTTGGTTGCTCACAACCCTTTGATAGACTGGCGGGCACGAAAATTAACCCTCCCCAGTGACTGCTCCCCTGCCTGCTATTACCAAGAGGAGAAACACGACGTCTGTAGCCCCATGACTCCCAGAGCGACAGTATCAACCCTGGGAGCAACTAATACCTTGCCAAGTGAATACCATGATTTCCAGGATGTATTCCGAAAGGACCAAGCCAATACGTTGCCGCCGCACAGGCCCTATGACTGTCAGATCGACCTTGTTCCTGGTGCAAAAATCCTTTGCGGCAGGATCTACGCTCTCACAGAACCAGAAAACCTTCATTTGAAATCCTATTTAAACCAGTACCTTGCAAACAGATTTATCCGTCCTTAAAAGTCCCCCGCAGCCAGTCCTTTGTTGTTTGTACCAAAAAAGGAAGGAGACTTGAGAACCGGTATTGAATACCGCGCATTGAACCAGATCATCGTGAAGAACCGCTACCCCTTGCCACTTATCCCTGAGATGCTAGACCAAGTTAAAGATGCCCAGATTTATACCAAATTGGACCTTCGAGGAGCGTACCACCTGGTTCGAGTCAGAAAAGGAGATGAATGGAAAACCGCCTTCCGTACTAAGTACGGCTTGTTTGAATATCAAGTCATGCCCTTCGGGTTATGCAACGCTCCTGCGGCATTCAAATATTTCATGAATGACGTCTTAAGGAGTTAATTGATGTGTGCGCCTTAGTGTACATAGACGACATCTTAGTATACTCAGCCTCAGAACAAGATCATGTCAGGCACGTTCGTTCAGTCCTCACCAAGCTCCGTCAACACTGCTTGTTTGCAAAGCTTGAAAAATGCTTTTTTCACGTCACCGAAGTAGAAATTCTTGGTTTTATCCTTACTCCAGGAGGCATCAGAATGGACTTGCACAAGGTAGATGCCATTCTAAAATGGCCTTCACCGACGTCTCTGAAAGGGGTACAAAGCATGCTGGGCTTTGCAAACTTCTACCGCCGGTTCATCCCAGACTTCTCTCAGGTTGTGCACCCAATCACAGTACTATTACGAAAAAACTATAAAAAGTTTGCTTGGACCGAAGAAGCAGAAGAAGCCCTTCAGGAACTTAAACAAAGGTTTACCTCCGCTCCAATCCTGCGACATCCTCGTCCAGACCTCCCTTATGTCGTTGAAACTGATGCGTCCAGTCTTGCAATGGGGGATGTCCTTTCACAGAGAGACCCGGAAACCGGCCAGCTACATCCTGTGGCCTTCTGGTCGAAAAAGTTCTCACCTCCAGAGATTAATTATGCCATCATTGACAAGGAACTCCTGGCTATCAAATCCGCCTTTAAAGCCTGGAGGCACTACCTTCTGGGGGCCAGACACACCATTACAATCATCACAGACCACCGAAACCTACAATATCTCAAAACAGCCAAGGCCCAGTCCTCGGCCAAATACGGTGGGCCCTTTTCTTTGCCGAATATGATTATGTAATCACATTTCGACCAGGAGTCAGAAACGGAAAGGCGGATGCCTCATCTCGCATGGGCATAGATGAAATAGTATATACAACTCCAGACCCAGTACCTATTATACCTGAAGACAAATCTTGGGTATCACGACAGCCTTAACATAAGGAGAACTACGAAAAGAAATCCAACGGACAATGAATCCTGATGCCTACCTCGCATGGCAAACTCAAGAAGAACAATATGCCATCAAGGACCATCTACCCTTTTTTAGGGATCGCCTATATGTACCCAAGAAGGAATTACAACATCATATTATTTCAAACTATCACGATTCACTGATCGAAGGGCATCCTGGGATCGCCAAAACCCTAGCTAAGGTGAAAGAGAACTTTTGGTGGCCTACCTGGCGTAAGGACATTATTTAGTATATTCAGTCCTGTGGTGTCTGCGCACAAAATAAATCACAGAAACAAAAACCATCTGGTCTCCTACAACCATTGGACATTCCTTCCGTTCCATGGCACACTCTTTCCCTTGACTTCATCACTGATCTACCTCCAAGCCAAGGGTTCAACACCATCCTTGTAGGTGGACTTATTCTCGAAGATGGCCCATTTTATTCCTCTCAAAGGCCTTCCAGATGCAGCCACTTTAGCAAAAGTGTTCCTGGAGGGCGTGGTTAAGCTACATGGCTTCCCTTTGGTTCTGGTCTCTGATCGAGGCAGTGTCATGGTGCATGCTCCCAAAATCCGGAAACTGGTGAGCCCATCCCCGACTTTGGCTTCCTTGGGGACTTCCCAGGCCCCAACTAGGCTCACCTTGACTCAGTCCTGGCGCCGGCGCCAGGCTCATGATAGGTGTTAAATGCATGGTCCATATACTTGACTCTGAAAGGCTGAGCCATTCAGTACAACCTGAGAGGCAGGATACGGTTAGGGGGACTATTTTCCTGGGACTACTTGCTGGGCTATATAAACCGCACCCTGCAAACTGAACACGCTTCACGTTATTCTGCACTCCTGCAGCGTAACGCTCACCGTGTCAGTTCAGCTCTTGCTTCCCTTCTGCCACGCCTATCCAGAGTCTCCTGTCCATCGGCACCTGTGAAAAGAGAAGAACAGGAGTTAGAAACGCATTGAAGGCCTTACCTGCAGAAATTCCGGATCTCTCCTTCTGCTCACCCACGGACCGCCGCATCTGTAGAAGAGCAGAACTGAAGGTACCCTCTCGGGTAGCTACTCACCTAATCGGCCGCCTCCAGGAACTCCATCGAGCAGTTCTTCATCATTATCAGCATCGCGCCGCAACTTGACACCGTCAAGCGGCTCATCAATCTTCTTCCTGGAGCTGCGCTGCACCTGCCGAACAGAAAAGACAAAGCAGGTTAGTCGCACACAGAAAGGAAAGCTAAACAAAGTGAACAATTAGCGCGCCCCGCACAGCGCTATACTTGCCAGCTGGAATCCTGCTCATCATTGTCAGGAGAGTCATCCATCACCGAAAGTCGCTTAAAGCCGCACCTGAAACACAAGAACGAACATTAGATATCTCGAGCAGAAAGACTTAAGGAAGCTATTTCAAGGAGTTATTGGAATAGAGACTTACCTGCCTACTCCAGCCCTTCCACTTCAGCAATCTCCATCGGATCAGTGAAGTAACTAGATCCTGGAAAGACTGTGTAACCGCGCCCCTGCCAGAGTGTGCAGGAGGGAGAGCTCGCCCATTAAAAAACCAAGGTGAGCCAGAGGAAGAGAAGGAAAATCGGAAGGAGGGGAAAACCAAAACCAGCTCCATTCAATTGGCTAATATCTTGTTTCAACTTGCAGACGAATATCTCCTGAGGCAAGAACGAAGGGAAGATGCGAGCAAGCACCCCCAGAGCAACACCAGTGCAGACATCATCTTCGGACATGAGCACGCCTCCGTGGAGACCAGGTGAACGTGACAGAACGCAAACCCTTACACAAATTCTCCACCTGGGTGCCATGGAAACCTCAGAAACGGATCAGCTAGCTCAGCATTTGGGGGAAGTCAGGGCCAAGGTACATTCGGCTAGACAGGAAACAAATGCCTTACGAAGAGAACTGACTGTAGCCAAGGATTGCCCTGACGATCTTGCCAGGCAGTTGCTCCAGTCGCAGGCGGGGCAAACACCGCTCCCTGGGGTGGGGTCAACGGTACCCACCGCATCAAGCAATCCAGTTCATGTGGTCCTCCCAGGAGCTGTACCCTTGGCACCACCAGAACGATTTGCTGGAGATCCAAAAAGGTATGCAGTGTTTATGAATCAGTGCCGTCTACATTTCCTATGCAGGCCAGGAGCTTTCCCAAATGACCAGTCCAAAGTGGCTTTTGTACTTTCATATCTTAGTGGCAGTGCCGCTGACTGTCGGTACCGTTGGTCAGTCGGGATGATCCCATCTTGCGAGACTTCCAAAGATTCCAATTGGATTTGGAGAAGCTGTTTGCCCGGCGCTGCCAAGGTCAGGCATTGGACAATGAGCTTTTGTCTTTGCGTCAAGGCAACCAGGATCTGCTAACATACATTGCAACCTTCAACAGACTGGTTGTGGAAACTGATTGGCCGGATGACAAAAGAACAACGCTGTTTTACCGCGGTCTGAGAGGGGAGTTAAAGGACGTTTTAGCTCAAGTGGTTAACCCGCCCAGAGACTGTGCTGAGTACATAGACTTGGTGGTCCAGTTAGATCACAGACTGCAGAACCGTAAGGCAGATCGAGCTAGAATCGATTCAAGAGTATTTGTACGCCCAAAGGAAAACGCCTCCAAGACCACCGACGTGTCAGAACACATGCAAATCGGAGGAGTGCGAGGGCCGTTATCCAAGGCTGAAAGGGATAGGAGAATACAACAGCTGTGTTTGTATTGTGGGTCAGCCAGCCATTTCCTTCGAGAATGCCCAGTGAAGCCACCTAAAAAGGCAGTAGGAGTCGCTGGTAAGGTTGAAACAGAGTCTGAGCCAGAAAACTTCCTCGCCCGGTAGGCGTAGAGGTCCGCTTGCCAAGCAAAAAGAAGGACTCCAAGACCTCGCACCTAGTTTTGCCTATGGTCCTTGTAAACCACCGACAACCGTCTCGAATGCATGCAGTCAGAGCATACATCGACAGTGGAGCCATCGGAAATTATATGGATCAAGAATTGGCGTTGAGGATGAACCTTTCCCTTTGCGAAAAGGCAACAACAGACTGTCACCACAGTCGACGGAACTGAAATTGCTTCAGGCCCAGTAACGCACTCTATGACAGAGATGACTCTTTTGTGCCAAAACGGTCATCGGGAAACCATAGTGTTTGATATAATCAAGGCTCCACAATTTCAAATAATTCTGGGAATGCCATGGTTAGAATCACACAATCCTTGCATAGACTGGCGTGCCAAGAGGCTGACCTTCTCAGTCAACTGTGCTCAAACTTGTTATCCAACTAAAGGACGTTTGGCCACTGGAGCGACAACGATCATGAAACCAACCAACTCTCTACCGCTGGTATATCAAGACTATCAGGATGTATTCCAAAAGGATCAAGCCAACACATTACCCCCTCATAGGTCGTATGACTGACAGATCGACCTTGTACCAGGAGCACAGATTCCGTGCGGTCGAATCTATGCACTCACAGAACCCGAGAATCTGCATTTGAGAAAATATCTAAACCAGTACCTGGCTAACGGTTTCATTCGCCCATCCAAGTCCCCGTCGGCAACACCCTTATTCTTCGTGCCTAAAAAGGAAGGTGACCTTAGGACTTGCATCGACTACCACGCATTGAATCAGGTCACTGTTAAAAAACGTTACCCGTTGCCTCTGATTCCTGACCTATTGGATCAAGTTAAAGATGCCCAAATTTACACCAAGTTAGATCTCCGCGGAGCATACCACCTGGTACGGATCAGAAAATGGGACGAATGGAAGACCGCTTTCCGCACCAAATAGGGGCTTTTTGAGTACCAGGTGATGCCTTTTGGCCTTTGCAACGCCCCAGCGGCGTTCCAGTATTTCATGAACGATGTTTTGCAAGAAATGAATGATGTGTGTGTCGTAGTATATGTACAATGGCATCGACAACATTCTGGTATACTCCCGTTCAGAGCAAGAACACGTGAAACATGTCCGGGCAGTTTTGGACAAACTTCGACAACAAACTATTTGCCAAGCTGGAAAAATGTTTTTTCCATGTTACTGATGTCGAGTTCCTTGGATTTGTCCTAACCCCTCATGGTGTGTGCATGGATTCACGAAAAGGTGATGCCTTCTCAACTGGCCATCGCCAACCTCGTTTAAAGGAGTTCAGAGTGTGCTCGGATTTGCAAACTTCTATCGTCGTTTTATTACAGGATTTTTGCATCTAGTGCACCCCATCACCACTCTGCTGTGCAAAAACAAGCGTTTTCAATGGTCTAAAGAGGCTGAGAAAGCCTTCCAGGAGTTAAAACAGAGATTCATCTCAGCCCCAATCCTGAAACACCCTCGTCCAAATCTACCATACGTGGTCGAAACAGATGCTTCCAGTCTGGCAATGGGAGCGGTCCTCTCACAAAGGGACCCCGAAACTGGTCAACTGCACCCAGTAGCCTTTTGGTCACGGAAATGTTCGGCCCCCGAGTTAAATTATGCTATTACGGAAAAGGAACTGTTAGCCATCAAGGCGGCCTTCAAAGCCTGGCGGCATTACCTCTTAGGGTTAGACACGCCATCACAGTAATTACTGACCATCACAATTTACAGTACCTAAAGGTGGCAAAAGCTCAGTCATCTCGTCAACCCCGATGGGCTTTTGTTTTTTGCTGAGTTTGACTGTGTAATTACTTAACGACCTGGCTGTCGAAATGGCAAGGCAGATGCACTGTCCCGTATAGGAGTAGACGAGGAATACGCCAATCCCGACCCAGTGCCCATCATTCCTGGTGAAAAGATTCTTGGAATTATACTACGTCTCTAACGTTAGAAGACAATCAGGAAGAAATCTCTCATCTTATGGATTCCAACACCCTAAAGAATTGGCCAACCAAAAGTCGTCACCATTCAGTCACAAACCAACTACCCTATTTTCATGGGCGTCTCTATCTACCCAGCAGAGAACTTCAGGAAAAGGTTGTCTCACATTACCATGACTCATTAGTAGGTCATCCTGGAATTGCAAAAACTGAGGCCAAGGTCAAACAGCATTTTTGGTGGCCAACATGGCGTAAAGACATCAAACAGTTTGTACTATCCTGTGGAGTTTGCGCTCAAAACAAGGCCCAGAAAAAAAATCACCAGGCCTGCTTCAGCCATTAGACATCCCACCTGCACCTTAGCATACCTTATCTCTTGATTTCATTACAGACCTTCCTCCTTGTAACGGGTTGAACACAATTTTAGTAGTGGTGGATTTGTTTTTTTCGAAAATGGCCCATTTCATCCCACTAAAAGGATTGCCCTCAGCTTCAATTCTGGCTAAAGAATTTCTGGAGCAGATTGTCCGAATTCACGGATTTCCTTCCATTCTGATCTCAGACCGTGGCAGCCAGTTTATCTTACGCTTCTGGAAGAAATGTTGCGAATTAGCCCAAATCGACATAAGACTTTCCACCAGTCACCATCCCCAAACTGATGGCCAGACAGAGGACAAACCAGAACTTGGAGCAATATCTCAGGTGCACGTTACATCAAACTGAAGGCAGCTGGAAGGACATTCTATGGATCACTGAGTATGCCTTTAACAATTCCCTACATTCTAGTACTGGTCAAAGTCCCTTCTATACAATCTACGGATTACACCCACGAACTTCCAATCTTGACCCGCCGCAACTTCTGGAAATGCCAGCTGTGAAAAGTTTGCACTCTACCATCTCCCAAGCCTTCAAACAAGCGACGAATCATCTAAAGCAAGCTAAGGAAAGGTACAAGAAATCAGCCGACGTGCATAGAAGTGAAGCTCCAAGATATCAGGTTGGGGATGAAGTCTGGTTGGCGTTAAAGCACATACCAGTGAAAGGGCCTGGTACCTTCAACCCCAGATATTTAGGTCCATATACCATTAAGACCATTATCAATCCGGTGGCTATGAAATTGGATTTACCCCCGCACATGAAGATTCATCCTGTCTTGCACGTCTCACTTTTGAAACCAGTGCAACCTGGAACACGAGTTGTGAAACCACCAAAACCGGTCACAGTACACGGAGAACCTGAGTTCGAATTTAAAGAAATTCTTGACTCAAAAAATCAGCAAATCAAAACTATTTTACTTGTAGACTGGAAAGGGTACGGACCACATGGAAGATCATGGGAATCTAGCAAGAATGTGCATCCTCCACAGTTATTAAAAAGGTTCCACCACAATCACCCAAACAAACCAGGACCAATGGGTGAGTCTGCCATTAGGGGGCCCTTGGGGGGGGGGGGTGCTGTCATGGTGCATGCTGTCAAAATCCAGAAACTGGTGAGCCCATCCCTGACTTTGGCTTCCTTGAGGACTTCCCAGGCCCCAACTAGGCTCACCTGGACTCAGTTCTGGCGCCAGGCTCATGGTAGGTGTTAAATGCATGGTCCATAAACTTGACTCTGAAAGGCTGAGCCATTCAGTACAGGGTGTGGCTTGGGACTACTTTACCTGAGAGGCAGGATACGGTTAGGTGAGCTATTTGCCTGGGACTACTTGCAAGGCTATATAAACCGCACCCTGCAAACTGAACACGCTTTGTGTTCTTCTGCACTCCTGCAGCGTAACGCTCACTGTGTCAGTTCAGCTCCTGCTTCCCTTCTGCCACGCCCGTCCAGAGTCTTCTGTCCATCGGCACCTGTGAAAAGAGAAGAACAGGAGTTAGAAACGCATTGAAGGCCTTACATGCAGAACACCCGGATCTCGCCTTCTGCTTACCCACGGACCGCCGCACCTGTAGAAGAGCAGAACTGAAGGTACCCTCTCGTGTAGCTACTCACCTAATCGGCTACCTCCAGGAACTCCATCAAGCAGTTCTTCATCATTTTCAGCATTGTGCCGCAAATCGACACCGTCAAGTGGCACATCCATCTTCTTCCTGGAGCTGCGCCACACCTGCCGAACAGAAAAGACAAAGCAGGTTAGTCGGACACAACAAGGAAAGCTAAACAAAGCAAACAATTAGCGCGCCCAGCACAGCGCTATAATTGCCAGCTGGAATCCTGCTCATTATTGTCAGGAGAGTCATCCATCACCGAAAGTCGCTTAAAGCCGCACCTGAAACACAAGAACGAACATTAGATATCACGAGCAGAAAGACTTAAGGCAGCTATTTCAAGAAGTTATTGGAATAGAGACTTACCTGCCTACTCCAGCCCTTCCACTTCAGGAATCTCCATCGGATCAGTGAAGTAACTAGATCCTGGAAAGACTGTGTAACCGCGCCCCTGCCAGAGTGTGCAAGACATAGAGCTCGCCCATTAAAAAACCAAGGTGAGCCAGATGAAGAGAAGGAAAATCGGAAGGAGGGGAAAACCATAACCAGCTCCATTCAATTGGCCAATATCTTGTTTTGACTTGCAGACGAACACCTCCTGAGGCAAGAACGAAGGGAAGATGCGAGCAAGCACCCCCAGAGCAACACCAGTGCAGACATCATCCTCAGACACAAGCACGCCTCCGTGGAGACCAGGTGAGCGTGACAGGCAGCCAGTTTGTTTCAAACTTCTGGAAAAAATGTTGTGCAATGGCGCAGATCGATGTTCGGCTATCTACCAGTCACCATCCCCAAACGGACGTCAAAACCGAGAGAACCATTCAGACACTCAAGCAATATTTACGGTGCATGCTGCACCACGAACAAAGGAATTGGAAAGACCTACTATGGATAGCCGAATATGTATATAACAATTCTTTGCATTCAAGCACGGGACAAACGCCCTTCTATACCCTTTATGGCAGACATTCACGTACCTCTGAACTAGACCTTCCAGCCAGCTTGGAAATGCCAGCGGTAAAGAATCTACACACAACCATTACTCAGGCTTTCAAAAGGGCAAAGGAATACCTTATTCATGCCAAAGAAAAACAAAAGAGATTCGCCGACCAACACCGGAAAAAGGCCCCTGATTATCAAGTAGGAGACAAAGTTTGGTTAGCCACTAAATTCGTACCCATCAAGGGAACCCAGACCTTTCATCCCAGATTCTTAGGACCCTATACCATTAAGGCCAATATCAACCCAGCAGCCGTGAAACTGGATTTACCACCTAATCTACACATCCACCCGGTATTCCATGTGTCCCTCCTGAAACCAATGTAACCCGGCACACGGATTAGGACACCACCTAAGCCCATACTTGTTGACGGAGAACCAGAATTCGAAGTTAAAGATATCTTGGACTCTAAATACTCTAGGACCAAGCTATATTATCTCGTCGATTGGAAAGGATTTGGACCACAAGATATATCCTGGGAGCCCAGTGAGAATATCCACGTACCACGTGTCTAATCTGGAAATTCCATCAGAACTTCCCAACCAAACCTGGGCCAGACAGAAGGAACACCATGGGAGGGACCTTAGGGGGGAGTGCTGTCACGACCCTCGCCTAAAACCCCCTCTGGAAAACCCATTGGCCAGGTGGAGTCAGGACTCGGGCCTCTAGAGCCTGGCATCCTTTTCAAAAGCCCTCCTGGGGCCAGTCCTGGCGCCTATGGTGCCAGGTTCATACACCATGAAAAACAATGTGCTTGGGAACTACTTTATTGTATTGTCAGCCAACATGGAGGCATCCACATAGCTTGGGTCCTAAGAACCAAGCTATGCGGTCTAGTGTTTTGGGTGTGGTAGCCTAGGGACTACTTTACATGGACTATTTTGTTGGGGCTATTTAAACCACACCCGAGCAAGACAACATGCTTCGCGTTACCTTTTGCAGCTTGCAACGTGACGCTCACCGTGTCCACCTATTCCCTTGAACCTCGGAGAAGCAGAACCTGCAAGGCGACAAAAGGAATATCATTAGCAGCAGCATCTTAACTGCAGTCTTCATCTTTCACTCGCAGCTACTGAGAACAGCTTCCTCGAATCTGCACGCCTCCCAGACAGAACGACTTGAAAGAGGAAGACAGAGGCAACATTAAAGAAAGCAGTAGAGACATTTATAAATTACGAACTGCTCAAAAGGCTTACCTGGCTGGTCGCCTCACGGCTGACACCATTCCGGACATTCCACTCGCGCTGAAGAACACCGCGACCTACAAGGAAGGAAAACACAGGTTAGCAAAGACAAAACTTTGCAGCGCTGCGCATAGCGCTTACTTACCGCATCATAGCACTCTTAATGCGCCATCATTTACCAGCGGGGCTCAACCAAGCCAGTTCGCCGTGTTGAAGCTGCGCATACCTAAGGGAGAAAAAAAGAGACATTTTTAACAAAGAAAGGCATGCAGGATAGCAACAAAACTAAAGAACAGCAATAAGACCTACCTGAACAATATCAAACGGGCCGGCGTCAGTGAAGTAACTGGACCACAATCGCCCATAAAAGACAACACACCCCTGCGAAGAAGGCAGGACTGAGAGCACGCCTAATTCTACCACAAGGTGAGGAGAGGGCGCCAGAGGGACTGCAATCATACAGGGGTGGCGGGAGGATACTTACCCCAGTCGGTCAGTCTTGAACACAGTCCTCCTGCATTTTCAGGCAGAACCTTCCCCGCAGACCACATCAGGGCAAAGCTGAGAAGTATACCAGCTAGCAACCTGGCTGGGTAGCGTCCTTGTGGATACCAGGTGAGCGTAACAAGATGGTTTTATTTGCATTTTTAAGTCTTCTTACAGCTTTTCACATGAAAACGGGCTGTGGCCACCAACAATAATCCACACCTATTTAGGAGTTCCATCCTGTCCTGATGAAGGTCCCTCGGTTGATAAGTTGGGAATGTCTATACTAGACAGTTCTCATAATAGGGGCCAGAAACACAACGCGTCGACCTTCGGTCTGACTTAAGTGTGAGAAAAGTCAGCTAGTTGTTTCTAGTCATTGGATTAGGTCATTCTCAGGACGCACAACCTCCTGAAATGTAATACATTTTAGTATATGATTTAGAGTGAATAACGCTGTACAGATAGTGTTTTCGAATGCCCCCTTATTTTTAAAATATATTAAAAATGGAGGGGGAGGTTGAATATTGACGTTGTGTTCTCCATCAGAACTTCTTAGTCTGTGTTGCGGTACAAAAATCAAATAAAAAAAGTAATTCTGTCACAACTGTATACCGACACCACAGTGTGATAAGGTGTTTGTTTTTAAATGTGGTTTGGAACGTCTAAGTATTTGTGGAAAAAAATGACATGACCTAGTGTTTTGTAATATTGGTTGCGATATGAATTGTTTTTATTGACATATGAAATATTAAACTGTTTAACAGATCTCTGGTAGAGGTGCAGTGGATTTTTTCCAATCATAGCATAGAGCATAGTCCAAGGGTATTAGTAGACATGATACACGGAGGGGTTGTCGGTTTCTATTGACACCAAGCAATGCTGGTTGCTGCTCATTCGAACTATATGAAACTGTGCAGTCACATGAAACGTGCAGACACTGAGCATTCAGCCAACTGCAGGTTACTGAAGCCTGGCAGTCAGCTCAATGCCAACGTATCTCATCAGTTTAAACTGGTCAGGACAATAGATTTAATCTACAACAGAAATCATAATAGGGTCAGAGGCAAATGCCCCTCGCCTTAGGAGGGCATCACCGGAGGTGCAACATTACCAGCATGTTTTACCCGGAACGGTTTAGTTACGTAACCACCCCAATGGGTGGGAGCCTAAAGGCCATAACCCTAACTTGTCTGGCTCCATCCGGGGTTCTTTTAAGGTCTTCCCTATCCTAACACTCCCAGACCAGATAATGGATGGTGTTTTCGCAGTATTGTGCATTAACAGATTCTCTTCTCCATTCTCTCTTCACATGCCTTCCCAGTTCCTTTCCCTGATGTTTCTGTTCCTACTCTCTACTCTTTTCTATTCTAGTAGTTCCCCCCTCCCTCTATTTCTACTTTTCCGGTGTACACCCACCCCATCGTCTGCCCCTCCGAACCTCACGCACAATCTTTACTCAAACCTTCACACCTCTATTTTCCCTTCATCACTCTCCATTGCTTCTTTCTCCTCTCCCTTGCTCTCGCCACTTCTCTCCCTTCTCTCACCCCTCTCACTCAACACATATAATGTATGATGGTAAACGGACATGTTAAAGGTGATATACCACCGAATCACATCTGGGAAAACATGGGATATAAAAAGACCATAGATTATTTCTGGACATCAAGAAATGTATTTGTAACAATTAACAAATTACAGATCATACCAACTACAAATAGTGATCATTGTCCATTAGTTTTGTCCTGCCTGCTAATGTGCAAAAAGCAACTTGTCAGCAATAGTCAAGCACTAGAAGTAAATCACGGGCGAAATCGGTTACGAATAAAGGATCATCAAATCATTAAAATGTCAAAGGAAATCCAAGAGATACACAATGATATTGCTGTTTCGTTTGACTATATACCGCTGCTTCCTAGTCTGAAAACAGGTTTTCCAGGAAAAATTGCCAACGCAACACCGAGCATAAGCATAAATGGAGTGTCACCCTGACAAATCAAAAAAAGCTGCTAAGGAAAGACTTAATCAAATTGAAAAAACAGCATGGAATGAATGCCTTGAGTCTTCTAAAACTGAGAAAACAACGATATCGGAATTGGTTGAAATCCTTTTCCCATCAGAGAGATCAAGAGCGTGGTGAAGAAATCCTGGCAATGATTAAAAAAAAACAACTCAAGGGAAATTTGGGGAATCCTGAATAAAGGAACAGTTAATCAAGACGCCCTAATGACAAATGGAGTAACTAAAAATGACTGGGTGGCGCATTATCAAAGGGTTTTCACAGGAATGGAGATGACACATCTTGCAGAAAATGGAAACTATGGCACAACCTGGAACATAATTGAGACCTACGAAGACATTCTTATGGCCATATCCAAATTAAAAACATTGGGAGCTGCTGGCCCCGATGGCATCAGTAACACGATGCTAAAAGAACATAGGCATGCGTGGACAACCTTCATTAGAAAGCCATTTGTGGAAATAGCAGATAGAAAGCAGGTCCCAAGATCTTGGACTGAAGCAATAATATTACCAGTGTACAAGAAGGGCAGTCGGGACGATCCTGCCAACTATCGCCCTATTGCCCTCTTGGATACCATCGGAAAAGTGTAGGCGACATTTCTACAAAAAAACTTAACCGCATGGGCAAAGGAAATAGATCTACCGGACGTCAGACAAACAGGATTCACTAAAGGCGTCGGTACTGAGAACAACCTAGCCTTGGTGAACCTGTTGAAGCTCGAAGCACTGAACAATAAGGAGCAGCTATTCATGGCCTTCATCGATCTGCAGCGGGCTTTCGACTCAATAAATCAAAACAAATTATGGGAGAAGCTGGAAAAAAGAAACTGCCCAAATGCTTTGTTGTCACCTTTAAAGGCATTGCACTCCAATACAACAATTAAAATAAGACTAAATGCAAGTGGAGACCTGTCCAAATCTATCAATACCACCAGAGGGGTGAAACAGGGATGTCCACTTGCTGCCATTTTGTTTAAACTCTATATTGCTGACATCCCCACAGCCCTAGCAAGTGTTAACTTTTTCCCTCCTAAAATCAATGGACATCATATAAGTTATGCAATTTACGCCGACGACATAGTACTGTTCGACAAGACTCGGATAGGGCTATAGCGGCTTCTGTTGGAACTTGAAACTTATATGACTGACAATGACTTGTCAATCAATGTTAAGAAAACAAAAATCATGAAGTTTGGCAGTAGCCAATTCGCTAAAAACAAGAACTTCATATGGCGAATTGATAACAAACCCATTGAGGAAGTTAAAGAAATTTGTTATCTAGGAATACTGATGAACACCTCGATACGTGAGTGGAGTTGGGTTCGGGATCTGTTTCATCAGACCCGCATACTTGCCTTACAAGGAGCGAGACTATACACTCTGTATGGAAAATTTTCTGTAATACCGCTCCGTACATTCTACCTTTAAAAAGTGGTCCCCACAATAACTTTTGGGGCAGAAGCCCGCTGGAACTTAGACCATAAGATCTGGTCTAAATTGGAAAGCTTATTCTGGCGCCAAGCCTTGAGATTACCTAAATATCTCTCAATGACCATAATACGTCATGAACTAGCCCTGGAAAGTCTTTATGGCACAGTACTGTGGAAATCCTTGTCATTGTTACGTAAGATGGAAATGCTGAATTTTGAACCAGCCGACAAAATATTGAGACCAGAAGGATTACATCAACACAAAGGCTTGCTCTTAAGATGGTCAGATAAAGTGAAAGCCATCATGCAAAATGCAAACATCTCAATGGACACACTGATATATCGCCCACAAATTGCGAGAATAAAGCTGAAAGAGTGGTTATGGATAGGCAACTTGGACACGTACGAAAAAATGCCGACAGCTCTAGACTTAGGTCCGACAAAGAATAAAGTGGATAAAATGCCAAAATATCTGTGCCAATTCCCTTCGAGATACCATAGAGATAAATTTCTCAGACTTAGAATGAACATACTGAAAACAAACAAGATGATGGTGATGAGAAAAATGAAGCCTGTCTCTGATGAAGCATGTCGGCATTGTAAAAAACATGTAAAGTCAATAAAACATCTAATAACCCAATGTGTGGCTATAAGTGAGTTGAGATCCATCCATTTGAGCAAATTCAAGCCTGCAAACGATATGATGGAAGATCTGTGGATTCGGATACTGAGTGGAAGCTCGGTACATCTAACCTGCTCAGTGATAAGCTTCTTAGACAAGGTCTTAAACTAAAAAGTCAAGAACGTAACATCAAATGCAAAGTGGTACACAAACAAAAAACCAAAAATCAAATTGTGACGAGTTGTAATAAAAGTTTGTATAATAAAACTAGATGTTACAATAAAAAAAAAAGAAACTTCTCTCCCTTCTCTCACCCCTCTCACTCAACACATAGCCCCTCTCGCTCATCTGATCAGTCACTCACTCAAAGCCTCACTCTAACATTTGGCCAATCTGCCGCTAGTATTTCCCCTTGGGATGGGTTTTCACAAGCCCCTTTAGACCCAGCCTACTTTCCTCTTCCGACATTGGAATCAGATTGTGGGCTCGAAATAATGCGATGTTCGCTCTGCTCAGTCTTCTTCCAACTCTGTAGCGAATATAGTTCATTTGTGCAGCCCTTTGAATATGTGAGCTTCAGCAATCTAATGAGAACCAATGGTTTCTTTCTTCATTCTTCAGGTCACAGCAATCTGTTGTTGTGGCCGGGCATGCCGATACTTGAACTTCCAAAATGAAACCAGCACTGAATAGGAAAGGTATGGCGTGATTGAGTTTGGCACCATATTCATTTTCACGCCACCTCCGGAGCAGGATTGTCTCTGCTAAAAACCCTGCCATGCCTCCTGCCCCAGGCTTGGGGATGGGGAGCTGTTCCTGCCTGACAGGGTCAAGGTAGTCACACATGATGCAAGATACGCAAAATATGTGAACCCATGAAGGTCAGCTCCGGGCGTTACCGGACAGGAGGGCACCCTGGAAATACAAATGAAAGAGAAAACGGCAAACAGGGTCTATGCCGCATTATCCAATTGTTATAACAATCATGCACCTATCTTGCAAATAAAAGTATTTAATGAATTAATGTTACACAAATATATCATATCAATAAATCATAAAATGTATCAAAACAATATATTAAAAAAGCTCAAATAAAATACAAAACTTAAGACCCAAGTCAAAAACATTTAATGTCCTCATAAAAGCATAAAAATGCTTTGGCACATTTTTCGAAAATATTTTATATACATCTCATGCCATTGCAGCAAACAATATATGGCCATTCACGTTTCAACCCCCAGCGGCGTGTAGGATTTTTGTCAGGGGCGAAGCAACTCTAGATGGCGGTCCAGAAATTGAAAGAGCTATAAAGAATGAAATGAAAAACAAGGGGGTAG
Organism: Ambystoma mexicanum; assembly: GCF_040938575.1. Classification (NCBI taxonomy): domain Eukaryota; kingdom Metazoa; phylum Chordata; class Amphibia; order Caudata; family Ambystomatidae; genus Ambystoma; species Ambystoma mexicanum. Next base: position 1,263,216,297 of record NC_090934.1, on the reverse strand, counting down.
ACCTGCCTCTGGTAAAACAAAATATAGACTTCCTGTCTCAGGATGGGAAGGGGCCATGGGGTGCCAGTTTCCCCGTGAATTGACTAAAACAGGGTTGTGTATTGGCCCTCGCTTTATTTAACTTATGCACAGCAGACATGAGGAGAGTATTATTAAATACAAAGAATGTTCTGCCAAAGTTGGGGACAAAACATACACATTTGATGAGTTACACAGATGGCATCGCAATGCTGCTTGACCAGACACCCATTTGTTTGAAGAGGTCGTTGGAAGCTACTGAAATATATTCCAAAGCTAATGGCCTAAAATTTATATGGAAAAAAAGAAAATATTTTGGGAATAAGAGACTTTGTCCAAATCCAAATTGGCAATTGAAATGTCAAAAATTAGAAATGGTTGACATACTTGGAAATTTCATACTCTGCATCTTTAAGTGAGAAACTTGAAAAGGATCAGATCTGTAACAAGGAAATGGTCAAGGTGGCTTCTATAAAGAACTATGTAAAAATGCAGGAGGATATAGCCTGGAAGGTTTATTAATAGTGTAGCAACAAATTGGGGTCCTAAAGCATGGTCAAGAAACCAGCTAATGCAATTATTTGCTATGGCTTGAAATGATGGAGGCTGGGATGATCGGATGGTACCTTTTGGGGATATTCAACTCTGTCCCAATGCATTACATTCGTCTGGAATTGGGTATTATGTACATCAATACAAAGACTCAAATAAATGTAATCTATAGTTAAAGATAATGAAGACCATGGCAAATCCATTATGGATACTGGTAAAAGGAAATCTGACTGATGCAAAATGTACTGTATTAAATTAATTGAGAGTATACCTCAGAAATATTGAAGCCAGGATTTATTGGAAACTGGATATAGCCACTATAAAAAGGAGGATAATGAAAGCACAAACATAGGATTTTATCCAGAATATTCAGTTAGCATACTCAAAGAAAAGTATACAGGAGATGGTAATACACATAAATGGTAGCAACACAACAATACATTTTGAAACTCCCCTACGGAAAATGTGTTTACTAATGCCATTGAATCAGTTACCTTGGATGGCAACTATTCGCCCGAGACTAAGCTTACAGATTGAACATCGAAATTGCCAGCTTTGCAAGAAAGTTATAGAAACGTGTAGGCATTCGTTGTTGCATTGTGAAAAATGTAACAAAATTATAATTATTACAATTGTTCTTTTATAACGAGCTTAATACCCGCAAGTGGTTTCTAAACGCGGGATCGGCATTCGAACCTGTGTTGCGCTGCATTGTTTTGCTTCCAAGACAAACGCCTTGCACTGCCCCTGAGCTATCCTTCCTCCCCATTAGATTAACATTTCTATAAATTTGCACATGCATTTGAATCAATGTAAACACATGATTTCTGGATGAGATGTTTGATTGGAAATATCTTGTCCCCAACAATTGCTTGGACACATTTCTGGAAACAAAATAGAATGTGAAATTAATATTCAAGAATGATATACAAATTGTAAGATGTGCTGAAGTGAATTTAATTTGTTTTTATAGGTTATAGAGATGTATAAATAATAACATTTTACAATTAAGGTTATTGATTTTGTAATATGAGTGTATTAATGTGTGTGATGTAATTGGTGTGTGTAAAGTTTAAACTATAACAGGTTTGAAAAATTAAAGAAAACATTTAGCAAAACAAGTTCCTTAGATAAATAACAAAACCATTAAAAAAGCTCATTGCCTGTCCATATGCGATACATGTATAAAATACCTAATTTAGGACCCAAGTCAAAAACATTAAATGTCCTCAGAAAATAAAAAAATGTTTGTCAAGTTTTTATAAAGTTTTTTAAAGATAATCTTCATGCCATTGTTAAGAATATTATATGGCCCTACGTCTTTGAATCCCCATTGGCATGTCAGGTTTTCATCAGGAGCAAAGGAACTCTAGATAGATGTCCAGAAAACGAAAGCTCTATGAAGGATGAAATGAAAAACAAACTTTTAAACCATTTTCTGTCTGGTTAATAAACAAAATAGGCTTTCTGCCCCAGTCCTCAAGGGGTTCCTGTTCCCCCTTGACGGGGTTAAGATCCAGACCCTGTCAAATAAGCATATATAAACATATATCTTCATGGTAGCACAATGCATAGATAAGTTTAAGACAGTCTCTATGGCGTTTCAGAAAATGACATTTCTTAATAACTTTCAAACGTTTGCATGGAAAAATCTTTCCATTTCGCAGCAATCGCCTGTGCATACATTTCACATTTCTACATTAAGGCCTTCATAGTTTAAAATTCTTTTACTTTGATCATGTTTAACAGCTTTTAACATGGGCTTTTCCCATAGGAATAAAACAGTTTTTCGTCCCAAATATATCAAAATTGCCCACTTCAATTTTCAAAATTTCTTGCAAGCACCTAGATTTTAGCTTGAATTGGTGTACTGACATTTTTGGGGGAAATCGACTTTTCCAATTTTGAGAAATTAAGGATTGAAAATGTATCTATATATGACGCATGCACTGAATTAATGTGCATATTTCATAGGAACTGTAACCCAAGCATGGGCGTTTTACAGTTCGTACATTACGCAATTAACAGTTCATACATTACAAAATAAACATCTAAAAACTCAGAAAGGCAAGTTGACTCTGATGTTTAAAAGTGATAGAATAAATTTGCACATGCTCCTGCGGCACACGCTACTACAACACACTCTTACGACAAATACTTACCGCACATTCTTACGACACACACTCTAATGACAGACACTCCTACGAGAGGTACGCGGCTATAAGATTTGCTTCTACAACACACTCCAACAATACATGTTCCCGATGACAATCACACCTACTTCATATGTTCCTACTAGACATAACAAGTGAATGTACAACACTTGCTCTTACGAGACATGTTCCAACCACACACTCTTATGATGCACTTATCGCACACTCTTGCAAAAACCACTCCTACAACACACGCTCCTACAGCACGTGCTCCGATAATATGTGCATCTACCACAATCACACACGCGCTATGACACATGCTCCTACAACATGAGCTTCCCACAACATGCGTTCCTATAACACATGGCTCTACAACACTCACCCTTACAAAACATAATCCTATCACACAGGTGCCTACAACATGCACTGCACTCACACACGCAGTGTGTATAAGTTTTACAGTTAGGACATTTCAAAATAATCTCTCCTAAAAACTCTCAAAGGCAAGTCACATTTACTGTACAAAGAGCGTATTAGGTTTACATTTCATACATTACACAATAAACATCTAAAAACTCACATGAAAGGCAAGTGACAGCAGACAGATGTCAGTTTAAAGAGATGGAAAAAATGTACTCTTTCAATACGAAAATGTACACTTCATACGTAAATATACACTTTAGGATGCATACAATGCGTTAGCAGAATGGAGATACATTTTATATTAAAACCCTACACGTACACTTATGATATTAACGTTGTGTATATAAACAGGAATGACGGCGCTCCATTGACACGTGCACATTATACACACACACACACTTACTACACATAACATGTATATGTACAGCAACTGCTCTCACTTGCACCCAGGACACAAGCAACTATGACACATGTAAAGAGATTGTTTTTCTATGTAGGCCTGTGCGCATTCATATGTACATTATTAGTATAATTTAATTCTGCAATAAAAAGCTACTGCAGACTGTTTAGTGAGTAAGAAATAAAATGGTTTTAACTCTATTGCTTAGAGTTTTTTCACATACATACATTTTTATTGAACTTGTGCCACCATAACTCCGCTGCAGGCACATTTGTGTGTTTTGGCCTTTGTCAAGGCACTAATGCATTGGTTTAGCGCATCAAGTGTGATTCACAGATGCATTACATTAGTTTGCATAATACAAAGACAGTTTACAAACTACGACACATGCACCTACGACATGTGTACAAAAGAGACACATTCTTATGACACACTTCCCACACGTTCTTATGGTACTTACTGCACACTCTTATGACACACTATAATGAAACCCCTACAACACGTGCTCCTACGACACATGCTTCTACAACAAGCGCTCCTACAACACATGGTCCTATGATACACATTCTTCCAACACACCCCTACTACACAGATGCCTATAACATGCACTGTGATCACGTGCACAGAGAGTATGAGTTTTACAGTTGGTAAATTACAAAATTAACCTCTCCTGAAAACTCACATCAAAGGCAAGTCATATGAACCGTTTTACTGCTCATACATTACCTAATAAACATCTAAAACGCACATGAAAGGCAAGCAACAGCTGGCTTTGATGCCAGCTTCAAAGTGATGCATTAAATGTACACTTTTCATATGAACTGTAGACAAGAGCGTATGCGTTGTACAGTTTACACAATTAACATCTAAAAACTCACATCAAAGGTTAAGTGATAGCTTACTTTGATGCCAGGATGGAATAAATGTACACTTTCAATATGTGTTTGGCCCTTTCTTGGGCTTTGTCAAGGCTCTAATGCATTGGTTTCGTGCATCAAGTGTGATTCACAGATACATTCCATTAGTTACATAATACAAAGACATAGTTTACAAACAACGACATATGCACCTACGACACGTGTACATAAGAGACACATTCTTATGACACTTCCCACATGTTCTTGTGATACTGCACACTCTACTGATAAACTATAATGAAACTCCTACAACACATGCTCCTACTAGGCATGCGCCTAGAAACACACACACCCACAGGCTCCTATGACACATGCTCCTACAAAACATGGTCCTATCATACACATTCTTCCAACACACCCCTACTACACAGGCACCTACAACATGCACTGTGATCACGTACGCAGAGTGTATGAGTTTTACAGTTAGTACATTACAAAATTAACCTCTCCTGAAAACTCACATCAAAGGCTAGTCAAATGAACTGTTTTACTGCTCATATATTACCTACTAAACATCTAAAACGCACACGAAAGGCAAATGACAGCTGGCTTTGATGTCAGCTTCAAAGGGATCGATTAAATGTACACTTTTCATATGAACTGTAAACAAGAGCGTATACGTTTTACAGTTTACACAATTAACATCTAAAAACTCACATCAAAGGTTAAGCGATAGCTTACTTTGATGCCCGGATGGAATACATGTACACTTTCAATATGAAAATGTACACTTTAAGAGGCATACAACGCAAAAGCAGAATGGAGGTAACTTTTATATAAAACCCTGTATGCATGTATGTGATATTAACATTGTGTATCTGAACAGTAATAATGTGCTCCTATTATATGGTCACCTAATAAACATAACATGTACACGTATGACAAGTGCTCTCACATCCAACTAGGACACATGCTGCTACGATAAAGTGATCTTACAACAAAGTGTTCCAATGACACACTATTATGGCACGTGTGTCAGGGATGGGTTTGTAATTATTTGGTTTGGCCTTTGTTTTGATCAATAGGATATTTTGGGATGTTGCAAGTATATTTATTAGTTTGGGAAAAGATGAGCAAAAGATGTGTTGGGCCTTAACTATTCATGTTACAGAATGTAGTTGATGAAGCTGGACACTGATAGGTTCAAATGGGCTCTTGATGACGTAGGCATTCTAAACTGCCTTTCATTGGCCAGTTTTGATCAGGAAGGTCCTGTTTTAAGATACTCCATAGAATGTAAGTCCTGGTAACCAGAATTCAAGCCTCAAGTTTTCAAAGAAAGAAGAATAGAGTCAAATTCCTGTGAGGGACAAGGCAACCAGAGTTAATTGGTGGGACTGCAGCGAATCAGTTGAAATTTAAGCAGGAGATAATTTCACCTTGAAGTAACCCATGTTACCTGAGAGACTGTTTGAAAAAGTAACTTTAGTTTTACGTATTTAGAGTTTGGGAATTAAATGGTAAGCGCTCTGAACTATAAGTTGTATTTTAAATGAAGCTTAGAGTATTTTTGGTGAGACTGACTCTTGTTAAATTGGCGGCTCACGCTTCATAGTTTGTTTGAATCCGCTTCACACAGCGAAAGAATAAAACGGATGGAATGAGATTTGGGATAGTAACTCGCGCTCTGGACACAAATGCTACAACTAATTTATTCTATAACAGATCGGTATCTGCAATATACATTGGGTGAATATATGCAATGCACAAAGAACACAAAGTGACTCTGGTACTGTGCTGTCTCTTATTTCTAACCTCCTGGGCAATGGCCATGATTGTTCTTGGATTCAGCCGGCTCTTAAATCCTTAGAGAGCTTGAGGCAAGGTCCGGGTCATGCTTGACATAATTGATATTGAAATCATATCTTGGAATACCTGCGGCAGCTCCAATTTGTATAAATTCATGCTTAATCCTTCTAGTATCAGAGTTACATGAATCTTTTTGTTTCAAGAGTCTATGCTCATGGCTAACCCACTGCTACATGGTTACCATACAATTTCCTCTCCTGCTGTTAGGGGCGAGGTGGGGCGCCCGAGAGGAGGCCTTACTATCGTTATAGACTAATTTGGGTTTTTCATGGGAAGTCATATGAAGCACTGAATGTCTTCTGGCAATTGGGTTAAAGTTGGGGCTTGGCTTCACACCTATATTGATACTCAATCTTTATTGCAATCCCTTCAGAGTTACTTTTGAAACTATTGAGGATGGCTTGGGAGAAATTATGTATGAGTGGATTCAGAGGGGATGTGGCTATCGGGTGATTCTGGGAGGTGATTTTAATTCCTTCTGTGCAGATGGATCACAGTGGAATTCTAAGGGATTGGGATAGGTCATTGTTGCATCATCTGCCCTCCTCACTTGCCTCTAAACACACTTGGCACAGAGGGGAGTTTACCTCCCAAATTGACTTTTTTACGTCTATAATGGTATTAGGAACCACTGTAGTCATCTGAGCCACCTTCAGTCTGACATGGGGGATCATCCCCCCCCCCCCCCTATCTTTTTTCTTGTCCATCATTATGCCAATCTCTTGCATCAGACCTAACTTGGCGGGTCTGGAGTCTAACAGGGGAACTAAAGTGTTGTGGAACAGGAAATTTGTTTATAAATGTAATCAGCTATTGCTTGTGTCTCTGAAGGATTCTGTTATTACTTACTCCGGGTGTGAGCTTGGGGTAGGTCGTTGGGCTTCGGCTTATAATACCATTCTTGCTTGTACCCGACAAATTAGAGATCAATACAGCTCAGTGAGCTTTAGAAAGAGAGTTTATGTGAGGGATGATAGAATCCTACTATTTAAGTCTCGCAAAAGAAAGGAACTTGCTGAGCTGAGAAGATCGGGGCTGCTGGCAACCAATCACCCCCCAACCCGTCCCCCAAACACCCCCCCCCCCTCCGAGTACACGGCATGCAAGCTTAAAGTCCTCCTGAGGCATAAGAACTATGTTAAATCTCTCAGGATGGATGCCCATCATCTGTGGGAAAAGATGGCCATTTTTTGTCATCTGCTAACAGGATACTGGGGAATGCTAAAGAGAACATGGACTGCCCTATAGATTCTGCCAACTGGGTGTCCTTCTATACTAGCAAATATACCTTGCCTGAGGACTTTAGGGCTTCAGATGGTTTGGACCTGGGCTCTCCTGTGAAGGGCTTATGCAATTGGAACAGGGAAGATATAATGTGGGCTATAGGTCGGCTCAAGCCGTTCAGGGCCCCGGGACCGGACGGTATACTGCTGTCTGTTCTTAAAGAGGAACCTGGTACATGGGCCAAGCTTTTAAACCTATTTTCGACCATATTTTTCTGTCGCATACTGTGCCTGCTTCCTGGGTGAAGTCCATCATCGTACCAATTGATAAAAGAGGGGACAAACTAGACTTAATTAAAGACCTATAGCACTGACTGATGTGACTAGTAAGGTCTTTTCCATTCTCCTTCTAAGGGATCTCAATAGTGCTATTAGGGAACTTAACCTTTTGAGTCAGTTTCAGGTGGGGTTTCGTGAAGAGCTGGGTACTTCACTCAACTCGTCCATTCTGTCTCATCTGAGACATTATGTCCATCATTCTCAGGTGGGTGGAGTCATCTAGCCTCTCTGCATATGACCAATGCCTTTGATGGTGTTATAAGATTCACGCTTTGGCACAAAATGATTTCTCTGAACATCCCTCGTAAACTGGTCCAGTTGATTGCCCTTTTACATTCTAACACCTCCATTTGTGTTTGCTTGTCTGAGGATGGTGTTCTTTCCTCAGATATTCACCTTTACGGGGGTAAAACAGGTGTGCACCCTGGAACCCACGCTCTTCAACCTCCACGTGTGCGATGTTGAGGGACTGTGACAGGGTCCCTCCATCGCACCGGCAAGGTTGGGGTGTGTCTGGCTAAAGTGGATGGCCTTTGCAGATGATTTCATACTTTTCGACAGAACCCTGCGAAGTCTTAGAGCAAAGATGCAGCTTTTCTTTAAATATGCCCTGGACAATAATCTTTTGCCTAATGCATCCAAGTCGAAGGTCTTGGTTTTCTCTCGTAGAACTAAGGTTATGCATTATGCCTGGCCTATGGGACCCGATAGAGTGGCTGACTGTCATCCATTTGGGATATCATTTGGCAAACAGGGTCAGTACTGAATACTGGAAAACCATCTTTAACGACAAAGCAAAAAAACTTACTGCTCAAAGTTTTTAAAGCACAAAGTTTGTACATTTTCCTTGTTGCCATTTAGGCGCTATTATCCAGCCAAATTCAAAGCTATTATCCTGTACGGTCTTGACCTATGGTCCCACAATATTGGTAATATTCTGAACATTCTTCAAGGAAGGCTTTGGAAGGACGTTCTCAGACTTTCCATGGTTATTCCTAACGCGATCATCAGACACAAGCTTTGTCTTGTGTCACTGAAGGCCAGGTATGTCTGGAGACAGCTCTACTTTAGAAGAGTGATTGATCCTCCCAAGAATTCCCTCTACGAGAATGTAAAGGAAGCCATGCTCACCGGCACTGTTCCGTCCATAAGAGTTTAGAGACCAGATGACTTCCGTGCTGGCTTGCATTAACACTTCCGAAGACGATCTGGTTCTAACACCAGGGTAGATCAAAAAGATTTTGTTTAGGGCTGACTGGGCTGAGAGTAGGTCTGACTGGGCTGAGACAGTGGATTGTATCTCCTCTTATGCCAGCTTTAAGGAATACTCTCATTTTGTTCATGCAAGGGAATGTTTACCACTGTACCTTCAGAAATTCCCCTGCCCCAATATACATATGAATTATATGAGTTTCAGGTTAAATCAATTGCCTGTCTATGCAAAAATTAGGCACTGAGGCATCCCGAATATTTCGGTTGATTCACATGCACCTGAGAGCAAGTGCAGGTTTTGTGAAGTTAGTGATTCTTGTGAAACCCTGAAACACTTGGCTGTTGTTTGCACATTTTCTTTTATAAGAAACGTACCAAGCTATTCAAGGACAACATCGCTGGTAATTCAGAGGTGTCCACGAACCTTTTTTGGTGTTGTTGAATGTGGGTAACTGCTATTTCCCTGGTCCTAGCTTTGAATTTCTTTCTTACTTTTCTCAGTTCAGAATTGGATAAAAAAAACCTAGAACTGAGTACTTTAAATTGATTCTACTCTGTCAAACAAAATGTATTGAATGGATTGCATTTTAACTATTGTGACATAATATGCGATTTCTGTAATTTGTTACTTTTTCTACTTTTATGGAAATATCTTTTCTGTTTTTGCTATGGAAAATTGTTCACTTTTTTCTTTTTGCTCTGTTTATAATGAATGTATGTTATTTAAGATTTTTTGTAAACTATATATGCAACAATAAAAAAAACATAATAACTAAGTGAGAAAAAGAGAGTCCATGAGGAAGATGTGAGGCCAGCTGACTTGCCATTGTGAATTTCTGTGTAATACACTCCTAGCGTTGTTATTGTTCCTATTATTAAAAGTGTCGTTGCCCAAAAAAACACCCTAAAAAGGTGTGAACCCCAGGATAGAAAAACAATATCCCATGAGGGTTGTTACACTATTGACAGTGAATTGAGTTACCAGGCTCAAAAAAAATAATCTGGTTTACCCTATTCATGAATTGTGAAAATCCATCTTCTAAAATCATAGCCACAAACAATCCATGGGATGCATTTACTTGAAGATGGCTACTTAATACCATCCAACATCCAAGGATGACAATCAATTGTCCAATGTACCTGAAGGACTAACTTGGCTAATAGTTTTTCTGATTGTCTCGATCAATTCTGTTCAATGCGAGTCCTAGATCTTCAATTGTACTGTGTCGCCTCATCTGTAATATAACCATTACGGATTGGTAAATTAGACAGCATTTAGAACACCCGACAGCTTGTGCCATATACTTGATCAATATAGAACACATACCCGAGTTCCCGATGTGTCCAATAGGTATGTAAAGCACAGTAGCTCTTAAATCCAAAACATAGTATAATTTACAATGTTCAATAATACCTGAAAACAGATTACATGCGTGAATTCTATTAACTATTCCATTCTCCTTGTTAACATGTATTAGCCAAACAAGCGCGTTCCCATAAAAAATGATTTCCATAAGGCACCCTAGTGTGCCGTAATCACAAAACACCAGTTAACCACTGATAAGGATACTACACTGAAAATGCCTGTGGTCTATTGGCAACCATTATAAACATTACAAGTGCCCGTCCCCATCATAGCGTAAATAGCTTCATCCACTGATTGCAGAAAAAGATCTGACCTGCGATAGGTGATACGCTTCAATAACGGGGATTAATCCCTAGGACAAAAGCAGCATCTGCAAAATCTGTGAAGGATAGCCCGTATTGTGCGGCATCCTAATCTAGAAATACCGTCATGAAATCAGAACACGATGATGTCACACGTATAAAACGCATGACGTCACCGGTAAACAATGCACCTCACATCTGGTGCATATCTTCTCAACTCTTAAAGTGATCAAGTTTTCACCCGCATACCTATTAGGTTATGTCGCTAAGTGATGGTATATGTGCCATGTATGTGCTGTAAGGAGCCCAACAAATATTCCTGATTACATAAAATGTCACATGACGATCCCAAAGTAACTCCTAGCAATAAAATGGTGCAATCTACCTTTGAAATTGCCAGTCCTGGAAATAAATGTAATGATCTCGTGATTCGTTAGTGATTGAAAAGGACGAGCTAACACGACTGGAAATATATCCCTATATGGGTTTGGGTATGCAGAGTAGCTACTATCAATAAAATTAAGGCACAGAAAATGTCCCCCAAAGGGGATTTGGCGGCGCAGAATGGCTAATAAAGCATTATTAATAAGTAAGGATGAGCAAGTCAGTGTGGACTTCACATTATTAGGATTAACATTAGTAGTTAATGATATATTATAATAAAACATTACATGTTATCCCAAATTAAGCAATAACAGACTTCCACAAAGACAGGTATTGTAGAAACACATGCATCTCATGATCTGTGTTTAAACCGTGTGTAGTAGATTGTACAAATACAAATGAGTTTGGATTCTATCTGGCGCAATTTAAGATGGATATTCCAACCTCTTTTGCACATTTTAGCTTTCATAAGTCCAATGAAACGTAAATCTTTAATGGCCAGCTGATGTTCCTGTTGCCAATGCATGGCCAATGGTAATCTGGGATCTGGATTTCTTAAACTTGCTAAATATTCCCTAATTCGTATGCTCAACTGCCTAATACTGCTGCCAATGCAAAGTTTGCCACAAACACACAAAATAGCATATACAACAAACAGGCTTTACAACTGATGAATTCATTGATCTTGATGGAAATGCCAGAGTGGTCAGAAAAGACTTGACAGTTATCAAGTGCATATTTACATTGGTTACAATTGCCACACTTAAAGAAGCCCCTCATTGTTTGTAGGCAATTCATATTTGAACCCTCATCTGGAATGTTAAGAAAAGAAGGACTCAGTTTCTGTTTGATTGTAGGGGCTCTGGTGTAAGTAAATTTAGGACGATCAGACAGAAATGGTATGAGATCTTTATCTAGTGTCAATATGTGGCAATGTTTGGCAGCTAATTGGTATAAGGTAGAGCAATCCTTGGAGAATCGAGTGATGATAGGAAAATGTTGAGGCTCACTATTACAGTTGCTCTTGTCAATTAGAAGTTCAGATTGATTCACACTGGCAAATGTGTCTGAAGCTTTCTTAATATCATACTGACAACCTCTGTTCAAGAACATCTCAGTCAGAATAACACACATTGGCGTAATCCGAATGTTTTCTAGCCCGGTAGAATTCTCCCCTAGGTATATTATTAAACGTAATCTGTTGATGACTACTTTTGGCATATAGTGTCTGCAGATGTCTGCAGGAGAAGCAAGAAGACAGTAGCCTGCCGTCAACCAGCACCAACCTAGAAAACTAAGTGTGGCAATGGTGGGGACTGAAGCGATTACTTCACTCCAGAAAGCCCTACCACTCTTGCTTAAAAGTCTAAAAAGTTTTACTGTGTTACATTGTGCAGCTACATATTAAGGTCAAGCGATTATTCGTATCCTAACAGCATCATTGTGCTGATTCTTGCATCTAGACTGTGTGCCCAACAACACTGAGTGTGCCCTAATAGTGTCACTGTGGTGAATCTCGCATCTAGATTGTATGCCCCAATACCGTCACTGTGTTAAAATTGGAGTTTAGAAAGTGTGCCCAACAACATTGAGTGTGCCCTAATAGCATCACTGTGATGAAATCTTTAATCTAGATTGTGTTCCCAACAACATTGAGTTTGCCCTAATAGCATCACTGTGGTGAATCTTGCATCTAGAGTGCGCCTTAATAGCGTCACTGTGGTGAATCTTGGATCTAGATTGTGTCCCCAACAACATTGAGTGCACCCTAATAACGTCACTGTAGTGAGTCTTGCGTCTACATTGTGTGCCCTAGTAGCGTCACTGTGTTAAAATTTGAATTTAGAAAGTGTGCTCAACTACATTGAGTGTACCCTAATAGCGTCAGTGTGGTGAATCTTCCTTCTATATTGTGCCCTAATAGCATCACTGTGCTAAAGTTGGAATTTAGAAAGTGTGCCCAACATTGAGTCTGCCCCAATAGCGTCAATCACTTAATCTTGCATCTAGATTGTGTGCCCAAAAAACATTTAGTGTGCCCAATAACTTCACTGTGTCGTCCCCTAAAACGTATTCTACCGCACTGAAGCTGAATTAAATAGCGTGCCCAACAACATTGGTTGCACCCTGATAGCGTCACTATGTGAGTCTTGCATCTAGCTTATGTGCCCAACAACATGTAGTGAGCCCTGGTAGCGCCAATCTGCTGAAGATTAAAATTAGAAAGTGTGCCTGACAACACTGAGTGTGACCTAAGATTCTCACTGTGTCGCCGCAATATCTTCACTGAGTTGAATCTGGCAGCTGGAAAGACTGGATTAAGCGTCCACTAAAGCCTTACTGTATTGAATTGTGCAAACACATATTGAAGTCAAGCGATATTGAGTGTACCCATTAATTTCACTGTGCAGAATTACACATCTTGATATTACACCCAAGCCTTAACTCCGCCGCGCCTCTCCATGACTACATCTCTCCCAGCTAGATTCAGGGTGAAAGTCTCACTCTGGCGCAGCTCCCTCCCCTTAACTCCTCCCCCCTCCTATCTCCAACCTTCCCATCCCACACCATGATCTCACCCTGCCCCCTAGCCAACTCCCAAGCCAGAGGAGCCCGATGGCGCATCAACCATCCAAAGACCCCAGTTTCTCCCCCACCTTCCACCCACCCGCCTCCGAGCATACTCCCCACTTTACCCCAGAGTCCGACCCCCCTTTCCACCACTGAACCGCCCACCCGCCCACTCAGCCTCACCTCCACCCCACACCCTTTCCTCCGGTCGACTCCCACTAACATCCACCACCCACCATATCCGTTCCCCTCCCTAAAAACTGCATGTCTTGCTCTGGCAAGAACAGTGGCCGCATCTCCATAGTCCTCCGACCCCCCTACCCTCTCACACATACACACCAAGTGCACTCAAACCCCTGAAAATAAGAAAACAAGCCTGGTCCCCCCTTCAATCTCCAACTACTCCTCACCCCTCCTTCCTTGACCCATCCCCTCAATCTCCCACCCCCCACCATCACCCCCCCTCACCCCACTTCCAACCCCTCTCCCTCGACTTCTTGCCCAACACACCTAACATCCCCAACCCCATGCGACTCACCCTTGAATCCCCAGTTCCAAATCCCTCTGCCCAACTGTCATCCCGCACACACCCGTCCAACTCCATCCACCCCCATGACCACCCCCCTTCTCCGCCCACCTACTCTTCCCAACCGCCAAAGACCGGTCTGCATCTTTCACCTCCCAGATCCCTCTGCCACCCCTCCCTCTTCCTCCTACCCCGGCCCACCCCGGCAGCCACTCACCCAATTCCCCCCACAACCACTGCTACAACCTCCAAGACAACCCCCCATTCTGAAGTAAGATGCATCCTTTTTAATGCCCGCTCTGTATCAAAAAACAGACAGAGCATCTTTGACCTCCTCTTCTCCGACAATCCAGACCTAGACTTTATCACTGAAACCTGGTTCTCCGACGACTTTGCCCCTGTTCTCATGAGGCCTTGATCCCCCCAAACCCCTGCTGACCCCTCCCAACGCCCCCCCCCCCAACTACTCCCTCATCCCACTCAACAGACCCTCTAGAGGAGGTGGAGTAGCAGTCATTTTCAAATCACACTTCTCCATCTCACTCGTCGACTGCCAGACAATCACTCCTTCTTGCGAAATGCTTCTCGTCAAAATATCACTCCCACTGACTTTCTGCCACAGCTTCCTAATCATCAACGGCCCATCTCACACTAAAGGACACACCCTGATTCCATCTTTAGCTCCCACAACCAGATACATCTAACCACCCCAGTACCCGTCATCTAGTCTGATCACTTCATTGTCCCTTTCACCATCCACTCCATGACCATCCTTGCGCCAGCTGTCCCGCAAATGCTGGAAGAAACTAAAGATCCTCCCTGACCTAGCTGAAGCCCTGCTTCAAAGACTTCCCTCAACCATCCCACGTAATGAACCCTTAACCATTGACTCCTTTGACCCCTGGCTCAATATCCCATTACTCCCGCTCACCCCCACTTGCCAATCCTCTGCTCGCCGTGGTCCTAATCCCAGATGGTTTACACCAGAACTGAAGACTGCAAAACAACTGAATAAATCCCTCGAACGCAAATGGTGGAAAAGTAAAACCAACCTGAGTAGATACACCCTCGCCCTGCACCATCGCCAGTACAAAGGTGAAATCCGAAAAGCTAAAAAAGCCTACTACAACTGTCAAATTCTCAACTGTGGAAAGCCCAGTAAGGAACTCCACAAAATCCTTTCTGAATTCATCAAACCGACCCTTACCTCAGCCCAAACCACCCCATCTCAATCACTCTGCGACTTGCTCTCTCTCCACTTCTACACTACTGCCCTTGAAAGAACAACCTCCCTCAACAACAAACTGGCCCTCCTCTCACCACCACCTAATCCGTCCACACTATCAATCACCCCCTTCGCCCGTCACGGCAACAACAACTCCACCCACCTTCGACTCTTTCACACCAATCTCGAGAGATGCATTTCTTGACCTTCTCTCTGCTCGGAAACCATCTGGCTCCCCCCTTGATCCCTGCCCCTTCTCAGTCCTCAAAGAAATATTCTCATCCACCTGCGCAGGAGAGTACACAAGAACCATACTAAATGACTCCCTCAGCTCAGGAATCTTCCCGGACGCCCTCAAAACTGCACATGTCAAGCCTCTTCTAAAAAAAAATCTTCCCTCGACCCCAAAAACTACTGCCCCATCTCAAACACCAGGTTCCTTGCTAAACTCATCCATCGAACCGCATACTCCCAACTAAACACCTTTGTCGAATCCAACAACCTCCTGGATCCCACACAACCGGGCTTCAGACCACGACACGGAACCAAAACCACTCTGGCCACAATCTGGGACGATCTTAATTTCACCACAGACTCTACAGGATGCGCTGCACTAATCCTCCTAGACCTCTCTGCCGCCTTCAACACAATTACCCACTCAATCCTTGGAAACGCTCTCAAATGGATAGCCTCCTTTCTCAACAGGAAACAAATAACCCTCCTCTCCACCTTCACTTCCGTCGCCCAACCAGTCAATACTGGTGTACCACAAGGGGCATGACTATCGGCCCTCCTGTTCAACCTCTACATGTCCACCCTACCTGGAATAATTCGCCCACACAATATCCTGTGCTATAACTATGCCGTTGACACCCAAATAATCTAAAAACTCCTCAACTCAGACTCCAAATCTAAGCCCGACCTCGCAGCCTGCCTCTTTGACATTGATCGTTGGATGACTACAAACCACCTCCTCCTAAACCCCACCAAAACCGAAATCATGGTGTGCGGCAACACCAAGCTTCTTCCCACCCGTTACCTTCGCCCACATCCATGGGTTATCCTCCCACCACCTTGCCCACAGTAAAAAAACCTTGGGCGCACTCTCGACTCTGACCTAACCCTCTCCCGCCAAATACACAACGTATCTAAGTCTTGTCATTTCCAACTCAAAATTCTTAGATACATTTTCCCTACCTCTCCTTTCCTACCAGACTTGCCACTGTTCAGTCTATTGTAATGTCGAGACTGGACTACGCTTACTCCCTGTCAGGGTTCCATTAGAGGTCTCTTCGCCTGATCATAGATCGGTCCCGCATAAGATTAAACATTCCATAATCCACAGTAGAGCGAATAGTTTTCATTCTAAAGCTGGACTCTCTTTAGCTCCTCGGAATCATGGTTTGTCTCTTTCCCCATTCCATTTTAGGAAACGGTATGGGTTGCCTTGGAGACGCTGGAGCCCTTTGCATTCACGTAGATGTTCAGGCCTACGATGCCGTGTCATGCGTGTGGTCAGCTGACCGGTATTTAAGCTCCGCCCCGCACTCAGCGGTGCTTCTGAATTTGTAAATTTCCTAAGCTATGCATCTTGTTACCTTGTCTTCTGGCTCCTTGAATCCCTGGTTTTCTTTGTTATTGCCTTTGTTTTACCTGCTCATTGCCAGACCCGGAACGGCCACGGACTGCATTCGCCTCATCCCTCAAGTTTTACCTGCTCGTTGCTAGACCCGGAACGGCCACGGACTGCACTCGCCTAATCCCCCAAGTCTTACCTGCTCATTGCTAGACCTGGAACGGCCTCGGACTGCATTCGCCTCATTCCTCACATCCTACCTGATTATTGCCTACCTCAGAACATCCACGGACTGCCTTGTCTCATTCCTCACGTCTTACCTGTTGCCAAGACCTAAGTCTCTTAGATTGCTCCAACTACATTCAGTGCTACATCTTCATTCTCTTCTAAAGACTTTAAGGAACAGAAAGGACTTCCGCGCATCGGTGCAAGGATCAAAGGACATCAGCGCAACGGCGCAAGGATCAAAGGACATCAGCGCAATGGCGCAAGGATCAAAGGACATTAGAGCAATGGCGCAAGGATCAATAGACTCCTTAGGCGTCCTTCTGCCGGCGGGAATAGGAAACAGGACATTGTGTTTCCAGGACTACCACTTCCTTCCCAAAACTACATCTGCTGTTTCTACCCAGACAACTCACTTGGTAAGCACATACAGTTTGGTTCTTCCTTTTTCTTACTCTTCTGTCCTCCTGGTAACAGTTACCTTCCTTGTTTCAGGATACTCACCAGTCTAGCTTGGAACTATTCAGTCCCATTCTGATTTTCTTGCTTGTGAGTATCAATTCTTCACCTTGTTTTGAGATTATATTGCCTTAAGCCAAATGTCAATACTTGGTTATTTTTTCTTGCAGCCAGCTGTCGGAGTACCAGGGTGTACCAATATTTTCGGGCAATACTCACCTCAATCTGTCCTTTTGTACTCTTGAGGGTTATATTGTCAGAAAGACTCAATTGCATCACAACGTATCAAGCCACCACTACTGGATTTAGTCCTTGGACCCTAACACTCCCTCTATCTCAGAGTCCGGGCATACCACCTCATTAAATTACAAAGAGCACAAAATGCTGCGGCCAAAATGCTTCTAGCACTGGGCCCAAGAGACCACACCTCTCCAGCTCTCAGAACTCTCCACTGGCTCCCATATGGATGAAGGTCCACTTTCAAAACCCTATGCATCACACACCGAGCAGTGTACAAAACCTGTCCGATATACCTGCAAGACAAGCTTAAACCATACCACCCACTGCGTACTCTAAGATCAAGATCTGCCCTCCTTTTAGTGATATCAAACACCAACTCAGTCAGGATAGGAGGATCCTCGTTCTCAGCCATGGCCCCCACTCTATAGAACTCGCTTCCACCCCACATCAGACTCACCGAAGTCTACTCGTCATTCCGCAAACTACTGAAAACATGGCTCTTCCCATAACACAAATGACCTCCCAAGATATGTCCAAATCCCCCAGCACTCGAATGATGAAACACACAACGAAGCTGTCCTAGCTGGTGCACACACACATGATAGGACAAAATGTATGGATCAGAGGGACTGATGGAGTGAAGAGAGTCGAAGGATGGAGTAAACAGATTGAATAGTCACAGTTAAAAAAAAAAAATGTAAAAAAAAAAATTAAAAAAAAAAATCAGAGTAGATCGAACAGGAAAATAAAGCAGTAAATGGAGTGGTAGGAATGGATGGGGCGACTAAAACAGATGGACTGAATGGAACGAATGGAGTGGATGGGGCGGATGGAACAGATAAAGCAGATAAAGCGGATAAAGCGGATAAAGCGGATGAACGGATGGAACTGATCATGGGGACGGACTGGATGAAGTGGATGGATCGCACGGAATGCACGGAACAGATGTAGTGGACGAAACGGATGTAGTGGACGAAACAGATAAAATAGACAGAACGGATGGAGGACGGAATGGATGGAGGGCGGAACTGATGGAGGGCGGAACGGATGGTACAGACATCGCGCAGGTTACGGATGGCGCGCATGTTACGGATGGCGCGGATGATACCAAATATCTATATCTCCAATATATCCTGTGTACCTGTATCCGCATATATATACCTGTATCCCATATATACCTCTGTCCATCCTGTCGCTATGTATGTCCCCACTGTCCTGCTTACGTGCCTGGTCTCAGGCGCTTATACTGATAGCCACCATATCACACCACTATGCCTACTCTCTACTATACTCCATCATTCAACCAGAACACAGCTATACCCCTGATAATTTGGCCTTGCTGTTCACAAACACACACGACTCCTTGATCACCTCATCACCCTAATAAAAACACAGCTAGCTAAAGCACATTCAGGCTAGTTTAGGCGTCCCTCAGGCCTAACGCAGCCAGAACCCAGTCTGGGTGTCCACCCACCAGACTGAACACATCCAACTGATTTCCTCAGCACCACACCTATCGCTAAGATGCAGCTACCATCCAACAACTACACCAGCTGCACACATATCCGGTGCTCCAACGCACCATAAGACTTCTCTCTCTCTCTCTCTCTCTTGACTACTCTTACGACACTCCTACAACACGCACACCTACAAAATGTGCTCCTACAGCACATGCTCCCATAACACACCATCTGATGACATACACTCTTATATAACACATGGTTATGACACACGCTCCTTCGAAATGCGCTCCTTTAACACATACGATACAAAATCTTACAATTTACGGTCTTACAATTCAAACTTCTAACACATGCACTTACACCACATACACTTATGCAACATGCTGTTGTGCAACATGTCCTTATGCCACACACATTTATAGTACATGCTCTTACAACACACGCTAGTATTACAACACTCAAAATCTATAATCACTTAAGCATAAAAAAAAGATGAAATTATTTGTAATTATTTTTTACAGAAGAGTTAAGGTTACACTAACAAACGTAAAATCTACACATCAGAAATAATAACATTAAGGTAACAAACTTTAATACATTTTGAAAATTATATTAAAATCAAATATCAAGGTAAACTCAACCCTACCTACACTTAAAAGCATACAATATTACCATAAAAGTATAACAATTTCACACAAATACAAGTAATCCTATAAAATGGTAAACCCTTCAAAATTACCTATAATATATGTTAAATGTATCAAATTATTTAGCTACACAAAATCACTACATAACAAAAAATATACACAAGCATAATTCCTCAAAAAATAAATTGCAATTACATAAAAAATATTTTTAAAAAAGTGCAAAAACAAAATATAAGTATTCAAGTGTAATACTTTACATTTACAACAATATAAATTAACAAGGTACATATTAATGTACCAAAATCTCATCCCCGTGTAAACCTGCCTAGATACCTTTACAGTGGAGCAAATCACCTACAGAATAAGTATGCTATGTCCTACTATTTGACCTGAAAATCCTCTTCCCGCCATACCGGCAAATGCCTTTGTCGATTCAATTGCAGAACGTAGAACTATTTTAATCAACAGATCATTTGAAGAATATACTGTGCAAAGGCAATTCAAGGCATCTAGGTTTAACTATCCGCCACTAACATACGCAAGTGCATCGGAACATTGGCATAGGCCTTCCCGCGACCACCACCTGGGGCACTTGTGAGTTTGACCTCACAACACCTGACTTCATCATTAGCGCCCCCTGCCATCGGACTTGTTTCCCCTTCTAGTAACTTCTAGATATGGCGATGTATCAACACCACCATCTATTGTAATCAGTATATGAGCATGTCGATTTGCACTGTATCCACTGTGCTGATTATGCATAGGTCCTCATTCGGTGCTAACGTGTTCTAGTTTGCCCTACTACTGCAGCCATATTACATGATTACCTCATAACAAAAGATTCATAGCCATTGCTATCATTGCAGACGATTACACATGCTCTTTCAGGCTGACTCAGTTACTGCGTAACACCTTTAAACAGCTACGGTAATTTGTGTTGTGCTTTTGCTGCGACCATATTATTATTGCTTGAGGATTTCCCATTGTGATTTTTTTTATATTTATTTACCTTCTTACTGGGGGATTGTCATTGTTTCATCCATATCCCCGGTTAATAGTCACTATAAATTGTGCCTTCATGAGAAGCTCACGCTATATAACAACCTGGGGGTCTCACATTGTGCTATTATAGTGACATCCACGTACACAGACTCTATTCCATTATGTATATGATCCTGACCACGCTCTTCCTTAAACTGTGCTATAGCAACCAGCCCAGTCCTCTCTTTTGCTAGCTTCTCTCCCCCTATTCAATACCCCCCCATCCCATCTAGTACTTGCCTCATGGTGCACTCGGCCTTTCCCACAGTCCCGCCACCTAGTGGTCACCAGTGTAGGTTTTCTGACGCACTGTCACAGCCTAACCCGTACCTGAATGACCCTGCTCTATGGCTACAACATTTTGCTTCTACACCCTACCTACACCTAACCAACCATGCTCCATAGCCTCAAGGAATCTCAAACAGAGCCAGAACACACTCATTAATTACTCATTCCTGCACAAGGATACGCAGTAAAGCTCCTGATCACCTCACGACTATCATGAAGAACAACCATCCAACCAAACCTTCAACTAACAATTTATTCTACTAAGAAATCTCAGACTAAGATCTAGACTCAGTACGAAAGCCTCTCAGCAACAGGTATCTAAGATCTTAAAAAACCTGACACCCAGCGCCTTAAACACAACTGCCCAAAGAATAATTCTTGACAATAGTCACACTCCTACCCACAAAACTATCCAAAAAAACTCATTGATCAAGGCAGCCCTCATCAATGCACGATCTATCCCCGCCCACGCATTGGACATCGCTAACTTCATAATTACTGAAAACCTTGACTTCTTAGCTGTCACTGAAACATGGTTACATGCAGCGTCTGGCCCTTCACTGGCTCCAGCCATACCTGCCAACTATTCTATAATTAGATGGGACAGGAATACTTCCCAAGCTAAAGGGGGTGGAATCGCCATTATTTTCAAGAACTCACTTGACATTAGAGCCATTCCTAACACCCAAATCCCATTTGCTGAATCACCATCTCTCAAATTGCCGTTATCTTCCAACCAGACGATCAAATTACATCTTATTTACCGACCACCTGGTCCTATTTTAAACTTCACGGAGGACATTTTGTCACTTCTCACCAACAATGCCAAACCTAACTCGCAAAGTATAATATTAGGAGACTTCAACCTAGGTTTTAAGGACCTAGCAGATACCAACGCCACTGACTTAGCCAGTACGCTCTCGGACCTAGGCTATACCCACCACATACATGAACCAACCCATATCAAAGGTAGAACCACCTTAGATTGGCTTGCAGACATTAATTGCAATATGAATTTGACCACCATCACTCCATGTATTTGGTCAGATCGTTACAAAATAACCTTTGCCATTAACGCTACTCCATATTGCCCTAGTGTCGACACGGCACCAGCGACTCTCACTCGTAATAAGAAAAACATCACTATAGACACACTTCTACCTCTCATTCTTCCCATTCTCAACAATACACTACACTCGGCAGACCCTACAGTTTTAGTGGACGCCTACAATCAGGCCATGCTGAAAGCATTAAACACCATTGCCCCACTAAAAATGCACAAATCCAAACCATGCGCCCACCTCAATTCCTGGTACACACCTCATTTGAGAGAACTCTGCAAAACTAAAAGAAACGCAGAAGCACGTTGGAAAAACTACCATTCACTTAACAATAAAACCATGTTGACCATTGCATCCTCTAACTACAAAGAAGCTATCATTCAAGCCAAAAAAAACAACTGCAGCAAACGCATTACGCTAGCTGAATCAAATACAAAAGAATTATTCAAGATTCTAAAAGAACTTGAATCTCCAATCGCCCCCATTGACAATTGTAGCACAGATGCCACATGGTGTACTAACATCCAGAAGGCTCTACTAGATAAAATATCAATGCTCCAAGCTAAAATCAACCAAAAAAACAACTTGTGCTGACTAACCCTGATCATAAATTACTCTCTACTAACACCACCAGTCCTGAACCACCCTTTAAATCATTTAGCTTCACACCACTTGACACTTGGGAAGTGGTAAACATCATCGGGAAACTAAAACCATTCAATTGTCAGGGTGACCCCTGCCCCGCTCCAATCATTAAAGCCACAGCGCATGACCTCGCCCCCTTCATCACGAGCCTTAACAATACCTCTTTCAAAACCCAATAACTTAAAAGATGCCTGGGTTATTCCACTCCTCAAAAAACCTTCACTTGACCCTAGTAACCCCTCGAACTACAGACCTATTACGACGGTGCCTTTCCTGTTAAAAATACTGGATTGCGCCGCCTACTTACAAATTCAAGCATATCTAGAAACTAATAATTTCCTGGGCCTTAGACAATCTGGTTTCCGCCCCAGACATGGTACGGAAAGAGCCTTGATCGACTTAGTAACCAAAATACATGATTTGAAAGACAAGAGCAAATTAGCAGTCCTACTACTTCTCGCCCTATCGGCCGCCTTTGATCTTGTGAACCATCATATACTGTGCCAACACCTTAAAACAGCCGCACATTTCTCTGACTCTGCTACTTCTTGGATTAGGTATTTCCTTGATAATAGAACTACGAGAGTCTTCTCGTCTTCAGCCCCTGGCTCAACCATCTCCGGTACTCTGTGGGGTCCCTCAAGGATCTTGCGTATCTCCCACGCTTTATAATGTTTTCACAATGCCTTTATTCGATATTCTTGACCAAATGGGTGTATCGTATACTAACTGTGCCGACGACACCCAGATACTAATCCCAATCTCTGGTAACCACTCTGCAGACACCAAAGTCCTTAATGATATCTACTCAGTAATCCAAGCCTGTATGGCACACCATGGACTTTGTCTAAATGATGAGAAAACTGAGATACTAATACTTGGCTGCCGCTCTAGGCTGAACAAAGTTGACCCTTCATTCAAATCCTTCATTATTGATGATAACACCATTAAGGCCTCTAACAACACTAAAACTCTTGGTATTTACCTAGACGATACCTTATCCTTCAACAGACAAACCAACGCGGTGGTTGCAGCATCTGCCTACACATGCAAGTTAATCACTGCCTGCAGGCCCTTCCTCACAACGTCTAACTGCATCACCCTGGCCAGAACATTAGTTATGTCCAAAATTGACTATTGTAACTCACTCTTTCGAGGGACTAGCCTTAGAAACATGAACAAACTACAAGTGACACAGAACAATGCTATCAGAGCGGCCCTTAACATACCTAAGAAGTCGCACGTATCCGATAATAGACGTAACCTGAATTGGCTGTCAAACACAGAATTGCCCTCAAAACACCAGCCTTAACTCATAAGGCTGGAGCTAACCTCGCCCCAGCATACCTCTCTAATAGACTCCTGCCACACCCCTCTTCCAGGCCCCTTAGATCGGCGCAAGCCCACACTATGGCCATTCCTAGATTCAAGCTGCAGAACTCGGGGGTGTTTCAGCTTTCCTGTCCAGGCGGCAAAGTTTTGGAATACTCTTCCGGCAACTATTAGATCTGAGCCATCTTTCCATATCTTCAAAAGAAAATCTACACTTTGGTTACACGAACTAGACCGCTAGACTCCTTAAGGTTTCCACTAACTTGAAGGCGGCTGCGGTCTACCTCTCTGATTCGTCTGAACTCATTACTATGTACTGTTTACTTTTGTCGTAACCTTTTGTAATGTATAGCTGAATACTCCTGAATAACTGTACTGCATTAAGAGCTCTAATAGCTGTAAGATATGCGCCCAGCTGCCCCAGGGCCGGGAGCGCTTTACAAATAAATAAATAAATACAAACTTTTGCTGGATACTAACTCAATCTTGAATCAATTTCAAATCAGCTTTTCGTCCTCAACAGGCGACCAAAAATGGCTTTGCTTAGCATTTGGGATGACAATCTTCAGCAAGTAGAAGAAGGGAGCATGACCTTATTGGATGCTCTATTTATTGGCAGCCTTTGTTACATGTCAACCATGATATTCTTATTAACTGATTACAACTAATGGCATGCTGTTCAGATCATACCATGAAGTGCTTCAGATCTTTTCTCTCTGAAAGAACTCAACATGTGCAAGTGGGCCAATTCTTGTCCTCAGTGCAGTCAAAGTGTGATGTGCCTCAGGGTTCCCCTCAGGGTTCCCCTCTTTCCCCCTCTGCTTTTAAACATATATGTCAAACGTGTATATGACATTTTCCCTAAATACAATTTCAACTACCATGTTTACGCAGACAACACTAAAGTCTAATTAACTGTAGCCAATCCCAAGACTAACCTGGACACTGAGCTCCTGCCTTAAAT
The DNA here is from genome assembly GCF_040938575.1 of Ambystoma mexicanum. Lineage (NCBI taxonomy): Eukaryota > Metazoa > Chordata > Amphibia > Caudata > Ambystomatidae > Ambystoma > Ambystoma mexicanum. Next base: position 1,263,190,936 of record NC_090934.1, on the reverse strand, counting down.
GAGGTTGAAAACTGGATATAAGAAAATGCTTGCCAATTAACTCCTAACAAAACGTAGGTTACTTTGCTATGTCCAAAATACAAGTTTACCAAATAAAAACATGCCCCCCTCTGCTATTATTGAACATCCCTATGTCTTTCGTAGTACAAAGACCACTGTAATTCCCTCTATCTAGGGATCCCAGACTATCAAAGTAAATGTGTGCAAAAAATTCAAAATGCAGCTATTTACTTGATTCATCGGCTCTCACGATCAGATCATATCTCCTATCAAAGGCATACTCTACATTGGCTCCCGTTTAGAGCAAGAATTAAGTTTACGTTTCTATCCCTTACTTTTAAATGCCTGCATGGCTTGCTTCCCCCCGCCCCAAACTTGGGAAAGAAAATGGTCTCTTACTTTCCTACAAGAGCCCTACGTTCAAAAGGCAAGTTGCTGCTTTTGATTTGAGTTCAAACAGAACAAAGTTTCTCAGTTTCGGCTCCTCGCCTCTGGAACAGTCTCCCTTTAAAAATGTGTGCAATTAACAAACTACTAGCTTTTCATACATCCATAAAAACGTAGCTTTTTTGCTAAGATGGCTGCAGTTTCAGTACTTTGGTGATCCATTTTTCTGGACACAGATGAGTGAGTGTTCGCGCCTTCATACGATTCAGTTTATCTGTGGCGCGTTACAAATTCAATTCAATGTCATCATTGTAAAAACATAATTTACTAAACAAACATAAAAAGAAAATACTAAATATATTACAAAACAAAGAAAGATGAGTTAAGGTTACCATAATGTATAATAAAGTTTATTATGTTACCTTAATGTTATTATTTCTGATGTTTGCAAACAAACTAACAGTTTAAAGCATTACTGCTCTACCTCTAACACAGCTAGTTCTGTAGGGCAAGGTAGGCTCAACTTTTACAACAGGATTCCACTTGATCTCAAAAGTGTAAAGAGCAACCAAAACCCTGTCACACTAGTCGAGATAAACAAATTACTTACCAACTGTAACGTTCTGTAACGATGTCCCTCCCACATATTCCTCATCTTAGATATAGCCTTACCTTCAGCTTTGCTGCTACGCTTTGCTGCTTCGGAAAATGTTTTCTCTCTCTCCACCAGAGGGCGCTCCACTCGAGGTTGCAGCGTTGATGTCCCTCGGCGGCATCCATTGAGCGCCGACGTCATACACTGTATAAATGCCTTGAGTGTGCCCGTTGGCCTCAGTTCTGTTTTTTCGTATATTGTAGCCAATGGATTGTAGTTAATGGCGTGCCTCTTTTAACCCAAGCCTTAAAGGAATTTTGAGTGTAAACCATGTAAACTGTACTGTGGGGTAGGTTGGGAGGGTCAATAGGGAATATGTGGGAGGAACATCCAATCGAAAGAAAGTTACAGTTGGTAACTAACTTGTTCTTCAAATGGATTGTGTCCTCCCACGTATTCCTCATCTTAGATAGACTCCCAAAGCAGTTTTGTATCGGAGGTGGGAGTACAGAAATATTAGTCATGTACAGAATGAAGTACTGATTTAGCAAAAATACCTCCTTGTGAAGAAGTCAATCTAGAGCATAATGTTTTATAAAAGTGTGCATGGATGACCATGGGGCTGCAGCGCAAATATCTTGCACTGGGACACCCCTTTGAAGTGCTGTTGAAGTCGCCATGCCCCTGGCTGAATGAGCCCTCAGCCCATCTGGAGGATATTTCCCAGCCAATCTAACATTCAGTTATAGCCAAAATTATCCATCTAGATAATGTTTGCTGGTCACTGCCAGTCCCAATTTGCAGCCAGTGTATCCCACAAAACGTTGGTCACACTGACGTAATCTTGCCAATGTTGAAATATAGAAGCTGAGAGCCCTTCTAGGGTGTAATCTATGTAGCCATTCCTCTTTCTTACTTGGGTGAGGAAGAGGGTAAAAATTAGGCAGTGTTATTTTTCGTGACAGGTGAAAATCTGAGCCAATTTTTGGCAAAAAAGAGGGTTTAACCCTAAGGACAACTTTATCTTTATAAAAGATGGTGTGAGGAGTCCCGCTAGAAAGTGCCTGCAACTCACTTACCCTGCGGGCTGATGTCATTGCCACAAGAAGTATTGTTTTTAAAGTAAGGAGCCTTAACGGACAAGAATGTAAAGGCTCAAATGGAATGCATGTGATGAACTTTAGTACTAAGTTTAAGTCCCACACAGGTACTCGAAAAGTGAGTGGAGGAAACACATTATTTAGACCTTTTAAGAATTGCGTTATCAAAAAGGTACCTTGAAGTAAGATTCTTCTTCTGAGGAGTGCTTGAAAATAGATAGCGCTGCTAAATAACCCTTTATCGTGCCAACCTGGAGCCCCAGATTAGCCAAGTATAACAGAAAAGACAATATTGTGAAAATATTACACTGAAACGGGTCCACATTACTATCTCTGCACCAGTTACTAAACTTGTTCCAACGATACTTGTACAGAGATGTAGTTGCTGGCCTTCTAGCCGAAAGCAAGATCTCCATGACGTCATCCGGAAGGTCCCAATCCTTGTATCTCAGCCTCTCAGAAGCCATGCGTGAAGGTTGAGTGTCTTGACCTCTGGATGGAGAACGTGACCTTCCTCTTGCGAGAGAAGATCCTCTCTTTTTGGAAGACGTATTGGAGGGCAGATGGACATGTCCAGAAGGTCCGGGTACCACGTTCTCCTGGCCCAATCCAGGGCAATTAAGATCATGGTTTTCCTGAACTTTCTCAACCTTCCGATTACTTGCGGGATCACAAGGACTGGAGGAAACGCATACAGGAGTGGAAATTCCAAGTCCACTGCAAACACGTCCCCAGGAGCTCCTTGGAGGAAATTCCCTTGAGCTGTACAGTTCGCACTTCCTGTTGACACTAGTTGCGAACAGATTCACTTGGGGGGTTCCCCAAAGGGTGAAGATCTCATGAAGGACTTCCTGAGCTAGTTCCCACGAGTGGGAGACTGCTCTGCCTGCTCAGAGCGTCCACCAATGTGTTTTGCTCTTCGGCTAGATGAACTGCTGACAGAGAGATCCCTTCTTGTATTGCCCAATCAGAGCTGCATTGCTTCTCTGCACAGTGGTAGTGACCCTACTCCTCCTCTCTTGTTGAGGTAGTACATGGCCACCGTGTTGTCTGTCATTATCAGGACATTCTTTTCCCGTACAGAGGGCAGGGACGCCTTCAGCGCTAGTCCGATTGCCCTCAACTCCAATAGGTTGATGTGTAGTTTGGACTCCGATGGAGACCAACGACCACTGATTGTCAACTCGGTGTGAGCTCCCCACCCTGTGAGTGAGGCGTCCGTCACTACTGTTATTTCTGGCCATGGTTGCCAAAAAGATTCTCCCCTGAGGATAGGTTCCCTGCAAGCCCACCATTGAAGATCCTGTGCTACTCTGGTTGGAACTTGCAAAAGATGTGACATTTCCCCTGAAAATTGGGACCATTGAAGGGATCTCATCTTCGATCTGGCTTCTAGCACCAGAAAAATGCAGGATGCCATAAGAACGAGAAACCTGTGAAAATCGAAGGCCGGCAGATACTGGGCATTCTGGAATTGTATTACCATCTGCAGAATGTGGTGAGCTCTCTCTTCGGGAGGCTTTGCCCAAACAAGTATCCTGGACTGCTGCGATAAACTGGAGTTTCTTTGATGGTATCATGTTTGACTTTTTTAAATTCAGAGAAAAGCTTAGTTTGTGAAGGAAGTGCCAGGTCTTGGACAGATGTTCCTGGGCTTGTTCTAGAGAATGTGCCCTGATCATCCAATCGTCCAGGTAGGGGTAGACGTGAATCCCCCCTCGCTGCCACCACCGCCATCAACTTGGTGAAAACTTTCGGGCGGAGGTCAACTCGGGAGGCAGAACTCAAAACTGATAGTGAGGATTGCCAATCGCGACCCTCAGGTTCTTTCTGTGCTTGAGATGGATTGGCACAAGGAAGTAAGCATCCTGAAGGTCCAATGATGCCAACCAGTCTTGGAGCTGGAGAGCCTGAAGGATCTGAGAAAGTGTGACCATCTTGAACTTGTCCTTCCTGAGTAACCTGTTCAAGCTTCTCAAGTCCAAGATGGGTCTCAATCCTCCATCCTTCTTTGGTATGAGGAAATATGGGGAATTCCAACCCTTGTTCCTCTCCGCTACAGGTACATGTTCTATTGCACCTTTCTGTAGCAGGGTTAAGACTTCCTGCAACAGGAGCGGGTCTGGATGTTTGACAGAGATGTATCCCGGCAGGTGATTCTGAGGTTTCTTTTGAAAAGGAAGACAGTAACCTTGGGATACGTTTTCCAGTGCCCAAGCATCTGAAGTAATGCCCCGCCATTCTTCCAGATGCTGCGATATCCTTCCTCCGAGTGGTTTTGCGGCAGCTGCAGCAACGGCTGAAGGGACAGTTGCCATTGCTGGGGTAGATCCAGTTCGTTTCCTCGCCCAAAGAAATTTCCTTTGTCCTCTGACTGGCCTGTCCCCTTCCTTTTCCAAATGAGGAATAGAATCGAAAGGGACGACCCCTCCAGGAAGATGAGCCTGTGTAAGGAGTTGCTGAGGTTGTCGTATAGCGGCACTGAGTGATTTTGCCGCCGCTTTGGAGGTCTGCAGCTTCTCCAAACTTTCATCCGCCTTACTGCCAAACAACCTCAAGCCGTCAAATGGCATATTAAGAAGTCTGGATTGCACATCCGGTGCAAAACCTGGCTTCCTTTGCCACGCAAATCTGCGTAGCACCATACTAGATGCCATGGACCTACTGATACCGTCAGCTGTGTCCAAACCGGATTGAAGGCATTCCCCCGAAGCCTGCTTTCCATCCCTTACTATGGACATGAACCCTTCACGTTCCTCACCTTCAGGGATGTGTTCAGCTGCTGCTGACATACAGTCCCACAGGGTACATGTAAATCTTGCAAGGGTGCAAGTTACATTTGTAGATTTTAAAAGCCATGCTCCCCGACGTAAAAATCTTTCGGGACCATGCATCAATCATTTTATCATCCCTATCTGGGGGAATTGTAGGGTATGCAGAATTTCTAGTAGAAGTAGCTGCCTGAACTACTTTCAGGTGATGGGTGTTTACTCAAGTATTCGGGATCTGAAGAACAGGGTCATATTTTTACTATTTTTTTAATTTACTGCCGGAATAGATTCAGGGTTTTCCCATGCAGTGTTAACCCCCCTTTGTAAGGCTACATGAAAAGGAAGTATGGGGTCTTGCTGAGGACCTCCTGAAAGGATGTCAGTCATGTCATATCCTCCTGATAGACAGGTGAATTTCTACTCCATCCCATGAATTCAGTTACCCTGTTCATCAATTTTCTTTATCCCGCATGAGCATGCTCAGCCGGGTCAGGCTTTTCAAATTCATATTCTGCAGATGTATCCTGACCACTTGCTGACTGCAAGCGCTCATAAGTCTTGCATCTTAAATTGAGAATCAATTAACTCCTCAGGGACTTGCTTTGTACCAAATTTCACACCAGCAGGTGAAACTCTGCTGATGAATCTCCTTCATATATGGAGGACATGGTTCTAAAGAAATCATGTCTATTTTCTGGATGAAATACCTTTTCAGGTGGCATAGACTTCGACACAGGTGTCGATTTTGAAATTGGAGTGGACGTCGACGATGGCGTCGATGTTGTAGTCATCACCTTCGAAACCGTCGAGGTAATCTTCGACACCTTCGAAGGAATTGTGGACCCCGTTAAAGGACTTGTCGAGACCGTCGAAGGAGCCTTCAACACCGTCGACTGTGCACTTGACGCAACCTTTTTAGGTTGTTGACACCTTATGCTCGACCGCCTTCGTTAGAGGCTTCAAGGACGTTTTAGACGACGACTGATGGCGAATGAGAGTCTGATGCCATTTTCTTGAGTGCCACCTCCGATTTTTTGGGAGATTCCCTGGACGACACCCTTGACGATTTTTTGTCTGATTTTCTCGTCTCAGATCTTCCTCAGTCACTTTTTTTTAATGAGTAGGGGCATGGTCTTCGCTAGACTTTGAGGGGGTCTGGACCGCATTCTCAAAAGTCTTTAGCATAGATGCTCTGAACTCTTCCCACTTTCTTTGGGAATCCTGTTTTGACGGACACGTTATGATTTCTTCAGACGTTGTCGAGTAAGAGGTAGACCGGTGTCGTCTTTTCTTTGCCTTTTTTGAGGAAGAAGAGGACTTCCTGGATCTACTCCTTGACCTAGATTTTTTGTGACGTTTAGATGAAGACTCAGCTGAGTCTTTTCTTCCTCTCAAAGAAACCTTCAAGGATTCCTCCCCCACCGACTAGTTTACCCCTCTGTTCCTTTAAGGCCTTATGGGTCATCGACTGACAGGAACAGCACTCGTCCATATGGTGTTCGGAAGAGGCAATTCCGATGGGGATCAGTCAGCGGCATCTTTCTCCCACATTTCTGGCATTTCTTGAATCCAGTCTTCGGTGTGGAAGGATTAGATGAAGACGACATTTTCTTACTAACATTTTCCCCAAGCAGCAAAGCTGAAGGTAAGGATATATCTAAAATGAGGAATAACGCACAGGCCCTCTTAGAAAGGTGCATAGTACATTTTTATTAACGGTGAATTATATTTTACAAAGCTTAAAAGATTGGCTTAGAGAATATATATATATATATATATATATATATATATATATATATACACACACACACACATACACACACAATAGCATTGCTTTCACATTTGATCGAATTTACAACATGTCACATTAAACCACGTAATTCATGGGCATGTTTTACCCATAGTGGAGCTTTACATATTTATATTAGATTGTATGTATAGAACAGTTTTTTTATTCCAATAGTATGCACACACACTTTACAAATGCTTTTTGAATGTATGTGTATTTACGCTGCAGAGTAATGCATCTTTATTGGCGCTTTCCACCCACATGGGTGATTGTATTCAATCCGCATGATCCGCATTGATTGTGCATTCGTTTGCCACTCTTAAGTTTTGTGATATATTATGCACTGTTAATAAAATTTACTATGCACCATTCTACAAGGACCTGTGTGTAATGTTGCTGCCTTACTGCCAAAAAAATAAAAAAATAAATAAAAAAAGGCAAAATCACTGCCAGCAGTAATTCTGCTAAAATCCCCATGAGTCCTATTGACTCCATAAATGGGTACCAATGCTGCAATACCACCACTTGTAATCCAGTGGTAATCGCTGTAACTTGTAAACACAATTTACACTTGGTCCGGCGGGATTACTGAGAGATTCCGCAAAAGCAATTAAAGAAAAATCATTTGGAAACGCAAATTACTTTGGACAAGAGTTGGAAATCAGATTATAAACAATTTAATTTGAGTCGTCATGAACAGCATGTTTCCCAAGATGGGAAACAAGGTGATCAAATCATAATCATAATTAAAGGTACTCAGCTCAGCAGTCTACGGAATTAATTGAAAAAAAGACACGTTTTGCGAGCAATAGAGAGTGGGATTGGTTAGCAGCCACTTTTTAGCCACTTTGGCAAACAATCAAAGTTAATCCCTAAAGAGGCAAAAGAAGAAAAGTTCTCTGAAGGTTCATGGAATACGAGAGGATTCACGCACTTGTTCAACTCCAATGGAGAGTGGGCAAGGGGCGTGGATCTTCTCGGTCTCCAAGAAACTTGGTTGGATACATGTCCCATGGCGGAGAACTTCGAAATTGCAGTCAATCCTGCTATTAGAAAAATTAGAGGACGAGCAAGTGCTGGTCTTATTACACTTGTGAGAAAAGAAGCTGGCTTTAGACTGCAGGAGTATAAGAACATATCTCCGTATATTCAAATGGTCACTACTGAAAGGAGAAATTACATCAACTCTAAGAGATCGCTATTTTACATCATAAACCTGTACTGGCACTATCATGAAGCAGGAACACTGTCTTTTGTGGACCAAGTAATTGATCTAATTGACAAAACAATGATTGCTGATAATCTTGCGTACATTATTGTATGTGCAGATTTAAATTGAAATTGTATTGAGACCAACAAGAACACCACATTAGCAAAACAACATCTGGCGCAAAGATGGTGTAATGAATTCACTCTACGGAACTTTGCTAGGTTAAATGGTGACATCATGGGAGACATACCAGCTAAAACAACCTGCCAAAGAAATAATCAATAATCTATACTCGACTATATCTATGTATTAGAAAATTTGTCTCCACATGCTATTGAGGTGCAAGTGAATCATTCACAAGATAGCGATCACAATTTATTTAAAGCATGCTTTAAGATGCTCTGGAAAAATAACTCCCCAACATGGAATTACGATATAATGCCAAATTGTAGTGGAAACAGACTCAAAATGAAAGCACAGCAGGTGGATAAACTGAAAGCTGATTACGAGAAGCATATTGAAACGCTTGGTGTAGACTATACCCCGTTGCTGGAACAATATAAGCTCTTGGCAAATGGAAATGGGACACAGAGCTATAAGCACACACATGTATATGATCTCCAAATTGTTATGCGAAAGAGAGAAATGCGCAAGGCCTTGCAACAACTTCAGAAATTTACCATACCTGAACAACTAAAAATGAAGGAACAGATCAAACAAAAGTATAAGAATTGGACAATAAATAGCGCATCGATCATTGACCGAACAGGATGCAGAAAAAATAATGAAATGATTAAAAGAGAAGAATTCAGCTGACTTCTGGAAAGTAATTAATAATGAATGTAGTGTCCACCAGGCGAGCCTAAAAAATATGGTCTCAAAAGAACAATGGATTATGCATTTCTCGAAACTGTTTTTTTTAAAAAGGCAATATTCGTAATCCGGCATTGCCAGTCCTCCCGCATTGGGCCATACAAATTGGAGCAAGATGATATTTTAATAAATATCAAAAAACTATCTAACGCCTGTGCTCCGGATCCTGACGGCATAACAAATGAGATATTGAAATCTAATCCGGAAGTTTGGGCAGAGTTCTGCAAAATCTTATTTGACAGAATAACAGCACAAGGTTCCACACCGGAGTCATGGAAGAAGGCAATTGTGGTTCCCATCTTCAAGAAAGGTAACAGATCAAACCCAATTGACTATTGTCCAATTGCCTTACTTGATGTCGTAGGAAAAATCTATGCGACACAACTCCAGCGACACAACTCCAGCATAAATTGATGGAATGGTTAACGCTGTCCAAACATCTAGTCTTCAGGCAAAGTGGGTATGTAAAGGGGGTGGGTTGTAGTCAAAATCTTCTTCTTATTAACTTGCTGAAAATGGATGCCATACGGAAAGGTACCAATGTGTATCGTGCGTTCGTGGACCTGTCTCACTCTTTCGATAGCGTAAACAGGGAAATGCTTTGGACAAAATTAAAACGCTGGAATTGTCCTGATAGTTTACTATTAGCAATCAAAGATCTACACGCGAACACTGAAATCAGCATACGTTTAGACTCAAATGGTACTCTGTCAAAACCAATCCAGATATTTTGTGGAGTCAAACAAAGGTGCCCGTTGGCAGCCATAATTTTCAATGCATTTATATCTGACATTGGAGAAATCTTCAAGAACATCCCAGGTTTTGACCCCAAAATATATGACTGCCGTAAGCTGGATTCTGTACGCGGACGATCTAGTGTTGATGTGTCTTACGCCTATTGGACTCCAACAGAAACTTCAGGCTTTGGATAAATATGTTGGTGACAATGATGTGTATATAAATTCAAGCAAATTGGTTAGTCTAATGCTACAATATTTTTCCAAAATGGCTCAAACTGTGAGAAAGTTCAAATGAAAGTTAGATGGTGAAACATTGCAACACGTTAAACACCTAAAATATTTGGGTATGTGGCTGAACTCAAACATAAATGACCAAATATGGGTGGAAAAAACTAAAGCAAAATGCCGCCAACTCAGTGTGCAAGCAGCAGTGCTTGACAAAAAATATGGCAAATTTTCTTTGATTCCAACAATTAAGTTCTACAACAAAAAAGCTGTGCCATCTGTAATTTTTGGTGCGGAAACTGCCTTAGGATGTCCGGCCGCTGTGTGGGACACTCTTGAGAACATTTTTTTGGACAAGGGTTTGAAAGTGGCCAAAGGCATACCTGCTGCAGTAGTCCGATACAAACTTGGATTGATTTCCATTAATGCAAAAGTCATTTGGAATACTCTGTCAATCTTTCGCAAAATAATTCTACCAGATGGGGCTCCACAGCTGAAAATTCTGCATGAACATGCTAACAAAATATCTGATTCTGTCCTGGCGGCATGGATAAACCAATGTCATCAAATATTAAAAGATCTAAACAGTGACAAAGATACTTTGATTAAAAATCCGGATGCCGTAAAAAAAACTGTGGAACAAGACCGGATAAGCACATCTATACATAGAGCAAAATACTTGCTTATGAAAAATTTCCATTTGGAAGGAAAAGCCTACAACACAATAAATAAATATCTTGAAAGATGTCCAAACAAGCGAAAAAGATTGCTGCTCATGAAATTCAGGCTAAACCAATTTAAGATCAAGGAAGTGATCATGAGATGGCCAAAATATGAGAAGTTGGATCCCAAATGTAGATTCTGCGATCACCACAAAGAGAATATTAAACATCTAATTCTTATGTGCACAGCTTTTTCACCTAAAAGAAATGTACTTTTTTTTAACGCTCACCTGGTATACACGGGGACGTCACTCAGCCTGTTCTGTCCTCTTACGACCTCAGACCCTTCCCTGGAGGCTATTCGACTAGAGACTAGGCCTGAAACACAGGATTGGTAGAGTTTAACTCCCTATCGTCTATGTGTGCTTGAACCCCTTCTTCCCCGGGATCCAACCCTTCCCTTTGATCCACAGCTCACCTTGTTTTCTTGGATAGTGTGCTCTCCGTCCTGCCTTCAGCGCAGGGGCATGTTGATTGATGCGGGCACGTTGCTGCCTAGCTACTTCACTGGCAAGAGTCCGACAGGTAAGTATAATGAGTCTTTTGAATAGTTCTCTAACTTCGTTCCTTTCCTTCCTTGGATGGCGGTGTGCTGCTGAGATGAGTAGCGCTGAAGGTGAGTGAGAGCGCAATGCGTGATGCACCCCTTTCGTATTTGCATTGAACAGTCTTTTTCTGTGTCTTTTAGGTGCTGCAATGTTTTTTCAGCATGGATGCCGGTTATGAAGAACAAATGTGGTGGGTAAGCGCGGTATGCAGCGCCTCTAGATGTTTCCACGCTAACCTTGAGTGTCTTTTCCCTCTTGCAGATGGATGAGAAGTTCCGGAGACAGAGTTCCCCCAGAGCGGCTGGGATTCAGGTAAGCGTTTGAAGCTCGTACAGTATTTAAAAATAAGCGAAGGTTTGCAGAATGCTTACTAATGTCTTTTTTCTGTTCTTTTCCCTTTTCCTTAGGAAGCGGCGTGCCGGGTTGGGAATACCACCACCGAACATGCCCGCAGAACAGAAGGAGCGATGACTGATGGGCAGAAGCGCCGCAAGGTAAGGCTGTTCCTAACGGTGTTCTTGTTCTTGCAGGAGCTGAGCGCAGAAGAATGATGCAGGCCTACTGGAGACCGATCCGAACATGGCGAGTGTCACGCTGCAGGTGCAGAAAACGCAAAGCATGTTTCTCAGCCTGGGTGTGGCTTAAATAGTCTCTGGGTATCCCAGGTGCCTCTGGGCTGAACCACACCCAAAAGACTAGACCGCACATGCAGTTCTGGGAACCGAAATATGTGGGGGCATCCATCTTGTCCCCATCAATGCACTACAAGTCCAAACCAAAATATTATCCTATGGGAGTGAGTGAGTCTGACTCCAAGTGGGTCTTTGGAGGGATGGAGAGGCCCTTGAGGGCCATGTAGGTGATCGTGGCCTGGCTCCAGCCTGACATCTTGGAGGGCTGGGGACATGAGGGGCAGGAATCATGACATTTTTTGGACCAATTGTTGCAAATAGACCATACCTAACAATGGAAGAATGGTGGGAGAAATGTTTTACTGAAGCCAACAAAAAACTGATGTATGCTCTGACCTTTCTCTTGGAAACCATTGACGAAGAACTTACTAACACTTTCGAAATTATTATTTGTCATCGAGATCCTGTTCTTCTGTGTGTTATGCTGGCACAAAATTGTCTATTTTTGTAATTTTACTTTGTTTTATTTCGTGGTTTTGTGTTCTTGTCTTTTTAACGGTTTTGTATAAACCAATAAAATTAAAAAATAAAAATAAAAATTACTGCCAGATTACAAGTGGTGGTATGGCAGTTTTAGTCTCCATTTACAGAGTCCACAAGACTCAATGGGGATTTTGACAGAATTACCATTTGGTGTAATTCTGCAGATTTTTGGCAGTAAGGCAGCAGAATTACCTCCAGCATTTTGCTGGACGTTTTTACTTCGCCACGCCACCAAAGTTGTAGTATGGCCGTGCAGTCAACAAGTGGCAATTGTGAAGAACCCTATGGATCACTTGCTGAACCCCTGCCTAAAGTCTCCTCCCAGATGGCCAGGGAAAGGCAGGCGTTTCCTGATCCTGGCCTTGGGGGTGGTGTACTGCAGGGGGATCGCCTAAGAGGAGACAAGAACCAGGGTGGTGAAGAGAGAGATCCGGTGGCATGAGAGACAGTGTTTGTCCTTTAAAAGGGAGAGTCTCTTAAAGTTGCCAAAGCATGCATTTGCGTATTATCATCATAATGTATCTGAACCACATAGGGGCTGTGGCTCTGGGCACAAATGCATTAAAACCTGAACAAAACTTAACACCAAAAAGACCATGTAAAATACTTCAGGATAAAAATCCTCCTCACTGGCAAAGGTATAATGGAACAGAATATACAAATATTGCCTTAAGTAAACAGTCTTCCTCTGTAACAACAAATTATTCTAAAGGTTCATCTTTTAATGATTCTAAGGAAAATAAAACACCACTTTAAATCAAGAAGTTGCTTAAAAGGGCTGATTTTGCTGTTGAGGACTACAGGTCCCATAATCCCCAAGTACCAGGACGTGGAAACTGATTAAGAGTTGTTCTGTAGCAGTAGTCAGGCAATTAAACCTAACAGCAAACATTTTCAAAAATGAAAAGTAGCACTTGCATGGGATCAGAAGTATTCCTTTTACTCGCGTATAAACAAACGCTTATGAAAGCCATTGTTAAACCATTAAACTAAGAAGAGGTGGTGTCGAAAACGTAAGTGGTTGTATGTGCCTAGTTTCATTTTCCAAGTGAAGAGTGAACTTTACTTCTTTAGTCCCACGAACAGTCAGTGTACATAAAATAAGTCAGTTATTATTATTATTATTATTATTAGTGTTTAAACATTGTATCTGCAGTTGAAGAGAGTGCAAGCATTGCCCAAGCCAAGAGTGTTCCTTTATTAAGATTGAAAGTGGCCTTTCTCAAGGCCAGAAAACAGTCTAACAATAATTTGGAGGCCAATAGAAGTTCAACCTTGCCTAGGTTACATGTGTGCAAGAATTACCCGAAGCCAAGAGTGGCACCAAGGCTTCTGAGTAATTTGACTAACAGTTGGCAAAGAGGTGAAGGCACATTTGAGGAAGGGGAAACCTTGCTGGTTAAATAAAATACTGAAGTTGTTGAGGTTGCAGACAAACAAGAGAGGCAAAGAGGTTGCTCCTTTTGAAGAGAGGTATTCAGAGGAAGAGTGTCATGCCTGTTTGTTGGTGTTGCAGTGTTTTAAAGTGAATCTTGTCAGAATCTGGCTTGAAGCACAAAGTACTGAAGCTGTGGTAGTCAATTTGGTTGTCAGTAGATGCAAGAATTCAGTGGTACAAATGAAGTGGAATGCTATGCGGCAAAGGAGAATGTCCTCATGGTAAACCTGTTTAAGTGTAGTTGAAGTAGAAGCAGCAGCACCGTGACGTCATTCTGACGAATATACCTATTGTGAATCTTGTGAATGAAGATATAACTGTTAACCAAAACTGTGTTACACCAACATTACTAGAATTTGTATTTCTACTGAACTGTGTCAAGGTTTCTTGGATAGATGGAAGCGGTGGCAAAGCATTGTGGCTGTGAAAACCATTGTTGCTATTTTGAGGAAGTGGAAGTCTTCATTTCATCAAGAAGAATAGATTTGTTGTTGGAACTTTGGTTAACAAGACTTTACCTCAACATTGAACTTTCATCAACTGAACTGAGACTTTGCTGTCCATGTGGATTTCCTTATTTCTTTTCATGAACCTAGAAGTTGAATACACCTTGAATCCTGGGGAAGGGAGCTCAACCAGGTTGCTAAAAGATTATCAAGAAACTGAATATCATTATTGATGGTGGTTTCATTGCCACATGTTTTCTTTTGTATATGTTGTTTAGTGTAAGGGTCAGACACTTTGTATTAGAGCGGTTTCCTTTAGTTTTGTTAGGCAGAGAAATCCTCATTAGAGTAGTAGTGAGGCATTTTGATATAATTTTCACTTTAATAAAATGGCATGTCTTGAACAATCATCAAACAGTTGCCCGCCTTGCACTGCTGACCCCTCACATAATGCAGTGGTAACATTACCGCATTTTTTTCCTGCACCGCCGTACTTGTAATGAGTCCCTTAGTCTTCACGGTTATTGCAATTATAACACTTTTTTACACTACTAAATTCATTCATTCAAATAGCTCCTCACTCAAACGTTATCAAATCTAGGATTCACTTATTCAAAATCATAGTTGGACCTTAATACAATAAACAGCAGGGATTGAAATTAAGATCGAATAAGGAACTAAAAAGCAGCTCCTGGGTATCCACATTAACTAGTGACCAGGTGCTACTACTGGGAAACAAGGAGCTAGTACAAAGCATTCTGCATATCTAAATTCGACTTAAGATGCAACTTAACCATTTTGTCCATTACCAATGAGCCCTTATGCTTTAAATGTACCGTAGATGTGTCCTTATGCATTTGGGACAATCTATAAATATACACTGAGTTAAATTGTCACGATTCACTCTCTTACCTCCCGTTCCTACCACTTGGGGGCATGATTTGGTGTTTATTCCCTACTGGACTTTCCTTGCGAACCTTATGCTACAGTGCTGTGATGAAGTGGGAGCACTAAATCCTTAATTTCCAAGTTACTTCCCTTCCGGATCCATTCCTGGTTCTTGGCAGCCAGCATGCTGCTTCAATCAAATGACTATGCTTCCCAAATTGCCTGGTCCACTGCTTCATCTCCACCCTTGTAGGACAAGGTTGGGTGGAGGAGAGGCAACACCTGTGGCTGCAGGTGCAGCAAGCAGCACACCTGAGGCGTGTGCTCGTTAAGCAGCTTTAAATAATAATTTTAAATGTGATACAGGTTGAAAATAAATTCAAACTTTACACACATATTACAAATTGCACATATACAATTAAATCATGAAATCAAGAAAAAAACAATAAATCAGCATATATAAAAATAGTAATGAAAATAATTAAACATTTCTCTTTGGGATTTATGTGAAATATTTCTTTTCTCATGATACTAAACAATTAGCAGCACAAATAATACATCATCATCTTAACCCAAAACCGCTCGAGTCTTAAACAAAAAAGAAATGAGAGGAATGAGTGATGCAAGGCATCTTCCTAAAACAAACGATCTAATCTTTATTGCCTTCCCCAGTACTGAGAGAATTCAAATCAAAGTGCCAGGCTTGATTCAATTTGCTGCCAGACGTTAAACAAAGCAATGAGTAAGTGCATGTTGCGGGTGTTGGTGCAATAGAGCCAAAAGGCAGTTTCACAAATGCTAAGAGGATCATGCACAAATTCACCCAAATAGTGCAAGATTGTCACCTTAAGAGTCTGGCATTGCGTTAGAAGGTGTCTGGCTGTCTCTAGACATTCTGGGGGTTTACATAAACGGCATACACGTTCTTTAATTGGGATATTCTCCCTGGGACCCACAATATACATGGTTGGCAATTTTTCCAATCTGAACAGAATAATAAAACGCCCAAGCCTTCTAGTGGGACAGAGATGGAAATAGGGTTGAGGTTTCATGAAATCATACAATCTGTATTTCACAAAATGGTAGCTCTTAAGGCTGCTCAAATGAGAGAAGTTTTCCAACCAATCCCAGAGGTCCACTTTTTTCCGAGTGCATTTAGTATTTCCTTGGTAACAATTCCCCCTCTGTGAGTCCAACCAATATCTGTAAAGAGTTTTGTCATGGCTTTCTGTAAGGGTGAGGTGGTATGTTTTTTAATCACCTCCTGGTGGATCACAGTCATTAGGGGATTAGCAAAGCCGCCAATCATCTTAAGATATAACCCTGCTCTCCTTTTTAATACCATCGCTTTCAGGGATGGCAGGCCCAATTCGAGTCTAATCAGGGCCATCGGGACACCCGGTGATAACCCCGAATACATTGCCAGAACTTGCCCTCCATCACTTGTAGCCATGCCAGATCGAATGAGAGCAAAGACTCAAGGCCGTAGATGATCATGGGGGCAAGCACTTGAATGTATAAATGGCGAGTCCCCCAGAGGGTGAAACTACCCTGCTTATTAGTGAAAGAAGAAATTAATGCGGTGACTTGCGTTGCCCTAGTAATGCGTCCCTGTCTACACAGAGGGTAATCGCCAAGGGGCTCTATTTCAACGCCTAAATAACGATATGATGGAGCATACAGTATGTATTTATTGTGAACCATCAATTTCACTCGAGTTGCTCTTTTCCTAGTAAATCTAAGCACCTGTATCTTCTCTAGATTAATTGTCAGTCCATTTATCCTGGCATAGTCCCATAGTGTAGATGCAGAATGCCTAAGTCCCCCCTATGGTATTATCAAAAACAACCAGATCATCCGCATATGCGAGTACAGCACAGGGAGCTTCACCGATTTTAGGAGGGCAGTTGTCGGCCTCTGCCAGCACTTCAGGGATATCGTACACATACAGGTTGTAAATGAGGGGTGCTGTAACACAGCCCTGCTTTACCCCCCTGTTCTGGGTCACCTTTCTCATCATATTGCCTTCATGATTTAGTCTAAGGCATACAGAAGTGTTTTGGTGTAGCAGCCTTAGGTAGTATAAGAGGCCTGACGGGCATCCCAATTTTTTGAGCTTGTTCCAAAGTCTAGCTCGAGGGATGGAATCAAAGGCAGCCTTGAAGTCTATATAAAGGGCATAGAGCGGGGGCTGCCCCTTACTAAGTGCCCGTGTTCGTAGGATATCCATGACCAAAAGATTATGCAAGGTGGAAAAATCCCGCCTGAAGCCACATTGGAATTTGCTGAGTATTTTATTCTTATCTACCCATTTCTGCATCTCACGAAGAAGTAACGATGCAAAAAGTTTGCCTGCAATATCCAACATGGATAAAAGCCTATAGTTGGAGGGGTCAGTCCGGCAACCCTTTTTAAAGACCGGAATCAGAATAGCTGTTTGCAACGTTCTAGGGATAATCCCCTGTGCTAAAATCTTATTGAACAGTAGAGAAAACAAGTCTGCCCAGAATACTGGGTGATTCTTGATCACTACATTAGCCAGCCCGTTAGGGCCGGGGGCTCTGGAAGACTTAAGGGCAATTATTTTATTCAAAATTGCCTCCACTGAAACGTCAAAAGGCGGATGTATAGGGGCCTTCTGTGCAAAACTATGAGCAGGTTCCTCTTCCGCTGAGTTAGGACGAAATAGGAATTGTACCCAAGCCTCCTCACCGATGGGGTTGACTAAGGAGCTTTTTACCTTGTCTCTGTTCTCATTCAGGAGTAACCAAATACTACGAGAATTTCTAGAGCAGATTGTCTGTATGAGCCTTTGGTTTCTATTATTCCTCTCGGCTACCTTAATGCTCTTTATAGTAGATCTATATCTGTTTTTAGCCTTTCTTACTTTCTCGCAGTACAGGGCTCCAAGAGAGTACAAAGACTTCAGGCCTCGAATTTCAGATCTTAACCCTCTCTTGGCATCCCTAATTTCCCTATCAAAGGGGAGTATAATACCCCCCGTTTTTACCATATGTCCCTTTTTAACCATAGCATGATGGGCAGAGAATCTTAATATCCAATCTTCTATGTCATTCACTGACATATGATTGAAGTCAAAGAAGCCATCAAAAGCGTCAGGTTTAAGAGCTTCCGTGGCCGCTCTTATGTTCGTCTCAAACCACACAATTCTTGAGCCTGTGGGATTGCTTTGGATGTTACCAATATTCAAAATACGGGGGGCGGGGGAGGGAAGCAAAGTGTGCAATGCAGCGACGCATGGTCGCTCCACTTATTGGGTGTCACTCTCGTATCAACCACTCTAGTCAACATCTCGGGGGGCATGAATATATAGTCTAGGGTGCTAAATGAGGGTCCGTTGGACCAAGTGTGTTTCCCAGGTCGATTTCCCAGTGTACGGCCATTTATCATCGTAAGATCCAAGGAATCAAACAATTTCAACCATCCTAACCCCTCGCTATCTCTCTTTCTGTGGGTCATTAGGCATCTTGCATTTAGGTCGGGATAGAGGGATATGAATACCTCGTCAGTCATATGACAATTAAAATCCCCCAAGACTGCCACGGCTAAATTGCCAGGTCTCGATGACCAAGATGACAACAAATCCTGTATTGCCTCTTGTAACTTGTCTCTTGCTACCGCTCCCGGGGGGGTTGTAAAGATTAATCAGAAGGAACCTCCCTGGGCCACTTTCATCATTGTAATCCACCTCAACCGCTATAAGGTTTTCCTCAGCTTTACACTGGATCTTTCTGGACATAACTGTGTTCACTACCCCGTGAGTAATCCTCCATGGGGGCGACCCTTGTTACCCCGGTTAGCCAGTGATTCATGTATGACAAAACCATCTAGCAGCAGAGGATCTAGTGACCATGTTTCTTGGCGGCATATGCAGCTATGTTGTGACAATAAGGCTACAGAACCCTCTGATCTCAAGAGGTGTGCAAAGCCACGGCAGTTCCATGTGACTAATGAAAAGCTTAAATGGTTCTGTATCAGTTGAGGCAGAGATTCCAACAATGACTTAAGTACCTGCTGTATTTCAGCCAGGACAGGGTTAACCCCTCCCCCGGACTTAAGCTCATTTACCGCCGGGACTGGTGTGTCCATGTCCTCAGTTTCAGCACAAGGATCTTTCTCCTGCGGGTCCACGTCTATGTCAATGTCTACTGCTCTCAGTTCTTCTTTATATTTTCTAATCAGTTGGGTTATAGACAAGAAAGTACAATGTACAGCAGAGACATGGGAGTTAAGGACCTTCAGAGGTTCAATGAACAAGAAGTCCGTAAATTTTAAGACACGAAGTTGAGGTATGTGGTAAAGTCTAGCTAATAGACTTTAGAGCGCGCCAGCCAAGGGTTTTTTCCACTGGGATATAAATTCGTGATAAAACAAATGCAGTTCGAATTGCTGTCCTTAGCCGTGCTCTTCTGTTCAGGAGGTGTATGCTCCTGTGGGTCTTCCGGCGCTAGAATCTCGAAGGGATATACTGGATGTATTGTCATACTGGATTCAAGATCCAGCTCGGAATCCCTAAATGAGACTTCAATTGGAGCCTCACAAATAGACTTCTCTTCGGGTACCAACCAGTCTGAGAGCGGACCTTTTATCGTTGCCGCCCGTGCTGCTGCTCTCGCAAGTCTTTTCCTGGATTTTTTAGAACATTTTTGGGGCACCGTCCTGGGCACAACTATAGGTAATGGAACACTTGTTGTGGGTATGCCATTTTTGAGTGCTTTCTTTGCCGCTCTGCGTTGTTTCCGTGAATGGAAGGCCATAGAGCTTAGTTCTGGGTCTTGATCATCTGCCTCTAAGGATGCTTCTTCGGATTGAATATTCCTATTTGGCTCAGCACACTCCACAGCAACCTCTGCCCCAATTTCCAGCTCTTCAACCTCCTCAACAATGTGAAGGGCGTTGGATAAATTAGCTTCTGTTTCATCCCGGAAAGGGTTCTTCAGGTCTATGGCCATAGAGATGGAGTTGGTGTTTGCCAGGATACGTCCTGACATTTGCAGAAGGATTTTAAGCGCGAATTGGAGGGCGGCCACAGAAGATTGAAGCTCAGCTAAATCAGTTGCACTTGCATATGTGCCGATGTTAACCTCCCCCTCATTATCTGGAGCATCCTCCATCGATGCCATTGCAAGATTCGGGGAGGCAGATAAACGACCACTGCTTCCATCCGCATTATATTGCCCCGAGGGGGTAATCCTGCTGTTTTCTTTCAGTGGCGTTATACTGCTGGATATCATCTGTGGAGGTTGTGTAGTCATCCCTCTCTGTATAGTTAAGCAAAGATCCAAGAGGGAATTATTGTCTATGTCATCGAAATTAGTGGCATTTAAAGAGATGCCACCACTTTGCCCTGTAGCTGCAGTTTCTTCAATTATGGTGGAATTTGTTTCAGGGGGAGGATTCACAGGAAAAAACTCTGTGATCGCCACTTGTGCTACAGGTTTGGCATATTGGTCTTTCTTCTTCGATTTCCCCCCCTTCCTGTCGGTCTCCTTGGGTTCCTTGATAGGTTGAGACTAGGCTTTCCGGAGATTATAAATTGAGTGGGGAGCTCTTTTCCCCCGCTGCATGTTAGCAATGTAGCTCACTTTTGACAAAGAAAATGTATTTATCCGGATAGCGAAAAGCTATCAATGCAACTGTAATGGGGGAAGTTGATGTCAGAAGGAAGAGGTTATTATTTCCTTCTGACACCTGGGGGACGAAGATATTAACCCACAGACTCTAGCACCCCCTGAGAGGCTCTTCTCGCCAGGTTGCCCAACTCCTGCACTCCAGGTGCCAAGGCTCTGCCCGCCGGGATCAAAGGCAGACGCCAACAGTCTCCGGAACGGACTTTATGGCTCCACTTCACCCCAAGATCTAATCAGGGGCAATACTTGGGCACTGGGCAGTGTATAGTACTGCGGAGACCACCTCCCACTCAGTAGACCGGACCCGGGGGTGTTCCACTCAACCACCCGGCTGAACTAAGGAGCACTTCAGCCTTCGGCCAGGGCACTCACCCCCCCCCCCCCGCTGCTCCCTGCTGACCCCTTCCTCCTAAAGGCAGAGAGGGGAGCAGGCCTCCAAACGCTCTGTCTGTGATCCTAGGAGTCAAGGAGGAAGGAGGAGGGGTCAAGGAGTCAAGCCGCAAATCACCTCCAAATACTTCCGACCGCAGTGATTCAGAACCCTGTCTTTAAAACCGCCTATATGGCCACAGCTGTGAAAATACGCGCAGCTAGGTCAAGGTCAAGGGGGGATAAATCAATCACCGCCACATCTCGTGAGGAAGAGCTCAAACACTCCCAGGGCTAACCGAGAGCATGACACGGAGCACTAAGCACAAACTCCTGCTCGCCGCAGCCGGCGACTCCTACAGTAGCAGGTACAGCACACACGGTGGGACAGCTCTCCAACTCGTGGGCTCGTGGAGACAGGGCACAGTCTTACCCTGAGTGTTGCTCCAGGGGCCGTGGCCCGCTTCTGCACCGATCGTGCTCCCCTCCCCTGCGGGCTACGGGCTACAGGCTAAACTGGACTGGGCTAAGTTAGCTAGGGCCCCGTCCAAGTAGCCAACAGCCTACAGCTCCACTTATTTATTTATTACATTTGTTATACGCCCAGACCCGGAGGTACCACGGCCTAGTTACAGACAATGGGAGAATGCAATCTTAGAAAGAACATAGAGGTTTACAGGAGTAGCAATTAAAAAATATACAGTAATATGCAGGGCAGTCAGGAATAAATAAATAATATACAAAATATACAAAGCAGTCAGGTATAAGTAGTTACTAGGAGGGGGTAGGTAGGTGCTCTGATTCAGTTAGAACTTGTTGAAGAGCCAAGTCTTCAGGAGGCTTTTGAATTTGGGGAATGAGGTTTCATTCATAATGTGGGAGGGTAGCGTGTTCCAGTGTCTGGGGGCCAGTGTTTTGAAGCTACTGCCCCCTGCTTTCTCTTTTGTATCTGGGGGTTTCGAGGAGTGCGTTTTTGTTGGACCTGAGGAGTCTGGTCTGGGGCTTCATCATGACAGTGTTGTTGAGGTATTTGGGCGCTTTGTTGGCCCTACATTTGTGGGTGATGCTCAGGGTTTTAAATAGAATTCTGGCTTGTATGGGGAGCCAGTGGTGGTCTCTTCTGGTGTTGGAGATATGTTCATATTTTTTATGCCTAGAGCTGCTCTGAGGGCTTTTTTCTGCATGAGTTGAAGTTTGGCTATATTGGCTTTGGATGTGCCAAGGAATAGGATATTGCAATAGTCTAGCTTAGACAGTATGAGTGCTCTGGCTAGAGTGACACAGTTGTTGGTTGAGAGGAATTTACGGCTGAGGGAGATTAGTTTGGAGGTGTAGGAAGTGGACGAAGCTAATATGTTTATTTGTTTGGACATGGATAGTGTTGCATCTAAGTACACGCCAAGGGTCTTGACTTGTTTGAGAACAGGGATTATGGTTCCATCAATGGTGAATGATTTGAAAGCGGGCTCAAGGGTGTTGATTTTGCTTGAGGAGCCTAGTATGAGGAGCTCGGTTTTGTCGTCGTTGAGACAGAGACTGTTGTTAGCCATCCAGTTTTGGATGAGTGAGTAGATTTGGATAACCAGGAGGGAGTCTTGTTCGTGATTGCCTGAGAGGGGAATGAGGATTTGGGTATCATCAGCAAAATTAGTATAGGTGACACCCATGGCATCCAAGGCTGCAAATAATAACTTGGTGTAGGCATTATACAAAGTAGGGGATAGGCAGGAGCCTTGCGGCACACCTGCAGGGACAGGCACTGGGTCTGCTGATTCTATGCCGATGGATACTCTGGAAGTCCTGTCAGCCAATAAAGATTTGACCCAGTTGGTAGCGTTCTGTGCTAGGTTGAAATTGTTTGCTAGAGTGTTACAGAGTTTATCGTGATCAACCAGATCGAAGGCCGCTGGGAGGTCCAAGAGCATCAGAAGGCAGAGTTTACCTGCTTCTCTGGTGGCATCCATTTGGATCTTCAGATCAAGGAGGGCTGTCTCTGTGCTATGGTTGGGACGGAATCCTGACTGGCGGTCTCCTAGTAAGTGATGTTGTTCCAAGTGGTTCTGGATTTGGCAGTAGGCTATTTTGTCGATTATTTTTAGGAGAAATGGGACCGTTGTAATGGGTCGGTAATTAGTGGGTATTGTTGGGTCCAGGGAAGGTTTTTTTTTAGAAGTGGTGTCACCCAAGCTTTTTGATACTAGTGGGGACTGTTTGTGAGAAAAGAGTTGTTGATGAATTCAGTGATGATAGGTGTGAGAGTGGGGGCGCATAGTTTCACTAGATGGGCGGGGAATTGGTCTTCCTTGCAGTTGGAAGCCTTGAGTTTCATTATGGTGTCGAATACCTCTTTGTTAGTCACTGGAGTGAATTGAAATGGGGGGCCAGTAGTGACATTTGATGTGGTCATTGATATAGTGGGTGGAGATTTGTCAGCTAGGAGTGCTTTTTTACTATCAATTTTGTTTTGTAGTAGGAGGATTTTAGATGAGAGTGCGTTTTGAATAGTGGTGCACCAGTCTTTGCTAGCGTTAGAGGGTGCTGAAGTTTGACAAGGGCTTTCGAGTTCTCCAAGGATAGTAAAGAGTTCTTTACTATCTGAGGCCGCATTCGTAATGCGGAGGTTGAAGGCATTGGCTTTTTGGGTGATTATTGCTGATTTATAGGTTTTGTTGGCTTCAGCGAAGGCTGATGCCGATTCTGGGGTGTTTTTTTTCTTATGGAGGTGTTCAAGTGATCTTTTTGTGTGTCTTAAGGTTACAAGCTCCTCATTGAACCAAAAGCAGGAGCGTTTATCAGGTCTACGGATTTTGGTGGTGATGGGAGCAAGTAGGTTGATGGTTTGGGTGAGGCCTTGTTGGTATTGGTCAGCTAGATAGGAGGGGTTGTTGGTGCCTAGAACCGTATGGGCAAAGGCAGCACTCAGTGCTGGGGTGAGTTTGTCGGAGGAGAGCTTTTTGATATTTCTAGTTTCAAATGTTTCTGGTTTTTTAGGGGTGATGTGCTCTGTACTGGCGTTGTCTATAGTGAAATTGATTACATAATGATCTGACCAATTGACTGGGAGGATGGAGTCAATGGTGACTAGAGAGTTAAGAGTGAGAAGCCAGTCTAGGGTTCTTCCTTTTGAGTGGGTGGGTTCATCTACCAGTTGGACGAAATTCATTTCATAAAATGTAGATGCTTCTGAGTCCAGGGGGACATTGTAACCTAGGTTAAAGTCTCTGAGGACTATGCATTTAGTTTTAGGCTTGATGAGGGCCGTTAGGAGTAGTAGGATGTCCAAGTCAGGGTGTGTGTTTTTATTGGGTGATCTGTACACCACTAGTAAGTTGGTAGTGGTTTTGGGGTTGGAGGTATACTTGACTAGTAGGAGTTCATAACCTTGTATCTGTTCTATTGGGCAAGCTCTGATTTCTAGGGTGGTTTTGGCTATTATGGCGACTCCGCCTCCTTGGGTATTTGTTCTGTCTGTTCTCAGGATGCTGAAACCTGGGGGAATAGCAAGGGCTAGAAGTGGTCCTGCTGCTGGGTGAAGCCAGGTTTCAGTAACCACCAGCATATCGAGGTGTTGGTCCTCAATGAGGTCATGGATATCTATAGCATGGGCACCTAGTGAGCGGGCATTAATGAGTGCAGTTTTGAGGCTGGAGGGGGGGCAGGGGGTGGTGTGTTATCTACGATGGGGGGAGGAACAGTGGCTATGTTATTGGTTTGGTGTTGGAGTGGTGTGTTGTGGAGGCTTTTGTGTTGGAAATGAATGGGCGTGGTGTTTGGTTTGGTCGGCGTATTGGGCGTGGTGGTGAGTGAAGTAGCTTGTGGGGGCATTTTGGTTCTAGACATGAGTCTATTGAATCTTTCAATACCCAGGATGGGAGTGGTTGTGTGGTTGATGCTGATAGGTATGGTGTAATTGTATATAGGCAGGTTGGGACTACGGCACGGGAGGTCCGAGGTTGCTACCTTCTTGATGGTGTTCGGTGAGATGTGGGGCTGAGGAGATGGTGTGGGGAAAGGGGGGTTTGTGGGGAGGAAAGGGGTGGGGCAGGGGATGGGGAAGTGGCGTGGGCAACCTGGTCTAACTAATCCTTCGCCAATCTTGATGAAATGTCCTCTGGTGCATAGTGTAGCATTAGGGACTATACAAAAAGGGAACATGATGATGCTGAGGAGCGCCAGCATTATATTAGTGGACTGGGAGCAATAGTCCAGCGCTGGCAGGTAGTGCTCTAACGTAATCACAGCATCAGCCTGGATGGGGTGCACGGGCAATGGGTCACCTAAGTTCGTTTTTAACAAATCAGGGCACAGAGGCATAGGTCCCTAGCAAGGTGCACAGGCAATGGGTTACCTAAATTCGATTTTAGCAAATTAGGACACAAAAGCATAGGTCGCTAGCAAGGTGCACAGGCAATGGGTCACCTAAATTCGATTTTAGCAAATCAGGGCACAAAAGCATAGGTCGCTAGCAGGGTGCACAGGCAATGGGTCACCTAAATTCGATTTTAGCAAATCAGGGCACAAAAGCATAGGTCACTAGCAGGGTGCACAGGCAATGGGTCACCTAAATTCGATTTTAGCAAATCAGGGCACAAACGCATAGGTCGCTAGCAAGGTACACAGGCAATGGGTCACCTAAATTCGATTTTAGCAAATCAGGGCACAAATAAATAGGTCACTAGCAGGGTACACAGGCAATGGGTAACCTAAATTCGATTTTAGCAAATCAGGGCACAAATGTATAGGTCACTAGCAGGGTGCACAGGCAATGGGTAACCTAAATTCGATTTTAGCAAATCAGGGCACAAACGCATAGGTCACTAGCAAGGTGCACAGGCAGTGGGTCACCTAAATTCGATTTTAGCAAATCAGGGCACAAAAGCATAATTCGATTTTAGCAAATGAGGGCACAAAAGCATAGGTCACTAGCAAGGTGCACAGGCAATGGGTCACCTAAATTCGATTTTAGTTAGCATGGTGAGGAGTGGCATTATAATACGATCTTTGCTAGGGGAGTGACTGTGTGTGGGTACACGGAGGTAAGGAGTTCCAACTGTAAGTGGTTGATCGTGCAGCAGCTTACCTGGAGCAGGAAGGGCAGAGGTGTGGGCCCAGGGTCCTACAGCTCCATACAGGCTCAAGACAGGGGAGTTTTTGTATGGAGGTCGGATTTCATTGGAATTGAAGAATGGTGCGGCGGCCAACATGTGGCCGTGTTGTTGTAGCTGGTGGATTACAGATGCTATCGGCCTCAGGCAATTTGGATGGCCTTAGCCTCATGGTGTGAAGATGCAACTATGCAGCGTGTCGCGCTTGCTCTGTGGGGGCACAGGATTTAAACAATGCCCCAGGGGGGGTTGACCACACGTGCGCTACAGAGCGCAAACAGGAGCAAACAGGGTCACCTGGCCTTAAGAGGCCTTTGGATGGCCGCCGGCTCTTCCGCCTGCCGGCGGGAGTTTGTATTTAAATACAAATACGAACAAGCGTTCGTATTTCAGCTGCTTAACTGCTTCCGCCGCCGCCATTGTCCCAGAGCAGCTCAGGCAGCCGCCGCCAGAAACACACACTCTCCGTGGGAGCGAGAAGACCAGGTTAGAGGAAAGAACCTCTAGGCGTCAGGTAGCGCGACTCAAGCCGCACCTCTCTCGTCTTGTCAAGCCCTCAGTTTGCTTCAGTCCAGCACCGGTCATTGATGCATTGTTCCTGTTTGTGACTGGTCCCTTGTTCCTGGTTCTTAGCTTTGTTCCTAGTTTCTATTTCTTGTTCTTTATCCGTGGATTTCTAATTTAATGTGCTTAATTGTGATTTCTGCTTCCTAGATTCCCTTTCTGTCTTCCTCTGTTTGCAGGCAGCATTTGTCAGTGCTTTCCTTTTTGGTGCAGCCAACTTTGCCTGTGTTCTATATTTCTTTGTCTTTCCCTTTTGCTGCTGTAAACTTTGATGCTTTAGTCTTTCGTCTTCAAAGATTTAGCTTCCTGCCTTTTTCCTTGGATGGGTGGGGCAGGTTTGCCTTTGTAATTTCGTTTTCTCTGCTCGTATTCCTTTACTTTCTCTCGGAATCCATTCCAGGATTTCCCTTGCACTTCTGCATTTATTTCCCATTGATTATTAGGTGTGGTGTGCTGTTGTAGCTAGCTCCTGTGTGAATGCCTATGTTTTCCTCACTATTCTGTAATCACTATTCCTACTTGCCCCTTGTTTTATGTATTTAGGTATCCTCCCATTGCTGTTATAGCATTTCTGGGTCCCTGTTTGATCAACAGGGTTTGTGTGCTTTGCTGACAGTCAAGTGGTATTTCTCGTCCTTGTGAGTACTGTTTTTAAGTTACCTTATTCAATACCATCAAGAGTGTTAGCTCATAGATCCTGTCATTGCTTGCGCGCCCTGTATGTGGGCTTAGCTCTGTCAGTACCTGTAACAGCAATTTTGGGTAAGGAGCTTGCCGACTTTCCTTGTAATCATAAGGAGCTTCTAAGTGCTTACCCCACATCCCTTTTTCATATATTTGTATTTTTGTCACACTATTTGCACTCCTGGGTTTTAGTATACACGTGTCTTAGTTCCTTTGTGCATGTTGTTTGACTCAAAGCTATTCACTGTGTGATCTTGTGCACATTTCCCTTGCCATATACACTGACTTTGTCCTCACCTGACATAAATTGACATAGGCGTGCCTATGCATCATAAGTTGGTCTGAGGAGCCAAAAGTAACACATGGTAGCAGTTGGCGTCATGCTAACCAGGCTCTTCTATAATACAAGCAGGCACTAAATAGTTCCCAGCTCCCTCAATTTCGAACACTAACAGTAAATGAGGGTATCACATAGTATAGCAACAACAGCAACTACATTTCCCTTATAAACCCTTATGTTATCTCCTGCTTTTTTGTCGACTGGGGCTGTTGGCCTTCAGACATTTTTGAAAAACCAAACAGAAATATGACCACTTTACTGCTTTTTAGTGTTACAATGTCATTCATACCTTATATTTTTTCTTTTCTTACAATATGCTATTCGTTCATCTTCTGTTCTACTGGCCTTAAGTTCAGCGGATTTCATTTCACTTTCCTATGGGTTGAAAAAGAAATAGAAAATATTTTATTAGTGCTTTTCTGTCCACGATTCGGACTAAAATACTTACTAAAACAAGCATGGCAACAGTACTTTTTCTAGTAAGTAATAGGCTGTCAGGATGTATGAGGATGGGATAGAAAAGCCTAACACCATAGTATAGTACCATCAAACGTGCTTCACTAAAGCATTAAAGTAAAGATCCAAGATGCATTATAGGCTGGTGAAGCGTAGAAGGACTTTGACAACGTGGATTGGTCGTTCCTTTTTGAAAGGCTGAGAGGAATGAACTTTGGTGAGAAATGGGTCAACATAATCAACATCGTTTATACAGGGTCAAAAGCTTGACAAAATTTAACAACTTTCTGTCAGCAGTGAAACTCTTTCAATGTGGGACAAAACGTGGGGCTACACGATATCCCCCATTCTCTTTAACCTATCCTCAGAAATCAAGGCCATCACACAGTGAGAGGAAATTAAGTATCAAAGCCTTCTAGCAGGCACACAAAATCACTGTGTGCAGTTCACATGCTTCTGTTCATGAAACGTCCCGAGGAGTCGCTGCCAATTATACCAGAGAGATGTAAGAGCATTGTGAAATAACTGGCTACAAAATAAAAAAGTTCCCTATTTATTAAGTGCATTTGGTTACACCTGTACCTTTTACACTATTAATAAAAAAAACACAACAGCAACTTTCCCCCCATTAAAACAATCAATAAAATAAAATAAATTTCCTGCAATAACGTGATCGATTGGGCTAGATAAAAGGCCACGTTACCGGGGTAAAGGTTCCAGCAAGAAAGCCAATGCATAAAATCTGTTACCCACACACCTCCTTAACTAAACACTATCTATAAAATTACCAAAACTTCAAGCTTTACATTTATACCTTTAGTAGTTTTCTAACCACCCGTTGCCGTACATGATAGGCTGCCGGCGTGATTACTAAAGATTCTGCACCATAAATCATACTCCAGAATTGATCCCCCCAATAAGTGGAGAAATGATTGTACGCTCGGTTATGCTCCAAGGTGAGAGCTGGGCACTGTGTCAATATGTGTCTTGGTGTCTCCACCCACCTATGGCAACGTCTGCACAATCTCTCTCCCCTACGAACCCCCACCCATGGCCCTGTGATTTCCCAAACTGAGTGTGGACAAGTCGCTGGGCAATGCAATTATGAACCTCATCAGTGCCAGTGAATGAAACTGTCAGGTGCGACCTCGGAGTACCCAGGAAAAAACTGTTGTAAAAAAGCACCAACTTCAATAGTCCAAGGCGTCCCTCCCCCACATCATGACGGTTTGTTTTTTCTTCTATGTTTGCTCAATTTAACTCTAGCCATGATGCTGGGACTCTGAAGGCCAATCGCCACAAAGTGGAGTTTTCACTGTTGACTCCAGGTCCTGTACCATATATTCTTAGAAAATCTGGAGGAATGCTGTGGCGCCCGGCCCAGCAGAGTATCACCACCTAAGGCACAGTGGTTCCATTCTGGCGGCCGGGAGGATAGCACAGCGGCAGCGTGCGCGTCTTGGAAGCAAGACGACACAAAGCAACAACAGGTTCGATCCCCGGGTCCGCGCTTAGAAACCTCCGAGTGTTTAAGCGCGTTATAAATACGCAACTAAGACAAAGGAAAAAAAAAAAATCTTAATCTGTTTCTCCTCTGTAACAGCGCCTCGATGCCTCATGGGCTGCAAGTGCGCTTAACAAATATAAATAAATTTTAGCACACAGTTTACAGGTGGCGATCTTCCAGAGTGAGAGCAGGGGCAGAACTCCCAGCTCCACTCTCATAACCTCAACACTACCTGGAAGGGCCACTCTCCGAGGGAATACCCAATATAATTGAGCCTTTAGAGACATTAATCTTTGCTTCTATAGACCGTCCCCCATGCCAGTTGATAATTCTTTTCAGTGAGAGCAACTTGTGCCAGGCCCTCTGCAATATCTGCCATCTGTGAATCTGACAGGGAAGTCTTAAGCCTCAATGTTAACCGCCAGGTATGTATATTCGTACACCTGCTCCAGCTTTGTGCCCCCTAAATTCCAACCTGAATTGTGGCTCCATAAGCCCCCCTCCCATAGACCCTTATTTTTGTCTTCACTGCATTAGGCCTTAAACCGTGTTCTAAAGAGAACGTGGGTAGAGCGTCAAGCAAGTGCTGTAGGCCTACTGGCGTACAATATTGTGTCGTCTGCATATGTTAAGCATGGCACAAAGTCCTCTCCAAGCCAAGGTGGATGTTTATTACCAGGCTTCAGTGCCAGCAGAGTTTTTAGCCCTTCGTGGTGGCAAAGGGGTCCGAGAGCTTACCCTCTTGGGACAGTCTTACTCTAACTTGTGTCTCACTGTAAAGCACCGTGATAACATATAAAAGTGATGGGTCTATGCCCATGCACGTGAGCTGTTCCCAGAGTTCAGTTCTGATCATGCAGTCGAATAGTCAATAAAGCGCAATTCCTGGATAAAATTGGGTATCAGAAATCAAGGTTAACAGCAGCCATATTGAGTGCGTAGTTGTGCATCCTCACCTGAAACCTGTATGATGTAAATTCAGTAACCCCCTACCTGTAAACCATCTGGAAAGCAGCTCCTGTAGTATGTTGGCAAATATCTTCGAGCTGCAATCCAGCATGGCCAGAAGTCTGTAGTTTACTGGCTGGGTATGTGGTCCCTTTTTGTGCACAGGGATTAGAAAAGAATGTTTCCAGGAATGAGGGGCCAGTCCCGTCCCGTTTCACAGATCTGGGAGAACATTTGGTGCAGGAAAGAGGACCACCATAATGGGTCGCTCTTCAGATTACAGAGGCCATCAGGGCTGGTGGCCCTGGAGGCCTTCGACTTAATGATGTTGGCAGTCAGATCGGCCTCCAGAATGGAAGCACTAATCTGGGAGTTGCACATCGACTTCTGTTCTGCCACATTACGTTCCTCTGCTCCCCCAAACAAAGATTCAACATGCAATCCCCATTGTGCTTCTGATTATCACAGAGACCTCCCTCGGCCCCAGCCCCCAACCCATGGCTACGGATGCGATGCCAACATTTTTTGGAGTCATGGGTCTTGATCAATTAACTTCCAGCCTGCACTGTTTTTTGAATATCTATGTCCCCTCAGCCATGATCTGTACCTCCCCTTAGCTGCCCCAAAGTACTGCATTTTCTCTCTTGCTGATAAGAGTGTAGTTGCGTTTAACCTTCCTTAGTTCTGTATTCAGCTCTTTTTTTGCAATAGAATAATCAAAGGTTTACCCAGCCTTAGTGGTTTGGTTACTCTTTAACAAGGGCCTGCAGTCTGTTGGACAGAACAGGGCCTGTAACCTCCTCAAGTCTGTTGGATTTCTCAGGATTCCCCCCTTGTCAAGCCTGCACTGACCCAATAATGTGTTAAATGCCTCAATATTCCCAACAGTCCACCGTAACCTGTTCCCTTGAGGGTTTACTGTGGAGTTGTAAAGTAAAGTGGCCTTAGGTGTTACTTTCAACACGTTACTAGACATTATTAACATCACATGATCGCTAGCTACTAAGTCCCCACAGTGCAATTTCAGACTGAGTCTGGCAATAGTGGATTTATAAAAGTAAACTCAATGTAGCTTTGATACTGGGCATTAGACCAGGTGTAAATCGATTGTTCCCACTTCATCTTCCAAAGGGGTAAACTCAAACTCCGCCAGGGCATCCTTCCATGCCCGCGACCTTTGCCTTGGGCCACCTGTCCTTCCTTCTCCATCCTTGTATTGGGGTTTTATTCTATAATCCATATTAAAATCACCAGTCAGTACACTTGCTCCCTTGGGAGAATACTTGAGCCAAGATCTGCAGGTTTGCACAACCACTTATTAATATAACGTTATCTCCCCTCCTGGGGGGTCATATAAAGTAGATTCTTGACCTAGCCACACATTATTAATACAAGCAGCCAGAACATTTCCATGTGGCTTACATACCGAGTATTCACTCAAATTATGAACGGCCTTCGCCCCTATGCCACCCTACACCACAAACCACATTTGGGGCGGCCACTGACCAGAGGCAGGTAGGGACGGCACAATATAGTGTAACCATCCAGGTCAAAGGTTGAGCTGAACCATGTCTCTTGTAAGCAAAAAGTATCTTTTTCTATCATTTCACTATCTTTTTTTGTATATCCTGCGACTCTTTTCTGCTCTGTTCAGCTATCTTTGTTGCTCATAGCCTGTGCAAACCGATACTAGTACTAGCATTTCTATCGATTTTAATTTTGTCGTATAATGGCAACAATACAGCCCTAGCAGTACGGGCCAAAGTATTACGAGGCGGAATTAGTTGAAAGAGAAAGATGCAGAAACGATGGGGCATCGGACGACAGTTGGAGGACGAATCACTGGATCATGAGCCTGAGCCTAGTCGCATGGACGTCTCCACCTGGTGTACCTGCAATCGGTGCAAGGTCATGCCAACTGAGGAGGAGAACTGCGGCTGCAAAGAAAACTCTGGATGCTTGGCCTACATATCAGAAGGGTATCAGGTAATATTATCCCCATATATATGGTCGCCGTAAATATCACCGGGAAAAAGTTGTGGCGATATTATTTGGGTGACAATATATATGGGGACAGGGGCAGCGGGGGTTGCGGGGGTATCCCCCACTCCCCATTAAGAAAAAAAGGTTTGGGGGTTGCGGGGGTGTCCCCGCATGTTCCATGTAATAATGTCCCCACAAAATTCGGTGATTTTTTTGCATGGCGATATTTTTGCGGGGACATTATTACATGGAACCATCAGAAGGAGACAGCACTGCTATGCGTTACCGAGCTGCATGACTTCAGGGCAGCCTGTCTCACAATGTCTGTGTTGCGGATTATAATGGTGCTTATGCACGAACTTCGCGCAACAGTTCGCCCTCGCAATCCAAGTAACGAGTAAGTGTACTCTAGATCTGATGCAATTTAGGAAACCTAACATTTAAGGTTTGGCTCCTATATTATCGTAACTTTTATTTATCACTGCCAAATAAATGTAGTCTGGCAACTCAATACATCTCTTGCGATTTGGGGAAATCATACTGGTCATCTTATGTGTCTTTAACGTACAACCATGAAACAATATTTCTCTGTCTCCCAAACGTTATGGATTGCATGGGTGTTCACTTTTGTAATGTGTCTACACTTTAAAACCCAAGTTGATTGAGCCATGAATTCACATTTGTACTGGCAACTATGCCATAGGATACAAAATTGCATTTTTAACTAAGGTTTGTACACTTATGTTCATTTAAATACAGTTTGTATATTTCTCTTACGCAGGTGGTACAGGCTGGTAGCCTATCGTGCGTTTACATGGTGACTTCATGGGAGGCTTGGAGACCGCGTTCGACGAGTAATACCCGCCTATGTCGATGGTGCCATTCGAGCCAAATTCCCCAGTGACAGCGGTCAGTACAGGGGATTTTCCTGCACTGTGCCGCAACCCGAATTATACAATTTGTAGTACATTTGTGCCATTAACATCAGCAACAAAATAGAAATCAACTTTTATGAATAGTTGTTTACATTTTTCATTGAATCAAGGACACGCTCACTTGTCTTGGCAGGGCTGGCAGGATGGGAATGGCCAAGGTGCCAAACACCATGTACACTTCAAAGGTATCTTCCGCACAGGGACCATTGCTCACATGGCCTAGCCAGACTCAGTGTCTCCAGGCTGGCTCTCATGAAGCAGGTTGCGCCCCTGCAATCCACATAAGTGTGTCTCTATTCAGCAGTGTTCCGGCCATTTTCTGCATCACATACACACCCACTTTACTAATTCTTTATAAACCCCTTGATAGTTATCCTGAGAACATCTGTGAGCACGGGAAGTCAACTCGAGATCGTGCTACCTGTTCTCCTGCTAATAACTACCCTGCTTGCTGAATCCAACACCATACTGACTGGAGCACAGACCCTCACAAGTGACAACAATGACACGTCCAGTATAACAATGGTGAGCCCTACCGATTTGCAGGAGATCATATTATCAAGAGTTGGATCTTCCCACATATCTAATGCAAATCAAATTTCCCCTTTTGCGAACTCGTGACAATGCACTGAAAATTAAGGTGCGAGAAACTCCATCCATTTCTTTTCCTGAGTCAACAACAACTTCTAGCGCCTATCAGGTAGTCTGTTTACTTTTCAATTACGAGAATGCATTATGCTTTGAGTTTCAAATAATATGAAATTGTTTTTGTATCTGGTTGGTTGTTTATACTATGGGCCTCATTACGACTCAGGCGGTAAGGGGTTTACGGCGGCGTTATCAGCGCCGACCCTTACCGCCTGATTCCGAGGTCCCTTAGCGCCATGGAGGTTTTAACACCTGCTTTTAGCAGGTGTTAAAATCCATGGCGCTAAGGGACCTTGATGTTAATTACGCCACCGTAATTTACGGTGGCGTAATTAACGCCTTCCCCACTCCCATTATGCCCTATGGGGCAAAAATGGGAATGGGGAAGGGTAAATAGGGATTGGGGACTTACCGCCCCGCCAACCTCGGAATGGGGCGGTAAGTCCGCCAAGCACCATGGCGTAAACATAGTTTACGCCATGGTGGTAAAGGTACGACCCAGGCGGTAACTTACCGCCTGGGTCGTAATGAGGCCCTATGTGTCATTGAAGTGTTGCTCTTTATATGTTCCATGGTCTGTATCCCATTGTTTGTTCCATTTCGTGGTTTTCATCCATACTGAAACAAGTACTGTGTTACAGGGGGATGCTGGTACCTCGACTACAATTACATCATCCTTTGGAGCTGGTCTAGACTATGAGGTATGCTTACTGACAGTTCCCAAGAATGAAAGTAAATCCTACATAGAATACTATCAGACAGTGACATTCATATAAACGTGCATTTAATCATACTTTTATCATGTCAGTCCCAACGTTACTAATTCTCCCAATGCTGAATACATTGCAAAATGTTTGAGGGCAACATTAGAATCAGTATGATTGGCACAGTGATCTTCGATCAAGTACACTTGCCATCAATCAGGTGAAAATCGAAATGTATATTTTGACTAAATGGCGTACACTGTTTACGAGGTTATGTATGTAAGCGATGTGTGTGATGAAAGATTTTAATTTAAAAAATGTTTGATTTTTTTTAATCAATGTTCTATTCAAGGAATGTGTACAAGGTCGGGAATTAGAAGAGGAGGCACATGGATCAGATGTGGTGGACCAGCTTTCTGGTGTGGTCGTTACAGAGAGGACGATGGTTTCACAGAAAATCAAGAAAACAAGGGTAAATAAACTATTTTTCCGTGTTCTCCAAGTATTTTGGGCTGGTGTTTTCTCCATAACATGTTTTTTTTTTATTTAAAGTGCTATCTACTGTATGTGTGATTCACATTGAACATGTTTTTACCACCCATCTCCTAGAGGCCCAGAAGGAAAAGAAGTATAACGACACAGACAACAAATGAAACCAAAGAGGCAGCTTGCCAAACAGATTTCACCATGGAGCAACTACTATTTGAGGCGCAGCGTGGTCCAGTCAATAGGCAGACTCGAGATGCCTATGTCCAATGGCCAGAAAATGAGTTGGATGTGACCGGCAAAGCCAGCAAAGTGTTGTTGGACCATTGCTGCAACGTGAGAGCTCTACAAATGAAGATGAAACTGAATATAATTAAGATTCATTGCAATTCCTCAAGGACCACTTGACAAAATCTACACCAGCAAAAAAAGGTCCACCCAATAAACATTATTTGACGGTTTCTCCAATTTGTGTGCAAATAACACCAGCTGAACTAACACAGACTGAAGCTTCAATGCAATTGTCTGAGGAACTTGCCAAAGATCTCGACTTCAGTTTGCCTAGTTCGGTCGAAATGTCCACCACAGTTGAGTCACAATCCACAATCATGCAGGACGATTTGTTAATAAAGGAGCATAAATACATTGTATTCGACAGTTGCCTGGTGGAGATTATACTGATGCTGAAATGTGTGCATGCAGCGAGGGGCAAAATATGCGGGGAGCCATTGGTGATTGTGACTCGTGTTGTACAAGGCAATTACCTGAAAATCCAAGTCACCTGTGCCCACCTCCATCATACATTTTCATGGTCCGCTCAACCGATGCTGGGCAAAGTGCCAGCTGGCAATCTACTGTGTTCAGGAGCTCTACTTTTCAGTAGTTCTACTTTAAGTAAGTTGTCCAATTTCTGTGAATTTGTGGGACTTCAGTTCCTTGCTAAAGCGCAGTACTACAAATATCAAAGCAAATATTTATTTCTTGCTATTAGTCAAGCCTGGAAAATTGAACAAATGTCAATCAAAAGAACATTCTTTGGGAAGCGGTTCAAGCTAGCTGGTGATGGACAGTGTGACAGACCCAGATTTTCAGCAAAGTACTGCACATACCACTTTCATGACATGGAAACTAAAAAAATGGTTAGTTCAGAGGTTGTGCAGGTGTCCGAATGTACATCCTCAGTAGCCATGGAGAAACATGGTTTCATAAAATCCGAACATCTTCAATCGAGGGAAATGCAAATAGACACCATAGCCACTGACAGACATGTTTCGATAGCCAAGGCCACGCGAGAGCAGTTTCCAAACATTCACCATCAATTTGACGTATGGCACGTTGCCAAAACAATAAAAAAATACAGCTGCTGGTAAAAAAAAAAGAAAAAGTTCTGAAAATATTTTACAGTGGTTCCAGTCTTTCAGCAACCATCTTTGGTGGAGCTCCAAAACTTGCGATGGCTCTGTGGAAATTCTGCAAGAAACATGGTGCTCATTGATGCACTACTATTCCAACGTTCATTTGTGGACAGAAAACCAACATTTTCACCAATGTGCACATGGTTTTTTATCAGAAGAACAGGAACGCAAGAAGAAGTGGTTGGCTCCATCTTCTCCTCCACAAAAAGCTCTTCAGAAGATCGTGTTTGATAAATCTCTTTCAAGAGACCTGAAGGGACTAACAGAATTCTGTCACACCAGAGATTTGGAGGTGTTCCACAATATGTGCCTAAAGTACAGGCCCAAGAAGTTACATTTTGGCATAGACGGTATGCAATATTGAACATTACTAGCGGTATTAGTCCATGACGAGAACATGGGTAGGCACCAATCGAGAACTGCACGAAACTTTGGAATGTTTCGTTACACAATGGCCTTTGCAAAAAGATGCAAACAATGGGTTGCCAAGCCGATATACCAGGAAATGGAATTCCATTTTGCAAAAGATCTCACTTTGACTGTGTTAGACATGCACACTCATGGGATCAATCAGAATTTTGTTCCAAGGACTCATACATTGCCACAAAACATTGTAAAAGTGCCCTGTCCACCAAAAGAGGATCTAGTTGAACAATTGACTCCCCGCTTTAAATGATTACCAGCGGTGTGCATCTTCCACAATGTTTGTACAATGTACATGACCACTTGAAATCTATTTAACTTGCATTTCAAAGCTAATAAAACGTCCAAATTGCCTTTTCAAATGTATCCTCTTAATCAATTTTTTGTGTGCAAGAAGGGCCTGTTGGGAGATGCCATACAGTGTAACTCTGTATTCCAGCTTCCCACTTTCGGCCCGCTCTTGTAGGTCCTTCACTGATCAGGGCACTGGAGGATCAGATGGATATCAGCATGAAAGCAACCACTGGGTCTGCAGTTGCCCAAATAGATAGAACAAATACAACTCCCACTAAGGAATGAGACCGGTCATGGTCATGAAGTCAGGGGCACAGGCATGCAGGGGTCACATGCACAGGAGACCTGTGTGGACACTGTCCTGGAACCTTTGGCGCCAGGCTCATGAACAAAAGTAAAGAAGAACATCCATTTAACACCAAAAAGCTTTTATTATGGACATAGCACTTCAGATGCATTAACCTTGAACATTCCATCCATTAAGCAGGATGCATTAACCTTGAACATTCCATCCATTAAGCAGTCCCAAGTGTATTCTTCGGTGTGGGTGCTAATGGATTGCCTTCGCACATGCTCACTCTCTAGGAGTGGCAGGATGTGGCTGGTAAACTGGCCCTAATGGGCGTGCCCACGATCTCAGCTATACAAGCTGCCCCGATCCTCAAGACAGACGCTTCGCGTTATTCTGCACTTGCAAGCAGCGTAACCATCACCGTCGCCTGAGGTCAGACATACCTTTGAAGATCCTGCTTCCTGCCAACATACTTACCAACTGGGGGAAGCTGTTCTTACCTGTACGTCTCTTCGGCAAACCAAGTATTCATCTTTACACTTTCCGGAATGCCGAAATTTTCATCTTGGCACTGCAGCACGACACGCTCCATTGTCGACAGCAGCGCCTGCAAGGAAAAACAGAAGACAAGGTTAGACATTGAAAAAACAGTCAGTTTAAGGTTGCGTTTTGCCATACTTTGCACTTTTCCTTACGCAATCACTTACCTGCTGTCGAACATTGCGTTAGTATCCATCTTCCATCCGGCCGCGTCTCGCATCTCACAGCTGCATTTCCATCTAAGGGAAGAAAACAGAAGAGAGACATTATTGCGAGCATAAATACGAGCAACATATAAAGACATTAAACAGAACGAACAGCATCACAAGAGCTCAAGAAAGACTTACCAATCATAAGGATAAGCATAGTCGCAGCTGGACTGGACTAATCTTTATCAGGGATCAGTGAAGGAACTAGATCCCATTCGACGTGCCCCTGCCAGAAGTAGCAGGACGAAGAGCTTATCTTCCATAAATCACAGGTGAGCTTTATGGGCCGGCGTATGGCGCCCTCACACACGCTCATCTCCACGCAAGAGCAGTATCACCACGTACCACCACTCGCAGCTTTTCTACTGACGGAGAGACCTGAAGGGGGTGATTGAAGTTCAGGGAGAGCTGCAACTGTTCCCCAACGCCTCCACAGAGACCAGGTGAACGTAACAGACCTATGCAAAATAACAAACTTGGCATGCAAGAACTATTGACTGTAAGCAAAACACTGCATGAATGGGTGATATTGGTGTGAAATAGGTGCATTCCGACTGATATTTTTATGGGGGCATATGTTAGGGGTTGTTGCTTTCGGGTGCCTTATCAGAAGGGCTGATCTATGATTTGTGGCCTTTGGAGTCTTATATTTTCAAACACAGTGGGGACAGGTGTTAGTGTTACCAAAATATATGACCATTATAGATTAGGTATATGGTAGGTGAATTTGAGGTGGTACGGGGTCTGGTGACCAGATGCGTTCAAAGGAAATCAGGGTCATGGGTTCAGGGGACCGCAGCTTGGCAGGGAGGTGTTGGAGATGGGATGAGTAATTCAGCAGTAATGGATGGGGTACTAA
Organism: Ambystoma mexicanum; assembly: GCF_040938575.1. NCBI lineage: Eukaryota > Metazoa > Chordata > Amphibia > Caudata > Ambystomatidae > Ambystoma > Ambystoma mexicanum. The sequence goes on along the minus strand of NC_090934.1, from coordinate 1,263,151,617 downwards.
GGTTGAAGCAGGCCTTGGTGTCACATTCTTGGATGAGCACAGTTTGTCAGCGCTCCATAATCGCTACTTGCAAAAATGATTAGCTGAATTTCCATGAGAACAGGACACGCACTGAGCTGACAGCGGTGGAGGGGGCTGGTTGTACGCGGCGCTAGGAGAGGGAGAGTGAACAATTCGCCAGAGGGGCAGAGGAAAAAGAAGGCGTTAGGAAGGACACAAATGGAGTTCAAAGTACACACATTAGCGCAGAGTTAATACACGTATATGAAACATGGGAGTTGCAAATAGGTGTTTGAGGGGTGGAGATGTCTCCCACCTTCGCTTATACATCATTTGACAGGTACGAGAATGGTGGAGGGGGGGTGGGATATACCGCCTCTCCTCCAACATTTGTTAGTGCAAGGGAAGTTCAGTGGAGATGGAAGGGCACTTGGATTTATGACTTGTCAGTGTCTCACGTTATCCGCAGATAACATTAGCCCGTGAAAACAGGGCGCACGCAGATGTGACAATGGGGAGGAAAATAAACTGTTGTCAGAAAAGAACTTAATCAATATCAATGTAGAAGAGTAAAATAGTATTCACGGTAGCAAGGCATTGATGGATGCCAGCAAACAATTTGTTTGTTTTCCGAAAATATTTCAAATTCCACGTTAGTCGGCAGGGCTAATTGCTCCCATGGGAGTGAAGGTCATTGCGTTTGATGTTGCTTGTGGCCTGTTCACACCGACGCATCATGTACAGTATGTTTTTTATTTGTGTCTTTCGGTCACCAAAAAGAAAGTTAGCATGGGCGCTCCTATGAAGGTTCAATTGTTATTCGTCCTTGGAAGAAAGGGAGTATTCGTTTTGGAATGAATGACGAGAGGTTTGTAATACCCGCAACAATGGTAACAATCAGCATTTCAAAACTGAATATTTTATGAAAACCGTTGAGCTGAGGGACACCCTGTGTTACGCCAAGCGTATGGAAATACCAAATATAATGCAAGTTTTACTGTAGACGAGTTCATAGATGAACAAGTCAAGGTGTCATTTTCTGACTGTTATTGCTGGATTACATTGTAATGGGTTGTTGGTTTGGGCAGATTGTGATGACATGCAAACAACCTGTATGTATTTGTCTTTGTCCGGGACGCATGGGCAGGCCAGCACCGAAATGCATGTAGTCCATGTCTAGGTTCCCCCACGTTGTGCCAACGCCAAGTTCGTTGCTAATATTCCATTAAAATGCCATCTGTGTCCGAGTGTCAGGATTCTAGGTTACAGTGTAAGGTTGTTACATAAGGGCATTCCTTTAAAGGGCTATTTAGGTATCCATTTGCCTGTACAAGTTTCAAACACCTTAGATGGAGAAGGTACAGGGAGGGAAGAGTTGTGGTTGGCAGAAGTACGCATGGGTTATGGTGAGAATAAAGAAACATTTCCTTAATGAAGATTACAGGAGACTCAAGTTTCCCCAAGGCAAGGTGGAGCATCTATTCAGCAGCAGTGTTTGGAGGAGACTGGCAGTGAGGTAGTTTGGAATTCCACTGAGAATTCTACACTGCCTTTCATTCAAGAGTTGAAGGAAGCAAGTCGCAGTTTCTTTTAGTGCAGCAGAAATGTGTGTTAAGTGAGAAGTAATTCAAATCTAGAGACTAATTTAATAGAAGAATTCGGAAGATGAGTGATGTGTACAGATGAAGAAAGTTTAGTGACAGAGAATTTCTTGTTAAAAGTAGTACTTTTCAGTTTAGTTTTACAATAGTCTACGTGCTGTATATTAAATTGAGAAACACTTGAGTAAAAGTTAAATCTGCAGCAGTAAAAGTCCTAAATGATCGCCTTAGCTGGGAGCAGAGCATTTGTGCCGTTTCGGGGTGGGAGCGTTTGTGCCGTTTCAGTAAGCGCGTGTGATTCAGGAGGTGTGCAGTCTCTTTGTAACGCTTGTGTGCTAATCTACTCAAATACTAACAGGGCGCGTGGTTCTTGTCAGGATGCAGCGCTCGTATTAACCTTTTAACAAATTAATAGATACTATATAGTGTAAATAGTAAATAGTTTTTTTTCCAATATTTAAATAATCATTTTCCGTTTGCGTCGCTCCATCTCATGTAGGTTAGAGTAAAGGACCTACAGGTGTGCGTGCATACAGTTGCGTCGTTTATTTTAGTTTTGTTACTTTTACTAACAGCTGACTGGGAGTGCGCGCGTTCTGTCATGTTGAATTTTTCCGCTTCGGTTTCCTTTGCTAATAGCTGATCGCGCTACAGCTCAGCGTTACAACTCAAGAATCTCCCCATCTAGCGATATTCGAAGCAATTGAACTTAAAAGCAGAAAGGAAGATGTGACTCATCTGCGAGGAGGCATTTGCTTTTGGTAGTAGCAATGATCTACGGCAGGATATGGAGATAAGTAGCAGTCAGTTAGCTGAAGTTAAAAAGACTTAACAAAAGAAAAAGGAAACATGTTAAATTTCTAGACCTGAGTACAGTGTGTTTAAACAGAGAGTGGACAGTTCCACTTCAGAACATTTAGACCATTGAACTGTGTACTCTGGGTAATCAAAGCTACAAGCTTGAAAGGTATTATTTTCTACGCTGATTAGATTCAAGCTAAGAACTCACATGACTATTGACTGGAAGAGAAACAGAGAGAAGAGCAACAGAAGTAGCTTTAAAATTCAGCAGCGGACAACAAACCCAAGAATCTGCAAGCAGACCAGAAGCTCAGTTAAAGTAAAAGGAGGCCTATTGGTACTTCACGCATAGGCTGCAGGTATCAGAGGGTTCAGGATGGGCAAGAAGATGAGGTAAGAAGGGGTTGGGAGACAAGTGAAAAGTAATTGCTGTTGTTGTAATTCATTTTAGGTCCTCACAGCATCACCTAGTGAAGCATAAGACAAGTACGAGCATATCCAGTCCAAGAAGGATTCCGGATCTGTGGGTGCAGTGAAGATCTGGGTTTGTTATTTTATCCCAATTCCCCTTTGCCTATGGGTTTGCCAGCTTGGTAGTTATTTCAGTTAAGATACGATTGGGCAGGCAGACTTGGGGTGGGGGGGGGTTTGGTGGGCCAGCATCACTCCCACAGGAATTATCTAACTGGACCTGACACTGGGAAAGCGAGTCCCTAGAATACCTGGGCATCCGTCTAACGAGGGAGATTGGTAAGTTGTATTAAGCAAACATTAAACCCCTCTGGAAACAGCTGCAAGACCTGTGCAGATGGGATGACCAGAATTTGTCCTGGTTTGCCAAAAATCGCAGCAATGAAGATGACCCTCCTCCCCCGCAGGCTCTACGTGGTCAGCTCGATACCAATATAGATCCTGCCCCCGCATTACTAAATCCCTGCCGTCAGCTATATTCACATTCATATGGCAAGGTAAGAGGCCCAGACTCCAAAAGAAACGTATGATGTGTCCTCCCCTCCTTGGTGGCCTGGGAGTACCTGATGTTGAAAGATACATCCTGGCGGAACACATATCTCCTATGTTGCAATGGGCAGGACAGTGCAAGAAACCCTGGTGGTGCCAGATAGAGCAGGACGTTACTACGATCCCTCTAAAAGCATTGCGTACTCACTCCCCATAGTCGTCAGAGAGGGGGAAAACTGCTGGACACCACTAGATTGCCCCTTTGCAACTGGGACAGCGCGCTGAGGAGAAAGAAAATTCGGCACATCTGGGCCCACACTCCATAATAGCGCATAATCCGGAATTGTGGGATGTATCAACCCACTCATCCAAGCCCTGCAACATCACTGTGCATTGCTGGCAGCAGAAACATCATAATGGCATCTGGAAAGCATGCTGCTCGCCAGAAATCACCAGAAAGTGTGCAGTGAAAACCTGAAAAAATGGCCACCATCCACTTTTAACTATCTTAGTGAGCACAGGCGATCACTGCCAAAAACCACCATTGGGCTATCCACAAAGTAGCCTGAAACCACTTGGAAATAGCAATGCTGATTGAAAAAGAAACAGAGCTGTTTGAAAATCGTTTTCTTGATTGTCAAAAATTGCTAAAATCATGGCTCACAAAGCACCTAAAAGATCCAACCTCTTTGTTGGGTGTTCCACATCATTTACTGCAAGAATCCACATCAATACAATGTCAGCAAGAATCATATGTTCTCAGAACAAAATCCTATTTTAAAGATACTTGATGGAAAGACAGCTGTCAAAATGGGTTTAAAACCGTTGCTCATCTCTACCAGAAAGCCAGCATTTAAACCCATTTTGTGTAAAGTTGAACAATTGAACTCAAACTATGCCAAAGAAGAGAATTCCATTAAAAGGCCAAATAGAGTGCCACAGAGTGATTTCATGTTGAAAAAGACTTGATTTAAAGGTATGTTGCTTATTTTAAGTTTATAAATGTTATTTTATTTTTCACAAGGAACTATGTTACAATTGATCAGAAAGTAACCTGATGCAGTTAAAACTCCAAAGGGCTTGGTTCCCCTGAGAACCCTTCACACCTTGTCATTCCCACGAGAAGGAGGATGTCGCATTGGCATGCTAATCAAGAGGGGAGGAGATTTTCTCTGCAGCCCGGAGAAAGGAACAATGGGGGCCTTGGACTGAATAGCGAATGCTAATTTGGGGTGTAACTGACCACAAACTGCTGGCAGGAAACAAGACATGCGACCCTCTGAGTCAGCCCAGCTCTGGGGGCAGACCAGACTGAGATGTGGATTTAGCATTGGAGTAAATGTATGTTTTATAAAAATGCTTATAACAAAGTCTACTGAACTGACAAAAATGTAAAACTTTGAGAATGTGAAAATGAAAAATTCACTCACAGTTTAAGACTAAGCTGAAATCTGTGCGATGTTCTGTGACCAAACCCCAGAATTTATTCATATTGTAGATACTGTGTTTATGCTAGAAACATAGGAAATTACAGTAATATGGTCAGAGAGGATATGCATGCATGTATCAAATTTGGTGCAGAATGAATATTGAGAAACCCTCCAAAAGCGCAAAGATGTTGAAACATGGGACTTGAACAGAAATGTACCTTAAGCAATCTGGCATGTGATTATATATTCTTAACAACTTGTGTATCTGGGAAATATGTTTTTTGGGAAAAATAGATTTTCTATGTAAAAGCAAAAGGGAGGGATTTCTTTTGGACCATAAACACAGCATCACTCTGACTCATTCGGACACGCTGATCCTTTCTCCAATCAGGGGATAGGAAATCCTCTAACCTATCAGATCCTTAGAGAGTTGGGCATTGTAGAATCAGCCTCCCCACCCCATTTGGAAATACATAAATAGGGACTGTGAGGGCAGGTAGGACACACACATTTTTCCACTACTCAACTGATTTATTGGCGCAGCACCCTGCAGGAAGACTCAAGACTCCAGATCTAGACAAACTCTAGAACCAAACTCTAGAACCCTGAAGCAGAGATCTAAGCCAAACTGAACTCTTTGCAGCAGCCTTCAGAATCTTTTGCAAACTGATTCTAACCCCTAAACTTCCACGGGGCATAACTAAACCATTCAACAGCCTGGCTGAGCTGTTTTGCTTCCAGCTAAGAACCCTGTGCTAGAAGCAAGATCCAGACCCAGAAAGCAGCGCTGTATCCAGAACCCGTCACATCCAGCCCAATAGGCCATGCAGACCGCAGTGCAGTGCTGAGAGCAGAACCCAGAGTGGCTGAGACCTGTCCGGTGGCGAGTGAAGCCAAACCCTTGACCAGATAGTTGACGAGGCCCACTCCATTCTAAATCCTACGAGTGAGTATTTAGTCTAAAACTGTGCATAGTCATCTCTTAGTTTAAAATAATCCTATTCCAACCATTCCACTTATCCAGAAATGCATTTTAGAATCCTGTGTCCATCCTGAATTCTTCTCATTATATTGTTTGTGATAATTGTAGCAATAATCATCTTCGCGCTGATATTTTCTGAAGAGGGACAAGTGTTTTGACGGACAGAGATCAGAGCGGAGGCGCCCTGCTCTGGTGGCTTCCTGTTGAGTGTCTTGCTTCTTCATAACTCCTTAGTCTAAGCCTATCCTTGTTGCTAAATCTTTAAAGCACTATCTGTCATATTTGAAATCTTGACTTTATTTCTGAAAATCTACCTTCACAAAAACCTCTAACTTATGAACCAAAATGTAACTGTCATTTTGAAGCTAAGATCCTAAGCTTTCCAACAAACCTAAAATGACATTCCAATATATAGTTTTTCCGTAATCGCATTTCACGCACGCAGAAAAATTGCCGCAAATTGCAATTTAGCTCCATTTCACCACTTGTCAAAATAGCTGTTTCTTGTTTCCAACTGCTGAATTTCGTTTTCAATCTGATAATCATTCATGAATCATTGATAGTGTTGACCAGAACCAATTCAAAGTAACACTCACTAATCCTGAATCTCCTTTAGTGAATTAAAATCATTTTAGCATATTTTTCACATTCATTGCAATCACTTTCAAAAGTATTTTTGCCTGTTTAAAATCATACCTGTTTTCTCTAAGCTTGCTGGCGGAACTGGAATTGAACTTAATTATTGATTGTATTCCAGAAACCTGTGTGCCCTCATTTCCACCTCTTCATATTGCATAGTGGTGGGAGTGAGTAATAACAGGGGAAAGAGTGATCATATTGTCTTTTGATTGAACCCATATCTAGTTTTATTTCTGTGTTGCATTCTTTCCCATCTTGCATTTCCTTGAATCATACAAAGTATTCTCTGCTACCTTATCCTTTCTATTCCTACTCCTAACTGATTGAAGAGATTGTTGATTTGTGATATTATCCATTACTGATTACTGTTCATATTCATAAGTGTGCTATTCAGATATTATTTTATTCATAAAAGTGTGATATATATATTGTTCAATTCTTCAAATAAACCTTTTAATTTGCAAAACAAACCTACTTCTTGGCTCAGTGAGGTCGGGGAGATTCAAAGAGAGGGGCGTTATATAAGGGTTCATCATCCAGATTTAAAGAACTGTGACATAAAAATATATAAATAAGGGCTTCCATTGGGCATCCCAGACTAGGCATTGACTTAGTTGGAGTGCAGGATTGAAGTCACTTACAGAATTCACTTCACGGCTTAAAGCGAGATTCTAGGAGGGATGGACAGATGCAGAAAGTCTGACCCTTGTGGACATGTTTCAGAGGGGGGAACGATTATCATTCAAGGAATGTAAACGGAAATTTGGCATTGGGGAGAAAGAGATGTAGATATAGATATACACAAATTAGACATTGGGTCACACACCCGGCAGTTAGAAGAGCAGGCACTAGAACACTGATAGGCCTCGAACTCACATTGCAGGGAGGACTGACCACGAAAGGGATCTCCAGAATTTACAAATTATTCGACAAGGCCCAACCGGGAGAGAAGCTCCCGTATAAGAAACTGGGAGACAGACCTGGGTGATACTATTAAAGAAGAATGGGGGCAGATTTGGACAAGGGCTCACAAATCCTCCAAAAGCACGGCGATCAAGGAATCGGCCTATAAGTTGTGTTATGGGTGGTATATGTCCCACCCATAGGTTGCACAAAATGAATCCGAACTAAAGTAATAACGAATTTAAGATCGAAAAATGGAATGATGGACTGTAACTGTAGATTCTGTAAAAAAGAGTTGGAATCTCTTAAACATCTGATTTTATATTGCTCCAAGTTACAAGACTTAAGAACAATACACTTTGGCAAGGCAATTGCAAAGAAACCCACTAAGTGGAGACGATTGATGGAATCAGATGTTTATGGGATCTGATAAAGAATTTATTCTTGTATTGACATCTTTTGGAACAATTGGAAATTTTGATTTTGGCAAAGTAAACATCACTTCTAACTGTTTTTGTGATGATAATGGAATATTTCTATTATAGCGATGACTAGCTTAATCCTGCTAAAAAAATGAGAAATTAACTGGTCTAAGGAAGAGCTAAATAAAGGACTACAGAGGAGCATGTTGAACGTGCGCCTTCTCTCTCTCACTTGTCTCATCATCGATGGAAAAGGGATAGATGCCTGGTTTGATTTTTATCTGTTTTCTTTTAGCCCACTGTCTAATGTGATCGATTAGATGATATTCAAAATGGAACTGTTGATTTTATATTTTAAAAGTTTGTAATGAACTATAAAAAAAGAATAATAAATCCAAAATACACCCCGGTCTGCTGGAGGGATTGTGGGGGAAGGGGAGACGTCTACCACATGTGGTGGACTTGCCCAAAAGCTTTATTATTTTGGAAAGAGGTTTTGGGGCATATAAGGGAAATGACAGGTGTGACTATGCCATATGACCCAAAAGTGATCCTACTGGGAATGGTGGTGGAAAACATGTATACAGCATCGGGGCATAAAGCTGCCCTTATGACGCACCTATGATTGGCTGCAAGACTAACACTGGTGCAAGGTTGGAAAAAGGTACTGGGCCCGATAATTGCCTGGTGGTGGGTGAAAATATTGGGGATTATGGCAATGGAAAAAATAAGCGCCCTAAAGTCTGTCAGATATCTGGTATTCCTAACAGTGTGGGAACCGTTCAGTGAATATGTAAAGGACAGAGAACCTAACTTCCACAAATCTAGAATGCTTCAGAATGTTCATGTATGCTAGAATCCTGAGGTTCAGCAAAACCCAAAAGCCCAGATACACTTGCAAGCTCCGGACTAAGAAGGAACTCGGGAATTATTCAGTTGGGGAGCGGGCAGGAGGGAAGTTGGGGATGTGAATCACTGAGTTAAAACAAAACCGCAGCGACTGCAGAGTCATTGCTAGAGGCGTTACAGACGACATTGAAATGTTATGTAATATGGTAGCGTATTGATAAATCCCAAATGTTGTTCTCTGTGTGATTCTGCAGAATAAATAAACTACATTAAAATGCCATCTATGTGTTCTAATTCTTCCGTCACCTTCCGTATCCCCATCTCATTGCGAGCTAAACATACTCCACAGCGCTAACCTCGCTAGCACATCGTGTACTCAAACTTTTCACAATGTTTTCTCTCTGTTTCCATTGCTTCTAGTTTGTGTTCATCATTAGTTTTCACACAGTGCATAATTAATGGTTAAACAGATACATTAGACTAAAGAACGGTTATTGAGACATTTCTGTTACGTTTTTTACACAGCTATATCCTACCATTCTGCAAATGTCATCGTTTCCAGGTACCAATTGATGGCTTCTTCAGCTGGCAGTGGCAGATGCACCTAAATGGCTGGCTTACTATCACAATGTTGTGGGACGATCGCCCCAGGCCAATATGCCCTTTTGCGGTACCAGCAACCACGAGCAACCTGACATAATTTACGGTGGTCTAGCAAGAACCTGATATAGAAGCCTTGCGATTCATGGTGCCTCCAATGCGCTTCTTCTACCGAAATGAACACTGTGTGTCTCATGATAAAGAATTGACCTTCGAAAACAAAGAAATTAAAAATTTGGTTGAATATGGAAATTGGCTGATGTGCTCAGAGCGTCTATTGTGAACTAACAGCACATTATAAATTGCAGAGTATTAGTGTTACCTTTAAAAATAGTATTTTCTATTCCGATTTGGGACGCGCTGTGAGGATTGTGTGTTGATATTCTGGGTTCTGCGTCAACTAACGTTAAGATGTAGGTGATGACTGGGCGCGTTTGGCTACGCTGCCCACTAACATGAAAATAGGTGGAGAATATCGCTAGGAATACTGATGTCAGCTTCAGGGGCGGGGGATATGATTTAGTGTTGCAGGGGCACTTGAACTTAGGGTGAGGGATAAACAGATCAGATTTGTCCAAGATGGCCGCACCCGGCTGCCTGATTTTGCATGTGGAAAAGTGTGGAAAACTATGGTAAGGTGCATAGGAAATGTTTTTACGATCGTTCAGTTTGCTTAAAACCACAGTCCCAAACGCTTGGGACAATAACATTTTTGAGCGCACTATTCCTTTAAGAGAGGCTTTCCTCATCCTCACTATCCCCATCTAGGGATTTGGAGGTAATCAACAGCTGTTCCAAGTACAGATTGTCGGAAAGGTTTGAGGGAAGCATAGTGTCAGACAGTCAGCAGGGGGCATGGAGTTCCTTTGGATGGCATGGCATAATTTTATGAGAGAAATGTTTTTATCGAGTGAAGTATTCCAATCTGAACTCTCCTCCAGCCCTTCCTCCCTGAGAGATTCCCTGGACCACTGTCTTGGTGCCAAAAAAGTCCATTATTGTTTGAGGGATGGCCACCGCCGGAATCCTCGGCCCAACACTTTCGGCTCAGTGCAGTCCTGACCATGCTGTGTTTCTCTTGAAGACATCTGATTTAATTATATTGTACAAAATCATTAGGTCTGCCTCGGGACTCTGGCTCAGAGCTTACCACTTTAACCGGCTTCCACGTGTCACTCTATAGTCCCGGGGTTCCATATCTGCCTCACCCACTTTACCAAGAGCCCTTTAGACAGGGGAGTAAACACTGATGGCGTCACCACTGCCCGCACTAGCACGGCTCTAGTTCCGCATCCAGCCGTGTCTCTACCAGCTCTGGCTCTATCCCCTGCTTGGAGTTAGAGGAAAGCACCAAGAGCCCACGAGGGGTCAAGCCGCACTGAACAGCATATGTTTCACCAGAATCAGATTAGCAGCCGCTTCAGACTCCAACAGCTGCCGCCATAGAAATGCTTTTGTATTCACTTCCCGAACAAAACATCAGATGACTTGAAGAGATGTTCACCTCCCAAATAGGGATGTGGAGCAACATGAATCTGCTGAAAAACTTTGCAGAGCCACAGCAGCCTCTGCAGTCAATGCTACCAGTGCTACAGGGTTGAGTAATTCGAGTCTTTCCACAGTCCTATCAATCAAGGGGAAGGCTCTTAAACCCCACCCAGGCCGCGGAGCAGTCGCAGAGCCAAAGCAGTCTCGGCAGTCTATGGCAGCGACTGCGAGACGTCGAGCCCTGGAGGGCGAAGGAGAAGGAAGCAGCACAAGAAGCACGAGAGCTCGTCTACCAGGCTTTGCCGATGAGAGCATGGAGGTGAGCAGACATCCAGCAATGACTTCGGCCACTGACTGTCAATTGGCCTCACAGCCCCACCGTGAACCACAAGATCTACAAGACCCACAACACATTCACAGGGGCAACGGCAGTGACATTTCAGCCAATAGTCTGCCCCACGCTCCGTCATCGACCTTAACATAACATTATCAGAATTCTCAGCGAACAATCCCTTGCTCATGACAGCTGGAACTCCCTCAAAAAAGGAAATGCAAACAGTGATTCCAGTACCACTTGCAGCCGTTGGCGCTCAGTTGGAAAAGGCTGAGGAAGCAAAGCTGTCTCAATGCATGAACATCACAGCAATCGAGGAGACAGCCCCTCCCCCATTTCAGAATGTACATGGTTCTTCCTCAACCATGGTAACAGACACACCTACCAAGGAGCAACGATTAAAAAACAAGAAAACAGGAAACCTCACCTCGCAGGACGGCGTGGGGGCTCCTTGTGGCTGCACCCACGGCACCGGCTTCCTTGGCAGCATGTTTTGGGGGCAGGTTGCGGAGTGCTTCGGTCAAGGTTCATCCCCATCCCGGGGTCGATGACCTTGCTTTGCCTCCTTGCGCGGACACGCCTCTGCCTTCACCTTCGGCGCCCACGCCACAAGGAAAACAGCCACAGTCCCGAACAGACTCCCACCCTCGGAGCGACCGGGAAGCTCAGCCTCGGCTGGAGGAGGGGTCGCGCCATAGAGTGACATCCTGGCCCCTGAACAGAGCTTTGGCAGTCCGATAGATGTTCACGCCACCAAATTACCGAGGGATCCTCTATCTCAGGAGGAAGGAGAACCATCAGGACACCAGCCAATTACAAAACCATTTGGCAATAGTCAGAAAATGACAGCCCGGAAGGTAACAGGTACAAAAGCACCATACAAAAGATCAATTAAATTGAACGCTTCTAATCCAGCAGCGTCAATGACCACGTTCAAAGAGTGTTTTGGCAGAAAAGGGCTGCAAGCAGGGGCACCTCATCAAGACATTACAGATGCAGAGCTGTTGGCGATTGTCGAAGAAACCGTGCTGCCTCTTGCAAGCCTAAACATTCCCCCCACACACCTTCCAAGCAAGGGAGCCCCCCGCTTCAAAACAAACAATCAGTAGCTCCGAATTTTACTAGCCCAAAGGACATAACTGACCAGCCACGTCAACCGTCTTCAACAGGGAGGGAGCAAAGCAAGATAAACACTCTTCCCCAAACAAAGTGCGTCATTAACCCAGAGAGATCTCAGATCTCCACTTCTCTACCACTCAGTGTAAGTGAAACAGAAGTCTTTACACTCGCGACGCCAACAAGTAACAGCGATAAAAGAGTGCATACCCCAATGGCAAATAGACGCCTAAGTGAGATCTCAAATAAACCTAATCAGGATTCACCTCAAAAGAAAATCGACCCGATGACAATACTTTCTACAGTGACAATTGCTTTAGCGCCATTTGAGAAGCTGTACGAATCGCTTAACGATTCACTGAAAGACCAAAACACGCTAATAGCCTTCATGCTCACTAAGCTTACCTACTTAGAGGGATTTGTGACTCCCAAGTCAAGAAACCCACAGTGGGATCCGTCAACCAATGGAGAAGAAACACAAAGTAGTCCAAGACCCAACACTGGGATACACAAACGAGAACCTGACCCAAAGTCATCAAGATCCCAGTACACCCAAACAGAGGCCAAACTCATCCTTACTCAAAGCCCTATACTCAAAGTAGCGAATACCGAAAGACCGCACACAAAGGGGAGCAATACCATCTCCCCAACAGAAGACCCACACCAGTTAACTATTTCCTTACCTAAGAAACCACACAATGGCCTATCGGGCGAAAATCATACTAACTTGGGCCACAAGAAAGGACAGGAGACCTAATACAACCCGTCAATGACAGCCCGAAACAGAAGTCCACCTCTGCAATCTTCACCTTTACGGCTGATCACATCTTTCCCACATTCGACATCTTCACTCAAAAGGGACTGACTCAGAAGGATCCCAAGAAGAAGATGACACCCAGTCAAAGGAACTCAATGACAGACCACAGGGTGGCGCTACCGGCCGGGAGAGGCGACAATAAATCGAAATCTAACCCTATCCCTAAGGACACTGTAATTAGTCACAACAGTGCCACATGGAAGAACTCGTCTCCATCTCAGACTACGGAAGATCTAGGAGACTTGGAGCCACTAGAAGAGCCCTCTCAAGGCTCAATTGACTTAATGAATACGAGTCTATACACAGCGGAAGACTCAGAATCAGAGATCATAGAAATTCCTCAACGAAAAAGGAAAAAACTTGAAACCTTGGAGCTCAGTCCGCCGGGCGACTGCAAGAAGAGGGTGCTCTTCACAAGCACTCTATGGTTGAACCGCGCTGGAAACATGCTGAGGAAACAAAGAATAAAAGCAGCACAGCAGGTTCAGAGTCGGCCAACTCTAAAGGCTTCAAGCGTAGACACTCTTCGACCACATGTGACCAGTCTCCAACTAAGACCCGGAACAACTCAAGACTTAAGACCAACGAGGTGCGAAGTGAAAAACAAGTAAGCGAGAACGAACCCCATCCGCGTTCAAGGGGGGGATGGAAGGATATTAGATGTCCAACTAGCAAATCAAAAATTCACTACAAGTCACAGGTTCAGAACTAAAATGAGAGCTCAAGATGACGTCCCCAGAGAGAAAGCAACCTGCTCTTCAATCAAATCAGCAAACTTAAACTGACCTCCACCCGTACGTTCAAGCTCGAAAGACTTATGGAAGAATTTGACAACTGGACCCTGAATTACAGGGCAATTGCGAACATCTTTAAGCACGTCAAACTTCTTCAATCTTCTTCACTAAACATCATCGAAATACTGGAACTGAATCCTAACGGAAGAAAGGACAGCTCTTAGCTGCACATTAACTCAATTAACGCTCAAAAACTCCTTTGGAGTGCGAAAGACAACCCAAGTAACCTTGGACTTGACCTAAGCTTGGCGATAGAGGAGATGCAAAGCTACACCCAAAAGGAAAAGTGGCTTACCTCACCTCAACGTCCGCGCTCTCCAACTCGAGGCAGAAACACAAGAAGATTCTCTGACTCACCACTTCGAGGACCAAGAAGACTCCAAGAGATCAAATGAGACTCACAGTGACAAAAGGAAAAACGAATATTACACACTGGACAGATATCGTCATAAAGAGAGAATTCTTGAGGAGCTTGACCACAAAAGACAATGGAACTCGACAGAAGACATCAGGGCTCCTAAAGGTGAAACAAGACATCTCTGAGTACAAGTCCATAACTCTAAAAGAAAATAATAGTGACTGGTTCAAGGCCCAAGTGGACGACCTAAGAAACAAGTAGCCACTACTAACAGAAATGCAAGAGCCAGGGGCGAGGAAAACCCCCTGGGGACTGGTCTCCACCTCGACATTGCTACTTGGCTCTTGGAACACAAGGGTCTTCTCTCATTTGACCACAAAATCTGACGTCCAATTATCTATCTTTGATGTACTGTGTCTACAGGAGACGTGGCTCATTGTAAAACCATCTCTGGATGGATTTGAGCTGGCCCACTCTCCTGCTCACAACGGCCCCAAGGGAAGACCACGCTCAGGCCTAACAACAGCGATAAAATCGGGCGGGAGCCTTACCTTGAGAAAAGCCACCAAAGCAACCGAATTTATATTGGCCTCAATCATTGAATGGTCCACCCAAACCGTAGGTCACAGGGGAAAGAAGCAAGAAAAAATCTTACTCTTAAACATCCATTGGAACCCTCTCTGAATATCTAACGAGAGCTTCTTGACAGAGCTGGAATTGATAATTGACTCCGCTTTAGTTGAAAAAGATATCAATCACACAATCATTGCAGGTGATCTGAACGTCGACCTACTTGCGTGTCATGCAAACCCCGGAGGCCGAGCTTCGCTCTCGACAAATCTAATGAAGTCAAGAGACTTGCACAACCTGCACCTTATAACTGACAGCAAGTATAGTTATACTCCAACGTGGGGAAGAAATGGGGAGGTGGCAGCCATAGATTACATCCACGTGTCAAAAAGCCTGTTGAAACACTCTGAATCATTTAATGTGACAAGGACAATACATAGTGACCACAACTTACTGTCCTACGAGTGGCACACAAATAAAATGGAAAAATGGGCAATGAACATTAATTGGGATGTTAATAACTATGGCACCCGCCTTGGACTCTCTGACAACGCAATAATTGCATTGATGAAGAACTACGTGGCATCCACGATTTTGGATACAACAAGCACAAGGAACACGACCAACTACTTGGCAGTCGTTGCAGTCTTCAAAACAACCATGAGAAAACCTTCTACTCACTCAACTTCAACCGCTCATGTCTATAACAGGCAACTGGTGGAGAGAAGGAAACAAATCAGAAGACTGAAACGAGAAGCAAACAAATCACGCTCCAAAGCAAAAGCAGAGGTAGCACCAAAAGCAGCTAAACAGTACCAATCTTGGCTGAGAGCCACCAAAAATCAAAGAAACCAAGACGATGCAGAAACAATGCTTCGGATAATCTGCAGTAAGAAGACAAGGGACTTCTGGTCGCTAGTTAACGCCAATGCCAAGGGTGATAATCAGCTACTTACCAATGCAGTGGGAGAATCCAGGTGGATCAAACATTTTGAGGAACTATACAGAGCCCCTAAGAAATCCACATCCCCCACCTCACTAACAACCAAAGCCATGTGGCAGATTCCCACAGATCAAGAAACCATCACTGACAAAATCAAGAAACTTAATGGCTTTCGCGCGGCATGGCCGGACGGCATTACCAACTTTGATTTAAAACATAGTGCTGAAAGCTGGGCAAAGTTCATTGGGGAAGTATTCAAAAACTGCATAACATCAGCAGCCATTCCACCCTCCTGGAAAAAGGCCATAGTCGTACCAATTTTTAAAAAAGGCACAAGAGACAACCCAAGTCCTTACTGACCAATAGCCTTACTAGACTCTATTGGGAAGCTCTTTGCATCACTCATTTTGGAAAATTTCCAAGGCTGGACTGTCACCGCCAAAGTGATCGACCCGTTGCAAGCAGGTTTTGTAAAAAATCTAGGGACGACAGCTAACCTTTTGGCTTTGAGTGTCTTGAAGGCTAAAGTACACGAGGGTCACCCGAAAATCTACATGGCGTTCATTGACTTGACTCAGGCCTTTGACTGAGTGTACAGGGCACTCTTATGGGAAAAACTGGATCAACAACACTGCCCGCCAGCAATCCTGAACCCAATCAAGGAATTGTATAAAGGCACATTGATGTGCGTACGTCTCAACCAACAAGGCCTACTGTCATCTAGGATTGAAACCGATCGAGGAGTCAAGCAAGGATGTCCACTTGCTCCGGCACTATATAATGCATATATAGTCCGCACCTTTCCACCGAGGCTAGGAGAAGAGAAAATATCGAGACTGCTCTACGCAGATGATATAATCTTGATGGACCAAACGCCGATAGGACTACAAAGGCAACTCACCAACCTTGACTCCTATCTGCAAGCCAACCACCTGCAGATGAACCGTGAAAAAAACAAAATTATGACTTTGGGAAAATGCACAAGAAAAAGGGAGAACTTCTCCTGGATAATACAAGAAGAGACCTTGGAACTTGTGAATGAATTTAGATACTTAAGAGTCACACTGAACAGAAAAAATGGCAAAGAAGATCCGATGTTTGAAACCCTATTGAAAAAAGGCATGAATGACATTATGGATGAGGAGGGTAGCCATTGGGTAGTAGGGCCGATTGATGCTGTATACCCTCGTAGACAACATAGGAACGCAGAAGAATTGGAGATCTTAATGGCGGCAAACCCAAGGGCTGATTCTTGGGGGATGCCCCAGCCGAAACCAAACTTTGAAAACAGCCATGGGGGAAGAGTAAGATCCATTACATTCTTGTGAATATTGAGATATGGGTTTGAGTGAAGACCTTCCAAGTTCATAAAAGGATTGAGAATGAACATCACCCCCTTTTAAAGAAGTGAGTCAGCATTTGTGGGGAATCACGGCAAGCAGACTAAATGATATTAAGGAACATGCAATCTAGGTGGAAGTACATGGGCATGCCAGGCGCAATGTTAGGTGGGGGCAAGCTTGAAAAAGGGAGAATCTTGCCTCTGGCATACCAGGATGTCGGCCTCACCCCGGACGAAGTAGCCACAGCAGATCTCGATGATGCAACTGTACTAGTATCCTTGCATGAGAGCATAATGGTAAAGTTGGGGTCCGGTTCTCGAAAGTCCTCGAATGTAATACATAAATTAACCGAGACTTCTACTCCATGGTATGCCAAGGAGTGTTGTCAGGCGAAGAGCCGATTGATTGGTGAGGTGCGGTCTCTATCACTGCCTAAGAGTCAAGGGCTAAAGACGGCCAGAGCCGAATATCGAAGGCTACTGAGGGACAAAAAGAGGGCATGGCACAAAGACATTTAGATACCCTACTTAACGCAATTAGCAGAGGAGACTTAAAGGGCTTCTGAGGCTTAATGGGGACAGGGCAGATAGCTGGATCAATACATTGCATGGTTGTATCACAGAGCCAACCTCTGTGGATTAATACAGCAGTCTCTTTGGTAATGGTAGCGTTGTGACTCCCTCCGATACCAGGCATAAGGCCTGGAGACAGGGACTGTACCCCATTGGCACTGACCTGAGGTCGGAAGAGAACTGATGAGCCAAAAGCTGGAAAAGGCTCCCGGCCCTGACAGAGTCACAGTAGACTTCTATGTGAATGAGCCGGCTGTCTGGGTCCCGTATTTAACTAAACTTTAGAACACTGTTCTGAGCCAAAATGTGGTACCTATGTCTTAGACCAGAGCTGAACTGGTCCCGATCCACAAGAAAGGCTCAAGAGAACAGCCCTCAAATTATCGACCAATCTTGTTGCTAGACGCGGGAAGGAAAACCTTTGCAAGGGCCCTATCGCTCCATCTGGAGGCCTGAACGACAAGCAACCTGATATCAACCACCAGCAAGCAGGGTTTTGTAAGGGCCTTAGCCCAACCGATCAAAGCCTACGGCTGTGGCTGATCATCGACAAATGTGCAGTTCTCAGGAAGGTCAAAGTGTACGCTGTATATGTGGACCTGAGAACTGCATTTGACACCATAAGGAGTAAGTGGCTGTGGCAGGGGATATTGGGGTTGGGCATTCTGCCAGCCCTATTGAGCGCTATCCAGAGCTAATACACGCTTAACACAGCTGTGGTTTGGTGGGGAATTGATGGTAGGACCTCTAGTAGCATCAACATTGAAAAGGGAGTCCGCCAACAGTGTGTTCTGGCTCAGAAACTATTCTACATCATTATTAATGGTGTTATTGAGGAGCAGTTGGCCGCCAAAACCGACACCAATGCTAGCTCGCGACAGGATGCATGTCCTGCTGTTTGCGGACGATGCAGTACTGTTATCTTTGACACCTGCTGGCGTCCGCAAGCAGCTAGACGTATTCAGTGCCTTCTGCAAGAAAAATTGTCTATCACTTAATGTTACAAAGACAAAATCTATGGTTTTTAAAACTAACACCAGGGGGAAGTGTGAGGCTCTTAGGCTGGCCCTGGATGAGGGGGATATAGAGCAGGTATCGCACTAAGACTATCTGGGGGTTAGAGTCATGGTGTCATGTTGTTGGTCTATGCAGATGGAAAAGGCCAGGATTACCCTTGGCAGGTACAGCAGAGCCTTGGCACGGTTCACTGCCGAATATGGCAATGGGGCAGTGCATGTCTCGCTGGAAGCCTATAAAGCTCAGGCAAGACAGGCTTCTATTTATGGGGAGAGCTATTGGTTTGATGAACACCAATTCAATTGCGGTAGTCAAAAATAAATATATTAAAAAAATATGTTGGTCTTACCTACAAGCATGCCGACTGTCCCAGTGTATTAGAGACTGGCATGCAGGGGATAGAGCCCATTTGTCAGCTTTGCCCAGTGTTGTTTTGGGTCCGGCTGTGGTCAAACAAAAATCTTGCTACATATAGAGATGCACTAGGGGATGTACTAGCACAGCAAGGGTGGCAGGTCGCTGAAGTGGGCTGTACAGGTTAAGAACTGCTTGAGGGACCTGGGTCTTGGGGATTAATGGAGCAACCAGAGTGGAATTTCTCCACAATCGAAGGGTATCTTGAAAGGTGCTGCTCTTGTTAAGGCCGGACATGATATTTCTGTGAAAACCCTTGGCTCAGATTATTTGGCAGGATATGTTAACATCAAAACCCAAGTAGGCTACGAGGATTACCTCGACTAAGTAAACCCTAAATTTGAAAGGTTAATGTATATAAAATTCCAGTTCAGCATATTGCCGATGCCATCCCCGAAACATAAATGGCACAGTGATGCCTCTCCTGTGGGCCCACTGTTCAATAGGGCGATTGAGGACCTGAAACATTTCTTCCTGTTATGCCTGGTTACACTGCCCCTAAGGAGGCACTTTAAGTCACTTTTTCCTATTCGTGGCTGTAGGACCATAGAGGAGGCCATGATGATTTGTTTGAACACAAGACACCCCTGCAGTGTTTGACAATTGTAAATACTTCAAATGGGCATGGTGAATGTTTGATATTTGTATAGTTGTACAAATCTGCAATTTTATGTATCATGATGCAAATTGTATGTGCTGTTTGATTTGATTTTATTGATGTATGCGTTTCTAACATTTTTTGTCATCTTTCTTCCAATTCACTCCACCTAGTCTATTCAGGGATGTAAGAAGAAAGCCTAAAAACTGAATTCCGGCTCACCACTTCCATTCATTACCCACTTTGCACCATTGCTTCCTCTACAGCTGCCTTTTATTTCAACTCACCTAAAAATCCATCGATAACATGTAAGGGCTATCACGGATGGCACAGAAAACACTCAAAGCCTCAGCAACATTTCCAGGAGCTTTCATTAAGATCTTTGTGGGGATTATGACTGTCCCTCTCTTTCATCTTACTACGACCCTCGTCCCCAAACTCGGGCGTCTGTTATCCTAGTTAGTGCTACCAAATGTTGACCCCCTACTGTCTAATCCGATTTCTACTAATGATCATTGCCTGAATGCAGGCTAGCTAACTACCTTAGGGACTTTCTAGCTTGCCCCACTCCAAACCAAGGCTAGTGTTCCAATGGGAAATGGGGTTAGTGCCTTGCACTCACTCTGTTGGATTCCGGCTATTTCTCTCAAGCCCACGTTCATAGCATCCTTTCTACTCTTACTACTTCCTCTCTCCCGCCAATCTTCTGACCCTCAGATGTTTCACTCCTCCTTTCACTTACCTCCACCCTTTGATGTTAACTTTCCTCCCATTTCTACTCTTCCTACTCCCTCAACGACTTTTGGTCGCCCACCTTCAGTGAAACCCACATTTCCTGTTTCTGTCCCCTGTTTAAGTATCCCCCATGCTGATTGGCCATCAGTCCCTATCTGTCCCTGTCTTCCCCATAGGTACAAGGCCACTGCGAGATATAGAGTAGGTACACAAGGAAGGATTGCTGGAGACTAGAGCCGGGAACCCAAGAAAGGGAAGTGGCAAGGAGAAGCATCCCAAGCCGCAACACCACCTCAGGTGGCCAACCTCCAGATGTAAGATGCTGTTACATTGCCTAATCCTTACAATGAGATGGCTAAACGCGCAATTGTATGCAGGAACACAGACCCAGCTAAGGGGGGGGGGGACGGAGGGTCTCCTAAAGACAGGGATGGGAGATGAATAAACAGATGGAAGAGAAAAGAGGGAAGACTGGAGAGTGAACGATGTAGATGGGAAAATATGCAAGGAAAGGATCCCCAAATTGAGGAGTATAACCCCCTGAGACCTGTTCTACCCCACAGACATTATTTGGAGTACCAGAGACATGCGTTTGGAACCTAGAGATTTCTTTGGATCTTAGACATTCGTTTAAGCTCCAGAACATTTTCATTAAAGCCTGATGCCTTTATTTCTTAAACCAGAAATTTTCCCACTGAACCGGGGAGAAACCATATTGTAATTAGGCAACCACTACACTCCAAAATCATTCAACCATCCTGACTAAGAAAATGAAACCACTTGAAATGTAACTGACATGCGTTTGTTAGTTTATCAAAAACCTTGGAACTATTACACAGAATTGTATGATTACATTTGCAAAAGATTTTGTCAGCTTTGCAGCAGATACCTCGCACTGCTATTGTCCAACCTATCAAGGAGGAGGTTTGGCGCGATTATGTATCAGGTACATTACACTGAAAGAGGAGAATAATTTTAACCCTTGTTTCATTGGCCCACTTGAAATAATGAAGGTTGTGTGAACCCAGCATATATGAGCTTAATATTACCCAAATTCATCCAACGTTTCATTTGAGTTTTCTTAAGCCCTGCAGGGAGGGAACCAAACCACAGGGACCAATCTTTCCCCACTCCATCGCTGAGTACAGAAAAGAAAACTGAAAATTATTAGCTGAAAGCAGTTTCAGACACAATGATAATTAGAGACAGTAGATTGGAAGAGCTTCAGCTCAGAAAAGAGATCACTGGAGTCAGCTAGTGATGTGCATTTTGTTCGCTTAATTTACCAGGTTACTCACCATAGTGACCACCTTACTCCTAGTCCATAGTCCCCTTTCCTCCATACTTGTGGGACGGGACCGGAGCACTTTGTAAAAAGCATCCACATTTTTTCCAAAAATGTGTCCCTCCTCTCTTTCCTGCGCAGGGCCCGGCACGCGGCCGTAACCCCGCCTTGGCTCCGCCCCACGCATCGCCCATCAGTCCTTTTTCTATCGCCGGGTCAAAGACCCATTAGCAATAACAGAGGAACCTTATTAGAGGGGACGGCGGGCGGGCGTATGGAGGAAAGGGGACTATGGACTAGGAGTAAGGTGGTCACTACGGTGAGTAACCTGGTAATACTCCTACGTCCTGTCCCCTTTCCTCCATACTTGTGGGAGATTCCCAAGCACTCCTTACAGGAACTACGGGTGGATGGAAATACCCCTTACTGAAACAGGTTCTTCAGCACAGCCTGACCAAACTGAGCGTCAGCTCTTGAGCTCATGTCGAGACAGTAATGCTTACAGAAACCAGATGGGGAGGCCCAAGTAGCTGCCCTAGCGATAGACTAGCAGGGGACATATTTCTGAAAAGCAACCGCAGCTGCCTTGCCCCGCACCAGGTGTGCATGGATACCCTTAGGAGGTTTCAGCCCTTGGACGGTGAAAGACTCTGTGATGCAGGCGGCGATCCACCTAGAAATAGTTGCCTTAGACGCCGGCTTGCCCTGAGGGTTACCGAAGGTCACAAAAAGTTAAGAACTCCTAAGCTCAGAAGTCCTGTCCAGGTAGAACTTAAGAGCTCTTCGGACATCAAAACAGTGTAGAACCCTTTCAGCCTCTGAGGCAGGGTTCGGAAAAAAGACCAGAAGGGAGATCGACTGATTCAGATGGAATTCTGTCACTACCTTCGGTAAAAAAGCCGGGTTTGTCCGAAGGACTACTTTGTCCCTGTGAAAGACCAATAAAGGATGCTCCACCGACAATGCCTGGAGCTCACTCACTCTCCTCGCTGACGTAACGGCGACCAGAAAGGACACTTTCCAAGACAAGTACTTGAGGTCTACCGTAGCCATTGGTTCAAAGGGTTTATGGCACAGCGCCGTCAGGACTACATTTAGATCCCATGACGGGTGCGGATTACGAACCGGAGGGTAGAGGCGTGTCAAGCCAGCAAAATGCCTCTTCACCACTGGGTTAGTTAGAGAATAAGAACAAAGGTCTGTAGAAAGGTAAGCGGAAACCGCTGAGAGATAAATCATGCATGACAGAACATGAACCCCTGACACTGCTAGGGAGGACACGAAGGACAGCACTGTGTCAAATCGTGGCCACCCTCGGATCCAACTTCTTCTCCAAACACCAATGACAGAACCTGAGCCATTTACTCCTGTATTGAGATCTGGTCGAGGGTTTCCTGGCTGCCTGGATAATGTGCATGTTATCCGCAGACAAACTCAGATGCTCTAAAGACTTGAACTCAGGCACCATGCCGCCAAGCTGAGCGATTGTGGGGAGGGGTGCCACATCTGTTCCCCCTGGTGAAGAAGATCGAGAGTTAATGGTAACCTGGTCGGCGGAGACACCGACAGGTGTTGAAGTTCTGAGAACCAAAACCTGACCGGCCACCACAGGGCTATCAGTAGCAGGGAACAGTTCACAGAGTTATTCAACTTCCAAATTGCACGGTGAACTAGAGGCAGAGGCGGGAAGGTGTAAGCTCTCATGTTGTGCCATGGAATCTCTAGAGCATCCCCCAGAGAGAAGGCTCACAGTCCCCCTCTGGAGGCATACTGAGGAAGTTTCTTGTTCACCGCCGTGGCGAAGAGGTCCACCTCCGGTGTGCCCCAACACGAGAAAACCCATGATAGGACCTCCGCCTTCAACTCCCACTCGTAGCTGACCACTGTCTGCCAGCTGAGGGCATCGCTGTGACATTCAGCTGGCCCGGGATGTGCACTGCAAGCAGCCAGACACCATGAAGCACGGCCCACTCCCAAATCTGGATGGACAGGTCCACGAGGGGGGGGAGGGGAGACTTTGTTCCCCGTTGCTTGTTTATGTAATACATTGAAACCACATTGTCCGTTCTTATGCGGACCACCTTGTTGACAATGAGTGGTCTGAACGCCCTGAACGCCAGAAAGATCGCCAGAAGCTTGAAATGATTTATGTGCAGGAGCTTGTCCTGAGACGACCAGAGGTCGGAGACCTGAAGAAGATCTAACGTCGCACCCCACCCCTGAAGGGAGGAGTCCGTCGTGATCGTCACCATGGGGGCTGGGTCCTGAAACCCCGCGCCCACCGACAGGTTGCTGAGAGATGACCACCAGTCCAGATCCACTCTCATGGAATCCGGATTCATCATCCGCATGGAATCCGGATCCACTGCCTGACGCCATGAATTACGAAGAGCCATCTGGATCTGTCTCTTTTTGAGACGAGGAAGAGCCAGTACACACGAGGCCATGAGGCCCAGAAGCCTCTGGAACCACCAGGCCGACATGCTCTCCGACTGCGCAAACATCTAACATGTGGCCAACAGATCCGCCATTCTGTCCCCGGTCAGATGCACCCTGCAGTCGATCGTGTTCCAACAAAAACCCAGGAAGATCAGGTCCTGCGAGACCGTCATGGAGGATTTCCGCCAGTTCACCGACAGCCTAAGATGGAACAGGAGCGGAAGGAGAGACTGGAGGTTACCCGCTGCTGCCAACGGGCAAGGGCTGTGTAAGAGCCAGTCGTCCAAATAAGGAAACACATGGATACCCTGGAGACAAAGATAGGCCGCAATCACCGACATCATCTTCGTGAAGACACCCAGCGACGAACTGAGGCCAAAAGGAAGCACCCAAAACTGGAAGTGCTCCTCTCCCAAAGAGAAGCAGAGGTATCTCCTGTGTGGATTCCAAATGAGGATGTGCATGTACGCATCCTGAAGATCCACCACGCTGAGCCAATCGCCCATCTGCAAAGAGGAGCGTATCTGGCCGGGCGTGATGATCTTCGAATTTCTCTTGGGGTAGGAAAAGATTGAACTGGGAAAGGTCTAGGATAGTGCGCAGGCCAGCCTGGTTGGGTTTGGGCACAGTAAACAGCCGGGAGTAGGAGCCCTCCCCTCACTCCCCAAGGGGAACGGGTTCTACAGCTCTGAGGTCCAGAAGTTTGGGAACCTCGGCCTTGAGAGAGGGTGAGCCAGACAGCTGAAAAGGAGGGTTGAGGGGTGGGGTAGAGGGTAAAGGTAAGTGGAAGCCCGCTCGAGGGACTGACAAGACCCATCTGTCTTCTGTGATGGTCTGCACGCCTCCCAATGAGACGCAATGCGTCCTCCCACCGGGGTCTCGTGCGAGCGCAGAAAACCCTCATTTGGCAGGTTTACCGGTGGCGTTGCCACCTGAACCTGATGAGGAGGCTGAGGAGTGGGAGAAAAACTGCATACGCTGTTGTCTACGGCGGTTATTCCCGGCAGGAGTATCCACTCTGCGAGATTTGCGGTCGAGGAAGCCCCTAAAACCAGAGGAAGATCGACTTTGCGACAACGGTCTCTGGGATTTGAAAGGAGCTTTAACCAGAACAGACAATGATTTAGCCGTCTGAGTGCCATCCTTGGTTTTGGTGAGCTCCACATCAGTAGAAGAATGAAAAAGCTCCTTACCATCGAATGGAAGGTCCAACACCTTGCCTTGCACTTCCTTAGAAAATGTAGTGGCATGCAGCCACGCCTGCCGTGAGGTGTCAACCCCAAGCATCAGGCCCCAAGCTGAGGTGTCTATGTGATGAGCCACAGCCTCCAGGAGATCCTGGGCCAAGATCCTGGCATCGGAAAGGCCTCCTTTGAAGTCTTCCAGCTTCTCGACCGGGATGTGCTCCTCAAACTCCGACAGACCTTTCCACATCCGCATGTTAGCTCCCACCAATATCAATTCGGCGTTGGCCTGCCTGAGCTGCAAGGCTGAGTTGGCGAAGATTTTCCTCCCGAGGGAGTCGAGGAGCTTGTCCTCCTTTCCCAGTACCAGAGTAGCCGTTGTGGAAGAGGATGCTGCAGGCCTGGACTGCAAAGTGGCCGCAGCCACCACTGTGGAGGAGGGAGGCAGACAAGACAACAGGGCCACCTCTTCCGAAGAATGCAGCCTGTACCTCGCGTCAATCTTTTTATTGACAAAAAGTCCCGAGTGTGGCTTTTCCCAGACTCTTCGGACCTCGGCCAGAACGTCCTTCTGCAGGAACAGGCCGGCACGCTCCAAGGGAGACAGGGTGAACGCCCCAGAAAGCACGCCCTCCTGCGGAGCGGGTGCCTCAGGCACCGGAACATCTAAGAAACTCATGTCCAGTACCCGGTCATGAAAGGCTCTGATAGAGCGGGGAAGGTCCCCGTTTTCCTGATCGCCTTGAGGGTCATCTGACAGGTCAGGATCCTGCTGCGCCGTGTCAGGCACTGCCTTGTCCACTGGGGACAATGGAGGCAAAGGCGGGAGAGCAGGGGGGGGCACCACAGGCAAGGGAGGCACCGGCGGAACCACCGGAGGAACAGGTGGAGCCGGAGGCGCCGGTGGACATATCTCCTTGAAAAGCCCTTTGAAATATTCCTGCATGGGGTCGGTGCGCATAAGCGCTTGAAATTTACCGAAAAAGGCATCCTCAGGAGATTGTTTCGGGACCTGAGGAGGCCTCTCATGAGGTGAGCAAATCCAGGGACGTAACGGGGAAGGGTGCCAAAGGAGCCGCCCCAGCGGGCAACGAAACATTGTGCGGAACGGGCATCTGGGCGTTCCAATTATAAACCGCCCGGTAAGGATGCGCACAAGGGACCTTAGGTTCACCCAAGAGACCGAGCCCTTCACCAGAAGCCGATGGTGTAGTTGTAGGGGTAGCACCTAAAATGGCCGCCGTGGTCGTGGCGGGAACAGGCGCCATTTTGTCCTCATCTGAGGGGAGCTCCGGCACGTGAGGAAGTGAGGCAGGGGTCCCCGTCGATGGATCAGGGGTCTTAATCTTAGCCTTAACATAAGGAACCTCGGCCGAGCCGGTAATATGAGGCCTGGAATGTTTTTGTGACATACCAACCGCCAACTGAGCCTTCAAAAGAACAAGTTACTTCTTACCTTGTAACGTTCTTTCGATGGAATGTTCCTCCGACGTATTCCTTATCTTAGATATCTCCTTCTAGCTTTGCTGGCCTCGGAAAATTTTTCTCTAGAGGGCGCTGCGCGTCGACGTCCGCCGAGTCGATGTCCCTCAACAGCCGCCATATCGACGTCGACGTCATACTGCCTATAAAGGCCGCGCGCAGCGTCCGTTGCTCAGTTCCGTTTTGTAGCCCACAATTTTTCTTTCTGGACTAGACTAATCACCCTGAAGGAGCGTAAGCTGCAACAACAAGGGAAGTAGTACTGCGGGGATGGATGGGAGGGTCGATAAGGAATACGTCAGAGGAACATCCCATCGAAAGAACGTTACAAGGTAAGAAGTAACTTGTTCTTCGAAGGTATTGTGTCCTCCGACGTATTCCTTATCTCAGATAGGCTCCCATAGCAGTATTCTGTTATTGGAGGGGGGAGTACTGACTTAATGCTTCCTTTTATTGATGAATAGAGTGCAATACTGCCCTTCCAAACCTAGTCTCTTGACTGGAGGAGGAATCCAAGTTGTAAAATCGTGTAAAGGTATGGACGGACGACCATGTGGCAGCCGCACATATGTCTTTAACCGGCACTCCTCTTTTGAGGGCCGATGAAGCTGCAATACCTCTGGTCGAATGAGCCCTACGATTTTGAGGGGCTCTTTTCCTGCCAGTTTATAACATTCCAAAATGGCTAGAATGATCCATCTGGAAATGGTCTGCTTAGTTATCGGTAACCCCAGCTTGTGACCTGCATAGCCTACAAACAGCTGGTCTGTCTACTTGTCTTATCCTAGCCAGTCTACTGATGTAAAAACTTAAAGCCCTTCTTGGGTCCAGCCTGTGTAACCTCTCTTCCTCTTTCCCCGGATGAGGAGGAGGATAGAAAGACGTCAGGGTATCTTCTGAGTGATATGGAATTCAGAAACCACCTTTGGGAGGAAATTAGGCTTCACTTGCAGGACAACTTTGTCTTTGTGAAAGATTGTATGAGGGGGTTTACAAGAAAGAGCTTGTAACTCGCTCACCCTTCTAGCAGATGTAAGTGCTATTAATAAAACAGTTTTAAGGGTAAGAAATCTTAACGAACAAGAATGGAGTGGTTCAAAAGGTGTGCCCATCAGGAAAGTTAGGACTAAGTTTACATCCCATAGGGGAACCTGCAATGGTCTTGGGGGATAAACGTTAGTTAACCCCTTTAGAAACTGTATTACCAAGGGTAACTTGAAATAGGATGGTTCTTCGGCAGTGCGCTTAAAGATGGATAGCGCAGCGAGATACCCCTTAATGGTGCCAACTTGAAGGCCTGAATTCGCCAAATAGAGTAGGAAGGACAAAACCATTGGTGTACCACATGAAAAGGGGTCGATATTCTTTTCTCTACACCAGCTGCAAAATCTGTTCCAACGGCAGCGGTATAAAGACTTTGTTGCTGGCCTCCTTGCCGAAAGCAACACCTCCATAACATCATCAGGGAGGTCCCAATCCTTGTACCTCAGCCTTTCAGAAGCCAAGCGTGAAGGTTGAGGGTTTTGATGTCTGGATGGAGAACCTGACCTCCCTTCTGTGAGAGTAGATTCTCTCTGAGTGGAAGTCGAATTGGAGGGCAGATGGACAAGTCTAGAAGGTCTGGGTACCACGTTCTCCTGGCCCAATCCGGGGCAATTAGGATCATGGTTTTCCGGAATCTTCTCAACCTCCTGATCATTTGAGGAATGACAGGGACAGGTGAGAACGCGTACAGCAGCGGAAACTCCCTGTCCACTATGAACGCGTCTCCCAGAGCTCCTCTCGGGGGAAATTCCCTTGAACAGAACAGATCGCACTTCCTGTTGACACTGGTGGCGAACAGATCCACCTGAGGGGTTCCCCAAAGGGCGAAGATCTCTTGAAGGACTTCCTGAGCTAGTTCCCACTCGTGGGAGACTGTGCTCTGCCTGCTCAGAGCGTCCGCTGTCAAGTTCTTCTCTCCGGCTAGGTGAACTGCCGATAGAGAGATTCCTTCTTGGATTGCCCAAAACCAGAGCTGCATCGCCTCTCTGCACAGAGGCAGTGATCCTACGCCTCCTCTTTTGTTGAGGTAATGCATGGCCACTGTGTTGTCCGTCATTATCAGGACATTCTTCCCTTGTACAACTGGCAGGAACACCTTCAGCGCAAGTCTGATGGCCCTCAGCTCTAACAGGTTGATATGTAGTCTGGACTCCGATGGAGACCAACGACCGCTGATGGTCAAGTCGTTGACGTGGGCTCCCCACCCCGTGAGTGAGGCATCCGTGACTACTGTTATCTCCGGCCAGGGTTGCCAAAACTGTTCTCCTTTCAGAATGTTCTCCTGACAGGCCCACCACTGAAGGTCTCTAGCCACCCTGTCGGGAACCTGAAGAAAATCTGTCATTCTTCCTGAGAATTGTGACCACTGAGTCCTCAGTGCCCACTGGAGGGATCTCATTCTCAGGCGAGCCTCTGGCACTAGGAAAATGCAGGATGCCAGGCGGCCTAGCAACCTCAAAAAGTCGAAGGCTGGGAGACGTTGGGCATTTTGGAACTTGGTAACCATCTGTAGAATATCTTGAGCCCTCACCTCTGGTGGCGAGGCTTTTCCCAGGGAAGTGTCCAGGATCGCTCCGATGAACTGGAGTCTCTGTGATGGTATCATTTGTGACTTCTTTAAATTGAGGGAGAAGCCCAGTCTGTGAAGGGAGTGGCACACGTGATTTAGCTGGATCTGAGCTTGTTCCGAAGATACAGCCCTGATCAACCAATCGTCCAGGTAGGGGTAGACGTGAATCCCTTCCCTCCTTAGACTTGCAGCCACTACCGACATTAACTTGGTGAAGACCCTCGGGGCGGAGGTCAGCCCAAATGGTAGCACTCGAAATTGATAATGAGAGTTGCCAATTGCGAACCTCAGGTATTTCCTGTGTTTGAGATGGATAGGCACATGGAAATAAGCGTCCTGAAGGTCCAGAGATACCAACCAATACTGGAACTGAAGGGCCTGAAGGATCTGAGAAAGAGTTACCATCTTGAATTTGTCTTTCCTGAGGAATTCATTCAATTCTCGCAAGTCCAAGATGGGTCTCAGTCCTCTTTCTTTCTTTGGAATGAGAAAGTAAGGGGAGTACCAGCCCTTGTTCCTCTCCGCTACAGATACCGGTTCTATGGCACCTTTCTCTAGCAGGTCTAAAATTTCCTGCAAGAGGAGCGGATCTGGAGCTTTTTGAGAGCTGATCCCCGGTGGATGACTGAGGTATGCGTAGGAGAGGCAGGCAGTAACCTTGGGCAACTGTTTCCAATGCCCAAGCATCTGACGTGATAGCCTCCCATTCCGCCAGATGTTGAGTTAACCTGCCTTCCACAGGTGTCTTGTGAGGGAAGTCCTCGGAGTGGTTTTGGGGCGGCTGATGCAGATGCCGATGGTAAAGAGGCACCTGCTGTTGCTGCGGCTTTTGAATATCTACCCCGTCCACCTCGGGTAGTTCTTCTTTGTCCCCTTTGAGCCGGTCATCCTCTACCTCTTCCGAATGCAGAGTAGAAGCGAAAGGACTTGCCCCTCGCAGAGGTTCCTGTGGGACGAAAAGGTGTCTGACGGATTGCAGCGCCTAGGGATTTTGCTGCTGCCTTTGATGTTTGCAGTTTTTCTAAACTGTCATCCGCCTTTTTCCCAAACAAAGAAGAGCCATCGAATGGCATGTTCAAGAGCCTGGCTTGCACATCTGGGGCAAAACCAGACTTTCTCAACCAAGCGAATCTCCTGGTTGTTGTACTTGCCCCCATTGCTCTGCTGATACTTTCAGATGAATCAATGCCCGTCTGGAGGGATTCGCACATAGCATCTTTACCGTCCTGTATGATATTTAGGAACGCCTCCCTTTCTTCTCCCTCCGGGATGCAGTCAGCCGCTGTAGAAGCACACTCCCAAAGTGTATGGCTGAATCTAGCAAGGGTGCAAGTAGCATTAACAGATTTTAACACCATGCTACATGCCGAAAAAACTTTCTTTGTCATAGCATCATATTTCTTATCGTCCCTGTCCTGTGGGACGGTAGGGTAAGCAGTCTTGACATCAGTAGAAGATGCTGCCTGTACCACCAGACTTTCTGGGGATGGGTGTTTTGACAAAAACTCCGGGTCTGCAGAAGATACCCTGTATTTAGTAGACAGTTTTTTATTTACTGCCGGGACGACATCTGGGGTTTCCCATTCGTCATGATTTTCCTCTGAAGAGCTTTAGGAAAAGGAACTACAGGATCTTCCTGTGGACCTTTATCAAGAATATCCGTAAGGTCATCTTGTTGAAAAGCCTGTGAAGGTGTTGACCACCCCATAAATTCTGTGATCTTGGCCATTAAGGCTCTATAGGGGGTTTCAGCATGCTCCCCCAGGTCTGGTCTAGCGAACTCCACCTCAGGGGAAGTGCCTAACCCACTTGCCTCATGTAAGGAATCATGGAGATCCTTTAACCTGCGTTCTTCTGAGGATAACTCCTCTTGAACTGGGGTTGCAGGTCCCTGCAACTCAAATGTCTCTTCTTGGTCAGATAGTTCTCCCTCTTCCATAATTGAGGACATAGTTTTCAATTGTTCTGAACTCACAAAGGGTGTGAAACCCATCTCCAAGGCAGAAGGTGCCAAACTTGTTGTAATCGGCCTCGAAAACGTCGATGTCGTCGATGCCGACGTGGAAGGCTTCGGGCGTGGCGTCGAAAACAAAGGTGGAGGCCTCGAGGTCCTCGATAAAATTGGGATTCTGCTCGAGGAAGTCGACAATCTCGACGCCATCGTCATCGAGGACCTGGGGATAGCCACTGGGTGCGCCGCAACCGTGACTTTCCTTGGCGTCGACGCCGGTGTCGAAGATGGCGTCGAGTCGACAGACCCGTGTGTCGAAGGTCCCTTCGACAACGGCGTCAAATACACCGACCTCGGCGTCGATGGAACCTTCGTCGACGGGGTCGACGGAACCTTCGAAGAAGGTTTCGAGGTCATAGCTTTACTCGAGGGTTCGTGATGCGCTCGAGAAGCTTCCTTCGCCGGGTACTGCGACTCGCGGCGTTTTTGACCTTTGGGTCTTTCGACCAGAGCATCGCTCTCGGCAGTCTTCGAGGGGGTCGAGGCCGCTTTCTCAAAGATGCTCATCATATTTTTGTGGAATTCCTCCCATTCAGCCCGGGAACTATGTTTCGTGGGGCAAGGGATTCTCTTAGGAAAAACAGAGGAAGAGGAGGACGGAGAAGGGGATCTTCGACGTCTCCTCTTTGAGTGCTTCGATCTCGAGGAGTGATGGGACCCACTCCGAGACCTGGAGCGCGAATGGTGACGAGGAGACGAATGTCTCGACTTCGTCGAGGAAGAAGAAGCTTTTGAAGTCTTACCTTTCTCCAGCTTCCCCCTACGCTCCTTCAGGGCCTTAGCTGTCATGGACATACAGTCCTCGCACTCTGAACAATGGTGTTCAGCTCCCAAACACCACAGACAAACTCTGTGAGGGTCAGTCAGCGACATCTTTTTCCCACAGTCTCGGCATTTTTTGAAGCCGGACCGAGGGGTCGTCGGTTCCGACGAGGAAGCCATCGAGTATGGATCGAATATCTCGAGGTAAATAGGATAAATTCTCTATGAAACTGAGCAACGATATTCCGAGGCACTGAGTAAGCGCGGAAAAACGGAACAGAGGAACGGACGCTGCGCGCAGCCTTTATAGGCAGGATGACGTCGACGTCGATACGGCGGCTGTCGAGGGACACCGACTCGGCGGACGTCGACGCGCAGTGCCCTCTAGAGAAAAATTTTCCGAGGCCAGCAAAGCTGGAAGGAGATATCTAAGATAAGGAATACGTCGGAGGACACAATCCCTTTGAAGGAAGGACCTCGGCACTGCCGTAAAAGAAGAACCTTGCTTCTTTGCCCCCTCAACAGATCTGGTGTCGCCACAAGAGCGTGAACGGTGCGCTTTCACCGACAAAGCCTTGACCGGCCTCTCAGAACTGTTTGTAGCTTTAGCCTCTGTACGAGGGACCTCAGACCCAGGCCCGGTAACAGCCTTTTCTGCACGGGCCTCGAACCTCCGTTCGGTAACTACAAGCCCAGCCAAGGCCTTGGGGCGCACCCCGGTTTTATTTTTGAGGGAAGCCGACAGAGGCCTCAGAGCGAGCTCCGGCACCCCACGACTCAGTAGAACTGGGTCTACAAACAGCCCCCACAGGAGGGGCCTCGGAGCTTACTCCGGTGTTCTCAGGCCCCTTACGGAGACCCTCAGAGAAAACTCTGGTAGAATTATTAGGCCCAATGGGCACCTCAAGCCGAACCCCGGTAACAGAGCGATCAACGCCCCTCCCGGACCAAGAGGAACCCGGGAAGGTATCCCCCGGTCGGGGTGCTCTGAAAAGTAAAGAACTTACTGGGCGTTTTTTCTTCTCGTCGATGAATGCCTGAAAATGCAGAGGAGGAGGAGTTCCTCGGAACGCCTCCTCCCACTGCTTCAACCGACGTTGAAGTACCCGGACCGAAAGGGAGTCACAGTAAAAACAGGAGTCCCAACGGTGTTCCAGACCCAAACACCCTAAACAAAGAGGATGGGGATCCGCCCTTGCGAAGCGGCGGTGACACGATGAACAATCTGGAAAGTCTAATTTGAAAGACATAGACAGACTAGTAAACGAACGCCAGCGAGAGCCAGAGAGGGAAAAAAGGGAAGAAAACCTTCCGAGGATGCAAGTGCGTCTGGCCCCGATCGAGCGGAGAAAAGGACTGATGGGCAATGCGTGGGGCGCAGCCAAGGTGGGCGGGGTTACGGCCACGTGCCGGGCCCCAGGCAGGAAAGAGAGGAGGGACACATTTTTGGAAAAAATGTGGATGCTTTTTACAAAGTGCTCCGGTCCCGTCCCACAGGACAGAGAGATGTTCGACACGTATGGAGGAAAGGGGACGGGACGTAGGAGTAGAGTACGTTTCATCAGGAGAATCCACTCAAAACTGACCATGTTGCAGGTCTGCTGGGAAACAATCTAAGCACTTTATTTTTGTTTAGGATGGGCTCCTCCTCATTGGGCTACATCGTGCAAAAAATGTATGAGAAATGTGAGGGTGCAGAAGTAAGGCAGAAACTTATTATTCAAGAATGGGTTGGAATAATGCCTCACTATCCCTAAAACTAGGAGGGGGTGCCCTTCCTCAAAGAAAACTAAGGAAATTATCAGAATGTCCAAAACTATAAAGTCTGTCACTGTCGTGTCTCAAAAACCCTATGTAATAATTCAGACTGTTACGAGAGATGTGAATGACCGAAAGGTTACCTTAGAGAAACACTCGTCGTTCTCCCTCCTTCGCCTCCTTCTTCGGAAATGGTTCCGACAGGGGTAGAGAATGAGTGCCTCCCTGAGACCCTTCCTCCGCCTCAAATACAAAGATTAAGGAAGGGAAGGATTCCAGGGAAACCCTCTGGGGAAGAAAACCCTGTGTCGATGTCCACTGGATGGATGTCGTCTGTCCGGAGAAGTTCTTGGTAACCAGAACGTCTGCTGGAGTGGGCCGTCTGATTGGAGACAGAGGAAAGCGGTAAGTTGGAGCAAGGAAACTAGAAAGCAGAATATAGGTTGAGGAAATGAGGAGTACCTGATGGGAAGGGGGAAGCACCTATAAGGCTATATTGCAGGTCTTCCGAAGAGCCGCGGACAGAAGTAACTTCGAGGACGTTCCCGAAAGAAAATGGTTCTCAGATTTCTCTGCACAGGTAAGAGAATATTAGGTGTAACTTCTGGTCTATTTCTAACCTTTGATATATTACGGATTGAATGGCAATATTCACGTACCGCACGCCAGGGAGGGAGTCTCACTAGCGAACCGGTCAGTGAGCTTCAATTCGGAACGAGTGATGCAGAGGGAAACCACTCGAGACTTAGATGTCGTGTATGAGTTGGGAGAAGGAAGCGAGTCTGAAAACAGGGGAGAGGAAAGGGTAGAGTTATACGGAAGACATTACAAACAAACGAGCCTATAATAGATCCTAGTATCGAACTCACGAAGCGTTGTTGTTGAAGAGTAGCAACGCATCCGCGCGTTGTTCGCAGGACCAGATGAACCGGCTCCGGAGTCGGGGGGCGGTCCTTCCAGCGCGCGGCAATGGTGCAAGCCTAGACCCACACATTCTGTAGCGGCGGCCATCTTGGGAGTAAAGATGGCCGCAACCCGTCTAATCGACCATCTATGCCAGAGTGACCAAGGTCTCCGTAGGGGCGTGACAGTATGCCCCCTCCGAAGGGCAGGGCCCCCCGGCTTCCCCGGATGATTACGGAAGAAACGGCGAATAAGGGCCGGTGCATGCACTGCAGATGCAGGTTCCCAGGAACGGTCCGCCGGAGAATAACCTTGCCAGTCAATCAGAAACTGCAGGCGACCCCGAAAGATGCGAGAGTCACAAATACCCGCCACCTCATATTCAGGACCCGACGGGGTAGACACCGGAGGAGGGTGAGCATTCCTTAACCTTGAAAATCGATCACACACATCCTTCTTAAGTTGGGACACGTGAAACACGGGATGAATACGGGACCAAGAAGGGGGAAGCCTGATTTTGAAAGCAGAGGAGCCCAGCACCCGTAAAATGGGAAAAGGTCCGAAATATCTAGGAGACAGCTTGGACGGGACCAGATGCCGTGGTAAGAAACGAGAGGCAAGCCACACCATATCTCCCGCCTTCAGGGAGGGTGCTGGAGAACGGTGCCTGTCCGCAAACCGTTTGACTCTATCCTGAGCCTCAAGTAGCGAAGATTTCGCCGCCAAATGACCTGTCTGGATAGCTCGAAGTAGGTTATCCGCATCAGGAAATCGTGACGAAGAAGGAAGTCCAGTAGGAAAACAGGAAGGGTGAAATCCATAGGAACAAAAAAAAGGACTGGAACCCAGGGCGGAATGACGGGAGTTGTTGTAGGCAAACTCCGCCAATGGTAATAGAGAAACCCAGTTGTCCTGTGAAGCTGAAATGTAGCAGCGTAAATAGCCCTCCAATGTCTGGTTCAGGCGTTCCGTCTGGCCATTAGTTTGAGGATGGAAGCCAGAACTCAAAGCCCGGGAGATTTTGAGGCTTTTACATATCTGTTGCCAATAACGTGAAGTATATTGGGGACCACGATCGGAGACGATAGTTTCTGGAAGCCCATGGAGCGTGAAGATCCGCGAAAGGAAAATTTTCGCCATCTGAGCTGCAGTGGGAATGCAAGGTAAAGGAATAAAGTGTGCCATCTTCGTGAAGTAGTCTATGGTAACCATGATTACTGTACAACCTTCCGAGATAGGGAGTTCGACTATAAAATCTGTCGAAATTATCTGCCAGGGTCGATCAGGAATCGGCATCAATGATAGGAGACCCACTGGGGCAGACCGAGAGGTCTTTGTCTGTAAACAAATGGCACATGCCGTCACATAGTCTCTGATATCTCGGCTCAGCTCTGGCCACCAAAAATGGCGTTGAATCAATTCCTTGGTATTAGCCATACCGCGATGTCCAGCCATCGGAGAATCATGACAGAGTTGAAGTACCACTTTTCTCAGTTCTTCGGAGGGAATGAATAACTGTTTGTTTCTATAGAAACATCCCTGAGATGAGTTAAGCTTCCAGATAGCGGCAAACCGAGGATTAGTCTGTATAAATCGAGAGGTCTCCGTAGCTACTAGTTGAAGAAAGGTGGTGACTTCCTGCAAAAATCTGGCCTTGGGAAACAAGGGTTCAGAACGGAAAGGATTGGTAGAGTTGTAATCCTTTCTGGATAATGCATCTGCCTTGAGGTTAACTCTTCCCGGTATGAAGGAGAAGATGATATTATAGGGTGAAAAAAAATGAGCCCAACGAGCTTGGCGACTATTTCGTGTTTGAGAGTATTGTAAGACTCGGAGATTGCTGTGATCGGTCCGTACTTCGATGGCATATTTGGCCCCTAGCAGCAGATGTCGCCACTCCTCAAAGGCTCTCTTAATAGCCAATAATTCTTTTTCGAGGACCGAGTAGTTGATCTCCGAAGGCGAGAGCGTCTTAGATAGATAGGCCACAGGACACTCGTCTCCTTGTTCATTTTCTTGCAGTAGAACGGCACCTATAGCATGATGCGAGGCGTCTGATTCTACGATGAACTTCTTGTTTTGGTCCGGGGTCAGGAGTATAGGTTCCTTGGTGAATTCTTCCTTGAGACTCTCAAAGGCTATTAGAGCCCTGTCTGACCAAAAGAACCTTGCATTCTTCTTAAGGAGAGTCGTCATCGGGAGAATCTTCTCCGAATAGTGGGGAATGAAACGCCTATAAAAATTGGCGAATCCTAAGAATCTCTGCAGATCTTTAACACATAGTGGAATTGGCCATTCCTTTATAGCAGAGACTTTTCGGGGATCCATGGCAACTCCTTCAGCGGATAGTATATAACCCAAATACGCCACTTTATCCTTGTGAAACTCACACTTGTCAGGTTTACAAAAAAGATGATTCTCCTCCAGTCTCTGTAATACTTCCTTCACATGTCGGATATGGTCCGACTTGGAAACTGAGAAGACCAATATGTCGTCCAAATAGACAATGACGGTGTGTAGAAGGATATCCGAGAATATGTGATCCATGAAACGTTGGAAAACAGCTGGCGCATTGGAAAGTCCGAATGGCATTACTTTATATTCATAGTGGCCCAAGGGAGTACGAAAGGCGGTTTTCCATTCATCTCCTGCGCGGATTCGGATAAGATGGTAAGCTCCGCGTAGGTCTAGCTTGGTAAATATCTTGGCTCCCTTTACTGCCTCAAGAATATCTGGGATTAATGGCATCGGGTAGCGATCTGGAGTAGTGATTTTGTTCAAACCCCGATAGTCTACACATGGTCTGAGTTCTGTCGAATCCTTCTTAGGAATAAAGAACAGCGAGGCGCCAGCAGGAGAAGTGGATTCCTGAATGAGGCCGTTATGTAAGTTCTTCTGGAGATACTCCTTCAGGACTTCCCGTTCGCGTGCTGATAGTATATACATGCGACCAAAAGGGATTGGAACACCCCGATCTAGTTCTAGGGCGCAATCATCTCTACGATGGGGAGGTAATTCAGCGAACTCTGAATTGGAGAATACTACTTGGAACTCTTGGTAGTCAGGAGGAATCTCCTGTATGTTATGTAACACTGAAGTAGTGCTATTCCTTTCTTGGACGGGGTGTGTAGAACAGAACCCCAACGCTCCACCAGAAAGGCAATGTGTAATGCAATGTTCTGATCCTAGAAAAATGGTGCCGGCCTTCCAATTTATGTATGGATTGTGGGCTCTAAGCCACGGTAAACCCAGTATTAAGGGGTAATGTGCGGTGCGAATGACATCGAATACGATGGTCTCGTGATGAGACGCAATCTTCATTCGAATAGGTCTTGTTTGTTCCCGGATAGGACCGGAAGTCAATGGACTTCCATCAACCGATTCTACTGGAACAGCAATGGTCTTAAGGGAACATGGTATACTTCTGTCATTCTTCCAATGGGTGTCTACAAAATTCCCTGCAGCTCCGCAATCAATCAATGCTGGAACCAAAATTGGTTCGGAGGTGCCCCATTCCATTGAAACCTGTATGACAATCATTAGAGGATCAGGAGTGTCTGTGACTTGAGAAGACACTGACATGGATGAGGAACCCGTTATTGGCTCCCTAGCCGCGGTTCCCCGTGCGGTTGGGAAGAAGCGTTTCCCTGTCGTTTGATAGGGGTGATGGGGCAGTCCTGTACTCGGTGGTCCTTGGAACCACAATACATACACAAGTCTTTCGCCCTCCGTCGATTACGTTCTTCCAAGGTGAGTCTACCTCTTCCTCTTGTGATTCCTATCTGCATAGGTTCATCAATTGGGGTTTTCATAGGACTAGAAGGCTGCATAGTAAATGGTCTCACAGAACGATTACGACGTCGTTCTCTGAGTCTTTCCTGTAGACGGTAGTCCATCTGCATCACTAAGGTAATCATTTCCGCTAGGTTTGGGGGTCGAGAAACCCTAGACACCTCGTCTTTAAGTTCCTCATTCAAACCCCTGCGAAATAGTGTTATCAGAGCATCATCAGCCCAAGAGGTTCCAGCAGCAAGCTGCTTAAAGGAGGTGATATACGACATTAGATCCTGTGATCCCTGTTTGAAGTCTAATAATTGCTCTTGGGAAAAAACAGTGATCTCTTGTCTATTAAACATGGACCTAAGACTGTTCAGAAAGGCAGGATAGGAGTCTAGCAGAGCATTGTTTGTCACAACCAGTGGTGTAGCCCATGCTAATGCCGGTCCAGTCAGGTTAGCTATCATATGTCCCACCTTATCTCGATCGTTCGGAAAGAATGCCGTTTTAAATGAGAACTGGACCGTACATGCTTCGATAAAGGCCTTAAGCTTGTGAGGATTCCCATCATATAAACCCCCTGGAATGGGACCTGGAGGTAGTTCTGAACAACTAGGTACCCTTCCAACCTGTTGCCGCAAAAAGGCATTTTCCTGCTTTAATGCCTGAACTTCCGCAGTCAGAGACTGGACTGCAGAAACCAATTGCTGCTGTTGGGCAGCGTCCATGGTATCACCTAGAACTATCGAGTTCTCCAAGGCAACCGTTCAGCACCGGGGAAGCCCCAGTATTCCTTCTATATTTGGGCGTTGCTAACTGTAATAATTCAGACTGTTACGAGAGATGTGAATGACCGAAAGGTTACCTTAGAGAAACACTCGTCGTTCTCCCTCCTTCGCCTCCTTCTTCGGAAATGGTTCCGACAGGGGTAGAGAATGAGTGCCTCCCTGAGACCCTTCCTCCGCCTCAAATACAAAGATTAAGGAAGGGAAGGATTCCAGGGAAACCCTCTGGGGAAGAAAACCCTGTGTCGATGTCCACTGGATGGATGTCGTCTGTCCGGAGAAGTTCTTGGTAACCAGAACGTCTGCTGGAGTGGGCCGTCTGATTGGAGACAGAGGAAAGCGGTAAGTTGGAGCAAGGAAACTAGAAAGCAGAATATAGGTTGAGGAAATGAGGAGTACCTGATGGGAAGGGGGAAGCACCTATAAGGCTATATTGCAGGTCTTCCGAAGAGCCGCGGACAGAAGTAACTTCGAGGACGTTCCCGAAAGAAAATGGTTCTCAGATTTCTCTGCACAGGTAAGAGAATATTAGGTGTAACTTCTGGTCTATTTCTAACCTTTGATATATTACGGATTGAATGGCAATATTCACGTACCGCACGCCAGGGAGGGAGTCTCACTAGCGAACCGGTCAGTGAGCTTCAATTCGGAACGAGTGATGCAGAGGGAAACCACTCGAGACTTAGATGTCGTGTATGAGTTGGGAGAAGGAAGCGAGTCTGAAAACAGGGGAGAGGAAAGGGTAGAGTTATACGGAAGACATTACAAACAAACGAGCCTATAATAGATCCTAGTATCGAACTCACGAAGCGTTGTTGTTGAAGAGTAGCAACGCATCCGCGCGTTGTTCGCAGGACCAGATGAACCGGCTCCGGAGTCGGGGGGCGGTCCTTCCAGCGCGCGGCAATGGTGCAAGCCTAGACCCACACATTCTGTAGCGGCGGCCATCTTGGGAGTAAAGATGGCCGCAACCCGTCTAATCGACCATCTATGCCAGAGTGACCAAGGTCTCCGTAGGGGCGTGACACCCTACCTATGTCCCTAACACTAATAACTTAAACCAACTGTGCAAGGATGATCTCTTCACAAAGTAAAGTGTTCTTTGTAGATCAAACCAACAGAAACTTTCCCAGTCTCTTGGTTAATCAAAACTGGTGAAAATAAAGAAACTTCACAAATGAAGGACTCCAAGGCTAGGATCGTAATCCTTTCCCCTAGAATCCTTCTTCTATGACTTTCTCTCCCTTCTGGGCCACTCAGGCCTGCATTTCCTTAAATAAGCTCACTGGATAATTCACAAGAACAGGTTTCTTGAATCCCCACTGAATTATTCCAACAACTTGGCACACTCCCTCTGCCAAGCATAGGATGCCTTTTTGATGAAATAAAGCAATATTTACAAATGTAGAACTCCCAGGCTAGGGCCGTGATTCTTTTCCCTAGCGTCCTTGTTCTACTCTTTCGTTTTGGCCCTCTCAGGCCTATATTCTCTTAAGTAAATGTCAATGGATAGTTCACAGGAATATACTTCTTAGATTTTTGTTTTACCCCAACAACTTGGCACACTCGGACCAAGCGTAGAATTCTTTTGCACTCATTATGTTCTCAATTTGGCTGCGTGTCCCACTGGCAGCACTCAGAATGGTTTGGTTCCCTGCCAAACCTTTGTCCTCTCATGGACTGTGCCAGTGTGTGTGCGAGTCTATGAACTTCTCATTTGGGTGCAGGTCACAGACTTGTAATATTCTGAATAGCATTGTTTCTGTTTAGGTACAAGTCCCAGACTCGTAATATTCAGCACTGCTTGGTTTACTCTCCTGTCAATCAATTATCCTCTCATGGACGGTCTGTCTCATTGGGGCATATCCCAGACTCGCCATAATCTAAATGGCTGTTTATCACATGGGTACGGGTCCCAGACTTCATTCTCAGGCTTCTAGGCCCTCTTATTCCAGCTTCCGCCTTCACCCCCTCGCTTCCCCGGACGTCCAGCACCTCTCGGGTAACCCGCATACCCATTTGCTTCTTCCTTGCAGGTACCAGCGTTTCCCGAGCAGCTGCTACGTCTCTCGAGG
Organism: Ambystoma mexicanum; assembly: GCF_040938575.1. Lineage (NCBI taxonomy): Eukaryota > Metazoa > Chordata > Amphibia > Caudata > Ambystomatidae > Ambystoma > Ambystoma mexicanum. The sequence continues at coordinate 1,263,110,256 of NC_090934.1, read as the reverse complement.
CTCTGGTAGAGTTCGGGACTCTGGTGCGGCCTGCTTCTTCCCAGCGGTGTGTCCTCTCTCCGGGACCCTTTGCTGGTGCCTGGTATGTCCAGAGGTTTTACTCAGCAGCAGCCCAAGCAGTCCTTCCTTTCTCGACTACGTTCGAGTTCTCCTCCTCCGCTTACGGCTTCCCGTCTGCTGGCTCCCGTCTGCTCGGCCAGTACACGGCTCGCCAGATTCCTCCTTGGAGGACAGCTCACACACCTCCCAGTCTCAGCTTCGCTCTGTTTAAACTCTGTGCTGGAAAGTGGAATTGCTTTGGGCAAATCACATACCATGAGAAGCTAGAGCATTCACTCTGTTACTCCAGAGTGATCCTTGCGCTCCTGGTCATCTTCTCAGTATTCCAAATAGAACCATATGCTGCATGCTTGGTATTCTCTGATATTTTAGTTTTGTGAAGCATATTAAGTCTCCTAATACTTAAAATAGAACCATATGCAACACACTTTGCATTCTCTGATGTTTTATCTGGTCTAGTAGATTAGGTTGGCTAAGTTGACAACAGCAAAAACAAAGAGGTGATGGCTGGAAGGTTTAGACTGAATCTTAACCACTGGCATTGCTCGGGGCAACCCTCCAGACCATCGTTCTTCGCCTGCCAAGCCATTACAGAAAGGGAAAGACCATATGCAAATCAGGCTTGGCCCCACCCCAAAAGGGGCAGTCCATCCCGAACTGCTAGGTCACATCCCTTCTGCACGAGACTACAAGCATCCCCAAACATGTTTCACCCTTTTTGGGGCTCATCAGTGAGGAGTAGCTTCGGTCTCTAGGCCCAGCAGGCACGGGACCCACGTCTGGGCATACCCGTCCCGCTCAGGGTGACAAAGCAAAAACAAAGAGGTGATGGCTGGAAGGTTTAAACTGAATCTTAACCACTGGCATTGCTCGGGGCAACCCTCCAGACCATCGTTCTTTGCCTACCAAGCCATTACAGAAGGGGAAAGACCATATGCAAATCAGGCTTGGCCCCACCCCAAAAGGGGCAGTCCATCCCGAACTACTAGGTCACATCCCGTGGTTATGATTAATTCAAACCTTCCAGCCATCACCTTTCTGTTTTGCCAAAGTCACCCCGAGTTTGACGGGTATGCCCAGATGTGGGTCCCGAGTCTGCCGGGCCTAGAGACCAAAGCTACTCCTCACTGATGATGCCCAACAAGGCTGAAACATGTCTGGGGATGCTTGTGGTTTTGTGCAGAAGGGATGTGACCTAGCAGTTCGGGCTGCACTGCCCCTTTTGGGGTAGGACCAAGCCTGATTTGTATATGGTTTTTCCCCTTCTGTAATGGCTTGGCATGCTGAAAAACGATGGTCTGGAGGGCTGCCCAGAGCTTTGCCCGTGGTTATGATTAATTCAAAACCTTCCAGCCATCACCGTTCTGTTTTGCCTAAGTTGACAATAGCACATACTGGCCCTATCAAAAGAAGGCTTAGGAGGATTTAGCATTGGAGAAGGGTATAGGTGTACTGACGCAGGAGCATACCATGTTCTCTGGGTATAACCGTCCCCAATCCCATAAGGGGCTACCGCCTCATGTGATCCTCCCTCGGTGCACCACCCCCAGGGGGATTATTCTACTGTAGACGCACCGCCCTGGACCAATGGGAAAGGATTCTCACTAGAAGAGAAGGGAATCCTCCGATTCGTCACAGAAAGCACATTAAGTGCTTGTTTTAGGTTTCTGTGAGTATTGCGTGTGGTTTGGTATTCTTGACTAAAGATTATGGGCCTCATTACACGGTAGGCGGTAACCATGGCGCTATTAGCGCCATGGTTGCTGTCGGTATTTTACCGTGTCCGCCTTGGTGGATGGCGGAATTACTGCCCTAATCCAAGGTGAGCGGGGGCGGTAATTACCCATTCACCAAGGCTCTTCCCCATTCCCATTTTTGCCCCCATAGGGCATAATGTGAATGGGGAAGGTGCTAATTACGGTACTGCAAATTGCGGTACCGTAATTAGCTCCGAGGTCCCTTTGCGGCACCCTACTTTAATGGCTGGTAAAACCAGCCGTTAAAATCAGGTCACGCAAAGGGAACTCGTAGTAAGGCGGTAGGGGTTTAACAGTACTGATGCCCTTACCTCTAAAAGGAGTTTCTGGTTTCCTTGTGGATCGCGGAGAAGCGTTAACTCCTTATTGACTGAATTAAAGACCCTCTGGATTGGGGTTAGAGACATTGGTGTGCAGGAGTGTTGCCTAGGTTTCCAATCAGTGCTACTAAGTATGGATCAACAATGTAAGCGGCTCTGGATTGGGGCTTAAGACATTTGGTAAAAGGGAGTGTGGCACATGCCCAGAATTTTGGTCAGTGCTCTTAAGTGTGATTTGATCATGTGTACCGCACACAGGAGACAGACTTAACTGTATAAAGGCGCCAGTGATTCAGCAAAGAAGAACTGGTGGTTAACTATTCCAGACATCAGTCAGTATACAAAACCCTAAGGCCCCTTGACTTCTTATTTGAAAAGATACATTTTAAGGGCTTTACGAAACTGATAAAAAATTCCAATACTTTAATCTCCCTAGGGGGCTGTTCCACAAACTGGGACCATGCACTGAAAATGTTCCATTACCCCTAGAGACACAAGAAGAGCAATTGATCCCCTGAGTGAAGAGTCCTCGTGGGTTGGCATCTAATGATTTTATCCACCACATACAAAGGGGCAAGGCTGTGCAGATATTTGTATAACAAGCAAATAACCTCAAAGTCATTTCTGTCCCCCACAACCAGTCAATGAAGAGTCTGGAGAAAGGCTGAGATTGGGAGGAATTTACCCACTCGGCAAACCAGTCTTAGAGCAGCATAGCATTTGTGCTCTCTGCAGCCTTCGCCGCTGTTTGGCCGGAATAACAGCAATGGGACTATTGAAGTAATCCAACTGCGAATTCGCTAATGCTCCAACTACAGCCGCATGATCGTCAACAGGGACAAAAGGCAAAACTTGCTGTAAAAGCTGCAGAGAATTCAAAAACGCTTGTACCTTTGCACACACCTGACTTTCACTACAAAGATTATCCTGCCAAATGCAGCCAAGATTTTTAATCTTGGCTGTAAAATTCTGTTCAGCCCCCAGTAAACATGGTACATATGGACGCCTCTCTACTCCAAGAAGGTGTTTGTGCCTCAACAGTGCTACCTCGGTCTTACTTGTGTTAAGGTGATGCCTATTTACAAACATCAAGTTGCTGACTTCATCTAAGCACTGAGTAACCTTAAGAAAGGTTTCCTCAACGTTGTCGATTTTAATTAACACTTGGGCGTCATTGGCATGAGAGTGGAAATTGACCTCATGAGTCCACAGGATATCCATTCACGGACGTAGGTAAATATTAAACAGCAAAGGTGGTAGTGAGGAACGTTGTGGTACTCCACATCCCTGGGGCAGTGCATCGGAAATGAACTCTCCAGATTTCACATGCTGCTGACTGTCTCAGAGGACAGTTTTGAACCATTTAACTGTCTGCTCTGAGAAGTTTCTCTTCTCTATAAGCCGGTGGAGTAAGATGTGAGGGTCCACCGTATCGAAGGCCGCGGACAAGTCCAGCATTACCAACAAGGACAGCTCTCCTTCATCCAGGACTCAAAACCTCACCCGAGACAGCTCGCAAAGCCGTTTCAGTTACGAATTATGGCCTAAATCTGGATTGGAGAGAGTTCAATAAGAACCCCTTCTACACAAGTTCCTGCAATTGAATTGTGACACATTCTCAAGATGTTTTCCTGGCCATGGCAGGCCAGCCACCAGACAATAAATTTGAAGGTTTGCTGGATCTAAATTTGAGTTGTCCAGCAAGGGGCGTAACAATCGACCTAGATCAAGAGATTAACAAATTGTGTCATGAATGGAGAAATCTCCAATGCTAGGAGTCTTGCAGTACATGCAGACATAGGAAAGAGTGTAATTGGTGGGCTTAAGTCCTTCTATTAAGGGCTGAATAAAGCCCTTTGACACTGGTCTGTAGATGAAGGGGAGCAATGCCGGGGATTCCCTATTGCACCTTAGACAGTCAATGTGTGTGATGGCTGTATTTGAAGTATGCTGAAGGGTTGAAAAAATATTTCCCTGGATGAGCTTTATTTTTTCCTGAAAAATATTAAATATTGGCTTGCTCTAAAGAAGATTCAGCAGGGAGGGAAGCACAACTCCGATAACATTTGGAGATAACTGAGAACAGGTCTGTAGGTTGATTTTTGTCTCTGTCAATTTTCCCAAGTAAACAATCAGATTTCGCTTTAAATATTGCTACCTTGTATTCCTTCAGGGGCAATTTAGATTTAATAGCACAATCAACGGTTCTATACTTCCTCCACTTACATTCCATGGTCCTCAGGTGTTCACGTGGGGAAATTAGATTTTGGGAGAACCAAGGCTTTGCTAGATTTACATTTTATTGGTTTGAGCAGTGCTTTTTTTGAACATATGTCGTCCATAATAATTATACCGAGAGCAAAAAAAGTCAGCACTTTTTAAAGAAGAGTCTATGGTAGCTAGAGCTTGTTTAACTTTAGATCCTGGTAGTTCAGTTAAAGCTTTAGCTTTCTTAAATAATAGCATTGATTTACCACTAGAAAGAAGTTTCTTCTCAACAGTGATTTAATGAAAACATCAGAGTAGAATGATCTGACCACAAGAGGGGAGGCTATTGGTCGGAGTTACACTGGTTCCTCTTGTTAGGAGTACATCTAAACAACTTGTTATGGGATGAGGACACATCTGGTGGTGTCAAATTAAGGTTACCTACAATCTCCCATAGCTCCTTAGTCTGGTATGGAACAGTCACCTAACCAAACATTAAAATCACTTACGTTCTCTTTGTTTACTGCCTGTCAACGCCACAAATGAGTTAAGTGTTCCAAAAACACCTCAGCCGATCTGGGGGGGCTGTACCTAAACAATTTTTTTTTATAGAAGTAGTGGGCAATGTCCAAACAATCAACTGCCCAACTTGTGATAAACCATCCCGCTTTAGTGACTAAGTGGGAACTTTGCAGTGAAGATCTATAGATCACACCTGTACTACCACCCCTCTTCTCAACAAGGTTAATACATTGAATTAAATATCCCTCATCTCAGGCACTAAGCAATGAAAGGAAGTCTATGAAGTATCAATAAACCATGTTTCCGTGATAAATAAATATCAATTGCATGCTCCTCAATGAACTTGTCAAGTTCATAACATTTATTTTTGTTGATTGATTTAGCTGACGTTAATCAACTTTTTCAATTAGATTCACAATTTTCAAAACAAATCAAATACATTAATAACGAGGTCATTGATACAACAGAAAAAAAGACAGAAAAAAACAAAAAGGAAGAGAACAACACATTAATCTTAAGAACGGGCAATCATGTGACTAGCAATCAGACGGAATCGTCAGATAAAAAATAAAATTTGGACATTCAGTGTTACATCATAATATCGTACACACATAAAAGAACAATTCCATATCAAATCAGCTGTCATACTGATTGCTTATAATTCTTAAAAACACTCATGGTGACTATAGGTTCAAGTACGGATAATCATAAATCCTGCAATTACTTGACCAAAACCTTGTTCTCATCGTTCAAGTTCAGAGCAGTCAAAAAGTTAACATTACCTATACAAATACTCATAACATTGGTTGCCAAAATCGCTATCCACCTATTTTCTGGGCTGTTACCAAAATAATCCATTTGTTTAACAAAATGTGTTTTTCTCAGCCCCATAAGTGATGAACAATCCACGATTAGGTGTTCCAAACTTTCTTTGCCTAACATATCGGAGCAGAAACGACAGTGATTATCTTCAGGCTTAATAATTTTCCTCCTGGCCAACACATCTCGTGTTGGACACAGATTAAAACTTAAGCGTACAATCGGAGTTCTAATTTGCGGTGATGGGGCCCTGCACAAATATGATTCTATGTCCCTGAACTTTTTGGGACCAAACCAACAATTATTAAAGTCCTTATATGTGAGGCACTGTGTTCTTGTTTCGATCCAATCCATCATATACATCTTGGCTTTGGCTCGATCCGGGTTTGTGATGAGAATATCAATTGTTAAATCTGCCTTTGCCAGGACTCCATTGATGTATTTAGTCAGTTTTTGCACAAAATCATGTAATGAAGACAACATGTAGTTTGACAAAATTGTCAGAATGGTATCATGCTTTACAGAAAGTAGACACTTTCGGAATAAGGCACACAAGTGCCAATTATACACAGCCACTAACAAGGTAAGCCCCAATTCATACCGCAGCCATGGTCCTGGGGTATATTGTGGAAGAAGGAGAACAAGTCTCCAAAATTTGGCCTCTAATTTGTTAAGGTATGTCACTGGGATTAATTTGTTGGTCTCCCTTCCATACAGGATCGTGGCCGTTACTTTCTGACGCCAGTACACAATGGCCAATATAATGGAGAATTTGCAGAATTTGTAGATGATTAACCTTGTCTGCGATATGGCTGTGGTTAATTTGTGCTCGTTGTGCTCAATTGCGAGTTGTCCTGTGGCATCCCATCAAACAGCAACCCCAGATATACGTGGTTTGGAACAATCTCTATGCTGGTATATGCAATCTTCCAATCCATTCTACTTCTATTTGTATTTCTGGGCGCATAAAACTCTGAGTTTTTTTCAGATTAATAATTAATTAATTCTGCTCAAGATAAGCGCTTAGTGCTGTCAAAAGATTTTGTAAACGTATTGGGGTTTCTGAAAGCAGGACCAAATCATCTTCATACCATGAGGCCTTAATTTCAATCCCATTCGATCTAAAATTTAACAAAGCCGCTTTCAATGTTGAAATTGCAAAAGGTGACAGTTGACAGCAGTTCAAATATGTGCTATTCCGCAACACTAAATCACAAATCACAGAATAGCACTGTATATGGAGCGTAAGCTTATTGCAATTATTGCTGAATCCCAGTAAGATGGACTTATCATATTTGCGTATGGTCATATTGCCGGTTGACAAGCTGTTCAAAATTAAGAAACCAAATTCTGTTGCCTCACATAGTCGAGCCTCAGTAAGATACCAGGGTAGGCACCCATGCCACAAGGAGATAAGGTAGATTTAAGTCAAGACAGTTCATCACATCTATCCTCTTTGGATAACTTGGAAACAGCTGAAGAGTGTCTGGTTTATTATTTTGTCCCTTGGAACCTTAGACAGTGATGGAGCCATCAGGAAAGGCTAAGGCTGTGAGGTAGAAGCCCATGGTAGTAGTTAGCAGTACCCCCATGATACTATAGTTAATTAAGGATTGCATAGTGGGGGCTGCCAGTAAGTGCCTCGACAGCTCAAACAACATTTGTACCTGCTGAGACTCGCCACAGTAGACAGTGTTGGTCCTGGGAAAAATTGTAGGTATGTCGAAGAAGTTCTCACTTAAGAGACTAAAGAATCTGGTAGTGAGTATGGCGTGGAAAGACTATGCCCAGTGCTTGGGAAGCTGACCAATCTATCTGTGGTTGGAAATCAGGCCTGCATGTTGTCCAGTACATTTCCTCTCTGCTCACCCTAAAGTAGTGGTCTTCAAACCTTTTAGGCCTAGGCCTGGCTAACCCCCCCCCCCCAAACCCCCAAAAGCCAAATGTGGACAGCCTGGCCACCCAAAAAATGCCAAATGGACAGTAAGTCCAAATGGCTATGAACTATTGCATGCCGTCACCACACCCTACTCCCAGTAGAGTCCATGGGTTCCCCCACCTGCTCCCATCACAGTATCTGGGCTCCTTCATCCCACACCTACCCAGTACCTGGGCTCTCCTCACCCTGCTCCCACCACTATCCCATGGCTCCTGCCCATCCTGCTCCCACCACAGTCCCTGGGCTCCCCCACCCTGCTCCCAGCACAGTCCCAGGGCCAGTGAGTGGAGGGGCATAAATAGCGTAGCGAGGGAGCCCAAACCAATCAAGGAGGATTCGGGAGTGAGGGGGGTGTTCCCCCGCCAGGAATCTTTTTTTAATTAATGGGTAAAAAAGAAACCGTTTGCAATTGCTGCTGGGGAGTCCGGGGGTAGGCATGATATTTGTTACCGGACATCTATGATAGATATCCAGTAAAAAGATACCATCGCTGTCCCCTGGGCCCCACCGTGCCTAACACAATCAACATGATTATGTGTGTATGCAAGGCGATGGGGGGCCCAGGGGGAAAGCATGGTATTTTTGACTGGATATCTATGATAGATGTCCAGTAAAAAAAAAAAAATACCATCCCTGTGCCCTGGGCTCCACAGCACCTCTGAAGGAGAGCTGATTTTGGCAGGTGGGTAGGGGATTGTGCAAAGGCATTTTTTTAAATGCCTTTGTTGTACAACCCTCCTACCCCCCACTCGCCAAAATCAGCTCCACGGACCAACACACACACACACACACACACACACACACACACACACACACACACACATTCACACAGCAAGCACTTTATCATTCACATCAGCACCCATCATCATACACTCATAACACAAGCATACATGCATCTATACACATATTTAAATAAAAAATAAATGAACATAAATGTACCATCTGCCCTGGTCCTGATGTTTCCTCTCCAGCACTCCAGCTCCTGCATCATGAACAGGAATCTGAAAGCAAGAGCTTCCTGGTTCCTGTACATGCGTGGAGGGGCCGGCGTATGAGTGCTGGAACGCCCTTCCATAGGCTGCTCTGTACAAATGTGCAAGGAGGCGCAGGAGCTCCCCATCGCACCTACAGACATGCGGTTCCTCAGCAAGCATTTCAAATGAGCTATGTAAGGCTTGCGAAGCAGCATGCCCCCAGCCTTGCATGGCTCAGTGAGCTTGTGTGACTGGGGAACTAAACTGTCAAAGGGAAACCACGTTTGCCGTTGACAGTTCAGCCAGGCCAGGAGCACTCCCTCAGCTGAGGGAGTGCTCAGTGTTTCACTGGGATGGCACCTACATAATGGGTGAGGCGGCCACTGGGTTAACGCCTCCTCACCCATTATGGATGAGCCGCCAGGCTGGGACTGGCATATAGGGCAATGCCCGAACCAAAAATGCAAAATGCTAATGTGGGCCATTTTTTTTGGTCTAAATGGGCCACTTTTCTGGCCAATGTGGACAAGTTTCATGAGTTACTTCACTATGCAACTAGTAGTTTTGACCATTGTTGCTGAATAAATATTCTTTAAATATAACAATGTGCTTACATTTTAACAAAAAACACACATTCCATTGGGTAGTATTCAAACAGTCTGTCACTAAAGCAATGAATTGCCATTTGCAACTGTGGGACACCTTTTTCCATTGGTGCCAGAGACAGCTTTATGCTCCAGTTCGACCCAGTGAGCCGCCCTGCACATTTCCTCCATTAAAAAAACAGAATGAAATAAAAAAATATATTTTTTTTATTTCGGGCTGGAGACTCGCACCCGCCCACAGGGATGCAGCTGCTCCCCCCTGGGGTGGAAAGAGGGGGTGCCCCACAGTTTGAAGACCTCTGCCCTAAAGGGTCTGATTGAGAAGACAGTGGGGAAGTGGAGGTGAAGAGCCCAGAGCCCAAACTGGTTGAGGAATGTTCTTGAGCATGAGAATCTGTTGCCTTGTCTAGGGTTGCTGACTGGGCTGTTCCTTCTACTTTGGTCAAGTTTTGGAGGGCTTGTTGCTGGGCTCTGCCTCACACATTTAACTGCTGAGAAGCACCTGGCAGGAACTTTACCCTCTGCAACTGGCTCAAAGACAGCTCAAGGCAGGAGTAGAACTCCTGTTAAGGATACAGGCAAACTGAGGCTAGTGTGAGAAATATGACCATTTGTTCCAGTGGAGCAGAATTTTTGGATGTGGCCACTACAGGACTGTTTGCTGCACAATTAAACAAACACAGGGTGGTGACTGGCCAGCACTCGTGTCGCTGGGAAGATTTGTGTTTATGCATAGATTTTAGGGGACACATCAGTGTGACCCAGAATTATCTGGAAGCTGTCCTAGAGACCTGCCAGATACCTCCGCCCGAAGGCCAGTGTATGGTTACTGAGGAATATCCTCAGGTTGGCTCCCAATGTAAGTTTGTGGTGGATGCTCAAACCAAACACCAGTGACTAGAGTTTTCAAGCAACCCATCCTGGTCTAGCGAGTTCAGGGGGAATGGGCCATCTTGCTAAGGTGCCAGAGAAAATGATAGTTGTACTTCGATTAACCTATTGACGATGAAAATAAATGTTAGAAGTCATATGCAAATCTCTTCCTGGCGTCTGAACCTGAGAAAATGTTTCGGAAAACAGAGTGCATCCCACAGAAATATTCAGGCCCCAAACATTGCAGACACAAGGCTTGCAGTTTCAACTCCACAAACGCATCTTTGCATGAAGGGCAACATATAATCTCCATACCCTGTTTCATAAAAGCGAGGGCGATATCAAAAAAGCTAAATTGCACAAAAGGAATGCATGTAGGTACAAACAGAAATAACATCCAGCTGGTACCCCAATACTCCTGGCAAACCCACACAGAAGAAAGGGCCAGCAATTGGGGTCACGATCATGTGCAAGACAGGGTCTACAGATGGGTGTAGTGGCACACGTGCACCAGCACATTCTTTGGTTGATCCGAGATGCTGGCCGACATCATGCTCTGGTCCTGACCTATACCAGGGGACATCATAGCATAAGCATGAAGCAAAGCGATTTAGAAGAACAAGTTACTTACCAACTGGTAACGTTGGTAAGCGCGGCTCGAGCTATTTGTACGACGGATGACGTTGACGCTCTACAGCAGCCCTCGAGGGACATCGAGGTCACGACATCAAGCACAGCGCCCTCTGGTATGGACATACCAGAGCAAAGCTGATACGAATATCAAAGATGAGGAATACGTGGGAGGAACATCCAGTCGAAAGAATGTTACCAGTTGGTAAATTACTTGTTCTTCCAATGGATTGTGTCCTCCCACGTATTCCTCATCTTTGATAGACTCCCAAAGCAGTGAAAATTTGGAGGAGGGAGTATCAATTTACCCTAATCATGGACCGTATGAAGAACGGCCTTTGCAAAAAAGACCTCCTTGGGATGCGGTTGAATCTAAACAATGTTTCACAAATTCACAAATGTGTGCATAGACAACCAGGTGGCCGATGCACAAATATCTTGTACAGGGACACCCCTTTGAAGAGCTGTGGGAGTTGCCATGCCTCAAGTAGAATGAGCTCTGAGCCCATCTAGAGGTTCTTTACCCGCCATTCTGTAACACTCCCCAATTGCCAAAATTATCCATCTGGATAAGGTCTGTTTTGTTACTGCCAGGCCCAATTTGTGGCCAGTATATCCAATGAAAAGTTGGTCATTTTGTCGAAACTTTGCCAGTCTAGATATATAAAAGCTGAGAGCCCTTTTTGGGTCCAGCCCGTGAAGTCTTTCCTCCTCCTTACTTGCATGAGGTGGAGGATAGGAAAATGGCAATGTAATGTTTTGAGACAAATGACAGTCAGCGACTACTTTGGGTAGGAATAAATGTTTGACTTTAAGTATTACTTTATCTTTATGGAAAATGGTGTGAGGAGGCTTGCAAGAGAGCTTGCAATTCACTCACCCAGCGGGCTGATGTAATACCCACTAGTAGGATTGTTTTCAATGCGAGAAGCCTTAGTGGGCAAGAATGGAAAGGCTCGAAAGGAATGAATGCAAGACATTTTAATACTCGATTTAAATCCCAACAGGGACATGGAATGGAATTGGAGGGTACACGTTAGTGAGACCCTTCAGAAATGGAACAATCAATGGTATCTTGAAATAAGATACTTCTTCAGAGGAGCGCTTGCAGACAGCGCTGCTAGGCATCCTTTTATTGTACCAATCTGGATCCCCAGATTGGCTAAGTGTAACAAAAAAGAAAGCACCATAGGTGTGCCACATAGGAATAGGTCAACATTCTTATCCCTGCACCAGTTACTGAACATATTCCAACGACACTGGTACAAGGATTTTGTTGCTGGACTTCTGGCCGAAAGCAAAGTCTCCATTATGGCATCCAGAAGGTCCCAATCCTTATAGCACAGCCTCTCAGAAACCACGCATGAAGGCTGAGAGTCTTGACCTCTGGATGGAGAACCCGACCTCCTTCTTGCGAGAGAAGATCCTCTCTTTGTGAAAGACGTTTCAGAGGGCAGATGGACATGTCCATAAGGTCTGGGGTACCACGTCCTCTTGACCAAATCCGGAGCCATCAGGATCATGGTTTTCCTGAACTTTCTCAACCTTCTGATTACGTGAGGAATCACGGGAACTGGAGGAAATGCGTACAGGAGTGGAAATTCCCAGTCCACTACGAACACGTCCCCTAGAGCTCCTCTTGGAGGAAATTCCCTTGAGCAGTACTGATCGCACTTCCGATTGACCACAGTCGCGAACAGATCAACTTGAGGGTCTCACCAAAGGGTGAAGATCTCTTGAAGGACTTCCTGAGCTAGTTCCCACTCGTGGGAGACTGTGCTCTGCCTGCTCAGAGCATCCGCCGCTGTGCTCCTCTCTCTGGCTAATTGCCAATAGAGAGATTCCTTCTTGTATTAATCAGAACCAGAGCTGCATTGCCTCTCTGCACAGTGATGGTGACCCTACACCTTCTCTCTTGTTGAGGTAGTACATGGCCACTGTGATTATCATGACATTCTTTCCCCGTATAGCGGCAGGAAGGCCTTCAGTGCTAGTCATCAAAAGGTTGATGTGTAGTTTGGACTCAGATGGAGATTAACGACCGCTGATTGTCAGATCGTTGGTGTGGGACGTCTGTCACTACTGTTATCACCGGCCATGGTTGCCAAAAAGACTCCCCTGAGAATATTGTCTTCACAAGCCCACCAAACTGGGTCTTGACCAACTCTGCTCAGAAATTGCAGGTGATCCGACATATTCCCTGAAAATTGGGACCATTGAGACCCGAGAGCCCATTGAAGGAATCTCATTCTCAATCAGGCTTCTGGCACCAGGAAAATGCAGGAGGCCATGAGGCTGAGCAACCTAAAAAATAAAAAAAATTTAAAAAACGAAGGCCGGAAGATGTTGGTCACTCTGGAATTTTGTTACCATCTGCTGAATGGGTTGAGCTCTCACCTCGGGAGGCGAGGCTTTCTCTGAGGAAGTATCCAAGACCACTCCGATGAACTGGAGTTTTTGGGATGGTATCATATGGGACTTCTTGTAATTCAGGCAGAAGCCCAGTCTGTGTAGGAAGTGGCAGGTGACACTGAGCTGTTCCTGGGCTTGCTCGGGTGAACAAGCCCTGATCAGCCAATCGTCCAGGTAGGGGTAGATGTGAATTCCCCACCTCCCTCCCCCATCTCCTGAGACTCACTGCCCCTACCGCCATCAGCTTGGTGAAAATCCTCAGTGCGCAGGTCAGCCGGAATGGCAGAACTCAAAACGGATAGTGAGAACTAACTTCAGGTACTTCCTGTGCTTGAGATGGATTGGCACATGAAAGCAAGCATACTGAAGGTCCAATGATACCAACCAGTCTTGGAGTTGGAGAGACTGAAGGATCTGAGAAAGGGTAACCATCTTGAACTTGTCCTTCCTGAGGAATTTGTTTAAATTTCTTGAGTCCAAGATGGGTCTCAATCCTCCATCCTTCTTGGGGATGAGAAAATAGGGGGGAATACCAACCCTAGTTCCTCTCCGCTACAGGTACATGTTCTATTGCACCTTTCTCTAGCAGGGTTAACATTTCCTGCAATAGGAGCGGGTCCGGAATTTTGACAGAGTTGTATCCGTGAATGGCCCTGAGGTCTTCTCTGAAAAGGAAGGCAGTAACCTTGGGCTACTGTTTCTAGTGCCAAAGCATCTGACATAATGCCCCGCCATCCGTTCAGATGCAGAGAGATTCTGCCTCCCACCAGGGTCTTGTGGGTCAAGACCTTAGAGTGGCTTAGAGGCGGCTGCAGTAGCATCTGAGGGGACGTTGCTGCTGGGCCTGACCTAGCACCCCTTCCTAGTCCACCACAAGGGAATTTCCTTGGTCCTCCTTGACTAGCCTGTCCTTCCAAATGAAGAAAAAAAACAAAAAGCACGACCCCTCCAGGAAGATGAGCCTGAGTAGGACTGTTGTTGAGGTCGACGTATGGAGCACTAAGTGACTTAGCTGCCGCCTTAGAGGTCTGCAGCTTCAACAGACTCATCCGCCTTGCTGCCGAACAACCTCAAGCCGTCAAAGGGTAGTGGCCTGGCCTGCACATCCTGTGCAAAGCCTGACTTTCTCAGCCACGCAAACCTGTGTAGCACGGTGCTAGAAGCCCTGGACCTGCTGATGAGGTCAGCAGTGTCTAGTCCTGACTGAAGGCATTCCCCCATTGCCTCTTTTCCATCTTTCACAATTGTCAGGAAGCCGTCTCGTTCCTCGTCTTCTGGAATGTGCTGAGCCGCCATGCTAACAGTCCCACAGGGTGTAGGTAAACCTCGCCAGGGTACAAATAACATTGGTTGATTTTAAAGCCATGCTGCTCGAAGAAAAAATCTTGTGAGACCAGGCATCCATTTTTTTATCATCCCTGTCTAGGGGAATAGAGGGATAAGCAGACTGTCTAGTGGATGTAGCTGCTTGGACCACAAAGCTTTCAGGGGTAGGGAGCTTAGTTAAATATTCTTGATCAGAGGGTGAAGGTCTATATTTTCTGGCAAAATGTTTGTTTACCACCAGTCCCGATTCTGTGGTTTCCCAGGTGGCCATAACTTTCCTTTAAAGGGCTGTATGAAAAAGGTAGTACAGGATCATTCTGAGGACCTTGGCTCAGAATATCTGTCATGTCATCTTGTTCGTAGGTCAGCAAATTCCTATTCCGACCCATGAATTCCACAACCCTATTCATAATATTTCTATATGCTGAATCAGCATAATCAGCTGGCTCAGGTTTATCAAACTCCAGCTCAGGAGAAGTGTCTATGCCACTAGCTGTTCGGAGACAGTCAAAGATCAGACATCTTTGATTCTGGGTCAATCAGCCCCTCAGGAGCATTCCTTGTCCCATATGCCAACCCAAATGGTGAAGAATCCTCCTCCGAGGATTGCCCCTCCTCATAAATAGAAGCCATAGACTTGAAAAAGTATTTTCTAGGCAAATGGATCATGGTTACCCTTGGGTTGAGGACATGAAGGCATCGCCATTGATTTCGCCAATGGTGTCGATAAAGTCGAAGGGCCGTATATAAAAGGTGTCGATGAGAATGTCGTCGACGGAACCTTCGACACAGGCGTCGATGAAGGTTTTGAACCGGACGCCATTTTGTCTGGCGTAAAACTTTGATTTATGCACTGATCTGCTTGTCAATTTGCTCTCTTTGTGAGGTATCAGAGAGGTTTCTCTAGACAGTACCCTCGACGATTTATTGCTGGATTTGGAGTGTTTAGTAGTCTCTGACCTTCCTGTTATCCGAAGGTTGAGTTGTGGCATGGCCTTCGTGTGACTTTTTCGTGAGGGTCAGGGCCGCATTCTCGAAGATTCGCATCATTGAGGCTCTAAACCCTCCCATTTTCTAGGAGGAGGAAGAGGAGCCTCCTGTTTTCTAGGAGGAGCCTGCCATTTTCTTGGAGGAGGAGGTGGTGAAGGAGAAGAAGAAGATTCTCAACCCACTCCTTGATTGAGACTTCTTTGATTTACGCCGGGACGAATCCCTAGACTCTGCTGAGTCTGTATTCTTCTTGGAAGGAGCCTTCAAAGATTCCTCCCCCACCACCAATTTACCTAGTCGTTCCTGGAGAGCTTTTCTCATCATAGCCAGACAGGACCCACATTCATTGATCCGATGGGCGGGACCTAGGCACCAGAGGCAGACGCGATGGGGATCAGTGATGGACATTTTCTTCCTGCAATTCAGGCATTTTTTAAAACCAGTTTTTGGGGTCGAAGGGTTAGAAGATGAAGACATCTCGAACAACTGAAGCGCCGTTTCAAACACATGAAGAAAAAGCTTTTGAGGGACATAGACATCACGACATCGAGCACATCGCACTTGGACATTTTTTTACAGAAGTAGCAAAGCAGATGATCCGAATATCAAAGATGAGGAATACGTGGAAGAACACAATTCATTCGAAGTAAGAGTTACAGATGCACCTGGTGACTTGTTGCCCCCACTCGAAGTGGTGTGAAGAGCAAATGAAGGTACCAAAACCATAGCACTCTGTCACAGCAGATTTCCCATATTCTTTAGTTTGTCGTCAGATTAGTAATTATCAAATTGTACAGTGGTGTTGCTTAATTATAATATGGAACCATGTATGTACAGTATATTTTTTGCTCATGGTTTAATTTCATTAATTTCACTGCATGTTATGCACTACATGGCTCATATCTAACAAGGAGATACAAACACAAAATAATTCCTATCAATTGCTGGCGACTCTCACCCTCTCCACTAATAGCTCGTAGACCAAAGGAATTTCATGGTTATAACTACACTTTTATTATTAAATTCATGTATTAAAACAGGTATTGCACAGAGTGTACCACCACATAAAACCCACTACAAACATATATTGTACAAATACTCACAAATAAAAATACATTTGCATTAATAATCCAACCCACACGTGGGCCTTAGTATAAATATTCAGTGGTGTACGAGCAATTAGGGGAGAAGGTGAAAGTCACCAGCATTTTATGTTCGAACAAAGAATGTGTTTTTTCTCTTCCCGTTATTTATTAATTGTATTGCCTCCCAGAAAGTAGAGAAAAAGGGTCCGTGTTTTCTGCCACAGAAAAATCTCAGTTAAACCTATTTATGCTTGATGCACTATATGGTGATAGTCGTCACAGGAATAACTGTTCAACGCAAAATGTTATTCAGAACCTAAAGAAAAATTATCAAATGGCAGTGTTGTTGTTGATTTATAATATGGAACAGTGTATGTGCTGTATTATTTTGTTCTCATGGTTCAATATCACTGCATGCGACTGCAAAAAAGGGACACATGTCTTTTCAGGCTCTTCTTATAAAAACACACAGTGGTTGTCTTTAAAATAATACCAACCTTTTGGTTTCAGCTTTCCATTTTGGGTGCACATCCCAGACCTGCAATATTTGAGGGGGTCTTTAACTCTCCTTCTAAGACCCAGTTGTTTCTTATATTCTCCACCTTTCTCACGTTCAGAGCTCCTGTCGGTTATTTTTGATCATCTTTGGGGTCCAAGACCCTTTTATCCTTAGTCTCTCGTTTGGGTGCTGGTCCCAGACTCGCAATACAACTTTGGGCTTGTTTGGTTTACTCTCCTGCCAAATGCTGCAGTTCTTCTTTTCAAGCGTGCTTCCATGCTGAGTCTCTGACTCCCTGATGTGCTCTATTTCACTTGGGTGTGGGTCCAAGACTCGCAATTGCTGTCCACAATAGTCTGGTTCACTCTACTGACAAGCTAACGTTCTTGCGCTTACTTGTCATGCATTCATTTGCCATATAACCATTGTTGTTTGGAGTAACTACTCCCCTGGGTTTCCTTATTTCTCTCAGTGTATTAGACCAAAACATTATGACGCTTATTTCGTTCCTTTCTGTGCTTTTCTCTGCTTCCCCGGACCACCTCTACCTTCCCACCAACCCACATACGTTCGTTCTCGGTTTGCTTCGTCTTGTCTGTGGGATTCCATCCTGAGACTTCGGTAGCCCTCACGCTTGTTTACGCTTCAGTTTCTCGTTCTGTGTCAATCTTGCAGTCAACCCTTACTTACCTCAGCGTTGCTGTGTACATAAGACACTCTTGCGTCTATTTGGTAAGGGAGCTTCAGAGGGAGCGCCTCTCTGTGTCGGTCTCTTGTCTCTGTGACCTACTTTCCAACTGGCAGCTTTGTTTCTTCAGTCACAGCTAAAGGGAGGGATCTCTCTTTGCTGTTCAGTTGTACTACATTTGAAATCCTGTTTTGGGAAAGGGAGCTCTCCTGAACCAATGAGATTCTGTAAAAAACTAAGACTGGCTCATTTGGTTTACTGGAGTGATCTTCATCCTCACAGTCCTCCTCCTCCTCCTCCTCCTCGTCGTCTCAGTACATGGTTTCAGATATAGTAAATCAGTGCTTGTTTGCTCTTTATTCTGCATGAATAAATTAGCTGGATTGTGTTTACAACAAAACATTATTAGTCGCATCAGGGTAGATGGGAGGGGAATTTAATTCCTAGCAAGGGGTTAAAGGACTTTCCGCAAGATTATACTGTGTCTTCTGAAGATGATCGTCCCCCAGTCTCATAAGGGGCTTCCCTTCCCAGGTGATCATCCTGCTACGCACCACCCACAGGGAGATTATTGTGCTCTGGACGCACCGCCCTGGCCCCCTGGGAAAGGTCTCCCCCTAGAGGAGAAGGGATGATATCCTCAGATTCCTCACAATTCGTATTAATTATTTCAGGACATAAGCGGTATATCAATGAAAGCATATATGTCCAGTATACCAGGAAAAGTGCGAAACAACTACGTGAATAATGGGAGTGCCAGGTAACAGAATTAAACACATCCAGATATGGGAGCCGCCAGGGGGTGCCGAGATGAACTGACGGGTCTCGGACGATCTCCTCCCTTGGGTGCGGAATGTTACGGTTTGGCCACCCCACCCCCATGGAAGTCCAGGTGTGACCCCCCCCCCCAGTGTGTGCTGAAGCTGGTGGGCGGCAGGTGAACGTGCCTGCGGTGCCGGTAGGCTTCTTCGAGCCGGAGATCAGCCGGCGTCTAGCAAGCAGTGAGAGCAAAGTGACTGCACACCCGGCGGCGGGAACCGTGAGGTTGTTAACTACCTGCCGGAGGGGGAGGGGCAGAAGACTGGCCGCGGCCTTCGCCCCCGCAGCAAGGAGCTTTGGAATGATGGTCGCGGACCCGGCGGGGGCTGCGAGCGGGGAGCCTGGAGCGGTCCTGGAGGGCCGAGCAGCCCTGCTAGTGGAGCCCTGGGTGTCGGGTCCCGAGTGCCTGGAGAGGCTCGCCAGCTCGCCCCGCGGAGCAGCTCTATTGGCAGGGCTTTCCGGGTGTGTGCGGCCCGAAGCGGTGGTGCCCGCTCGATCCTGTGGGGCCCGGTAATCCCCCCCCTGGGTTGGACTTTTACCCAGGTTGGACTTTTCCCCCAGGTTTGACTTTTCTTGGGCCGGAACGGCCCGTGTGGATTCTGGCAGGGGCTGGCGGTCTGCCCATATCTCGCTAGCCTTTGTCGCCCGAGCCGGTTTGCTGTGGATCCGTCATTAAACCCGGACTGTCTACGTGCCAGATATGTGTTAGGATTTGGGCTGGTGTCCCCAGTACTTCATGGTGCAGTAGGAGGTCTGTTTTGTCTCTTTGGTGATCCCTCTGAGAACTTTGGTACCGGAACCGTGGGGGAAGCCTGCGGGGGACACTACTGGCCAGGCTTTTGCCCCGCATTTACGGGTCGTCACCAGGCATCTGGGTGGTACGGTCTGGAATACCCGTCCGCTGGTGGTGGGGCACCTCGGACTCTGGGGTGGAGCTCGCAGGTCGGCTCTGCAGTGCGCCGGGCCGGTGGACTTTGCTGGTGGGTCTCGTGCATGGATCTGTACTGCTGGATCTCCTGGAGCTCGCTAGTAGTTGTGACCCGCCTGGTATCTCCCCAGAGTGTAGGGGGCTGAGCATCATCTGGTTCACTAGGAGGACTTGGTTGTCTGCGGGGGGTTCTCTTTGTGCCTGCCTCTGGAGTGTCTCAGGTGGTTCACGCCTTTCTGGTTCCTAGATGGAGGGGGTGCAATCACAGCAGAAATATCGGCGTGCCACTGAACCGGCGCCAGGCGGGACCACTATGCAGGCAGCAAGTCTAGCAGAGACATCAGAGGCTCAATCCATGAGCCAGAACATGGCGGCCCTGTTGGAGGAGATCCGTGGCTTCAGGGCTGATATTGGCAGGCGGCTTGACTATCTAGATAAAAAGGTGGACACTGTTGAGGACCGTGTCCAAGCCTTGGAGGCCAACCAGACCTCGGCAGACCTTTTCGAAATGAAATTCGACATGCGCCTGGCAGAGTTAGAGAGGCGAGAGGAGAAGGTCGCTCTTAAGCTTGATGACTTAGAGAATAGGGAACGGCAATCCAACCTAAGGTTTCTGGGTATTCCGGAGCGGGAGGGGGAGACCCAGCTGGACATTGTGATGAGAGTCAAGTCAATCATAAGTAAGCTCTTTGATGGAGAGAATACCAGCGAACCCACCTTTGATAGAGTCCACAGAGCGGGAAGCCACGTGGGAGGTCCGGTATCTGTTCTGGTCAAATTTCACTACTATGTGGAGAAGTCGAAGATTCTGGAGCTGGCACGCCGGAAGGGCCCTATGGGGTGGGAGGGTGCCAAAATAACGATCTATCAAGACCTATCGGCGCTCACCCTCGCCCACCGGAGACTGTGTGGCCCTCTGACTAAGTGGCTCCAGACTAAGGGAGTGTGTTATAGGTGGGGATACCCCTTCTCCCTTTTGTTCGAGTTTGACGGCTATAAGTAGTCCCTGTCTACAGAGTCGGAGATTCAGAAAGTTTCTAGCAAATTGCTGGGGGCCACACCCTCAGGTCCGGAGTTGGGAGCCGAGGAGGAGGGGAGGCGGTGGGGTCCTTCGGACGCGACGGGTCGGCACCGTGTCCGTGGGCACAGGAAATACAGAAAGGTGGCGCCGCCTTCCCCAGAGCAGACTACGATGGGCCGTTGATGTGGTGGGCCCTGCTTCTTATGCAGGCTTGAGTGCCTGGGGACCTTATGGTAGGTTATCTGTCCTCACGCAAGACTGTTGTGTCCTTTCTGGGTTCAGTTGGCAGGGCTATGCTTAGTTGGTGGGGTGGGGGTATGGAATTTGAACTGTTGGGTTGTGTTCTTGCAATCGGGGGGTACCAAAGTTTCTGGTTGCTTTTTTTAATATTCCGCCCAAGTGGAGGCGATCATTGGCAGCCTGGTGGTGTGACAAGTGGATGTTGTGTCCATTCCAAGCGCTCATGGGTAGGATGGGTGTGGGGTGGGGGGTGAGTGTTTGGTTGGGGAAGGGTGCAGTGGGTATCTTTCTTGGGAGTTGGGGTGGTTCACTTTTGGCACTTGGGTCTACCTGGTTTGAGGGGTTACATATGCGCTTATTTGGGCTTTACATGTGCACGGGGCTCTAGGGGTTGGGCACTCTCGATGGCCCCCTGGGTGGGGGCGGAAGATCTTTTCGGCTTTTCTTATGGTTGACTAATTCCAACTGATGTCGGTGGGTTCCTTAAATGTGCGGGGTGTGAACTCGCCGACTAAAAGGTCTTTGGTGTTGAGGGAATTTATTAGATTGAAGCTGCACTTCTCTTCCTACAGGAATCCCATTGGGTTAAGGTGAGGGAGCCTCCGTTCAGATCTAGGGCTGTCCAGTATCTGTTTCATGCTTCTTATGTGGCGAAAAAGCATGGGGTCGTTTTTTTGATTCCTCAGAATGCCCACTTCTCCCCTAAAGCCCAAATAGCTGATCCTGAAGGGTGTTTCATTATGGTGAAGGGAGAGCTGAGGGGCCGTCTCTTCACTTTTGTGGGTGTATATGCCCCAAATGAAGGGCAGGACACTTTTTGGGAGGGAATGCGTGACAGGGTCAGCGGATTTGTTGAAGACGCGCTAATTGTTGGGGGGGGACTTTAATATGGTTTTATGTCCGGAGAACGATAGATCCCCCAAGCCATGCCCCAACCTCAGTTACCATTTGAGGATGGCGGACTCATTCAACCGGGTTAATGGTGAGTTAGGTCTCGAGGATGCGCACCCAGCTTGGCGTGACCACAAATCCCTTTTTACGTTTTATTCCACGGTGCATCAATCCTTCGAGGATTGATTATCTGTTGGTGGATTCTGCGATCAGGGACTGCGTGTCCGATTTCGGGGTTGTGGCTGTTCCATGGTCCGATCATGACTTAGTTCGAGTCTCTTTGGGAATCCCTTCCCTGGCCCTGGGTAAGTCGAGGTGGATTTGCAATGACTCGTTGCTCACTGATAAGGAGCTGAGGCAGTCCCTTCTGTCTTCTATTGAGGAATTCTTTTGCCTGAATGACACGGGTGAGGTGGACTCTAAAATTGTTTTGGGATACATTCAAGGCCATGATTAGAGGGACGATGATTGAAATGGGAGCTAGGAGAAAGAGGGAGAGGTTGAGGGAGGAGTTGAAGTTGAGGGAGCAAATCGCTGTGATTCAGCCGGGGGGTAGGTTAAAAACGCAGATTGCCCCAGGCCAGCGCGTAGCGCTTCAGATCCTCAGAGCGAAACTATCCGCTCTTCTGAAAGCTTGCGTTCTTAAAACAACGGTACATGGAGAAAGGAGAAAAGGCAGATAAGATTTTAGCCTAGAGGTTGCGAGAGTTGCGTAATAGTAGGAGGGTTAACTGGGTCTCTGGCCAGGCTGGCGAGAAAATCTTGCAGGATAGCCAAATAGCAGAGCAGTTCAGGCAGTATTATGAGGCTCTCTATACTTCTGAATATGGTGGTGATAGTAATGAAGTGGATCAGTTCCTGGACTCCCTCCCTGTACCCTGTCTCACTCAGGAGTCCTCAGACTCTTTGGAGCTGCCTATCTTGGCTCAGGAAATTATCGACACTATCGCGTCCTTGAAGAGTGGTACTGCTCCAGGAGATGATGGTTTCTCAGTTCGATTCTATAAGGCCTTTCGCTCCACATTGGCCCTGTTCTTGTCTAAGGTGTACAAAGCAGCCCTGGAATCGGGTTCCCTCCCTAATACCATGATGGCTCCCTTTGTCAGTCGTATAGGCCCATCTCTCTCCTTAACGTAGATGTTAAAATTTTGGCTAAACTGTTGGCAAATAGGTTGTCTAAATTTCTCCCCTCTCTATTCCATGGTGATCTAGTTGGCTTCTTCCCCGGGCGCCAAGGTTCTGATAACTTAAGGAAAACCCTGGGCCTCCTGCATGAGGTGTCTAGGTGGGATTCTGAGGCTTATCTCCTTTCGTTGGATTCTGAAAAGGCCTTCGACCGCGTCGAGTGGCCTTACATGGCGAAGGTCCTGCGTAAGATGGGCTTGGGTGACAATTTTTGTGGGTGGGTTGCGGCCTTGTACAATGGCCCCCTAGCGCGGGTACTGGTGAACAGCTGCACTTCGGCTGATTTTTTGCTCTCCAGAGGTACCCGTCAGGGGTGCCCTCTCCCCCCTTTTGTATGCTCTGGCAATGGAGCCCTTTGCCATTGCGGTCAGGGCTGATGGTGGTGTTTCTGGAGTGCAGTGTGGGGACTGCAAATTCAAACTATCCCTATTCGCGGATGATATTCTAGTATACCTGACCAGACTTCATTAATCCCTCCCACATTTGTTAGGCTTTATCCGCTTCTTTGGGGCGTTCTCGGGGCTTAAAATCAACGTATCCAAGTCATGTATAATGCCAATGGGCGGGCTGGACCGTGAGATCAGCGGTTAATCAGTGGTGTATGGGATGAGAGTAGAGCGGGAGGCTACTAGATATCTTGGCACTAACATCCCCAGTGATCTAAACAAAGTGTATGAGCTAAATTATCCCCCTCTCTTGGCTAGGATCTTTCAGGATCTGACTAGGTGGGCTCCTCTCACTCTCTCTTGGTTTGGGCGCATGGTCTCAATTAAAATGAATGTGCTCCCCAGTCTCCTCTATCTTTTCTCGTCCCTTCCCTGCATTGTCCCGGACTCTTTTTTTTATTCTCTGCTATACCGTCTACTGTGTTTTGTCTGGAACGGTAAGAGGGCACAAGTGAAATATTCCACCCTGACCATCCCAAAGTCTCATGGTGGGTTTGGTCTCCCCGATTTTAAGTTGTACTATAAGGCAGCCCAGCTGCGGGTGATTATAACATCTGAGAGACGACCTTAGGACTTACTGGATGTATGTGGAAGATGTTCAGATTCATCCTTACAAAGTCAGGGATTTACTTTGGTCGCCTCCATGATCCCTCCCAGCAGGGGCTAAGTCACACCCGATCTTGTCTGTTCTGTGGGCAGCCTGGAAGCCCAGCAGAGACAATAAGCTCCTCACCTCCTGGCCTTGTCCCCTCTCTTCTCTATGGGGGCCCCCACTCAATATAGGATCCAGAGGTTTTCGTGGTCTGATCAGGGGGTGGAGAGGGCGGCACAGCTCTTTCATCTTGGTGAGTTTATTGAATTTGGCCAGTTGACGGAGGTGCTGTGTGAGAAACCGCTTTCCATCTTTGATTACCTGCGGCTTAAGGGTATCCTTACACAGGCTGGGTGGCAGGCTTCCCTGTCCCGTCCCTTAACCCCCTTTGAAAAAGTTTTTGTAGAGGCTAAGTCCAGAAAGGGATCGCTATCCAAGATATACAACATACTGGTTACAGCTAACTTAGAGGGTAGACAACCGTTCAAGCGTATCTGGGAGGAGAGATTGGGCATGACACTCGATGATAGTACATGGCAGGAAGTTTTCAGGGCTATCTTTAGGGGGGGTTTGTATACAGCTGCAATGGAGCATAATTTCAAGATTCTCCACTCTTGGCATCCTCCACCCGCCACTTTATCTAAGATGTTTCCCAGGGTATCCCCTATGTGTCCCAGGGAGTGCTTTCTCCGTGGTACTTGGTTCCACATGTGGTGGGATTGCCCGGTCATTCAGGTTTTCTGGGCGGAATTGCTTAGTTGGATCAAGAGCATCTTGGGGATGTGCCCTTCTCTTTACCCTCTGGAGGTCCTCTTGGGTACTCCTTTGCCCGATGGCGAGTCTGACCCATTCACTAGGGTGGTGAGTGCTATGTTACGGGCAGGGAGAATGGCCATGGCTCAAATTTGGAAAAGTCCCCGCGCCCCTTCTAAGGCGGAATGGCTAACTAAGTTATTAGCAATTTTTACGTATGAGAAACTGTCGGCCATAATCAATGATAACATGTCTTCTTTTTTACAGGAATGGACTATTGTTTTGTTAAGTGCGGACTGTGATGCCTTGAAATTGTAAACAGTCCAGATGTGGGGGGGAAGGTTGTATCTAAGGGAGTGTGGTTAGTTCGCTGGTGGTTCGCTGGCCCTCACATGACCCTCCGGGACCCTTTGACATTGAGGTTGTGTGGAAAAGTCTCAATGTATACTGCGTCCTTCTTCTATTCCCTGTGTACTCTCTGCTCTATTTAAACCAGGTAGTTTTTGGTTCTTTGGTTGGGGAGCGGGTGGGAGTGGGTATGTTATGCAACCGCTTTGCTTGTGTTTTACACCTAGCTATTGTAATGGTAGACTGGTAGAGGTCTATGTTTGTTGAAAAATTCAATAAAAACTAAGTGAAAAAAAAAACACATCCAGATATATAGATTGTAAATTTAAATCCTGCCATCAATTATCTTTGTATTTTCATTTTCCCGCTTTGTCTTTTTCTCTCCAAATATAATGCATCTGTCATTATGGAGTATATCAATTACACATACAGTACTGTACTCCTTATAATTTGAGACTAATGCACAGATAATTCTCAATCAATCATAGTTATAGCCTTGAAAAAGCCCTTGATGGGCAAAACACGTGCTGGTAAATATATATTGCTCACACAGAGATAATTTTGGCACTATGCTTTATTAAATATTTAATCTGTCTATCACTGATCTACGTCAAGTACAGTTTTACAAGCGTACTCGATCAAAGAGGTGAATGTTGCAGGACAGTGTTACAACTACTGGCCATTTAGGATTCAATTAATCATTGTAATTAACTAACACAGGTAGGGTGATATGAGTTAACAATTGTAAGGTGTTGAAGGTTGATTTACTGTATAGATCACTAGCATTCAGGTAATTTAGATGACCAGTATACAAAATATATAAGTGAATGATGTTAATGTATGATGCAACAAATTGCAAATCTGTATATTAAAATGTATTTCTAGACTCCTGAGACTCAATGTCATTTGATTGTATATAAAAGTGATAAGATGAACTAATAGAACAAGAAAACAAAATACATCTATAATGAAAATATGGGAATAGCATTCAAGATCACTGAGTGATTAAGGAGAAGAGTGCAAGATGCTTGGAATGTGGTTTTTCTAAAATATTATATTACTTTTGTGAATATATATACATAGAGATGAGTGAGAGTTGTGAATCCCAATTGAGGCTTTTATCAATATGTTGAAACTTTTTTCATTGTTTTTTTTAGAACGTGTGCTGTCAATATTCAGCATTGCAACGGGAACCCTGCCACAGATCCATTTACTGATCGACCAAGATCAGGATGATTGCATTGCTTTTTAATAAAATAAAGTATGGCCATTTTATCTCTGCCATTACCATTGTCCTAGCTAATTAGATCATCTTCAATTCTCCAATATCACTTCCACCTACTGACACCTTTTATGGATTTGTGGTGCCCTCTAAAATATTAATAACGTTGACAAATGTGCACAATATGAAAGACAGGAAAAGAAAATGTGTTTGTAGAAGTATCCTTGCTTGAAATTCATTCACATCACTTGGATATCTCACACATATATGCTCTAACACATAAGGGGTGTATGTCATATGTTTATTTTTTTTATGGAGGCTGCTCTGGTTTCCCTTTACCATTGCTTCATGCACATAATTTTGTTGGGGCCATTTTGTACGGTTGCCAGCAGAATGTCTGCATTCTATGCAGTATCCTTGCTGCCCTCTTTGTGAGGGTGAGCAAGTATTTTACAATCAGACAGCTACAGCTGCTTGGCAAGCGGAGCGTTTCCTGGAAGAGAAAAAGCTACACTACATAGAAATGGCATGTTAGCTACGTTAATATTTTACTGTGTTTTACTGGATATTTTTAAATTAGAACGAGTACCTTTGGGGCTCAAAACATGTATAATACGGTTTTACAATTCAAACATAAATAACAGTACTTTTGCACACACTTACCAAATTAATCACCGAACTATTGCCCTGCTCCCAAATGAAGCTGCCAATTTGGTTTCTAATTTCTGTAGATATGAAAATGTCAAGTCAGAAAAATCACAAATGCACAAAATCCATGTTTTACCTATTCCTACTAAATAGATGCAATGTCATGTTAAGCTCAACCGTTTCAGAAACAAAAGCTTACTAAAAGGCATTTGTAAGGACTGCAGAAAAACTTATCCAAGCTGCAAGTAATTGGTTTAAATGATTCATCACATATATCAGTCCCTTCTAGGCTGTCTTGAACTCATCGTTGCTGATTTTATATGGAATTGCATGCACTTATTCCAAAGGACATTTATTCTGGGTTTCCTTTGTTTAAAAATACTTTGTCATTGATTGTGCACTGAATATTGTTGCTTGCCCCCCACATTAAGTGTGCCCTTGATATCAAGTGTTTTGCCAATACCACGGCTTCCTCAGTGGGATTTTATGCACAAACCCGATTGTTGCAGTACTAAGAGAGCTGTGTGTTTCATCCACTCCACACTCTCAAAATTTAATCACAACTGGAGCAACACCACTACACCATAGGGAGGTCATCGTCTGTTCCCCTTTCCCCTCCAGAACCTATACAGTTGGGATTGACCTGCTGAACCTTAACCCTAGAGGAAAAGCAACATAGGAGGGCTGAGCCTTTGGCTTTATTGTGGTCAAGAGGGTCACTTTATCAGGGAGTGAGCGTTGTGGTGGGTCAGAGGAAGGATGCAGACACAGCAAGCACACTTCAAAGACTGGTTTCTTTATTAAGAACAAGGCTTACCTTTTCCTATTGCTATGTGGGTTTCCCTACCTACCAAGCTAACTAAGGTGCTTGTCAGTCTCTCATGAATAGCCCAAGGAATACGTCCACAGTCCAAAACTAACCCTACCACTATTCCAACATCTAATGACAGGAGAATGACTCTTTCTCCTGGGCTTTGCGTCTTGCAAATTTCTTCCTGGTTCTTCTTAATTGGTGATTTTTAAATCTTCTTTTGTGACTTCTTTAATCAGTTTGTGGAACTCTTTCAAGATTGGGGTGAATCCTGTGATCCGCATTAATGGAATTTTCGTAACTTGGGCTCTCCGTTTGGGATTTGGCTTCTGGATGATTATAATTCACTTCTTTCCTGGATAGTCCTCGTCTTGTACCAACTCTAAGAGTTTCTTTATATTTCAACTCATTGCATTCCATTTCATTTAAGTTCCCTTCTTTCCTTTTCCAATAAAGGGGTACTCGCTTTTTTCCAGGGTAGAGGTATCCAGATTATAGAATTCTCCGTCTTGGGGTTTTCTTTTCTTCTTAATTTATATTATTATTTATCTTCATAAAATTTTCCTTCAAGTTTATAGTCTCTGTCCTTTGACACATAGCACTGTGCCTTTCTCCCCAGGCTCTGTCTTAGTTTCTCGCTCAATATTTATTGCATTGGGTTTCTCTCATTATCATGATTCCACATGCTTACTTTCCATGTTATGCGCTCATCGATTTGAATGGGACAGGTATAAGCAGCCCCATGACAATTGTCCGGCGGCCTTCCGGATCTCCCATTCTCCCCGTTACCTTGTATTCTCTGGGACAACGGGGTTCATGGTGTTCTTCTCTTTCCTGGCTACTCCGATGTCCCGCTCTCATTGTGGACTTATTGGCAGTCCTGTTGGTATCCGAATGTAATGTGGTTTTGACTGCCTAGTGATTTCGGTGTTGTATTGTGGACCACTGCCACAAAGTCTCTGTGGTCATGCCACCACCATTAGCTTCTCACGCTTCGTGTCCAGCGTTCTGCTTCCGGCTCCAGGGCAGTTTCCAAATTCACTGGCTCTGCGGGTTGCAGAGTCTACTCTCCTCGCAGGGGTTACGTTGCGGTGGGCCTTCCCTGGTTGACGTTCGAGTCTCTCTCCTTTCGCTTGTTGCAGTGTCTCTCCCTATTTCAGCCTTCTCGTCCCAGTAAAATGGGGATTTCCATTTAAAGTGAAATGCTCTCTATCTTGGTGGCAATAACATGTTAGTTCTCTATTCATACAAGTCTCTGTATTGTATATTATTTTGTAGGTCTGATATTCCCAAGTAGGCCACATCTAGGTATCCTTTAGGGAGTTCCTCACAGAACAGGAGTCCTTGTCCACACAGGGGGGAGTCTCTTGCAGCAAGGTCCCACTTGGCTCCACTCCTAGGGAGGTTGTTGGAGCGGGCTCACCTCCCTAGCCTCACAAAGGGGTGGGGGGGCCCGTCACCCTTGGGGAGAAGGGACAAATACCATTGATTCGTCACATACCCTTGCCCATCTCCATTCATAAAAAAAGCAGCTTAAGAAGTCAGCATTGCCTTGTTCCTGCCCATTTCGGTGTTCGCCAGTAAAACAAAACGATTCTAAGTCCAAGAACTACCTCATTACTGTGGAATTGGTGTCGTTCTGCAAGCTTATCCAGATCAAAGGAGAATGGTCTGTAATGAATCTGAACTTTCTGCCATTCCGGTGGTATCTCAAGTATGTGACAGCCCATTTTATAGCCAAAGTCCCAAGGTCAACAGTAGCATACGATTGTTTTCTAGTAAAAGGTTTCCTGCTGTTATAATACCGGATGTTCAACGCTCTCGTGTTCTTTTGACAGTACGGTGCCCAACCCCATTTTACATCCATCCGCTTTCCGCTTTAAAAAAGAAACACTCTATTGAAGTCTGGCATCTTCAAGACCAGCTCGTTACAGAGGAGGTTTTTCAGTCCACCAAAACTCACTCGATCCGTAGACGGTAGACCAGTTCAGGAGGATCCCCATCAGTGGAAGGTCCTTCGGGGAGTAAGGGTGAGACAACCAATGGTGAGACGTGGTATTTCTCCCCCCCACCCCAATCCGGTAGCCATGCCCTATCCTATCCTATGTCCCAACGCCCTCCCACCCCCTCTGCACAAACACTGGGACGAGGAAAAGGGCGACAGAATAAAGACGCCAACCCTTACATATCTCATTGGACATGTCCCGCTAATCGGGTCAAGCAAAGTCACATACTTGACTTTAATCACATACATCTAAAACCCATTAGCTCTCCCCAGAGGGATAAAAGGGGGAACCATAGAGGAACACTCTGAGCAAGGTGGAACACGCGAAGAAGCAGAACTTCCTGGGCGAAGGCAAACCTACTGGAGCAGAGCGACCGACAGAGGGACAAGAGCAAAGGGCAGAGAACCCCAGGAGATCCCTGCAGTAGGTCGTTGCCTCCGAAGAGATGTGAAAGATATGCGAAGAAGGCCAAATCCCAGACAATAAGACTGCATTGTATTTCAAGGACACCAGCGAGCCTCCCTGGTGGACGACAGAGTTGGGGAGGCGACGCCAAACTTGTGGTATTAACCGTGACGCATGAATTCAAACTGCAAAGACAGGAAAGGAATGCACACAGCCGGTGAGTTGGCGAACAACACGAAAGGACGGTGGGTGTTAAGGGAAGATTGAAGTTGCAACAGTCCATCTCAGAATTGAAGGCTGCACGCATGTAGATGAGACGCAAAAGAAGGCAGACCTGTGATGAACTTTAAAAAACTGATAACTGTGAAGCCAGTGATGCAGAGTAGCGGAGTGGTCCGACAAAAGGAAGTAGCCCACTCAAAAGTCTCAGCGAAATATGTGATATCTTGTTTTAAAGAAGCAAAGTGAACAAACTCTAAAATCCACAATGGTCAAGATTAACCCTGGCGAGATGAGAAGTTAAAAGGTTGTTACTTTAAGATAAAGATTTCTATGAACAATTGTGCTCATGGTGCTGATCTACGAAGACCGAGAGACAAAGGGGCAAATAACAGAAAAATTAGTTGAAGAGAAAGTCGAAGTGGTCCTTAGGAGGTCTAGAGTAAGTCTTGCACATTCTTTCAGCATCAGTGAAAGGTACGAGTCCGACTGAGGGAGAAGTGTGATAAGTTAGGTGAAGAGAACCCCTAACGAATGTGAATTAAGCTTGGGGAGGGAACCCCCTGTAAGTGCTGTGATTGTGAGGTCCGAGCATGGCTGTGGGAGATCTACGTTTAGGTACTTGTTGTTTGAGAGGTCCGAGTCCAGCTGAGTGAGACCTATGTGAACTGTTAAAGCTTTGAGAGATCTGCCCCAACTGAGGCAGACCTATGTGAACTTTTTGTTGAACTGTGAAAGAACTTTTGGAATGGTGGAATAAGTGACTTTAACATGCAAGACCAGGCGGGCCTCCATCCATGTTTTGAACTGCCTTTGTTTTGAGAACCTGAGCCAGAGTGTGTCAGCCTGTGTATGGAGGCTGCCTTACACCGTGCCGTCCAATGTGGGGAGGAGAGCCGACTCAGCCATTTTGATCCTTTATAACACTGATTTTCCTTTGCATACATATTCCCCTTTACACATTTTTGTGTAAGAGATAGGGCGGGCATTAGGTTTTGCTAGAATAGGCCATTTTGATTTGACAAAGTACGACTAGGAATAGGTTTATTATTTAATGGTAGAGATTACTTCCATCATATCTATAGGGCAAAGCAGGAGTTTTTCCAAACCCCGAAAATTGAACAAAGGTTTTGAAACTTATACCTCTTGTGTCAGTGTCATACTTGTAATACCATGCCTCCCTTATATATGGTGTCAATCGTGGGATACAACTCAAATTGAGACAACTTGGGGGACCCTAGGATTCCAGAAACAGTCACAGATCCTCAGACCCCCTCTATCGCCACAAAAGAATACACAGGCTTTGATATTTTAGCAACATAGAAGCCACTTTCCCTCCTGGGAAAAGAGAGATGATTACCACAGACTTAATTCTAATATCCCCTGCGTGTTATATAAGCTTGGCCCCAAAATCTGGCCTAGACTGTAAATGTGGTCTAGATGTCCTACCCGGTGTTATAGATCCAGACTTCAGGGAGACATAAAAGTTCTTACACAACCATGGTTAGACACCGGTTGAAATACGATCTGGGGACAAAATTGCACAGGGAAATTTTGAGAAAGCTCTATTTCCCCGTTTTGAGGAAGAAACTGAACCAGGAGGAAACAGAGGCAGAGTCCGACAAGATGAGTACCACCGAAGAAAAAAGGGAAGAGGAACCTACCACCTTCCCAAGCTAGCCTCCGCCCAGTGAAATGATCCAATACTTGCAGAGGCTTTCTTACAAGTGATTCCTGAGGGCGAAGGACAAGAAAAGGGAAGCCCTTTTTTCTTCCTGAAACAGGTATTAAAGGGAAACCTCCAGAGAAGGCCCAAGTAAGACTTCATTAGTAATACCCAAAACCCATTGCAAGATCGCGATATACATTGCACACTCATTTGACAGGGGGACACTTGGGAAAATATAAAATCAAAGATCATAGCAGTTTGAAATTCTATTGGCCGGGTATCCATGGTGACAAAGAACTTCATTCAGACATGTGAGATATGTCAAAAAACAGCTTACATATTCCCCTGTCTGCCTCTCAAAACCCACTGCCGATAATCGAAGTCCCTTTCTCTACAAACGGGATGGATATCATTGGAAACTTCTAAACTAGGCAATAAATATGTTCTCGTAATTGTTGATTACACTACCCGGTACCCAGAAGCCTTCCCCATGTGGAACAACACAACTCAGCAAAACACCTGTTGACATTTTTTTCTAGGCTTGGTTTTCACAAGGCAATTCTAATGGATCAGGGATCCAATTTCATGAGTAAGCTCACGGGTGAAGTTAAGGAATTACTACACTTTACCACCCCCAAACAGACGGATTTGTAGAGAGTTTTAATAAGACCCTCAAAATGATTGAGAAGGTTAGTAGACAAGGATGGGAAGGACTGGGATCGTATGATTCCGTGGGCCCTATTTGCAGTGAGAAAGAGCCCACTTGTTTCTCTTTGGAGTTACTCTTCGGTAGAGAACCAAGAGCTGTAAAACACAAGCACGTGGCAGCCAATTGGGGGTGGGAGGGGAGGAGAGGGACTAGAGAGGTTGTGGATAGGGTGGGGAGATTAGGGAAACCGGAAAGAGGTATAGGGAAAACCTATTTGGGATAGGTATGGGGAAGCACAGGGTAAACCTTACATATGCAAACATTTAACATGACACACTCCTACCATCCTATACCTGCCTACCTACTGATCTCTGACACTCATTTACCATACCCTGTGGTCACAGTCATATGCCTGCCACCTATTGACTACACCTAGTCAGACCATGCACAACATATTACATGAAACATAATAAGCAAAGCACCATGATGACATTTCGCAAGCTGAATGAAACAAACACGGAAGTCTTCCCAAAGAAATGACAGACACGTGGCCCTGGGGGCTAGCATAAGCAAACAAGACATTAACATAGATTCACTTTCCAACATGAGCCAGAATGCATTGAGTTTGCTGGTGAGGAGTTAACATGTGTTTTACAATCACATGTGTCCCAAAACATAACTAAATATTCCCTGCTCCTCATAACCAAAGTCCTGTGAATCACTCATACTCCATTCATATAGTTATAGTCTGAATTCACAGCCACAACTAAACAGTTTCCACTATTGGAGATACATGGTGTACCAAAAACCTAATTCAGCTTTTCAACACATAACGTAGGAAAATAATTGAACAAACATAACTTTCCAGCACGGCAGATGAAATACACTTCTCTGCCGTCGGAACGCCAACGGCCACAATCATTGCATATGCAGTAAAATACAATCACTTAGCTTTTGGTCTGGGAGCCCTGTGAGACTACCCGGACTGGAAGAAGTTGTGCGTTGTAACGGGCATCAGCTAGTCACCTCCACATGCCCCAGAGTCCTCCTTCTGCCCAGTCCTTCGGCATGCGATGGTTGCATGCTGGGCAATCCTCCTCTCTCTCCCTGAAAGAGCCCATTCCGAGTGAAAAATCTGCACCTGGCCTGTGCCGTTACCCATTAAGAAGCTGGCTGTAATCAAAGTCAGCTGGTAAGAGGCGCGAATGTGCTGAGCTACACCCTTGCCCATGGTGCTGCTGGGAAATGGAGTTCACGGCTGTTTTAGGCCCAGAGAGCCTTTCTTTACTGCAACCCACATTTAGCTGGTATACTGTAAGACCCCTCACCTACCCCAGCCCTTGTTCCTGACAGACAGCTACCCGATTGCGAGAGCACATAAATCTCGTCCGGAGTCTAGTCCACACTCATATGGAGAAAACCCAACAAAAATGTACACATGACGAGAAGGTAAATCTAAGGTCATTTTCAGTAGGACAGAAAGTGTTAGTCCTTTTACCTACCTCTGAAAATAAACATGTTTCAAAGTGGCATGGGCGCTATGAGGTACTAGGGCAAACAAGAACCTGTACCTATAAAATAGGCCAACCCGATAGTAGGCAAAACTCCCACCTCTACCATGTAAATCTCCTGAAAGAGTGGAAAGAAAATCTTTTTTGCTACTACCTCCTCTATATTGGTACCTGTGTGGTACCCGAGGAGATAGACAACTTGCAAAAGGATTTGAACAACCTTATTATTGCATACCCTGATGTATTTTGTGAGAAACCAGGGAGAGTACATGGTACTTCCCACTATGTTATATAAAAAGAAGATGTATTAACAGGTGTCTGACCCATAACAGAAAAAAAGACAGATGGAATATCTAATACCCAAAAACTCATACATAGATATTAAAACATTTTTTATTAAACATATAGAAATTGACACTCATAAAATGATCATATTCAAAAACTCAATAAAAAACATATAAAACATATATCTCACAGAACAAGAGAAATACAAACAATGTGTGTTGGTTTTTCTAATAACTAGATCAGCACTCCGTGTGATACTTCGCACTGGAGTAGTTTTCCTTATTTTGAAATGCTATTATTATTTTCTAAACCCAACTTGCACAAGTTTCTGTCCCTAAGACACAGACAAATGTAGGACATTCATCAGGGGTAAAATGTTGCTTATATTTTTAATGGTGATAAGTATTTTTTCCCATCACTTCTTTTCTGCCATATTTGTTCGATAATTCGAACACTGTGGGTTAAAAACATCCTATTAACAATTTATTTATTATCATATGGATCTTATCATTAGACCTCAATAGAGCACCCCCGATCCACCGAGGCGGCTAGATATGCTTCTGCTTCTCTCTTACATACCTTCTAGAGAGTGGGGAACATTTCCACAATCTGTAATACACCAGCAGATGGTGATGGTAGGGAAGATTTCCTTTTCATGGGGAATATCACTCCAACCTTTACTTCTATTCTATAATAATCAGAGACACAAAGGAAAACTAACTTGCCATTGCTGTAACCTATCAAGACTATTTTATCCCTATGTGGAGTCGTCTTACCTGTGGGGATTATAGATAATATATATCCACACTCCTAAAATGTCATCATGTGGTTGACAGAAAACTTAGAGTATGTTGCACCAATGAGATTCTAGGGGGGAAATGAGAAAGACAGAAAAAGGCAAAGTCTTACTAGAAATGTAAGTTTTGAACCAAAAGGTCTCAACTGTCATATAACCTGTAGGAAAATATAAGATCCAAATGTACTTACTTCAAACAGTACAAAAATTGCTCACTGCTGCATGTGACTTGGCCTCACTGTCACCAGACTATTCACTTCCATACGAGGGAAGAAAAAGGAAGTTTCCTTATATTCACTTCTAAAGATAAATGGAAAAGGGATAAGGAAAAAGTAATTTCCTTATGGTCAGCGATATGTTCTAAATCTTCAAACACTAATACTTGGTTGTATTTATTATTTTGTTCTAACCATTCTGTCTATAACAAATGTATGAAATTGGAGTAGACACCAAAAACAAAATGCAGCCAAAATCACCCTAAATCGCGTTCACTGGTTGGAGAAATTCACTCACAGTTGTTATCGCGGTCAATGGGTAGTAAAAAAAATGGGTGCTTTAAATATCAGCGTAACGTTATGACGTCATTGTGTACTGACGTCATCGCGTTTCCGCGATTTCTTAATTGTCCTGTCCACCTCACAATGGCCATAGGGAAATGTAGTTTCCCTGCAGAATCGGCCGCAGATTGTTTTAATTAAATTGTACTGACGGCACAGACATCAAGGAAAACTATAGAGCACAGGGTCAGCCTTACTATTTCTCCAAACGTTATTGTATTGGTTTCTGAAAATATATGTAGTGAGTTTGTAGGATCCACAATAAACTCATAACTATGAACATTAGGAACATGACAGTGGATCCTCACTATCTTTGGAACATAGTGTGTATAAACAATGTCCACATCTGCCATACAATTATGATTACTCCAACCACAATTACACAATCATTTTACAATATGCATATTTGGCAATAGAGATCTCGGGTTTCATACAATAAAAACTATATACTCGATCTCTACAGTGGATAATTTCCAACAAACAGGCAAAAAAAGCCTAGTGTGGTGCAAGATAGTAGGGCTCCCTATGCAGTATGTCAACAGGGATTGATTATCTACACAGATCTTACATGTCTTCACATTTGACAATACTAATATTGTGTGTTCGATTCATTACCCATCATCCTTCTTAAGTCAATTACCCACCATCCTTCTTAAATCAATCTGACTTCCCACTATATCAGAACTCCAAAAGGGGAAAGTGGTCAATTTGAAGCCATACAGACTCCCAAAAGCACGAAAGCAGGTAGTGATTGATGAGGTTAAAAAAAATGTAAAAGGCAAACATCATCGAGCCCTCGAGTCCATGCTCCTCCCCTATTGTGTTGGTGACTAAACCGATTACTCTTGGAGGTTTTGCATAGACTTCAGGCAGGTCAACGCCATTTCTGCCTTCGATTCCCATCCTATCCTGTGCCACGTATCGATGATTTAATAGTAAACTTGAAAATGCTACATTCTTGTTTGTTTTATTCATATTTATATAGCGCACAACAGCCCGAGGACATTGTGGCACGTGTTACAGTACAAAGCTTAGTTACAGAGTCATGAATACAGCATTTGTTACATAATGCGCAGTTTGAGCAGTGATACAATATATATACAAAGTTACAAAATAGTTATTTTACATTTGTGTTTATATTACAATATACATGAGAGGAATAGAGGAGGAAGTCACAATGCTAGTTGAGGAAAGTGGATTTCGGTGCAATATAGGAGAAGCCTAGACCTCCAGCTGTGGCTCTCTTGATGCGTGGTATTTGTAGCTGGTTGGTGTACTGAGCTCTGGTGGTGCGAGTGGAAGTGGTTATTGATATTGCTTCAGATAAGTATGTGGGAGCAGTATTAATGCATCTGTGTGTGATGGTAAGGATTTTCAGAATAATGCGGTCTTTGACCTGTAGCCACCGTGCTTCAAGTCTGGCATGGGATATGTGGTCTCTTCTTGGGATGATCATGGCGACTCTTAGGGCATTGTTTTGTGTGGTTTGCAGTCTATGAATGTTCTTGGCTGAAGTGCCAGCTAAGAGAGCGTTGCAATAATCGAGTTTAGCGCCTATAGCTGCTCTAGCTATGGCCAAATGGTTGGGAGCGGATAGGTAGGATTTAATGGCATTGATGAGCTGGGTGCTGAGAGCTGATGCAGAGGCTATGGCGCTGACTTGTCTGTTCATCGATAGATTTGCGTCAATGTGAACACCTAGAGTCTTGACGGAGGATGATACTGAGATGGTCGAGTTGTCTATGTTGAAGATGGCGTAATGGGGGCTTAGCGTTGATAATGTGTTTTTCTGCCCAAGGATGAGAATTTCAGTCTTCTCCCCGTTCAGACATAGGCCATTGATGGCCATCCATGCTTGGATAGTAGCATAGATGTTGTGAAGGGCCACGGCGTCATGGTGATAGAGTCCAGTTAGGGGTATGAGTACTTGAGTATCGTCTGCATAGTTGGTATCTGCAACACCCATGGAGTCAAGTAGGTCAAATAGGGGTTTAGTGAAGAGGTTATAGAGGATGGAGGCTGTACATGATCCTTGGGGAACACCGCAGTTTATAGTGGTAGGATCTGTGTTTGCTGTGTCGGAGTAGACCTTCATGGCTCTTCCTTCAAGGAAGGATGTGATCCAGGATGCTGCTTGTTTAGAGAACTGGGCTGCATGAGTGAGGTGGGTGGTGAGTGTTTGGTGATCTACCAGGTCGAAGGCTGCTGATAGATCGAGAAGGAGGTGCAGGGCAGGTTTGCCTTTGTCCATGATCTGTGAGATTTGATTTCTTAGGTCTAATAAGGTGGATTCTGTTCCATGCCCGACACGGAAGCCAGATTGCCTTTTGCCTAGTATGGAATTAGCTTCTATGTATGATTGGATCTGGTTATGAGCTGCTTTGTCCAGGATTTTCAGGAGGAACGGGACTGTCGTTATTGGTTTGTAGTTGTTGGGTCAACCCTAGATTTAACAAAGGATCTTGGCAGGTCACTGTGCATGGACCCCGATAAGGAAAAGACAGCTTTTCAACCCCAATAGGGCGATTCCAATTCAAAGTTCTCCCTTTTGGATTGTATGATGCTGTTAATGTTCCCCCCAGAAAGATTATCCCCGATTTTGCCAGTTGCAACTGCAAGTTTTAGGTCAGTGGCACTATAGTTTTGAGTTTTGCCAAGAAGTTTAGTACCTCTGTCTTTTGTCTATTGACCTTCAGACCGGAGATTTCCCCGAACCTTTCCAATTCTTTCATGAGTGCTGGTATGGAGCTTTCTGGGGATGTTAGTGCCGCCAGCAGGTCATCTGCGAAAGCTATGGTTTTGGGTTCCTGTCCCGCCATCATTATACTCTTTGCCCTGTCCGCCTATCGGATCTTGGCCAATAGTGGCTCCAGAAACATTGCATACAATAGTGCCGATAGTGGGCACCCTTGTTTAGTTCCCCTGCCCAGGGCCACCAGACCCGAGACTATTCCATTGAGGGACACTTGCAGCAGAGGTGATCGGTAGTTGGCCCTAACCATTTTGAGGAAATTCTGACCAAACCCCATATGTTATATATATGATATGATATGATATGGCATTTGTAACGCGCCTATACACAAGTGTTTCAAGGCGCGGCGGGGGGGGGACAAGGGGAGACAGATAACGATCCTACTAGGCCAGGTGTCATTCAGATCGCACAAGTGCAAGTGTAGAGGGGAATGGGAAAAGTGCAAGGGGAAGGGGAGAGGAGAAAGTGCAGTACATGGTTAGTAGAATACAAGATAAATAATAGGGCCAGCTGGTGGCAAGTGCAAGGTAAGTGCCGGGAGAAGGGGCTGTAGGAAACAGAGACAGTCCCGAAGTAGAGGTAGGCAGTGCAGGAAAGAGTGGCTGGGCCAAGGACCGAGATCGGCGAGCGGCCCAGTTGCAGATTCAGTGCAGGTTCAGTTATTTTAGCAGGGGAGAGAGGGAGAGAAAGCAGAGGCAAAGAGGAAGGTTTTGAGGTGCTTCCGGAACCAGAGATGGTTCTCCTCAAGTTTCAGGGAGGCAGGAAGGCTGTTCCAGAGGGAGGCCCCTGCTGCGAAGAGAGATTTACCCCCAACTCGTTGCTTGGAGAAGCGGCTGACCCTGAGGTAGTTGGAGGTGGATGAGAGAAGAGCTCGAGAAGGAAGATCTTTAGGAAGAGGGAGTTTAAGGTATTTGGGCCCAAGGCCCCAGAAGGCCTTGTGGACAATGCAGAGGGTTTTGAACTTAATCCTCACAGCCACTGGGAGCCAGTGTAGTGATTTCAGTCCTGGAGAGATACGGTCCCTGGGCTTGAGGCCAAGGACAAGTCTCGCAGTCCACTTCTGGATGAGTTGCAAAGGGCGGAGAGTAGAGGCAGGAAGATTTAGATAGAGGCTGTTACAGTAGTCCAGCTTCGAGAGAACCAGGGCTCTGGAGACAGTGAGTTTCTGGGGGAAGGAGAAGAAAGGAAGGATACCTCGGAGGAGGTGTAGCTGGTAGTGTGACTTCTTAGAGACGTCAGAGATGTGAGGAGAGAAAGAGTGTGGAGTCGAAGATGACCCTGAGGTTTTTTGCCTTGCAGGTAGGAGCAGGAAGAGGGCCAAGGGAGGCCGGCCAGAGAGCTGCAGGGAAGGAGGGAGTGGGTGTGCCGATGAGTAGAATCTCAGTCTTACTGGCATTAAGGCAGAGGTCGTTGGCGGCGCACCATTCCTGGATAGCAGAAAGACAGTCAGAGATGAGGGAAGTGGAAGAGGAGGCCGAGGGTAGCCTGAAAATGAGCTGGGTATCATCCGCATAGCACTGGAAGTTGGGACAGAGAGCGGCGATGCGGTGAGCAAGCAGTGCCAGATACTGTTTGAACAACCAGGGGGAGAGGTTAGATCCCTGGGGGACACCACAGGTAGAGAAAAAGATGTCAGAGAGGAAGGAACCCAGTTGGATCTGGGAGGGTCGATTGGAGAGGAAGGAGGTCAGCCACGCCAGAGCCTGACCAGTGATACCCAGGTTATCACGGAGACGGTTGAGCAGGATGGTGTGGTTGACAGTGTCAAAGGCAGAAGAGAGGTCGAGCAAAATGAGAACACAAGAAGTGTTAGAGTCAAGGTTTGAGAGCAGGTCCTCACGGATGTTCAGGAGAGCAGTTTCCATGCTTCTAGCAGCTCTGAAGCCAGACTGATGGTCATGAAGACTACCAACAGATTCACCATGGAGATTAAGCTGGGAGATGGCCAGTTTCTCCAGGAGCTTGCCCAGGAAGGGAGTGATAGAGATTGAGTGATAGTTAGCTGGGTAGGAGGGGTCAAGTTCCATTGTGCGGAATAGTTGTGTCCACTCCACCCTTTCAAACGCTTTCTCAGCATCTAATGATGGTGTTTGTGTGATTTCCATTTTTTCTATCAAGTGACATACTCTACGTGCATTAGGAAATGTCTGCCTTGTCGGTATGAAGCCCGATTGATCTGATGCAATGAGCGATGGGAGCAAGTGCGAGATCCTCTCGACTAGTATCTTCGTATATAGATTTGCATCTAGGTTTATTAGGACGTTTGGGTGATATGAGCCCAGAAGTTCCACATTTTTACACTGTTTGGGGAATACTACCAGTTTCACCTCATTCATCGATTGGGCAATGTTGCCTTGTGCTTTAAATCTATTGTATAGCCTTGTTAATCTAGGGGACAGAACATCTTGACATTTTCTGTAAAAGCTGTCCTGGTAGTCATCTGGTCCCGGTGCTTCATTTCTTGGTATTTTTTTCATTGCTTTCTTCACTTCTTCCTCCATTATGTTTCCCTCTAGAGATTCTTTTTCCTCCTCCGAGATCCAGGGGAGGGTGAGAGACTCCAGACATTCATCATACCTATCCTTTTTAGGGTTATCTGAAGTTTATAGCGTTTGATAATACTCCCTTATGATCTCCCCCTAGGTCTTCGTACTCTGTCTTAACCTGTCCCTCTTTGTCACAGTTGAATTACAGTTCCATTCCTCTCCCTTGATTTAAGCTGCCGTGCAAGGAGTTTATCTGCCCTGTCCGCCCTTATGTAATACCAATGTTTCAGGTATAGCACAAAGGAAGTTTGCCATCTGTACTTGCCTATTGCCCAGATGGCCTGTAACCAGGTAAACGCTAAACTTTTCCAATTCTGTATTCCGGGGCTGCAGGTAACTTTATTGACCAGCGGTATAATGAAAGAACTGGCATCCCTCCGATTGTCACTGACAGCCTAGATTAGGTGCAGACGGCCGACGCCATGTTTGTAACATCCGGCCCTCGTCTTTTAAAACTACACTTTAAGGGTCCTTCCATCCCATGCTTCAAATGCATTCTCGTACTGCCCTGGTTAATGAAGCACAATCAAGCGGTAGATAGGTAGGTCTATATCATTGAACTACCTTCTGACTAGTAAAGAGCGTGGTCTTGTACATTCAAAAGAGACAAGCCTAACAATGTAGCCCAGTCATTCCAACTCATCAATAAATAATGCAGTCCAACTAGAGCAATACAACCACTTCTGGGATGTATTTGATAAAAAGGAGGTTCAGCAACTACCCCACACCACGACTATGATTATCCAGAACCCAGAGTCACTCTGTCCCTTGGAAAGATATATGCCGTGTAAGAAAGGGAGACACACCAAAATATATACAAGACAGTATCCAGAAAAGGTTTATTCCTCTGTCAAAATCTCTGGCTCCTTTGTTCAGTTGTAGGGCAGGTGGTTGCTTTGTGACGGTTCCTTGTGAGAATCCTCAAAAAAAAAAAAAAAAAATATATATATAATGAAAAAACTTTGTTAAAAAGGGACGTTATGGTTAAGTTGCACTACTAAAAACCTATGAAATTCAGTAAAAAAACGTTAGGATACAAGTAAAATCGAAAACCCCTGAAATTCGCCAGTTATGGTAAGCTAAGCAACCATAACTCACGCCACCACTATGCACTGCTAAGACTAACATTCAGGACATCAAATATGACATCACAAATATTGATGACATCACATGTCTAGCCCCTTCTTTTTTGTTCACTGCCATATCTAGGCCAAGTGGTTTTATTTACTAACAGTCAGAAACTTAACATTCAAAAGGTATTACATTTATAGATGTTGCTATTCTCACATGTTCTTACACTACTTTCCTTAGAATTTAATCGCATCTTCAGATGTACATATATAGGGGAAGAAGCAGGCCTGAAACACTGCAATCATTTTTGTGCGTGAATACAATCATGTAGGTTATACACAGTAGCTAATGATACTGCCCCTTGTTTGCTTACTTTACTCTCCATATAGAAGCCCCATATTTGTATGCATTGTAGTCTATTTCTGTTTTATGTGCATTAGTCGAAATATGTAGTAAGTGATGCATTATTATCTACTTAGTACATATTTCACAGTACGGAAAGTCTCATACAGAAGCATTCACCGTTTCATTATATAAAATTTTGGAAAATTACAAATATTGCACCTCTATGGTGTATGATGCAGCCAATACCTACATTTCTGTAAGAGTAGGTTCCTGTACTAGAAAGAACACTGCAATGGAATGTTTTTTAGAACACTACATTGCATAATGAAGTATGTCATTTATTACACATCTCCCGATAATCCGTGAAACTTTTTTGCCAACATTACATTCACAACCCCTTGTATGAAAATTAAATGCACATGTGATGTCATCAGTGATGTCATCAATGGTATTTGTGATGTCATCTTTGATGTCTTGGGTGTTAATCTTAACAGTGCACGGTGGTGGCGCAAGTTATGGTTGCTTAGCTTACCATAACTGGCGAATTTCAGGGGTTTTTCGATTTTACTTGTAACCATAATGTCCTTTTAACAACTTTTTTTTACTGAATTTCATAGGTTTTTAGTAGCGCAACTTAACCATAACGTCCCTTTAACAAAGTTTTTTCACTGAATCTACATATATAGATAATGTAAATTTGATAAATGTTTACTAGGATGCCCTTAGTTTATAGACATATAACATAGAACATACTGAACCCCCCCCACCTGCGCTAGTGTGTCTGATATCCGCGGACCATGCGCCTGTTCACGGACAGACTCGGGCAACATCAACACTATCCAAAAACTCAAGGGGTATCCTACATTGTTATATCATCCAAAAAAAACACTAAACATGTTAAAAAAAAGCAGCAAATAAATAAATTACATTCAATGATAAATAAGAAGTGAAACAGTATGTAAGACACTAACAGTCCAATTACATTGCATATGCAACATAGTAGAATATACCAAAACACAATAAATATGCCTCCAGCAGAATTACTTCACAGAAATTGCACAGCAAAAATCAACAGGACACCTATGCAGCAGTAACGGCAAAACCTAGCAAGAAACTAGTGCGTACACTACATGTATTGTATATATTTTTAAACTTTCTGTATTAGGCACACTAAAATGTATACATATTTTTATTTTTACACAGAAATGTCTAGTACTTTGGAATGGCTGTAAGAACATTTTCCTCGGGATGAAATGAGTGAAGACAGTGATACTAATGGTAGACACTACACTTCTCTATTTAAGCCAATTAATAATCATTACTTTATGTGTACTTACCACTTTTTTTCTAACAGACCATACAGACATTAAAAATAATATACGAAGAGAGACGTTAGAAAATAATATGCAGCGAATGGAGCTAAAAATGGATATGTTAATGAAAAATGTCATTCTTATAAAAAAAACTTTGTGGAGGACCATATAAAAGACAAAATTAAATATCACTGTCCCACATGTACCTGTTCCCCCCTCTCCATGTCCCAGCCAACTATCTCCAAAACCTCCCCAGCAAGAAAAACGTTACGATGAGACTGCAATCCCTACCATCCATCATGTCCAAACCCCTAATTCCCCTGTATTTGTTTCAGTTTCTGCTTCCCCCTCTCTTTCATAATTTTTATACTTTTATACAATAATAAAATATTAAGTGTGTTGTTAGCATATTCCTCTGTGTCTTATTTTTTTTTAAAAGACAGTTAGGATGTCCGCGGACAGCGCTGCTGTTTGGGATGTCCTCAATTAATCAAAATGGGGGTGTCCTAAGGACAGTATACCTGTTCGTATTGTTGGCAATCAAAATGGAGTTGTTCTTGGGACACACGATGTCCACCTGTCCGTAATTAACTAAAATTGGGTTGACCTAAGGACACTATACCTGTTCGAAATTGGCCGTAGTCAAAATGGGGGTGTCCGCAGAACACTAAAGACGTCCGCATGTTCGTAGCTATGCAAAATAAAGTGTCCTAAGAACATTTCCCCTGTTTGCATTGTCCGTAACCAGAATGAATATGTCCGTAGAACACATAGCCCGTCCGCCTGTCTGCAAAGTTTTGACACACATTTGTTTTGAGAACACCTGCGCGCAATCATAGCACACCCTTGCCCCTATGAACATCGTGCCTGTCCGCAACTGTCCGATGCAGATGTGTCACACTTTTAATTAGTTCGGGGACTGGAACACTGTCTGTAGAACATGCGCACGCATGCGTATACCCGACCCCACGCATTTGGTGTCCTACGGACAGCCGTCCCATT
The DNA here is from genome assembly GCF_040938575.1 of Ambystoma mexicanum. Taxonomy (NCBI): domain Eukaryota; kingdom Metazoa; phylum Chordata; class Amphibia; order Caudata; family Ambystomatidae; genus Ambystoma; species Ambystoma mexicanum. Next base: position 1,263,065,519 of record NC_090934.1, on the reverse strand, counting down.
TGCCAACGTGTCCTCAACGTCATCATGTGACCGTACCTGCGCTTAGCGTAACGAACACTGTCCGGCCCGCCGGACAGCTAAAAAGTGTCTCAGCAATCCAAGGTATTTTAAAGTTCACCGTTGCACATGTCCCACAATATGTCCCTGGCGATCTGCATACTTTTTGGATTTTTTTTTGCCGTTTCTTGGTGTTTGAAATGTTCGGGGACAGCCCGGATGTCTGTGGACAAATAAAAAAATCTGAGCGTTGGGAATTAAAATTTAAATAGTGTGCCCCATTTCGCCTTTGAGGTTGGCTCTGAAAAGAGCCCTTTTTTGCAGATGCTGCAGAAACACCTTTTATTTTGTATTTTTTTTCTTATTTTCCTCCAAAGATCTTCACATTAGCTTCTCCAAAGCAACCCTTATGTTCCAAAACAGCATGGCATTTCCCATAAAAGATATAAAGACATGCCATCTTCTTTAAAGTAATCAACATTACCAGAGTCAATGTTCTCATTGTGGCAAAAGAACATGCCAGCTCTAGTCATAAAAGCAAACATGCCTTGGTTGATTAAGCAGATACCAACATTTTGCTGAGGACAGAAAACAGAACTATTGTCCCATACTGCCCTAGGCACCAAAGCAGAAAAAAATAACTTTTGCATTTGGAAGCACTTTCATGACTGCCTGAACCAAGTTTTGCAGATCTTGCAACAAAGTAGGGGCACTGACATAGCCCAAATGCAAAGCACGACAGTGCAGAACAACCACATGTGGACTATAATACCTAGCCATATCCTGACTAACTTCTAGCATTGCCTGCAAATTAAAACCAGGCACAGTGCACCACACCACTTCCACTCCTTTTGTGTCAAAATGGTTAGCCACATTCCTAGATTTAGCATACTGCTCCAAACCATTCACAAACATATCTCCAAGCACCACCACCCTGACTTTCTCCGCCTCCGCCATCTTCACTACACACAGCCTCTCTCAATACGAAGCAGAACCTCAACCCCTGATTGGCTAATCCTCAAAATACACTCCCATTTCATGCTCGGAAGCCCCTGATGTGCATGTCCTGGCTGTGAACAGTTGTACTGTCCGCGGAGTGCATAAGTAACACTGGGGCAGCCCTTCTACCCTTTCCACTTCACTCTCTGCACCATTGGCTACTGTTAAGCAGTCACACAACCATCCACCAATCAAATGCAAGACCTCTACATCTAACTCTATCATCACAATTCAGCACTTTAGATGTACTGTTGATCACTCCGAGTACAATTGCGCTGTAACTGCGAAGCACCTACAGCAACTACTAGTAAACTCTCCAACATTTCTTCTTGCAGATTCATGCACATCCACATGCATGAACACAAAGTACAGGTATGAATATTTTTTGCACAGTACATCATACATGCCAACATTCTGACCCACCTGGAAGGTATTTCCTCCGAAAATCGGGACACAACACTTGTGTCATAAGAATGCATTGGGCAAAGATGCATTTTCGGCAAGAGAACGTGAAAAAAATAATATTTTTCACTGAAAAATCGGGAGTCTCCCGCCGAAATGGAGAGGACTGGCATGTATGGTACATGTACATCTCTTCTATAAATGCATATAAACAGAGTAGGCCTCATTACACGTTAGGCGGTAGGGGGTTAACGGGGCCGATAGAGCTGCCGGCCCCGTTAACCCCCCTACCGCCTCATTACGAGGCCTCCTCGTGAGACCCGCTAAGGACGCCTGGTAAAACCTGGTAAAACCAGGCATCCTTAGCGGGTGCCGCAAGCAGACCAGGATGCAAACAACGGGCCCGTCATTAACGGCCCCGTTGTTTGCATCCTCCCCATTCCCATTGAGTCCTATGCAGGCTCAAATGGGAATGGGGATGTACCGGATCCGGGTTCCCTGAATGGGGAAATACCAGGCCCTCCAAAGTCGGAATGGCCCGGTATTTCCCCATTCAGGGAACCCGGACCCGGTATGGGGGTAGCCATGCCGCAAATAGCGGCATGGCTACCTCCATGGTGGTAATGAGGCCCAGTAACTGCCACTTACCCTGTGCAACCTGTAAAACAAGCTTACTGTCATTTCTCCCATCTGCTATGATCCAGTGTAACTTGCAAAGTTGTCTTCTCTCCAAATTTTTATTTACCCATATTATTAACTGCAATGTGCCAACTGTTATTTTCTTTGTTCATTCTATCATTTCTGTAACCACTGCCACGAATATAACCACATTACAACCATGATAGCATTTAATGCATTATAGTGCATAAGATGTACATACAATTTCCTTTCTATACATTCTGCATATCTCAAATACATTCCATCATTTCAACTTCCTTTACAAATTACTATTTTAGTAATCAGACACAACACACACAGCTATCTAACAAAGTGTCATTTCATGTTAAAAGATGAGAGAAATAACAGTATAGTTATGGAAAAAGGCTTTCTAGTGTGTTATAAAATTACACGCAGCCAGGATGAGTACATGCATTTTTATTTATGCAGACAGGTAGCCAATATCATTTCAAAGGCTCCCAGCTGAAACAACATCACTGCCTCTACAACTGTTCTTCCAATCTAGACAGCTCTCTCATTATAGCTGGTTGCCCATTCCGTTCTAGATTTCACAACAGCATTCAACTATGCACAGGTGCAGTCATATCTATCACATCATCTACAACTATGTACAGTGTTGTAAAGCAAGACACACAACATCTCCCTCATTCCCTTCAGTCTGCAACAAAAGCTCCAGGTCCTTCCTTGCAACCCTTACTTTATTTCAGACTCTCCAATCTCCAAGCACCACAGAAATCAGTACTCACATTTTTGAAAAACATATCCCCTAAGCAGCCCACATACCACAATCAAAATGTTTGGTACCATTGTAGAGTTATGCTGCGGTGGTTGTGGCCAGGAGCTAGAGTCTTGGGTGCATGGCCTACGGCCTTCAGCCATGCACCCAAGACTCTAGGCCCTGGCCACAACCACTATTGGGACCACTGGTCACTGCAAACCTGTGGCAGTATTGATGTTTCTTTGCTTATAACCATGTTTATCATTCTATGTATGTACCTACCTTCTACCTCCTAAGTATCCCTTAATTGCTTGCACCCAGCTACCTGAGGGTTTTGGATTTGCACTATATTAAATAAATAAGCAAACAAAACGCAGCACAACACACCCATGGAGACAAACACCTACCAAATGACCACAACCCAAAACATAATAAATCCACCTCAAAACTACCCACTTCAATTAACATTCTAAAAAATAATTACAACCAACGTACAAACTGTTCATTACATAACCTCTTCATTCAATGCTCTTCTAACGACCCAAAACCAACCTCATACTAAACTAAAATAGCCAGGAGTGCGCCCAGTGTTAGTATGTCCGCGGACAACCACGGGGACAGCGAACACATCACGGCCTTCTCCCACCTAAACAAATGCAGCATTTGACCCATCTCTTACTCCCCCACCCTCTCCAAGCACTCATACACACCAACCCACTCCCCAAAATTGGATTTATGCTCACTTCCAGCGCATGTCCGTGCATCCAATATGGCAGGCGCATCGAAACACTTTGACGCACATCATGCCTCATCCGAGCCAATCAGACAACACGTCGTGTGTCCGCAGACATGACAAGCCGATTGTCCAATCGGTGTCCTATCCGCAGAGCGAACAGGGAAGTGTGTCCGCAAAGCAGACATAGATATCACTAATTTTTTTACCTTACGTTTTGGTAGTTTAAAAAACAAAAAACTACTGGACGGATTTACACCAAATTAACAAAAGCACGCTTTCGGGACCAAGCCGCCGCACCTGCCGCAAATATGGTGAAAATCCGTCCAGCGGTTTGGGCTCTAGGCTCGACAGACATTTTTTCCCATTATGTCTGTGGGAAATAAAAGACATTTTGGGACCCCCCCTATAACTTTGCCCCCATTTGACCAAACCTCACCAACTTTGCAAAACAATTCAGAGTGGGCCATATACGTTTTTCACAAAGTTTGGTGAAGATTCGTCCAGGGGAGCAAAGTTATAACCCGATCAAAAAGTGCTCTTCCTATAGGTTTAGCAACTTAACCATAGCTACACAGCTACTACCGTGGGCCGTGTAAATATATATCTCCATCCTCCTGGGCTACCACCCTGGAGCATAGGAGGGTCTCCTGTCCCCAAGGTCCTCACATTCCTACCACATACAGTGAAACAGGGGACTTTGTCACACCCCTTATTACCAACATCCAATGTATGTAAGCAGGTAGAGGTTAAGGTCTTGGATTATGCCAATGACATCTTTTATAGGTGGGAAATCTTGCCTCACCATTTAAAAACTTCAAGTCTGAAGTAACAAAGCATCCTGGGGCCTTTGGATACCAGCTGAATTAACATGAACCAGAGATCCTGCCCCTAAATATAAACTGTAATGGAGTAGAAATGTATAGCTTCAACATAAAGCGGAAATGTGATGGGATAACACATGTGGGCCTAACCTTCACTAAAGATGCATCTTTTACCTTAGTTATATATATTTTTTTCTGAATCTAGTTATCTGTGGATGGTTAATCACTACTCTGGATATGGTGGTGGGGTACGATGGATTCAGTAAAGATGGCGATTGTCCATTAATCCTTTATCAACTATCTATGCTGTCACTCAAATGGTTAGTTGATACATTATGGTTTAGTTTCTTGTGAGGTATCTATGACCTAGAATGTCCATATCCAGTGTAAAGCTTTTGCCTAGTCCCAAAAGCTATGTACAAAGTTATAAAGGATATCGTGACTATTCACTAGATGTCGTCACTCCTCCCCAAGGAAGAGCCCTTTCCCATGAGGCCAGGGAGGGAGGCGGCTACTCGATAGTCCTCACCCCCCACCCCCAGGGGTGGCATAATGCGGGAGAATCTCATGGGGAGGGACTCCCGCTCTCAAGAGAGGGGGAACTACCCTGGGTACAGCCTTAATGAGAGCATCACACCCCCACATACTCTAGCCTCTCCTTCCTCTGCCAACCTCTTTGTAGATAGTAGACCTATATACTGTTATAAGGCAGAATACCTCAGGGTTCTTCTTCGTCTCAGTACATTCAAGAAACACAGGAACCTAGGTAGGCAATCCAAGTACTGGGACGAGTTTGCCCCGTGGAGCAATGAAGATGAAACATGTGGAAGAGACACAGGACTTATACAATGGGCCCAGACACTGCTGGTAACATGTAAAAAAATAAACAAAACAATGGAATTAACACTTGGTCTTGGGCAGCCGCAGAAGATGGTATGCTGCACACCAAACACAGGAGTTTAAAATCTGCGTCGCTGATCCATAGTAAGAGAGCTCTCAGAATGCTGGCAGTCCCTCATATCTGTAGATTGGGAGATCTGCAGGAGCAGACCGGTGCACATCAGTGTAGACCTAGACCACCACCACCACAAGCACCATAAAGAGAGCTTGAGTCCCTCACGACAGTGGCGGGGATAAACCCACTGACAGCCAAAGGAGGGTCAGGGTGTCATGAACCGCCGAATTCGTCCATTCTGGACTTCATGGTCCATGATGCACCGGGGAATGAACTCTGTGATCCTTCCAACATGGCCGACAGTTCTGAAACACTGCACACCGGCCCTTGCGCATTACGTTCAACTTCCTAGAAAACAGCCACGACCCCGTGGCTCTGTGCGTCTCAACTCTACTGCTTGGAGTAGTTAGATGTGTGTTGACGGAGTCCGCTTCTGTGCTCTTTTGATTCCTTTCCCCCCGCCCCCTTCTTCCTATTCCTGGACCCCTGTTCGTTTCCTTCCTTACCTCTTATCCGTGGCTTATTCCTGGATTAATCCTGTGCTCGGTCCTACGGCGCTTCAGTTCGCTCCGAGCCTGGAACTCTGTCTCCCTCCTGGCTCCACATCCTGGATACTGAACGCTACCCGGCGAAGTACAGCCGGAGAACTCACACTGGAATCCGAAGACCCGCGCCCAGTCCTATACAAGTCTCGGACAGTATGAAAGAAGGAAGCCACTTGCAAGAAGGTCGCAAGTAAAGAGAAACAGGTGAGAAGGGGAGAAACTTGTGACACAGGGACCCTAAACAAGATACATTTTATCATCCTAAGGGTACTACTTGGCAGGCGACTGAACCAAGCAGGCCAGTTCAAAGAAGAAGAGAAACAGGGGTCTGAGACCCAAAGCACAAAAGTAATAAGAGTCATTTCCTCATGCCGGTACTTGGCAGTGAACCAAGAGGGCCAGATCATAGAAGAGAAGCCAGAGTGGTGGACCGTCCTAAAACTTAGATTTGGGTGTTCTGCATGTGAAGTCTAGCGAAAACAAGACAAGAGGAAGGGAGTCATTCCCCCTGGTTGTAAGGCACTGGTAACAAGATACCTGGAGAAGGGAGTCGTTCTCCTCGTAACCTGGACCGGCAGTAAGGTCCAAAAAGGCATGGGGAATGACTTCCTTCCCCCGGACTGAGACTGCACATCAGGAGAAGGAAGGCATTCTCCTTGCCCACCAAGAAAGTATGGTTTGGAACTTTACTATCAGCCGAAGGGAGTCTGAGGCGAGGGGCAGTTAAGACATGGGTCTCGGGAGCGTGAAGGGCCCCGGAAACGTGTGGGCGGACCAGAGACACCTTTGCAGAGGAAAGGTGGGGTCAGTATGAAGCCAGAAGCAGTAGAAGTTGTGGCAGAAGTCGGGAAAGCAGTACGAACCACAGAGCAAGTGTCAAAAAAGCTGGTGAGTGAAGCACGGTATTCTAATACCTTGTGGAAGCATTCCCGGCAACAGTATCCAGCTCTTTGTTAACTTGCGTAAGAGTTAAAGTCAGTAGAAGTGAACCGAAATACCAGAACAATGGAAATGTAGCACTCACATATAACGTGAAAGGTCTTTTACTCACGTGAAAAGCGAACGTTGCTTAAACCCATTGTTCACACTATAAAAGACAGTTACTGTGTGACGGAGTGGTCGCGTGTCCCCAATTAAGGAGAGCGGCCGCTGTGAAGACCATTACTGAATACCTAACCTTGATAATACAATTATTGAAACCTTTAATTTACATCAAGGAATGGTCGCGTGTGCCTAATTGTGACTCCTAAATGAGGACTGAACTCAATCCTTCACTTTAACACAGAGTTACACTTCAATACACTACTTTAAAACTTAAAAACTATGTTAAGAAGTGGTCCTGTGTGCCTAATTGTGATTCTAAGGAAAGCCTGAACGCTATTCTTTACTTTAACATGGCATACCTTTAATTTCTAAGAACTTTAAGTGTATACACTAGTAAAGAAGAGAACAAGAATGGGCCAAGCCTAGAGTCTCCCCATATTAATAGTGAAACCAACCTTTCTGAGAGTTGAAAATCAATCCAACTGTACTGTGAAGTTGTTACGCTCACCTGGTATCCACAGGGACGCCACCCAGCCGGGTTACTCGCTGGAATGCTTCTCAGCTTTGCCCTGATGTGGTCTGCGGGGAAGGTTCTGCCTGAAATGACAGGAGGACTGGGTTCAAGACTGACGACTGGGGTAAGTATCCTCCCTCCACCCCCGTATGATTTCAGTCCCCCTGGCGCCCTCTCCTCACCTTCTGGTAGAATTAGGCGTGCTCTCCGTCCTGCCTTCTTTGCAGGGGCGCGTTTGCTTTCATGGGCGAGTGCAGTCCAGTTACTTCACTGACGCCGGCCCATTTGATATTGTTCAGGTACGTCTTATTGCTGTTCTTTAGTTTTGTTGCTATCCAGCATGCCTGTCTTTGTTTAAAATGTCTCTTTTTTCTCCCTTAGGTATGCGGAGCTTCAGCGCGGCGAACTGGCTTGGTTGAGCCCCGCTGGTAAATGATGGCGCATTAAGAGCGCTATGATGCAGTAAGTAAGCGCTATGCGCAGCGCTGCAAAGTCTTGCCTTTGCTAACCTGCGTTTTCCTTCCTTGTAGGTCGCAGTGTTCTTCAGCGTGAGTGGAATGTCCGGTGGTGCCAGCCGAGAGGCGACCAGCCAGGTAAGCCTTTTGAGCAGTTCGTAATTTGTAAATGTCTCTACTGCTTTCTTTAATGTTGCCTCTATCTTCCTCTTTCAGGCCGTTCTGTCCGGGAGGCGTGCAGATTCGAGGAAGCTGTTCTCAGTAGCTGCGAGTGTTTAAAGATGAAGACTGCAGGTAAGATGCTACTGCTAATTATGTTCCTTTTGTCTCCTTGCAGGTTCTGCTTCTCCGAGGTTCGAGGGAATAGCTGGACACGGTGAGCGTCACGTTGCAAGCTGCAAAGTACGTGAAGCGTGTTGTCTTGCTCGGGTGTGGTTTAAATAGCCCCAACATAATAGTCCAGGTAAAGTAGTCCCTAGCTACCACACCCAAAACACTAGACCGCATAGCTTGGTTCTTAGTAACCAAGCTATGTGGATGCCTCCATGTTGGCTGACAATACAATAAAGTAGTTCCCAAGCACATTGTTTTTCATGGTAGGACTGGCCCCATGAGGGCTTTTGAAGAGGATGCCAGGCTCTAGAGGCCCGAGTCCTGACTCCACCTGGCCAATGGGTTTGCCAGAGGGGGTTTTGGGCGCGGGTTGTGACAGAAGTGAGCAACAGTTCATTGGGACAAGATACAAGAATTACCAGAAGCTAACAAAGTGTCACAATTCTGGGTAATTACTTGGAATGATAACTGGCAGAAAGGTACAGGTCAAGTTGGGCGAGGGGAAACTCGCTGCTTGTAAAGACTATTCGGAAGTTGACACAACTGTAACACCAGAGATTGTGGACGACAAAACAGAAGTGGGCCTTAAAGGCAAACCCAGGTTGATATTGTAGCAGACAGACTAGAGAGGTAAAAGGGCTGCCCCCTTTGAAGAGAGCTAATCAGAGGAAGAGTGCCTTGCCTACTTGAAGTTGTCTCAGTACTTTAAAGTATTTCTTGTCGAGGCTGGTCTAGAAGTACAAATCTCTGAAGATGTGCTAGCAGTTCAAAGTATGGAAGCTGTGGTGGTATATCGAAGTGTCCCTAGATACGACATTGTAGCAGCCTAAACAAAGTGGAGCACTGTGAGACAACGGTGACTGTTCATAGTAAATCAAGAAGAAGTGAAGTTGTTGAAATGGAAGCAGCAGCACTAAGAAGTCATCCCGACAAATATACCAGTGTGAGGTCTAAAACTGTAACCAAGATAATACTAACTGATAACAAAGAGCTGTATATTACTAGCAGTTGTGGATATTGCATTTCGTTTTGCATTGTGGCAAGTCTTCTTGAAGAAGTTATAAAAGCATCATGGATGGGATCACCATTGGTGCCATTTGGTGAAGTGGAAAGTGGGTATTTCACCAAGGAGAAGAGATTAACATCAAGAATTTGCTTGGACATTAGCAGAATTGACCTTGAATCCTAGGGAAGGAAAATTACGCAGGACATTAGAAGGTTATTCAGAGACTGTGAATGGCGTTCATGTTATGTTGTATTGCCATATATGGAACAAGTTACTTACCTGTAACTGTTGTTTTCCAGCATGGGTCTGACATGGATTCACATGCTCATGAATATTCCCCGTCGTCAGGCTGGGAATCCTCGGTAAAGAAAAATAAATCAGTTTCAGTTTCGTTTCTGAACTGTCTTTCCAATAAACAATCACTGGTCTCTGGGTCATACTGCCCCCAGCCAATGACTCCCTTCTACCTAAGCCCCTCCTCTGGCAGCCATCTTCAGATTTGGTAGCACGTAAAGTGGCAGTAGGACCAAGAGAAGAGCCGCAGAGGGGTTGGAGGGAGGGTTCGCATGTGAATCCATGCCAGACCCATGCTGGAGAGCAACAGTTACAGGTAAGTAACTTGTTCCTTCTCCAGCATGGGGTCTGGCATGGATTCACATGCTCATGAATACAAGAATACATAGCAGTACACACATGCACAACCACGGGAGGTGGCAAGACTCAACATTAAGCATTTCAACAACTCAACATTAAGCATCTTTTACCTCCTCACCAGGCTCACCTTCAAACAAACAGGTTGCGCAGCACTGCTTGGCCGACTCTGGACTCCTCCCTGGAATCCTGGTCGACGTAGTAAAATCTCATGAAGGTGTGCGTCGACCTCCACGTAGCAGCCCTGCAGATGTACAGCAGGGGCACACCAGCCAGGAACGCTGTGGTGGCAGCGATCGCTCTGGTTGAGTGGGCTCTAGGGCGGCCGGGCAACGGTCGGTTTGCCAACCGTTGACAGTGCATGATGCAGCCGGAGAGCCATCTGGAAATGGAAGCCTTCGAGAGGGCCTTCCCTTGGTTCACAGGTCCAAAGTTCACAAACAGCTGTGATGTCTTCTGAAAACTCTTTGTGCGGACGACGTAGACTTCAGCGGTCTAGCCACATCCAGCGAGTGCAAAGTCCTCTCAGCCAGCGACGGGAAGAAAACACTAACACCAAAGGCTCGTTTAGATGGAAGTCCGACGGCACCTTGGGCATGAAAAAGGGGTGCGTCCTCAGCACTACCCTTGTCTCGTGGAATGTCAGATATGGAGGTTTAGAGGAGAGGGCCTGGATCTCTCCCACTCATTGTACGGAGGTGATGGCCACAAGAAACGCTGTATTCCACGACAGTAACTTCAACAGTGCTGAATGCAGGAGCTCGAATGGCGGCCCCATGAGCCTGGTCAGCACCACGTTGAGCTCCCACGCCGGGGCCGCAACCTTCACCAGCGGGAACGATCGGAACAGTCCTTTCATGAACTCCTTCACCTGACGATGAGACCATAGCGATGACCGCTCCAGAATTCTGGTGTACTGGGAGAAAGCCGCCAGTTGGATCTTGATGGAGGCATGTGCCAGCCCTGTCTTGGCCAGTGACAGCAAGTACGGCAGCACTTGAGGGGCCGTAATCCGCAGCAGGTTTATCTTCTATGCACGGCACCAGACAGAGAACCACTTCCATTTGTGTCCATAGCACTTGAGAGTCGAGGACGCCCTGGCCTTTGCGAGCACCTCCTTGCAGTCCACTGGGATATCGTACCCTCTGAACTCTAGTGCTGCAGGACCCAGGCCTGCAGGTCCAGCGATCCTGGGTCATGGTGGAGGATGGCACCTCCTTCCCTAGCGAGAAGATCTGCGTCTGTCTGTAATTTGACCGGGGGGGAAGACACTGACTTGTCCAGAAGTTCCATGAACCAGATCTGCCTCGGCCACGCCGGTGCGACGAGGATCATCCTGCACCGGGACCGTCTGAGTTGACTGATGAGTCGCAGCAGGAACAGCAACGGCAGGAACGCATACAAGAAAAGGCCGTCCCAGGGGAATGAGAAGGCATCGCCCATGCTCCCCGGCTGGGGAAACCTGCTGGCGAACCTCCGGCACTTGGCGTTCGTCGCCGTCACAAATAGGTCGATCTGGGGATTGCCCCATCATCGTAATAGGAGATCCACTTGATCCTGCTGCAGCTCCCACTCGTGGGACGAGCGCAGCTCCCTGCTGAGTGAGTCGGTGATGGTGTTCTTTATTCCTGCCAGATGGAAGGGTACCAGGAACATCCCTTGGGCAACGGCCCAGTGCCACAGTTCCTGTGCTTCCTTGGATAGGGCTGGGGATTTGGTGGCCCCCTTCTTTCGAATATAGAACATTGTAGTGGTGTTGTCGGTGAAGATCCTTACCACTTTGCCCTTGAGGGACTGAAGGAACAACCTGAGGGCCCAGAACACGGCTCATAGCTCCAGGACATTGATGTGTAGTGACCTCTCCTCTGGGAGCCAAAGGCCTCTTGCGTGGAGATCTCCGGTGTGTGCTCCCCATCCCTCCAGGGAGGTGTCCGTCGTCACAGTTTCCTGATGTGCCGGGATCTGGAAGACCATGCCTGCCGCTAGATGCGCGCGTGTGCCCCACCACCGGATCGCTTGGCGGAAAGTCTTGTTGAGTGAGAGCCTGTCTTCGAAGCTGCTCGCATCCAACGGGCGTCAAGGAACTCCTGCAGTGGTCTCATCCGCAACCTACATAGGCGCACGAGGTAGATGCACGATGACATCATGCCGAGTGGGGACTTGATGGACCTCACCCTGGCCATGTCCATGGTCAACAGCAGTTGTACCTTGCCCAGGATGGCCTTCGTCCTTTCCTCTGACGACGAAGCCAATCGCGCCACTGTGTCGAGTCTGGCTCCCAGGAACAGGGCGTCTTGCGACAGTACAAAGTGGGATTTCACGAAGTTGATCGAGAATCCCAGATCCGTGAGCAGTTGGACGGTCTTCGCTGTGTGGTCGCCAGAGAGTTCCCTTGATTTTGCTCGGATGAGCCAATCATCCAGGTAGGGGTAGACGTGGCTCCCCTGCAGGCGTAGCCGCACCGCCACTGGTGCTGGGCACTTGGTGTACACCCTGGGCGCCGACTTCAATCTGAAGGGAAGGGCCTTGAACTGATAGTGTCGCCCTTGGACAACAAAGCGTAGTAATTTTAGATGTCCTTTTAGAATGGGGATGTCGAAGTAGGCATCCTCCTAGTCCAGAGATGACGGAAATCGCCTTCGTCCAGCTGTCACAGCACATGCTGGAGGGTGACCATCTAGAATTTCTGGGACTTGATGTACTTGTTTAGACGACGAAGGTCCAGGATGGGTTGCCAACCGCCTGTCTTGTTCTGGACGAGGAAGTACCGCAAGTACACTCTGGAGCCCCAGAGCCTCTTTGGGACGAGTTCTATGGCTCCCTTTCTTAGCATCGCTCGTACCTCCAGAAGTAGTTGTGGGGCGTGGTTTTCCTTCCTGGCCACGGGTGGAATACGGGGACACCTTCTTTGAAACTCCAGAGTGTGCCCGCGGGCCAGGGCATCTGGCACCCAACGGTCGGTGGAGATGGATTTCCACACGCTGATGAAATTCGCCAGCCGGCCTCCCACTGGGGTGCTCAGGTGGGGGCCCGATGCCACGGCCGGTTCAGTCCTGTTTCGCCGCAGCCTTGCCAACTTGGCGACGACGAAGGGATCCTCCGGTCTTGCCGTGTCCTCTGTAGGCTTCCTGTGACGAGAAGTGGGCCGCTTGGCGGTACAATGAGGAGCTGCCGCCGAATCCTTTGGAGACACCTTGCTTGCCTCCAGAGCTCCGAAAGGACAGCTGCCGTTGTTGTAGAACACCCAAGGCCTGAGCCGTCTCGGTGTCCGCCTTGATGTCCTGCAGTGACTCGTCCACTGTCTTGCCGAACAGGTTGTTCCCGTTGAAGGGCATGTCCAGAACCCTGGTCTTCACGTCCTGGTGGAAATCAGTGGCCTTGAGCCAACCGCGCCAGCGAAGGCAAGCGCTGTTGCCCATCTGGCGAAAGCCGGTGTCGGCGATGTCCGTGGCCACCGTAATGGCGTGGTCCGAAGCCACCTCGCCTTCCTGTACGATTTCCAGGGCCTCAGCCCGCTTGTCATCCAGGAGGAAGTCCAGAAGGAGAGCGATCTTGAACCACAGCTCCTTGATGTAGCGAGCCACGATCGCGAGGGTGTTGGCCACTTTAATAGTCGTCGCCGCCGAGGAGATGACCCGTCGTCCCATGGCGTCCAGCTTCTTTCCCTCGCCGTCTGGGGGGAAGTTGAGGCCGTCGCCCCCGCCGATTTCTTCTTGGACGCTGCGAAGACCACTGAATCCAGGGATGGCTGTGCTCTGAGACACATAGGTGCAGAGTCCGGGACCCGGTACTACTTCTCGTACCGGTCTCTATTAATGGGAGCCATGGACGGGTTCTTGAGGAGCGCCAGCCCCTCGTCCCAGATGTCGTCCAGTAAAGGGACAGAGGACAGTCTTCCTCTTGGCCTCCCGTCGGTGGAGGAAGCTCTCCTTCTGTTTTTCGGGGCAGAGCTGGAAGAGCTCAGATGCCCTGGCAATCATGGTGTGGAAGGAGCCAATTTCGTCAGGGAGAGGGGGGGGAGGCCCGAGGGGGTGGTGATGGGAGGTCCATACCGTTGTCACCACCGTCGTCGTCCGCCCCGTTGTGGCCGTCTCCATTCCATTCTCATCCCTCGGAGGAGGGGATGGGGTGAAGGCTGGAAGGGGGTGAGGAGGATGGAGTCGTCTCAGCTTGTTAGGTGGACTCCCGGACGATCCAGGCTCTGCTGGGTCGTCAGTGGGAGGTAAGGGCATCCTTGTCCTCATCTCCGTACACAGGGCCTGTATGGCCATCAAGATAGCTCCTGAATTGTCCCTTAGTATGGGCGCCGACTGCAACGGGGCCCACCAGGCCCTATCTTCCTCGTCGGCTCCCCAGTTGCACTCTTCGTCGGCCTCATCGGGATCCTTCCTGTGGGCCCTGGATTCCTCGGACTTCTTGTCCCGGATCCTTTGGACGCTAGCCAACTCATCCTCAGAGGTGGTATCCGTGTCCGTTATGGCTACCGTGCCCCCCCTCTTTTTCCTGCTGGGGTTTCACGGGGGTCTTCTCGATAGGCAGAAAAGAAGATTCCCTCCGGGGTGGCAGGCAAACTCTAGCCCCTGAAGCCGTCTCCACTGGGGAAGCCTCGTAGGTTTCGCCAGGGCAGCCACGACTCCTTCAATCGAGGCCTTAGCTGGGTGAATCGGGGCCTTCACGACCTTGAGCGTGCCTGAGGCCTTCACCTGGAGGGGGTGGGGGTCGCCGCCTCGCTCCCCCTCGGCGGCCTCCCGAATCTTAGCCAGGCTCTCCAACTTCCTCTTCACCGAGCCAGAGCTTTGGCTCATGGTTGATGGCGTCTGTGATACTGCGCCCTGCCTGGCAGCCGAGGAGCCCGACCGATCGGCGCTCCCGGTGCCCACAGACCCGCGGTGCTTTGCCTTTTGTTGGGCACCTGTCGCCAGAGCGCCCTCAAAGGTCTTAGAAGACCGCTCTGACTTCTTCTCACCTGCTATTGGGCTCTTCTCCTCCAGCCAGTTGGTGAGTCGAGTAGTTCGGACATGTTCGTACAAAACGCACAGTCCTTCTCTGTGTGCGATTTGTCGTCGTTAAGACAGTAGAAGTACCGAGAGTGCTCATCCTCCTTAAAGACGTTCTGTAGGCCGCATCCAGGAAAGCTCCTGAACAGCTTGGATCCAACAGGCATCATGCTTCCTTTGTCCTGGGCCATGTCCACGTGGGGTAGGCCTCAAAGATCTTCTGGCATCCTCAGAGAAGTGGAAAACTCAATGAAAAGATGCCCTTGAGGGCCGTAGAAAATTCCAAAAACGGGTCCCTGTTGATCAGAAGTAGAATCGCTGGAGCTTGAGGCTCGAATGACCGAAAATATAAGAGTAAACTCTTTGAAAAAACGCAAAACGCAGTAAAAGCTCGAGAGCTACAGCACGAGGACTCCCAACACTTGAACGTGTGGTAGAAATCTGAAGATAGCTGCCAGAGGAGGGGCTTAGGTAGAGGGCAGTCATTGGCTGGGGGCAGTATGACCGAGAGACCAGTGATTGGTTATTAGTAGAAAGACAGTTCAGAAACAAAACTGAAACTGATCTTTACCGAGGATTCCCAGCCTGACGACGGGGAATATTCATGAGCATGTGAATCCATGCCAGACCCCATGCTGGAGAATTTCTTTTTATATTTGTTGCTTAGTGTGACCGCCAGTTATCCTGTATTAGAGTGTATACCCTTAGTTTCGGTTAGGTAGGTAAATCCTCAAGTAGGGGAGAGGGAGTACTTTTTGACGATATTTTCTTCAATAAAATGTCATGTGTTGATAAATCGAACAGTTGTCCTCCTTGAATTACTGACCCCTCACATATGCCACAGGGTGTTCCATGCCATTGTCATGTAGAGGTTTCGAAACCGCTCCAACAGCGTAGGTAGATGCTTCAGTCTCCAGAATATATGGTCTTTTGGGATCTGGTTGATGTAGTATGGGAGCAGTGGTGAACAGTTGCTTCAGTAGCCAGAATGTATGATCAACTTGCTCTGAACAAAAGAAGAGAACATTGTTTTTCAACGGGGCAGTGATGGGTAAGATGATATGAGAAAACGATGGGATGAACTTTTGGTAAAAGTTCGCCAAACCCAAAAATCGCTATATGTCCTTCACGGTTTGTGGGGCTTCCCAGTCCAGGTTGGCTTTGACCTTGTTAGGGTCCATGGAGATACCCTTGCCAGACAGGAGATAAAGACACTTCATTGACTCCGAATAGGCACTTTTCAGGTATGACCTTTAGATGATTCTCACGATTCTCCTGCAGACATGTTAATACTTTACAGACGTGGCAAGGATGGTCTTCATATTCAGAAATATTAGGATACCATCCAAATAGACGACTACTGTAGGTAACAAAATATTCGAAAACAAATGATCCACAAACCTCTGAAAAACCGCAGGGGCATTAGCTGACCCAAAAGGCATAACCTGATACGGAAAGTGCCCAAACAGTGTACGGAAGGCAGTCTTCCATTCATTGTACTAATTTAATCCGAACCAGATAGTCACCCCACAAGTCAAGTTTAGTATAGACCTGTGCTGACTTTACTGTCTCGAGAATGTCTGGGATCAGGGAGAATATTTATCATTTTTTATGACTCTGTTCAATCCCCGGTAGTCTATACAAGGCCTCAATTCAGCCATATCCTACTTTGCACAAAAAAAGGAAAATAAAAAAAAAAAAAAAGAAAAGAGGCTCCAGCAGACCACAGTCTCCATTATGAGACCATTGGCAAGGTTTTCTTGTATGAACTACAATGGCCCCTCCAAACGGACGTCGATCTACTCCCTGGACAGGAAAAGCAACTTTTTAGCCCAGGCTGCATCCATAAAAAGGCTGGCCGCCCTAGAATCAACCAAGGATGTTCTCTACCAAGCCAATCCAAGGTATGTTTATGGATACACGTAGTAAAAAAGTAATGTTGTCGAGGTAGGGGAAACTATACTGGATAACAGGGGTTTTTGACTGATCTCCCGTCCCTTTATTCCCACTAGGGTCGGTAGCTGGCATTCCCCCGACGCCTACGGGGTGCCAAAGTGGAGTTTCTCAGCACATTTTCTGTGGATCCACAATACACGCACAGACCCTTGACCCTACAGTGATTACGCTCCTTGTCGGATAAAGGACCCCTGGTAGCTCCTATAAGCATAGGTTTGGTATAGTCAAGTAGTCTTGTCAAAGGAACAAGTGTGCCATGAAATGTACGTTTGTTATGCTTATTTTCAGCTTTGCGTTCTTGTATCCTGAAGTCGATTTGTAGAGTGAGTGATTAAATTGCCAAAAGCAGGAGGATGTGGCACACAACTGCGGCCAACTTCTTGTGACTGGATTACATCCTTTCTCCAAAGAGGGCCATTAAAGTCTTCTCCGACTTGGCCTCTGCCACTCAGAGTCTCATCAAATGTGGAGTTCCACAAGGCTCCTGCATAGCGCCCACGCTTTACAGCCTCTTCACAAGGCGTTTATTTAGCATCCTTGACTCCCTGTGCATCTCGTATACTAATTATGCGGATGACACAGGTGCTAATCCCACTCACTGGTGACTATGAGGCGGATATGAACACTGTCACCTCCATCTACTCTACTATCCAATCCTGGATGGTGGACAATTGGCTTTGCCTCAATAGTGAGAAAACTGAACTTCTGCTTATTGGTTCGCCCACTACCTTGGGCAACCTTGATCAGCAGTACAGGTATTTCACTATTAATAATATTCCCATCAAGGTATCCAATAATGTCAAGACACTTGGAGTGTACATAGACTCTAATCGTGCCATGGATAGACCAGTGAATGCCATTGCTTCCTCGTTGGCATACTACTCCAAAGTTCTTAACGCAGCCAGACCGTTCCTATCACGCCAGAATTGCCTCATCATTGCTAGGGCAATAATTGGATCAAGGCTTGTTTACTGCAATGCCCTCCTTGTCGGGACGTCCTGCAAAAACCTGGCTAAACTCCAATTGGTTCAAAACAACGCCCTTAGGTCAGCCACTGGAACTTCTAGGAAAGATCACATCTCTGAAGTTAGAAGGCAGGCTCACTGGCTCCCTGTTAAAGAGAGAATAGTCTTTAAAACCCTCTATCTCACACATAAATGCTTCTATGATCTTGCACCCCCATACCTTGTTCAAAGAATTGTTAAACACACAGCCGCAAGACCTCTTAGGAAGGGGTACTCCAACATAACTCACCTGCTCTGTATGTAGTTATCTTTTTCTAATGTACTTGTAACCAAGAGACCACCTGGTCGCCTGTTAACCACTTAATCAAAATTGCCTACAAAATATCATGTAACAGCGCCTCGATGCCTGTGGGCTGTAAGTGTACTATATAAATACAAATAAATAAATAAATGCCAACTCAACCTTAATGTCCTTGTGTAGTCCTCGGCGGAATAAGGTGAAACATGCCTCTTCTAGCCAACCAGTGGACTGGGCTAGCTGACGAAACTTGGTGATGTAGGACATGGTAGCCAAGGTACCTTGGACAAAATTCAGTAACGTATCTTTACTTGTATAGATAAGTTTAGGGCGGTCAAACATGCCCTTAAAGGTCAAAATGAACCCTGTATAATTATCCAATATGGGATTATTAGCCACCACCAATGTAGTAGCCCAAGCTAATGCACTGTCTGCCAAATGTGTGATGAAGCCAACCTTGGCACGGTCAGAGGAGAATGCCTGCTGACGGAAAGAAAACACAACCAGACCGGCTTCAAAAAAGTCCTTCAAGTACCCTAGGCAACCACCGCAACCAGGGGATGTAAACTGTACCTTGGCTCTGCCCAGGAGAAACAGAGCCAAAAGAGTTGCAAGAAAACCCCTTCTCAGGCACAAAACCAGCCAAACAGGAACACAGGATTCCAGCAAGCAAAAGATGGAATCCAGTGGTATCCAAAGGAAGCCAAGGAGTACTTGCAGACAAACTGTTGCAAATTTTCAGAATGCAAAGGCAGAAAGTGAGGTAGGCAAAGGGGATCCAGCGAGGGAGTCAGGAAGGTAAAGCTAAGAGGACAAGTAAGGAAAAACAAACCAATGTTGCAACGCACCGCTATCTGATGCTTACTTGGTAATATGCTTTCGGGGGGGTGATGTCACCATGTGCAAATGTGGAGTCACGCGACATCATCCACCATGTTGGAGAGGGCAGAAGAATTTCCATCGGTGCCAGACGGACCAGGTCGGCACTTTACGTGTATGCCGGTAACATCTCTGAATACTTTTTAGGAGATTGTATTGCCTTCGTTGTGCTTCCGCAGCCCTGGTTTGTCCTTTTGTTGTTAGTATCCACTATCTATTGAGAGGAACCGGAGGGCGTCCTCATTTCTTTTCCCCTGGTATCCTTTGCTTCGGTGGCCAGGGAAAGGCCATCGCTTTTGGATCCCGACCCTGTGGGTGGATATGCAAGGGAGGATCACTTGAGTGGAGGAGACTTGGAGACGCCCCTAAAATATATTCTTAATTGTACCAGTATGGTAATGGGACGAAGAAGAGGATGTCTGGAGCGACACATACTCAAAAGAACAAACTACCAACTCCAGCCAAGTACTGGGACGAGGAGGAGGACAGGTGAGCGGTCTAGTCCTTTTTGTAAGGGAGATGCAGGCGGGAACTTTAAAATATGGCAGCCAAAGCCAAATGAAGAGACGAGAGTCAGCTGGGAAAGCACAATCAGCTGTGGAGGCAGAGCCCCTTTGTGCAAACGTACCTCTCAAGTGTGGCGGCGTAGCAGGAGGATCGTTCAGGACCTGTGAAGCAGTGCAGAGCATATACAGCGGGAAGCTAAGGAAACTGAGGAAGCTCTGCTGGTGTGCACGAGCCACACGAAGAATGCCAAGAGACGATGCGAGTGACCATATGGAGAAACCGGAACCGTGGCTGAGGAAGACCTTGCGAGGGTCGTAAGACCGACCAGTGAAAGGGACCAGGAAGGGGGGGGGTGGGCGGGAACACTGGACTGGCCGGTGGTGATAAGCGAAGCAAGGCATTTTTGAATATTGAATACAATGAAAGCCAGTTAAGGAAAAGCAAGATATTTTTAAATAGCGAGCATAGTGAAAGCAAAGCATGGGACTTTTTGAATATCGAACTAAATGAAACCAAGTTGGGAACACCCTGACATATTGTGAGGAGTGGAAGAAAGAGTGCCACTCCCACTAAGAAGAAAGTTGTGAACTGTAATGATATAATGAACTGCATAAACTGAAACGAGTGCTAGCAAAGACAAGAGAGCACAGGGAATTGTGTGCAGGATATGATGAATCCAACAATGGGCACAGCCAAAAAGTACAAAGAACTGTGTATCATAAGGAAACAAGCATTGGCAAGAGACAAATAAACCTAAGAAGGTATAACAAGAACAAGGTGCATAAAGAAGCCACTATACAGTGTCAGGAGAGTAAGACATACATAACTGAGGCAAACATCACTACTGAGAAGCAGTGGATTGGTGTTAAAGGGAAAGCAGTAAAGGAAGGGTACTGGTTGAGTGACCTGTAATGGTTGGACCGAGTGGACCGACAACTGCGCCTAGACTGGGTGGCCATGAATGGAAGCACCTATAAAGAAGCCTGTGGCGTACCAAGAGTTTTTTGTGATATCGAAGTCAAGTGTTTTTTTTGAAAGCCGGAAGATTGTGAACTTGGGGAAAGGAACCCCATTTGTTTGATTAACTATTGTGAACTTGGGGGAAGGAAACCGTGGTATTTCATTAACTACTTTGACCGTGGGGAAGGGGAGCAGATTACCAGTCAAAGAGCTAGAAGGAGCTCCGAACTTTACTTTGAACACCATTTCTTTTTGAGGCCGACATTCCTACACATTGTATGCAGTTAGTTATGAGGGCAAGTATAGGTTTTGGACATAGACAGATGTTTCACTTTGGACTTCCTGACGTAGACGATCTTTAGTTTCCTTAAGGTAGGGAAATCCCACATTAGCATAGGGCAAGTTAGGCATTACTGCACCCTGCCATTTAAGTTAAAATGAAGGTCTGTTGAAATAACTTGAACCTGCTGTCTGTGTTCAACTCATAATGCCTTCACACTAGCTAGTGTCTTCCCAAATTTACTGTAATGCATTATTTACTAATATTGTTGGTTAATATTTGAAATGTAAAGCATAACACTGGACTCGTCCAAATATTTCAGGCAATACTCTGATATGTCATTTTTATTAATATTTCTTTTATGCATTAAATTGCTACGGTAATTATTTCTGCATGCACATTTGGTTATCAGTTATCATAGGATGCATTACATAAGTGTTTTACTCAAATTCATTTTTAAACTCTTTCTCTTATAGTATTTCTCATAACATATCAGTTTTAGGATTGGTGTTTGGGAAGCGAGTTCCCCTGTGAGCGTCCCTGCAAGGGGTTAACTTTTCTGCCCGGCGAGGAGGAGGCGGGCTTACAAGCACAAAAACTCCAGGAAGCGCGGAGCTCGCGGAGTCCGCAGAGTCCTTGGTGTTTGGGAAGCGAGTTCCCCTGTGAGCGTCCCTGCAAGGGGTTAACTTTTCTGCCTGGCGAGGAGGAGGCGGGCTTACAAGCACAAAAACTCCCGGAAGCGCGGAGCGCGCGGAGTCCACAGAGTCCTTGGTGTTTGGGAAGCGAGTTCCCCTGTGAGCGTCCCTGCAAGGGGTTAACTTTTCTGCCCGGCGAGGAGGAGGCGGGCTTACAAGCGCAAAAACTCCCGGAAGCGCGGAGCGCGCGGAGTCCGCAGAGTCCTTGGTGTTTGGGAAGCGAGTTCCCCTGTGAGCGTCCCTGCAAGGGGTTAACTTTTCTGCCCGGCGAGGAGGAGGCAGGCTTACAAGCACAAAAACTCCCGGAAGCGCAGAGCGCGCGGAGTCCGCAGAGTCCTTGGTGTTTGGGAAGCGAGTTCCCCTGTGAGCGTCCCTGCAAGGGGTTAACTTTTCTGCCCGGCGAGGAGGAGGCGGGCTTACATGCACAAAAACTCCCGGAAGCGCGGAGCACGCGGAGTCCGCAGAGTCCTTGGTGTTTGGGAAGCGAGTTCCCCTGTGAGCGTCCCTGCAAGGGGTTAACTTTTCTGCCCAGCGAGGCGGAGGCAGGCTTACAAGCACAAAAACTCCCGGAAGCGCGGAGCGCGCGGAGTCCGCAGAGTCCTTGGTGTCCTTTGTGGCGTTTTGTGGGGGAGCAGTCTACTTTTGCCGCTTTTGCTGCCTGCCCTGCGCTGACCTGGTCTAGCCTGCTGATCTCAGCCCTCTGCCCACGGTTTTACTACATCAAACCTGCATGCACGCAAGGTATGGTGTTTGCTGTTGGTGCCTGCCGCTAATTTTATGACTCTGCTTGTCCTTAATTTAATTTAAGGTTTGCTGGAGGGGCGGGGGAGGAGAGGCGGACTACGGCAGCTCCTCAAGCTGTCGGGCGTTCCCCGCCCTCCAGTCCTTGTGACTTCTGTTTAGTGCACCTGGGGGCCCTTGGGCCTTGGATCTGTTTACTTATAGTTCTGGAAACCTCTTCTACCTCTGACTTTGACTTGGAGAGGCAGTAATAGTTGGGTTTTAACCGCCTGCCATTGACTGCCATTGACTCTTGTAAGGGTGGTCCTTGCATGCCCCTACCCGTTTATGGTTCTCTTATCACCACCTCCCTCATAGTTATTAATTATATATTTTTGGTTTGGGGATTGTGAAGCCCCGTGCTCTAGCTAGAACAGCTAGAACGATCCCAATTTTTATCTCATGGTTATATTATTGTATAATATTTGCTGTTTTTAATCCATTATTATATTTACATATCTTTATGGGGTTGTTTATAAGAGCGTAATATTCTTTTATACTGTATAGTATTTAGTGCTTAATTCTGAAGAGAGTGTGAGGGGGCTGCGAGTTTTCTGTTTTTTCTCTCCCCCTCATCTCCAACCGTGGCCTTATTTTTGGCTTATACTGGCTTGTCCGGTTTTTTGTTTCCCGCTTAATTTTACCCATTCAAGTATTTAATTTTATGGGGAAGGGAAAAGCCGGAGAGGGTGGGGTTGGGGTCGGGGCTGGAGCTGTTAGTAAAAGGGCGAAAAAACCTAAAAATGTCACTTCTACCCGAATTACTAAACCCCCTAATGCAGCGATTAAAGCTAAAACCCTACCGAAAATTGGTGTAACCCCATCCCAGAGATCGTTGGACTTTTATCTGGATGCCATGGCAAACAAAATAGTTAACTGTATGAATGCGGTTGATCCTGCCCCCAGAGAGGTTGTCCCCCGGGGTGAGGGATTGGGTGTGGCGGATATGCAGGGACAGGGGGTTGCTGATAGGGGTGATATGTCGAGCGGAGATGCGAATGTCCCTGGTACGGAGACGCCTCCTCATTTACTGCCACAACCTATGCACCCCGTGGAGGGGGCACCCAGTACTAATGGCAGGATTTTGGCAGAAAGGGAATCTGGGTTGCTTGATTGTTCCACCGCCAGTGAGAGCGATAAAGAATGGTTGGAGGCCTTATTGGAGGAGAAGCTTAAGCCACTACAGTTGATGCTAAACTCTTTAAAGGGGCTTAAAGATGGGGTTTTAACCACCTTGGCTATTATGGATGACTCCATCAGGGCTATTTCTCTTAAACTGTCTGATTTGGCCGCTATTGTTGCGGAAAGGGGCTTAGAGGACTGGTGGTGTAAGTGTCTACCAACCACCCCCCTATCTAGGGAAACCACCTCTAAGGGTAAGAAGGACATACCTCCTCAAGGGTGCTATCAAGAGGTGGTGATCATTGAAATCAGCACGATATACCAGGGGCCAAAAAGAGGCCAATTGGGCCTGTGAGGGACAGGGAGAGTGACGAACACGTAAAATCATTAAGTGAAAAGGGGCTGGGGAGTGGGTTAGGGTCCAATACAACCCTGAACCTACCCCCGGAAGCGGTCCCTTTTGTGGGGATCATCACTGGTCTGCCAGGGTTGCCAACGGGTAGTTTCGAATCCACTCTTTCCCTGATTAACAAGGCCTCGCACTGGGTCAACTCGAATCTAATGGGACCTGAGACCGATCCCAAAATGATTCGTATGGCCAGGCGTGTGGGATGGGTGGGAAACAGACCTAAGAATCTGAGGGGAGACTGTGTGGTAATCACCTTTTCTGATGCTCAGATCACGGATTATCTTTTGAATACTAATCTAGCCCGGGGCCTTAAGCCCAATGGTACTAAACTGTCCAGTAAACTACTCCCTCTGGATTATTTCTATATCCCTGGCAGGGGAAGGAAGTTGCCGACCCTAATGTCAGGAAGTAGGCAAGATAGAGGTTTTGGAAATCCTAATATTAATCTGGTTAGAACGTTACCAACCTATAGCCCCTTGGCCGGTTGGAGCACAATCGTTTCCAACAAGGGACAGCGTAATGCCCCGGTAAACAACGTTCCAGTACCCTTGCCTCTGGAAAACCATTTCGAGATTTTGACGTCCTGTGAGGATGTGGACTGACAAGAGGCTGTAACCGAGGCCGGGGCAATGGTGTCGACCCCTTTAGTATTCCACAGGAATTTGGCCATAGACAATCTGCAATTGCGCCTGCTCTCTTGGAATATAGCAGGCGCATCGAGGAAATTAAAGCTGGGTCCAGTGAGGGAACGTCTTCAAGCTAACTCTATAATCCTACTTCAAGAAACTTGGGCTCTAGAACCCCCACACTTCGATGGTTTTATTTCATTTGATATTCCTGCCAACAAAAAAACGAGAGGAAGACTCTTTGGTGGTTTGTGTATTTTGATTAAGGGTGCTCTGGAATGTGGGATTGAGCTGATCCCAACAGGGCTGGATTTTTTGCAGGTTGCGTCTCTATCAATTAGGATGGGGAAGGTAATCTGCATCATCAACTTTTATAATAGCCCTCACTTTTCTGATTTGGAGAGACTGTCCAAGGTCAAAAGATTCATTGAGAACCTGTTGTCCAGGGAAGGTAGGAAGTTCACCTCCTGTATTTGGGGTGGGGATTTCAATCTAAAAATGGGGGGGGGTGGACCTGGGCGCTCTTGACCCCCATGAGGATCAGGTAGAGAACATCCCGCCTAGATGTATGAGAGATGCGAGAGTTTGCCCGAAGGGTCTTCAGTTTAACTCCTGGTTGCTGGAATGGGGGTTCCGTATTGTTAATGGCCGAAAGGCTCCAGACATCCCAGCGGAGGGAACGTTTAAGAATCACTTAGGCTGTTCAACTATTGATTACTTTTGCATTTCAGTAAACCTCTGGGAACGTGTTGTGAGCTTTGAGGTGCAGTCGGATACCCATAGCGACCATTTGCCCATCTGTCTTACTCTCAAGGGTTTGTTGGGGGAACGGGAATCTCTGGCCATAGCCCCTAGCCCTCGGCAGGGAGTACCTTTGGGTTCCAGAAGAATTAAATGGGGCACCATCTTAGAGGAGGGGCTACACTATTCTTCCCTAAAGGAGAATAATCTGCTTGTGCTGGACATATTGGGCAATCATGTAATTGTAGAGAAATTTGAAGAATTGGCTGCACTAACATCAAAATTCTCTAAAACTATTAAGTCCAATGGTAATGTATCTAAGAGAGGATGGTTTGATGAGGCCTGCAAAAATGCAAAGAAATCGCTGCTGAGAACCCTTAAGGACCCAACTAGTTGTAGATTGAAGATTGCACAAGATAGGAAAATCTACCAACGGGAGTTAAAGAGAAGGAAAATGGAGATAGAACAGGCAGCCTGGGAAGGTTTCTTGAATGCCGCCATGAAGAGGGACCAGAAGGCCTTTTGGGCATTTGTAAAAAGTGGTCCGGAGGGATGTTGGTCCAACGTGGGGAGTGGCACCCATGTGGAAGAAGAGGTATGGTTGGCGCATTTTGGTAGCCTATTTGGATCTGCACATTCAGAGGTCGAGTCAGACTTTAGTGGCCCCTGCCTGACGTTTGAGGTGGAGGAGATTGCTAAGGCAATCAGGCTTCAAGCACATAACCGCGCCCCCGGCCCGGATATGATACCCTCAGATCTGTTCCAGGACCCAGTTGATTTGTGGGCCCCACTTCTGACTGTGGCGTTTAATGCTTGTCTAAAATCGAGGAAATACCCTTCCTCGTGGAAGAGGGCAATAATATTCCCTATTTTTAAAAAGGGAGACATGTCTAGTCCCGGTGCATACAGGCCAATATCCCTTCTAGACTCATCGTTTAAAATTTTTGGGAGAATTCTGCTGGCCCGAATAGAATCCTGGCTTGGGGAACAGTCAGTTCTTTCTGACATCCAATTTGGGTTTCGCCCTGGAGTGGGCACCATAGAACAGAGTCTCAATTTGTATTTGCTGGTGGCTAATTCTGTGTTTTGTCGGGGCGAGGCTGTCTATCTAGCTTTTATGGACCTAAGCACCGCCTTTGATAAAGTGGATAGAGCTAAGCTCTGGGAAGTGCTTGGGTCCTTAGGGTGCCCAGGGGAAATTTTGCAGGCCTTGGTTGACATCCATTTGAATAATGAGGCCTGTGTTCGCAGTGGCTCTGGGGGGCACTGCACGGCTTGTTTTCAGGTGGGGTGTGGTGTGAGGCAGGGTTGTGTACTGGCCCCCATATGCTTCTGCCTCTACATGAATGGCCTTTCACAGGACTTGTCTGGAGTATTGGCGGATTTTCTAGTTTTGGGAGGAAGGGGGTTCCCAGTATTGGCCTATGCTGATGACACTGTCCTTCTCGCAAGAACACCTAGGGCCCTACAGATATTGATTAACGCTTACTCAAGGTTCATGGATAATTTGGGGTTAAAAATTAATTCTAAGAAATCTGCAGTAATGGCGTGCGTTGGTAGAAAACGTTCTGTGCCCATGAAACCGATGCTATGTGCAGATGAAATCATCCCCAGAGTTAGGATGTTTGATTACCTTGGAATATGTTTTTCAGAGGCCTTAAATGGTAAAGATCACGTGGCCAAACAATCTGTTAAGATGAGTCAACAGATTGGTGGAATCTTTAGATTTATGTCGAAGTGTAGGGGCCGGCCTTTGGATGTGATCCTTAAGATTTATGGCACCCAAACTGCGGCTTCCACGTTGTACGGTGCAGCTATCTGGGGTTTCCAGAATGCAGTGGAAATCCAGCGTAAGGAGAGCAAATTCTTTAAAAATCTGCTTGGGCTCCCGTCCAGTGTATCTGGAATAACTGTCCATAGGGAGTTGGGTGTGGAGCTTTGGGAAGACCAGTGGGCCTTGGCCCCTCTTTTATTTTGGGTCAGGCTGTGGGCTAATGAGCATGCTTCCTTGTGCCATACTATTATTCGTACTGTGCTAGGTAAATGTGGCTGGAAAAAAATTCCCTGGCTAGCATATGTCTTTTCAATTCTGGGTGAAGTAAATTTAGGCGCCCTTTTTCCGCCTGATACTATTTTGTCCAAAAGTGAGGGGTCCGTCTACAAATCCATGCTGGGTGAATTCATAGCAAGTAAAAGAATTTTGCTAGAACGTGGCCATAGTAATGGTGAATTTCACTCAAGCATTAGCTGTCTAACTGGAATTCAACCTTACTTGCTTTGGAGTACGTTAAAAAAGGACAGATGGCTGATTACGAGGGCACGGTTCGACTGCCTTCGGCTGCAAGGCAACACTTATAAATGGAAGGGTTTTCCCGACTCAGCGGGTTGCCCGGTTTGTGGACACGGTAGAGAGGATCTCTCTCATTTGTTATTCTTCTGTATGGGGTATGCAGGTATACGTAAAGTGTCCCTTATTCCTGTCCTTAAGAAATCGATGATCCGCACACACTGGGCTGCTCTTGTGTTCCTCTTGAGCGCCGAAACAGTTCACACCGCATGGGCTCTTTTGACGTTCCTGAAAAGAGCGATGTATTTTAGAAACCGTATTCTGAAACTGCAAGGTGGTGAGGGTCTGTAAGAAAAATTTTATAGAACTCGTAATGGGTTAAAGTATTATGTACTGTTTTTGTATGAATCATCACTAAAATATCTTTTAACGTAGTTCATGACGAGGCAACCGTCCAGGTGCTAAATGTATTTGTATGCTGTTGTTGGCAATGTTCTATGAGTCTATTTTTATGGAAGTATAATTTTAAGATTTTGTAATATGACTCAGTGTAATAATTGTGTTTATCTGTCGTTTAATGGTTGCTTTATACAACCGAATAAACTTGTTTGGCTGACTGACTGATTACAAAAGCAACATATAATTTATGATGTTGGTGTCATTTATGTACTATGGCAATCATTCCATTATAATATATAATATACTGGCAAAACGTGCATGTATTCTGTACAGGTTCTGTAGACAGACTGCTAGTCCGTACATGGAAATAAGGCACAATAACCATATACCCAATGACACACTAAAGTATCTCAGTCGGCCGACTAGGTCTCAACACCTCACGACGTGTGTTCCCAGACTCCTTCAGATGCAAGAGAGATCAACACTTGCTAATCCTATTCTCCTTATACATGGCATACAGGCCAGGGTTCGGTAATTGACAGTTATGACACAACTTCATTTAGTCTAAACAATAGTTATTCTAGCAAAGGCTGCAGAGACTTTTCTGTTATGAGGAACATGGAGCATTGGCACAGGAAGGATATCTTGTTCTTAGCAGAGATACATTCCATGCAACGTTATCTATTCGCTGTGGCTCATGAGCTAAGGGTCAGACAGTTCTGGGGCAGAAAACACCATCCTCCGTGAAGGAGCACCACTAGCTGCATAGAATTCATGTTTAACTGCCTTTTACAACAGCGCTTGCAAGACACACCGGCAACTGGGCTACTGATAAGGCGTGGCTTCTGCACAGCTTCAAGGCCCCAGTGAGCGGGAAAACAATGTATTTCTGCATGGCTCTACATTCCTGACTACGTTAGTATTTCAGAGTTCAAGCTGTGGCCTCGCACCTTGTGTGGATCTAAAGCATAGAATATATTTGTAAAGCGTTAAAAAAAAAAAAAATGGCCGGCATTTACAGAATGGAGTCCTTATGGTCACATTCAGGTTTCTTAGTTTGCGAAGTTTGTCACTTGATGCGATTTGCTTCTGGCCAACATACTATTCACAGATTCAGGCTATGTGATTACGTTTTCGGTATAACAAACCCTCCTTTTGGCCTTAAGCAAATAGCATTGTCATCCAAAGATTGCGTCCTCATCAGACCAGGTGTCACTTTCTGAACTACCCAGGTCGCTATCATCAGAAATATTGATTGCCATAAATTCCTTAATTATTTCATTTTCGTGTTTCGGGCCATCATTTATGATACGAGGAGGAGGCTTCACAAGCGTTGTACTAATTGTCTGTACACATTCATTTGCAACTATGGAGCAAATGGCTTGCAAGCATTGTATGCAACAACAGCAGAATAAGAGGATACCGAATATCATAATCAAAATTGCAATTAGTTTCCATCCCCAGGATCGTAACAGTTCCCAGAACCATTAACTTATGTTTACATTCCACTCACCTGTGGGGACATGAATTTCAGAACTTAGGACATGTCATTTCTTAATTGCTTCAAATATTGTAGGGGAGGAGTCACTTACAAATGCACATCACGCTGATCCCA
Organism: Ambystoma mexicanum; assembly: GCF_040938575.1. Lineage (NCBI taxonomy): Eukaryota > Metazoa > Chordata > Amphibia > Caudata > Ambystomatidae > Ambystoma > Ambystoma mexicanum. The sequence continues at coordinate 1,263,036,149 of NC_090934.1, read as the reverse complement.
CTAATTTGCATACACCTCCACCATCAGCCAAAATAATATCAAGAACCATTCTATTCTGAAGTGCAACTAGTCCGATTGCTTTTTGTTCCAATGTCATATTGTAAAGTATGTCAGTGGTTCAATTTATTTTTTCTCTAATATCCGGGATAGTTTTATTATATTCCATGAGTTTATTGCCTATCCCCAAAAGGTATAAACGATTTTGCTATGTCCCCAAAAATGTGCCCAGCAGTATCATCTCGTTGTGGCCGAGATCTAGATATCTTTGCTATTTCAGAAGTTTTGGCAAAGAATACATCGGGTAAAAGTATCCCTAAATAACAGGTACCTTCCCAGCTTCTAGGTAACCATGGATAAGCTTGGTCTCCACACACAACATAGACAGAACCTCCTATATATAATGGTTTCGCTTCTTGCTCAAGTACAGCAGTATTCATGCATCTAGTAAATGTTCCCACTGGGTGGGAACCTTTTTTTTGTAAGCAAAATGGAACAGAAGAACAAGTTACTTTCTTACCTGGTAACGTTCTTTCGATGGGATGGTCCGACGACGTATTCCATATCTATGACATGTAATCACCACAGCTGTGCTACTTCGGAAACTTTTTCGGCGTCTGCGTCCTGCGTCGATGACGTCGATGCGCCGTCGTCGAGGACCTCCTCCGACGTCATCCGATGTGATAAGTAGGACGCACGACGCCCATAGCCTCAGTTGTAGTTTTTTCCCCCAGAACGTGTGACATAAGTCAACTGCCAGTCAGACACAAAGCCTTGCGGAACGTAAGCTGCAATCGCAAAAGAAATTCTGCAGCGGGGAAGGCAGGGCGGGAGCGATATGGAATACGTCGTCGGACCATCCCATCGAAAGAACGTTACCAGGTAAGAAAGTAACTTGTTCTTCGAGGGGATTGGGTCCTCCGACGTATTCCATATCTATGACAGACTCCCAAAGCAGTACCAAAACAAGGAGGAGGGAAAGAATTTAGAATCAAAATGTAGAATAGCCAATCAAATAGCAGAGCAAAGGACCGCCTTGCCAAAGGCCAGATCCTGTGCTCGGATGGAATCGAGGGAATAGTGACGTACAAATGTATGTACTGAAGCCCAGGTGGCTGCATCACAGATGTTGCGAATAGGAACACCCCTCTGCAGGGCAGTAGACGCAGCCATACCCCTGGTAGAATGGGCCCGCAAGCCAGCCGGTGGGTCCTTACCCGCCAAGCGGTAGAACTCCGAGATGGCCAAAACAATCCAGCGAGACAAAGTCTGTTTCGTCACAGCTTGCCCCAAACGCTTTCCAGCGTAACCAATAAAGAGTTGATCATCCACTCTGACCCGGGACATGCGTGAAACATAAAAGCTTAAAGCTCTCCTAGGATCAAGCCTATGGAGCCTCTCCTCTTCCTTACCAGGATGCGGAGGAGGATAGAATGCCGGAAGAACAACCTTCTGGGCCAAATGAAATTCCGTCACTACCTTCGGAAGAAAAGAAGGACGAACTCTAAGGACAACCCTGTCCTTGTGAAATACAGTGAAGGGAGGCTTAACTGAAAGTGCCTGTAACTCACTCACTCTGCGAGCGGAAGTAACCGCAACTAAAAACACAGTTTTCAGAGTTAACAGCCTCAAAGGGCAAGAATGTAAAGGCTCAAACGGAGCACCCATAAGAAACTTAAGAACAAGGTTCAAATCCCAACCGGGCACCAGGAAAGGTGACGGAGTGAACACATTAGTGAGCCCTTTCAGGAACTGTGAAATCAAAGGGATTTTAAAGTAAGAACACTCTTCAGACGAGCGCTTAAAGATGGACAGCGCCGCCAGGTAACCCTTAACGGTACCCACTTGCAAGCCCCTGTGGGCCAAAGAAAGTAAAAAGGACAGAACCATGGGGATGTCACATGCAAAAGGATCCACATTCTGAACTCTGCACCAGTCGCAGAACTTAAGCCAACGGCAACGGTACAGAGACTTTGTTGCTGGCCTCCGGGCCGAAAGCAACACCTCCATCACGTCCTCAGGGAGGTCCCAATCCTTATACCTCAACCTTTCAGAAGCCAAGCGTGAAGGTTGAGGGATCCGACCTCTGGATGGAGAACCTGACCCCCCTCCTGTGAGAGCAGATCGTCTCGGTAGGGAAGACGACGTGGAGGGCAGATGGATAAGTCGAGAAGGTCCGGGTACCACGTCCTCCGAGCCCACGCCGGGGCAATGAGGATCATCCGGGAACCGAACTTCCGTAACCTCCGCAGCACTTGCGGGATGACGGGGACTGGAGGAAACGCGTACAGCAGCGGGAATGACCAATCCACCACGAACGCGTCTCCTAAGGCTCCTTTTGGAGGAAATTCCCGCGAGCAAAACCTTTCGCACTTCCGGTTGACACTGGAGGCGAAGAGATCCACTTGAGGGGTCCCCCAAAGGGCGAAGATCTCCAGGAGAATCTCCTGAGTCAACTCCCACTCGTGAGAGATCACGCTCTGCCTGCTCAGAGCGTCCGCCGTCACGTTTTCGGCTCCGGCCAGATGAACTGCCGAGATCGAAACTTCCTGCTGGATGGCCCAGAACTCGAGCTGCATCGCCTCCCTGAACAGAGGAAGTGACCCTGCCCCCCCCTTTTTGTTGAGGTAGTGCATGGCCACTGTGTTGTCCGTCAGGATCAGGACATTCTTCCCTCGCACAGACGGCAGAAACGCCTTCAGGGCTAGCCTGACGGCCCTCAGCTCCAACAGATTGATATGGAGTTTGGCTCCGGCGGAGACCAACGACCGCTGACCGTCAGCCCGTTGGCATGAGCTCCGCATCCCGTGAGGGATGCATCCGTCACGATCGTCACCTCCGGCCAGGGAAGCCAAAATGGAGCCCCCTTCATCAAGTTGCCTTCGACGGCCCACCACAGAAGGTCCCGGGCGACCGAGGACGGCACCTGAATCGAGTCCGACATCCTGCCGGAGGACTGCGACCATTGCGTCTTGAGTGCCCACTGCAAAGATCTCATCCGCAGGCGAGCCTCTGGCACCAGAAGAATGCAGGATGCCATGAGGCCGAGCAACCTCAAGAACTCAAACGCTGGGAGCGTCTGGGCATGCTGAAACTTGTGCACCATCTGCTGAATGTGAAGAGCCCTCACCTGGGGAGGAAAACACTGCCCCAGGGAAGTGTCGAGCACTGCTCCGATGTACTGGAGCCGCTGCGTTGGCGTCAAATGGGACTTCTTTAAATTGAGGGAGAAGCCCAGCCTGTGAAGGGAGCGACAGGTGACCGATAGATGATCCAGGACTTGCTCGGGAGAGCTCCCCCTGATCAACCAATCGTCCAGGTAGGGGTAGACGTGAATCCCCCCTTGCCTGAGATGCGCTGCCACCACCACCATGAGCTTGGTGAAAACCCTCGGGGCGGAGGTCAATCCGAACGGCAGGACCCGAAACTGAAAGTGCGAGTCGCCAACCGCGAACCTCAGGTACTTCTTGTGCTTGGGATGGATCGGCACATGGAAGTAAGCATCCTTGAGGTCGAGTGACACCAACCAGTCCTGAAGCTGAAGGGCCTGGAGGACTTGAGAGAGAGTAACCATCTTGAACTTGTCCTTCCTGAGGAGTTTGTTCAAACCGCGCAAGTCCATGATGGGTCTCAATCCCCCGTCTTTCTTCGAAATCAAAAAATAAGGGGAATACCATCCCTTGTTCCTCTCCGCTACAGGCACCAGTTCTATGGCGCCTTTCTCCAGCAGGGCTTGAATTTCCTGCGCAAGGAGCGGATCCGGACTCTGCAAAGAGAGGTTGCCCGGTGGATTGTCGCGAGGCCTGTGCCGAAAAGGAAGACAGTAGCCGTGGGTTATGATCTCCAGAACCCACGCATCTGAAGTAATGGCTTGCCACTCTACAAGATGCTGCGCCAGCCTTCCCCCAACCGGCGAACCATGGGACATGGCCTCACGACAGAGTGGGAGCGGCTGCGGCGTTACCTGAGGGCAAAGAGGCAACTGCCCGAGCGGCCTTGGCACCACGGGTACCCTGTCGTCCACCTCTGGTACCCCTGCGTTGGCCTCTTTGACTGCCAGCTCCTCTCGCTTTACTGAAGGATGAGTAATAGCGAAAGGAACCACCCCTCCACTGCTGTCCCCTAGGACGAAAAGGCGGAGGTTGGCGAACTGCAGCGCCCAACGACTTCGCTGCAGCTTTTGAGGTCTGCAACCTCTCAAGGCTCTCGTCAGCCTTGCTGCCAAAAAGGTGTTCACCGTCAAAGGGCATGTTGAGGAGCCGGGACTGCACATCAGGAGCAAACCCCGACTTCCGCAACCACGCAAACCTGCGTATCACGGTGCTCGCCGCCATGGACCTACTGACGCATTCAGCTAAGTCCAAACCCGACTGAACGGACTCACACATGGCATCCTTACCATCCTGGACCATAGCAAGGAAACCATCCCGTTCGTCCCCTTCGGGAACATGTTCAGCCGCTAACGCAACACAGTTCCACAGAGTGTGCGTGAAAAGTGACAAGGCACAAATGGAGTTGGCCGCCTGAAGCGCCATACCACCAGAAGAAAACACTTTCTTCGCCCAACCATCAAAACGTTTGTCGTCCCTATCAGGAGGGATGGTAGGGTACGACGCCTGCTTCGCCGGGGCCGCCTGCACCACCAAACTCTCCGGAGTGGGGTGCCTGGTCAAGTAGCAGGGGTCGCCACTGGCTGGACGGTATTTTCGCGACAAGGATCTGCCCACCGCCGGGAGACTCTCCGGAGCAGTCCAAGCCGCCGCCACCCTTCTCTGTAAAGCCATATGGAACGGCAGAACCGGGTCAGTTGGGGGACCAACATCAAGGATGTCTGTCAGATCATCCTGCACAAACTCCCCTGGGGGAGCAGACCATCCCAAGAACTCAGAAACCCTAGACATAAGGCGCCGGTACGAGGAATCAGCATGGGAGCCAGGCTCAGGCCTACAAAACTCCACCTCCGGAGAGGTGTCCAGTCCACTGGCATCATGCAGTGACTGTCTCAACTCGTCAAACTGACTATGGCCCGAGACAATTTCATCCGGAACCTGACTAGGAACCAGGCCATCAGAATCCTCATCCGCCTCTGAAATATAGTCCAGGTGGCGAAAAGAAGGCACTCGAGAGTGCTTGCTCTTAACCAGAGCCTTCCTAGGGCGTCCACCCGTGCCCTGAGGTACCTCCGACACGAAAGGCGTCGATGGCGTCGAACGAATCGGCGCCAGCGTCGAGAGAACCGGCATCGGTGCCGAGAGGATCGGCGTTGACGTCGAGGAAATCGGCGTCGACGTCAGATGCAGCGACTCCAGAATCGGCGGCGTCGACACAGCCCTCGAGGCCGGAGCCCCGAGCGTGTCCCTCGACGACCTGAGCGTCGACGGCATCGACGACTTCCTCGGAGCCAGAGCCTCGAGAAAGCCTGTCGACTCCCTCGACGCCACAGACGTCGATGCCTTCTTCGAAGACCTCACAGGAGCACACGGTCTCGAACGCGTCGAGGACCGGGACCTGGAAAGGGTACGCCGAGAACGAGTCCCCTTGTCCGAACGGGACCTCTCCCGTGACTCGTGCCGACCACTCTTGCGAGCGGTGTCTCTCGACCTCACACAACCGACCCCACTCGGGGGCGCGGACGGCTGAGTACCCTGCGACTCAAGAATCGCCAGCATCTTCTTCCCGAAGGAAGCCCATTCCTCCGGCGTCGCACGGCTGGAGGGGTAAGCGACGTGCCGGGCAGAGCCCTCCGAAGAGGACCTGGAAGACGACCGGTGACGGCGCTTCCGAGAATGCCTCGAAGAGGCTGAGGAGTGGCGAGACCGACTCCTAGAAGGAGACCCACGAGACTTCCGACGATGACACGGAGAGTCACCCCTCGAATCATCCGTCGAAAGCCCCGCAGACTTCGACTTCCGGGGCTTGGACACCCGACCTACCGACAACTTCTTCTTACGTTCGCGTAAGGCTTTGGACGTGAGCGACTGGCAGTCGATACAGTCATCCGTGTCGTGGGCCTCCCCGAGGCACCAGAGGCAGGCGTCGTGCGAGTCCGTCACCGACATCTTGGACCCACACTCCCCGCACTTCTTGAAACCCGGACGCGGGGTCGAAGACGAAGTAGACATATTCAGAAGGATTTTCACAAACGAACAGGTTCGAAGAACCGAGATAGAACAGAACTCCAAAGAGTCGAGGCGTTTAGACCGAGAAACACGAAGCAACACGTTCGCGGAAAAAACGGAACTGAGGCTATGGGCGTCGTGCGTCCTACTTATCACATCGGATGACATCGGACGTCGGAGGAGGTCCTCGACGACAGCGCATCGACGTCATCGACGCAGGACGCAGATGCCGAAAAAGTTTCCGAAGCAGCACAGCTGTGGTGATTACATGTCATAGATATGGAATACGTCGGAGGACCCAATCCCCTCGAATGTGGACTATGATTAATAGTATAGGAGGGAGGCATGGCATCCTTGTTTCCAACCGGAGCCATTTTGAAAATAATCAGGGACTGGTAGGGCCTAGATAATCTATCTATGGGACTGGTCGATGCAGTGTTCATTTTGCTCCTATTTGTGAACACGGAACAACCTAGCAGTGCTAATACCAATCTTTCGAATTCATTTATGTTTGTTCTATCAAAGTTTCCAGTGACACTATCATTCCATCTTCCAAAAAATAGAGCTCTTAATGATGCATAACATGCAGTAATAAGAGGTAGAGGATGTATATACCAACCCATTCCTCTTTCCCCGTGCTGGGGTAAATGTGAACAAACCCAGAAATGTGATCTATTCAAGATAGCATGAGTCATATTCATAATCAGTAATAAAGTGTTATTATCATAACCTTTTCTGTGTTTCACATCTTGTGACGGAAGAGTGTAAAAAGCACATGCGCTGGGGTGCTTATAGTGGGAGCATTAACAGTTGGCAATAGAGTGTTCGAGGGATGCATAGTTTCCAAGTACCAAAACATTGGGATCAATGTAAATACAATACAGATATGGTATGGTAATCAGAAGCAGCTTAGTCTTTGTATCCCAAGTCTTTGTTGAGGCAGACTTAATGTCAATGTATATATGTCTATCAATGGCAGCATCAGTGCAGGCGGCAGCAGGAGCGGATACAGGTATGATCTATGAAGCTTATTTCAAGGAAGGTTCCTCAGTGTCCGTCAGAAAAGTGTTCCACGACAACACACGCTGGCAGCAAAGTTCAAACAAATTCAATTCAGCCTGCTTAAGAAGGAAGCAAGCTGATGTTTACTTCGACAGCTCCACAAAGGCAGGAGCAAGTATCAATATCAATTGTATAGTCTCGGTACCTTTTGCCCCCGCTAGGATGCAAAGGCCTTCATTTTCAATGGTAGCACCGGGAAACCGCGTGTCAGAGCTCTCAACCGATACAGCTCATACGCTCCCTTTCCCTAGGCCTCCATTCCTAGCTCTGTTCGTGAGCTAGAAACAAAGGCGAAACAAAAAGTTGCTCATTACTTCCGATTTCGTGAACGCAGATTGTACCTTACAGCTCCAGGTACAGTGTGGTCGATGAATAATCCACTGTCGTTTGCAGCGTATGCAGAAACAGTGCCGATCAGTGATTCAATTCGTGATGATGAGGCCGCAGTGGAACAATGTTGAGGTAACACTGATGTTTCAGTTTTCGTTGCAATCTCCCCAGGCCCCTTCTCGGGCTCAGGCAGGACTTTTGGCTGAAATTCGGCGATGTCTTTGTGATCAATCACGGCTGTCTTACTTTCGACGTCAGGACTATCGATCTCCTTCTCATGTGGCAAAGGAAACAGGATTCTTTTCGTGTGTGTTGCGTGGATCCAATGCTTTCGACCATTCACTCGGACTGCAATCTGCATGGCCAGTAACACCTGATAGGGTCCCTGCCAGCGCGGTGCAAGCAAGGATTTTCTTTCAAAGTTTTTGACAAGGGTCCAGTCTCCTGGTTGCAGACCATGTCCTGGGCCTTTATATATCTGATAGGAAGAGCCTCCTGCACCAGCTGATCAATCAAACGCAAGTTTTGAGTCAACTGTTTACAATAGTCAATGAGCAATGGGTATTCAACATCCTTCAATCTCTTTGGGTGTGGCACATTCCAGACATTCGCTGGTCTCCCCATGATTATTTCATATGGGGAGAGGCCAGTCCTTGCCTGCACAGGTGTGCTAATGCACAGTAAAGCTAGGGGTAATGCATCAGGCCATTTCAGATTGCTTTCGGCGTATATCTTGGCCAGTTTGTTTTTCAAGATACCGTTTTGGGTGTCTAGCTGAATGGAATGGCTTTTTGATTCGGAGGCCTGCACAAATCTGTAATATCACAGATGTTATAAAATGCAGACCATTGTCTGACCATATGACACGGGGTAGTACGAATCTGGGAAAGTATTCTTTTAACATGGATTTTGCTGTTGACATGGCTGAACAATCTTTCAGGGGATAGGCCTTCACCCATTTGTTAAATGCACAGACCACTACGAGGACATATTTATAATTCTGGCATCTTTCCATTTCTATGAAGTCAAAATGGATGACCTCAAAGGGCATAGAGGGGGGACCAAAACTTCATACTAACAGGCCACCTCCTGTCGACAATACTGGAATTTCTTCAATGATGCTTTGTGACCGTGTGCTGCCAAATGTGTCAACAAAGCGACAGTGCTTTCTTTACAAATGTCCTCAGAGTCTGCTTATATAAGCAGATCATCAATATAATGTAACAATATACACCCTAACGGTAATTCAAGCATGTCCAGTTGCTCCTTCAATGCTCTACTGTAAATACGTGGACTTTCAGTGTAGCCTTGTGGAATATGTGTGAATGTGAATGAGTGCCCTCCTAATGTAAAAGCAAACATATCTACTGTCCAGATGTACGGGAATACTGAAAAACACGTTCTTCAAGTTAATCACACTGAAGTGTGATGCGGAAGCTGGAATCCTAGTCAAAATTGTGGTTACATCGGGGACGAACGGTAATTGGGGATCAACTACTTTGTTAACCGCACATAAATCAATTATAAAACGGTAAGGGATATCATTCCCTCCTTTCTTGTAAAGTGGAACAATCGGGCTATTGCAAACAATACCAGATATCTCTTCAATTACATTTGTAGCAATTAAATCTGACACAATATACTTCAATGCTCTTTCAACCTCACTCGAAATTTTGTATTGCGGAATATGCGGGAATGCAATTCCTTCCTTCAAAACATTTTTTACTGGTTCTATTTTCAAACATCCAACATCATTATCGTTCACTGCCCATATACAAGCTGGCACGTGACATAATTCAGTCAGTAATGACATCGATACAAATTGCGATACAGGAGTTTTTTGTGGCGAAATCGTCAAGTATACTCCATCAGGAGAACAATAAATTAATGCATTCAATGTTTTCAATAGATTCAATTCCAACAGATTTTCGCCGCAATTTGTCAAAAGAAACTGACAAGATTCAGTAAATGGACCTAGTGCGATTGCCACTGGTTGTGAAACTGGACTAATTATTGGTGTACCTGAGAACCCTACTGAGACATTCTTATGCCCTGACAGTGGTATATTTGGAACCCGTTGATGATCGATTGAACATTTTTGTGCACCTGTGTCCACTAGAAAAATGTGTTTCCAATTCCCAACCTTCACGTCTACGTAGGACCCTTTGTGGTCAACGGGAAAAGGCACTGGTTCCAACCCTTGTTTCGGGCTGTCCTAGTGGAGCAGTACATCATCAGATGTAAGTCTCCAGAGTAATATGCATTGGAGGGATTATCAAAAACATTTCCACCATTCATGGTGTTCCGTTGTTGATTTTGATTAACCTGATTATCCTGAAATTGTGGATTCATCTGATTTCTATTCTGACCTGCTATTCCCCGACGACCTCTAAACGGTCTTCTTGAAATAGTCCCATTTCTATTCAGTAAATGTGGGCGCTGTGCCCGCCAATGCCTTCTTGTCTACAATAGGCACATTGATTTATACCTATTGGACCCCCTTGCAAGTTAAATGGTTATGCAAATTGGACTCTAGACGGTGCATTCCCGCCACCTCTATTACTGTTTATTACCTGTTGCAGTAACACTCTCATTTTCAAATCTCCTTTCTCCCTTATTTCCTTATCCTTTTCTGAATTTACTTGATTCTCATAATATTGGGCCATATGTAATACTTCGCTTTGTGATTTGGCTTGCCATGCACTTTCAGATGTCATTATTAATGTTTGTATTTTCGGTAACAAACCTCGCACAAACTGATTAACAAATAACCTCTTCCCAGGTTCGGTACTTAGATCTTGACCACTAAAATCTGCAAATACATCTTCAAACCGATTAAAATAACCTGTCGCTCCTTCCGATTTGCCTCGTAAGCAAGCAATCAACTTATCCCAAACTATTCTCTTCTCAGGCACTAACGTTTTCAATTTCTCTACTATCCGCAAAGGCAGAGTTAAAATTACTTGCAGAGTCTTCTCCCCAGTCTTTCTCTCACTATCAACTCTAATCAAAGTTTCCCATGTAACGCCTAACATCGGCACATCATTTATACTTCTAATCTGCTTCCATATGTCCGCAGGAAGAATCACAGGGAACAATAAATCAATTTCACTCAGTGTAAAAGCAGATTAATTTAAAACAGATTCAATTTCCTTATAGAACCCTGCTGGACTTTTCCTAATGTCAGGGACCGTCTGCTTTATAGTATTCACTTCTTGCCTAGAAAAGAGAACATATACAAACTGTGCGATATAATGGGCTTCTATCGTCCGCGCTGGAGTCGCTCCATCAGCAGCAACCTCTACTTTCGGGACAAACGTGGGAGGCACCTCCCTCATGGGTAATTGCAAAGTAGGGGATTCTACATTTGTTTGTCTATTAAGCAAAAAAGCCAAATCAAATGAAAAAGCAGCTGTTCCAGTGTCAGGGGAAAATGCTCTTTTATAAATCGTCATTAAATCAGCAGGACAACACACCTTTTTCTTCATACATTCATCCTGCAAGTACTCAACCATAACCTGTAACACTTTTCTCTGCATTTCTGGTGTATACTGACTAAACGTACCATGCACTTCAATCGGGGAAATGTCGGCATCCGTAATCTATCTAAGCGCATATTGCGTACAAATTCGCATCTCTTCACTAACAGGTTTCAACGGCGGAAGAAACAGTTTCTGGACATATGAAATATGCGGTTCAACTTTATTCATTATCTCTTTATGCAACCGATCCAGTTCTCGCTTAAACACAAATATTCGCCCTACATGTTCTCGTATTTTTGCCGTATTATCTCGCAAATTGGAAAGGACAGTATCACGCAACTCTTGGAGTACCACTGTATTAGTCAAATCACTCCATATTTTAACAAGATAATCTCCCATACATTCTAACAATACCTGCTGTTCGCCAAGGCCTCTATGATCAGATATAGAACTTTGCACAGCCACTTCATCTCCATCATCAATATACGTCTCAGCCCACTGTTTCAGTTCGTCTTTCCGTCCCTTGCTAATTGTATTACGAGTCAGTCTAACACTTCCTCTTTCAGGCCCCATTGATGCAGAACTGCCAACTAAAGCATATAGCTCATGTTCTGAAGGAGGTGGAGGAAATTATGTCATGGGTGCAGTTGGACGGCTACTGCAGGTGCTGATGGAATTGTGGGAATAGCAACAGGAGGAGGTACATAAGGAGGCGGCGCAACTGGGTCAGTGCTTGAATGCTCATTTCTTCGCTCATTTAGTATCTTATTTATCAGTTTGTCTGATGTATGCAGATCTTGTGAAGGATATATTTTCTGGATGTCTAATTGGAAGGCCCCATCCATACTCCTAATTGCTTCTGTCTGCTTCTGCTGATCATACTCTAGCGATTTCGCTGTATTTGATTTAGGTCTAGGTGCAAATTTTTTTCTACTTTTCAAGAGTAGATTTGCTTCCTTCCACCAGTCTCTTACAATGTCAAATGCTGCAGGTCTGGCCTTTTTCCGTAACAAAACTGATTCTAAATGTTCCATACGTGCTGGTTCAAAGCTCCCATTATTCGGCCACTGAAGGTCTGATACACGTCTGGTCTGCCTATGCCAAACGCATTGAACAATATTGCCCCTATTCCGTACTTTATATACATATCATGTGCCGGCGACCCCTCGGGTGGCGCGGCCTGGCCTGTTTCCAAAGATTGTCTACCGCAGTGAAAAAATCTCACTAAACAGGAAGACAATTTTCCAGGCATGGTTAACGCTTACCATTTTCTTACCCTGAGCGTTTGTACTTTCAAGTGCAACTCTCAACCAATATCAGGAGGTTTAAGAATCAGGCCACGACTCACCTGATCAATCAATTCGTTTCTCAGGACGCAATTCGCCCGTATACAGTGCAACCAAGAATCGTCACGACCACGTGTCTGGCACAATTTGCCTCGCTTCCAGGATCCTCACCTTGATGCTCTCTGGCCACTACTCATTGATCGGCCGTGGACAGATCTGCAGAGGAGTCTCTAATCACTTCTGCAGGGGTGCCCTGTGCACCTTCCAATCCCGGTCCGACAGCTTCGTCCTCGACTTGTCCTTGCCTTCAACATACGCGATGGAGCTTCGCAGGGCGCCATCTTTGCTAGTCCGTACATGAAAATAAGGCACAATAACCATATACCCAATGACAGGCATGTCGTGAGGTTCGATTTCCAAACGAGTTGGTTTTATTGTAAAGTATCTCAGTCGGCCGACTGGGTCTCAACGCCTCACAACGTGTGTTCCTAGACACTGTGAGATGCGAGAGAGAGCGAACAGCGCTCAAGCAGTCATATCATATATATATATATATATACACATATACACACACACACACAGACACACACATCAACATTTGCTAATTCTATTCGTCCCGCCTTTATACATTTCAAACAAGGCTAGGGTTCGGTAATTGACAGTTATGACACGTCTTCATTTAGTCTAAACATTAGGTATATTAGGTCAAGGCTGCAGAGACACATTTCTGTTATGAGGAACATGGAGCAATGGCACAGGAAGGACATCTTGTTCTTAGCAGAGAGAAAATCCATACAATGTTATCTATTCGCTATGGCTCATGAGCTAAGGGTCAGACAGTTCTGAGGCAGAAAATACCATCCTTTGTGAAGGAGCACCACTAGCTTCACAGAATTCATGTTTAACTGCATTTTACAATAGCGCTTGCAAGACAAACCGGCACCTGGGCTACTGATTAGGCGTGGCTTCTGCACAGCTTCAAGGCCTCAGTGAGAGGGAAAACAATGTATTCCTGCACGGCTCTACATTCCTGCCTACGTTAGCATTTCAGAGTTCAAGCTGTGGCCTTGCACCGTGTGTGGATCTAAAGCATAGAATATATTTGTAAAGCGTTACAAAAAAGAAAAAGGCCGCATTTACAAAATTGACTCCTTATGGTCACATACAGGTTTCTTAGTTTGCCAAGTTTGTCACATGATGCAATTTGCTTCTGGCCAACATACTATTCACAGATTCGGGCTATGTGATTACTTTTTCGGTATAACAAGACATAACTCAGTAATTGTTGAAAATCAATGATCCTGTAGGACGCTGTTCCAAGTTGCTTATCGCTTGATGTGCTTTGCACTCTGAAGTAAACTGTACTGAGAATGGGCGCATGTGGCTGTCTGACACACCCGGGAGCAAACCTGGAGGTGAGGCGGGAGTTGGTGTGCTGCAGCATAGTGGGATGTTCTGTGCACTATCCCCATCTGTTGCTTAACCCTGGTGTGGTGCATTGCGGTACAAATATCTTGGACACAGTGCATCATAGGGCTTTGAAACGTGGTTTTTAAAGTTTTGTTCCTTTTGTCCAGATGCTTAAAATGAGTTCTGCCGGTTCTTCTACGATCACATTGATGTTTCACTGATTTCAGGCAACCGTCTCAGGTGCGGAGGAGCTGAAATCCGGGGAAAGTGGTGGGGTGTCCAAATGGTATGCAGCCAGTAATGTCCAGAGGGTCCTAATGGGTAACTATGCAATATTTGGTGCAGATTGGTGGAACAGTGTGTAATTGTATGTGGAACAAACTAACAGGTGTTCTGCTTTATACATATAGAGAAGATGGTACATTGAGAAAACATGCTACTACTATTTTGTAGTATGTTCTTTTTTTCTTTGAAAATACAATAATAATGTTTTACAGGTTTGCTTGTATGCATAAGTTAAAGATTCATTAGATGTGCACTGAATGGGAGATCATCTGGTTGCAGATATTCAACATATTTAAGACATATGAACAAAAGGAAGGTCCTTCAAATCGTAGGAAAGTCTCATGGGGTCCTGGAAGCTTCTAGATATATATTTAATGGGGTAAATTGCTTGCTTTGGTCAAATAAAAGATTACAACAGCTCCATAGAGTGGATCTAAAAGACAAAACATTACGTACACCGTACCTTTCTGTAGGCAAGCCGGTGGAAGAACAAAGTGTCCCAAGGATACCATTTCTCGGATCTCTGACCTGGCAACTGCAGAGAGGTAGCTGGAATGAAAAACAGTGGCCCTGTCTTCCACATACTGTATGCTTTGGTATATCCTGGACAAAGACAACAACCCTTCATTAAACTATTGCAAACAGATTTCTTATTTTCCAACAATAATAATTAGGATAAGTATTTACATTAATAGAGCACCCAGCTTAGATTCACAAATGTGGACTGCAGTCTTTTGGTGGATTCTCAATATTGATAACCAACACATTTAGAGGATTCAGGCAACAATTCTCTTGCACCTCAAAAAGCAAATGGTTCTTGGGACTATGTAAGACATGCGCACTGGCAACAATCCATAAGAAAACGTTACTTGTAACAGTTCTCCAGCACTGGCATCATTCATAGAGTCATATGCTGCTAAATATACCCCTTTGTTAGGCTTGGAATCCTTGGCAGTTTAAATATACATAAACGTACTCTCCCTTTAGAGTTCCATCATTCTTCATTTCAGTTCATGTACCCCCTAACCAATAACCAAAAAGTGATGGAAGGTTTTGAATTTATCTGAACCACTGGCACTGCTCTGGGCAAGACCAAATCAAAAGGAGGACTATTTTTAGGGTAATGTAACTGTGTATTGCCCAATCTCGTTTTCACACTAATAATAACACAGTTATATCGATTTGTAGAGAGTTTTTCAAAGAAAGGCCAATATGCCTAATTGCACTTTCCGAATAGTCTCTTTTTGCACTTATGGTGTGCTAAAAAACACATGCTCTATCACCTTGACTTAGGCATGTGTTAGCTGCCCCCCAAATGAAGATAAACATTAATTTTATTAGGTTTTCTCTGGGTAGGCAGGTGCAGATACAAATTAGTTAAAATTGTGAAGAATTTTCTTCAGCGAAGGTCTCTCTTGAGGTAGGTCGCTTCAGATAAAGAAAGGGTCCCTGGATACTTATAACAGGGTAACCCCGAATGGAACGAACAAAAACTGTGCAGTATGTTTTTTGCACTAGGTTAGAGTCGTTCTCCTAGCCGACCGGTTTCTGTGGTGCAAATAAGTGGGCCACATTCATCAGGGCTTATACATGACATCTTGGTGTGTGCCTGTTGTTAGTCTCATAAAGCAGCTCTGTCTGCATTTCTTGACGTCCTCTCCCTGTCGGGGTAACAAGAGGGAGGGAGGAGAGAGAGAGGGAAAGCAGCTGTAAATATCACATGCTGTCATTTCGAACTATTAGAAGACACTGTACTGGTGTGTCAAGAGGGGAAAAAGGCTTACCCGCTCCGTGTGTTCTGGTGGCTTAATCATGAACGGTGAGACGGCCCGATACCTGGGGGCCAAAGGACAATAATTAATGTCTTACTTGATACCTGAGTACTTCAGATCGGAAAGGTGACAGTACAAAGCGTTACTAATTGTTTTAACCAAATTGAGTAAATCTCCTGTCTAGCGCGACACGCACTCAGCGTTGTCGCTACACGTTTAGCAAACATTTATACAGGACATCCCGGGTGATCACTAGGGCCCGCTTGTCCGACAACAGGGGGAGGGGGGGTGGCTAAGCCAGGTGTACTACAGGGGGCTTACCTCTGAGCAAAGTTCAGTCCGTATTACGAGCCGCGCGCGAGAGGGCTACGTCTGTGCGGGCCGTAATGGTACACTATTTATGTTGCCATGGGGTAGCGCGTTGTCACGTGATCACGCATGCCTGACTCTGGCATGGCCGACCCATAGAGAAGAGGCGGCGGCCATCGCCAGGTCAGGCCCCGCAAGCCGCGGGTCCCCAGGAACTCAACATCAAGTGTTTTGAGTGGAATGAATCCCCAATTTCCCATCATTGTTATTGATACAAATGCCTATATGTATCATCCTAGGCAGCCATTCACACATACAGCACTTATCACGAACATAACTGCTCTGGGCAACACCTCACTTTTTTGGTTGCAGTTTGTCTCAGATATGCAGTTCTGCCCAGACGTGGGTCCCTTGCTCGCTGAGCCATAGGGAACCATAGGGAACCAAGCTGCACCTCACTGAGGCGGCGCAACAACACCGAAACATGTCTGGGGTTGCTTCTGTTTCTGTGCAGAGGAGGCCTGGACTAGCAGCTCGGGCTGGGCTGCTAAGCCAATAGATCTCATCTTAAAAGGTATATTATAGCAAGGCAGCCTCAGTGGCTAATTATGGAAGGACTCTTGGGTTATGCAGATACCAACCCGATTCAGGTAATTGAAAATTATTTCCTGAAAAAAAATCTGGGGTTCCCTCATGTAACTACAAACCACAGGGTCCATATGGAACTGGACTGAATACAGAGTAATTATACATTGGTAATACAGCCATTATTCCACTGGCTATGACTATGGAGGAATGAGAAAGCTATGCTCACCCGCAAGCTTATTCAATTCCTAGTTGCTAAGGACCCATATGCTACTTTACCTTGGCTGAAGTCAGCAAAAGCAATACTTAATGATGTTGATGCCTATATGTATTTTAAAGCAGCTGCCACTTTAATTGTCTGGCTGCTATGACCTTAAAAAAAGATCCACGTCACATACAAGGAAAACAAGAAGCGGTGGAGCTTTTAAAACCTTTTAATTGCAGACACGATCATTACCGAGCACAGCGTCCAAAAGGTACCTGCTAGGGGCAAGTATTCCCACTCAAAGAATTGTATTAACCACAGCATGATTTAATTACATTGCCCTCAGAGCAAAAATGGCACTAGGGACAGGTGGTAACCATGTTTTAGACCAATCATGCCTACTGTGTAATGCACACAGGGTGGCCATGGCTAATTTTTTGTTCTTCTGTCCTGCTTACAGATACATAAGGACAGCGACTTTATTACCGTTACTGTGAGAAATAGAATTTGTCCAGTATCATCCTGCCCCAAACTACCTCTTATGGGAGAATTGGATAGAACACTGTCAGACAAGCAGTGTGCCTTACCAGAACCAAGAGTACCGATTTCAATGGAAAATATAGCATTTACACATTTACTGTTATCTTTTGAACAGAGTGACACTACTCGGAATTATCTATTCAAGAGGTGATGAACACTCTGAACATTGACAATAGAAAATTAAGATTCCTGAATTGGTGGGAAAAAAACTCAAAATGTACTCCTAAACTTCAGGGGGACAACATGATTGACATATTTCAGAAAGCGGTTACTATGGACATACACTATCTAGAGGACAGCGCTAAAACCACCAATTGTCTCCTGGAACCAAATCTGGCCAACAAACAAAAACATGCTTCGCAGAACCCGACGAGGAATCCTGATTTGATCATTAAGGAATCAGTTAAAGGCTGCAATATTATGGTGCTAATCAGGAAAGATTATATTGAAATGGCCGAGAATCCTTTTACTCTTCCAGGTTGCTATGTGAGACTAACGTCTAAACCATTGAAGGCTATCAGGTCATCTGCACTGAAGCTTATTAACACATGGTGCAGACGAGGCCTCTTGAGAGATGAGGAAAGGACAAATTTGATAGTGGAATATCCAACTATGCCGAACCTTTTTTTACCCAACGTTTCATCATATAACGGAGGGTAGACCCATATTGAGTAGCATTGGATGGGTCACAGAGCCGCTTGCTCGATAATGTTTTACAAAAAGAGGCCATACTAATCCCTACCTACTTGCGTGATATGATGCATTTCCTAAGAATATTGGATAGCATGGTATGGGAGTCTGACTCTATATTGGTTAGCTTGGATGTTAAATCCCTATATACATCCATCAGACATGACCTGGCCATAGACAGTATCAACTTTACATACCAACACCAATCTGCTTCCTTTCATGCTCATATACAAATGCTAAAGGAATTTTTAGAATTATCTTTGAGCAATAATGTCTGTTGAATAGGCAATTCTTCAAACAAACTGTAGGGATTGCTATCGGAGCCAGCTGTGCACCAACCTTAGCCAATTTATTTATTCACACGTTTCAACAAACGTATGCATTAATTGACCAGGAATTCAAGCCACAGAGAAACCTCTGACATAGATATGTGATGTTGTTATGATTTGGAGGAGCTCAGACCATGCGCTGGCTGACTTGGTGACTTGTTTGAATGCACATAATCGTGGTATTGCATTTACTTGTACAACCAGGAGATCCAGCATTGATTTTCTGGACCTTAGTATTAACATCACACCGACAGGCATGTGTACACACAGAAAATATACAGCTGTGAACTCAGTATTACATGGAAGAAACTATCACAGGAAAACAGTCATCAGCAACATCCCAAAAGGGGAGTATATCGGAGCGAAACGCAATTGTAGTCAGAGTTCTATGCATTTAAAGTAATGCAAAACATTAAGCGCTAGATTTCGGTCCAGTGGTTACCATAGGGCCACATTAGAAAACCAGGTTACTCACCGTAGTGACCACCTTACTCCTGGTCCATAGTCCCCTTTCCTTCATACTTATGGGACATCTCTCCGTCCTGTAGGACAGGACCGGAGCGGAGCACATTGTAAAAAGCATCCAAAATATTTTGCAAAAATGTGTCCTTCCTCTCTTTCTTGCGCGGGGCCCGGCACGCGGCCGTAACCCCGCCCACCTTGGCTCCGCCCCGCGCATCGCCCATCAGTCCTTTTCTATCGCCAGGTCAAAGACCTATTAGCAATAACAGAGGACCTTATTAGAGGGGACAGCGGGCGGGCGTATGGAGGAAAGGGGACTGTGGACTAGGAGTAAGGTGGTCACTACGGTGAGTAACCTGGTTATACTCCTACGTCCCGTCCCCTTTCCTTCATACTTATGGGAGATTCCCAAGCACTCCTTACAGAACTACGGGTGGATGGAAATACCCCTTACTGAAAAAGGTTCTTCAGCACAGCCTGACCGAACTGAGGATCAGCTCTTGAACTCATGTCAAGACAATAATGCTTACAAAAAGCAGACGGGGAGGCCCAAGTAGCTTCCCTAGCGATGGACTCCCAGGGAAATTATTTCTAAAAAGTAATCGCGGCTGCCTTGCCCCGCACCAGGTGTGCATGAATACCCTTAGGAGGCTTCAGCCCTGGGACGGTGAAAGACTCCATAATGCAGGTGGCGATCCACCGAGAAATAGTCGCCCTAGATGCCTGCTTACCCTGAGGGTTATCAAAAGTCACAAATAGTTGAGAAGAACTCCTAAGCTCGGATGTTCTGTCTAGATAGAACTTAAGAGCCCTTCTGACATCGAGACAATGCAGAACCCTTTCAGCCTCTGAGGTAGGATTCGGAAAAAAGACCGGCAGGGAGATCGACTGATACAGATGGAAATCAGATACCACCTTCGGCCGGAACGCAGGATTCGTCCATAGGACTACCTTATCCTTGTGAAAGACCAAAAAGGGATGCTCCACCGACAAGGCCTGGAGCTCACCCACCCGCCTTGCTGACGTAACAGCGACCAAAAAGGACACTTTCCAGGACAGGTACTTGAGGTCCACCATGGCCATTGGCTTGAAAGGCTTATGACACAGCGCCGTCAGGACTACATTTAGATCCCATGACGGGTGCGGACTACGAATTGGAGCATAGAGGCGTGTCAAGCCTGCAAAATGCCTCTTAACCACTGGATTACTGAGAGAGTAATAGCATTGGTCCGTAGAAAGGTAAGCGGAAACCATTGAAAGGTAAGTTCTGCAAGACAGAACATGGACACCCGACTCTGCTAAGAAGGATACAAAGGACAAAACTGTGTCAATTGTAGCTGCCCTTGGGTCCAACTGCTTGTCCAAAC
Organism: Ambystoma mexicanum; assembly: GCF_040938575.1. NCBI lineage: Eukaryota > Metazoa > Chordata > Amphibia > Caudata > Ambystomatidae > Ambystoma > Ambystoma mexicanum. The sequence continues at coordinate 1,263,015,919 of NC_090934.1, read as the reverse complement.
ACCAATGACAGAACCTGAGCCATTTACTTCTGTATTGGGACCTAGTCGAGGGTTTCCTGGCTGCCTGGATAATAAGTATGTTATCCGCAGACAAGTTAAGATGTTCTATAGACTTGAACTCAGGCACCATGCCGCCAAGCTGAACGATTGTGGGGAGGGGTGCCACAGCTGCTGTTCCCCCTGATGAAGAAGATCGGGGGTCACTGGTAACCTGATCGGCGGATACACCAACAGGTGTTGAAGTTCTGAGAACCAAAACCTGGCGGGCCACCACAGGGCTATGAGTAGAAGGGAACAGATCACCGAGTTCTTCAGCTTCCAGATTGCTTGGTGAACTAGAGGCAGAGGCGGGAAGGCATAAGCTCTCATGTTGTGCCATGGAATCTCGAGGGCATCCCCCAGAGAGGAGGCCCCCAGCCCCTCTCTGGAGGCATACTGAGGAAGCTTCTTGTTTACCGCCGTAGTGAAGAGGTCCACTTCTGGTGTGTCCCAACGCAAGAAAATCCATGAGAGGACCTCCGCCTTCAACTCCCACTCGTAGCTGACTACTGTCCGCCGGCTGAGGGCATCAGCTGTGACATTCAGCTGGCCCGTGATGTGCACTGCAAGCAGCCAAACACAATGAAGCACAGCCCACTCCCAAATCTGGATGGACAGGTCCACGAGAGGGGGAAACTTGGTTCGCCCTTGCTTGTTGATGTAATACATCGACACCACATTGTCCCTGCGTATGCAGACCACCTTGTTGGCTATGATCGGTCTGAACGCCCTGAGCGCTAGGAAGATCGCCAAAAGCTCTAAATGATTTTTGTGAAGGAGCTTGTCCTGAGGCGACCAGAGATCCGAGACCTGAAGAGGATCCAACGTCACACCCCGCCCCAGAAGGGAGGAGTTTGTCGTGATCGTCACCGTAGGGGCTGGGTCCTGGAACTCCGCACCCACCGACAGGTTGCTGAGAGATGACCACCACTCCAGGTCCACACTCATGGAAGCCGTAATCATTATCAACTTGGAATCCGGGTCCACAGCCTGACGCCAAGAACTCCAAAGAGCCACCTGAGTCCGTCTCAACTTGAGACGAGCAAGAGGAAGAGCCAAAACGCACGAGGCCATGAGGCCTAGAAACCTCTGGAACCACCAGGCCGACATGCTCTCTGACTGCGCAAACATCTGACACTTGGCTAACAGATCCGCCATTCTGTCCCCGGTCAGGTACACTCTGCAGTTGATCGTGTTCCAGCGAAAATCCAGGAAAATCAAGTCCTGCGAGAGCATCATAGAAGATTTCCGCCAGTTCACTGACAGCCAAAGATGGAACAGGAGCTGAAGGACAGACTGAAGATTGCACGCTGCTTTCAACAGGCAAGTACTGCGTGAGTGCCAGTCGTCCAAATACGGATACACATGAATACCCTGCAGACGAAGATAGGCCGTAATCACCGACATCATCTTCGTGAAGACACGCGGCGCAGAGCTGAGGCCAAAAGGAAGCACTCAAAACTGGAAGTGCTCCTCTCCCAAAAAGAAACGGAGATATCTCCTGTGTGGATTTCAAATCAGAATATGCATGTACGCATCCTCAAGAGCCACCACGCTGAGCCAATCGCCCATCTGAAAGGAGGACCGTATTTGGCCGGGTGTGATCATCTTGAATTTCTCTTGGGGTAGGAAAAGATTGAACTGGGAAAGGTCTAGGATGGTGCGCAGGCCAGCCTGGTTGGGTTTGGGCACCGTAAACAGCCGGGAGTAGAAGCCCTCCCCTCGCTCCCCAAGGGGAACGGGTTCTACAGCTCTGAGATCTAGAAGTTTCTGAACCTCAGCTTTGAGGGAGGGCGAGCGCGACAGCTGAAAAGGAGGGTTGGAAGGTGGGGTAGCAGGTAGGGGTAAGCGGAAGCCCGCCCGAACGACTGACACGACCCATCTGTCTTCGGTGATGGTCTGCCACGCCTCCCAATGAGACGCAATGCCTCCTCCCACCGGGGTCTTGTGCTAGCGTGAAGAGCCCTCATTTTGCAGGTTTTTCAGTGGGGTTGCCACCTGAACCTGAGGAGGAGGCTGAGGAGCGGGAGAAAAACCGAGTCCGTTGTTGCCTCCGGCGGTTATTACCCAAAGGGGTATCCACTCTGCGAGATTTCTGGTCTAGGAAGCCCCTAAAGCCAGAGGAGGGTCGACTTTGCAACAATGACCTCTGTGCCTTAAAAGAAGTCTTAACAAGGACCGACAAGGACTTAGCTGTCTGGGTGCTATCCTTCGTCTTGGTCAGCTCTACATCTGTTGTAGAATGAAAGAGCTCCTTAGCATCAAACAGAAGGTCTAACACCTTGTCCTGTACTTCCTTTGAAAATTTGGTGGCATGCAGCCACGCCTGAGGCTAGGTATCAACCCCTAGCATGAGGCCTCGAGCCGAGGTGTCTACGTGATGAGCCGCAGCCTCCAGGAGATCCTGGGCCAAGACCCTGGCGTCGGATAATCCTGCTTTAAAGTCTTCCAGCTTCTCGACTGGGATGAACTCCTCAAACTCCGACAGACCTTTCCACATGTCAGGCTGGTAATATCCACATCCAACGCAGGAGCTGCTGAGTCCCACGATCCCACTAAGATGTCTATCTCACAACTAAACTGAACAGCTGAGTACTAGACACCCCTGGGGGGAAGGGGGAAAAGTGGATAAAATAACAAATCAGACACTGGATCTTCTATCTTCATCCGGTCTCTGCATGAATGAAAATTGTTAAGCATTAAATAATATTACAAAACTAAACAACTATTATTTTATGAATATCAACAATCCTACCTGAATACCCTCTGCAAAAAGCCCAGAGGATGATAATTATTTCTATATATTTTTTTTAGTTTTGAAATAACTCCAACTCTTTTACCCTAAAAGCAAACTTTGGTGGTCATGTTTCATAACCGTGCTGCTGAAAACCAATTAACTGAATGTCATTACAAGTGACTAAACTGATGGAGGTTCCTTGTGGAAATAAATGAACTTGAAGAAAAGAAAATGTGTTTCCAAACAATGTCAATAAAACTGTGAACACAAACTCCAGAATGTCTCAAGAAGATGAGTCTTTTGAATGAAGCACACTTGAAAAAATAGTTGAAAACACAGAAATAATCTTTTGTTTTCCTTAAAATGATACTATTTCCTTAATCAGTTCATTCCATTTCATTTACCTCTCTTTATGGAAATAGTTCAACAACCAAAGGAAATACCATTTAATGTTGAGTGCAGTTTTAAAGTAAAGTTATTCCTCAAAAACGTCTTTGCATGTAATGAGATGCATTTGGAAGATTCCTCATATAATATGGTAACCAAGTCTGATATATTTTCCTCTTTGTTAAAAATACCTTGGCTCAAAAATAAATATCCTTCTTGGTGCTGCTTTTAAAAAACAAGGTTGCCTGTGCAGTCATTAACTTTAATAGCCTTTAAATATCATGTTTTCATGACTTAAACTCTGATGAATGAGTTTGCCATGTAAAAACACTGGCTTCACAACACAACGTCTTTTAATCCTTGCACTTCAGAGGAGAAAATAACAGAAGATAAGGCTAACTTTGGCAGTTCATTTAGATTAATTACATAAAAAGTACTTAGCTTATTTTTTGCTTTAGAAGACCACTCAGCATTTTCTTCCACAGGGAAAAAAAATAATTTCTTTAGAGTAGATGTAACTTGAATGAGTTGTTTCTTTTTCTTTTAGTGTTGAAGATATTTTCTTAAGAGTTTTCCAAGGCCCAAAACATAGGAGATAAACAGAAACATGACCAGCTCAGGAAACTAAACTAATGAAAGGCAGTTTAGAATGTTGGGAGTCTCACCATTGTCAACCTGCCACCCAATCAGAACTCCTGCCTCTGCCCTCCATCTTGGCTTGGGGTATCTGCAGTACTCTGAATATGGAAGTTAAGGCCCAACCATTTTAACAGTGAAAGGACTATATTTAGTTTTTAAACCTAACAATGAAATAAACAAAGAACATAAGGATAATAATTCTTTAATTACCACCTATTTACTATGGAACCTGACACCACATCCGCATATTAGCCCCCGCTAACACCAGTTCGGCATTGGCCTGCCGGAACAGCAAGGCCCAGTTTGCGAAAATCTTCCTCCCAAGGGAGTCAAGGAGCTGGTCCTCCTTCCCCAGAACCTGAGTAGCCGTCGTAGAAGAGAATGCAGAAGGCCTGGAATGTAAAGTGGCCGCAGCCACCACTGTGGAGGAGGGGGGGCGGACAAGACGACAAGGCCACCTCTTCCGAAGCATATAGCCTGTATCACGCGTCAATTTTCTTATTGACAAAAAGTCCAGAGTGTGGCTTTTCCCAGACCCTTGTCCACAGGGGACAATGGAGGCAAGGGCGGGAGAGTAGGAGAAGGCACCGTAGGTAAAGGGGGCGCGGCGGAACCACCGGAGGAACGGGCGGAGCCGGAGGTGGACACATTTCTCTGAAAAGTCCTTTGAAATATTCCCTCATGGGATTGGTACGCATAAGCGTCTGAAATTTGACGAAAAAGGCTTCCTCCGAGGACTGCTTTGGAACTGGAGGGGGCCTCTCATGAGGAGGATAATTCCAGGGACGTAACAGTGAAGGTTGCCACAAAGGCCCATCATCCGACATATCCACGAAAATCAAAGGAGCCGAGCCCGCAGGCAAAGAATCATTATTCGTAAGGGGGATCCGAGCGTTCCAATCATAGACTGGCCGATAAGGATGCGCACAAGGAACCCTATGTTCACCCGCTGAGTTAAGCCCTACACCTGAGGCCGATGGCGTAGTTGTGGGAGTAGCACCCAAAATGGCCGCAGCGGTTGTGGCGGGAACGGCCGCCATTTGTCCTCACCTGAAGGGAACTGCAGCATGTGAGGAAGTGAGGCAGGGGTCCCCGTCCGTGGATCAGGGATCTTAAGTTTAGCCTTAACATAAGGAACCTCAGCAGAGGCGATACTATGAGGCCTGTAATGTTTCTGCGACATACCAACTGCCAAATTAGCCTTCCCCCCAGGAAGGACCTCGGCGCTGCCGGTAAAAGAAGAACTTTCCTTCTTTGCTCCCTCAACAGATCTGGTGTCGCCGCAAGAGCGGGAACGGTGAGAAACAGCCTTCACCGATAAGGTCTTGCCAGATCTCTCAGAAGAGTTGGTAACTTTAGCTTCTGCATGAGGGACCTCGGACCCTGGTAACATCCGCTCAGCAACACCAAGCCCAACCAAGGCCTCGGGGACCACCCCGGTCTTATTTTTGAGGGAAGCCGAAAGAGAGGCCTCAGAGTGAGCTCCGGTACCCCATGACTCAGTAGAACTAAGCAGCCCCCACAGGGTATTCACAGGCCCCTTACGGAGACCCTTGGAGAAAACTCTGGTATAATGATTAGGCCCCACAGGCACCTCAGGGCAATCCCCGGTGACAGAGCGATCAACGCCCCTCCCGGCTCTGGAAGAACCCGAAAGGTGTCTCCCGGCCGGGGTGCTCTGAAAGGTAAAAAACTTACCGGGCACTTCTTTTCGTCGATAAACTCCTGAAAATGCGAAGGGGGAGTTTGTCGGAACACCTCCTCCCACCGCTCCAAGCGCCCGGACAGAAAGGGAGTCACAGTAGAAACAGGAGTTCCAACGGTGATCCGGACCCAAGACTCTAAACAAAGAAGATGGGGATTCGCCCTCGCGAAGCGTCAGTGACACGATGAACAATCAGGAAAGTCGAGTATGAACGACAGACAGACTAGTACACAATCGCTAGCAAGAGCCAGAGAGGAAAAAAGGAAGAAAAATCTTCCGCGGATGATGCAAGTGCGTCCAGTCCCAATCGAAGGACTGATGGGCGATGCATGGGGCGGAGCCAAGGTGGGCGGGGTTACGGCTGCGTGCCGGGCCCCGTGCAAGAAAGAGAGGACGGACACATTTTTGCAAAATCTTTTGGATGCTTTTTACAAAGTGCTCCGGTCCCGTCCCACAGGACAGAGAGATGTCCCATAAGTATGGAGGAAAGGGGACGGGACGTAGGAGTATGCAGAGTGCAATGTGGCTAAAATTAAGAGAACTGCACTTTTGACACCAAAGGATCAAGGGGTTTCACGCAAGACTAACAAGCTTTGCAATATCATCAGATGTAATGTAGACCCCCATAAGATGTATGGCATTCTCAAAAAACTCTGGCATCTAGTATTGATTGATAAGGATCTGAGAGACTAGGTAGATGATAGGCCTAGCATCACTTATAGTCAAGATCCAACACTGAAGTCCCTATTAAGTCCATCCTTTATGCAAGAAGTGTCAACTACAAATATTAATTGGTTACAATCTCATCAAGCAGTTGGTTTCCACAAATGTGGCACCTGTTCCATCTGTCCGCATGTAATGATCACCAACAAAGTAGAATTTGGACATTTGGGCTCTCAGAAAATACACCAATGTATTAAATGTAGATCTAAATATGTGGTGTATTGCATTATCTTGGTGTGTCAATCGATCTATATTGGTGGCACCAAACAGGAACTCAAGACAAGGATTTGAGAACACTGGAGTACTAGCAGAAGCCAAGAATTAAAATACCCACTGGCCTCACACTGGCAAAAAAGACCATCAAATGGATAAGAAAGATGACCTAAGGTTCTTGGGACTTTTGTTTGTCACGTCATCAAAGAGAGGAGGTGATCGGGAGTTGAAATTGAGACAACTAGAGGACAAAATCTGCAAATCTATGAGTGTCACCCATGGTGTGAACTCTGACCACAAATTAATTAAGCTTTAGGAGTGGGGATATCTTCTGATCGCAAAAACATTGTTTGAAGGGAGTGTGGACTAGTCACATTTTTAGAAACTAACCATGTTTAAATTATCAGTGATTTGTCCGTTTTCTATGCATATAGCCTGATACTTGGGACAGTACAGGACTGTCCAACACTGGGACTTAATTTATGGTGAGTGGATTAGGGATAATTCTCTCTCTCTCTCTTTATTTAACAATTTCTCTTTTTTCACAACAACTACTTATGAGCACTCATTAGCATAGCGCATGTGTGTGATGAGAAGCAGGAGGGGTAATGTGTGAGGTCAACCTAAATAATGGCAATATGCCATTTATACGTTGGTTTTTCTTCCCCCTGTCCAAGCTGCCATGCCAGTCTTTACTTTTGGTCAGATTTATATCACTGACCAAGACCAGCTGTGGTTTTCTTATCTTGGTACAGAGTTAAGGGGGTCTGCCCCATATACCTCCAATTGTTTGCATAATGTCGATCAATACTGATATCAGTTACCATCTTGGCATATAGAACTTGGTTGGAGGGAGCTTTACATATTAGTGAAAATGTATATTTACTAGCAATGCATTGTGTTGGGCACGCATCGATGAACATTTACTATTGCTTTTTTCAAATTTGGCAGCAACCATTCAATCTGTGCCGGTTCAAAAGGAACTGTTTGCTTGTTTGTTACTTCATCTTTTACACTTTAAATGAATATGCTGCTAAAATGTGCATATTATTTGCACATTGTAGGAACTGCTTTATTTCTATTGAAATCTTGGGGCATTTTAAAACTGAAGCACTGAATTGTTGTATTACCTTGTAGGCTTAAAGTTGCTTTAAGATTTAATCTCAACTGCAGCCTCCATCAAGAATGCAGCTTCCAGCAGTTTTGTAGCCCTTATGGACTGCTTTTTTGATTCCCATGCGCGTTAGTGCTGGCGTGTGAGCAAGCAGCCAGTCTGTGCCAGTCTGTGCTGCACTTCTACCTCCCCTGAAGGAACGCAGTAGCCCTACTTTAGGCTACTAACTTAGGAACTGGCTCCAGTGATGCAGAAATGCTCTATAAACATACTTGTCAAGACCTAGTGAAGAGTTATTTGACGCGGTGTACATCCTTATCACTTAACAACGCTTGCAATACTATTTTGAATACCCATATTGCCTCTATCACTAATACATAATTTAACAGCATAACTCAGGAATCAGCAACAGGCCTACTGGGGCGAGGAATGCCTCAATTAGGTCAATCCTATGGTGAACAGACAGTAGAAACTTCTTCAGTCATGCAGGAGGGTCACTGAGCCCAAGAGAACCCCATGTTGAGCACTAGACCTCCTTTGGAAGGACATGCCTATGATATTAATAAAAGGGCTCCTACTCTGCAGTCACTTAATACAGGTGGTATAAAAATTGCATTATTAAACACACGTTCTATTGTTAAACAAGCCACACAGGTGGCAGACTTGATCATGAACCAAGACCTCGACATATATCTGACTGAAACTTGGCTCAACGACACCACTAATCATGCTGCCCTACTTGCCATAGCCTTAGGATTTAGAATCTTTAGAATAGACAGCTTGCAAGGCAAAGGTGGTGGTACCACTATTATCCTGAGATTTGTTTAATGTTCATAAATGCACCCCAGCTACTTCAGACAATAGTGAGTATTCTCTAATTAAACTTGACCACAACACAACTATTAGCATTCTTGCTCTCAACCGACCACCGATGAACACACCATTATTTGAACAACTCCTTACTTTATTAGGAGACTTTATTATGATGTTGTCACACGCATTCATTATAAATGATTTTAATCTTTGGGTTTATCATAAGGACGATCCGGAAGCAGATTCCCTTCTTACCGCTCTCCAGTCATTCGGGATACCCTAGTTGGCTAAGAATCCTATACCTAAAGCGGGACATGTTCTAGTCTAGGTACTAACCTATTATCTTTTTTTCCCATGATTATCTCTACTTGTCCTTAGACAGATCGCTTAATGATAATTTTGTTCACTTTTAATTCTGAGAAAATTGAGAAAATAAAACACAATAGCCAGCCAAGGACAGAATCTAAAGTAAGAAACACGTGCAGGGTCTCCCCTGAATTCTTCACGGACCCGGCCTGTCAATTGATAAAAGAATCTTGTCCTGACCAATGACGTGCGTATCCTCATAGAAACATTTCTAAAACGCACTCAGTTATAGATGGCACCTACCACTACAAAAAAAGACAAAACAGAAACCTTTGGCAAAACTTGGTTCTCTGAGGACATAACAGAAAATAGAAGGAAAAAAAAAGAGTGCGAGAGGACATGGCACAAATTGCATTGTCAGGAGAATGTTACTTTATATTGTGTCGCTGCAACAAAATATAAAACTCAATTGTTACAGCAAAAAAAAATCATTTGTAAAATAGGATCCTTACAGTGAAATCAAGCCAAAGAGAACTGTTCTCTGTTCTCAAGGAGATTGAGGGGAAAATTAGCACCCACCCTGCTATATAAAAAAAGCAACATATGGTGTACTGAAATTCAGCATGGGCTCAAAACTAAAATGTACTCATTGAGCTAATGAATCATTAAGTCAAAGTGTTAAGAGGGAGCTTGAGGTGGCCGAGCTATTGTAGAAGAATGTAAAACGTTAATTGTATCCCTTACAGAGTGAGGCAGGGGTAGGAATGAAATCTATAATAACTGACCCGCAGTCCCCAGTTCATCCTGATCACACCAGAGCCCAGAACGCCAAAAAAGGTAGTGGTGATTCCATCGATGGGGTAGATAGAGTTATTAGGGCACAACATTCGATACAGATGGAAGGTAGGGCAGCCCCCAGACCAATGGCCGTCACCTCCAACAAAAACTGTTTTTACCTAGTTAATGTACCCAAACTGAAGTTCCACCTATGAAACTAGGGATAATCTAACCAATAAGGTTGTTTATTTGGTACTGGTAAAAAGAGGGTACTACTCAGTTATACAGAGTGATTTAGTATCATGTGAGCGCTTGGCTTGACACATCCAGAAGGACACCATCAGAGTAGAGGAGCGGCCGCAGGCCTCAAAATAGTCAGAAGAATGAACCCCCTTCAATTTCAAGGGCTACCGCCAAAGGGGTCATTTAGGCCAATCCGTGGGGGCAGCCCCACCAAAGCTCTTCTAGCCTCTACGCCTGCATTGAGCACTGAGTGGCCAGTGGACTTTTGTGGTCTTCGGCCGAGGGGTCCTAGCCATGCCAGCTGGTATGATTAATGTGGGTACTGGAAGCAACTTGCTAGGTAGAGAGGAACAGCTTCCAGCATGTGGAAGCATTGCTATGGTGAGTGCAGGTCAACACCAGTCAGAGAATCGACCAGACTGACGAACCCTGCATCTCATCCCTGAAAGCACTACCCAGATAGTTAAAAGGGATAACATTAACAGCAAGGAAGCCCGTCACAACTGGTGTTAATGCATCCCCGGGGACTGAGGTGCATGTAGCATAATGAAATATAGCTGGGATTAGCAAGCATTTAACCAATGAGGCCTGGTTGTAATGTATCTGCAAGTTTGGAGTAATTGCCCTGCAGGAGAAATGGGCCATTAATCCACCCCATATTCAGGGCTACTTCACTTATGCAATGCATGCCGCCCAAGTAAGGGGAGGTAGGCAGAGTATTAGTTTGGACCAACGCTGCTCTTTTCTCCTTAAAGTCTTTGAGAATGGGGTCCAAAGATTTCCTGGAGCTCCACATAAAAATGACAGATGGTTCCTGTACCCTCTTTTTAATAAAAGTGTTTAAAACTCTATTTCATTTTCAACAGTACAAAACATTAAAAAGTATACAGGTTTTGGGCCAATACAACATCAATTCAATGAAAATGTGTGACATCTATTTCATCACTTTATAATTGCAATCAAAAATGTATCAAAATAAACACAATTCTATCAACATCCCAACCCTAACCTAGATTACAGTGACAAAGAATTGCACATAAAACAAACCAATAAACAAAACGAGACAAACACACATCCCCATGACAGACCCCCAGTCACCCATCATATATATAATTCACAACCAAGCACTCTAACCAATATTCACCCATATAGTTCATTAAAGGGCCCCACAATTCCATATAGATTTCCTCCCTATGTTTTCCAAAAACAGATGTTTCAAAGTTTTGAGAGTATTTGCATATCCAGTAATCATCCTTCCACTATCGTTTTTTTTTCTTGTTTTCCACGCCCTCAGTATTTGTTTTGTTGCCACTAGAAGGGCTTTGTTAATCCAACATAAAGACTCACAATCAATGTCACATCCACTTTTTGGCGGCTGTAAAATCACAGCTGACTAAATCCGTTGGAACAAAATGTTCCAGATTGTGTCAACTCTGTCCAGCACATCCTTCCAAAAATCCACCACCCTGAGACAGTTCCACAGCATGTGTAACAATGAACCTTTCTCTCTCAGACATCCCCAACATTGATCACTATCAGTCCCAATTTGTTCATTTGTACTGGAGTCCAGTAAAGGCAGCCTAATATTCTTTGATGGATCTGATCGCGCACATTTAGATCTATTAGACCAAGTCGGTCTTACTTTCTCCCATGAATCCAATAAATGACCTTCCATTGGTACGATCTTATGAAAAAATTACACCTTTTGCTGCATTGCATGCAATAGATTGCAAATCTCCATCTTTTGCAACATCGGTGCATTCAACATCTGCTCTCTTTCAGATATCAAGTTCTTCATAACCCTATATCTTCCAATCTCCCTCTTATTCAGTCCATACTTCTCTGTAGACCTGTAAAGGACACCATTCCCCCTGCCCCCATCTCGCCAGATGTCCCCAATTGTCAAAATACCTTTGTTAGCCCAACTGCGCCAACTAACATTTTAATATCGACCTGCAACTCTGGATTATACCAGATCGACGCGTTTATACAAGTACAGACACTGCAGCTACTCATCCATGACATTAATGCATCCTTCGTAACTGCAATTTCCCAAGTACTTTACCTGATACTGCTCCAACTTCCCCTTTTCCATTTGTGCCCCACAATGTTTCTGAACTCCCTTCCTTTCCAAAGTAACGGACAGATTATTAAAAACAAAAATCTAGTTCTCAAGTATGGGTATCCAACCCTCCCGCCCGAACACTGCGGACCACAATATAGCACAGTATCTTTGGCCTCTTCCCCGTACCCCACAAGAACTCCTGAAATATTGTATATATACGTCTAAGAACCTTTTTAGGAAAACAAAGGGAGTGACTGCATAATATACAATACAAAGTCGCCCAAACACTCAGAGTAATACGTCCCCATCTTTGAATGTCCCTCTGAAGCACTTCTATTAATTTGCTCACATTGTAGTCTACAATTTTCCTCATATCGCGGATAAGATAGATCCCTAAATATTTCAAACTTAAATGTTCTGACTTGCAATTTCAATCCATTAATTGATTGCATACCATGGTCTCTCTGACTGGAAATACCACCCCCCCCCAATTAATTTGATAACCCGATAGTAACTCCACTTCTTCAAACATACTCTTCAATATAGGACCTCCTTCCCCCGGATTTCTCAAGACAATCGTAACACCATCAGCATAAACAAGCACCTTAATTTCTCTGTCTCTCACACTCAGACCTCTAAGGTTCTGCTGTTGCCTGATATAGGCCAACGGGGGTTCCAACGTTAGATTGAAAAGGAAAGGAGATAATGGGCATCCTTGCCTCGTACCTCTGAATAGCTAAAAGGGCACCGACAATTCTTCATTCACCCAGGCTCTAGCAGACATTTCTGATTGTAGGGCACCAACAGTACGAATGAGTAATGGCCCAAACCCCATTTCCAGCAGCGTATAGTTCGAAAACGTCAAGTTCACTCTATCGAAAGCTTTTTCAGCATCTAAGAAAATGAACAGAATTTCCCCAACCTCCGAGTTTGGTCGTCCCATAATGTCTAACAGCTTTCCAATGTTGTTGTATCCATGTAGTAACCTCAAGAACCCTACCTGTGCTTGCTCAATCGATTCCCCCATGTAGTTATCCAATTGATTAGTCAAGATCTTAGTGAAAATCTTCACAGCAACATTAAAAAGTGATATTAGGGGGTAATTACTACATTTTGAAGCATCCCTCCCTAATTTAGGGATTATAGTAATAATAGCCTCCTTCATCGAAGGACATCGAGTCCCTTCAACTAGAAAATGATTGTACAAATCACAGAGTTCTGGTGCCAATTGCGTATCAAACAATCTATAACATTGTACTGGCAACCCATTCCTTCCAGGTGACTTTCCAGTATTCAATTCGCTTATTGCCAATATTTCGGAAATGTCAATTGGGGCATATAATGAGTTCCTACTTTCTTCTGATAAACAAGTAATATCAATTTTCTGAAAGAAATTCGATAATTCATGCGCCTGTGGAGTTAGGTCATCAGTATATAGAGAAGTGTAAAATCAACGAAAGCAGTCCCATACCCCCAGAAACGCATGCACACTATTTATTTGATTCCATTTTCCCATCCTCCCTTACCAACTTCGTAGTACCATACCAATATAAGGATATGGCATTCCCCCTATCCCTATTAACATCCCATCAAAAGTTTCCATGTATTACCTTATAGCCAATAGACTGTTTCCATTGTTCCCACCAATACTTGCGTGGGTCTCGATTACATATATCACGAGGCCAACCTGAAACCTGTACTGTCTGAGTCAGTCACTGTTTACCAAACTCAGACATTGATCTATATATATATTTATGGCCTCCTTCCATTAAAGTGGTTACCAATCGTTCTATAAACCCCTTTTTTTAAACCTCTCTATAAATAGCCAACAATATGCCTTTTCTAGCTCACCTTTAAATGCTTATTAATTCCCTACAAGGCATTTTATCACCTGCCACTTTCTCTGCATAATATTTAAGCCATTGCAATCCCCTGATAACAATGACCCCTAACCACGAGACCTGACTTTTTTCCCTTTTTTAATTCTGTTTTATTAAGGTTTTCAAAGACATTACATACATAAGAAAAACATTGCCTGGGGTAAAATATAAAGGTCAAACTTCCCCCCCCTCCTTTACCCTAACAAACCCTCATTCAAATCATTACAGCACTCTGCCCTCCCTCCCCCCTGCGCGCTCTCCCTCCCTCCCTCTCCCTCCCCCCCCCTCTCTCTCTCTCTCTCTCTCCCTCCCTCCCTCCCTCTCTCTCTCTCCCCCTCTCCCCCTCTCCCCCTCTCTCCCTCTCTCCCTCTCTCCCCTCTCCCCTCTCCCCCTCTCCCCCTCTCCCCCTCTCCCTCGCTCCCTCTCCCCGTGGAACAGAGTCTATCTCCTCATTTGTCGCTGTCCATTGATCTCATGGCCGTAGTGTGTGAAGAGATTATCCTTTCGACATCAGTCGGTAGTTTTGGCCGCTTGATTGAGGCTCGGGTGGGATTCATCTCCAATATGAGTTAGCATTCTATGGCCGTGGCCAACGAACCACCAAAGTCAGGGTCCTTGCTCATAATACATTCCAATCCCCTAGGCATTAGTTATATATTTATTCAGAAATTCTCCCAATAGTTGTTCATATGGAGCAGATTTCCCACAGAGAGCCGAAGTTATCCTTTCCATTACACAAATATTGGTGGCAACATTAATCCATTCTTTTTTTCTCAGTACCTAGGTCCCTTTCCATTGCATCACCAGGCAAGCCTGTGCTGCTAATAAGAGCAGTGCTGCCACCCCCATTACTCTCCTGAGCTCTCCTTGAGACTCCTCCAACCAAAATAGTATTAGGAAAGGTTGAATAGCACGTTGGACCCCGTCCAGTTCCCTAATCCAACTCAAGACATTGCCCCAAAATACCTTAATACAGGAGCAACCCCACCACATATGCCAGTAGTCCGCCTTCTCTCCACATTGACGCCATCACAGGGGACTGTTCGACTGAAACATTTTGGATAATCGATTCGGGTCATAATGCCACCTGTGGAGGAGTTTAATGGCGTACAGTTTGTACTGACTCGCTATCGATACTTGCGAAGCTCCTTTGCATATTTTCCCCCACATTTCTGGGTCTATCTCAAATCATAGATCTCTTTGCCATCTGAGTCTCAGAGTTTGTCGATCCCCTCCCCGCGTCTATCAAAGCCCTGTACATGGCTGATCTAAGGCCTTTAGGGTCTCTCCTTTTGTCTAGAAGTTCTGCAAAGGGGTGAGGTCTCTGGACCTTCTCCCTCCATTTGTCCCACGTAAGGATCCCTTTAAGTGGAAAGACCGGTAGGGGGGCCTATCCCCAGTGCCTCCTCGAGATCAGTGATAGTCACAAAAGTGCCCGCCTCTCAGAGTTGGTGTACTCTCTCAAGACCTGCTTCAAACAAAGATTGAAATCTTTCATGATTAGGAATGTCTTCTCGGACCCCGGGTGCCCAGATATGGCTCAAGGGAGACAGCCATATAGTGATCCCCTGCATGTTAGCCCATTCCAGCCAGATTTCCCATATGGTAACCAATATTGGGTGGATCCTAATTCTACATATGAGCTTGCTTCTTGGGACCCATAGCCATTCTGCAACCGTGGCTGGAGACAGACTGAAGTTATCCAAGTCTATCCATTGAAGATCTCTCTGCTCTCTGAGGTGGGGGATAAGAACCCTTAACTGCGCTGCCTCGTAATATCTCTGTAGATCTGGTAGGCCCACACCACCCTTGTCTATGGGCAGTGTTAAGACTTTGTATGATACTCTTGCCTGCTCTCCTTGCCACAGAAACCTCAGGATGGCCCTCTTTACCTCACCAAAGAAGGGTTTTGGAATGCGGATCGGGAGCATTTGGAATGGGTACAAGAATCTGGGTAGACACACCATCTTCACAGCGTTAAGTCTCCCAAGCCAGGATATAGCGAGTTTCAGCCCGAAAGCTCGAGAGGAGAGGGGTAAAATTAGAGTTGTAAAGGGTATCAAGATCCCTCGTTAGGTTTATTTTATTCCCAGATAGCGAAGAGTGCCACCTCCAATCATTAGGCCCAATGGGGCAAATCTGCCGGTGTCCGCGTGGCCAGGCTTCTGCAGCGGAAATAAAATTGACTTGGTCTTATTTATCTTAAAACCAGCTAGTGCCCCGTACTGTTCGATCGTGTGGATCGCCCTGGGTATGGATTGGAGAAGATTATGTACATGTAACAGATCGTCCGCGTACAGAGCTACTTTGTATTCTCCCCAGTGCCACTTTGAGTCCTTCCACCTGTTGGTCATTCCTGAGTCTTTGCGCTAGGGGCTCATGGGAGAGAGCAAACATATTGCCAAGAGGGGGCAACCCTGTCGTGTTTCCCCACTGCGTTCAAACCATCGGGAATAATCACCATTAACCGCTACTGAAGTCTTGGGGGGGTGGGAGGAGTGGGGTTGGGGGGTATAAACTGCCTTTACACCCCTCCCAAACCTTGCACCAAGTCTGACTTTGCTCAGGACCACCTCTAGGAAACCTCATTCCACCCTATCGAACGACTTTTCCACATCCACAGAGAGGAGGACCGCTTACCATGTTCTGTGCCTTGTGGATCAGGTCTAATGTCTTCCGCATTGTATCTGCGCCCTGTCGCTCCATTATAAACCCGACGTGGTCCGCGTGCATCAATCGTGGCATATATATTTCAAGCCTTGCTGCGAGTACCCTTGTATAAATCTTGGCGTAAATGTTTAGCAGAGATATGGGGCGGTAGTTTCCACATTGAGGTCCCTGCCTTCCTTGGGGATCACCGTAATGAGCACACGTGAGAAAGAGTCAGGGCCTACACCGCTCTCAAGAATATCACTGAACACCTACACCATGAAGGGGAGGAGAGGGGAAAGACTTCCTCCCCTTGGCTTTCCCTAACGGCAGCCTCTTCACGGCCCTCTTGATCTCTTCTGCACTGATTGGGGCAACAAGTTTGTCAGCCTCTTCGCAGGAGAGTTTTGTCATCTGTACGTTCTCTGTGTATTCATCTATTCTCTCCAGCTCTTGGCCAGTCTCAGATTTATATAGGGTTTCATAGAATGTTGCAAATGCCTCCAGGATTCCCCCTATTCCTGAGTTCGGTGTATCTACCGTTCCCTCGATGAACACCACCGATCTCTCGGCACGCTGTCCCTGCAGTCTGGCGGCCAACAGGGCGTCCGCCTTGTCTCCTTTTTCATAGAACTACTGTTTGAGAAGCTGTAGTTTCTGAACTATCTGACCTTCTTCTAGAATTCGGAGCTCCTCTCTTACATTTGGCTTCCAGCACCTTACTCTCTCTTTCCTCCACGGCGTTCCGTGCCACTCTCAAGATGGGCGATCTCCTCCCTCAGCCTGCCTTCTATCAGAGCTCTCTCTCTCTCTTTTTACTGGCCCCTTCCTGGATCAGGATCCCCTGCCATATTGCCTTTCCCTCTTCCCACATCGTCGTCCTTGGTATCTCTCCTGTATTATTTATTTCAAAGTATGCCCTTATTTCCCTCTCCATCTCAGTTCGGAAGACCAGATCCTTCCACAGTGATCGTTGCATTTCCACTTCGATCCCTTGTGTGAGAGACCTGTCCAGTCTAAGTTCATTGTGTCCATATCATGATCAGACCATGTGACCGGCGAGATTTCTGAGCCCTTCGCTACCTCCCACAGGCCACCCCTGATGTACAAATAGTCGATCCTGGTGAAAGTACCATGAGGTGTCAAGTAAAATGTGCATCCCTTTTCATGTGGGTGGAAACCTCGCCATACATCCAGTAGCCCATTAACATCTCACATTTCCGTGACCCGAGCCCGACCCCACATCTATCGGGTCTTGTGTTTCAGGTATTTCCACCTGCCCGGCTAGTTTAATGTCTGCCCAGATCGAAATCCCCACCAGGATTACATGAGCCCTCCAACATTATTTTCGGGAGCGTTCTCTGCAGGAATCGGGATTGACCCGTATTAGGGGAGTACACTGTTGCTAATGTGTGTGTCAATTTCTGTGCCCACAATCATGAGAGCCCTACCTTCCACATCTGCCCACACCTCAGTCACCTCCAAACTTAGACCTCTCCTGACGAGAATCCCCACTCCAGCTTTCCTCAGGGGGCCTGAGCCCCAGTGTTCCATCCCCAGTCTCGGACCCAGGATCCTACGTTCCTCCCTGCGTGCATATTTCCTACAGAAACACCACATCAAATTTCGCTCTCCGAAACTCCTTGGTCACCCCCTTGACATTTAGTGTTCCCAGCCTGAGGAGGTTATCCCTTTGAGGGCATAGGTCTATCGCTATTTCTTCCTTAGTGCATCTAATGAGCCCTTGTTACACCTCGACAGCCGATTACATGAGCCAACACATACGTCATCACTTGTATTTTGCTTGAAGAAGATCCTGTTCCTGCCATTTTCTCCCACCCCTAGCCCCCTACCTCCTCCTCCCCATAAAGGCATCCGATACTGCCAGGTTACATCACCAAGTCAGGCTTGGACCACCAGCGTGGACTACTAACCTCTCAGTCCCCTCTTAACACAACCTCAATAACATTGGGCCCCCTTCTTCCCCCCAAACATCGCAGAGAACCCAAAAGGCTCCAACAATTCTCCCACTCATCGTGCCCCATTAGCCGATACGTCACCAGGGCCGCTAAAGTCCGGGACTCCCATCGGTATCCATTCCCTGATACATAGATTCTCTAAGTGCCCAGCGTTACCGTAACCAGGTCCGGGTGTTGACACCTAACGCAGTGTTTGTGCAGCTGCATTTCATTGGGTCCAATAAGTCTCTCTAGAACGCCCCGAGACCTATCCTTCTCTTAACGTGTCTAGGCCACTCTAAAGATAGTTCTGGGGCCTGAACCATGGGATGAGACGAATACGTAGTTCTGCACCAGCAACCTCCAACTTCGTCGGGGGCACCACAATCCCTTTGGTCCGTGCTTGTGTCCATCCCAGGGGAGGCATTCATCCACCAGTATTTCCTGGTGCCCGGTATGCGTCTCTGACCCTTGAATACACCATTGCCTGTCTCACCTTCCGTCTTGGTTCTGCTCATTCTCCTGGTTACCCAAGAGTTTGGCCATGCAGTTTTTTATGTCCCTCTCCGTTCGCAGTCTCTCCTTACGTCCATCCAGTCCAAATATAAGCGAGAATGGGTAGCCCCACCTGTAGCGGACTCCTCGATTCTTCAACCATTTTGTGAGGGGTATGCACATCAGTCTCAAGGCAAGTGACGAGAGGTGCTGGAAGATCGTCACTCTAGCTGCGTCATGGGTGATTTGACCTCTGCGTTTTGTTTTCTTCAGGATTCTGGCCTTGTCGCCGTAATTGAGGAACCGAACCAGGACGGTTCTCTGGCCTCCAGCCGCTCCCCCTGCTCTGTGTATCGTTTCAATCTTTGCGTATGGAGTAGTCCTCGAATAAGATCTTCATGGAGTGCTCTTTTTAGGTCTTGTTCAGTCTCTCCCTTTGTCCGGAATGCCCAAAAAAATCTTAGGTTATTCCGCCTTTCACAATTTTCGCGATCATCCATCTTTTGGCGGAATTCCTCCTCCTTGGCCTTTATTTCGGTTAGTCTCTGAGCCATTTGGGTCTCGAGAGTGTTCAGCGTTCAG
The DNA here is from genome assembly GCF_040938575.1 of Ambystoma mexicanum. Taxonomy (NCBI): domain Eukaryota; kingdom Metazoa; phylum Chordata; class Amphibia; order Caudata; family Ambystomatidae; genus Ambystoma; species Ambystoma mexicanum. The sequence continues at coordinate 1,262,996,594 of NC_090934.1, read as the reverse complement.
CGAGGTCTGGTTGTTTTAAACTCCTTTGAGTCTCTCCATCTTGTCGATCCTCTGAGTGATTCCGTCAACCTTCCCACCAATGTCTGCCCTCATGCTCTTGATTTCTTCTAACAAGGCTGCCACATCTCCCTCAGTAGCCGCTGAGTCAGTCCCGGAAGACGCCATGGTGTGTTCGTGAGGAGTCTCAGGCTCTGCGCGGAGAGGGGTGTATCTGTAAGTCTGCAACTTCTGCCTTACTTCCATGCACTCCGATTTGGGAGCTTCTGCGTGGCACCCTGCCCTCACAGTATAGTTGATGATCTTCTTTGAGTAGCTTTAAAGCTCTTGGTACAGTGGTTCAGCCTGTGGCCTGGCTTCTTCTCCTCCTCTTCCTCTCGGTTTGTTCCACTATCCCTGTGGCGGGCACACGCCCCTATACCGGGTCCCACAACACAAAGGGGCCGCCAGGCCAGCAAGCAGACGGAGCCTCTCTTCTTTAATCAAGTTGTGTCCTTGGAACACTTTATTCTCCGGACTTGCTCATTGTTGCTTCTACCCCTGTAGTGGGCACTCGCCCTTGTGTTGAGGGTCTTCACCAAGGTGGGTTAGCCAGGGGTTGAGGGACGGGGCGGGGGGTAAATCAGGTCCTCCACCCTTCCAGGTCGCTTATCTCTCCTCTGTGCTCCGTTAATGTTCGCCTGCCGCTTCTCCGCTGGGTCTTTACCTTCCAGGGGCACTGTTAAGAGCAAGACACTCACTCAATAACCAACATTTTTCTCTGGCTAAAGTCTTGGAGGAGGGCACACGCCCCAAAGCTGGGGGCCCGACCCTCACACTGACCTGGATTGCCGTTATGTCCAGACGGTTAGTCGTCACGTTTTGCTTGATGCGTTACAAGGGGTCCATCTTAAATGATGTGGGCCTTGTAGCCTCAGGCCGTATTCTTTCCCCACGAGGACGGACAATTGTAGATCGAGCGTTCCTCTCACACTTCCCAGGTCGAGGTTGCTTCAATTCATCCCCCTTGTCTCAGAGTTCTGAAGGAGGGCACACGCCCCAAGACTGGGGGGCCCAACCCGTTGCAGCATCTGTTCTCCCTGGGGAGATAAGTTCCCACAGTGGCATGTGTTTGATTACTATAGAGATCCCACCGCCATTGGGAGGGTATATAGCAGACGGCGGGCTACGACATCCAAGTTGGGTGTTTGGGGTCAACAGTGCCCCTTCGGTCAGGGGTGCGACCCCCAGATGCACCCCATGGCAGAGGCCAATTATCATCCAGACTTGGAGTTGTGTAGTCCTGTGGTGTCTACGCCCGGGACTCCGCTTCATTCCCTTGGTCCTCTGTACCACAGAGGTTCAACCCCCTCATTCAATGGTTGCTTGGTTTCTGGCCAGTCCCCTTCTCGTACTCCTTGACTGGCTTATGGGATGGGTCCTGTTCCCACCTGCAGCTTTGTAGCCTCACTGCTTCTGGCCTCCTGGATAGGGGCAAGGTCCCTCCCCTCAATGGTCCCACCGAGGCTATAAACGTCCTCCATTTCCCTAGCGGGGGTTGGGTGAGGGGGGGGCACTGTGTGGGTCTTTGTATTTATGTGGGTCGTGGCCAAAGCTTCCTAATTAGATGCCACTTCTTTCCTTTGGGTGGGGTTGTGCCTCTCGTAATACTGCCTGTGTGTATCACAAGGTCTACTGTCCTAGATCTCCTATAGCACTCCAATTGTGGCCCTCTTGGATTGCTCCCACAGCTGCCGGTGGGCTTCGGGTCAGGGTTCCAAAGCTCCAATCCCTTGGATTCCAACTGTGTGTGGAGTAGCCCTTCTTCCACCCGCACTGTTGGACCTGTAATACCTTTGGGCGCTGGCTGTGGGACTCCGCCACTTTAACTGCAGGCCTCATGAGAGGACATGGCCTTACCTGCTTTTCCGGGGGGTGGGGGGATCCGGAATGGTATTTCCTCGCCGGTACACGTGTTAATTCTTGCCGTGGCTCCTCTTCCCTGCACCTCTGATGTTCCTGATGTACTTTTGATTCCTGGCGGTCTGTGTCCGCATTCCTGCTCCAATCACTCACCAGACTGGCCCGGTGGAGCCCTCCTGCAGGGGCCCGAAGGCTGCATGGGGGTGCACCGGTCTATCGCGGCAGCGGGCAGACCCACGGTCTCCACCTCTAGGGGCCCCTCCTCCTCCACTTCTTCTCAGGGCCACCACACGGTGAGCGACCCATCCGCACAGCGTGGGGGCTTCAGGGGAGCAGGACACCCAGGGTTGTCCAGCCGATCACGTGTCGAATCAGCAGATTCTCGTCACAGTTTGCCTCCCTCTGCCAGATCTCTTCAAGACAAGCCGCGACAACCTTCAACAGCTTGATGGAGGAGGAGGGGGGTGGGAGGAGTGCACGGTGCTCGCTCTCAGCTGCAATCATTGTCCGTTCAGCTACACTTCAGAGTTGGGTCATTGATACCAAGGTTCCCAGCCTCCAGCCGGCACCGCAGCCGCTTTCACTTTCCTGCCGTCGGGCTGCCTCTTCAGTATTCTGCGGTGTTAGGGAGAATTCTCTCTTTAGGCTGAATTTCCTAACCTAGTGAGCTGGATTTCTGGAGTTTGTTTTTTTCTCCTGCCATGAGTGAGACTCTTTTTCTCCCACTCTTGGACATGATTTATGGTGTTCCTTTGACTGGTAATGTGTTTTATGGGCACCTTTACTCCATAGGGTCACATGTGTTTTTTTCTATGTGTGTTACACAGCACCCTCCGTGCAGTAACAGAGGGGTGTCATAGTGACACCCCACCATAGACTCCATACCCTGGGACTGACTACTGTTTCCCAGGGCATGTAAAGTCACCATTGGCTTTACTTGTCCCAAATTATTAACAGAAATCAGTACAAACCATCATATTGTGGACGTACTGGTCGGGGCAATTCGATTGCCCCGAGGTCTGTTAGTCGAGGGGGCACGTCTGATCGAGTTTTGGCTGGTGGCAGTGGATACTACTTTTTATATTCGACCGCAAATATATTCCTATGGGATTTTCCCATTGTTCGAGGCTACCAAATTATTTAATTCTCATAGCCTCGAACATACCGCCGGTTTATTTATTTAATATTAATTCGCCGGTTGGTATTTTTTGCCAGGACTCGATTCTAAAATGGCGTTTGTGTTTGCTTCTGTGACTCCAACCCAAGTCGCACTCTTGTGTGATTGGCCCAACTGGTGAGCCGGCTGGCTCACCACTTAGCATTTTTGATTGACAGCTAGGCTGAGTGAATGGGGGTGTGCTGCATAAAAGCAGGGCTTTGGGGACTGGAACTTCAGAAGGCGCCACAGGACCTGAGAATACGACGAGGAAGAAGCTGAGCCGACCTACCACGACGACACCACCGGTGGAGCCCTGCGGAACCGACTCACCACTTCCCGACGACAGAGAAGATCTCCTGGCTGGAGAGGCTTCTTCCCCTGACTGGTGGGCGCAACCAGTTTACCTTCTTCTCTTCGCACCCCAGACCAGCTTGTGGTCGAATTGCCCGTGCCAAGCACCCCGGCAACCGGATAGCCACTTGCCACTGGACCGCGAACTAAAGGACTGTTCCTTTTAACTGAGAACTCCGCGGCTGGTTTCTTCCCTGACAGTGCAACGGACTCCTGTCTTCCTCCCCGACGAGATCCTCTCTTCCCCCGGACGCAGCACCGACTTGCATCCGCTGCCAGGAACAACTGCCCCCGCTGGAGTATTCTCACCACTTTAAGGTATCGTGTCCGCCAGGCCTCCCTTTCTAAAGATTGCTACAAGGTAATAACCACCCCTTAACCTTCTGGACTGGGCTGGCCGACTTGACCTTCTAACTGGTCCCTTTCTTTGGTCCAACTCCTTTTTGAACCGTTACAAGACTTGTGCACTGCAACCGTGTGACCTTGGACACATTTCGTTTTGATCCTCTTAAAGTGGATCCGGCCTACTGAACTCTAACTTCACGGTTTTACTTTGCCTTCCTCTCTTGTTGTGTTCTTGTAAAAGTGTTGGGACCTGTTTCAATTTATTCTCTGCTTTTCTCTCCCTTTTAAAACGAATTATTAGAGTGCCATCTGCGTTAAGCGCTCACTGCTGTCTGAAAATAAGTGGGGCTTTACTTAAGACTTGTCTAATATTCTTCTAAGGGAGTGTATATCTTTTAGTGACAGTGTTTTTGAATTGCTTACTATTAGTGTCTGTGTGTTTTTCTAGATGTGGTTTTAAATAAATAATGATATCTCTTTTACACCAAGCCCTGGTCAGTGTTTACTTGTTCTATGGTGTTCTTTTGACCTATTGTGAATAATCTGTATGCTGCCTAACTCTTCTTGAGGGAATTCTGACTGCTCAGCCACAGCTACCAAGTGAATCTGTGTGGTGCAGACTGCTACAAAGTGGGTTTACTGCCAAACACCTGTAGTCTTACATCTTTTGCAGTGGTCCCAGAGGGAACTGCACGTTTCTGCCTAACACGCGGCAAAGCAGGTTTGTTTTAGCACGATTTGCACCATTCTTTCGCTCACCATGTTGAGGGGGTGGAGGGGTTCTCACAGCATAATACTCAAATTATTTTGGGTTGGGGATCTCGAAGTGGGGGCTCAAGCCACTTTGGGACCGATGGGCGAGGAGCTCACGCAGAGGCTGACTGCATACATGCGCCCCCTTGTGGCCACCCTGACTACTTCTTTTAACACATTGCTCACTTCACCTCCACGATGCTCCCACGTACACCAGATCCACACCCTCACCGGCCCTATTGGTGGACAGGTATGCTACCATCCAACCACAATGAAGGGCAATACTTTGCTCAGACCGGGGTATTACTAATCCTTAACCCCATTGGTAACTATCCATGGTACATCCTCTGCATAGATATCCTCTCAATTGTCAACCTCTAGGCAACACTGGTGAAACAGGTGAGCTTTCTTTTTTATTTTTAAATTGCAACCAGAGCTGGGAAAAGGTCACTTGAGTAAGGTGAATGCTGCAGCAGTGAGAACCCATATATCTGCATGTTGTATTGGTTGATAGGTCCAGTGTATGAGGCTGGTAGAAGACTTGCAAGTTTTACTATTATTTGTAAAAGAATATTCCCATTTCGTTTATATCAATTATGAAGAAATCACTAGTGTGCACGCCAGAAACCTCTGTATACCTTTTTTTACGCGTATACAGATCCTGCACTACATACGTGCTCTTCTTATTATCAGACTCTCCATATTTGATAAGTGTGTTCTTTCCTCTTGACACGGACATAGCGCATTAACAGTAAGCTGCAAATCATTCTTTATCCCTGCCGGCAATAATCTTCAATGTACCCACATGCAGGCTCTTTACTGCGTTCCGTAGTTTCACTTCACGGTATTCGCTCATTGTTTTATCATTTCTGTCAAGTGCGCATGGACAATTAATCTCAACACGGCTCTCCGATCTGCCCGTGACTGTTCTAAACCTGCGCCCGCTTCTTAAACATGTATAACAGGCCCACTGTGGAGGGTGGATTGGTCTTTTTCACTTGCTATGTGATAGGGTAAACAATTGGAGGCTGAAACACACAAATTCAGCAAGGATTTTAGTGATGGGAGATTGAAATCCAATTCAAGCCATTCGACATAACGACCAGATCATGAAAAAAGGAGGATGAGGTTTGGGGGGACTAACAAAGCCCCAGAACCAAAGAGGAAATAAATAAATATGGATAATGTGGCTAGCGTTTCAATGATTTCCAACTTGACGGCATTCAACAGTAGTTTCCCACCAGATTCCCAACGAGTATGCCATTTAATGAGGGCACCTGTACAAGCCTGATAAGATTATATTTTGGTGAACTTGGAAGCATGGACCTCACTATGGGATTTTTTTGTAATACCACGTACAGAGAGTGATCACTTTCCCCCAGAGCACAGCAGTATATGGCACTTTTTTTGGAGCAAAGCCAGAGGGAACACTTAGCTCAAACGTGGCAGTGTCCATAATGGGCCATGTTAGGTGCACCATTAAGTGGGCGAGATTGGACCTTGATGATTTGATCCCACAGGTCTATCATAATATCCTCCAAGCATGGGAAGGATTATTTTTCATCGATATGGACAATCAGGTTGAGATAGTAGATGTCGATGACAAACTTAGCAGTATCCTCTTTTCTTCACAGTTTCTTCACTAAAACATTTAAGACAGTCAGGCAACATGCACAGGGCAGGACAAACTGATATGATGGGGGCTGCTACCGGGCTAAGTCACCTGATTCAGCAGGCCAAGCATGTACCAATTGATGGGGTAGGTGTGCTACGCAAGGCCAGAGGGAATTACCTAGTGCTTAATTTGTTAAAAAAATACAAATCCATTCAGGGGAAGTATTTCTTGGCCACAGTGAAGGGACCAACACTTTCCAGGGCTCCCTTCTCAGGGGCCCTGGAGACATGGCTCCCTCGCATGCAATGACACACTGCTTTACTCTGCATTCCTTCAGCGTCTCGTTCTCCTCTGGCTTATCGTGGGTTGGGCTGGCCTTCCTACTGCTGTCTCCCACAGTTCACTGGTGCTCCACCTTTTATACACCTGGGCCCCGTCAAGGGGTTTCAGGTGTGATTCACTTGCCTACTTTGCTGGACTCCAATTAGGCCAATTACTGGAAAATGCCTGACCTGCAGCTCTGTAGTCTTCAAGGCTCCTCTTCTTTGTCCCAGTACCATAGTGGTGCTTCCTATAGGTAATCTGCATTACTCTTTGGGGCATCTTCCTCTTCTCAGTACTTTGTCTCATTTCAGAGGGAACATTAGAATATGAACAGCAATATTCTACAAAGGCTGAGGAAGGGTGGGGTAAGTTAGTGTTAGTAAAGGGGGATACTGTGTCTCGCCCTCTGGAGCCCTCTCCCCAACCCCTAAGGACCCTCAGCCCAGGCGATCCTCCCTTGCTAGTCCACCCCGAGGGTGGGATCCAAAAGCGATGGCCCTTCCCTGGTCACCCTAGTTCACCCCCAGGGTCGGGATCCAAAAGCGATGGCCCTTCCCTGGCCACCTGAACAGAAGATCCTTGTGGTGTAGTTGAGAGAGGGCCTTCAGGTTTCTCACAGTAGTCAGGCAATTAAGTCTAGTAACCATTGAAGTAGTCATGTAATTAAGGTTAATAGCCTACACCTGAATCCTATCATTGAACATGTGAGGCATAAAAGGCCCCGGCAGGAAAGGTGGAGTAGAAGGAGCTGGAACGAAGGCTGGGAGGCTGGCTGTAGCAGCAGTAGCAGAGGAGAAGCACAAGACTGGCAAATCACAAGAAAGGGCAAAGGATATCTGAGCGTGGAGACAGCAGATTTCACTTGCAAGCTCAGAGAATCCTGTTCCCCCAAACTCTTACATGCTGAGGCTGCGCAGCAGAACCTGCTGAAGGCAGAGTTTTCCCCATGTGAGCAGTATTGCAGTGATTGCAGAGCCGCTACTGTGCAGGAGACTAATGCCAGAAGCAGAAGGCAAGCCCAGGACCTCGGGAGAAAAGGAAACTCCCACATTAAGTGGCCGTACCAAAGACACCCGTGCTGGAGAACGATGAGAGTCCCCAGTGAGCCAGAAGTAGTAGCATAGGAAGTCAGGAAAGCAGTGCAACCCGCAAAACCAGTGTCACTGAAGCCGGTGAGTGAAGCACAGCGTTCAGATATTGCGCAAGCCTTGCTGCTAACTGTATCCAGTTCCCAAGTGATTTGCATATGGCTGAAAGTGAGTAAAAGCTGTTCGGCATAATTGAAGTCGTGTTAAACAATGCACTTGTAACACTCGCACTTATCATGAAAGCTTTAACATTCACGTAAGAAGAAAAAAGCATTTAAATCCATTGTTGAATACTTTAAAACTTGTTGCTGACTAGCAGTGGTTGCATGTCCTTAAATGAGGGAAAGGAACGCTTTATAGACCATTACCAGATTCCTAACATTGACCCTCTACAAGTTACAAGTAAAAAGAGTATCAAATGAAGGTAACGTGTACCCAATTATGTTTCCCAGTGGAAGTTAGAGTTGCATGCTTTACCATTACACAGGAATACAATTCCTCGTTCAACTTTGAATTCTATCTTAAAGAGAGGTTGCGTGTGCCTAATTGTGTTTTCACTAGACCTACATACACTATCCAGAAGTGACATTCTTTCCATTTCAAATAAGTAAAGAGTCTAAAACATTAAGAACAAGCATTACACAAGCCAAAAGGCAAACCCTTTTCATAGTGAAACCTGGCTTGCTAAGAGTTAAAAAGCCATCCAACTATACATTGAAGTTGTTACTCAAATGGTACAAGAAACAAGTACACCATTATTAGCTGAAGGAGTGGCACATAATCTTCTGGATAATTACTTGGGCTGATAACTGGCAGAAAGGTGGGAAAGGTGAACCAAATGCATGTGAAAAATACTCTTAAGTAGAATACAACCTGTGGTGCAATAGACTGCTGAAGCTAGAAAGGAGAGTCTTGTGAGCAGAAGCAGGTTGTTCTTGTTGCAGTTAAGGCAACTGCAAGGGGCAAAAAAGCTGTCGGCAACGTCACATTGAAGCGGTTGGAGCAGTAACATACATTGAGACAAAGGTGACTGTTCTCATAGTACCAACAGTAGAAGTGTGGTTGTTGAAAACAGAAGCAGCAGCCCAAAGAAAGCATCCTGACAAATGTAAAGTTGTAACTGAAGAAGTCAATCAATTGCGTATTATTTACATTTGGAGAATAGAACACTTTCATTTGAACTGTGGCTAATTACCTTGAAGAAGAGACAGTTTATCATCCTAACAAGGATTATTATTGGTGCCATTTCTTTACTGGAAGTTGGAAAGGGATATTTTCATCCAGGAACAAAAGAGTTCTTAACAGTGGATTTTTTCTAGTTTAACTTTTGCTTTGACTTTCAAGAACTGGTCCAAAACCTCTTCTTTTGTTGAACATTTGGAAGTTGACTTGAATCCTGGGGAAGGGATCTTACCCAGGACAGAAGGTGGCCATTCAGATATTATGTTGATATTATCATATTGTGTTGATATATATTTCCTTTGTATGTTTGTTGTTTAGTGTGAGGGCCAGCTTACCCATGCAAGAGAATGTACCCTTAGCCTCTAGACTAGGTAGGGAATTCCTCTGTTGAGTAGGGCAAGCAAGGTATTTTTTTTATATAAATTTCTACAAGCAGTTGTCCGCCTCGCATTACTGACCTCTCACACATCATTGAGGAAAGTCACATACCCCCATTCTCTTTTACCAATGTTCCCTCCATGCCTCATGCCTTAATAGCATACTGTAACACTCTCCCTCAGCCACTTGTCAGACCTATTCACAGTATTCCCCAACCCAACACAAAGGCCAATATAGAACTACTGAGCCAACGAAGAGGCAGGGAGCAGTAATGATCACTACCAATAACATCTCAGGCCAGTTTCCTCAACATCAGATAACGAACAGCATAGGAACTACAGAGAAGAGAAAGAGGGACTGAACAATGAAGATCACTAATACCGGTAAACTCAAACAGCGGTCTAGTCTTTGTAGATTATTCAATCATGCCAGGAAGTTTAAAACCAGCGCAGCTGGCAGCAAGGAGAGAGAGCTACAGACGCTGGGCTGCACGGAAATGTGCACGGATACATACCAGTACACTGAAGAAAAGGATGCAGCAGAAACAGTGTGGTGTTAAGGTTGATCCAGACAGCAGAAGCGGAAACCGGAGTGCAGACGGCTCGCTGCCTGAGAGCGCAAAGCAGCAGGAACCGTATATTGCACAGAAGGACACAGTGAAGGCGAAGGGGCTAACGGGGTGCACGCCGAGCCAGCAAGCCGAAGGAAACCAAAGCAGAGAAGCGCGAGGGGCAATACAAGCACCCGGTAAATCCAGGGAAAACGGAAGGTTTACTGGGTTGCCTGAAAGTGTGTGCCACTTCACAGAAGCAACGCAAAAGAAACGCAAAGAGGTTTACATACCTGTAAGCCATGCCACAAACGGGCCATTGTGCGTATATCCCAAAAGAAAGAATTGAGAAAGAAAGTCAAAATAAATATAAATTGACTTGGAAAAGTAGAAAAAGCCCATTGTATGAAAGAGCTATTTTTTAAACAAACACTGTAAGCAAGGAACAATACAACAATATTGGGCAAATATAATTTAATGGATAAAAGGAAAAGTCCCTGTGTGAAAGTCCTGGCAGAAGAGTACACCAGGTGAAGATGAGTGGGTACAAGTCTGTGAAAGTTCTAGCAGCAGAGTATACTAGGCTCAAGGAAGATCCAGGCCTTTGAGATTGTGAAGTGCTATAAGTGTGAAGAAGAGCCTTGCAGGAGAGTATACCAGGTGACCTGCAAATCTGGCACCCGCATCCAAATTGTAATACAGTAAAGAATAGAATCCGTAGGAAGTCACATGCCCTTAGGATTTTACCCTATTTGAACCGTGAAGAGAAACATGGGGTGATAGAGTAATTCCCCAGAACTGTGAAGGAGCTGGATTATTCTTTGTTGGAACTTTTTGTTGTTGTGAAACCTGGGTGAAGGGAGCTATTCCCTGGAACTGTGAACTTTGTCCACTTGGACCACTTTGGTTGGATTTATCTCTTTGAGTTGAATTCGAATATGTGTGCACCTTGAGATCCAGAAACAATATCCTTTGCACCTTAGAGTTTTTTAGTTTATTATTTTATTTATTTATATAGCATTGGAACCCTAGGGCATCAGGGCTCACAAAAACACTAGAAGATAATAGATACAAAGAAGGGACTCGGGAACCAGGTGCCCCATAAACAGGGCAAAAATCAATACATCAGGAGGGGGCAAAGGTGTTACCTAAAAAAAAAGGTTTTGAACGAGGGACGAAACGTTTTCATGCTCATGTCCAGGCGTAAGGCGCTTGGCAGAGAGTTCCATAACCGTGACGCTAACATAGGAAAAGCTTTCCCCAAACCCTTTGCCCGTCTGATCATAAGGGTGTTAAGACGTCCGGTATAAGATGAGAGTAGAATACGTTTAGTCTAATGTAGAGCAATATGAGATTTCAAATAGTTTGTTTTAGAGTGTGAGGGCCAGAATAGGATTTCGGACACAGGACTTATTTGGCTTTGGACATCTTGATGAAGGACAGACCCATTAATTTTGGTTGAGGCAGGGAAATACCACCTATATTGTGGACAGAGAGGCATTTTCCAACCTCTTACTAGATCAAATACAAGTTTATAGCCAAAACCACAAGTCCTGTGCCCATGTCAAATTCCTGGCTCCTCCCAATTTCCATGGATTATATCATGAAACCAGGGACCTTATAGCCCCATGGGCTGTAGATATGTGCCAGGAGCAGGGAGGGTTTAGTGGAGTGCAGCCCCTTGTCACTAGCACACGAGGAAGTGAGCATAGCTCTCCTTAGTCAAAAACTCAGTAAAGCTACTGGCCCGAACAAGGTTCCGGGTTGATTTTTATGCTTTAGAGCCAAAGTGTTGATTCCCTATCCAACCAAACTGTTTAATGTAGCATTGAGGCTCGCTGCCGTACCTCCCTCTTGGACCAAAGCCAAAATAGTACCCATTTTTAAAAAGGGCTACAGGGACACTCCTAGCAATTACCGGCCCAACTGTCATGACCCTCACAAAATCACCCCAGGTTAACGGTTCCAAATGGTGCAGATATAGGAGTGACCCCTAGATTAAGGTTGACTTGGGTACTAGCCTGGCATGCCTGGAAAGGAGGGGTTAAAACCAAAGGATTACAGAATTGCCTTTGTACTAATACAGTACTTCAGTTCCTAAGATGGCGGCTCGCTGGGTCTATAACATTGTTTATGCACTACGTGCCAGTTTCAGAGCTTGGCTGTCAATATAAGCCTTGCGCTCCTCCAACACTGCGCTTCGCGTTGAACTGCATTCGCAGTACAAACGCTTACCGCGGTTCTCGGTGCCCTTTTGTTTATTGCTTATTCAATAGAAATTTCCTCAGAATTATATTTCCTATAGTTCAGTTCCGCACCACAGGCTATTCCTAAATCAGTCAGTTTGAGTTATGAGGTTTTTGGGTGTCATTTATTTTCCCGACAATATTTCCACAAGAGGGAGCGGCCATTTTGGTTTTGTGACTAAAAATATAACTGCAGCTGCTTTCGAACTGTAATCTTCTTTCGGAACCTGAGGCAATTGAGACAAGGTATTTCATGAACATTTCTTTTGGTTGTGGCTAACCTTAGCTATATATTAGTTAGGGGTTTTTGTCACTTAGTTTTAGTTATTGGACAATAGTTTTTCCTTTTATTCCTGAATACAAATTGTCTTCCTTCTGATGGAGCTAGCAAATACATTTAGCCCTAGAATATCTCCCAACCTCTCACCCTACTAGTTTCATAGTCAGCACCTTATCTATTTCAGTATGGGGATACTCATACATGCTAGTTTTCGTTATTTCTTCCCAGTAATACGTTCTGACTACCACAGGGCGGGTTTCCACTTTCCTAGACTCGCCTTTCAGTCCTAGTTCAGTTAGAGTATTCCATGTTATAAAATCTAGCGCTAGTTGGGAGGTCTAGCGAACTCTACAGCGCCTACGTTTTGTGAAGCCGATTTTTTGAGAATCTTTACAGCATAATTCTTACACTCCTTTTGGGACCACTCTTGGCTTCAAAACTTCATCGTTTATTCCCAGCATTCATATGTTTTCTTCAGAACACTGCGCCCCTACCGATGAGTAGGGTGGAGAGCTCGCCAAAAATAAGTGCCAGGTGAGCCTAGAAACTCTCTCAACCGACAGAACAATTGTAGATTTGGGTTTTGAGTTGTTGGAACAAGAGTGGAACTGCCATAGTTCAGCCTACAGATTAATAGAGATGTTTGCCCTCAGAGCTTGCTTCAAGGTCCAGCTGAAGAAGAAAATTGGAGCACCATTCGTGCGACGCTCCCACTAGGATTTAAGGTAAGCGTTACAACATCTCCCCACTTGGTGCCAGGAGCAAAACATTTGCAAGGGTCATCCTTGAGCATTTAGAACCATTGAGAGGAGCAGGGTATCCTTAATCATCTGCAGGTCGGATTCCGCACCACCACCTCTACGGTGGATCAGAGTTTGAGGCTGCACCTTCTTTGTGACAAATATATTTCCCTCAGGAAGAAATATATTTCCCTCAGGAAGATGTGTTTCTATGCTCTTTTCATAGATTTAGGAAGTGCATTTGATAGAGTATCCCATAATATAGACCAGCTCTTTTCATAGATTTAGGAAGTGCATTTGATAGAGTATCCCATAATATAGACCTGGGGACTGTATCTAGGTTTGGGATGCCATTGTCACTGCTAAAGGCAATCCAGAGCTGGGAAGAGGGCAATGCTATGAGGGATGGATGGCAGCACCACGGGGCCAGTGGAAATAGAGAAACGGGTGCGTGCTAGCCCCCAAATTGTTTTGCGTGATAATCAATGGAGCAATTGAAAATGTGTTAAAACATTCAACTGATGCCCCTGTATTGGCTATGAATATAGTTCCCACACTTATGTTCACAGATGATGCAGTGGTTCTCTCCCCAACATCTGCAGGACTAAATGTTCAACTTGAAGCTTTCTTCGGCTTCTGTGAAGCAAATGGGCTGGTCATCAATGCCGCAAAGACGAAGTCCATGGTCTTCAGGAACCCAAGACAGAAGACCAAAGGGTCAATATGGCTTGAGTTAGGAGAAGGGTCCATCGAACAGGTTGACTCCTACGATTCTCTAGGCATGAAATTGACTGATTGCAAGTGGGAGGGACAAATAGCCAGAGCTTCAGTCACGGTGACAAAATATAAGGGGCATTGGCGATATTTATGGGGAACATGGGAATGGGGCTGTAAAAGTATCCCTCAAAGCATACAAGGACATATTAGCTGTGCAAATCTTTCATTTGCCGAAAATAGGTATTTACAGAATGTCCTTGGTCTTCCCATCAGTGCTCCGAACCTCACAATATTATTAGAGACTGATATGCAATGCATTGAGTCAATTTGTAGAGCTAGAGCAGTGTATTATTGGGTAAGAGTTTGGACCTCTGAACATCTGGATAAATATAGGGAGGACATTAACGACATCCTGGGGCAGGAAGGTAGGAGGTCCATGCCGTGGTTCCCACATATCAAGAAGGAACTCCACAGTATAGGGCTGAGCGAGTATTGGGAAAGGCCAAATAGTATAGGCACTAGTAGTAAAGAATGCTGATGGTATTTTAAAAGAAGTCAAAGCGGTTGAAAAAAAAAAGGTCACTCAAACCTGCTCATAAGATATTTGGACATAAAGCAATCGTTTGGGTATGAGGCTACCTGGATGCTGTAGGCCCCAAATTCATGAGAGCACTCTAAATAAACTTCGCCTATTCCACCAGTGGCTGCCACAAGCAATAAATGCAACAGCAATGTCAGTCCTGCCTGTCCAATTTGCCAGGCCCATAGTCTCACCCACATTCCTATTTTTCCATCATTACTTGGACTACAGGAGAAGGTATTTGAAACCTCTCTTTAGAGAGAGGCACATAAGAACTACAGGGGAGGCGATGATGCTACGTTCTCTTTCTTCTGATAGCTTGGCAGTGCATTCCACTGCTAATTATCTGGTTTTGGCATGGAAACAGAGGAAGGTCAAGCTGTATGAACAACAACTTATTTGTGAACTAAGTGCATTTATCGCTGCCGTAGAACGCGTACTACTGAGTTCCTTGAGATAGAACATTTTTTAATTTGTGCTCGTCTTAGTTCAGTGTAACTTAACAGCTGGCAAGTTCATAGGCCAGCTGTTAATATGTGGTGGTCTTCAGCTAGCAACCCATTGGGATATTGGGCCACCACAGGGTTGTCATAGTTAATGCACCAAGTGCAGACTGTGCAAGAGAACTGTTGATCACATTTGACCCTACAGCTGTGCGTGACTGTATCTAGTGAAGAATATGGTGATGGATTTTTCATGCATTTTGATCCATCCAATAAAACAAGAGATAGATGACGAATTATCACGCTTTGCGCTGATTTGACATGTATATAGATATTAGATCCCCAACAGGATCTTTAAATTATTTGCATTCTTTTTGCACAAAGCTAGGTTCTTTGAATTGCAAGCACTTGACTGTGGTGACACTTTAGAAGCACTTTGCATTTTAGATTGTTTTTTAAGATGCATTTTTACATGTACAGATGAACCTATGGCCATTCTGTTGATATTGGTCGATACATGTTTCAAGTAATGAAGGGTGTACAAGTTTTTAGTAAATGAATATTAAAAATTGTGTGAATGAATTTAAATTGTTTGTTGGACAGTTGTTGCTAACTAGTATATAGCCTTTTCTTATAGAAGCAGCCCAGGAGGGTTTATTATAAAACGGATTTGACATGTGCCTACAGTAAAGATGGATCCCTGATTATTTAGTTTTGATATTGAATTATTGTAGCTGGTAACGTTTTTATGAACCTTTATGCATATTCTGTCCGTGCAATAAGGTGTCAAGTGTTTACAGTCCAATTGAATTTTTAAATATTTTGATCTTGTGATTACAGTGTTGTGATGATTTTAGGAACTATTTTGTGTACTTCAAGGTTTGAACACCGAAATAAAGCTATACTGAACTGAATCTGCATTGCTATTTAACTGTGCTCTATGATTGTATGTTATTGTGGAAATAATGTTTCCGAAATAAACTTTTGATTGATTGAATCTTTTCCATTTTTTTGTTTAATGGTGTTTATTAGAATAATGACAACAGGACATTAGTGATGTAAAGCAGAAAACTGAACTGATATTTCAGATACATGCCTTAATTAGGCGATTGATGACATATGATAATGTTAAGCATAAATAATTAACAATAAGTGATGCACAATGAAAATATGAAGAGAGCAAAATAACACAGGCAAATTAGTTAATGACATCCGCCATGGAAGAACCAAAGAATCTACCAAAATTAAAAGGGGAAGACAGACTGGGCAAACAAATATGAGGGGATCGGAGGGGATTATACATATCTATATAATGTTTAAGCATTAAAACAGAAGTTATCAATCTGTCCATGTGATAGATGTGTGGAATGTACATAAATGGGTTTATGAACCATGTGAAGAGACATTGAAACAGTCCAAGTAGCGAATAAAAAATGACCCTTTTGCATTATATTTGGGAATAGAGTCTAGAGAATTAGCCATACACAGTTCCATTCTTTGTATGTGGCAGACATTGTTCCATCAACCTCTAACGCAAAGAGAACGGGAGTTCTTCCAATTAGCAGTTAAGAGTGTTAAAGCAATAGTAATGAATAGATCACAGTTTTTTTGATGCATGCATGCATGTCATAACATTCAATAGCAAGACGACCTAAAACAATATTCAAAAAGGAAAGTGGAACATTAATCAAGAACATTAGTTTACGGTATTTCCAGACATCTTGCCAAAACTTAAAGACAAAAGGGCAGATAATAAACATATGTTTGTAAGAGGCAAGGGAATGACCACAGTTCCAACAACTGTTGTTCAAACAATTTTTTGTTTTGGATAGTTTAACAGGAGTAATAAACGCCCTATGTATAAAAAAGAGAAAGTGTTGCATAATGTTAACAGATACTGAAATATTCTTAATTCTTGTGAATATTAAGGACCATGTATCATCGTCAAGGGCCAGACCAAAGTCAATTTCCCATAATAGGCAAACTGGTTGAGCGACATAGTTTGTGTTAAGATTTTCATACACTTTTGAGGCGCTGAGGTTAGAGGATGTGGTTAGTTGCAGCAGTCTAAGGATATCCGGTGAGAGAAAGTTGTCAGAAAAATGATGAAGCACATCGAGACATGAGTTAAGCAAGGTGTTTTAGAAGTTCAAATTATTGTTACGGATAGAATATAAGTGTCTTAATTTCTAAAAGGGTAGAATAACGGGCCACTGATAATTTGTTGAATGAATCCAATACCTTTTTTAATCCAGGATTTACGGTTCAAAGTTCTATTGTTGATGACAATGTTTTTGTTATGCCAAAGCAAGGAGGGATACGTTTTTGTTAGGAGCTACGTTATTGGGAAAAAGAAAGACCTTTAGAGCAGTAACAGAGGCTTTAATAGGATCAGATAGGGCCATAGTAGTGTGATTAAATAGATAAACGAGATCGGCTGGATCATATGGGTAAACCACATTTTTTCTCCAATTTGAACCATGAAGGAGTGTCTAAAGTCTGGGATGAGTTAAACCAACAGTGTGATTATTTTAGAATGAAGGCTGAGTGATATAGTTTAAAATTGGGGAACCTGACTCTCCCCATTTCAAATGGAGCTTTTAATTTGGCCAACACAATCCTTTTACTTTTACCTGGACCCCAAAGGAAGTTAAGTAAGATAGAATAGATAGGTTTGAAAAAGGAAAGAGGAAGTGGAAGGAGCTGAAGGCAATATAGGATAATAAGGGGGAGCATGATTTTGATTGCATCAAGCCGGCCCCACCATGAAAGATAGAGGTGGGGGACCATTTAGAGGTAAAATCTCTAAGTTTGTCCAACAATATTTGTTAAGTTTAATAGTGTAAAGTATTGTGGGGGGGGGGAGATGAATACCTAGATATTTCATAGATTCATCACACCATTTTAAGCCAAATGAATCTAGCTCATGTTTAAAACAAAGAGTTAAGAGGTAGAATTTCAGATTTTTCTTTGTTGAGTCTATACCCCGAAACTAGACTAAATTGGTGAAGCCTCTCAAGCAGGTGGGGCAGCTGGAGTTTGGGATTTTTAATAAAAATGAGAACATCGTCAGCATACACTGCAATCTTAAAATGTGATGAGCCACCTGGGATTCCTGGTACATTTTTGTTCGATCTGATAAGCTCTAGTAAAGGTTCGAACGAGAGAATATACAGAATAGGGGAAAGAGGTCAGCCTTGTTGCGTGCCTCTTAATAAAGGAAAGTATGAGGAGGACTGGCCACTAATACAAATAGACGATTTGGGGCAAGAATAAAGAAGTTTAACGAGAGAAATGTATTTTTCTCTGCAACCATGCCAATGGAGTGATTGAAACATGAAGTCTCAACTAACACGGTCAAAAGGCTTTTGTGCGTCCAAAGCAATGGCTCCATAACCTTGTCTATCTTTATTATCTTCAGAAACAATATAAAGGACATCCAGAAATAATCTAGCATTACAGGAGATGTTATGTCCTTTCACATATCCCACTTGATCAGATTTGATCAAGGCCGGGAGAGAAGATTAAATCTTATTGGCGAGAATTTTGGCAAATATTTTACATTCTAATTTGATAAGGGATATAGGGCGATAAATATTTGGGCATGTGGGATCTTTATCAGGCTTGGGAAATATAAGCAGGGCTTCAGAGAAAGAGCCGGAGTAGGATTTGTGAGAGACAGTAAGAAAATAATTACTGGAGTTTAGGTGCAAGAGAATGAGCTAGAGTGTTAAAGAATTCAGCAGGACGACCGTCCGGGCCAGGAGCTTTGCATCTACCTAACTCCTTCTACGTTCTATTGATTTTGTTGATGAAAGATTGTATATTCTCAGTAGGGATAGTAATATCAGGAGTATATACATTTTTGTAGAACTTTTTAAAGCAGTCTAGGATTTCCTTGGGGTGATTATGTACTGTACCAGAGGCATCTTTTAAGTGATAAATATAATGCCTTTCTTTCCTTGTCTTCAAATATGACACAAGTGACTTCTCTCCCTTATTAGACGTTTGATACATTTTAGTTTTGTATTTGAGAATAGTGCCGGCGGCTAGATTTGTGTGTTCTTTGTTAATTTGACAGCATAATGCCATAACAAGAATAAGATTTATGGTGTTGGGGTTTTGATAGTATTGTTGCTCAGTAGATGTCAGTTAAGAGTATAAATCATCAAGGCGTTTACATATTTTTTTCATCCTATCCTAGTATACCATGATGTGACATCTAAGAGCAGCCTTAAATGCATCCCAATTGTTTACCACCGAGGTATCTTCATCATGATTGTCATCATAGAACTGTAATAAAAAAGGATTGAACGGATAAGATGAAATTCAGATCTTGTAATAAGGGATTGAGTTTCCACCGTGAAGAAGGTCTACCAATATCATCAAAAATAAAGGAGGTACTAACAGGTGCATGATCTGAAATAATATTGGAAATGTTTGAGTCGACAATAGTGCCTGTGAGAGTTTGAGGTGAAGATGTAGTCTAGGCGGGATAGTGTGTTGTGTGGAAGGGAGTGAAAAGTATAATCGAGTCGTGTGGGATTCGATAGCCTCCAAGAATCAATAAGACCGGTTTCAGAAAGACAGCTCAGAAACGAGATTTTCATGTTTTGAATACACAACTAGATTTTCTGTCCAAAAACGGGTCAAGGACCTGATTGACATCACCACACATAATTAGATTAGAACAATCATTTTTGAGAATTTTTTTTTTCTAACTGATGTCCAGAACTATGGATCAGGTTCAGTAGGACCATAGATGTTCAGAATGGACACCTGTACAGAGTCAATCAGGAGCTTGACCCATACCAAACGACCTTCATTATCCACATCATTTTCCAGAATTTTGTAAGACATTTTTTTGCTAAATAGTATAGCAACACCATTCTTTTTGGCAACCGCAGGGCTTGCCACAACCTCTTTGACCCACAGGGAATTCAGTTTCATGGCCTCCTTAGTAGACAGATGTGTTTCCTGTAAGAATGCAACGGATGGTTTGAGTTTTTTCAAGTGAGATAGAATGTTCCATCTTTTAATGGGGGTTGTTGCAACCATTATTGTTCCATGTAATGCATTTAAATGTCATTTAAGTGGTAGGGGGATGTTTGAGAAAGGATATGGTACCATAATAAAAGAGAAACAGATATGTACCCTAAAGGATATATATCATAGAAGCAATTCTTTAAAAAAAAAAAAATCAATATATAATTGAAAATCCAGGGAACATGGGAAAGACACAAGGGGGAACCACATGAGGAATTAAGGAAAGGGAAGGGAGGCCTGATAGTACACCTTACAAACTAAGGTGTGCCAACAAGGAAAAACAACTGCCAACTGCAGCGGGGGAGCTCATCATATGAGAAGAAATATATTATTTTTATAAATGGATCGTGCCGGGAAGTAGACAAAAAAAAGGCGGGGGAATGTAGCAGAGCAGGTGACGCCTACTGGGCTGTCAACTCATAGTGGAAGAGGGGCACCGCACCAGCTACCATCTCACCTATGTTGAGATACAAAGTTAATAACGGCAATTGCAGAGAGTCAATAAACATGCAAAGAAGGAATAGGAAAAACAAGAAAAAAAGAAAAATCTCGTTCCAGTAGAGGTAGAAGGATTCACCAGAGAGGACCTATCCATGTTTTCAATTTTGATGGAACGTATGAAAACCTTTAATTCAGCCGGATCATCAAACATGGCAGAACGGCCATTGTGTGTTACCTTGAAAGAACATGAGTCATACAAACCATAGCGAATGTTAAGTTGCACAAGAGGCTGACGAAACGACAGGAGCTCCTTCCTGCATAAAGCAGTGCTTTTAGCCACATCCTGTGCAATATATAATTTACTGCCTTGCCACATAAGATATTTCTTATCTTTGACTGCAGACATAATGAGTTGCAGCTGAGTAAATTCGAGTAGATAGAAAATGAGTGTTCTACGATGAGGTTGGAAAGAACCAGAGACTCTTAATTGACCAACCCAATGAGCTTGTGTTATGTTGATTGGAATTTCCATGGGAAGGTGAAGGATAGCAGGTAGTAGCTTTTGTAAGAAAGCAATTGGGTCTGATAACTCACAGCCCTCTGGCAGGCCTGAAATCGAAGGTTGTTGCGTCTACTTCTGTTTTCGAAGTCTTCGTTGTATTTTTGGAGTTGTTTGATAGATTTTTCCAACAAAGCCACCCTAGGAGATAAGTCTTCTGCAATACCAATGCGTCTTTCAACCTCCTCCATTCGATCTTTGAAGCCCTTCCATCTATCTTCTAGTTGTTGTAACTTTTGATTTGTGGTCTCATTAAAGGGCCTCAGAGCTCTAATTTCTGATAAGATAGCATCCACAGCTGGATCAGATAGGTTGAGCGGAGGGGGGCGAGTCACTTTTGGGCCTTTTCAGATTTGTGGAAGAAAGAGTGGACTCTTGTTGCAGGAGAGGTTTTTTGGTTATTTCTGTTGGCAGCAATTTTGCCAGTAATATGAGGTAAGTATAAAGGCCAAAATGTAAAAGATCTGTAGGTTTACAGCAGGTAGATGGATCAAAGAAAAGCGGAGTAAGAAGCAAGTGTGTTATTAGCTGGTAAAAATTGAGACCTAGAGACTTTAGTAAAGATGAGTAGTGCCAAGTTCAATTCTGAGGAAACATGCCACTATATTGCACCACTTGAAACGGCTGCTTGCTAATACCATTAGCTTAGTTCCTCTTGCCTTTCAGGTGAACAATTCTGTATATAGGTCAGTTATGTATTTGAAAAATGTAGAAACAACCGCTATTTGTGAGAAAGCCAAGGTAAAAGCATTCTATGCAGTGGCTAAAGCACTGGAAACGATTTATTATGCAGCAGTCTAGCAGGGATGAAAATTATAGCTGTTTGAGACACTAATAACTTATTCCGTGTCAAGCCGTAGTGTTAACTGCGAAGGGAGACTGTTGTTACTGTATACTGTAGTATTGACCAGACAGTCACAAAACTCGGAGAATAATATTGCAGAAAATTGCAGCGCTTTTTCTCTTTTTCTCTCCCTCTTCCAGGTATATCAGTGAAATTATATAAAGATGCTTCCATAACTCATCATGAGGGTGTTAGAATTTGCTATTTAGCACAGTTAGTAAAATTTTAAAAGAAGAAAAAAGAAAAAGCGGCACAGAGGTGTTGGTTAAACAGCAAATTAGCAAACCTCTCGTTTAGCAGAGATAAGTGAGCGGGCGGTGGCGCTGCTGCTGCTGCGAGGGAGGAGCCGGAGTAGGCCCAAACCGGCGCGTCACTGAAGGAGTGACGCCAGGAGTTACTTCAGCGAGGCGGTCACTGTTCAAAGCAGCTGGCGGCCGTGTGGGGTCGCTTCTTACCTCAGACGCTGGAGAGAGAAACGAACTTGGGTCCTCCGCATCCGGCTGCAGAGCATTTCAACAAAGCTCCAGCAATCAAAAGTACGTAAGAAAAATGCAGAATAATTAGTACATTGCCTTCTTTAGATAAGCGGGAAACGGAGTGTATGGCTTAGGCGGCCATCTTCCTTGGCGCCAGACCACACCCCCCCCCTTTCCATTTTTAATATAGGATCTCTTGGTAAAGTAGGAGCTCTTGCAACCGCAAAGATATCCCTGCATTCCGGAAGCTTGTCTACATCCCCTAACACTCAGAACTCACATGCCACACAGAGGTTGAGCGAGAGAGAATTGTGGTGCAGAATCTTCCCCTGTTACCCTAGCAGCAGGTTGTGTTTTGGTAGAGAACTATGCACCTAGGAGAGATACAACAGGATAGTGAACAAGTCCCTGGCACTCACAGAGGTGGGGCTATTGCAAGACACATTTGGACTCCATTTTGTGTACCCTCGACTCCATCTTTGGACTAGGCCGCATTCTGATAGCTGCTGCGAAGCCTCCTCTCTCCTCAGCAGTGCCGCACACAGCGAGCGCCGACAGCCCCCACCTTTTTCCTCCCGCGCCTGTGCCTCCAAAGTCCCTTTGTTTATTTATTTGCAACCCGCAACAGACCCAGGGGTATCGGGTCACGAGGACAAGGACATTTTCAGCTTACATAGTTACAGGGTGCGATACAAAATGCAGCATAGCTTACTGAGTTACATAGATGCAATACAAACACAGTATAGGTTACAGTTCAGAGGTCACCACAAGCATGTGAAACAGAATGCAAGTTACCAAGTGCAGGTCAGGGGAGATGCAGCAGATGGAGTACAATTATAGCTATAAACAGTGCATTTAAGCTAGGTGGTCTCCATGAAGTGAGAGGTCGAAAGGCTTTGAGGGTCATACTGGGTTAAAGATCATTTTCTTTAAACCAGTTGATGATGATATTTAGTCTGCAATGTGGGTAGGTTTGGTCTGCCCTCAGGTTGGGTGGGAGGGAGTTCCAAAGTTGGGCAGCTTTGACAGGGAAGCTATTGCCGCCAATTGCCATCATTTTGAAGGGGGGAACAGTCAGGCAGTTTGTGTAGGCCGCTCTGGTAGGTCGGAGCATAGGACTGTTGAACCTCTCTGTTAAATAGCAAGGTGCTGCATTATTAAGGCACTTGAATGTTAGTGAAGCAGTTTTAGTCTAATTTTGTCGATGGTGGAGAGCCAGTTAGACTGTCTTGTTGCTGCCGAGATATGTTCTCTTTTGGTCATTCCCAACGCTGCTCTCAGGGCGTGGTTTCGAAGTATTTGAATTTTCCTGGTGATGTGTTTATTGGACCCAAGGTATAGGGCGTTACAGTAGTCCAACTTGGACAGCACACGTGCTCTTGCCAGTGTGGTACAACTGCTTGTTGAGAGGAAGGGTTTAGCCGATTTGATCAGCTTACATGTGTAGGCTGTGGATGATGCCATTGCATTCACTTGTTTCGCCAAAGTAAGGCTGGAGTCTAGGTAAAAATCTAGGGTTTTTACCTCCTTGGCAACCTTTATCGTGTTGCCATCTATATCAAAGGAGGTATAATTATGGCCAAGTTTCTTAATGTTGGATGTGGTTCTGTCACAATCACTCCCTGGGTCAATCGACTCCTCACCACTATCCAAAGTGACCCTTATGCCCTCCTGCTCACCTGCCGTCTCTTCTTCTGTTTGGAGTCCAAATCTCCTTTTTCTCAAAGCCTCTTCTCTGGAATGCAGATGGGGTCTGCCTCGAGAGGAAGCCACCCTGCCCCTCTGACTCGGGGCCTATGGGGGCCCCCGAAACGGGGCAGACCAAGGAAGGGGAAAAAGCCAAAAGGCACAAAAAAACCCTCTTGGATGAGTACGATGACAGGATGCCAGGCCAAAATGATTGGAATGAGAGGACCCAACAGAATGAAAAGCCTACCCAATGAAGGTAGGATGGGAGTGGTGAGTAACAATCAGACAGAGAAAGAAAGGGAAGAAATGTTGGAGTCACAATAGTAGCGAGGACGGAGGGACTGCAGAGGAAGAGGGAAGCCAGAGAGGAACGGGAGTAGCCGATATAACAAGGCTGGACAGCACAAAACCACAGGAGAAGGTAGCGGGAGAAGGGTCGAACAGAGAGGAAAGGACTGGAGCGTACCAACCCGGAAGCCTAACGCGAGTAGGTTGCAACGCGCGGGCTTCCGGGTTGGCGCTCGTAATAAAGCGCGCCGTTGGTCCGACAGCGGAAAGCTGGACCGCGGCTGGAGAACCTGCAGCGTCGTAACGCCCATTTCAATGGCCGCTCCAGCGCCAGCGTCTCCACAACTGCCAGCGGCCGCGGCCGCCGTGCGTGACAGTATGCCCCCCTCCAGATCCGAACCCTCCGGGCTTCCCAGGATGTGTTCGGTGAAAACTCTTAAGCAGTCGAGGAGCATGTACATATGACCTGGGTTCCCAAGAATCCTCTGAACTGGGATAGTTCTTCCACGACACAAGGTATTCCAATCTGCCTCTACGATATCTGGAATCTAAGATAGCAGACACCTCATATTCTTCTGGTATAGACTTGGAATTACCCACTATACCTGTAGCTTTTCTAACAGGGGTGCTCGAATCAACTGGACGGAGTAGGGAGGAGTGAAAGACTGGGTGTATCCGAGACATGGACTTGGGAAGTTGTAATCTATAAGCCACTGGGTTAATTCTCTTGATTATTTTAAAAGGTCCGATAAACCGGGGGGTTAGTTTGGTCGGGTGTACCCATCTAGGCAAATATCTAGTGGACAACCAGACCCGCTCTCCTTCCTTCCAGTCAGGACCTGGTAAACGACCTCGATCAGACACATTCTTATACCTGCGTCTGGCAGATATCAAGCTTTGTTGGGCGGTAGTGTGGGCTATTTGATCTAAGGTGGATTCGATGGTGGGTATATTAGTGGGTGAGAAGAAAACCGGTAGAATACCGCGAGGGTGGAAACCATAAGAACAAAAAAAGGGGCTGAGTCCCGTTGCCGAGTGAACAGCGTTGTTATACGCGAATTCGGCGGTGGGCAGAAGACTCACCCAATTGTCCTGATTCTTATTTACGTAACATCGGAGGTATTGCTCCAGAGAGGCATTAAGGCGTTCTGTCTGACCATTAGTCTGAGGATGGAAACCGGATGACAAGGCCCTCTCTATACCTAACCGTTGACATAGGGCGCCCCAAAATCGAGAGGTATATTGAGTGCCCCGGTCAGAAATGATCTTATCAGGTAGACCGTGGAGCCTAAATACGTCCCTAAGGAAAACTTCGGCCATTTCAGTAGCGGATGGCACTCCTTGCAGCGCTGAGAAATGAGCCAGCTTGGTAAATGTATCGATGGTAACCATAAGACATGTCAATCCCTGGGATCGGGGCAGGTCTACAATAAAGTCTGTGGATATTTGGGTCCATGGTCGGCTTGGCAAGTCCGGTTGCATCAGCAACCCATTGGGCTTGTGAGTGGAGTTCTTACTTCGGGCGCACACCATACACGACTTACAATGCTGCTTCACATCGCGAGAAAGAGAAGGCCAAAAAAAAGAGCGAGAAATCAACTCTAATGTACCTTTGACACCTCTATGTCCAGCGGTAACATGGTTGTGACCCCATTCCAGAACCTTCAGTTGTAAGGACTTAGAGGGAATGTACAAACGCTGTCCCACCAGTAAAAGACCTACCGACCAACGAAGTTGAGGGTGTAAGCCACCCGGCACAGTGGTTGCCAAATTAGGTTGGGTTGCTGTCTTAACCTCTTGAAGAAATGACGAGATTATCCCCACTATCCGGTTCCGGGGAAACATAGTATGACTAAGTGAAGAAGAGTGATATTCGGAAGACTGACACCTCGACAAGGCGTCTGCCAAGCTGTTTTGGGTGCCTGGAATGTAGGTGATAGAAAAGTCATAATGGCTGAAGAAATGAGCCCAGTGCACCTGCCTTGAGTTGACACATTCCATATTCCGGAGAATTTTCAAATTCTTATGATCAGTACGTAAAGTGAATGGATGTGAACCGCCTTGAAGTAGGTGTCTCCACTCCTCACATGCCACCTTGAGAGCCAGAAGTTCCTTTTCAATCACAGAGTAATTCTGTTGACTTGTAGATAGTGTTTTAGAAAGATATGCGATAGGATGTTCCAGTCCATCTTTGAGTTGAAGAAGTACTGCTCCTAAGGCGCTAGCAGAAGCATCAGCCTCTACTACAAAGGGCTGATTCTGATCAGGTTGGGATAGAATGGGTGCGGAACAGAATCTCCCCTTTAGATCAATAAAGGCTTGATTGGCTGTTTCCGACCATTGAAATGGCTTGGCATCTTTCTTAAGTAACGAAGTAATGGGCAGCACTATTTGCGAAAAATGTCCAATAAACTTCCTATAGAAGTTGGCTAGTCCTAAGAACCGTTGGACATCTTTCAAAGACTTGGGTGGAGGCCAGTCCATGATGGCAGACACCTTCCTGGGATCCATGGTTATGCCTTCATGGGATTAGATATAACCCAAATAAGGAACAGAAGACATATAAAAGAGGCACTTCTCAGGTTTAATCAATAAGTGTTGAGATTGTAGCCTATGCAACACTGTCTGAAGATGCGATGTATGTTCGGAGGAGGATTTTGAAAAAACCAAGATGTCATCAAGGTAAACTATGATATAGATGAATAATAGGTCAGAAAACAGGCGATCCATGAAACGCTGGAATATGGCCGGAGCGTTAACCAAGCCAAATGGCAACACTCGATATTCAAAAAGGCCAAACGGAGTCCGAAAGGCAGTCTTCCATTCATCCCCATCTCTTATCCGGAGAAGGTGGTAGGCACTCCGGAGATCTAATTTAGAGAAGATGGTCGCGCCCTGTACAGCTTCCAATATGTCTGCTATCAAAGGCATTGGATAACGGTCGCGTACTGTGACCTTGTTCAGACCCCGATAGTCAATACATGGCCTTAATTCTGAGGAATCCTTTTTTGGTATGAAAAATAAAGAGGCTCCAGCCGGTGATTTGGAGGGACGAATGAGGCCATTGGTCAGATGAGAGTCCAAGTAATTTCGAAGCGCCCTCTTCTCCAATAGAGACAAGGAAAACATGCGACTAAACGGAACCAGGGCATCTGGCACCAGCTCGATGGCGCAGTCTTCCGGCCGATGCGGAGGGAGATCCAAGACAGGTTTGTCTTCACAAACTCCTTTGAACTTATCCAATTCTGAGGGAATTTTACAAACTTCATGTACTCCTTCTTGTTGGGGGGTAAGGACTTGTACCAAATCTTCTGAGGCATGGAGTAAACAGTTCTGTTTACAATATGAGGAGGTAAAAGCCAGGGTGTTCTGTGCCCAATCGATGAGCGGGTTATGCCTCCTTAGCCAGGGAATTCCGAGGATAACTGGAAAATGGGCTGCTCGTATTAGGTCAAATTGTAGCTGTTCCGAATGCTGGAGAATGCACGCCTTCAAGGAAACAGTGGAATGGGTGATAGGCCCCGATGACAGGGGAGAACCATCAACTCCTTCTACCTTCTGGACCTCTTCCAGTTGCAGCAGAGGGAGACCATGTTTGTGTGCCCACTCGGTATCCATAAATACCCCTGCGGCGCCACAATCCAATAGCGCCATGGTGGTGAAGGCTTTTGTCGGGGTTTCCAACAGGATGGGAACAGCCATAAGGCGAGAGTCCATGGTGGTGGAATGAGAAGCTACAGTCATCGTAACATAGGGACTTGTGGTCGGACCTCGGGTACTCGTCCCTTTCAGTTCCGAGGTCGATCGTTTCCCGAGCGTCTAGGCGGGATTTCAGTACAGTTCCGAAGCAAGTGGGAATTGGATCCACAATACATGCAGAGGCCCGCATCTCTCCGACGTCTTCTTTCTTCGGGTGTCAAAGAGGATCGTGCGGACCCAACTTGCATTGGTTCCTCCTTATTACTGGAGTGAGACAGTGAGGGCATTGGGTAGGCACTAGGTAGAGGGGTGACCGACGCTCTCTGCTTCTTCTTTTCAGCCTTGCGTTCACTAAGGCGGTAGTCGATCTGTGTTACAATGGAGAATAAGTCCGACAGGGTAGTGGGACGGGCTATCCTGGCCAGCTCATCCTTTATCTCCTCCTTCAATCCTCGACGGAAAATTGTATACTGGGCCCTTTCTGGCCAACCTGCCTCAGAGGCCAAACGTTTAAAGGTGGAGAGGTATGTCAGCAGGTCACTGGAACCCTGTTGCACATCCAATAGTTCTTCTGCCGCCACATGTGTTATCTCGGGTTGTTCAAAAGTCTGGCGCAGTAGGGCCAGAAAACCCCCATAATCTCTGATAATAGGGTTGTTGTTGGTCACAAATGGGGTGGCCCAAGCCAAGACATTACCGATCATGTTAGATATCATATACCCCACCTTGGCTTGATCATTAGAGAACATCAGAGGTCTGAAGGCAAAATAAATGGAACAGGCTTCCAAGAATTCTTTTAAGCGCTTTGGGGTGCCGTCATATTTGTCTGTGGATAAGGTCATAGGCGGTAAGTCGGAATCTCTAGCTTCCCGATGAGAGATCATCTGCCTCAGGACAGCATTATCTGCCTTTACATTCTGCAATTCAACATTCATGGCCTGGACCGCAGCCACTAATTCTTGTATTTGCTCGGGGGAGGCCATACTTCTTCTTGGGCGTTGCAAACTGTCACAATCACTCCCTGGGTCAATCGACTCCTCACCACTATCCAAAGTGACCCTTATGCCCTCCTGCTCACCTGCCGTCTCTTCTTCTGTTTGGAGTCCAAATCTCCTTCTTCTCAAAGCCTCTTCTCTGGAATGCAGATGGGGTCTGCCTCGAGAGGAAGCCACCCTGCCCCTCTGACTCGGGGCCTAGAGGGGCCCCCGAAACGGGGCAGACCAAGGAAGGGGAAAAAGCCAAAAGGCACAAAAAACCCCTCTTGGATGAGTATGATGACAGGATGCCAGGCCAAAATGATTGGAATGAGAGGACCCAACAGAATGAAAAGCCTACCCAATGAAGGTAGGATGGGAGTGGTGAGTAACAATCAGACAGAGAAAGAAAGGGAAGAAATGTTGGAGCCACGATAGTAGCGAGGACGGAGGGACTGCAGAGGAAGAGGGAAGCCAGAGAGGAACGGGAGTAGCCGATATAACAAGGCTGGACAGCACAAAACCACAGGAGAAGGTAGCGGGAGAAGGGTCGAACAGAGAGGAAAGGACTGGAGCGTACCAACCCGGAAGCCTAACGCGAGTAGGTTGCAACGCGCAGGCTTCCGGGTTGGCGCTCGTAATAAAGCGCGCCGCTGGTCCGACAGCGGAAAGCTGGACCGCGGCTGGAGAACGTGCAGCGTCGTAACGGCCATTTCAATGGCCGCTCCAGCGCCAGCGTCTCCACAACTGCCAGCGGCCGCGGCCGCCGTGCGTGACAGGTTCCCAGAATGACGAGTTCCGTTTTGTCATTATTCAGGCATAGACCATGGAGTGCCATCCATGCCTGGATGATGAGGTATATTCTATTCACCAATGCCAAATCCTGATTGTAATCCCTGTAAGTGGGATGCGAATCTGGGTGTCATCTGCATAGTTCGTGTAGGTGACACTGAGACAGCCCAGATCATCTATAAAAGGGCTTGGTAAATATGTTATACATAGTAGGGGAGACACAGGACCCCTGAGGAACCCCGCAAGTGATGGGAATGGGTACTGCTGCTTCTGAGGTGGAGAAGATTCTCATGGTTCTCTCAATTAAGAATAATTGGATCCAAGTTATGGCTTGTTGCAAGAAATGCGCTGCTGACTCAAAGTGTTTGCAAGTACCTTATGGTCTACCAGGTCAAACACTACCGATAGATCCAGAAGTAGTAGAAAGGCAGATTTTCCTTGATCTCTCAGCTTGTCGACCTGGGCCTTAAGGTCAATGAGCGCCGTTTCAGTCCGATGCTGTGGTCTGAAACCAGGTTGCTGGGTGCCAATAAGTTGGTTCTGCTCCAAGAATTAGGATCTAAGAGAAAGGAATTATAACTACTCTATGAACATTGAATGTGTATGAAGACTCAAAAAGAATAATATTAATACTGATGGGATTGTCTTATGTTCATTTGTGATGACAGAGGTCTCACTTTTGTGAAAGAGAGAAGATATTGTATATTTTGTGGATGAATGAAGGTATGAAAGAGGAGAGTGTAATGTTAAAGAATTTATGTTGTGTAAATATATTCTGAATCAAGAACTTAAACATTGTATGTAAATAAAATATTTTTTTATTGCGAAAACGGTTTTGCAATTTTGAATGTTTTTTGCCGCTAGCCTCATCCATATCTAGGTCCATTAATTACCTTCTATAAATCTTACCTGAAGGACCTATGGTATTTACAGGTACCCTTTCATTTACCCTAGTATCTTTAGGAGGAATGGCACTGTTGTGATTGGCCTATAATTCGTAGGTATAGCAGGGTCCAGCGTTTGTTTCTTAAGGAGAAGGGAGGACCCAAGATTCCTTAAGGTTACTTGGGATGGTACCTGCGGTGAATGACGCGTTGATAAGCTTAGAGATGAAAGGTGATAGGTTCCTCACAGGTTCTTTTATGATTTGGGTAGGACATTCATCTCCTTGGCAGTTGGATGGTTTAAGCAAGAGTATTATTTTTTCAACCTCCAGTATAGAACCTTAAGCGAAGTTGAAGCGATGTGCTGGTTTAGGTGGAGTAGGTAGTTTGCCAGTTTGTGGGGTTGTAGTTGTTGTGTTTAATCATTTCTTGGCGGTTTTAACTTGGAGAGTAGCAATTTTGTCGGTGAGTGCCTTCTGTATGTCAAGAGCACCAGGTCTCATCTTTAACACAGTTATCGGGTACTGGGATTGGATTCCCCAATTCCTTTAGTATTGCAAAAAGTTCCTTGGTACCCGATTTAGCTTGCAATATCCTGTTATCAAAGCTTTCCTTTTTGGATCGGCGCATTTCAGTTTTTTATTTCGTGGAGATGTTGGTAAGGTTAGCTTTGTTTGCCTCAGATGGAACTAGCCTCCAGATAGATTCACTTTTATGTTTTTCTTTCCTTAGTGATTTTAGATATGGAGTAAACCAGGCATTTAGGTGTGCTCTCAGTTTACTATTCCTCATTTTTAAGGGGGCAATGGTGTCAAAGGCTTCTGTCATAGTCAACTAATTTAATAAAGCCAAGTTAGGTGGATCTAGTGTGTCTGGTAGCGAGTTTAAGATAGGGAGTATCAGCTGTAAAAGTCTGCCAGTGGTTATATTCTTTTTATTCCTAGTTAACGTGGGAGGTGCTATGAGGTTATTTTGAGTCGAGTAGATTTTGGCATCTAAGGAGAAAGCTATGAGTGAGTGGTCTGTCCATACCTGTGGGCTAATAGCGGTAATGGTAGTGTTACATTTATAGTCTGCCACCCAGTCAAGCGTTCTACCCTTTCTCATGGGTTGGCTGTGTTACCTTTTGGGTGAAGCCAAGCACCGAAAGGACATTGGCAATGGATGTTGCTTGTGTATCTTTAGGATCATTGAAGGCCAAATTCATGTTTCCTAACAGGAGTGCCTGTGATGCATTTTTTAGGTTATCCGAGAGGATCACAGAGAGGTCCTCCTCAAAAGAGCCAATGGGGCCTGATGGTGAGGGACATGCAGAGGTGCTGCTATTCTCATTGCTAGGTTAGATTTGGCTACGATAGCTAGAGCTCCTCCACGGGTGTCAGCTCTATCTTCTCTGAGAGTAGTGTAGTTAGCTGGCACTGCAAGCATCAAGGCAGGACCTGCTACCTGATGTAGCCAGGATTCAGTGATGGCTAAGAAGTCGTAATTTTCTATTTGTATCAGTTCAGCAATTTCTGATGCGTGGGCTACTAATGACTTTGCATTAATGAGTGCTCCTTTGAGCAAGGGGGCAGGAGTCAAGTGGGTGGGGCCTTACTGTTGAGGTCAGCCGGTATGGATATTTTGGGAATCAAGTTGTGGGTGGCACTTGAGTTGATGTGATTCATCTTTTTAGGGGTAATATCATGTTTCTTACTGTGAAAGGCAGGTGTGGTGGAACGGCTGGCAGGCGGTTCGAATAATTTGGATAGTCTCGAACGTAGTTTAATGTTCCTGTGCATAAGGTCACACAGGATGTTAGTTCTGAGAGGGTTAGGTGTTTGGCTGAGGTTGATTTGCTTAGCTGGGATACATTTCACACATGGTGTGGTCACTATAGCGTTGCTAGTCATCATATTTGAGGACATATTTTGGATTAGTGAACCAACAGTTGTCAGAAGAACAATTAGGTAAAGGGTGGTGGCATACATTATGTTCTGTAGCAGTCGGGTACATCAGATGGCGATTGGTAGGGGTGGTGCTAGAGGGGCTCATTCCATGCTATAGGCTAGTTCGAAACTAGACTCGGGCGTGTAATCAAGGGTGTGCTGGCGAAGTGCGCCAGTTTACACTCATAGTCAATGTAGCTAAGCAGCGCAGGTTGATTAACTGGTGCAGTAACTATAGTGGGAACAAGTGGTAAGCTAAAGCCAGTGAAATATGCAATGGAGCTCAGTAGGCTACTGCAACAGGCAGCTGCAGTACATATCATATGGAAAATCTACAATGGAGCGCAGTAGCCTAGTGCGACAGGCAATTGCAATACATATCATATGACACATCTACAATGGAGCGCAGTAGCCTAGTGCGACAGGCAATTTCAATACCTATAGGGCAAATATGCCATGGAGCTCAGTAGGCTAGTGCAACAGGCAGTTGCAGTACATATCATATGGCAAACCGTTCTCACGGATGCTCTAACACAAATTGTTGCAAGTAAACAGTGTATTCTTTTATCCTTCCTCTGAGATCACTGCCCTGTGTGTGACTGGACCATCAATACTTACAGACCATGTATCTCAACAAACCTGCTCATGCACCTTCACCCACACTGCCAGAAAATGACTGCCTGTTCAACCCGGTCCCCCTCCAAAGCTACTCTTTTGATGTAACAGAAGGGTGACCCTTCTCTGCTGACCACCCTAGAGTCCCCCCAATAAAACCAGTCTCCTGTCACAGTATATTCTGTCCTAAACTAACATGTCATTCCACCCCCTCTCGCTCTGATGTGAGAGACTGGACCATCCCGCCCCCCACATGTTACCTGGGGGGCAAGGCCCCCACACCCTTCACCTCACCAGTGACCTAAAGTAAGATAATGCAAACACACGTGTACAATTTATAAGCCTCTCGTAAAATATCAAAGGCGTAGTAATGATCATTATTTACGGTTTGTCTCAGGATAAGTGTGTAGATTAGTTAGCCAGAACCAGCCGCCTTTCCGGACCCGACCCCAACCTTCACCTCGCACGGACCGGCCCAGATGAACCACGTGATGTCCGACATCCCGCCAAGTCATCAAACAATCCTGTGGAACCGGCCCCTACAGCACTATACTCAAGCCCATTCCCTCACCAATCAAAATGTAACTTGTAGACTTATAGAAATTGTCACTGATGATGCTGTAACTCTTTAACATGTATTGTTTCTGTATTGTTTGCCAAAGCGTTCTCAAAGCAGCAGAGTTCTCTGGATGCTGAATCTTATATAAACTTTGTTGCCTCTCACAACCAATCTGTTGGTCTCATTCCCTACTGGGATGTGTCAATTATTCTGAGTTTATTTTTGATGTGGGGAGTGAGCGCCTTCACCTGGTGACCCCTGGGACGTGATTTGAGGGTGCACCGAGAGACACCCCGTGTCATGCAGCGAGATCCGGGACAGCCCCCAGCAAAACCATCGCTACCTGCGGCTGACCAGTGCGCGAACAAAGAGGTTCCAAGGGTCCCGGCCATTGCAACTACCCGACTGTTCGCCAAGGCGGTTCACGGCTTGGTTGGGGTGCGGCCCTGATTGTGGACAGACCGTGAACGGAGGCTCTCGGATCACCCAGGACACATGAGTATTGGTTGTGAGAACCGCAAAGGAGGGGGATTTAAAAAGAAGGTGACGAGGAGAAGGGTAACGCTGAACGAATAGTGGCGAGTCAAATTTGGGATATAGCGAATGTATGAGAGTGACTGGTAGGCTTTTTCCTTTCTTTCCTTTATATGGCCATTAGGTTGCGAATACAGAAGTAACGGAATACGGGAAGAGTACAGGAACCTGGCCCCGAAAGGGAGTGGAAGGCGCCACCGCGTAGCATTGTCTCAGTGCAGGAAATAAGTGGAGATAAAGTAGAAAAAAACATATGAGTCTTGTGTAAGGAATAGACCCGGGAGATATTAGCAAATTCTTTTTCTTGTGTGCATAACTCTTTTAGAGGTTAGCCCAGAAGGGGGATCAGACAAGGGGAGTAGCAGGAGTGAGTGTCGGAGAAGAATATGATAGTGTGGTGCAGAGCAGGGTGGGAGTACAGTTATAAGAAAAGCAGATCTGTGTTTTATGTTAATTGTTGTCGAGGTCAACTGTGCCGTTATATCTAAAAGTATATGTAAATCTTTCCTATATTGAATTGGTCTAAATTTCTGCTTTTTATATATGTTGGAGTTGAAAAGGTGTAAGTGAAAAGTTCTTTAAACTGTGACATTGTAAATTGCTTACTAAGGTGTTATAAGGCAACCAGAAGTTTTTTTAATTCTATTTTTTGATGCACAACACATACACAAGAGTACACGAGTGTGAAGCAGGGAGCCATGGGGGGGATACACCATTAGCCCATGTTTGCCAGCACCTCCCCTATACAGCGAGAAAATCCCAAAATACCATGACCAGTGGCTCACAGAGATAAAGGGGGAGGGATCATCCCAAGTGTGGCCAGAAGGAGGGTCATTCGATAAAATACTAGATCTTGCGACAACCCACTTATTAGCAAAGTACCAGGGAAAGCAACTTCAAAACAGGCGTGAAGTGTTAGATCTCTGGAGGATGTTTGAAGAGACATCCCCTGCGATTGGTGCAGACAGAGGCGCCGTCTAAATCAGCACCGGCCCCAGCAGGGGAGGGGGGTGAGAGAAGTAGATGAGGGGAAAGTAACAAAAGCGGGGGACAAGGAACTAATTAGGCTATACCCACTGTTAACTAGGACCGCGGCAGGGTACAGGGACCCATCTTCTTTGCCTGCGCCAAATGCACCTTCTACTCCTGCAGCGACAGCCCAGCCCCCCTACGACCATAGAGGGTTGTACGGTCCCACAAGCACCCCTCCAGTAAACCTTGCACACCTAACTAGTGATTTAGAAAGACAATTTGCTACCACACAAATGGAATTGATACGGTTGAGAGCATTATGTGACAGGGGCCAAATGTTGCCTGGGGGAGGGGAACCGCCATCCGTCTTGGCGGGCGGCCCAACACAGTTGCCACTCCCATCCAGGAACCCATCTAGCAAGTCGTAAGATGTGTGGAAATCGGGGGAGTTTTTCTTTCACCTTAATACCTCCATAAAGATAGTACGAGTAGGACAGGAAGGTAGCCAAGCAAGTGAGGAACAGGTAAGTATAGAATCAGACCGAGAAATAGATTCTGGGGAACAGCAATGATTGGAAACAGTGTTTTTCCTGTCCCAGGAACAAATACCTACCCAGATTAGGACAGCCCACAGAGAGCACTTGCATGTTCAGTCCTATCAACTACCCTACGTTCAGACGAGGAACCACTGGTGGGGGCCGAGATAGGAAACAAACAGTTCATCTTCAAGGTGGACTCGGGAGTGGAAAAGTCGTGCCTCATGGAAGGCTGGTTTCCCCTCTCGGGTCGAAATTTGGAAACGCAGGGATTTTCTGCGACAATTTTGAAGGTTCCCTACACAAAAGATTTGGATATAACGGTGAGGGAAAAAACTGGGGGCACCCCCGTTATACCATGAAGATTTGCCCATAAATTTGCTAATGATCAGTACCATGACAAATGAGGTAGCAGTAAGGGGAGTGCCCACGGATGTTGACATGTTCATTTATGGGATACAAGTACTAGCTAGAGTGGTGCCTGAAATAACGCGAAAGGAATGGAGAGTACCATCCGATTTTGTTTTCCGCCCAGTGGTATGCCGAGAAATTGTGCCTTGTACAATCCTCTCGATCGACCTACAAGGGGTGCAAAGTGTCAGATAAACATATCTCGGTAATAGGACTGCACACACTTCGATGTGAGTGGAGAACAGTGTTGTGCATTGACCCAAACATAGCGCTACGTGATCTTACTGATGAAGAGCTGTTCACTGACAAGTGACACTGATGGGGAGTTAATGGAAATTTGTGTGCCCTGCGATATAATGATTCAACATAGAGAAATAAATAACCCCCTCATGGCCAGTGTCAGTGCACCACCTTTGACTTTTGAAGAGGATATGAAACAAGTACTACCAAATTTGTGGACAATAGGGCGCCACAATGTAGGAATCTTACAAGAAGTAACAACCATAAAAATAAAACCAGGTGCAGTGCCACCCAGAGTGAAACAGTACCTACTGCCCAGGGAAGCGGAGGAAGGAATAGAAGAGACAATAAACGCACTATTACAACAGGACATTATTGTGCCATCAAATTCACCATGTAACACTGCTATTTACCCTATCAAAAAAGCAAAGGGCAGGGCTTGGAGGAGGATCCAGGACCTCCGCCCACTTAACCCCTTAAGTGCCAAGGACGAGCTATCTCGCCCTTGACATTAGCTCAGTGTTGCCAAGGACGAGATGGCTTGTCCTTTTAGGCACTCTGTTTTGAGCGATTCCTGCAAAGCTTTTGTACAACTTTAGCCTTGTCTCCCAATCTTCTCTGTACAATCTTTTTGTCTTTCTTTGATCCTCCTAAAATGGTGTACTATAATGCTCTGAATTTCAGGCCAACCTTTGGCTTCTATCTCAGCAATTTTATCTAGGGCTTTTCGTACTTCCTTTTGGGAGGCCTCTGTCGATGATAAAATAAAAAAGGGAGGCTGACTTGTCCCAAGCCACGCCGGTCTCCGGTCTCCACAGGTCCTGCCCCGGGAGAATGTACTGCGCATTTCTCTTCCTCATCCCCCATGGTGCATTGCATCACAAAATGTAAGTCTGGGGTATCTGGGAAGGTTCTCTGCAGTGCATCCCATAACTGAGCTCTTACATTATTAAATGCTGACCCATCATGGTGGTCACAATTTGTTGTCACTCCCGGGAAGCCAGCCTTCACCCCACACCCGGTCTGCTTGGTCTCCCACAGCGGTTACCAGCAGATTCTTTACATCCCCTATAGCCAACGGGACACCTGCGGTGTGTTTCTCAAAAGCATATATCCATTTTCCCCTCCCCTCCCGAGAGTGGGGGCAATGACTTTAACAAATTATTCTTGTCCATCTGTGTGCATGGTATGTAATGGGACCTCCACGTTCCTTTGTGAATGAGGTGCCCATAAACCTTATTGCCCCACCCACTGGGGGGCCTGTCCAACTATTTCTGGTGGCCCTCCCCCACCCCCTCAAATGGGGGGGTGTACCTCATACAGTTGTTTGTAGAAGGCTGTTATGACTTGAGGTCCACGTAGATTATAATGCCTCAATCCCCAAGTACCAGTCAGAAAAGAGTTATACTACTCGCTGACTGGTTATTGGGGCCGCTGGATAAAGGCAGGAAAAGGAGGCACCAGGTCCCGGGTGGCTGAACGGAAAGGCAGGGGTTAGAATGCAAGCATTATAGTACCACAATGAATAAGGGTGAAAAGGATAATAATAAACACCTACCCCAAGGATAACTGGTGCTAGCGTGGGACCTAACTGCTCCCACCTGAAGGAGCGGAGAGCAGGATGGTGGCAAGCAGTCAAAGTTGTTAAGATTGGCGGAGTACCTGAATCCGGGGAAACATTGAATAGGGTAGTACCAGAATTGTTCCAGGTGTTGTGGGAAATTCACAACCAAATACACCCAAGGGCAAACAAAACCAAAGGTTAATCCAGGCAGCAGTCCAGTAAGGCAGTCCAAGGGTCAAAACAGTTCCAGGATACAAGGTTCAGTGGGCAAGTCCAAAAGGCAATCCAGGTAACCAAAGCAAGGTCAGAAATCCGTGAAATTCAGCAAAAGGGTTCAGCAATAGTCAATAGCCGATGAAAACAGCTGAGAAGCACTGAGGAGCGGACCCACGCTCTTTTTCAAGCATCTTTCCGGCTCACGTGACCGATTCCTACAGTACTTCCGGGTCACGTGACCGCTAGTCGGTTCACGTGACCCCTTGCTAGGGAGCGTCGGTTTCCTGGGGTGCCGTGAAGTCGGAGGTCACCCCTGCGTGCCCGCAAGCGCCAAGGCAAACCCCAGGACAGACGGGGGCAGAAGCGCCAAGGACGCCACGAGGGGCGGGGTGCCACCGCGGACTGAGCGGAAGGCACCTGCGGTCCGTGAGAGCGCTGAGGCTCCAGCAAGGAAGGTAAGGTGGCGGAGGCTTGCGATGGCAGGGAAGGCTTGACAGAGGCCCTGGGAGGCCTGCATGAGGTGCCCCCGCCACCCATTTGGGGTGAGGGGGGAGAGGGCAACCACAGAATGTCAGACAGGCCCCCCAATGGGAGGCCAGTAGGTTTTGGGTACCCTGGGGGCAGAATGGCACACTATTGGCTCATCTGCGCCAAGGGGAGTTGGGTAACCAAAGGAAAAAAGTGAAAATGGTAGACAGCATTTTAGGGGGGCTGTGGGGCACCCCAAACCAACAGGGAATTTTCTAATGGGAAGGGGTGGTGGCACCCTCCCTCCCATCCACAATGGAGTGGGGGCCATGACATGCAGCCCTCCCTGGGGGCAGATATCTGCTCCTAGGAAGGGACACTTGACCCCAAGGAGGAGTGCATGACAGCCCCCCTTTTATCTGCCCCCAGGGAGGGCTACATAAGATGTGCTGCCCCTCCATGTTGGGGGGGTGGAGAGGTGCACCCCACTTCACATTACAAAATTCCCCAGCGGTTTAGGGTGCCCCTCAACACCCCAAAGTACAGCTTGCCATTTTCAATGTTTTTCTTTGTTTACCAAACGTGCCTTAACACAGAGGGGCACATTGGTGTGCCAATCTGCCCCCAGGGTGCCCAATCCCTACTGCCCCATCCATTGGGGGGCCTGTCTGACCTTTTGGGGTGGGCTTCTCCCCCCACCCCAAATGGAGTGTGGGGGGACACCTCATGCAGCCCTCCCTGGGGGCAGATATCTGCCCGTAGTAAGGGGCAAATGTGTTTTCACTGGGAGGGGGGGTGAGGTTCACTAGACCACCAGGGATGGCTGGCAAGGGGGGGCATGCTTGGAAATTATGAGTGTAGATTTGTTTTTGCTGGGGTAACCGTAGGCAACACATGTTTTCTGTTTTGTTTACAGCTTTTTCTATGCTAGCAGCTGCAACGTTATGTGAGTACTGTTTTTATTATTCTATGGTTAGGGCCCACTGTCAGTGGGGGGTGAGACTGGGGCTGGATTGTTGATGGTGTGGGTGGGTATGCACCATCTGGGCAGATATTTTGGTGGGCTGGGACACAATTGCAGGGGCAGGCAACAAATTGCCCCCTATGCCAGCAGAACATTGGTGTTTCCCTGGGAGTGGATGCCTCCCATGTGGGTTTTCTGTCTGCAAACTCAGGCTGCACCTCTGGCTGTGCTACGTTACAGGTGTCACCTCCGGGGGGGGGGGGGAATGGGGATCCTGCCGGGGCTCCCTGGAGCTTCCGCTGTGCTTAGGGGACGGTATACCCACATGGTACATGGATGTCCAAGGCCAGGGAAATCACCTCCAACCGTCCTGGAGTTGCGGATGGGCTGCATCACAGCTTTTCCCTTCGAGGAGGTATTGGCACACTGCCGGCACTCCCTGGTGGCCTTGGGCACACTTCTCCCATGTGAGTCTTTGCCGGGGGTTCTGGGTAATAAATTCTGGGCCGATTTGCGTAAGTCAGACCTCTGTGGATTCCCACATGTGTCCTCTTTTGGGAAATGCATGGGGTTCCCCGTTTTCCTTGCTGGCTTCGACACCCTAGGCCCAAATCTGTAGGTTGCCCACATGAACAAAATGTGCTGTGCCGAAAGGCTTGGGGTTACCAGTGGGTTACCCTTTTCTTTTTGTGCCCCGTTAGGGGCACCCCCACATGCGAGTTACCGTTTTTGTCGGGACACCTGTGGGAATGCGGGAAGGTATGACATCTGTTGTTGGCGACGTGTTTCGGTGAGTGGACAGAGAGGGAAATGTCTCTGAAATTGGCTGGAAATAAAGACAATTCAGACTTTTCGCTCTGGCCACCCACCGAAACACAGCGCCTACCATCCCGCGTCCCCACACGTGTCCCAATGAAAACGGTACCTCACATGTGAGGGTGCACCTACCTGGGCGCCAAGGGGAAAGCCTAAAACACGGCTAACCCCAAGTCATTTCCGCCAGCTGAATTTCAGGATTTTTTCAGAAAGGCGCACCATACAGATATGGGCCTAGGATGTCCAAGCCACCAAGGGAAACTGGAAACCCCATGCATTTCTGAAAATAGGACACCCGTGGGAATCCACAGAGGTCTGACTTGCGCAAATCGGCCCAGAATCTACTACCCAGAACCCCCGGCAAAGTCCAAATTTGGGGGTAAAAAACACAATTTTCAGACATTTCACTCTGCTCACCCACCTGAACACGCCGCCAACACCACATGGCCTATCTTCCCGCGTTCCCTCAGGTGTCCCGATGAAAAAGGTACCTCATGTGTGGGTGCACCTACCGGGGTGCAAAAGGAAAAACGCTACACCATTTGTAACCCCAAAGGGTTTGGTAGACAACCTACAGATTTGGGCCTAGGGGGTCGAAACCAGCAAGGAAAACAGGGAACCCCATGCATTTCCCAAAAGAGGTCACCCGTGGGAATTCATAGAGGTCTGACTTGCACAAATCGCCCCAGATATTATTACCCAGAAACCCCTACATAGTGAACATTGTGTTTTTTTCCCTAACAAATATCACACTTGGTTGGGGATTGTGGATATACTCTGCATGCGTGACGACGGTACACTCCGGCCAGTCACGCTGGTGAAGAGGATTCAGGAGAGCGGACGGCTCTCCCGTACAGCATGCACAATTGTTGAATGACCTTATTGAAGCATTAGCAGAGCCATCAGTAGTGGCTTTAGTTAAGTGCTAGGCCCACAGGAATAACACAGATGCAATCTCACTCTGAAACACAGCGGCAGACGCTGCTGCGAAAGAGGCTGCATACATGAACGTTCCCCAAGCAGTTGAATGTGCAGTAAAGACAAACACACAAACCAACAAGGAAGAGGGGTACAGTTTCACGCCCATAACGCAAATAATGGAGCTACAGAAACGTATCCCAGCAGAAGAACAGGAAACAAGGGTAAGAAGGGGATGCAAGCAGTCACGCACAGATCTCCTCTGGCATCAGGAAATGACAGGAAAAGTAGTAATGTCAGTAGAACTATGACACGTGGCCTTTCAACAGCTCCATTTCCCCGCACACATCACCAAACACATAGCAGCGGATATTCAGGAAGAATGGTTTGTCCCAAACCTCCAAGAACACCTTGCAAAATTGATAATAGAAAGCACCACATGCCAGACATACAGTTCAGGGATGACCCTTAGGACTTTGCAGGGAACAATACCACGCCCATCAGGACCATTCAGAGAGTTACACATTGACTATGCCGATATGGGAGAAAGGTGCAAACGGAGCAAGATACCTCATTGTAATAGTTTGCCCCTTTTCACGCTGGGTGGAAGTAGCGCCTTGTGCACACACAGACACTAAGTGTACTGTGAAGTTCCTAGTGAGAGAGGTGTTCCCTAGGTGGGGATTTGTGATGTGATCCGTTCAGATAACTGCGCGCATTTTGTAAATGACCTCTTCAAGGAAGTGACATCATTGCAAGGTGTAAAACACAAACTCTTCGATTTATCACCTGCAAGCGAACGGAATTGGTCGAGAAGATAAACGGCCTCCTCAAAAGTAATCTATCCAAATTGTGCCACAACCTGTATTGTCTGCCCATAGCACTGTTTCAACTCAGAACGCAGCCAAGTAAGGATCATCATTTGTCCATGCACGAGATAGTGACGGGGAGGCGCATCCAAATGCCACTATCCCCAGTAAGAAGGGCATCAGATGCTCACAGGGCTGCTACAGTGCTAGGGGACAAATGTAAAGAAAATCTCACCCAACTGACACGGGCTGTGCGAAGTATAGCAAAAGAAATAGCACCGCCCATTTACACAAGAAAATGAAACAGATACAAACACCAGCAGCAGACAGTCGGGTTTACAGTTAATGCCTGGTGAAAGCATATACATGTGCATCGTACAAAGGTAACTCCCCACGGTTCCATGGCCCCTATGAGGTAGTGTATTGCACGTCCTCTGCAGTAAAAGTGAAGTGCCTGAAATACTGGATTCATCTCACTGAATTCGGAAAAGCATAGCACCCCATGGGGAACAGCCACAAAAACAAGAGTGTGCAGTGCCATAATGTAAAAAAAGGTTGCCAATAAAAGTTTGAGTAAACAAAATAAAAAAGAGAAACTTGAATGTGAAAATGTTATTGTGATATACAGTACTATTAAGAATATGTAGATACTGAGAAAATTGTTTAACAAATGTAAATCTCGCTCCCAATTTAACCCATTTATATCGTAGTTCAGATGGAAATATGGCGGAAAGGAGGGCCCTCACTAACGACACTACAAATGTAGATAGCGATAGGGAAGGAGTTACTGCTACTAGAGCTTATAGTTATGATTGTGGGTTATATATTGTAGCCATTGTTTTTTCTGTAATGTTTTGTTTAGGGCTGTATTGGAGCCTCACTTTTATATTGGGTGATATAAAAGAGGGGGGTGGGGTCAAACTAATACAAGATGGGCCAAGCCTTATTTGGAATGGGTTTAAAGTAATATGGGCCCACAATACCTCTATAAATGCTAATCTGACCACTCTGCACAAAAATCGAACTGTCAAAACACCCACTTTTGCATATGCTGCTATGAGTTACGATGTTGATGAAATATAGAATGACTAGAATGTTGACACACCATGTTTGATGTAATGGTATTGCAATATGTACATTTACACACAACCAGAGAACCTACCTCAAATGGTGAGAATATGCACTTTAAGCCTCATGCCCCAACCGTGCAAACATACCCAACATCTCAATATTGGCAGAGTGGTAGTGAAAACAATGATGAAACATAGACAGACATTTTTTCTATACGATATCAAAGGGTGAAAAAGGTACATAATGGTATAAGGGAGAATAAGACGAAAAAGGGGACGGAACGTAAGAGGTATTATGCGTACCATGGCCTGGGATTAGATTCTGTAGAAGACACCCGCCACCCTGATCAATCCAATAAATGGTATTCAGATATGAGTGCCATGGCTAAACAGGCGACCAACGAAAGTTGCTATGCTTGCTCCCTGATACCCCATGCCTCTAGAATACCCAAAATTCTCATACCCAAGAAACGACTTTGTTGGATGCCCAGTTTCTTGTTCATCTTGCCCTCTGTAGGATTCAGAGTACCTTCCAGGCACGCACCATAACAATATAAATGCTGCATAACGAGACAACAGCAGGCCCCAAGGAGTGCTCTGTATGAAGGAGCCAGTCTTTATTATCAAAAGGGACAAAGTTCACAGAAAACAAATGGCAAGAAGAGACCGTCACATGTAAAGCCGAAGCACTGCGAGGACTGTCAGCAGAAAAATGTCAATCGGTCAAGCGAACATGCACTCCAACATGGTCTCAACACATTGCCAGCCTGACCTGGGTAGCAGCCCTTGGAAAACCAATCAAGATACAAAACGAGCTCCGTTTTCACAGAGAAGGGAAGGTGTTCATGTGTGTTTGCATTATCTTCATCGTCCCAGACAAAGAAAGGTACGGCAGCATTAATGGACACTTACTAGAT
Source organism: Ambystoma mexicanum (assembly GCF_040938575.1). Taxonomy (NCBI): domain Eukaryota; kingdom Metazoa; phylum Chordata; class Amphibia; order Caudata; family Ambystomatidae; genus Ambystoma; species Ambystoma mexicanum. Next base: position 1,262,952,715 of record NC_090934.1, on the reverse strand, counting down.
ATGCGGCAAGCAAGCGTACCTGCACCTCCCACTGTCATGGAGGGGTACTTGCGCGATGGCCATATTGCATTCGGCCCTGATGGTGATCCCGGATAGCCCTGTCCAGGTGGGCTCGGAAAACCGTGCCCAGGGGGAAGGGTGCCGGCAGAAATTCCCTCGGCACCCCAGCCAGCAACTGAAGAGCCCTCCACATACGACATCCTGTCAGAAGATCAGTTGCAGGAAAGAGTGTCCCGCAGTAAGCGATCGTAAAACTATATCTCCAGTAAATCCTCGGACCTCCTGGCAGAAATTCCTGACCAATGTAGACTGTTTAATTCCACAGAAACTTTTTTCGCCTCCCTTGTGTCAAGCATCCAGGCGTGGGCCAGAGCCAAATGGCTTCAGATCATGCACTGGGAACTAATCCAGCTGGCCAATGACACAGAAGAAGGATTCAACGTGATCAAAGTGGAACTCGAGCCCTGCAGTTGATGACCATGCAAAACCGGTACGTCCTAGACCTCCTCACAGCAATAGATGGCGCTGTTTGCCGAAAAATCGTGAGTGCATGTTGTACATTCGTACCTTCTGCCGACGCTGACAACGGAAATCTATCACACTGATATCAGCAGTGCACAACCTGGGGGAAAGAATGAGGAAAGGGGGGATCCAACCCAGCAACTGGTTCAATGACATTTTTGACTGGGTCCATTCCTGATTCGGAACTTTGATGAAAGTTTTTGTTCCACATCGATTTTTTATGTGTGCTAGGTAGGGATTCGATGTTGCGCAAAATCAATGCGTAGTTCTGCAATGATGATGGTGACAATGGGCAAACCGACAAGGGTGCAAACTATGAAGGATGCACAATTACAGAGCGGGGAACCTAGCAACCCTAAATAACATATGACTGCAGTGTACCGTTACCCAGGGGACAGGGTGCAGAACTTGTATCACACCACAAACAAGGAACCCCAGGAATTAGAATGGTATAAGGAAGTGTGGATAGATCTGGATGGGGATAGCGGCATATACCTGACATGTACCCCTGATAAATATGTTAGAAGGAGTCAAACTTTACAAGGTGTATGTAGAGCATGGATGCCAATCAAAGGGACACCTGCTTGGGACGAGGCAGTGTTGGAGGCAGAGCACTACAGGAATGCTAATAACATTAAAAAGTAGTTAGTTACTTTAAATGTAATTAAAGGGGGGAATGTAAGGAAGGAGGTTGTCGGTTTAGCCCCCCCATACATTCTATGCAAAAGGGACCACCTGCTCTTGCACTAGTGGAGGGACGCCTCCCTTGCCCTTCTGTGGCCTCAAGGGACAAGTCCCTGCGCTCATAGAGGTGGGGCTATTGCAAGACACATTTGGACTCCATTTGTGTACCCTCGACTCCATCTTTGGACAAGGCCGCATTCTGATAGCTGCTGCGAAGCCTTCTCTCCCCTCAGCAGTGCAGCGCACAGCAATCGTGGACAGCCCCTACCTTTTTCCTCCCGCGCCTGTGCCTCCCAAGTCCCTTTCTCACAGATGTTCGAACACAAATTTTTGCAAGTATACAGTGTATTCTTTTATCCTTCCTATGAGATCACTGTCCTGTGTGTGATCGGGCCAAATCAAGACTTGTAACGCATCTACCTCAACAAACCTGCTCCTGTACCTATCACCCTCACTGTCAGAAAATGACTGCCTGTTCAACCAGGTGCCCCGCCAAAGCTATTCTTTTGATGTAACAGAAGTGTGACCCTTCTCTGCTGACCACCCTAGAGTGCCCCCAATAGAACCAGACTCCTCTCACCGTATATTCTGTCCTAAACTAACATGTCGTTCCACCCCCTCTCACTCTGATGTGCCAGACCTGACAGCTATCCATCCCGCCCCCCACGTTAGCTGGGGGGCAAGACCCCCACACCCTTCACCTCGCCAGTGACCTAAAGTAAGATAATGCAAACACACGTGTACAATTTATAGGCCTCTTAAAATGTCAAAGGTGTAGTAATGATCATTATTTACTCTATGTCTCAGGATAAGTGTGTAGATTAGTTAGCCAGAACCAGTCGCCTCTCCAGACCCAAACCAACCTTCACCTCGCATGGACCGGCCCAGTCAACAAATCCCGTGGAGCCGGCCCCTACAGCACTATACTCAAACCCATTCCCTCACCAATCAAAATGTAACTTGTAGACTGTATAGAAATAGTCACTGATGATGCTGTAACTCTTTAAAATGTATTGTTTCTGTATTGTTTGCCAGAGCGCTCTCAAAGCAGCAGAGTTCTCTGGATGCTGAATCCTATATAAACTTTGTTGCCTCTCACAACCAATCTCTTGGTCTCATTCCTTACTGGGATGTGTCGATTATTCTGAGTTTATTTGTGATGTGGGCAGTGAGCGCCTTCAACCAGTACGGAGAAGTCCAAGCAGGAGCAATGAGAATCAGTATGTATGGCTGCTGCCTTACAGTGCGCGGGACCCTCAGGATTAGTGGCAGTGGTGGATACACAGAGAACCCAGTTTCCCTAATGGATAGGGAATGTGTCTTCCAGTCTGTCTGGGTGGTGGAACCTGATCGCAGCCCATTTCCAGAACTTCTGGTTCTTCGTTGACAAAATCTGGGATTGGGTTCCCACTTGCTTCTGTATGTTGAACATGGTCATTGCCTTTCCTTTGAGCAGGGACAAGAAAGACTTTAGAGCCTGAAACGTAGCTTGGAGTTCAAGGAAATTTCTCTTACGTTGACTAACGTGCATTAGCATTGAGGCTGTTAAGGTGGCCTCTAAAGCCTTCCATAGATGTGTCCATTGCTACTGTCACTGTGAACTGTGGATCTGTGAATGGGGCTCTTCCCCAACAGTTTGTGTTTGTTGTGCCACCACAGATGACTTACACACACACAAAGCGCAGCACCGTTTCTATAGGAAGACATAAAAACATTTTTGAAGGATGCTTAACTTCACTAAGTATATTAACTCAGTTATGTTGTTTGTTTATTTTTATATGTTTTATGGCAAAGCTTTAACAATATCATAGTCATAACAAGTCATAGTCATCCCAAAAGTCACAATACAACATACCAAAAAGAAATTATAATTCTTGAAAGCCAATCAAGGGGGCGACTCCAGCCTCCTTCTCTGCAGCCTTTTCCAGGCTCACTAATAGATCCCCCGACTACTTTCTGGCGGTAGTGGGTCGGAAGAAGGAGTCAAACATTTTGGACATTTCTTTGATCTTTTATTAAAATAAGGAAAATACCTATCTTGCCCTGTTGCTATAATGGTGTTCTACGTAACGAAAACTAAAAAGTTGCTCATCTGTCATCAGGAAGTCCAAATCAAAATGTTCTCAGCCCAAACCTAAATCTACCTGGGCCTACCACCTATAGTAACAACTAAAGTTTGCCAAAAGAATGTCTCTCTTTTGGTTGCTTCCCTTTGGCCATCTATCTTGAGGCTTTATCTCAGGGTTTCCTTATTTCATATAGATCTCCAATATGACAATGGGCCGCATTACAAGTTAGCCGGTCCGGATTTAACGGTGCCGGTAAAACTGTACCGGCAACGTTTTCCGGACCGGCTAACTACAAGTTCTGTGGCCGTGTGGGGTTAAACCCGCCAGGTCTGACACGGAAACACAGGCACCATTACTGCATGGTGCCGGTGTTTCCGCGACCGCCGTTCCTGTGGAGTCCCAGTAACAGAATGCCGGCACCGGAATTATCGGATCACTGGGGCTGTAATGCCCCGGTAATTCCGGCACTGGTATATCCCCACGAGTCCGTCGGCAGCTTGCCGGTTTTACTGTATGGCTACCGCCGGACTCGTAATGAGGGCCAATGTCACTACAGAAACAGGTTCCTTAAGATGATCTCTTTTTGGTTTACAGGGTTTTGTTATTCATGGGCTCTTGTAGCTCCACCCAATTGTTCATGGGTCTGGTATTCCAGATGGTGTGGCACTTATCACTGTTCTCCTTAAGATATTCTCTTAGACTCCTTCCTATCGCTTTGCGTCTTTCACTTTGTTGCCATTCCACACTTCTGGGGTTTCTTATAACTTTATTCCTAGGGGTCGAGGCAAGTGGGACCTCACTGGCAGACATTCCCCCTTAGGGGACAAGGACTCCTGTTACTGTGAGGAACTCCCTGAATCAATCACATGATGGCCTATATGGGACTGTCTCACATATCCAATCCTTCCAATTGTCAAGACTTGCCAGAAGAGGAAGATAATATATGCTACCAACAGGCGGGAAAGAGCAGTTGGCCCTTTAAGTCAAAATCACAACACCGCTGGGACGAGAGGATTTAAGGAAGAGTATTTGTTAGTCCTAGAGAGGAAGACGATGCAGTCCTAGAGAGGAAGACGATGCAAAGAGAGAGGAAGGTATGCTTGAGCAGGGTAGGTCCCTTGGGAACGTTGCGCTAGCTGGAGGCGGATCCGTGGACGAGCATGGAGCCCAAAGTCGCTGGAAGCTAGCAACAGATAGAATAGCCGTTTGGAGTGAGGAGAAGATGATCCGACCCGCCCTGGGCTAGAGAACCGGTGATGGCGTGACCACAAGAGCACAGGGGTGGTCAGACTGCCCACATAGCACTGCAACCACCAAGGTGGGGTGGGTGGGTGCTACAAGTAACGCGGTTTGCTAGCAAGGCACACCGAAGTCGAGCAAGAAGCTGAGCAGTTTCTGTCGAAGACGCCAGTGAAGAGACAACGAATGAAGAACAGAGAAAGCCACGAGATATCTCACCCGTAAGCACCTCAGAGTTATTCCCACCGGACAAGGAAGGTAATGGGAAAAAGGGAGGAACGGGAAACCAAGCAGGAATCATTATATGAATATTGAAACTCGTCACAGAAGAAATGAGAAAAGTGGGAAAGCCAATCTGATAAACTTTAACTGCATAAATGAAAGAAAGCAAATAATAAATAAAATAAATGTAAACTACCCAAGTGAGAGAGGAGAGGATAAGAATTAACCCGGAGAGGGAGAAGAGAACTGGGAGAGCATTTGAAACCCATCTAAATAGAATTGAGCAAGGCTGGGAAGCCTTTAGGATAAGCAACTTACAAGAGAGTACTTCACTTTACTGGAAGGTGGCAAACATTAACCTTGAGTCAGAAGGGCATGAGTGGTATATAACAGACAGAAGATGAGGAAGTGAAGGCCAAAGAAGCCTTGCTGAGAAATAACTTGCAAGAGAATACAGAGGAGAGAAAGGTGAAACATATTTGTCAAGGAAATAAAAATCATAAAGAGACTTAGATTTCGACAGAATATACAAAACCCTTTAAGATTAACCTAAAGAATCGCCCAAAGTCAAGGAAAAGTTGCACCAGAGAAACAAAAATAGCCACACCCTGTTCAGAGAATTGCATGAGCCAATACGGGGAATCACTAAAGACTATTTGAAGATTGCATATTGAACTGAAGTTTAAAGGAGTAAAGAGGCGAGTGCAATAGCACCCGTTGGGAGAAGGAAGACCTTCTCCTAGCCTGATTTTTTGGTTAACTTAGGGGTATGGTCAGGTAGTATTAGCTTTGTGGACGGTGGACTCATTCTATTTGGACATTTCAATACGACCGATTAGCACCTTGGTTATTTATATAGTCAGGGAATACCCCCAAAGCGATAGGGATAGTTATGTTTTCATATTATTTAATAAATTCAATGTGAAATTTCCTCAGAGAGTCTGCGTCCTTCTTCTGATCCGCCAAAGTATATAACCTGGCTTCAAACCTGGTCATCCAAAGAAGTTGCTCTGCAGATTTTACTCAGGGCAACGTACCTTGCCTCAGCTAAACCCTCTGAAGAAGGAAGGTTCCAATAGTTCTGGACACACTCAACAGTCAACACACATTTAGGAGAAAGTAAAATAGCAATTGATAAACATGACGGGAGAGCAGAGTTTCTCTCATTGTCCTGTGGGATAGAGCTCTCCCTGGCTGAAGCAGCTCTGGTGAGTGGCAGCAACAGAAGAGACCATTAGTGTGGGTTCTGCTGCAGTCAGTCTACTTAATAAGAACCTCAGGTGCCCTTAAGCTGGGGAGAATATGCATACTCCTATCAAATTAAATGTTATGGGATTAAGGTAGGGCTTGTGCCATGATAAAATAATTCTAGCCTACAGCTTCAAGGGCTACCAGAAGAGCAGTATGAGGGGGGTGCCATTTTGTCCCTAAAGACATGATGGCAGTGAATTTCTTCCCCAAGTTAATTTCATGGTCAAGACCCCTCATGCCAAGACTTGGATGTTTGCAGTACTCTGCACGCATTTTGCCTGGTTTGCACGACAAAGTACACTTAATGCACAGAAATTCGGGCAGACATGTTTTTCCAAGCATTATTTGCGGCTTATATTGCAATCATAAAGGCCTCTCTCCGTGTGTGTGGATTTCAAAGGAATCTAAAGCATTTCCATCTGTCAAAATCGCATTCTGTCGGAAATGCATTGGTTTTTGACAGGCAAGTGGATGGGGGTGGCAGGAATGTAAATTTGGTTCTGTGCCAATGCTCAACCGGTCACATCCTTGAAAATCCCTGAGTGGTACATGAGGTACAAAATAATGCATAGAAGTTCTTGCATGGTTTTTGCATCTCATTTCCCACGGATGGTGATTGATAAAAGGCCCACCAAACCTGCCTGATTGTTAGTGAGGCTTTTTTAGTATAGTGTGAACGAAATCATAATTGATCATCTTTGTTGTCAAAAAGTGCTTAAGGGATTTACGCAGAAAATAAATCTGCATCGAGCACGTATTGCAGACTGCATTAATAACATATCAGAATCTGAAATTGCAATCACTGCTCTTAGGGTAGAACCATATCCTGATGATTCTTCATTTACTTTTAAACAAATCTCAGATAGTGAGGTCCTAGAGATAGTACACACAATGAAACCTACACACATTGAAACCCACCTCATGCAAGGGAGATGCTCTTCCGGCGACAATCTTTAAAAAGAGTTTCTACCATCATTTGCTCCTTGGGTCATGGTCTTCATAAACCTTTCGTTCCAGGAAGGATATGTTCCAGAGGGTCTTAGGGAACCTTGGATATCCCCTTGCTAAAACAGGATAACCTCAATCCCAAAGACCCTGCTAGTTACAGAAGGTTATTGATAAAGTGGCCTGTAGCCATTATCAGAGTTTCATTGAGCAACAGGGAATCTTGGCCGTTGGACAATTAGGCTTTCGGGAAAAGCATGGTACAGAGACTGCACTACCTGATCTGAAGTCCAAAATAACCCAGATTATTAATAAGAGTGGTGTAGCACTGTTGTTGCTGCTTGACCTGTCTGCCGAATTTAATTTGGTGAACCATGTGATGCTGGTAGACAGGTATTGGCAAATGTTAACACCTTGCTGCCAACTAGTTTAAATCCTTCCTTGGACCAAGGATGTCAAGAGTGGCCTGGGATGATTTCCAATCACAGCAGGTTCCACTAAACTCAGGTGTTCCGCAGGGCTCAAGTTTGTCGCCTTTGTTGTACAATGTGTATTCTAGACCACTGTGCGACCTCTTGGACGGCATGGGTCAAGTTTGCAAATTGTGCAGACACCCAGATAGTTCTGGAGTTGTCAGGGTCATATTTGGAAGATTTAGCAAGGATAAGTGAGGTTTTTGGGGCCATCAAAATATCGATGGCCAGAAACTTACTTGTTCTAAATGAAGAAACAGAAATTCTGATTTTGGGTACCGATGCGAAGTTGAAAAACCTTGATCCTCAATACAATGCTTTTACTATTGAAGGAAACATGATTCAGGTTTCGTAACATGTGTAAACCTTGGGTTTATTTCGACCTCCGATTAACCTTCAAAAAGTATGTCTCATATTGGAGATCTTCCTGTGCTTATACAACACACTTACTTTGGCAGTTTAGCCCCTACCTGTCAGAAAAGACCATAGCACTAATCACGGCCTCAACGATTAACACAAAGCTAGACTACTGTAATAGTCTTTTGGTTGGAAAATCCCAGGCCAACAGTAAAAAGCTCCAAGTGATTCAGAATGGGGCAGTCCGTGCAGTTTGTGGCATGCACAGGAGGGCACATTTCTGGGGCCTGTCAGAAGCTGCACTGGCTCCCCATTCAACAGAGAATGAACTTCAAAGCCTCTACTGTGGTATACAAATGTCTGGCTGGTAATGGCCCTCCAAATCTTAGTTCACGAATTAAGAGAGCACCAATCAGGCACTTTCTGTGTTCAAATAAGAATGACCTTTTTCAGCCACGCTATTTCTTGAAGAGGTTTGCAGGAATCAGCTTTGATTCCTGGGCTCCAACCATGTGCAACATCTTACCATTGTCACTCAACTAGTTCCCTCAATTGCTCAGTTTAAGAAAGGTTTTAAAACATATCTGTTTGACAAAGAAGAGTGAGAAACTTGGAAAATCAGCTGCTTGTTCCTATTTTATTGTTTTCTGTTGTACGTTTTATGAGCAGGCACGCTGGCACAATTTTTAAAAATCCATAGAACAGAATAACTTCTTGGGGCTCCCAATTTTGGCAGATAAGGCACAATGAGATTAAAATATTTGTCCAGAATATCTTACAAGTACCAGCTGTTTGATCCCCTATCCCTTGTTTCTATGCTTCCTAACCTTATTCTTTCCCCTAAGATTCCCTCTGTTGCTTCCTGGAGCTAGATCCACGCTCAATAGATACCACAATAGTAGTAGTAGTAGTAGTAATAATAATAACGAAGAAGTACAAATATTTAGGTTTTGGCTTCCAAGAAATACAAACTTACGAGTATAGTTCCAAAATACACAAATAGCACAGTTAGGCAACCAGGCAATATGCAAATCCTTATATAGAAACATGCTAATCCAGAAGAGCATCTTTGTAATTTCTACATCCTGAATGGAACGATACAAGTCCCACAATGCTACATTGGGAAAGCTTGAAAAATCTCTCGATGTACACCATCATAATTTATGCATTCAAAAACACAAAATATATTGTGTGACAAGGTCGTATGCCTAAAATGGCGGTTTGCCACAAACTACCAGCGTTATGCATGGTGTTAAGAAAATTTAAATATCTACAATAAAAACAACTCTCTTTTTTTGTGTGCCAATCTTGCTCAGATCGGGGATACAAACGAGCTTCAAAAAGTTATATTTATAATGAAACTCATTTTAATTGACGGCGGAGAAACCACAGATGTTGTAGGCAACTGGAGCCGTGTTAGACGTTTTGTTTAAAATGCCCCATCACCGTTCCACATCAGCTAAACATTCACACAGTAGAAAAGCCAATGCAGGTAATAATTAACTATGGGAGACAAACTGCAAGGCGTGCACGCTCAGTTGCCCATTTGTTATGCATGGTGGGGGGCATGATGAGCACGAGCAGCAGCAAAGAGGAAGTAGCGGCCAAGCTTTCCAGAGCAAAGGCACCGGGTGCTTCGTTATTCACCATATTAAATAGTTTAGGGAAATGAAAAGATGTTCTTCTCGCCAAATAACTTTGTCAATGGTACCCCGAGGGACGACATCGGGGTCTTGCAACATTTTCAGTGGAAATGGTCCGAGCCTCAAAGGGTCCCCAAGCAGCTGCCCTCACATTGGCCGTCCTATGGCTCAGCATCATCTTCTAAAACTCGCACTGCAAATGTGCGGTTGGCAGTGCGCGTTTGGCAGTCTGTCTTTGCGGGTACCCTCTAGCTGTCACCTCGCCCTCGTTGCCTTTTTTACTGGGGTTTCGTCACATTGGCCCTTGCTGACGTAGCAAGTCATGACTTTTCAATTAATATTTACTGTTTCAGCACCCTGGCTGCCTGTCCAGAGAACTATCTCCTCCTATTAACTCCTTGCTGCATTCTATTATAACTTAAGCACCCCACGGGTGGATTAAATTGTTTTTCCCACACGTTGGTGGCTCCCAACCATAATAAAACGGGCCCTCACAGATTTTCTGCCGGTCTGGGTACCCTCCTTCAGCTGGAGAAGCCGAGGTACTCATAACAGCACACGTTAGAAGTGCAGGTACTGAGGACCAGTTAGGACCAGTCACCAGCCCATAAAGCACTTGTGGTGTTCCATTCTTTTAGATAATAGTAGCAAGTGTTCTTTACAGTTCTACGAAAATGCAAACACTGTCGGAGCAATCACTATATGAATCCAATTATTCTTGTTATTAATGTTTGTTAATAGTGTACATATCTGTCCTTGTATTTGTTCTCAGTGTATGTGCTCTGTTGTACTATTTAGTACCTCAAGGAGTGTGCTCGTTCGATCTCTCTCGCACGGTTTATTAACTGTGTCTCTTTTCGTGTACTCATATTCTCTGCACTCAGTTTCTGTGCTATTTCCCGTGGCGTGCGATTTCGTATTCATTCACTACTTTCCTCTTTTCTAGACTAATCTAGCTTGTCCTTCTTCCATGTCTCTGCTCTTTAATAGTCTTTCCAACCTATTCAGCACTGACCAATATCTGCACTTTTTTTTTAGCAACGAGCAGCTGGGTCCAATAGCACCACATGAGCAAAGGTCAGCACAGCAGCATCATACATTGAAGATTGTTGATATTGTATATATTCTTTTAAGACATTTGATTTCTTTCAACCAACTAGACGGTAATGTTGCCTAATTTTAGCAACCCAATGGAAAAATGTATCTTGAAATCACAGTGCCGACCAAATTCATTGGCATGTTAGAAACCGCTACAGGGTTAGGTGTTTGGATTTAGTAAAATAGATAGTAGACCACAAATAACCTTGATTTACTAAACAAAAACTTTAGCTCTCAGCAGAGCTATTAGGTTCAACACAGGAAATGAAATGCCCCTGCCTTTGCATGCAGACGTTTGGTCAAGCTATTCAATTCAGACGCTATAGATATAGATGCAAGAAGGAATTAATCATTTGCGGATTAACACTATTTGATGATATGTCCATGAATGTCATTAGTTCTTTCTGATTGATGTTTTGCACAATACATGTTTTCATGTCTAGCCTTCATGTATATTATGTGTTTTAGGTCTAAAGTAAAGTAATGGAAGAACATTTTTTGGAGTCATACTGACTCAGGAAATGTGTAATCCTTCAATTAACAGAAACGGATTATAAATACTACAAGGTAATGAGAAAACCCTTACTAACTAAACCAGATACGATTTCTGAAGTTTATTTTGAATGGTTTACTTGCCGTCCTGAAGGGATGTAAATTAGGTACACCACACAAGGATGATGAAAGAATAAAAAGAAGAAAATAAATTATCTCACAAATGATCTGTTAGGACGCCACTAGAGGGTACTGTTGCCTAATTTTAGCACTCCAACGGAAAAATCTATCTTGAAATCACAGTGCCGACCAATTTCAGTGGCAGGTTAGAAACCGCTGGTGAGCATATTTCTTGTATGTACTCCACGATGCAGCTGCCGTCTATCCTGGTTCGGTTCCCTTCAGTAGGAGGAAAGTTAGAATAAGTTACTCACCATAGTGACTCGAATAATGTTATAGCCTCTTAGCTCAAGTTTGAGAGATCAGTCCTCCTGGAGGGTGCTAATCGGGCACTGTGCAGCCTTTTAATTGTAAAAACCTGCGAAGCTGTGCGGCTCTTAAACAACTTGTGGCGCAACGACTATTGGGCAGATTGGGCTTTAGACACACCTCCAAACCCCTTGAAATGTTGGGTTATGTTGACTTGACCTGGCTGACCTACAGAGCCTTGACAGGATTGTACTGGACACCGACAAGAAACGGTGCCATGGCTGCACACTTAACAAAGGACCGGCAATTACTAATCAACAGCTCATTCTCACAGCAGTTCTTAGGTGTGTGGTTTCAGACTTAAAGGAGAGCGTTAACTGCTTGTAACATTGAAGCTGCACTAGAATGCGTAAAGAAGTTAGATACACCCCAAAGAAATAAATGTGCCTCCCTCTCACAGTCTCTGAAGTTCGCCCCTCCCTACATTTGAAGGGTTAGCTACCCTGAAATGATTGCCTAGTTGCACATCTGCACACAAGACAACCACGCCAATGTATGCCCATTCCGACTTCACACACCTGTCCTTTTAGTCGTTAAAGTAATTCATTGGATGATGCGAACACTTATAAGGTGGGCAGGTTGAAGCGAGAAAGGGGTACCAAAGACCAAAAAAACAAGTCACTACAGAGAGAAGTTTCTACTAGCTACTACGTTCTGTCGCCCTTTCCTTCAGATCTAGCGTCCTGGGCTTGACGAGGTAGGTGCTCCACTCTGTAGCCCCTGAGCCCCCTCCTCCTTTTTGTGAATCTACCCTCAGTCTTCTCTCTTTCTCTTTCTTTTGACTCTGCATCCTTCTCCCTGTTCCTAGCAGAATCTGCCGCACCTGCGACCTCTCCCCTGCCCTCTCCCTCCACCCTTGATTACTTTCACCCTCCTTCTCTTGGTCACTTTGAATCTTTATTTCTGATTTCTTTATGGCCTCTGCCACACCCGCAACCTCTCCCTCCATCCTTGGTCACTTTTCATCTTTATTTCGCTTTTTTTCGTGGCCTCTGATGTACCTGAAACGTCTCCTCTGTCCTCTCCCGCACCCCACCCGCCTCCTGGGGCCAACGATTGGTTTCACCCACTGGGGAAGGCCAAACTACATCCAGTGGCCTGGACGCTCTCCCCATCTAGCGTCCTGGGCTTGGCGAAGTAGGTGCTCCACTCTGTAGGACATGAGTCCCCTCCTCCAATTTGTGAATCTTCTCTTTCTTTCTTTCTTTCTTTCTTTCTTTCTTTCTTTCTTTCTTTCTTTCTTTCTTTCTTTCTTTCTTTCTTTCTTTCTTTCTTTCTTTCTTTCTTTCTTTCTTTCTTTCTTTCTTTCTTTCTTTCTTTCCCCTCTGCATCTTTGTCTCTGTTCCTTGGAGTGGCGAGAGGCAGCAGGTGTGTATTTTAGGCTTCTCACGTGGTGCGGGCTGTGCGTTTAGGGGTACCATTTCATTTGCGGGCACTGACTGCGCTCGGAGCGCCTTTTCCCTTGTTCAGCGTTCCTTCTTCCGTGTAAACTTAGATCCCGCCTACATAACCCTCCCTCCAACTCTGATTCGTCATCTGGCCTGTTTTCTGTGACTGGCGTAATCCCACCCACTTGCTTCGATTGGCCCACAGGCCCTATGACACTGATTGCGTCAGGGCAGCCTCCTGTCTGTTGCAGCCCCTACGGTGAAAGGCAACTCCTTCAGGAACAGCTCCACGTGTTGGCCCGCGTTAGCCTTTGAAGACTACAGCAGTCAACATCTAAACTGGCCAACCCATCTAATTACCCTACCAACTACAGAGTCTACAACCCCTTCTTAAATCTAGGAATTCTACTGTCTGAAAATGTAGGTTTTGTTGCATTTACTATTGTGCCCCCATTTTAAGTGTCTCAAATCTAGGTTTTGATGCTGCAATTCTCCCCCACACGTCCACAAATGACAATTCCAGCCTGACAAAAATGGAACTAGAACCAAGACCTCCTCTCCACCCACTCATCTCTGACCCAGCAACAACTCAGTCACTGTCACTAAGAACAGTAATCCCACACACAGCTCTTCCACTCACACTTGCCAATAAGCAAACAAAAGAAACACACTGGCAATCAAATAAGCACCACGCCCGACCCACCACCGCCAATCTAGCACCTTCATTCTCCAACTCCAACCACACAACACCACTCTTCTCTATGCCCTTCCACAGAAACATCCTACACTGATTCCCTACATCCTTCACACCCATCTGTCGCTCAGACCAGAGATGCCATCTGGCCCACCACATACCATCCCCGCCCTATTGAGCGCCTGCATATTTCTGCTCATGCTGAACCCTCGCACAACGCCTCACCTGGTCACACACCAAGCAGGAACATCACCTCCACTCCTCCACGCATGGTGCTACCTCCATCTCCAAAGCCAAAGGAGCACTCTGGCGTTCCAAATACAACCTCCAGACCACCACAACATTATCTGCACCACGCCCATAAACTCCACACCCAACTCCTCAGCCCTCCCAGATCCACTGCCTTGATCCCTACCAGAACCCCACACTGCGCTACATCCAACTCCCAAGCCAGAAAAGCACGCTGGCGATCCATACACAGCCCCCTTGTCACAACCTTTGCATCTGCTCCTCCCCGCAGAATTTCACCCACAGATCATCTCCATCGCCCACATCCCTCCACGCCCTGACCAGATCCCTGCAGCCCCCCCTCAAACCTCACCACTCACTCAAGGAAAAGTCCATGTCCCTCCACTATCCCCACAACCCAGCCGAAAATCGCACCGAAAAACGCACCCTCCCAACCAAACCTGCCTCACCACTTGCCCACTTCCCACCAATACCCAGCTTCCCCAAGGCAGGCCCAGGCCACTCACTTTGCCTCCCCCTGAATCTCCCCTCAGTCAAGCCCCCTTTTCTCTCCACTGGATATACCCATTTCCCCCACCCCCCCCACACACACACAAACACACAGCATCCACTCACCCCATCACAAGACCTCCCCCTTCCGCATTACAGCATGGCACAACTTGCGCTCTCCAGAACTATCGCTTCATTCCCTATCCCCTTCGACCTCCCTACCTTTTCTCACACACCTCTTGTGCCAAAACACACTAAACTCATGAAAAATTACCGGGCCCCTCCCTCGACTCTTTATGCTTCACCTCGCCTGCATCAGTCCTCCGTCCCAACCACCCACAGCCCAGCTCCCAGGAACTCCCCGATAGCCACTCCCCGATTGTCCCTCATTGCACACTACCTCTCGCCTACCAACTCTACACCTCCACTCCCCCCCAGACTTGCAGCCCATCCACCAGACGATACCCACACACCACTCCGGCACCACTCACCACCCATACCCCCCCCTCCCTCCATCTACCTCCATCGCATGCAAAGCGGCCACTGCACGCTCTCTCTTCCCGCTCCCACCAGACAACCACCCCCCCTCTAACATTATCCAGGACTATTCCAACTGCTAGGACCTTTCAGCCTCCCGCTGCCACCAACCCCTCGCCACCAGCCACCCAGACCCGATATGTTCATCTGACCACTAGCACCAGTGCAACCTCCAAGTCACCTGCCTTTTATTCAATGCCCGCTCCTTTAGAAACAAGCACAGCATCTTTGATCTACTATCCTCCAACAACCCCGATCGCATCTTCATCACAGAAACATGGTTCAGTGGCTATTTTAAACCAGTCGCACACAAGGCTTTCCCTTCATACTATGCACTCATCCCCCACAACAGAGCCACCAGAGGTGGCAGAGTAGTCATCCGCCACAAACTCCACATATCCATCTCACTCTCCGAAACCCAGTTATGCACAGCAAACTGCAAATGCCTGCTGGTCAGACTCTCCCTGTTGCTCACACAGTTTCATGCTCATCTACAGGCCACCGGGATACAACAGATATTTTGCCAAAAATCTTTGTGACTCACTAGCTACCTTTCTGGTCAACCATCCTTCACTTACTCTACCGGGAGATTTCAATATCTGGTTTGATGTACCCAACAACTCCCATGACCCAAGCCCTGGTCGACAGCCTATGGGCACTCAACCTCCCTGGGGACACCACAGGCCCCACCCACACAGGCGTGCACACCCTTGATGCAATCTTCAGCTCCTATGACCTTGTCTCAGTGTCCAGCCCCAAAACCCTCATCTGGACAGATCTCTCAGCTCTACCTGTCTGTATCCACACACCCACCCCACCTCCCAAGGTCTGTCCGGTCTCAACACACAACCACAAACACTGGAACATTGTCAAGGTACTGCCTGACCTGGCTGAAGCCTTGCTACGCTCACTACTCTCCCTCACCACCTCCCGCCCCTACCCACAAAGCACCTATGCCCAAATTGTTCACACCCCACCTGAAGACTGTCAAAACATATAACTGCTCCCTCGAGCGCAAATGGCGAGCATAAAAAAAAACTTTAGCAAATCCCTGTTTGCCCACTATCATCGTAACTACAAATCCGAGATCCAAAGGCCAAAAAAACCTACTATACCAAAAGAATCCTGGCCTGCCGCAACAGTAGTCAAGAGCTCCACAGGATCATCTCGGAATTTTTGAAGCCCACTTGCACCACTCCCCCGACGAAGCCCACCCAAGTGCTTAGCAATTCCCTCTCCCATCACTTCCACAGTACAGCACTAGACAGGACGGCCACCCTTAATGCCAAACTCTCCAACCTCACCCCACGGCCAAAACTCGCCCTTCAAAATCCCACCCGTCCCGTAGCGGCGACCTTCAACTCCTTCAAGCTGCTTTTGAGTGAGGAATTCCGCAAACTGCTGTCCAGCAGCAAACCCAATATGTCACGCCTTGACCGTTGCCCTGCCTCTCTCCTCAAAGACATTGTCTACACCTGTGCAGGAGAACAGGCTAGATCCATACTCAATGACTCCTTCACCTTGGGCTCATTTCCAGACCACTTCAAAGTAGGGCATATCAAGCCCCTTCTGAAAAAAGCAGATCTCGTCCCCCTCCAGCCATCTAATTACAGGCCCATCTCCAACACCAGATTCCTGGTGAAACTCATTGACCACTCTGCCTACTCTTAACTACACCATATCGCCAAATCCAACAACCTTCTAGACCCCGCTCAGTTTGGCTTCTGGCCTCCCATGGAACTGAAACCACACTGATCTCCATCTGGGATGACCTCAAAGTCATGGCAGACTCTGAAGGATGCACTGCTTTGGTTCTCCTTGATCTCTCAGCTGCATTTGACACCATTCACCACTCAATCCTCCTCGACCAGCTCCACTCCCTTGGAATCTGGGACTCTGCACTCAACTGGATTGCCTCGTTCCTTAACAGGAAACAAATCACTATCCCTCCCCCTTTTACCTCTGCTCGCCCGGTGAACACCAGAGTACCCCATGGCGCTTGCCTCTCTTCGCTCCTTTTCAACCTCTAAATTACCATGTGTTAGGGAGAATTCTCAGAAATTTGCTCATTACCGTCTACCTTAGAGACCTCCAGCTCTTTTGCTGGCCTTTAGGACACTTTAAATTTCTAACCTGGAGAGAGTGAGACCTTTTTTCCACTCTCATGCATTTTTCTGCGATTTGGACTGCGTGTTTCTTTTGACTTTGGAGTCTGACAAACTCCATAGCATCATCTTTGCATTGTGACACACAGCAATTTCAGTGCAGTGGCACGGGAAGTCTCTCAGATTTCCCAAAGGTTTAAATACCTAATGTTAGTGAAACTAATGTTTCCATGAGCAGTGAAATGAAATTGACTTTACTTACGTTTTGTAACTTTCTAGACCGAGCACACACTATCTCACCATAAGGTGCTGGAGGGGTTACTTAGTATCCCCTCGGTCTAGTTTCTCAACATTTTTATGTTACCCTTTCTACAATTAATGGCTGGTGGCAGTGGTTTACGTTTTACTAGCATTGTGTGTTTTTACTGCGAACTGCGTTCACAGCTGCAGTAAGGCACCCATGGGTGCCCATTTTTGTCAAAATAGCCTGGTCTTTTTTCGCCATTTCCTGTTGGAAAGGTCCTTCTTGAGATTTACTCTGTGTGCCAACCCAGGTTTCGTCCCTTTGTTAGTTTTGTCTTTGGCAGGATTCACGAGTGAAGCCCGCCTCTGGCTCCAGTATGTCTGGCAGGGGCAGGAAGTGAGGGAGGTGCCCGAAACACCCTCTGCTTAATCCCCTTGGTTACAGGAATGCACCCAAAGGTGATTGGCTGCTGGAATGAATGGGAGAAACCTGCATAAAAGGCGAGGCTTTTTGGCTTGGAAGGCAGAGTCGACTACTGGACGAAGGAATCCGAAGAAAAGCTTGGAAGACACACCTGCTGCAACTCCTGGACCGTTGGTTTGCCCGGTGAAGCCCTGCTGCTGTGCTGAAGGTCCCAATTCGTTTTGAGTAGAGAAGCCCTGCAATGACTTCTCCCCTTGGGTTGGTGGGACCAATGAAACCCAAAGTCAACTCGTCTGGACATCCTCTTGAAGCTGGCTGTACTTCCACTGCTGCTGCTGCTGGAACCGAAGTGCAAGGGAGAGGAACACCAGATTGAGTGCATCGCTTTAAGTCTGACCTGAGCACCAGGAAGATCCTCCGGACTTCCCTGAAGCAGGACTGACCAAGCCTGAGCCACCTACAAAAGAGTGTTGGACCCCAGATCCGAGGAAAGTCTAAAGTGGTATCCGAGAACTGCAGTGTTGCCATTTGCTGCAGCCGCGAGGAGCTGAAACCGTGAAGTGACGCTGAATTGAAGTTTGTCCTTTCCTGACACCAACTTTCCCACTGTGTTGCAGGAGTCCCCAGACGTCCTTCCTCTTGTCCCCATGACTGAGGCCCAGAAGCAACAGGCTCTGCAAAGCCACACAGGAACAAAAGCCAGCTGGAACCATTTCTTCCAACCAAAGGTACTGTAAACCTAAGAGGACTTGCCTCTTGTTGTGTAGCCTTATTTGCTCTCGGTTGAGACTCATCTTGGTTGCCATTGCAGAGTTGCTTGCAGCTTTGCCCCCTCACAAGCCTCCCAGCGTGTGGCCCTTCAAGTGAATCTTATTTCTACAGTCTTTTCTAAAAACATTGTGCAAGACTTTTACTGACCTGCAAAAGAAGATCTTCATCTCCCCAAGACTATGTTCAATTAACATTGACTGAGACTCTTCTACCTCTGACTTTGTGCGTTTGTCTTTCCCCCAGGAAAGGGTTAATTTACTTTGCTTTGGAGGGCTTTAAAAGTACTTACCGTTTATGAATTATTTGTTAACCTTTGTTTTATTCCCATCTCTAATCCTTTACACTTAACTCAGTATTGTGTACTGGTGATAAATCAATGCCCACAGTGTCCTAGCTATTTAAGTCACCTGAGGGTGTAGGAAGTGTCTGTGTGCCAAGCCCAATGGGTATCACCTGATTTAGAGAAACAGAGTGCGTTTTGAAGTATATTATCATTGTTACATGTTTTGCTCCCTTCTGAAGAAGGCTTACATATCTGATTGTTAAATAAATTAATAATTGTTTAATCAAGAAACCTTGAGTGTAAGTGTTTATTTGAATAACTGTCACTGTGAAACTGTGTTACAACTACAATGGCCTGCTACCATTTATGAACATTTTTTGCAAGGAACTTGGGGAACTTGGGGTTGATCACCCTGAGTTACCTGGGGGAAACCCAGACGTGGACTTCCTGCTCACTGTGCTCAGAGAGGCACAGCTCCACCTCACTGATGAGACCCAACAAGGCCGAAACACGTGTATAGGGTTGCTGTTGGTACTCTTGTTCAGAAGGGAATTGCCATAGCATTTTGGTGCTGGACTGCCCATGCGGGCGGGACAAAGACTGATATGCAAATGGATATTTCCCATCTGTGAAAGGTACAGTGAGCAAAAAGCAAATGGATGCAAACTCTCACAGTGGGGAAAAAACACTGAACAGGTTAACATGCTCTGTTCTTTCTAGGGAGGGGCACCTGCTACCATTTTTGAAAAATAACTTCAAACAGGAAGCCCTGATCATTTTAACAGTAGGACTGAAGGAAATGTGTAAGACCAGGAATCTCTCTGTTAAAGTAAAGAAAAATGAATTACAAGGTTGTTAGATCACCAAAGGTTGTATAGTAGGCCTGTACCTCCTACTAATCCAGAAAATGTGGAACGTGATAACGAGGATGATAATTCAGAGTCTCACTCTATTGTTTTAGAAGAGTTAGAGGAGAGAAAGTAGTCCCAGGAAGGGAGCCCCTCTTTGCCTCGGCAGGCCCTTTTGCCTCAACCTATATCCACTGGGACCCCACAAGGTCCATCATGGAGTCCAGAATAAGTGTCTCTTGAGAACATGAGACTAGAATTGGAAAGTTAGCAAGCTCAAGCTGAAGCCAAACATCAGGACATCAAACTGAGGGAATTGGAAATGCAACATGCTCTTGAAATGAAAAGATTGTCTCTTGAAAATGTTTCCCTCCTAGAGTCCTCTATGTCTTCCAGTACCAAGAGGCCTCACCTGCCCAAAGAAGCAGTGAGTATGTATGATGTGAAACTTGATATTTTGGATTGGTTAGGTGCTTTTCAATACAATCATGGGATTCGGGGTCTCGCAGGAAATCAGTTGATTCCTTGGCTTTTGTTTAGGCTCTAACAGGTTGCAACTGATGCTGTAATGGAGAGTTGGGGGAACTTGAAAGATTGGAGTATGAGAATGTGGAACTGGCTTTGATAGCTCCTTCCCAATACCTTAAGAGTTTTAGGACCCTCAAAAAGACTGATGGTACCCCTTGGTAATCTGGGTGTTTGAAAAACTTAGATGGATGGGTTAAGGGTTACAGAGTGAACACATTTGAAGGAATTAGAAATCTGTTTTTGTTGGAGTTGATTTTTGATGCCTGCGCTCCTGAGCAGAGACAGCACTTGGCTGACTCCAAAGAGATTGATCCCAAGGAGCTAGCTAAGGCTGCTTACTTGTGAGTTGCCAACAGGGCCACTCACAATGATTCTGGGGCCACTCACAAAAAGGAGGGGAAGCAGCACAAGAAAGATGACAAATATCATTCTAAATCCAACCACCCAAAAGAGGGCCACACACATAAGGGTAAGCCATTTGGTAAACCAGGTCAGTCTAGTGAAACCTCTGGTGCTAAACTAGAGGGATGTCAGCAGAAAACCCCCATTCCAGAAAACATTTGGTAAATGTTATGATTGTGGGTCAACTGACCATGTGAACGGGGATCCCAGATTGAAGGGTAAACCTTGAGGGGTCCAGACTGCCTCCTTAGCCTTCATCCCGGAGGGAGAAGTTCACATGGCAAGTGGAAACTTTCATCTATTGGCTGAAGACCACATTGGAGTCTCAGCCAGTGTTTCTTTAGTGTCCTTCGGTCTGTGGAAACAGCAGAATGTAGATTTATATAACTCTATTCCAGATAACACAAAGGAATACAAGACAGTGTACTTGTGAATGGTCAGGAGACCCCTGCCATTAGAGACAGTGGGGCCAGCATTATAATGGTGGATGAAACCTTTTTCAAACCTGAGGATGTTGCTAAGTCACCCAAAGGCCCCACTATCCTTGCTAGATGCCCTTTCCAGATGCTTCCAATACTACCAGCTCTCGTCCAGTGCAACAATATGACTGTAAGAATACCGGTCAATGTACAGAATGAGGAGCCTGGGAGAGTCCTGTCGGGGAAGGACTTCAAAGCTCTTGGAGTTGTATCAAGCACCACCAGGCCTCCCAGCAAAAGGAAGCAGGAGCAGACTAGGCTGGCCAGAGAGGCAACTTTGGATGCCTCTCAGTGGGTAGTTACAGAAGTACCTATAACTCCCAGTCCACTGGAAGGATACCCTTCTAATTCCAGGACAAGAAAAGTGACAAAGGGGAAACCCCAGGTCTCAGGAAGAAAGGTAGGTATCACCCCTGTGCACAAAAAGTGGACATCCAGAGAGGGCAGTCCAAGGTCACACCTGTGACCCCTCCACCAGCTGAGGCTGAGTAGGAGGACCAACCAGAGGATGGTGTACCAGATACTTGTAAAACAGAGCTGGAAGAAGCCCTTCTCCCTGTTGGAGATCTGGATCCTAAAGACCATCCTGTGCTGCAGGATTTGCTTGCAGAAGGTGGCCCCTTTAGGGCAGACTTCAGCAGAGGTCAAAGAGAGTGTCCTACTCTTGAAGGACTTCACCAACAGGCAGCTTCCCAGCTGGAAGGACAAGAGCCAGGGAAGCACAGGCTATACTGGGAGGATTGCCTCCTTCGCCGTGAGCCTATAGAGTCTACCCCAGGGGACGAAAGAAGACTTGTAGTGCCCCAGGAGGTGAGAACCCAATTTCTACAGGTTATCCATGAGATTCCTTTACCTGGCCACTTAAGCTTTAAGAAGAACAAGGAAAGGATTTCTCTTTATTTCTACTGGCCTAAAATGGGGTCTGATGTAGATCAAATCTGTAGAAGCTGTCACACTTGTCAGACATCAGGCAAGAGTGAAGCCAAGAATATGGCACCCTTGGTGCCCCTCCCAGTGGTGGGAGTTCCTTTTGAGAGGGTAGGGATCGACATTGTTGGTCCCCTAGACACTCCCACATCTTCAGGCAACCAATTTATATTGGCTGTGGTAGGCCATTCTACCAGGTATCCTGAAGCTATACCTACGAGAACTGTTACTGCTCATGCAGTGGCGAAGGCCCTCCTTGGTATTTTTACCAGGGTATGGTTTCCTAAGGAGGTTATCTCAGACAGGGGATCCAACTTTATGTCCCACTACATGCAAGCCATGTGGAAAAACTGTGGAGTGACCTACAAGTTCTCAACAGCCTACCATCCCCAAACCAATGGGTTGTTGGAGAGGTTTAATAGAACTATGAAGAGCATGATAGGCGCTTTAGAAGAACCCCAGAAGAAAGTGGGACCTTCTACTGCCATTCCTTCTCTTTGCTTAAAGAGAAGTCCCTAAGGAAGGGGTTGGCTTCAGCCCCTTTGAGCTCCTCTATGGTGATCCGGTTAGAGGTCCATTGGACATAACCAAGGAAGGGTTGGAGAGTGCTCCTTCCCACAAGCCAGTGAGAGTCACTGACTATGTGTTAGGTCCCCGAAGGAAAATGACACACACAATGACAGAAGCTTCTGATAACTTGAAAGCAGGTCAGGCTCTGGTTAAACATTAGCATGACCAGAAGGCCAACATGGTTGAGTTTACTCAAGACCAGCTACTTCTAATTATGGTACCTACAAGGCAGAGGGCCTTACAGGACAAATGGATTGGACCCTTCAAGGTTGTGAGCACACTTGGAGCTCAATTATTTGGTGGACTTGGGCAATACCAAGGAGGCCCCCAGGGTCTTTCACACCAACTGCCTAAAGGCATATGTATCCAGACCATCTGATCAAGAGCAGGAGGAGGAGGGTGAACCTCTACCTGATCTTAGGGGGACAGCCTTTAGATTGAAAAAATAGGAGTTAATCCCTCTTCTGATCTGACTCTGAACCAACAGGAGGAGTGCAAAATTCTGTAAAATCAGTTTGCTTCTCTGTTTTCACTGACAACAGGCTTTACACCTCGGGGCCAGCATGTCCTCACTGGTGACTGTCTACCTGACAGAGGCAGGGGTTACAAAATGTCAGACCACGTAAGAACCCACATAAAGGAAGAGGTCAAGAAGATGCTTGATCTCGGGGTAATAGAGCCATCTACAAGTCCACGGGCTAGTCCTGTTGTACTAGTGCCAAAGGCAGGATCCAAGGAGTTGAGATTCGGTGTGGACTACAGAACTTTCAATGCAGTAACCACGACTGATGCCCATCCTTCACCTAGGACAGAAGAACGGGTGGATAAACTTGTTTCGGCCAAGTACCTCAGTATATTTGAACCAACCTCAGGCTAATGGCAAATAGTTCTGACCGCCCATGCCAAGGAGAAAACTGCATTTTCCACCACAGGAGGCCTCTAGTCGTTTAAGGTAATGCCTTTTGGAATAAAGAATGCACCTGCTACATTCCAAAGGATGGTAAATCATGTTCTGAATTGATGGAAGACCTCTGCATGGGATACTTGGTTGACATTACAGTGATCAGCCCCACTTGGGAAGAACAGATTGATCACATAGGATATGTATTGAAGGCTCTTGAGCAGGCCCATCTGACCATAACGGCAAGCAAATGCCAAACTGGTCAGAGTAAAGTGTTCTACCTTGGAAATGAGGTAGGAGGAGGTGAAATCATGCCATTGCCTAGCATAGTACAAGCTGTACAAGACTGGGCCACCCCTACTACTCAAATCCAGGTCAGAGCCTTTTTATGTCTCATTGGTTACTATAGGAACTTCATAGACAACCATGGGACCATAGCTTCTCCCTTAAATATGATCTTGTCACCCAAATTCCCCAAGAAGGGCAGGTGGAATGAGGAGTGCACTAAGGCATTTGAAGAACTTAAAGTCCTTTGACAAGCTCCAGTCTTGAGAGCTCCTGACTGAAACCAATACTTAAATTGTACAAACGGATACTTCAAAAACAGGAAAAGGTGCAGGTCCGAGTCAGCTGGACAAGAAAGGCAGGGAACACCCCATCTGCTTCATCAGTAGGAAACTGAAGAACTGTCAAACAAGGTAGGCAAAAATTGGAAGAGAATGTTTTGCAATTGTGTGGTCTTTGAAGAAGTTTAGACCATACTTGTATGGATATACTTTTGTGATTCAAACAGACCACCAACCCTTGAGATGGTTAATGTAGATGAAAGGGAGAATCCTACATTGTTAAGATGGTCAATCAGCCTTCAGGGGTTTGATTTCACCATAGAACACAGGTCAGGGTGTAATCACCAAAATGCTGATGGACTCTCCAGAAAGTATGACCGACTGGAGTATGGAGCTTCATCCAGGAGTGGATTAAATCCTCCTGTCCCTTAGTCTGGGGTGGGACAAGTGTTGGGGAGAATTCTCAGACATGTGCTAATTCCTTTCTACCTTAGAGACCCCTAGCTCTTTTGCTGGACTTTAGGACTTCTAATCTGGAGAGAGAGACCTTTTACTCACTCATGTATTTTTCTGTGATTTGGACTCTGTTTCTTTTGACTTTGGAGTCTGACAAACTCCATAGGCATTGTTTGCATTGTAACACACAGCACCTTCAGTGCAGTGGCACATGGAAGTCTCTTAGATTTCCCAAACGTTTAAATACCTTCTCTTGGTGAAACTACTGTTTCCAAGAGCAGTGAAGTGACATTGACTACTTGCATTTTGTAACTACATTATCTTACCATAGGGTGCTGGAGGGGCTACTTAGTATCCCCTTTGTCTAGTTTGTCATGTAACAATTTTATGTTACCCTTTCTACAATTAATGGCTGGTGGCAGTGATTTACTTTTGACTACGATTGTGTGTTTTTACCGTGGGCTGCGTTTGCAGCTGCAGTAAGGCACCCATGGGTGCCCATTTTGTCAAAATGTCCCCGGTATTTTTTCGCCATTTCTTTTTGGAAAGGTCCTTCTTGAGATTTACACTGCACGTCAAACCAGGTTTGGTGACTTTGTTCATTTTGTCTTTGGGGGGATTCACAAGTGAAGCCTGCCTCTGGCTCCAGTATGTTTTGCACGGTCAGGAAGTGAGGGGGGTGCCCGAAACTCCCTCTGCTTAATCCCCTTCATTATAGGAATGCACCCAAAGGTGATTGGCCGGCTGGCTGTCCTTGGAGGACAGCCTCCCTGCTGTGTGATTGACAGCTAGGCTACAATGAATTGGAGAAACCTGCATAAAAGGCAAGGCTTGTTGGCTTGGAAGGCAGAGTTGATCACTCAACGAAGGAATCCGAAGAAGAACTTGGAAGAGATGCCTGCTGCAACTCCTGGACCATTGGTTTGCCCAGTGAAGCCCTGCTGCTGTGCTGAAGCTCTGAATTCATTTCGAGTCGAGAAGCCCTGCAAGGACGACTTCTCCCCTTGGGTTGGGTTGGTGGGACCCATCAACCCCAAAGTGAACTTATGTGGATATCCTCTCGAAGTTGGCTATACTTCCACTGCTGCTGCTGGAACAGAAGTGCCACGGAGAGGAAAACCAGATCAAGTGCATCACTTTTAAGTCAGACTCTAGCACCAGGAAGCACCTCCGGATTTCCCTGAAGCAGGAATGACCAAGCCTCAGCCACCCCAACATGCAGGATCCCAGATCCGAGGAAACTCTGAAGTGGTATCCGAGAACCACAATGTTGCTATTTGCTCTAGACGCAAAGAGCTGAAACCCCAAAGTGCTGCTGAATTGAAGTTTGCCCTTTGCTGCCGCCAAGCTTCCCATTGTGTTGCAGGAGTCCCCAGACATCCTCCCTCTTGTCCCCACGGCTGAGGCCCAGGACAACAGGATCTGCAGAGCCACACAGGAACAGAAGTCAGCTGGAACCATTTCTTCTAAACAAGCATACTGTAACCTAAGAGGACTTACCTCTTGTTGTGTTGCCTTACTTGCTCTCAGTTGAGACTTGTTTTGGTTGTCACTGCAGAGATGCTTGCAGCTTTGCCCCTCACAAGCCTCCCAGCTTGCGGCCCTTAAAGTGAATCTTTTCTACAAACTCCTAAAACATTGTGCAAGACTTTTACTGACCTGCAAAGAAGATCTTCAGCTCCCCTAGACTTTGTTCAATTAACATTGACTGTCCTGGCCCCCTTAGAGACTCTTCTACCTCTGACTTTGCGCTTTTGTCTTTCCCCCAGGAAAGGGTTAATTTACTTTGCACAGTGTCCTAGCTATTTAAAATCACCCGAGGGTGTAGGGAGTGCCTGAATGCCATCCCCAATGGGTATCATTTGATTTAGAGAAACAGAGTGTGTTTTAATGTATATTTGTTACATGTTTTGCTCCCTTCTGAAGAAGGCTTATATAACCGACAAATGAATTATTGTAAACCTTGAGTGCAAGTGTTTATTTGAATAACCTTCACTGTGAAATTCTGTGTTACAACCCTACTGCTCACATTGACCCCTCTTGAGGCCTGGATGCTCAGCCACACTACGAACCTGTGTAGTACAGACTTATACCAAAGGTTGGGTTCCTATTGCCAGGAGGTCAAGGTTGCTGTAGTCTTTCAAAGGATACTGCACACAATCTTGCCTAACACCCCGCTGTCAGGGATCATGCGCTCGCACAACCTCACCTGCTACAATTGTGCTGACGACACCCAAAATATCCTGAGAACCCCCAGAACAAGCTCAGATCAATGCCATGACCTAGCAGCCTGCCTTAGTGATTATAGACCAATGAATGACTAGAAACAACCAGCTTCTGAACCCATGGAAAACAGATCATGGTGTGTGGCTACACAGCTCTACTCTGCAACCACTCCCATGGCCTCGGCATTCCCCCCAACCCTACCTCCAACACAGTCAGAAACCTTGGCTGCACATTGGACTCGGGCCGAACCCTGTCCCACCTGATCAATAATGTATCCAAATCCTGTTACTACCACCGCAGGCTCACCTTCCCCAACAGATTGGCTTCTATTATGACCATTGTCATGTCCAGACTGGACTATCTATTATTGATATTTTATTTATATCGCGCTTGTACACAAGTGTTTCAGAGGGTGACGAGGCAAGGGAGGGGAGGGAACATGGGAGAACAAAACAACTATCTTACTAGGCCCAGTGACATTGAGAATGCGCAAGTGCATGGGAGAGGGGAAAAGTGCATGCAAGGTGGATGGGGGAGTGGAAAGTGCAGAGCAAATGAGAAAACAGATAAATAATAATAAATAAATAATACAGGCAGTGAACAGTGGAAGTGCAGAAGCACGTGGCAAGTGCTGGGTTTAAGGCAGCAGACAGGGGATGTCTGATAAGTGCAGGAAGAAAAGGGGCGTGGCAATGTATGGATACAGATACAGACCCCAGTGCAAGTGGTGGCTAGGGCGCCAGTGTGGGAGGGTGGCAGTGTGAGCAGGTACCTGGGCGCCGGAAGACAGAGGGTAGGCCGGGTGTACGGTGCCGAGAGAGAGCAGATCATCAGGGGAGAGGGAGGGTGAAGGCAGAAGCAAAGATGAAGGTCTTGGAGGTGCTCCCGGAACCAGAGATGGTTCTCCTCAAGTTTCAGAGAGGCAGTGTTCCAGAGGGGGGGCCCCAGCCAAAGACAGAGATCGACCCCCAGCTTGTTTCTTTGAAAAACAGCTGACGCTAAGGGAGTTAGAGGTAGGGGAGCGAAGAGCTCGAGAAGGGAGGTATTTGCGAAGGGATAGCTGAAGGAATTTTGGACCTAGGCCCCAGTGTCAGGAAACCAGCTCCCCGTACCGCCAAAGATTATTCTAAACATGCAAGTTCCGAATCCCCGAGATCTTTGAAGCCGAAGCGTTTCTCCTTACGTTTCCAAACCCTTCGACAACGCTGGGGGTTGCCTTGGAAAGGCTGGTTGCCTGAGCACGTACGTGCACGTCTACGGCGTGTGCAATGTTCTCCTCACGGTCACGTGACTCTATAAAGCTCCGCCCTGACCATAGAACGCTGCTTCTGAATTTTGACTTTTGGAGCTCATCTTGTTGTTACCTCTTGCCTTGAACTACGACCTTGTTTTGTTTTACGGATTGATTTTGGACACCCTTGGCCTTGTCCTTTGATGCCTGGTTATCCTTGACCTCGGAACGAACGACCATCTCCTCTCGTCTTACGCTAGTTTGCCTTGTCGCCTCGGAACTCCCTTTTGCACGTCCTGATACACTCGACCATTCCTCTGTTTTGTTCACGGTTCTTTTGCAAGCACAAACTCTCTTCTTCATCTACAAAGGAACTCTTCCACTTTCGGGAACTCGTCTCACGGAACTTGTTACACGGAACACTCACTTTGGGAACTTGTCACAAGGAACACATTTACTTTGGAACCTTATCACAGACTTCCATTTCTCTACAGGCATCCGCGTGCCGGCGGGTACATGTGTAGGTTGGATTGTTCTTATTTTTGGAACCACGCTCCTCGGATGGACTTCCCATCTCTTCTGGTTTTCCCCACTTCCACTGCTGGAACACTTCACGGACAAGCACCAAGACTGGTTTCCTGGATATCTCTGGCCTCAGTTTGACTTGCTATCATTTCCCAGAAGTATCCCTTTACATGAGTACTTTGGTTTGCTCAATTATTGTTTTTCTCTTGTTTGTGTCGTGAACAAGACTCCTGACACTGTGTTCTCTGTCTAGGCAGCTGTGTTACGACTCACCATAATCTTCCGGGCAATTCCCCTTCCAAAACAGTTCTTTGGTACTATTGGGAGTTGCATGGTCAGGAAGATTTCTACGGCTACACTACGCGCTCAACTGAATCCCGGTCTCACCACCAGGAACACGTGGGTGATTCCTCACATATTCAGAAGCCGTATAACTATCCATGATGGAAGCTGCCGACGATCCGTTGGCAGCTTTGGTTCAGTTGGTCGCCGGTTTACGCGCAGATATGACTGCGGCTCATGATGCCACCCAGCGTTGGATCGACGCCCTGCAAGTTAATTTACAGGCAGGTGGTGGTGCAAGTGCCTCTTCTTCTGGTTCTGCCCTTGGGGCAAGCGCTCCTCAACAAGGGAACACGCCCGTTTACATGACGGCACAGTTTCCTTTGGCCCCTCTGGAACGGTTCATGGGGGATCCTAAGACATTCCGTACTTTCATTAACCAATGTAGACTACATTTCTTATGTCGTCCTACGTCTTTCCCTGATGCCACTACCAAGGCGCCTTTTGTGTTATCTTACCTTGGGGGAACAGCAGCGGTCTGGGCTAATCCTTTATTGGAACAGGGTAGCCATCTTTTGTACGATTGCGATGCCCTCATCTCTGCTATGTCTCGTGTTTTTGATACTCGGTACAAGTCCCAAGCCTCCGATCTGGAGCTACTTTCCTTACAACAGAAGGATATGCCATTATTGTCCTACTTGGCGAAGTTCAACCAACTGGTAGCAGAGACGGATTGGCCTGAGGCGAAGAAAGGGGCTCTGTTTTATAAGGGTCTTTCAGACTCACTCAAGGATGTTCTGTCCACTGTCCCCGTGGTTCCTGCCGCTTTTTCTGAGTTGGTGGACCTGGTTCTACAAGTCGATGCACGAAGGGCAGAACGTAAAGGGGAAGAGAGTCTGGTTCCCTATCCAACACCAGTATCTAGTGATCAAAGCCATGGTACACCTGAGCCTATGGAGATAGGCACCCTCAGGGCTCCTCTGTCATCTGAGGAAAGAGAAACCCGCAGGAAGAATAATTTATGTTATCACTGTGGTTCCTCGGAACATTTCTTGAGACAATGCCCCAAGAAACCACGTAAACAGGGAAACTCCAAAGCTCGGCAATAGAGAGAGCCCCTTTGTCGAGTCCCACCACTGCGGGCTCTCATACCATGGTTTTGTTTCCCCTTACTGTTGACATTTTCGCTCCTTCAATGGTTTCTTGTTCTGTTGCTGCAGTATTGGATTCAGGGGCTACTGGGAATTATGTTGATAGTCAGTTTGTTCAGGACTATGGTATTCCTCTGATTCCCAAGCCTTCCCCCGAGCTGGTCAACGCCGTTGAGGGCACGACTCTGTTATCAGGGTTGGTTACCGAACAAACAGTAGATCTCCTTATGACTACGTCCTCTGGTCATACCGAAACCATAGCCTTTGATGTCATTACAGCACCTCAATTCAAACTTATCCTTGGGTTGCCTTGGTTAAAGAAACATAATCCATTAGTGGATTGGGTTAAAGGCTTTTCCATGAGTTTGCCCAGAAAAGGAGTAATGGAAATTGGGAGATAGTTAGACAGGCAAGAAGGATCAGCTGTGGGTTTCTTGAGAAGAGGGTGTACATGGGAGTGATTCAGAGAGGAGGGGGAAGGATCCCGAGGCAAAGGAGTGGTTGCAGAAATCGGCAAGGGTAGAGAAAGGGTATCGTTGTGGTCCTTGATGGGTTTAGAGGAACAGGGATGAACCTGTTTTGTCTAGGCCTTCATAAATCAGACTTGTCTAGTGACCTCATCAGGGGAGAAAAGAGGAAAGGATGAGAAAGAGGGTGGAGGTGGCTGAAGGAGGATCAGCCTGCACAGACAGAGAGCGGGGAGGAGAGGGTGGACAGGATGTTGAGATAAAGTGAGAGGCAGGGGCGTTGCAAAGAGCCCAGGAGGCAACAGGAGGGGTAGAGACTGCAGCAGGGTTGACCAGCTCCTTGCAGATTTTAAAGAGTTCGACCGAGTTGTTAGATGCAGCAGAGACACAGGCTTGAATGTTGACTCTCTTCTTGGTCAGGACAGAGAGTCTGTATTGCCTTTGAAGCAGGCGACAGGCCAGTTTGTAAGAGGATGAACAAGAGGCCCTCCATTTCCTCTCAGCCGCCCTACACTTATGTTTAAGTGTAGCTAGGTCAGAGTTATACCAGGAATTGCACTTGGCTTTGGACTTCAAACGGATCCTCATGACAGGGGCAAGAGCATCAAGAGTATCAGAAATAGACAGGGCTGTGTCAGGATGTGAGTCAGCCAGAGGTGAAGGAGGGGAGAGAAAGTGGCGGCAAACGCCTCAACTGACACAAGCTTCATGGGCCAGATGTCCGAGAAGGTATGAAGCAATGTTGGGGTAGGCTTGGCCTATGTGAGACGGGGGGAAGAGAGGGAGAGATGAGAGAAGAAGAGGGGATGAGCTTACCAGGAGAGAGGAGTGGTCAAAGGGATGGAGAGGGGGAAGTCAGAGGAGATAAAGACATCAAGCTTGTGCCCTGCAGAGTGAGTCGGGCAAGAGGGGAGGATGGACAGGGAGAGGGAGTCACAGAGGTCACGGAAGAGTAATGAGGAGGAACAAGGAGAGTCCAGATGGATATTGAGGTCACAGAGGAGAAGTTCAGTAGTAGAGGCCAGCAGGGAGGAGGAGAGGTCTGCCCTCTCAGAGAAATTAGGTGATTTGAACAGGAGGCCGGTAGATAGTAGCCACAGTAAGAGAATGGCCAGGAGAGGGAGAGGGAGCCGACAGACAAGGAATTAAAAAGGAGTAGTAGATCGGAGTGGGAATGATAGAGGCAGGAATCCACTCAGGAAAGATCAGGGCTACCTCCCCTCGCCCCCCAAAACCGGAAGGGTCTGGGTGAGGAGAGGTTTGTGTAGCCATCAGGGAGGAGTTTCAAACCTTGTGACACAGCTGGCCGTGAACCATGTCTCATTACGACCAAGGACATCAAGGTCTAGTTCTTCAAGGAGGTTGTAGATGTCAGAGGAGTGTTTGACAGCAGAGCGAGAGTTGAGAGCAAGATGAAGAAGGTTGCCAGCCTTGAAGACCTTCCAGGGAGGGGTACAGATCAGAGGTACACCCCGAGGAGGGGAAGGAGCCTAGGAGGGGACAGCGGGAGAGGAGAGGAAATTGAGGAGGCGAGGAAAGTGCTGATCAAAGAGGAGGAGATTGGCCCGAGAGCCTTGGACCATGACAGTGCCATTAAGGTAGACATTAATGATGACTTTAGAGGAGTTGAAGGAAGCCACGAGAACTTCCCAGCGAGTGCCACCATTAATGAGAGAGGAGGAGATAGGAAAGAGCATAGAGATCATATGAAGGGTCCATATATCTGGTGAAGGAACGACAAAGAGGATGCCGGTGAGGGTCTGTCTGGAGGAAGCATTGGAGAATGTGTTGGCGATAGGAATACCAGGATTGGAGGCCAAGATATCCTTTTTGAACTTTTTCCTGCCAGACTTAGTGAGAAAGGAAGGATAGTCAATGGAGAATCATTAAGCGCCATGGGGGTGGAAGAGAGGAAAGGCGGGAGAAGCAGGGGGGGCTAAGGCAGGTAAGTGTGGAACAAAACAGTGGTGAGGTCAGTTGGCCGGCAAGTTACAGAGAAGCAACAGTTTACAAGCAAAGTACAGAGAAATTAGCAAAAACAGCAAAATGTGACTTTCCAGCAAAAAGCAAAACTGCAAATTTTGACTTTACAATTAGGCATTTAGATGTTAGGAGTGGCTTTTAAGAAGCACTGAAGCACTGCAAATCAGAATGACAACATGGGAGAAACAAGCAGAGAGAACAGTAATAGTCAAAGGTGGTAGGAGTGAGTCCAGAAGGAGGGAACTAATCCATATATCAGGTGGTTACAATGTCTAGGCAGTCCGGATATGTTAGAGGAGTAACAACACAGCATCATTGTAGTTAAGGTGCTAGGGTGCAGGGAGGACCCCAAATCAAATAGCAAACTCCATGTACCATGCATGCAAACTCCATGTACCTGGGCGCTCCGGCCTACCAACTTAAACTCCAAAGAGTCCAAAACGCAGCTGCTAAACTCCTCCTTGCACTGCGACAAAGGGATCACATCTCGCCTGCTCTCCGCACACTCCACTGGATACCTATTGTACAAAGGGCCATGTTCATCACCCATCGAGCAGTGCACAAGGCTGGCCCGACATACCTCCAAGAGAAGACTATGCCCTACTGCCCAACACGCACCCTTAAGTCAAGCATGGCCCTCCTACTAATGATCTCAGCCTCCAACTCAGCTAGATTTGGAGGGTCAGCCTCCTCTACCATGGCGCCAACTCTGTGGAATTCACTACCTCCCCATATTTGAAACGTAAAGCGTTAAAAACATGGCTTTTGCCAAACCCATTAATCCCTCCCCCAATGGCCAAAGAAAATCAGAATTAACCCAAACACAACAACAGAAGAGCCACAGAAGACAGCTAACCAAATAACTAATCAATTTAAAAAAAACGTTTTTTTTTACTTGATTTAATTGTTTAAAAAGAAACAATTTCATAAGATTGCTCCTAAGGATTAATCTTTCAGTCCTTAAAAGAGAAGCAAAGAAAAGTCCTAATCGTGCCAGCCTCTGCTACTTGAAGAGGGAAGAGAGGGACGAGGAAGAGAAAGAGTTTGATCTTCTCAAGTTATGCAGTCTATTTTGTCCAGTTCCGGGCGTTTCAATAGCCCGAGGCTTTCATAATAGCCTGTCACTGCAATGGTCCGTTTGGTGTACTCTCCACTCATCAAATTGTTCCATTTCCCCTCTTCATCCAAGAAATCGAATTTGCCAAATAGGTGTCCCAGATAGAGAGTGCGTGCCTCGTCCACCCCTCTACAAGTGAGGAGCAGGTGTTTTAAAGTTTCAATTGCATCTGGTTGGCGACAGTATCGGCAGAGGCTCGTATTCACTTGTTTTCACCACGTTAATATCTCATTTGTATATAAAGATATCCAGGCGGATGCGCATGAAATTTTCACGAAGCTTCTTGGAGGGACACTTCAGTACATAGGCTCTTGTTTCATTGATTCTGGCTGGGTTGTCCGGCCAGTTCTTCATGGATTTTACTAGTTGTACCTCGTCTATAGTTTGTATCAAGTCTCTCTCCATCACTCGCTTCTTTACTTTTCCTGGATTATGAATGAGGTCATCTCGGGAGCAGCCTGCCCAATCAAGGCGATGGTTGATTTTCTTCTCCCATCGTTGGAGCATCTTACACGTGCCTGCTCTAGTTTCTTGTTCTATTGCCTTGAATATCAATGATGAATTTGGCAAGAGCATCTTTCGATAGAGCATCAATTCATTCTGTGTTACAATGGAGTTTATTGACTGGAGTGTTAGTTCTTTCCTGATGACCGCCACAGGAGTGGATTGTAGTAGACTGAGAACTTTGCGCCAGTACAGCCCTTCTAGTTTCTGCCAGAAGAGTGGTAAGATGTAGGGCATTGATTCCACCCCATACGTTAATGTGGGGAGGACTTTCATCCTGTAGAATGTCAACAGGGGTGCTATTGAGAATCGGCCGTACTTCTTCGACAGTATTCTGGTCTGTGTTGTCAAAAGGCGTAATTTTTTCAAGATGGTTTCACACATCGGGCTTTCTATGGTACATTTACTCAGTGTGACTCCAAGGTACTTAAACTCCTCAACGATTTCCAGAGTTTCCTCAGGTAACTTCCATACAAAATTCATGGTTTTACTCTTGCTTTTCTCAGGATCATAACTTTAGTTTTCTCTTGGTTCATTTGTAGATGGTTTGTTTGAAGGTTGGAATCCAGGTTAAAAAGTTGTCTTTGTAAGCCTATCGGCGTTTGGTCCATCAAGATGACATCATCTGCATATAGCATTCTTGATATTCTCTCTTCATCTATTCTTGGAGGAGTTCGTACGTTTGCCTCAAGATCTTTATAGTCCGAAGTGTATGCGTTATAAACTGCCGGTGCAAGAGGGCATCTCTGCTTTACTCCTCACTCGATTTTAATCCAAGATGACAGTAGACCCTGCTGATTCAGGCGTACACACATCGACGTGGCACTGTACAGGTCCTTGATGGGATTGAAGATTTCTGGTGGGCAGTTGTGATTTTCTTATTTTTTCCATAAAAGTGTTCTGTCGACACAGTCGAATGCCTTTGTTAGGTAAATGAAGGCCATATATATTTTGGGATGGCCTTCAACGACTTTGGTTTTCAGTGTACTTATGACTAAGATGTCAGCGGTCGTTCCTGAGTTTTTTACAAAGCCTGTTTGTAACGGGTCAGTCATATTGCCGAGGGTTACCCAACCTTGGAAACTTTCCAAGACGAAAGCAGCAAAATGTTTCCCTATCGAATCTAATAATTATATGGGCCGATAGTTGCTTGGGTTGTCTCTCGCACCTTTCTTAAAAATTGGCACAACTTAACTAATCAATTAATTACTTCACCCCGAAAAAGCAGAAACAGCCCAGGCATGCAAGTCCGACTATAGACCAAAGGGCACGGGGCTATGCAGCTGCAGGGTGCATGAACCCAGCTCGTGTCATAAAGGCGGCCCCTGCCCACCTAGGAATAAGAACCTAGAAGCCTACACCGGAGGCACAGAAATAACTATGCTTGGCTAGACATTCCAAAGAATCATGCAATAAACCAGGAAGCACCCAGCAACCCATCTTAACACTCCACCAGGGACCCGGAAAATGGGCCCTCTGAGTCCCACCACAGAGCATCTGGGAAAGGACTGCCCGAATGAGATAACACAACCTACCCTCCTCAGCCAGTTATCCCTCTCTGAAATGTACTACCATGGGCCACCAGGACAGACACGGCCTGGCACACTGAGTTCTGAAAACATCCCAAGAAGGAGGGCTACCCACCGATAACCACTGACACTCAATCCCATCAAAATACCCACTCTACACTTTACATCAACAAATAGAACACAGCTATACCCCCCCACCCTCTGAAAAAATATTGGCCTAGCGGCACACAATCTCTTACACAGGCCCCACGGCAGCCAGAATTCAGACTCGGAGACCACCCTCCTTGCTGCGCACATTACACTGACCTCTCACATACACCGCACCTAGCATTACAATGCAGCCAACCTGTGCAAACCACTCTGGCTGCACACATACCAAGTGCACCCAATCACTATAGGCACACTACTCTCTCCACTGATAAGGACCATGACCCCCGAGGGCATTCAACCCACAGGGCTTTAAAAATCATACCAATGATACATAAGGCGCTATACAAATGCTACTTAACATAATATATGTTTTGTATTGTATCTTACTGTTTATTTATATAGCTCCTATACATATTCTAGTGTTTCAAAGCGCTCCAGGAAGGTGGGAACACGGGGAAGATACAACAGTCGCTCAGAGTACTTGAAACTCTGAGACGATAATAGTCTGCACAGGCAGAGTACGTGCATAAAATACAATGTGGGATATAGCAAATAGGCCGGACGGCAATTATGCAATTTTTAACAGTACAATTGGGGTGAAGACAGGGGACAGACAAGACGATCTTCAGGCGTGGTGCATACGGATCGAGAAGTGGACAGAGGGTCAAGTGCACCCGGTCGGTGACGGTGGGGTGTAGGGCCCTGAGGCAAGTGCGAGAGGACTGGTGGGGGTGCCAGTGACAAGAGAGACTCTGAGGTACACCAGGCAGCCAGTCAGCAGAGTGAGAGAGGAAAAGGAGAGCGAGCTAGGTTAGCAGGGTAGAGGGAGAGAGTAGAGGAGAAGAGGATGGTCTTGAGGAGTTTCCGGAATTTCAGGAGGTCCGGCTCAAGCCATAGGGTGGCAGGGAGGCTATTGGAGAGGAGGCACATGCTGAGGATAAGGATCTCCCACCAAATCTCTGTTTGGAGAACGGCTCCTTCGCAGAAGGTTGGAGGTAGATAAGCGGAGGGCTTGTGAGGGACAATATTTAGGTAAGCAGCGTTGCAGGTAGGTAGGTCCCAGGCCCAGGTTTGGGAGATTACCTGACAGAGCTTAAAGTTGGATACGATCTAGAGGGTAGTGGGGGTGGTTTCTTAAAAGGGGGTGTGGCCGCATGGAGCTGGGTGTGGCCTAAAGGAGGGGCAAGTGATAATCAAGGGCTAGGAGGCCCTGCAAACATGTCATTTGGGCCACCAAGCACAGTCTCGTGGGTCATGTTTGCATCCAGTTTACACACTGTAAATAAAAGTCCTTCAGTCAGTTCAGTTTGTCAGTAAATAAATCCCTTCCTCGCTTGAAATATTAGCAAATCAGCAAGTAAACCACCTTCATTTGGTTAAATAAATGACCCTGGGCCCAGTGAGGTTAATAGCTCTTAAGTGCTGATTTAGGTTTTCAGCGCCCGTGCTGTCCGACTGTCCCTTGAATATCTAGGGAGGGCAGAGAGTATGCACATATTCCCTGGAGAGGCACTAGTCTTCTTAAACTAAAGGCTGTCTCACATTAACACAGGCTTTTGCTGTCCAAAGGCAGACCTCAAAGTAGCCGGCCCTGAAATTACCCTGGAGAGCACCCTTGTGAAAGAGAAGGCCAAATAAAAACAATACAAACTGCATGGCCCGTTGCATAAAATCAAGAGTATATTGGAAACGCAAGAATAAACACATTTTACGTATGACATATCTGAGACTGTGATTCAAGACTGCAACGGTTCTGAGTACATATATGAAATGAGCAGAAATGCCAGTGGGCATTATGATAACACCCTACCAATAAAGTGACAGTAAACTAAAAGTCATAGATACAAATTTGGAAAAATGATCCTTTGCGAGTAAGGTGCTAATGTCCTACTTTAGCAGCCGGACAGCTTGCCTGCCTGAGTTTTTTTCATGGAATCCAGTGACTTTTCGGCCGGGTGCTACTCAGAGGACAAAGGGAGGCCCAGCAGCACCCTGGTTCAAGGAGAGTTTTTGGAGACAAGCAGGGCTACTGTTATGATGTTATCTGATTATATGTGAATAGGTCTTTCCAGGCACGCTGTATATAGAATCTAGAATGTTCATTGTATCTGATGTAATATAGTTCTGTGTAGAATACCATGTCGTGCTTGGCTCCATAGAATGTTAGTATGGACTTGGATTATACCTTGTTTACTAGCCTTAATACTGTGTGCGACTATCATTTGGCGACGAGGATGTACTGACAGACCCCCGGCACTGCAAACGTATTGGATTAGCAACCCATCTATCTGCAGCAACCATCTCACTGCTGCTCCGCCAACCGGCGTTTGTAGCGGCCCACGAGGGAACAAGGTGTCAATTTACCTAAGCCACAGGGATCAGCAAGACTTCTGCAGCTCTCGAAGCCGTCTGCACCACAGACCAATCTGTTTCGCCCCGGAGGCGGACAACGTGTGGATGGCAAGAAAATAAAAAGGTGCCACAAACCAAGAATAAAGGAAGTATTATTCACATTGGCAGAATCACAGTAGGTAAACTGCCTAGATTTCCCAGGCAGCACACAGGATAATACCAGCGTTTTCTAAAGTAGAGGCACGCGCCCAGCAACCTGTAGCCACAACTGAGTTGTACGCGTGCGCATGAGCGAGAAGGGAATCTTACGGACACATGAGACGCGCCGCGTAATTCCCAACGTAAGACGCGTGCGCGTAGCAACGTCTGTTAAGGACAAGAGAAACATGCGTGTGGATATATGTGAACTACGATCGCAATGGAGCAAACCTGATAACAAGTAGCCAGTGCACTACGGACTTCCAGAACTGTTACACAGTGCACATTATCCATATATATTTTTAAATAAGAAAAGTAAGCACAAAATATATAGTTGTTAACATATTGGCAAAAGAGAAAACAATATACAATATATTACCCTAGCAACATGAAACGTTTTCATAGACATTAAGAAAACGGCCAAGGTGTCATAGAAGCCATTGATGCCAGCGAATGGGTGTCCCCGTTGGTTGTCTTAAGGAAGAAATCTGGGAAATTGAGAATATGTGTCGACATGCGAGAACTGAATAAATGTGTAATTCCGGACAGGCACCCACTCCCGAACATTCAAGAAATAGTTTCTACGATTGGTCCATCGAAGCGGTTCTCGACCCTTGATTTGACCTCAGCCTACCATCAGGTGAATTTACACAAAGAATCTAGATGCATAACAGCATTTATTACACCTGACGGCCTATATCAGTACAAGAGACTACCTTTTGGGCTTATATCAGCTGCATCTGTCTTTCAGAAAATTATGCATCAACTATTCGAAGGAGAACATGGTATAATATGTTTCCAGGATGATATATTGATACATGCTGTTGACCAGAAGACACATGATGAGAAATTGCAACATGTATGCAAGAAACTGTGTGAAGCTGGCATGACTCTGAGTAAGGAAAAATGCAAGATAAATTGTGATACAATTGAATATTTGGGACATACCATATCGGCTGAGGGAGTAAGACCCAAGAAACAACTGTTGGATGCGATAGAGAATATGCCAAGGCCCAAATCTAAGGAGGAAGTACGTACCTTCATAGGTATGGCAGAGTACTATTCGAAATTCATGCGTAATTTTGCTATGCACACTGTTCCCCTCCGCGAGTTATTGAAGAAGAAAACATTTGCATGGGACACAGAATGTGAAGAAGAATTTACATGGATAAAACATGAACTAAACAAAGCTCCATCATTGAGGAATTTCATAAGTGGGGAAAAGACCATTATCACGACAGATGCCAGTAATGTAGGTCTTGGTGCGGTCGTCACGCAAGGATTTGATGGTAAAGAGAGATTGTTAGCCTTTTCATCCAGATTGCTGAAAGGAGCCGAGAAAACATATGCGGCTATTGAAAAAGAAATGTTGGCCATTAAATGGGCTGCAGGAAAGTTCCGGAATTTCATTTGGGGCACAGAGGTGGAGTTCCGCACGGATCACAAGCCATTGGTCCATGTTATAATGAATAAAGGATTGGACAATGTCTCGAATCGTATGAAAAGATGGGTCATACTCCTGCAAGAATATAACTGTACAGTGAAATATGTGCAAGGCACGAAAAATCGTGTTGCCGACTGTCTTTCAAGGCTCACTAATGTCTCAGAGGTAGATGATGTCGAAGATATGGAATCCGAAGTTGTATTAAATATTGAAGGATTATCTATGTCAGAGAAGGAATGGAATGAAGCAGAGGATTCGGACGACACATTCAAAAAGTTGAAACGCATCATTTTGGACGGTAGTTCATTAACAAAAGCCAAATATGAAGAAAATGGACTATTAGAATATTGGAAAGTTGCGAATGAACTAAAGGTGGAGAATGACAGAATCATGAGAAGTGACAGAATTGTTCCACCTGTAAGTCTACGTCAAAAGATAATTGAGTTAGGTCATGAGGGCCATCAAGGAATTGTAAAGACGAAGAGAAGAATACGAGATGAATTCTGGTGGCCAGGATACGATCTACAGGCTGAGAGAGTTATACGTGATTGTATCCTTTGCAAAGAGAGTGATAGGGGTTGTGTGAATGAGAAATACCCCATGGTGGTGACTGAACTCCCAGGTAACATTTGGGAAGACCTTGGTATGGATATAGTAGGTCCAATTTATAGTGAGGGTAAGCAACAATATTGTCTAGTGATTATTGACCTTTTGACTAGATGGGTTGAAGTCATGATTAAACCATGCATGACGGCTAAAATGGTGGTTGATTTTTTAAAAGAAGTATGTGGAAGGGAAGGTTTACCCAAAAGTATACTGACAGACAATGGAGTTCAGTTCCGTTCAAGAGAAATGCAGAAATTGTGTGTGGAGAATTCCATTGTGCACAAGAAAAGTGCTATATATCACCCACAAACCAACGGAATGGTTGAGCGTTTTAACAGAGTGCTTAAAGGTGCTGTGCGATGGG
This sequence comes from Ambystoma mexicanum, assembly GCF_040938575.1. NCBI lineage: Eukaryota > Metazoa > Chordata > Amphibia > Caudata > Ambystomatidae > Ambystoma > Ambystoma mexicanum. Next base: position 1,262,912,242 of record NC_090934.1, on the reverse strand, counting down.
CTTGGGCAAATGGTGTTAAATGGGAAGAAGCTGTTAGACAAAAGATTAATGCACACCGTTTTACAACACACTGCACGACTGGCCTGTCACCATTTGAAATGAGTAGAGGTCGGAAAGCAAACACTAGGTTAACACCATCCTGGTTGAAAAGAATGACTGTGATAAGGAAAGATTTCGGAGATGCATGTCAGAACATAAGAACCATGCAGTTGAGGAATAAAAGAGCTCATGATGTGTCTGTGGGCACTAAGGGAAAAAGACCACCATTGAAAGTTGGAGGACGGGTGAGAATTAAACTTCCACCTGTTTTAAGAGATGGTCCATGTAAATGGTCCAAACCTGTTGGAGTCATTGAAGTGTTTAAACATGCAGTGAGGGTGGAAGACGGAAGAGTGTGGAATATGGAGAGAGTATGTGTGTGGGACACTCCTACAATGAATGCATCTATGCATGAAGATCGTGAGAAACCAAAGAAAGGTATGAATGTTAATAGTGCTGGTGTTGTTGAGAAATGTCAGAGAGATGTAGTACGAGAGAAAGAATCATCGATGATTTCCTTGCCAAAACCGAAAACAGATATTTCACGTACTTCAAGAAGAGGAAGAGTCATTCGTGATCCCTGCGGATTGAAAGACTTTGTGTGGGAACACTAAGCTCAGAACATTTGTAAAGAGTTAGACTAGTTGTGTCATCAATTAATGTGAGAAGGGGAGATGTGTAGTATTACCAATATTTCATCCCAAGCGTGAGGGCTCGTGGCGAAGCAAGCACGAGAAGTTCCCCAGTGAAGCACGTCACAATACGAGACGACGTATTGTGCTTAGGGAGAGCAACATTCAAATACCAACGTATTGCTCGGCAGCTGGTGGAGCCTGATAGCATACATCTAGCGTTCCCATATATATATATATATATATATACAATAAAATATATGAACTCACCTACCTGCTTCGTGTCGTTCCTGACACTTCACATAGCCTGCAGGTTCGCCATAACACGGCAGCAAAAATTGTTGTAGGAAATAAGAAGGTGATATCAATAACCTTTGCACGCAAGGTGCAAACTAGTAACTCACACAGAAAGTGACATCTACATATTTTCAGAACAATGGCTATGACAGGTTTACCTCTGATATTTATGGCATTTCCAGGAAATCCTAAAGTGAAGTGGCCTCAGTGGAAAAAAGGGTTTCAGCATTACATCAGGGCGGCATGTGGCAATTCATATTCCCTGGACAGAAAAGATGCCCTACTTGTGCATTTCTGGGGTTATGAGGGACAAAGGATATATGAAACGGATATATCAAAGCAGGAGACCGATGTCGGAGTTGGATATGGCTATGAGAAAATTGGATATTCATTTTGATCCTAAAACAAGCACTATACTCGAGAGATATCACTTTGGTGTAAGGGTCCAGGACCCTGGAGAGAGCGTAGGGGAATTTGTGACCGCTTTGAGACATTTAGCGCGATCATGTAAGTTTCAAGAATTTTTTGATGAACCCATCAGGGACCAATTTATGGTCAATTGTAGTAGTAAGATGATTCGTGAAGAGTTGTGGCTGAGGGAAGAACCATCGTTAGGGAGGCGTTATGCATAGCGGAAAGAGTGGAACATTTTATCGCCTGCGTGGCTAAATTATCAGAGAAAGATAACAATGAAGGAAAAGTAGAAGTCCTCAATGTTGGTGAGTCAAGCCAGAGAAGAAAGGTAAAGCAAAAGCCACGTGACAAAGAAAAGAGTGAAATTAAGAAGAATATGTGGAAAGGTGAAAGGAGAGATACGATAGAGCGCTTATGCTTCAGATGTGCCAGTAAAACACATTTCGCATTAGCAGTTGTATGTCTAGGAAGGAAAGCAATATGTGCTAAATGTAAAAGGGGACATTTTGCTAACTGTTGCAGGAATTACCAAACGTATCAGAGAAGAGTGAAGGTGGTGAATGATGAAGATGGTACTGGGTTTTCGGAAGAAGAGAGTACCAATGTAGAGAATATTACTGTGAATGTGATTCATGAGTGTTAACATCCCTATTCCATAGTAAAATTGAATGTTAGGAGTATAAGAATGATGGCTCATTCTGGGTCAAAGATTTCATTGATGTGGAGAAAAGTTTTCGAAGAGCAGATGGATGGTTATATTAAAGATCTGATCAAACCTGACATAAATGCGGTGGTGGGGGGATGGGGTATAACCAAGACCGGATAGAACTGCTTGGGTATTTTATGGCGAATTTTGATTGAAGGGAAGGTGTGCCAAAAGAAAAGTGTATATTACTAAAAAAGGGATTACTTTATTTGGTTGGAGAGATTAAAAGAGACTGATGGTGAGATTAGATCCCAATCAAGATAAGGTGTTGCAAGTGACTACCGCAGGATGTGTTGAAGATAGTTATGAGGGTGTGTTCAGGAAAGGAATAGGCAGGGTGAAGGGTATGCAACCTCAGATTGTATTAAAAAAGGGAAGTGTACCAGTGAGAGCGAAGTTGAGACCGATTCCATTTTCTTTACGGGAAGATGTGAAAAAGGAATTAGAAAAATTGCTGAATATGGGTGTGATTGAAAGAGCTGGTGGAGTGGAATGGGTTTCCCCATTGGTCTTTGTGAAGAAACCCTCGGGTGATTTAAGGTTATGCATGCATCTAAGGGAAGTGAATCGAGCTGTTATGGTGGATAGACACCGCCTTCCCAATATGGGTGAAATGCTGTCCATGGTAAGGTTTTTTCTAAACTAGATATGGCGTCTGCATATCATCAGGTGGAACTAGAGGAGAAATGCAGGAAATGAACAGCCTTTATTACACATGAAAGTGTGTTTCAATATAGGAGGATGCTGTTTTCAGGATGACAATCTAGTCTCGGGTGAGAATGAGCAGATCCATGATGAAAGGCTGAGTAATGTTCTGAAGATACTGGGTGAAAGAGGAATAACGTTAAGAAAAGTGTGTATTCCGTGTTGACAAGGTGGAATACCTGGGTCATGAAATTTTGGCCCAGGGCATAAAACCTAAAAGTTCTATGGTGAGTGAAATCAAGAACAAAGAAGAAGAACAAAGGAGAGTTACGTTCTTTTCTTGGTATGCTTGAATTTTATCAAAAATATGTGAAAAATTATACTGAGATGGTTACTGAAATGAGAAAGCTATTGAGGAAGGGAGAATAATTCATGTGGAGCGAGGCGTGTCAGAGGGAATTAAATTTGGCAAGAGGAGGAGAAACATACTTACTGTTGATGCCAGTGATATTGTGTCAAGCCTTGATGGTCGTGTAGACGATGATACCTCCGTCCCCAAGTACCACTCGAGCAAACAATAGGTTACTGCCCGAGCAATCCTTGAAGCCACAGGTGGTGAATGTCGTCAGCCGGAACCAGGAATGCCGGAAGATGCCCACCGACCACTGTAAGGCAAACAAGTGGGTTAGATAATAAACACAAACCCAGACCCGAATGCTTAATGAATCTACAAGGGGGCTTACCCTGAGTAGTTGGTCGGAACCCAATGTTGGTGTAGGAAATGTTGTCTGAGGCAGCCGGCAGAGGTTGACGACAGGGTGGCAGCCTGGCAAGGCACTTGAGAAGGTGTAGTCACCACCTGATGCAGCAAACTTGAAATTATGAGCCACTCAGGTAGAGGAGTCCTGAATAGTACGTGATCCAAAGAAGAAAGTCAAAAGCTGTAACAAAGGGGAAATCCAACAGCAGTCCGATGGGTAAACCAAGGTCGTGTCCAGATAAAGCAAGTTCCAGCAAAGGTACAAAAAGGAAATCCAAACCAATCCGAGAGAGAAGCCGAGGTCGTATCCAGGAGGTAGCAGGTTCCAGGCAAAAAGTACAATGAGGGAAAGAACCAAATCAGTATCCAAAATTCAATCCGAGGTCGAGGTAGCAAGGTTAGTCCGTAGTCCGTAGAACGCCAAACAGGAATCAGCTGTGAAGCGCTGAATGGCAGTCAGCACGTCGCTTTTGAACGCTGAACCGCGATCACGTGACAGTGATGCCGTCACTCGCCACGTGATCGAACGTGCTGAGAAAGGCTCCCCAGGCGTCGAAAATGGAGACGTTGCAGGACGCCTGTGGCGCGTCTCCATAGCAACGGCCAATGCTGAAACGGGAAACGAAGCAGAAGTCGGCGTTGACGTTCCTGGCCAACCCCTTGCCCGCAGGCCTGCAGGTGGGAGCGTGTCCTGACATGTGTGGGGACCTGGTGTGCTTTATGTGTCTGCCATGTTTTCGTGGTGGTGAGGGTCGGGTTTCGGGGTTTGTCAGAGGGGAGCGTGGATGGGGGCGTGACAGAGCCCCGCCCTCAAGGGCCCACGACCCATTGGGCTGGAAGGGTGTTCCCTGTGGAACTGAGCCACCAATAACGGAGCATGAACATCAGGACTGTTCCTCAGGACCGTAACCCAGCCAGTCCACCAGATATTGCAATCGCCCCCTAACAACCCGGGAACCCAGAACAGCGCTAACCTCGTATTCCTCTTGGGAAACCACAGAGACAGGACCGGGAGTGGAAACAATGCGTGTGATATCAGGACAAGGCTTGAGGAGAGATGTATGGAAAACGGGGTGCAGACTCCATGAAGCGGGGACATTGAGGCGATAGGCCACTGGATTCAGGACCTTGGAGACCCTATATGGGCCGACAAAGCGGGGCAGCAGTTTACGACAACCAGGTATATGTAGATGACGTGTAGACAACCATACACGATCACCCTGTTTGTATGCTGGGGCATCTTTCCTTCTTTTATTAGCGGCAATCCTCATCGATACCTGGGCCTCCTGGAGATGGACAAGGGTTTGGGCATGTACGGATGCGAGATCTCAGACACAATCGTTTGCCGCAGGGGTACCGGTACGTACTGCAGGGGCACTGGTAAGGTCAGAATCAGAAAAGGGCAGGGTACGTGGATGTTGGCCATAGAGCGAGTAAAATGGAGAAAAACCAGTGGACGAATGCAAGGCATTGTTATAAGCAAATTCCGCTAAATGCAGTGAATCAAGCCAGGTATATTGGAATTGCAAAGCCAAACAACGCAAGTACTGTTCCAAGGCCTGGTTTACTCTTTCGGTCTGACCATCGCTCTCTGGATGGTAGGCCGAAGAGAAACGGGCATCTATGCCTAGTAGTTTGGTAAGGTCTACCCAGAAACGTGACGTGAACGGAGACCCCCGTTCTGACACAATGACACATGGCAAACCGAACAGACAAAAAACAGATTCAAAGAACATCCTAGCCAATGAGGGAGCAGTAGGAATGCCTTTGCATGGTACAAAACGGGCCATTTTCGTATACGAGTCTACCACTACCCAAATCGTATCGTAGCTTTGTATACGAGGTAAGTCCATTATTAGATCCATTGACACCGTATGCCAGGGTTTCGGGGGTATGGTTAACAGTTGTAGCAGTCCCAGTGGACGTCCCCTCTGAGTCTTGCATTGTGCGCATGTGGAGCAGGTGTTAACATACGTCTCAACGTCTCGCCGCATCAATGGCCACCAGCACCAGCGTTTTCACAATTCTAGGGTACGTCGCTGACCTGGGTGGCCATTGATAAGAGCATTGTGGGACCATTCTAAAGCTTGGTTGCGAGTGTCACTGGTGGGCAGGAACAGTTTTCCTTGAACAAAGGGTAACCCATCCTGCATGACGGGATCCCAATCAGTCAATGCCTGGGGATGATGTGTAACCCATTGGCGTATAGCCGTTAACATAGGAGGGGGCGGAGTGCAAGCACACACAACATGGCCTTTATCCAAGAGCGTTTCAGGATATGACGGAAGAGGAACCCCCCCAGGAAAACGGGACAGGGCGTCAGCTTTACCATGGATCATCCCAGGTCTTTGCTTGACAAGAAAGTCATAGGCTGCAAAAAATAGGTGCCAACAGACCTTTCTACTATTGACACACTTCAGTGATGCTAGGTCCTGTAGGTTTTTGTGGTCCGTGTAGACTGTAGTCTGGTGTTTTGCCCCCAGAAGATGGTGTCTCCAGACTAGAAACGCGTCTCTGATAGCTAGGAGTTCCTTTTCAGTGACCGTATAGTGTGTTTCGGTCGGTGTGAACTTCCTGGAATGGTAAGCAACCGGGTGTAGTGTCACAAGATGGCACCTAACGCAAACGAAGAAGCATCCGCTTCAACGACATACGGGAGCTCCGGATCCGGATGTTGCAGGACTGGAGCTGTGGTGAACGAGGTTTTGAGGATGTCGAAAGCTGCTTGATGTGTAGCGGTCCAATCAAACAATGCTGCTGGACTGGTCAATGCGGTTAAGGGGGCCACGATGGAGGAGAAGTTTGCGATGAATCTTCTGTAAAAATTAGCAAACCCTAAAAAGGATTGCAGTTGCTTCAATTTGACAGGGACTGGCCAATCTGTGATGGCTTGGACTTTGGACCGATTCATTGTTAGCCCCCCAGGTGAGATGTGGAAACCCAAGAACTCGACTTCGGCTGTGTGAAACAGACATTTCTCGGGTTTAGCATATAACGAGTTCTTTCTGAGTCTGGTGAGAACTTCTCTGACGTGAAGGACGTGTTCAGCAAGTGTTTGGGAGAATATCAATATGTCGTCCAGATACACTACGACATACACGTCGTAGTGTCACTGAATATATCATTTACAAATCGTTGGAAGGTGGCTGGGGCATTGCAGAGGCCAAAAGGCATCACCATGTACTCATATAACCCCTGGCGAGAGCAGAAAGCTGTTTTCCACTCGTCGCCAGCGCGCATACGAACTAGATTGTATGCTCCCCGGAGGTCCAACTTAGTGTATATTGAAGCATTGGTCAGTTTGTCTAGCAGGGTAGAAATGAGCGGGATGGGGTAGTGGTTTTTTATGGTGATCGCATTCAGACGGTTGTAATCAACACAAGGGCGGAGATCTCCCTCCTTTTTTGGGACAACGAACATTGGACTGGCCACGGGTGAAGAAGAAGGTCTGATATGACCTAAGTGTAGAGCGTGGTGAATGTATTCCTTCAGGGCCGTTTCTTCTGATGGTGATAATGAATGAATGCGTCCCTTGGGAAGCGATGCCCCGTCGATCAAATCAATGGGACAATCATATGGCCTGTGAGGGGGCAGCACCTCGGCAGATACTTTATCAAAAACTGAATGAAAATCATGGTACTCTGGGGGTACTCCCGACATAGTGGCTCCAACCGTATGCGTTATTTCGGGAGGACCACCCTCCACTACAGGGACCAAGTGTAGCCCCCCAAGTGCCCTTGCCGGGTTGTTAATGTTTTCGTCTTCCAATAAACAAAAGTGTTGGCAAACTTCTGATTCAAAGGACACCTGACCCGTACCCCAATCGATGAGTGGTTTATGTTTTTTCAACCAGGGAAGGCCAAGGATTATCCCGAACTGTGGTGTTGATATCAGGTCGAAGGACAGCTGTTCTTTATGATTGCCCTGGATGATCACGTCCATCTGAGCGGTCTGTTTGATCGGACCGGAAATGAGAGAGGACCCGTCCACAGTCTGGACAGGCTCGGGATGTGTCTTGGTCACCAGTGGAAGGTTCATTGCTTTGGCCAAAGAAAGATCAATGAAACAACCGGTAGCCCCTGAATCAATGACAATATGGACTGTGTGTGAACATTCTCTAGCAGGGTGAAGCACTGCTTTTACGACTACCGGTCTTACTGGGCCGAAGGAAGGAACCCCGGGGTTGTGAACCGAGCTCGTCTTGTCCCCCGTACTCAAGGACGAGCTTTCTGAAAACCCGAAGTCTAATTCTTCGTGCGCCGTGGACACGTTGACAAAATGACCATTGAGGCCATAATAGAAGCATGCGTTGTCGGTTCTCCGACGTTCTCTTTCGGTCTGGGTGATGGGACTTCGTAGACCCCCTATTTGCATGGGTTCACCTGCGCCACCTGGTGAAGAGGGCAATGGTTTTGCTAAAAAACCAGACTCCGCCCAACGTTCGGACTTCCGAGCGTCTACTTGGAGGGCTAGGCCTATTAGGTCAGAATATGCATCTGGAAGGGAAGGGACGACAGAAAGGGCATCCTTCATAGTGTTACACAGACCCTTGTAGAACACCACGGCTTTCTTGTTTTCAGGCCATGAAGTCTCGGCTGACAATTGGTTGAACCGTGTGATGTACTCTATTAAGGTCTGTCTACCTTGGGATAATTCCAGTAACTCTAGATCTCGGGACTGGGCTTTATACCTGGTGTCAAATACCTTGGCCAACTCGCTCACCAGCAACCCCCCCGCCCCCCCTCCAACAACAAAAAAACATTCAATGAGTATTTGCAGCAAAAAATGCTGCGAAATAAAAACAGGCGATGGAATGACATGGAACCGGATAAAGAGGTTGAAAGGAGATTGAAAGAATGTACAGATTGTGTTGAAAGTGGCAAGGGTCTTATGGCAAAAAGAAGTACCGGGAAGAGGTGGCTTTGGACATTTTGGAACCCGTAGAGATGGGTTATGGACAAGGGAGGTTTATTCTGGTGATGCTGGATGCATTTTCCAGATGTAGGGAGTACAAAATAGTGAGAGACATGAATGGTAGGAGGATTGTGGAATTTTTGCGAGAGGTCTTTGGTAGAGAAGGATTGCCAAAATATATTTTGATGGATAATGCGCTCCAATTCATGGGAGGATGCTTTCAGGAGTATGTAAGAAGTTATGATATTACACATAAAAGAACTGCGTTTTATCACCCGAAAGGGAATGGTTTAGTGGAAAGAGTGAATCGTTGTATAATGGAAGGAGTTTGGTTGGCAGGTGCTTGTGGTGTGAGTAGGAGGGTGGCGGTTGAAGAGAGAACGTGTGAACTAAGGATGGCACCCCATTCTACCACTGGTGTATCTCCATTTGAATTAATGAGATGACGGAAGGGGTACACTGTGTTTCCCCCATGGATCAAGAGGGGTCGAGAGTCGGATTGTGAAGTAATGAAATTGAGAAAGACCCTCAAAAGGAGGAAGGAACAGTATGTTATGAGGGAAAATGAGAAGGGTGAATAAGGGGATTAGGGTGGAGTGTGGAGATTATGCAAGAATTAGAAATGCTGTGATTAAGAGGAAGGGAGATTCCTTATAGCTCCATAGAATGTTAGTGTTTGACTTTGATTCTACAACTGTTTTGTGTCCCGTCCCATTGAGAGATGGTGCTGGGGGTCTGCTCTTATGGACTTGGATTAAACCTTGTTTACTACCCTTAATACTGTATGCGACTATCTATCAGCTACGCTAAGACTAGACCTGACCCACTTAAAGCCCTCTACCTGAACTCTCACTGACACAGGGCAGAGGAGTTTGAATCCAAGGAGTAATGACTACAGAAGGCATGTGGAGAAGACCAAGTGCATTCAAAAAGGTGACCAAAGTGACAAACAATGCCAGCATGAAGACCTTTAAGGGGGGAGGGCAAAGTTCTGAAATGGATATCATTCAGCAATGAAGGTAGCACACCAATATTAAATGAAAGCCTTTAAAACCAGTTTACCAGCATCTGGGTCCCAGCAACAAACCAACGCCTTTTTTTGTTTAAACCTTGTTTACTACCCTTAATACTGTATGCGACTATCTATCAGCTACGCTAAGACTAGACCTGACCCACTTAAAGCCCTCTACCTGAACTCTCACTGACACAGGGCAGAGGAGTTTGAATCCAAGGAGTAATGACTACAGAAGGCATGTGGAGAAGACCAAGTGCATTCAAAAAGGTGACCAAAGTGACAAACAATGCCAGCATGAAGACCTTTAAGGGGGGAGGGCAAAGTTCTGAAATGGATAGCATTCAGCAATGAAGGTAGCACACCAATATTAAATGAAAGCCTTTAAAACCAGTTTACCAGCATCTGGGTCCCAGCAACAAACCAACGCCTTTTTTTGTTAAACAATTTTATTGATTTTTACAACAATCAACCAACAATGAACATCCCCAGCAGTGCTTTGTCATAGCATGTTAAACATCATGAAAATATTGTTTTTTTTCCCCCCACATCATGAAAATATTGTTAAGTATCTAATGCTTGCCCTTAACTCGCCCTCCAACTCCAGCCTACTCCACTTCGCCCTCTGCCTCTTTTTCGTCTGGGGGTACCTCCCCATCTGTATTCTCAGAGGTATCATCGATTGAGCTGTCCTGGGTTGGCCCTGACAGTGTGGCCACTAGATGTTTCCAGGCCGCCAGGGTTTCCGCTTCTTCCTCCCCTCCCCTATTGGCTGTTTCATTCCATACTACTGTTTCTGCTTCGGTCCATTTATGGAGATTGTTCCACCAAACCTCTATCTTGGGTCTTTTACATGCTTTCCACCCCATGGCAATTCTGTGCTTGGCAAGTATATAAACCAAATCTTTGAGTTTACTGACATGTTTCAATTGACGCGGCCTAGGAAACCCCCCTACCATGCATGCCCACACTGATTCCACGTTTAATTTGATCCCTTTCTCGTTTAATCGGTGGGCTACTTCTCCCCAGAACTTCCAATTTCCGGGCATGCCCAAAACATGTGCATCATCCCTGCATTTTCTTTGCCGCACTAGGGGCATGTTTGTCGTTCTGCGCTTTTAAATCGGGCAGTTCTCTGGGGGTCATATATGCTCTTGGTTATATATAGCTGTATTTGTTGTAGCCTCGCGTTCCTAGCCACTTTTTTATGATACTCTTCAACCTGCTCCCACAACCCATCAGTCCTAAGTTCCCCTGCTTCTTCCTCCCAGTCCCGCCTCAGCTGGGTCGCTTCCTTTCCCACCGTGGACCTCACCAATTCGTAAATTCGGGAAACCTTGTGCCCTCCCTCTGCGACATCATATAATGTTTCAATGGCCGTGTCTGGTTGCTCTTCTAGCATTATTTCCGACCATGTCCCTCTTACCCGCCGTACCAGTCTGGTATAAGTGATATACTGCCCCATGTGTAAACCCGTTTCTTCCACCAGTACATTAAATTCCTTGATTTATCCCTCTTGCCATATGGCTCCCATTGTTGCAACTCCCACTGGTTCCCAATGCCTACGAATCGTCTTCCTCAGTTGCACGTCTCCCCCGGCTAATGCCACTAGCGGCACTTGCGGGGAACACGGGTTGGGTTCTCTATGGTCTGGCAAGCCTTATGCCATATTTTCCATCCTAGTTCCAGCATCCCTGGTCACCCTTTTATCTCTAGTTTAGGCAGCCATATCCATTCTTTCAAGAAAAAACAGGGCACATTCAGATCTCAACAGTCTGGATTCTGATGTCGAGTCTTCTGCTAACCACTTAGTCATGTATTGTAGTTGACTGGCCAAATAATAGATCTTGAAGTTAGGTAGCTTTTTATACCCCCTTTGTCATATGCATTCTGTAGTTTCTATAGGGCTATCCTATTCCTCGTTCCAGCCCAAAGGAAGCCCCTACATATGCTTTGAAGTTTAACAAAATGGTATGTTCCCAAAAAAGTGTAGTAGCCTGGGTAATACGACCATCTTCAGCAGCGCCCCCCTCCACATCATGGCCAGGGGGGAGCCTAGTCCAGAACTTCATGCTATTCTCGATGTTTGTCGCTGCTTTCTCAGTGTTATGTTTATATTCTGCTTCCACCATGTGATCGATGTCAATCCCCAGGTATTTAAAGGTACTGGTCTCCCAAGGTATTTATAGTACTGGCAGTTCTCGCGGGACCCCTATGGTGAATATGCACGACTTCTTAGGATTGACTGCAATGCCAGAGAGCAACGCAAATCGCTCCTTCACTTCTAGGATGTATTGCAGATTTTCTTCAGGGTACCTCAAGTATAACATGTCATCTGTGTATAACAATATTAAGTGTGGTCCCCCTTTTGGTAAGATCCCCACTTCCTCGTATTGTTGTCTCAGGTATATCGCTAGGGGTTCCAGTGCCAGAATGTACAGCATCGGGGACCAAGGGCATCCCTGTCTAGTGTCCCTGCTGAGTTGCCACCTCTCCGAAAAGATCGCTTCAGTCCCGACTCTGGCTAATGGTGAGCTGTATAGTACTTTCACCCACTTCAGGTACCCGGGTCCCATTCCATATTCTTGTAGGGCTGCCAGCAGCCAAGGCCATTTGACGGAGTCAAAGGCCTTCACTGCGTCTGGTGATACAATTGCCATCTTGCGCAAGTCTCCTTCTGTTTGTTCTATGACAGAGTGGAGCCGTCGGATATGCTTCTGTGTGGAACATATCCGGTCTGATCGGGGTGTATTATTCTGCTATGACCCGTTTCATTCTGTTTGCTACCACAGCCGTGAGTATCTTGCTGTCCTGGTTCAGCATCGATAGTGGTCTGTACGACCCGCAGTCCATGCTTGGCTTATTAGGTTTGAGGAGTGGGATAATGATCGCTTCTCTAAGGGATTCTGGCAATATCCCTGTTTCAAATGCTTCATTTAACATTGCCATAAGTGGGCAGAGCACTTCCTTCCTATACATTTGTTTAAACTCGCAGGGGAGTCCATCCGCTCCCGGGGTCTTACTGGTAGGTAGTTGCTCAACCACCGCCTCTAGTTCTTCCAGTGTAATTGGGGCTTCTAGGTTTTCTCGCTCTTCAGCACTTAATTTTGGTAAGCCGATATCCTCAAGTGTTTCCGCCATCTCGCTCCCTCCACCACCTCCTACGTCCCCGTACAACCATTTATAGATTTCAAGGAACTCTCTCTTCACGCTCTCTTGGGTATCTAATATTTGTCCACTCTCCCCCAGTACCGCTCTGATCGTTGGTCTGGAGGTCTCACTTTTATACAGCCATGCTAGCAATCTCCCCGGCTTGTCTCCCCCTTTGTATGTATTTCTTATAGTTTAAATTGCATAATCTCTCCCAGTGCCCCACACATTCCTGCTGCAATTGATTGATGGTTTCAGCATCCTCCCGGGAGTTTCCTCCTCTACCTACGATCGTCTCTAGTTCCGCCTCTGCCTTCTGTAGCCTCAGCAGTGTGCCTCCCTCCAGCCCTTTAGATTTGGCTATAGCTTCTCATCTCACCACCACCTAAAATGCTTCCCATAGGGTTCCGGCCGACTCTACACTCCCAGTATTATTTTCAAAGTATTCTATAATTTCTCCTCTGAGGTCATCCCTGAACACTGTATATTTCAATGCTTCGGCTCTAAGCCGTCATGTAGGGATCTTAGCTCTCTGAGGCACATATTGCCATGTTAAGATCAATGGCGAGTGGTCCGAGAGGACCCTCGCTTTATATTCAGATCGCACTATTTCTCCCGTCATCTCCTGTGAGGTGAACATATAATCTAGGCGTGTGTACAAGTTTTGTGGGGCCGAGTAATGTGAGTAATGTCTATCATGTGGGTGATGTAGCCTCCACATATCCACCAGTCAAAGGTCTCTCAGCAGGGTGCTAAGGGCTCTGGCAGCGGGGGGTGGGTTTGTCGAATTTCCTGTCTGACCTATCTACCCTTGGGTCCAGCGTGCAGTTAAAATAGCCGCCGCATATAACCACTCCCCCACCAGGTACGGGCCCATTCTACTATATAGGGTCCTAAAATAGGCAACTGTATCTAGGTTTGCAATGCATATTTCTCTATTTTCTGTCAATCCCCGTATTGCTACCATCCTCCCGTCCGCCTCAGCCATGGACTGTAGCAGCTGGAAGGGGACATGTGGTGCTACCCAGGTGATCACCCATCTGGCATAAGCCGAGTACATTGCACCTATGAGGGTTCCTTTCTATTTCCTCTTTATTACCTCTAGTTTTTCTTTCGTGAGATGCATTAGGGCAATATCTATTTTCTGTCTCCTTAAGTACATTATGATCTTGTTTCTCTTCAAGTAACTGTTGAGGCCCCTGACATTCCAGGTCACTATCCTAAGGTCTCCCATGTTTCAGCCATACCCAGTCCCCCTTCTGACCCTCCTCATTTTCCGCTTCAAGCACAGCAGCGCATGTGTGTAGGCTTGTTCTCTAATAACACAACAAATCCCCCAAATACCCTCCCTCACTCCCTCCCTCCACCATTCCCGTTCCCAACTGTTGGCCAGCTCCATCCCTGGATCTCAGGCGGTCCCGCATTTTGTCCTTTCTTCGATAGCCGGTACTAGGAACTCAGCAGGGGGTTACCACACTACAGGTAACCTATCTAAACTATCTATAGGGGTATGGGATTAGGCCCGCTATATCTCCTGCTATCATGCCACAATATGGTATGCACGCCCATATTCTTCTATGTAGCACTGAGCTTATCCCTCAGCTTATGTTTGCTCTATCTTATATTCAAGTCCCAATGTCCCAATTTATACAGCACCTCGGCCCTTGGATCCACTGCTTCACTTCTATGTTCCGTCCTCCACATTTTTGTTGGTCCCCGACGGGTAATTCTGTGCATCCAGCCACTCCGTCGCATCTTCTGGGGTTTCGAAAAACAGTGCTCTGTCCTTATGGAGCACTTTGAGTTTCGCTGGGTACATCAACATGTACTTGAAGCCCACCTCTCTCAGCCTCTTCTTCACTGTCCCACAGTTCAGTTGCCGCCTATGCACCACGAGTGTATAGTCCGGGTACGCCATAATAGACACGGATGCCCTTAGTATTGTGCCCCCTTTCTGGAAGAATTCCAGGATCCTATCCCTATCTGGGTAGTTCAAATTTTGGCAATTATCAGCCTTGGAGGGGAGGCTGGAGAGGGGGGGGTGTTGTCTCCTGGCAGGGGTTTTCTTGTCAGGGCTCTGTGTGCTCTCTCCACCGCAAACCCTTGGGTGAGCGCTCCTCCCACGATTTCTTGTAGCAGCATGGTCTCAATGTAATCCATGGGGTTCGGTCCTTCTCCTTCCGGGAGCCCCACGATGCATATGTTGTTTCTACGTGCCCGTCCTTCCGCTTCCTCTGCTCTGTATTCCAGGTTGCTTACTTGTTGCTTCAGTATGTGGATCTCCGAGGCGTGTGATGTGCAGGCAGCTGTGTTTGAATTTACTTCTTTCTCCAGTTTGCCTGTGCGCTCTGATATTTTCTTAACATCCTGTCTCAGTAGGTTAACATTCTCTTGCACTGCCCCAATTTTAAGATCCAGTGATGTTTTGAGTTCCACCATGGCTGTCTCCAATTTGGTTTCCCATGCAATTTTCAGGTCCGCAATCGCATCTTATCTGCTGTCGTTGCGCGCTGGTGTGGAGTCTGTTGGCGGGTTCCTTTCTTTGTTTCTGGCACTCTCCGTTGACTGTGGTGTTTATGTGAACTTTTCCATTGTTAGCTGCTTCCCTTTTGCTTTGGGCAACATGGATGCATTCTCTGGATTAACCGGAGTTTCAGTTCACCATGATTGGGGCCAGTCTTATTGGTCCTTCAGCTTGCCCCGGCTCGTCTGGTGCTTTGGATTTGTTAGGGGGCTGTCAGCCGCGGCTGAGGAATGTGGGGGGTGGCCACAGGTATTAGTGAGTGTGTAGGCGCATTGGTTAGATGTGTGGACTTGGTATTCGGAATTTCTGAACGCACCTCCCGAGCTCGGCTGTGGTTATTCTTTCCTTAACAGCCTAGGTTGCTGTTAAAGTGCATATTGTTTGGTGCCGTTCTATGCAACTCTCGTTCTTGTTTGTTGCTGGGCCGAGCTCGATCTGGCAAGTTTGTAGACAGGCTCATGAGCGTAGCAGGTTTTCATCCAGGGGAGCTCCTTCAGTCTGCTGACCAGGTTTGTTCTCCGTCTGCTACCTAACTGTGCTCTGTAGGTCGCTCCGGGTGCTTTACCAGATCTGGCGGTCAGATGTCCACTTGCGTGCAACCCCCCCCCTCCCCCTGAGTCTAGTGCTTGCTGCGTGGTCTTGGTCTGTCCTCTATCCGGTCCTTGCTCTCACCAATTACCTCCGTTGTCCGCTGCGCCTCCTATCCGGTCCTTGCTCTCACCAATTACCGCTGTTGTCTGCTGGTATACCTTTTTTGTCCGCTGAGCCTCCTTGCGTTGTTCTTGGCGCTTAGCGTTGGTGCGCTGCTGCACAGCCTGTCTTAGAGTGGCTTTGTGTTGCCTGCATCCTCTTTGGCCATCCAGTCCGTTGCGAAGTGGGCCTTAGCTCTGTGTGTGCACACGTCCCCCAGTTCCTGTGCCCACCTTCCCTATCTTGTGTTCCTGGGGCAGTCCAACTCACACGGATGCTTTCCTCATGGGGTTTTATTCCAATGAGCAGCGCGTTCTCTCTCTGATCAGTGGCACCCTTGTGTATCCGCCCTTGGCCTTGCTTCACACTTGCCCCTTTTCTGTCTCTCTGGGTCCTTGTTTGCACTGGTTTCACGTGCATAGGATTCCTTCAGGAACGTCTAATATTAACAGTTATTCATCCCGGTTCTGCACAGAGGTGGGCATGTTTTCCAGTCGTTGCTTTTGGCTTGGAACAGTGCATCTAGCAGCAGCTGCCATGTCACTGGTCTCAGCTCTATGCTGCACTTTCAGGCCTGTCTATGATGTGGTGCGAGTCTCGCGCACAGAAATATTTATAAACAGTGGGCGGCTCAGATGTTGCATTTCCTTTCTTCACAGCTCCTATCCCGAACCGGCCGCATTGACGCGCTACGAGCGTTTCTGTGCTCCAGTCCGGGTCTTCATTCAGTGTGTCCGCCTGCCAGTCCTCGAACTCCTCCGGCAAATGACCGCAGGTCTTCACGTGTTACACTGCTGGGGGACAGTATGCGTCGGGTTGGGCTGGAGCTATTCGATAGTCGCGCGCGCCATGCTCCGCTCGTCTAAATCTATTTGCTTGCCCTTGGAGTAGCGGGACAGCGAGGGCTTCAGCCTCTGACTCACTCCAACTTGTTTTGTTCTTGCAGCGGGGCTGCGCGGTCAACCTTCCTGCTGCGCTATAGTGTCAGTCCGTGATACACTGTAGCTGCAGCTGATTTTGTTCTGTATGCGCCGCCATTTTCTTTTGTGAAGCCGTCGGGTTCCTTCAGATACTCCGTCTGTTTTGCTGCATTTCGGCTCCGCTGGGCTTCCGAAGAACACGATCCCGGTGCGCGCTGTGTGTTCCCACAGCTAAATCTTAATTTCTGGTGCAATTGTAGTCTCAAAGTGTGTGCGTTGTAAGATTTTGGTGGATCGGCGGGAGCCTCAGAGAAAAGCGTCCTATTCCATGGCTGCTTAGCCACGCCCCAAACCAACGCCTTTAGTGCAGCGGTGAACGTAACATTTGAGAGCCCTGTGGACATCCCAGTTGTACAAGACTTACTCTGCCACATGGTAAGGAGCAGAAAGAAAACGGATGTCCTTGTTAATGTGGATCTCAGAGTGAACCATAGGTAGAACTGAAGTGAGAGTTTGCAGAATCACCTTTTTTGTTTGAAACATTATAAAAGCCTCTGCACCCGAGAGTGCCTCAATTTTACTGATGCATCTATGTGGCATGACTAAAAATTCAGTTTTCTAGGTATCCAAGACGAGATCAATGGAAGCAAAAAGACTAAAGATACTTCTGACCAGAACCACCAGCACAACATTCACATGCCACTCCAGACAGAGGTGCCTTTAGCTGAAGGAAAAGACTAATACGATCTTTATAAAGTTTCTTGCCCACCGGGTTTGCCAATTAAAAACATTATGATTCTGTACTCCTTTAGACCCCAATGACCAACAGATAAGACATGTAAGACTCAGTCTAGATACCAGAACTGCCCAGGCAGGAGATAAAGAAGAGGACATAATTGAAGGTAGCATCTCAGGGATTAAACCCCAAATCAAGCAATCAATAGCAAAACCTAGATGATTTGCTTTTGTATCGTATGAAGATGGAGAATATCCTTTCCAAGTTGAATATATGTCAAGATTGTGCGGAGGTCAATGTGGCTGCACATTAATCCTTTACTGCCAACTCGCTAAGCTCAGCGGCTGAAGGCAGGGGTGTAATACCAGGCCCTCCTTCAGACAACAGATCCTCCCTGCGAAGAAAGCAGAATGGATAGAAAACAGCAGCCGATAAACAGCCTGAATGCTAATACCTGTTGAGCCAATACGGGACCAAGGGAATCAGACAGCAGCTGCGACTCAAGATGAACTTCACCATTGTGGGCAGAAGAGGGAGAGTTGGAAAGGCATCTGCTGTCGTTTGTCCCAAAGAGAGGACCATCTTGGATGGAATTTTCCCGTTGGCCCATTCTGGATACATAAAGAAAACATTAGTAATTGAACTGCATCGCAAAGAGAACAACAGAGGGGAAGGCCCAACTTCGGGAACCCCTCATGCTGAAAGTCCCAAATAAGTTTCCATTGATGAGGAATGTGGCACAGATGGGTCAGAGATTCCGCCTAGAAGTTCAGAATGCAGAGCCATACAGAAACAGGACTTCTGTCTTTAAGGAGTTGAGCATGGAGGTAGCGTAGAGACATTCCTGGTGAATGGAGGTTAGGCAGTTAGTAAGGCGTTCTGGGATTGCAGGGGTGATGGAGAGGAAGAAGATAATCTGAGTTTCGTTATCAAAGCAATGATAGTTCAAGCCAATGGCAAAAATGAGTTTGCTGAGGGAGGGGTGTAAATGGTGAGGACACTTCGCATGCTGCCATCTTGCAAAAGCAGATGTACAGGAAGGTTTAAGTGGGAATGCCAGAAGACCATTGGTACTTATGGAATCACGGAAAGCCTGAGCTCTGGGCATGGAGAACAGTGTTTACTGTGACGAAGTGTGGGATTCTATCACTTCCCCCCAAGGAACAGAGGTGGGGGGGCATTTCCCTGTGAGGTTAGGGAGGCGAGCATGCTACGCAATACCAGAGGCAAGTGTCACTCATTGGGAGAGACTCTCCCTCTGGGGTCAAGGACTCCTTTTCTGGGAAGGAGCTCCCCAGGCCCTACGGTTTTAACAATCCTTCAATTACACATTATGAGGAAAAGGATGAAGAATCAAAGTTTGCTATTGCCAATCAAATGCATTGATAACACCTACAATAGCAAACCCACGTGGTACTGGGACGAATAAACGCAATGGAGGAGTACAGAATAGGAGCTCGACAGAGAAAAATAATTTTTGACAATCCGCCAGGAAAATACCCTGACAATGTCATAAAAATAGAAGGCAGAGACACCAGAGTGAGAAGCCGGAAAGTTCAAATCAGCTGTTCCAGCTACATGGAGGAGAGAAAGGACGTGCAGTGTCCAAGCCTTGAGAGGTTTGTAGCTGTGGAGCCAAACGCCTACCAGGAAGCAACCCAGGTGATGTGAGAAACTGAAGAGGACCCAAGACGTCAGAGACCTAACCGGTGGTGGCGTGACCGCTAACAGAAGGCAGTGGACCAGGAGGTCCAGTCACAACATGGATACTCCCTACGGTGAAACCACGAAGGACACCACAGAAGAATGAACGGAGGAACCGTTCATAATGGCGTGTGAGACGAGAAAAGACAACCTGACAAGAGAAGGTTTCCAACACTTGCGAGCCCCAGTGACATTATCCCTGCAAGCTCGAGGTTATGTGAGAAGCTAGAGGGAGACCTATGATCATTATTGGACTACTTATACTCGTTCTAGTGAAGAGAAAATATTAAAAGTACTTGAAGGAAGTCAGAATTGTTACTGGAACGTTCACACCTATCCCAGAGAAAATAAATTGTTAGGAATATGGGAAGATATTGAGAATAGTAACGCTGATGCGCCTCCCAGTGAAGAGAAAATACTGGGAGCATCCGAAGAAAGTAGGAATTATTATTGGAATGCTCATACTCATCTCAGTGAAACTACTTATATAGAGAATCATTGCTGGAACACTCGTACTCGTCCCAGTGAAGAGAAAACATTTAAAGTATCTGAAGAAAGGACAAATTATTATTGGAACATTCGTACTCATCCCAGTGGAACTGGAAAAGGACGAATAACAAAAAAAAGACTAGAGAATCAATACTCAAGCTCTCAAGTTAGCCCTAGTCAAGATAAAAGTTGGACAATCAGTATGGAGGAAATTAAAAGGACCAATCAAATAAAAGAAGGTAGAGAACTTTCCGAACCCCATACGAGAACTAGATCATTTGATGTAAAGAATGACCAAATATTGTTTTTGAAAAACACCTTTTTGAACTGGAATTGGTGCAATAACCACATAATAGAAGATTGGAGTCATTCCCTTAAATGTTAGTTATTCTCAATACTTCTAGGACCAGAGTAAGTTAGATTTGGGACAGTGAACTGCATTTTGATTTTGGACTCTCACAAATGACTGTCTAGCACCCTAGTTAGTTTTTTTAGGTAGGGAATTCCTTATAGCTTATGAAAGTCAGGAGTTTTCAGTATATCATTTAATAAAACACCAGTGAAAATAAGACATTGTGTCCTTTTTACCCACCAGAGCACCCTTGGTTCAAGTACCTGTAACAGGAACAGAACATACCTTAGGCCTGAGCCCTTTATGAGGGCCCTCAGAGCTAGGATTGGAAATGTGTCTAGAATGTTGCAGTTAGATTGTGAGGACAACCCCTTAGAGCTGCATAGGCACCCCATGGTTAAAGATCACATAGCAGGGGCCGTCCCACAGCCATCAGACGATGCAGCAACATTGGTCACGTTACAGGAAGAGAAACAACGTTACAGGAAGAGAAGCAAGGTCCCTCCTTGAGACAGCAAACCTAGGGAAATAGTTGCAGCTGTGAGGTGTACAAGAAAACAATAGTTCTTGCAGCTACATCACTGTGACAAATGCAGTAAACCTCTTTGGCAGTAGTCTCTTGAAGAGTTCTTCCCACTGCGTACGTATAGCTAGAATCATACGAGCAAAAGGAAAGTGCTTCACATGGAGTCCACATAGCTCAGGGGTTGATCAACTCTGGGCCCAATCACTGAGACAACATTGCAGGTCAAAACCAGAACAAAGTTGGTCACACAAATTTCCCCTTGAAATGCCTGATGGCATAGGTGGGAAAAGCAAACACATGCAGCCTGTGCAAGAGGAAAAACAAAAGGCTTTTAAGCTTTCCACCGACGCCACGTCTCATTTTCATTCATTTGAATGGCGGATAGGAGGGGCAGAACACACATTGGGTTTCCGCTGTCTTGTTTCCTCTCCACCTGCGTGGATTTTCATGCCAGCGCAAATGCTGCATATGCCAAAGGGGGTGTGCAGTCATAATGTCGAAAAAATAATGTCAAATTACAAAAATGTCTAAAACATAATGTCGAAAAAAAGGTCGAATTTTGTCTTTTTTTATTTATGTTTTTTTTGGGTTCCGGGGGTAAAAGAAAAGTGTAAAACAAAAACAAAAAAAATATTACAAAAAAGGAGGTTTGGGGGGAACCCCCCCCCCATTTCGAACAAAAAGCAACCAAAAAAAGAAATTGACATTTTTTTTTCAACTTTATTTTTTAGACATTTTGACTTTCGACATTATGACTAAACCGCCAAAGGGGTCGGACAGCTTTATACACAAGCATAAAACAAGTGGACCCCGTAGGGATCCATTGTACACGCTCCCTGCCATGCCAGTACGGCAGAGTGTGTGTACAATTGAAATGAAACCCTCCCGACACATTTCAATTGGGAACACTAATTACCATGCGTATGCGCATGTCGGGGAAGTTTTCATTTTAATTGTGAGCACCACTTGTCACACTTTTACACCACATGTTACCTTTACATTTACACCCCGCAGTGCAAATGCAAATTTGGTGGCGGGGACTTGGTTACACCTGAGTGCAAACGCAGCAGGTCCCTGCCATCCAATTACGCTCAGGAGCAACATGAGCGCTAGTGTGTTGGCTAAGCATCTTGCCTCATCCAAGCAGAGAAAAGTAATGGCGAGCAAAGCTGAGGCAGCATATTTGTGTACACAGTGTCCAGCTCTTTGTGTTTTTCAAAATTATGTTGCTGGGCAAAAGAAAGGGGAAGGGATGTTGGGAGCAATTGTGATTTGTTAGCACAGGTGTGTGTTACCTTTGCTGCTGATGGTTGCTGGTACATTTGCACCAATGAGTGAGCTAAACAATTAGCTGATAACATCACTAGGACAGGTCCCACCTGAAATAAAGCCAGTGCTCTCTGCATCGATGTCCATTTTCTGCACCATGTCATCTGCCAGAATCCCAGTGGGAGAGGAGCATGCAATGGGCATATTGTGAACCTTAGGCCGAGGATTTCTCAAAGAAGTAAGCGCTGGCATTATCCCTTGGGGGATAGAACAGCTTAGCCTACCGCCTTGCTCATGACTTGCTCTCTGTTACCAAGAAACAATCTTGCCTTCTCCTATTATCTCCAACAGGTTCTTCCTTTCATGGCTGCTTTGAATTGCATCAAGTGTTTGAGTCCCACAGAGCTCTGTTGTACCTGCCTACCGATTTCCAAGGAAGAAGAGGGCGATGTACGGGTGCAAAATTTCAAATCATGAACTACTAGCCATAGATAAAAGTCACTTGCCCCCATTTCTGAACGAAAAGCAGTGCTTAATGAGATGGGCGACTGCATAACTATCTTAAAGAATAATCTACAGGTGTACTACTAGCACCAACCATGAAAAGTTAGCAAAGACAACAGTTCCATCCATACTCTCTCTCTCTCTCTCTCTCTCTCTCTCTCTCTCTGGCGGCCTGGGTAAAAGCCGGGGAAAAACGATGTTTAGAATTTGTGGGACAGATGCAAAGCAAGACGCTCTTGCTTTGCATCTGTCCCTCAATTTCTAAAAATCGTTTTGGGTTGGGTATACTTCTACATCTGTGCACCGGGGTCCACAGATGTAGAGGTACACCCAACCCAATACGATTTTTAGAAATGGAGGCACAAATGCAAAACAAGTCTGTCCCTCAATTTCTAAAAATCGTTTTGGGTTGGGTGTATTTGTACATCGGTGCACCCCTCTTGGCAAGAGGGGTGAACAGATGTAGAAGTACACCCAACCCAGAAGGATTTTTAGAAATGGAGGTACAGATGCAAAGCGAGGGGGGGCAGGGAGAGCAGGGGCAGGGAGAGGGCAAATGAGACTGTTTGCTTGTCTCAGAGTGTGCACGTGTTGAGGGTGAATGCTATGGGCGGGGAGCGGAGGCTTATGAGCCAGCACTTTCTAGTAGAGCTGCCATATTTGAAATGGGGCAATGCTGGTACTCCTCAGTTAGCTGGCTATACTCTTGATGGGATAGTACTGCTGTAATAGGGCTTCTATAATTGTTGAATCTTCTCAGCGATAACACTTTTGTTGAGGCAATGCTAGTTCATCTTAGTGGGGCTGCTATACTTTTGACGGGACAACATCAGCACCTTTCAGTTGAGCTGCTACACTGTTATTGACAAGGCCCCAGCACTTCTCAACAGATGTATTTCTTGTTATTTTAATTGGTTATTTATAATGCGTGTACTACCCAGAGGTTTCTAAGCACGGACTGAGGGAGTGAACCTGTGTTGCGCGGACCGAGGGATCGAACCTGTGTTGCTCTGTGTCGTCTTGCTTCCAAGGCGTGCGCGTTGCCCCTGAGCTATCCTTCCGATACTCTAAAGATCTGAAGTACATTTAATGATACAGAACCAGAACTATTGAGCAAGCCTGTCATCATCAGAATGACTCAACACTGTCGTGGTTATACAAGAGCTCATATATTTAAAATGGAATTACTCAGAATGTAGCAGCACTATTCAATAACCGAAAGTTCTTAAGCATAGTTAATGTGAAAATACTACACTTCTCGCCGTTGGGACAGTACTGCCACTTCTCACAGAGGCTTCTACACCTTTTATGGGGCAGCACTGATCCAGCGTACTGCTCACATGCTCAGAATTGTCATTTCTCAGCAGGACTGCAACACTATACCATTGTGTTCTGTATGTTGAGTGCTTCTTCACCACCAATGTGGATTCATGGTTCTCTCCCAGTGTCTAAATAGTAGATCTGTCTATATTCAATTGGCAACAGGCATGTCCGGAGCTGCCTGCTGTCCATAAGATGCCGCTCAGGATGTTGGGAGCCGTGATGGGGCAAGGGATAGAAGGATCGAGCCTGTCGGATAGCAGAATCAGCAGGGTCTTAAAACCTGCTCACTCCTTCTGGAGGGGCAATGGGGCAAAATGAGCCTGATCCCACATACAGGGGGTTGTTACCCCTTTATCTCTCCCAAATGAAAGAATGAGCTCTCTCAGACACAAGTTATCACCCCTGCACACACATTGAATGAATATGGTATGGATCTATAGATCGAGAAAACTGGAGTGACAATTCAGAGTGTTTTAACAGAAATATAATTGTCTTCCCAGATGGGAGGCTGACTCCATTAATATACATGGGGTCACTGAGATGACCAAGAGTGAAACTGTACATTCAGTTGTGAGATTACCAGCAACGGTTGATACTATGCTTCAAGGAGTGAGGTGCCCACTCAATATATCACTGTTTATAGGTGCGAGACCCATCCTGAATGCTTGCCCAAAGAGCCTTGGCCAGAGTTTCACACTGAAGTAGTGAGCATGTGATCTGGGTCTGCAGCCCACACACACTCAGGGACATTTGCTCCAAATTAGTGAGATTGTGCTCCATGGTAGGAGGCACCCGCACAGTCTTTGCTCTGATGTTTTACACACTCACAGGATGGGACGGCATTTTGTTCTCCCATCCTAGTTGTGTTGCTCTGCCTTTTGAGGGCTAGTACAACCTGGATGATTATAGAGGGGTGCAGTAGGGGCAGTGATGGACTACTGGAATGCAACTCGAAGGCTTAAATCACTTTCTTACTTGACTTTAGTATATGCAGTACATGCTAGCCAATGTTTCCACTGTTCTGCGCTGCGTGCGCCTCCACCCCCTCCCCCCCGCGCGCCGTTGCACCAAGTTGGCGACTACATGCAAATTTGTGGTCCTATAACTGCCAGTGATGTCACTTCCTGTATTTGCCCCCTCCCACCCCCGCCGGGAATTCCATAAATCGGCTCCCCTGAGTGTGACTATACAAAATTAGTAAATGTTTCATTATTGATTGGTAGTGTGCACACAACAAATTCAATTATCTCTGAACGATGCAATTCCAAACAGCTGGTGCACTGTTGGTCGCTTGTAAAAGCTGGATTATAATAGTGGCAGCAAGTAGAAGGGAAAGAAGGAGGGAAAGCCCAGAGTGAAAGGAGGGCTGAATGATCCACGGAGAAAGACAGAGTCCTTGACACGAAAGCTGAAAAAGGGCACGGTTGGGACAGGATTGTTTTCAAGGCAGCTCTGAACGTTGAGTGAGAACGGCAAAGTCTTTAGACCGGGTAGTATGTTCCTGAGTCTAGTACTAAATGCCGAGTAGCATCTGTTGCCAGGGCTCCTGTGAGTTGAAGATAGTACGAGCAGTACATTTGTAGCTTGGCTCTGGGCGTAAGAGTCGGGCAGTAAAGATGCGGTACAGAACCTTTGAAGTGAATCGTGGATCGTACAGCGAACCAGTGCACGCTTTTGTGCGGAGAGGAAAGCCTGGTATTTTTAAAAACAGCTGCATTGTGTACTCTGTCATCTCTGAATTTTATAAT
The DNA here is from genome assembly GCF_040938575.1 of Ambystoma mexicanum. Lineage (NCBI taxonomy): Eukaryota > Metazoa > Chordata > Amphibia > Caudata > Ambystomatidae > Ambystoma > Ambystoma mexicanum. The sequence goes on along the minus strand of NC_090934.1, from coordinate 1,262,886,888 downwards.
CTGGAATAGATGGCATATCCATAAGATTTGGTCCAGACACTAACCTTTCATGGAATAATGTTTTTCTGGTGGAGCATGGGGGTGGTTTAAAAAGTGGATCCTGCTCAGTTCGAGTTCAAAAAGAGAATTTTTGGCCACATAGCTAAAATGGGCATCCCCACTAATGTGATCCCAAATGAACCCGAGGGTCCTTGGGGCCTCGGGTTTAGCACGGTGCAAATGCGACAGTTGCCAGTGGTGCTGCTGAATGTCATCTCTGCTCACAGACAGTATAGTGCGTAAAACATTACATTGCAGCCAGCTGTGGTGTCATGTGCCCCGCGAGATGGAGGTCACGTGACACGGAAGGAAGAATAAAGTTTTAACCGGAACTGGCGTCACGGCGCCAGTCCGGAGTTGGAACCCGATCACGGTGGTCGCATCTTTTGTATGCAGGCGACTCTGCTGCGTTGCGCGCAGCGACAGGGGGCCCGGAGAGGCCCGAACGTTACGAGCGGTGAGGGCCTGCTTCCACACCACACCCCCCCCGCTCGTAACATCACACTGGCGACGAAGCGGGATCGACCCGCATTCCAAAACACACGCGGTCCCGCGTATCATTAATCCGCCCACGATGCAGAGGAATAGATGTTCTATCTCCTCTCAATCCATTCCTGGGAGACCACGCGACGGCCCCACGACGTGCAGGGGCATGCCACAAGTCTACACGATCACTCCTAGGAATCCTTTATCTCCATGGGAAGCAGTGGAGGACACTCAACAAGCTAATGCGCAGCAAGCATTTCTTCCTCCAACACCTCCAGGCACCCCACATGCAGAGAACCAAGAGCACAAGACCCACCTCACCACAAGAGTTACCACGCCCTAAAACCAAGTAAGGAGTACATTGGCAAGGGAGAAGTAAAAGTACAATACGGCAAGGTGCGTTCTAAAACATGTCCAGCCCAAACACCAACCCCACGAGAGCCAGCATAGGCTCGTCATCCAGGAGGAGCCTCACCCTGGACCCTCCAGACCCAACACAAACAACTTTTATGCCACCTTTCGACCCCTTCACCACTGGTGCAGCCATTAGGTGGGAGATCTTGCTACAACAATTTGAGATGCATCTAGATGCGAGAGACATTACCATAGCGAAAAAGAGGCGCATTTTCCTCCTACTCAACGTTGGAGCAGCCACCCTACGCCTATTCAACGCTACCCCGAACCGTGGCAACGACAACAACTATGACGCAGCCAAAGCCGCACTTACGAATATGTTCAAACCTGACCTCAACCCAGACTACGAACGCTTTCATTTCTGCATGGCGAGGCAGCGCGAGAAAGAGACCGTAGACAAATTCCACGCTCGCCTACGAGAAATGGCAGTAGGTTGCGAGTTCCCGGAGGAGGAGTTCGCCATCCGTCTCCAGATCATCAACGGGATATCCTCAGAAAAACTGAGACGAGCCATCCTGTCCGAGAAAAACATCCGTCTCTCTCGCATCCTGGAAATGGCACGCCTCCGTGAGCAAACAGATGATCAAGTAGCGATCATGGAAGCTGCCATCCAAAGACTGCCGCTAGACAACCCCAAACCTACGGAAGACGTTGCAGCCATTTCCAAGCATCAGAGCAATCGCATGACACAGAGCCAAAGGCTCACCACAACACAAGGGCGAGACAGAAACTGCAAATGGTGTGGAGGCCCATGGCACAAAGGTGATTCGTGCCCGGCATGGGGTTCCACGTGTAGAAAATGCAATCGCCTTAACCACTACGCTGCAGTTTGTTTGAATCCACCGAACAAAAATGACACAACGCAACAACCCTCACAAGATCGCAGGAAAAAGTTCGCGCCTAGAGAATCCTCCCGCCAACAAGAACGGAAAGGTAAAGCTAGAGCCGTTGACGACCTCCAAAGATCCCCAGACACGTGCAGCAGCGACAACAGCGATGACGACTCGTCCCCAGAGAGGAGAGACAAACCTAGACGGAAGAAAGGGAGTAGACAGATTCACAGAGTACACCTGATCTCAGCAATCGAACCACATCGAGCACGAAAAAGGAAAAGACCATCATGCACAGTTCTTTCCAACGGAGCACCCCTGAAGGTAGTCATAGACACTGGCGCAACTGTGAACGTCATGCCAGTGAAGGCATTCAACAAACTCTGCCCGAAGCCCACGCTCCAGAGGAAAAACGTTCAGCTATATGCCTACGGAAGCAAGAAACCATTGCCCGTACAAGGATCGTTCAAGTCAGACTTTACTCTTTACCACTTCGCCTTCGGGCTCCAACAGGACAATCTTGACAACCTGCTAGAAAAACATAAGAAGTTGTTCCAAGGCATCAGGTGTCTGAAAGGGCGAACCATCAAGCTCCACATAGACCCCACTATTGAACCCAAGGCAGTAAGGCATTGTCGAATCCCGTTCCACTTGAGGGGAGCCGTAGAGAAAGAACTAACTAAGCTAGAGGAAGAAGGAATCATTGAAAGAACGTCAGGACCCACCCCGTGGGTCTCGCCCATGGTAGTGGCCCAGAAGCCCAAACAACCGGACGCGGTAAGAATTTGTATCGACATGAGGCTTCCCAACGCAGCCATTGGGAGAGAACGTCATGTAACACCCACGATAGACGAGCTCAACGTAGACCTCACAGGAGCTACTATCTTCAGCAAACTCGACCTCAGATCAGGCTACCACCAACTGAGACTGTCCAGAGAGATATATCACCACATTCTCCTCTCACCTCGGCCTGATGAGGTACAAACGACTCAACTTTGGAATATCATCTGCTGCAGAAGTGTTCCAGCATGAAATCCGCAAAGTCATCACAGGGTTAGAAGGCACTACCAATATCAGTGACGACATCCTTGTATACGCATCGAACAAAAGAGATCACTACAAACGACTGGAAGCGGTCCTAACAAGGTTGGAAGAAGCGGGCCTGACGCTAAACGCAGAAAAATGCGAGTTCAACAAAGTAGAGATATGCTTCTTCAGACATATCTTCAGCGCCAAGGGTGTGTCCCCGGACCCATCCAAGGTACAGGATATAAAAGACACCAAAGCACCCCAATCAGCCTCCGAAGTTCGAAGCTTCATGGGAATGGCGACGTATTGTGCACGTTTCATCCCCGACCTCGCCAGCACAGCAAGTCCACTCAGAGAACTAACGAAGAAAGACCAAAAGTGGGTATGGACCGAAACTCACCAGCAGGCGTTCCAACAGATTAAAGACACCCTCTCCGCGTCCACCACCATGGCGTTCTTCAACACCGATCGGCAAACCGAACTTGTGGTCGACGCCAGCCCTGTCGGCCTCGGAGCAGTCTTAACACAGACCGACAACGAAGGAAACGTGTTCCCCGTTGCATTTGCCAGCATAGCTCTTACAAAACCTGGACAAAACTATGCCCACATAGAAAAGGAAGCCCTAGCCATTCTATGGGGATGCCGACACTTCAAAGTGTACCTGGTAGGCAAACGAGCAAGAGTCCTCACAGACCACAAACCGCTGATCCCAATATTCCGAGGGTCTGCTCCTCACCCACCAGCGCGCATAGAGAAATGGATGCTGCAGTTGCAACCCTATAACATCGAGCTTGAATACCGCCTAGGAACAGACAACCCAGCAGACTACTTATCCCGCCACCCGCGGCCTGCTACCAACAGAGAGCGGCGTCAAGCAAAAGAAACCGACGAACACGTCTGCCACATAGTCACCTGCGCAAGGCCAAGGGCCCTGATCCTGCACGAAGTAGCCACCGAAACGGAAGCAGACACCATCCTACAACATACCGCTAATACCGTCCGATCCGGAAACTGGAAGACCTTTCTCACGTCAATGGCCCAGCGCACCGCGCCAGCCCAAGCCAAACCCAGAGCCCTGTTTGGGATTCGACATGAACTCTCGGTAGCCCCTGAAGGTGTCCTACTCAAGGGACACAGGATCATACTGCCTGAGTCACTAGAAGAAAGAGCTCTCCTCCTAGCACACAGTGGACACCAAGGTATGGTTAAAACCAACGCCTATCTGAAGTCCAGAATGTGGATGCCGAACATGCAACAAAAGGTGGTAGAGTTAGTAGATGCTTGCGCAGCCTGCCAAGCATCCAAGGAGACCGGAAAATCCCGAACCCATCAGCAGTGCCCCAAGAAGCTGCAAACGCTGGGACGCGGTCAGCATGGACCACTGCACGATTGCCATTGCCAGGGAGGGATATCTCCCCGTAGTGATCGACGAGTTTAGCCGCTACCCGGAGGTGGAGCACGTAACATCCACCAATGCAGAGACCACCATCCTCACACTTGAAAAGATATTTGCCACTCACGGGATACCGAGAAAAGTGAAAAGTGACAACGGACCGTCATTCACCAGTCAAGAATTACGCGAGTATTTCAAAGAGGTAAATGTCAAACACCAGCGAATCACCCCAAGGTGGCCCCAAGCGAATGGAGACGCCGAAAGGTTCATGGGGTCACTCAACAAAGTCATCAGGATCGCAAAAGAGCAAGGACGCCCGTGGCTGAAAACAGTTTACCGGTTCCTGAGAACACACAGACAAACCCCACACTCCTCCACAGGTATCAGCCCGGCGGCCCTCATGCTAGGCGTACCTATACAGGCAGAACTACCCATACACCCCCAATGGATAGCACCGGAACCAGACATCCCTGCCATAGACGCCAGGCGGCGGAGGCGAAATGAGCAAGAAAGCATCGCCAGGCGAGCCTGTCACAGAGAGCTGATGCCAGGAGACGCCGTCATCGTCAGGAACCGAGCCCCACAAAAAAAGATGTCCCTCAACTTCGAACTCCAACCATGGACAGTGAGCACCGCAAATCACAGCATGGTCACAGCCACCCGAGAAGGGGAGACGGTGACGAGAAACGTATCTCACTTCAGGAAGGTACCCCCAGAACAGTGGGAAGAGCGACCGATTTCTCCGAGAGAAGAAACTGAAACACCGCCCTCACCCCCCGACCAAATGGCGCCAAGGAACACAGCCATCCCAGGAACATCAGACAGTTCACATCAGCAAACAGGGGGAGACGAGACCTCGTCCCCCAAAGCAGAAGCGCCAGAGAAGAAAAACACACGGTATCATCTGAGGGAGAAGCCCAAGCTGTCGTCCCGCCTCAAAGGATACGTAGTGGCCAGAATAGGCCAGCCAAAATCACACCGAGGCGAACCCTGAATACAACCGCAAGTTTGACCACAATGTTAAGGTACCGGCTAAGATGTATGTTTGCAACCGCAAGTTTGACCATAATGTTAGATACCAGTTAAGATGTATGTTTTGACAGCCGTGCAAATACCTCCAATTTGGGGAGGAATGTGGTGTCACGTGCCCCGCGAGACGGAGGTCACGTGACACGGAAGGAAGAATAAAGTTTTAACCGGAACTGGCGTCACGGCGCCAGTCCGGAGTTGGAACCCGATCACGGTGGTCGCATCTTTTGTATGCAGGCGACTCTGCTGCGTTGCGCGCAGCGACAGGGGGCCCGGAGAGGCCCGAACGTTACGAGCGGTGAGGGCCTGCTTCCACACCACGCCCCCCCCCCATCGTAACATCACACCAGCCTTTCAAGAACACTTAACATTGACAGAGACTGGAGAGGACTGGGTCAGTGTGTTGTGGTGTCCAGCTGAGTGGGTCGATTTATGACGCATTTTACCATGCTCCCTCTCCAGGCACACCTTGCCATGCAGAATTTTAACCACAGTTATTTACTCCGTGCCCCTCTCCCACGTTCATCCAATAGCAGAGGCACTGGCCTTATCGTGCGAGCAAACTGCAGGCAGGTCAGTTGCCGGGGGAGCGAGGGATGCTCAGAACTCGGCACTTACTTGGGACGAAACGGTAGCCTGAAGTTCTCCTACAGGCTGCTTTGATCTCCCGTTTGCACTTTCCCTCTCACAGGCAGCAGTAGCTCATACAGATTACATGGCTCGTTGCACCTTCATGCGGAATTCGTAGGGTCTTTATAATCATTTGGCGTTGACGTGATGATGGGTCTCCTTCAGGCAGACATGACAGCACCACCTAGCAGCTCTAGCACTCGAGGGGTGCTGCTGCACGCCCAAACACCTGCCCAAATCCTGCCTGGTCTAATTAAAACGCACATTGATGGTGCATGTGGCAGGTTAGCTAATAAGCACATGTACTCAGTTTCTTACTCGCCCCAATGTAATTATCACTCTCCAATCGCGAGTCGCAAGTGGACACTTTGCAGCCCGATGATATGCTTGTGTTAATGCCAATGCTGTCCAGCCTTTTGCCTTCTTTATCCAGCAGGGAGGAAGAATACCATCAACATAGAAAAACAACTTCTTCCTACCGTATGATAATGGGGATGCCTCTACAACCAGCTCAGCACAAATAAGGGTCCCCAACTATGTCCTATGTGACCTGTATTGGGCCCAAGATCTCTGAGGAGCAATGCAAGGAGGATCCCAGCACATCCAACCATCTCAATTTACCAAACAAGATCCTTAAAGGAGGATATCCGACAGATGACAGGCAGAAGAGGGCCCAGGATATTGGACCAGAAACGGACCTATCACTTCCACTTAGACATTTGTATGCTGCAGCAAATAAACAGCGAAGACTCCAACCCCCCAGTTTCTTTATTTTGGTAGCTAAGCAGAGTCATTTAAAGGCCCTGCTCGTCAGAGAAAAGCTAGTCTTCAAGTGGATAACATGTCACAGCCAGGAATCTAAAAAGTCTAACTTTGTTCCACGGACCTTCCTCTTATGACAGCACCCATCGGGTGGTTGAGTGCCCTGCTTATCCACAGATAAATAGTCTTGGGAGGGATCAGGGAGGAAAGGGGACATGATTCCTGTTTCAATAGTAGCCTTTTGTCGCTACTAGACTGTGACAAAATCATCCATAGCAAAAGCCAACACCTTCTACGACTCTTACAGCCAGACCATGAGAGGACTGGATCCAGTCAGTGGTCATCAAGGCATGTGGAGAGACTTCTCACTGGACGATTTGCCTTATCAACATTCAGCGACTTCACTTCTCAAGTTAGTAGTGCCCCTTGTGGAGTTTACTAATGGTGGCATACACAATAACCAAAGGCAGGCTCTTAGTCTGGGGACTTCTTTTCGTTTGGTCATTGTTTCACGTAGAGCACCAAGGCTGAAGCTTAAACATTTAAGAACAATGCCAGTGTTGCCTCGAACCAGACACTCCAGAATAATCTTGAATGGAGAGTTTTAAAAGATTACAAAAAGATTAGAGCCATTTCATGTAGCCCATGCAGTGCAGATATGGAGCTGCCTTATAAATAATTGAAGGCAAAAATATTATCTTGTTAGGATGAACTGACTTTAGCAATGGGGAGTAATCCGATCAGTTCTGACTCTTTTTGATGTCGAAGGACTTGGTGGAGTCGATAGTCTCTGGAGAGCCAGAGCATGCAAAGTACCTGAAGAAGTAGATGGCCCCAGACAAGACTATGGTCTATGCATCAAAGGAGTGACTTCTTTTCACTCCCATAACAATGAGATTAAATTCCCTGAACTGACCTTCATTTCTAGTCAATTTTCTTGACAAGTCTAATGGGGCTCGAGGGACCACTGAAGGAATGGGAGACTCATGCAGTGGGGACTAATTAAGGGTGACATGGGGATCTTCCCCATACCACCACTGTGCCCCCCCCCCTAGAGTGAGGCAGGGAATTTTATCACACAGTCTTATGTCAAAACCATGCAGCATTACATTTGTGCATGCAGTGTATATTAACAGACCTATACCTTGCAGGAGTTATGCTCGAGCAGGCAGATCATGTAGGTGTTAGGCTTCGCTCAAACAGTATTTTTCCCTGATACTGGCGGGCACATACGGCACCAAGTTTGAACCGTTCTCAATGAAGTCAAAGTCTCCCCCAATAACGTGCATCCATCCAGATCAAAGAGAGACAAGTAAACAGGTTCCCAGTGGGGTCCCCATGCATCTTTCACATTCTACTGGAACCTTCTTACTTCATTCCTGTGTACTTGACTCTTCTGCATTCCTCTACTTCACCCACTCTTCAAGTTCATCATAACACTGAGCGCTTGTGCTCAGATGAGACTCCTTTATAAAGGAGAGTTCACAAATGGTGATCCAAGATTGTATCCCACCTAGAGCTTCTTGGTGTTGTAGCCTTTGCCTTTCCTGGTGTTGCTTGTTCCTGCTGAATCCATCATCCAAGAGTCCCTAGGCAAAGCATGCCCCCTCAAAGCATGCTACAAGGAGGAAGGCCTGGGGGGGGGGGCTGCATGCACCTAAGGGTTGGTCTAACTGTTCCCTTCCTGACTCACCCACAATGCTAGCACCACCTCACCTCAACCTCCTGCAACACCATTCTGTCGCTTTCCACCTACCTCCTCGGTTGTCCTCACTCCTGCTATCACTCCCTGGGCTGATCCAGTTGAAGAAATGATATAAAAGTTCCCTTTTGCCAACCAGGTCCAAATGGGCCCTTTTCTCTCCACCTCACTCTACGTGTGGCATCCCTCGGGGCTCTATCCTATCACCTTGGCTCTTCAACATCAATCTGACCCACCTGATCTCCACTTTCTCCCCTCATTTCCAGTGTTACGCAGATGGCAAACAGCTGTCTTTCAAGCTGCCTTCCTCTACCACCTCCTCCTCTTCCCTCACACCCGACTGCCGGGCTGCTTTGTAGGCATGGTGCTCTACCACGATCTCTGCCTTAATGCCAGTAAGACAGCAAACCTTCTCATTGGGATGCCTGCGCCTTGTCTTCCCCCACCCCCACTCTCTGGCCCGACTCCCTGGGTCCTCTTTCCTCACCCACTTGTGAGGTAAAAAACCTTGGGATCATTCGACTCCTCTCTCTCTTTCTTTCTTTCCACACATCATGGATCTTGCCAGGAAGTCCAAATTTCAGTTGCATCTCCTCAAGTACATTCTACCTTTCCTCGCCTTCCCCCAGAAGCTCATTGTCTGTGGAGCCCTGGTTCTCTCTAGGTTAGACTACTGCAATAGCCTCTTTCTCAACCTGCCTCTTTCCTCCCTTGACCCTTCAGCTAATACAGAATTGAACTGTGAGACTTATCCTTGGCCTCAAGCCCAGGGACTGCATCTCTCCAGGCCCAACATCTCTCCACTGGCTCCTGGTGACCGCAAGGATCAAATTCAAGACCATTTGCATCATCCCCAAGGCTGTCTGGGGCCAGGGACCTCTTTACATCCAGCTTTCCCACCCTAAATACCTCCCGGCAAGAGTCCTTCGGCCTTCTGGCTCCAACTCTCTGCAGGTGAAACGCTTCTCTAAGCAAAGAGAAAGGTAGATCCCTTTCCTCATCTGATTCCTCCCTCTATAACACCCCCCCTCCCCCAGACTTGAGCCGGATCTTCTTAAGTTCCAGAAAATACTCAAGACTTTCCTTTTCTCCTCTTCCTTCCCTCTCCCCCTCCCATGCTAACTCTCCATCTGCCGCTGCGACTGGGGCCTGGTCCCTTCAGAGTCATACAGGGGCCAGACCACCTCCTACCAGTCCTCCCAGAATCCTTTGCCAGCACTTGCCCTAAGGCTCCCTTCCCCAGACTAGCCCCACTTGGTCCTCACTGTCCACTGGACTCATCCTCCCTCCCATCCTTCCCCTGGCACTTGCCACCTTGGCCTGCCCAGCACTTGCCTGCCCCCACAGTTGGGGGTACCTAACCCCTACACTTCTCCCTCTAACCTCTCCCCCTAACTTCTCCCCCTTGCACTTACAACTGTGTCGTGCACTTGCACAGTAGGATTGTCACAAGGCCAATGTAACCATTTTTGTGGTTCTACTTTTTTTGATTCCCATGTCCACACCCCTCCCATCTTGTCTTGTGGGGCCTGGAAACACCTGTGTATAGGCGCAATACAAATGTCCAATAAATAAAAAAGCCGTTTGCCCTGGCAAACTTTAAAATCATCCGACCATCTTAAAATCATGGCCAAATCACTGCAGAGCCTGGAAAAGGCCAAACTTAGAGAGGGATAAATTCAAGGCCTGTGAAGGCTGGAAGGCCATCAACCAAGAGAAAAGCAAGAGAAAACCAGTTCCAGGACCCATGGTTTTAGGTGACAATATCATAGGCTGGAAAAATTATTGGCAACGAGGAACAGATATCTACTGATAGGAGTTTGTGAATGGTATTTCTACTGGTACGAAGGGTGACCAGCGGTTATTATTCGAGACTGTCACATACTCTAAAACACACAGGGAGAAGTACTTGCTGGTAGACAAAGCCAATAAGCAAGCTGGGTGCTATATTCCTAAAACTAGGACACTAAAAGACTGGCACCAAGAAGCGAGCTGGAAATATATAATCCCAACACTGTATTGTGTTGGTCCATGCACAGACCAGTGGTCCTTTAGGCAGAGCCCTTCAGTATTTTGAGAAGACCCATATCAAGATTGTTATTATAATTATTTAGGTATTTGAATGCAGACCTAATTTCCGAATTCAATCGAGAACTTTACAAGTCATAGAAGAAAGCAGGTTGTAAGAGATTAATATAAGAGAGCAGGGAGCTAACAAAGGAGTGCAGGGAATCTGGCAGTAAGGGATCTACAAGCAACCAGTGGGGGGAAACAACGGGGGAGTGATTCGTACCCATGCATTAGAATGCGACATATCCTATGTCTGAGTTTTGTCTGCAGCAGTGCTGTGAAATAAAATACCTTTGTAGCACTAACCTTACATTAAATGTATTTACTGGACAACCCAGACTGGCTGCAGGGACTTGGTCCGGCCGGACTTGGGAGCACTTGGCAACTATGCTTCCGGCACTTCCTGGACCCCTAGTTCTGAGTTTGCTTACCCAAAAACATTCAACTCCTGCCATATTCAGTACGTGCTCGGCCATCTCTTCCTATAGTATGGTCAGAGGATGTAGGGAGTCTCCCCCATTTAGCAGTACATCCTCCTGGTATTGCGATACCGGTTCCCCGTGGTGTTGAGCAGGGGAGGGTGGAGACAGCATTTATATCGCTCTCCATCTTCTTTAATAATATTTGCCTTTTTCACTCTGTGATCTTAGACATGAGGCTCCCAAATAGTCTGGTCTTGTCCAAAATGTGCTCCTTTAAGACTTGCAGGATGTTGTCTCAAGGTGTTGTCTACAGTTGCTAAAACACATCAAGATGGTTCACAAGGAGATGCTGTAAATGGAATCCGATTGTGATATATTTCTGCATGCATACAAGACTGTTAAAGAGAAATCTGAAAGTGGACAAGTTCAAGCATCAGCACATGTGTATGCATATTCTGCTTTTCTACCACTGTAAGAGCGGTATGGTTTTCCTGAAACCAACGCTGAACTGTAAATTAAGGCCGATGTAGGAATCAGTGTAAACGCTTATGGGATGACCATCCATGAACTATTCATTTCTACATCAGGGTTTCAGTTTCCTTAAATCTCGCTAAACACCTTTTTATTAGCCTACCATTTCTTCCATAGTCAATGCTCTGCACAGCAGGGGTGTTGCTAGATCTGGAAAAGATCTGGGGCTATGCTAATTTTGGGACTGTCCGGACTGGGGGCTAGCTAGCCATTTTGGTTGTAACTCTGAGCTTCTATCCGGGGCTACAACCAAAAGACACAGGGCTATAGCCCCCTCTGCCCCCGCTCTCGCAACGCCTCTGCTGCACAGCATTATAAACGAGCAGGGGATTAACGCTTTTGTGGGGCAACCCTCCAAATTTAGCATAACTGGTGTGCTTTCCCTTCCACTGGGGTTTTTAGGTGGAACATTGGCTATTTGTTAAATTGCTGAGAGCCTCAGTTATGATCTGCTTTTGATGGGGGCCCACGACTCTGTTCTGCATTCTATTTGTTTGAAAACGAATCAGCAATTAATATTTCGTAGGAGCACAAGCGGGATGTGCTCTCTGAAGAATTATAGGTGAAAACTGTGTGCAAAAAGCTTTTAAGTTGTGGCTGTGAGAAACACTGAAAATGTTCATACAACCACTGAGATATCCACCTTGCGACTGTGATTTATTTCAAATCGGTGACGCAAAGCCGTTTTCTGTTAATGTTTTGTCCTGTTCCATCATGTTTTCAAGTGCAAATACCAGTTACCAAACATTAAATGTCAAGATTTTGATTTTCACAATTCCAACATCTAAAATATAATTCCTCACAAGCCATGATCGAGCCCAAAAAATGTACCTCACTGTATCAGGATACGAAGCATCATTGCTGAATAAGTAATCAGCACATAGATGATTTGTAATAACTCCTCCTTCGGTCACTGCAGCATATGTGAAGAAAATATAGATTTCATTTTGTTATACTTTATGGGAGCATATTTTAGAAAACATAACTTATAAATAACCAAGAAAATAGACAATACGTTCACAGTCTTTCCAAGGTATACAACACAAACCTAGAAAGTTGCAGAGGGGCCCCTGCTACGCACGGTTGTACGCATTGTCAACTTACTAGCATGGCCCAAAAACTCCGACAATTTAGTCGCACAACACATTACATTCCTGCCGCTTCTGATGCGAATGAAAATTACACACACTCGACATAGCTCTCAACCATGTGTCGCAAAGGCAGGAGAAAACACCCGATTTTGTTTTTTGCGGGTGAGAGCCGGGTGACTCAGCTCTTTACAAGGCGTGTGAGTTAGCTGTCACAGAGTTCCAGGAACCAGGCTAAGGAGCTATAGTACCAGGATATGACTCCCCTATGAAGGCCCACGTCTTCCTGCTTTCAGCTCATGGAGCCACAAGCTGATCAAGGGCCAATTCCCTTAATGAAGTCACACAGACGACTGGGATAGGCCCACTTCGAATTAGCCAATCATAAAACACAACAAATAAGGTACAAAGGTGAACCTCATAATGAGATTAAGTGATAGCGAAATATTTTCGGTGCGTGACAGGGCGAGAACAGTAAAACTAGTGAGCGAGACGTCACGTATAATAATAATAATAATGTGTATGATACACGTTAGGATTTTGCTTTTGAGAAAAGTGTGTTTCCTCTTAATGGGATGGACAGTGAAGCACAGCTCACCCCAGAAATTACAAAGCTCCCGGTCCACGCTCTGAGAGAACCAAGCCTTGCCGCCACTAAACATGACTAGCCGACGGTGACTAGTCCCCATTCGAGAAACGAACAATGGCAACGTCCCGCCCACTCTTCTTCACGTGACTCTGGCGCGTTATGACGTGCTGATAAGTCACGAGCTTTACATTGCCGCTTCACGTTGCCACTTCACCTCGAGCGGGAAAGAAGGCCAGTCGTGACTCGTGAGATAGCCTCGTGGTGGCGAGGTGGTGAGTATGGGCATTCCGCCCTTACGAAACTTATTTGCTTTACATTAAGTCTTGAGGCTATCGCATAATTGATTGTTATTTTAGTGCGGAAGAGCGATAATGCCTGACCGGGAGTGGGTTAGGGGGGGGCTATTTCAGTTTATTTTGGGCATGAGACAGGTTCCTGTCAGAGAGGTGCACGGGCATTTTTCCGTTAAAAAGCGCATTTGGTTTACAGTAAGCCTTAAAGCTACCTGATTATTTCAGTGTAGAGGGGCGTCCTCCATTATGAAGCGAATTTGGTTTACAGTAAGTCTTAAAGCGATGGCATAGTGATTGTTGTGTGGCCTAGCGGAGTGTGGGTGGCCAAACATACGTGCACACACACACACTCATGCACAGAGGAGTCAGACACGATGTTGCCGGTTGCATCACCCGGCGGCAACTGCTGCACGGACTTCCTTTATTTTATTGCGCATGCACGGACCCAAACGAGGCTGGCGCATGCCCAGTGCACACCTGGGACGTCACATCCCTTTTTATCTTTAACAACAAACAACAACATGAATTTAACTTATTAAACATTAACTGGAGCGACCTGGGAGCAGGTTTATTCCCGTCACTTACTGACAGCCACGGATCTCCTGACCTCAGTCCCCTGAGTCCAACACATAGTCCTTGAGACGGGCAGGCGGTCTCCTGGACACTCTTGAGGGCTACCTAGATGTGACTGTTGGGGTCTCCGTGCTTGCTTCCGCCGCTGGGGCTCCGATGTTCATGGGTTCCTCGCCCAGCTCTTCAGGGCCTCCTTCCGGGGTGGGCACGGCTTGGGCACTGGACATTCCTGTTGATGTGTCCACCTTCTTGAAGAAAGATACATTACGCGTGACCGTACCGCGCTCACAGGCGGCTGTCACCATGGTCCCCTTTACATGGGTGACCTTCCAAGGGTGCGGTTCAAACGGTAGAGCTAGCTTTCCTTCGGGGTGACGGTTCTTGACTAGCACTGAATCTCCGACACGGATCTCCTTGCCCTGCTGACCGCGCCTGTCACTTTCCTTCTGGTTGTGTATGGCCTGCTCTTGTCGTACCTTTTCATTGTCTATGATGCCCGGACTCCTCCCCTCCATTTCAGGTATCATTCCTCTGGGGCAGAGCCCAAATAGGGCCTCCGCCGGGGCGACACCCGTGGACTGATGGGGTGTGGTCCGATATTCCCTCAAGAACTCCACTAGCTTCTTCTGCAGGTCGTCACCTCCGTTTGCCGAGATCCTCAGCACTTTATTCAGCGTGCGCATCATTCTTTCCGCTTCTCCGTTAGCGCGAGGCCACAGTGGCGATACTCTGCGGTGCTGGATTCCCCTATCACGGAGGTATTGCGCAAATTGGTTGCCGGTAAACGACGGTCCGTTGTCCGAGCAGAGCATTTCTGGAAAACCGTGTGCCGCAAACATTCTGTAGAATGCCCTCGTGGTGAATTCTGTTGCCGTTGATTTTACCACCTCCACCTCCGGGTATCTCGACCATTGGTCAACGGCCACCAGGAAATACATGCCCCGACCCGTCGAACCAAAGTCTACATGGATTGTCCCCCACGGCTTCTCACTCCGCTCCATCGAGCTTATAGGGGGAGCCCTGTCACCCGGGGTCGCCGCCTGGCAAGCCAAACACCTTTTCACGAAGCCCTCAACCTTTTCTTCTAGATCCGGAAACCACACCTTTGGTCGTAGTCTCGCTTTCGTTTTGACCACCCCTTGATGTCCGATGTGTGCCAGTTCAAGCACCCGCTTCCTTAGTGTCTGATGGGGTTACAATTTGCCTCCCTCTCAGTAGCAGACCATCGTCGGAGATTGAGAGCTCCTCCTTCACCCGCCATAGTGCCTGAAGATCTCTCTGGGCCTCCTGCTGGCGCCGGGAGTTGTTGCACAGCATTTCCTTCCATTCTCCACTTCTAATGGCTTCTTTAGTGATGTCAAAAACTTCATCCTTGGATGACTCAAAGGCAATGGTTGCTCTCGACAACGCTACGGGGAGCGCCCCATCCACCACATTACAGAGTAGACCCTGGCAGTCTGCCACCTCTCTGCCTTTGTTGGAACCTCCAGCGTTGGGGTGACGTGACAGGTAGTCCGCCGGATTGTTGGTGCCTGGCCTGTACGTTAGATGCACCCCGTACTCCATCAGGGCCAGAATCCACCTCTCTATCCTTGGTGGCGGCTTCGAAGATAGACCTGCCAGAATTGGTAGTAGGGGCTTGTGGTCTGTTACCACTATCACCGGCTTACCCAGAATATACAGGCGAAAATGGTGGCAGGCCCACAAAATGGCGAGTGCCTCCCTCTCAATTTGCAAGTATCGCATTTCAGTATCAGAGAGGGCCTTGCTGGCGTACGCGACAGGCCTCATGTCTCCTCTTCCGTCCGGCTGCAAGAGCACTGCCCCCACTCCCACCGGACTGGCATCGATGACAATCTCCGACTCTACGGCGGGATTAAAGTAGGCCATAGTGTCCCCATCCGACAGGGCATTCTTGAGTGCCTGAAACGCCTCCTGCTCCTTACCTTCCCACTTCCATACCGCATCACTTCTGGTCAGTGCTCTGAGGGGTTCTGATAAGGAGGCCAGGCCCTTGATAAAGCGTCCGCAATAGTTTACCATCCCCAGGAAGCTTCTTACCTCCGTGGGGGATGTTGGCGCCGCTGCCTCCCGAATGTCCCTGATCTTCTCCGGGTCCGGTGACACTCCCGCTGCGTGAAATATGAACCCAAAAAACCCAATCCGATCTTTGAGGAACTCACATTTCTGGCGGTGCAAGGTGAGGCCTAGGTCGTGCAATCTCTTGAGTGTGCTCTCGAGCCTTTTCATGTGCTCGGCTTCTGTGTCCGCAAACACCAAGATATCGTCACTTATGTTCAACACCCCTTTTAGGCCTGCGAGTGCCCCTCTTATAGTGTTCTGAAAAACCTCCGCCGCTGAGGAGATACCAAAACTCAGGCGTTTAAATTGATAAAGCCCCTCGTGCGTCGTGAAGACGGTGATGAACCTAGAGTCTTGGTGAAGCTCAAGCTGGTGATAGCCCGCTCATAGGTCCAACTTCGAAAATACTTTCGCTCCCTGTAATTCGCCAATAATATCGTCCAGCGTTGGCGTGAGGTGCCTCTCCCTCTTAATGGCGGCATTGGGGAGACGCATGTCCACACAAATCCTCACTGCCCCTGGCTGCTTCGGTTTTGGCGCTACTACTATGGGGGATACCCAGGGTGTCGGCCCTTCCACCCTCTCAATAATGTCATTGTTGACCAGCGAGCGAAGCTCCTCTTCCACCTTCTCTCTCAGGTGGAACGGAATCCGCCTGTACTTCAGGGCGGTCGGCCTGATCGTATTATAAATGTGCAGCCGCACCGGTGGTGCTTTCAACTTTCCAACCCCTTCAAAAATGCCTGTGAATTTGTTTAACAGTACCTCGATGTCTATTTGATAGACTGCCATCGTGAAATGGACCAAATTCAGGGCCTCGGACGCTGCGCAGCTGAGCAACGAGTGGTGGCTCACGTCCGTAACGAAGAAACGTGCCTTTATGGTGATGCCGTCCTTGGGCACGGGCCTATAAACACGCCATCAATGGGAAGGGGGGTGACCCCTCCAAACGTAAAGATCTTGGCAGTTGATGTACATAGCGCCGGAGGTCCCGGAATCCGCCTATAGTGGTCTGCGGCCAGCACACAGACCGATGCACCGGTATCGATGAGCACTTGCGTCGGCACCCCTTGGATGTCGACTACGCATTTAGGCTTTCTCTTGTTCTTGGCACCTGAAGCAATGTTTGAGATGAAGAATACTTCTTCTTCTTCCTCCTCCTCCTTCTCTTCTGCCATGTGCAGCCTCTGTATCTCCTGCTCCAACGCCGCGATGCTTCGCAATTTTCTTGAGCCACCGCCACGTGCTCTGGCTGGGCCTCTCTGCACTGACACCGGGGTGGGGGCGCGACATATTCGGGCATAATGGCCAGGTCTATCACATCTGCCACATGACCTGTCCTTGGCAGGACATTCCTCTGAGTGGGGCAGATCATAGCCGCATTGCTGGCAAATGCTGTCGGACCCCGCAGTCGAGCGACTTTCCTGCTTTCTCTGCCCCCACTTGTCTCTCGACATCGACCGTTTCCCCATGGCGAATGCTTCCTCCGATGCTCCTGGACGCACCGCCGCATCCATTTTCGCACCTCTGGACTCGGCCAGCTCAAATGTTCTGCCACTGTTCAATATCTGCTGCAGGGACCAGCCTGGTTCTCTTAACACTTGTCTCTGCAGTTTGTTGAAACTGCAACCCTGTAGAACCTGATTACGTATCATGCACTCATCATTGTCCCATCGACAAGAGGTGGCCATCATTCGAAGCCGGGCACAGAACTGGTCGAGCGACTCCTCCTCTCTCTGCTTTTCCCCGCAGAAGAGGAACCTCTCGTAATCGACATTCGAGAGCGGTATGAAATAGTTCTCCAGCGCCTTCTTCACCTCGGTGTATGTGTCTACCTGCAAGTTGAGGGACTCGTAAATGCGTAAAACCTCTAAGCCTGCTGAGTACAACAAAGTGGCCCTCTTTGCATTGTCATCATTAATCCCCGTTGCTGTAAAGTACATATCCAGTTTTTTGATCCAGAGCCGCCATCTTGGGCCCAACTTCGAAGGGGGTCCTGACACATCAAATTCTTGCATGGGTAGCAAGGCTCCCTGTTGTGCTCTCGCCGCCACCGCTGCAGTTTCTGTCTCTCCATCACTGTCTGACATGATCACAGGTCGCACAGGCACCTGCTGCTGAGCTGGAGGCCGCAAACCTGATTCTGGAGGGTCTTGCACGTACCTTCACCTCTCTTACTGCGTGTGGTGGCCCCCTTGTTGCATTTTGCTGCTTTCAGGTCCCCTTCGTGTGGTGCCTGCCTTCAATGGGTCATCCTCTGGGCATGGAGGATAGCCAGAAATTCCAAAAATTGGTCGAAATGGAGCTAGTGGTGCACGAGCACCTTCTCGGGCCGCTACCACTGTGCTCCTGCTTCTAAACGTCGCCGGAATGCACCCGCTGGGTCCATGACTCACCCGCCGTGACGTCGCTGCTACAACGTGCTATGTGTTCCACGAGCGCTCGTGCGGCATCCCGCCTCGTCGCCAGTTGTTGTGTGGCCTAGCGGAGTGTGGGTGGCCAAACATACGTACACACACACACGCATGCACAGAGGAGTCAGACACGATGTTGCCGGTTGCATCACCCGGCGGCAACTGCCGCACGGACTTCCTTTATTCTATTACGCATGCGCGGGCCCAAACGAGGCTCGCGCATGCCCAGTGCACACCCGGGACGTCACAGCGATCATTATTTTAGTGGAGAGGGGCGGCGAATCGATCACACATGTTAGTCAGGCGACTCGCGCATTTTGGATGTGCCGTTTTTTCAAGTGCTGTTTGCGGGCTCGGGGCCAGTGGTGTGTGGTGTAGTCCTTGTTTGACCTGCACTCGTCACCTGTATAAGCGATACGTTGGCGATCCTTTAATTTAGGTGATTACGTTCATTGAGATTTCTTCCAGCTCCTGTTCATTGAGATTTCTTCCAGCTCCTGTCCGTATTACTCTGTGGCCATAAGTGATCCCATTGTTTGTTTCCTTTTGTTTTCTATATGGACGTTAATCTGCCTGTTCCGTATTAACGTTTTGGTAGCTAGATGGTTGAATAGTAGTGGCATAATATACCTATATTCATTATTCATATCAAGTCCTGGACTTGTTAGCTGTCGAGTGTGTCCCAATAGCGTTCTTGACTCGTTAGCGCTGTCGGTTTGTGCATGCTCTGCATTAAGGTCTGGCGCTGTGTGTGTAAGGTTTGCTTTGCCCGATGACTGCAACAATGGTCAGGGGAGCCGACTTATGCCTTTCCGGGGGGGAGGGTGCCCAAATACAGGAAGTGGCATCACTGGCAGTTATTATATGACCCCATTTGCATGTAGTCGCCAACTTGGTGCAATGGTGTGGGGGCGCGGCGCAGAACAGTTGAAACATGGGTTAGCATGTACTGCATATACAGAAGTCAAGTAAGAAAGAGATTTAGGCATTCCAGTTGCAATCCAGTAAGACACCATCATCCAGGTTGTAGTAGCCCTCCCTCAAAAGGATGAGCAACACAATTAGGATGGGAGAACAAAATGCTTGCTAAACAGAAGGTACAGCTGCAAGGTGGAGTACCACAACCAACACCACATAATCATTTCACAATTCAAGGGAAAACGAGAAGTAAAGAAGTTTCCTGATTGAAAAAGGACAACAGTGCTTTGTCATGATCTACATCATGCACTTCATACCGCAGCATGACCATCACCCCAAAGCTGATCTAAATGCCCACCTGAAGCTATGGCAGCTTTTCCACTAGATTGTATTGCTGTACCAGAATGACCCTCTGGAAGTTGGTCACTGTAGTGCAAGACACTGAGAAACGGGCAGACTTACAACAGCCAAAACAATATTGGACAGCAATATTGTTTTGGCCCCACCTTCCGTGTGAATATAGATAAGATTATGATTTTTACCCATTTGTTGTGTTGGCCTCTAGACTGCATTGCTGTTGCTAAAGTGGGGCCTGGGGTCCGAGAAGATGGCTACTTACGAACCACCCAATCCTAGTACCAGCTGTTCATACATCCCCCCCACCTGGACCTACAAAAAAAATAACAAATGCTGTTCCTCAAAGCACAATGAAGTAGGCCACCACCACACACTATGGAAGTCATGAAACCATGGCGCTGTTCCCAGAAGGAGATGTTACCAACCAAGTGACCCAACTGCTGATCAGGTCTGTAATCTCGGCTTTCACACTTAGCCCATAGTATGTGTGATCCTGTGCACATTAGCCCATAGTATGTGTTATCCAGTGCACAGCCTCTGTGTGCCTTGCTACTCTTATTGGCAAACCGTAAAAACATAAGCAGTGTATAAAACAAAAAGGGGGCATCGATTGCTTTACTCACAGTCTGCCCGTGTTTCAAAGCATCTGCTGCCGAATGCCGACTGTTTTTCTTTCCACCGCTTTTCCCCCCTATTTCACCACACTCGGCTGCTGAGCCAGACAAATGCTTTAAGAGTCTAGCATTACAATCTTGGGAGTGGGCTATGGGGGTGGGGGGAAATATCTGTAAAACTCTCTCGCCGAGTGCATAAACATATCAGTAAATGATGATGAGGATTAACAACTGTTAATGTATAAACATGTTTGAGCACCGACCGTTATATAGCAACTACGTAACATATATTGCGATAGAACATCACAATTGTATGAGGACCCAGGGAGCACAATACATTTCACGGGCATCTTTCAGGTGGCGTGTTTATCTGGCAATTTTATTGAGACACTAGTGAGTGAATGAAAGCGCGCCTATTACACAAAGTTGCACAAATCACAGTAATAAGCGGTCTCTGTGTGCTATTGTATAAGCAGCGTGGGCCCAATATGGCTCCTGTAAGAACGACGGAGTTGTTGAAACTGCACGGCGCGCATTCGCAGGCAGTGATGTAACTGCTCTCTTAATAAGGAGCTCGAGCGGAAGAGTAGTGACAGGCAGCAAACATACTAGATATGTCCAGATACTCGTTGCAGGCACCTGATGCAGTCAGCGCACTGTGTACCCTACCTTTGCTCGGGTACAGGACTGATGATACTTCACATGCTGCTGTGCCAGCCCTTGGTGTCAAGACCAACATGGAATGTTTTCAAAGCATGCTATCAGTGCGGCAGAGAACACCTAGGCCTGAACAGCCGTAAAATAGAAAGAATGTTGTTTTCATTATATGAACTTGAAGACCGGGTACATCTCTCTCCGGGTGGGCTCCGCCCCGACTGGATTCTGCCGACGGGTGCCCGGGCCCCGGAGCACCCGCGTACTTGGCGCCTCTGACAATGGTAATACCAGGGAATGTAGATGAACTGCTGGTGCATCCCTGTGATGCAGCTGACTTGGTCAATTGTGATTCAGCCACGTTCCTTGGCCTGGGCAGAGACGCAGAGCTAAATAGCTCAGGAGTTGGTCGCAGTAAGGGGTACACTCAGAAAGCTGCTGCTTAGCTTGCTGGACAACAGATTATGCTGCCTGCTGTGCCGGTGAGTGCTCCTCTGCAATGTGCTGCTGGCTGCTCTCTGCCAACTTTGGATGACTGTGATGCGTCACACACCCCTTGCCCCTCTTTCTTTGTGCGGAAATCCTTTCAAGTGGGGTAATTTTAAAGTTGGGCTCACTGAAGCCATTGTGTTTACACACTGTGTGCTTAACATTTCAGTGTTAAGAACTGAACATGGGACATTTTTATTCACCAGGCCAGCACAAGTATCAGTTAGCTGACCAAAGCTATACATTCTTCAAAGAGAATTAACGTGCCAGACAGAAAAAGTTTAAAACTGTTTTCTTTATTTTCATGTCTCTTTATTTGACACACCAAAACTCTTTTTTTTTTATTTTTTAAATATTACATTTTTGTTACTTATGGCACATCCCTGGAAAGGTTAACTCTAATAATGTTCTTGCTTAAATATTCTAGTGGCTGCTTTGGGACATAGACTAACTGCATTTGCTGAGCATAAAATGTCATTTCGTTCTCTAAAGAAGCCAGCCACTGCCTAGCGCGCACACCAGATGGCAACTCAATGTCACTTTGCAACTTGATTAGGAAAGTAGAGTTCATTGTGTGTCACCATGCAGACAGTAGTCCACGATAAATCAATGCAGTGATATGTTTGCAGCAATGATTTGCTGGTTAATGGCACTTATGTTTTGCTCCTTTATGTAACAGCACATATACCTGTTTTTGTCTGATGTGTCCAATGTGCATACAAGAGCACACTGGAATGTTTTGTGTATGTGACTCTGATGAGCATGCCATGCTTTGCCCACTTAAACACATAAAGCAATCAAAGAAGTTGCCTCAAATTGTACACCCACTAGGCCAAATGCCCTTTTAACACTGCCACACCATGATTTTCAGTAGCCGCAGGCCAGCACTAATAAGAGATGCTAATGCCAGCTGTTAGATAAAGCATGGCCCTGATCTTTTTTTGTTGTTGTTGCCAAAATAACCCCTGAGGCCTGCATAATAGTGAGGAGGTAGGGGCTGAGGAACTGTGGACCCTTTACCATGCATTAGAAGCCGGTTTTGTTTAAAGCGGTTCATCAGCTTATTACTGGGCAGGCTAAAGTTTGTAAGAGGTACAATCCTTTCTGTGCATTGGGGTTGGGCATGCCCACACTGAGACCCAGCACTTCCTCCTCTAAAATTCTTAAGAAACAAGAAAACAGAAACAAGAAGCAAATTAATTTGAGTGGCTGATGTTGCAGCCATTTTATACTCCCATCTAAAAACGTAATCTGTTCAAATGAGCATGTATGGTTCATGGTTACAAACATTTTAATGTTAGGATGAGTATTGTGAACCGTGATGTGAGCACCAAGCCATGCATCAGTTATGAATTTAGAGATTCACACATCCCATCCTTTTATCACATACTTGTTTATTAAATAATCACTGCTATGGTCCTGAAGTGCTCTGTGATTTAATGCAAAGCGTACAGGAATCCTCATTGGTGCTATTTGTCCCCTTTCCATTTCTCAGAGAGGTATTTTGAAAGAGTCCAATAATAGTGTTCCTGACTGTCAATCTTGGAATGATAACCTTCTATCAGAAACTAATTCATATGGTTAGTCTAGTATTGCCCCTTGCAAAATAAAATGGAGATGGTGCGAACAGAAAACCTGCAACACAGGGCAAGGTCAGTGGGCCCTCACACCCTGGTAGGCTGTTCACACTGCAGTGTGCCAGTACGGACAGTTTGAAACTGCATTCAGGCAAGCCCTTCCCTAAGAGCAGGTGACAGCAACACCATTTACTTGGGCAACAGCTGTTTTTTCACATTAGAATTCTTCTGTAAAGTACTTGAATTACAATATAATGGAACCAGCTTCATTTATATAGCAATTATTTGTTCATATTGAGGAGCGGTTTTGTCGCACAACAGATGTCTAGCTTGAGAGTAACGTGTGTCGGTCGGGGGGGGTGGAGGGGACATTCTGATGTTTCGCCCTGGCCACCAAGTTGGCTAGAAATTGCCCTGGATAAGCCCTCAGAAAACTGCGGTGTTGCTGCAGGATTTGTCTGCCAAAAACTATTACTAAACCAACGACTGGAGTAAGGTAAAAAAAAAATGACAACCTTTTTCCTAAAATTCAGCCATGAACCCGAATTGAGGAGGAAACTGCTGCAAAAGATATTGTAGCAGAATTAAACGCTGCGTTGGGCTGCAAGCTGCTTGAAACTGTAATTTTGCAGCCAGCAGAGGATGCGGATGAGGCCATTGACTACATTAATGTGTCTATGAATGGTATAGATCAAGCCCAACATGATTACCCTCTTTTAGCACTGCCTACTGAATCTACCGGCACTTGTCACTGTGATACATGGGGCTCCCATGACGATATTGATAACTGTCTTGAATCCAGTCATAATATAGATCTGTCTATTGATGCTCCTGCGGTCGAATATATTCGAGATATTATGGATCTCTCTTTTACTCCATGTTTCTTAAATATTGATCCACATACTTTTTAATGGAGAAGCGCAAGAGTGTTCCAACACTAACTTGGGTGTGAGCTAACTAAAGAATAATATGATAGCCTGTCCGTTAGACACTGTTGAAAAGAATATGAATGATATTAGCACTAACAGTATCACTTCAAATGATATGTTCTGGGCATTTCAAAACCTTCTTACCACTTCGGTAGCTAAATGTAAGCGTTTAGAAAATAAACTGGATGTCCAATCTATTCTCTTACATAAGCGCATAAATTGTACGTAAAAAAAGTTCGAGATCGAGGCTCTAAACTGAGTCCACAGTAAATGTGGATAGTGAGAAAATCGTGCTGAAAGATATCACTAATCCAACTGTTTCACCGATTGTGAAAGTGTGAAGAAAGGTGAACTGGTAAAACGCAAAACTAAAGTCACCTACCAAGCATTCATGTATGCTAAATGATCTAAACTGTTAAAAATGCTTGTGTAGTCACATATAAAACTTCCCTGAGCAATGTGATTGGGCTGGACATGACGAGTGGACCTGTCTCCATACTGACCCTTGTGCAAACAGCTGGCCCTGTGGCAGCAGAGCAGGATGTACTTATTTCTTTGGGTGAGCCGAGACCTGATGTTTATGGCATGCCGACCGGAAGGCTTGGTGATTTGGGTGTGAACAATGGGGGGGTAGCTGGTTGTCCTGCTCAGGGTTGTAAAAGTATACGCTCAGCCGGACCACTGACACAGGTTATGCTCACTGATATATGGACATCTTCAATAGTCAATCCAATAATGCTTGTACCAGTAATCTTTGCTCCTGCGAACGGTGAGTTGTCTAAGGCACTACAACTACAGCCTGTGTCCCCTACTGTTAAACTGCCACCACTTAATAGAGCAGCAGTACTATGTATTGTTCATCTGATGACATATGGATCGTTGAACACACATCTACATATATATCGAATGTCTGGTTTAATTCTGAGGCCACATTAGATTACATATTGAAATAGGCTTGGATATTCCAGCCGAATTGTGCAAATGGATTTGATTAAACATTGACTTAGCACCGCCTGAAACCGTGCTCTCGCCCCCCCTGCCCCCTGGGACAAGAAAATAACATGTCTTGAGCTTCTGCAATAGCTAATGGCAACACCATAGAACAGGGAGGTGGCAGTGTAATCAACAATCGATTAGGTGTAACATTAAGGCATGTGATGGCAATGGATCACTGGGTATTTGTGCTACTGTGGGATCTGTTGAGGGTATTGAAGCAGTAAGGTATGTGACGGATATTTGCCATGGCTTCCGGCGGTCTTTAAACACCAGTTTGCTTCACTGTCTCAATGATTTTGATTTGGTATAGTCTTGGCACACACAAGGTTTCTGCCATCTTTTTATTGATGACGGGTTAGTGTCTTAGAAGAACAATTTTTCAATCATTGCCCTGCAAGAAAACTGAACGCGGACCTGAGCACACGGACGAGGAAGAGTGAATTTTTGAGGTTGGGATTGAACCCATAACGACTACTTACCAATCAAGACATAGTGATTGGACCAGCCCTGATTTTAAAAAGGCGGTGTCTTTCCGCTGAAACACCTGTCATCACAAAGGGCAATTGTACTAAATATAAAAACACCACTCAAGATTTATTGAAGTGGTCTTCACGTTAATAACCATTGTGTGGACCTTGATTTCTTCATGGCGCTTGAACTAAATAAGAAATAACTACAATTAGAATTCCTTGTCCAGCGAAGTGGAGGACCCACCATTCTCTGTATGTTTACTTTATTCATGCAACTAAATTTGATTCTAATCAGAGGGAATTCACAGGGCGCTGAGGTTGACTCACAAGTATCCACAGTGAAAGGTTCCTCAGAGAGTGTCTAAAATCTGCAAGAAACATGGATGGTTCACACTGTTCACTTTGATGGTCGTAACACTGCTCAGCAGCTAGCGACCCAATGCCCGAGTGGCCGACCCAAAGGTGGACTATTGATTTAAGTTATGCAGCCTTGGACTATTACTGACCTTAAGGGTTCGACATCTATGGTACAATTAGTAAACATTTCATATATGTAGCTGTCCCTAATATTAGTAAATATATATGATCCTCCTTAATGTGTAACTACTAATGCTAATGTTGGGACAGTGTCATGTATTTTGGAACTTTATTCGCACAGCACACCGATATGGCTCATGGGTGATGTTTAATGCTCAAATAGATGAATGTAACACTGACCAGTGTACTAATGCCATCTATACTCCTGTTTGATACAATATGACCACTCGCCAAGGAAGGCCAGGGGCCAACATGTCAGATGAGCATGGCTTTACTCGTTTAAATGGATACTGCCCCAGTGATGCACATGTGCCCTGCACCTGCTTTGGTGGCGGTAATGCCTCCACCATAGATTATGTGTTTGTTAATACTCAGGGATTATTTCTGGTTGCGGACATGGCCATTGTCCCACGTGATGAAAGTAACAATCTACCTTTATGTGTACTCCTTAAAACTCTAAAGGCACAAACTGAATCATGTGCGTATGTTCTACATGGAAATATCTACCTATATGGGAGCTAAAATTGTATTAATTGGAATGCAATAAATTTAGCCAGGGCAAATCAGGCGGTCAAAAGATTAGGGCCCGGATTTATAAAGCAATACACTGTTATAAGTGATGACAAGGCATCTGCTATAGTTTCAGCCTTTTCACTGATGATGACTAGTATAAGTGAAATAACTAGTGTAAAAATACCTTATAAAGTGTATATGAGCGGACCAATAAGGTGTTTAACAAACGCCATCTTTATGATTGCAAGATTGCTGAGGCTAAAAAACAGCTGCGTTCTATGACTGCAGAAGTCATCTATCTCGTTCTAGTCAGTAAGTGTTCTTGTGTGATGAATTCATACATTAAATTTATAAAACAGACATATCGTACATGGTTGAAAAACCATAAAATTTAATGTGAAAGAGAGGGGGGTCAAGAGATTGCCAACCTCGCTACCTGAAGTAACACTATGGCGATATGGAATGTGATTAGAGGTGCCAAAAAAAATATCTGCCCGATAAATTGCGTATCAGAATCTCTATGGGCAATGCACATTGAATGAACATTGGGTTCTACTGCACAAAGTGATGAGTCAGTTAGCTTGCCATCTAATATTTGGGAATGTAAGGCATCCATATTAGACATTATCGTCATCATTGAACGTTTGAATAATTTGCGGGCGGCTGGCCCCGAATGTGTGTGTTATAATCTCCTCAAACTGTCCCCGGAAACCCAGGGCTCACGCTTTGTATAGTTTAGTGGCAAACATCCGAATACTTGGTGTATGACGTATGAGTCACATCTTACTAGTATATAAGAAAGGTGTTTGGAACTTACGATCGAATTCTAGCAATGATAGACATCCCGGCAAACATTTTTCCAAGGGTGTTGTTGGTCGAACTAAATACTTGGATCCTTGCAAAGAACGTCTTGGCCCCAACCAAACTGGCTTTAGGTCAAAATCCAACATGTCCCACAACCTGCTCATACTGGCATCAGCAGTTGAATATGCGTGGCAAAGGAGAGAAACAAATGTGTATTGTGCTTACATAGATTTTAGCGCCTCTTTTGATTCCGTCATTCGGAATAAGTTATGGGAAAGCTGTTAAAATAGAATATACCGTTAGGCCCTTTAAAAATGCTAATGCTACTCCTTACTGAGACCACGGTACGGGTCTGTCTATATGATAGGGGCAAGCTATCGGCAACCATGCCAACCTATTGTGGGGTGAAACAAGGCTGCATTGTGGCGGCAACGGTGTTTAACCTTTATTTGGCTGACATGAGTAGGGCTTTTGAGAACTTGCATACTTGTTTGGTAAAAGTGGGGTCTGGAACTGTAAGTTGGCTTGCATACGCAGATGATTTGCTTCTGTCAGACCACACACCTAAGGGACCTCAAGTCATGATAGATGCAGTGGGTGTATATGTTCTGAAAGTGACCATAGAGAAAAGCAAAATCATATTTTTTTTCTGGCAAACAAAATGTGCAAAAAAAAGGATGAATTGGACCCATGAGGCAACCCAATTGAACGTATAAAAGTCTACAAATACCTAGGAATATATATGGATAAAAATTTGAACTGGTGAAAGCATTGGACTGAAACGTAAGAAAAATTTATGAAAGCGGTAAAAGCCATAAGTGTGTTTTTTGGAAACAAATGGGATGTTTTCTGCTTATACGATCTTGTTATACACAGCTACAATAACCTAGATATTGCACTATGGCATTGAATTATGGGGCCACAACTACAAAGCATAAAATAAGCAGTGTCGTATAGCAATTTGCTATGCAATTCTGTAGGTTTGCTAATTAAATTGACACTTGTGTAGCAAAGATAGCTATTTAAGTTACCCTGTTAAATGAAAGCAGAGCTCACCGTGCATTCCTTTCTTGCCTTCTAGCCCCCCTCCACACTTTCTTGCTCTGTCGACTGCACTAATCATCTCCTCCCCTCTTATGTGCTGAAGGCATGCCCCTGAATGCTCACACCAGAACAAATACAACCCGCTAGGGAAAAAAGGCCCATGTTGATCTTGTAAGGATAACAAGTTCTTACACAAAGGTGAGACCAACAGCAAAGAACTCTGCTGCTAAGAACGTTCTGCTGAAAAGGGCTACAAGCAGAGTCTTGTAAGGAGACACTGCATCATTGGTTACATCATTGTATACAGTGAAAACCTGCACGACTGGTTGGTGTGTGCGTCTATACATGATCAGCCTGCTCCATAAGAGATACCAGGTCATTGGTTCTAGCCCTGTCTGTCTACCTTCCAACACGTGGGTGCTGCAGAGATCCTCTTCTCACCAACGAAGGTCAAAGAACAAATGACCTACACTCAACACAATGCTACTTCATCATTATACTGTGCACCTGGCAGGCTTTAAGACTGTCACAAAGGAGGTTCTGGGGCACTCTGACCTCCACACACACATTTCACTCACTCCTTTTCGCTCCATCCAGTTTCAAGGTCTCCACCCTCGTTTTGAACTATAATGTATCGCTCCCAGCACCTCCCAATACAGATTGTAGCTCACAGACGTGCAATGTCTGTTCTCTTTGAACATTCAGTACATGTTACTTTAGGGTTGATGGTCACCTAGTGCCATAGAATTCAGGGATCTTGGGGCTTAGTCTGTTATCTGGGCTATAACTCGTGGTTGCCTGTGGTTGGCCCGGGTCAGGCTTGCCCAATGTGAGATAACATGCACACCAGGCGCCAGTCTATGATCGTGGCCTTGTAGGGACATTCCTTTTGGGTAGAAAAACATCTTTGCAACACTGTTAGAACAATGAATGAGCTTTATGGCGGTTGGGGATTTGGGTTATCCTCATGGGAGCTCGGGCCTGGCCGGAGGTTTCTCTCGTCTCGCAATTAGAGCCTAGTGCATAAACTGCTGCATTCGCCGCACAGGCCTTGTCGCCTATTGATGGTTACTAACATCTATTCATAATGGTAGCCTTGCTTGCGTCCTGCGCTACGCTATGTGGGCTGATTGTATTGGCATGGGGTCCTACCACCGCCCCCCCTTCCTACTGGCCCATCATAGTGCTTCCAATGCAGATCGTCTCACTCTAAAGCACTTAGGGGGGTTGGATGGGGGTGCCCCCTTCCCAACAGTGCCAATGGCCTCTGTGGGAGTGCTAACCAATAATTGTTTTTCTGCAAATAATTGCAAGCCAGAAGTACTCAGGATGACACTTATTAAGCCAACTAAATCCTGTCTGGTAAAGACAAGTATTTGCTAACTTTATATTTGTCATGAAATTCCATTCTTTGCAAAATAGCAGTATTGCTAATGTAAAACACTGCAGTGTCTCTATGCATTACAGTAAAGTTTATGTTGGTATATCTAAATCTCAGTGTCAACTAGATTTCATTTTATTGGGGAAGAGGCATCATATTGACGAGTGAACTATTTTGAAAATGTACATGATTGCACGGCCAAATACTTTTGATGGCAAAACTAGTTCTGTGACCTATACATCTGCAACTGTTGCTGAACCCATACTCCTGGACATTCTATCTTATCAACCTACTTTATACCAGCTACCAAGGCATAAAATAACCAGTGTCTCATATCAATTTGCTATCCAATTTTGTATGTTTGCTAATTAAATTGGCACTTGTGTAGCAAAGCTAGCTATTTAAGTTGCCCTGTATAATGAAAGCAGAGCTGGCCCTCCATTCCGCTCTTGCCTTCAGGGCTCCCTCCACTTTTTTCTCTGTAAGTTCAAAGCGGCTAATGGAGAGAGAGAGTGTTGGAGCCTCCAATTTTTTGTTTTTTTAATTTTCTTTTTTTATTGAAACTTCAGTACAACAAACTTTAGTTGCAATCAACCAAGAGAGTTGAACTTTTGTTACAAAAGACCTGTAGAAAGAAGAAAAGAGAAAGAGAAAGAAAGAAAAGAAAATCCTCCTATCCTTCCAAGTAAAATAGTCCAAAAGACATGGAGACAAATTAAACCTTGTCTTGTCATTGAACCGCCTGACAGGTAAGAGAAAAAGGGGGGAAGGTGGGAGAGTGAAAACAAAGAAAGTCCGGCATTTCAGCAGGTTTCCATTGATTTAAGGTTGTCTTTCAACTTTATCGAGTCCATGTAGTCGACAACAGCACAGCTTAGTTTTACATTGTGGCCAGAGGATGCATACGCCCAAAAATTTTGCATGTCGTTATCTACAGGTGCAAAGCCTCCGAGGTGACAGGACCTCAATACAGTGGTAGCTGTACAAGATGTAATAGATTACCAGTTGTGTCGGGTTCCAAGTGACAATAGCGGCAAAGATTGTCTTTAATTTCATGTTCATGTCGAAGCCACAACATGTCTTTGGTGTTTAGCCTTAGCCTCAGAAATTGCTCACAATGGTGACGTGACGGACATTTTGTCAAGTAGCCGCACTGGACATTTAGTTTGTGGGCACCTATGCCTGACTTCAAAGTCAAAGGCATTTTTTGACGTTGTTCTTGGTTCATAATCCAGCACCAGTCCACAAATTTCTTTTTCACAACTTGCGGATAGTTGATCAAATCAGATGGCGTTTGGTCGGCATTTGACAAGATGTCATCCAGGAGCTTCTGCCAGGCATCCAGTAAACTCGATCGTCTGCCTCCTTGGTTGCCCACGAAAATATGATATGCCAAACTTGGGGGGAGGGCGTTGAGACTCATCTTGCGCACAGCCATCAAAGATTTCCATATGACCCCTGAGTGCAGGGAATTCAGAGACAGTTCATACCGCAGTGCTGTCATCGAAATGTACAAGGGTAGTTTTAGTACTTGTCGCCAGAATTGACCCTCTAACGTTTGCCAGAATAGGGCGTCAATGTTCCAGCCTGCTTCGGCACCAACGGTAATGGCCAGAACTACTTTTTGCAAGTATAATATGATGACCGGTGCTAGTGTAAATTTCCCAAAGTTCTTGTTTATTATGGCACCTTTTATGCTGAATTGCGTCTTTCGATTGACAAGATCTTGCTTCCAATGATGTTTGTTTAGCGAGATGTTGAACATGATGCCAAGATATATAATGGAGGTGACAGAGCTTAATGGGATGTTATCTATCGTCCACCTAAAAGCTTTCAGCTTTTTTTATACCACATTCCCCAATAGTCATTATCTTTGTCTTTTCGATGTTTATTTCCAGGTCGTTCAAGTTTAAGTCTTCATAAAGTTTGGTTAATAGTCTTTGTAGACCGATCTGCGTACGATCCATTAACACAAGGTTGTCCGCATAAGTTATGCAACTGATCGGGGTGTTTAATTTTGGTGGAAAGCATCACACTTCCTCCAGATGTTTCGGCAGATCAGAGATGAATAATTTAAACAGATCGGCGGCAAAGAGACAGCCCTGTTTAACCCTTTTTTTGTTGGGATTTGTTTTGATAGCTCTCCCTGGTTATTCAGACGGTTTCGGATCTCTGTGTCGGAGTGTAGAGCTACCACTGGTTCAAGTAAGTTTGAGGGACAATTCATTTCAGTAGTTTCTGCCACAGTTTACCTCGATTGACTCTATCAGAAGCCTGGTGCATATCGATAAATGGCAGAAACATTTTTTTTTTGCCTTTATATGGTTTCGAGTTTTAGTATGGTCAATATTGAGAGGTTGACTTGGACGCCAACCCCTTCTGTGAAACCAGTTTGTCGGATGTCACCAATCTTTTCCCGACATGCCCACAGGACTAGTTTCCGTCGCACAAACGAGGCAAAGATTTTTCCTATTGTGTCCAGCAGGGCAATCGGGCGGTAGTTGTTAGGATCCGCCCGATTGCCCATCTTGTAAATTGGCACTACGATAGCTTCACGCCAGGAGTCTGGAATCTCGCCTCGAATTGGAAATTGATGCGAATAGGGCTTCGATGAAGGTCGCCCAATGAGGTGCATTTTCTTTCAACATCACATTAATTATCAGATCCGGCCTTTCCGCGTGAGAGGTCTTTAGCCTACGTATTGCATTTTTGATGTCTTGCGAGGCTATGATTACGTCCCAAATCAGTTGGTCATTCACTGTCGAGGTCTTTGGTTCATTTAGGGGTTTGCTATATATTTGTGCAAAATATGTTTCCCATTTGGCCGCTGGATTTGATTAGAAAGAGAAGCAGGACATGTAGAGTGACCTGCATTCAGTAGGGCCCAGATTTTCCGAGAGTTTTTTGATTTCAGTATTTTATCATGGCTTCAGCTTTATCTTGTTCGACTATGATCTTATGGGATTGTAGCCAATTCCTGTGTTGTTGGCAACGACATCTAATTTCCGTGCTCACTTCCACTGCAGACTTTAGAGTGCCTTTTTTCTTTCTCAACATTCTTATGTCATGACGCATCGCTCTCTTAGCAGAAGAAAGAATATAACTTGATAGATGCTTGTGTGTAACACCCATGACACGTTGCGACACGTTGACAGTTATAAAATCGGTAAGCAGGGGAACATAGTTCACCACCTGGGCTTCTTTTTGATTTAGAAACCTTTGACGCATTTTTTGAATTTGTGGACCACTTATTCAGAGTCGATTAACACCTGCGTTAACCTCTAGTGGAAGTGTATACCTGATACATGACTGAGGCCATTCAATCGTACAAGTAAATTGGAGTATGTCATGATCGCTGTTTTTCGGCTCACATACTTGAATAGAAATTTCTTGTTCAAACAGGTTTCTGGATACCCAAAAATAATCGATTATCCTTTGTGACTTATTGTTTTTCCAAGTTACATTGGGTGGTTGATCTCCGCTCACATTTCCATTTACCATGTGGCAGTTTCGATTTGACAATGCAAACATCCACAGCTTGCCCCTTATGGATACCTCGTCTGCAGGCAGGTGTGTATATGACCGTTTTTCATAGTCATATCTGAACCACGTGCAGTTCAGATCTCTGCAGCAGATGATCGATAAATCCTTCGATGTAATAAGGACCTTATCGACGAGCTGTGTCAATGAGTTTAGGAAAGCTCTGGTACTAATTTTTTCGGGGTTCCAATACCCATTTATAATGAGCAAATGTTTCCATCTTGGGGTGTTTGATTCATTTGTCTGCATGAGGACTCCTTGGATGAAGGGATTTGGATTGTATGTATCCACTATCGACCACCAGGAATTTATTTTAATTAGCATTAAAAGGCTTGATGATGGCCTACCCTTTGGATTTTTCATGGCTGGATTTAGAAGTGTGACATAGCCATCTCTTGTCGGGGCCTCATATAACCAGGTCTCCTGCAAGCAGATTACACAGACATTTTCCAGATCTGCCTCGAATTCGTTGAATAGGTGTGAGAAACCTCTTGTGTTCCATGATAGGAACGCACATGGGTTCTCGCGCACCACGTGTCATGGCCATTGACAGGCCTGATGGTGATCCATTTTATGTTGGGTTGTCGTGGGCCTTTGATGGTGATGGTCGTCACGATGTTGCCTAGACGATGAATTGGTCATTGCTTTCCTTAGCTGAGCACATATTTGTGCAGAGTTTTCCTGAACAATAGGCCTTCTGGGCAGGTCTTCTGCAACTTTTGCCATTGCCATAGGTCCGGGTGTAATGTCGAATCCAAAGATAAGCAGTTCTTCTGTTACTTTCAGGATTGTATTTTGAACCGAGGCTGACACGATATGTAAGAGTACTTGATCAGAGGTTTTTTCTGTGGGGTACTCAACGATCGTGATATCGTCAGACAAAATTGTGCGTAGAGAGGGAATGCAATTAAATAGCTTCATGACGTTGTGGCGGTTTAGATTAATTTCACTGTCAGAATGAATATTTTGTAGTCTCAATTTCCAAATATGCTTAGCCGTATTGGTGTTGGAGTTCTGATGAACACGTGAAGCGTAATCCACCAACTTGCTTTTCTGCATTAGGGTTAATTTTGGATTCAAATTGGTAGTAAGGACCAAATTGCCATCTACAACTTTGCTAATTACTGCTGAGTACTTTTCGTGTTGAACTGTCTGGTTCTGCATCTTCGACGGAGAACTGTCATCTTGTACAGTCACCATGGAAGATAGAGATTTTATTTGCTCAAAATGTGCATCTGGGCTAGTTGTACTATTGCTGTGAATATCATCTTCGTGAGAGTATACTGATAAATCACAAAGGTTGATTGCTGACGTGGCTGAGGCATACGAGGCATTTTCATTGTCTGAGTCGACTCTTCGACGTTTAGTTGTTAAAGGTCCTAAATGAAGTGAACCAGGGTCCGAGGTTCTCTTGGTTGAAGGATCTTTTGACTGATCGGGTTTGATAGTTTCAGTGGTACCCAACAGACCAACATTTGTTGGTATTATCAGATTTCTGATACATTTCTTTTGGTTCTTGCCTCCTTTCATACTTTTAGGGTCCTACACTTAATTTCTAGAGAACAGACCCTGATGTTTAGGTAAATTTATAGTGGTTTGAAGAGTCGCTTTCAGGCTAGGAATGTCAGGTTTAGCTGCCCACACAAAAATACCAAATGATTCCGGAGGGGTAGACCTGATGGTCCTAGTGATCAGCTTGCTGTTTTGAAGAGTCGACTTCTCAGTCTGGGCAGGGAGATCCTTATTTGTCACTTTTTCAATGGGTGATCTATTGTCAATCTTGGCTGTGAGAGGTGGAATGTTTGTTGGATTATCGTCAGACGAAGGGCCAGGTTGTTGAATTGGATCCCTTCATAACCCAGGCAATGAAACAATTTGGGATGTAAGGCTCGTCATCAACTCTATTTTGTAGGGCGCCATGGCAGTGGAATGGCACATTCATTTAACCGCTTCGAAAAGGCCGTCAGACAGGGTGTCGTTCTGGAAGTGATGTCGAGCAGCTAAGTCACTTAGACGCTCTTGCCAGCGAATCCTTAAGTCGGTCTCTCTTTAAGATTTGGTTTTGAAGGAAAGTATTGAAAGATTCACATTTTTCAAATTTTATTTTTTCCTTCAAGGTTATGATTATGGCTATCTGGTCATTGAGCGCTTCATGGAGAGATTCATACAATTTGATGAAAGGAAGCATTGCCATAGATGAAAAGGCCAGGACATTGTTGTAGATCTGAGTAGACGTAGCAGAGAAAAGACTTAATTTTGAAGAAGGCACAGTGTGCTCTTCAGCACTAGAATGCATACTGCTAACCGAGTCAGAATGTTGGTCGCCGATAGCAGAGACGTTCTCAGTCGTCAAAGCAATTGGTTCTTTGGTTGAATAGGAATTTCTTGCTCTTGTGCCTGTATTACGAGGTGTACTGGAGGAGGACTTTCTCGGATGTAGCACAGCCGAGATATAATTCACATGTTTCTGTAAGTGTGAATTGACTCCATGAACAGCGCCCAAGGTAACCTCCATACTTTTGCGCGATGTGGATGCATCAGCTGTGATAGGCAATGAGGTTGAGTTTTTCCCAATTGTCGTCTCGGGTTGCGCGAATGATTGCCTGGATTAAAGAGATGTTCAAAGCAAAACGTCTTGCCTGAGGAGAGTTCCTGACACGCAGTTAAGATCTTATTTACAGGCGTTGGTGTGTGGTCTGCTTTGGCCGTTATACAATCAGCCCCTGGTACAGTGTTTAAAGTTGATACATCGCTGCGGCCCGCATTGGGTTGTGTTGCTCTTGGAACAATTTCCCGCGAGGCCTCACTCTCATTTGGTGTAGGGGCAGTGGTGATGTTGTGCATTGCCAACATGTCACCTTGAGAGATGGTTTCAGACAAATGCTTGTTGTTACTATTTAGTGCTCGGAATGTGTCGCCTCCATTAGCTCAGCATCCGTAAAGTCAAATGGGGAGTAAAAGACATCTATTGATTCAGGGGATGTAATGTTCGAGCATGTTTGCACCGGGATGGGCAATGTCAGCGGACTCGCAGGTGCAGGAGTTAGACCAGAAAGAGTCAGTAAAGCAATTTGGTGTGGTCTCGGAACGGAGGGACCATACACATTGGCTTCCCGCGCCGATGCATCTACGACACCGGCTTTGGCGTCGCCCTCATAGGGAGTAACCTGATGAGTTTCAGTTTCGTTGTTTATGCGAGAAATGATTTGCAGGGCAGTTAGGCTCCACAGTATTAGTGAGGGTGCCAGTGCTAGTAAAGGATGTTGTGGAAAACACTGCTACAAGCTCGTCCGAGGCGCCGGGTATAGTTATGTTATCAGGTTCTAAAGTTGACATAGCAGGCACTGAAGAGACAGACGGTGGATCGCTTACCTTCAGATTTTTTCTTGTTTTGACGGCTTTCAGGGCAGTCCAAGGATTGAGCATCCGACGTTGTTGAAGGGTTTTACGCCTGGTGACAGGCCCTGAATGGCTGCCCGACGCAGACTGATGCAGACTGTTGCTTTATATCCGCTACCTTGAAAGTGAGATGGCCACAAACTACAATATTCCACCTAGTTTGCCCAGGTCTCTGCCTGCCACACCAACCACTCTGCGTAGTCTCTTACTTTCTTTCCCTTGCATAATGAATATATAAGCTCACTTGATGTTTACGCAAAGTAGTGATCAATAGTTCCATCCAGTCTGTACATCTTCATATCTACTGCACTAGCAAACGCTGTAGTTAGCCTCGAGTGCTTGCTTTGCTCTATTATTAGGATTGCATTATATATTAGCAGCTGTTTTCAGAGCCTTTTTTCATATCTGTGTCCTCTCTTGCAGCTAACCTTTTACATTTTTATAGGCACTCTTCCAGGGCTTGCAAAGTCTCTATGTCCACTCGAATAATAGAGTAGATTTTAAGAAGGGCAAGTACCATTTGCAGGGGATGTTTGAAACTTTTATTTAACATGTACTTTGCAGTAAATGTGAAATAAGTTTCACTGTGCATGGCTGACCAATGAGTGGGTTTGTGGTGACATGCACCATTTTACAGAAAGCACATTTAACTTTGTTGTCATCCGTTGCCTGCCATGGGTCAAGTGCATTTCTTTTAGGTCGAGTAGGTAAACTAAACTACTCCACCTGCAGGTCTAGTGAAATTTTAAAGACTTTTCAGCGCTTGACTCATCTCACTCATGTCTTCAGCTGTGTATTGTTGCTCACATTGTCGTGTGTACAAATAACTTCTCGTGACATGTTAATTCAAGATTGCTAATCAAATGTCTTGGGATGATAGCAGAATTTATTAAAAGAATAGTCATGTGCTATGAAAAACTGCGGTTGCTAGACAATGCTACAATCCTAGTGAATTCCTTACAGGCCTTTATGCGTATCGATTGTTGTCACAATATAGGAACCCTAGGTAAAATATTGACTTTATATAACAAATGGTCGGTGGGATATGCAAATAGACCACGGTTTAAGGCATGCTGATGAGTTCAAAGGTTGGTTAAGTTTGAAAGTTACAATCTATAGTTATGAGTCCAAATTAGTGTCTTTGGGCCTCATTACACGGAAGGCGGTGAGCCATGGCGCTATTAGCGCCATGGCTCATGCCGGTAAAATACCGGCACCGCCTTGGCGGAAAGGGGATTTACCGCCCCATTCCAAGGTTGGAGGGGCGGTAAATCCCCCTTCCGCCATTGCCCTTCCCCATTCCCATTTCTGCCCCATAGGGCTCTATGGGAATGGGGAAGGCGCTAATTACGGCACCGCAATTTTGCGGTGCCGTAATTAGCTCCGAGGTCCCTTGGCGGGTTGGTTTGTAACGCCTGCAAAAAGCAGGCGTTAAAGCACCAACCCGCTAAGGGACCTCGTAGTAAGGCGGTAATGGATAACGGTCACCGTTACCATTAACGGTGGCCGTTAACCATTACCGCCTTCCGTGTAATGAGGCCCTTTGTCCACTAAGTGTCACAGTGGCCCCTTCCTCCAATATAGAATGGAACGTATAACCAGGCCACTATATGTTATGCCGTATCCAAGCTCTCAAAACTTTAGGCAATATCTCCTACTGAAGTAATGTGTGTGATTCTTTGGAGGTTAAAGGAGTGAGGATGGGTATAGCGCGTGCTGATCGTATGTGCCGCCTGTGTGGCGATAACCGATCTTTAGAACATCTTTTTGCACAATGTGCCAGTCTATCCTCCATAAGGACCCGTTTTTAAAAATCCTATAAAAATCAATAGGACTTAAATGAGGTGTCATCAATATGGTCCAATTTTATGGAGGGCAATTACCATA
Source organism: Ambystoma mexicanum (assembly GCF_040938575.1). NCBI lineage: Eukaryota > Metazoa > Chordata > Amphibia > Caudata > Ambystomatidae > Ambystoma > Ambystoma mexicanum. The sequence continues at coordinate 1,262,848,403 of NC_090934.1, read as the reverse complement.
TTCTTTTATATGTTTTATGGTACCATCTTATTGGAAGTGTAAAAGGATTTTAGATAATTTATCATATGGTATGTTTTAATGTCATGACAATGTGCCCTCGTCTTGAATTGCTACATGCCGCTATGCTATGATATCTAATAATTGGTGAGTTTTTGATGATCTCTGGTTAGTATGTGAACAATTGTGTGCTTGTTGTTTTTAACTTAAGGGGCGATGAGGCCTACACAGGGGGGAGGGTATTTCAGTGTATTTTGTGGAATTTGTTCAGTTTATGTGCATCCATTCTCCGAGGGATATTCAGTATACCAGTTAGCAATAAGGCAGCTAGTTATTTTTGGGATTGTTTTCTCCTGCAGGGTGACGATTTCGAGCATGTATCCTGTGCAGAGGTAGACATTTGAGTAGTAAAGTGGACTGGTTGTGCTCCCGTATAAAGATGTGCACATGCTGTATTTTCCCCTTTGTAATGTGTAGCAGAGAGGGCTAGTATTATTTTGCAGTGACACATTTAGGTATTTTTGTCTGTGCATAGTTAGGCAAGAGTGGGATTGCTGTCTTACACAGTGAGGTGTGTTTGACCTGGGTGGGACGGGTGGACTTTACAAAGGTACAGACTAGGGGTAATTGCTTGATGCAGAGAGTGGGATTAAATTTCCCTGACCTGAGGGGGTATTTGGAGATTTGTCCCTTGCAGAGGGACATGTTTTTGCATAGATTTGTTCTGTTCCTGTGCAGAATGTTGGATTTTCTCTGTACGGCATGGGGGGGTGGTGGGGCTGGGGATGAGTAATTTTATGGAGAGAGGCGAATTGGAGTAAACCATGTTACATTTTGGGATCTGTGTAGCGCAATCTCCACAGAACTAGAAACAAGTTGAAATGTGACCGTGTATTGGGATTTGTAAAGGGGTCACATGGTGTTTTTAGGGTTTGAAATTAAGATTGTATAAGCAGCTAAAAAACACTCCTGGTTATGCAGCATTATCCAGTGACCAGGATCTCTATCACACAAATCTAAATTCCACATAAAAGGCAAATGTCCATTATTATGACCCCCCCATATATTTAAAATAATGTGTTGGTGTGTATGTTTACAGATACACAGGAGCTCATGTTTGTTGAAAGTTTCATTTTGCAGTTTGGAGCCGTTATGTGTTCACATTCACGCAGGCAGCTCCCTGCTGCCACATTTTATTAATTTGCACGGCCGGGGGAAAGGTGGCTCCTTTTGCCCTCCACTTTTGCACTTCGTACATTCTGGGCAGGTTTTCTTTTAGTTGTGAGCCGGGTTTAATTTTACTTGTACCCGTTGCCTGTCATGAAAACATGACAGGAAGCATGTACAATAGCTCCCTATGGACCCCATAGGAATCTCCAATATTTGCACCGGTATGATAATGTATGCTGGCCCAAATGCTGGATCATATGTATGACGGAGTGGACGGGGCGGCGGAAATGCAAGTCTCTTTGAGCCTCTCCTTGTCACTATACAAATGATTGATGGTTTTGTCCTGGCCTGGCTTAGTTTGATTGGTGCGTATGTGTCCGATAACTGCTTTCATGTTTGGAAAAAGTCATCCAAAAGTGACAAATCTGCATCCAAAAGACGGGATGTTAGAGAATCTTTCTTCAATGGTGTGTACCAGGAAGGCTTTGAATGATCCTTATGCAAGCATATGGCATTTATCTTGGCCCTATGGGCTGCTACGTGAATTGGGGACGAGGGGATGGAGCATGTATCCAGGGGGCGATGGGGTCAGCACAGTTTAGACCAATCCAGGGCGATGGGGTCAGCACAGTTTAGAAGGGAGGTGGAGAAGGGGATTAGATCTAGTGCATTTCCGGAAACGTAAGCGGGGGAGAGCACGTGTTGAAGTAGGCCTACCAGTTCAGCTATGGCTAACATAACTTCACTCTAGTTGGGTGGGTCCCTGCGAGATTTGCGCATCAGTAAAAGAGGCTGTCAAGACGAAGTCTGTGATCTCCTCTCTGAAGGTACTACAGCTACAATATGGTGTGCATAAAAGGTGGATGGTGGCTGAATCTTTTTGCAAGATGAGGAATTTGTATGTAATGGTTTCCATTGTGTTAAGGGGTAGTCGGCTTTTAACCAAACATGGCCAGTCAATTTTGTAAATGACTGCCACCCTTCCTATTTCCCTGATCAGACGGCATTTTGAATGCTATAGCCAGGTGGTAAGAGGACATGAAAGGTATAGGAGGGGGCTGGACTCAACAAGTTTTGGTGATGAAGATTGCTGCGACTTTGATAGGTGATGGGGTTTTCATGCGTGCATGCTGAGGCTCATTTGTTGTTGTTCAGTATTTTGGCACGTGAGCTTAGAGTTTTTTGGGCTTTGATGTGACAAGAGGTATTTTGGAGTCCTGTTTACCAACAGTAGTTATAAAGATAAGCATTATACAAACAAAACACAAACCGAAAGTTTGTGCTTTAATATTAATATAGTCAATCACACTTCCCTCTGACTGATGTTCAGGCCTGCCTGCATTGTTGCAGGATACGGTAGAATCTGGGTTTACTCGTACTTACATTTTTACACACATATTTTACTGTTATTCCTTTTTCGTAGAACACACTTTGTGGAAATGAAAAACTCTTGACAATGCTGGCATGTCCCAGATTGCAATTAGTTCTGTTTCAACATGCCGATCAAGCAGGTATTTACATTTACAGTGTAACCTTTGTGGAGATCGGAGAAGGGGGTCGGCTAGGAACTCCATGGGTCAGGGGAAGCCACCAAGTACATGACACATTGAAGATCCTCTTGTTCCTCCCTCACCCACCCCAACTTGCATCCTTCAGTGAGATTTCCCGAATGTGCCTGCCCAACCGCAATTTACCCCTGGCGAGTGGGACTCTAGTCCTGCTAATTGTGACAATCTTCTGCCCTTTTTTTCAGGGTCCAGGAATGGGTGCGCTGTGATGCTATCCATGGTACACACAGCTGTATGCAGGTCACAGGATAGAGAGGTGACTTTTATGCCGTCTAGACATATTTACCTCTGCGATACTATATTAATCTGAATTAACTGAACTCAACCCATTTCTTACATGTTATCTATGTTACCCGGTGCTGTTGGTACAGTGCTGTTTCATTAGGTTACTGAAACGGGGGTGTTCCTCCCCTCTAGAATTTTATATCTTTGCAATGATTAAATGCAAGTAATTTCAAACCCTAGTCAGCACACATCTAAATGGGGTTTTAAGTCATTTTTCCAATTAGCAAACTACCTATGAGAACACATGCATTCAGATAAATATTCACAGCTTTTTATTATTTAGCTGGTTATTTAACTTTTGTTTTGCCACAAATCATAACAAATCAACAGTAGTCCCCAAAGTGCAATACAAAAACATAATTATTTCAAAGCATTATGACTGAGCATAATCATACAGATAACATCACTCATCAATAAGTGGGAGCAACATGAAAAACTATTCGATGAACTCAGAGTCTTAATGAGCTTTGTGAATGGAAGATTTATGTTAAAGATCTCCTCTGCCCGGCTGAAAATATGACCTTGTGCTTGAGTTAAGTTAAATAACCAGCTAAATAATAAAAAGCTGTGAATATTTATCTGAATGCATGTGTGTTTTCATAAGTAGCTTGCTAAATGGAAAAATGCCTTAAAACCCCATTTAGATGTGTGCTGACTAGGGTTTGAACTTACTTGCATTTAATCATTGCAAAGATTTAAATTCTAGAGGGTAGGACCACCCCGTTTCAATGTCTTTCCAGCCCGTTCGTCCTCCCCGCTCTAGGGCTGCCCCTCTTTGTCTCAGTTTCATTAGGTTAAGCACAGCCTCATTTTTCTATGCCTTTTTACGTCTTTAACTAGGTGGCAAGTATGCTGTGCAAGCACACACCAGGCCGCACATGCCTATGGGAGGACTTGTTATCCGCTTCTATTATTATCTTTGCAGGATGCAAATTTTGCATTCCCCACTAGGCATTGGATATTGAAAATTGATTGGTGGCAAGTAAGAAATGTTGTGCAGAGTGAATGTGTGGAATTGAGGTGACGAGTGCATTTTTATGGCCGGCTGGTAGCTTGTAACTTGAAATCTGTATCCTTGCTCTATACACAAATGGGTGTGCAGGTAGTTAAGGAGTCTCTCACTGTGGGTGAATATGATCACTGTGGCTTGTAGCTGAAGATAGGATCAGTCCAAGAACTGTCACCCCGCCCCCTCTTGTTAATCTGGGGCCCACAGGAGATGGCACTGGGGCGTGAAAGCATCCCTCCTTATCAGAAGGCAGAGTAAGGCAGATAGTTAGATATGCCATGTAGAGGACAAAGTAAAAGAAGACTTATGCCTCATACTGCTCCCGCCCAGGCTTCATCCCGAAACTTGGATATACTTCAGTAGACTGTACGTCTGATTATTTACTTTTCAGAGGTGGTGCTCTTTGGCGATCAAGCCGAGAAAATAGGGCACATCGGCCTCCGTATGACATTGACAGATTTTTTCTGATGGTTACCTCATGCAATAATTCTGTGACTCCACTTCATTACAGCTATACCATTGCTAATGTATGTGGACTCCCTGAAGTACTGCATGATTTGATTACAATAGTTAATGAAACCTCTTTTTTTTTTTTAAATGCACCGTGGGATTATTGACCCTTCTATACCGTACATACACAATAACGCGTCCAAAGAGTCCACCACCATGTCCCCATTTTATTTGAATCAGGGTTTCCATCCCAGATTTTTGAGGGAAGGGAGGTTGGAGGATGTGGAAGTTCCTGATGTAGAAAGTAGACTGAAGGCCATGATAGAGAATGTCAAGAGCAATAGCGGCATTACTAAAAAGCAAGTCAAACTATAAAAGATTTGCTGATCGCAAGCATAGGGAGGCGCCAATTTATCAAAAGGTTGATTTGGTTTGGCTCTCCAGCAAGAATATAGCCCTCAAGGATAAAAATAAGTTTAGCCCTTGTTTCTTGGGTCCATTTGAGGTAGAAAGAATTCTGTCTCCAGTGACTGTGAAACTGAAGTTGCCATCTAGTCTAAAAGTGCATCCCACTTTTCATGTTAACCTCCTGAAACCATTTATCGAGGGAACTAGGATAACGGAAGCACCAGGTCCAGTTAGTGTGGATGTATTGGGGGAGGAGTATGAGGTACAGGCTATTTTGGATTCTAGAGTGGTTCGAGGGAAGTTGCAGTACTTGGTAGACTGGAAAGGATATGGTCCAGAAGACAGATCTTTGGTAGCAGAGAAGGATGTACACTCGCCAATATTGGTTAGGAGATTCCACCTATGTAAACCAGGCCCTGGGACAGAGTGTTACAGGAGGGCAGAGGGGGGGGGGACTGTTGTCAGGTCCCCAGGTAACAGGAGGTAAAAGTCTAGGTACTCCTTGGTTGTAATAGTTACCATTGGGGGTGGATTGGGAGAAGATGCACTTTTCCTTAACTACACTAGTAGCCAGCTACAATTGTCCCAGTTCAAGATGGAGGGTTACCTACATCACAGTGATTGGTCCAGATACTATTATTATGCCGTTTGGAACTTCAGGAGAGGTTCTAAACTGCCTTTCATTCAAGATCAGCTCAAGGGAGATCACAGCCTTGAAGAATTCCTGAATCATTGAGAAACCAGAAGAAAAAAACATTTTCAAGGCAACCTTCAGGAAGTGCCAGAGAATCACTGATAAGTGACAGAAGCTATGATAAGAAGTAATATTTGTGAAAAGGAAATGTTCTTTAATGGTAATGAAATGGGAAGTTTCATGCGCAGCATGTACGAAGTTTAAGCAGTTAGTGTAACAAAAACCAGAAGAAATGTTTGGAAGCATTTTGTTAAGTTATTTGAGATTGCTGATGTTTTTGAACTGTGAGCAGAATTTTGTTCAAGTGCACAGATTAAAACTGCACGCGTGTCGGCATCAGCTGGTGTGACGTATTTTCAAGAAGGTTAGCCGCGTGGGGAGATTTCCGTAACGTATATAAATGCGCATTGCAAGCTTGCCGGCCCGAATGGTGCTGCGTTAGAGGAAAGTACCTTGCGGCGTGCGCCGGCGTTAGGGGAAGCCAGTGATGCGATGCCGTTTCGCATTCGACAGCGGAGCCGCATTGCGCAGGAAAGAAAGTGTAAACAGTCAGTCAGCTGTTTCTGATGGCGGAGTAAACCGCGGTCCATGTAATTGGCGTTACCCGGCGCAGAGGGTGTAATAGTACATTTTCTCACGCGACTACTTCTGTAACATACTTTGAAAGAGCTGCACAGAAGAAGCTTTGATCTCTGTCAGAGGAGACTGAAAGCTAGGTGGAGCAAAAGTATGTGAACATGTTAAAAGCTTTGGGAGTATATCTGCAATACTTTTCAGAAAAAACTCTCTCAGAGAAAATCTAGTACTTCTAGTCAGCAAGATTTGTAAATAGTTATGTTCCTCTTGCCAGTAAGGCATAATGGTTGGAGCAGCAGTGAATAAATGTAACAGTTAAACTAAGCAGCAGAGCAGCAGCAGCACTTAAGTACTATCAGCAATAGTCAAGCTAAGGTACAGCAATCTCTCCTGGGAGACAGCAGGAGTTGCAGCAGCAGTTTGAATTGAGAAGCAATGTTCATGGAGACCTTCCCTTCCCTAAAATAGCATCCAGATAAGGAGCTGAGGCTGGCAGGTAATCAAGGGTTGGGGAAAAGATCATTTTTAAACATAGTAGGTAAAAGTGTTTTTAAATGATGTGTAACTAGAGATGTATTTATTGCAGGTATTCCAGATCTCAGAGGCATCTCAAAGTTAGAGGGTACCGTAGGAGGAATCCTGACCATTTATTATTGTATCCACTTCCCCTTTCCCCTAGCCTGGTTACCTTTGGAGTTGTTTAAATTGACTGCTGGGAGAACTGGTTCGGGGGTCTGAAGGACCATTTGTCTGCTCCTGCAGGATTTCGGCACTGGTGAATCACACAAACAATTCATCTCTATGGTGGACTCAGGAGCCGAGAAGTCGTTCATCAGTAAAGGTGACTTCCCACTACCAAGAAAAACTCCTGGCATGCAGGTGTTCTCCGGGGCTATTTTAACGGTTCCATGCACAAAAGACTTGGATGTAAAAGTGGGAGGAAAAATTGTAAGGGCCCCCCCTCTTGTACTCTTGAGAGCTCTCCAGTCAACTTGCTCGGTAGGGATCTGCTAAGCAAGCTGAACATGACACTCTAATTCACAGACCGCAGTATCGTCTGCGCCACACCTGGCATGTGTCCAATGAGGGTAATGCTCGTGATGCATGCCATGGCACGTGATGTAGTGGTACGAGGCAATCCTGTTAACCCTGATATGTTCATTTACAGCATTACAGTGGTTCATTTACAGCATTACAGTGCTTGCACTGAAAGAACAAAGACATATTGAGGCTGAGTACCACAAAGGAAATACACCAATCGTGGGCTGAAAAGATTCAAAGATCTTTTATTACTGTACAGTTACAAAGCAAAACAGATAGCTATCTGACTCCCAACACCTCGCGATTTGTACCAGCCGACAAGGAGAGGTGCGAGAGTGTTGGACATCTAAACTTTCATGCTTTTATACAATTTGTGTAATATTGTCCAGCCTCTCTTCACATTAATAATTCGTGGTCTAGAGTTCGTGCCTAGTTCACGTACAGATTATACAATATTATGCAAAGGATTACATAGGTTTGCATTTCCATGAAGGTACAATGGTGATGTATTTTCTCGGATCCCGCGGTAAGCCTTGTACCGAGTTCCTTTACAATACAGTTCGACCAATGCATACGCTCGAGGTTTGTTCTTCATTGTCCCAATGTTTATACATGGATGAGTCTTGTGAGCGCAGACAACACTTAAACAACAGTTCATATGAAGTACAAGGTCTCATTGCTCAATCTAAACAGTTGGCTTCTCGGACAGCCTAAACATTAACAGAACTCAAAGGTCGGAAGGCTTGGTTGCAAGTTGAAAACATAGTCCACCATTTTAGAACAAAGAAGACACGAGTAGAAATCAAAATGGCGGATGAATCTTAAAAGGGCACCGAAGTTAACCCAAAAATCGTAACTTTGCAACGCGGTTTTCCGTGTTGCGTGAGTAGGCTTAGGCCAATATAAATACTAAGGAGGCACTATATAATTACCATTTAACAAACCCTCCCTTTTGGCCTAAACCAAGAGCCTTACTAAAAATATTTGCTTAATCGTAACTCCACGTTTCAATGTCCGTACATCCTGAATCACATTCATCAGATATATCAATTGCCATCAAATCCTTAACAGTAATATCCTTTGTTACAAAAACATTATTCATCTTCTCAGGTGTGTGTTTTTTCAGTCCTAATGTTCCTACAGTTTGCGCACAACATCCCCCTAACATCGAACATATGACAGGAAGACATTTTATGCAACAACAGAATACCAAGAATAACCATTAAGACTGAAAGAAGTTTCCATCAACCCAACACCGCAAAGTCCCAGAACCAAGTACTAAGATCCCAGTTTCCCTCGAGCATGCACTTCTGTGCTTAGAATGTGCATATTTACATACTCCACCACGCTCAGCCAGGATGACGTCTAACACCATCCAGTTCTGTAGAGCGACTAATCTAATTGCTTTCTGTTCTAGCGTCTTGTTGTAGATTATATCGGTGGTCCAGTTGATGGTTCTCTCTAATTCTCTTGCTAGTCTCCTAATATCCTCAGAATTGATGATCTGACCCCAAAATGGCACAAAGGATTTGGCTACATCGCCCATGACTTGAGAAGGAGTATCACCGTTCTCATCCCGCCTTGGACGGGTCCTAGAGACCTCAGAGGTGCTAGCTACATATACCCCTGGTAGCAAGATACCCAAATAACAAGTACCCTGCCAATACCTAGGTAGCCACAGATAAGCTTCATTACCGCAAATGAAATAAACAGGATCACCTACATACAAAGATCTGTCCTCACTAGTCAAGTTTGCAACATTGGTACAACCCTCGAAAATACCCATTGACTGAGAAACATTCCTTTGTATACAGAAGGAAACGGAGTTGGGGCTGTGATTGATAGTATAGGAAGGAGGCATAGCATCCCGGTTGCCTACGGCAGCCATCTTGAAAGAGATTAATGATTGAAAAGGTCTAGATAGTCTATCGCAATGCCTAATAGAAGCAACGTTAAGCTTGCTCCCATTTGCAAAAAGAGAGCATCCCAGAGGCGTCAGGACTCTCCTTTCAAACTCATTCAAATTAGTCCCATCAAAGTTCCCTGAGATGCTATCGTTCCAACGACCAAAGAATAATGCCCTTAGAGAGGCATAGTATGCAGTAGTTCGAGGCAAAGGATGAATATACCAGCCCAACCCTTTTTCCCCCATTTTGTGGCAAATGCGTACAGATCCAACAATTAGTTCTATTCAGACTCACATGAGTTGCATTCATAATTAACAGAAGTGTATTATTGTGAGAACTCTGTGTTGGGAATCCCTAGGAGATAGAGTGTGCAGATGCACGAAAGGTGTAGATATAGTGGGAACACTTCCAGTAGGTAAAAATGTTTCAAGGAGACGCACCCCTTCAATGTGCCAAAACCGAAGAGCAATTACTGCTGTCAGACCGGTTAACATAATTGCAAGGAAACAATACGTCTGTCAGACCGGTTAACATAATTGCAAGGAAACAATACGTCCTCAAGGACCATGTATTTTTCCGTCCAATGTCTTTGTTAGCCACACATTCGATCGGTTGCTCCGTACGAGTATAGATAGCGACAGGCATTGTTCCTCGAAGCTCTTTCCCAAAAAGTTCCTGCAATAAACACTGTAGTCGTTTGCGGGTGATCTCCTGACCACGCGATCTTGATTGAAGATAGCTTTTGCCGGTCCCAGCTACTTACTTATGTTTCAGCGCAAAAGTGGCAAGGGACGACCTCAACAGTCGTTTCCTGTGGGCACAGCCGTGCTGTGCTGTAAGTCTAGTGCCGTGGACGCAGATCGTACCTTAAGACTCCAGGTACTGTGTGATCTGTGAATAGTGAATCGTTGTTTCCTGATGGAAGTGGTGAAACAGAGGCAAGGTCGTTCAAAGGTGCAGAAAGATCGGAAGAAGAATTCAGAGACAAAGCAGCAGTCTCCTAGGCCCCTCGGGCTCAGGAAGGGTCTCCATAATACCCATGGTGTTCAAGACCGATTGGTCATCAGAAACGGAGCATAGTTTTTTTCTTTTCTTCTCCGTCATGTGGCAAAGAAAAATGTATCCTCTTGATGTGTCTCGCGTGTATCCAGTGTCGTTTTCCAGCTACTTGTACAGCAGTCTGTGTGGCCAATAGGACCTGGAATGGTCCTCTCCAGCGCGGTGCGAGGCTGGATGCTCTCTCAAATGACTTCGTGAGACCCAGTCACCGGGTCGAATTCTGTGACCTGGCCCCTCGTATTTAACTGGCAGGGCTTTTCGCATCTGTTGATAAATCAAATACAAGTTCCTAGCTAACTGGTCACAGTATTCAGAAAGAAGCAAATGCTCTACATCTTTTAATTGTTTTGGCTTGGGCAGGCTCCAAATGTTAGCTGGCCTCCCCATCACAATTTCCTATGGGGAGAGCCCAGTTCTAGTCTGTGGGGATGACCGCATGGACAGTAGTGCTATAGGTAAAGCGTCTGGCCATTTCAAATTACTGCTAGTACAGACCTTGGCAATTTTATTCTTCAAGATACCATTGTGGCAAACTCCAAGTCCAGCACTTTGAGCGTGTCTAGCCGAATGGAACCATTTATCGATCTGTAATCCTGCACATACTTGCAGAATAACAGCAGCAATAAAATGTGGACCATTATCTGACCAGATGACCCTCGGCAAACCAAACCTAGGAAAATATTCCTTAAGCATGGTTTTCGCCGTTGTCATTGCTGTAGCATCTTTCACAGGGAAGGCTTCAACCCACTTGCCAGCTGACAAGGAGAGGTGAGAGAGTGTTGGACATCTAAACATTCATGCTTTTATACAATTTGTGTAATATTGTCCAGCCTCTCTTCACATTAATAATTCATGGTCTAGAGTTCGTGCCTAGTTCACATACAGATTATACAATATTATGCAAAGGATTACATAGGTTTGCATTTCCATGAACGGACAATGATGATGTATGTTCTCGGATCCCGCGGTAAGCCTTGTACCAAGTTCCTTTCCAATACAGTTCGACAAATGCATAAGCTCGAGGTCTGTTCTTCATTGTCCCAATGTTTATACAAGGATGAGTCTTGTGAGCGCAGACAACACTTAAACAACAGTTCATATGAAGCACAAGGTCTCATTGCTCAATCTAAACAGTTGGCTTCTCGGACAGCCTAAACATTAACAGAACTCAAAGGTCGGAAGGCTTGGTTGCAAGTTGAAAACATAGTCCACCATTTTAGAATGAAGAACACACGAGTAGAAATCAAAATGGCGGATGAATCTTAAAAGGGCGGCGAAGTTAACCCAAAAATCGTAACTTTGCAACGCGGTTTTCCAAGTAGCGCGATAAGGCTTAGGCCAATATAAATACTAAGGAGGCACTAGAGCTTGCTGGATTTCCCACTGATTTCATTTTTCGGCCTGTGTTGTCCCCAGTGTTTGTTGCAGTTATACTACTCTCCTTGGACCTAGAGGGTCTGCTAGTGCCGGCCAAAAGAATTGTAGTTCTAGGTGCTGACCCCAACGGATGCTAGTGGCGCACAGTTTTATGCATCAATCCTACTGTGTCCCTTAAAGAATTGACAGACGCTGAACTGTTTGTGGACAGCAGCAATGACGGGGAAATCATACTTGAAATTTGCATGCCCTGTGAGATTATGGTATAGTACCGAAGGGTCCAAAGCCTGTTGTCGCACCATCCCCATTCGGCTAAGCAGACTTACAACAGGTTCCCACACATTTATGGACAACTAACCCACATGATGTAGGGATGTTGAAGCAAGTGACCTGGTAAAAATCACCCTAAAGGCCGGTGTGGTGTTACCCCGGGTGAAACAATATCCATTGTCAAGGGAGGCAGAGGAGGAAATCGTGGAGACGATACAGGCCTTACTGCACCAAGGGAATCCTAGTTCCCTCCACCTCACCATGCAACCTGGCCATATATGTGGGATGTGTTCTTGCTGCCAATCCACCATCAAAAGTATAAAGCTAGACATTGGCTTATTAAAACCGTGGAAACAAACAAAGTTTACAAACTGCAATTCTACCATGGTCATAAATGCAATTTGCTGTCCCTGTAACAAAAGATACATTGGGAAAACGGAAAGAAAAATCAAAATAAGGATAACTGAACGTCGAAGTTGCCTAAAAAAAAAAATCAGACTCCCATTGCTCCACTGGCTGGACATTGGATCGAACTGATCCATCGACCAGAAGAATTGAGGTGGACAGTATTATTCAAACTCAGACAGGAACAGACATAAACCTTGATAAAAGGACGTTATTGAGAAAGGAACAACAACTTATCTACTTGGCTAAAAGCATAGATAATGGACTCAACGAGAAACTGGATTGTTTTTGAAAATTAATTCCAGGGAGTGCGTGTAGAATATGCTATTGCTCGAGCAATGAAAATGCTACAATCAGACTTGACAACTACAACCTTGACAGAGGGTAACACCCTCGTCAAGGTTTTGCAGCTTGAGGGGTCTGCGCTATTACCTGTATCAAAATGTTTAAGCTCCACTGAGTCTTCGATCTCCAGGGCAACCAGGGCACACCGATTGTTGCAATTAAGAGTCTAGCAACCAACACCACAATAATGGTGATAAAAAGAGGACTAGTGTTGAATCAACCTAGGTCCAGGAAGTGTAGCACAGAGGTGCACTTGAAAGACAGTAAAAGGACTTAGCTTTTGGAGACAGAGCCAGTCATGCCAGACAGCGTTTAGGAATACGTTTTTACTTCGTGACCCGGAGCAATATGGACTACACTCGAGATCGTTGAATTTAATTGTCAGTGTGGTTCTTAGCGTTTAGGAATAGCGCATATGCATTACATGCCACAAGTACCCCTGTAACTCCAAATTACTTTCTGTTTGCAGGCGCGGGACCACCAAATTAGGGTCAGGACCCGTATGGAATAAAACCACCATTGATTTGGGATCTTTCTCCATGCAACTAAGCGGAACGAGTGCATGCGACATCACGGCACGATACAGAGTCGGCACAACAGCATGATTGTTTTTCGGGTAAGAATGCACTGCTGTTTTTAAGGCATGAAGCACTGTAGGCGCGTGCCATATGTGTGACAGAGCATGTCTCTGTTTTGTACCAAAACTGTTACAAATTAAATGTTACTGCAGATTTAGTAATTACTGTGCTGGGAGATATTAAGGATTTCTGAACATACGGTAGACTAAAACCAATGTTGATTGCGTTTCAGGAGTGTACGTTGGGTCTGTTGAAAGTGTCAATACCTTCACGCAATATAGTGAAGATAATGGAGCGCATTAATCACTAACAAGAAGCAGAAAGGAAATTCCTTTTATGAATGTTGCACTTTGTTTTATTGTTATTTGCACAGAAAAGACAGTTACCACATGAAGAATTTCCTAAAATGTCATAACATCAGATATGGAGGAAAGAAACATGTTGGGTATGGTTTGTATATTGAAATAAGAATGAATGGGTCAGAATGAGTCTCTGAGGAATGATTGATGTGTTAGTGTCTATACAGTATTGCACAGCATGGAGCACTTTATCATCATTAGATGTGTGTGATTATTGTGGCTGTCTTTGTAGAATGTGAGTACAGTGGCGTGCACTGTCTGCCTGACCTGCTGTCAGCTATTCGACCACAACTTTAACTCTACAACCATCCACCAATCATCAAGCTCCCTGGATTACGGCAACGGTATATTGAGTGGACACTCCAGAGTATATATTGTGCCCTTAAATACCTACTGGATATTAAATGACTAATTTCATAATTTTAGGCAAGCTCCGTCCATCTACAGCTACTGCCTCTACATGCGCGTGCAACTTTGAGTGCACTGGAGTGTACAGTCGGCTCTTCTGCAAAGCAGCGTGGCACTCTAACTCACTTATTTTCCCCTAGTAATTAACTACTCGCAGTTTCTCCTAGTGTCAAAGATTCTACACAGTACTGCACCTAGCTTCTTTTTCCTCTATTGGCCACAGGCAAACTTTGCTGCAGAAATGTCAACGATCCGATTGACAGCCGGTATGCCACCTCTCCCCCTTACCGGCTTATGAGATAGGGTCCACCCCCTACAAGCAAACACAAAGGAAATACCTTCCTGGCTTCCTCCACAAAAACAGAATGCAGCAAAAATGGCTGACATCCGTAAATTCGATCTCCAAAATATATATGGAGGGATAGAAGAAATCATGCCTGCTGCTGCTTAGCCCCACAAACCCACAGCGTTCTCTTCCAGTGCTACACGCAACGCCAGCCTCACAGAGGTGTCCTTGCGGCTGCATCCCTTAACCAAACACCCATCACAATCTTGAATGCTATACTCCAGCTGTACAGGAACCGGAGGCCGACTTCTTTCTAACACCCCAAGAGCAACTCTCGACAGAAACAATAGCAGCGGCTATCCACACCATAGGTACCTCTGCCATTCCTTTACTCGCAAGTTGTAAAAAAACAGCTCCTAACCAGTACCCTAATCCCAAAAAACAATCCACTTAAAGTAACCAACAGGTATCCAGCAAATCTGTTTTCTTTCCTACTGCTGATCACCCGGCGAGGTTATCCATATCGCCAAGATTATTTTATTCTAAAGAACCCCCAGAAAGTCCTTCACCTCCCTATTCAGCATCCTCCCTAGTCACCTCCTTTAACAAACCCTCCCCTCGTCCCTCGTTTGGATTTCCATCCTCCATGCAACTGAACTTAGACATTTTTCTCAATGCGATAAATGCAAGTATATTCTCGCTGACCAAGCTTTATGAAACCATCAACGTGAAAGTCAATCAACAAGCTGCATTAACGCAAAATTGGACTGAATTGTATCATGGCTACTCTCTCGCTCAACCCCTCCCCTGGCTACTACTCCTCCCTTGTTGAATATGCCACCCAGCACAGATGCAATTTCAGCGACAACCAGGACGGAGAATGAGCAGAATGCAACAGCTGCGCTGCAGAATCCAGTACTATCCTGACACATTTAACCCTAATTTGCTGAAGCTCCAGAGGTCACTGTAACGACACTCCTCTGTACGAGGTCTTCCAACTCAACACCGCACCCAAGACCTAGAGAGGGAAACGAAAGAAGCTCATGAAAGCTGCTCTTCCCCCAACCAGCTCAACTGCCAAAAAAAGCAAAAAACAAACATTTTAAATAAAGACAAAGTACAAATCAGGAAACAAAAAAAATTGTAGAAAACGTATCAACACCGCCATCTAATCATGACAATCGTGTTAGAAAGGCACAACCAGAAGATTCCCAGCCACTAAAACCAACCTTGGCGAATACATCTGATGCAAATGCTCCTTTTCTCCCTCCTGTGTGCAGTCACTAGCAAAACAAGGTATTTGTCACCCTAAACCTGTATTGCCAGTAATTATGGAATGTGATGATATTGAATTGAACGAAGCTCGTCAAATTGATCATGATATAATTGACCAAGATTTGCTTAACCTCTCAGTTTACCCTATTACATCTCCACCTATCACATAAATAGTTCATAGAAGCCTACACTGCACTGCACCTAATACTAATAATCAAAAATAAACCTACTGCATAAACATAAATATTGACCATGCAGATTTCAAGACATTTGATCAAAAGCGTACAAGTAGCTATGGACTAAACTCACTGAAACTGCCTACAGAGGATTTGACACCAGTACCTTTACAACACATACTGCTACTTCCAATGAACCACCTTAGAACCTCACAAAATATTCTACCACAAAGCTCTCCTATATCAAGCCATACAGAGATTATGATTACACACTCTGAAACTAATTATAACCATGATGGACAGACGTCCTAGTGATCCATTTCCCAACAGAACACCAATCTTGGCAATCTTTGCTAGTACTCCTGGCCTAAACCAAATCAGCTCTGCTGACATTGACGCTATCAGATATATGGAAAAGGGAAATCTCGATGTTGTTGAGTTAGCCATTAAATCAAAAATTATTAAGAACATATGGCAACACAGACTAGAATTAAAGAACAATGGCCTTTAAATCCAAATACAGCAAATAGATCCCAGTCCTGATAACCAAACATCGAATCCACAAACTCAATTGAATCGGTCCAAACCACCTGCAAATGTGTATGTTCAGACAATATGAATTTGAACAAACAAACTAAGCAAATGCCTTAACCACCATAAAGATGGGATTGGCTCGCGAATTCCAAACCTAATGCCCAACAAAGGTACTACCTCATAAATCAGTGACCTAAACACGACTTGTACCTGCTCATTAATTTCGTGGAACACGCAAGGTTTCTCTCATTTACTCTCTACTCAAGCAAATGTCCTGAATGAATATAGCATAGTACTCCTACAAGAAACATGGCTAACGACGAATCCAATATGGCCAGATCATTCCTTAGTATGTATTCCATCCATAAAATCTTCCAGAGGGCGACCGTCATCCAGACTTTTAGTTGCAGTTCCCATCCACTCTCAATGACACCTAAAAAGTCTGTCCTCACCTTATCCGGGTATCCAAGTGGTAACGATCACCCCGAGCAACACTCATCACCCATTATATCCACAATCGGCCATCTTCAATATCTACTGGAATCCTAGTGCCATCAAGGAAGATGCATTCATAACACACATAGAAGCTTTACTAGACCAGATATTACTCTTACCAAAAAATACAAACAATAATCATTGCAGTTGATTTCAATACAAATTGCTTATCACAAAACAACATCCATTCTCATTCAAGAGCCACTAAATGACTCACTCATGCACTTTAGGAAGCTAACAATGTTAAATGGTTCTACTCACCAAGATTCTCCTCCTGCCCCAACATGGTCTAGAGGAAAAACGTCTTCTAATATAGATTACATCTTTATCTCGAAAAACGCAAACAAGACCATAACATCCTTTAGTACTATTCCTAACCCCTCAAGTGATCACAGAATGCTCGAAGTTAAATGGATTCCGCACTTAACAGAAATTATAACATTTAGTCCTCAATTACTACAGCTGAATCAAACTAGAAACCGACTAATATGGAAGCCACATACTATAGCCTCGTTAAAATAACAACTGACAGAAAATCTCAAAGAAAACATACACACTACTCAAATTGACTATAGCAAATATATTCAAGTGGTAACCCAAAAACATTCAACTATTGGACCAACCTTATTTAAATATAAATATTCCTGGGCCATAGATATATCCAACCTAAAGAGGAACTATAAACAAGCCACCAGGAAACTTCCGTTGTCCACCTGTGCTGCTGAAAGACGCACCGGACCAAATATCTCAATAACATTAAACAAATCAGAGCGAATAAAAAACAGAAGGACGCAGAAAACATGCTATCTGCGATCATAAATAAGTCAACATCCCAGTTATGGAATCTTATTAACAATGTTACTCCGTCCGTGTCCACCCTTCTCAATACTATTGATGAAGACACGTGGACAAAGCATTATGAACATCTTCTGAACCAAGCTCCAACGCGTACACCGAGACAGCCTCTGCCATTCATGGTACTCAACAAACTCCTCTTTGATAAGCTAGATATTATTATTATCATTATCAAAAAATGGAGTGCATCAAGAGCCCCAGACCCGGACAACATATCGAATTTTATCATCAAGGCACACCCACAAGAATGGGCAGATATTCTAGAACCCATATTCCTTGAAATCATTAGATTAGGTTAAATACCACAATCGTGGAAACAGTCAATAATTATACCAATATTTAAAAAGGGAGATAGATCCAATCTGCTAAACTATAGGCCGATAGCCTTACTGGATTGTACCTGGAAAAATCTTCTATCGCATCATACTCCGCAATTTCAAATCATGGCTTAAGAACAATAAATTAACAGATATTCATTCAATCAGGATTTACACAAGGAGTAGGGTACTTTTTTAATTTAATGATCTTGGCAGCTCTCAAAAGACAAGCAATAAAATAATCAGCCAATATATGCAGCGCTAGTTGATTTTAAACATGCATTTGACACAGTATCACGTGAAATTTTATGGACCAAATGCTAAGTGCCCACCGTATTTATTGTTTTTAATACGTCTATTTTGTACTGACATTACAATCAGAGTCAAACTGACACTGACAACCTGCTATCTAAAGAAATAACAGTTCCACAGGCCTAAAACAAGGGTGCATCTTTGCGTTGATTTTATTTCATTTTTACATGAATGACATCTCCAAGGCCTTCAAATCCGTCAGATTGTTCCCACCCAAACTTGGAACAGGATGAAATAGGATTGCTCCTATACGCGGACGATCCACTGATTGTAGATCAAACCCCAATAGGATTACAAATAAAAATTGAATGCCCTGAATTTGTACGCCATTGCTAATAATCTCGTGATCAATACTGCCAAATCTAACAATAGAGTTTTTCATCATCATGCGTCAAAACAAGATAACTATTTTAAATGGTCTCTAGCACAAACTCCATTAATTCACTTAACACAATATAAATATTTAGGAGTACATTTAAACAATCGCCCTTCAAATCTTCCATATAAAGCAGAAATAAAAATTTGAATGAAGGCGCTCGCAACACAAGGCAATCCAGTATACATTTGGTTGATTCTAAATCATTCCGGCAGTCTCATTCTATCTACAAAAAGTAACCCCTATTATAATCTATGGAGCCCACACAACTTTCTGGAAATACCCCAAATTGGGATACCCTAGAGGGACTCTATTCGAGACAAGTCCTATCCTTACCATCTAGTGTCCCAGTTGTGATAATTAGATTTGAATTGGGCCTATCATCACTGGAAGCTTGGGTATTATGGCAATCTATAGCTGCTTACAGAACACGCCTAATTACCCCTATTAACTCAGATACATTACTTCCTATTCTTAAAGCCTCCCTTGAACATGAAACAGAAGGCCCACTACACGCGTGGAAGATGACCTGCCTTATAACGCTAAAAGGAGCAGAGATTTCAACTGATCTCATGCTTCAATTTCCCAAAAAAGCCAAATTGAAATTATATTTATAGGATTGGCGGATCACATGGGAAAAATGCAATAATTATGTTGTATTCAAACAAGGAGCCTTCCAACAAAAAGCTCTACACGAAATTCCGCCATATCTAAATCGTTACCCCTAACCAAAACTAGCCACGTCAATACTTCACTTAAGATTAAATTTATGGCCAACAAAGTCCAAATTGGCGTCATATAACTCCCCTCCGCTCCAGATTCAACATGCCGATTTTGCAAATTGCCAAATGTTAAAGAGACTCTCTGCCATCTAATAGCAGAATGCATGGCCCTGATGCAAACCAGAACCCAAACATACTACAAACACTTCTGCGAGTTGCAAACCTTAACCAAAGACAGTTTGTGGTTCTACATCTTTAACGCAGCAAGAGTCTCCCTAAACATAGCAACAAGTAATTTCTTATCGACAGTCAATCTTGCCAACAACGAAAGTCACTAATGCATACAAACATCAGAGAAATATTGCTTGAACATACTTTTCTGTTAAATCTTAATTATCATTTTACAATAATTCTACACTGTGTTTTATCTATGATTTTATATAATGTATTAATATTGATTTTATATATGTGATAATTATGTAACTGAAATTCTCCATACTACTAGCAAGTTCAAGTATAACCTAGAACTCACGTTTATAGAGACACATTATATAATGTACAATGATCGAACAAAGTGCACATGGCAAAATGTAAAATCAAATTGTAAAGTTTCAATATGTTTAATCGAGCAATATTTCCAAATGTGACATATACCAAGTGCCGAGACAAGAATGAATGTCTTTGTGTGGTAGGTTTCTCTTGGCCATCGCGCCTCCCTTTTTTGTTGTTATGCACCCGGTCATATAGCCCATTAAAAAGGCATCAGGGGGCATTTGGGGGATAATCCAGGATCTCAGCCCCCTCAATGGCGTAGTGCAGAAAGAATTTCCACTTGGCCCGACCCGGCCTCCCTTGTGCAGTATCCCCCAAAGACGAGATCCATTTTACAGTAGTTGACTTGAAGAACGTTGTCTTCTCGGTACCCCTGCACCCAGACTCAAAGTACCTAACAGCATTTACCCTGAGCGGAAAGCCCTATGAGCACACTTGTTTGTCCCAGGGGTACTGCATAAGCCCCAGCATATTCAATAGAATACTGCACAAAGACGTAGGCAACATACAGGTGTCACAGATAGAGCGCATCCTAAGGCAATTTTGGTCACACATAAGGCGATTTTGCACAGGAAACATTCAATAGCAGGTAGCTGCACATGGTCCTTGAATGAAATGCACATGCTTCCCAATAATGCACGGGCCTTCGACAAGGAGCAGACGCAGACAATTGCATCAAAAAATATAGTTCCTTGAATAAAAAATGCACGTGCTTTTAACAAAGAACAGATGCAGACACTTGCTTCAGAAAATACTTTTTGCAAGAGGCCAGGAAATTGTAGCTTTCCCTTGCAGCAGAGAATCAAACCGCATATGGTAACTTCCTGTCTTAAACGGCACGCATCAGGGGTAACAGACACCTTCACACCATTTACATCTGATAAGCAGTCAACGCACAGGATACACCAATAGACACTAATAGTACTCACACGTTTAAGGTTGTGTAGAAGCAAGTGACATGCTTTATCCCTTCAATGAAAGAAAGGCCAGTTATTATAATGGACACAGCTATTGAACACAGACAACAACTGTCCCTTATAAGTTTGCAAATACAATATTGTATGGTCAACAGAGTAACACTCTAAAGCTTAGGCCTTAACCTGCCAAATAGCGGATATGACGCACAGTCCAGATCCCCCCCAAGCTGAATTAAGGGGAAGAGGTTCGCCCATCAAGCAGCAGACTCACACAAGTCGTGGGGGCTGGGGGAGGTCTGCCGAAGATCCCAGAGGCGAGAGGGGGAGTTATAAGCAGACCAGCTGAACAGGAAGCCGCAGGATCATAGAACGGGTTGGTCCAGGTGCAGCACATTTTGCTCTAAAGCGCGAGTTAAATTTGGGGTCTTGCTGTGTGCATTTTGAGACTAAGGCGTATAATATCTTACACCATAACATAGCACCACATAGCATAATTCCCAGGTCACTCATGCGGCTGGACTAAAATGATCACTTGTCCTATTATTTAAAAAAAAATGTTTTTATTGTGTTTGGTTTACAACAAACCTTTACAAAAAACATTACAGAATTCGTTCAATTCCACAAATCACAATTACTGTACATTAATTGTTTCCCAATACATTATCCCTATACATGAGCCCTAATCAGTTTATATAAAAACAAAACAATACATATACATATACTTGTCCTATTCTCCATTAATATAACCATGCTCTTCGCTCATATATCAGTTCTTTTCATAGGTGTGGCGCTATGTTATATTTGCTTCTGTTATAGCACGTGCAATGCAAATTAGAGCTTGTAGAAGATGGGCGTGATATTAAATATATATGAACCTGCTACTCCCATTGTCAAGTGCGTAATTCTGAGTAATGCGTTAAAAGGTGTCTCTTCGATTCTAAAGAACTTCACACATTTCCTGTCTGTATCTGTTAAATTATGTTGATGGGCACAAACACTCAGGTAGGCTGTCCCAAAGTGCTAGGTCACTGCCTCGGGTGTGTATTATCATAAACATGACTACTGACTCCACGTCCACTTTCCTCAGCCTCAACTGAGGTGGAGGTAAGGGTTAGGAGTCAAGCTTGACCATAGGCGATCATTGCAGGTGGTACCCCAGATAGGACGTCGTAGAGATGACCATAGCATTACTAATAGTAGAATACCCTCAGGCCCAGTCACTACAAAACAGACCAGGCAAAAAAAAAAAATTCTAAAAAGCTTTTTTTTAAAAAATGTTTTTTTAAATGTGGTTAGAGTGGGGCGGGGGCGTGGCTCAGAGCTGCCACGATCAGCATGACTTCCTAGGAGCTCCTGCATGGCCCAACGCGCTGTAGTCAATAGCGCCGAATTCAGACCCCAATAGATGCTGCGAGTGAAACATAGCGTGGGGGAATGTCTGCTGCAGTGATCACTCGAGCGGGGCCCAGCTTGGCGGCTGAATTGCAGAGATCCGACCCATCTTCCCGACCAGGACCCATCCGGTGACAAGATGGCGGCCGAGGCTCCAAGCTATGAAGTGCAACCATGTGGGGGAGGGGCAGGCGTGTTAGAGCAGCCGAGGCCGCCAAATGAATCCAGTCCGCTCACCCGCACTGCCCCAGGCCATCCTGCCAGCATCTTGAGGCATGACCCTGCAGCCGGCTCCACAATTTCCTGCGGTGCGTCACCTCTGAGGACCGGTGGAGCCCGGTGGCGGGGCAGAGAGGTGTCACAGCGCACAATGCCATACCGCTACACATCTTCCTGCTCCCCCTCGCTGGCCCTGACTCCGTGCACCATCCCTCCGCTGACGCTGACCTGGACACTATCAGCCGCACCGCTTCACGACTCCTGCGGCCGGAGGGACGCGACTGGCCTCTGCGACTCGGGGCCGCCCCGCTCCTCTCAGCGCCTCTTCACCGGCTGGTGTAGTCCTCCGACGACCTGGAGGGGCAACGCTGCACCAACGCGGCGCTACCTGGATGACCCACGAAGCACGGCCGCAGCAGCAGGAGGCCCTAGAACCACGGCCCGGGGTGGACATCCGCCCTCCGCGCCCAGTGGCCGAGCGGCCCGGACCGCTTCCATCGGACTCCGGCTCGTACCCATCCAGCCGGCCACCCGCATCTCTGGCTCCCCCGGCCCGTATGTTCGGCTCTCCCTGAGACACCCCAGAAGGACAGCGTCACAGAACATATTGCCCCGAGCCACATACTCATAATCCCCCCGCCCCCTCGCCTGAAACACTGCAGCAGGGTCGGTCTCTTGGGGAGGCAGGAACCCGATGCTGGCCCCTGAGTCCCCCACTAAGCAGGGGAGCCAAGAACACCTTGCAGTGAGAGCAGTGGAAAGCATCCAACAGTAGCAAGATGTCTAGAAGCGTCAAGGCGTCTAAGCAAACAGACATTGCGGCCCTAATGTCCAGCTCATCCACGAAGGATCCAAAAAGGGGGATCCATCCGAGGACTTCGCCAGTAACACCACGTCCACCACATCTGCAGCAGCTCACAGCCCTTCACAAATGGTCACTAAAGCCGATCTTCAAGACCTATTGACGGCACTAACCAAAGAAATCCAGAAGAGTACGGAAGAGGTCACAAAAAAAATCAACTCTGGACAAAAGAGTGTTGGAGGTGGAACGCCGAACCGCTGAACTCGAATCTCAGGTCTGTGACCAAAGATTCGAAGATGAGCAAGATAGGGACAGAATCGCAGCCCTAGAGGCGATATGCGACCTCCTAGAAGCTAAACAAAAGGACGCAGAGAATCGCCCTCGAAGAAATAATATCTGCTTACGAGGGATCCCATCCTCCATCCCAGACGCAGACCTGAAAAGTTACGTTTCGGATCTGCTCAGGTTCATAATCAGCCTACCGGATGAATCACCCCTGGAACTTGATCGGGTGCATAGAACATCTCCCAGGCAGGCATCTACATTCCCCCCCGGACATCCTGGTGAGAGTTCACTTTTTCCAAATCAAGGAGGAAATCATGCGGGAAGATCTAGCGAACTCCACTCTCCAAAAACGGAAAACTATGCGAACATTCACGGAGTGGCTGCGCGAAAGGAAGATCCCATATCACTGTGCCCAGAAACAAATTCATTCGCTGAAAGAGGCTGACAAATGTATGGGCGTCAGAAGGATGGAGGGGGAATCGGAATCCGAAGAACCAAACCAGGCACCGCACAGAAAGTTCTCGGAAGGAACCTGGTCGAGAGCCGGCAGATGGCGCAGGCCTCGGGGGCCCCCCCAAGAAAGACCCCAATCCGCGATGATCAATCATCAACATTATCAGAGAAAACAGGTCCTCGAGACCCATGCAACGATTCTTATCGACTTGAGGAGTGTAAGGCAGATGGAATCAACCAACTTTTAAGGAGTCATTGGCCTCACAATGTGGAGGATCCTCAGTGAAAAATGCCTACGACTACCCTAGCAGTGCGGGTACATCAATCGAGCTCCATTTTACGTTTTGTTTGATGGCCCATTTGGCCATTCCTGGCGCATTGGCGCCACCAGTTTCCCAGTGGCAGTGGGATGTCGTTTTTCCTACTAGTTCAATTCGGGGGAAGAGGAGGGTGGGGGGAAGGGTTTACCAAAGGACCAACACAAAGCTCAGGGAGCCGGAACATCCACGATCCGGCCCAGAGATCAACATCACAACATGTCACAACAACATTGTCTAAGCTACACCAAAGCAACAACCTTGCATCATTCTCAAAAACACAGCTCCCAGCAGGGGTCATGGGGTTAAACATAACCAATGCAGAAGGAAAAGATGACGGCTAACACAAGCGAGATAGTAATCCTCTCGTGGAACGTCCAAGGCCTGAACTCGCCAAGGAAGTGAAGATCAGTTGAACATAGGTTGGGGCAATTATCCGGAGACATTGTTCTTCTCCAAGAAACTCACCTGCTGCAAGAGGATGAACGCTGGGTGAAATTCAACAGAAATAAAAAAAAGCTTACTTCGCCACATCTGGAAAGAAGAAAAGAGGGGTGGCAATATTACAGGATGCCTTTATCAAAAATCACAAAGAGAGATCTGGGAGGCCGCTTTCTCCTACTTAAGGGCCTATTCGAGGAACTCCCATTCACTATCACCTCAATCTATGGCCCCAACACGTCCCAAGCCAACTTTATTTCGGACCTAATCCCAACCATCCTGACCTTCCAAGAAGGACACTTAATCATGGGCGGGGATTTCAACTCCATGACAAATCCCCAAATGGACAAAACTCTGCCATCCACAAATGCCGACTTCGTGCAAGCACTATCTCTAGCCAAACTGCTCAGGGAAACGGAATCTGTTGATGCCTGGAGACTTTTCAACGGGACCTCAAGAGACTATACCCATTACTCCTGTGTCCATAAAGGTTTCTCAAGAATTGACCTCATACTAATCTCTGGGGTACTATACCTATGTTTAAGTAAGACAGAAATCCACACCTGGATGATATCTGATCATGCCCCATTGTCCGCAAACCTAGTCATATCAGGCCAAAAGCACCCCGTCTAGAGACACTGGAAACTGAATGACTCCTTCCTTCTAGACGAGTGTATCAGAACGGAAGTGGAGAAAACGATATCCAACTACTTCAAGGAGAACACAACAGAGACCTCCCCCATCAACATTATTTATGATGCAATGAAAGCAGTCGTCAGAGCATCCTTGATCAGTGCGGGGGCCGAACAGAGAAGAATCTCGAACATTGCCGCAGCCAAACTGGAGGAAAAGGTGAACCAACTAGAGGCAGAGCTGAAATTACATAGTTCTAGAAGAACAGAGAGAGCTCTGAGGAAGGTCAAACAGCGTTAGAAATGCACTGCGCTGACCGAACTGCCAAATCACTAGCCTTCACAAGGCAGTTCTATTATAGTAAAGGGAATAAGGCAAACAAAGTGCTAGCGCAAAAACTGAAAAAGATCTGCAGCAGAAACAACATCCTCAAACTGGTTGGGGCAGATGGGAAATCACTCTACTCCGAGGCGGATAAAATTAGAACTAGTGAGGCATCATACCGACATAATGGCGAGGAAGCCCACTTTATTAGACAACCTGCCAGAATACTTGCGAACCATACCCAGTCAAAATCCAACCCAGCTAGACCACCTAGAATTGCCCATCACGGCCGATCACTGAAGCCATTAAATCTCTCAAATACACCGCCCCAGGCCCAGATGGCCTATAAGAAGTATGCTAGAACCCTTGCACCCCAGATGGTGACCCTATTCAACTCCTTTCTGTCATCGGGCTCTGTCACCGGGTCAATGGCGGAATCGCTCAGTCCTGTTGCACAAACCCAGGAAAGCCCCCGAACTGGCCACTTCTTACCGCCCGATCACACTTATGAATAACGATGGTAAGATTTTCGCTAAAGTTCTGGCTCGCAGGCTGCGGGCGGTTCTGCCAAACCTGATTGACCGCAATCAAACTGGATTCGTCCCAGGGAGGGGGACCCATGGCAACATCCGGAGGACGATAGATATCATTGAGATCGGCCACAGATCGGGGGTGGATATTTAGACACTCATAAAGCCTTTGATTTGGTGGATTGGGCGTACCTCCGGGCGATCCTGAAACACTTCGGCTTCGGCCCAAATTTTACAACATGGATAATGGCCAACTATGAAACTCCCACCACACAATTTCGGGTTAATGGCGCCAGGTCTGATGCAATACATATATCCAGGGGCACCAGGCAGGGATGCCCACTCTCACCCTTGATTTTTGCCTTATCCATGGAGCCTTTCGCAACTAGAGTCAGACAGAGCACGAGGATAAGGGGGGGTCACCGTGGGAGACCACAAATACAAAATCGCACTATATGCGGATGACGTGTTAATAACAGTGTCAAACCTGGCGTCGTCCCTGGGGTCCTTATGAGAAGAGATCAAAGAGTTTGGGGCTTTATCAGGGTTCAGAGTAAACCTGGACAAATCATCAGCCCTAGCAATCAATATCTCCAAGCAGGAAAGAGCAAGCCTTAGTCCCCTAATGCCAATCCCATGGGCGAAAGATGCAATCGAATACCTTGGGGTACATATTACCAAAGACCCGTCACGCTTGTACTCAACCAACTTCCCACGATTGATTAAAGAGCTTCAAAACAAAGGGCGTTTGGGCGGATCACCGCCATAAAAATGAATCTAATCCCCAGATGGCTGTACTACTGCAACGCATTACCGATCCGTATCCCGGGTCCTGTCCTAGCAGATCTACAAAAGAAAATCCAGGAATTTGTCTGGGGGGCGGGGGGAGAACCTGCATTGGTAAACGAATAATGACGCGGAGCAAAGCGCAAGGCGGGCTGGGTGTACCCGATGCGGCCAGATATGCTCTAGCGGCGCAGCTATCGCACGCTTTCTCCTGGGTACAACAGTCAGACACTCCAAAGTGGACAGAGATCGAGGAGGCCTGGTGCCCGGTCACCCCCTCAGAACTCCCACACCGGCCAGATATAAAACCACAAGCAAACAACTGCCCCCTCTCTGCAACAATCACAATCGTCCGATGCTGGAAAGCGGCAGCCCGGAAATGGGGTGTCCGAGGTGCCCTGGGTCCCTTAACCCCCATTTGGAACAACCCCGATTTTTCACCAGGCAGACCTCCCCTCAGCTTCCAGGCTTGGAGGGAGGGCGGCCTACTAAAAACAAGGTTGGTTTTTTTTAAATTTTATTTTTTAAGAGGGAACGCCCATCTGATTTGAGAGATGCAAGTCAAAATTCGGGGTGGACGAGCGGGAAAGATTCCACTATGCCCAAATCCTGCATTGCCTGTCTCACAGGGTGGTCTGGGAAAAATGCTCCAGAGAGTTAATGGTGCTGGAACTCTCCCTCACAACCCCAACTAAAAGAGGCAGAACCTCTACTTTGTATCGTCTCCTACACAGGGCCGACCCCTCCAAAAAAGAAAGGTACATGCTTGAATGGGAGAAGGACCTGGGTCGGGAAATAGAGGTCGAGGAATGGGGGAAAATCTGGACCAGACTGCACAAGAGTTCACAATGCATCACAAACAGGGAGGGCGGCTACAAACTTTGTTATAGGTACTATGTGACCCCCAACTCAACTCAATAGGGGCTACCCGGACATCCTCGAAACCTGTTGGCGCGGTTGTCCCGCCTCCGGCTCACTTTTCCATATGGTTTGGAACTGCCTAAAGCAGAAGCATACTGGAGAGAGGTAATAAACACATCAGGGAAATCACCGGGCTCTCCATCCCCTGGGATCCCGGGGTTATTCTTCTGGGCGAAACGGGGGGGGGAGCATTCCCAGTCTCAGGGCACATTCCCCGCCTATGTACGCACCTACTCCTTGCAGCAAAAATCGCATTGGCCCGGATATGGAAAATCGAAGACACACCTTCAGTAGCTTTATGGTGGTCCAAGTGTTGGGACATTGCGGTTGCCGAAAAGGTCACGGCAATCCACTCAGGCTCTTTGAATAGAGCCCTAAACATTTGGGACCCATCTATGGACTACGCAGTCAAGTTTCCAGCGCTCACCAGAAGGTCCCCACTCACCAGATGGCTCCAAGGCAGCCCACTGTATTAGCCCATAGACTCAAGACAAAGTAGCCCAGAGCATGGGCTTGGGTACCACGAATAGGCAAGGTTATGGTCAACAGTGAGCAGGTTACCAATACACACTCTCCCTCGACATACACCTCAAACTGTGTTTTTGTGCTGGGGCGATTACCGATCGCTACAATGTTGTTGATGTTGTATTTATCTGTAAAACCCAATAAAATATTGTTATAAAAAAAATGAGGTTAGAGTGAGTACAGAAGATATCTCACCAGGAAATCAATATCCCCCCCCCATGCATTGTAGAAATTGCACTGTATGAGTGGCTGCGATCAGCACACTGTCAGACAGTGAACACCAACTTCACGGTAGCAGTGGCACAACTAGGTGGAGTGCCAGCAGAATTGCTCGTTACTTAAAAACCCCAGCTAAAAAGACAATGTATATGCAACTCTCTTGGTGAAGGGAGATTTAGACACCATCCAGTATCGACCATACCAGTTTCCTGAATTGGCTTTAACACATCATGTCAACTGGTTTGGAGGTAATCTAGTTTACCCTCAAACGGGTGCTAGACATGGACCGTTAGCCACACCCAATCTATCACTAGAATTCTTAGCATGGTTTTATCCAAACCGTGGAGTCCCGTATTTGCAAACAGACTATCAATTGCTAGCCACGCATTTTCACACAGTGCGCAATATTGCATTACAATATGCAGCACAGCAAGCTGTGGCACCTGCTCAGCAACCTCAGGAACAGCTGGATGCAGGTGAGGTACAACTAAAGACATTGAGAATTATATTAGGATCTTGTCGTCCAGAAATGAAGACATACCCAAGTGATATTCAGAGAAACTAGGACAATTGCAAGAAGCATACCCTCAAGTTACCCCCTCAGCACACTAGCAATGTTCTTCCCATCTGGCTGCACACCACCTTTAGCGAGCTGTGACAGCTGGATTTCAATTTGTAGCTGGCTTTATTTACAGCTGATGGGCACACCGTCCATCGCATCACTAGCATTGATATTAGCAGACATCATGGGAACACAAGGCGCTGCTGCCACAATCAATTTAGGCTTGTCCATAGCCTCTAATCATTATCTAATGGTTGAGGCCATAATTCTACTCTTATTAAAAGGAGAGCCTGCAAGGTTAGAAGTCCATAGGAAATGTTCCCAATTCAATGAGCAAGAAAAAAGGGAGCAAGTTGGGGACATAGTGACCTCCACTTATCAATCGCTAGGCAGGACACCTGCAGAGACACAGAAAAAGCTAACAAAGATGTTAAGCCAGATAAGGAAACCCACCACGAAGGGAGGCCCTCAAAAGGACGAGGATCGTTCCATGGTAAGAAGGGCAACAAACCACGACAGTTATCGCCAATAGAGGAGGAAAAAATACCCCACGCACCAGCCAAAGAAAGGGGAAGCTGCAGGATATAGGCATGCTCCGCAGTGGCAAGGCACGCCCAGGGGTAGACGATCCTGGGGTAAGCCTGGAGGACAGTCCCATTTTAAACCTACGGATTATGATTTCAGGGATAGAAAACACATTTAATGTCCACAAAAATACAGCACTGATGAGGGTTCCTCTCTTTCCTCACAGGCAAGGGTGCCAGATCGTTCTAAAGCTGAGGTGAAGGTCGTGAAGGCTGAGAAAAAACACACGCCAGCCCTACAGGTTTCACAGAATGCAGAGTCAACGCACACATCAAATTGTTCCCAAGACTAAGTGCCACACGGATTGGATCGAGGTCCTATTTGACTCTGGGTCTGACATTGCCATATTTGAATAAAGCCACAAGGCACTATTTGAGCGCACAAGGGCACCGAGAAATGCACAGATAACTACACCCACTGGGCAGACATTAGCACATAATGAAGTGTATTTTGTGACCATTCAGCTGGAAGGTGAACAGTCCAAAAAGATTGGAGCACTGTTTTGACCAGATACACATCCAATATAAAGGACTGTTAGCATTTCAAGATTGGCCACCATTATATGTGCGCCAAGGGGTGAAGAGGTGGTAATGCCTGATTTTTCAAAAGAAGTGAGTGGGGAAATGTTGCAAAAATATGCAAGAAAATGGTCAGCGCTGGCAGCAGTGCAGCTGTTTAAAAATCATGTAGGACATGATGGGGAATGTCCAGCGCATGCGATTCCATTACTGAAACCACCCCCACCACAAAGGCAGTATCCAGTTAAACCACAGGCAGTTGTCCACATGCAATCCATAGTAGACCAACTAATGGACCAGGGGATAATTATAAAGAAAGCTAGCCCACATAAATAGGCCAGTGATCTGTGTTAAAACCTGATGGTACTTATTGTTTTCTTGTGGAATTTCGAATTTTAAGTGCACATTGTAAGACAGAGACAGTCCAAAACCAACACAGTGCTGGATTGATAGCCAACGTACAAAGATGCAAATATAAAACAAACCTTGATCTAGGCAATGGGTATTTCACACAACCTTTAAGTGTAGAGAGCTATATACACTGCATTCACGTTTAAAGGAACGCATTTCCAATAAACTAGAATAATGCAGGGGTATAATAATTCACCTAGCACATTCTCAAGTAGAATACAGAGCTTGCTCGCAGACATTCCTGTTGGCAATATGTAGATGTTATTTACATCACCCATGAGAATCTCAGTGAACACTTGAAACAAGTAGACCGTCATTCTCACATTGGCTGCAAAAGGATACCTGATTAACTTAAATAAATCAACAATAGCTCATTGTGAGGTTACTTTCTTAGGATTCACTCTTTCAGATGAGGGCAGAGGCTTGTCAGCAGATTTTCTTGAAGTAAGCGAGGATACGGCCGCCTACCACACTAATAGGTTATTTTAGGGCTTTTGAATTTCGGTAGATGTTATGTGTCTAATTTTGCTGAGCTAGTGAAACCATTGTATGCTTTGCTAAAACCGAATTTCAAAGCAGTTCACTGGCTGCCAGAACACACTCAAATTCTGCACCATGTGTATTCATTCATGACTCAAACTGGTCCTTTGCAGGAGAGAGATACAGCTAAAGACTTAGAGATAAACCTGTTGGTGGGAGATAATGCTTTCACATGCACAGTGTGCAATCTAGTGGAGACTAAATCAATTGCATATAAGTCACATGTATATTCCACACCGAGTTAAAATGTACAGATAAGGAGAACATTCTGGCTTCAGTTCAGAGGATTATTCAGAAGTAACGGCCATTGGCAGCAAATAGAACTGTACACATAACTACACCTTTAGCTCAACCTGAGGCTGCCGCAAAAGCTAGCGTGCCATACTAGATGGATTCAATGGTCACCATCTGAACATGCTCCAGATGTAAAGTATCATAAGGCAGAATTGGATTGACTTGGACAATGGACACAGAGCCTGACACCTCACGACCTGACATGCCATTGTTTGATTTTTTCCAAGTAATTTACTGCGATGGGTCTGCAATACCAGCGGTAGGGACACGTTCCAAATATGCTGACGCCTGCGCGGCAATGTTAGGGCATGTTACACACGAAGAAGCATTTATATACACTGATATTGCAACAAAGCATCTGGGAGACATATCTGCCCAGTTTGTTGAATTGCATGGATTACTGCTTGAATTCCACCCAGCAGATTCAGGGAAGCCCACACTGGTAGTCTCAGATTCGGATTACATTGTCAGGGTTTATAATATTGATTTGCATTGGTGGATTCAAAATGACTTCAGAGACATTAGGCATAAAACTATTGCTTCCAGGCAACTCTGTAAACAAGTTTGGGACTTTAAACAAACGTACCCTTTGTTGTGGGTGATGAAGACAAGAGCACGTACTAAAGGGCACATTCATAGCACAGGCAATGCATTGGCAGATAAATATGCCAAAGAGCACACATTGAGAAAAACGATAGCAGCCATAACTTGCTTAGAGACTGCAATGGATGAGGAAATAAGATGCTTGTTTTGGTATTGTACCTAGGCCAACAGTTTCCCCAGGTAATTATGTTTATGACATTGAAAATAACAAAGCAATGGTCACAGTTCCTATGAAACAAGGGGATCCTATTCAAAGATTAATCCCTAATAGAGCAGACAGGGAAAAGCAGATTGCAGCCACGCACGCTGGACTTGCATCTGCCCATTTTGGGGTGAGTGCAACTGCAGATACTGGTGGCCAGGGCTACAACAACAGGTGAAAATATATTTAGCATAATGATGCATGCTTGAAGACAACTGTGGACCACACAGCAAAAAACCTAAGGCGGTTCCTTTAAGAAAGGCAATCCCGTCTTTTGAGAGCCAATATCTGGCTCGTATAGTCCTGCTACCAGCAATAAATAAGTACAAGTACATTCTAGTAATAGTGGATTCTTGGACTAAGTTCACCTGGATGATTCCTCAAAAAGCAGACTGCAAATCAGTCATACAGGCACTTAGGGGTGTAGTAGCTATGACAGCAACTCAAACGTTCCATGCTGGTAATGGTCCATCCAGTTTTTTCTGACAGGCTCTGAAAAAAGCATTAAAGGCATAGGGAACAGAGCTGCAATTTTCCCATCCTTTTTGGGCGTTAATGAACAGGATTGTGGAAAGAGCCAACCAGTCCATAAAAGTGCATCCTGTCACTTGGAAGTAACTGGGTATACCATGTGCCCTTAGTGATCAGGAGTTTAAATAATGTACCACGCCAGTCTCTATGCAATGGTAAGACTCGATTTGAACTCTTGTTTGGGAGAAAGATTTGTATGCCTGATCTGCACACTCTTCCCAGTCCCCTCTCCAGGCATAAGCAACTGCTGGCGACAATGCTGCTGAGGGAATCCCTCCAGGTGGAAGCTGCCGAGGCCAGTCCTGTGAACACTCAAAGCAGGAGATTAGGTCCTGGAGAAGATCCATGATACGATTATGTTTGAGCCGCCCTAAAGACCAGCAGTGCAAGTAAACAAAGTGAAAGGTTCCAGAATTGCAGTCCTACCTGCATTACCACCCAAGAGAGGTACCAGGTAAGTTTCTGGGAATCACCTGAAACCCACTCCGGATGGTTACTGCGATGTTCCCACACACTCCTTCTCTTCCAAGTGAGTAGCCCGCAGAACATGAAGAGATAGAGATCCGTCAAATGATGATGATAGGTGTTCAAGATGAGGAAGAATATGCCACCCTTGAATACATGTCCACAATTCAGGGAAGTACTGTAAGTCTGCCAATTTGGAAACAGAAAGCCTTTCTAGTTGCTAAAGTAATGAAATCATTCTTTTGGACAGACTTTCTGAAACAGTGTTATAAAATTCTGGCAGTGTATTTCCTCCTACTGTGGCTCAGCCTCACTTTGTTTTTCATCTCACTGGCTTCCAGCATTTTCTGAGCAAGGTTTCCACTCCACCTGATAGCAAAAAAGTTGTTCTAAAGCCTTTTAAGTTCTTCACACATGTTAGAGAAAAGAGAGCTCCAAGAGCCAGGAACACCAGCCTCAATACAAATGATTCCTCTAACTATGGATCGTGTGTGGATGCCATCGTTTAAGCCCTTTAATGTCCCAGCT
Organism: Ambystoma mexicanum; assembly: GCF_040938575.1. Lineage (NCBI taxonomy): Eukaryota > Metazoa > Chordata > Amphibia > Caudata > Ambystomatidae > Ambystoma > Ambystoma mexicanum. Next base: position 1,262,814,594 of record NC_090934.1, on the reverse strand, counting down.
ACGCAGCTGCAAGTTCACACTTTTTCTGTGATTGATGCATCCAAACTCTTTGCACCCAGTAATCCTGTGTCCAGAACATACAGAGAACTGTTAGCAATGGATATTTCTAGGCTCCAGACATTAGTGCAAAATGTATTATTTGAGGTGTTTGTTGAAATGGGACCCCATGTGTTAAGTGCGATATTACAATGCCTTTTTACTTGTCAAACGTGCACCCATCCTATGGCCAAAATACACATTCTGGGAACACTGTGCAGTGACCTTTCAAACCGACAATTCGGAATTCAAAGCACAGTTCCCATATATTTAACTGAGACCATACCAAGCAGGGGATTACATGTTTGAAAATCAGTATAAATACCCTCCAGAGCCACGTAATGCACAACACATGTATGTGGCAAATTCAGTCATTTTTGACAGAAAACACTTTTCAAACATGACTGAACGAACATGGCGGGAAACTGTCCCTCTATGGCAGCGGTATTCAAACTGTGGGGCTTGTCCCCCCAGCGGTCAGCGGGTTCATCCCTGGGGGGGCCTGAGAGCGCAGCATGAAAAAAAAAAAATTTGATTGGAAGAAATGGGCAGGGGTGGCTCCCATGGTCGGGCTGAAGCATGAAACTGTCTCAGGCAACAATGAAAAAATGTCCCACAGTTGTAAATGGATATTCATTCCTTTAGTCACAGACCGGGCCTCATTACAACTATGGCGGTACGATAACAACGGTGCTGGTACGCTACCGGCACCGTTGCTACCGTACCGCCATAGTACGAGTTGTGCTGGCAGGCCATGCGGCACCCGCGAGCACAGCTCGTCGGATGTACCGGCACCGTTATTAACGGTGCCGGTGCATCCGAGCTTCCCATTCACATTGAGCCCTGTGGGGCTCAAATGGGAATGGGAATCTATTGGTACCGGCACCCGCGAAAGGGCAATTATCAGGTCCGCCTAACTCGGCATGACCCGGTTATTGGCCATTCACGGGTGCCGGACCCGGATGTAACTCGCACACCGGCACAGCTACCGCCAGGGTTGTAATGTGGCCCACTGTTTCAATAGTAAGTAAATTGTGATATTTTCTGCAACAATGGTCAAAATTACTAACTGCATAGTTAAGTAACTCATCAAACTGGTCCACATTGGCCAAAATGGTGGCCCCATTTTGACTGGCCCACACTAGCATTTTATATTTTTGGTACAGGCATTGCTCTATAGGCCAGTCCAAACCTGGCGGCTCATCCTTAATGGCGAGGGGGCGCCCACCCAGTGGCCCCTCACCCATTATTGAGGAGCTATGGAGCCAGCCCAGTGAAACAGTGAGCACTCCCTTAGCTGCTTTTTCCAGCTGATGGAGTGCTCCTGGGCTGGCTGAACTGTTAAAGGGATAAACTGTTTCCCTTTGACAGTTCAGTTTAGTTCCCCAGCTGCACATGCTCACTGAGCCATGCATGTGCTGGGTCGTTTTGCTTCACCAGTATTGCATAGCTCATTGGAAATGCTGGCTGGGGCACTGCATGTCTGTCTGTCCGAGGGGGAGCTCCTGCACCTCCTTGCACATACGGACAGAGCAGTCTGGAGCAGGGCGTTTCAGCACCCACACGCAGGCCAATGCAGAAGGTACGTTTATGTTCATTGTGTATGGATGCGTGTATGTTTATGTTTTGAGTGAGTGTATGGTGCTGGATGCTCGTGTGAATGATAGAGTGATTGCTGTATGAATGTGCAGCACCTTGCATACACACATAATCATGTTGATTGTGTTAGGCCCATGGGTGGACTGGCCTTTAGGGAACTCTGGAGATTTCCCGGTGGGCCTCTGCACCCTAGGCCTCTTTTCTGTGGTATTTCCAAATTTTCTCATAGGAAAAGCATTGGGTTTGCTGAAAATGTGTCATATAGGGCCACTTTGAACTTTATTTCCAGGGCCTCTTTTGGTCCCCAGTAATTATTTCCAGGGCCTCTTTTAGTTCCCAGTCCAGCCCTGGTTAGGCCTAGTGGGGCCTAAGAGACAGGGATGGTATCTTTATACTGGACCTCTATCATAGATGTCCAGTAAAAAATGTCATGCCTGCCCCCTGGCCTCCCAGCACCAATTGCAAACTGTTTGGCTATTTACCATTTTTTTTGTTAAAAGTATGCTCTACAATGCAACATTTTAACCCATTATTTAAAAGAAAATCACAGGGGGAACCCCCTCCCCCCCCCAAACACCCCTTTATTGGTTTGGGCTCCCTCACTATGCTTGGTCGCTATGGCATTTTTGGGGGAAATAGTTATGCCCCTCCACTTAAAAAGAAATCACCAGCCACCACTGGCCCTCAGACTGTGTTGGGAAAGGGATGGGGGTAACCCAGGGACTATGGTGGGAGCACAATGGGCGAGAACCATGGAATAGTGGTGGGCGCAGAGTGGGGAGAGCCCAGGGTGTGTGATGGGGTGGTGAGAGACCAGGGAACGGGTAGGAGTGGCATGAGGGAGCCCAGCGACTGTGATGGGAGCAGGTCACGGCACGCAATACATACTGTTCATTTGGCATTTCTGGGGGGTCCCGACCTGCCCAAACTTTGCTCAGGGGGGCCCCGGCCAAAAATGTTTGAAGACCACTGCTCTATGGTCTACTTGGAGTCAACCGTTATGGCAAATCATAGGTGTTCACACATTAGACATGGCATGTAGATTGCCACATTTGATATATTTTTTAAATTATACGCAGTTCCAGACCACTTGCAGTAATAGGAACTTGAGCTTCTACCCTGAATGGAAGAAGGAGGAAGGCGAGTTCTGGAGTGCGTCTTATAGAGAAGCAAGTGCGCATTGGCACCAAGCATATTACTTATGCATCAGGGAGACCTGAGCTGTGGGTGGTTCAAGCAAATTAATGCAATAAAAGAAAAGCAGGACTCTGTGGGCCCATATAGGGCTTGGAATTCCCATAACACATCCCTGACACACGCTATATCCATAGGTAATCCGTGCCAAGGAAGTGAAGTGATGCACTTTCTAGATAACTTCATAAAAGAAGAGAATTTGACAGCTATCATGCAGTCAGGTGCTGGCCTGAGGCGCACCCAAAGTGGGCTTGTCAGGAGAGCAGCTACCTGCACCACCTCTGACCCTAGAGTACCCTGTGAGGTGCGACAAGTGTCCATAACAGGTAGAACTTACACTTGGTCAGAAGCAATAATGCAAACTGTGCAGACTGAAAGTAAGGTAGTGAAGCTAGGATTTCATGCTCCAGATTTTAATGATCAAACGCTAGAGCAGGCCTTCTATGTGCTACGAGATGTCATTACAGATGTAGTATGATTAGTTCAAAATTACTTATCTATGATTAGAAGCGACCAAGAAGCCGAAGGAAGTCTTTCTGCAGTAACAGATTTTCTGGACACTCAGCAGAGGGGTCCCAGATTGGAGTGTAATTTCATGGGCAGAACAAATACATGCACTTACATTGTCCAAGATTGCAACACGTCAGGCGATGTCAGGCTCCACTTTCTTGTTGCTTGGTGTACTTGCAAAGAGTGTTGCAGCAGCATCTGTTTGGTCGCCAGGCTCAACAAATTGGATCTTGCACTGGGTGTTAAACATTCCCATTCAAACACCTTCCATGTTATGTCAGGAACTACATTCATGGGGTAATGTGCATTGGGTAAATGACACGTGGGTCAGAGAAGATTATGTTGACTGTGAAACACATGCATGTGAATAGGGTACAAATCCTGAAATGACACTGTACTCCTTACATGAATGCAGAGGCTCTACATGAATGATGTGTGCACATGCCGAACCAGTGAATTCCTTTGACAGTAACTCTAAATGCACACTGCATGTTGCACCAGTTGCATTTTTTTCAGTCAAGTACACAGCCTACCCAATGGTTCATACCAAGTGCATTTGAATGAGTCTTATTGTCATGTTGCAATATGAGTGCCAACTCTGGCCACTGTAAATTCACAAGTTGAGCGTTGTGGGCTCATTTTGAATTCTCCTAGGCCATCCCAATAAAAATTGTTGAACTGGCCTAGTTTCTTGTTAACCCGATTAGAATACCCAAAATTGAGCTTGCACCTGGTGTGGCTGCTAAATATGCATCTAAAGGTGCAAAGCAATGAAGATACTTATCTGGCAGGACACTCTGCTGTGGTCAAACAGATTGCAACTCTCTACTGGCCTCCGAGGATAAAATGGAAGAGGCCATGCACTCGTTGATTGACGGTTCACAGTTCAGTGGGTTCAATACTGGCTTTTCTGTGGTGGCAGCAGCCGCTACAAGAACTCTACATAAAGGGTTAAGTGCCTTGGACACGGTCAATAAAACACTGACTTTGAGTGCGTTGGGCTGCTGGCTGTTCCTAATACTTGGAATTTGTCTTACATGTTGCTGCAGAAATTGAAATCATGGCAAGTTGCAACATGAAGGGCCTTGAAGCAACTTGTTTACAGTTCAGAGCAGAACTTTGCAGACGTCTTGGATACGAACAGTGTGCATAATTTCAAAAACATTTCATTTTGTCATTGATCAGGGAGAAGTCTACGGTGTCAGCCATTGCCAGATGCAGAGTGTGTGCTGAGGAATCACTTCTTGCCAAAATCGTGGGAGTCAAAGTCTCACCGTCTAGGCTTGGAAGCCAGTGGTCTGTAGCATAGCAGAATTGCCAAAACATTGTCTGTGCACAGAGACATTTGCGGAATCCAAAGGTTCTTCCTGCAAGTATTCTATTGTGATTTCATTGAAACCCTCCCTGAAACTTCCTCGCCATGGGAACATGCCAGGGCAGAATAAACTGCTCAGGGAGCGACGAAAGCGAACCAGACTATTGCCAAATGCGTCCACTGCAACCGACACCAGAGCCAAGGAAACAGCTGGAACCCCAGTTGCTAAACCTGACTCAAGCCAGCCACAAGATGATAAATGCCTACTCGCAAACTCTGAACCCCAGGGATCTCACACACAGGCGAGACAAGTGATGGATTCCTCTGGTTCCAGGAGTACATGGCACAAGGAAATGATGCCCAGGACAGTACGGAATGACAACATGCGCATCCTGTTTTCGTCCCTTCTGTGCTTCCTAACCCACATCAAAAGAATACTTGCTGCTAATCTGGCATTCAGGAAGCCTGAAATTCTGCAAAAGTCGCCAAGGCTGGCATCACAGTCCGGGGTCAAAGAACAGAAAATATACCGCCAAAGGCACTCACATATTGGTTTATTTCCAAGGACACTGATTCAAATTATGGACAGTTTACAAATGTGATCACATGCTCAAGATCACACAGTCCAAGGCACATTGGATCAAGAAGCCAGGAGCCAAGCCATGCTGGTTGTTAATTGCGAATGGATTCTCAAAGGATCCCTTGTCTTACCTTGAAACTATTGCTAGTAATGATTTTCAGTTAACCTAAATACCTCACATTAAATACAATATAGTGGACCCATTCTGAATACCTCAATGTTAGATACATGTATTAATTCATGCTTGTGCAGCCGCTGATTTCCATTGTGTATAGTACCCATAGTATGCTTCTAGGCGCTCATTAATTTATCAAGCAACAAATGTTATTTTTTGCATGCAGTAATTATTCACTAAGAAATAAATGCTTAGATTGTGTTTTTGCCACCAATATAGGCAAGCTTTTTTATGTAAATATAGCTCCCAGTAGGTGGATTGATGGCTTCACAGGGCTACAAACCTTTAATCTATGACAAATTTGACTTGAGGGGGGTGTCGCGGATAGCGAGCCTGGTAAGACAATTTTGGTCACACATCATGCGATTTTGGAGAGGAAACATTCAATAGCAGGTAGCTGCACATGGTCCTTGAATGAAACGCACATGCTTTCCAATAATGGATGGGCTCTTGACAAGGAGAAGACGCAGACACTTGCGTCAGTAAATGTAGTTCCTTGAATAAATAATGCACATGATTTTAACAAAGAACAGATGCAGACACTTGCTTCAGAAAATACATTTTGCAAGAGGCCAGGAAATTGTAGCTTCCCCTTCCAGCAGAGAACCAAACCGCAAGTGTTAACTTCCTGTCTTAAATGACACACAGCAGGGGTAAGAGATGCCTTCAGACCATTTACATCTGATAGGACAGGAAACTCCAATAGACATGAATAGCACTCGCAGGTTTAAGATTGTGTAGAAGCAAGTGACATGCTCTATCCCTTCATTGAAAGCAAGCCCAGTTAATATAATGGACACAGCTATTGAACACAGACGACACCTGTCCCTTATAAGTTTGCAAATACAATATTGTATGGTCAACAGAGTAACACTCTAAAGCTTAGGCCTTAACCTCCCAAATAGCGGATGTGACGCACAGTCCAAATCCCTTTTTTTACATATAAGGGCAAGCTGAATTAAGGGGAAGCGGTTCACCCATCAAGCAGCAGACTCACACAAGTCGTGGGGGGTTAGGGGGAGGTCTGCCGAAGATCGCAGAGGCGAGAGAGGGAGATATAAGCAGGCGAAGCTGAACAGGACGCCGCGGCACCGTAGAAGGCATTGGTCCAGGTGCAGCACATTCTGCTCTAAAACGGGAGTTAAATTTGAGATGAAATCTTGCTGTGTGCATTTTGAGACTAAGGCGTATAGTATCTTACACCATAACATAGCATAATTCCCAGGTAATTCATGCTGCTGAACGAAAATTATCACTTGTCCTATTCTCCATTTATGTAACCATGCTCTTCTCTCATGTAGCAGTTCTTTTCATAAGTGTGGTGATATGTTATTTTATATTCGCTTCTGTTATAGCATGTACGATACAAATTAGAGCTTGTAGAAGATGGGTGTGATATTAAAAATATATGAACCTGCTATTTCCATTGTCAAGTGCGTAATTCTGAGTAATGTGTTAGAATGATGTCTCTTTGATTCTAAAGAACTTCACACATTTCCTGTCTGTATCGGTTAAATTATGTTGATGGGCACAAACACTCAAGCAGGCAGTCCCAAAGCGCTAGGTCACTGCTTGGGGTGCGTATTATCATAAACATGACTATTGACTCTGTGTCGACTTTCCACAGCCTCAACTGAGGTGGAGGTAAGGGTAGGGGGTCAAGCTTGACCACAGGCGATCATGGTACAGGTGCCAACACAATAATTAAATACATAGATGATTTAATGGTATGCAGTGACCGTGAACAGAACTGCCGCAGAGAATCCATTTCATTATTACTACCGTTAGCAGGTAAGGTGTACAAGGTAGATAAAGCCAAGCTCCAGTATTGCCAACAGGAAGTACTCTACATGGGGCAACATATGTCTGCTGATGGGAAGAGAATATTCCCTGACAAGGCATCAACAGTGCATGCCACTCCCAAGCCATTCACAGTGGAAGACATGCAGACCTTTTTAGGGGTATGCCATTACTGCAGAGCATGGATTCTTGACTACGCAGCATATTCAAGGCCACTCTTACATGGCCTCAAGGAAGCACAAAAAGAGAACCCTTGTGATAGAATGGAACGCAGCTATGATTAAGAGTTTCAATGATCTAAAAAGTGATTTCCACAGCCCCCGTCCTTGCCACCTCAGATTACACGCAGGAGTTTTACATATTCTCACATTCCAATGGCACACTCATGACAGCGGTAATGACGCAAAAAAGCACAATGGACCACAATCCACTGGCCTACTACAGCGGCACACTAGACAGATTATGCAAGGACAGTTTGCATGTGAACAGGCCCTCACTGCTGCAGCCTTTGCAATCGAAAAAAGTTCCACAATTGTGATGGGGTTCTCAGTAACTTTGTATGTGGAACACTCAGTGTTTGCCATCATAGACTGTTCAAAATCCACACAAACCACCAAGCAGGCATCAGCATATGAGATTATTCTCTCAAGCCCACATATTCGCGTTGTAATGTGTAAAACACTGCCTCACAGAACCGTGCACTGATGAAGATTTGTAACAACATGAGTGCAACTTATGAGGGTGAGTAATACGATATCCCCAAAGCCAAAGACAACCCATTGGAAGAAGGAGAGGTACGCTTTGTTAATGGGTCAGCGACCATTGATCAGGACACGGGACAGAGACATGTTGGGGCAGCAGTGGTGCGCCTAGAGGGGGCCGACTATGAGACACTAGTAATGAAATGGTTGCCCATGCTCAGCCCAAGCAGCAGAACTCATAGCCCTTATTGGGGCCCTTTGGGCGTCTGAGGGGTGTTATTTCACCATTTATTCAGACTCTGTGTATGTCACCACTACGGTGCTTGCAGGTCTTTCATGCTGGAGAAGCAGGGGCTAAAGGGCAGACGGCTCACCTGTGCAACATGCCGCTCCTGCTTAATACATTAATTTCCAGCCTTTCAGAACCAACTGTAGTGGTGGTCATTAAATGCGCAGCACACACCAACAACACTGACGGAATCTTGATGCATAATTCAGCCGCCGATGCAGCAGCAAAAGCTGCAGCATGTATCCCAGTGCCCACACAGCCTGAGTATGTCATCACAGCTGTGGGTACGCGGCCAGAGGCAGACCGATACACAGCCCTGCCTATCGTGCAGATAATTACGCTTCAGCGCACGGCCCCACAAGAAGAGCTAGCAATGTGGCTCAAACATGGCTGTGTACAGTCTCCAACTGACCTCCTATGGAGACAACAATGCACTGGGAAAGTAGTAATGCCCGTGGAATTATAACGCACAGCGTTTGAGCAGTTGCACTACCCTTCTCACAGCTCCAAACAACACGTTGCGGCAGACATTCAGGAAGACTGGTTTATAACTAATCTCCAGGAACACTGCTCAATGATGGTCGTTCAATGTACCACCTGCCAAGTGTTTAGTACAGGGATGACACTCGACGAATTTCGAGTCACCCTGCCCCGCCCCATCGGACCTTTCCCTGAGCCGCATATTGACTATGCGGATATGGGGGAGAGATGCAATGGGGCTCACTACCTTATTGCGGTGGTGTGTCCATGCTCGAGGTGGGTTGAGGCCGGTCAATGCGCCCACCCAGATGCCAAATGTGCCTCAAAATTCCTCGTACGTGAGGTCTTCCCTCTGTGGGGGGTATGTGACGATCTGACAAATGGCACCCATTTTTTCAATGAACTTTTCAGAGTTCACAGCACTATTGGGTATCGAGCACTGCATGTGTTCTATTTACCACCCACAAGCAAATGGGTTTGCAGAACGGATCAATGGCCTCCTCAAAAGTAGGTTATCCAAACTATGTATCACCCTGAGAAACAACTGGGTATACTGCCTACCCCTGGCCCTGTTCAATTTACACACTCAGCCCAGAAAAGACCACCACCACCTATCCCCCCATGAAATAGTAACTGGCAGAAAGGCCCATGTCTGCCAGGAGGGCATCAGATACCCATAGAGATGCTACAATTCTGGGGGAGGAATTCAAGGAATATTTGACGCACCTAACACGTGCAATCAAGTGTGTGTCATGACAGATGGCACCTCCGCACCAAGATGATGCACAAAATGTGAGCCCAACTGGCTGACCCAGCACCCGTCCAACCAATGTTGCCGGGGGAGCTGGTGTATGTCAGGAGTTTTGTGAGAACATTGAACAATCCCAGGTTCCATGGGCCCTACGAGGTGTTTTCCACCTCTTTCGCAGTAAAAGTGAAAGGGCTCCAATATTGATACACCTCTCCGACATTCGCAGGGCCCCACCTGATTCAACACCAGGTACTGAAAGTTAACAGAACTAGTCCACTTCATCTCATATAGTTGAATGCTAACCATATAAGTGCATGTACAAAAGCTGTGCAAACATGCATTGCTGCTAAAGGCATACACTACTTAAAATTAAAACTCTCTCATACCTCCTTCCCCAGCTTTTACCTCGTCTAACCTCCTTCCCCGACCCTCCTATTCCTTTGTTTTACCCGTTCTTGTTTCCACTACAGGTGTTGGAAAAATGAAGACTTCAACGTCAAATTGTTAAAGGAATGGTTCAGTCAGAAATATTATTATCCCTATGGTTCGGCCATGTGTTTTTAACCATAAGTTGATCGATTGTACAAACATTTCCTGCGCACCTTACCAGAGTTTTTGTCTTTTGAACACAAGCGAAATCAGACAGCAGGGCGCAACGATCTTGTGATAATCTTATCACTTGCCGCATCGCCCTGGGTGAACTGCCTTTGCAGCACTAAATCATATCCCCCGCTCCTAAGCCTGACATCACTAGACGCGTACCGCCCATTTCACAACACCAAAGCATGTCTTGTGTCAACATTCTCTGCGCTTCAGCTAATGACCTGTCACCATTGAAATGGCAGGACGCCTCTTTCCTCAATAAATATAAACAGACCGTTTCACAACACACAACAGCAGATTTTCTATTCCATTCCTCTCACTGTATTTCTTTGAGTATTCTGTGACTCGTTTCTGTGCTCTGTTCAGCTACCCTTGTTGCTTGTAGCCCGTGTGAACAGATACCAGTACCATCGCTATAAATTATTTTCGTTTGTTTACCACACAATGGCAACAATAATTCCCTACCAGTACGAGCCCGAATATTCCGAGCAGGAATTACTGTAAAGAGAAAGATGCAGAAACGATGGGGCTTCGGACGACAGTTGGGAGGACGATTCAACAGATGAAGAGCCTGGGCCTAGTCGCATGGACGTTGTTTCCACCTGTGCGCGCTAATGCCAACTGAGTAGGAGAACTGCTGCTGCCGAGAAAACTCTGGATGCTTGTACTACATATCGCAAGGCGAGCCGCGGCCGCAATGCGTTACCGAGCTGCCAGACTTCAGGGCAGCCTGCCTCACACGGTCCGTGTTGAGGATTTTGATGGTGCTTATGCACAAACTTCACACAACAGTTCGCCCTCGTAATCCAAGTAACGAGTAAGTATACTTTGGTTGTGATGTCAGGCCACTACTATTTCATGGTTGTCTCCTATATTCTCGTAACTTCAAAATATCATTGTCGTATCAATTTAGTTTTGCAGTTCTCTAGTAATAGTCGTATAAAAGTCGTTCAGTATTGTGCAGTGTCTAGTTAGCATTTGTCCTAGCAAAAATTCCATTGGATACAAGTATTGTCATTGACAGCTAAGGTTTAATACACTTATCTTGGTCATTTAAAAACAGTTTGTATCTTTCTCTTTGACATGTGGTACCAGCTGGTGGCCTATCGTTCTTTTACATGGTGGCTTCATGAGAGGCTTGGACACAGTGTTCGACGAGTAATACCCGCCTGTGTCGTCGGTGCCATTAGAGAAACTTTCCCCAGTGACAACGGTTAGTACTGGAGATATTACCTCGCTGTGCTGCAACCAGACCTTTACAATATGTAGTAGTTTTGTGCCATCAAAATAAGAAACAAAGTAAAACACAACATACTTTTTATCAATGGTTGTTTCAGTTTTTAAGTGAACCAAGTGTGTCTCCATTCAGCAGTGTTCCAGTGCCTTGTCTGCATGCCCCAGGCCCATCCAGCCCCCCCTCCACTATCAAAGGCAGTTCGCACCAGTGGATGGCGCTGCCAAGGGGTGGTGTCAGGGGCGCGAACAGCCAAGGTGCCAAAGACCATGTACACTTCAAAGCTATCTTCCGCGCATGGGTCATTGTTCACATGGCCTCCTCAGACCCCGCATCTCCAGGCAGGCTCCCCTTGAAGCAGGCCGCGCCCCTGCAATCCACATAATACCACAACATATACACGTCATTCATTCACAAACACACCCCTTTTTGTAATTCTTTATAAACCACTTGATATTTATCATGAGATCGTCTTTGAGCACTGCAAGTCAACTCGTGAACATGCTACCTGAGAACCCCGGTGACCGATGCTAATCTGCTCGACGTCGTGCTATCTGTGAACTTCTGTGACTGCAGCGAGTCAACTCGTCAGTGTGCTACCTGTGAACATCTCCCTGTTCTCCTGCCACTAACTACTCTGCTTGCTGAATCTAACTGTTTTTTGGTCAAGGTAAGGGCATGTATCCTAATCATATCTCCTTCATCTGTACATTTCTATCTATTTTGAAGTAACATACTCAGTAGTGCTATGTTCATTGGTCTCATTGCTGTTGACTTGAGTTTCATTTGTTATGTTATCGATATATCAATTTACATCAGTGTCAATTGGCATCGAACTGCATCCTTCGCGGACCATGTCTATAATATAAGCATGTTTCCGTTTCACGCACGATAGTACATTCAAGGGACGAGTAACATGTTCTGATTTTTGTCAAATCAGTGAATTGTTTGTCAAAGTTATCCTATAATCCAGCTGCCCACGCTGCACTGGTTTTGCTGTGGTGACCAAAACAAAGCTTGCATTGAAGAATCTATGGTCTAATTCCTTCTTTCTGACATTTTTATGCAAAGTAAATTTCGAATAATGTTGATTTTTCTTTTTTTTTTTGTGCAGAATTTACACCAATGCCTGCACGTTCGATTTTCGGTTGCCCTTCGAAGACCCATGACAAATCTGAAGGCACTACAATGCATGTATTCCCTAAGACTGTAGATCAAATTAGAGAATGGGTCAGATATTGCGGATATGCACCGGCAGAGCTTGAAAGTAGAGTAAAAAAAATATTGGAGGACAAGAGGGGTGATCGATACTGCATCTGCAGCCTGCACTTTACCCCGAATATGTATGACACATCATTGTGCACAAAGAAGAATCAACTGAGAACGACTCGAAAATTTCTCCCAAACGCTATTCCGACTTTATTCGTTCACATGCCGCCACAGGTGAGTCACGCTTCCGGATTTAGCTTTAGGCCTTGCAGTAGTGTGCAGGTAACCATATGTATTGATTGGTATTTTAGGTGTAAATGTCTCTTATAATCGTTTAGATATTTATATGATTGTATAGCTTTTTAAATAATGACCATTTTGCTAAACATCAGTCCTTGTTTTTAGAACCCTCATAGAAAATTGATTTATGGGCACAGATAACGATGCTATATTATGCATTTACATAAGCATAATTTTCTCGTATTCAGTCTCCTTACATGCCAATTTTTAATATTAGCATTTCTAAATCAAATAATACTTTCCCTTTACAACTCCATGACCATCCACCAAATATGAAGCAACAAGATTAAACATCAATGTCTTGCCTGGAGTCCTCAACCACTTCGAGCGTGTATCAGGTAATCTTACTTAGCTATTCTGTTCCAGACTTGTTTTATGCATGGAATTTGAGATAATGTAATCCTATTTACGTATCGTGTAATTCTTTTACCGAATGTTTCATTCGTGGTTTGCTATTGATATTTACCTTTGTCGTCTTTCCAAAGTGTGTTCAATTTCCAATATTTTCATCCTTATTAATGTTAGTACTGTGTTTCAGGGAGATGCTGAAGCGTCCACTACAATTACAACATCCCTTGTAGTTGATCCGGAGCCAGAGGTGTGGGTACTGACGGTTCCATCGAATGAGATAATCTGATCATATTTAGATATTGTGTAATTCTTTTACACAATGGTTCATTTGTGGTTTGCTATTTATATGTACCTTTGTCATCTTTCCAAAGTGTGTGTTCAGTTTCCAATATTTTAATCCATACTAATGCAAGTACTGTGTTTCAGGGAGTTGCTGGAGCGTCCTCTACAATTACACAATCCCTTGTAGTCGATCCGGAGCCAGACCTTGTAGTCGATCCGGAGCCAGAGGTATGCGTACTGACAGTACCCTCTAATGAAAGAAAGTCGGTCTACTTTTATGTGTAATGCAAATGACTAATTTTAAATGGATACTCTTTTCTAGGGATTTATACAAGATCCGTATATTGAACGGGATCATACAGATCCGAGTCGGTGCACCAGCTTGCTGATGGTGATGTTAGAGTAAAGAAGGTTTCAAAGAAAAGAAAGAAAAATAAGGTTATTTATAAACAGTTCATATTTTTAGCAATTGTTTTGTGCTGAGGCCTTCATTATATGCTTTTTAAATGTAAATTGGACAATACTGTATGTTGGATTTACACTGAACATCCTTTTTCCTATCTGTCCCGTAGTTGCCCGATGGAGTACGGACTATGCAGACAGACAGCGACACAAATGAGAGATGCTGCATGCCAAACTGTTTTCACTATGGAGGAACTATTAATTGAGGCGCGGTGTGTTCAGACTCGAGATGCCTTTGTCCAATGGCCAGAAAATGAATTTAATGTGACCGGCGAATCCAGCAAAGTGTTTTAGGACCATTGCTACAATGCGACTGCTCCGCCAGATGAACATGAAACTGAATGTATAGAAGATAGTTTTACATTAGTCGCAGAGCCCTTGACACAATCGACACCCACCCAAAAATGCCACCCAAAAAAAGTCGACATTGATGTTTTCTCCTATCCACAGTGAAGTAACAGATGTTGAAATGACAGAGACTGAAGCATCAACACAATTGACCGACGAACTAGACAAAGATCTCAACTATAGTATGTCCAGTTTGGCTGATATGTCTACAATGTTTCAGTCCGAAACAACAGTGATGCAGGATGACAGTCTAATAAAGGAGGCCAAATACATAGTATTCGACAGCAGCTTGATGGAGCTTATAAAGATGCTGAAATGTGTACATTCCTTGAGAGGGGAAGTATGTGGGAAGTTATTGGAGAATGTGACTCATCGAACACAAGGCAGTAACCTCAAAATACATGCCACCTGTCAAAAGTTACATACAAAATGTTCATGGTCCACTCAACCGATGCTGGGGAAATTGCCAGCTGGCATTCTACTGTGTGCAGCAGCTTCAGTTTCAGGAAGTTATCCAGTTTCTGTCAGTTTGTGGGACTCCATTTCATTTCTAAAACGCAGTACTACAAATATCAACGTGATTATCTGTTCCCTGCCCTTAGTGAAGCTTGGAAAATTGGACAATTGTCTATTGAAAGTACATTCTCTGACAAATGGTTCAGGCTAGCCGCTGATGGACAGTGTGACAGCCCCGGATTTTCTGCTAAGTACTGCACATACCACTTTCAGGACATGGAAAGTAAGAAAATTGTGAGTTTGGTGGTTGTGCAGGTGTCAGAATGTAAATCCTCAGTGGCCATGGAGAAACCTAGTTTTATAAAATCACTGGAAGATCTACAATCGAGGGGAATGCAAATCGACCTCATAGTCACGGACAGATAAGTTTCAATAGCCAAGACAATGAGAGAGCAGTTTCCAAATATTAAACATCAAACATCAATTTGATGTATGGCATGTTGCCAAATCAATCAATAAAAAAAATATCTACTGCAGAGGAAAAAAAGGTTTGGAAAGTATTTCACAGTGGTCCCAGTCTTTCAGCAACCATCTTTGGTGGAGCTCCAAAACATGTGATGGGTCTGTGGAAAGTCTACTGGAAAAATGGCGGTCACTAATGCACCACTATTCCAAAGTTCACCACTGGACAGAAAACCAACATGTCCACCAATGTGAACATGGCCCTTTGTCCCCGGAGCAGGCACCGAAGAAGAAGTGGTTGATTCCATCTTCACCTCCACACAAAGCCCTTGAGAAGATTGTGTTTGATAAAACGCTAACAAGAGATCCGAAGGGACTCACAGAATTCTGTCACACAGGAGATTTGGAGGTTTTCCACAATATGTGCCTAAAGTACAGGCCACAAATATTGCATTTCGGCATCGGAGAGATGAAATATAGGACATTACTAGCGGTATTAGTGCATAACGAGAATGTAAGCCGTGAACAATCTAGGACTGCAGAAAACTTAGGGATGCTTCGCTACACTATGGCCTTTACGAAAAGAAGCAAAAAATGGGTGGTCAAACCAGTATATGATGAAATGGAATTCAATTTTGTTAAATATCTTATTAATGTTGTAGAGATGCATACTTATGGAATTGCGTGTGAGTCTGTTCAGAGCACACATACATTGCCAAAAACCATTGCCAACATGCCATGTCAACCCAAAGCAGAGCTCGTTGAACAGTTCAAATCCCGGTACAAATGATTAACATCTGTTTTTTTTTGTTTGCCAAAAATGTTTTTATAAAGTGTCCAAATAAAGTATGCAATTTTTCTTTTCAAATCTATCCTCTTAGTCCTCGTTTTAAAAAGCCATATTACAATTATTACGATTGACATACAATGTAACACTTCTTTCACATTTCACAGTGTCGTCGAGATACTGTGGGACCTTCATTTATTGTGTTAGTGCCCAATGGATAACAGTGTGTAAGAATGTTTGGGTTTTGGCAGTTGGCTTGCCATACAGTTCCCCAAACAGCTGAATATCTGCTCGTAACACAAAAGGGATGAGACCTAGGCTACATAAGATAATAGGCACGCAAGAAGTACTGACTGTGAAAACATGCCATGGGGTAGGAGGCCGTGAGATAAGCAGAGGTGGGGCTATTACAAGACACACTTTGACTCAGTTTTTGTGTTTCATCGACTACAATTATGGAGTAGGGCGCATTCTGTCATTGGCAAGTTTCCCCTTCCCCTCAGCAGCGCCACGAACAGCGAGCAGTGACAGCCCCCAATTTTTTCCTCCAGGGCCCGTGCTTCAAAATTCCAGTTCTCAAGGATGCGTTCACACAGGATGTTGCAAACTAAGAATGTATGTTCATTGTGAGTGAAGGTCACTAGCTTTGAATTTTTGCTTGGGAGCTGGGAAGGCCCACACCTAGAACACAGTATAAGGTTCTATTGATTTTTGACCTTGAGAGACAGGGACCAGTCCGAAAGGGATTGAATTGAAGGAGGGTTGTAATAACGTAAAATATAAGGTTTTCCAATCCGAAACTGGACCTAGTTATATGTAAGTTCAGTTTATGAAAAATCGTTGACACAAACAGAGTCTGCGTTGCGGTCTGCATTACGCCAAGAGAATGGAAATGCCGAATATAATGTAAGTTTCTCTTTAGATGATTTCATACCAGAACTAGTCTAAATACGAATAGCTGACCGTTATTGCTGGGTTACTTTGTACTCTTTCGTTCTGTGTGGCATATTGCAATGAAGTGCACGTACAACCTTTGTGTGCTAGTCTTTCTACCTGGCACATGTGCAGTCCAGCATCCACACGCATGTAGACCACCACTCGTTTCAGCCTTGTTTCAACGCTAATAAATCATTACATTGTGCACCTCGAATTGTTGCCTCATTTTACGCATTATGTTTAGAGCTGAACATACTCCATTGCACTATCCTCGGAAGCAAATAGCAAAGTACTTTGATATTCCACGTTGTGTTCTCTCGGTTCACATTGTGTCACCTCTGCGCTAATAAATAAAATGATTAATTGTAATAAAGATCGGCTACTGAGACACATTTCTATTTTTATGTTTTGCAAACGGGTACATCCTGCCATTCTGCGATTGTCATCTATTCCAGACCCCAACCAACAGTTTATTCAACCGCCAGCTGCAGCTACATGTCAATCACTGGATTTATTTGACTCTTTTTTGGGACGATCGCCAAGGGCCAATATGCCCTTGCGCTGTACCATCGATTAGGAGCAACATAACAACCTTTAGGGTGGTCTATTGCCAAGTGATGCACCAGCCTTACAATTTACTGTGCGACCAAAGTGCTCCATTTACCCAAAACGAACACGCTGTGTACCAAAAAGGAGCAGCGCGTGACTCACGATAAACATTTGCGGATCGAGAGCAAAGAAAAAAAGTTCCATTTTGATTGAATATGTCAATCGCCGAATGTTCTCGAAACATTTAGGGGGTAATTCATAGAATTCAGCGCACAAGTGGCGCACGCGGCTGGCGCACAGTGTGCGCGTGCGACAGTCTGCGCCAGCCGCGTGCGCCAAAATCCATTTCTGCGCAAAGCGTGTTCATGGATTTTAACATCCAAAACCAGCCGTGGCGCATAGTGGCGCAGCGACCCTGCAGCAGCGCCGGTTACACCCCCAACCCCTCTCCGTATGCCATGCACAGCGCACAAATCCTGTATATTGCGCACAGGCCATTGGACCAGCATACACCCCCCAACCATGAAAACGCCTGTAAAACTCCCTGCGCACCGCTCCGAATGCATGTACACCCCTGCGCGGGGAGTTTCACACACGATGGGCCTGTGCGAGCAGGGTACGTGTATTTCAGGGGTGCACGGGAAGTTTCACACATGATTGGGTCTGTGCGAGCGGGGTACGTGTATTACTGGGGTTCACGGGGAGTTTCACACGCGATTGGGCCTGTGCGAGTGGGGTACGTGTATTACTGGGGTTCGCGGGGAGTTTCACACGAGATTGGGCCTGTGCGAGCAGGGAACGTGTATTGCTGGGGTTCGCAGGGAGTTTCACACGCGATTGGCCCTGTGCGAGCGGGGTACGTGTATTACTGGGGTTCGCGTGGAGTTTCACACGCGATTGGGCCTGTGCGAGCGGGGTACGTGTATTACTGGGGTTCGCAGGGAGTTGAAAAAAATGTTTGAAATAAAGGTGAAATGCAGCATGTCCAAAACACAAAAAGAAAAACATGAAGTCTGAATCCAAATAAATCGAAATGAAAATGTGTCCAAAGTCTCCGGCCACCAAATCAAATCCAAATCCGAAGGAAACGGAAACAGTAAAATCCATTGCTCCATGGTGAGAAAAAAAATAATAGATAAATTCACTGTTCAACTATGTACAAAGAAGTAATCCAATGTCCATGAGGCCAACGAATGAAATGAAACCTAGCAAAAAAACTACCTAATAAATAACTATATACAAAAAGGTGGGGCATAGTCCAAGCTCCCCAAATGAATGAAAAAGATAAAGGAAACCTAAAACTACAAACTATATACAACGGCGGCGGGCTAGTCTGACGGCTCACTTCCCGATTTCCCGGGCCAGGGCATCATCGAACTCCTGCTCGGTGTCCCGGAGGCGGTCCTCTTCCATGGCCCAGAGGGTTCGCAGGGACGATGACATGTTGACCTCCAACTCCCTGCGAATTGCCTGGAGGCACTCGGCCCGCCTCAGTGCTCTCCGCATGGAGTTCTCCGCCCTGATCATTGTGAGCCGTGCCTCTTCCACCCGCCGCCGCTCCGCACCTATGGCCTGGCCCAACCGCTCCCACACGTAAGACACTTCCAATCCTGGGTCCTCCTGGCCTCTGGCCGATGCCTTCCCCTTGGATGTTGAAGGCCCCGAGCCATCATGGCTCCCATCTTGTTGCTGCTGCTGCTGTGCCTGTGCCCTTGCTCTTGCTGCCTGGACGTCCTCCTGCGGCTGGGGTGCAATTGTTGAGGTGGCCACCCCTGCTGGACGTCCGACTCCCGACTGTGGGAGGGATGTGTCCTCCACCAGCCTGGCCGCAGGGTCAGAGGCAGCTCCACAGGGTACCCAGGTGATATATGGGTGGGAAGATGGCATGGAGGACGACTGGCCCATAGGGGGTTCAGGTGAGGAGGGGGTCGGAACAAGGGCCAGCATATGGAGGAATCCAGCCCTGGTGAACCGTCCTAGTAGGTCAACGCGGTCAATGAGGCATCCGAGATGACGTGCAGTGTCTTCACGAAAACACTGCAGGTCACCTCGCATGCCCCGTTGACGCAAAGCCATTCCAGACAGGACAGGCTCAACCCGGATTGCCACGTCCGCAGGGAGAGGAAGGCTAGTGTTGTGCGCTCATCCCCTCTCTGAAAATGGGTCTGGACGTAGGCATCCCTGCTGGTGCAGGATGATGCAGTCACAGGATCGGGGACAGGATTACACACAGACACCTCTGCGGCAGCCTGTGCTGCCTCCTGTCCCTGCCCCCGCACTGCACCACTAGCACCAGTGGAATCCCCACCTCCAGACCCCGTGTGTGTCCCTTCCACGGCCTCCACCAAACCCCCCACCAACCTGGATGACTCCATGCCATCTTCCTCCATCGGACCCTGTGGGGTCTCAGCTGCCCCTTCTGCTGCCGAGGAGTCCACCTCCGACCTCTGCCTCATGGACATACCCTCGGCAGCTGCGGCCTGGGACGCGGCACCAGACTCCTCACTCCCCGACGAGATGATAACCTGGGAGGGGAGCCGGGCCTTGCGTCTCCGGCTGGTGGTGCGATCCATGCCGCTTTGCTCCACAGCACCCTCTCCGCCCTCTTCATCAGTTGACGCTGCAGACAGGGAGAGATAGAACAAAGGCATCAGGGCACTGTACAATGGACTGATACACACATGACAGTTGCATATGAGTGGCAGTGTAAAACTACAGACATGACATCACACTCCCCAACACACATGTCATTTCAACACACACACATGAGCAAATCCACAGGAATATTGCACCAGGCAGCACCGTCCATACAAAAACAACAGCATGAGCAGCCAAGGGTGAGCCTGATGTCACATGAAACACAGGGAGTGCACAACACATGCACACATGCCACCAGCCTGACATGCATCTGTACATCTCCACCACTGCAGTGATAATGTCACCATCCATGTAACATCTGGGAATCAGCCTCCTACATGTCAGTGTCACATGCATCCATGTTGCATCACAGTTACACACTTGTCAAATACACACACATGCACATGTACACAGTGCAGATACATGCAGCAGGAACCACTATCCATGTGTGACAACACAACCATGCCAACGTACATACACAGAAATTCAAACATGTGTGCTCCCACACCTGCATTTGGCCAGCATGCTTAGCAACACATACACCATTGATGTGTCTCGCACATGAGAGGACTCACATGTGGCAGCCTCACGCCCCTGTACATATACATCCATACATGGCCCTACAAAAACACATGTGCAACCTGCACACTACTGGCACACCACAACACGCACAGCATCCAATCAGCATGCATGTACACTTACCGCTCGACTCCAGACTGGTCTGACTCTCAAGAACCTGGACGTGGAGCTCTGGGCGTATGCATTCCAGGACCCTCATTTGGTGGTCGGGACAGGTGGCCCTGGTGCCCCTCTGCATCCGCTGCCTTCAAGAGGTGCCGGGCCTTGTCGAGGGTCCTGGACCTGAAGTCCTCCCAGCGCTTCCGGACATGTTTGATGTCGCGGACTTCCACCCCCTCCTTGTTGATGGCAGTCACGATGTCCATCCAGATCCTTGTCCGTCCTTCATTGTCAGCGCGCAAAACTTCCAAAGACGGCATCATACTGTCCCAGGACTTGCTCCACCAGGACACCAACTTCCCTGGCACTGAAGCTGGTGGCCCTCTGCCTCTCTGGCTGGGGGTTGCCAGTGGTGCCAGATGGTGTTGTGCCTGACATGGCAACCCCAGAGGCAGGTGTGGGTGGGCAACTGGGTCCTGGGGCTGGGCTGTGGAGCGATGGTATCCCAGTCGGGAGTCTTCAGTTCCAGCAGGGGTGGTCACAGCAACTGCACCCCTGGCTGACGTGCAAGCACCAAATAGCAGGACACGTGGGCAGCAGGCAGGCAGGCAGCAGCAGATGGCAGATGGGAGCGTGCTCGGAGCTCTGGGGGGCAGTAATTCGACCTTCTGGGCAGGAGCGTGGTCTTCTGTGTGTTGTTGCGTGGCCAGCTTGATACGGAGTGATTTGGCACCTGAAAAAATTGCACGTCAGCGTGTAATTCGTGGAAAGGCCCTTAGCACGTCTGTGACGCGACGCGCGCGAGCGTTTCCCTCGTAACGTGGGCATAGTGGTTCAGCGCGCGCGTAAAGAAACTGCACGTCCGTGTGTGAATGCGTGTAATCCGAGGAAAGGGCCTACTAGCGTAAGTGACGTGACGCGCGCAGGCGTTTCCCTCAGCACGGGTTAAAAGTGAGCAGGGCCAGCAGTTCGCTGTACGTGCCTTTCGTGGAGATCGACGTGTGTTGCTACTTCGTGTTGTTTTGCGCGCCATCACAACTTCACAGCGGATCAAGGACGTATCTCTTCTTTTGGTGGGGGTATTGGCTACGCATGTTTTTCATTATCACGCTAGTCAAATGGTGGGTCGCGCACACTATTTTTCCCACTGCGGGTGCCCCTGTGAATCGCACCTGTTTTCGAGGTCATAGTAGCCTGCGTGTCCCACGCGTACGCGTTTTTCTTGTTACTGGGTGCCACCGCGTACTGCGGGAGGTTGATTCCACGCACGTAGGCTGCAGAGTTGCGTGCACGGTTTTACTGCAGTTTTGGGGTGCCTGAGCATTGCGTGACCCATCACTACATCACCGGGGTCACATACAGCCTTGCAGGTGCAGGGGGGCTGTTAACATCTTGCATACCACCCAGGACAAATGTGCTGTACACCTCCCATTGGCACTCCTCCATCTGTGCCGGCACTACTCCATCTGTGCCATGGTTGGGAGGCCACCAAAGGTGATGGGCGCCTCAGCTGGGTGTCCTCCTCATGGCAGGCGTGGTCACGGACGTGGCCGGGGTGACCATGGAATATGGGGACTCCAGGGTGTCCAGGGTGTCCGCAGAGGGGGAAGAGGCAGGGGTGCGCCACTTGAGCACGATGTTGTGCCATGTGTCGGTGCAGTCATGCCACCACCCCCTGTGGTTCCGGGAGATGCAGCTACTGCATCTGGCACTGGCGCCCCTGTGACCCGGCAGTCTGTTTCACCACCACCCAGGCTCAGGGTCTGCCAGCGCAGGCTGCGTTGGCACTTGAAGAGCCCTTGGAAGATTTCCAACAGGCCAGGAGGGAAACCGTAGGTGCACGCAGGGCTGCCCTGACCAAGGCACGTGTCCCTGGGGCAGTAATGTCATTTGCTGCCCCGAACAGCCGGGTGTTGGCAAGTGCAGGGGCAGATGCAGCCAACAACACCCCGGTTGTGAGTCTGCCAACCAGGACAGTCGCGGTCAATGACCCTGCCACAGCGGATGTTGCTGCGCAGGGTCCATTAGAGGGCACCCTGCTGCCACTGACCCAAGTCAGGCCTTTGGTCGTCCCTCCACCTGCCACTCCCTTGGCTCAATCCACCAGTACTACTGGCCATAGTGATCAGGGTGGCATTTGCCAGCCAGGGTCTGCGCCACAATCCAAGAGGAGGAAGGTTGCACCTGCAGCACAGGCTTGGACCCCACACACAGCCACGACCTCCAGCACGTCGAGGAAGAAGCCTTTCTGCAACCAGGAACTGGACTACCTTGTGGACTACGTGCTGGGCTACAGCCGTGACATGCTAGTGGGTCCTAATTGTCACACTACGGCTGCCCAACGTGATACCCACTGGAAGCAAGTTGCAGAACATGTGAGTGCATTCGGCCATGAGGTGCGCAAGAGTGTAAAAAGCGTTGGAATGACCTCAAACGCAGCGCTAAGGCTAAGCGTGCCTCAAATTACAACTTGACTCTGGTGACTGGCAGTGGGCCTGCACCTGAGGAGGAAGACCTCACTCTGCATGAGTCACTCGTTGCGGAGTTCATACCATCTGAATGGGTCGAAGGAGTGGGAGAGATGCCGGACTTTGATGCCCAGTCCAGTGAGTGTTGCTGCGTGTTTGTTGTGGACATGTGTGTTTTACTTGTGTGATGTGTTGTGCATGATTGCCACTGCCACTACATGTCACGTGTACATGGTTTTGATGTGCAAGTAATGCATTGCTTCCCTGATGCATGTCTGCTCTGCTGGATGTTGGACATGTGGAGCGGATGGGGACTGCCCGCATCACCACTATTGCACCCTACTAATATGCTGGTCACCAGTATGCCCCTCAAGTCCATGTTCCAGCTCACTGGCCCTTCTGCATGTAGCGTGGGGTGACCTTCCTCTCAGCCCATGGACTATGTCATAGCATGACTGACGTGCATGTGTCCTCTGCCTGCATTTGGGTACTCCATGTAGGCATGCTCCCTTGCCCCTCCACCCCCCTCTGCACGCAAATTCCACCTTAGCACTGGTATGCTTCAATTTTGCCGTTGAGTACTTCCCTGTTCATGCATCCTGTGTACATGCTAACTTCCAGCAGCCAATCTGCCAGACATATGCTGTGTGGTACATCCTTTGTACTTGATGAAGGGTGTCTCACTTGGACTGTGCAGAGGTCAGATGCCCCGCAGGGACATGAGTGCCCATTCATGCTCCATGTGTATTCCTCTCATGCCCCTATGTGTCCTTGACTGGATGATCATTGTAGTAGGAGTCCAGGGGGACCTACATTGCATGGCATTTCATCAGCCTTCCCATTTCCACTGTGGCTCAGTCCTGCGTTGCACACATGTTTAGGGTGTGACAGTCTGTGTGGGTCACAGGCCTCAGCCTGTTTAATGGCCAATGACTCTGTCCAACTGGTGTAGTGTCTTCTTCACACGTGGGTATACTCCGGAGGTCTAATCACGTATCCTGCTTACTGTCCCATCATCATTTGCTGTGTTGTCACTTGACTCACATGATGCAGTTGATGCTAGCCTACACTCTCTGTCAATACACAGGTCTATGGTGAGCCTTTTGATACCATGCTAGGCATCCCTGCATTTGCACCTGGGGGAGGGGTGGTTTGCTTGTAGCCATGCTAGCCATTGAATGCACATTGCACGTGATGGCTGAAGTTGACCTTGCACGGCCTTCACATTTTCAGATACACATCATGAAGTACTTGTACATGTAGACAGTGAGTAACATACAAAATTGCTGCACTGCATCGGCCCACTTCTGTGCAAAATGACACCATTCTACATGCCTAATCACATAAGAAGTGTCAAGTTGCCCAGCATGCATGGCAGGTTCTCTTTTGTGTGTGACATGTCTGCTTGATGTGTTTGGTGTCTGTGTGACGTCTGTGTGTGTTGTGTGCTTCTAACATGTGTAGTGACCTTTTTTCTCTCTACTTTTCAGATGATGACGTAATGGAGCCAGAGGATGGTGTTGTCATGCCAGGCACAGGGTTGTTATCACTACAGCAACCCGGCACAAGTGGGGGTCGTGGGGTGGTAGGCCACGAAAACCCACATGTGCTACAGTCCATCTTGTCTCTGGCTGGCAATGAGCCCAGCCCTGATGACCACTCTGACGTCCATGTCGAGTTGGATGAGCATCAGGTCCATATGTCAGGGGTGAGTGATTCTGATGTGGGCACTCCATGTCCGCGACACCTGCACTGAGGGGTCAGACAGTCTTGGAACATCCGCCTGTGGTGGATCGGGACGCAGGGTCACCCTCCACACCAGTCACTGATGTGCCTGGGCCATCACGTCGATGGGGGCATGTAGTCGTGCAGCCGCGGGCGGTGTCAACACAACGAGGACACCCAGTCCTTGGGTCCCGCAGGGGTCAAGCCCAGCAACACGGTCGCCGCGCGCAACGTCTGTATACTGAGTGGGAGCAAGACATGACTGCCAATTCTGAACGCCAGGGGGCAGCAATGAAGAACATTGCTGTGAGCATGGAGCGTGTGGCCCAATCCGTGCTCCCCCCTGCTTGGCAGGTGCTTCTCCAGCAGCAGGCGGCATGGTCCACGGCCCGTTCGCTCAGGCTGGGCATGGCGGTCTCAGACAGGGCATCAGTCTCGCTGCACAGAACCAGGCTCACCCGTCCGGCACACTTGCTGCCGACGAGGGGCAAGCTGCGGCTAGGCATGGTCAGGCTCTTGTGCCACGTCCTCCCTTCCAGGAAGAGCCAGACTCGGACGACAATCTATCTCCCACATAGGTCGGGCTGTGCAGGCGTTGAGCCCATGGAGGTTTTGTTTTCCTCAACATCATTGCATGTGGGTGTTGAGTAGCACCCTGTACCTCCCCCCTCCTGGGTGCCTCCCCCCGCCCCCCGGGTCGTATGCGGTCATTTTTGATTTTTCTTTTAGTTAAGTTTCTATTTGATAGTTAGTTTAATTAGGTAATGTAGGTTTTTCATAGTTAGTGTAATTAGTTAATATAGTTTAAAATTGCTTGTCTATTGTGCTTTCATGTGACGGCGTGGTGCTTTGTGGCTTTTGAAAGCATCCACTGTCTGTTCCAGCTGGGCCCTTCAAGCTTGTCTTGTGTATGTGTTTGCAGCTTGCGGTCCTTGACTCGCATATGCCACTCCTGCTTCCCTTATCCATGGGCTCGCAAGGATGGTTTGGTGTAACAGCCTATTACACAAGGGCTTTGGACTGTCATATCTGTGGCATGTCTGCTGCTGTCGAACTTGTTAACACCCCTAGTGGGGATGATAGGGGTGTTATTGACCACTGTTCTTCTTTCGCTAGATGGGGGGTTTCATGATTCATGTGTACATTAATTGCTATGCATTGTGTAGTATGTTTCTTATCTTTACTGTACTTGTGCTTGTTGCAATTCATGCCGTAGATAGTGTGTTCCACACTTTGCCTGTGAAAGACGGACTGATGGTGTGATTTCTGATGTACGTCTCTGACATGGTCCAGTCATGAAATGCCTGAAGAGACACACACAGATGAATTTAAAGCATTAATCATGTGTTTCATGCCCTTTCTGCAGGGGGTGAGCCTCCAGACCACCTTTGGCAGCAGACATGGGCCATTGGACGTCTGCAAGCTGGACATGTTTGGTGGTGCCGACATGCATATGTGTGCGCAAGCAGAGGCACAGGGATTGCGCTCATACATCCGAAAACAGCTGACGTGTTTCAAGGGACTCCAGGCAAGGTGAGCAGCATAGGGGGGCCCCAACACAGCAAACCTTCCACCAGGCCAGTTGCACATGCATGCTTAGTAGCAGCACTGACGGTGAGCTTGGACAAATATTGGTGTTGAAGCGCACAATACAGCTGAGATGTGTTGGTGGACTAATGGCTAGTTGATGGGAAAGTTGTCTGGGGCACTTGCAGGGGCAGTGGCACATACTCTACGGTCCACCATGGTCCATTGAGGCACTTGTATTAGCCATGTAGCGTTGCGAGACATGGAAAGAAGCAGCTCACAGGGATAGACAGCAAGGGACAGACTCGTGTGCAGTGCATTTCATTTCCATGTAGAATTTGACACATGCACTACCTACTTTATTTCGGTCATGGTGGAACACGACTTGTTCTGAAGTCATACCTTGCTATATGCATCTGGCTGCTTACCCAGGGAACATTGCACGTTGTGTAAATCATGACACATTGGTCTTCCATTTGCCATGCACCCACCGGCACCTGATTTACTGCATTGACTGTGTATGAACTAACACAGGGGTAATGTTACGTATGGGTATGAAGCATCCACACCAGATTGTTTGTAGAGTAGTTTGTTAGTTTGGGGCATATATGGTGGTGTGTTTGTGTGTTATGGGCATGCACAGAATAGTAACTGTGGCTCTCTTTGCAGCATTGAACTGCTCCTGTTACCGGACCTGAGAGTGTGCAGGCAGGAGGCCAGCACTCACCACAGAGATAAGTTTCTCTTTGTCTTCCATTTGAGTAATTTGTTACTATGTGCATGATGATCAAGTTTGGTGTAGTTGTGTATGTGTTAATGTGAGTAGTACAGTTTTGTGCATTTCCTACTTTCCCGTGTGAATTCTACTCCTCTCTCCTTCCCAGCATTCTGGTTATCCAGTATAGCAATGCCTGTCCTGACTGCATATCCCTGACCCTCCTTCCCCACCAGGGTCTCAGAGGCGTGTGTGAGTTTGACCTTGCAGGCACCCAGACCACGGTGGGGGTGGTTGGTTCGTGCCACTCTTGCGCCTGTACACGCGAGCTGTGACAGTACACATCAGCTTGTGGTGCATCATTCTGTGTTATGTACCACACATGGTACACATCCTGTTGTGACATTGTTTTACTGTGCTACCTTGGTTGTTACGTCGTTGTGGTAGTACTTGGGCTTTGTGACGTACTGCTACTTCAAGTCATCTACTGGAGGCTCTTCTGGTTTGTTTTGCTGCCTGCAGGCTTTTTGCTTGGCTTCTGTGTTGGCCTGCTTTGAGTTCTCTTTGATGTGGTAACAGGAGCAGTTCAATGATGCAAAGAGAGCCACAGTTACTAATCTGTGCATGCCCATAACACACAAACACACCACCATATATGCCCCAAACTAACAAACTACTCTACAAACAATCTGGTGTGGATGCTTCATACCCATACGTAACATTACCCCTGTGATGGTTCATACACAGTCAATGCAGTAAGTCAGGTGCCGGTGGGTGCATGGCAAATGGAAGACCAATGTGTCATGATCGCAAGTCAAGGTGGCCTATGAGGGTGCTGGATGCTTTTTGCACACAAGGTGGGAGATGGTGACAGAGGGGAAGGGTAATCCTGTGGCCAGGTGAAAATCAAGGATGAAGGCTACATAACCCAGGTGCAGTTGTTCAGTGGGTCATGGTGATTTGTGAGGGAGGGGGGGTGTTTTGTTGTTGACAGTTGCCTTGCCCTACAGTGTGATGCACACCCTGACATTGTAATTGCAGTATCCTATGTACATGATGTATTCTGCTGATCAATGCCTGTTCATGTGTTGTGTTTACCTTTCAGGTGTGAGGGAATAGATGTGGCTTGACATGCTGGGGTGTACACATGGTGAATGTTCACATGTGATGTGTAGAGGAAACTGATGGTCACTTGATTGCACATGCATATATTGAGTGCATGTCCCTACTGACCCACACACTCGCACTATGATCCACTACATGTACAACCACCCCTCCATGTCCACATGTACACTGTGTTTGCCTTCTGGTGCCCACTGTTTCCCTGAAGTACATGATCTATGACCAACTGTGGATCCTGTACATACGTAATTTGCTTTTTGATGTAGTTTGTCGCTTAGATGTGATGCTCAGGGTGTGCGTCACACACAGTGGCTGTTCACTATGCTGTGCGCTGAGCAGTGTGTTGCAAGAGATGGGCACGGCACACAGAAGCTGCAGTGTTGATTTTGCAATGCACAATGTGCATGTATACAGGCATTCATTGTTATGTTACAACTACAACTGTTGGAATGCATTTGGGTTTGACTTCTTTTGGGTGGGAGGTTGTTGGTCAGTCATTTCATCTGATTCCATGTCAGGCATCATTGTCTGATGCCACTTTACTTTTTTCACATGTCAATGTGTACCTTATTGGTACTGTGTCGGTGTATAGCTATTGCTTGCCATGTCATGTTGTGGTTTGGGAGGGTTTGGATGACATACCAGTGATAGTCATGGCCTGTTTTGCGGGTCTGTGTGATTCACACCTTGCATGTGTGCCTTTTGGTCACACAGGATTGCTTATGTTTAAGTAGCTAGGGATGTACACAATGTGGCACTTCCGTGGCAACATTCTCAGGGTGGTAAGGTTGTGACAGTTGACTGTCTCTTTGTCATCATCGATTGT
Source organism: Ambystoma mexicanum (assembly GCF_040938575.1). Taxonomy (NCBI): domain Eukaryota; kingdom Metazoa; phylum Chordata; class Amphibia; order Caudata; family Ambystomatidae; genus Ambystoma; species Ambystoma mexicanum. The sequence goes on along the minus strand of NC_090934.1, from coordinate 1,262,785,487 downwards.
CACCTGGTATGTGCCAGGCCTGTGTGCACTCCGCAGGGGTGGGAGTTTAGGTGAAAAATGTGGCCATGAGCTGGGTCTGTGCTTCCTCGCCACGTGCCCTGTCCCCTCCCATGGGCAGCGCCTGTGCCTGTGGTTGGGGATGTGTGGGCACCACCATGTCCACCGGTATGCCCTGCCGTGTTGCAACATTGTGCAGGACACATGCTGCCACAATGATCCTGCACACTACTGGGGGTGCATAGAGTAGCTGTCCACCAAAGCAGTCAAGGGAGCGGAAGCGTGACTTGAGCACTCCGAATGTGCGCTCCACTATGGCCCTGGTTGCAATACGGGCAGCGTTGTATCTTACCTGGGGTGGTATGGTGGGGTTCCGGATTGGCGTCATCATGTGGTTGCTCAGAGGGTAGGCACTGTCCCCTGGAGAGGTAATGATGGTTGTGATTATTGGGGTTTGTGTATTTGTGTGTGTGTGTGACATGCATGCATGTGCACAGGCATTTGTACTCACCTAGGAGCCATGTGTCGCCATGCTGCCCAGCTTCCAGGGCCCGGCTCAGGGCGAACATTCTGTATATGAAACTGTCATGGGTGGAGCCAGGGTAGTTTGCATAGATAGAGGTGATGATTCCCTTTGCATCGCATACCACCTGGACGTTGATGGAATGCCAGTGCTTGTGGTTTTGGTAGATGTGCTCAGTGGCCCTAGGTGGACGTAGGACCACATGGGTGCAATCTATGCCATCAAGCACTTTGTGGAAGTGTGCCACCCTGTAAAAGTCCTGGACAACGGCCTGCCTTTCTGCAGGTGTTCTGGGCATGTATATGTGCCTGCGGGCTGTCATGATTGCCAAGACCTGGTGTAGGCAGCGTGACTGCGTGGCCTGTGAGACCCCCCCCCCACTATGGCAGTAGTCCGCTGAAATGACCCAGTGGCCAAAAAATGCAGGACATTGAGCACCTTCTCCAAGGGGCTCAATGCTTGGGAGCAGAGGGTGGGGGGTGTAAGGTCATCTTCCCACTCCCTGACCAGGTCTAGGATAATAAAAAGGTGGAAACCTATTCCGGCCGTAGACCTGGTCGTCAGACATCCCAAAAAGGCTTGTCTGGGGTGAAAAAATGCATGCCCTGGCTATTCTCCTCCTGCGGTGTCCCACGATCAGTGCTGCGACAAATGGGGCATTTATCGTAGCTGTATACACGTGTTTGTTGTTTGCGCGCACTTTTATACTGTGCGCGGGGACGCTTCCGCCTGCCTTCCTCTGGCGGAAGCGTTGATGCCTATGCGCGTCTTTTGCCGTGCACAGGTTTCCCGTATTCGAATCCATGAATACGGGTTGTTCGCGTGCGTGTGGGGGTTCCGTGTAGTTCCCTGCAGTACTTCCCCAGTTACGCCTTCTTTTTCACGCGTTATTCCCCATTCCATGCGTTACGCCCACTGTTCCGCCCACTTTTGTTGTGTGCGCTGCGCTATGTGTGCTTTTGCTGTGCATGTAGCGCATGCCGTTTGATGACGTGGGCGCCCGCATGCGCCACGCACGGATTTGGCGCACAACCAGTGGTATACACGCGCAGCGCCTTCCTTGAACCGCACGCGTGTGCGTGCGCTTGCTTTCTCACGCTTGCGCCACCTTGCGCCTGCTTGCGCTGGGATTTTCGGCGCACGTTTGTTCCATGAATCGGCCCCTTAATGTGAAATAAATGTACTTAACCAATTGTAAAGTCTTGCTGTTTCCTTTTAAAGTACAGTTTCATATTCCGAATTGTGACGCGCTGTGTTGTGAGACGATGTGTTTTGTTTTCCGGGTTCTGTGTCAAGTTGTGTAGGTGACGATTGGGCGCATTTGGCTACACTGCTCAGTAACGTCACGGAGAGAGGCAGAGAATATCAATGATTTGGTGATGTCAGGCTCAGGGGCGGGGGATATGATTTAGTGCCGCAAAGGCAGTTAACCCAGGGCGATGCGGCTAGTCATAAGATTATCACAAGATGGCTGTGCCATGCTGCCTCATTTCGCTTGTGTTCAAAAGATGAAAATTCCGGTAATGTGCATAGGAAATGTTTGTACGATCAATCAACTTATGGTTATGAATTTTACTAAGCACCGTTAATACACGTTGGCTTGTTTTTGATGCGCATCGCGTATGACCAGTGCTCAGTAAATTTCACGACGAAGGGATCATACCCATTAATTCAGCACAACTCAATAAAGATATGAATTAACAAGTGACTCCCGGTGGGGGAGATTCACTTTAAAACTTAACAGCCCTGATTTGAAAAAGGCCCAGAAGGGCCGAAACACATGTTATCAACCAAAGGGCAATTTATTAATAAACACATACTTACACAATTGGGCGCAAAGTCCTGGATTTTCTTTCTACTTTTGCATTATTGTTTTTGATGGGTTTTCCTTGGTTTACCGTCAATCCAGTGACCTGCGACTATACTGGACAAATATGTGGGATTAGGGGTCTCCTATCCCTAACCCCGCCACCTAATTAATCAAGATCGCTCCCATTACGAATTGTTGAATTACGAGTCGCCGAACAGACCAGCTGTACCTTTAAGTCTGGCTCTCTTGTAATGTATAAATGACCCCCACAAATGACAGCAATGCCCACAGGACTGTGTGTACAAGTAAAATGTTTGAAGTATTACTTTCAAATGTCAAATCAAAAATTTTGTGTAGTACAAATAATAGTGGAAATATGAACAGTAGAAGCAGATTGACAAGAAGACATATGTATCACGCTATAACGGATTAAAAAGTATGATGCATGCCTAGGCCTAAATGCAATTGAAGAGATCAGTCATCCCGAGCACTCCGATAGTTGGTATTCTGACATGAGTGCAGTGGGAAGGCGAACAACTAATAGCAGTTGCTATGTGTGCTCCTTAATACCGCACACATCTGGGGCACCCAAGGTTCTAGTAACACAAGAAGTACCAATTATATCATCTTGCGCTATGTAGAATCAGAGGCACATTTCAGGCACGTAACGTCCACCTAGAACTTGTTGATTCAGACGCCCAGAAATTCAAAAGAAGTCTGATCAACGCCAACTGCCTAAAACAGCCCTACTTGGTGATCGAGGGAGCGAAATACGTTACAAATAAGTGGCAGGAAACGACCCTCGCGTGTAGAGCTGAAGTACCTTGGGGTTTCCAGAAGAAAACGTGGCACTCGTAGAACAGACATGCGCACAAATATGGACAGAGCACGTCACAAAGCTGACATGGATTGCAGCCATAGAGAAGTTGGTGAAAGTGCACCAAGAAAAGACTTATGAACTGTGCTTCATCAGTGAAGGAACTATCCATGTCTGCTCTAGTGAATAGTTTAACAGGACAGTGCTGATTCCAGACTTCAAGAAAGGAACTGCCGTGCTGATGGACTACTACTGGGTGTGTGGCCAACAGTTGTACTTGCACCTCCCACCTTCCTAGAGGGGCTATTGTTCGCTAGCTACACTACACTCAGCCCTGTTACTAGTCCCAGAAGAACACCTGAAAGGGGGGCCTTTGCTTGACTATACACCCACAGTGCCCCAACCATCGAAGCACAGCACACGCTGCCACCACCTTATGGCCAACTGCGAAGGAGAAGAGAGCATTAAATTACCTGTGAAAAGACTCATCAGAACTGCTCGTACAAATATCTGATGAATAAAAGTTACTTTATTTCAGCAGAGACATTGTTTGAATCCTTACTACTACCCATTGTGCAAACGCAAACCAGTACCAAATGGCTCCAGATCATGCGTTGGGAGTTTATCCACTTGGCTAATGACACTGAACAAGGGTTCAATTTCATAAGAGTCGAGCTGCACGCCCTCAGGTTGATGACGAAACAGAACCACTACATGCTCGATCTGCTCACAGCAATGGAAGGCAGTGTTTGCAAAAAGATCAGGAGTTCATGTTGCACAATCGTACCGTCTGAAGATGCTGAGAATGGGACATTGTCACACGTTATTGCTGCAGTACATGACCTAGGGACGAAGATGAAAAAGGAAGCTAGCATCCAAGAAAAAGATTGGTTTTCGTTTACGTTCATTTGGGCCCCATCCTGGCTTCACGTTGGTGAAAATGTTGGTGCCCATCACTGGTCGTCTCTTGCACGTGTAAGTTGGGTCTCCGATGTTGTGCCAAAGCAGTGCTTAGTAGCACAATGATGATGGACTCTATCGGCGCTCCAAAAGTACCTTGTGATACAAAGGAAGTACAAGTGCAGACCAATCATCCCATTCCTCATATGGTCCCTATCCCCTATGGAGATGTAGTTGACAAACTGTACCACACAGCCATTATCCGTCCCCCTGACCCTGAACATTACAAGGAAGTGTGGGTTGATTTGGCGGGGACCGGTGTGGCATTTATCACATGTACACCGGAAGATAAAGCGCGAACAGGAGAAAGCCTATGACGTGTGTAGGGCCTTTATGCCGATAAAGAGAACACCCCCTATGAGGATACAGTGAGAAGAGAAAATGAGCACAAATATGTGGAAGAAATTGGGACTGCAGAAGTAATGAAAGGGGGGGAATGTTGGAATGGAAATGAGCCTATCCCACTCCTCTAGGCACTTTAAAGTGAGGCAAATCCCATACGAAGCCGTGTAATGTGCTAGGGGGAATGGGTCCGTGCCATGAAACTTGGTACAGAAATAATATAGAGGGAACGATAGATCCAGTGTGCGTAGAGAAAGGAACGCCATTTCTGTAATTATGGTAGATGCATAGTTTTGCGTGGACACACGGCACAACTTTAGCTCCATGGAAGAACTCGACTAGGCCCAGATCATTAAGACAGGATGAGCTTGCACAGCCAGTTCTCACAGAAGCTTCCCCTTGTCCCTTCATTGTTGCAATTAGTTAGTATCACCAGGAGGAATGCACCTTGTAAGGCCGTGAGACAACACCAGGCTCCTCGCCATGCCCATTTATCACAGCCAAACTACCAGCAGACCTCTAACCCCCACCCAGCCTACCCAGAGTCATGGCCCACATCACTGACCCGATCCACAGACCCCTGCATTCTATGATGTGAGTGACCCCAGCCCAACCAATAAACAAATGGCCATCAAAGATCTGGGTATGCATGTCAGTTTCACGTCTAACCATCAATACATGGTGTCCAGTCAATTCGTCGACCTCAAATTGGTCGAATGACATTTGGTCGACGCAATTTCGTCGAAAACCATTTCGTCGAATTTTTTTTTTAAATTATATATTTTTTTTGGGTGTTCGTTTAGGCAAAAAAAGGTTTTTTAAGGCAAAAAAGGTGGGTTGGGGGGGACCCCCCAAAAAATAAAATAAATAAAGGGTTAAAATAGAAAAAAAAAAATTTCGACGAAATGGTTTTCGACCAATTTGCTTCGACCATTTGTCTGGTCGACCAATTTTTTTCGACGAATTGACTGGCAACCTCAATACATCCATCAATACATCCTTTGAAGTGCGAGGTAAAAGGAGGGATGAATTATAGACCAAAACTAGGGTGGAGGCCTTGGCTGCGAGGGGTGCGATATCAACAAAGCACAGAATGTGTGGGTCAGCATGACTGTATTTCTTCCTCCTTTCCCCCTGGAACCAGTCCCGAGCCTCCCAGGTGCATGCCACAGTGATAGTAGTAGGCTTAGTGTATCATAGCAGTTCTGATATTGTAACTTTGAGGAACCTGACCTTCACTCCTCGGAAAGATGAGCACAGCTGACCCACGTGGTAACTGACAGACGGCGAAAATACAAACCAATCGTAGCTTGGCATCCCCTATGGAGCAGGCCCATGTCTATGGTCTTGCCAATCAGAGGTGCTAGTTTTTACTGTATATTGATGACACTATACTCTCTTTTAAGCTTCTGCTTGTACTAAGTTAGACCAGAACGTTTTCTGAGCAGCAGAGTTCTTTGCTGATACTTTTTGTATTCTGTACAATTAAACCTTGTTATGCTTGCAAGCAATCTCCTGGCCTTTTTCCCCAGAGGGTTGCATTCAGCAATCTCTTGGCCTTTTCCCTGGATGGTTGCATTCTTTCTGGCGTGAGCGTAAACAGGGACTTGAAGTGTGAGAAACCACTGATATATTAAAACCATGGAACTACATTTGAGGAAATACTTGTCTGTCTGAATATTGAACTTCTTAAAGGAGACATAGAAGTCCCTAGTTGCGTGACCTGTAATGGGTGGACTGTGTGGTGTGAAACTGCACCAAGATGACAGAACTACTGTTTGATGATTGTTCAAAACATGCCATTTTATTAAGATGAAAATAATATTAAATGCCTCACAATCCCTACTGCTGAGGATTTCCTTGCCTAACAAGATAAGGGGAAGCACTCTAACACAGAATGTCCGGGCCTCACACTTAAAATGTATGGCAGTTCAACATAAATCAGGATAGTTTCAGTTTCTTGTAAACCTTTTCAGTAACATGGGTTTATTTCAGTTCTTGAAATTCCAATAGCAAGGTAAAGTTTTGTTACCCAAAGTTCAAACAAGAATTACAGACTATCCGCTTCCTTAGAATAGCATCAATGTTATTCCCAGCCACAATACCTTTCCACCACTTTCAAGAAGAGTTGACACAGTTCAAAAGATATGTAACTTCTAGAAGGTTAGTGGAACATGGGTCTTGATTAACCGTACTTATTCTTCTGTTCAAATCGGAATGCAACCTCAGCTTCCAGACTTTATGATACAGCCACAGTTTCAGTATTGGACTTAACAATATATATATGTCAGAAATAATTCACAGTGCTACTACTACTTCCACTTCAATTACTACCATGAGGACATTCTCCACTGCCTCACAGTATTCCACTTCACATGGGTCACTGAAAGTTTGCATCCACTAACAATCAGATACACCACCACTGTGTCAATAGTATTAAGACTCAAGACAGACTCATGTGAAGGAGTCTTCCCAAAGACTCGAGACAGACTTTGGCGAGACTCCCTTCACATGACTTTAACATTTTCACATAGGTAAGGCACTCTTCCTCTTGGAGTCTCTCTTCAAAAGGGGTAGGCTATTTGCCTCTCTTGTCTGTGTGCCACAATGACAACCAAAGTTTTCCTTTATGACCCACTTATCTCTGTCTTTGGCAATATAGGTTGTTTGAACTTCAACAATGTTTATGAGCAGCAAATCCCTTTCCCCACTTTGTTTGGCTTACAGTTGGCAGAGAAAGTGAAGACAATTACCCCAAAACCTTGGTGCCACTCTCTCTGCTTCAGGTAGTATTTGCACATTGATGTCTTAAGCAAGATTGTCCTTCTATTGGCCTCACAGTATGGATACAATTGTGTTCTGGCTCAGAGAAAGGTTGCCTTTGGTGTCAAATAGGGAAAGACTCTTAGCTTGGGCAATGTTTCCTCTTTTTCTTCAGCTGCATATGCAATGATGCAATGTTTAACCACTTAACTTCTTAAACGAGTTGTGATTGTTTGTCTGAATAAAATATTAAAGTTCGGAATTCCTTTCGAAATTAGGCACATGCAACCACTCTTACTAGGTTTTACAAAGGTTCAACAAGGTCTTTCACAACGTTATTCTGTGTAATGGAAGACACGTGACCACCCCTTCATAAAGTTTATGAGCTGTAAGGATTTAACAATGGTCTTTGTAACGTTGGCTCTTCATGCAAGTGAAATGTGAATTGATCATTCACATACAAGTCCTACTTTCCCATTGTCCCTTTATTTAAAGACTATAACAAACACTTCAGCTCACTTTAACTTTTATGCAAGTGAATATCTGAACTGGATACTGTTGCTGGCAATGTTTGTGTAAGGAATCAGAACGCCAGGTTTGACTCAAAGGCTTCTGGGATCCTTGTTCTGCAGATTGCACAACTTCTACTGCTTTTGGCTCCTCAGGGTCCCGCACCCTTCCTTGCTGAAGGTGTCATCAGTACAGCCAATCTGTTTTGGAGCCCCTCTTGCTCCTGAGACCTGCTACTCGCCCACAGCTCCTTCGGTCTCCAACACGGCTCTTGCACAACAATCACGCTCACATGGGGAAAAGACAGCCTCTCTGCACGTAAAACCAGGACCCTCTCAGAACAAGCAGGTGAAATCTGCTGCATCCTCATTTCCGGCGTCCCTCAGGTTCTCCCACTTCTGCTTGATTTGCCAGAACTGCCTGTTCTTCCTTTTGCCTCTGCTACTATAGCGCTCACTCCAGCCACAGTTCCAGCTCCCTCTCATTGCCTTCACCTGAGGGGGCCTTTTATGCCCCCCCAGGTTCCTTCAGGTGTTGGCTATTAGGCTTCATTGCCTGCATATTGCCACAGCATGCCTTTTCAGCCCTCTTTCTCGTTCCAGTACTCATGGGATTATGGCCCACGTAGACCTCAAAGACAAAATGTGTTCTTTTAAGTATTGTTTTGATTTTAAAGGTGAACTTACTTCCCTCAAAATCATTTAAAAAGGAATCATTAGAATGTGTTGTTTTAGGGGGATACAATTTAGTTATGTCAATATTTTTTGTTTCTTTCCATTCTGCCTTTAGGTTTGAGGAAAATGCTTATCCTGAATTATTTGGAAGGATCTTTCTATAGGTAATGACAATAAGCCATCCTAGAAAGGTTCTTCTTTTCAGAGGACAAATACAGTGTCTCATCCCATGGGATCTCCTCACCACCTTGGGCTTTTTCTCTTCCCAGGTGATCCTCCCGCAGTACACCACCCCCAAGGTCAGGACCAGGAAGCATATGCCTTTCCCTGGCAACCTGGGACGAGACTTTAGGCAGAGTTTCAGTGAGGGATCTTAAGGATTCTTCGTAGGACACAGACATATCAATAAAGGTGGCTAGTTGGACTTGCATTTTGCAGACCCAAAAGTAAATATGCTTGGGAAGTGGGATGCTGCCAATCTTTCTCTTTTTCCAAAGCCATCCTACCTCTCCTAACCATAGAATCAAACTGACTTGAACACTCAAGCCTTTCTTTCATGTCTATAAGGAAGCAGTCCAAACTTAAGACTTCTTCCTCTAAACCGGCAACGGGACGTTTTCCCCGCTGCGTCTTGTGCCACACACTGAAGAAACACAACCAAAGCGCAAGTACACTCCAGGTACGGAGGTGCGGGGGGGTCAGGGATTTTGCCGCTACTGGGCTGTGAATCAGATGATGGCCCTAGACCAATAGCAAATACTGAAGGGGAGGGAGAAGAAGCTCACAGCAACAACCACAAGAAGAGAACAAAGAACTGCTAAAACAGGCATTAAACTGCTGCTCTACCAGCCATAGGAAAACGCATAGAAATATTGCCATATTGCCCAACGAAAATCCCAAAAATTAAGGTTCTTTTGGGAACACCAAGAAAAGAGGACATCTATGGAGTGTCAGGAGTTGTTATGTGGCAGTCAGTTCAGTATTTGGAGGAGGAGAGTAGGAGGGACAAGGACTAATTATGATGGGAGCAGTATTTCTTTTTGTTTTCCTTTTTTCTTGCTGCTAACTAAAATCTAAATAAATAGAAGCTCATAATAGGATCCACCATGCCCCCCCCACACACACACACGCACACGCACACACGCACACACACACGCGCGCAAGCAAAGGAGTAAGTGCATTACACATTTTGCTAGTGATAATGGACTCTTTGCCTTTCTGGCCTCTGTATTGTACTTCCTGTCTTGAGCAGGCGCTATATCATGGCTAATGCATGGCTAATGCATAGAAAAGAATCCATCAATTGTGTGTGTGTCCTCCACTGCCCTGCTATTGCATACCACTAAATCTTTGTTCACCCTTTTGTGGGGAAGGATGAATACCATAATGGCCAATGGATAAAATGAACACACAAAACTGGTTTCTTGATTAAATTCTGTGTTTAATTCTATCACTGCAGGAGCAAGGAAAGGAGTAAGGTCAATGGGATTTCTCTGTGGGGGAGCAAAATAAAAGGTGGACTCAAGTAAAGAAACTGGTAGGGGTTTCAAGTAAAATAAGAAATGGTGATGTTTCATGTTGTATCTCTTTTCTCTTATTGGCCGTGATCCCTATTTCGTCCTTTAGTCCGGATCAGGGCTTTGTTACTCTGTGTAGAATAAACGGTCAGTTCCTGTGATTTTAAAGTGTTTCCTGACACTTCTTTCTTGGCCACTTAGATCTTTCTTAGTTTGGATGTCGCTGGTTTCTACAATCTTTCTTTGTCACAATGTCTTAGGTGGTCTTGACCAGCAGGTTCAGGCATCAGACTCCTAAATGTGGATAGACTCCAGGGTACTTGTTCACCTCCTCACTGGGCTGCATTGCCCCTGAAAAGCCTTAGTGGAAGCTGTCGCCACCAGTTTCTTAATGCTACTTTGCACTGGTGTCTAACACTATGGTTCCATCCCCTACCTTTTGGTCTTCTACTTTCCTGCCTATGTTGCTTTCCCATCTCTTCTCTTTTTCCACTGGAGGTGCTCTACCCGTTTGTCTTGCTCCTCCTTCTTGCTCCTGTGTGGCACCCTCTCCAGGCAGTTTCTTGCATTCTCTCCTCATTTTCTCTCTTGTCAACTCCATGTGTTTTCTCTTCTCCTTCTACCTACTCCTTTAAATTATTTCCTCCTATCTTCCTTAGCACTCTCCCTCCAAATGTTGCTTTTTCCCCCCTCTTTCTCGCTTCTTGTAAGTTTTCCCTTGCTCACTTCTCTTTGATGCCTGATGGTATCAATCCACGTAGACTGTTCTAGGTTTCAAGCAGTAGCTAACTAGCTCCCATCAAGTTTAAACCCTGCCCTCTAGGCCTTTATGCAGCACCTTCTGAATTTATTTTCTGTTCTCACGCTTCTCTACGCAGTAGTTATTTCTTTTTGCAGTTACTAACATTTTAATTACATTGTGTGGCTAGTCAGAAGAAGGTGGTGGACAAAGTGGTGGCATTTCTATCAGAGACATTAGTTAAATAATAGAAAAATTACCTTAATACAAAGGGGGTTTGCCCTATCTAATATAAATGTAACTGGTGCTCGTCCGTGATGAAGTCCAAATCAAACAGTCTGTCCTCCGTCCAAAAAACCAACCTACGCTGACCCTATCACTAATCAAAAGAGTTCACCAAACAAAAAAAGGGGATCCAGGAGAATTACGTTACTTTAATCATTTCTATAGCGCTCCCTGGGACTCAGAGGCTTAAGGGCGCAACAAATAACAAGTGACATGGCATAACAACAAGGCGTGATAGGAGTAACATGACATAACAGGGCACAGTAAGGAGTACACAGAATACCTGATTAACAACACCCAAGCAGTTGCCTAGAAGAGTAATAGAGAAACCCCCTATTTAAATAAGTGTCTTAATCCTTTTACTGAAGATTGCAGTTGATTACATGTCTCTGAGATCTGAGGGGATAGCATTCCACGCCTTAGGCGCAGCCATAAAGAATGCGCATCTCATGACCGGAATAAGATTACACAGCAGGATTTTTAGCTGGTTGGTGCTGTTGGACCTCAGAGCCCTGACATTCGGCTTACTAATCAAAGCTTCAGTTAGATAGCAAGAGCTAGTACCTGTAACTTATCTGTGTGTAATCACCAGCAGCCGAAAGTGGATCCTAGCTTCAATTGGGAGCTAGTGCATGCTGCACCTAGCATCAGAGACATCTCTCTTTTTTTAGACCAACAATAATCCTAACCATACTGTTTTGTTCGTTTGTAGCCGTCCAATGTCAGATTTGGCAATCCCTACCAAGAGACTACTGCATTAGTCAATTTCTGACCCTACAATTGCCCTTGCCACAGTCTCACAATTAGTTTGAGATATATAAGGCTGAAGTTGGGCTTACAGTTTAATGTGGTATGCAGTGGAGGTACGGCTCTTTACTTGAGCTCTCGTGTCCAGATAATGATCTAAGGCAATGTCCAAAGTCTTCACCTTCTTCTTGGTTTCAATGTTCCATCCTGCCTCTAGGAAGTGATTATAGTCTATGCCCAGCTTCTTTATTTTATTGCTGATGCCTATCACCATCAGTTCTGTCTTTGTTAAGCGCCAGGCCATTCTCCATCATCCATGTTCGGATGATATCATATATCTTATTGATGTTTTTTTCATCTTCCTCATGCAGACCTGACATCGGGATGACACATTGAGTGTCAACCGCATAATTTGTGAAATCGATATTATTCTCTTCCAGCTTATTGAAAAAAGGGACCATGACAATATTATGAAGGGAGGGAGACCGACAGGCTCCTTGGGGTACACCAAACTTGTGGGATGCCAGGTTTGCTTCAGCCACCACACTCCATACTCTGCATGCTCGGTTGCTCAGAAAACACAGAATCCAGAGAGCAGCATTATCTGAGAAAGATGCTACCTTTTTTAACCTGGCGACCAGCTTACGGTGGTCTACCAGGTCAAAAGCGGCAGACAGATTCAGCCACATAAGCATCACGGTCTGCTTTTTCCTAGACAGGCTTACTTGGCCGTAACAGTCTATCTTCAGATAGTTCATGGTAACTTTAGAAATCGGTTCCTTTAATTCCTCAAGGGGACTTTTCCACCTTCTATTGGCTATCCCCAGTCTTTATTCACCCTTCCTTCTTTCCCTACATTGGGGTATTTGCCCTGGCTCCTGCTGGATTCCTGCAGTGTCTCTTTCTCACTTTCATTATCTGTTTCACTTTCAACCCTTCCTTATTATCAAAGTATTCCTCACTGTGTTTACAACCTGCTGTTCCACTGGGACCAGTAACCCCGGTCCTTTGTACCACTTCTCCTTCTTCTAAGTACTTCCATGTAGGGCTACCAGTGCAAAGATTCTCCTGCCACTCTGTACTGGCTTTCTGGTATTCCCAACTACTAGGAGGAGTATGATCAGTCTCTTGACATTCGTTACTATCTTGGCTGAATTCACAAATATTGGGACTTCTTTACTTGCTTCACAGCCAATAAACAATGCGAGTAGTCCGTACTATTCCTTATTTGCTTTACTAGTTTCACAAATACTGGAATAAGCATGATGAGTCCTGTGCTATTCCTTAAATGACGTTATGGACATGGCCCAAGACCAAACACATGCATAATTAGTGAGCTATCCTCTCTGAAGAGAGTTTGAAAGGCAATTTCCCCATCCCAAAAAGTGCAATTCTTTATAAATCAGTGCAAAAGGTGCATCTAACAGCGCGTTTTCCATTGATATGTTAAAAAAACAAATATTTTATATGCTATTATAAAGGGAGCTCATCAATCAGTCCAAGAATTCAAGATTTGCCACAGCGCCTACCAAAGGTTTTCCTGTGCAGAAAATGTATATGCACCAAGAAAGCATTATATGCTCAGTATAAACAATAGGTTTATTTGTGGCTATTCATTTGTTGATACTGCTCAGAGACAATGCAGAAAGTGTTTTATGCCATTGGCAAGAAAACACAGGTTTATTATAAATAACAAATATCACTTCTCATAACTAATGTGGCTGGCAAAAAAATCAGACATGGTACAAAATGTACAAATGGAACAATGGCAATTAAAAGGAATGTGTCATAAAACCTACCAATGGGGTTCATGTGCAACTTTAATGAAGTAATTCAAGGGCCAGGAGACCATGCATCTCAGTTTATGTAAGGAATTTTGCAACCCGGCCTGTAAACCTACACTGATTGAACCGTCCGAGGTTGAAGCTAATCCTTTCAAGGCCTTCTTTATGGACAAAATCAAAGGGATCAATATGGATATTGCTAAACAAAATGCAGGTCCCTACGGTGACTTCCTGTGACCCATGCAATAATCAACCGACAGTTGATGTGAATGATCAAATAGGGCAAGATTTTTTCCCCACTTTTGATTTCCAACAGGTAGCTGAAATAGACATACATCATCTGTTGGATATACTTAAAGCCACCAATGACTCCCTGTTTCCTAAACCCTGCCTATGTGTTTATCATCTGACTGGACCCCTTTTGTGACTAAATTTGTCAACAAATCATTGTCACAGGGGATAGTACCCCTTAGCTTAAAACATTTGATAGTTACACTCCTATTAAAGAAAGCTACCCTGGACTCTCTGATTCTCCAGAATTACAGACCAGTAGCCGGCCTCCCTTGGCCCACAAACATTCTGGAAAAGATGGTCACAGGTCAGCTGCAGGATTTTGTGGAGCAAGAACTGCTGCTGGATAAATTTCAGTCTGGCTTCAGACCCAGTCTTGCAATGGAAACAGCCCTGTTGGCCGTACATGATGACCTCTCATTGTTGGTGATCCTGGACCTGTCCGCGTCCTATGACACGGTCAATCACACCACTCTTCTGGGCCGTTTACAAGAGGTTGGAAGGGTATCAGAACACACTATACACTGGTTCAGATCTTTCCTGACTGATCCTTATCAGCCAGTGAGGCTGGACGGCTTCCTGTTGGATGCCATCAGACTGATCTGTGGGGTGCCACGGGGTCATCACACCATTGCTGTTTAGTTTGTATATTCGTCCTCTGTTAAAGATCTTGAGGCATCATGGAATGAACGTTCACTCATACACAGACGACACCCAGATCTTTATCAGAATTATTAATCTTGACGATGCATTTAGCAGACTGGCTCAGTGTCTGGATGAGGTGAGCAGTTGGATGTCCAGTTATCAACTCCAATTGAATGCAGCCAAAACGGAGTTGATCTTGTATCAGCAGCTGACAGATTTCCCATTCCCACACTGTTGGGGACGAATATGAAATTTGTCTCTAAGGTTAAGAATTTAGGCTGCATTTGGCAGGATGATCTGGGCAGCGAAGGCCAGGTTGGGGCAAAGGTTCAGGCGGTGCACTATATATATGTTTTGAGGCTCCTTCGACGGGTGTTACTTTACATCCCCAGGGAGGATCATACTGTGGTGGTAGGCACCTTAGCCAATGCACACTTGGACTATTGTAACAGCCAGCTGCTCGGCATCCCGATTAAACAAATGCAATGCCTTCAAAAAGCGCAGAATGGAGCAGTAAGAATTATCTTTGGCCTAGGCAGATTCGCACATGTCTCGCCATAACGGCGTGCCTTACGCTGGTTGGCAATTGAAGACCAGATTAGATTCAAGGTGGCTTGTCTTATTTTTAAGTGCATCAACTGTCTTGCTCCAGTATATCTTAGGGATCTGATTCAACTGTACCAGTCTACCTGATGCTTACGATCCAGTGACCGGCATCTTCTGGCTATCCCCTGCTCTGTATACATCTCAAGGGGAGACAGAAGATCTGCTGTTTTTGGACTAAAACTATGTTATTTCCCACTGGGATTGAGGATTCTTAAATCATTGCCTCAGTTTCGGAGGGCACTGAAGAACTTTCTGCTTGCAGCTGTTTTCTTCCTACTGTAGGCTGCTTCACTTTTTGGATCTAGGTTATGCCTCGTACTAATGATTACTACATCTGCGCCTCTATGAGGTTCATTCTGTCATGTGTGCGTTACAAATGAATAAAATCAAAAAATCAAGTCAATTCCATCAGAATAACGGCATCAGAGTATGATCATCAGCATACATGTGCCTCTGCTTACTATCCGCATTACATTGTCCTATGAGCACGGTTGCAGCAACACTTGAACAAAAATGGGAAACAACAAACATATAGGAACCTAACCTTTGCTCCTGATCATCAGCATACATGTGCCTCTGCTTACTATCCGCATTACATTGTCCTATGAGCACGGTTGCAGCAACACTTGAACAAAACCAGCCCTACAGATAGGAGGCATACACACAATCCCATTTTTGCTCCCTAAACACAGGAAAATGTGCCCAACAAAAATGGGAAACAACAAACATATAGGAACCTAACCTTTGCTCCTACCCACAATGTTCCTCTAATATTCCATCAGAATAACGGCATCAGAGTATGATCATCAGCATACATGTGCCTCTGCTTACTATCCGCATTACATTGTCCTATGAGCACGGTTGCAGCAACACTTGAACAAAACCAGCCCTACAGATAGGAGGCATACACACAATCCCATTTTTACTCCCTAAACACAGGAAAATGTGCCCAACAAAAATGGGAAACAACAAACATATAGGAACCTAACCTTTGCTCCTACCCACAATGTTCCTCTAATATTTTCAAATCCATCACCAGCAGAGCAGTCACATAGGAGGACCTCTCATAATATGACTGCTCGGTTTTAAGAGGAATTTTAATAGGAAAGAACACCTTTTAATAAGCATAAAGTATACCTGTTGTCATAGCTAATTACTTTTTACTCCCTGAAAAATCCCATGATTCCAGGTAAGAGGTAAAATATTTTCTGTACTCTGCTCGGAACTCTCCCATAGGTAGTTAAATGAGAGGGCACACAATACAGCTTTTGATTTTTTTCTCTCCCTTCCTTACTGCAGCCTAGTCAACATTCAACAACGATTTTACAGAAGTTTCTTATGGAGCTTCAAAGTACATCACATATATTTGCCTTTTAAGTTAACAGCTGCAGTGCTCAGAGCTACAAATGAGTAACTGCCTTCTTTTCTAACTAGGAACCAAACTTTTGCAATTCCCTGTTGTCAGTTAAACAAGATGTATGGGGATGCTAGAGGCAAAAAACTCACAACACATGATGATATTGGAAAGGCCATTGGAGCTGAGCATATAACGAACCAAAGGTGCAGACTTGTAGATTGTTACTAGAGTTTCCGACCTTTAGCAAAATAACACATTTTACTGTACTGCTGAAACGTCTGGTTTTGTTCTTGAAGCCAAAGGAGTGTACACCCTTGCCCAGTACCCTTCCCTGGCTCCTGTGTTGGCACCCAACACTAGTTGACAAGTCTCTGTACAATTAGGGGGATTGTATATATTAAGCACTCACTGGGATATGTGTATACCCGCAATACTTCGCAAGCAAAAGTTATATTTTAAGCCTCATCATATCATGGGCAATTTAAGAAAATGCTATGTATCTGCACGGACACAGTTATTTTGCAGTACACAGAAGATTGTTTGCCGCATACCTCATCCTAATTTTGTTATGTAGAATTGTACAAGTGCTCAGTGTAGCTGTTTTTGTATAGCAGAGAGTTACTGTATAATTTGTAATGGTCTGTGCCCACTGGAACTCTGAAAATGTTGCTCTCACACTTACAGGCCAATGTAAGTAATGCTAAAGTAGGAGACGCTGAGCATGACATTTGCCTACTCAAAATCCCTAGAGCGCAAATTAATATTCATAATGTGTTGTCTTCTAAGGGCATGCTTCAAAGTTTTTGTGTGTGACTTATTTACAAAGAATAAGAAGCATGGGATGAGATTACACATCCAATTAGCCTTCTTACTTACAGTCCGTATCTGATATTGTGGGTGGCACTTTTGCTAAAACACCATGAGTCGCAGAAATTCTGGTGCTTGAACATTATTCATATTTCAACAAATATAAAAGAAGTGGATATAGGTCCATGTCTGGTAACCTTTCGCCAAGGCAGACAGAGTCCAGTGATGTCTAGATCTGGCCTCGGGCAGAAGTTAGTTATAAGGTAGAAGTGTGGTAGAGTCAAGTATAGGAGTCATGAGTGGGAGGGGAAGTTATTTGGTTAATGTGTGCAGGCATATCTTAGTTGGATCTTCTGTTCGTGGGACCACTTTTTCATTTTCGTAACTTCTTGAGGGTGCATTCTGTTTTTAGAATTTTTATGTTTTTAAGATCACACTAGTTACAGTAGGGTAAAGTGTATAGGCTACGTGAGATAAAAGGCCTAGTTAGTATAATGTAACATAAGAGAGTATTAAGAGAGAAATACAATATCATGGAACTGCTGTGGCTTATGTCTTATTAATTCTTGAGAAGGTTGGAATTGTCTTGTGTGCGCTGCTAAAACTCTTCTGAGCAGCACCAAGAAGGAAGCTGGGCAAGTGCACAGAGGGAACATAGATTGCTTACTGTTAGCACTTTTCATGCTTTCTTCACTCTTCTCAGTGGATTTGAGTTTTGGTTGAGTATTGGAAGTGGTGTTACAGTAGCAGGTTGGGTTTTCTGAGGTATTGGTGGTCTGATGTGCTCATTGGAAAGTGGGTCAGGGAGTTCCTTCACAGAACAGGAGTCATTGTCCTCAAGATGAGTCTCCCTGTGAGGTCTCGCTTGACACCACCCCTAACGGGAATGTTGCGTAGTGGGCTTACTTCCCTAGCCTCACAGGGAGAGGCTGCCTTCGGAGGAGAATTCATAACCTGTGAATCATCACATTTTCTACTTTTTGAGTAATTAAAGAGCTCTATTTAGCTGAATTAACCCCTTAACTGCTTAGAGTTTTTCCTCCCAGTGCTGAGCCTTTTTTTTAGAATGCCGGCGTTCAATCCCATGTAACTTTTTTGTTACAAGTGATAGATATCCTGGCCAAATGTGCACCTTTTTCTTCCCACATGTAGGCGGGCATAACGCCACCTATGATTTGTGGTTTGCTGTAAGGGGGATGGGCGGGGGTGAGAGAATAACAAAAAGGTCACATTTTTTGTTTTTTTTCTCAAAAAATGCTAATAAAATGATTTACAAAGAAGCCTGGTTTTTGTTTTCTTATACGAGTTGGGAACAAAAGGTTTGCAGTTCTGAATTCACCAATTTCTGAACTTTCAGGAACAGGTTGAGTGGAAACAAAACAAATATTTGTCATAAGTGTACAGGTGATTTATTTATTTTTTCTTCCCTTTTTTTAATAGGACATGCTTTCACGGAATGTAAGAGGAGGGTAGGGAAGCTCAATGGGAACACAGTAAGGCATACATTTCTGGAAAGTAAATAACATTCCAAGTTTAGGAAGGGGTCATTTGGGCAGGTCAGGCAGAAACTATGTACCCATCATTACAATAGTTTGGTAAAAAATTGGAAAAGTGATAGAAAAAAAGTATGTGTTGGACATGTTTGCACTTGTAAGGTAATGCCTTCCATGAATATTCAGAAAAGCAATGCACCGCTACATTTCCCCGACTCTTCTAGTTAGAAAATCACACCGTCTTTTAATTTTTCACAAAACAGCAATGCCACGAGCCAAAAACCAAGCCATGGTACAACATTTTTATGCTGACGGCCCGAACTGACATACTTAGCATTTGAAATTAACGAAAACCAATGTGGTTAAGAAAGCCATTTTTTGAAAGAGCACAGGCTGATCTTTTGAAGGATAGGTGACTTGCGCAGGTCACAAAAGCGTACAGTGGTTAAAGCAGCGACTAGATGTCGGGCACATTTGGGAAATGAAAGGGTTGTGTAACAAACCGCAGTACGAAATGTATGAAAGCATTATCACAACAAAGAGAAAACAACAAACATCTTACCATCCCATATTCCCACAGGTGTCCCGATACAAATTGTACCTCACATGTGTCAATGCACTGACCTGGGTGCAAAGGGAAAAGGCTAAACCACTGGTATACCAAACGCCCTGGGGAGACTGGATTTGGCTTTCAGGATAACCCACACATTTGGGCCTGGAGTGTCACAGCCACGAAGGAAAACGGGGAACCCTGTGCATTTCTGAAAAGAAGACACCTGTGGGAATCCAAAGAGGTCTCACTTGCATGAATCGCTCTAGGATGCATTACCCAGAATGGCCAGCGAAGTCCAAAATCTAGTGAAATTTATATAATTTCCATTGGTAAACCAAACGTTCTGGGAAGACAAAATCCAGACTGAATTTGGCCTTGTGGACAACCTACAGATAGGGGCCTGGAGTATTGCAGCGACCGAGGAAAACCTGGAATCCCATACATTTCAGAAAATAAGATACACATGGGAATCCCAAGAGGTCTCACTTGCCTGAATCATGCTAGAATTTCTCACCCAGAATGCACTGCAAAGTTGTACAAAAAGTACTCTATTTTCACATCTTTCCCAATGGGAAATGACAGAAACTGTCACAAAACACCACATGTCCCACCTTCCCACGTACACACAGATGTCCTGATGAAAACCTGACCTTACTTGCGTCGGTGCGTTTACCTGGGCAGAAATGAAAAAGGGTCCACCGTTCCCAAGCCCAGCAGCGATCCCGGGGATCCCTGCCCAGGTCCCCGTCGGGAAAAGCTGTAAAATGGCCAGCGGCCTTGGGCGCCTGCCTCGCACATGGGCCAACCTCCCCACCCCGGCCCCTCTCCGGAAGGAAAAGCTGTAACGATGCCCAGCCAGAGCTCCAGCACATCTGTCCTGGAGTTCTGCCCGGGTCTGCGTTACAGCTTATCCCTCCAGGGAGGGAAGGGGACTCGGCCGGTGCTCCCGGGATCACCGCTGAGATTGGGGACGGTTGTCCCAAATGGGAGACTTGACTTGATCAGCAACTCAGCCAGAGCTCCAGGGTGGCCGGGGTGCCACCCCCACCTTTGGACATCTGCCTTGCACCTGGGTCGACTGTCCCCCCCACCCCAGCCCACTGGCAGTCATGGGGCACCCAAAGGGGTCCCTGTCCCTCCCCAGGGGGAAAAGCTGTAATGTGGCATGGCCAGAGCTCTGAGACGGCCGGGGTGCTGACCCCGGCCTTGGGTGTCTACATTGCACGAAGGCAGAAGGCTCCCCAGCCAAGTGGTGGTCATGGGGTGCCCGGGCTGTGGGCAGATTACACTGCCAACCTGCCCCCAGGGAAGGCAAATTTTTTTGCCCCATTCATTATTTGTCAAGAGGGTGAGAGCGCTGCTTATATGCAAAGCGGCCCCAACCCCCAAATGAATCCCTGGTGACTTGGTGGACCTTCCTGATTCTCAGGGGTGGCAAAATGGGGGCAGACCCTCAATTTTGACCCCCCCCCCCAAAAAGAAGAGGAAAGTATCTGCCCCTCCTTGGGGGTGATTTCAAAGCCAGCCCTCAAATGTCTCTAGGTTTTGCCACTCTATATTTTGTGGTATATTGTTTTGCCTTCCTTGGGGGGGGTTTGGGGGAGGAATTGGTGGAAAACTCCACCACTTTGCCCCCAAAGTAGGCAAAACAATATGCTGCCAAATGTTGGTCAAATTTCATGGTGGGACTGAGGATCTGTTTTTTTTTTCCATACAATTCGGTCAAATATGCCATATGTTTTTTTTCTTCTGTGATTTTGGGTGTTTCCTAAAATCGCACAACAACCACAACATTCACATGCATAGCAGCATTCACTTCACAACCATATAAAAGTGACCAAATTAGCATAATGATACAGCAGCATTAGCCAGCGAATAGACATACAGCACTGCTGTTGGTCCAAAAGCTTATTAAATCTGACTTCACACATGCCTTTCTTTCCTGCTGTTCGTGGAACTCTGGCTATGCGTTTCTTCAACTCGAGTTTCGGTTAGAGGGTCTCCTTCCTATATGACTCAGCCTTTATCAGGACAAAAATGCTTGATCACAGGGGAATGCATCTTATAATCTTATTTTAAAAAGTTGCACACTCAACACTGCAATGTCACACCGGCCAGCATTGGCGCAACATCAATCCATTAACTTTGTGACATGCAATTTTCACCCTGTAAAGAACGTTGTAACCAGCATGGTGTGCCGTCTCTGTGGGAATCGCTGATACAGTGCAATAGCTCCCCATTCATTTGCTTCCTTACTGCAAGCTTCAGTTGAATGCTGAAACGCATGCTGTGCAAATCTAGTTGTAGATGCGGAGTGTTGCATCTTGTTTTGATGTTAGAAACGGGACGTGGACTGGGTGTGTTTGTGATACTATCCCTAGTGTGACGTATACTGTACCCATGATCCTTCATGCTTTGAGGCCGATTGTTTTATTTTCCCCACCATCGTGGTGGGTCGCTTCAGGCGGTGTTCGTAACTTGCTACATTGATATTTGCTATTTGAGAAACAATTGTTAGCTTTTGTGTCTTTTGACAGATGCTTCTTCGATGCTTGTTTCGACAAGCGATTCTTTGACTACCGTCTGAAGACCTTGGTGAACCTCGACTTCTCGATGGCTGTCTACGTTCTTCACCAGCGTTTGGCATTTTGCAGTAAGGAGGAGGGTTTCGATATTCTAATCATTTCTTGAAGAATTCCTTTTCTCACTTCCTTTGCTTCTTACATTTGTCTAGCTTCTGTTACATTTTCAGTCAATAGCGGAAAGATTTGGAGGGAGATCCCTTTCCTCAGCAGGTGCCTCCCTCTGCAACATCCTCCCTGCCACCCTCGGTCTTGAGCCTGACATTTTCAAGTTCCGGAAATTCCTCAATACCTTCCTGTTCTCCTCTTCCTTCTCTCTCACCCTACCCTGCTAACAAAGCTCTCTGCTCTTCCTTCTCTCCCTCTTCCACCCAGCTTATTGAATGCTGCCTGGTGTACCTCAGGGTCTCACAGGTCCCAGGCACCCATGCCAGTACTTCTGCACTTGCCGCAAGGCCCAACACCCCACTGCACTTGTAATAAAACCTTCAGAGCTTCGCTCTCCACACTTCACCAGTCTCTACTGACTGGGCACATTGGTCCCCTGCCCCTGCCTTTCCCTCCCGCACTTGCACGATCTATATACAGCCCTGCCTGAAGATCGTTCTCCCTTGTCTTCCCCCCTTAATGTACACTGTAGAATCGCTGGCAGGCCTACTTGCTGTATCTAAATGGTTAAATGTATAATTTTGCACTTAATCTGCCTCTGCAGACCGTTATTGTCTCAGAAATTCAAGGGCTCTGAGGGACTGTTGTTTTTCCCCATGTTCCTTCCCTCCTTGAGCGCTTTCAAACACTTGCCTGTGTATAGGCGCTATATAAATAAACATTACCATACCATACCAAAGGACGTCTTTTAAATTCTGTCCTTCCTGCAATAAGAAATCCCCCTGGAAAGACATCCATTGAGTGTGTAATAATTGTCTTCCCCTCGATCACTTGGAACAGTGTTGCACGTCTTGCAAACTCTTACGGCCCAAGACCCTCAAAGAGAGGTGCACCAAGTGGCTGATTCTCATTCACCTACCGATGCTGTTAATTTGGACAAGGAATACCTCGGTAGCTACGGCTCCATTTCAGATGCCGAAGACATCCAGGAGGGGTCGATGGACTCCTGCGTGTCTGTCCACAACCGCACCAGGCAAGCCGAAAGCTCTGCTACGGAGAAATCTACTGACAACAAGAACATACGTGCATACACATAAGCACACAACGCCAAGCGAAATTTCGATGGAATTGTCAAAAAAGGTTCATCCAGCAGCTACAATTTCGGCAAAACATTAGTCGGAACCATGCAAACCATTGCGTTTGAAGCCTGCTGCACACGCATTTAGCTCCAAGACCAAAGGAACACACGTTGCTGCGCCTAAACTCTCGACAGATGCTGTTTCCATACCATGGAAATGAAACGTCATTCCCAGTCCAAACATAAGGAACAACGCTAGTAACCACTTCAGATTACACTAAGGCAACTGAGACACTGTCCTAGTCCCTGCAAAGTAAAAGGAAATCTGTGAACGCAGATGAGATTGTGTCCCCCCTTACCCGATACACCTAGGTCAGGTACATGGATTAGGGACAAATTTGAACAAACCATGGACAGTGTCAAGAGTTTCTCACATTCATGGAAAAGAATTCGATTAAACAGAAGACTCTTCTTTTAGACAGGGGTGAACCACTTGCAAAATCCCCTAGACTTCAAATGCCCCATTCACACACATTGACTGATGTTACAGGCCAAATATCCAATATATTTCAAGATGACCCGGATGATTTTACTATCACTAGGACCATGGAGATATTGATAAGGGTACATGGCAGGAGGATACTGATCACGGTTCGCGGCCAACTACCACTGGTGATGATGCAGATGAGCCAGACATAATCTTTGCTGACCCTGATTCCACAGATCAGCCTGGCGACTGATCTCCTATAGATGACCGGCTTATTTTTAACAGCCTGCTTAAAAAAGCAGTTGAACACTTCAAAATTCAGACTCAGTAGTCGGTTCCATACCTCAATTTTGCTTAAGATCTTAAAAGAAAAGAAGGCTGTTAGCCAATCTGTTCCCTTGTTAAACTCTCTTAAAAAGAGAATTGTACATTCCCTGCTTACAATATCTCTTACATGGGCGCTTAACCCACGAATAGAGAAGATGTTTAAACCTGCACCCTCTGACCCTCTTTACATCCGGGGCCATGTTACTCCTGAACCTCTCCTAGTTACCACTACTAGAAAGCGTGCTGCAGTTCCCTTATCCCATGCAGAACCACCTCCAGATAAGGAATGTAAGAAGCTTTATATTTTGGGTAAAAGAGTAACTATTTCTGACGTCTATTCTATACACATTGCGAACAGTACCACTTTTTTGGCTAGTTACAATGATATTAAATGGAGGTTGCTTCAGGACAGTTTGGATAATGTTCACCTACCTCTTCATTTTCGGATTCAGTATTTTATACCTATGCCGAAAGCGGCAAAACCGTATGAGCAACCCTCTAGATACTATCTTTTGGGTCAATACCCTCCTAACATACAGCACAAAAGCCATGTTCTATGTAAACAAACAGGATGGGACACACTCGCCAGGGCTGCCCAAACTAGCTCAGACCATCTGGAATTGAGCATTAAGTCACAACATGTTGCAGGGAAACACAATCTTTAGCAGATGTGCTCAGCAGAAATGTACATCTTTCCATAGAGCATGAATGGCAGTTGCGGGGGACGCTCTGTGGATGAATTGATCAGGGAGATTTGCTTTCACCCCCTCACGCCCAACCCCTGACTCCTCTTCTCAACAGGATAGTTCATAAGATGCACCAAGACCAAGTCAAACCTTTCCTAATGGCACCAGTGTCTGCCCATCAACCGTGTTTCTCGCACCTAATGAGGCTGTCTCTTTGCCCTCCAGTCAATCTACCATGCCCTTGCAACATGCTGTCCCAAGATCAGGGTTCAACACTGCATCCATGTCCTCAAACACTGAATTTAGCAGCTTTGCTCCTGAGTTCATAGAGTTTGGACATTTAAACCTGCCACAAAGATTTTTGGACATACTTAAGGAAGCACGTAAACCCAATATCAGGCATTGCTATTTCAATAAATGGAAACACTTTGTCATTTGGTGCAATTCACGTAGCATCAATCCAATTGACTGCACGGCTTCACAAATTGTTCTATACCTGCTTTACCTCTTAGACTTAGGGTTTGTCTTTAATTCTGTGAGGGTTCATCTAGCTGCTCTTTCTACATACACCACTTCTCAAGGTAAAGTTTAATGGTGGAAAATCCCTGTCATTAAAGCTTTCATGGAAGGGGTCAAAGGATTGCACCCCCAATTTCAAATCCATCTCCCAGCTGGGACTTGAATGTTGTCCTTACTAAACTTATAGGTCATAACTTCCAGCCAATGCATGAAACGAGTGCCTAACTTATAAGACTGCTTTTCCTGTGGTCATTACGTCAATAAGGAGGGCGAGTGAACTTCAGGCCCTCTCAGTTCAGGACCCATTGTCACCAGTCAGAAGGACAAAATGGTTTTCCTCACACATCCATGAATCCCTCCTAAATTCACCTTGAAGTTCCATGTCAATCAGTCAATAGTAAGTCTATAGAACATCCATATTTTTTCAGCAGAGAGAAGCCTCCATACATTAGACGCAAAGAGAGCTGTGATGTATTACCTCGATAAAACAAAACCACTACAGACCAATTCTTTGTTTCCGTAGCCGCTGGACGACAAGGCGATCCTGTCTCGAAGTCGGCTATTTCAAAATGGACTGTGAAATGCATCCAGATGTGTTATTCTCTTTGAAAGAGAACTTTACCTTTCACACCTACAGCACACACTACTCGAGGCACAGGGACTACCTTAGCTTTCATTGTAAATGTTCCTTTGGACACCATTTGCAAGGCAGTTACTTGGAGTTCCATTCACACCATTACTGCTTAGAAACACATTCTGTGGGTGACTCACAGGTGGGACAGGCAGTGTTAAGACATTTTTTTGCTGCTGTACCTTCAAACAACCCACCACCTTCTCCTGGTACTGCTTGCTAGTCTATGCCTATGCATATCTTGTGATTCTAAGCAGATCCACAAGTCTCAGAAGACATACATTACTTACTGTAATCTTATTCCTGATGCTTGTATCTGCTTAGATTCACATGCACCCGCCCTTTTTCTCTTCTTGGAGTTGAAGGTACATAGACATCTTACATCTTTTTACTTCCTGTACTCACATATTCACCTCATACTCTCTCATGTCAGAAACAAAACAATCAGAGGGACCTCGACACGTGAAGGATCATGGGTACAGTACACATCACACTAGGAATAGTATTACAAACAATCCCAGTTGACGTCCCTTTTCGAACATCGAGAAGAAGATGCAATACTCTGCTCCCTAACACTAGATGTCGGCCTATGCATAGCATATGAATCTAAACAGATACAAGCATCAGAAATATGATTGCGGTAAGTATTGTTTGTCCTATATATGTGCAATAATTGTCTGTGTACCCAATGAGCAACACGTTTCTAGCTGCGCCATCGACTCGAGCGGGCCCATTGAAACTATTGAAACCTTCGGTGCCATTGAAGTCAAACGTCTTCCTGGAAGGTGACGACGACGCATTGGGCTCAAAATGTTCTAAGCCTTTGACACCTTTACCTGAAAAAACTTCACTCCTTTACCAAGAAAGGATTTCTTTAAATCTCTGGCCTCTATTTATGAGGACACTGAGCCATCTGATAATGATGTGCCCTTTGGTTTACAGTATGGCACACCAAATGTCAGTGATAGCTTAATTTCAGAGGAGTCCAGACTGAAAGATCTATATGAAAATTTGTAGACTTGGAAAGCCTGAGTCAGATGAGCTAGTTGATGACCAGGGTAGTGGATTACCTGGGATGGAGCAGACCTGCCACCCTTTCAAATAAGATGACCTTACTGACTTCCTTGATAAAGGTCCTCAAAAGGATCCCATCTTACCTTTTCACATTGCTCTTCAGAAGAGAGTAAGTGCCATTTGGGAAGCACCGGAGTCCAGTCCAGCAGTAAATAAGAACTTGAAAAGAAAATACCGTCCATCAAGAAGTGACCCCCAGCTACTTATCGAAACCCCCTACCCCAGAAAGTCTAGCGGTGCAGGCGGCAAACGCTCTTTCAAAACAGGCAGCCTATCCAACCATCCCACCGCATAGGGATGATAAAAGGGTAGATGCCTGGTTAAGAAAGGTATTTTCGACAGGGAGCATGGCTCTTAAATCAGCCAACTCCACATGTGCCTTGGCAAAGTTTTCCTATGCTCTATGGGACTGCATTTCTATGGCGGCTGAGCATATTCCCGAAGGGGAGGAAAGAGACGGTTTCTTGGCCATTTTTAAGGATGGTAAGGAAGCCATGTGCGAGTCTCTTCAATCGGGTCTGGATTCTGCTGGCAGCATCAGCAGAGCCATGGTGACAAGCACCGTGATTCGCAGATTTGCTTGGTTAAGGAAGTCTGGATTTACACCAGATGTGCAATCTAGGCTCCTTAACATGCCTTTTGACGGGTCTCACCTTTTTGGCAGCATTGCTGACGAAAGCCTTGAGATGCTGCAGACCTCCAAGGCGGCAGCCAAATCTTTGGGTGCCACTATTAGTCAGCCTCTGCCTTTTCACCCCAGTGGACCGTCTTGGAGGGGTAGATCCTTTCGCTCAGTTGGAAGAGTAAGAGGAATGTCTGATCAGAGGCCAAAGAAGATTCCCTAATGGTGGACGAGGGAGAGGTGCAAAGCCCGCTCAAGCAGCAGCATCTTTACCAACAGCCACTGCTTCAGCCACCTCAAAACCTCTCTGTGGTCTTGAGTCACGACACCCCAGTGGGAGGTAGACTGTCTCAGCATCTGAAAGAATGGCAAGACATTACGTCGAATGCTTAGGCATTAGAAACCATAGCCTAAGGTTACTGCCTTCTTTTCATTCAGAGACCTCAGAACCATCCGCTGGGAGCCATTCTTTGAAGGTTCCAGATCCGTTCCTTGTGCAAGAAATTTTGACCCTGCTATAGAAAGGTGCTATACAGCCGGTACCCGTAGCGGAGAGGAACAAAGGATGATATTCTACATATTTCCTAATTCCCAAGAAGGACGGAGGACTGAGAGCCATCTTGGACTTGAGATACTTGAACAAGTTCCTCAGGAAGGACAAGTTCAAGATGGTCACACTTTCTCAGATCCGCCAGGCCCTCCAACTCCAGGATGGGATGGTGTCATTGGACCTTCAGGATGCTTATATGTGAGAATCCATCTCAAGCACAGAAAGTATCTGACATTTGCCATTGGCAGTTCTCATTATCCGTTTTGAGTTCTGCCATTCGGGCTGACCTCCGCCCAAGGGTTTTCACCAAACTGATGACGGTGGTGGCAGCGAGTCGCAGGAGAGGGGGGGATTCACGTCTACCCCCTACCTGGACGATTGGCTGACCAGGGCGCATTCTCCCAAACAAGTCCTGGATCATCTCAACATCAGCTGCCACTCTTCACAGACTGGGCTTCTCCCTCAATTTCAAGAGGTCCCATGTGACGCTATCTCAAAAGCTCCAGTTCATCGGGTCTGTACTGGATACATCCTTGGGAAAGAGCTTGCCACCTGAGGTAAGGATTCAAGACATTCTGCAGCTGGTCTCCAGGTTTCAGAGTGCCCAACGTCTCCCGGCCTTTTACTTTTTTGAGGTTGCTCGGCCTCATGGTATCCTGCTTTTTTCTGGTGCCAGAGGCTCGCCTGAGAATGAGATCCCTTCAATCGGCTCTCAGGACACAGTGGTCTCAATTCTCGGGCAACATGTCAGACCTACTTCAGGTTCAAAGCAGGGTTGCACAGGATCTCCTGTGGTGTGACTGGGAGCACAACATTGGCAACTATGTCCAGAGATAACAGTAGTGACGGACGCCTCACTCACGGGGTGGGGAGCCCACGCCAACGATCTGACAATCAGTGGTTGTTGGTCTCCATCGGAATCCAAACTACACATCCATCGTTTGGAGCTGAGAGCAATCAGACTTGTGCTAAAGGCTTTTCTACCCACTGTTCGGGGAAAGAATGTCCTGATAATAATGGACAATACCTGCATTACCTCAACAAGAGAGGCGGTGTAGGGTCACTACCACTACGCAGAGAGGCAATGCAGCTCAGGTACTGGGCAATTCAAGAAGGAATCTCCCTATTGGCAGTTCACCTAGCCAGGAGGAGAACACGGGAGCGGATGCTCTGAGCAGAGTGGGAACTAGCTCAGGAAGTCGTTCAAGAGATCTTCACCCTTTCGGGAACCCCTCCATTCACGAGCAGTGTCAACCGGAGTGCAAATGGTACTGCTCCAGGGAATTTCCCCCCAAGAGGAGCTCTAGGAGACGCGTTTGTGGTGGACAGGGAGTTTCCACTCCTGTATGCATTTCCACCAGTCCCTGTCATTCCTCACGTGATCAGGAGGTGGAGAAAGTTTGGGAAATCCATGATTCTAATTTGCCCTGGATTGGGCCAGGGAGACGTGGTACCTGGACCTTCTGGACATGTCCATCTGCCCTCCAATATTACTTCCACAAAGAGAGGACCTTCTCTCGTGAGAGGAGAGTCAGGTTCTCCATCCAGAGGTCAAGACACTCGGCTTTCACGCGTGGTTTCTGAGAGGCTGAGCTACAAGGATTGGGACCTCTCGATGATGTAATGGAGATTTTGCTTTCAGCCAGAAGGCCAGCAACAAAGTCTTTGTACCGCTGTTGTTGGAACAAATTCTGCAGCTGGTGCAGGGACAAGAATGTGGACCGTTATTATACTTTCAATGCTCTGCTAATGGGAAATGGCCTATTCACAATGAAGCAGCTATTTCCCAAGGACTCAAAGTCCTGAAATCTATAGAAAAACCTGACAACATTATACCCATTTTAACGCCATCACAGGATAATTGCGACAAAGTCCAAACTACCTTCTCCGATAAAATCAAAAAGGCCCGGGACCCGATATCAAGAGCTCAAACCACCCAGACCACTCTAGAACATCCACCCACATGGGCCACACCGAACCTCACTGAACCCTTCAGGTTCCAAAAAACATCACTAAAAGACATACAGAAAGTCTTAGCCACCATGAAGCCCACTGCATGCTCAGAAAACATGCTGCCGCCCAAAAATAATACTAGAGAACACAGACCTATTCGCACCATTACTCATGAGAAGCGTCAACACATCATTCCGGGACAAAGTAGTGCCCATGAGCATAAAGACAGTCACAGTCACCCCTTTAGTTGAGAAGCCCAACCTCGATCATCGAGATCCTACCAACCTAAGTTAAAATTAAGGTAATTAAGCCTAAGATTGAAACATCTAAATCTATTGCATCAAAAGAATACATCTTTTTTATCCCTAAACTTAAATGTCCTCCTCCATATCAAAGGTACATTACAGGGAATAGTGAAAGGGTTGCTTTCTCTGCACCTGATGCTTCTAATATGATTAAACCTCACAATTGCTCTTCTAAAAAACACCAAGGGAATTCAAACCACCCTTAAAGGAATGTTAAAATGAACTACGTGTCCTGGAATCCCTCTGGGACTGTGACGAAGAAGAGGGCTAAGGAGGAATGTAGAAATAAGGGCAGGCAAATAGGCCTTAACATTAAGGGCCTGCACCTGAAGTCAATTGCCCCACCTGAGAGGCATAAAAGGCTGCAGCAGGAAGGAGCAGGAGCTGGAAGGCTGGCAATAGTAGAAGGAGAAGAGCATGAGG
This sequence comes from Ambystoma mexicanum, assembly GCF_040938575.1. Taxonomy (NCBI): domain Eukaryota; kingdom Metazoa; phylum Chordata; class Amphibia; order Caudata; family Ambystomatidae; genus Ambystoma; species Ambystoma mexicanum. The sequence goes on along the minus strand of NC_090934.1, from coordinate 1,262,754,922 downwards.
CTGGCAGTTCATGAGGAAATGTGATCACTTAAGGGACACAGGGATGAGAGCAGCAGATTTCACCTGCAGGTTCTCAGTTGGCCCTGAGTTCACAAACCCTGTCTGGCCGTGGCTGCACTGTTAGAGATGTGCTGAAGTTAAGTCTTTTCAGGTGCGCCTTGTAGCTGTGACTGCAGAGCTGAGAATGTGCTGCAACCCGAGGCTTGTGTGCAGGAGCAAGCCGAGCAACAGAGGAGAGGAGACTCTCTGCGGTCGAGACCGGACCAGACACCCATGCTTCAGAGGGGTGTGGGTCCCAAGAGAGCCTGAAGTAGTAGTAGCAGGAAGAAAAGTCTGGAAGTGAAAGGGAACCAGCGTCGCAGGGACACAGCGCATCGCGATGAAAGGTAAGTAGGGGGGTGTGGGCATCGGGTGGGGTGTGGGCAGGGGTTAGTGTTGGTATGGATTTGGGGTTGTTTTACCACGGATGTCTGCATGAAAAATGTACTAACATTTATGTATAACGTACATTTGTCATGCAGTCATTTCCATCGCGGACATTTCAGCCGCGGTTAAACAACCCTAAATCTAAAAGAAAAGCTTTTCATTTTCCTTTGTTGAACTAACTAACTTTGCCCAAGTAGTCGCATGTCTCTAATTAGGCCGGAGAATGCATACATTAATTACCAAATGTTTTAGCTGACTTGTTGAGCGACTTTCTGATGATAGCTAACCAAAGGGTGTGTGCATTCTTGTATGCGGATGGTGCAGTCCTGATTGCAGGACAAAACACACTCTTTCAGAGATTGGTAAACTGATTCAATGATTATATGAAAGAGAGAGGCCTGGCAATTAACGCAAGAAAATCAAAGGTTATATGCGTTGGCAACAGTAAGCTGCTTGCAAATGCCATTCTAGCAGCGGGGAAAGGTTTTGAATGGGTCAAATCGTTTTGTTGCCTTTGGATGACGATCCCTAGTAACTTGGGCTGGCTTTTATATGTAAAGCAGCAAACTGTAAAGGCATCTCAAATTAATTGCTCAATTTTGAAATTCGGGGCAAAATTGGGTGGCTTGGCCATGGTTTACATCCTTTGAATTTATATGCCAAAATCAGTACCTTTGCTGCGTGGGGTTGTCATCAAAAAAACAAAAAGATAACCGAAGATGTGTTCCATCATGGGTTTGCCACAAGGATTCCCAGCGCACTTGTTGCATAAAGTACTTGAATTAGCCTACGTGGAAGACCTTATTGCAATTCAACCTCTGATTTACTGGTTAAGTCTATGGGAGAGACCCCACCTGTCAATAACCAGAGCCCTGGTGAGGGATCTCATGGCCACAAATTTCTGTGCTGCCTCGCCTTGGTTGAAATATATAAAATCATCCTTACAAGAGCTTGGTCTTGGGCACTTGTTTGGTGATGAACTGCGGGCAAATAACGCTTATGGGGGAGAGTTAACAGACGTCTTCTCTCCTCATAGAGTGAGAATAAGGAGCAAAAGTGAATTGCAGAACAAAGCGTACAATTTTACTACTGCAATTTTCCCCTCCAAAACTGTAAGTCCAGCCTACGTCCAATGGTTTGCCACCCCAAGGAAAAGGGCAGTGATTATGGCTTTCAGAGCAAATCTTTTGTTCACTGGGGAAAGGGCATTTTTTTCCTCAATAATTTGCACTGAGAGGAGGAGCTGCCCTTGCAGTGAGTGTGATAGGAATGACTTGCTGCAAAACCAAGGAAAGATTTTATAGTTCCAGCATTAAGAGGATCCAAGCTTAGACATTGCAACCAGCACTTAGGTTTTTATTGTCAGTCCCCGACCTGTTAACAGCTCACAACATATACTTATATATTGAGCGAGCCCTCATGTCACGCAGGCAATTTTTATGCTCTGATTAATGATTCTAGTTTATTTATGCAGATCGCAAGAATTTGATTGTATATAAATGGATTTTATTGCTGTATTATTTTTACTGTGTTTTCTTTGATGGGAATTTTCATTTCTAAATAAAGATTCATCTATTACTGTTGTCAATCACTCGAAAGGTAGAAGCTGACTTTCACAGATTGTTGCAAGAACGAATACACCAAAGAAAGGTTGCACATTGGATGTTTTTGATTCCCGTCAAAGTATCACTCTGTATGAATGAAAGGGAACCCAAGTCCTTACATTTCATTGAAGCTGAAATTTACCATCAAAGAGTGGTCGCATGTTCCTAAATCTGTTTTATATGAAACCTGAATATGAGACCAAGACATCCCATCCCCTGTAGCCTACCTTAAGAGGATTGTACCATACTATAGGGCAATCAGACAGTGGCGATTCCTAGCACAGCTCCCTGTTGCCTTCAAGTAAGTACCAACAACCGGATGGGCTTCCGCAGGTTACCTGGGATACAAGTGCAGCATGATAGTGACTCTTAGCACAGGAATATTTTTCACGTGTTTGGGTCCCGAAGAAAGTGTGATAGAAGTAATTGAGACCCCACTGAAACTGGTCGACCATTCAAGTTTTGGAATGTCTGACTAAGTAATCAGATATACATGAAGAATTTATTTTTGTGTTTTTAATGGTGTTACAAGTGAACAGATGAGACAGGGGTATTAAAGTAGCCCAAAACCCCCTTACCCATGCTCCTTTCTCCGTTGCGTCTGGATTTTTATAAATCTTAGGGTAATGGAATAACCCCATTGTTTGTTTTGTTGCTTTTCATGAAGAATTTGGTCCAGAATAGTTTAGGGCCAGCCTTCTCTGTCTATCCCCTAACCCTAGGTAGGTGGAGCACTAGCTCCCACTAGGGCTAGTCACTCCATGAGGGATACTTAGTTTTGATGGAGGGAATGCTTTAGCCTAATAAGATGTCTTTTAGAAGGAATCTCTAGCAAAACATTGGGCCTCATCACGACTTTGGCGGTAACCCTTAAATCCCTTAAATCCCGCGCTGTTACCGCCGGATTTAAGGGTCCGCCAAAGCCCTGATTTGGCGGACCCTAAAATCCGGCGGTAACTCTGCTCTGAGCTCTGAGCTGGGGGGAAATCCGCCGAAAATTCGCGCTATTACCGCCGGCGGGAAATCCGCCAGCGGAAAGAGCGTGAAAATTCCCCATTGAGCCCAATGGGGAATGGGGCATTATCGAATGGGCTCAATGGGGAATGGGGATTAACATTACCGCCGAACTCCTGATCCGGCGCTATTAATGCCGGGGAGTTCGGCGGTAGGGCTAATACCGCTGCCGGTAATACTGCCGGCGGTAACGCCCAAGTCGTGATGAGGCCCATTATCTGGACTTCTATGTGTATTCAACCTACGGGCCTTTGGTCCAGATAGAGTGGCCCATTTGGTCCTATTTTGGATTTTGTGCAAGCATTACTCAAGCCAGTAGGCAAATCCTTTCTCCAGCATTGGATCTTTCATGGATTCACATGCTTAGAATATTCCCTGTTGTCGGACTGGGAACCCTCGGTATGTTTATAAAGACGTTTTCCATAGGAAAAAATGTCGACACTTCTGTGTCCTATCCACTTCATTTTGGGCCGCTTACACCTGCCCCAATAGGACGTAGCGGTATAAATAGCCCCGCCCCCACGGCTCCCTTCAGATTTCAACCGTCTACCAAAGTAGTGGGATCACCTCGTGTTATCTGCTATTTTACAAGGTTGATTTTGTTTCTTTCCAATGTCTGGGAAGGCGTTGTTTCGTCCTTGTGCTACATGCGGATTGAAAAAGGTTTTCGAGGGAGATGGGCATATGGATTGCCTGTATTGTCTTCATCCTCATCATTCTGCAGACAGTTGTGAGATTTGTAAAGGTTTCTCACAGAAGACCCTTAGAGACCGAAATAGACGTCTGGTGACGTGGCTGAATGACGGCGCGGGAGCGTACCCTCCTTCGGAGGTATGCTCTACACATAGTTTAGCCTTGAGATCAAAATCTCTGGCAGCTCCCCGCCGTTCTGTATCTGCGGAGCCGCCGGCGAAGAAGCCACGTTCGACGGAGAAGCGTTCCTCTGAGAAACATTCTACGAGGGAATTGTCATCAAAAGTAAAAACTTCTTCTTCTTCGTCAAAAAAGGATATAAAAGATCTGGTTAAGACCTCCTCAGGAGACCATCACAGGTCATCCTCGAGTCAAAATTCGTCGAAGCATAAATCAAGCTAAAAAAAGGCGGGAATGCCTCAGGAACCTGCGCCACAAACACTGCTGTCGTTGACGGGGGTTCGGTCGTCGACGCCTTCATTACCATCAGCGCAGATTATCCCTACAATCTCTTCGTCGATTCAGACGACGAAGATGGAAAAGGTGGCATCGTCGACGGTGGCCCCTCCGGAGGGCTGACAACCAGAGGTGTACAATACAATCTTACCAGAGGCCCTGTTACAACAGGAAGCGGCCCTCTCAATATCATCTGTGGAAGACGACCGTGAACTGGTAGTAGTCCCAACGGATCTGGGATTACAGAGTGTCAATACGTTGACGGTCTCGAGTGGGTGAAGTATCCAAGTTACATTGTCGTTACTGAACCCCCAGGCGGTGTTGTCCTTGGAAGTGTTATCCACATTGCAGACTCTATTGAGCCGGTTGGATGCAAAATTGCCTCACATTGGTGCACCTGCGGGGGTACCTACTACGCCGGCCGACGAACCAGGTCCGGCCCCGCAGTCAATGGCCAGGGTACCAACAGCCCGTCCGGTAGCGAGGATCCTCCACGCTCACACCCGGAGGAAGGAGAGTTACCGGATTCCGATTCAGAACGTGGAGAGTCTTTTTCAAACATCTCTTCGTCCCCTTCAAGAGATCCGACATGGGAATCGGAGGCTGAGGTGGAAGCTCCAAGAAGTCCTGCGCAACCATCACCGCCGGATGACATCGGTTCCTTGCACGCAATGATGGGTAAAGCATGTATAGAGTTTGGCCTGACCCCGGAGGAGGAAAAGAAAGACTGCTTCTTGTTTGATCATATGGGGAAGAGGAGGAAGTTGGTATTCTCGGTACCCATTCTAGACCACGTCTGGCAAGAAGGGTTATGAACCATGCGCCATCCGTTTTCAGAGCCTGCGGTAAAAGACAGACTGGAAAAGAAGTTTAAAGCCCCAGAGTCTACTCCAAAATGTTTGTTTTCGCAGCCCTCCCCAGAATCGGTGGTATCGGCAGCTGCTGCAAGAAAGACGAGGTCACAGCATAAATGCACAACCCCCCCCGGACAACGAGGCCAAGAGGCAGGATGCCTTTGGCAAGAAAGTGTTGTGGGTTGGAGCGACGACGTTGAAGGCAGCTAACTCACTGGCTATAATGGTGAGATACGACAGAAATGTGGCACGGTTTAGCCCCCATCCTGGAACATCTGCCGGATGAGCACAGAAAATCTGCTATGTTGCTGGTGCGTGAGGGGGAAGAGGCGTCAAACCACTCAATTACCATCGCCGTATACCTGGCGGAAGCAGGTTTCAAACAAATAAACAACAGAGTGGTTTTGAGAAGGCAAGCCTGGCTTAAGTGTACGAACTTTAGGCCAGAGGTACAGTACAAAGTGCTCGATATGCCCTGTGAAGGGGAGCAATGGTTTGGGGAGAAGGTGGACGAGGCCTTAAAAGGCATGAAAGAAGACTCGGTCAAAGCACGCTCTCTTGGAGCCCTACAGAGCAGCAGAAGTTTTTGATCTTTTCGCCCCTTCAGAGGAAATTCCCGATTTCTGTCATCCAGGGACCGGGGTTTCAGCAGGCCATCGCACTCCTCTCAAGGCTATAGGCGAGCTGCCCAGGCGACTAGAAGAGGCCGAGACTATCAGGCTTCTAGAAGAAGAGGAGGTGATTCATCGTCCACGAAAGACAAGCAATCGAAGACGCAACAATGATGAGCTTCAGGACGTCCTGGGAGGAAGAGTGTCTCGCCGTGTCGACGAGTGGGAGAAAATAACATCAGACCATTGGGTGTTAGACACAGAAAAATGGTGTCGCTCTTTGCAGTTCAAAAACATGCCACTGCACTTTCCACCTGTGTTTTTGGCGCAACCCCATCTTCAAATATTACAACAAGAAGTGGTGCTTATGCTGCAAAAAGGGGCTATAGAATTGGTCCCGGTGGCCGAGAGAGGTCAGGGAGTTTACTCCCGTTACTTCGTTGTCAAAAAACCCAACGGCAAGTGGCGACCCATTCTAGATCTTCGAGATCTCAACAAGACGCTGAAAAGTCTGAAGTTCAAAATGCTTACGCTTCAGGAGGTTATCCGATCTATACACTCGGGGGATGTTCTGGCGTCTTTAGACCTGCAAGACACATATTTTCATATACCAATGCATCAACGACACAGAAGATTTCTAAGGTTCGTAGTCGGATGAACCCACTATCAGTTCAAAGTACTCCCATTCGGACTAAAGTCATCTCCCAGGGCATTCACGAAGTGCTTGGTTCCAGTAGCAGCTTGGCTAAGAAGAAAAGGTCATCATGTTTACCCTTATCTGGACGATTGGTGGATAGGGGGTTGTCTCCGATAATAGCACAAGCAAGTCTAAAAGCCACTATGTGACTTCTGCAGCGGTTAGGCTTTGCGATCAACTTCGAGAAGTCCTCCTTAACTCCCTCAAGGAACTTGGTGTTTTTGGGTGCGGAGTTCCTGACGCAGTCTGGACTGGTAAAACCATCCTTGGAAAGAGTTCACAAACTCAGGCACAAAGCAAAGGAGTGGAAAGCCAACACCAGGGTGTCGGTAAGAAAATACTTGTCACTGCTAGGGGCCATGGCGTTGTGTATCCCATTAGTAAACAATTGTCTCTTCGTGAGACCGATACAAGAATTTCTGGCAGACCGATGGTCCCAAAGTCGGGGATTGTGGTCAGACAAATTGACTATCAACAACAAGCTTCTGCAAGCGCTTCGGTGGTGGCAGCTCTTAGACAATCTAACGAGAGGGCTGTCCCTGCAGGAACCAGAGTTTCAGATGACTATGGTGACGAATACATCTCTGACTGGATGGGGAGCCCATCTGGAGTCCCTGAAAGTGCAAGGTCAGTGGTCACCGGAAGAGTCGACCCTTGATATCAACGTACTGGAGTTGAGGGCGGTACGTTGGGCTCTAAAATCATTCTTGCCACGCATAAAGGGATCGGTCGTAAGAATATTGACAGACAATACAACGACAAACAGGGAGGTACTCGTTCCAGAACTCTCTTAACCGAAGCTCAGGAAATATGGCATTGGGCTCTTGAACAGAAAATAAGCATATTGGCTTACCACCTGCCAGGAGTAAAAAATGTACAGGCGGATTCTCTCAGCAGGGAGATGAATCGACTGCACGAATGGGAGTTGAACGACCAGCAACTGACGAAAGTTTTCAGAAAATGGGGCCATCCGTCCCTAGATCTCTTTGCGACAAGAGAGAACAAGAAGTGCACACAGTATGCGAGAAGATGGCCACAACCTGACTCACTGGGGGAAGCATTCTCCTTCCTGTGGACGGGCAAGTTTGTGTATGCGTTTTCCTCGTTTCCACTCATCCGAAGGACTCTTCAACGGATTCACAAATACCCATGTCGTGTGATCCTAGTGGCCCCTTACTGGGTGAGGTAGGCGTGGTTCTCCGACCTACTCCAGCTGTCGATAATGCAACCAGTGAGGTTCCAGAAGATTCAGAACCTTCTATCTCAGGACAAGGGAGCAGTTTGGCATCACAACCCGGACGGCCTCAGCCTGACAGCCTGGCTCCTGACTTCTCGAATTTGAGGCTCTGACCAGTTCATCAGACTGTCGTCAAATTTTGCAAGCAGCGCGGGCTCCGTCCACGAATACTTTGTATGCATGTAAGTGGAGGAGATTCTGCATATGGTGCAAGGATCAACAAGGATTAGAAGCCTGAATATCGCGGCAGAGCAGATTATTCCATACTTGCTGCACTTAGCAGAAAGGGGTGAAGGGAAGCGCCCCCAATTCAGCACGATCCTCCCCGCAATGAGAGACAATAAGGGACTCTCCCGTAATGGGAATAAGACCAGGACAGAGTGCGGGTGAGCGTAAGTGGGAGTTTATCCAAGGATAAGGCATGCAAAGAACTCTGCAACCTACGAGAGCGCTCTGCCTGACAATAGCAAAGACAGGCGTATTTCTAATACAAAAAACGTCATCAACACCTAAACACTATAGGGGGCACAAGTCAATTGGGATTGGGTGGTGTCGACTAACTATAGGTGTTGCTGCCGCGGGGTTGGTCTTGGCGGGACGACGTCACTGGTCAGCCTCGTGGGTTGGGTTGGGCCTGGCAGGCCGGCTTGAGGTCATCCGTACGGTGTTGATGTGCTGGGGCAGCCTGTGACAATGACGAATACCTTTCCTGTCTCATTTGCCCTAGGCCATGCACACTACAGTTATTCAGAAAATGACATTTACGTTCATTAATAAATCGCTTCACCAGCTTATCTTATAAAATAAACACAACACATGAGGAATGCACCTCGTGAGAGGTCTGGTGGTTGTCGGTTGGGGTGAGATTTACCTGTGTCCTATTGACCGGTATTTTAGGTCACGGGACGGGGCTCTGGGACCTAGGCCGAGTGATACATGTCTGTCTGCTGCGTTAGGAGTTATTATATAGATGGGTCTCTGTGTCTTGTCCCAATGATGGGGGTCGTCCTTACACGGGGTCAGGATTCTTGGGGGGTTCGTGGGATTTATGAGGGGTGCTGGTAGATCAGTGGGTTCATCGGTGGGTTTATTACCGTGCTGTAAATAACACAGGTGGCGGGCTGTGGCCTTGGTTGCGGTGCCGGGGCCTCTGACTCTCTGAAGTAACGCCAGCTTGGTTGGGGGAGGTGAGGGAGCGCGGCACAAGTCTTAGCTTTTTTATCTGGCAGGCTTGGTGGGGTGGGAGAGGGAATGACCTTGTATATACTCACAAAGGTATTTTCCTCGTGCGTTGCTGATCAGTGAAGGCAGGAGTTTTGTACTGTTCTGCCTTATTTTAACGTTATTCAGACACATATATATAGATACACATTTCAATTTCGTTACACATTTCTTTAATATAGTCGGTTCCAGTACCTTTTCATTACCTAACATTATGTTCACTACATTGTGTGCGTATTGTATGTACATTAGACGTTATACGAGGGATATCTAGGTTATGGCCTACAGAGATTGATACTCGCCGCTTTGGGTGATTCAAAACATATATGAGTTCAAGTTTCTACATACTATTGAAAAACACTTTTACAAATAGAGGTTACACGTTTGGTCAACATCTTTCTCCGGGGTTATAGCAGCATTAGTCCAGACCTGGAGGGATATCATATAACGTTACATTTTTATGGTTCATTCACATTTTAAACAGAGGTAGTTCCTTAATACCAATACTTGAATTATTTTCTACCTTCTTCAGATAGTGATGCTTCAGCTTTTTTTTCCGTTGCCCCGGCCTTGCGGTCCGGGTCATACGGGGTGCAATATCACATTGTTACTAATATAATGTTGCCGGGTTGGCATCTCGGGTTTAGCTCATCTCCGACTTTCTCATGGGAACGCGCTCGCAGCGGATCTGCCAGGGCTGCTGAGGCGGCAGAGATGCATGAAAGGCCCTCCAAAGGTGGGGGCCTCGTTACAGTGTGCTGAACTCACACCATGTTTGCTGTGCAAGATGGCGTCTAGGCCTGACTTAATTTTTCGGTAAATGCCAAGACAGGGTGCGTGTGGGCAATGTCGTCGGCGGGTGAACCCTCCTCCACCTGGGCCCGGGTGGCATGAGGGTGCGCCCATCGATCCATGGTCCTCACCTGGGGAGGGAGCTGTAGGTGAGGAGGGCCTCGTGGCCATTCCTCCCCTACATTTCCCCCCTTTCGTTACTTAAAGTAACGAATTTCTTTAGCTCTTCTAATCTTCTACATTCTTGTTCCTCTAACACTGCACCATCCCATGCAGGGGTTCCTTTTATAGGCATCCATGCTCTGCACACCCCCCTTAAGCTCTCACCTCTCCTAGCATACTCGTCTGGTGTACATGTCAAATATATACAGTCGCCAGTTTCTTCCAGATCTACCCAGACCTCCTCATACCATTCCAGTTCTACGTCTCGTGGTTCTTTAATCGTGGTGTGCCATAGCTTATCTACTATGTACTTGTCACGGCACATAGGCACTAACTGGTACCTGGGGGTGTTGTCTGTTCCTGTCTGCACATGTACTTCTTGTGTTGCTTTAATTGTACCACCGGAGTTGCCCATTGTCACCATCATCATTGCACCGTTAGGAACTGCACTAGCACAACATCGGAGGCCCACCTGGCACAGGCAGAACATCACGAGGACGACCACCACTATTGGTATCAGGAACTTCATTGTCACTCCAAGCCATGAGGGAACCCAAGAGAAGATATTGTCGAACCACGAGCTATCCTCAGCTCCACCTTCCATTTTCATCTTCTCGCCCAGGTTATGTACTGCTTCAATAACGTGGGACAGGGACCCATTTTCTGCGTCTTCGGAAGGTACGAACGTGCAGCACGCGCTTCCTATTTTTCGGCAAACACCTCCATCGATTGCTGTTAACAGGTCTAGAACATACCTGTTCTGCATGGTCATTAATCGCAGAGCTCGTAGTTCCACCTTTATTATGTTAAACCCTTCTTCAGTGTCATTGGCCAACTGGATCAGTTCCCACCGTGTGATCTGGAGCCATTTTGCATTTGCTCTTGCTTGGACACTTGATACTAGCGAAGCAAAGAATGTTTCCACGGAGCTGAACAGGCGATACTTGTCTGGGATCTGTGCCAGTAAATCAGATGATGCTTGTGATATGTAGTTCGAGGCTCGCTTGTTCCTTGAGAGCTCTTCTCCTTTCCCTCCGGAGGACAGGACATAAAGGTGCGCTTGTGTAGTTGGAGACGCTGCATTCTGGTTCAAGCCTCCGTTCACCATGTTACTTCTGTCAATATGGCTTTCGGGAATCACCATTAGTGTTGAATGCAAAGTGGCCATTGAGCAGCTACCACTCCATGATTGGGGAAGGTGCAGGTACGCCTTGTTTCCGCATACCCAGTAGGTGTCCATTAGTGCTGCTGTTCCCTTTTTCATATCTGGGATGGTGAGAGTTTTGTTACAGTTCTTATTCGTTCCCATTGCCATTTTTCCTTCTCCCTTGAAACATAGTTCGTTTTGTATTTCACTTTGTAACTTGAAGGGTTTCTCCATCGCTGTTACCCATGTTAGTTTAGGGATGTGTTCCTTCCATATTGGCAAGCACGTTCTTTCCATCCACCGCAACTTGTCCGGTTGGACACCTTTCAGTGCTTCTGCCTTGCACAGCACTTCTTCGTCTTTCCATTTGTTTTCGGAAAACAGTGTCCCTTGTATTGCAAAGAAAGGTTCTTTAAGACAGATCACTCCAGACGCTTGCGAATAACACGTTTTGTTGCTCTGTAACATTCTGAAAGAGACATCGTGTGCTTGGAAAGTGTTCTTTATTTTACACAGCGTGAGATGAAGGAGACATTGGGCATCCACAATGGGCAATTCTCGTGGCAACAATACTTTAGGTGTGCCTGATGCATGGGGGATAAGTGAGCAGACATAACAGCTCTCATTGGTTGTTTGTCTGGCTGTTGTACTCATATCTGCATACCATTTATTTGCTTGGTGAGGGTGTCGTGGGTCTTCCATTTTGTCTAACCCTAGGCCATAATACTCATCATACCCTTTTCCACCAGTCTCTCTTCTCCGCCTACTTTTCTCCCTTCTTCTGTACCTTCTCATTATAGGAGGTGAAGAACCAGGCCCCCCTTCCTCCCTCCCACCCCCCTTTTCTAATTCTTCATATAGGGACTTGTGTTCTGTCATCATAATCACTTTTCCATCCTCTTTAATAAACAAGAGATCATTGTTTGAAATTGGGGCGGGAGGGATCGTGTGGTTGTTGTATGTTCCAGGTTGGGACATTGTGTCATTATTTACATTTTTGGTTCTTGATTGTGAGAGGACAGCAGTGGGTGGTGTAGTATAGTATCCCCACACAAAGTGTGATCCATCCCAGATCAAGAAATCACCTTCTTTGATACCTACAGTCGGAATTGTTTTCGTTCCAGGAGCAAGGGTGGTGTTGTTCCCCCCTCCCCCCTCGTTCATCTCGGTAGAGATGAACGCTATAATCCAGTGTAACACCAGACAAAACATTGAGATGAAGAACACAATAGCACACATTGATAAACCACATTCAAATGAATATGTTAATCTAGCCACTAACATTTCTCTAAATCTAATATATCTATTAGTTGCAGGCTGCCCGTTCGATGCCATGGTAAATCCTGTTTGAGACACAAAAGTTTATTAAATACAAACATGTGAGCATTTCCATATTGCAACATTTCGGTGATAAAATATAGGGTTGGGTTAGGAAGGGGGTTTGTTGACAGACAAGGTAGCTTTCAGTTATCATTATTCGTATCTCACTATATATATAAATAATAAAAAAAACATAACATTTTAAACACGACAATAATAAAAATATCTTAAAGAGCACACGAAGGGAAAAAAGTACCCCACGCGAAACGTTTAAAATTGTAAAAAAGAAAATTTACATATACATGTGTACATGTTTTAGTCCAGGACATTTGCTGCGCGTTAATTGTGTTCACTGTTCATCTCATGAAGCACACAAAATTCCACTCATTCATTCCGCACAACTTCATCGTCCGCTGTTGCCTGTGCCTCATCCTGCACCTCACTCTCCGCAGCGCTGTAAGCTTTACGTACATCTGTCAAATGCACCCAATATCGCAGGCCCTTAACCTTTACTGCTGTAGGCGTGCAAAACACTACCTCATAGGGGCCATGGAAACGTGGTGCGTTCCACCTCCGCACAAAACTTCTAACATATATAAGGTCACCAGGCATTAGCTGTAGTGGTTTTTCAGGCAACCTGTTTGGTTCAGTCGCGTTCCCCTCCTCTCTTGTCGAGGGTGGGGCTAGTTGCTTTGCAATTACGCGCGCTGCCCGTGTCAGTTTTCGCAGGTATTCTGTGAACTCCTCCCCCAATATAGCTGCGCTTCTGTGTGCATCAGAACGCTCACGGAGAGGCGAATGCGCTGTGTGCATTCTTCTTCCCGTGACGATCTCGTGCGGGGACAAATGGTGATCCTTACTTGGCTGGTTTCGTAGCTCAAACAAGGCCAAAGGCAGGCAGTACATCCAAGTCTTTTTAAGGGAAAAACAAAGTTTTGATAATCTGCTTTTTAACAGGCCGTTTATCTTTTCTACGACACCATTACTTTGAGGATGATAAATCGAACATAATTTGTGCTTTATTCCCAATAATGTAGTCACTTCTTTAAAGAGTTCATTAACAAAATGCGTCCCGTTATCTGAGCGAATAACGTCGCAAATTCCCCAGCGCGGAAACACTTCCCGCACTAGGAACTTCGCGGCGCCCTTCGCGTCAGGGCGGGCACAAGGGCCTGCCTCCACCCACCTTGAAAATGGACATACAACCACAATCATGTATCGAGCTCCGTTACACCTTTCTCCCATGTCTACATAATCAATGTGGAGTTCTCTGAATGGGCCACTTGGTTTTGGTATCGTGCCCCTTAGTGTACGCAGGGTCATACCTGAGTTGTAAATTTGACATGTCGTGCATTCTAGGGCTAACCTCGTGACGTGTTCCTGGAGGCACGGTGCAAACCAATCTTCTTGTATCTCTGCCATTATGTGTTTCTTTGTGTTGTGTGCAGGAAAATGTAGTTGTTGAAATGCTAATTCTACCAGCGTAATTGGCATTACCACTTTTCCTGAACTTTCTTGTCGCCACAATAAATCAGTCGGTGATTTGCTGCATCCTCTCTTAGTCCACAGCAATTTTTCTTCTGCACTAGCTCCCTCTTGCAGCTCTATTATCTCCTGTGTGGACATCATGTTGTATCCTGTGGGGACCTCTTGGCTTGCTGTGTGGTGCAACATGTACTCTCCTACTTCATCTTTTTGTAGATATGAAGCTGCTTTGGCAGCGGCGTCTGCCGCCGCGTTCCCCAAAGATACAAAATCTGTATTTGTGGTATGGGCTTGACATTTTACGATGGCCACTGCCGTGGGGTCTTGCAGGGCCTCAATTAGTTCTTTCAATAATTCTGCATGCTGGACTGGCGTTCCGTCTGCTCGTCGGAACCCTCTCCGCCCCCACCGGGCCAACCCACCGTGAACTGTTGTTGTCATGTATGCTGAGTCTGTATATATGGTCACTGCGCACCCCTTGGCGGCATGCAATGCTTCTATTAGCGCTATTAATTCTGCTGCTTGCGCTGAATAGTGTGATGGGAGGCGGTGTTGTACTAGTATCTCATATTCATCTTCCTCTAATCGTACCACTGCCATACCCACATGCTTTTCTCCTGTCTCCATGTCTATTGATGCTGACCCGTCCACAAAATACACCTCACCCTCGGTCAGGGCATTTTCAAAAATTACTGGATCCTTACTTTCGTCGCCTGTGTACGTGGCGCAGTTGTGGTTTTGCATGTCCTCTACGGTGCATGCCTCTGTGATGAATGTGGCTGGGTTCACTGTTTTACATCTTACTATATGGATGTTAGCGCTGGACAATATTATCTCATATGCTGTGGCGCGCTGTGTTGTCAATGTGCTCTTTGTTCGCTCTAATATTGCAAAAAGTGAGTGTTCCACAAACAGTGTCACCGGGCAGCCCATCACTATCGTGGCACTTTTTTCAATTGCGAACGCGGCTGCAGCTAGGGATTGCTCGCACGCGAAATGACCTTGCATTACTGCGTCTAGGGTGCCGCTATAGTAAGCGAGTGGTTTGTGCCCTAAAGATGTTTTCTGTGTCAGTACTGCTGTCATCAGTGTTCCTTTGCAGTGTGAAAATAAGAAGAATTCGCGCCCATAATCTGGGTTTGCTAGTACTGGAGCGCTTGATATCAGCTCTTTTAGTGAGTTAAATGCTGTGTTCATCACCTCTGTCCATTCTATGTGTTTGTGTTCTTGTTGTGCTTCTTTCAGTGCCTGTAGCAGGGGCCTTGTGTACGCCGCATAGTCCAATATCCATGCTCGGCAATAGTTACACATACCCAGAAATTTCTGCATCTCTTTTACTGTTTTGGGCTCCCCAATTGTTCTAATCGCCTGTGCCCTGTCTGGTATAATTCGCTTTCCATCCTTTGATATCAACTGACCCAAATATAGGACCTCCGTCAGACAGTATTGTAACTTCCCCTTGTCCACCTTGTACCCCTTATTTGCCAATAATGTCAACAGTGTTATCGAGTCCTGTCTGCACTCTTCCTCAGCCTGGGCACAAACCAATAAATCATCAACGTACTGGATCACTGTGCTTTCTACAGACAAATTCCCCAGATCTTCATGTAGTACCCTGTTAAATATGCTTGGACTCTCGCAATATCCTTGTGGTAATCTGCAGTGTTCGAACCTCCTTCCTCCCAATGTAAATGCTGTCAAGTACCTGCTCTCTTCTGCCAAGGGAATCGAAAAGAATGCATTTTTTAAGTCAATTACTGTGAAGTGTGAGGCTTTTTTTGGAATGTTGCACAGTATTGTCGCCGGGTTCGGGACTAAAGGGAACTCCTTCATTACCACATCGTTCAATGGGCGTAAATCTTGTATCATCCTCCATGAACCCCCCTTCGCTTTTTTGATTGGGTAAATGCATGTGTTGCATGGGGAGTTTGAGGGCACTATTATACCCTGTGCTAGCAGTGCTTCGATTGTCTCTCTGATCCCTTCTTCTGCTTCTCGCGACAGTGGATATTGTTTCACCCGGGGTAGTATTGCTCCCTGTTTTATTTTTATCACCACAGGCTGAACTTCATGTAGCAACCCTACATCGTGGGGGCCATTAGTCCATAAGTTAATGGGTACTGAACTCATGTCTTCATCAAAAAATGTATGCGGTGCTCCTACTACCGCCATTAGTTCAACTTTAGTTTGTCTGGCTGTAACTACAATGTCGCAGGGCATTGCCAGTTCCATCACTACTTCACCATCTCCCTCAGTGTCAGAAAATAGCTCCTCGTCCGAGAGCTCTCTCAGCGGGATATTTGCATTTGTACACAATACTGTCCGCCACTCACACCCTTCCATGTCAATACCAATCACACATATTCTGTTTGCCGATACATGTATTGCATGCAAATCCAACGATAGTACTTCCCCAAGAGCAGTGTCAGGGCTTGCTATGGGACGAAAAAGGAATTCTGCTGGGATTCTCCACTCCACCCTTTTTAGTTCTGGTACTATGAGAGCCAATGTTCTCATACCTTCAACAAACATCTCCTCATTTCTTGGTACCCCTCTGATCTCTTTTATTATTGTGTGGCCGTGTATTACTGCTAATATACGGAGGGGGCATATGCCTGGCGTTGAACATACGATGCCACTCCCTGTGAATGATATGGTCATGTTTAGTTTGCTCAAGAGATCTCTCCCCAGTAAGTTGATGGGAGAGTTTTCATAGTACAGTAAGGGTGCTTTCACTGTTTTACCCCCCACTGTCACATCCAATACCTCTGTGTAAGGAACTTCAATTACAGCCCCAGAGAACCCCTGCGTCTCTAATGTTCTATTAGATAACGGGAACCGGCCCTCTCTAATGCATGATTTCTCCGCTCCCGAATCCACCATGAAAATAAATTGCTTGTCTCCTATCTGCGCTCCTATCAATGGTTCCTCTGATGCATTGTGGGTCGTAGACAGTACTGGACACGCAAGTGCTCTCTGTGGGCTGTCCTATGCGGGGTGTCTCATTGCCCCCCCCTGATCGAAAATGTTCCCCGAAACCACTGACACTCCACTGTAAGGCGCGGGGGCTGGTGCCCCATTAGCTACTGTGGCGAAAGTGTTACCAAGCGTGTAGTGCACATTGTCATTATTCTGTGGGCTGGTTTGTGTTCGATATTGATGTCCGTGTAGTTGTGCGTTATTCCTTTGTACTGCATTGTCTGGTTGCTGGAATTGTCCCATGGGGAGGCCGTAGGGGCTTCCTGGATGGGGGTGTCCATACTGTTCTATCTCTTGGAAACCGTTGTTTTGTCTGCTCCTACATTCCCTTGAGTAATGCCCCCATCTCCCGCAATTCCAACAGCTCCCCTGTGGACCTCTGGGACCCTGCCACCCATTTCCTCCCATTCCTCCATACCCTTGTCCTCCTCTTCGACCCCTGTACCCACCTCTTCCTCCTCTTGGGGCCCACTCTTGCCACGTTGGACCTCCGTTCTGCTCCTGCTCTGTCCACTGTCGTTGCCCTTGTCCTGCCCAATTCGCTGCTATTCTTCCTTGTATTGCTATTTGCCCCTCCTCTCCTTCCTCTCCCTCCCGTATGAGTGGGAGTCCCGCTACCGCTGCTGCGACCTTCACCAATTTTGATTGCACCAACTTCGCCTCATCCGCCAACCTTTTCTGTGCTACTTCCCTCTCTCTTTCTTTGATCCGTTTACAATGGTGTACTATTATGCTTTGGATCTCCGGCCAGCCTTTCGCCTCAACACCTGCTATTTTATCTAGTGCCTTTTGCACTTCCTTTGGGAGCCCTCTCTTAATGATGAAATAAAATAGAGACGTGGATTGGTGCCAGGGCGTACCCGTTTCCGCTCTCCACATCTCCTGCACCCGGAGAATGTAATCCATAGCGTCCTCCCCGTCATTCATGGTACATTGCATTACTGACTGCAAATCAGGGGTATCTGGGAAGGTTTCCCGCAGTGCGTCCCACACCCTTGCTCGCACGGTGTTAAAAGAAGCCCCATCATGGCGATCACACTCTAAAGTTACAGCTGGAAAACCCGCTTTAGCCCACACTCTGTCTGCCTGATCCCCTACTGCGGACACTAGTAGGCTTTTCACATCGCCTACCGCCAGCGGTATACCCGCGGTATGTTTCTCAAATGCATATATCCACTTGCTTGCCCCTCCTGACAGCTGTGGTAGCAATTTCATTAAGTTAGCCTTGTCCATCTGAGCCCACGGTATATAGTTCGGCCTCCCACCTCCCCTGTGGAGTAATGGGAGTTGTAATTTCCCTTTTGCCGTTGCAGCTTCTTTTTCCTTAGTCACTGCTGACTCTAATGACGCCATCTTCCCCACTCTATTTCTTAGTCGTCCTATCCATTCATCTTCTATAGTCCCCAGTGAACATGCCCCATCTAGCTCCTCGCCTTCTCCTCCTACTGCCATGCTCAATCTATCACTCTCATCCCCCCCTCCTCTGACATCACATAACAAATCCTCTCTGATCCCTCTCTCTCGCGAGACATCACCAATGCTTCCTTCTGCTGTCCCTACTTCTATTATCCTGATCGGTTCTTCCTCAATTCTGAACAGTATTTCCCCCTTTTTCCATCCTTCCTCAATTTGTCTGCTTTCGCTCGACGCTCTAGACGTGCGTCCAGATTGTGTGGGGGCGCATGCTGTGCGTTCACATATGTCTTTTATTCTTGAGAGCTCATCTCGTGCCACTGTAAGCCTCGACTCTAAGTCACTCGTTAACTTCTCTATGTCCACTCTCTGTGTGCCTCCCTGGGTGCGCTCTCTGGTGTTTTCGTATGGTGGGGGTGCAGTTGGTCTTTGTGGCGTGCTGGTTGAAGGGGGAGGCACATAAATCGGGTCGCTATATCCTGCTGCAGGGGCTGGTTTAGGTAATATTGGGTACAACATAACCACTTCCGCAGGCTGTTCTGTACTTAACTGTTCCTTTTCCTCTCGCGGGATCATTAGTGGATTGTCTGTGGTGGAGGGTAAATCAATATTTGGAGCTGGAGCTTTGGGTGGGGGTACTTCCTCAAACAATCTCCAAAGATCTAATATCTCCTTCCTGTTCTGCCATTGTTTTCCCTTATACTTGAGGCGAATACATGTACATACCATATCAAGAACGCTTTTGTCAAAAGACCCTCCTTCTGGCCAAATCTGGGGCAACCCCTCCCCTTTCAATTCTGTTAACCATTGATCATGATATTTATTTATGCGTTCAGCATATCCCGGCAAGCTCTTGCAAATGTGTGACAAGGGAGTTTCAGCCCCCATCCTTTAAATCGCTAGCGCTACCACGTTCGCTTTCGTTGCTTTTTATCAGCTGTAAATATGCGTATGTATTCCTTTATGGCACAGACAAGAGCGGACCTCTTAAAATTATCACCCACCGTTATTCACTGCACAAATCTCTTCTCATTCACCATATCTCATCTCCTTCCCATTCCCAGGCACTCTTATGTGAGCTCACTTGTAATTGATCAAGTACTGGTTATGGCCACACTCTCTGACACCACCTCGCGGCCACCCGTTCGTCTCTCACACTCGTACGGTGCGCGCACCCCTCACAATGCTTTCCACTCACTCTTTTGTCTTTTCTCCTCCCTTTCCTCCCTAGCCAGCTGTCCCTGTTTTCCTGCTACGGTTACTGTGTTCCCGTCTGTACGTGCCACTGCTGAGTCCCCACCTTTTAAGATGTTCTAACTTCTTTATACCCTTCTCATTTTCGCCCCCTACCCCGTGGAAATGAAAAAAAAGAAATAGAGAGAGAGAGCACAATCACTAAAGATATTTCCGGCGTCTCCTTTTGCTAGACACCAATAACTTATTTCTCACTTCTTCATATATTCCCAGTACTAGTCTAGATAGCACTATGCGGCGCCGCCTTCCACCCCCTCTCGGAGCTAGGTTTCCGTCACTTCTACCACGTCACTTATTTCTTACTCCTAATGGCCATATGCAAAAGAAAGAATAAAGAAAGTTTCAAGACCCGTCTGTAGTAGACCCCCGATATTCTTCTCCTCTACCTGTCCCCGTTCTTTTATTCCCAATTCCCTTTCTTTTTCCCCTTGACGATCACTCGCACTCGGTACTCACGTGCCCGTCTTGAACCGATACTCTCCGAAACTGGGTCCGTCCAGGCGGCTTCACCGGTAACTCAACGGTCAGCCCCTGGCTCCGGCGAGCGGCACTCAAAGGGGATTTTTTTCCAATCGGGATCCCGTACCCTTTCTCATTGAGTGCGCACTTCTTATTGTGCCGGTCGCCGTTGGCGGGCGGCCTCCCGGAGACGGCTCACCGTGCGTATCCCTTCTCGACCGGAGATTCTCGTGCCACAAGGGGGTCGTTTAAGAAGGAGTTAGAAAAAATAGTTTGGAGATATCACGCTATCGGGGTCACCACTGAAGGGAAGCGCCCCCAATTCAGCACGATCCTCCCCGCAATGAGAGACAATAAGGGACTCTCCCGTAATGGGAATAAGACCAGGACAGAGTGCGGGTGAGCGTAAGTGGGAGTTTATCCAAGGATAAGGCATGCAAAGAACTCTGCAACCTACGAGAGCGCTCTGCCTGACAATAGCAAAGACAGGCGTATTTCTAATACAAAAAACGTCATCAACACCTAAACACTATAGGGGGCACAAGTCAATTGGGATTGGGTGGTGTCGACTAACTATAGGTGTTGCTGCCGCGGGGTTGGTCTTGGCGGGACGACGTCACTGGTCAGCCTCGTGGGTTGGGTTGGGCCTGGCAGGCCGGCTTGAGGTCATCCGTACGGTGTTGATGTGCTGGGGCAGCCTGTGACAATGACGAATACCTTTCCTGTCTCATTTGCCCTAGGCCATGCACACTACAGTTATTCAGAAAATGACATTTACGTTCATTAATAAATCGCTTCACCAGCTTATCTTATAAAATAAACACAACACATGAGGAATGCACCTCGTGAGAGGTCTGGTGGTTGTCGGTTGGGGTGAGATTTACCTGTGTCCTATTGACCGGTATTTTAGGTCACGGGACGGGGCTCTGGGACCTAGGCCGAGTGATACATGTCTGTCTGCTGCGTTAGGAGTTATTATATAGATGGGTCTCTGTGTCTTGTCCCAATGATGGGGGTCGTCCTTACACGGGGTCAGGATTCTTGGGGGGTTCGTGGGATTTATGAGGGGTGCTGGTAGATCAGTGGGTTCATCGGTGGGTTTATTACCGTGCTGTAAATAACACAGGTGGCGGGCTGTGGCCTTGGTTGCGGTGCCGGGGCCTCTGACTCTCTGAAGTAACGCCAGCTTGGTTGGGGGAGGTGAGGGAGCGCGGCACAAGTCTTAGCTTTTTTATCTGGCAGGCTTGGTGGGGTGGGAGAGGGAATGACCTTGTATATACTCACAAAGGTATTTTCCTCGTGCGTTGCTGATCAGTGAAGGCAGGAGTTTTGTACTGTTCTGCCTTATTTTAACGTTATTCAGACACATATATATAGATACACATTTCAATTTCGTTACACATTTCTTTAATATAGTCGGTTCCAGTACCTTTTCATTACCTAACATTATGTTCACTACATTGTGTGCGTATTGTATGTACATTAGACGTTATACGAGGGATATCTAGGTTATGGCCTACAGAGATTGATACTCGCCGCTTTGGGTGATTCAAAACATATATGAGTTCAAGTTTCTACATACTATTGAAAAACACTTTTACAAATAGAGGTTACACGTTTGGTCAACATCTTTCTCCGGGGTTATAGCAGCATTAGTCCAGACCTGGAGGGATATCATATAACGTTACATTTTTATGGTTCATTCACATTTTAAACAGAGGTAGTTCCTTAATACCAATACTTGAATTATTTTCTACCTTCTTCAGATAGTGATGCTTCAGCTTTTTTTTCCGTTGCCCCGGCCTTGCGGTCCGGGTCATACGGGGTGCAATATCACATTGTTACTAATATAATGTTGCCGGGTTGGCATCTCGGGTTTAGCTCATCTCCGACTTTCTCATGGGAACGCGCTCGCAGCGGATCTGCCAGGGCTGCTGAGGCGGCAGAGATGCATGAAAGGCCCTCCAAAGGTGGGGGCCTCGTTACAGTGTGCTGAACTCACACCATGTTTGCTGTGCAAGATGGCGTCTAGGCCTGACTTAATTTTTCGGTAAATGCCAAGACAGGGTGCGTGTGGGCAATGTCGTCGGCGGGTGAACCCTCCTCCACCTGGGCCCGGGTGGCATGAGGGTGCGCCCATCGATCCATGGTCCTCACCTGGGGAGGGAGCTGTAGGTGAGGAGGGCCTCGTGGCCATTCCTCCCCTACAGGGGTTTATCTTTTTTTTCGATAAAGGTTCACCTGGCGGTCATTTCAAGATTCAGATTCACTCGTAAAAGACATTCAACACCACTGTTCAGTGATCGATTAGTTAAACATTTCCTTAAAGGCTTATTTAAGTTAAGTTTCCTCCGAACTGGAGTCTCAACCCTGGTACTGGCGGGACTAATGAAGGCGCCTTTCGAACCTATGTCGTTGTCATTTTTAAAATTCTTATTGTGGAAATTAGCCTTTTTGGTGGATATTACTTCGGCAAGGCGACTTTCGGAACTACAGGCGTTAGTTATCGATCCGCCATACTTGAGGTTTTACAAAGACAAAGTGGTATTGGCAACCAATCCTCATTTTATGCCAAAAGTCCCAACTATATTTCACAAACATTCTTCTATTGTACTGCTGACATTCTTCGCAACACCCTCGTCTTTCGCGGAAAAAGCTCTCCATACATTGGATGTAAAAAGAGCTCTGAAGTTTTACCTCAACCGTACTCAAGACTTTAGAGGTACAAGACAACTATTTGTGGCTTATGGCCCTTCGGCAAAGGGAAAAGCGATCTCAAAGCAAGGACTTGCCCGCTGGGTATCGTCGACGATTGCTTTTTGCCACTCGAAAGCAGGGAAGCTGCTGGAGAAGCGCCCAAAGGCCCATTCAACGAGATCCACTTCGTCATTGGTGGCATTGTGGTCCGGAATCCCGCTGGGGGATATCTGTCAAGCGGCATCCTGGTCGGTGCTTCATACATTTACCCGACATTATTGCCTCGAGCAGCAACATGCAGAGGATATACAGATGGGACGAGCAGTCCTACGACACCTGTTTCAATAAGGTAAGCCCCATAGAGGGGTGTTTTCCTTCTATCAATGTATCTTAATTGGTTTTTACTGTTAATGTACCATGACTGGAAATGTTTTCTATGGCTAAAGGCATGTGTGGCTATGATGATATTGGTTTGCATTGCACACCTCCAAATTAGGGGTACTGCTATACAATCTATTCTAAGCATGTGAATCCATGAAAGATCCAATGCTGGAGAAGGGAATAGTTTCTTACCTGTAACCCCATTTCTCCAGCATTGGTATCTTTCATCATGGATTCACATGTGCCCGCTGGCCTCCCCTGCATGGAAACTATATATATATATATATATATATATATATACACCCCATACTACTTTGGGGGTTAAAATCTGAAGGGAGCCGCGGGGGCGGGGCTATTTATACCACTACGTCCTATTGGGGCAGGCGTAAGCGGCCCAAAACAACGTTGATAGGACACAGAAGTGTCAAAATGTTTTCCTATGGAAAACATCTTTATAAATATACCGAGGGTTCCCAGTCCGACGACGGGGAATATTCTAAGCATGTGAATCCATGAAAGATACCAATGCTGGAGAAATCGAGTTACAGGTAAGAAAGTATTCCATTCAACCGTGCAACCAGCCCTATTAAAATCTAACCTCCTATATTTTGAAGTTGTCATTAGTCCAGTGTCCTCTAGTACAAGGGTGATCAGGTTATCAAAAGCTGGGAGAGTGGCAATATAGCTTTGGGGTAGCTGCTGGACATTTATATTGTTTTTTGTATTTTTTTTTTTTATTTAGCGCCGTACACCAAAGCGCTTTACATAGCATTAAAACAGTACAAGCAGTAGAATCAATATTTAAAACCCAAATTATTTCAGAAATTGAAACAAGACCTTGCTAACCAGATGAAAGTAAGGGAGAGCGTAAAGAGGCTCAAAAAGAGGAGCAAACAGTAATAGATCAGAGAGAGAGAGGTAGAGTATTCCAATTCCGAAGTACGAGGAGAGAAAAAGATTGGAAACAAGATTGGTCACAAGGAGGAGAGGGACGACAAAGTGGAAATGAGAAGCAGACCGAAGAGGACGGGAAGGAAGATGAAAAGAAACCAGTAAAGAAAGATAGGGATAGGCAAGACCATAAAGTGCTTTAAACACCAGCCATAAGAAATTAATCTTTAGATGTTTATGAAAAGGAAGCCAACCAAGTTGAACCAGGAAGGAAGAGATAGAGTTGCAGGGAGCCAGTTGACCAAGAACACGAATAGAAGCATGAAATACAGATTGAAGTGGAGCTAAGCGAGAAATTGGGAGGCCGAAAAGTGCAAAAGAGCAGTAGAAAAGTCATGAAAAGATTGGAGCAGACACCAATAATTTTGTTGCTTTAAAAGTCATGAACAAACAGGCTTTCCAGATGTTATAGAGATGAAAACGACAGGAGCGAGCGGTAAGTGAGATGTGGTGAGTGAAAGAAAGATCAGAATCAAGAAAAAGACCAAGATTATGCACAACTGATGAAGTAGGTAACTGAGCCGGCGGAAGTGAGATAATAGAAGGAAAGGAAGTCAGAGAAGACGAGTTAGACGGAAAGGAAATTACCTCAGTTGTTGCCGCATTAAGGACAAGAAAGTGATCGAACATCCATGATTCGATAGCCATTAAACAAGCACTGAGTTTGTGGTGGATTTCGTCAGAAAATGTAAAAATGAAAGAAAAAGCTATGCATCATCAGCGTAGAAATGATGCAAGAACCCAAAAGAGGAGATAATCCCAGCTAATGAAGAAGTGTAGAGGGAAAAAATAAAAGGACCAAGGACTGAGCCTTGAGAAACGCCACAAGTGAGTGAGTGTGTTTCAGAGGAGACCCCAGCCCAAGAAACTAAAAAAGTTCTCTGAGAGAGATACAATTTGAACCAAGAGAGGGTAGAACCAGGAAAACCAAAAGAAGAGAGAGCAAGAGTGTATGATCAACAGTATTGAACGCAGCAGAAAGGTCAAAAAGTATGAGTAGACAGGATTGTTTAGTGTGGCATGTAGAGTGTAATGAGTCAAGAACAGAGAGGAGAGCAGTCTCCGTAGAATAACCTGGGCAAAACCCAGATTGGAAACAAGGAAGAATAGAATTTTGGGAGACAAAGATGGAAAGGTTAGTTTAAGCTATGGCTTCAAGGATTTAAGAGAGATAAGGAAGAAGTGAGAGGATGGAAACTAAAGGCAGAAGAAACAGCAGAAGGTTTTTTCAAAATAGGGATAATAGTGGAATGTATAAATGACAAAGGGAAGGTAGATGAGAGAAGACAGGAATTAAATAGAATTGTAAGGTAGGATACAAGAGGATAGATTTTAGGTACAAGTACAGATGGTATAGGATACAAAGGAGATGAAGTAGGGTGAGCACGAGCAAGGAGGTAAAGGGTGTCTTCGTTGGTGATAGAGGTGAAGCCAGGGAAAATTGCTTTTGGAGATTCAAGAATAGGTACAGAGGCCGTAGAATTGTTCTGAGCACAAGAGGACTTGATGGCTAATAGAAATAAGGAGACTTTAGTAGTAAAGTAGAGTGCGTGCAGGATCTGTATCAGTAAGAGTAGAATTGATAGAAGGGTTAGGAATAGGTGATGAGAGCAGTCGAGAAAGGGATTTGGAAAAGGCGTCTAGGATGAGAAGATTGTGAGTGAAGTAGATCGGAGAAATAAGATTGTTTTGCCGGTAGAAAACAATTATGTAAAATATGATAAGAAATGTAAGAAGTATATTTTTCAGGTGTCTTCAGTTTTAACCAACATCTTTCTAAGCACCGAAGAACGCGGCGCATAGCACAAAGGTAGGAAGATGCATCGCAGCTCTATTTACTGTGGATAGAAAGGGAACACGCCATTTGGAGGCATGACCCCCTGACCGCCATAACTATCAACTGAACTTCCAATGAATGGGATTTAACTCAATCTCTGTATTTGATTCATCCATATATACCACACCATTAGATGTGAGTTTCCTATCGAAGCAATTTTGAACCGCAATTCCTATTTGCTAATATTTTGCCACCCAAGTTTACCTGACGTGACGACATATCATTATGCTACTCTGGGATTGTATTGTAGCGCAGCAACATATGCTTGTGGCAGTGCGGGTTTGACCACACTTCCAAACCCCATAACAGAACATTATGCACATTCTGAGCCTTGTCTGGGTACGCTCTGTGGCAGTGTGCACGCAGCAGGCCTTTGTCCTTAGTTACATTTTTAGGTGGATATTATAGTGCATGGGTACTTTTTTGTCGAACCTTCTACCATTAATCTAGACCACATTTTAAATTGGACTGGACAGGAGGTGACGGATTCAGGCTCCAAAAAACACACAACCCGTAGAAGGTCCTGGACGTGATAAGACCCAACGACCGACAGAGCCTGGAAGTCATAGGACCCCAAAGACCCGGATGCCTGCCAGAAGAGGGAGACCCCCCCAGACAAGGTGTGGACTGGGAAGTGGGAGCATCATCCCTCCATGGGAGAACTTTTGCATTCCATAATGGAATCCAAGAACTCGTTGGAAAGGAAAGTAGACGCAGTGGGGGCCGAGGTGAGCTGCCTGAGGCAAGACATGCATAAGATATCGGCTACGGTGGGAGAGGCAGAATAGAGGACTTCAGACATGGAGGACGCTCTGCAGCCCATGAAAAAGACATCCAGGAGCCCCAGAAAAGGTTGAAACTGCTGGAGGACAGGGTGGAGGACGCATAATGGAGGGCCCGGCGGAGCAACATCAGGGTGCTGGACTTCCAGAGAAAGTAGAGGGGCCGTCTATGGAGTTGTTCTTAGAGCAATGGCTATCAGAATGGATGGGACCAACAGGCCTCTCCAAATTCTTCTCAGTGAAATGGGCTCATAGACTCCCCAGCAGAGCAATACCAGAGCCCACCCAAGACCCGTTATAGCCAAAATATTGAATTACTGAGACAGGGATGCGATATTACAGGCATCCAGAAGAAAGGGTCCAATAACAGTCGAGGGGGCCCGAGTGACCATCTACTCGGACTTCACAAGAGTAGTCCAGATGGTGAGGAACTCATTTGAGAAAGTTAAAAAGAGGCTGCACGCAGCCAACATCAAATACACCATGTTTTTTCTGGCTACCCTTTGGGTGGTGGGCCCTGTTGGGGCTTGTTTTTTAAAAAACCTGATGGAGGCCTGGGACTGGGTGGACGAGGAGGGCCTACACAAGAGGAACAACATGAGGCAGGCGGAGGGAATCGGTCGTGGTGATGGATCAGGACTAAGTAATGACTGAAAAGTGGACAGCAGTGTCCCTGGCTCGGATGAGTGGCTAGAGCTGGGGCTTCCAGAGGCAGGCGGAGCACAGGAATGACACGCAGCTGGAGTATAGCTGGAGAAGCGATGTGAGCAACACTCGCCCGGATCGTCAGCAGATGCGTTGGGCCGGAACAATCTTAGTTTGAGTTCTGGTTTTGGGCGACAGATGCTTCAAGTTGGGGGAAAGCATAGGGAGGGGGGGTTACTAGCTTGGGATGTATGTTGGGGAGTTAAGGTACAGACAGGGACAGGATAGTTAATACTGGAGGGGAACAGCCCGCAGATGGGAGACCAAGCTAGGGGACCATGGTTGCGGGGGCAGAGACCTCCCATTTGACCTGCATGTCATGGAACGTAAATGGGCTACCTGTAACGCTTACCTTATCTCTGCAGGAGCGTAAATTGCCCGTTTTTCCATTCTCATCTGTGATTTTTTTTGTTAGGGAGCTCTCCATCCTGCTATCGTGCAGGGGTGCGTTGGTAATGAGGCACAAGAATACTCAAGACTGGAGGGTGTAGAAGAGCCTCGAGGTGGTAAGTGTCTTGATGTTCAGAGCTTTTGCTGTAGTCAGTTTTGGTGTTGATGCCTCTGAGGGAAAATATTAACTGGAGAGAATGCATCTCTTTGCTAAAGTCTAAATCTCTCTTTTTCTCTTGCAGGTTCGACGAGGAAAGAATCAAACGTGAGGAAGCACGGGCGTCAAACGAACCCGCAAAGTCATGCTCCTGAGGTAAGTCTGCATGCGTGAAATGGAAGGCGCGCAGTAATACGTGGCTTCGTGCAGATTCTCGCTGCGAGGCAGAGCGTTTGGAATGCTCAGAAAGGTTTGTAGGAGTTTGCGGATAAGTAAGCACCTAGTTTTATTTTCACACACAACTAATGTTAAATGTCTTTCTTTAATTAGGAATACCTTGTCTTGCAGGTTAAACGGAGGTCGGAGGATCCGTGATGAAGCCGCGGCTGAAGAAGCAGGTTGCGGACTGCTGTGCGGAATTCGGAGGAAGATTCCACCTGCTGGAAGACTGCTGCTGCGGAAATTCTTGTCAGGTACTTGAATCTTTGGTCTGTGGATTTACTGGTAACTCGATAAGTTCATAACATGACTTTTCTCTTGCTTTACAGGTCTGTGAGCAGAGCGCCAGTAAGCGTTGTACCGCTGTCAGCGGAACTAACGCGAAGCACGTGCTACGGCGCGGGCGGCGCTTATATAGTCCTCCACACCCAACTACTAGTTCTCTAGTGCTATTCAGTTTGTGACCCGCAAGGCGGCCATTTTAAGGGAACCATTTAACCATTAGATCTCTATGGGGGCCCACTGTAAATCTGATGCTGAAGAGTGTGAAGAAGGCCTGGCACACCATGCTACTAACCATCTAGTTCCCACCGATCTGCACAAGAAACCCTTGCTAGCCTGCATACCTGGTCCCAACCCCATAACCCTTGAGGTGATCATGACACTACCAGATAAAGTCAAGAGAGGGATAGTCTCCAATTTCCTATCAGCCCACAGAACGGACATAGTGTTCATGCAAGAAACGCATCGATTGGAAAACGAAGTGTTCTTTCCTGGGTCGGTCCAAGTTCGCAGTGGTGGAACACCCATGGGTTCACACTAGGGTCCAGAGGGGTGACTATACTGGTGACAAAATCCCTCTCATGGTGTGCTTCAGATGGTGGATCGGCCCCAAAGTGCCGTGCGGTGACCAGGCCATGGGGGCCTTTTGGGATATGAAAGCTAGACTATACGAGATGGGAGATAAGTGTGGGAGGATGGTAGCCTGGCTGGAGAAGAGGAATGAAGGGAAGTGGGGGGGGTTAAGGAAATGTGGGACGACACAAGGAACACGTTAACTCATGCTGCGGCTATAGCTGAAGTCTTCGCAAAATTTGATCAAACCCTATACAGTGAATGCAAAGGGAAAGGGAAGACGAAATGGCGACCTACCGGCGGTTATCAGCCTTCCCAAGGTGGGGGACCCAGAGAGGGCAGCCCTGAAGATAGAACCAACAGAGGAAGAAATACAGCTCGCAATCTCGCAGCTGCAATTGGATAAAACCCCAGGACCCAACGGCTTTCCTGTGGAATGTTGGTAAACCTCAAACCAGAAAGTCAGGGAGGCCATGTTGGGGATGTTTCGAAGTACCAGGGAGACTGGACAGCTGCCGGAGGACTTGCGCTGGGTGGTTATAGTGGTAATTCACTAGAAGGGGAAGCCCCCCCACCAGTTGCAGGGCATACAGGCCCATCTCCCTGCTCAACTGTGAATCTGATTCTCGCCAAAGTGCTAGCTAACAGACTCCTGGGAGTTTTAAGTAAACTGATTCATAGCAATCAATGTGGCTTCCCACGGGTGAAGGGCCATAAGAATTAATCTTCGCAGAACGCACTGGGACTGGTGGATACGCTCGATGGGCCACACGCCCTGATGGCCCTAAGACTCAGAAAAAGCTTTCGACCTTGTTAGGTGGATTTTCCTATGGGCAGTGCTGCATAAGATGGGCTTTGGCCCGAACTTTCAGAACTGGGTGAAGCTATTATACGCAGGGCCCCCAACCAAAGTAGGGGTATGAGGCAGGGGTGCCCGCTCTCCCCTCTGCTGTTCCTCCTGGCAGTGGAACCCCTGGCGGCTAAGGTCTGGGAGGCATCCAGGATTAAGGGATTCCGATGGTTGGACGAGAGGGAAGATCGGATGTCCCTCTACGCCGATGACATTTTCATCTATAGGGGGAAACCCAGGGTATCACGCTCAGTGGTAATGCAACTAATCAGGGAGTTTTGGGAACTTCAGCAGCTTACGGGTGAACTGGGATAAATTGGAGTTGCTGCCGGTGAGGGGAGGCCATGGAGCCGTACCACCCGACTGCCCACTAACCCGTAGCCAAAGGGACGATCAAATATCTGGGGATCCACATAGTCCCGGGCGAACACACTTTTCTCCAGAACAACCTGGATCTGATAGAGCCAAGACAGACGTTCTCCACTGGAACACCCTCACGGTGTTATTGTTGCAACGCGCAAATCTGTTTAAGATGCTGACCCTCCCATGATTGCTATATGTGCTCCAGAACAAGGGATTCAGCTTCAGGCAGTATGGGGTGGGGGTAGAGCACCAAGAGTAGCACTCTACACTCTGGCAAGGTCGGTTTGGTAAGGTGGGATCGGGCTATCGAACTTGCAGAAATATTACTGGGCCTCACAGTTAGCAGTAGTGAATGAATGGGTCTATGACGAACAGGGGGCCTCACATATCCAAGTAGAGAAACATATGATGGGTGACTGCCCACCGGCACTTCTGCTCTATGGCCACCCACGGAGGATACAGCTGCCGCCGGCTGGCATCCGCGTGACATAGGCCTGGTCCGCCGCCTTAAAGTCAATGGGATGGGGGGGCGGGGTGGTGACGAAGGAAACATATATTGGGAAATAAAGACCTCCCGAGGTGAGGAAATTAGGCCTACCACCTAGATAGTCGGCGGCCGTGTACATCAAATGAAAAAAATTATCATACATAAGCGGCTGGTCCCTTTTGCCTGGCTGCAGGAGGCCTGTGAGTTGGGCGCCAACAAGCAATTTAATTAAATGCGATTGCACCACGACTTGAGTCACGAGGGTAGGGAGGAGTGGGATCTACCAGAGAGATCCTCCGCTGGAGGCCAACTTGTTAGATGGGAAACTGTCAAGAAAGATGGTACCTACACTTTATCGGGCAATCAACAACTTTGCTACTGCTCCTATGAGCAAACTGAAGGAGAAATGGGAAGCAGATTTGGGAGTAATCGAGGAAGAGGACTGGGTGGGGGTGTTGGCGTAGGCGTTTTTTTTTTTTAATAGGTTGAGACTGATAAAGTTCAGGTATATCGATCCGGTTTATTTCACCAGGGTCAGGCTCCACAGGAGGGAGAGAGCAGAGATCCCAAATGTCTCAGATGTGAAGAGGGAGAGGACACCTTCATTCACACCCTGTGGTCATGCCCTAGACTTGGACCCTTTGGGAGAGGTTGGGGGAGGCAGTGAGGGAACCCATACCAAATTGCCCCAAGTTTTGCCTGTTACATATATAGGTGGAGATGGACTTTGGTGGCAAGGAACTGGTAAAGACTGCAATGATGGTAGCTAAAAGGAACATCGCAGCAAGTTGGGTAAGCGTGTCAGCCCCGAGGTTCTCATCGTGGCTGGAGGGCATGGACCACTGTTGTGCGATGGAACAATGGGTTTATAGAGACAGGTTGTCCCAGCATACACAAGCAAATCTGGGGGAAATGGCTGCAGCTGAACGGATGAAGTAGAGGAGGGCGGGTCACTACGGTGAGGCTGAAGTTAAATGGGGGGACCCGATTGTTGTTGCTCTGTACCATCCGCACAGTGGTGTTCCCGCTTGTCAAGCTGGTGACAGTTCCTGGGGACGGGCACCTTCCAGCACTCTGTGGCCATGATACATGGCATGGCCCAGTCGAGATTCAGTGCAGTCCTGAGCCAAGTGTTGGATTCCCTGCTGCGCCATGTCAACCTGCACGTGGCACTGCCCACCGCCCAGGTGAATGACCTCAAGGCATGGTTATATGCCATTGCAGAAGTGTTCAATGTCATTGCAGGCATCGACTGCACCCATGTTGCATTGGTTGCGCCCCAGGCCCATGTGGCAGTCTTACGGTACCGCAGGCACTACCATTCATTGTGGGTCTGACCTAAACATTAGCCACTGCTGTGCCAGCTACCCTGGATTCACCCACGACTACATGGTGCTACACAACAGCACACTGCTGGCCTACATGGAGAGGCACCGGGGAGAACGGACCTGGATAGTGTGTGAGTACAAACCCTCATAAAAATGCATGTTTAAGCATAAGTAAAAAAAGGTGGAGTATCGCCACAGGAAGCATTGCATGGCAATAGGAGGCCCGTCAGCACCTCTGAAGCACCTGCACCATTAACAGGGGGCATCCAGCGGCGCATGCATACGTCCACCACACCTGGACCGATACATGGTGATGGACACATCGCTGTGAACACAACACATCAGACCACAATGACCAGAATGCACCTGGAATGTGCTGCAGTTCAGATCCACACCCCATCACCGAAGAGTGAGTCCACCCAAGGCCGCAGATAGGAATCCGAAGTTGGAGGATACTTCTCCCTATTCTCTAAAGTACAGCGTTATATTTACACTGAGGAGTAAACATGTACATGAACATCACAAAGTATCCTATTTGTACATTAAAACATGTATCAACTGTTAAACGACATTGTTGGTGCAATGTACATTTACCATCATCCAGTGATACAGGCACATCAAAAGACAAATGCCTACTTCCCTGATGAGGCAGTCATAACATTAGCCCCATCCTGTGGGACTCCATGCACCACTGGCCCAACCATATCCAAGGAGCGGTGCAGGTGGTACCCGGGGCACAAGGCTCCTGATGTCCCTTGCACGAAAATGGAAGGGAATTCCGGCACCCTATTAAAGGTTCAAACTGAGTTCATGCCTATTCATGATGAGTAAAAGTGACCCATGCACCCCACTTACCTGTAGTGCTGTGTCCACTCGTGCCACAGCAGTCCTCCATGCGCAGTCAACCGTCAGCCGCCACAGGACAGCCACCTCAACAACACAGGATTGCCCACAGTGCGCTATGGCTGAATATTCTGAAACCGCAGACCCATGGTACAAATGCCTGATGTTGTCATCACATCATATGCAGGTGACTCAGGATACCTGCAGCTCACCTGGCTGGTGACCCTAAAACAGCACATGACCACGCCTACAACCATGCCCACAGCCGGACACGCATCTGCATTGAACATGCTATTGGACTTTTGAAGGCACAATTCAGGTGCCTGGATCTCACTGGAGGGGCCCTCGTGTATGCCCCGGACAGAGTAGGCAAAATCGATTTGGCATGTGCGATGCTGCACAACATCTGCCTCAGGCGGAACGTGCCCCTACCCCCTGACGCAGACAGGCAACCCCCAGGGGTGGGGTGAAGGAGGGGTGGCGGCTGGCTCAACAGGCACTGATTGACAATTATATTTAGCATAGTGACTGGACACATAACACAACCTGCACATTTTGAATAAAGAGCACCAGTACACAATCATGATTGTCCTTGCATTTTGTCAGTTTTTCAACAGGCTTTAATGTATGTGAAAGTAGCTCATCCCCTCACCCACTACCAACTCCCCTGCACACAGTCCCCCCTCCCAACACCAACTCCCCTGCACACAGACACCCCAACACCAACTCCCCTGCACACAATCCCCCCAACACCAACTCCCATGCACATAGTCCCTGCTTCCCCCTAACACCAGTCTTCCTCCCCACAACAACAACTCCCCCACACAGTCCACCCACCCAACCATGTGTCCTTGTGATGGCCCCTCAGGCCGACAGTGAACAGTCCAATCACTGGGTACCTGGCCGCTTCCCATGTGCACTGGATTCAGGAGAGTGCTGTAACAGCCTGCGCTGTGACCTCCGTCGTGGGGTTCCCTGCTGGGACTCCTTGGTGGCGATGGTGGAGGTAGATGAGATGGAGGCATGGATTTGTATTTGCTGCCAGAGGAGGTTGTTGGTTTCCCTCATTTGTTCTGCAAATGCAGAGAGCCCCTTGCATAGCTTCCTTTCCCTCTGCCCGAACTTCGTGTGGGATGCTGTACATGCCTCCACCACCATCCTTGTGCAGGCATTGTCCCTGGCCATGGTCTTTGTAGCACCTCTTATGGCACAGCTGTTGGCCTTCACGTGCCTATTGTGTCCTCTGGCAAGGCCCTCAATCCTCAGCTGATGTGCCTCTATGATGGCAAGTTGTGCCATCACAGCAGCCGCTGGACCAGTAGGGGTTGTTGAGGCGGGGCTGCGATGCCTGAGGGGACTGTACCGCCTGGTGGGGCTGTCCTGCCATTGAGGCTGCCTGATGATGAGGCCTATCATGAAAATCCGCCTGAAGCTCAAAGCCAAGTGTAACTCCTGGTACGACTCAGACCTCGTCACCCTAAAACGCAAGTGTAGGGTGGCCGAGAGGAAATGGCGTGCTTCATGTACATCCTCTGACAAACTGGCCTGCCGCCTGCTGCAAAGGTAGTACCGGCTCTGTGTCCTATCCAAGAAGAGAGTGCATAACCAAGCCTGTGTCTCTGCGGCATCTAATAACTCGGCTGAACTCCTTAAAATCTGCAAGGAACTGGCCAACCTTGCTGCAGTCTCTACCTATCCTGTCCCGTCCCAGGCCCTCTGTACGGCACTGGCGTCTCACTTCATCTCTAAAACTCAGGACATCATGTCCTCTCTCTCCTCCTATCCTCTCCCTCCCCCACTCCCTGCTCTTCCTCTCGCCACTC
This sequence comes from Ambystoma mexicanum, assembly GCF_040938575.1. NCBI lineage: Eukaryota > Metazoa > Chordata > Amphibia > Caudata > Ambystomatidae > Ambystoma > Ambystoma mexicanum. Next base: position 1,262,720,430 of record NC_090934.1, on the reverse strand, counting down.
TGCAGCCACCTCTCCTCCCTCCTTCTCTGCCTTTCCCCTGTTCTCCGCAGACGAGGTTTCTAGACAAGTCCGATCTATGAAAGTCTTGTTGAAACAGGTTCACCCGTGTTCCTCCAAAACTATCAAGGACCACATTGCCTCCCTGGCTCCTGCCCTGGCTGATCATTCCTTCGCCACCGGAGTCTTCCCATACCCCCTGAAGCTCTCCCTTGTGTACCCTCTTCTTAAGAAACCCACTGCCGACCCCTCCTTCCCAGCCAACTATCACCCAATCTCCATCACTCCCTTCCTGAGCAAGTTCCTGGAGAAACTGACCATACCCCAGCTTAATCTCCACACTGAATCTGTTGGTTGTCTCCATGACCATCAGTCTGGCTTCAGAGCTGCCAGAAGCATGGAAACTGCTCTCCTGAACATTGGCGAAGACCTGCTCTCCAACCTTGACTCTAACACCCTTGCGTCCTCATCCTGCTTAATCTCTCTTCTGCCTTTGACACTGTCAACCATGCCATCCTGCTCAACCGTCTCCGTGATAACCTGGGTATCACTGGTCAGGATCTGGCATGGCTGACTTCTTTCCTCTGCGACTGACCCGATCAGGTCCAACTTGGGTCCTTCCTCTCCACTATCTTTTTTCTCTACCTGTGGTGTCCCCCAGGGGTCCAACCTCTCTGCCTGGCTGTTCAACCAATACCTGGCACGCCTGGCCCACCGCATCGCTGCTCTCTGCCCCAACTTTCAGTGTTATGCGGATGACACCCAGCTCATCTTCAGGCTACCCTCGGCCTCCTCCTCTACTTCCCTCATCTCTGACTGTCTACTATTCAGGAGTGGTGTGCCGCCAATGACTTCTGCCTTAATACCAGTAAGACTGAGATTCTCCTCATCGGCACACCCGCTCCCTCCTTTCTTGCAGCTCTCTGGCCGGCCTCTCTTGGCCCTCTTCCTGCTCCCACCTGTGAGGCTAAAAACCTTGGGGTCATCTTCGACTCTACACTCTCCTAGTCTTCCTTTCCTCTCATTCCCCCAAAAGCTCACTGTCTCCAGAGCTCTGGTTCTCTCTAGGGTGGACTACTGCAATAGCCTCTTTCTAAATCTGCCTGTTTCTACTCTCCGCCCTCTGCAACTTATCCAGAACAGGACTCAGAGACTTGTCCTTGGCCTCAAGCCCAGGGATCGTATCTCTCCAAGACTGAAATCTCTGCACTGGCTCCCAGTGACTGTGAGGATTAAGTTCAAAACCCTCTGCATCGTCCACAAGGCCACCTGGGGCCTCAATACCTTCATCTCTCTTCTCCTAAATACCTTCCTTCTCGAGCTCTTCGCTCATCTGCCTCAAACTCCCTCAGGGTCAGTCGCTTCTCCAAGAAACGAGTTGGTGGTAGATCTCTTTCTTCGGCTGGGGCCTCCCTCTGGAACAGCCTCTCTGCCTCCCTTAAACTTGAGGAGAATCATCTTCGGTTCCGGAAGCACCTCAAAACCTTTCTCTTTGCTTCTGCTTTTTCTCCCCCCTCCCTTGCTGACTTCCTGGCTGACACCGATATTGCACTGGTTGCCTGGCCGCACTCTGATCTCGGGCCCAGGTCCCCTCCCCCACAAGTCACACTCCTGCACTGCCCACCTGGCAACCCTGCACTTGGGGACTGTTTCTGTATCCCTACAGTCCCGCTATCAGCACTTCTCACCTGATGTCTGCACTTACCCTTGCACTTGCCACTTATTGGCAGTACTTTTACTTATTGTAATTTATTTTCTTATCCCTTTACTGCACTGTCCTCCTTCCCTTCACTCCTGCACTCTCTGCCCTCCCCTTCCCGTGCACTTGCGCGATCTGAATGACACTTGGCCTAGTAGGATCGTTGTCTGTCTTCCCTCTGTTCCCCTCTTTTGCCTCGTCGCGCCTTGAAACACTTGTGTATAGGCACGTTATAAATGCCATGTCATATCATATGCGCGGGCCTGGCCTGCTTTCATTTTGCAGTTGGTTGGTATATATGGGACACTTGGGAATGTGGCTTCCCGGTTGTGGCATGGCAGGGGCTGATAGTTGTCCTAGGCATTTGTCTGGTAAGCATCTGGTTTACATGGCCAGCTGGCAATGGTGCACTGCTGTGCCCATGCCATGGCTGTGTGTTGCATAGCACTTGGATGTGTCCCTTGACTGCCCTCCCCACAGGCCAGGCTCACAGGGGTGGCCTCGGTGCACTGGCACCTCCCACATGGGTTCTGCTGTGCGTGCCTGTGGTGGCTCCCAGACACTGTACCCAGTCACAATCCCCGGCTCATGGATATCCACAGTAGGGGATGGTGTGGTGGGCTGTTCACATTACATTTGGTATTGTTAGGGGGGGGAGTTGACTGACCTTCGGCCTCCTGGGTGGCAGCGCCTGCCTCCACTCTTCTGACTTCCTCTATCCCTGCCATGTCGATGATGATGCTGCTGCTGCACCGCTCCTGCTATGGCATGAGCTCCGGTGGTGGTGGTCCTCCTCCGGTTGACATGCAGTCTGTCCGGTGCTCGGCTAGGATGGCCCTGACCTGGACCTGCAGGTCGTTTTAGCGCTTTCTGCAGTCTTCCCCATCCCGGGGGACACGGTAGACTGCAGACACCTTCTTACTGATGGCGCCCCAGATGTGGTTGCGGCGCTTTGAGCCTGTTTTTTTTTTTGCTGGGCCCCGTACAGCTCTTCATAATGGGCTATCACCTCCTCCGCAAGGACATTGAGCTCAGACTCGCTAAATTTAAGTTTATGGATCGATCCTGGGCGGACTTTCCCCTTGCATGGTCCTGTGACATATTTTTGATTCAGTTGCGATGGATGGCTACCAGGGCCCCCGATTTTTAATGGATTGTGATTTCCAAAATGGCCACTACAGTGTTTCCTGTTCCAGCGGCAATGCATTTCCTGTGTGCTATTACTGCGCGGTTTTAACACGCGATGCTGGCGGCACTAGCGCTATTTAGGCTGGGATTTGGTGCGTTGGTGTTATTTGTGTAGAGCGGTATCAGCTGGGAACGTGTGCGTGTGTCTGCCGACTTGTAATAGAGCAGTTTCTGCGACTAATCCCGACGATAACGCTAATAACACTCAATGTTAATAACGCCCAGATAGCGCCCAACTCGTGATCAGGACCTGTGTCTTTTGTGAAGTAATGACATTGTATATGTTCTTTCTATCCATTGAATAATGTTATAGATGATCTTGTCTTTGTATTGGCTTTTCAGAGAACTGTATGTTTTTTCCTTTGCTTTTATGGCTTAAAGCCGTAATTAGCAATTTTTGCATTTTACAACACTCTACAGATACAATATACAATCAACATGTCTTAATAAGCCCAAACCCTCCCCATAAAGAAAAGTATAAACAGAGCTAGTACATGTCCAAGAATCTACTCCATATCTTCTACTAAAAAAAAACATTGACCTCTTATGACGATAAATCAATCTTTCCATGTCGGCCAATTTTAACATTTCGTCCATCAAAACATTTACTTCTGGAGACCGTCTTGACGTCCATCCTCTTAATATCCATTTTTTATCTACTGAGGCACCTCTAAATAGCCATTTTTGTTGTGAGGTACTTAGATCGTTCAGTAATTCGTCATCACCAAGAACTAATGTATTTAAATCGTAATCCAAGGTCTGTCCTAACACATTGTTAAAAATGATGCAGAGTCGTCGCCAGAAATCACTCACTCGCACACACTCCCAGAGCATGTATTCCAGGGTGTCCACTCTGTGAACAAAACCCCAACAATCACTCGTATCAGAGAGACCTCTCTTATGCAATCTCTCAGGCGTCCAATACACCCTTTTAGGATCTTAATCTGACGGAGTCCATCGCCCAGGCTTACAAAAGATAGGCAAACATTCTTACAAACCACCTCCCATCATTCCTGAGTCATCTCACATGTCAATCTCCTTGTCCATTCTTCCATTAGGGAATTATTGTCCATTGATCTGGACACAATCAGTTTGTAATATTTACTCGCTAGCCCACCTTCCATCTTGCCACTGGCATTAAGGGATCTGAAATCATTTACCTGCTCAGACTCAATGTCCCCAAGAACCAATCTGGCCCAAAAAGTGTTTTACCATTTTCCCTTATTTTGGGGTTGTACCATATGGATGAGTTAAGTCTCTTAAAAGCTTTTTTCCCTAAAAGATTCACAAACTCCAAGACCTTCTCAAAAATTGCGTTGTGGGCTCCACTTTAGTTATTTGTCCCAATGTGGTTGTCAGATAGCCAACGGCGCCAGAGCCCTAATAGAGGAGCCTACGCCTTAGTCCAGTCATCCAGCACCTTCTCCAATCATGGTGCATAGTATCTAGCTATGAATGTCAGATGACAGGCATACAAATTAGGAACCCTTAATCCACCCCTCTCCTGTGACAATTGCAATTTCCATAGTTTCAACCTTGGTGGCTTGTTGTCCCAAAAAAATTCTTTATGAGAGCATCAAATTCTTTCCAAAATGTCTTCCCAATACCCAATGGTAGCCTTCTCAGAACAAGTTATTTTCGGTGTCGAGATCATCTTTAGTGCATTGACTTAACATCTGGTTAGTGGCATTGCCTCTGACTTTGCCCAGTTGATCTTATAGCTCGAGCATACATTAAAATCTGAAAGAAGCCCCGTAAGTGCTGGCAGTGAATTTTCTAAGTCCATCAGCACCAATAATAGGTCGTCCACATAAAGCCACAATTTTTGACCCACTCCAAAATAACCTTTTCCTTGTATCCCTTCTTCTTCTCGAATCGCAGCTGCTATAGGTTCAATTGCAAATGCAAATAGAAGCGGGGACAAAGGACATCCCTGTCTAGTACCACGTTCCAGCTCAAAGCATTCAGATCTCATGTCATTGGTTCCAACTTCTGCTGTCGGGCCAGAATATAATAGCTTTACCCAATTCATAAAGCATTCCCCAAAACCCATTCCTTCTAGTACATCATACAAGTAATTTCAATTTACTCTGTCAATGGGTTTTTCAGCATCCAATGAAAAGACTGTTGCATCATCACACTTTTCTGTTGTTTGGGTTACGGTTTGTAAGAAGTCTTCTCATATTATTAGCAGCATGTCTACCTTTGACAAATCCTGATTGGTTTTTATGAATTAGCTTTGATAGCAACAATTCTATTCTCCTTGCCAAAGATAACAACATTATTTTGTCTGTATTTAATAGGCTAATTGGACGATAGTTCGAAAGTAATGTTGGGTCCTTATCTCTCTTTTTGATCAGTGAAATTGTTCCGTGACGGGTTGTTTGGGTAGCATCCCTGCAGAACGAGACATACATGTCATGTAAATGTACAATTATGGAATCTGGCATGATCTTATAGAATTCAGCAGGTAGCCCATCTGGTCCAGGCGATTTCCCAAAATTCAATTATGTAATTAATTTCCGTAGTTTGTCAGTAGTCAGTTCGGCATCCAAATTGTTTCTCTCTTCTGTTGTTAAATTCGGCCTCTGTAGATCTGCCTTAAAGCTCTTCAAGTCACCGGATATATCGGTCTCATTCGTGTATAGTTGCTCATAATAGTACTTGAAGACTTCATTAATCTCTTTAGGGTTGAAAGTAATGGGCCCATCCAATTTAGTGATAGACGGAATAGCTCTGTCCGTCTCCTGACTTCTTAATCGATGGGCTGCGGTCACATTTTTCACCATTTCCAAAATATGTGCATTCGATACGTAATAATATTTGTTCAGCCTTTTCAGTCATTTTCTTGTTATAATCACTTTTCCTGGGGCGTAGCTCCTTAACTTTCTCATCAATTGAATTATGTAGCAATTCCTCCATCAGGTCTTTAATCTTCTTATCCAGGGTCATGACTTCAGTTTCATGTTTCTTTTTCCGCCCGCTCGATAAACTGATCAATAAGCACCTCATAGAGCATTTGAGGGCTTACCAGATTATTCTCGCATCGAGTTCCCCTGTGTGGTTTTCCTCAATGAAATGATCAGCCTCACTGATAATCTTCTCAACTAATTGATCTTCGTCCAGTAGTAATGTATTCATCTTCCATAAACAAGTCCTGTTCATATGGAAAGGAAATGCCAGACACATTTTCACTGGTGCATGATCAGACAAGTGTATATTACAGATCGCACCACTTAATTTCCTGCTGCTTTACCTGACACTACTATTATGTCTAATCTAGAGTATGTATTGTGTGCATTGGAAAAGAAACTATTCTTTGGTCGATGGATGTTCCAGTCTCCAGGCATCCACCAAGTTATGCTCACCAATCAAGGCATGTAAGGACACAGAATGGTTATTTTTCAATCCAGTCTTAGCACTTTTACTTTTGTCGATCAGCGGGTGTAGCACCTTGTTGAAATCTCCTTTTGAGTATTATATTTGAGGTATTCATATCCAGTAGTTTCTGGGCAATATATCTATAAAATGAACCATTATCCACCGTTGGTGCATATATGTTGCATAACGTTACAATTTTGCCTTGGATATTCATTAGCAATGCAATCATTCTACCCTCCTTTTCCGAATAATGCTTCAATACCTGAACTGAAGAATTGCTACGAATTAAAATCGCCACTCCGCGTGACCTTGAGTTATAGGACTAGCCAAATACACTCCCACCCATCCTTTCTTCAGTTTGTTCACCTCCTCTTGTAACAAATGCGTTTCCTGCAAAAAGAATATATCCGCTTTAAGGTCATTCAAATGGTCAATTATTTGTCTCCTTTTTAACGGGTTATTAATACCATTCACATTCCAAGAAATGAAACGTAATTCACCTCAGCCCCTAGTCACCATTCTTTCCTCAGACATGCTGTCGAAACTAAACAATATCAGCCCTGCTAATGAAATATAAAAAAAACAGAAAAACCCACCCTCTCTAGGTAATGTTAGTTCGAAGATGCTATTGCTTCAATTCTAGAAAAATAAAATTCCAAAGAACCCCATTCCCCTGTCCCCTCCTCCCCAAACTATTATAGGTACAACATGCTCAATATAGTACATCATATCCCCCTCCCTCTTGGTGCGTAATCGAGTAACCTAATAAAAATAAATCATTTTGGCGACCACCTCCACAATCCCTTCAAGTGACCAAATATATTCCATGCAAATTGCTGACCTGTAAATAAAGGATTATTCACACCTTAAATTGAAATTGATATTAACAACAACCTCAAGTCCACCTACTTCTGAGTACCAGGGTCACAAGTAATCCTGAACCACCTTTCGACGTTTACTTGTGGCGCAGATATCTCTGAATGACTCAATAAGAATGTATTAATACTGCTCACGATATATATAAGGATAGCACTTTCTTCCAGCAACATTCTTCTGTTTGAGCTGTCAGTATGATAATCTATAATTATAGGCCAAAATTATTAGAGACTATGCAGTTAGAGGGGAACAAGTACACCCAGCTCTACTTATTCTTTTGATATTTTAGCCATTGTTACATGCGTTCCGTTGGAATACAAAGGTGAAAAGTGGGAATTAATGAGGTTGGAAGGCACACCGTTAAAAGCTCTTGTACACATCAGGCAGTTGATTATCTCTCTTGAAGGCCTGTTAGATCGAATCCCTGAGTATGTTTATTTATAATTGGATTGATGTGGCTGTCAATCAGGGGTAGGATTTCAATCCCGATTGGTGAAGGCAGAGTAAAGCCGTTTATCTAACTTCGGTGTCCGAGCAGTAATGGCAACAGCAAAGGTGCAAAGGCAACACGGGGAAATTATGTGCTTCTCAATCTCAATGGGCTTTAGGTCGCTGCGAGATGAGCACTCTGGGGTTAGAGGTACAGGAACATTGCAATATTGCATTACAACTCTGCATTCAGGAAGGATGGTAGTTGCAGAGCAGTGAGGCGTATTGTGCTGCCGAGAAATAAAATTCTCTGGGTTTAGGGATTTCCATGTATATTATGAGCAGCTAGTTCTGGAGTATTAGCCTTCACAAATGTTTCTCCCATAGATTATACACTATAAATGTATTTTCATTCACTTTAACAATACAGTCAGTTAATTCAGCATTATTGGCCTAATAATTGGCCTATTCCTCTGTTCGGCGAATTGGACCCCATGTAAGTCTCACCAATATACAGAGCGACCTGATGGCATCATTACGCTTCGTTCCAGTTACACACCATTTTACGATCAACTTCATTGTTGGCATTCATAAGTGGGCTGACGTCTTCTGTGTTACATCGTGGCTGCACGTTCTGTGTTCCATTCCTTTATTCCAAATGTGGAAGAGCATTCAGCCATCATAGAAATTAATTCTCGAGGATGACGGTAATGTCCCGAGTAATATTCATTAACAGTCTAGTTAAGCAGGCACCATTTTGTTGATGTTTAAGTCAATGCCTCATTACGAGTTTGCCGGTCTGGATAAAACAGTACCTGTAAGCTTGCCAGTACAGTTGTATCCGCACCGGCAAACTCCGACTTGTGCTCACGGGTGCCTTTCATTCCGCCAGGTCTGACCATTTCCATTGAGCAATATGGGGCTGAAATGGGAATGGGGATCACCCGATTCCGGCACCCGCGAAAGGGCAATTACCGGGTCCGGCGGGGCCAGAATACCCCAGTAATTGCCCATTCGCGGGTGCAGGATTTTTTCACAGAAAAGAACCACTAATATCCGTCTGGCTTTGGACGTGGAGACTTTCCCAACTCTGTAAGCAAAGTCTTATGTCACTGTTTGAAATTAAATCTGGTCCAAGGAAATCCAAAATGATTTTCTGTGTAAAGGTTACCATATTTTCAGTGTCTTCACCGCTCTCCTCCACCCCACCCAGCCTTAGATTCCTTCCACGCAATTTGAAATCCAGTTCAGGAGACTTATCCCTTGGTTTCTGGAGTTCTGTTTTCAAGTTATTGAATGCTTTGTATGTTCCAGTGATCTCCACCCCAGGGAGACTGAGCCGGCTCCAGTTTGGGGACCCGGCTATCTAGATGAGACACCTTTTGACTAAGATCAGCCAGGATGTCTTAACCTCAACCACATCCTGAGCCACATTCAGCAGCAGAGTATAAATATCCTGAGTGTTGGGAATTTCAGCCATCTCTGTAGTCTGCTTGGGATTCTTAGGAATTGGGTTTTCTGCCACCTCAATCTTCTTTTTAGTGTTCATTATCTTAAAATTATTTTTATAGGAGAGGGTCCGGGAGCTGCAGGTTTAAGCTGCTGCCTCAGCGACCAACATTCCGGAATCCAAAAATGTTTGTAAATTGCATGACATATATATCAATTTGGACAGCTTCCAAATTTGATGCAAGGCTTTGGCTGTTTCTGTACTGATCGTACTTTCAGTCTCTCATGCTGAGTCTTCTGAAGTGCTGGCTGCTCTTGGGTGAGGGCTCAGCTCAGGAACAGTCCAGGAAGTTTCCTGGGCTAGCCTTGCCCCTCAGGACGGAGCACAGCTCAGGCAAGACAAACTGTGCCGAAGCTCTGTTCCATCTTGTTCCGGTCCAATTTCTACCCTAAACATACCAAAACTCGTTTGGATTTTCCCTGTTCTTCCCGCTAACCTCACCCACCTCATCTTTCAGGTCCGCTTTAGCACCTTGAGGGCATGCAAGTGGCAGCAGTGCATGGTATAAATTGTATAACAATGTTCAAAGGCACTATGCATGGATCATAGTAAAATAGACATAACTAATAAGTTATGTTTTCTGTTTTCTGTAGAGCTTGCAAGTTTGCTTTAAAGCACCAGTGTTAATATTAACAATTTTAATGGTACATAAAGTTATCAACCCAACAAAGATTTTGAAAACATTGATCGTTAAAAATGAGATCTGCAGTCTGAATACAGATCTCAGCAGCAAACATTAACTTGGAGAAATATGTCCTGCAAGTGAACATGAGATGTGTATATGTGGGTGATTAGTAGGTGCTGAGTCAACTCTTTGCAGAACAGTTTTGGCAGACATAATTACCACAGTGATACGTGTGGTGGGACAGGGGTAGGTTTTCGGGGCCCAGCATGGTGGCATGCATCGCGGTCTAACTGCTAATGAGTGGGTGACCTTAGGTAGAGTTTGAAGACGTGCATGGGTTGTGAACACGATGCAGATAACCATAGTAACTTGTGTGAAAGAGCACAGGAGATGTTGGTAGATAGGAAATTCATTTGTAGAGTGCACCGCTCCCCTTTAGAAATGCATCAAGACGCTACTATGGCAATATACATGTTTGACAATGATTGTTGCTCTGTAGGAGGACAGGGATGAGTAATGGTTTCTAAACTCCTACTCAGCAACCACATGACTATTAACCTAACAGTAATCTAAGTCATAAAGGTGAAACAGGCACATAATGAATGGTACACTGCCTTTAACTCTTTAATGTAGCAGGGCTATTCTCTTCAAGAAAGGTGTGTGCTGACAAGGAAGCATGGCTGGGGACTTTGGCCAGACTTTATCCTAGCAAGGTTCCAGCAAACCCCCCCCTTCAAGTTGGTTCAAAATTAGTCTTCAAGATGATTTAATGAAAGGGTGGGTCATATATAGTCATTTACCATGTTCCATCAAGCCTTCTGTAAGTGACCAATCCTTTAATTTGTAACAAGAGTTTTGCCTGTGTCGACTCCTAGGATGCCTTATCTGCAGTAAGTTATGAGGGGTTCCAGGAAGTAAGGCGAGCCTAGGCACTTGCAAAATGACAGAAACCTTCTTCTGGGTTATATCCTGGGCTACTCTAGACTCCCCCTTTGCCCAGTTTGCCTAAGATCAAAAGAGTCCAGTTATTATGGGCCCAAAATGTGTTGTTTTCAATCCACCAGCCCCATATGACAATATGCAAAAGCTATGACAGCTGCATGAGTCACAGAAACTAGTTGCCATTAAATGAATTTCGGCAATTATAATTATATCTCCTCGTAGGCCAGTATATTGAACCAGATATAGTTTGATATTTAACCATATATTTACTGTCTCTTGGCATCAGCTGTGCAGTAAGGATGGCCTCCCTAACATCGTTGGACAAAGTCTGCTGTTTCAGCATCCACTTAAGGCTGACTTCGTAGCATCATTAAGATGGCCGCCGCCAGGCACCCGACAGCATCCAGCCACCTGATTGGCCTTTGTTTCCAGCAAATACTGAGACCCGACTGAGCCGTGAGGCGAAGCCGGGCCCATCATTAAAGATCTGGGTTTAAGGCCCCCTGTCTTCTGCCAGTCTACCCTTGGCGGCCCACCAACCAACTGTATTACCTTACCAACTGTATTTATTACCTCGCATGCAGCATACGATCCTGCTTCGGACTTACACTTAAGGTAAGAGTGGCTGTAACTTGTTAGCACTCTTCTACAAGCCGGGCTATTCACTCTCTGCTTGCCTGTCGTGCATCCTGCCTTCTTCACGACTGTGCCCCGGCACCCCCTTTCATCACCCTGATGCTATGTGCCTGAGCTATACTGACGTGGATTTACCTTCTGCTATCACAGCATTGTCTAATAACGGCATCTAATTTCCGATTATCTTAAGTCTGCACGTTAACTCTCTGACATACTCACCCACCATCTCTCACCTGCATTCACCTTCTTGTGCTAAGATCTTACCAGGACGTATTACCTGTCTTCATCCATGGCTGCGCGGTCTCCACGATGCGGCCCCCATGTGAACCCCTGACTACACCAAGATTGCTGTTTAGCACCAACGCATTTTGCTTCCTGCATTTGACTTGGATGGCTAGAAACAACCCCGATCTATGCCTTTTGTGCACAATGCAATGTGCTCTTTTTGCGACATCGGATATCTCATCAAAATAACTATCTGTTGAACTCCGCAGCCTTTCCTCTGTCAAGACTCTTCCTTGCATATTCACTGGAAACCTAACATATTACCTCCATTCTCTGCAACCATGCTAATATCCTCAAGATTAACATTCTATACTGACATTTAAATTGTATTCCTCATATACAAGTGAAGTAATCCATTACGCATGCCTTTATCATATCTTGATTAATAACGAAATATGACATGTGATCCCACCTCTCTCTCTGCAGGTTTATCCACCTTACCTTTGTTTCACCCATCCCCTTGCATCTCATTTGCAAGGCTCATGTAGCTCCCATAATCAGTGTGGAGGTCTATTAGTCCTGCATTACCTAGCTTACTTTGTCCTGTATGTCATGTATGCATGTCTGAGGTAGCTCCCCGCAAAAAGAGGAGAAGCTTTCCAGTATGTATCCTTACGCCTACTTTGTCCTGTATGCATACCTGATGTAGCTCTCCATAACAAGAGGAGAAGCTTTCTAGTATGTATCCTTACACCTACTTTGTCGTGTATGCATGCCTGATGTAGCTCCCCATAACAAGAGAAGCTTTCCAGTATGTATCCCTACGCCTACTTTGTCCCGTATGCATGCCTGATGTAGCCCCTGCAACAAGAGGAGAGGATTTTCAGTATGTATCCCACTGTGTATTCTTATCCAAGCACTTAGGTAAGCAGCGCCTAGATACCTCTGGGTTTTGTGCGCTGTAAATAAATGTGAAATAAACCACATTCTATTACTAGACCATGGGGCAATACAGGTAACAATGGAAACCCGTTTCTTTACCTTCAAAGGGGTGCTCATTTCTATTCCAAAAAAGACCAATGCAGGGTTAGAAATTTCTAGGAGCTATTTAGCTCCTGCTTCTACTCTAGGAGCGACTGGTTCGCCTAAAACAAACAGTTACCAGGAGATATTGGCTCCCCGGGCCAACGGGTGGCTTACAAACATGAATATCTGACATAAACTTTGAGCGTTTTAGAATTTTAATAAAGAAACATCAGGACACATAGATAACACATTAAAGTGTAATGTATCATACATAATGGGCAAACAGTTTACTCGCTCCTGGTTCCTCAGCGGTAGCTCCTGCATACTGGGTGATGGCAGACACCTAGGAGCTATTTTTAGCTCCTACTCATAGAATCTTAAATTTTAACCCTGCAATGTGAAATGTTGAATTCCCGGTTCTAGCCATGCCTGCAAGAAATCGTTTGAAGGCCATCTTCCAGATATAACCAAGATTCTGATGCTTGTGAATCCGGAGCAGGACATTTGGCCGTGATCGATTTGCACGACCAGCAGGGTGCAGAGACATGTCGCTGTGGGATGTTTCGGCACAGCCGCCAGGGCACAGGGACATTTCGGCGCGGGAAGACCACGAAGTGCACTATACACATTATGAGCCTGCACCTGTAACATGCATGAGTTACAGGTGCAGGTTCATAAATAAATGAGCAGGCACCTGTCATGCCCACGCCACTGGCACACGCATTGGCAACCATCATGGACTACTTGGTACTCATTTATCCTCCTAATACTCCTTGAACAACTCTTTTTCACGCCTTGGTCTTTTATTTCCATTTGCTAAACTTTGGTTCTTTCTTATTTTATTCAATTAACTACATTTACCATAATGCACCTGGCTACAGTCCTCAATTCCTGGCTATTCTCATTCATCGTTATTGGGACTACAATCCCCAGAAGCCCTAGCGTCCAGTGCTGCTTCCACCTGCTCAGGACCAGAAAGGGAGGAGGCAGATTGTCATCAGGTGTGCCGCCCCAGGTGCTGTCAATTAGCCTGCCTCAGAACAGGGCAGGGCTGTATATAAGCAGCTGCCTGCAGGAGCACAGTGTCTTGCATCCTGAGATCTCCCCACTCCTGTTTGCCTTGACCCGCTGCTTTGTATGCTGTTCCTGTTGCTGCATTATCCTGTTTTGATCCAGTGCCCTTTCCGGGTTCCCTGCCTTGCAGCCGATCTCGCTCCGCTGCCTTCTACCTACAGCCCTTGTCCTCTGGGCTCCCTGCTCTGCAGCCTGCCTCACTCCGGCTGCCTACAGTCCTTGTCCTCTGGGCTCCCAGCTCTGCAGCCTGCCTCACTCCGGCTGCCTACAGTCCTTGTCCTCTGGGCTCCCAGCCCTGCAGCCTGCCTCACTCCGGCTGCCCACAGTCCTTGTCCTCTGGGCTCTCTGCCCTGCAGCCTGCCTCACTCCGGCTGCCTACAGTCCTTGTCTTCTGGGCTCCCTGCCTACAGCCTGCCTCACTCCGACTGCCCTTGTCATCTGGGCTCCCTACCTTGCAGCTTGCAACACTCTGCTATCTCCAAGCCCTTGTCCTCTGGGCTCCCTACCTTGCAGCCTGCACCTCTTCGCTGCCTACAGCCCTTGTCCTCTGGGCTTCTTCCTTGCAGCCTGCTACCTCCGCTGCCTACAGCCCGTGTCCTCTGGGCTCCTTCCTTGCAGCCTGTCTCCCTCCGCTGCCTACAGCCCTTGTCCTCTGGCCTCCCTGCCTTGCGGCTTGCTACACTCCTCTGCCTTACAGCCTGTTTTACACTTAGCTACCTACGGCCCTGCTCCTCTGGGCTCCCTGCGTCGCGGCCCTATTCTTTTGGGCTCTCTGTCTGTCGCCTACTACTAATCTCTCTCTGTCCTGTTCTTCTGGACTCCCTGCCTTGCAGCCTACTACAGTCCTCCGCAGTCCACTACAGTTTGTCTGCACCTAGTGCCACTCTTGACTGCAGACCTGCTTCCTACTTTGCAGCCCTTCTGTTTTCCTGACTGCTGCTCCCTTGTTCTCTTCCTTGAGTCCTCTGTAATCCACCTTAGGTTATCTACTTCAGTCTAACTGCCTTTCCTTCATTTCCTTCTGCTAGATTGCTCATTGACTTCCTTTTTGCTGGATATATCTGTTTTTGTCTTCTCATGTGTTTTATGTAATCCCTTTGTACAGAGCTTGCCTGTTGGTTTCCGGCAGGCAACCTCTGCCCCTTCCCTTGTCGCGTTTTCAGTGTTACAGACACCCACTGCTGTTGTTCCCAGCCATGAGCATACAGCGTGGGCCTCTGTTATAGCAATCTGTGCAGAAGGCTGGAGTTTCCTAAGGTTCGTGGAACACTCTTTCCCATTTCAGCATACACCCCAAGAGGGAATCCAGTTTGTTTGTACCTTTGTATCTTTTGCCCCTTTTGGCTCACAGCTACAGTTTCCTACTCTTCTTTCTTGTTTAACTCCCTGCTATGTGTGCTTATCTGCTACCATACTTCGGCACAGCCACCCAAAATCTATCTGGGTACCCTGTGCCACTCTTGACAGAGTGCCATTACTGATAGCACCCTGACAGAGACCAGACTTTTGTAAAATCTAAGGGCTAAATTAGGAAGACCTGCAGCAGACTACGGATGATCTTGCAGTGTAAGTATAGCATAAACAGCTAGGGCTCATGTTGTACAAGCATCCGTTATGTATTCCCTGTCATTATAAAACATTGAGCAGTTTATGTTTCGCTGAATGAGATGTTCATGAATGTTCGTAAGAGTGTGTGGTCAACTCTCACTAGAGGGCGAAATGCTGCCCTGAAAACCCAAACTCAGCATATGAGGGAGCCAAAGGTACTATCTGCTCACTAACAAGTCAACAGCACATTTTACCTGGGTGGAACCATACCACTTCTTGACTTTTAACAGATTGGCACTCTTACACAGTGACATGGCACTACTATTGGAACTAGCCAAAAGTGCACAGGGCAATACTATGGGCAGAAGGCCTCTGATGTATAGATGTTAACTCAGCCGTCAATTAACCCTATGTGCACCATCCATCCATGGCCAACCTGACCATAACTGCTGATTTGAACTGTATGAAGGTTGTTGATCTTTCCGCCAAAAATGTCTCATGTAATGCAACTTTCATTAGAAAATGTGCAGACTCTTAAACTCAGAGCAAGATGAATGAACAGAAGTTATGGAAATGGTCTTTAAGGTCTCGCAGCCTTCATTGATGCCTTGTTAATATATTTCTAAGGGTACTCATGAACTCTGTTTTGCGCTTTACTGTGCTGTGAAAACAGATGCCATGGACAAGGGGCGACACTAAGTTTTGCTGCGGGCCAGTTTTTGGCGTTTTTCCCCCATTTTGTTTGGCACAAGGGTGTTTAGACGTGGTTGCAATGTCAGCAACGTCCAATCGTCCCTCGCGCCAAATCGACGGCGCCAGAAAGGTTTCTCTGCCAAAATGGGTGCACCAAACTGGCCCGCGGCGAAACAGCACTCCAAACCAGGGTGTACTGTGTGAATCTGCTTAGAATCACATGCTGTGCATATAATGCGACATCTAGTGGTAACCGGGAGTGTTGCATCTTTTATTTCGAAGGGACGTCGACATGGGTGTGACTGTAAATTAAATTTTGGCCATCTTGCAACAGCAAATTCCCTTGGAAGGACATCCATCGCTGATGCAATCGGTGTCTCCCTTGTGACCACGACAAGCCCTCGTGTAAAGCCTGGGAGAAGACGGAACAAAAGTCGGCAGATGAAGGCAAAGATCAGGAAGACAAGCGTTGGCGCATAAAGGGCCAGAATAGATGTAAAGTCCCGGACTCCAGAAAGCCTCCTGAGCCAGGGTACTGAATGGGGAGAAGATCATAGCGTTTCAATGTTTCAAAGGGATGAGGGGGAAAGACATTCAGAAAAGGTTTATGTAAGTGGACGATAGGACTGAGTGGGGGCTCAAAAAGGAGAATTGGGTTGAGCCGATCTGGTAGTGGGGGGACCACTGGTGTTTCAATCTCGTCGGGGAGATGGTTCCAGGTGAGGTTGGATGCCAAGGGGGAGGGGGAATGGGAGGTGGGAAAAGTGTGCTATGCTTCAGAAGTTTATAGTTTAAATCAATGGTGTGATGTGATGTCGAGACCCAGTTGAAAGGGTCCCGGAAATGGATTTGTCTCAGGAGAGAAGGGTACAAAGGGTTCCGTTGGGAAAAAGGAGATGTCTGGCCTGGGTGATATGCGGATAGGCTCCCTTGACGTCTGGGGCCTCAACTCACCCTCCAAAAGATCTATGGTGGTACGTGAGTTTAAGAGGTCCAGGCTCGATTGGATGTGCCTATAAGAAACACACTGGAAGAAGGGAGGGGAACCCAGACTATGCTCCCGGGATGTGGGGGAAGTGATTATGGCCTCCGATGTAAAAAAGAGGCGGGGGTAACTGTCCTGTCCATGCAGGCCGAGAGTCACTACCCCACCGGCTCCATCGCCTCAGATTAGTGATCCGTTGGCAGCCATGGCTCCGATTCAGAGGCCGTTGAACTTACTGTGGAGCCCTTGTGCTTCCACGTGTCCATCCCCAGCCCGACAGGCATGCCGCCAGCAGTGCTATGGGGAAGTTACATCCCGGCGGCAGGGACACTTGCGCACCACATGCTTCTAAGCACACAACCCCCAAACTCTCCCTGGTGGACCCGTCAATGAAAGTTTCCATGCCCACAGGCCCATCGAAGTCTTCGACTGGGCCTTCCAAACCTCCCAGTTAGGCGCCCTCTGCGCTACCACTTACGCAAGGCACTAAATATCCTTCTGTAGCGGGCGCTCCCTCTAAACCCACAACTTCTGACACGGTAGCGCCGAATGATGCACCAAAACGGGTCCACTCGGCGAAAACACTCCCGAAGCTTTGGGAGAAGCTTTCTATGGCTAGCTTGCCCACTTTGGAGCCTAGGAAGGCCCCCATCTTCTCTGAGGGCTATTCTTCTCATGACCCAGCTCCTTCTGCATGGCCCATTCCCCTCTAGATCCTCTGAATGGACCAGGGACAGGTTTGGTTTGAGGCCCGTATGAGCAAAATGGCAGAGTTGATTGATTTCTCAGGCCAATTCGAGGACATTTTGAAGAGGCATATGGATGTGGACCCGTGCCCCATCCATCCTAAGTCCCAGAGGCTTCACTCTCCCGGTGACAGATTCTCCTCCTTGGAGGAATCCCATCAGGACCCTCAAGTGTATGTTTTTGGGATGACCCAGATGATCCTAGCCAAGATGTTTTCTATGTCCAAGACCATGGCCAGGGCGGGCAGGATCCCACCTACCAGGACCCAGACTGGAACCCTGCAGATTACCAGGGCACATGGCACACCCCGCCACATGACACTGAACCTGACAATATTTTTCTGAATGCGCCTCCCACCTCCTAGACTAGTAACTCATCGCCTATAGACGACTAGATGATGTTCAACACCCTCCTGAAGAAGGCTGGTGACCATTTTAAGATTGCCACACACAAAGCGGTCCCTGATTCAGACTTCGTTGAAAATATCCTTAAGGAACAGACCCCGGTGAGCAGAACCATTCCTTTGCTGAATTCAGTCAAGAAGCTTCTGTCCCCCTCATTGCTCCCACCATCACTCACACATGTGGAATTTTGTATTTCGCCCGGGTCCTTCAGACCCACTCTACATCAGGCCCCACGCTATCCCGGACTCTGGTTGTTACCACTACTCGTAAGAGGGCAGGGGTACCGCTGTCCTCGTCATAATCCCCTCCTGACAAAGTCTGCAAAAAAGTTGTTCGCCCTGGGTAAGCGTGTTACCACCTCTGCAGTATTTTCCACCATGATTGCCAACAACACCACACTCCTAGCGAGCTACAGTGAGGCCTTGTCCAGGATGGCCTTCAGGATGTCCGGAACCTATTTGCACCTGCCTTTTGGCTGTGGTTGCAGAGGGCAGACAAGTCACCCAGAATATCCTCAAAAACACCCTGGACCCTGCTGAGACTGTGGGGTGTGTCCTTGCACTCGGAACCCTGCTCAAACACCACTCCTGGTTGAAGAATTTGGGGTTCAAACCAGTCTCAGGCTTCTTTGATCAACAAGCTAGTGGAGGACACTGAACTTTTTGGAAAAGTGGTTGCTGATGCTCTGGAGACAGCTAAGAAGGAGCACAAGACCCTAAAATCACTCAGCCAGATCTCGGCTAAACCGTTTGTCCAGTGCGCAACTCCAACGTCCGCCAGTCCTTTTGAGGGCAGTCCTTCTGCTGCTCTCCCCACGCACACTATGGCACTGGAGGGTTCAACTGGGCCTCCAGGCATGGCTCCTCCAGTAATTTCCAATCTCAACAGAGAGGTTTTCGTGAGGGGAAAGGCAGGGGTAGAAACTGCTTCTAGAGGCTCCCTGACCTCTTCCTCCAAGGGCCCAACGGTACGGCTACCCTACCGCACTTCCCTGGTCGGGGGAAGTCTAGCACCGTTTGCCCACTCATGGGAGGGGATCACATCAGATTAGTGGGTACTCAAAACCGGTGCCCACTGGTACTGCATAGAGTTCTCCGGCCACCCCACTGCCATCCACTCAGAAGCAGGCGACTGTCACCAGACCATCTGCGCATCCTATTGGACGAGGGGTCCTGCTGGAAAAGGGCACCATCGAAGTCGTCCCTCATCTCTAGTTAGACGAGGGTATTTATTCGGAGTACCTCCTTATACCCAAAAAGGATCTAACCATGCACCCTGTTTTAGATGCATTCTGCAAACAAGTATGTCAAGTTACAAAAGTTCAGGAAGACAACTCTTCAGGAGGTAATCCCACTGCTGCGGCAGGGGGACTACATGGCCACATTGGACATGAAAGATGCATACTTTCATATTTCAATGTTGCCAACGCACAGAAGGTACCTCAGGTTCATGTTAGAGGACGCACACTATAATTTCATAGTTCTCTCCTTAAGCATTGCCTCAGCCCCAAAGGTGTTTACAAAGGTACTGGTGGTAGCAGTGGCTCACCTGCGCAAGCAGTCCATCCTTGTGTATCCCTACCTCGATGACTGGCTCATAACAGGGGACGCGTACGGAATGTGCCAAGCAAATACTCAGGCAACAGAGGATCACCTATTCAGCCTGCCCCAGCCAAGTCAGTTTCTGGGGGCCCTTATTCTGACAATAGACTGGTTTGTCTTCCCCTCCAATGAAACGGTTCAAAACATGCTGTTCCAGATGCCTCACTATGTAGCCAGTCACTGGGTAACCGTTCGCAAAGCCATTCGGCTGCTGGGGATGGTGTCTTCCTAGTTCGTCATGCTGGTCTGCACATGCGCTCCATGCAGGAGTGGCTTTCGAGCCAATGGTGTCAGCCAGCAGGCATTGCGACAATCTAGTGGTTGTCTCAAGAGCCCTTGTTGAGTCTCTGCAGTGGTGGTGAAAGGGAAAACTTCTGCAGAGGAAAACCTTCACCAGCCCGCAAGTAGAAGCCACTCTCACCACAGACTCATCTCTTGTCCGGGTGGGGATTGGGGGGGTGAGGGGAGTCACCTCCTTCAATAGACAGCGCACAGCGTGTGGTGCCTATCAGTAGCGCCCAATCACATCAATCCGTTGAAACTGCTTGCAGTGTTCAAAAACCTGAAAGCGTTCCAAGCACAACGTCAGGGGAAGACAGTTCTGGTCCTTACATACAGTAACATGGCCATGTACTACCTGAACAAACAGGGGGGCACTCACTCTCCATGGCTATCCAAACTGTCCCAGAACATCTGGAAATGGGCACTCAAACACAACATGTTCCTCCTCTCAACATGTTCCAGGGGAACACAATCTTCTGGCAGATGTGCTCAGCAGAGCAAGAGCCCATTCTACTCAACGTCTTTACAGTTTGGAGTTTTGCAAAGATTGACTGGAGAATGCCCAATGCCCAGATTACACCTCCAGGTACACTCAGAAACTTTCCAAAGGGAACGGTCTCTGGATAACATGGTCCGGGAGATTTGCCAACACTTCCAAATCCCCACTCCCCTACCCCCTGATTCCCCTTCTCAACAGGATAGTGCAGAAGATGCACCAGGAACAGGTCACAATGATCCTGGTGGCACCAACGTGGGCCTGACAGCCTTGGTTCTCCCATCTCATGGAAATGTCAGTCTCCTCTCCCAGGAAGCTGCCATGACCGTGCAACATGCTGTTTCAAGACCAGGGAGAGACACTGCATGCGTGCCCCTAAACACTCAGCTTAGCAGCTTGCCTCCTGAAGTCAGAGTTTGAGCACCTTCAACTCTCCCAGAGATGCATGGACATACTCAGGGAAACACGAAAACCCAACACCAGACCTTGCTACTCCAACAAGTGGAAGGGCTTTGTTATCCGGTGCAATACTAAGAACGTCAATCCCGTTGACTGCTGCCCTAAAGATACTGGGCCTCGTTCTGAGTGTGGTGGTCCGGAAACAAGGGTGCCAGTAAGCTTACCGGCACCCTTGTTTCCAGACCCCCACACTATAAGTCTGCCTTCAGAGGCCGTTTTGCCAGGCAGGGTCAGACCTGCCAGGCGCAACGGCTCCCGCAGGCAGACTTTTCACGGAAGCACTGGTACCGTTAGCAGCAGTGCCAGTGCTTCCGTCTCCCCACTCCCATGCAGTCCTATGGGACTCCACGGGAATGGGGGAAGTTACTGAATCAGCCGCCTGACTTCCAGCGTTGCCAGGACTTGTAATATCCTGGTGGCACCGGGAAATCAGGCGGCAGATTCTGTGTTTCAGGGTTAGCGGCAACACCCACGAGTGGCACCAGCATGCTACCACTGACCTCGGAATGAGGCACTTTGTCCTTTATCTAAGAAACCTATTAGACTGAGGACTTTTTTATAATTTCCTAAAGGTCCACCTGGCAGCTGTCTCTGCATATACCACGTCCCAGAACAAGGTTTTTTAGTGGAAAATTCCTGTCATTAAGGCCTTCATGAAGAGACTTCAACCGCCTATTTCCAACCCAACTTCCAGATGGGACTTGAGTGTTGTCCTCACCAGGCTAATGGTGGCTCCCTTTGAGCCCACTTTGCACTAAAAAGGACCAAGAAGGGGGTCTTACATCTGAGTGCACCCTTATTAATTATATTCACACATTAGAGGAATCGGTGAGTCTGTTATATATGGGGTATTTTTTTTAAGTTTTTTGTTATTATGTTTTTGGTTCCCCCTCCTCAGGATTTTTAGGGGATTCCTGTTTAAAACTGCTTCATAGATGAAAAAACGTTTTACAAATGTTATTCCATTTCTCTATCCACATGATTTAAAAACATTTCTTTTGTATTTCTGACCAACGAAAACCATTTAAAAAATGTCAGAATGGATCTGTGTTCTATATTTTGTTTCTCAAAACACAGTATTGGAAAATTCTGTAATATTTTGTTCAGCTCTCCTGTCTTCTGTGAACCAGTCCTCCAGGTTTTTTAGGGCACTCGGTTCAAAGTGCGGAGTTGTCCTCATGTTATCTTCTTTAGGAGGATCATTATTCAAACTTCCACTGAGTTTCAAAGGTTGTCACTCGTCTGATAGGTTTGGAAAGAAAAAGCCTACCGGTTTCAGTGGTGTTGCCAAATTTCAACCACTTTCATCAGGGCTATAAATACATACATTACATGATGTGTCTTTTACGAGGTTACTTATTTGGATAGAGTTGAAACAGGAGATCCCATCCGATAGTAAAGATCCCCATTAGTGTCAATCCATGTGGTAAGGAAGCGTGTGTACGTTACTTCCTGGTCGGCATTGTGCTATTTGCATGCCCGGGAGCCTCGTACTTAAATCAGAAGTCCCTCAGAACTGTTGACATCAAGGTTCCGATCGTATGCAGAACCGATAAATGCATACAGCTTGTTTCCATGTACATACATGCTTGCTTTCGGTTCTGCATACGATCGGACCCTTGATGTCAACATTGCTGAGGGACTTCTGATTTAAGTACGGAATCCCCCAAAAATCCCTTTGAGCCCATGCATAAGGATAGCCTTAAGGCCCTTACCTATAAGACTGCCTTTCTAGTAGCTATTACCTCAATAAGGAAGGTTAGTGAACTGCAGGCCCTTTCAGTCCAAGATCCCTTTGTAACTATTCTCAAGGACAAGGTAGTTTTGCACGCACACCCACATTTTTACCCTAAATTAATCTCGCCATGTAAATCAATCTTCCCACTTTCTTCCAAAACCCCCTTAACTTGGCAGAAAGAAGCCTAGATGTGAGGAGGATAGTAATCTAAAACCTTGAAAAAAGCGCTGGCTCTGTTGCTAAAGGTGCTGGCGCTTCTGTGAAGTGTTTGCCTACCGTGGCTTCTGCGCCAGGCAGGGTCAGACCTGTCGGACACAGCGGTCACGGCAGGCAAACACATTGAGCTTACTGGCACCCTTGTTTCTGGACCGGCAAACTTAGAGTTAGGCCCATAGACATCTTACACCTTCTCTCTTCTGTACTCACTCACGCATTCGGCAAGGTTCCTCAGCAGTAGAAAAACAACCGTTGGGACCTCGACGCGTGAGGGATTTTGAGTACACCACACATCACGTTAGGGATAGTGTTAGTCATGCCCATGTCGACGTCCCTTTTTTCGAGCTTTGAAAAAAAAGGTGCAATACTCCACAGTAACCACTAGATTTCAGACTATATGCACAGCATGTGAATCTAAGCAGATACAATCATCAGAATAATTATTACGGTGAGTAATGTATGCCAATTTCAGACTGCTTGCAGGTGTGACAAGCTGGGTTTACACTTTCTAAATGAATACTCGGATGGAGCACTTTCTAAAAGCGTAGCCCTATTGCTGCTAACATTAATTTAGTTTTAGAAGATTGTAAATCCACACCATAACACCATACCTTCCCTTCCCTCAGAGGCGACTGCTTAGGGCTTGTGTAGATGGTTTATATTTTTAAGGGGTCAACTGGTGGATATTTGCAAAATGGCTGACAGGGCTTTGTAGATGTTCTCAGTGAGGATAGTGCATAGGATTCAGGAGACCGCATCGTCAAGGTGGGCTCTGGACAGGGCTTTGTAAAAGGGGTCTGCATACATCTTTGTAAAAGGCACCTGGATAGTGCTTTATAAAAAGGGATTGTGGGTTGAGATGAGGCTTTAAAGGGGGGTCTGGATTGGACTCTTAGTTGGGCTTTGGATGAGACTTTTTTACTGGGGTTATGGATGGTGCTTTGCAGTGGTATATATGGTGTTTATTTGTATGGGGCTTTGTAGAGATGGCATCTGGTGGGTCATTTTCATTTGTAGAGATGGGATCTGTACTGCACTTTGTAGAGTAAACTGGATTTTTCTTTGAAGTGATAGGACTTTGTTGGATGGGTTTTCCATGAGGCCTTGTGGAGGGAGGTCTATATAGAACTGTGCAAACTGCTTTTTGGATCTTTTGCTCTGGATCCTTATGAAAGAGGGCAGGCTGGTTGTTTGTGCTAGTGGTGGTCTGTATGGGATTTGTAGAAAGCATCTAAAAAGACCTTGCAAATGGGCTTGCTTTGGCATGGTAAATGATGTAGAAGGGGCCTGTGTAGGACTTTGTAGAGTGGTCTGGACATTTGATGTGTCAGTCTAGGTGGTGCTTATTTAGTGAGGGCATCTGGATGGGACTTTTTTAGTGGGGGTGTTGCTTGGTGATTTGTGGATGTTGTCTGCACTTTGCTGTAGAGGGGGGCTGGTTGAGGCTATGAAGAAGAGGCTTGATGTGGCATTTTTGGGGTTTCTGGATGATGCTTTGGAAAGGTTACTAGGTTATGTTTTGTATGGCGCTATACCAACTCGAAGATAGCTTGACATTTTTTAATAGAAAATTTGCAAAGGGGCTCACTAAGGGGTCTCGCTCGCTCGCTCTCTCTCGCACTATTATTTATTTATTTTAATATTACTATCTGAAGGTTCAAGCCTTTCCTTCTACTATTTGTAACAGAATATACTGCAGGGTCCGAAATAGCTGGGAGCTATTTAGCTCCTGCTTCTAGCCTAAGGACCTCATCACGAGTTGGGCAATAGCCCTTAAATGTGGCAGTAACGGTGTTACCGCTGCATTTCCTGCACCACCCAATCTCGAGTCCGCGCGTTTACCCCTAGCTCAGAGATGGAGGTAAACACGTCAGGAAAAAGGCAATTCTCAGTGGTATTACTGTGCTGTAATTGCGCTGTGTCTGGCAATGGGGAAATACAGGGTCCGCCAGGGCTGTAATGCCCCTGTATTTCCCCATCACCAGGCACTGGAAAAATGTGCAAGTTCTGCGGCAGCCTGCTGATTTTACCAGCAAGGCTACCACCAAACTTGTAATGAGGCCCATAGACAATCTGTGTCAACCCCCTCAGGGAACAATCTAGGGATCCCTTCTCGTAGAAGCCCCAAGGTGATGTAACTCCGGGTGTGTACCTTCCAGACACTATGCCCACTTGGTCTTCTACACTCCAATGCTCTTCTCCCAATATGTCTCTGTCACTCTCACTTGTCACCTCCATTCTACTCAACCTACTGTCTCTCCCTACTACTACTACTCTCCCCTATCCTCACTACAACTACTCTTTCCACAGTGCTGCCGCTTCACTCACACCTTCTCCCTGAATCACTCCTCCTTTCACTCTGTCACCTTCTCACTCCCTCCCTACTCTCTTGTACCATTGCAGTCCTACACATGCTCATTCAAACTAAGTACCACTTTCTCTAACCAACCAATATCTCTACTTGCACACTGCCTGAATAATACACATCCATTCTCCTATGCAACGCCCCCTTCCTGCTGCTTGTCTCTTGGTCTGCCTCGTCTGACCTCACTCAAACAACCCACAACTTCTTTTTTCCTTGATCTTCATTTATCCTGGAACTTCTTTTGTCCTCCTCCTTCCATTGGTTATCCTCCTGTTCTGGTGCCCCGGATCCACCTCTTACTGTTCATCCCCCCATTGCCCCCACTGGGAGGCGTACAGTTGATAAACAAAATAAAAGGGTGTTGAAGCCCCACTGTTTTCACTTGTGCGCGTCTTCCTGAGTTTGTCAATGGCAGCATGCTGCAGTGAGCTTAACAGTTAATGGCCCAGTTTGTGTGAGAGCTTCCTAGGTTTGTTGCATTTTAGGTCTGGGTCGGGGAGCCGAAGCAAGGCTCTAACAGGTGAGCGTAAGTCTCTGTGGAGCGGGTTGCAGGTTTTTTTGCATATGCGCTGACACCCACATTGGTCTGCTGGGCTGTGTCACTTAGCGGCTTCGATTTGTTGTGCTTCCGGTTTGATTTATGGTCATAAGGCAGTTCTTCAGAGTCTCTCTCGGGCTGTTCCCTCGTCCTGACAGAAAGACACTGACCACCATTCGGAGAGACAGGTATGAGCCGATTGACAGTGATACTCTGTACACGCAGGATGGCACAATGGCAGCGAGAGAGACTGGAGGCCTCCCAACTCTCCCCTCTGGGGTAGAACTGGCTCTTGCTTCCACCCTTGTAGCCCTCCAACCCCAAGCTGAGTGGTGTCCTCATCCTGCTCGACAATGTCAGGGTACTTACCCTGTCACAGGGGTAAGAGAAGGTGTGAACAATTCCTTTGCAACCAGCATGCAGTTAGAAGACCTGGGTGCTGGAAATCGAGGCATGAGAGAAATCCTGATACTCCTACGTCCCGTCCCCTTTCCTCCATACTTGTGGGACATCTCTCAGTCCTGTGGGACGGGACCGGAGCACTTTGTAAAAAGCATCCAAATTTTTCCCAAAATTTGTCCTTCCTCTCTTTCCTGCGCGGGGCCCGGCACGCGGCCGTAACCCCGCCCACCTTGGCTCCGCCCTGCGCATCGCCCCTCAGTCCTTTTCTCCGCTCGATCGGGGCCGGACGCACTTGCATCCTCGGAAGATTTTCTTCCCTGTTTTCCTCTCTGGCTCTCGCTAGGGTTCGTCTTCTAGTCTGTCTATGTCTTTTAAATTAGACTTTCCAGACTGTTCCTCGTGTAATCGTCGCTTCGCGAGGGCGGATCCCCATCCTCTTTGTTTAGAGTGTTTGGGTCCGGAACACCGTTGGGACTCCTGTTTTTACTGTGACTCCCTTTCGGTCCGGGCTCTTCAACGTCGGTTGGAACGGTGGAAGGTGGTGTTCCGACGCACTCCTCCATCTCATTTTCAGGCATTCATTGACGAGAAGAAGAAACGCCCGGTAAGTTGTTTACTTTTCAGAGCACCCCGGCCGGGGGATACCTTCCCAGGTTCCTCTCAAGCCGGGAGGGGCGTTGATCGCTCTGTCACCGGGGTTCGACCTGAGGTGCCTGTCGGGCCTAATAATTCTACCAGAGTTTTCTCCGAGGGTCTCCGTAAGGGGCCTGTGTACACCGGAGTAACTTCTGAGGCCCCAGTTCTGCTGAGTCACAGGGTACCGGAGCTTGCTCTGAAGCCTCTCTTTCGGCTTCCCTCAAAAACAAGATCGAGGTGCGCCCCGAGGCCTTGGCTGGGCTTGTGTTTACCGAATGGATGTTCGAGGCCTGTGCCGATAAGGCTATTACCGGGCCTACGCCCGAGGTCCCTCGTACAGAGGCTAAGGCTACCAACAGTTGGCCCCTCAGAAGGGCCCCGTCGGTGAAAGCGGTTTCTCACCGTTCCCGCTCTTGTGGTGATACCAGATCTGTTGAGGGGGCAAAGAAGCAAGGTTCTTCTTTTAACGGCAGTGCCGAGGTCCTTCCTTCGAAGGCTCAGTTGGCGGTTGGTATGTCGCAGAAACATTCCAGGCCTCATAGTACTGGCTCTGCCAAGGTTCCTTATGTTAAGGCTAAAATTAAGACCCCTGATCCATTGACGGGGACCCCTGCCTCACCTCCTCACGTGCCACACTTCCCCTCAGATGAAGACAAAATGGCAGCCGATCCCACCACGACCACGGTGGCCATTTTAGGTACTACCCCTAGAACGGCGCCATCGGCCTCTGGTGTAGGGTTCGGTCCTTTGGGTGAACCTAAGGTCACTTGTGCGTTTCCTTACCGGCCCGTTTATCATTGGAACGCCCGGATGCCTCTTCTGCACAATGTTTCGTTGCCTGCAGGGGCGGCCCCTTTGATTTATGTGGATACGTCAGCAGAGGGCCCGGCGTGGCACCCTTCTCCGTTACGTCCCTGGATTTGTCCACCTCATGAGAGGCCTCCTCAGGTTCCGAAGCAATCTTCTGAGGACGCTTTTTTCGGTAAATTTCAAGCGCTTATGCGCACCGACCACATGAGGGAGTATTTCAAAGGGCTTTTTAAGGAAATTTGTCCACCAGCGCCCCCGGCTCCACCCGTTCCTCTGGTGGTTCCGCCGGCGCCTCCTTTGCCCATGGTGCCTCCCCCTGCTCTTCCGCCTTTGCCACTGTTGTCCCCAGTGGACAAGGCAGTGCCTGACATGGTTCAGCAGGATCCTGATCTGTCAGATGACCCTCAAGGCGAGCAGGACAACAAGGACTTCCCCGCTATGTTAGAGCCTTTCATGACCGGGTACTGGACATGATGAATTTCTTAGATGTCCCGGTTCCCGAGGCACCTGCTCCACAGGAGGGCGTGCTTTCTCGGGCGTTCACCCTGTCTCCTTTGGAGCGTACCGCCTTTTCCTGCAGAAGGATGTTTTGGCCGAGGTCCGAAGAGTCTGGGAGAAGCCACACTCAGGACTTTTTGTAAATAAAAAGATTGATGCGAGGTACAGGCTGCACTCTTCGGAGGAAGTGGCCTTGTCGTCTTGTCCGCCTGCCTCCTGCACAGTGGTGGCTGCGGCCACGTTGCTGACCAGACCTGCAGCATCCTCTTCCGCGACGGCTACTCAGGTCTTGGGAAAGGAGGGCAAGCTCCTGGACTCCCTAGGGAGGAAAATCGTTGCCAATTTGGCCTTGCAGCTCAGGCAGGCCAATGCCGAATTGATTTTGGCGGGAGCTAACATGTGGATGTGGAAAGGTCTGTCGGAGTTTAAGGAGCACATTCCGGTCGAGAAGTTGGAAGATTTCAGAGGTGGCCTTTCCAATGCCAGGGTCTTGGCCAAGGATCTCCTGGAGGCTGCGGCTCATCACGTAAACACCTCGGCTCGGGGCATGATGCTCGGGTTGATACCTCGAGGCAAGCGTGGTTGCATGTCACTATGGTTTCAAAGGAAGTGCAAGACAAAGTATTGGACCTTCCATTCGATGGTAAGGAGCTTTTTCATTCTTCTACTGATATAGAGCTCACCAAAACCAAGGATAGCACTCAGACGGCTAAATCATTGTCTGTTCTGGTTAAAGCTCCTTTCAAACCTCAGAGACCTTTATCGCAGAGTCGACCTTCTTCTGGTTTCAGGGGCTTCCTCGACCGCAAATCGCGCAGAGTGGATACTCCTGCGGGGAATAACCGCTGTAGACAACAGCGTACGCAGTATTTCTCCCGCTCCTCAGCCTCCTCATCAGGTTCAGGTGGCACCGCCTCCGATAAACCTGCCAAATGAGGGTTTTCCGTGCTTGCACGAGACCCCGGTGGGAGGACGCATTGCGTCTCATTGGGAGGCATGGCAGACCATCACAGAAGACAGATGGGTCTTGTCAGTCGCTCGGGCGGGCTTCCGCTTACCTTTACCCCCTACCCCACCCCTCAACCCTCCTTTTCAGCTGTCAGGCTCACCCTCCCTCAGGGCCGTGGTTCAGAAACTTC
This sequence comes from Ambystoma mexicanum, assembly GCF_040938575.1. Classification (NCBI taxonomy): domain Eukaryota; kingdom Metazoa; phylum Chordata; class Amphibia; order Caudata; family Ambystomatidae; genus Ambystoma; species Ambystoma mexicanum. The sequence goes on along the minus strand of NC_090934.1, from coordinate 1,262,691,265 downwards.
TGCTCCTCAGAGCTGTGGAACCCGTTCCCCTTGGGAGCGAGGGGAGGGCTTCTACTCCCGGCTCTTTACGGTGCCCAAACCCAACCAGGCTGGCCTGTGCACCATCCTAGACCTTTCCCAGTTCAAGCTTTCCTTACCCCAAGAGAAATTCAAGATGATCACGCCCGGCCAGATTTGCTCCTCGTTGCAGGCGGGCGATTGGCTCAGCGTGGTGGACCTTCAGGATGTGTACATGCATATCCTGATTTGGGCTCCACACAGGAGGTACCTCCGTTTCTCTTTGGGAGAGGAGCACTTCCAGATTCGGGTGCTTCCTTTTGGCCTCAGCTGGCGCCGCGTGTCTTCACGAAGATGATGTCGGTGATTGCGGCCTATCTTCGTCTTCAGGGTATCCATGTGTATCCTTATTTGGACGATTGGCTTTTATGCAGCCCTTGTCCGCTGGCGGCAGCGGGCAACCTCCAGTCTCTCCTTCAGCTCCTGTTCCATCTTGGGCTGTCAGTGAACTGGTGGAAATCCTCCATGACCGTCTCTCAGGACCTGATTTTTGTGGGTTTTCGTTGGAACACGATCGACTGCGGAGTATACCTGACCGGGGACAGAATGGCGGATCTGTTGGCCACGTGTCAGATGTTTGCACAGTCAGAGAGTATGTCGGCCTGGTGGTTCCAGGGGCTCCTGGGCCTCATGGCCTCGTGTGTGCTGGCTCTTCCTCTTGCTCATCTCAAAATGAGACAGACCCAGATGGCCCTTCGGAATTCATGGCATCAGGCAGTGGACCCAGACTCCATGCGGATGATTCCGGATTCCATGAGAGTGGACCTGGACTGGTGGTCATCTCTCAGCAATCTGTCTGGGGGCGCGGGGTTTCAGGACCCGGTCCCTATGGTGACGATCACGACGGGCTCCTCCCTCCTCGGGTGGGGTGCGACGTTAGATCTCCTTCAGGTCTCGGACCTCTGGTCGCCTCAGGACAAGCTCCTGCACATAAATCATTTGGAGCTTCTGGCGATTTTCTTGGCGCTCAGGGCCTACAGACCAGTCATTGTCAACAAAGTGGTCCGCATAAGAGCGGACAATGTGGTGTCAATGTATTACATCAACAAGCAGGTGGGAACGAAGTCTCCCCCCCTCGTGGACCTGTCCATCCAGATTTGGGAGTGGGCCGTGCTTCATGGGGTCTGGCTGCTTGCAGTGCACATCCTGGGCCAGCTGAATTTCGCAGCAGATGCCCTCAGCTGGCGGACAGTGGTCAGCTACGAGTGGGAGTTGAAGGCAGAGGTCCACTCAGGGATTTTCTCGCGCTGGGGCACACCGCAGGTGGACCTCTTCGCGACGGCGGCGAACAAGAAGCTTCCTGTGTATGCCTCCAGAGGGGGGCTGGGAGCCTCCTCTCTGGGGGATGCCCTAGAGATTCCATGGCACAACATGAGAGCTTACGCCTTCCCGCCTCTGCCTCTAGTTCACTGGGCAATTTGGAAGTTGAAGAACTCGGTGAACTGTTCTCTTCTACTGATAGCCCTGTGGTGGCCGGCCAGGTTTTGGTTCTCAGAACCCCAACACCTGTCGGTTTATCCGCCGATCAGGTTACCGGTAACTCCCGATCTTCTCCACCAGGGGGAGCAGCAGCTGTGGCACCCCTCCCCACAATCGCTCAGCTTGGCGGCATGGTGCCCGAGTTCAGGTCCTTAGAGCATCTGAATTTGTCTGCGGATAACATGCGTATTATCCAGGCAGCCAGAAAACCCTCGACCAGATCTCAGTACAGGAGTAAATGGCTCAGGTTCTGTCATTGGTGTCTAGAGAAGAAGTTGGATCCAAGGGGGGGCCACGGTTGACACGGTGTTGTCCTTCGTGTGCTCGCTAGCAGAGTCAGTGGTTCATGTTCTGTCATGCAGGACTTACCTTTCAGCGGTCTCCGCTAATCCTACTATGGATCAGTGTTCGTATTCTCTGACTAACCCAGTGGTAAAGAGGCATTTCGCTGGTTTAACACGCCTTTACCCTCCAGTTCGTAATCCGTACCCGCCATGGGACCTGAATGTTGTCCTGACGGCGCTGTGCCATAAACCCTTTGAGCCAATGGCTACTGTGGACCTCAAGTACTTGTCTTGGAAAGTGTCCTTTTTGGTCACCGTCACATCGGCAAGGAGAGTGAGTGAGCTCCAGGCATTGTCGGTGGAGCATCCTTTCTTGGTCTTTCACAAGGACAGGGTAGTCCTTCGAACTAATCCGGCTTTTCTGCCGAAGATAGTGACCGAATTCCATTTGAATCAAACGATCTCCCTACCAGTCTTTTTTCCAAACCCCGCCTCTGAGGCGGAGAGGGTTCTACACTGTCTTGATGTCGGAAGAGCTCTTAAGTTCTACCTGGATAGGACTTCCGAGCTTAGAAGTTCTTCTCAACTTTTTGTGACTTTCGGCAACCCTCAAGGCAAGCAGGCGTCTAAGGCAACTATTTCTAGGTGGATTGCCGCCTGCATCATGGAGTCTTTCACTGTCCAAAAGCTGAAACAACCTAAAGGTATTCATGCACACCTGGTGCGGGGCAAGGCAGCTGCGGTTGCTTTTCAGAAGTATGTTCCCTGGGAGTCCATCACTAGGGCAGCTACTTGGGCCTCTCCATCTGCTTTCTGTAAGCATTACTGCCTCGATATGAGTTCTAGAGCTGATGCTCAGTTTGACCAGGCTGTGCTGAAGAACCTTTTTCAGTAAGGGGTATTTCCATCCACCCGTAGTTCCTGTAAGGAGTGTTTGGGAATCTCCCACAAGTATGGAGGAAAGGGGACGGGACGTAGGAGTATTACCAGGTTACTCACCGTAGTGACCACCTTACTCCTAGTCCATAGTCCCCTTTCCTCCATACGCCCGCCTGCCGACCCCTCTAATAAGGTTCCTCTGTTATTGGTAATGGGTCTCTGACCTGGCAAAGAAAAGGACTGAGGGGCGATGCGCGGGGTGGAGCCAAGGTGGGCGGGGTTACAGCCGCGTGCCGGGCCCCGCGCAGAAAAGAGAGGAAGGACACATTTTTGGAAACATTTGGATGCTTTTTACAAAGTGCTCCGGTCCCGTCCCACAGGACGGAGAGACGTCCCACAAGTATGGAGGAAAGGGGACTATGGACTAGGAGTAAGGTGGTCACTACGGTGAGTAACCTGGTAAAAACAGCAGTTGTTGGTGAGAAGAGGAGCTGGTTTCAAAAAGGTTATGATCAGAAGCACAAGCCCCTTGTGAATCGGCAGACAAATGTGACACCCACCCAACATTCTTTGCAGTTGAACAAGAGGAGAGCGAGAGCACTTGAGGCAATAGGCACAGCAGTGTGGACTTTCATCTGCGAACATGAAGATATGAACACCTGTCCCAAAACCATATTCTGTTTGCGGTCTAGACGCCCAGACCCCTGAAGCTAGAGGCACAAAAGGTTGCACACAGAAGTGGCTGTGCTGTGCATCAGGCTTCCGGGCCACAGTGTCTAGACCGCAGATGGAGTTGGCCAGAGCCTGAAACAGTTAAGGGACCAGGAGAGAGCCGAAAACAGAAGGCCGACCTTGTGGATACTGTAACGCTTACCTCTGGTGCCCTGCACGAGTGCCTGATCCAGAGTGTTACGAAGCGTTGCCCCCACAGGCTAAGTCTGCTATGGTGAATGCCCAAGCCACTCCTTCCCGCACTGGTCCGCTGATGAACCAAAGCCCAGGGAACAGTGAGGTTGGGAGGGTCCCGGTAGAACTCGGAGCCTCTGGTAATTTGTGCGAAGGGATCTGGGTGAAGACCTAGGAATAAGTAAGTGCAAATATTCAACACCTGTTCCCCATCTTTCTTCCCACCTCCCCCTTGTGTTTCTCTAGATAGGCTGGCTGGCGCGCTGGTGCTCACCGTATTTGGATGAAGAAGGTGGGCTGGAGATATCAGATAAGCATCTGACTCCAGTTGCTTCACTGTGAGTAGTGGTCCAGGACAGCTGCGACACACTGCATGCTGAAGGTATGAAGGTAAGTCTTTGTAGAACGCTGCTCATCTTCCTGGAGGCTTTAGCAGCTTGCGGAGCGCTGCTTGTTTCATGTTGTTCGCTCTCGTCGAGTGGCGCGACAAGTCTCTTTCTCTTCCTCCCCCAGGTGCGGACCTCGCGGAATGTCTTTTGCTGGATTGGCCGCTGCACGAAGAATGAGCAAGGCGGCTGATCGCTTGTTCAGGTAAGTTTGTATTAAATGGGAAACTTGGGTGGGAATTGGCAGTTAAATTCAGCCTCTTACTATTGTTTTCTCGTTTCAGGATCTGCAATTGCTGTGGACCTTGAACGGCTACTGTTCCACGTGAGTATCTGGACGGAAACTTGAAACTGAACTCTAGTGAAGAAGTTCTCGAGTATGTAAAGCTGCAGGTGAGTCCGGGCTACGGTTCCAAGTGAGTATCAGTCTTACGTTGAAGTCTTCGGGTAAGTATGGCTGCAGATAAGTCTGGGTGTGCACCGCACATGGAACAACAGGAGCGGTAAGCATTACACTGCTCTGATAAGTAGCAGAAGAAATGCCAAGCACAGGGTATGGCCCAGGGCATGGCTGTATAGCCTCGGGCTGCGCCCTGTTAACACTAGACCACCAGGGATGTCGGATCTTCGGGTCTGCCGGGGGCCATTTTAAGTTCCATGATGGGATCTGTCTTGGCGGGCATGTTGGCGTGGGTCAAGGCAGCTCCTATCAAACGCCTGCGCCAGCCAGCCACCCTGCATGTCCAACTTCTCCCTACATTGTCATGGGAGGATGTGCCTCGAGTTCTAATGCATATGCTTTGTGTCCTTACTGGGATCGTGACAGATACAGCCTTTTTGGCCTGGAATCCACAAGGTTGGACTTTTTTTTCTTGGCCTCTGGAATCTGAACCACTTACACACAATCTGGAGGCCGGGGAGAGCAGCAGCAGAAAATGTGATTGTCATTCGTGTGGGTCAGCAACGTCAGCATCACCACAGGGAACCAGGACCAAGTACCGTGGGGGATTCACGCACATCCCTAGAGAGGACCGGACTCCCATGTGAAGTAAAAATGGATGTCGGGCATTTTTTCAGCTCAGAGCAATGTAGCCTGGGAGGGACCATCCTCCTGCATAGTGTGAAATACCAGAGGGTGTTTAACTTCCCAGACACCGGGGATCCCGTGCGCAGTTGGCCAGGGCACGGTTATGGCCTTTGGATACAGACCCTGGGGGTGGACCAGTTCAGAGCATCACCTGGATGAAGGGTCCTGTGGGGGAGAGACACCCGATTCCCCCCTTTCCAATACCCTATCCAATTCTATTTGATGGGATATTCAAAATTCCCAAATCCCCCTCCCCTTCACAAACACTGAGCCGACGAAGAGGAGGTCTAAAGCTGAATGGATTACCACCCATGCAATACATTGGTCATGTCCCTCTAACAAGATCAGACAGGGCCAGGCACTTAACTTTAATCACGTAAGCTTAATACCCATTCACTCTCCCCACATGGTTAAAAGGTGAAACCTTGAGACACACTTTGAGCAAGGCGGTGCACGAGAAGGCGCAGTCCGTCCAGGGCAAAGGTCGAACCAGGCTAAGGAGAGCGACAAACTGAGGGGTTAATCCGAAGGAGCAGAAAGCAAGAGACCCGCCCAGTGAGAAATTGTTATTTCCGAAAGGCCGTGAGGATTGTGCAGGACAGACCAGCTGGAAGGGAGAGTCTTCTGAGTGCTGCAAGGTTATCAGCCACCCTCCCGGGTGAACGGCAGTTTTGGGGAGGCACAGAAGCGGCAGTGATAACCTTGACTCCTACATCAAAGGTGTGAAAGACAGAAAGCATCCCGCAGTGCCCACGAGTGCCTGTTTGCCTGCAGACGCTGGGCTGTGTTCCTGCCAGTCTGAATACACACAGATAATTGTACACCAAGGAACTGGATGCTGCTATGTACAGTGACTTCAAGGACTTCCCATGAGTGACTCGGCTTATTCCAGAGTGTATTTCGCTTACATTTACTCTCTTTATCCGTCAGAATACCAAGACATTGCAGCAGCCTATAATCACTGGAAACCACGCCTCCATTGTAAGACTCTCCTTTATTAGGCCTGGGCAGCGCACACCCAAGCGCGTGCATCCCGCAGGGCCAAAGAGTGCCTGTTTGGTGGGCTGGTGGGGAGAGGTGTCACTCGTGCCTCTTCAGATGAGATATTTTGTAAACTCTGTATTTAAGGAAATAGCTCTTATTTTTCAGGTTCTCTTTCGGATGTGAAACCAAACATTCAAATTAGGAAAGAGAAGTCGGGCAGGACGGCTATGTATCATGATATTCTTTCTGCTCCCCTTATGTTCACCCCAAAAAAGAAAATATGGCGGGATCCCAGGCTCTTCCCCTGCCGCCTTCACCCCCCTCTCCATCTAAACTGACGGAGGTCATACTTGATCATCAAGGAGGGGAGCTCCCGCCGCTCCTATTGGACTCAGCGGCTTCTCCTCCACCGCCTTTCCCAGAGACACGGCCCATTAAAAGTATTCAACAGGCTCAATCTCTCACTGGTTTGGCATATTCATCTTTCATGGACACCCCCCGCCCCCATTTTTGGTGCAGGCGAAATCTCACTCCTGGTCCTGTCTCAATATCCCTTGAGACAGGGAGAGGGGTTCAATGCCTCCTTTCTCACGGCCCAAGTGCCAGCCACAACCCTGGAGGAAGGGGCAAATCCAATTGGCTCGGGGGGAGGAAGGGTCACAAGATTTTATTTGATCAGAATTTACAGGAACATACAAAGTGTTTGAGGGCCATCACTACTCAACTATTTAATTTCAATATCTCAAGAGGCCAAGTGATTGCTCTGGAAATCCCTGTTCCTGATACTGTAGACTTACACATGCCCTCATGTCTGGAAGCCGAAACAGTAAGACAACTAAGGGAAGTTTCCACAAGAAAAAAAATAATAATATTCACAATGTGGCACCAGAAACTGGAGGACGACTCCCAGACCGTATTGTGCGATTACAAACTATATCCACTTTAATGGATAGTCCCAATCCGACTAAAAAGTGTAGGAAAAGGAATAAAGTCAGAGAACAGATCAAAATGAAAAGATCAGACCCCTGCAAAGGTATGAATAAATCCTTGATAAATTTGTGCCAAAATATGGTAAGGGAGGAGATTGCGGACACTCTTGTTAATATTAATTACAAGTGTTCCTCAGCAAGTGAGGTGGAGGACTGTATCGAAATTGGTTTACAGTGACTTTTTTGAAAAAAAAGTTTCGAATGACAAAACATTCGAAAACAAAGTTTCGAGAGAAAAAAAAGCTGTGACAAGCTATATTTAACATGAAAAAATGCATTTCTTTCAAAACCAATCCATCGACAATAGACATGGACTGGTTTCAATTGAAATGCACTTTTACATGTTAAAAGTAGCATGTCAGTGCTTTTTTGTAACGTTAAAACGTCACCACTGGCCAGCTCCTTGTAACGTTTTAATGTTTTGTGTATATTGGGGGGGTTCCTCCCAACCCCCACGCCACCCCTCATCCCCTAACCCAAGCCACAACCCTAGCCCTAAACCCTAACCTAATGTAACCCTTAAACTAACCCAATCCCTAACCCTATTTTAACACAAACTAGCACTAACCCCAACCCTAAACCGTAACCTAATGTAACCCTTAAACTAACCCAAGCCCCAACTCTAACCCTATTTTGACACTTAAACTAACCCTAGCCCTAACCCCAACCCTAATCCTAGCCCCAACCCTAGTCATTTTTTTGAAAAAAATTCAATATGATAGTCACATTTTTTTTTTTTAAAAAATGACTTCGAAAAAAATTACTTTTCGACAAAGTATTCACAAAGTTTGTATTCGAAACTGTGTTTCGGAAAAATGACTGGATACCATCAAAATTATTTCTAGGTGCAAAATACAGTCGGATGTGGGAGGTGGGACCTCTCCCTGAAGGGACAGGCTACTACAGGGCCTCCTTACTGATGCCACAGACTTCCTGACAAATGCAATGAAACACAAAGGGAAAAAAGAAAAACAAAGCAAATCTAACCTGGGGAATGAGTCTGATATAATAGATTTATAACGCGCTTAATACCCAGAGGTTTCTAATCGCGGACGTGGGGAATCGAACTTGTGGTGCTCTGTGTCTTGTTGCTTCCAAGGCGAGCACATTGCCCCTGAGCTATCCTCCCGAGACAAACCATAATTCAGAAAAAGGTATTTATAACCTGTTAACAAGAAGAAAAGGGGAGACCATGGAGGGTACTGCGGAGGTTGAGACTGGGCTGATAAGTGATCCTAGAACAAGCGACCCCAGAACTAATGACAATAGCACCACCGTCGAAATTGGTCCATGGAGATCTCTCGAGACTAATAGCCAGAGGTAGGGCCACATGTGTACTAAACTGATGGGAAAAATGGTGAAGAACACAGTGAGAAGTATGATTGACCAGTGGGCTAAAACAACATCTCCTATAATTAAAGAGGCACCGGGTGGGAAAGTGTTTTTCCCAAAAGGGGTAAAGAGGATTCCCTTGAATCATTTAATGTCGGATCAAGTCACTGAACTAAAAACGACTGTTGACGCCCTAAGAAATCAGCGGCCCGAGATGCATGGGATGGGTGAACTAGACACTGGGCCTCATTACGTTTCTGGCGGTAACCGTGCTGGTAAAACTGGCAGGTTGCCACCGGACCCGTAATGAATTACCAGTGCCTGACTTCCCGGTAACACTGGGGCATTCCGAACCTGGTGGCTGGAAAGTCAGGCACCAGTAATTTTGTAAGTCCCCATTCCCATGGAGTCCCATAGGAGTCCATGGGAATGGGGACCATGGAAGCACCGGCACCATTAACCAGTGCCGGTGCTTCTGTGAAACTGCGGGCGGGTGCCGTTCTGCCCGCCAGTTCTGACCCTGGCGGGCGGTACGGCACCCGCCCACAGAGTCGTATTGTGCCTGTAGGCTTACCGGCACCGGTGTTTCCGGACTGGCACAGTTGTAATGAGGCCCAATGTAATCAAAATGACTCCAATTGAGTCAAAGGGGCACGATAACAAAAGTCAGACTAGTGTTTCTAATGACTTTAGGCCTGGGGAGCAACCAGTACCATATTCGGCTAGTATTCAGACTACAAGGGAATCAAGGGCACCCAAGTCAGTGTTTAAAAACTGTCCAATGGAGGCAACCATGGTTCCCGGATGATCCTAGTGTGACTCTACTACATGTTTGGATGTGGTGGTCCAGACTCTCTAAATAGGTGGAGAGTATTAGCTCTCCTAAATGAAATCCCTAGTCTCAGACTCATTAACACTGCAGATATAAAACTGGTTGATTTTATCCATCCTGACCGATACGATCATGTGCACCTGGTCCTATCATCCTGTGTAATCTACGACGCACTATTAGCAGAGATAAATCAATTTAACAATTTAGGATATGATCTCCTAAATGCTAGCTCTGGGTTCTCTAATCTGCAGCATGGCAAACAAATCGATCCCTTAAGGTAAGTGAAACAGGGCGGGAAGGCCGAACACAGGGGTGGGAGTTATGCACAGGGGATAGAGCAAGACCGCAATTGGAGGTGGCTTGCTCTCAGTCTACCAGACTCCATCTCCCAACTCCAAGTCTTAAAAACCCAACTTTAGCCAGATGTAGAAGGTCTCTTTAATATCCTGGAATTCTGGAGGCTCCTCAGATTTATGTGCCTCTCCGGAATTATGCCATATGTTAAGTCAATATTCGATAATATACATCCAAGAAACATGGTTGACCTCTCCCCAGAGATTAGATGGTTTCGATGAACATACAGAACTAGCCACTAAGGGGCTGAGAGGAAGGCCGGTAGGCGGGCTGATAATTGCCTTAAGAAATGGTGCTGATATTTAAAAAGTGTGTACATGTGTCTAAAGGAGTTTTGGCCGTAATGTTGGAGCTAAAATTAAGATCACCATATCAATTCATCTTGCTCCTAAATATATATTGCAACCCCCAACCAAATCTTTTTGTACCTTAAGGAAGATAAATGACCAGATTGAAGTGTGGTTGGTCAATACCCCAGGGGCACAGATAATTATAACGGGTGATCTAAATGCAGAAATCACGACACAGAGTGAATGGTTTTGCCCGCGAGCCGGGTTTAGGATTGATCCCCACCCACCTCCATAACCAAAATACCATACTGCGGGGTCCCCTGGGGTGCAAAAGAAAGATACTCCAAGGACAATATGGCAAGATATGTTTACAAATTGGGGCATGTGTTCTGTAAATGCGCTTCAGGTTACAGTTGCGGACCCCACTACATGGTCAGACGGTAAGCGGATGCCAACTATTGACTATACATTTATGTCAAAAGCCCTTATCGATCACGTAAAAGAATTTAACATAAAAAACACCAACTTTAGTGATCATAAGATGCTGGAAGTTACTCTCCTCTCACCCTCAAGGGGGGCGCCCAGGAAATACTATAAGGCACTGTGCATTGTGACTAATAACAAATCAAGAATTGTCTGGCATGAGGGGAATGTACTTAAACGAAATACTTTATTTATGGCTGATTTCTGCACCTCCGATATGGATACAAAATTGTCTTTATGTACACATACTTGCTTTGGTTCCTAAATGAGGAATGCAGACACTTGTTAGGTGCTCCAAACAAATGTTTAATCTTTGTTTACTTCACAGATATTCAATTTTTGAGAAATATAAGTAAATTGCGTGTTATTTCCTTAATTACATGTAAATTGTGTGTTATTTTCCTCGACACGTGTGTCCCCACCGTAATTCTGGTGCTTCATCGGGAGGTAAATTGAAATATGCCAATTGTCTAAAAAAATAGAAAATGGTGAACAAGAAAACATTATAAGCTTCAAACCATCTGCATATGTTAGTAATTTCCGTAGTTAAGTAATTTTACAGTTCTTTTTAAAGGAGATGAGTTACTTGCACCCAAGTTACAAATAAACAAGAGATCATAATGTCAAATTGATACTTTGTTAATGTAAGAGCTGTTGGGAAGGGGTATTAATCTGAGATTGGAGGTCTACTTAAAGTGAAAACCATCTTTAGGTTTACTACAGTCTGCGCGATTGGTAATTTCCCACATAGTAAAAAAAGGGGGAATCTAAATAATGTGCTTACTTAGTTTCATCGTTCTTGAAGACAATTAGTGGTAGAGTCGTATTGTGGATAAATCATAAACCTCATTGGTGGTCAAAGACCAAGTGTTCTCCTTGATTCTTTAGGTATTGTACAGTTCCTGAGAAAACCTAAAAATTCAAAGGATACCCTTGTGATTGTGAAACGCATAACAAACTTACATATGGATAAATAGTCTTATTGACCCATCCATGTGATATTGTGTTGAACAAATTCTCAATTATAATTAAAAAGTTTTTAACTCTAGCTAGAGGTAATTACCTTGGATTTCTCCAAATTCTTGTGGAAGCATCTGGATATGGCAATCATCTAGCAGGAACTGATGATTATGCTTCCAAAATGGGCGCCATTTATTTACGTTACACGCCGTGATGACGTCACGCACATGATCACGTAATTGCCGTGATTGCGTTGCGGACACCTTTTTAACTAGCGCGTGTGTCGGTTAAGAGTTGTGAATACTCTCTACCCTGATTCAAATAATTTGAACGGCTTGGGGACTACTATGCATGGATTATAAATGCATAGTTAAGTCTTTTTAATTACATGCCAACGCTCTCCAAAATATTTACTACACAATCTATGGTGTTACCAAATGAATACCCCTCATCATAATGTAAATTTACAAATAGCACTTTTTGAATCAAATTTCATCTCCAATGATTACCCCACTGATTCTCTGTCATAAAGTACTTATTAGAAATAAATGGTGTATATCAGACAACCGTGTTTGATATAGGGCCTCAATTTATGGTATTTAGCCTTAATTGGCTTCTTGATTATCTCTGTATTGGTAAACAAATTACAACTAAGAGAGTGCAATTCACTGTTGTGATATTATAAGTTGAGTAAAAATCTCATCATAGATGGTTGTTGGTAGATACTCTGAAATTATTTTCCTAAGTCTTCGACCTAGATGATTAGTGATGCAGTAACACTCATGTACAAAAAATAGAATATACAAAAAATATATCTTCATAAGAACTGGCCCAATTAATGAGAGTTTAGGCCAGTGTTATTACTGTCCATATAGAAGATCCAATTTGCTTCGACTCTGCGTAGTAGTTTTTCCCCATTTCCTCCTCTGTTGGATTGACTTGTTCAATACCATAGAATCTGATTAGATTGAGATAATCTTTTCTGTGGCTTTCCAAAAAGTGTTTGCTCAGTGTGTAGCGAATGTCGTTCAATTTGAGTGAATGAATATGCTCATAAATACAGATTTTCAGCAATCTTATTGTGCTTCCTATGTACAGTTTTGCACACACATTTGATTGCATAAACTATTAATTTTAAATTGCAATTCAAAAAGTCTTTGATTTTGTATCTGTTTCCATTGGATTTTGCGCATTCTTTAAGTCCATTGATAGCAAATACACGCATTTTACAGTCCCACATTTGTAAAATCCTTCAAGTTTACCTGTGGTCCATAGTTGCTGTAGTCCTTTTTGTTTCTTGCTTTCCACAAAATGCGAGGGACATAAGATGTTTTTAAGATTAGGTGCTTTCCTGTAGGTAATACAAGGGGCATCTGTTAGGTAGGGTTTCAAATCTGGATCCATAGAAAAAAATATTAAAATATTCCAATGTCTATTTAGGATTTTCCTCAAAGTTCTGGCTTCTGTGTTGTAAGTTGTAATAAATCTTATGGTTTGCGAAGTTTGATTGGCTTCTTTTTGTTTTATGCCTAATTTTGAAATTAGTAGATCTTGTCCCTCGCGTTCTTTGCTTTTGTTTTTAGCTGTTGTCAGTAGTTTATTGTATCCTCCATCCAGGAATTTTTCTTTTGCTGATTGCAGATGTTTAGTCAGTTCTTTCTTATCAGTGCAGTTCCGTTTTATCCTTGGAAATTGCCCATAGGGGATGTTGTTCTTAATATGTGGGGGGGTGGTGACTTGCTGCATGTAAGATGCTGTTACCGGCTGTTGGTTTGGTGTACAAAGTGGTGTGGATTTTGTTATGAATATATAGTTCAAGATCCAAAAAGTGAATTTTGGTCGCTGCTACCCCCAGTTCAGCTGCAGTCCTCAGACCCAAAGTCAAGTTTGGCTCCTAGTTGCTCGGGACGGAAGCCCCTCTCCCGACTGAGTTTCTGTATTTTGGGTGGGGGCAGGGGGGTTGCGGACTCTGGCTTCACACACCGCTGCTCCACGTAGTGATCTCCAGCAGCCGTCCACTGAGTCTTCTCTCCGCGCTGGCAGTTACTACATGCCCAGCTCTGTTTGGTGCATTTGTCGCCCAACGAGTCCTGCCCACCGGCTGCAGCTCATAGGGTGTCGCGTTTGCGATACTTTTAGCTTTCCTTGTTTCTCTTCTCTGGTGGATATGCTACTGATTTATGACTGAGTGTGGTTTTCGCTTCAGTTAACTGCAGATTTACACCTTTTGTTTCCTGCCCATACAGAGAACCCGATATATGCATCCTCACGGGCTAACGGCCATCTTGGAATCCATTGTTGCCATTTTTGATTAGGCCTGGTTTCTGCTGCATCCAAGGGAACTCAAGTTGCCAATTATGCAGCTGAATCACAAGGCAGTGCAAATCTTTAGCTATAGTTTTAGAGATGCAATTCCTGTTATCCTTTCTCACAAAGCTTTTCCCAGGGAATTGGAGTACACAGAATAAATGTATGCCTTTAGCATTAGTCTGGCAGAAACACAAAGTTCCGAATGACTTGTTCTGGTGTAAGCTAGGCATTGGGTTAGGGCACTGCCAAAATACAGAATCAGGCTTTGGATCTTCTGCCCTCCTAAGACTGCAAAGTTGGCAGTGGAGTGGCTTGGTAGTACAAATACTACAAGATAGTAATTGCTTGAGTATACTCCGATCCAACTCCGATCTACATTCAAAGAAAAAGAATCTCTGACCTGGCACGGTAGCAAACTATATATCTCACAGGATGTCGCTAAAAGCACGGCCTTACGCATAAAGGAGTTCTTCTCTTTTCGCCCTACCCTGAAACAACTCAATATTCGATATGGCCTATACCATCTATGCTCCTTAAAGGTTACACACAACAGCTGCACTGCCATGTTCGATGAACCAGCTGAGCTTTTATACGTTCTATCAAGACCGAAAGCATGGACACATCCTCCCCAAAGAATCCTTCAAATACTTAAGTTTGTCTTTGCTCTCCTTGTCTGCTGAACATCACAAAGTGCTGAAGTTATACTATCGAAACTAAGGTGGGATGGAAGCCGCTGTGGCGTCCCTCTCCCGCTATGTACCGTCTTTCATGCCCTTGCTGCATTGCTCCTCGTGTTTTTTTCTCCACTTCAAGGTCTGACCCCCTTTTTTACACTGCAATCTCATATGCCGAGATGCTTATTTTATCTGTTTAAGACTTCAACTCCTTTTTCTACCTCAGCTCATGCAGTTCTGGATCAGACCCTCTCCCCAATTCCTCAAGTGTATTCTTTTTGTATCCTTCTCCTGGTTAACGATACCCCATCCCAATCCTTTGTGGTGTCCCCCAAGGTTCGTGCATCTCGCCAACCTTATACAGTATCTTCACAAAGCTATTGTTCGACCAACTAGATAACCTGGGTGTCAGCTACACAAATTATGCTGATGACACTCAGGTTCTCATCACTCTCTCCGTTTGCTACGAAGAGGACGCCACACGGATTAACAACCTCTACCTGGAGATCCAAGCCTGGATGGCAGAACACTGCTTATGCCTCCACAACGAGAAAACTGAGCTTCTTCTCGTCAGATCCCAACCACGGGTAAACAAACTGGACCCCCGTCACACTTCTATCAACATAGATGGTAACTTAATCACAGTGGCCAAAAATCAAAACCCTAGGGGTTTATTTGGACTCTACTCTCTCTCTCAAAAAACAAGTAAATTCCACAGCCTCCTCCACAGCCTACACAAATAAAGCTGTCTAGCTTCATTACCCTAGCCAGAGTGCTAGTACTCTCAGAAATAGATTACTGCAATACTCTTCCTTGGCATCTCGGAATGCAACTTGAACAAATTGCAAGTGCTACAGAATAATGCCCTTAGAGCAGCTATGAGCATCCCACGGCACTCATCTCTAGCTTTAGTCAAGATGCCCGCTGGCTCCCAGTACGAGACAGAATCACACTCGGATCGCTCGTCATCGTCAAGTGCCTCTCTAATGATGCCCCAAGTACTTAGCAGATATGTTTAGCAAGCACATCTCAGACAAACCAAAGCGAACGCTGTACTCTCATTGCCTTTCCATCCCTAAATTCTACCTCAAAAACAGGCGGCTCCAGCTTCCCGGTCCTAGCAGCCAAACTCTGGAATGCTATACCTGTGAAACTTAAAGCAGAACCATCCTTTTGGACCTTCTGAGCCGCAAACAAGTCCTGGCTCGCCAACAAGAACTCCTTCACTGCTTGACTCTTCATCCTTTGTCGCTTCACTGCATCCCCCCATGTTTGCCTTCTGACCACTGTGTAACCCGGTCACCTGCACATAGTGTCATTTTCATGTATGTATGTCTATAACGTGTAGTAACCTGCTCCAAGTCTCTGGCGCCCAGTTACCTCAGTGTTTAGCGTGTGGTACAAATAAAGAAACTAAACTAAAAGGTATTCTAATGTATTTTGACATTGTTAAAATGGCTTGTTTCCTGGTGGTATCACACCTCTTGGTACCTTAACGCCTTCCTCTTACTATGGGTTTATATTAAGTTCTTAAAATTACCTAAATACGCAAATGATATTTAAGTGTGTTACTTGGAACATCAAGGGCAGTAACAGCCCCATCAAAATAAGTAAAATATTATCACATTTTAATAAAATTAAACCATCCATAGCTTGCCTACAGGAAACTCATGTATCCACCAAAGAAGCATTGAAGTTTAAATCACTCCGGGTCAAAGAGGTTGTTGCTAGCCCTGCTGTTGCCAAGAAGAATGGTGTTGCTATACTAATTAGTAAAAAAGTACCCTTTAAGATTTTGGATCAAGATTCTGAGGGTCGCTGGGTGTGGGTCAAGCTTCTGGTTAACTCTATACAAGTATCTCTTCTTAACATTTACGGGCCAACTTTACCTGATCCCGATTTCTGGATATCTATTAAACTAATGTTTGTCAAAAATAGCTTTACCAATCTTATAATGTGTGGTGATGCAAATTAAGTTCTTGACCCGTTTCTGGACAGGAAATCTAACTGCATGTTTAAATCCACCAAATCAAGTCTTTTCTGGGTTGTCTCTGAAACAGGTCTAAGACTCTTGGAGACATTCCCATCCCACACAACGCGATTACACATTTCACTCCTCTCCACATAACATACTATCGTGCCTAGATTACATCTTCACCTCCAAAAATCTCACTGGCACTATAGTCGAATCCATGATCTCCAACATTATCTCTGATCATGCCCCTGTTAGCACCTCCTTTAACTTCGATGATATCAATAGCCCTTCCCGATGGAAATTCAATAACCACTTATTACAAGACCAACAATTTATTTCAGTCCAATTCTTTTTACATCAATTATATGCAGAAAATCATGACACCATTATAGTTAACAATTGGGATGCGTTTAAAGCTGCTCTTAGATGCCACATTATTGCCTACTCAGGGGAGCGGCGGGTAAAAAACATTGACGATCTATACAGTCAGTTGACAGCTGCTGAGCAGTACTACTATCAAAATTCTAACATCACGAATCTTGGTCTGGTCATTGCCCTAAGCTTCCACATCAACAAGGTACTCCATGATCTGGCCGCTGGAAATACAAAACTAAAATATACCAAACAGTCAATAAAGCCGGGAAGACACTTGCTTATCTCAAGTCTAAGAAAGAAAATTAACTTATATCACATGTTACAGATACTTCAGGCACTTTGCATACTCATCCAAAGGATATCTTGAATTGTTTTAAAACATTTTATAATAATCTATATACCCCCAACACCTCAGTGACTTCAGAAAATATTGATACATTTCTTAACAATATTGATAGATCATCCTACACTACAACTGACGTTTCTCACTTGGATAATATTACACTTACTGAGATTTCTCACATCATTAAAAGCTTGGGTAGGGGCAAAGCTCCTGGTCCAGACGGCTTCTCTGCCGAATTTTACCATACTCTCGATGAATCCCACACACCCAAACTTAAATCTCTATTTTCCCATTTAATCTCTAGAAAATCCTCTTCTGGGTCATTCACTGAGGCTCTTCTAATTTGATTCCCTAAATCTGACAAAGACCCCACGCTACCTTGCAATTATCGTCCTATATCCCTCAACGTAGAGTAAGATTTTTGCCAAAATCCTCGCTAACAGAATAGAGTCTTCCCTCCCGGCTTTGATTAAATCCAATCAGGTAGGGTATGAGAAATGACACACCCCCTCTAATGCAAGATTATTTCTGAATGCCCTCTATATCGTTTCCAAAGATAAAAGACAGACAAGGCTATGCAGCCATTGCACTTGATGCAGAAAAAGCCCTCAACCTTGAGAGTTGGGATTATAGGTTTCATTCTCTCCAATGGCATGGTTGTGGTCAAAAATGTATCTGCTTTGTGAAACTTCTCTACTCATGCCCCAAATCTATCACTATCAATGGTCAATTCTCATCCTATTTTCCCTTACTTAGAGGTACACACCAGGGATGCCCTCTTTCCCCTATTCTATACATCCTCTCTCTGGAACCCTTGTTAGAGCTCATTATATCCAACAAACATTAAATCTGCTGCATATGCCAACGATATCCTCATCTTCATCAAAATCCTAAACTCCACCTTCCTCATTTGCTCAATACCCTCCACCAATTCGGCCTAGTTTCTGGTTACAAACTCAATGGAGACAAATCCGAGATTCTTCCCCTTAACTCCTACTGTCTCAAACATGATCTTGAGGTCTTTGGCTTTAAATGGTGCAATGACTATCAAATATTTAGGTATTCGTTTTGCCCCAACTATACAAGATACCATTAAACTTAATACGCAAATACTGTTCGACAAACTTAAAAACTTAAGCACCAAATGGACCCCCTTTTATCCATCATGGTGGGGTAGGCTGGACACTATCAAAAGTATGCTCTCCCTCCGTTATCTTATATTACCTACCGCTCCTTCCTGTTCCACTAACTCTTGTTAAATCCATCTATTCTATCCTACTTAACTTCCTCTGGGGCTTTGGCAAATGCAAATGGATTGCTGTTGCTAAACTAAAGGCTCCTTACAATATGGGTGGGATTAGATTTCCAGATTTCAAATTAACTCTGCTTTCCTTATTAAACAACTCCACTGCTGGTTCTCCTCTGCTTATACCTCAGATACTGTGTCTTGGTTTACTCTGAAAAACATCTGGCTTACCCATATGAGTTAGCTGATCTCATTTATCTTTTTAACCACTCCTCTATAGCCATATCTGACCCCATCAAAGCCTCTACATCTTCTTTAAAGATTTTTCTTTTTCCTCATATCAAAAGTCCCAATAGAAATCTCTCCCCTTTGCTTTGGCACAACAAAAGAACAAGTTACTTTACCTGGTAACGTTCTTTCGATGGGATGGTCCGACGACGTATTCTATATCTATTACATGTAATCACCACAGCTGTGCTGCTTCGGAAACTTTTTTCGGCGTCTGCGTCCTGTGTCGATGACGTCGATGCGCCGTCGTCGAGGACCTCTCCTCCGACGTCATCTGATGTGATAAGTAGGACGCACGACGCCCGTAGCCTCAGTTGTAGTTTTTTCCCCCAGAACGTGTGACATTAGTCAACTGCCAGTCAGACACAAAGCCTTGCGGAACGTAAGCTGCAATCGCAAATGAAATTCTGCAGCGGGGAAGGCAGGGCGGGAGCGATATGGAATACGTCGTCGGACCATCCCATTGAAAGAACGTTACCAGGTAAGAAAGTAACTTGTTCTTCGAGGGGATTGGGTCCTCCGACGTATTCCATATCTATGACAGACTCCCAAAGCAGTACCAGAGAAAGGAGGAGGGAAAGAATTTAGAATCAAAATTTAGAATAGCCAATCAAATAGCAGAGCAAAGGACCGCCTTGCCAAAGGCCAGATCCTGTCCTCGGATGGAATCGAATGAATAGTGACGTACAAATGTATGTACTGAAGCCCAGGTGGCTGCATCACAGATGTTGCGAATAGGAACACCCCTCTGCAGGGCAGTAGATGCAGCCACACCCCTGGTAGAATGGGCCCGCAAGCCAGCCGGTGGGTCCTTACCCGCCAAGCGGTAACATTCCGAGATGGCTAAAATAATCCAGCGAGACAAAGTCTGTTTCGTCACAGCTTGCCCCAAATGCTTTCCAGCGTAACCAATAAAGAGTTGATCGTCCACTCTGACCCGGGACATGCGTGAAACATAAAAGCTTAAAGCTCTCCTAGGATCAAGCCTATGGAGCCGCTCCTCTTCCTTACCAGGATGCGGAGGAGGATAGAATGCCGGAAGAACAACCTTCTGGGCCAAATGAAATTCCAACACTACCTTCGGAAGAAAAGAAGGACGAACTCTAAGGACAACCCTGTCCTTGTGAAATACAGTGAAGGGTGGCTTAACTGAAAGTGCCTGCAACTCACTCACTCTGCGAGCGGAAGTAACCGCAACTAAAAACAGTTTTCGGAGATAACAGCCTCAAAGGGCAAGAATGTAAAGGCTCAAACGGAGCACCCATAAGAAACTTATGAACAAGGTTTAAATCCCAACCGGGCACCAGGAAAAGTGACGGAGGGAACACATTAGTGAGCCCTTTCAGAAACTGTGAAATTAAAGGGATTTTAAAGTAAGAACACTCTTCAGACGAGCGCTTAAAGATGGACAGCGCCTCCAGGTAACCTTTAATGGTACCCACTTGCAAGCCCCTGTGGGCCAAAGAAAGGAAAAAGGACAGAACCATGGGGATGTCACATGCAAAAGGATCCACATTCTGAACTCTGCACCAGTCGCAGAACTTACGCCAACGGCAACGGTACAGAGACTTTGTTGCTGGCCTTCGGGCCGAAAGCAACACCTCCATCACGTCTTCAGGGAGGTCCCAATCCTTATACCTCAACCTTTCAGAAGCCAAGCGTGAAGGTTGAGGGATCTGACCTCTGGATGGAGAACCTGACCCCCCCCCCCCCCCGTGAGAGCAGATCGTCTCGGTAGGGAAGACGACGTGGAGGGCAGATGGACAAGTCGAGAAGGTCCGGGTACCACGTCCTCCGAGCCCACGCCGGAGCAATGAGGATCATCCGGGAACCGAACTTCCGTAACCTCCGCAGCACTTGCGGGATGACAGGGACTGGAGGAAACGCGTACAGCAGCGGGAATGACCACTCCACCACAAAGGCGTCTCCTAAGGCTCCTTTTGGAGGAAATTCCCGCGAGCAAAACCTTTCGCACTTCCGGTTGACACTGGAGGCGAAGAGATCCACTTGAGGGGTCCGCCAAAGGGTGAAGATCTCCAGGAGAATCTCCTGAGCCAACTCCCACTCGTGAGAGATCACGCTCTGCCTGCTCAGAGCGTTCGCCGTCACGTTTGTCTCCGGCCAGATGAACTGCCGAGATCGAAACTTCCTGCTGGATGGCCCAGAACTCGAGCTGCATCGCCTCCCCTTTTTTGTTGAGGTAGTGCATGGCCACTGTGTTGTCCGTCAGGATCAGGACACTCTTTCCTCACACAGTCGGCAGAAAAGCCTTCAGGGCTAGCCTGACGGCCCTCAGCTCCAACAGATTGATATGGAGTCTGGACTCCGACGGAGACCAACGACCACTGACTGTCAGCCCGTTGGCATGAGCTCCCCATCCCGTGAGGGATGCATCCGTCACGATCGTCACCTCCGGCCAGGGAAGCCAAAATGGAGCCCCCTTCATCAAGTTGCCTTCGACGGCCCACCACAGAAGGTCCCGGGCGACCGAGGGCGGCACCTGAACCGTGTCCGACATCCTGCCGGAGGACTGCGACCATTGCGTCTTGAGTGCCCACTGCAAAGATCTCATCCGCAGGCGAGCCACTGGCACCAGAAGAATGCCATGAGGCCGAGCAACCTCAAGAACTCGAACGCTGGGAGCGTCTGGGCATGCTGAAACTTGTGCACCATCTGCTGAATGTGAAGAGCCCTCACCTGGGGAGGAAAAAACTGCCCCAGGGAAGTGTCGAGCACTGCTCCGATGTACTAGAGCCGCTGTGTAGGTGTCAAATGGGACTTCTTTAAATTGAGGGAGAAGCCCAGCCTGTGAAGGGAGTGGCAGGTGACGGACAGATGATCCAGGACTTGCTCGGGAGAGCTCCCCCTGATCAACCAATCGTCCAGGTAGGGGTAGACGTGAATCCCCCTTGCCTGAGATGCGCTGCCACCACCACCATGAGCTTGGTGAAAACCCTTGGGGCGGAGGTCAATCCGAACGGCAGGACCCAAAACTGAAAGTGCGAGTCGCCAACCGCGAACCTCAGGTACTTCTTGTGCTTGGGATGGATCGGCACATGGAAGTAAGCATCCTTGAGGTCGAGTGACACCAACCAGTCCTGAAGCTGAAGGGCCTGGAGGACGAGAGAGTAACCATCTTGAACTTGTCCTTCCTGAGGAGTTTGTTCAAACCGCGCAAGTCCATGATGGGTCCTAATCCCCCGTCTTTCTTCGAAATCAAAAAATAAGGGGAATACCATCCCTTGTTCCTCTCCGCTACAGGCACCAGTTCTATGGCGCCTTTCTCAAGCACGGCTTGAATTTCCTGCGCAAGGAGCGGATCCGGACTCTGCAAAGAGAGGTTCCCCGGTGGATTGTCGCGAGGCCTGTGCCGAAAGGGAAGACAGTAGCCGTGGGTTATGATCTCCAGAACCCACACATCTGAAGTAATGGCTTGCCACTCTACAAGATGCTGCGCCAGCCTTCCCCCAACCGGCGAAACATGGGACATGGCCTCATGACTGAGTGGGAGTGGCTGCGGCGTTACCTGAGGGCAAAGAGGCAACTGCCCGAGCGGCCTTGGCACCACGGGTACCCTGTCGTCCACCTCTGGTACCCCTGCGTTGGCCTCCTTGACTGCCAGCTCCTCTCGCTTTACTGAAGGACGAGTAATAGCGAAAGGAACCACCCCTCCACTGCTGTCCCCTAGGACGAAAAGGCGGAGGTTGGTGAACTGCAGCACCCAACGACTTCGCTGCAGCTTTTGAGGTCTGCAACCTCTCAAGGCTCTCGTCAGCCTTGCTGCCAAAAAGGTGTTCACCGTCAAAGGGCATGTTGAGGAGCCGGGACTGCACATCAGGAGCAAACCCCGACTTCCGCAACCACGCAAACCTGCTCATCACGGTGCTCGCCGCCATGGACCTACTGACGCATTCAGCCAAGTCCAAACCCGACTGAACGGACTCACATGGCATCCTTACCAAAGCAAGGAAACCATCCCGTTCGTCCCCTTCGGGAATATGTTCAGCCGCTAACGCAACACAGTTCCACAGAGAGTGCGTGAAACGAGACAAGGCACAAATGGAGTTGGCCGCCTGAAGCGCCATACCACCAGAATAAAACACTTTCTTCGCCCAGCCATCAAAACGTTTGTCGTCCCTATCAGGAGGGATGGTAGGGAACGACGCCTGCTTTGCCGGGGCCGTGGCCGCCTGCACCACCAAACTCTGGAGTGGGGTGCCTGGTCAAGTAGCAGGGGTCGCTACTGGCTGGACGGTATTTTCACGACAAGGATCTGCCCACCGCCGGGAGACTCTCCGGAGCAGTCCAAACCGCCGCCACCCTTCTCTGTAAAGCCATATGGAACGGCAGTACCGGGTCAGTTGGGGGACCAACATCAAGGATGTCCGTCAGATCATCCTGCACAAACTCCCCTGGGGGAGCAGACCATCCCAAGTACTCAGAAACCCTAGCCATAAGGCGCCGGTACGAGGAATCAGCATGAGAGCCAGGCTCAGGCCTACAAAACTCCACCTCCGGAGAGGTGTCCATTCCACTGGCATCATGCAATGACTGCCTCAAATCGTCAAACTGACTATGGCCCGAGACAATTTCATCTGGAACCTGACTAGGAACCAGGCCATCAGAATCCTCATCCACCTCTGAAATATATTCCAGGTGGCGAAAAGAAGGCACCCGAGAGTGCTTGTTCTTAACCAGAGCCTTCCTAGGGGGTTCCCCCGTGCCACGGGGTACCTCCGACACGAAAGGCGTCGAGCGAATCGGCGTCGAGGAAATCGACGTCAGATGCAGCGCCGCCAGCATCGGCGGCGTCGACACAGCCCTCGAAGCCGGAGCCCCGAGCGTGTCCCTCGACGACCTGAGCGTCGACGGCTTCCTCGGAGCCTCGAGAAAGCCTGTCAACGCCCTCGACGCCTCAGGCGTCAATGTCTTCCTCGAAGACCTCACAGGTGCACACGGTCTCGAACGCGTCGAGGACCGGGACCTGGAACGGGTACGTCGAGAACGAGTCTCCTTGTCCGAACGGGACCTCTCCCGTGACTCGTGCCGACCACTCTTGCGAGCGGTGTCTCTCAACCTCTCACGACCGACCCCACTCGGGGGCGCGGACAGCTTAGTACCCTGCGACTCAAGAATCGCCAGCATTTTCTTCCCGAAGGAAGCCCATTCCTCCGGCGTCGCACGGCTAGTGGGGTAAGCGACATGCCGGGCAGAGTCCTCCGAAGAGGACCTGGAAGACAACCGGTGTCGGCGCTTCCGAGAATGCCTCGAAGAGGCTGAGGAGTGGCGAGACCGACTCCTAGGAGACCCACAAGACTTCCGACGATGACGCGGAGAGTCACCCCTCGAATCATCCGTCGAAAGCCCCGCAGACTTCGACTTCCGGGGCTTGGACACCCGACCTACCGACAACTTCTTACGTTCACGTAAGGCTTTGGACGTGAGCGACTGGCAGTCGATACAGTCATCCGTGTCATGGGCCACCCCGAGGCACCAGAGGCAGGCGTCGTGCGAGTCCGTCACCGACATCTTGGACCCACACTCCCCGCACTTCTTGAAACCCGGACGCGGGGTCGAAGACCTCTTCACACGAAGGATTTGCACAAAATGAACAGGTTCGAAGAACCGAGAAGAACAGAACTCCAAAGAGTCGAGGCGTTAACCGAGATTCACGAAGCAACACGTTCGCGGAAAAAACGGAACTGAGGCTACGGGCGTCGTGCGTCCTACTTATCACATCGGATGACGTCGGACGAGGTCCTCGACGACAGCGCATCGACACAGGACGCAGAAAAAAGTTTCCGAAGCAGCACAGCTGTGGTGATTACATGTCATAGATATGGAATACGTCGGAGGACCCAATCCCCTCGAAACATTGTTATTAATAGAGTCTTGAGAAGGAAATCCTGGCCAAAAAAAAGGCATTCCATTTATCCAACAGATAATTAACGGCCCGTCTATCATGCCCTTCCAACAACTTAAACAATTATTCACCATACCAAATGGTGACTTCAACTTTTATAGCAAATTAGTCAACTCGTCTTGGTGCTCTCCACCTCTTTTCATATAATATCCTTGAACCAGACCTCCTCAGGCTATTATGGTCTCTGACCTTGCAGCCTCTAAATTTTTTAGAAGGCTCTAATTTCTGAACCCGCTGTTAAACCTGTTTGTGATACATAGGAAACTGATTTTGGGTGAGCTCTAGATGATCGTACATGGTCATTAATTTCCTCCAAAACCAGAAACATTTCTCTGCCAATATAACAATATTTTCTCTTCATTCATATAGCGTTTATTACCCCCGTAAAAAAGTTACCTAAATCTAAGAATGGTTCAGATGACAAATGTTGGTCATGTGGTTACACCCATTCCTCATATAAACATCTTTTTTCACTGTCGTTTTGTTTTTTCATTTTGGCAGGAAGTATGGAATTATCTTAAACTAATATTTAAGGTGGATGTAACGCTATTTTTTTGGATATTGTAGTAGGAAGTTTAGCGGTTGTTTCCAGTAGGTGGCACACCTCAAAACAAACTTATTTATTATCATTGCATTAAAACTCATTACAGCCAATTGGAAGAATCTGTGCTCCCTTTGAGGATGGAACAACATTTGCCATTTGCAAAGACTGGAACTATGTATGGCCAACCATCAGAACACTATTCTCAAATACAATGCAAAATGGTATTTTTTCCATTCGCTTTTTGGACTGCTTCAGCACCTCAGAACATGGTACTTAATTCACGTTTCTATTTTTCACATGTTTAGCCCTTCTGTTGCCATTGTTATTATGCTAAAACTGCACTCAATACTATATGGTTTTCTCTAATTTTTCCCTCCCCGCTTAACCTTCAGATTTCACTTTTGTATTTTGTCTGTCTCCCCTTGTTCGTCTCATTTTTCGTCTTTATCTGCTTTCCCCTTGCAGATCTCACTGAACTTGTATCGTATGTTCTTCTCATACACTATTTACCATTGCCTATTTGTCCTCGTTATTACATTATCCCGATAAGATTAGTTTAGGCCAGAACCATCTTGATGGTATTGTGGGGTCATCATTTGCTTCTCAGAGTTCTGCGTAACTATAATATTGTATGGTTATAATTCCAATAAAAATAATTAAAATAAAAAAAATAAATAGGGCTGCAAGACTTATTCTTGGCCTGAAGCCCAAGGACTGCATCTCTCACTCCACTGGCTCCCGGTTGCTGCAAGGACCAAAGTCCAATCTCTGCATCATCCATAAGGCTATCTGGGGTTGGGGACCATGCTATCTACAACTGGCTCTCGCCAAATACTCTCCCTCCAGATCTTTATGCTCCTCTGGCACCAACTCTCGGTGTGTCAAGTGCTTCTCTGAACAGCAAGTTGGTGGCCGATCTTTCCTCAGCTGGCTCCCTCCTCTGGAAAAGCCTCCCCTTCGCAGTCTTGCACCAGATATCCTCAAATTCCAGTCGGTCCTCAAGACTTTCCTTTACACCTCCACCTCCCCCTCTCCCCCCCTCTGCCTCCCTTGCCAAAACCTAGTCACTGGGATTGGTAACTAGGGCCCTTCTGTGTCCCGGCCCCCACCAACCTCTTGATGTACATGCACCTTACAAATAATATGCGCCTTACAAATGCACACTAAATAAAATAGATAAACTATCATTACAGAGAATGTTCATTCACAGAGGCAAAAACCTGGTGAATATGTTCCAGCATACATTGTAAGACAACAGAGCTGCCTGCACCCAGATTCTGTGTATTCAGAGGGTTGTTTTTTAATGCCGACTGAAGTGGATGGTCGATACAGGCTTAGCACATTTATCCACAGCTCTGCCCTTCTCAGAGCCAGATCCCTTGGTCATCTTGGCCCCTGAGTGCAATTCACTATTCAATAATAATGCATCCAGGACCATTTCAAAGGGAGACCTATGAATATCACTCAGATACTGACATCAAGCCTCATGCAAGGGTCCATGTGAGTAGATAATGACAGTCAGAGTATACCCAATCACAGCCAGATACCTCACTTATGGTTCAGGTCACAGCTAAAGCCCATGTAGCAATTTAAACCTAGTCACTCTACAGTAGATTCAGGAACAATCTTTATTTCACTACCTCTCCATAGTGTTATCAGACAAGCAGTCCAATCTTCAATACCAAGACACTCCACTCACTATTCCATCATGCTCCCAATGACGTCTTGACCAACCAGTGCACTTAGGGGCATTGAAGTCCATACAATGCATTAGGAGTGCTGCAACCTCACCTTTCAACACGAAGACGTTGCAGCCCCAGTAACAAGAACAGGCTGCCAGAGGTGCCATCTCCACTGCCACTGCTCCTCAGTGCACTCCAGCTCACCTGCAGAGTTCCTCATAACACCTCCCCACAAGACTACAACTCAGATCCACCACCCAGTCAAAATAGGGCCAGGTGCACTGCTGCACGTTGCACGATTCTACCTTCAAGTTACACAGCCACTGCATGAGCAGCTGGGCCTCCACAGCAGTGATTTCCTCCGCTCCTGAATTGCCATGGTAATGTTATATCACTGGTAAGCCTGTTGCTTAATGTCAGCTTCCAGATCATCCCAAGCCGTTTCTAGCTCCTGTTCAAGTTACCTCTCCAAGGATTGCATTAGAACCTTTATAAGCAGGCCAGAGAATATTAACTTTCACCCACTCCACCCAGAGCTCATAGCTAGTCCACCATCTTGGCTCGCTGCTCAGGCTCAGCAACCCACCCTCCACCCCCCCAGCTACAACAGAAATGAATGAATAGTTGGAAAGATATTTCAAGGTGAGGCAGCTCCAATGTCTGGGAGCGGTCTAAAATGCTAAGAGGTCAGTGTTCTGGTAAAGGAAGTTAGCACAAGGTGCCGATTTCACTTTTACTAATTGCCCCATTAGGTTGTCTGCACAGTGATGGATTTGGAATGTTAAGTGTAATGTACTAGCCATTACACTTGACATTCCGAATGGGGGTTGATCTTTAGGTTTGTAAATGGCTAGAGCCGGTAGAACAGGGATTTGCATTTCTCCAGGATTGGGTCTTTCATGGATGCACATGATGTGAATATTCCCAGTCAGGGTGGGAATCCCCAGTAACTGACAGTCATTTTCCTATGGAACAACACCTTGAGTGTCCCATCAACATAGTGGGTGCTTTTGGCAGCACCAATTCGACGTCTAGTGTATAGCTCTGCCCCAGCTGCTTCCCTTCATATTTCGTCCATGTTCCAAGCTGTTGGGATTTCTCACATTGGAGAGAAGATTACATTTCTTCAAGAAAATATTTCCTTCAAATTTCAACTTTCGGTGCTACCAACGTAAAAATACATTGATTTTCAGCCATCATGTAAAGTTCAGGACCAAAGAAGTCCTTATTTAGACCATGTGAGACCTGCTGCCTAAATAATCTTTACCGGCAAGGGGGGGTGGTCAGACACAGTGTCTTTACTGTCTATACCCGAACCATTTGGCTGATGGATACAACATCTGCCAAGGGTTCTCTCAGAAGACCCTTACAGACAGGAACCAACACTATCTGCTGGCTCAATGAAGGGGCCTATCCAGCATTGGAGGTTGGCTCGTCACAGAGTGGGACCACTAACTCAGACAGTAGGTCACCATCAAGACAGAGGTGCAGGTCCGAAGAGCCAGTGGCTAAGCAGCAAAGGGCAGGTGAGGCAAAATAGTCTTCGGGGCACGATAAGGCCAAACACTGACGGTAAAGAGACCACTATCCAGTGGTGAAAAGTCCCATGCAGAGTCTTAACACTCTTCCAAGGGTACATCCCGGAAATCTTTATCGATGGACAAACAAAACAAAACCGGCTACAACATCCTCAACATCATTGAAAGTCTACCTCGACTAGCAGCAAAAAACACCACTCTTCAGAATCGCAGAGATCCTCCTCCAGCCACAAGTCATCATCAAGGCACCAGTCAACGACCAAATTTGTGTCAAAGCCGACATTAACACCAAAGTAAATGGTATTCAGGAAATTAAAATGGGTGCATTGATGCAGGTTGGAGTAGGTTGTAAAAGGCGCTCTCAATCTTGTACATCTGCAGCCTTCCGTCGGTGCGGTCTGTTACTCTGCTGTACGCGGCAACTGCGGTCCATGCTAACACCATTCAGTACAGGCATTGTAACCTCAAGGATTCTTGGGTCATGCCCCTCCTAAAAAAAACCTACACTGGACCCAAACATACCCTCCAACTACAAGCCTATCACAACAGTGACATTCCTTCTGAAAATCCTCAATCGTGCAGCCTACCTACAGATTCACGATCATCTTAAATGCAACAATCTCCTAGGTCTTAGACAATCAGGTTTCCGTCCCAAGCATGGAACCAAAACTGCCCTTATTGACCTTAAAATGCAAATTGAGTAACTGAAAGACAAAGCCAAGATCGCCCTGTTGCTTCTTGATCTTTCAGCTGCGTCTGACCTTGTGAACCACCAAATCTTGTGTCAACACTTTAAATCGTCTGCCCGCTTCTCCAATAATCCTACTTCATGGATCAGTTCATTTTTGGCTAATGGATCCATGAGGCTTCTCTCACCTGCAGCCACTTCCGAACCATCCCTAGTTCTCTTCGGGGTCCCCCAAGGTTCTTGTGCATCACCCACGCTCTACAATGTGTTAAAAAAACTCTATTTGACATCCTTGACTATCTGGGTGACATACACAAATTACACTGACGACACCCAGAAACTCATACCTATGAAGGGTGATGACACTGCAGACACTAAAGCCTTAAATGACGTGTATAAGGTCATCCAGGCCTGGATGGCGCAACATGAGCTTTGCCAAAACGACAAGACGGAGCTCCTCATCCTGGGCTCCCCTAACAGACTTAGCAAACTTAACCATACTTTCAAAACCTTCATTGACGGCAATACCATTAAGGTCTTCAATGTCACCAAAACTCTTGGCAATTACCTTGACTCCTCCTTAACCCTTGAGACAAACCAATGCTGTGACATCTGCTTCTGCTTCCACATGTAAGCTCATTACAGCTTGCCGCCCCTTCCTTACCACTACCAACTGCATTATCCTTGCTAGAACGTTACTCATGGCCAAGCTAGACTATTGCAATGCCCAATATCGTGGGACCAGCCAACGCAACCTCTGCAAACCTCAGGTCACCCAAAATAATGCTATCAGAGCCACCTTGAACATCCCTAGAAACCAACACATCTGATACACAACGCAAGCTGCGCTGCTTTTCCGTAGCACAGAGTCTCGCTCAAATCCATCGCCCTCATACTCAAATGCCTTGCTAAGAAAGCATCCCACTACCTGGCATGCCAGATCTCCCCCACACACCCCTGTACAACACTTAAGATCAGCTCAAACACACTGCCTTTCCATTCCTAGATGGAACTACAGAAATCTGGGGGCGCCAGTTTCCCTGTCCTCAGCAAAACTTTGGAACTCTGCCTACTACACAAAGTAGAACCCTCCTTCCGTGCCTTCCAGCATAAAGCCAAATCATGGCTCCTCGCTCAAGAACTGCCCAATACGCCACACCATCACTAATACTACTCTGCTCATGACCTGCTCCTTGCCCTGCCTTTGAGCCTTCATTCATAGATGTATTGTAGATTCAATACAACACATAATTCATTCATAATCTGTAGTAACTTGCCAGTAACCTCGCACTGCATGCTGGTCATTGTATAGATATTTTGTAAATTCAGCTTGTAAATGTTCCTGTAATTGTACTGTATGCTCTCTAACTGCATTTTAATTTTGTTCCTGTAACCCAAGCTATGCGCCCAGATGCCCTCAGGTCAGGCACGCTTTACAAATATACAAATCTACACAAGCCTACACACTAAGGGCCATATATTGGATTAAGTATGGTCGCTTAATTTAAAGATAAATACCCCAGACATTTCAGCATGCCCTTGGTCAGACCACACATTTATTGAATTCGGTTTGGACAACAGGACCATGAGCAAGCTGACTATACCTGAACAAAATTGGATTTTGTCTAGGAATTTGAAGGTAAATCATGAATCCTTGAGGGACTGGATGCCAGTCACTACTCAAGAAGAATTAGCGCCACCCCCGAATGTGGAGGCACTAACAAACTCCCTTCTGGATACTGGATCCAAAGCTATTGATGTAATAGCTCCTGTAAAAACAGGAAGGTTATTAGTCACAACAAAAATAATTGATTCTCAGAGAAACTTAGATACTCATAGAATGAATTTCGCCACTTAGAGTAGAGAAAACAGAACGAGGACAGGACAATATACCTACGAGCAGCCAACAGATTTAAGTTGGCCGTTATAAAAGCAAAAAGTGAGTTATACGACGCTCATGTTCAAAATGAGCAACATGACTGCAAAGAGATTTTTTTCAATCCTCAGAACTTGAGAAGCTGAATGTTACATATCAGAAGTCCATTGAGAAAGACCAGGCATGGTGTACCCAAATCCAGGAAGCAATAACATCCAAGATAATAAAAATGGTATTTAACAAACATTAAATCTACGGTTAACAGACCCGCTCAAGACCATGCAGAGGGAAAAAAAACGCATCTAGCTTCTCACAGTCCATACCCAAGTTCAATTTTATGAGCATTTTGGAAGATTAACTTCATACCATTCTAGCTAAACTTAAGGCATCCACCTGTAAACGGGATCAGCTTCCAGCCACAGCCATTAAAGCTGGCTGAGCTTCTGATTAGCTCCATTACCAGGATTGTGAAAGCTTCTTTTAAAGAGGGTTGAGTTCCCACTAGACTGAAGGGCTCCTGGGTTACCTACTGTTAAAGCATCATGACCTTGAGCCTAAGGTTACAACTAATTACCGGCCCATCTCCAACTCCCCCTTCATTGTGAAGATCATGGATAGGGTGGCGTATGAACAACTTCTCTGCCATATAAGAAAGCATCCTATCTTGAACAAAGGTCAGTCTGGTTTTCAGCTAGGATTCAGCACTGCTGTAACGTTAATAAGGGCACAACTATGTTGCTGATGTCCTTGGACTTATCACCCTCATTCGATTTAGTGGACCATCCCCTCCTTTTAGATAGACTGCAAGAAGTGGCAAACTTTAGTGAACAAGCAAAGGAATGGATGACTTCTCTAGGAATTAGAACTATGCAGGTTTGTAGTGCAAAAGCAGAACCCATTTAAGTAAATTCTGGTGTCCCACATGGTGCCACATACTCCCTAGTTCCATACCATCTCTTTACAGCCCCCCTTCTCCTACATATTCAAATAATCCAAAATTTGCTTCTCAAAATATGCCCACTATTCACAGTGCCTTATTCCCCCTTACAGGTGACTATGAGAAGCACACCTTAGCAGTATCAGAAGCATATAATCTTATGCTAGAGTGGATGGCCATGAGCTGGATGGCGTTTAATCATGGCAATACTGAGCTTATGATCATTGGCTCCAGACCTAGACTTGCCAAACTTGTCCCAGAGTATGCATCTTTCTGCATTGCAGACCCGGTCATCCCAACCAAGGAAAAAAGAAAAATCTTAAGTCGCATTTCATCAGACCTTGTGTATATCTTCATGTTAATTGTCTGTAGCAGCTTCGGCCCATTATCAGACCTCTTTCGCACATTTGCCCTTTCGTATCCCAAAGGGGTTGGAAAACAATTGCTTGAGCCATCATCTCTTCAAAAATTGATTGAGGCTCTTTACTTTGAGTTTTACAAGCTTGGTTTTTCCAATGCCTACAAGTGGTGTAGAAGAACAAGTTACTTCTTACCTTGTAACGTTCTTTCGACGGGATGTTCCTCCGACTTATTCCTCATCTTAGATATCTCCTTCCAGCTCTGCTGGCCTCGGAAATTTTTTTCACTAGAGGGCGCTGCGCGTCGACGTCCTCCGAGTCGATGTCCCTCGACAGCCGCCGTATCGACGCCGACATCCTGGCTATAAAGGCCGCGCGCAGCGCCCGTTGCTCAGTTCTGTTATATAGCCCACAATAATGCTTTCTGGACTAAACTAATCACCCTGAAGGAGCGTAAGCTGCAACAAGGGAAGTAGAACTGCGGGGATGGATGGGAGGGTCGATGAGGAATACGTTGGAGGAACATCCCGTCGAAAGAACGTTACAAGGTAAGAAGTAACTTGTTCTTCGAAGGGATTGTGTCCTCCGACGTATTCCTCATCTTAGATAGGCTCCCATAGCAGTATTCTATTATTGGAGGAGGGAGTACGGACTTCATGCTGTCTTCTATTGATGACTAGAATGCAGTACAGCCCTTCCAAACCTAGTCTCTTGACTGGAGGAGGAATCCAAGTTGTAAAATCGCGTAAAGGTATGGACAGACGAACAAGTAGCGGCCGCACAGATGTCTTTAACCGGCACACCTCTTTTGAGGGCCGATGAAGCTGCAATACCTCTGGTCGAATGAGCCCTAAGGTTTTGAGGGGGCTCTTTTCCTGCCAGTTTATAACATTCCAGAATGGCTAGAATGATCCATCTGGAAATGGTCTGCTTAGTTATTGGTAACCCCAGTTTGTGACCTGTGTAACCTACAAACAGCTGGTCTGCCTGTCTTATCCTGGCTAGTCTACTGATGTAAAAACTTAAAGCCCTTCTAGGGTCTAGCCTGTGTAACCTCTCTTCCTCTTTCCCCGGGTGAGGAGGATAGAAAGATGGTAGGGTAATCTTCTGAGTGATATGAAATTCAGAAACCACCTTTGGGAGGAAATTAGGCTTCACTTGCAGGACAACTTTGTCGTTGTGAAAGATAGTGTGAGGGGGTTTACAAGAAAGCTTGTAATTCGCTCACCCTTCTAGCAGATGTAAGTGCTATTAATAAAACAGTTTTAAGGGTAAGGAATCGTAACGAACAAGAATGGAGTGGTTCGAAAGGTGTGCCCATCAGGAAAGTTAGGGCTAAGTTTAAATCCCATAGGGGAACTTGGAATGGTCTTGGGGGATAAACATTGGTTAACCCCTTTAGAAATTGTATTACCAAGGGTAACTTGAAAAAGGATGGTTCTTCCGCAGTGCGCTTAAAGATGGATAGCGCTGCGAGATAGCCCTTAATGGTGCCAACTTGAAGGCCTGAATTTGCCAAATATAGTAGGAAGGACAAAACCATTGGTGTACCACATGAAAAAGGGTCGATATTCTGTTCTCTACACCAGCTGAAAAATCTGTTCCAACGGCAGCGGTATAAAGACTTTGTTGCTGGTCTCCTTGCCGAAAGCAACACCTCCATAACATCATCAGGGAGGTCCCAATCCTTGTACCTCAGCCTTTCAGAAGCCAAGCGTGAAGGTTGAGGGTTTTGATGTCTGGATTGAGAACCTGACCTCCCTTCTGTGAGAGTAGGTTCTCTGAGTGGAAGTCGAATTGGAGGGCAGATGGACAAGTCTAGAAGGTCCGGGTACCACGTTCTCCTGGCCCAATCCGGGGCAATTAGGATAATGGTTCTCCGAAATCTTCTCAACCTCCTGATCATTTGAGGAATGACAGGGACTGGTGGGAATGCGTACAGAAGCAGAAACTCCCAGTCCACTATGAACGAGTCTCCCAGAGCTCCTCTCGGGGGAAATTCCCTTGAGCAGAACAGATCGCACTTCCTGTTGAAGCTGGTGGCGAACAGATCTACCTGAGGGGTTCCCCAAAGGGCGAAGATCTCTTGAAGGACTTCCTGAGCTAGCGCCCACTCGTGGGAGACTGCTCTGCCTGCTCAGAGCGTCTGCTGTCAAGTTCTTCTCTCCGCTAGGTGAACTGCCGATAGAGAGGTTCCTTCTTGAATTGCCCAAAACCAGAGCTGCATTGCCTCTCTGCACAGGGGCAGTGATCCTACGCCTCCTCTTTTGTTGAGGTAGTGCATGGTCACCGTGTTGTCCGTCATTATCAGGACGTTTTTCCCTTGTACAGCTGGCAGGAACGCCTTCAGTGCAAGTCTGATGGCTCTCAGCTCCAACAGGTTGATATGTAGTCTGGATTCCGATGGAGACCAACGACCGCTGATGGTCAAGTCGTTGGCGTGGGCTCCCCACCCCGTGAGTGAGGCATCCGTGACTACTGTTATCTCCGGCCAGGGTTGCCAAAACTGTTCTTTCAGAATGTTCTCCTGACAGGCCCACCACTGAAGGTCTCGAGCCACCCTGTCGGGAACCTGAAGAAGATCTGTCATTCTCCCTGAGAATTGTGACCACTGAGTCCTCAGTGCCCACTGGAGGGATCTCATTCTCAGGCGAGCCTCTGGCACTAGGAAAATACAGGATGCCATGAGGCCTAGCAACCTCAAAAAGTCGAAGGCTGGGAGACGTTGGGCATGTTTGAACTTGGTAACCATCTGTAGAATATCTTGAGCCCTCACCTCTGGTGGCGGAAGTGTCCAGGATCGCTCCTATGAACTGGAGTCTCTGCGATAGTATCATTTGTGACTTCTTTAAATTGAGGAAGAAGCCCAGACTGTGAAGGGAGTGGCACACGTGATTTAGCTGGATCTGAGCTTGTTCCGAAGAAACAGCCCTGATCAACCAATCGTCCAGGTAGGGGTAGACATGAATCCCTTCCCTCCTTAGACTTGCCGCCACTACCGACATTAACTTGGTGAAGACCCTCGGGGCAGAGGTCAACCCAAATGGCAGCACTCAAAATTGATAGTGAGAGTTGCCAATTGCAAACCTCAGGTATTTCCTGTGTTTGAGATGGATAGGCACATGGAAATAAGCGTCCTGAAGGTCCAGAGATACCAACCAGTCCTGGAACCGAAGGGCCTGGAGGATCTTAGAAAGAGTGACCATCTTGAATTGGTCTTTCCTGAGGAATTTGTTCAATTCTCGCAAGTCCAAGATGGGTCTCAGTCCTCTGTCTTTCTTTGGAAAGAGAAAGTAAGGGGAATACCAGCCCTTGTTCCTCTCCGCTACAGGTACCGGTTCTATGGCACCTTTCTCTAGCAGGTCCAAAATTTCCTGCAAGAGGAGCGGATCTGGAGCTTTCTGAGAGCTGATCCCCGGTGGATGACTGAGGTATACGTAGGAAAGGTAGGCAGTAACCTTGGGCAACTGTCTCCAATGCCCAAGCATCTGACGTGATAGCCTGCCATACCGCCAGATGTTGAGTCAACCTGCCTCCTACAGGTGTCCTGTGAGGGAAGTCCTCAGAGTGGTTTTGGGGCGACTGATGCAGATGGTAAAGAGGCACCTGCTGTTGCTGCGGCTTTTGAAGATCTACCCCGTCCACCTCGGGTAGTTCTTCTTTGTCCCCTTTGAGCCGGTCGTCCTCTACCTCTTCCGAATGCGGAGTAGAAGCGAAAGGACTTGCCCCTCACAGAGGTTCCTGTGGGACGAAAAGGTGTCTGACGGATTGCAGCGCCTAGGGATTTTTCCTGGTTGTTGTACTTGCCGCCATTGCTCTGCTGATACTGTCAGCCGAATCCAATGCCCGTCTGGAGGGATTCGCACATAGCGTCTTTACCGTCCTGTATAATATTCAGGAACGCATCCCTTTCTTCTCCCTCCGGGATGCAGTCAGCCGCTGTAGAAGCACACTCCCAAAGTGTATGGCTGAATCTAGCAAGGGTGCAAGTAGCATTAACAGATTTTAATGCCATGCTACATGCCGAAAAAACTCTTTGCCATAGTATCATTTTTTATCGTCCCTGTCCTGTGGGACGGTAGGATAAGCCGTCTTGACATCGGTAGAGGATGCTGCCTGTACCACCAGACTTTCTGGGGATGGATGTTTAGACGAAAACTCCGGGTCTGTAGAGGATACCCTGTACTTTGTAGACAGTTTTTTTATTTACTGCCGGTACGACATCTGGGGTTTCCCAGTTTGTCATAATCTTCCTCTGAAGAGCTTTATGAAAAGGCACCACAGGATCCTCCTGTGGGCCTTTGTCAAGAATATCCGTGAGGTCATCTTGTTGGAAAGATTGTGAGGGTGCAGACCACCCCATAAACTCTGTGATCCTGGCCATTAAGACTCTATAGGAGGTTTCAGCATGTCCCCCCGGGTCTGGCCTAGCAAACTCCACCTCAGGGGAGGTGTCTAACCCACTTGCCTCATGTAAGGAATCATGAAGATCCTTTAACCTGCGTTCTTCAGAGGGAAATTCCTCTCTAATTGGGGTTACAGGTCCCTGCAACTCAAATGTGTCTTCCTGTCAGACAATTCACCCTCTTCCATAATTGAGGACAGTTCTCAATTGTTCTGAACTCAAAGGGTGTAAACCCCATTTCCAAAGCAGAGGGTGCCGAACTTGTCATAATCGGCCTCGAAAAAGTCGACGCCGATGGCGAAGGCTTCGAGCGTGGCGTCGAAAACAAAGGCGGAGGCCTCGAAGACCTCGACAGAATTGGAATTCTGCTAGACAATCTCGAAGCCATCGACGTCGAGGACCTGGGGATAGTCACTGGGTGTGTCATAACCGTGACTTTTCTTGGCGTCGACACCGGTGTCGAAGCTGGCGTCGAGTCGACACTCGAGTGTCGAAGGTCCCTTCGACAACGGCGTCGAAGACATCGACCTCTACGGAACCTTAGTCGACGGCACCTTCGAGGAAGGTTTGGAGGTCATAGTCCTACTCGAGGGTTCGTGACGCGCTCGAGAGGTTTCCTTCGCCGGGTACTGCGATTCACGGCGTATTTGACCTTCGGGTCTTTCGACCAGAGCATCGCTCTCGGCAGTCTTCGAGGGGGTCGAGGCCGCTTTCTCAAAGACGCTCATTTTTGCGGAATTCCTCCCATTCAGCCCGGGAACTATGTTTCGTGGGGCACGGGATTCTCTTTGGCGAAACAGAGGAAGACTGAGAAGGGGATCTTCGACGTCTCCTCTTCGAGTGCTTCGATCTCGAGGAGTGATGAAACCCACTCCGAGATCTGGAGCGCGAATGGTGACGAGGAGACGAATGTCTCGACTTCGTCGAGGAAGAAGCTTTAAAAGTCTTACCTTTCTCCAGCTTCCCCCTATGCTCCTTCAGGGCCTTAGCTGACATGGACATACAGTCCTCGCACTCCGAACAATGGTGTTCAGCTCCCAAACACCACAGACAAACTGAGGGTCAGTCAGCGACATCTTTTTCCCACAATCTCGGCATTTTTTGAAGCCGGATTGAGGAGTTGTCGGTTCCGACGAAGAAGCCATCGAGTACGGATCGAATAACTCGAGGTAAATGGGTTTAACTCTGACAAAACTGAACAACGGTATTCCGAGGCACTGAGTAAGCGCGGAAAAACGGAACTGAGCAACGGGCGCTGTGCGCAGCCTTTGTAGCCAGGATGACGTCGGCGTCGATACGGCGGCTGTCGAGGGACAATGACTCGGAGGACGTAGACGCGCAGCGCCCTCTAGTGAAAAAACATTTCCGAGGCCTGCTGAGCTGGAAGGAGATATCTAAGATGAGGAATACGTCGGAGGACACAATCCCTTCGAATAGTACCATTAGAGCGATCGTGGGCTTACCAAAGTTCACACGTGTCAGATGAGGCGTTAACTGCATTGGTTACCCATTAAAAAGGGGACTGATTTCAGGTTGCTCACCATCACCTATAAAGCTATTAATGATTCCCTCCCAGCTTATGATTAGCCGGTCCGATTAGAGCACTTGCTTTGACATCTGTCTAGAGCAGAGCCTGCTGACGCAGGTTCCAAACTCAGCCTTTCATCCTTCCGAGGTCAATAGAACACCACACACCGTGGGTAATAAGCAGTGCTCAGATGCCCGAGGGTTCATAGCGCTATCTAAATGCTAAATTATTATTATATTGCAAATAGATTGGCAGACAAACCAGAGGTGCAGATCCTCTCTTGTAAATGGTAAGACTGCTACAAATCACAAAAACCCCACTGGAAATGGTCAGAGGTGGTGTTTTCTGGGTTGCGGCCCCTGCAAAATGGAATGCTCCAACTCCAGATGTGAGAAACTGCCCATCATTGATGCTTTTAAGAAAAAAAACTTTAAAACCCTTCTATTTAAATGAGTGTCTAATCAAACCTGTTTCCGGACTAACGGACACACATTCTCTTTGGCACCCGTATGCCTCAGGGCCACTTTGAGAAATAATGTAATCAACCGCATAGAACACAACAGCATCCGTCATGGTCTAAGACTCGTCTCCAGTTGACGGCCACCCCGTCAACCAAGAAAACAAGAAATCGCCTGCTGAAAAGCGGACGCGTCCATCAACCACCAGGTTGGACGTTTCAAAATTAGAAGCCAATATTGTCCCCTTAAGGGTATATTAAAAACCCCAACTGGGACCACGATACAGCGTGACCAGGCTTCACTGGGAATGGCCCCGCCCCAGTTGTCATGTGAGAAGACATTCTGCGGTATGAGATCACATCTAATTTCGAGCCTCCTCCATATGAATGCCAAGATGTGTTTGAAACGAATCCTGAATCCTGAAGGAGGAACTTCAGAATCTAATTCAGGGACGAGCTACAGTGGTAGACATGCCTCGAAGGTCTCAGACACCTACTCTACCTTCTACATCAGCAGGAATAGGAGGTACACAGACAGTACTCCCTTATAAATCCACAATCCCTGCTTTCCATGCAGGTCCTTACAACACTGCAGTCTATTAGGTCAGCTTGAGGCCAGACTTCCTCTTCCTCAATCTTCAACAATACACCCATATGAGATCCACACAAACAAAAAGGGATGCAACTTGCCCCTCTCAAACCAGGGCAAACGCCCTAAAATGCAAACTCCTAGTAGACCTCCATGTACATTTAGTCCACAAAGGAGGGAAGCGGGTGACACGTACCAGGACACTGATCTGTGGGATACAACTTCCACTACCTCCTCTCCAAGGAGAGCTGACAGTGCACGCACATTCGGACCAAGATGCACCAGTTAGCCTGGCTCAGCCTTCACTAGCAGACGATATCGGAGCTTTTCACTGCATGATGTCGAAAGCATGCCAGGGATTTGGCCTAATTCTGGATGGAGAAAAAGGATAGTTTCCTCTTCAACCATATGGGTAAAAGGAGGAAGGCAGTGTTTCATACCCATTCTGGATCAAGTGTGGCAGAAGGGCCTCCATACCATGAAACATCCTTTTACAGAGCATGTGGTGAAAGAGATTGGCGAAGAAGTTTAAGGCTCCATATTCTACTCCAAAATGCTTCACTTCACAACCTGCTCCAGAGTCAGTGGTCTCAGCAGTAGCAAGCTGCAAGACCCGAAGGAGTGTGCCACTCCTCCAGAAAACAATCGAAAAATGGATGCCTTTGGAAAGACCATTGGGGCGACGACTGCAAAAGCAGCCAATGCCCTGGCTATAGTCGCTCAATATGAGAGAAATGTGGCGCTGTTCGGCACCTTTATTGGAACACCTGCCGGAAACAGCAGAGAAAGGAGGCTATGCTGTTGGTGCAAGAAGGAGAAGCCTTGAATCGCAGCATCAACATAGCTGTAGACCTGGTCAAAACAGTCTTGAACAAGATTGGCAACAGGGGTAGTCCTTAGACGCCAGGCATGGCTATGCTACACAGACTTGCTAAGAAGCACAGCACAAAGTTATCGATAAGCCATGCGAAGGGGAAAATCTATTTAGCAAAAAAAAACTATGAAGCCCTTAAAGCCACGAAGGTGGACTCCACAACTAGATCTCTCACTACCTACCCTTCAAAACAGGTCCTTTCGAGGACTCGGGCAAAACAAAATTCTTAGGCTCCAGAGACAGAAAGGGCTACAGTAGACAGATATTCTCAGTGCTACAAGCGCAATTATCAATCCTTCCGGCACAATAGCAAATACCAGGGGCAAAGAAAGTGCTGCTATTCCACCTCCCAAAGAGGTCAGCAGAATAAGGCACGACCGCCGAAAGGGCAGTCAAGTGGGGAGGTGTGGGAGGGCAATGTGGCATTCTACTTCGACAAGTGGCAAACAGTAACAGACAGGTAGGGGCTAGATGCAATTCAGTACGGCCACTTTGATATTAAGCACCCACAATTCCCGATCCCCCCTATAAAAAGATCTCACCTACACCATCACATATTACAGCACGAGATACATCACATGCTTAAAAAAGTGCCTTCCTCATTAAGAAGAAAGTGAGTATACTCAAGGTAATTTGTCCAAAAAAAATTAAAGATGGCAAGTGGCACCCCATTCTGGATCTACAAATAGGGAAAAACAAAAATTCCAAATGATAACACTCCAAGAGGTAATAAGATGTTAAGCCACAGGAATTCCTCACAGGTCCTAGACCTGAAAGATGCATACTTCCATGTGCCAATACTGCCAAGGCACCAAAAATACCTCGGATTAATGGGCGAAAGCCATTATCAATTTTGGGTTCTACCATTTGGCCTAAAATCGGCACCCTGAACATTAACGAAGTGCCTGGCACCAGTAGCAGCCTTTGTCCAAAAGCAAGGCCACCACGGTTACCCGTACTTGGACAATTGGTTAATTCGAGGATCGATGTATCAACAAACCTCATCTTGTCTCAACCAAACAGATGCTGCTTCAACAGTTGGGCATTACAATCAATTAAACGAACAAATCCTGTACAGTTCCCTCAGAGCTTGGTTTTCCTGTGTGCACAATTCCTTACAAGCCACAATCTGGTCAAACCGTCTATGGAAAGTCAAAAGATTGGTTAACTCTAGCAAGCTCATTCGCACTGAACAAGCTAGTCAGTCCGCTCATACATGGCTCTTCTGGGAACCATGTCCTCCTGCATTTCTCGGATTGCCAGTCAGCTTCACATGCAGCCAGTGCAAGGGTTTCTTGCAACCAGATGGTCCCAAATCCAGGGTTCCTAGTCAGACAAGGTAAATATCTCCCGGACTCTAACAGACCCACTGAAATGGTGGACACACCCCTTCAATATCACAAAAGGACTGCCAATGAGCGCCACATTTTGAACTCTATTTTGACTGAGGGGTGCTCTTTTAGACCAGCACCAGGTCAAAGGCCTCTGATGTATAGTAAGGCTTTGAGGGACCAATGTACTAGAATTACAAGCAGTGCACTGGGCTCTCAAATCCTTTCTTACCCTAATCGAGAATTCGGTGGTACGCCTCCTCACTGACAACACAACCTCAATGTTTTACCTACAGAAGCAAGGCGGGACACAATCAGATGCCTTATACCAGGAAGCACAGACCATCTGGCATTGGGCCATCCGACACAACATTCCAATTCAGATCTTCCACTTACCTCGGAACCATAACAAGCAGATACCCTCAGCAGGGAGTCAGTCCTTACAGACAAGAGTGGCAACTGCACAGCATCCAGATAGCCAAGCTTCTCATAATGGGGTCATCCCCCTCTGGAGCTTGCCAGACCCAACAACAAAGTGCCAGAAAGGATTTTGCACCCAGACTCAAGGGGACACATTTCGTTCCCTTGGAACAGGGTGTTTGCCTATGCGTTTCCTCCTTTTCCTCTCATAAGGAAAACCATACAAATACACAAGGGACCTTGCAGGCGAATCTTGGTAGCCCAGTACTGGTCCAGGCAGACCTGGTTCTCAGATCTGCTTCAGTTGGCAGTGGACGGATCCTATTCATCTAGGGTCTCAGGCCTATCTATCCCAGAACAGGATCTCTGATCACAACCCTGGCTCTCGTTAACAGCGTGTTTCCTGACCACTCCGAATTCAGTCATTTGACTATCCCGTAAGACTGCCAGTGCATTCTAGCAGCAGCTAGAGCCCCAGCCACCAACATCTCCTATAGCCAACAATTGAAATGATTCTGTGCATGGTGTGCACAGCAACGTGATCTGCAGCCGCTACCTATAACACCTCATCAGCTGAAATTAGCTACAGCAGGTCTGGCGATCTTGCATCAGGTGCATTTATCTGCGATCGCCAGATTTACACAGAAAACAATCTTCCCTGCTCTACAGTGACGGGCTAATCAAACATTTCTTAAAAAGGCCTTTTCTGTACCTTTCCACCAAAGAAAAGCATAGCACCTGTATGGAGCCGTAACCTGGCCTTAGCAGGACTTATGAAGCCTCCATTCGAACCCATGCCAACAACCCACATCAAGTTTCTAACTTGAAGGTGACTTTAGTGCCCATTATGTCTTCTAGACAGGATTTAGAGCTCCAAGTCTTGGTCATGGATCCTCTATCTATGGTTCATAAGAGACAAGTGATTCTCTCCACTAACCCACATTTCATTCCTAAAGTACCATCTGAGTTTCATAAAATGCTACCATCACTACTCACATTTTTTCCAAATGCAACTTCACAGAAAAGGCTCTGCACTCTGAATGTCAAAAAGTAATTGAAACATTACTTTGATCGCACAAAATCTTTTAGATCCACTACACAACTTTATAGCCTTTGGCCCATCCAACAAAGGAATATCCATATCAAACCAGGGCATTTCAATCCTTCTGCCTGGCACTAAAATGCCAACAGGCCGTTACAATCGTCCCCCAGAGCGCACTCCACTAGAGCCACAGCCGCTCTGGGGTACCCATCAGAGACATTTGCCAAACAGCAACATTGGTGGTGCCCCACACTTACTGCTTACACCAGCAACATGCCGAGTATGTGCAGCCACCCAGAGACTGTCCCAGTAAGGCAAGCCCTGCAGCTTCCGGGGTGGTTCCTGTTCTCTACCTAAAAGATGCATTCTTTTCGCATTAATGTATACATCTAATTTGTGTTTGCCTGGTTTGTACCTCCAAGCATTTATACTGCTACAAAGTCTATTCACAGCATGTGAATCCATGATAGATACAATGCTGGAGAAGATAGTAGTTTTACCTGCAACTTCTTTTCTCCAGCGTTGCATTTTTCATGGATTCCCATACAATCTCAGGCAAACATCCTTTAAGGGACATCCTCCAGCTGGAGTGGTTTCAATCTGAGGGGGAAACTGCTGGGGCAGAGCTATACACCAACGTCCCATTGGTGCTACCAAAAGCACCCACAACGTAATTGATGGGACTCAAGGTGTCAGCTTTTTTCCATAGGAAAATTACTAAGTCAAAGTTACCAGGGTTTCCCAGCCTGAATGGGAATATTCACAGCATTTGAATCAAAGATACCAACTCATGAACAATGGAGTTACATGTAAGAAACTACTCCCTTACTGAATATGCAAAATATATTGCAATTGTGGTTTCTAAAAAAACTGGCCTGATGTGGGCGGGTCGAGCATCCTCAGCCTTTGACACTTAAGACCGATTGAGCTCCCGATAAATGCACGCATTAAAGAGCAGTCTTTCTGCAATTTGTCCACCTAGTTCTAGCTTCCTACATTTAGTTTTACTACAGGACGGTCTTAA
Source organism: Ambystoma mexicanum (assembly GCF_040938575.1). NCBI lineage: Eukaryota > Metazoa > Chordata > Amphibia > Caudata > Ambystomatidae > Ambystoma > Ambystoma mexicanum. The sequence goes on along the minus strand of NC_090934.1, from coordinate 1,262,647,535 downwards.
AATAGATACTTGTCACAGTTGCTTGTGTCATGCACTGCACTTCATTGAGCAATGGGTGTCAGTGCTAGTAGTAACTTTCAACTTATTTTGCAACCGTATCAGAGGTTTGGTTTAGTGTGTGCTATAGTACGGTTCATTAAGTTTATGGGGCAAACAGTTGGTCTTCAAAACAGATCATAAACCTCTAATGTCCATTTTTGGCTGCAAAGGGTCAGAGAAGTATCGCACACACCTAGGTGGCCACTAGCCTATTGTGAAATAGGCTGCATGGATAGGTGAAGCTCAATGTGATAGTGGCTACCCACTCACAAATCCAGGTTGAGCCACGAGGGCGACTTAAGCCTTTGACATAACAGGACGAGTATAATGGGATGAATGCTCCAATGTTGCATTGAAGATTGGACTCTGGCAGACAAGGTACAATGAATGAGTGGCGAACAAGCACAGAGGAGGGTGGCCACCAAACTTTTAGGCTAGTAAAGAAAGCCATCTCGTCACTGGAGAAATTGATAGGAGCTTGGGCTACTGCTGGATAAATAAAGGACAATGTAGACACTTGCAGTCTAGCGCCTGACCATGCAATTACAATAAACCCACCCAACCATGGGTAGAGTTCACATTGGGCCTGGCAAGCACAGTGCCCAAGGAGCTCCAGAGCAACTTACATTCTGTTGCAAAGTGATTAGCGAAAGCTAAAGAAGTCCAGTTTACAGTGCATGTTTTTTGGTGGAAGAGATTTCGGTTGAAATTGCAGAAAGATCATAGGGCGCATCTCTGTGAAGAAAGGATTGTGAAAAGTACAAACATGGTCTACCATCCAAGCAAGTAATGGGTGTTGGTCCGAGCACTGGTGGCGACTGCTGTTTCCCAGTATATGATTGATCCTCACAAATCTCCCATTGAATATTTTACAACACTGGAACCCCAATACAAGGTGGTGTCCTGTAAAGCTGGGAAGTGTTTGTGCCAGATATGGGAATGATCAAGTGACGAGCCGACTTCGGAGCCAAGTAAGAGCAAATGTTTGAGATGCTGCTTACCGTAAAGAGCAACTATGTGCAATCAGGGCTCATGTCAAAAATGCACTTTCATGGCCCACAGCCGAGATTCCAATTATTCACATCCAGAACTAACTGCACTCAGTACTGTCAGACGATGGGGTATAGAAGGGATGGGTTATGAAATGCAAGTAGATATTAAATCCCAAATCACCCTCACAAGGTCCCTGGAACGCCTTTGATTTTTACAACTCATGACTAAAAGGCTCTCTTGGAGCCATCACCTTCTTTACATTAGAATCGCCTACAGATTGTGGGGCAGGAGGTAGGGTCTGACAGAAGCCTAGTAGAAAGATGATCACACTTGTGTATGGAGGTAATTGGGTCCAAATAGTCAGGAGGTGTTGGAGATTGCATTTTGGGGATAAGCAATATTCCAAATATTGCTCTTAACACAAACACTGAGGCAGCATGCAGCAAGATGAACCTTACACAGATAGCTTTCAAAGTCTTTGATCCAAGTGATCAGCTACTATGCAGAGGCACAATTGAAAAGTAAACATTTAGATTAATTGGCATTGCATTTATCAGAGACAACATTGGAAACATTATGAAGGTCACTAAATTAATGGGGAGCCTAGGATATGTGATCTTAGCTGCAGGAAAGACCACTGTGCCTTTGAAAATGTCAGACAAAATTGGTGAATTTGGAAAGAAAAGTAGCAAGATTGTCTCACTCAGGGCAAGGCTAGTGAAAGGAGTATTAAATGAAGCAATGTACAACCAGGTCTTCATTCAAGAGCTTGGTAGCAAGCAAAGTTCTAGCACTTGATGGATCATCAGCCAACCGAGCAAGACCAGAGTCAGAAGTACGTATGATAACCCAGTAGTGGAGGATTAGCAGAGACTTCGAGCCTGATATTAAACTCTGCTAGAGGACAGCACTATAGACCTTGCTGCATATGAAGAAACCCCATTCTTGGAGTAGGGGCTGAAGATTGCCCTGGATGTTAGTGTGGTAAACAGTGAAGCATCAGCTGACAGGCAAATGAGGGCTTTGCCTTCGGTGCCTCATAGGTCCAGCTTTTACCAAGCTACACCTCAGAATATTGGGATTGAACCCTGTGATTGTTTTTGGATACTTGTTCAGGTAATATATTGGCCAGGAATTGGAGTGCGCGCCTCGCGCCTGCTTTTTTGAACACCTCAGAATATGCCCAATACAACTATGTGGGGTGGTTTTGTGTAGAACAGGATTTGACTTAACTTTATACAAAGCTTGGCACCATTGCCAATCTAAACAGCTATTTTCCACCCCAAGCCTGTGCCATAATGGTACGGACAATAGTCTGTAAAGCAGCAAATCACAGGTGTTAGTGTCATTTCAAAACATTGTGTCAGCACAAGATTGCAGCCCGACCTCTTCAGTAAGAGGGAGTCCTTAGCAATCTCCCCAATGTTGATAGAACAGGGACAACTGGGGAGAATGTTGAATGCGTACAGGTATAATCAAGTTTAATCCTACAGCAGTGATGCCTCACGTGCACTTTGTTCTCGCTGCACCCATCCACCATAGCAGCGAGAGCCAATGTCAGTTGCAAATCATGCCTAGGTCTGGAAAAAATAAAATCCAGTTTGATCGAGGGAATTGATAGTCTAAGTCCACACAGATTCCTGTGAGGAGACGCTGCAGACTAAGAAAGCCCGAGAGCAACTGGCCTCCCCTTTGTACCAAGTCGTTCATCTCCCTTATATACCTGCCACAATCTAGTTTAGATTTCCATATTTTGCATTATCAGTTGTAGCTCATGGAAGGCGTTACCTTGTTACTTACCAATAGCCCCACGGTGGCTAGTGACTGTTCTATGGTTCCTGAAGTTTAAGTACCAAATGACCACTATAGAATCGGACCTTGAAAAGCCATCTTCATTACAAAAGATAGTACCACATTGTTTATTTTTTTTAAGAAATTGGTAGTTCTGTTTTAAATTAAGACAAGACAATGTGGTCCTCTTTTTTTGCATTTTTATATATATTATCTAATTTCACATTCTCAAAGGATCAAAATGTAGCAACTCATTCTCAGTCATAAGAGTTTGTAGCTAATACTGAAGCACTTCTGCACACCTTAGAATGCGAACACAACATAAAAATTGCAGTTTATATATCACGCTTAACAAAAACCATTACAGACTTCCTTAAGCTTCAACTAAACTTATTTTACAGATTACATACATAATTAATTGCACACAAACAAAAATATGATGCATAAATAGTTCCTTATTACACACGGTACAAAAATACTTATACTTTTGCTCTGTATTCCCATAAGGATGGCATTTGGCAAGACTGGAATCTATCCAATCGAAAGGAATCAAAAGTAGTCTGGTTGATGGAAGAATACTAAACCCGACAAGGAAAAAAGAAAGAAAATCCAGTGCATTATACTGTAGAGATTCTGGATTTCTCAGTCTACTTGGAAATTAGAGGAAGCTCAGGGAACAGTTAACATATTTAAGCCAAGTCTTCACAGAAGCAAGATAACTTGGACGGATCAATAAGTAGGCCTAGGCCTCTTGCTACGGTTACATTGCACTAGAAACACAAACACAAGATAAGTAGACTTAATTCATGCCAGAAAAAACATGCAGAACAGATGGTCTTCAGTTTTCTTTCAGCAGAGCTGCATTAACATTATGCAGTAGAACAAGAAAACAGTCCGAAACCAGTGCCTTGGTGGAAATAATGAAGAAAGCTCTTGTATTGAGCTTTGTAATACACCCGCTCAGCAAAAGGAGAAATACAATCATGGGGACAAATTAATCTTTACATTTGATGAATCTCATCACTGGTCCAAATGTAGTTCACTACATTAATTTCAGTACAGGGCCTGGGTATAATCAAGGCAGGAGGCACAATCCTCATTTTGAACGGAATGGGTGTTCTGACAGAACAGGTTGCACCTTGGCAGATTGACAGTTGGTTCATCCCTGGCACGTTGCTCCTCCAAGACCAAATGCAAAACAGGCAACTCAAGCCAAGAAGAGAATCTATGAAGAGAAAAAAAAACAGTATTACTTACACCCAACAGCAAGTTCTTGCAGCACACTTCAATACACAGCGTAGAATGTTAGCTTACCAGCTTGCTACCCAGGCCATTTCTTAGAATTTAAACATTCTATACAAGCCAGCTGCTTTCCAGTTACTCAAATTCATTACAGCGTTGCGCAAAATTAAGACTGTAAAATACTAAACTGGATTGGCCCATCCGGGGCAAAAAGGAACACGTTTGCCATCTACAGCAGGGAGCAAGAGTTACAAACTACTCACCAACCCTTAACAGTAACTGTCACCTCAGTTCTACACATACACGCAGTACACCACTCACCAAGAGTCAAATATCACTAGAGTGCAGATTTTGCACACTGATCAGCAAAGTTGCAACCACCATTTTTTCATTGGGCTGCCTTGGTGGGGTGGCAACAGGCAGAGGGTGCAGCCCACCACTCCCTTCTGTAGACCATTTACCGGGTTCTTAATTAACATTCACTTTTTAACTATGACAAACATTTGCCCTGGTCAGACAATGTTGGGTTTTCTCCATAGGTGTCATGCAAGCGAAATGTCAGAAGGAAAGGTTAGGGATGGTCCTAGAGGGTACAGGTTTTCATGGACATCAGCCCTAGTGATAATTGCTTAACTTTGCAGCTAGCTGGCATTTTGATTTGCTGAAATGTCAAATGTGTGTCATCTGTAATCGGTCTATTTTAATCATAATGGTTTGCATTTTACTGCTATGTTTAAGGCATCAATTCTATTGGAGCTTTGATGTACTTCACACCCAAAATGTTTGTCTTTTCCAAATGTTAAATTTGAATTGCTCGTGTGTTGCATGTCGTCAAGTGGGCCTTATGTGGCAGAAGGGAGAGGTAATAATGGTTCAACTGATTGTCTATCTGGTCTACTGACACTTACTAGTCACAATCATTAGAGCAGAGAAGCAAGCAACGCCTTTCTAAATTGTATAAACAAAGCGTGTATATGCCAAAATAATTGCATTGCAAATACCCAGGTGTAGCAACTTTCCTGCTAACTTTAGTGGAGCCATAAGCACTAACAAATGCAGAGGCACTGACCAATATCTGCTTCCACCACCATAGTAGCTCAGTTGAATCTACTGTAACCTTCCTTTACCTGCTAGATCAGGGTATTCCGCATGGACGTTACTGTTTCTCAAACGTCAGACAGATCAGTTTCTCACCCCCTTTTTTCCAACACATCCCAGCAAAAGCCAAATTAGCACAAGTTATTAATGGACACCTAATCTAGTAAAACTAGATTTATACATATAAAATTGTATTACAGCTAACTATGCAATATGTCATGGTTGGCAACCTTTGGCTTGCCAAATGTGTTAGGCTGCATTGCCAATCGGCTCTATGCAGCAAAGTCACATCTGGAAAGCCAACGGTTGCAGACCTAGATTTCAAATAATCAAATGCTTTGAATATACTGGAAACATTGTATGCCTTCAGCATAATGAAGCCTTGGTTTGAAAACTATGGCACCAATACACTATGCACCACAGCCACTATGCTTCAGTTTTGACTAGGCAGTACAGTGTTATGAATTGGGCTTTCCAAGTGCACGCGCACATTCTAATCACATGCATTTATACTGATAGAGGCTGACAGTCACAGACTGAGACAGACCTTCTGAACACTCATTTCTAAGATTTGTACTTCCCGGCGACTCTCCCAAGGTAACATTTATAGGGTACCAACCCAGTCTAGATATACCATAATCGTGTTCACAGAATTGACTAAGTACACTATAATTCTTTATAGATTTTTATCTGCCCATCATATTGAGACTTTACACTATGGTGATGGAGTATACTCATCAATACCTAGAGACGAGGTAGGCCTATTTACATTTCTACGTTTCTTGATATCAGCTTAAATAATTATGAATTTGATTCCAAGCACAACTATGCATCTTTGCCGGTCTAGTGGATATCGAAAACTCATAGGATGCCAGCTACCTACGGCATACGTTCATGACAGCTTTTACTACAGTATCCTGTTCACCATTTTATGCTGGTATCCAGTCCCATTATAAGAGGTAGGGCCTCTTACTGATTGTCTTTTCCTGGCAAACTTGAACACATTGCCAGAATAACTAGATGAATGTTCCCATTTAACTTCCTAGGTGACTTCTACGGATGATCAGCCATCTACGGATGATCAGCAATCGCTATCAGAAAGAAATTTTCGCGATTGAGAACAAATTTTTACCTAGATGAGCTGGGGCATCCATGAGAGGTAGGGTCTCCATATTTGCTAGAAGTACAATTAAAGTTATCGAACAGTGACAATATTGATAGACAATTTTATTATACAGATGCCAGAGTATTAGAAAACATGAATTCAGCAACTACTCCTGATGAAGGAAATTTAATTTCCGAAACACGTAGTTTAATTGTGACAACCTGTGATAAGGATAGATAATATGACACACGTGTGAATATGAATGTACTATTGTAACTTTGATTGTGGATCTTGAAGGTTGTTTCTTTCCCAATTAAATTCTCATTTTTGGAAATGGTGCTCCAAGAATTGATTTGAAATCACAGAACATGTGTTACGGTTAAATTCTTTACATAATTGCATTGGACATCCGTGGGGTTTATCTTTAGACCCAAAGCATACAATACCTTCCTTGATCATGACTCAGCAGGATTGAGATTGAATTCAGTCTAATCAAGTGAAAATTACTTAAAAGCAGGCTTAATACAGATAAGGGCGGTTCTAGGGCAAATACTAGATTGACTCCCAGTGCATGTATACATTAATTTGCCAGATTGCCACCAAAAGAGGATCATGTTGCTGAATTGATAGAGTGCCAAAATGTAACTCCACTTAGGGAGGTGGGAATATATCTTTACATCACATTTTGTATGGGCTTTAGTGTTAAGGATAATGTAAATGTTAAGCACTACTAATATTTCATGGGATATCAGTATAATGTAAATATACAAATTAGGATATTTGAGCTTGCGTGAAATGACTAAGTCCCGCTGTAAATTACTTACCTGACCAAAAGGATGGGGTTTATTTTTTTTTTTACCAGGGGCTGGCAGGACCTGCAGACAAGACCATTGAGGGGGAGGGCTGAACTAGTGTGCATTGTAAAGAGTTCACATGACAGGTGGCATCAGAATGAGGCAGAGGAATAAGCTGGTGTTGCTGCAGGTAGGAGCAAAGCCAGAAGCCTTGCAGGGAAGGTAGCAAGTCCAATGCCATTAGCAGATAGAGGTTAAGCAGATGGTGAACAAACTCAAGACTGTTGGTCAAGAAGATGTGCAACCACCACAGCAGTGCTGCCCACCATAAAATACCTACAGCAGGGAATAGGATTACTGGGCTGGTGTTTGCAGGGATGCATTTCCTGGATCTTGGCGTCTTGTAGTGCATAAGGCACCTATTTGAGGTAGAACATACTGCAGTAAAACGAGGGTGCTACAGCAACACGTGTGGAGGAATAGGGCTGGGAAGTGTTAGAACATCTAGCCAACAACTGTGGTGTGGCAAAATGAGCAGGCTGGGGACACTTTCAGGGCAAACTTTTTCTCAACGAGATTCATCAGAAGACATCAGTACTAAATGACGTAGTCTGACAGTCTAGAGCATCTAGGGAAAAGCGGTCGCTGCTTCAAAGATACAGATTTTGAAGAACCTGGGAGAAGGCAGAGCTCAGCTACTGCTTCGTCATATTTGTAGGGAGAAGACTAGCCTGAAAACTGAGCCCCTACCAGAGGGGCCAGGGGTGACTCATGATGGGTTGTAGAAGCTGCTTTGGTGCTGGCGGCCAACAAGGTTCTTCTCAGATCAGAAGTCAAACAAGGAAATCTGGTGAAGGAGCAATTTTGACCAGAATGGACAAGTCATGGGGCGATCATGTGGTGTATGCCTCAGTTCCACCTTGACCCCTTCCCGATTCGAGTATTGGGTGATGCAACCCCTCGCCCCCCACCCCCCCGAATGCCTGTCACCCCCAAGATGCCCAATTATGTACCAATGAGCAGTCGGCTCCAAGGAAGGGGAATCACACCTTTAAGGGTAACTTCCAACCAGACCACATTTCAAACCAGACATCGTTTTCAAAACACACCCTTGCTGGTCATACAGGAATTGGTCAGTTTACGGCCGTTATGGGCACAAATAAATCTGCATCATTTATCTGAAATATTGCAGGCAAGGTATGAAAAGCATGTAGTGAGCGGTTGACCAAAAAAGGAAATTAAACGTTCAATGGCAAGATTGAGGGAGGCATCTTGAGGGACGTTAACTAACCAATCTGACAATGGCAGGTTGGATTAAGTGCTTGCTCTTGACTGAATTATAAGCCAAGAGCATAGAGAATAATAATTTGAAGATTGTAAAACAGCCCTCTGTCAGTTTAACTGTCAAACAGCCAAGACCAAGATTAAACTGATGTTCTGCAAGACATTAGCAAGTTCTTTTCAGTGCATGATTCTGGTCAATTGTCTCAGCTTTAAACAGACGAAATGTTCCCCATAGAGGACATGCAGCCCAAACTACACAACATGGTTAATGGGAAAGGTGGTGACTTGGGTGAATTTTTTTTAAATCAAATAAACCCAGTGTTTTGAAGCAAAAACTATTTGAAATTGAATTTTGTTCCTCCATTGTCACTTGTGTGCTTCATGCAATAACCACCAACACAAGTTTACAGAGCCGGTGGCCATTTCAATCACAAATGGCATTCAGAGCAACAAAAAAGCAGAGACATTTACAGGAATGGTGTCTTTACAAAAAGCATTGCAATAATAAATTCGACCAGGCGATAGTATGGGAATAGATTCCATGGCCTATACCTGGAAGAGTGCATTTGGGCGCAGATTGACAAAGTAAAATCGGTCTTGCATTGAGGTCAAGAATGCCCTTAAACAAAAGGTTAACCTTTCACATAACTGAAAGATTTCAGAAATGGTACAGCGTTCCAGAGACACCAGTCCCCTCTTGAAACTTCATGGCCCAGGAGAATTTTAAGGATACATGTATCCACAGACCAGAGTGCCAAAGATGGATGATACAATTTAAGCTACTGAGATAGATATAAGGGGCAAGCCTGCAGAGGAATTTTGGATGTGGATTGACATGACTAAGCTCGAGCAGTGCATGCAGGAGGTGTTGCATGCTCCAGTATGAGGGGAAAGCAGCAGCGGCCCTTCAAACAGAAAGGTGAGTTTTGTGCACTGATGAAATGACTTGTGCTGCAGACAGTGGAGTGGTGCATATAGACAGAATGAGTAGCAGCGAGGGCACAGATGGGCTGCAGTGGCGGATAGCCAGTCGGGAAGATGGGGACAAGACTACAGACTGCTTTAATGACTAGGAGCAGTAACTTAGCCATCTGTAGAAGAGGGCGGAGGGGGGAGGGGGAACCAGTAGGTTGAAAGTGTTAGAGTAGCAAAGTTGAGAATTGCTAAGAGTGCAGAAGTAGGGGAAAGACAAGTAGGGTAGTTCAAAAGCCAAGCTTGCTGAGGTTGCAGAGAAGGTTATTTGTGGAGTGCTAGGTCAGGGGCAAGCACATTTCTCTGATGTTTGAGCCTGGCAGCAATGATTAACTGGAGTTTCAGGTCAATACCAAAGCACACTGAGGTTGCAAGGCAGGAGTTGTGAATATCTGGAGAAAAGGAAATTGGGGAGAGGGTTGGCATTTGAGGCATGGAGTACTTTAGCCTCTATATACATAACACATCAGTAGAGTAACCAAGCAAGAGACCACTTTGAGCTGTCCAGGGGTAGATTGCAATAAGACTGATGTATGGGTTTCCATCTAGCTGTGGTGAGAAGAATGATTTGGGCATCAGAGAAAATGAGACCAGGAAGGAAATGCGAATGAGACGGACCCCAAGACAACCTTTAGCCAACACTCACAGAGTAGCGTGGCATAGGTTGTTCATGGTGCAAAATTTGCAATCCCCATTAGTGATCAACAAGTAACAAATTATTTGCTGCTTGCATGTATAGAATTGAGGTGGCAAATGCCTCCATTCCATCTTGAAGATGGAGTGGTCTGCGAGAGGCAATCCCTTCAAGTGCAGTATTTGTAGAGCCAAGAGGGCAAGGGCACAAAGAAATGGAGAAATGTGATCCACAGTGCCAAAGGCTGCATAGGGATCCAATGAAATAAGGTGTATGGATGGAAAGTTGGGGATATGGGGTTGAGCAATCCCTGGAATCTTAACTAGAAAGAAGATTGCAATAGGGGGTCCCAAACTGAGTAGCTCAAGGTAGGCCATACAAGTGAGAACAATGATTTTGTATTAGTGGGCTAGGATGGGAAACTGGTTCACAAAGTATTGTGATCAGTAGGTTTTGAGGCAGTGGCTCTTGTTGTAGCATGCTGGGAAGATACTGTAAAGCGATTGAATCGTGCAGGTGTGGATGAAGCGATGGTGCAGCTCAGTTTGTGGTGCCTAAGGTACAAATGCTGGACTGGATACATTTACAGACCCATTAATAGGTAGATGGAGTGTCCCATCTTGATCATTTTCGAACGTTAGCACATTAAAATTCAGACAGTTGCAGCATGCTTGGCTACACTAGGAACAAATTATCTAAACATTCTTCTCTGCACATTCGGGGCTGGAGGGTTCATTGTAAAATGCAAGTGTAGTCAAATTTAGAGGCAGCGGTTTTGATGCATTGTAGGAAGAACTCATGTATATTTACTCAGTGAATCACAAGTCAGTGGTCGAAGGGTGAATAGCAAAGGATTACAGATTAGTAGCATTGGAAGAACAAAAATATTTTGGCGACGCAGAACCAACCAATATATGGCCAGAATGGCAGGACAAGATCTTTAGATAGAATTCCTGTCGGGTCACACCGTGAAACAAAGCAGATTGTACAAACAAAAAAAAATATATAATTTGGCATTACCACCCACGCTGTGTGGTGCTCATTTATCGACCTCGGAAGGATGAAAGGCTGAGTTTGGCCCTGCCAGGATTCGAACCTGCGTTAGCAGGCTCTGCACGGATGTCAAGGTGAGCGCTCTACTCGCTATGCCACTTGACCGGCAATATATATCAAAAGCACCACTGGACCCAGCTACGGCTTTAAAAAAAGTGCCTGGGCCCGCCAGGTCAAAACTAGAAAAGCTGCATCTTATGCAAGTAATTACCAGGACATATGGAACTGGCGTTACAGGAATATTCATATTCACCTTTATGGCAGCATTACGCCTAGATTGTTTTTAGAGGGCACATTTTGTCAGATGCTACATTTGGGAAGAGGGAATTCATACGTCCTATATCTACATACAAAAAGGTACAGGGCAGTAATGCAATACATTTGAACCATTTACTAGGTGAAAGACCATATAAAAACTGGTTAAACTTATTTCACCACACAAAAATGTCCAGTGTTGTGTGGGGGCGCGGTCAGTGAATATATTGAATGACTGGTGACCTGCATGAAGAGCAACTAGGGAATGCAGTCGTTTTTCCGATGTTCCTTATATAGTTAGTAAATCTGAAAAGGTTAGCACAGATTCACCCATAGCATTGATGTCAGGTAAGCATACAACGCATTTTAACTTTGCTGTTCTTGATTTAGCAGTGTACAAAGACTCATGGCAACACACTGGATTTGATAAATTAGAAGCTCCTTTAGAGTAATGCCTTGGCATACCTGAAAATGTAATTAAGTGAATCAGGGTGAGATTCTTCTAAAGGATGGGAATATATTTGTCAGGGAACAGTATGGGCAGGTATATACACTGCTAAAGACAATGTATACTGAACCATCTAGCCACTTAACATCTTTTTTCCAGCCTTGCCCAGTCCTGTCAGAATCGTAATCCTATCATATGTGGATCCTCAATAGTCCTGTAGAACCAGCATCAAGAATCTGGCAGAGCTTTTGAAACATCAAATTACAAACATTTCAAAACAAACCTGGATTTCGAATATTTGATGCTAGTGGATATTTGATGCTAGTGGTGAAGTCAATAAAGGTAATTTGTTATGGATATAGGCAACGATCCTCAAGAGTTGCCAAGTTAACCTTATGAAGCTTATCAAGTAAGAAAAATGGACATTCCAACTGTACAAATTACACTTTTAGTAGAGTCAATGTTATTCTGTACCTACCAGTCTAGGAGCGTGGCTGCACAGGTGAATCAAGACAGAATCTGTTAATACAATACAGGAACTACACAAGACTAATCAGAATGAGGGGTGGGGGACTTCCCACTCCTGTATATGGAGTTTAATTGGGACAATAAAAAGTAAAATTAAAACCTTATAACCCTCTCAAAAGAAAGCGATGTAACTTTAGATATCAATAAGCTTGTCCCAACAGACTATGAAATGCCGCAAGTCCAAGTTGAACAAATGAAACATGTATATTTACTTCTGCAGGGTAAATTAGTTTGCCAACAGATCAGATTCTATATATGAATTTCAATAAACAAGTCAAAAGATTTGCTTCCTTCAGTCAAGTTAAGGTCTTATTGGATTTCCTTTCTATAGCCCTGTTGCCAGGTCCAGCAAACATCTGATTCAAGTCCCAACAAAATTGGTGGTCTGGTTTCCCAGAGGACAGAGTTAGGCTGAAATATACACCATATGAACCCAAATTAGCAGGAGTTATGCTGAATGTGAATCACTGGATCCTACAAGACTGCTAGCCGGGGAAAAGGAGTAGCTTACCAGCTGGGCACCATTCTGTTTGAGTGAAGAGACTTCTGCTAGTTTTTTGTAATTTGGAATACACCCAATGAGGTTTAACCTACTGCCTTTTATTTGGAGAGGAAAAAAAATATATATGTCTACTCGACCCCCTCCCCCAACCTGCCCAAACCACAGAGGCACGATAGCAAAGTGATTGGCAAAGGTTTGGAAATTAGTCAGTATTGTGTACTTCAAGAGGCAGGATAGGAGTTCTGACATAAGAGGGCTTCAAGCATTTAGTAAACTCCAGCATGCTTAGTTTCTATTCTGAAGGAAGGAATTGTGCTCATCCCCATTGGATCCTAGTATGAGATTTAGAAGCTACCAATCCCCTGCTAGGATTTACCTTTAAAATGTGATAAGCAGCCCACTAAATGCATCATTTTACCAAAAAGCTGGTCAGAAGGGAGACAATGCACCACTGTTCACCCCAACATGAGGCACATCAAGAACTAGAATGTACCTGTAACTGGAAGACCAGGATCCCTAGGCATGTGGAGGACGACTGTCTGGAGGGGTTTGCATGCACAGTCACAACGACAGCTCCATGCTGTTCTCTCCCCACCCATGATTCACGCACAGCTCCCCTGCACCTTAATTCCAGAGCCATTACACCTGGCACCCAATCTTTTTTTTGTTGAGAAAACGAGTTAAGGCATCAGGCCAGCTCTGACATACAACTGATCTTCACTCAAATGGCTCTCAGGCCACTCCAGATGCAACAGCAGCAATCTGATTCCATGAAATCCAACTGAGACAGAGCACCTTCAAGTGAAGAGACTTTCCAACTGTTTATGGAGAGCAGGTGGTTTGATGCAATTTTGTGAAGCTGTGTCCGCTCAAAGACTGTTACAGTAACAATGTAACGCTACAGAGTCACTTTAGTGTCCCAAATGCTGGGAAATATGTACAAACTGAATCAAGGGTGAGGATTTGTTCTGTTGACCATTAGGTCTTGTGTTTTTGATCATATAAAATCGGTCATCCAGTGTGCCTAGTCACATCTATTGGTTGCTGCTTTGAGCATCCAGTTGCAGGCTTTTGAGTCCCGTATGCAGGACTATCTAGTCAAGTTACCCCTTTTTGGTTGGCCTTTGCATTATAGGCAATTTGCATATCCAACAGCCTCGCCTGAGCCAGGAGTCTCCACTTCACATCTATCTCCCATACCTATGGCTCCACCTTCAAAGTAGTATGCCTGACCTTTCAAGGCTCCACTCATTTTGACAAGGTTGTGCATCACCACCTACCCTCGGCCAACCAGGCATCCTTATACTTTCCTGCTCCTACCTTGCACTGCACCAACCAACCTCTCCATATTCTTCCCATCAATGTCCACTAGTCTTATTAAAGCAAGCCCAATTCCTCCAATCACAACCCACACCCTACAACTGGACTTGCTGGTCTGTCCCAGAGATGCACCACTGTGGAACAAAAATCCGTTGCATCGAGGGGGGCGGGCGGGCTTCTCAGCTGCCAGGAACAACAAAGTCAGGTGAGCATCAGGCACTTCACCAGTTCGAGATTCCAACATTTACTGCAGTGAATTTGGTCTCTTGTACTGTCATGTGGGTTTCAGGACATCGGTCAAGATGACTAGGCAGCTTCATTGCTGCGGCTAAGAGTCCCCTGTCAAGTGCCACACTGCTAGTGGAGTCAGGGCAACTAGTGTTGGCCCTCAAGTGCTTTGGGGTAAAAGGCACGATTGTTCCAAGTGGCAGGTGCCAAACAAATGCCCACCACCTCCCCATTCCACCCATGGGTCCATCATTGCTTGGGGAAGCAGCTGCCCTTTGAGCCAAGCTGGTCATTTATAGGGCAGGGGGGACTGTCTGATATTAAACATGTGGGTGCTCAACCATTGTTCCAACTCTATACCGCCAAACTACAGGTCAAGTGTGTAGGAAGCACCTACGCCTAAAAAAGGTAGAGTACTCGTGGGCTAGACTTCTTCCCAACCACCAGGCACCCCTTTGGGCTTACACTGGACCTGAACAGATATCCCCTCTGCAGTACAATTCCCAGCCAGCCATGTGCACATAATCCGCATAGATTTCCACCCAACCCTAAAATGAAAAGAGTTCAATAAAGACCAATTGAACCTTGCTTTGACAGTTCCTGTAGTTGGTTTCTTCTGAAGCACAGATCCTGAGCCATACTGCTACATGAATAGAGGCAAAGATAGACCATCCTTTTCTGTTGGAAAACATTTATCTCTCACACAAATAGGCTAAGTTGTGGTACACGTTTGTGCATAGGCCCTCCACTGAGCTATGGCCCAGGGTTTGTACTCGAGAGAAGGGGAAATAAAATAATGGAAATGTCGAAGCAAGGTTCTAGTCCTTACTGCACATGGCAGGCCTTTCCATTTTAGGGGTGGGTCTTAAAACTAGGCTCGTGAAACCTGAACTGGCATGTTTGCTGATTTGACTCCACGGTCGAAAATTACAACCAAGATTGGCAGGTGGGAAAAGCTGCTGGCAATAAATTGAACACATCATGTGTTGGTAGATATGCAGTGTTGGCACCTGAAGCATACCATATTAGGAGTGGTGTGTAATTGTAAGGGTTTACAAGTAAACTTCCAGCCCAACCCTGGGGCAGGTTGGAAGACATTTCGTAAAACGGAGGATGGCTCCAAATGGAACAGTGTTGGTGGTGAAGGAACACAGCAAGTGTAAGAAAATACATTTCAAGTTTCTGTAGGAGTCACCCATCCCACTGGCTCTCTAAAACAAGTGACCCTATGGCTAAATAGGAATCAGGATGAAGGAAAAAAAAAAGCTGCCTCACTTTGTGTGCATCAGTTAAAATAATCAACTTTTCCAACAAATAAATAAGTTCCATCGATGCAAGGAGTTCTACAGCAAACAACTGAATATGCATTTGATACTACAATACCAATTCATTAAAAGTCCTCATAGTTTTGATACATTTAAACATTTTGATTTTAAAAAGGTATTTAATTTTGTAACGTAAGTGGATTGTCAAGCTAAGTTGCTGCCCTGCGGAACTCCTCTCCAGAATTCCTGCATCATTAATTACTCAGCTCTTACGTATTTATCAAAATAGAAGTCATATGGGTCAGCTTTCTACAAGATGCCAGTAGGTCGTCTGCTAGTCCCCATTATAGAATGAGGTTTACCAAATTTACAGTAGACCTCAGCAGAGGGCATTTTCTTTCTTCTACCAATATCTTTCATAGTAGGCTAGGCAATACAATACGTTCAGTCTGATCAGAAATGTACCCAGATTTCTGATAACACGATTGAGGCTGCAGGCCTAGTATAATGAAAGCCTTGTGTAAACCTTTTGGTCTGTAGGTTCTCATTCCAATCCCAAAAGCAGGCTTTAGCTTTTAGAATTTTAATAAGCACTTAAGGATAAGGTCAAATAGGGCCTTCAATTGTCAATGTAGCTTTTGGCTCCTTCAAATGTAAACTTGTAATTCTATATTAGCAATTTCAAAAGCATTCCTGGTATTTTTAAGAATGGGAATAGTGGATTCTTGAAAGCTTGGATGTAGAAGGATCCCCTCAATTGCCAGGAGTGTACTTAGTGAAGCCAAAGTCTGCATGCAACACTTGCATGCAACACTTGGAGGTAAACCAGGAATCGATCTCCCAATGTTTCCTTCCAATACTTGTAGCCAGTGCTCCGCAGAAGGAGTGAAAATCGAGACCATATAGTATTTTTGGAACTATGCATGAATTTTAGATTAAAAGAAACCCCTCATGATAAATCACCCATATAGTTTAAATACCTTTTAAATGATCTGGTGTTCTTGGATTTCTCAACATACAAGCCAATGTACTTTCTCCTACTACCTTGGCTGTAATAATGCTCAGATAATCTAGTCTCTTTAGCGGTAACCATTTTTATATTCAGTGAAATGTGAGTAAATATGCATGTTCCTTGCCAAGCTTAAGCAAATTGGTATTCTTGGGGAGTCATTTTTTGTCAAAGGATCAGCTGAACAACGAAGAGGGTGAGGTAATGGTAGGTGATTTGAATGCCAAGCTGGGTCCGAATGAAGGGACTCTGCAAGATAAATAATTGATCGAATTAGGTGGATATCCAAGAGAGGCATAACTGGCGGTTTGTCTGCAATTGGCTGCTTAATGTACTCATTTATTAATATTTGTCGAGTTATATGCCAGTGTGGGAAAGGGGGGGTGGGGAGGGGTGAATATCCCACCAATCCCTTCCAAAGTTGGCCAGAGGAGAACCCTTGGATTACTGCTTCTCTTTAGAACACCCAGAAAGTTATCATAATCCACTACTTTTAAAGTGGCAGCTTGGGGTTTCACTTGTATCCAAGTGTAGTACCTCTGAAACTTGGACTCCGTTCTCCCCAATTCAGAGAACTGACATCTTTGAAATTAACTGGCTATGCACATTACAAAATTCTGTAGTGAGGTGTTCAGTCATTTATAATATTGTCCACGGTGGACATATAGACAGTGGCACCAATGCAAAAAAGACAGCAGGTGCCCCTCTAGAAAGAGCATGGCATGATAACCCGTTGTATTTCCCCCCCCCCACTTTGAGAGTCAGCAGCCATCGCTTTTTGCTCACTGTACTTTTCACAAAGGAGGAATATCCATTTGCATATCAGTCTTTGTCCGGCCCACAAGGGCAGTCCAGCACCGGAATGTCAGGTAAACCTCCTTTGAGCAAGCAGGTTATGTCATTTTCTTCGAGGGGGGCATCTGCTACCTTTTTTGTAGACAGTGGCACCAAGCCTGCTAGTAATGCTCTGTGGGAAAAGCAGGATCTTCTTTATGCTTACCTGCATGAGCACTCCCCTCCTGGACAGCTTTGCCTTAAAAAAATATAGATATATATTTACTGAAATACAGTGGGACCTTTTGATACATTAATAGCCGAAAGAAAAATGAAAATGGTTCGCTGGTGGCAAGGGGAGAATCTCCTCAGATCAGTGGATCTCACATTTTAAAGAGCTTTAGGTCACAGAGGTGCAAGTGCAGGACAGGCTTCATTAGGGGAGGTACACACTGGGGTATTTTTCCTGCAGGTTGAAATTGAGGGGCAAATTAGATGCTTACTAAGACCTGAAGTGTTTAGCACTTCAGTGAACTGGCAGACCTTGGTCCTGCTTCGGGCCTTTAACGCCATCGCTGGAACCCTTGTGTTACCACAATCAGGGAAGGTAACATTGGACAGGTTTTGTAGGGGGCTTCTCCACAATTGACCAATGTTTTATATTAAATACTGGAGAAATATTTTGGTAGATGGGTCACCTTTCTGGACCTTAAAGGGCCTTTGACTTGGTAGACCGAAACCTTGTGGTCAAAGCTCAGAGGAATCCGCATTCCGCCAACGCCTCTCCAGTTAATTAGCTTTATGGAAATACATCAGCAAGGGGTAGACAATTACTCTGGCGAGTGATTAATGCAGGGGTAAATCAAGGTTGCCATTTGGCCCCTTTGCCGTTTGCTCTTGCGCCATGATTTTAATCCCAATTCAGTAACTCAGGGCTCGAGAACCCCCTCCTAAATGGTGCGACAATCGGTGCCCCGTCATATGCAGATCTGATCTTACTTCAGATGGTTTACAGCAGAACTTGGAATACGCTTAAATATTTTAGGGGCCTTGGACTTCAGTTACATTTGTCCAAAACCAGTTGTTCGGCAAAGGGAAAACATCTTTCAAATGGTGACTGGAATAAACCCTTAGGGGTGGTGAATGAATACATCTTGTTCTCCAGTGGTGGTTGAAGTAGTCCTATAAAGGCTGTGCGTAAGCAGGCACTCCTTTGCTTTAACTAATTTTGGCGCAAAACACTGACAGAAAAAAAGTGCCTGCAGGTTCTTGGCTCTAAATTCAACACAGCTGTTCTTTATGGAGCAAAGATCTAGGGTGCAGCCCCCTGTGGGTGCCTAGATATAATGAACTCTGTTGCAGAAGATTTACAGGCTTGCCCACTAGAACTCCCGGGAATGCTGCAAGGAATGAGCTAGGTATGTGCAGTTCATCTTTACAAAGTCAAAAGGAAGTTCTCAGCATTCTTTCTGAATTTACAATTAAATGCTTGAATGTAACTAGATCTGCGCGATTCCATGTTCAATTCTAGTAAAGGTACCAAGAGTTGGCATAATATTGGAATTTGGTTAATGAATAAAAGCGGAAGGATGCTGTGGTATTTGGCAACTTGTCATGCTGCCAGCGTAGATCTATATGTAGAGTTGCAGCATTAGAATTGAATGCTCTGAGAGAAGTACAAAGTTAAGCTCACTGAAATTACTCTCCAACATCTATAGATGAGTGGTAGAAGTCCCTGTTGTACTGAAGTACCCTGAAACCCAAAGACTTATTCCTTTGACGAGGTTAAATGTGCTTCCTTTGAAATCAAGAACGCCTTGGCTTGCCCAGGAAAAGGTCTGTCCTTGCCACCTGGGGAAGAGCAGAATTATGGCATTCATTTATTGGATTGTACATTAAAGTAAGCACTGACTAAGGTCCGCCCTTATTAAAAACGAAGGGATGCTATGCATTTTATCATGAATTGTGAAGTTCATAACTAATACAGCCCATTTTAGTAATGCATTAGAGGTGGTTAATGGTGATAGGTGTGCAATAACTTATGGTGTTTTAACATACCTCATTTTATGCTGTAGTTCGATATGGGGAGGTTTATTTTTGTATGTGGTTGTGTTGCAGGTTAATGGATTGTTTTACCAAAATAAAGGTCCCCTTCTCACAGGTTGGTAATATACCCAAGTATTCGTAGGTCTCAACCAGGGAACAAAATGTACACTAGCCTTTGGCTAAGGATATTGGGCCCTTGGCAAGTAAATAGTTGTGTGCACGTACGGAATTGAGGCGACTAGTAGTTTGTAACTTTAATCTTTGCACCCGGGTCTCAATGTTATCCAATTGTTTTCCTTCCAATTTTCCACATTTGTAGTTTGCCCTTGTGATAGATGGCCCATCCTCCATGTCAACTAATTTGCATTCAATAGTTTTCAAAATCATTTAGGGCACCTGTAGGCCAATCAGTGTGTGGTCTAGTATTTACATATCAAGGGTGGTGGAGTACCACCTATTCTTGGTAGAAAGGTCTTGCCCATTATTCTTTAGGAAGATCAGCTAAATAAAAATTTAACATGGGAGCCAAGACACTGGCTTTAATCCATGAGTGGTAAAGCAGGCAGAAAAAGTATCCATGCTAGAATATAAGTCAATCCTTTATTAGTCACAATAATCCTAAGGGGGATGTTAATGTCAAAGGACATTTTTACTATGCACTATCACCACCTGAGTGGTCCCCTGGCGGCTCTGAAAAAGGGAGGGAGAGTTAGTGGGAGAAAGTATGAAAAGTGCAAGAGAGCAGTGATGTGCTGTTGGCGGCCTCAGCCCGGTGGGTCCGTTGGCTGTGCCTGGGGCGTTTGCAGCCGGTAGTAGTCGTGTACTGTTGTGGGAGTCTGTTTTTTTGTTGTGTTGCAATATAGTGAAGTTTGTTGTGCTGTAGATTTGTGTTTGGTTTGGAGTTTGAGGTGTGTGCAGAGGGGGAAATTGTTAGTGGAATTGGTTAGTTGGCATCTCTATCCTGAATTGAGATGCTGGGCTTGTGTAGTCTCTCCTGATGCGCCACTTATCTGGGCCCATCTTGCATTCAATGTCCCTTTCACATCTGCCCCCCCCCCTCAACCAGCCTCCCTCCCAACCCCACTGGTCCTTCCTTCCTACTCTTGTGGCCAGAGCGCCTGCCAATGTCCACCACTCAACTAGTGTGGTGATTGTCAGTATCTTGCCAATTCAATTGACATTTGGTACCTGGGGGCAACTGGGGAGGGGGGGTGTGAGGTTGTTGGTGGGATTGTCTGGGGTGGTTGACTCCGTCTCCATGGCTGTCACCTGTGTATCTGGTGTCGGTGTCCTTACCAGTTTAGTCATCCTTTTTCTCAGGTTTTGGATTTCGGTTGAGTCTGTGGTCTTGAAGATCCAGGTTTAGTAATGTTCTCAATTTGTAGTGATCTTCCATGTTTATCATCTTTTCGGATGGAGTTTCAGGTTTTTGTGGCTAAGTGGTAGAAGGAGGTGCCTCAAAGTTTTTCTTAAGGTATGGTTTTAATTCTAGGCGGATTAACGTTGCTGGATCGGAGGGGTCTCTTTGGTTTGTAGACTTATTTTCTTTTGAAGGAATTCTGCTCCTTGTCCTCAGATTGCCCTGTGCGTTATGCACATGGTTTTGAAGGTGATGCAATGGATTACTGGGAGCCAGTGTAGTGTATTTAGGGCAGGAGTGATGTGGTCTCTTCTGGATAGTTTGAGGAGTAGTCTGGCTGCCGCAATTTGGATTCGTTGAAGTTTCTTCAGGAGGTATTCCAAGGTAGAGACTGTTACATAGTCCATTCTTGACATGAGGGCAACGATTGAGTGTTTTGTGCGTGAAGGAGTAAAGGTAGTATTCTTGCCATGTGGTGGAAGAAATATTTCTTCACTGTTGCGTTTATTTGTAGTTCTAGGGTTAGGGTGTTGTCCATCAGAACCCCTAGATTCTTTACTACCTTAGATGGTGTTGGTGCGGTTCCCATTTCCTTTGGCCATGTGATGGCGGTTTCATTCCCTTGGTCTTTGTATATGACCATGATTTCAGTCTTTCCTGGGTTGATTTTCATGTTGTTGGTATTCATCCAGTTGAAGACTTCTCTCAGACAGTGAAATAGAGTTGAGTGATCCACTTTGTGGTCTTTGATTTTGTAGATTTGAGTGTCATCGGCGTATTTGTAGCAAGTAATGCATTTTTTTTTTAAGAATCTGATGACCGGATCTGGTAGATGTTGAAATATAGTGGCGATAGTGAGGATCCTTGTGGTACTCCAGTCGTTAACTCATGGAGTGGATTTGAAGGGTTTAATCCATCGGTCTGCTAGGAATGATTTAGTCCAGAGTAGTGCTGTGTCTGTTATGCCTATGTCTTCTAGTCTTTTGGTCAGGGTGTCATGGCTAACTGTCAAAGACTGCGGAGAGGACGAGTAGAACAAGGGCTGCGGTTGAGTCTGCGTTAGTTTTAAGGTCATCCCAGATGGAAAGTAGTGCTGTTTCCGTTACTCTTGATGGTCTGAAACCGACTTGAGCTTGGTCTAGCAGGTGGTGTTTTTCTATGTGCTCTTGGGTAAATTTATATAGGTAGGTTTCCAGGAGTTCGCCGGGTAGGGAATGTTTGAGATTGGCCTGTAGTTGGAGAGCTTCTACGTCGCCACTTTGTTTTTAGCAGTGGCTTGATATAGGCTGATTTGAAGATCCTCGGCACAGTCCCTATTGCTAGTGATGGTTTCTGTAGTATTCTGCTGGCGTTCCTTGTGGGAGGATCGATTTGTAGATGTCCAGGGGACAGGGATCTATGGGTGATCCAGATTTCCTGCTGCGTTTTACCAGCATTGCGAATAATCTGTTGATATTCCAGGAAAGTGAATTTGTGCTGTGGTTCTGTGTTAGGTTGTATGGTTTGTCGGAAGTCATCGATTTTTCTCTTGAAATGGTCTGCCAGGTCGTGGGTTTGGGGTGTTATCGCAGCCTGGTGGGTTTCTCATCTCTTTAACGATGTTAAACATCTTTGTGTGTTGGTGATTCTGTCATCATAATGCCTTCTCTTCGCCTTTTGAATTTCCTTCTTGTATGCGTGGATTTGTTTTTGGAACAATTTTTTTTTTGTCTGGGTTGTATTCTTTCCTCCATTCCAGTTCCATCTTTGTTGTTTTTTTATGGTGTTTAACAGTGGTGTGAACCATTTTGCCATTGCTCTTTTTTGATGGGGTGAACGTTTTTTCTGGGGTGATCTTATTTATTGTGTCTGCAATCCAGTTGTGTAGTAGTTCCGCTTTCCCGTCTAGGTCAGCTATCTCTAGTTCTGTAGTTAGAGGGTTTGGTTAATTCGTTTTTCGAATAGGTTGCTTTCTTTGACGCGTTTCCAGTTTCTTTTGGTGGTGGTTGAGAGTTTGAGGTTGGGTGCCTACTTGGGTTGGCATGGTGATCATGAAGGGGGGATGATGAGGTGGTCACTCCACAGCATTTGTATCGGCCGTGCTGTGGTGATGAATTTCATTTGCAAAAATTGCGTCGAGGGTGTGTCCTGCCGTGTGTTGCCCCTTTTACTAGCCATCGTAGTTTCATGGTGGCGAGTTGTTCAGTGAGTTATGGGAGTTGGTGTGACAGTCTTCAAACCAAATATTGAAGTCCCCTAGGATGATTAGGTGTTTGCGGTTGATGGCCAAGTGGTGATGGCTTCTAGGACATCATGTAGGTGGTCTGTACACCCGGATGAATGGATGTTGAGTGGTTCATCCATTAACTTCAGGTGTTCTTTGAATGCTATTGTGATGCCTCCTTTGTTTATTCGAAGGCATTTGTAGTCGGTTGGTAGGCAGCTTTGGAGTGTTTTTTTGTAGTTGTCGTCCAGCCACATTTCTGTGATGAACAGGATGTCAATGCCGTTGTCATCGAGTAAGTCAAAGATCTGTTGAGTGTTTGGACATGGATCTTGCGTTTATTAGATTGCAGTGGAGTATGGAGGTGTTTGGTTTGGACTTTCTTGTGGAGTTAGTTTCCTTCCTGGTCGATCACTTGCTGGACTGTAGGTTTCAGCGTCTTCAAAAGATCCTCTAGGTTCGGTCTTGGCCTTTTGTTCATCAGGCTCGTCTTCCGGAGTTGCGTTTGTCAATTTGTCGTTCCTCTTGCTTTGGTGATGTAGGGTGTTACGTTGGTCGTGCGTTTGTTCATCCTTCTACGTGCTTGTGTTAAGTTATTTGATGTTGTTGCTCCTAGCCTTGGGTTGGTTTGCTGTGGTGACCAGTTGTCCTCTTCTCAGTGTTGGTTCGATTTTGTTCCCGTCTGTGGGGGTGCGTTCTGTAGTGGTCTTTCTTTGTTGTGCTGGAGTGTTCCTTCTCTTGTTCTTTCCCTTGGAATGGGTCATTTGCGCGGCATTATAAGATTGATAGTTTAGTTGGTTTGGTGATGTCCAGCTGGTTCCACTTTGGTCAGGTTGTCTTGTAGTGTAGTAGTGGGTGTCACTGGTTCGGGCTCCGTCTGTAGGTGGTATTCTGGCTGATGTTGCTGACTCGTTCAGTCGCTGTCTTGAGAGGGCTTAGGGGAGGTGGATAAGGGTTATATATTGTGTTTTAATGGGGGTTCTCTTTAGGGTCCGTTTCCCTGGATGCGGTTCACTGCGGTGAGCCAGCTATGTGGGTGTGAGAAGGGTATCTCCTAGTTGGCAGAGTGGCTTAGAGGAGTGCAGCTAGGATTTATGCCTTATGAGGCGTGAGCCCCTAGTTGGGGTTTCACTCCACCGTGGTTCCCTAGTGGGTTCACTCACTTTAGAGTGAGGGGGTCAGCAAGTGAGAGACCCGTGTAGTGGGGATGCACACATCAATGCAATCTAATTTCATTGGAGACAGAGCCCCTGCTAGACCTGAGTGATCTGTATAGTAAGCGAGAGGCCTATTAATGCAATCTAAATGTCACACAATGCAATCTGGACAGTACTTCTGCTGAATTTAAGAGACCTGTATAGTGGGAGAGGCCCATCAATGCAATCTAGATATCAAACAATGCAGTTTGGAGGCCTGTCAATGCAGTCTAATATATAGTGCAATTGGAGACAGAACCCCAGCAAGATTTGAGAGACCTGTATAGTGGGTGAGAGGCCTATCAATGTAATCTATCACACAGTGCAATTGGCAACAGAACCCCAGCTAGGTTTGAGAGACCTTTATAGTGGGAGAAAGGCCCATCAATGCAATCTAGATATAATACAATGCAGTTATGAGGCCTATCAATGCAATCTAAATCTCAGTGCAAATGGATACAGGATGAGTAGGCCGGATTAGTCCAATATTAAACTATGGTTGAATTTTGACTAATTTGGGGGGGGTGGTGAGAGATGCAGTGCGGAGTAGTCTCCTTGCTTAATAGGGGTTCGCTCAGTGGCTCGGGTTCTAGTGTAGAGTGGTTGCTCTACTCCTAAGCCAGGGCCACTCCTACCTTACTGGTCCTTATAGTTGATGGTTGACAGCTGGCTACTGGCTTCCCCTGCGGACACCTGCTGATACTTCTTGGAGCCACCTCTGTTGGAGCCGCCCTGGTCCTTGGGGGCCCTTAGACGAGAGGATGCATGGGCAGAGGGCTGCCCTGCGAAGATCAGTGATGACAGTTGAGGGGACCAATCAAGGCGTGGTGGGAGGTCGGGAGGCAAACCAGGAAGAGGTTATGTGGGTGGGAGAGGACGGTAGCAGGGGAGCAAAGGGCCTGGGAGTCTCAAATGGATCTAGCAGCCGGGTGGAGGCCCAAATGGGCTTGGGCTAAAGATGTACTCACCGTGCTTTCCTCGAAGTGCCGGCAAGGCACAGGCGTTAGGCCCACAGGCAGGGGAGGGACAATGGACCAATCAGGGGGAGTGGGAGGGTTAGGGAGGTGGGAACTAGGAAGTCTGGGCTGGGGAAGGGACCGGTGCACACTGGCCTGGAGGGGGCGCACATGGAGGCAAAATGGACCCCAACCAAACACGAGGCCCGGAGGGTCTCAGTGGCTTAGCGCTCACCTGCTTTCCTCGGTGAAAGGGATGCACCAACATACTAATTTATGCCACAGTAATGATCATTTACCCCCATGAAAGGCTGCCATGAAATTGATGAGCCATGTAAACAGGTATGGTAGATTTAAAACTGGAGCTCTAAAGTTCTTTGAATTCAGAATAGTTTTGCAGCTGCACTCTCAAATTCAAGATTCTCACCCTTTGTAATTACCATTTATGTTCTTAGTATAGCCAATGGCCACCTGGAAACCTTGTGATAGCTAGTGGATTCAACATTATTGTTAACGGTTTAGAGATACTGCCTCAGCTGCTTTTATCCTTCACTTAAATATAGTACCTCGGTAGAAGAGCCTACTTAAATGCTTACTTGCCGCTTTTTAACCAAACTAGAAATCTCTAACTCACCAACTTTAAATAACTATCCATCTGGAGTTTTAACATTGCTGCCACACAAACCCAGGTAGCCGACATGCTTGCACTGGTGAAAATCCTGGAAGACTGAGCAGAGGACACAAACATTGTTTGGATACTCGGTCTTCTGGAAGGAGGAAGAAGAGAGCCCACATCTTACATAGAGATTAAGTCGGCCTGGGCACCCTCACGCAAGGTTTCACAGTAGAAAGCTCACAGGTCACTTGGGAAAGACCAGGCACGCCTCTGAGACCGATAATTGCAAGGCTAATGAACTACAAAGAGGATCCTTGCCTTCTCTAGGGAGGAGGGCACTATGAGGGTTCTTCAAAACTGGCAATCTACCCTGATTACACAGCATTGGTCCTATGGTGCAGAGCAATGTTTGGCCCCACCAAGGAACCCCTACGCCATGAAATATGCGATACATACTGATCTACCCAGCCAAGCTGAAAGTAGTGCACAATGGAAGATTGCGCTTTATTTAACAGAAGAGGCCCAATCCTGGATGGCTACGCAAAGGATACTGTAGCTCCTGGTCACACTGACCTATAGCAAGATAACGAGAGGATTGCTACCTACACATCTGAATCCTTCCTCCCCTGTGTGGCTGAAGGTGTGGTGTCATGACTTTCTGGAACAAAATGCGGGGCAGGCAGTACCAGGGCACAGGACAGCCAAGGTGCCTGAATGTCTGCTGCTGGCTAAGACGGACACGCCCTGGACACAATCTAAGATGGTGTTTTAGCCATCGATGTACTGCATGCTACCTGAGGGGAGGGAGGCCGGTACAGGATAAGCAGTGAGCCGAGCGGGCCAACGCTAGGCTATGGTTTAACGTTCAAAATCATTGTTGGAATGATAGATGCTATCAGGCACCTGAGAGAAGAAGGGCTCGGACTAGTGCCTAAAGGTGGGGGTGGACGCCGGTGAGGACTATGCAGCAGACAGAAGGGGGTGAGGAGGGGGGTGTTGGGTAATGGGACAGGTTACAATATGGCAATCACGGATGGACAGATAAGTAGCTGTGGGCAGGGTCGGCGGGTATACTGGCAGGGCGGTTGGAGAAGGGTGGCCCTGGTCTAGGGATTTGGCATGGCAACTAATGGGCTGCGAATAGTCACTTGGAACGAAAGTGGCCTCAAGAACTACAGAGACTTACTTAAAGTGCACGCCTACCCGATCAGGAAACAAATTAGTTGCAATGTTGCAGGAAACGCACCTCACCATAGACAAGCTGTACTGGCTCAGAAATGGGTAGGCAGTATGTACTTTCACCCTACTCAGCGTAGGGGAGTTCTTATTTGGTTGGCGCCTACAGTTCCCTTCAGCTATTCAAATACAAACTAAGGGAGACTGGTCTTCATGTTTGGACTATTGGAAGACAGGGACGTCTGCTTCATCAACACATATGCCCCGAATCATGACACTGCAACTTAAAGCTCCCCACGTACAAGGAATGCACATGGTTTTGGGGCGGCGACTGCAACTGCACGCTAGATCCTACCCTGGACAGGTCAGATAGGAACCACAAGAAGCCAGCACTGCCGGCCAGGACCGTGGGCACCCTCCTGCAAGACCTCAGGCTGGTGGATGTCGGGAGGGAATCACAGACACTTGCGCTTTAGCCCCACACGGGGTACACGCCCAAATAGATTACATTTTCACAAGGAGTGAGCCTCTTGGAAAGTTCACACAGACCAAGTATATGGCCAGTGTACTCCGACTATGCACCCCTAACAGTAACATGGCAGGGCACACTGCAGAGACCTAGAATACACACCTGAGGTCAGAGGCGCTAATGGATGACACTTTCAATGATTATTTGGGCGAACAGCTAGAATAGTGCCTTGTCTCCCATATGTATAGTGTGGCACGGGCAAGCACCCTATGGGACACGTTTAAGGTAGTCATACGTGACGGCAATGGTGAAGACAGGCGTCCTTGTAAGAATTATTAAACAGCCTGAAGTGATTGAGGGTGACATGTTGCTGAAGTAATGTAGCAAAGATCTAACAGGGGGAGAGCCAGTGGAGCAGATAAGATGGAGGCAAAAATGCATTGGCGAATGGGAAAGACTGGACTTTGCCAAGTACACAGACTACATGCAGAGGGAGACAAACCTGGGAAACTGCGGCATGGCTATGTAAACAGAAGAACCAAGGGACATAAGCGCCATAGACAAGAGAAGGGACATAGCCAGGACAAGATCAATAAGGTTTGGAAAATCCCTATACTCCATGGACACGACCAAAGCAAAATGTCGATGCACTAGCCCAACTGCGTCTGCCCCAATTAACAGCAGTACAGGCCGCCGAACTGGACGCTTCAATGACCGGTGACAAAATCCAGGTAATTAGGGACCTCACAACGGCCAAGACCCTGGGACCAGATGGACTCCCAGGGGAATTTTACAAAACTACACTAGCCCCCAGACTGCTGGAAGTCATGGAAGCACACGATCAGAGGGCGCTGCCGGACAGCCTGAAAGTATCATACTAGTCCCAAAGCAAGGAAAAACCATGGACTGCAGATCATACCGCTCTCAATGGTAAATCTGGATCGCAAAATCCTAAGTGCTGTTGCTAGTAAACAGAAACAAGAAAGCAATAGCTGGTCTGATCCAGGACGACCAGATGGGGTCCTGCGGCAGCTACATCAGGTCATAAACAGAACAAACCAGAGGAAGGGTGACTACGCAATAGCCTTGCTAGGCGTGGTGAAGGTGAATATGTCCACTGGGATTGGCCACCCTGGAACACTTCGGAGAAGCCCGAGATGGGTTAAACTGATTTACACGCAACCCATGACGAGTGTTAGAACAGACAGGTCTCGGAGCCCTGGGAGGTTCACAAGGGTACTAGGCAGGGCTGCCACTGTATATGCTGTACATTTTGCCACTGGAACCATTGGCTGCGTTTCTCAGGGAAGCGTACAAAGAGGCTGGGATAGTGATAGATGGGGCAGTACACCCGATTTCACTGTACGAAGATGACATGCCATTGTACATAAGCTGACTTGAAGACAACCTGTTGCACCTCAACCACTTCACCACCCTCTCTTCGATTAAAATACATCGCAGGAAATCCGGTGTCTTCCTGCTAACACACTTTAGGGGACTTTGCACGACAATTACTGCACCTAGGCCTACAGTGAGATCAGCACTTTTCCGATATCTTATCAATTTGTGGCAGTCCCGAAGAGTCAACACAATGAGGGCCCAGGAAGAGGGGTATGCTGAGGTTCTGGAAAAGGCTACCCTTGGGGATACCGGGCAGGGCTGTACTTCTGCTATCACCATCCCTAAAGCATTTTCCAAGTGGACACGATAACCAGAACATTCCTGTAGAGGAGGTGGGGGGGGAAATGTGAGCAACAGGATTGCCTGGAGCACCCTGCAGAGGCACCACGAGTAGGGTGGGATAAGAGTGCCCCAGTTCAAGGGCCATTATCTGGAAGGGTAACTGCAATTTGTGGTAACCTGGCTGGGAGACCAGGCCTCACTAGACACTGCATTACTGCAGCCACTGCTGAAGCAACAAAATCCTTTGGGCAGGGACACATCTGACCAGACCTTCCAGCCTCCTGAAACTGGGAAAGGAAATCTTGCGCAGAGCATGGACATTTCTGGGGACACGGGAACCCTGCTCAGTGCATATCCCCCGGATAGGAGTCAGAACAACCGGGCATGGTGGACAATACAAGAAACACTGGGAAAGCAAAGGGGTGGCCACAGTGGGAGACAATGGAATCATCAACTGTCACCCTGGTGAGCAAACATGGCATTCATGAAGGCCAATTCCTGCTGTACTTGGGAATGACTCAGGATCAGGAGGACCGGAGTAGTTTACCTGCAACTCCATTTTTCCAGCATTGGTATCTTTCATGGATTCACATGCTGTGAATATTTCCTGTCCAACTGGGAAACCTCAGTAACTTTAATATAGCAGGTTTCCTACGGAAAACGGACACTTTAGGCTGCACCAATAGGAAGTCTAGTAGAAATAGCCCTGGGGCTTCCCTTCAGATTTTAACCTCGCCAAATGGAAGGGGAAGGCTGGAGGGTGCATGTGAATCCATGAAAGATACCAAAGCTTGAGAAATGTAGTTACAGGTAAGAAACTACTCCCTTCTCCAGCATTGGATCGTCATGGATTCACATGCGGTTAATGGACTACATAGCAGCAAGATAACCTGGAAGCGCATAACAGACAAACATGCCCCAGGCAATCATGAACCACAATATAAAACATGCATTCGTAGTTCAGATCAACAGCATTACTAAAACCAAACCCCAGATGCAGCAGTGCTTACCTTATTAGGCATAGGACTGCATGCCCCACCTGCACATCCTCTGCATGCAGTTGACCCAGACAGTGTCTTGTGAAAGTGTGCAGCACCACCCATGTTGCTGCTTGGGAAATGTCACTGAGCTGTATGCCTGCCCACAGCGCCGCTGGTGCCGTGGAACTCCTAGAATAGGCCCTGGTAGTTGACTGCAACGCTCTGCTGGCCTTGTCGTGGCAAAAGGAAAATCAGATAAAACCCAATGAGGAAGGCCCTGCTTCGAAATCCCGTTGGAGGGGCTGAAAGCCACAAATAGCTGTCTCGATGTCGTGAAGGACTGAGTCCTGGCCAGATAAAACTTCAAAGCCCTCCGACATAGAAGGAATGTAGTGCTTTCTGCGCTGGAATGGTAGCCTTTTGAAAAAATATGGGAAAGGCTAACAGTGTTCTCATGAACATCGACAGAATCTTCAGAATAAAGTAGGATTTGTAGCATGAAACGCAAATAGCAGGTTGAGAACCAGAGCCTGAAGCTCGGAAACCCGCCTGGCAGACGCAACGACCACCAGAAAAGCAACCTTCCACGTGAGAAACTTAACCGCCGCGGTGGACATTGACTCAAACAGTGGTTTCATGAGGGCCGAGACTCCAGACTGGAGAAAACTTCTTGGGGGTTTGGGGGCGTCCTGAAAGGGCCCTTGAGGAAATGTTTAATCAATCTGTCGCTGAACAGAGGAGTGTTGCGCTGCCTCATGAACCTGGAGATGGCAGCCACGTGGACCTTTATGGACGACAAATGCCAGACTCCCCGTCTCCCCCCCTTCCCCCACTACCCCCCCCCCCCCCCTTCACCAGCAGCAGATAAAACAGTAGTTGCGGCGGCAAAACCTGTAAAGGCCACAAGTTAGTTTACTGCGAGCACCAGGCACAGAACCTCTTCCACTCTTGCGTCCAAGATGCAGCGACAGTCCCATGGAATTCGTATGTGCAAATTTGGTGTGGTCAGGAGCCATGCTACAAGGCTGAGGGAGCCGGGGTCATGATGCCACACCATTCCTTCATTCTGTGACACAAGATCTGGCTCTGACCCCAGATGAAGAGGGTTGTCCCCTGCTAGGTGAAGGTCTGAGAACGAGGTCCGTCTGAACGGGGCCACCAGGATCACCTTGCACTCCATCTGTATAGTTCCTGATCAGAGGAAACTTGTACGCAAACAGGCCCATCCATGGGAATGCGAATGCATCGGCACCCCCTTCCCTCCCCCGCCACGTCCCATCGAGTCCAGATGAGACAGCCTGCTGGAGAAGAGACTACACTGCCCGTTTTCTGGGCTGGTGAATAAGTCCAGCAGGGGAGCCCGCACGACCCCCCTCCCCCCCCCCCCCCATTTCCTGAATATCCTGGCCGTCCTTCAACCACCATTCGTGCATCTGAACTGATTCTCTGCTGAGAGCTTCCGTCTGCTCATTTTGATCGTATGACGAATAGTAAGCCACTAGATGAATCTTGTGCGCTATGGCCCTGTGCCAGACCACCCGAGCCTCTCTGAATGCGTGCCCCCTTGTTTGCAGCGATAAAACAGTTGTGGTGTTGTCCATCAGAACTCATACCACAGAGCCCTGAATGAGGGGCCGAAAAGACTTAGTGCCCAGTTTACTGCCTTCAACTCCAGAATGTTGATGTGCAAGGAAGCCTCTGAGGGACCATAGGCTTTGACCTGAAACTGGTTGAGTTGAGCACCCCAACCCACCTAGGAAGCGTGTCACGATCATATACTAAACTGGCACCAGAGGCATACCCCTCACTATGTTGTCGGAGCAAGTCCACCAATGCAGGGCGCCTGCAAGTGCCTGGGATATGAGAACCTTGTCGGACCAGGAACTGACCATCTTGAAGCGAGAAAACTCCTGCACTTGCCGCATTAAAAGCTAACAATCCGGGATGAGTGGGATGCAGGACACCATGGTGCCAAGAAGAGACATGTATAGCGCCCTAGATAGCTTCCCTATCTTTTTTAACGATGGAGTCACCAGATTGAGTCTGAAAATGAGCTCCTAGAAAAGTCACTGGAGGGCATCAGACAAGATTTGGCGAAGTTGACTGCAAAGCCCAGACACTAACAGGAGCATAGCCGCATGGAGACTCACCCCCAACCAACCATCTAGGTACAGATAGACATGGTGTCCCTGCGGAGGTAAGCTGCCACCAGAGCCAGGCACTTGGTAACGTCCTGGGAGCCGACTTGAGGCCAAAGGGGAGAACCTGGAACTGGTAATGCTCGTTGCCGACCACAAGCTGTAGAAAACCTGCAATGTTTGTGGGTGCATCAGGATATGGCAAGAAGCATCTTCTAGATCCAATGATGCCAGAAACTCCCGAGGCTGCACCATTCGCATAACATCCTGCAACATTAGCATCCTGACTTTTGGCCTTAGGTCCAGAATGGGGAACCATTTTCCGTTAAGTTTTTTTAAACTACAAAAAGCAGGAATAGGTACTTTGTCCTTTTTCCGTCTGCAGGATCTTTTCTATAGACCATTTCTAAAGTATCAGGTGCACCTCCTGCTGCAGGATCTGTAGATGCAGCTGTGATACCTTCGCTGGTGGAATAGGGAGTGGTGGTTGCCAGAACTCACAACAAGTAGCCATATTGGACTGTTCCTAGCACCAAATGGTCCGTCGTAATCAAACAACTTGTCGAAAATGTTGAGCCACACCCCTCGAAGTAGACTGCCCTTGTAGCAGTCTTGGACTGGGGGGCCTTAGCAGAGGAGGATAAACCCCTCTTCTGCTGATAGTCCTTGAGCCGACGGAATAGCTGGAGCGACTGTAGCCCTTATCGCGAGATACTGCAAACCTGGTGTCCAAGGCTCCCGAAATGAGCAAAAGCGACAAAATGACACGCATACCATGCAGTGTCAACAGGGACCTTGCTGTATCCAAATCCTACATATGCTTCAGATCCTTGTCAATCATTTCCCCAGTCAGCTGCTCCCCTCGCAAGGCATGTCCACCACCTTGTGCTGTACTTGCACAACCATGCCTGCCGCCGGAGGACAACCCAATTATTTATCTTACACCCGGATTCTGCCAGATACACTGCAGTATGATGGGAGGCTTCCTCCCCCTCATAAACCAGAAGCATCGCCTCCTTCCCTTGCTGTTCAGGTAGATGGTCCAGCAGCGGCGCCAATCTGTGCCACATTTGTCATAGTGCGCCATGATGGCCAATAAGTTAACACCTTCACAGTCTTCCCCCACCATCAGCACCTTCTTGTCAAAAGCATCCAGCTTACGGCCCTCATTGTCCGGGGGCATCTCACACTTCTGCTGGCTACGTGATTTCCGACTGGCATCTGCTGACAGACTCGAGTGGGCTGCAACATGGCATTCTCAGGTGCCTTTAACTTTCTCCAAGCAGCCCTTGACAGCAGGCTCTGTGAAAGGATGGTGCGACGACCCTCTTGCCACACATGGTCCAAAATGTGGACAAGGACAGCCTTCTGCCTTTTCCCCATATGATCAAACAAAAAACAGTCTAGACTCCTCTTCCGGAGCAAGGAAAAACTCCTGTCAAGCCTTGGCCATCATGGCATGAAAAGCACCCACATCGTCCGGCAGAGAGGGTTTGGGCTGGAGTCCACCTCTGGGTCTGTATTCCAGGAATCCACCTGGCTGGGCAATGACGAAACAGTCTTCAGACTCCACCAGCTCCCCTTCTTCCTGATCCCTACAAGGGGTGTATACTCTAGGCGATGGAACAGGCGGCCTAACCTGGGGAGACTTCCATGGTTGACCCTGGCAGGAGGCACCCACCACCTCCTGTTGGGGAACTGGTGGTAAGAACTGCCCCAAGGGCAACAGGGTTTGTGTACCAGGAGCCGGGCATCCAACTGTCCGAGGAACGACTGAGAAGGGAGTGCGGGTTACCCAATGGATACTGAGGTGGAATAGCCCCCCCCCCCCCCCCAACCCCCCGGCCACCCCATGTGGGTGGAACAGCCGGCCATAGGCCCAACACCGAAGGGTCGAGGAACTTCTGAGTCTACTCCTCTGGACTCTAGGCAAAGTCATAGGTCGAGGGATCTTGCTGGAGTACTGCATGACCGTCCCCTTCATAAGTGTTCGAGGCCGCACGTCATGCATGGCCGGAACAATGCCCACAGAAGATGAGGCTTGAAACACAAGCACTGAAGCTGCATAGAAAATACAAAGAGCAAAAAAACAAGAGAACATAAGGTCACAACAGTTGAAATCTGAAGGGAAGCCGCTGGGTGGGGCCATTTATATTGAACATCCTATTGGTACAGCCTAAAGCACCCATAAAGACGTCAATATGACAAAGAGTTGAAGTTTTCCATAGGAAAAAAGTTAAATGTTTCCCAGCCTGACAGGAAATATTCACAGCAAGATCCAATGCTGGAGAAATGGGAGAACCTGCAAGCAAGGATTATGAAAACGACACTGGATACCACGTACGATGCATCAGGAGGAAGGCACGTGGTCTCTTGACTGCGATTTACTTCTTGGCAGCTTAGGCACGATAAGTATGAAAGTGAGGCAAATGGGAACCTGATACAGGAAGTGTGCTCACAGATTCAGAATGGGAGGTGGCGCTGGCATACACCAAACAGGTCTTTAGGAACGCCAGGTTTAAAATGACAATGTATGCAATACACCGGGCATATATGATCCCACAGATTAATGGGGAGGGGTACAAGGTTTGCCTGAGGTGACACGAGAGGGAGCAGACATGATGCACATGTTCCAGATGTGCCCACACATCCGGAACTTCTGGGGCAGTGATGGAGACAAGAGGGCATCCAAATGCACTTGTGGCCACCTGAATTCTGCTAGTTAGGGCTATTTCCTAGAGGCAAAGGACAAAACGCGCATACCGCCAAAATTAAAGACTCGATTTGCATACTAGCAAAATCGAGGATATCAATGGCCTGGAAAACAGCTCAGGGTCCAAGGGTGGAGGTCTGGTCGGCTGATCTGCCAAGATGGTCCCTGGCAGAAACTGCAGTATGGCAGGGGAGTACGCCTGGAACGCACGGAGGCACAAAGTATGTATGCCCCAGACGAGAGCACACCAGGTGGGGGGGGGGGGGGGACACAGTGAGAGGAGTACTTTGTGGTGGCAACCGTGGGCAAGAGGTTTTACAGTAGTATATGAGGGCCACAGGGTACCAAGGAGCAGCCAAACACAGGGAGGCAGGACACGGACCATGAAGTACTACAAGGTTTAATAATCCTGCACTTGACATATGCCCACAGAACCATGATACTACCGAACCTGTCTTTGCAATGCCATAATGTACTGTCTACGTTGGTTTACTGTTGGTATCCATCTGGAGCAGGGAATGAGGGAGGCTCCTTTGACTTCATGCACTTCTGCAAAAGGGTCTCCATTCTTGCGAGTGCTGGGAATTGGGTTTAGAGTTAATCCCACCTCTGGCAACACCACCCATGGGTGTAGTCTTCCTAACCCAAAGTGAAACTAAACATGCACGCCGTATTCAGGTTGGCTCATTCCTGTCGCCTCAAATCAGTTTCTTCCTGCTAAACTCCATCCCCTCCCCCAACAAATGTTAAGAGCCTGAGTGCCAAGCTCAAACACCACTAGACCTGCATGCGGGTAACACCCGAAACCCCATGTTTAGGAATGTGCACTGCACAAGATGTCCAAAAAGAAAACTCCCAATTGCAAGGCATGCAAAAGTAGTCTAAAGCAATCCAATACCTTCATATTCAGTGAACGAGTTCCAAGTAAAACACAGGCCTGACTGTTAAAGGATCCATGGCAGTGTTAAAGATAAAACCTATGACAAGCTCCCCAAAGACTGTGCCAACAGCCTAGTCTAACTCAGAGGTCCAACAGTAAGAGAAAGGTGGGACAAACCTGGCAGCCACCGTCTAGCTGAGTGAAATGTTTATGTACGAGCTCAAGGACACATCCCCAAGCAGAAACTGGGTGCAGGTTTGAAACTGTCCAAATTCCTCTCCCAGATGCTGGTGATATGGCATTTAAAAACACCTGCACACAAGTGTTTAAAGGCGCGACGAGGCAAGGGAGGGGGTAACAGAGGGAAGACATACTGCGATCTTACAAGGCCAGGTGACATTGAGATCGCACAAGTGCATGGGAGGAGGGAAAGGGGAGGGGCAGCGCAGTACCTAGGATAACAGTAAAATAAATACAAAGTGCAGGGGAAAGTGCAGACAACAGGTGTCAAGTAGGGGGCTCTAGGGATACAGACACAGCCACCTCCCCCTTTAAGTGCAAGGAAGCAGTGCAGGTGTGTAACTGGCGGGGAGGGGACCTGGGCCCAAGAACAGAGGGTACCCAGGCAACCAGTGCAATATCAGTTCAGCCAGGAGTTCAGCATGGGAGAGGAAGCGAAAGCTGAAGCAAAAGGGGAAGTTCTTGAGGTGCTTGCGGAACAGGAGATGGTTCTCAAATTTCAGAGAGGCAGGGAGGCTGTTCCAGAGGGATGCCCCAGCCGAAAGACCTGCCACCAACCGTTGCTTAGCAAAGCGACTGACCCTGAGGGAGATGGTGGCAGATGGGCAAAGGGCTTGAGAAGATATTTCAGAAGAGAGTTGAAGGTATTGAGGCCCCCAGGCCCAAGAACACCTTGTGGACAATGCAGAGGGTTTTGAAATTAATCATTGCAGCCACCAATTTCAGTCCTGGAGCAATACGATTGCTGGGCTTGAGGCCAAGGGCAAGATTTGCAGTCCTGTTTTGGATGAGTTGCAGAGGGTGGAGAGTAGAGGGGCAGATTGAGGCTATTGCTGAAGTGCAGCCTAGCGAACCAGAGCTCTGGAGACCGTGAGCTTCTGGGGGAAGGAGAGGAAAGGAATAATACCTCCGAGGAGGTGCAGCTGGTAGTGTGACCTTAGAGATGCGAGGAGAGGGAGAATGAAGTTGACCGAGGTTTTTAGCCTCACAGATGGTAGCAGGAAGAGGGCCAAGAGAGGCCGGCCAGAGAGTGACAGGAAAGGAGGGAGCAGGTGTGCCAATGAGGAGAATCCCAGTCTTACTGGCATTAAGGCAGAGATCATTGGTGGCACACCACTCCTGGATAGCAGTCAGGAGAAGAGGTGGCGGAAGGGAGCCTGAAAATGAGCTGGGTGTCATCCGCATAGCACTGAGTTTGAGCAGAGAGTGGCAATGCAGTGGGCAAAAGTGCCAGGTATTGGTTGAACAGCCAGGGGGAGAGGTTAGACCCCCTGGGGAACACCACAGGTAGAGGAGAGGAAGGACCCAAGTTGGACCTGGGAGGGTCGATCTGAGGAAAGTCAGCCAGGGCCTGATCGGTGATACCCAGGTTATCATGGAGACAGTTGAGCAGGATGGCATGGTTGAGAGATCAAGTAAGATGAGAACACAGGGTCATGTTGGAATCAGGGTGGGAGAGCAGGTCACAGATGTTCAGGAGAGCCGTGTGTGTTTCTGGCAGCTCTGAAGCCAGACTGATGATCATGAGATAGATTGTGTGGCGATTAAGCTGGGAGATGGCCAACTTTATGGAGTTTGCCCAGGAAAGGAGGGATGAGATTGAGCGATAGTTAGCAGGGCCGGACGGGTCGGCAGTGGGTTTCTTAAGAGGGTGCACAAGAGAGTGCTGGAGGTTTGGGGCGGGACTCCAGTGACAAAGGAGTGGTTGCAGAAGTCAGCCAACGCAGGAGCCAGGGGTCCTTGTGGTGTTAGAGGAACATGGGAGAACCTGTTTAGAGACTTCCATAGATAGGGCTAGTCTAGAAACCTCATCAGGGAAAGGCAGAGAAGGGGTGGCCACAGAAGGGACAGAGGGGAAGAGAGGGCAGGATGTCCTGAGTTTTACAGATGAAATGAGAAGCGAGGGCCATGCAGAGGGCCTGGGAGAGGACAGGAGACTTAGAGATTGCAGCAGGAATGGCCAGCTCCTTGCAGATTTTAAAGAGTTCGGCCGAGTTGTTGAACACCACAGACGCAGGCTTGGATGTGGGCTCTCTTGGTGCGGACAGAGCAGGCGACAGGCAAGTTTGTCAGAGGATGTACAGTAAGCATGCAATTTCCTCTAAGCCACTCTGCACTTGGGTTGGGGTGATTAGGTGGGTGTCGTACCAGGAGTTGCACTTGGCTTCGGGCTTCAAGCTGATCCCCCCCCATGACAGGGGCAAGAACAGAGATTATCAGATATAGCAGAGTGGAGCATAAAGAGGGCTGTGTCAGGGTGTGAGTCAGCCAAAGGGGGACGAAGGGGTGAGCGTGGCGGCAAAGCCTCAACTGCCACACGCTTCATGGGTCAGATAACTGAGAAGGTAGGTGGCACTGCTGAAGTTGGCTTGGCCTGATGGGGTGGAGAGGGAGAGCTGGGAGGGAAGAAGAAAGTGTTAGCTCCAGGAGAGAGGAGTGGTGAGCGGGAATGAAAGGGGATGGTCTGAAGAGATCAGAACATCCAGAGTGTGCTCTGCAGAGCGAGTCGGGCCAAAGGGGAGAATAGAAAGTCAGGTCACGAAAGTCCAGGGGAAGGACAGGAAGCATCCAGGTAGATGTTTAAGTCTCCAAGAAGGAGTAGAGTGGTCGAGACCAGGAGGGAAGAGGAGAGGTCCGCCAACTCTAAGAGGAAGGAAGATGTCTGACCAGGTGGCCGATTAGCCAAAGTAAGGGAGTGACATGCTTCTTAATCCATGTGCCATGCGTTGCTCAGATACATGCACGATAGTGATGTTTGGTAGATGCCGAACCACATTTTCACCAAGCACAAAACATACCTTCCAGCCAAGAGTTTGTAGCCTTCAACTGTGAAGCAATCAATGGTCTGTAGTACTGGACAGTGTCTGAATACTTGCAAACAATTGTGAGAGCCCCACTAAGACCTTCGCATAACCTTTCCTATAGAATGCTTCCCACTCAGGAGGGTCTGCAACCATATTTTAGCATACTGTCCTGTACCAGAGGAGAACTATGCAATCAGTCTGGTCCCCACCCACAAAGGTATTATCAAAGGGCCAGACAATCCCCTGAACAAGAACACCATGAACAACCCCAGACATGTACTTGTATCAGACACCGCAATGCCTCTAGGAA
Source organism: Ambystoma mexicanum (assembly GCF_040938575.1). Lineage (NCBI taxonomy): Eukaryota > Metazoa > Chordata > Amphibia > Caudata > Ambystomatidae > Ambystoma > Ambystoma mexicanum. The sequence goes on along the minus strand of NC_090934.1, from coordinate 1,262,608,431 downwards.
GAGATCAGATAGGTCCATGTCGGGATTGCCCTCACTGATGGGATACACCCCAGAGTGAACACTTACAGCAGCATACAAAGTTCCATCTCAAACAGCTTCAGTGGCAAAAGGCCCATACTGCCCTGAGGGTCAGTGTTTGTAGGCCATGTTTGGCTCAACCCAATGAAGACCAACACAAGCTCAAGGGTGGTTGAGCCTTTTCAAAGGCTTAGTGATGTGGGATTTTGATAACCTAGTGATCTCACTTTCTGCAATCACAAAATAGGCTAAGGGCCCATCTAATAGAAAAAAAATTGAGTTACCATACTATGGCCTTGCAGAGAGACCTTGGATGAAGGTATTTTCTTAAGCACGCTTCCGAAGTTCAGCTGCATTTGATATGCAGGAAAGTGTCACCAACATGATGGGAAAGAAACTGCTGTTGGTAGCAATTAACCCTCTGAGACATACATGGTCAGTCAACCATTGTGAATTAGCCAGAGCGCATGCATGGTGGAAGAGCGGTCCCTTTTCAGAGGGTGCACATTACCGCCAGAAACCATCCCCACAAAAATGGACCAGAAATCTGGCAACTAATACTAATCGGATCACAATCCTTTTGACAACTTTTAAATATGAAGTCTGTCCTTTGTTCAGAGTCCTAGTTTGTAGAGCAACACCACCAGAACAGTTTCAGGAACTATTGGTACTCTAGCAGGCACATGATAATTTAACTCAAAAAGTAACACATTTAATAAGTGGAATAATGCAATCTCTGCGATCATTCAAATGGACTCAATTAGCTGCTCCGGCCCCTTCCGTCAAGCCTGGTGGTGCCCAGTGATGCATTAGCACTACAGCCTGTAAATGGCTGGGTAGTTTCACATGCTCGATTTGTTAGGATGCGATGGGGCAAATTGTAGACCCATTTGAATATATCGGTCATGTGCTCCGACAAAATGGATTGTAAATCCGAACTTTTTGCAATTCTCCTGAACATTTAATGAAGGTATTACACTGCTAACTGGACCAGGAACAATGTTAGAGGGAGTCCGTTGACATCACCTGGCAGGCTTATAAACATTCCAGTGGCACGCTATTACAAGTGGAGTGTTATTAAGAAGGGTCCAATCTTTCTGGGACCAAGTAGGGGTAGACGAAGGGCCCAAGGCAATCTAGTCACAGCACATGCAAAGGATTCATTATGGAATTAGGGGGCTGGACCAATTTACTTAGGGAAAAGATTGTTCAAGCTAGAGACCATGTTGTCCAGGAAACAGATCTACCCATTATGGAAGTCAACCGACTACTCCACTGAGCAGATATGTACTGAGGGCCATTTTAAGCAGTGTAAATTGACCGGATGCCCTTGAACTGGTTTAGACTGAATTCTCCAGGTCTACAACTCACTTACTGGCTTGATGTTATGGGACCAATAGTCATGATTTGGCAACTTGTTGCTAATTTTGCAACATTAATATCAAAATCTAATCCAATTTGTAAAGCAAATAGTCTTAAAAATGCACATTTCAATCCATTTTAAAAGGTAGGCTGGCAAAATAAATATGCAATTTTTGTACATTTCTGCACCCTGTACATCTGTTTATCTACCTTGCATTTACTGTTTTTGTACATTATTGTAACCATGTTTCGAAGGGAATTGTGTCCGACTTATTCCTTATCTTGATAGATCTGGCCGCGGAATTTTTTTTTGTAGAGGGCGCTGCGCGTCGATTTCCCTCGACAGCCTCCGTATCGGCGCCAATGTCATCATGCGTATAAATAGACTTGTGCAGCGTCCGTTGCTCAGTTCTGTTTTTCTGCACTTCATGGGCCTCGGAATCGCGTCTCAGTTCGTTAATCAGATATATTCTTCATTATTCAGTTCGTCAGATATATTCTTCATTATTCCTCGAGAATACCAACACTTACTCGATGGCTTCCTCATCCGAACCGACGACTCCACGGCCCGGCTTCAAAAAATGTCGAGACTGGAAAGAAAATGTTGACAGATCCTCACAGGATCTGTTTGTGGTGCCTGGGATCGGAGCACCAATGTTCGGAGTGCGAGGACTGCATGTCCATGACGGCGAAAGCCTTGAAGGAGCGTAAGGGGAAGCTTGAGAGGTAAGAGTTAAAACTCCTTCAAAAGTTTCCTTGGCAGAGTCGAGACATTCGTCTCCTTGCCGACACAGGAAACATTCTTGTTCTAGGTCTCGAAGCAGTTCCCATCATTCTTCGAGATCCAAACATTCGAGTAAGAGACGAAGATCCCCTTCCTAGTCTTCTGTTACCCCGGAAAGAGTCTCAGGCTGATTGGGAGGAATTCCGTAAAAGGATGCTTAGCGTCTTCAAGAAAGCAGCCTCAACCCCCTCGAAGACAGCTGAGGGTGATACCCTGGGTGAAAGACCCGAAAAATCGAAATGCCGCGAGTCGTTGCACCCAGCAAAAGAAACTACGAGAGCGTCATGAACCCTCGAGCAAAGGCACTGCCATCGACGAAAGTCCCTTCGATGCATAAATCTGCATCATCGATGCCATTATCGAAGGGCTCATCGACGCCGAACAAGAACAAACCCACGGCTGTCACTACCTCATAGCTAGTGTCATACCCAGGGCCTCTAACCCGACCTCGAGAATATTATCGACAACCTCGAGTAGGATTCCGATCCTCTCGAGCTCTTCCGATCTTGGACGTCGAAGCCTTTAACGTCCGCGTCGACGACATTGACATTTTCTCAACAAATTACGACAAATTTGGCCCCTTCCGCTCTGGAAATGGGATTTAAGCCATTTCCAAGATCTGATTTCAGACCCTTGTCTTCAATTTATGAAGGGGAGGATTTGGATCAAGAAAGACCCTTTGGGTTGCAGAGAACCACAACACCGGAACCAGAGGAATTTACCTCTGAGGAAAATCGGTTGAAGGACCTTCGAGAATCCTTACATGAGGCAAGTGGGTTAGATACTTCCCCAGAAGTAGAATTTGCCAAACCGGACCCAGGGGAACATGCAGAGACCCCTTACAGAATTTTAATGGCAAGGATTATAGAATTCATGGGTTGTCTACACCTTCACCTGCATTTCAACAGGATGACCTTACAGACATTTTAGTTAAAGGCCCACAGGAGGATACTGTGGGGCCATTTCACACTGCATTACAAAGAAAACTATTGGCTAACTGGGAAACTCCTGAGGTTATCCCGGCGGTTAACAAGAAATTATCAGCCAAATATAGGGTATCTGCTACTGACCCTGAATTTTTGTCTAAACATCCAACTCCAGAGAGTCTGGTTGTTCAAGCAGCAACTTCAGGCAGTAGATCGGCATACCCTACTGTTCCACAGGACAGGGATGACAAAAGATACGACTATGGCTAAGAAAGTCTTTTCTGCATGTAGCATGGCGTTGAAACCTTAATGCTACTTGTACACTTGCAAGGTTCAGCCATACACTTGGGAGTGTGCTTCATCAGCGGCTGACTGCCTCCCAGAGGGAGAAGGGAAGCGTTTCTAAACATCATTAAGGATGGTAAAGACGCAATGTGCGTATCCCTTCAAACTGGCATTGACTCTGCTGACAGTATCAGTAGGACCATTGCGGCAAGTACTACAACCCGCAGATTGGCGTTGTTGCTAGTCTGGGTTTGCTTCAGATGTACAAGCCAGACTTAAATATGCACTTTGACGGCTCTGCTTTGTTTGGTAAGAAAGCGGATGACAGCCTAGAAAAGTTAATCCAAAGCAGCAGCAAAATCCCTGGGAGCTGCAATCCGTCAAACGCCATATCGCCCCTCAGGAACCTCTTGGAGAGGCAAGTTCTTTCGCTGTTATTCCGCATTTGAAAAAGGCAGAGGACAGTCTGTTCAAAGAGGTCAAAAAAGATTCACCCGAGGTGGACGGGGTACAAATACAAAAGCTGCAGCAGGTGCCTTTACCCTTGGCATCTGCATCAGCCGCCTCTAAATCACGGAGGACTCTCCTCACAAGACACCAGTAAGGGGCAGGCTAACATCTGACGGAATGGCAGGCTATTACGTCAGATGCTTGGGCATTCGAGACAGTTGCCCAAGGTTACTGCCTGCTTTTTCTACGCATTCCTCAGAGTCATCCACCGGGGAACAGCTCTCTGAAAGTTCCAGATCCGCTCCTCTTGCAGGAAATTGTAGACCTGCTGGAGACAGGTGCCATAGAACCGGTACCTGTAGCGGAGAGGAACAAGGGCTGGTACTCGCCCTAATTCCTAATACCGAAGAAGTTCCTCAGGAAGGACAAGTTCAAGATGGTAACTCAGATCCTTCAGGCCCTCCAGCTCCAGGACTGGCATTATCTGTGGACCTTCAGGATGCTTATGTCCATGTGCCAATCCATCTCAAACACAGGAAATGCCTGATGTTCGCAATTGGCGGCTCTCATCAATTTAGAGTTCTGCCATTTGGGCTGACCTCCGCCCGAGGGTCTTTACCAAGCTAATGTTGGTAGTGGCTGCAAGTCTGACCGAAGGGATTCACGTCTACCCCTACCCGGACGATTGGCTGATCAGAGCTGTATCTCTGGAACAAGCTCAGATCCAGCTAGATTAAGTCTGCCACTTACTTCACAAACTGGGCTTCTCCCTCAATTTAAAGAAGTCACAGATGATACCATCACAGAGACTCCAGTTCATTGGAGCAGTCCTGGACACTTCCCTGGGAAAAGCCTCGCCACCAGAGGTGGAGTCTCAAGATATTCTGCAGATGGTCACCAAGTTTCAAAATGCCCAATGTCTCCTAGCCTTCGACATTTTGAGGTTGCTAGGCCTCATTGCATCCTGCATCTTCCTTGTGCCAGAGGCTCGCATGAGAAGGAGATCTCTTCAGTGGGCAATAAGAACTCAGTGGTCGCAATTCTCAGGGAGAATGACATATCTCCTTCAGGTTCCGGACAAGGTGGCTCGAGACCTTCAGTGGTGGGCCCGTCAAGAGTACAATTTGAAAGGAGAACTGTTTTGGCAACCATGGCCGGAGATAACAGTAGTCACGGATGCCTGACTCACGGGGTGGGGAGCCCATGCCAACGACTTGACCATCAGCGGTCGTTGTCTCCATCGGAGTCCAGACTACATATCAACCTGTTAGATCTGAGAGCAATGAAAGCTTTTCTGCCATCTGTACAGGGGAAAAATGTCCCGATAATGGCGGACACAGTGGCGATGCACTACCTCAACAAAAGAGGCGTAGGATCACTGCCTCTGTGCAGAGCGGCGATGCAGCTCTGGATTTGGGCAATCCAAGCAGTTCACTTAGCTGGAGAGAAGAACTTGATGGCGGACACTCTAAGCAGGCAGAGCTCAGTCTCCCACGAGTGGCAACTAGCTCAGGAAGCCCTTCAACAGATCTTCACCCTTTCGGGGAACCCCTCAAGGGGATCTGTTCACCACCAGGAACAGGAAGTGCGATCAGTTTTGATCCCCCTCCACCCCGAGGAGCTCTAGGGGAGGCGTTCGTAGTGGACTGGGAGTTTCCACTTCTGTACGCGTTTCCTCCAGTCCAAGTCATTCCTCAAATGATCAGGAGGTTGAGAATGTTCCGGAAAGCCATGATCCTAATTGCCCCGGACTGGGCCAGGAGAATGTGGTACCCGGACCTTCTGGACATGTCCATCTGCCCTCCAATTAATTTTCCACTCAAGGAGAATCTTCTCTCGCAGAAGGGAGGTCAGGTTCTCCATCAAGACATCAGAACCCTCAACCTTCACGCTCGGTATCTGAAAGGTTGAGATACAAGGATTGGGACCACCCAGATGACTTCATGGAGGTGTTGCTTTCGGCCATAAGGCCAGCAACAAAGACTTTATACTGCTGCCGTTGGAACAGATTTTGCAGCTGGTGTAGAGAAAAGACGATCCCTTTTCATGTGGTACACCAGCGGTGTTATCTTTTCTACTCTATTTAGCAAATTCGGGCCTTCAGGTTGGCACTATCAAGGGCTATCTCGCAGCGCTATCGATCTTCAAGCGCACTGCAGAGGAGCCATCGTATTTCAAGTTACCCTTAGTAATACAATTTCTGAAGGGATTAACCAATGTCTATCCTCCAAAACCATTCCAGGTTCCCTTAGTCTTAAATTTCCTGATGGGTACTCCTTTTGAACCACTCCACTCTTGTTCCTTAAGATTTCTCACCCTTAAAACTGTCTCATTAGTGGCATTGACATCTGCTAGGAGGGTGAGTGAATTACAAGCTCCATCTTGTAAACCCCCCCCCCCTCATACAATTTTTCATAAAGACAAAGTTGTCCTACAAGTGAAGCCTAATTTCCTCCCAAAGGTGGTTTCTGAATTCCACATCACTCAGAAGATTACCTTACCTTCATTCTATCCTCCTCCCCATCCCGGGAAAGAGGAAGATGCTACATAGGCTGGATCCAAGGCGGGATTTGAGCTTTTACATTCGCAGACTTGCTAGGATTAGACAAGCAGACCAACTGTTCGTAGGTTACTAAGGGCACAAATTGGGATTACCGATAACAAAACAAACCATTTCCAGATGGATTATTTTGGCCATTCTGGAATGTTACAAACTGGCAGGGAAAGAGCCTCAAAATCTTAGGGGGTATTGCAGCCTCTTCGGCCCTCCAAAGAGGGGTACCGATTCGAGACCTATGTGCGGCTGCCACATGGTCGTCTGCACATACCTTCACAAAATTTTACAACCTGGATTCCTCCTCTAGCCAAGAGACTAGATTTGGCAAAGCTGTGTTGCACTCTGTTCATTCTTGAAGGGAAACATGGCAATGTTACTCCCACCTCCAGTTACACACCACTTGTCTATCAAGATAAGGAATACGTCGGAGGACACAATCCCTTCGAAGAACAAGTTACTTCTTACCTGGTAACGTTCTTTCGATGGGATGTTCCTTCGACGTATTCCTTATCGCCCCTCCCATCCATCCCCTCAGTAAAACTTCCTTTGTGGTTAAAGCTTATGCTCCTTCAGGGTCAATAACCAATTCATGTAAAGCAACTGTTAAACGTCAGAACTGAGCAACGGATGCTGCGCGAGTCTATTTATACGCATGATGACGTCGGCGCTGATATGGAGGCTGTCAAGGGACAGCCCTCTACTAAAAAAAAATCCGCTGGAGATCTAGCAAGATAAAGAATACGTCGGAGGAACATCCCATTGAAAGAACGTTACCAGGTAAGTAACTTGTTCATCTAAGGAAAGCGCCCAGATGCCTTTGGGTTCGGCGCGCTATATAAGCAAACAAAATACTCGAAGATGGGTTCTGGTTTGCATCAATCTGAAGGAATATGTACGCCACCACTTTAAATAAAGTGTCTAGTTGCAGAATGTATTTATGGGAGTTGCATTCATAACAATTCAGATGTTTATATTGCTACTAGATCGTGAATTTAGACTTCAGCTTTAGCATAATCCATAAAAGAGCAGAATACAAATTCACTAAATCTTAGAGATGGTACTGCAGGTCTCAAAATTGAGGGGGGTCTAGGAGTTAAGCTCCCTCTTGTGATCTAGGAAACCCTGGTCATCTTAAAACCAACACCTACCAGGAGCTACTTTTGGCTCCCCCAGCCAATTGGTGCTTTACAAACATGCATGTGACATTTACTTGAGTATTTGAAAAAGCTTATAAAGAATGAGGGCACATCTGGTATACATTTAAACAAGATGCACACTATTTTTGTATGATTCATTACAAGTGCCACTTAGATTTGCAGTGCACTGGGTACTCCCTCCGGGTTACCCATCGGTAGCTCCTGCCTACTGGGCTATGGAACGGGAGGATAGCTTAACGGCAACATGCGCGCCTTGGAAGCAAGACACGAAGCAACACAGGTTCAATCCCCGGGTCCGCGCTTCGAAACCTGTAAAAAAAGGACAATTCCTGTAACAGTGCCTCGATGCCCACTGGCTGTGTGAGCGCTTTAAAAATGCAAAATAAAAAAAATACACCGTTGGTTTTTTAGCTCCTGCATATTGAATCTTAGTTTAACGCCTTGTACCGGTAAGCCAACAGGTCTTGGTTGCTTGTGGTCTGCTGCAGAAGTAGCGGCTTCTGTTTGGACTGTCCATTTTGTGGCAGGACCAAGCCCAATTTGGATACATTTTCGAATGCATTTTACAAAAGGCTGAAACTTGATTCCAGATCAAAATGCTCCTTTTGTAAACTGCCCCCTCCTGGATCCTTTTGGGGGTTACTACCCTCCACTGCACCCTCTGCCCCATCAGCACCCTCCCACACTGCCTCAGCAGACTGCAGGGAAGCCAAATGTACAGCACACAGCACTTTTGTGCCTCAGGCTTCCGGGGCCACAGCATCTAGAGGGTATCTGCCCTTCTGTAATGGCAGGGCAGTAACTATGGTTACGAGTTGGTTTCAATGCAAAAGTTAGGATTCATTCAATACCTTCAGCCAGGCATCCCATTCAAAACACAGCCCATACAGAGCCTGCAGCTTCCTATACAAATATTTAGAAAGGTCAAGCACACTACTTTGTGTCCCTACAAACTTTAATACAAAGTGTACTGACAAGCTGTTAAATACGTTTCTACTGTGGGTTTTTTGGATCACCACCATCTGGTCGCATTGGACAACTTACTGCAGGATATATAGGGGCTAGCCAGACAACATAAGCCCTTCTTCCCCATCACTAAACACCCTCAAACCCCTTATTCCGACCCCCACCCCCTCCCAAAACTTAAATGAAGCTAGCCCTCTGACCCATGTGGTCCATCAGCTGAGGCCAGATATTTTGGGGCGGGGATACTGGTTTATTATACCCATATTCTAGGTACCAAACACTTGCTCACACTCATGGTCCTATCCACATTGAAAGAGATGGTGGCCTCGTAAGTGATCCTTTGAAGTTTTTCCAAGCACTGGTGGATCTTGCAGTTGGAGTTTCCAGTTTCTAGTGAGGCTTAATTTATGGTACCCATTTAGTCTTGAGAATCGGACCACACTGGTCTTGATCGTGCCAATGTGAAACTGCTGGTTGATAAGCATTCGTGTTGGAAAAGTGCAGCTTCAGTCACAATGTGAGGGACTGTACAGGGAAGGCTGCAGTAAAGGCAGCATTGAAAGGGCTGCTTACCTTTGTCATGTGGAAGACTTAACACTGGGTCCAAGAACATAAGCAATATTTTCCTTTGAATCGGTGGTTGGCAAGTGGAGCAGTTTGAAATAACCACATATTCAAGCAACCTTCCCATAGTAAACTGATGGACAAATGGAGAAAATGTTACTGAACATAAATGCCATTAAGTCAGCACTATGCTACCCTTAGTAGCGACCCCTTCCCTGGCCTTGCTCCACTGGAGCAAATTGGCTGGCGACTGTCGTGTGCCATGCTAAAATGTCACTATTGCACAGCACTGATTGAACAGTCATATTTAAGACTGAATTGGCAGCCTGCCAAAAAAGGAAATGTCCAGCTCAACTATCTTTATGGTTCAAGGCACTAAAAAAAAAAAAAAAAACGGACAATGTCCTGAACTTGCCCACCTATCCACCAGCAGAGGCACAATCAAGCCATGTCACTGAAATACATGGGGTGCCGAACTACCTGAAGTAACGAGCTGCACCTGGGAGTTACAGTCTTGATACGGACCACAGTCAAGTCACCAACCCTGCTGCAGCGGTGCTGCCAGTTATTGCAATAATGCCAGAGTCCTGTATGCCGACTAGAACAGTGTGCCAGCATGGCTATCATGAGCACCCAAGCTCTCACCTTCATTCTTATTGTTCATGAAACTGGATACCTTGCACAGCAGCATTGATGTGGCTCATACTTGTGCAACAGTGACTGTTCACCGATGTTTTGGCAATAATTTTTTGTAGCAAAGCCCGAGACGAGTGCCCTTCTGAGTAAGGAGTCCCAGTGTCAGTCTAGAAAAATGGATACCTCTCATGATTGACGGCAAACGTATTTTGGTGGCCGAAGGCCAACCGTCTCATGTACAAAATAGAAATACCGGTTTGAGTTTTACCAATGAACAGCCATTTTGATGTAACAAGGATCGCTATTTTGTTTTCTAACAATTGCTCATTGCTTTCTGTTCACATTGCTTCGCAGCACATTTTCTGCTTACAATGCTCGACTGTTAACATTGTTGTCTGAACGTGAAAGGACAAGGCCGCAGGGCCGCGAGGCTAATAAGAGTTTGTTGAAACACAACGTAGGCAGCTCCGGGGAGGAATGCCCAGCTCCCTCCCGAATGTAGCCTTGAAGCAGAGCCGCAGGGCACGTAATCATTTCACAGCTGCCAGCCAGTCTCGTTATATGTTAGAATAAAGCAGCTAAAGGCTTGAATTATGCTGTTCTTACGGCCCCCTTTTCCGAACCCTGTAGAGCGTGTCGGCTCTCAGGACACGAATAGCACCTCAGATAGCAAGGTCTGGAATGGGACTCTTTCCCCCCCCCCGTATGTAGCTTGCTTATAAGAACAGAAGCACTGTGTTCTGTTCAACAAAGAAAATATGTCTCTGCACTTGCAAGGTTGCATATTGTTACTAGAATAGATATTTGAAGGTGTCAAACAGTTCAAAGAAACCCAATTAAGGGGGGGTTGTTAAACATGTCACAGCCGATTGTATGATATGCATTTTGTATATATGTAACTGTTGTACGTAATTCGCTCTGTGTCCCTCGAGGTCTAGAGATACATGTCGCGGGGCGTGAGACCGAGTTGGCCAACTGAGACCATTTGCTTTGCAATAAACCCTAGCTTTGGGAATACAACCTTGTGTCTGGCGTATCTATCATGTGTGGTTACTTGCCTTGTTTCCATAATGCGAGGGACCTCTAGAGACCCCTTTCAAGATGGCGCCCGAATAGGGACCCTCCTCCACTTGTTCCATCATGTACGATGTAATTGAGTAAATGCGGAGGACGAGGACGGGACTATCGAGCCGGGATCAAGGTGTTCGGGGCGCCCTGTAGAAGTGATTAGATTCCTTTGCAAATCTGCACGCATCTGATCCCTGATCGACGTATCTGGCTAGAGAACAAGGAGTCGAGGGACCCAAAACAAGGCAGAAGCCAAGAAACGCAGACAAGTCATTGGTTACATCAGTATACAGACGAATTGTGTCCTGAGGACAAATTGATTCATCAGGCGAGCCATACCCCGATTCAAAGTAATCCTGATATTGGTTGAGAGTTGACTTTGCAAAATCAAACGCCCTAGGTAAGGTTGAAACATGCCTGGGGTATTGTCCACTCTAGCAGGGTTTTTCCCGCTGTGGTAGACAATCTTTGGAAGATGGCCAAATTGCACCACCTGGGGGAACGCTGGCGTATGAGATGTATGTGAAGTATGGTGTGGGACTGATAATATTCTGAGAGACTTGGCATGTAGTTTTGAGATAGCGAGAATAGATAATTGGAAAGAAAGCGCGGCCCGCAGCATTTGATATTGTTAAGGATGGGAAAAGGGAAGCAATGCTCCGATTTAGAAGTAGAGCGAAGCATGCGCGCAGGCATAAATCAAAAGGTGAAGTAGCGGAAGAAGGAGTGGACTGAGTCTAAGAAGGTCAGGTAGACGTGACCAGTTAAATATAGAAAAAAAATATACCCACAACGAGAATTGAACATAGCAGATGAAGTGATGGAAAAACCTATTGATTCATACAAAACAAGGCCCAAGATCAGAAGCGACGCCAAGCACTTCAGTAACTATTGCTCAAGCCCCTCCCGTAGCTCAAACTCTACCTCCCACAGCTCAAGACCTCCCACAGCCACAGACTGCTGTGGGCCTGGTTGGCTAATAGGAATGGTTACGTGCGCAGACACTCCCCGTTCCCATTGTCCCATCCGCCCCTCTCGCCTTAGATAAAGACTCGGTACCGTCCCTTCCTCCAGGGTTTGAAGTTGAAACCGCATGGGCGAGAGGCGGGACTGAACAAAGTGGATGCACGAGGGTAACTCGCAGTGCGATCAGCAAAGAAAGGAAGGTGGAATTGCAGCAACAGGCAGAAATGTATATAGACGGGAATGATGGGACGGCAGCATTGGCTTCGATGTATGACAAGCAACCAAAGACAGTTAGTGTTGGAATGCATGGGTGAATATTTGGTGGAGAGATGGAAACAGTTAATTGGGAAATCACCACCACAGCAATTGTTAGACTTAAATGCATTAGCACGCTGTAGACAAAGATGAAGTAGTGAGGGAACATGTGTATGGACTTGGAGCTTAAAAATTAATTGGATAATGAATATGCTGAAATGTTTACTGCACCTGGGTACAGGGGTAAGGATATCGGGAGAAATAGAAAGGAAGCGGTAGAGCCATATATACAGCGACGAGATTCGTTGTCGTCAGTACAGAGGGGCGAAAAATTGAAAGTATGTATACGAGAAGCGTTCAGATGGATGTCGGATGCCAGTATTCCCACAATGGAGATGCATGAGATATTTGATGAATATTCCATGCCCATGAAGAGAAAAGCACTGCAGTCGATGGCTGAACATTTACTAGACAAAAATATAAAAACGACGAAGGCCAGCCCACCCAAAATAATGGCAGTATATAAGAGCACTAGAGCAAGGGACAGGAGAGACAGCCCTATCACTTGATCTTGGAATATTATTACACATGAGAGAAAGAGGGACAGTAAGTGGGGCATTCCCTATGAAGGAGGTCCCACCTACCTTTGTGCCAAAAACAGAGGTTCCCGCAACGGGCACCGTAGCTAACACCAGCCCATTATACCGCCCAGTACGTGCATGTCCCCTTTTCCAGACAGGAGATGAACATAAAGCAGACGATTCCTGACATAAGAAAGAATCCTGCAGGATTTTACAAGAAAATAGAGTCCTGCCTGCAATCATCCGTGCTTACCATGGGTGACAGACCTAATATTCCCAGTGATCAAACAGACATATGGAAGCAAATAAGAAAGGTGGATGACGTAACGGCCTATGTCGCCACGTGGGCAGACTTGGTAATAGAAGACAGGAATAAAGCGATTGGAGGGACACCAGGAGCAAACATGGTAACATTACCAGCCGCATAATACAGAAATTAAAAGAAATTGTCCCAGAGAAAAGAATTGAATGGGACAAGTTGACTGCATGTGTGCAAGACAAGGATGAGTTAGCAACAGATTTTAATAGATTCGAAGTATTCGCAGACTTCAGTGGGCAGGATGTAAGCTCGGAAGCGAAGAGGCTATTTGTTGATAAATATGTGAGGGGGTTGAGACTTCCAATTCAAAACCTAATCATGACATCAGAAAGTGCATGGCAAGCAAAAACGCTGGGTGAAGTATTGCACATGGCCCAATATTGAGACAAGAGTGAATGCGGGAAAGGACCAGGAGAGAGAGTAAATCTGAAAACAAGGGTGTTACTGCAGCAAGTAACAGGACAGAGGAAGAGGGAACGCACAAGGGAGGAGTAATTTGAATATGCATGGGGGGCCATTGGGACCAAATCAGTATGCATACTGTAAGGAGGAAGGACACTGGCGAGTGCAATGTCCACATTTACAGAATAGAAATGGACCCGGTCAGAGAAGACAGCACAGAGGGCACCAAGGAGCGAATGGACCAAACAGGAATAGTATGCAGCAGCACCACAATAATGAAGGTAATCAAAACCAAGCCCAAAACCAAAGTGCTCCTAACCAGGGTCAGCAAAATCAACAGTATGGGAATCAGAGTGAGGGAAATAGAGGAAAGAATGGGAACATTTTCAATACGCAGCCAAATACGTATTGCAGTAATAGTAGTGACTACACATCGGATGATGTGTTATTTCCCCAATAGGACAGCCCAGGGCAGGGGTTGGAACCAGTGTCTATTCCCGTGAATCAGAGGACCCTACGTAGAAATGGGAGTCGGGAATAAGGAGCACCGCTTCCTTGTAGATACAGGAGCGCAAAAGTTCAAAAGACTATCACCTGGTTCTGGATATACCACTGTCAGGGCAAAAGAATATTTCCGTAGGGATCGCAGGTACACCAGTCATAAACCCAGTGTCCCAACCAGTCCCAGTTACTATAGGACCATTCACTGAACATTGTCCCTTTCTCCTAACAGAAAATTGTGGGAGAACTTGTTGGGATTGAACTTGTTGAAAAAGCTAGGTGCGACTATACATTGTACTTCAGACAGGGTGTTTCTAACGATTTGGCCACAAGATGCCCCTGTGTCAGAATTCATGTCAGAACATTGCCAAGAGTTAAGAGAAGTGCCAACCTGTATATGGGCGCTGCTTGACAACGATGTAGGACGCTTGAAGATAGAGCCAGTAAGGATCATTTTGAAAGAAGGAGTTACACTGCCAAGAATTCCCAAGTATAAAATTTCAGCTAACGGAGAGAAAGGATGGTTTCAGATTTGGTGAAATTAGGGGTAATTGAAGAAATTACAGGCAGTACACGTAACAGCCCGATTCTTCCAGTGTTTAAGAAAGGAGGCGATGAAGTACCATATCGTTTCATAATTGATTTGCGCGCTAAACAAAGTAATAGATCCACAATTTCCTTTGGTCCCAGACATCACTACAATATTGACAATGATACCCGCCTCAGCAGAATGCTTTAGCGTAATTGATCAAAAACTTTTAGTATTCCGGTGGACAAGGACAGTAACTATTTGTTCGCGTTCACATTAGGGGGACGATCATTTACATTCACGCGCATTCCACAAGGTTATACGGAGAGTAAGAGGATTTACAGTAGAGCGTTAAGAGCAGCTAGACATGCTAGAGTTACCAGTGGGGTGTGTACTATTGCAATATATAGATGATCTGTTGATCGCTGCTGATACAGAAGAGATTTGTAAAAAAAGAGCAGCGTATTACTGACACCTAGCGGCACATTGCCATAAAGCTAGTTTGAAGAAGTTTCAATATAATTGAAAGCAGGTAGCTTATTTGGGCTACCTACTTTCGAAAGAAGGGAGAAGGCTAACGCCAGAACGCATAGAAATTGTTTCTTGTATGCCTATTCCAAAGACACAGAAAGGAGTCAGAGCCATAATAGGCATGGCTGCTTATTGCCGGCAGTGGATTGGTAATTTTGCGTTACTTGTGAAGCCAATGGTGCTATTAACTAAGAAGGATGTGGTGATGCCTTTGCAGTGGAATGAAGAATGTCAGAGCGTTTGATCAATTGAAAACTGCATTATGTTCTGCTCCAGTTTTGGGCACGCCCAATTATGAAAATGTTTAGATTAGTCTGCGAGAATGAAGGATGTGCATTAGCTTGACACAGCAACAAGGTGGACGAAATGGGCCGTGCGGCTATTTTTCTTCTGCGCTGGACCCTATAGCACGCGCACTACCATGATGTTTGCGATCTGTCCCGGTGGCTGCTGTATCAGTGAAACAAACAGAAGGGATGGTATTGAGGCATACTTTAATTCTGATGGTTCCACATGCCATAGATGTCCTATTAAATAGGACACAGACGCAACACCTCACCTCTGCTAGACTGACAAGATATGAGATTATCTTGTTCGCGCCCCATATCCAAATTATGAGGTGTAGCGCTTTGAATCCTGCAGAATTAATGCCACTGCCCATAAAAGAAATTGGTGACAACGAATCACCACCCCATGATTGCTTAATGGTCACCGAGGAAGAAACGAAAGGGAGAGTTGATTTAAGTGACATCCCACAAAAGGAGCCAGATGGAGTTATTTTGTGACGGCTCTTGTTTTAAACTACCTGATTGCACGACAACTGCGCTTATGCTATCATTACCCTAGAGAGCGTTGTAGAAAGCAAAAGAACTCCCTACAACTCGGCACAAGCCGCAGAAATAATAGCATTGACCAACGCCTGTGAGATTTCTGAAAATTTGAACATGAATATCTATACTGGTAGTATGCTTTTGGGGTGGTTCATAACTTTGGTCGACTCTGGGCTGAGGGGTCTTGACATCACATGGGGCCAGAATTCAACACGGCCCTTTGATTGTACGATTGCTGTCTGCACGCACGTTTCCAAAGCACCTAGCAATAGTGAAATGCGAGGCACATAAAAAGGTAACGAGCAAAGTGGGAGAGGGGAAACGCATTTGTACACAGAATTGCGAAACAAACTGCCACTGATTTGAATAATAAAATGATAAGTCCAGACTGAGGAAGTACCCTGTATGATAGAAGATGGAATTGCCACTGAAAGATGCAGGCCGAAGCCACGGCCGATGATACAAGGGTGGGAAGAGGGCTCTGCAGAGTTAGATTTAGAGGGTTGTTGGGTGGCCAAGGGAACTAAAAACTGGATGTTGCCAAATTCTTATGTGACTGCAATGGTCACAATGGCTCACAGCCCTACTCACATCTGTGCGAAAAAAATACAGCACCCATCTACGGTATGGCAGAATGTAAACATAGAAGAATGCAGAGAGGTTGGTGCAGAACTGTATCACGTGTTTACAACACAATGTAGGAAAGGGGACAGTGACTCCAATAGGCAGTTTTGGCCCGCCCTCTGTCTTTTGAGGTAATCCCTTTTGATTTCATGGAGAGGTGCAAAACTTGAAATATGTCTTAGTGGCGATCTGTGCATTCAGCAAGTGGGTAGCGACATATCCTTTAAAAGACTGCACAGCAATGAGTATGGCAAAAGTAATGCTTAAAGAATACTTTTCCCGTTTTGGCTTGTCCCGTGTCACATGGTCAGATAATGGTCCACATTTTGTGGGCGCAGTGCTGTTACAGATATGTGCAGGTCTTCAGATTGATAAGAGATTTCATAGTTCGAGGCATCCGAGTTCAGCCGGTCTTGTTGAGACACAACAGAATCCTCAAGTCAAAAATTAGCAAGATATGTGCAGGGAGCAAGTTGAGTTGGGTGGATGCATTACCGATAGCGCTATTCTGCATGCGTACGTATGTACAGGCAAGAACTGGGCTCTACCCGTATGAGATTGCGATGGGGAGGCCGGCGAATGTTTGGTGCGAACCTCAGCCAAAGCAACTGAGTGAAGTGGCACATCCTGTACTTAACACTTATTGTGGCCTTTTAACGCATTCATCAGCAGGTGCAGGAGGCTCTACCCTTAAGATATACTGGTCCGGGGCCCGCGCTGTAGCCAGCCGACTGGGTGCTGCTAAAGAACTTTGAGAGAAAATAGTCGTTAGCACCCAGGTGGCGCCCCCACCACCCCATCAAGTGCTTCTGGCAACGCAGACGGCAATACGGGTGGATGGGAGGAAGTCGTGAATCCATGCCACTCATGCCAAAAAGATCCCATCTTCACTGAAAGACTTGCCCAATCCGGACGACCAGAAAGACAGCGGTCCCAGAAACGAAAGAAACTGCTGCCAGTCCACTGCGGCTAAATCTGTCTGAGCGGGAAGTGAAACTCGAAACAAAGCCTGAAAAGATTGCCAGTAACGGGGGAAGGGCAAAGAGTGCCCCAGCGCTGCCCAGCAGAACCTACATCACTGTTGGTCAACACGAAATCGGCATTGCAAATAACGTCAGATACTAAACGTGTACCCCTTTGGCGGCCACCAGCACTTGCCATTGCGCCAGAGCCAAATACCGAATCCGCATCACTGTTGCGGCGCACATCAGCCATTGCGCTGCAGGCTGACTAAGCCTGGATCTGGAAGTGCACCGGCACGGTTCACGGATCACACAATACCAGGAGTGAGGCGATCTGATTTGCGGCCTCGAAAGACAGTGATCCACAGTTCTTTGGTGTTTATGCTAACCTCTGGTTCCGCTCATGGACGGAGAAGGAACGAGATGTAGAGGAGAGAAGCGTGAGAATTGTGCAAATCGGACAATTCAAGGCTCCCGGCTCCTCGGTGCGATCATAAAAAGTACATGTGTCCTGAACCAGAGCAGACAAGCTGGCGCACATGGTACAAAGGCAATAGAGAACTGGTCAGAAGTCCTCTGAGCAGTATGAGAGAGGATAAGTGATCTTGCCTAGAACGACTAAACAAACCAGGCTTCAACAGGCTGGCAGACTAAACTGTTGACAATTCTTTTGAACTTGACATCCGGACAAGTGCGACGAAGAGATATCCACGACGAACTTTGTCAGGAAGAAGGACAGTGAGAAAAATGTCGGGACCGGTTTCAGCCTCCTCCTGCACCACTGCTGAGAATGAGTTGGTTATAAAGACTGTAAACGTAGGGAAAACGATGGTAAAAAAATTAATTGCATGCTGGCTTTGACAATAATCATGTGCTTCACGAGTGTGGTAGCACCAATAACGACAGCCTTGGTGTTATGGTATGTGGAGTATACACCCATTGGGAATGTTTTTACCAATAGTTAACATATCCACTACTGAAAGCCCGATTCAGGCGATTACTTATACCTTGTCCCCAATGGAAGAGACAGAAGGGTATGGGAACAATACGCTATTACTCATGAATATGACGCATGCAATTCTAAAGAAAAATAATTGTTGGATATGCGCCCATTTACCACAGCATGCGGAAAAAGGAATAGGGTGGTATGTACAACCATTACCATTGAGTTCTGCATGCAGTGCATCTTTAAGTGCAATGTTTTATGGGAAGTGGAACAAGAGTAATACGGGTCAATTAGACAGAACATGAATGAGTTTGAGGAAATTATGAGGCCTGTGGGTTGTTCCATATTCCACAAAGCACAAGTGATGATCCCAGAACCTATGCCAAAAAGTATGAAAAATAACACAAAATAAACGAGAGATTGTCCACCAGTTAAAACATCTGTGATGATGTTGTGTAAGAACCGACGGGAATAAAGATGCGATTCCCCCTTCTTACACAGGGGATTATAACCCAAGAACTGTCCCTTTTTGTCTAAAAAAGAAAGGCTCCTATTTAGTAGGAACATTTACTGAATGCATGAATACAGTGGTACTAAAATGGAAAAGAACCAGTATATGTGGGAGATCATTTTATATGTGGAGAGAAAGCATATCCTTGGCTGCCCAGAAACTGGGGAGGTACATGTTATCTAGGTCTACTGTTCCCGGGAGTGTTCCTCTTAGAAACAGCAGACATGGCCAGGTTATCCAGATCTATAACCAAAAGGAGTAGCGAAGGTGTTTTGATAGCAACGGACGTAGCAAAAATCATTCATTCCATTCTTGTGCCAGATAGTGAACTCCTACAACATAAGGCAGCTGTCCAGAATACTAAAAGATACCATAAACACAATGACAGATCTACTATTTAACATGACGTTGGAAGAAAAAAGGAATTAGGTTAATGACGCTGCAAAATAGAATGGCTCTCTATGTAATCCTGGTTGATCATGGGGTAATTTGCAAGATTGTGGGATCAGTGCACTGCGTATTTGTAGATGACTATTCCCCTACGATTTTTGAAGCAATAAAGAAAATGCATGTCCTAAGCTCCAAACTCCCTACTGAGAAGGGGGCTGGGGGACAGAGTCCTGGTTTTGGGGGATACTGCGTTCTTGGGGATGGAAGTTGATTGCGATATTAGTGGTAGTGTTTGGAATATTCATAACGTGCTGTTTGCACTGAGGTAACTGAGGGAAGTACTAAGGGATGTATGCATATGATAAAAAGAAAACAAACTTATGGCCGGGATGACAGACAAATGAAATGAAAACAGTGAAAGACTTAATGGCTATAGATATTAATGAAGATGCTTATAGTAGCATGCAAAATTCAGACTTAAGTGCTTCAGACTTATCGTCATCAGAGGATACAAATGAGACGTTTGGCATACGGCCAAAGGAGGGTTTGTCAGTCTAGAAAAATGGATACCTCTCATGATTGACGGCAAACGTATTTTGGTGGCCGAAGGCCAACCGTCTCATGTACGAAACGATAGAAACACAGGTTGAGTTTTACCAATGAACGGCCATTTTGATGGAACAAGGATCGCCATTTTGTTTTCTAACAATTGGCTCATTGCTTTCTGTTCACATTGCTTCGGAGCACATTTTCTGCTTACAATGCTCGACTGTTAACATGGTTGTCTGAACGTGAAAGGACAAGGCCGTAATAAGAGTTTGTTGAAACACAATGTAGGCAGCTCCGGGGAGGAATGCCCGGCTCCCTCCCGAATGTAGCCTTGAAGCAGAGCCGCAGGGCATCTAATCATTTCACAGCTGCCAGCCAGTCTCGTTATATGGTAGAATATGTTAGAATAAAGCAGCTAAAGGCTTGAATTATGCTCTTCTTACGGCTCCCCTTTTCCGAGCCCTGTAGAGCGTGTCGGCTCCCAGGACACAAATAGAACCTCATAGATAGCAAGGTCTGGATTGCGACTCTTCCCCCCCGTATGTAGCTCGCTTACAAGAACAGAAGCACTGTGTTCTGTTCAACAAAGAATGTCTCCGCACTTGCAAGGTTGCATATTGTTACTAGAATAGATATATGAAGGTGTCATCAAACCGAGTTCAAAGAAACCCAATAAGGGGGGGGGGGGTGTTAAACATGTCACAGCTGATTGTATGATATGCATTTTGTAAATATGTAACTGTTGTACGTAATTTGCTCTCTTGCGTCCCTCGAGGTCTAGAGATGCATCGCGGGGCGTGAGACCAAGTTGGCCAACTGAGACCATTTGCTTTGCAATAAACCCTAGCTTTGGGAATACAACCTCGTGTCTGGCATATCTATCATGTGTGGTGACTTGCCTGGTTTTCATAACGCTAGGGGCCCCTTTCACCAGGGCTCAACTTGAACAGCCCCTCCCAAGGAGGATTCGGTCTCTGGGCTTTTTGCTAAAATCAGTGGAATGGAGGAAGGCTCATTAGGTGGAGAGATACAACTCAGCCATGGAAAAACACTTCATGACTCGCATTAACAAATAACTAGTCCAAAGACAAACCGTGTGTAGGTCTGTGCCACCTTTTCAGCACCCCCACAGCCTTTAGCAAAGGCAAGCATCAGTGTTTGCTTAAGGAGTGTAATGATGGGATGTAGCCGGAATATGTTCTTTACTGAGGCCCTGGCAATCTACCCATTACCCTTCTGAAAACATTTTCCTTACCAGAAGGGGGATCGTCACAACAATGGCGTGGGCACAAAATACCTGTGGGTAATTACATTGTCAGAGGGTTATGCCTGGGGCTCCCACCAGCGTTTCATCCATTCTAGAGTACCAAGCACCTCCATCTCTAGATGCCACAGAGGAAGTTAAAGACCAGAGGGGCTGGGCATTATGTTGCTGGGACCTCTTGATCCACTAGTTGGATCCTGACTGGAGTGTTTAGATGGTGTGCGACATTGGCACCCGTTATGGATTCGGTTTCTCTGGATAATGGGGAGGGAAGGCATCCTCAATGGATTGTTGGCAACAGGAACCGTTTTGTCCAGAAACCAACTGCAATCTTGTTTCAAAGACTCTGCGTCTGATGAATTCATGCAGTGCCTTTGACACTATACATGTGGCAGACCAGTTTTAGCTGTCCAGTCAATGGACCAGCCTCGAGATGTACAACCCAAGCTAATGGAGTTTATTGGTTACAGATTTCATTGGGTACTCTAAACCACCTCTGCAGGGTTTCCTTCAGCGGACCATCACCTCAAACCTTTGACAACCAATGAGTTTGGTGGAGCATCACATTACTCTTCTCCTGCAGACCGAAGGCCATGTTCACCTGCGAAGAGCACAGATGGGCTGCAAAAAAATTTGGCTAGAAAGTCCCGTTTTTCCAATGAGTTACAAAAATGCACAACCACCACTGCAATTTGTGGCCATTCAGGAGAACCACCTGCTTCCACCTACAGTGCAGGATAGCAGTCAAGCTTTGGTTATAGTACTCCTGTGGCACTGTCTACCCAGGGCACCGTAAGTGATAACATCTCCACTCACCTGAAGATTGGCAACTCCACCAGAATGTACTGCACATCATCTTGTGGCAGTCGGATTTATTTGCTGTAGGTCACAAGTATTGCTAGTCCTACAGGTCATAGATTGGGAGAAAGGTCTGATCCTCAAGGGACATCTTCCTACTGCCATATTTGGATGTTACTCTAGGCCTTCACTCACTTCACAGTGCTAGAGAGGTTCATGGTGATAAGAATCAAGGTGGTCGCACTGCCTCAACAGTCCCACTAGTTCCAATACTCCAATTAACTATTAGCAGAGAGACTTAATGGATTTTGCCTGGAGGGCACACCTTTTATTCCAAGAAGGGGTTGCTCTTGTACTAATCCAACTAATCGCTCAAGACCTTGATACTGTGGGGTAGCTAGTTTCGGCGCGAGTGTTCTGTACCCATCATTCAGATTATGAATGCAGCCAGGATTCAATAAGGAAACAAAAGCAAGTTGACACTCATTAGGCACAGGAAGAGATGCAGCTGCACTTGCCAGTGTGCAGCTCACTCCTGTAAACATCTTCCGCCTACTGCCATCTGTGCTCCATCCCTGTGATTTGGATTCTGCATGAGGAAACTGAAGCTATGGCCGGCCTGTATATTGACCTCTCCTCAAGACTACCCTGGTCTTCTGCCAGGAGGTGATTCCATCGCAGATGATCAAGGGATACTTCACTGACACACACCCCCCCCCCACTTAATTTTACTGCAAATGTGGGTTGTGGGTTAGGTTAAAGGTAGGGGTATTGCAGGGGGGCTCCCTCACAGATTTGTGGTAAAAGCAATCGATTCATTTTTCCTCGGGGGTGGGGGGGGGAATCTAAATCACAGAACTGCCAGGAGTGCAACTGAGCTAAAGGCTCCATCTTTTAAAACGTAGCCGCACGTTAGCCAGAAGATTTAAATACAATATCCAAATACAACGTAACACTGCACACTTCAAAGTCATTTTAGCAGCTGGTAAAAACAAAAGCAGAGTTATGGAGATCTATCCAAAAATCGGGTCAAGTGGGAAAGCAGTAATTACTTTGCAAGTCCGTAGTAAACAGTAAAGCAAAACAGAAATGGGATGGCTGGAAGGTTTAATTAATCTTAACCTCCGATATTGCTCTGGACAACCACCAGAAAAATGCAAATCAGGCTTGGCCCCACCCCCAAAGGTGCTGTCCAGCCTGGACTGCTTGGTCACATCCAGATTAGCCAGTTTTCTTAATTCGCTCTTAACTAAAGCTTAGTGGTCATTGTTTCATGACAGTTTGCCACATTAAGGGAAACTGAATATTTGTTTAGGATTACAGGATTTGGGTGACTGGAAAGTTACATTTCAAATTCTCCATCTATCAGTTTCACACAAGTGTTACTACAGCCAGAACTAAACTACATTCTCCTCGTTTAACCCGGGTACAGGACGCAATACATCTGTTGAATTACTGGGTCATTTCAAATGTGTACTGGATATGGTTGAGGGGTCATGCACGACCATTAATTTCACCAATGGGCTAGTGACCTGCATGACTAGTGCCTTTCAATTTGAAACTATGCAGTCTGGCATAGGCTGCCCAGTTTCTTTCCTGCATGTTTCCAGTGTCTGGAGATTCAACTCTACTTTAAACAAGCTGGTCACTAATCAGTTTTCCTGTGGAATGCATTGGTTGCAGACCCTGTGGTCTCACGTGATGGGTGAAGTGCAAATTTAGTTTTTCCATGAATCCAAGCTAATCAATGCATTCTTAAACTTCCGACAGACTCATCTCAGTCACAGAAAAAAAGTCTCCTCGCTTGGTTGAAAGACTTCAGCTTTCCATACTGCAATATTAGAGGAGATGGTAGGACGGGCGATTGAGAATAAACCGAAATCAGAGTTCACTAGAGCATCATGGACTACCTGTACATATACATGTAAACGGAATACTGATATCAATGCCCAAATTCAAGCATTAGTACTCAGAACCCCAAAAGCAGAAGCTGTTCAATCTACCTGTGTTTAGGCCTTACGGTAGATTCATGGAAAATGTGCCTATGCTTAAAAATGTGCGATTAGGCACATATGCGCTTTAGTCACAGGTAAAGTGAGCAAAGCATGTTGACTATTGTGTATGCATGCATTCTGTATGCAGTGTGTGCATTCTGTATGCAGTGCTAAATTCATCTCTACAAAAGTGCTTCGAGTCTGACAAGCTCAAAGGAGCTCAGGAGAGCATGGGAAGCGACCCTATGCTCCCAGTGATTTAACAGGACACCAAGTTTTTTTTAAATCAAAATGTTTTCGCATTAGATGCAAAAACATTGCTTATACAAATTCTTGAAGCAGGTCAGAATGATGCGCATCTTAAACTGAAGGTTTGAATACAAACTCCAAAATGTATGCCACCATCAAAGTGGCTACTTTCTGAAGTAAGAACACAAAGCACGCCCCTAACATCAAAAGCAGATGCAGAAGCTCTGCTAATATTGGTTTACATCTTCCAGAAAGAACAGGCTTACTGTGAGTAAACATCAAAGCCTTAGGCCTAAATTCCAGGAAAAAAACAAAAAAAACCAAACAAAACAAAAACCACACCTGTGCATAGTTGCATGCAGGACTGTGCGCCAGCGACAATTGCAACACCACCACTCTGGGTCTCTTGGTTTTCGGAAGTCTGAGCACTTACCTAGCCCAGTTAATCATATGCTTCCAGACCTCGCTGATGAGCACCCATTCATCAGATTCCATGCTGAATCTGAAACAGTGATGTTTAACTTATTGCTGGAAGATCGGAATTAGTTTGATATTGATGCAGCAGCTCCACAGGAGGCCGGGACTGCTACCAACTTAACTTTAGACCATATTGGATGTGCACTCAACTCTTGCAATTTTTCCAGGAGTCTCTTGGGCATGCTCCTTTGTTCATAGTCACGGTGTCCAAACAAGATTGATGTGCTGCCTCCATGCCGAGTCAGTAATTGTGCGTATATGGCCCAAACATTGTCCCAATCCATCAACTTCTACATTGAGACTCATCACTTGGAATCCTGTGTTCTGCCAATACCCCGCTAAAGTTGTGCCGCTTATGTAAATCCAAAATAAGTCCTGCATGCACATGGTCAAACATTCAAGCACCAAAAATTGCAGCATCACATTTCTCCTCATGCAGCTCCAACACCCAAACATGCCCTTCAGTGGGCCCTCGAGTACTATGCTCTGGTTCTGCTGCATAGAAAACCATGGCCTAAATTTGAATAGAGGAATGAAAAGGATAATGGTTGCAGTTGTCACTCTAGTGGATTGGGGCGTTGTAGGCAAGGACTCTAGTACTTTGTCCATGACAAGCAAGCATTGTAGAAGTACACAAATACAGTCAGCATAGAGTTGGTCAGTAAAGTTGCGTTTAGAGAAATGATCGGCATAGATTAAAAGGTTGAGTATACACTGCAGCCCCAACTAAAAACAGATGGGCAATACAAATAGGCCTTCATTAACAAAAGGTGCCAAGAAAATTGGACCCAATGGCCCAAGGAAAAGGCACATCAATACTGCAAAAATTGATGCATACCCAATTGAGCCACATGAGAATTTAGCTTCCATTTTGGGTCATTGCTGGACATGTTGCCATGTTAAAAAGGGGGTGTCCCTACTGTATGGGGCTATTAGCACCATCCATTTTCTAAAAGGTGCACATTTAAAGCCCAAATATTCAATTCCAGAACTCCAGAATACTTACTAAAGAGCTTTAACAAAACTGACGAGACTTCCATCCTTGCTGTGAAGCTTCGGATGGAGAAGGGTACCAGCGCATCTGGAAGAGACGCAAACATGATGCGTTAGTGAAGTGGACCGAGACTTTTAAAACAGTATCTGCACAACAGCTTTCATACACTACAGCACATGCAGGAGTTGGACGCAATTTAGGGCACAGTCTGCATGCTGTAATAACAATATTCTGCGAATTAGTAGCACCACTTTGCTCTTTAGTATGTGGTTTCAGATGATTCCAGGACCGAATAAATTGCAACTTCACCACATCAGCAGAATGTACACAAATCCTTATTTATCCACGTAGAGCAATACAGGATGGCTGACCACTAATGATTTTGACCCTTTTGCCAGATCATTCTGGTGTACCTACTCCTACCTTTTCCATACACAGACCCACAGCTCAGCCTATTGAGAATCTACCAACCATTGCACAAGATTAAGATTAATGGAGGTCTACGAGTAAGCAGGGTAACATTTAGCTGGAGATACAATACAGTCACTTTTAAAAAATAAATCCGTCATCCTGAAAGCTGGGTTAACTAGGCCTACAAAAAAAAGTTGCTTTGCGTCTGTTTGCTGTACAATAGGGACCCCCTTTGTCACTCACTCCCCCTGCAACTCTGAGCCCATTCACTCAGCTCCAGCTGTGCCTCCCTCCCTCATTGTGCACTCACCCTCTCAACTATCCTTGCTCTGCTATCCCTCACTTATGTGGTTCTCGCTTGTCAACTCTGTACTCCTCCGGTCACTGCTCTGTCGCACATTCACACCTGCCAACTCCTCCCTCTGAGGGCATGTTTCCAACCCTCCTACTGTGCCCCTTTACGGACCCTGTGTGCCCACTCACTACTCACCGAGTATTCACACGACTTGCTTCTTTACTAACTCGCTCATCTGTGCCCACCCACTCCTCTGTATCCCCTCCCCACCACCACTCGCCTCTTTCTGTGCCCACTTAATCCCCACTGTCTCGCCGTTCCACCTCTCGTGAGCTCCAGGATGAAACAAATAGTTTACTATAAATTAGAATTGAAGTCCCCAAAAAACAAATGGTTCTTTTCGAAATATATATTTTTTACTGTTCTTTAGCAATGGGTCCCAATAACTTAAAATTCAACGTAGAATAAAGCACCAAATATTTTTACATAAACTTTGTGCATTTGCCCATGGGTTCTAATAGATTTATAGACCTCGCCCTTGGGCCATACCGTCATTATGGGCCCTCATACCCCGGTCTTCAGGGCCCATAACGGCCCTCACTGCAGGTTTATAAAGCTAGATTACTACCCCACAGTGGAGCAAAAAGCACCTAGCTAGAAGTGATCCTGAAACATGTGAAGGCATTTTTCAAACACACGCGCAGATACTTGGTCTACCAAACACTTCCAAAATAGCAAATTCCAGTTACTGCCCAGTCAACCTTCCTTTTCATTTAGTGTTTCATCACCATCTCATCCAGATTAATCATTTATCCACCCATTGATTATAGTAGCACTCTAGTCCCGAAACCACTCGCAGAACCAGCAGAAAGACCTCAAATGCTATCCTTGGCATTCCCTTGCCACACTAATCACATCTTGCACAGCCAGCCACCAATCTGGCTTTTGTACCATTTATTATATTCCAGGGTTCTGCAACTTGTGGCTCAGATGGCCAGACTTCAAATCCCACGATTACTTACAATTGACTACTATGCTGGGTAGTAGTGGATGGAAATTCTGGATAGCCATAGGTTGCAGCCCCATCAGGCCAGCTTTGTTGGCATGAAGTCCCAATTAGATCGTATCTTGTATAATATTGGCTGTAACCTTTGCAGGGGCCTTGACCCCATGTTCAGCAAAGAGATTGGCCAGTGGAGTCATGGCCCTTTTCAAGGATTCCCATACTTGGGTCCTCCCTTAATCTGATAACGAATATTCAACACAGCTGCCTATAAATGGCTCAAACTGTTCCTCCATAGTCAGGCAACCTATTACAATCACTGGAATTCCTCTTCTGGGCTAAAAAATAGCGTTTTCCTCTAGTGTCCTACAGGAACTGTACTTCGAAAATCCACAATGAATTCTACGCTCATCACCTGCTGTTAAGTTGTAAAGATGGTATAAAGCTGGATGTTTGCAATAAACCTCAGTCCAAATTCCTGTCACCTACTAATGCAGCCCTTCAACTGGACAAATCAGTCTTCGAACCTAGTGAGCAGTGCAACATTGACCGATTCAGCCTCACAAGAGCCTCTGAGTAGATGTACCAGTTCTTGGTCTAGCCTTTTCAGCATAGCCTCATGATCACTGCTTCCAGTGTTGCAGAAAGCTACTCGTCACCCCCATGATCAGTCAGTTTTTCACTGAACTACAGTGCTTCTGCCAACCCATCACTGTCATTTGGGTTGCGATAATGATTAAAATGGATGGAGCTAAAGCGGTTTGCTTGAAAGAGGACTTAGAATTCCACAAAACTTCCCAGCCACAACAAGTACACTATACATGGTCACCTACATGAGTCACATGACCATTCACCTACAACAGCAGTACTTTTACACCGCGCCCCCTTTCCGCCACAATAATCCACAAAACTAGTATGGACTGGTGCCTGTTGGCATGTAGCATCAATAGAATGTTCTGTTCATGCCAGCTACAGGGAGCTGCCTGAACACTGCACCTCCCCATATGCTCTGCCCCAACTGCCAGTCCCTTTCTCTACATCAGACGAGCCAATGCCAGCTACCACAGCTGCACCCAAAATGCTTCTACTGTGTCCCATGAGTAACAGGTTCAGGCGCAGGTTGCTTGCCACAGACCAAGTCAAACCGGCTTGAGCCGGTCACGCAGCAATATGAGGAAAAGTATTTTACCTTCTTGTTGGGCAACCTCAATGCATATTTTACCATGCAGCCCCAGACAACTAACTAAATATACAAGTTTACACTAGGAGCTTGCGTCCAAGATTGCAAGCACCAGGAGCACTAACCAGCATTTTATTAAAAAAAAGTAATTACACCAAAGCATACACAGGGCGCCAGTGAGCCGCAGAGACCTGGTTGGCAGGATAGCTAAATTGCTAGCTCGGTTCACCCCACTGATACCCCCAAATCAATTGAGACAACCAGCCAGGGTCTCCGTGTCAGTGTCATAAGAATTGGCCGATATGGGGGCTCAACTCCTTGTCAGGTGGCTCACTATGTGCAGTTGGGTTTGCACTCTACATAAAGGAACCATGGAACCCAAACAGAACATTAGTCTTTTAGGACACAGAGGATGGCTCCCACCCAACCCCAATCCCCCCCTGCCATATTGTGTCAATTCACAAATGAAAGGAGTTGGATCAAATCATACCCAAGGGCCTCATGCATTCTGGTGGTCTCAGGCGAGAACATCCATTAGACCGACTCAACTTCACCTCTGCACAGTGGTCGCAGGAGCCAGTCAGCCAACAGATGTGCTTGTTAAGTGTGGGTTGCAGTTCTGGAACAGTGCAAGTTCCACAACCTATGGGGCATTTCAATCTCTGAACTGAATGCTGTTTTCCAGGCAATGACTGCCATTATACCCCAACTACAGGGTTGAGTAGACTGTTCTGCAGACAGTGATGTTTCACATGAAGTGGGCACAAGATGCACTATTCTGAAGGGGGTTTATGTCCTGCATCCCAATCCTGTCGCTTTTCATTGCAGCCTGGTTCCAGAGGATCTAGTTCATGGACACTTGGATCTTAAAGGCTCTACTAGGGGACAAATTAGAAGCAAGTGGACAAGATTCTGCCACTGGTGGGTGCAACAGGAAAATTACCCTCTGGAGAGGGAGGAAAGGCCTTCATTTGTAAGACCTAGTGGAGATATGATAGTGGGGGTATCACCTAAAACCTGATGACCCTCTTGCTAATCCAGTGGTCAAGAGGCACTTTAATTGCTTCTTGTGGTTTTGTTCTCCAAGGAAGTGGCCACACCCTCAGGACTGGTATTTCAGCACTCCTGCTAGAACCTTATGAGCACATGGGAACAATCGCCATTCAGTGACGTAAGGAAACCACTTCCTTGGTTCACCACCTCTGCTCAAAGAATAAGCAAACTGCAGGTACTGTGCTCAGAGGAACCATACTGTCTTTTAGACAAGGTGGTGCTGAGAACGTACACTATGTTTATGCCCAAGAAAGTCTCTGCCTCGCTTTAATGAATACATCATTAGCTGTATCCAATCCCATCACTCTGGATGCTGCCAGTGATTGAAATTCTACCATGGCAAAAACTCATAACATTAGGGACCTTGGCAGCAGGGGGTATCTGGTCACACCACAAGGGCTACACGCACACCCATGGAGGGCAAAGTCAGATTTGGATACACCACAGTCACATGCCAATAGTACTTAGCCGACTTTTGAACCACATTTTTCCAACACTATTCACTAGATTGCAGGCCAAGGAGCAGTGGAGACAGCGTTGCTCTGAAACTGGTTTGTTAAAAAGATAATCATTGTAAATTGGTACTTTGAAATCTTTAAATGTTTGGAGGGAGGGTAGTACAACAACATTACTCATAGTGGCATCTGTACTGTTATCCCAAAGTTCGCTTCCTCCATATGCCCATCTTTTCCACACTAAAATGTCTGCTGTTCAGACATGCAACTGAGCAACAGTTGAGTGGTTGCAAAGGATGACTATATAGGGTATCTGATAGATGCTCGGGGGGGGGGGGGGAATTGAGATAGGAGGAGAGACCCTCTGGTCCCGTTCCAGGGGATGGCCCATACGTATGAAGGAAAGGGGCCTTTGAAATTCACAAAGCTGTCAATGCCCCCTTAGCCACCCCCCAGCCAATTCAGTCCCCCCCAGCTCAGTCATCCCCAAACCACCACCTACAATCACCCACTTCCACACATTAACAGCACACCCCCACCCACTCCTAAAATGTTACCACAGACTCAACTACATTTGAATTGTGCCCTCAACCTTGTTGCCTCAAACCCCACTGTAAAAGCATACCTTAATGCTGGGCTGCTGCTTACCTCATGACCCAGCAGCTCAATAGATCTCTGATCCCCACCCCCCAAAAACACATCACCTTATGATTAGTGGACCTAATGCTTAAGCTCTCCGCTGCCTCAGCAGCCTCTGAGCTTTTGTAAGGCTTTAGGCTACTCCAGAACAAGAAAGCTTACCTTCAAAATTAGTAATAGATCGAGTCTGAATTTCCAGTAGCTGTGGGGGCTAGGGAAGTGTTTCAACAGGGTTCCATTGGAGCTCTTGCTACATAGGAGCAATAGTCTGTTTTTCAGAACCTTGCAATCAACCATCACCAAGTTCTGTAGTTTGCACCAATTTTCCCCTTCAGGCACTCCAAAATCCAATTGCAGTTTAGGTTTCTTACTATTTGGTCCATATATCCGCCTACCTCAACAGCTGTTCCCCTATTTAGCACCCCCGGATGCAATTACTAAGACTCCCACTTCAGCTTAAAGGAAGTTTGGCCTGTTGCGAGTCGTCAACCAATTCACCACGCATTGGCAGTAATTATTCAGCATGGTCAATGCGGATCTTGCAAGCAACAATTCAGCATGGTCTTGCCTAGTCGAAGGAGTCTTTACTTCCATCTTTTTGTGCAGACTCATGGCGAGTAGTCCACACACATGTGGTCTGTCTAGCGTGGCTTCACTGCAGCAAATCCTGAGTGCAGGCCTGGTTTTGAAAAACAACTTCTGCTGCAATTAAGGAAACTTGGTAAGCAGTTAAAAGTTCTGTCACATTCCCTTAACGTTTCCATCCCTAGATATACTTGCCAGTAAACTAGGCCACCAAATTTAGTGGATCAGGGGTTT
Source organism: Ambystoma mexicanum (assembly GCF_040938575.1). Taxonomy (NCBI): domain Eukaryota; kingdom Metazoa; phylum Chordata; class Amphibia; order Caudata; family Ambystomatidae; genus Ambystoma; species Ambystoma mexicanum. Next base: position 1,262,577,131 of record NC_090934.1, on the reverse strand, counting down.
TTAGTGAGGATGCAGCTTCCTAGTCCCCAACACTTTAAATATTGTCTAAACATTCAAGGAGTACAGCATTGCAACACCAGGAAACTGAGGGATGGAGAGTTGTATTAATGAAGGCACTGCAATTGCTACTTGAATGCCGCGCAGGGCCTATGCAGGTCCAAACCCTCATTTTCTCATCTACTGCTCAAAGGCGGAATACCCACTGTTGATGTCCCGGTAGACTTCCCTCAGCATTACTCCAAGCCGGATCTCATGTTCAACCCAGCAACCTCTTCCATGCAGTTTCTCCCGCTTGGTCTCATGCCCACCCAGTCCTTTAGTCAACAGCCACATGCTAGGCAGCTCTACGGCCTACCCATTCAGTACTGTACGAGGTCAGGGTACGTTTTGTTTCGCAATCCTAATTGTCTGGGTGATGAGGCCTTGCTCCCAGCCTTACCCAAAATCCTGGGTTACACCTACTACCTGGGACAGTCTCCCTTTCCACAGAAGCACTGCTTACTCTCCAAGCGGCAGTCCAATCAACCCAGCAGCCCCTCCCCATTTTCTGACTATGGAGCTTGTCAGCCTAATTTGCCATGTAGAATTAGGCTTGAAAAGACCTGCAATCATGCATCCTATTGTAATTTCTGGGTCCCTTTAACAAAGATCACTTCCCTCCCAGTCAATGCCAACTGTACATTTACCACCACAGGCTTTAATTTTAGTAGTGGCATTACTTAAGCAGCAATGTGGCACTCTGGAAAGCATACGTGATCCCTTAAAAGATCATGAAGTGGGCTAAAAATCGGTCACTAAAACATCTTGCAACTAGTGCTACAAGACAATGTAAGTCAATATATGATCCCCACCGTGGCCATAGCACACTGAAGGACTACAAACTGAATTAACTTTGGCTGCCATAACCAAGCCACTACACATGTCAAGGACAGAGGTAGCTGTGATAGTAACTGCAAGAAGAATTGGAGAGCACTGAGCATTTTAGTGGAAAAGGATAACATGGCAGCCCAAAATGCCAGAGATTAAAGCAATAAGGGAAGAACGTGCAAGGCAGGCCTTTGGACTCGCTGGCAAAAACAGGGATGTCAGCCGACTATCAAAAACGTGTAGACATCAAAAACTACAGGAGCGGGGTCCATTGCTGCATATACTGCCCAGTAAAGGGTCAATTTTAAACTGCTGCAATCCCAACAGTAGTGTTGTACGAGGCACAGTCAAGCTCCCAAATTAATAATCCTATAAGATTAGTCAAAATGGGAAGGGAGCAACTCAACCAATGGACCGTTAAACTGGTTTGGCCAAGTCCAAATTCCATGGAATCACTGCATAAGTGTGAAAATGAACTTTGGGGAGAGATCATAGAAGGACCTTTTCCTCCATTAATTGCACAAGGAAAATACGAGTGGCGACTTGGGAATTACAATATCAGCGACCAGTGGATCAGGCAGAGTTCTGGCAGAAATGGACAAGGATAGTACTGTGGCCTTGTCTAGAGGGGGGTGGGAACCCATGTTAGCCAGGGTTGAGAGGCCTACCAGGGAGTGTGCCAGAGCCAGTCCTAGCCCCGAGGAGGAAAGGGGGTAGTTGTAGGGACAGTCAATTCCCCCCCCCCCCCCCATCTCCCCTCCCACCCCCATCCTCATGCCTCTGGAGTAATATGCCCATCTGACTTTGCTTACCGCCACGCACCTAACCCTCCCACACCCCCACCCCGCCGAATCAGTGATTGAGTGGCAATGAGCATTAGCAAGGAACCAGCAGACTTCCAGTGCTACCTTATTCACAAGCCACCATCTGGCCCAGACCCAGAATATCCCTCTGCCGCAGAGAGCTGGTGCAGCAGGGAAAACTGCATTGTGCACTGCAGCAATGTGCCACAGCCACAGAGTCCCACAACAACAAGGGAAAAGACAAAGGCCAAAACTCCTGAGCCAAGCTCACTTACCATAGGTGAGCTGGGACCAAGGAGACATTAATTTGGTCATTCAGCTTTCTGGGCAATAACCCTACTCCTTCCCACACCTGTTGTGGGCTTAACCCATTAAGCATAAACTTTTCTGCATCCAACTCCCCCCAGGTGGAGAAGAACAGGTTAGTGAGGGGAGGACAGCAAGTAAAGGGGTGGGTTTGGGTGAGATCAGAGATGGGAGGTGGTAGACCAAGGGACAAGTAGAGTCAGAAGAGTGGTAGTAATTTAAGAAGGTAAGGTATTTGTGAGTGGAAGCAGAACTGTGTTGTAAATTCATGTGTGGTAAATGTGGTTAGGGCGAGAGTGGATAAACTGTGGGAGTGAAAAGAGGGTGGCTGGAAGGGTGGAGTGGTGGAGTGGTATTTGTGTGGGTGTGTAGTAACAGGGTGGAGAGGAAGCAAAGGAGTGAGGTATTAAAAGGACCACAAAAGACAAAGGATGTCGAGTACAGTGGGTGGAGTAGTGATGAAATGCCATCCATCAGGAAAGAGCGACTAGTAAATGGGCATGAGATGGAAGAGCATGCAGCACATCCTAGTAATAAACACCAACCACTAGCTAGTGTAGTGAGTGTTAAAGTCCCTGAGGGAAGTTATGCTAGAGAAGGGAAATCTTTAGATCCACAAGATGGCAGCAGTAACAACCTAAACAGTAGGTTAGAATATTTATACCAACCTGTAGTGTAGCGATGCCTCGGTAAGGGAGGACTGGACAAAACTCACTACAAAGCTTTAATAAATGTTAGAAGCATATGTTTTTTTCCTTAAGCCTTCTGTGACAAAGGTAACTAGGCTTCCTGTACAGAGGTGGACACTCAATAGAATGTGCATCAAACCCCACCCCTAGATGTCACTGTGGCATACGGGGGGGGCAGGGGCATCATCCCTCTTGGTCTGCACATCCAACTAAAACCTTGCAGCACAGACCTCCAAGCCATACAAAAAGTAAAAGCTTCCTGAAATGTGCTCTCCATCAGATGTCATGCAATTTTAGTAACTTGCAGAGTCAGTGTCTTGGTAGAATATCAGAGTCAACCTTGGTCCCAAAGTAAAGTTCTTAGCTGGTATATGAGATGTTAAACTGGTCACACCATGAAACTGTCTATAGCTGGCCATGTTTACATGGCAGTCTAAGCTATGCTATAAGCAGAAAGGGTTTTCTGTACCAAACATTGAGGCAAATGCAGCATTGGTGGTCTTTCAGATGCAGGATATGCTCAAGGGCATTTAGAAGGCAGCAATATGGCTACACCATATTCCAGGCATGGCCAAAGTGCTCCAGAGCAGACCATTTTCCTATGTAGTTGTCTTTAATTAGCACACTTTTGTAAAGGCTCAGGCTCAATTACCATCCTCATTTTTATTAGGGTGCACTTAATCTCCTTTTGGTATTAAGTCAAGGGAGACCAGCAAATGGGGGTTACTAACACTGATACTGTTAAGCCTCCTCCCCCCCACATCAGTGTTTCATTGGTCAAGACTAGCATGGGGGGGGGGGTCAGGAGCATGTACAGAATGAGTGCTTATTGCCATGTGTCCAGCTTCACTTAAAATGTGTGCTTCAGCACAACATGCTCAAGATCCAGTCTCTTCCTGGGGATGTCATCCTAGTATGGTGAAACAGTGGCATAGTAACATTAGTTTGTGATTGTAAATAAAACAGACATTGTTTAGTCCAGCGAACCAAAGATTCAACTTCCTGTAACCTCTTCAGATTTGTTCAGGTGCGAATGCCACATTCATGGGAAAGGGCCCAAGGGTTGTTGCCAGTGCACAGACCTTTAGGTCAGCATTTCACTGTGCAACTATACTCCCTCAGTGAATATATTTCAAACACTGCATTGGCTCCCACCATTTTAAAGCATAATTTTTGCAAAAGCCATCTGGTAGTGACGCTTCGGCTCAGAGGGCTTGCTGGAGATCCCTGGATTGCTCACTTAACATGGTCTGAGAAATGCATCCTTCTACTCAACCTAGAAAATACTCTGCCCGTACATTAGCTCCTTGCTCCATTCAAGGAACAGGAAAACCTTCACATGGGTACTATTTCGAAACTGAAGGTTCAAAACCATCAAAAGAATAATCATGCAATACAGAAGAGAACAATTATACTCCCAACAGTAGTAAACACTTGCCCACATACTTCATAAGGTTCCTTCGATGAATGAGTACACTGCATAACCTGCTGGTTTATCCATCCCAGAACAGGTATTTAAAGTTACTCTTTCTTAGAAGCAGAATTAAAGCCTGGTCCTTGGAACACGATCGTATAAGCGAGTAAGGTCACCCCAAGAGCCATCAACGCAAAGGCAGTACGCACTCGAATGAGGACCATTAGCATGTGTAAGTCTTAACAGCACAATGGGCATTGGCCCTTAAACTGAACAGCACACCTTCAGACTCAATAACCAATCCTCAGTTTGTTTTGACTGATGAAAGTGTGAAGTAATAGATTTCAGATTTTCCACAGCTCAGTACTAAAGTGTAGGATATCTGATCTATAAAATCTGGAGAGAACTAGAATTGCATCATTAGGGGGACGGACTTACATGTTGGAAAGACCAAGAGATTAATTCCTTTTAGTGAACTTAACCAGGGCATTTTAGGACAGACAAAGTAGCTTTGGGTTCGACCAAAGTCTGATCCAGAATAGTAAATCCTTGAGACAAATTAATTTCGACAAGCCTCCCGATTCTGTTATATCGCGGACGTAATGTTTTACTAACTGGGCCAGAACACACCCATGCAACACAGTGACCCAGTAGTCTGTGCAATCTCCCCCCAGCAATGAGATTAGCAGGTCAAGGCAGTCCAAGCAAAGGTATTCCACAATTTGCCCTTTCACATCACATGCCGAATACTGGACCATAAACCTCAGGTACAATGGTCATTGATGTCCCTGGGCATACTTTTACAGTGTTAACCCAAAGGTAAGTACCTGCTCCACAGTACCCCCCGCCACCTACCACTCTTGAATCTATTGTTCCTCAGAAAGGTTGTGCCCAGTCGATTATACACCACTCCTACCCAGCCATTTAACCGAGGAATCAAAGTTAGGCGGTAACATCTAGGTCCAGTCAATCGCCCTTCTTAAAGTATGGGCGATACTCCTTCCAGCTACAAGGAATTAGGTTATTGGCCATCTTGGTGATTACAGGCCCCCAAATCTGCTTACACAAAATAGAGTTTTAAGAACTCTAACACTGCCAACTTGCAATCGATTTTCCATTTACCCACAAGTTGGCACAATCTACCCAGGCTAGCTGGTGTAGAACTATCAAAATATAAGTGCTGGGCACAATATTAATATGTAACAAATTCTTTATATGGTCTACAATAATCCTATATCTGGTACCGATTCCCAATACATCTCATTCATTAGAAGTACATCAAGTCTAAACTGCATACAATTGTTCCTATATGATCTATCTGGGAACAACCTCAGATATTGTTCGACATTCCCTACCCTTTTATGAGTGCTTAAATGAGACTAAAAGTACAACAAATCTCAAAGGAATCCAATCGTTGTATAATCTCGGACCTTACTAATGTTAGTGACCAGCATTTTTAACATGGTACAATGATCAGCAAATTCTCAGAGCATTCATTATCCAACTCCAGCTTTCCAAACTCAAGTTGTTGGTGAAGTTTTGGTATGCAGCCAACTTTCTACCATACCCTACTTTGCAGAGATTGCAGGCCCAATTCAAATCCGATTGCTGCAATCGATAAGCTTGGGGGATAAAGTACAAAACTCTTTGCCTCATTATTGCCTCAAAACAAGCAAGTTTAAAATCCAGTGGCCAAATGTCTAACCCATATACATTTCGGAATCCTTGACCTATATAAAATGTGAAAACTGGGAGATTGAAAATTTAGCGTATTGTGCGTGTACCTTGGCCATCTGTGCAGCAACATAAAATGAAGGATTTAAAAAAAAAAAGCTAAGCTAAATTAGGATAACCCAAATAAAGTTAAAAAGTTCTCTCCTTCCCTCAGAAGCTCACTGTCTCCCAAGCTCCAATTCTCTCAGCCTCTTTCTAAATCTACCCGACTCCACTCTCCGCCCTTTACAACTAATCCAGAACAGGACTGTGAGACTAGTCCTTGGCCTTAAGCCCATGGATTGCATCTCTCCAGCTCTAAAAATCCCTTAATTGGCTCCCTGTGGTTGCAAGGATCAAATTGAAACCCCTTTGCATCATCCACAAGGCTTCCTGGGGCCTGGGTCCAAAATACCTTCAACTATCCCTCCCCTCTCGAGACCTTCGCTCCTCCAGCTTCCTCAGGGTCAGTAGTTTTTCAAAGAAATTAGTTGGTGGCAGATCAGTCTTCGGCTGGTGCCTCCCTCTTCTGGAACCGTAGATGGTTCAAGACTTTCCTCTTCCCTTGCCCCTCTTCTCCCCTGCTGATCTGCTTTCTCTTGGCACTGCTGCACCTGGCCACCCTCTGCCCTTCAGGCCCAGGTACCTGCTCACCCCGCTACCCTCCTGCACTGCCTCCTGGCCACCTCTTGGACTGGGGCCTGCATCTGTACCAATGCAGGCTCCCCACTCTTTCTGCACTTATCACATACCCCATCCGACTAACCTTGCACTTGGCCACTCACAGGCTGCACTACCACTGTTTTGGATCACTGCATTTACTTATTTATCTTGTCCCTCTGCACTTTGCAATTCCCCCCTCCCATGAACTCTCCCCTTTTCCCCCATGCGCGTTCTCAATGTCACTGGCCTAGTAAGATTGTTTCTTTTCTCCCCTGTTCCCCTCCCTTTGCCTGGTCATGCTCTGAAACCGGTGTACGAGGGAACTATAAATAACAAATATCCTGTTATTTATAACCAACAAAGTATCTTTCTTGCAGAATTTAACATTTTTTGGAGTGTCATTTTCCCAGATGAAGCAGGTAAAAGCATTAATCTGTGTATGATCAAATTAATCAGCTTATTTTTGGTACTACAAAAGAGGCCTTTAACAGATCAGCCATGTATAAAATCAAGACCCAGGGAGGAAAAATGCATCTACTGCAGCCCATTGTTTGTCATTATGCCTTCATTATTTAATAGTACCAGAATTGATGCTTAATGTAGATAAACGAAAATGTTCAATGTCCCTCCGGAAGGCCCCTTTTATCCAGTGGTCCATAATATCTTGCGATCAACTAGATCGACTGCCATAGACACCATATTCATTTCAGGCTAGATTTTGCCCACAGGACTTTAAGAAACCCCCCACATTCTGTTTCTATCATATAAGACATTACTCAAGGCCATTATTTCCCATCAGCGAGACAAAGTCTGCATATAAAGTTGACTGGCAGATTTGTAGGCAACATGGTCACTATTATAAAATATCTGGATAATAAACAGTTTTCCTTGAGCTGTTGTGGATGTCTCTTTAAACCAAATTAGTATTTTAGCCCAGACATCTGGAGATCGTTTAAACATTTGCTAAATGGTCAAGTCCCCCCAGACACCTAACCGAGAGGAAGTGACCTTAATCATCCTTGCAATAACTCAAAGCTCCAATTGTTTGGGATTTGATAGTCTTCAAACTATCCCTGTTTCTTACCATAAAGTTGGCTAAAATGGGAGACCCACATATCCTCAGATATAAGGTTGCCTTGTACACAGTCGCCATTATGTGCGTTGAGCACCTCCTTTGGGAATCAACACTCCCAAAAAACTAAAAGTGTCCCAACACAAACGCTGCAGCACACCGCAGTTCTATTTGGCAAGTAATACACTTGCTCAGGATCTGGTGTTTTCCCATTGGGAGCAGACAGCACCTTACTTCAATGGTGAATTTCAATGGATGATTGGAGGAGGCATATTCACAAGAGACTGCATTAGCCAATACAAGATTCTCAGCATGGGAGACATGCATGAAATACAATTTGACCTGAAATCACAGCTAAAAGTGATCATAATCCAGGTTCCCCAGTACCCCACCAGATCAGAGCCTCCCCTAATCCACCCCCTTGCTCAGTGGAGCAAGAGTGCCTTGATTAATTCTGTGCCCTGCTGTAGGGCCAATTGGGCTGGACTAGGTTTGTGGGTCAACACCGGGAAGTTAGTCATATTCCAAAAGCGGGGCCAAAATGTCTAAACTGGTTCAGCCACTAACTTTTTCTGCCACCAAGATGTCAGTTTGATCCACCATAGCATCATAGAGGGGGCTCAGTGGATTTCCAAATACTAATTTAGCATTTATATTGAACTACAAACACCCAGGCATCCGAGCACTGCTCATTACCCAAGATGTGTGGTGCTCATCGACCTCGGAAGGATGAAAGGCGGAGTTTGGCCATGCCAGGATTCAAACCTGCATCAGCAGGCTCTGCATAGATGTCAAAGCAAGTGCTCTACTCGCTGTGCTATCGGCCCTGCAAGTCCAATAGCACAAGTGCTAACAATTGAGATTCTTCCTGCCAGTAGGAGTGGTGTAAGGAGATTGGCCTGCCTTTCTCCCCATTCTTGGGTAGTTCTCTGGCATGCCAAATAAGATAATCTGTCGTCCTATGGATTATCACATGAGTGATGTCTTCTATAGCAGAGATGCACCATTTCCAGAATGATTGTATGTTGGGGCAAGTCCACCACATATGGAAGTACAAGCCGGGCTGCCCACATTTGCACCAACATGGAGTATCAACTGATTGGTTGACCCGATGCAGGCGGGTTGGGGAAAGTACCATCGCAGGCGCAGTTTATTAGTGCATTTCCGATTAGTGATGCAAAAGGAAGAGGAGTGGGTAGACTATATGTCGACCGAGATTTGGTCTTCCAGAGGGTGTCCCAAATCTGCCTCCCATTGTGCCATATAGGGGGGTGTCTGGTTACAGCAGTTTGCAGAGCGTGGAGATTCTTCCCCTACGCAGCAGTCCCTGTAAGGCAAGTACCAGAGGGCTGACGGCTCGTGTCTACTTGTCGAGTCTGGGGGATGAGAACACCAATGTTGGAGTTGCGAGTAAGAGAACCTATCCGCTTCAGTCAGGTGAAAGGTCGATTTACATCGTTCAAAAGTTCAGGGTTGGACATTGCCCCAGGGATTCAAGCACGCCCCCACGCACCCCACCCTCCCCCCCCCCCCCCCAGCAGCCAAGTTTTTTTTAAGTTCATAGGGTGGGACCCAGGAGAAGAGGATGGATTGTGGAAAATCAAGGAAAGAGGCCCCAGGCCATGTGGGAATACTCTTGTGTTTTATGCCCAATCCCATACACTAAGGGTGTGTTTGGTGGATGCCAAGAACCCAGCCCAAGTCTTCCGTAGCGGAGGTGGAATGTGTGGAAGGAAACTGGTGTAGTGTGAGGTGGGACTGCTCTAGCTCCATCCATTTCAGGGGCCCAGTATACATGTCCCAGGATTGAACACGTGCCAATTGTGACGCTACATGGTATTTACATAGGTTGTCAGGCCTTGGAGGCATCCAATGCCAGCAGGGCCAGTTCGTGCGAATTTTGGGTCGCTATGTCTTCCAAGTTTGAGCTCTACGAAGATAGTCTCCAGTTGATCTATGCATTATGAACCCTGTCTGATCAGAGTCAGCCAAAGAGGGCAAGACAGTGGCCATGCGATTTTCCAGAAGAATAGGTGTTGGCATCCATTTTTATTAGGGAGATGGGCCAGTTTTCCCTGGGATCTTTGCCAGATTGAAGCACGAGCACAGTTTGGATTCTTGCATGGATGGGTGATGGAGCCAGAGATACCAAATGAGTTAAAGAGGGCCGTTAGCGGGGCTACCAGCTGGAGGAAGAACAGTTTGTAAAACATTGTGAACTCATCAGGGCCTGTGGCTCTAGGCTTTAGAGACTTCATGACAGCCTCCACCTCACCTGTGATCGGGGGGGCCCAATCCCTCCGTCGGGCTCATCAAGTTGTGGAAGGGTGGCAACCTGCAAGTATTTTGTCTGTTCTGCCTTGTCTCAAGGCACTGCAGACATCGTTTGAGAGCTGGGTCGCTGCGAGTTGTAGTTTATCACGATCAGCGTATTGCACCCAATCCTGGGGGCAGGGGGGGTGGGGGGAGGCAGGGTCACAGAGGCCCACTATGGTGTTCTTCATCTTAGCCAATTTCGCCACTAAGAGTTTGTTCACTTAGTTCTTCGTGTAGTAGCCCTGCTTGGATTTGGTCAGTAAGTGCGCCGTCTCCTCTGCATAATGGGTCTCCAAATTCTTCTGTGATGTCTGTAGAGCATGTTGGGTCTTTTGGAACCAACCCCTCTTTTGTGATCCTCTTCTAGTTCAGTGTGGGCCCGTTTTTTACGATATGCCCTCCCATGTGCGATCAGTTCTCCCCTCACTATTGCTTTCATGGCATCCAAGGTATTGTCTGGGGACGTGTCTACCGGGTTTTCCGGCAAGAAGTTCCAAATCACTTTAGCAATAGAGTCTCTCAGCGGCATCTCATTCAGGATGAGATTGTATAGGTTCCAGCTGCTTCGCAGAGGTGGATCAGGATTGTGGGCTAGAAGAGTCAGCTCAACTGGGGCATGATCCGAGAGCACTTTTGCTCACATGGCTACTTAGTCTACAAAGGCGAGGATTTGTGGGAGGTCGGCATAAGGTCTATTTGGGAGGAGGTCCTGTGTACATATGAGAAGTCCTTCACCCAGGTGAAGCACCCTCCACGAGTCTACCCAGAGTCTACCACCCCCAGCATCTGGCATAGGTGGAGATGTTTTGTGGTGAGCTTAAAGTCAGAGGGGGCCAGGAGATCTATCCCCCAAAGGGTCTGAGACCCCATTGAAGTCTCCTATGATTATTTGGCCTTCAAAACGGAAGAAGGGAATTGCCCAGAAACTTAGAGAATGCATCTAGACCTTCATTGGGGCATAAACTGACATGGAACAATAAATCTGTCTATTTACAAAGTCTTTACTGTGCCCAGAGGGGCGATACACAGCAGTCAATGTGTTAGTGCCTTAAATTGCACATTCCTGGCAAAAACGATGGCTGTACCCCCTTTTTGGTCCCATTAGAAGCAAGGTACTGGATTGGTGTACGGAGACGTGTGAAGTCTAGCAGCAACAAGTGTGTTTCTTGTAAGACGACCACTAAGCCTTTCATATCCTGGAGCAGTAGAGTTCAGGCCCTTTATTTCGCTGAACATAAAGTTCAATTTCGGATGTGGTGGGGTGCCTCTGGGGCATTGGGCAGGGACTGGGTCGCCATCTAGGTCTTCGGTCTTCATGCCTCCATTGAGCTTCCAACATAGGAAGCTGACCCTTCTTGGTCAGCATCTTCCTTAAACAAGTTGGTCAGAATTCACTTTTTACAGCTGCTTCAAGGTTCTGCCAAGCCTCATCTTTCAAGATATCAGCTTATTTTAATTTTCATTTATGGAGCAGTCTCAGCTTAGCCAGATTGTCCATCTCTATTGGGATATTTTATCGTTTAATAAAAGGAATCTTACATTTCTTATTGTGCCAATTAGGGTAACTATTTTACATGAGTAAATAGAATGTATATGTTCTGGCATTCTGTTCAGGCAAGTTGTGCAATTGCTTTCAATACATTTGGAACTGTTCTATAGCATCCCACATGAGCACCCCCCAGGTCAAATGTATTAAAACCTGCTCAACTGCCACCATTTAGTACCTCCACTTATGCGAGGTTACTAGTAACCTGCGATGCACAGTACCTTTCAGAGAACCAAAAAGGTTTCTTTTGGTGGAAACGGAAGCATTCACAATTGTTTATCTGGGGTAAATCTTGCAAGTTGCAAGGTACTAGCCAGGAATAAAGTTACTTGCCCTCTGCATTTTACTGCATGAAACGATCACCGCTCGTAAATGGCTAGTGGAGGGTGCGCATTTGAGACAAGCTCCACAAGGTACTTTACATCGTGGAACAGAGTCCCGGTTTGTGGCATACTACATTTTTAAATCCTATATTGCTTTAGAGTCCTCTGAACATGCAATTGTAGGCAACAAAAGGACCATCAAGTTTTAACTTCACCACAAAGGCTCCCTGATTAAACATACGATGTCTGCTAGATTTCACAAATGCTATTGCTCTGAAGTTCCCAAAGACATTTGGTCAGTACCTCTAGGAGCTAGCTAGGTTGTGACTGAGGGCAACAGATGGCCCAGCTAGCTCACACTGGTAAGATGACAAGCCCCAAGGCGGCTACCCCAAGATCAACCATGATTAATAGAATTTTGAAAATCAAGCAATAAGTGCTACCGGGCAGCACGCTGTGTCACTCAGTACTCAGTTTTGTGGAGTAAACCATGATTAAATGGCCAAGTTGCCAGCAAGGAAACATTCCTCTCGTCACAGTTGTGTGCCAATTTTGATCCACCAATATGCAACCAACAGGTGCTGTATGCTTTTTTTACATGAAGATCACTAGTTTTAAAGTCGTCCATCTGTATTAAATTCGCCATTTACAATTCAAATGACAATTAAGTGAACTTGTTAGAGGGGGGGAGAAGTTACATATGGGAGCATCCTCCAAGCATTTTCATACCTAGCCAAGTTCAGAAAATGGCTGGTGGGAAACTAAGCCACCCAAGGAGGCCTACGAATGGATAGCTGTACATGCATCCCCGTTTCAAATGGTTGCTGTGCACTACTGCTCCCACCACAGGGACTGCTATGCCATCTAGAAATTTAAAATTCTAGCAGAAAGCAGCAGACCCAATAAATGTGGTAAACTGCTTCACCCACACGCCAGGTTTTGCTGCAAGATGGGCACAGCAAGAATATTGCATGGCTCTACAGGAAGGGAAAAAATAAAATATAGGTAACTGGTTTAAGTTAAATGAAAAAGTAGCAATTCCTGCAAACTGTTTCAAACTGCTGAAAGATTTGAGCACCTATGCAGGAATGCTCATCGCAAAGTTGTGTGTTGCTTTTGGTCAAACCGACAATTCAGTAGCTCCGTTTACAGCCTGGCAAATGCAAATTTGAATATCAGTGTCTATGTAGCAAAGAAAATGTTGGACATTTTAGTCCTCTATGCACGACACAAGATTAACAAATTCAGAGGGAGATTACAATGTTCACTGGTGCCTGCAGGCAACTAGTCTTCACATAGGATTGAGGAAAAAGAAAGTGTACATTGGCATTCACCAATTTCCCAAAGGGCACATTGAATTTCCTATAGGACTGTAGGCAATGCAAGTCAGTTTTATTTCAGGGTTGAAAGGGGGGGAATACATTTTATATACATCTGAACAGATTAATCTTACAGTTTCAACTGTCAACTGTCAGGTACACATTTTAAAATTCACATTTAAAATTGACTGTTCCCTAGAAATGTTTACCTGGATTTGTATTAGCTTTTGTAAATCAAGTTTACAATTGCCAAAATTACATAAATCATGCACTGCCATGATCGGTAGCAATTACAAAAGGAAAATCAGTAATTGAAGCAAGAGGGAAACCTTCAAAATGGCCCTGCCAGGTACAAATCCCTTTTTGTATCCAAATGAGGGGTGCACCTTTGGTCCAATTAAATTAGACTGTTATGGTACGGAGGAACCAGGCTATGCGAATACATTTTTGCTAATTAAATGTGTTGCCACCCATATTTTATTATGAAAACAGCCCAGTAATTCTCAGGGGTGCTTCAAGAGTAGTCATCTGTTGCGTACTCTTGATAAGGCCACACCCCTTGCTCCTCTTAGCGGATGGGCTAGATACTCGAGCAAAGTATGGTCCATGATCGCACTGGTCACAGTTTCAACTATGAAAGGGACATGTATGGGCCCATAGTAAACAAACATTTTTGTATTTGTACAAGTGCTTAATGCCAAAACGCTGAACAGAATAAAAGCTGGACAAAGAAATACATTCTAGTAAAACACACTGCACTTAATTGGGAAGCCGGGAAGTGTCTCCATTAGTTTGGAAGCATGAGGGGAACAAAGATCAAAACTGATAAATCTGTGGAGGGCCCAAATACTTGAAAACCTGTGCAACTAAGCAACCTACAAGGGAACTGGCAGGGTTGTGGGAAGATCAGGATAGTGCCTGGGATATTCCTCCCTCCCCGGTAAAAGTTTGCCCAAGAGGGTTCATCAACTTGCTATTGATGATGCATGCATTGTTTACAATCTGGAACTTGGGGCCTGTAATGGCAGAATCTTAGAAGGATCAGTCTGTGAAACCTACCTTGGTAGGTCACAAGGGTGTTGCCGTCATTGATTATATATTTTTATTTCAGCCAAGGACTGGGCGAGTAAATTTAAGATTCACGAAAGATCTGAAAGTGATCAAGTGATCATAACGCAAGTGTCCTCTTTCAATTCAATAAGACAAATTTATCAGTACAAGCCTCAGATGTGGTGGAAGCCATTACTGTCACTGGCCATACCTGCAAGTCAATGTGGGTTAGAAGGATTAGGTCAACCACATATGCAATTCTGGAAAATCTTGCAGATGTCTCCAATTCAAACCTGGTCCCTTATTTAAGCTGTGAAGTCCCTATAAGGAAGGATGACAACTGGGATGAATTGGCATACGAAGGGGACCACATTTCCTATTGGAAATTGATTGCAGGCGAAGTGGTGAATGGGGACTTGGCTTTCAATGCTGCATCACAGCAGATGCCTGGTTACTGCTGTGGGCCAAACCCAGAATGTGCAACTGGATCAGATTGTAAATTGCAGGGGTGAGATGCTTGCATTTAATATATAGGAAATCTGGAGGCAATTGAAAGCCAAAAGTGGAAAGGTTTCTGGACCAGAAACAATCACGGGAAGATGTCAAATGTCCAATGCAATAATGACATGGGTACTGTGCCCGCTTCTTGGTGAAATGTAATTGTACCTATATGTAGACAAGGTGGAAGGGACTCACCTGCCAATTACTGTGCCATCTTTTAGATAGTGTAAATATTTTCAGCAAAAGCTGTTGTCCCATTTCCAGGCAGGGTTTCAGAAACAAGACTACAGTCGATCAAAGCTTTCGGCTGTTCGTTGAACCAGAAATACACTGCTGTCGAAGAGGAAATGTTATTTGCGGGTCTCTGGACTGCATCTTGAGGGAAATAGTGTGGCGTATTATGAGGGGGAAGATGACCCTTCAAAACTAATTTGTCAACCAACTGCTATACAATGATAAAGCTACTGTTTTGGCGTGGCCAGCAAACTAACAGCACCATTTTATATAGGAAAGGGAGTATAGCAAGGAGGTGTCCTTGCATATATCTGAGGCTTGTGGATCTGCTTAGATCACAAGCTATGCATAGGCTGACATCAAGTGGTAGCCGCTGAGTATTAAATTTCATGCCTTCAAAACTCGAAAAAAGGGCTGTTGACAGGGTGTGCCAGTAATACTATGCCTAGTAGGAGGTCCACTTTACCCATAGTCCTTCACACATCTACGTCCTTTAGACCATCAGACGCATATCAGAGTTCCTTCGTGGCTGACAACTAAAATTGAAACTGTCCTTTCGACAACCATATACCACAATATCTCCTGGCTTCAAGGACAAAACCATCCGCCGCCAACAGCCACTACTGTCTCAACGAACTCTTGCCTGCGGCCTCAAGGGCCCAACAGGCCTCAGCACTGCACCGTAGGGAGACTGGGGGGGGGGTTGGGGTGGTTCAAATTCCAACCTCACTTAGAGAATGCATATTCCCCTTACTCCTTTTTCGCCAGGCTGCCACCTTTATACATGATGGAAAACTCAATTCTGTCCTCCCTGTAACAGGAAGTTTCCCTGGAAAGATTGTGTGTAACGTTTGTCTCCCCTAGGGACCAGGCCGAAGAGTGTGCAAGTCTTGCAAACTATTCGGGCTGAAAACTTTATAGGACCACATGACAATGCTGGGCCCACCACACCATGCAGGCCGAGGCTGCCATGGCCAAAGGGGCCTCCAGCGATGGCAGCAGCGACGTCCAAGTGACGCAGAGGGCAATCGGGAACCTCCGACACATTCCCGTGTGCGAGCCCCCAACAGGCTTGGCAGCGGTTCTGCTACGGGGACACCAGGTTGCTCCAAGGACCAGTTCACACCAAGCACATCCACCACAGCCAAAAGTCGGCCCTGCCATCGGCCGATAAGCCACCCAGTTGAGGGATGGGTCTGAACAGTCCTCTGGGCCATTGCAGTCACCACATGACAGGCCCCCAAACCAGATGCCAAAGGTTAATATGGCCCTGGGATAAAGCTAAAGAGCGCCTTAAACATTCCACATCCTACTGAAGGCCAGAACGTCGCGAAACAGACTAGGAGTGTCGATTTAAAGTCACAAGGAACAAAAACAACAAGTTACTTCTTACCTTGTAATGTTCTTTCGATGGGATGTTCCTCTGATGTATTCCTTATCTTTGATAGATCATCTCCCAGCTTGCTAGCCTCGGAATTTTTTTTCCAGTAGAGGGCGCTGCGCGTCGACGTCCCGAGCCGATGTCGCTCGACGGCCTCGGTATCGGCGCCAACATCATCACGCATATATCGCGCAGCGTCCGTTGCTCAGTTCCGTTTTGACGTTAACAGTTGTTCACATGAATTGGTTATTGACCTTGAAGGAGCGTAAGCTGCAACCACAAGGGAAGTATTACTGCGGTGATGAATGGGAGGGGCGATAAGGAATACGTCGGAGGAACATCCATCGAAAGAAAGTTACAAGGTAAGAAGTAACTTGTTCTTCGAAGGGATTGTGTCCAACGTATTCGTCATCTTTGATAGACTCCCATAGCAGTGGTGTGCAATTGGAGGTGGGAGTAAAACGCCATGTTTCCTTTTAGGAATGAAACAAATGTAATACGGCTTTGCCAAACCTAGTCTCTTGACTAGAGAGGAATCCAGGTTGTAAAATCTTGTGAAGGTATGTGCGGACGACCATGTGGCAGCCGCACAGGTCTCGAACCGGCACCCCTCTTTGGAGGGCTGAGGAGGCTGCGATACATCTGGTTGAATGAGCCCTAAGATTTTGAGGAGGCTCTTTCCCTGCTAGTTTGTAACATTCCAGGATGGCCAAAATAATCCATCTGGAGGTTTGTTTCGTTATCGGTAGTCCTAATTTGTGCCCTGT
This sequence comes from Ambystoma mexicanum, assembly GCF_040938575.1. NCBI lineage: Eukaryota > Metazoa > Chordata > Amphibia > Caudata > Ambystomatidae > Ambystoma > Ambystoma mexicanum. The sequence continues at coordinate 1,262,560,167 of NC_090934.1, read as the reverse complement.
GTAACCTACGAACAGTTGGTCTGCTTGCCTAATCCTAGCAAGTCTGCTGATGTAAAAGCTTACAGCCTGCTTTGGGTCCAGCCTAAGTAGCCTTCCCTCTTTCCCCAGATGGGTAGGTGGATAGAATGAAGGTAAGGTAATTTTCTGAGTGATGTGGAATTTAGAAACCACCTTTGGGAGGAAATTAGGCTTCACCTGTAGGACAACTTTGTCCTCATGAAAAATTGTATGAGGGGGTTTACAAGATAGAGCTTGTAATTCGCTCTCACCCTTCTAGCAGATGTTAAAGCCACAGTTAAGGGTGAGAAATCTTAGCAAACAAGAGTGGAGTGGTTCGAAAGGATTCCCCCATCATGAAATTTAAGACTAAATGTAAGTCCCATAAAGGAACCTGGAAAAGTCTTGGAGGGTAGACATTGTATTACTAAGGGTAATTTGAAATACAAAGGCTCCTCTGCAGTGCGCTTGAAGCTTGATAGTGCTGCAAGATAGCCCTTGATCGTGCCAACTTGAAGGCCTGAATTAAGTAGAGTAGAAAGGATAACACTGTTGGTGTACCACATGAAAAGGGGTCGATATTCTCTTCTCTACACCAGCTGCAGAATTTGTTCCAACGGCAGCGGTATAAAGACTTTGTTGCTGGCCTTCTGGCCGAAAGCAACACTTCCATGTCATCAGGGAGGTCCCAATCCTTGTATCTCAACCTTTCAGAAGCCAGGCGTGAAGGTTGAGGGTCTGATGTCTGGATGGAGAACCTGACCTCCCTCCTGTGAGAGAAGATTCTCCTTGAGTGGAAGACGAATTTGAGGGCAGATGGACATGTCCAGAAGGTCCGGGTACCACATTCTCCTGGCCCAGTTTGGGGCAATTAGGATCATGGTTCTCCGGAATCTTCTCAACCTCCTGATGATTTGAGGAATGACAGGGACTGGTGGAAACGCATACAGGAGTGGCAACTCCCAGTCCACTACGAACGCGTCCCCTAGAGCTCCTCTTGGGGGAAATTCCCTTGAACAGATCACACTCTGTTGGTACTGGTGGCAAACAGATCCACTTGAGGGGTTCCCCAAAGGGCGAAGATCTCCTGAATGACTTCCTGAGCTAAGTCCCCACTCGTGGGAGACTGCCCTGCCTGCTCAGAGCGTCCGCCATCAAGTTCTTCTCTCCAGCTAGGTGAACTGCCAATAGAGAGATTCCTTCTTGAATTGCCCAAAACCAGAGCTGCATTGCCTCTCTGCACAGTGGCAGTGATCCTACTCCTCTGGTTGAGGTAGTGCATGGCTACCGTGTTGTCCGTCATTATCAAGGCATTTTTTTCCCTGTACAGATGGCAGAAAAGCTTTCAGCGCTAGTCTGATAGCTCTAACAGGTTGATATGTAGTCTGGACTCCGACGAGACCAACGACCGCTGAAGGTCAAGTCATTGGTATGGGCTCCCCACAGGCATCCGTGACTGATCGCCGGCCATGGTTGCCAAACAGTTCCCCCTTCAAGATGTTTTTCTGGCAGGCCCACCACTGAAGGTCTCGAGCCACCTTGTCCGGAATCTGAAGGAGGTCTGTCATTCTCCGAGAATTGTGACCACTGAGTTCAGTGCCCACTGAAGATATCTCCTTCTCAGGCGAGCCTCTGGAACAAGGAAGATGCAGGATGCCATGAGGCCTAGCAACCTCAAAAATTCGAAGGCTGGGAGACGTTGGGCATTTTGAAACTTGGTGACCATCTGCAGAATATCTTCAGCCCTCACCTCTGGTGGCGAGGCTTTTCCTCAGGGAAGTGTCCAGGACCGCTCCAATGAACTGGAGTCTGTGATGGTATCATTTGTGACTTCTTTAAATTGAGGGAGAAGCCCAGTTTGTGAAGGAAGTGGCAGAGATAATCTAGCTGGATCTGAGCTTGTTGCGAAGATACAGCTCTGATCAGCCAATCGTCCAGGTAGGGGTAGACGTGGATCCCTTCCCTCCTTAGACTTGCAGCCACTACCGACATTAGCTTGGTGAAGACCCTCGGGGCGGAGGTCAGCCCAAATGGCAGAACTTGAAATTGATAATGAGAGCCGCCAATTGCGAACCTCCGGTATTTCCTGTGTTTGAGATGGATTGGCAAATGGAAATAAGCATCCTGGAGGTCCAGAGATACCAGCCAGTCCTGGAGCTTGAGGGCCTGAAGGATCTGGGAGAAAGTTACCATCTTTAACTTCTCCCTCCTGAGGAACTTGTTCAATTCTTGTAGGTCCAAGATAGTCCTCAGTCTTTCTTCGGGATGAGAAAGTAGGGGGGCGGTGGGGGTGGAGTACCAGCCCTTGTTCCTCTCCGCTACAGGTACCGGTTCTATGGCACCTTTCTCTAGCAGGTCTACAATCTCCTGCAAGAGGAGCGGTTCTGGAAATTTGAGAGCTGTTCCCTGGTGGATGACTGAGGGATGCATAGAAAAGGCAGGCAGTAATCTTGGGCAACTGTCTCCAATGCCCAAGCATCTGACGTAATAGCCTGCCATTCTGTCAGATGTTCAGTTAACCTGCCCCCTATTGGTGTTTTGTGAAGAGTCCTCAGAGCAGTTTGGAGGCGGCTGATGCAGATGCTGAGGGTAAAGAGGCACCTGCTGCGGCTTGTGTTTTTACCCTGTCCACCTCTTTTTCTGACCCCTTTGCACCGGCTGTCCTCTGCCCTTTCCGAATGCGGAATAGAAGCGAAAGGACTTACCGCTCCAAGAGGTTCCTGGGGGGCGATATGGTGTGACGGATTGCAGCTCCTAGGGATTTTGCTGCTGCCTTAGATGTTTGTAGCTTTTCTAAACTGTCATCCGCCTTCTTACCAAACAAAGAAGAGCCGTCAAAGGGCATATTCAAGGGTCTGCTTTGCACATCTGGAGCAAAACCAGACTTCGTAACCAAGCAAATCTTCGGTTTGTTGCACTTGCCGCCATGGCTCTGCTGATGCCGTCAGCAGAATAGATGCCAGTTTGAAGGGATTCGCACATAGAGTCTTTACCATCCTTGATGTTTAGGAACGCCTCCCTTTCTTCTCCCTCCGGGAGGCAGTCAGCCACTAATGAAGCACACTCCCAAAGTGTGTGGCTGAACCTAGCGAGCATACAAGTAGCATTGATGGATTTCAACGCCATGCTACATGCGGAAAAGACTTTAGGCCATAGAGTCATATCTCTTATCCTTATCCTGTGGAACAGTAAGGTAAGCCGATTTACTACCTGCTGAAGTAGCTGCCTGACCAACCAGACTCTCCGGAGTTGGGTGTTGGGATAAATATTCAGGGTCAGCTGAAGACACCCTATATTTAGCTGACAATTTGTTAACCCCTGGGATTACCTCAAGTGTTTCCCAGTTTGCCAATAGTCTCCTTTGTAATACTGCATGAAATGGCACTAGAGGATCCTCCTGTGGACCTTTGACCAAGATGTCTGAGATCGTCTTGCTGAGAAGCAAGACGATGTCTGAGATCGTCTTGCTGAAAAGCAAGAGTGTGGACCACCCCATAAACTCTTATCCTTGCCATCAAGGTTCTATAAGGGGTTTCAGCATGTTCCCCTGGGTCTGGTGTGGCAAATTCCACTTCTGGGGAAGTGTCCAACCCACTTACTTCCTGTAGGAAAGCATGGAGGTCTTCAAACCTACCTTCCCCAATGGTAAATTCCTCTTGTGCAGGAGTCGCAGGTCCCTGCAACTCAAAAGGTCTTTCCCGATCCCAATCCTCCCCTTCTTCATAAATAGAAGACGACTCTGGAGTGATCAGGTCTTGAAAAGGGCATAAATCCCATTTCCCGAGCAGAAGGAGCCAAATTCGTCATGATTGGCTGAGAAAACGTAGACGGCGGACGTTAAAGGCTTCAAAGCCATCGAAAAAGGCCTCGAGAAAGGTGGTAGAGGCCTCGATTCTACTCGAGGTTGTTGACATTCGTGCTCGAGGCTCTGGGTATGGCCACTGGCTGTGGGTTTATCCTTTGTCGACGGTGTCCACTCGACCGACCTGTGCGTCGAAGAACCCTTTGATAACGGTGTTGACGCTGATCTATGTGTCGAAGGGATCTTAGACGATGGAGAAGACTCAACTTTGCCTTTACGCAAGGGTTCGTGACACTCTAGAGTGGCTTCTTTCGCCGGGTGCTGCGACTCGCGGCTTTTTTGGGTCTTTCACCCAGGGTATCACCCTCAGCAGTCTTCGAGGGGGTCTGGAAAGGAGGAGGCCGCTTTCTCAAAGACGCCTAGCATCTTTTTCCTGAATTCCTCCCACTCAGCCTGAGAGCTATGTTTTGTGGGGCAGGAGACCCTTTTTGGGGAAACGGAAGACGAAGAAGGGGATCTGCAACCTCCGATTGCTTAGATCTCGGAGAGTGATGGGAACTGCTCCAAGACCTAGAACGAGAATGTCTTTTGCGATGGCGAGGAGACGAATGTCTCGACTCCGCCGAGGAAACTTTCGAAGAAGTTTTAACTGCCTTACCTCCCTCGAGCTTCCCCTTACGCTCCTTTAAGGCTTTCGCCGTCATGGACATGCAGTCCTCGCACTCCGAACAATGCTCGATTCCCAGGCACCCGACATTTTGTTTCCACAGTGTCATTTTTTTGAGGCCGGACCGTGGAGTAGTCAGTTCGGGTGAGGAAGCCATCGAGAGAGTCGGTATTCACAAGGAATATATTGATATATTTGACTGAAGAACTGATCAATGATATTCCGAGGCCCCACGAAGCGCTGAAAAACGGAACTGAGCAATGGACGCTGAGCGAGCATTTATGCGCGTGATGACGTCGGTGTCAATACAGAGGCCATCGAGGGACATCGGCTCGAGGGACGTCGACGCACAGCGCCCTCTACTGAAAAAATGTTTGAGGCCAGCAAGCTGGGAGATGATCTATCAAAGATAAGGAATACGTCGGAGGACACAATCCTTTCGAAGTAGGTATTACTCGACCCCTGCAAACATCCTTTCAGGTGCAATGCATCATAAATTGACCCCTGCCCCAGAACCTACAGCTACACTTGCTCACTGTTCCCAAGCTCCTCCCAATGAACCCCAGAGCAGGTAAACAAGGTCATGAGAAGCATAACTTCGATTAACACCTCCACAACATTCAGGGGCCCCACAGGGCGAGGCAGCAAACAGCCTGCAGCCAAGCCCGTCTGGACATAACGCAGGCTAGCAATAAGTATCTTGACCTGCGTCTTGAGACTGACACCAAAGGCTCACAGGACCCTGGCTCATATACAGACCGAGGACACATGGGACTTTGACCAATGCTATGACAACATTTACATAATCCAATCCCCAGACCACACGACACACGTGGCCGACTTGCCGGTAGACAACCAACTGCACTACAAAGACAAGGCTGCAGAGCAGATCCCCAGAAGCGGAGATCAATAAGACTTGGTGGAGGGCATCCTTGTGGAATAAAAGATCTGCAGCACAGTTTATGCATCTTGATCGATTGAAATAAATGGATATTCAGCCCTCACTGCTTACCCCAAACATGGGGAGACAACCCTTCATATTCCTTATACACTGACAGGTAAAGCCTAACTCAGTCACCACCACTAGAAAGAGGGTGGGGAACACCCCTGCCCCCTTCTTAGTCTCTGTCAAAGCCCCTTCTGTCAAGATTTACACCCTAGGTAGAAAAGTGGCTTCCTCGGCTGCCCATCAATGAATAGCTAATACGTTATTATCCAGCAACAATTGCCACAAGAGATCGCCCTACAAATACAGTTTCAGAGCCCCTAAAGACAGCTCAGACACCATCGCTAAGGGAGAGAGTTAGCGAGCTGCATCCTTAAAGATTACCTCGACTCAGACAATGCAGGGCGAATCAGGGCAGAAGGCATACTAATAAACGCCATGCATGGCTCCACCAGTCGGGGTAATTGGAGACCCAAGCTACCCTTTTGAACATTCCCATTGAGCCGAATGCTTTATTTGGCAAAGCAGTTGAAGATGTACTGAAAAACGCAAAGGAGCTATATACCCTCAAATTGATTTTTATTTATATGGCGCTCGTACACAAGTGTTTCAGAGTGCGACAGGGGAGAACAAAAGAACTTACTAGGGCCAGTGACATTGAGAATGTGCAAGTGCATGGGAAAGGAAAAGGGGAAAGTCCATGGGGGTGGAAAGTGCGGAGCAGAGGAGAAATAGATAAAGGCAATAAACAGTGGTAGTGCAGCCAGTAAGTCACAAGTGCTGGGTTTAAGGCAGCAGACAGGTCTGATGAAAGAAAAGGGGGTGGGGACTGTATGGATATAGATAGACCCCAGTGCAAGGGGTGGCCCAGAGGCAGTGCAGTAGGGTGAGCAGGTATCTAGGCCCGCAGGACAGAGGGGTTGCCAGGTGCATGGTGCCAAGAGAAACAGGTCAGCAGGGGAGAGGGAGGGCAAAGGCAGAAGCAAAGAGGAAGGTCTTGAGGTGCTTCTGGAACCGGAGAAGGTTCCCCAAGTTGGAGTGGCAGGGAGGCTGTTCCAAAGGGAGGCCCAGATCTACCCCGGCTTGTTTCTTTGAAAAACGACTGACCCAGTGGGAGTTGGAGGTAGGAACCAAGAGCTCGAGAGGGGCAGTAATTACAGGAGGATAGTTGAAGGTATTTTGGACCCAGGCCCCAGAAAGCCGTGGACAATGCAGTGTGTTTTGAATGTAATCATTGCATCCACTGGGAGCCTTTGGGCAGAGAGGAGGCACAAATGCGCAGTTTTAAGGACAGTGGCCCTCCAACTATAACATGGGTGGGCAAAATTTGTTCTGGGGTTCCTCACAAGGGTAGTGCTGTTTTCAAAGAGGCCAAGGAAGGGCTAGAAGCTCAAGTGAAGCTCAACCCCTCCCAAGCAATGACCACCCACTTCAGGCTACCTCTCATGCCATTCTAGTAGGAGGTTGCATTTGTCACTTCACCCGTGCACAGGAGGAAATCCCGTCCAACATGTGGTTACTTTGCAACGTGGCAGGGGGTATTGAATAGAGCCAACATCAGCCAAGACAAATACTTCACAGGAAGAATGCATCCTGTTCAAAGAAATCAAAGCACTGCTACTTCTGGACGCCATACAAATCGTGCCTTAAACAAGGGTATTTATTCAATGTACTTTGTTGTGCCAAAAAACCAAATGCACCCTGTCCTAGACCAGGGCCCTGCAAACAACTATGTCAAGGCACAAAAAGACTGCATGACAACGCTACAGGAAGTAATCCCACTGCTAAAACACTGAGACTACATGACAACCTTGGATTTGAAAGATGCATACTTTCATGTTCCCAGCGCACAGAAGATTGTGTGTCAAGTTAGCGACCCAACACTACCAATTCAAGGTGCTACCCTTCGGCATAGCCTACGCGCCTAGGGTATTAACCAAGGTAATTGTGGTAGTGGCAGCACACCTATGCAGAGAGTCAAGCCAGTGTACCCTTATCTGGACAACTGGCACAGGGGAATCCCCCAAATTTGCAACCAAAATACCCAGAAAACTATCAATCTTCTGTTCCAATTAGAATGCTCCATCAACGAGAGAAAAAAAAATAAGTCTTGTTCCAAGCAGACCAAACCAGTGCTAGGAGCAGTCATAAAGATAGAAGAGGGTCTAATCTGTCCGTCAAATGAAAGTGCAAAACATACTCCCGCAAATACCACAGTATCTAACGGTCACCAAATAACTGTACCGAAAGCAATTAGATTGCTCGGGATGATTGCTTCAGGCATCTACCCATGCACTCAATGCAAGAGTAGTTAGCAAAACTGTTCTGGTCAGTGGGATAATCTAGTGGTGGTGGTTTTGCTTACCCTAGTTCAAAACCTGTTAACCCTACAGTGCAATCAGTTCTCACAGCGGACGCATCGTTCACCGGGTGGGTAGCCCATTAACTTCACAACAGTGCCTGGCCTGTGGACACAGATCATAGCCCAAAATCACACACCTAAACTACTAGCACTGCTCAAGGCCTACAAGCTTTCCAGGGGCACCCATCAGGTCAGACAGTACAAGTCCTCACAGACAGCACCACTGCCCTATAAACAAGCAGGGGGCGGGGGGGGGGCACACACTCCAATTCTGTCCAGTCTAGCACATCGCAACAATTCTCTGGCAGACTCATTAGGCAAAGATACTCTACACAAAGAGCATGAGCGGCAGCTCGACAAAAACGTCTTAGACGATAATCTTCTCCCTCTGGGGCCATCCCCCAAAAAAGTATGCATCCAGGTTTCTCCCTCCCCCAACACAGATCCAAGGGGAACACTTTGGATGAACTGGTCAGGTAACTTTGCCTATGCCTCCCCCCTACAAAGTAGGTTGGTGAACAAGTTGCACTAGGATGAAGTGACTAATCCTAGTTGCTCCTAAATTTGCGCACCTTGGTTTCAGCATCTTCGCAAACTGGAGCTGTGCTAACCAATTAAACTCACGTGCCCCTACAACATGCTCACAGCACAGGGGGGATTGGGGAGGGGGGAAAACTATGTTCCACCCACCTCAGTCTATGAACTAGGCAGCTTGGCTCCTGAAGTCAGAGTTGCGCCATTTAAAACAACTTCAAGGTGTATGGAAATCGAGGCATGCAAACCAGACACTGTAAAGAGCTGTAACATGGTGCCAGTCAAAAAGTGTAAACCCGATTGAATGTGCTCCACATTCTCCACGCTAGTATTTAACTCTGATTTACCTAACAGCTCCATCGACGTACACCACTTCAGAAAGCAAGATGTCCTGGTGGAAATTAAGGCATTCATGGGAATAAACCCCCCCCACCCATTTCAAACTTGCCTCCAGGGTGGGACCTAAATGTGGTACTCGCAAAGCTAATGAACACCTCCCCCCGCCCCCTCCCCAAAACCCCTTTTGAAGAAGTCCAGCCTTAAACCTGCATATAAAATGGCTTTTCTGGCGGCCATCACATCCATAAGAAGTCTGCGAAATACATTTGTCAGTGCAAGATCCTCTTTGTAATCCACAAAGAAGAGTTGGTACCAAGAACACACCCTAGGTTTTCACCCAAGTTCATATTTAAGTTCCATGTCAACCAATCCATTGACCGACCAGCTTTCCTTCAAAATCCTTCAAGCTCAGAGAAAAAAAATAAACTACTCGGAAGGCGGTTCTTTACTAGGTTAACAAAACCGATACGAAAGCTGGTAGTCTCCATAGCACCTGCCAGGGAAAAGTGATCATGTTTCAAAAACCATCTCCAGATGGATAGTGAAATGCACACAGCTCCGCTATTCTACCAGGAGTAGAAGAGCTACTTTGGCCTTTATTGCAAATGTCCCGCTGCACACCATTTGCAAAGCAGCTACATGGAGCTCTGTACATATTTTTACTCAGCACTACTTAATTGAAACATTCTAAATCAGATTCACAGGTGGGACAAGCGGTGCTAAAACATCAATTTGCCGCTGTACCTTCTCATAACCCACCGCATCCAGATACTGCTCACTGATCTATGCATAGCATGTGATCTAAGCAGATCCACAGCATCATAAGGGAATACATTACTCACCGTAATCGTATCCGATGCTTGTACATGCTTAGATTCACATGCGGCCGCCCTTCCTCCTCTATGGAGTAGAAGATGCATAGATGTTTTCCAGCTTGATCTACTCATCTGCTTTATTGCATCTGTACTCAAGATACACTACCTCACGTAGGAGACAAATCACTGTTCAAGATTATCTTAAGAATTGCAGACAACTACTATTGCATGTACTAAACCCAATTTGTTACCAACAAAAAAGACTGGCGGTGAGGTTTATTCAGTCATATGGACCAGATTGAAGAGCTAAGCAAAGTGCAGACTCACCTGAGCGTGAAGTGCGGCAGCAGCTGCAGCAGCTGCAGGGTAAGTGAATGCAGCATGGGGAATGGCTGGGGCCAGTTCCGTAGCATATAGTGGGTAGGGAGCCCAGCCCTCTGGTGATGCAGGAATCAGTGCTGCTCCAGTCAGGTCATCTAAATGACAACAACATTGTAGTTTTATTATTTGTTCTTTTGTTCACCACACCCCCCCCCCCCCCCCCCCCCCCCCCCCCCCCCAACAAAATGCATGCAATAGTGCTCAGACATTTCTGGTCAGAGGGCAGCATAATCGACAAACTACAGCCCTTGTCACACTTGTTTAGAAGCAGACATCTCCAAGTGAGTGACTCCGCAGTTAGGAATAATTGTGATGCCTGAAATAAGTGGTGAAGTGTTGGTAGTGCATGAGGAGAAAACAAAGACTCAATAGTGACTGTTGGACATGGGAAATGTGATTTACTGTATTAGACCAGTGACACAGATCAAGTGGACTGGGTTTGGTTGCATAAGACCAGTGATTGTGATCAAGTGGGGCTCTACATAAGCTAGTGATGACAGTGAGACTGAAGGCCTTACTCCTCAGGTGCCCATAGAATGCTTGAAGCCAGTAAAGTAGCAAAAATGCTATATCTTCAAAAGAGACATCCAAGGCTGTATCCAGGTGTGATGCCAGCCTCGTCTTCCATCATGCCTTTGTCTCACTCCCTTTGTCCAATTAAAAAGCTCCTCTTCAGTGGCAGGCTGGTTTTGTCTGCATTACAGTGTACTAGACGTATGCTCACCATATAAAAATCTAATTCTCAAGCGGCTCCTTCACATTAGCAATTTTAGGAATTCTTCAGTTGACAGAGGACTAAAGACTTTGTACCGGCTGACCTGTGCCTTTTTCAATGAAAGCAGTTTCCTACACCCTCCCCCACCATCATCTATAACACCAGTTCAGACCATGTACTCTGCCAATTACAGACTTCAGAGTAGGTTGGGGGTGGTTCATACCAGTTAGCCCTCTCCACTATCAATTGACGAGTGACCACTTACTCTTGGGCAAGAAATTGTGGAAAACCAATATGACTGGGAGAGACTCCTATGCCTGGCGTGTAGCTTACAAGCTGACCTTTACCCCAGCTGCCGATAAATGGGATTCACGCAATAAGGATGTGGGTAGTAAACTCCTTTGTCTACCCCATTCACATCCTTCTAAATACAAATGTAAAGCACCTTGGGCCTTATCCTGGGTGCCAACACCATTGAAGTGGACAAAATTGAATATCCATTCTGCTGGTAAATGGCCCCAATAACTAATAGAGGTCATATTAAACTGGTCTCAAACAGTTTAATAGTTAGAACTGGATCAATCCTGTAATTGAAATTCAGGGCATGATCCAGATGGCAAGAGAAGCAGTTGCTTGCCAAGAGCAGACCACTATCAGCTCGTTCACATGGTATCAAAGGTCTCCCAGATCCATGGATGTACAACATGTAACATTTCTACATACTGACAGCGTGGAAAGCCAAATGCTTCTACATGCTCCAGCTGGCTTTGCCAGAAAGTGATGAAGATGCAATGCCTTCCTACTAGCCAGCCAATTTGCAATCTAGCATCGAGATGTTAACAAATGTTCCTGTCCGAGGACTAGCAAAATTTGGAGCAAGAAGCAAACTGCAATAGAGTTACAACTACAAAACAGTGGTGGCAATGGCAAACAATTCTCTTACCCATGGCCAAGCCAAAATGACTGGTTTTCAATCGTTGTAACCCCATCAGAATTCACCCACTGCCCTGCCCCTGCACAGCCCGCCTCCAGACCAGAAACCCTGGGACGGAGATTGCCTCGCATGTCTTGACTGTATTCATCACCTTTTACTCCTTGGAGATTTTAATGTCTGGTTTGATTACCTTTATAGATGCAACTGATGGATTGAGTTGCCTTCCATGAGCAGTCACTCCTTAAGTATGCTGCTCCTCAGAAAGGGCCACCATTTAGAACAGATCAGGTTTATAAGTCCAACTATATTTAGAGAATCCATTAGTCTGACTACAGTATGCTTTTCCCTATAACTGAAGGTTGATCTGCCAACATTACCCCATAATCTAGAGACCAGGAAATACAGTACAAAGCAGAAAAATCCCCCAACTGAGGAAGACACGTAGAACTTTTCAATTTCTCCATGGTTCAGAAATTACCACCATCTTCATACCAAAGTCTTCCCCAAAGTCTAAACAGCAAGCCCCTTACAAACCCAGGGTATGTTCGCTTAAATGGATGTGCTGAAAAGATAGAACTGGCATTACTAAAACCCAGGCTATAAAAATGCTTTTAGCAGGTCTTCAGGCAATCAAAGTCTCCCTCCTGGAATAGCCCTTGAACGCCGTTCTAAATTCATGGTTCTCAGATACATATGATAGAGCATGATGGATTACAGGAGTAATAGTAAATTAGTTTTTACTTTCAGGCTATGCAGACCGCCTCACATCTGAAACGTCACTGGCTACCCCCCCCCCCATGACTATTGGGCCAAAGGGACATCCTCAATTAATTTATGGGAGACATATTGCAAGTTCCTACACCCCAAACAATCAGGAGTTGGGCGAGTTGGTTGCAGGAAACAGTTGTGCATGGTGGACACCTAGCTGATATTATCTCGCTCGTACACAAGTGTTTCATAGCGCGACAAGGGAGAATAAAAACAGGCCCAGTGACATTGCGAACGTGCAAGTGCCTTCAGTCCCTTCATCTACGGCAAAAACCTGCGACATTACAAGTTGCATAGTGAGGGCTACAGTGACTGCTGCTGGCTCACATACGCTTGCATCTTTGCATTAGTTTGCGTACTTCCCGTGGGCAGTGTACATGCTATAGAGTAACTGTTTCTCTTCCATTACTATACCACACAATCACTTTCTAAAAAACAAAAAAAGGATACTGCAAGGCGAATCTGCTTGCCAACGAAAAGTGCATGACTATACTGCATTTGCTCTGCCTAGTGTACCCAGCGACACTTTCTACACGGGCGGCTTGCAGGCTTTTTGCCTTCGTCGTCCCAGTGCTTAAGATGCGGTCAAAGAGTGAAGGAAAGCACAGGGTTCTGTTGTCTAGTGTCTTAGGTTACATAGGTTTGCTGTGAACACTTTCAACATGTGACTTTTACCCGGCCAGCGATGGCAGGCTTCTTTGCCTTTGAACTGCCGGGACCCAGTGCAAGGTTTCGTACTTTGCTGTTTTACCCTGGTTTGTGACGGCAGGCTTTCTGCCTTGGGACTGCCGGGGGGGTTTACAAGTACCGGTGGGATTCCCTTTTCATCTGTGGAATATACCAACACTAGTGTCTAAAACAAGCAAACCTCTTAGGTGACAGAAGGAATTTACTTTATAAGAACATGCAGACTAGCAAATGTGGCCAGGGCAAGGTGTCCCATCAAAGGGAGGGTGTGCTGACCTCAATCCACACACCAACTACTAATAGACACAAGGAGGTATCCAAGGGTTCCTTGTTCTTGGCCTGGCCAAAAACAATCTGACAACATTTGAGAATACTGGGGTTGAATTTGAACTGACTGAGTGTTTGCAGGAATGTATATCCACACCCCCTACTATGGTCACCAGGAAGGTGGTAAGATTCCCTGCTTCTACTCAACATCCAAGCCATCCTAATAAAGATACTAGATCTTCAGGCCCCAACCACGGTTTGCTTTGCTTCTGGGTAAGTAATCTTGCCGACTAGCCAATCTGCAGGTTGGGCAACCTCTTCACACCCCCCACCCCCCTTGTTCCTACATCCTGCTTTCCCAAAGTCTTTGTATTTGGCAAATCTTGTGAGGAATCTTACCCCGATCTCCCACCCTCTGGAGACAGGGAGGGGGCGGGAGTGTCACATGAGCGTTCTGTTATGGAGTAGTCATTCCACCTAGCTGCAGCAGCAACTAGGGAGCTTTTGAGGAGCTATAGATGCAGACATGCCCTCTATTCTGGATGATTCAGGTACAAGAGGACATAGGCTACTGTATGGTGTCTGTGCTCCTGTAGGGTCAATATTAGTAATCCTTTGGGAGGGCTGGCTAATGGAGCTAGGACCCACACAACTAGCACAAGATTGCCTAATCCGGGGGACAACAGTGGTGAAGGTAGCAGACTGCATGTATGTCCGGCACCCACAGTTTATGATCTGTGACAGGAAGCACTATGTAAGGTGGTGCAGGAAACTAGGGCCAAGCAGCCGGTGACCGACATTCAGAGCACTCAAGGATAGGGCGGGTTGTTCAAACTTGCCCCACGCTTGGTTTGAGTCTATTAATCTGCAGGGAGTCCCAAGTGTACCTCCTAGGATTGGGATCCGTACTTCTAGGAGGGACCAAATCCCCAGCTAAACTTACATCCTACCTCAGTCACTCTTGAGGGGTTTTAACCCACAATATAGTCTCTTCATTATTATCCAACTTGCACAGTAGTCTTAATCTTGCACTAAAACACTGGCTAACATGCAGGATTATCAGGGGGTATGCCAACTGGTCAGACTGCCTTTAATGAATTTACGAATCGCATGGCTATTTGGAGGGATTCGTTAAAGGGCTGGTACCCCAATGCATGCACACAAGGCAATACAATGACATTTGAGGAGAACACCAAGACTTACAAATCTGGATGCCAAGGTCTCCTTAAAACAGTTTACGCTGGAGATTATCCAGCGTGATCTAAGCCGCCAACTGAGGCCATGGCAGTTCATGTAATGGCTATCCCTACACAATTAGTTGAAGTTTCTAGTGTTGATTTTGATGATTTGCACCATGTAGATACATCCGACAGTCCTATGGCACTAGTGGAGGCAGCGGTGCATCTGGAAAAGTTGCAGACGCAAAACTGCACAGGTGCTTCTACACGAGATACATACCCATCAAATTATGAAAACCTAAACGATTTAGCTAGGAGACAGCCAAACAGGGGCAAAATAGTAAGGAGAACCATATTACAAAAACTAAAAATGCCTTCAGCAGGCTGAAAGGGCGCAACAAAAGCCATTCATTAAATATCAGGAAGAGATAAATTGACTGACTTGTATCTGCAAGAGGACAGGTAATAGAGACTGTATCCTTACAGCCTCTACCCAATATTACATGTGCAGCTAGTCCAAATGAGCTCATTGATGCCGATGACAAAGTTCCAAACTTAAAGCAAGTTGTGCAGCTAAAGATAGTGTAGTAGCTTTATCTGATCATTTACAGATCAAGCAAACTAAGATCACCTCTTAGGCAAGATCACTAGTACTACACAGGCTCACAGATTTGTGAATTTGACAGCCAATGCTGTTGGATGTGGGTCCATTTCCAATCAGGTGGAGCCGAATTGTTCCATTGCCCAAGCCAATGATAACCGCCCTCTTAATCCTGAGGCGACGTCACCCAGGCGTTGCACACAGCTATATTGGCTAGAGAGGTTGAGCCAGCAGTACTTCTACACCCTATACCACTAACACCAGGGGAGAAGGGGAGTCTATCCGATGTGCTTCTAAAATAGTAGCTTGGGTCATTCATGTATCTGAGAAACAAACAAGACTCAACACATCCAGTGTATTAGAAATTTTCAAAAAGATTCCTCTTATGAGGTCTATTACAACAGATGACATGTATACCATTTCACTGGCCATCTTAAATAACCAGCATATGGTCAGCTACTTTCATTCGGAAATTGTGCCCAACATGGTGTGGGGCCAGAGGGATAAACCTATTTCTCGGGTAGGAACCGATTGAAATCGTAGAAGCATAAACTTTCCTGGCTTTTACAGCAATAGATTTACCACTACAAGAGGTGTACAGGGCACCCATTGTTACTGCTCCAAGGGCACCTGGGGATGTGATGTCACCAATTGCAAATCTTTGGAAATGGACACGACTGTTATGGGTAACACCGGCCCTTAAAACAGACAAGCAATGGAACATACATAACAAAATTAAGGTGGGGTGATCTCAGAATGAGTGGTGGTGTGAATTTAAATTAATGGCCAAACCCACTTATGGGACTGCCTCACATTTACATGTTTTAAGAAACCATGCTTTTAACCCATTATTACAAATCCAGCGGTAAGAGGGGCAATGGGACAACCAGAGAGGGGACCTTACAATAGCTATTGGTCACAACCTTGGGATCAAACGGGAAAATGAATGGCTGTTGGCTATCGAGCTAGAGTTGGGCCCGACTGTAGCCCTTACTGATGGAGTTTACTGGAATCCCTCTAGAATATTGTTTGATCGAGATTTTTCAAGCTTGGAAGGGAAATTAATAGAATAGTTCCAGGGGGTGATTAATTCCTACTGAACACAGGGCTGATTTTGGAATGGTGCCAAGGCTACCCCCAATGACTTACATTACAACTTGCATTGGGGTAAGCGTTCAGACCTTTTCCTCCTGGAATGGGATAGCTCTCCCCTGAACTTTTGTCCACGTTTTCATTGTCCCCTGTATACTTGGAAAAGGAGGGGACAGAAAGTCAAGGAGAGACTATTTCTACATCTTGAATGACTTGAGGCCTAAATTTGCTTTTTTTGAACTGCAACCTGACCTTGTGATTAGCGGGACTAGGGGACAGGCAAAGGACTATCACAAAACAGCTTTTGACCAAGTATTGTTCAATTTGATCTCTAACCCACCACCACACCCCCTTTTGGGGGGGGGGGGGGGGAGCGTGAAGTCAAATCCAGTCTGCCCTACCAAATCATTATGGCCTGCGTCAAAAGAGTTTGCTTAGTAGGTTCTTCTGCTCCCGGTGCGGATACCAGATGTGTGTGAATTTCGCAGTCGAAGAGTCTAACAAAAGAAATTGGCTGCCCAATACTATTCAACTTGTGTTTTATGTGTAGGGGCCCGCAATTTAGTCAGCCTGGCTGGGGGGGCAATACTAAGCTTGACTGGTTGGCCTTTGCGGCGACTTTACTGTACGACAGAACTTGAGGCCTACATTGCAAGATTAATCTGATAATGCATTGGCCAACAACCTTCTACCGAATGGCTCCAAATCAATAAGATGTTAGTGTGTCCTAGGCGTACCAAATCAAACCAGACCATGGGACCCGAGAGTCAAACAAGTTTTTACAGTGACATATCTGGGATATCCTCTAACAAGGCTACAGTGGAAACATGGAAAACGAGTCTACACTAAGGCGAGAATCGTTTCAATTGAAATGTTTGCTGAATACAATGTGCAAATTTGTTCTATTCTACAGATCCGTCGTTTCCATCTAGCTAAGATAGGACCAGTGATTCTTTATGGCCTTGACATGTCCCTTCATGATTTGGGTAAATTATACAAAGCAAGGTTGTGGCAAGAGGTTCTTGTACCATCTTTGGCAAATCCAAATGCTATTAGACACAAACTTTGCCTCACCTCTCGGAAGGGTTGGTATACGTGGAAACAACTACTTTCAGGAAAATGTCCGATCTCCCGAGAATGCATATCAGGTTCTGAATAAAGACATGAATGCCAAGTCAGTTTCTTCTCTTAATTCCTTCAGATTGAGGATGAAAGGTGTACTCCATGTAATTAGGGTGTCTGATCTCATACAGCACGCAGGAGTTGTCAAAAGTCTTTAGGGATGACTGATAATACAACTGATAGTAATGGAACTTATGCCACCTACGTGGACTACTCATTTTATACACTATAGAATGCATTCCACTTTATTTGCAACACCATGTGAAAATAATGCGACCTATGAGTTTCAGGCCAGTTCCATACAAGTGAAAGGACCAAGTATTGGAAAGATTATACAGCCAATTCACAATCCTCCCTACTGTAGATTTTGTGGTACTATGGATACATCAGAAGCACTGAAACATCTGGTCATTACATGTCCCCATTTTGCAAACAACCGGTTTTCCTGTTTTATGGATATAAGTGGCAACAGCTCTGAAGTGTCAATGAATTATTTTGGTGTAGATTCATGTGGTGACTAATTTTAACTCTAGCCTTCAATACTTTTTTGAATATCCTTTAAATTGAAAAATGTATGTGCAATTTTAGGAATCATGGATTAAATTACCCAGTATCTGCCCTTTTTCTGTACCGGTTATCCATTGGTTTCTTTTTTGCTGTTTTATGACATGAATTACTCACCGCAATAGCATTTCTGATGGTTGTATCTGCTTAGATTCACATGCTGTGCATATGGTCCAACATCCAGTGGTAACTACAGAGTATTGCGAAGCTCGAAGGGGACGTCGGCATAGGAGAGTCTGTCACACTATCCCCATCGTGACGTGTAGTGTACCAAAATCCCTCACGCACTGAAGTCCCCAATTATATTTTTTCTGCCATGAGGGAGCCCAAGGCTATTGTGAGCGAGTACAAAAGAGAAAGCAGCAAGATCTAGGTTCTTTCCACCCGAGCGGGGAGGCAGGGTGGGCCTCATGTGAATCTAAGCAGATACAATCATAAATGTCATTATGGGGAGAAACGCATGTCTTCTGATGCATGTTAATCTGCTTAGAATCACATGTTTTGCATAGACTAGCAAGCAGTACCCAGCGTTGGAGGTGAGCTGTGAGAGGGAACAGTAGTTAAGGTCTTAATACTGCTTGTCCCACCAGAGAATCAGATCTAGATGTGTCTAGGCAATCGTAAGGTGTGTACAGAACTCCAGGTTGCTGCTTTGCAAAGGACTCAAGGGGGAACATTTGCAATGAATGCTATGGAAGCCCTAGTGCCTTGAGTAGAGTGCTCTAGGCTTGAAGGGCAGTTCTCTCTTAGCAAGAGTGTAGCATAGTGCGATGCATTTGACAATCCACCTTGAAATTGCTGATTTAGAGACAGGATCCCTTCTCTACCAGCTGCCACTATAACAAAAAATTGGTTTCTCTTGCTCAGTGGTTGTCTTTCCAGGTAAAACAGGACTGCCCTGCGCACATCGTGTGCAAGCTTCTTTTCGGCCACGTTAGTGGGGTTCTGGAAGAAAGTGGATAGTTCAATTGATTGGTTCAAATGGAACTTTGAAATAAATTTAGGTGCAAATCAAGGAGGAGTGCACAGAACCACCTTATCCCTGTGGACTAACGAAATGGCCTGAAATTCACTAACCCTTCTAATAGAAGCGATCACCACTAGAAAGGCAGTCTTATAGGGTCTTAGATATAGGTTCAAAGGGGAGACTCCATAAACCTGGTCAATACCACATTTAGGTCCCATCAGGGAGCTGGGTTTGAAATGGGGGATGAATCCTTTTAACCCCTTCCATGAAAGCCTTAATAACCGGTATTTTCCACCATGACACCTGGTGACAGTGTAGGCCGAGAGCAGCTGGGTGACCCTTTAGGGAATGAAAGCCAATCCCGAGTCTAAGTGAGTCAGGTACAAAACAATGTGGGAAAGCAGTCAATGGGGTTGACGCTCTTGGCATTGCACCAGATGAAAGCGTTTCCATTTACTGGAATAGCAATATCGGGCGTTAAGTTTCCTAGCTAGTATGTGCATGCATCTGAGAGAGTTGAAGGTGTCTGAACTCTATTACCTCAGGAGCCATGCCGCCAAGTTCAGAGTTTGTGGGCATGGGTGCAGTGTTTCTCCTCCGTCCCGAGACTTGTACGGGCAGGGCAGTTTCATAGGAGGGGAGACACATCTCCATCAGATGAGAACCAGGGTTGGTGGGCCCACATGGGGACTGGTTCCTTATTCAGTAGGGGAGTCGGGCCGGAAAGGGGGGCGGAGCGGTAACAAATTTCACTGACCATGCCATCCAGAGCCAGTTCCCCTTGGAGCGGTTCTGTGGTTACTTGGAGGCTAGTCTTGGCATTGGGCGCTGGCCCGAGTTGCAAACAAGTCGATCTCTGGGAATCTCCATTCTGCGAAGACATTGGAGAGAACTGTATGCCCCTGTAGCTGTGTTTGAACGGCCTTCAGTGCTTTGAATACTGCTAATAGCTCCAACAGATGTGTGGTTGGACGCTACTTCCAGGGACCACACTCCATGCGGTCTGCTGTAGCAGGTGAGCACCCCGTGAGAGATGCGCCTGTCCTGAGAGTGGCTTCTATTGCGGGGGTGGTGAAGGTCTTACCCTTCCAGAAGTTTTCCCTCGACCACCACTGCAGAGAGAGCGAGGGCTGGCGAGACAACTACTAGATCTCATGGTCTGCAGTCCTGACACCACTGGCTGTTGAGCCACTTGCTTGGGACGCATGAGGAACCAAGTACATGCATGATGCCATCGTTCCAAGCAGCCGGATGGCCTTGTGTACCGTCACTTCCCGACTGGCTACAAAGTGAGGGATCTGAAAAAGCATGTTCTGAACCCTCTTGTTGCAGGGGAAGACGAGGCAGTCTTTCGTCCAAATTAGAGCCCCTAGAAACTGCTCAACTTGACTGGGGTCTAGGCTGGACTTCTAGTTGGAGAATCCCAGACTGACCAAGGGGTTATTGTGCTCAAAGTGTTCAATAGGCATGTTTCGTAAGAGTCCCCGGTTATGAGCCAGTCGTCGAAGTCTGCACAGGTGTGCTGCCGCTACTGCCAGGACCTTTGTAAACACCCTTGGCACTGCCAAGGGGAGTACCTTGAATGGATAGTGCCTGTCCTCCATCTTGAACCTTAGATATTTTCTGTGGGCTGGCCACTGAAATATGAAGTATGCATCTTTCATGTCCAGTGTCGCCATGTAATCCCTGCTTCGGAGGGATTACTTCCTGCAGAGTAAGTATACAAAACTTGAGGTTTTGTAAATTTGTTTGCTGGGTGCAAGTCTAGTACAGGGTGCATGGTGAGATCTTTTTGGGTACAAGGAAGGACACTAAAATACCCTGGTTTATCTGAATAGGGACGACTATGGCTTCCACCTCTAATCAGGTTTCGCAGATGGTCCAGCGTCATGATTCTGGCAGTCTTAATTGTGGCGGTCGGGCGAATTCCATCTATGCAGTACTCGTGACCGAATGTCTTGAGAACCCACGGTCTGATGTCATCCCTCCCATGCCGAAAGGAACGATGTTCAGCACCACCCCCTGACCGGGGTGACAAGGAAGGGGACCTGGATCCACAGGTCATTTGACCAGAGGCTGTGCCCTCCCCCTCCAGCCTGGTCATCTACATTGTAGCCTTGTAGAAAGGTAGCATCTTCCTGTTGGTCATACATGTCCTGATATTTGTCCATAGGGATCTCAGAGAGGACGCAAGTGAAATCTTCCTGAGGAATTTACAAAGTCCTTTGAAACTTAGATACAGGCACACAGTCTGAGGTCTTTTTGGGGTAAGATTCTCTGAAAACGAGACAAACTTCTCCAACCCATCCATACACCCTTCAAATTGCTCTCTAGTCCATGTAGATGAGCTAGAGGAGTCTAGGGGCAGAACCTTTCCTCCCTATGGCATTGAAATTTGTCTCCAGTAGAACTTGACAAAGGCACAGGACTCTACGTAGTCCTTGCGACCATCGGGGCACCTCCCTAGGCGGCTCCTTGTGCTTAGTTGCCTCCTTCGACCTCTCCCTCAGCCCCACTGCCGAAGCAATCCTAGCAAGGCTATCAGTAATATTTGGCGAAACGGGGCAATGTGCTGGCTGAATTTGAGGGCTAGGGATAGATTTCTCCCCTACCGGGCCCTTCGGCACCACCAAAGCATCCACTAGAGACGCTTCGACAGTGGTATGGGTTTTGGAGTTAACGCCCTTTGTTTTAGGAAGCCCAGTCGCAAGACACTGCTGCAGCTTGCGGGTGGAAGGCTGCCGATCGTGAAGATGGTGGATCCCGTCAAAATTTGACTGGTCCGTTGGCGCTTTCGCCCGCTTGGACAATACAGTCGAAACCGAGCTTGGGGGGTTGTGTGCTTAGTGTTGCAATCATGCACGCCCCTGTCGCCGGGTGTTTTCCCCATAGTGTGACTTGCATCAGGCCTGGCGGGGATAGGCGTGGCAGACTTTGTACCGTCCGCCGTGAGGTCAATGGCGTCCGACAGATGCCTGTCATCACTTGGTACCCCCAGTCACCTTCTGCGGGTGTGGCAGTGGGGGGCATCCAGCCTGCAACATGCCACAGGCTGCCCACCGCCTAATACACTACTCCTTAGTCTATAGGCCACACACTGCGATTCGTCATGGTCAAGGGGCAGACAATTGCACTGAGAGTGACTCTTCCTTCCAAGGGTATCTGGCCCTGCAAGAGGGGGCAAAACCTAAATAGCGTCCTTTCCATAGCGAAAGGCAGCGATGACAAGACCTAGGGAGCAAAGTAAAGCCACCCTGTCCCCACTCTCCCTACTGTGTAGGCTGGCCAGAGGGCCTGGCCATGTGGACAGTTTTTCTGCTGGATCGCAGGCGTCAAGTCCAGTCTTTGGCGTAGTACAGGAAGCACCAAAGTGACTTTAAGGGGATAATGGACAGTCGCTAAATAAGGTAGCAACAATCTCTTATGGAAGAGCTCCGCAATAGGGCAACCCGTTTCCTGGGTGGAAAAAACAATCTGAGGGACCTCGGCGCAAGAGGATTTTTGGGAACACTACATGTCACAATATGGCTAGTGTTACAGGCACGCCTATGCCAACGTCCCCTTTCGATCCTCGAAAGACAAGATGCAATAATTGCGGTTAGCACCGGATGTCGGACCATATGCACAGCATGCGATTCCAAGTAGATTATCAGAAATGTTTTACTCAATTGTATGTTGTGCAAGCTTTCTTGTAAACCATGAATGTAACAATATAAAATTCAAGTGTATTGATGCCCATACTTCCATTAGCGGCTTAATATGCTATCCAGGATATTGTTGCGTTTGTCCTTTTTAGCTTTAGAGGTTTTCCCAGACCTCGTGTGCATTGTGCCTAGCACTCACATTTCAACCAGGCTATACTCCACTTTAGTCCCATTGCTTGGCTACTCTGGCTCCACAAAATTTGGATAAGTGGTAAATTAAGTACACCTGCAGCAATCCAAAGCACTGGCTCTTCACCAGTTGAACTAGAAACAGAACGATATAGCACTCCTGTGCAGCCACTATGAATTCTGTGCAGACACTAGGAATTCTCCATATGTTAGTTTTTACACCTCTCCTAGGTAGGCTGCTTTATAACCCGTTGCTGGGACGTTTTCTTTGGGAGGAATCACAGGCAATGGTTACTTTAATGTATAATCAAAATGGACAAATTGCTGTCGAGTCCCTCATGACTTCAAGGCTGGTTTCCTTAGTGTTTATAAAGTTGCCATCTGGTACTCCTTATCCAGTGAGACAGGGCAAACGTCCCTCAATTAGATCAATAACCAAGTGGTTGATTGTAGTTGATGAGCATGTTAAAACTGCATTGTAAAAATGCTAGGGAATATTCAAAAACATGCACATATACTTAAGAACTGAGTTCCAGGCAACAAACCTCCAAACTTACATACTTCATCCTATTCCAACCTAGAAAACAAAAACTATACATTGAACAAAATTAAATAGTACCATCCGCAATTATGCAATGTATTGGATACACAATTATAATCCAACCTAGAAATGCACACTTATACACAAGAAAGTAAAATTAACCAACTGAATAGCCACACTATTTGGAACTACAGCATGCCCTTGAACAGAATTCCACCCATGGGATTCAAGTGTGTAATCTGACTCTTGGATTTGAAGTTTAGCCTACTTTAAGGCAGGCTGGCCCAAGGGACCTAGCAAAGAGGGACACGCAAATAAGATACCATACCGGCCCATGCATCTGGCCAGCATAAAACAACGTATTCCTTAAGGTGGGCATAAAGTCATCCTTAAAAGCTTCAAAAGAAAAGCAATGGTAGAGATGGCTGGAAGGTTTAGAATGAATACTAACCTCAGCATAGCTCTGGGCAATCCTCAAGACCATGCTTCTTCTGTCTGCCAAGACATTACAGAAAGGGGACGTACCATATGCACAGAGGTAAAGATTAATTCTTCCAGCCGCCACTTAAAGTGTCCCCGACATCTATAGACAGAAGCCCAAAGTCTACTGGGCCTAGAGAGCCAAGCTACATCTCACCGAGGACACTCAATGAGGCCGGACAAAATGTCTGGGTTGCTTGTGGTCTTTTGCAGAATATGGTCTTTCCCTTTATGAAACGGCTTTGAAGGCTTAAGAACAATGGACTGCAGGGTGCCACGAGCAATGCAAGGTTAGGATTAACTCTAAACCTTCCAGCCAGCATCTTTTGCAAAGGCCCAAAGGTACACATGAACTAGCATATTTAGTTTGCCCCTCCCCACACTTCAGGAAACCAGACAGCTGTTATACAGGGTTAGCGGCAGTGTGGAACACCCTTGCATCCATTTTGTAGCAAAGCCTCTACTTGGTCAATGTAGTTTTGTCAAAATTAATTTGGATACCAAAATCAGCCATGCTCAACATGCCAATAAACTGGAGACATTCGATTCCAGACTGAGAAGTTTTGCACCACTGTTCAAAAGCTCCAGCATTGGAATCCAACAAAATAGCATTTATATGCCATACTGTCCCCCTTCCCTTCTTGCATACAGATAATTAACCAAACATTGCTCAAATGCAGTGGCCTGGGAACTGGACAATGTATTGTTTGCCTATAGGTTCACAACACCCAGAGCTGTTTACTATGCTGGTAGCGGGTGGTTCTCCCAGGTAGATCTAATGCCAATGACCAAATACAGTTCATTTTTCAACTCTAATCCTCACAAATTGTAATGTTAGTGTCCAGCACCCTACGTCACTTTGCCAGTTCAATCCACCATAGCCATCACAAAACTACCAATGTGTACACACTTTTTAAAGATCCAGCCTCAGTTTCAAATCACCCTGTAAGCAACCTTCACAAGTCTCCGACAATGGATTCCAGTTGATTTGTTTCTTGGGATTAAGACCAAGTCACTGTATTGTGTCTACGTCACAGTCGTCCCTCACCTACTCTCCACCCAGTTGGATCCTCCTACCAGTTCTAGCACTCCTTACTTAGCATACAGTACAGCTTGCACTGCACCACTAAACAGTCTTGCAGTTTAAAGGCAGGAGGTGGCCATTATAAGAACTTGCGAATGCCCAGAGACTGATTTACCCACTCACTTCCAACACAAGCAAGCACAAAATGTAGGACCCTTCCATGTACTCTGAGACCCCTCTAAGCTGGTTTACCAATGTGCTCCCTACTTCACTTCCGGTGAGCGCTCCAGGTGTACATTAGGCTACGTTAGATCAAGGCAGAGGAAAGGGAAAGACTTTCTGCAACCATTTAAAGGTTTTCAATCTGTGATGAGCATGTTGAAGAATGACGAATGTCATGATAGCACTCAACAGGGCAAACCTGAAACGAGCCCCATGTCTGCTGCAATCATCAAGTACCACCCAGGCACACTCAAAATGTCCTTACTCTACAGCCACATTCATGTCCAATCCACACCAGTCCCTGACTTTTAGATCTATTCGTTCTTGCCCACAAGTATCACAGTCAACATTCAAAGTACCATCATGGAAGTCTTCAGAGTAGAACAAAGACCCAATTTAATGGGCCCAGTGCTTTTTGGTTTTAGCGGATTCATCTAACCCAGTCTAGAACCACTCCAATTCCCCCAGCTCCTGCAGATGGGCCCATTGACAGTATCTGGGGCTCATCTACTCAGTAGATCTCAAATCCACTTGGATCCAGATAACTGGCTAGCAGGTGGGCATCAAGTAAGCTTACTTGGTGGAAGCAGATCATGCCGAATGATTTGTTGGTGTCTAGTCTGTACATAGCAAGATATTCTAGTCCTTCATTACTGGCTACATATTTTCCTACTGAGTTTAAATTGCTGTCGGGTCTAATTCTGCCACTTGTTGGGCTAGAAATGGTTCATGAAGTCTTGAAGAGATTGTCCTCCACATAAGACTGTGGCAGAAAGTCTAGTTTCAACATACTGGACAAAGGTCAGTTCAGGATGAAATATTTGGAAAGTGTTGGAATGACTCAAGGTAGAGTCTTCATTAGTGTAAAAGTACAGGATGTTTTGCAATTAGTGGGTGCTGCCCTGCTTTTGGGTTTTAAGTTGCGTTAACAGTACCCCAGGCATTCTTTCTCCCCAATCTGCTCAGAGCCAAGTATTCGGTTTAATAATTCAAAAATGTCAATTATGCAGCTTCCCAAAGATGCCATGAAGTATAAAGCCATTAGCTTTGGTTGCAGTGATCTGTGATCGTGTTCTCTCCAGACCCCCCCCCCCCCCCGCTACCCCCCCTGCCCTCCACCACCAGCACCACTGCTTGGAATGTTAAGTGGCTTGAAGGTAAAACCAAACATGCAAACCCACATCCATCCATGAACCAGAGCTCTGTGCAGTCTAGGATGTACACCTCTGGTGCCTCTGCTGCTAAACTTCCAATGTCTTATTTGCTGTGGTCCAAGAACCATTTGGGAATTTGAGCCATACCAGCAAGAGATCAATTCTCAGAGAAAAAAATCTGTACCGACATCCAGCTTTTCACAGTTACAGGTCATGAAATAAAGTTTCCTTATTGCAATAACCTTCACCTGGAGGAAGAGTACATAGAGGCCCCTTTGCCCCAACCCTACTACTTGAAGAGGCTACACTTGGTTCAACCTTGGATTATTTTTACCTCAAAACCACTATTCAATAAATGCTTTAACATTAATTGTTGATACCACCTCTACTGTAAATAATTATTTTTAACAGAGCTAGACATTTACAATACCACCAACATACAGATCGTTGGTGCAACATTCACAGGAGTGAATCGTTCCAGGGTTAGTTAAGTACCCTATTCCATTATTGCCAATATAACTAGGTTTATTCTCCAATGTCCATTCAAACAATCGTCTGTTTTGTGATTCTACAGACAGGTAGATGAGGAGGTGTGTGTATATAAGAAATACGCGGGCAGGCTCTGCATCCTTTTGCAAACTAAAAATAAAATTTGGCTTATAACAGCTCTTACTGCAAAATGATGCCAACTAAAGGTTGGAGACTGAGCTCAAGAACTGTTTCTGGTACTTAATTTGAAGGGAGTCATACCAGTTCATTGAGGTTCAGTTCAATCCCATCACTGAAACATCTTGGTCTACATACTTTTCTGATCTGTATGCTCGACTAATACTTCTGAAGGCAAGGAGTGGGCTCAATTTAGTGGTTACGAAATCCTAAAATACTCTAGATAGTGTCTAATTAAAGGCTCCAAATCGGCATTCCAAATTTGCGCCAGAGGCTGCAGAGATTTGGAGTGCAAACAAAAAAAAATATATATATACGATTGCATAATTTCCAAGGGTAAATTGCCTTGTTCCTGGAAGCTTTTGCATCATATTCTCCTTTCCAAGATGAGCGATCGGCCTATTGCACTGCTGGACTCATCCTGTCGAGTCTTCTCTGCCATTATCTTAGAGCAATTAAAATCGAATATTCTAGTTTAAGGCACAGGTTTTAGACAAAGGCAGCGTACTTCCCACAATGGCTTAATCCTCACTCTTCACATAGTCATCCTGTCTGGCTATTGAGCTTACTTCGGCCTTTGATTTTGTTAGCAGGGAGCTTCTTTTGGGGACATGACAATTCAGCCCATCCAATTTCTCTTAAGATTCCCACAGCTACAAGTGCACTTGAACATAAGGGATCCTCCTATTTCGACCTTTAGAGGCCTGCGAAAAGGCTGCACCCTGGCTCCATTAACATCTATACTGTCAATCATGCCCCTGCCTTGGGCAGCATCTCTTTTCCTCCTTGATTAGCTAGTGTAAATATACAGTATGTGGATGATTCAGTAATCATTGACTAGACTCCACCAAGTCTACAGTGCAGTCTAAACTCCTTGGAACCCTTCATGAAGGAGAACACAAAATGAAATGACATTGTTTTCAGTGGTCCTTAAAAACGGAGTTGCTGTCACTAGACTAGAACAGGTTTACCATTAATAATTCTATAAAATCAAAAAGTTATAGGTTCAGCCGCTCTTCCACAGCCTTGGAGGTACAGAAGAAAATTGGACATTTTGTATTAAATACAAGCAGATTAGTCCTATCTAAAGTAATTTATGGTGTAGTACTGCCTTCAGAACTCTGAACTGGGCGAGTAGAATCTATATTTTTGAACAAGTCCTGAATCTTCCAAATACTGTCCCAACAGTTGATATTGGGTGGTTGTACCTATTCAGTTTAATGCATCAACTGGTAACTGGCTCTTTATAGAATTAATAATCTGCCCCAGAATTAATTATACTTTGATCCGTTTAACTGTATGCAATCTGGCCCTTAATCATTGGATTCAGAAATGTAGCACCATCTTAAATTCAGTGAATGTTTCTTCTCAGGACTTCGTTGTAAATCCAATAGGGGTTAAGTTATAACTGCAGCTTGAGGATTGGGTTCATAATGCACGTTTTTTGTATGCAGTAGTAATAGACAACACTAGTAGAAGTGATTCTACTAAAGGAAATGGGCGATTTTCTTCTCTTAAAACTGAATCTATACCAAACCAGGGCGGTCATGAGTAGGCAGACTACCCCGTGAGGAAAGAAAATTACTGCAACAAGATTGAAAAAATGCTTATTTCTGCATTTTGTTAATTTCTTACATTCGAGGCAGTTTTCAAACCATGCCCTCCCATGCAAATCAACATCCTTCGGATGAATGTTCTAGGATTGATAAGAGCTCACACCTTTAACACTTCTAGGAGAGTCGTTTGTTGCCATGAGGTGCTCAATGCATACTTGAAGGCACCAAGGTCTCAATTCCAAGGCATGCCAGGCTGAACCCTGCATCCTCCAAGCTAATCATTTTATTGCACAGCAGCAAGGACAGTGATTTAACTTTGTTAATTGTTGAATTCTTAACCAGCACAGTAATTGTATAGGCTCCTCTAATCACATGGGCATATTTAAGTCCAGGTTGCTGAGAAGGCTATTCAGTTCACTAAAGAGCTCTGGCACACCAACCATATTTATCCAAACACACCCTACTGAACCAATGACTTAACATGTCACTGCAGGAGACCTGTAGAACTAGGAGATGTAGCCAACATCTCTGCACTGCATAGTCCAGATTACCAACATTTAGCTTGCAATACAGACTCCTGAAGCAATTCAACTCAAGTGCTCTGTATACAATATTTAAACTACAGAATTAAGCAGTAAAAAAAAGGCAGCTGGTGTAGCGCGGAGCCAGTACCATGTATGACTGAACAAGCAAGGTTACATATTGTACAGTCTAGTCCTCTTGTCAGCTTAAGGAGTTCCAAGGTTTGAGAATTTGAGGGAGCCTGAAAAGGGGCACATTAGCCATCAGTGCAGTGTACTACAAACTTCCATTGACCGGTCCAAGAACCCCCCCCACTGCAACACTCGTCAAGGGAGACAGCTAGTGGCACAAAAAAAAATGCTCCTAGGTACTAACCACATTGGGCAGAGCCAACAGCAACAGGTCTGCAGAGTTACACAAAATGGGTCAGCATTAATTCATAACATTTAAGGCATTACATTTGGTACAATGTGTGTGCAAGCAGTACATAAATGATGCAGGATGGGTTGAATTCACAGTATGCAACCCAATGTGAAGGTTGTATTTCATACAGCAGTCTTGCGGCATGAACTACCATAACTCTCCCACTGTTCGTTTTCTTTAAAACTGAATGTTGGGAAGACCTGCAATTTACTTCACCCTCAGATTGCGGCCACTACACCAACCTTCATTGACAACCAGTGCATGCACCCAACCCTTCACGAAATACGTGTTCATGTATAACTACATCTGTCAATCTAGCCCTTCCCACCTCTGCCCCAGTCTCACTACTGCCACACCTGCAGGGAAAGTATCCCTGCATTACAGATGTGGATATGCAATAAATTGTAATGAACATTTAAAGTGCTTAATGGCTTGTGCCTTATTTCGCAGTCAATCTACTTACAGTTCTTCACTGAAGCTTTGTACTGCAATTCTATTACAGTACACAACCAACATTTTCATATTCTTGCGAAAGGAAGGAGACCAAAGGATGCTCGTCCATGCACCCAAATCAGTGAATAGTCACATCCTGACCTAAACAATCAAGCATTAGCAGCACACTTACATGGGTCCCGTGCAATGAAGTGTGCACCTAGAGCAGGGTGCATATTGGTGGGGTTTGGTGTTGCCATTAGCTTGTTCTTAGCCATTTTCGTGTTGGCTTTTGCAAATTCTAGCCGCAGGGTTTGTGGATTCTCTGGGTCAAAGCGAATGCCCTGCAGATAAAGGAATGCATTAATACCAGTCGGTCCAAAGCCCCTTTGATGTAAAATATCTGCACATGGTGAATTTAAATTAACCTGCAATATACAGAGCAAGGAAATTGGCCAAGTCTACATGTTGAACAAGGCTGACTGAGTATAACCTCCTGCACTCGCGTCCCTATTCCCCCAAAGTGGGATACATGCAGAGGCCATGTATAGCTACATATTGGCTTTGCCGTTACCAGCTTATTCAACTTCGCTGATTTTTTGAAGTTTGAGGCCTTCATGGATTGGACTGGCCAAAGCCCAACTAGCTCATCACAAGACTGAAACTTAAATACCTCACTGGTTTGCCAATGTTGGCAGCAACTTCCATTGTCACCTGGCGACTACTCACATTTAAGGCATTCTTTGCCGCTTCTGCACCAGGCCGATTGTCAAAGGTAACAAATCCAACGGGCTAGAAGATAAAGCAAAGTGTTACAACACCCATAATATCCTAACCCCAAGGTAGGTCCCCCATGCACTCATCCTAAACCCACCAGCATATAGTAGCAGGTGTGCCATTGAAATCAAGCATTTAGTCAAATGACTATTGATTTGGCTGTGCTAATAAGGTTCAGCCATAAAAATAACTCCTTCCTGGTTCACATGTTTAGCTAGTCTGCATATACATCCTCTGCTTAAGCAGAATTCATTGTAGACTTGGCAAGTTCTGGGTTTGTATTTAAATTCAGGCTACCCCCCACTGCACTTTTTAGATGGCATCTGCATAGCATGCATTGTAACATCACATCCATCCCCTTCCTTCATAGATCTGGAATATGGTTTAAAATTGTTGCATCAAGTGTCACCTGCAAGGGCGTAGCTTTAATTTGCAATATAAAACATTGATAATTCTCTGAAAATTACATTTCCCAATCTAAACCCCTTCATAATGTTACCTACTAAAAAACTAGTGCAAGCATGCAACTCTGCAGCGACTACCAAACCCCCACAACAGCTGTCTCAGATTGCACCATGCCAGAATGTGCATTCCTGCCGACCGCCTCTTCAAGCGAAAGTTCAAACAGCCAGTGACTGCCCTTTTTAACTGTGGGCACCTCTGATCCAACAATACATTGTGTAGTTGTTCAAGCACCTAAATGCAAGCCATGTCTGAATTTGCTATGGTCATGAGGATCCAAAATTATACTGGGCAAGATCTTTTTGGTATGGCTTGGTTTGTAGGGACTGGGACAAAACACCCTATGTGGGCTCAGAACCACAAAAAGCCTTAGTCTTCCCTGGGAAAGGTTTGGTAATTTCCAGTAACACTAGATGCCCCAGAGAGCAGTGCTTCAAAGGACAGGCTTTGCCAGTCCTCAAGCAATCACATCAGGATGGAAAATAGTGAAGGAGGCAATGGTTTGTTCCAGTAACCACGTTCTAGTATCAGATTCTCAGAGGGGAAATCGTTGTCTGCCCCACTTCCTACAGACAAGGCCATCTGGTAATGACATCACCAGGCAGACTATTGCCTCAGAAGCCGGGACTGGACCCCTTACAGGAGGCTAGAAGGGAAACAACCTGCTGTAAAGGGGCAGAGACCTCCCCTATTGTTGAATCCTCTTTGGACCATAGAAGGATTGCACCTGGAACGAAGTTAAAGTTATTGTCCCTAAAAGCGAAGACAGAAAAAAGGCAGGCCTTTCCCTCATGCATCCCAGAGGAACATTTGGGAGATATGCTGGCAGGACGGGGCTAATGCAAGCAGAGACCACTAGTACCCAGGAACCTGCAAGCAATCCCAATACCTTCCATTTGGGAAGTGCAAAACAAATGACGTACCTTGTTCCTAGATCCCGTTCCCCCTTCACACCACCGCAGGCATAAGTGGCCAAGAAAGCACCTGGTCCCCATTGTCTAGCTTTGATCAGTTTGTGACGATTTGTCCACCTTTAGATGCTTGGACCCATTGCAAGCACCCGGAAAAGCTATTTAGCCGGTCGACCTGCATCTTTGACCCTCTTCAAGCAGACTTAAGTATTCCCTACACCAGCCATCACCTACCTGGTATTCACCAGATTAGAGACTCATTCCTACAGGACAGCATCGCTGGACTGACTCAATGTCTGCAATCTACTGGGAACTAACTTCAAACAATGCTAACTTGACCCACTGCAAAGCACCTAGAATACGGGCAGGGTGCTGCAGAGCTCCAAGAATAAGCACAAATTGTATTCAAAGTGTTTGTTCCCCCTTGCCTAAGGGCTCTAATGACTAAATAACCAATTATATATTTAACGGCAGTGAACTGGACATTGCTATTGAAATGGTTCCTCTGCCGCATATTCTGGGTCTTACTTCACATGGGTAGGTTTGGGTTTGATTAGTTGGTTTTAAGTACCTATATTCATAGAGCCTTAATTGGACATTTTATTTTGTTACAATACAGTTCTGTACTGGCCCACATCCCGAGGAATAACCTGCCTTCAGCCCCATACCACCTTGAGGGGTCTGAGGGATAGGGCAAATGAAACTACATTTCTGCTCCGGCCAATTACATAGCAACAAACATTAAAACACTACCCAAGTAGCTACAAATACATGAAGATTTGAGCCTAAAAATGTGTAGCATAATTTCACCAAGAATTAGTTGGCAAGAATTAAAAATGCAGCTCAGTAAATTTGCTACTATAAATTTTAAAGCTAGCCAAACAAGTTACTTACTTTATCTGGTAAGTATTCTTTCGATGGGATTTTCCTCTGATGTATTCCACATCTATGACAAGTAATGACCACAGCTGTGCTGCTTTGGAAAATTATTCTGCGTAGGCGCAATGTGGCGATACGTTGTCCCTTGAGGGCCTCTGTTGCGGTTCAATGTCACCAGATGTTATATATAGGACGTATGGCGCCCGTAGCCTCAGTTTTTCCCAGAACGTGTGGCACCAATCTCCTGTCAGTATCACTGCAGAAAGCCTTGCGGAAACGCAAGCTGTAACCGCATAAGAAATTCTTTAGAGGGGCAGGCTGGGAGGGTTTGATGTGTAATACTTTGGAACATCCCATCGAAAGAACCTTACCAGATAAGGTAAGTAACCTGTTCTTAGAGGGGATTGTGTCCCGACGTATTCCACATCTATGACAGACTCCCAAAGTACCACCAACGTATGGAGGTGGGAAAAGAATTTAGAATATTAGAACGCCCAATCAAATTGCTGAATAGAGGACTGCCTTACCAAAGGCCAAATCCTGCCCATGGCCGGAGTCCAAGGAATAGTTTCTCACAAAAGTATGGACAGAGGTCCATGTGGCTGCTATGCAAATCGGAACGCCCCTTGTAAAGCAGTGGAGGCCGCCATACCCCTAGTTGAATGAGCCCATAAACCGACTGGAAGGTCCTTTCCCACCAAACGTTAACACTCAGATTCTTCAAAATTATCGATTTGGACAAGGTCTGCTTGCAAACAGCCTGACCTAAACGCCTTCCAGCATAACCTACAAAGAGCTGATTGTCCACTCTGACCTGGGACATCTGTGAGAGATAGGATCCAACCTATGGAGCCTCTCTTCCTTACCAGGATGTGGCGGAGGATAAGACGCTGAAAGAATTACCTTCTGGCTCAAATGGAATTCCGACACAACCTTCAGAAGAAAAGAAGGCTGCACCCTAAGGATAACCCTGTCCTTATGGAACACTGTGAAGGACGGCTTGGCAGAAAGTGCCTGCAACTCACTCTGCGTACGTAAGTAACTGCAACTAAAAATACAGTTAAAAGGAGAAAAGTCGCAATGGACAAGAATGTAAGGGCTCAAACGGAGCTCCTATCAGGAACTTTCAAACCAAATTCAAATCCCATCCCGGCACCTGGAAAGGCGATGGTGGAAACCCATTAGTTAGTCCTTTTAGAAACTGAAATCAAAAGGACTCTTAATATAAGAAAATTCCTCAGATGAGCGCTTAAATATAGACAGCGCTGCAGGGTAACCCTTAATGGTACCCCACTTGCAGGCCCTTGTGGGCTAAAGAAAGCAAGAAAGAAAAAACAGGAATGACCATGGGAAAGGATCCACGTTCTGTACCCTGCACTAGACACAGAACTTTCTCCGACGGCACAGGGATTTTTTTTGCGGGCCTTCTGGCCGAAAGCACCACCTCCATCACATCTTCGGGGAGGTCCCAATCCTTATACCTTAACCTTTCAGATGCCAAACATGAAGGCCGAGACACTGGACCTCTGGATGGAGAATCCGACCACCCCCCTCCACCCCGTGAGAACAGATCGTCTTGGTAGGGAAGATGGCGTGGAGGGCAGATGGACAGGGATAGAAGGTCCGGGTACCACTCTCCTGGCCCGAGCAAGGAGGATCATCCGGGAACCGAACCTCCATAACCACAACACTTGCAGAATGACGGGGACTGGAGGAAACATACAGCAGTGGGAAGGACCACTCCAAATGCATCCCCCATCCCCTTTTTTTGTGGAGGTAGTGTATGGCCACTGTATTGTCCGTCATGATCAACATTGTTCTCCCGCACAGACGGCAGAAAAGCCCGCTGCTCTAACGGATTGATGTGGAATCGGATGGAGACCAACGGCCGCTGGCTGTCAACTCGTTGGCATGAACTCCTCAACCCGTGAAGGATGCGTCTGTCACGATCGTCACCTCCAGCCAAGGTTGCCAAAAATGGAGCACCCTTCAGATTGCCTTTGACGGACCACCACAGAAGATACTGTGCGACAGGGTGGAATCTGAACGGGATCCGACATCCTGCTGGATAACTGCGACCACTGGATCTTGAGCCCACTGCAGAGATCTCATCTGCAGCCTGGCCTCTGGCACCAGGAAAATGCAGTATGGCATGAGGCCGAGCAACCTCAAGAACTCAAACGCTGGGAGACTCTAGGCACGTTGAAATTTGTCCATCTGCAGAATGTGCCGAGCCCTCACCTGGGGAGGCGAACACTGCCCCTGGGATGGGTCGAGCAATGCTCCATGTATTGGAGCCGCTGGGTAGGTGTCAAATGGGACTTGAGGGAGAAGCCCAGCTTGTGAAGGGAGTGGCAGGTGACGGAAAGATGATCCAGGTCTTGCTCGGGAGAGCGTGCCCTGGTCAACCAATCGTCCAGGTAGGGGTAGACGTGAATACCCCTTTCCTGAGATACGCTGCCACCACCATCAGCTTGGTGAAGACCCTCAGGGCAGAGGTCAACCCGAAAAGCAGGACCCGAAACTGAAAATGTGAGTCGCCAACTGTGACCCTCGGGTACTTCCTGTACTTGGGATGAATTGGCACATGAAAGTAAGCATCCTTGAGGTCGAGACACCAACTGAAGCTGAAGGGCTTGGAGGATGAGAGAATCACCATGAACTCCTTCCTGATGAGCTTGTTCAGCCCACGCAAGTCCATGATGGGTCTCAAGCAGCCCTCCCCGCCCCCCCACCTTGTTCCTCTCTGCTACAGGCACCAGTTCTATGGCGCCTTTCTCCAGCAGGGATAGGATTTCCTGCGCAAGGAATGGATCCGGACGCTTCAAAGAGCTTCCCTGGGTTATGATCTCCAGAACCCACACATCTGAAGTAATTGCTCGCCATTCTCCAAGATGCTGCGCAAGTCTGCCCGTAACCGGCATACCATAGGCCATGGCCTCATGACTGAGCAGATGCGGCAGTGCCAGAGGGCAAAATGGGCAACTGCCCAAGCGACTTTGGCACTTAGAGTACCTTGCTTTCCACCTCTGGTACTCCTGTGTCCCCTTTGACTGGCTGCTCCTCTCCATCTACCAAAGGTAGAGTAAAACCGAAAGGAACCTCCCCTCCATTGCTGTCCTAGGACGAAAAGGCGTAGGTTGACGTACTGCAGTGCTCAGACTTCACTGCAGCTTTGGGGGTCTGCAACCTGTCAAGGCTCTCGTCAGCCTTGCTGCCAAAAAGATGGCTACCATCAAAAGGGCATGTTGAGAAGCCAGGATTGTACATCATGAGCAAACCCCGACTTCTGCAACCACACAAACCTGTGTATCATGGTGCTTGCAGCCATGGACCGGCTGACAGTATGCCGTGTCCAAAGCCGCCTGCACGGATTCACATATGCATCCTTGCCATTGCACGAGGGCTAAAAAACCATCCCGTTCTTCCCCTTCAGGAATATGCTCAGCTGCCAATGATACACAATTTCACAGAGTGCGAGTGAATCTTGCCAAGGCACAAACGGAGTTGGCTGCCTTCAAAGCCATCCCTCCAGAAGAAAATACCTTCTTTGCCCAATCACCAAAGCGCTTATCGTCCCCATCAGGATGGATGGTAGGGTACGCAGCCTGCTTTGCAGGGGCCGTGGCTGCCTGCACCACTAAACTCTCCGGAGTAGGCTGCGTCGACAAGTAGCAGGGGTCACTACTGGCTGGGCGTTATTTTTTTGGAAACTAATAAGACTGCTCCGGAGAGTTTTCCAGCAGTTGCTAAGCCACCGCCACCCTTCTTTACAAAGCCATATGAAATGTCAGTGGGTGGACCTTGGTCCAGGATGTCGGTCAGATCATCATGATCAAAATCAACAGGTGAGCAGACCACCTATTCGTCACCCTGGACATGAGACGCCTATAGGAGGATTCGGCATGTGTTCCAGGCTCAGGCCTGCCAAACTCCACCTCCGGAGAGGTGTCGAGACCACTGCCATCATGCAAGGACTGACTGAGTTCTTCCATCGGACTGACCAGACAAAAGGTCATCAGGAGGCACAACCGTCTCCTCATCGGACCCTTCCTCCACCTCTGAAATGTAATCCAAAAGGTTGGAACAAATCCAATCTGGGAGGAACAGAGTAGGGCTCAAAAACAGGCCTCACAGATTTACTGAAAGCCTTCCTCGGAGCTTCTGCAGCCCTGCAGGGCACCTCCGGCAAATCCTCCACAAAAGGCACTGAGGGAATCGGCGTTGAACGAGGTGTCGACAACTTCTGGGGGTGGCGCCCCGAGAGCGACCTTTGACGGGCACGGCGCCCAACACCTTCCTCGAAGGCTTCACAGATTCGGACAGTCTCGATGGTGTCGAGGAACTGGATCTGGCATGGCTACGGCGATCTTCCTTGTCCGGTCGGGACCTAGACGGCACCCGATGATCATGCAGACCGCCCAAGGCGTGCAAGTGGTGGACTAAGCCCGTTCCCTGCCGGCTTCTTTTGAAGATGCGGCCCGAACTGTGCAGAGTAATGGCGGGAACCGCTCAGACTCCCTGGACTTCACTGACGCAGAGAGTCGCCCCTCGAGTAGTCGGTCAAAAGCCCAGCAGATTGACTTATGGGGCTTAGACTACCTACCATTATTTTCTTCCGTTCCCGCAAGGCCTTTGATGTCAGGGACTGGCAGTCAGTCATCGGTGGCGTGGCTTTCGCCAAGGCACCAGAGGCAGATGTCGTGCGGGTCCGTGATGGACATTGATGAACCACAGTCCGAAATTTTTTTAAAGCCCGACTTCGGCGTGGAATACATCGCTTTCATAGTAGAAGAATCGAGCGCACTGAGATTCTGAAGCCAACATGTTTGCGGAAAAAACGGAACTGAGGTTACAGGTGCCGTGCGTCCTATATATAGGACATCTTGTGATGTTGACGCTCGAGGAACAATGTAATTTTTGAAGCAGCACAGCTGTGGTCATTACTAGTCATAGAGGTGGAATACGTCGGGAGGACACCAGCCCCTCGAATTATACAGGTTTAAAATGTATTACACCCTTAACATAGCAGCATTTGCCAACAGGCACCAATGCCATAACTGATCACATTACACATCCCATCTCACAACTACTTGACAACTTTCAAGACTCCAAGGCCACAGCATACTTGGATTAAACCCTACACAAGACCATTCCGACTGAATCTCCTGCCTTACCTGAAATTACAGTTCTCTAAATCAAGAGACCTTCCACTTGACCCTCAAGACCAGACATCCTCCCTCATTTCAAGAAAGCAGCACTGGAACTCGATGACACTACTGCCCCATCACCCAACTTCCCTTTCTAGTTAAGCTCCTTGAAAAGCAGTAGCAACACTAAGCCAACAACCCCAACCACCTCCTTCAGTCCCACCAACCTCCTTCAGATGCAGCACAGACACTGCTATCATCAAGGGGGAATCGACAATGCCCTTAATCCTTGGTCATACTGGCCTCCTAGTGGTCCTGGACCTCAGCATTTGACACTGATTAACTACGTCGCTGCATGGGGGACCAGAGAGTCTCAGCTGGTTTAAACTTGTACCTTCCAAATGCCACTAGTTTGTCCAGATCAACTTTACCCATCTGTGTAGTCAGTCAAGGATCCTTCCTCACCATGATCTTCAAACGCCATGAGCTAAACCCTACTTGACAATGCAGAGGACATGCAAGATATCTTCCATTTTAGACATTACAGACTCAAAGACTGCCTGAAAATGATCCAGTCATGGATGTCCAGTGCTTACCTTAAGCTCAACCCTGACCAACACTACCAAACGCCCCAACATCCAGGCCTTGCGCTGGCCACCTGTGCCAAGTCCCTTTGGTTCAACATACAACTTTCCTTCAACCAGCACATGCAAGAAAGATGGCTCTGTATCAACTCTTGCAGACAAATACCAATTCAGGGCTGCTGTTCAAGTCTTGATCCTCCCCACCTAGATGGTGGCAACCCTGGCACACTGTTCCGTCCCCCCCACAAACCCCCTCTCCAAAATGTGTCCTGCCAGCTTCAGCAGGTCTAAGGACTTCACAAATTCGACCACATTACCCCCATCCTCATTGAACTGCACTGGCTCCCGATGCAAGCCTTACCATCTTGCAATCCTGCAGCATCCCCTACAAGGCAGTCACCCTAAAGTCCCCAAACACCTGACTGGCGATGCAGAGTTGCTCAGAGGCCTACGATCCACCAGAAGTAGATGCAAGTGGATCGGGGGGGGGGGGGGAAGGTGGTCGAGGTCTGGTGGATTGAGGGACATGGGAATTTGCCCCATTAGTAGCATGCAACTCAAAAGTCGTACCCCTGCTCTAGACACCAAGAAGCCAATTTACGCAAGAAAAGGAAAAGAGTGCTACAAACCTTCAAATACAGGTGAAAGCAGCCACACCCTTTGCGATGTCATAAAAAGGTCACCATTTGGTCAAGTATTAGAAATTGGATCTTCCACAAGATTGACAATGCAAGTGGTTTTTCTAAAGTTTGCCTGCCATGCAGTCAAGGAAATTATAACAGGAAATCAAAATTGTCAATGTAAAATAATCAATTTTACCTGTTTGGATGTAAGCTTGATCAAGGATCCTTCATAGCCCTGTGAAAGGGATCAAAAACAATGAAGACCACAAAATGTAAGGCACAACACTCAGCAATGAGAGCGCATGGTTGCATAGACTAATAACCTACAACCTAAGGCGCTCTGCATTCGACTGGTAGCTTGGCACAGTGACATTGCTCATTTCCTTTCATGGCAAAGAATTCAAGAACCATTTCTTCTACACCCTAGAGTGACTGTCACGGCTACACCTGGTGTGGGGCTTAGATGTCACCTTGTCAAATCGTCCAAGCACTACATACCAGCAGGCCCAGTTCAAGGCATTGTTTGACCACCACACAATTTTCTACCATCAGGTCTTGCACTTAAAAACATTTGAGCAACATGCATTAGCTGGTTACATTCCTACCAAGAAGCTTTGCAGGTCAACTTCAGTTTTGCTCAGTATGGCTTGCACGCAGCATATATGGGGCCCCACACCATAAGCAAAGCAGCTGTATCCGATGGTAACCTGGTGTTAAAATCCGACCAGACTTCATTGGGGAGTGCAGAGAACTATTGAAACTCTGCAAGATGGTAGGCAACCTGTTTTAATGAAGCCCAATATAACAACTATAACCTACAGCAAAACCTGTATTTTGTCATTCCTTCATACTACAAGTCGGTGTCTAGCCTTTGTGAAAGCAGGTCTTTCAGATGGAGTTTTTAACCACAGGATGTTGACACTTTAGAAACAACCCCAGTTGAATTCATGGATTGGGTGCTATTGAGCACCTGTGGATGTTTAGTGCAGTGTCAGAATCAACATCTCACCTTGCTCCAAGTCCCGAGTTTGGACTGACCCCCGGCCCATTGGGCAAGTCAGCCCAAAGCCCCAAGTCTCGTCAAGTCCGATACCTCGAGGTAAGCAGAACTATACTTCAAAGGGATTGTGTCCTCCGACATATTCCTTATCTTTGATAATTCATCTCCAGATTGCTGGCCACGGAATTTCTCTGTAGAGGGCGCTGCGTGTCCACGTCTGCTGTCCCTCGACAGTCACCGTATCGGCGTAGCCACGCGCGGCATCCGTTGATCAGTTCTGTTTTTCCGCGCTTCGTGGGCCTCAGAATATCGTTGTTCAGTCGGATAAAACCTCTTTATTTACTCGAAATACCAACTCGTTCTCAATGGCTTCTTCATCGGAACCGAGGACTCCACGGTCCAGCTTCAAAAAATGTTGAGACTGCGGAAAGAAAATGTCAATAACAGATCCACACAGGATCTGCTTGTGGTGCTTGGGAGTCGAGCACCATTGTTCGACGTGTGAGGACTGCATGTCCATGACGGGGAAAGCCTTGAAGGAGCGCAAGGGGAAGCTCGAGAGAGGCGTCAGTCAAAACCTCCTCGAAAGTTTCTTCGGCCGAGGCATTCGTCTCCTCGCCGTCGAAAGCATTCCCATTCTAGGTCTCGAAGTAGCTCCCACCATTTGTCGAGATCTAGACACGAAGAGACGAAGATCCCCTTCCTCATCTTCCGTTTCCCCCAGAAAGGGTCTCCTGCCCCACAAAACACAGCTTTCAGGCTGAGTGGGAGGAATTCAGGAAGAAAATGCTAAGAGTCTTCGGGAAAGCGGCCTTGACCCCCTCGAAGACAGCTGAGGGTGATTCCCTGGGTGAAAAACCCAAAGACAAAAAAAAGAAAAAAAAAATCGAAACGCCACAAGTCGCACCCGGCGAAAGAGTCCACCCGAGAGCACCACGGGCCATCGGGTAAGAAGGCACCATCTTCGACGCATGGATCGGTGCCATCGACGCCGTTGTCAAAGGGTTCTTCGATGCAGCGATCGATAAGAGAAAACCATGGCTACTTCACAGCCAACGGTGATACCAAGAGCCTCCGGCACGACGCCGAGACAGTCGTCGACATCCTCGAGTAAGATCCCGATCCTCTCTAGTTCTTCGAGGCCTCTTCCAGTTTGACGCCTTTCTCGGCGCCTTTGAAGCCTGTCACATTGGCGTCGACATCGACGTTTTCTCACCCAATGACGAGTTTGGCTCCTCCTGCCTTAGAAATGGGTTTTACACCATCCGAGGTCAGAGTACCCCGGATTATCTTCAATCTATGAAGGGGAGGATTCTGACCAGGAAACCTTCGGGTTGCAGAGGACCACACTACCTGTTTCCTCAGAGGTGAAATCCTCTGAAAGAAGGTTGAAAGACCTACAGGAATCATATGAGACAAGTGGGCTGGACACTTCCCCAGAAGTGGAAGTTGTCAAACCAGACCCAGGGGAACATGCCGAAATACCCTATAGAACCCTGATGGCAAGAATTATTGAATTTATGGGTTGGTCTGCGCCTTCACCCGTTTTTCAACAGGATGACCCAACAGACATACTAGACAAAGGTCCACAGGAGGATCCCGTGGTCCCCTTCCATGCAGCCTTGCAAAGGAAGATGTCATCTAATTGGGAAACGCTTGACGTTATCCCTGCAGTCAATAAAAGATTGTCTGCCAAGTATAGGGTAGCAGCGGCTGACCCTGAATAAACACCCAACTCCAGAGAGCCTGGTGGTTCAAGCGGCAGATCCGCTTACCCTACTGTCCCACAGGATAGAGATGACAAAGGTACGATTCTATGGCAAAAAAAAAAAAGTCTTCTGCTTGTAGTATGGCGTTGAAGTCCATCAACGCCACCTGTACGCTCACCAGGTTCAGTCACACTGAGTGTGTCATCAGCGGCTGACTGCATACCGGAAAGAAAGGGAAGCCTTCCTTATCATTAAAGATGGCAAAGAAGCCATGCGC
The DNA here is from genome assembly GCF_040938575.1 of Ambystoma mexicanum. Classification (NCBI taxonomy): domain Eukaryota; kingdom Metazoa; phylum Chordata; class Amphibia; order Caudata; family Ambystomatidae; genus Ambystoma; species Ambystoma mexicanum. The sequence continues at coordinate 1,262,518,204 of NC_090934.1, read as the reverse complement.
GAGTCACTTCAAACTGGCATCGATTCCACTGACAGTATCAGCAGGGCCATGGCGGCAAGTACGACAATCCGCAGGCATGCGTGGTTGCGAAAGTCTGGCTTTGCTCCAGATTTACAGGCCAGACTTTTGAATATGCCCTTTGACGGCTCTTCGTTATTCGTAAAAAAAGATTGATTATTCTGGAAAAGTTACAGACTAAGGCAGCGGCAAAATCCTTAGGAGCTGCTATCCGCCAAACTCCTTTTCGCCCCTCAGGAACCTCTGGGAGAGGAAAAGTCCTTTCGCCTTTATTCCGCATTTGGGAAAGGCAGAGGACAGCCGGCTCAAAGAGGCCAAAGGAGATCCACCTGAGGTGGACGGGTCAAAAGTACTAAAGCCGCAGCAGCAGATGCCTCTTTACCCTCGGCATCTGCATCAGCCGCCCCCCAAACCACTGAGCTCTTTCCACACAACACCTGTAGGGGGCAGGTTAACTTACCATCTGACAGAATGGCAGGCCATTACGTCAGATGCTTGGGCATTGGAGACAGTTGTCCAGGGTTACTGCCTACCCTTTCTACACATCCCTCAGTCATCCACCAGGGCACAGCTCTCTAAAGGTTCCAGATCCGCTCCTCTTGCAGGAAATTATAGACCTGCTAGAGAAAGGTGCCATAGAACCGGTACCTGTAGTGGACAGGAACACTGGTACTCCCCCCTACTTTCCCATACCAAAGAAGGACAGCGGACTGAGACCCAGCCTGGATTTACGAGACTTGAACAAGTTCCTCAGGAAGGACAAGTTCAAGATGGTAACTCTCTGATCCTTCAGGCCCTCCAGCTCCAAGACTGGCATCTCTGGACCTTCAGGATGCTTATTTCCATGTGCCAATCCATCTCAAACACAGGAAATACCTGAGGTTCGCAATTGGCGGCTCTCATCAATTTCGAGTTCTGCCATTTGGGCTGACAGCCGCCCTGAGGGTCTTCACCAAGCTAAGGTCGGTAGTGACTGCGAGTCTATGGAGGGAAGGGATCCACGTCTACCCCCTACCTGGATGATTGGCTGATCAGAGCTGTATCTTCGGAACAAGTTCAGATCCAGCTAGATTATGTCTGCCACTTCCTTCACAAACTGGGCTTCTCCCTCAATTTAAAGAAGTTAGAAATCACAGACTCCAGTTCATTGGAGCGGTCCTGGACACTTCCCTGGGAAAAACCTCGCCACCAGATGTGAGGGCTCAAGATATTCTGCAGATGGTCAACAAGTTTCAAAATGCCCAACGTCTCCCAGCCTTAACTTTGTGGTTGCTAGGCTTCATGGCATCCTGCCTCTTCCTTGTGCCAGAGGCTTGCCTGAGAATGAGATCTCTCCAGTGGGCACTGAGAACTCAGCGGTCGCAATTCTCAGGGAGAATGACAGATCTCCTCCGGATTCTGGACAAGGTAGCCCACGACCTTCAATGGTGGGCCTATCCAGAGAACATCTTTAAAGGAGAACTGTTTTGGCAACCATGGCCGGAGTGAACATTAGTCACGGATGCCTCACTCACGGGGTGGGGAGCCCATGCCAACGACTTGACCATCAGCGTCGTTGGTCTCCATCAGAGTCCAGACTACACATCAACCTGTTAGAGCTGAGAGCGATCAGACTAGCGCTGAAAGCTTTCCTGCCATCAGTACAGGGCAGTATGTCCCGATAATGACGGACAATACGGTGGCCATGCACTACCTCAACAAAAGAGGTAGTGCACTGCCACTGTCCAGAGAGGCAATGCAGCTCTGGTTTTGGGCAATTCAGGAAGGAATCTCTCCATCGACAGTCCACCTAGCCGGAGAGAAGAACTTGACAGTGGACGCTCTGAGCAGGCAGAGTACAGTCTCCCACGAGTGGGAGCTAGCTCAGGAACCCCTCAGGTGGATCTGTTCGCCACCAGCACCAACAGGAAGTGCGATCTGTTCTAATTTCCCGAGAGGAGCTCTAGGGAACGCGTCTTAGTGGACTGGGAGTTCCCACTCCTTTACGCATTTCCACCAGTCTCTGTTATTCCTCAAATGACAGGAGGTTGCAAAGATTCCGGAAAACCATGATCCTAACTGCCCCGGACTGGGCCAGGAGAACGTGGTACCCGGACCTTCTAAATATGTCCATCTGTCCTCCAATCCCACAAAGAGAATCTTCTCTCACAGAAGGGAGGTTCTCCATCCAGACATCAGAACCCTCAACCTTCATGCTTGGCTTCTGAAAGGGTGAGGTACAAGGATTGGGACCTCTCCGATGACGTCATGGAGGTGTTGCTTTCGGCCAGAAGGCCAGCAAAAAAGTCTTTATACCGCTGCCGTTTGAACAAATTTTGCAGCTGGTGTAGAGAAGAGAATATCGACCCTTTTTCATGTGGTACACCAACAGTGTTCTCGTTTCTACTCTACTTGGCAAACTCAGGGCTTCAAGTTGGCACTGTAAAAGGCTATCTCGCAGCGCTTTCAATTCAAGCGCACTGCGGCGGAACCATCGTATTTCAAACTACCTCTAGTAATACAATTTCTAGAGGGATTAACTAATGTTTATCCTCCAAGACCATTCCAAGTTCCCTTATGGGACTTAAATTTAGTCTTAAATTTCCTAATGGGTACTCCATTCGAACCACTCCACTCTTGTTCGCTGAGATTTCTCACTCTTAAAACTGTCCTATTGGTAGCACTAACATCTGCTAGAAGGGTAAACAAATTACAAACTCCCTCTTGTAAGCCCCCCCACACAATTTTCCATAAGGACAAAGTTGTCCTACAGGTGAAGCCTAATTTCCTCCCAAAGGTGGTTTCTGAATTTCACATCACTCAGAAAATTACCTTACCTTCGTTCTACCCTCCTCCCCATCCGGGGAAAGAGGAAGAAAGGCTACATAGGCTGGACCCAAGGCGAGCTCTGAGCTTTTACATCAGCAGACTGGCTAGGATTAGGCAAGCAGACCAACTGTTTGTAGGATACTCGGGTCACAAGTTGGGACTACCCATAACAAAACAGACTATTTCCAGGTGGATTTTGGCCATTCTGGAATGTTAAAAACTGGCAGGGAAAGAGCCACCCTAAAATCTTAGGGCTCATTCAACCAGGGGTATCGCAGCCTCTTCAGCCCTCCAAAGATGGGTACCGGTCCGAGACATATGTGCGGCTGCCACATGGTCGTCCGCACATACATTCACAAAATGTTACAACCTGGATTCCTCCACTAGTCAAGAGACCAGATTTGGCAAAGCCGTATTACATTCGGTTCATTCCTAAAAGGGATACATGACATTCTTACTCCCACCTCCAATTACATGCCACTGCAATTGGAGTCCATCAAAGATAAGGGATACGTCGGAGGACACAATCCCTTCGAAGAACAAGTTACTTCTTACGTAACGTTCTTTCGATGGAATGTTCCTCCGCCGTATTCCTTATCACCCCTCCCATCCATCCCCGCAGTAATATGTGGTTGCAGCTTATGCTCCTTCAAGGGCAATAACCAATTCAGGCATGACTTATCTTATGCTACAAAACGGAACTGAGCAACGGAAGCCGTGCGTGGCTATTTATGGGCACGGCGACGTCAGCGCCGATACGGTGGTTGTCGAGGGACACCGGACATTGACGCGCAGCGCCCTCTACAGAGAAACAAAATAATTTGAGGCCAGCAAGCTGGAGACAAATTATCAAAGATAAGGAATAAGTCGGAGGAACATCCCATCGATCTAACGTTACAAGGTAAGAAGTAACTTGTTCTTCTCCCCAATTGAGAGTAAAGCTTTTCTGGGCTGATTTAAAGCTCAAACCAGACATCTTTAACAGAAATGTCTTCACAATTGTCACATGTACAGATAACAGCAGTGATTGTATAAAGAACCCTTGGATGAAAAGCTTGCAAGCCATGCAAGGAACTCAGCTCCAAAGTTCATAATCGCGACTACCCGAATGCTTTCGGTGCAGGTACTAAAGTTACAGAAGTATTGTTCTCAGGCAAGTGACAGTACAGGAACTCAAAATGTTTCAATCTACCTCTGCACCCAAGTTTAACAGGAAAGATTTACAAACCATACCCAGTATTTCCAGCTCTTAATCCACATGCTGTGGACACATGAACCATAGTTCTACACAGGGAGAGTTGGGGAAAGGTCAGGCAGGCTAGTAAATAACCATTATAGGCTTTGTCCACCCCCTGGAGCACAAGGCATACCCTTGTGCACAGAGGGACAATTTATCTCCACCCCTGCCTGAAGACTGGCGTAGACCCTCACGGAGTGAGACGGGAACAGTATACAAAGAACCCAGCCCAAGTTGCTCAGTGTTGACTGCAGATGCAGCAGGCTGTTGAAGGGTGGAGTGCAAGAAGCAGAGGCTAGTAAAATGGATGCGTGGTGATGTGGCAACAGTGGAGATAGGACGTGATGATCCAACAGGGTTAAAGAGGTGGAATTAAAGTGAGGTGTTAAACAGCAGAGTACAGGTGAGAAGTTAAATGAGGGACACAGGTACATGGAGGCTAGTTGCAGGAGGGGAGCGCATCAGGACTAGATTAGGAAGTGGCAGGAACCAGGATGCAGTACAAGTGGTGAGCAGGTGTGGAAGTGAGATCAAGGAATTGTGTTAGTAACAGCAGGCAGACACCAGGCTAAACCATGCAGGAGGGGGAGAGGAGGCAACACCTTTTGAACTGTAACACTTGCTTCAGAGGACAAGGAGCGATGCATAAACTGTTCCAGAAATTAACTTTATGAAGAAGTCAAGTCCCTTAAACAGCAGGTGTGTGTTTGGATTGCACGTGGGAGGGGCTTAGCAATGGAGTTTGTAGGGTACAAGGGCAGGCCAACAGGGAACATCGTTCCATAACTGCTCATCTTACATTTCGACCACTGCCAAGGAGGCAGGGGGGGCTACTGAGACTCTGACTATAACTTGCAAACTTCATTACAGTTGCCCACTCTTGTGAATCTCCTATTCAAGAGTAAACTATACCATGGTCTCCGCTACTCTAATAGCATGCATCCTCCCCAAAATGCATCATATTTGTGGCCAACTATTCGTTGAGATGAGTTTCTCCACGTCATTCTATTTAAAAGACCAAGACAGACAGCTACTCCAAGTAGGAGTTGACCGGTTCCATCTGTACAAGGGCACAGAAGTAGGTTACATACAGTGGAGGGTATTTTAATATGCCCCAATCCCCAGCCCCTTCTTACCACCATCCAGAAGCAGGCCAAAGCATGTCAGAAGATGACAATCATACAGGAGAGCCCCACAACTCCCTCAGTCAGGCAATTGACATGCTCAGCGATGTGTCATTCAGATTCTCCAACCGTTGCATTTATGTTGCATGAGGTGGGTTGGAGCCTCCCTGTTACAAGTATTGACAGTACAAACTCATTTACACACTAACCTGCTAATTTGGTCTATGTAGCCATGGCATATACTGGCACTGTGAAAGCCCCCCCCCCAACCCCACTTGGTCCATTCCACCAGTCTAAGAACGCCAACACAATGTGTTGACTTCCATTACATTTTCCATCAGCATTTCCACAAAGGGCTCTTACCAGCTTTTAGCACGATCTGAAGTAACCCAAAGAACTACTACACATGCATGGAGTCTACCTCCCCACCACGAGATAACTGCATATTAACCAATGCTTGGTGCGCAGCGTGCCTATGCTAAATATTGTTGGTGCTATAACTAACCTTGAATGGTCTGAAGAGCAGGTACAATTCTCTAGGCTTGATATCAACTGGAAGGCCGCTGACAAACAGAGTACGCACCTGCAAAGAAAAATCACTAGATTTTAGAGAAGCAATTAACACCGGCAAAGTCCCAATGCACACAACCCTAGGGTCAGGTAAGCACTACAGATTGAAATTAACATAGCAGTCGTTTTTTATACACGTGTCAAACGCACGCCAACTGGGTCAGACCCCAGAGTCCCCTTCCTCCAGAGCTATTAGAGCACATAATGCAGAGGATTGGGTTTCGACAGATCAAAGCCAAACCACAGATGGGATTCTCGAAGAAGGGAATAAAATGACAACCATGGGATATTTGCTGTGCAGAAAAAAATGGATTTGCCCAAGAAACCCCAGAATAATGTCCCAAAATGCAAAGACACTATTCGAAGGATCACCGTTGCCTCAGACATTACAACGAAGTCACAATAAAATGCCAGCAGACGTTCCCTCAGCATCATCACTACGAATTGTGACCCCCATGCTTCAAACGAAGGTGATTTTTAGGTCACCTTGCATGAAAGTAAATCCTTAAACGTGTACCAAACTAGGAATAAAGCAGCAGTTTGAGACGCAGTTCCTCCAAAAAACGGGTGGAACCACCATTTATATAATTGTGGTAATGGTAACTGTTAGCTTTAAAAATGGGGTGCCAGAATGTGTGTACTGTGCATCAATTACCACTCCCCCTCCCCCATGGGCACAACCACAGAGTGGTTTTTATACTCCCTCACTGAAGGACAACATTTACACCACTTTAAAAATCCACAATTCATATCCTGCTAGGCCAGATGGTAGAGCCTACGAGTTGCAGTTCGAAACCGATCCACCTTCTCACAACCAAACGTTTCACCAGCAAGTCTAGCAGCGGATCAGGCTCATTTAATACAGCATATAATTTAATCTCCCCCTAAACCACCCTAACAGCCTCACGTAGGAGCATCTCGTTTGGCCAATGCTACAAAGTATCAAGTAAATATCTGGGTCAATTATAGAGAGTTATGGTCACACATGGTGCTCAGTATTAAATATGTACATGGTGATTATGCTAATCAAAATCTGCTTCCTGCAAACTGGGGAACTACACCATCTAATTGTAGTAAAAATTAGACTTGCTAAACCCGCTTTAACTTGGAACAGTCCCACAAGGTCCAAGATAGCCACATACTTGCCAGCATTCTCACAGCAAATTACATTCCAGGAGCTACATCAACTAGGCCATTTCACTGTCTTCTCTGCATTGATGACCCCCCCGACCAACTTTTTGCCATTAATTCATAAAATCCACATTAGGCTGAAAGGAAAGTAGACAGTAAATCTAATGATTGGTTATAACCACTCGCTTACTACCCAGATGTTTCCAAGAACAGCCTCGGTACTGTACCCAAATTGCTCTGCGTCTTGCTTCCAAGGTGAGCACGTTGCCTCCGAGCTATCCTCCCGAGACTGGGGTGTAGGACAATTTCTCAAGTGATCTTGTGGATGTTTCAGTAACGCAGGACATAATGTCACCTCTGAAACTACCACTGTTCTCAATCATTTACACGCTTGAAAGAATCTGTTTTTGTCCAAGTTAATATACACCAGCCTCCATGATTGTAACACGGTTGTAAGGCTGAAGGGCAAGACTGGTTTAAAATCTGGATTGTCGTTTTTTATGCAAGGGTGAGGTAATGAAGCCATGGCAGAAACGCAAGATATCCCACACTTCCAGTACTAATTTATAGGGTTCAGGTGCAGTGACTGTAGGCAGACAGTGCCCGGGACAAGGCAATCAAGTTAGATCGTGGAACACATTTTGCACCATTCCACGGGCATCACCAGATGGGCTGCTTCTTAGGTCTTCACTGTGCAAATACCATTGAAGTTTTGAATCTAAACCATATGAAGGTGACATCTTTTTGTAGTTTTATATCTCATGTAGGTGTTGTATTGCTCTATAAAAAGGGAAAATATAGGCTGGGCAATATTTGAATTACTCGAATCCTGTTGACCCAGGAAATGGTGAATTTCTTCCAGCCAGTCCTCTCTGCATATCTGGACTAAGTTAGGGTAATTGCTAGGTTCAAAACGTTTGCTCGCCAAAGGGGCAACTTACCCCTCGACAACGGCAGTTGCAATTGTCGTTTCAGCACCGGTAACCAGTCCAGATATCTAGGACAAGCAATGTGCTGCTTATGCCACTGTAGCAAAACAAGGTGATAGCTGGAAGGTTTAGAATTAAGCCTAGCCTCTGGCATTGCTCTGGGCAACCCTCCAGATCATCGTTCTCCAGCTGCCAAGCTAAGGGGGCAATGATATGCAAATCAGACATGGTCCAACCCCCAATGGGGGAGTCCAGCCCTTACTGCTTGGTCACATTCTGCACAAGCATCCCCAAAAACCTTTTGTCCAGGTTGGGCCTCAGCAGGGGCCTCTAGGCCCAGGAACCACATCTGGGTATACCCGTCCCCCACTCTGGTGTACTATGATGCTGTAAGGTGTAGAGTTTATCTTGACCACAAGCATCCTCGGCAATGCCAGAGGTTGCTTGTGGTCAAGTGCAGAAGCAGTTCAGAGAGGACTGCCTCTTTTGGGGTGGGGCAAAACTTTGGGCAACCCTCGACCATCGTTCTTTGCCTGCCAAGCGATTACAAAAAGCGGGAAATAGCATACAGAGCAGTGCTAGAGAAGGGGGCAAAGGGATGGACCTCAGTTTTTAGTTAAATGATTTGTAGCGCAAGTAATGAAGTTGTTGCAGTCTGGAAATACCAAGCACAATTAAGCCTTTTGTGCACGACAAGATCTGCCCAGAGTTTAGCATGGCGAGTCCCCAATTGTAGGCATAAGCTACACCATGGCATCAACTTTCAGATTAGAGCATGGACTCTTATGGGGATGGCTTTCTACACAGACTTGCATACGATCCATTCAATATGAAACCACTGTTCCAGTGAGGTTTGAAGTGTAGTGGTAAGCTTCCCATCAACACCTTTGCAAAAGACAACTTCTTGCAGGAAGAAAAGGCCAATAAACGGGCTTGGAAAATATGAACTGGGAGCACTGTTTAAGAGCTTGTCCAATATGTTCATTGGATAGGAAGGGACACTCTTGGCACTTGAAAAAAAATGGCTGAAATTCAACTATGGAAGACGGATCATAAATGCATTAAACTTTGACACAACCCCTCCCCAACTTGGGCTAGTATTCCTAAAACCTGCCTTACCTAATAATGCAAGATAACAATGCTAATACAGAAAGCAAAGTCAAACAAGCAGCAATTACGATACTACGAAAGCATCCAAGAAAGGCAGCCAAACTGCATCTTGGTTATATAAAAAGAAAAAAAATGGGTTTAGGTCATGGGTAATGTCATTTAACAACACTTTTGATGGACAGGTTATCACGCTGAACTCTAATCAGGGTAGTCAAAGTCAATTTAAAAGCAGGCGAAGTCATTCAAGTGGCCATTGTGTGGAAGCATGCTAAAAATCCATCACTTATAGAAAAGTTTTCTAGGAACCAAAATACTAAATATATTGGCGTATTCTCAAAGTGTGCATTAAATGAAATCAAAGATATGCAATCAAGTTTACACCAGGGCAATTGCATCTTCCATGGTAGTATCCTCGAAATTAAGCTTGAAGAGCAATAGTTGCCACACAAGTTAATTATTTCATGTAAAAGGAAACGTGAAGGCATATTTGTGGACTGGATGCTTGAAGCCAAAATGTGAGCAGGCTACAACTGAACCGAAATGCCTCCATGTTTAACAAGATCATTTGTAGACTGAGCTGGACTTGTTACAGTCAAAACTTATACGTCTTTAAAACTTGTGCTTCCTGGGGCACTTGGTATGGTTCTGGCACTGCGCGCGGAGAGGCGGGGGAGGGGGGTTAGATAAAGGAACTGCCTACCATACAGACAAAAACAGTTTGTCGTCATGTCGACAGGTTGCATGTATATGAAAGACATTGCATTTACAGCTGTGACTAGGGGGGCATTTGATTAAAAAAGGCAGGGAGAAATGTATTTAATCTGCAAAACTGCTTTAACATGTACAACAGTGCTTGATATTTTTTGTACTTTTGAGGTTTAAATAACTATACCTAGGAGATGGTGACTGGTGTTGTATAGCAGTGCTCCGCAACCAGAGGCTATCCATTCTAGTCTATAGTAAGGGATCCTGGGAATTAACGGGTTCCAAAACATCAACAGGACAGTCGGTGGTAGTAGGCCAATATAAAAGCCTAATGTACAACACCCCTGCCTCCCAGACCATACTTGGTATGTTTGTAGTAACAAGGATCGAAATTGGAATTCATAGAGCAAGAGCTGGAAGAAGCTCCTCGGTGTCAGGTTGTTCCTCTGACCAGAAGTTACTCATTGTGATCCAGGTGCCATCAGCCACTTTTTACCCCCCCCAAAAAAAATAAAGCAAATACTCAGTAAATATACTAACAATATCATCACCCTCAGAGCGCCAAGGATACGTTTGGACAAGTCGTGCATTAATCACTTGTAGTAACCTGTTTAATATGACAAATAAGGTGGAAAGAAATACATGTTTTTAACTGAAGCGTTTTTGTAATTAACTGTTTACAAAAATACAAACTAGACTTCGATCATTACGCCCTAAAAAATCATTTTACTCCCAAATTTAAAACATAGGGAGTAATCTGAGCACTGCTCACTTACAAATTAGACGCAACTTTAGACACAACTATAACTGTACATTACAAACGACCATGCATGTCAAGAGACAGTTGATCGGTTGGTTTGTGTTCATCAGTTGCCTTGGGGAGCAAAAGGTACCTCCTGGTATCAAGCTAACCAGGATCTTTTAGGCCCTATCCAGGAGCCAAATACCTCCCAGCCATTTCAAACAGAGTAAGTTGGTGATGGGTGCATCGCATGGCCTACAGTAGCTCATCTTGAAGATCCATTGGACCCTAGCTGCCAGTACATTGCCTGTTAAGGTGTAACAATATTACTTCTCATTCCAAGTGTTTCATACATCTACTCTGTCTAGTCCCTTATGCGATACTGGCATAGTTGCGTCTAGTTTTGCCATTATAGATCTCATTTGTGACACTTGCTGGATGCATCCCAGCAACTTCATTTCATTGCTCCAACTTCAGCATAGTTACAGCTTTGTAAAAGCAATTTATATTGCATCCCTGGGTTCCCAAGCTAGCTTAAAATCTGTGAATCACAAAGAACTAGTCTTTCCAATTGAGACCATAAATGACTAAGTCCTTTGTCAGATTTAAGACTATGCCTCCACCTTTTGCAAGAATGGATTAAGGCAAGCCAACTCGGCTCGACCACACTAATTAACACCTCAAACTGGGTACAGCATTAGCTGTGCAGACTCGGACAGTGTCTAAACTTGGTTTTTTCGCAACTAAATGCATGCAACTTCAGATACTATATAGAGTTCCTACTACAGTCACCCCATCAGAACAATCAATGCATTTGTGGCAGGCTCTACCGATTAGAGGCAGGACTGCTAAATGCCAATGTGGAGAGGGTTCATAGCCTGGCAAGAGTAGAACCAACTGCCCATTTCATAGGTGTGACCCACAATTCCACTCAACCCAGAAATAGGACTGCAAGGTCCATGCTATGTGGGGAAAACTGGATTACAAACCACTGAACCCGGTCAACAATTCGGGATTGCCATAGTTTGTCAAAGATTAGGACCTGCTCGTCTTGCAGCACCTTCTCTAGTAGTTCAAATACCAGCACCCAACTAGGCAACACTTTGCATACCCCCTTCTCTCGCCCCAAACTAGCCTCCAAAGTCACAAAGTTCAGTGTGCCCATCACAAACTCCTTGTGGACTGCATATTAGTACCTCTGCTCCTTAACAGTGGCACGCCCCCATAAACCCCATAACCACAATCCACACAATCCCACCCCACCCCAAACACCTGCTGTTTAAGTGAATGTTCAGTGCACTGAAGTTTCAATTTCTTCGTTCACATTTAACCATTCCCGAAAGGAGGTATAGGAACAGTAAAACAAAACTCATTTAGGGAGCACGGCTCCTGCCCAACTAGACCACTGCAAAATCAAAGCATATCCTCTGGGGCGCCACCACCTTTGCTTACTGAGCCCCAGCATACATTTCCCAGTGACCCACTAAGACGCAAGATTGCTGTGCTAAGGATTAGAGGGTCCAATTCAAAGACCACAAGTTTGAAATCCTGCTGGTGATCATAGCGTAATATCCTAGCTCGATATTCATGCTACTAGTAGCGTTTGCAGTTTTGATTTGGGCATTTGTGGAGTATGGCTGAAGAAAAAAAAAAAGTGGTGTTACAGCCCATCACTCCCAATGGTAACAATACAAAGTGGCAATGGACTGGTTAAGTTTCACGAGTACTCACAAATCCAGTCCCCTTTCGTCCATACTGGCAATCTGTCCAAGACACGACTCAAATAATTTTACATGACAGCCGGTGCTTGTGTGCCCAGAGCCAGTCTTCTTGTGCCCCACCCAGAGCCTGTTCAGTTTCTCTGTACGGTCGGGATCAGCAACTAGCACCTGCATGCTCCCCCCCACCCCTCCTTTGTCCCCTGGCACTTACTGCCCAATTCCTGCAGCAGTACCACCTGCAGGCGTGTTGCCCCCTAAACCCCACCTCCCCCACCCCCCAGTTTGCATCCTGTGCATGCATCGGTGGATATCACAAGCTTTGCTTAGTTCTGGACCATTTGTGGAGTTGGTTTTAATGCCACCATCAGTACTTTACTCAACAGCCTCCACCCCATAGCTTTTGAATATGAATGTGTAACATTTTATCCCACTAAATTCAGGCAAGAAATAGAGGGTATTTTAACTGAAGCTTATTAACTCTGGAAAAAGTAGCGTTTCAGCAACATACTCCATCCGACAAAGTGGCTTATCTGATGCAAGGATACAAAGATGACTTTAAACATCCGGTCGATAGCACTGCGAGGGGGGGCTGGCAATTTGAGTAGACAGGCAAGCATGGATGCACACCAGAGTGTGCTAAAGTAATTCGGGAGAAGTTCCTAGATCTCTCCCTTTGAGGAGGGGGAGGGGGAATATTTGATTGTTTTACTGAAGAATTTCACCAAAAGGAAGACTAGGAGTGAGGTTTTCGGGACTGCAAAACTAGACAACTGGATAGTTATCCCTGCATTCAGCAGCAAAAACACAAGCTACTGCATGTAGTCATTTCCTCAAATCCCAGTCCCATGCATCACAAGCTCAACTTTAGTTCAAGCCAGGCTTATGAAAGGGATGGAACGAGGAACTCGCAAACAAGCACACCTATTAGGGAGCTACCCAAGTGGCTGCTTGTAGTTCTTCAGATCAGCAACCATTTGAGTGGACCTGCCCTGAAGGACTGGAGAGGAGAAAGCATTCCGTACCTCGGGTCAAAGCATTTTCCCTAATTGGTGGAAAACTTGGTACAAGTAACTGACTAGTTGAAACCAGCAAAGATCACAGGGACCATGCACTCACTCCTGCAGCGAGTGCAAATCCCTAGAGCATGTCCAATTTGGTAGCTTCTGCTGAGAACCAACCTTTGCTAGACCTGCACCCATATGGAGGCTGGATGACGAGGTCTGGAGAAGATTCCAACCTCCATTTAAGGGAGCCACATGTGGAATCTTGGACTAGTTCTGCAGACTGAGCCATCTGCTTCAGTTGCAGCAAGGAACTCGGACATGGCGCACATTCCAAATGTACACTAACCCACCATTGTCCGACAGCTAAGAAGTGCAGAAAAGATTGCTCCTCTTCAGACCTCAGTGTGGGTTTGATGTTTACTACCCAAAAGTACCCAGTATTTGGGACACAGCTATTGCCCTTACTTCGGAATGCAGCTGTGCCAGAAGTTGTAAATTGGTAAAGCCACAAACAGGTTCATATGTAAATAAAAACAGCTCTGTAAAGTAATGGTGGATGAAAAAGGCCCTTAGTTTTTAGCCCAAATGGAAGGGCTACAAACTATTCTTTTAGGTTGCCAATCTTGACCTTGGTACTTCTGGTTGCACGATTTTAGTGTGTTGCTGGCATCAAAACTTAGGAGCATGTCGATATACTGGACACCGCCATATAGAATGTGGTATGGTAGAGGTCGAGTTCCTTCAGATCTAGGCCAGCGGTGAACTAGGACGTTTGTACTAGAGTAAACCCAAAGTTCCTTGTGAGGTGACCCAGACCATAGCTACTTGCGTTTGCTCCTCCCCCTGTAAATGAGAAAACTTCTATATTCTGGAATTCTTACTATGGTCAATGGTGATGTCAAAACTAGGAGAGCATAGTCTAAGGAAGCTAGGGTTTGGGGCATTAGGTGTGCTAGGCCTGAACAGCTGCCAGGACAGAGGAAATTTCATCTGCTGTGCCAACTTGTAATTACCATCCCTCCGCAGACAATCAAGTCCACCTGGAAGTTGGTGTCATCCTGTACTATGTTTCCTAAACATGGAACTGCATTCTCAAATTGCCTCGTCACCAAAGTTAAAAGCACAGGAATGCTGATCAGGTTTTGCATACCATGATCAGTAGTGGCCATGGGTTCAAACAGCTTATGGCATAGAGCGGTGAGGACTACATTTAAACCCATTTGGGAGTGTACCGGTGGGAAGAGATGAAGTCCTGCAAAATGCCTTTTGATGACGATTAGTTAATGAGCAGGAACAGCGGTCCATGGACAGGTAGGCTACAAGACGGATGAATAAGTTCTGCAAGACAGAACATGAAGACCGACCATTCTAGCCTTCACACCTGGCAGTTTCTGACGTGTAGCATGTCTGGGCAAGCTGTTTAAAGCACCAGTGGAAAAACAGGGCCATTTGCTCCTACATTGGCCTTCCTAGGCGGCTTGCTCGCCGCTTGGATAATGCGCATATTGTCCTTGGACAGATTAAACTGCACTAAAGATCTAAACTCCGTCACCAGGCCGCCAAAAATGATTGAGGGGAGGGGTGCCACAGCTGGGGATTGCTCTGGTGAAGGTTGGTATCAGCGGCAATCTGATTAGTCGAGATGCTGAATTTAGAAAAACCAGAATGTCCCGCCACCAAAGGACTAGTACAGTTCAATGCAGTCCTGAGCTTGCAGAGTTGCCACTGACATTGGTCAGGGAGGGAAGGCATAATGCTTCATGTTGTCCCAAGGACTCTTGAGGGCATCTCCCAAGGAAGACACCGAGCCGGTCCCTGGATGCATAAAGAAGTTTGAAGTTACAAAGCAGTCCCCCCCCCCCCCCGGAGTGCCCAAAAATGTTGGACCATCGCTGTTCCCACTCATAACTGGCTGCTGACTGAGGGAGTTGGTTACATTGATATGACGGGATGTGTACAGCCTGGAGCCAGACCTTGTGCTGACTGGCCCAGTCCTGAAATTTGCATGGCCAGGTCCACAAGGAGAGGCGACTTGGTCGCCTCCTGCTTGTTGATGTAAAACATCGTAACAGAATTGTCTGTGCGAATACAGACTACCCTGTTGGTGATAGATGGTTGAAAAGCTTAGAGCGCCAGGAACACAGCCAGGCGTTCCAGATAATTGATATGAAACTGCCTGTCCTGAGGCGTCCACAGGTCGAATTCTTCAAGATGACGCAGCATCGCTCCCACCTCAGAAGGGAGAAGTCTGTGGTAACCGTGTTGGTCGAGGACCACCATTGTAGATCCGCTGTCATGCAGGATGGAACTGGCATTACCTTGGAATCCGATGCCCGAGACCAGCAGCTTTGAAGAGCTAGCAGAGTGCACCTCTGAAGAGCTAGCAGAGTGCACCTCATCTTCAGACATGCAAGAGGTAGAGCTAGCATGCAAGAGGCAATGAGACCCAGAAGTCTTTGGAACCACCAGGCCATCATGTGCAAGGACTGGAGGAAGAGCCGACACATGGTCGATAGATCCGCAATCCCGTCTGCCGTTAGGAACACCTTGGTACCAACTGTATTCCAACAGAATACCAGGAAAATCAGGTCTTCAGCCAGTCAGACAATTTTCGCCAATTCACTGACAGCCCAAGATGGAACAGGAGCTGAAGGAGAGCCTGAAGATTCTGATGCGGGCTCGAAATCAGAATGTGCATGTATGCATCCTGGAAGTCTACCACGCTGAGCCAGTCACCCTTAAAAAGAGGACTATGTGGGAAGGCGTGATCAATTGCTTTCTCAAGAGAAACTCAAGGTAAGATGAACTGGGAAAGATGTGGATAGTGCAGTAGTAGCCCTCCCCTTGCTCCATGAGGGGGACAGGTTCTACCGCTCTGAGGTCTAGAAGTTTCTGTACCTTGGCTCTGCGGGGTGGTTGGCTGTTTGAGTACTCACCTTAGTCTCTGAGTGCCTCATCTGTAGAGGAACAAACTCATTACCATCAAAATGAAGTTCCAGCACCTTGTCCTGCACTTCCTTTGCAAACTTCGTAGCATGGAGCCACACTTCGAGGGAGTGGTCAACCCCAACCACAAGGCCTTGGGGTGGAGGCATTAATGTAGTGTACAGCAGCCTCCAGTAGATCCTGTGCCAACACTCTGGCATCCGATAAACTGACTTTGAAGTCTTCTAGCCTATCTGCAGGAACACATTCCTGGAAATCTGCTAGCTCCCTCCACAGCTCGACATTGGCCACCGCCAGGATAAGCTCGTTGTTAGCGTGACGAAGTTAATCGTCAAATTGGAAAAGACTTTCTTGCCAATGGCGTCAAGAGGTTTGTCCTCCTTGGAGGATTTGGGCCGCTGCAGTGGAGGATGTGGGTGCCGGCTTGGACTGGAGGGTGGCAGCTGCCACTACAGTTGACGGATGGAGCGGACCAGTGGACTCTGAGGCATGAAGTTTGTATTGAGCGTCAACCCTCTTGAGATGCTGACGTTTTACCCAGACCTTGCGGGCCTCAGCCAAGATGTCCTTCTGAAGGCTGGTGCGCTCCTGAGGTGATAGTCTCCAGAAAGCACCCCCCCCCCCCCACCTCTTTGGCCTGCATAGGATCAGCCAGATGTACAGGAGGTCCAGGAAAAAAGACCCTTAAAGTACACCCTCATGGGATCAGAATGCATTGTCTGAAATTTCCCCTGCGCAAAAAAAATAGAAAAATGCAGCCTTGGACGAAGGAGTGGGCAGAGGCCGCTAGTAAGGGGCATACACCCATGAACGTAACGGGAATGGTTGCCAATAAGGTCCACTAGCGGTTGGGTCACAGAACAGGGGCAAAGAACCAGGCGGGAGCGAGAAACTATGAGGCAGCGGTGCCCGAGCACGGCAATTGACCGAAGGGCAGAACAGGTTTGTTATCCACATGACGTGGGGAACAAACTGCTCAGCTCCAAAAGGAATCCCCAGCACCAGCTGTATTGAATGTTGATGTAAAATAGCCACCGTGTAGATTGAGCCCTCCATTTTGAGGTGAACTGCGTCACAGAAGAAGTGAGGCAATGTGACATATGAGCCTTGAAACAAGTACCCTCAGCCAAGCAGTACTGGCAGATGTATGGAGTTTACTTGACACCTTAGGAATTGACCTGCGTCCACCCCGCACGACTGGTACCACCACACCCCTGAGCATGGGCGAGTTGAGGGACCCTCGATTTCTGCTGGTATTGGATTTAACCCCAATAAGGGTAACCTCGGGACGGCACCTGGTATGTTTAGCTCCCTCAAGAGGGGCCGCGAGTCGCGACTTGGTGTGGAAAGCTCCAGAGATTGAGACCTCAGGGCAAAACCTGGTATCCAGAGCCATGGAACAACACTGAACTCCAGCCCCCAAACGGGGAACCTCGGAAGAATGTACCGTTTTGGCAGGCCCACTGGGGACCCTTGGAGGGAGCTCTGGTGCACCTCAGGGATGCACTTGGTGGAAGAGCTACTTGTGCCGGTCCTGGAAGACCCTGGGAAGGAGTCCCCTGGCTGGGGCACCCTAAAAAAAGAACTTACTGGGAGTTTTCTTTTCCTCGATGAAGAGCTGCAAATGTGGTGGAGGAACACGTTGAAACCCATCCTCCCACCGAAAACAACGCTGAGTGCCCAGAGAGGAGTCGCAATAAAAACACAAGTCCCAACAATGTTCTGGGCCTAGACACTTCAGGCAAATAGAATGGGGTCCACCCTTGCAAAACAGCCGCAGGATGAACAGGACATGAATCCCAAACACTAGGACTAAAAGACAGTGGAACCGGAGCAGGAAGGACAAAGGCAAAAAGAAAAAAATCCTGGTGATGCATCCAGTCCCGACCATGTTAAAGGACTGAAGGGCGATGTGTGGGGTGGCACTCGGGAGGGCAGGGTTATGGCCACGTGCTTTGGTCCAGTGTAAAAATGTGATGCTTTGACAAATGTGCTCCAGTCCCGTCAGACAGAATGTCCCACAAGTATGGAGGAGGGGACAGGTCATAGAAGTAAAGCAATCTCATGTTCTTCAGAGGGTAAAGTTAAGTAAAGTCTTGGTGTTCCCCCGGCTCCATTTATGAGTGCTTTAATGATTTCTGGTACCAGAACACTTCATTTTGGCATTCACCAAGGTAGAATGTTCTGAATTCAGTATGCCCAGGTTATGACAACCCATTTTAGGTAGGACCTCAAAAAGTATACCATACTCCAGATATGAAACCTGAGCCATCTAGTCCGCTTTGATGTGGGAGGTTCATCCTGCAAGGAAGAAACCATTTGGCAAACCCAGTTTCCACACTTCTCTCAATGGCCTGAACTTCACCTCATGAAACCACACTGAAATTGCACACATGCCGGGGGAACAATGCTTTTGCAATATTCCTGTGTCAATCAGGGGGAACAGGTTCTACCAGAAGAACCAAGAAAAATAAAACTGGCTTTTATCACAGTGACCAATTCCAGTCTTCAAGTCTTACTCGACCAGCTCCCTTGTACCACACAAACTGCACCAAAAAGACTTCACGCCTCACAGTTCAAGGGTTGTTTTTCCCCTTCAAAGGGGCATATGGCGAGTCCCTTCTCGTCCAGCAAAGCACCTCCTCCCTAACGCAGGTGTTCCCGATGGGCTATGGTGCGAGGAATACATTGCTACGATAGAGTGAGGTCTGCAGCATGTTCCAGCAGGCATACACCCCATGCCAGATTGAAGCTCCCTCAGTTTGGTCCACAGGCATGCTAAAGTTGCATGGTAAGATGTTGGCACCACAGACCACCTCACCCAGATACTGCCTTCCCCATAATTGCTCTCTACATCTGTCAGGAGGATCACGCCGTCAGGAATATCACCTCCATCAGGCTAAGTTTCATGCATAAATGTGGCAGAACTTAATTTATGAAGGCATTTTGCCCAGGGAGCAGGTCAGACAAGTGCAAACCTCAGTCCCCAGTAGAGTATGGGCTTGTTGGGAGGCCAAGGCTTTCCGTTAAATGTAAATTCTGACAATTTACAATGCATTAGATTGTATGATCCCAGTGCATGCCTGTCAGGTGGAAGCCACCAATTCTAGATGTTACCTCAGCCCCAACGTAACGTGATCCTCCCAGGTCAGCAGGTGCTATGTACAACTAAAATCCACTCCCCTTTCCTCCATTCTTGTGGGAATTCCATCCTGGGGTGGGAGCACTTTGATAATAACAAAAAGATTATACGTTATTTTTGTGGCCCTGGTGTGGCTTTAACCCCACCTTCCTGAGCCCAGCCCAGCATATCGCCTTAAGTGCTTGGACTCCAAGTTGCTTTTTTCTTCCTGCTTTGTCCGAATTACTCTTCCTGCCTCGTTACTGCAGTCAGGTCTTTTGTCAGACAAGGCGGCTTTTGCCTCTTGTTCATGTGATGTCACTACACTGCTGCAGACCATCAATCTTGGATTAGCGCGCCTCAGCCCAGACCATTGTTGAAACATTTGAGACACTCCCTCTTGGCGAGTGGACTTGCAGGCTAGTCAGGTTTGCGGCTGAAGGGTCTAAACCATTATTTAAAGCTCCAGTTAGAACCACCAAAACCACCATTGCCTCCGACAAACCTGAGACACAGGTTACCTCAAGACTCAAAACAGCAGCTCAACTAGCGTCAACCATTTTGTTGGGCCCTTTGGGGTCAGCAAGTGTGCACCCCCGATGGCAATTATATGGGTGCCTGGTCCAATTGATTGCCGCTGCCATTTGGAGGCACAAACCCTTTTCAAAGTTGCTGTAAACTCCAATGCCCCTCCCACCAACTAAATCACTACCACATATCCACTCTGTTACACTACATGGATCCATACTTCAGTGGTCCTTCGTCAACCAGGCTTCACGAGTCATGGCACGTTGACGGCTGGTTCCACCGAGACAGCATTGGTTTGCAGTTTCCAAAACCTATTCCCAGGCCTCTTCAGGGATATTGTCCCAAAGCCCGAGTCTCCTCCACCTCCCAACAGAAGATCCACTTTTGCCTATTCTTCCTCCACTGTAATGTATCCGAGGTTGAAGAGCCTGAGCCTGTGTCTCCTGCTCCACCCTCACAGTCTAATTCACCAGAGGTGGCTCTACGAAAATGACAATCCTAGTCCTCAGGCAAAGCCTTTCATGATCAGGTCTGAATCTCAAGACGCCTTTGGTTCTGCGGCGCAAACCAGAGTGGTCAGGGGTACTTAAAGTCTCAAAGGCATTCCTTCAGACGTTGGGCAGAAGTTCACAAGGTGAGAAGCCACACATGAGCCAGCATGTAAACCGAAAATAGATACCAGGTCGAGTTTAAGAGTCTGAAGATTTTTACCCCCATCCACTCGTCGTCATTGCGGCAGCTACAAGTCCTCAGCTTCCTCTTCCTCTGCAGCACAGGTGCTCTCCAAGTTGGATAAGGCCTGTAAGGCACTAGTGAAGACAGTCTTTGCCAAGTCTGCCCTCAAGCTTCATCAGGCAAATACTCATGTATTTCTGCAGCAAATGTAAAGCTATTGAGGGAACTGTCATTAACAGATTCCCCCCCCCCCCCTCAGAAAATCAATACCAGCTTGTCAGACGCTAGAGTGCTAGTTTAGGAATAGAATCCACATCACGCGAATACTTCTGCCCGAGGGCTTATGTTGGGAATTGACATTACTCAGCAGACGTGGGTGCATGCAACCAAATGTACAAAAGCGGTGCAGGAGAAGGTTCTAGACCTTCCCAAAGGTAAATACGACAGAACTGACGAGTTAGCGAAACCCAATGTACCTTCACAGCAAAGTCTGTTCTGACGAAAGCAGCCTGCTACAAAGTCCTTTCCTTTATCAATCTAGGTTATTTTCTGGTTCATGGTTTCCAAGATCACAAAATGCATCAGCCCGACCCAAGCAGCCCTAGGGAAAAGATCCCAAAACCAGGAGGCAGTTTTTCCTCCCAGTCAGCAGCCTCTACATCCTGGACCAATTTAAATTGGCTGAATACGACTGAGGGTGACAGGGGGGGCAGGTCAGGCATGCATCTTACTGGAATGCATGTCAGACCATCACCTAAGATCTGAACAGGCTACCAACAAATTTCCACCTTACCTTGCTGTGGATTCCACCAGCCTGTTTCCCTCTCCCCCCCCCACACACAACTGGCAGGATCTCCCCTCTACCCTGAGGTTTCCGAAGCTTCTGGACATGAGGTCGATGAGGCCTGTGGGTTTCTATGCCTGCATTTTGTCTAGTGGCATAAACCAAAAGAAGGCTTGTGCACTATTTTAGTCACATCCATCTTTGATCTGGACATTCTCTCCTCCCCAAAAAGATTAAAGATGAGCCAGACATGTGGAGCCCCTTCCCACCCATGTCATAACTACCTCAAACTTCAGGCAATTCTTGCCTTGAAGCTTTTCAACTGAACATCCACAAACAGTTGCATCAGGACCTGCCTTGTGAACTCTGTTGCAGTGTTCACAAGGCAGGAACAAGTCTGCACTGCCCATTCCAAATTACGAGGTGTAAACATTTGGCTTCATGGTAGTCCATATACCTGGTCAGGAGCTCGCACACAATGCCGGCTCGGCTCCCTCAGTCACCAATCTTCAGCAAATCACGAGTGGGAATCGACGCTCAAGTTCGGTCCCAGAATTTGAGCACAGGTGTCAGGGTGGGGGCTCCCAAGCGTGGAGCTGTTTGAACATTCAACAGGAAACACGCGCTTTGCCTCCAGGGAGATTTCTTGGAACAGAATGTCAGCATTCCCTTTTCTGCCCCCCCCCCTTGACCCATTGTGCTCTATTAAAACTAGAGCGGTCTTACAAATCTTCAGAACCCCAAAGTGGCCAGCCATGTTCTGGTTTTCAGAGCCAGAACACTCCTGAGCCTTTCCTCTGATCCACTTGCCACAGATTCCCAATCTCCTACACCGGAGCAAGCACAGAGTGGCATCCCTCCCCACAATCCCTCAGTTTAGCTGCCTGGTTCTGGAGGTCAAGTCCCAAGGTCTCCCTAGCTCAGTTCAATCTGTCAGACCATAGGCGCAAAATCCAAGCAGCGTGCAAACCCTCCACACGACTCAATACAGGAGAAAGTTGCTTCAATTTGGTCACTGTTGACAAACCAGTAGCCCCTCAGGCATCAACTGTACGTCCCATTGGACCTTGCCTCTACAGGCATACATATGGAAGTAGTCTTACCTTTAACTCCATTTCTCCAGCTTTGCATCTGTCATGGATTCACATGCTGTGAATATTTCCAGTCAGGCTGGGAGCCCTCAGTAATGGAAAACTGCAACACTCCCATCGACTGTCTTTTTTTGGATGCTTTAGGCCACGCCAATAGGACACCCGATATAAATAGCCCTGCCCCCACAGCTTCCTTCAGATTTTAATCAAATCAAGGTTTGCCTAAAGGGGTGGCAGGCAGGCGCATGTGAATCCATGAAAAGATACCAACGATTCAGAAATGGAGTTACAGGTAAGCAACCACTCCCTTCTCCAGCATTGGATCTTTCATGAATTCACATGCTGTGAATAGATTACATGGCAGTATAACCAATGTGTGGTGGTGCATCATAGGCAAACCTTCACCACAGACTACAAAACCAGCAAGTGACAAGAGTGAAAAAGGAAACCCCTGAAGCTGCGGGGCCTACCTTACTGAAACAGGCATTGTAGGACCACCCATTCCACCTGCACATGCTGCCCAGACAGTGCCTGGTGAAGGTATGCAGCACTGCCCAAGAAGCTGCCAGGAAAAGGTCTACCAGCAGTATCCCAGACATAGCGCCACCGACGCTGTGGACCATGTAGAATGAGCCTTCGGAGCACCCTTCAAAGGCTTGCCAGCTTTTTGCGTGACAAAATGAAATTTTAGATGAAACCCAAGTCCTTGTTTGGAAATAGACTGCCTCTTGTTGGAGGGTCCAAATACCACAGATTCTTTGACTGCCGAAAGTCCTGTGTACAGTTCAGATTACAGTGCCCTCTTAATGTCCAGAGAATGAAGGGCCTTTTCTGCCGGTGTGGATGCATTAGCAAAGAACAAGGGTAAGGCAATAGAGGCAAGTTTGTGAAACACAGCCGGCGCTTTTGGGATAAAGTGCAGGTTAGTAGTCAGGAGAACCTTGGCCTTCATAATCCTCAGATAAGGTCAGTCAATGACCAGTGCCTGCAATTCTGACACCAGTCTGGCCGAGGCAATTGCCACTAGAAATGCCACCTTCCATGAGAGGAACTTGAAAGAAGCCGTCGACATGGGTTCAAATGGCGGTATCAAAGCAGCAAGAATTACATTGAGGCTCCACACCGGTGCAAACTGTTTCTCCAAGGGAAAAATCCGAAATAGTCCTTTCAAAAAAAGGATTCACCAAGCGATCACTTACAGGAGCAGCATGGCACCTTCTCGTGAACCTAGAAATCGCCGCCACATGCACCCGAGGATAACGCCAGGACCCCTTGTGCAAGGTGTACAAAGTACGGGAGAACCTGAGCCGGTGGATGTCCAAAGGCTTCACCTCAGTGGGACACTTACAGCAGGGACAGAATCTTGCCCATTTATGACCATATGAGGACATTGGTAGAAGGTGCCCTTGCTGCCTCCAACATCCAGGGACACTCCCAGGAGATACCGAGACGACAACTGTCAGGAGCCATGCCGCCAGGCTGAGAGATGCTGGATCATGTGATGCCACACTCTGCCGTCGTCCTGAGACAGGAGATCTGGGTCCGCTCCTAGACGAAACGGCTCTACCACTGCTAAATTAAGCAGATCTGAAAACTCACATCTGCCTGGGCCAGAACAGGTCTACCAAAATCACCCTGCACTTCTGCATCCACTGGATGGTCCTCCAAATCTGTGGATACGCAGAGTCCAGTCCACGTGAAAATAGTCTCTCTCCCATCTCCCCCCCCCCCCTTGACTCCGGATGAGTCCTGCTGGCCACCGGTTTTCCATCGTAGCGAACGAGTGTATTGGAGGAAACCACCATTGCCGGAAGATTCTTGCCACCTGGTGCGTCTTCAGCCTCCACTCGTGCAGCTGACTAGCGTCTCTGCTGAGCGTGTATGCCTGAACTTTCAGACCACCCCCACCCCACCAGATGGAAGGTGCCATATTGATCGCTAGAGACCAATGTCAAACATCCTGCGCCTCCTTTGATGGGACTCAAGAATGCGCGCTGCCCTGCTTCCTCAAATAGACTGTGGTGGTGGTATTGTCTGTCAACACCCTCATCACTGCTACGCAGAAGATACAACTTTATGACCCAGTGCAATGCCCTCAACTCAAGCACATTGATATGCAACGAAGTCTCCTCCCGAGACCATAGGCCCCGTATCTGACTTGTCAGGGTGCGCCCCCCACCCTATCTGGGAAGGGTCTGCCAAGATCGTGAATTGAAACTCCAGTTCCAGCAAGGGCATGCCCCTTACAAGATTGGTCGCGCAAGTGCACTACCGAAGAGTGTCCAACCACTAGTCGACCACCAGCTTGTCTGACCATAATCCTCAACTCTGCAAGGCACTCTTGCTGCCTGTTCATGAGGCAGGTGCAGTTGGGAATGAGGGCTACACAACGCCATGGCCCTTAACGGTGACATAACCTTGGACCGAGATCACCATACCCACCTTGAGCCCCAACTTTACCAGTGGTTACCAGATAGTCCTGGGTAAAAAACTGCACCCCGGGAAAACCACTGATTCTCTGGACAGCATTAAAGACAGCCAATCCCAGCCGTTAGGACCTAAACATGGTTCTCAATGCGTTCGAGCCCATGATAGCAACAGTGCATTCAAATATATAGCAATTCTGGTTGCCTTTATGTCAGCTAGAAGAATCTACAAACTCCTTTTATTGAAAAACTGTTTCTCGTTCCGTAATGACAAGGTAGTGCTCCACATGCACCCTTCCAGCTGAAAATGGTTTCAGATCTTTACATTATGATATGGCATTTGTAACGTGCCTATACACGACAAGGCGGGGGGACAAAGGGAGACAGACAACGATCCTACTAGGCAAGGTGTCAGACCGCGCAAGTGCAAGGGGAGAGAGGACTGGGAAAAGGGGAAGGGGAGAGGCGTGAAGTGCTGTACATGGTTAGTAGAATGCAAGATAATTAATAGGGCCAGCTGGTGGCAAGTGCAAGGTAAGTGCCGGGAGAAGGGGCTGTGGGATACAGAGACAGTCCCGTAGTGCAGGTAGGCAGTGCAGGGAAGAGAGGCTTGGCCAAGGACTGAGATCGGTGAGTGGCCCAGTAGCAGATTTGGTGCAGGTTCAGTGATTTTAGCAGGGGAGAGGGAGAGAAAGCAGAGGCAAAGAGGAAGGTTTTGAGGTGCTTCCGGAACCAGAGATGGTTCTCCTCAAGTTTCAGGGAGGCAGGAAGGCTGTTCCAGAGGGAGGCCCCTGCTGCGGAGAGAGATCTACCCCCAGCGGCTGACCCCGAGGTAGTGGAGGTGGATGAGCGAAGAGCTCGAGAAGGAAGACTTGGGAAGAGAGAGTTGAAGGTATTTTGGCCCAAGGCCCCAGAAGGCCTTGTGGACAATGCAGAGGGTTAGAATTTCAGTCCTGAGAGATACGGTCCTTGGGCTTGAGGCCAAGGACAAGTCTTGCAGTCCTGTTCTGGATGAGTTGCGGAGAGTAGAGGCAGGAAGATAGAGGCTGTTACAGTAGTCCAGCTTCGAGAGAACCAGGGCTCTGGAGACAGTGAGCTTCTGGGGGAAGGAGAGTGACTTCTTAGAGACCTCATATGTGAGGAGAGAAAGAGTGTGGAGTCGAAGATGACCAAGGTTTTTTGCCTTGCAGGTAGGCGCAGGAAGAGGGCCAAGGGAGGCCGGCCAGAGAGCTGCAGGGAAGGAGGGAGTGGTTGTGCTGATAAGTAGAATCTCAGTCTTCCTGGCATTAAGGCAGAGGTCGTTGGCGGCACACCATTCCTGGACAGCAGAGACAGTCAGAGATGAGGGAAGGGGAAGATGAAGAGGAGGCCGAGGGTAGCCTGAAAATGAGCTGGGTATCATCCGTGTAGCACTGAAAGTTGGGACAGAGCGGCGATGCGGTGAGCAAGAAGTGCCAGATACTGGTTGAACAGCCAGGGGGAGAGGTTAGAACCCTGGGGGACACCACACGTAGAGAAAAAGATGTCAGAGGAAGGAACCCAGTTGGACCTGGGAGGGTCGATTGGAGGGAAAGTAGGTCAGCCACGCCAGAGCCTGACCAGCGATACCCAGGTTATCACAGAGGCGGTTGAGCAGGATGGTGTGGTTGACAGTGTCAAGAGCAGAAGAGAGGTTGAGCAAAATGAGAACACAGGGGGTGTGTTCAAGGTTAGAGAGCAGGTCCTCACGGATGTTCATTCAGGAGAGCAGTTTCCGTGCTTCTGGCAGCTCTGAAGCCAGACTGATGGTCATGAAGACTACCAACAGATTCAGCATGGAGATTAAGCTGGGAGATGGCCAGTTTCTCCAGGAGCTTGCCCAGGAAGGGAGTGATAGAGATTGGGCAATAGTTAGCTGGGCAGGAGGGGTAGGAAGAGGGTTTAAGAAGGGGGTCCACAAGGGAGTGCTTTGAGAGGGGGAGGGTGGGAGGACTCCCGAGGCGAATGAGCGATTGCAGAAGTCAGCCATGGCAGGAGCCAGGGAGTCGATGTGGTCCTTGAGTTTGAGGAACAGGGGTGGACCTGTTTTGACGAGACTTTCATAGATCGGACTTGTCTCGAAACCTCATCAGCAGAAAAAAGGGGAAAGGCAGAGAAGGAGGGAAAGGGGTGGCTGCAGAAGGGCCAGAGGGAGAGCAGGGAATAGAGGGGGAGGTAGTAGGAGAGTGAGGACAGGATGTCTAATGATGCCTACCCCCGGAGCACCAGGCCAGGCCCAGCACCCCCGGAAGCAGGCATGCCCTCGGGTAAAAGTCCAGCGGGCCCTTATAAGGGGCTCTTTGGACTCAGTCCTGGCGCCATAGGCGCCAGGCTCATAAAGGGAGGTGTTTTGTGCACTTACCTGATGCAGACCATGCTGCACGCTTCAGGCCTCCCTGAGACCTGAAAGGGACTATTTTTTCACTCGGGCGTGGCCAGGGAAGGATACAAACCTGGGACTTCTTTGGAGGCTATTTAAGCCACGCCCAGACAGCAGCTCATGCTTCGCGTTGTTCTGCTTCCTGCAGCTTAACGCTCACTGTGTCTGCTCCTGGACTCCAGCCACGTCCGCCTCGAACCTGGAAGACCTGCAAGGAAAGAGAAAGGTGAAAACCAAGGACTATTTCAAACTTCTTACCTACATCCGGAATCTTCTCGCCAGCATCCCTGAAGAAAGACTTCCATTTAAAAGCATTGCGTTGCTCGCTGCAGCTCCACGCTTCACTCACCTGTCCTCGAGACATCTCCCAGCTCCATCGCGGCTGTTGGCATCGGACGCCACATCTCTGCACCTAGGGGAGAGGAAGAAACAAAAGGTGAGCAGAAGGAAAGCCTGATTAACAGCCATAATACTTACCGGCTTTTCTTCCACATTTCGGGTCGGCGCCGCCCCGCTGGCAGGTACCGTACCCCGGCCCATATGGGGAAAGGACAAGAGACATTTCTGGGGAATGATAAGGACATTTAGAGGGATCGCCCTCATCACTACTCACCTCAGCAGTTTAACCCCTCGCCGCATCGCCTTCATTCTGCACCTGAAATAAAGGACAGATCACAGGTTAGAAAGACAACATAAAGGGGGCCTCACTTGAACTTTGAACTTTCATACTTACGGCGCATCGCTCAGGAAAGTAAAGTGGATTTTGCCAGCGCCATTCTGAAAACCAGTGAAGTAACTGGACGAACACGCGCCCCTGCACCAGAAGCAGGATGGAGAGTTCATCCTTCCAAACCATAAGGTGAGCTTAAATCGGGGTTTGGAAGAAGTTAGAGAGGAACGAAGGGGGAAGGGGGGGGGGCTAGCACACTATTCTGCAGACTGTTAATTCCCTTTCTCATCTGCAGAAGGATATTCCTACGGGCCAGGCAAGCACGATTTGGAGTTCCTGTCCAATCGGTGTTCCAGGTCCTGCGCATCACGCTAGAAGAGGCCACAGCAATCCAGACTAGCGGCGCCCCCATGGGAACCAGGTGAGCGTTACAATGTCCTGAGTTTTTTAAATGAAGTGAGAGGCCAGAGCTGTGCAGAGGGCCAGAGAGGGGACAGGAGAGGTGGAGACTGCAGCAGGGTTGGCCAGCTCCTTGCAGATTTTAAAGAGTTCGGCCAAATTGTTAGATGCAACAGAGCATTAACTAGCCAGGTTCCTTACTGGTCTTCTTGCCAAACCCGGCATCAGATGAAGAGTGGGTTCAGAGCGCTCAAAATGACTTGCTACTGGAGCCATTCAAGGCTCAATGCATGCAAGAAACTCCTCCAAGCATGGATGTTGGCTTGTGAGGTCATGTTCAGAAAGGTCATGAAAACCCCACCAATACTGTATGCTTCCCAGATTGGGGACAAGCTGGACAGCTTGGGTACGGTTACTGGAAGAGTGCTAACTGAGGCCTTATAAACTGTCCAAATCCTTCATCACCCAAGGACCTTACCTCTCATATGCCAAGAAAAGCGTGTGCTATGGTCTACCATATCAAATACTGCTGATGGGTGTAACAGCAGCTTGCAAGCCCCCAGCAATTTGCAAAATATCATCCACTACCGGAGGGCACAACTAGAGGGAGGACAGATGTGATAAGAGCTGTAACTGCCTCAACAGATCTACATGAAGCTGCAATTAGGTGGTCACTGTTCCTGTACCATAAAGTAGTGACGGGTATTCAACCTGTAGTTACTTCATCGAGTTACATCTCAATGAGTCAAAATGCAGCAAAGAAAATATGGAGCATCTACAATGCAATTCATTGCCTCTCAGCCTATGTGAAATGACATTAAGGGTGTAGCTTTGAAAGATTAATCCCTACAAGACCCTTAGCCTCATCCATGTCAGACTACCCATTTCTTGTAATGGCAAAACCACTGATCGCATGTCTGCTCGATTATCTTAAATATTCATTCAACTATATTCTACACACTGTCCTTCTCTTGACCAGGATGTGACCAGTGGCAAACGAGTCAGATAATGGTCATCTACATTACTGATAGGAGGCATTGCTAATCTAATCTCTGCAAATTATTCTAGCTGCAATTAATTTGTTCGAAGACAGCATTTTGATATTTATCTTTCAGGGATTGTATATACCCAGGTGCTGAATGCCTACTATGTAGTGTGTTTGTTTTGTTAGCTTTAACGCTTGCGGGCAGGTCTCTAAAAATTTAGAAAGTAAATGGCAAGGCCTCAAACTCCCACAATCAGGCCGTGCAGCGTGTTAACCAGACGTCAAAACAAAACAGGCGACTGCAGATCTGAAGTTTACCAGGGTGCCCAAATTAAAGTTGAAGCTTTTTAGCAAACTTCCAGGGTAGAGGTGGCCCTTGACCCAAAGGTTTCTGGAACCAGCAAGCAGAAAAACCAGCTTAGTCCAGAAAGCCTGCAAGCACTGAATATGCAGACACTTTAGTAGGAACGATCAGGGCCATTTTAGCAATTCAGTGTAGAGCAAGCTCCAGGTCAATCAGCAACCAGAAAACACTCCCCTAAACACCCCCCTAACCCCACCCCCAACCCCAACCCTCTTAAAGCAAAGGCAAGAAAACCACCACCGCCTTCATTTTAGCAAAGACAAGTCAGCTGAGAGCGAACAGACGCACTGAACTACAGTCATCAGGAGTAGACGTGAACAGGATCCAGCAATGGATTGCTCACCTTCCAAACTAGAAAACCTTCAGACCAATACAAATCTGAAAGTAATTGATTTCTAAGTCGGTTAAGTAAATCCATCCCCGTGGCCTCCAGATTGAGCCAAATGAAATCCAACCCCAGCCCCAATTGCAGCAATTGGGGCATTCTATTGCTACAGCACCAGTCATTAGCTATGCAGTATTCAAAAAGGGCAAATTGCTTAAAGCACCTATATTGTAAAAGCCCTCAATTATTGAAATGGGTAGGAGCAGAACTTAGGCAAAACGTATTTTGCTAGTTCACCATATGCAAGTTACATTTCAGACATACTAACTTGCGCCCATGATATATGGCCCATTACGATTTAATTTGGAAACCTAAAGACATATCTCCATCCAAATTCCACACACAGAGGTACTGTCAGCACCTTTGTGGTCATTAGAGCCAATCACTCCTCTCGTGAAAGATAGCAATAAACCATAGGTTATGATACACAGGGACTATGCACGCCTTCCGTGACGTGCATTCTTTCGCTCAAAGTAAAATCATTCCATGTGTGGGGGACAAAGGGCTTTAAGGTCCCATCAATGAGTCAGGTTTAGAGCAGCACATTTTAGAAAGCGATCAGCTTCACAACCTGGTACATGTCAGCAAACATTTAAATGCAAATCTGGGGAACACTAGTGTCCTCTTGATTACCAGTTAAACGCTTGTGTGAATTGCTACAGAGGCAGCAATTCAGGTTCGAAGCTGCACAACCAACTTATTTGCTTCTTGAGCAGCACCCACACCCAGCTGCTCCCTTGCCTCTCCATTTCAAGCTCCCAGGCAACAGAACCCCACACAACACTACACCCCTCCCCACTGACCAAATCTGCTTCCCATTTACTGGACAGGCAGCTTCTCCCAAGTCCGCCATTTTATGTGCAATCTGCCAGAGAAAAAATGTAGCTCAACCAATGCAAATGTGACAGCCATGCGAACAGCAGTTAGCTGCTGAATGTCTAGGGTATTTATAATCAGCAATTAGTCATTTAGTGGGACTTGACAAAGTACACTGGCATGAAGCAAGCTAGTAGTCAGTCTCTGAACCAAGGGGACCCTTTGAAAACTCCAAAATTACCTCCATATATTCCTAGAACATTTAAGACCGAGAGATGCATAAATGGGCTAGGAGGCATATTATACCCCCAACTCCGAATTCCGCAAGGCTTCGAACTTGTTAATCTGGATTTTCAAAAGTTGGTTGTCAAAGTACCGAGCCATACTATTTACAATGATGAATTGGACAGATACCAAGAGCCATGTTGTGGCCTTCTGCATGCCTTCAGTAATAAATTGGCTAGAAAAGTATTCCCCAGCCACAATCCTTTCGTCTCTGGCTGCACCCCCTCGATTTAAAGTATAGTGAGGCACTGGTTTCAGGCAAACTACTGCCATTGACCCATGTCAAAAATCATCTCCCCGGTCAACCCTGCAGATGAGAAACAAGTGAAACCAATTACTCAGTTTAGCCGCATTTACAGCATTGCTGTGTTGTGAGCAGGGCAATCAGCAACACGTCCGAATAACGCATTTTGTAGAATTAAAAGCAGCAAGATTGCCGAGATTGGAAGGATGGTAATCTCACCCAAACACTGAGAAACTAACTGCTCCCCAAACACACAGCTCAAACACCTAGGTAATCTGCACTGTGCCCTACACAGTATGGGCCCAGATTTCTCCATGAAGTTCAGATACTGGCCTCAACGTGCAACAGGCAGCAGTCCTATGCTACTGGAAATGCATTGTGGCAACAAGCATCAATTCCATGCTGACACTCCATGCACATAGATGCTGTGCCTTGGAAGAAATCCCTGAAATCCCTCCAACCCTTAAGCAAATCAAGCTGCATATGTTGGGGGCCACACTTCTGGTCAGGCAGCCCATGCATAGGACAGCCATGAATATATGGACAAGGGTTGAAGTCCAACTCTAAATCCCTAAATGCTCGGCCTAGTCTAAAGGTTCCATGGACAGTGTTTGAATTAAATGGTTATTCCCTCAATCAGACCATATTCATGCATCAAAGGGACAGGTAATAAGCCTGACACCCCCCCCCCCCAATCGCCTCCCCAAATACGAACCAAGGACATCATGGCCTTGCAGTTCTGAGAAACAGACCACCCACCGAAAAGCCCCCCACACCCCAGGACATCTGACCAAACCCAGCCTCACTAAAAAACTCTGCTCTTACTCTACACACAGTTTGCTCGCCTGCCCCAAACACTTCAGCTGAAAATCACCTATAGCTCTTCCAATGCAAGACTGATACTACACCACATCCTTCTTACAGAAGAATGCCACTCATGGTTATACGATCACCAGGAAACACCTAAACATACTGCTTGAATCCATAAACCTTTATATTTAGCTCTGATTAACCCTCCCTCCGGAAGCATGTATCAGATGTGCTTTGGTGTCCCCAGATTACATTTTACATGCAAGTAAACATCTGTGGTCTTTAGTGGTTTAAGTAACAACCTGTAAGATTCAGCAATAGTTTCAATTCCACATCTGCACCCCCGCTTGCCTGCAGTGGATTACTGTGGCACTAAAGTATGCCCCTTTGCACTTATTTCCAATCGTGAACTACTCCCATTGGAATGAAAACGTTTGTATCGCAAGTTTACAGCAGTGGAGTAGGTTAAAACTAATCAAAGAGATCATTGCTTTAACCCTCAAAATTAAATACACCTGCTGCAGATTAAGCGACCACGATTTCCAGCTCACTTACAATCACTTGGTACCAAGCCAACAACCACATGACCAGCAAACATGATCATAAAGTTAAGTCACCATTCACTTCAGTGAACACCATTGAGAGTTGAACCCTTGTCCCTCAAACTACATAGCCATAATTAAGGCTCTAGGGCTGTGAATATGCAGAAACCCCTTTCGACAGTTTAAAGTTTGCTTTGCTTAATATATGTTCACTTGGATAACTGGTATATACATGTTTAGTTGGAATTTGACAAGTATTGGATTCTGTACAGTTGCATCACATTCGTGCCTGCTCAAAATGCAATTCATACTATGAAGTTTCAATGAACCCTTTTACAGGACTGTCAATCCTCTCAACAACCCAGAACCCGAATATTCTTCACAATTTGACTTTCTAACTCACTCGGGTATCCCCTGGAAAAGGGTGACACATAAATAAGGAAACTAAAGAGTAGTCTCATAAAAGGATAGTTCGTACTGGTAATCGAAATCAGGACCACCCATTAAGTCCACTGCATCGAGTTATTGGATAGCTATATTTGGACCAAGGTAGACCGTTTGCAATTCGGACTACCATCCCTTACCAAGGCAAGATTAAAAATGTTTTCAAAATAACACGGAACAGAGTTGGCGTAGAGCAATTGTATTTGCCACTGTTCAGAAGATTCAGCTACTAACAGGTAAACAAAAGGCTAGACCTAGATTAATGGTCTACAACATGTTATGACTAGCAGTCTAAAACCATGGTTCCTCGAACTTGCATAAGGAAAGCGTCATACTGAAGAGCCTCCTGTGGAGTCCATGGAACTTTTGCAAAATACCAAGTACAGAGGGCTTGGCAACCCCGCATATGGCAATATACGGTGAAGAGGGAATTTCTGGCTCCAAATGGTTATCACCATGGCCTGTGGAGGGGGAAAAAAGAAATCTCAACTAAATTGCATGGAAAGTATTAACAGGGCCAAACTGAAAAAGTTATTAAAGCCGTGAAATCTAGTCCATGTAGCTACACACTACAAACCAGTCATCAGGAAAGTTTGTTAGAGGGAAGTAATTGTGATGGACGCAGCTGGCATTTGTCATTTATTCCATACATTGAAATTAGCGCTGGACGAAATCAGAGCGAAGTGATGCTCTGAATTGGTCACTGGTCTTTTGTAGTGTCATGCACTGAAATTCCATTGGTGCCTTTTCCAAAAAAGGAAAAAAGTTGCACAGAAGAACTGCACAAACACCTGCAATTAGCAAGAAAACTTTGCTTTTGAATAGAGGGTACAGAACCGATCTACTTACCTCAGCCAAAAATAAAAGCAAAGAACGCAATAGACTTGATCTACTTACTTCAAAATCACAAACACACAGGCGGCCAACCAAAGCATTCAAACCATCATATTTGTAACAACTTACAATACAGAAGCAAAATCCTTGAAAAAATCTTGGAACATACTGGCCACAGATCAGGATCCAAGTTCCCCATTTACCGGAAACCCCATGTTTAACGTGCAGAAAGGCGCCGAATCTGAACATTCTGTGCCCCTCTCATTTTGTGGAAAATAAAACTACAAAAGGTCAACATCAATTATGGTCAACTGACAGGATGCTACAAATGTGGGACGTGCAAGATGTGCGCTTTTGCAACCAATGGACTAAAGGAATGTAAAAAAAAAAGCAGATGCCTCTACCTACAAAATTAAAGATTTTCTAAACTAATTCCAGATATATAGTCTAGGCAATCAAATGCATCTGTGCCAAACTATATATAGGGAGTACAATCAGATCACTCAAAACTCGGATTTATGAACATGCATGATATCCGCTATCCACTTAGCAAACACTTCACAGAAATGAGAATATCACAAGTAACCATATGAAACAGAGGGGGGCAGAGAAAAGAAACTACGTAAAGTAAAAGCAAATTGGATTTTTTCCCATGGACAGCACAAACCCGTTTAAACGCACACCATGAACTGTCATTTCTTATGAACAAAATTGCGATCAGTAATCAGCACATGCATGCATAATTAAGTCTTTTTTTGGTTGTGCATGATTTTCATCTAGACAGCATTTATAAATGAGGACATTCACTAAGATCTAATATGTCACTATACAACTATGCTCTCAAATGATGGTAATTTAAATCTTTGACAAAACATTCTTTGTACATGTATAATTAATCACAGTGCAATGATGCAACACCAAGTATTGTTAACTATCGCATCCAATTCACAACTATCCCATGGTGCAATATATCAGTTCTTTTATATAAAAATCATTTTGCAGAATTCTTTGGGATTTCACACCATATCAAGTTTATTGAAGTTCTAAATACCCACTGGTTAAGCATTTGTAAAACATAGCTTTATGGATGAGGTAGATAGAGAACAAGTAGCACAGACAGAATCAAACTTTAAAAATGGCGTCCATAACGGAATGACGCGCATCACGCAAACGTGCGGATGACGTCATCACATTACGGCAAACAAAATTGGCCATACAAGGTTAAGATCAGCTAATTTATAGTTCCATACTACCGATGAGTTATCTAGGGAAAACGAGGTCACCGCTCTAAAGGCAATCGCCTAAAAATAAGCGCTCTTAAATTTGGGTGTTAGTTAAGGAAAATGCCCATCAGGAGAAGCAGTACGGTTTGAAATACAGACGCCATTATTAAACGGTTTTAATGTGATGACGTTCATCACGCAAGCGTGTGGATGACGTCATCACGGTACGCAAATAATAGCAGCCATTTTGGTTTATAAAGGAGCAGTTCCAGTCTATTGATTTAGACTAGATCTAATGGTTAGAATCTTTATTTACACAATTTGAATGATGCAGGACTCCAAGTTATAACAAGGAGCCTTAGCATCAACAGGGACTGCTCCTTATAGAAGCACGCATGTAACAAGATTAGAACTTTATTAAAATGAACAGAAGTCAAGTCGATCTATCAGTACAAGCTGCAAACAAGCTTTAAGAACCAACTTGTTATATTTTCAGTCAATACATACAAATTTTGGTTGTGGGTATTTTTTTAAAATATTGCACCAGTCAATGAATGGTTTTATTTGAAATGTAATTTTACACATAATTGAAATCTTAAAGGCAATATGAAAGTGCCATGAAATGAACGTTTACACTGCAATTATGCTGTTTCACAACCAACCATAATCAATTTGAAAACTATATTTTGTGTTCTTGTTCACAATGCTATGTGTATATAATTTCTTTTGCATATCGTTTCCATCACAGCTTACCTCCTGAAGAACCACTGCATTGTAAGTGGGGAAACACGTGTTGAGGGTTTAACATGACAATTTTGTTTAATTTCATCTGTGAAAACAGATATTCTAAGAACTGAATCAAATATAAACATCTTTGGCGTGCCTAACAAAGTGTTTGAACTTTTTCTTTGAAGCTAGTTGCAAAGATACCTGGTTTTGAATGCCATATGGAGCCTTCAATGGCTCAGTAATACCATGCACATGGCATTAATACCATGCACATGGCATAATACAAGTTTAACCCACTCCGACCTACCCCATGTGCAACTGCCGCTACTGAAAACCATCTGTAACCGCAAATTACCCAATACGCACCATTTAAAAGGTTCATATTAACATAGCTCTCAACCATTTGTATTGCAAAGGCGGGTGAAATCACCCGATTTTGTTTTTGGCGGGTGAGACGCCCACTGAAATGAATGGGAGTGCTGGAGGCTTGGCGGGTGAGAGCCTTTTACAAGGCGGGTGACACCCGCCAAAAGCGTGTGAGTTGAGAGCTATGTATTAAAGCCAGAGTAGTAATCTTTGTACAAAAGGCACACAACGTTTTCAGTAAAAGTAATTCCATTTGTGCCCAACCATCTCTTCAAGACAACCCAAGGCACTTGCAAAGTGGTGAGGAGTTGAGAAAAAAGGTGGGGCTAACTGGCGCTTGCTGGGCACAGTCGTGGATGTGTGTACAGGCAGTAGGGTGCGAGTGCATAGAAGAATAGCGTCACAGAAACTACCAGTTCAGGAGATGCACATGGATGAGCAGGCACCTCCAGTACAAGCCATTTATAAACTTGGGCTTTATGCAACTGCATCCAGCCTTCACAAGAGGCAAATTATAGCCAAGGGCGGGATAGCAATACCGTAACCATGTCTCTTCCAAATACTATTGACATTTTGAATGGGCACACTAAACGAACATCTATTGATCAGTGAAGTCAAGACTATCCTACACTAGCACTATTTGCTGATCGATTGCCCTCTTCTTGAACACATTAGTGACACCCCTAGTTGGCAATCACCCTATGTTGCATCACAACTGGGGAGCAAGCAGCCTTGCGACAGTTCGAATGATTGGCTTAAGGGTAGCAGTAATTCTGGTACTGTTGGTATTAATCAGGATCACAGCTTTTGCAAACTATGGGTAATGACCAGCAAGTCATGCTACCTGTCAAGTTTGGTCTCAAGGACAAGGCATTTTGGATTCTCAGTTGCACTATTGTAGTGCACATTGCCACACAAGTAAATCGGACCTTCTGGGGCGCAGGTTTGCTTTTCCTGTTAACTGAATTGTGAAGCTATATCTGAACTCTTACTGCAAAGAGATAGTGTCAAATAAAATATTTGCCCACACTTCCACGGTAGTTTAGTGGACTACATCTCCCTGCCTCGTTGGGCTGTATTTGACTGATCGCCTTTCATACGCCCAAGTTTTCCATGACTACATACGCAAGTATAGGTTACCTCATTGCTACTATTCTGCATCACTTGCCTTTTGTATACACTTACACTTCTAATCTTGTCCACTCCAGAATAAACTATTGGTCTTCCCCCTCAGATCTCGCAGCTCATGAGGCAGCACAGGAAGCAATTACCTGAAAATAACTTCAAATTGAAACGGTTGGTTACTCATACTTCAGCCATCTCTGCGCCCTCTATAGAAATTTCCGAAGTCAGGACACCACCTGATCAACCTCATTTTAATACCAAGGATGTCGATGCTTCTGACAAATGCAGCTCAGATTACGTCCCCAGTCTTGCACGTTTCTCCTCAGACTCAAGAGGGCTCATCACCCAACTTGGACAGGATAGTTGACCACTGAAGATTTTGTCCAGATCCAGAACCTTCGATAGTGCCAGCAATTGATGCAAATCCTGAAGATTGCTGCACTGTTTAGTAACCTTTACTAATACCCCAGTTAGCCATCTCATGCCCTGGATGTGAAATTAACCATCTTAAATCTACTCCTACTTACACCTCTTGTATAACTGGAAAAACCAAACACTCAGACCTTCTTGCCCACCAAGAAAATCAGTTCATGTACAACACCCCTGCTGAAAAAATTATATTGTCCCCGGGACAGATTTAAATCTTGCCCCAGTTCTCAGTCTCACACCCCTCCAATGTTAGAAAAAGGAACAGGCAGGGGAACGTTTGGACCTCAACAAAACCATCTCCTCCACTTCGAGACCCTGGAGTGTATGCACTCTGACATGTCAAGGGGATGTTTCCCCCCCCCCCCCCCCCGCCCATTAAGATCTTGCGTAATAAACCCCACTTTGCTCACTTACTCATTGTTAATTCTTCCTTCAAAACATAACATTGTTCCAGATTGCATTAATTTACACCTTCGGTTAAAAAGGATGGACCAAGTCCGGAATACCCTCCCAACCTCAGACCCAACAAACTCCTTTCTGCTCAGGGTGGTAGGCAAAGCGGCCACTAGGCAGTTAGATTTCTTGGATCCATCATCCAACCAAAGTTTTAGGGCTGACCACAGTACTGAGAGCACCCCTGCTATAGCTTCATCTAATATGCTGGACATGGTTGATAACATCAATCTGCTGGATTTATCTGCAGCTTTCGGGCTGTTGGATCACTACTTCCTCCTCAAATCACTTAAGTAGTGACTCAGCTGACCGTTTAATCTGGCAGGGTTTCCGGTGCATGGGTGGCTCCTGCTCCAATCCCGCCGCCATCCATTGGGTTCCTCGGGGGCTTGCTTTTCCCTGCTCTCAGCTGCTGTGCTTTCATCTGGACAAAGCCATTTTTCAAACTATGCAGACTGCACCCAGCTTCTACTACCCTGGAAGGAGATATAACTCACATCTTTCACAAGGTCAAGCAGTCAATGACCACCCACCAATGTGCTTAAACTCCACGACAGCTCTACTGTTAAGGTCCAAATTGGATTCCCTCTACATGGAATGTGATCGATGGCTGTCCCATTCTTATGCTCCGCAAAGTTAAAACCATGGGCTTCTATTGAGTTCCGAGTCAAATCTTTGCAATCCCATCAGTACAATTCAGCACCCGATTGTCAGCAGCTTATACTAAGATGACAAAAGCTGGTACTCTATACAAACATGAAGGAAATTATAACCCTGCGTTATATCACTCTGCTGATGGCAAGTCCAACTAGAGCCGGAGCACAATGAGACGATATGCGCTGCAAAAGTTAGGAACAGAGGATCATGGAGGCCACTTCATCTTAAACAGTTTGTGTCTGGAGTCGAAGACCTGTCCCAGCAAGGTTAGTCATGAAAGATGCAGACTGGTGTACCCAAATTGAAAAGACCATGTCCAATAAGATCACTAATCAAAGAGGATATTAAATCTAGGCTTGCTCATTTGAATCTTCCACCTTCTGGTGTTCGACGTCAGCCAGCCCCACCAAAACCGTTTGAGATGTCAAGGTCCTGGAAGCAGGTTAAATCCCACCATCTGCAAGGTTGATATTTGCCCTGCCAAAATAGTTAAGGTCTGTGCCCAAGCAAGCATGGATCACCCCTCACTGGAGCCATGCTTGGTGGGTAGCTACCACCCGATAACTCTCCTTCTGAAGGCGTTTGACAAAATAGCATACAAACAGAATCAATGGTACGATCACTCAATCAGGTTCAGATTATGCATAGCACCCAGTATTACCCAAATTGTTCGAACGAACAATTGACTGAATTTAAAGGGTCACAATTGACATATATATGTTTTGGGGGTTTGTTGGTGTTGGGTGGGGGTGGGCGTTTCCCCCCACATATATGTTACAATTGACCTTCACAATTCGGTCAATTGTGAAAAGGTCAATTGTAATTCGAACAGCTGTAAAACGAACAATTCGTATACAACCGTCCACACTGTTGAACCAATATGGACAAGAGTAAAACATTGAAGCTCCTAGACCCAATGGCTGCATTTGACTTGGTAGATCCCACCTTAGCCAGCAGACTGCTAGAAAGGGCCTACTTTCCAGAAGCAGTCAGCTGGGTGAAGCCAAGGAGACGCTATGTCAGAGGGTTTCATCCTACAGTGTGGACTAAGGTCTCAAGTCTGTCTCCTACCCTGTTCAATATGCTCACACTTTGATCAACTTGATGCTAAGGCACCTGCTATGCCAATCATGCCGACGATACTGGTCTTCCCTTTCAGCTGACTACATTAAACAGGTTTATCAATGCCACCAAATCCATAACAGCCTGGCAATGAAGAACCCTAAAACCGAGACCATTATCTTGGGCCCTGGCCCAAAGCCGCACCTTCTAGATCAGGCCTACTCATTCTTCCAAAGCTAAAACCTTGGTAGTCACTATTGGCCAAGAGGTCTCAATATATCGGCTGTAGTATCAAACTCTACAATTCTGGCACAATCAGACATACCTTGAGGTATCCAGCTGTGCCACTTAGGCCAGGGCTATCATTGGGAGCTGCTTGGACTACTGTGCCAGCAGTTTACAAGGTGTAGGAAAAGAACTAAAGCGCTAGAAAGTTCAGAACAACGCATTAAGGGTCATAATGAGTCTGCGTAAAACAGATCAGTGTAAGCTGTTGAGACCCCGACACCCCATAGCAAAGAGTCCCATTTCATGCCGTTTGCATATCTGGCAGCACAGCTGAAGTGGCTACCGGACAGACTTAGCCCAAGAGCCAACAACACCGGTCTACTTTTTACACCAAAGTCCAAACTGGTGCAGGTGAAAAATGAAGGCTTCCCAGTCTCAACTCATTGTGGAACACCCTTCTGCTGGACTTTAAGCTGTGCCCTAGTCTTCCCAATTTCATGTGCAGCCTGAAAACCCCTTTTGGAATAAAATGCTCCTCTTACCACCCTCCCTCAGGTTCTCTCCCTAGACTATTCTGATGTACACGTTTGATATTGTGGGTCTTTGTCAGTGCTCTTATGCCTCCGGGCCTCTGTTCCAGGGCTTTAGAAATAAAATAAATCCAGCATTATCAAGTGACCATGAGCTACCTCTAGGAAGCATGGAGCTACTATAGCTCAAGCCGTCCCGATTTAAATCCTGTCATAGAATATTTTACTCTGCCAATTAAATGTTGATAATGCTTTGGTATTTTGTGTCCATAGTTACTTGGGCCAGTGCCAACAGCTTCAGACATGCATGGTAATCGAGACTTGGGCAAGTCACTTCAGTCTACTTCTTGCATGAAACACTGCCCCATTTTATTTGCAGGCACCACTGCCGTATTTTTGCCCAACAGCACTCTGCATTAGTCTCATTCAGCCCACATCGGAGGCACTGCCTAGCAGGAAGTGTGGATCAGTTATTTGGGATAGCGATAAGCACTGCCTGCTACATGAAACGAGTCTGGTTCACTCTGAAGTTAGAAGGCACTATCCAATGCAGTGGAGTCCCTAGCACCCCCACCCCAGCTGCAGACATCACACAACCCCATCCTGTACGAGCAAAACCGCTTCAGAAGCGGAGGATCCAAGTGCATCCAACAAGGAGCTATGCTCAGTCGGTAAATCTAAATAATCTGTCCTCACTACTAAGGCAGCCTATAACAGCAGATTGTGTGAGCTTAAGCTTCTTCTGCTAAACAAACCCCCACCACACCCATTCACCAAAGATGGTGCAGCAATATTCAAGACACCCTAATTTGCATCAAAATCATGAAGCAATATTAAATCCAAAGCACACAACTGGGTACCTAACCTGCCACAAATCTCAAACAATGTACCTCCTGTACACTTCAAGCTCCCCCTGCCCCCCCCCAAAATCGCCGAATCCCACAAGGGATTGGGATCGTGGACAAAACCTGGACAGGCTCCAGATTAAAAAAAAATTGCCCATCAGGGGGCACAGGTATGGAGTAACACATGTGCTGCTCCTCACCCAGTGGGTCTTTTTGAACAGGAGTCCGCCACAGACAGACAAGCACCTGTACACGAAGTGCACTTGCTCTCCCCCACACCCCCAGCCGAGGCTTGATCACACCATGGTGCCTTGCCGGAGCCTTCCTGAGTTTCGAAGCATCAGTAAAGCAGAGATTCGGTCCGCAATCTTTGGCCCAGGGAAGGCCCAGTGTCTGTACTGGTGATTGAACCACAGCAGAGGGACCAGTGCCCATGGCCTGAGGAAGGGCTTGAGGAGCACTGCAGCGGACACCTGGCAGCCTAGAGACCCCACCCAGGTGAAGTCGCAGGGACCGAGGTGAGGAGTGAGGGCACGGCATCCCCTCACCCCTCCTGAGCTAAAGCCTGCCTGCAGTGTTGCTGGGTGAGCTGGCCCGGGGGAAGAGCCAGAGTGAATGTCTTGTTTCAGGGCGGAGGGGGCTGCGGGGCACACACCCCCAGACTCCAATACGGTGCAGCCCCCTGCCTGGAGGGGCAGGAGGAAACATTGTTTTTAGCCAGGAACAGAGCCCATTGCAGGAGGGGAGCAGCTCGAGTGAGCAGAATTGTAGGAGTGATCTAAAGGTCCCAACAACCTAACCACCGGAGTGTGAAGCTGCACTCAGGAAGGGGGTGGCGGGAGGTCTACACTGCCAACAACCCCAGGGACTGCAGGGCCACGCCACCCTGCTTTGCTGCACACCCTTTCCTTCGCCCACCGTCTCCAAGCATCAGGGGTTGTTAGCCTGGGAAGAGGGCCACCATGAGCATAGCTCCAGGCAGGCGGGGACCTCATGCCAGAAACTGAAGCCCGGACCACCAACCGGGAGCCCCTTAACCCCCCCCTGCAATCAGTGTACAGAATCCCCCACAGCAGCATGGTGCTCGCTATCCTATAGCAGGTTCACCATTTCAAGGATTGAGTTGCGCAGCAGGATGCTGCCTCCAGGTTGTCATTTTTGCCAGCGTGGGCCTATATCCGTGTGTTGGTCAGCCGCACCCAAAAAAATTCCACTACAAATAACGTAACACAGTAAGGTCACAAAGCACAGGTACAGTGTATAGACGTGTCAAGAGCAATGTAGCTGTGCAATTGCCCAGCTTCCTTCTGTGCGCCGCTCAGAAGAATTCTAGACAATTTCTCAAAAATATTTAGGAAGGCATTAGCTGCAGCATGCAATTAATATTTCCTTGCTCACAAAATAAAGCTAAAGTGGACTAACGAGTCTTGATATTCTATTCTAGCCTATTTTCTACTGTGCAAGCTGGATACACCTACAAAAAGGTGGCTCCACGAACAGAAGATATGCCTGCACACATTAGCCAAATAGGCTTCTCACACCCCATGACCCCTATATCTCCCACAATGACACTTAATAACTAATTTCCACCTCAGGCCACGTTCAGCTATTACCAGATAACTGATTATGCCTACCTTGTCTCTGCAAAAGGTCAGACATGTACCTACATACACTGTTTTCTGTTGGTTATAAGATGTTAAAGCACGAAAAATGTGTTCCTCATGGTGCCTTAGCAAAAGCGTCACCCAGACTATGTAACCCAACTGTCAGATCAAATGTCGGTTACTAAGTAAGCAGGCTACTTGGATGTGCAACCTCATTCCATGCTTCCTAGTGTTTGTACGTGTGTCAAGCACTTTGTAGTGCCCCTATAATTAATGCATTATAAAACTTGTTGCCCTCTAAAGAGGTCATGTGCCGTGCCTCCTACTTTTGCATTGCCAAAGTGGAGAGCAACACTGCAACATCATTTACTTGGCCTGCAAGGAATAATGGGCATGGAGTATGCCTGGCATTATTTGTATATATTTTGGCAAAAGATATATAGATAACTAGAATGCTTTTTACAAGTTTGAATTCTTTGGGGCATAGACCTGGTAATCACTGCTATACAAAAACAGTAAAGGTGGGGGGCGGTGGGGGTATGTTCTTGTATTCACGTCATAGCCAATGTGCACATGCCAATTCATGAGAATGTCATCGGGAGGCTTTAAATGGGTTTTGCTTGCAAGTATTGTGGGTATGCAAATATCCCATTTAGTGTTACACTACAGTCCCTCACTTTTTACTGCGCCCCATCAGCTAATACTGGAGGCTAGCACATAAGCTGGGGGCAGTTCCAGGTAGAAGGGCACAGGGGAACACTCCTTGGCAACTTTCAGATACTAGTACAGTAAAGGAAATATGGCATTTGTTTCCTAAAGTCGAGGAAAGTTCACCTGTTCCTTTAGATTGAGCTGCTCTGGGCTTTTCAATATAATCATGTGTTGGCGTTAATTGCCTCTAGCATCTTGAAAAGGCAGTGAATCTGTTGTACCAGTGATTATTGCTGCTATTGACAGAAGGAAAATGCGATTTTCTTCAACAGGGATCTGACAGACAACCACATCAGTGATAAGCAATATTGAAGGGTTGGGGCAAGGGGCTTCTGTACAAGGCCATTCATCAGTGTGGTGGGGTTCCAAAGAGCTTGCCGGTTAAGTTACAGGGGTCAGTTTACACACTAGTCCATTCTAGTAGTACGAGGAGGATCAACGACTTTGTCGGTATGGCTAAAGCAGATTATACTGGCACTGGGTTCATTAAATGTGAAGAGGGCCAACTCCAAGAGATCCCAACGAGGTTTCTGCAGGAAACACTGGCAAAGGGGGAAGGAACCATCTATTGATCGGGTCTTCCAGGCTTCCAATATGTCCAAAAAGAAAGGGGTGGCAGTTCTGGTGGCTAGGAAACTAAACTTCGTCCTGAAGTGGTGTCGAAGGACCCAGAGGGGCGGTTTGCGATGGATAACCCTAGTCTCCGCGTTTGCTCTGAATGACGGCCAGGACCAATTTTGGGATGGGATGAAGGGCAAGATGCAGTCTTCAGTAGAAGGAGGCAACTTCAATATGGTCCTGAACCCAGAAGTAGAGTTGGGTGGGGTGGATTCTCTCAGATTCATGGTTGGGAACCCGCTGTTTACTCGAAAGTGCACACCTTCAAGAGACTACCTCCCAAGTCCATTGAAAAATAGAATCCTGGAATCAACTAAATCAATACCGTGGTCCGACCATGGCCTGGTAAAAAAAAAAAAATCAGAATAGGGGCATGGGGACCAGGAGAACACGAATCTAGGTGGTCCTGTAATGACCTGCTGTAAAAGACAAGGTGCTTGCCCAAACACTTCAGTCAATCAGGGAATTCTTCAAACTCAACGATAAATGGGGACTCTGTTCGGGAGTCATTCAAGGGGATAGAAGTTTAA
This sequence comes from Ambystoma mexicanum, assembly GCF_040938575.1. NCBI lineage: Eukaryota > Metazoa > Chordata > Amphibia > Caudata > Ambystomatidae > Ambystoma > Ambystoma mexicanum. Next base: position 1,262,473,248 of record NC_090934.1, on the reverse strand, counting down.
AAACCACCACAAGCGGGTCGGGGGGACTGACGCCAGCTGCCTCAGAAAAACGCAAGCAATAGAGCCGAAATGAAAGCCCTCTTAGTTCAAACTGAGTGCAAGTTGGCGTTCCTCAATACATGGAGAAGGGGGAAAAATGAGCGATAGAAAAATCCTAGCCTGGAGATCAAGGGAGCAAATAAACACTGACTCTCTGCTCACCTTGTATGCCTGCATCCAGCTTTCCATGCTGCTGGCATCGTGCTCGAAGCAGTGTTCACTTGCTATTGAATTATTGTGTTACCTGGAGGCAGCCCACACATTCCCTTTGTACCATGCGAGGCAGAGCCATTCCATGATGACTGCCCGCAGTGCATGGTGCCTTTGTTGCCATAGCTGCCCCTGATGGCTGAGTCCTGGTTTTTGGTTATTCTGGCCAATCAGAGCCAGCAGGCTTGGCCAGTCCTCCAAAGGCCCGATCCTGGCACCGGTCAGCTACGCCAAGGTCACCTGTGATGTGTGCCACCCCCCAGTTGCCTGTGATGTGTGCCCCTCACCAGTTGTGATGTTGTGCTGCCCCCACCCTCCTTGTCCCCCCCCCCTTTCACTCACCTCCTAGCCACACACTAGGACTCTGCATTGGGGTTGAGAAACAGGTTTGTGCCACCCAATTTGACTCTGCATTGTATACTGCCACCCTGAAACATGTGTACTTTTTTTGCAAGCACATATGCAACCAAGTAAGCTTTCTGTAACAGCGCTGCGATGACAGAGGGCTGTTGTGCGCCAAGGGTGGCAGTAATACAACCAACTAGTGGTAAAATAGATGAAGCCCACATAGCTGAAGAATTCCGCACATTCTATGAAAGCCTAATTCAGGTAGGAGGGATCCCATGTCGACCAGTTCCTTAGCTCTCATCCTGTGCCTGCCCCCAGACAAAGTGGCTGCATTAGAAGTCCCTATTACTGAGGAGAAAATACTCGACACCACTGGCAGCATGAAAGGGGGTTGGGTAGTGCCAGGGGAGGATAATAAGCAACTTAATGCATGTGGCACAAAATGAGGGAATGGGGGCCTACTTGGTCTTGACTCCATGAAAGCCTTTGACCGAGTGGAGTGGTGCTACATGGGAAAGGTCCTGCAGAGGACAGGCTTTGGTGAGCACTTCCTAGCCCTCTACAATTTATTTGTTAGGCACCTATAATATCCCAGGAGGATAGCTTAGCTGCAACATGCGCGCCTTGGAAACAAGATGACACGAAGCACCACAGGTTCGATCCCCAGGTCCGCGCTCAGAAACCTCCGTTTAAGCGCTTTATAAATAAGCGCAACTAAAACAAAACAATTCCTTTAACAGCGCCTCGATGCCCACGGACTGTGAGTGCTTTAAAAATGCAAAATAAGGTTTCAGAGCGCCCACAGGGTAGGGAGGGTGGAAAATACGATTACAGTACAATATTAAGAGCAAGGGGGGGGGGGCGAACCTACTATGCCTTGTGAGTATTCAGAACGTGCGAAGGAGGGGGGGGTGTAAGCGCTGGGGAGTCAGCTCAAGGGTGAGCCATGTACAAAGTGCTAGGAAGGTGGACTGCTACACAGCCTGGGCAGCGGGAGGTGGTAGCGCAAGTTTCAGGGTAAAGGGTGCGCAGATGGAAAGTGATGTGGGTAGAAGGAAGTGCCAGGGAAACCAATACAGCACCTGTGAGATTAGCTGGGGAGGAAAGAGGAAATCCTTAAGGAGCTTCTGGAATCTCAAGGCGCAGGGAGAGGCTATTCCAAAAGGAGGGAGCCTGTAGAGGAAAGAGCAACCCCCTGCCCTGTTTAGACACAAGGAGTTGGTGCCAGAGGAGTGAATCTGGAGGGAGAGTATTTAGTGAGACGATAGTGTAGTCCCTTGGCCCAGACAGCCTTGTGGATGCAGAGGGATTTTAATCAGTGCAGCAACCGGGAGCCAGTGAAGACTTTAGTGCAGGAGAGATGTGGTCCCTGGGCTTAAGACCAAGGATAAGTCCCGCTGCCCTAATCTGGATATGCTGAAGAGGTTGCAGAGTGGAAGGAGGCTGTAAAGTCTAGAGAACCAAGGCTGGAGTCAAATTGATCCTCTCAGGGGGGGGGGGGAAGTCAGAAAAGGTAGAATTCCTTACAGAAGGAAGAGCCGATAGTTTGACTTCTTGGCAATGTCCAGCGTGAGGAGGAAGAGCAAGGTTTCTGGCTTCTGTTGAAGGTAAGGGGAAGAGCCCAAGGAGGCAGGCCACAGTGAGGGGGAGCAGGAGTCCCAATGGGAAGGATCTCAGTTTCACAGCTGTTGAGGCAGAGATCATTGGAGGTGCACCAGGACTGGGTGGCAGAGTCATGGATGAGGGAGGGTAGGGCATACAATTAAAATTCCAAACAGCCACGAAGCCTCACTGCAAAGCATCCCCTTTCAGGCTTCCCCCAACATGACATGGAGTTGGGCCTCATGAAAGCCCAGCACCAGCAAGAGGCTTTACATCCAATCCCTGGCTCAATAATGGATTCAAGAAAGGTTGATTTTTACCTCTGCGCCAAAATTAAACGCACAACTCAAAAAAAGGAGAGCACTGGTGGGGAGGTTGAAACCTGGGTCACAATGCTGTCAAGTAGTGTTCAATCCTCTACACTACTAATGTGGCTTTGAATCACAAACCAGTTTATAAAAACGCAACCCCACTGGAAGATCCGGGGTGGGAGTGGAATTTAGTCCCTGCCCTATATGACCTGTTGGAAATACTAAACCTCAAAGTGAAGTTAGCATTTATACCACGGGGAGTAGTGAACCATCAATGCCTGCACGTTTTCCAGGTTTGGTCATAATACAACATATTAAAAATTGATCAGACATGTTTCCTTGTTTAAAGCACAGACCTAGCTTGAAAGCAGTAGAGCGTTGTCCAGTGTAAGTAGCCAGCATATGGGCTGAGATCTTTGCGCAGTAGTTTCATGTAAACCAACTGCCCTTCCACATGCAAAAAAAACAACTTTACAAAACACAAGGACCATGACTAGCAACATGCTAATTTCACTCTGCCTTTTCCGTTTTGCAGAAAGTCAGTGGGTCTGCAACCTTAGGCTCTCCAGATGTTTTGTACTACAACTCCCATCAATATAGCATAGTGAATGGTTTGGGCTCATGGTGGTGGTGGTCATAACCGCTGGCTGCAGATCCCAGCTCTAGGTCTAGGTCTTCATGTATTACCATCCCCACACCATTCTGGGATAAAGTGTCAACATTTTTTTAAAACATTTTCATAGTACAGACCAAAAGCAATTTAACCAAATAACCCCCCCCCAGCCCCTTGAGTACTACCCCTCCCCCCCCCCAGAAATGCAGCTCATTGTTCCAAACGTTCTTCGGGCTGACTGAGGCAAATATATCTGTGATTCTGATGTTATGCGGACACCATTGTTCCATATAGTCCGACTGCAAATATTCCAGAACCCCCCCCATTCCTTCATGAAGGATTCTTTCGATCCCTGCAAGAAGTGCATGATTTTATCCATGGCCATTTGTGACCAGACCTTTTGCAGCCAGGTGTATATTGGGTCAGGCTTCTTCCAGTTCTGTGCGATTGCAGCCCAAGCTGCTTTGACCAGGCCCATGAAGCCTCTCCATTGTGCCTTACTGTATCTCTTGGCCTACTGCCCTTTCATACCACAGAACCACACTTTCTCTCCCCCCCCCCCCCAATCTGATCCGCCTCTGGGAACATCTTTCATTTCCCACATCATTGCCTTCCAGAACCCTTTGACCCCTTGACATTCCCACCAGATGTGCCTCCAAGTGCCTACCTCTGGGCAGCCCCTACAGCAGCGGTCAGGCGTATTCAGGTACATGTTGTGGAGTCTCTCAGGCGTGTAGTGCCATTGGGTGACTATATCCACATTTCCCTGGTCTGCACTGCTCGCGTTAATAGGGATGTCTGCCCACAGCGCCTGCCACTGCGGTTGTGTAATTTCTTCCCCTAATGCCCCCTCCTCCCAACATCTTTTCATGTATGCCCATTTTATTCCCTCCTCCTGTGTGTTGATGAAATTATAGAGTGAAGAGACTAGCTTCTTGTCACCTGACTTGGTTAGGAACTATTATTCAAATGGGGTCAGTTCCCTGGAAGCCGCATGAACTATATCTGGGGTCATTAACCAATGTCTGAGCTGTTCATATTTGAATCTGTCCCTAGTCTTGAGGTTAAAAGGTGAGTTTGCATTCCGCAAATGATGTTCACCTTTGTCATTGAACATTTCTCCCATCTTTCTGCATCCAGCCTCCTCCCATTTCTCAAAGGCCACAATTTCTTGTCCCAGTGGGCATTGGGGGTTTCTACATATGGGCAGGAATGGGGCAGGCACCGTGGTCATGATGCCCTTCTGCGTTTGTTCGTCCCAGGTGGTCAAAGTGGCTCTTATGATCTTGCTAATGCTGAGATTCGGGTGTCTATGCTGTTTGGGTTTCCATAAGACGTCTTCTAATTGGGGGGTGGGGGGGGGGTCTAGCGACCGCCCTGCCCTGGGTTACCCAGATGTTTCATTGATCATCCCCAGCCACTTTCAACACCGAGTTGTGCCGCATGATAGTTGTGCGAGTGACAGTTCCCCCCCCCCTCCCCCTCTGTCATGTGTTGCGAGGACAACTCTTGCAACCCTTGGGGGGGGGGGGGGGGCTTCCTGCTCCATATGAATGCAGAGACAGTTTTAGACAGTGCCTTAAAGAAAGATTTAGGAATCATTATCAGGAGGCCATGGCAGTAGTACAGCAGCTTGGGAAGAGTTCATTTTCACCGATTAGATTCTTCCCCACCATGAAATCCTTAGTGGATTCCAGCGTGTCTTTGACTGGCAAATAGTGAGGGGTAGTTCTCTTTATACAACATGTCCACCCTATGAGTGAGAGTTATACCCAGGTATTTGATACCCTCTTGCAATTTTTAGGCCCGTTATTCCCGCTTCCCACTCCAATACCTCTTTGTCCCCCACAAGATGTATCCGATTCATATTTTTAGTCCCGATATCTCCCCCAAATGCCTCTAGCTCATTTAGTGTATACGGTAGTGACTTCCCTGGGTCCGCTAGCGCCAGGAGCATATCGTCTGCATAGGCTATTAACTTGTGTTTGCCTGCCAGCTCTATCCCCTTAATGCGGTTGCTTCCCTTATTTTGATTAATGGTTCCAAAAAGTTAGCATACAGAAGGGGGGTGGGGGAGTGGACATCCCCGTTTCGTTCCCCTGGTGATCCTTACCCTGTCTGAGACGTCCCTGTTAACCGCTATTCTTATTGAATGGGAGGTGTAGTTGGCTTGGACCACAATTATGTAATGTTTCCAAATCATTAAATAGTATGGACCATTCCACCCGGTCAAAAGCCTTTTCGGCATCTAGTGATATTAGTATTGCTGGCGTGTGTGTAATGCCCACTTTTTTCTATTAGGTGGATTAGCCTTCTTAGATTATCGTGCATTTGCCTGCCCGGGATAAAGCCGGATTGGTTGGGCTGTATTATGGAGGGCAGGAGCGGAGAAAGCCTAGCAGCCAGAATTCTCTTGTACATCTTAGAATCCAGGTTAATCAATGCTATGGGTCTATATGAGCCTGTTAGAGAGGGATCCTTTCCTTGTTTATGGAACACCAAGACCGTTGCGTCATTCATGGATGGGGTTACATTTCCATTGTCCTTGAAGGTATTTAAGAGTCTTGTTAGGATTGGGGTGAGGGTATCTGGATGGGTGCCTCATTATATGAGAGATCCGCTATTGCCTGCTTAACTTCCATTTCCGTAATCTGGGCGTCCAGCGCTAATTTGGCCTCTTCGGAAATTTTTGGGATGGGGAAGAGATGCAAAACTTCCTTGGTCATTTTCATCTGGGTGATCCGTCGCATATAAATTGATAGAACCCTTAAATACGTCCCCAATATCTTTGGTGCGTATTAGTGTCTCTCCCTGTGTATTTTTGATGTTTAGGATGGTTATAGATTTTTAGTTTGCTGAAAGTTGCCTTGCAAGATATCTGTCTGCCTATTGGCCTTGATAAAGTGTCTTTGTCCGAGGTAGAGGAGGGATTTCTCTGCCATGGAGGTCCAGTTGCCCCTGTAAATGACTCATCCCCTTCTCTAGGGTTCTAGTGGGGTGAGTCAACAGCTCCTCACAAATCTGTCTTTTCCAGCTCTCGTTACCAACCATGCCTCTGGTAGCTTTCAAAGAAGATCATATGCCCCGGATTACAGCCTTGAACGCCTCCCATACTGTTCCCAGAGGGACCCCCCCTCCCCTGTGCTCAAAGATTTTGTCTTGGATTGCCTCTGCCATCACCGGGTCCGAGATTAAGTCCTGCGGAAGCCTCCACCGCCATAGCCCTCCTCCTTTCCTAGGGGTCGAGACATCTAGCCAGAGCGGGGCATGGTCCAACAATGGGACCTAGATCCATTCCTTGTACCCTGCCAAGCATCCCTACTGACACCCAAAAACAGTCTATTCTCGACATCGTATTGTGTACGTGCGAGTAATATGTGAACCCCTGGTTTTGACCCTGCAGTTCCCTCCATGCATCGCCTAGCGCCATTCATTCCATTGTTTGAGGGATTTAGATGGGGCACTCTGGTCTGCCCCAGGCGTGCAGCCCCCCCCCACCCCCCCCTCCAACACTCCTGTCCAACCGCAGGTGCCAGGCCATATTCAGATCGCCCCCTATTATCTCTCCATTCACAAACCCCCTCCAACCTCTCCAATGCGTCCCGCAGGAAGCCGTCTTGGCTAGAGTTCGGTGCATACATTGATGCCAGAGTGAATTTAGTATTGTCTAGCTTGATTTTGGCGAATGCACATCTCCCCTCCGTCCGTCCATGAATACTGCATCTGCTCCCCCTCTTTACTGCTATTACCCCCCACTCTTTTTCCCCCACTGCATTTGATTGTACAAGTACAGTATACCCTCTAAGAAAGATCTTCCCCCTGTCCTGGGCTCTGTGCATTTCCTGGAGCAGCAATATGTCGTTCTACTTTTTTCCTCTTGACCAGGGAGTTTAGGCCCCTTACATTCAAGGTTAGTATTCTGAGCTTCGCCATGTCAACCAGCCCAGATTGGATTTTTTTAAGCCCGATCGCTGAGAACCCATCTCTCTGGAGTAAAATTTCCCCCCCCCCCCCCCACCCCCAGCCCCCCAACCGTTAACAGTGAACCAACTTTAATCGCTATGGCGTTACGCCCATCGCTCCCAGCCCTCAGTAGACTAGAGTCCAACTTTGCGGGGAGTCCTAAACCCCACATCTTCCTCAGACCTTACTGTGTGTTCATTCATTCCCAATCCCCAACCGGGCCGCAGTGCGAATATTCCCAAATCCATGTACCTCCATGTTCATTGGGTTTTGGTAGGTCCCTACCTTCACTTTACTTGAATGTTTCCGCTATTCCACGGATGCTGGTTTGGAGTTTCCCCCTCCCGTTTTCTGCCGGACTGCTCTCCCCCCCCCCCCACTTTTTTTGTAGGTCCCCTTTGCCAACTTGCCCCCGCCTACCACCTCCTCTGGATGTATGCCCATTAAGTGGAGCCCTTCACATGTTGTCACCCTCCTTGGCTTTCCTTCCCACTCGAAGAGCAGGCCGAACGGGAATGTCCATTTGTACTAGATTTCTTTCGTGACCAGCTCCCTGGTCAGTGGGGCCATCTCTTCTCTTTAGAAGAGTCACCGCTGCCAGATCTTGGTAAAGCTGAATGGCCACTCCGTTCATCCTTATCTGGTCTAACTGCCTGGCTCTCCTTAATTGTTCTTTCTGCAGGTACGAGGAGAGCTACCAACACGTCTCTTGGTCTTTCCCCAGATTCGCCAATTCGTTTTGGGCCCACTCTGCACCCGGTCAATCCCTATTGACTCCGCTTCTTGTGCATCGATTAGGTCTCTGAACACTTCCTGCACTGCGTTTTTTTCAGGTCCTTATCCAAAATGGTCTCCAGCATATTTTTAATGCGAATGTTAGATCCGCAGGACCCATTTTCTAGATCTTCACATTGGATTTCAAGGTTGTGGGTTAATCGTACCAAGTGTTCTTCAGTTTCACTAATCTTCAGTGCTTAGTCTTCAGCATTTTGCACAATTTTTTCAAGGGTGTCCGTCCTTTCTTCCAAGTTGGCTACATCCCGTTTTATCTCTTGGACTGCCTGCTTCAGGTCGTTCCTCAATGTGGCGAATTGATCCTGTACTGTCAACATGAATTTGTCCTGCAGCTCCACGAACCAGGCGCACCCATCGTCCTTCGACGGGGGTTGGTTACCAGAGTTGGTGGTACTGGCGTTGTGAGGGCCTACTGCATCCTTCCCCTATTTGTCACTGGGGTATCCGCCGCCCACATTTGCAGAATGCTCGAATCCTGTGGCCGCTTGCAGGTTTGGTGGGGGCACCCCTCTCCCCTTGGACATTGCCCCCTTAATGTAAGTGGTTTACAAAATTTCTACCAATCTCTTATGGGATGAGTGGGTTATGCCTACTTGATGGTGCCTCCGTGGACCTCTTCCCGTTTAGTTGGGGTGGGCCTGCTTAGTAGTAAGCCTTTTTATTTTCAAAGCGTTGTCTTCAGTGGCAGGCTGTGGCCATCCCGCCACGCCGGGGGCCCCTATATAATCCCACTGCTTGAGATGTGTTCGTTGGCAGATGACAGTCCAGTTCCACCCCTCCTATCCCCTCCGTGGAAGGGTTCTGTGTGCAGGGTGGGAGTCTTTCACCCTTTGGTTCTAGGCCTACCGGCCTTCAGAGCTTGCGTAGCTGCGCAGCAGAGAATCCCTCACCTGTGGCTTCGTTCCGCTTACTATTCGAACCCCCACCGCGCCCTTGGAGCAGGAGTCGGAGTCGGAGTCGGATCACCCCCGCCCGCTCATGCAGCCGAGTTCTCCTTGCTGCGTTGGGGACACTGCGGCACAGGGAGTCCCTGCCTCAGGTTCCCGGCGACGCCTTCCTCTGCTCCTCTCCTCGGAATGATCTGCCGGTCGCGTATTTGGGAGGGCGGATCTCCCGACACGTATACAATGCAGGTCGGGACCGCCAGCGGGCCCCTTCCCCGCCGCTCCCCTCTGTCCCATTGGGGTGCCTGCAGCACTGGTATCCCCACAGGGCCGAATCCTGCGCCAATGGGGTCCCTGCTGCGGCCTCCCTCACCTGGGATGCGTTGTGGCTCCGGGGGGGGGGGGGGGGGCTGACTCACGGGTGGCTCACTCCCGGAGTGCTGCCTTCGTTCATTCCTCTGGGGCGAATCTACTTTCTTGCCGTGCCGGCAGCATCTGGACTACTGGTCAGATTGGCGACAAGCACAGGTTTTGCTGTAGTATATATTGATGCTACCCCGCTTGTCTGTTTTCAATAACGAATTGGTGGGCTTGATTAAGGTACAACCTTTTCTATCCCGCAGAAAATATTGATTATTTTGATCTGCGTGGTTATGTTGCCTTGTATACCTCCTTAAGCTTCCCTAATTAATTTTTGCATATATATCTTTTTCCCCTTGCCTGGTTGTATTCTGGTTACAAAATATCCCTTTGGTTGAATACAGATTGGGCACCAACTGAGGACTTTTGCTGTCTACGGATATTATGTACTCTTGAATTATGTTATGCACAATGCACTTATGCTTACATCCTAGGATGGCTATTAAAATAATATGCACTTTAACTGGATATGTTCAGCATTAAACACATAATTATCATGTGTATGGTAATTATATGTGTTTATTAAAGATTGATTGAATACCTTTCTATATTCCTTGACCTGGTCTATCCCCATATTTAGCTCCTTCACAGTGAGCAGTATATTCCACTGATCGATTCTATGGTTTTGTTCGAATGAACCCTCTTTCCCCTTGGTGGGCGTGTTTTGTTGTGGCAGCATCTGGAGGTGGCAAGGTGCATAATTAGGAGTAGGTAACATTTGGGTCGGTGCTCATTATGGTGCTTCTGGACGGCCCAGCAGGAGCGAAGTTCATACATGTCTCCCTACGCCGGCGGCCATTTTAGGAGTAGTCAATTACATTTTAGGTTGTATGATTGTTGAGTACACAAGTCTCCACAGCTAGCTTTGTTAATGAAATGGCTCGTTTCCAAATCAAGCAAGTCTAATGATTGGCCCAATTGGACACGCAAACATAAAACTCAGAAACTTCACAATTTAAGGACATTGTACTGCTATTACCGTTGGTCCACCCAGTCCATAAATTGAATGGGTGGGAGCACCAAAAAATTAGCAATCTACGAATATGAGATCATGATTTCAAGTCTACAACATGCCGTTCTTTTGGCAGAATGCTCCTGAACACCATTAGCAGAGACGGCCAATAACACGCTTCAGCCTTTGAAATGCCCTGCCCTACATCAGTGTTCTTAATTGCCTTGCCCCCCGCCCCCCTCCTTCATATGGGCCTCAAGTGGATATTTCCCAGCAGCTGCAATCCTGGTCTCGGAGAAATCATCTGCTTTCTTGTATAATTAAGCCAGGTTCCTTTGGCCAAGAATTAACATTTAGTAGTGTCATTGTAATAGCAGATCCATACATAGAAACGTCCCCTGCATTGCCAGATCTAGCACTCAAGGCTAGAAGGTTTAAGCCCTTTCCTGGCAATTGGATGAAACATGTCCACCTTTAAATGTTTGCTCCCGTTGAGCCTTCCACCCCAAAACGCCACATTAGTCTACAACACCCCGCCCCCCCACCACCCCCAATAAAGGCACAACTGACGCCTGTACCTGTAATGCGGAGAATACTCAAGGTTACTAAAAGAAACGATGGGAATGTGTACAGGCATTTTAACATCCATTCTCACAGAAAGTTACTAGTCCCTTGCCCCCCTGGACTACTTTACATTCAGCACTTCATCAATAATTGAAAGCAGCCAGAAGGCATTTGTCACGATGCAAACCTTTTAGCCAAGTCAAGCACAAAAAAAAAAAAAAATGCAGAAGCAGCTGAAGTGCGTTTAGTTACTCTGTCCTCACTTAACAACATCAATACTACCCAAACACATGGTGGCCTTGGTCAAATGAAGGACATGTTCAGCACGACTTCGGCAAACGCGAGTGCTACAGCATGACGGGTCTAGAGCTTCACCATGGGGGGGGGGGGGGGGGACCTCCTCCAAATCAGTGGGAGGCCTATCAGGACAAGTGTCAGTCTTTCCAGAGGTGAGGAATTGAAGTACCCTTTTTAGAACTAAAAAATGAAAGCGATACTAGTATTAGGCGCCCCCCCCCCCCCGCCCAAGCTCCCCTTTGATGCGCCAAGGCACCAATGCTATTGGCAAGCAACTGTAGTGCCGACTGCCATGGTCCTTGCATGTATGTGTTCTGAAAGGAGCCATCGAAATTATATAATATATCCATTGTGCAGTTATAAAAACTAATTTCACCAATACTCATCCTTGATCCATTTACTGTATATAGTCAATGACTGCTGCCAGATATAAGCCCATCACGAAAAACTGCTGTCCACATGAGTTGTGGACTAGGCAAATTTAAGAAATATTTGCCCTGCTTTAATAGTTCTAAGATCATTGTGTAGATCGGGTGTCCCCTGTGCAATTAGCCAACACAAATACTTGGCCCATCACATTTGTCTCCATTCGCTCGAGTCTAACGTATATTGTGCATTTCATAAAGTCGCCAAGTTAGGGAAGGCTGATTTACCTTTACAACCAACAGCAGGTTCATAGACATAATTTCGAATACAAAATATTCGAAAGTCAAAAACGTCGAAAAAAAAATGTCGAATTTTTTTTAATGTTTTTTTTTCGAAATGGTGGTTCCCCCCAGCCCCCCTTTTTTTTATTTTTACCTATTTTTTTAATAGAAACTAGAGCCCAAAAAAAATATCGAAAAAAAAACAATTCGACATTGTTTTTTTGACATTTTTGATTCGACTTTTTTGACTTTCGAAATTATGTTTTCGAAATTATGACTGGACACCCCAACAGCAAGGGTGAAGATGGAGTGGTTTCATAGAATTTGCAATCACAACCAATTAAAGTAACTTCATTCAGCAACATTTCTAAACAGCAAATCATTGCAACCAAAATGGGAATGCAGAATATATAGTTATTCACAGCTGTATGGTCATGGCCCTTCCCTTCGCCGACACCACCACCCCGCCGGTGTACAGTTCGCTCCATTTAGGAGCATTGTAGCAATTCCTGGGGGCCCAACAGCGAATTACAAGCCCACTTCAAGATACACCCCTTACATCCCTGGCCATCTGCTCATTACTGAACACCAAGGGATTTGGCCTCACTAGCCATTCTAAGGCACCCCACCATTGCTACCTTAGCCACAAAGGGACAGTTCTCAATGTGGAGCTTCCCAGTTCCTCCCCGGGCATCAAATCGCCAATTTGGAGCGCACAGGGGCACCTGCTGCTATTATGAGTCTCCTTGTGTGGAGAGGAATGGCTGCCATGAATAGGGCTTTGCCCTCTCCCCTCCCCCCCCCCCCCCCCCCCCAACAGGTGTTAGGCAGAGAAAGGAACTGGTCCCAGAGATTGTGGCCAGCATCTCGCTCCAGAAACTACAAATGGGAATGGGAGGGAGCGGTCCTCAATTGCCCTGTCAGTCTGTCCATTGGGTCCAATGCAGCGGATTGAGGGGAGGGGCAAGGGTGAGCAAGTAGGGTAACAGGGGCAGAGCATTGGCTCACAGAGGGCAAATGATCACATCAGGAGCCAAGGGTGCCAATGGGAGGGCCGAGTCACATCTGTTCTATTCCAATAGAAGATTCAGTGGCCAAAAGCAAGGTGTCTGGATCCCTATGGTGTCGGGTTGGATTTCATGAGAGGCAGTCTCTCCTTGGGTCGAGATTTGTGGAACTTCCTGCGAGACTCCGAACAGGAGAGTAAACCAAGTTCTTGGATGGGTTCCCCGTTTCCTCACCCACAGCAAATGAGGTTAACCCCAGAATCGATTACTGGGGTAGGCTGCCCCCATGGGATTAAGAGAATAGCTTGGACCCTAGGGGCAAAGTGTAACAGGCAGAAGAAACAGGCCCCAGAAGAAATGCTGTGGATGCTCCAGACCATCGCACTGCCAGGATCTGGCGTTGAGATTTGGACTCAAGCTCTGGGTGGGTTTGTATCAGAGCAGACTATAGAGGTACGAGGGGTTGGGGGGTCCACTGCCATTATAGTTCCTGCTAGGAGCAAACTTTCCGGGTCTTAAGGCAACAAGTACCATCCCCAAATGGAGCAATGGGCCATGATTCCCTCCCCCCCCCACCAATACCAGTTCCTCCTTGCCCTCACCTCAAAGTTGAAAGAAAGGTAGGCCTTCCAAACCATCCTTGTGGGTCTGCTAACACCCCTGCGGGAATGCCAGAACCCCATGCCCTTTGTCCCGCAGGCTTCACCATTGCAGGGCTGGGGTCCATGTAGGTGGAAGGGGGCGTGGCCTGATGCAGTGTTATGATGGAGACCCTCCTGGGCCACAATCAGGACCCTGCGGGACCGCCAACACCCCGCTCCCACATGGCCAAGTTGTCCAGTATTTAGTGCCCTCCCGTTCCCACTATTACTTCACTCAAATCAAAAATGCAAGTGCCAACAGGAGCTTTAAAATAAATTTAAAAAAAAAAAAATCCATGCAGTTTAAACAGAGTTTAGCCCAAAAATCATTTGTGCATTACATACCAGGGATCATACTGTGCTTCTAGGTGGTTTCCAAGTTGATTTACATTCCAAATTATTCAGGTTTAAATCCTGAAGTTTGACACATGACATAATGTGCCCTCCCACGTTCTAAGAACGGGTCCCAAATGCGCAATTCGGTTTCGTCTTCCCAAGGAAGACTTAGATTTTCATTTATTAGTACTGTCCACAAACAAATCTTTGAGAATAGTTTACCAAGCAGCTGGACTTTGAAAATAAAATCCTGTAGAAACCAACGTCAGTCAAGTAGACCAGGTTTGTAAAAGGGATTCAGGTCCTATTGCTGTCCACAAAAAAAGAAAAGTCGTTCTGTATCACCAATATAACATTTTGTAAAGCTATTCTCCATGCAGTAGACATGCTTGCACCCAGGGGGGGACGGGGGGAGGGGGGCTTAAATGTCAGCCAGCTTCCCCCAGATCCCAAGGTCTTGCTTTTATTTGGGAAAACCTGGGCGCAGTTTGCAAACAAGTTATACATTCTCGCTTTGTAAGGGAGAAAGGGGGGGGGAAATGGGGCTGCAACCCCCAACTTCCAAATACCGAAAATGAGACACTGGTTCAGTGCTCCACATAAGATTAAGGCGAGTGTATCTTTAAGTGAAATGATTTTTTAGGGAGTAAAAACTATTCCAATGCAAGTATTTTATAAGCAAGTAAAATAGGTTTCAACTAAAAACGGAAATGTTTGCACCCAGTTATTCATGCACATTAAAGACACAGGCTTACCAATCATTGTTGTGGTACGAAATGCCCTAGTGAAGCAAACCACCATGCAGGAGCGAGTGTGAAAGCAGGAGCGCAAGATTAACTTTTTTTTCTAGGGCATATTTTTACTCCGCATTTTTCAATTTGCCAATTTTTGGGAGTAAGTGACCGATGCACCCCTTATCTGTAGGGCTGCTCGGGTTCACTTGGTCCTCTCTATGCCAAAAGATGTGGAAAGACTTAATGTACCCATTTACATTAGCATCTTCCCTCCATTATATGCTGTGGATTCCCTATGGATTGGGTAGTGGGTTGCAGAAAGAATTGGCCAGAGAATTCCAATTGACAGTGTCCCACATCCACAGACCTTATTAGAGGTTTAGGGTGCAAGGTCTTCTTCGGGGCAGCCTTACAGGTAGCACAAGGGTCGACAGTCTTGAATGCCTTTCATAGAGGTTATAGAAGGTCAGCTCACTTGACACTCTTTGCTGCACAACACACCAAATTATCTTTTTTTGCAAGTTTAGGATTGTTGTCCATTTGCACTGCAGAAAACAGCCTGGACAAAAAGTTAATCTTGACCAAGCATTCTCACCACCCATGGTCTTGCTGGATTCTTCCCAATGTTTGTTTTTTTGTTCATTGTGCATTAGCCAAAAAAGAGAACAGGTCTTCATACCCATCGAAAAGATCGATCATAGCATTAGTTAACTAATTCATAACAAGGAAGTGGAAAAGGAAATTCATCTGGCCACATATCACTTCAGTGGAACATAGCATTTGACATTCAGATTCATATCTTCCTTATTGGTAGTCCGATTAAGAGCACCCACCTCCAAAATAAAAAAGATTTCCATTCCCGAAATCAACCTGTTCCAGAATGTCATTGGGAGGAGTGAATGAGTGTCATGAAAAAACCTTTGAAATTTCAGTACTCGGGCCAAGTTCCCAAACATTCCATCAGCAAATGACTAGCAGATCACCGAAATGTGTCAAATAGACACCCCCCTGCCCTCTCCCCCCTCACCCCCCCCCCAATGACGGCCATGCAGAATCTCCCTCATGGGGAGCAGATTAAGCATCACATCTCAAAAAAATGAATCTGTACAACTGAATCAGGAAATTCCCTTAGGTATTTTGGGACCGTTGACCTAGGTTTATCCATTAGAGATGGTGATGACAACAGTTTGCATAGCCTCATTTTATCTATAGTCCCGATCCAATCCATACAATGAAGCGCCTCCTTCACTTAGAGTGTCTATGTCAGTATCGGCCACAGCCAACGTTGCATTAGTTTGTTTGCAACTTCCTCATACAATGATGATTTGGAGGAGCAATATCAGCCTGTACATCAATACCCATTTCCACTCCATCCATGCACCGAGACAGAGGCGGCCAAGTTCGAATCTTAGACGTGAAATGGGGACACTGTTCAGCAGTGTCTTTTCCAGATTTTACTTTCCATTCCACGTGTAAGGCCAACAGATTACATTCCAAGTGTGAGGGACCACCTTACCAATATAGAACTTGAGTGGGAGCATGGAGAACTTACAATATTGGAAACAAATCTCATTTGGGCAATCAAAGTTACAACCTTTAGTTCTATGGTCTGGAGTACTGAGTGGGGAAAAGCTTTTAATTTAGAGCCTAAATAAGTACATAGAATAGAAAAGGAGTCAGTTGCCAAACAAAAGATTTTAGATTCCTTAGTGGATGTTTAAATACCATGATTTTACTTAATTGAAAAGCTCTTGGCAAGTTCCTCCATATAGGCCTGACAACTTTTGGGTCAAGCAAACAGCCAAACTGTTCTACTCGATTCCAAAGCCAGCACCCTTTGGTGGCACTGGGGGGAGGAGAAGAGCAACATTAAGTAGAAAATTAGTCACCCGTAATCCAATGTCCTTGGCACAATATCTGAGAACCATCTACTGCTGGATGGTTCTTCTGCTGTGCCAGAGGCTCTACAGCCACAGAGAAATGCAGAGTCAAGTGTGCTCCCACACCCACCACAGCAGGGTGCCCCTAGCCAGGCAGGAAGGGTTTCAAGTATTGATCTGTACTGACAGATGCAGATGTAGGGGTGCCCAAGAATGCCAACAAGAAAGCAAATCAATTTCTCGGGGGCCAAAGAGACCAGGATATTGTGAGCCTTCACCCTTATTCATGTGCATGGATTGGCAGTCCACCACCCCTCAAATGAAAAGGTTGCCATAAAAGCATCAGTTTGCCAATGGGAGGCCTGTTCCTTTCGAATCCCCACCTTTCCATTTTTTTTTTTTTAACTGAAGTTAGTTTCCATTTTTTTATTGTTAAATACATTTCATTTTGGAAGGGGACGATATGGAGCTCATCACCATGGCTAAGACTCAGCCAGTGGTTGGGATTAATGGTCATGTACACCTGCATGACAGATGCACTGAAACCATGCAACCAACTAGCAATATGGGAAGATTCACATTACAGGATTCTAACAATATGGTTATTGCGTTCATAGAGCCCGCTTTTAAAGAAATCAGACCATGAGATGAAACGGTAAATTCCCAATACAGAGCTTTGTCTGTCCAAAAACACAGGGATCAAAAACCTTTCCATTTAAATTATTAGACACCGATTGGGACCCTTTCATAAGTATACACCTGCCAATTTGTCGTCCACCAACCCCTTCACAACCGACTCCTAGGTTTCCAGTTCAGTTGAAGACCATCCATGGTCTTCCACTGATGGAAGAATGTTTTGAGTGAGAAACCTTGGGTTGGGATTTGAACCCAAAAAATAACTCACCAAGACAGGTCAGCAAGAAACCAACAAAGTTAAGACAGGTGAAGCCCAGTCAGGCAAATTGCTATCAGAGGGAGCAAACTTGACCAAAGTGAGAGCCCAGGAGTTAAAAACTGATGGATGAACACAAAGCAGGCTGTGAGAACATCTGGCAGAGGACAGATGAGCACTATTAAAAATTAGTATTAACAGTTTTTCCTAGTTCATACAAGAGCTAGGCAAAAAAAATATCCTGGTCAGAGATAACCATGGATGGGATGACTAGGTATTTACTAAGAAACCAAAAACATGTTGACAGCACACTCCAAACAAAAAGTGACACATTGCAGAGGCACAAAAAGGATTTCAGATAGCCAATTGAAAAATAAATCCTGCAAGCTATTTAATCGTTGAATAAAGCACCAGAGGTGCACATTGCTTTAAAGCGTATAATTGTTTCTAAAATGCTGCAATAGGTTTTGAAATTGGGGATTAACAGTATAAATGAGGGTTAACGTATACCAAGTCTGTGATGGACCCAGAGGTTTGTCAATCTTACAGGCCCCTAGCACAAAGTACCAGCAACCACAATTTAATATTGTAGCCAAATTTGATACAATCAAATCTATCACAGGTTACAGTTTAGGCACCATCTGGTTGGCTTTGATACTTAAAAAAAAAACAAAAAAAAAAAAAAAAACCCCTCCACAGGGTGGACTGGGGCTCTGTCCTAAAAGTGTTTATGGGCGTAGGGAAAACCTTTTAGATGGATAATGCAACATACGCAAAACCTACATAATGGTAAGGGGGTGGGACATGGAGGTCCTCTTGGGAGATACAATTAGTGTGATGAATGAGGCAAGGGTTCTGCGGTCTCTGGGGCAAATAAACCCATCCCCTCATATTGAGCCAATTGCAAACGTGTTGTTCGAAGTGCCACAGGGAGCCCACGCTCAGCTCCTCCCAAAGTACCATCTTAACCCTCACCATTCACTCAAACCACAAATCCATCTCCAGCCAAACTAATACATTCCAGAATTATAGGGGGGAAAAGATTAAAATAACTTCAGACTGGTTTTGGGGGAGGTATAATCTCAAATGGATTGAATTCGAAGATACAGGTTTTTCTCACTTGGTATTGCAAAAGCACACTTCCTACCACACCATTGACAAGTTTGTTGCTGCAAACACTTGGGATTTATAGGGTTATCACTGCAATAAAAACAGCATCTGGTAACCGACATAAAGGGTCCTCATCCGACAACTGGTAGATCAGTTGGACATGAGTTAACTGCATCCCACTATAGAGAATTTCAAAGGGTGATAGTATGTCCACACTAAAATTGTGAAAATCTTACACAACACGAGATTGGAAAAGCTGCTACTGTTGCATATATGGTGGTCACGGAGTGTGCAGAGGCCCCTTAAGGTGATTGGGAAATGGGTGAAACACTTGAGCAGAGACCCAAAAGGGGTCAGGGGAGCCGGTTAAGGTTTCCTAAACAGATGTAGGCATTACCAACCAGACATACTGCCAACATCTTATTAGCTGCAAAGTTCATAGGAACCCTGTGGAGAACATAGACCACCCCAAACCAGCTATACAACAATTAACAGAAAAGCAGCATACAACAACTTTTAGCTGCAAATGGGACAGATGCTATCCTTAATATAACTAGGGTGTGTTTGCATGAGTGCCTTAAACCTAGGGTGTTAAAAAGATAATGGGTTAAACTGGTATGAACATATGTTTGACGACTATTATCATCCTGACGTACTTTGCATATGTGCAAGAAATGAGTATTCAAAGTATAAGATTCAAATGTAAAATGACTGAGGTACTTAAGCAGATCAGGGAGGGGGAAGAGTTTTAGGTTAGAGTCTGACAAGACATTTGGTTTTGAAAATCAGCATTAGAGCAGTTTGCTCTTTATATTCAGAATTTCCATAAAAATGTCTTCAAAAAGCCAATGTGACTTCCCAGAGGGTGGATGCCCAATCTGTGTCCTCCACAAAAACCACTTCTAGATGGTGCTTGCTCTGGAATCTGGACAAAGTCACTTCTCCACTGATGCTTGATCAGTCTGCAGCATAGACAACCACCAGGTCCTACTCCATAGACTGGACTTGCTAAATCCAGAACAAAGGATAAGCACCAGTGAAGAGCAAAGTCAAACACTAAGGCCACAGAGTCCAGTCTATGGAGTAGGACCTGGTGGTTGTCTATGCTGCAGACAGATCAAGCATCAGTGGAGAAGTGACTTTGTCCAGATTCCAGAGCAAGCACCATCTAGAAGTGGTTTTTGCCATGTAGAGAATGGAAAGAGGAATTCCCAGTAGATGTTCGTTTCACAATTAGACTTTGTGGAACACCATAATCTAGCATTTTCATGAGAAGCAAGCTGTTAGCTGCTGACAAGTCTGAATCCAGATTAGGTTTCTCCACACAATTGAGTAGCCCAAGGAAGCTTCAGGGCAAGAGGAGACAAAGTAGTATTAATAATGTTTACTAGAAGAGGAATATAATATGGAATTTTGTCATTTGCATGGTGCTAGGATTAATGTGGGGGGGAATACAAACTAAAGAGCGTACTTCATGCTAGACAAACTAATTCTGGAATAGGTGAATTACTAGCTGGGCTTCAGAGGTGGTGTTAAGGTTGCTAATTAAAAGCCAACTGTTGGATTTGGGTATCCATAAAATGTCTATAGTCATTCAGCAGCAACCAGTTTAAGTGTCTCAGTTGCATGTGTCTTGCGAGTATGTAGAAACCCATTTAGAGAGACTCATTGATGCGAGAGCTTCACCATTTATATCAGACTCCTGCCATCTGTCAATGTTTCTTCAGTTCAGAGCACAAGGTATGAGTTGTAAAAAATAATCGTAGATTTCCATTCGATGTTTAGTCTTAATGCAACAAGACAAATGTATGAGAAGTAGCAAAGGCACAGGCTTTATGAAGAATATTTGGTGACTATGCTGAGGTAGAGGTATTACCGAGCCTTGGGGTAGTTTTGAACAACCGAGACAAGCAATACTAATCTAGATGGCCTTTTGTAGGAGTAGGGCATGCATTCAATAACTAAACCCCAGTTCAGGAGTGATGTTGTGTCAAGTTTTTAATCCACCCAGAGGCGTGAGGTGTGGCGGGGTATCCAAGTCATTTGAAGGATCCACAAAATAATTCTTGGATACACTAGGTGGGGTTGGAGTAGCTCAATATTTAGTCACAGAAAGACAGACCATTTACCAATTAGGAGCTCACTAGAGGTGAAGTTCGAACCTTTAGCAGCTTCAAGTAAGTCAATCCTGGTCAAGACACCACCTTTTTTGGTCCAACCGGACTAAAAAGGTACAAGTATTCAGGGGAGTAATAGTAAGCTTAGAGGGCCCAGAAATGTAACCAGGTTTCAGCAAGACCATTGCAAAATCAGACGGAGGAATTGTGGGCAATAGCAGAAAAAGTATTGATTAGTATTAATCAGTTTATGTGCATGGTTGGAAGTTGAAGACTGCAGATTATGCAGAGGGCTTGATCACTGACAGAATCCTAGGAGTAAGAAGCCTCAGGAACTGAAAGTTAAAATCAAAGGATATTTAGGAAATTGCACAAGACAAATATAAGACATTCAAATGTATGAGAGAAACTGCTACAGAACTAATACAAGTAGCTACAGGGCTAAAGTACTGATGAAGAAAAGCAAGAATGGACATAGACCGTGCAATGGAATGTTTCCACATTGGACCACCTCCCAAGCCAACAGACTTGCTACTATAAGCCCTGTGGGTGCGTAGAGTTGCACAAGACTCGTGGCAACCCCAGAAAATCAGGAGACAGTAGAAAGGGCCATTGAGATGCAACACTGGGGAAAACAAGTCTGGAGAATAAAGTAGACCAGTCTTTGGGCACATGTTCTAAAAATTATCCACTTATACCCTAGAGAAATGTGCCCAGCCTTGAAGATGTATGGTGGCATTAAGGACAGCAGCATATACTCCGACAGCCTTCATCCCTGAACATAAGCTTTTCTGTAAAACTGGTGCAAATGGTCATCTCGTACAAAATGTTCTGTAGAGCATATTTGCACACTTCCTAGTGATGTGCCTTTGGAGATTAGGGTTTCAGGTTCCGTCACCAAATGTCTTTGCCCTTTGGTAGGAGCCATGTTACCCAAGAATTATGAGTAACCCCTACATTAGTCTTGCACACATGGAGATTGGATCTTTGGGCTTCTATTAGCGTTCCTCTATAGCAGATGGTGTTTACGTGTTCAATTCTATCAAGGGTAAGATTCCTCAACTCGGGGGTGATTATGTACAGCAAATTGGGTGCCTGGTAAGTATTAACAATCTCTCAATATTAAATTTACTTTGCAACACTGCAAGACATTGCCCCTCCTTGTGGGTTATTCAGAGACAAACTAGCAGACCTTATTGCAATCCCACAAGGCGGGACAAGAGCCAGGCTTCAAAGGCATGAGGTGCAAGTTGGTCAAAAGCACACAAATCAGCGACTTTGAAACAGTATACTTGCCTAACAACCAAATAAAATTAAAGAGCCAAATACCCAATTGTAAAAATTGGATGCAAAAACAGAACAGTTACTATATACCATTCCAATTAGGTCATTGGGTTCCTACGGGAAGCAATGTTCTCCTAAAATATAACATGGACAAGATTAACTAGTAATTGACGTCAAGCACCAATCACACCAGGAGTGCTAGGCTAAGGGCGGCGTCTGCTCATGCCCTCTACAAAGCCTCGCAACACTTCCTAATGCAATGAAAAATCTCATTAGCACAAATCTTCAGTGCCCAGTGAAGTACCTTCATTGTACAGGTTGGATGTGGTTCTGATAACAGTAGTACTACATGGTGAGCCCGTCGCAACTAAATGGGTGACGAGCCCTGTACATGTTCACAGCTTCTATGCACTGGCACACTAGTTAGGCGCCCAAGGGCAATCTAGAGCAGCAGACCTACAGGGCAAGCACATCTTGCCAGCTTCTAGCCCACTGTTGCCCAGGATAAGTGAGGGACTGGCTGTTACAATCCCTGATACTTGTGGAAAAATTAGTAAAATCTGCTGTTGACAGACTTGGCTGACAGTCAGCCGAGATGCAGTATTTCACTGGGTAGTTGCATAGCAAGCCTTACAGCCCCCACCCGCCCAACCACAATCTACACTGTTAAGAGTAACCAATCTTAGTCCAGCCACATTTTACCTCCTTTACTAGGTTTAGAGGCTAGAATATTTGGGACTGTTCAGCCACTATGCCTGGAGAATATATGCCAAGAACCCTTCACCACTCCCTCTGCACAGACATCTTAGAAATGGGTCGCAGTTATTTGAGGCTGCCCACACAAGTCCCCTCCCATTTACAGTATAGGAAAATATAGCAGTAAGATGAGATTTCAGGCGATATGTCAAGTGGTAACAGTTGGTTTCATTCTATATTACGAATGAGACTGACCAAGTGCAGGGCTAGTGAAGTACTGAGGCTACCAGGTTGACTGTCTCAGAAGCGAGTCAGGGGCATGCAAAAGGGAGGTGAGGTGCAACCCCGACTTTCCAATGCCTCTACCAAATAAAAAAATTGACACCAGATACACAAACCAATACCCTTGCGTCTAGTAAGAGTCATTTTACACATTGAACAGAAGGTAGGCTATTGGTATTTGTACCATGCACTGTTGCCATCTGCATGGTCTCCAGGATCA
This sequence comes from Ambystoma mexicanum, assembly GCF_040938575.1. NCBI lineage: Eukaryota > Metazoa > Chordata > Amphibia > Caudata > Ambystomatidae > Ambystoma > Ambystoma mexicanum. Next base: position 1,262,450,404 of record NC_090934.1, on the reverse strand, counting down.
AGTGGATCTGAAAGCTGGGGCACTGGGTCAAGTTACAAGGTAGAGGCAAAGTGCAAGGTAGTTTTGCAATAAGTAGCTATAGCTTTGATGCATGTAGCCCAGAACTACAAAGGTGCCCCTTAGGAAGAGCGTAGAGGCATTTGTCCAGATGGAGTCTAGTGGGCTGATCTGTAAGGGGGTTTGTAGTGTAGCAGTGAAGGATTGAGTCTTTTGGGAGATGGTATTCCAATTGACCACAGAGCGGCTTAGTTGGTATAAGTATTGTTGGCGTGTAGAAGTCAAGTTTAGTGGAGGACCAGGAGCATGTCAATGCGGCTGTGGTGCCCTTCATTTAATGTAGCAGTTTGCTGTCCTGAGATACCCTGAGCAGGCAGGTATCTGGCAGTGGACAGCAACTGGCCATTTATGGCCGTGGGGCAGGCACAAGGTAGGAATGAAAAACATGGGTATGCAGTAGAGGGCACCAACTAGAAAGTGGGTGACACTAGCTCCTACTGAAAGCGTTTCCACGGGGCAGATTCCTGGTGAGGTCCCTGGAAACCACCTGCTCCATGAGGCAATCTAGTGAAATTACATAAGCATCATAGATCCGGACATTAGGCCACCAAGGTTAAAATCATGATAGCAAAACGACAGTAGGTCACGGGAGTAGGGAGATCAGTGGGGCACCTGGGATTAGGGTTAGGGGTGCAAGCAACCAAGCCACATACAGCAAGTCATAACTGACCAGGAATAATGCAAAGCATAAAAGCCTACCAAGGTAAAGCAGACTCCTGCAATTGGAGCAGGGGCCACAATCACTAGTGGTTTGCCCCACACGTCTTATGCACCGACAAGGGAATCCCCATAAGCCCCCTAGATATTTATTTTTTTAAAGCCCCCTTATCAGAGCACTGTCACACCAAGCAGGAAGGTGGTTGTGTGGGGTCAGTTGGTCACAATGGTTGAGCATACCTGGCTAAATACAGTTGGTGCAAAGTTCCCCAATGAAGTTTGATACACAACCTAAAAGGTGGGGAGCACAATGGACATTCTGCTTCCAGCTTTGGAGAAGACCACCCCTCCAACAAGGACCAAATTCCAACACTAGCTCTAGTGTATTGTAAGCCAGCACAGAAGAGCGTTGCTCCTGAACAAAGCTACACTCACAATATTTACCTACATGCTTGCCAAATAAATTGATAGTTGCTACCAGACCCATATTGCCCTACCTCATGCCATGTGTTCTATGAGCTTATCCCTACATTCTATAACCTCCCTTACTCAACTTTTTCCCCTATTCCCAGACTATGGTCTGGTAAAACCCTGGCGGGATTTGAAATGTGCAAGTGCCTTTAGAACACTAAGGTAGTGAAAGCACAGTATAAGTACGGTGACATTGTCAAGAGGGGATGGTAAACCCTCCAAGCCTGTGGCGAGAGGCCTACCACAAAAATCCAGTGCTAATCCTACCCCAGAGGACGATTGCGGAAGTAGAACTCTGGTCCCCTTCCCCTGTGCCAGCGGGTTTATATTCAGTACCCCTTGTCTCACCATGCCAGACAAGATGCTCACCAAATTTAAAAACAAGTCAAAGCTTGCAAGGGTAGAGCAGCCCTCCAACACCAAACGCTGTCTACATCATGACAGACCTGGACCCAACTAAGTGAGAGCAACCCTCTAGCATCCCTCATTCTGCTAGGGGTAACCAGGTTGGGGGGGGGGAGCAGACAATCTAGCCCGACTACCTGCATGGCTGCTAGAATCCTTGCAATGCTCCCAGGCACGGACAGCAAACACCTGCAGCTGCCGATTAGCTCGCTAGACCACCAGGGACTAAGTAATGGGGCACAGATCCCCCACAGACTAAACTTTACCTAGGGAAACGGTCAGCCCAACACCAACTTTCACATTCTACCCCGAGACGGCAGTCACTATACTGCAGTGGGCACGTTTTGAGGAAAAACAAGTCTTAGCCTGCTATTTAACATCTTTGCTGTAACACCTCTGGTGGGGAAGACAGGCCCAGACTGCTCAGGTCAAGTGCAGGGGGGGGGGGGGGGGGGGGGGACTAGAGGGCAGCAGGAAGGTGTGGGTTGTTGGGGCAAGGTCAGGAGGGGGGCGGGGGGGGGGGGAGACCAAGAAACAAGCAGGAAGTAAGAAGCTAGTGTGGAGGCTAAAGCGGGTGAAGTATTGTTAGCGAGTTCAAGTAGTACATGTTGAGAGGGTAACATTTAGTTGGAAGGAAAGGGTTATGGAGTGTATGTGAAAGGAGGTTTGAGTGGGATGTGGGTGGAAGGAAGGAGTTGTCAGGGTTATCAGGAAGGTAGTAGTGATAAAGGGTCGAGGCTGAGTAACACTGGTATTGGGACCAGAGGGTTGAGCCTGGAGCTAAGAAGTGTGCTGGGAGCAAGCGTGGAAAGTGTAAAAGCGTGATAGAGGACAGTCTGCCGCACGGTCTGTAAGGCACACTCCCGTTTGCTTTTACACCATTAACCTCTGGATAGAGAAGGGATAGATCGAAAATCCCTGAGGGAGTAATAAGGAGGCTGGCACAGATGTGTTGGTATCAGTTTTGCTTATTTGCGTCTGTGCCAAGACACTGAAATAAAACATTGATGGCCCTGCACACCCCAATAACCATCATTCCTTGGAAAGACACCATCTTAAATTCGAATGGTTTTCTGTGAACATTTTATTGCACCACATTAGTGCGCAGATGCCGTTCATGTCAATGCATTTAGGACTCGCAGGTCCTTCGTCGGGGCCGAACTAACGGTTTCAATACATGTTTGTACAAGGGATATCATACCAATCCTATGTTGGTACGGTAAAAGTTACACCCCCCCCCCCCCCCCCCATGTTGTATTTAGACCCACATAAGGAGGTGGATACCATTTTAATAATGAAGTCAGACGAATGAAGATTTAAAATTGAAAATTAAAGACAAAACATGCGTGATAATCCAAATGGTATTCCAAAAAGGAAAATGCCAAAAGATAGTCGAACTCAAATCGAATCTGAATCATAGCGATACAAAACATCAATAGAAAGATAAAATCATAATGCAAACATAAATGTAAATCGTAATGGGCCACACTATAGACAGACAACGTAAAGAGAAGAAAGGAGATCTTATTCATGAGCGGTATAAGTGCACAACTGCTAGTGCCAATAGCGTTTAAACGATCTTTGCCGTGAATGGTGGTTGGAATACTGCTATAGTTCGCTTGCGTCTAGGACAGACCTGTCGTGTTTTAACTGCTATGCCGGGTTATTAATGATTCTAGCATACATTGTGGTATTGAGGTTTACAGTGAGGACTATAGGCAGACTGCTGTCTGTACTACTGGTACAAACACATTGTGGGGAGCGTCTCAGACTAGCGTGCATTGGACTGGTTTCTGAACATGATCAGGCGCCCATCATGGCGTGGTAGTTCAAAGCTGCAAAAATGTTGCATACGGTAAGGCTGCATAAAGTATGTTCATAGCCATTGTTGATATTGCACAATTACGTACCTGTTCAGTAGAAGTGGGGAGCTCTGAACATTACTGCTGCTGAATATGGAGCAGATCCAGGGGCCATTCCTTGTTCATCCTGTTGGGTCCAGTCTGTCAATCCAGAAAGTGTTCAGCCTTTAGGTCTGGACACAAAGAACCTCTACAGTAGGGTCAAGTCAGCCCTAAACAAGGCGGGGGGGCGGGGGGTTTGGGGGCATCAGCCACTTGAACTCTAAAAATAGTCAAGTGCACTCCAAAAATAATCCAGGAGTATAATTACTCCAAGGAAAAAGAAATGGGAAACCGATCTTGTGCCCTCCCTTCACTTACACAGGTCCGTGGATATATTTGGAAACCAAACTTGGTACCACAGGGAGAAACTCACTACCTGATCCGAAAACTCGACAGGCATCTAGGTGCAAAGATGTGTTTTCCGGTTATACGAGGGGTGGGGGGGGACCTACTCCTTCAAATAAATTGTTCCGCAACCTTCAATAGGGAGTGAAATACTCCCACTTCAATATGCCGTTTATGCCAATCTGGATTGGGGACACCTGGTTTAGGGAGGGTGGAGCTTCATAGCCGGGATAGGTTCCTGAATTCCTAGCCCTTGAACTGTCTCAGCATTAGAATTTGAGCCGAACAATGCAGAAATGGCATCCAGCCTTGGATACGTTTTTAGCCGAAAATCTGAACCAATTATGGTTTTACATCTATGAATTGTTTGATGTGTTCCAGTTCAGCTTTGTAACTTGGTGCAGACTACGTACTTTAAGCATAATGCTCGTCATGTTTTATAGCCTTGGAGTGTCCTTTAGCTCGGCTCATTCCCCACCATGGCCAGACAAGTGAACATGCATTAACTATCTGAATTATCCGACAAATGGTGCATGTAAATGCAAGCATTCATTGATCATGTGTTCTGCATGTAAAGTTTAGCAGCACCCTCAAAATGTAGTCTAGTGCCCTTGGGATGACACCGATTTATACAAGCTAGCTTTCCATTTAGCTCTGCACCTCCCTAACCCCCCTATCGCATAGGACGAGTCCCACCAAAAGAAATGTGGTCCGACAGCAGTTCATGCTGCTCCTGAACACTTCACGCTATGGCATCCATAATGTCACACCATTAGTCATCTTTGCAAATTGTACATTTGCGTAGTACCACTATTTGCATCCAATGCTAGGCTTCTTGCCTCGGGTCCTTTCAGCCTTGAAGCCATAACTTTGCAGTAGTTGCTATACACTTTTGCTATACACTTTATTTGGATAATACAATCATCCGCAAGTAAACAAAATTATATAATAGTTTAAGAATATAAATGTCAATTCTAATGTAAAGGTGACCAAGTACAATACAAGCATTGAATTAGCAAAAATGTACTATTAGTAAAATCTACCTCTAAAACAATCAGTGCATTTTATCTGGAGCCAGCTCATTGATGTCACAATTTGGAAATATTGATTCCAGAAAGTGCCCTATTGCCACATGCATGCCCAATTTGGGATTGTTGGATATCGCTTGTTAGATGCATCATATACAGACAATGTTTTAAAGTTTCGCTCTGACTTATTTGTGCAAAAGCGGCAATAGTCAAGTTCTTTTGGAATCAATTTTTGCCGAGACACGATTTCTCTAGTCAGCCAAAGATTTAAGCGAAACCTCAATGACTTCTGCCGAATGTGCGATGACAGACATCTAAATAGTCAGCCGGTTCACTGAGTGCCTTATGCCCAAACACTTGGGAATCTTGTATTTTTGGCACTGCCTGCGGTTTTCAACCCAGTCATGCTGATGTAACTTGTTTTGCTTATTGCGGATTATGTAACAATAAGTCCAAAGTAATTAAGGCATCAGCTAGAACGTCCAATACGAAATTGCACCAGGACTTGGTAAATGTGTGATCTTGTGCCAATAAATGTAAGGACTGATGCCTAGATTCCCAGGAGTTGTGATTCCCCAAGATAGAGTTCCTTAACAGGGCACACATTATCCATTTGATTTGTGACTCCAAAGAGAGAAGGCCTAACTCGCGACGAATTAATGGAATTTGAGTGCTCTTGGGCAGATGCAACAATTGCATCCAACAGCGGGCCTCCAAAGTGATCCACCACTTAGACTCTCTAGGTCTAGAAGTTTCTACTCCAGAGATTATGGTGGGTATCACTTTCTGCTGATAGAACTGTAAAATATGCTTAATCGTGATTTTTGCACACTTTGCTTTAATTATTTTAGCCTGTGATATGAGCATTTGAAATTGTGTACATTATATCGTCCATTACATGATTTCACTGCTTGAATGATCATGCCCAAATATTTGTACTGCTGGACTTGGGGACATTATGCAAGTGCCAATTATAAGTCTTCACTTTAGTTCTTACATGAGGTCTGCAAACCATGATTTGGGTCGAGTGTTGATCGAGGTTATTAACAGACACGTATGAGGCTAGGCAGTCGAGGGTTTTTTGTGTAGGTCCATGGGCGTTGCGATACGAGTATCAAATCGTCTGCATAAAGAAGATGACAAATAGATGGAGCCTAATTTTGGAGAATCACATTGAAATAAAGGCAATGCTAAACCGAAAATCAGACAACAGGTTGAATATGAAAGACACTAAAAATACAGCCTTGCTTGAGGCTTCAGCAAGTTTTGATAAGTTTTCCAGCTAATGCCAATCTAACTTGTAAGGTCGTGTTATTATGCAAACGCATTATCAAAGTTAGTAACGAGGCTGGACAACTTGTGATGTAAGATGAGTCGGTCGATGGAATCAAAAGCGGCTTTGAAGTCTATAAATGCACGATAACTGATTTTTTTTGCCGCATATTTAGATTTTAACATGTTTAGAACCATAAGGTTGGGATTGGTTCCGAGGCCAGCAACAAACAGATTGAAAATGATCCCTCAAGTTGTCACAAGTCATTGATTTAGGTCCCTCAATGCGATTGAGAAGATTTTCCCCGCAGCGTCTAGCAGAGCTATAAGTCTATAGCTGGCCGCTAAAGAACGGTCACCTTTCTTATATATGTTATGTTATGTTATGGGGACTATTACAGAGCGAGTCCACGATTCAGGCAGGCACTTGTTGATGTTGATTAGAGAAAATATTTTGAACAGAATGGGAGCCCATAGGTCTGGGTATTGTTTAAACATTCGATTCAAAGGCTGCCGGGCCACAGGCACCTGATTTGCTGATCTTATTAATATAGAACCGAATGTCCGCCAGATCAAAATTGAGAGGAACACACTTATTGTCATCTCCAAGATTCACAGATGTAGAATTTAGGGGCACTGCGTACAGGTTGGAAAAATTAGTAACCCAGATAGTTTCAGGAACATTAGCTTGGGATACTGGTTGCGAATGGTGAGACCAGGATCTTGCAACATTCTTTGAACGTAAGGAAGTTAACAGCCTCGCCATCAACTTGGTAGATCTTGGCTCGCAGGGCTCTTAGTGCATTCTTGAGTTTATTCTCCTTAATGAGGCGGCTCTGGTCGTCAAATATTCAGTAATTACAGCAGATTCTGGTGGTGTAGAAAATGTTTAAGAAATAAGGTCTCGCCATGAAAGACTATTAGCTCTTGAATCCAATCAATCACTTCCAATAAGTAGTGAGTGCACTTAAGTGAAGCCTAGAATAGTCTCACCATGCAAACATCAGTTTAGATCCCCCTCATCTTTTTCATTATTCCACTACATTGGTGGTGCCACTTGTAGTCATGGGGCACCATGCTGGTTCAGCGGAAAGTAGCTTAAAGGATAGCAAGTGGTCATCTGCCATGGTAAGTCACTGCTAAGAAGGTCCTCTAACAAAGCCGCTCATTTGTACACCATTTCAGAACAAGTTGCTAATGTGACCCCTTGTCAAAGTAACAGCACATGTGTGGGTACCGGACGCTTCTTGCAAATCTAAACTACAGCAGTTATCGCAACTCAAATTTTCCACCTGGTGTGCAAAAAAACTGCGATGGTTTGATGCCAATGTAACAGCCTCTCAGAAAAGTTAGGCCAAGATGGAGTTAGCCTCGTATTTACAGTCACAACTTTACATTGCGAATTTGTACACATGCTCGGTCATGTACTTTACTCCAATGCTAAATCGTTTCAGGCTAGCTCAATTTGTATGGGCACAAGACAGGCCAGAGTGGTCAACAACCAGCGTAATCAGGCTACTTGTTTTGAGAAGCAGTCTTTGTATAGCCTGATCAGTGATATTTCATGACTCAAAGTGGTGCTTAAAGCAAGTCTGCTGCATTGCTCTACATTCATTCTGTTTTGGAATCTCAAGACCATGGTATACTAATATTAGTAGTGATCCTGAAATTGGTAATTCCCCCATCATGGAATTGCCTGGACCTGCTAGCTGTACACCGCAAGGAAAAGCTTAAATGCTAGCTGATATATTGGTTCTGCTGAACCAAGATAATGGTTCTTGTATAATCCCAAGAGAGCGCTTCAGCTGTGGAAGTAACGTGTTCACTGTGTCCATGTCAGTTGGTCTTTGAGTGGACGTGCACAGGGTGAACTTTGTTACAGATGGAGGTTGCAGTTCCATTAGACCAGTTGATTTGCTACATTGAGCTGCGGGCTGCTCCTTTCGAATGAAAAGTAGTGGCAGGTTGTGTTCTGGTTAACAGCCCTCTCACCGTTTGAGCAACTTTCCCTATCCCCTGAACATGCCAGACAAATTAAATCTTCCTATACCCTAGAGGTCTGGCATACTACAACCTTCCAGTGGCCTTGAAGCATTTATACATACATATTCCAATGCAAGGAATGTCCTGATGAGGCAGTCAAACATTGGATGAACACCTGCATAACAATGACCACGTCCAAGTCTGCAAGTACCTCCTGTACTCCACTTGCTCCTGGTCTTTGCCTATCAGTTTTGAAGATTTCGTTATCCACCAGGCATTGCATGCCATCATTGGCTGCATCAATAACTGCTTAAGGAAAACTACGCTGTAGAGAATCACAACCTGAAATGACTGGTGCAAGTTGCACCCATTATCGATTACTCATAAACAGCAAATGCTAATTGATAACCAATTCATCCTAGTTGCATACAAAACCACCTTCAGAACCTGCCCAAACACCACAGCATTACCTCCAGTGCATATGCAGAGATGGCACATTTTAGTACATTGTGCACCATGCACAACATCCTAGATCTTCCAATAGAACGCTTCTATGCAAATGTGCATCACACTCTGCATATGGCAGCGTGGAGGATAATATTCACATTGGACATTCAAGCAGAAGCTAATGCGGTCCATGGTATTGTGAACCATCATGCACAGGTCCCCACCAGAACACATTTCCATCACACCCGATCATATGGCATAATAAAGCAAGGCACGATGTTATCGACAGAAGCGGGACAAAGAAATAGGAGTAACAGTTCGTGTTGGTCAACACTTGTATCACAGCTGCAGTAATGATGGTAGTGGTCATGAAGTTTAACATGACGCAACAGTAACAAAAAGCAGCCATTTTGGCACGTCAGCTCATCTTGGGTTTCAATACACGGTAAAGGCAAAGGGGAGCGAAAAATCGATAAGTATCTGGAAAGGCAGCTTCGACCCATATTGTTTAGTATCCCTTTGTACCTACCATACAGAGACTGACAGCCCTGTTTATATGGACAGGCCACAACTGGAGGCTGCGCTAGCAGCTAGTTTGAAACGTGCATTAGTGACTAAAATCACTGACATAGGACGACAGGTAAGCTCCTTATTTAAATGAATATATATATATCTATCTCTGCTACCCATATTGGGCTAAGAGGGCTCCAAGTAGAATTCATCTAATCTTTCAAGCACAGGGGACCAAGTGGAGGCGGCATTGGTAGCTAGTGTGAAACGTGGATTAGTGACCAGTGCCACAGATTAGACTAGAGGTAAACTCCATGTTGAATCAAGATGGCTCCAAAAGGTATTCAACCAATGTACCGACAGGGGACCCATTTGGGAACAAGCCTACCGCTAGAAAGGAGATACGGAATCACACATTAAGTCACTACCTTCAGAAACCGCAGTTGTGGGACCCAATGTAGTATTTTAGCTACTGCATTATTTTTTCATCTCCTTTAAAATATATGAAGATTCCTTGTTATGATACAGTACGAGTATAGGTCACACTGATGGAATCTACCTTGTTAATTTATAGGAGGCTCGTTGATGGGAGGAACCTTTGAGAAATAGACACAAGCAGAATCATATCATACATGCGATTAATATAGGATTTATGACATTGACAAGAGTGGAGCAAGTTGCCAAATCATTATGTTTTAGATATGAAAGTGGAACACAAGTAATTGAATAGAACGCTCCTGATGTAGGGAATTCCAGATGTAGGGAATGCTCTCCCCTAAATGCGTAGAGCAAGCCCTAAGGGATATTATTGGTTTATTAATACCTATGTAAAATGATCTGTGTTTCTAAGAAGTTATTGTGATTAATGTATATCTGGATATGGGATAGCTAACAATGAATGATTGTTTTGAAAAACAGGCTGGTTTAAATTTCACAACTGGTTTATGAGAAGAAAAAAGTAAACCTTATTTACTACAGAAATAGAATCACGAGTATTCTTGTGAACTATTGATATACATAAAGATATTGTTCGATTACAATACAAGGGTGTGCTGGGACAGGAGTGTCCACACATCTGCTGTTTATCCAATTTACTACACAACCTAGTGTCAGGGTGGTCTTTCTCCCCTGAACCATAGGAACATAGGGTGTGCTCTGGGCACTTAAGAGATTAGAAATGAAGTTAACATGAACAGTCCTGTACTCACATCATTTTGCAGACACGAGTAATTCAACATAAATGTGCATCACCCAACACTAGCTGGGTGCAAATAAACCTACTGGCAAAGTCGCATAAGTCATGCTTTGTTACGTTTCACATTAAGGTCAACAAGGGCTGTGAAGTATTTTGGTTGAGTGGTATACAAGTACAGCACTATTCTTGAAAAGATCCTAAATTCCCAAAGTAGACCTTCAAATTTAGGCTGTAAGCAGAATGAGAGATTATGTGGTTTACCCAACTAGACAAGATACTAGCAACTCCGGTTTAGAATTCGTAGACTGAGCTAGACCTTAGTTTAAACTTCATCAAACCAATACCACAGGGGCATTAAACAAAGCTAGCAGGCCTGAAAAGTCTGGCTAGCCTGTAAGGGTATTGCGCCCAGAGGAACCACAATTCAATATCATCTCATTTTAGATTGCTCGTACTTCCAGGTCTATAGAACTTGGTTCTTTGCAAGAGTATTGTAAAACATGCATTGCTGTTCTCTTGTGCTAGTTTACTACAGGCTTTAAAGTCTGATCACCACGAGTCATACTTGGGATCACTACAAAATTGCATACAGGCCAGATGGGGTCCTCCTGGAGTCTTATGGAGCAAGGTTGAAAAATAATGATAGTAGGCTAGCCAAGTAGTTTAGTCCGTGAAATAATCCTACCCATATACACCAGTAACCCAGCATGTAGGCAAGCATGTATGGCACTCTTGGTAACCATCTACTCTTAATGTTAATCTTTTGTTTTGGGTCCTCTGCATTCAGCTGGCTGTGTAATCCCCCCCATTGTTTGCATCTAGGGCCAGTAAGGTACAGTAAGCTACAACAGGAGAGTGACATTGTTGAGCAAGCGCCAACACAACTCCCGGGTATCAGTCCTCCAGTAAGTAGAAGACTACTCTAGGAAACAAGGAGCCAGTATATCATGACCACTTGTGCTTTAAAAGGTCTTCTGGTGTGGCCCAATTCTTTAAGAGCCATTCCCATATCCAGACTTCTCATAGATAGATTTCAATTTCACCATTTGGCCTGAAGGGTCAACGGTAGGCCATGGTAACTAAATGTCAGACTCTTTCCTGCTAGTGCTCGCCCACACAGATTATCCCCACCCTAGATTTCCCAAAAGGAATGCTACTCACATCCACTCAAAGTCTACCCCTCCCACGTGTACCACTAAACCCCACCTCAACGTGTCATCACATTCCCCTCCCATCTTCAAAAAGAAATTCAAACCAGTATACCCAGCCCAAGCTAGCTACATCAGAGCCTCTCCTCGTCCAGCAAATCCGAACACTGTCCCTCCTGTTACCGTTTAGTCAACCCATCATACCACCCCTGCCCCCCTTCTGAAGAAAGACCTGCAATACCACAGATGGACCAAGGGCTGTGCACCGCCACCCACCTTCCTGCAAGGATATCCTATTCTCTACAGCCTAATCATACTATTTATTCATTTTATCATTAAAGAGTGCCAAATTATATATAAAAAGACCTATGTATGCAAACACTCGATTTGATTTCCCCCCACTGGTCACCGCTCTGCTTTGCTTGTTCCTGCCAATTTATCCTACTAAGCTGGTACCCATCCTTGGAGCCGCCATCCCATATAGCGCCCTGTTTTGGCCCATTTGCCCCACAAATGATCAATACCTCATTTGCTCCCATCTATTCTTCATCTTAAACCTTTCGTATAGAATACTCCACATCAAGGAAGTTGCCCTAGATTATTAAGCCCTTGGCTGATCTCTGAACAACCCAGTTAGCCATCAGCCAGTTTCTCTCCTCCCACACTACTCTAAAATCCATCAACGTCTTTTAACAGGCTCTCCAACTTGACAAAGTATGTGATCACCCCCACCAAAACGTCATCTGATTCCATAATACTCTTCTCTGGCCAATGTCTGATTACAATGGTGAGCAAATGTCAGAAACTACTAAGCTGTAGAGGTTGCAGTGGGAAATGCAGTGAACAGCACCCTCCTCCAGACCATCTGACCTGTGGACAAGGGCATTGGCTTAGAAATCTAATAAGCAATCTCTTGGAACACTGAACCCTCTGACCCCCCCCACAGAGCTGTCCCTCGTAGTTTACTCTTGACCCTATAACATGCTTCTCCCATCATACAGATGACGGAAAAAGCTGCCCCTTCCCCAAACCATGGGCCTCTGCAGTCCACCACTGGACAGCGCTTAATCTTCTTATGCATAATTCCTCCAATGTCCGAATTATCAGCCTGCTTCCAATGCCCCCCCTCCCCATTCATTCCACTCTCACCAGACGCTCATTCCTTTGAATCACACAACGCTGGGTGTCGTCGGCTATCTCAGCCTTCAGGTCTACCTCTTGAATCAACTTATTTGAACTATCTGCTCTCTACTCACCTACCAGTACCAAAATCCTCATACTAACTCATGAACTGGACTACCATGCTTACCCCATGTGCCCCTCACCATTCCTGGACAACATCTTTTACCATGTTCCCTGCTGTGTAGTTCCCCCCCCCCCCCCCCCCCCCCATCACCGACTCCATGCCAGCTGGAGTTCTATGCAAAATGTTGTCATTCCTAGGCTTTAGGTGTAGGCATTGGTTCGCAAACCCTAACCTGGCTCGAGACATCTCCTGCTAACACTCCACGTGCATCATCCTTTCTAACCTGTTCAGCTAGCAGCACATGCGTCTAAATTGTCCACTCTCCACACCACTATAAATCCACTTTTGCCCCCAACCCACCCCCCACGGGACCCAAGTTTCAAAAACGCTGCTACCATCCAGTCATTCAAAGCTGAAATCCCCTCCTGGGTTCCACACACCCCTACATACCCAGTCCCCATCAGTCCCTCTATTGTTCTTTATCCAAACTAGTCTGTTGCACACCACTAGTTTCAGGATGGACATGATCTGCATTCGCTTCGTTAAAGCTAGCCTGGTACACGTCCTTTATCTTAAATTCTGCTACCAATGCCTTTTTTTGCAGTAGGTATGGGTTGAATGCCTGGCTAGCAGAAAAAGCTGCTTGACGAGAACCTGCATAAGCTCCTTCACGTGTCTGCATTTATCACCCTGAAGGGATGTACGATTGTTGCAGTACATTCCACTGTGGGTACCTTCTCCTGTTCCAGTGGAAAAAGGAGCCGGACAATGGGAGCCAACGGTACGACCTTCCAACCACAGCGCAGCAGTTGCTTCCAGGAAATGTATTGCAACTATACCGCTTGTACTTTTGAGCATGATTTAGCACCCTGAATCATATATTAACATTGCCCAAGCGAAGCTGGGCTAGCACCCAAGTTGTTACAGCCTTGTTATGTCCATTTTGTGAAATACTAGGACAATTATACTAACCATGGAATCCTAACCATTTCCTTTACGCCTTTATTACTGAATATTCACAATATATTCCTGTAACATCTTGGGCTAGGCCACCTTATATATCATGCCTACTAGAACTGAAAACGCTAAAGTCTAAGCCAAAATTATGGTTAGCAGTAAAATGGGATGTTGCTGCATTCTGTTTTCATGCAAGTTTGCCTCCAAGCCAAGCTTGCATTGCCGAAAAGCTGGCAGCTTTGATTTGCACATGCTATAACCCAAGTATATATGCTCCCGCCCAGTCAGCATACACACCTCCTGTAAAATTCCATGTGCCAATGCACACCAGTGGGCGATATAGCCGCTCCGTTTGCTATATTTACTGCAATTGATTGCAAGTAATCGCTAAAAAACGCCCCATGTTATTGACCCCCTACACCTTGCAAAATACATTCGAAATTGAAATTGTGACCAGTGAACCCACCCCTCAATCTCAGAGAAAGTACGAGGAGAGAACTGCAGACAAACATCTGGCTTTATATGGGCAACAGCTCCCTCTAGCTGTCGCTAAAGGTGAAGCGGACAGTCTACTGTGCACGACTACATCAGGCAAACACATCTGGCCTTTTATTATATTGTGAGAACAAGAATGTCCAATCTAGTATCAATTTCCTTGTACATGCATAAGTAGTTACCGACATCCCCATGTACATATAGTTCTTGTAAGCGCAGTCCACGGTGAAGACTAGATCAGCAAGAGCCAATATTAGACCTTTGGAAGCATCCAAATAGGTCAAGGAGCTATTCAGAAAGTGTAGTACTCTAACTTTACTACTAAAAGCAGTGAAAAATACTACATGCTTTAAATTATGCATACTATGACTGGAAAGTAAACCCTGGGCACAGCTTCAATTAAATGCCCCAACTGTCATGCATGCAATCAAATATGAGCAACATGGATACAATGGCTTTTTATGCTGACGGACACCTGTAGCAGCCTCTGCAAGATAATACTCTAGCTTGTGGCTTCGGGCTAAGTGCCAAATATTTCTTCAGATCAGTTTATCCAGAACCAATAGGTCTCTAACCAATCAGATACAATAGAAGCAGAACAGAGGCACAGTTCTATGGAGCAGCAATGTGAGTTTTTTTTTTTTAAACAAAAAACAATATACCCCAAAGGAACAAAGAAAGAAACACTGAATCGGTAACATGTGGGTTTGGGGGGGGGGGGGTGGTGGTCTTGCATTATACCAGTAGATTATCCAGGGACAAAAAAAAAAACTAAGGGTCATGTACATGGCCAACCCAATTCAGCATCCTTGCCTAGGATGCATTGCTCAGTGGTTCCCCATGCCTTTGAAACCATTTCTGAATCTTGTATTTATGAGAAGCAATCTGAAGGTGGAATGGTACCTTTGTAAAAATTAAGTTATTGAATATCCCCTTCAATTATTTAGGAAGGGCGATTTGACATGAGACTGCAATGGTTACAGAAGATTACCGCCGAGATCCTAGGTTCACAGAAACATGCAAACCTGATAATCCCCGAATTGTAATCGCCTCTCAAGGTAGCAAGTATACCCACTCGGACATCCAGGATTTATTATGGCATCAAAACCAGAGGATCCCAACTTCATACACTGCATTGTTTTTAGATAGATTTCTACAACAACCATTTCACGACCAGATACCCATGTGGACGTGGGGGTTAAATTATGCAGTTCTCACATTAAAACAGTACAGAATAAGCACAAGTGTTATTCTCTGCATGTTCGATTCATGACTACCAAACATGCAGCACCGTCTAAAAAAAGGCTTACCATTTTATGTTTTTAGATTTGCTAGACACCACTTGGTTTTTCAAGTGGTAATCAAACTCTACTTGTGTCATTGTTACAAAGTTTGTAAATTTTTGTTGCCACTTGTGAACAACAAGGTTTAAATCATGTCTTTCCATTGTGAATATTTTCTACCAATTAGACTAGAGGACAAGTTAAGAATTCTAGGAGCTTGCATCAGCAGGGCACAACGTAGTACTGCATTAAAAAGTAAAGTGAAAATTACCTAATCAGAAACTGCATAGGTCTAGGAATATTGCTTCACGAAAGAAAAAAAAAAAAAGGCACTGGGATTAGTTTTACAAACCAATTGATATTTGGGTGACAATATGAAAAATTACCAGAACGCACCACTAAAGTCCCCTTAAACAAAGTACAATCCTGACATTTTAGAAGTACTGAAATGTGTCACTTGAAGGATCATTTCTTAAACGAATTTTATCAAGAGCAGATTTGTTAAATGAACTTGACAATATGCGATTCTGAATATTGTACCTAATGGAGGGTTCCAACCCCCCCCATTAGTAAGATTAGCTAAAAGGAACCCTGAAAAGTGTTGGACAGGTCAAGGCATCAACACAATATGAAAAAATTGGAAGGCCAGATTGCAGGACCCCTCAAGGTTAGTGTTTTGGGAGTATAAGCAAATCTGGGAGAAGGTGGAACTGCTGCAGATATGAAAGTATGACAAAAGCTGGCTACTCTTCTGGTTTCTGTATCTCTTTCTTCATCTCCCCAAGTCAGCCCTAATAGTTAGCATTCTTAACCATTTCTGCGCATTTTATTAAAAGACAAGCAAAGGTTCTGGGCATGTTACTATCTGCCATTTCTCTGCTCCAGAAAAAGGTACGTTGCATGCCTTTAAAGTGCAAATTCATATGTGGTGGCAAGGGATAAAGAGGGCTTTGGGATACATTCTATAGCCAGCACAACGACTCTTCAAAATAAATTGAAGACTGAGGCACTTTTGGTTGGACACAAATGCTTTAGCAAGGTCAAAATTGGGATTTAACATATGCAAAATCTGAAGATGGCAACTAAGTACTGTGCTGCTTAAGCCAGATCAACCTTTCTCCCCTGGGTGGATCTAGATATTCAGTAAGGCTTCAATAGTTAGTCCTGTTAACCTAGTTCTGCGCCAGGACTGAGAAAGCAAATGCCTCAGTGATTTAAGCTCAAATGATCACACAACTTCACAATTCTGAAAGTCAGATTTACATACCATCCCATTGCGTAGCACTTGGTTAACTTCTCCAGACATAATTGATAAAGCACCAAAAAGTAAAACCCCAAAGTATTAACTTTTGCAACCAACCATGGTAAAACATTATAAAGACACTTCAAAAACAACTGAATACACAAAGTTGTTAATCAGTTTGCCATATCCGTCAGGGAAAAGGGGTCAGTTATGTGGCATTGGAGAGTTTATAGATGCTCAAGTCCGAATGAAAAGATATATTATGCCAGCCTGTTTATGGTTTTCTTAAATCTAATGAATGCACAACTAGTTTATTTGGTAAGATTTGTTATTAAATTACATAACTCAGAAAAATCAGAAGATGCAATCTGTACTTTAAATTCCGAAAATGTTTTGTTTACAAAGCAAAACAGCACGATAAAAAAAAAAATAGTATATTTTCCACAGAAAGTGTATTTTACCTTCTTCGTAGTCCTCAATTAATGGGAAACATGGAATTGGTTCTGGGGTAGTATAGTACCACCGTAGGCATGGTGTGAAAGCATATTATTCGATCATTTTTTGGTGCCGTAGCACAACACTACATATTGTGCTTTGTATAAACAAAGTACCTTGAGCGAATATTCGAGGGGAGTAAACGACAATAAACTGTCAGAGGCCGAGACCCATCCCATTCCCTTAAAGTACTCAAATATTAAGATAATGCGCACAGACTCCTCACTGTGGCACCATGTTTATGGGGAGCCATGGTTATGGGGTGCTCCCTACACACGAGACATTCGGCTGCTCAACATTTTTAAACACAATCCGGGGCGACGGTTCTCACAGATCAAGGGTAGGGATGAAGGCTTCAGACCGGGGCTTTACGCAGGAGGCCATTGCCAGCCCGGATTATGAGTTGCCCCCACCTCATCCAGGAAGTACATACGCAGGCAAACTTTCGTCTCCAACCGAAGTAAGACGTAGGGAAAATCGCTCCTAAAACTGGTCAGTGGCAGGCCACCCACAGCCGGGCCCAATTAGTGCCCGGTGCATAGCGCTGCGCACACCGGCCCCAGGGCCAGCTAATGAGCTGATGCAGTCGCGGAGAAGCGGCCGAGGCATTGAAGCGAGGGTTGCAAATTGGGAGCCACCCTCCCCCCACCCGCCCCCTTAAGCTACACCCTCAAAACAAACGCCAGCCAACAGCGTATTGCAAAAAAGTTAAACTCGCTACAGCAAGCTATACCCCCAGAAAGTAACTCCAAAGAGGGGTTGCTGGAATGTTCCCAAAGCAACACATGCAGACAAACGTCTCCCTGCACCGTTACTTGGGGCGCTTTTGACAGGACGACGGATTGGCATATTTGTTTTCCATCATGTATAACTCGTGATGAAACAATACCACAAAAAGTAGTTCTCTTCGCAGGCAGATGTAATACAGCGGTTACCTACATGTAATGAACACCAATAAACGCTCCTGCTAAAACACCATATGTAATTTGGGGGTGGGGGGGCTGACGGGATCAAGGAAAGCACCCGACAGCGACCCTAGGAGGGCAGCTGCCAAGCAAGAGCCAAAGAGGCGGGTGGGCGCGGTTTGAAAACACTGGGGAGAAATTAGGGCAAACAAAAAAAAACGGAAGGGACACGGGTGTAAAGGTAAAAGAACAGTAGAACCACCAAGAAAAAATACTGGTAGAGGGGAACGCGCTCACCTCCTCCTCGACGATGTTGAGGTGTTCCCCGTCCTGCTTGTGGCTGCTCATGGTGAACAGGTCGGCTGTGGCTCCGTCCAGAGTGTCCACGGTGCTCGAGTTTCCGGGTTATCTTTCGGTGCAGCGTTCTCCCCACCGCGTGGAGGATGCAGGCTTGGTACTGTAAGGTCACGGTGAGGTCGTGTGTGTGACGGTTCCCGGAGAGGTGTGCGCCTGGTGCGGGTATGCGGTGTTGGAGACGGTGTGTGCCTCAAGTGCAGTTCCAAGAGGTGGCTTGGTTTACCTTCCCACTCCCTTCGTTGGAGAAAAAAAAGTAAAGAAACACGTTACAAGTGCTGAGTGCGTGTGAAAGTGCGCTGTGAAGGTGCAGAAGAGGAGTGGGAGGGAGGCTGCTTTATAGCCCCTGGGCTCACATGGAGTTGGCTGAGGCTAAACCCCAATGGAGAGTAAAAAAAAAAAGGTGCTAATCAGCAAAGAAGGGGACGGTCCGGTCTGCAGCGGCGAGCCCACTTTACGGCTGCTTTTCAATTTGATCATCAATTGGAGAAGGAGTGGGAGGAAGGGGCAAGGAAATGTGGCGCTTGTGTTGTTGGAAATGCAGCTCAGCTGGGCTGGGATCCAGACGCCCTCCCCACTGCATCACTGTCTCCCTGGGAACCTCCAGCCCAATCACGGGAAGCAGCCGAAACTTTTTTTTTTCTCCACGAAAACTTTGTAAACTTTGATGAACTTATATGATTGAACTTTCTTAAAGCCGCAGCTCCGGTCAGTGGCTCTGTGCCTTAATCGGAGTAGTTTTGTTTGTTTATTATGCGTCCGGTGCTGTTCTGTGTGCTGCAGCAGGCGGTCAGCAATTACGAAAGATACAGTCAACATGCAGAGGTGTAAAACAAACAGATGACTATAGCCCCGTCATAAAAGCAATAGCGTTCGAGTTAATCGGTTAGTTTGTAACTGTTGTAGATGTCACTGTACTCGAAGGCAAACAAAGGAAACAAGAGTACACCCAATCATTAATTATTTAAATCAACCACTATCAATTTGGTACGTTTTCCGTACACCCGTGTCTCCCTCCTTAACTGCATCAGGTACAATAGCCAACACCAAGGACATTGTCAGTCACGACTATTTTGTCGCGTTATGACTATCCACGTTGGCTCGTTTATAATGTATGTACGTTTTCTTGTTTCTACCGATTGCCACACCCCCGTTACAACGACGCCTGTAGTTCTGGGACCCGAGGTGCCCTGATCTTCTTGATGTTACCGAGCGCTTTGAAGCCATTTAGTGCTAAGCACAAATAGCATGCATTAATTAAAGTTTTCTTGCCTTCAAGCAATACACCCTCTCCTGTTGTCATTATTGTTTTTTTCGTAAGTGGGTCCTCTCCTATTCCTGTCCAAATGCATTTTCGGAGCACCAAAAACAGAACATATTGGTGAGGACGCACTAAACAGTCTTCTTAAAATGACCTACTGACACGTTTGAATCTTTTGTCGGCGAAAATACCCCCATACCGAACTCACTCCAGAGAGATGCGAAATCGTGGCTGGGCAGGTATATCCATTCCAACCTGACAGCTGTACTAACCGGGTACAAGCAATACAAACGAACAGGTGCCTATATGCACCTAGTTTTAAACGACTCCTTATCAATGTGTTGGGAATATGATCCACACAAATACACACATGTACTCAACATGCCACACACATCGGACTCGATGTTTTGCTGTGCTGCCAAAAGTATTCTGTGGATGAGACATTTTGCTTTATCAAGGAAGACATTTTGTGTGGAAAAGACACTTTTCCTTCATTTGACAAGAACATTATTAGAACCACATATTTCAGCAGGCTTCCTGAAATAGTTCAGGGGAAGGGAGCTAATTCCTGAGTACAAGGGTTACCTTTATTGGAACTAGCTATTTTTAGCTTTCACATGATCATTTGTTGTGGTGGAATCAGAGTAACTTGTTGTATATGCTTATGTGAGGGTCAGATACCATTTGAACACAAGGTCAATTTGCTTTAGTTTTATTTCACAGGTAGGGATATTCTCGTTAGAATAGGGACAGGAAGGCGTTTATCCCACCCTTTTTGTTTAATAAACATAAAGAATGTTGAGAACCCTACAACTTGGTGCCTGTCTCTCATTTCTGACCCCTCACAGCCAATTAGGACTTTTTTACCCTTTTAATTTGAACCAATCCTCTTGAGAATGAACTCCAATTGTCCGAGTCGTTCTTCTGGTTCACCACACAACTCTGTTATTCCTATCTCCTCGTCAGCATGTTATCTGGGTGTTATTTTTGATTCTTGTCTTTCCCTTTCTACTCACATTTTGACGAGCTCTCATTCCTTTTGCTTTCATGCTTTTAACATGCGCCAGTCCCGTGGATTTCCTACCTAGAAGGCTGCACATGCTCCATATTTCTTCTTTCATCTTTTCCTGCCTTTTTATTGCTCTTCCTTTCTCCTTTGTCTACAACCATATCAACTCGCTCCTCTTCATTCCATCTACAACTCTCAGTAGATTAACCCCTCGTGATTCCATCTCCCCTGCCCTTTTCCCTTTCCGTTGGTTACCTTTTGAATCTTGTCTGCTGTTCAATTTCCTCTGTATCATATTCAATTGTCTTTATGGTTTAGCCCCTCCCCATCTGTCTTTTCTGGTCTCTTTACACTCTGCCTCATTCTCTCAGCTCCCAGACCCTTTTCCCTTTGTCCGCTCCCGGTGCCCCATGGGCTTCTTCTAATTTTCGCTCCTTCTCACTCTTAGCTCCCAAGCACTGGAACCTTCTCCCACTGTCTCAATGCTCTATATCCTCTTTTCCTCTCTTCAAATCTCGTTTGAAACTCTACCTACTATCCAACTAACTCACGCTCCACTTGCTGTGAATTTCATTGTACCATTATGGCTCTGTCAATATCACCTTCCAATTCAGGCCCCTCACTCCACTCCTCACCCGAGAAGTCTTCAGTTGTCTTCTTCTTCCTTCCCTTGAATAAGGATTTCTTTTTATGTAGATAGGGTCTGTCACGAAACAAAGCCACAATGGTTGTCGGGGAAATACTGGAAACCAGGGGCCCCGGTTCCGCAGCAGCCAGTTGGGGAAAAAGCCTAATAGGCAAAAAAACCCAGGTATTCCTTCGTGAAAAATGCGTGTTGATAAGTATTCCAACTTCGTGATGACAGAAGTATACCGGCAGTTTCCGTAGAAGCATCCGGAGGAGGTGCACACACAGAAGACAGAAGAGGAAATCACAACGGAGAGAAGTACCCGGAAGAAGCTCCGGAAAGCCCAGAAGGAGACGGGCCGAGTAGAACGCTAGAGAAGCGCAACGAGGCAAGTGAGGCTTCGGAGAGCCAAGGAAGGCAGAAAGGGGAGGAAGGGAGAAAGCAATGAAAGGCGCCCGAGAACGCCGGGAGAGCAAAGCGGAAACCGAAGAACGAAAGCTAGAGAGGGGCACCAGGGGGCACAAGCCAGGTAAAGAGGGCTTACCTAAGCCAAGCGAAAACACACAGAGCACCACAACGAAAGTGGAGTTGCAACGCGGCTGCCGCCGGGCTGAAAGGAACTAAGTGCACCCAGCGGCAGCTATGATGGAATAGACTAGACCGCAGGCAGACGTTTGTTGGAATAACGTGCCGGAACATTTCTATGGCGGCCGCTTCTCCATTGATCCCATATGCGGAAAAAGAAGGGACGTGTGACAGGTTCTATGTAAAGCGCTTAGGCGGCAAGCACTATAAAAGCTCAATCAAAATACAAAACAAAAGAATTCCAATTGCGCTGCCCAGGTCGATCCAAGAATTGTGAGGTTAGGTGTGGCGGTTAGGTGTGGAAAAACAATAGGTCTTCTAGGCTGCATAGTCATCGACATAACTGTTTGTAACATCACAGTATCAATATTGGGATGCTGGTAAGTGGCATTACAGGACGTCGCCATCTACAAGATGTCGCCATGAGTAAGTTAAGAAACAAATAACTTTGTGGTGTGCGATAAAGTCCCTATTATTAATACCCGGCGAGAGTCAACCAGAATGTAAAACACATTCTGATTGGCTCTCGCTGGGTCTTTACCCGACCGGTAAAGACCTACCTGAATCCCCGGCAGGAGACGATGGCAGCCCCACAGCCAACGAGGAGGCTCAAAGCGGGGCCATCCCTGCTTTGAGCCTCCACACGGCTGGAGGCTGCCATCGTCTCCTGCCGGGGATTCAGGTAGGTTTTTTTTTCTTTTCACTCCCTCGCTCCCTTCTCCCCCCCATTATCCCCACCCCACCCCACTTACCTTAACATCTTTCATTTCAGGAGCAAAAGCGGAGGGAACACTTCAGTTCCCAGTGCGCCCCCTCCCGATGGCCACCATGGAAAGGGAAAAAGGACCCAGTTTTCCCTTCCGCAGGCCATTTCTGCAGCGTTTCGGGACTGAAAAAAATGCTTTTAGAACCCCGGTCTTGTGGGCCGGGGTACTAATACCAATATGCCCCTCGCGGTGGGGCATTACCGAGTCAGGTAATGCCCCGGGGCCTTCATAAAGGCCCTCGCTTCGCTCCGGCCTGTAACTATGGGCCCCGGGGCATTACCTGACTCAGTAATGCCCCCGCTGCTCGGGGCATATTGCTTAATTATTATTGTTATTTTCACATTAACATATGAAGCATCAGTAACGGGTGTTCGGGAGTGTCTCTCTACCAGCCTATATCTCGGGTTAGAGTCTCAACCAGATTCTTTAGCTCACCATCCCTTCACAGAAGAGACATTTCCACAACACATCAGTCTTTGTCCTGCCCAAGGGCAGTCCAGCACCGAAATGCCTGACAATTCGCTTCTGAACAAGAGTACCAACAGCAACCGTGTGCAGTACAAAATGACTGCACAGACTTTGCACTGCAAAAATACACTATGCATAGTTGTATGAATCAGGGTTTGTGTTGGCAGTGCAAAGTCACTTTTCAGCAGAGCAAAGTCACTTTGAACCGTGCAAAAAATTCCATGAATAGAGCCCCTAATTTAATTGATGAAGGTGTGCTTTGAGCCTAGACAGCAATTTAGGCACTTGATCACATATCTTCTCAGCTCAAGTTGGTAGAAATATAGGGCTTTCAAGAATACTCTGTTCAATAGAGATAACTTGAAAAGTGCCCAAATCACATAATAAGCCACTGTGAAAATATATAAATCTGTATTGAAATATGTTAAACAATTAGTATGATTGTAGTGTTATTTTGCCCTTCTTGAATGGAAAACTATAAGTATCATAATACATAGTGATGCAGCCATAAAAAATCTCCATCAGTATTTCAAATGTACTTTAATGACGTAAGGGCACGTGACATAATAAACTGTGATGTGGTCACCGGATTGTAGTAATTGTTTGACATGTATAGTTCCATCAGAAAATGCAAGTTAGAAGAAGGCATCATGGAACAAATGAAAACTTATTTTTTACCCAGTTTTATGGTCTTGATAGCAGGCACATATTTGGGTTTCTAACTGAAGCTTTTGGGGGCTTTTAGATGAACATTTTCCCATCGACACCTATTGGTGAACTTGCCAGACAATGGTTCCTTCAGTGATCCCTCATAAAAGGTCTTTCATTTAAATGTTATGCTCAAGTGGGAATACTTTAGGCACCTTGTTGCTAACACTCAAAGCAGTGCATACAGCCCTTCAGCACTTGAACACAAGGCACAGCAGGCAATGGTGATGGATGCATCTTGAGGTGAATGTGGAGGGGGATTTTAGTTGCCATGGCAGCCGAGAGGGGAACCAATGGGACCAGACAATTTATTAGTTAGCGCTATTAGGTGGCAGAGCCCCCTATAAACCAAAACCTTTCATTAGCGTACAAATGGGGAGAAATGGTATATGAGGTCCACAAAGCTTGTAGGTGTTGTTTGGATATTGGCCCACTGTGGCGAGTCAGGAAAAGGGCACACTTTCTCAGAGGACATGTTTAACTCTTGTTTATTAATACAAAAATAAAAGGCCTAACTCTTCCTATGTCTATGGGTAGTCCCTGCGTATATTAATAACTGGTGTGCCGTTTGTCAGTCGTGAATGTCCAGAGAAAGAAGTTGCTGTCCAAAACGACCCTAAATGACTCTACCACCATAAGAAAACTAACTTGGGTCCTGAAAATGAGTCTCTTCTACTGAGGATACTGCTAGTATCAGTCTATAGTATATGATTCTTAAATAGTCTTTCGTGACTTCTTGTATTAATCTCTTTATTTCTCCCAGAGGGCTGTTGTACTTTCGTTCTACACCTTGGATCTCTTTTGGTTCTCTCTTGGGTCGCTTATACTTTTGGTCAAAGACCTGCTTGGGCCCTTCTGAAGGAGTATAGTTTTCCTTGATTACTCTGGTTTGTATCTGCTATATGTCAGGAGGCCCAGAGTCTTGTCTTTCTTTCACTTTAATACTCTTTTTTTCTTGTGCAAGATAGCTCTTTGTTCTCCCCCTTTCCTAAGGTATTTGATCCCATTGGTTCTCTCTCTCTCTTGTTATCGTGACGAATCCCAGATATCGTCACTTCTCGCCATCAAGCCTGGGAGGTGAGGCCGCTACCCAATAGTCTCTCTGGGGATGGTACTCAGCGGCTGAATCCCATGGGGAGGTGAGCCCCCTATGGCATTAGTGACAATATGGGAGAGAACATGATATCCCTATAGCCCACTTAACCATAATCAGCCTTCCTCTCTTAACCCCTACACCACATCCCTAATATTCCTATCTGTTTTCCTAAAATCAGTAAGGTAAGGAATACTGGGAAGAGGAAGAGTCCAACCGACTCACTAGGAGCCTTCAAGGTCAGTACAGAGACAAGGAAAGATCCAACAAACTCACTAGGAGTCTTCAAGATCAGTACTGAGACGAGGGGGGGTACAGAAGCATAGAGAACACCTCTGTTATCATACTGAGCAGTTTAGTCTTTGTGGACTTCCTATTGGCCAGGACGTGAGGGAAATAGAAGAGGGAAAATCAAACTAAGTGAGAGATCCTCACTGGAGGAACCGGGAGCCCCCAGAGCCAGCGGTTAGCTGAGAAAACTAGCACAGACAGGACACTTACCCGACAGTAGAAAAGCTTTGGTGTACTTCATTGTGGTCGGAATGTGTCTGGAGGCAGGAAACCGAAATGCCACTGAAGCGAAAGAGCTGAGGAGCGTGGTCTGCATGGGACGTGATGCTGAAAAGTAGGAAGGCTCTGCGGAGCCACCACAGATCTCAAGCGCAGGAAGAGGTCTCAGACCGGGGGTGAGAGACCCAGAAGCAGCCAACAGAGACCAGTGAGCAATCAGAGAATGGTTGGGAAACCATGAGCCATGCTGGAAACCCAGAAAGACTATACTGCAGTTGGGTACAGGTGAGCGACCCGCATCCAATAAGGAGTGTCCTCCAGAAACATCTTCCTCGTGGCAGTTCTTGTGGGCGTGGAAGACCAGGGCTGCCCAAATCAAGAACAAGAAACCAAAGGGGTCTGGGACCCGAGAGTAAGAAGTCAAAGGGGTCTGGGACCCAAGAGCAAGATACCAAAGGGGCCTGGGACCCAAGAGAAGAAAGGCAGGTCTGGGACCCGACAACAAGAATACCTGGCAGGATAGTGAACCAGGTATAAAGCCGAAGAGGTCTGGGAACCGAAAGCAAGAAATCAAAGGGGTCTGGAACCCAAGAGCAGAAAGTCAATATCACAGGGGTCTTGGACGCAACAATAAGAATATCTGGCAGGATAGTGAAGCAGGTACAATGCAAAGGGGTCTGGGACCCAAGAGAGAAAAGTCAATACAACAGGGGTCTGGGAACCGAGAACAAGAATACCTGGCAGGATAGTTAACTGGTACAAACTGTTAAGAAACAGGAAAAGTAAAGATGGAATTGAGATTCACAGTCAGTAACAAACCACACACAAAACCTTTGTAAAAATCAAAGTGCCTAGCGGGATAGTGAACCAGGTAGGCTGTGAACACAGTGATCATTGTAAAGATACAATACATTTTGTTCCATGTGCCTAGGCCAGGAAAAGCAAGACATACCCCCTGGTGTTTGTGAATATTATAAAAGGAATCAAGAGGAGGGTGTCCTTCTCTTGACATTGTGAATGTACAAGACACTTGTGTTCTATGTCCATCATTGGAACCTCAATCCAAGGAACCTTTTTTGAGACTTTTGACTTTTATCCCTTAAGTAGAACATTTCATTTTGAATCACCTAGAAGTGCACTTTTGACTATCAGCCCGAAGAGAGAAATATTTCTTCTGAATCAACTAGACCATTCCTTTTCATTAATTGGATTTAGTGTAAGGTTTGGAAATATGTTTTTGGACACAGGACAATGTACTGTTTGCTTTAGACTGACATCCTGACACATGCCATAATATTATTTGAGGCAGGGAAACCCCACCTAGAACTAGGGTCAGATAGGGTTTTCTCTTTTGCTTTAAGATCAATAAAAGTCTATTGCTAGAAACATGTCTCCTGTTTGACAAGTCTAATGAGGGATGAAAGGGTTTCAACCCCCTCTCCCGAACCACAGAAGCCGAATAGATCAACCCTCCCACCGTGGTTGGCACGGGCGTCTGAATGTAAATACACAGATAACCAAGTGGCAGCCAATGGGGGGAAGACGGAGTTAAGGAAAGGGAGTGGAATGACAAAGGGAAGGTAGGGAAGAGAGAACATGCATATATATATTTCTGAGGCTTGTGGAATCTGCTTAGATCACATGCTGTGCATAGGCCGACATCTAGTGGAAGCTGCGGAGTATTACAGTTTGTTTTTCGAAAGTCGAAAATGGGCGTCGACACAGGGCGTGCCAGTAATACTATCCCTAGTGTGACGTCCACTGTACCCATGATCCCTCACGCGTCTAGGATCCCCAGATTGTTTTTTTCCGCCATTCTGGTCGGAAGCACTTCATCGGAGTTCCCTGGCTTTGCCTTATTTTCAACAAAAATTAATTCTAACTTGCCCCGTTTTTGTCACCCTTCGTCGATCAACATCTCGACGCCGAACCGGGGAGGAGATCAACGTCGAATACCGACGGATTGGGCCTTGAGGCTTCCGCCTCGGCTCGGGCCTGGGCCGCTGGCCTCGGCCCTACAAGTAGGGAGAGTGGGGGGTGGTACACTTCCACACTCGGCTATATAGATATTATATATATAGACACCTTATTACCTACATACACTTGCCCGCTGCCCACAGGTGCGTATGGAGGGTACGCCCTTTCAGTTTTGCCCCAAGTGTAATAAAAAATACCCTTGGGTAGATAAGCACGCTACGTGCAATCTTTGCCTACCCAGAGACCACCCCGAGGCGGGTTGCAAGGCCTGTAGTAGGTTTAAGCCCAAAACTCTCAAGGACCGCTCCACCAAGCGTTGGGCCCACCACGCCAAGCTAGCAGCTATGGAGGCGGAGGGTACCTTCAGCGACGGCAGCGACGCCGAACTTTCGGACGGCGAGGGCACCAAGGCGTCGAAAGACAGCCGAACGCACGTCCCCGGCCTCGGAAGGTCGTCCGTCCCGGCGACTATGGGGAAGTCCCCCGGCGACAAAAGCGTTACACATACACACGCTAAACACAAAAAATCCACCCGAGATTCGACGTCGTCGAAACCTCGGAAAGAGGCACAGAAGGAGCGGTCCGAAAGGACGTCCTCTGGGCGCTCCCGGTCGAGGTCGCCGCACGACGTCAGGCAAGCCTCCACACTTGCACATAGTGCCTCGCCCATTAACATCACGGAAGATCACTCGTCCGGAGACGAACACGACTTCCATCACCAGCCTGCACCCCAGGGAAAGGGTACACCACTTGGGAGTAAAGAGGGCCCAGTTTCGAAGGCTACTTCGAAGGACAGGGATTCCACCTCCGATTCTCGACGCCAGGCGTCGAAAGATAAGGGAAATGGCAAACACACTTCCACCCACGGGGGAGGGGGTAAACAGCAAAGGAAACAACCCTTGCAATCCTCCACAACAAAAGAACTGACTTCCCCGTTCAAGTCTTCTCAGGGCCTGTCCATAGAAAGTCCCAGCAAGGTCACCCCAAGCTCCAAACTCTGGTCATGCGAGGACATTGACAGAGTAATGTCAAGGATGTCTTCCTTGGCGAATTTTTTCGAAAGACACCCTGAACAACTCCTAGCTTTAAACCCTCAGGAAGATTCTCCCTCAGGGTCAAGGGACCCTATCCCCTCAAATAAAAGACCCCGGGTCGACACACCATTTAGGCCTTTAGACCCCATTGAGGTCCAACCCTATTCTTACCTCTTCCCTACAGACCAAGGAAACTCTTCCCTTATAGAAGGTCAGGAAATTGACACGCCAGAAGATCCTGCAGGATCAGATTATTACGGCGAAGACGAAGACGAGGATGAGCCAGAAAATAGCCCAGATATTTTCAGAATGGACTCACCAGTCGAAAGGGAAGCCCCAGTGTCTGATTCCCCAATAGATAATCAGCCCCTCCTGAATGAACTGCTCTTTCGGGCAGCTAACCACTTCCACATAGACACACAAGGTGTCCAGGAAGAAAGGGACTTTGCGGAAGAACTAATAGGGGAAAGGAAGCCAGTAGCCCAAACCATTCCCATTCTAAAATCTGTTCAACGCAGAATAGCACCATCCCTTGTCAACCCAAACCTGACAAGACCTGTAAATCCGAGAGTGGAGAAGCTGTTTAAAGCAGCCCAGTCGGACCCCCTATATATTAGAGGTCAACTTAAGCCAGATTCTCTAGTAGTAACCAACACCCGCAAAAGAGCTGGTACACCATTATCTTCCTCTGAGGCTCCCCCCGACAAAGAAAGTAAAAAACTTTATGGTTTTGGCAGGAAAGTAGCTTCCACGGCAGCCTACCAAGCCAGAATCGCGAATTCCACCACACTGTTGGCTAGCTACAACTGTCACCAGTGGGAAGAAGTGGCAGCACTAATAGATTCTGCTCCCGAACCCCTTAAAAGCCAGCTAGCTCGCATTTCTGCGGAAGGAAGGAACGTCTCAGGCTGCACTGTAAAAGCAACTCTGGACGCCGCTGACAATGCGGGTAGACTTATAGCAGAGGGGACTGTCATCAAAAGGCATGCTTGGTTGAGGCAGTCGGGATTCAAAGCAGAAACACAGGCTGCGCTCTTAGACAAACCAGTGGAAAGTGATCTCCTGTTTGGGAAGGCAGTCGAGGACGCTCTAAAAAACGCTAAGGAAGAATTCGACACCCTCAAATCCCTTGGCCAGTTAACTACCAAACCACCTAACCAAAGAGGGAATGGCAATTTTCGTCGCCCCCGCGGCCAAAATTCCAATAGAGGAAATAGCTACTCCCACACCCAGGGTACACAGTGGAACACCAGCTCACAACAGTCTACCCAGGCGTATGGTAGGGGTAGTAAAAGAGGACGTGGTAGAGGCAGAGGCAGCCCCAGTAAAGGAGGAGGCACGCCTCCACCAAAGCAGTGACGCTCAGTTCAGGGTCCCTTCCCATGCAACCCCAGTAGGGGGACGTATATCAAGTTTCACCCAGGCATGGGAAGGGATAACATCCGACAGATGGGTGCTGTCAACAGTATCCAATGGGTACTGCATAGAACTACTGCAACGTCCCCTAAACCATCCTCCAAGACAAAAAGTCCACTCTTTACAACATCAGAAGATCCTCCTCGAGGAGATCGCCATTCTGCTAGAAAAGGACGCGATAGAACTCGTCCCGGGACACCAGGTAAACAAGGGTATCTATTCAACTTACTTCCTTGTGCCAAAGAAAGATTTAACAATGCGCCCAGTTTTGGACTTACGGCCTGCCAACAAGTATGTCAAGCCCCAAAAATTCCGTATGACCACACTACAAGAGGTAATCCCACTCCTAAAAAAGGGGGATTACATGGCAACCTTGGATATGAAAGATGCCTATTTTCATATTTCCATGCTCCCGGCGCACAGAAAATACTTGCGCTTCAAGGTGGACAGTCGCCACTACCAATTCAAGGTACTGCCCTTCGGGATAGCTTCAGCACCAAGGGTATTCACCAAGGTACTGGCGGTGGCAGCTGCACACCTACGCAGGGAGGCAATCCCAGTGTACCCTTATCTGGACGACTGGCTCATAACGGGGGAAACCCCAGGAATCTGCAGGTCAAACATTCAGAGGACCATCGACCTCCGCCACGAATTAGGCTTCTCCATCAACGAGAAAAAGTCAAGTCTGGTGCCAAGCACCTCAAAACAGTTTCTAGGAGCTATCCTAGATACTCAGAAAGGATTGACCTTCCCTTCGGAAGAAAGAATTCGGAACATACTTCTGCAAATTCCGCATTATCAGTCAGGTCAACAGATAACAGTACGCAAAGCTATGCGGTTACTGGGCATGATGGCGTCATGCATTTACCTGGTCCCCCACGCGCGTCTGCGCATGCGTCCCATGCAGGAATGGTTGGCGAAACAGTGGTCTCAGGCAAGTGGTCAGTGGGACGATCTAGTGGTCGTTTCGCCAACACTCGTACAGAACCTACACTGGTGGACAAGAGAGAATCTCGCAAAGGGGAAACCCTTTTACGATCCCGAAGTACAGGCAGTGGTGACTACAGATGCATGCCTGACGGGGTGGGGAGCTCACCATCTCCACCACACAGCTCAGGGTCTCTGGTCTCACTCAGTAGCCAAGAACCACATCAATCTGCTAGAGCTTCTGGCAGTATTCCGAGCGCTGCAGGCGTTCGAGCCCCATCTACTAAACTTGTCGGTGCAGATCAGGACGGACAGCACGACAGCCATGTTCTATCTGAACAAGCAAGGAGGGACTCGTTCGCCAAATCTGTCCAAGCTTGCCCAGAAAATATGGATATGGGCACTCAGACGGAACATCTTCCTGTCATCGCAGCATGTTCCAGGGGAGCTCAACTCCCTAGCGGATGCTCTAAGCAGAGACTCCCTCCCAGAAGAACACGAATGGGTCCTTCACAAAGACGTAGTAGAAGATCTCTTCTCTCAGTGGGGTTTCCCCACTATAGACCTATTCGCCACAAGCGAAAACAAACAATGCCCAGGATTTGCATCCAGGTTCCCCCAACCGGACTCCCAGGGGAATGCCCTGTGGATGAACTGGTCAGGGATGTTTGCGTACGCTTTCCCACCAACTCCTCTCATCAGGAAGGTGGTGTACAAGATGAACAAGGAATCGATGACGCTCATCCTAGTTGCTCCCATGTGGGCGAGACAACCATGGTTTCCACACCTACGCAGGATGGCGGTATGCGAGCCCATCAGACTCCCAGCCTGGTACAACCTTCTGTCCCAGCAACAAGGTCAAACAGTGCATCAGGAACCCAACTCTATGAACCTAGCAGCATGGCTCCTGAAGTCATAGAGTTTGGACATCTCAAATTACCACAGAGGTGTATGGACATTCTAAAAGAGTCCAGGAAACCAAACACAAGGCACTGTTACTTTGACAAGTGGAAAAGATTCGTTATCTGGTGCCAGAGTAAACAAATCAACCCGGTTGATTGCACTCCTTCCAACGTTGTAACATACATGCTCCACCTGCTGGATGCAGGGTTGGTTTTTAACTCTCTGAAAGTACACCTGGCAGCCCTCTCAGCCTACACCACATCCCATAACAAGGTTTCGTGGTGGAAAGTACCAGTGGTTAAAGCCTTCATGGAAGGAGTAAAGAGACTTCACCCTCCTATCTCGAACCCACCACCAGGATGGGATCTCAATGTGGTGCTATCTAAGCTCATGGGCCCCCCCTTCGAACCCATGCATAAAAGTAGTCTCAAACACCTGACTTATAAAACGGCCTTCTTAGTAGCCATTACCTCCATAAGAAGGGTCAGTGAAATTCAGGCTCTGTCAGTGCAGGATCCTTTCTTTACTATCCACAAGGACAAACTGGTTTTACGCACACACCCTAGGTTCTCACCAAAATTCATATCCAAGTTCCACGTAAACCAGTCCATCGAGCTTCCGGCTTTCTTCCAAAACCCACAAAGCTCGGCTGAGGTGAAACTACACACCCTAGATGTGCGTAGGGCGGTCCTATACTATGTAAATAAAACCAGACCGCTAAGGAAAACAGATCAACTGTTTGTCTCCGTAGCTACAGGCAGAGAGGGAGATCGCGTCTCTAAGGGCGCCATCTCAAAGTGGATTATCAACTGTATACAGCTGTGTTACTCTCTTGCTGAAAAGACTCTGCCTTTTACGCCAAGGGCCCACTCTACTAGAGGCATTGGGGCCACTCTGGCTTTCATTGCAAATGTTCCCCTCGACACCATTTGCAAAGCGGCTACTTGGAGCTCTATTCACACTTTTACTCAGCATTACTGCATTGACACTCATTCCAAGGCAGATACACAAGTGGGACAAGCGGTTCTAAGACACCTGTTTGCTCATGACCCTTCTCACATCCCACCTCCTTCTTCTGGTACTGCTCGCTAATCTATGCACAGCATGTGATCTAAGCAGATTCCACAAGCCTCAGAAGGGATACATTACTCACCGTAATCGTATTTCTGATGCTTGTATCTGCTTAGATTCACATGCGACCCACCCTTCCTCCCCTCCGAGAGAAGGCGCATGGTTGCTTGTAGTCTTACCTTTCTTTCTATCTGCTTGGAATATCTGTACTCACGCTACTCCTCATGCTACCTCATGTCAGAAAAACACAATCTGGGGATCCTAGACGCGTGAGGGATCATGGGTACAGTGGACGTCACACTAGGGATAGTATTACTGGCACGCCCTGTGTCGACGCCCATTTTCGACTTTCGAAAAACAAACTGTAATACTCCGCAGCTTCCACTAGATGTCGGCCTATGCACAGCATGTGAATCTAAGCAGATACAAGCATCAGAAATACGATTACGGTGAGTAATGTATCCCATATAACACAGACACTAATTCTGAAACTACTGCATAGCCTGTCCAACTCCTGAGTACACTTAAGTAGGAACTAGGGTTCTTAATTACCCTACACCATATCCCTGACCCTGACCATGTGGGTATCACTTATAGCAGACATGAAGCAACACAAACTGTATGGCACACACAAGAGAATCTTCCCTACATGAACTCAACATGACACATGGCCCTGTGGGCTGACATTTAACATGAGCAAACAGAAGCAAAAACATAAATCGTGACTTTCCTGTTGTGGTAGGACTGGACAACCTTGCCCCTTCCCATTAGTAAAGATTCCTCTCTTTACTGCGAGCATTGCCTCATACTCCGGGAATAACCTGTGCTACTCACACCGGTTTACCTAACATCAATAACTCATGAAGTCTCTCAAAACGTAGCACATAAACATAATGCTCGCAAAATTCACATGAATACTTGAATTTATCTTAGGGTCCGGGTGCCTCGAGAGTACACCCGGACATCAGGACATGCCGCCGTGAAGCGCCGTAGCCTCTGGGAGCTACTGCTGCGCATACTCTGAAGGCAGCGGTATGAATGAGTTCACCGCCGCGGCCTGGGGTGAATGGGGGGGCTGCCGCGTGACTCGTGTGGCCTCCAGAGTCAGCCCGCAAGGATCCGCATGTGCGGGCCGGCAACTCTCTCTCTCACTGTCGTGTTGCCTGCAGCCCCCGTTCGCCTCCGTGAATGTTTCTCACCAGCTCGCCACCAGATCGTCCAATGCTCCTCACGCCGTCATGCCCGCCCGTGCTGCACAACCTCAATTATCAGCACCTGTGCACGGGCGGTCAACAGCTAAATACTCTCCTAATGGCTTCAGCTGTCTCACGGCGCAAATTCCATAGACTACAGCTCGCTCCAAAGCATGCTGGGAACTGTAGTTTTTTCCTCATTTTCTAATATACTATCTCCTGGGATTGCCCCAGACCCTGTTCCTGACAGTACCTCCTCACCCAGGGCTCCTCTCTGGCCCTGCCTTTTCCAGGTGACATAAGTGAATTTGTCTTACCAATCTTGGTGCATGCACTGAACTGGCCGTTTCCTAGGAACAACCCTCCAGCCGATAACCAGCCCATTGTATTAAATACCACAAGTTCCGCTGTGTGAGTCTTCAATCCAATATCTTCTTGACTTCATACTCCGTTTGACCTTCTTTGGTGATGGCTGGTGGTCTCTGTACACGTGTTCCCGGAACTGCGGGTTTAAGGAGAGACACATGAAACACAGAATGTATCTTTAACATATCGGGCAACTTTAGTTTCACAGCCATTGACAATATACATGTTACAACTTCATATGGCCCAATGAATCTGGGGGCAAATTTACGATATCCTGCCAATGGTAAGTTAGGTGTAGATAACCCTACTTTGTCTCCCACTTGATAATGAGGAGCTGCCCGTCTCCCTTTATCTGCCTGTTTCTTTAATCCTTCTTGGCTTACTCTAGCCTTTTGTCTCATAGCCAGAAGTAATTCTTTCCTCTCCTGCAACGCTGGAAATGTTTCCACTGTTGCTAACTGTTCTGGAAACATATTCTGTCCTTGTCCATACAAACGTTCATTAGGTGCCATTCCTAGTGAAGCATGCTCAGTATTATTGTACGTAAACTCTGCTAACCACAAAGCCTGTACCCAAGAGTCCATACCGTCATGCAAATAACAGCGTAAATATTGCTCCAACGTCTGATTGACACGCTCAATTTGTCCATCAGTCTGTGGATGATAACTAGAAGATAAAGCACACTCAATACCCAGCCTTTGGAAAAAGGCATGCCAAAATTTAGATGTAAACTGTGGACCCCTATCCGACACAATGCTTTGTGGCAACCCATGCAACCGAACAATGTTCTGTAAGAATAATTCTGCCAATTTTCCTGCCCCTGGAATACCTCGACAAGGCACAAAATGAGCTTGTTTGGACAAATAATCCACTACCACCCAAATTCTGTCATAATGATTATCAGGAGGCAAGTCAGTTATGAAGTCCATGGAAATATGAGTCCAAACATTTTCCGGAGTAGGCAAAGGTTGCAATAGTCCTGCCTTCCGTACATGATCAGCCTTACACCATGTGCATGTTTCACATTTGTTAATATAATCAATGGTAATACCTCGTCAACATTTCCTGTGTGTTTTTTCTCCCTGCATGCCCTGCCAAGGGGGAGTTATGGCACCAATGCAGTGCCTTTGTTTGTAAATCTTGAGTGGGTAAATATAACTTCCCTGCATAGTACGGAAGACCATCCTTGATCGTCTCGAAAGGTTCCTTGGTGCCCCATGCCACATTCTTTTGTTTCTACATTTCCTTTTTCACCTGTCTCAACAGACTATTGGTTACTGCTCCTACCACTCTTTCCACCGGAAGAATAGTCTTCACCTCTGTCATCACATTTTCTAAATTTTGCTGTCTGGATAATGCATCAGCCTTCCCGTTTTTTTCTTCCCCGGCCGGAAAGTTACCAGGAAGTCAAATTCGTTGAAATATTGTGACCACCGCAACTGTCTGGGGCTTAAAGTATGTGCAGTTTTAAAGTACTGTAGATTCTTATGGTCAGTTACTACCAGTACCTGTCTTGCTCTCAAAAGATACTGCCGCCACTCCAGAAATGCTGCTCGTATGGCAAATAATTCCTTGTCCGTAATAGAGTAATTCTGCTCACAACTAGTGAGTTTCCGGGAATAGAAAGCCACTGGATGCCACCTACCTCCCCCATCTTTTTGAGACAGCACAGCTCCCACCGCTATATTGGAAGCATCAGTTTCTTCTTGAAAAGATCTTTCTGGATCTGGATGTCTCAAAACAGGAGGAGAGGTAAATGCCTCTTTTAGTGCACTAAATGCTTGCTCTGCTTCTTGGCTCCAACTAAACCCAGAAGATTTTCATAAAAACTTAGTTAAGGGTGCAACAATTTGTGCAAAATATGAAATGAATCTTCTGTAGAAGTTGGTAAATCCCAAAAAGGATTGAATGTCTTTGATACATTGAGGCACTGGCCAGTCAATGACTGCCTGTACCTTCTTTCTGTCCATGACTATACCTGTAGGAGTGAGTATGAATCCAAGAAATTTCACCTTAGTAGTGTGGAATTCACATTTTTCCAACTTAACACATAATTCATGCTCTTGTAATTTTTGTAATACTGCTCGCACATGATCTATGTGTTGTTCTTCCGAATCAGAATAGATCAAGATATCATCAATATATACAATGACGAATATGTCCAAAAACTCCCTCATCACTTCCTGCATAAAGTACTGAAATGCGGTAGGTGCATTACACAGCCCAAACGGCATAACTAAGTACTCAAATAATCCAAATTTAGTTCTGAAGGCTGTCTTCCACTCATCCCCGTTTTTTACACGAATCAAGTGATATGCCCCTCTCAAGTCCAGCTTAGTATAGACCACTGCTGATTTCACCTGATCCAATCGAACTGAGATTAACGGCAGGGGATACTTGTTTTTTATGTTCACCTTGTTCAGTGCTCTATAGTCAATGCAGGTTCTAAGTGTTCCTTCTTTTTTCGGAACAAAAAACAAAGGTGATGACACTGGTGAAGTGGAATGTCTAATGAACCCTTTTTGCAACATATCATCCAAATACTCCTTTAAGTGTTGATTTTCCTTTTCTGTTAGTGCATAAATACGACTGCATGGCAGCTTGGCTCCAGGTTCTAGTTCGATCACACAGTCATAAGATCGATGTGGAGGTAACCTCTCTGCTCCCCTCTTGTCAAAAACTCCTGCGAAATCAACATACTGCCTAGGAATGTCAGTCTCCACAGCCCCCACCACTTGTGAATCACCTGCCTGATCCTCCAAAAACAGGGCCGGTCCAACCACTTCATCCAAATGTTTTTCACACCCTGCCCCTTTAAATGATACCTCTCTTGTGACCCAATTAATACTAGGGTTGTGTAAGGTCAACCAAGGCATTCCCAAAATAAGACCAAATTGAGGAGCTGCTATCAGATCCAACACAATCTCCTCCACATGTCCTGATTCACATTTCATCTGAATTGGTTGGGTTTGCTGGTAAATGGGACCAGAAATTAAGGGAGAACCATCCACTGACTGCACTCCTTCCACCTGTGCCTTGTCTCTTAATGGTAATCCCAACTTCCGTGCCAAACCAATATCAATAAAATTTCCAGTAGACCTGAATCCACCATAGCTGACACCATTTGTTTTGTGCATGCAAAAAATAACGTTACCAATAGATACAAATGAGAATTCTTGTGATCCATCGTATTAGCTGCCCAGCTTGGGAACCTATTCATACTGGGGCCTGACACCTGAGTTCCCCCTAAGGCTGGCCCAGTCCTTTTCCCGCCTCCACCTTACTCCCAACCTTTTTGCCATATTAGGGCATGTTCGTATGTAATGGCCTGGTTGACCACAGTACAAACACAAGTTATTAACCTTGCGCTGCTCCTTCTGCGTTGCCGACAAAGGACCCCTTACGCCCCCTATTTGCATGGGCTCTCCATCACTACTTTTTCCTCCCCGCCACTTGTCCAATCTTACAAAAGGTGCCACCTCCAGTCTCTTCCTATCCCCTTTTCTTTCATTCATACGATGATCTAACATCAAGGCTAGGTCAATCATAGCAGTACAGGAACTGGGTTGTGGTTCAACCTGGGCCATCGCATCCTTCAATTCCTCCCTGAGTCCTGATAAAACAATACCGTCTGCTTATTCTCTGGCCAATCTGTCTCTATTACCAACTGATTGAATTGCGTAACATATGATACTAAATCACGCGTCCCCTGCTTTAAAGCTAACAATTCCTTGTCCTGAGCTAATTAAACTTCTCTTCGATCAAATAGCCGTCCAAATTCTGTCAAAAACATCCCAATTGTATAACAATGGATCATCCTTTTGTACCAATGGCATGGCCCATGCTACTGCATCCCCCGTCAAGTAAGAAATCACAAATGCTGTCCTAGCTTGGATGGTTTCAAATGCAGCGGGTTTACACAAAAAATGCAACCTACATTGTGTCAAAAATGTCATATACTTCCTAGGATCTCCCGCCAATCTTTATGGTGCCGCTAATGGCACACTGCTGGGTGCTTGTACAATAACGGTAGATGTTCTTCATGAGGTAGCCCCCGTGGATGGTCCCCCCTCCTCGAAGGGAGTACCCTGAGGCACTAACCCTTGTACCTGAGCCTTAATAGTATTAGACTCATGTCTGACATGCGCTAATTCTGCTTGAATCTCTTGCAATGTCGTTAGCACTTCTGCTAAAGAAGGA
The DNA here is from genome assembly GCF_040938575.1 of Ambystoma mexicanum. Lineage (NCBI taxonomy): Eukaryota > Metazoa > Chordata > Amphibia > Caudata > Ambystomatidae > Ambystoma > Ambystoma mexicanum. The sequence goes on along the minus strand of NC_090934.1, from coordinate 1,262,411,888 downwards.
GGATTTGGGTGGTTCAAATACCCCTAAATCGGGGGCTGATAATTCTGTCAAGTCTAATGAGGGATGAAAGGGTTTCAACCCCCTCTCCTGAACCACAGAAGCCAAATAGATCGACCCTCCCACAGTGGTTGGCACGGGCGTCTGAATGTAAATACACAGATAACCACGTGGCAGCCAATGGGGGGAAGACGGAGTTAAGGAAAGGGGGTGGAATGACAAAGGGAAGGTAGGGAAGAGAGAACATGCATATATATATATATATATATAACACAGACACTAAATTCTGAAACTACTACATAGCCTGTCCAACTCCTGAGTACGCTTAAGTAGGAACTAGGGTTCTTAATTACCCTACACCATATCCCTGACCATGTAGGTATCACGTATAGCAGACATGAAGCAACACAAACTGTATGGCACACACAAGGGAATCTTCCCTACATGAATTCAACATGTGACATGGCCCCGTGGGCTGATATTTAACATGAGCAAACAGAAGCAAAAACATAAATCGTGACTTTCCTGTCGTGGTAGGACTGGACAACGTTGCCCCTTCCCATTAGTAAAGATTCCTCTCTTTACTGCGAGTATTGCCTCATACTCCGGGAATAACCCGTGCTACTCACACCGGTTTACCTAACATCAATAACTCATGAAGTCTCTCAAAACGTAGCACATAAACATAATGCTCGCAAAATTCACATGAATACTTGAATTTACTTATTTTAGGGTCCGGACATCAGGACATGCCGCCGTGAAGCGCTGTAGCCTCTGGGAGCTACTGCCGCGCATAGTCTGAAAGCAGCGGTATGAATGAGTTCACTGCCGCGGCCCGGGGGGAATTGGGGGAGGGGCTGCCACGTGACTCGCGTGGCCTCCAGAGTCAGCCCGCAAGGATCCACATGTGCGGGCCGGCAACTCTCTCTCTCACTGTCGTGTTGCCTGCAGCCCCCGTTCACCTCCGTGAATGTTTCTCACCAGCTCGCCATCAGATCGTCCAACGCTCCTCACACGCCGTCATGACCGCCCGTGCTGCACAACCTCAATTATCAGCACCTGTGCACGGGCGGTCAACAGCTAAATACTCTCCTAATGGCTTCAGCTGTCTCACGGCACAAATTCGATAGACCACAACTCGCTCCTAAGCATGCTTGTAACCGTAGTTCTTTCCTCATTTTCTAATATACTGTCTTCTGGGCTTGCCCCAGACCCTGTTCCTGACACTGTGTGTCGGTCTTCTCCTTCCACACCCTTACATATGGTGTCAGGGATGGGATTCGGCCTAGTTGACACAAACTGGAGGACCCTTAGGTTTACAAAGTTGAGTGAGCGATAAACAAGCCCCTCTGTCACCAGCAAAGAGTCCATAGGTTTTGGCCTCGCCAGCAGCCGGGAAGTAATTCTAGAGCCCGGAGAGAGAGACAGTTAATTCCCACAGATTTGGTCCTAGCTCCACCCAAAGGGACTTGCATACAATTATCCTCCAAGTCAGGGCTTGCTTGGAAACATGGCATGGACATGATGGGCGGGGATGGGCGAGAGTAGTAGACCCCAACTATATAGGGGATGTCAAGATACTACTACAAAATAATAGCAAACACTCTCACCACATCAAATCAGGGAAAAGGGTTGCACAGGGCATCTTTGAGAGTGCTTTGTTTGCCCTGTTTTTGGAAGTCCCTGATACTGATACTACTGAGAGAGGAACTAAAGGTTTTGGGGAAGCCAACCAACAGTCTGAGGCCCTTCCTGAAACCTTTAAACCCACTTCTAGTGAAGGCGAACATGAGATCATCCCTGATCTCACTTTCACTCAACATAATGACCCTATCTTGGCAGAAGCCTTCATCAAAGTCACTTCGCTGGAAGAAAGGAGAACAAAGGAGGGTCAATTATTTTCATAAAGCAAGTTCTAATATACCGGGGAGACTTTACTGCAGAAGGGACCCCTCATTCCCAAATAGTGGTACCAAGAAGCCATCGAAGGGTGTTATTAGAGATAACCTATGCTCATCTTACAGCAGGACATATGAGAACCTCAAAGACACAAGGACAAGTAGTAAGATGATTTTACTGGCATGGGGTATATGCTGACATCAAACACTTTGTGTGTCAGACAACTGCACCCTATACTCCTCCCTCGACCCCATTACCACCTCTCCCAATTATTCCTCTGTGCTTCCTTTCCAACCCACTGCTGTTTCAGCTTCTGCTTCCCACGTCCGGATTTAAATGCCTGACTGCTCCAGTCACACCTCCAGTACTTGCCCCTTCTGTGCAGGGAGTCTGTTTCACTCCTCGCGTACTGCGGTGCTTGCCAGCCACTGAAGCAATGCACAGAATTGGGAGAGCTCCACAATGCTTCCCGCTGCATGATCTCTGCACTTAAAAGCCACAACTCTTACGACTCTCTCAGTACCACAACGTGCTGAAAATGCAGCAGCGGTCCAGGCATCTTCTCTCTACTTCTGCTGCTCACACAGCTTTTGAGTTCTGATGGCCTGCACCTGAAGAGTTCCTAAGTACTCAAAAGTCCTGCTCTGGTGTTGGTTATTGGAACTTCTAGACTGTGCATCAGAGTTCTGTGCCTCTGAGCTCCTCTTCCTCGTCCCAGTACTCAAAGTATGTACAGAGTCTTTTTATCCTATTCAATTTGTTATTTTTAAAGGTTTTATTACATGTACTTTTCAGAGATGAATTTAAAGGAACTACTGATTGGTTCTTTGTTCAATGGCTCATACTCAAAGGTGAATCATAACCATCAGAAATGATAGTATTGATTCTCTGATTGTTATACACATTCTCAAGTTGACCATAAGGTTTTTCACCACTTATAATTTGGGTGCTTTTGGAAAGGGCAACCTTACTCTGTCAACACGCTATTAGGTATCCTGGCATTAAGGAAACTTCACCTTCCAAAGAAGATTAATGCTGCCTCTCTCGTAACTGAGTCATCTTATTCCCTTGGTGGCCTTCTCCCAGGTAATCCACCCGGCGACTTCCACCCCCAGGGTTAGGATCAGGTACCTTCTGACTTTCTTTGGCCACCTAGGAGGAGACTTCAGGCAGGGATTCTGTGAGGACTCTACAGGATTCATCACATACCCTTCCCCTAAAGACCCGGCCTCCCATTCCAGGTTCTTTTCTTAATTCTTCTCTAGCCTACCCCACATTCACAGAGGGTTCCTGTGTTTCCCAATTCCACACTGGATCCTCTGAGAATTTCTCTTCCAGTACACATGAGTTTTGGGGAGAACGGGATGAAAACAAGGGTCTGTTTTCAACCTTTTGTAATGTTTCAAATCTGGAAAATGTGTTACATTAATTATTTTTTCAGGCAAACATGGAATAATCCAGCATTTATTCAAGTAGCCTTTCCTTGAATTCCAATAGTAACTGGGATTCTATGATAAACTTCCTCATCCCCATGTACATGTGTCACTCTGGTTGGATGAACCCTTTTATAAGTCATTAAATGAGATTGTATAGCGGTCAATTTACTCCTGGAATCGATCAAAGCTTTAACTGGAATTCCATCAACTATAGCTAGGCGATGTGTCTTAAAACTTTCATTACCAAGAAACAAATTATTAATACTTTCCATTTTACCTCTATCCTCTCTTCTCCTTCCCATTTATCTCCCATCATATTCCCAATCTCCATAGGTTCCTATCTCTTGCTTGAAGCACAACGTTGGGCTAAATGACCAGATTGTCCCCAGGAGAAATATAATACTGTGGTAGATTTCTGGCCTCGGGTCTCTTCAAACTTTGATCAGTTCTTTTCTTTAGAGACAATTTCGGTGTTTCGTATTCTTATTTACTACATTAGGAGGATGATATGTGCCTTCAGGCTCTCTTTTCATCTCTTTGCCTTTTTGGAGATTATTTACATGACGATTAGCCTCCATAAAATTGTGGGCGGTCTCGACGAGCAAGGCTAAATTAGGTTTGTTCAGTTGTAATATGGCTCTTTGCAAATAAGGGGGAACTGAATTTAAAAAAATTGCTCTATGGTTGAGATTGTCAGGACTTCCTCTAAGGGTTTCTTTCCCAACCATAAAGATCAAGTATTTTGAATCCTACTCGATACTTCTACAGGGGTTTAATCGTGATTCAGCGTAATCCCTCTAGGTTTTTGTTTATACACATTTTCAGTCTGTCCTACCTTTTTTAATAGACCCACTTTAATTTCAGCAACATGAGGTTGTTCCTTCTGGGTTTAGTAGATGATAAGAATTTAGTATTTCTCTTTTTAGCAAAGTGGCTAACTAACATATTTTTAATTCTGGGTTGCAGTTTAATTGATGGGTTAACTGTTCAAAATAGAGAAATAAAAATCCCAAGTCTTCCCCCCTCTATAGGGTTGTAACATTCCCTGTGGTATTATGGGTGTTTAGGAAGAAGCAACTATTCTATTCAACCCCTCCTGAAATCTTTCTTCTGCTCTTATTTGATGTTCCGTCAACCTGGTCAATAGGACATCTAAAGTAGTTATTGTGGTGTTCCCTGAATAGGTTTCAGGCTTTCCTGTAAGGTTTATGTTTTGTTTTTTATGGATGGGTTTGAAATTCCTCACTTTCTTCTGAGTCAGGGAGGGAGCCCACTTCTATTGTTTCATACATCTCTCTTAATTTGGCTGTAACTCATATGATGTTATGGAGACCGGGTTTAATAGTTGGAAGGCAAAAGGAAAACCCTGGTCTGGTTATGAGTATTAGAGTAATATAACTATATGGTTTTCAACTGAAATCTGATACCCTTTGCAAGTTTGACAAAAGTTTTTTGTGAAAATTTTTTTTTTTCTGGCCTAGGGGAATAGCATATTTAGTCACTATTCATTGTTTGATTCTGAAAATTGTGTCTTGGGGATTAACATCCAGAATAAACTCATCTGTATCTGTGGGATGAATGATTAGTTTCACGAGAAAACCAAAAGGGAATTTAATGGGTTCCTAGTTTGTATCAACTGATTCCGATCCCACGTCTGACACCATATGTGAGGAGTCAAATATGGCAGGCAGACAAGTAGCCATTTTTTTATTTAAATAATAAGGGTGAGAAAAAATGCCTCACTTTCCCTAACATAACCCGTATTTCCCTGCCTATTAAAGACTAAAGAAAACACTCTAAAAAGGGGTTCTAACCCTCACACTTATACATACAACAAAAAACATATAGGTATTAGATGGCCTATCAAACTCAATATGGTAATTATTTACAAACATAACTTTATAAACAAGAATCCTTGTAATCTGGGTCGGTTCCTCCTTCTGAACAAGAAAAGAGTTCCTATTGGTCATAGGAACTCACGTCCCCTGCACACCAAACTCTTGGAACAAAGCCAATCAAAATTAAATCAGGGTTTTTCTTGGCTTAATTATTTCAGTATTTAAACTCAACAATAATTTGAAAAAGATGTACCACTGGTACGTATTGTTAATGCATCAAAACTTAATGTTGTTAATGAATATATTCTTTTCATTAATAAAACTCAACATATCATACAAAATCTGTTATATCATAGAGTTCAGTTTACTCAAGATTTGTAACATTCCAAAAAATGATTATTATGTATACCAACATTTTAAAGAAAACATGTTAAAGGAATGGTTCAGTAAACATTTTTTATTGCCTCTACGGGTCGGCCATGTGTTTTTAAGCCTAAGTCGCTCGATTTTAGAAAAATTTCCTTTGGACCTTACCCGAGTTTTCGTCCATTAAACGCATGCGAAAACATGCATCAGGGAGCTACCATTTTGTGATAATCCAATCATTTCCCCCATCGCCCTGGCTGACCTGCTTTTGCGGCACTAAATCATATCCCCCGCCCCTGAGCCTGTCATCAGCAGACGCATACCGCCCATTTCACAACGCCAAAGCACGTCTCGTGTCAACATTCGCTGCGCTTCAGCTAATGACGTGTCGCCATGGAAATGGCAGGACGCCTCTTTCCTCAATAAGTATAAACAGACCGTTTCACAACACACAGCAGCAGATTTTCGATTCCATTCCTCTCTCTGTGTTACTTTGAGTATTCTGTGACTCGTTTCTGTGCTCTGGTCAGCTACCTTTGTTTTATTTTAGTTTGTTTAACACACAATGGCTACAATAATGCCCTACATGTACGAGCCCGAGTATACCGAGAAAGAACTACTGGAAAGGGAAACACGCGAAAACGATGGGTCTTCGGATGGCAGTTGGGAGGACTGAAGCTGAAGAGCCTGGACCTAGTCGCATGGACACTGTTTCCACCTGGTGCACATGCAATCGGTGCGAGCTAATGCCAACCGAGGACGAGAACTGCTGCTGCTGTGAAATCTCGGGATGCGTGCCCTACATTTTGGAAGGCGAGCCACGACCGCAATGCATCACCGAGCTGCCAGACTTCAGGGCAGCCTGCCTCACACGGCCCGTGTTGAGGATAATGATGGTGCTTATGCACGAACTTCGCGCAACTGTTCGTCCTCGTAATCTGAGTAACGAGTAAGTATACTCTGCTTGTCATGCCACTCCTATTTCATGGTCTTCTACTATATCCAAAATTACATATACATATCATTGTAACGCATGAAAGTCGTTCAATAGTGTGCAGTGTCTAGATAGCATTTGTCCGAGCAGAATGCCATTAGTTACAAGAATTGTCATTGACAACAAACGTTTATTAAACTTATCTTGGTCATTTAAAAACAGTTTGTTTCATTCCTTTTCACAGGTGGTACAGGCTGGTGGCCTCTCGTTCCTTTATATGGTGGCTTCATGGGAGGCTTGGACACCGCGTTCGAAGAGTAATACCTGCCTGTGCCGTTCGTGCCATAATAGAAACGTTCCCGAGTGACAGCGGTCAGTACAGGGGATTTTCTCTCACTGTGCTGCAACCTGACCTGCACAATGTGTAAAGTCTTGTATTTTTGTGTCATCAAAATAAGAAACAAAATAAAACACCACATATATTTTAACAACAGCTGTTTTGATTTTTTAAATGAATCAAGTGTGTCTCCATTCAAGGATGGACGTCAGACATCTGTGCTCCGAATGGGTGAAGGTCAGGTCGCTGTGAAGCAGGGTGGCCACCATCTAAGCTAACATAATATATTCTCAATAATGCATGCAGGTATTGAGGACACTTTGTGGAGATGAACGAGCTATGTGCTTAGTTCAGGCTGGTTCACATGCGGGACAGTGATCTCAGAGGAAGAGTGATGTGTTACATTTATTAGCTGTTGCAAATACCTCTGGAGTTTTCCAGTCAGTGTGGGAACGAGGGTGGGGTCCATGTGCTCTGCGCAGTGAGGCCTGATCACCAAGATGGATTGGAAAGGGGGTACAAAAATGGATGCCCTCAGTGGTCCCATCTACGCGAATGTCAACCAAAGTTAACATCACATAAGGGCAAGGGGCGAACCCACTACTGGAGGCACTTGGTCCGAGTTTCTACTGAGAAGTAAAGGATGAGAGGGGCCTGATGGCCCGTCGCTCCCACACACTTGCCTGCATGCCCACCGGCCCATCCATCCCACCCCCCCTATCAAAGGCGGTTTGCACCCGGGGATGAGCGCTGGCATAGGGGGATGTCACGGGCTCAAACGGCCAACGTGCCAAACAGCATGTACACTTCAAAAGGTATCCCACGCCCAGGGGCCCTCACTCAAATGGACTCCTCAGACCCTGTGTCTCCAGGCAGGCCTCCCCTGAGGCAGGCCGCCCCCCTGCAAACCACATAATACCACGACATACACACGTCATTCATTCACAAACACACCCCTGTTTCTAATACTTTATGAACCACTTGATATGTCTCATGAGAACATCTTTGTGCTTTGCAAGTCAACTCCTGAACCTTCTACCTGAGAAGCACTAAGATCTATACTAATCTGCTTGTCGTTGTGCTATCTGTGATCGCTTCGAGCAAACTCGTCAGTGTGCTACCTATGGCCATCTACCTGTTCTCCTGCAACATACTGCTCGGCCTGATGAATCCAACTGTTTGTTGGTTGGTCAAGGTAAGGCCATGTATCCTAGTCATATTTCGGTCATTTTTACATTTCCATCTATTTGCGATTACAGTACCCAATAGAGCTATGGTCATTGGTTTCATTGCTATTGACTTGAGTTTCAATTGTTATGCTATCAATAGATCTATTTATTTTCATCTGTGTCAATTGTCATCGAATTGCATCCTTCGGGGATCCAGTCTATAATGTAAGCATTTTTCCTTTTCGTGCAAGACGGAACATCCAAGGGACGAGTCACATGTTCAGAGTTTAGTCACATAATTTAAAACATTTCTGTAACTTATTCAATTACTAAGCCGCACATGATGAACTGGTATAGTTCCGGCAACCAAAACAAACCTTGCATTGAGCATGGTATGGTTCATTTACTTTTTTAAGACATTTTTATTCATCAAGGTTTTATAATAATCTTGATATTTACTTTTCAGAATTTTCAACAATGCCTGCCTGTTTGATTAGCGGTTGCCCTGCGAAGACCCATGCTAAATCTGAAGGCACTACAATGCATGTATTCCCGAAAACTGTTGATCGAATAAGAGAATGGGTCAGACATTGCGGATATCCACTGGATGAGCTGGAAAGTAGAGTCCAACAAGTCTTAGAGGACAAGAGGGATGATCGATACCGCATCTGCAGCCCGCACTTTTCCTCGAACATGTACGCCACATCTTGGGTAACAAAGAAGAATAAACGGCGAACGACACGAAAATTGCTCGCAAATGCTATTCCAACTCTATTCGTCCACATTCCGCCACTGGTGAGTCAAGTGTCCGGATTTAGCTTTAGGCCTTGCGGTAGTGTGTAGGTAGCCACATGGATTAATTGATATTTTAGGTGTTGTGTCCCTTGTAATACTCCCTTGTAATACTTTCGATATTGATATGAGTGTATAGCTTTTTGAATAATGACATTTATCAATAAATTATTTTTCGATTTTCTAACCCCCAAAGGAAATCTATTTATGGGCACAGGGAACTGTGCTATATTGCGCATTTTCAATAGCATTATTTTCAAGTATTCTGTCGGTTTCCATGGCAATTTTTTAATATTTGCATTTCATTATCAAACAATAATTTACCTTTACAACTGCTTGACTATCCACTGAATCTGAAGCAAGAACATTCTACATCAGTGACGTGCCCGCAGTTATCAACCACTTCCAGCGCGTATGAGGTAATCATACTTGGCTATTCCGCTTGTTTTGAGACTTGTTTTATGCAAGTAATAGTTTTTATGTATCGTGTGATTATATTACCAATTGTTTGGTTAGTGCTTTCCAATTGATATACACCTTAGTTGTCGTCCCCTGGTGTTTGTTTTCAGTTATAATTAGTGTTATCCATACTAATGCAAGTACTGTCTTTCAGGGAGATGCTGAAGCGTCCACCACTCAGGAGTGAACCATCTGGGGAAGAGGCCACGGCGGGTTGATGGTTTGCAAGGGGGTGTGAGCCGCGTCAGAGATGCATTGAGCCATGAGTCAAAGGCGTCAGGGGTTAGTTGTTTGTTGAGTAGGCAGGTAGGTGGTGGAGACTGGAGGAGTGCGTCGGCTAGGTCCGGGACAATTATTAGTTTTTTCCAGCATTTGCGTAGGTTCGGAGGTTCAGATTCGAGTACGGGAAGGCGGTCGGGTGAGTGAATGGTGAACGAGGGAATGAAGTGATCGGACCAGAGGATAGGGGTGGGGGGCTTTAAATGAATCGGGGTGTTGGAGCTGAAGATGGCATCAAGAGTGTGTCCTTTATAGTGTGTCGGGTCGTTTGTGTGGGGTTGGAGGTTAATTGCGTCCAAACCGTCAACCAGAGAGTGTGTCATAGGGTTGGTGGGAATGTCGAGCCATATGTTGAAGTCTCCAAGAAGGGTGAGGTTGGGGTGGTTTAGTTGAAGGGTGGCAATAGAGTCGCAGAGGTTGTTTGCGAAATGTCTATCGTAGCCAGAGGATCTGTAGATTATTAGGAAGCTGTGTGAGAGCGACGGGGAGAGGGATAGTCTAAGGAGGAGAGATTCGCAGGATGGAATGGAAGGTTGGTTGTCGATGATTGAGGCGTGGAAGAGAGACTTGAAGACGAATGCTATTCCTCCTCCTCTAGAAGGACGGTTCAGCTGGATGAGGGAGTATTCGGGGGGGAAGGCTTCACTGGCGATTGGGGCGAAATCATCCGACAACCAAGTTTCGGTGATGAAAACCAGATCTGGTTTGTCCGAGGCGAGGAGGTCAAAGATGCAGTATCTGTTTTTTGCTACGGAACGGGCATTAAATAGGATGCAGTTCACATCAGGAGGCGAGGTTGGTCTCGGAGCAGGAGCAGAAGGTAGTGGTGGCGGATAGAGAGGAAGTTGGGGAGGGAGAGGGGTACGGTGGGAGATGATTGATGGGAATAGTGGGCGAGCAGCGGAGTTGGCGGGTTTCGGGCAGGAATGGGTGGCTGCGTGAGTTGGGATGCTCGGGTTTGGTTCGGGGGATTTGAAGGTAGGGTGTGGGTGGTTAGGACTTTCAGTTGTAGTTGATGAGAGGTCGAGGGAGAGGGGTTTCAGGCAGGGTGAAGCTACGAGGGAAGGAGGAGATTGGGGTACAGAGGTTGCGGGTCTAGACAGGGGAGGCGAGGAGTGCTGGGAGATTGAGGGGGGCCAGGTACGGCTCTTTAGTTTCTTTATTGCGATTGGAGTGTGGTAGAGGGTAGGGGGTGAGAGGGGGAGAGGGATGCAGCTTCGGTTCTTGCAAAGTCTAGGCATGCAATTTTTAGTGAGGGGAAATGGTGTGTTTGGGGAGCGGAGGCTGTGGGGGTTTGTGGGCAGGGTGTGCTCGCTAAGGTTAGTTACAAACAGTTCATAACTTTAGAAACTTTTGTTGTGCTGGGGACTATTTTATGTTTTTTTCCAGTCAATTGTACTATACTTTATCTTGTGTTTAAACTGATCATCCCTTTTCCAATCTATCCTCTAGTTACCCGTGGGTGTCCGAACTCTACATACACAGACAGTGAAGCGAATGAGAGATGTTGCTTGCCAGACCATTTACACTATGGAGGAACTATTAATTCAGACGCTGCGTGTTAGATGTTCATGTCCAATGGTCAGAACATGAAATGAATGTGTCCGGAGAATCAAGTAAAGTTGTAAAGGACCATTGCTACAGTGCGACTACACCACCACAACAACATGATACTGGATGTATTGAAGATAGCTCTGAAGTAGTCGCAAATCAATTCACACAATCTACACCCGCCAAAAAATTGCCACCAAAAAAGCTGTCGACATTGTCGTGTTCTCCCATCAATGTTGAAGTAGTAGATGTTGAAATGACAGAGAATGAACCAGCAGCAGCATTCACCGACGCATCAGAACTTGAAAGCAGCGATATTTCTTTCAAATGTGGTGATATGTCCTCAACGTCACAGGCCGAAACAACTTTGACGCAGGATGACAGTCTAATGAAAGAGGGCAAATTCATAGTATTCCACAGTTGTTTGATGAATATTATAAGTATGCTGAAATGTGGGCATTCAGTTAGAGGGAAAGTATGTGGGAAGCCATTGATTCATGTGACTTGTCAAAAACAAGGCAGTAACGTCAAAATACATGCCGCCTGTATATTAAATCATACGTTCTCATGGTCTGCACAACCGATGCAGGGAAAACTGCCAGCAGGCAATCTACTGTGTGCAGCTGCCTCACTTTTTAGTGGGCCCAGTTTTAGAAAGTTAGAGTCTTTCTTTCAGTTTGTGGGACTCCATTTCATTTAAAAAACGCAGTACTACAAATAACAACATGATTATCTGTTTCCGGCCATTAGTGATGCTTGGAAAATTGAACAATTGTCTCTAGTAAGTACATTCGAAGGCAGCCGGCGATGGACAGTGCGACAGCCCTGGATTTTCTGCCAAGTACTGCACCTACCACTTTCAGGACATGGATAGTAAGAAAATTGTGATTTCGGTGGTCGTACAGGTAACACAATGTACATCCTCAGTGGCCATGGAGAAATTAGGATTTATAAAATCAGTGGAATATCTACAATCGAGGGGTATGCATATCGACCTCATAGCCACAGACAGACACGTTTCAATTGCCAAGACAATGAGAGAGCAGTTCCCACATATTAAACATCAATTTAACGTATGGCATCTTGCTAAATCAATCAATAACAAAATCTCGGCTGCAGGGAAAAAAAAGGTTTGGAAAGTATTTCAGAGTGGTCCCAGTCTATCAGCAACCATCTTTGGTGGAGCTCCAAAACTTGTGAAGGGTCAGTGGAAATACTACTTGAAAAATGGCGGTCACTGATGCACCACTGTACCAACGTGCACCGCTGGTCAGAAAACCTACATTTCCACCAATCTGAACATGGCCCTTTGTCCCCAGTGGAGGCACGGAAGAAGAAGTGGTTGAATCCATCTTCACCGACACACAAAGCCATTGAGAAGATTGTTTTTGATAAAACTCTATCAAGAGATTTGAGGGGACTGACAGAATTCTGTCACACAGGAGGTTTGGAGGTGTTCTACAATATGTGCCTAAAGTACAGGCCAAAGCGCTTGCATTTCAGCATACAGGGCATGAGACATAGGACTCTACTTGCTGTCTTGGCCCATAAGGAGAATCTCGGCAGTGAACAATCTAGGACTACGGGTAATGTAAGGATGCCTCGCTACACTGAGGCCTTTTCAAAAAGAAGTAAGCAATGGGTGATCAAACCAGTCTATGAGGAAATGGAGTTCGACTTTGTCAAAAGCCTTATTGTTGCTGTATTAGAGAAGCACAGATATGGAATTTTGAACGTTTCTGTGCAGAGCACTGATCCATTGCCACCCAACATTGTCACTGTGCCATGTCCACCCAAAGGAGAGCTGGTTGTGAAGTACAAATCCCGGTTTAAATAATTGTAATACGATTGTCTTTTTGTAAATAAATGTTATTGTACAGTGTGCATACAAAGTACGCTAACCTTAACCCCTACCTTCACCATCCTGGGTGCCGAACAACCTGGGTGTCATCTTTGAATTCTCTCTCTATTCACCTCATATTGCTGACCTTGTCTATATGTGTATGTATATATTTTTGTTGATGTAACTAATTTTCGCAATCTCATGTAAATGCTGCGCACTGTTAACAGAGGGGAGGCTTGCGTATTGCAAATAATAAAACAAACAAACAATAAATCTCACTTTCAACTCAACTCCTTGGGTACTTTATACTTTCCCTGACCTTCCCCAAAAAATTAAAAGTCTCAATAGTTATGGTTCTTTTGGGCTTCAAAGCTCGCAGACAACGAGGACAAAATTGTGGGCCTTAGAACGCGCCAAGCGAGCCGTTGCAGATGGGAGAGAAGCCAGTTCGCATTTGCACATTGACGCGTAGTACATAGATGGATTCGAAACTTCAAGTTCTCACAGATGGCTTTACTACGGGATGTTGCAAAGAAAGAATGTATGCTCATTTCTAGTGAAGGTCAGCGGCTTTCATTTTCAGCTCGCGGCCTGAAGAGGCCCACAACTCGCACTGGCAGTATAAGGTTCTATTGTTTTTTGACCTTGAGAAACAGGGACCATGCCGAAAGAACTTCATTTGAAGGGGGGGGGGTGGTGCAATAACGTAAGAGACGATAAGGCAGAAAATTCTGAAACTAGACCGAGTTTCATGTTAGTTCAGTATGCGAAAAATCGTTGTCAAGAGCACAGTGGGATTTATGGACTGCATTACGCAGAGACACAATGGAAATTGCAAATATAATGTAAGTAACTCTTTAGAAGCTTTTATACCGGAATGAAGAATTAATGAATGGATGCATGAATAAATGAATGAATGAAGAGCTAGGAAAATGTTTGTGGGATCGTCCTTGTAGCGGGCACATGGGCATGCAGGTCCACATTCCACACGCATGTAGACAAACAGTCGTTTCTCATTGTGTGCTAACCTCGATTTATTTTGTTACTTTTCGCATTGATTTTAGAACCGAACATACTCCATTGCACTATCCTTGAAAGCAAATAGTTTCAGCTCGGCCGTAATAAATAAAATGAATTATATTAATAAAGATCGGCTGGCGAGACTAATTATAATTTTTATGTTTTCAAAACAGGTATATCCTTCCCTACTGCGACTGCCACCAGTTTCAGACCCCGGCAGACGGCTTGTTCAACCGCCAGCTGCAGCTTCTTGTCAACAACTGCACCACTTTGACGATCTTATGGGACGATCGCCAAGGGCCCATATGCCCTTACGCGGTACTAGCGGCTAGAAGCAGTATATCAACCTTTACGCTGGCCTAGTGCCTACTTGATGGAACAGCCTTGCGGTTCACCGTGCGACCAAAGTGCTTCTTCTAACGAAAACCAACACCCTGTGTACCATAAAGGAACAGTGTGTGACTCACGATAAAACGGAACAGTTTTTGCGGATAGAGATAAAAGAAAATAAATGGCATTCCGAGTTCATATGGCAATTGCTGAATATTCCATAAACATTTAATGTCAAATAAATGTACTTTACTAAATGTACCGTGTTGCTGTTTGATTTTAAAGTACAGTTTCATATTCCGAATTGTGGTGCGCTGTGTTGTCGCGTAGAAGACGACTGGGCGCGTTTGCCTACGCAGCACAGAAACGTCACGGAGAGAGGCAGGGAATATGAATGTTTTGATAATGTCAGGCTCAGGGGTTGGGGATATGATTTAGTGCCGCAAAAGCAGGTCAGCCAGGGCAATGCAGCAAATGATAAGATTATCACAAAATGGCGGCGCCTACTGCCTGTTTTCGCGTGTGTTTAATGGACGAAAACTCGGGTAAGGTCCATAGGAAATATTTCTAAAATCGAGTGACTTAGGCTTAAAAACACATGGCCGACCCGTAGGGGCAATAAAAAATGTTTACCGAACCATTCCTTTAAACAGCACATGTCACAATATGAAATAAAATAGAAAAGGAAAAAGCTCTACGTGTTTCGAGAGTTAGATACTCTCTTCTTCAGGAGCAAACATTTTTTTTAAAAAAAACATATTCACAAAAGTAATTTCCTTCAAGTGACTATACACATCAATTCCTGATGGTCATTTTCCATAAAAATGCAATTTTGTTGTGAATTTATGGGATCGTCATCTGTTGTTGTCCTAATTCATACGAGTTTCATCTGTGAATGATATTTTGTGAATTAATATTCAGGGTGTGAATATATAATATGGCTTAGAAACAGAGAGAAGAGCACCCTCTATTATACACTAAGTACCTGAGTGCTGAAAAGATTGATGGCCTTCCCCACTTCAAATTGTGCGGTGGATTTAGATGTCCCCGTTGTGCTTCAGTGTGTACCAGTGTGACCTACAATAACAAGAAGTACTTTATTGAATATTGATGCTCCCGTGTTTAAATCGCATTAATATGCTGTATCATTTTCAACAAATGGCGAGTGTACTCACCATCAGTATATGTTGCCTGTCTCTTTACCACCGTTATATACGTAATTTCGTAATTTCATTCAATACGCCAGCCCGTCTGTAAAGATTGGATTGGTGTCAGTAAGAGTCTAATCGAGTTTAAATTATGGTAAAAGTGAGGAAAATCACTAGTTCTTACCTAGATAACTCGAAAAAGTCTATCCGCATTTCCTCCCATTCATGCAGGAAACAGCTTGTCCTTGCAAACAACGTTTAGATATAATCACATGTCTTGAGCTCCCAGTCATGTGATTCTTAGGACTTCTGGGAATTGTATTGCCACGCGTAAGAGAGAATGCTCACTGTTATTTTAATGTGCCCATTCTCAGTGGTTATTTATTCAACTACTCGTAATAGACATAATAACATGATGATCCAGTTCTAAGAAGCAGTATTCAGATTTATTTTTGGATTTGTGTACCAATTTCAGGAGCCTCGTCATATGCGGCAAGAATGCTTCTAGGAATCATTGCACCAAATATATGTTAAGTGACATTCACCAAAGTAAAATAGGCCTCCTCAAACTGCTAGGTTATTAAAACACTGAATAGATGCTTGTTACTTCAATTCCGATTTTAGAAGATTCAGGAGTTTGTAGTGCTAACGTTAAACCCTTATGGTTCCCATTAAGAAACTGTGTACATCAATTCACATTCTGAAACTCGGGAAGTGTATCTGGTACAGATTGTTATTCCATTAATTCACATCTTTACTGTAATGTTATCATGATTTTAGGTTTGCAGTAGTATAATACTTACAAGAACATTCTGCAGAATGTAATGACTAGTTTATAACAAGGATAATAACGTTGATTCACACCATTGTCTTCCAATTATAACAATACGTTATTAAGTTTGTGAATCCTATGTTGTTAGGTTCACTGTGAAGTACTGTTAAGAAAAGTTCATCAAATCATACCTCATTATACTGATACATTGTATAATCCACACTCGAAGCAAACCATGTATGAGCATGTTAGCGCCATGTCATTTTCTAACGTTGTTTGATATTCACCAAAAACCTAGTCACTTGTATGAGTACAAACTAGAAAATTCTATAGGCTCATATTTACACCGTCATTTTTGACCAGTACATTTATAAAAAGACATTCCAAGAAAACTCCTCATTCATTCCTTTGGGTTCCAATGTTTCCAATTTATGTATCCAAAACATCTCCCTTCTTGAGAGTTTCTGCTGCAGATTCCCTCCCCTTGGTGATCTTGTCACTACTTCCAGAACTACAAATCGTAATTGTGAAATTGCATGATGTTGTTGTTTAAAATGTCTAGTGACTGGTGATTTCATGTTTGAAGTTCGTATGTTAGATTTTTGTTCTGTGATGGGCTCTTTCACTCGTCTCATTGTCTGACCTATGTAGTATTTTCTGCATGGGCCGATTAAACCATATACTACACATTTACTTTCACACGTGGCATAGTCCCTGAGGTCAATTTTTTGCCCTGTGTATGGATGTCTTATCAGCGGTCCCTTCTGTGCATTATTGCAGTGCCCGCAATTCAAACATGGAAAAGTTCCTTTTTTGGGCTTAGAAAGGAATTTTTGTTTGGCAGTGTTGACTCTTTTAGCTTTCACTAATGCATCCCGTAAGTTTCTGTCTCTATTGTAGGCCATTACTGGAGGTTTCGGAAATAGTGTACATAGTTGTGGATCTAATCTTGTGATCTTCCAATTCTTATGGAGTATTCTTTTAATTTGGGCACTTTTTGTGGAAAACTGAGATAGATATATTAACGGAGGATTGTCTTTATCTCTTTTCTGTGGTTAACTCAGAAGTTGAGTTCTTTTTTTGGTTTTGCATTTGTTTATTGCTTCTGTTAATATAGGAACAGGAAAACCTCTCTCCCGAAATCGTTCTATCTGATCCTTTTCAGCTTCTTCGTATGTTTCTTCTTTAGATACAATCTGTTTAATTCTTTGTAGTTGGCTGAGTGGCAGATTATTTTTCAAATGTTTGGATGATGACTTGTATAGAATAGGCTATTGTTTACATCCATGGGTTTTCTGAAGATTGTTGTTTGTAGTTTGCCACCTTCTGGATATATCTTTACATCCAAAAAATTCACAGATTGAGTTCCTGTCTCTAAGGTGAACTTAATCTTGGGGTTACATTCAATAAGGTATTTAAAGAATAATTCAAGTTCCTGTTTAGAACCTTTCCAAATTGCAAAAATGTCATCAAGTAACATCTCCACATGGCCAATTTGTCCGACCATGTGGGATTGTCAAGTATATAGGGCGATTCAAAGTGAAACATAAGTGTGTTAGCATAGACTGGGGCCATTGCTGACCCCATCGAGGTGCCTGATGTTTGAAGATAGGACTTTCCCTGAAATCTAAAGAAGTTATTGTAGAGTATTATTTTAGCCAATTATATGGCAAATATCTTGCTTGATGCAAAAAATTCTTGTTGTAGCAATAGCCATTCAAGAGATTCCAATCCTCCTTCATGCGGTATCGAAGTGTTCAATGATTGTACATCTAGCGTGAATAAGATCCAGTCATCCTCTATTTACTTTATGGTGTTTAGAATGTTCAGGAAATGAGTAGTGTCTCAGAAATATGTTGAAGTAGTTTGTATTATCGGTTGCAGAAGTCTGTCTAGGTACCTTGAGAGTGGATCAAAAACACTGTCTGTTGCTGCCACAATTGGTGTAAATGGAGGATTTTGAAGGTTTTTATGCACCTTTGGAAGGCCATAGAAAACTGGCAGAATCGGATGTTTATTAATTAGAAAATCATGTGTTTTGTCCATAACCCAATCTTCTGATCTTGCTTTATCCATCACTTCTCTAATCATTTTCTGAATTTCATTTGTGGGATCATGATCCAAGATCATGTATGTATTCCTATCATCTAATAACAGAAGACAACCATTTGTGTATAGATTTGCATCCATGATGACTATTGCACCACCTTTGTCTGCTGGCTTTATTTAAATCATTCTACCTTCAGATAATTGTTTCAGAATCTTGTATTGATGTTTCCAAAGATTTTGTTGATGAACATCTAGATATTTAATGGATTTTAGATCCCTTTTCATTTTAGTTTCAAAGAGGCTAAGTGCTGGATTGTTAACATTGGGACTGAATTGACTTTTCGCCTTCATTTCCAGACTTTCAAATGATCTCGACCTTTCTTGTATTGGTGGAACAGAGTCGAAAAATATCTTCAATTTCATTTTTCTAATCAGTTTGAAAAGATTGACTTCCTCATTAAATAAATTTGTATTGTTCGTTGGAACAAATGATAAGCCTAGACTCAAAGATTCAGTTGCTGCTTAGTGAAGGATTTACTTGAGATAAGTTGTTGTTTTCTTTTTGCTCCTTAGATTTCTTCCTCCCTCTTCTTGCCCTTCTTCTTCTAAAAAAGCAGCAGTTTGGGAATCTTCAATCCTAGTTGTTGGAAGTGTCTCTACTGTAATGATTCCTTAGACAGCAGGTAAACCTGAAGCTAATATGGATGTTTGATTGGGTACCGTCTCACTTGACACGTCACTTGATGGATCTGAACTTTCTCTCCTTGGTGTTTTCTGAGGTGGATTCCTCTTGCCTGTATTTTGGAATTGCTGATTTTGTTGGAGGTAAAACTCTTGCCACGTGTACACTATATCTCTGGAATAGTCAAGTGTGTCCCTCCGGAGCTTTCTCATTTTCCTCTGTTCAATGTCTCTTTTTTAGGAGTCCAATTTCTCGTTGGTGGAAGCCAAGATATTTTTAAGATCTTCAACTGATGTTAACGATACCAATTGTTATTTTAACTCTGTCATTTCCGTATCTAGTTTGCATAGGGATGATGCTAATTCTTCAATTGTGAGATTTGATGTGTCACTTGATGGATCCAAACTTTCTCTCCTTGGTGTTTTCTGAGGTGGATTCCTCTTGCCTGTATTTTGGAATTGCTGATTTTGTTGGTGGTAAAACTCTTGCCACGTGTACACTATATCTCTGGAATAGTCAAGTGTGTCCCTCCGGAACTTTCTTATTTTCCTCTGTTCAATGTCTCTTTTATAGGAGTCCAATTTCTTGTTGGTGGAAGCCAAGATATTTTTAAGATCTTCAACTGATGTTGACGATACCAATTGTTATTTTAACTCTGTTATTTCCGTATCTAGTTTGGATAGGGATGATGCTAATTCTTCAATTGTGAGAAGAATTAGATCTAATGAACATGTGTTCAAGATGCGTTTCCACTTCGCTACAAAATCGCAATTATCTCTACACAGAGTCGGTTTAAGCTAAATTCGTAATCCTCTTGGAATCCTCTGAGATTTGTAATACTGAGTGAGTGTTGTAGCATGTCATTTCTGCGCTATTTCTCTTCAAATCAACTTTTCTAAATTATTGATTATTCTGTCAGGATTTCCTTGCGCGGCCGATGGTTTCCCAGTACTTTTAATTAAACCTAGTATCCTAGTGGCTTCTTCTTCTGAAAAGGCTAAGGTTTTAGCGTGTTTTGTCGTGAGTGCATTGATTTTTGAAAAAGACATGCTAATGATTTACTAATCTTGATAAGTAAATTCAGTGTTCGGGTGCTGATCTCGTCGCGATACCACTCTAAATTAATGGGACACTACAAATTGTACTGACACATATAGGAGAAAAGCACACCCTAGTGAATTCTTTAAATGTCAAAAACTACTAAGTTAATTATTTTAGCAAGTATAGAGCCCATCAGGCTCATGATCTTATTAATTTTTAATTGGTGTGGGGAAGAAAACAAATGACTCTGGTATCATAAGTCAACCTATAAATGAACAAGAAAAGAGTTCCTATTAGTCATAGGAACTCACGTCCCTTGCACACCAAACAATTGGAACAAATCCAATCAAAATTAAATCAGGGTTTTTCTTGGCTTAATTATTTCAGTATTTAAACTCAGCAGTAATTTGAAAACGATGTACCACTGGTACGTATTTTAATGCATCAAAACGTATTGTTGTTAATGAATATATTATTTTCATTAATAAAACTCAACATATCATACAAACTTTGTTATATCATAGAGTTCAGTTTATGCAAGATTTGTAACATTCCAAAAAATGATTATTATGTATACCAACATTTTAAAGAAAACATGTTAAACAGCACATGTCACAATATGAAATAAAATAGAAATGAAAAAAGCTCTAAGTGTTTCGAGTTAGATACTCTTTCTTCAGGAGCAAAAATTATCTTTTAAAACATTCACAAAAGTAATTTTCTTCAAGTGACTCTATACACATCAATTCCTGATAGTCATTTTCCATAAAGATGCAACTTTGTTGTGAATTTATGCGATCGTCATCTGTTGTTGTCCTAATTCATACGAGTTTCATCTGTGAATGATATTATGTGAATATATAATATGGCTTAGAAACAGAGAGAAGAGCGTCCTCTATTATACACTCTGTACCTGAGTGCTGAAAAGATTGATGGCCTTCCCCACTTCAAATTGTGCGGTGGATTTAGATGTCCCTGTTGTGCTTCAGTGTGTACCAGTGTGAACTACAATAACAAGAAGTACTCTATTGAATATTGATGCTCCCGTGTTTAAATCACATTAATGTGCTGTCTCATTTTCAACAAATTGCGAGTAAAACCTGTAAAATTCACTAAGAAAACTTTATAAACGTGACATTATGGTTCAAAGTAAAATCAAAAAACCCTTGAAATTCGACAGTTATGGTCGGCTAAGCAACCATAACTGCCCACACCACTGTGCACTGCTAACACTACCACCCAGGAGGGGTTGTGAATGTAATTTTAGCAAAAAAATATCAGGGATTATTTATTAGTGAATTTTACGGGTTTTTAGTAGGCGAACTTAACCATAACGTCCCTTTAACAACGTTTTGTTTACTCACTTTTACAGGCTTTCAGTAGAGTAGCAAGTTTTTTTGCTGAAGATGATCGGTTTATAGTAGTGCCACGTAACCATAATGTAAAGCAACTTCTGACTTATTTAAATACCTTGCGGAAAATACCACTTGACAATATGCTGGTGTACAGCACGGTAACGTGTTCCAGAATTCGTAAACACTTAACAGTAAGATGTTTGCCTCGTGGACAATGTGGAAACAGATTTTATATTGATGTAGGAACGTCCACCTGCAACATTTGCCTTGTACAGCGCCAACACGTATTGGTAGTCAGCCATTAACAATGTAGTTCACAGTGGTGCGGGCAGTTATGGTTGCTTAGCCTACCATAACTGTCGAATTTCAGGGGGTTTTCGATTTTACTTTGAACCATAATGTCACGTTTATAAAGTTTTTTTAGTGAATTTCACAGGTTTTTTAGTAGTGCAACTTAACCATAACGTCCCTCTAACAAAATTCTTTTTAGTGAAAATATATATATATATATATATATATATATGATGCTTAATTGATTTGTTCATGCTTTTTGCGCATATTGAATGTTTGTTTACTTTCTGTTTGGTGTACGCCGTATATATTAGGACTCCTATTCCACTCCGACTTGTTTTTAGGACTGTGTATATGTAAAAAACAAGAGATTTATTTATGTTTTCTTTCAATATGTTTGTTGAGTATTGATGTTTTTTGTCACTGTATGTAAAGAAAAAACTGAGGACAAACATGATGTCTCTCAAGAGTAATAAAGAAAAAGAAATGAAAAAAGATTAAATAAAGACAATGCTAAAGGATGGAAAATAAAAAAATAAAAAACTCCTGAACATAGTTTCTGGTAAAATCTGAAGTGAGTATGATTTTTTCCTGCTGAGTTAAAAATAAACAGCCATTAACTGGCATTTCAACAAATAGATGCACGCCTGGTGCACAAGTAATTCGCCTATTAGGACACCTTCCTTTTGTTATAGAGTATTTGCAAACCCTGAATCCTAATATTGGGGAATTTCTGCCTTCAGTTACAATTGTCTGTTCACATACCTATATATTCAGAGCCCTGAAAGCTTTCTTTTCGCATTTGTAAATCCGGTACCGCTAATCATTCACTGTTTTAAAATGGGTACATGCATATAAGTTTAGTGAACCTGACCATTTTGCTTCCCCTTTAGTTACTCACGAATAAAGGTAGAGTAAATGAGAAAAACATTAAAAAATATACAGGAAACTCTAGTGAACCCTTGTGCTGATCCCATTTTTGATGATATGTACAATTCTGGGCTTGGGCACATAGAGCAGATAGGCTTTACTGCTTTTCCCTCTCTAGCCTTCCTCTCTATTCCTTCCCCCAGCACTGCAATATATAGATTTGTTTTTTAAAGGTCGGAGTAGCGACATTTGCTTATCTATAGGAGAGCTTATAGCTTATAAAACATTGCAAAACGAAACCTCTTCTGGATTCACTGAATTGTACCATTAACCCTTGCGATCTGGCGAAAGATAAGCCTGTCTCTTACTAATGCGTACAAGATGTACAATGTATGCAGCAGATAATGACTGAAAGAAGGGCTTGTGTGCAGGTTACCCTATGTATTCCCTTCCTCAGGACTTCTGCTTCACACCTCCTCCCACTTCCAGCATAAGAACACTACATCCTACATTCACAACCTACTTTGTGTGTTGATATACTCTTCCTTCAACTAGTAAACCTTTGAGCACTACTTCGTTTTGCTGTATTGTTTGCAGTGCTGTTATTTGTCAAGTGGACTGAGTCCCAAAAGAAAGCATTTACAACTCTATCTCAGAACTGCTGTATATACGTCTCCCTCGTAAAAATGTACCTCTCGTTTGGTGACTCTCAAACTAGTTAGACATACGTGTGCATTTGTTAACACATGTATCTTACATTTGGGAGTGTAAGGAATGCATGTACATTGTTGACGTAAAAACCATGCATGTGTGTACTGTTTACATATGTAGATGAAGATCATTTGTGTAACTTTTTGTGTAAATACTTTTTTCACTTCTTGTCTGTCTCTTGTGCAAGCACAATGAGGCATTTTGACACACTTTACCAAAATGTCTGAACCAATTACGCTTAGACCTTTCAATTTAAATGAGCATTGCAGAATGTTTGCAAGTATTCCGAAACAGTCTCTTGCCTGACTTTAATGGTGGATGGTGGGTTGACTAAGGGGCCGGGTGCCACCACAAGCCAGGTGATTCTAGTTGCGGGATCAACCTGGGGAGGATACCATGGCTAGCCCCACCAGGGCAAGCGCATGATTAGAACTCATCACAATGCCGCCTTTGAATCTCCTGTCCCTTTAAGGACATCACTTGCGTCAGTGGGTGCAGAAGTCATGTCCAAAACCACAGGGATACTTGATCTGTGAGAAAGCTCGAGCAGTTAAACAGTCAAATGACAGGGTCTACACATTCATAGACCCAAGACCTATGAAGTTAAGGACATTTCTCCCATGGTCGGGCTGGGGTGTGGCACATAGAGGAAGAGAAAATCTCTCAAGGGGAGGGACTAACCAATCCCAAGTCCTACATCAAAACTGAAAGTCAACCCCACAGGTGATGCCATCAGCCGATCTCCATACTATCTGCATAGAGAGAGAGAGACACTTGAGGTCTCTATGTCCAAAGCAAGGCTGGAAGGTTAAGTCAAAGCCATATAAAAGGAAGGATCTGTAGCAGAAGGCTATGGGAATCTGGAGAAGCTCATTTGGAGACAGTTAGCAAAGAACAGGAGACAGGAGGTCAGAGGAGAGACCCAGGAGCCTGGGTGAAAAGGGCCCATGAGGCTGGGGTAAGGAAGAGATAGAAGGCTAGAGGAGAGGTCAAGGGTTCTGGGGAGAGAAAGTCCCAGAGGGCTGGGGAGAGAGAGAACAAGCAAGAGAGAGAGAGAGACCCAAGAGGCTGGAGAGGGAAAGCCCCAAGAGGGTTAGGAGAGAAAACCACAAGCTGCTGGAGAGCAAGCGACCCAGGAAGCTAGAGAAAGGGACCCGAGATGTTGGGAATAGTAAACCTGCAAGGCTGGGAGGATGAACCCCAAGAGGCTGGGGGGACAAACTTAGGAAGCTGGGAGAGGAAGACTCAGGAAGAGAGAGACCCAAGATGTTGGGGAAAGAGATAGGCGGAAGGCGGGAGAGATAAGCACCCCAGAAGTTGAAAGTGAAAGATTACAAAGTTAGCTCTGGTTACAGACAGACGTATTTAAGGAGGTGTGAGAGACGTTAAGGAGGAAAGGCTGATAGAAGTTCAGAAGGTGGTCAGAGGTGCCATGGAGTAGGGGGTGAAGATGACAGCCCTTAATATAGAGGTAGGCGTTAGACAGTGAAGAGACAATTTAGTAGGAGAGTGGAGGAGCAGGCAGTGAAGAGCAGGAGGATACTGGGTGAGGATGCAATGGGAAGCCTGTGAGAGGTGGAGGAATGAGGTCAAGGGTCGAGGAGTTTCAGGAGAAACATGAAAATAAAAATAATTGAAGAACAAGAGAAGGTCCCTCAGCTCCACGCTTGCAGCAGGATATCGGGGAGCAGAAGGAGCTTGGTTTGACATGCTGTGGAATTGTGGCCCCAATTATTGAAGGTGATAGGAGGCTTAGAGAGGACCTTGTAAGAATCCTAGGGCGGCCTCTGGTCTACCTATAGCTCACGGCCTTAGCTTAAGACCAACTTCAGCGTGCCCCCCACTACTGAATCAATTAACGTTCTTCAGTACATACTGAGACCTTCGGGGGAGGACTCCCCACTGTATGTTAGCTGCAAAAGAACACTGACATGAAAATTACAACAAAAGAAATACCTGGAATTCTGTAGGCTTGATTTGGACTCTGAGCATAAAACCCACATTTGATGTTGTTCATAAAAGCTGCTGGAAGGGGCCAGCATCTGGCCTTAACAAGAACTGAAAAAAGTCTACAAGAGCTACTGGAAGGATCAGAGTTTGTCGTATCCCACCACCAGCAGGTGCTAAGCCAGAGAACGTTTAGAGAAAGACCCACATAGCTATTGTGAGGGGCGGAGAGGTACCCCAAAATCTTGCAAACTTTAGCAGACCCCTTGGATTGGTTTAACTGTCAGCAAAGACTGATCTGACAACTTGGGTCTCATTACGAGCATGGAGGTAATGAAAAAAGGAAGGCGGAATGGTATTACCGGCATCGTTGACGGGCCCGGGCCATTAGTGCCGACAACCCGCCAATACCGCCACCGCCCGTACCGTGCCCCTTCTTTCCGGCATGCGCACATACACGCGCCCCTTCGTGGCGGAAATACTGGGATGCCGCTAATAGAAGGACATCACAAGTTACGTGGGCATGCACTTACCGGCATCCCAAAGTCGGTAATTAGGGCCTGCACGACGGCGGCAATACAGGCATCGCTGACCACCCTTAAATTGCAACCTGCAGTGTAGGTAACTGCCACAGGTGCACACAATCACCACAGGTGGAGTCAATGGAGCCTGTCCCAGTACAAAAGGAGTACACCCACACACCACACGCCTTCCCACACCAAAATGATACCACTAACTGTTGCAATCATGGGGCTGGAGGATATGCCTGTACTGCTACAACTACAGCAACAACAGCAACAACAACAACAGCTACAACAACAGGCAACACAGAGGAGACGTAGAAAGAGAAAGGGGATGAGACAGGCCCAGCAAGTTCCACCAGTGCAGCCAGTGGTACCACATAGGCAGCCACCAATCCCTTGCATCAGACCCAGTCCATTCAATCTAACCCCTAAGCAGATCCACACCCTGCACCAGTTGGACCGGGACACCATCACCACCATAGTGGACATGATACACAACGAGATCGTCAGCCTCATAAATACGCACTGCCATCCCCCTGCTACTAAAGGTGGTGTCTGTGTTCCACTTCCTGGCCACAGGCACCTACCAGCACACAGTGGGCCAGCTGCATGGTATATCACAAGCACTCTTTTCACGCATGCTGACCCAAGTGCTGGAAGCCCTCCTGAAGAATGCTATCACCCACATATCCCTACCACGGACTGACCAGGAGCTTGCCGATACTAAAGTAGGCTTCTGCAGTGGCAGAAGACAGACAGACGTATTTAAGAAGGTGTGAGAGACATTAAGGAGGAAAGGCTGAGAGAAGTTCAGAAGGTGGTCAGAGGTCGACTGCACCCATGTCGAATTGGTTGTCCCTCATGCCATAGAGGCGGTGTACCGCAATCGCAAGCAATACCACTCCATCAATGTGCAGATGGTATGTGACTCCTGCAAGATCATCACACATTGTTGCGCCCGATATCCCGGATCTACACATGATGCCATTGTGCTGTGTAACTCCACGCTACCCCGTTACATGGAGCGACATGCTGGATGACGTGCCTGGCTGCTCGGTAAGGTGCCTGACTGGACCATGGCAGTGCATCGGGGTGGTGAGGTGGGGGGATGCACACTCCACCTGGGTGGGATTGGGCGGTGAGTGGACGATGCACTCAGAGTTAAACACTGTTGTCCTGAACATCTCAACCTGAACATGACACATCAATTGTATACATAACACCAATGCCGTACATCAATGACAACATGCAAGATGCACAAGCAGGCCACCATGGGTATGTCAAGCGATGAATGATTGAACATGATTACAACTGTGCCAATGCCGCTAGTGTGGTTAGGTACAGCGTAGCATACACTCAATTATGGGTAGCAAGACATTGGGCCTCATTCCGAGTATGGCGGTAAGGGATAGCGGCCACCGGTAACGAGACCGGTGGCGGTATTCCCTTAACGCCATACTCCGAGTTCCCTCTGCGCCCTCGCCCTTAACGCCTGCTTTGAGCAGGTGTTAAAGTCGAGGGCGCAAAGGGGCCTCCAAGCCAATAACGGTGACCGTAATGAACGGTCACTGTTATTTGCATCTTCCCCATTCCCATTGAGCCCTATGGGGGCTCATTTGGGAATGGGGAAGAGCCTTGGTGAATGGGGAATTACCGCCCCGCCAACCTTGGAATGGGGCGGTAATTCCGCCATCCACCAAGGCGCTGCCGGTCCGGGCACGGCGTCAACCAAGGCGTTAATAGCGCCATTGGTTAGCGCCGTACTCGGAATGAGGCCCATTGTTCCGCATCCACGGTACATCCGCATCAGCATGCAAGTGAACACCCTGTATCATCTGTACAATGCAATCCACACTAGCAGACCATAGTGCAGTACACAACACATCAAATGAACCTGTGTACATACATACAGGTACATGTGCATGTCAACACCAAATAGCTGCAGCCATGGCTGTGAATCCTAAAGGTGTCAGCTCAGATTGACTCACACATACCTCTTTGTGCTCCCATGCAGGTGATGGAGGCTATCCATTGAAGCCGTGGCTACTTACCCCTGTGCGGCACCCGCGTAACAGGCACGAAGAGGAGTACAATCGGGCACATACCCATACCCGTGTCGTGATTGAGCAGACCTTTGACCTGTTGAAGGCATGGTTCCTGTCAGGATTGGCTGAAAACGCTCTTTGTCATCTTTACCATTTGGCAAAACTTCCGGCAAAACCTCTCCAAACCTTAAACAACATTCAGTACCCCGTTACACCCACAGCCGCATCAGAACTCGTACAGCATTGTTACTATGGCGATTGTGGCGTCCTCTCCACAAGCACAACGCTATCGCGTTCCGCAGAGGAGGAGTCAGGAGAGGCCGCGCTCACCCGTTATAAACACTTCCGGGTTGCCGCACTCGCTGCTTCTGATTTCGAATCAAGGCTAGTGTCTGCTCGTAGTTTTGCTCTTGTTCTTGACCCTTCTTGCCTTTCTTTGTCTGTGTTGGTCCTCCCCTGGTACTCGACCCCGGCCTGCCTCAAACAACCTGCTTCTGCTTATCGGATCCTACCTTCATTGCTTGCACGCTGCTGACTCCAGACCATCTAACAACCTGCTTCTGCTTATCAGACCCTATCTGCATTGCTCGCAAGCTGCTGACTCCGGACCGGCTAACGTCCTGCTTCTGCTTATCGGACCCTACCTGCTTTGCTCGCATGCTGCTGACTCCGGACCGTCTAACGACCTGCTTCTTCTTATCGGATCTTACCGTCATTGCGCACACGCTGTTGACTCCAGATCGTCTAACCATCTGCTTCTACTTATTGGACTACAGTACCTTCATTGTCCATACGCTGCTGACCGTTCTCCAGATCCCCTTGGGTATCGTTTCCATTCCCCTTACTGCCTAGAGTGAACCTACACCATCCAAAATCCCAAAGCACCTGGAGTAGAGACTGTGATCATTGGCACGTAGGCCGGCAGGCGTCCTCGTTTCGTCGGGGTAGCATTCTGGACCAGAGACTGTTTTCCGCCTAGGCATCCTCTTGCCGGCTGGGTTTTAGGGCTAGGTTGGGTGGTGTAAGAGTTCCTCGGTAGTGATTCGCCAAAGACCCACAGTGGTAAGTCATAATCTGATCTCATTCCTTTCTTCTTCAATTATTTGGAAATTCAGTAAATCTCTCGTATTTTTCTGGTGTCCTGTTCTTGCTCTGGTCCTTGGGAGATTATCCTGATTGATCTCAGGTTTGCTCTGGTCCTTGGGAGATTATCTTGATATGATCTCAGGATTTTCCTCTTCTACAGTCAACGGTATTGAAATCTCCAACCCTACAGTACCAACGGTGTCTGAACATTCCAACAACGGAGGCATTGATCTCCATCTTTCGGCTAATTGATTCCTTTGTAGTTTGATTAGAAATACAAAGGGATACATTGGTAGGAAGAACTCTACAGCTACACTACTAGCGCTTCTACCGGATTATCACCTCAGGACCAGCAGCCTGATAGTTCCGCTGCCTAAGCAGGTCTGGTGGAGCACTCCTTTATGGCCCTGAGAATGTGGCAAAGATCACCATGGTCTGTGTAATGCTGCAGAACATGTGCATCCGGAGAAATGTACCACTGCCACCTGACATTGACATGCATGCACCGGGTGAGGATGATGAGGATGATGATGGAGAAGAAGCAGCACCCCTGCCAGTACGTGATGCACAAGATGGCCGTGCTGTACACCAATCACTGATTGACGATTACTTCTGAACCACAGGGACGTTGATGGTTATGTGTCAGTGCTACACTGAGCACTGGGACTGTGTGGACATGGACACAGGGTGTGTGGGGAGTTGGGCACTGTGCGCTGTCGTGAATTGAATGGACACACACAAAATGAACAATGTCCAGACCTTAAATGATTTTGAACACAACAGGTGTATTAAGAATATTTACAAAAAAAGTACTTTCCACCTCCACCACTCACACGCCCTTCCCCCTCCCCCAAAACACCCAAACACCCCATACTCCCAATAAACACCCCATACCCCCAATAAACACCCCATACCCATCAATGAACTCCCCCTTAATCCCCTCTACACCACTAACACCACCTCCCCCCTCACCCATTATCATCCCACACTATTTCTGGGCTTTTTTTGTGTCCGGGGGCAGCATTTCTGTCTGCCTTGCACTGCGCCTCGTCATCTGCACAGGGCTGGAGGGAGCGGAGCTTGCAGGTGTGGACAATGGGGTGGATGCAGATGTGATTTGCACCGCCCGAGCAGGTTATTGGCGCTGCATGTGTTGGAGCATGCTGGTTAGGACCTGTGTGACGGCCCTCAAACTGTCACGGATCATAATAGCACTTGAATTTATAGCCGCAATGGTTCCAGCATTGTCCTCACGGATCTCTCTGCGTGCTTCTTCACCATCAGCCACATATCGACGCACTACCTCAATCATCGAGTCGTGCCGGGACTCTACCCTTGACAGGCGTGCCTCGATATCAGTAGGGGCTGTGGAGGTAGAGGGTGCAGCGGCTGCGTGGGGTATTGCAGGGCTGGCTTCTGGGATGATGGTGAGATATGGACTGTGCAGTAGAACTGCAGGATCCAGCATGGGGCTGGATTGTGTGCCCTGAATGGTGTGTTGGTGGGTGGACGGGGGGCTTGGGGTGCCGGGACATTCCACATGGATTGTGCCATCAGGGTCCTTGAACTCCTCTGCTTCCACATCCACATTGCTAAGTGGGGCTGTGGCTGCTGCCCTCTCATTGAACTTGTGGCAGCGAAATGGGTGCCATCAGCCTCCCCTTCAGCTGTTGTTGGAAGCTGAGTAGTCGCAGTCTCGTCTGCTGCTGTGGTTTTCTCATGTGACTGCCTGGCCTGTGCACGTGCCCTGGGTTGCACTGTGGGCCGCGGTTCTGCCCCGTAGGTGGAATGGTCAGTGCCATGTGGTCTGGCCCTGGATGAAGATGGCCTTGGGGCAGGGTCCTGACTTCCACCTTCTGCATCAGTGCCTGTGGGGGAAGAAGAGATGCAGGGCATCAGTGATGGTGTTACATGCAAGATGCATGAGTTGGTGCTGCATAGTATTTCATTTCTCATGCATTGCAATCTTAAAGGTGTGTCACACAGGGTAGTTTCAGGGGGGGGAATATTGGCATAAGCCGTGGCGTCTCCATTCGGCACAGATGCCTACCAGGTGGCATGGCATTGTATTGAGGTTTGTGTGATGTATGACATGCAAATGGTCCCTGTGTGTTGGGTGTCTGTTGGTAATGGGATTGGCACACAGCATGCATTTCATTGTGGCAGGGTTTGGGCCTCCACCTGGACATGGATCTGTATATGTGTGTATGATGGGCCATGCATTGGCTTGGCTTTGCTCATTTTGACAGTTGTACTACGTCATGGTTTGGCCTACTGGGGTTTGCAGGGTCACTCACCTCCATCTCCCGATGTCGCAGCACCCGTCTCCATTTCGCCAAAGCCCTCTATGGACTCCATTTGGATGGTCGTGCAGCAGGTTTTTTCCCAGCGCATCAGTTTGACTGGGGAGTGGGCACCCCCGCCTGTGGCCATGGCCTCCCTGCGATTGCTGGCCAGGATGTTCCAGACCCGGAGACAGAGGTTGTCCCATCTTTTTTTACAGTCTTTGACTGTGCGGAGGGTGGTGGCAACCGCAGACACCTTGCGCGCTACCTCCTCCCATATTTCTTTTTTCCTTATTTGTGCTTCCCTTTTGAGGTTGTAGTCAAAAACCTCATCTGCATGGGCTGCAAGAGTGTCAGCCAGCATGTTTAGCTCCTCATCGGAAAAGCGCTTCTTGCACAGGCGGGGGGTTGTCTTACGTGTAGTCTTCGACATGCTGGTTGGTATGGCACTTCTCTCTCCTCTGTATCACTGCCGGATTGGGAGGATGTCAATGGATTGTGTTTTTAATGATGGCCACATTTCCCGTTCCAACGCGATGACGTTACTTCCGAGTCCGGTATTACGAGCCCGGTATTACCATGATGTTATTACCGAGTCGTTATTAAGAGGTTGCTCCTTGGCGGAGGCGGTATCGGCGGGTCCTGTGATGCTGCTATTGGGGGGTTGGAGGGCCTTTAGCGGCATGGCGGTACGGCCATTACCGGCATGGGGGTTTGCTCATGCTTGCGCACTCGTAATCAGCCGCTATTAGCGGCGTCACGGGAGCACGGGCCCGCTACTTCCTCCATGCCGGTAATGACTCGGTTTTTAGTGGGATTCTCATAATGAGGCCCCTTATGTTTGAGTTTGAGCCCAGAGAGGATTTGTTTGTTCAATAAAACCATTTTTACCTAAGATCCTGTTTTGACTCTTTGTGAACACGACTCTGCTTTTTGACAGCACAAATATCCTGTGTCCCAGTAGGCAACATTGTTCCAGTCCGGAATTCTATCCATCTGTTTTGAGAATTTAGATGCAATTTCTCACTATGCTGTAATTTCCCAGCATGTCCTTCCCTTAGTTTGCTCTGAAATCTAATGTCCCAGTCTACAGATTGTACTTAACATGTGTTTCCTTCCGTTTGCTCTGGGAATTTTGCCTGAGTATTCCAGTGACCAGCTGTTTTCTCAGAGTGCACTTTTCTACAGCCCTGTTTGGGTACTTAGACATTGTACACCATGGCTTTTTGGTGTGCAATTTTAATTTTCACAAGTAAGCTAGTCTCTGTGTCCTGGCATGCAGCAGATTCTTTGTGTGTGCTTTGAATTACTCTGGCAGGTTAGTCTTAGTGCCCTAAAGTATCAGGCAATGCATCTTGTGGTTTAACCATTAAAGGTTCTTTCTACGATCGGAAGAATAAACAAGGCTCAGAAAGTGTTTTTCGACTTATTGGACGATAAACAACATTTATAGAAAAGTAATTGGTGTAGAAGGGTGTAAAGACAAGGCTTCTTTCTTTTCTTCTTTTAAATCTCCTATAAAACAGTGACGTTTCTTTTGCCAGCCATTCCATTACAGCAGCTAATTGGTTAAACATTTCCACATAGGACATAAATCTGTTTCTGATTCTGCAAGTCCAAATCACTAGCTTGGGTTCAAATACCCAAACCAACGTACCTCTTACAGACTCAAATCTTAACGTAAACAGTCTCTGGCCTAAAACCTAAAATAAAATGTCTGCCCGTGAAGTAGCAACACCACCTATATTGGGCAATACAAGTACAGTCTTGGCAGAGGCCTTTAAACATGCATATGGTCTGTACAAAATGCCTTTTGTATTGATTCAGGAAGGTCCTAAGTAATTGAGGATGACTTTAGAATTATTTAGGTGGTGTAATCCGAAATTGTGTATTTGCCACAGTCACTGGTGGTTTACGAGGAATAGGGGCCATAGGTGCTGCTGCAGTGGCTATGGTATGAACTGGATTATATTATATAGGGATTTTGCTAAGCAGTGTAGTGGAGCTCTAAAATAGTTTTGTTTCATCATTTCTGTTACAGATACCACTATCTCTGTATGTAGTGTGTTCGATGAGAACAACTATGAGGTCAGCTTTGGTACTTAACACGTATCTACGTGATTTTTCCGCAGTAGAATAACCTGCAACGGAAATGTTTGCATGGGAAATGTACGCACTACAAAATGTTTGTACATTTCCAATGCGAACATCCATTAGAAAACCATACAAACATACACCCACAACACACACTCACAACACACAACCGAGCCACACCCCCAACATACCCCCACCACCTTACTTACCTTTCCTTTGCGCTGTGTCCCTGCGGCACCGGTTCCCTTTCACTTCCGTGATCGGGAACCGGCGCCGCAGGGTCCTTTTTTTTCGGGCTGCTGTCAGGGTTTCCTCCGCAACCCCCGCTCACTATACTATTTAGTACAGTGAGCTAGTGAGCAGGGTGTTGCGGGGGACACCCTTTTTTTGTCGTTTGTTTAGTTGGTCAAAAGCAATATTTTAGACTCCACAATTTGTAACAGATACCCAGGCCCACAGACACACCCCAACACACTTTCTATCTGGAGAGATCAGAATAAAAGGTGGGAAGGAAAGAGGGCAGTACGACCACAGGAGAGAAAGACAAATACATTAATGTATGGCAAGAATATTTCTGTGTCCATTTCCGCACTGCGGTCAAAGACTTCTTGAAAGATGTTTGTGAGTTTCTGGGCAGTCCTACCTCCTGGAGGCTGATCAAAAAATAGTCTACTAAAAACCGACAACGATTGCACCAAACCAGATGACCCAAAGACATGCTGTTGCAATAACGGCCACTGGCAAAAAGACGCAAAACACTAGAAACCAAGTTTGACGAATGAGGTGGAGAAAATAAATCTTCTGTAAACCCACTTGAATGCACACAGATTGTTAAAAAATAATTTTAAAAAACCCTGATCCAAACCATGGTCGAGAGGAAGTAAGTGACCATGTAGACCCGACTGAAAGACAGTACAGAGTACAGATACTACTGTATCATATCCAAGAGGTAACTCTGTCTCGCCCTTTCAAATGATGGTTCAGCCACAGCATGTGGTGGCAGCCATGAACCTAGACATTCCTAGGGAATATTTAGAGCATAAGGATGTGGGCAACAAATAACGTTATTTAAACTTTACTATCAGGAAACATCCAGGAAATCCCTTCCAGTTTATCCTAGATTGAACTACACCTTAAAATATTAAAAAGAAAAAGTTAGAAAATCATTTAGTAATATTTGTGGCTACTGTTTATATGGAATTACAGGAGATTCTGCACACTGCTTAATGTATATAAAATATCGAGGTGTAATATATTGTTTAATTGAAATAGACTCTTTTATTAAATTCATTGGCACCACAAATTGCACATCAACTCAAGCAAACACATGCAACTCATTAATATTGACAATATGTATATCACACAATAATCACATTACACATGATTAAGTCAATTTGAATGTGTTGAGCACTTAACCATTCTATTGTATCAAGTATCCACACAGAAAGGAACAACAACATGAATAGCACAGAAATCACAAAATTAACAAATATATAGATTACAAACCGATATATTCTCCATGAACAATCCATATTTGTTCTTTGGTGTAGATATTATTTCCTGCATATAGTCACCTCTTAATTTTCTAATATGTATATCTCCTCATAGACCAATGTCATACTGTATGTGTCGACTTTTTTAATGGCTTATTCTTTCAATGGCACCACTACAATGTCTGCATATTATATTCCCTATGTGTGCTTATTTCAGTCCTCTATACAACTAAATGTTGGACATTCATCAGGGGATATCTTCATTCCTGTTCTTCCATTTTTTTATCCTCGTCTGTATTTTAATGTTTGCAGTCTATGAATATAATTCTAATTCTCATACCTATAGAACCTCAAACATAGTGTTGCCATTACCTTAATTACATTGACAACATATCAAAGCTATTATAAGTACAATTAGTTAGAATTATATCTATCATTAGATACCTTCAAAATCTCATCTTTTCAAGTTTCCTTATAAATAGGACCTTTACCTTTATGCATCAGCCAGCCATAGATTTTCTTTTGTTAGTGTGAAATAACTAAATAATAGGGGCTGTAACTGTTAATTCTATCATCATGTGAACATAATATATACAATTCTGGGTCCCCACCAAAAAAAGGAAGAATTATTTTGTACCTTGTGATGGTTACTCAATTTTTCCTTTTTTGTTAAGAGTTTTCTGGTATCCTGGCGGTAGTCCTGCAAGGATACCGGCAAATTGAATTACCGTTAGGGACAGTTGACCTGGCAGAATTACCGGCAGATTATAAGTGCAGTTAAGGGTGGTAAATCTGCATTGCATGGAGTACCACAGGACTCCATGGGGGATTTGCCGGTATCACCGGTGCCAGTAATACTGGCTATTTTTGCCGGTAGGGTGGCGGAATCTTCTCCAGCTCTTAGCTGGAGGTAATTCCTTCTACTCCACTGGCAAACGTGCACTTTATTGGTGTAGTAACATGCCAGAATGCGTTATTACTGCCACTTTTTTACTGCACCAGCAAAGTTGTAATGAGTCTGAAAATTGTATTGGTTTTAGAATCCAGACTTACTTTCTGTGTTACTTAATCATGTTAAAATACAAGCAAATTATATTTCATTACTCACCTATTAAGTTTGCTGAACAAATCTTTTTATCCCGCGCATTCTATTCTGAAATCTAGAACACCCTTCTAACCACCGTTTTGCATTGTGTATTAGCGCATTGGCACCATTTTCCTTGCCACAGTGACCTAAAAGCAGGCAGAGATGGTCGTCTAAGAAACAGCCAAAGAGGTAAATGCACATTTGGTGGGTGACCCAGGAGTGGAATGAGATAAAGAAAAACAAAACAGTAGTCATGTTCCAGAGGAGAGAAAAAAAAAAAGAATGCCTGGCCAAAGAGATGGGGTAGGGAGACATGGCTAAAGCTCTAGCCAAGGAGAGACAGAGGAAGACATTGTCAAGGCACTGATCGAGGAGAAGGAGCAAACACTTAAGCAGAGGGCAGAGAAAGAAAGGGAAAAGCTCCTGTTTGAGGAGGAAGAGTTAATGCCAGAGGAGAGGATGGGGAGGGAAAAGGAGAAGGAAAGGGCTGAGCACCTGTTCAAGGAGAGAGAAAATGGGCAAGTAAAGGAAATAGGAAGGATGGCCGGAGGCCATGATCAGTACAAAAAGAGAAGGGCGTAAGGAGAGGGTAGAAGAAAGTGCGGGCAGAAGCCCTAAACACAGAGATGGAGAATGTAAAAGCACCATAGTCACTTGGGGACTAAACCAGAAAGACTACAGACACTTGTCTACTTTGTCTGGGACATGTGAAGCACCCCAGCCATCCTGTCAACCTTAATAAATAACCTAAACTGTACCATTTTGGTGCGCCATTTGGAACCCTTCGTTACACATCCTTCTGATCCACAGAAGTTGCTCATAGTGTATGGAAACATGCTTCGGCATCAAAGATCTATATGCCCTCTCTCAACAATAAACGACTTAGAGAATTCAAAAGAATCAAACAGCTGCAGCCCCATTTTTTCAACAAATCATTCCATATTTCGATTCGGACTATTCCGTGAGGCTTAGAATGTGAATATTATTACACCTACCTTGACCTTCTAGGTCCTCATTTTAAGCCAGCACAGCCTTCGTAGTCTCCATCTATTATTTTTCTTCTTGATAGGGAGGTAATGTAAGCAGTTATCTTTCACACTAGAACCTCTTTGCTCTGTTTTCTCCAGCTGTTTGTGATGGGTCTCAAGGTGAGTATGCATGGAGACTAGTTTTATGTCAATTCTACTAAAACCTGCCTTATGTTCCAAGAACATTTCTTCTGACTCCCCAGAAGCGGCCATAGTATGATCCTGGACATTATCACTAGCAGTGCTTGCAGGCTCTGCTGATCTTGCAGATTTGGCCTAAAAGTACAGCTTGGGTTGCTGCTTGTCATGTCTTCCCATTGTAAACAGAAACCCACTCCTCTCTGTATTAACTTAAAAAGCTGGGCAACAGGTACACTGTTCGGCAGCTGGGCAATTCATTTTCCTTCAGTATTTTCCAACAGCTTGCTGCAAATGTCCCACCTCTCCAGTGATGTCACCACGTTGATATGCGCCTGCACCATCCTTCTCGCAGCTCTCAGCCCTGTGGTGCACAGCCCTCCAGGATCCACATTGCCCCAGCTCGAGTACTTCACGCCAGGCAGTGAACATGCACAGCCCAGAACCCACCTTGGGACTTCCCAGACAGTTGCCTTTAAGCACCACCAAGAAACCTGCATGTGGAGCCTTGGGCCATGGAAGGCTGTCTGCGGTTGACTCCTTTTCCAGCAATTCTGTTGCCCTTTGCAGAGAGACCAAAGTCAGGTGGGTAATGTATGTGCCACTTTCACAAATGCGTTACTGTGGATATATCCACCTCTGCCAAGAGCTGTGCGCCACAGGCAGAGCACACCCGGAAAAGCAGTGCTTCTGATCACCACCCTCCCACTCAGGCTCTAGGTGTCTCAGTGGGCACAATGTTTCTCCTGCCCTCATATCTCAGCTCACTGCACTGCTGCTGATCTCAGGGGCATCCAGTCAGCAGAGAGGTGGGATTCCATTTCAAGGGTCAGGAACGGGTGCTGGGCCCACCCCAAATTGGGAATCGCAGTTGCTTTGGATATGTATGTATGTATGTATATATATATATATATATATATTTATATTTATAATAAAAATGTGAAATTCATTACTTTGGTATTTTGAGGTTCGTTGAGCTCCTTGTCAGAGAGGAAAGCTTTCAAGACACTTACCATGGAAGACCCAACTGCTACCCTAGCATCCTTCAAGGCTACATCATACACACATATCACCCTCCCTACCTCCATACTCAAGATCCTTTTAACTGAAGCACTCCTCCCTTACCTGGCAATTATGAAAAGCACCCTCACTCAAGGCATTTGCCATATGTAACATAACTGCTTATTTCAATACATTGCTTGGACTGCTGAAGTTGACTCCGCTGGCATTTCTTTGAAAATGGCTCTTCCAGCTTCAAAAGTACTAAGGAAAAGAATCTATAAGTCATCCATATTTGATAACAACATTATTCGTGTGTGTATTCTGACCCAGCTGTTTCGAAACATATCATCAGGAGTGAGTGATCAAGTTCTAGTTTGAGGAATTTTGACAAAAGTGGAAAAATTATATTTAATGCTTATTTCAATAAAAAAAGGCCGATCTCTTAACTGACATGTTTAATTGAAATCTGGTGAGCTCTCCTCTTAGCTACTGCATTGGGTAACCTGCACTAGTTTACAGTAGGGCTCGTCGTCTGTCTTTCTGACCCACACTCTGTTGTCGCATTAATGTATGCAAAATATACACCATCTCAGCTGAAGCACGAGACTCAACTCAGGGCTGGGCGCAGAAATGAAAAGGAAAGCTTACCCTCTGAACCCTTGTGACTGATTGTTTGAGAGTTAGTAAACTTTTACTAGAAGGTTTTATGGGTTCTGTCACAGCTGACTGAAGGTCAGTACCATTCTATGGCAGTCGCTTTCTCCAAGGAAACTCACACAAACATATGCAAATAAGAACATGCAACTGCGTAACGTACACAGCCTACACGTTATGCACATGCAGGGAGCTAGCACACGTGTGCATACACCCACGAGCCCACCCACACCTAGAATGTACAGCACACGTCACTGGAGCCCTGTGGTGTCATCACAGTGTGTGCACAGTCACAGACTTGTACTCCCATAGTCACACATCACACACATGCTAATGCACACATGCCATTACAGATAAGGCCAGCAAGCAATACCCAGGCACAATTAAAAGCAAAGCATGAGAATATATTCAAGACACAACCTAGCCCTTCTTAGTGGAAAGGCCATTTGGCTACTTACAAATGGTCTTTACCAGTTATCGGCTTGAGGGGTTTGGACCTCTCCTCAGCTACTTTGGAGAACATTCCCTTTGTTTTATTGCAGTTACATCTTGGATCTGGTTATTGGTGTCGGTTGTTTTCATTCATTGGTGTTTTTATTTACCCACAACATTGCCTTGGTCTATGGCTTTGACTCTAAGTAGTCTAATGTCCAAGAATCCATTCAAAAACATTTGTAACATTCGGTGCTGTGGGGGAGTGTTTCCATCCAAGTTACAATGAGATGTATAATAGTCCAGCCCCTAAGCGGGGTTAAAGAATTAGCATTCTGCGCAAATGCCAGACTGCAATCATGAAGTCTAGACAGTTGAAAGAATTCTGTCTACACATGGGAAGTACAACTATAGAAACGTTTTGAAAGATGATTGATTGCATTGTGCGTAAAAGTTGTTTATCCAGGAACATTACTTCTCCCCATAAATATTTCTGTCCACGAAATTGGACTATCTGAATTGCATTCTCCAAGTTAGAACCATTCTACTCTTTTCCAAAAGGTTAAAACATGTCGATGCCACTATGCATGTAGCCTCCACTATTTGGTTTGTTTGTTCTCTAATTACCAGCAAAGTGGACAATCTAATCCAAAATGATGGTTGGTGGCGTTGGACAAGAAACTCCTTAGAAAAAACATTTCTAAAGGATAATGAATGCTTTAGGTCAAGTCCCATCCCAGATCTTTTCAATTGTTGTATCCTTCGTTGAAGAGAAATAAATAGACTAGAATGCAAAGCAGGAGCTCAAATGTGTCATAGGAAAGAGGCAGTGCAATCTCAACTGACCAATTTGGGCTAAAGACCTGGAACGAGTGTTAATGTAGCAGTGTATTCTGACTAGCCTTGAACACAATGAAACAATTAATTGAATTGATTATCAATTCAATGTCCATTAAATAAACTTTGTTTGAGAAAGTACTTGTGATATAACTACTACAATTGGTGTGTTGTGTCTACTGGAATTAGCCCCCTTGCCCTCATGGAGTGGCTTGTCTATCAGTTCATTACAAAAGTACATAGACCTTGTTCATTATTATAGGAAATCTCCATATGTATATCTTTATAGCTAGCTATTCAAATTTGTAGATAAGAACATATATAGGTTATGGACTTGCAGACGTACATCAGTAGATACTATTACAATATGATTCCGAAGTAACTTCAGTGTTAGATGCATCTAAGCTTCTTTCACCAGTCAAGCAGGCTGCATGATGTGCAGAATTTCAAGAAGATTGGGAAAAGGGAAGCAGAGTTATACAAAGAGTCCTTAAAGCAAAACCTCTATTGCAAGCTGTATGATAACCTGTGACTGGCTGAGCGAATCTCCACCAGAATTCCATGAGATGTACTCCCCATTTGTTGTGAAGCACCTTTTTGGAATGTTTCAAATCTGTCCCGCCATTACTGACATAGCGAGCTTGAAATAGACTATTTCCAGACCGTTTTTGTATCTTTGTTTTGTCACAGGATCCCGCCTTCACCAAGAAGGATTCAAGACCATGTGCCTCATTACGAGTTTAGAGGCAGCCATGCCCTTAACAAGGGCATGGCTGCCTCCAAACTCGGGTCTGGGTCCGTGGTCCCTGAATGGAGAAATACCGACCCATTCCGACTTTGGAGGGCCCGGTATTTCCCCATTCAGGGAACCCGGACCATCCCCATTCCCACTTGAGCCCACATAGGGCTCAATGGGAATGGGGAGCATGCTAATGACGGGCCTGTTGTTAGTATGCTGGTCCCTTTGCGGGACCCACAAAGGACCTCTGGTCTGACCAGAAGTCCAGAGCGGGTGCCGCGAGGGGACCTCGTAATGAGGCCTTTACCGGTGCCGTTAACCCCTTACCGCCTCACTTGTAATGAGGCCCCATATGTTGCAATGCACTAATTTTATGAGGGACTATTTTTACAAGAATTGGGGAGCTCAAAATGAAAATGGGAACTTCCGAAATAAATCAAAGATCACATGGTTTGACCGCAAGTAACGGTCACTCATTACACTGGAGCAAGTGTTTTTGTGGGGAATCCTTTTTCGCTGCCTGGTGCTATTATGTACCATTTACCAAGAGTAGGGCAGCCCACAGGGATCTCTGATGTGTCCAGTCCTGTTCATTACCACTGATCTGGAAGAGGAACCCCTGATAGGTGTGCCGGAAGGTGACCAAACGTTTTCTTTCATTGTCGATACAGGGGCTACAAAATCATGCATCAAGGAAGGTGAGTTCCCCTTGTCAGGCAAAATGATGTACACAAAGGGTTTCTCTGGGACTATCCAGTTGGTTTCTTATACTGAAGATCGACGTATTAAGGTAGGTACACAAAATGCATCTGCTTCTTTGTTGTATTGCACAGATACCCCCGCAAATATCTTGGGCAGAGATCTCCTAAGCAAGCTGATTATGTCGATCGCTTTCACGGAGGAAGGTATAGTATGCTCGACTCCAGGTTTGTATCCGGTAAGAGAAGCAGCTCGTTTGCATGCTTACTGTAGTGACAGCGCAATAAGGGGGTGCCTGTACATTTAACTTTTTTTTTCTTTATGGGATGATGGTTTTGTTGAGTTGGGTCCCGGGAATTAGAGATCAGACATGGTGGGTACTGATTGAGTTCTTGTTTCGGCCTGTTGTACCGCAGGAAGTAAACCCAGGCACAATTATTCCAATTCTCCTAGAGGCAGAAGTTATCAAGAAGAACAGAGTGGTTCTCTCAGGCACCAATGAGGAAGGCGGAGAGTGGCTCACAGTGGTGAAGTGGTGCATCGATCTGACCTTATCGCTAAGGGACGTGTTCGATGAACAATCGTTCGAAGACACAGGAGAGATGGTTTTTGAGATTGTGGTGCCTTGCCAGACATCAATAGTGTTAAGGGAAGTACCAGAGACCATGCTCATCATTAGAAGTACATCGCCACATTGGAAGGAGAATTTTGAAAAAAGTGCCAGACCATTTAGGGACCAGTAATCATCATGATTTGGTGCTACTAAAGAGTGTTAGAACAGTGTGAATAAAGCTGAAACCTGGTGCAAGATTACCACATGTTAAGCAGTACCCCATGTCTATAGAGGTGGATGAGGAATTTATGAGACTATTATGGCGTTGTAGAAGCAAGGCATAATACAACCTTCTGTGTCCCCATGTAAGACAGCCATCTACCTTGTGAAGAAGGCCAAAG
This sequence comes from Ambystoma mexicanum, assembly GCF_040938575.1. Lineage (NCBI taxonomy): Eukaryota > Metazoa > Chordata > Amphibia > Caudata > Ambystomatidae > Ambystoma > Ambystoma mexicanum. The sequence continues at coordinate 1,262,369,675 of NC_090934.1, read as the reverse complement.
GGGTCCAGTTGAATGTGGTCCAGGATTTGCGCCCCTCAATAATATTGTTTAGGCAGAATTTCCAGTGGTACGAAATTCTGCTTCCATTCCCTGTAATAGCCCTACTGGGTTGACATACTTCATGGTGAATGATTTAAAAAATGCATTTTTCTCGGCCCCTTTACACCTCGATTCTCAGTATCTCACTATGTTTACGTATCGTGGTAAGAGATTCGAGCACACGAGGGTGCTGTGAATCTCCCAGTGTTTTCAACAGGGTGGTTCAAATGGCTTTGTGAAATTTACATGTAGCCAGTACCGTAATCCAGTGTGTGGAAAATATGCTAGTCTGTAGCACTTCTGTAGCACTTCAGAAGAGTGGTATCAAGCATATTCAATAACACTCCTAACCCTGCTTGCGGAAAAGGGTTACAGAGTAGACAAAGAAAAATTGCAGTACTGCCAGACAGAGGTAGAATATGCCGGGCAACTGATATTGCCCGGAGGAAGGAAGGTAATGCCAGAGAGAAACACTGCAGTTCATAATACGCATCAGCCAGTCACAGTAAAACAAATGCAGCCGTCTTTGGGACTATTGTAGATCTTCAATCTTTGACTACTCTAGTTACCTGAGGCCCTTACTGCAGGGGCTTAAGGAAGCACAAAATGTGAAGGGTCCAATAGAATGGACTGAAGAAATTGTGACTTGCATCCGGGAACTCAAGTCTGCGATCAGCAATGCTCCGGTCTTGGCGACCCCGAATTACAAGAAACCATTTTATTTATTTTCTCACTCAAAAGGGCGGGTCATGACAGTGGTCCTGACCCAGCAAACATTGCTAGGCCATAAACCTTTAGGATACTGTAGCGGACTGCTAGACTCAGTGATTCAGGGACAGTTCCCTTGTGAGCAAGCTTTAGCAGCAGCAGTTTCTGCAATTCAAAAGTCTTCAACCATTACCATGGGTTGCCCAGTGACTATTGTACGTGGAACATATGTTCTTTGTAATCTTGAAAAGTCAAGTTGACTTTGACGACCCGAAGAGTTTCGGGTATGATGTTATTTTGTCAAATGCATCGATATATCCTGTACACTGTCACCAAGTCAATCCTGCGACATTTGTAGCCAAGCCAGTGAAACCTGATGACATTGTTCAAGATTGTGCAACATATAAGGGAGAAGATGAAGACAGGACAAGTGTTAAGGAGGATGTTTTGGTGGGAGGTGAGGTACTTATTGTTGATAGGTCCTCGACAACCAATCAGGACACTGGTGAGAGGTATATGTGTGCGGCCGCTCTGGGCCTTGTGGATGGGGAATACCAGGTCAGACTGATGAAACGGTTGCGTTTGCATTACTCTGCACAGGCAGCGGAACTAGTGGCACTTATAGAGGCTTCAGAAATGAGTACAGGGAAGGCAGTCATTATTTATTCGGACTCTGCGTGTGTAACCTCCACTATGCATTCAGGGTTATCAAGGTGGCAGGGAAGAGGGTTTAGGAGATCTGACAGGAGCCCTGCCCAGCATGCCGTGCTGCTATCCAGACTAATCGAAGATTTAACCCTGTCGATAGAGGTAGGTATCGTAAAATGTGCAGTGCACATTAATCATACTAACTCTATAGCACTTGGAAATTAAGCCGCAGACAGGGCAGCAAAAGAAGCTGCATATTTGCCATTTACAGAAAATGGAAACCGTGTCCCAGCAGGTACAGTTGCCACTCCATATACTGCAGTCCCATTGCTTCAAATCATAGAAATGCAAGAAAAAGCACCTAAAGAGGAACAGGAGCTTCGGGCAAAGAGAGGATGTGTCCTGTCACGCACAGATTTGCTGTGGAGACAGGAGCTGACAGGGAAGGTAGTTTTACCTATTTAACTGCTTCTTGTGACTCTAGAGAAAATACATTACCTGTGGCACACTTCTCAACGACAAATTGCAGCAGAGCTGCAGGAGGAATGGTTTATACCAAACCTCCAGTAGCGGGTAAGTAGATTTGTAGGAAACTGCATAGTTTGTAGGGAATTCAGTCTTGGAAACACCATGAGTAAGGGGAGTTTTGCCTTGGCCCTCTGATCCAATTCGGGAACTCCATATAGCCTTTGTTGATATGCTTGTGAGATGTAACAACTACCGGGACCTTATAGTCACAGTATGTCCATTCTCCCGGTGTCTTGTGGTTGGTGCCTGCTACAACCTGATGCTAAGTCTGCAATTAAATTTCTAGTGAGGGAAGTATTTCCACAGTGGGGAATTTATGAGGTCTTGAAATCCAACAATTGAACCCACATTGTTAGTGCCTTGTTCTCAGAAATCACTTCACTCTTGGGAATCAAGCACAGGTTGTGTTCAGTGTACCACCCACAGGCAAACAGTATTGTGGAATGGTTAAATGGGGTTCTTCAGGTCCGGTTGGCTAAGATGTGCAGTGATTTAAGTAAACTATGATTGTACTGTCTTCCTTGGGTGTTATTTTATTTGAGGAATCAACCAGGGAAAGAACACCACCTCAGCCCTCATGAGATCGTGATGAGGCGTAGATTACACACACCATTCTCACCGGCACGCAAAGCATCAGATGCACATAAGACCACAGAGCTCTTGGGTGATGAGTTTAGGGAGTACCTTAGGGCTTTAACCAAAAGTGTCCGAATTATATCTTAACAGGTTGTGCCTTCTTATCAACAGCCTACAAGACGGAAGTGGCAAATAATCTGACAATCTTCACATCCAACTACTACTCCCCAGGGACTGGATTTATATCCAAACCTTTGTGCAACGCTGGAATGAGCAACGCTTCCATGGGACGCACCATGTGATTTTTGCAACTCTGATTGCTGTGAAGTTGGAGGGTAACAAGAGCTGGGTCCATAACAGCGAGATACAAAGGGATACCAGTACCCCTCCACCGGCACAGGAGCAGGCACAAAGTTAAGTATTCCCCAAGGATTTGCAGTTCATTCTAGTGGAAAAGGGGGCTGCGGAGAAAAACCAGGAACTGAAAAGTAATAAGAAGAAGAAGAAAACTTTGGATTCATAATGTATATTACGATGATTGCGTATATGTCTTTTTTGTTTCTTTTGTCATCATGTTCAAAGATGGCAAACAGTGTGGATGTGAATGTAAATGTATCTAGTCTCATAGAATTTAAGGACATATTAGTAAGATCAAAAAGAAACAGTGATGCTGATTTCCTGAACAATGAGGACGAGGAAAATGTAGACCCGATAGATGTACATGGTTTTGCAACAGATAATGTATGTATAGCCACATGAGGAGAGTTTGGAGCGAGGGGTCTGTAGGATTTTGCTACATCTACTCTTCCATCCCCCATGCTTCTGGTGTGCCTAGGGTGTTTATCCCAGATGGGACAGAGTTAGCAGACACACTGTGTCTAGTGCATCTAGCTTTGTGCAGGGTCACAGGACAGTTCCAACGGCAATCAGTCACAGCATCCATTTTACCTGTTGACAAAGAATTTCAGCTACAGATCGTAAAGAGCAGAAGAAGGTTCGGTGTACACAAAGAGTCCAATTGAGTTTAAAAGGGGCTATTCACAATAACCGATGGGATCAAGGGGTGAAGAGTTGCAGCGCTGGAAGGATGAGGGGATTCTCATATAAAAGTGTGGCACGAGTAAACCAAGAATGTGGACATGTGTGGAAGAACTATTTACAGCATCTCTCATGGCCCAAGGAGCTGGGAAAACCTGTTAAGATACAGACACCCATTTTTCTCTGTGTTTTAAGGGCGATGGCACGGTGTCTGTTGACACAAATGGGAACTGCAGCCACACACTTTGCATTTTTTCAACTTGCGGACCATACGCATACAGGCAGTTGCCTCCAGGGTGGCGAAGTGTGTGCAGTTTTACCACATTACATGTGCCTGTCCCTGTCATTCCTGAGGAAAGTTTGATCCTTGCCTGCCCAATGCTCAAAGCCACATATGTGCCCTCTTTGTCCCATGTGCCCCTTACATCCCCTTTATCATCACACAATGACATATCAATGACTCTGTCTGATCATAGAAATTAGTGACTATTGCGATGGACCAAATGGTCCAACTGCCTCTTGGTGGCATCTTCACTAGCTTTAATGGTCATCACTGAACAGTATCGGTTGTGTAGTTGCGCAGAGGCTTTTTTCTCGTCCCTCCTGGCACCTGGCGCCCAAGCCGCGACAAATACCAAGTGACTCCAGGTGACCTGATATGAACTTCGGCTATTTATCAATTTGTCCGAATCAGCTTTCAGTGCTATCAAGGAAGAACTGCGGGCGCTGAGGCTTATAACCTTACAGAATAGGAATATCCTTGTCCTCCTAACAGCTATGGAGGGACAGGTCTGCCAGAAGATAGAGAGAACATGCTGCACGTTTGTGCCTCCCAATGATTTGGAGAATGGGTCCCTGACTCAGACTGTTGCCGCCTTGCACAAGCTCAGAGTGATCATGGAGAACGAGGCAGGAATCACGAATAGCCTGTGGTTGGACTCTCTTAGATGGGCCTAGCTGTGAGAATTCTAATACCTATTTTTTCTTTTTCCATGCTATCTTTTGTTCCTGTCAAATGCTCTTATCATGTTGTTCTGCCCAGGTACTGAAAGCAGCTGCCATGATGACTGTGACCCTGTCCAACACTAGAACTACTACCATTTCATATCACATGGATACACAGACTGATGCTGTCTTGCGTCCTTCACCAAGTTGGGATGATTGTGTGGAGCAGCGGGTAGATTACGGAAATGGTAGGGGGGTGAGTTGGGTTTGTCCAGCGGAGGAGTATGTCCATATTGGGACCAATGTGAGAGATGCTGGTAGGGTTTTCGCCTGAGAAGATGGTTTTAAAGAACAAGAATATGATTTATTAGTTAAAGTATTAACTTTAGGAATGTTGGGGTGATCAGGAAAGGTCCCACCGAGATAGAGGGGTTCATGTTGCACACGCCATGTTTGTGACTGGGGTGCAGCGAAATTGGCGCAATGTTGCCATTCTTTATGTATCCAGTGTAGTTAAATGTGAATGGGATATGTTACTTTAAGTGTTACTATGTGTTCAAGTTGATACATATTAGATTTGCAGGCACATGGAAAGGTAAATGCCACAATCGCAAAATGAGATATAAACACGATCCAAATATGGTGTACTACGAAGTGCCTAGAAGCTGGGCAACAAGGAGTTTCATAATGTGCTTGTGAGGAAGGGGACTTGTCATGAAGAACCCACTGTAAAGAAGAGACAGTATTTATTAAACATACATACACTGATATACATACACAGGGAATTTATAAATCTACATGTAGTGGGCTTTTTTATAAATGGATTCAGCTCTGCAGGTAGGAGTTTGCAATATGAATTCCGAGTCTCTGGAAACACCTGGTTTTGCAGGGTTTCAGAGGCCAGTGGAGAGTAATGAGTAACTAGGACCTTTGCAGATGGTCAGCAAACAAACCGGTTAGGGTTTTAATGCCCTGGCAGTTTCGCAGGAGAAAGATGTAATCTTTTTTAAGTGCATGGGAGCTTGTAGAGGGATCCGGCCATTTGCTTTTGACCAACAATAAATGTGGGTTGAAGTGACCCTGGAGGCCAGAGTGACCGATTCTCCCTGTTTTTCGATTGTTTTCTCAGGATGTGGGCAGAGTTCATGAGTGTTGAATTGGTAGTCGTATAAATTAGAATGTTCCAATGACGCCAGTAAGCCGGGGTGGGTGAGATGGTTATCAACAGTTCAAAGGGAAACTTTATTATGCTCTTCCTCAAGTCGTTTGAAGTGTTCGTGCAAACTAGGTGCAATTACATTTAGAGTTAGGAGGTCTCAGGCCAGATAGGACTTGTAATTAATTATGTTTGTATGTGAATGTGTAACCATGTGATGATGTCATGACCTGCCACAGACAAATCCTAAAAAGGGCTGTGCTATGAATATGATCTGAAAAGGTAGTTAAGATAACTGCAATCAATGGGAATGGGAGCACTGGAGAAAGGTTGGATTTCTTTTGTATAGGTCTCGTCCAATCACATGTGGGGGTGGATTGTAATAAATAAGGGAGCATTTTAACTGTTTCAAAAATGTATATAATGTGTCATTTTATGTGGTTCAGGGAGACTTGGGTTAGTTTGATTCTACAGCATTATCTAGCCCCTCCACGAATGATTATACAATGAACTTGCTTTACGTACAAATGTGCACTCGCTTCTTAAGTGGTGGGCCTGCTTGGGTTAAGGTGATTAAAGGCCCATCCGCACACCCTAATTCCTGTATCCAATTGGGCCCAAATTATCTTTTCTTTTAGGACAGTAGGGATTTCCTAAATGTTTTTGTCCCCAGTACATAGGATAAAGTTTTATTTTCCTCGACTTCCACCTGTCCCTTTGTGTATCGTTTCTCTAGAATGGGCATATATTTTGCTTTCATAGGAGAACCCCGTAGTTAATTCATTTCTCTACTCTGATGGTAAGTTAGAGTGTTCTACCTATGGGATGGACAGTGGTGTGTGGGGTGTCATACTCCCACAGAGGAAACATTTGGATTCTAGGGAGTGGTAGTTTCCAAAGAATCCAGATTCTTCCATGGGGGATCTGAATAATTCTCACTCCCTTCTTGTTCCTTGCCTCTTAACTTAGACCTAGGATTACTTACAGATTCCCTAAGGGAAGACAAAGAGGAACTCGGGGGGGTGTGGGGGGTGAAGTGTGGCTGAAGATTTCATGTTTGGATTTGGGGAATTGAATCTCTTCAGAATGTGAAACAACATTCTTTTTTAACGCCAGGCCTTATTCTTTGTGGAGAGAAACATTTCAAATATGTTGTAACATTGGGGGATTTGGATCTCTCCCACGAAGTCTTGCCCTTCGTTTGTTTACAATCTGTTTCCTTTATCATGTGATAGACATCATTTTCTGGGGTGTCATTCCTCTAGTGTTCCCCTTTCTTCCTGGTGGATGGTTCCCAGGGGATCTGATATGCTAGACATTTGTGGGGACAGAAAAGATGGTAAATGTTATCCCCTACCGTCTTCTTAGCTGGCAAAATAGTATGTCGAGCTAATAGTTGGAAAATAACCCACACCCTAGAATATAAAGGATTAAGGGGTTCTTGGTCTTTTCTTAAAAATCCCAGTCCATTGGTAGTAAAAGGAACATGTCTAGATTTTTCTTGGTTATCTGACCCACTGGTAGGAGAAGTGGTGTTGTTTCCTTCTTCCCCAGATATAACAACTGTGGGCCGAATCCTTGCTCTACTCCTGTGGGATCCCCAGCTTGGGTCAACTGAGCCCGATCCCACTCCCGACAACATATGTGAGGAGTCAGAAATGAGAGGTTGACACAATTCTCCAGCATGGGGTCTGGCATGGATTCACATGCTCATGAATATTCCCCGTCGTCAGGCTGGGAATCCCCGGTAAAGAAAAAATCAGTATCAGTTTCGTTTCTGATCTGTCTTTCTTAGTAGTAACCAATCACTGGTCTCTGGGTCATACTGCCCCCAGTAAATGACTGCCTTCTCCCTAAGCCCCACCCCTGGCAGCCATCCTCAGATTTTTACCACACGTTCAAGTGTTGGGAGTCCTCGTGCTATAGCTCTCGAGCTTTTACTGCGTTTTGCGTTTTTTCAAGGAGTTTTATCTCATTTTTTCAGTCAATCGAGCCTCAAGCTCCACCGTTTCTACTTCCGTCAACCGGGACCCGTTTTGGAATTTTCTACGCCCCTCAAGGGTAAAGTTTTTATCGATTTATGCTTCTTGGAACATTCCAGAAGATCTGAGGCCTACCTCGTGGACATGGCCCAGGACAAGGGAAGCTCGACACCCGGATCCAAGCTGTTCAGGAACTGCCCTGGATGCGGGTTACAGAATGTTTTCAAGGAGGACGAGCATTCGAGATGTCTCTACTGCCTTCGCGAAGACAAAATGCACATGGAGAAGGACTGTGCGTTTTGCAAGAACTTGTCGGAACTGACTATGAGGGATCGTCGGATCCGCCTCACCAGCTGGCTGGAGAAGGGCCCAGCAGGTGAGAAGAAGAAGAAGTCCAAGCGGTCTTCTAAGTCCTGTGAGGGCGCCCCGGCAACGTGGGCCCAACAGATGGCAAAGCACCGCGAGTCTGCGGGCACCGAGAGCGCCAAAAGGTTCGGGCTCTTCGGCTGCCAGGCAGGGCGCACTTTCACCAATGCCATCAACCACGAGCCAACGCTCTGGCTCGGGAAAACGAAAATCCGAGAACCCGGCTAAGCTTCTGGAGAGGCCCCGGTTCATCTCGAAGGGATCAGCCGAGGGGGAGCGAGGCGGTGACCCCTCCCCCACGGTGAAGGCCTCAAGCGCGCCCAAGGTGGTGAAGGCCTTGATTCACCAGGAGAAGGCCTCTATCGAGGGAGTCGCAGCGGCCCTGGCGAAGCCTGTGGAGGCTAACCCAGTGGAGGCGACCTCGGGGCCCAGAGTTTCCCTGCCGCCACAGAGGGAATCCTCTTTTCAGCCCATCGATAAGACCCCCGTGAATACCCCTTGTGGAAAAAGAGGGGGGATGGTGGCCGTCACGGACACGGATACAGCCTCTGAGGAGGAGCCGGTTGAAGTCGTGCAGGGCCTCAACAAGAGGTTCAAGGAGGTCCGGTCCCACGGTAGAATGCTGATGAGGCGGTCAAAGAGAGCGATGGCGGCACCAACGAGACTCCCGAGGAGGAGGAGCAACCATCGTGCCTGTCGCAGCCGGGGCCCGAACCTCAGGACAATTTGGTGGCCATTTTGATGGCAATCCAAACCTTATGCACAGAGATAAGGACGAGATTGCCCCTCACCCCAACGGATGACCCAACAGAGCCGGGCCCGTCGGGAAGCCCTCCGAACAAGCGCAGAGTTCACCTGGATGATTGGCTCATCCGTGCATGGACAAGAGAACTCGCCGTCGAACACACAGCGGAGACCGCCCAACTTCTCACGGACCTGGGATTCTCCATCAACTACTCGAAATCCCACCTGGTCCCGTCGCAGCTCGTACTGTTTCTGGGAGCCAAACTCGATACAGTTGCGCGATTGGCCTCGCCGTGGGAGGAATGGACGAAGGCCATCTTGGGCAAGGTGCAACGCCTGCTGGCCGCGGACGTGGCCAGGGTGAGATCCATCAAGTCCCTACTCGGAATGATGTCCTCATGCATCTACCTGGTGCACCTCTGCAGGCTACGGATGCATCCTCTACAAGAGTTCCTCGACGCCCGTTGGATACAAGCGACGGGCAGCTTCGAAGACAGGATCCCGCTCAACGAGGCTTTCCGCCAAGCGATCCGATGTTGGGGCAACCGCGTGCATCTCGCGGCGGGCAAGGACTTTCAGACCCCGGTACATCAGGAGACAGTGACGACGGACGCCTCCCTGGAGGGATGAGGAGCGCACATCGGAGATCTGCACGCGAGAGGCCTTTGGCTCCCGGAGGAAAGGTCACTCCACATCAACATCCTGGAGCTCCGAGCAGTGTTCTCGGCCCTCAGGTCGTTTCCCCCATCCCTCAAGGGCAAGGTGGTGAGGATCTTCACCGACAATACCACCCAGATGTTCTACATCTGGAAGCAGGAAGGCATCAGATCCCCAGTCCTATCCAAGGAAGCCCAGGACCTGTGGCTCTGGGCCATTGCCCAGGGGATGTTTCTGGTACCCTTCCATCTGGCAGGAACGTCATCATCGCCGACTCACTCAGCAGGGAGCTGCGCTCGTGCCACGAGTGGGAGTTACGTCAGGATCAAGTGCATCGACTCTTCCAACGATGGGGCAAACCCCAGATCGACCTGTTTGTGACGGCGACAAACTCCAAGTGCCAGAGGTTCGCCAGCAGGTTTCCCCAGCCGAGGAGCATGGGCGATGCTTTCTCGTTCCGATGGGATGGCCTGTTCCTGTATGCGTTCCCTCCGTTGCCGTTGCTGCTCCGACTCGTCAACCAACTCAAGAGGTCCCGGTGCAGGATGATCCTCGCCGCACCGGCGTGGCCGAGACAGATCTGGTTCCCGGACCTTATGGACTCGTCAGCGTCCCCACCAGTCAAGCTGCCGTTGGACGCAGATCTTCTCTCCAGAGAAGGAGGCGCCATCCTCCATCACGACCCAGTGTCGCTGAACTTGCAGGCCTGGCTCCTGCAGCACTAGAGTTTGGAGGGTACGATATCCCGGCGGACTGCAATGAGGTGCTTGCAAAGGCCAGGGTGTCCTCAACTCTAAAGTGCTACGGACACAAGTGGAAGAGGTTCTCTGTCTGGTGCCGTGCACAGAAGATTAACCCTCTGCGAATTACGGCCCCTCAAGTGCTGCCGTACCTGCTGTCGCTGGCCAAGGCAGGGCCAGCTCACGCTTCTATCAAGATCCATCTTGCAGCGATTTCCTGTTACACCAGAACCACGGGACGGTCATCCCTGTGGTCTCATTGACTGGTGAAGGAATTTATGAAGGGACTGTTCTAATCGTTCCCGCCAGTAAAGGCTCCGGCCCCGGCGTGGGAGCTCAACATGGTGCTGACCAGGCTCATGGGGCCGCCATTCGAGCCTCTACATTCGGCACCATTGAAATTTCTGTCGTGGAAAACAGCGTTTCTTGTGGCCATCACCTCTGCACGACGAGTGGGAGAGATCCAGGCCCTATCCTGCGAGCCTCCATACTTGACTTTCCACGAGATGAGGGTGGTGCTGAGGACGCACCCCTCCTTCATGCCCAAGGTGCCGTCAGACTTCCACCTCAACAAGCCCTTAGTTTGCCAGTTTTCTTCCCGTCGCCTTCGTCGCCGGCCGAGAGGACTTTGCACTCGCTGGATGTAGCTAGAGCGCTGAAGTTCTACGTGGACCGCACAAAGGGTTTTCAGAAGACATCACAGCTTTTTGTGAACTTTGGACCTGTGAATCAAGGGAAGGCCCTCTCGAAGGCTTCCATTTCCAGATGGCTCTCCGGCTGCATCATGCACTGTCATCGGTTGGCGAACCGACCGTTGCCCGGCCGTCCGAGAGCCCATTCAACCTGAGCGATCGCTGCTACTACGGCGTTCTTGTCTGGTGTGCCCCTGCTGGACATCTGCAGGGCTGCTACGTGGAGGTCGACGCACACGTTCAGGAAGTTCTACTGCATCGACCGGGATTCCAGGGAGGAGTCCAGAGTCGGCAAAGCAGTGCTGCGCAACCTGTTCGCCTAAAGGTGGGCCTGGTGAGGAGGTAAGAGTTGCTTAATGTTAAGTTTATGTAATGCTTAATGTTGAGCCTTGCCACCTCCCGTGGTTGTGCATGTGTATACTGCTATGTATTCTTATATTCATGAGCATGTGAATCCATGCCAGACCCCATGCTGGAGAGGGAACAAGTTACTTACCTGTAACTGTTGTTCTCCAGCATGGGTCTGGCATGGATTCAAATGTGAACCCTCCCTCCTACCCCTCTGCGGCTCTTCACTTGGTCATACTGCCACTTTACGTGCTACCAAATCTTAGGATGGCTGCCAGGGGCGGGGCTTAGGGAGAGGGCAGTCATTGGCTGGGGGCAGTATGACCCAGAGACCAGTGATTGGTTACTACTAAGAAAGATAGATCAGAAACTAAATTGATACTGATTTTTTCTTTACCAAGGATTCCCAGCCTGACGACGGGGAATATTCATGAGCATGTGAATCCATGCCAGACCCATGCTGGAGAACAACAGTTACAGGTACGTAACTTTTTCCATTAATATTATTCTCAAAATCAGACATTTTATTAAACAGAAATGGGATGGAAAACTGTCTCCCTATTCCTATTCTAAAGAGGATTTTCTCTACCTGACAACTAAAACTAAGGACCTGTCTGTGTCAAGTAGTCAGTAATTTAAATACCTTTCTTGTATCCAAAACATTCTAAGCTGACCCTCACACTAGAAAAAAAAGGTGCATGGAAATGTCTTTGACTTGATATTAGCTAAAAGTGCTCACAACAAAAAATATACAAATAACTCCAACAAAAAGGGGCTCCAAAGGAAAGACCATTGGATCCAGACGGTGGTTCCATTCCCCTAGATTTTTAGATAGGATGGCAAAAAGTATCTCTTTATCCAACATTTCCTCTGTGTCAAAAAGTGTTTCTTTATCCAACACTTTTTCATTGTATCTTTGGTACTGAATTAACACATTTTTTGTTCAAACAATAAATTCCATAACAGTCTTTCTTTGACTTTAAACAATACATTCCACCACAGTCTATCTTTAGCTCTTCTTGTTAAAATTGCGGATTGCCTGGTATACTCCCCTGCCAAGTATCCTTCTATGGGATTTTCATCTCCCCTGGTATACTCCCCTGCCAGGTATCCTCACACAATGTGAAACTATTTATACAACTTCAGGTGCCTATCATAATACCCTGCCAAACTTCTCCAAAAGTTCACGAGGTGAGGGATTTCCTTTCTCCCCCCTTTTTCCTCTCACAGGCTTTGCTTCCCAGCTGCCTGGTATATTCTTCTGCCAGGACTTGTACAACATTTCTCATGGTGAAGGTTTTCCTTTCTGCCCCCTTTTTCCTCTCACAGGTTTTGCTTCCCAACTGCCTGGTATACTCCTCTACCAGTACTTCTTATTTATTTCACTGTTCTTTTCACTGAAAGAAGCATATGTCTTAAGGTGCTCTGTTTATCTGCCTATGGTTGCACTTGCTTCATCTTTCCCCAACTTTGACATCTCATGCATCCGTGCTTGACTGGGGCTTGTTGCGGCCCTTTGTTTTATTTGCTTTCAAACGTTCTTCTTATTGCCCTTTGAACTTGTGCTTTTCCTTGATTGCAATTAACCAAGCTTGGTGTCTTTCTGGCATTTGCAACTTCATACAGTTCAAACCTTTACTGGCGTGTGCCTTGTAACGCCCCTGGGTCCCCCGTTGCTCTAGGCAGACTCACCGGGTCTACTTTGCGTCTCCAATCTTGCTCGGGCTTTCACAGTGCTGTCCCTTCCCCATCGGGAATGTCAGATGCTCTGTCAGTGTACGAGGCAGCTCCGCGAGCAACCGCTGGTTTCCCTGGACCGTAGAGTGCTGTGTGCTTGGGCGGTCGTATTCCCAGGAGTTTCTGCCTGGCCTCCCGCCTCTCCATGGCTATCCTTCTTCCGTGCTCTGCTTTCCGTCTAATCACACCATTCCGGATACCTCGCCGTCAGGAGCCCCAGCATGGGTTCCTCGTTCTCTCCTGCAATGCCTCTTCCATTTGTAAATGTGCTGCTTACTTTAGGGCTAACTAGTCTGCACATTAGACTTCAGGCTTCTCTTGATCTGCATAAACACTGTTCTCCTCTTCCTCGTCTGAGCACCTGAGGATTTATGGGAGTTGAAGTCCATAGATGTAAAGGGATTTCTTGGGTGTGGTTGTTCAAAAGCTTCACATAAACATACATCGAAACCATAAGATGCCATGTATGAGTTGTGAGTGTTTGAGTCATAAATGATGGCTTCACTAGAGTGATTTAGAGGAAAGGTTTTCTGACTTTAAAGGGTGGAACTGTTAGATGACGAGAAACCCTTAAGGACTTCTAGAATCTTCCTCGAGGTAAAGATCAGAATACCTTACCTCATCCGATGGAGTTACCAACCCCACCGCGCCCCCCAGCCACTGTCTCCCCTTATATGAGCCTTCCTTATACAGCCACCCTCAGGATCCAGATCAGGCAGTGGCTGCTGTCACATGGGAGGAGGCCACCACAGGGAAATCAGTGATGACACCACTGGAGTCATCATTCACGCCCCATTAGTCTGAATGGCAAGGAACCATGATACTAACCCCTGTATCCTGAGATGGTTCTTAGCTCTATAGCCATACTCCTTTAAAGTTGAACACAGGGCTGGAATCAAGCAGGCAAATGTAGACTTTATATCCCCCTATCCCCAGTCACCTAGTGGCCAGGATGAAGAGGAAGACTTAGAAGAAAGGGTGGAGGAGTGTGCCATGGTCGGTAGCCTGATCCTGTGACAAAAGTATAGGAACCCTTCTCAGCATGGGGTGGGAGGCCTACTGAGGTGAAAGACAGAGCCAGTCCTACCACATGGGGGGATGGTGGCAGTTTAAAATGCCCCATCTCCTGTCCCCTCTCCTTGTGCGTGTTTATGTATGTGGAGTACCCACTTGCATCAACCTACACCCCCCTAAAGAAGGTGCTGGCCAAGTTTTGTCTTTCTTGGCTAGTGTCACAAGAGAAGCAGCACCAATATGGAGACACCACCCACAGCACACCAACCCATCAGTGCCCCACATGTTCTGTGTACAGCTATCTGATCTGCTTGGCCAACACGTAGAGAGAGTGCCAACGAAGGTAGAACTGGAGAACTTACATTGCTTCTTCAGATGCCGTAAATTGCTCATCAGCGTGCCTAGCAGTATAACTGCTGTGATCGACCTAGACCACCAGGGATTCGTAGTGGATCGGCAAACGTTCAGCAGGTCCTGCACTTACCTTGGGGGAGACCACAGCACAGCCCCTCACTAGAACTCAGACACTTTGCAACACGGACTGCCATTGGTTCAGCACAGCAGCCCCAAATGGAAAAAAAGGTCAGACATAACCCGCTCTTTATTACTGACTGTGATTATAAAACCTCCCGGGCAGTAAAGGTAGGGCTATATTGGCCAGGACCAGTAGGCCAATCATAGAACGAGGGCTAGGGTAAGACAGGCAACAGGAATCAGGAAGGTGTCGGTGGTTTGGGTGAGGTCAGAGGAGGAGGAGGTAGTAGACCAAGTGACCAGTAAGAGGAAGGATGGTGGATCAGAGAGTGTAGATGATCTGTAGAAAAGGTGAGGTATTGTTTTGTCATACTGATTGGTGAATGTGCATGCAAGGTCAGTGAGTGCGAGTGTAGGGAGTGAGTGGAAAGTGGTTATGAGAGTGAAAGGAGTATGACTGGAGAGAAGGTGGGGTGGAGTTGTAGTATGGATGAGGGAGTTTTAGTGTGGTGAAAGGAATAGTGTGCAGGAGGGAGTTGTAACATTGAAGGGTGGAGGCAAGAGAATGAGAGATTTTCAGAGAGACAGAGGATGAAGTCGTAGGGTGCAGAAGGAAATTAGTGGAGTGGAGCTGGCCAAAAGAGTATTGAGAGGAGAACATCATACAGAGAGAGGGAAAGGAGCATGTGGGAGAGAAAGGAAGAAAACCGAGTCAAACAGCGTAGCTGAAAGGTACACCCTAAAATCCTTTTTAGTCGATTTGCCTCATTGATAGTGTAGGGCCAATCTAGGAATTCCCTGATGGTGCTTAGGTAGATAAGGCAATTGCCTTCAGCTCTCCTGTGATGGATCCAGGGAGTTGTTCTCCCCTCCCCAAGAGGGAGCCACCTACTTTGGAATAGGGAGATGTGTTTGCTAAGCTTAACACCCCCTAGGGGACAGGGCAAGTGGAATTCCTTGTCTCAACAATCCTAGAGGTTCGTTAGTTACATGAGGATTGAGAAATTAAAGAGTTTTCAAGACATGTAACTGAGGGTGGAGTGGTTTCTAACCCTCTTCAGGAACTGTTCTACAATCCACTAAGAAAAACAGTTATAAGCCCTCCTCCTCCACACATCACAGAGGAAGAGCACAGTAACATTTTTGGAAAGCTGGAGAGAGACCCACAGAGTCACACAGAACAGCGTTCCTAGGAGACTTTGTTTGCCGCAAGGACACAGCACCAGACGTGGTGCTTAGAATCACGGAGGAGCCCGTGAAACATTGGCCCGACGAGCCAGAGAAGAGACATAGTTGGCGCAGATGGTCAACCAGAAAGAGTTGAAGACACTGACCAAGAGGAGTCGCAGAGCCACCGCTGTGAACCTGCTAGAGCCTGGCAGGAAGCAAGCACCCGCTCTTATTAAACGAAAGGAGAACAACCAGGCAAAACTCTACCGCCTCCCCGACACCTTGACCAGAGGAGCATCACCTAATAGGTAAGTATTTGTTTGGGATAGTCGAGAGGTGGGTGATAAATCGCAGAAGACCCCAAGACTGGGTGAGACCAAACGACCCCACAGCAAGGTGAAACCTAGAGGACTCAAAGAAAGGGTGAGAGACAAACGATCCCACAGTGTGGTGTTAACCAAAGACCCCAAGACAGGTTGAGAGCCAAACGACCTCACAGCGGGGTGGAAACCAGAAGACCCCAAGACGGGGTGAGATCCAAACACCCCAAATAGGTGGCAAAAGACACTGAGCCCTGAGGTGGGCCAGCAGGAGAAACCCCCACCGTCTGGAGGACAATCTGAGACCCCAGGGAGGGGTAACCACCTTCAAGGGTGAATAGGACATTGTTGGAAACCTTTTGATACAAAACCCAGAGACTACCGGGATCCATTGACATTTACAGAAGCGTGGGACCAATCAGAGGCCTGACACTGGTGGGATCTCTGAGACCTCTGGAAGACCAAACTCTACACTCTCTGGGGAAAATGGCGGGGTGTGCTATCGCTGTCTCTCTCCCCATCTTCTTACACCCACTCAGCCCCATGCTATAGGAAAGGGTAACTGTGCTGGGTGCTCCAGATCACTACTAGCTCCATGGAAACCCTCCATCTCCCTAGCTTTCTCTAAAGATAGGAGATCGTTGTGCAGTTTAGGCTTTATAACCTTACTGCTGCAAGAGTGTTCCCTTTGCTGAAATAGCTGACGTAGCTCTCTTGCTTTCAAGGCAAGTGCAGAGCTCATTTTAAGTTCCATTGTAGCAATTAGAACAATCCTGCCAGTGCTTCTAACATTAACTGCACATCTTTTTTAATTTGTAGGACTAAGCTGCAGGCACAGAGTGTATCAAATCCCACCTCTGCCACCAGTGAGACGAAATGACTACTGCCTTGTACTGCCAAGGGGGAGTAGTGGTTAGACCACCTGCTCACCCCCTCACACTTCCACAAAACAACAGTGATCCCAATCAGAAATATGAAACAGGCAGAGTCAAGAGATATACCCCCCTCTTATGGTAACATGGGTCTAGTGCAGGCTATTCTGCAAAGAGGGGTGTGAATGTGAAACAGTAACAACCCAATGAGCAATAGTAAAACAGTCCAAAACAATGGAATATCCACTCAAATTTCTATAAGAATATATATACTGTAACTAAACACACCAATATGCAATTGAAGCCGTACTAGAAAACACTAACAAGAATCCACTCTTGTAAAGGCAGAGTCGGAGCTGAGTCTTTGGAGATTGCAGTGAGCAGTGTCAGAAGCGTTGCCAGTGCGTGAAACTGACTGTTTGGAGCTTTTCTACAGTCTCTACGACTGGAGGCAGAGCTTACTACCCAAAGACCCCGACTCACCGTGGAGCGGACGCGGAGTCGGAGCTGAGTCTTGGGAGATTGCAGTGAGCAGTGTCAGAAGCGTTGTCAGTGCATGAAACTGACTGTTTGGAGAGTTTCTACAGTGTCTATGAGCAGAGGGAGGGCTTGCTATCCAAAGACCCCGACTCACAGCGGAGCGGACGTGGAGTCGGAGCTGAGTCTTGGGAGATTGCAGTGAGCAGTGTCATAAGCGTTGTCAGTGCGTGAAACTGACAATTTGGAGTGTTTCTACAGTGTCTTTGAGCGGAGGCGGAGCTTACTGCCCAAAGACCCCGAATCACCGTGGAGTGGACGCAGAGTCTTTGGAATCCTTTGCGAATCCTTGTGAGGCTCAGTGTACAACTGTTAAAGGACTCCAGCTGAGCCTTTTTGGTCTAGTCATGGAATCTTGCTGTAAACCACTGGCGTCCTTGAGAGCGAAGATAAAATCATCTCAACCTCTGACAAGATCGCAGCTGCGGCGTGGAATATCAGAATCGGAGCAAGTACACCAAGTAAGTGAACATGTAACCACATTATGCCCAGCAATAACAGCAACAACAATGTCAGACGAAACTTACAGTAAAGATTCTGAGGATTGTCGAGGCTGTTACACCGTATACACCTCCACAATGTTTTTGATGGTGCATAAGCACAGAAGGTCAGACAGTAGCAAAGAATGGTTGCACCGACAGCCGAAGAGAGGTGGCCAATGGCGCTGCACTCAGAGAGTGTAGTACCAGCAGCTGTGCTCGCTCCGGCGTGAAGGGGGGGTGTGCTATACTTCCAGACCTAATACAGAAAAAGGATATTCAGGTCTGAGTTCACGTCGTAACTCACAGTCTCTGATGGCCTCAGATCCGAGCACAGAAGCTAAACGAAAGCTAGAGCCGCCTTCAATGGAGATCGGTGGACGTGTTGCCGTGATGCGAAATCTGAGCAATGGGCAAGAAGTGTTCTGTGCAACAGATGCATTAAGTAAATCATCCGCCATTGCCTCAAAGGACGGCTGTATGGCTGCTAATATTGCAGCTGAGGAATTTGAGGGTTGTGCTAATGGTTCTAACGGTGCTAATGACGAAGATGATGATCTTCAAGCTCCCCATTTTCAAAACAGCAACTCAAAAGCGAACCCTGAGTGTGAATTGACACCAAATATAGCTCATAATGAAAGTAGTGCGTGTCCTGTTTTGTTCGACCCGAATGAGATTATGAGGTTTTCCATTTTCAGAAAGTGGGACACATTTCATCAAATACTCATTTGCTTCGCAGGAGGGAGTTGAGCACCCTAGCCACGGTGTGGCTAAAAGAGAAATTAGATAGACGTAGTGAATAAACTCCTACGTGATCGGACACAAATAAACTCTGACATTAGCAACAAAAACAGAGAAGACCTTTCAGAAAACAAGAATGTAGAGGAATAAAGGTGTTCTGCTGCACCAACAGCAGCATTAAGCCCCACAGTGGACACGTGGAAAGGTGGGGCCCAAAAACGAAGACAAACTGATTTGAGCCTTTCACCCATGCTAAATTTCTCTCAGCAGCGAAATAAAAAAAAATCAAAAACAATTTATGGAAACCAGACATGGGGTTTGGCAGGTCCCAAACACTGCTGTAACTGATCTAGTTAATGCTGAATTAAGATGTGTGGAACTGAGTCCTAATGTGCCTTCCTCTAATGAATCATCCTCAGACTCCTCATTTATGGAACGTGAATTCCCAAAAGTAAGGCGTACCTTCCCTAGGGGAAATACACGAATCATGCAGCATGTCCCTGACGTGGGAGAAGTTGTTAAAAAAGTACTTTAAGAACTACAGCCAAATTTAATGTCAGCCTTGTCAATAACCATCACTCCATTTCTAAAAATGTATGAGCAAATGAATGAGAACGTAAAAGACTTGACTACTTTGACGGCGCTAATGAATTCCAAATTAGTAAACATGGAATTCGATAACACCCTCTTTAAACAGAAGTCACAGGAGGAAAACAAAATAATTGATTGCTCACTTAATGCTTTGGTGGATCAAAAGTGTGATAATATTGAGGACAAAAAATTGCTTGCTGAAGTTGCTAGGGAAGCTTTGTGTCTGTTGAAATACAATCAGTGTATGCCGCTCGTGATATGATGAAATTCACCCAGGAAACGAGCCAGTGCAATCAAAAGGAAAGTTCCCAAACCTCACGATTGTGCAAAAAAGACATGAATACTGACAGCACCAATAAAGAAGTGCCTGGTGGGGATGGAGTCAATAAGTGAATTCTCCCTGTTACAACTTATATTGATTTGAACGAACCCTCAGAAAATTCAGTGTCGGAAAAGGTGGGGGGTCTTCTGAGGCAAAAGTGCTCCCAACTATCATCCGAGGAGAAACTGCTGAGAGACCTGAATCCCCCAAACCATCTACTTCAGCAAATGACGAGGGGTTAATTGGTAACCCTGACCTGGTTATGATTGACAATCCTCAAAATACAGGGAATAATGAAGGGATATATTCCATATTTAATTCAGCAAATGACAAAAAGAAAACAACAGCTAACCCCCTCCAAATTAAAAAGACAAAAAATCAAATTAAAAGAAGGAATTGTATCACTAATAACTCAAGAAAATGTCTACGTAACATCAAAACTGTGAATCTCACTCTCAATGCTGAGACCTTGAGTGGAACTTCTGAAAGATCTAAAAAAGTTGTGCTGTCTGATAAAAAAGAAACTAAGGAGAACACAGCAATCGATATACAGAGTGATGAAGAAACTAGGATTGAGCTGATGAACTTGTCCACGCATGACAATGAGGAAGATCTGGAGAATAAACAGACCCAGTCCATAGATCTGGAACAAAGTGGCATCTCCGAGCCAACGAAAGTGGAACATCCTAGTAGCTCTGGGATAGAAGGTCTGAGAGAATCAAGTCCGCAGAGATTATGCAGGTTGCTCTTACTAAATGAGACCCAACAGGCGATCACATCATAAATTGTGAATCCAAATTTCCTTACATTGGAGGAAAAATGGAAAAAACTTGCTGAACTTCCTCAGGCCTCAAAAACGAAAAAAGATTGTATGGATTCAAGGTTGTTACATAGAAACAACAAAGAAAAAGAATCAGAGGGCAAGGTTTATCCTGTATTATCAAATCTCTTGTCCCAGGATCGTGTACGAATATCTGACAGGGTTCCACGTAATCAAGATAAAGAAGAACAATCGTGTGACAGGAGTAGGCTTGCCAAAGTCCCCAAAAAAGACTTTACAAAGAATATACACTCAAAATGCTGGTAAATCTTTGAACAGATCAAGTTGATGAAGGATAGGAACAATGTGCTACGTCTTTTACATCACGTACCGTTGCTGAGAACGATCGAATCCAATGACATTAAGACAGTGGATTTCATGAATGAACCACAGAACGACAGAGTTAGATTGCATATTGAATCCAGGTTAATATGCAATCTGCTGCTAGTGGCGGTGCTGGTGTTGTTACCGTTAGGTTTCAACATTTTTTAAATAAAATATGATCATAATAATGGGAGTGGAGATCAAAATAACAGACCCAAAGTGCCATGTGATGAGCCACAAAAACATAAGGCTAAAGAACGACACATGGATCTTACGTTACCATATGTTGATGACAGCTTAAATTTATATAAGAATGTGATCTCTCAACACAACGGAGATGATAGTCCCCTACAAGAGGTCAAGTAGGAGAGCGGATGAAAATCACTGTTGAGTGACATAATAAAATGTTTGATGGAAACTCAACTAATAAAGATACCGACAGTGAAATACCAGAAACGAACAACTGGAACTGGTTAGCCAAAGCTTTAGGAGGCTGCAATCACAGTTAACATCAGGAACCAAACACAAAAAGCACTCATATCATTGGCACATGGAACACCAGGGGGTTCCTGCACCTCTTTCAATCTACAGTTAACTGGTTGGATGGTCTGGATGTACTGTGTTTGCAAAGAAACTTGGTTTGAAGTCTGCCCAATTGCTGAAGAGTTTGAGATAACCATAAACCTGGCAATTAAAAAACAAAAAGGCAGACCAATAGATGGCCTATTGACCTTTGTAAGGAATAGCTCAGGATTTCGAGTTATTAGCTCAACAAACATTTCCACGTACATCCAGATAACAGTTATCAAATTAAGAGGGAACTCGAAGATGAAAAATTGTCGGACCCATATCATCAACTTATACTGGCAGCATCAAGCTGCTGGCACGATGGCATTTATCGACATAGTGTCCAAATTAATTGATGACATCAACGCAGAGGAACCTTAGCCAAACATAATCTTGTGTGGAGACCTGAATATTCATTGTCGAAACTTTGAGCAAAGTGGTTCACAAGGGAAGCGTAGTACACACCATGTAGCAGCCCAATGGTGTGATGAAATGGAGATAAGAACCATGTCAATGATGAATGGAAATATAATAGGGGACATACCTCCACAGCCAACGTGGAAAAGAAAGTGTCAGAAGTCCATATTGGACTATTTTCTCGTCTCTGGTAAAGTGGCCCAGCGTGCCGTATCCTTACAAGTTGTTATTAAACCACAGAGTGATCACAACCTGGTGAAATGAACACTTGTTGCACCTGAAAAGGAACATGTGCATATCTGGAAACATGATGTGATTGTGGAACCAAGTAGGCTCTGTCTCCGTCCTAAAGATAATGACGTGAATACTATCATAGATGCCTACGTTAAGGATTATGACAGAACTGAATATGGGCACTTACTGAAACAATATGTTGAAAAAAAACAGGGTTTTCGCAATTGTGAATTCAAACCCATGCATTCTTTGGTATTCAGATTGCAAGGAGAAAATGACAAATGCGCAAAGAGCTCAGACAATGTACAAAATATAAAAACTGGATGATCTCACTTAAAGCCGTAGTTGAACAACAAGATGCAGAGGCGATGATGATCAGAATAGCAAACAAAAATTCCCGAGAGTTTTGGAAGATCATCAATGATGAAAGCTGTTCGGATCATGCGATACAGGATAACATGGTGACCGAAGCTGAATGGGTGTTGCATTATAGTCAGCTTTATAAAAACAAAGGTCAAATCAAAGACCCAGTGTTCCCAATATTAGATCGATGGGACCTTAAATTCGACAAAAATGATATCTGGAATACAATTAAAGGAATAATAACATATATATGCCTCCGGGCCCTGACGGCCTCACCAATTACATTCTAAAGAAAATAAACGGAGAAATGGGCTGAATTCTGCCCTCTCTTGTTCTTGAGAATTGCAATCGAATGTTTAACCCCAAAATCCTGGAAGAGTGCGATTGTCGTACCAATTTTCAAAAGGGCAATAGAACAAATCCCAAGGACTATAGCCCAATCACACTCTTAGATGTTTTGGGAAAGATCTATGCCACTCAACTTCAACGGCAGCTATCTGAGTGGATCATCTCTAGCCAGCATTTTGATCCCAGGCAAATGGGTTTTGTTAAGGGGGTGGGATGTGGACTGAATCTTCTGATTTTAAATTTGATGAAGATGGAAGCGATAAGAACTGGAAGAAAAGTCTTCCTTGCATTCATATATCTATCCCACGCTTTCGATAGTATAGATAGAGAAATTCTCTGGACCAAGTTGAAAAAGTGGAACTGCCCACGAAGCTTGTTATTAGCTATAAAAGAACTGCATACTAACACTGAGGTGGAAATCCGGCTTGATCAGGCTGGAACTCTTTCGGCCCCAATGGATATGTTTTGTGGGGTAAAGCAGGGTTGTCCAATGGCCGCAACCATCTTTAACTTGTTTTTGTCAGATGTTGGTGCCACTATCGAAAGTATTCCATAATTTCCACCAAACGTTCATAGGAGTCACATAAGGTGGATCCTCTACGCCAATGACTTAGTTCTGCTCGATGCAACACCAATAGGGCTGCAACGAAAACGTCATGCTCTTGAAGAGTATGTTAACAGCAATGGGATGTGCATTAATACGAATAAATCAAAAATTCTGACACTTCAAGATCTAAGGAAGATAAATGTACGCTCTAACAGGAAATTTCAATGGCATCTGGGGATAGAGTCTGTGAAGAGTGTACTCCACACAAGGTACCCTGGCATGATGATCAGCTCAAGTCTGAATGATGCACTCTGGGTCGAAAAAACCAAAGCCAAATGCCGGCAATTGGCGATACAAGCAGCTGTGCTACATAAGAAATTTGTCAAGTTCTCATTAAAACCAGTGCTTGATTTCTACAAGCAAAAGCTGTCCCGGCGTTGATCCACAGGGTGGAGTGTGCATTGGGTTGCCCGTCCACTCTATGGGCTACGCTGGAAAATATCTTTTGGGCTAAAGTCTTATGGCTCCCAAAGGGAGTACCACCTGCATGCATCAGATACTAACTAAATCTGTTATTAATAAATGCTGGAATATGCTCACATTGTACCGGAAAATGACCACGCAAAATGTGTTGCCACCATTTAAAATAGTACAAGGCAGTAGAGACAAAGAAAATATTTTGACGCTGTGGGCTGAACGTTGTGAGAAAATGATGAAAGATTTTGACATTGACATTATCACTCTCCAATCAAATCCAAATCGAGCCAAAAAGAAACTTTGGCTACAGGATTGGATTGACAAAGGAGATCAGAGATTGAAACACAAGGTAATGCAGCATGTACCGAGTGAAGGAAAAGCTCTAAATGAGACACAGAAATATCAGGAGAAATTTCCTGACAGGCACCGTAGATTACTATGCATGAAATTTCGTCTCACTTTATTTAAGACCAAAGAGATATTAAGTCAGCGGACAAACTATGCCGGTATGGAAAGGAGCTTTAGGCTCTGTAATAAACAAGATGAGACCTTGACATTATTCTGTCCGACATTAAGGCTGGAAAGAACAAAACATTTGGGACACTTTTTTGCAGAGTATCAAACACTGAGTGCCTAAGACTGGTTGCGACTGTGTTTTGAAGACTCTAGTAGAAAATTAACAATTGCTCTGACTTTTTTTTCTGGAAGAAATAACAAAGCGATTAGCAGGAGAGTACAATAGTAATTTGAACTAAGCAGTGATATGCTAAAGTCTCCTGCATGTCTTCTCCTTTGATGTATAAAGTGGAAAGTTGAAATTGTAATGTTTTAAGCAGAAATTTCAAAATGAATCATATTGTAAGGGTTTGTAACAAACCATAAACATTTTTTTTTTTAATTAAAATTTTAAAAAAGAATCCACCCTTGCAAAGGAAGACAGAGAAATGCATAATGTAATGAGCAGAAGGCAATAAATCACTTTAATGTTTGTCAAAATGGATATGTCTTTGGGGAAAATTTGAAAAAAGGGGATCCCAACAAACGGACCAACGTGGCTGGGGTCTACCAATATCTCCTTAATCAGTTCTTGGCAGTTCGACTGTGTCAAACCAGGCTTCTCAACGTTGTGTGAGTGGTGTGAGAAACATGAAGGTGTCTCACCCGCTAGTCCCCAGAGATCTGTCGTCCAGGTGGCCTGACATGGCCATCGCTATTAAATCCAGTTCCTGGGGTTAAACCAGTGGGGGAGGATCACCTAGGCGACGAGTCTTCGGGGAGTGGAAGTGGGACACAGAGGGTTGAGACGCGGTATCCCCTTCCTTGTAAAACCGTTCCCCTTTGCTACTCTAGGATATTTAGAATCACTACCTCCCTTTTCCAACACAAACAATTTCTTACACTGTTGCAGACAATGGACTAACACCAGAGCCGTGTCCCTGACATGTCCCAACACATGGTTCATGCATTTGACAATAACCAGACACACTTGACGGCCCCTTACATTTCCCACAGGGATAAAAGGCGAAGTACGAAAGCACACTTCGAGCAAGGCCGAACGCACGCAGAGACAGCTACACCAAACCAGCAGTTCAAGCGGATGAGTAGGGCAGCGAGACCTGGAAGGACGACGAAGGGGGAACTGCGCTTGCCCTTTTCAACGTAGACCTGCAAAGCCTCCAAAAGGAAAATCATAAGACCGGGAGTTACCGCAGGCATGTGTAGCAGCAGATAAAGCAGGCGGGGAGGCAAGCTGGCTACGGTGGCACTATCCTTGACTCCAGAGATCAGAGGAGCCCACGGGTTCAGCACAGCCGGTGATTCGGAGGAAGCTGATAGCAAACCGAACTGTGTTGAACCCAAAGTTGCGAGTAGCAACATTTTGAACGCAAGAAGAAAGAGCTTGTATGTATGTCTGAACTGTTAAGAAAGCCCAGACATGGGCCAGCTGCATAGTGGTCAGGCGCTGTAGGAGTGCTCATTCGAAGGACTCCCGCTGGCCCCTTTTGTTTTGTTTGTTGAAACTGCGAAGACCAGAAGGCCTCAGGAAAGGGTGGCGGGAAGCGTCAGAGTGGTCCTACAAGGGTCACATCAAAACCCTTGTACAATCGAAAGTCTCAGACCCATTGCAAGGAGAAAGCTAAGGGAAGGGAACCCCCCCCCCCTTTCCGACAAGGTTGTGAACGTGAAGAAAGGAAAGTGTGAACCCGACAGAGGGCTGCCAAAAGAAAGATAGGAGAAGGAAAACCCTGCTTTCAGATGAACTGAGCAATACATGAACTATGTTAAAGAAAGGCCACAGTAAACCCGACTAATGGAGGCCCGTGTCATGAGGAGGAGCAGAGCCTGGCGGAGGGAGATCCTAGGGGCGCAGAGCAATCGCCCAAAGTGCAAGGCTACCAGAGAAGATCCCCTGTTTGTTTTTTTGTTTCTTTGAATCAGCAGCCCGTCCAAGGCAAGAGACTTTTGCAGGAAAGAGACTTAGCCTCTGAAGGGCTTTGATATTGTTGAACTGGAACTGTGAAGCTTGTGCTGACGAAGCCCAGGAGTGTGCTGTGCTCAGAAGTCCCGCCTTGTCTCGTGCTTAAAACGTGGGCAAGGAAGACCTAGGCAAACCATCCTGGCTTATCATTTTGTGAACACTTTTTCTTTTGTGGTGAACATTATCCGATACTCTTTTTGTAACTGAGTAGTAATGAATCATAATAGGTTTTTTAGTATAGGCCCTTTTTATTTGACAACATGCCACTAAGGCTGCCTTATTTATTATTTGATGATCATAGCTTGCTCCCATCTTAGATTTAGGTTTAGATTAGGCATTTATCTCACCCATTATAAGCTTCAATAAACACCTTTGAACTGTGATCAATTGTGTTTGTCTTTACTGTTGCCACCATGAGTTCCTTACAGTCGGTAGAACCAGGTTCAGGTGCAGCGAGTTAAAGTGATTGAGATAGGGAGCAAGCGCCGAGTTGGGTTTGAGATGACGCGCGATGCAATTCAATGCAACGTTTTAAGAATGCAAGTCAATGAGGCCATGAGGGTTAGTTCGATGGTTGAGGTTTGCGTTGATGATGAAGATGCTGGTGGTTTCGATGCACTGCTCCAGACATGACAGTTCGCTGCAGCGGCAAACCTCTTGTTCAAGCCAGAGCAATCAACAACACTCAGCTGGTGAGGTGCAGCAACAGCGGTTCAAAGAGGTTTGAAGAAGTGCCAAAGGCATCACCATGGGTCCTGATGGTTCGAGTGCATTTAAACATGTTCGTTAAAGGTTTGATGCAGTAGAATGCTGGAGACTAGCTGTTTTGCTTCTTTTAGCACTGTGAGTCCCAGTCCAGAGGCCTAGGGACAAGATGAGTCCTTGTTCTCATTCTTCCAACCTGGGGGAGGCTGGTTAACACATGCAGGGGTCCTTCACCGGCAGGGAGATCCTGTAAGCCAGTGTTGCTGGCAGAGAGGCAGGCCTTGCTACAGGAGGTGTTCACTGCCAATGTGCCCATAGGATGGTAGGGAACCTATCTTGCCTTTGCCTTGGAACACTCCTTATTCACTTCACTGGTAGAGGACTTCGGAAAGGTCTGCTCTCCCCAAAGAGGTCCAACTGAAATGAATCAAAGAGAGAGAGGGAGTCCTCTTCATTATAAAAGGCAACAAGCCACAGGGTAGTGGTTAAAACCAAGATTGATTTAAGTGGGCGATCCTTGTTAACTTAACTTGTGCGTTTTTGCATCATAAAAGTTTTTCTCTAGTAGGAAGTGCTGGAGACAGGAGAAAAAGAGAAGCCCATAGAAATACAAAATGGAGAAATCCTTTCTCCCTTTGGGACTGCTCTGTCTAAACCTGTCCCCTTCTCTAGCCCTCCATTTCAAAGGCCCTTTAGTTTGCAAACCCCTTTTGTTAGGTGTGCCCTTGTTATTGAAATCTCCCGTTTTCAGTCGTGAATCCTGGTAGGGAGGTGTTCCCCAGACTCCCAGAATGTCAACAGAGGCAGGTATCCTGCTCGTTGTCCCATTCAATGGAATGAAGACATGCAGGGGTCTGGAATCCACATGTCCTCTCATAGCTGGTGAGAGATAACAGGGTCACAGGGTTGACGCTGATATGCTACAAATCCTATGTGGCTTTAATAATTATGTAAACTACCAGCCACCATAACATAACCTAGGTGTGGTTTATATTTCCAGATTATCCTGCCACTAAGCGGATCATTTCATGATAATTACTATGCATTTGGAACAGAGGTGCTGATTTAAATGTCATCTATGAACTGAATTGATTTTGCTTTCACAGAAACTGCCAAACAGTTTCTGTGAAAGCAAAATCTGTGACCTCTGAGGCTGCTCAGTGCCATTGGAAAGCAGAAGCTGCACATCAGGATACTGATGCAGCAGGGCACAGGTGTACACTAGACTTTTGGCATAGAGTTTGATGAAAGGGTCTCTTGAAAGCGTCGTCAGGCTTGGAATAAATGATAATATTAAAGCAGTTTAGCTTTAAAGCAAAAAAAAAAAACTGCTTGTCACTTATATAGCCTACTGTTGTCACTTTCGGTCATACTGCCCCAGCCAATGGTACTAGTCCTACTTAGCTCCACACCTGGGGACCATCGTCAGATTTATACTGCACTTTTGTGTTTTGGGAGTCCTCGTGTTTCGCTACTCGAAATATGGACTTTTTTCATGTATTTTTGATATATCTATCTTCAATCTTTTTTCTGCATCATCGGTCATATTTGTGACTGCCGGTAGCGGGGATCTGTTGCCGTGAAAATCTGGACATCGGAATATCCACTCACTTCGCGAAGGCCTCTATTCGAGTTTGAAGCCTCCTACATGCGGACATGGCAGACGCCAGCAAGAAAAGCCTTTTCAGGCCCCATTCTTAAGTGTCACATCAAGAAAATGTTTCTGGACGATCAACATGAAAAATGTATATATTGCCTGCACCCAAACCACAATGTAGATGCCTGTTCCATTTGCCAATCGTTCTCCAGGAAGACACAGAAGGATCGCCATAGAAGTTTGGTGACTTGGCTGGAGGAAGGTGCCAGGTCCTCTGACTCTGCCTCCTTACAAAGTCATGCCTCTGTCAGAATCGGTCGATCTACAGAAAAAACTGTCTCTGCAAAGTGCTTGAGGTCTCATGAGGACACTTCTCTGGGGAAGAAACCTAAAAGGGGACATGGGCATAAGTAACACACATCAACTGCCCTTCCCTCGATGGCTACGATGGCTGCCAGGACCCTGTCATTCGTATCGGCAACGGCTTAGTCCATAACAGAATCCACGATCCCCACAGCCACGACAAGATCATTGTCTTCCGGCAAACAACGTCCGTTGACATCCCCGACATCCATGATGACAAAACCTTGTTGACGAGCCATAAACTCAAATCGTCCTCTACACCATCTTCTTAGTTGATGGAACTCCTGTCAACTACCCCATCGATGGCCCCGTCGATGACCTTGTCGATGAGTTGTTGGTCTGAATCTACCATGACTATGCCATCCACAATTGAATCGTCGACCACCGCATCCACGGTTACGACCGTTGTGTCCAGGGTTGTGTTGCCTCCCAGGCAAGCCCCCACAAGGACAGCACAAGCTCTGGTGATCGCTTCCTTTGCTAAAAGTGCTAATGTGGAGAAGGACATGCTTCCAGCACTTTCTTTTTTGTCATAACCATCAAAGGCAAAACAAATGTTTTCTCTGGTGACTATGGCCACTGCAACACCACTTGTCCAAATGCTACAGGAGGGTAGCATGTCAGAGAAATATCCTCTGGAGGCCTTATTTTCAGATTAGGAGGAGATAGAAGAGGAACCTGACCATATTCTACCAGCACCTCATCAACCAGTGCCTCCACCAGCACCTCATCAACCAGTGTATCCACCAGTTCCACCTTCTGCTCCCGCTGCTGTACCTACTGTTCCTCTGGGAACACCATCGGCACCCAAGGCTTTGTCTCTGGAGAGATTGTCCACTTTGCAAACCTTGGTTACGGAACTGCAGCACCGGCTACCTCCTTCGGCCTCCCAAGGTGCCCCTAGTGCGAGCTCTCCAGCAATGCCCTCATGGGAAGATGTAATCCCCCATCCTCTGCCTCGTCGACCAGCACCACATTTTCTAGGCGTAGTAGCTGCTCTCACAGACACGGATACCAGTCCCGGACATGGGCACATCCCAGAGTATGCATATTACTAATGATGAATATAATGGCCTAGTACTAGCGGATGGAGAAGCCCCTGAGGTACCCTCTACAAATTCTCCGCCAGATTAAATTGGCTCCTTCCACGCACTTTTACCACGAGCGGTAGAAAAAGAAGGTTTCCTGTTCCAGAGACGTGAAGCCTCCAGAAAATCAGTGGTGGCCATCCCTGTGTTAGATGATATCTAGGAGAATGGTTTATTAGTCATGAGGAATCATGTCTTGGCTACACCAAAGAAGGATAATCTGGAAAATAAATATAAAGTTCCAGAGACTGCACACTCAGCCATCTCTGGACTCTGTGGTCTCGGCTACAGCAAGGAAGAGATCTGCTAACCCTTCCTCCCCATCCATGGTTCCCCCTAGACAGTGAGGGAAAGCAGCTGAATGCTTTCGGAAAGCGGGTAATTAACACGGCTGCTACTAAAATCAAGGCCGCAAATTCCTTGGCCATTCTTTCCCAGTATGTCGTGGAATTGTGGTATAAGATGGGTGCCATCTTGGATTTCTTACCTGACGACAAGAGGGATGAGGCTTTAGCCTTGCTCTATGAGGGGGAAGTAGCATCTGATCATGCCATCACTGTGGCTTTGGATATTGCAGGCACAGGAAACCGCCAGATGGGAAATGGGGCTGTTCTGAGGCACCTGGGGTGGTTGAAGACCACCAATTTCTACCCTGTTGGTCTAAGGTTATCGACATGCCCTTTGATGCTGCCAACCTCCTTGGTAAAAAGGTCGATGAGACCCTTCAAGCAATCAAGACGGACACTGACACTGCCCGCTCCCTTGGCACCCTGCAACAGCAGAGACAGCCTTTTTGTTCTGAGAAGGGAAGATTTTCAAGAGCCACCAGAGATTATCGGCCATTACATCGCCAAACGTCTCGTACCACCTCGCAGGAGGCATACCAAGGGAGGTTGCAGGCCTAGAAAGGTACGCAGAGCCCACACAGAGCCTACTTGCACGCTCAAACGCCAAAGCATGCCTGATCGGCACCAGGTTCCGGGTCCCGACTTCAGCACCCCAGTTGGAGGCCGGTTATTGCAGTTTGTCGAACTGTGGCGCAACATCTCCACTGACAAGTGGGTGCTCAACATTGTTCAACAGGGTCACACCCTCAGATTTCTGGGCAAATGCCCTTCCATTCCACCAATAAAGAGCGAACAACATCTGCCCTATCTCTTATAGGAAGTTGGGTATCTGCTAAAAAAAAAGGTGGGGGGCTATAGAAGCTGTACCATTGCACCTCCGGTCGTTGAATGGAGTTGGAGGTGGAATTGGAGGACACACTGGATATACTACAGACAAAACCAATTGCCTTTGCCAATGCTTGTTTAAACTAATAGTGCCATGAGTATTCTGACCCTCTATGGCTTAGAGTTGGAATTCAATCGTTGGTCACACAAGTTAAGCGCCCCCACCCTCCTCCTTGCACTCTTTCCTTGGGATGAGGCTTTCCAGTGAAGAAGAATATCCCCGGAATGGCAGTCTGAAAGACGACGGGAATGATTTTCAAGATGGCTTCTTCCACACCAGTTACAAGAATGTTAACTGGCAGTGAGTGTGCATGAGCGGGAGTAGGATTGACACAAACACGTTCGCGCACACGCACGCACGCACTGACAAATGTGTTTCGGTTTGTGATCATAGCTAAACGCTTGTGGGTATGAAGCATATAATTGTATATGTGTTTTGTGTGTAAAGTTGTGATCGTGTAGGGGAGTTATTCACAAATATAAATCTTATAAGTTTGTGAATGGATACAAGAAACAAAAGAAGCATGTGTCTTGCTAACCATTGTGTAAAAAGACATTTAACAACTGCAGATATTGCGATAGCATAGAAAAGCAAAGGCAGAACTAGAGACTAACATGCTCATTTTAAATTAACTGTATCCCCGAGTGGCCCAAGACTGCTTGGTCCAGGTCTGCAGGCCGCACCAGGAGATTTCGATTATTTGTTGGCCGGGGCAAAGGGCACAGGAATCCAGGCAGCTCCCGGGTTCCTGGGGCTTTTACCACCACTGTCTGCAAATAAGTGGTAATGCCGATTGCCATCTATGTGCATGACAGCCATCATGATGCCGGTTTGCCCTCACCAAGCAGAGAGATGCACCAAGCGTATTTCCCTAACTGTGCCCCGCTTAATCGGGAATGGGATGGATGAAATGATAGATAAATAGGAAAGCTTGCATGTCTGTTTTCAGTAAAATTATGCTGAAAGTAGTACTATTGACGGCAGAGGAATGGCCCGATTGCTTACTGGTAATCTTCATTACTCCAACTCCAAGTCTTCTTGGCACAGTCTTTGAAATGTCCTTCCATCCAAGACCATTGTGATTTTAAACCAATTGGGAATCAGGAATTCTCTGTCGGTGAGTCAGAGGTGATTTCATGCCCGATTTAGGGGACGAGTTTTAAAAAAGGGGAAGACCAAAATGTTTTTTGGAGGGGCTTGTGAAAGCCTGTCTTCCAGGTGAGGACTCATCACAAAATGGAAAAACTGCGACGAAGAAGATAGACAAGGAGGTAATGAAAAGATTACTCGAGTCCGGTGGTCGTTAACTTTCATCAATACCTACCTACCTTTTGTATAAAAAAAATGCAACTGTTTTTCGCAAACTTTCTAACACATGCACATAAGCGGTATCGAGTCACCCAGTGGTTTAATAACCCCTTAACTGCCAGGCTATTATGCAAGTCTATGCAAAAAGGACGAGCATACTCGTCCTTGGCACTTAAGCAATGCCATTATATGGTGGCACATATTTTGATTGAGTCCATTATCCCTTGACAGTGGCTTGAATAGGGAACTGTTTCTTGTCAGTTCCTTTTCAGTATTGGCTGCCGTGACCATGGTCCCTTTCACCGATGTGATCTGTAGCGGCTCAGGAGCGAATCGGGTATTGATCTTTCTTGACATTGCTTGTTGTACCCTCACTTCGTTCCGTCCCCTATCTGGAACTCTTTTGGCCTGGCTCCTCTTCTCTCGTCGGTGTCTGTTCTCGCTTTCTCCTGCCGCTCTTTATCTCTTCTTATGACCACCTGATCTCCTTCTGACTGAGATATAGGGTGCCTCACGATTCGTGTGCGAACGTCATACTTCATCATTAGTTCAGCTGGGGTCTTGTTGGTCCCCTCATGAGGAGTGTTGCGGTAGTCACGGAGTAGGCGACAGAGTGCCTGATGCTGATTGGCCCCTTCAAGGCGGGCCCTCTTCAGTGTCTTCTTGATTGAAGCCATAAACCGCTCGGCCATCCCATTGGCTTGTGGCCATCGGGGCGTGATCTTCTGGTGGCTGAACCCCATGTGTTTTGCGAATGTCGCAAACTCGTGTCTGCTGAATGGGGGCCCATTGTCAGATTTGATGACGCACGGGATTCCCCATTCGCTCACTACCTCGTCGAAGATCACTGCTACATGTGCAAAAGCTGTGGATGGTGTCTTCTTTAGAATGGGGAATCTTGAGTGTTCACCAATGAATTGGAGAAGGTACTCTCCAGATTCTATGGGGTCCATAAAAGTCAACCGCAACCCTCTCCCAGTGGTGGTCAGGGATGTGAGTGGGCTGGATTGGCATCGGGGCTTCTGCTTTGGCTGTGCATTGGCACGCTACACAGTTTCTCACCCACCGGTCGACCATTGAATCCAGGAAAGGGAACCAAACATGGCACCGTAGCTGCCTTTTTGTGTTGTCAGCGCTACAATGCGCCTCGTGTGCCGTCTTGATGACCTCCGTAGGGTCGCATGGATGACGAGTCGGCATCCTCTCAGTAGGACCGCCTTGTCCTTCACAGCCAGTTTTGTGTGCACTCTGGCGAGCCTCTCCACTTCGTCTCTACATGCCCCTGGGTGTTGTTTCAGGGCCCTCCGGTAGTCCTTCTACCTGTTGATTTCCGTCAGGCTGATTGCTAAGGCCATGGAGGGGATATATTCAGCGTCCGCGGGGCTGGAGATTGGTTTGCCCTCTGGGTGTCTAAACAGCTAATCGTCCGGATTGTTTTCGCCGCCTGGCTTGTGGATGATCTCAAAGTCATATTCCTCGAGTTAGATGCCCCAACGCTCGATCCTGGGAGGCATCTTGGTCCTGGGGTTACCAAACAGTGAGAGAAGGGCATGATGGTCCGTGATGAGCGTGAACCTTTTGCATGTCACGAAGTTGTGGAAGTGTTTGCACACCCACATGGCTGCCAGAGTGTCCTTTTCGGCTTGTGAGTAGGCAGACTTGGGTGGGGCTAATGCCCTGCTGGCGTAGGCAACAATGTGTCTCGGATGTCTGTCGGTCCCGTTGGTCTAGGCCAGTATGGATCCTAGCACGACCAGGCTTGCGTCCACTACGATCTCGGTATGCAGCTCAGGGTGAAAATAGGCCATTCTTCTGGCTTGTGCCAGTGTAAGCTTGATGGTGTCAAACGCTTCTTCACAGTCGGCTGACCAAGTGAACGTCGTGTCCTTCTGGAGTAGGCGGCGCAGGGGCTCAGTGATAGAGGCATAGTGTGGGATGTATCGGCTGCAGTATCCTGCCATCCCTAAAAACGACCGTACGTCAGCTTTCTGGGTCGGCTCTCATAGGTTGAAGATGGTAGAGACCTTGTCAGGATCTGGCATCATGCCGTCTGCCGAGAAGATGTGGCCGAAGAATTTCAGCTTGGCTTTACTGAATCGACATTTGTCAACGTTCAGAGTCAGGCCTGCATCTTGGATAGCTGCATAGGTCGCATGCAGGGCGGCATCCAGTTCTTCACGAGTCTTCCCAAAGACAAGGATATCGTCACTGTAATTTAGGGCTCCACATATCGGTCTGATGACTTGCCTGATGGCTTCCTGAAAGATTTCTGCTGCCGACGAGATGCCAAAGTTAAGGCATTTATAGCGGAAAAAGTCCATCATGGGTTGCGAAGGTTGTTATGCTCCTTGAGTCAGAATGGAGCACCATCTGGTGGTAGCCTTGGTTTAGGTCTAGTTTGGAGAAGAGGACTCACTTGTTCAGTTGAACGATCATGTCATCTATGCGCGGTCCTGGATGGCATTTTCTTTGGAAGGCAGTGTTGGCCATTCTCATGTTCACACAGAGTCGTAGACGGCCCCCTTCTTTGGGGACGAGTACCAATGGCGAGACCCATGGGGTGGGTCCGGTGGCCGGTTCACTTATGTCGTCATTCAATAACTGTGTTAGCTTGTGTGAGACTCCAACCTGTAGGTGGCATCCTACTCTTCTCGGGTGTTGAGGGACAGGTCGAACAGTTGTGTCCACATGTAATTTGACAGGGGGGCCTTTCATCTTCCCTAGTCCTTTTCAGAGTAGTGGGAATTCTGCCAGGATTGTGTCTTTCATGATCGCATTGTTGCATCGATGCATGTTTTCCATTGTGCAGATATGTCTTTTCAGGTCGTTTAGGGACACAGCGGTATGTATTATGTCTCCATCATGTACATGTATGTCAATTAGTCCCATGCATGACGCTGTGTGGTAGCTTAGAAGGCATCTCCCTTTTGTTGGGTTTCGAATCACGTGGATAATGGTGTTGGTGGACAGTCCTTTGTGTATGAGCTGCCATCCGAAATGTCCTATGGACTGGAGAGGGAGACCTGCACCCCACTGGAAAATGTTGGATAGTCGTATGGGTCAACGTTGGCCTGTCGGGGATCTGGAGATACTCTTTTTCTCACATAGTGTTGACAGTGGCCCCTGAATCGATCAGGAACCAGAATTGTTTCGCACCAATGTTGACAGGTCTTGGGCGCTTCTCTTGCCTCTCTGTCATTTAGGATGAGGTTGACCTATTCATCTTGCCCATACTGGTCATAGTATTCGCCTTCATATATGGGTCCGTGTGACACTCCTGTATATGGATGAGAGCGGGGTTGAGGTGATCCGTCATAATCGTCCTGGAAGTGCGAGCTTTGTTCATAGGCCTCTGATTCTTGGGGATCACCTTCGGGGTAGAGGTCTTCAACCACCCTCACATCACGTCTCGGTCCTTGCTTGTATGGTCGCATCTGATATGTTGGAATTTTCTGGAATCTACTGACCGTCCTGTACTGTTGCGGAGGTGGTGGCTGCGGTGTGGGGAAGGGTCGGCCCTCTCTGCAGACCGCTTGAAAATGTCCCTCTATGCTGCAATTACCACATCTCGGGGAGAGAGCAGGGCACGTTCCTGAATGGGGGAACACCATCCTGCAGCGATAGCACTGCCTCTGCATCCTGGGTATTGCTTGATACCCTCCTGCGGTGCTCCTGTCACCTGGTCTGTTGTTGATCGGCTGGACTGCTGCAATCAGTTCACTCTTGTCAGGTTTGGTGACGGTGCCTCCTGACATTAGAGTTGCTTGAGCGTCCACTCTTTCGAAGATCCTGACCATTTCACTGACCTCGTCTATGGAGAGTGTCTTCTTGAGTAGTTGTTTTTTCAAAGTCTGGGACAGGCACCCCTCGATAACTCTCAGCCGGATGGCTTCCTCTAGAGAAAAAGCGTGGAATTGGCAGTGGGCTCCTTTGATCCTCAAGCGAGTGATGAATTTGTCTACAGTCTCTTCCGCCTTCTGGGGGCATTGATTAAACATGTATCTCTCATAATCACGGTTGGGTTTGATGACAAGTCTCTTGTTGAGGGAGATGATGAGTGCTGCGAAGTCAGGTTGTTCTTCCGGGGGAATGGTCTTGATAAACGTCTTGACTTCACGGCCAGCAATGTTGAGGAACATGTTGTGTAGGTTAGGTGAGTTTTCTTCCCCAGCCGCATTGATGAAATTGTTAAAACCATCTATCCATTCCACCCATCGTGGGCCTTTATCTGCCTGCAAGGTCATGGAAAACGGAGGCGGCATGCGCCAATCGGTGGCAGTGGATCTCATGGGTGGAACAGGCAAAGCAGGTGGTGGGACGACAAGTGGCAGAGGGGGCTGGGCGTCCTGTGCACTCATGGCGGTGTTTGGTTATGGTGGGTTTGCTGTGCGCTGTCAATTATAGTCCCTTCAGGGAGTGTGTGACAGTTCTGATGTTGATGGCTGTGGAGGCTGATGATGTGGAGAACAGCCAGCTTGCCTAGCATGTGGGGGAGGAAAACGCTGTGGGTCAATGTGCCGGCGTTTTTCCTCATGTATTTGGGTTAAATGTCCACTGCACGGAGACATGAGACATGCGCAGTGCAACTGGCACTCTAGCGTGCGTGCTGTGATGTGGTTAAGACAGTAGAGCTGTCTCTGCAGGCTCAGGGCGGTGCCCCTTGAGGGAGAGCAGTTGTGGCGTAGCAGAGGGCATAGTGGCACCCACCTGTTAGGCCGCGTATGATAACGTGCTCCAGCACGTGAAACAGCCAGCCGCTGGCGGATTGCCGCGCGACAGGGAAACAGAACATTTCCAATCCCCTCACAGGGCAGAGGGTCCATAGATGCAGGGGATTGAGGAGGCCTGGGATCAGGCTTCTCAGCATTGGCGGAATTGCCGTCGCACGTGGAGGTCCGCTATGGGAAGCGGGCTGGAGCTGGAACTGGGAGGAGGAGCATACCACGGTGGTATCAACTGCACGCTGGATACAGGAGGACTCGGTGTGCGGTGAAAAGCAGCCTCGTCGACATTTGTTATACCCTGGTGGGTAGGGTGTGAAAGGAGGACGCAACACTGTGTGAGATATACGTCTTACTTTAATGCCTTTCAGGTACAATCTAAAGTGCTCTTGCTTTCCCCTTGCTCCTCCCCCTCTCTCGTCATGCTGCGCATGACTCCTGCATATCTCTTAAAGGGGACAGTGCCCTGTAACACACATAAGGAGAGGATTGTGATGCAGGTGCCTTGCATCTGAACGTGCGCGTGTGTGTGTGTGTGGGGGGGGGGGGCATTGTAGTTATTAGACTTGTGACCCCACAGTGAAGCAGAACTATCCTTGAAAATTCCAAGTTTCTTGAAAATCAAACCCTTAAGCAGTGCTTGTGAACTTGTGCTCTGATTATATGAATCTTTCTTCTTCCTGAACCTCGCCTAGAACCCTCCCTGGTCACTCTTTGTAGGGAACTAAAAACCTTCCTGTGTAAGGTTTACTCAAATTGTGGCTCTACACGCCCTACCTTTACAATCCAATTTACCTTTTTTGCTAAATATTTGGATTGCCTTTGCGCCTACTTTTTGCCCTTTGTTCATGCTTTTTGAAAGTGGCTTACCCCCCTTTCCTGTTTATCCAGTATACACCACTCACCTTTTATGCTGTTGTTCTCCCCGCCTTTTATTTTTCCCTTCACTTTTTCGTCTTCCGTTTAAAGTAGCGCTTCATGAAGCCATTCCTTTGATCCTCCTCTTCTTTCACCTATTTCTTGTCTCTTACCCCTCTCATTATATAATTATATACATTTAATCCACATTCTCTATCTCTCCTACCCTCTGCCCTATCGTTGGCTCTTGCTCACCTAAGGTTTCGTGTGCCCTAATCCAGTACACTGCCTGTTATCTTTCCTTTCCCATAGATTTTCGGTGTGCCCCTTCCTACCATGCCACTGTACGCCCACCCTGGTAGATCCACCCCCCTCTACCGATGCAGAACTGTTCTGGCTCCACAACCTCAGGATAATCTCACGTGGGTGTGATGATTTAGCCATCCAGTTGCTCAACTCAGATATGTTTCCTGTTGCATTGCTCCATTTATGTCTTGGATTGCATACCTTACATTGAACTAATGTTTGGTTATTTTTCTGGCGTTTTCCTGTGAATGAATAGTCAGAAACAATAATTAGATCATCTAGTCCCACTGTCCACTCTTAAATTGGTCACCTGTTCTGTGATCCAAGGACATCATCATTATCTTATTGCTTACATGCACCTCTCTGAGATAATAAAGAACCTCTGCTTGTCGGCATTTCCTTTTTCATGCATACAATAGGCCTGGAAAGATCCTCCCTCTTGCTTCCCTCTATACTTGCCATCTGCGCATCTCTGTGTATCCAATCTTGCTCTGATGTTTCCATGCTGCCCGTCCTTCTTAAGCTTATATGTTATTTCCTGGCTTCCCTAGCCACACCATATTTCTTAGAGGCACCTCCCTGACACAATAAAAAAACCTTTACTTTTCTGCATTGCCTTCATCCTGGGTACCACAGGCTTAGAATGATCCTCTCTCTAGCTTTCCATCATACTTGCCATCCGCACAACCCTGTGTATTCCATCTTGCTCTGATGTTTCCATGCTGCCTGTCCTACTTAAGCAATAAACCGAACTTGAGTGGGACTGGAATGTATAAAAGGACCCCTCAGGTGCAGGCCATTAGAAGAAGTAGTGCGAGGTGAGTGCAGTAAGTCCACGTTGTAATTGCAGCAGAAGTTGAAGGAAACCAGAGACGCCAGAGCCACTGTTGTTTGCAGATCGGATGCTGATTCTGGGAGGGTCTCTACCTTCAAAGACCTTGTGTGCAGAGGTTGCGCAGTGGGAAACGTTTTTGAAAGCCTTCTAGCTGAAGACCATGAATGCAGAGGTTGCACAGCGGGAAGCGTTGTTTTTGAAAGCCTTCCTCCTGAAGACCGTGAATACAGAGGTTGTGCTGCAGGAAGCATTAACTTGAAAAGCATTCCCAATTGTAAGTTGGACTCCCGTGGCAGGCGAGCACCAGAGTATCCCTGGAGCAAGGAGAGCTCTTTTTTTGACCGGCATCGGCCACAGGAAGCAAGCAGTTTGCCGGGCAGAGCAAATCAGAAGAAACCGAGGACCAGAGGCAGCGGAGCGAGCTGACACTTATGCAATACCCCGTGGGTTACCTAGCATTGTGTGACCCCGGAACGCTCTGTGATCGTCCGCTGACCAGGTCTAATTGAATTGAATATCAAACTGATGTAAAGAAGGTGAAATGGCACAATCATAATCATTTTGAATACCGAACTGATATAAAGAAGCTAAAGTGGCAGAATAAGAACTTTGGGAATCATTTTACTTATACAAGTCAGAGTAATTGCCAGAGCCAAGAGAGGGCAACATAACAGAAGACTGGGAAAACAAGAGTGGCAGGAGAGCTGCCCTCCTGAGATAAAGTATTCACAAGGCGAGGAGCATAACCTGCATTGCATGTGGCAATCACAAGTGTGGAACAAATAGCACCAATGTGTTTGATGTCTTCCCAGAAGAAGTAGTCAAAACTGATGTTGTAGAAAGTCAAAAGACTTTGCTAAATTGTTTGAAGCAAACTTTACCACATAAATACTTGTAGTAGTAATAGAAGCTTTTTTGAGTCCTGGCAGTCGAGTACACCAGGGCAGGGACTTTGTGGTAGTAGTAGTCCTGGCAGGTGAGTGGACCAGGAAGAAGTCATTGAAGTACTGTGTTGTGGTTAAAGACTGTGAAGAAGAAGAAGTGGTAAGACCACTAAAGTATATTGTGAACTGTTGTGGAATCATCCTGACAAAACATTATTGCTGCTGCAAGTATTTTGTGGACTGTTGCTGACACATCATGACAAAAGCATTTTGTTAATACAGGTGAACTATGGAAAGTATTCTTGTTTTTTAAGAAGTTGTGCTGATATCTCTGGTACAAGTGGAGAGATAAAGACTTGTGTTGAATATTTTGAACTGTTGGTCAATGTCCAAGTGAGAGACTTTTTTGGAGCAAGAAGACCTTTATCATTAGAACTTTGTTACAAGATAGAACTTTCCTATTGTGAACTGTTGTGTGAAAATCCTGTTTAAATCTGGGGAAGGGGATCTCACCCAGGTTACAAGGAGAACCCGTTATCAGTTTCATACTGCACATAACTGTTATTTCTGTTATATTAGAAATGTCATTCATCACCTTTTTAAGTTTGTTGTATGCATGAGTGTGATGGACATATTCCTTTTGTTAGAGTGTTTCCTTTAGTTTATTTTGATAGGCAGGGAAATCCTCGTCAGGTTAGGGATAGTGAGGCGTTTGCCAAACCAACCCTTTTGAGTTCATAAAATGTCATGTTATGAAAAACCTCTAGCAAGTTGTCTGCCTCACATTTCTGAGCCCTCAAAGCTCCCATTGTGTCTTACCTGCAAAACAAAGGAATTAATTGCTGTTTGTCAAATTTAAAAAAGGAATCTACATGTACATATTTAGCTTGTGGGCATGCTATGAATTAAATGAGTTTGAAGCCAGCCGTCTTATTAATTAATTGAATTGGTCTCTGACTCACATGAAGTAGTTTTGATCATCTCTGTGTTTGAGATAGGACATTTAGTTACTTTCAGTAATACTATTGGCAGGAACCACTTTGCGGGCACCTACCAGCATCTTATACATACATGGTAGGCGGGGGCACTTTACAGCAACAGTACACATATGAAGTAATTTCTTCACTACCCAGTGCATACCCACACAGTGTCTTCAGCAAACACGTTTTTATCTCTGGTAACTTTGTGTGCCCCACTTCTGACACCAGAAGGTTAGCTCCTTTGCTTCATCCCTTCCCATCCACCTCTTGAGATCGTACCATTATGCGTCAACCTTGGGCTCCGATCTCAACAAATGTAACCTGTACGTGGCCTCGGTTGCTTTAGAAGACTATTCGCATATTCACATGCTTACCATGTATTCAGAAGTCAACCATCATGGATAAACCTACCAGGGGAGGAAGGATAGGTCAGGGGCAACACATTTGTCTTGGAAGCAAGACAACGCAGCGCAACTCAGGTTTGAATCCTGATCCCGTGCCCTTGGTATCAAACGCTGCCTCCCTTCTCCACCAAATGATCACGCAAGGTACACCCCTATGGCTGCCCTCTTCCATGCATCTCCCCTTTACATCCCCTTCCCCATTACCACTTGCATTCACCACTTTTCACCACAAGAAATCCTTATATGAATTCTGCCAAGGTGGTTTGACAGTCATGGTAGCCGCTGGTTTATCTGAGACTCTGTCCTGCTCTCAGTCAGATAACATGCACTTGCGCCTTGAAACGCATTGTGTATAGGTGCATTACAAATAACCAATACATAAATACTTTGTTGCTCTGGCGTAGTCTCCCCCTCACCTAGGCTGATCTTTCTCCCTAAAACACCCTACCAGATCCACTCCTTCCATTTGATAAGAGCATTGTTACCCACTGCTTCAACCACCTCACATTTTCAACCAGCCTTATGTAAATAATGTCATTGTTTCATTATCACAATGCAGTAAGTATGGTCTTGAGCCCGGTTATACCACAGCCTTCAGTAACTCAGAATTCACCCATGCACAGTGCCCGGACGCCAACGCGGCGTAGTTCGCATTCAGAAGTTTGCATGTGTAGAGAGATGGCGTTTCTACGCTGCCTGGATTCCTGGGGCATTGTGCAACAATTTTAAGCGGCTCCTGGATGTATTATCACTTTGCACAAGTCCATTATGTAATGTCAGGCGAGTTATAATACTGCAGCCCGAGTGCTCTTCTTAATTAGTAAGGTTTATGGCCAGCATAAGATGATCCAAGCATGTCCTACAATAATAGCGAAAGTGCCTACTTACTCATTGCTTATGCAGCTTTGATGGAATGGTTGCTAAATTATAGAACGCAAAGAAGATAGTAATTTAATACAAAACAGAAAAACTGGAGAAGGATTTCAAGAAGGTAGGGTGTGGGATAAAAGGAAGAACAAAATCTGGCTGTTTAGAACGTTGCTTTGTAAGATGTTAGGCAAGCGGGCAAAGTCTGCTGTGTCCTTTCAGCTTTGTTGACGTAAAACGTCAGTAGATCGAGGCACAAAACCTTTCAAAGTGGGTTGGTACAGTTTCCCTAGACTTCCGGAAGTGCGCGGATGAAAGGTGGAAAGATCCCGCGCCTTCATTTTACAAGGTGCTTGTGTGATTTGCCTATCCACGTCGGACCACCCACCTGGACACCCAGTAACCCTCCCCCTTGGGTCGATGCCAGCTTGCGCAGCTCTCTTTGGCAGGTCTCCTCTGATAACACTGCGTTTCTTTTTTAAAGAATTAGCCCTCTTAGAAGTGTCAGCGCTGGTACTGATGCTCTTCAGACTGTTCGGGTGCCTACTGGGATTTTCAAGGGGGTCAAGAAGTTAGCACGCCGTTCCACACAATGTTCGCGCGAACATTTAACTGACAGTTGTGTCAGAAGTGTGGAAAAAACAGACACTGCTCACTGTGCCCAGATTTCACTTATCAGGAAGCGCTGGTGAGTTAACGCCTTCCTGGAAGATGTATACCTCGAAGGAGTCCTAATACCCAATGGCAAGGCCCCACCTCTGTAATAACATTCTCTGTTCCCACCTTTACATAGGTCAGGGGTCTGCAACCTTTGGCTCTCCAGCTCTCTCCACATGTTTTGGAGGGTGTGTGTAAAACCCGGAACGCGCCAGAACGCTACCCTAATATATAAAACGTCAACGAAACTCCTGAAAATGATGCAAGCACACATGAAGAACATTTTGAAATGAGAAA
The DNA here is from genome assembly GCF_040938575.1 of Ambystoma mexicanum. Taxonomy (NCBI): domain Eukaryota; kingdom Metazoa; phylum Chordata; class Amphibia; order Caudata; family Ambystomatidae; genus Ambystoma; species Ambystoma mexicanum. The sequence continues at coordinate 1,262,326,572 of NC_090934.1, read as the reverse complement.
GGTGCACCAATATGCTTTCTTGAACACACTACTGCCCAAAATCTACATTTTATCACGAAAAAGTACACGGAACGAGCCGGACCGCTACCCTAATATATACAACGGCAGCGAAACTCACCTGAAAATGATGCAAACACACATGAAGAACATTTTGAAATGAGAAAGGTGCACCAAAATGCTGTCATTAAACCATTACTGCCCAAAACCTACAATTTATCACGAAAAAGTACCCGGACCGCTACCGTAATATATAAAACGGCAGCAAAAATCACCTGAAAATGATGCAAACACACATGAAGAACATTTTGAAATGAGAAAGATGCACCAATATGCTGTCCTTAACCCATTACTGCCCAAAATCTACATTTTATCACGAAAAAGTACCCGGAACGGGCCGGAACGCTAGCCTAAAATATAAAATGGCAGCGAAACTCACCTGAAAATGACGCAAACACACATGAAGAACATTTTGAAATGAGAAAGATGCACCAATATGCTGTCATTAACCCATTACTGCCCAAAACCTAAATTTTATCACAAAAAAGTACCCGGAACGGGCCGGAACGCTACCGTAATATATAAAACAGGAGCAAAAATCACCTGAAAATGATGCAAACACACATGAAGAACATTTTGAAATGAGAAAGTTGCACCAATATGCTGTCATTAACTCATTACTGCCCAAAATCTACATTTTATCACGAAAAAGTACCCGGAACGGGCCGGAACGCTTCCCTAATATATAAAACGGCAGCGAAACTCACCTGCAAATGATGCAAACACACATGAAGAACATTTTGAAATGAGAAAGGTGCACCAATATGTTGTCATTAACCCATTACTGCCCAAAATCTACATTTTATCACGAAAAAGTACCCGGAACGGGCCGGAACACTACCGTAATATATAAAACGGCTGCAAAAAAATCACCTGAAAATGATGCAAACACACATGAAGAACATTTTGAAATGAGAAAGGTGCACCAATATGCTGTCATTAACCCACTACTGCCCAAAATCTACATTTTATCACGAAAAAGTACCCGGAACGAGCCAGAACGCTACCCTGATATATAAAATGGCAGCGAAACTCACCTGAATATGATGCAAGCACACATGAAGAACATTTTGAAATGAGAAAGGTGCACCAATATGCTGTCATTAACCCATTACTGCCCAAAATCTACATTTGATCACGAAAAAGTACCCGGAGCGGGCCGGAACGCTACCCTAAAATATAAAATGGCAGCAAAACTGACCTGAAAATTATGCAAACACACATGAAGAACATTTTGAAATGAGAAAGGTGCACCAATATGCTGTCATTAACCCATTAATGCCCAAAACCTACATTTTATCACAAAAAAGAAAGAAAATGATACAAACACACATGAAGAACATTTGGAAATTAGAAAGGTTTAGAAAGGTTAAACGATGCCTGTCATTAACCCATTACTCACGAACATGGTCTATAGTGATGTCTCTGCCAGTACCTGAATATATGGAGTAGGACCTGTCAGTTAAAGGTATGACAGTATGCTGTATGGTAGAAGAGCACAGTCATATCACAGAAGTGCTTGAGCATATGGTGGAAGAACTGGGCATTTGATGCCAAAACTGGCAAATGATATTAATGTTATGAGATCTTGTACCGCACACTGTTGCCACTGGTGTAGTCTCTTGGCACACAGACAGATCTGCAATGTAAAGAGTGTTGGGGCAGATGGGTTGTTAGTGGGATTAAGAGAGAAAAGAGCAAGGGTGCTTTGAGGTACTATTGGCAGCTTCAGTTCGGAGAAACCGGTCACTGGGCATTGGTGCATTTTCGGTTGGTAGCCGGCATGTGGTGTTGAGGTATAATTGTGCATGGTTTGGTTTTATGCTGGGTTGGGTGTTACGAAGTGCATCCGGGTTGTGCTGCGATAGAGGTATAGTTGTGTCCAGTTCAGAGTTTGCAGGTGAGTATGCAGAATTTGATCATTTTTAGTAACGTTAGTTAGAAGAAACCCATGTCTAACTTACACATTTAGGCTAAATGCAAAATATGGAATGCAGGTAGATATATGATATTAGGCAATAAGAGTGGTGGTGTTTTACTGGAGTACAGTAATGGCTGTACTCCCCGCCCACACCACTTTTACCTTGTCAGTCACTGTAGGTTGTCTACGTCAGGCGTCCATGGGCTAACAAGGCCAAAAAGGGAATGGAGCTGCTCTGGAGGGCGCTTCCCTTTTCCTCTGGTCCTTAGCCAATGGCTGTTCAGGCAAGGCTGCCCTGGAGCTCACGCCATCCACTTCTCTCCCCAATAACTTAATCTCATTTTCTTTTGAGTACATTTGTATTCAGCTCCTTGCTCCACCTCCTTTTGCAAAATTCTCATCTATTGACCTCCTTGAATCTTCAATCTCTCTTTTCCAATGACTTGGACCACTTAATCAAATCTATGCCACTGAACTCCTGGCAATTCAACCTGCCGAACATGACTACAGCCACTGTCTTCACCTTCACTTCTCATAATCTGACAATTTTCTGGTCACCCTCCCCCAATCAGTCGACCCAATTTTTCTGAAACTCACTGGACTAAATAAATCCTCATCTGAATAATGTCAGGCCCTTCCTTTAGGTGCTCTTTCCATCTGTTACCAACTCCAGTGAGAAGGCCTTCCAAGATTTTAACCTAACACTAGTGTTCTCGTTGAGTACCATTATCCCTATTGCCCGTGTCCAGAACCATGGATTTCCCCAACCATCCAGCATCTCAGAACCTATTGTGAGTGGTAAGAAATGTCCATAAATTAAATAAAATACAAATACAAATGTGCGGCGGATGACTTTGTAAAGAGGTTTCAACTTTAGCCATTTTATTAAATAAAAAGGTTGGGCAAACGCATCACTATCCCTACCCTGACAAGGGTTTCCCCATCTAAAATAAACTAAAGAAAACACTCTAAAGGATATTTGTCCCTCACACTTGTACATTCAATAAATCAATAAGGAAATGTATGACAGTTCAATCCAACAATTACATATAACAATACAACATAAAACCACATTCACAATATGGCCACTGCCTCTTCTCATAACCTGGGTTAATTCCCCTTCCCCAGGTTTGAGCAAGGTTTTGCTCCACAGTTCATAAGAAATCAAGAAATACTGTTTGGCCACAAAGTTCCAGATAGTTCTTGGGGATTCAAAACTTGATAATAAAAAGTTCAGTTGTATCAACAATGTACAAAAAGAAGTGATAGGTTCCAACTTCTCCTGGCGTAAGAACATGTTTTACATTTGTCTCCTTCAAGTAAACAACAGCTGTCTTTGTCAGGATGATATGCCATTGTGTTGGGAGGGTAGCTCTGGGGCAAAGTGCTTGCCTTGGTAGTAAGACAATGCGGAGCAATTCAGGTTTGATCCCCGGGTCCGCGCTTCTAAACCTCTGGGTATTAAGCGCCTTATAAATAACCAATTACAATTGTGGGTGACTTTAATCTTTAGGTCAATGAGGTGGAGAGCTTTAAGGTTCAAAGGTTTCTGTCCTCTATGCAAGAACTCTCCCTCACCCAGCAGGTTCATGAACAGACCCATTCCTTAGACTACACCTTGGACCTGATTTTCTCAGCAGATGCTGAGATCACTCTTTTTGCGGCCTTTCAAATCCTGTGGTCTGATCATTTTGTTGTTCCCTTCACCTGGGGCATTAAGGGCCCGCCATTGGCTCCACCAGCCAAATTATTCCAGCGGCGTGGATGGCGCTCAGTATCTAAATCTGATATGACCTCTTTTATACTGTCCGACTTTCAGGCTGTCTCCTGTGGACATGAATTCTTTAAGTAGGACTCTGACCGCAGTTGCATACAGCCTTGCTCTGCTCAAGACATCGAGACTATCTTCACGCCCCTCTCAGCAGTGGTTCATGGACGAGCTGCGTGCCCTTCGCTACAACGCAGGCAGATGGAACGAAAGTGGAGGCGCTCATATACCCACAGGGACATGCTTGCCTGGTCTCTGGTCACCTTGGCAGTATCACCTTGCCATTTCATGTGCCATGAAATACGCATCTCGTACGTTGCATCTCTTATTGAAACTCCTGTGAATCACCGCAGGGAGTTGCTCAAAGTGGTTCGTAATCTCTCTACTGGTTTACCGGTTCCTGTTCCCTCCTCTCAGGCCTTGTAATTCCTTGTCCAGGTGTTTTATGGATAAAATAATTTCTATTCAATCGAATATTGCTGTTTCTCACCTTCCTTCTGAGGCTGATATTGATATGATATGATATTTTATTTGTATCGTGCCCATACACAAGTTTTTCAGAGCGTGACGAGGCAAGGGAGGGGAAACAATGGAGGACAAAACAATGATCTTACTAGGCCCAGTTACATTGAGAATGTGCAAGTGCAGGAGAGAGGGAAGGGGAAGTGTGAGGGGCAGCGGAGGAGTGGAAAGTGCTGAACACGTGATAGAACAACAACAGGTAGCCAGCAAGTGTAAGTGCGACAATAAGGTGTCGACAACGGTGTATGATAAGTGCTAGAAGGGGACTGCAGGGTAGCAGATACAGACCCAAGTGCAAGGGATGCCAGGAGGCAGTGTGGGTGTGTGGCTGGGAGGGCACGTATCTGGGCCCGATATCAGAGGGTAACCAGGTGCCCGGTGCCAAAGCAGACAAATTAGCAGGGGAGAGGAAGGTCTTGAGGTGCTTCCGGAAATGAAGATGGTTGTCCTCAAGTTTCAGAGAGGCAGGGAGGCTGTTCCAGATAGAGGAACCAGCCGAGGAAAGGGATCTACCACCAACTTGTTGCTTGGAGAAGCGACTGACCTTGTGGGAGTTGGAGGTGAAGGAGTGAAGAGCTCAAGTAGGAAGGTATTTACGGAGGGAGACTTCAAAGTATTGTGGACCCAGGCCCCAGAAAGCCTTGTGGACAATGCAAAGGGTCTTGAATTCAATCCTTGCAGCCACCTGGAGCCAATGAAGAGATTTCAGGGCTGGGGAGATACGATCTCAGGGTTTGAGGCCAAGAACAAGTCTCACAGTCTTGTTCTGGATGAGCTGCAGAGGGCGGAGAGTGGTTGCCGGCAGATTTAGAAAGAGGCTTTTGCAATATTACAGCCTAGAGAGAACCAGACCTCTGGAGACAGTGAGCTTCTGGGGAAGGAGAGGAAAGGAAGAATACCTCTGAGGAGGTGCAGGTGTTAGTTAGACTTTTTTGAGACGTCAGAGATGTGTGGAGAAAAGAAAAGCGTGGAGTCAAAGATGACCCATAGGTTCTTAGCCTCGCAAGTGGGAGCAGGGAGAAGGCCAAGGGAGGCCAGCCAGAGAGTGACAGGAAAGGAAAGTGCAGGTGTGCCGATAAGGAGTATCTCTGTCTTACTGGCATTAAGGCAGAGGTTGTTGGCGGTGCACCACACCTGGATTGCAGACAGACAGTCAGCGATGATAGAGGAAGAAGAGGTGGCAGAGGGGAGCCTGAAAACAAGTTGAGTGCCAACCCGCATAGCAGTAAGTTTGAGCAGAGAGCAGCAATGCAGTGGGCAAGCGGTGCCACGTATTGGTTGAAGTGCCAAGGAGAGAGGTTAGACCCCTGGGGAACACCACAGGTAGAAAGTGAGATAGAGGAAAGGAAGGACCCAAGTTGGACCTGGGAGGGTCGGTTGGAAAGGAAGGTGGTCAGCCAGGCCAGGGCCTGATCAGTAATACCAAGGTTATCACAGAGGCAATTGAGCAGGATGACATAGTTGACTGTGTCAAAGGCAGAAGAAAGATCAAGTAGGATGAGGACAGATGGAATATTTAAATCAAGGTTGGAGAGCAGGTCTGCACAGATGCTCAGGAGAGCACTTTCCATGCTTCGGGCAGCTCTGGGAGGAGGAGAAGAGGACGAGAGGGTGGATAGGATGTCCTGGATTTTTTAGATGTAATGAAAGGCAAGGGCCATATAGCTGGCCTGGGAGGCGACAGGAGAGGTAGAGACTGCCGCAGGGTTGGCCAGCTCCTTGCAGATTTTAAAGAGTTTGGCCGAGTTGTTAGATGCCACAAAGACACAGGCTTGGATATGGGCTCTCTTCTTAGTGCGGACAAGGAGCCGGTATTGCCTTTGGAGCAGGCCAGTTTGTCAGAGGATGCACAAGAAGCCAGCCATTTCCTCCCAACCACCCTACACTTGCATTTAAGGGTAACTATGTCAAAGTCATGCCAAGAGTTGCACTTGGCTTTGGGCTTCAAGCAGATCTTCAAGACAGCGGCAAGAACATCAAGAGTATCAGAGATAGAAGAGTAGAGCATGGAAAGGGCTGGGTCAGGATGTCAGTCAGTCAGAGGAGGAGGAGGGGGAGAGAAAGTGGTATGGGTCGGATGACCAAGAAGGTAGGTGGCAGTGTTGGAGTTGGCTTGGCCTGAGGGCAGAGAGGGAGAGATGGGAGGAAAGGAGAGAGTGATCACTACAGGAGAGATGAATGGTCAGAGGGATAGAGAGGGGAAGGTCTGAAGGGATCACAGCATCCAGAGCGTGCCCAGCAGAGTGAGTCTGGCAAGAGGGGAGAATAGAAAGAGAGAGAGAGAGTCACAGAGGTCGCGGAAGAGTCCAGAGGAGGGACAGGAAGCATCCAGATGGATGTTGAAGTCTCCAAGAAGGAGGAGTTGAGTGGTCGAGGCCAGGAGGGAGGAGGTGAGGTCCACCCACTCAGAGAGGAAGGAGGTGATTTGACCAAGTGGCCGATAGATAGTAGCAACGGTAAGAGAGTAGCCAGGAGAGAGAGAAAGCCTGCAGACAAGGCATTTGAAAGAGGAGTAGGCCTGCATAAGAATGACAGAGGCAGGAATCTACTCTTGGAAGATTAAGTCTACACCCCGTCCGGAACGGTTGGATGTGGGTGCCGGAGAGGATCTATCAGGGAGGAGAGTGTCAAGGCTTGTGACAGAGGTGGCCGTGAACATTATCTTGGTGAGACAGTGGTCATCTAGGTCAAGTTCTTCCAGGAGGCGGCAGATGTCAGAGGAGTGTTTGACAGCTGTGCAAGAGTTGAGAGTGGCAATATGGAGATGGTTGCCATCCTTGAAGGACTTCCGGGGAGGGGTACAAAACAGAGGTATGCCCTGCGGAGGTGTAGAAGGAGCTCGAGGGGGGACAAAAAGAGGAAGGAGGAGAGGGCACGGTAGCCATGGAGGAGGCAGAGGGGGAGCAAGGAAGCTGAAGAAGGGAGAGATGGGACAGCAGGAAAATAAAGGAAATTGATGAGGCGTGGGAAGCGTCTATCAAAGAGGAGAAGGTTGGCCTGAGGGCCTTGGACCATGACCGTGCCATTAAAGTAGACATTAATGATTACCTTAGAGGAGTGGAAGGGGCCCAGGAGTGCCTCCCACTGGGTGCCACCATTAATAGGTGAGGAAGAGAAGGGTGAGAGCACAAAGACCATATGGGGAGTCCAAAGGTCTGGCGAAGGAACGACAAAGAGGATGTCAGTGAGGGTCTGTCTGGAGGAAGCGCTGGAGGGAGACCAGGTTTAGAGGCTAAAACATCCTTTTTGAACTTCTTCCTACCAGACTTAGTGAGAAGGGTAGAATAGTCAATGAAGAAACCGTTCAAAAAAATAGAGACAGAGAGTGCAGAGAGTGCCATAGGTGTTGTGGAGGAGGGGAAAGAAAAGAGAGAGTAGCGGAAGGGGTTTGGGGTGGGGACACGATGGGGGAAAGGCAGGATGGGGGTAGCACAGGGTAGCCACTGGGTGCAGCCTAGGTCAAAGAGCAGCAACTAGTACTAATAGCTAACTTTAAAGTAGCAGCAAATGATAGTAACAGCTAACTTTGAAGAAGCAACAGATGGTACTAACAGCTAACTTTAAAATAGCAGCAAATGGTACTATTAGCTAACTTTAAAATAGTAGCACATGGTACAAACAACTAACTTTAAAATAGCAGCAAATGGTACAAACAGCTAACGTAAATAGCATCAAATGATATTGAGCCATCTGAGCCTCCGCCAGCCGCTTCTTGGTCTGTGTTTCCTACTTTCTCTTTTCTGGAGGAGACTACTGCTGTTACTAAGCTCAGGTCATCATCCCCTCTTGATCCTATTCCTCTTATCTTATTAATGATATCCTTCCTCACATTGCTCATTTGTTGACAGAAGCAGTTAATACATCCCTCTCTGCAGGAGTGATCCTGGCCTCCCTCAAACTGGCCACTGTTATCCCACTGTTAAAGAAACTCTTGTTGGATCCACTGATCCCTTCTAACTTCTGTCCTATCTCTCTTTTACCATTCCCGAAGAAACTTCTTGAATCCCTGGTCTGTCCACTACTCTGCACTTTTCTTGAGGAATCCTCTTTCTTTCACCCCTCACAATTGGGGTTTCGCCCAGGACGTGGGGCCGAGAGTGTCCTGGTTTCTGTCATGGACGGCTTGGCGCAGACTCATGACGGGGGCAGCATCAGTGCTCTGATTCTATTGGACCCGTCACCCACCTTTGACATCATCGATCATCGATCATGGAGTCCTGCTAGGCCGCCTGGCAGGTGCCGTCCTCTTGGGCACCGTCTTTGCTTGGTTCACTTCCTTCCCCTCCGACTGTCAAATTCTATAACTCCCTCCTTTTTTCCTTGCGGCCTTGGCTAGATCATGTGTGGTTCCTCAAGGGTCTGCCGTCTCCTCGGTCATATTTAATGTCAATGTCCAGCCTTTGACCAAACTGATATCCTCTCACAGCTTGCTCTGTTATTCCTACACCGACGACACGCAGATACTGGTTTGTCTGGATCGCTCCAGCCCTGAGTCAGCTGCCAGATTTCGTGCCTGTCTGGAGGCCTTGGGAGAATGGATGAATTACAACTGGCTTAAACTGAACGGTGATAAAACCGAGGTTTTGGTGGTACCCACCACCTCCCACACACACAGCTAATACTCTTTGGACACCAGCTTTCTGGCCTACCTCCTGGGCCCTTTCCTCAGCCAGTCTCAAAGGTCAAGGACCTTGGGGGTTAAACTCACTGTGTCCTTGTCCATGGAGTCACAAGTCAGCTCTGTGTGCCAGCGGGGCCATTTTCAGCGGAGGCTCTTGTGTTGGGTCATTCCCTATATCCCAGAGCATCTCTGTGTCTTTGTAATTTCTGCTCTGGTTACATCCTCATTGTACTATTGCAACACTATACTTTGGCCATCCTGCTTATAACCTGCAGGTCCTCCAGAATGCTGCTGCCCAATTGGTGACTTCTACTCCTCGTGGCTGTCACATCTCCCCTGTTCTCCGCAAACTCCATTAGCTGCCGGTGGCCAAACATATTCAATTCAAGACCTCTGTAGGGAGCACCAAGATGCCCTCAGGCAAATGCTGTGCTTTACAAAATCTATTCCATTCCATCTATTCCATTCCATTCCATTCCATACCTTTGATTTTAAAAGAAATAGTGTGTACCAACTCCTCCCGGAAGAAGAACGGATTTAAAGAGTTCTTTGTTAGAACCACAGTTTAGCACTCTCATCAACTACTACCTGGTTTTCAGTCATGCCAGGCCTTCTACTTCAGCAACTTGCCACACAGGTTTACTCGCCTGCCCGTCTAATACTTCACAAAAGAACAAAGTGTGCTTCAGTGGTAACTTCCAACTAAGAACAACAACTTCACAAGGTTTAGTTAGCATCACCCTTTAAACCATTTTCGGTGAAACAAGGAATCACATTAGTGCTCTTTAGGATTCCTCTGTAACTATGCTTCTGGAAATCTTCTTCAGAAGGGCAACCTTGTTGCCACCTTTCTTTCCCCTCTACACCAACAATCAAATAGTGACCAGAAAGTGGTCTTACACTATTCCTGTCTTGGCTTTGGCAATGTGTGTTTATATCATCTAGTGATCTGTATTACAACTCTTGGGGTTCCCGTTATTCCCCTCTTGCCTTAATAGGTTATTTGATATGATAGGTTATTTATAACATGCTTAATACCCAGAGGTTTCTAAGCGCAGACCCGGGGATCAAAGCTGTGGCGCTCCATGTCGTCTTGCTTGTAAGGCGAGCACGTTGCCCCTGAGCTATCCTCCCGAGACCTTGAGCAATGGTTGTTGTATTGGTATTGCTGGGTTTTTAAATACTCTTGGCTTGGTATTGTTTGTACGCTTTTGTTTGGACTAAAGCTTCGCCACAGGATTTTGGCCCTTCCACCAACTCCCATGCTTGCTTGCACAGTCACTTTGCTTTAATAAGTAAAACATTTGTTGGTTTGGTATGGTTCGGTATTCAGAATTGTAATCACTGCTTCTCTCAGTCAAATGCGAGTGAAACTGCCTCCCGTGGATAGTGTCAGAGCGCTACGGAGTCACTTGCAAGCTGTGAACTCAGAAGGTAAGTCGCTCGATCTAGCTCCGCTTGGTGTTCGAAGGTCTTCTGTCATTTTGGCTCCTCGCGGTCAGGCAAACAGCCTCGTCTGGTTCACCTCCTCTCACGCCACTCGAAATTGGAGCTTCCTCCGCTCAACAGAGGCTCAGGTGCAACCCAGCCACCTAAAGCCTTTAACGAGGGTACACTTCCCGAGCTACTTCCTCTTCCTGCTGCGCAACCTCTGCACAACGAGCCTTCAATGGGCAAGCATCCTGTTATTATGCTTCCCATTGTGCAACCTCTGCAACAGGAATCGCTCGAGGCAAAGACCTTTTCAGGACTTGACACCGCTCTTGGCTGCACAATGGTCCCAGCGTTTTCTCTCACGCCAGCTTCACTTTCCTCTGCAGCCTGCACTTGTTTCTCCTCTCCTGCTGCTCCTGCTGTTCGTGTTCTCCCTCTTCCTGCACCTGAGGGGGCTTTTTATGCCTCTCAGTCTCCCTCAGGTGTAAGTCATTTACACTAATTAGCCGACTGCACCCACAGCAATATTCTTCTGCATCCCTCTTCCTCGTCCCAGTACTGAAGGAATTATGGACTTGAAGTCTGCCAACCAAGTTAGTTTTCCTAACTTATTCTACCATACAATAAGCCATTCCAAGATTGGAGTTTCAGGGAAAATAATACAAGGGTGTTTCTCCTTCCTCCTGGCCTGTTCACACCCCATGTAATGCTCCCGCAGAACACCATCTCCAGGGTTGGGATCAGGAAGCATCTGTCACAAGTCTCTCCCCTTCTCACCTGTTTTTGTTGTTTGCTTGAGACCTTCTTTGGTGACTTCTTTCGCACGGTCCGGGATTTATATAGACCCGTGCGCTGGTCTTCGGATTCCAGCTTGAGGATGACAATCCAACTCCAGGATACGTTCAGATGTCCAGGACGGAGACCAGGAAGGAGCAATGTCCGAGCTCGGAGACACGGAAAGCCGTGACCCGAGCGTGGGCGAAAATCCAGGAAGTTCGAAGGTAAGTTTTAAGGAAAGGAAGGAAGGAAAGGGGATTCAAGGAACCGGGAAACAGGATCCAGATGAAAGCCCCGAGCGAACTCCGGTAACACACGTCCAACTACAGCAAGCGGTAGCGTTGAGATGCGCAGAACTGCGGGGGCGTGTCTGTTTAGTAGAACGCAGAGCGTCGAGCGCAAGGACTGGCAAACAGCGTTCCGTGTCCGGCGGCCATGTTGGAAGGATTACTGCATTCAATCCCCTATGTGTCAGGGACCACAAAGTCCAGAAAGGACGTAGGCAATGGTTCATGACACCATCTGCCTTCCCCTGGCCACATGAGAAGGGCGCCAGGTCAAGATTCTGTGGGGAATCACTACTGATTCATCATACTATATGGACACCCATTGCTGCTGTAAAATCCTTTCCCAGGTTCTTCTTGTCGCCTACAAGGAATCACTCCCCATACTCCATTACATCCTGCACCAACCTCATTTCCTCTCTCCATTTTTACTGTCCCAAACTATCCAGGACCATCAGTTTTACCCTTCTCCCCCCGACCACACTTAATTTGTTCGTCTCTCACTGCGAAAGGCTTAAAAATCCCTGATCTCACTAGCCTCCTTTCCCTCCAATCCCTCAGTACCTTCTCTCCACTATCCCACATTCTCATCCCCCATTCACTCAGTTTTTCCACACTTCCCATCCTCTGCTCTGTCAACCCTTCCTGTGTGCCCCAGACCCCTCGTACCCCAGAATGTTAAATTACTGACATTGCTAATCTGCACCTCCCTATCCCCTTTTTTATCATGTTCCTTTCATTAGCTGGCCACTGTCATACCTCTCTTAAATACCCATATGGCTGAGCCCAACAACCATTAAAACCATACCAACCACTCGGACAGACCTGGTATACTCTACTGCCAGGTACTAACACAAATAGGTATTTTCTTAAGGTTGGCATTTGTCTGAGTATCCTCTCTTTTATTCTTTTGAAATCTTTAGGATGACATCCTTGCTTTACCACATTCTCATAGTTCTTTCAACCCTTAGTACTCTCCAGTATGTATTTGAGTGGTTTATCAAATCTCTATAACGTATAATGCCACTGGTATCTCCTTGTGCTCTTCGGAATATCTTTGCATGATTTACAAAGTTTGTATCAAATATAGTACCACTTGCATCCCTGTGTGCTCTTTGGGATATGCCTACATGGGTTTTCAGCTGCTCTAGCTCCCTTAATGGCCTCGCCACCAGCCCAACCCTTTCCCTACCTTTGGGAATCATCTGGGTGGTCTCCAGTCTCATCAGGTGGCAGAGCAGAGTTTGTCTGCTGCAGCTGCGTTTGGCATTCTCTTTCCCGCGGTTCCACAGCTCCGGATTCTTACTTGTGTCTCCGGCTGCCTGTGTCTTCGTTCTCGGTCTGCTTTTGGCGGTTTGGCTTCCTTTCTCCCTGCCTCTGCCCAGATCCCCCTTGCTTGGACCTCTCTCTCCTTGCTACATGCCTCTGCGTCTCAGCTCTTAGCCTTTGGATACTATGGCATATAACAGGCATCTTGTTCCTTGCTCCTCCAGGGCGGATTCCACCGACCATTGAGTCCTTCTTCCCTTTTTATGATTGGGATTGCTTCTTGACAACTGTACTGTGTGTGTTGGTACCACATAACACTGTTGATCAATATTCACGGTTCAGCATGGACAGCTCCCTGAAAAAGGACATAAAGCCCTGATCTAGCTCATGGAAAACTGCCATATATTGACTTCTTGGATCAACCAGGTCAACCCCACAACCAAGGCGAAAACCCAACAGCTCTTCCGAGCAAACAGTCAATTCCTGCTTCCCAGAGATACTTTTTCGTGTGAAAATGTAGATTTTGGGCAGTAATGGGTTATTGACAGCACATTGTTCAACCTTCCCCATTTTCAAAATGTTCTCCATGTGTATTTGCATCCTTTTCAGGTGAGTGTTGCTGTCGTTTTATCTATTAGGGTACCGTTCCGGCCCGTTCCGGGTACTTTTTCATGTGTGAAAATGTAGGTTTTGGGCAGTAATGGGTTAATGACAGCACATTGTTCAACCTTTCCCATTTCCAAAATGTTCTTCATGTGTGTTTGCATCATTTTCAGGTGAGTTTTTCTGTCGTTGTATATATTAGGGTACCGTTCCGGCCCGTTCTGGGTATTTTTCATGTGAAAATGTAGCTTTTAGGTAGCAATGGGTTAATAACAGCACATTGTTCAACCTTCCCCAAATCCAAAATGTTCTTCTTGTGTGTTTGCATCATTTTCAGGTTGGTATTGCTGCAGTTTTCTATATTAGGGTACCGTTCCGGCCCGTTCCGGGTACTTTTCCGTGTGAAAATGTAGATTTTGGGCAGCAATGGGTTAATGACAGAACATTGTTCAACCTTCCCCATTTCCAAAATGTTCTTCATGTGTGTTTGCATCATTTTCAGGTGAGTTTTGCTGCCGTTGTATATATTACGGTACCGTTCTGGTCCGTTCTGGGTACTTTTTCGTGTGAAAATGTAGCCTTTAGGCAGCAATGGGTTAATGACAGCACATTGTTCAACCTTCCCCATATCCAAAATGTTCTTCATGTGTGTTTGCATCATTTTCAGGTGGGTGTTGCTGCCGTTTTATATATTAGGGTACCGTTCCAGCCCGTTGCGGGTACTTTTCCGTGTGAAAATGTAGATTTTGGGCAGCAATGGGTTAATGACAGAACATTGTTCAACCATCCCCATTTCCAAAATGTTCTTCATGTGTGTTTGCATCATTTTCAGGTGAGTTTTGCTGCCGTTGTATATATTAGGGTACCGTTCTGGCCCGTTTCGGGGACTTTTTCGTGTGAAAATGTAGCTTTTGGGCAGCAATGGGTTAATGACAGCACATTGTTCAATCTTCCCCATTTCCAAAATGTTCTTCATGTGTGCTTGCATCATTTTCAGGTGAGTTTTGCTGCCGTTTTATATATTAGGGTACTGTTCCGGCCCGTTCCGGGTACTTTTTCATGTGAAAATGTAGATTTTGGGCAGCAATGAGTTAATGACAGCACATTGTTCAACCTTTTCCATTTCCAAAATGTTCTTCATGTGTGTTTGCATCATTTTTAGGTGAGTTTTGCTGCCGTTTTATATATTACGGTACCGTTCCGTGTACTTTTTCGTGTGAAAATGTAGATTTTGGGCAGTAATGGGTTCATAACAGCACATTGTTCAACCTTTCCCATTTTCAAAATGTTCTTCATGTGTGTTTGCATCATTTTCAGGTGAGTTTTTCTGCCGTTGTATATATTAGGGTACTGTTCCGGCCTGTTCTGGGTACTTTTTCGTGTGAAAATTTAGCTTTTGGGCAGCAATGGGTTAATGACAGCACATTGTTCAACCTTCCCCAATTCCAAAATGTTCTTCATGTGTGTTTGCATCATTTTCAGGTGAGTTTCGCTGTTGTTTTATATATTAGGGTAGCGTTCCGGGTACTTTTTCATTTGAAAATGTAGCTTTTGGGCAGCAATGGGTTAATGACAGCACATTTCTCAACCTTTCCCATTTCCAAAATGTTCTTCATGTGTGTTTGCATCATTTTCAGGTGAGTTTTGCTGCCGTTATATATATTAGGGTACCGTTCCGGCCCGTTCTGGGTACTTTTTCGTGTGAAAATGTAGATTTTGGGCAGCAATGGGTTAATGACAGAACATTGTTCAACCATCCCCATTTCCAAAATACTCTTCATGTATGTTTGCATCATTTTCAGGTGAGTTTTGCTGCCGTTGTATATATTAGGGTACCGTTCCGGCCCGCTCTGGGTACATTTTCGTGTGAAAATGTAGCTTTTGGGCAGCAATGGGTTAATGATAGCACATTGTTCAACCTTCCCCATTTCCAAAATGTTCTTCGTGTGTTTGCATCATTTTCAGGTGAGTTTTGCTGCCGTTGTATATATTAGGGTACCGTTCCGGCCCGTTCTGGGTACTTTTTCGTGTGAAAATGTAGCCTTTAGGCAGCAATGGGTTAATGACAGCACATTGTTCAACCTTCCCCATTTCCAAAATGTTCTTCATGTGTGTTTGCATCATTTTCAGGTGAGTTTTGCTGCCGTTGTATATATTACGGTACCGTTCTGGTCCGTTCTGGGTACTTTTTCGTGTGAAAATGTAGCCTTTAGGCAGCAATGGGTTAATGACAGCACATTGTTCAACCTTCCCCATATCCAAAATGTTCTTCATGTGTGTTTGCATCATTTTCAGGTGGGTGTTGCTGCCGTTTTATATATTAGGGTACCGTTCCAGCCCGTTGCGGGTACTTTTCCGTGTGAAAATGTAGATTTTGGGCAGCAATGGGTTAATGACAGAACATTGTTCAACCATCCCCATTTCCAAAATGTTCTTCATGTGTGTTTGCATCATTTTCAGGTGAGTTTTGCTGCCGTTGTATATATTAGGGTACCGTTCTGGCCCGTTTCGGGGACTTTTTCGTGTGAAAATGTAGCTTTTGGGCAGCAATGGGTTAATGACAGCACATTGTTCAATCTTCCCCATTTCCAAAATGTTCTTCATGTGTGCTTGCATCATTTTCAGGTGAGTTTTGCTGCCGTTTTATATATTAGGGTACTGTTCCGGCCCGTTCCGGGTACTTTTTCATGTGAAAATGTAGATTTTGGGCAGCAATGAGTTAATGACAGCACATTGTTCAACCTTTTCCATTTCCAAAATGTTCTTCATGTGTGTTTGCATCATTTTTAGGTGAGTTTTGCTGCCGTTTTATATATTACGGTACCGTTCCGTGTACTTTTTCGTGTGAAAATGTAGATTTTGGGCAGTAATGGGTTCATAACAGCACATTGTTCAACCTTTCCCATTTTCAAAATGTTCTTCATGTGTGTTTGCATCATTTTCAGGTGAGTTTTTCTGCCGTTGTATATATTAGGGTACTGTTCCGGCCTGTTCTGGGTACTTTTTCGTGTGAAAATTTAGCTTTTGGGCAGCAATGGGTTAATGACAGCACATTGTTCAACCTTCCCCAATTCCAAAATGTTCTTCATGTGTGTTTGCATCATTTTCAGGTGAGTTTCGCTGTTGTTTTATATATTAGGGTAGCGTTCCGGGTACTTTTTCATTTGAAAATGTAGCTTTTGGGCAGCAATGGGTTAATGACAGCACATTTCTCAACCTTTCCCATTTCCAAAATGTTCTTCATGTGTGTTTGCATCATTTTCAGGTGAGTTTTGCTGCCGTTATATATATTAGGGTACCGTTCCGGCCCGTTCTGGGTACTTTTTCGTGTGAAAATGTAGATTTTGGGCAGCAATGGGTTAATGACAGAACATTGTTCAACCATCCCCATTTCCAAAATACTCTTCATGTATGTTTGCATCATTTTCAGGTGAGTTTTGCTGCCGTTGTATATATTAGGGTACCGTTCCGGCCCGCTCTGGGTACATTTTCGTGTGAAAATGTAGCTTTTGGGCAGCAATGGGTTAATGATAGCACATTGTTCAACCTTCCCCATTTCCAAAATGTTCTTCGTGTGTTTGCATCATTTTCAGGTGAGTTTTGCTGCCGTTGTATATATTAGGGTACCGTTCCGGCCCGTTCTGGGTACTTTTTCGTGTGAAAATGTAGCCTTTAGGCAGCAATGGGTTAATGACAGCACATTGTTCAACCTTTCCCATATCCAAAATGTTCTTCATGTGTGTTTGCATCATTTTCAGATGGGTGTTGCTGCCGTTTTATATTTTAGGGTACCGTTCCGGCCCGTTGCGGGTACTTTTCCGTGTGAAAATGTAGATTTTGTGCAGCAATGGGTTAATGACAGAACATTGTTCAACCATCCCCATTTCCAAAATGTTCTTCATGTGTGTTTGCATCATTTTCAGGTGAGTTTTGCGTCCGTTGTATATATTAGGGTACCGTTCCGGCCCGCTCCGTGTAATTTTTTGTGTGAAAATGTAGCTTTTGGGCAGCAATGGGTTAATGACAGCACATTGTTCAACCTTCCCCATTTCCAAAATGTTCTTCATATGTGTTTGCATCATTTTCAGGTGAGTTTTGCTGCCGTTGTATATATTAGGGTACCGTTCTGACCCGTTACGGGTACTTTTTCGTTTGAAAATGTAGATTTTGGGCAGCAATGGGTTAATGACAGCACATTGTTCAACCTTCCCCATTTCCAAAATGTTCTTCATGTGTGCTTGCATCATTTTCAGGTGAGTTTTGCTGCTGTTTTATATATTAGGGTACTGTTCTGGCCCGTTCCGGGTACCTTTTCGTGTGAAAATGTAGATTTTGGGCAGCAATGAGTTAATGATAGCACATTGTTCAACCTTTCCCATTTCCAAAATGTTCTTCATGTGTGTTTGCATCATTTTCAGGTGAGTTTTGCTGCCGTTGTATATATTAGGGCACCGTTCCGGCCCGTTCTGGGTACTTATTTGTGTGAAAATGTAGCTTTTGGGCAGCAATGGGTTAATGACAGCACATTGTTCAACCTTCCCCATTTCCAAAATGTTCTTCATGTGTGTTTGCATCCTTTTCAGGTGAGTTTTGCTGCCGTTGTATATATTATGGTACCGTTCCGGGTACTTTTTCGTGTGAAAATGTAGATTTTGGGCAGCAATGGGTTAATGACAGAACATTGTTCAACCTTCCCCATTTTCAAAATGTTCTTCATGTGTGTTTGCATCATTTTCAGGTGAGTTTTGCTGCCGTTGTATATATTAGGGTACCGTTCCGGCACGTTCTGGGTACTTTTTCGTGTGAAAATGTAGCCTTTAGGCAGCAATGGGTTAATGACAGCACATTGTTCAACCGTCCCCATATCCAAAATGTTCTTATTGTGTGTTTGCATCATTTTCAGGTGGGTGTTGCTGCCGTTTTATATATTAGGGTACCGTTCCGGTCGGTTGCGGGTACTTTTCCGTGTCAAAATGTAGATTTTGGGCAGCAATGGGTTAATGACAGAACATTGTTCAACCATCCCCATTTCCAAAATGCTCTTCATGTGTGTTTGCATCATTTTCAGGTGAGTTTTGCTGCCGTTGTATATATTAGGGTACCGTTCCGGCCCGTTCCGGGTACTTTTTCGTGTGAAATTGTAGCTTTTGAGCAGCAATGGGTTAATGACAGCACATTGTTCAACCTTCCCCATTTCCAAAATGTTCTTCATGTGTGTTTGCATCCTTTTCAGGTGAGTTTTGCTGCCTTTGTATATATTAGGGTACCGTTCTGGGTACTTTTCGTGTGAAAATGTAGCTTTTGGGCAGCAGTGGGTTAATGACAGCACATTGTTCAACCTTCCCCATTTCCAAAATGTTCTCCATGTCTGCTTGCATCATTTTCAGGTGAGTTTTGCTGCCGTTTTATATATTAGGGTACTGTTCCGGCCCGTTCCGGGTACTTTTTCGTGTGAAAATGTAGAATTTGGGCAGCAATGAGTTAATGACAGCACATTGTTCAACCTTTCTCATTTCCAAAATGTTCTTCATGTGTGTTTGCATCATTTTCAGGTGAGTTTTGCTGCCGTTGTATATATTAGGGTACCGTTCCGGCCTGTTCCGGGTACTTTTTCGTGTGAAAATGTAGATTTTGGGCTGCAATGGGTTAATGACAGAACATTGTTCAACCTTCCCCATTTCCAAAATGTTCTTCATGTGTGTTTGCATCATTTTCAGGTGAGTTTTGCTGCCCTTGTATATATTAGGGTACCGTTCCGGCCCGCTCCGGGTACATTTCGTTTGAAAATGTAGCTTTTGGGCAGCAATGGGTTAATGACAGCACAATTTTCAACCTTCCCCATTTCCAAAATGTTCTTCATGTGTGTTTGCATCATTTTCAGGTGAGTTTTGCTGCCATTGTATATATTAGGGTACCGTTCCGGCCCGTTCTGGGTACTTTTTCGTGTGAAAATGTAGCCTTTAGGCAGCAATGGGTTAATGACAGCACATTGTTCAACATTCCCCATATCCAAAATGTTCTTCAAGTGTGTTTGCATCATTTTCAGGTGGGTGTTGCTGCCGTTTTATATAATAGGGTACCGTTCCGGCCCGTTGAGGGTACTTTTCCGTATGGAAATGTAGATTTTGGGCAGCAGTGGGTTAATGACAGAACATTGTTCAACCATCCCCATTTCCAAAATGTTCTTCATGTGTGTTTGCATCATTTTCAGGTGAGTTTTGCTGCTGTTGTATATATTAGGGTACCGTTCCGGCCCTTTCTGGGTACTTTTTCGTGTGAAAATGTAGCCTTTAGGCAGCAATAGTTTAATGACAGCACATTGTTCAACCTTCCCCATATCCAAAATGTTCTTCATGTGTGTTTGCATCATTTTCAGATGGGTGTTGCTGCCGTTTTATATATTAGGGTACCGTTCCGGCCCGTTGCGGGTACTTTTCCGTGTGAAAATGTAGATTTTGGGCAGCAATGGGTTAATGACAGAACATTGTTCAACCATCCCCATTTCCAAAATGTTCTTCATGTGTGTTTGCATCATTTTCAGGTGAGTTTTGGTGCCGTTGTATATATTAGGGTACCGTTCCGGCCCGCTCTGCGTACTTTTTTGTGTGAAAATGTAGCTTTTGGGCAGCAGTGGGTTAATGTCAGCACATTGTTCAACCTTCCCCATTTCCAAAATGTTCTTCATGTGTGTTTGCATCATTTTCAGGTGAGTTTTGCTGCCGTTGTATATATTAGGGTACCGTTCCGGCCCGTTACGGGTACTTTTTCGTGTGAAAATGTAGCTTTTGGGCAGCAATGGGTTAATGACAGCACATTGTTCAACCTTCCCCATTTCCAAAATGTTCTTCATGTGGGCTTGCATCATTTTCAGGTGAGTTTTGCTGCCGTTTTATATATTAGGGTACTGTTCTGACCCGTTCCGTGTACCTTTTCTTGTGAGAATGTAGATTTTGGGCAGCAATGAATTAATGATAGCACATTGTTCAACCTTTCCCATTTCCAAAATGTTCTTCATGTGTGTTTGCATCATTTTCAGGTGAGTTTTGCTGCCGTTGTGTATATTAGGGTACCGTTCCGGGTACTTATTCGTGTGAAAATGTAGCTTTTGGGCAGCAATGGGTTAATGAGAGCGCATTGTTCAACCTTCCCCATTTCCAAAATGTTCTTCATGTGTGTTTGCATCATTTTCAGGTGAGTTTTGCTGTTTATTTATATATTAGGGTAGCGTTCCGGGTACTTTTTCATGTGAAAATGTAGCTTTTGGGCAGCAATGGGTTAATGACAGCACATTGTTCAACCTTCCCCATTTCCAAAATGTTCTTCATGTGTGTTTGCATCATTTTCAGGTGAGTTTCGCTGCCGTTGTATATATTAGGGTACCGTTCCGGCCCGTTCTGGGTACTTTTTCATGTGAAAATTTAGCTTTTGGGCAGCAATGGGTTAATGACAGCACATTGTTCAACCTTCCCCATTTCCAAAATGTTCTTCATGTGTGTTTGCATCATTTTCAGGTGAGTTTTGCTGCCGTTGTGTATATTAGGGTACCGTTCCGGACCGTTCTGGGTACTTTTTTTCGTGTGAAAATGTAGATTTTGGGCAGCAATGGGTTAATGACAGCACATTGTTCAACCTTCCCCATTTCCACCATGTTGTTCATGTGTGTTTGCATCATTTTCAGGTGAGTTTTGCTGCCGTTGTATATATTAGGGTACCGTTCCGGCCCGTTCCGGGTACTTTTTTTGTTTGAAAATGTAGCTTTTGGGCAGCAATGGGTTAATGACAGCATATTGTTCAACCTTCCCCATTTCCAAAATGTTCTTCATGTGTGTTTGCATCCTTTTCAGGTGAGTTTTGCTGCCGTTGTATATATTAGGGTACCGTTCCGGCCTGTTCCGGGTACTTTTTTATGTGAAAATGTAGATTTTGGGCAGCAATGGGTTAATGACAGAACATTGTTCAACCTTCCCCATTTCCAAAATGTTCTTCATGTGTGTTTGCATCATTTTCAGGTGAGTTTTGCTGCCGTTGTATATATTAGGGTACTGTTCCGGCCCGCTCTGGGTACTTTTTCGTGTGAAAATGTAGCTTTTGGGCAGCAATGGGTTAATGACAGCATATTGTTCAACCTTCCCCATTTCCAAAATGTTCTTCATGTGTGTTTGCATCCTTTTCAGGTGAGTTTTGCTGCCGTTGTATATATTAGGGTACCGTTCCGGCCCGTTACGGGTACTTTTTCGTGTGAAAATGTAGCTTTTGGGCAGCAATGGGTTAATGATAGCACATTGTTCAACCTTCCCCATTTCCAAAATGTTCTTCATGTGGGCTTGCATCATTTTCAGGTGAGTTTTGCTGCCGTTTTATATATTAGGGTACTGTTCTGACCCGTTCCGTGTACCTTTTCTTGTGAGAATGTAGATTTTGGGCAGCAATGAGTTAATGATAGCACATTGTTCAACCTTTCCCATTTCCAAAATGTTCTTCATGTGTGTTTGCTTCATTTTCAGGTGAGTTTTGCTGCCGTTGTGTATATTAGGGTACCGTTCCGGGTACTTATTCGTGTGAAAATGTAGCTTTTGGGCAGCAATGGGTTAATGACAGCACATTGTTCAACCTTCCCCATTTCCAAAATGTTCTTCATGTGTGTTTGCATCATTTTCAGGTGAGTTTTGCTGTTTATTTATATATTAGGGTAGCGTTCCGGGTACTTTTTCGTGTGAAAATGTAGCTTTTGGGCAGCAATGGGTTAATGACAGCACATTGTTCAACCTTCCCCATTTCCAAAATGTTCTTCATGTGTGTTTGCATCATTTTCAGGTGAGTTTCGCTGCCGTTGTATATATTAGGGTACCGTTCCGGCCCGTTCTGGGTACTTTTTCATGTGAAAATTTAGCTTTTGGGCAGCAATGGGTTAATGACAGCACATTGTTCAACCTTCCCCATTTCCAAAATGTTCTTCATGTGTGTTTGCATCATTTTCAGGTGAGTTTTGCTGCCGTTGTGTATATTAGGGTACCGTTCCGGACCGTTCTGGGTACTTTTTTTCGTGTAAAAATGTAGATTTTGGGCAGCAATGGGTTAATGACAGCACATTGTTCAACCTTCCCCATTTCCACCATGTTGTTCATGTGTGTTTGCATCATTTTCAGGTGAGTTTTGCTGCCGTTGTATATATTAGGGTACCGTTCTGGCCCGTTCCGGGTACTTTTTTTGTTTGAAAATGTAGCTTTTGGGCAGCAATGGGTTAATGACAGCATATTGTTCAACCTTCCCCATTTCCAAAATGTTCTTCATGTGTGTTTGCATCCTTTTCAGGTGAGTTTTGCTGCCGTTGTATATATTAGGGTACCGTTCCGGCCTGTTCCGGGTACTTTTTTATGTGAAAATGTAGATTTTGGGCAGCAATGGGTTAATGACAGAACATTGTTCAACCTTCCCCATTTCCAAAATGTTCTTCATGTGTGTTTGCATCATTTTCAGGTGAGTTTTGCTGCCGTTGTATATATTAGGGTACTGTTCCGGCCCGCTCTGGGTACTTTTTCGTGTGAAAATGTAGCTTTTGGGCAGCAATGGGTTAATGACAGCACATTGTTCAACCTTCCCCATTTCAAAAATGTTCTTCATGTGTGTTTGCATCATTTTCAGGTGAGTTTTGCTGCCGTTGTATATATTAGGGTACCGTTCCGGCCCGTTATGGGTACTTTTTCGTGTGAAAATGTAGCTTTTGGGCAGCAATGGGTTAATGACAGCACATTGTGCAACCTTTCCCATTTCCAAAATGTTCTTCATGTGTGTTTGCATCATTTTCAGGTGAATTTTGCTGCCGTTGTATATATTAGGGTACCGTTCCGGCCTGTTCCGGGTACTTTTTCGTGTGAAAATGTAGATTTTGGGCAGCAATGGGTTAATGACAGAACATTGTTCAACCGTCCCCATATCCAAAATGTTCTTCATGTGTGTTTGCATCATTTTCAGGTGGGTGTTGCGGCCGTTTTATATATTAGGGTACCGTTCCGGTCCGTTGCGGGTACTTTTCCGTGTGAAAATGTAGATTTTGGGCAGCAATGGGTTAATGACAGAACATTGTTCAACCATCCCCATTTCCAAAATGTTCTTCATGTGTGTTTGCATCATTTTCAGGTGAGTTTTGCTGCCGTTGTATATATTAGGGTACCGTTCTGGCCCGTTCTGGGTACTTTTTCGTGTGAAAATGTAGCTTTTGGGCAGCAATGGGTTAATGACAGCACATTGTTCAACCTTCCCCATTTCCAAAATGTTCTTCATGTGTGTTTGCATCATTTTCAGGTGAGTTTTGCTGCCGTTGTATATATTAGGGTACCGTTCCGGCCCGTTCCGGGTACTTTTTCGTGTGAAAATGTAGCTTTTGGGCAGCAATGGGTTAATGACAGCACATTGTTCAACCTTCCCCATTTCCAAAATGTTCTTCATGTCTGCTTGCATCATTTTCAGGTGAGTTTTGCTACCGTTTTATATATTAGGGTACTGTTCCGGCCCGTTCCGTGTACTTTTTCGTGTGAAAATGTAGATTTTGGGCAGCAATGTGTTAATGACAGCACATTGTTCAACCTTTCCCATTTCCAAAATGTTCTTCATGTGTGTTTGCATCATTTTCAGGTGAGTTTTGCTGCCGTTGTATATATTAGGGTACCGTTCCGGCCCCTTCCGGGTACTTATTTGTGTGAAAAGGTAGCTTTTGGGCAGCAATGGGTTAATGACAGAACATTGTTCAACCATCCCCATTTCCAAAATGTTCTTCATGTGTGTTTGCATCATTTTCAGGTGAGTTTTGCTGCCGTTGTATATATTAGGGTACTGTTCCGGCCCGTTCTGGGTACTTTTTTGTTTGAAAATGTAGCTTTTGGGCAGCAATGGGTTAATGACAGAACATTGTTCAACCTTCCCCATTTCCAAAATGTTCTTCATGTGTGTTTGCATCATTTTCAGGTGAGTTTTGCTGCCGTTGTATATATTAGGGTACCGTTCCGGCCCGCTCTGGGTACTTTTTCATGTGAAAATGTAGCTTTTGGGCAGCAATGGGTTAATGACAGCACATTGTTCAACCTTCCCCGTTTCAAAAATGTTCTTCATGTGTGTTTGCATCATTTTCAAGTGAGTTTTGCTGCCGTTGTATATATCAGGGTACCGTTCCGGCCCGTTACGGGTACTTTTTCGTGTGAAAATGTAGATTTTGGGCAGCAATGGGTTAATGACAGCACATTGTTCAACCTTCCCCATTTCCACAATGTTGTTCATGTGTGTTTGCATCATTTTCAGGTGAGTTTTGCTGCCGTTGTATATATTAGGGTACCGTTCCGGCCCGTTCTGGGTACTTTTTTGTTTGAAAATGTAGCTTTTGGGCAGCAATGGGTTAATGACAGAACATTGTTCAACCTTCCCCATTTCCAAAATGTTCTTCATGTGTGTTTGCATCATTTTCAGGTGAGTTTTGCTGCCGTTGTATATATTAGGGTACCGTTCTGGCCCGTTCTGGGTACTTTTTTGTTTGAAAATGTAGCTTTTGGGCAGCAATGTGTTAATGACAGCACATTGTTAAACCTTCCCCATTTCCAAAATGTTCTTCATGTGTGTTTGCATCATTTTCAGGTGAGTTTTGCTGCCGTTGTATATATTAGGGTACCGTTCCGGCCCGTTACGGGTACTTTTTCGTGTGAAAATGTAGATTTTGGGCAGCAATGGGTTAATGACAGCACATTGTTCAACCTTCCCCATTTCCACAATGTTGTTCATGTGTGTTTGCATCATTTTCAGGTGAGTTTTGCTGCCGTTGTATATATTAGGGTACGTTCCGGCCCGTTCTGGGTACTTTTTTGTTTGAAAATGTAGCTTTTGGGCAGCAATGGGTTAATGACAGCACATTGTTCAACCTTCCCCATTTCCACAATGTTGTTCATGTGTGTTTGCATCATTTTCAGGTGAGTTTTGCTGCCGTTGTATATATTAGGGTACCGTTCCGGCCCGTTCTGGGTACTTTTTTGTTTGAAAATGTAGCTTTTGGGCAGCAATGGGTTAATGACAGAACATTGTTCAACCTTCCCCATTTCCAAAATGTTCTTCATGTGTGTTTGCATCATTTTCAGGTGAGTTTTGCTGCCGTTGTATATATTAGGGTACCGTTCCGGCCCGCTCTGGGTACTTTTTCATGTGAAAATGTAGCTTTTGGGCAGCAATGGGTTAATGACAGCACATTGTTCAACCTTCCCCATTTCAAAAATGTTCTTCATGTGTGTTTGCATCATTTTCAGGTGAGTTTTGCTGCCGTTGTATATATTAGGGTACCGTTCCGGCCCGTTATGGGTACTTTTTCGTGTGAAAATGTAGCTTTTGGGCAGCAATGGGTTAATGACAGCACATTGTTCAACCTTTCCCATTTCCAAAATGTTCTTCATGTGTGTTTGCATCATTTTCAGGTGAGTTTTGCTGCCGTTGTATATATTAGGGTACCGTTCCGGCCTGTTCCGGGTACTTTTTCGTGTGAAAATGTAGATTTTGGGCTGCAATGGGTTAATGACAGAACATTGTTCAACCGTCCCCATATCCAAAATGTTCTTCATGTGTGTTTGCATCATTTTCAGGTGGGTGTTGCTGCCGTTTTATATATTAGGGTACCGTTCCGGTCCGTTGCGGGTACTTTTCCGTGTGAAAATGTAGATTTTGGGCAGCAATGGGTTAATGACAGAACATTGTTCAACCATCCCCATTTCCAAAATGTTCTTCATGTGTGTTTGCATCATTTTCAGGTGAGTTTTGCTGCCGTTGTATATACTAGGGTACCGTTCTGGCCCGTTCTGGGTACTTTTTCGTGTGAAAATGTAGCTTTTGGGCAGCAGTGGGTTAATGACAGCACATTGTTAAACCTTCCCCATTTCCAAAATGTTCTTCATGTGTGTTTGCATCATTTTCAGGTGAGTTTTGCTGCCGTTGTATATATTAGGGTACCGTTCAGGCCCGCTCCGGGTACATTTTCGTGTGAAAATGTAGCTTTTGGGCAGCAATGGGTTAATGACAGCACATTGTTCAACCTTCCCCATTTCCAAAATGTTCTTCATGTGTGTTTGCATCATTTTCAGGTGAGTTTTGCTGCCGTTGTATATATTAGGGTACCGTTCCGGCTCGCTCCGGGTACTTTTTCGTGTGAAAATGTAGCTTTTGGGCAGCAATGGGTTAATGACAGCACATTGTTCAACCTTCCCCATTTCCAAAATGTTCTTCATGTGTGTTTGCATCATTTTCAAGTGAGTTTTGCTGCCGTTGTATATATCAGGGTACCGTTCCGGCCCCTTACGGGTACTTTTTCGTTTGAAAATGTAGCTTTTGGGCAGCAATGGGTTAATGACAGCACATTGTTCAACCTTCCCCATTTCCAAAATATTCTTCATGTCTGCTTGCATCATATTCAGGTGAGTTTTGCTACCGTTTTATATATTAGGGTACTGTTCCGGCCCGTTCCGGGTACTTTTTCGTGTGAAAATGTAGATTTTGGGCGCAATGTGTTAATTACAGCACATTGTTCAACCTTTCCCATTTCCAAAATGTTCTTCATGTGTGTTTGCATCATTTTCAGGTGAGTTTTGCTGCCGTTGTATATATTAGCGTACCGTACCGGCACCTTCCGGGTACTTATTTGTGTGAAAAGGTAGCTTTTGGGCAGCAATGGGTTAATGGCAGCACATTGTTCAACCTTCTCCATTTCCAAAATGTTCTTCATGTGTGTTTGCATCATTTTCAGGTGAGTTTTGCTGTTTTTTTATATATTAGGCTAGCGTTCCGGGTACTTTTTCGTGTCAAAATGTAGATTTTGGGCAGTAATGGGTTCATAACAGCAGATTGTTCAACCGTTCCCATTTCCAAAATGTTCTTCATGTGTGTTTGCATCATTTTCAGGTGAGTTTTGCTGCCGTTGTATATATTAGCGTACCGTTCCGGCCCGTTCTGGGTACTTTTTTGTTTGAAAATGTAGCTTTTGGGCAGCAATGGGTTAATGACAGAACATTGTTCAACCTTCCCCATTTCCAAAATGTTCTTCATGTGTGTTTGCATCATTTTCAGGTGAGTTTTGCTGCCGTTGTGTATATTAGGGTACCGTTCCGGCCCGCTCTGGGTACTTTTTCATGTGAAAATGTAGCTTTTGGGCAGCAATGGGTTAATGACAGAACATTGTTCAACCATCCCCATTTCCAAAATGTTCTTCATGTGTGTTTGCATCATTTTCAGGTGAGTTTTGCTGCCGTTGTATATATTAGGGTACCGTTCTGGCCCGTTCTGGGTACTTTTTCGTGTGAAAATGTAGCTTTTGGGCAGCAATGGGTTAATGACAGCACATTGTTCAACCTTCCCCATTTCCAAAATGTTCTTCATGTGTATTTGCATCATTTTCAGGTGAGTTTTGCTGCCGTTATATATATTAGGGTACCGTTCCGGCCCGTTCCGGGTACTTTTTCGTGTGAAAATGTAGCTTTTGGGCAGCAATGGGTTAATGACAGCACATTGTTCAACCTTACCCATTTCCAAAATGTTCTTCATGTCTGCTTGCATCATTTTCAGGTGAGTTTTGCTACCGTTTTATATATTAGGGTACTGTTCCGGCCCGTTCCGGGTACTTTTTCGTGTGAAAATGTAGATTTTGGGCAGCAATGTGTTAATGACAGCACATTGTTCAACCTTTCCCATTTCCAAAATGTTCTTCATGTGTGTTTGCATCATTTTCAGGTGAGTTTTGCTGCCGTTGTATATATTAGGGTACCGTTCCGGCCCGTTCCGGGTACTTTTTTGTTTGAAAATGTAGCTTTTGGGCAGCAATGGGTTAATGACAGAACATTGTTCAACCTACCCCATTTCCAAAATGTTCTTCATGTGTGTTTGCATCATTTTCAGGTGAGTTTTGCTGCCGTTGTATATATTAGGGTACCGTTCCGGCCCGCTCTGGGTACTTTTTCGTGTGAAAATGTAGCTTTTGGGCAGCAATGGGTTAATGACAGCACATTGTTCAACCTTCCCCATTTCAAAAATGTTCTTCATGTGTGTTTGCATCATTTTCAGGTGAGTTTTGCTGCCGTTGTATATATTAGGGTACCGTTCCGGCCCGTTATGGGTACTTTTTCGTGTGAAAATGTAGCTTCTGGGCAGCAGTGGGTTAATGACAGCACATTGTGCAACCTTTCCCATTTCCAAAATGTTCTTCATGTGTGTTTGCATCATTTTCAGGTGAGTTTTGCTGCCGTTGTATATATTAGGGTACCGTTCCGGCCTGTTCCGGGTACTTTTTCGTGTGAAAATGTAGATTTTGGGCCGCAACGGGTTAATGACAGAACATTGTTCAACCGTCCCCATATCCAAAATGTTCTTCATGTGTATTTGCATCATTTTCAGGTGGGTGTTGCTGCCGTTTTATATATTAGGGTACCGTTCTGGCCCGTTGCGGGTACTTTTCCGTGTGAAAATGTAGATTTTGGGAAGCAATGGGTTAATGACAGCACATTGTTCAACGTTCCCCATTTCCAAAATGTTCTTCATGTGTGTTTGCATCATTTTCAGATGAGTTTTGCTGCCGTTGTATATATTAGGGTACCGTTCCGGGTACTTTTTCGTGTGAAAATGTAGCTTTTGGGCAGCAATGGGTTAATGACAGCACATTGTTCAACCTTCCCCATTTCCAAAATGTTCTTCATGTGTGTTTACATCCTTTTCAGGTGAATTTTGCTGCCGTTGTATATATTAGGGTACCGTTCCAGGTACTTTTCGTGTGAAAATGTAGCTTTTGGGCAGCAATGGGTTAATGACAGAACATTGTTCAACCTTCCCCATTTCCAAAATGTTCTTCATGTGTGTTTGCATCATTTGCAGGTGAGTTTTGCTGCCGTTGTATATATTAGGGTACCGTTCAGGCCCGCTCCTGGTACATTTTCGTGTGAAAATGTAGCTTTTGGGCAGCAATGGGTTAATGACAGCACATTGTTCAACCTTCCCCATTTCCAAAATGTTCTTCATGTGTGTTTGCATCATTTTCAGGTGAGTTTTGCTGCAGTTGTATATATTAGGGTACCGTTCCGGCTCGCTCCGGGTACTTTTTCGTGTGAAAATGTAGCTTTTGGGCAGCAATGGGTTAATGACAGCACATTGTTCAACCTTCCCCATTTCCAAAATGTTCTTCATGTGTGTTTGCATCATTTTCAAGTGAGTTTTGCTGCCGTTGTATATATTAGGGTACCGTTCCGGCCCATTACGGGTACTTTTTCGTGTGAAAATGTAGCTTTTGGGCAGCAATGGGTTAATGACAGCACATTGTTCAACCTTCCCCATTTCCAAAATGTTCTTCATGTCTGCTTGCATCATTTTCAGGTGAGTTTTGCTGCCGTTGTATATATTAGGGT
Organism: Ambystoma mexicanum; assembly: GCF_040938575.1. Taxonomy (NCBI): domain Eukaryota; kingdom Metazoa; phylum Chordata; class Amphibia; order Caudata; family Ambystomatidae; genus Ambystoma; species Ambystoma mexicanum. The sequence continues at coordinate 1,262,296,910 of NC_090934.1, read as the reverse complement.
ACCGTTCCGGCCCGTTATGGGTACTTTTTCGTGTGAAAATGTAGCTTTTGGGCAGCAATGGGTTAATGACAGCACATTGTGCAACCTTTCCCATTTCGAAAATGATCTTCATGTGTGTTTGCATCATTTTCAGGTGAATTTTGCTGCCGTTGTATATAATAGGGTACCGTTCCGGCCTGTTCCGGGTACTTTTTCGTGTGAAAATGTAGATTTTGGGCAGCAATGGGTTAATGACAGAAGATTGTTCAACCGTCCCCATATCCAAAATGTTCTTCATGTGTGGTTGCATCATTTTCAGGTGGGTGTTGCGGCCGTTTTATATATTAGGGTACCGTTCCGGTCCGTTGCGGGTACTTTTCCGTGTGAAAATGTAGATTTTGGGCAGCAATGGGTTAATGACAGAACATTGTTCAACCATCCCCATTTCCAAAATGTTCTTCATGTGTGTTTGCATCATTTTCAGGTGAGTTTTGCTGCCGTTGTATATATTAGGGTACCGTTCTGGCCCGTTCTGGGTACTTTTTCGTGTGAAAATGTAGCTTTTGGGCAGCAATGGGTTAATGACAACACATTGTTCAACCTTCCCCATTTCCAAAATGTTCTTCATGTCAGCTTGCATCATTTTCAGGTGAGTTTTGCTACCGTTTTATATATTAGGGTACTGTTCCGGCCCGTTCCGGGTACTTTTTCGTGTGAAAATGTAGATTTTGGGCAGCAATGTGTTAATGACAGCACATTGTTCAACCTTTCCCATTTCCAAAATGTTCTTCATGTGTGTTTGCATCATTTTCAGGTGAGTTTTGCTGCCGTTGTATATATTAGGGTACCGTTCCGGCCCGTTCCGGGTACTTTTTTGTTTGAAAATGTAGCTTTTGGGCAGCAGTGGGTTAATGACAGAACATTGTTCAACCTTCCCCATTTCCAAAATGTTCTTCATGTGTGTTTGCATCATTTTCAGGTGAGTTTTGCTGCCGTTGTACATATTAGGGTACCGTTCCGGCACGCTCTGGGTACTTTTTCGTGTGAAAATGTAGCTTTTGGGCAGCAACGGGTTAATGACAGCACATTGTTCAACCTTCCCCATTTCAAAAATGTTCTTCATGTGTGTTTGCATCATTTTCAGGTGAGTTTTGCTGCCGTTGTATATATTAGGGTACCGTTCCGGCCCGTTATGGGTACTTTTTCGTGTGAAAATGTAGCTTCTGGGCAGCAATGGGTTAATGACAGCACATTGTTCAACCTTTCCCATTTCCAAAATGTTGTTCATGTGTGTTTGCATCATTTTCAGGTGAGTTTTGCTGCCGTTGTATATATTAGGGTACCGTTCTGGCCCGTTCTGGGTACTTTTTCGTGTGAAAATGTAGCTTTTGGGCAGCAATGGGTTAATGACAGCACATTGTTCAACCTTCCCCATTTCCAAAATGTTCTTCATGTGTGTTTGCATCATTTTCAGGTGAGTTTTGCTGCCGTTATATATATTAGGGTACCGTTCCGGCCCGTTCCGGGTACTTTTTCGTGTGAAAATGTAGCTTTTGGGCAGCAATGGGTTAATGACAGCACATTGTTCAACCTTCCCCATTTCCAAAATGTTCTTCATGTCTGCTTGCATCATTTTCAGGTGAGTTTTGCTACCGTTTTATATATTAGGGTACTGTTCCGGCCCGTTCCGGGTACTTTTTCGTGTGAAAATGTAGATTTTGGGCAGCAATGTGTTAATGACAGCACATTGTTCAACCTTTCCCATTTCCAAAATGTTCTTCATGTGTGTTTGCATCATTTTCAGGTGAGTTTTGCTGCCGTTGTATATATTAGGGTACCGTTCCGGCCCGCTCTGGGTACTTTTTCATGTGAAAATGTAGCTTTTGGGCAGCAATGGGTTAATGACAGCACATTGTTCAACCTTCCCCATTTCAAAAATGTTCTTCATGTGTGTTTGCATCATTTTCAAGTGAGTTTTGCTGCCGTTGTATATATCAGGGTACCGTTCCGGCCCGTTACGGGTACTTTTTCGTGTGAAAATGTAGATTTTGGGCAGCATTGGGTTAATGACAGCACATTGTTCAACCTTCCCCATTTCCACAATGTTGTTCATGTGTGTTTGCATCATTTTCAGGTGAGTTTTGCTGCCGTTGTATATATTAGGGTACCGTTCCGGCCCGTTCTGGGTACTTTTTTGTTTGAAAATGTAGCTTTTGGGCAGCAATGGGTTAATGACAGAACATTGTTCAACCTTCCCCATTTCCAAAATGTTCTTCATGTGTGTTTGCCTCATTTTCAGGTGAGTTTTGCTGCCGTTGTATATATTAGGGTACCGTTCCGGCCCGTTCTGGGTACTTTTTTGTTTGAAAATGTAGCTTTTGGGCAGCAATGGGTTAATGACAGCACATTGTTAAACCTTCCCCATTTCCAAAATGTTCTTCATGTGTGTTTGCATCATTTTCAGGTGAGTTTTGCTGCCGTTGTATATATTAGGGTACCGTTCCGGCCCGTTACGGGTACTTTTTCGTGTGAAAATGTAGATTTTGGGCAGCAATGGGTTAATGACAGCACATTGTTCAACCTTCCCCATTTCCACAATGTTGTTCATGTGTGTTTGCATCATTTTCAGGTGAGTTTTGCTGCCGTTGTATATATTAGGGTACCGTTCCGGCCCGTTCTGGGTACTTTTTTGTTTGAAAATGTAGCTTTTGGGCAGCAATGGGTTAATGACAGCACATTGTTCAACCTTCCCCATTTCCACAATGTTGTTCATGTGTGTTTGCATCATTTTCAGGTGAGTTTTGCTGCCGTTGTATATATTAGGGTACCGTTCCGGCCCGTTCTGGGTACTTTTTTGTTTGAAAATGTAGCTTTTGGGCAGCAATGGGTTAATGACAGAACATTGTTCAACCTTCCCCATTTCCAAAATGTTCTTCATGTGTGTTTGCATCATTTTCAGGTGAGTTTTGCTGCCGTTGTATATATTAGGGTACCGTTCCGGCCCGCTCTGGGTACTTTTTCATGTGAAAATGTAGCTTTTGGGCAGCAATGGGTTAATGACAGCACATTGTTCAACCTTCCCCATTTCAAAAATGTTCTTCATGTGTGTTTGCATCATTTTCAGGTGAGTTTTGCTGCCGTTGTATATATTAGGGTACCGTTCCGGCCCGTTATGGGTACTTTTTCGTGTGAAAATGTAGCTTTTGGGCAGCAATGGGTTAATGACAGCACATTGTGCAACCTTTCCCATTTCCAAAATGTTCTTCATGTGTGTTTGCATCATTTTCAGGTGAGTTTTGCTGCCGTTGTATATATTAGGGTACCGTTCCGGCCTGTTCCGGGTACTTTTTCGTGTGAAAATGTAGATTTTGGGCCGCAATGGGTTAATGACAGAACATTGTTCAACCGTCCCCATATCCAAAATGTTCTTTATGTGTGTTTGCATCATTTTCAGGTGGGTGTTGCTGCCGTTTTATATATTAGGGTACCGTTCCGGTCCGTTGCGGGTACTTTTCCGTGTGAAAATGTAGATTTTGGGCAGCAATGGGTTAATGACAGAACATTGTTCAACCATCCCCATTTCCAAAATGTTCTTCATGTGTGTTTGCATCATTTTCAGGTGAGTTTTGCTGCCGTTGTATATACTAGGGTACCGTTCTGGCCCGTTCTGGGTACTTTTTCGTGTGAAAATGTAGCTTTTGGGCAGCAGTGGGTTAATGACAGCACATTGTTAAACCTTCCCCATTTCCAAAATGTTCTTCATGTGTGTTTGCATCATTTTCAGGTGAGTTTTGCTGCCGTTGTATATATTAGGGTACCGTTCAGGCCCGCTCCGGGTACATTTTCGTGTGAAAATGTAGCTTTTGGGCAGCAGTGGGTTAATGACAGCACATTGTTAAACCTTCCCCATTTCCAAAATGTTCTTCATGTGTGTTTGCATCATTTTCAGGTGAGTTTTGCTGCCGTTGTATATATTAGGGTACCGTTCAGGCCCGCTCCGGGTACTTTTTTGTTTGAAAATGTAGCTTTTGGGCAGCAATGGGTTAATGACAGAACATTGTTCAACCTTCCCCATTTCCAAAATGTTCTTCATGTGTGTTTGCATCATTTTCAGGTGAGTTTTGCTGCCGTTGTATATATTAGGGTACCGTTCCGGCCCGTTCTGGGTACTTTTTTGTTTGAAAATGTAGCTTTTGGGCAGCAATGGGTTAATGACAGCACATTGTTAAACCTTCCCCATTTCCAAAATGTTCTTCATGTGTGTTTGCATCATTTTCAGGTGAGTTTTGCTGCCGTTGTATATATTAGGGTACCGTTCCGGCCCGTTACGGGTACTTTTTCGTGTGAAAATGTAGATTTTGGGCAGCAATGGGTTAATGACAGCACATTGTTCAACCTTCCCCATTTCCACAATGTTGTTCATGTGTGTTTGCATCATTTTCAGGTGAGTTTTGCTGCCGTTGTATATATTAGGGTACCGTTCCGGCCCGTTCTGGGTACTTTTTTGTTTGAAAATGTAGCTTTTGGGCAGCAATGGGTTAATGACAGCACATTGTTCAACCTTCCCCATTTCCACAATGTTGTTCATGTGTGTTTGCATCATTTTCAGGTGAGTTTTGCTGCCGTTGTATATATTAGGGTACCGTTCCGGCCCGTTCTGGGTACTTTTTTGTTTGAAAATGTAGCTTTTGGGCAGCAATGGGTTAATGACAGAACATTGTTCAACCTTCCCCATTTCCAAAATGTTCTTCATGTGTGTTTGCATCATTTTCAGGTGAGTTTTGCTGCCGTTGTATATATTAGGGTACTGTTCCGGCCCGCTCTGGGTACTTTTTCGTGTGAAAATGTAGCTTTTGGGCAGCAATGGGTTAATGACAGCATATTGTTCAACCTTCCCCATTTCCAAAATGTTCTTCATGTGTGTTTGCATCCTTTTCAGGTGAGTTTTGCTGCCGTTGTATATATTAGGGTACCGTTCCGGCCCGTTACGGGTACTTTTTCGTGTGAAAATGTAGCTTTTGGGCAGCAATGGGTTAATGATAGCACATTGTTCAACCTTCCCCATTTCCAAAATGTTCTTCATGTGGGCTTGCATCATTTTCAGGTGAGTTTTGCTGCCGTTTTATATATTAGGGTACTGTTCTGACCCGTTCCGTGTACCTTTTCTTGTGAGAATGTAGATTTTGGGCAGCAATGAGTTAATGATAGCACATTGTTCAACCTTTCCCATTTCCAAAATGTTCTTCATGTGTGTTTGCTTCATTTTCAGGTGAGTTTTGCTGCCGTTGTGTATATTAGGGTACCGTTCCGGGTACTTATTCGTGTGAAAATGTAGCTTTTGGGCAGCAATGGGTTAATGACAGCACATTGTTCAACCTTCCCCATTTCCAAAATGTTCTTCATGTGTGTTTGCATCATTTTCAGGTGAGTTTTGCTGTTTATTTATATATTAGGGTAGCGTTCCGGGTACTTTTTCGTGTGAAAATGTAGCTTTTGGGCAGCAATGGGTTAATGACAGCACATTGTTCAACCTTCCCCATTTCCAAAATGTTCTTCATGTGTGTTTGCATCATTTTCAGGTGAGTTTCGCTGCCGTTGTATATATTAGGGTACCGTTCCGGCCCGTTCTGGGTACTTTTTCATGTGAAAATTTAGCTTTTGGGCAGCAATGGGTTAATGACAGCACATTGTTCAACCTTCCCCATTTCCAAAATGTTCTTCATGTGTGTTTGCATCATTTTCAGGTGAGTTTTGCTGCCGTTGTGTATATTAGGGTACCGTTCCGGACCGTTCTGGGTACTTTTTTTCGTGTAAAAATGTAGATTTTGGGCAGCAATGGGTTAATGACAGCACATTGTTCAACCTTCCCCATTTCCACCATGTTGTTCATGTGTGTTTGCATCATTTTCAGGTGAGTTTTGCTGCCGTTGTATATATTAGGGTACCGTTCTGGCCCGTTCCGGGTACTTTTTTTGTTTGAAAATGTAGCTTTTGGGCAGCAATGGGTTAATGACAGCATATTGTTCAACCTTCCCCATTTCCAAAATGTTCTTCATGTGTGTTTGCATCCTTTTCAGGTGAGTTTTGCTGCCGTTGTATATATTAGGGTACTGTTCCGGCCCGCTCTGGGTACTTTTTCGTGTGAAAATGTAGCTTTTGGGCAGCAATGGGTTAATGACAGCACATTGTTCAACCTTCCCCATTTCAAAAATGTTCTTCATGTGTGTTTGCATCATTTTCAGGTGAGTTTTGCTGCCGTTGTATATATTAGGGTACCGTTCCGGCCCGTTATGGGTACTTTTTCGTGTGAAAATGTAGCTTTTGGGCAGCAATGGGTTAATGACAGCACATTGTGCAACCTTTCCCATTTCCAAAATGTTCTTCATGTGTGTTTGCATCATTTTCAGGTGAATTTTGCTGCCGTTGTATATATTAGGGTACCGTTCCGGCCTGTTCCGGGTACTTTTTCGTGTGAAAATGTAGATTTTGGGCAGCAATGGGTTAATGACAGAACATTGTTCAACCGTCCCCATATCCAAAATGTTCTTCATGTGTGTTTGCATCATTTTCAGGTGGGTGTTGCGGCCGTTTTATATATTAGGGTACCGTTCCGGTCCGTTGCGGGTACTTTTCCGTGTGAAAATGTAGATTTTGGGCAGCAATGGGTTAATGACAGAACATTGTTCAACCATCCCCATTTCCAAAATGTTCTTCATGTGTGTTTGCATCATTTTCAGGTGAGTTTTGCTGCCGTTGTATATATTAGGGTACCGTTCTGGCCCGTTCTGGGTACTTTTTCGTGTGAAAATGTAGCTTTTGGGCAGCAATGGGTTAATGACAGCACATTGTTCAACCTTCCCCATTTCCAAAATGTTCTTCATGTGTGTTTGCATCATTTTTAGGTGAGTTTTGCTGCCGTTGTATATATTAGGGTACCGTTCCGGCCCGTTCCGGGTACTTTTTCGTGTGAAAATGTAGCTTTTGGGCAGCAATGGGTTAATGACAGCACATTGTTCAACCTTCCCCATTTCCAAAATGTTCTTCATGTCTGCTTGCATCATTTTCAGGTGAGTTTTGCTACCGTTTTATATATTAGGGTACTGTTCCGGCCCGTTCCGTGTACTTTTTCGTGTGAAAATGTAGATTTTGGGCAGCAATGTGTTAATGACAGCACATTGTTCAACCTTTCCCATTTCCAAAATGTTCTTCATGTGTGTTTGCATCATTTTCAGGTGAGTTTTGCTGCCGTTGTATATATTAGGGTACCGTTCCGGCCCCTTCCGGGTACTTATTTGTGTGAAAAGGTAGCTTTTGGGCAGCAATGGGTTAATGACAGAACATTGTTCAACCATCCCCATTTCCAAAATGTTCTTCATGTGTGTTTGCATCATTTTCAGGTGAGTTTTGCTGCCGTTGTATATATTAGGGTACTGTTCCGGCCCGTTCTGGGTACTTTTTTGTTTGAAAATGTAGCTTTTGGGCAGCAATGGGTTAATGACAGAACATTGTTCAACCTTCCCCATTTCCAAAATGTTCTTCATGTGTGTTTGCATCATTTTCAGGTGAGTTTTGCTGCCGTTGTATATATTAGGGTACCGTTCCGGCCCGCTCTGGGTACTTTTTCATGTGAAAATGTAGCTTTTGGGCAGCAATGGGTTAATGACAGCACATTGTTCAACCTTCCCCGTTTCAAAAATGTTCTTCATGTGTGTTTGCATCATTTTCAAGTGAGTTTTGCTGCCGTTGTATATATCAGGGTACCGTTCCGGCCCGTTACGGGTACTTTTTCGTGTGAAAATGTAGATTTTGGGCAGCAATGGGTTAATGACAGCACATTGTTCAACCTTCCCCATTTCCACAATGTTGTTCATGTGTGTTTGCATCATTTTCAGGTGAGTTTTGCTGCCGTTGTATATATTAGGGTACCGTTCCGGCCCGTTCTGGGTACTTTTTTGTTTGAAAATGTAGCTTTTGGGCAGCAATGGGTTAATGACAGAACATTGTTCAACCTTCCCCATTTCCAAAATGTTCTTCATGTGTGTTTGCATCATTTTCAGGTGAGTTTTGCTGCCGTTGTATATATTAGGGTACCGTTCTGGCCCGTTCTGGGTACTTTTTTGTTTGAAAATGTAGCTTTTGGGCAGCAATGTGTTAATGACAGCACATTGTTAAACCTTCCCCATTTCCAAAATGTTCTTCATGTGTGTTTGCATCATTTTCAGGTGAGTTTTGCTGCCGTTGTATATATTAGGGTACCGTTCCGGCCCGTTACGGGTACTTTTTCGTGTGAAAATGTAGATTTTGGGCAGCAATGGGTTAATGACAGCACATTGTTCAACCTTCCCCATTTCCACAATGTTGTTCATGTGTGTTTGCATCATTTTCAGGTGAGTTTTGCTGCCGTTGTATATATTAGGGTACCGTTCCGGCCCGTTCTGGGTACTTTTTTGTTTGAAAATGTAGCTTTTGGGCAGCAATGGGTTAATGACAGCACATTGTTCAACCTTCCCCATTTCCACAATGTTGTTCATGTGTGTTTGCATCATTTTCAGGTGAGTTTTGCTGCCGTTGTATATATTAGGGTACCGTTCCGGCCCGTTCTGGGTACTTTTTTGTTTGAAAATGTAGCTTTTGGGCAGCAATGGGTTAATGACAGAACATTGTTCAACCTTCCCCATTTCCAAAATGTTCTTCATGTGTGTTTGCATCATTTTCCGGTGAGTTTTGCTGCCCTTGTATATATTAGGGTACCGTTCCGGCCCGCTCTGGGTACTTTTTCATGTGAAAATGTAGCTTTTGGGCAGCAATGGGTTAATGACAGCACATTGTTCAACCTTCCCCATTTCAAAAATGTTCTTCATGTGTGTTTGCATCATTTTCAGGTGAGTTTTGCTGCCGTTGTATATATTAGGGTACCGTTCCGGCCCGTTATGGGTACTTTTTCGTGTGAAAATGTAGCTTTTGGGCAGCAATGGGTTAATGACAGCACATTGTGCAACCTTTCCCATTTCCAAAATGTTCTTCATGTGTGTTTGCATCATTTTCAGGTGAGTTTTGCTGCCGTTGTATATATTAGGGTACCGTTCCGGCCTGTTCCGGGTACTTTTTCGTGTGAAAATGTAGATTTTGGGCCGCAATGGGTTAATGACAGAACATTGTTCAACCGTCCCCATATCCAAAATGTTCTTCATGTGTGTTTGCATCATTTTCAGGTGGGTGTTGCTGCCGTTTTATATATTAGGGTACCGTTCCGGTCCGTTGCGGGTACTTTTCCGTGTGAAAATGTAGATTTTGGGCAGCAATGGGTTAATGACAGAACATTGTTCAACCATCCCCATTTCCAAAATGTTCTTCATGTGTGTTTGCATCATTTTCAGGTGAGTTTTGCTGCCGTTGTATATACTAGGGTACCGTTCTGGCCCGTTCTGGGTACTTTTTCGTGTGAAAATGTAGCTTTTGGGCAGCAGTGGGTTAATGACAGCACATTGTTAAACCTTCCCCATTTCCAAAATGTTCTTCATGTGTGTTTGCATCATTTTCAGGTGAGTTTTGCTGCCGTTGTATATATTAGGGTACCGTTCAGGCCCGCTCCGGGTACATTTTCGTGTGAAAATGTAGCTTTTGGGCAGCAATGGGTTAATGACAGCACATTGTTCAACCTTCCCCATTTCCAAAATGTTCTTCATGTGTGTTTGCATCATTTTCAGGTGAGTTTTGCTGCCGTTGTATATATTAGGGTACCGTTCCGGCTCGCTCCGGGTACTTTTTCGTGTGAAAATGTAGCTTTTGGGCAGCAATGGGTTAATGACAGCACATTGTTCAACCTTCCCCATTTCCAAAATGTTCTTCATGTGTGTTTGCATCATTTTCAAGTGAGTTTTGCTGCCGTTGTATACATCAGGGTACCGTTCCGGCCCCTTACGGGTACTTTTTCGTTTGAAAATGTAGCTTTTGGGCAGCAATGGGTTAATGACAGCACATTGTTCAACCTTCCCCATTTCCAAAATGTTCTTCATGTCTGCTTGCATCATATTCAGGTGAGTTTTGCTACCGTTTTATATATTAGGGTACTGTTCCGGCCCGTTCCGGGTACTTTTTCGTGTGAAAATGTAGATTTTGGGTGCAATGTGTTAATTACAGCACATTGTTCAACCTTTCCCATTTCCAAAATGTTCTTCATGTGTGTTTGCATCATTTTCAGGTGAGTTTTGCTGCCGTTGTATATATTAGCGTACCGTACCGGCACCTTCCGGGTACTTATTTGTGTGAAAAGGTAGCTTTTGGGCAGCAATGGGTTAATGGCAGCACATTGTTCAACCTTCTCCATTTCCAAAATGTTCTTCATGTGTGTTTGCATCATTTTCAGGTGAGTTTTGCTGTTTTTTTATATATTAGGCTAGCGTTCCGGGTACTTTTTCGTGTCAAAATGTAGATTTTGGGCAGTAATGGGTTCATAACAGCAGATTGTTCAACCGTTCCCATTTCCAAAATGTTCTTCATGTGTGTTTGCATCATTTTCAGGTGAGTTTTGCTGCCGTTGTATATATTAGGGTACCGTTCTGGCCCGTTCTGGGTACTTTTTCGTGTGAAAATGTAGCTTTTGGGCAGCAATGGGTTAATGACAGCACATTGTTCAACCTTCCCCATTTCCAAAATGTTCTTCATGTGTGTTTGCATCATTTTCAGGTGAGTTTTGCTGCCGTTATATATATTAGGGTACCGTTCCGGCCCGTTCCGGGTACTTTTTCGTGTGAAAATGTAGCTTTTGGGCAGCAATGGGTTAATGACAGCACATTGTTCAACCTTCCCCATTTCCAAAATGTTCTTCATGTCTGCTTGCATCATTTTCAGGTGAGTTTTGCTACCGTTTTATATATTAGGGTACTGTTCCGGCCCGTTCCGGGTACTTTTTCGTGTGAAAATGTAGATTTTGGGCAGCAATGTGTTAATGACAGCACATTGTTCAACCTTTCCCATTTCCAAAATGTTCTTCATGTGTGTTTGCATCATTTTCAGGTGAGTTTTGCTGCCGTTGTATATATTAGGGTACCGTTCCGGCCCGTTCCGGGTACTTTTTTGTTTGAAAATGTAGCTTTTGGGCAGCAATGGGTTAATGACAGAACATTGTTCAACCTACCCCATTTCCAAAATGTTCTTCATGTGTGTTTGCATCATTTTCAGGTGAGTTTTGCTGCCGTTGTATATATTAGGGTACCGTTCCGGCCCGCTCTGGGTACTTTTTCGTGTGAAAATGTAGCTTTTGGGCAGCAATGGGTTAATGACAGCACATTGTTCAACCTTCCCCATTTCAAAAATGTTCTTCATGTGTGTTTGCATCATTTTCAGGTGAGTTTTGCTGCCGTTGTATATATTAGGGTACCGTTCCGGCCCGTTATGGGTACTTTTTCGTGTGAAAATGTAGCTTCTGGGCAGCAATGGGTTAATGACAGCACATTGTGCAACCTTTCCCATTTCCAAAATGTTCTTCATGTGTGTTTGCATCATTTTCAGGTGAGTTTTGCTGCCGTTTTGTATATTAGGGTACCGTTCCGGCCTGTTCCGGGTACTTTTTCGTGTGAAAATGTAGATTTTGGGCCGCAACGGGTTAATGACAGAACATTGTTCAACCGTCCCCATATCCAAAATGTTCTTCATGTGTATTTGCATCATTTTCAGGTGGGTGTTGCTGCCGTTTTATATATTAGGGTACCGTTCTGGCCCGTTGCGGGTACTTTTCCGTGTGAAAATGTAGATTTTGGGAAGCAATGGGTTAATGACAGCACATTGTTCAACGTTCCCCATTTCCAAAATGTTCTTCATGTGTGTTTGCATCATTTTCAGATGAGTTTTGCTGCCGTTGTATATATTAGGGTACCGTTCCGGGTACTTTTTCGTGTGAAAATGTAGCTTTTGGGCAGCAATGGGTTAATGACAGCACATTGTTCAACCTTCCCCATTTCCAAAATGTTCTTCATGTGTGTTTACATCCTTTTCAGGTGAATTTTGCTGCCGTTGTATATATTAGGGTACCGTTCCAGGTACTTTTCGTGTGAAAATGTAGCTTTTGCGCAGCAATGGGTTAATGACAGAACATTGTTCAACCTTCCCCATTTCCAAAATGTTCTTCATGTGTGTTTGCATCATTTGCAGGTGAGTTTTGCTGCCGTTGTATATATTAGGGTACCGTTCCGGCTCGCTCCGGGTACTTTTTCGTGTGAAAATGTAGCTTTTGGGCAGCAATGGGTTAATGACAGCACATTGTTCAACCTTCCCCATTTCCAAAATGTTCTTCATGTGTGTTTGCATCATTTTCAAGTGAGTTTTGCTGCCGTTGTATATATTAGGGTACCGTTCCGGCCCATTACGGGTACTTTTTCGTGTGAAAATGTAGCTTTTGGGCAGCAATGGGTTAATGACAGCACATTGTTCAACCTTCCCCATTTCCAAAATGTTCTTCATGTCTGCTTGCATCATTTTCAGGTGAGTTTTGCTGCCGTTGTATATATTAGGGTACCGTTCCGGCCCGTTATGGGTACTTTTTCGTGTGAAAATGTAGCTTTTGGGCAGCAATGGGTTAATGACAGCACATTGTGCAACCTTTCCCATTTCGAAAATGATCTTCATGTGTGTTTGCATCATTTTCAGGTGAATTTTGCTGCCGTTTTATATAATAGGGTACCGTTCCGGCCTGTTCCGGGTACTTTTTCGTGTGAAAATGTAGATTTTGGGCAGCAATGGGTTAATGACAGCACATTGTTCAACCTTCCCCATTTCCAAAATGTTCTTCATGTGTGTTTGCATCATTTTCAAGTGAGTTTTGCTGCCGTTGTATATATTAGGGTACCGTTCCGGCCCATTACGGGTACTTTTTCGTGTGAAAATGTAGCTTTTGGGCAGCAATGGGTTAATGACAACACATTGTTCAACCTTCCCCATTTCCAAAATGTTCTTCATGTCAGCTTGCATCATTTTCAGGTGAGTTTTGCTACCGTTTTATATATTAGGGTACTGTTCCGGCCCGTTCCGGGTACTTTTTCGTGTGAAAATGTAGATTTTGGGCAGCAATGTGTTAATGACAGCACATTGTTCAACCTTTCCCATTTCCAAAATGTTCTTCATGTGTGTTTGCATCATTTTCAGGTGAGTTTTGCTGCCGTTGTATATATTAGGGTACCGTTCCGGCCCGTTCCGGGTACTTTTTTGTTTGAAAATGTAGCTTTTGGGCAGCAATGGGTTAATGACAGAACATTGTTCAACCTTCCCCATTTCCAAAATGTTCTTCATGTGTGTTTGCATCATTTTCAGGTGAGTTTTGCTGCCGTTGTACATATTAGGGTACCGTTCCGGCCCGCTCTGGGTACTTTTTCGTGTGAAAATGTAGCTTTTGGGCAGCAACGGGTTAATGACAGCACATTGTTCAACCTTCCCCATTTCAAAAATGTTCTTCATGTGTGTTTGCATCATTTTCAGGTGAGTTTTGCTGCCGTTGTATATATTAGGGTACCGTTCCGGCCCGTTATGGGTACTTTTTCGTGTGAAAATGTAGCTTCTGGGCAGCAATGGGTTAATGACAGCACATTGTTCAACCTTTCCCATTTCCAAAATGTTGTTCATGTGTGTTTGCATCATTTTCAGGTGAGTTTTGCTGCCGTTGTATATATTAGGGTACCGTTCTGGCCCGTTCTGGGTACTTTTTTGTGTGAAAATGTAGCTTTTGGGCAGCAATGGGTTAATGACAGCACATTGTTCAACCTTCCCCATTTCCAAAATGTTCTTCATGTGTGTTTGCATCATTTTCAGGTGAGTTTTGCTGCCGTTATATATATTAGGGTACCGTTCCGGCCCGTTCCGGGTACTTTTTCGTGTGAAAATGTAGCTTTTGGGCAGCAATGGGTTAATGACAGCACATTGTTCAACCTTCCCCATTTCCAAAATGTTCTTCATGTCTGCTTGCATCATTTTCAGGTGAGTTTTGCTACCGTTTTATATATTAGGGTACTGTTCCGGCCCGTTCCGGGTACTTTTTCGTGTGAAAATGTAGATTTTGGGCAGCAATGTGTTAATGACAGCACATTGTTCAACCTTTCCCATTTCCAAAATGTTCTTCATGTGTGTTTGCATCATTTTCAGGTGAGTTTTGCTGCCGTTGTATATATTAGGGTACCGTTCCGGCCCGCTCTGGGTACTTTTTCATGTGAAAATGTAGCTTTTGGGCAGCAATGGGTTAATGACAGCACATTGTTCAACCTTCCCCATTTCAAAAATGTTCTTCATGTGTGTTTGCATCATTTTCAAGTGAGTTTTGCTGCCGTTGTATATATCAGGGTACCGTTCCGGCCCGTTACGGGTACTTTTTCGTGTGAAAATGTAGATTTTGGGCAGCATTGGGTTAATGACAGCACATTGTTCAACCTTCCCCATTTCCACAATGTTGTTCATGTGTGTTTGCATCATTTTCAGGTGAGTTTTGCTGCCGTTGTATATATTAGGGTACCGTTCCGGCCCGTTCTGGGTACTTTTTTGTTTGAAAATGTAGCTTTTGGGCAGCAATGGGTTAATGACAGAACATTGTTCAACCTTCCCCATTTCCAAAATGTTCTTCATGTGTGTTTGCATCATTTTCAGGTGAGTTTTGCTGCCGTTGTATATATTAGGGTACCGTTCCGGCCCGTTCTGGGTACTTTTTTGTTTGAAAATGTAGCTTTTGGGCAGCAATGGGTTAATGACAGCACATTGTTAAACCTTCCCCATTTCCAAAATGTTCTTCATGTGTGTTTGCATCATTTTCAGGTGAGTTTTGCTGCCGTTGTATATATTAGGGTACCGTTCCGGCCCGTTACGGGTACTTTTTCGTGTGAAAATGTAGATTTTGGGCAGCAATGGGTTAATGACAGCACATTGTTCAACCTTCCCCATTTCCACAATGTTGTTCATGTGTGTTTGCATCATTTTCAGGTGAGTTTTGCTGCCGTTGTATATATTAGGGTACCGTTCCGGCCCGTTCTGGGTACTTTTTTGTTTGAAAATGTAGCTTTTGGGCAGCAATGGGTTAATGACAGCACATTGTTCAACCTTCCCCATTTCCACAATGTTGTTCATGTGTGTTTGCATCATTTTCAGGTGAGTTTTGCTGCCGTTGTATATATTAGGGTACCGTTCCGGCCCGTTCTGGGTACTTTTTTGTTTGAAAATGTAGCTTTTGGGCAGCAATGGGTTAATGACAGAACATTGTTCAACCTTCCCCATTTCCAAAATGTTCTTCATGTGTGTTTGCATCATTTTCAGGTGAGTTTTGCTGCCGTTGTATATATTAGGGTACCGTTCCGGCCCGCTCTGGGTACTTTTTCATGTGAAAATGTAGCTTTTGGGCAGCAATGGGTTAATGACAGCACATTGTTCAACCTTCCCCATTTCAAAAATGTTCTTCATGTGTGTTTGCATCATTTTCAGGTGAGTTTTGCTGCCGTTGTATATATTAGGGTACCGTTCCGGCCCGTTATGGGTACTTTTTCGTGTGAAAATGTAGCTTTTGGGCAGCAATGGGTTAATGACAGCACATTGTGCAACCTTTCCCATTTCCAAAATGTTCTTCATGTGTGTTTGCATCATTTTCAGGTGAGTTTTGCTGCCGTTGTATATATTAGGGTACCGTTCCGGCCTGTTCCGGGTACTTTTTCGTGTGAAAATGTAGATTTTGGGCCGCAATGGGTTAATGACAGAACATTGTTCAACCGTCCCCATATCCAAAATGTTCTTCATGTGTGTTTGCATCATTTTCAGGTGGGTGTTGCTGCCGTTTTATATATTAGGGTACCGTTCCGGTCCGTTGCGGGTACTTTTCCGTGTGAAAATGTAGATTTTGGGCAGCAATGGGTTAATGACAGAACATTGTTCAACCATCCCCATTTCCAAAATGTTCTTCATGTGTGTTTGCATCATTTTCAGGTGAGTTTTGCTGCCGTTGTATATACTAGGGTACCGTTCTGGCCCGTTCTGGGTACTTTTTCGTGTGAAAATGTAGCTTTTGGGCAGCAGTGGGTTAATGACAGCACATTGTTAAACCTTCCCCATTTCCAAAATGTTCTTCATGTGTGTTTGCATCATTTTCAGGTGAGTTTTGCTGCCGTTGTATATATTAGGGTACCGTTCAGGCCCGCTCCGGGTACATTTTCGTGTGAAAATGTAGCTTTTGGGCAGCAGTGGGTTAATGACAGCACATTGTTAAACCTTCCCCATTTCCAAAATGTTCTTCATGTGTGTTTGCATCATTTTCAGGTGAGTTTTGCTGCCGTTGTATATATTAGGGTACCGTTCAGGCCCGCTCCGGGTACTTTTTTGTTTGAAAATGTAGCTTTTGGGCAGCAATGGGTTAATGACAGAACATTGTTCAACCTTCCCCATTTCCAAAATGTTCTTCATGTGTGTTTGCATCATTTTCAGGTGAGTTTTGCTGCCGTTGTATATATTAGGGTACCGTTCCGGCCCGTTCTGGGTACTTTTTTGTTTGAAAATGTAGCTTTTGGGCAGCAATGGGTTAATGACAGCACATTGTTAAACCTTCCCCATTTCCAAAATGTTCTTCATGTGTGTTTGCATCATTTTCAGGTGAGTTTTGCTGCCGTTGTATATATTAGGGTACCGTTCCGGCCCGTTACGGGTACTTTTTCGTGTGAAAATGTAGATTTTGGGCAGCAATGGGTTAATGACAGCACATTGTTCAACCTTCCCCATTTCCACAATGTTGTTCATGTGTGTTTGCATCATTTTCAGGTGAGTTTTGCTGCCGTTGTATATATTAGGGTACCGTTCCGGCCCGTTCTGGGTACTTTTTTGTTTGAAAATGTAGCTTTTGGGCAGCAATGGGTTAATGACAGCACATTGTTCAACCTTCCCCATTTCCACAATGTTGTTCATGTGTGTTTGCATCATTTTCAGGTGAGTTTTGCTGCCGTTGTATATATTAGGGTACCGTTCCGGCCCGTTCTGGGTACTTTTTTGTTTGAAAATGTAGCTTTTGGGCAGCAATGGGTTAATGACAGAACATTGTTCAACCTTCCCCATTTCCAAAATGTTCTTCATGTGTGTTTGCATCATTTTCAGGTGAGTTTTGCTGCCGTTGTATATATTAGGGTACCGTTCCGGCCCGCTCTGGGTACTTTTTCATGTGAAAATGTAGCTTTTGGGCAGCAATGGGTTAATGACAGCACATTGTTCAACCTTCCCCATTTCAAAAATGTTCTTCATGTGTGTTTGCATCATTTTCAGGTGAGTTTTGCTGCCGTTGTATATATTAGGGTACCGTTCCGGCCCGTTATGGGTACTTTTTCGTGTGAAAATGTAGCTTTTGGGCAGCAATGGGTTAATGACAGCACATTGTGCAACCTTTCCCATTTCCAAAATGTTCTTCATGTGTGTTTGCATCATTTTCAGGTGAGTTTTGCTGCCGTTGTATATATTAGGGTACCGTTCCGGCCTGTTCCGGGTACTTTTTCGTGTGAAAATGTAGATTTTGGGCCGCAATGGGTTAATGACAGAACATTGTTCAACCGTCCCCATATCCAAAATGTTCTTCATGTGTGTTTGCATCATTTTCAGGTGGGTGTTGCTGCCGTTTTATATATTAGGGTACCGTTCCGGTCCGTTGCGGGTACTTTTCCGTGTGAAAATGTAGATTTTGGGCAGCAATGGGTTAATGACAGAACATTGTTCAACCATCCCCATTTCCAAAATGTTCTTCATGTGTGTTTGCATCATTTTCAGGTGAGTTTTGCTGCCGTTGTATATACTAGGGTACCGTTCTGGCCCGTTCTGGGTACTTTTTCGTGTGAAAATGTAGCTTTTGGGCAGCAGTGGGTTAATGACAGCACATTGTTAAACCTTCCCCATTTCCAAAATGTTCTTCATGTGTGTTTGCATCATTTTCAGGTGAGTTTTGCTGCCGTTGTATATATTAGGGTACCGTTCAGGCCCGCTCCGGGTACATTTTCGTGTGAAAATGTAGCTTTTGGGCAGCAATGGGTTAATGACAGCACATTGTTCAACCTTCCCCATTTCCAAAATGTTCTTCATGTGTGTTTGCATCATTTTCAGGTGAGTTTTGCTGCCGTTGTATATATTAGGGTACCGTTCCGGCTCGCTCCGGGTACTTTTTCGTGTGAAAATGTAGCTTTTGGGCAGCAATGGGTGAATGACAGCACATTGTTCAACCTTCCCCATTTCCAAAATGTTCTTCATGTGTGTTTGCATCATTTTCAAGTGAGTTTTGCTGCCGTTGTATATATCAGGGTACCGTTCCGGCCCGTTACGGGTACTTTTTCGTTTGAAAATGTAGCTTTTGGGCAGCAATGGGTTAATGACAGCACATTGTTCAACCTTCCCCATTTCCAAAATGTTCTTCATGTCTGCTTGCATCATATTCAGGTGAGTTTTGCTACCGTTTTATATATTAGGGTACTGTTCCGGCCCGTTCCGGGTACTTTTTCGTGTGAAAATGTAGATTTTGGGCGCAATGTGTTAATTACAGCACATTGTTCAACCTTTCCCATTTCCAAAATGTTCTTCATGTGTGTTTGCATCATTTTCAGGTGAGTTTTGCTGCCGTTGTATATATTAGCGTACCGTACCGGCACCTTCCGGGTACTTATTTGTGTGAAAAGGTAGCTTTTGGGCAGCAATGGGTTAATGGCAGCACATTGTTCAACCTTCTCCATTTCCAAAATGTTCTTCATGTGTGTTTGCATCATTTTCAGGTGAGTTTTGCTGTTTTTTTATATATTAGGCTAGCGTTCCGGGTACTTTTTCGTGTCAAAATGTAGATTTTGGGCAGTAATGGGTTCATAACAGCAGATTGTTCAACCGTTCCCATTTCCAAAATGTTCTTCATGTGTGTTTGCATCATTTTCAGGTGAGTTTTGCTGCCGTTGTATATATTAGCGTACCGTACCGGCCCCTTCCGGGTACTTATTTGTGTGAAAATGTAGATTTTGGGCAGGAATGGGTTAATGACAGCACATTGTTCAACCTTCCCCATTTCCACCATGTTGTTCATGTGTGTTTGCATCATTTTCAGGTGAGTTTTGCTGCCGTTGTATATATTAGGGTACCGTTCCGGCCCGCTCCGGGTACATTTCGTTTGAAAATGTAGCTTTTGGACAGCAATGGGTTAATGACAGCACAATTTTCAACCTTCCCCATTTCCAAAATGTTCTTCATGTGTGTTTGCATCATTTTCAGGTGAGTTTTGCTGCCATTGTATATATTAGGGTACCGTTCCGGCCCGTTCTGGGTACTTTTTCGTGTGAAAATGTAGCCTTTAGGCAGCAATGGGTTAATGACAGCACATTGTTCCACATTCCCCATATCCAAAATGTTCTTCAAGTGTGTTTGCATCATTTTCAGGTGGGTGTTGCTGCCGTTTTATATAATAGGGTACCGTTCCGGCCCGTTGAGGGTACTTTTCCGTATGGAAATGTAGATTTTGGGCAGCAGTGGGTTAATGACAGAACATTGTTCAACCATCCCCATTTCCAAAATGTTCTTCATGTGTGTTTGCATCATTTTCAGGTGAGTTTAGCTGCTGTTGTATATATTAGGGTACCGTTCCGGCCCTTTCTGGGTACTTTTTCGTGTGAAAATGTAGCCTTTAGGCAGCAATAGGTTAATGACAGCACATTGTTCAACCTTCCCCATATCCAAAATGTTCTTCATGTGTGTTTGCATCATTTTCAGATGGGTGTTGCTGCCGTTTTATATATTAGGGTACCGTTCTGGCCCGTTGCGGGTACTTTTCCGTGTGAAAATGTAGATTTTGGGCAGCAATGGGTTAATGACAGAACATTGTTCAACCATCCCCATTTCCAAAATGTTCTTCATGTGTGTTTGCATCATTTTCAGGTGAGTTTTGGTGCCGTTGTATATATTAGGGTACCGTTCCGGCCCGCTCCGCGTACTTTTTTGTGTGAAAATGTAGCTTTTGGGCAGCAGTGGGTTAATGTCAGCACATTGTTCAACCTTCCCCATTTCCAAAATGTTCTTCATGTGTGTTTGCATCATTTTCAGGTGAGTTTTGCTGCCGTTGTATATATTAGGGTACCGTTCCGGCCCGTTACGGGTACTTTTTCGTGTGAAAATGTAGCTTTTGGGCAGCAATGGGTTAATGACAGCACATTGTTCAACCTTCCCCATTTCCAAAATGTTCTTCATGTGGGCTTGCATCATTTTCAGGTGAGTTTTGCTGCCGTTGTATATATTAGGGTACCGTTCCGGCCCGTTCTGGGTACTTTTTTGTTTGAAAATGTAGCTTTTGGGCAGCAATGGGTTAATGACAGAACATTGTTCAACCTTCCCCATTTCCAAAATGTTCTTCATGTGTGTTTGCATCATTTTCAGGTGAGTTTTGCTGCCGTTGTATATATTAGGGTACCGTTCCGGCCCGTTCTGGGTACTTTTTTGTTTGAAAATGTAGCTTTTGGGCAGCAATGGGTTAATGACAGCACATTGTTAAACCTTCCCCATTTCCAAAATGTTCTTCATGTGTGTTTGCATCATTTTCAGGTGAATTTTGCTGCCGTTGTATATATTAGGGTACCGTTCCGGCCCGTTACGGGTACTTTTTCGTGTGAAAATGTAGATTTTGGGCAGCAATGGGTTAATGACAGCACATTGTTCAACCTTCCCCATTTCCACAATGTTGTTCATGTGTGTTTGCATCATTTTCAGGTGAGTTTTGCTGCCGTTGTATATATTAGGGTACCGTTCCGGCCCGTTCTGGGTACTTTTTTGTTTGAAAATGTAGCTTTTGGGCAGCAATGGGTTAATGACAGAACATTGTTCAACCATCCCCATTTCCAAAATGTTCTTCATGTGTGTTTGCATCATTTTCAGGTGAGTTTAGCTGCTGTTGTATATATTAGGGTACCGTTCCGGCCCTTTCTGGGTACTTTTTCGTGTGAAAATGTAGCCTTTAGGCAGCAATAGGTTAATGACAGCACATTGTTCAACCTTCCCCATATCCAAAATGTTCTTCATGTGTGTTTGCATCATTTTCAGATGGGTGTTGCTGCCGTTTTATATATTAGGGTACCGTTCCGGCCCGTTGCGGGTACTTTTCCGTGTGAAAATGTAGATTTTGGGCAGCAATGGGTTAATGACAGAACATTGTTCAACCATCCCCATTTCCAAAATGTTCTTCATGTGTGTTTGCATCATTTTCAGGTGAGTTTTGGTGCCGTTGTATATATTAGGGTACCGTTCCGGCCCGCTCCGCGTACTTTTTTGTGTGAAAATGTAGCTTTTGGGCAGCAGTGGGTTAATGTCAGCACATTGTTCAACCTTCCCCATTTCCAAAATGTTCTTCATGTGTGTTTGCATCATTTTCAGGTGAGTTTTGCTGCCGTTGTATATATTAGGGTACCGTTCCGGCCCGTTACGGGTACTTTTTCGTGTGAAAATGTAGCTTTTGGGCAGCAATGGGTTAATGACAGCACATTGTTCAACCTTCCCCATTTCCAAAATGTTCTTCATGTGGGCTTGCATCATTTTCAGGTGAGTTTTGCTGCCGTTGTATATATTAGGGTACCGTTCCGGCCCGTTCTGGGTACTTTTTTGTTTGAAAATGTAGCTTTTGGGCAGCAATGGGTTAATGACAGAACATTGTTCAACCTTCCCCATTTCCAAAATGTTCTTCATGTGTGTTTGCATCATTTTCAGGTGAGTTTTGCTGCCGTTGTATATATTAGGGTACCGTTCCGGCCCGTTCTGGGTACTTTTTTGTTTGAAAATGTAGCTTTTGGGCAGCAATGGG
Source organism: Ambystoma mexicanum (assembly GCF_040938575.1). Lineage (NCBI taxonomy): Eukaryota > Metazoa > Chordata > Amphibia > Caudata > Ambystomatidae > Ambystoma > Ambystoma mexicanum. Next base: position 1,262,275,129 of record NC_090934.1, on the reverse strand, counting down.
TTAATGACAGCACATTGTTAAACCTTCCCCATTTCCAAAATGTTCTTCATGTGTGTTTGCATCATTTTCAGGTGAGTTTTGCTGCCGTTGTATATATTAGGGTACCGTTCCGGCCCGTTACGGGTACTTTTTCGTGTGAAAATGTAGCTTTTGGGCAGCAATGGGTTAATGACAGCACATTGTTCAACCTTCCCCATTTCCAAAATGTTCTTCATGTGGGCTTGCATCATTTTCAGGTGAGTTTTGCTGCCGTTGTATATATTAGGGTACCGTTCCGGCCCGCTCTGGGTACTTTTTCATGTGAAAATGTAGCTTTTGGGCAGCAATGGGTTAATGACAGCACATTGTTCAACCTTCCCCATTTCAAAAATGTTCTTCATGTGTGTTTGCATCATTTTCAGGTGAGTTTTGCTGCCGTTGTATATATTAGGGTACCGTTCCGGCCCGTTATGGGTACTTTTTCGTGTGAAAATGTAGCTTTTGGGCAGCAATGGGTTAATGACAGCACATTGTGCAACCTTTCCCATTTCCAAAATGTTCTTCATGTGTGTTTGCATCATTTTCAGGTGAGTTTTGCTGCCGTTGTATATATTAGGGTACCGTTCCGGCCTGTTCCGGGTACTTTTTCGTGTGAAAATGTAGATTTTGGGCCGCAATGGGTTAATGACAGAACATTGTTCAACCGTCCCCATATCCAAAATGTTCTTCATGTGTGTTTGCATCATTTTCAGGTGGGTGTTGCTGCCGTTTTATATATTAGGGTACCGTTCCGGTCCGTTGCGGGTACTTTTCCGTGTGAAAATGTAGATTTTGGGCAGCAATGGGTTAATGACAGAACATTGTTCAACCATCCCCATTTCCAAAATGTTCTTCATGTGTGTTTGCATCATTTTCAGGTGAGTTTTGCTGCCGTTGTATATACTAGGGTACCGTTCTGGCCCGTTCTGGGTACTTTTTCGTGTGAAAATGTAGCTTTTGGGCAGCAGTGGGTTAATGACAGCACATTGTTAAACCTTCCCCATTTCCAAAATGTTCTTCATGTGTGTTTGCATCATTTTCAGGTGAGTTTTGCTGCCGTTGTATATATTAGGGTACCGTTCAGGCCCGCTCCGGGTACATTTTCGTGTGAAAATGTAGCTTTTGGGCAGCAGTGGGTTAATGACAGCACATTGTTAAACCTTCCCCATTTCCAAAATGTTCTTCATGTGTGTTTGCATCATTTTCAGGTGAGTTTTGCTGCCGTTGTATATATTAGGGTACCGTTCAGGCCCGCTCCGGGTACTTTTTTGTTTGAAAATGTAGCTTTTGGGCAGCAATGGGTTAATGACAGAACATTGTTCAACCTTCCCCATTTCCAAAATGTTCTTCATGTGTGTTTGCATCATTTTCAGGTGAGTTTTGCTGCCGTTGTATATATTAGGGTACCGTTCCGGCCCGTTCTGGGTACTTTTTTGTTTGAAAATGTAGCTTTTGGGCAGCAATGGGTTAATGACAGCACATTGTTAAACCTTCCCCATTTCCAAAATGTTCTTCATGTGTGTTTGCATCATTTTCAGGTGAGTTTTGCTGCCGTTGTATATATTAGGGTACCGTTCCGGCCCGTTACGGGTACTTTTTCGTGTGAAAATGTAGATTTTGGGCAGCAATGGGTTAATGACAGCACATTGTTCAACCTTCCCCATTTCCACAATGTTGTTCATGTGTGTTTGCATCATTTTCAGGTGAGTTTTGCTGCCGTTGTATATATTAGGGTACCGTTCCGGCCCGTTCTGGGTACTTTTTTGTTTGAAAATGTAGCTTTTGGGCAGCAATGGGTTAATGACAGCACATTGTTCAACCTTCCCCATTTCCACAATGTTGTTCATGTGTGTTTGCATCATTTTCAGGTGAGTTTTGCTGCCGTTGTATATATTAGGGTACCGTTCCGGCCCGTTCTGGGTACTTTTTTGTTTGAAAATGTAGCTTTTGGGCAGCAATGGGTTAATGACAGAACATTGTTCAACCTTCCCCATTTCCAAAATGTTCTTCATGTGTGTTTGCATCATTTTCAGGTGAGTTTTGCTGCCGTTGTATATATTAGGGTACCGTTCCGGCCCGCTCTGGGTACTTTTTCATGTGAAAATGTAGCTTTTGGGCAGCAATGGGTTAATGACAGCACATTGTTCAACCTTCCCCATTTCAAAAATGTTCTTCATGTGTGTTTGCATCATTTTCAGGTGAGTTTTGCTGCCGTTGTATATATTAGGGTACCGTTCCGGCCCGTTATGGGTACTTTTTCGTGTGAAAATGTAGCTTTTGGGCAGCAATGGGTTAATGACAGCACATTGTGCAACCTTTCCCATTTCCAAAATGTTCTTCATGTGTGTTTGCATCATTTTCAGGTGAGTTTTGCTGCCGTTGTATATATTAGGGTACCGTTCCGGCCTGTTCCGGGTACTTTTTCGTGTGAAAATGTAGATTTTGGGCCGCAATGGGTTAATGACAGAACATTGTTCAACCGTCCCCATATCCAAAATGTTCTTCATGTGTGTTTGCATCATTTTCAGGTGGGTGTTGCTGCCGTTTTATATATTAGGGTACCGTTCCGGTCCGTTGCGGGTACTTTTCCGTGTGAAAATGTAGATTTTGGGCAGCAATGGGTTAATGACAGAACATTGTTCAACCATCCCCATTTCCAAAATGTTCTTCATGTGTGTTTGCATCATTTTCAGGTGAGTTTTGCTGCCGTTGTATATACTAGGGTACCGTTCTGGCCCGTTCTGGGTACTTTTTCGTGTGAAAATGTAGCTTTTGGGCAGCAGTGGGTTAATGACAGCACATTGTTAAACCTTCCCCATTTCCAAAATGTTCTTCATGTGTGTTTGCATCATTTTCAGGTGAGTTTTGCTGCCGTTGTATATATTAGGGTACCGTTCAGGCCCGCTCCGGGTACATTTTCGTGTGAAAATGTAGCTTTTGGGCAGCAATGGGTTAATGACAGCACATTGTTCAACCTTCCCCATTTCCAAAATGTTCTTCATGTGTGTTTGCATCATTTTCAGGTGAGTTTTGCTGCCGTTGTATATATTAGGGTACCGTTCCGGCTCGCTCCGGGTACTTTTTCGTGTGAAAATGTAGCTTTTGGGCAGCAATGGGTGAATGACAGCACATTGTTCAACCTTCCCCATTTCCAAAATGTTCTTCATGTGTGTTTGCATCATTTTCAAGTGAGTTTTGCTGCCGTTGTATATATCAGGGTACCGTTCCGGCCCGTTACGGGTACTTTTTCGTTTGAAAATGTAGCTTTTGGGCAGCAATGGGTTAATGACAGCACATTGTTCAACCTTCCCCATTTCCAAAATGTTCTTCATGTCTGCTTGCATCATATTCAGGTGAGTTTTGCTACCGTTTTATATATTAGGGTACTGTTCCGGCCCGTTCCGGGTACTTTTTCGTGTGAAAATGTAGATTTTGGGCGCAATGTGTTAATTACAGCACATTGTTCAACCTTTCCCATTTCCAAAATGTTCTTCATGTGTGTTTGCATCATTTTCAGGTGAGTTTTGCTGCCGTTGTATATATTAGCGTACCGTACCGGCACCTTCCGGGTACTTATTTGTGTGAAAAGGTAGCTTTTGGGCAGCAATGGGTTAATGGCAGCACATTGTTCAACCTTCTCCATTTCCAAAATGTTCTTCATGTGTGTTTGCATCATTTTCAGGTGAGTTTTGCTGTTTTTTTATATATTAGGCTAGCGTTCCGGGTACTTTTTCGTGTCAAAATGTAGATTTTGGGCAGTAATGGGTTCATAACAGCAGATTGTTCAACCGTTCCCATTTCCAAAATGTTCTTCATGTGTGTTTGCATCATTTTCAGGTGAGTTTTGCTGCCGTTGTATATATTAGCGTACCGTACCGGCCCCTTCCGGGTACTTATTTGTGTGAAAATGTAGATTTTGGGCAGGAATGGGTTAATGACAGCACATTGTTCAACCTTCCCCATTTCCACCATGTTGTTCATGTGTGTTTGCATCATTTTCAGGTGAGTTTTGCTGCCGTTGTATATATTAGGGTACCGTTCCGGCCCGCTCCGGGTACATTTCGTTTGAAAATGTAGCTTTTGGACAGCAATGGGTTAATGACAGCACAATTTTCAACCTTCCCCATTTCCAAAATGTTCTTCATGTGTGTTTGCATCATTTTCAGGTGAGTTTTGCTGCCATTGTATATATTAGGGTACCGTTCCGGCCCGTTCTGGGTACTTTTTCGTGTGAAAATGTAGCCTTTAGGCAGCAATGGGTTAATGACAGCACATTGTTCCACATTCCCCATATCCAAAATGTTCTTCAAGTGTGTTTGCATCATTTTCAGGTGGGTGTTGCTGCCGTTTTATATAATAGGGTACCGTTCCGGCCCGTTGAGGGTACTTTTCCGTATGGAAATGTAGATTTTGGGCAGCAGTGGGTTAATGACAGAACATTGTTCAACCATCCCCATTTCCAAAATGTTCTTCATGTGTGTTTGCATCATTTTCAGGTGAGTTTAGCTGCTGTTGTATATATTAGGGTACCGTTCCGGCCCTTTCTGGGTACTTTTTCGTGTGAAAATGTAGCCTTTAGGCAGCAATAGGTTAATGACAGCACATTGTTCAACCTTCCCCATATCCAAAATGTTCTTCATGTGTGTTTGCATCATTTTCAGATGGGTGTTGCTGCCGTTTTATATATTAGGGTACCGTTCTGGCCCGTTGCGGGTACTTTTCCGTGTGAAAATGTAGATTTTGGGCAGCAATGGGTTAATGACAGAACATTGTTCAACCATCCCCATTTCCAAAATGTTCTTCATGTGTGTTTGCATCATTTTCAGGTGAGTTTTGGTGCCGTTGTATATATTAGGGTACCGTTCCGGCCCGCTCCGCGTACTTTTTTGTGTGAAAATGTAGCTTTTGGGCAGCAGTGGGTTAATGTCAGCACATTGTTCAACCTTCCCCATTTCCAAAATGTTCTTCATGTGTGTTTGCATCATTTTCAGGTGAGTTTTGCTGCCGTTGTATATATTAGGGTACCGTTCCGGCCCGTTACGGGTACTTTTTCGTGTGAAAATGTAGCTTTTGGGCAGCAATGGGTTAATGACAGCACATTGTTCAACCTTCCCCATTTCCAAAATGTTCTTCATGTGGGCTTGCATCATTTTCAGGTGAGTTTTGCTGCCGTTGTATATATTAGGGTACCGTTCCGGCCCGTTCTGGGTACTTTTTTGTTTGAAAATGTAGCTTTTGGGCAGCAATGGGTTAATGACAGAACATTGTTCAACCTTCCCCATTTCCAAAATGTTCTTCATGTGTGTTTGCATCATTTTCAGGTGAGTTTTGCTGCCGTTGTATATATTAGGGTACCGTTCCGGCCCGTTCTGGGTACTTTTTTGTTTGAAAATGTAGCTTTTGGGCAGCAATGGGTTAATGACAGCACATTGTTAAACCTTCCCCATTTCCAAAATGTTCTTCATGTGTGTTTGCATCATTTTCAGGTGAGTTTTGCTGCCGTTGTATATATTAGGGTACCGTTCCGGCCCGTTACGGGTACTTTTTCGTGTGAAAATGTAGATTTTGGGCAGCAATGGGTTAATGACAGCACATTGTTCAACCTTCCCCATTTCCACAATGTTGTTCATGTGTGTTTGCATCATTTTCAGGTGAGTTTTGCTGCCGTTGTATATATTAGGGTACCGTTCCGGCCCGTTCTGGGTACTTTTTTGTTTGAAAATGTAGCTTTTGGGCAGCAATGGGTTAATGACAGAACATTGTTCAACCATCCCCATTTCCAAAATGTTCTTCATGTGTGTTTGCATCATTTTCAGGTGAGTTTAGCTGCTGTTGTATATATTAGGGTACCGTTCCGGCCCTTTCTGGGTACTTTTTCGTGTGAAAATGTAGCCTTTAGGCAGCAATAGGTTAATGACAGCACATTGTTCAACCTTCCCCATATCCAAAATGTTCTTCATGTGTGTTTGCATCATTTTCAGATGGGTGTTGCTGCCGTTTTATATATTAGGGTACCGTTCCGGCCCGTTGCGGGTACTTTTCCGTGTGAAAATGTAGATTTTGGGCAGCAATGGGTTAATGACAGAACATTGTTCAACCATCCCCATTTCCAAAATGTTCTTCATGTGTGTTTGCATCATTTTCAGGTGAGTTTTGGTGCCGTTGTATATATTAGGGTACCGTTCCGGCCCGCTCCGCGTACTTTTTTGTGTGAAAATGTAGCTTTTGGGCAGCAGTGGGTTAATGTCAGCACATTGTTCAACCTTCCCCATTTCCAAAATGTTCTTCATGTGTGTTTGCATCATTTTCAGGTGAGTTTTGCTGCCGTTGTATATATTAGGGTACCGTTCCGGCCCGTTACGGGTACTTTTTCGTGTGAAAATGTAGCTTTTGGGCAGCAATGGGTTAATGACAGCACATTGTTCAACCTTCCCCATTTCCAAAATGTTCTTCATGTGGGCTTGCATCATTTTCAGGTGAGTTTTGCTGCCGTTGTATATATTAGGGTACCGTTCCGGCCCGTTCTGGGTACTTTTTTGTTTGAAAATGTAGCTTTTGGGCAGCAATGGGTTAATGACAGAACATTGTTCAACCTTCCCCATTTCCAAAATGTTCTTCATGTGTGTTTGCATCATTTTCAGGTGAGTTTTGCTGCCGTTGTATATATTAGGGTACCGTTCCGGCCCGTTCTGGGTACTTTTTTGTTTGAAAATGTAGCTTTTGGGCAGCAATGGGTTAATGACAGCACATTGTTAAACCTTCCCCATTTCCAAAATGTTCTTCATGTGTGTTTGCATCATTTTCAGGTGAGTTTTGCTGCCGTTGTATATATTAGGGTACCGTTCCGGCCCGTTACGGGTACTTTTTCGTGTGAAAATGTAGATTTTGGGCAGCAATGGGTTAATGACAGCACATTGTTCAACCTTCCCCATTTCCACAATGTTGTTCATGTGTGTTTGCATCATTTTCAGGTGAGTTTTGCTGCCGTTGTATATATTAGGGTACCGTTCCGGCCCGTTCTGGGTACTTTTTTGTTTGAAAATGTAGCTTTTGGGCAGCAATCGGTTAATGACAGCACATTGTTCAACCTTCCCCATTTCCACAATGTTGTTCATGTGTGTTTGCATCATTTTCAGGTGAGTTTTGCTGCCGTTGTATATATTAGGGTACCGTTCCGGCCCGTTCTGGGTACTTTTTTGTTTGAAAATGTAGCTTTTGGGCAGCAATGGGTTAATGACAGAACATTGTTCAACCTTCCCCATTTCCAAAATGTTCTTCATGTGTGTTTGCATCATTTTCAGGTGAGTTTTGCTGCCGTTGTATATATTAGGGTACCGTTCCGGCCCGCTCTGGGTACTTTTTCATGTGAAAATGTAGCTTTTGGGCAGCAATGGGTTAATGACAGCACATTGTTCAACCTTCCCCATTTCAAAAATGTTCTTCATGTGTGTTTGCATCATTTTCAGGTGAGTTTTGCTGCCGTTGTATATATTACGGTACCGTTCCGGCCCGTTATGGGTACTTTTTCGTGTGAAAATGTAGCTTTTGGGCAGCAATGGGTTAATGACAGCACATTGTGCAACCTTTCCCATTTCCAAAAAGTTCTTCATGTGTGTTTGCATCATTTTCAGGTGAGTTTTGCTGCTGTTGTATATATTAGGGTACCGTTCCGGCCTGTTCCAGGTACTTTTTCGTGTGAAAATGTAGATTTTGGGCCGCAATGGGTTAATGACAGAACATTGTTCAACCGTCCCCATATCCAAAATGTTCTTCATGTGTGTTTGCATCATTTTCAGGTGGGTGTTGCTGCCGTTTTATATATTAGGGTACCGTTCCGGTCCGTTGCGGGTACTTTTCCGTGTGAAAATGTAGATTTTGGGCAGCAATGGGTTAATGACAGAACATTGTTCAACCATCCCCATTTCCAAAATGTTCTTCATGTGTGTTTGCATCATTTTCAGGTGAGTTTTGCTGCCGTTGTATATACTAGGGTACCGTTCTGGCCCGTTCTGGGTACTTTTTCGTGTGAAAATGTAGCTTTTGGGCAGCAGTGGGTTAATGACAGCACATTGTTAAACCTTCCCCATTTCCAAAATGTTCTTCATGTGTGTTTGCATCATTTTCAGGTGAGTTTTGCTGCCGTTGTATATATTAGGGTACCGTTCAGGCCCGCTCCGGGTACATTTTCGTGTGAAAATGTAGCTTTTGGGCAGCAATGGGTTAATGACAGCACATTGTTCAACCTTCCCCATTTCCAAAATGTTCTTCATGTGTGTTTGCATCATTTTCAGGTGAGTTTTGCTGCCGTTGTATATATTAGGGTACCGTTCCGGCTCGCTTCGGGTACTTTTTCGTGTGAAAATGTAGCTTTTGGGCAGCAATGGGTGAATGACAGCACATTGTTCAACCTTCCCCATTTCCAAAATGTTCTTCATGTGTGTTTGCATCATTTTCAAGTGAGTTTTGCTGCCGTTGTATATATCAGGGTACCGTTCCGGCCCGTTACGGGTACTTTTTCGTTTGAAAATGTAGCTTTTGGGCAGCAATGGGTTAATGACAGCACATTGTTCAACCTTCCCCATTTCCAAAATGTTCTTCATGTCTGCTTGCATCATATTCAGGTGAGTTTTGCTACCGTTTTATATATTAGGGTACTGTTCCGGCCCGTTCCGGGTACTTTTTCGTGTGAAAATGTAGATTTTGGGCGCAATGTGTTAATTACAGCACATTGTTCAACCTTTCCCATTTCCAAAATGTTCTTCATGTGTGTTTGCATCATTTTCAGGTGAGTTTTGCTGCCGTTGTATATATTAGCGTACCGTACCGGCACCTTCCGGGTACTTATTTGTGTGAAAAGGTAGCTTTTGGGCAGCAATGGGTTAATGGCAGCACATTGTTCAACCTTCTCCATTTCCAAAATGTTCTTCATGTGTGTTTGCATCATTTTCAGGTGAGTTTTGCTGTTTTTTTATATATTAGGCTAGCGTTCCGGGTACTTTTTCGTGTCAAAATGTAGATTTTGGGCAGTAATGGGTTCATAACAGCAGATTGTTCAACCGTTCCCATTTCCAAAATGTTCTTCATGTGTGTTTGCATCATTTTCAGGTGAGTTTTGCTGCCGTTGTATATATTAGCGTACCGTACCGGCCCCTTCCGGGTACTTATTTGTGTGAAAATGTAGATTTTGGGCAGGAATGGGTTAATGACAGCACATTGTTCAACCTTCCCCATTTCCACCATGTTGTTCATGTGTGTTTGCATCATTTTCAGGTGAGTTTTGCTGCCGTTGTATATATTAGGGTACCGTTCCGGCCCGCTCCGGGTACATTTCGTTTGAAAATGTAGCTTTTGGACAGCAATGGGTTAATGACAGCACAATTTTCAACCTTCCCCATTTCCAAAATGTTCTTCATGTGTGTTTGCATCATTTTCAGGTGAGTTTTGCTGCCATTGTATATATTAGGGTACCGTTCCGGCCCGTTCTGGGTACTTTTTCGTGTGAAAATGTAGCCTTTAGGCAGCAATGGGTTAATGACAGCACATTGTTCAACATTCCCCATATCCAAAATGTTCTTCAAGTGTGTTTGCATCATTTTCAGGTGGGTGTTGCTGCCGTTTTATATAATAGGGTACCGTTCCGGCCCGTTGAGGGTACTTTTCCGTATGGAAATGTAGATTTTGGGCAGCAGTGGGTTAATGACAGAACATTGTTCAACCATCCCCATTTCCAAAATGTTCTTCATGTGTGTTTGCATCATTTTCAGGTGAGTTTAGCTGCTGTTGTATATATTAGGGTACCGTTCCGGCCCTTTCTGGGTACTTTTTCGTGTGAAAATGTAGCCTTTAGGCAGCAATAGGTTAATGACAGCACATTGTTCAACCTTCCCCATATCCAAAATGTTCTTCATGTGTGTTTGCATCATTTTCAGATGGGTGTTGCTGCCGTTTTATATATTAGGGTACCGTTCCGGCCCGTTGCGGGTACTTTTCCGTGTGAAAATGTAGATTTTGGGCAGCAATGGGTTAATGACAGAACATTGTTCAACCATCCCCATTTCCAAAATGTTCTTCATGTGTGTTTGCATCATTTTCAGGTGAGTTTTGGTGCCGTTGTATATATTAGGGTACCGTTCCGGCCCGCTCCGCGTACTTTTTTGTGTGAAAATGTAGCTTTTGGGCAGCAGTGGGTTAATGTCAGCACATTGTTCAACCTTCCCCATTTCCAAAATGTTCTTCATGTGTGTTTGCATCATTTTCAGGTGAGTTTTGCTGCCGTTGTATATATTAGGGTACCGTTCCGGCCCGTTACGGGTACTTTTTCGTGTGAAAATGTAGCTTTTGGGCAGCAATGGGTTAATGACAGCACATTGTTCAACCTTCCCCATTTCCAAAATGTTCTTCATGTGGGCTTGCATCATTTTCAGGTGAGTTTTGCTGCCGTTTTATATATTAGGGTACTCTTCTGACCCGTTCCGGGTACCTTTTCTTGTGAGAATGTAGATTTTGGGCAGCAATGAGTTAATGATAGCACATTGTTCAACCTTTCCCATTTCCAAAATGTTCTTCATGTGTGTTTGCATCATTTTCAGGTGAGTTTTGCTGCCGTTGTGTATATTAGGGTACCGTTCCGGGTACTTATTCGTGTGAAAATGTAGCTTTTGGGCAGCAATGGGTTAATGACAGTACATTGTTCAACCTTCCCCATTTCCCAAATGTTCTTCATGTGTGTTTGCATCATTTTCAGGTGAGTTTTGCTGTTTATTTATATATTAGGGTAGCGTTCCGGGTACTTTTTCGTGTGAAAATGTAGCTTTTGGGCAGCAATGGGTTAATGACAGCACATTGTTCAACCTTCCTCATTTCCAAAATGTTCTTCATGTGTGTTTGCATCATTTTCAGGTGAGTTTCGCTGCCGTTGTATATATTAGGGTACCGTTCCGGCCCGTTCTGGGTACTTTTTCATGTGAAAATTTAGCTTTTGGGCAGCAATGGGTTAATGACAGCACATTGTTCAACCTTCCCCATTTCCAAAATGTTGTTCATGTGTGTTTGCATCATTTTCAGGTGAGTTTTGCTGCCGTTGTATATATTAGGGTACCGTTCCGGCCCGTTCCGGGTACTTTTTTTGTTTGAAAATGTAGCTTTTGGGCAGCAATGGGTTAATGACAGCATATTGTTCAACCTTCCCCATTTCCAAAATGTTCTTCATGTGTGTTTGCATCCTTTTCAGGTGAGTTTTGCTGCCGTTGTATATATTAGGGTACCGTTCCGGCCTGTTCCGGGTACTTTTTTATGTGAAAATGTAGATTTTGGGCAGCAATGGGTTAATGACAGAACATTGTTCAACCTTCCCCATTTCCAAAATGTTCTTCATGTGTGTTTGCATCATTTTCAGGTGAGTTTTGCTGCCGTTGTATATATTAGGGTACTGTTCCGGCCCGCTCTGGGTACTTTTTCGTGTGAAAATGTAGCTTTTGGGCAGCAATGGGTTAATGACAGCACATTGTTCAACCTTCCCCATTTCAAAAATGTTCTTCATGTGTGTTTGCATCATTTTCAGGTGAGTTTTGCTGCCGTTGTATATATTAGGGTACCGTTCCGGCCCGTTATGGGTACTTTTTCGTGTGAAAATGTAGCTTTTGGGCAGAAATGGGTTAATGACAGGACATTGTGCAACCTTTCCCATTTCCAAAATGTTCTTCATGTGTGTTTGCATCATTTTCAGGTGAATTTTGCTGCCGTTGTATATATTAGGGTACCGTTCCGGCCTGTTCCGGGTACTTTTTCGTGTGAAAATGTAGATTTTGGGCAGCAATGGGTTAATGACAGAACATTGTTCAACCGTCCCCATATCCAAAATGTTCTTCATGTGTGTTTGCATCATTTTCAGGTGGGTATTGCGGCCGTTTTATATATTAGGGTACCGTTCCGGTCCGTTGCGGGTACTTTTCCGTGTGAAAATGTAGATTTTGGGCAGCAATGGGTTAATGACAGAACATTGTTCAACCATCCCCATTTCCAAAATGTTCTTCATGTGTGTTTGCATCATTTTCAGGTGAGTTTTGCTGCCGTTGTATATATTAGGGTACCGTTCTGGCCCGTTCTGGGTACTTTTTCGTGTGAAAATGTAGCTTTTGGGCAGCAATGGGTTAATGACAGCACATTGTTCAACCTTCCCCATTTCCAAAATGTTCTTCATGTGTGTTTGCATTATTTTCAGGTGAGTTTTGCTGCTGTTGTATATATTAGGGTACCGTTCCGGCCCGTTCCGGGTACTTTTTCGTGTGAAAATGTAGCTTTTGGGCAGCAATGGGTTAATGACAGCACATTGTTCAACCTTCCCCATTTCCAAAATGTTCTTCATGTCTGCTTGCATCATTTTCAGGTGAGTTTTGCTACCGTTTTATATATTAGGGTACTGTTCCGGCCCGTTCCGTGTACTTTTTCGTGTGAAAATGTAGATTTTGGGCAGCAATGTGTTAATGACAGCACATTGTTCAACCTTTCCCATTTCCAAAATGTTCTTCATGTGTGTTTGCATCATTTTCAGGTGAGTTCTGCTGCCGTTGTATATATTAGGGTACCGTTCCGGCCCCTTCCGGGTACTTATTTGTGTGAAAAGGTAGCTTTTGGGCAGCAATGGGTTAATGACAGAACATTGTTCAACCATCCCCATTTCCAAAATGTTCTTCATGTGTGTTTGCATCATTTTCAGGTGAGTTTTGCTGCCGTTGTATATATTAGGGTACCGTTCTGGGTACTTTTTCGTGTGAAAATGTAGATTTTGGGCAGCAATGGGTTAATGACAGCACATTGTTCAACCTTCCCCATTTCCACAATGTTGTTCATGTGTGTTTGCATCATTTTCAGGTGAGTTTTGCTGCCGTTGTATATATTAGGGTACCGTTCCGGCCCGTTCTGGGTACTTTTTTGTTTGAAAATGTAGCTTTTGGGCAGCATTGGGTTAATGACAGAACATTGTTCAACCTTCCCCATTTCCAAAATGTTCTTCATGTGTGTTTGCATCATTTTCAGGTGAGTTTTGCTGCCGTTGTATATATTAGGGTACCGTTCCGGCCCGCTCTGGGTACTTTTTCGTGTGAAAATGTAGATTTTGGGCAGCAATGGGTTAATGACAGCACATTGTGCAACCTTTCCCATTTCCAAAATGTTCTTCATGTGTGTTTGCATCATTTTCAGGTGAGTTTTGCTGCCGTTGTATATATTAGGGTACCGTTCCGGCCTGTTCCGGGTACTTTTTCGTGTGAAAATGTAGATTTTGGGCCGCAATGGGTTAATGACAGAACATTGTTCAACCGTCCCCATATCCAAAATGTTCTTCACGTGTGTTTGCATCATTTTCAGGTGGGTGTTGCTGCCGTTTTATATATTAGGGTACCGTTCCGGTCCGTTGCGGGTACTTTTCCGTGTGAAAATGTAGATTTTGGGCAGCAATGGGTTAATGACAGAACATTGTTCAACCATACCCATTTCCAAAATGTTCTTCATGTGTGTTTGCATCATTTTCAGGTGAGTTTTGCTGCCGTTGTATATACTAGGGTACCGTTCTGGCCCGTTCTGGGTACTTTTTCGTGTGAAAATGTAGCTTCTGGGCAGCAATGGGTTAATGACAGCACATTGTGCAACCTTTCCCATTTCCAAAATGTTCTTCATGTGTGTTTGCATCATTTTCAGGTGAGTTTTGCTGCCGTTGTATATATTAGGGTACCGTTCAGGCCCGCTCCGGGTACATTTTCGTGTGAAAATGTAGCTTTTGGGCAGCAATGGGTTAATGACAGCACATTGTTCAACCTTCCCCATTTCCAAAATGTTCTTCATGTGTGTTTGCATCATTTTCAGGTGAGTTTTGCTGCCGTTGTATATATTAGGGTACCGTTCCGGCTCGCTCCGGGTACTTTTTCGTGTGAAAATGTAGCTTTTGGGCAGCAATGGGTTAATGACAGCACATTGTTCAACCTTCCCCATTTCCAAAATGTTCTTCATGTGTGTTTGCATCATTTTCAAGTGAGTTTTGCTGCCGTTGTATATATCAGGGTACCGTTCCGGCCCGTTACGGGTACTTTTTCGTGTGAAAATGTAGCTTTTGGGCAGCAATGGGTTAATGACAGCACATTGTTCAACCTTCCCCATTTCCAAAATGTTCTTCATGTCTGCTTGCATCATTTTCAGGTGAGTTTTGCTACCGTTTTATATATTAGGGTACTGTTCCGGCCCGTTCCGGGTACTTTTTCGTGTGAAAATGTAGATTTTGGGCGCAATGTGTTAATTACAGCACATTGTTCAACCTTTCCCATTTCCAAAATGTTCTTCATGTGTGTTTGCATCATTTTCAGGTGAGTTTTGCTGCCGTTGTATATATTAGCGTACCGTACCGTCACCTTCCGGGTACTTATTTGTGTGAAAAGGTAGCTTTTGGGCAGCAATGGGTTAATGGCAGCACATTGTTCAACCTTCTCCATTTCCAAAATGTTCTTCATGTGTGTTTGCATCATTTTCAGGTGAGTTTTGCTGTTTTTTTATATATTAGGCTAGCGTTCCGGGTACTTTTTCGTGTCAAAATGTAGATTTTGGGCAGTAATGGGTTCATAACAGCAGATTGTTCAACCGTTCCCATTTCCAAAATGTTCTTCATGTGTGTTTGCATCATTTTCAGGTGAGTTTTGCTGCCGTTGTATATATTAGCGTACCGTACCGGCCCCTTCCGGGTACTTATTTGTGTGAAAATGTAGATTTTGGGCAGCAATGGGTTAATGACAGCACATTGTTCAACCTTCCCCATTTCCACCATGTTGTTCATGTGTGTTTGCATCATTTTCAGGTGAGTTTTGCTGCCGTTGTATATATTAGGGTACCGTTCCGGCCCGTTCCGGGTACTTTTTTGTTTGAAAATGTAGCTTTTGGGCAGCAATGGGTTAATGACAGAACATTGTTCAACCATCCCCATTTCCAAAATGTTCTTCATGTGTGTTTGCATCATTTTCAGGTGAGTTTTGCTGCCGTTGTATATATTAGGGTACCGTTCTGGCCCGTTCTGGGTACTTTTTCGTGTGAAAATGTAGCTTTTGGGCAGCAATGGGTTAATGACAGCACATTGTTCAACCTTCCCCATTTCCAAAATGTTCTTCATGTTTGTTTGCATCATTTTCAGGTGAGTTTTGCTGCCGTTATATATATTAGGGTACCGTTCCGGCCCGTTCCGGGTACTTTTTCGTGTGAAAATGTAGCTTTTGGGCAGCAATGGGTTAATGACAGCACATTGTTCAACCTTCCCCATTTCCAAAATGTTCTTCATGTCTGCTTGCATCATTTTCAGGTGAGTTTTGCTACCGTTTTATATATTAGGGTACTGTTCCGGCCCGTTCCGGGTACTTTTTCGTGTGAAAATGTAGATTTTGGGCAGCAATGTGTTAATGACAGCACATTGTTCAACCTTTCCCATTTCCAAAATGTTCTTCATGTGTGTTTGCATCATTTTCAGGTGAGTTTTGCTGCCGTTGTATATATTAGGGTACCGTTCAGGCCCGCTCCGGGTACATTTTCGTGTGAAAATGTAGCTTTTGGGCAGCAATGGGTTAATGACAGCACATTGTTCAACCTTCCCCATTTCCAAAATGTTCTTCATGTGTTTTTGCATCATTTTCAGGTGAGTTTTGCTGCCGTTGTATATATTAGGGTACCGTTCCGGCTCGCTCCGGGTACTTTTTCGTGTGAAAATGTAGCTTTTGGGCAGCAATGGGTTAATGACAGCACATTGTTCAACCTTCCCCATTTCCAAAATGTTCTTCATGTGTGTTTGCATCATTTTCAAGTGAGTTTTGCTGCCGTTGTATATATCAGGGTACCGTTCCGGCCCGTTACGGGTACTTTTTCGTGTGAAAATGTAGCTTTTGGGCAGCAATGGGTTAATGACAGCACATTGTTCAACCTTCCCCATTTCCAAAATGTTCTTCATGTCTGCTTGCATCATTTTCAGGTGAGTTTTGCTACCGTTTTATATATTAGGGTACTGTTCCGGCCCGTTCCGGGTACTTTTTCGTGTGAAAATGTAGATTTTGGGCGCAATGTGTTAATTACAGCACATTGTTCAACCTTTCCCATTTCCAAAATGTTCTTCATGTGTGTTTGCATCATTTTCAGGTGAGTTTTGCTGCCGTTGTATATATTAGCGTACCGTACCGTCACCTTCCGGGTACTTATTTGTGTGAAAAGGTAGCTTTTGGGCAGCAATGGGTTAATGGCAGCACATTGTTCAACCTTCTCCATTTCCAAAATGTTCTTCATGTGTGTTTGCATCATTTTCAGGTGAGTTTTGCTGTTTTTTTATATATTAGGCTAGCGTTCCGGGTACTTTTTCGTGTCAAAATGTAGATTTTGGGCAGTAATGGGTTCATAACAGCAGATTGTTCAACCGTTCCCATTTCCAAAATGTTCTTCATGTGTGTTTGCATCATTTTCAGGTGAGTTTTGCTGCCGTTGTATATATTAGCGTACCGTACCGGCCCCTTCCGGGTACTTATTTGTGTGAAAATGTAGATTTTGGGCAGCAATGGGTTAATGACAGCACATTGTTCAACCTTCCCCATTTCCACCATGTTGTTCATGTGTGTTTGCATCATTTTCAGGTGAGTTTTGCTGCCGTTGTATATATTAGGGTACCGTTCTGGCCCGTTCTGGGTACTTTTTCGTGTGAAAATGTAGCTTTTGGGCAGCAATGGGTTAATGACAGCACATTGTTCAACCTTCCCCATTTCCAAAATGTTCTTCATGTTTGTTTGCATCATTTTCAGGTGAGTTTTGCTGCCGTTATATATATTAGGGTACCGTTCCGGCCCGTTCCGGGTACTTTTTCGTGTGAAAATGTAGCTTTTGGGCAGCAATGGGTTAATGACAGCACATTGTTCAACCTTCCCCTTTTCCAAAATGTTCTTCATGTCTGCTTGCATCATTTTCAGGTGAGTTTTGCTACCGTTTTATATATTAGGGTACTGTTCCGGCCCGTTCCGGGTACTTTTTCGTGTGAAAATGTAGATTTTGGGCAGCAATGTGTTAATGACAGCACATTGTTCAACCTTTCCCATTTCCAAAATGTTCTTCATGTGTGTTTGCATCATTTTCAGGTGAGTTTTGCTGCCGTTGTATATATTAGGGTACCGTTCCGGCCCGTTCCGGGTACTTTTTTGTTTGAAAATGTAGCTTTTGGGCAGCAATGGGTTAATGACAGAACATTGTTCAACCTTCCCCATTTCCAAAATGTTCTTCATGTGTGTTTGCATCATTTTCAGGTGAGTTTTGCTGCCGTTGTATATATTAGGGTACCGTTCCGGCCCGCTCTGGGTACTTTTTCGTGTGAAAATGTAGCTTTTGGGCAGCAATGGGTTAATGACAGCACATTGTTCAACCTTCCCCATTTCAAAAATGTTCTTCATGTGTGTTTGCATCATTTTCAGGTGAGTTTTGCTGCCGTTGTATATATTAGGGTACCGTTCCGGCCCGTTATGGGTACTTTTCCGTGTGAAAATGTAGCTTCTGGGCAGCAATGGGTTAATGACAGCACATTGTGCAACCTTTCCCATTTCCAAAATGTTCTTCATGTGTGTTTGCATCATTTTCAGGTGAGTTTTGCTGCCGTTGTATATATTAGGGTACCGTTCCGGCCTGTTCCGGGTACTTTTTCGTGTGAAAATGTAGATTTTGGGCCGCAACGGGTTAATGACAGAACATTGTTCAACCGTCCCCATATCCAAAATGTTCTTCATGTGTATTTGCATCATTTTCAGGTGGGTGTTGCTGCCGTTTTATAAATTAGGGTACCGTTCTGGCCCGTTGCGGGTACTTTTCCGTGTGAAAATGTAGATTTTGGGAAGCAATGGGTTAATGACAGCACATTGTTCAACCTTCCCCATTTCCAAAATGTTCTTCATGTGTGTTTGCATCATTTTCAGATGAGTTTTGCTGCCGTTGTATATATTAGGGTACCGTTCCGGGTACTTTTTCGTGTGAAAATGTAGCTTTTGGGCAGCAATGGGTTAATGACAGCACATTGTTCAACCTTCCCCATTTCCAAAATGTTCTTCATGTGTGTTTACATCCTTTTCAGGTGAATTTTGCTGCCGTTGTATATATTAGGGTACCGTTCCAGGTACTTTTCGTGTGAAAATGTAGCTTTTGGGCAGCAATGGGTTAATGACAGAACATTGTTCAACCTTCCCCATTTCCAAAATGTTCTTCATGTGTGTTTGCATCATTTGCAGGTGAGTTTTGCTGCCGTTGTATATATTAGGGTACCGTTCAGGCCCGCTCCGGGTACATTTTCGTGTGAAAATGTAGCTTTTGGGCAGCAATGGGTTAATGACAGCACATTGTTCAACCTTCCCCATTTCCAAAATGTTCTTCATGTGTGTTTGCATCATTTTCAGGTGAGTTTTGCTGCCGTTGTATATATTAGGGTACCGTTCCGGCTCGCTCCGGGTACTTTTTCGTGTGAAAATGTAGCTTTTGGGCAGCAATGGGTTAATGACAGCACATTGTTCAACCTTCCCCATTTCCAAAATGTTCTTCATGTGTGTTTGCATCATTTTCAAGTGAGTTTTGCTGCCGTTGTATATATTAGGGTACCGTTCCGGCCCATTACGGGTACTTTTTCGTGTGAAAATGTAGCTTTTGGGCAGCAATGGGTTAATGACAGAACATTGTTCAACCGTCCCCATATCCAAAATGTTCTTCATGTGTGGTTGCATCATTTTCAGGTGGGTGTTGCTGCCGTTGTATATATTAGGGTACCGTTCCGGCCCATTACGGGTACTTTTTCGTGTGAAAATGTAGCTTTTGGGCAGCAATGGGTTAATGACAGCACATTGTTCAACCTTCCCCATTTCCAAAATGCTCTTCATGTCTGCTTGCATCATTTTCAGGTGAGTTTTGCTGCCGTTGTATATATTAGGGTACCGTTCCGGCCCGTTATGGGTACTTTTTCGTGTGAAAATGTAGCTTTTGGGCAGCAATGGGTTAATGACAGCACATTGTGCAACCTTTCCCATTTCGAAAATGATCTTCATGTGTGTTTGCATCATTTTCAGGTGAATTTTGCTGCCGTTGTATATAATAGGGTACCGTTCCGGCCTGTTCCGGGTACTTTTTCGTGTGAAAATGTAGATTTTGGGCAGCAATGGGTTAATGACAGAACATTGTTCAACCGTCCCCATATCCAAAATGTTCTTCATGTGTGGTTGCATCATTTTCAGGTGGGTGTTGCGGCCGTTTTATATATTAGGGTACCGTTCCGGTCCGTTGCGGGTACTTTTCCGTGTGAAAATGTAGATTTTGGGCAGCAATGGGTTAATGACAGAACATCGTTCAACCATCCCCATTTCCAAAATGTTCTTCATGTGTGTTTGCATCATTTTCAGGTGAGTTTTGCTGCCGTTGTATATATTAGGGTACCGTTCCGGCCCGCTCTGGGTACTTTTTCGTGTGAAAATGTAGCTTTTGGGCAGCAATGGGTTAATGACAGCACATTGTTCAACCTTCCCCATTTCAAAAATGTTCTTCATGTGTGTTTGCATCATTTTCAGGTGAGTTTTGCTGCCGTTGTATATATTAGGGTACCGTTCCGGCCCGTTATGGGTACTTTTCCGTGTGAAAATGTAGCTTCTGGGCAGCAATGGGTTAATGACAGCACATTGTGCAACCTTTCCCATTTCCAAAATGTTCTTCATGTGTGTTTGCATCATTTTCAGGTGAGTTTTGCTGCCGTTGTATATATTAGGGTACCGTTCCGGCCTGTTCCGGGTACTTTTTCGTGTGAAAATGTAGATTTTGGGCCGCAACGGGTTAATGACAGAACATTGTTCAACCGTCCCCATATCCAAAATGTTCTTCATGTGTATTTGCATCATTTTCAGGTGGGTGTTGCTGCCGTTTTATATATTAGGGTACCGTTCTGGCCCGTTGCGGGTACTTTTCCGTGTGAAAATGTAGATTTTGGGAAGCAATGGGTTAATGACAGCACATTGTTCAACCTTCCCCATTTCCAAAATGTTCTTCATGTGTGTTTGCATCATTTTCAGATGAGTTTTGCTGCCGTTGTATATATTAGGGTACCGTTCCGGGTACTTTTTCGTGTGAAAATGTAGCTTTTGGGCAGCAATGGGTTAATGACAGCACATTGTTCAACCTTCCCCATTTCCAAAATGTTCTTCATGTGTGTTTACATCCTTTTCAGGTGAATTTTGCTGCCGTTGTATATATTAGGGTACCGTTCCAGGTACTTTTCGTGTGAAAATGTAGCTTTTGGGCAGCAATGGGTTAATGACAGAACATTGTTCAACCTTCCCCATTTCCAAAATGTTCTTCATGTGTGTTTGCATCATTTGCAGGTGAGTTTTGCTGCCGTTGTATATATTAGGGTACCGTTCAGGCCCGCTCCGGGTACATTTTCGTGTGAAAATGTAGCTTTTGGGCAGCAATGGGTTAATGACAGCACATTGTTCAACCTTCCCCATTTCCAAAATGTTCTTCATGTGTGTTTGCATCATTTTCAGGTGAGTTTTGCTGCCGTTGTATATATTAGGGTACCGTTCCGGCTCGCTCCGGGTACTTTTTCGTGTGAAAATGTAGCTTTTGGGCAGCAATGGGTTAATGACAGCACATTGTTCAACCTTCCCCATTTCCAAAATGTTCTTCATGTGTGTTTGCATCATTTTCAAGTGAGTTCTGCTGCCGTTGTATATATTAGGGTACCGTTCCGGCCCATTACGGGTACTTTTTCGTGTGAAAATGTAGCTTTTGGGCAGCAATGGGTTAATGACAGAACATTGTTCAACCGTCCCCATATCCAAAATGTTCTTCATGTGTGGTTGCATCATTTTCAGGTGGGTGTTGCTGCCGTTGTATATATTAGGGTACCGTTCCGGCCCATTACGGGTACTTTTTCGTGTGAAAATGTAGCTTTTGGGCAGCAATGGGTTAATGACAGCACATTGTTCAACCTTCCCCATTTCCAAAATGCTCTTCATGTCTGCTTGCATCATTTTCAGGTGAGTTTTGCTGCCGTTGTATATATTAGGGTACCGTTCCGGCCCGTTATGGGTACTTTTTCGTGTGAAAATGTAGCTTTTGGGCAGCAATGGGTTAATGACAGCACATTGTGCAACCTTTCCCATTTCGAAAATGATCTTCATGTGTGTTTGCATCATTTTCAGGTGAATTTTGCTGCCGTTGTATATAATAGGGTACCGTTCCGGCCTGTTCCGGGTACTTTTTCGTGTGAAAATGTAGATTTTGGGCAGCAATGGGTTAATGACAGAACATTGTTCAACCGTCCCCATATCCAAAATGTTCTTCATGTGTGGTTGCATCATTTTCAGGTGGGTGTTGCGGCCGTTTTATATATTAGGGTACCGTTCCGGTCCGTTGCGGGTACTTTTCCGTGTGAAAATGTAGATTTTGGGCAGCAATGGGTTAATGACAGAACATTGTTCAACCATCCCCATTTCCAAAATGTTCTTCATGTGTGTTTGCATCATTTTCAGGTGAGTTTTGCTGCCGTTGTATATATTAGGGTACCGTTCTGGCCCGTTCTGGGTACTTTTTCGTGTGAAAATGTAGCTTTTGGGCAGCAATGGGTTAATGACAGCACATTGTTCAACCTTCCCCATTTCCAAAATGTTCTTCATGTCAGCTTGCATCATTTTCAGGTGAGTTTTGCTACCGTTTTATAGATTAGGGTACTGTTCCGGCCCGTTCCGGGTACTTTTTCGTGTGAAAATGTAGATTTTGGGCAGCAATGTGTTAATGACAGCACATTGTTCAACCTTTCCCATTTCCAAAATGTTCTTCATGTGTGTTTGCATCATTTTCAGGTGAGTTTTGCTGCCGTTGTATATATTAGGGTACCGTTCCGGCCCGTTCCGGGTACTTTTTTGTTTGAAAATGTAGCTTTTGGGCAGCAATGGGTTAATGACAGAACATTGTTCAACCTTCCCCATTTCCAAAATGTTCTTCATGTGTGTTTGCATCATTTTCAGGTGAGTTTTGCTGCCGTTGTACATATTAGGGTACCGTTCCGGCCCGCTCTGGGTACTTTTTCGTGTGAAAATGTAGCTTTTGGGCAGCAACGGGTTAATGACAGCACATTGTTCAACCTTCCCCATTTCAAAAATGTTCTTCATGTGTGTTTGCATCATTTTCAGGTGAGTTTTGCTGCCGTTGTATATATTAGGGTACCGTTCCGGCCCGTTATGGGTACTTTTTCGTGTGAAAATGTAGCTTCTGGGCAGCAATGGGTTAATGACAGCACATTGTTCAACCTTTCCCATTTCCAAAATGTTGTTCATGTGTGTTTGCATCATTTTCAGGTGAGTTTTGCTGCCGTTGTATATATTAGGGTACCGTTCTGGCCCGTTCTGGGTACTTTTTCGTGTGGAAATGTAGCTTTTGGGCAGCAATGGGTTAATGACAGCACATTGTTCAACCTTCCCCATTTCCAAAATGTTCTTCATGTGTGTTTGCATCATTTTCAGGTGAGTTTTGCTGCCGTTATATATATTAGGGTACCGTTCCGGCCCGTTCCGGGTACTTTTTCGTGTGAAAATGTAGCTTTTGGGCAGCAATGGGTTAATGACAGCACATTGTTCAACCTTCCCCATTTCCAAAATGTTCTTCATGTCTGCTTGCATCATTTTCAGGTGAGTTTTGCTACCGTTTTATATATTAGGGTACTGTTCCGGCCCGTTCCGGGTACTTTTTCGTGTGAAAATGTAGATTTTGGGCAGCAATGTGTTAATGACAGCACATTGTTCAACCTTTCCCATTTCCAAAATGTTCTTCATGTGTGTTTGCATCATTTTCAGGTGAGTTTTGCTGCCGTTGTATATATTAGGGTACCGTTCCGGCCCGTTCCGGGTACTTTTTTGTTTGAAAATGTAGCTTTTGGGCAGCAATGGGTTAATGACAGAACATTGTTCAACCTTCCCCATTTCCAAAATGTTCTTCATGTGTGTTTGCATCATTTTCAGGTGAGTTTTGCTGCCGTTGTATATATTAGGGTACCGTTCCGGCCCGCTCTGGGTACTTTTTCGTGTGAAAATGTAGCTTTTGGGCAGCAATGGGTTAATGACAGCACATTGTTCAACCTTCCCCATTTCAAAAATGTTCTTCATGTGTGTTTGCATCATTTTCAGGTGAGTTTTGCTGCCGTTGTATATATTAGGGTACCGTTCCGGCCCGTTATGGGTACTTTTTCGTGTGAAAATGTAGCTTCTGGGCAGCAATGGGTTAATGACAGCACATTGTGCAACCTTTCCCATTTCCAAAATGTTCTTCATGTGTGTTTGCATCGTTTTCAGGTGAGTTTTGCTGCCGTTGTATATATTAGGGTACCGTTCCGGCCTGTTCCGGGTACTTTTTCGTGTGAAAATGTAGATTTTGGGCCGCAACGGGTTAATGACAGAACATTGTTCAACCGTCCCCATATCCAAAATGTTCTTCATGTGTATTTGCATCATTTTCAGGTGGGTGTTGCTGCCGTTTTATATATTAGGGTACCGTTCTGGCCCGTTGCGGGTACTTTTCCGTGTGAAAATGTAGATTTTGGGAAGCAATGGGTTAATGACAGCACATTGTTCAACCTTCCCCATTTCCAAAATGTTCTTCATGTGTGTTTGCATCATTTTCAGGTGAGTTTTGCTGCCGTTATATATATTAGGGTACCGTTCCGGCCCGTTCCGGGTACTTTTTCGTGTGAAAATGTAGCTTTTGGGCAGCAATGGGTTAATGACAGCACATTGTTCAACCTTCCCCATTTCCAAAATGTTCTTCATGTCTGCTTGCATCATTTTCAGGTGAGTTTTGCTACCGTTTTATATATTAGGGTACTGTTCCGGCCCGTTCCGGGTACTTTTTCGTGTGAAAATGTAGATTTTGGGCGCAATGTGTTAATTACAGCACATTGTTCAACCTTTCCCATTTCCAAAATGTTCTTCATGTGTGTTTGCATCATTTTCAGGTGAGTTTTGCTGCCGTTGTATATATTAGCGTACCGTACCGTCACCTTCCGGGTACTTATTTGTGTGAAAAGGTAGCTTTTGGGCAGCAATGGGTTAATGGCAGCACATTGTTCAACCTTCTCCATTTCCAAAATGTTCTTCATGTGTGTTTGCATCATTTTCAGGTGAGTTTTGCTGTTTTTTTATATATTAGGCTAGCGTTCCGGGTACTTTTTCGTGTCAAAATGTAGATTTTGGGCAGTAATGGGTTCATAACAGCAGATTGTTCAACCGTTCCCATTTCCAAAATGTTCTTCATGTGTGTTTGCATCATTTTCAGGTGAGTTTTGCTGCCGTTGTATATATTAGCGTACCGTACCGGCCCCTTCCGGGTACTTATTTGTGTGAAAATGTAGATTTTGGGCAGCAATGGGTTAATGACAGCACATTGTTCAACCTTCCCCATTTCCACCATGTTGTTCATGTGTGTTTGCATCATTTTCAGGTGAGTTTTGCTGCCGTTGTATATATTAGGGTACCGTTCCGGCCCGTTCCGGGTACTTTTTTGTTTGAAAATGTAGCTTTTGGGCAGCAATGGGTTAATGACAGAACATTGTTCAACCATCCCCATTTCCAAAATGTTCTTCATGTGTGTTTGCATCATTTTCAGGTGAGTTTTGCTGCCGTTGTATATATTAGGGTACCGTTCTGGCCCGTTCTGGGTACTTTTTCGTGTGAAAATGTAGCTTTTGGGCAGCAATGGGTTAATGACAGCACATTGTTCAACCTTCCCCATTTCCAAAATGTTCTTCATGTTTGTTTGCATCATTTTCAGGTGAGTTTTGCTGCCGTTATATATATTAGGGTACCGTTCCGGGTACTTTTTCGTGTGAAAATGTAGCTTTTGGGCAGCAATGGGTTAATGACAGCACATTGTTCAACCTTCCCCATTTCCAAAATGTTCTTCATGTCTGCTTGCATCATTTTCAGGTGAGTTTTGCTACCGTTTTATATATTAGGGTACTGTTCCGGCCCGTTCCGGGTACTTTTTCGTGTGAAAATGTAGATTTTGGGCAGCAATGTGTTAATGACAGCACATTGTTCAACCTTTCCCATTTCCAAAATGTTCTTCATGTGTGTTTGCATCATTTTCAGGTGAGTTTTGCTGCCGTTGTATATATTAGGGTACCGTTCAGGCCCGCTCCGGGTACATTTTCGTGTGAAAATGTAGCTTTTGGGCAGCAATGGGTTAATGACAGCACATTGTTCAACCTTCCCCATTTCCAAAATGTTCTTCATGTGTGTTTGCATCATTTTCAGGTGAGTTTTGCTGCCGTTGTATATATTAGGGTACCGTTCCGGCTCGCTCCGGGTACTTTTTCGTGTGAAAATGTAGCTTTTGGGCAGCAATGGGTTAATGACAGCACATTGTTCAACCTTCCCCATTTCCAAAATGTTCTTCATGTGTGTTTGCATCATTTTCAAGTGAGTTTTGCTGCCGTTGTATATATCAGGGTACCGTTCCGGCCCGTTACGGGTACTTTTTCGTGTGAAAATGTAGCTTTTGGGCAGCAATGGGTTAATGACAGCACATTGTTCAACCTTCCCCATTTCCAAAATGTTCTTCATGTCTGCTTGCATCATTTTCAGGTGAGTTTTGCTACCGTTTTATATATTAGGGTACTGTTCCGGCCCGTTCCGGGTACTTTTTCGTGTGAAAATGTAGATTTTGGGCGCAATGTGTTAATTACAGCACATTGTTCAACCTTTCCCATTTCCAAAATGTTCTTCATGTGTGTTTGCATCATTTTCAGGTGAGTTTTGCTGCCGTTGTATATATTAGCGTACCGTACCGTCACCTTCCGGGTACTTATTTGTGTGAAAAGGTAGCTTTTGGGCAGCAATGGGTTAATGGCAGCACATTGTTCAACCTTCTCCATTTCCAAAATGTTCTTCATGTGTGTTTGCATCATTTTCAGGTGAGTTTTGCTGTTTTTTTATATATTAGGCTAGCGTTCCGGGTACTTTTTCGTGTCAAAATGTAGATTTTGGGCAGTAATGGGTTCATAACAGCAGATTGTTCAACCGTTCCCATTTCCAAAATGTTCTTCATGTGTGTTTGCATCATTTTCAGGTGAGTTTTGCTGCCGTTGTATATATTAGCGTACCGTACCGGCCCCTTCCGGGTACTTATTTGTGTGAAAATGTAGATTTTGGGCAGCAATGGGTTAATGACAGCACATTGTTCAACCTTCCCCATTTCCACCATGTTGTTCATGTGTGTTTGCATCATTTTCAGGTGAGTTTTGCTGCCGTTGTATATATTAGGGTACCGTTCCGGCCCGTTCCGGGTACTTTTTTGTTTGAAAATGTAGCTTTTGGGCAGCAGTGGGTTAATGACAGAACATTGTTCAACCATCCCCATTTCCAAAATGTTCTTCATGTGTGTTTGCATCATTTTCAGGTGAGTTTTGCTGCCGTTGTATATATTAGGGTACCGTTCTGGCCCGTTCTGGGTACTTTTTCGTGTGAAAATGTAGCTTTTGGGCAGCAATGGGTTAATGACAGCACATTGTTCAACCTTCCCCATTTCCAAAATGTTCTTCATGTTTGTTTGCATCATTTTCAGGTGAGTTTTGCTGCCGTTATATATATTAGGGTACCGTTCCGGCCCGTTCCGGGTACTTTTTCGTGTGAAAATGTAGCTTTTGGGCAGCAATGGGTTAATGACAGCACATTGTTCAACCTTCCCCATTTCCAAAATGTTCTTCATGTCTGCTTCATCATTTTCAGGTGAGTTTTGCTACCGTTTTATATATTAGGGTACTGTTCCGGCCCGTTCCGGGTACTTTTTCGTGTGAAAATGTAGATTTTGGGCAGCAATGTGTTAATGACAGCACATTGTTCAACCTTTCCCATTTCCAAAATGTTCTTCATGTGTGTTTGCATCATTTTCAGGTGAGTTTTGCTGCCGTTGTATATTAGGGTACCGTTCCGGCCCGTTCCGGGTACTTTTTTGTTTGAAAATGTAGCTTTTGGGCAGCAATGGGTTAATGACAGAACATTGTTCAACCTTCCCCATTTCCAAAATGTTCTTCATGTGTGTTTGCATCATTTTCAGGTGAGTTTTGCTGCCGTTGTATATATTAGGGTACCGTTCCGGCCCGCTCTGGGTACTTTTTCGTGTGAAAATGTAGCTTTTGGGCAGCAATGGGTTAATGACAGCACATTGTTCAACCTTCCCCATTTCAAAAATGTTCTTCATGTGTGTTTGCATCATTTTCAGGTGAGTTTTGCTGCCGTTGTATATATTAGGGTACCGTTCCGGCCCGTTATGGGTACTTTTTCGTGTGAAAATGTAGCTTCTGGGCAGCAATGGGTTAATGACAGCACATTGTGCAACCTTTCCCATTTCCAAAATGTTCTTCATGTGTGTTTGCATCATTTTCAGGTGAGTTTTGCTGCCGTTGTATATATTAGGGTACCGTTCCGGCCTGTTCCGGGTACTTTTTCGTGTGAAAATGTAGATTTTGGGCCGCAACGGGTTAATGACAGAACATTGTTCAACCGTCCCCATATCCAAAATGTTCTTCATGTGTATTTGCATCATTTTCAGGTGGGTGTTGCTGCCGTTTTATATATTAGGGTACCGTTCTGGCCCGTTGCGGGTACTTTTCCGTGTGAAAATGTAGATTTTGGGAAGCAATGGGTTAATGACAGCACATTGTTCAACCTTCCCCATTTCCAAAATGTTCTTCATGTGTGTTTGCATCATTTTCAGATGAGTTTTGCTGCCGTTGTATATATTAGGGTACCGTTCCAGGTACTTTTCGTGTGAAAATGTAGCTTTTGGGCAGCAATGGGTTAATGACAGAACATTGTTCAACCTTCCCCATTTCCAAAATGTTCTTCATGTGTGTTTGCATCATTTGCAGGTGAGTTTTGCTGCCGTTGTATATATTAGGGTACCGTTCAGGCCCGCTCCGGGTACATTTTCGTGTGAAAATGTAGCTTTTGGGCAGCAATGGGTTAATGACAGCACATTGTTCAACCTTCCCCATTTCCAAAATGTTCTTCATGTGTGTTTGCATCATTTTCAGGTGAGTTTTGCTGCCGTTGTATATATTAGGGTACCGTTCCGGCTCGCTCCGGGTACTTTTTCGTGTGAAAATGTAGCTTTTGGGCAGCAATGGGTTAATGACAGCACATTGTTCAACCTTCCCCATTTCCAAAATGTTCTTCATGTGTGTTTGCATCATTTTCAAGTGAGTTTTGCTGCCGTTGTATATATTAGGGTACCGTTCCGGCCCATTACGGGTACTTTTTCGTGTGAAAATGTAGCTTTTGGGCAGCAATGGGTTAATGACAGAACATTGTTCAACCGTCCCCATATCCAAAATGTTCTTCATGTGTGGTTGCATCATTTTCAGGTGGGTGTTGCTGCCGTTGTATATATTAGGGTACCGTTCCGGCCCATTACGGGTACTTTTTCGTGTGAAAATGTAGCTTTTGGGCAGCAATGGGTTAATGACAGCACATTGTTCAACCTTCCCCATTTCCAAAATGCTCTTCATGTCTGCTTGCATCATTTTCAGGTGAGTTTTGCTGCCGTTGTATATATTAGGGTACCGTTCCGGCCCATTATGGGTACTTTTTCGTGTGAAAATGTAGCTTTTGGGCAGCAATGGGTTAATGACAGCACATTGTGCAACCTTTCCCATTTCGAAAATGATCTTCATGTGTGTTTGCATCATTTTCAGGTGAATTTTGCTGCCGTTGTATATAATAGGGTACCGTTCCGGCCTGTTCCGGGTACTTTTTCGTGTGAAAATGTAGATTTTGGGCAGCAATGGGTTAATGACAGAACATTGTTCAACCGTCCCCATATCCAAAATGTTCTTCATGTGTGGTTGCATCATTTTCAGGTGGGTGTTGCGGCCGTTTTATATATTAGGGTACCGTTCCGGTCCGTTGCGGGTACTTTTCCGTGTGAAAATGTAGATTTTGGGCAGCAATGGGTTAATGACAGAACATTGTTCAACCATCCCCATTTCCAAAATGTTCTTCATTTGTGTTTGCATCATTTTCAGGTGAGTTTTGCTGCCGTTGTATATATTAGGGTACCGTTCTGGCCCGTTCTGGGTACTTTTTCGTGTGAAAATGTAGCTTTTGGGCAGCAATGGGTTAATGACAGCACATTGTTCAACCTTCCCCATTTCCAAAATGTTCTTCATGTCAGCTTGCATCATTTTCAGGTGAGTTTTGCTACCGTTTTATATATTAGGGTACTGTTCCGGCCCGTTCCGGGTACTTTTTCGTGTGAAAATGTAGATTTTGGGCAGCAATGTGTTAATGACAGCACATTGTTCAACCTTTCCCATTTCCAAAATGTTCTTCATGTGTGTTTGCATCATTTTCAGGTGAGTTTTGCTGCCGTTGTATATATTAGGGTACCGTTCCGGCCCGTTCCGGGTACTTTTTTGTTTGAAAATGTAGCTTTTGGGCAGCAATGGGTTAATGACAGAACATTGTTCAACCTTCCCCATTTCCAAAA
This sequence comes from Ambystoma mexicanum, assembly GCF_040938575.1. NCBI lineage: Eukaryota > Metazoa > Chordata > Amphibia > Caudata > Ambystomatidae > Ambystoma > Ambystoma mexicanum. The sequence continues at coordinate 1,262,245,552 of NC_090934.1, read as the reverse complement.
TGTTCTTCATGTGTGTTTGCATCATTTTCAGGTGAGTTTTGCTGCCGTTGTACATATTAGGGTACCGTTCCGGCCCGCTCTGGGTACTTTTTCGTGTGAAAATGTAGCTTTTGGGCAGCAACGGGTTAATGACAGCACATTGTTCAACCTTCCCCATTTCAAAAATGTTCTTCATGTGTGTTTGCATCATTTTCAGGTGAGTTTTGCTGCCGTTGTATATATTAGGGTACCGTTCCGGCCCGTTATGGGTACTTTTTCGTGTGAAAATGTAGCTTCTGGGCAGCAATGGGTTAATGACAGCACATTGTTCAACCTTTCCCATTTCCAAAATGTTGTTCATGTGTGTTTGCATCATTTTCAGGTGAGTTTTGCTGCCGTTGTATATATTAGGGTACCGTTCCGGCCTGTTCCGGGTACTTTTTCGTGTGAAAATGTAGATTTTGGGCCGCAACGGGTTAATGACAGAACATTGTTCAACCGTCCCCATATCCAAAATGTTCTTCATGTGTATTTGCATCATTTTCAGGTGGGTGTTGCTGCCGTTTTATATATTAGGGTACCGTTCTGGCCCGTTGCGGGTACTTTTCCGTGTGAAAATGTAGATTTTGGGAAGCAATGGGTTAATGACAGCACATTGTTCAACCTTCCCCATTTCCAAAATGTTCTTCATGTGTGTTTGCATCATTTTCAGATGAGTTTTGCTGCCGTTGTATATATTAGGGTACCGTTCCGGGTACTTTTTCGTGTGAAAATGTAGCTTTTGGGCAGCAATGGGTTAATGACAGCACATTGTTCAACCTTCCCCATTTCCAAAATGTTCTTCATGTGTGTTTACATCCTTTTCAGGTGAATTTTGCTGCCGTTGTATATATTAGGGTACCGTTCCAGGTACTTTTCGTGTGAAAATGTAGCTTTTGGGCAGCAATGGGTTAATGACAGAACATTGTTCAACCTTCCCCATTTCCAAAATGTTCTTCATGTGTGTTTGCATCATTTGCAGGTGAGTTTTGCTGCCGTTGTATATATTAGGGTACCGTTCAGGCCCGCTCCGGGTACATTTTCGTGTGAAAATGTAGCTTTTGGGCAGCAATGGGTTAATGACAGCACATTGTTCAACCTTCCCCATTTCCAAAATGTTCTTCATGTGTGTTTGCATCATTTTCAGGTGAGTTTTGCTGCCGTTGTATATATTAGGGTACCGTTCCGGCCCATTACGGGTACTTTTTCGTGTGAAAATGTAGCTTTTGGGCAGCAATGGGTTAATGACAGCACATTGTTCAACCTTCCCCATTTCCAAAATGTTCTTCATGTGTGTTTGCATCATTTTCAAGTGAGTTTTGCTGCCGTTGTATATATTAGGGTACCGTTCCGGCCCATTACGGGTACTTTTTCGTGTGAAAATGTAGCTTTTGGGCAGCAATGGGTTAATGACAGCACATTGTTCAACCTTCCCCATTTCCAAAATGTTCTTCATGTCTGCTTGCATCATTTTCAGGTGAGTTTTGCTGCCGTTGTATATATTAGGGTACCGTTCCGGCCCGTTATGGGTACTTTTTCGTGTGAAAATGTAGCTTTTGGGCAGCAATGGGTTAATGACAGCACATTGTGCAACCTTTCCCATTTCCAAAATGATCTTCATGTGTGTTTGCATCATGTTCAGGTGAATTTTGCTGCCGTTGTATATAATAGGGTACCGTTCCGGCCTGTTCCGGGTACTTTTTCGTGTGAAAATGTAGATTTTGGGCAGCAATGGGTTAATGACAGAACATTGTTCAACCGTCCCCATATCCAAAATGTTCTTCATGTGTGGTTGCATCATTTTCAGGTGGGTGTTGCGGCCGTTTTATATATTAGGGTACCGTTCCGGTCCGTTGCGGGTACTTTTCCGTGTGAAAATGTAGATTTTGGGCAGCAATGGGTTAATGACAGAACATTGTTCAACCATCCCCATTTCCAAAATGTTCTTCATGTGTGTTTGCATCATTTTCAGGTGAGTTTTGCTGCCGTTGTATATATTGGGGTACCGTTCTGGCCCGTTCTGGGTACTTTTTCGTGTGAAAATGTAGCTTTTGGGCAGCAATGGGTTAATGACAGCACATTGTTCAACCTTCCCCATTTCCAAAATGTTCTTCATGTCAGCTTGCATCATTTTCAGGTGAGTTTTGCTACCGTTTTATATATTAGGGTACTGTTCCGGCCCGTTCCGGGTACTTTTTCGAGTGAAAATGTAGATTTTGGGCAGCAATGTGTTAATGACAGCACATTGTTCAACCTTTCCCATTTCCAAAATGTTCTTCATGTGTGTTTGCATCATTTTCAGGTGAGTTTTGCTGCCGTTGTATATATTAGGGTACCGTTCCGGCCCGTTCCGGGTACTTTTTTGTTTGAAAATGTAGCTTTTGGGCAGCAATGGGTTAATGACAGAACATTGTTCAACCTTCCCCATTTCCAAAATGTTCTTCATGTGTGTTTGCATCATTTTCAGGTGAGTTTTGCTGCCGTTGTATATATTAGGGTACCGTTCCGGCCCGCTCTGGGTACTTTTTCGTGTGAAAATGTAGCTTTTGGGCAGCAATGGGTTAATGACAGCACATTGTTCAACCTTCCCCATTTCAAAAATGTTCTTCATGTGTGTTTGCATCATTTTCAGGTGAGTTTTGCTGCCATTGTATATATTAGGGTACCGTTCCGGCCCGTTATGGGTACTTTTTCGTGTGAAAATGTAGCTTCTGGGCAGCAATGGGTTAATGACATCACATTGTGCAACCTTTCCCATTTCCAAAATGTTCTTCATGTGTGTTTGCATCATTTTCAGGTGAGTTTTGCTGCCGTTGTATATATTAGGGAACCGTTCCGGCCTGTTCCGGGTACTTTTTCGTGTGAAAATGTAGATTTTGGGCAGCAATGGGTTAATGACAGAACATTGTTCAACCGTCCCCATATCCAAAATGTTCTTCATGTGTATTTGCATCATTTTCAGGTGGGTGTTGCTGCCGTTTTATATATTAGGGCACCGTTCTGGCCCGTTGCTGGTACTTTTCCGTGTGAAAATGTAGATTTTGGGCAGCAATGGGTTAATGACAGCACATTGTTCAACCTTCCCCATTTCCAAAATGTTCTTCATGTGTGTTTGCATCATTTTCAGATGAGTTTTGCTGCCGTTGTATATATTAGGGTACCGTTCCAGGTACTTTTCGTGTGAAAATGTAGATTTTGGGCAGCAATGGGTTAATGACAGAACATTGTTCAACCTTCCCCATTTCCAAAATGTTCTTCATGTGTGTTTGCATCATTTGCAGGTGGGTTTTGCTGCCGTTGTATATATTAGGGTACCGTTCAGGCCCGCTCCGGGTACATTTTCGTGTGAAAATGTAGCTTTTGGGCAGCAATGGGTTAATGACAGCACATTGTTCAACCTTCCCCATTTCCAAAATGTTCTTCATGTGTGTTTGCATCATTTTCAGGTGAGTTTTGCTGCCGTTGTATATATTAGGGTACCGTTCCGGCTCGCTCCGGGTACTTTTTCGTGTGAGAATGTAGCTTTTGGGCAGCAATGGGTTAATGACAGCACATTGTTCAACCTTCCCCATTTCCAAAATGTTCTTCATGTGTGTTTGCATCATTTTCAAGTGAGTTTTGCTGCCGTTGTATATATTAGGGTACCGTTCCGGCCCGTTAAGGGTACTTTTTCGTGTGAAAATGTAGCTTTTGGGCAGCAATGGGTTAATGACAGCACATTGTTCAACCTTCCCCATTTCCAAAATGTTCTTCATGTCTGCTTGCATCATTTTCAGGTGAGTTTTGCTGCCGTTGTATATATTAGGGTACCGTTCCGGCCCGTTATGGGTACTTTTTCGTGTGAAAATGTAGCTTTTGGGCAGCAATGGGTTAATGACAGCAGATTGTGCAACCTTTCCCATTTCCAAAATGTTCTTCATGTGTGTTTGTATCATTTTCAGGTGAATTTTGCTGCCGTTGTATATATTAGGGTACCGTTCCGGCCTGTTCCGGGTACTTTTTCGTGTGAAAATGTAGATTTTGGGCAGCAATGGGTTAATGACAGAACATTGTTCAACCGTCCCCATATCCAAAATGTTCTTCATGTGTGGTTGCATCATTTTCAGGTGGGTGTTGCGGCCGTTTTATATATTAGGGTACCGTTCCGGTCCGTTGCGGGTACTTTTCCTTGTGAAAATGTAGATTTTGGGCAGCAATGGGTTAATGACAGAACATTGTTCAACCTTCCCCATTTCCAAAATGTTCTTCATGTGTGTTTGCATCATTTTCAGGTGAGTTTTGCTGCCGTTGTATATATTAGGGTACCGTTCTGGCCCGTTCTGGGTACTTTTTCGTGTGAAAATGTAGCTTTTGGGCAGCAATGGGTTAATGACAGCACATTGTTCAACCTTCCCCATTTCCAAAATGTTCTTCATGTCTGCTTGCATCATTTTCAGGTGAGTTTTGCTACCGTTTTATATATTAGGGTACTGTTCCGGCCCGTTCCGGGTACTTTTTCCTTTTAAAATGTAGATTTTGGGCGCAATGTGTTAATTACAGCACATTGTTCAACCTTTCCCATTTCCAAAATGTTCTTCATGTGTGTTTGCATCATTTTCAGGTGAGTTTTGCTGCCGTTGTATATATTAGCGTACCGTACCGTCACCTTCCGGGTACTTATTTGTGTGAAAAGGTAGATTTTGGGCAGCAATGGGTTAATGACAGCACATTGTTCAACCTTCCCCATTTCCACCATGTTGTTCATGTGTGTTTGCATCATTTTCAGGTGAGTTTTGCTGCCGTTGTATATATTAGGGTACCGTTCCGGCCCGTTCCGGGTACTTTTTTGTTTGAAAATGTAGCTTTTGGGCAGCAATGGGTTAATGACAGCACATTGTTCAACCTTCTCCATTTCCAAAATGTTCTTCATGTGTGTTTGCATCATTTTCAGGTGAGTTTTGCTGTTTTTTTATATATTAGGCTAGCGTTCCGGGTACTTTTTCGTGTCAAAATGTAGATTTTGGGCAGTAATGGGTTCATAACAGCAGATTGTTCAACCGTTCCCATTTCCAAAATGTTCTTCATGTGTGTTTGCATCATTTTCAGGTGAGTTTTGCTGCCGTTGTATATATTAGCGTACCGTACCGGCCCCTTCCGGGTACTTATTTGTGTGAAAATGTAGATTTTGGGCAGCAATGGGTTAATGACAGCACATTGTTCAACCTTCCCCATTTCCACCATGTTGTTCATGTGTGTTTGCATCATTTTCAGGTGAGTTTTGCTGCCGTTGTATATATTAGGGTACCGTTCCGGCCCGTTCCGGGTACTTTTTTGTTTGAAAATGTAGCTTTTGGGCAGCAATGGGTTAATGACAGAACATTGTTCAACCTTCCCCATTTCCAAAATGTTATTCATGTGTGTTTGCATCATTTTCAGGTGAGTTTTGCTGCCGTTGTATATATTAGGGTACCGTTCCGGCCCACTCTGGGTACTTTTTCGTGTGAAAATGTAGCTTTTGGGCAGCAATGGGTTAATGACAGCACATTGTTCAACCTTCCCCATTTCAAAAATGTTCTTCATGTGTGTTTGCATCATTTTCAGGTGAGTTTTGCTGCCGTTGTATATATTAGGGTACCGTTCCGGCCCGTTATGGGTACTTTTTCGTGTGAAAATGTAGCTTCTGGGCAGCAATGGGTTAATGACAGCACATTGTGCAACCTTTCCCATTTCCAAAATGTTCTTCATGTGTGTTTGCATCATTTTCAGGTGAGTTTTGCTGCCGTTGTATATATTAGGGTACCGTTCCGGCCTGTTCCGGGTACTTTTTCGTGTGAAAATGTAGATTTTGGGCCGCAATGGGTTGATGACAGAACATTGTTCAACCGTCCCCATATCCAAAATGTTCTTCATGTGTATTTGCATCATTTTCAGGTGGGTGTTGCTGCCGTTTTATATATTAGGGTACCGTTCTGGCCCGTTGCGGGTACTTTTCCGTGTGAAAATGTAGATTTTGGGCAGCAATGGGTTAATGACAGCACATTGTTCAACCTTCCCCATTTCCAAAATGTTCTTCATGTGTTTTTGCATCATTTTCAGATGAGTTTTGCTGCCGTTGTATATATTAGGGTACCGTTCCGGGTACTTTTTCGTGTGAAAATGTAGCTTTTGGGCAGCAATGGGTTAATGACAGCACATTGTTCAACCTTCCCCATTTCCAAAATGTTCTTCATGTGTGTTTACATCCTTTTCAGGTGAATTTTGCTGCCGTTGTATATATTAGGGTACCGTTCCAGGTACTTTTCGTGTGAAAATGTAGATTCTGGGCAGCAATGGGTTAATGACAGAACATTGTTCAACCTTCCCCATTTCCAAAATGTTCTTCATGTGTGTTTGCATCATTTGCAGGTGAGTTTTGCTGCCGTTGTATATATTAGGGTACCGTTCAGGCCCGCTCCGGGTACATTTTCGTGTGAAAATGTAGCTTTTGGGCAGCAATGGGTTAATGACAGCACATTGTTCAACCTTCCCCATTTCCAAAATGTTCTTCATGTGTATTTGCATCATTTTCAGGTGAGTTTTGCTGCCGTTGTATATATTAGGGTACCGTTCCGGCTCGCTCCGGGTACTTTTTCGTGTGAAAATGTAGCTTTTGGGCAGCAATGGGTTAATGACAGCACATTGTTCAACCTTCCCCATTTCCAAAATGTTCTTCATGTCTGCTTGCATCATTTTCAGGTGAGTTTTGCTGCCGTTGTATATATTAGGGTACCGTTCCGGCCCGTTATGGGTACTTTTTCGTGTGAAAATGTAGCTTTTGGGCAGCAATGGGTTAATGACAGCACATTGTGCAACCTTTCCCATTTCCAAAATGATCTTCATGTGTGTTTGCATCATGTTCAGGTGAATTTTGCTGCCGTTGTATATAATAGGGTACCGTTCCGGCCTGTTCCGGGTACTTTTTCGTGTGAAAATGTAGCTTTTGGGCAGCAATGGGTTAATGACAGCACATTGTGCAACCTTTCCCATTTCCAAAATGATCTTCATGTGTGTTTGCATCATGTTCAGGTGAATTTTGCTGCCGTTGTATATAATAGGGTACCGTTCCGGCCTGTTCCGGGTACTTTTTCGTGTGAAAATGTAGATTTTGGGCAGCAATGGGTTAATGACAGAACATTGTTCAACCGTCCCCATATCCAAAATGTTCTTCATGTGTGGTTGCATCATTTTCAGGTGGGTGTTGCGGCCGTTTTATATATTAGGGTACCGTTCCGGTCCGTTGCGGGTACTTTTCCGTGTGAAAATGTAGATTTTGGGCAGCAATGGGTTAATGACAGAACATTGTTCAACCATCCCCATTTCCAAAATGTTCTTCATGTGTGTTTGCATCATTTTCAGGTGAGTTTTGCTGCCGTTGTATATATTGGGGTACCGTTCTGGCCCGTTCTGGGTACTTTTTCGTGTGAAAATGTAGCTTTTGGGCAGCAATGGGTTAATGACAGCACATTGTTCAACCTTCCCCATTTCCAAAATGTTCTTCATGTCAGCTTGCATCATTTTCAGGTGAGTTTTGCTACCGTTTTATATATTAGGGTACTGTTCCGGCCCGTTCCGGGTACTTTTTCGAGTGAAAATGTAGATTTTGGGCAGCAATGTGTTAATGACAGCACATTGTTCAACCTTTCCCATTTCCAAAATGTTCTTCATGTGTGTTTGCATCATTTTCAGGTGAGTTTTGCTGCCGTTGTATATATTAGGGTACCGTTCCGGCCCGTTCCGGGTACTTTTTTGTTTGAAAATGTAGCTTTTGGGCAGCAATGGGTTAATGACAGAACATTGTTCAACCTTCCCCATTTCCAAAATGTTCTTCATGTGTGTTTGCATCATTTTCAGGTGAGTTTTGCTGCCGTTGTATATATTAGGGTACCGTTCCGGCCCGCTCTGGGTACTTTTTCGTGTGAAAATGTAGCTTTTGGGCAGCAATGGGTTAATGACAGCACATTGTTCAACCTTCCCCATTTCAAAAATGTTCTTCATGTGTGTTTGCATCATTTTCAGGTGAGTTTTGCTGCCATTGTATATATTAGGGTACCGTTCCGGCCCGTTATGGGTACTTTTTCGTGTGAAAATGTAGCTTCTGGGCAGCAATGGGTTAATGACATCACATTGTGCAACCTTTCCCATTTCCAAAATGTTCTTCATGTGTGTTTGCATCATTTTCAGGTGAGTTTTGCTGCCGTTGTATATATTAGGGAACCGTTCCGGCCTGTTCCGGGTACTTTTTCGTGTGAAAATGTAGATTTTGGGCAGCAATGGGTTAATGACAGAACATTGTTCAACCGTCCCCATATCCAAAATGTTCTTCATGTGTATTTGCATCATTTTCAGGTGGGTGTTGCTGCCGTTTTATATATTAGGGCACCGTTCTGGCCCGTTGCTGGTACTTTTCCGTGTGAAAATGTAGATTTTGGGCAGCAATGGGTTAATGACAGCACATTGTTCAACCTTCCCCATTTCCAAAATGTTCTTCATGTGTGTTTGCATCATTTTCAGATGAGTTTTGCTGCCGTTGTATATATTAGGGTACCGTTCCAGGTACTTTTCGTGTGAAAATGTAGATTTTGGGCAGCAATGGGTTAATGACAGAACATTGTTCAACCTTCCCCATTTCCAAAATGTTCTTCATGTGTGTTTGCATCATTTGCAGGTGGGTTTTGCTGCCGTTGTATATATTAGGGTACCGTTCAGGCCCGCTCCGGGTACATTTTCGTGTGAAAATGTAGCTTTTGGGCAGCAATGGGTTAATGACAGCACATTGTTCAACCTTCCCCATTTCCAAAATGTTCTTCATGTGTGTTTGCATCATTTTCAGGTGAGTTTTGCTGCCGTTGTATATATTAGGGTACCGTTCCGGCTCGCTCCGGGTACTTTTTCGTGTGAGAATGTAGCTTTTGGGCAGCAATGGGTTAATGACAGCACATTGTTCAACCTTCCCCATTTCCAAAATGTTCTTCATGTGTGTTTGCATCATTTTCAAGTGAGTTTTGCTGCCGTTGTATATATTAGGGTACCGTTCCGGCCCGTTAAGGGTACTTTTTCGTGTGAAAATGTAGCTTTTGGGCAGCAATGGGTTAATGACAGCACATTGTTCAACCTTCCCCATTTCCAAAATGTTCTTCATGTCTGCTTGCATCATTTTCAGGTGAGTTTTGCTGCCGTTGTATATATTAGGGTACCGTTCCGGCCCGTTATGGGTACTTTTTCGTGTGAAAATGTAGCTTTTGGGCAGCAATGGGTTAATGACAGCAGATTGTGCAACCTTTCCCATTTCCAAAATGTTCTTCATGTGTGTTTGTATCATTTTCAGGTGAATTTTGCTGCCGTTGTATATATTAGGGTACCGTTCCGGCCTGTTCCGGGTACTTTTTCGTGTGAAAATGTAGATTTTGGGCAGCAATGGGTTAATGACAGAACATTGTTCAACCGTCCCCATATCCAAAATGTTCTTCATGTGTGGTTGCATCATTTTCAGGTGGGTGTTGCGGCCGTTTTATATATTAGGGTACCGTTCCGGTCCGTTGCGGGTACTTTTCCGTGTGAAAATGTAGATTTTGGGCAGCAATGGGTTAATGACAGAACATTGTTCAACCTTCCCCATTTCCAAAATGTTCTTCATGTGTGTTTGCATCATTTTCAGGTGAGTTTTGCTGCCGTTGTATATATTAGGGTACCGTTCTGGCCCGTTCTGGGTACTTTTTCGTGTGAAAATGTAGCTTTTGGGCAGCAATGGGTTAATGACAGCACATTGTTCAACCTTCCCCATTTCCAAAATGTTCTTCATGTCTGCTTGCATCATTTTCAGGTGAGTTTTGCTACCGTTTTATATATTAGGGTACTGTTCCGGCCCGTTCCGGGTACTTTTTCCTTTTAAAATGTAGATTTTGGGCGCAATGTGTTAATTACAGCACATTGTTCAACCTTTCCCATTTCCAAAATGTTCTTCATGTGTGTTTGCATCATTTTCAGGTGAGTTTTGCTGCCGTTGTATATATTAGCGTACCGTACCGTCACCTTCCGGGTACTTATTTGTGTGAAAAGGTAGATTTTGGGCAGCAATGGGTTAATGACAGCACATTGTTCAACCTTCCCCATTTCCACCATGTTGTTCATGTGTGTTTGCATCATTTTCAGGTGAGTTTTGCTGCCGTTGTATATATTAGGGTACCGTTCCGGCCCGTTCCGGGTACTTTTTTGTTTGAAAATGTAGCTTTTGGGCAGCAATGGGTTAATGACAGCACATTGTTCAACCTTCTCCATTTCCAAAATGTTCTTCATGTGTGTTTGCATCATTTTCAGGTGAGTTTTGCTGTTTTTTTATATATTAGGCTAGCGTTCCGGGTACTTTTTCGTGTCAAAATGTAGATTTTGGGCAGTAATGGGTTCATAACAGCAGATTGTTCAACCGTTCCCATTTCCAAAATGTTCTTCATGTGTGTTTGCATCATTTTCAGGTGAGTTTTGCTGCCGTTGTATATATTAGCGTACCGTACCGGCCCCTTCCGGGTACTTATTTGTGTGAAAATGTAGATTTTGGGCAGCAATGGGTTAATGACAGCACATTGTTCAACCTTCCCCATTTCCACCATGTTGTTCATGTGTGTTTGCATCATTTTCAGGTGAGTTTTGCTGCCGTTGTATATATTAGGGTACCGTTCCGGCCCGTTCCGGGTACTTTTTTGTTTGAAAATGTAGCTTTTGGGCAGCAATGGGTTAATGACAGAACATTGTTCAACCTTCCCCATTTCCAAAATGTTATTCATGTGTGTTTGCATCATTTTCAGGTGAGTTTTGCTGCCGTTGTATATATTAGGGTACCGTTCCGGCCCACTCTGGGTACTTTTTCGTGTGAAAATGTAGCTTTTGGGCAGCAATGGGTTAATGACAGCACATTGTTCAACCTTCCCCATTTCAAAAATGTTCTTCATGTGTGTTTGCATCATTTTCAGGTGAGTTTTGCTGCCGTTGTATATATTAGGGTACCGTTCCGGCCCGTTATGGGTACTTTTTCGTGTGAAAATGTAGCTTCTGGGCAGCAATGGGTTAATGACAGCACATTGTGCAACCTTTCCCATTTCCAAAATGTTCTTCATGTGTGTTTGCATCATTTTCAGGTGAGTTTTGCTGCCGTTGTATATATTAGGGTACCGTTCCGGCCTGTTCCGGGTACTTTTTCGTGTGAAAATGTAGATTTTGGGCCGCAATGGGTTGATGACAGAACATTGTTCAACCGTCCCCATATCCAAAATGTTCTTCATGTGTATTTGCATCATTTTCAGGTGGGTGTTGCTGCCGTTTTATATATTAGGGTACCGTTCTGGCCCGTTGCGGGTACTTTTCCGTGTGAAAATGTAGATTTTGGGCAGCAATGGGTTAATGACAGCACATTGTTCAACCTTCCCCATTTCCAAAATGTTCTTCATGTGTTTTTGCATCATTTTCAGATGAGTTTTGCTGCCGTTGTATATATTAGGGTACCGTTCCGGGTACTTTTTCGTGTGAAAATGTAGCTTTTGGGCAGCAATGGGTTAATGACAGCACATTGTTCAACCTTCCCCATTTCCAAAATGTTCTTCATGTGTGTTTACATCCTTTTCAGGTGAATTTTGCTGCCGTTGTATATATTAGGGTACCGTTCCAGGTACTTTTCGTGTGAAAATGTAGATTCTGGGCAGCAATGGGTTAATGACAGAACATTGTTCAACCTTCCCCATTTCCAAAATGTTCTTCATGTGTGTTTGCATCATTTGCAGGTGAGTTTTGCTGCCGTTGTATATATTAGGGTACCGTTCAGGCCCGCTCCGGGTACATTTTCGTGTGAAAATGTAGCTTTTGGGCAGCAATGGGTTAATGACAGCACATTGTTCAACCTTCCCCATTTCCAAAATGTTCTTCATGTGTATTTGCATCATTTTCAGGTGAGTTTTGCTGCCGTTGTATATATTAGGGTACCGTTCCGGCTCGCTCCGGGTACTTTTTCGTGTGAAAATGTAGCTTTTGGGCAGCAACGGGTTAATGACAGCACATTGTTCAACCTTCCCCATTTCCAAAATGTTCTTCATGTGTGTTTGCATCATTTTCAGGTGAGTTTTGCTGCCGTTGTATATATTAGGGTACCGTTCAGGCCGGCTCCGGGTACATTTTCGTGTGAAAATGTAGCTTTTGGGCAGCAATGGGTTAATGACAGCACATTGTTCAACCTTCCCCATTTCCAAAATGTTCTTCATGTGTGTTTGCATCATTTTCAGGTGAGTTTTGCTGCCGTTTTATATATTAGGGTACCGTTCCGGCTCGCTCCGGGTACTTTTTCGTGTGAAAATGTAGCTTTTGGGCAGCAATGGGTTAATGACAGCACATTGTTCAACCTTCCCCATTTCCAAAATGTTCTTCATGTGTGTTTGCATCATTTTCAAATGAGTTTTGCTGCCGTTGTATATATCAGGGTACCGTTCCGGCCCGTTACGGGTACTTTTTCGTGTGAAAATGTAGCTTTTGGGCAGCAATGGGTTAATGACAGCACATTGTTCAACCTTCCCCATTTCCAAAATGTTCTTCATGTCTGCTTGCATCATTTTCAGGTGAGTTTTGCTACCGTTTTATATATTAGGGTACTGTTCCGGCCCGTTCCGGGTACTTTTTCCTTTTAAAATGTAGATTTTGGGCGCAATGTGTTAATTACAGCACATTGTTCAACCTTTCCCATTTCCAAAATGTTCTTCATGTGTGTTTGCATCATTTTCAGGTGAGTTTTGCTGTTTTTTTATATATTAGGCTAGCGTTCCGGGTACTTTTTCGTGTCAAAATGTAGATTTTGGGCAGTAATGGGTTCATAACAGCAGATTGTTCAACCGTTCCCATTTCCAAAATGTTCTTCATGTGTGTTTGCATCATTTTCAGGTGAGTTTTGCTGCCGTTGTATATATTAGCGTACCGTACCGGCCCCTTCCGGGTACTTATTTGTGTGAAAATGTAGATTTTGGGCAGCAATGGGTTAATGACAGCACATTGTTCAACCTTCCCCATTTCCACCATGTTGTTCATGTGTGTTTGCATCATTTTCAGGTGAGTTTTGCTGCCGTTGTATATATTAGGGTACCGTTCCGGGTACTTTTTCGTGTGAAAATGTAGCTTTTGGGCAGCAATGGGTTAATGACAGCACATTGTTCAACCTTCCCCATTTCCAAAATGTTCTTCATGTGTGTTTACATCCTTTTCAGGTGAATTTTGCTGCCGTTGTATATATTAGGGTACCGTTCCAGGTACTTTTCGTGTGAAAATGTAGATTCTGGGCAGCAATGGGTTAATGACAGAACATTGTTCAACCTTCCCCATTTCCAAAATGTTCTTCATGTGTGTTTGCATCATTTGCAGGTGAGTTTTGCTGCCGTTGTATATATTAGGGTACCGTTCAGGCCCGCTCCGTGTACATTTTCGTGTGAAAATGTAGCTTTTGGGCAGCAATGGGTTAATGACAGCACATTGTTCAACCTTCCCCATTTCCAAAATGTTCTTCATGTGTATTTGCATCATTTTCAGGTGAGTTTTGCTGCCGTTGTATATATTAGGGTACCGTTCCGGCTCGCTCCGTGTACTTTTTCGTGTGAAAATGTAGCTTTTGGGCAGCAACGGGTTAATGACAGCACATTGTTCAACCTTCCCCATTTCCAAAATGTTCTTCATGTGTGTTTGCATCATTTTCAGGTGAGTTTTGCTGCCGTTGTATATATTAGGGTACCGTTCAGGCCGGCTCCGGGTACATTTTCGTGTGAAAATGTAGCTTTTGGGCAGCAATGGGTTAATGACAGCACATTGTTCAACCTTCCCCATTTCCAAAATGTTCTTCATGTGTGTTTGCATCATTTTCAGGTGAGTTTTGCTGCCGTTTTATATATTAGGGTACCGTTCCGGCTCGCTCCGGGTACTTTTTCGTGTGAAAATGTAGCTTTTGGGCAGCAATGGGTTAATGACAGCACATTGTTCAACCTTCCCCATTTCCAAAATGTTCTTCATGTGTGTTTGCATCATTTTCAAGTGAGTTTTGCTGCCGTTGTATATATCAGGGTACCGTTCCGGCCCGTTACGGGTACTTTTTCGTGTGAAAATGTAGCTTTTGGGCAGCAATGGGTTAATGACAGCACATTGTTCAACCTTCCCCATTTCCAAAATGTTCTTCATGTCTGCTTGCATCATTTTCAGGTGAGTTTTGCTACCGTTTTATATATTAGGGTACTGTTCCGGCCTGTTCCGGGTACTTTTTCCTTTTAAAATGTAGATTTTGGGCGCAATGTGTTAATTACAGCACATTGTTCAACCTTTCCCATTTCCAAAATGTTCTTCATGTGTGTTTGCATCATTTTCAGGTGAGTTTTGCTGCCGTTGTATATATTAGCGTACCGTACCGTCACCTTCCGGGTACTTATTTGTGTGAAAAGGTAGATTTTGGGCAGCAATGGGTTAATGACAGCACATTGTTCAACCTTCCCCATTTCCACCATGTTGTTCATGTGTGTTTGCATCATTTTCAGGTGAGTTTTGCTGCCGTTGTATATATTAGGGTACCGTTCCGGCCCGTTCCGGGTACTTTTTTGTTTGAAAATGTAGCTTTTGGGCAGCAATGGGTTAATGACAGCACATTGTTCAACCTTCTCCATTTCCAAAATGTTCTTCATGTGTGTTTGCATCATTTTCAGGTGAGTTTTGCTGTTTTTTTATATATTAGGCTAGCGTTCCGGGTACTTTTTCGTGTCAAAATGTAGATTTTGGGCAGTAATGGGTTCATAACAGCAGATTGTTCAACCGTTCCCATTTCCAAAATGTTCTTCATGTGTGTTTGCATCATTTTCAGGTGAGTTTTGCTGCCGTTGTATATATTAGCGTACCGTACCGGCCCCTTCCGGGTACTTATTTGTGTGAAAATGTAGATTTTGGGCAGCAATGGGTTAATGACAGCACATTGTTCAACCTTCCCCATTTCCACCATGTTGTTCATGTGTGTTTGCATCATTTTCAGGTGAGTTTTGCTGCCGTTGTATATATTAGGGTACCGTTCCGGCCCGTTCCGGGTACTTTTTTGTTTGAAAATGTAGCTTTTGGGCAGCAATGGGTTAATGACAGAACATTGTTCAACCATCCCCATTTCCAAAATGTTCTTCATGTGTGTTTGCATCATTTTCAGGTGAGTTTTGCTGCCGTTGTATATATTAGGGTACCGTTCTGGCCCGTTCTGGGTACTTTTTCGTGTGAAAATGTAGCTTTTGGGCAGCAATGGGTTAATGACAGCACATTGTTCAACCTTCCCCATTTCCAAAATGTTCTTCATGTTTGTTTGCATCATTTTCAGGTGAGTTTTGCTGCCGTTATATATATTAGGGTACCGTTCCGGCCCGTTCCGGGTACTTTTTCGTGTGAAAATGTAGCTTTTGGGCAGCAATGGGTTAATGACAGCACATTGTTCAACCTTCCCCATTTCCAAAATGTTCTTCATGTCTGCTTGCATCATTTTCAGGTGAGTTTTGCTACCGTTTTATATATTAGGGTACTGTTCCGGCCCGTTCCGGGTACTTTTTCGTGTGAAAATGTAGATTTTGGGCAGCAATGTGTTAATGACAGCACATTGTTCAACCATCCCCATTTCCAAAATGTTCTTCATGTGTGTTTGCATCATTTTCAGGTGAGTTTTGCTGCCGTTGTATATATTAGGGTACCGTTCTGGCCCGTTCTGGGTACTTTTTCGTGTGAAAATGTAGCTTTTGGGCAGCAATGGGTTAATGACAGCACATTGTTCAACCTTCCCCATTTCCAAAATGTTCTTCATGTTTGTTTGCATCATTTTCAGGTGAGTTTTGCTGCCGTTATATATATTAGGGTACCGTTCCGGCCCGTTCCGGGTACTTTTTCGTGTGAAAATGTAGCTTTTGGGCAGCAATGGGTTAATGACAGCACATTGTTCAACCTTCCCCATTTCCAAAATGTTCTTCATGTCTGCTTGCATCATTTTCAGGTGAGTTTTGCTACCGTTTTATATATTAGGGTACTGTTCCGGCCCGTTCCGGGTACTTTTTCGTGTGAAAATGTAGATTTTGGGCAGCAATGTGTTAATGACAGCACATTGTTCAACCTTCCCCATTTCCAAAATGTTCTTCATGTTTGTTTGCATCATTTTCAGGTGAGTTTTGCTGCCGTTATATATATTAGGGTACCGTTCCGGCCCGTTCCGGGTACTTTTTCGTGTGAAAATGTAGCTTTTGGGCAGCAATGGGTTAATGACAGCACATTGTTCAACCTTCCCCATTTCCAAAATGTTCTTCATGTCTGCTTGCATCATTTTCAGGTGAGTTTTGCTACCGTTTTATATATTAGGGTACTGTTCCGGCCCGTTCCGGGTACTTTTTCGTGTGAAAATGTAGATTTTGGGCAGCAATGTGTTAATGACAGCACATTGTTCAACCTTTCCCATTTCCAAAATGTTCTTCATGTGTGTTTGCATCATTTTCAGGTGAGTTTTGCTGCCGTTGTATATATTAGGGTACCGTTCCGGCCCGTTCCGGGTACTTTTTTGTTTGAAAATGTAGCTTTTGGGCAGCAATGGGTTAATGACAGAACATTGTTCAACCTTCCCCATTTCCAAAATGTTCTTCATGTGTGTTTGCATCATTTTCAGGTGAGTTTTGCTGCCGTTGTATATATTAGGGTACCGTTCCGGCCCGCTCTGGGTACTTTTTCGTGTGAAAATGTAGCTTTTGGGCAGCAATGGGTTAATGACAGCACATTGTTCAACCTTCCCCATTTCATAAATGTTCTTCATGTGTGTTTGCATCATTTTCAGGTGAGTTTTGCTGCCGTTGTATATATTAGGGTACCGTTCCGGCCCGTTATGGGTACTTTTTCGTGTGAAAATGTAGCTTCTGGGCAGCAATGGGTTAATGACAGCACATTGTGCAACCTTTCCCATTTCCAAAATGTTCTTCATGTGTGTTTGCATCATTTTCAGGTGAGTTTTGCTGCCGTTGTATATATTAGGGTACCGTTCCGGCTCGCTCCGGGTACTTTTTCGTGTGAAAATGTAGCTTTTGGGCAGCAATGGGTTAATGACAGCACATTGTTCAACCTTCCCCATTTCCAAAATGTTCTTCATGTGTGTTTGCATCATTTTCAAGTGAGTTTTGCTGCCGTTGTATATATCAGGGTACCGTTCCGGCCCGTTACGGGTACTTTTTCGTGTGAAAATGTAGCTTTTGGGCAGCAATGGGTTAATGACAGCACATTGTTCAACCTTCCCCATTTCCAAAATGTTCTTCATGTCTGCTTGCATCATTTTCAGGTGAGTTTTGCTACCGTTTTATATATTAGGGTACTGTTCCGGCCCGTTCCGGGTACTTTTTCGTGTGAAAATGTAGATTTTGGGCGCAATGTGTTAATTACAGCACATTGTTCAACCTTCCCCATTTCCAAAATGTTCTTCATGTGTGTTTGCATCATTTTCAGGTGAGTTTTGCTGCCGTTGTATATATTAGGGTACCGTTCCGGCCCGTTATGGGTACTTTTTCGTGTGAAAATGTAGCTTCTGGGCAGCAATGGGTTAATGACAGCACATTGTGCAACCTTTCCCATTTCCAAAATGTTCTTCATGTGTGTTTGCATCATTTTCAGGTGAGTTTTGCTGCCGTTGTATATATTAGGGTACCGTTCCGGCTCGCTCCGGGTACTTTTTCGTGTGAAAATGTAGCTTTTGGGCAGCAATGGGTTAATGACAGCACATTGTTCAACCTTCCCCATTTCCAAAATGTTCTTCATGTGTGTTTGCATCATTTTCAAGTGAGTTTTGCTGCCGTTGTATATATCAGGGTACCGTTCCGGCCCGTTACGGGTACTTTTTCGTGTGAAAATGTAGCTTTTGGGCAGCAATGGGTTAATGACAGCACATTGTTCAACCTTCCCCATTTCCAAAATGTTCTTCATGTCTGCTTGCATCATTTTCAGGTGAGTTTTGCTACCGTTTTATATATTAGGGTACTGTTCCGGCCCGTTCCGGGTACTTTTTCGTGTGAAAATGTAGATTTTGGGCGCAATGTGTTAATTACAGCACATTGTTCAACCTTTCCCATTTCCAAAATGTTCTTCATGTGTGTTTGCATCATTTTCAGGTGAGTTTTGCTGCCGTTGTATATATTAGCGTACCGTACCGTCACCTTCCGGGTACTTATTTGTGTGAAAAGGTAGCTTTTGGGCAGCAATGGGTTAATGGCAGCACATTGTTCAACCTTCTCCATTTCCAAAATGTTCTTCATGTGTGTTTGCATCATTTTCAAGTGAGTTTTGCTGCCGTTGTATATATTAGGGTACCGTTCCGGCCCATTACGGGTACTTTTTCGTGTGAAAATGTAGCTTTTGGGCAGCAATGGGTTAATGACAGCACATTGTTCAACCTTCCCCATTTCCAAAATGTTCTTCATGTCTGCTTGCATCATTTTCAGGTGAGTTTTGCTACCGTTTTATATATTAGGGTACTGTTCCGGCCCGTTCCGGGTACTTTTTCGTGTGAAAATGTAGATTTTGGGCGCAATGTGTTAATTACAGCACATTGTTCAACCTTCCCCATTTCCAAAATGTTCTTCATGTGTGTTTGCATCATTTTCAAGTGAGTTTTGCTGCCGTTGTATATATTAGGGTACCGTTCCGGCCCATTACGGGTACTTTTTCGTGTGAAAATGTAGCTTTTGGGCAGCAATGGGTTAATGACAGAACATTGTTCAACCGTCCCCATATCCAAAATGTTCTTCATGTGTGGTTGCATCATTTTCAGGTGGGTGTTGCTGCCGTTGTATATATTAGGGTACCGTTCCGGCCCATTACGGGTACTTTTTCGTGTGAAAATGTAGCTTTTGGGCAGCAATGGGTTAATGACAGCACATTGTTCAACCTTCCCCATTTCCAAAATGCTCTTCATGTCTGCTTGCATCATTTTCAGGTGAGTTTTGCTGCCGTTGTATATATTAGGGTACCGTTCCGGCCCGTTATGGGTACTTTTTCGTGTGAAAATGTAGCTTTTGGGCAGCAATGGGTTAATGACAGCACATTGTGCAACCTTTCCCATTTCGAAAATGATCTTCATGTGTGTTTGCATCATTTTCAGGTGAATTTTGCTGCCGTTGTATATAATAGGGTACCGTTCCGGCCTGTTCCGGGTACTTTTTCGTGTGAAAATGTAGATTTTGGGCAGCAATGGGTTAATGACAGAACATTGTTCAACCGTCCCCATATCCAAAATGTTCTTCATGTGTGGTTGCATCATTTTCAGGTGGGTGTTGCGGCCGTTTTATATATTAGGGTACCGTTCCGGTCCGTTGCGGGTACTTTTCCGTGTGAAAATGTAGATTTTGGGCAGCAATGGGTTAATGACAGAACATTGTTCAACCATCCCCATTTCCAAAATGTTCTTCATGTGTGTTTGCATCATTTTCAGGTGAGTTTTGCTGCCGTTGTATATATTAGGGTACCGTTCTGGCCCGTTCTGGGTACTTTTTCGTGTGAAAATGTAGCTTTTGGGCAGCAATGGGTTAATGACAGCACATTGTTCAACCTTCCCCATTTCCAAAATGTTCTTCATGTCAGCTTGCATCATTTTCAGGTGAGTTTTGCTACCGTTTTATATATTAGGGTACTGTTCCGGCCCGTTCCGGGTACTTTTTCGTGTGAAAATGTAGATTTTGGGCAGCAATGTGTTAATGACAGCACATTGTTCAACCTTTCCCATTTCCAAAATGTTCTTCATGTGTGTTTGCATCATTTTCAGGTGAGTTTTGCTGCCGTTGTATATATTAGGGTACCGTTCCGGCCCGTTCCGGGTACTTTTTTGTTTGAAAATGTAGCTTTTGGGCAGCAATGGGTTAATGACAGAACATTGTTCAACCATCCCCATTTCCAAAATGTTCTTCATGTGTGGTTGCATCATTTTCAGGTGGGTGTTGCTGCCGTTGTATATATTAGGGTACCGTTCCGGCCCATTACGGGTACTTTTTCGTGTGAAAATGTAGCTTTTGGGCAGCAATGGGTTAATGACAGCACATTGTTCAACCTTCCCCATTTCCAAAATGCTCTTCATGTCTGCTTGCATCATTTTCAGGTGAGTTTTGCTGCCGTTGTATATATTAGGGTACCGTTCCGGCCCGTTATGGGTACTTTTTCGTGTGAAAATGTAGCTTTTGGGCAGCAATGGGTTAATGACAGCACATTGTGCAACCTTTCCCATTTCGAAAATGATCTTCATGTGTGTTTGCATCATTTTCAGGTGAATTTTGCTGCCGTTGTATATAATAGGGTACCGTTCCGGCCTGTTCCGGGTACTTTTTCGTGTGAAAATGTAGATTTTGGGCAGCAATGGGTTAATGACAGAACATTGTTCAACCGTCCCCATATCCAAAATGTTCTTCATGTGTGGTTGCATCATTTTCAGGTGGGTGTTGCGGCCGTTTTATATATTAGGGTACCGTTCCGGTCCGTTGCGGGTACTTTTCCGTGTGAAAATGTAGATTTTGGGCAGCAATGGGTTAATGACAGAACATTGTTCAACCATCCCCATTTCCAAAATGTTCTTCATGTGTGTTTGCATCATTTTCAGGTGAGTTTTGCTGCCGTTGTATATATTAGGGTACCGTTCTGGCCCGTTCTGGGTACTTTTTCGTGTGAAAATGTAGCTTTTGGGCAGCAATGGGTTAATGACAGCACATTGTTCAACCTTCCCCATTTCCAAAATGTTCTTCATGTCAGCTTGCATCATTTTCAGGTGAGTTTTGCTACCGTTTTATATATTAGGGTACTGTTCCGGCCCGTTCCGGGTACTTTTTCGTGTGAAAATGTAGATTTTGGGCAGCAATGTGTTAATGACAGCACATTGTTCAACCTTTCCCATTTCCAAAATGTTCTTCATGTGTGTTTGCATCATTTTCAGGTGAGTTTTGCTGCCGTTGTATATATTAGGGTACCGTTCCGGCCCGTTCCGGGTACTTTTTTGTTTGAAAATGTAGCTTTTGGGCAGCAATGGGTTAATGACAGAACATTGTTCAACCATCCCCATTTCCAAAATGTTCTTCATGTGTGTTTGCATCATTTTCAGGTGAGTTTTGCTGCCGTTGTATATATTACGGTACCGTTCCGGCCCGCTCTGGGTACTTTTTCGTGTGAAAATGTAGCTTTTGGGCAGCAATGGGTTAATGACAGCACATTGTTCAACCTTCCCCATTTCCAAAATGTTCTTCATGTGTGTTTGCATCATTTTCAGATGAGTTTTGCTGCCGTTGTATATATTAGGGTACCGTTCCGGGTACTTTTTCGTGTGAAAATGTAGCTTTTGGGCAGCAATGGGTTAATGACAGCACATTGTTCAACCTTCCCCATTTCCAAAATGTTCTTCATGTGTGTTTACATCCTTTTCAGGTGAATTTTGCTGCCGTTGTATATATTAGGGTACCGTTCCAGGTACTTTTCGTGTGAAAATGTAGATTTTGGGCAGCAATGGGTTAATGACAGAACATTGTTCAACCTTCCCCATTTCCAAAATGTTCTTCATGTGTGTTTGCATCATTTGCAGGTGAGTTTTGCTGCCGTTGTATATATTAGGGTACCGTTCATGCCCGCTCCGGGTACATTTTCGTGTGAAAATGTAGCTTTTGGGCAGCAATGGGTTAATGACAGCACATTGTTCAACCTTCCCCATTTCCAAAATGTTCTTCATGTGTGTTTGCATCATTTTCAGGTGAGTTTTGCTGCCGTTGTATATATTAGGGTACCGTTCCGGCTCGCTCCGGGTACTTTTTCGTGTGAAAATGTAGCTTTTGGGCAGCAATGGGTTAATGACAGCACATTGTTCAACCTTCCCCATTTCCAAAATGTTCTTCATGTGTGTTTGCATCATTTTCAAGTGAGTTTTGCTACCGTTTTATATATTAGGGTACTGTTCCGGCCCGTTCCGGGTACTTTTTCGTGTGAAAATGTAGCTTTTGGGCAGCAATGGGTTAATGACAGCACATTGTTCAACCTTTCCCATTTCCAAAATGTTCTTCATGTGTGTTTGCATCATTTTCAGGTGAGTTTTGCTGCCGTTGTATATATTAGCGTACCGTACCGGCCCCTTCCGGGTACTTATTTGTGTGAAAAGGTAGCTTTTGGGCAGCAATGGGTTAATGGCAGCACATTGTTCAACCTTCTCCATTTCCAAAATGTTCTTCATGTGTGTTTGCATCATTTTCAGGTGAGTTTTGCTGCCGTTGTATATATTAGGGTACCGTTCTGGCCCGTTCTGGGTACTTTTTCGTGTGAAAATGTAGCTTTTGGGCAGCAATGGGTTAATGACAGCACATTGTTCAACCTTCCCCATTTCCAAAATGTTCTTCATGTCAGCTTGCATCATTTTCAGGTGAGTTTTGCTACCGTTTTATATATTAGGGTACTGTTCCGGCCCGTTCCGGGTACTTTTTCGTGTGAAAATGTAGATTTTGGGCAGCAATGTGTTAATGACAGCACATTGTTCAACCTTTCCCATTTCCAAAATGTTCTTCATGTGTGTTTGCATCATTTTCAGGTGAGTTTTGCTGCCGTTGTATATATTAGGGTACCGTTCCGGCCCGTTCCGGGTACTTTTTTGTTTGAAAATGTAGCTTTTGGGCAGCAATGGGTTAATGACAGAACATTGTTCAACCATCCCCATTTCCAAAATGTTCTTCATGTGTGTTTGCATCATTTTCAGGTGAGTTTTGCTGCCGTTGTATATATTACGGTACCGTTCCGGCCCGCTCTGGGTACTTTTTCGTGTGAAAATGTAGCTTTTGGGCAGCAATGGGTTAATGACAGCACATTGTTCAACCTTCCCCATTTCCAAAATGTTCTTCATGTGTGTTTGCATCATTTTCAGATGAGTTTTGCTGCCGTTGTATATATTAGGGTACCGTTCCGGGTACTTTTTCGTGTGAAAATGTAGCTTTTGGGCAGCAATGGGTTAATGACAGCACATTGTTCAACCTTCCCCATTTCCAAAATGTTCTTCATGTGTGTTTACATCCTTTTCAGGTGAATTTTGCTGCCGTTGTATATATTAGGGTACCGTTCCAGGTACTTTTCGTGTGAAAATGTAGATTTTGGGCAGCAATGGGTTAATGACAGAACATTGTTCAACCTTCCCCATTTCCAAAATGTTCTTCATGTGTGTTTGCATCATTTGCAGGTGAGTTTTGCTGCCGTTGTATATATTAGGGTACCGTTCATGACCGCTCCGGGTACATTTTCGTGTGAAAATGTAGCTTTTGGGCAGCAATGGGTTAATGACAGCACATTGTTCAACCTTCCCCATTTCCAAAATGTTCTTCATGTGTGTTTGCATCATTTTCAGGTGAGTTTTGCTGCCGTCGTATATATTAGGGTACCGTTCCGGCTCGCTCCGGGTACTTTTTCGTGTGAAAATGTAGCTTTTGGGCAGCAATGGGTTAATGACAGCACATTGTTCAACCTTCCCCATTTCCAAAATGTTCTTCATGTGTGTTTGCATCATTTTCAAGTGAGTTTTGCTACCGTTTTATATATTAGGGTACTGTTCCGGCCCGTTCCGGGTACTTTTTCGTGTGAAAATGTAGCTTTTGGGCAGCAATGGGTTAATGACAGCACATTGTTCAACCTTTCCCATTTCCAAAATGTTCTTCATGTGTGTTTGCATCATTTTCAGGTGAGTTTTGCTGCCGTTGTATATATTAGCGTACCGTACCGGCCCCTTCCGGGTACTTATTTGTGTGAAAAGGTAGCTTTTGGGCAGCAATGGGTTAATGGCAGCACATTGTTCAACCTTCTCCATTTCCAAAATGTTCTTCATGTGTGTTTGCATCATTTTCAGGTGAGTTTTGCTGCCGTTGTATATATTAGCGTACCGTACCGGCCCCTTCCGGGTACTTATTTGTGTGAAAAGGTAGCTTTTGGGCAGCAATGGGTTAATGGCAGCAGATTGTTCAACCGTTCCCATTTCCAAAATGTTCTTCATGTGTGTTTGCATCATTTTCAGGTGAGTTTCGCTGCCGTTGTATATATTAGGGTACCGTTCCGGCCCGTTCTGGGTACTTTTTCATGTGAAAATGTAGCTTTTGGGCAGCAATGGGTTAATGACAGCACATTGTTCAACCTTCCCCATTTCCAAAATGTTCTTCATGTGTGTTTGCATCATTTTCAGGTGAGTTTTGCTGCTGTTGTATATATTAGTGTACCGTTCCGGGTACTTTTTCGTGTGAAAATGTAGCTTTTTGGCAGCAATGGGTTAATGACAGCACATTGTTCAACCTTCCACATTTCCAAAATGTTCTTCATGTGTGTTTGCATCATTTTCAGGTGAGTTTTGCTGCCGTTGTATATATTAGGGTACTGTTCCGGCCCGTTCCGGGTAATTTTTCGTGGGAAAATGAAGCTTTTGGGCAGCAATGGGTTAATGTCAGCACATTGTTCAACCTTCCCCATTTCCAAAATGTTCTTCATGTGTGTTTGCATCCTTTTCAGGTGAGTTTTGCTGCCGTTGTATATATTAGGGTACCGTTCCGAGTATTTTTTGTGTGAAAATGTAGCCTTTGGGCAGCAATAGGTTAATAACAGCACATTGTTCATCCTTCCCCATTTCCAAAATGTTCTTCATGTGTGTTTGCATCATTTTCAGGTGAGTTGTGCTGCCGTTTTATATATTAATGTACCGTTCGGGCCCCTTCGGGCCTGTTCCGGGTTTTACACCGTTCCTGTTTTGGACTACAACTCCCATGAGCTCTTGGCAGCATAGGCAATGCCGAGGGATCCCAGGTGTTGCATTTAGTGCAGCAATGTCTATGCTGCTATAAATAATACTTGATTAGCAAAAACTTCGCCAGACCTAGGCTGCTATTATTACTGTATATTATTCGGAATCTCCAAGGTCTTATGAATTTGTATTTCGTTTATTTATATAACGCGCCGGGCCCATGTCCCCCCCCACGTCTTCAAGCGCTGTAAAGCACCTGTTTTGTGTATAAGCGCTTTATAAATAAACAATACCAATAGCTGTAGTATAGTATACCCCCTTGCTTTTTTCCACGCTCCCTTCACCAACTGGTTGCCGTTACATCTATATTCAACGACCCTTTTATTACCAAGCAGATGGGATAGGATTGTTAAGCTTACTGTTCCTTTTGGGGTACAAGCACTGCTACCCAGGACAGACAAGTAACCCACGCACAGAGACGTCTTTATGGGAGGGCAAAAGGGGCACTTGCCCCGGGCCCCCACCTTGGAGAGGGCCCCAAGAAGGAGCCTTATTAAAAAAATGTCAGTTTCCCTAAATCAACAAAATTAAACAACACACATCAGGATTTTCTATGGTGTGCTGCTAAGGCTAACCCTAATTTCTGTCTGTTGTTGATAAGTACATTTTGTTCTGATCTTTTCATCCTGTAATGCTATGTTCTATGCAGTATACATAGTTTTCGTGGCACAACACCTGTAGCATTCTCACCTTTCTGTGGGGATTATATTGATCATGTGCAATAATAGCCAAAGTTGAAATACATATTGATACATTTGAGTGTCCCGATAGTTCAGAGGATAGCTCAGTGTGTTAAGCACTCATTGCAGAAATATGCGTTGACGTGCAAGATTACAATATCAAATTCCAGCTAGGCCGACTTAGCATTTCCAATGTATGAAGTTGTTAAGCCTGCATGCATATGTAATTTGTTCTATAGCACTCCAGCTGTTATCACCAATGTACCTGCACTAGATAGCGGTTGCTATAGAAACTAACATAGCGTCAGTATGGTGATTGTCTAGAAATTGGTGTGTTTAGATGGGGAGTTGTAAAACCTAGGCAGGCACCTCCAATGATTACAATAAATTGTTATAGGTGTTTATGTATCCAAATTCCAGATTGTGGATCCAAAGGATTCATGCTTGGATCCTGGCTTTGCCAGTAGACGATACAGTGATCCTGGGCAAATCTTATATCACTGACAGTACTGTACTGCCTTCTATGAAAAGGTTTTCTTCTCACATAGTGGTGGCATTGTTTGGCCAATTACCTGATCTTTCCTATCATGTAGGCCATTTGAGTGTAAGGAGTTCTAGACAGAAGAGAGCAGACTAGATACTGCAGGCTTCTTACCAGCATATGTTAAGATCTGCTTATGTGACAACAACATGGTTTGCTTTTTTGTACAATTCAAAGGTTTTTTTGCATGTTTTTAAATACCATTGCACAAGCCTGTGTTTGGGGTGTATTTAAAGCTTTACAAAAGAGAAACCTATCTGAAATATTTTAAGATCACATCCATTAGTGTGCTGGTATTTATATACTTTCCTTGATGCTGGAGACAATGGGCCTCATTACAAGTTTGTTGGTCCGGTAACAACGGTGCCGGTAAGCTACGGCACCGTTGTTACCGGACTGGCAAACTACAAGGTCTGCGAGCGGGTGCATTTCTGCCTGCCAGGTCTGACTTGGCGGGGGACCGGCACCCGCTCGCAGACACTGACGGTAGCACCAGCACCATTCTGATTGGTGCCCGTGCTACCGTCCTCCCCATTCCCATTGGGAATGGGGACTAATAATTACTGGCAATGGGCAATTACTGGGTCTGGCGGGGCTGGAATGCCCCCCCCCCCCCCCCGGGTGCTGGTAAAATCATGACTCCGGCGGCCGACGTGCCGGTATTTAGCAGCATGGCTACAGCCAGGGTCAATATGAGGCCCAATGAAGCTAGAATCATTCCCATTTTTAATAACATGTATCTATAACGTTTTGTTTTTTAAAATGTTTATAGTGGGTTATGTGATTTTCATATTTTCCAAGTCAGTTCTGTAAAATGGGATTATTTAGGTAAAAACTAGAAAATAAATTGGTAAAGAGCAGAAATTGTGGGTAAGAATCCCAGCTTCACCTTTTAATCAATGTGTGATCCTGGGTATCTCATTTAATCTTGTATTTCTTCACCTGTCAAAATTGCAAGTCCCTAAACCTTTCAAAATTGCCAGCCCTTCAGAGTGATTTCGTTCTCAGGGTATGACCTTTAAGAAAGACTCATTCATGGTTTCCCTGGCTATATCTAGTGTTGCTTCCTCTATAATGATAGTGAGCATTGATATATTACACACCACAGCCACCTGTTTCTTTGCTCTCGACTGGCAACACTGCTTGAAAACCATGTCCCGAATCTAATGGATACAGACACCTTCCTGGTATCTTCAAATCATTATCTACTCTCTATGCTATGCTATGGTATGTGTAGTTTTATCCTTGCTTCCCATTGGTCGTCTGTAGCCATGCTTGAGCACTTTTGCTGTCTCTGAGGCAGCTAGTCTCAGACTATTCTGGATCAGGTGTCATAAAATCTGTGTCCTGCAGTTATACTATGTCCATTATAGCTTCCATGTGGCTGCTATTGATGACATGTTTGCTGTATCTATGCTTGAACACAAGTACCCTCGCGTAGACTGCTAATGTTGCCCTTGAAATGCTACTTGTTTATCACTCTGATTACAACATGAATGAAGAGTGTAAGGTATCTTAAAGGAAGTTTACCATGCTTATTTTGATCTCTGCGAGGCAGCATATCAAGCTATGGGTTGTTATCGTGACACGGGGTGCGGCGCACTAGATATTCTATATCCCTTAATTTCTTTGGTCTGTTGGAGGGGGGCCCCAGAGGTGTCCATGCCCCGGCCCCCAAAGTCCTTAAGATGGCCCTGCCCACGCACATGCTTAATTTAAAAACTAACGCTACTCACTACTGTACCAAAACTGCATTTGTTTGTAGTCCAAATGAAACAGTCCCAACTGCAGCCTATACGAGACAGCTGTCAGGTTTCCATTCCCCTCCCAAACCTATACCTGCCGACGTGTCTTGCAATATGCAACATATGTGGGCTCTGGGATGCTAACACCCCCTTACCCTGGCCCTGGCATTCCGTTGCTGATGCCCAATTCGTTTTCTTGCTGCATTTACCTTGAAGAGCACCTGTTTCCCACAGAGCAGAAGCCCTAAATAATTAGCATTCAAATGTACACATACGGGTGGGACTGGAGCGACTAAACCCTGAAGAGTACCTGTTACCTGTGGGGGGTCTCATTGACATCCAAATGTATACACTACTGGAAGTGACAACAGTGGGCATTACGCCCCAATAAGGCGATGTCACCCCATTTTAGTAGATGGAGGTAGCTGCCATTTGGGATACGTTTGCTTAACTGATAATAGAATATGTTTTCTCATCTGCCACAGCTGCAATCTGCATGGAAAGTAACTGGAAAGAAGGACATTGTGAATGCCAACACACCCTAGTGTTGACACTGTTCTCACCTAGGGTCAATACTTGTTTGCGCTCATTTAAAAAAAAACAGAAGTGTCCCAATTGATGTTCTGCATGTCCTGGCTCGTATCATTTTGAATTCTGGAAGTATGCTGGTAGTGTTATTTACCCTTTAAAAATATAAAGCTACACACGCCAGAATTCAACGTGATGTGAGCTGACAGCCTGGACTGGCTGAACAATTCTCATCTGACAAGGAATAACTTGAGGTCTCTATAAACTCTCCCACTAATTTAAAGTCTTAAACATACACTTCAAGGGGTATGTGATCATCTGTATGGGCCCATTGGAGGAAACCAGCAGTCTAAAAAATAAATGAAACTACTGAATGGCTAACAGGGGTCAGAGACTAAGTCCACAAAATGTTCACTCCCAAACGCATGCTGAATCGAGGCAAGCAGACATCTATATGCAATTAACTAATAGTCAAACACCTTCAGCTGCAGAGCCCAGTGACTACCACATCATCGCTATAACCATGCCGACCGGCCAAAGCAAGCACTGCAATTGAGCGAATGAAACAGGTCCTACAAAAGGCAAACACTGACTGTCTCCCACATTGCATTTAAACTTAAGCCTAAAACCGTAATTGTGCTCAAAGCATATTTACCAAATGAGAGCCCTGAGAAAAAAACACCCAACGTGTGAAGACTGTGACAACGTCGCATAGAATGGCCCTCCTAGGGGTGTAAGGCAGATTCTAAGGGCGGAGGATTCCTGAGAGGCACACCCAGAGGAGGTTTGTGGGAATCTTCTCATGAGAAGTGGGCACATCGCATAACCGCCTGCACCTTCTCCCCTTTCAGATCAATAAAGATCTGCGAGAGGGAAATGTATTTACAGCTTCTCCAGCATTGGATTTTTCATAGATTCACATGCTGTATGAATATTCCCCGTCGTTAGGCTGGGAATCCTCAGTAACATAGAGCAGTTTAAATTTAAACTGAAAAGTTCAGTCACTGTTATGCTCTAGTACAGTACATTTAGGTCATACTGCCCACAGCCAATAGACAAGGCTCCCTTAGCTCCACCCTTCGAGACCATCTTCAGATTTTGTACTGCATGTTATGTGTTGGGAGTCCGCAAAGGTCTCTGTCAGATATTGTCAACGTTTTCTATACGTTTTTCCTTCAAGTTTCTTAATTCTGATACATTTTCAGAAGCCTTAACTGCAGCAACATCTGGGGTTTTGCTTCTGTCTGGTGGCCGGTGGCCGGCGCCCCGTGAAGTGGATTCTTGTCTTCGGCTGTGAGACCTACATCCATGACAGAAATCAAAAGGAAAAGCCTCTTCAAGGCATCTGTCCGGTGCAGCCTGAAAAATGTGTACGTGGAAGACCCCCACGACAACTGCTCATCAGCTATCCCATCAGAAGACATCCTTCAACCATCAGGCTTAGAAGACCCTGACTAAGAGGTGGAGGTGCAAACCTCCAACCCTGAATTGTCTATGCCTCTGCTGGCAGTAGTTCCTCCTGCTCCCACAACTATGCCTGCAACCCCAGCTCCAAGAGACGTCTGCTTAGACATTCTCACCACGTTACAAACCCTGTTGTCTGAGCTTCAACACAAGTTTTCTGACCCATCCACCCCTCACCAGTCCACACCACAACCAGAGCCAAGTGCTCCAACTCTATTAAAGGATGATGTTTCAGGCGACAACGCCTCGGTACACACCACAGGCACTGATGAATTTGAGGACCTCGTCATGGGTGATGGAGAACCAGATGATGTGCCTCTCTGTGATTTCCTTCCAGGTGAGATTGTGCCCTTCCATGCTCTAATGTCCAGGGCAATGAAAATGTTTGGCCTAGTCCCTGAAGAGGGAAAGCCTACTCTACCAGCAGCAGGAGCAGCCCTGCAATGCTATTTTGGTCATACACTTACTCGAGGACATATGTGAAGACAGTCTATTGATCATGACCAATATATCCTCTGCACCTCCCAAGAAAGAGAGGGTTGATAAGAAATATATGGTAATGGACTCAGCACCAAAATGCCTCCGGACACAATCTATCCCTAACTCTGTGGTATCTGCGGCAGACTGCACACATTCCTCCGACCCTTCATCTGCTTGCTCTGTTCCCCTGGAAAAGGAAGGCAAGCACCTTGATGGCTTTGGAGAGCATGTCATCACAACAGCTGCCATTGCTATGAAGGTGGCTAATCCAGTGGTCATTCAGTCCAGATACGACTGGGAACTCTGGTTCAAAATCAAGCCGATTCTAGAGTTTCTTTGTGAAGGCAAAACGGCTTCAGATCATGTGATCTCTGTCTTAGTGGACATCACGGACACCGGTTTCTGGCAGCTCGGAAATGGCACTGTCCTGCGCAGGCAGGGCTGGCTCAAGGCCACCAACTTTCGACCAGAAACCCAAGCAAAGGTGGTGGACATCCCTTTTAATGTAGGGGACCTCTTCAGTAAGAAGCTGGATGAGACCTTGCAGAACATCAAGGGTGACACAGAAACGGCTCATTTGCTAGGCACACTACAGCAACGGCGCCAGTCCTTTCAATCAGGGAAATCTCGTTTCTCAAGAACAGCGAAGGACTATTAGCCTTCTCACCATCGTACAGGTCCAGATTCTTCTCAGCCTCGGACATGTACAAGAACAAGTCCCAAGCTTATAGAGGCAACAAGCGCTGCTGTGGCTCCTCGCCCACCAGGAGCCAGCAGCTCAAGCAGATCTGACCCGTCTCAGGTCCAGCCCCCTTACTTCCACCCCCTACTCGGAGGAAGGCTGTCTTGATTCGTCAATATAGAAAATTCATCACCACAGACATGGGTGTTATCCTTTATAAAGCAGGGTCACACACTAGAGTTCATCAAGTGACCTCACAACATCCCTCTGTTGCAGAAAGTTGAGTAACACATGCATGTACTGCTGCAGAAGGTTCAGTCACTCCTCTCAAAAGGAGCCATCAAAAGGGTCCCAGCAAATCAGCATGGACAAAGCGTGTACTCCAGGTACTGCCTAGTGCAGAAAAAGTCAGAAGGTTGGAGATCCATCCTATATATGTGGGTACTCAACAAATTCCTGAGGGTCCAGAAGTTCAGGATGGTTACCCTTCAACAGGTCTTGTCCCAACTGCAGGAAGGGGATTTTCTGGCATCCCTAGGTCTAGAGGATGCGGCCCCAAGGGTCTTATACAAATGCCTCGTCCCAATAGTTGGTCACCTTCGGCACTCGGGCGCATATCTTTACCGGTATCTCGACGACTGGCTGGTACGGACAGCGTTGTTCTCCATGGTGGACCAGCATACCACACAAACCGTCTAGTGTCTCCAGTCACTAGGATTCGCGGTCAACTTTCAGAAATTATTTCTGATCCCGTCTCCGCAGGCTCTCTATTTTCGGGCCCAACTGGACATGCAATCTTGCATGGCATCTCCCTTGGAAGACAGAGTTTGATCCCTCTTGACCCAGGTTCTGCTGCTTTCCCAGTGCCTACGGCCTCAGTCCATCTCCTGAAATCCCTCCTAGGAATGATGTTGTCATGTATTCCTCCTCTCCAGCACTGCAGGCTTCACATACTACCTATCCTCCAATTCATCGATGCTTGCTGGCGTCAAGCCTTGGGCTTCTGGAGGACAAGATTTTGCTGACACAGCAGTTCCGGGAGGCACCTCGCTGGTGGTCCTCCCAACCTCTCCTAGTGCAGGGTGCTCCCTTTCACCCTCCACCACACCAAGTCACTGTCACCACAGATGCCTCCCTGGAAGGCTGGGGGGAGCATGCAGGGGATCTGCATGCCAGAGTTCTGTGGACAGGCACAGAGAAGCTTCTCCATATCAATCTCCTGGAGCTGTGTGCAGTCAAGTCCTTCCTTACACAGGTCAGCTGTCATGTGGTCAGGATCTTCATGGACACCACAACCACATATACGGAAGCATGGCAGCACAAGATCTCTCCCTGTCTGCACAGACACTCTGGTACTGGGCACTGGAGCAGCAAATATTACTTATTCTCCAGCACTGGATCTTTCATGGATTCACATGCTTTGAATATTCCCTGTTGTCAGGCTGGGAACCTCAGTCTTTTTTTAAAATAGCGTGTTCCCTTGGAAAACTTCGACACTTTAGTGTCCTATCGACGTCCTTTTGGGGTGCTTACGTACCACCCAATAGGACGTAGGGTATAAATAGACCCGCCCCGCAGCTTCTCCTCAGATTTCAACCGTCTCCAAAGTGTCGTGATCACCTCATGCTTTCATGCTCATGCTTTCTACACATTGGTGTTCTGTGGTAATTTTCTTTCCCAATGTTGGGAAAATCGTGATATTGTGGCTGAACGATGGGACCTACCCTCCATCGGAGGTAGGATCGGTGCACAGTATAGCATCGGAGAGACCTTCCCCTGCAGTTCCTCGCCAGTCGGTATCGGCTGAACCGCCGGCAAAGAAGTCACAGCCTACAGAAATAAGTGGCTGCCCCTCTTCCGGGAAACACCTGACGAAAGGGGCTCCTTCATCGTCAAAACATGGTCAGTCTGACCAGTCCCGAAGGCCTGAGAAATCTTCTTCTTCTTCTTCTTCTTCTTCTTCGAAAAAGGACTCTTCGAAACGCTCCTCTTCAGGAAACCATCATAGGTCTTCCTCAAGTAGAGAATCTTCGAAGCACCTATGCAGAGATTCAAAAAAGGCGGGATCGCCTGACAAATCTGCACCACTGCTGCCATCGCCGTCGGCGGGAGTCCCGTCATCGACGGCTTCACTGCTGGCTGCAGTGTCTGTCTCCACAGTGGTGTCGTCGGCTTCAGTGGCAATCGACGAGGGCCCGAGGTTTTCGTCGCCGACGGTGGACGTGCTACCAGTGAGTGGAGCTTGCCAGCCTTCGGCGTATGACACCCTTCTGCCGGACACCTTATTACAGCATGAGTCCGTCCTTTCAGTGTTGTCGATGGAGGAGGAATGAGAGCTTGTGGTTAACCCAGCATGACTCCGTCCTTTCAGTGTTGTCGATGGAGGAGGAATGAGAGCCTGTGGTTAACCCAACAAGCCTTGGCTTTCAGTGCGTTGGCCCTTCGTCGTCGGCGGGAGTACAGAATGTTCCACCTGCGTCTCCTCTCACCTCCTGACAGCGGCGCTAGAAGACAAGATGCCTTCGGAAAGAAGGTTTTAACAGTGGGAGCGACAACAGTTAAAGCTGCTAACTCGTTGCAGATTATGGTGGTTTCGGCCCTGCGCTATTTGCGGAATGAAAAAGGTATATGAAGGGGACGAGCACATGGACTGCCTCTATTGCCTCTACCCTCATCACTCCGCCGATACCTGCAACATCTGCAAGGGTTTCTCACAGAAAACATTGAAGGAAGCTGTGATTTTCGGGCATCCAGAAGGAGAGCGAAATCGCAGCAATGACAGTCTTCGAGGAATGGGGGGCAGAGTGGCCCTACACGTCGACGAATGGGACAAAATTACATGAGACCGTTGGGTATTGGACAAAGTGAGGTTGGGCCACTCTCTGGAATTCAAGGGCGCTACGACCGCGCAATGTGGCATCGGCTGGCTCCTATGTTAGAACATCTACCCGAGGAACCCAGAAAGGCGGCCATGTTACTGGTGCGTGAAGGTGAGGAGGCGTCAAATCACAGCATTAACATCGCTGTGGATTTGGTGGAATCTGGGTTCAAGCAGATAAATAATGGGGTGGTACTAAGGAGGCAGGTCTGGCTAAAGTGCACAGACTTTAGGCCGGAGGTTCATTACAAGGTACTGGACATGCCCTGTGAAGGGAACAATTGTTTGGGGAAAAAATAGATGAAGCCCTCAAGGGCATGAAAGAGGACTCCAATACGGCGAGGTCATTGGGAGCTTTGCAAAGTGGGCGGTTGTTCCGTCCCTTTTGGCCCTTTCGTGGAGCTTCAGGAAACACCAGTTTGTTGCCTCCAGAGACCGGAACTACAATCAGTGTGGATACTCCTCACAAGGATATAGACCCGGTTCCCATTCCTCCCGTATATTCTGTGAAACCTCATCTTCACATCTTACAGTAGGAGGTTGTACTTATGCTACAGAAAGGGGCTATAGAATTGGTTCCAATGGCCGAGAGAGGTCAGGGGGTTTACTCGCGTTACTTTGTGGTCAAGAAACCCAACGGCAAGTGGTGACCCATTCTGGACCTTCGGGTGCTGAACAAGACTCTGCAACGCCTGAAGTTCAAGATGCTCACACTTCAGGAGGTAATTCGGTCAGTACAGCCGGGAGAATTTCTGGCGTCGTTGGATTTGCAGGACGCATATTTCCACATACCTATGCGTCGACAGCACAGAAAATTCCTGTTCGGTCTAAAATTGTCCCCCAGGACATTTACGAAATGTTGCGAAATGCGTGGCTCCGACGAGAAGGTCATAATGTCTACCCTTAACTGGATGACTGTCTGGTACGCGGCTCGTATCCGGCGGTGACACAGGCAAGTCTCAACGTTACCATGCGGCTGTTGCAACGACTAGACTTCGCTCTCAATTTCGAAAAGTCATATCTATCTCCCTCCAGGAGCTTGGTGTTTTTGGGTACAGAATTCCAAACTCAGTCAGGCCTTCCGTCGAGAGAATTAAAAAACTCAAGCAGAAAGCGGCAGAGTGGAGAGTCGGGACGAGAGTGTCAGTCAGAAAGTACATGTCGCTGTTGGCAGCCATGGCGTCATGTATTCCGTTGGTGAAGGACTGTCGCCTCTTCATGAGGCCAGTGCAAGAGTTTCTGGCGGATCGGTGGGCTCAAAGTTGCGGGTTATGGTCCGACAAGGTGGTGGTCAACAGCGACTTACAGGAAGCTCTTCGATGGTGGCAGCTCTCAGACAATCTGACTCGAGGAGTGCCGTTACTGGAGCCGGAATTTCAAGCTACAATTGTGACGGATGCCTCTCAGACAGGGTGGGGAGCACGTCTGGGGACCTGCCAGGTCCAAGGGCTGTGGTCTCCAGTTGAATCGAGTCTTCACATCAATGTGCTGGAACTGAGAGCGGTTCATTGGGCCCTAAAATCGTTTTTACCGGGCATACGGGGCTCTGTGGTGAGAGTGTTGACGGACAATACAACCACAATGTTTTACCTCAGGAAGCAGGGGGGCATGCATTCCAGGATACTCGAGAGAGAGAGAGAGAGAGGCTCAGGAACTATGGCATTGGGCCCTCGAACAAAACAATCAATATTGTGGCGTTTCATCTGCTGGGGGTAATGAAAGTGCAGGCAGACTCTCTCAGCAGGAAAATGAACCAACGCCATGAGTGGCAGCTGAAGGAACAGCTGGTGTCGAGCATTTTCCAGAAATGCGGTCATCCTTCATTGGATCTCTTCGCCACCCGAGAGAACAGAAAGTGCAGAGAGTTTGCCAGCAGATGGCCTCAGCCAGATTCGCTGGGGGATGCGTTATCGTGCCTGTGGACAGGCAGGTTCGCATATGCATTCCCTCCGTTTCCACTCATTCGACGGACCCTCCAGTGGATTCAGAAATACCCATGCTGTGTGATTCTGGTGGCCCCGTATTGGGCCAGGCAGCCGTGGTTCTCAGACCTACTCCATCTATCCGTAGCAGAACCAGTGTGGTTACAAGTGACGCCGGACCTTCTGTTTCAAGACAAGGGTGCAATTTGGCACCATGACCCGGGCTCTCTCAGCCTGACTGTGTGGCTCCTGACTTCTCTGAGTTTGGCTTACTGAACATTCCTAGTGACTGTCGCTGCATTTTGGAGGCGGCTAGAGCTCCGTCTACGAATGTCTCCTATGCATGCAAATGGAAAAGGTTTTGTGTGTGGTGTAAGGGTTGTCCCGGGATAGACCCTTTAAACATTCATCGGAGCAAATTCTGCCCTACTTATTGCACTTGGCAAACAAAGGTTTGGCGTTCTCATCCATAAAAGTACACCTGGCGGCCATTTCTAGATTCACTCGGAAGAGGCATGCTACCCCTCTGTTCAGTGATCGTCTGGTTAAACATTTTCTAAGAGGATTGTTTCAGTTACAGACTTTTCCTCCTGCCAAGAAATTCCCTCCTGGTTGGAGCCTCAATCTGGCACTGTCGGGTCTGATGAAAGCTTCATGTGAACCTATGTCGTCAACACCCCTGCAGTTCTTTTTGTGGAAAGTGGCGTTTTTAGTGGCCATTACTTCAGCAAGAAGAATATCGGAGTTGCAAGCCCTAGTAATTGATCCTCCGTACTTACGTTTCTTCAAAGACAAGGTGGTGTAAGCTACTAACCCACACTTTATTCCAAAGGTGCCAAGTACTTTTCATAATCTCTCTTCTTTTGTGCTGCCATCATTCTTCGCTTCTGCTTCCTCCTCGGCAGAAAAGGTGCTGCATACGCTGGATGTAAAAAGACCATTGAAATTTTATCTGAGTCGTACTCAGGAATTCAGGCGTTCAAGACAACTGTTTGTGGCTTATGGGCCCTCAGTCAAGGGAGGAGCAATCTCCAAACAAGGACCATCTTGCTGGGTCTCATCAGCGATTTCCTTCTGTCACTCTAAGGCGGGAAAGCCTTTTGAGAGGTGCCCAAAGGCGCACTCGACGAGATCCACCGCGTCATCAGCGGCATTATGGTCAGGGATTCCGCTGGTGGACATCTGCCAGGCAGCCTCCTGGTCGGTGCCGCAAACATTTACTCTGCATTATTGCCTGGAGCAGCAGCATGGTGCAGATGTACAGATGGGGCGTGCAGTCCTGCAACACCTGTGTTAGTAAGCTAAGCCCCCACAACCTTGGGATATCTTTTTCAATGTTATCACTGCTAACGTCTTCTTTGCTGGTCTTATGTGTTGCGTTCCTGATGTATAGGTTTGCATTACATGCCACCGTGCATGATGACTACTGCTATGTAATCTATTGAAAGCATGTGAATCCATGAGAGATCCAATGCTGGAGAAAGGAGTAGTTTCTTACCTGTAACTC
This sequence comes from Ambystoma mexicanum, assembly GCF_040938575.1. Lineage (NCBI taxonomy): Eukaryota > Metazoa > Chordata > Amphibia > Caudata > Ambystomatidae > Ambystoma > Ambystoma mexicanum. Next base: position 1,262,208,260 of record NC_090934.1, on the reverse strand, counting down.
CATTTCTCCAGTGTTGGTATCTTTCATGGATTCACATGCACCTGCTGGCCTCCCCTACATGCAAACCTAGTTGGTGCCTCTGCTTTGGAGGTTAAAATCTGAGGAGAAGCCGCGGGTCTATTTATACCCTGCGTCCTATTGGGTGGTACATAAGCGCCCCAAGAGGACGTCGATAGGACACTCGAGGGAAAAGGGAAAACACTATTTTAAAAAAAGACCGAGGTTGCCAGCCTGATGACGGGGAATATTCAAAGCATGTGAATCCAAGATACCAACGCTGGAGAAATGGAGTTACAGGTAAGAAACAAATCCCTTCCTTTCCACCTACCAGGTGTTCAGAACACAATGGCGGATTTCCTCAGTAGAGAAGTCAGCTCTTGTCACCAATGGGAACTCTGGGAGTCTCAACTCTGCTGGATTTTCCGTTGCTGGGACAATTGGGAAATACCCACGACAACAAGAAGTGTGTGACCTTTGCCAGCAGATTCCCGAATCTGGACAGCCTGGGAGATGCCTTCACGTTTCCCTGGGAGGGGACCTTACTGTATGCCTTCCCTCCGATCCCCTGGGCGACTCGGGTGTTAAATGTCTTCAGACAATATCAATGCAAACTAATCTTAGTGGCCCCTGCTTGGCCGATGCTGTTATGGTACTCCGACCTCCTCACCCTGTCTTCCGCTCCTCCGGCGAAACTTCCTCCTCTGACGACCTGCTTTCCAGGAGCAGCGAGGCAGTACTCCACCACAATCTGGCCTCTCTGAGCCTGACGGCCTGACTCCTGTGTTCCTAGAGTTCGCTTCCTCCATGATGGCCTGCTACATGAGTGAATGGACCATTTCTCCCACTGATGTGCAGCACAGAATCTGGACCCTTTTGCGCTTCAGCCGAAGGACGTTTTGCCATATCTGTCATGAACCATCGAACTTGCCCCTTCTGGGCCTCCTGGTCCCTGACACGTCGGGGTTTACACTCCATAGTACTACCAACATGGCAGCAAGCTAAGAACGCTGCTCACCAGTTTTCACGTTCTACGCAGCTTGCTCTATAAAGAAACCACACCCCTGTGGCCCCGTGCGACTCAACGCTGCTGCTAGCAGTGACCGGACGTGTGCGCCGTACTCTCCCTTGTACTATTCTGCTGTTTCCTGGTTCCTGGATCCCCTTCTTCCAATTACCTTCCCTCCTTCTTGTCCAGCCTTTCCTGGAATCCCTGCACCGCTACCGCGTGCACCTCATCCTCTTTTCTGAATTCCTGGAGTTTCCCTTGATCCCGGACATCGAAGCTGAACGCAATCTGGAAGCCGAGGACGGCCGAGCGGGCTTGTATAAAACCCGAACCATACGAAAGAAAACTCCGCCTAAAGAAGTCATCAGGCAACGAAAACAGGTGAGAAAGGGGGAAACCTGTGATAGATTGAGACGCCACCTGACCAAAGTCGATATAGACATGGAGGCGGCCATCCAGGATCTTATGCGCGGCATGCAAGAACTAACGACCGAAGTACAAAACTTGAAAGCTGAAAAGGCTGCGTTAAAACAATTGGTACTATCCTGTGACTCTGCCACAAAGGACAGTGCGCTATTGGGAGGCATTGTTGACAAATATGATGGATCTGCGAAAACCCTCCGGGGATTCCTGGATTCTTGTTTGGTCCACTTTACCTTTATACCATATTATTTCTCCACCTCCAGGGCTAAAGTTGGCTTTATTATTTCTCACCTTTCTGGGAATGCATTAGCCTGGACTACACCATTAGTTAATTCCAGAGATGTCCTTTTGGATGATTACGATGGATTCATTCAAGCTGTCAGAGCACTGAATACTTGATATGGAGCGAGTTGCCTTGTAGTGTAGCCGAAGAAGTCTTCCAAATAATGTACCTGTGTGATTGTTAAAATTCACAACCAGAATGGTCTATTAGTGGAAAGACAGGAGACCGATGACACTGGCGTCGTTGAACTGGACACAAGGTAGGCAGGAGTACACACCACTGGCGTCGTAGAACTGGACACAAGGTAGGCTGAAGTACACACCCCCAGCTGAAGACAAGGCAATAGTCAATATCGTGTAACCAGGAAAACACTACACAATGTACCCAATAAAGTGATAAGCAGCCAAGTGAATTCACAGAGAGGGGAACCAGGAATTAGGAATTGGCTAAGGCAGAACATGAAAGAGTCAAATTAGCAGAATAACAGTCTTACCGTATTGGACTCCTGTCCGACGGAAAAAAACGAAGTTCAAGAGCAACTGACATGCGTGGCAAGTTCCTTTGATGGCAAAAACGTACACCCAGAAGTCTCTAGTCCGTGTACTTATTCCCCAAATACTTTGTTATTTCCAGGCAAGTTCCGTGAAGCAAGGTGAGCAAGGTAAAGAAGACGAAATCCAAAGACAATCCTATGAGTTCTCCAGGTCAGGCAACGTGCAGGCGGCAAGGTACTCAAAACGTGTCCAAAGATAAACCCAAAGTCGGTCCGTGATCAGGCAGGAGGCAGGCAACGAAGAGTTGAGTCGAAATCCAAAGGCAAAACAGCAGTGGTCCGTGGTCAGGCAGGGTGCAGGCGACAAAAGCAGAATCAGAATCCAGATATGCAAAACTATTAGCGGTCCGTGGTCATAGCGAGGAAGGTAAGAAGGAAAGTTTACAAAAACACAAAAAGCAAGGTCCGTAACGCCACCGAAGGATGTTCAGAAGCGCTGGCAACTTCAGTGGGAAGGGGTTAAGAAAGATGGATCATGTGACTGCATTGCGTGCTGCCGTCAGCGCAGGGCGGGCCAACCTGCGGTGTAGAGGACGCCAGCGTTGCCAAGCGACCTTCCAGGTGCCAGGCTGCGTTCCAGGTAAGCAGAAAGTTTTATTCATGCGGGCCGCATCCTTGTGAAAAAGCATGCGATTACGGGCGTGCCTACACTTGTATTTCGCTACTGCCCGCACTTTCCCTACTACCATACCAGGACGGCAGGGAAACCTGACACAACCACTTAAAACCATGTTTGACCGCCCAGAACAGGTCTTTAGTGCTCAAGAACGTTTACTCGATTTCCAGCAAGTCTCTCAGGACATGCTCACCTATGTAACTCGATTCAAGCAACTGGCTAAAGAAGCGGGTTGGCCTTCTGAAGCTTGCTTCACTCTCTTTCGAAGAGGGCTAAATGAAGATATTAAGGATGAATTAGCCAGGGTGGCACGTCCTAGTTCTTACCAGGCACTTATGGATCTTGCTCTACGGATTGATTTTCGCATCCAGGAAAGGAAGGCAGAGACAAGAAAGACCAAGTCACCCCTCCATAAGAATCCCTTAGAGACCCCCTCGAAATCCGAAGATTCTTCTATTCCTACAAGCGAACCCGAACCCATGCAACTAGGGGCCTTCTGTGGACCCTGTGCCTCGGACAAGCATTTAGTCAGAGAATGTCCAATAGCTCCTCTGCGGCGTTCGGGAAATGCCAGCTCCCGATCCTAGATGGAGCTCAGTTTCGGGAGAGAGATGCAGGCTCCACATTTACACCATCCTTGAACTCTCCTGGACAAAACTCTCTGGTAATTTTACAGGCCTTTCTATCGCCATCCAAGAAGGAATCCTACCCCATTCTGGCACTAGTAGACTGTGGGGACATGGGAATATTCATAGACCAAGAATGGGTCTTTAGACATCATATTCCCTACGAATCCCAGACTGTCTTGCAACTTGTAGAAGCAATTGATGGGAGACCTCTCTCCTCTGGACCCATAACCCTTCAGACCAAGGAAATCAAGTTTGCAAATAACCATCATCAAGAAAAGATCAAATTTGACATCATAAAATCTGACCCATTACCCAATGGTATTGGGAATGCCCTGGCTACAAAAACACAACCCATATATCAATTGGACAGCAGGTTCCCTGTTCCTAGGTTCCGAATTATGCATGTCTCATTGTCTACTCCTTGATCCCTCTCCGACACCATCGGAAGAACGTTCAACAACCCAGCAAGGTCCTCTCATGGTCTCTAACATCGTCCAGGTTCCTAAAGCCTACCAGGAATACGTCGATGTGTTCTCTTCTGCCATTGTCCAAGCCTTACCACCCCATAGGCCAGAGGACTGTGCTATTGAAATCGAACCTTCAGCTGTGATTCCCTTTGGAAGGATGTTCATTCTGTCTGAACCCGAGAAAAAGGCCCTTCGTGAATACCTAGGTACTAACCTAGAAAACGGCACCAAACGCCCATCCAAGTCTCCAGCTGGAGCTTCATTATTTTTTGTTCCTAAGAAAGACACTAAAGAGCTCAGACCTTGTCCTGATTATCGAGGTCTTAATCAGTGCACCCTTAAGGATCGTTATCCATTACCCTTGATCTCAGATATCCTGGAAGCCGTAAGAGGAGCTGTAATATTCACCAAATTGGATCTCAGGGGTGCCTATCATCTGATCCGTATTAGGGAAGGAGACGAATGGAAGACAGCCTTCAGAACAGCCTTTGGTCATTATGAATACTTGGTCATGCCCTTTGGACTCTAATGCTCCGGCGATCTTCCAACGCTTTATGGATCGGGTAGTTTCGGATATGCTATTTTTTTTCATCATCGTCTACCTGGACGATATTTTGATATTCTCTAAAGATCCTCTCAAGCATGAAGAACATGTTAAGGCAGTATTACAACGGCTACGTGAACACAAGCTTCTAGCAAAACCCGAGAAGTGCCTTTTTCATGTTTCCACTGTTCACTATCTAGGATTTGTCCTTAGCCTAGACGGCATAGGAATGGATCAATCCAAGGTTAAGGCCATACTATCCTGGCCTACTCCGACCACCGTAAAACAGATCCAGTCTTTCCTGGGCTTGGCCAATTTCTATCAGAAGTTCATACCATCCTTCTCCGAGATTGTTCAATCGATTATTGCTTTGTTGAAGAAAGATACTCCCTTTCATTGGACATCAGTCCAGGAGAAGGCTTTCCAACGCTTGAAAACAGAGTTTACACAAGCCCCCATCCTGGCTCAACCTGATATAAATCGACCGTTCCTAGTGGAAACAGACGCCTCTAACTATGCCATCGGAGCAGTTCTGAAACAGGAAATCGATGACGGACTGGAACATCCCATTGCCTATCTTTCACGGTCATTGACCCCGAGTGAAAGTCATTACTCAGTTTTAGAAAAGGAACTGCTAGCCATCCGTCAAGCCTTCACCGAGTGGCGTCATTTGCTTCTAAACATCCTGTCCAGGATTGCACGGACCATCGAAATCTCCAAGTATTACAGGCCTTGGAATGCAGGAACAGCCGTCAGGCCCGTTGGGCCTTCTTCTTTGCCCAATACCAGTTCCAGATTCACCATGTCCCTGGAACACAAAATATAAACGCTGACGCCCTGTCTCGGCGTCCTGACTATGAACCGCCTGAAGACCGACCATTTCCTAAGATGTTTCCCCATGCATTAGTTGTAGCCCAAGCAACCAGTCTCCTAGATGAAGTCCGCATTCAAACTCAATCCTCTGAGCTCTGGAAAAACATCTCGAGCAAGAACCAGTGGAATTTGAAGTCTAAGCATGGATACTTGTTCAAAGATAACAACTTGGTCATCCCAACACAAAAACTACAACAAAGGATAATAAACCTCCATCACAATACCTTTTACTCCGGACATCGTGATATTACCAATACCCTCCGACTAATTCAAAGGCAATTTTGGTGGCCTGGAATGAAAGCTGACGTACAACTGTACGTTCAGGCATGCTCTGTCTGTAATCAAAACAAACATGACAACAAAAGACCGGCGGGTCTATTGCAGCAACCTCCACTTCCAACAAGGCCTTGGGAATGCATAGCTACAGACTTCATTGTGGAATTACCACCTTCCAGGGGATACACAACCATCATGGTCACCATTGACTTGTTCACTCATATGGCTCATTTTACACCTCTGTATAAACTGCCATCCTCGTCAGAACTTGCTGGAATTTTCCTGGAACACATATTCCGACTACATGGACTCCCTTCCAAGATCATATCGGACAGAGGGCCTCAATACATTTCTCAGTTCTGGAAACATCTTTGCCAAATATTAGGCATTCAACACGCCCTCTCCTCAGGTTATCATCCCCAAACCAACGGAGTTACAGAGCGTGTAAATCAAACCTTGGAACAATATCTCTGCTGCTTCACTACCAAGGTCCAGGACGATTGGTCCCTTTTAATACCAGTGGCTGAATTTGCTTATAATAATTCGGACCACTCGGCCGTTAAGACCAGCCCTTTTTTCTGTAGCCAAGGATTCCACCCTTTGGTTCTACCTTCTGTCCTTCCACACCCTACACCAGTCCTCACAGTCGACTCCTGGATTAAAACACTCATTAATGTACAAAGAGAAGCCAAAGAACAATTAGAGAAGGCCAGGACCCAGACCAAACTGTATACAGACTCCCAAAGAAGACCAAGCCCCACCTACACAATAGGGGATAAAGTTTGGCTATCCTCGAAGCTGCTGCCAGGGCATCTGCGACCAAATAAATTGGCTCCCCGGTATTATGGGCCATTCCCTATAAAAGAAATCATCAACCCAGTGGCCTTCCGACTCAAATTACCAGACTCATGGAAGAAAATCCACCCGGTTTCATACATCCTTAATGAAGCCATACGTCCAGACCTCTCGAACTAACCTCCGGCCTAACCCAGTGCTCGTCAATGACCAACTGGAGTATGAGGTCTCCAGGATTTGTGATTCTAGATATAGACGTGGCAAACTCCAGTACCTGGTAGAATGGAAAGGATATCCCCCCAGTGAACGCACTTGGGAACCTCAAACTTAAGTACCCCTAGGTTACTCAGAAAGTTCCATCTCATACACCCGGGCAAACCCGGTGGGACGGGTTTCCGGAGGGGGGCATGCTGTCATGAACCATCGAACTCGCCCCTTCTGGGCCTGCTGGTCCCTGACACGTCGGGGTTTACACTCCATATTACTACCAACGTGGCAGCAGCTAAGAATGCTGCTCACCAGTTTTCACTTTCTACGCTACATGCTCTATAAAGAAACCACACCCCCGCGGCCCGCGCATCTCAACGCTGCTGCTAGCTGTGACCGAACGTGTGCTCCGTACTCTCCCTTGTACTATTCTGCTGTTTCCTGGTTCCTGAATCCCCTTCTTCCAATTACCTTTCCTCCTTCTTGTCCAGCCTTTCCCGGAATCCCTGCACCGCTACCGCGTGCACCTCATCCTCTTTTCTGAATTCCTGGAGTTTCCCTTGATCCCGGACATCGAAGCTGAACGCAATCTGGAAGCCGACGACGGCCGAGCGGACTTGTATAAGACCCGAACCATACGAAAGAAGACTCTGCCTAAAGAAGTCATCAGGCAACGAAAACAGGTGAGAAAGGGGGAAACCTGTGATAATATCTGCTGTCTTTGGCCCAGTCAGACCTAGCACACTCCTCCATCAAGGTGCACCTTGCATCGATTTCTAGATACACAAGATCTTCTTCTGCACCTTTGCTATGGTTCCGCCTTTTAGTTAAGGAGTTCATCAAGGGCCTTTTCTGTTCTTTTCCACCAGGCAGGCAGCCTTCACCGGCCTGGGAGCTCAATGCTGTCCTTTTGAGACTTATGAAGCCTCCTTTTGAACCTAGGCATCGGGTTCTAATCAAGTTCCTCTCCTGGAAGTCAGCTTTCCTGGTCGCCATCACGTCGGCTCGGCATGTGGGCAAGATTCTCTTGCAAGACACCCTATCTCCGTTTCCACAAGATCAAGGTTGTGTTATGCAGTAACCCGTCCTTTGTGCCTAAAATACCTATGGCGTTCCACCTCAACTAACCAGCTGTGCTACCCTTCATCTTTGGGTCTCCTGTTCCTCCTGCAGAACGCTCTTTGCATTCTCTGGATGTGGTGCGTGCACTGAAATATTACATCTCCTGCATTAAATAGTTCAGGAGGACCTCTCAGCTCTTTGTGACTTTTGGTGCTGCTGGTGTGGGTAACGCACTCTCCAAGTCGTCAATTGCCAGATGGATTTCTTCCTGCATTTCCTTCTGTCATCAGCAACCTGTCAGGCCTCTCTCTGGTAATCCCAGGGCTCATTCTACAATGGCCGTTTTCTCCATGACAGCATTTCACTCCGGAGTTCCCCTGTTGGGCATCTGCAGGGCCGCAACCTAGAGATCGGTGCACAACTTTACAAGGACAAGGTTTAACAGCATCAATAGGCATGCAATCGATGAAAGATCCAATGCTGGAGAAAGAATAAGTTCTCCAGCAGGGGGACTTGCATCGATTCACATGCTCATGGATATTCTCCGTCGTCAGGCTGGGAAGCCTTGGTAAAAAGAAAGCAGCTTAGCTTTAAACTAACACAGTTATGCTTTGCTTTAAATGTCCCAGATGAAGGCAAGTTTGCCAAATGCTAAATAAAAACCATACATTGAGAAACAGACCAATCCTCTGCATGTCTCTGCATGACTGTATCTCCACCCCTAGAAGGAATACATTACTTACCTGTAACTCCTGTTCTTCAGCATTGGTATCTGTCATAGATTCATAAATTCATATGCTGTATAGATAAGAAAGCGAATAGACAAGGCTCCCTTAGCCCCACCCCTACATGCCATCTTCAGATTTTGGCACCGCACTACGGGAGGATCGCATGTGAATCTATGAAAGATACCAATGCTTTAGAACAGGAGTTAGAGGTAAGTACGGAGCAGTATGGCGCTTGCATGGATGCACATGCTCATGTATATTCCCTGTTGTCAGGGTGGGAATCCTCAGTAAAAAGAAAGCAGTTTAGCTTTAAACTAAAACTGCTCATCTCCTCTAAAGCTATCATTTGTTTTTGGTCATCCTGCACCCAGCAAATGACACTCATCCTCCTAAGCTCCACCCTTGGTGGCCCTCCTCAGATTTTACTGCACGTTTCTAGTGTTGGGAGTCCTTGTGCTTCGCTCCTTGAAATCATGTTGTTTTTTTGCTTCTTTTTTTCTTCATCCTCAACAGTCACGCGGCAAATACAGGCAGCAGGGACCCATTGCCTGCGAAGATCTTGAATCTACCGTTGGATCTTCAGCCTGTGTCATCACGGGCCCAGGCTTGGGCTTATACATCGACATCTTGACTAGGGCAGATGCCACAAAGAATGCCTCTTCAGGTCATGTGAAAACTGGGACCCGAAGAATATCTTCATCGAGCATCTGCACCTGAAGTGCATTTACAGTCTTCATCCCGACCACGATGCAAAAGGATGCTCAATCTGTCAATCCTTTTTGTCAAAGCCTTGGAAGGACCACCACCAGAGGTTGCTGTCATGGATCAAGAAAGAGAAGACCTCTGACATGGCCTCTGGGCGTAGTCATGCCATGCCTCGTCCAGGGCTGGCAGCTCCACTGGGTGTACTCCCTCTAGTCAGAAGAGGTTGAGGCCCTTTGAGGATGCTTCCTCTGCGAAGATCCAAAAAAGGCGAAATCCCATGCTCCATCGACTTCCTCATCAACGACCTCCGCGGCTGTGGGACCAAGTTCTGAAAAGGGTCAGTCACCGTCTCCTTCGACGTTTAGTCTGCCGACTGGGGGTTACTTCCATCCACAAGGCAATCGCTGCCCTCTTCATCCAAGCACAGATCGTCAAAGAGCAGATCTCCTAAGGACCCGTCACAGGTTCCACCAGCGTTGACGGCGTCGTTGACACAAGCCTCGTCAACGACAACTTCATCAAGGCTATTGCTGCATCGACTACTGCCCTGTCTGCCAGCACTTCGTCGATGACCCGTCAGCAAAGACAGAGAAAACAGGTCTTACTTCAGCATCCGCTGCGCCGAAAGGTTTGTCAATGACCGACACTTTACCTATACAATGGTCACCACTCCCAGGGTCTCTCTGCCTCCTAGACCCCCATCAATGGGCCCCACGATGGCCCTGTCGATGACAGCTCCTGTTTATTTATTTATTGTGCATTTGTAAGGCACTTATACATGAAGTAAATTGTTGTGCATCTTTCCCAAGGGGCTCTGATCTGGTGAGAGACATGCCTTCAGCTCTGGGATTCAGGCCCAGGCCAGGCCCACCAAGGCTATGCCCCTCTTTACTTGGGCTCCTATGGGATCCCCCAGAAAGTGACTAGCCATCTACTCCAGTTCTGAAGAGGACCTGCCTGAAGATTTTTTATTCGGATCAGGAAGGGGGCCATGGGAGAACACGACCCTATTCTGTCCACACCTTACGATGGGTCACTGATCCGTGGGCCTTCCCAGCCATTTAGCCCTCCAAGGGGCTCAAACCAAACTTCTGCTCCTACTGTACCTGGTGCTAGAAGAGAAGAAGGAGGGCTTCTTTTTTGAGTGGTGGGAGTCTGCTAAGAAGACCGTTGTATCGGTCCCTTTGTTGGATGACATAAGGGAGGATGGCTTGACAATCATGAAGGCTCTGAATACTATGCCTGATAAGCGTGACCAGTTGGAGAAGAAATACTGGGTTACAGATTCGGCATCCAGATGCCTCAGGTATCAGCCTTCATGGACTTGGTGGTTTCAGCCGCCGCCACGAAGAGGACCTCCAACCACTCCCCCCGTCCATGGTGCCTCCAGACCAGAAAGGCAAGAAGCTTGTACATCATCACCACCACCATCAAGGCTGCCAATGCCCTCGCTATCCTGTCAAGGTATGACTGGGAGCTGTGGTACAAGATGGGGCCCATCCTTGACTTCCTTCCTAATGACCAGAAGGCTGATGCCTTGGCCCTATTCCTGGAAGGAGAGGTAGCAGCGTCCGACCACGCCATCACTGTCTCTCTCGACATAGCAGACTCTGGCTTCCACCAGATAAGGAATGGTGTGGATCTCCGACGCTAAGGTTGGCTAATGGCCATGAATTTCCTCACAGATGTGCAGACCAAAGTCATCGACATGCCGTTCGAAGGGGATAACCTATTTGGTAAAGCGGTCGATTACACTCTCCAGGCCATCAAGACCAACACATCGACGGTGCGCTCTCTGGGGACCCTGCAGCCGAGAAGACCGGCATTTCGTTCCCCGAAGGGGAGAGTCTCCAGATCATCCAAGGCTTACACCACCCCCTATTTCCAGCCCTCCCACTCTACCACCCTGGAAGCTTATTGGGGTTGCTACCAGGCCTATGGCAGTGGCACCCAGCATTGTTGTCGCCCCCTATACAGAATGCAGATGCCGAAACAGGCCTAACCCGGCCTAGGTCCTGTGCCCCCACTTCCACACACCATTGGGAGACCAACTATCAAACTTTGGTGATCAGTGGAGAAAGATCTCCACAAACAAATGGGTCCTGGACGTTCCTCAGCAGGGGCACGGTTTAGAATTTCAAGACAAGTGCCCCTGCATTCCTCATGTTAGGAGAGAATCTATACATGGCCCAGCTGCTACAGGAGGATCAAGCCATGCTACGCAAAGGGGCAATAGAACCAGTCCCTAACCACCTCCGGGTCTCTGGAGTGTACTCCAGATACTTTCTGATAAGGAAAAAGTCAGGATGGTGGTGGCCAATCATAGACTTTAGACGCCTCAACAAGTTCCACAAATCCCAAAAGTTCAGGAAGGTCATGTTGCAGTACATGCTTGACCAGCTGGAGGAAGGGGATTTTCTCGCTACTCTCGACTTGGAGGATGCGTAATTCCACATCCCCATTCATCGCAAACACCGGAAGTCCCTGAGTTTTGACTTCCAGGGGCGACATTACCAGTTCAAGGCCCTTGCTTTCGGCCTGAAATCGGCTCCATGGTTGTTCACCAAATGCATGCCCCCGGTGGTGGCACATCTGCTCCGCAAAGGAATCCACGTCTACCCTTACCGGGACGATTGGCTCATCCGGTCCCGCTCCCATGCAATAGTAACTCAGCACACAGCGGAGACCATGCAACTTCTAACTTCGCTAGGATTCTCGATCAACTATCCGAAGTCCTGCGTAGTGCCGTCTCAGAACGCGTTATTCCTGGGTGCCCGACTCAAAGGGCCATCCTGGGAAAAGTCCAATGACTGTCGACAGTGTCCGTTGCAACAGTCCAATCCATGAAGTCCCTGCTGGGGATAATGTCCTCCTGCATCCATCTTGTCCCCTTTTGCAAGCTTCAGATGAGACCCCTCCAAGAATTTCTGGATGCCAGGTGGCAGCAAATCACTGGCACGTGGACAGGCAAGATTGCCCTCAATCGGGCATTCCATCAAGCCCTGCAATGGTGGTCCGTTCACACCTCACTCAGGGAGCCCCTCTCAGATCCCTCTGTACCAGGCTACAGTCACGACTGATACCTCTGTAGAGGGTTGGGGAGCCCACACAGGACTTTCTCATGCCAGAGGCCTCTGTCTCCCAGATGAAAGTTGCACATAAACATCCTGGTGCTGCGGGCTGTCTTCTGGGCTCTCTTGTGTTTCCAGCCTCAGCTCCAGGGAAAAGTGGTGCGTGCCTTCATGGACAATACTGCCACCGTGTTTTACATCAGGAAACAGGGTAGGACGTGCTGCCCTGCTCTCCTCCTGGAAGCCCTCGTTCTTCAATGCATGTTTCTCTTCCCGTTTCACCTAGCAGACATCAAGAACACCATTGCAGACTCAAGCGCAGGTGTCGTGCCTCTTTAGTGAGTGGGGGGTCTTTCTCAGATTGACCTCTTTGTGATGGCTGCCAACTCCAAGTGTCAAAGGTTTGTCAGCAGATATACTCAGCTGAAGAGCCTAAGAGATGCCTTCTTGTTCCGCTGTGAGGGTCTCTTCCTGTACGCCTTCTCTCCAATTCTGCTGCTGCTACGTGTAATCATCACACTCAGATGTTCCCACTGCAAAATGATCCTCATAGCACCGGCATGGCCGAGGCAGATCTGGTACTCAGACCGTCTCCATCTGTCGGTGGTCCCGGGCATCCAACTGCCTCCACTTTCTGACTGCCTTTCCAGGAGCAGGAGGGTCAATCCTTCACTATGACCCGGCATCACTCGGCCTCAAGGCCTGGTTCCTGCAGTCTTAGAATGTGGACACTATTTGCCGCCTTTGTAAAGCAAGAAGATCCTGGCCAAGGCCAGTGCTCCCTCTACGTTGACAGTGTGGATCTGGGTGCGAAAAATGTGGCTGCTGCCCATGACTGCCCCGCAGCTCCTCCCATACCTGCTCTCACTGGCCAAGGCTGGTCTTATCCATACGTCTATGAAGGTCTACCTGGACGCCATATCCTGGTACACACGTGATCCGGGCAAGCTCTATCTGTGGTCGCACAGGCTCGTTAAGGAGTTCCTCAACGGTCTTTTCAGGACATTCCTGCCAGTGAAAGCACCTGCTACAGCTTGGGAACTGAATCTGTTACTGTCTAAACTCATGGGGTCTCTGTTTGAACCAATGCATCGTGCCCCTTTGAAGTTTCTGTCGTGGAATACCACCTTCTTGGTGGACATCACTTCTGCCAGGTGGGTCGAGAAGATACAGGCCCTCTCCTGTAAGCCTGCATATTTGTCCTTCCACCCCACTAAAGTGGTTCTGCGAACTCATCCTTCCTTCATGCCGAAGGTTCTATCAGACTTTCATCTCAAGGAGCCTGAAAGCAAGCCCCTGAACGCTCACACCAGAGAAAATACATCCTGCTAGGAAAGAAAGGCCCAAGTCGATCTTGTAAGGATAACACGTTTAATCTCATGCGCAGATGAAAGCATCAGCAAAGACCTCTGCTGCCAAAAACGTTCTGCCAAAAAGAGGTACAAGCAGAAACATTTAAGGCAAAAACATTGTCATAATGACACAATACATACAGTGACAACCCGCGCGGCTGATTGGGTGAACCCTATACAGGTGCTCCCTTTATCCATATGGGATGGCAGTTTATTGGTCCCAGCCCAGTCCGTCTGTCTTCCGTCACGTGGGTTGCTGCGCGGCTCAGCTTCTTCTCACGTTGAAGGTCAGACAACAAATGAATTATACTTATACTGTACAGCTTGTTTATCACTCATTCCATGCACTTAGCAGGCTTCAAAACAGGCACACAGGAGGTTCCAGGGCACTCTAACCTTCACCTGCACATTTCACTCACTCTCTCCGCGCCATCCGGCTTCAAGGTCTCCTCCCTCGTTTTGAGCTATAATTTATCCCTCCCAGCACCTCGCAATACAAATCACACGATTGCTGCTGCAATGAAACATCCTGTCCATCTTCTTTTAACATTTCAGGACTTGTTATTTTTGGGTTGATGTTCAAAGGGCACCTGGTGTCATGGAGTTCGGGGATATTAGGGTTTAGTCAGTTATATGGGCTATAACTCGTGGTCACTCGGGAGAGGGCCGGGTTATGCTTTGGCCAGAGTGAGATAACATGCTCACCAGGTGCCGGCCTCTGATCTCAGCCTTGTAGGGCATATTCCTCTTGGGTGAGGGACACATCTTCGCAACACTTTCAAGAACAATGGACAAACAGTGTGGCGGGTGGGGGTGCAAACTGTCGTCATGGGAGCTCGGGCATGACTGGAGATTACTGTTGCCTTGTGGATTTGGGCTTAGTGCATGTAATGGCACTTTTACTGTGCTTACCGCACAAGTCTTCGCTTCTACCTAGGAATATTAATAACTACACAAAATAGCGATGCCGCCCACATCTTGGGCTGCTCCATATGAATATGCTCTAATTGATGATGTTAGCATGGGGTCCTGCTTGATGGGAAAAGCACCCCTTTACCTGCCCCCCCCCCGCTTCATTAGAGTGCCTCGAATGCATCTCGCCTTACTTTAAAGCACCTGGGGGGGGGGGCTGTCCCCTTCCCAACAAGCCTTTGGTTCTATCAGTTTTCTTCACAAACCTTTCTTCGCCTGCTGAAAGGGCGTTGCATTCACTGGATGTTGCTCGTGCCCTGAAGTTCTATGTAGCACGCAAGAAAGACTTTCAGAAGATGTCTCAGTTGTATGTCAAGTTTGGACCTGTGGGACATGGGAAGGCCTGCCTAAGGCTTCCATCTCCAGATGGCTCTCCGGCTGTATCATGCATTGCCATCACCTGGCCAACAGACCACTTCCAGGCTGGCCGAGAGCCTGCTCCACGAGAGCCATAGCAGCAACACCAGCGTTTCTCTGTGGTGTTCCCCTGCTCGACATCTGCAAGGCTGCTACATGGAGGTCTACCTACACCTTCATGAAATACTACTGTGTTGACAGAGATTCCAGGGAGGAGTCCCGGGTCGGCCAAGCGATGCTACGCAACCTGTTTGAGGGTTGGTAAGTGTATTGCTTCTGTGAGCCTTGCCACCTCCCGTGGTTGTGTATATGTACTGCTCTATAATTGTATTCATGAGCATGTGGATCCATGCAACACCCCATGCTGGAGAAGGAACAAGTTACTTACATGTAACGTTCTCCAGCATGGGTCTTGCATGGATTCATGTGCAAACCGTTCTTCTTTCCCCTCTGTGGCTCTTCTTGGTTCATACTGCCATCTTACATGTGCAACCAAATCTGAAAATGGCCACCAGGTGGAGAGTTTAGGAGGACAAGTGTCATTGGCTGGGGGCAGTATGACCCAAAGGACACTGATAGGCTATAGAAGTTTAAAGGTAAACTGCTTTCTTTTTACTGAGGATTCCCACCCTGACGACGGGGAATATACATGAACAAGAGTTACAGCTAAGTAACTTGTTCCCTACTGACCTCTAACTCTTGTTCTACAGCACTGGTATATTTCATAGATTCACATGCAACCCTTCCGCCTACCCCTCTGGCACTTCTTGGTTCATACTACCACTTGACGTAGTCCAGTGCCAAAATCTGAAGATGGCATCTAGGGGTGAAGCTAAGGGAGCCTTGTCTATTCGCTGTCTTATCTATACAGCATATGAATTTATGAATCTATGACAGATACCAATGCTGGAGAACAGGAGTTAGAGGTAAGTAATATATTCCTTCTATGGGTGGAGATACAGTCATGCAGAGACATGCAGAGGATTGGTCTGTTTCTCAGTGTATGGTTTTTATTTAGCATTTGGCAAACTTGCCTTCATCTGGAACATTTAAAACAAAGCATAACTGTGTTAATTTATTTTAGACATTTTTCAAGAGGAAATAATATTCAAAAGGAATTATTTTGGGCAGCTATGAGAAACGTGGGAGAAGAAAGCGGGCCTTTGGGAATACTAGAAGGATGTTTGTTATCTTCCTTTTTATGGATTAACTTTAAGACTCAGAATCATGTTTTACGACTTCTTTATTCCCTGTTATTGCAGAGAAGCTCACATTCGTTCTCTAGTGAAGTGGCGTTTCCATCACTCATTTAATGAGTCAGTGCTTTATGTCACCACTCGGAAAAAATATAAATTATTTAGATGATATTGAAGAACACAGAAAAAAACTCAAAGAAATAAGCTATGTGCCTTTTAGCATTTATGTTGAATGTCTGAACTCACAGGCAGATTTGACTGAGCATGGTGACATAATTGCAATGTCAGTTTGATTCCCAAATGCATTCAAACCATGTTTGTGACTGAAGCAATTGGTATATAGTTGCCACAAGATGGGTTGTAAGTGCATTTACTCTACGCCACCGCTTTCAGAGCGGCATACAAGAAGGTTTAATAAACAGCATCTTGTTTTTTTTATTCAAAATGTATAGCATTTAACACAACTGAAACAATCAGAATGTGAATCAAGAGCTGCACAAGAAATAAGAATGGAGAGAAAAAAAGACAACAAACCAAAAATGAAATCTCCCAAAAAGAGTGCACCCTCCGACTGAGCACAGCAAAAACATAAATCCCCCCAAGTCCATCTCCAAAAATCTGCTCCAAATGTCTTTGAAAACCTTGAATCTCTTTTGACACCTCAGAATAAGATCTCTTGAAACCGCACCGATTTGGTAGGAAAGTTGGTGGATTTCCAGTCTCTCAGAATAACGCTCTTGGCCACCAAAGGAGCCCTGAAAAGCCAGTTATTTTATTAATATGATAGGTTCTCAAACTTTGTATCCTATCCCAAGATCAAAGTTTAAAGTCATATTCTGCATCCATAACCAAAACTTGATTCAGTACATCAGCAATTTCATTCCAGAAAGTCACCAGTTTGTTGCAGTCTCATAACATATGTTACAAATATCCAATCTCATGTTTGCATCCTCAGCAGGCATTGGATACACTTAATCCTTGCCTTCACATCATCTCTGGAGTACAGTGCATTCTATTCAGCAATTTGATCTATCTCACTCTTTCTCCAACATTAACAGACATTTTGGGTATATTCATAAAGAGTGCTTCCCATCTCCTCTCAGTAATCTATGAAGAAAGGCAATTCGACCATGTCTCCAAGACCTTGACATTCATTTTCACTGCACCGTACAAAAGCTTGTAAACAGCTGAGGCCATATGTTCCGCTTCCCCAATTGAACAATGGCCACTTTAAAGTCTGAGTCAGCAAACATATTCAAAGAAGGCATAGCAGACCTCAGAGATCGATATTCTCCAAATGTACAGTGATTGATACCATTGATGGCTCCAAGACATATTTTTTTATAGATTCTGATAGAGGGATTCAGCCAAATCGATGCCCTTTTTGCAAACAACGCATCTTGATTTAAAAGCTTTAATACATCCAGCCAGCAATTACGCAGGAATACAGTCGGAACAGAAGTTTCGCTCTTATGGCCATTCCTAGTAGTCAACAATGCAGCATGTTCTAAAGGACCGTTTATGCTGGCCTCGGCCCCTGCCCATTCATCAATAGATTGCCTTAAGAAGGGCAACATGTGTCACAACATGAAAACAAGATGATATTTAGAGAATTTGGGCATGCCCAAACCGCCTTTGTCACTTGGAAGCTGCAGTTTTCAAATCTTCATCCTCTGAGGTTTGTGATGACATACAAAGGCCAGAATCAATTTATCAATTTTCCCCATTAAGAACTTTGAAGGTTGCTGTCAGAACTCTGAAGTATTCCTGGTTGGAGTTCTGCTCTGGCAGTTGAACCCGCTGTGTAGTCGACAAGTTCTTTCTGCCAATGTACCTCTCAGGGATGTAAAAACAATTGCCTGAGGAATTAATTGACCCAAAGATGGATGGACACCACAGGATACCGCTGACCTGCAAAGGAAGGTCAAGGTTAATACCAATGAATCCACGTGAACAAATGACAAGGCAAGATCAAGGAAACAGTACCTTTGGACTAGCAGATAATGTTCCAGTACTAAGATCAGTGTTCCTGATGATAAGCAAACAGGCGTATCCTAAGAAGTGGATAACAGTATAATGAGTGGGTTTAGTTAACCAAGAAGAGTAGCAGTATCATGAACAGTATGAAAAAACAAGACAAACACCTCTTACCATATGTCCAAGAGTGGAGTTCTGCAGATCAAAGTAGGTTTTGAGAGGAATTGAAGATGGGAAGACCTACTCGCTGTTACACAGTCCTTGCACCAATGGAGTAAAGAAATGCTCCTCCTAACACCCGCTGACATGAGGACGCCTAGCAAGTTCCCAGAATATAGTCCCAGGTCGATTAAAGTGAAGAAGATCCTCCTAACACCCGCCGGCACGAGGACGCCTAGCAGAGTTCCCAGGAAACAATCCAAGTTCCAGTGAAGCGAAGAAATGCTCCTCCTAAAACCCGCCGGCATGAGGACACCTAATGGATTCCTGAAGGCAGTCCAGGTACACACGATGGAGAAAGTCTCAAGGTAAGGTAGTGCGGAGGCAGTGATCGAATGAGTACGAAGTTGAGCGAACAGGAAGAATGTTTGAGGGTTCCGGGTCAGTATCCGTGCACGCAGAATGAAGTACGAATCAGCAGACGTAGCAGATCAAAAAGCGTTCCAAGGGTCGTAAGGTGGTTTTCGTGAACAGACAGACGGGGAGCAAGACAAGGAAATTCAGTAGGACGTAGCCGGGTAGATAACCAAGAAAGCAGTTCCAAAGAAAGTTTCAATGGCCATAGAACCGAATTCAGAAGCAATGATTCAAGGACGAGCGGGGCATAAGTAGGAACCATAGATCATGTGACAGGGTGAAACAAGGCTTAACGTGAAAAGACACGTGACTGAATGAACGCGGAAGGTCCTCGTTTCCATGGTAACTTCCAACGCCGTCTAACTGCTACACGGCGGATGTTCATGGGCTTAGAATTACGTGGCACAGTTACTTGAGAGTGCGAACGAGAGGGGGAACTAGGGTGTGGAAACCTGGCCCGTATTTGAGTTCTGGTTTTCACCAAGTGTCCGGGCCGAAGCAGTTTCCTGACAGTTGCAGGGAAGTCATGCTGAGAACATTATTGATCCGTGAGGCAGCCATCATCTTCAAAGCATTAACCTTACCCTCCAATGTTAACTTGAGCAATTCCTGCATTGCTAAATCTCAACTCCCAGGTACAGCATGAGGATACCATCTGAAGCTGTGGTTTGTCAAGTCTATTTTCCGATGTGAGAGAGAGCAAGGCATGGCCTCAGATTTGAGCCTGTTCCATCAGCGATGGTATAGAGTTTGATAGGTCCTGTAATACCAGCAATAGGTCATCAGCATACAACTAAAGTTTCTACAATACCCCATTACCTACACTAAAATATCTTAACAAAGCCAGTTTTCGACCTCCTAGACTTAAAGGGTATCTCGTATACTAACTACGCTAATGCTACCCAGATTCTCTTGACCTTATCAGCCAGCTATGACACTGACACTAACTTACTGAACACTGTCTATCATAGTATCCAAGCATGGATGCCCATGCACTCCTTATGTCTGAATGACGAAAAGACTGAGTTGCTGCTTATCAGTTCACAAAAGCTCCTAAACGATTGGGCAGTGCTTACTCATCTTTCACTATTGACTGCAACTCCATCCCAGTCTCCAAAGAAGTCAAAACACTGGGAGTCCTTCTCGACTCTACCCTTAGGCTAACCAGGCAGGCCAATGCCAGAGCCTCAGCTGCGGCCCACTCAATCAAGCTCATCAATGTAGGCAGACCCTTCCTCTCCACTAATAGTTTCCTCGCTCTAGCCATAGCCCTCATTGTCTCCAGATTAGGCTATTGCAACACACGCTTCGCTGGAACCATTATAAGCAATATAAAAATAAACTACAAATCATTAAAAACAATGCCCTTAGAGCAGCACTGCACATCCCAAAAAGAGACCCTATTTCCGCAGCCAGAAAAAATGCCCATTGGCTCCCCATCAGGGATCAAATTCAATTCAAAACTCTTACCCTTACGCATAAATGTGCGGACCACACCACCCCAAATTACCTATCCAACAAAATCATTAAATCTCAATCTAACTGACCCACTAGAGCCTTCTACTCCCATTGCCTATCCATTCCGAGATTCAAACTCAACTCAAGAAATCCAG
Organism: Ambystoma mexicanum; assembly: GCF_040938575.1. Taxonomy (NCBI): domain Eukaryota; kingdom Metazoa; phylum Chordata; class Amphibia; order Caudata; family Ambystomatidae; genus Ambystoma; species Ambystoma mexicanum. The sequence continues at coordinate 1,262,187,979 of NC_090934.1, read as the reverse complement.
AGGCCGCAGTTTCATGGTGGTGGCAGCCAAACATTGGAATGCCCTACCACCTCACCTAAGAGCTGAAACTTCACTCTGGTCTTTCTGCAAAGGCCTAAAAACATAGCTCTTCTCTTAGGACGTTTAATATCCCGCCAGCTTCTCTTCAGCCCAACTAATTCTGTGAGCCTAGGCAATGCTTCTTCTCTTGCAAGGAATGAATGAATATGTGTCTGCACCTACAATGCTCTCTAAATCATAATCATTTCAATCAATGGCGCCCCTGTAACCAGCACCTAGTTGCCATCACTCATGACCTTGCTAGTGTAACTGAACCAAGATCAACTGTGACCATGTATAACTCAATTGAGATTTCTGTAAGCAGCGCCTCGTTGCCCTAGGGGTTTGTATACCCAGGTACTTCATTGTGTTCGTGCTCCATTCTGCTGTGCATGTTTGGCAGAGGTTGTTTATGATGTTCTCAGACATACCTATCGCCAAGGCGCCTGATTTGGGGTAATTGATGGAGAAGCCTGCCACCTGTTCAAAGAGGTTCAGTTCTGCTAGGAACTCTAGTAGGGAAGAGCAGCTGTCAGTAAGTGAGAGCATCACGTTGTCTGCATAAAGGGACACCTTGTATTGCTTGCCATTTATGTCCACACCTCTGATGGCCGGGTTGTTGCGGATTCTCTGGGCAAAGGGTTCCATTATTAGGGTGAAGATTAGTTGTCCTGCAGGAGAGTGGTATAGCGGCCAAAAGTCTCTGGTTCACTTTCAGGGTTGTTCTCAGGGCTCTATAGTTGGCCAGTATTATTTTGCGAAAGAGAGGGCCGAAGCAGAATGTTTCAAGGACCAGGATAATAAACGACCAATCTACTTTCTCGAAAGCTTTTGTAGCGTCCAGAGATAGCAGCACCATTTCGCTGTGTTCCGTCGATCTTGCCTCTACTAGCTTAAGTGCCTGCCGGATGTTGTCCCCAGTGCTTCTTCCCAGTATGAAACCTGTTTGGTCCACGTCAATACGAGAGAATTTATGCACATCTGTTTGTTAGTACTTTGGAGTATATGTTCGCATCTATGTTTAGGAGCGAGATGAGTCTGTAAGAGGCACATCCTTACCAGGCTTTAGTAGCAGGATGGTGGTTGATTCTTGCATTGAAGGGGCTGTCGTGCCCGTCTCTCGGAAGGAATTGAAGAGTTCTGTTAGTGGGCTTATAAGAGAGGCTTTGAAGTGTTTATAAAATTTGGGTGAGAAGCCATCTGGGGCTGGGCCTCGGACTCTGGGTTTCAGGGACTTTATCACAGTGTCTACTTCCTCGACTGAGATTGGCAGGTCTACGGATTGCCTGTCTGTTTCTGAGAAGCAGGGGAGGGTGGCTTCCGCAATATATTGTTTCTGCTGCTCCGTTGATCGCTGGATGGCCGTCATGGTGTTCCTTAGGTGTGCTATTGCTAGTTGTAACTTGGCTTCTTCAGCGTATTGAGTCGCCCCCTTAGCGCCCTTCAGGCCTGTAATATGCTGCTTTCGACAATTTCCTAACCAAGAATGTGTTGGCTTTGTTGGTGTAGGAGATTTGTTTGGTTCTATTAAGGGTTTGGGCTGTTTCTTCTGCATAGTGCCCTTCGAACTTGCTGCGGGCGAGTTGTAGGGCTCGGGTTGCTTTGGGCAACCAGCCCTTTTTGTGGATTGCTTCTGCTGCTGATATGTCTTTTTCTAGGGCTTCTTGTAATTTTGAGCAATGCTTTCGGTAGGCTGCTGTATGGGCTATTTTTTGAAGTAATTGCAGATGGCTGTAGTCAATGTATCTCGAAGTGACATGTCGTTTAATAGCGGTTCATAGAGGGACCATTGAGGTTTTTCAGGAGGGTCCGGATTGTACACACAGGTCGCTAGGATTAGCCGGGGACATGGTCAGAGGTTACATTTACACCAATTACTGTCTCCTCTTTATACAAGAGAAGTTGGGGGCTTGTGAGTAGTAGGTCGATGCGAGAGGAGTTGCAATGTACTTGTGAATAGAAGGAAAAGTCTTTTGTGTCTGGGTGTAAGACTCTCCAGGCGTCTACAACTCCAAAGTATTTGAAGAGGTGAAGCAGGCCCTAGGTGATTTTAAAGTCCCTTGGTGCTGGTTGGTGAGACTTGTCCATCAGTCGGTCTGGGACCCCGTTGAAGTCCCTTCCCACCATGGAGTTTTGTTTCTAAGTGTGTGTAGAAGGCCTGTTGTTTCTCGTTGGGGGCGCAGACTGAGATCAAGGTGTAGAGTTGGCCCAGCAGCCTGCCGTTCACAGCCATGTAGCGGCCTTCGAGGCTCTTGAGGACTTCCAATTCTGTGAATGGGATTCCTTTGGCTAGTAGAATTACTGTGCCCCCTCTTTTGGAGATGCTGGTTCCCAGATATTGCTTAGGGAAGGCTATACTCTGTAGGCGGTGAAAGTCGACTGGGACCAGGTGGGTCTTCTTGAAGGAAGATTACTGAGCCCAATATATCACTGAGGTGCCACAGGATTGGTTGCGCTTGCTGGGCGAATTTAAGCCTCTAACGTTCATCGAAGCCAAGGGGGGAGAAGCCCTCTCCTCCACTGTAAGGGTAAGAGCCCTGTAACACAGCGAAGTAGGCAAATAACATCACCCATCTCTTGGCATTAGGACTCCATTTTGTCTCAAGCGTAGATGACATCTTTTACTAGGCCCGAAAACCACCACTCTGTGAGGCTGCGACACTCGCACCCCGGCCTCTCACACAGAGGGACCAAGCCATCCACACATCAGGCCAGCTCCGCACAAGCCTTATTCCCACGGAAGTCCATCCGTTCACTGTCCTAGTATCGTTTCTCAAAGAATGCGCTCTGCGGAAAGCATGAGACAGAAACAGGCCTCAGCACAAATGCCCATCCATCTCCACTAAACTGCCCGTTTCCCCTTGACTCCCCCACCCTGCCAAGCCAGAGCCCACCGCTCAGGACCTCCCAATTCCTTTCATGCTGATAAGCATCTAACCCCCTCACCTTCACCATTCTAAAACACCCACCATTGACCTAATCTTGGGCAGCAGTATATTCTCTCAATAGCAACACACATCTGTTTGTATCATGAGGCACCAGGGAAGGTAGGCAGCAGATCAAACCCCCAGGAGAGACACTTGGGTGCCGGGAACTGCGGTATCAACAAAGCCCTGAATGTGGAGGTCGGCATGTCAATATATTATTGTTACGCTCACCTGGCTCCCACAGGGGCGTTGGTCGGATCCGGATGGCTGCGGTCTCCACCAACGTGATGTGTAGTGTAGAGATAACTGACTGGACTGGCCCTCCTAATCTTGTCTGCGTGACCCGTAGAAGTATTCTCCTGCAAGTGGAGGGATGGATTTAGCCACCTGTGGATTCAAGTGATGGCAGCCCCCCACAGTCCTCCCAACTAAACACCTCCGAAGTGCCCTCTCAGCAATCTCACCTTATATTCTTGAAAGATGAGCTCTCCATCCTGCATGGATTGCAGGGGCGCGTTGATGCCAGTTACTTCACTGGTTTGAAGGCGTGGGAGAGTTCCGGAGAGTATTGACTCTGAGGTTCCTGGCAAGGTCCAGTAAGTATCAAGTTCATAGAGTTCAATATGTCCGATGTTTCACTCTTGTCCCCCCTTCCTTCCTTGTCTTGCAGCTGAGATCGTGAGACGATGCCCTCGTGGCAGCTGGTGGCGCTCAGATAAGAGTCTGTATTACCCGACGCTGTCCGGTAAATGTTGCACGTGTTTAACGTGTTGTTTTCTCTCTCTTTGCAGGTGCGGCACATGAAGATGTGGAGAGTTATAGAATAATGCCTCCGGTGGTAAATCAGGTAAGTCTATGGTGATAAGAGTTTTATTTGTTGGTTTTCTCAGCTCACCTTGTTGTTTTCTTTTGTCCCCCATGTGCCGGAGTTCGGCGAAGAAATGATGGAGGCAGCGCCGAATCGAAAGATGCTGCGAGGACTGGTGAGTATGGCACGACGCTGCAGCTGGAGATGCGACGCGTACAGAAATGATGTTCTTTCCAGGTCCGGAGGCGAGATGGATCCGGAATCAGGTGAGGAATTCGAAAATAGTTTGTTTTCTAACCTTGTCCTTTTCTTTCCTCTTTGTTTTAGGAGCTCCAGATTCGAGGCGGGCGTGGCAGAAGACTGGATGCAGACTGCAGACACGGTGAGCGTTACGCTGCTGGATGCAGAATAACGCGAAGCGTGAGCTTTTTGTTTGGGCGTGGTTTAAATAGCCTCCAAAGTAGCTCCAGGTAAGAAGTTCCCTAGAACCACGCCCGAGTAAAAAATAGTCCCTGTAATAAAATAGTCCCATCCAGGCCTCACGTTGGCTTGGACTCACTAGCAGCATGGTCTGAATCAGGTAAGTAAAGTCTATGAGCCTGGCGCCTATGGCGCCAGGACTGATTTCTATGATGAGCCTGGCGCCTAAGGCGCCGGGGCTGTTGGGGTTTTAATAAGTATCTGGATGCCTGCTCCCGGAGCTGATGGGCTTGGTCCTGATGCCCGGCGGTAGGCATCATGACAATTATCCCCTCTTCTCAAAGGACCCCCTTGCAGGTATCTGTCATTATTCATGAATTACCAGCTCCTGTTGTTTAGCTTAGATTAGTTAGAAATGTTTCGCCTCCATGATCTGACCTTCACTGCGAGGATGAGCCCAGCTGACCCACGTGCACCAAGATTGACTGGGAAGCAGCAGCCAGTTAGGGCCTGGCATCCCATATAGAGCAGCCCTATCTATAGGTACTCCAGCAACCAGCAACATGACATCTGCCTTAGTTTAAATCGTCATTGATGATGCCTTTGCTCTTTTTAATGCGCTGCTCGTGTAATTTTTGGCAGAGCGAGCCGGGACCTTCACTAAATTTGTCTGGACGAGTTTCGCTTCCTCAGCTAACCTCCTCTGAATAGTTACCTTTTTTCTTTCTTTGATCCTCTTACAGTGATGTACTATGATGCTCTGAATCTCGCGCCACCCTTTGGCTTCTAACCCTGCTATCTTGTCAAGGGCATTTGGTACTTCCTTTGGGTGTCCTCGCTTTATAATAAAATAGAATAGGTAGGTGGACAGGCCCCACGCGGTGCCCGTCTCTGTGCGCCACATCTCTTGGACCCGGAGAATTAACTGTGCAGCATCTTCCTCATCCCCCATGGTGCATTGCATTATGGAGTGTACGTTGTGGGGTATTGGGGAAAGTCCTCCATAGTGCATCCCATACTTGTGCTTGAACATTGTTGAATGATGCCCCGTCATGGGTATTGTTACCTATAGTCACACCTGGATAATCTGCTTTCACCCACACTGATTCTGCTTGATTACCCACTGCGGACACCAAGAGACTTTTAATATCTCTTATGCCAAGGGGAACCCCTGCTGTGTTTTTCTCAAAGGCATAGATCAATTTTCCCGCACCCGCCGTGAGTGGAGGGAGGGATTTGAGGAGGTTGTTTTTATCCATTTGTGCCCAAGTGACATAATGGGACGGCCCAGCTCCCTTGTAGATGAGGGGCATCTGTAGTTTCCATTTCCCCCTTCCACCCTTGTTTCCTGTTCCTTTCTTTTTCGCCAGGGCCATCCTTCCCAGCCGGTTTCTGAGTCTTCCCTCACATGTGTCCTCTACTCTCGGGGTGGCCCACTGTACCGGCGGTACTCCTCCCACTGCACCCTCCTCTACTTCATCAAAGTCGATCCAATACTCTTCGTCCCTTACCGATCCCACATTCTCATACCCCAAACTATCAGTTTCCCCTTCTCTTTCTACTCGCACTGCCCGTATGGGCGCACTGTCAATCCTGAAGAGGAAGTCTCCTGATTTCCATTCATCTTCTGGTAGGAGATAAAAAGAATAATAAATGGCCATATAAAAAGAAAAAGCACTTTACTCCGAATAACCACCCAATTCACTCACATTTAACCACTGCATGTTCCCTTCAATCGCACTGCTCTATATCCCTCAAAACCCCACTGTTTATTTCTCCTTGCAATTTATACTCACGTGCCTGTGTTCTTCCAAAATCCTTTGTTCGCGGTTAATCCACAACACCCGGGCCTCTCTCTGGGGCCGCCCCCGGCTCCAACAAGCAGCAGAGTATTTGCCAAGCCGAAACCCACGAGAACCGCTTCTTCTACGTACGCGTTTTTGGGAACCGGTTGGATGAAGGTGGCAACATCCTTTCTGGAGAGGTCCTTGATCTTGCTGTAGGTACGGGAGCTAAGGTTATCACGTTGGGGTCACCAAATGAAGGCACCGACCTCATTCACATGTCCCAATAATTACACACCCCATCAGGGAATAAGACCAAGAGATAAGTTGCAAGGAAAACAAAGTTTATATAATATCAATATGCCAGCAAAGAACTCTGCTGCCCGAGAGCGCTCTGCCAAAAACTATACGGGCAGCACATTAAAAAGGGCAAAAGCATCCTCAGTGATGATTTTAACCAAGGCAGATGTCATGTTGCTGGTTGGTTGGGGACCTATAAATAGGCCTGCTCTCGATCGGATGCCAGGCCCTAATTGGCTGCTGCTTCCAATTCGATCTTGGTGCACATGGGTCAGCTGGGCTCATCTTCGCGGTGAAGGTCCGTTCATGCGGGTGAAACATTTCTAACCAATCTAATCTAAGCTAAACAACAGGAACTGGTAATCAATGAATAATGACAGATACCTGAACGTCACATGCAAGGGGGTCCTTTGAGAAGAGAGGATAATATATTAACATGCCAACCTCCACATTCAGGGCTTTATTGATACTGCAGTTCCCGCACCCAAGTGTCTCTCCTGGGGGTTTGATCTGCCGCCTACCCTCCCTGATGCCTCATGATAAGAACAGATGTGTGTTGCTATTGAGAGAATATACTGCTGCCCAAGAATAGGTCAATGGTGAGTGTTTTAGAATCGTCAAGGTGAGGGAGTTAGCTGCTTATCAGCATGAAAGGAATTGGGAGGTCCTGAGCGGTGGCCTCAAGCTTGGCAGGGTGGGGAGGAGGGGACACGGGCAGTTTAGTGGAGATGGATGGGCATTTGTGCTGAGGCCGGTTTCTGTCTCACGCTTTCCGCAGAGCGCATTCTTTGAGAAACGATACTAGGTATTTGCAACATTGAAAGGACAGTGAACGGATGGACATCTGTAGGAACAAGGCTCGTGCGGAGCTGGCCTGATGTGTGGATGGCTTGGTCCCTCTGTGTGAGAGGCCGGTAATGCGAGTGCCGCAGCCTCACAGAGTGGTGGTTCAAGGGCCTAGTAAAAGATGGCATCTATGCTTGATACAAAATGGAGTTCTAATGACAAGACATGGGTGATGTTATTCGCCTACTTCGCTGTGTTATAGGGCTCTTACCCTTGCAGTGGAGGAGGGGGATTCTCCCCCCTTGGCTTCGATGAAGTTCATTCTCATTGGCGGTGGCTAGTGGGGTGAGATAGGACCATCTCCATCCCAACACTGAGGTGGGTCGCCCTGCTGGGAATCCGTCTCTTCTATTGGGCCAAGGGGCGTTGGGTCCTGGGGGGTTTCGGTTGCCATTTTATACTGTAGTCTTCATGTCTTTCTGTCACGACCAGGGCTTTCAACTTTTGTGAACTTGTAACAACCTTAACAACATAACAATTGGTGGTGACTAGATTCCAGTGGGCCGTCGGCCATTGGGCCGGTGAGTGAGCATACTCTCAGGGCCGGGGTGAACCGTGTAAGCTCTGAGCATTTATTGTTCTATTTTGGGGCGCCATAATTGGTTTTGTTAAGGTTGTTAGGTTGCAGAGTGTTGTGGTTGGGCCTGGGGAGATTGTTCATGCTTTTAGCTGTGAGTATTTGGCTTTCCCCCAGCATGCCACTCTGGCCCAGGAATTTCGTTGGGCCTTTGGATCTTCTCTTGGGCCTCTCAGGGGAGATGGGTTTGTAAGGTCTTCGTTGAGGGACCTCCTGTCAAAATGCCCTTGGCCTCTTCCAGTGAGTTGATTGTGCGTAACTGGCCTTCAAAGGTGAAGTTGAGGATTGCTGGGAAGAGCCACCAGTATTTTATCTTCAGGTCTTGAAGAAAGCTCACTAGGGGTTTCAGTGCCCTTCGCCTTTGTACTTTTGCCCCTGCCAGGTCAAAATAGATTTGTATTGGAGCCCCTTGGTAGGTTAGATCTCCCTGTGTGCGGCTGGCAGTCATATTGTCTTGCTGTGTGGAGAAGAAGTGGACCTGGGTGATTACGTCTGAGGGGGTGTCCGTCGTGGGTCTCCTGCGGCTTTGCATCCTGTGGGTGCGGTCCAGCATTATGTCCTCTTGTTTGTGTGTCATGTCTTCACTATTTTCTTCCAAGGTTTGGATTTTCATCTGTAGTTCTGCCAGCTGCGTTGTGTGATTCAGGGTTTGTTCTTCAGTTTCGCTGGCCCTTTGTTCCATCTCCCCCATGCGGTTATCAAGGACCTCCACCTTAAATGATATTTCTGTCATGCAACTCCTAAATTCCGTTTTTATACTAGCCACGAGGGATTGTATGTCCTCTTTAGTGATCCGGTGTCCAGTCGCTCTATCAGGAGAGTGAGTTCGGGCTCGTCCGGGATCTGGCTTTTTGTTCTTACCGTGTGGTAGCACCATGGTGGCAATGTCTGTTGTCTTCTGGGGTTTGGGTTGTTTTGACATTGTGGCCGGGGTACTCCCAGTGAGTGGTACCATGCTGGCGTGAAGGCGTGCACTGCTATCTGGCTTTGTCGCCTATTCCTCTACTGCATTGCTCACCGCGTGTTGTGGCAAGGCAGCATGGCAGAGTGCTTTAGTTGCAAGTTTGCCTTTTCCACCCTTTGATGGCTGGTAGTTTGTGGGTTCCTATTCGCTTCCCGGATGGATGGAAAGGGGGGGCACTTCATTAATGATGAGGGAGGGGGCTTAGCAGTGATGTCCCTCAAACCCCCTTTCCAGTGTGTGGCTTTGCCTGCTGGGCGTTTGCTTCTGCTCTTCTGGGAGCTCACAAGGGGAGCAGTCGGCGCCATGGGTGCTTGCTGTGTGCTCGGGGTGGGGGGGACTTACTTTGGAGTAGTTCAAGCTGCCAGGTTCCTGGGGGCTGCTACCTCCTCTCCACCGTGCTGAGTCCCGGGTTCTGTGTTTCTCCACTGTCCCTCACTTGCAGATCTGCTGCAACGGCTGTGCTCTCTGCCTTCTCCTATCTGGGACCCGCATAGCTGATGGTGCGGCGGAGATCCCCATTATATTGGTGCTCGTAGTGCTCTCCCCGCTTCAGTCGGGAACCTTCCATCCGGGCCTCCAGGCCTTGCTCACTCTTTCAGGATGCCGCAGTGTAGTGGCTCGCTGCCTCCCCCAGGCTCCTCCTTTTCATCTCCCGCTCACCGCCGCCTCGAGTTATGTGAGGCGCAGCAGCTCCGCTTCCTTTCCCAGTCTCAGCGGGGCATCGGTCCTGTCGCAGGTGTGATTGCGGGAGGTCTGAGCTTGCCTTCGGGCCTTATGCGGCGACCGCCATCTTGTGGGCTGCTGGTGGGGGAGAGCCTGGTCTTCTCTCGGGGTTGATGGCCCTTGTGGGTGGAGATTTCCCCCTCAAGTCACACGACTTGTTCCCCAGGCTTTCCGCTTCCTCAGTTGTAGCACCTGGATCGCTGTTATGTCTCCAATACGTTCAAAAGCGGTATCTGCTCAGAGCCTACACGGGGCACTTCAGTGAAGCGTCCGCATTGCCGGCTCTCCAAGCATGCCCACGCTTACAAATATCTGCCTTTTATAAAAACCTGTTTGATTCTGGTTCACCATTTTAGGCAATACCCCTTCTAGCCTCTGTGCCAAGACCTTGGATAAAATCTTGCTAGACTGAATAAGGTTTATAGGTCTTTAACCCCTCAATGAAGTAGGAGACCTATCTTTTTACAGCAGAACTGATATTGTGGCGTGTTTAATTGTCACGGGAAGTGTGCCCTTGTTCTTACAATATCTCAACAGGTCCCCCAATAGATTGAAGACACTGTCTGTCATTATCCTGTAAATTCTGCCAGAAGGATCTCTGAGCCAGCATTTCCCTAGATTGAGACTACGTGCCGCTTTTTTGATCTCATCTAATGTGGAGTCTGAATCTAGAATATTCTCCTCCTCCCCTGTTAACACTGGTAGACCCATCTCCTTGAGATATTTTGTAGTGTCCTTCCTGTTAGTAATTAGAGACTCAGATTAAATAATAATTCCTGAACTCTTCATTAACTGTGACGGGATCAAAAGTTGTCCCTCCAGAACGCCTCTCTATGGCACAGATTGCTCTGCTCCCATTGATAACTCTCAATTTGTGTACCAACAGACAACTGCATTTCTCCCCACCCTCGAAGTAAGCGCCTCTAGTCTTAAGCAGAGTCTGTTCTGCCCCTTCGCCTACCCGCTTATTTGGTTCATATTTCTTTTTAATGCAATCCCTTTTCTTTTCCTCATTTGGGTGTTCCATCAGATCCTTTTCTAGCATTTTAATTAAAGTACCCAATTAATTCAACTCCATAGCTCAGGTCTTCAGGACTCCCCGCATTATGCATTTGAAAGTCTTCCATAACATGTCATCACCAACCTCACCATTCCTATTGGCTTCAAGAAACTGCTCAGCCTCCATACCAATAGATCTGTTACCCTCTCATCCTCCAGAATGGACGTGTTCATTTTCCGGGGGTGAGCTCCCAAGGCCATGTAATATAGGGACATCTCCATCCTGATCGGGGCATGATCAGAAATTAGAATATTTTCAATGTCAACTGTAACGGAATTCTGAGTGACTGCACCGGAAGTAAAAATATCATCAATTCGAGAGTACACATCATGCGCTCCAGAATGGGAGCTGGATTCTCTTCTAGTAGGATGTTACAGCCTCCAAATATCTAGCAGATTGTACTCCAACATCACTGACTTAAGGGCTTCCCTGTTCCTATTCCTCTCACCTCTTGGTCTTCCTTTGCTTCTGTCCTAATCCTCACCTAGCAAAATGTTTTGAACACCAACATTTTGTAAGTTTGGCCAATGTTCCCAAAGAATGTATTGCTGCCATTCGTAGGGGTATAAATACTGCATAGCGCGATAGTAGATTCTTGGAATTTCATGAATAATGAACCCAACTTCCCCTCTCTATCCTTATGTGAAGAGATGATCAGGCCCGGTACATCTTTCCTCTCGAATTTGAGGATTAAGAGGAGTGTATGTATTACCTAACCTACCTAACCCCTGCACATTTGTTCAACTTCGGAGTCAGGTGCGTTTCCTGTTACAGTGCAATATACGCCCGTAAGTATCTCAAATGAGACAAAATCTTTTTCCTCTTGATATGATTTCTAACCCCATTCACATTCCAAGAAACTATGGACAATCTATCTCTGGTGACTGGGGTACCACTCATTCTGATATTGCATCCAAACCAACCACTCTGCCAGAAAGTGGACCCGGGAGAAGTTGAAGTCTCAAAGTATAAAAGCCAAAAAGTTAAAACGTTAATGCAAAAACTGGAAAACCAGATGGCGTTACAACTGACCGTTGCAACAGCAAACCTATGTTTGAGATAACTGTTCATAAGAGCAGTCCTCCAAAATGTAAAAGAACATCTAGGGTCACGAATTATGTCAGATCATCTCTAGCCCACCCAAAACCAAAGAATAATAATTTAACAGTATGATTCCAAGAATGTACCACTCCCCCGAATCTGCACAATATATATATATAAGCAAATTCCAGCTCCTAATCTAAAAATAGGAATTCCAATACAAGTAGGAGAAAGAAAAAAATGAAATACCTATACTAACTATAAACATCAAGTACCACTAGAATATATCCTATTCCAAATGAATCACCCCTCTAGTAAATCTCAGAATCTCTTGTGACCCCTCCTCACCTTGAGCAACTTGTTCCATCATACACAGAGTCACATATAATGGACCTACCACAACCCTCCTTCCAGAGTATAAGCATAGTGGATATGCACTCTGCAACCTAGTCAATTCCATACCCTGTCCCAATACTCAAATTCCTGCCCCTCCACACCAATACCAATGGCTAAAGTCTAGCGCCCCACGCCCGTTGGAATCCACAGATCGCTTAACAACAGGGGCTGTAAGAATACACCTTCATATTGCTTCCTTGCATATGTCAGAAGCGGGAGGAGGTTAATATCGCCATCTATTAGAGGAGGGATGTTGCTAGGTTTGTAAAAGATTCGGGGCTATGCCAATGTCGGGCTCGGGACTCTGGGCTAGCTCGCCTTTTGGTTGTAGCCCCTGAGCTTCTATCCGGGGCTACAACCAAAAGACATGGGGTTATAGCCCCCACAGGTCCCCGCTAGCAACGCCTCTGCATTAGAGGTGTAAAGAAACCCAACATACCCACATAACTGTGAATGCATACCAACCAGTTAGCAGGCCCCACCCCCCCCCCGCCCGAAGCGTGATTCTTCGCCGCAGTCAAAGTGGGTCACTGAGACCACGCCCATCAGTCACAACCTCATTCTGTGGCAAAGACACTTGTTTTCTCTGTTGTATCTTACCACTAAACAACCTTAAATCGTTTGTTTACAGGTCGCTTCCAGTAAATGTCTCCCTCTGGGTCCACATACAATTCCATTATTATTATAATTGTTGTTTTTTATAATGCGCTTAATACCCGAGAGGTGTCTAAGCACGACCTGGGATTCAAACCTGTGTTGCACTGCATCGCCTTACTTCCAATCTCTTGAGCTATACTACCCGTGGCATTCAGCTGTAGTCTATGCATGCATCTTGACGAACAATCGTGCATTGGGGAATGTGCTCAATTGATCATCTAGATATGTGCACGGCGCTCTCACACAGCAAATGCACGCAGCGTGCATGTTTTGCAATATTGTCAGATGACTCATTGAAATGCACTCACCAAAAAGCTCAAAAGGCGTCATTGCATGCACGTTCTGTGGTTAAAAGGCACACTGCCACACAGTGCATAACAAACATGTACATCATCACATATTGCATGAAAATCGAGCCCAATGTCACATGCTGCACGATGCAGAACACATCACGCATATGAAAAATGTGCCCATCGTCAAAAATGTGCTCATCACACAGTGTGTGAAAAAGGCACATGTTCTAGTGTACATACAAGTCGGTGGTAACTGCGAAAAATTAGAACGTGGCCTAGAAGATGATTAAGTCCACGCCTGTGCAAGCTTCTTTGAAACAAGGGAGAGTATACAAAGAGCTTCAGGCAGACAGGGGTGCTCATCTCCTTCATCAATGATATGATATGATATGATGATATGGCATTTATAACGCGCCTATACACAAGTGTTTCAAGGCACGACGAGGCATGGGAGGGGAAACAGGGAGACAAAGACAACGATCCTACAAGGCCAGGTGACATTGAGATTGCGCAAGTGCAGGGGAGGGGGGAAGGGGAAAAGTGCGGAGGGAAAGGAGAGGGGATAGTGCAATACATAGGAGAACAGTAAGACAAATAAATAGTAAGATAAATAAATAAAGACAATAAATAAATAAATAGTGCGGCCAGCGGATGGCAAGTGCAAGGGTAAGTGTAGCCATCAGGTGTCAAGTGCTAGGCGGGGCTGTAGGGATACAGAACAGTCCCCGAGTACAAGGGTTGCCAGTGGGCAGTGCAGGTGAGCAACTGGCAGGGAGGGACCTGGGCCCGAGATCAGAGGGTAGCCAGGTAACCAGTCAGGAGATCAGCAGGGGAGAGGAAGACAGAGAGCAGAAGCAAAGAGGAAGGTCTTGAAGTGCTTCCGGAACCGGAGGTGGTTCTCCTCAAGTTTCAGGGGGGCCGGGAGGCTGTTCCAGAGGGAGGCCCCAGCAGAAGAGATCTACCACCAACTCGCTCCTTGGAGAACCGACTGACCCTGAGGGAGTTGGAGGTGGATGAGCGAAGAGCTCAAGAAGGAAGATATTTAGGAAGAGTGAGTTGAAGGTATTGAGGTCCCAGACCCCAGAAGGCCTTGTGGACAATGCAGAAGGTTTTGAACTTAATCCTTGCCACCACTGGGAGCCAGTGCAGAGATTTCAGTCCTGGAGAGATGCGATCCCTGGGCTTCAGGCCAAGGACAAGTCTTGCAGTCCTGTTTTGGATGAGTTGCAGAAGGCAGAGAGTAGAGGCGGGCAGATTTAGAAATAGGCTGTTGAAGTGGTCCAGCCTAGAGAGAACCAGAGCTCTGGAGACAGTGAGCTTCTGGTGGAAGGAGAGGAAAGGAAGAATACCTCTGAGGAGGTGCAGCTGGTAGTGTGTCTTCTTAGAGACATCAGAGATATGAGGAGAGAAGGAAAGTGAGTCGAAGATGATCCCAAGGTTTTTAACCTCACAGGTGGGAGCGGGAAGAGGACTAAGGGAGGCCAGCCAGAGAGTAACAGGAAAGGAGGGAGCACGTGTGCCGATGAGAATAATCTCGGTCTTACTGGCATTAAGACAAAGATCATTGGTGGCACACCATTCCTGGATGGAAACAAGACAGTCAGAGATGAGGGAAGGAGAGGAAGTGGCGGAAGGCAGCCTGAAAATGAGTTGGGTGTCATCCGCATAGCACTGAAAGTTGGGGCAGAGAGTGGCGATGGGCAAGAAATGCCAGGTATTGGTTGAACAGCCCGGGAGAGAGGTTAGACTCCTGGGGAACACCACAGGTAGAGATAGAGATAGAGGAGAGGAAGGACCTAAGTTGGACCTAGGAGGGTCGGTCGGAGAGGAAGGAGGTCAGCCAAGCCAGGGCCTGATTGGTGATACCAAGGTTATCATGGAGACGGTTGAGCAGGACGGCATGGTTAACTGTGTCAAAGGCAGAAGAGAGATCAAGTAAGATGAGGACACAGGAGGTGTTGGAGTCAAGGTTGGAGAGCAGGTCTTCGCGGGTGTTCAGGAGAGCAGTTTTCTTGCTTCTGGCAGCTCTGAAGCCAGACTAATGGTCATGGAGACAATCAACAGATTCAGTGTGAAGGTTAAGGTGAGAGATGGCAAGCTTTTCCAGGATTTTACCTTGGAAGGCAGTGATGGAGATTGGACGATAGTTAGCTGGGCAGGAACGGTCGGCAGAGGGTTTCTTGAGAAGAGGATGCACAAGGGAGTGCTTCATGGGGGAGGGGAAGACTCCAGTGGCGAAGGAGTGGTTGTAGAAATCAGCCAGAGCAGGAGCCAGTGTGTCAATGTGGTCCTTGATGGTTTTGGAGGAACAGGGATGAACCTGTTTTGATGAGACTTTCAGAGATCGGACTTGATGGCAGAGAGCAGTGTCCATGGAATGGAGTGGACCACTCAGGTCAATTCCCAGGACATCTTCTCCTGCACACCCCGCTATGTGAAGACGTGCTGGGCAGAAGTGAAGCAGAGGATCAGGGATCTGCGTGATTTTTCTGTCGCGGAAAAGTCTGCGATGGAAAAGTTTGCACATTTCCCATGCGAACACGCATTCAAAACCCCTACATACCCAGACCCCTACCCACACCCACAGCATACCCTCAACACACCCCCACCCACATCCCCAACATAAACAAACCCTACTTACCTTTTTTACGTGCTGAGTCCCTGCAGCGCCAGTTCCCTTTCACTTCCGTGATTTCTTTGGGTGTTGCAGGGGTGTCCCCCGCAACCCCCCGCTCACTATACCACACAGTATAGTGAGCGGGGTGTTGTGGGGGACACCCCATCAGCCCATATTTGTTTATGCTTTTTGGGTGTGGTGCGGGATTGTCCCTCGCAACATCCCGCTCACTATACCACACAGTATAGTGAGAGGGGTGTTGCGGGGGACAACCCTAACCCCGTTTTTTTTTTTTTTGTTTTTTTTTTTTTTAAATCATTTTTTGGGTGGGCTGCGGGGGTGTCCCCCGCAACACCCCACTCACTAAATGACACAGTGTAGTGAGCGGGGTGTTGCGGGGGGCACCTGCAGTCTTTTTTTATACTTACCTACAATGCTACCTTTGGTGGTGGCATTTTTCAGACTTTTTTTACGGTCTGACCTTTTTTTGGTCCAATCGTACAATTCGAGGATCAGTGGTGGTGCAAACACTCCAACAATACTGACACCAACATAGAAGCCTGTGTCCTCAAGGCTGAATGCAAACGGTGTGGTTGGGATCGGAGGCCTTGACGCATCCGCAGAGCATCCAGTGGTGGTTCAAACACTCCAACAACACTGGCACCAAATTTGGGGCCTGTGGCCTCGAAGCTGAATTCACCAGTGTGGTTGGGATCGGGGGCCTTGGCCCAGGCGAGGAGCAACCAACTTGGTAAGTCTGCCCATGTGCATCACTGCCAAGGTACCTAGCTCAGTAGATGATGGGATTGTTATCTAAAGGGGGCAATGTGTGAAAACCAACATATGTCCTGCGAGGCATTATGCAAAACATTATATCCAGGTGTATATGCGGGAGAAAGAGCGAATAGCATTGAAGCAGGGGCTAGCGGGTATAAATGTGGAAGATGATTGTAGGCAATTGAATGCCAGGGGGGGATATTATTACTAGCCCATGCTCTGATGCTATGTAACTCTTAGCCAGAAATAAACCACACAAAAACCCCTGAAGTCAACTGAGGAGACATCCAGAATTCTCTATTTTCTCACAGACAAAGAAGAAGAAGAAAGGAGAGGTGGTAAAGACGTCAAGTTTAGGCTCAGACAAGGTGGACAACCCAGCGGGTTGAGCGCCTGCTGCTGCGATCTGAGCGTGATCTGCAGGTCGCAGGTTCGAATCCCGGCAAGGCAAACTCAGCCTTTCATCCTTCCGAGGTCGATAAATGAGTACCAATTTCGGTTGGGTAATGTTGTATGTAAATATGTGCTCTGTAAAGCGCTTTGGATTAAGGCACTATAAAACTAACACATCATTATCATCATTATCATTAAATAAAGAAGTGGTGAAATCCTAAACCCGCTCCAAGAAAGATGTTAAAGGAAAACACCCCGCAAAAAAAAATGAAACGGCAAAGAAAAACAGGGACCCAAGAAACACAAGAACAGTCCTCTTGGTAACTAATGATGACTCCCAAACAATGCAAGACCTGATAGACCTATCTCAGTATTCAGTTGAACAAGCCGAGTCTGAGCTGAGAATGTTATCCTCTGACCCAGAGGAGCACCAAAATCAACTCCTAGAAAATAGTAAATACATAGATTTACTGGCTTTCATGATAGAGGACCCAATCTCTCCAATGTTCCTGACACTTGCGGAAAAGAGATCAAGAGCAACGGAGAGACAAACCAGTGGGGAAGATCAGAAAAACAGACAACCCTGCTCTGCTCTGACTGTGACTAGAGAATCCCTACAGTATGACAAACATAGGAACAGAAGGAGTAGAGATAGGACCACTAAAGATCGATCGTCGACCGAGGGGTGGCCGAAGCGAAAGCATAAAGACCTACCAAAGACGCCCTCAATTCGTCAAACAGATAGAAAGCCAAGTACGAGGATGCAAAGGAAAGTGGACCAGAACTCCCGAAAAGAGGAAGGAACGAACCCTTGTTCCCTAAGAAAAACCTCTGTGAACGGAAAACGAGTCAGTCAGCATTCACTTAAACTTGAGAGAATACTAGGGTGATGATTTAATACTAAATAGAACAACGGTCATGACATTATTTCCTTGCATCCCAAATCTGCTGCAAAAAATTCTATCAAATGACTTGAAGATCATTGAATTTGGGGATGAACATCGCTCGGATAGCATCTACCTCCACTTTCCATCACCAGTGGTAAAAGGGATGTTGCTGAACGCAGCAGAAAGCTTGCTAATGCTTGGTTTTGACCTAACAGCAGTAAAGACCATTGAAGATACCACAATCCACCACTGGGAAAAAGAAGAGGTTGCAGGTCGGTCAAAAGCTTCATCAGAAAGCCCCACTGCCATGTCCCTCCGTAAAATGGTGCCTATGGGTAAAGCAAGAGAGATTCACATCTTCATAGATCCGTTGGACACTGGTCGCATTCCAAATGGATCAAGAGCAAGTTTGATCGTCACATTCAAACCGGACCGTCAGCTGGAACATAAAAAAGAGACAAGAATCTATCCAAATAGTCAGAAAAAGGAGCAAGAGCAACCAAAGTGGTCCTGGATCCCAGAGGTACTGGCCCAAAGAGTACACACATAGCCACCCAAGAAGAGTCATCTGAGCCCACCAAAGCAAGATATGCAAAAGGTAGTGGCGTATGTGACCACCCTGTTTAAAATCGTCTCTTGGAACACAAGGGGATATAAACACTTAACAGCTTCCAGTGATGTAAACTTAGGGGACTATGACCTCCTGCGTTTACAAGAAACATGGTTAAGGGGCAGACCTTATTTTGATGGACAAAGGACGTCCCACATCAGGCTTACTAACAGTGAAAAGATCTGTTAGTGGCCTGAACCTTGTAAAAGCAGTCTTCTCTAAACTTCCGATGAGCTGGAATTACCCTGTGGATTCACTATACCAAGTGAAGCTGTGCACCCTTGTGGTGATAAATCTCTATTGGAACCCTCAGGCCGTCTCCAATGAAGAGTTCTTGGAGATGGTCTCAAACCTTATTGATGCCGCATATATCAAACAAAACGCCAACTACATCATAGTGTGTGGAGAATTAATGAGAGCTGCTCAAAAGGAGACTATGGGAAGACAGGTGAGAGATGAACCTTATGGTTATCCCTCATGAACTCACCTGATCTCCACATCTTAAAGGCTCAAGTCGAGGAGGGCAAACAATCAGTGTCAACCTGGGAAAGAGGGAGCCAACGTGCAAATATTGATCACGTTTTGCTATCAAGAGACCTCCACGACTTTGTTACATCATTTGAGGTGATCCAGATGGAAAATAGTGATCATAACATGTTATGCGCAACTTGGTCCACGGCTGCAGAACATAAAAAACAACAAATGTCAACATCAGTTGAGGGGTTCAACGGAGGCACAAGACGTAGATTAAGTAAATCTGCAGTTGAAAAATTATTAGTGGATTATACTGATAATCTAGGAGTCAACAGCTGTGTTTACGAGTATCCCATAGTCAACAATATGCCCCCCTCGAATGCCGTTGTTCACAAAAACGCGGCTCAAAAGAGGAGCAAGTGCAAAGAACCCATACATATGACGCAGAGCTGGTTGAAAAAAGAAGAGTGCTGAGAAGAGCCAGACGATTGGCAGTTAAGCCAAACCTCCACAAAAACATAGAAGTTGCAAACATTGCAACTAAGAAATACAAAAATTGGATCACTAGCTACACAGCACAAATGTATCAAAATGACTCTGAACAAATGTTACAAGCCATCTGTGATAGAAAAGCAAAAGATTTCTTGTCCTTGGTTAAAATGACAGTGACTAATACGAGTGATTTACAACAAAATAACGTGACTGAAAATAAATGGGTATGAAATGTTTCAACTCTCTCCCGAAGACTAAATTCCCTCCCTCAGTGTCTAACAGGGAGCTCAAGCATACCGTGGGATATCCCCCTTAAGGTAAATAACATATATGGGAAATTACAAAAATGTAACACCTTGAGAGCACCGGACCCCGATGGTTTAACCAATGCCATTCCGAAAGAACATCTGGTGGAATGGGTGCTTTTCATCCACGAGGTATTAGAAAACATTACAACAAGTAATTCGATTCCTAGCTCATGGAGAACAGCAACAGTGGTTCCTATTTTCAAAAAAGGTAGGAAGGAAAACCAGAATTATCGATCCATCGCACTTTTATATGTGATTGGGAAGGTCTTTGGCTCTCTTCTCCAACAACATTTCCAAGAGTGGACAAAGACAGTGGGCTGTAATGACCCCTTTCAAAAGGGATTTGTAAAGGAGATTGGTACGACTGAAAACATCTTCATCCTAAGCATCCTGAAAGGAGGGAAGACCAAGAATCTTTTGGCTTTTGTCGACTTGGTCCAGGCGTTCAACCAAGTAGACCGTTAAAACCTGTGGGATAAATTGACAAAGCAGAACTGCCCGATGACAATCCTGGAACCCCTAATCACTCTTCACAAACACGTCCATGCGAGTACACCTAAATCACTCGGGAACATTATCCTCAGAAATTCATACAGCTAGAGGCGTTAAACAAGGATGCCCCCTTGCTGCAGCGTTGTTTAACTTCTGATTGACAGATCTTCAGGATTTCAAGCCTTCGATCAGATCCTTTCCTCCAACTATAGGGAGAGTGTGTTTGACTCACCTCCTGTATGCTGATGACCTAATTTTAATAGACAAAATTGCAGTGGGTCTTCAGCAACAACTTGATAGTCTCCAGAAACATATTAACAAACAACCTGGAGATAAACAAAGAAAATACCAAAATCATGTGTTTTGAAAAATCAAAAAAACGAAAGGAGAAGTTGCAATGGTTTCTGGACTCCTCCCAGATTGAGCAAGTTAAGGAATTCAAATATCTAGGAGTCATATTGAACAATGGCTCAGTGGAATCCACGATACAAGACTATCTCTGCGAGAAAACCAGGGCCTTGGCAAATCAGGCATGGGCTATGGACAAGAAATCTGTCAGTTTCTCCATGCTACCGGCTCTAAATTACTACAAGGCAAAGGTAGTGCCTTCAGTGACCTATGGAGTCGAGGCCATGCCAGAAATACCAATGAAAACATGGCCTAAGCTTGAGGGTGTCTTCTGGAGACGCGTGTTGGGTCTTCCCAACTCAACCCCAATAGCAACTATACGAAGAGAACTGGGCCTCCTTTCACTTCAAGCTGTGGTGGAATGGATCAGTCTAGCACTGTTTAGAGAAATTACCCTACCATAGTGTCCAGAAATCTTCGAGTTCATCAATAAAGAATTGATGGGGGTACAAGTACACTATGGAAATTGGGGGAAATCAATTGTTCAGAAGAAGATTTGAGGTTTAGCACCACAAGAGTTAAAGGGAAACTAGGCAAGCATGACTGGATCCGTACTCTAGTTGTCGTCTCCACCTATCACTTAACTGCCAATCTCCCAATGGTCTGCAGAAAGCTAAACCTACCCTCTGGCTGTTTGATGAAGTTTCCTAGCAGACCATATCGAGATAAATTTATGAGGATGCGATTAAGTCTTCCAACAAATGAGATTATCGCAATAAGAGGAAAATCAGAACAAAATAAATGCTGATACTGCAAAGAATTGGACATGGTTGAAACTTTAAAACATCTGCTATTGCACTGCCCAGGTTTAGCGGAGGAGAGGAAAACCTTTCTGGGACAGCACTTGTTAAAGTACCAATCATATAATGCAGAAGAGTGGTGAGAGGACAACTCTAGTGATAACTGTGGCATCTTTTTGGTCTAAAATCTTTCCACACGAAGGCATAAAAGACCCACGGATAACAAGGATAACAAACTAATAAGGATGAGGAACCTGCAACAGAAAACGGATCAAATCTCCCAAAAGGCAAAGAAAGAAAGAAAAGCCTCCATCTCTTAAAGGGATACAATTTTACCTAACTCTATTTTCTTCTGTGTTAAGGCGAACACTGGATTTAGCTAAGGAAAACATTTTATGATTCTTTGTAAAAACTGTAAATCAATTAAATCAAATTAAAACAAAAAAAATTATATGATCCAAGTCTTCCAACGGACGGGTCCTGAAGCAACATCTCCAATGCACTACAAAAACAATAAATCATGTAGGTTTGACATGCATTTGTCAATGTCATTACGGTCAAAGGCATGAATGGCAGACCTTATGGCAGATGCTGGATAGCTGCAACTTGTACCATGTGAGAATGCTCAAATGTAGGCACTCTATGACGCGGGATCTCAACATAAAAGGGACCATTTACAGAATCTTAAATCGAATCCTACGAGGACCACAACTATGAAGAAGCTGGAGGGGGTGCAGCATGAGTAGCCAAAGCGGGGTGAAGATGCACCAGCTGGAAATTGCATGTCTTTGCCAATTGCATCGCAAACACTGTGCCCCAAACTGGAAACAGCAATGGGGAACAGCAGTTGGCTGTGATGACAGTATGTGCCCAACAAACCCTGCACAGGAGTCAATCACCCATTTCTTAAAGGCTCTTGAGAACACCAGGCAGGAGTCACAGGGCCAATATGAGGTTCAGATTATTGCGAGCAGGTTAGCTGTCGCTGAATCGTTGCATGGTGAGCAGGCTAGGATGAACGTGTGCATTCAAGGTTCTTCGGAAACATAAAACACAGCTATGAATCCATGCGCACGAGCAAGTAGTGAGCAACCTTGTAGCTTTGGCATCAGGGGCATATGTGGCTTCAGTTGCTGCACCACCCATCAGCATCAAGCAGCATCAGCCCTGCCAGTGTAGCATCTGCTTGGTGAGTGAGATGGGCTACACCAGTCCTGACCCCTCACTCCCCCAGGCATGACCGTGCTCCACAGGAGCAGGAAGCTGTGCTGAAGAGGTTTATTGGACTATGGCCCAACCAAGGAAATGCATCAAGATGTGGGCATGTTTTATTTTTTATCTGCCTTACTGTATTATACTGCAGATTTCTTTTCTGTTTTTTAATTTGTTTTTATTATTTTCAATATGTTGCCTGGGTTCCAGGGTTTTGCTTTAATGTGTATTTTGCTCATGATGTGACATTAGCCTCATTACAAGTCTGGCGATCCGGAAATAAGGGTGTCGGTAGCAATGTATCTGCACCCTTTTTGACCGCCAGACTACAACTCTGCTTTCCGGGGCCTCTGCACCTCGTTGGTCTGACCTGCTGGCACAATGGCCCCGGAAAGCAGACTTGTCATAGAAGCATGGCACAGTTAGCAGCAATGCTGGTGCTTCCGGGTCCAAGGAATGGGGACAACATTTTCCCACGTCTGACTTCCCGGGCCGCTGGTACTTGTAATCTCCCGGTGGCACTGGGAAGTCAGGTGGTGGAAACAGTGTTATGGGGTTTACCACCAACCTCGTAATGAAGCCTAGGGACCGGTTAGCAACGGTGCCGGTTCTTCCGTGTCCCCATCGCAAATGGGGACTTACAGTTTCTGCCGCCTGACAACCAGGGCCGCCAGGAATAGCCCAGTGGCACTGCGATATCAGGTGGCGGAAATGGTGTTATGAGGTTGGCGGCAACCCGCTAGTAGCACCGGCGGGTTACAACCGAACTCGTAATGAGGCTAACATCTACTAAAACAAGCTCGCAAAATTCTACACAGCTGACAGATATTTATTCAGTTTGCCAGTTATGGAGAACCATGTGTTGCCCTTACATGTTTTTATTACTTGTTACCAAACAGAATCTCTAATTATGCCATCAGACTTTGTGGCATTGGGACTGTAACCGTTCATGTACACTGGGCTGTATGCATGTGCAGGCATCACATGTGCACACACGCAACTTTATGCAAAATACTTTAATTACAGGACCCCATCACGACTCAGATCAAATGCAGCTGTATGGCTCCTGTGGCTCTGAAAGGAAGCCACATCTAATGCGAATGCATCAGTCATAACCAAGTGCTTTGCAGCACAACACGCTGCAGTCCATTGTCTTGTTGCACACTATAGTGGGGTCCAGGGGTCTGCTACCATTGGCTGTCCTATCAGACCAAGCTAGAATAGTCAGCGATGAGGGATAGTGGGATTCGTAGTCCAAAACATCTAGAGAGCTGCAGGTTGCAGACCCTTAATCTAGGCAATGAACTAGAATTTGAGGAACAAAAAGGCCCACTTAGGATTGCAGGTGTGAAAGTGGACTTCATCATGTTGTTGGCCTCTACCAAGGGAATTGTGTTCTTGAGTGTAGCTGTTGTTGCACGTTGGGAATGAGATACCCCATCATTTGTGTGAGGATGGTGTTAATTGTGTTTCTGCAATGCTTACCTAGTAGCCAGGTATTGTCAAACAAGTCACGTCCAATTGGTCTGAAATCTCACTGCGAACAGATATTTCTAAATCAGGTAACACTGGGGTAGCTGGCATTCACATTCAGGGTGATTTTGCTAGCACTCTCCCTTGACATTTGGCAATGCTAGTGATGTATGTGATCTATGGCCAGTATTGTCTCTGCACCACATACCAGCAGTCAGTTGCACCACAAATGTTAGGAAAGCAAGCAAGGTTATAGAGCTGCCTCACAATCGTAGCTACAAAGGCATTATGGGGTGGAAAGATATGTTGACCCACTGCTAAGAAGTGTACTCTTAGCTCTGCAATAAATCCCTTTACTTTGCCATCTGTGAAATTGTGACAGAATGCCATCTGTGAATGTGGAATAGTCTGAGTTAATTTTTATTTTTACTAATAAAATGCTGTAATTCTATCTCCAATAGTGAGATCTGCTAATCAGACAGCACTTTCATAATGCTCCATGCTAAAACAAAAAATAGTGCAAACATGTAACTCTGTCCACTGACAACCACCCCACTCCCAACTCCCCCGCATTCCCCCCCCCCCCCCACCGCCGCACCCCACGTCCCCTGTGCCTGCCTTGTAATTAACAACATTACGGTTAAAGAATGACATATGCTTGCCTGCAGACATCCTGCTTGGCCCCAAAATTCCCACAGCCATGCACTGCCCTTTTTAACCGTGGGCACCCCTGCTGCAAATTCTAATCAATTGTGCCTGCATGGTCTGGTGGCATTTGATTAATAACTAAATATAAACCATGTCTGATTGGACATGGTGGCTCCTGGAAATAAACAATTCTACTGGCCAAAACCTTTTAGTGTCATTTTATTATCAGGTTGGTTTCTAGTTACCTTCCTGTCATGGCTTGTCTTTTCTTCACAGATTGGAACTGAGTTTCACCCAAAACAGACCACGTGGGCTCAGCCCCAGCAAAAGCCTTTTTATCTTCCGTTGCGAAAAGTGTGTCATCTTCCAGGAAGACAGAAACTGCCCCCATGGGGAAGAGAGAGGTCTAGTGGTTCAATAGACACGCTCTGCCAAGCCAAAGGGAATCCCAACAGGATGGTAATTAACAAATACTCTTTGATGTAAGCACACAGGCGAAGAGGGATATTTTAGAGTAGCCAGCAGGGCAACACCAGTCCACAGAAGGGTCCTGCCATATTGGATTCTCCCAGGGCTTCCAAACCTTCTGTACCCTTTCCCACTTTCTGTAGACAATGCACTCTGGGTATGACATCATCAGGCAGAACACTCTGAAGCAGCAGCCATGATTGAGCCCCTTACAGAAGGCTGAAGGGGAACAAAACCACTGAGGAAGATTGCTTATTTAAGGGGGACAAGACCTCTACATCCTGTTGAATCATCCGTGTACTACTGAAGAAGAAGAATTGCACCTGTAACTTTGCTGGGGGTACAGTCTTCTCCAAAGCCTTCGTCCATAGTGTTGAAGACAAAGAGCTCAAAGAAAAAGGCATGCCTTTTCCCTCAAATCTACCAAAGGAACATTTGGGGTGATGTCCTGGCTGGACAAGGCCTACACGCTGAGAACACTGGTACCCAGGAACCTCCTTTCTGGAGGTAACAGGGTAACAGAATGAAAGTGCTCTTTAAAATCCTTCCGGGTTGGGAAATGCAGAAGAAAGGACTAGAATTGCCCATGGAGATCCTGGATGGCATACCACAGCAACGAGAATTTAAAAAACAGCTCTGGACACTGTTTTCCAGTTTCAATCTGTTTTCTAGTCTACTCGACTGATTGGAGACCCGACTTGAACCATCGCCAGCCTGTTCTTAGCCCGATTTGAGACGATCACTGCTACAGGACTGCACTACATGGCTAGCCCCTTCTCGAGCCAACTTGACTGCCTCGATGCCGCGTGATCCATTGGGAACAACCCACTTGAAACATCTCAATGCCAACTCACCCCACTGCACAGGGCCCAGAAGCCTGGCACAATGCATTTGAGCGCCAAGAACAAGCATTACAAGTATTGGTAGTGTTATTGTCCTCCTGGCCTATCTTAAAGTGCCTTTGTGATTAGTAAGACCCCTGTACTATTTTAAAGTAGCGGTCAGATAGCACAGCGAGCTAAGCGCTCCCCCCTGATGTCTGTATGCAGCCTGCCGTGGCAGGTTCGAATTCCAGCAAGGTCAACTCAACCTTTCATCCTTCCAAGGTCAATAAATTGAGTACCACTCTGTGGGATAATAATGTCTTCTGTTATTTCAGTGCTCTGAGACCTGTGGGTGTTTAGCGCTATATGCGAAATACATGATCTTTAGTTAACTCAAGTATCGATGCTGAAATGATGGCTTGTGCACCTGCATTTTAAGACCAACAGTGTCCCCTTTCATAAAAAGTATAGCATATTCTGCGCTTTCTCTTACAGGACGTGTTATAGTGTTTCTGATTAGTGTGTTTTTTATTTTAGTTTAATTCAAGTATTCTATTTTTGTAGAACTTTGCTCGGACCTTCTTTTGCTTTGGTACCCTGGTACTATTGCTGTTTCTTCTGCTTCTGTGCTAGCACATCTCTCTCCTTGAGTGGATAGCCTGCTCTTGACCCTTGCTACCTTCAAAAAGGTGAAGGAGGTATCATTGTTGGGCTGTGCATGTTTCTCCTTTATGATTGGGGTCACTGCTGGTTTAGCAGCAGTGTAAGACTAAGTAGGCGTTTTAGTCAGTAATCATCCTTGCACTCCTATAGTCATTTCGTCATAGAGATTCCCAAAGGTGTGTCATGGGTCTTTGAAAGGACACAGTCATAGAGGGTAGCTACCAGCTTTATATGTAATGTTATGTCCTGTGAGCACATGACAGGTGAGATTTAGCCACGCTTCAGCTCTAGCATTTCTAGTTTCACATGGGTGATGAGTTTGGGGGGGAGGGGGGCAGGCAGAGGTACCTCATGTAAATATCTCCCATTGCAGGAAGCACCAGACCTTGGACTTTGCTTCAGTTATGGGTTGGTGAAAATGCTGACAGGTTGTTTTCCCTGCAAACCAGCTGCTCACTTTTTGTGATTACACGCTTTTTCATCCTCCCTCTCATATTTCAGATGTATTTGCACAGCCACTTGCTGCTTGCATCTCTAATTCTGCTGCTTTGCTTGGTTTCTCCCCTTTTACGCCATTCTTAGAACATCATTTGCTGTTTTCTGGGGCTCTTTGTGTATTCCTGCGCCTATGCCTTGCCTATTTTTGCAAGTACCGCACCCTTTAGGTTTGCACATTTTCAGAGATGTGCATGCACATTGCCCACAAGTATGAAAGAATGTGTCCAATCTATATATATATATATATAAATATATATATATATATATATATATATATATTTTTTTTTTTTTGTGAAAGTGTGTTTGTATTTTCGGTGTTGGCTCCAGCCCCATAAAAGTTGGTGGGCTGAAATTCTAGCCCACGGTCGACATACCAGTCTGGGGTGTACTGGCGATAGTGAACTTTCACAACCCCACCCATTTGCCCTGCGCAGGGCGGGAGTCAAGCCCTGTGATATCAGCATAGGCGATTTCGGGAGATCGACTATTTCGCGATTGTTGGCTTCAACCCCACAACAGTTGATGGGCTGAAATTCTGCCCAGAGGTCAGCATGCCAGTCTGGGGCTCCTGGCGATAGTAGAATTTGACCAACACCACCCATTCACCCTGCGCTATCAGTATAGGTGATTTCGGGAGATTGATGATTTTGCAAGTTTTGAATAATAGGAAGTTATGACACAGCATAACATACACAAGGTTATAGCACACTCCCACGTGCATGTCAGCTACAGACCCGAGCAATGCCGGTTGGTACCACTAGTTAGAGAATATAATGAAGCTCATTTCGCAAAGGATTACCAACGAGGTAATTCGGCAAAACTAGATCCCTTGTACATGCCATCCAATGGTAACTTAAGGCTATATACAGGCCTGGAGCTCGTGAGATTAGCAAAGCTCGAGAATGAGATGTTCTCATGGTAAGGTTCCTCTGGTTTTAGAGATAATGAGATTAGACATTGCTAGCATCGCCTGTCCCAATTGATATTAGGGCTCTATAGGAGGGCATCCTGGGGCTTCTCTAGTTGCTCCGTGTCTTGTCTGTGGCTGGCATTGTTATTCAGTTCTCGTAAGTGGACATTTTTTCTTCTTATGTTGCTTGATCAGATGCCACCAAGCTAACCTTACTGCAGAAATGCTGCCTCCAAACAAACGTTTTCGATTTGATCATTGATAAATCAAGGGGCTGACACTGTTGCCTCCCACTGGTTGGATACACAAGACAGGCAACTGCTTTTCACTGATAAAGGTTCACTCCACCCTAAGTCTTCCCCATCAGCTTTTCACAAAAGTAGAGGAAGGTCCAAGCCAGCTAGCTGAATGGCAGATCTACTTGTGATCCTATCACCAGTTCTCCGCCTTTGCCCTCTTTGAGTATCCCCATCGACAGCGCTCGGTGATGGCCGATAGGTGGTGCGCAACACTCTACAAACCCATGAACTAAACATATAGACCAATTTGTTTCAGTTCAACACCTGTGGGATCTGTGGCATCCGTGATCCCAGTGCACGATCCTCATCGTCCTGCAGCGTTAGATCCAGACCGGTTCGTAATGTTAGGACTTAGATGAGTACACATCCGGCCTCTCTGCTACTTTCTGCACCGTCACATGTATATCCAAGATGCAGAAGACCGTTTGTTTTCTTATTCCCACTGGATTGCAAAGTGATGCTAAAATAATTAGAAAAGAATCAACATCTAACAAAAGTCATCGCCTTTGGGTCTAGTTCTCTACTTGTGTGTTAAGTTAAGCAAAACTAATGACAATTCTACAAAAATCAAGAGTTCGAGATCCATGAATGACTTAAATATATCGTAAATGAGTGCAAGAGTTTTCTTTGGACAAAAAAAAGTCGTACATTGTATTAGTATTAGTATTGGTTTGGAAAGGAAATGTGAATGTATAATGCCACTCCCCACAAGTGTAGCTAAAAAGGGCAGTGCTATTGTCATGCATCATACAATGCGGAAGCCCAGTTCCCTCCCAAACTCCTCACATGAACCACATTGGACTGCCATAATTGGGAACCTTTTCCAGAGACTGGGCAGCCACACACCACAGACAGCCCCCACTGCGCAGGCATTGCAGGAACCGGATGAGTTTGCCTGCTGTGCCATGTGACACAGTAAGCGCCCGCATCCTGAGGAGGCTGCCTGGGCTGTAACAGATATCCACCGCACCTCCTCTCCCCACCCCCCAGCTTGGGCTCTTGAACTCTGAGGCCTGCAGCTCAGCCAAGCAGATAACTAGAGGGATTAGCGCACTGGGCCTTCAGTCAGAGCTTAAATGAAGCATCTTTCGGCAGAGGTTAGTTCATCGATTGCTTTTGGGCCATTAGGAAATAGCAGGCAAAAGAGAATGGGAAGGCGGGGGCTGGTGGACAGAACAAGCCAAAGGATAAGGAAATATCAGGAGAGCATGTTTGGGTGAGCGACTGAGGGAAACAAATAAAAATAGGCCTAAATAACTAGTCAGTAAAAAACGTAGGGCACAAAGAAATAACTAGAATGAGGCAAAAAAAGGAGAAGTTAAGGAGTACAACAAGCAAATTCTTCTTAGATGTGTCTTCATGGCTGGTTAGTCCCAGCACTGACTACATTCCATACAGTCCTCTGCTGGGCTCTTTTGAAGGTGGGTGGCTAGTAGGATGCTCCAATTTGGTCCAAGGCATTCCATGGGAGGAAACCCTGCACTCTCACACCTCAGTGCATCTTACATTTGGAATTGACTTCTATCATTTCAAGATTGTTCTTGCTCTTTAGTGGGGGGTGGGACACTTCCACCAGCTGTATACCCGGGGTCTCATCCTACAGTGTAAATGAGAGTGTGAGGCTAGATGCCAGTGCTATGCCACCTCCTGTCTCAGGGAAGTGTAATTCGGCCTTTCCTTTACCAGCCCATCTTTCGTCAGCAACCTATACATCTAAATCTTTTATCTACTAGAAAACATTCTTAGGGAAACTAAGAGGCATCACCGCCAGCCTTTTCCCTTCCCGCATGTGTTGCCAGTTTCAGCTTCGGACAGAGAATGTTTCCGGATGAGAAAGCATGAGCTGTTTGGCTCTGGGCAATGGTGTGGAATCAATCTCTCTCTCTCTCTCTCTCTCTCTCTCTCTTTCTCTCTTTCTCTCTCTCTCTCTCTCTCTTTCTCTCTCTCTCTCTCTCTCTCTCGCTCTCTTTCCCTTGCTTGAAAGAAGAAACCTGAGCAGCTAACAAGATGGCTCATATATAGTGGAAAGCTGATTTTTTTATTCTTTTCCAGATAAGCCTATTTTCTCTTTGATAACGCAGAGGCTTTCATGAACAGCACGTTGTTTTACAGTGCAACCTCTGCCTTAGGGCAGGGCGGGCCGGGCGGCCGCCCGGGGCGCCCTGCCATTAGACCCCCACAAGCTCGGGGAGTATTTCAAGGTATCCCCTGAGCTGGCGTGGTGGGAGAAGGCGTGGCAGGCGCCCTTTTGAAATTAAATGCCCTCATTTAATAACAATAGGGCGCCTGCCCTGCCTATTGAAACATTTGCCCCCCCCCTGCCGCATGACAGGGGGAGCGCGTGTGGAGGGGAAGGGTGCCACATTTTTGGTTTGCTGCCCAGGACGCTACAGCTTCTAAGGCCGGCCCTGCCTCTGGTCATTAATAACCTTGCCACCTTCCTGCTTCCAAGCATTTCTGCCTGTTTTCACAGGTTTGCCTTTTGGGGGACTGTGGAGGGAAGATGAGGGAAGCCTGGGGGCCACAGGAAGCCAGTAGCTATAAAGCAACTCCTGTAGGTGATATGCGATTGATCCCCCATAGCGCGGTCAGCCTTCTGTCGTGTGCCCCATTGCCCACTCTCCTGTCACCCCCTCAAGGAAAGGTCCATAACATATGCCACCATGATATGTGTCTCATAAGGTATAATGGAAGTACTCAGTACTACTGTCATCTGAGGAGGACACTATTAGGGGGAACAAACGCTGCGGAAATCAGCCACATGAAGGGTTTCCACCTAGCATAGTATAGGCTGGGACGTTGCCTCTTGCTCTGGGCTTCGTCCACGACTCCACAAACGAAGAGTGAGTGATGCCACGAAGAGCACATTAATCTTAGGTTGGATCATGGAACATAGCCCCCTCCTGAGGTCAGGTACACAAACAGAGCAAAGGCGCATCATGCAATACGCTGCTAGCAAGTGAGTGAACTTACTGACCTCCTTGGCAGGAAGAACGTGGATGGCCTGGACTCCCTGATGCCAGTGCCTGATCCCAAGGTGGCAGATACACTATTGGAGCCCTCGGGCCAAATGGTTTTATCAGAAAGCACAACACACAGACATTCACATGGGGGAGCAGCAATCATTTAGCAGACAATTAAACGTCCTACACTAATGCGAACTCTCACTTATCACCCAAGTCAATGTATAAGCAGAGGCAGAAACAAGCTAGCAGGGTGGGTGTTAGGAACGCATTTCAGAAAGTTAATTGTGAAATGTTGCAGGAGAGACCAAGAAAAGGGAGCCACATTGTGACCCATTTAAGAAACCAGGAGGTGGACAGGTCTAATAGGCCACATCAGAAGAGGGTCAAGGTGGCAGGATAGGCCAGTCCAAGGAGCCTGCTGGGGGCCTTGACCCAGAATCTAGCTGACAAGGGTCAGATAATACTGAAGAGAAGGAGCGAGACAGTTGTCTACTGGGGGTTCTAACCAAGATCCTAGTGGTAGCTGCAAGGCTAGGGGTGCTAAAAAGACATGTTGTCTCCTTGAGAGCCTTAGAAGACCCTGTGTTGGAATTAAACCTTTGGGTGGGGCTGGGGGGGTGTTATAATTACTGTGCCTGAAGAGCACCCAGATAGGGGTGGATAATCCTACTCAGAAGACCCTTGGGGCAAGAGGAGACAGTAGCTCTCTATGCATTTCCTGCCTTCCCCCTCATGCACAGAGTTCTGAAGCGGTTCAGAGAGTTCAGAAACAGAGTCTCTTGCAAAGAGATCCTGGTAGTCCCCTTGTGGCCAGCCAGATTTTGGTTCTTTGACCTGAGTCGTTTCTCTCCAGTCAAGTTGCCTGTGAGACTGGATCTCCTGTCTCAGAAGGAGGGTGGTTTGGCATCAATCTATTGAGTTGTAAACCTGGTTCCTGAGGAAGTGACCCGGGGCATCTGGGGTTGTCTGAAGAGAATTTAGAAAGTAATCATGACTTCTCGTCGTCCCTCCACAAGGCAAATAGATGCGTGTTTGCTACTGGCGCCTTGACCGGCGGCTAAACCCTCTGTCATCCGGCCTGGACCCAGTTATGTCCTTCATCTCTGCTCTAGCTTCCTCAAGGATCTCCATGGCATACTACCGGACCTACCTTTGGGCGGTAGCAGCCTAGATAAATATTGAAGGGAGTTCCTTATCCCTCAACAATGGTGCTGAAGTGCAGCATTTTGAAGGGCTTAAACACTTATGTTCATCTTTTAGGAGGCCTCATTCTTCCTGGGACCTCAAGTTTGGGTTCTCTGCCCTAGCTCACAAACCATTCATGCCCATGGCCACAGAAGTTAGTCTGGTGGCCTGGAAGACAGCCTTTCTGAGGGCCCTCACTTTGACTCGCAATGTCAGTGAGCTGCATGCTCTTTCCGCAAGCTGGGCCTTTTAACACTTTCCATAGGGACACAGTGGTGCTTCATATGCAGCCTACGTTATTGCAAAAAAGATTTCCTATTTTTATATTAATTAGGAGATTTACATTCCTGTCTTGTTCCCTAATCTGTCTTCACAAGGGGAGAGGACTTTGCACAATCTGACGTCTGTCTGGACTTCAAGTTTCATCTTGACAGGACTAGAGAATTCGGGTCCTCGGATAAGCTGTTCTTCGCGGGGTGAGCCTTGGCGTCTGTCAGCCCCCAAATCTACAATGGGTTGGTCGATAGTGTCCTGCATTTTGTAGGGTTACAGAGGTCAGGGATTACCCCACCCAAGGGGCTTAATACGCATGCTGTTCGGGTCAAGGCGACCTCTGTGGTCTTCCAGAGGCACGTCCTAGGGAGATCATTGCAGGATCCGCCACTTGGTTCTCGCCTTCTGCATTTTGCTGTCATTACTGCCTAGACTCCAGCTTTGGGCTGACACCAGTTTTAGCCAAGCAATTCTGCAAAACCGTTTTGGATAGACACGGTTAGGCCCACCTCCCCTTCAGTGCATGAATGCTTCATAATCTCCTACAAGTATGGAGGAAGGGGGTGGGGACATCAGCGTACATAAAGGTAGTCACCCTTCCTTCATATACCCTCCCACTTTCCCCGCTAAACTAGACATCAGTCAGGTACTGTCTAAGCAATGAAAAACAACCTGCAAGTGATGCTGTGGGTGGCACCTGAAGGGGCGTGGCCATGTGATCTTTTTGCTATGCACCTAAGAATTCTCTGGTACTGTCTCTGCGAGTGGGACCTCCCATAGGTACGGAAGAAGGGGGACTGTGGGCTAGGCATACAGTAGTCACAACAGTGGGGAGCATTTACTGTCTTCCTTTCCTGGAATACATAGATGCCCTTTCCAATCCACTCCGGGTTTTCCCTCTGTGACAGAGAGGGATTCTGGTAGATCCAATATTTTGCTTTCTGGCCTTTCAGAATAGCCTTGATGACTGAGCCTTGCGGTATGTTTGCCAGGGTCCTTCCTGGCTTTAGGCATCTTGCAAGGTTTTCCCCGTAGTCTTCCTCCTACCAAATCCATATTTCACTTTTGTGGATCCTTCCATGTTTTGCTACTGGTAAACAGGATTTAGAGAAGAATTCTGGGAGATGTTCTTGAACATTGGGCTTTTATTGTCTCGAGAGGATAGCTCGGCGGCAACGTGCTCGCCTTGGAAGCAAACCAACACAGAGCAACACGGGTTCGATCCCCCGGTCTGCGCTTAGAAACCCCTGGTTATTAAGCCTGTTATAAATAACCTATCATATCATAAAAGGGGCTGGGTGACTTTGGCTGAGGTTTTGGTTTTAAGTATTACGGCTGGCACTGTGAATCTGGGCATGGCCTTCCCAAGTCCATGTGGCAATGCTGCAGCGAGACAAAGTGGCCCTGCGTTTACTTTCAGACAGGATTCAGCTGGGCAATATCAGGCTCGCAGTCCTAAATCCGCACTTGTTACACCATAACATTTCCATCTCCATGAATAGATTCGTTCGAACATGGTTTCTCAATGGAGTACATTTGAGGGTTGGATCATTTTGGGGTCTAGTGTATAATTGCCATTCTAAAAAGTAGGACTGATGATTTCTTTAATCTTGTAAAACAAATTGGTCAATGACACCACTCCCTTCACTTTTCTGTCCAATACTCTTATTTATAATAAGCATGTATTGCTTTTAAACTACATTTAATCCAGTGCTGGTGACCTGTTAGTACTCCTCAGGGGCTAACACATTCGAAAAGAGTGTGTTGCCTCATTGTATCCATAATGAGTGTGCCGGAGGTCATCGGATGCTCAACTCCGACACTGGTTCCTTCTCGCACTCATTAAAATGAGGTTCAGAAGGGAACCATTTTTGTAGTTCATTCGATTGGGTTACACCGTCTTGTTTAAGACCATCGGATATTGTGTAAACTAGTTTTGACGCAGAAAAGGAGGCAGCCTTTTTAGCAGCAATTCAAATATCAAGTGGGACATTTGGAGTATACTAGCATTACTCCTTGGGAGTGCAAAGTCTTTATAGGAAGGCGCGTTTGTATAGAGACCCATGAAAGCAAAGAGGGAGCTGGAAACAAAGTGCAGTATATGGTATTAAGGTAGGCAAAATAATGGGAAGACTACAGTACCTTGCCAATCCTCATCTAGCGTCATTATGTCAATATCATTAAAGTAAATCATGTTATTCGACTTTGGTCAAAGAGAGCTCTGGGGAATTCAGTCCTTCACTGAGTTTCCCAGTTGAATGACTATGTTATTGCATGCAATGAAGCAGAGACACATTTCTATACCTCCCCCTTCTGCTGCAGCAGAAGAGACTTAATTTAGAGTTGCTTATCCTGAAGTGTTTAGCTTGGATGAGTTATTTTTGAAGACTGGAGGGGGGCGGGAGGGGGACTGGTGAAGAGAGCGGAACTCTGTTTTGTTTAAAATGCTGTGATAACACTTGCCTTAAATAGGCATCGAGAGACGATCTGACAGGAGGCACATGTTTTAGTCTGAGTTAAGAAAAAAGTGAAATTCCCATCACACCAACTGGTTAGGGGGCACTGAGAGGTGAGAAAGATAGTGCTTTATAAGTAGTTAGAAGACCCTCTAACAGTGGCTTTCTAACCCACTCTCTACATCTAATTAATTATATCTTTTCACTCGCTCTCCTCCCTTTCCCAGTCTCTCTGTTATGTTCATCCACCTTTTAAAATTTGATGTCCCTCTTTCGACCATTCTCCCTCTCTCTCTCTCTCTCTCTCTCTCTCTCTCTCAACTCCTCCCCCTGTTTCCAACTTTAACTTTGGGGCACCGTATCATATTTTACGTATTTTGCTCTCTATTTTTGGAAGTTGGGAGTAAAGTTATTATTGTTTTAAGAACAAACAGGAAATGTCAACTCCTAAAGGGGTTATATTTTTTTTATAGCATTGTAAGAATATTTTTGTAACTCTAAAACAGACATTTTTTTCGTAATCCATGCTTCTTTGCACCTAGCAGTTCATTGACGTTAAAAGATGTTCTTTTTCATATTGGCAGTAATATTATTAAAGTGCGTTCCTGTGCAGTTTGCTCTTCTGGTACCACTGATACAATCATGTCGGCTCAGCTGTGTGGGTTAAAGCAGCGGGTAGGCTACTACTTACATGTTTGTTGTTTCCACTTTTTTGTTAGAAGTATTTTCTCCTCATTTTTTGTTGGGAGTACGTGCCTGTTTTTAAAGAGTAAAATTGGGTTTTGCACCGCTTATCAGTTGGTCTGTTTTTAGTTCTCTGCTTTTTAAATGGGCAAGCGCCAAACCGCATGTAAGAATGGTCAGGTCAAGAATTTATGAGGCCTCAGGCAGTGTAATTTTACCTATTTGCACCCAGAAAAGGCAGATTGACCAATCATAATTCGCCTTTCCAAGGCGCGATTGTGCATTCACTGCCTGCGGTAAAAACATTGAAAATGTAAATAAAAATGTCCACCACCATAAACATAGAAAAGGGACTAAGTCCCTTTTCAGATGACGGCAACCATTTTGGAAAATGTTTTGCATGGCCGCTGTCATCCAAAAAGGGACCTGGTGCCTTTCCTATTTTAATGTCGGCGGGCATTTAAAAAAAACCTAAAAAAAATCTCTGAAGGGAAATGTGCACACGCAGGGCTGATCTCCCATCGGAAGAACAAAAAAGTGAAAACTAGCCGAGCCCCGGGAAATCCTAGGGTGCGAATAGCTTTCATGCCCTGGCTGGGGGGCGGACATGGCGTTTAACAACCCACAGCCCAAACTGATGCTCATGGTGGTGGGCTGTTAAACGTCAAGTCCGCCACCCCACCCCTGCCCCCAAGCGTGTGAAAGCAACATTCAGCCCTCTTCAATAGATCATACTGTGTAGGGACAGTATTGAAGCCCTTCATATATCCCTACTTGTGCCCCCCTAGATTACCCCTTAGGGTATCTTTCTCACACAGCCCCTAATTTCAAGCATCCTTTTTTCACCACTTTGACTGTACACCTCTTGTTAGGGAACTGTTAGGATTTTGTTATGAGTATAGTGGTAATGGGAAAAACTGGGGTTATGCAAAACTCTCTGCATCATGTACTATCTTAATACCATTTGATATGGACATATCGTTTTTGAATCTGCCTACGAGATCGACGGTAGCGGCATAGAAATAAACCAGCTCCTGCTATTACATTCTTAACTTTTTATTTGGCCATTGCGAAGGGAACGTTTTATTATCGCAGTGTGACATGTTCTGTATTATATGTAGGAAAATAAGCTTAATTATTTGACCCTCTTCACAAGCTTTTACTGATGGTGTTTTTACTGAGGTCTTTTTCTATTTCTTCTACCCTAAAATGTGTGTCCTTCTGACTTTGGGGTTTAGTTATTTGTAACTGTGGAAAGGAACAGAATGTTGTAAGTTAATTTTAAACCTTAAACCATTACTGAAGAACCCTTCATGCTTCTCTTTTACTCATTTGCAATTAATAGAACAAGTGTACTTTTAGCTTCATTTTAAAGAAGGGTTTGACGCATGTTAGTCCAGTTTTAAAATCACACAAAATCCATGTTTTTTAATACCTTTTTGGGACTAACGTAATATATTATACCGAGATGGTAAAATGCATTAGCTTTCGAAGTCCCTTTGATTCATGACATCAGACGTTGGTCCCCCAGAGTTATAAAGAATTACTGCTTCTTTGCTGTAACTCCTATTTTGCATTATTTGCAGATTGAGAACATTTATTTCATTTTTTATTTCTATGGAGTACTCGCAAAAAGTACCTATTCTCCGAACGGGTTCTGTGAACAGACTCCTCAATTGTTGAAAATCAATGATCCCGTAGGTCGCTGTTCCGAATCACTCATTGCTTGATGTGTTTTGCACTCCAAAGTAAACTGCACTGAGAATGGGCGTCTGTGTGTGTCTGGCTGACTGGCTGACATACCCTGGAGCAGATGTTGGGGAGAGGCGAGAGTTGGTGTGCTGCAGCATACTGGGACCTACTGCGCTCTCTGCCCACCTGTTGCCTCCCCCTGGCGTGGTGCAGTTTGTTGAGGTGCATTGCAGTGCAAATGCCCCATTATAGGGTTGAGGACCGGTCCTTCTACAACCACATTGATGTTTTGCCAATTTCAGGCAACTGTCTCATGTGTGAAGGTGCTGAAATACAGGAAAAGGGGTGGGGTGTCCACATTTCTTGTAGCCAGTAATGTCCAGAGGGTCCTAACAGGTAACTGTGCAAAGTTTGGTGCAGATTGGTGAAACTGTGTGGAATTTTATAAGGAACAACGCTTTGCCAAGCCAGAAACCCACAAATTTAGAGTTTTGCTGGAATCTAGGGAAGGGGTGGGGTGTCCAAATGTCATGTAGCCAGTAAAGTCTGGAGGGTCCTAACAAGTAACTATGCAACATTTGGTGCAGATTGGTGAAACAGTGTGGAATTGTATAAGGAACAACGCTCCGCCAAGCCACAAACCCACACACAAATTTAGAGTTTTGCTGTAATCTGAGGAAGGGGCAGGGTGTCCACATGTCATGTAGCGAGGAATGTATGGAGGGTCCTAACAAGTAACTATGCAAAATCTGGTGCAGATTGGTGAAACTTTGTGAAATTGTATAAGGAACAATGCTTCACCAAGCCACAAACTCAACATTTTGACTTTTTCTGAAATCCACGGAACAGGGTGGGGTCCAAACGTCATGTGTCCAGTACTGTCCAGAGGGTCCTAATGGGTAATTATGCAAAATTTGGTGCAGATTGGTAAAACCGTGTGGAATTGTATAAGGAACAACACTTCGCCAAGCCACAAACCCACACATGTTGACTTTTATAAATATAGATAGATATTGGTTTAACAAATCCTTAAATGCAATACTTTCATGCTGGCAAACGCCTACAACGTAAAGAGACTCTGTTAAATATAGAAAGGATTCTACTTTCCTTAAGAAATCCATCCATTCCATTATCATTATCCACAAATAAGATAATCAGATGCATACAAAGTATACGATGTACACATGCAGCCTGTCTCTTTTTCCCCTCCAGGCCTTGGCACCACTCCATCTCTGCAGTCTGTTCTCTGCTCTTACCTGGAATCCTCTGCCTTCACCTGCTTCCTGCCGCCTGTCCATGATGCTCCTTTGACAGGTTATCCCTGGTCCTCATCCTTCAGCCTCCACCTTATCCGGCTACAATTGAGTGAGTGTGTAGCTGTCTTTACTACTCATGTTGCTGCCACCCGCTTTAAATTGGTTTTTCATCCTGGCTCTCCCTGGGCAGCCACAGGCCTTATCCCAGTTCCGCGGCCTATCCCTTGTTCTCTCCCTGAAGCCTATAATCTTCATTCACCTACAACAGCCTGCGTTCCTTACTATCTTTCATCACACGCTCGTCTTCGTTCTTTCTCTGCAGCGTGACCCTTGCTGGGTCCATTTTCATGGCCCTGTCTCTCTCCGCTACACTACTGTCCTCGCTGGGTAGGAGAGCCTCTGGCCATTTCCTGGCTCCAATGCTCAGGCACCTCGCTGAACAGCCTTCATGCTAAGGTGTTGTGTCACAATGGCGAAGTAGCTATGTCACCAACATGATATGACAAGAGAATGGACAAGACTCAGGTGATGTCACAGTCGAGTATTATGTCATCAGAGATAGCATCATGGACCAGGCCTATAGTTAAAACAAGCATTGACAAAGCCAATAGCTCTTGCTTTGTATAAGACAGGATGTTGTGCGGGTGGTTTAGTAGGTAGATGAATGCATGGGTTAAGTTTGTGTTTGGGGATAGGGAGCTTAGTAAGCGGATGATTGATGGGTCAGTTCACGTGCATGTGATCAAATTATTTGCTGCATCAGACAGCCTGAGCATCTCATGAGAGTAGATACCAAATTCTGTTTCGCTAAGTAAACATTAGGCCGTCCAATATATGCAAAAGCAGACCCCAAAGTATGGCATGTGCTTCCATTTCCCATACTTACTGCATCAAAACAAACTCATCCAAATGCACAAGTCAACAAACAGGCATGTCTGTTAGGTGACAATTGTATTACATATCCACACTCTGAATCGCGCTATAAGCTATTCAAATGAAACCAACAAACCCAAGCCACATTTAGGGAGTACAATATGAATTTCGAGATCCCCAGAGGAGCCGAAAAGTGATTGAACTGGGTGGTATTGCTCAACGGTGAAGGGGGCGCGGTAGGGAGCAAAGCGGGCACTTCTGTGATTACTTCTGTGATTACTTCTGAATAAACAATTGGAACTTACCTTCCTCCATTGTTATTGTAGCATGACTGAGGGCTTTTAATAACCCAATGTAGTGGTATACCCTCTTGAATGGTTTTATCAGAGATGAATTTGACTGGTTAACAAAGCAACCCTATGTTTTGT
This sequence comes from Ambystoma mexicanum, assembly GCF_040938575.1. Taxonomy (NCBI): domain Eukaryota; kingdom Metazoa; phylum Chordata; class Amphibia; order Caudata; family Ambystomatidae; genus Ambystoma; species Ambystoma mexicanum. Next base: position 1,262,148,138 of record NC_090934.1, on the reverse strand, counting down.
GACAAGGTTACCTCTTGATCCCCACAGTAACAACACATTTACCCACAAAAGAATCCACAAATTTAAAATAATATAAAAGGGTCGGTTGACAGTATCATTTATATGTAAGCATAGAGGTCAAAATAATGACATCCGTTCTGTTGTCTTGAATTGCGATAATATTGGAGGGTTTTAAGATGATTTTATTGAAGTATTGTTTGAATTGAATTGTATAATAATCATTATTTCATGAAATGTGTAGTCTAATCCAAATTTGCACTTTTCTAACTTGTCTTTATTATAACACATATTTTATGTTTTTAATTATGTGAAAAGTTTATAAATCAACTATATCACATTAAATAAATAAAAATAAAAAGAATGGCATAAGAGTCCATGCAAAAATAAACAGCAAAAACGGAACCTTTGCACCCACTTCAAAATCTTTCTTTAAAATGTATTTGTTTTTGTTCACACACTTCTTCAGATTAAAAGAGTCTGTCCTAATTTTACAAAAATAAAATCATATTAGTGAACCCACATTTCTTATTTACAGTTGTCAATGTCATCAACGAACATAGCATTTCGTCATACCACTCGCGGCCTTTAAAACTCGGTGCAGTTTTGGCCATGGTACCCAAAATCAACATAAAAAATACAGCCTTGTTAATCAAGCCTTCTTATCCTGATTCATAATTTGGTAAAATGATGCATCAACAATCAATACATTAAATTTCGTGTTACAAAAAATCCCACTCTTGTCTTTAAAATGATCTCGTGCTCTTGATGTTTACTTATTTCTTCATTTGTGTTTTCAAATGGTGCCAGCACACTGCCTTACATAGCCTATTTTCAGCTTTTGACATCCTAGTATGTACATTACATCACAGTGTAGTGCCCCACACCACCCTGCAGACAGCTTCTAAAGGCTTCTGTCTGCAGCCAGGACACTAAGCTTCCTTTGTGCGACATAACGGTGTCCGAACTCTCCTTTTGTTTCGGGCCTGGATGAAGTACCTAAGGGGACAGAAGTGTCACTCAGGCCGCTCCAAGCCAAGACTTCGAGTAGAATCCTAGCTGGAGAATTGCCTGTGCTTTGTGTGTTGCTGCCATGATTGTAGCTTCTGTGTGTAGCACTAACTTAAAGATCTGCCTTCCTTCCCTATCAAGAATAATTTCAGAATGTCCTTGTCCTTCAGGCCGCTGCAAATATAAAATTACTCACTGGGAAGCCCTGGACCAGAGTTCCCGCCAATAGCAAAGTTGAATTTCCGGCACTCTGCGGGAATCCATCTCATGTGGGCAAAGGACTATTGGCAATGTGTGCTCATTCAATCATTGGACTCTCTGGTGAGAATAACCACTGCCAACTGCTTTCTGCCTGATGAGGGACATTCCAATTCTGCTTAACCGGTTCTATAGATCGGCATCTACAGGGACATAGCACACCGCTCTCTGATGGGAGTCCCTACCTAACAGCCTAGTTAGGGGCATACGTTATTTATTTATTTTGCATTTATAGCCGAGGGCATTTAGGCGCTAGTTACAGTTACAGGACTGATACGGAATGCACAGAGATAAACCGGTTGCAGGTTAGATAGCTACAGAATGGTAAGGCGAGGTACACGACATGAGAAGGCACATATTATGAACATAGGAAAAGCTTTCCACTATGCAAAGGCCCAATCTATTGCTTTTGCCAGTGCTCAATGTTTAAGTTTTGTTACTGTTTTGGCTTTAATGCGGTTATGCAACACCCAGAAGATGAGAAAGTGTACCTAAAACGATATGTCAGCAACATCTGTGTGTTTGTAGACGTTCGGATGGCTCTTCCGGCCGGTCTAAAGTAATGCAATCTTGTTTGGAAGGGCTGAAAAGTGGTTGCCAGGATGAAACTATGGATGGGATGGGACCAAATAGCCAGGTATGAATGCTGCATACATGCCAAAATGGTCCATTCCATTTAGGAAACGCTAGTCCAGTCTGGGTTTTAATTTTGCATTCTGGGATTATGAATCCAGGTGTACAAGTCCCAGAATATAAAGTTAAAACTAGGAATGAAATATGGCCTCCCAAATGGAAAATGTTGGCATGCATACTAACACTCCTACGGTTACACCAAATTATTATTTGTAATGTCATGTTAAAATTATTCTTAAATAATGCTGTACCTGCAGTTAATGGGTAGGTGGGAGGGGTAGCTTTAATCTTTAGCATAACCCTTAAGAGGTGCAAATGGTGGATGACTAGAGAGGGGAGGGTCCGTAAAACTGCAAGCTGTGGGGGACAATGAATAAAGGTAATCGGGGTTGTTTAAAATGCATTTAACATTTTCTTTCACTGTGTTTCTTTCAGCCTTAACACAGCAGTGGTGGTGGAATGGAGGAACGGTGGGACACAGGTATGGGGTTTGTATTGTGCGTGTCAGAGGGCGTGGTGATGGGGTTTGTGGGAAGTGGGATCGGGCCAGCAGCGAACATAGTTCCACTACTTCTTTTCATACACTAAAGAATGTCCTTGGTCAGTCACAACCTGATCAGTGCCTACAACACCAAGAGGGTCAGAAAGAGTCACTGTCGTGTGTCTCCCTGTCAGAGGGGGTGTTTCTAATTGTGTTCATTATTATTTTGTTCAGAATGAGAAAACATTTAGCAAAATGACCATCAAGGCCCTTTGAGGAACCAACAATGATACAAGGCCATGCCCTTCATGGTGTACCACTTAACACATGTTTCGGTAACACAGCAATTGTTCGCACCATGCATATGCAACTACTTTTCTAGACAACAAAATGTCCTGCTCACCCCCAAACCTAAAACCAGGGCATGATTTTGAAAAGCTACATCTTCCAGTTCAAATCAATGTAGCAATCCACTACTTCACACTCATAGCCTCCCGCCCTCACTTAGAAGAGCTGGTCTCTTGCAAAAAGATGTAATACTCCTGTGGCTGCTGGTTTCAACCTGTTGGCCTCCTTTAACAGAACAAGGGAAGTGCAGCTCAGAACGAAGGGGCTGAAAAGGGTGGATTTGAGAGAAAACCTGGCAGAGTTTGTGGGGTGCAATCAAAGGCCCCAAACTGAAGGTCCCTTTCACATAAAAAGCAGGGTTTTTTCAACACTGACACAAAAACAGCTTTGCATGTGTGTTTGCAGTTTAAATGTGAAAATGGTACCCCTGCTAACATAAACATGTCAGGGAAAAGAACATGGTGCATATTGACATAAAGTGATGTATATTGTGTTTAGCATACAAAATCCCAGCAAACATTGGAAAAGAAAAGGCCACTTGGTTTCCATAAAAAAAGATTCTGTAGGGCAGAGGCTAACCCTTTTGCTGGCTGTGTTATTGCTGCTATATAAGGTGGAATGCACTAGGAGAAAGAGACAGAGCTGTTGACATTTACCATTGAAGAGAGCTGATGAAGCTTACCATTTGACAGCTGCAAGGAGACACCAGAGGAGATTACTGAGAGTGCATCTGGGTGGAGCTGTCTATTCCCGTCCCGGAGAATAGCTCAGCTGCAACGTGCGCACCTTGGAAACAAGACGACACGAAGCTACACAGGTTCGATCCCCGGGTCTGCACTTAGAAACCTCTGGCTGTTTAAGCGCGTTATAAATACGCAACTAAGACAAAGAAAAAAAAAAGAATTAAGCAACTATACAAAAAAAAAGCTATTTCTGGAACAGCGCCTCGATGCCTGCGTGCTGTGTGAGCGCTTTAAAAATGTAAATAAATTTAAAAAAATATTTCTACCAAGCCCAAAAAGCTGACTGGATCCTATGGTGGAGAGCGAGAGTCCATCGTTGAGAGTGGAATGACCAGCCCCCTACCCTATCTTTCCGGAGGCTCTGGAAATGCAGCTGGCTTTCCTGAACTTTAACAGAGGCTTTATATGTAGGTAGAACTGAGCTCCGGGAAACAAAAAGGTGATGGAGTTGGCTTGCCTTAAATCCTTTCCTTTTATAGTGGACAGTGGCAAACTGTGTAGATCCTTAGCCTACTTCACAAAAAAGATTAATTTAATTACTTCCCATTTGGTGGAACACTACAGGGTGATATTTGTTAAAATTTGAAATGAACAAAGCTCACTTCCCAGTGTGCGCTGGAAAACTATAGCCTGTAGTTTAATTGGGTAATACTTTATGTCCTGTTGACCCAGACTTCTTAAGGAAGAGAGGTGTTTTTGTTCTTAAATCAGTCCAATCTTTTTGACCAAATTTCCCCTAACACAGGCCTTTAAGTGCGGCGGGGGCCAAAAATCTTAAATTTTCAAATCATCCCAATTTTACCATACAGCTTCCCCACACAGGCCTTTCATTGGAGAGTGGTCTACAATCCAAAATTCCCAAATCATTCCAATTTTTCTGTCAGACTTCCCCAACCCAGGCCATAGTAGGGGGTGGGGTGGTTGAAACACAAACTGCTAAATCACCCTGTGTTCATTTTAAAGGAAAAGCATGGGTGAAATAATAATTGCCATATGCATTTGCACACATTTGTAAAAAAAAAATAAACTGCTAGCCTTTTCAGCATACAGGAAAATCGAAATTGCACACTGAAAAGCGCTAATTATTTCTTGAATTGAAATTTGTAGAAAGTAAAGAATTGTGATTTGTGTCCTTTTCAATTCACTTTTGTGATTTATTTATGTTGAGAAAAGTGGATTGTGTTGTGCCACGGAAAAGTGGTGTTTGACATTTCAGTGCAAGTGTTGTAACATCTAATCCAAATAAACCTAAATATATTTTGTGTACGCCGGCCTGGGTTTTGGCTCATTGGCAGCTCAGGGGGAGGGAACCAAGGGGTATTAGATGAATTGCAGATAGGACTGAATAAAAGAATCTGTTAAACAGTTTGTTGTGTGACACCTTGAGTGGGGAGGGAGGCACTCCCCATGTTGAGGGTGGCTTCTCAATGAACCGTTACAAGCTAGGCTTCAATCCATGATGGAACCAATCTCAACCTCGATTGGTTCTATGTTATCTGGTTGAATCTTTTTCATTGTAGTAGATTTTGTTGTATCGTTTTTTTAAAAGCTGATTTTGCCACAGATATATGTGGGGGGAGACCGCAGCCACCCCTACAATTATTCTCCTACCCCCCCCCCCCACATATACTTTCAGCAAAATCTGAGATAAAAATTCAACAGTCTACTTTGGCGAATTCTACTTCTGCAATAACTCCCTATCCCACCTTGATCAACCTGCTCTGGCTCCTGTTACATGGTTGGAAACTCAGGTTCTTTGGCTTAACCATTAAAGCTCACGAAATCACTTGCTGCCCCACGCTACAAAACACTGCTGGCTGATAACCTATCTCAAGATGCACCTGGACACCCAGGAGTAAAGCCATAATTAAAGTCTGACTCCAGCTGTCACAAAGAATAAACTCGCCAGCAAGTCTTCTCGAGCTGCACACCCACACTCTGGCACTAACCCCACTCACTCCTGGGCCCTCACTTTTAGGATACAGGGATTTGAAGGCATTCTCTTCAGGCAGCCTTTTGGGAGGGTTCCAGCATCCACACTAAGCTCCTAATATATGCAAATACTAATAGTATACCAATAGATTCGCGCCGCTGCAGAAACCATATAAATCCTGCAGGCTCCATACAAAATGTGTACAATGCCATTTGGCCGGAAAGGCTGCCTCTGGCCTGTATACCCTGGGGCCTAGTGAATTTGTGTGTACCCACTAACCTGGTTTTATTACCCATTGAAAATGTGCATTCAACCCCAAGTCAGTTGCATGTGTTTTTAACTGCGCTTTTTTTAAATGCCAAATGCGGGGGAGATACGCATCAATCCCCACCATCTTTTAATTCCATATTGCCTCACCCAAACCTTCCCCCTGTATATTGTGGGGAAAATGCGGTGAAGCAATGGGCAGAAAAAATCTGCTTTGAAAACTGTAGTAAACACACTAGCTACCCCCAAGGCCTACCCTTGTCTGTATGTAACCTCGAAAGTACAGTCAACTTCTTGAAGCTTAGGTTTGTACACAAATACTCAAAATTAAAACATTAAAAAGCTTTACTGACACTACAAGATTGACTACTTCATGGCAGGTATTGTGCACAGTTATATGTAGCCCTCTCACTGCTTTGAGGCCTATTGTGCCACAGTGCGCTCAGGAAACTATAATATAACGAGACCGAGCTTCCCAGCTCCAAAGAGGAAGATGAGGTTGTGGGCCTGAGCATCTGGTGTGCTGGGGCTTGCCTGCCACTGCTCTACGCGCTCAGCACCAAATCCTCACCAGATCCAGAGTATTACTTAGTAGGACGCAGACTAGATCTCTGTTAGGCTTCCCTATATAGGGTCCCTCGCGGCTTGCCTGCCACTGCTCTATGCGCTTGACACGGACACCTTGCAGCTTGCATGCCGCTGCTCTAGGCACTTGACAAGCAACAGTTTAGGGCTTGCCTGCCACTGCTCTTTGCGCTTGACACGGAGCACCTTGCGGCTTGCCTGCCACTGTTCTGTGCGCTTGACACAGAACACCTTGCGGCTTGCCTGCCACTGCTCTGTGCGCTTGACACAGAACACCTTGCGGCTTGCATGCCACTGCTCTATGCGCTTGACACGGAACAACTTGCAGCTTGCAAGCCACTGCTCTAGGCACTTGACATGCAACAGTTTAGGGCTTGCCTGCCACTGCTCTTTGCGCTTGACACGGAGCACCTTGCGGCTTGCCTGCCACTGCTATGTGCGCTTGACACAGAACACCTTGCGGCTTGCCTGCCACTGCTCTGTGCGCTTGACACAGAACACCTTGCGGCTTGCCTGCCACTGTTCTGTGCGCTTGACACAGAACACCTTGCGGCTTGCCTGCCACTGCTATGTGCGCTTGACACAGAACACCTTGCGGCTTGCATGCCACTGCTCTATGCGCTTGACACGGAACAACTTGCAGCTTGCAAGCCACTGCTCTAGGCACTTGACATGCAACAGTTTAGGGCTTGCCTGCCACTGCTCTTTGCGCTTGACACGGAGCACCTTGCGGCTTGCCTGCCGCTGTTCTGTGCGCTTGACACAGAACACCTTGCGGCTTGCCTGCCACTGCTCTGTGCGCTTGACACGGAACACCTTGTGGCTTGCCTGCCACTGCTCTATGTGCTTGATATGGAACACCTTGAAGCTTGTCTGCCACTGCTCTTGACACTGAACACCTTGCGGCTTGCCTGCCACTGCTGTACGCGCTTGACACGGTTTACCTAGAAAGAGATCCGGACACAGTACCTGGGTACTTCCTCACTACACTCATGGACAGAGCAGCAAAGCTTTCTAGCATTTTCCCTCACTCCCCACCAACCTAACCCACCTCCCTCTCTTTGAGATCCACCAGAGAGCCTGCAGGCAATGCAAATGGAAACAGTGTGCAGTATAAATTCCAGTGGCATAACCGTCAGTACGAAATCCTCTCCAGATCCAGAGTATTAGGTAGTAGGACGCAGACTAGATCTCTGTTAGGCTTGCGTATGTAGGGTCTCTTGTCTCCTTTGGCGGCTTCAAGGCGTTACAATTGCTGGCTGGGCAAGACGGCCACAGGGTCAGCCAGGCGTGGATTAAGGCCTTGGAATATACACTGTTCCGCTTTGTTTTTCAGCTTCGTTCCCTCCGGTTTTTAATCATCCCTTTTCATCTCTTTGGAGATTAGGGAAGGGGAACGTTAAAACCAAATTTAGGCGGAACGCAGAGCAGATTTTTTGTAGCTGACTTTGCTTTCTCTCCATTTTTGGGAAAGTGCTTTCGAGTAAATAAGATATCATCAAGGGCACCCTGGCATACGCCCCCACTCCCCTCCCAGCACTAACTCTGACGGCCTAGCCTGCCCGGGTGGGCACCGCAGGCCACAGTTCCGTAAGAATGGAAAGATGTGGGGACTTGGCTGACATTTACACAGTTAAAAGCATGGCTTTTCCCTCCACGACATGCACATGTGGCACGCAGTGGTCTGCGTTTGCTGCCTCTACGCACAGCGGCGATGTTTAAGGCAAACCTTATCCTGGCACTCAAGGCAGTACTTTTGCAGCTGTGATCTGGTGGCAAAAGTAACGAAAATCAAAAATACGCACTGCGTTTATTTCTGAGAATCGTGAAATACTTCTCTTTTAGTGTTGTGCAGGGGAAAGTTGGACGCTGTGTAAATCCAATTTTCAAATCACACAAGTTGCAGATGTTGATACCTTGTATTGGACTAACTGAAAAATCGAGGCAGCGGCGGAACGAAACATTAGCTCACAAGTCCCACAAACCTCTCCATCGGATGTTGCGGAGAGCCAATCGGGATGAAAGTAGTGCCGTTTTTCGCCCCACGTGCCCTCCTCACTGGAAGCATTGATAGGCTGCCCTCCAAAGTGCATGGGGATTCCTAATATAGGTGTGAAATGGCTTCATTTCAGTCCTCCAACCCACTTGCTCAGTCTCCCAAGCTTTGCGTGGAAGGCTTGGTATCTGCACTCTAGTCGCCCACTCGGGCCCTTGGCTGCATGATCTTGCCAACTCAGGTCCTGTGGCCCCAAGTGGACTCGATCAGGGCTGTTGCTAGGTCTGGATAAGATCTGGGGCTATGCCAATGTCAGGACTCAGGGCCAGCTAGCCTTTTGGTTGTAGCCCCGGAGCTTCCATCTGTGGCTACAACCAAAAGACGTGGGCCTATAGCGCCCTCAGCCGGTTTAGGGGTGTTTGATTGTATGAGAATTGATCGCGGCAAACTGTACGGAAAAAAACAGCCGGCATGCGATCAATTCTCAAATGATAAACACCACTACCCAAACCCCCACACCCCTTCCCTACTTACCTGCTTGCTACCTGATCTGCTTCAACCCTGCTGTGTCAGATCCGTCCCTCTAACGTGGGTCGGATCCGACACTGCAGGGTCTCTTTTTCTTTTCTTTTTTTTTTGTCCCGCTCCTCCAATATTGTGGAAGTTGGGGATACCCCGCAATCACCCAAGGGCAATACACACTGAACATGGGGAGGGGGGGACAACCCCGCAACCCCTGCTCCACATGTTCGGTATGTTTTAGCCAATTTGTTCGAATATGTTCGGTCACATGGTACAGGCCAAATTCAGTCAAATGTACCATTCGACCAAATACGGTCAAACAAATATACTTATACCTCCCAACCCCCTCCCTAGCAACGCCTGTGCACTTGATAAAATGATTACATTTCTGTGCTTGTGCTCTAATACTGGTGTCGGTTTACCCATCTCATGGCCATTCTTCCATGAGGTGCCCAAATGGAAAACATCTAACGGACTACATTTCCTCACTGCTTCCTGTCGCCTATGTTATGTTGTCCCTCTTTCCAAACCTTCTCCTTCCCCACTCTCAATCTTTAAACTTCCCGCTAACATGTACTATCCAGAACCTATACAGTCTAATTCCTGGATGATAGTGACTTTCGAGCTCTACACCTGACTTTTCTGGACTCAATGTATAACGCTATGCGATAATGTGACCTGTCCCCAGTCTTCTGTCATTATCTCTATTATGCCTTCCCTGCATTGCTTTGATGTCTGATATCTGCTAGTTTTGTGCCATCCACCTTAAAAGATGAGTATTGTAACACAATATATCATAAACCACGCATACAACTCTTTAAGATGGCATTTTAGAGGCCTATAGCCCTTTCGCTATCAGCAGAGTATACCATTGAGGAGTGATACCTTAAAGATGTGTTTGGCGAAGTGTGAAATTTGCATATCTAATGAGGGGGCAGAGTTATTTAAAAATATATTTCAGTTTCCTGTAAATGAGTCATAGAAAACATATTCTTGAAGTTGATGCTTAGGGCCCGATTCGTGGAATCTTTTGCACGGTTCAAAGTGACTTTGCACTGCTGAAAAGTGGTTTTGCACTGCCGACACAAACCCTGATTCATGGAAGAGGGCAAAGTGTATTTTTGCAGTGCAAAGTCAGTGCATAGTCATTTTGTACTGCAAAAATGACCACTTGCAATGACTTTGCACTGTAAAAAGTACACTTTGCACAGTTCCATGAATCAGGGTGGAGCAGTGTAAAGTCACTTTTCAGTAGTGCAAAATCATTTTGAACCGTGCACCAAATTCCAAGAATCGGGCCCATAGTCTGAGAATGCAAACCATGTTCACAATACATGTCAGGAGGAGATGCACCTCACATAAATAAATGAAATCACATAATTTCCTTATCACTTACCAAGTACTTAAATGCACCCTCTCGTGTGCACCTTTTGTATGTACTAGTGCACAGACTCATAGGTCCCATTGCCTATTATTATAGAGGAGAGCCGTTGACTTAATCAGTACGTGCCACAGTTTGAGGTACCACCTAGTTTCAAGCCAGCGCTTAGGTTTGCGTAATGCCTACAGGTGTCTTCATTATATTGCATAATCTATTTTATACTCTTCATGCGTTTCATGACTTTTTTGTAAAATGCGTTGCACATCTTTGTCCTTGAATATCTATTAGTTTAGCATCATTTATACGTGGCATACTCCCTTATGTTAGGAATGTGGTCTACGGTAATGGGGTTGAGTTTGCACAGCGGTTACATCATGTCAATTCATCAGCTCCCCATCTGCTGCATACCGCATTAGTTGATAGCTCCCTGGTGGAGAGGCCATGTACGTATGGCTCTTCTATGGTGGTTCTTACTTCCTTCTAGCCTTTCTCCCATTTTGGTTACACGCATTCATATTGTGACACAGCCTATCCTTGGCTGGCATTCCTATATTATATACCTAGGATTTACATTGTCTCCCTAAAAAAGGCTACCAGACAATTCTGGCCTCCACACTTCAAGAACTTCCCGAGCACGTCGGGCCACCACACAGTTATGTGTCACTAATTCTAGTAATTCTTCCACTGTACCAGAAATCAGCATTACTGGAAAATGCTCATTAGCGCAAGATTTCTTAGTTTCTCCAGCATTGGATCTTTCATAGATTCAGATGCTTGAATATTCCTCGTCGTCAGACTGGGAATCCTCGGTGATAAATTTAATAATATTTTTTTTTTTTTTTTTTTTTTTTAAATATACACACATTGCTACCTAGCAGTGCATGTATATAGCCCATTATGGCCTATGAGCCATTTCATTGTGTAGTCCCTCCACCTCACTTTGGTCCCTTATGGCCCCAGCCAATGAGGTGGCAGGGCTTAAGCTCCGCCCCCGGCAGCCATCTTTAGATTTTTCACCGCAGTCTAATAGACACAGGGAATCCTCAAGCTCTCTGAGCTTTTTCAAATTCTTTCTACTTTTGTGTGGAATATATTTGGTAAATATATTCCATTTTGTTCCCCTTCTCAGGGGCTTTGTTTCCAATTAACCTGGGAGACAAAACTTGTTGTTTTCCTTTCAAAATCGTCGACTGAACTTCTCTTCAGAAATGGAGGCACCTCAGGCTGTCAGGAAGCCTTCCCTGTTTAGGGACTGCACAAGGTGCAAAAAGAAATTGGTTTACAACAAAGACCCCCACGAGCATTGCATTTATTGTCTGTACCCACATGACATTAAAAAATGCGAGATTTGTAGAACCTTTTCCACCAAGACCCTTCATGACAGGCATAGAAGACTCCTTTCTTACCTGGAATCCAGGGATCAATCTTCGGACGAAGAGTCTGTCAGAACAGCTCCTGTCCAATCCAGCACTCCATCTGAGAGACAAACTTCAAAGAGAAGGGCCTCTTCAGTGGAAAGGAGTTCCTCTCCCAAGTCCAAAAAGAGGAAGCTGGAATTGATACCCTTTCTGCCTCCAGTTGACTTACCAAGCCAGAAAAAGTCAGCAAAATCTGCCTGCAGAGGTAAGGAGGAGTTTGCAAAAAACGGGGTGGGGGGCAGTCGTCGGCGGGGAAACCGCCCACGAATGAAGGGAAAGGTAAAGGCCCGTCATCGGCCATACCGTCGACGAAACCAGCAACGACGACGACCACGCTTAAGACATCGTCGACAATAAGATCATCGTCATCGGACACGTCGACCGCGAAGCAATCGTCGACGAGCAAGAAACACCACTCGTCCACGAAGCATTCATCCATGACGCAGTCATCCACGGAACGCATTCCACATTCGTCAATGAAGCTCTCGTCGACGGCGAAGCCCTCGTCGACGGGAAAACCTCAGTCGTCGACGGCGAAACCCTCGTCGACGGGAAAACCTCAGTCGTCGACGGCGAAGCCCTCGTCGACGGGAAAATCTCAGTCGTCGACGAAATCTCATACGGGATGCTTGTCGACGAAGATAGCATCGTCCATAACACCTTCAGCGGCACCACAAATTTCAGCAGTTACGGAGGAATTGCTGCCTTCCACATTTGAAACTCCTGTCATTGAAAGCAATGTCATTGAGAAGAATACTGAGACTGAACCACTGGTACAGCAATTTTCACCTTTGGGTCACATGGCAGAACTTCCGGATGTAATTCTTCAGGAAGAATTCTCTGATGCGGAAGTGATGGAAGAGTCCACCGGTCCCTTACCGAAACAATACAGCCCTCCTTGGCAACCGTCCACAGGAGAATCCGAATACCCTCATGACCCGATACTCATGTTATCCGTGCAGAGGATTGTAGAAGAATTTTACAGGCGGCAAAAGGAGAAGCAAATCCTGATTGATCCCATAGAATCAGGAATTATTCCTAGAGAGTCATCTCCGATTCCAGGCACATCTGGTTGTTCTCCTCACAGGAGTAGACCACAAAAACGGATGAGATCACCGGAACCTGCTCGAAGACCAAGGAGCAGCACCCACAGTGCTTCACCTACAAGAGTCCCGTCGCCACAGTCATCGCACAGACCACGATCTCCGGATGTGGACCCTACTATGGTACCGTCCACCATCTCGGTATCAGACTGGTAGGAGGATCCTTTTAGAGAATTCTCGGAACCAGAAGAAGGAGAAATAACACAGGAGCAGACGCATCCAGTGAGTGGGATGACTACGTAGTCGAGAAGCCCAGGAGGAGAGACTCACCGGGCAAGGCCTCACCGCCGGATGATCTCGTCTCTTTCCACACCATTATAGGTAAAGCCGCAGAATTGTTTAAAATTCAGGTTTCTTCTGAGGAAAGGAAATCAGTGCTCTATGAGCACAGGGACAAACGAAGGAGGCCAGTGACCACAATTCCTCTCCTCGATACCATCTGGGATTCCGGATCCAAGATCCTATCCACACCCTTATCGACTCCGGCGCTGGTGTCCAGTCCAGAAAAGAAATATAAAGCTCCGGATTCGGCACCTCTTTGTTTGAGAGGTCATACGAAACCGGACGCGGTTATCACAGTGGCGGCCAGAAAGAAACTCGCCAACCCCTCCTCACCGTTGTCGGCACCACCGGATAAGGACGGACGTAAACTGGAAGCCATGGGCAGGAAAGTATCATCTTCTGCATCGCTTACAATCAGAGCGGGCAATGCGCTGGCCATGACCGCAAGGTTCGATCGCGAGCTTTGGCTCTGCATGTCTAAATTGGCGAAACAATTACCACCAGAGCTCCAGGAGGAGGCAAAATCGATAATCGCGGATGGTGAAGCAACATCGGATCACATGATCGACGCAGCGGTTGATGTGGCCGAATCAGGCTTCAGGCAGATGGCGCACGGCACAGTGCTCAGAAGGCAGGCCTGGATGAAGGCTACTAACTTTAGACCTGAAGTCCAGGCGCAGATATTAGACATGCCGTTTGATGGACAAGATCTCTTTGGAAAGAAGATAGACGATCATTTGAAGGGAATCAAGACAGACACAGCCAGAGCCATCAGTTCTTTAAAGGACAAAAGTAAGGACCATCGGTCTTTTCGTCCCTTTAGAGGCTCATCTTCCAAGTTCAGAGGATACGGTCGTTCCTCGTATGGTCAAAAAGCACAAGGCGGCACGTACCAAGACAATAAATATCAGTCATCCAACAGATACGCCCATAGAGGCAGACGTGGCTCCGCCCAAGGGAAGTCACAAGGCAAGCAAAACTGACGACCAATTTTTTTCCCCTCTTCACCACACCCCGGTGGGGGGAAGGGTGAGCCAGTTATTCCAGCGCTGGCAATCAATTACATCGGACAAATGGGTGTTGCAGGTGATCCGAAAGGGTCACACCTTAGAATTTCTGGACCAACCTCCTTCCCTGCCTCCAACATCTCGCAGAGTGCATATGCTAAGACAGGTCATGTCCGAAGTGCAAAAACTGCTCCAGAAGGCAGCAGTAGAACCAGTTCCTTATTCTCAGAGGGGAAAAGGTTTCTACTCCCGATTCTTCCTCGTCAGAAAGAAAAACGGTCAATGGAGACCCATCTTGGACCTGAGGGCACTCAACAAATTTATCAAGCGCATAACATTCAAGATGGTAGCTTTACAAGGGGTGCTACCTTGGTTAAACAAGCACGACTTCTTAGCCACTTTAGACTTGGAGGACGCATACTTCCATATACCGATCCATCCAGCGCACAGGCAGTTCCTCAGGTTCACGGTGGGAGAGCTTCACTTTCAGTTTCAAGTGCTCCCGTTCGGGCTAAAATCGGCTCCGAGAGTTTTCACAAAATGCTTGGCGCCGGTAGCGGCAAGTCTCAGGAGGGCAGGAACGGACGTTTTTCCATACCTGGACGATTGGCTGATAAAGGCAAGTTCCGCTGCAAAGGCTCGCTCGGCAGTGTCGAGGACTGTCAACCTCCTAAAAGAGTTAGGTTTCTCCATAAACCAGACAAAGTCCTGCCCCGTTCCCAGCAAGGTAGCTCTCTTCCTGGGAGCCGAACTCGATACCAGCATTCTACGCTCAACTTCGAACTTCCTACAGAAGGAGACAACATCCGTACGCTCTTACAAATCCCTATTGGGCATGATGTCATCATGCAAATTCCTCATACCGAACTGCAGGCTTCGCATGAGACCTGTGCAGGAAGCTCTGGACCACCAATGGAAACAAGCTTTCGGAGGCTGGGAAGACATTGTCCAGATTCCATCGACGTTGCACAAGGCCCTTCGATGGTGGAATGTTCCGAGGAATCTTCTGCAGGGGATGCCGTTTCAAGCACCGACATCAACCCTTCTGCTGAGGACGGACGCTTCCTTATCAGGTTGGGGCGCTCATCTTGCGGACCTCCAAACCAAAGGCTTTTGGTCGACACAAGAGTCCCAGCTCCACATCAACGTGTTAGAGCTCAGGGCCGTAAGGTTGGCGCTGAAAGCCTTCCTACCGGTGATAGCTGGTCAAGTTCTTACAGTCCAGACAGACAACACGACCTCCATGCACTATACAAACAAGCAGGGAGGCACGAGGTCACAGATCCTGTCGCAAGAAGCCCAACAGCTTTGGGCATGGGCCTTGCACTACGGGGTGCAGATCAGGGCAGAGCATCTTCCAGGAGTGGTCAATGTCCTAGCGGACAGGCTAAGCAGAGTATACACAGCGTCCCACGAGTGGGAGCTGGACGAAAAAGAAACCCAACGGATATTTGCCTTATGGGGCCATCCGCAGATCGACCTTTTTGCCACCAGGAACAACAAAAAATGCAAGAGATTTGCTTCAAGATACCCGGAGCACCAATCACTGGGAGACGCGTTCTCAGTGAATTGGTCGGGGAAGTTCCTCTATGCCTTCCCACCCATTCCCCTCATGTCGAGGGTACTTCGCAGGGTAAAAGAACAGGATTGTTCTTTGATTCTAATTGCACCGAATTGGGCACGGCAAGTCTGGTACCCGACGCTGAGGCATCTATCCTGTCAACCCCCGATTCGTCTCAAGACACATCAATATCTACTGACACAACAGAACCGCAAGGTCCTCCACCACGACCCAAGGAGCCTGTCTCTCAAAGCATGGTTCCTGAGCAGCGCAAACTGATGCACCTAAAGTTACCATCAGAATGCTGGGATATCATCAGGGCCGCTAGAGCCCCGTCCACGCAAGTCACCTACACCAGGAAATGGACCAGGTTTTCCAAATGGTGCGAGACCTCTGCAATCGATCCCCTCACAGCCTCGGTTAATCAGATTCTGCCCTACTTGTTGCACCTGGCTAAGTCAGGGCTCTCACTGTCCTCTATCAAGGTCCATCTGTCAGCCATAGCGGCTTACACAGTAACCGCGGAGACGCAAGCCTTACTTTCCTTACCAGCGGTTAAAATCTTCCTGAAAGGACTGATGCGTACTTATCCGCCTACACCTACACCAGTTCCGGACTGGAGCCTCAACACCGTCTTAACAGCCCTCATGCAACCTCCCTTCGAACCCATACACAGATGCGAAATGAAATTCTTGTCCTGGAAGACATCTTTCCTGATAGCCATCACATCAGCCAGAATGATCAGTGAGTTGCAAGCTTTGTCTGCTGAACCTCCGTTTACTTTGTTCCAGAAGGACCGCGTCATCTTAAGGCCTCACCAGAAGTTCCTCCCCAAGGTACTTTCGGAGATGTCGTTCACTGAGCGCATTGTTTTACCAACCTTTTTCCAGAATCACGCTTCTGAAGCGGAAAGAACATTACATTCTCTAGACGTTGCTAGAGTGTTGAAGTTTTACTTGCAAAGAACCAAGGAGTTCCGCTCCTCAAACCGGCTATTTATTTCTTTCTCTGGCCGTACCAAGGGTCAGCATATATCTAAACAAAGTCTGGCACGCTGGGTATCGTCCTGTATCACCCACTGCCATCAGTTGAAAGGCGACCCTTTAACTAGACCGCCGTCTGCGCACTCCACCAGAGGAAGGGCAGCGTCAACAGCATTCCACGCAGGGGTGGCATTGAAGGACATATGCAGAGCCGCCACGTGGAGCACTCTGCATACTTTCGCCAAACACTACTGCCTGACTGAAGATACCAACAAAGAAGCTGCAGTTGGACAGGCAGTGCTCCGCCATCTCTTTGTATAAGGTAGGACCAGCCTCCTTTCCCACCTTTCCCGAAGTATGTAACCGTTGTGTTGCTGCATGGTAAAGGTTTGATCAGAAATATGTTTTTTCTGTATTTATGCATATATATATATATAATGGTGGCATGTTTTAACTGCTTGGTATTCTATTCAAGCATCTGAATCTATGAAAGATCCAATGCTGGAGAAGTCTTAGTTACTTACCTGTAACTGTATTTCTCCAGCATTGGTATCTTTCATAGATTCACATGCGCCCGCCCGCCTCCCCTGAGAGGCTGCTTCTATGCTCGGCATCCATCATACTGTAATCCCTACGGTTCAAAATCTAAAGATGGCTGCCGGGGGCGGAGCTTAAGCCCTGCCACCTCATTGGCTGGGGCCATAAGGGACCAAAGTGAGGTGGAGGGACTACACAATGAAATGGCTCATAGGCCATAATGGGCTATGTACATGCACTGCTAGGTAGCAATGTGTGTATATTTTTTAAAAAAATAAAATAAAAAAAAAATTTTATTATTAAATTTATCACCGAGGATTCCCAGTCTGACGACGGGGAATATTCAAGCATCTGAATCTATGAAAGATACCAATGCTGGAGAAATACAGTTACAGGTAAGTAACTAAGACTTCCCTTTTTTTAGATCTGCATGTCGTCTGATCCACTGCCTCCCAATGCACACGCGTGCACACACAAACAGACACCACTGCTTATACACTCATACAAGCATACTCCCTCTACCACAATCCCATCATAGCTTCCCAATTAGTTCTTTGCATCCCCGCTTTTCCCTGTCCCCACTTTTTGCCCTGTTTTCCTTTCTTCTTGCTCCTCAGACTACGGTCTGGCTACTTCAGACAGGGGCACAATGCACCATTTTCGCGGGCAAGGAATGAAAGCCATAAGAATACGAGTGATGACTGGGGCAATGTAAAAGCTTTAAAACACAACATATACAGCACATCTGATAAAGACATGTGTATGTTTAATCTTCAGTGGTCAGTTTTACTTACTTCCACAAAACTATGAATGTGTATTTTCGATCATATGAAGTCAGTGTGGCAATTTCCGGAACTGAAATCGTGGTCCCTGCATCCCTCGCAGCAACATGTTTAAGATGTATTAGAGGAGCGGAAGCAAGCGACCCCAGAAAATAGTAGTCAAATCATAATGAACGGATAACTTGGTGGCTGGATAGACTTATAACAGAGAGGCAAAAGAGTCACTAAGGAGGCAGAAGAGGTCCTAACATGATATACTCAAAGTCATGTCTGATTGCGGGGATGCCACAACGGAATCAGCGAAGGAGATGGTTGAAGGCTGCGTGACGCATAGGAGCTCGACGATGAGTGGCTTTTCATCCCTTTTACTCTCTGCCCTAAACGCATCCATTCCACATCACAAAAAAACTGCTTATTTCGCCTCAATGAACATGTAGAATGCTTGGTCAATGAGGTGTACACTCACGGTTTGGTTCCGCTTGACAAGTAATGACGTTTGTCTATGGGTCTGCACGTGATGCAATCCAATCCTGGTTCTACCACTTGAGTATGCCATCTGGGTTCATTTATTTATTTATTTGTATTTCTGTAAAGCGCACAGCAGCCCGTGGGCATCATGGCACTTTTACATATATGCATATCTGGTTACAAAGAAGGCTTATTAGTTACATTGGCAATTGTGTTTACAGTACATCTTGGAGTTACAACGTATACAGCAGTGAAGATATCAGTGCAGTCAAGTTCATCTCTAACAGCATGGTTGGTAGCAGCTGGTGGGTTAGCTGGGTGCTGTGGAGTACAGAGGGTTAAGTGAATGGTGTGGTTTTGAGGGATTTGCGGAAGGCTAGTAAGCAGGGTTCTGCCCTTAGTGTGTTGGAGAGGGGGTTCCAGAGTTTTGGTGCTATGTGAGGGAAGCTGATGCCGCCGGCGTTAGCTATTTTTATGGAGGGTACACAGAGTTGGTTGGCAAGATGGCTTCTGGTGGGGCGGGCAGAGATGTGTTTGGAGATCATTTCTAATAGGTCTGAGGGGGCGGAGAGATTCATACCTTTATGTGTAAGGGTGAGGATTTGCTGTTAATGCTGTTCCCTTCATATGTTGGGACTCATTTAGATGCTGCATATTGGAAGTGTTTGGAAGGTGTTCATTGGGTGCTATAGCTGCAAAGTGTAAGGGATAAAGTTGATTCTGTAGCTGAATGAGGTAATACATCCACGATATCTTGCGTCTGCAGCCTTTGGCTCGGGGTGTCTTGGACTACAGCTCCCATCAGTTCTAGCCAGCATGGTCAATAGTGAGGGATCTTAGGAGCCTTAGTCCAAAACATCTGCCCATAGTTTGGAGAACCATGCACTACACTACAGGGATCTGTATTTGTCCTAATGGCCGCAGGTTTGAATCCCGGCAGGGCATCCTTCTAATATTGATACGAATCAGCACTGTTGGGTTGGTTAACATTAACCACCTTTTTGGTCTACAACACCAAGAGCTACCCCCTTCAGTGAATATAGGCTTTGCAAATACATGTTATTTGTATGTTTATGCAGCACTCCAGTCACTGTGAGCTTATCACAGCATTGAACCTTATTTTGAACCTAGGCAATTTAATTTCTAGGACGACCAGTGGCCCTGCCTATAGAGCTTGCTGCTGCCACTGCACCCGATTTGTCGGTACAATCACACAAAAGCAGGTGTGCATCACCGAGTCCAGCCTTCTTTCCAAACTCTTCACGTGAAACTTTCAAGAGGAAATAGACCGGGAAAGATGGCAAGCCGCCGCTCTGTGATCATCACATGACTCCCGCCATCCAAGTCCTGCATCTGAACACGTTAGGAGAGCTCCCCCGCATCAGTGCTGCGAGTTGGAAACATTCCTCGGGTCCGGAGGATGAAATATTTAAAGCAGTTTAGAGTAAATGTGTGTCCTAAGCGCAGCCGGCTGATGAATATTTCAACCGTCTGCAGGTCTCCAGAAACGCTGCATTATGTCTGCTCCAAGAAACCTTCTTAACGCTTTTTTTCTTTAGTCTGTCTTAGTTGGATGTGTCCATCTTTCTCCTTTTCTCCATTCACCCACTTTCTTACTCTCTTTTCCAATGCATGACTTTCTACTAAAGAGACCTCGCGCTAAACACTGGGCAAAAGCTTGTGCATTTAAAGATATAATCAAGGGTGCTTCAGAGACAATCCTGTGCAGCTGCTTTCTGTTGAACTGCTTCTTGGATTCGCACAGAATATTTGGAAGATGCTGTCGGCAACAATACATTTACCCCCAAATAAAATCTTCATGGTCTGGCTATCCTTGAGTTCCTCTTAAGCCCTGTGGCAATACTCTGAAGTGAGGGAGGCAGATGATTGGCTGCTGATCTTCAAACCCGCCCACTTATATGGTTCCTCTCCCAATGTCACCTTTTATGTGCACCCTGCATTCTTACCTAAAAATGAGCATTCGTACATTCTTTATTGTCCACCATTTCAAGGAATTGCCTTCATATCCTTTCTCTGCCTTGGGGCGTTTTGTAAAATATTCTGACACCTCAATATGGCAGTTTAGTTTGCGGCATCCACTGTGTCTTCAAAATACTCAGCATTCTTGCCGCTTTATTGGTTGGTGGCATTATTTCAAGAAGGCTCTGTGTCTAGTGTTTCAAGCAACATTGATTTATTTTTTATAATTAATGTGCTTTTCATCTGCATTTTTCAATGTATTTTTTAATGAAGCTTAGGTTACATTTGATTTTAACGAACGATTAAACGAAGAATGGATTTTTAACAAATGTAAAACAACGATTGGATCCAAGCGCTCTATGTTTAAAACATGTTTAAAACACAACCCTAACACCTCGCCACCCATTTAACCCCGAATCCACCCATAAATATATATATATATATATTTCTTTTTTAATCGATTGTTTTTAGTTTTTTTATTCGTTAAAATTTCATTCTTTGTTTTCAATTCGACAAAATCACTGCATACCGAAGAGTGTTGAATCTTGCTGCCAGTTTTAGTTGCATGGCCTGACCATTTTATCCGCAGCGACAAGAAGAAAAGGACAAGAAATAGTATATAACAGTCCGAAAAGCAGGCTTGGATTGCCTCAAATGGCAATAAGGTAATGCCCGGAGGACCGGCCATATAGGCCAGCTTGTGGCGGCTTTCTAGGCCACTTTGATGTCTCAGTGCACAGTGCTGCTGGCAGTTTTAAAGAATGATGGCAGACCCATAGAAACTAATTTTCAACAGAGCTGTAATGTTAATGGAAGGCGTAAAAGTAAGGCTTGTATGCCCTCCATTGGCGCCACAGCTTATTTTAATTCATTTGTATGGCGGAGAGGAGTGGAACGCAACTTGTGTTTCCACCGCCTCCCTTTCTCTCGGCCATACAAATGCCCTAGCATTTGCGCCAGCAGGCCTTTTCATGCCAGCGCAAAGGCTGGAAATCCCTGTGAAGCCCATCGACTTTATGCGTCAGCATAATGCAGGTGGACTCCATTGTAAATGCGCCCATGGCAGGCAGCATTGAATTGTAATTGTAAACGCTGCATGCCAGGCGGGATGCCGCTTAAGTGTATGTCTGCATGTAACAGCTCCCAGACGCTAAATTACGTCCAGGAGCAAAATGAGCTCCATAGAGTTTACAATGTACCATTTCCCACACATGATCTACAAAAATCTGCCGTAGCTGCTATTCAAATTAATTGTCGTGAAAAGTCACAATTGCAATTTGTGATAAGGGGCCTACTTTTATAAGAGCTTGGGAGCATTATTTGTCGCTTTCCGACCTTGCCTGAAAAAATGTAAACGTCTTCCGTTTTCAGCAGATTGTGACTCTAAGTACCATACTCGCCAAAGAGTTCTACCGGTACCTCTCCAAAAGTAAACAAACCCTTTTGTCAAACACATATTTTTTATTAAGTTCATGCAGCCATTGACTCAAATTTGATGGGAGACTCTCCTTTCGTTTACAAACACAGATGTTTTGCCGTCGAATTAAATCTGTTTTGCCGTCGAATTAAATCTTTTGGTCTCTGCCAAAACCCGGGTCTAAACCAGTAAACCAGAAATTGTTAACCTGTGGGTCCGATTAATTCATAGTGACACCCAATAAGAACTGTATTGGGTCTAAATGGCGTTAAACACCGGCGCTCGTAATGGCTGTTTGCACTTTGCTGGAAAGCTGCACGACAAGCGCGGATGCGGAAGTGTGGAGTGGCTAAGAGGAAGCAGGATGCGGAAGCGGGAAGTGGCTAAGAGGAAGCAGGATGCGGAAGCGGGAAGCGGCTAAGAGGAAGCAGGATGCGGAAGTGAAGTGGCTAAGAGGAAGCAGGATGCGGAAGCGGGAAGTGGCTAAGAGGAAGCAGGATGGGGAAGCGGGAAGTGGCTAAGAGGAAGCAGGATGCGGAAGCGGGAAGTGGCTAAGAGGAAAGAGGAAGCAGGATGCGGAAGCGGGAAGTGGCTAAGAGGAAGCAGGATGCGGAAGTGTGGAGTGGCTAAGAGGAAGCAGGATGCGGAAGTGTGGAGTGGCTAAGAGGAAGCAGGATGCGGAAGTGTGGAGTGGCTAAGAGGAAGCAAGATGCGGAAGTGTGGAGTGGCTCCTTAGGAACAGGTAATGGAGCCACCAAACACTAGGTAAGTCTCTGTGAAGGGTGGGGTGAGTGTTAGGCAGAAACCTGTGCAGTTCCCTTAGGGACCACTGCAAAAAGTTCAGGACTACAGAAGTAAGCAGTAAACCCAATTGGTAGCAGTCTGCACCACCCAGATTTTCCTGGTAGCTGTGGCTGAGCAGTCAGACTTCTCTGAAGAAGAGTTAGGCAGTATATAGAGTATACACAATAGGGCTAAAAATACAGTAGGACAAGCAAACACTGACCAGATCTTTGGTATAAAAGTATATAATTATTTATTTAAAAACACACTTATGAAAATAAACTGGCACTAATACATCAAGCAAGT
This sequence comes from Ambystoma mexicanum, assembly GCF_040938575.1. Lineage (NCBI taxonomy): Eukaryota > Metazoa > Chordata > Amphibia > Caudata > Ambystomatidae > Ambystoma > Ambystoma mexicanum. The sequence continues at coordinate 1,262,125,356 of NC_090934.1, read as the reverse complement.
TCAAACACAGTCACTATAAGTATATACACCTGCCTAGTTAATTATTCGCCAAGTCTAGGTTAAGACACCACTTATTTAGCAAAATAGAGGTCAGCACGTAACCGTAGATGCCACTCCAATAATTTGTTTAAAAAGGGAGAAAAATGGCAGAGTAGGAAAATAACACAGTACCAACACTTTTAAGAAACCACAGCAAATCAAGAAAGGCAGGGTCTACTGTAGAGCAAAAAGTTCATAGGCAGGCCCACTCTTGGAGAGAGCAAGGCGGAATGTGCCCAAGATCACACAGTGGAAATGCACTCAAAGGGCCTCATTACACGGATGGCGGAGAACCATGGCGCTATTAGCGCCATGGTTCATGCCAGTAAAATACCGGCACCGCCTTGGCGGAAAGGGGAATTACCGCCCCATTCCAAGGTTGGCGGGGTGGTAATTCCTCCTTCCAGCATTGCCCTTCCCCATTCCCATTTTTGCCCCATAGGGCTCAATGGGAATGGGAAAGGCGCTAATTACGGTATCGCAAATTGCGGTACCGTAATTAGCTCCTTGGGTCCCTTTGCGGGTTGGTTTTTAACGCCTGCAAAAAGCAGACATTAAATCCCCCAACCCGCAAAGGGACCTCGTAGTAAGGCGGTAAGGATTTACCGGTACCGGTATTTTACCGGTACCAGTAAATCCTTACCGCCATCTGTGTAATGAGGCCCTAAAGTCTTTGCAGAAAAGTCAAAAAGAGGTTGGATCAGTTCAGAAAGGCAAAGTTAGCAGGTCTGAGGTCAACCCAGTTAGAAAGTCAAGGATTTACGGGACACCTTGGACAATCTGTTGCAAGGGAGACCAGGCGGGACACAGTACCTGAAATGGTGAGAAAGCTCTAGCTTTGGTAGTTGTTCCTGGTAGCGGGTGCAAGTCGTGGCTTCGACCAGGGGAAGAGATGATCTTGACAAGGAAGAAAGCTGGAGGTCGTTGCACTGCCAGGGAAGAAACCAGCCACGGAGTTCCCGATTAAAAGGTACGACCCTTTTATTTGCGCTAGAGGTGAAGCGTGGCTATCCGGCTGCCGGGGTGTTTGGCAGAGGCGATTCGACCACGAGACGTCCAGGAAGGCGAAAAAGGCGAACTGGTTGGTCCCACCAGCTCAAAGGGAAGAAGACTCTCCTGGAAGAAGATCTCTGTCGTCGGGGAAGTGGTGAGTTCGTACAGCAGGGCTCTACCGCTGGTGTTGTCGTTGTAGATGGCTCAGCTTCTCCCTTCTTCGGATTCTTTAGGTCCTGTGACGACTTCTGAAATTCCAGTCCCCAAAGCCCTGCTTTTATGCAGCAAAACCCCCATTCAACAGCCTAGCTGTCACTCAAACATGCTAAGGGCCAATCACACAAGAGTGCGACTTGAGTTGCCAAGGCAACTCAGTCCAGGGTGCCTAATCCCCCTCCCACACATCCTGTAGACCCCAGACAGAGTGGCACCATTTGGAGGGCTTCGGTGGAGAAGCCCGCCAAAAAGTGGAACAAAGGGCTCGACTTGGGTTAGAGTTTCAGAGGCAAACACAAACACCATTTTAAAACCGAGTCCTGGCAAAAAGACCCAACCGGGGAATAAATATTAAATAAATAACCCAGCAGTATCTTTAACATTGCACCAAAAAGTGGTGCGTTTAAAATGAATGGGAAAATCCCATAGGAAATATTCCGGTGGAATATTTCGCGTGGTATCCACTGCCACCAGCCAGAAACTCGACAAGGGGGACTGGACAGTGCCCCCTTGGAAAACAGACCCAGGGGCAATCGAATTATCCCTACCAGTACTTCAACAATATGATGGTTTGTACTGGTTCTGTTCAGAATTTGAGACTAGTAAAGCCAATGGTGACTTTACATGCCCTGGGAGAAAGTAGTCAGTCCCAGGGTATGGAGTCTATGTTTGGGGGTCACTATGACACTCCTGTGTTACTGCATTGAGGGTGCTGTGTAACACACATACCAAAAACACATGAAGCCCTATGGAGTAAAAGACCCCATAGCCCATAAAACACATTCACAGTCAAAGGACATTCTCAAATCATGCTTAAGAGTGGGAGAAAAAGAGTCTCACTCTTAGCAGGAGAAAAAAAACCGAGTCCTTGGGTAGGGACCATAAAGGGGGATAGGGTGGGGAGGTAAGAGATATTTTCAGTGTATTCCCCACCCCAATCTAACAGACCCATTTGGTAACCTGTTTGCCCCGTTTCTTTGCTGAAGAGTATTTTCAGGAGAGCTGACGTACTACACATGTTTGCGACATGCTCCAAATTTTATCTGTATTACAAACAAGTAGTTTGCCATTTTCGCAACTCTCGCCTCCTCGCTGGCCCCCAACCCGACATTAATCACACCCACTGTTAGGGAGAATTCTCTGTTAAGGCTAATTTCCCAAACCTAGTTAGTCCCCCAGCAGCTTTGCTGGATTTTTGGGGTTTAAAACGAAGGGGCCACTATCCAGTGGCAATGGTCTGCCCCTTGGGAGACGCAACATTCTGGGGCAGGAATACCTGATATCAACAAACAGGGGGGTACTGGTGCATCGTGGATTGGCCCTATTAGGTTTTAATTATTTGAAGCAATTACCTGGTTCAATCCTGTTTAACCACAAAGGATATTACAACTACATTCAATTATATAGAACAAAAGACACCTTGTCAGTCCCAAGTTTTTTTCAAAAGACAAAATGATATTATTGAGAATACCATCTTATAAAAAACAGAAGAATAAATAAATATCATTTAACATGTTACAATATGCAAAATACGTGGAAAAAAGAATTTACACATAGTGAGGCCCAACATAGAGGGGCGTGTTAAATTTACAAAGGTATCAACAATTCTCCAGCATTGGATCTTTCATGGATTCACATGCTTAGAATATTCCCCGTCGTCAGACTGGGAACCCTCGGTACACATATATATAGTCATTTCCAATAGGAAAAAACTTCTGCCCTATCCCCGTCCTCTACGGGGCCGCCCACGTACGCCCCGTTGGACGTGATGGTATATAAGCCCCGCCCCCGCGGGTCCCTTCAGATTTCAACCGTCTCCAAAGATAGTGGGATCTCCTCGTGTATTTTCTTCAAATACTTATCGATTGTTTCTAACTCCTGCGAGTTGGTCTGTTTGGTCCGCTTCCAACTCCTACGAGTTTTGTTAGTTAGTCTGGCAATAATGTCGGGTAAGCCTCTTTTCCGCCCGTGTGCCACGTGCGGTCTAAAGAAGGTTTATGAAGGGGATGGCCATCTGGACTGCATCTACTGCCTTCACCCCCACCACTCGGCGGACCAATGTGATATCTGCAAGGGGTTTTCCCAAAAAACCCTGAAGGACCGGAATCGGCGACTGGTCTCGTGGCTGAACGACGGCGCTGGAGCGTACCCTCAGTCGGAGGTAGGATCGGTGCGCAGTATCGCCTCAGCGAAAACATCAGAAGCCTCCCGACGCTCACATCCGTCGGAACCTCCGGCCAAAAAATCACGACCTACGGGGAAGGACGTGCCTCGAAGTCATTCCTCTAAGGCCTCATCGAAAGAATCGACGAAGAAATCATCTTCCTCTTCTTCTTCGTCGAAGAAAGACAAGGACAGGCCAAAATCCTCCTCGAGCGATCAGAAAAGATCAGCTACGAGTAGAGAGGCGGATAAACACAGGGAGAGCTCCGCGAAGGCGGGACCGCCTAAGCCACCTGCAGGCCCTCCGTCGACGACGACGACGGCGACGATCCAAGTGCCCACTCCGTCACAGTCCCCCGCCTTTCAAACGGGCTCATCGTCGACGACGATTCCCTCGTCGACGGAGTTCCAGGCCTGGAGGCCAGAAACGTTCGACATGGGGCTACCCGACACACTGCTACAAGAACAGCCAGTTTCGATCGCCTCCAAAGAAGACGACGGCTTCAGAATAGTGAGCCCGGAAGACCTGGGGCTACGGCCCAGATTTCCTTCTGGTGCAACCTGCTCTCAAGTTTTCACCCAGCCTCCAAATGCCCAGGCTACTCTCTCTATGGAGGTACTTTCCTCCTTACACTCGCTCTTGAAGTCCCTGGACGAAAGGCTCCCGCCTGTTCCGACGACTCCCCTCGTCGACGAGCCCGGACCTTCACACCGCCCGACTAGATCGGTCGTGGGCCCAACTGCTCCAACAGTCCAGGAAGAAGGTGAGCTCTCGGACTCCCTCTCTGAACAGGGGTCAGCTTCTGATATCTCCCTCTCGCCGTCGAGAGACCCGTCATGGGTTTCGGATGTGGAGGTGGATCCTCCGAAAAGTCCCATTCACCCATCTCCACCGGATGACATAGGGGCCTTCCATTCCATGATGGAAAAAGCCTGCAAGGAGTTCGGTTTGACCCAACAAGAAGAAAAGAAGGACTGCTTCCTCTTTGACCACATGGGCAAGAATAGGCGTTCCGTTTTTTCGATACCGATACTGGACCACGTATGGAAAGAGGGCGTCCAAACCATGCGGCATCCATTCTCGGAACCTGCGGTCAAAGGCCGCGTAGAGAAAAAATTTAAAGTTCCAGATTCGACGCCAAAATGCCTCTCTGCGCAACCCACGCCTGACTCGGTGGTATCGGCGGCGGCGACGAGAAAGGCAAAGGCCCAGCATAAGTGCTCTACCCCGCCGGACTCCGAAGCTAGACGCCAAGACGCTTTCGGTAAGAAGATCCTGTCAGTGGGAGCGTCAACAGTGAAAGCAGCGAACTCCCTGGCAATCATGGCCAGGTATGACAGGGAGATGTGGCACAGACTGGCACCCATTTTGGACCACCTCCCCGAAGAACACAGAAAATCAGCTATGTCCCTGGTTTGTGAAGGAGAAGAAGCCTCGAACCATGCTATCAATATAGCGGTGGACCTGGCAGACTCGGGGTTCAAACAAATTAACAATGGAGTGGTTCTACGACGCCAGGCCTGGCTCAAGTGCACCAACTTTAGACCCGAGGTGCAATATAAGGTCGTCGACATGCCTTTCGAAGGTGACCACCTGTTTGGCGAAAAGGCGGATGAGGCCTTGAAAGGAATGAAGGAGGACTCTGAGACGGCGCGCTCGCTGGGCTCTCTCCAAAGCGGTAAGCCCTTTCGTTCCTTTCGCCCCTTTAGAGGAGCTACGGGAAACGCACGATTTGCGGGATCCAGGGATAGAGCATTCGGGAGGTCTTCATATCCGTCCCAAGGCTATAGACGCGCCTCACAGTCCTCGACCCGACGCAGAAATTTCCAGGCCTCTAAGAGACGTCCCACTTACTCGTCGTCGACGGGAAAACAAAAAGATCAACAATGACGTTCTAGGAGGGAGAGTGTCAAGTTGCGTCGAGGAATGGGAGTCAATTACGACAGATCGGTGGGTTCTGGACACGGTGAGACTGGGACATTCCCTAAGATTCAAATCCAGACCTCCAAGACGTCCACCGATACGCCTGTCTCAACCACACCTAAGCGTATTGCGTCGAGAGGTTGCGCTCATGCTAAAAAAAGGCGCCATCGAGTTAGTCCCTGCTTCACAGAGAGGCTTAGGGGTTTACTCACGCTGCTTCGTAGTAAAGAAACCAAACGGGAAGTGGCGCCCCATCCTCGACCTACGGGACCTCAACAAAACCCTGCTGAGTCAAAAGTTCAAGATGCTTACTCTACAGGAGGTAATCAGATCGGTCCAAAAGAACGATTTCCTAGCGTCTCTGGACCTCCAAGATGCGTATTTTCACATTCCGGTGCGCACTCACCACAGGAGGTTCCTGAGGTTCCTAGTCGGCCAAACACACTACCAATTTACTGTGCTCCCTTTCAGCCTGAAGTCCTCCCCAAGAACCTTTACAAAGTGCCTAGCACCCGTAGCAGCCTGGCTGCGGAAGGAAGGGCATCACGTTTACCCGTACCTCGACGACTGGCTCGTGAGGGGATCCTCCCCAGCGTCGACCAACGACAGCCTATTGACCACCTTGCGACTGCTACAGCGTCTGGGATTTGCAGTGAACTACGAAAAGTCTTCACTAAAGCCCTCGAAGAGCTTGAAGTTCCTAGGTGCTCAATTCGACACCCACACGGGACTAGTGAAACCATCCCTGGAAAGGTTGTTGAAAATCAAACACCTGACAAGCCAACTTCGTTTACAGAGAAGGTTGTCAGTAAGAAAATATGCGGCTCTCCTCGGCTCCATGGCATCGTGCATCCACCTAGTCGCGAACTGCCGGTTGTTCATGAGACCTCTACAGGAGTTCCTATCAGACAGATGGAAGCAGGCCACAGGCCGCTGGTCGGACAAGATAATAGTCGACGACGAACGAGTTATCAAAGCCATCCGATGGTGGAAAGTGGCGCGCAACCTGGACAGAGGGGTCCCCTTGCAGGAGCCGGAATTTCAGAACACCATCATTACAGACGCCTCTCTGTCGGGCTGGGGAGCACACATGTCACGTCACCAAACCCAAGGCAGGTGGTCGTCGACCGAATCTCGCCTACATATCAACGTCCTGGAGCTAAGGGCGGTGAGATGGGCCCTGAAATCTTTCCTCCCACACATCAAGGGGTCAAAAGTAAGAGTGCTCACGGACAATACGACAGCTATGTTCTACCTGATAAAACAGGGTGGCACCAGATCCAGGACCCTCTCGAAGGAAGCTCAAAAGATCTGGCATTGGGCTTTAAAACACCACATCTCCCTAGTGGCATACCACCTACCGGGAGCGAAGAACTTACAGGCGGATTCCCTGAGCAGGACTATGTCACAAATACACGAGTGGGAGCTGGACTCCACTCAACTCGGGGAAATCTTCGAAAGATGGGGGACCCCGTCGATCGATCTCTTCGCCACGGAAAGAAACCGGAAATGTGCTCAGTTCGCGAGCAGATGGCCCCAAACAGACTCCCTGGGGGAAGCGTTCTCGTTTCCGTGGACAGGCAAGTTCCTCTACGCCTTCCCTCCATTTCCCCTCATACGGAGGACGATCCAGGGGATCCACAGGTACAATTGCCGGGTCATCCTAGTGGCCCCGCGCTGGCCGAGGCAACCATGGTTCTCAGACCTCCTTCATCTGTCGCTGGATCAGCCGATACCATTCAGGAAAGTACCGAACCTCCTGTCCAGGGACGAGGGGACCGTGTGGCACCACAATCCGGACAGCCTGAACTTAACTGCATGGCTCCTGACTTCTCGGAGTTCGGGAACCTAAAAGTCTCGACTGATTGCCGAAGGATTCTGCAGGCGGCCAGAGCCCCGTCCACTAACAAATCATATGTAAGCAAATGGAAAAGGTTCTGTATATGGTGTCAAACACAACAAAATATACAACCTTTGGAAGTAACTCCGGAGCAAATCCTCCCGTATCTTCTTCATCTTGCGGAAAGCGGACTGTCATCATCGTCAATCAAAGTACACCTGGCGGCTGTTTCGAGATTTACCAGAAGAAGACAGTCCCCTCCACTATTCAGTGACAGGCTAGTGAAGCATTTCATGAAGGGTCTGTTTAGAACCTTCCCTCCGGAAAAACGGTTCCCACCGTCGTGGAGTCTGAACACGGTTCTAGCTGCCTTAATGAAGCCTCCCTTTGAGCCAATGTCCTCTTCATCTCTACAATTTCTATCTTGGAAACTCGCGTTCCTAGTTGCCATCACTTCGGCTAGAAGAATGTCGGAACTACAGGCACTGGTCATAGACCCTCCATATCTGAGGTTCTTTAAGGACAAAGTTATTTTATCAACTAACCCTTCATTCATCCCAAAAGTACCGTCGGTCTATCATAAGCACTCGACCCTGGTACTCCCTACTTTCTTTGCATCTCCTTCGTCGACGGCGGAGAAGGCTCTTCACACTCTGGACGTCAAAAGGGCGCTAAAATTTTACCTACAAAAAACGCAAGATATCAGAGCCACCAGACAGCTATTCGTCGCCTACGGCCCCTCGGCTAGGGGTAAGGCTATCTCCAAACAAGGTCTGGCTCGCTGGGTCTCCTCGGCGATTACCCTGTGTCATTCCAAGGCCGGGAGACCTCTACTACATCGTCCCAGAGCCCATTCCACGAGATCGACATCTTCCTCCGTGGCTCTATGGGCAGGAATTCCGCTGACGGACATCTGCCAGGCGGCGGCATGGTCTGTTCCGCACACGTTTACGCGCCACTACTGCCTGGAAAAGCAGCACGCGGATGAGGTACAAATGGGAAGGGCAGTGCTTCGCCACCTTTTTCAATGAGGTAAGCCAAAGTTTCAAGTAGAATGCTGCCTATTATTATTTGGCCTCAGCTGGTTTTTCAGAGTGTATACATGAATGTGCATAGTTTATTGACCTAAACATAAGTGGTTGGGTAGATATGTGCGCAAGGGGTGCATACTGAGTCATATGACATAGCATTGTATGGCGAAAATCCGTTTCGTATCAGTATAATAAGTTGTTGCTTACATACATGGTGTAAACGGTAGTGTTTGGGGGTGTCTCTACGAATGTAAGTTACATTGCACTCTCACCTCCTTCTTGATGTTACTGCTTTACAATCTATTCTAAGCATGTGAATCCATGAAAGATCCAATGCTGGAGAAGGGAGTAGTTTCTTACCTGTAACTCCATTTCTCCAGCATTGGTATCTTTCATGGATTAACATGCGCCCTCCGGCCTCCCCGGACTGCAATGTGGAAGATTGGTATGTAAGCAAGTTTTCCCCCCGTTATCTTGGAGGGGTCGAAATCTGAAGGGACCCGCGGGGGCGGGGCTTATATACCATCACGTCCAACGGGGCGTACGTGGGCGGCCCCGTAGAGGACGCAGACGGGGATAGGGCAGAAGTTTTTTCCTATTGGAAATGACTATATATATGTGTACCGAGGGTTCCCAGTCTGACGACGGGGAATATTCTAAGCATGTGAATCCATGAAAGATACCAATGCTGGAGAAATGGAGTTACAGGTAAGAAACTACTCCCTTACACATTCTTGAAAGTAGATATGAAATACCTGAAATGAAAGAAAAAAAAAAGGGGGGGGAGAAAAAAGGAACAAAACCGAACATGAAGAAATGCATGTGTCAGTTACATGCTCAGTTTGTCCACTAGGTCAGAAACAAGGCTTATTCTTTTAAACCAATTTAATATTTCTGACTAGGTTGTTACCTCACAACAAAACAAGAGACATAAAAAAAAACATTTTGTATAAACGGAAAATAAATCCTTGTTTCAAGTTAAGATGGAAGCCCAGAATTGGAATTGTTCTAATCTGGGGTTGGGTTCAACAGCCTTCAAACATGGCTGCCGGAAGTGTAAGGATCTACACAGAACACCTGTACGTGCACACTGGAATTGCTGTGAATTTCCTGAGACCCTCCTTGATCCAGATGTTCTTCTACATGCCCCATCTCCAGATTCTGGCAAAGGGAACCATGCCTGGGAAGTCTCAGTTGTATAAAAGGCTTGCTCTGTTCATTTCCCCTGCTCTGCAAAGCGTAGTTGAGCTCTTTTCTTGGAGACACTCTTCTCAGCATCGTCAGTCCATGCATTGGTTATGCCTTCTCCACCTCATGCACTTTCCTGTGATTTGGTCCTTTCCTGTGCTATCCATTGTTTATCCTGTGTTTCACCAAGAGTATTCTTCTCACACTTAGCACGCTCCAACAACTCCATACTGTGGGCTCTAGCCCTTTGGTATCACTGATGCTCTTCCTACCACACAGAGTTTTAGCTGTGCCGAGGCGCAATGTGCCTTTGATCTTCAAGACATGCTTTGCCTCAGGACCTCTGCAATTATCCTGGCTTCTTCACAGTACTTTGCAAATTCTTGTCAACATCTGAGGCCCTCTTCTGTGTCCTTCCGATACTCCTTTATACATCTTGAACCACCTCAAGCAAGTTTTTAATGTAAGGGAAGGTAATTGGGCTTGTAAAGTATCCATCTGCCAAAAATGTTGGCTTCGCTGTGTGTGCCTCTGTGAAAAAGCTAAGTGTGGAACAGAAGGAGAGACAAAACCGGTACAAAACATTGTTGTTTTGATGAGTGCAGGTCAGAAGCACGAGTAGGGCCCCAGGAACGGAGCATAGGCAGACTGGCAGAAAAACTGTGCCCTGTCGGGTACCTAATGACAGAAAAAGGAGTTGGTGCATTAGACGATGCATGCTGCAGCAAGTGCTCAATACTGACCACATAGAGAAAATGACTGCCGATTGGAAGCCAGGGGGCATGCAAGAGAGGGGCCAGTATGCAAGAGTTTGCATGCATGTGACCTTTGCTTCTTTGGAAATTGTCTGCTGTGCCATCCTCATCGGGACGAGATCCAAACGTTATGGAGGAAAGGGGACAAGAAGTAGGAGTAACTACTGCGTCTGTCCTGCTGACTTTGTAGTCAGCTTGTGTCAGGCAACCTCTTAAAAAAACTCACAACTTACCCAAATGACCAGCAAGCTAAAACCCAATTCAAAACACTCCTTTCATTAGAAACATTCTGGAAAAATGAATATACTGACAGCTTTGGGACTACATAGAAACACACTACCACAAGACTAAGCATGGTTTTTAGGCCAATGAGGAGTAGAGGATAAGCAATCTGCTTGCTCTGGGACATGCTAAACAACAATGCAGATGACAACTCCAAAAGTGCTCTCATCCTACTGGACATCTCGGCAGTCTTTGACACCAGCAGCCACAACATTTTTCTAAGGCGACTAGAAGACACTGAAATAAAATTAGCTCTGCTTAGTTGGATCACCTTCTTTCTCACAGGCAGAACCAATACCATAATCATGGCTTCCAACAAATCCCAGCCTTGCCTACTAACCTGTGGAGTTCTCAAAGGACCCATCCAGTCGCCTCTCATTGTTGACACTTACATGACTACCCTACTGGATCTCATCAGCCTGGTTGGTCTTGCCTGCTATAAATATGCATATGACAAACAAATAATCTACACATTCAAAAACAAACTCTCAACTGTGTCAGTGCACCTTAAAACATAACTCACACAGGTGGACACTTGCATGACAACAAGCAGACTAAAGCTTAATGCTACTAAAACAGAACCCATGATCTGCAGTGAGACTGCATCACATCAATCCGTTGGGCCGACGAGATGGACCAATGCCCTGTACCATCATCCTCTATAGACAACCACACTCACCACAATGGACAAGAAGTTGCTTTTTGCAACTTTGTACTCTACGGTGCATCATGCCTTATCTGTCCTTTATCCACAGGACCAGAGCTGTGATACCACTAGTTCTGCCAAGACTGAAAACAGCCTGCATGTCGGGCACCCGAATACATTGTGGAAAAACTTCAGAGTGTTCAAAATGCAGCAGGCCGACTACTCCTTAGAATTAAATATTCAAACACATAATTCCGTTTCTGCACGTTCTTCATTGGCTACTGGTGAAGAAAAGAGTACACTTCAAAACCCTCATCATCGCCCATCGCACATACCAGGGAAATGGCTGAGTTTCCTTTATAAGGAAATTCCAGCACTATAAACCATTGAAGGCTCTAAGGTCCAGTGATGCTGCTTTAATACTAATTTGTAGCTCCAGCAGGAAATGGCAGGGAGGATCCCCTTTCTTGGTATTGGCCACCAAACTCTTAACCTCACTTCCCTAGAAACCTTGTATTGAAGAGGACCACCAGACTTTCAGGAAAGAGCTCAAGATTGGCTCTTCAACTAACTGCTACAACCAAAGCTGAGCAAGCAGTTGGTCTAGTTTACTTCCCATCGGTGGACCACAACTCGCACACAACTCTGAAAGCTTATCTCATATCCACAATCTCCAACTAGACAACAACCACTGCAACCCATGAAGGAGCCCACCTTGCATCTGAGGATGGTTTACCTGGGTTCTCAATGTCTTTCCATCTTTCCTCCATTTCCCTATATTTCCTTCCTCATTAACACCCTCACTGCAATAATCTCACGTTTTACACCACACTCACTCCGTATCAGATGGCCCACGAGGCCTAGCTTACAAATAACAGATTCCTACTCTCCCATGCTCCTATGAGCACCCACACCCTATCCATCGTAGTTCTCCCAACCATGAGGACTCCCTTATGCATAACCCTCCCAGCATCTTGAACACAGAGAATCCCTGCTGCCTCACAAGTAATTGCAAGAATTTTTCCTCACCACAACCCTTATTGTGTGTGCTTGGCCAGCCTAGACCCAAATCACGAGCAGCCGATTTACGCTCATTGCAACACACTTTCTCTTAAGGTGCTCACATCGAGACTAGCTCGCTGTGAGGAGCTTTTTCAATTTCCTTTCCCCAAAGTTTCCAAACAAGTGTTAAAGGTAAGGAAGAAGAACTCCTCAATCTGGCACCCGTAAGAGTGACAAGTTCTCTGTAGCCAAGCCCGTCAGTCAGGTTCAGGTGATCTAGCATGCGTCCTCATATTCTACAGGGGCTTGCATTGAGGTGGTTCTTCTGCAGTGCACTACCAGCTCTTCCGAAGGTTCTACTCAGGCTATGCTGTCTGGATTGGAAACTGGGCATGGAGCATCCAAAGGCATAGGTCAGCCTATAAAACACTCTAAGTCCAGCACTGGGACCCTTCCAAAGGGGCAACACCCTAGCCAGGACCATCCAACTGTTGTCAATCTATTGTCAGCCTCGGTTGGGCCCTCAAGTGTTGAGTTAGATCTCCCCCTATTGGTTGGGGTTTGGCACTGCTCTAAATCCCTGCATGTTAGGGTTCCCAAAATGGCACACTGTCAAGGGAGGATGCCCCAGCAAGCCTGAAACGTACCGCGGCCCTGTGGAGGGCACCAAGCCCCAAAACATGGGCACTGTGCTCTTGGCAGCAAACTCTCAGGAGATAATTGTTTCTCTAGAGGAGGCTTCCACTTCACTTGCCCCAGAGTGGTCATTGATGGGGGAAGGCTCAACCCGGCCCTATGTGCCTGACAGGTTTTCTCAGATGGTGCCTGTCCAATGGTCCTCAACAGTTGTCCATCAGATGGAGTTCTATCCGACATTCTAGTCGGCTATGTTATATAGGTTTCCTGAGCTCCCCCAACCTCTCTCCCTCATGGGCCCATTTCTGCGGCAAAACAAGTGGCATCCTTGGTGGGAAAAAGAAACCTCTTTCACCACTTAATTCATGCAGATTTTGGCTACTGCTACCATGAAAGAGTTCTTATGGGACATGATATATCCAGCAAGCGTCATAAGGCAACCCGCCATTGCCTTTCTTGTTATTGGCAATTGGGATACCTGTGCAACTGCTGCTATCAGGGGCTCAAGCCCGCTAGGTTAAGAAGACCATGCCAGTGTGTACTCCAGCCCTGCGGGTAGCTTCAGTAACATCCACAGGCTATGCACAGCCCCATCCCAGGAAACCTACCTAACAGGCAGGAAAGGTGCTATCTTTCCTTAGGAGGATTTTGAGGCTCCAGCGAAGGATGAAGTGGACACTCAATGGAATGTTTGTGCCCACTGGTACCAGCTGTGGTATCCTCGGCAAAAGGGGGATGTTGACTTCTGTGTGCCAATACAAGCTTTCTAGGGCAGGGTTGCCCATGCAACCTGAGGTAATTCAAGAGGCCAAAAGGACATAGAGCAAGACCCATGCTTCTGCGGCTACGGACAAGTGTCTGGAGGCCAAATACAGACTCTTGGAGGAGGTTAAATTGTGTCTTGCCTACTATCCGCCCGCCCCGTCCCGAGAGGTGGCAGCAGCTCTACCTCAGACTAAACCTTCCTTTATTGGCATCTTCCTCAGTCCCTTCATGGGAGGATAGAATCTCCTTGATGCTATTGGCATGAAATCTATGCCAACACCACACCACATCTTTGTCTGCCCAACGCATATGCCTTCCTTGTGGCGTGTTACGGCGTGATATAGCCGAGTGAGAGGAATGATTCCCAGAACACAGGCAGGAACAGTTTGTGGTGGGCGTGGCTGATGCAAAGTATGTGACCAGTGACATGCTAGAAGCAGCAGCATACCCATATCGACAGGGCCTCTGGGGACATGTGCATCGGAGCAGATGGCAGGCGTCAAGCCTGACTGAGGAACACAAAACGGTTCCAGGACACTTAGCATAAGGTGCTCAACCTTTCCTTTGATGCCACCCAAATGTTCCCCTAAGCACCATAACTTTGTCCACAACCGGCACAGTGCTCACTATGGAAAAGGCTGACACACTTAACAGCCAAATCCTTGGCTAAGGCATCATCTGCTACCTCCCCAAGCCAAGAGCACGGCCTTCCAGGGCTTTAGCAGATTCCAGCAATGCTCCCAGGAAAGCAGTGTGGCAGGACCATTCTTTTTCTAGAGAACCGGCCCGAAAGAGGCCCAGGAAAAAACAATGATACGCAATTGCAGATGAACCACATCACCACAGTGGGAGGTGCAGTAATGCTGCACCGCGACCAGTGGAGGCAGATCACCTGGAGTCCTTATACCCACAGTCATTGTGAGCGGGAACAAGGGTTCAGGCTCCCTCACCCGTGTGTCCCTCTCTCTGCCCCTCTCCTCCCCCAAAACGACCAATCGCTCTCTCTTTCTTTGCAGTCAGTGATCGTCAAACTGCTGGGCCTCAAAGCGACGGAGAGGGTGCCCAGATCGCAGTAAGGCCTTGAATTCTATTCTTGAGTATTTTGGGTTGAGAAGGACAAGGCCAGATGCAGACTGATCTCCAACCTATCCCAGTGCAACCTCTGCCTTCCCCTGAGAAATTCAAGATGGTTACCCCTGTGCAGATTCTATCTGCTCTGCAGGAGGAAGACTGGATCTGCGGGGAGGATTTGGCAGACCCCTACATGAATATCCTCATTTGTCCTCCTCGTCTCAAGTACCTGAGATTCTCCGTTGGCTCCTTTCAACTCTGTTGCATGTTACTCTCCTTTGGCCTCAGTACAGCTTTCAAGATCTTCCCCAACATGGTGGATGCTATCACACCCATGCTTCAAGAAGAGGGTATTCACATATATCATTAGCTAAACGACTGACTGGTGATCGCAGGCTCTCTTCCTCAGGGGTCGGAGTTCATGGGGAGGATACAGGAACGGTTGTTCTCTCTAGACTTGTCCATCAACTGGAGGAAGTCGAGCCTCTAACCATCCCAACGCCTGCCCATCATAGGGTACATGTGAGTTGCCCCTCTCAGGAAGGCATTCCCACGGAGGGCATGATTAGGGATATTGTCCAACTGTGCAAGAAGTTCGGGAATTACGTGGCTCTGCCAGTGCTGATGTTCCTGAGGCCCCTGTGCCTCATCCCCTCATGTGTTCTGTTGGTCCCATTCACCATACTGCACATGAGGTGGACACAACTACAATTGACATGCCATTGGAGGCAGGATGTTCACCCCCAGTCGGCCTTGCTGCCGATTTCACCAGGAATGTGGGTGGAACCTTAGCTGATCGTCACAGGTTTTACACCCCCAAACCTTTCCTGGTCGGCCACAACAGTTTTGTCTCTGTCTCAGGGTGGTGTGCAATTCTGGGCCATATGAAGTGCACAATCCTTGGTCTATGCAGGACAAGTCACTACATATCAACTTGCTTGCTTGAGCTGAACGCAATCTGGCTGGCTCTTCAAGCTTTCTGCCTTCTCTTCAAGGCCATCGAGTTCATGTCCTTTTCGGACAATATGGCAGCGATAAGCTACGTAAAGAAGCAAGGGGGGACCAGATCTCCACCTCTGTGCAGACCAGCTATACAGCTGTGGGACTGTATTATTCAGAACTTGGCTGGGTCTCTCAATGTTCAGGCAGCGCCCTGATCAGGATGAACAACTCTCTTCATGAGTGGGAAATCAATCTAATCATAGCTGAGATTTTGTGGTCATATGGCAGGCTTTTTATAGACCTGTTTGGCATGGAGCAGAATGCCCAAGGCCACCTTTATGCTGTACGCTTTCGTGATTCCCGCTGGGGACAGTTCTTATACAGCCGCCGCCACCCCCCCCCCCCACCAACCCCCCATTCCTATGGTGAGCAGAGTTAGCCTCAGATTTAGGAAGTTCTATCATCGCAGAATGCTTCTGATAGCCCCATATTGGCCCAAGAGATTTTGTTTTATGAGTTAACGATCCATTCATGGCATGGTCTTCCGATAATGCAGAACCTTCTCAGCTGACAGGAGGGACAGATTCTGCCTCCCTTCCCTCACTCTATTACCTTGGATCGCTGGTTCTTGACGAACTAGTCGTGGGAACCCTGGGCTCCTGGGGGAGAACTTGGCCATACTTTCAGCAGCTCATAAAAAATCCAGCAGCAAACCATATGCCAGTAAATGGATACGGTTCTGCCACTGGGTTCTGGACCGAGGTACTAACCCTCTTTAGGCAGCCCTGGATTACATTCAGTCTTTTATCTCCAGTTTCACCTCTTCAGAGTTAAATCTAGACTAATGCAATACTTAATTATCTGGGGCATACTCTAATTCGTAAACCTCTGTTTTTTCCCTCCAGAATTCAATTGTCAAGGCATTTCAATGGCCTCACCTGTCTATACCTGTCGGTGGGTCAATCTAGGCCCCAATGGGACCTCCATTTGGTTCTGGTCGCCCTTTTGCATAAACCCTTCGAGCCTGTGGCCTCAGGGGACTAAAGCGTCCTTTCTTGCGAGATGGCGTTTCTGGTCACACGTACATCAGCCAGACACATTTGTAAGGAACCTTTCATCCAGTTTTTTCAGTAAGGTTATGTTGATTATGAATCCCCTTCATCCTCTTAAACGTGTTGACTGAGTCATCAATCAGATTTCTTTGCTGTTTTTTCCCGGGCCTTGCTAATGAGTCATAAAGAATGTTACATAGCTTGGACGTGGCAAGGAATCTTAAATTTGGTCTGAAATGCACTACAACCTTCAGAACATCTGGCAGATTATTTCTCAGCTAGGGGAGGTTCTGCTTCAGGCTCTCAGGCAGCACTAGCTGCCATCACTCGCTGGGTGGTTGCCTTCATTTTGGAAGCCTGTAAGTCTTGCATTAGGTCTCCAAAAGGCTTTCACGTCTATCTGGTCAGGGCCAAAGTTGCGTTGGTACTCTGCCAAAAGTATGATGGATAGGGGAGGGGCCATAGAAATAAGTTCAAGTTACTCACTCTATAGCTACTGTACTCCTAGTCTATCGCACTTTCCTCCAAACAGCCCTCAATTTATCCCAACTCAAAAAGATACCCCAAAGCTGTTAATGCTTGCTGCCAAAAGGCACTAGTGATTGGGAATCCAGGAATGCACAAAGGAGAGGGAGGTGAGTATGGGCATTACTGCACATGGGCCCTCTATATCTTTTTAAATTGTTTGTTGTGCACAGTGTTCATGTTCCATCCCCTTGGGGGAGACATCCCAAAGGTAGGGATGAAAATAGACTATGGTCTAGGAGTACATTACTCACTACAGTGGGTAATTTAAACTGAGCAAGCCATTGAGGAAGGATAAGAAGGCATGTGTCAGCTCCTGTTGTTCATGATCGTTTTGTTTAATTTGGGAGGGCCTGCGTCTTCTGGGGATCTAGCTGGGTTTCATAGGTCAATAGTAGACAGTACCTATTTTATTAAGAAGAGGTGGAGCGATGTCAGAGGAGGGGTTTTTAGTGCAGTGGGGTTTTGTTCCTTAGTCAGGCAGAGTGGTGGTATTCCTTTACTTTCCAGGTACTCTTGGATTTCTAAGATCTTTTTTCCAAAATGCACAGCAATTTGCTTGCCGAGTTCTCGAGTCGATGTTGGTGTTGTGTTATAGACTGCTGGGTCTTTGTTCTTAAACAGTTCCTTTTGACTGTTGTGCATCTTCTATAAGTACAGTGAAGCGTGCTTTCTTGACTATCATTATCTTGCCCCTGTACAAATAGAACTGCTGGTGGAAGGCAAGCCTGTCTGCTCTTCTGCTCTTAGGTTGTTTTCCCCCCAGATTTGGTCAACATTTTTCTTTCTTTTTTTTGCATGTGGTTTACTTTTGGAGTGAACCATTTAGCACTTGTCTTCTTCTTTGACCTTTTAAATGCCTTATTCGATCGACACTGTCCAAGGTGTTATTTATTCATTTCTGAAGGTTGCGGAGTTTCTTCTGGTGTTGTAATTTGTGGGTCCACTGTAATGTTGGGTTTGCTCACTATACGTCTCTCCATTAGAATTTGCGTTTGTATGTCCTTCCAAGGTGAAGTTGGTGCAGTGTGTCCCTTGGAAGGTTCCTCGAGTGGAGGTTCCTTTGTGAAAATTGCAAACTAGATTTATTGGTGATCACTCCAGGGAAGGTGAACTGGGGAGCAGACAATAACGGATGTTCCTATTACAAAAAATAGCATCCAATGTATGACCACTTGTGTGGATAGGACCCATAACTATTAGAGTGTTAAGGGCAAAGCATTGCTGTAAGTGACCTTGCGGCAGGGCTGTCCTCTTGCTCAAGCCAGATGTTCATATCTCTCAGTAATGTGGGGTATTGGTGGCTCGCTGAGAGGTTAGCGGCCGCATCTGCAAGTTTGCCAGCGGAAGTTGAGTTGTAGGACATTGGTCTATAGATGAGAAGAAAGTTTAGTGATGAGGTTTTGGGGATTGAGCGCATACGGACAAGTGATTCACATTTGGGGATGTTGTCAATCGTAGTGCAACAACGCCAGTACCCTGGCCATGTCAGAAGAGGAGGAGGGAGATCTGCCACAAGACAAACACAAGCCAGTTCTGTTGGGCAGTCCCTATTCCCCCAAAAGAAACATGTGCCTTACACATTATCAATGGTACCACTCTTGATCTCCCAATGCCTCCCAATATAGATTCCGGCCACTGTTCTCTGCTTTCCATTTATTTCAGAACTTCATCTCCCACAATCCACCTGGGAGCCGCCAAGAAGCCATGGAATGGTGGAATCAAACAAAGGAGCAAAGAGAAATACAGCAACCAAGATGAACCACGTGCCTTCCCCACTGCCCAACAGTGATTACCACCTCAACGCAGCACATAATTCACCCCAACTACAGAAAAATGAACTTTTAGACCCACAGTACACCAGAGAAAATGCACAGAAACCACCAGAGACTGTAAACAAAACCATGCTGACAAAGGAGCAGATTTTAGAGGGGTTGTTAAAGCCTATCACCTGCATCCTGGGGAAAAGACGGACACTGGTTGGTGCATAGAGTCAGGTGATTCCTGCAGCAGATGGGTAGGGGAGGGGGAGACAGAACAACCAGGCCTACATTATAAAAGCAGACAGAAGGAAAACCAGAGTGTGGGTTGTTTAGTTGAGGTTTTGGAAGAGGTGATGACGGGCCAAGAGATCAGGCAGCGGACGGGCGGCGGAGCAGAGTACACGAGAATTGGTAGCAAAGCATAGCTATTTGTGAGAGAGAGTGGTACCAGTTGTGTTTAGTATAGTTTGTGTAGTGTAGGTAGTGAGGAGGGGGTAGAGTGGCAATGGAAAGGAAGATAAGAATAGAGTGAGAGATAGGAGCAGGGCAGTGAGAGTAGTAATGAGAGATGGAGCAAGTGTTAGGAGAGAGTGAGGCCAGTAGGGAGGGGTGTAGGAGTGGGATGTGAGGACAAAGATGTAGTAGAGAAGTGGGGAGGAGTGAGTGTAGTGGGGGCCCCTGAGTTTGGGGAAGAAGAGCAGGAGTAGTGTGGAGTTAGTGGTAGTAGTTGTAGAACGGACGGTGGTGTAACATCAAATGATGGAGGTGGGTACTAGAAACATGGAAGTGGAGATTAGTAGCAGTGAGTGTAGTAGTGCAGGGAGTGTACTAGTAGGGCAGAGGACGGAGATAAGTAGCGTGGAGGGTGGATAATAGTAGTGTGGAGAAGGTACAGTGGTAGGGTGGAGAGGCAAGGGTGATAGGAAAGAAGATAGTAACATTAGTGAGGATTTAGGTGATAAAAGAAGAGAGAAACATTAGAGAGACAGAGAAGGGATGTGTGGTTAGGAGATAAGGTGGGTGGAGTTGGACAGTGCAAAATAGGGAAAGGATTGGAGTAGTAACGAGATAGGGGGGGGGGCTTGACTCCAGCTGCACACATGCACCACCCTTTAAAACTAATCACAGACAGTGCCAGGCCCATCTAGTAACTCCTTGAGGGAGGATACCTAGATAAAATGGTTGCTTTTAGGTCCTCACTGTAAGTGAGGGAAGATCCTAGACAGTAGGGGTAGCACACACCTGGGGTTATGGATGCCTAGGGTAGAGATGGCTCGTCAATGGAGTTGAGAGAAAGAGCGACGGCCCTTAGCAATTCCCCAAAACCCCTTCTCCAGCCGGTGCACAGGACGAACAATGTGCCTGTCTCTGTCTCGCATAATTGCAAAATTACTCAGAAGAGCAGTCCATATACTGGGTGCTGTATTTGTAATAAAACATGTGAAACTTTCAGTGGGACTCTGAATTTTTCAGACCACTTGTGACAATAGACGTCCAGACTTGGAACAAGTCTCTGGACTAGTGCTGTCCCTCCTCCTCTCCTTTTGATACAATTTGCTCATTTGATTGTATGGCATGGCATGAAGCTTTCGTGAATAATTGCTGTTAGATTATCCGAAGAGCTAGGTCTCAGTGATGAAGAGTAAGCTATTGATCTTCCGAGAGGAGAATGAACATTTCAAATGTGTGTTTGGCAACTGAGCATTGATCAAAAGGCATCTTGGGCCAACCATTTCCTTGTGGGAGTTGGTAATGTCCGGGGTGTTGGTTGGCCATTTGTTGTTGTTTTCAGTGGCTTCCTAGGTTCTCCTTTAAAGCGTAACTTTTAAAAAGGCTTAGTGTCTCTAATGGAGAGGGTAATTTTGAGCAAAAAGAAGAAACTGAACCTGTATGAAGGAATTTGGGGGAGGTTCATGGCGTTGGTGTAACTAATGGGCTGGTGCTTGGCCGGCCCGGCCTATGTTTGTGTAAACATTTGAGCATCACTGTACTATAGTAAAACCAATCAAAATATAAATACAAAATAAAATAAGGCTGAGTGGTTTATTCTTGAGGTCAGGATTCTCATCCTCGCGTTTTTGAGGGGTGGTTACCACTGCTGCTGTTTGTGTTGTGATGAAAGGTATACTTAAAGGAGTGCCTTGTGTCCAAGTGCTTACTTGGTGGGGTGTCTGTGACTGGGTTTGTTGGGATAAGGTTGTGACTTGTTGCGCAATGTACTGTTTCTATTCGGACGATTGTGGCCTGGTAAAAGTAGTTTGGCCCTCGTGGGTGTTTCAGGAAATATCTGACAATATAGTTGTCAGTGGTCTTTGAAAGTGAAGGTGTGGCACTGGGTTGCCTGCAGGGTTTCAGATTGGCTATTCTAATGGGCTATTCTAATGGGTTCAATTGTTTTATTTCTTCTTGTGTCAAATATGATAACTAGGGACCATGATTCCTTGGTATTCTTGAGCTGTATGTGACGAAGTTCACATTTTGGGACCCTGCCTTAGGACTCAGGGAAATTCTGAAGACCACTGATGCCCATCCACTGCGTCAAGTGTTACCTGGAGGAGTTAAGCAGGAGATTCCCCGATGTCCTCGGTTACATCCCAGGTCATTGTATTCATCCATTTTAGGAAATTGATACTGTGACACCTAAGTGTCACAATCAGAGACAGAGTAGTAACTATGCCCCACACTTTGCTGCGCAGGTATGCTCCCAGATACAGTACCTTTACACCCACTCACTTCCCAGACTAAATAATAGTTTGGACCCAAGTTTATTAAACCGCTGCACTGGCACACAAGACATTTCAGGAAGGACCAGGGTAACTTGCATTCACTTGGTTCCAGAGAGCCAAGTTTGTGCTCACTGGTGTGAACATCAATCGTCCAATCCTGCTTACCCTTCAATGGTAGATATCTTCACCTGCATATGGCAGAACCATTCTACTGGCAGCACTCTTACAGCGGTGAAACTCCGGAAAGAGCAGTGAAGTAGCATAACTATTGCTTCCCTCTGGCTGAATAATGGTAGTGCAACCTATTAAGCCTTCAGTTACCGCTGAGCAGCATGCCATTAGTCCCATTTATGAACAGTGCATCAGGAATCTGCCTTAATGGGAACCTCTGAGAGGGTTAATAGAAACACTGGTAGGGGTTGATTGGAACAATGGAATACTGTAACTAATCACTGACAGGAACTCAGGAGAGAAAGTGGAAAAACTCATTAGAGATCAGAATGGACAATCAGAGTAACCAGCCACCCTACACAAGGGCATAGGCCCTTGAAAGGTGGACACAGAACAGGGTAACATCTTGAAGGTAGGGGAGGAGGAAAGGAGAGCCGGTGGGAAGGGATCCAAGACAAGACCCAGACCCTGGGCAAGGACACCAAAGAAGACTTGAGACTAATAATCACAAACCTGCTGAGGACTATTTCTCAGACACTGGCAAAGACATGCTGAAGATCGGAAAAGAGGATTGAGAGCCTGCTCAGAGCTATATGTAGACACTGACTAAGCCCAGAGACAGAGGAAGGACAAGAGCCCACTGAGGGCTACATTTCAGACCCTGAGGCCAGGAACTGAGGGGGAGATAAAGAATACAAACCAGAGAGGGGAGAAAATCGTGAGCATGCTCAGAGCACTATATCAGAGCCTGACAGAGACCATACATAAAAAGGAGGAAAATCCAGGAGCCTGCTGAGAGCTATATCTCAGACTCTGACTAGCAACAGCCACAAGCCTGCTGACGGTTATTTCCCAGACCATGGAAGGGACCAGAACTGAGGGTGGTAAGCCAGTTTAGGGCTATTTATCGGAGCCTGACGGAGACCATACACTGAGAAGGATGAACATCCTGTCTGCTCTGGGTTATATCTGTAGTAGAGACCAGGACAGAGTTGAGAAAGCCACCTTTGGCTGGTTAAATTAACACATCCTGATGAAAGCAAACAAGGGGCATGACATATTTGCTGTTAAGAGTATGTAAAAAAGGTATTCACATCAGCACAGGATTGTGACCCGTTGCTGGAGGTGAACATATCTAAGCCTAGCTGCACCTTTAAACAATGGAGATAAATACTTGCTCGAAGGAAAGTGTAAAGCAGTATTAACATCAGGTGCGATTTGTTTTTAAAAGTTTTCATTTTTTTCAAAAGGCATGATGTTATTTGATGCTGAGGAGCTCTATGGACAAAGAATGCAAGAGTACTGCTGCTTGAAATTGAAATGCGAGGCCCATAACTTTGTACGCTTAAAGTGGGGGTGGCAACAGTGCATACTTTATTAGCCAAGCAAAGCTTTCTCCCAGCGACTTGCCATGAGATCTTTTCTTTTAGATATCCAAGCGCATGATGTGACAAATCGCCTCTTCTCCCCAAGGGGGAGCTCCCCACCCCCGAGGCTAGGGAGGGAAGCCTGCTCCGCAACAACCTCCCTAGGGGTCGAGGCAAAGGCAAGTGGGACCTCACCAGGAGAGACTCCCCTTTTGGGACACAGAATCCCGTGAGGAACTCCCTAGACAATCTAATACAGTTGCCTATATGAGACTACCTGCTAAGCGGAACAATAGGACACTGCTATCTTTGGCTGAAGGCAATGCAAGAATAAAGTCAAGTGCACAAGAAAAGGAAGATATCCCTTTAATGCAAGATGTATATGTAACTTTCTGGAGCAGGAAGAGAGGAGGAGAACCTGGTGCACAGGGGAAGCCCCCTGACATCATTATACCGACAAGAGGCACTGCAGAGGTCCGTCACAGAGACTGTGACTTGTAAAGAGCTTGGTAGCGCGAGTATGAGATGCTAGAAGTCCAGCGTGTGCAGACATGAGAGGTGTGCCAGCAGGACCAAGAGAGCAATCAGCAACCTGGTGGTGGCGTGACCACAAAGTGGAAGTGGTGGACAGGACGCCCAAGGAACAACAGCGAGACGCCCGAATCTGAAGCGTGTGTTGCTTCCGAGCCACCAGGCCAGAGTGGAGCAGGAGTCTGATACAGACACAAGGAAGTGAAGCAGAGAAGGAAAGAGCTAGAGAGAATTAGCCCAAGCAAGTGCGAAGCCCAGCCTCTAACCTGCTTCAATGAAAGATATCCGGGGAACCAGGAGAAGCAGTGGGCCCAAGGGATATCATTATGAATCTGCAAACACTCGTCCTAGTCACAAGAATGAGAAAGTGGGACTAACATTGTGTTGTAAACAAATAACTAAGATCGGCAGAGTGTCTTGGAGTGTTTCCCGTGTGGAGATTATACTTAGCAAGCTACGGTTGCAGTCTGTTTTTGCTGCCCTTCAGTAAGGAGGTGGAGCTTAATTAACAAAACCTCCACTCCGGACGCGGAGTGTCGCAGAGTGTTTCCTGTGTTGTCTGGGTGCTCGGGGGCGAGGAGAGCCTCCAATTGGGATACTCTGAATCATGAAGTATAAGACTTTCATACTTTTGCGATAACTTGACGGTTTCCCCGTTAAATTCCCACTGACGGCAACAAGCCCATCACCACGGTTAAGAAAAACGAACCCCAAGCCCCAAGTTGAGAAGGGAAAAAAAACATTTATTTTTCTTAAGAAATTTCATAGGTTTTCTTTGTTGTTGTGTGTCTTTGTTTGGTGGAAATGTCGCTAGACACTAGATCCCGCGAACAAGACATCAAGCACGATGCCAAGAGGATGGAAGACTGTTGCTTAATAGGAAGCAGGCTCCTCCAGCTAGAGTCACATCCGCAGCTACTGTCTCCTTGCATTGTCTTTCTCAAGCGGGCCTAAAAGACGCTGAGCCTCCATGAGAAGACTCAGAGGAGGGCACTGAATGTGTGGGTTTATAAAAGATCATGAAAGATAAGAAATCTCCATTAATGTTAAGACTGAATGATTATTTTCTGTGAGGTCAAAGTTTTCACTCAGTGTTTCCCAGAACAATAAGAACTACCTTGTCTTCTTTACCTGAATGGAGATAAAGAGACTTCACCTACCTCGCCCTCTCCCCGCCTCCAGCACGGCGGACAGAGGATGCGGCAGGGAAGCCCTCGAAAGGGAAAAAACCCTGTGTCGCAGAAGAGCGGAGGTGAGAAGGAAGCGGACCGGGTTCCGGTTGTTTTTTGTCCCCAGGGTGTGTTCCTTCAAGGCTCGGAGGTGTATCCCTTCGATGTCTGAAAATGGGAACAGGTCTGCTTCAGCAGCTAACCGGAGCTTTAGGATGAGAAGGGAAAACAGGTGAGTATTTGTGTGAACGGAAGTTGATAGATCGGAGAGAAGAGAGTGGTCAAGGTGCTAACCGACCTGGGTAGGATGCAGTGTGGAAGGACTGAGGGATTCCGGAAGTGCACTCTGGGGGCTGTAGTCCGGAAATCTGCTGATCTCTGGATTAGACGATAAGTAAAGTGTACGTAGGAGAAAACATTCGCTGGAATAGTAAAAAGGTGAGATGGGAGAGGGAACGAATATGGCCTACAGATCGGAAGGGACTCGAGTGTCTGATTCTGTTGTTGACGCGTTCGTTAGCTCCGAGGAGCGGTGTTTGAAAGGATGGAAACGTCTAGGAGGAAATTAAGATTCGGAAAGGAAGGCTTTAGTACAAGGAAACCTAGGGAATGAGCAATAAGCTTTAGGGAATGAGAATAGGAGTTTCCTATGCGGGAATTTACAAAGCGTGACCACCATAATCAGTAGCAACGCACTGCGGCTTCTCTTCCGGTTCGTTACATACCGTGACCTGGTCAGTGGGAGGAGACTCCCCAGGTAACGGCACGAAAACTGGAACGTCTGATTGCACACACCGTGCCATCTTGGGAGTAATGTTGTGGAGAGACGGCCAAAAGCGCCAGCGGCGCAGCACGGACCACCTCTGTGCAGCGTTCGTAACAATTAAAATCTGCCGGACAGGCCCTTACTTCCTGTAAACCACACACTGTGCTTTCATCTAAGAACATTAAAGAATTAACAACTTTTCCTGACACTCTGGAAATCGCGTCTGCAAGGAATAGTGTTCACGAGTTGATGGATGCCGAAATATTAGAAAGTGACATATCACTGGTCACTGTTATTCTTTTATCAAACAGTGGAAGTGTCCTACCTGTTGCTGAGCGGTTAAATAGGAATCCTTTTGCCGCCTTGGAACAGGGGGCTACGTCTAACTTGAATGGAAAAAACATGACGGATGCGTTGGACATTTCCCTGTTTCGGGCCCACGCTCCACTAAAAAGAGTTCTGAATGCTCCAAAAGGGTCCTCTGCCTCTCGAGTCGAAGTATTCCGAGCTGCCCCACAAACTTCAACTGAAATGACATTGACTCCACAGAATCCCTTAACTCAGATCCTTCAACAGGGGGGCCATTATCAAAACGCTGAAGAGGTCTTCTCTCCTTTAGCGGCCGGTTGCCTAGGGATATTGCTCTTATCAATGAAAGACTTGATCAAAAGGCTACATCTACCAAACCTGAGCTCATAGCTGACCCCTCGGCATCTCATATGTTACAACTCAAAAAAGATGCTATAAAAGATCGACATAAAAATACTTTGCAGGCCTCTTAAAGTATTGATGTGGGACTCAATGCTAGCCTAAAGGAAGTTGAGTTAATTCCTATTGCCAGTACACGGCTGATTTCCTTTTCATCAGAGCCGATAATTGAGCCAGCTAACACTAAATCAATTTAATCCTCTCTATCTTCTTCCTTCCTCGTTTATTAAATTTTTTCCTCCAAAACTCTTCAAGGGCCAGCGAATCCCTTAAATTCTACTGCATTTCAAATGTATTGTAGCGTTATGTCAGCTCTATCTCTCTTTTTGGTGCTGTTCCTAAAATAGTAAGAAACTGTAAATGAAAATATCAAAGATCAAACAACTTGGTCCACTCAAAAATGATATACATAGAATCATTTATCACCTCTTTGCAAACAAGAGTGGATCATGAAGCAGAGATTTCTTCTCAGTTACAGAAACTCCAGGAAGGCCTCGAACTGGAACGTGCTTCTAAAAAGTGTACATTGGGATCACTGTTAGAGAATCTACATGAGAAAAAAAAGTGCCAAGGACCAGAAACCTACGGTTTCCAACCCTCATTCATCTGATCGCAACTTAAAATCAAAAACATCACCAAGTGATTTAAATAGATCATCATGGGATGAATAAGCTAGCCTGGTAAATTTAACTCACCAGTGTCCTATTGCACGATCCGATTGAGAACTGCTATCACAAAACAGAACGGCTCCATTTCCCGAAGGCGCAATCAGTAGATCATTGATAATTGCAATAGAAACAGAAACATTTGATTTGCCGAGCCCAGACGTAGAAGGATGTCCCTCCAACCACACATCACCTGAGATCACATGTGGTGTCTTACCTTCACCGATAGACTCTTTTCCAATCTTTCAAAAAGAAAGAAAAGAAAATTGCTCAAAAAAAGCAGCAAAGATGACTCGCAAACAAAAAAGTCTAAAAACATCCAATAACGGAAATCTAATGATGCAAGGAATTTCTTGCGTAACCTATTTATTCCTTCAGCGTCTCCGCAAACAAAAAACAACTAGCCCCTGCCGAGTTCTGAATTTCTTATAAAACTTCAAAATGAAATCAACAGGTTTGTTTGTGAGATTGATAAATCAGATGTGAAGGCTAATTCTGAGGAAGCGAACAACGTGAATTTTTCCAGCTACATGATGGACGATGGTTGGGTGGCCGGTCAAACTTTGCCATCGGAAACTCAAGATTCACACTTGACTGAGACAACAAAAGACAGCAACATAAAGCCTCCTCCCTCTAGATGCCAAGCTACCTTTTCTCACTCTGGTGGAAAAAACGGATGGCTGATGACTCAATCTAAGCTGACGAATAGCAGTTATAAACTGAACTGCGCATAACTGAACTATCACAAAGCCAGTTATTATTGAAAATTATATTGGTGTCAATTTGAAGTTTTTGAGGTGTAACAGGATGGGCCCTGGCCCAATGAGTGATTTAAGAAAGAACAGCGTGAATGCACCCTGCTTTTGTAGCACTTGTTATCTGCTGAAGATGGTCTTATTTTAAACTGCTTCAATGTATTGAGACTATTTACCACATTCCATTATTACGATTTATTAATACTGAGGATATAAAAATTGTAAAAATGTGTGAATGAATCACAATTTGACAAAGTGATTATACATCTAAATTCAAGGGTGATTAAATCGTCCTTACTTGATGTAGCTCATTTGCTTCTCCCTCTGGGCTTTGAACTAAGTGAACATTCAATTAACAAAAGATCAGCCATTTTTAAGCCACACAATCCTAATAAATCTATTATATAAAACAACTCTCTGAAGTTGGCAACTAAAATAGGCTTAAGCCAAGGGAGAGCAGTAAATAGGCAAACTGTGATGGCTGATAAAGGCCTGTCACGCCCCAAATACAAATTCCGAAGGTGCCTTAATGGTCACATTTAACCATCTAAATAGATTGGATCGCAAGGTTAGCGAAGCCCCCAAAACCATGTCCAATTCATTTTCCTTCGCACAGCGGTCCGGAATGGCAGCGTCTCTTTTTCAAGCAAATAAATAACAAGAGTCATCCAGAGGATATGATTGGATAATGGGTTCATGGAATACTCAGGGCTTCGTCCACTTGTTTTCTGATGGTGACTTGCATTTTGAAAATGTTGTGTCTGCAGGAAACCTGGCTGCAGTCTATTCCAATATTATATGGCTACAGTTCACACCTTAACCTGGCTTACAAGGGCCTTACGGGAAGACCTTAATCAGGACTCCTTACCTTTGTGAGAAACGAGCTGGGGATACCTGTGGTTGACACCTGGAATCTGAATCACTCCCTGCAAGTGCTTTCATAGAAATCTGATCAGAGTGCCCCAAGGAAATCCAAATTGGGCCTAATTTTCAATTTATATTGAAACCCTATTGCCATAACAACTAAGACACTTTTGGATTCTGTGACTGACATTATTGATAGTCACAGTACTCAATCCAATGTTATGTTTATTGTTATATGTGGGGATTTGAATATTCCATGCATCAATAAAAATGTTGAGATTATTATGGATTCTGACAGTTTCATCAGTAAAGGGCATGAAAGAGCTGTCAGGTGGTTTAATATGATGCAGATGAGAGATTTCTACATGCTTAATGGTCAAACTAAAGGGGATATACCGGGTAAAGCCACTTGGTCTAACGGTGGGCAATTCAGAGTTTTGGACTATTTTTTTGTATCAGGAAATATGATTTCTAACGTAATGACCTTGGAGGTAACGGAAATTAAAATAAAGTGACCATTCCCTTCTAAAATTGACCTGAGGCTACTGGTCAGCAAATTTCTAAATTTTGCAAGGCAGAAATCGCTTGCGAATCAAACCTCATGATGGAGCTGTCCAAATATAATGAAAAACTGGAACAACAGCAGTTAGATGCAAACTGTGTTCCGCTATTGCTTGATTTCACCATAAGTGATAAAAGAGGAAATACACCAATCTTCTCCCCTAAACATAGCTATGATGAGAGGATCGCATTTGAAAAAAAACTGCTACATAAAGATCTCTGGGTAATTAACCTGAATTGCTTAGAAAAGGGAAACACAAATACAAAAATGTGTTGCCTATAAAGCTCAAATGTTACGGAATGATGCTGAAGAGATGCTAAGCGGCATAAAAAAAAATGATTTGCGACAAATCTATCAAATGATTAACAACCACACTTCTCAATCAGCCCTTTTGACAAATGTGGTTACAGAGGAGGACTGGATTACATTTTATGGGAAATTATTTGGCCCTGTGGGTGTGTCCAAGTTTTCGCATCAAAGAAATTTGGAACAGCATGGGCTATCCCAGTAGATGTTACTGATCTAGCCATTTTTATTAAAAAGGAAGCCTCGTCGAGAGCTCAGGGCCACAACGGCCTAACCAACAACATGATTAAAGAGGCGCCTGAAGCCTCAATCCCTTTCATTATTAAACATTTTAACCAGGTGATGCGGTTAGGTGATGTGCCTGACACTTGGAGGTCAGCCATAATAGTCCCCATATTCAAGAGGGGCAATATGGCAGACCCTACCAACTATCGACCTATTGCCCTCTTGGATGTTTTAGGCAAGCTATTTGCGGCTTTAATCCTGACAAAAGTGGGTTAATAATACACATATGCGAGACCCCCCGCCAAACAGGCTATGTAGAGGGGTCGGGGCTGACCCTAACCATTAGATTACATTCTCACTGCCTTTTGACTTAGGAGATCAGCACTTATAGAGGGCTAAAGCAAGGATGGGCGCTGGCTCTAATTCTCTTTAATTTATTTTTATTGGACATCCACGAAACTTTGGAACTTGCCAGTGCCTTCCCCCCTAAAATGGCTGACCCAGACTTAGCATGGATACCCCATGCGGACAATCTCGTCCTGATTGATCAGACCCCGATAGGCCTTAAATAAAGGCTCTCTCGCTTACAGGAATACATGGTCAAAAACAGATATGAGATAAACACCACTAAAACGAATATCCTGATGCTATGCTTGGTGAGGAATTAGAAATGTGACGGCTCAGGGAATCTTGATCCATAAAAAATATGGTGCATTTTCTATTTCCCTGTGCTAACCTTCTATAAATTAAAAGTGATCCCAACTTTAACCTATGATGCAGAGGCTGTTTTATCCACTCCTTGGAAAATGGGGGCATTACTAGAGTGCACTTTTTGGATAAGGATATTGCGGCTACCAAGGGGAGTTCCTACAGCCGTAATTAGACATGAACCAGGTTTAATATCGATTTATGCAATGACGGTATGGAAGGCTCTCTCCTTATTCTGAAAGTTTACAATGCCCGGGTCCACCATTTCTTACCAAATATTGATCACAGAAATTGTGAGGGGAAGTACTGACCTTCTTGAGCAATGGAACTCAGTATGTTTTGCTATTTTAGAACATTTGGGAACCAAACAGGAAACACTTGAGATAAATCCAGAGGAGATTAAACGGAAATTGTGACAACAGGATTGGATATGGACTGTTGAGACCAAAATAAAACATAGATTGTACATCAACTGAAGAAAAGAAATAAAGGCGTATAATTGTCTCCCAAAATATCTAATTAGATTTCCTAATCCTCTGTTTATAATATCAATTCATGAGGTTTTGCATGAGTATATACCCCACAAAGCAAATTCTATTTGCCTATGAACAGGAGGCAGTTGATCCTAGATGTAGATTCTGTGCTGCTGAAGGGGAGACGGAATCTTTAAAACACATCATGCTGTTTTGTACTGGCTTGACTGTATGAAGAACTAGATATATGGGGAAGTTTGTCAAAGAAAGACCCTCACATAATGCAGAGGAATGGTGGTCTCTCTTTTTACTCGGGATTTTTTTTTTAACCTTTGGTTTGATAACATTTTTAAAGAATGTTTTTTATCATATTATTAGCTTGAATTGAATGTTTTTGGGTTAACACTATGGAAATGACACCCTAGTTTCTTAGGTTAAGGATTTTTATATATTTCAAATGACAGATTTTTGGTATTTGTACATTAACTGGGAATGTATAGGTTTTTAACTTTTGATATAAAGTGGAAAACATATGTAGATGATGATGAAGTTTGATGGGTGATTGTATTGACAAAGGTTTGTAATAAACTAAATGTCTTAATAAAAAATAAAAAAATAATGAAGATCCCTGAGGGGAAAGAGAACTCCTGCATGAAGGTGAAGCCTCGTCCCAGTAGTCCAGACTGGATCATACATAACTTACAAAGTCAGAACCGAACTGAACAGCCTGGAAGAGAGGGGCTGAAGAAAGTAGGAATACAGTTGTGTTGGTAACTTATAGCGAATAACCTAACCCTGAGGTGAAAGAGAACTATTCTATGAATGTAAAACCTTGTCCGAGTACACAAGTCTGGGTCCTAAATAACAGCCTGGAAGAGAGGAGCTAAACCCATATCTCTGGGATTCAAGTAGTAAAGGAAGAGACATAAGATTGATAATTGGTGATGAAGATAACCTAGAAGGGTGGGAAAGAATACCCCAGACAAGTACTACTGAAAGGAAGACCTTTGAAAAGAATATAAATTTGAAACTGAGTGTCAGGAAAGGTTACGCTCGAAGAGCCTATAACTTGAGAAACACAGAAAGCAAGAGAGATTAAAGTTTCCTTGAAGAGCTACAGGAACTGAGCGAAGAGACTGTCTTTCCCACAGAAAAGAAAGCCATAAACATTAACAGGTGAATGAACAGAAGAGACCAGGCAAAGAGAAAACTTCCCTTGGTCTATGTAGGTTAGTTTCAAATAGTGGTAGGGCCAGATAGGACAGTTGGACGGAGAACAATATTCTTTTGGACTTTACAAAGACGGACAAGCACCCTTAATTTCTTAGTTATGAAGCATATTCCTGCTAGTGATAGTGATAGGCTTTTTCTTATTAGTATAATTAAAAAGAAGCTGGAACATGAATTCCGGGTGTCCGACTACTTCTTCCGACCCTCCAAAATTACTATAAAGTTTTGAGGGAATTAGAATGAGGGCCTTATATGTGACTCTGGCCAACATTATTAGCCAATGGAGTCTTCTGAGAAGAGGTGAAATACGGCAGAGCCTAGGAGCCTGGGCCACGTGTCTTGCCGTGGCATTAAGGAGTACCTGTAGACGTTGAAAGATGCTCTCCTTTTCTTCCAGCAGCGGTACATTGCAGTAGTCTACCTTCCCACAAAGTATTGTGCGAGTGATAGTCATGCAATTAGCTCCGTAGATGAAGGGGGAACTTGCTTGAGAAGCATTAAGCAATATGACAGCGAGTTTATGATGGCATTAGCTTGTAATAACAATGTAAATGTGGTGTTCAGTGTGGCACATAGCAATTTGACGTTGTCCACAGTATTGATCTTGATGTGAGGTAGTGATGGGGCCCCTGAGGGACCCTCGAATGTGGAAACAAGGCACAGTCACCACACGCGAATAGATCTGCCAAACACAAGGTTCTGTTCCCAAAAACTAGGGTTTATTGCAATACAAATAGTTCCAATTGGCCAAGTGGTCCCACGCCCCGCGACGTGTGTCTAACAGACCTTGGGGGACGCAAGCAAAAAGGAGTCGTACATCAGTTACGTATATACAAAACGAGCACCTTACAATCAGCAATGACACAATTGATGCCGCCCCCAATTCATTTCCCTTTGAATTAGAGGCGATGATTGACCATCATGACAAATATGACACTTCAGACCACCATATTTAGTAACAGGTTGCAATCTCCATTTTTACAGACACCATTCTTTGTTTGCGAGAACACAGCGTTTCTGTTTTTCATAGGCAAGCTGTGCGTAGGAGACTGGCATATACCAGGCCTCCCTATCTCTAAGTTTCGATTCTCGCTCTAGAAGTCAGCCCGCTCTCCGGGGCCTCACTGGGCTCAGAAAGGGGGCCGTAAAGAAGATCATAATTCAACTCTTTAAATGCTAGTTTCGTACATTGCTATTCTTTCAGGAGACTCGCTGGCATTCATGTACTGATTATATGCCTTGCTCCCTGTCTTCAAGGATACGTGAGGGAGGGAATCGGGCATTCCTGTCTGGCTCTCCAGTGTAATGTTTCAACATGTTTCTTAGCCTTCGACCATTGAAGCGAAATAATATCTACAGCAAAGCAGTTTTACATGAGGCAAAGTGGCAACGGTAGAAAGAGCAGAGAGAGAAAACAAAATGGCGATTCTGGTCATCTTAAAATGGCTTCACTCTAGTTAAACTAATAGCTACGTAATAACTAATGACTAATGAATATATATTCTTACACTGTAAATGAGGCGGTTGGTCTTCGGCCAACCAATTATCATTAATTTCTGGACCCTCAAGGGGTGCTTAGTTTTTCTGGACTGACAAACCCTCCTCTTGGCCTTAAGCCAAACGTCTCATCCATACATTGCATCCTCCTCCGACCAAGTATTTGGATTAGTTTCGGAATCTGATTCAACTTCGGACTCAGGTACACTTGTTGTCTCCTCGTTATTATTAATAATATCAATTGCCATGAATTCTTTAATGGTTTCAGATTTGTTACTATGGCGTGTGCTTAGTTTAGTAATGTTCTTTCATTTCATCATTTGTACACACTCTTTGCTAATTTCAGTACATATTATGGGGAGACAATGTAAGCAACAACAACATATCACGGATATTCCGAGGATTGCTACTAGGATTGCAAATAGTTTCCATCCCCAGGATCGCAACACTTCCCAGAACCAGGAGCTTATGAAGATCGGAACTTAACACATGCAATTTTCTTATCGCCTCAAAAATCGTGGGGGAGGAGTCACTTACAAATATGCAGCACGCTGATCCCACGATTTTGCAAATACCGCCACGATCAACTAAGATTATTTCAAGGGCCATTCTATATTGTAGTGTCATTAATCTAATTCCTTTTTCTTCAAGAGTCATATTATGTAATATATCAGTAGTTCCATTTATTGTTTCTTCTAATATCCTTGACAGTCATCTTATGTTATAAGAGTTTATCACCTGGCCCCAAAACTGTATGAATGATTTTGCTATGTCCTCTATAATCAACCCGTCTTCAATATTAAGGCGAGGTTGTGACCTAGTCAATTTCGTTATGTCTGATGTTTTTAAAAGAAACACCCCAGGGAACAGAAATCCCAAATAACACGTACCTTCCCAGTTGCTAGGTAACAAAGGATATGCTTTTTCTCCACATATGAAATACACAGGATCTCCCACATATATTGGTTCCACTTCCTTATCAAGAAATGCTATATTCCTGCATCTGGTAAATGGGCCTACCTGGAAAGAAACCTTTTTCTTTAGACAGAATGGGACAGAATGAGGGTTATAATTCACTGTATATGAAGGGGGTTCTGCATCCTTATTCCCATGTGGGTTCATGTGGAACGTGATCACAGAAGTTTTATAAGGTACAGACAATCTATCCTGTGGCATTATTGCTGGTGCAATTAATCGTCTTTTTTGGAACACCGAGCAACCCACCGGTTTCATAATTACTTCCTCGAATTCATTCATACTTGTTTTATCTAGTTGACCAGTTTCACTTTCGTTCCATTTCCCGTAATATAGGGTACTCAGAGAAGCATAACATGCAGAAGTTAAGGGCAGGGGCTGTACAGGCAGGTGGGCACAAACCCAACAATTATTTTTTCTTTGGATTGAGTGTGTCATATTCATTATTAACAGCAATGTGTTGTTCCCATATCCTTCCCTATTTTTCTCTTACATTGGGGACAAGGTATAGGAAATCACATGGACTGGGCTTTCCGTTGTGGAAATGTTCATCATGGGCAAAAGTACTTCAAGAGGGTGCATTTCCTCTAGGTACCATAACACTGTTACACTGGGGCTAATATACTCATTATGCACATTACTATGGTTAGACCCTACATACAATTCTTTCGACCATGTCCTTTTTTCACCTTTTTATGTACTACGTTTAACTCGCTATCAGCATTGGTGCAAGAGGAGGCATTTGCAGGTTCCAACATTCTTGTCTCGTCCTTCTTCTTCCACTGTGCTCGTCATGAATATTGTTTGTGCTTGTGCTTCTCCGGATGTTGAAATAGTTCAATCAATGTCTACAATCTTTTTATGCCAGTTTTCTGTCTGCCTGGATTGCCTTTTCATCTGGCAAGGCCTCTGTGCATTTTGCACATTGCTCTAGAATTTCAGAGCAGCTTCCTTTGTACCACGTGCGACCCGCTTGTTCACTCGGGTTCCTGACACATGGATTTAGCACCGAGGAGTTGCGTTTTCGTGAGCTGTCTAATTTGCACAACTCTTACGCCACCCTCCTCTAGGCCTCCGATTCCCACTTCATCCGAAAATTGGAAACAGAGGCAAGAAATTCACCAAGAGATGAAAAATGTGATCACTCCTTCTTTCTGCTGCGCAGGTTGTACCGATTTGCTCCTGGTACCGTGTAATCAACAAATAGTGCGGGTGCACTTTCGGTCTCAAGCTTAGAGTCAGCCTGGGGCACAATGGCAGATGATGATGGGTCCCCAGGCGACAATGCAGGCTGTGGCGCAACAGAAGATGGTGGACGCCACAGAGGTATGCGTTTGAAGTCGGCCAGCAGTGATGCAGAATCTGCTGGACAATGTTGAGGCACTCTTTGCTCTTCCGTTTTTATGGCAATCTCATCAAGCTTTGTTTCAGGATCAGGCAGTTTCTGTGGCAAGGGACTGGCAATGGCATTTTTCGTTTCTGGTACAGCTGTTGTCTCTTTCTGGTCTTTGTCCCGATCAGTTGACGTGTCGAATGGCGATGGAACTTTCTTGGCGTGCGTGGCATGAATCTACGCCTTGCGTCCATCCACGCGTAGTGCTGTCTCCGTGGTTAATAGTACCTGATACGGCCCACGCCACCTGGGTGCAAGCAATGTTTTCCGTTCGAAGTTCCTTATCAGCACCGAGCTGCCTGGCTCCAATGCATGTCCTGGGCAAGTATACCGCACTGATAATGCTTCCTGCACCTGCTGATGAATCAAACACAGTTTTTTTTTACTAACAAATTACAGTAAATGCTAAGTACGGGGTATTCGATCTCACTCATTTTCCTGGGCTGAGGTGCGCACGACACATTCGCTGGTCTCCCCATTATGATCTCATAAGGGGAGAGCCCAGTTCTGGCCTGCACTGACGTTCGCATGCATAGTAACGCTATTGGCAATGCATCTACCCAATTCAATTTGCTGCCGGCACAGATCTTACTGATCTTGGACTTTAGAATTCCGTTATGGCGTTCAATAAGACCGGCCGAACTCGGATGTCTTGAACTGTGGAATCTCTTATCGATCTGTAATCCTGCACAAATCTGTAATATCACTGCAGCCACAAAGTGCGGACCATTGTCCGACCATATGACACGGGGCAGACCAAAGCGAGAGAAATACTCTTTCAGCATTACTTTCGTCGTGCTCATTGCTGTGCAATCTTTCAAAGGATACGCTTCCACCCATTTTCTAAATGCACATATGATCACTAGAACGTACTTCAGATTTTGGCACCTTTCCATTTCTATAAAGTCAAAGTGAATTACTTCGAATGGCATAGAGGGAGGTCCGAAACTTCCCGTTGGAGTCACTGTTCCTTTTCCCACATTGTGCTGTAAGCACGTAATGCAGTTTTGGACCAACCTCTGGGCATTCTTTTTTATAAGGGGATTTTCCCAAACTGTGGCTAAATGTTGGACTATTTTCTTCGCACAGATGTGTGTGGGACTGTGAGACATTGTAACCATTGCATTTACGTAAGCATTTGGTAACATCCAATTCCCGCTTTTCTTGTCCACCCAAAATCCCTCCAAATCCAATTCTGCAGAGCCCTTGGCCCATCCCTGTATTTCGTCGGTGGTAGCTTCAGCCTGCATTTCTTTAACAATTACAATTCCATTTTCTATCATGCAGGGCACTTCCTCTGATTGTACTGTCAACATTTTTGTATTCAAGTCAATCGCAGTCTGTTTCGCAATTTTGTCTGCAAATGCGTTTCCTTTTCCCACGTTACATGTCACTTTTTTATGTGCCTCGCATTTTATTATTGCCAGGTGCTTTGGACACGTAAGTGCAGACAGTAATCGCACAATCAAAGGGCCATGTTGTATTCTAGCCCCATGGGATGTTAGGAAACCTCTCTCGGCCCATAATCGGCCAAAGTTATTGACTACGCCAAAGGCGTACTGGCTATCAGTATAGATATTTACACTCAAGTTCTCTGAAATTTCACAAGCTTTTGTTAAGGCAATTAACTCTGTTGCTTGGGCGGAGTTGTAAGGAATTCTATTACTCTCCACAACGCTTTTTAATGTGGTGACACCGTATGCGGCAGTTGATGTGCCGTCAGGTAATTTAAAACAAGAGCCGTCACAAAACAGTTCCCCTTCTGGTTCTTTTAGGGGTGTATCACTCAAATCAATTCTCCCTTTTGTTTCTTCCTCAGTAACCATTAAACAATCATGGGGAGGGGATTCAGTTCCACCACTTTTTTCCCTAGGCATTGGCATTAATTCTGCTGGATTCAAAGCGCTACACCTCATAATTTGGATGTGGAGCGCGAACAATACAATTTCATATCTAGTCAATCTAGCAGAGGTGAAGTGTTGCGTCTGCATTCTATTGAGTAGAACATCTATGGCATGTGGCACCATCAAGATTAAGGTGTGCCCCAATACCATCCCTTCTGTTTGTTTCACCGATGCAGCAGCCGCTGCAGCAGCTCGCAAACATTGTGGTAGTGCGCGCGCTACAGGGTCCAGCGCAGAAGAAAAATAGCTGCACGGCCTATTTCTTCCACCTTGTTCCTGTGTTAAGACAGACAACGCGCATCCTTCGTTCTCATGCACAAATAGCCTAAAAACCTTTTCATAATTCGGTGTGCCCAAAACTGGAGCAGAACTCAAAATGGTTTTTAGCTAATCAAATGCTTTCTGACACTCTTCATTCCACTGCAAAGGTACCACAACATTTTTCTTTGTTAGCTCCACCATTGACTTCACAATCAAAGCAAAGTTCACAATCCACTGACGACAATATGAAGCCATGCCTATTATAGCTCTCACACCTTTCTTTGTTGTTGGGATAGGCATACCAGAAATGCTCTTTATTCTTTCAGGCGTTAATCTTCTCCCTTCCTTGGAAAGTAAGTAACCCAAGTAAGCTACTTCTTTCTGACAGTATTGGAATTTCTTTAGGCTCGCTTTATGGCCATGCGCAGCTAGATGGGTCAATAGTAAAATAGTACCTTTTTTACACGTCTCTTCCGTGCCAGCAGCGATTAATAAATCGTCAATGTATTGTAGCAATACACAGTCTGCTGGTAATTCTAACATGTCCAACTGTTCTTTCAATGCTCTACCATATATGCTTGTACTTTCAGTGTAGCCTTGTGGTATGCGTGTAAATGTGAATGATCGTCCTCCTAAAGTGAAAGCAAATAAATACCTGCTTTCTTTGTGTACTGGAAAGCTGAAGAAGGTGTTTTTTAAATCAACAACACTAAAATATTCTGCTGATGCGGGGATCATTGTCAAGATCGTAGTGACATCTGGCACTAACGGGAATTTGGGATCTACCACTTTGTTCAGTTCACGGAGATCAATAATAAAACTGTATAGTACCTCATTACCCCCTTTCTTGTACACCGGAAGAATGGAGCTGTTACACACGCTACCTGTAATTTCTTCAATCACTCCCAGTTTCACCAAATCAAAAACAATACTTTTCAATCCTTTTTCTCCTTCTGCTGAAATTTTATACTGTGGAATACGCGGTAGCGTTATTCCATCTTTCAATGTGATATTTACTGGCTCTATTTTCAAACATCCCACATCATTGTCATTCACGGCCGAAATACAAGTTGGCACTGTACTCAATTCTCCTGTTAAAGGTTCCGTCATAAATTCAGAAGTGGGCATAATCTGGGGAGAAATAGTCAATAATACCCCATCTGGTGTACAATGGATAACTGAGTTTTTTCAATAGATTTAATCCTAAAAGATTCTCTCCACAATGCTCTGTTAAATGAAATGGACAATGTTCAGTAAAAGGCCTTATTGTCACTGCTACTGATTTTGACTCGGGGTTCATTACTGGGGTACCTGCGAACCCTACTGAGATATTCTGTCGCCCTGACAGAGGTATGTCTGGAACCAAATGATGATCTGGAACCAAATGATGATCTATCAAGCACTTTTGTGCCCCCGTATCTACGAGGAATCTATGCTCTTCATTCCCGATCTTCATTTCTACATAGGGTCCTTTCTGATTCACCGGAATAGACACTGGTTCCGACCCCTGTCCTGGGCTGTCCTATTGGGGTAAGAACACGTCATCTGATGTGTAATCACCACTGTTATTATAGTATGCACCTGTCTGAGTATCAAAAATGTTCCCCCCTCTTCCTGTATTTCCCATTTGTGCACCTTGCTGATTTTGATTCTGTATATTTTGATTCGGAGTCTGGCCTTGATTATGTGCACTATTCCCTTGATCATTCTGATTCTGCTGCATATGATGTCTGTTATGACCATTTGTTCCTCCGTGCCCTCTATGAGGCCTTCTCTGACCATTTCTGCCTCTATTTTGCAAGTGCGGACATTGTGCCCGCCACTGTCCTTCCTCTCTGCAATATGCACATTGGTTTAACCCCAAAGGCCCTCCATGCATACTCAAATTTCCCCTGTTCTGTGCATTTCCCCTTCCCCTGTTGTGTCCTGCTACCTGCTGGAGCAACACCCCTACTATCGTCTGCATCGCTTCTATTCTTATTCGCAAAGGATACTCATTACAAATCTCATTTATCTCTCCTACCGAAGTCCTAGGACTTGACATCCATTTCATCGCTTCCCGCACACACACCTGCAATCTTCGTCTATCACCTATCTGTTCCGGTGATGGCAAGGATCTCTGCGTATACAATCCTGATGCTTTCTTCCTGCCTCTCTCAATATTTTTTCTCTTATTCCCCGGTGTGGCAAATACTTCAGAATATTCTTCATCAAGTTCATTCTTCAATTCAAACAGTCTATCTACATGCTCTTTTATCTCCTCATCTCTCCCTCTGC
The DNA here is from genome assembly GCF_040938575.1 of Ambystoma mexicanum. NCBI lineage: Eukaryota > Metazoa > Chordata > Amphibia > Caudata > Ambystomatidae > Ambystoma > Ambystoma mexicanum. Next base: position 1,262,084,990 of record NC_090934.1, on the reverse strand, counting down.
AACGGGCTAAAGCATTCAAATCCAACAATCGTTGCAGTGGTAACTTTCCAATTAACTTTTTCCATTGCCCCGCCAAATATTCCCCCATGCATTCCAACAATACCTGCATTTCATTGTTCCTTCTGAAGTCACACAGTGACGCTAGCATGGATCCCTCATCATGCTCATCTATATATATCTCTGCTTGTTCTTGCAGCTCACGCTTTCTTTCCTTGCTGATCGCACTACGAGTTACTCTCACACATTCATTCTGCTCAATTCCACTCATGGGAGGGGCAGTCGGAACAGTGGCACCCTCTTGATCGGAAGGTGCGGAGGGGGCAGTGAGAGGGGGGCTTGTCTGCTGGGGCTGTGGTAATTGCAAAACACTCAGGGCTGGCTGGCTAGTGGGCAGTACAGTGTCTGATGCAGCCTGTGGTTGTGCTGGCGTTGGGAGGAGCTGAACAGCGGGAGGGGGTTGAGTGACAGCTACTGTCGTAGTCTGTTTCGTTTCACTCCTCGGGCCCTGTTTTGTTTCAGTTAAAATTTTGTTTATCAATTTGTCTGATGTGCGTAGCTCTCTTTGTGGATACATTTTTTCTATTTTTAATTCATTGCGCCACCTTGCCTTTCTCAAGCTGTTACTCAACTCCTCCTCCTCCTTCTCCTCAGCTTTCTCCATCTTTGACTTATGCCTACGCACATGTTTCTCTCTACTTCTGTATCTGAGCATTGCTTCCCTTCTCCAGTCCCTAAGGGTGTCAAGTACCCCAGGGTGTGCTCTTTTACTTATCAACGCCTTTTCCAGGTTATCTATTCGTCCCATCTCAAAACTCCCATCAATCGGCCACTGAAGATTTTCCTGTTTTCTGGTTTGCTTATGCCAAGTCTCACACAACATTATCGCTCCCATACCATACTTTATGTACATCTCATAAGCCGGCGTTCCTCCCAGTGGTGCTTCCTAGCCAGTTTCCAAAGATTGTTCACCGCAGCGGAAAAATCCTGCTAACGTGGAGAATACCCCAGTCATGTTTTAACCTTACCCTTGGTTAATCAAACTTAACCTGGGTGTTCGATTTTGCAAAATCAACTCTCAACCAATATCAGGATTACTTACAAATCGGGGTACGACTCACCTGATCAACCAATGTGTCTTTTCAAGACACAATTCGTCCGTATACTGACGCAACCAATGACGTTGTGGCTGCGTATCTCGGCTCTGCCTCGTTTCGGGACACTCGCCTCCTTGTTCGCTGGCCGGGGACGTCGATCAGGGATCAGCAGTGTGCAGATCTACAGAAAGGAGTCTCATCACTTACGCAGGGCGCCCCGAACACCTGTCGATCCTTGTTTGATCACTCCCGTCCTCGCCGTTCTTGTCGCCTTCCTTATTTTGCAACGTCCACGATGGAACAAGTGGGGGAGGGTCCCTATTCGGGTGCCATCTTGAAGAAGGGGCCCCTGAGGAACCCCCGAATGTGGAAAGAAGGCACAGTCACCACACGCGAATAGATACGCCAAACACGAGGTTCTGTTCCCAAAAACTAGGGTTTATTGCAATACAAATAGTTCCAGTTGGCCAAGTGGTCCCACGCCCCTAGACGTGTGTCTAACAGACCTCAGGGGACGCAAGCAAAAAAGAGTCTTACATCAGTTACATATATACAAAAGGAGCACCTTACAATCAGCAATGACACAATTGATGCCGCCCCCAATTCATTTCCCTTTGAATTAGAGGCGATGATTGACCATCATGACAAATATGACACTTCAGACCACCATATTTAGTAACAGGTTGCAATCTCCATTTTTACAGACACCATTCTTTGTTTGCGAGAACACAGCGTTTCTGTTTTTCATAGGCAAGCTGTGCGTAGGAGACTGGCAAATACCAGGCCTCCCTATCGCTAAGTTTCGATTCTCGCTCTAGAAGTCAGCCCGCTCTCTGGGGGCCTCACTGGGCTCAGAAAGGGGGGCCGTAAAGAAGATCATAATTCAACTCTTTAAATGCTAGTTTCATACATTGCTATTCTTTCAGGAGACTCGCTGGCATTCGTGTACTGATTATATGCCTTGCTCCCTGTCTTCAAGGATACGTGAGGGAGGGAATCGGGCATTCCTGTCTGGCTCTCCAGTGTAATGTTTCAACATGTTTCTTAGCCTTGGACCATTGAAGTGAAATAATATCTACAGCAAAGCAGTTTTACATGAGGCAAAGTGGCAACGTTAGAAAGAGCAGAGAGAGAAAACAAAATGGCGATTCTGGTCATCTTAAAATGGCTTCACTCTAGTTAAACTAATAGCTACGAAATAACTAATGACTAATGAATATATATTCTTACACTGTAAATGAGGCGGTTGGTCTTCGGCCAACCAATTACCATTCATTTCCGGACCCTCAAAGGGTGCTTAGTTTTTTTGGACTGACAGTAGATATTGGGAACTGTTGATATAGATTTATGTGAAAAAGTGAGGAAGGCGAGGTGTGCACTCCAGTCCCCAGTCAAAATATACCTGATGCTAAAAGTAAGTGGGTTAAATCCTAAGATTGTCCAAGTATTAACAGGGTTGAATCCTAAGTGCTGCAGTTCAGTTGCAAGTATTAACAGGGTTAAATCCCAAGTGCTGCAATTCAGTTGCTCTTTAGTTCTTCTCCTCCAAGCGCTTTCTTGTTACAAACAATCATCATGGAGGTTGTGTTTCTTTTCAGGTGTTACCAATTTAGTTGCTCTTTCAGTCGCTCAGGATTCTGCTAGCTGTAGTGAGAATGTGTTTTCAATTCAGGTGACCAGGAACTGACATCCCTCCTGGAGCACACATCTTTCCCAAAATTGGGGGAGGGGGGAAAACCATAATTATGGCTCTCCAAAGTGGGGCATAATAACCCTGGAGCTGCTGCCTCTGCAGAGTGACTTTTGTTTTTCCTTTGGGTCTTTCACTTTGGTTATGTGAAAAATTACCACAAGTATCACATGTTAAGGAGTAAACCAAAATGTGTCCTTTATCCATCATGTAACAAAGCATACAATGTGTCATGAAGTATGAACTGCCAGCGATGTCTTCATCGGAGGCAGCATTTTACAAGAATTATCACACAACCAAGCACAGTATTTAGTGCAGACTCTCCACACTTCGAATAGAGGAGATATACTTGGCTGGCGCAGACACTACTCCCCTTATCCGATACAACAAAGACACTAATCGTGCACGCATGCGCGCCTGATGCTCGGTCGCGCAGACATGACCTACGCGACAATAAGTAGCTAACACGCGTGCGCGCAGCTACAACCACCGCCATTGTCACGGCGAGCAGCAGCTACGAGAACACGCAGGTAAGCTCACAGTGCCCATACAGAGCGGTCTCCGTCCACACGGTAGAGACGCTTAGGAGGCATAAGAGGGAGCACTCCTGAAAACACGCTGATCGCACACTTAGTCGTCCATCACGGTGTTGATCCACACACACCATTTTGTCTCCTCTCAGCACGTAGCTACCGAGCACGCATGCATCTCTGAGCAGATCAGAGCTACACACCTAATGAGAATAAGAAACTACCACTGCCAACTAGCACGCACAAGTAGATTCTCACCATCACCGCCAGAAATTTCGTTATACGCACGTAAAAAGATGTGTATAGAATTATCAGATAATCCAACCAAATAATTATTATCTTCTTCAACAGCTACTCAGCTGAAGACCAGATCCTAGAGACACAGGTTCCAATTATACAAAGCACAAAGAAGGCACCTTTAGGGAAGAACTCGAAATTTCTTCCCCAGCCTGTGACACTGGAAAGCAATGGCTCAGGTAGGATCTTGTTCAGCACACTCTCAGGCACCATTGTCCCTGCAGAGATACACCCATGTTCTAATTTTTAACCTCCTTACCTTTAGATGTTCCAACTTTGGGGTACATGGGTGACACTACCCAGTCCACTGCAACTGTCCTGAAGACGGCACTAGAATACCTGCCACCTACTACGTGCCAGAAACACCATTTAGTGTCGACTAGACAGATGTTAGGTCACCACGACCACATTCTAAGTCACTATTTGTACTAACCCACACTGTAAAAAACTGAATGCAAAAAGTCAATGTATGAGGTTTTTTGAGATGCCTTAAACAGTGTATATCCCCGGTAACCACGGGCAAGAAAATGTTTTGATTATAGCCCTGTCATGCTATATTTTTTAAATCACTTGAATAATAAATATTGTTACTGTGCTACAGGTAAATTGGGTGCTCTCTGATGTACAGACCACATGCTGTGATTTGTTAAACGTGTGCTGGATCCATCCTCGGCAAGTGCCAGACAGGTGGGGTAGCCTATGTCCCTGTTTCTCTAAAATTGTTAAATCCCCTCATGACATAGGCCCCCCTCATCAAAAAAAGGGCTACATACCCCCCCTATATTGCAAACAAGGAAAATAAACAGGAAATAAATATTTCCTTAGACAAAGACTCACAGATTGGCAGGTCCCTGGAAGAATCTTTGTCTTTAAGGGAACAGGTTACCTCCCTTGCCTACACCCAAAATGCAGGCCACATCTCAAGCATAAGCAGAGAATATCCAATTTACAGCAGAACAGATGACCACATCACCGTGAAGCCACATGTCATTGGTGTAGCAATAATACCATATGGCCAACCAACATACATCTCCTGCATGATACAAAGGGTATGCAGCATGTATCAGAGTATGGGTCATTTTGCCATGGTATGTTGCCCAATGTCTAAAAAGTCCTAGTGAGCATGACAAGTAACTGTTAAAATCCCAGTGGCTCCTAAGAAGAAACAAACACAATACTGCCATTAGAACTCGCCAATGTCAAATGATTGAAACCCCATTGCACTATCCTTCCGGACAGTAACGCAGTAGACCTCATGACAAACACAGGATCTGACTTAACAGTGATTCCCTGCAGAACATATAAGAGGATAATTAGCAGTAAACACATTGAGGCCAGGAAGACTGATGTGAGTCCCACTGTGTATGTTGATCATCATAGTCATTTGCTGGGATATTGCACGTGCCTAATATACTTCAAAGGACAGCACCAGGGCCCGTGTGTTAAGGCCCTCGTAACTTGGACCCCTGGCCGTTAACGACCGGTGAAGCCTACCAAACGTGTGATTATTGCCACATTGTACTAGGGCTGTACCAAACAGCATATTTAGTATTCGGCCAAAGCCGATTATGAAGCCGAATAGTGGCTTTAATTAACAAATCATGTTCCAAACTTCAAAAAACACACTTATTAAAAAAACGAATAAAGCAGCATTTTAAATGCATTCTATACTTTATTTCTCTTTATTGTAATTAATGTAGCATCTTTAATTAAAGTATAAAAGCCAGAAATAAAGCAGATTTAACCAAAATGAAGGGACCAAATGTACAGAAGATGTTTGCATATTCAGTGCCAGTTAAAGTAGGACGCTTCACAAATGCAAAAAGACTGCCTTTCTGAATCAGATGCATTGCATTCTCTATCCAGATGCAAAGTCGATGCGGTCGTGTTCCAAAACTTCTTTGCAGCTCACATAGACATGTATAAAATGGTTCATGTCGGCTCATGCAGGACACAAGTCAAGAGGAAATCTGAAATGCGTGAACTCAATCTCACAACTATTCACCCACCCAAACAAATGCTGCTCACTTTTCACTTATCCTAGCCACTGTTTCTCGCCAATACACCAACATATGCAACTTATAGTTCCTGATAAAATATCAGATAATGCTAAACTCAGGACTCAAGTCCTTAAAAAAAGAAAACGGGGGACTATGACGTATGCAATGGGAAGTGACATGACAGGAACTGAAAGTATCTATGCACATTTCTTTCAGTTTTTTTTCCAATTGAAAAAAGTGCACATTGCATATAAACATTCGCCAAAAGAAAAGATGTTCCTGTATTGTTGCAGGCTAAGTATAAAAGATGAGCACCTGTTCTGTCTAAGAATCTGTAACAAAACATGCCCTAAAGAGCAGATTACAATATAAGATATTTTTCAGCTATGTGATAGCAATTTGTTTGGTCTAATTCTTTTCAGTTTTGCAAACTGAAGTCTATATTTGCCTTACTGAGTTCATGTTGCATTGTATTGAAATGAGAATGTCTAAGTATTCAGCAAGAGCCGAATAGCAAGAAACTATTCAGCCGGAGCCGAATAGCTTTTTTTCAGCCTGAATTCAGCTGAATACTTACTCGAAGCCGAAGTTCGGTACACCCCTATATTGTACTAGTCCCCAGTAGTTCTGATCACATTCTATGTGTGATCGGTGGAGATTGGAGATTGGGCTGCAGCAAAAACTATGTTCACAAAAGATGTTATGCCCAGGCGCAATGCATGTTAAAGACAGAGTTTGTCCAGTTACCGGTAGCTACTCAAAGAACACTTACTGAACTTACAAAATGGCCACACTATATGGACCAATGAATCTTTGGAATGGTTAAGTCTAGTGGTTCTCATGAAGAAGCATCACTTTATGTTATGTTTTGTTATGTTATGTAGATTCATACCACGCACCGCTAACACCCATAGGCAGTCACCAGGCGCTCACGTGGCACTGCATGAGAGGGGCCTGGGGGTGTTAGTGAGGATAGAATGAGAGGATAGGTTTAGAACCAGGAGGAACTGGCGTGTGTGTGTGTTGTATTGCATGAGGGAGTTGGTATGTTAGGCCCCATGCATTGTAACCGTATGGGTAAGACTCAGTGCCTCGGATGTGGGCCAGTGTTTTGTGTGTGTGTGTGTCGTGTGGTGTTGGGTGGGTTGTTGTTGTGCACACTGGTTAGTTGTGTCCATAAGGGAGCCAGAGTTGCAGGTGGTAGTTGGTGTATGACTGTCTGTTGTGTTGGTGTGTACTTGTGTTATTGATGGTTTTATGGACTATGTGGCGGGTGGTACACTCTAGGAAAGCTTCCTGAAACTCAGATTTAGCAACCTTTGTGCATAGACTTGCACAGTTTAAATCAGGAAAGGATTACAGGCAGTTGCTAACTGCAAGGCATATCCGAGTTGGTGATGATGTTAACGGAAGCAAGCATATTCTCCAAACTGAATATGCGTGATGCATACCACTGAATAAAACGTCACAAAGATTTGAAATCCCATTCCTCGTTCATCACACCTTTCGGAATGTACAGCCATTTGATTCATTTTCAGTAGCCTATGTATTCCAATGAATGATGGATTCCATGATGAAAGATGTAAGTACAATGGCCTGTTTGCAGGACAATATATATACTCACATATGTTAAGATATGTTTGGACCATAACAAAGCATTAGAGACTATTCTTTTGAGAATAAAATCTGCAGGAATTTGCTTGCGCAAAGACAAGTGTGTGTTTCATGCATAATCTGTTGAGCACCTAGGATCCACCCTTTCACCCGAAGGGGTAAAGCCCAAACTCGAAATACTGAAGGCCATATTAAAGGTCCTGCACCCACTACAAAGTAAGAACTTAAGTTATATTTAGGTTTAGTGGAGTATTACATGAAATTTACATACACTTCTTGGAACCTTTCCATTCATTACTCTAAAAAGGAGCAGAATAAAGGTGGAGTGACGCACAATGAGTGACCTTTGGTAGCATGTAGCAACACATCCTCAGGGCACCCTGCCTTGCGGCCTTTCACCACCACCTGGAGACTTGTGTCACGGTGGATGCCAGCAGCTATGGTTTCAGCATCACCTTTTCACAGAAGAAGATGCAATCTGAATACATAGTGGCATTTGCTTTCGAGTCCCTCTCACCTACCAAGCAGAACTACTCTTTCATATCGAAGAGGAGGTTGGCCCGGGCAACAGCTAATTTTCGTATATACATTTGGGGCAATAAGTTCAAACTACATACTGATCACAAACCCCTGGTACACCTGTTGATCCCAGGAGGTGCATAGATGGCCATGTTCAGACTAGTCAGACTTGCTGTGAAACTCCTTGAATATATCTATATAATAGAGAACGGCCCAGTGTAGAGAAACCACCAAGAAGACTGTATATCAAAGAGAGAGCTCAGTCGAACACATGTTCCACAACAAGTGTGTCAAGGCCACAATCACTGACATGTGTGCAGAGTCCAGCACAGCCATCAGTGAAGAGGAATGGAAATTGATCATGAACCGGGGCGCCACATTCTAGAAGGTGAGACAGTTAGTGTTGAGAGGGTGGCCTGAAGCAAGAGCTCTTATAATCTCATTGCGAGCTTTTAGACAAGTAGCCCCAGAACTCTCCTTAACAAAGGAAGTCATATTTTGAAGGTAGAAGGCTGTTGCACCGGCAGCATTAGGCCAATTATCAAAGTCCACCAGGGACATATGGGTGTCACACTTAATGAAGAATGCATAAGAGAGGCGTAATGGTGGCTTCACATGGATTCAGAAATAGATTATGCCATTGAATAATTAATTGAATGTGTCAACAGGGACCAAAGGCTTAAGGCACGTCATGCCCCACAGCGGAAAATTGACACCCCCTGAAAAACCATGGAAAAGGGTTGGGTTGCACTTTATATAGCCTTTAGAATACATTGAGCCAGACAACCAACCCGGGATAGTCATGGTAGATTATCTTCCTAAAAGGGTTTATTTTCACCTGGTGCCCAACATTATGACTGGTACAGTCATTATTCTTTTCGAGGGATATTTGATTGGAAAGGCATGCCCAAACACATACTTACGGATAACCCCATTGAAATTGTATCAGCTGAAATGAATAACTTCCTAACAAGTAATATTACAATTCAGCACAAAGATGCAATTTATCACCCACAAGTCAACGGCCTGGTGGAAATATTGAACTGTTCCATCAAAGACAGTCTCCAGCTAGCCTTGGCATCACACTAAGACCCACACTTCACAGTCATGGAAACGATAGCTGTCTTCAAACTCGCTATCAGTACAATTACCAGCATTTCACTTATCCAGCTCATGAAATGTAGGATAGCTCATTATTCTTCCCTGATACTATCTTGGCTCCCATATCTAAGAATCATTGAGTCAGTAACCGTAGAAAATCTTTTATAGAGAGTAAAGAATAGGGAAAAGAAGAGAAAAGAACAGTACAGCCAGCACATTTCCAATCACGCATCAAGAATAGCGAAGGGGACTAGGTTAAAATCAGGCTACATCATAAAGGCAACTCCACCATATCTAAGTACATTACCCCTAAACAGGTGCCCAGACAAAGGAGAAATTATGTCTTCACTATTGGCAGTCAGGAATGGAACATGGGGATGGTGTTGCTGTTCCGAAAAAAAAGGGTTCAAGAGAACCTTCAGGCCAGCTGAGGATAAAGATTTCCCAAATTATTTCTGCGAGAGTCAGTGGACTATGTGAGAAATAGTCAGGAAGCAATAAATACTTTGATGAATCTCAATGATGCCCCTGCACTAACTGAAGAGTTGGTCTGCCCCTCATCCTCAATCAGAGAGGAATCTTCTGTCAGACACTCCCAGAGGGACATCTACAGTGGCGACTGTGTGCCCCAACCAGTTGCCATAAGCAGACCAACAAGGTAAAGAAGAATGCCCAGCAGGTTTCATGGTCATAAAATGAACTGTGTATATTAGAGACAGTATCCTATTGCAAGAAAAATAAGCATGCGCTATCAGCACGTGACTATGCCATGCGTAGCATTGTGTGTGGATGCAGCATGGCAGTGAATGGACTGTTCGGACATGCGTTAACGTAAGGCGTGCATCCTGAAGGCGAGTCAACATGGGGCAGTGGCATATGCTTCCAACAGCCTGTTACTGGGCTACTTAACTTTGCAATAACCGATTTTCTTCACTGCTAATAAAAAATGTTCACCTGGCCTGCTGTCCGACTCATGATTCTGTGAGAATTGCTTTGTACCAGACCAACGCACTACAGGAAAGCTGCCTTTCAAGAGCATATAGTAAACCCTAGCACCATTTACATTTATTTGTAGGATCTATAAATGTGAGCAAAAGGTTGGAGCGAAAATGAAACTATGGCTTTTTATTGCTTTATTGCGGGATGCATTATCCCGCCACGGCCGCAGCCGTGACAGGAGATGCGCCCGCCATTACGTGAGGCGAGATGACAGAAGTGCCTGCCAGCCACAGCGTCGCTGTAGCTGGTTGGCACTTCTGTCAGTCACTATAACCCTTTGTTTCCCCAGGTCGCCGAGGCATCTTTAACCCTCTGCAAACCTGGGGATTCCATTAAATAGTTTGAGGTTTAAAAAAGATGACTTAAAAGTACTCAATTCAAGCCATCTTTGCCAACGGACAAATCGGGCTTTGTCCGTCGTCAAAGCTTTCTAAAAATTGGCTTGAATTGTGCACTTTTCAAGCCATCTTTTATAAACATAGAAATGTTTTAAAAAGATGGCTTGAAAAGTATGCAAACCATAAGGTATGCACACAAATATATAAATGTTATATATTTGTGTGGGTACCTTACTATGGTTTGTGTACTTTTCAAGCCATCTTGCAGTACATAATACATAGTAAGGCATGCAAACAAATATATAAATGTAAGCATTTATATATTTATGTGCGCACCTTACTATGGTTTGTGTACTTTGCAAGCCATCTTTTATAAACAGATATTTATAAAATATGGCTTGCATAGTACACAAACTATAGTAAGGTATGCATACAAATATATAAATGCTTACATGCATATATATTTGTTTGCGTGCCTTACTATGGTTTGAGTACTTTTTAGGCCACCCCCATCCCATAAACCACGCCCCCAAATGAGGGCCCCTCCTCGATTTCTTAACCCACTTTAAGCCCTGGTGTGTAGTGTACTGTGTACTTCTGTGTTCTTTATTCGTGTGTGTATGTGGGTTGCGGTACAACTTTTGCTCGGTAGGGTGCTCATAGCTTGTGACTTTCTCCACCAACAATGAGTGTGTAAATATTCTTGGGTTTCAAGGCAAAGTTCAGAGATTTGCAGGTGGTTTGTCAGTTGGCAGCTGGGAAGGGAGAGCAGAGACAAGCGGTTGTGGATTACGCTAGGGAATGTGTATGTGTGTGTGCGTGCGTGCATGCTTGCGTGCGTGTGTCTATAAGAGGCCATTGGGTTCTCAAGATATGTTGTTTGATTGAGTGACACTTTTGCTGGGTGCGGATGCAACATACATTTCTAGAGGTCAGTGTGCCTGTTTGTGGGGGCCGAGGGAGGAATGTGATGCTTGCTCCATCAGATAGGCGGATATGGCCTGGTGGCGGTGTTACGCTGCGGCATTCCAGGAAACGTACTTAGAAAACATTGCGCAACTGTTATCACGTAACCCCTCCATCTTGCTTAGTTTGTTGAGGGAAGCTCAATAGACTTGCAAAGTTTGCGCCTAGCTGGGAAGCTACCAGATGGACTTCAGGCTGGGCACGTTTCCGAATGGAAGGGACTCCTGGCCACCTGGGCACCACCGGGGCCTCCACTTACCTTGGAGTCCCGGGTGGGCAGATGTGGGAGGTCTGGGTGCAGACATTGAAGGGCATCGAACGCACGCTGAATATCTCTCGGAGGACAGCGCCATATTAGGAGAAACGGCCGAGAGGAGGCGCCCCGGTGACTCGCATGTCAAAACACTTCTAAATCCGGGGCTCTTGTAAAACTTTCCAGGGCTGCTTTCTTCGGCACGGACCGTTCTGCGAAAAGGACTTATAAACTGTTCAAATTCTTGTGACGTCATCCAAGCCTGCTCGACACAGGGGTGGGGGTTCTGGGGCGAGGGAAACAAAGATTAAGTAAAGGGAAAGATTTATTTCCACGACTTGTATGTGCATATGTCTCTGTATTGAAAGAAAGACTGTGCAGCCTTACAGGAGAGCTGGGAAAGTGTGCCTGGGCTCTGTGAACCGACTGTTGGCATGCAAGTACCCATGGAGTAAATGGATTTGCGATGCACGGGTATTTCCGTCGATTTCCAGTCCATGCCCATACAAGATAACACGTATCGCACTGTGAGTGTCTGTCCACGAGTCTACAGACTGGTACCCTAAGCAGAACATGGAGATGAGGGATATTATATTTGACCAGGGGGCACTGGGGTGCCATGTAGGATAACCTGGTCAGAAAATAAACATGAGGGATATTGCATTTGGCTGGGGTGCCCTGAGGAATGCCCTGAAGGATTCCCTGATCAGAAAAGAGAGATGGTGGATATTACATTTGTGCAGGATGCACTGGGGTGCCCTGTAGGAGGCCCTGATCAGAAAAAAGAGGGATATTACATTTGACCAGGATACACTGAGGCGCCATATAGGTTGCCTTGATTTAGAAAATAGAGAGGGATATTACGTTTGACCAGGGTGCCTTGGGACCCCTGTAGGATGCCCTGATCAGGGAATAGAGATGAGAGATATTACATTTGACTTGGGTGCGCTGTAGGATGCCCTGATCAGGAAATAGAGATGAGTGATATTATATTTGACCAGGGGCGCACTGGGGTGCGCTGTAGGATTCCCTGATCAGGAAATAGAGATGAGGGATATTATATTTGACCAGGGGCGCATTGGGGTGCCATGTAGGATGCCCTGATCAGGAAATAGAGATGAGGTATATTATATTTGACCAGGGGCGCACTGGGGTGCCACGTAGGATGCCCTGATCAGGAAATAGAGATGAGGGATATTATATTTGACCAGGGGCGCACTGGGGTGCCACGTAGGATGCCCTGATCAGGAAATAGAGATGAGGGATATTACATTTGAACAGGGCGCACTGGGGTGCCATGTAGGATGCCCCGATCAGGAAATAGGATGCCCTGATCAGGAAATAGAGATGAGGGATTTTACATTTGTGCAGGATGCACTGGGGTGGCACATAGGTTGCCCTGATCAGAAAATAAAGATGATGGATATTGCATTTGACTGGAGTGCCCTGTAGGATGCCCTGATCAGAAAATAAAGATGAGGGATATTACATTTGACCAGGGTTGCACTTCGGTACTCTGTAGGATGCCCTGGTCAGAAAATAAAGATGGGGGATATTACATTTGACCAGGTACATCTGGGTGCCATGCAGCGTGCCCATACAGTATTACAAATGGTATAAAAGCCCGAAAAAATCCTTTATATAAGGGTTTCCCCATCCCGGTGAAAGTGCCCAGCCTTCAATTCTGCCATCCTGTGTTTCTTTTCGGCTGCCTATTTATCGTGCCAAGAAGTAGAACACAAGTCGGCGGATTCTGACATTTATCCTGCATGAAAAAGCTCTGACTGTTGAGGAAACAATGGATAACTACATGGCATCACATGGATAACAATACGAATCGCATGTTTTTATGTAGCACTTCAATAGTACTCAGTTTATCGACCGAGGAAGGATGAAAGGCTGAGTCGGTCCTGCTCGGATTATAGTTTGCAAATCACAAGCTTGCCCCTTGTCGGAAGGCAGCGCTAAACCAATGAGTTGTCCACCCGAGCATGGAAAACTGAATCACAATAAAGGGGAACATCGCCATTGTTCATTTGTGTTACTCCCAATGTAGTGATGTATTTGCATGTGACTTTGGGGATTTTTGTCTGATGTGCAACTGACTTGCCCAACTATCCTGTCCCCCTGTGCAATCATTTTATGGTGCCATCCTGTCAACGACCTCACACTCCGCAACTTGGTTTTATAATGTATTGTACATACAAAAAGGACATTTCCTTAAAATAAGAGTTCCTTTGCAAAGTTATGAAGCTCATTACATTCGGAAGACGGATCGCTTACTGTTCCTGACTCCATTGCACTTCAGTTTGGAGTATCTTTTCCCAATTGTCCATGTAAAGACACTGCAAGGCGCCACGAAGCACTTGAAGAGGACTAGAGCACTAGAAGTATCTCATAACCTCACCACAAGCAAGAAAGGTGGTATTGCTATCTACAGATAGATGCCATCCTGTGGAAATATAAGCAGAGCTACAGGTGAGCAAAGTTTGAATCCTTGGCCTTTTTGTTGAAAGAGGTAGTTGAGTGAGTGAATGAGGGAACATAATAATATGGAGCCTTATAGTAATACATTGGAACAACAATGGTGTCTTCTATTGACAAAAGAGCCTCAGCTCTACAGTAGCCCCTCCTACGCTGCCAAGAAACTTTGGTATTAAATGACCATGACACTGTCGCATCCATGCGACAGAACTTGTAGCACTCAATCATTGTAATTGTAATCATATTCGTCATTTATATGGCGGATTTTACCATTATTATAGTCTCAACACGCATGTGGTGGGAACACCTTTGCGGACCTCACTCCAGAGTATGGGAAATTCTCATAGAGGTTTACAATGCATGTGTGCATTTTGGCCAAGATAAGGAATGAGGCGACCGGGCTGGGCTCCTGTAAGCAACCCCAGAGATCAGGCATGTGGTCCGGTGCTGATGGAGGTTAGGAGAGTGCGAGTACAAGAAACTCGTTATGTGTCCAGCAAGACCACATTTTTGTCGTAGGTCGTCACTGTATTTTAATGGCAGAGGTGTTGAAGCATAGTCTGGTGTAAATCGGCGAAACGTTATGTGCCCAGCTAGACCGATTTTGTCGTTGGTCGTTGCTGCTTTCTGGGTCATGAGTGCAGATGGCCATGCCTGCCGCTGCTGTCCACCGAAGGGGTGCATTTATACGTACATTGAGGCTCGGATGGAGCTTGTGGTTGGTGCCGTGGTCCGTGAGAGGGAGTCATCTGGCCCACTAGTCGGATCACCGTAAAAGGTCTTCCAAACATCATGGATAAGCCATCATACTGCGCCATCCAGTTGTGATTTATCGGTTGTCTCATTATGTTCTAGATGTGATATGGAGTCACCCAGCTTATGTTCATTTGTCCTTTTCTGGTAGTGCTCATACATAAAGGCGCTTTAGATGGGCTAAATACAAGGTCTTCCATGTGTATTGAGAGAAGGATAAGGTATCCTAATACCGTTTCAAGTAAAAATAGGAACTCTTAAGGCTTGGATTATGTGTGGTGGTTATGGACTAGACTGTTGATGTGTACTGAGTATTTAGGGGGAATTATAGGGATGCTGATATATGTATTTACTTTGTTGTGATACAATCCTAAATTAGGATTTTACACTTATGCGTATGCCACAATTACAATCTGTACAAAATAGAAATCAGACAAATACAAATGCAAATAAGACAATAAAATCAATGAAGCAATCAAACCAGCAAACAAACAAACAATTTAGACAATAAATAAATCAATAGGATTAAGATCAATCAATCAAGGATAAAAAATAATAGTAATAGCAATACAAGCATTAGTAGCACAAACAAACAGGGGCCTTTCCACAGTCTGTCCAATTCCAGTCCACGGGGAAGATGTCATCAACAGCTTGTTATTAAGAGATACCAAAGGGCGAGCCTCAAACCAAACACCATTGCAAAACACATATTCACCAAGTATGATAGAAAGCCTTAAAGTTGGTCAATACATCAAGTGTGGAAAGGGGGTGAGGAAGTAGTTCCACCTGGGGTGTACAATTGGTACCCTCTCCATAATCTCAAGTCAGGTGCCCGCCCATAGCCACTTTCCATACGCGTTTTAATACGGTAGCAAGGTTTTAACATGGGACCACACTTTAAAGAGTGCAAGCTGAAGTCCCAGAGATTCGGAATTGAAACATAGATCCCAAAAACCTACCTCAGTTATTGACTCGTAGTTGTGGACCCATTTCCCGAATGAACACATATATAATGGCCCTAATTTGTGGCAAAGGGTTAGGACTTGCCTAGTTCCAACACCCCTACATATTGACATATTCAACAATAACGAGACTGGCGCGGCACCTTCAAACGAGGGCCAGTGATTGCCAGGACTGAGAGTTGATTTGTCTGTAGCCTTAAGATAAACTGCCTCACCTCTGGTGCCAGGCATAACAGCAGGTAAAGCTGGGGCTTTCGATATCTATAGATAACATGAGACACAGCCTCATATCCACTTAACTTGGCCAGATGAATGGAGTTCATGCTCCAATCCCATTTGTTCAGTTTTTGTTCAAAAGATTTTTTTAAGTGGATAAAGGCCATGTGCTTCCTGTCATCATAGGACCATTCAATTTCCTCAAAGAGGGATTCATTTAGTTGTTTAAAATTAGACCCCCGCGGGTGCCACTCAGAATCATATTTGACACCGGCCAGCTCCAGCAATTTACACAATCGAGCGGAACATGCTTTCAGATAGAATATGCCTCTTGCACGGATCGCCATACCTCTCAAAGAAATGAGACCCAACTGTAGGCGCAGAAACTGTACCGACCACGAAGGGCCTAGTCCCAGTACTGTCCGCCAGTAATGGCCCTCTAAAGTGTTCAGCCATTTTAGGTCCTGCATGGCCAGCGCCTCCAGACCATAAAGATGGCAGGGACAAAACACTGTTGATATAGTCTTAATATGCCTGCCATACTGAAGCCTGCAGACCCCTGTAGAGTGAGTAATTTTGCTCGCCGTTTTTTCTGGTTGATTATAGCATCGTAGTTAGACATGGCTTTAAAATCCAATCCCAAGTATGGGAAGAAATTCACAATGGCAATCGTGCCCAAATTGGTAACGATGCCAGAGCGACTAGGACCCTTTCTTGCAATTGCCACTATCTTTGTTTTATCTAGGTTAATAGTTAAACCTAACTGAGATGCATAGACTGACAATTCGTTTAGCATGCTCTTTATGCCAGATAAGGTGCGATCGAATAGGATTAAATTATCAGCATAGAGCATGCCAACGATGGGAGTGTCACCCAGTTTAGGGGGGCAGTTTGATTTTAGCGACATGCGTGGTAGGAGGTCGGCAATATAGAGGTTATATAGCATGGGCACGGCTATGCATCCCTGCTTTACCCCTGTGTTTATATGAATTGAAGTGGCCACTTCTCCATTATCATTAAGGCGAACCTTAGTGGAGGTGTTACTATGAAGAGCAATTAATATGTGCAATATCCGGGCAGGGCAGTTCATAGCACTAAGTTTTGACCAATGGGGGTCGCGCATCACTTGGTCAAAAGCGCTGCGAAAGTCTATGAAGGCTATGTATAAGGTAGCCTCCTTGCTACTAACGGTGTTGTTCATTAGCTGGTCCAAAACCCAAATGTTGTGGGTAGTGCCCGCCCCTGGTCTAAAGCTCACCTGTGCATAATTTAGGATCTGGTTTTTCGATGCCCAGGCTTCTAATTCCTTAAGTATTAAGGTGGTAAAGATTTTGCTTGTCACATCTAGCATTGATAGCAGCCGATAGTTGGCCACGCTCCCTCTATCCCCCCTTTTGTGCACTGGGATCAACACAAACTTTCTCCAAGATGAAGGCACCTGGCAAGTTCTGCAAATTCGGGAATATAAAGTGAGAAGTACCTGTGCCCAGTTATCTGGGTCCCTTTTTAATACAGTATTGGCTAAGCCGTTTGGCCCCGGTGCGTTGGAGGACCTTAAATTCATAATTGTTTGTTTCACAATTTTGTGGCTGAGGGGGAGCGGCCACATCTTTATCCCCACAGGTATGCTGGTGGTGGTTACAATGACCTTTAGAAATGTATCGGAGATAAAGTCAGCCCATGTGCCCCCAGGGATAGGATTCAAGACCCTCATTTTCTGTTCACCCCCAGCTTGTGCAAGAAAGTGCCAGATTCTACGGCTATTTCTGATACAGAGGATTTCTACAAACTTCTGCCACTGACCTTTTTGCCAAGACTGGCGATAGAGGCGTAACCATGTGCGATAGTTTTGCTTTATCTCCTTTGTCTTGGCCTGCAACAGAAGGTCTACTACAGTAGTTGCTGACACTCTAAGGGCAATGATGGCTCGCCGCATGCCTCGTTTCTGGTCCTGAATGTTAACGTCAAAAACCGAGGCACCCCCAGCTTTCCATCTTATCTCGGGGGGTGGCCTACCCTTAAAGAGTGCTTGGGTTAGCTGCAGAATCCAGGCTTCTATCTCCTCTGGATTTTTACCCCACAACAACTGTTTAATCTCTGTACTCACAGGAGAGGGTGTTCATTTTATCGATGATGTACTGGGCCAACCGAATCCTATTTCCCGCATGATTAGATACCACCTCTCTGCAGACACCCACCCCTTCCGCCCTGCCCCCTCCCTCCACACTAAGGGTTAATGTGGCATGGTCACTGTAGCTATTTATAGAAATGCATAGATGTAGAACATGACTCAATAAACACTCAGTCACAGCCATATAGTCGAGCACTGTGCGCTTAGACCCCACAGCCCAGGTCATACAACCCCGAAGGTCTCCGACAGTGCACCCATTTAGGATTGTCAGGTTCCATTCTCATTCTTTACAAATGTCCAGCCACACTTTCCCCTTGTTGTTACTCTTAGCTAATGGCAGATTGCAGATATCCGAGACACATGCATATTTCCCACATCCTTCGGGATCAATACATTTGGCATTAAGATCTCTGCATAATAAAATGGGAGCAGGATCTTTCCCCATACACCAATTTGTTAACAGAGAGTCCAAATGATCACCTAGGGTCTCCGTAAGCAGCTTACCCAGGGGTCATATATGTTAATTATCAGGATGTCCCTGTTCCCTCCCCCCCCACCCTCCATGGGAGAGATATATGAACTACCCAGAGATTTTCCCCCAGGGCATCCTGATAGATCAATCTTGGATTGTAGTCGGACTTGACACAGGTGAATAAACAACCCATTGGTCTGTCTGCACCGTTCACCCTTGGTGGCCAGGGACTGAAAGGTCACATATCCGTCAAATTCTATTTCAAATGTGACCCACGCAAAGTGTAGGAGAAATTAGAGCAAATTGCACCTCTTTTCCCTTTCTGGAAAGATACGGTGACATGCAGTACGTGTCCAGCATTTACGTCTTCACGTTTGGTTTACTTCATTCCAGCTGCCTCTTAATGGAGTCCTTTGTCTCCAGCTCTTTCTTTGCTCTCCCGTCCTACAAACATATATTGTGTACTTTGATCGATCTGGGCGACCCACCCTGTTCAATTGTGGTATGCTTTAAACATGTTTCTGCGTTTAATGCGCTTATGCGGATTGATACCTCCCTGGTGTGATTAAAATACACACACAACTTTAAATAAGTATTATAATGAAAAAGGCCTCCTTGATGAAAGGGTGAAGGCCCGGGGTGTATGTGTTATGAATATTGAAAAGAAAGAAGGGTAGCTCCAGCTGCTTGGCTCATTTTTCACTTGACCTATCGCAAGTTTCGCAGCCCAACGTTGGTCCCTTCTTCAGCTCCGGGGCACAAACGCCACGGTGGCCTAACTTACGCCTGCCTCTGCCACCGAACGCACCTGCACTAGAGAGCACTCACTGTTTATAAGCAAGGCTCGGCATGCCGCATTACACCCAATTAATTCCGACTTGTTTGAAAAGTTAATTCCTTTGGAAACTTCGTTCGGCAGACGCCCCAGATCCGCAGACTCGCACGAGAACAAAGCCCGAGGACAGCGACGAGACTTTATACAGTGGGGTTATTAAAGACCTGTAGGTTTCAGCTGCACAATCTACCGTAGCAAAGTGTTAAATACCCGCACAGGGGCACGTTCAACGTCCCAGCACCACTTTAGGCATATTTTGGATTGTAGACAGCGGACAGGCTGTTACGTGACTTGCTTCAAGTGCATATGGCATGCTGCCTTAACATTGCTTGTCAGGTATTGGTCAGTAGAGGAAGCAGGGGCCTCCTCTATAGGTTATATTAAGACGCTTGGTCAGGATCCCCCTTTCTAGACTGCCAATGATTGATCAAGCCAATCGTGTGCATATACTTCACTGTGGGGCAATTCCTACTCAAAAGGGAAGCCGAGGGTGCACCAAACCAGCCTGTTGCCATGAAAAACACTGAAGCAGCGGGCACCTTTGCCACAAGAAGAACATCTCAGTGACAAATGGACTTCCAGCCAAGTTTTCACCTGCCCACCTCATATAATTGCGAAACCTCTTCCCGAAAACATCAGCTATTCTAGCCTCCCCCGGTCCGTCAAGCATTTCTAAAAATGTACCTATTTGAAACATTCCTGTCAAACAACTTTGTAACATGCCACAAAGCCCTCATCTGAGATAGCTCTCTTTCAGATGTATAATGTCAGATTCCATGTTCACTCTCTCTTACATCTTTCGTACCCAAGGTTTACCTTTCACCATGTATATGTAGATGGGCGTGTAGCCATTTTTAGTTTGGCTATTAGGAGGCACTTGCACCACCTATGAGCCGAAATGATTGCATTAGAGTACAGATAGGGAGAAATGGCATATAAGGAGGGACACACAGCTTGAAAATGTTGTTTGATAATTTGCCCACCCATTGATTGACAATGACCATGCTAATCCCTATGGCCATTCCCACCCAATTCCTTCCCCTCCCCACCAAAAACACCTCCTAGTGAGAACTCTTTGAGCTTGCTTAAATCAAGCCTTACCATCAAACGTTGCACTCATTGAGCCTCATTACGAGGTTGGCGGCAACCTGCCGATGGGACCGCCGGTTTGCCGCCAACCCCATAATTTCAAATCTGGCGCCTGACTTCCCGGTGGCAACGGAACATACAAGTCCCAGCGGGGCAGAGCAGTCTGGCGCCAGATTTCGTAAGTCCCAATTCCCATAGAGTCCCTATAGGAGTGGAGAGATGGAAGCACTGTGCCAGTGCTTCTGTGAAGACTCTGGCTGCAGAGGCCGATGTGCCTGGCAGGGTCAGACCTTTCGGGAACAGCGGCCCCGGCAGGCCAACTCGTAGTGTGGCGGTCCGGCAACAAGGGTGCTGGAGCCTTACCGGCACCCTTGTTTCCGGACCACCACACTTGTAATGAGGCTCAAAGTGCCTGCCGGTGCTTTTCCAAAGCAGTCTTCTGAGAGTTAATGACTTAATTGGAGCTATGTAATAGAAATGTCTTAACCAGGCCTGCCTTCAACTACTCATTTTATAAGCACTATGTGTATCCTTCACTGAACCCCTGTTAAAAACGAGCATTAGCAAAGCCAATAGTTTTGGCTTGTGTATAAGTAAGTATTAGGCATTTGCCAGGCACTGCTATTAGAATCCTAGGTACTCGCAACATTTTGCACCTGCTACTTTCTAGTTAATACCACTACTGCAGTGTTGGCATATGCCTTTCCCATTCCTACACACAATCCCAAACTGTTGGCATTGCCAATGCTTGTTATGACTTGCACTGTTCTTTAAAACTACATAAATGACTGTTTAAAGAGCGAGAGCTCCTTTAATGAGTTCAAACAAGGCGAACTAGCTTGTTCTAAGAGATGGCATAAACTCAGAGAGGACTGTCCTCATTTTGTGTCTCTCCGTTCCATACCAGTGGAGAAACAACTATTTGCTTGTGTGTCTGGCCCCACCACAGGCACATTTCAGCACCAAAATCTCCTCTAAGCAAGAGTACCATCGTGTTGGGCATCTCAAACACAGCAGCTCTCTATGCACATAGAGCTATGGGCCCATGTCCAGATTACTCTTCTTAATTTAGAGTTGCACACCAAATGTTTCAACATTTGGCAAACGCACGAGAGCCTCACTACTGATAATGAACAAGGGCGATTGTAATTGGTTATTTTTACCCGGGGATCGAACCTGCGTTGCTTTCGACTCGTTTCGCTTACAAGGAAACCGCGTTGCCCCTGAGCTATCCTCCCGTTCTCTGAAATAAACAAGCAGAAAGATCCCTTTGCATATATTAGTGTAACTCCTCCAAACATTTCTCACGTTTGGAAAATGCTGTCAAACTTGGGGTTTCATCATAAATAATCCAGTTGAGAGGCATAAATGGACATTAGCCTAGAGCACAGGAAAGACATTGACAAAATGTGATTGGACATTGGAAATGGATCTGTTCTTTGTTCTTGTATCACAATTGCCATATAGGCTAAAAGATTGATAAGTGATCTCTGATTATAATTTAACAAAACATGCACAGGCTGAAAACAGTTTATAGTGGTTCTTATGCTGTCCTGTGGAGGGAGCAATTGGGATGGGGTAATCGTAGAGATGCTGCACAACCTTAATGATGGAGAAGTCTGTCTAAGCTGGGTCTATGGCTCATTGAACTAATACAGGCTGTTTTGGACTGTGTCTGTCTTTGACCTTACAGGTATGACTCTGCGTAGGTCCACTCTCCTTGATAAAATGGGTATCAGTGAGTTAGAGTTTGGTAACAACACACATCTGTAATTTATCAAGGGGGCCAGCTTTGAAAAGCCATAAAAAAGAGTAATACTCACAAGCAACACCTTACCCAGGACACCCAACAAGGCAGAGACAGGTGCAGGGAGTTGCTGCTGGGACTGTGGTCCAGAAGAGAATTTCCCGGCATTTTAGTCCATGACTCTCTTCGTGGCCGCGATCAGGTGGATCTGCCAAATCAATATTTCTCCTCTGGCAAGGCACGCAGCGCTAAAACATGTTTCTAGAACCTTCTGCGTGGCCACCATCCCATAAAACAGGTGATTGGGCCTACTTTGTTCTCCGTGGAGGGGCAGCTCACACTTTTGCAACCCCACCACCAAACCATTGTGCGGTTTCCGGTTGTGTAAGCCTGCAGGAAAGTAGGGCATTTAGAGTATTTCCGAGCCACTGCTGCTCAGGGCACGAGCCAATGGGACTGAGGCGCCCAAAACTGCTGCCTGCCATGCCTTCTCTCCTCCAAAAGTATTTATTTGGAACCCCAGCATGCAGTGCCTGGCGAAAGACAAGGGAAAACAGCTCTTTCTCCTTTTACGTCCGTGTATGCTTGACCCTTTGTGCTGTTGCCACAAACGTTTTGCCTACTCCTGCTATTCACAAAAATGCCTTTATTGCTCCCATTGCACCTCGTTTTTGAGGTGCACCTGAGGCCCATACCCCTCTGTGCTGCCACTCCTGCTTTCATAATTCACTATCAAACCAAAATGCCCTATCACCTGATCAGACATGTATGTCCAAATCTTAGCCATTACTATCCCAGAGTTTGGGCGCTTGAGCTTCCATCAACCCACTTAACCCTCCCCCTCCCCCTTTTCCAGAGGAGCTCCTCCGAAAAATGCTCCTAAACTGTACTCTCATCAGTGTCAGCTTGGTGGTTAAAAATTGCCTCTTTATCCACCTCTCTTGCATTGTAAAACATACATCTCTTCTATTTTAAACTCTTTTCCTGTTCATCTTCTATTAATTTAATATTCAATGCATCAATAAGGAAAGCTCGGGTTGATGGAGTCGTGATTATTGGGCCCAGTAAAATGCCCCAGCGAAGCAAAGACCTTTAATGAGTTTTTGGTGTCTTTAACATTTAATGTGGAAGTGGGCAGAGCCTACTGGGAGGGGCAGAGCCTAAAATGATTCCTTTTGGGAATTCAGGATGAACATACTCGCCCTTAGCACGTAACGAGTTAACACCCATTCTATCCTGCCTGAAGGCCATAGTCACCAAAAGAGCACATTTGTCCTACAGCGTTGTTGGGGGCAGGGCTTGAGCGCACTACACAAATGTGACATGCTCCTGCATTTTTAGGCTCATAGTTGCATTGAAAATAAAACATTCTTCCATTCTTCTAAAACAGAAACATGCAGTGCACCAGAATTATTATGTATTTCTTTTAAGAAATAGTTAAGTACGGATTTTCAACATCACAGCATTTAAACCTCTGCTCTCATTACCCTTTCTGCTTCAAAAGGCCAGATTTGAAATTCTTCTAGTTCACAAATGTATCCACGGTAAAGCACCACTCTATCCAACCTCTTCACACCTAGCTCTCCCTCCCAAAATACCTCCCGGCCAGAGTCCTTCAGTCCTCTGGCTCCAACTCTCTACAGATCAAACGTTTCTCTAAGCAGAGAGTGGGAGGTAGATCCCTTTCATCGGCTGGTTCCTCCCTCTGGAATGGCTTCCCCGCCCCCTAAAACTTGAGCTGTATCTTCTTAAGTTCCGGAAACTTCTCAAGACTTTCCTTTTCTCCTATTCCTCCCCTCTCCTGCTCCTGTGAGAAATCTCCTGCTGCCACTGCGACTGGGGCCTGTTCCCTTCAGAGTCAAACCGGGGCCAGACCCCCCCACCCCTGCCATTCCCCCAGTATTCTTTGCCAGCACTTGCCCTCAGGCTCCCTTTCAGGACTAGCCCAACCTGGTCCTCCCTGTCCAGCGCACTCATCCTTCCTTTACCCCTCTTCCCCTGGCACCTGCTGCCTTGGCCCACCCAGCGCTTGCCTGCCCCCACCGTTGTGGACCCACACTCCTGCTCTTCACCCTCTATGCCCTCCCCACACGTACCACCTTGTCATGCACTTGCACGGTAGGATTGTCACATTGCCAATATAACCGTTTTTTTCTACTCTTGTTCCCATGTCCCTCTGACCCCCATCTTGTCTTGCTTGTAGTGCCTGGAAACACTTTTGTATAGGTGCCATAAACATGTCCAATAAATAAAATAAATAAATAAATACAAGCCTTCTCGTAATTTCTGCTCTGCCTTCTCAACTACCCTTGTGGCTAACTCCCTTCCTGTGCTTCCTCTCGCTTCCACTCTTTCTTTCTTCTTGCTCCACTTGCATGGAATTATCTTCACCTGGATATCCGAGAAACAGTCCATACAGATCTCTTCAAAACCAAACTAAAAGCCTACCTCCTCACCTCTGAGTTACCCTCTCAACCTGCCTCTTGTATGCCTTCTTGCTAAAGTTTTTCCCTCACCTCTAATCTGCCTCTGCCCCTCACTTTCTCTGCCAGCACTCTAGCACTTCATCCATCATGGTCAGATCCCAAGCACTTATTTATCGTCCCGTGTGACTGTTCCATTTATGCCCCTCCACAACCTGGTCAGAATGTTCCTCAAACTCACCCTGTTGTAAGAAGCCCACTGCTGCCCATCAAATCTGATTTCTTATCTATTGTACATTTTTTTGTGATCAAAAGAGCATTGTACCTCCTGTATATAAAAAGATAAACGTTGGTGTTCCCTGTTACCCCCTTTCACCTGTAATCTACCGCTCACCACCAGAAACATGCTCATCTGTGAACGGACAGCAACTTCTAAATGATCCTGTGGCGGACAGCAATGACAAACATGTAACAGGCAGTTATATCAGCGAAATGTTCATCACTGAGAGTAAAATCTCTGGAAGCACTTGATCAAAATGTAGCACAATATGCACCCTATCCTTACACCTAAGAGTGTTCTGAGTAGATAAATGTGTACTCAGACAGGTCTCACCTGGTAATGGTACAAAAAAGACCGTGGGCGAGATGTATGTAGTGTCGGCGAATTTGAAATCAGGCGCAAAGCTGATTGATTGTGAATGTTCTAAGACATTTCGCAATGTACGAAAACATAAGAAAGTAATTTTTGCAAACAATGAAAATATGAGGAAGCCTCCATGCATATTTAGCTATTCACAAACGTGTCACAAATCATACTTCAAATAAATGTGCACATTTCGATGACTCTCAAAAAAGAGCAACAGCAAAAGTTACCACTTCTCTGCTCCTGGTGGTCATTGGGTGCAAAGTTTATAAGGACTTCCAGAATGTCCAATAGAATACTCACAATGGCAGTCCTGCATGCTGTAGTGGAATGTAAATGGATATGGATGCAGAAAATGGAACTGGCCATTGGAGGAGGGTGAACCAAGGGCGTAACCTACAAATCACCTGCGTCCATGGAGATATTGATCTTTACCCCCAGACCACTCTCACATTAAGGGTACTCGGCTAAGAAGTCACAATGCCAATGATTGACATGCTAGGTCCTCCAGAAGAAGTACTACTGGTCGCAGACTCCCCTTTCTTCGACAAAGTGCCGTAGAGATTCCAAAGTCACAAACGTCCATCTCCGGTAGTGGGGTACCATCATTTTAGAGACCAGGGACAGAAGGAGATATTGAGAGAAAGGCTGGAGGTATGTAACAGGGCTAGTACCCAAGACTTTTCATAAGAGTGTTGACGGGAGATTAACTCAGTTTCAGCGACGGGCCTTACCTTGCGATTCAGCAAAGAGGTAAGGCCTGTCTCCACAAATAGCCACCTTGCTGCCTGCATGTGAAACAGGAGATCCAGGAGGCTACCCCAAGAGAACAATTCTCTAGATGGTAAGGTCCATACAGGACATGAGTTTCTAGAAGGTTGCTGGAAGTCCGGAAGACACTGGATGAAGTTCACCATGACAAGGAGGAATAGCAGGCCAGCAGGAGACCAGAGCAAGGATCAAGGAGGAGAAGAGCACAGAGCAGGAACCAGGAAGGGCTTAAAGGCTTACCGTTTCGGAGCGTCTTTTGTGATTGCTCCTGATTACAATTGTGTCGCCCGACGCCCAATCTTGACATTCTGACGTCACAACGCAGTCGCATTGCGTACATTGATGCCATTTTGGAATGGGCATTAGCCCTTTCCAGCGCCTCCATAATGAAGAGGTGGTGGTGAGTTGCCAAGCCCGGGCCCGGCAATGAAAGATCCTAACATCATGCCCCCTTTCAGATCTCAGTCCATGTGGTTTCCAGGGATACTAACGATGGAATCTCCGCAAAAGAACAGGGGCATGAACATTCAAACTGGGTTCCCAGGAACGTTCTGCCTTGGAATACCCCTTCCAGTCGATCAGGTACTGAAGAACCCCACAATGAAAACGGGAGTCACAAATCTGGTGTACTCTGTATTCCTGTTTTTCATAATCTTGAAGGGGAGGTTGAATATTATTGTCTTGTTTTCTGACAAAGGGTTTTAGCAAGGAGATATGAAGGACTGGATGTATTCGATGTCATGACTTAGGTAGTCAGATCTTAAATGCTACTGGATTGATAATTTTCACAACTGGAAAGGGTCCAAAATATTTAGTTTCAGTAAATACTTGGCAGATAACCAAATCACCTGTCTGGTATTGAGGATATTCAGATATTTTGAGATCTGCATGCAGTTTACCAGTCTGTTGTAATGCTTGCAATGTTTGGCGCTGGATTTCATATAAATCCTTTATCATTTCTTCAACCAAGGGGACTTTGGACTCAGTTGATGGCAGAGTGGGCAACCAGCACGGATGGTATCCATAGGAACAAAAAAAGTCTCTCTCTCCTGTGGCCAAATGTTGGGTATTGTTATATGAAAATTCTGCCACTGCCAACAGAAGTATCCAATTGTCTTGTGTAATGTTAGTGAAACATCTGAGGTAATGTTCCAGGGTCTGCCTCAGTCTTTCTGTCTGACCGTTCGTCTCGGGGTGATATCCTGAAGATAATGCTTTTTCTATACCCAATTGTTTGCAGACTGCTGACCAGAATTTACTCATGTACTGCGGTCTAAAATCCAAAGTAATAGATTTGGGGAGTCCATGCAGCCGGAAGATATCCTTGATGACGATTTTGTTCATTTCCCGAGCTGTAGTTATCTTCTTCAGTGTTGAAAAGTGTGCCAGTTTTGTGAAAGAATTAATTGTCACCATTATTGTTGTACATCCCTGAGACAGTGGGAGTTCCACAATAAAATCTGTAGACATCCTTTGCCATTGTCTTGTAGGTATTGATGCTTGTGTGAGTTTTCCCTGTGAGTACCGCCTGGGTGTCTTGTTCTGTGCGCAGGTAGTACAGGCAGCAACATATGTCTTGACATCCACTGTCACTTTTGGCCACCAAAAGTATAATTGGAGCAAGTCTAAGGTGTTCTTAGTTCCGTGGTGCCCGGCCAGAGCTGAATCATGTGACAATTGAAGAATCTTTTGACGGAGTACAGGAGTAGGTATGTAAATATTTTCTTTATGAACAAACAACCCATCTCTCAAACACAAAGTGCTTCGTAAGGATTCCTCTGGAGGATGTTATTCTTTTGAGTTGTTGTACCCACATATCAATGGCAGAAACAAAAGTGGCTTGAGGAAAGATCTTGCATGAACAGATTGTGCTTCTGGGTCAGCCAACCCATTTTGAGACAGGGTATCCGCAATATGGTTCTTAGCTCCTGCAATATACGTGATTAGGAATTGGTAATGAGAAAAGAAGTGGGCCCATCTAGCTTGCAGATTGTTATGGCACTCATAATTTTGTAGAAGATGTGGATTTCGATGATCGGTTCTTATTTCCATGGGCAAATGTGCCTTCATTCAAAATGTCTTCATTCTTGACAGGCTAGTTTTATGGCCAGTAACTTTTTTTCCAAAACAGAGAAGTTTCTCTCTGCTGCTGTCAAGGTTCTTGGATAGTAAGCCAGTAGGTGCTCCTATTTCCCACCCTGTTGTTTTAGCACTGCACCTACAGCGAAGTCTGAGGCATCGGATTCCAAGATGAAAGCTTTCTCGTACATGGGTTGCCGCAAAAGAGTGGTGGAAGTAAAACGTATCTTTAACTTCTGAAAAGCTGTTTTTGCTTCCTGGTCCCAATTAAACTGTGTATTTTTCTTGAACAGCTTTGTTAAAGGTACAACTACAGCCGGGATTCCATGGATGAATTTGCGACAGAAATTTGTTATGCCAAGGAATCTTTGTAGTTCCTTCACCGAATGTGGGGCTATCATCAGTAAGATAGCTTTTATTTTCCTAGAATCCATAGTGATCCCTTGGTTGGATTTTATAATAGGGCACGGATACAGCATCAAAAATGCACTTTTCTGGCTTAGCTTTCAATTTATATAATTGCAGTCTTTGTAAAACTTGACAAACATGTTGATTGTGTTCCTCAGGTTTATTTGAGAAAATAAGGATGTTGTCTAGCTGTACAGCAACAGAATGCAAAAGGAGGTCTGCAAATATATGGTACACAAAGCACTGAAATACTGCTGGTTGTGAAGAGTTTTTCAACTTTAGTCATTTTATTAAATAAAAAGGTTGGATAAATGCCTCACTATCCCTACCCTGATGAGAATTTCCCTGCCTAAAATAAAGTAAAGGAAACACTCTAACAAAAGGATATCTGTCCCTTACACTTGTACATTCAATAAAGCAATATGGAAATGCATGGCAGTTCAGTTCAACAAATATATATAACATACAATTAAATTCACAATATGATTAATGTCTCTTGCCATAACCTGGGTGAATTCCCCTTCCCCGGATTTGAGCAAAGTCGTGTTCCACAGTTCAAAGAAAATAAGGAAATCCTGGTTGCCACAAAGTTCCAACACAGTTTTTGAGGATTTGAAAATGAACAACAAATAATTCAGGGGTCTCAAGAAAGCTCCAAAAGAAATAGTCTGTTTCCAACTCCTCGTGGAGTAAGAACCTGTTTCACATTTTTCTTCTCCAAGTAAACAACAACAATTGTCTTTGTCAGGATGATTTGCCACAACTTTGGTTTTAAAAAACGAGTATGTTCTCACTCCCCCTGGATTAAGAACAAGCTTCACCTTTGTATTCTTCAAGTGAACAACAACAGTTGTCTTTGTCAGGATGATTTGCTACGACATTGTTATCAAAATAATTCACAACAGGTTGGCACAATTCTTCTTCAAATGCCACAATTTAACATGAGTTGTTTCTGTTAGAACCACAGTTCAGAGTTCAGCACTCTACTACTACCCGGTTGCTTCCTGTACCAGGCCTTCTACTTCCACAACTTGTTATAGGGGAATACTCACCTGCCCGTTCAATGCTTCCTATAATGACAAAGTGTGCTTTAGTGGCAACATCCAACTTAGAACAACAACAATTTCACAAGTATTCTTTGGCATTCAACTTTAAACCATTTTGGGGGCAACTAGGAATCACATCAGTACTCTTTAGGACTCCTTTGCAACTATGCTGCTCTCCCACTGGGTAATCTACTCCAGGAGGGCAGCCTGTTTGCCACCTTCCTTTCCCCTCTGCAACAACAACCAAACAGTTACAATTGGTTTTGGATAGCTCGGTATCCAGGAACATAACTACTGCTGCTTTCACTCATATGCAAGTAAATCTGCCTGCTGTGAACACGCGGACAGCACCAGAACACCCCAGAGTCACACGCAAGCCGCGAACTCACTGTGTAAGTCGCTTGTTCCCGTTCCACCTGGTGTTTGCAGGTCTTCTGTGATTATGGCTTCCTGCGATCATGCAGACAGCCTCTTTTGGCCTCCCTCTGCTTGCGCCACTCAAAATGAGAGCTCCTTCTGCTTCGGGGAGGTTCAGGTGTAACCCAGCCACTTGTAACCAGTAGAGAGGGCACATTTCCATCGCTGCACCACCTCCGCACGACGAGCCTTCATTGGGCCGTCGTCCTTTTCTTATGCTTTCCTCTACGCAACCTCTACAACAGGGACAGCCTTAGGCAAAGACCCTCTCAGGACCCGTCCTGCAGCTGGCATCTGTCGTCTCCAGATTCAACTTCTGCTGCACACACAGCCTGCACTGCTTTCTCCTCCTGTTGCTTCCTCGCCTGCACCTCATGGGGCTTTGTCAGCCTCCCAGTCTCCCTCAGGTGTAAGTCATTTACACCAGTTAGCTGACCACTCCTTCTGCAGTACTCCTCTGCATCCCTCTTCCTTGTTTCAGTACTGGGGGAATTATGGAACCTAAAGTCCCTACGAACAAAGTTAGCTTTTCTAGTGTTTTCAACTAGCTGATTTGATTTCCGCTTTCTGCAATATTTCTTAAAAGCGTTTCACAAAAATTATTCATTAGTTGTGTTTGGAAAGAGAAATAAGGCTTTCTAGACTTTTGGCAGTTATTATTCACAAACTTCCTTTTATTTCCCCTTTTTAAATTAGGGACATTTCTAACTCTATGGGTTGGAGAAGGGAGCTAATTCCTTTTCATAACACAGGAGTTCTGGTTGATGTCACCCCCTTTCAAGTGTTCAATATGTGAAACCACTAGGTTATGATGGTAGCAAGCGATTATATACTTTGGTGTGTGTGAAATGTCTTTCTTAGAGGAAGTCAAATACTGTGTCTCACCCCATAGGTTCCCCCCAGTTCTCTGGGCCTTTTCTCCTCCCAGGTGATCCTCTCTCAGAACACCACCCCCAAGATCAGGATCAGGAAGCATCTGCCTTCCCCTGGCCCCCTGGGAGGAGACTTTAGGCAAGGATTTAGTGAGGGATCCATAGGATTAATCACACAGTGCGTTAGCCAACCCACTGTCCTACTTGGGGATGAAAAACAAGAAGATGCCACCCGAGGATTTGGATTCCGTAATCAGGCCGTGTTTTTAGGTTTTCATCCAAATAGTCCTTTAATACTTGTTTTTCCATAGGGAACAAGATGGACATCCTATTGAAAGGAACAGTAGATCCAGGTATCAGTTCTATTGCATAATCATGTGCCCTATGTGGAGGCAGGGTCTTCACCTCCTCATTACAAAATACCTCTTGATCGTGCAGATACTTCTTGGCACTAAATTGGCTACTTGAAGAGTGTGACTGATGGAACTGGAAGAGATGAGTGCTACAGCTTCCTTGTTCTCAGAGGGATGTGTGCATGTTGCTGTACACCTCTCCGATCCTAAAACATTGATCTGGCTGCCCAATTAATGTATAGGCCATGCCACTCCAACCATGGAATACCCAGGATCCCCAGGTAATGTGCAATAGCTATGAGGTCAAAGGAGTTGTTTTCTCTATGTTGTTGGATAGACAGGATCATATCCACTGTATTTTCCACTACGTGTCCGCTAGTCAGGGGTAGTCCGTCTACACCTTACACGGGTAGAGCTTGAGTCTTTGTCACTACTAGAATGCCCATTTTCGGGGCCCAAGACCTATGCATAAATAAACCTGTGGCTCCTTAATCTACCATACCAATGGTATCTATGCTAAGACCGTGTTGCAGGGCAAGATGGATCCTGATAACCAACAATGCAGTAGATTTTGGTTCATGGGTATTCATCATTCAATGAACATAGGGACCAGTTGAAGACTCCCGGACATGGGTCACTTCTATGAGCAGAAGCTGGCGTTTCCTGCCTTCTGCGGGGAGCCAAGGGGCATAGACGTGCCATATGGTTTGGAGATTTGCAATACATGCATAGTCCCTTGCTTCATCTGCGTTGTCTTTCTTCGCCTGACAGCGGCGCTCTGGTGGCTCCGATCTGCATTGGTTCACCTCCAGAACTTTCTTCAGGGCAGAGACAGGACTTGGGACCTGCATTCCTGAGGGAACATTCCAGGATGTACGCATTGAAGCTTGCGTTCATGCAAATGGTAATCCATCTTCAATACCAACTTGATTAATTGATCAAAGGAAGGAGGTTGTGGAACCTTGGCTAACTCGTCCTTTAAATCGTCTGACAGCCCCCTGTGAAACAACCTAAAGCAGGCTTCTTTGGGCCAGGCTGTCTGTTGAGCCAACTGCTTGAATGTTCTGGTGTATGTTAGGACATCCATGTTCCCCTGTGTGATGTCCAGTAAGGTGTCTTGCTTAGTGTAGGTTAATTCTGGTCTATCAAAGATACCCGAAAAAACAGCAAGAAAGCTTCTATGGTCTTCCAACGTGCTCCCAGCCAAGTGAGATATCATGAACTCCACTTTGGCTCTGTCAGTCAGAAAAGAAGCTTGCTGAAATGTGAAAGCAACAGTACAGGCATCCACAAATTCTTTAAATCTCCTAGTATCCCCATGGTATTTATCTATAGCGGAACCTCTAAACTGGGCATTCTTTGCCGCTGGCTCTTGTTGGGCCTTAGCTTGCCCTAGCACCGCATTTTCAGCCTTTAAAACATTCTGGACTTCCAAGGTTAATCCCTGGATGGCCACCATTCATTCTTGCATCTGTTCCATTTCTTTTTGTGTGGGGGCGTCGCAATTTATCAGCAACAGGCCTTACCTAGCGAGCTTTGTGATGCTTTAAGGCCTGTCTCTCCAAGTAGCCACCTTGCCACCTGCACGTGAAACAGGAGGGCCAGGAGGCTACCCCAAGAGAAAAAGTATCTAAAAGAGGAAATACTGTAATACAGGGGAAAAAACCTCTTAGATGGTAAGGTCCGTCCAGGACACGAGTTTATAGAGGGTTGCTGGAAGTCCGGAAGCCACTGGATGAACATCGCCAGGAAAAGGAGGAATAGAAGGCCAGCAGAAGACAGCCAAGACGAGAATGGAGCAGGAAACCAGGAGCATGGATCAAGGAGGGGAGGAGAGCAGAACAGGAACCAGGAAGTGTACAAGGCAGGTAGACCAGGATAGAAACTAGCGCTGTGGCCATCATGGGAAGAAGGCAGATTGCGATGCGCAGTGCACTGTTTCGAAGCAGC
The DNA here is from genome assembly GCF_040938575.1 of Ambystoma mexicanum. Classification (NCBI taxonomy): domain Eukaryota; kingdom Metazoa; phylum Chordata; class Amphibia; order Caudata; family Ambystomatidae; genus Ambystoma; species Ambystoma mexicanum. Next base: position 1,262,051,938 of record NC_090934.1, on the reverse strand, counting down.
TTTTGCGACTGCTCCCAATTGCAATTGTGTCGCACCTCCATGAAAATCTGACATCATGACACCGTCGCGTGGTGTACGTCAATGCCATTTTGGAATGGGCATTAACCCTTCTCAGCACCTCCATATTGAAGAGGAGGCAGCGAGTTGCCCAGCACGGGTGTGGCAGTGAAGGACCCTAATACCCAGAGTCATGTCTATCCAGGAGGCGATTTGTCCAGAAGACCCCTTTTCTTGACACCCCCGTTTTGAAATGCTTATGTGTAGAACTATACCTCTTGACTTACCTTTTCATCCAGGTGCTTGCTTGTGTCCCTCTTCCTAGTGCAGATGAGCAAGGCAGCAGACAGTGGAGAGTCCCACCACAGAGAGGAAAGTCAACTTACACAGTGATCATCTGCTCTGCCTGTGAGCGTAGCGTCAGCGTCATACACAGACATTTCAGAAAAGGCATAGAGCCAACGAGCGGTGAAAGCACACCCACAAGCCAAGGATCGTATGAACTTGCCGAAAATGCAACGAACAAAGAGTCCCCTACCATGGACAGGGAACGCAGGCCGCCAACAATGCTCTGTGACAATCCAGCACAGAGTACACGGGCAGGGCCTAGTCCCCTTTTATGTACAGTACCTCATCCATACATATCCCAGGAGGGAGAAGAGCAGCAGGATTTGGCAGGAGCAGCTGGCCAATTCCAAGAGGGGAAGGAGTATAAGGATGGGAACAGAAAGGAGGAGGGTGTGGGTTATCCGGGTGAGGTTGGTAGATTTCGAGGCAGAGGACCAAGAGGAGGAGGCAGGAAGGAGCAGAGGATTTTGGAGACATGGTGAAGGTGAGGTACTGGTTCAAGGGAGATAGTGCATCTGCAGTGTGATTGTGCATATTTCTGTGTCGCATGAATAGAATTAGTAGTGTAAGAGTGGATGTGAAGTGAATGGTACTGAGTGAAAGCAGGGTGCCTACTAGTGGTGAAAAGAGAGTAGGATCGAGAGGAGGAGGGTAGTAGTGGGGGGGAGAGTGGGAATGGAGAAGGGAAGTAACATGAAAGGTTTGAGGCAAGAGGAATTGGGAGTGAAACATCAAAGACATTGTGTAACGGAGACCGTTGTAAGAGGAGGGCTGGGTGGAAAGAGTAGGAGGGAGGTGGTAAGCGTGGATGTGAGTGAATTTAGCCGAATCCAACTGAGCAAGTGAAAGGCACTCCCTATTAGAACACTAACAGCTAGGGACAGGAGCGGTAGTTAGCAAGTCCCTGAAGTAGTTATATAGCCAGCCTCTTAGGGAGACTCTTTCAGAAAAGTCAGATATTAGACAGTATGGGTTATCATTCAGTAGTACTAACTGAGGTTACAGATGCCTGAGTTAGGGAGGTAATCCCACGGGAGACGAGAAGGAGAGAGAATAACGTAGGGCCCACAAAAATCGCAATAAAGACCCTTGGACTGCCCTTGAGTCTCAAGAGTAATTTGTGTGTTTGAGGAACCTGAGGGTGTCCTCACTTACTTTCTCCTAGCAACCTCTGCTCGGATGGCATGGGACAGGCCATTGCTATTGGATCCCGACCATGTGGGTGGATATGCGAGGGAGGATCACCTGGGTGGAGGGAACTTGGGGAGTCGGGAGAGGATGTCTTTGAGTGAGACATGGTATCCCCTTTCCTTGTCATAATGCCTTTGCAGGCTATTATCAGTCTTTTCCTCTTTCTTACACACAAAACGCCCCACAGCCATTTCACTTTAAGACTGGGATGAGGAAGAGGCAATTGGGAGTTATGCACACATCCATTCATTCATACCTTTTTGGTACTGACACGAGGAAGAGGGCTGTGGAGGAGTACCATTGTTGTAGCCAGGAATGTCCAGCTAATAGGCTTAATTATGGTCAGGCAACTGATGTGAAGGACTTGTACCTGCAACCATTTAAAAAGCTCCAGGTGTATGAAATAAGAGACCGCCCTGCAGGGAGAAGAAACCGGCCTGGAGAGAAGTGTGCAGCTTGCCGAAGTGGAGCAGGTTGGAGTGGATGACGAGCACTGCTCACTGGGGCTCCTCTGAGACAGAAGCGGAGCAAAAGGAAGCAAGAAAAGAACGAGACGCCTTTGAATACCGGACTGAAGGAAAGATGTGATAAACACATTTGAATACAGCACGAGACAAAAGCAAAGTAATGAGCACTTATGAATAAAGTGGAAAGCAAGTGATGAGCACTTATGTAGAATGTGAAAGCAAGGTGGTGGAAAAGGGTGAACACCAAAGAGTGAGTTGTTTGAGATACCAGTTATGGCACACCCAAAAGATTACCAATGAGAGCCGGGTTATCTGATATACCAGTTGGGGCAAACCCAAAAGACTGCCAAGAAGAATCTGGTTGTATGAGATATAAGTTGTGGCAAAGCCAAAAGATTGTCAATGAGAAGAATCTGGTTGTATTAGATACAAGTTGTGACACAGCCAAAAGACTGCCAAGAAGAATCTAGAATAAGTATGGGCCAAAGATAAAAAGGTGTGAGATACACGTTGTGCCAAAGCCAAGAGACAGCCCAAAAGATTCTGAAATGAGTGTTGACTAATGACACAGTCAGGGAAAGAAAATCTGTGTTGGCAAAAAGCCTGAAGAACTACAGAAGCATAACAAAGTGCCAAGGATTATCAGTTGCATTACCTGTAATTGTTGGACCATGTGGTCTGACAACTGAACCTACACATAGTGACCTCCGGTTGAAGGAGCCAAGGAAAGTAAACATAAAGAAGATGTATTTTATAACAGTTGCTGAAGTGAATGAGAAATAAGAAAGAGAGCAATCTATGTAAACTATTGAAAAGCCTGGATGATTAAAAAGTTATACAGGAACTGTTTATGAAAGCCAGGATATTTGAACTGATTGTAGTTTTGAAGCTGGAAAAGCTGATGTGTTACGGAAGAAACTCCCCCTGCCCCCTAACCCCACAGACTTTGTGAACGGTGTGGAACTTTTGGGGAAGTGAACTCCAAGGCATTTTTGGAACTGTGTTGAACCTTTTAGGAAGGGAACCCGGGAACCCTTTTGGAACTGTTTTGAACTTGGGGAAGGGGAAGCTGATTCTTGGATTTTGTGAACTGTGTTGAACTTTTGGGGAAGCAAAACCCCTAAGCCTTTTTGGAACTGTTTGAACGTGGGGAAGGGGAAGTTGAAAATAAGCCAAGACCGGGGGGCGTGGACAGCGCTCGAGCGAGATGGCCACCTAGTTCTCCAGCATTGGATCTTTCATAGATTCAGATGCTTGAATATTCCCCGTCGTCAGACTGGGAATCCTCGGTGATAAATTTAATAATAACATTTATTTATTTTTTTAAAATATATATATACATTGCTACCTAGTAGTGCATGTACATAGCCCATTATGGCCTATGAGCCATTTCATAGTGTAGTCTCTCCACCTCACTTTGGTCCTTTATGGCCCCAGCCAATGAGGTGGCAGGGCCCAAGCTCCGCCCCCGGCAGCCATCTTCAGATTTTTCACCGCAGTCTAACAGACACAGGGAATCCTCAAGCTCTCTGAGCTTTTTCAAATTCTTTCTACTTCTGTGTGGAATATATTTGGAAAAATATATTCCATCTTGTTCCCCTTCTTTGGGGCTTTGTTTTCAATTACCCTTGAAGACAAAACTTGTTGTTTTCCTCTCAAAATCGTCGACTGAACTTCTCTTCAGAAATGGAGGCACCTCAGGCTGTCAAGAAGCCTTCCCTGTTCAGGGACTGCACGAGGTGTAAGAAGAAATTGGTTTACCACAAAGACCCCCATGAGCATTGCATTTATTGTCTGTACCCGCATGACATTAAAAAATGCGAGATTTGTAGAAATTTTTCCACCAAGACCCTTCATGACAGGCATAGAAGACTCCTTTCATACCTGGAATCCAGGGATCAATCTTCGGACGAAGAGTCTGTCAGAACAGCTCCTGTCCAATCCAGCACTCCATCTGAGAGACAAACTTCAAAGAGAAGGGCCTCTTCAGTGGAAAGGAGTTCCTCTCCCAAGTCCAAAAAGAGGAAGCTGGAATTGATACCCTTTCTGCCTCCAGTTGACTTACCAAGCCAGAAAAAGTCAGCAAAATCTGCCTCCAGAGGTAAGGAGGAGTTTGCAAAAAACGGGGGGGCAGTCGTCGGCGGGTAAACCGTCCACGAATGAAGGGAAAGGTAAAGGCCCGTCATCGGCCATACCGTCGACGAAACCATCATCGACGACGACGACGCTTAAGACATCGTCGACAATTAGATCATCGTCATCGGACATGTCGACCACGAAGCAATCGTCGACGAGCAAGAAACACCACTCGTCCACGAAACATTCATCCATGACGCAGTCGTCCACGGAACATACTCCACATTCGTCAACGAAGCCCTCGTCGACGGGAAAATGTCAGTCGTCGACGAAGCCCTCGTCGACGGGAAAATCTCAGTCGTCGACGGCGAAGCCCTCGTCGACGGGAAAATCTCAGTCGTCGACGGGAAAATCTCAGTCGGCAGCAAAGCCCTCGTCGACGGGAAAATCTCAGTCGTCGACGAAGATAGCATGGTCCATAACACCTTCAGAGGCACCACAAATTTCGGCAGTTACGGAGGAATTACTGCCGTCCACATTTGAAACTCCTGTCATTGAAAGCAATATCATTGAGAAGAATACCGAGACTGAACCACTGGTACAGCAATTTTCACCTTTGGGGCACATGGCAGAACTTCCGGATGTAATTCTTCAGGAAGAATTCTCTGATGCGGAAGTGGTGGAAGAGTCCATCGGTCCCTTACCGAAACAATACAGCCCTCCTTGGCACCCGTCCACGGGAGAATCCGAATATCCTCATGACCCGATACTCATGTTATCCGTGCAGAGGATTGTAGAAGAATTTTACAAACGGCAAAGGGAGAAGCAAATCCCGATTAATCCCTTTGAAGCAGGAATTATACCTAGGGAGTCATCTCCGATTCCAGGCACATCTGGTTGCTCTCCTCACAGGAGTAGACCGCAAAAACGGATGAGATCACCTGCTCGAAGACCAAGGAGCAGCACCCACAGTGCTTCACCTACAAGAGTCCCGTCACCACACTCATCGCACAGACCGCAATCTCCGGACATGGATCCTACGATGGTACCGTCCACCATCTCGGTATCAGACTGGCAGGAGGATCCTTTTGGAGAATTCTCGGAACCAGAAGAAGGAGAAATAACACAGGAGCCAGAGGCACCCAGTGAGTGGGATGACTACGTAGTCGAGAAGCCCAGGAGGAGAGACTCGCCGGGCAAGGCCTCACCGCCGGATGATCTCGTTTCTTTCCACACCATTATAGGTAAAGCCGCAGAATTGTTTAAAATTCAGGTTTCTTCGGAGGAAAGGCAATCAGTGCTCTATGAGCACAGGGACAAACGAAGGAGGACAGTGACCACAACTCCTCTCCTCGATACCATCTGGGATTCCGGATCCAAGATCCTATCCACACCCTTATCGACTCCGGCGTTGGTGTCCAGGCCAGAAAAGAAATATAAAGCTCCGGATTCGGCACCGCTTTGTTTGAGGGGTCATACGAAACCAGACTCGGTTGTTACAGTGGCGGCCAGAAAGAAACTCGCCAACCCCTCCTCACCGTTGTCGGCACCACCGGATAAGGACGGACGAAAACTGGAAGCCATGGGCAGGAAAGTATCATCTTCTGCATCCCTTACAATCAGAGCGGGCAATGCGCTGGCCATGACCGCAAGGTTCGATCGCGAGCTTTGGCTCCGCATGTCTAACTTGGCGAAGCAATTACCACCGGAACTCCAGGAGGAGGCAAAATCGATAATCGCGGATGGTGAAGCAACATCGGATCACATGATCGACGCAGCGGTTGATGTGGCCGAATCAGGCTTCAGGCAGATGGCGCACGGCACAGTGCTCAGAAGGCAGGCCTGGATGAAGGCTACTAACTTTAGACCTGAAGTCCAGGCGCAGATATTAGACATGCCGTTTGATGGCCAAGATCTCTTTGGAAAAAAGATAGACGACCATTTGAAGGCAATCAAGACAGACACGGACACAGCCAGAGCCATCAGTTCTTTAAAGGACAAAAGTAAGGACCATCAGTCTTTTCGTCCCTTTAGAGGTTCATCTTCCAAGTTCAGAGGATACGGTCGTTCCTCCTATGGTCAAAAAGCACAAGGCGGAACGTACCAAGACAATAAATATCAGTCATCCAACAGATACGCCCATAGAGGCAGACGTGGCTCCGCCCAAGGGAAGTCACAAGGCAAGCAAAACTGACAACCAATTTTCTCCCCCCCTTCACCACACCCCGGTGGGGGGAAGGGTGAGCCAGTTATTCCAGCGCTGGCAGTCAATTACATCGGACAGATGGGTGTTGCAGGTGATCCGAAAGGGTCACACCTTAGAATTTCTGGACCAACCTCCTTCTCTGCCTCCAACATCTCGCAGAGTGCATATGCTAAGACAGGTCATGTCCGAAGTGCAAAAACTGCTCCAGAAGGCAGCAGTAGAACCAGTACCTTATTCTCAGAGGGGAAAAGGTTTCTACTCCCGATTCTTCCTCGTCAAAAAGAAAAACGGTCAATGGAGACCCATCTTGGACCTGAGGGCACTCAACAAATTCATCAAGCGCATAACATTCAAGATGGTAGCTTTACAAGGGGTGCTACCTTGGTTAAACAAGCACGACTTCTTGGCCACTTTAGACTTGGAGGACGCATACTTCCATATTCCGATCCATTCAGCGCACAGACAGTTCCTCAGGTTCATAGTGGGAGAGCTCCACTTTCAGTTTCAAGTCCTCCCGTTCGGGCTAAAATCGGCTCTGAGAGTTTTCACAAAATGCTTGGCACCGGTAGCGGCAAGTCTCAGGAGGGCAGGAACGGACGTTTTTCCATACCTGGACGATTGGCTAATAAAGGCAAGTTCCGCTGCAAAGGCTCGCTCGGCAGTGTCGAGGACTGTCAACCTCCTAAAAGAGTTAGGTTTCTCCATAAACCAGACGAAGTCCTGCCTCGTTCCCAGCAAGGTAGCTCTCTTCCTGGGAGCCGAACTCGACACCAGCATTCCCAGAGTGAGGCCATCCACAGAAAGAATAGCGGCGATTCTTCGCTCAACTTCGAACTTCCTACAGAAAGAGACAACATCCGTACGCTCTTACAAATCCCTATTGGGCATGATGTCATCATGCATATTCCTCATACCGAACTGCAGGCTTCGCATGAGACCGGTTCAGGAAGCTCTGGACCACCAATGGAAACAAGCTTTCGGATGCTGGGAAGACATTGTCCAGATTCCATCGACGTTGCACAAGGCCCTTCGATGGTGGAATGTTCCGAGGAATCTTCTGCAGGGAATGCCATTTCAAGCACCGACATCAACCCTCCTGCTGCGGACGGACGCTTCGTTATCAGGCTGGGGCGCTCATCTGGCGGACCTCCAAACCAAGGGATCTTGGTCGGCACAAGAGTCCCAGCTCCACATCAGCGTGTTAGAGCTCAGGGCCGTAAGGTTAGCGCTGAAAGCTTTCCTACCGGTTATAGCTGGTCAAGTTCTTACAGTCCAGACAGACAACACGACCTCCATGCACTATACAAACAAGCAAGGAGGCACGAGGTCTCAGATCCTGTCGCAAGAAGCCCAACAGCTATGGGCATGGGCCTTGCGCTACGGGATACAGATCAGGGCAGAGCATCTTCCAGGAGTGGACAATGTCCTAGCGGACAGACTAAGCAGAGAGTACACAGCGTCACACGAGTGGGAGCTGGACAAAAAAGAAACCCAACAGATCTTTGCCTTATGGGGCCATCCGCAGATCGACCTTTTTGCCACCAGGAACAACAAAAAATGCAAGAGATTTGCTTCAAGATACCCGGAGCACCAATCACTGGGAGACGCGTTCTCAGTGGATTGGTCGGGGAAGTTCCTCTACGCCTTCCCACCCATTCCCCTCATGTCGAGGGTACTTCGCAAGGTAAGAGAACAGGATTGTTCTTTGATTCTTATTGCACCGGATTGGGCACGGCAAGTCTGGTACCCGACACTGAGGCACCTATCCTGCCGACCCCCGATTCGTCTCAAGTCACATCAATATCTACTGACACAACAGAACCGCAAGGTCCTCCACCACGACCCGAGGAGCCTGTCTCTCAAAGCATGGTTCCTGAGCAGCGCTAACTGATGCACCTAAAGATACCATCAGAATGCTGGGATATCATCAGGGCCGCTAGAGCCCCGTCCACGCAACTTACCTACACCAGGAAATGGACCAGGTTTTCCAAATGGTGTGAGACCTCTGCGATCGATCCCCTCTCGGCCTCGGTTGATCAGATTCTGCCCTACTTGTTGCACCTGGCTAAGTCAGGGCTCTCACTGTCCTCTATCAAGGCCCATCTGTCAGCCATAGTGGCCTACACAGTAACCGCGGAGACGCAAGCCTTACTTTCCTTACCAGCGGTTAAGATCTTCCTGAAAGGGCTGATGCGTACTTATCCGCCTACACCTACACCAGTTCCAGACTGGAGTCTCAACACCGTCTTAACAGCCCTCATGCAACCTCCCTTCGAACCCATACACAGATGCGATATGAAATTCTTGTCCTGGAAAACATCTTTCCTGATAGCCATCACTTCAGCCAGAAGGATCAGTGAGTTACAAGCTTTGTCTTCTGAACCCCCGTTTACTTTGTTCCAGAAGGACTGCGTCATCTTAAGGCCTCACCCGAAGTTCCTCCCCAAGGTACTTTCGGAGATGTCGTTCACTGAGCGCATTGTGTTACCAACCTTCTTCCAGAATCACGCTTCTGAAGCGGAAAGAACTTTACATTCTCTAGACGTTGCTAGAGTGTTGAAGTTTTACTTGCAAAGAACCAAGGAGTTCCGCTCCTCAAACCAGCTATTCATTTCTTTCTCTGGCCGTACCAAGGGTCAGCATATATCTAAACAAAGTCTGGCACGCTGGGTATCGTCCTGCATCACCCACTGCCATCAATTGAAAGGCGACCCTTTAACTAGACCGCCGTCTGCACACTCCACCAGAGGAAGGGCGGCGTCAACAGCATTCCACGCAGGGGTGGCCTTGAAGGACATATGCAGAGCCGCCACGTGGAGCACTCTGCATACCTTCGCGAAACACTACTGCCTGGCTGAAGACACCAACAAAGAAGCTGCAGTTGGGCAGGCAGTGTTCCGCCATCTTTTTGTATAAGGTAGGACCAGCCTCCTTTCCCACCTTTCCCGAAGTAGATAACCGTTGTGTTGCTGCATGGTAAAGGTTTGATCAGAAATATGTTTTTCTGTATTATGCATATATATATATATTGGTGGCATGTTTTAACTGCTTGGTATTCTATTCAACTATCTGAATCTATGAAAGATCCAATGCTGGAGAAGTCTTAGTTACTTACCTGTAACTGTATTGCTCCAGCATTGGCATCTTTCATAGATTCACATGCGCCCGCCCGCCTCCCCTGAGAGGCTGCTCCTATGCTCGGCATCCATCATACTGTAATCTATATGGTTCAAAATCTGAAGATGGCTGCCGGGGGCGGAGCTTAGGCCCTGCCACCTCATTGGCTGGGGCCATAAAGGACCAAAGTGAGGTGGAGAGACTACACAATGAAATGGCTCATAGGCCATAATGGGCTATGTACATGCACTGCTAGGTAGCAATGTATATATATATTAAAAAAAAAATTTAAAAAAAATTATTATTAAATTTATCACCGAGGATTCCCAGTCTGACGAGGGGGAATATTCAAGCATGTGAATCTATGAAAGATACCAATGCTGGAGAAATACAGTTACAGGTAAGTAACTAAGACTTCTTTGGCTCGCCCAATGGAGCTTATTTACCTTACTCCCTATATGACTTTGAGTTCTTTAATGCATTTATGTCCCCTCAACTAGTCTGTATTGCATAGCCTCGCAGACTCCAGTGAGGTTTTGGAGGCTCTCACTGTATTGCTGTGCGCTCATGTTGTACCTGGGGACTGCCTGGCTCCCCGCCCATTTCCTTCATCTCCTCTTCAGCGCTTAACTGCGCAGTCACATCACCGCCTCACGTGAGGTAGCTCATAGCCTGACGAACCACTAGAGAGTGTGGCCTCTCTCTTGATGTACAGCCTTCTCACTGCTGACACCCAGTGTCCCATCAAGGTACTGTTCAATCATTATTTTGCTTTAATCTGGCCTGTGCTCTGCTTTCTTATTTATCTCTACATAACTTATTTATATATCATCATGGCAGAACAGAGCTCAATGGCATCTTCAAATGAATTCATGTCCATCAATAAGGGTATGGAAAACATTTAATGGAACGTTCAACCATTCAATCCTCTATTTCTGTGCTAGACTCAAGGTCCTTGTCTCTGCAGGAAGATTTTGGCTGCTTCAAAAACGATTTAAAAACTATAAATTCAAGACTGGCTGAGGTGGAGGAACAAATATCTTTTTTGCAAGATGGACTAGAGGGTCTGGAACAAATGCAACGTAAACCTCTTCACTTGGAATCAGAAATGTCCAACTTAGAGGATAGAAACAGGAGAGACAATATCAGGGTTTATGGGATTCCCAAAAACTCTGAACAAAATGATCCCATTAAATTCCTAACAGATTGCCCCCCCCCTCCTCACATTTTAAATATCTAATTTTCTCCTCCCTTGGAGTTTCAAGTGGCATATAGTATTCAACCCTGTTTTTCTACTAACAGCTCTTCACCAAGACCTCTCATTGCTTGTATACTTCGGCATCAACAAGCCCGACATATTTTGATGGCTGCCAAAAAACAATCCCTGTTAAGCTTTCAAGGCAATAAAATATATATTTCCCCGGATCTTTCAAAAGCCACGCAGGATAAAAGGAAACAGTTCTTGGACTTCAGATCTGCCCTGAAGAGTTTAGATATCAAATATGGGTTACTAGATCCTGCCAGGATGCTTACTACACCACCTCATGGAACCACTAAAGAATACTTTGATCCTGATGAATTGTATGAGGCCATCAAAGCTCTTCAATCTTGGAAATGGATACTTCTCCTGCTGCTGCTTCTTCATCTGCAACATATCCTATAACTAGACAATCATTACATGTTTATAGCTTATCAATTCGCAACAAATGTAAATCTGGTAAAATTCATCCGTCTAGAAATAGATCTGATCTCGACCCCCTTCTAAACTTGATCGAAGGTCCTGACAAGCATAGAGATAAATACAGTTCTCATATAAAGCAAATGCTACCTGATGAGGCCAATTCCAATTAATTGATTTCTTTTTGCCAGATCATTGGCAATTTGTTAACTGGTCGCTCATCCCTATTGGCCATGTTGGTTAACTTTACATTTATGCCCACTTTGCTCTGTCTGAACCGGTGGATTTATAGTGGTCTGTCTGTTCTTCCCTATGGCACATACTAAGTGCTACTTTTATTGTTCGATGTTCACAATATGCTTTACACGTTTATCTTTTACATTTGCGTTTTTTCAAAGCTTCCTTTGTTTTTCTCATACTTATTTTATTCCCCTCCCTTTTGTGTGCTTCTTCTCCTCCAATGTGATGTGTCGTACTTCAATTACATTGCTTGATTATTATGTTTTATTTCAAATGCCAATCGCTGTGCTATTTCATCTACTGATGTACACAACATGCATGCCTTTACCTGATTTTATCATATCCTTGAATCTTTATTACAATGCGTATTATGGTAATGTCATGGAATGTTAAAGATTTGAACAACCCAATAAAGAGACAAAACATTTTAAGCCATATTGGGAAAAGTAAAATTGATATTGCTTGCATCCAAGAGACTCATTTGGAATCCACTGAAGAAAACAATACACTTTCTAGATTGTGGGCTACACATGTGTTTTTTTGCTCCCGCTATTGGCTAGAAAGGAGTTTTTATCCTTATTCATAAAAGAATCTCAGCCAACTAATTAAGGAAAAACACAACCCTTTTGGTTGCTGGTCAATCATCGACGCTCTAATTAATCATTTGTCTGTCACAATTCGTAATATCTATGGCCCCAATGCCCATGATCTTCCATTTTGGATTTATTTGAAACACATAATTGTTCAAAAGCATTTTGATTGTTTTATCACATGCAGTGACGCCAATCAAATGTATGACTTCCTCCTCGCCAGGAAATCTGATACTAGATTTGTTAATTCCAAGTCGCAAAAGCATTTTATTAATTTCATAGAAGATCTTGCCCTAGTAGATTTGTGGCATTTTTGTCATCCCAATGCCAAAGAACACACCTTTTTCGCTTCCCCGCCACAAACCCCGGTCCAGACTAAATCATATTTTCACCAATCCTTTGTTAGCATCCAGAATTATCCACTCAGAGATCTGTCCCATAGTTATTTCTGACCATGCCCCAGTATTCACCATCCTTGAATGGGAAAAATAATCTGTTCCTTCTTCCAGGTATAGGTTTAACTCCATTCTATTACATGTCCCCTCTTTTATTCAGCTAGTCAATAGAGTCTGTGCTGAATTCTTTACTAATAACAACACTTTGGATACATATGTTCACAATAATTGGGATGTGTTTAAGGCTACTTTACCGGGCTTCATTATATAACAAGACGCAATTAAAAAGAAACAAATCAAACAACTTTCACAAGACTTAATCCACTCAATTAAGACACTTGAATGATCATACTTCAATCACGCCACCAAAGCTATTTTTAAATCTCTTATGTCTAAACGCATTGCATTTAAGCTCCTTTAGTGAAACCTTGTTAATTGTATTTCCCAAACCGGATAACAACCCTTCTTATATTAAAAATGATTGCCCAATCTCTTTAATAAATTCTGAATAAAAAATACTAGCCAAGGCTATTGCTAATAGATTAGATGGCATAATGCCTAAATTGGTTAATATCAATCAATCAGGTTTTACTAAAGGTAGGTATGCTTCTTCAACACTAGGGTTCTTTTTAATGTTCTCTTTCACACACAGACAGCTTCCGACCCTCTTATTCTTCTCACATTGGATGCTAAGAGTCTTAGATAGAGTGTCTTGGCCCTTTATGTTTCACTCTGTGTCATGGCACAGATTTAGGCATACATTTTGTAAACTCATTACTCTTTTAAATTCTTCACCCTCTACTAGACTTCTTATCAATAATTATTTTTCTAAATCCTTCCCAATCTCACAGGGAACTAGACAAGTCTGTCCCTTCTCTCCTTTACTCTTCATCCTAGCGTTAGAATCCCTTCTTCAAAACATTTCAGTTAATGATAGTATCAAAGGTATTATGATTAAAGGCATCCCCTTCACATTTTCTGGTTAAGCTGATATTACCTTACTGTATTTGTCAGTTCCCTCTATATCTATTCTAGCGCTAAGGTCTACTATTGAACAGTTTTCTATGGTCTTGGGCTACAAACTAAATTGTGCAAATCAGAAATCTTCCCCCTAACTAATTCCTACATAGCACCCAATTTCTACTTATTTGTTATGAAATGGTGTCTGTCTTCCATTAAATATTTGGGCAACCATATCTCTAAAGACATTCCCTCTAATTTAACTTTATATCAAAGTGCTATTTTTAACAACATAAATTCCTCTATTAATCAATAGTCTCCTTTGTTTCTTTTTTTTGGTGGGGCATCTGGAATCTATCAAGATGACACTCCGTCCTATGATTCTTTATTAGTTTTACTTTCAATTAAATTCTTTAAGAAAATGGACAAACTTCTATCCAAATTCTTATGGAATAACAAACCTCCCAAAATCGCTTTTAACAAACTTTAATCTGAAACAAACCAATGGTGGAGTTGAATTTCCTGATTTCCTCAAATATCAAAAGTCCTTTATTTTATGACAAGTTATCCTGTTCCTAGCTAATGAAACTCAGTTACTTAACACTCCCTCCTGGATCAAATTAGAATCAGAACTTATAACTCCTTTCTCTTTACTTCACTTTCTTCAGACTTCTTCCTGGCCTGGTATCAAAGAATTTCTGAAAGAATGATTGGAACAGTTTAGTATCTTGCTCAGCCAATGTTCAAGAATGTGCTGACGCCTTTATATGGTTTGAATGGTTTAATACATTCTTTCTGTTCAAGCCGAAACATAAATTATTATCAAGGTGGTACTTCTTAGTTAAACACTTATTAGTAATAACTTGCCCATTCTCTTTCATGAGCTCTGTGGTCAGTACGGTCTTAATAACAAGGGCCTTCAAACGTATGCAAACATTATTAATCTGGTCACCAAAACTTTCCCCTTTTACCACCAAAACGTTCTCTCTACATCTGTCCAGTGCAATTTGCTCCCCCTCTACTAAAGCCTTTAAATTGTATTCTATCCTCAACCATTCCAAAGATAAGTGTTATCCCACCTCTAAAATAACCATGTTATGGGGGCTGGATTGGCACATGCAAATTTCCCCGGATACCTCGGATAACATTTTGGATCAATGTTATTCCACCTCGGTTGCTGCTAATTTAACACAATCACACACTTTTATTTTACATAGAGCCTATTTAACCCCTCACAAGATTGCTAAAATCTCCAACAGTGTTCAAAATGAATGCTGGTCCTGCCAATCCCCTTCTGCAGAACTTTTTTACTCTATATTTAAGTGCAAATTTGTTTTTTCTTTCTGGGAACACATTTGGAAATGCTTACAAAACATTTTCGCATTTCAGGAACCACTGACACTTTTGTAACTTAATGGTCGGGATTTTAGTTAATCCATATATGTTGTCAATTTCTTCATCTGATTTAGTTAACTTTTTTGTTTTTGTTGTTTTCCACCTTATTGTTGCTAATTGGAAACATGCACATACATGGTCATACAGTATTTGGTGGAACTTGGTCTGTTCTTTCCATAGAGTTCAACAAATGCATGCATTATCATTCAAAAATCTGCCTACGTTTCTATAGCAAATGGAATGTATTTATCACATATTTAATATGAACCATCTATATATTCTATTGGTATGACATCCCCTACCCTCCTCCCTTCCTTATGTTTCTGAGTATGTCTTGACGTCTGTCCCTGTTTAGTACAAATATTCCAATATTGTTCCATTGATATCACTTCCTCTCAAAGTTACAATATATATTCTAATTCAATATGCTTGTTATTACTTCAATTTCATTTGTTACCTCTTATGACATCCGACTTGTTTATTCGATCACTTGCTGTGTTGTTAAAGATAACCCTAGTAAAGTATTTAAACAGAAAAAAAGAAAATAAGCCAGGAGCTGGAAAAAGCTCTGAACTTTATTTGGAACACTGTTTCTTTGGTTGCTGACATCCCTAAACCTTGTATATAGTTAGTTATGAGGGCAAGTATAGGATTTGGACACAGACAGACTTTTTATGTTGAACTTACTGGCACAAGCTATCCTTAGTTTTCTTTAGATAGTGAACTCCCACCTTAGCATAGGTCAAGTTAGGCCATACTCCATCGTGACATTTAAGAAAAATAAACCATTTATTTAGAAAATGTAATCTGTTGTCTGTATCTTACTACATGATGCCTTCACATGTGCCATCTGTTACAACAGGTATAGATACAAAGGCAGAGCATATATCTACTACCACTTCTACAACTGAAAAATGGCAGTAGTATGAATATAGGATAGAATAGTGGCAGGATTAGGACCCAGAGGAAAGGAAGGCAAGACAGAAGCATTAACAGCTCACAGATCTTGGACAAAACTGTAAGTATCTGGACAAGGCTTCTTAATAGGTAGAATAGGAGTATTGCAGAGACTGCAAGTATGCACAGTAATACCTTGTTTGAGCAATGATTCAATAGCTGGTCATATGCTTGCTTTGAAATAGGATACTGGGGAACATATGGAAGTGGTTTGCCTGGGTATAAAGTTATTCTTACAAATTCAACATTCAACATACATCCCACATCATTCACACAATTGAACCAACATTTTGGTAGTACTCTGTCTAACAGTCCCTGAGGTGATGAGGGAGTGCCATTCCACTGTTGCATTTTCGAATTTGTTGTCTTGTAACAGAGCCAAAAACTCCAATTCTCTGTGCACAGGGATGCCCAAGAGTATAACATCTAGGGAACAATAAATAGTAAACCAATTTATGAATCCAAAACCAATAAATTCACTGGCATAATGGGTGTAATAGGAAATCATGGTCCTCGGAGATAGGAGGCAGAGCAATACACACAGAGGGCGAGTAACAGGATGGGGTATAGGCTTGCCCCCAATAACTACAGCATTAATTACTTCATCTGAACAAAGCGCATGTGGAAAATCTGAAGCTCCCCGTATGGAGTGCAAAGCTCTGGTATGAAGCAAAAATGTAACATTTTGGCCATAATGAAGTTAGGGTGCAACTGGATCAAGCGGCGGGGCACAAAATGTGTACTCGCCACTAGCCATTGGCTAGTGATATTTGACTCTTGGTGAATAAGAAATAGTGTGTATGCAATGTATTGAAGTGGGAAGTTACTTTTTTATGACTGGTTCGTAGCTTTCAACTTGCATTTTTGCCCCCTGTCAAGCGGTATCAACAGGGCAAACCTCTTCCAGACTGTCTGGCTGGCCAATTGATAGGTCAACATATTAGGCGGCGGAGATACTTCCCCCCCAGAGCGCGGATCCCGACATGGCGTCTCCGAGCAGAGGCGCTCAAAGACCCCCTCTTTAGGGAAGATATAAGGGAAGAGATTATAAACTATTTTGAGGTAAATACGGGTAGCGTGGACTCAGCGAGCACGCTATGGGAAGCCTTTAAGGTGGTGCTGCGGGGCGTTGCCATAGCAAAATCTAAAAGCCTGCAGGGAGGAATCCTGGCCGATCTACAAGAAGCAGAAAAGGAATTGAAAAGGCGGTAGAGGCGAGGGATGATACTGAAAGAGACATGGAGTTAATACTGAAACTGCAACAGACATGTGCGGAACAATGGGATAGACTGTGTAACCTTAAATATAAAAAATATATTGAGAGGCAGCATGCCAGAGATGATAAAACAGGAAGGCTTTTGGCATGGGTATATAAGAGCGAGACCCCCAGATCCCCTATTAGGACGATAACAAGAGAAGATGGCAGTGTATCTGACACCCAGGAGGGAGTTAATCAGGAATTTGCATAGTACTATAGGGAACTATATGGAGACGAGGAGAGGAGCAGCGATGAAGAAATAACAGATACACTAGAAGATATAGGGTTGCCCAAAATAAGTGCCGAAGGAAGGGAGGAGCTGGATGCATCGATTACCTTGGAGGAGCTAGAGGAGGTGGTGAGACAGCTACCCACGAGTAAGACCCCGGGGGCGGACAGGTTTCCAAGTGAGTTTTATAAAGTGTGCAAGGCAGAAGTGCTCCCCCCGATGTTGGATATGCTAAATGAAGCGTTTGAAACAGGGCGGCTGCCAGAATCACTTAGAGAAGCGATTATAATACTGCGCCCCAAACCTAACAAGCCTGGAAATAATTGTGGCTCCTATAGACTGTTGTCAATGCTGAACCAGGACAGCAAGATATTGACGGCTGTTTTGGCAAGTAGACTGCGAAGAGTCATTAGTAAGCTAATACACCCCGACCAGGCGGGCTATGTCCCGAATAGGAACATAACTCATAATCACAGACGGCTCCATCGGGTGGTCGAATGGGGGAGCAAGAATGAGGGTGAAATGGCGATAGTGTCCCTAGACGCTGTGAAGGCCTTTGATTCAGTCAAGTGGCCATGGCTGCTGGCAGCCTTGGCGGGTTATGGTATGGGGCCTGGATACATAAGATGGGCAAAGATGCTATACAGTGAACCGTTGGCTAGAGTCAAAACAGGAGCAGTGATCTCTGAGAGATAGCAAATAAGCAGTTGTACCAGGCAGGGGTGTCCATGGTCCCCTATGCTATACATATTAGCTCTAGAACCCTTGGCGATATACCTCAGACAACAGTATGATCCAATAGGCATCGAGGTGGGAGGGGAGCGACACTTGATCTCCTTGAATGCAGATGATCTGCTGCTGTACCTGAGGCACCCGGAAGAGAATCTCCAATATATCCTGGAAGTTATGGATAGGTACGCGGGGCTTTCTGGCATAGCGGTGAATCCTCAGAAGTCTACCATCTTTCCGCTAGGTAGCTATAGGGGGACCCCCATCGGGTGGCACCCGGTGCTACAAGCGCTGTGGGCTGTGGCTACTTTCCAATATCTGGGGATAAACGTGTACCACACGGTGGAAGAAGAACATAAGCACAATACCGAGGCAGCCATAAGAAAAATTGAAAAGAGTATGACATTTTGGGTGAAGTTGCCCCTAGCAATGATGGGGCGAGGAGCAATGCTCAAGATGGTGGTCTTACCTAGGCTCCTGCATTACTTCGGTAACATTCCATACCTAATGCCTAAAGAGTTCTTCACCAGATTGAACAGCATGTCCAGGGATTTCTTGTGGCAGGGCACTAGGAATAGGGTGGCACTATGGAAGTTGCAGAACTTCTATGAAAAAGGGGGAATAAAATTGCCCAACTATGAGGTCTATTACGTAGCGGCCCAACTGCAATATGTCGCTAAGTGGCTCTCAGACGAAGTGACCCCTGAATCCAGGATGTTTAGAGCAGTTTGTGCCCCATTTTATTTGAAAGAGATGATTTGGCTGCCCAAGACAGAAATGAAAGCGCGCCCTGGGATTATGGTGCTAGGGTGGAGGATTTGGCGCCGAGCATGCCAGATGATGGAAAACCCAGTTCCATGCTCCCCGCAGATACCGCTGGTCACGTTGGCTGGGGTAGATGAGCAGCTGCGAATGACAATTAGGAACCACTGGGAATCGGTGGGGTTGGTGACTATGGGAGATGTCTGGCGGGAGGGGATTATCTTACATTTCGAAGAACCAGGAGAGGAAGCGGGGTTACACATAGGTCAATATATTACATATCATAGAATAGCGCAGAAGATTAAAAAAACTTGGCCTGAAACAGTACTGGAAGAAGGGCCGGATGTTATCATAGACACAATATATGATATAGCGGAAGGAGGGCATGAGATTTCTAGATTGTACGAAATGATGATGTCTAAGATTGGGAGAGAACCGACGCAACTGAGGCTAGACTGGGAAGCAGAGGTGGGAGCCCCGATAGAGGATGGGATGTGGGAACGTGCCCTGTGGTACCATAAAAAGGTGTCAAGAAACTCTAGATTGAAACAGATACAATTATATATCACGCACAGGGCATATATGACTCCCCTGAAGATATCGAGGTTTGAAAATGCTGGCAGACAAGCATGTCCCAAATGCGATGAAGAACAGGCTGATATGGTACATATGTTCTGGTCCTGCCCGGTGATTGAGCGCTTTTGGAGCGAAGTAGCCGGGAGACTAGCGGAAAAGGGGGTCACTGTGGTTATAGATTCAGTTTGGGCTTGCCTACTGGGAGGGTTCCCCAGACCGCAGAAACTTAAGCATGTCAGTAAACTGAAGGATTTCGCATATGTACTTGCGAAAAGGGGGATTGCTATGGGATGGAAGACTTATCATAGGCCACGAGTGGAGACTTGGTGGAGGGATTTGCAGAAGTGGACGGAGGCGGAGACCATGGTATGGCAGGAGGCAAGTAACATAGGAGGAGAGGAGGAGGTGGGAACCCTGATGGCATGGAAAATGTTGGTAGCTGAACTGTTTGGAACGATACAAGAATTAACAGAATCTACTGAAAATGGGACCCCACCACAGGGTGCAGATACAAAGTGAGTGGGATAAATAGGCTCAGAAGGGAGGGTGGGACAAGTGGAGCAGTGGCTACATTTGTGTAATGGACAATGTTGAAACAGTGCCATTGATATCCGCACTGCAAGTTTGGTTTGTATTGGTTTTGTTACATGTTTTGCCGGTATCCCACCAATATTACTGGCGGGATACTGGCAAACTGTAATACCGTTTCTGCCACTTCATCTGCCGGAATTACCAACAGATTCCAAGTAGTGGAAACACCGGTAAATCCTGATTCCATGGAGTCCCATAGGACTATTGACTGACTGAACTATCTGAATCTATAACCACAGTGACCCCCTTTTCCGCTAGTCTCCCGACTACTTCGCTCCAAAAGTCCCATAGGACTCCATGGGGGGATTTGCCAGTATTACCGGCATTGGTAATCTGCTAACCAGATTCCCCTCTCATAAACTCCATGCCAAGAGCATAGTGCCATATGCCCTGCTGCACAGGTCTCCTGATCTGCAGTGCCTGGTCACCAGTGGCACAGAGCAGCTTCAGAGGTCCTAGGTGTCCTTTTAACACCTGAAGTCACTTTTGCACAGAAAATGCATTTACTCTGTTCTTCTGTCAGCTTGTTGGCTGGCATTGCCTCTCTGCTTCGCTCCTCCTTTGTCAGTTTCAGTCTCTGTGCGCCTCCTTGTCCAGTTACTGCCTCTCTGCTTTTCCTCAGCCAGTTACTGCCTCTCTGCTCCTCCTCTGTCAGTTACTGCCTCTCTGTTCCTCCCTGGCCTATTAATCGGACCCTAATTTTTCCACCTCGTTAGACCTGCTGCCTAACATTCCGAAGTGCCCCCAGCCTGTTATCTGCTCTCAGTGTTTGCACTGCCCTAGCACCACATAAAACACAGGTGATGAAAGAACCAAAGTGGTGGGAGATCACTTTCCTCACAGGCCTGGTTTTCCATGCTGTCTGTTCTCCAGACCAGACTGATGCTACAGAAAATATTATGAACTCCTCAGAACAATCCCGGACCCAGCTCTGAAGTATTTGGGCGCAGAAAAAGGCACACCTTGACATTTTTAAAGATAAAGCAACACCTGAGTTTAAGGTATGATGGATAGTAATTCACCTAACTATAAGAAGTCATGTCTGATTTGCCTCATACATGTGTCAACACTGTGCGCCCAGGCCACCTGTGGAAGGATTGTGTGCATTCTGGTCAGACAGCTTGGCCCTACCACTAGCAGGATGAGACTGAATGGCTGTGTCTATCATTTCTGAGGTCGGGTAACACCTCTCCAAGGTAGACAGTACCTCAGCCGGGGTTGTCCTGGGAGACCAGCATCAGAGGGCACATCCCATATAAAAGAACTAGCCTAACACCAGGCTGTTGAATACCAAAGAGCTGTTGATGCTATGGGTCTGAGAATGGGGCAGATGTAGTGTAGACAGAGGGAGCTCAGCATTGTTGGAAGAGGGTTCTTCTATCATGTTTCTCTCTGTACCTCTCTTTCCTTCCTGTCCCTTCCACTTCCTTTAGCACAAAGCATGTTTATATGATGTCAGAAGGCAAAGACCACTTTGCTTAAGGACAGGATTGGACCCCTTAAAGCAGATTTACTTTTGTCCAATCATCAGCAGCCTTCTGGCTATAAAAGAGGGTGTCTCCCATGCCTTCTTTGATTTATCTCTGAACTTCAACCCTTCAAGAACAATTTGTTGGAGCTTGCTGGGAGAGCAGTCCTTTCCAAAGTCCTCCAGTAGTGAGGGGGAAGGTAGGTGATCCAATCCCTAACCATCCCCAGGGCACATTTGGGGTGAACTACTGCTGGAGGTCCTGACCTGCCTCTCTGCCAGCTACACTGTTACCCATAACTCACTGGAGGTGAAGTACCCCTGCAACTGTTTGCCAGCCCCCAACCCCTCCTATGAGCGGGAGACCGAGATCAAGGACTTATCTTGTCCCTGAGTCCCTGTATTGGGACACAAAGCAAATGAAGAAGCCAAGCAGCTGTCCTCTTGCATTTAGACCATGTTCAAATGCATTCAAACCAACGGATCCTGCTGTGCTGCCTTTGGCACTTCTTCAAACTCTTTGGACGACTGTTGCTGCATCCTCGAACCACCATCTGAGCATGTTGTTGCCTCGGCTTTAAGCAGAAGCTCTCAGCTGATGAAGAATTCAAACCTCTGTGTGCCTCACTTCGAACCCGACTCGACTCCTGCTCCCTATCTGGATCACTGTGACTCACTGTATCTAAACCTGATTTGAACCACTTGCGCAGTGCCAAGAAGACTGGCTTGATGCTGCTGAACCACCAAAAACAGCAATAATCTATTATTGACTCTTAACTACCCCCGGGTCCGTCTTTGAGCACCTAGAAACTGGTTAGGTCACTTTTAACCCCTTTCTGCACAAGCACAAGAACATATACTTTTTTGAACATTGTGGTCATTGATTGCCTTTCACCCCTTTTTCATTATGCAGAATGCTGCATCTTTAAATCTCTTGCATATTCTGTTTTTTTTCACACAGGTGGATTTTTGTAGTGTATTATCCTTGTTGTTTTGCATTTTGTGTGTTTAATTTTTTTTTTCTTTCTAGAACCTTGATTGCACATTTCATTGTTTGGGACTATTGTACTTTGCCCTTCGGGTTGCTACTGTTTCACGTTCACGCCCCTCTTGAAAGTATAGCCTGCCCTCAACCCATGTTACCACAAATGGTGAAGGAGGTACATCTCTTAACTGTGCCTGTTTCACCTTTATGATTGGTATCACTCTGGTTTTGTAGAAGTATGAGGCCTGAGTAGGCGGTTTAGCCACAACTCATCCTTATACTCCTGCTGGGCACAAGTCATTTCGTCACAGTTGTGTACCTAATGTGGTACAAACTTCAATGTGGAAGGGTTGTATGAGTGTAAGATACCTTTGAATATTTCTTTCATTAGGGTTGCCTCTTGAAGAACTGGATACAGTCTGTTTCATCCTTTCCTCTTTTTGGAAACCCCCAAATTAGAGCGGTCAGCTTTTAATTCTTTTAATTGTTCTTGAAGTTTTTCTTGGGCGTCTTTCGGATTCATACTGCCATTTAGCCACTTCTGCACACTGGTCAAAGAAAGAGTACCAAGGCTGTTTGTGCACCTTTTAACCTCAGTCTCTAAAGCACCCTTTACATGTATGATTTGGTTCATGCCCAAAGGTCCTATTACAGGAAATTGCTTTGTGGGGTCATCATGAGTGAAATATTGCCATTTGTCCAGGAACTTACATATTTTGGATGAATAGTGTATGCATGAAGTGGGCTGGACTTCCTTTAGGAGGAACTGGCACTTGTCTAGACCTATGTGAGGGGTCAGAAATGTGAGGCGGATAACTTTTTGAAGATTTTTCAAAAGATGCCATTTTATTAATTCAAAGGGTTGGATAAACACCTCACTGTTCCTAACCTGATGAGGATTTCCCTGCCTAAAATGAACTAAACGAAACACAGTAACAAAAGCTTCTGTCCCTCACACATATACATACAACTCAATAGGGAAATATATAGCAAAGCAAAATATCACAGTTAAATTCAAAATCAGATACTCAACTTTCCTTATAATCTGGGTGAATTCCCCTTCCCCAGATTCAAGCAGGTTTCTTTTCAACAGTTCCAAAAAGATTAGGAGATCATGTCTTGTAATAATAAAGTTCCAATTCAGTTCTGTTTGATTCCACTTGACAACAAATATTCTGTCTGTTTCAATTTGACAGCAAAAGTTCCAGCATAGTTCTGTTTTGTTCAATTTGGCTTTAACCAGTAGTGCAAAAGTTGTTTCTCTCCTTCCACTTGTGACAAAGAACTTAAAATGGTTTATTTTCTTCTTGTAAACATATTTCTGCGATAGTTGATAAATACTTGTTTCAGCAATTATATATGATTCTGCACCAGTTTACATAACTTACTTCTGTAATAGCAGGAGGATTTATCAACAACTCAGAACATCATTGTAGTTCTGCTACTTCTACTTTTAGGTTTGTTATCACACCACATTAGTTCAGTGTCTTCCACCTGGTCCACTCACCTGCCAGGCCTACTACCAAAACATCCTCTGCTTGGGTGTACTCTCCTGCCAGTACAGAGAAGACAACTACAACGTCTTCTAACCTGGTGTACTCTCCTGCCAGGCCAGAATGAACAAATAATTGCAAGTACTTCTATGGTAAAGATAAACTTCCAACAAATCAGCAATGCTCCTTGCTCCACAACATCAAGTTCAAAAATGTCTTTAGGGAAAACAAGAATCATACTGGTGCTGTTTGGTACACATGTGTGATTGCCACACACAATGCAGGCTATGCCCCACTCCCTCTGAATACTTTCTATCAAAAGGGCAGCCCTTCTGCCACTCTTGTTCTCACACACCTTTTTGGCTTTTGTAGAATAGGTTTGAGCCAATTACTCGTCTGAGCTTCTTTATATTTGAGCAATAGG
Source organism: Ambystoma mexicanum (assembly GCF_040938575.1). NCBI lineage: Eukaryota > Metazoa > Chordata > Amphibia > Caudata > Ambystomatidae > Ambystoma > Ambystoma mexicanum. The sequence goes on along the minus strand of NC_090934.1, from coordinate 1,262,027,806 downwards.
GTTTACTATCATGGAGACTCTCATTTGCCCCTTCTTCACTTTGGCAATGGTTGTTCACTTTCACTTACCTTGTTATATTTCTCTTTTAGCCTTGGCAATAGTTGTTTAACTTAGTTTCTCGCCTTATTGCTCCCGCCTATTGTTGGCCTCTAGGCAAATCCACATACATACAATCACACACTTCTGGTCTGGTGATTGTGTTCTTATTATGCCACTTGCTCTTTTTATAGTCAGCTTGTTTTAAAAAATAATGGTTCTTCTGCTTTAATTCAGTTTGGCATTCAAAATGATGCTTCAGTTTGACTTTCACTCTACTTGTGTTACTTATAAGGTTTAGGCAGCCGGTCTTGACATGGGAGCGGTTACAGAGGGCACCTGGGTCACAATCACTTAGTGAACTCACTGGGTCTGGCATGCGCGCTCATTTGCCTTTCTGGTCCTCTGTTGCTCCTTCACCTCGCGGCCTAGAATCCGTGCTTCCCCACTTCCTGCGACTCGGGCAATCACTAGAGGAACTCTTCCTGCTCCCACGACCTCCGGTACTCTAACGCCAGAACCCGACTGACAAATGGAAGAGCTTTCAAATGCTCATGACCTCAGCAGATTTTGTTCTCAGGGGGAATATCGTCAGCTCTCAGGATTCCCGATGCGCTACCTCTGCATTCACAGTCTGGAACAGCAAAGACCCTCTCAGGACCGACATCCACTCGATGCACCATGATGGTTCCAGCGTCTCTGCTCTGCTTCTGCCGACACGTGGAGGTAATGGTTCTACGTGATTTTGCCGACCTATTTTTGGTCGTGGTACTTTTCATCGCCGGATTTTACATCGCCAGAAACCCTGTTTTTGGGGGTTTTTTTATTCTGGGGGGGTTCCTCCACCAGAACCCCCATAACTTTATAATAATACCCCAACCCCAACAAAACACCCCCCAAAATAAAACAATTAAAAAACGGGGTTTCTGGCGATGTAAAATCCGGCGATTAAAAGTACCACGACCAAAAATAGGTCCGTGAAATGCGTATATACCGGAGGTAATACAACCACTCCACCTTCTACTACTGCTTTCGCCCATTGCCTGCACATGAAGGGGGCCTTTTATGCCTCTCAGCCTCCCTCAGGTCTGGGTCATTACCATAAATAGGCTGCACTTTGAAGTCGTGTGCCTCTGCAGCTCTCTTCTTCGTCCCTTTACTTTGGGAAATTGTGGGACTTGGAGCCCATAACATAAAAATCAGTTTTTCCAACAGTTTTGAGTTTACAATATGCCATCAAAAGAGTAGGGTCTTGGGGAAAGTTACAAAAGGGATTTTCGCATTCTTCCCGACCTGCTTCCCACCCACACTCCATATGATCCTCCAGCAGAACACCACCCCCAGGCTCAGGATCAGGGAGCGTCTGCCTTTCACTGGCCATACGAGAGGGGTCCCAGGTCTGTATTTCTGGGGGAATCTTACCTGATTCATCACACCTACCTGATCCCATTCTCACAGGTTAAGACAAGGTATGGCTTACTTCGGATTTTCCTGCCACTCTCTTTCAGCAGCAGGTGTTTATAGAGCCAAGATACTGGTAGACGCAACACAGCTCATGTGACTGCTAGAAAAACTGTGCTATATGTAGTAGTGCAAGGGTGCTGCCACTCCCCCTTTATCAACAGTTGGTTATTTTAAGGTTTTCCTCGAACGACACCACGTTTGGTAGCAGCGAGACATAGTTTGTTCCCCCCGTTGCATCTCATTTCAAATAGCGGTCCAGCAAGGGGGTATGGGAAGAGGACATGAGTGAGAGACAAATAAGAAGTAAAAGTAAAGCCTGATCAGTTTTGTTTCCTCGGGTATGCAGAGATGAATATCTTTAAGCTAGGTTCAGAGCAGCTGAAAAGTGGCGGACCCTCTACTTACAGCAGGTGTTTCTGCAATGCTCCTTGACACCCCACCTCAGATTAAATCCAAGATGGCAGATCCCCTCTTTATTGCCTGAGGCGGGAAAATGAGAGGATCCCATGAGATACACCTGACCTCCTTCCACAAATGTACAACCAATTAAGCCTGTTCTAAAATGTAAGGGATGGAGCGGGGGTTCCCAACTCTATATAAATAAGGTGCTCAGAGTAATGGCTGTGTAGAGGGAGAAGTAAGAGTCAAGCAACCAAGAAGCAGCATATTTTCTCTTTCTTCAAGAAATCAAGTGGTGGGCATTGGTTACCTGACCTGGAACCAAACCAAGCTTGGAACTGCCAGCCCCTGCCTACAGAATAGAAAACACGAAAGCAATCAAACGTTATAGAAACTATCTGCAGTTTTCTGAGATAAATATCCTCAAATGCAGCCTTGTCTTCTCGACACCCTCAGCCTCATACAGCATACAAAATAGCCAACACACGAGAAAGGTAACATCCTCGACCCAATCATCACTGCACTGTCTTCCCTCCATTACACCTCTCCTCTCCCGCTTGACTGACCGCCTATACGTGCCTTTCAATATGCTGCACACCACCCCAGTCAAGCACTCCCAGCAGATTCCCATCAGACAAACCTTCAGGTCCTTCAAGAACTTCCTGGTGGAAGCCCTCATGAAAGACCTTGCCAACCTCAACCTTACATGAACAGAACAACCCCAGCCGAATTGCGACTTTCTAATGGAAGTGATGTGATATGATATGATATGGCATTTGTAACGCGCCTATACACAAGTATTTCAAGGCGCGACGAGGCAGGGGGGAACAAGGGGAGACAGACACCGATCCTATTAGGCCAGGTGTCATTCAGATCGCGCAAGTGCAAGGGCAGAGGGGAAGGGAAAAGTGCAGGGGGAAAGGGAGAGGGGAAAAGTGCAGTACAGGGTTAGTAGAATACAAGATAAATCATAAGGGCCAGCTGGTGGCAAGTGCAAGGTAAGTGCAGACAAGTGCTAGGGAGGAGGGGCTGTAGGGATACAGAGACAGTCCCGCAGTGCAGGGGTTGCCAGGGAGGCAGTGCAGGGGAAAGTGGCTGGGCCAAGGACCGAGAACGGTGGGTGGCCTGGTTCCAGATTCAGTGCAGTTTCAGTGATTTTAGCAGGGGAGAGGGGGAGAGAAAGCAGAGGCAAAGAGGAAGGTTTTGAGGTGCTTCCGGAACCGGAGATGGTTCTCAAGTTTCAGGGAGGTAGGAAGGCTGTTCCAGAGGGAGGCCCCTGCTGCGGAGAGAGATCTACCCCCAACTCGTTGCTTGGAGAAGCGGCTGACCCTGAGGGAGTTGGAGGCGGATGAGCGAAGAGCTCGACAAGGAAGATATTTAGGAAGAGAGAGTTGAAGGTATTTGGGCCCAAGCCCCAGAAGGCCTTGTGGACAATGCATAGGGTTTTGAACCTAATCCTTGCAGTCACTGGGAGCCAGTGTAGTGATTTCAGTCCTGGAGAGATACGGCCCCTGGGCTTGAGGCCAAGGACAAGTCTCGCAGTCCTGTTCTGAATGAATTGCAAAGGGTGGAGAGTAGAGGCAGGCAGATTTAGATAGAGGCTGTTACAGTAGTCCAGCAGAACCAGGGCTCTAGAGACAGTGAGCTTCTGGGGGAAGGAGAGGAAAGGAAGGATACCTCTGAGGAGGTGTAGCTGGTAGTGTGACTTCTTAGAGACGTCAGATATGTGAGGAGAGAAAGAGAGTGTGGAGTCGAAGATGACCCCGAGGTTTTTTGCCTTGCAGGTAGGAGCAGGAAGAGGGCCAAGGGAGGCCGGCCAGAGAGCTGCAGGGAAGGAGGGAGTGGGTGTGCCGATGAGTAGAATCTCAGTCTTACTGGCATTAAGGCAGAGGACGTTGGCGGCACACCATTCATGAATAGCAGAAAGACAGTCAGAGATGCGGGAAGGGGAAGAGGAGGTCGAGGGTAGCCTGAAAATGAGCTGGGTATCATCCGCATAGCACTGAAAGTACTCAACACCACCCTTTCAACCTCCATCGAACGGCACGTGCCTCTGAAATAACGCAGCTATAAACCAAAACCATCATCACCCTGCTACACGCAAGAACTCAACCTCAGCAAAGGAGTCATCAGGAAACAAGAGAAAACCTGTCACTGCTCTTGACCGCATCCGACTTGACAATCCTCAAGGAACTCAGAGCAACCCGCCGACAGCTCATCAACACAGCCAAGACCTCCTACTATAAGAACACCATAGCAGAAGCTGACAACAAATGCAGAGCCCTCTTCAATGCAGTCAAGAACTGCATCAACCCGCTACCCGCCTCTGCTATACCACACTACATCGAAAAATCCACTGCCATCAACACCTTCTTCATTGCCAAAATCAGCCAGATTCGCCAGCACATAGACACTTTCTCTGCATCCACAGACCCACCTCACGTCCCTCCTTGCAAAATCTCCACACCCTAGATAACTTTCAAGACACTCTCAACAGAGGACATGGTAGAAAACCTTGCTGCCCTCAAAGCAACATTGTATACAGACAACATCCTCCCATCATCCATTCTCAAAACCCTCCACGCAGAAGTTCTCCTTCCCTACCTGGAGATCATCAACAGCTCCCTAACTCAAGGCACCTTCCCATTGACCCTCAACACAGGACACATCCTCCCTCTACTAAAGAAACCCACTCTGGATCCTGACAACCTAGGCAACTATCACCTCATCACCCATCTTCCCTTCCTATGTAAAATCATTGAGAAAGCGGTAGCCGCCCTACTGCAGCACCACATTGACACCAGCAATCTCCTCCAAACCTACCAATCCAGGTTCAGACACAGATGCAGCACAGAGACAGCAACCAGAAAGGTAGTTGATTATCCCCTCAACATCATTGATGACGGCCACTTCTGGTTCTGCTCAACCTCTCGGCTGCTTTTGACACAGTAGACTACCAAGCGCTTACGGATACCCTACATTGGTGCATGTGTATCAGCAACCTTGTCCTATTCTGGTTCAAGTCCTACCTCGCCAACCGCCAGCAGTTTGTTCAGATGGACTCCTCTAGGTCACCAATGCCACCTATCACCTGTGGAGTCCCGAATGTTCCATCCTCCCCCCAGTGATCTTCAATCTATACATGGAGCCTCTGGGAGCCCTCCTAGCCACAAACAACATCCACATCCACCAATACGCTGATGACACCCAGCTATACCTCAAGATCGACTCCATCAAGGAAATCCCTAGGCTGATCCAGTCTTAGATGTCCATTGCATATTTGAAGCTCAACCCCTCCAAGACCTAATTCCTATTTTTCCCCAACACCAAACACTGAGACAGATAGACCTGTTTATCAACCATGAACTCTGAGGGCTTCACACCTGAGCTCACCTTCTGCACAAAGTCTCTCTGGTTCCACATCGACAAACACCTCTCCTTCAAGACACACATAGCTAAGAAAACTCAGACAGCTTGGCATCACCTCTCCCTCCTGCGAAATGTCAAGCCCTTCCTCCCTCTGGACAGCTTTAGATCCAATGTTCAAGCACTTTTCCTATGGCACCTGGATGGGGGCAATGCGCTCCTCGAAGGCCTCCCGTCATCCTCCCTTTTCCTGCTGAGAAGTGGCCTACACGTGGCCGCACGCCTCATCAAGGGTCTACGCAGATACAACCACATCACCCGGCCTTCGTCAACCTTCACTGGCTCCCAGTGCACGCACAAATCACCTTCAAGTCTTGCTGCATCATCTATAAAGCAGTCGCCCTCAAGTCACCTAGCTACCTTGCAGAGAAGCTCAGCATCTCCGGAGAACAGCGCACCACCAGAAGCCAGGAGACATGCAGACTTGAAATCCGTGACTGCAAAAAGGAAAGGACCAGAAAACAAGCCTTCCCCGCCTATGTCCCAAGACTGTGGAGCCTCCTCCCCGTCAGCACCAGACTCGCTCCTACAATTCATAAAAGAACTCAAGACCCACCTTTTCAAGGAATCTCTAAACCTCAACACCTAGGCCATCACACAAACTGACTCACTAGAAGCCGCCCGCCACTCTCCTCCCCACCACCGGGGGCAGCTGTAACCCCTCTCCGTGCCCCTCTGTATTCCACCCCTGCTGTATATCTGTACTGTTGTATACCTCTGTAAAGCTCACCGTTGTGTACCTGTATTGTTGTGTACCTCTGTAAACCGCTCCATTGCATCTCGAAGCTAAGTCTGCACTCAATAAATACAATAATAATAATAGAAAAAATAATAATAATATTTGCATGGAGAAGAGAAGGCGATTGCGGTGAAGTGAAAAAGTAATGCCATTTTGTTGCAACTAGATATAAAATACCTCTTCTCACAGCATTGTTACATTCGTAGTGGGTGATTAACCTTTTCTTTATGCTTCTGGTGTCCCTGTCTTCTGTTGCCATCGTGAAAGTTGCACACATTCCTGTTAGTTGGGGTATTTCCTAGACAATCCTTGTCCCCCTAAGCAACCCATAATGGCATTTGACTCTTTTTGGTGGCTTCAAAGTACTTGTAACAGTTTATTGAGAGGCCATCCTCAACACAGGGAGTTCCTTCCCTCCCCAAACTAAGTGTCAGACAATAAACGGTTAATGTCAGTTATTTTATTCAGCCCTATCTCAGTCTCATATCATGCCCCTTGGATCCCACTGCCTAAGCTAAAAATGTGCCGAGAACCAGGCTGGTGTACAGGAAATATATTTGTATTTATTTGAATTATAGGTAATAGAAATCACACTAAACTACACATGCCACCTTCTTTGTGGCTCACAATGAACTTCTTGTTTTACAAATAAATCACACGTATAGATTGGGAAAAATACAAATTACAATACTTTTCTTTCTACAGATTTCACTTCAAGAAATATTTAGCGCATGTCAATAAACACAATCAACTTACAGGAGCAGTGCTGTGCAGTTTAGATTTTCCTGAGCGCTTAAGAGGCTAGCAGTTTAGCTTACAGGTTTGGACAAAAGCATATGCAAATTACTATTTCAACCACACCTTTGCTCAAAATAAACACAGGGTGATTTAGCAGTGAGTTTTTCAGACCTCCCGCCTCCCACTTTGGTCTGTGTTGGGGAAGCTGAATGGTAAAAATTGGGATGATTTGAGAATTTTGGATTTCAGACCCCCCTCCCTACACTTATAGGTCTGTGTTGGGGAAGCTGGGTGGTAACATTGGGATGATTACAGAATTTTGAATTTCAGACCCTTCCACTTAAAGGCCTATGTTGGGGAAGCTGAATAGAAAGATTACCAAATTAAATGACAGTCTATAGTTTTCAGCACACATCGGGAATGACCTTTTGTTAATTTTGAATTTTAACAAAACTCACCCTGTAGTCTTCTGCCAAGGGGAATAGTTAAATTAATATTTGTAGTTAAATAGGCTAAGAATCTACACAGATTTGCCTCCTCCTCCCCCACTATAAAAGGAAAGGTTTGAAGGCAAGCAGATTCCCCCACCTTTGGTTTCAATTGGCTCAATTCTACTTACATTGAAAGCCTCTATTTAAAGTTCAGGAAAGCCAACTGCATATCAGGACCCTCTTGGAGAACAGGGCAGGGGTCTTGTTACTTCACTCTCAAGGATGGCCCCCAGCTCTTTTAGGGCACATTCAGCTTTGTTTAGGCCTCCCCCACAATAGAAATCTTCACTCGGATGCAATGCTCAGCAATCTCCTCTGGTGTTTCCTTGTGGCTGTCAGATGGTACATTTCAGCAACTCTGTCCCTTCTCCCATAGTGCATCCACTTTATATAGTAGTGATGACACCATCAGGATTTCAATTTTGGGCAGTTCCCTGCAAGAGTTCTCGCAAACAGGATTGGACAGTACCCCTCTCTCTCGTCCCAAGTCCAGCCTCTCTCTATGGATTGGGTTAGGAGTCTGGAACAGACAAGGCAACTTCCATCTGAAATCCCCTTTTGTTTTCAAGTCAACTGTTTGGCAAAAGTTAGTTATGTGGTAAAACTTCAGAATTTACTAGTAACTGCCATACTATATATATTTTCCGATTCAGCTAATGATGGGGAATTAAATAAAACGCAGCCGGGTTCGACCAGTCGTTTGGCAATTTTCCACTGTTTTTACAGAAAGCAGAATAGTTAGGTAAATGTAATTTATTACCCACATTACTAATTCCCCCACCCCTCCACCAATTCGCCAACCCTTAAATCTGAGACCTTTTAGCTTGCTATTACCATTCACAAGTAGATTAACTTTATTTCAACAAAATCGCCTAGAAATAACCTAAAAAATGACACATCAATCAATTTTCTAACATCACCCTTTATTCTTTGGCATACAGTGTGTTTTACTGATCAGAGTTTTCTTTGCTTTTGCTCAGCTCAGCTGTATACTTTCAGTGCAGGGCTGTTTCTTTCAGTCATTAACAAAATACACTTTTAATTACTTGCTATTCATTGTTCTGCTGAAAAGTGGGTCTGAATGGTCACGGTGCACCCCCGTTTGAGTGATAGATTCAGTGAAAAAAGTTGTTGCATTTATTTCTCAGCCCGCAATATAATGTGCTTTTGCAATCTCCACTCGGATAACATTTTTGTTTCAGTCTTCTCTGGATTTCCCCTGCAGAAAGACACCTACATAGTCTGCCAAAATAAGCCCAATTTTTCAGCCTGAAGGTTGCTGAATGCTGTCAGGTCCGCCAGTGGGCCCTTCAGTTCCTTTAATTTGGGGCCCTTGATTACGCCCCACATACTATCTGAAAAAATGGCAAATCTCCATCTTTATCATTTTCTTTCTCTTAATTGGAGTGAGGTGAGAGCACCATTCTAGTCCCTTTGCCAGCTTCAAAATCAGTACCTTTGGCTCTGCATCTGTAGATTTTGGCACTGAGAATCCAAAATTGAATCCAAAAATTGCGAGAGTTTCAACCAGGGTATACAGTGTTTTCGACCAAGGAAGGAGTTTTGGATCTTCGGGGCTGATGTTCTTACAGCCTAGCTGTGACAGGGTCAGTAGTGTAACCCTATCAGGAGGGGAAGTGGCCCCTCTCAGCCTGGGGTGGGAGACCTACCAGGGTCGAAGCCACAGCCAGCACTGCCCCAGAGGAGAAGGGTAGTAGCTAGGTGGGGTACCAGTCCTTTCCCCTTTTTAAGTGCTGATGTGGGTGAGGACAGTACCACTGTTGATCATCTTTATGCCTGCCTTTGCACGATGCTGGCCAAGTCATCTGTTTATTGTAGAGAACTATGACTAGCATGATGCACAGCGGCGAAGAAGCAGGAAGACAGCTGCAAGCTCAGGTGCCCTCAGCTACGCAAGCCTGCAGAGTGGCCCACACATAATTTGGTGCTGCACAGCGCTCCCATACAAAGACAGAGGCATTCAATGCACAGGCTGTACAGCATTTTTCCCCACATGGTTCTCCAAAACAAGCCGAACCAGAGACATTGAATTGAATACTCATGGCGGATCCACAGAGCCAGCCCCATGGTATGTCAGCATGAGAAATTCCTGGGCAGACGTAAACTGGACCTGTTGTCACAGCGAACTACCATTTCCAGTGCACGGTGGGCCCACAAGAAAGAAAGGGGTAGGCTTAGACCCCCCCTTTTATGAATTGCATTGTTTCTAACACTTCCTGGGTTGGAAAGAACAGGCAAGAGTGGCCAGGGAAATGAGAAGGGAAGAACCAATGGGGTCAGAAGGGGAGGCTACAAGGAGAGATAGGAAACAGGAATATGGGGGTTGTTTGGGTGCAGTCAGGGCAGGGGGAGGTGGTGGCCCAAGAGACCAGAATGAGGAAGGATGGCAGTGGAAAGGAATGTGGGGGTGATTTGGAGAAAAGTTGCGGTATTGGTTGGTGAGAGAAAGTGTTACTGTACTTGATTGTGTATTTAAGGTGTGTGATTGAGTTGGATAGTGGAAGTGTAGGGAGTGAGGGGTGACTGAAAGTGTGAAAGATTGGTGATTGAGCAGAAGATGGGTGGAGTAGTGGTAGTGTGGAGAGGAGAGTGTAGTAGTAGTATTGTGGAGGAGAGTGTAATAGTAGTGTGGAGAGGGGAGAGAGTTGTGATGTGAAGAGAGGAGAGTAGGAGTATTGTGGAGAGGTGAGAGTACTAGTAGTGGTGTGGAGAAGAGACAGTAGAGGGGAGAGTAGTATTGGGAACCAGGGGAGTTGTGTGAGGAAGAGTCGGAAGAAGTAAGATCAGAGGGTGAAGGTAGGTGAGTGAGAGATACATTGGAGGGATAGATGAGGAAGTAACAGAGACAGAGAGAAAAGCATGTGGGTGGAGTTAGAGGTCGGAGAGTAAGAGGTGAACAGGAGACAGACAGAAGGACATAATGAGCGGAATACCAGGGTGTGAAAGAGAAAAGACTGAGTGGGGTTTGGGTGCTGTAGGACACCCCACCCTTGATCTCCAAAACGAACCTGCAAAGTAGATTAGGCCATCCCTATTATGTCCCTGAGGGAGTTAAATAGATAAGGCATTCACCTTGAGGCGATCATAGCGAGACAGGCAGAATTTAGAAAGTAGGGGTTAACAATTTAATAATCATTAGATACTAAACTGGGGCGCATGGACACCTTGGTTAGGGAGGGGCTTGCTGTCTCTAGACAAGAGAGAAAGGGACGCCCCTTAGAGCCTGTTTCATCATATCAGTAAAAACCAACTGGATGATATCAAAGACACTGGCAAACTCTCCCTACTCCTCATACTGGACTTATCAGCAGCGTTCAAACTCGTCGACCACCAGACACTCTGCAACCACGTTACCACAACAGCAGACTTCTCCCCTGCAGCCGTAGACTAGATCAGATCCTTTTTGGCAGACCGATCCTCTCGGGTCTTCATGGATGATCTTGTTGCCCCGCCCATGCCAGTAACGTACAGAGTTCCACAAGGATCATGCATTTCCCCCACTATGTATAACATTTATACTGAACCCCTCTTTGATCACCTGGACACCCTCAGCATATCCTACACAAACTATGCTGACGACACCCAAATCCTCCCCTCTCTCTCAGGCAGCCATCAACTCAGTGTATTACATTGCCCAGAACTGGATGGCAACCCCCCAGTTATGTCTAAACCGTGACAGAACTGAATTCCTCATTGTAGGCTCTCACACCATTCTCCGCAACATGTATTCAGCTTACAAAGCCTTTGTCATTCATGGTAACTTGATCCAAACCTCACTTGCAGCCAAGACCCTGGGCATTTAACTAGACGCCACCCTTGACCTCTCACTCCAGGTCAACACCATTGCCTCCTCTGCTGCCTACACCACCGACTTCTTAATGCCATCAAGCCCACCCTCATCACATCCAACAGCCTCACCATAGCCAGAGCCATCACCGTAGTCAAATTGGACTACAACAACACCCTCTTTGCAGACACTTCTGAGCGTAAATTGTCCAAGCACAACCATGTTTCAGAAGCCAGAAAAGATGCCCACGGGCTTCCGATCCACGAGCTGATCAAATTCAAGACCCTCGCCATCCACCAACACTGCCCCAGCCTACCCCTCATGTCGTGTGGTCAAATACACCCCACCTCGCCGACTAAGATCCACAGACTGCCACTTCCTCAGAGTGCCTAACTTCACTCGAAAGGCCGCAGGAGGATTGAGCTTTCCTGTCATTGCCTCAAAGCTCTGGAAAATGTCCCCATCATCCTGAGGAAGGAACCCTCCTACTGGACCTTTAGAAAAAAACTGAAAACCTGCCTCTTCCCATAAAGCTCCCTGAGCTGACACTTTGCTCCTGCACCTCTCCCAAATAGACATACCTTCACATTTACTAGTATCCATGTCTGTTGATACCATCTGTTACTTGTCTCCCCTTTCCTTCCCCCTCCACTGTACTTTTCATGTATATACTTTTCACCTAATGTAAGTAGCACCTAGATAACTGAAGGTTCAGTGCGCTGCAACAAATGCGAAAAATAAAATAAATTAATAAATAAAAACCACTTGAACTGTCTTCCGGAGCTGATGTGTTATTGAGGCCATCAGTGATAATGGCGAAAACAGATTTTTGCCAGGATTCTTTAACCAAATATTTTTACTGAAAGGCTGATGCACTTATTCCATAGGCCTTCATATAACATTGGGCAGCATTCTCCATTGTAAAGGTAATTGTGCTTTTTCACCAATTAGATCTTACGCTGCTATGCTTTTTCCATTCCTTCCAGTCCAAACCTAATCCATGGTTCTCTCATGTCTCCCAGGCCTAGCTTGCCAGGTTACTTTTTGCATGCACTTGTAGCTTACAACATGTGTATTTATTGTTCTCATGTACACAAGTCTGATTTTTGATTGTCCACATAATATCATTTTAAACCGTATTGCATTGTTCTGCAGGTGACCTTGTCCTTTGTAATCTTTTTAAGAAAAGCCAAGTTCTCGGCCACACCACCGGAAAAGCAAAGAATGTGATGACTACAATCAGTGAAGTCCATTGAACCCTCACTCTGAGCTTGTGTCCCAACTAAACTACATTAGTGGCACTCCTAGGCCGTGTATCTGTAGAAGTCCATGCAGGGTGCAGACACATCTCTCAGTATGCGATTAAAGGTAAATAATTCTCTGGAATAATCTGTCAAGGGAAACTGCATCATCCAGAAATCGTGTCATTCAGGCCTAAATATATGGCCCTCAAGTTATCTCCCAGAAACGAATTCCCCTCAGAATGTGCGCCAGTAACTATTAGAGATGCGCCAGAGGCGAAGGCACGCGAGATAGGGGCGCCAGGCTAAAGTACGAATGCCTATCTGACTACTTCACAGAGACTCGTGCCCACCAGACGCTTTTCGCACCTGAGAAGCTCTCATACCATTCTAGGCATGTGTAACGGCCGCCGCTCTCCCCCAAACCCCGACCATGCGTGCAGTTCGCCTCCACAGGCTGGAAGGAATGGTTTCCAGTCCTCTGGCCATTGCGCCTCATCTGGTAGCCAAAGGCCAATAAAGAGGTCATGCTGCGGAGCGGTGTAGGCTGCCTCCTTTATATTGTCTCTTTGCATGGTTGTGTGGAAGCCCCAGGGACCTCTTGGGGACGGGGGTGGGTTATAAGTTGCCCTACAGACCCGTGATCTCATAAATGAAATGCCTCCCAACACTTGCCTCACAGCCTCGTGATAGCATAGGGAGGCCTCCTCTACCTAAAAATGCTCCAGCGTCCATTTCGTTTCTGATCTTGTGTGTGATGGTGCTCCCGCTCGTTTCTCTATTAATTCAGGTGCAGTAAAATGAAAATGCTGCTCTGAGTAGAGGAGTGCTTCCAAGCCCCACCCTATCCCTATTCAGCCTAATCACACAGATACATGTATATATGTGAACTGAAAAAAAGGGTGTTCCTGGCTACCTTGCAATTCTGTATTTTTTAAATTATTTTTTAAATTAAATTGTCCACGCTGTTTGCGGTTTTAACAAGTGCAGGTTTAGTTCTCCATTAAGTGTGGACTCATAGTCCTAGTAGTGGTCAGCTGACATGTGTTTCGACCTCATGGGTCTATATCAAGGCTAGAGGTATGGCTGTGTCTGGCCCCGGATGTGGTCTGTGATGTCCTGTCTGTTCACAGCATGGTCCTCGTGGGCCTTGTGTAAAGGAGTTCAGGAGCAGTTGCTTCTTGTGTGTTTACCGGTCACCAATATATATGTGAACTGCACCCATGCTAATACTGGTCCTATGCCCTAAATGTCCATCTTATTTATTTTATGCCCCCTGGCCATTGGACCCGGTTTACGTTCTGATACACTAGTCTGCACCGCCTGCCTGGTTTACCATGCAACCATTGAAAACCCATAAAGGCAGCCTCCCCAGGGACTGCCACCACCCTATGCAATATAAACTCTTTAGACCATTTCTGATAGAAATGACATCCTTGCTATCAAACAGACACACTCAAACTCAGCTGTATACTTGCTCGGAGCGTCTTGCTACCAAAGAAGTGTACACACTCCAGCTCTGCTGTATACTTGCTCAGCACATCTTGCTACCAAAGTGTGCATACTTCAGTTCTGCTGTATACTTGCTCAGAACATCTTGCTACAAAACAAGTGTACACTCTCCAGCTCAGATGTACACTTGATCGGTGCATCTGGCTACCAAAGAAATGTGCACACTGTCGCTCAGCTGTATACTTGCTTGGAGCATGTTGCTACACAACCCAATGAACACACTCCAGATCAGCTGTATACTTGCTCAGTGCATCTTGTCACCAAAGAAATGTACACACTCCAGTTTAGGTGTATACTTGCTCGGAGCATCTTGCTACACACCCCGATGTACACACTGCAGCTCAGCTGTATACTTGCTCAGTGTATCTTGCCACCAAAGAAATGTACACACTCCAGCTGAGCTGTATACCTGCTTACAGCATGTTGCTACAGACCCTGATGTACACAAGTCAGCTCAGCTGTATACTTGCTCGGAGCATCTTGCGACACACCCCGATGTACACACTCCAGCTCAGCTGTATACTTGTTCGGAGCATCTTGCTACACACACTGATGTACACACTCCAGCTCAGCTGTATACTTGCTCAGTGCATCTTGTCACCAAAGAAATGTACACACTCCAGTTTAGGTGTATACTTGCTCGGAGCATCTTGCTACACACCCTGATGCACACATTCCAGCTCAGCTGTATACGGGCTTGGAGCATCTTGCCACCAAAGAAATGTACACACTCCGGCTCAGCTGTATAGTTGCTCAGAGCATCTTGCTACACACCCCTATGTACACACTGCAGCTTAGCTGTATACTTGCTCAGTGCATCTTGCAACCAAAGAAATGTGCACACCCCAGCTCACCTGTATACTTGCTCGGAGCATCTTGCGACACACCCCAATGTACACACTCCAGCTCAGCTGTGTACTTGCTCAGAGCATCTTGTCACCAAAGAAATGTGCACACTCCAGTTTAGGTGTATACTTGCTCGGAGCATCTTGCTACACACCCTGATGCACACATTCCAGCTCAGCTGTATACGGGCTTGGAGCATCTTGCCACCAAAGAAATGTACACACTGCAGCTCAGCTGTATACTTACTCAGTGCATCTTGCAACCAAAGAAATGTGCACACCCCAGCTCACCTGTATACTTGCTCGGAGCATCCTGCTACACACCCCAATGTACACATGCCAGCTCAGCTGTATACTTGCTTGGAGCATGTTGATACACACCCCGACGTACACACTCCAGCTCAGCTGTATTCTTGCTCACCTGTATACTTGCTCACTGAATCTTGCCACCAAAGAAATGTACACACTCCAGCTCACCTGTATACTTACTCGGAGCATCTTGCTACACACCCCAATGAACACACTCAAGTTAAGCTGTGTACTTGCTCAGTGCATCTTGCCACCAAAGAAATGTACACACTCCAGCTCACCTATATACTTACTCGGAGCATCTTACTACACACCCCGATGTACACACTGCAGCTCAGCTGTATACTTGCTCAGTGTATCTTGCCACCAAAGAAATGTACACACTCCAGCTGAGCTGTATACCTGCTTGCAGCATGTTGCTACACACCCTGATGTACACAAGCCAGCTCAGCTGTATACTTGCTCGGAGCATCTTGCGACACACCCCGATGTACACACTCCAGCTCAGCTGTATACTTGTTCGGAGCATCTTGCTACACACACTGATGTACACACTCCAGCTCAGCTGTATACTTGCTCAGTGCATCTTGTCACCAAAGAAATGTACACACTCCAGTTTAGGTGTATACTTGCTCGGAGCATCTTGCTACACACCCTGATGCACACATTCCAGCTCAGCTGTATATGGGCTTGGAGCATCTTGCCACCAAAGAAATGTACACACTCCAGCTCAGCTGTATACTTGCTCAGTGCATCTTGTCACCAAAGAAATGTACACACTCCAGTTTAGGTGTATACTTGCTCGGAGCATCTTGCTACACACCCCGATGCACACATTCCAGCTCAGCTGTATACGGGCTTGGAGCATCTTGCCACCAAAGAAATGTACACACTCCAGCTCAGCTGTATAGTTGCTCAGAGCATCTTGCTACACACCCCTATGTACACACTGCAGCTTAGCTGTATACTTGCTCAGTGCATCTTGCAACCAAAGAAATGTGCACACCCCAGCTCACCTGTATACTTGCTCGGAGCATCTTGCGACACACCCCAATGTACACACTCCAGCTCAGCTGTGTACTTGCTCAGAGCATCTTGTCACCAAAGAAATGTGCACACTCCAGTTTAGGTGTATACTTGCTCGGAGCATCTTGCTACACACCCTGATGCACACACTGCAGCTCAGCTGTATACTTGCTCAGTGTATCTTGCCACCAAAGAAATGTACACACTCCAGCTGAGCTGTATACCTGCTTGCAGCATGTTGCTACAGACCCTGATGTACACAAGTCAGCTCAGCTGTATACTTGCTCGGAGCATCTTGCGACACACCCCGATGTACACACTCCAGCTCAGCTGTATACTTGTTCGGAGCATCTTGCTATACACACTGATGTACACACTCCAGCTCAGCTGTATACTTGCTCAGTGCATCTTGTCACCAAAGAAATGTACACACTCCAGTTTAGGTGTATACTTGCTCGGAGCATCTTGCTACACACCCTGATGCACACATTCCAGCTCAGCTGTATACGGGCTTGGAGCATCTTGCCACCAAAGAAATGTACACACTCCAGCTCAGCTGTATAGTTGCTCAGAGCATCTTGCTACACACCCCTATGTACACACTGCAGCTTAGCTGTATACTTGCTCAGTGCATCTTGCAACCAAAGAAATGTGCACACCCCAGCTCACCTGTATACTTGCTCGGAGCATCTTGCGACACACCCCAATGTACACACTCCAGCTCAGCTGTGTACTTGCTCAGAGCATCTTGTCACCAAAGAAATGTGCACACTCCAGTTTAGGTGTATACTTGCTCGGAGCATCTTGCTACACACCCCTATGTACACACTGCAGCTCAGCTGTATACTTACTCAGTGCATCTTGCAACCAAAGAAATGTGCACACCCCAGCTCACCTGTATACTTGCTCGGAGCATCCTGCTACACACCCCGATGTACACATGCCAGCTCAGCTGTATACTTGCTTGGAGCATGTTGATACACACCCCGACGTACACACTCCAGTTCAGCTGTATTCTTGCTCACCTGTATACTTGCTCACTGAATCTTGCCACCAAAGAAATGTACACACTCCAGCTCACCTGTATACTTACTCGGAGCATCTTGCTACACACCCCAATGAACACACTCAAGTTAAGCTGTATACTTGCTCAGTGCATCTTGCCACCAAAGAAATGTACACACTCCAGCTCACCTATATACTTACTCGGAGCATCTTACTACACACCCCAATGTACACACTGCAGCTCAGCTGTATACTTGCTCAGTGCAACATAGTTTCTTCCAAGGTATTTCTTTATAGATGAGGAAAATGAAAAACCAAACTTCAGACGTAAACACTGTTCGTCTTCAGTAATGTCTACTCTCTGTTCCTGCCTAAGCAAGAGCGCAACGCGCATCACGAGGATGAGCGGGAGGTCAAGAGTTAAAACAGCGCCGCACTTGTGCTGTGGGTCAGCGAGAGTGACACGGCGGTGTCGGAGCGAGGGGTGCCCGCGATCGCACGGGGGATGATACAACCCGGGAGATACGGTTACCTAAAATAATCGGCGAGAGAGGAGGCCGCAGTCAGCGAGATTACTTTCTATTACAAGCGATTTAGTTACTAAGATAACGAGCTCGAGGGGGTGGGGTAGAGGGGCTCGGGGGAGCCAGACCGTGCATCGGGATGGAGATTTGATTACAGTAGGAAAGAGAGCTGGGGCTGGGGAGAGGCCATGAGATGTTGTTAAGGCAGCTTTGCATCGTAATGGGGTGCGTCGGGGGTGGGAGGCTCGCATCTAACACCTTGGCGAGGCCGGTTGAGTTACAAAACAAGTGAACAGCAAAGGTCAAGAAGGCCCAGTGTCACGCTACCACAATGGAGAGCACAGGTGCAGCAGGACACGCGATGGCGCGTGCTGTTTCTCTACAAGTTACTTAAGTTAAAGGACCGTATATCCGTCCCTTTAATTGTAAAAGAATACAGGGTGTGTTCGGCCAGTCACTCGCCTCCTCCACATGGTCTACTCCATGTGAACAACAAATGGGGGGTGTAGGGGCTGAGGGCACATTGTACCTCGTCCCTAAGGACAGACCTATGTCATCACGTGCACATGGATTGGCGGGCACTACATCGCACGTGCCTCTTTTTGAGCTGTCCAGCTGTTTATATGACTTGACATGTATGAACGGAGAGGTTGATTAGTTTAACATTTAGTTCAACACTTTGGAATGGGCGTGTTTGTGCTGCCTTGTCCCAAATACCCTGCAACCCTGCTCTGCCCCTCAAGGATTCCATGTGCCCTGCTTCAGAAGTACCAAGGAAGAAGGGCTGGGTACCCATGCGCCACTCCTTCACCTCTGTTGAATGAATTGGTGAGGCAGTGGTTGTTTACTGCCAAGCTGGTTGCTATTTTAGGCCACCCAAACCTCAGCCCAGCTTCTAACCACTCTATGGCCGCCTCCCCCGTAGCCCAGCTGCAAAAAAGGGAGGTTAGGCAACCTGCAATATCTGGTGTAACCACCATGACAGGAAATGGGGTTTATCCCTGAGTTCCCATTAAAATCAGCAAGACACCAGGATATGGATTGGCCCCAACGGGAACTACATATCAGACACGTGCCCGCTTTCTATTGAATCATTCATTCCCGTTTCAGTTTCTTGCTGCACACTCAGAGATGCCAACTTTTCACCGTGGGATCCAGGGACACTTGTGCATTGCCCGCACTGCCATGGCTTGCACTCCCTAATTTGCATAGCTCCGCCCAGCCCACTAAAAGGACACCATGACTATAAGAAGCCTGTCCTCACCCATGGGCAGTTTGTTTAGGATTTCACAATGTTGGGAGGCTGCGAGCATGCTCTCCTCGCAACTAGCGCTCACTGGCATCATTGTACATTTGTGTTACCCAGGATCTCTGTTTGCACTGATGAAAGGTTGTATAATATTTTAGTATGTTTTATTACATTATTTCTATACCACATCTTATCATTAACGTGGAGAAACATGCAATCTTTTTATCTTTGTATCCCCAGTGGAAATGGAAATGAAAATGTATGTTTTTATGTGTTTTGTACTTGGACGTGTTTACACCGAATAAAAGTTGTTTGACTGTTATGTTATGTTATTTGGCATTTATATAGTGCTCTATATATCATTGCTATGACCTCAAAGCGCTGGTAGGTTGAACGCCCTCAGGGACCGCAGGTCAGTCGAGACAGTAAGGTGTCATAGGGTGTTTGTGTGCACCAATTATATGCGCAGCTGATGCAATTGCTGATGGCAGCTGCATCCTAGCATTAGGTGTGGTGGTATTTTGAAATCAGTTAAATGTGTGCCGTCTGGAGGATGGACATCAAGACTGGGTTCTGGCTGCGTTAGGCCTGTGTAGTACGCATGTATGCAGCTAGGCCGAGTTTCGTGGGGTATAGCTGCGTTTTATCAGAATGTTGGGTGTTCATGAAGTATTGTTCGTATGTGAGAAGCTAGGTTGAATTGAGCGAGGGCTGTAGCTGCGCTTTAATTGCGTGTTGGTGTAGAGGAGAGAGTGAGCATAGAGATAGGAGTGGTCAGTGTCTGAGTGGAGGTTCCGATTGAACACGCTCTCATTTCAGGATTCCAAGAGGGCGTTTGCGAGTGCTGTGCTCAGAGTAAACTTATTTGTGAATAGATGAGCACATTGGGCCTCATTACGACCCTGGCGGTAAGGGGTTTACGCCAGCGTTAGCTGCGCCGACCCCTTACCGCCAATTACGAGGTCCCTTAGCGCCATGGCGCTTTTAACACCTGCTTTTAGCAGGTGTTAAAATCCATGGCGCTAAGGGACCATGGAGTTAATTACGCCACCGTAATTTACGGTGGCGTAATTAACGCCTTCCCCACTCCCATTATGCCCTATGGGGCAAAAATGGGAATGGGGAAGGGTAAATGGGGATTGGGGACTTACCGCCCCGCCTAGGTCGGAATGGGGCGGTAAGTCCGCCAACCACCATGGCGTAAACGTAGTTTACGCCATGGTGGTAAAGTCACGGCCCAGGCGGTAACTTACCGCCTGGGTCGTAATGAGGCCCATTGTGTGGTCATTGCTCGGGATCTCTTTGAGCATTTGTCATTTGGTTGGAGGGTCTCAGCAGCCTTAGAAGGTCTTAGTCAGTATTATGGAAAGAGACATTTTTTTATAGCCTTGCGGAAGGCCATGTAGTCATGGGTGTGTCGAATATGCGAGAGGAGTGAGTTCCACAGAGTTGGTGCCAAGGTTGAGAAGACGGATCCTCTGATCCTGACAGAGTTAGAGGTCGGAATCACTAGAAGGCCGGCAGAGCTTGATCTTAGGTTGCGAGATGTGAGGTAGGGTATTATCTTCTCCTGTAGATACCTTGGGCCGGTCTTGTGCACTGCTCAGCGGGTAATGCATAGGGTCTTGAAGGTGGCCCTTCGTCCGACTGGGAGAGCGGGTGAGATGTGGTCTCTATGTCCCAGGGTGAGGAGAAGCTTGGCGGAAGCGTTTTGGGCTCTTTGTAGTTTGTGGAGTTGGTATGCTGGTGCTCCTAGGTATAAGGAGTTGGCATAGTCCAGTCTCAACATAACAATAGACATACCAGCGGCGAGTCTGCTGGGGTAGGAGAGGTAGGGAAAAATGCGTTTAAGAAGTCTGACAGCATTTTGAAACAACATTGATCTTGCGGCAGAGGGTTAGGCCGGAGTCCATAGTGCAGCCTCAGTTTTTGAAGAAGTTGGAGGGAGGGGGAGGTGGGCCGAGGGAAGGGGGCCATTGGAGCAGTTGTGGGAGAAGGGCAGTATTGCCGCACTCCATGATTTCAGTTTTCTCAGGGTTCAAAAGGAGGTGGTTACTTGTAATCCATTGGTCAATATCATGGAGACAAGGTTCAAGGTCGGGATGAGGGTCAATCCTAGTCTTGGGGATTCTTAGGATAATTTGGGTATCGTCGGCGTAGTTGTAGCAGGAAAGGTTGCGTATGCGGATGATTCCAGGTAGAGTGGACATATAGAGGTAGAAAAGGAGAGCAGAGAGGCATACACCTTAGGGTACTCCAGTGTTCACAGAGCGAGCATTTATTTATTATTTATTTATTTGTTTATTTGTAGAGTGCCGAACTGCTCGCAAGCATCAAGGCGCTTACATGGAGACATGGACAAATAGTGGGGACAAACAGTATACAGGACGTTTCCTTACATATAGGGGTTGTCCATCAGAGGTCGTAAAGCTATATCTTGAATTACTTAAAAAGCAAGGTTTTAAGTTTTTTACGGAAGGAGAATAGATTTTATTCCAGTCTAAGGCTAGTAGGAAGTTTGTTCCAAAGTGCTGCCGCACGAGTGGGGAAAGCTCTTCCTAGACCTAGTTCTTTTTTGAATTCAGGAGTTGTTATCAATCCCTTGGCTTCAGATCTTAATGTTCTGGTAGGGTTGTAGGGTGTAAGTTTGGTCTTAAGGTAGGCAGGTGCTTTTCCATAGAGGCATTTATGGGTTAGGCACAAGGACTTGAATTGTACACGGTCTTCCATTTTTAACCAATGTAGGTCGCGTCTGGCTACGCTGATGTGATCTCTCCTTGATTTTAGTTTGATGACTCTTATCGGCTGATTTTGAATCAGTTGGTACTTATGTAAGCTTTGCTTGCTGGCACCAGCAAGGAGCGCATTGCCATAGTCCAATCGTGAAAGAATGGTAGCTCTAGCAATAGTGGCGCAATTCTTTTCATTGAGAAGGGGTCTCATTGTTTTGAGAAGACGAATGTGGTAATTACAGTTTTTGCTGACATGCATGGCTTGAGCATCTGCATTGAGATTGGCTTCCAGCGTCATGCCAAGTGTTTTCACTTTACCGACTACTTCAATGCAAGATTCCTTCATTTGAAATGCCTTGTAGTCAGAAGTCAGTTTAGTTTAGGCCTGGGTAGATCCAAAAACCATTAACTCAGTCTTGTTGCTATTGAGGCAAATCCAGTTATTATTCATCCACTCTTCGATATTCTTGTAGAGGGTGTTCAATTTAATAGTGTCTTTAACATAGTCACCGCTCAATTCCATGACTAGCTGAGTATCGTCAGCATAGTTAGTGAAAAATACTTGAAGTTGTTCTAGTAATTCACACAGGAGGCGTATGTATATATTAAAGAGTAACGGGGACAAGCTGGCTCCCTGAGGAACTCCGCACGAGATGTTATGTTCAATTGAGAATTTATCTCCCCAATGAACTCGTGAAATTCTGTTCTCCAGGAAAGAGGTGAGCCAACTTATTGCTTCTTTAGAACAGTTTGCAGTTTTGGCTAGTGCTTTTTGTAAGAGCTGGTGGTCTAACAGATCAAACGCCGCACTAAGGTCTAAGAGTACTAGTAGTCCTGTTTTGTCCTTATCCATAATTTCCAGCATTTTTGTTTGCAGATCTAACATTGCTGTTTCTGTGCTGTGCTGTGCTGTGCACTGCTCTAAAACCGGATTGTTGTGGATGTAGTAGTTCATTTTTATCTACATAATCCTGTAGTTGGGCTGTGGCAATTTTGTCCATGACCTTAAGGGTGAAATTGCAGTTGGTAATAGGCCTCAAATTGTTGGGGTCACGTAGATCTAAGTTGGGTTTCTTTACCAGTGGAGTGATGGTGACTTTTTTAATATTGACTGGCACAGTTTTGTCTCGGAAGGATGAATTCACAATTTTAGTAAATAAAGGGGCAAATATGTCAGGGTGTTCAAGAATAATTTTAGGTGGAAGCTTGTTTTCCGCGCAGGAAGAAGGTTTCATAGATGCCAGTGTCTTCTTCATGATATCAATAGAGATTGGTTGAAATTGGAATTTCTCAATCCCCGTGTCCATCGAAGATTCGACTAAGAGGTTAGATTGTTGCATAGTCTAAAGGGCAGATGTAATTCGTTCTCTTGCTTTAGTGATTTTATTAGCAAAAGCTGTCTGAGTGTTATCGCATTCTGATTGTGAAGGATTAAAGTTTGGAGTCAGGGCCTGAGGTTTATCAATGGATTTCAGTATATCAAAGAGTTTACTTGTAGAGTTCGCTGATGATTCGATTTGACTGTTGAAATAATTTCTTTTAGCTTCAATAATACAGTTCTTATATGATTTTTCTAGTGACTTCCAACTGATCTTATTATCGTCAGTAGGGTTTTTTTGCCATTGTGCCTCTTTACGATTTTTTTCCTTTTTTAGATTGGTCAGTTCTGGTGTATACCATTTTTGGTGGTTAGAGTTGGGCCTGACTGTTTTTTCGCGATTGGGTGCTTTTTGGTTTATCAAACTTAGCATATGATGGTCATATTTGCTGATGATAGTGTCACAGGAATCTGTTTCTTTAATATCTGCCAGAATTCTGTTAACGCAGGATTGTAAATCAGTGCTTTCAATATTTTTAAAGTTTCTTGAGTAAACTTTCTTAGCGTCGTTTGCAGGTTTTTTTGCTAACTGAGGGATCAATAAATTGAAAACTACTTTGTAGTGGTCGGACCATATACACGGAGTAGTGATAACATTGTTTGTTTTGATGTTATTGGAAATAACCCAGTCTAATTGGTGCCCATTGGCCATGGTAGGGGCGTGGTTAGAAACATTGAACTGGATTTTCTGAAGATTTTTTTCAAGATAAGTCGCTTCTTTATCTTTGGGGTCACCGCGCCATCGGTTCAAATCTCCAAGGATAATTGTAGATTTGTTCTGTCCTATTAGTGAATTAGCGTGGTGTATGAGTTCATCATTGAACTCAGAGTCGAGTGATGGTGGTCTATAGACAAGTAGGACATTTATACAATTGTTATCAGTAGGGCAGTATTTAAGGTGTAATGTTTCACAACCTGAGCATGTTGTAGATGTGGGGAACACAGGTATGGAGTCACGTGATATTATAGTGACCCCACCCCCTTTCCCACTGTCTCTGTTGGTGTAATGGATTTTGTAGCCTATAGGGACAGCTATAGAGCATGTAGGACCTATTGGGTCCTGTAGCCATGTTTCAGTAATGCACATGATGTCTATATTATCTGCTAGTATCAAGTCGTGGATGCATTGAGCATGGTTATTAAGAGATCTTGTATTCAGTAGACATACTTTTAGGTCGTTCAAAGTGGAGGTGGGTAGAGTTGCCTCATTTAGCTCATGTGTGTTCTGTGTCTTGTTTTGTGTTGTGGCGGAGTGTGTAGTGTGTGCTTTGGTAGGAGAGGTCTGTGCGCTAATGCGTGTTGAGCAGGTGTTTTTAGAATGGTCCTTCTTAGTGGATTGCGGTTTAATTTCAGGTTTGTCAAGGATCTCTAATATGTGCGCATGTATAGCTTCCGTTTCTTGTAGCTCTTGTAGTTTGGCGAGGAGAGCATTTACTTTAGGAAAGCCCATTCTTAGCAGGAAATCAGGGCGTGATGCCGTAGAGAAGCAAGGTTTCTGGCCGAGGTCGACGGGCTCGGCGAGAACCGGCACAGACCGGCTTACCCCAGAAGCGCCGGCGCTGAAGCGCCTGACGTTACTAGAAGTATGCAGCAAATGCTTCTGGGAACTGTAGTTCCCGTTAGGTGACTTGCACACAACTTGCACACAACAATCAAAATACGAGTGCTTGCTCGTTGCTCAAACGTATCAAAAAACACAGTAAATGCAGTTTCAATGCGCAATGTGAGAGAACACAATTTAAATGAGCAGAGTAGTAAAAATTAAATTATTCTTGGTAAAGCTGTACGGCACTTAAACCAATCAGGCACACGGAGACAAAGTAACCGTTCCTTTCCTAACCCGGACTTCAGGGTAACTAACCTCTAACAGGAGTGGTGATGCTCGGCGGGACCAGCGCAGACCGGCTTGCCCCAGAAGCGCCGGCGCTGAAGCGCCTGACGTTACTAGAAGTATGCAGCAAATGCTTCTGGGAACTGTAGTTCCCGTTAGGTGACTTGCACACAACTTGCACACAACAATCAAAATACGAGTGCTTGCTCGTTGCTCAAACGTATCAAAAAACACAGTAAATGCAGTTTCAATGCGCAATGTGAGATAACACAATTTAAATGAGCAGAGTAGTAAAAAGTAAATTATTCTTGGTAAAGCTGTAAGGCACTTAAACCAATCAGGCACATGGAGACAAAGTAACCGTTCCTTTCCTAACCCGGACTTCAGGGTAACTAACCTCTAACAGGAGTGGTGGAAGTGAAGAGGTAGATATGTGATGCTCGGCGGGACCGGCGCAGACCGGCTTGCCCCAGAAGCGCCGGCGCTGAAGCGCCTGACGTTACTAGAAGTATGCAGCAAATGCTTCTGGGAACTGTAGTTCCCGTTAGGTGACTTGCACACAACTTGCACACAACAATCAAAATACGAGTGCTTGCTCGTTGCTCAAACGTATCAAAAAACACAGTAAATGCAGTTTCAATGCGCAATGTGAGAGAACACAATTTAAATGAGCAGAGTAGTAAAAAGTAAATTATTCTTGGTAAAGATGTAAGGCACTTAAACCAATCAGGCACACAGAGACAAAGTAACCGTTCCTTTCCTAACCCGGACTTCAGGGTAACTAACCTCTAACAGGAGTGGTGGAAGTGAAGAGGTAGATATGTGATGCTCGGCGGGACCGGCGCAGACTGGCTTGCCCCAGAAGCGCCGGCGCTGAAGCGCCTGATGTTACTAGAAGTATGCAGCAAATGCTTCTGGGAACTGTAGTTCCCGTTAGGTGACTTGCACACGACTTGCACACAACAATCAAAATACGAGTGCTTGCTCGTTGCTCAAACGTATCAAAAAACACAGTAAATGCAGTTTCAATGCGCAATGTGAGAGAACACAATTTAAATGAGCAGAGTAGTAAAAAGTAAATTATTCTTGGTAAAGCTTTAAGGCACTTAAACCAATCAGGCACACAGAGACAAAGTAACCGTTCCTTTCCTAACCCGGACTTCAGGGTAACCAACCTCTAACAGGAGTGGTGGAAGTGAAGAGGTAGATATGTGATGCTCGGCGGGACCGGCGCAGACCGGCTTGCCCAGAAGCGCCGGCGCTGAAGCGCCTGACGTTACTAGAAGTATGCAGCAAATGCTTCTGGGAACTGTAGTTCCCGTTAGGTGACTTGCACACAACTTGCACACAACAATCAAAATACGAGTGCTTGCTCGTTGCTCAAATGTATCAAAAAACACAGTAAATGCAGTTTCAATGCGCAATGTGAGAGAACACAATTTAAATGAGCAGAGTAGTAAAAAGTAAATTATTCTTGGTAAAGCTGTAAGGCACTTAAACCAATCAGGCACACGGAGACAAAGTAACCGTTCCTTTCCTAACCCGGACTTCAGGGTAACTAACCTCTAACAGGAGTGGTGGAAGTGAAGAGGTAGATATGTGATGCTCGGCGGGACCGGCGCAGACCGGCTTGCCCCAGAAGCACCGGCGCTGAAGCGCCTGACGTTACTAGAAGTATGCAGCAAATGCTTCTGGGAACTGTAGTTCCCGTTAGGTGACTTGCACACAACTTGCACACAACAATCAAAATACGAGTGCTTGCTCGTTGCTCAAACGTATCAAAAAACACAGTAAATGCAGTTTCAATGCGCAATGTGAGAGAACACAATTTAAATGAGCAGAGTAGTAAAAAGTAAATTATTCTTGGTAAAGCTGCAAGGCACTTAAACCAGTCAGGCACACAGAGACAAAGTAACCGTTCCTTTCCTAACCCAGACTTCAGGGCAACTAACCCTGAAGTCCGGGTGAGGTAAAAGAGGAACGGAAGACGATTTTGTTGTCTGTTGCTGAGGAAAGAGGCAATCCATTTGTGTGCCGAGCCATGGATTCCTAGGGAATGGAGGCGGTCAAGGAGGATTGAGTGGTTAACGGTGTCAAAGGCTGCGAGAGATCAAGGAGAATCAGCGTTACACAACCCTCAGAATCTGCTGTGACCTTGAGATCATCCCAGATCGAGATCAGAGTGGTTTCAGTTCTAGGGAATGGAGGCAGTCAAGGAGGATTGAGTGGTTAACGGTGTCAAAGGCTGCTGAGAGATTGAGGAGAATCAGCGCTACACAACCCTCAGAATCTGCCGTGACCTTGAGATCATCCCAGATCGAGATCAGAGTGGTTTCAGTTCCATGTCGAGGTCTGAAGCCTGATTGAGCGGGGTCAAGGAGTTTGTTGGATTC
Organism: Ambystoma mexicanum; assembly: GCF_040938575.1. Lineage (NCBI taxonomy): Eukaryota > Metazoa > Chordata > Amphibia > Caudata > Ambystomatidae > Ambystoma > Ambystoma mexicanum. The sequence goes on along the minus strand of NC_090934.1, from coordinate 1,262,000,660 downwards.
TACAAAGCAGTTGAGCTGAGAGTATGCAGTCCGGTTGATGAGTTTCCTGAGAAATCTGGTGTTGGAGATTGGCCTGTAATTCCTAGGTTCTAGGGGGTCGAGGGATGCCTTTTTTATGAGCGGTTTGACATGCGCCATTTTAAAGGCTTCAGGCAAGATGCCAGAGGTGAGGGAGTCGTTTAGTATGGTTCTTGCATGTTCCCCTGTGCATGTAGAGGAGAATATTTATTTCAGAACAGAGGGAGGGCTGGGGTCAAGGGGTGACTCGGAGGGTCTGCTGGATGATAGTAGGTCAAGGAACTAGTCTCTGGAGATGGGTTTAAGGAGTCGAAGATTGGTAAAGTGGGTGTCAGGGAAATGGCGTCAGGAGGGGTCAGTGTAGGGAGGGGGAAGAGCGAGGACAGTTTGGTGTTAAGCGTTGCCATCCTGTCAAGTGCGGTTTTGTAGAAATGTAGCGAGAGGGAGTTGCAGAGTGGTTGTGTGGGAGTGGATTGGGCAGAGGTGCAAGTAGGTTTCACGAATTATGTGATGATTTTGTGGAGTTCTTTGCTGCTGCTGCCACAGTTCAGAATTTGTTTATTGTAATAGGCTTTTTTGGCCTTTTGGATCTCGGATTTGTAATTATGGTGGTGGAGACGAACATGGATCTGCTGAGATCGGGTGACCACAGAATTGTTCTCCAAGAGTGCAGGGAAGCAATGGATCTCTATGGACCGAGCAGTAGTGCAACACGACTTGAGAGAGGTGCTATGGCTACAGAGACAACACAGGCCGAAACACATGTATCTGAGCACCATTACAACGCTAATAGCTGACACTTGGGACAAATTGGTGGGGAAACATGGAATCACGACCTTCCCTTCCCCCTTCAAACCCATCTTTAACAATGGGGATTTTACACCAGGGAAAGAACAAGGGGCATTTAGACAGTGGTGGGAGGGATGATATAGGACTATAAGGGATATGTTCCAGGGCCAGATCACTGGCTCTTTTATAGAGTGCAAACAAGTGTACAGAGTGGAAGAGGGGGAAGAGACCCATATGCACAACTAAGGCATTGGCTACTGAATCCAGCAGTCAAGGAGGCGGCCACCAGGCAGGTCACTTTATCCGAGAAGTTCCTCTTGACACACGACGGGTCAAAAGGCTTGATATCTAACCTATATAGAATATTGCACTGTGCACCAGGACCCCAACCGGCCCATAAAGATGGGGGTTGCCCAATAGCACTTTAAGATGAGGTAGCAGCACCCGTGAGATGGATGGGGATGCAGATTCATACTCTAGCATCGAATCAATAATGACGACTCAATGGTTTGGCAAATGGAGCCTGTTTAATGACAAAGTACAAAAAGGGGGAGTTCATGAACATCAGCTGTTGCTTGATCTTCCTTCTTGCTTCAACTCCAACAAACTTCATAGAAAACACATTCTTTATACTAAAAACTCATCATCACTGACGTGTAACACTTAAAATGTTGCATGCAATTCTATTGGTCATAGGAAGGTAACTTTACCATAGGTACTATGGGCCTCATTACATGGATGGCGGTGGACGAAGGTGCTATTAGCACCTGGGTCCATGCCGGTAAAATACCGGCACCGCCTTGGTGGAAAGGGGAATTACCGCCCTATTCCAAGGTTGGCCGGGCGTTAATTCTCCTTTCCCCCATTGCCCTTCCCCATTCCCATTTTTGCCCCATAGGGCTCTATGGGAATGGGGAAGGTGCTAATTACGGTGCCGCAAATTGCGGTACCGTAATTAGCTCCCTGGTCCCTTTGCGGGTTGGTTTTTAACGCCTGCAAAAAGCAGGCGTTAAATTCACCAACCCGCAAAGGGACCTCGTAGTAAGGCAGTAAGGGTTTACCGGTACCGGTAAAATACTGGTACTGGTAAACCCTTACTGCCTACCGTGTAATGAGGCCCAGCTGTATATGGTAACGGGGTGACAGGATTGAGCAATCATTGTCAGATGGGGCATCTAAGCCCTTCCTTTAGAATAGCTATTGTGGACGTCACTAAAACTACAACGTCCCATTGGTTCTACAAACTATAGGATCCTAGATTACTTGGTGCATTGTGATTCGGTTGGCACAAAGCCTCCTTGAACTTTTCTACTGGTTTAGCAGTGTGCAGAATGGTCGGCCAGGTGCAGGGTGCTAGCCTTCCCCCAGCCATTGCCATCATCAATCACCTCCCCAAAGGCCATGCATCAATTATTTCTTGTTGGTTTGGCCTTCAGACTGTGTCTCTGTCGGGAAGAGTTCAGATATCTGCATGGCACAAGTCCGCGCGTAGGTGTGAAGGCCCCAACTCCTCTTAGTTGGCAGGTCACGTGATTCAGATACCGTGAAATCGTCTCCTTTTCCCAGCAATTCGTGTATTTGATTTACCTTTCTGTCCACCATCTGCCTTCTGCTGCTTATCTTGACTTCTTTGAACAGGATACTCTGCTCTTTGCTTCATAAATCGTATCTATGGTTCGTCTATGTCAGCCGATGCGACCTTGGCTTCTTGGTACGAGTTGCAAAAATACACAAGTTCCTAAGTCTACTCCTCTTATCTGTTTCACTCCGGAAGAAATATCATGTCCTTGATAGTATGAATAAAAGTGAAGTCTCTGGCAATACTTTCTCGATCTGTCCCTCGGCAGAACGCTTCACAGTCTCCCCTGGGAATTCTGATGGTGATTAGAAAGTTCAATTTTCATTACAATACCCTGCAGGAGCATGCTCATTGGTGTGCAATTTGCTGGGTCTCTGATGAAAGTGAGGACGTCAACCCCAGCAGGCCTCCGCACAAGTTCTGGAAAGTCCTCAATTAGGCAAAAGTATACGTTGCTCGCTAATCTACTATCTTCTGGTGACAGGGACATTTGGCTTGTCCTTGCTGAATTCTGGAATTGTTCGGTATTCACTGTGAGTGGCTTCTGTGAACTCGGTGTGTGTGGAGAGCAACTTGAATTTTTCAGGATTATACTCAAGCGTTCTGCGTTTGCTGGATCTCGAAGAAATATCAGGACGTCAGTGTGTCTCCCAACAAGATTTGAGCAGTCTTCAATTAAACAAAAGAATAGCATGTTGACAAGCCTAGTCGCTTCTCTTTCTGCTTGGGACATTTGTTTTTTCTTCTCTGTATTCTGGAAGTAGGAGGAACTTCTCTGCAATCATGGTGAGCAGCCTCCTTATCGTCTTTTCATTTTCAGGGTCTTGAAGGAATTCAGTGATGCTAGTGAGCCTGCCCACTAGTGACGGGTATGACCTCAAGACTAGGTCAAACTAATTCAGAATATCTTTAGTGATGCTGCTGCTGCTGTGAGGCATCATAAGGGAGTCCGAACAAAGCTCCTGTTTTGAATGAGTCTGGATACTGTACTTTCTTCCAATTTTTGTGACCGCAATCAAATTTTGGGATATTCTTTTCTTATCAAGGTTTCAGTGTGCCTCAGTTCAAAGTCAACAGAGTATGTTGTGGCTCATACGTACAATTTTCTTCTTCACTCTGCAACTAGGATGCACAGAGTGTCCGTGTTTTATGTCCTTATCCCCTTTTTTGCTCAGAGGAAATGTCCAATTTTAAGCCACAATTTTGCTGGTCATGCGTCCTTCTTCTTAATCATGGATCTCGTCTGCACATGCTGTGGTTCTTCCCCGTTGTCTGTAGTCTCTGTGCGTTGCGGTGTGGGCAGGGGGTCTTTTCCGATCTCTGCTTTGATGTCGCCCAGGAAAATCCAAGCTCTTCTTCCTTGTAGTTTCACTGCAGATGGGATAACGTCTTCCACTGTGAAGGGTCCGTTGAACCTTGGCTTGTCCCATTTCTTTCTCGTGTGGTTTCTCACCAGGACCGTGTCTCTGGGAAAAATTGATGGAACACGTAAACTCTGCACTGAGTGTGTACCAATATCTCTTTCTGTGTTCTGTGCTGCCCTATACCCTTTTTGTCGTCGCTGCAGCTGCCCTGAAATGACAGTAAGACAAGATGTCATGCAATTCAAGTAATTTTGCATTTCAGAAGATTTACCCTGTTGGCTGGGCATCATATCTAGCTCTGTCTCGGGGTGTCAGCTGAGTATGCATCCTTCTGCCTGTTTCTATCTCGTGCGGCGTAAGATGATGGTCAGAACCAGGCTGGTTTCTGAGTGCATACAGTCACAATGGAAGGCAGTGTAACCATCCCTTCTTTAGAGTAAGCTTCAACTTGGCTATCCTTTCCTTTAATAAGCTGTTGAGCTTCTCACATATCCCATTACCTTGCGGGTGATACGCCGGCGAGAACCTGTGCTTTATACCAAGCAGCAAGCTAATCTGTTCGAAGACTGTATTAACAAAGTGAGGCCCATTATCTGACCTCATGACCTCACATACTCCCGACCTGGGAAATACTTCTCTCACCAGAAATTTGGCCGCACAGGTAGAGTCTGGGTGTGTACAAGGACCTGCTTCTATCCATCTAGAGAATGGACACACCACAACAATTAAATACCTGTACCCATTACATACTTGAATCATATCGACATAATCGACATGCAAGTGCTGAAAAGGTCCATTTGCCCTTGGGATAACTCATCTAATCACTTTTAGTGTGTGCCCAGCCGTGAACTGTTGGCAGATCATACATTTCATCATAAAAAATGCAACGTGGTTCGCTAAGTTCGGTACAAACCAGTCTTCAGCGATCGTTGCTGCTAAATTCTCTTTCGACATGTGTGCTAGATAATGCAATTGTTCAAATGCTAATTTTAACAGGGCTATAGGCATTACTGGTTTACCAGTGCTGTCTTGTCGCCACAAGCTTTCGGAGGGGTTTAAAGAACACCCTTGCCGCTTCCAGAGGTTCATTTCCTCCTGTGGTGCTTCCCCTTGGAGTTCCATTAACTGGGTTTGCCCCATGTTGCTATAACCCTCAGGTTCACTTCGTGCAATGATCATTTTTTCATTTACATCAGTTATTTCCACTCCCATTATGGTTTTCGCCCTTGGATGCCATAAGCTTGGCCTCTGTGTCTGCTGTTTGATTTCCTCTTGAGATAAAATCTGTCCCCTTCGTGTGGGCGGCGCATTTTACGACTGCTATGCCCAATGGGAGCTGTAGTGCCTTAATGAGCCTATCCAATAGGGCTGCGTGCTGCACTGGCGTGCCATCCGATCGGAGGTAGCCCCTCCTTTTCCAGCACGCTAAGCCTGCATGCACTGTTAATGTCACATAGGCAGAGTCACTGTACACCGTCACTTCCTGGTCTGCGTGATTCTCGATGGCGAGCATCAACGGCAATAATTCTGCAGCCTGTGATGAATAATGAGATGGTAATCGTGCACTAAGTACCTGAAATTCTCCATTTGCTGTGTGCTTTACCACAGCAGTGTCTGTGTACCTCTGCCCATCATTTTGATCGATTCTCGATGAACCGTCAATGAAAAAATGTCTCCTTCTGCCAATGCATTTTCTTTCACCTGGGAATTTCGTCATAGAATTCATCAGAATTCGCGCAGTCATGGATCGGTTCTCCTTCAGTGACTGGCTCTGCTATAAACATAGCTGGGTTCACTATTTTACATCGAACTATCCTAATCAATGGATTTAATATGATCACTTCATAAGCAGAAACTCTCTGAGATGTCAATGTGCCCTTTGGTTTCTCTAGAATGGCAAATAGTGCGTGCTCAATGAACAAAGTAATTGAGCATCCCATCACAATTGTTGTAGCCTTCTCTATGGCGAATGCTGTGGCAGCTAAACTCTGTTCGCAAGGGAAGTGGCCTCTCATCACTGGGTCCAAATTCCCATTGTAGTATGCTAGGTGCTTGTACCCCAATGTGGTTCTCTCTGTGAGTACTGCTGTCATAAAGCTGCCATTTGTGTGTGAGAACAGGTAGAATTCCTCTGCATAATTGGGAATCCATAAAACAGGTGCAGTGCAAATGGCTTTCTTGAGTTCAGTAAACCCATATTCCATAGTCTCAGACCATTAAATTCTTTCTTTCGTCATCTGTGCTTTCTTTAGGGCCTGTAACAAGGGCTCGGTATATGAGCTGTAGTCAAAAACCCATGCCCCTACGTAATTGCAAAGGCCTAGAAAACTCTGCATCTGTTTTATCGTGTGTGGCTTGGCTGTGTTCAGTATGGCTTCAGCCCTTTCAGGGGTAATCCATTTCCCCTCATGCGAGAGCAGCTGGCCTATATACAGCATTTCTTGCTGACAATGTTGTAACTTTTCTTTGTCAACTTTATATCCTTTCTCAGCCAGTATAATCAATAGCTGAATAGAATCGTGTCTGCATCTTTCCTCTGTTGTGCTGCAGATTAAAATGTCATCCACATATTGCAAGACAACACTTTCTAATGCAATGTGACTCTGTTGAAAATTTAAGGAGACTCACAGTATCCCTGGGGTAGCCCAGTGCTCTTCAGACGCATTTGCCTGAATGTAAATGACGTCAAATCTTGTGAGTCTTTGCGTAATGGGATTGAGAAAAATGCATTTTTCAAGTCAATCACCATGAAATATTGAGCCTCAACAGGTATGTTACATAGGATTGTGGACAGGTTAGGGACTAGAGGGAACTCTGCCTCAACAATATCATTTATCGGGCGCAAATCTTGAACTAGTCTCCAGGACCCTCCCTTTGATTTCTTGACTGAGTAAACCGCAGTATTGCATGACAACTCTGACATCACTAAGATGCCCTGCTCCATCATAGCAGAAATTGTCTTCAAAATCACTTCATCTGCATCCCTAGACATGGGATACTGTCCTACTCTTGGCAAAATTGCTCCTGGCTTCATTTTAATCCTTACTTCTCTGACTCACTTCAATAGGCCTACATCCTAGGGGCCTGTGGTCCACACCGAGAAAGGCACCTGGGCCATGTCGTCATCAAAATATTCAGGACATTTTTTCGCCAACATCATTCTCTGGGGCACCTCTCTTGTGATCATTCTCACCCAGAAAACAACATTTACCTCAACTGATGTTTCGCCTACATCTGGTGGTTCATCAAATAGATCGACATCAGTGACGTCAGTTAGTCTGCACCCCTCTTCAAAGGCGATTTCTGTGCACCATTATCTGCCTTCATCATCACACCCATCGATCAGTGCCATTCTCCCTCTCACTATGCTGTGTGTATTGCCAAGGGAAACACTTGTCCCTTTTCCTCGTGCATAGGTATTCATGGCCTAAATAGAAATTCATCTGGGGTTCTCATGGTTTTGTCTGTAAGGCCTGGTACCCCTGCCATTAGTATGCGTATCCCATACGCGAATATTTCTGTTTCCAATGGGACAGCTCTCATAGCTGATTTTCCTGTGTATGCTCTAATCATTTTGCATACGTTCAAATAATGCATTCCTGGAGTCGAACATACTATGCCCTTCTCCGTGAACGCGATTGTCATGTTTTAACTTCGTCATTAGGTCTTGTCCCAATATGTTTACTGGGGTTTGTCTTGAGTATAAAAGTGGCACATTCATGTCACATTCTCCTATAGAGACTGGAAGTTGTTTTGTAAAAGGAACAGGACTTGTTGCTTCTGTGAAGCCCTGAGTATTAATAGCATCGCCGGACAAGGAAAACTTGCCTTCACGTATACACAAACGTGTTGCACCCCTGTCAACTAAGAAGGAATATTCTTTATCCCCTATAAGGACATCTACCCTTGGTTCCTCATGAGGGTCTGGTGTCACTGATAGGATAGAACACATCAGGCTTCCCAGTGAGCTGTCCTAGTCCATATATAACTTTGTCCCATGCTGCGTGAATGGACTTCCTCCATCAGCAGTGTTAGCCCTCATTCAAGAGTTTGATGCCTGTCCTGCACTCGTCTGTGACAGTTGCATCGGCGAATGTTTAGACTGACCCTGTGGATAACTTATCAAGTTCTGAGGTTGCAAGCTTTGCTGTGCTCCTGGCGCTTGCTGTTGCACTGTGTGATTCTGTGCAACTCCATTTCCACCCTGCTGAAAAAACACAGGTGGATTCACCATTCCTACTCTTATCCCCTGGTCGCTTTGCACCATGCCTTGACTTCTGTATGTGCATGCTAGATGTCCTGACATCCCACACATCCAACATATTGGCGGTGGTCTGATTATTTGCCCATTTGGCATATCCTGATTGCTGTTTTGCATGTTTTGAAAACCTCCCTGATTACCTTGGAAACCTCCCTGATTACTCTGCCATCCTTTCTCTCGAAAGCCTCTCCCTCTGGGGTAGAACCCATTACTGCCCTGACTATTTTGCTGTTGATTATTGACCTGCTGCACGATCAGTCCATCTGTGCTAGTTATCATTGCCCCTTCAATGGCATATTTTGACCATTTCTTCTGCACTAATTTGGCCTTTTCAGCTTTTCGTGCAGACTCTTTTTTGCGATTCTTCTCCTGCAGTAATGTGCAATAGTGAGCTATGGTCAACTGTATTTCAGACCATGGTTTGGCCTGAATTCCTCTCAATTTCTTGAGCTGCTTCTGTACCTGATCTGGCAGCCCTTGGCATAATATATGGTAAAACACGGGTATAGATTTCCCCCAAGATTCACAAGTTTCGAGCACCCACGCGTCTTGGAAATTCTGAATGTAAAGCAAAGGATCCTCTGACTGCTTAATTTTTCGTGTCATTATGGCTCCCATGTCAGAAGTATCCGGGTATAGCAATCGTAATGCTTTCCATACAGTGGCCCTGCAATTGTTAAATGGAGCTCCATCGTGTGCAGTGTTAACTGTAGTCACGCCAAGGTAACCTGCACGTGTTCAGACATCGTCAGCTCGATCACCAAGTATGGCGATTAAAAGACCTTTAATATCTTCAATAGCTAGCGTGTTCCCACCTGTCATTTTTTCCAGCTCATGTATCCATTTCCCGGCTCCTGATGTTAACATTGGAAGCGTATTTTCAGGTTTTCTCGATCCCTGTGTGGCCATGGAATATACTGTGGCCTTGTTCCTCCTTTCTCGAGCAACAGAAATTGTGATACATGACACTCCTTTTCCTCACTCATCATTTTTCTATCCACTGCAGGGGTGATAGTCCTGCATCGCCGTCTACCTGGCAATGTCCTTGGTCGGCTCACATAGGATGGTGGAGACACACCCCTCTGACCGTAAAATACTCCTTTGTGTCGGTCTGATTGCGTGGCTGACTCTGATGCCTTAGGTGCAGATTCACTAGAATCCGACCATCTTATTCCCCTTCCTCTTGAGAGGCGTTTTTCGTGCCTTCTTTCATCCTCCTTTCCCTCATATTCCTCTCTTTCCGCACCTGACATTGTCTGTGCCCAACTCGTCCAATTCCTCTCATCACCCTCGTTCCGATTTAGTGTCAACCCATCTGGGGACAGCTCTCTGTTTGTACTACTTCTGGAGGCGTCCTCAGTGTCATACAACTGAGTGCTCTCAAGACGTTCGTCCTCTCCTGTCCCTTGGAGTAGTTATTCTAGCCCCATTTCATCATATATTCTATCGATCGTCTCTCCGATGCTTCAGGTGTCGAAGTCATCCTCGATATTTGCCCTAGACGTGCCTGGTACTGAATCATACTCGAGAAAGAATTCTTCTATGTGCTCCCTGCTTTCCACTGGATCAGGTTTTTTAACCTCTCTTTCCAGATACTCAAGATCTCGTGCTCTCTGTCTTCTCTTGCGTTCTATGTTGTCATCGAACTCTCTGCGCTTCCGTGTTTCCTCCCTGACTCTACCTTCTTCCTGTTTCCTTGCATCTCTCTGTTCATTTGCCCTTTGTGCTTCCTCATCCCTTCATCTTTTTATTCTTCTTTCCCTGATCTTTTGTTCTTCTATCTTCCATAGTTCCTGCCTACTCTGTTCGTCGGTTACTCTCTGCTTGTGACTGAGTTTCCTTTCTTGCTCCTCGCGATACAATTGTTCTCGTCTCTGCCTGTCTCTTCTCGTGATCCTTTTGTCTCTCAATGCTTTTTCCTTTTCCTTCTCACTTCTTCGAAACTCGTCTAACTCTCCCATTTGTCTCACTTTCAACAGAATCTGACCTCATTTGTTCTGTGTGAATGTTATCTCATCAGTTCTATCCTCATCTCCTTTCCATCTTTTGCCCTCTCTCTTGGTATCTAGAGATGTACTTTCTTGTGCCTGGTCTCCTTTCTCCTTTTCGTGCCTCTCCTTGTCACTCAGGACTTTGGAGGTGATAGCTCTATCTCTGTCTTTGTCTGGGTTTTCGTCACTACTTTGCGGAGGTGACTCATATGCCGGGTTGCTTTATCCCGTGGCTGCTTCAAGTTCCCTTAGCGGGTATAATCCTTTGTCTTTACTAACTTCACCTTTTGTTTCAGGCAGGGCGGGTGGCACGGAAGGCGTCTCACCCCCCTTTGTGCACAAGTTAAGTATCCAATCTAGGCAGCTCTTCCTCCTTGTCCTCTTGGTACATTTTCCAAAGTTCTAGACTCGCTAGGCGTTTGTCTAACTTCTTGCCATTGTACGTAGCATGCAAATATGTCGTCATGTGTTGCAGGACCATTTTTAGATAGTGACCCGCCCTGGGCCACGGCATGCACATTTTGTTAGCGGCTCCCTTAACCCATTCTGCACTGTACATTTCCAGCTTAGGTGCATGTTTTGGCAACTGTTTGCATAAGTGTATCAACGGTGTAGCATCTTTCATACTTAAATGATCTCTTTTCTTCCTCCCCAACACTTAGTCAAATTTTACGTTGCTTAAACAATATCAACAATATGAGCGAGCGCCAATCGTCGCAAGCTCCAATCTCGTTTTATTTGTCCACAAAATACATTTTTCCCTTTACAAACAATAATCATTGATTCATAATATACAGTGTTTTGGCTATACATCGCACAATTTTCGTGCTCAGTCCTCAAAAATGTCCTTATTTATTATGAAGTCAGAGAGAAAAAGAAAGAGAGAACAGAAAAACATAAGACAGATGTGACAGACTAGACAGACTCCAGCAAGCTACACAGATCTCTGCCCCTATGAGTTACCCCGACATGGAGTGCAAGCCCATCCCTTTCAAAAGTGTCTTTAACCACTTAGGTTTCCTAATTCATCCTATTAATTCAGGACTTTGGATGCCGGCTTCTTCTAGCTGCTATATTAAGCGTAGGTATTTGGGTGTATTCTCTCTCTGCTCAGGTATCCTCCCGGTATCCTCCTCTATGCTCGGGTATCTTCTCAGTATCCCCTTCTATGCTCGGGTATCTTCCTGGTATCCTCTTCTATGCTCGGGTATCTTCCCGGTATTCCCTTCTATGCTCAGGCATCTTCCCGGTATCCTCTTCTATGTGTTACTCGGTCACCCTTGAGTCTTTATTTCCTTCCCCTTATATATATACATTCTACTCTATCTCTACCTTATTTTTTGTCCCGCCTCCCACCGTTACCTTCCCTTACTTGTTCTAAGGCATGCAACTTTTTGCCAAAGCATTCAGTCTTGTTCACTCACCGTTCGCATGTTTCCTCTCTGGCTCCTCGGGATCACCGCCTTCTTTACAGCCTCTCCTGCTGTTCACTCGATCGGCTGCTCGTAGAAGTGGGAAGGGGTTTGTGGGCAAAACACAGGTTCCTTCAAACCTTGACCTGCAGGATTTTTACTTAACTATCTACGGGGAGCTTCTCGGTCTACTTAGCCGGATGGCAAAAGGACTCGTGATATTGCCGAGGACCTAGAGTTACTTTATGTCGACGGCCAATAGGTGTCTTTGTCTAATCGATAATCGATAAACCATCCTCTGCTACCAAGTGTGCATCAGGACCCCAACCGGCCCATAAATCTGGGGGTTGCTCATTAGCACTTCAAGATGAGGTAGCAGCATCCGTGAGATGGATGGGGATGCAGATTCGTACTCTAGCATCGAATCAATAATGACAATTCAATGGTTTGGCAAAGGGAGTCCGTTTAATGACAAGTACAAAAAAAGGGAGTTCATGACCATCAGCTGTTGCTTGATCTTCCTTCTCGCTTCAACTCCAACGAACTTCATAGAAAAAACATCTTTTATACTAAAAACTTAAAAACTCGTCTTCACATGTGTAACGCTCAAAATGTTGCATGCAATTCTATTGATTATAGGAAGGTAACTTTACTATAGGTACTGTATCTGTATATGGTAACGGGGTGACAGGATTGGGTAATCAGTGTCAGATGGGGCATCTAAGCCCTTCCTTCAGAATGGCTATTGTGTACATCACTAAAAGTACGATGTTCCATTGGTTCTACAAACGATCGGAACCTAGATCCCTTGGTCCATTGTGATTGGGTTGGCACCAAGCCTCCTTATACTTTTCCACTGGCTTAGCAGTGTGCAGAATGGTCGGCCAGGTGCAGGATGCTTGCCCGCTCTTCCAGCCTTCCCCCAACCATTGCCATCATCAATCACCTCCCCAATGGCCATGTGTCAATTATTTCTTGTTGGTTTGACCTTGAGACTGTCAGGCCGATTCATGGAATAATTAGCGCGGCGCAAGTGGGCAAAAACGTGCGAATCGCAGTGGAATAGCGAAAATCGCAGTGCAATTGCGAAAATCGCACGAAAAGCAGCGCACGTCGATTCATGGAAGGCCGTGCGCGAGAAAACCAGCGGATGTGCGATAAAAAAGTGCGCGGCGCACGTTGGCGCACAGGCCATCTAACAGCGTGCGCCAGGTCACAGCGAAAATCGCACAGGGCACAGCGAAATTCGCACATAGCGCGGCGCACGCAACAAAAGTAGGCGGAACACGGGCGTAACACTCGGAATGGGGAACAACTTGTCAAAACGTGGGCGTCACGGGGGAAGTACAGGGCACAAGTGCGCGGAACGCCCACACGCTCGCCTACAACACGTATTCATGGAATAGAATAGGGCAAAAAAGCGCACGTTCAAACCAGCGCACAGGCACAAACACGACCGCCACAAGAAAGCAGGCGGTAGCGTCTCTGCGGCTGTAAGAAATGTGCGCCAAAAGGTGCGCCAACAAATAGCACCTATATACTGCCATGATGAATGTCCCATACTGTGGCCCTCCAGGAAAAATGACGTGCAAAGGGGTACCCACAAACACGGACACCCGCTGACAAAAAATACGTGTGCGTGTATACCGGGGTGCGCGGGAAGTCTAACACGCGATTTCAGCAGGGTACGTGCATCACAGGGGTTCGCGTGAAGTTATTCACGCGATCGGGCCTGGGGGAGCGGGCTACGTGTATTTCAGGGGTTCGCGTGAAGTTTCACACGCGATCGGGTCTGGGGGAGCGGGCTACGTGTATTACAGGGGTTCGCGTGAAGTTCCTCACGTGATCGGGCCTGGGGGAGCGTGCTACGTGTATTTCAGGGGTTCGCGTGAAGTTTCACACGCGATCGGGCCTGGGGGAGCGGGCTACGTGCATTACAGGGGTTCGCGTGACGTTTCACACGCGATCGGGTCTGGGGGAGCGGGCTACGTGTATTACAGGGGTTCGCGTGAAGTTCCTCACGCGATCGGGCCTGGGGGAGCGTGCTACGTGTATTTCAGGGGTTCGCGTGAAGTTTCACACGCGATCGGGCCTGGGGGAGCGGGCTACGTGTATTACAGGGGTTCGCGTGAAGTTCCTCACGCGATCGGGCCTGGGGGAGAGGGCTACGTGTATTCCAGGGGTGCGCGGGAAGTTCCACACGCGAATAGCCTGGGCGCGTGTATTTCAGGGGTGCGCGGGAAGTTCCACACGCGAATAGCCTGGGCGCGTGTATTTCAGGGGTGCGCGGGAAGTTCCACACGCGAATAGCCTGGGCACGTGTATTTCAGGGGTGCGCGGGAAGTTCCACACGCGAATAGCCTGGGCGCGTGTATTTCAGGGGTGCGCGGGAAGTTCCACACGCGAATAGCCTGGGCGCGTGTATTTCAGGGGTGCGTGGGAAGTTCCACACGCGAATAGCCTGGGCGCGTGTATTTCAGGGGTGCGCGGGAAGTTCCACACGCGAATAGCCTGGGCGCGTGTATTTCAGGGGTGCGCGGGAAGTTCCACACGCGAATAGCCTGGGGGCGCGTGTATTTCAGGGGTGCGCGGGAAGTTCCACACGCGAATAGCCTGGGCGCGTGTATTTCAGGGGTGCGCGGGAAGTTCCACACGCGAATAGCCTGGGCGCGTGTATTTCAGGGGTGCGCGGGAAGTTCCACACGCGAATAGCCTGGGCGCGTGTATTTCAGGGGTGCGCGGGAAGTTCCACACGCGAATAGCCTGGGGGCGCGTGTATTTCAGGGGTGCGCGGGAAGTTCCACACGCGAATAGGCTGGGCGCGTGTATTTCAGGGGTGCGCGGGAAGTTCCACACGCGAATAGCCTGGGCGCGTGTATTTCAGGGGTGCGCGGGAAGTTGCACACGCGAATAGCCTGGGCGCGTGTATTTCAGGGGTGCGCGGGAAGTCCCACACGCGAATAGCCTGGGCGCGTGTATTTCAGGGGTGCGCGGGAAGTCGCACACGCGAATAGCCTGGGCGCGTGTATTTCAGGGGTGCGCGGGAAGTCCCACACGCGAATAGCCTGGGCGCGTGTATTTCAGGGGTGCGCGGGAAGTCGCACACGCGAATAGCCTGGGCGCGTGTATTTCAGGGGTGCGCGGGAAGTCCCACACGCGAATAGCCTGGGCGCGTGTATTTCAGGGGTGCGCGGGAAGTTCCACATGTGATTTGACAGTGTGGGTCCTCCCAGGTGTACCCTGTACACCCTCCACGGCCCCTGCAGGCAGCCCACACCACAGGGGACTACCATGCATCCCTGGTCATGTCCCGCAGGCAGCCCACCCACCATGGGCATGCCCCCCAGCAAAGGCACATGTCTCCTTGAACTAATGAACACCAACTCATGTCCCCTTGCACCCCCACCCCCCAGCACTGTGGGGCACCTGCCAGCAGGCCCCCACCCATGTCCAACTCATGTCCCCCACCACCCCCACCCCCCAGCACTGTGGGGCACCTGCCAGCAGGCCCCCACCCATGTCCAACTCATGTCTCCCACCACCCCCACCCCCCAGCCACCAGGGTCACCCTCCACCAGGCCCCCACTCATGTCTCCCACCACCCCCAGCCACCAGGGGCAGCCTCCACCAGGCCCCCACTCATGTCTCCCATCACCCCCACACCCCAGCAGTGCAGGGTCACCCTCCACCAGGCCCCCACTCATGTCTCCCACCACCCCCACCCCCCAGCCACCAGGGGCACCCTCCACCAGGCCCCCACTCATGTCTCCCACCACCCCCACCCCCCAGCAGTGCAGGGTCACCCTCCACCAGGCCCCCACTCATGTCTCCCACCCCCCCCACACCCCAGCAGTGCAGGGTCAGCCTCCACCAGGCCCCCACTCATGTCTCCCACCACCCCCACCCCCCAGCCACCAGGGGCACCCTCCACCAGGCCCCCACTCATGTCACCCACCACCCCCACACCCCAGCCACCAGGGGCACCCTCCACCAGGCCCCCACTCATGTCACCCACCACCCCCACCCCCCAGCCACCAGGGGCAGCCTCCACCAGGCCCCCACTCATGTCACCCACCACCCCCACCCCCCAGCCACCAGGGGCACCCTCCACCAGGCCCCCACTCATGTCTCCCATCACCCCCACACCCCAGCAGTGCAGGGTCACCCTCCACCAGGCCCCCACTCATGTCTCCCACCACCCCCATCCCCCAGCCACCAGGGGCACCCTCCACCAGGCCCCCACTCATGTCTCCCACCACCCCCACACCCCAGCAGTGCAGGGTCACCCTCCACCAGGCCCCCACTCATGTCTCCCACCACCCCCACACCCCAGCAGTGCAGGGTCACCCTCCACCAGGCCCCCACTCATGTCTCCCACCACCCCCACCCCCCAGCCACCAGGGTCACCCTCCACCAGGCCCCCACTCATGTCTCCCACCACCCCCACACCCCAGCAGTGCAGGGGCAGCCTCCACCAGGCCCCCACTCATGTCTCCCACCACCCCCACACCCCAGCAGTGCAGGGTCACCCTCCACCAGGCCCCCACTCATGTCTCCCACCACCCCCACACCCCAGCAGTGCAGGGTCACCCTCCACCAGGCCCCCACTCATGTCTCCCACCACCCCCACACCCCAGCAGTGCAGGGGCAGCCTCCACCAGGCCCCCACTCATGTCTCCCACCACCCCCACACCCCAGCAGTGCAGGGTCACCCTCCACCAGGCCCCCACTCATGTCTCCCACCACCCCCACACCCCAGCAGTGCAGGGTCACCCTCCACCAGGCCCCCACTCATGTCTCCCACCACCCCCACCCCCCAGCCACCAGGGGCACCCTCCACCAGGCCCCCACTCATGTCACCCACCACCCCCACCCCCCAGCCACCAGGGGCACCCTCCACCAGGCCCCCACTCATGTCACCCACCACCCCCACACCCCAGCAGTGCAGGGTCACCCTCCACCAGGCCCCCACTCATGTCTCCCACCACCCCCACCCCCCAGCCACCAGGGGCACCCTCCACCAGGCCCCCACTCATGTCACCCACCACCCCCACACCCCAGCAGTGCAGGGTCACCCTCCACCAGGCCCCCACTCATGTCTCCCACCACCCCCACCCCCCAGCCACCAGGGTCACCCTCCACCAGGCCCCCACTCATGTCCCCCTGCACCCCCACCCCCCGGCAGTGCAGGGGCAGCCTCCACCAGGCCCCCACTCATGTCTCCCACCACCCCCACCCCCCAGCCACCAGGGTCACCCTCCACCAGGCCCCCACTCATATCTCCCACCACCCCCACACCCCAGCAGTGCAGGGGCAGCCTCCACCAGGCCCCCACTCATGTCTCCCACCACCCCCCAGCCACCAGGGGCACCCTCCACCAGGCCCCCACTCATGTCACCCACCACCCCCACACCTCAGCAGTGCAGGGTCACCCTCCACCAGGCCCCCACTCATGTCTCCCACCACCCCCACACCCCAGCAGTGCAGGGGCAGCCTCCACTAGGCCCCCACTCATGTCTCCCACCACCCCCAGCCACCAGGGGCACCCTCCACCAGGCCCCACTCATGTCACCCACCACCCCCACACCCCAGCAGTGCAGGGTCACCCTCCACCAGGCCCCCACTCATGTCTCCCACCACCCCCACCCCCCAGCCACCAGGGTCACCCTCCACCAGGCCCCCACTCATGTCCCCCTGCACCCCCACCCCCCGGCAGTGCAGGGGCAGCCTCCACCAGGCCCCCACTCATGTCTCCCACCACCCCCACCCCCCTGCCACCATGTGCAGCCCCCACCAGGTCCTCACAATCCCCAATCATGTGCGTAATGGTCAGCCTCCACAGCCAAAAAGCCCTACCAAGTAACCCATTCACCCACATGGAAATGGAAATCACATGTTACACCCCCAATGTACATGAAGCAAATGAACCCATGTCCGTCACACACATATTTTCCAATTGAATGGGAAAACACACAACATGACATGCATGAAACCAATGAGATGAAACCACACAGTGAACAATGGAAAAAAAAATTTATTGAAAAAAATACGAATGCCAAAGAAAGAAAACTAACTACAATGTAAATGTGAAAAAATAAGCTGCATGTCCGCATAAAAACACAAAACTAGAAAATCAAATCAAAAAAATGTTGTCCAAAGTGAAATGTAAAAACTCTCCATGCAACAAAGAACTATGTACAAAAATAACAAGGGTCCATCATCACAACTGAACTAAGGAAACCTCCTAAAAAACCTACCTAAATATCAACTATATACAAAAAGTGGAGCAGTGTCCGTCGACTCCAAATCATAATAAGAACGAAAGGAAACCTAAAACTAAAGAACTATATACAAAGGCGGCGGGCAAGTCCAGCGGCTCACTCTGTGGTGTCCCGGGCCAGGGCATCATCGAACTCCTGTTCGATGTCCCGGAGGCGGTCCAGTTCCATGGCCCCGAGGGTCCGCAGGGACGACGCTGTGTCCTCCTCCAACCCCCTGCGGATTGCCTCGAGGCACTCAGCCCGCCTCAGGGCCCTCTGCATGGAGTTCTCCGCCCTGACCATTGTGAGCCGCGCCTCTTCCGCCCGCCGCCGCTCCGCACCTATGGCGTGGCCCAACCGCTGCCACACGGAAGACACTCTCTGTCCTGGGTCCCCCTGCCCTCCGGCCGATGCCTGCCCCTCCGATGTTGAAAGCCCCGAGCCTTCATGTCTCCCACCATCTTGCTGCTGCTGCTGCTCTTCCTCTGCCCGTGCACTGCCTCCTGCTGCCTGCACATCCTCCGCCGGCTGGGGTGCACCTGTTGATGTGGCCACCCCTGCTGGACCTCCGACTCCCGACTGTGGCAGGGATGCCTCCTCCACCAGCCTGGCCGCACTGTCAGAGGCAGCTCCACAGGGCACCCAGGTGACTGATGGGTGGGAAGATGGCACAGAGGACGACTGGCGCGTAGGGGGTCCAGTTGAGGAGGGGGTCGGAGCAAGCCCCATCAGACAGCGGAATCCGGCCTGGGTGACCTGTCCCAGCAGGCTGACGTGGTCAACGAGCCATTCGAGATGACGTGCAGTCTCTCCATGAAAAGACTGCAGGTCACCTCGCATGGCCCGTTGACGCAACGCCACACCAGCCAGGACAGGCTCAACCCGGACCTGGATGGCCACGTCCGCAGGCAGAGGAAGGCCAGTTGACGTCAGCTCATCCCCTGCCTGAAAACGGGTCTGGACGTAGGCATCCCTGCTGGTGCAAGATGATGCAGGGACAGGATCGGGGACAGGATTGCACACAGGCACCTCCGCGGCCGCCTGTGCTGCCTCCTGTCCCTGGTCCTGCACTGCACCACTAGCACCAGTGGGATCCCCACCTCCAGACCCTGTCTCTGGTGCTTGCGCGGCCCCCTCCTCCACCAAACCCCCCACCAACCTGGATGACTCTGTGCCATCTTCCCCTGTTGGGCCCTGTGGGGTCCCAGCTGCCCCTTCTGCTGCCGAGGAGTCCAACTGCAACCTCCGCCTCTTGGACCTCCCCCCAGCAGCTGCGGCCTGGGACGCGGCACCGGACTCCTCACTCCCCGACGAGATGACAACACGGGAGGGGAGCCGGGCCTTGCGTCTCCGGCTGGCGGTCGGATCCCCGCCGCTGTGCTCCACAGCACCTTCTCCGCCCTCTTCATCAGTTGACGCTGCAGACAGGGAGAAACAAAACACAGGCATCAGGGCACTGTACAATGGACACATACACGCATGGCAGTTGCACATGAGTGGCATTGGCAAACCTCAGACATGTCATCACAATCCCCAACACACATGTCATTGCAACTGGCACACATGAGCCATACCACAGCCATTTTGCAACTGCCACCACCATCCCTACACATACAACAGCATCAGCAGCCAAAGGGGAGCCAGACATCACATGCAACACAGGAAGTGCACCACACATGTACACACACCACCACACTTGCATGCATGTCTACACCTCTGCCAAGTGTCGCACTGTTCAGACGGGCATCCATGTCACATCTGCCAATCAGGCTTCCACATACCGCTGTCACATGCATCCATGTAGCATCACTGTTGCACCCTTGACATATACACACACATGCACATGTACACAGTGCTCATACATGCAGCCGAAAACAACATACATGCCTGACATCACGGACATGTCTACTTACATACACATTCATCCAAACATGTGTGCACGCACAACTGCATTTGCCATGCAAGCCCACACACACAAGCACCATCCATGTCTCACACATTACAGCCCTCGCATGTGTCAGCCCCACGGCCCTGTACACCCCCACCCATACTCCACCCCATACAAACAGATGTGCAACCGGCACAATGGGGAATGATCACCACACGCCCTGCTCACAACCCGGATGCATGTACACTCACCGCTCGACTCCAGACGGCTCTGCTTCTCTAGGACCTGGACGTGGAGCGCTGGGGATATGCGTTCCAGGACCCCCATCTGTTCTTCTGACAAGTGGCCCCGGCGCCCCTTGGCATCCGCTGCCTTCAAGAGGCGCCGGGCCTTGTTCAGGGTCCTGGACCTGAAGTCCTCCCAGCGCTTCCTGACATGTTGTAAGTCCCGGACTGCCACCCCCTCCGCGTTGATGGCAGTCACGATGTCAGTCCAGATCCGAGTCCGTCCTTCCTTGTCGGCGCGGGAACTTCCAAAGAGGGCATCATACTGCCCCAGGACTTGCTCCACCAGGACACCAACTTCGGTGGCACTGAAGCTGGTGCCCCTCTGCCTCTCTGGCCGGGGGTTGTCAGTGGTCACAGATGGTGTTAGCCCCGACATGACAACCCCAGAGGCAGGAGTGGGTGGGCAACTGGGTCCTGGGGCTGGGCTGTGGAGCGATGGAATTCCAGTCGGGAGTCTTCTGTTCCAGCAGGGGTGGTCACAGCAACAGCACCCCTGGCTGATGTGCAGGCAGCAAATGGCAGTGCACGTGGGCAGCAGGCAGTCAGGCAGCAGCAGATAGCAGGTGGGAGCGTGCTCGGGGCTCTGGGGGGCAGTAATTCGGCCTTCTGGGCAGGAGCGTGGTCTTCCGTGTGCTCACGCGTGGCCAGCTTGGTACGGAGTGAATTGGCACGTGAAAATCCTGCACGTCAGCGTGAAAACCGAGGAAAGGCCCTTAGCGCGTAAGCGCGTCAGCACGCATACGCGATTCCATTGGACCAAAGGCCCTCAGCGCGTAAGCGCGTCTGTGACGTGACCCGCACGGGTGTTTCCCACACAGCACGTGATGACAGAGCACACGTGGAAAGACTGCACGTCAGAGTCTCATTGCGTGTGATTGGTGGAAATGGCCGTACACCGGGATACAGGTGCGCTGACGTACTTGCGTGTGTAAGTGTCCGCGCACACCTCATATACACGTACATAGGCCAATCGCGTGTACACGCACTTTTGTCCAATTACACGCGATGAGACTCTGACGTGCAGTCTTTCCACGTGTGCTCTGTCATCACGTGCTGTGTGGGAAACACCCGTGCGGGTCACGTCACAGACGCGCTTACGCGCTAAGGGCCTTTGGTCCAATGGAATCGCGTATGCGTGCTGACGCGCTTACGCACTAAGGGCCTTTCCTCGGTTTTCACGCTGACGTGCAGGATTTTCACGTGCCACTTCACTCCGTACCAAGCTGGCCACGCGTGAGCACACGGGAGACCACGCTCCTGCCCAGAAGGCCGAATTACTGCCCCCCAGAGCCCCGAGCACGCTCCCACCTGCTATCTGCTGCTGCCTGACTGCCTGCTGCCCACGTGCACTGCCATTTGCTGCCTGCACATCAGCCAGGGGTGCTGTTGCTGTGACCACCCCTGCTGGAACAGAAGACTCCCGACTGGAATTCCATCGCTCCACAGCCCAGCCCCAGGACCCAGTTGCCCACCCACTCCTGCCTCTGGGGTTGTCATGTCGGGGCTAACACCATCTGTGACCACTGACAACCCCCGGCCAGAGAGGCAGAGGGGCACCAGCTTCAGTGCCACCGAAGTTGGTGTCCTGGTGGAGCAAGTCCTGGGGCAGTATGATGCCCTCTTTGGAAGTTCCCGCGCCGACAAGGAAGGACGGACTCGGATCTGGACTGACATCGTGACTGCCATCAACGCGGAGGGGGTGGCAGTCCGGGACTTACAACATGTCAGGAAGCGCTGGGAGGACTTCAGGTCCAGGACCCTGAACAAGGCCCGGCGCCTCTTGAAGGCAGCGGATGCCAAGGGGCGCCGGGGCCACTTGTCGGAAGAACAGATGGGGGTCCTGGAACGCATATCCCCAGCGCTCCACGTCCAGGTCCTAGAGAAGCAGAGCCGTCTGGAGTCGAGCGGTGAGTGTACATGCATCCTGGTTGTGAGCAGGGCGTGTGGTGATCATTCCCCATTGTGCCGGTTGCACATCTGTTTGTATGGGGTGGAGTATGGGTGGGGGTGTACAGGGCCGTGAAGCTGACACATGCGAGGGCTGTAATGTGTGAGACATGGATGGTGCTTGTGTGTGTGGGCTTGCATGGCAAATGCAGTTGTGCGTGCACACATGTTTGGATGAATGTGTATGTAAGTAGACATGTCCGTGATGTCAGGCATGTATGTTGTTTTCGGCTGCATGTATGAGCACTGTGTACATGTGCATGTGTGTGTATTTGTCAAAGGTGCAACAGTGATGCTACATGGATGCATGTGACAGCGGTATGTGGAAGCCTGATTGGCAGATGTGACATGGATGCCCGTCTGAACAGTGCGACACTTGGCAGAGGTGTAGACATGCATGCAAGTGTGGTGGTGTGTGTACATGTGTGGTGCACTTCCTGTGTTGCATGTGATGTATGGCTCCCCTTTGGCTGCTGATGCTGTTGTATGTGTAGGGATGGTGGTGGCAGTTGCGATATGGCTGTGGTATGGCTCATGTGTGCCAGTTGCAATGACATGTGTGTTGGGGATTGTGATGACATGTCTGAGGTTTGCCAATGCCACTCATGTGCAACTGTCATGCGTGTATGTGTCCATTGTACAGTGCCCTGATGCCTGTGTTTTGTTTCTCCCTGTCTGCAGCGTCAACTGATGAAGAGGGCGGAGAAGGTGCTGTGGAGCACAGCGGCGGGGATCCGACCGCCAGCCGGAGACGCAAGGCCCGGCTCCCCTCCCGTGTTGTCATCTCGTCAGGGAGTGAGGAGTCCGGTGCCGCGTCCCAGGCCGCAGCTGCCGGGGGGAGGTCCAAGTGGCGGAGGTTGGAGTTGGACTCCTCGGCAGCAGAAGGGGCAGCTGGGACCCCACAGGGCCCAACAGAGGAAGATGGCACGGAGTCATCCAGGTTGGTGGGGGGTCTGGTGGAGGAGGAGGCCGTGCAAGCACCAGAGACGGGGTCTGGAGGTGGGGATCCCACTGGTGCTAGTGGTGCAGTGCAGGACCAGGGACAGGAGGCAGCACAGGCGGCCGCGGAGGTGCCTGTGTGCAATCCTGTCCCCGATCCTGTCCCTGCATCATCTTGCACCAGCAGGGATGCCTACGTCCAGACCCGTTTCCAGGCAGGGGATGAGCTGACGTCAACTGGCCTTCCTCTGCCTGCGGACGTGGCTATCCAGGTCCGGGTTGAGCCTGTCCTGGCTGGTGTGGCGTTGCGTCAACGGGCCATGCGAGGTGACCTGCAGTCTTTTCATGGAGAGACTGCACGTCATCTCGAATGGCTCGTTGACCACGTCAGCCTGCTGGGACAGGTCACCCAGACCGGATTCCTCCGTCTGATGGGGCTTGTTCCGACCCCCTCCTCAACTGGACCCCCTACGCGCCAGTCGTCCTCTGTGCCATCTTCCCACCCATCAGTCACCTGGGTGCCCTGTGGAGCTGCCTCTGACAGTGCGGCCAGGCTGGTGGAGGAGGCATCCCTGCCACAGTCGGGAGTCGGACGTCCAGCAGGGGTGGCCACATCAACAACTGCACCCCAGCCGGCGGAGGATGTGCAGGCAGCAGGAGGCAGTGCACGGGCAGAGGCAGAGCAGCAGCAGCAACATGGTGGGAGCCATGAAGGCTCGGGGCCTTCGACATCGGAGGGGCAGGCATCGGCCGGAGGGCAGGAGGACCCAGGACAGAGAGTGTCTTCCGTGTGGCAGCGGTTGGGCCACGCCATAGGTGCGGACCGGCGGCGGGCGGAAGAGGCGCGGCTCACAATGGTCAGGGCGGAGAACTCCATGCGGAGGGCCCTGAGGCGGGCCGAGTGCCTCGAGGCAATCCGCAGGGGGTTGGAGGAGGACACGGCGTCGTCCCTGCGGACCCTCGGGGCCATGGAACTGGACCGCCTCCGGGACATCGAACAGGAGTTCGATGATGCCCTGGCCCGGAACACCACAGAGTGAGCCGCTGGACTTGCCCGCCGCCTTTGTATATAGTTCTTTAGTTTTAGGTTTCCTTTGTTTTTTCTTATGATTTGGAGTCGACGGACACTGCTCCACTTTTTGTATATAGTTGATATTTAGGTAGGTTTTTTAGGAGGTTTCCTTAGTTCAGTTGTGATGATGGACCCTTGTTATTTTTGTACATAGTTCTTTGTTGCACGGAGAGTTTTGACATTTCACTTTGGACAAAATTTTTTGGATTAGATTTTCTAGTTTTGTGTTTTTATGCGGACATGCAGCTTCTTTTTTCACATTTACATTGTAGTTAGTTTTCTTTCTTTAGCATTTGTATTTTTTTCAAATACATTTTTTTTTCCATTGTTCACTGTGTGGTTTCATCTCATTGGTTTCATGCATGTCATGTTGTGTGTTTTCCCATTCAATTGGAAAATATGTGTGTGACGGACATGGGTTCATTTGCTTCATGAACATTGGGGGTGTAACATGTGATTTCCATTTCCATGTGGGTGAATGGGTTACTTGGTAGGGCTTTTTGGCTGTGGAGGCTGACCATTACGCACATGATTGGGGATTGTGAGGACCTGGTGGGGGCTGCACATGGTGGCAGGGGGGTGGGGGTGGTGGGAGACATGAGTGGGGGCCTGGTGGAGGCTGCCCCTGCACTGCTGGGGTGTGGGGGTGGTGGGAGACATGAGTGGGGGCCTGGTGGAGGCTGCCCCTGCACTGCTGGGGGGTGGGGGTGCAGGGGGACATGAGTGGGGGCCTGGTGGAGGTTGACCCTGCACTGCTGGGGGGTGGGGGTGGTGGGAGACATGAGTGGGGGCCTGGTGGAGGCTGCCCCTGCACTGCTGGGGTGTGGGGGTGGTGGGGGACATGAGTGGGGGCCTGGTGGAGGGTGACCCTGGTGGCTGGGGGGTGGGGGTGGTGGGTGACATGAGTGGGGGCCTGGTGGAGGCTGCCCCTGCACTGCTGGGGGGTGGGGGTGGTGGGAGACATGAGTGGGGGCCTGGTGGAGGCTGCCCCTGCACTGCTGGGGTGTGGGGGTGGTGGGAGACATGAGTGGGGGCCTGGTGGAGGCTGCCCCTGCACTGCTGGGGGTGGGGGTGCAGGGGGACATGAGTGGGGGCCTGGTGGAGGTTGACCCTGCACTGCTGGGGGGTGGGGGTGGTGGGAGACATGAGTGGGGGCCTGGTGGAGGGTGCCCCTGCACTGCTGGGGGGTGGGGGTGGTGGGAGACATGAGTGGGGGCCTGGTGGAGGCTGCCCCTGCACTGCTGGGGTGTGGGGGTGGTGGGGGACATGAGTGGGGGCCTGGTGGAGGATGACCCTGGTGGCTGGGGGGTGGGGGTGGTGGGTGACATGAGTGGGGGCCTGGTGGAGGCTGCCCCTGCACTGCTGGGGGGTGGGGGTGGTGGGAGACATGAGTGGGGGCCTGGTGGAGGCTGCCCCTGCACTGCTGGGGTGTGGGGGTGGTGGGAGACATGAGTGGGGGCCTGGTGGAGGCTGCCCCTGCACTGCTGGGGTGTGGGGGTGGTGGGAGACATGAGTGGGGGCCTGGTGGAGGCTGCCCCTGCACTGCTGGGGGGTGGGGGTGGTGGGAGACATGAGTGGGGGCCTGGTGGAGGGTGCCCCTGCACTGCTGGGGTGTGGGGGTGGTGGGAGACATGAGTGGGGGCCTGGTGGAGGGTGCCCCTGCACTGCTGGGGTGTGGGGGTGGTGGGAGACATGAGTGGGGGCCTGGTGGAGGCTGCCCCTGCACTGCTGGGGTGTGGGGGTGGTGGGAGACATGAGTGGGGGCCTAGTGGAGGCTGCCCCTGCACTGCTGGGGTGTGGGGGTGGTGGGAGACATGAGTGGGGGCCTGGTGGAGGCTGCCCCTGCACTGCTGGGGTGTGGGGGTGCAGGGGGACATGAGTGGGGGCCTGGCGGAGGCTGCCCCTGCACTGCTGGGGTGTGGGGGTGGTGGGAGACATGAGTGGGGGCCTGGTGGAGGGTGACCCTGGTGGCTGGGGTGTGGGGGTGGTGGGAGACATGAGTGGGGGCCTGGTGGAGGGTGACCCTGGTGGCTGGGGGGTGGGGGTGGTGGGAGACATGAGTGGGGGCCTGGTGGAGGTTGACCCTGCACTGCTGGGGTGTGGGGGTGGTGGGAGACATGAGTGGGGGCCTGGTGGAGGGTGACCCTGGTGGCTGGGGGGTGGGGGTGGTGGGAGACATGAGTGGGGGCCTGGTGGAGGGTGACCCTGCACTGCTGGGGGGTGGGGGTGGTGGGAGACATGAGTGGGGGCCTGGTGGAGGCTGCCCCTGCACTGCTGGGGTGTGGGGGTGGTGGGAGACATGAGTGGGGGCCTGTTGGAGGGTGACCCTGGTGGCTGGGGGGTGGGGGTGGTGGGTGACATGAGTGGGGGCCTGGTGGAGGCTGCCCCTGCACTGCTGGGGGGTGGGGGTGGTGGGAGACATGAGTGGGGGCCTGGTGGAGGGTGACCCTGGTGGCTGGGGGGTGGGGGTGGTGGGAGACATGAGTGGGGGCCTGGTGGAGGGTGACCCTGGTGGCTGGGGGGTGGGGGTGGTGGGAGACATGAGTGGGGGCCTGGTGGAGGGTGACCCTGCACTGCTGGGGGGTGGGGGTGGTGGGAGACATGAGTGGGGGCCTGGTGGGGGCTGCCCATGGTGGCTGGGGGGTGGGGGTGGTGGGTGACATGAGTGGGGGCCTGGTGGAGGCTGCCCCTGCACTGCTGGGGGGTGGGGGTGGTGGGAGACATGAGTGGGGGCCTGGTGGAGGGTGCCCCTGGTGGCTGGGGGGTGGGGGTGGTGGGAGACATGAGTGGGGGCCTGGTGGAGGGTGACCCTGGTGGCTGGGGGTGGTGGGAGACATGAGTGGGGGCCTGGTGGAGGGTGACCCTGCACTGTTGGGGGGTGGGGGTGGTGGGAGACATGAGTGGGGGCCTGGTGGGGGCTGCCCATGGTGGCAGGGGGGTGGGGGTGGTGGGAGACATGAGTGGGGGCCTGGTGGAGGCTGCCCCTGCACTGCTGGGGTGTGGGGGTGGTGGGAGACATGAGTGGGGGCCTGGTGGAGGGTGAGCCTGGTGGCTGGGGGGTGGGGGTGTTGGGTGACATGAGTGGGGGCCTGGTGGAGGCTGCCCCTGCACTGCTGGGGGGTGGGGGTGGTGGGAGACATGAGTCGGGGCCTGGTGGAGGCTGCCCCTGCACTGCTGGGGTGTGGGGGTGGTGGGAGACATGAGTGGGGGCCTGGTGGAGGGTGACCCTGCACTGCTGGGGGGTGGGGGTGGTGGGAGACATGAGTGGGGGCCTGGTGGAGGCTGCCCCTGCACTGCTGGGGTGTGGGGGTGGTGGGAGACTTGAGTGGGGGCCTGGTGGAGGGTGACCCTGGTGGCTGGGGGGTGGGGGTGGTGGGTGACATGAGTGGGGGCCTGGTGGAGGCTGCCCCTGCACTGCTGGGGGGTGGGGGTGGTGGGAGACATGAGTGGGGGCCTGGTGGAGGGTGACCCTGGTGGCTGGGGGGTGGGGGTGGTGGGAGACATGAGTGGGGGCCTGGTGGAGGGTGACCCTGGTGGCTGGGGGGTGGGGGTGGTGGGAGACATGAGTGGGGGCCTGGTGGAGGGTGACCCTGCACTGCTGGGGGGTGGGGGTGGTGGGAGACATGAGTGGGGGCCTGGTGGGGGCTGCCCATGGTGGCTGGGGGGTGGGGGTGGTGGGTGACATGAGTGGGGGCCTGGTGGAGGCTGCCCCTGCACTGCTGGGGGGTGGGGGTGGTGGGAGACATGAGTGGGGGCCTGGTGGAGGGTGCCCCTGGTGGCTGGGGGGTGGGGGTGGTGGGAGACATGAGTGGGGGCCTGGTGGAGGGTGACCCTGGTGGCTGGGGGGTGGGGGTGGTGGGAGACATGAGTGGGGGCCTGGTGGAGGGTGACCCTGCACTGCTGGGGGGTGGGGGTGGTGGGAGACATGAGTGGGGGCCTGGTGGGGGCTGCCCATGGTGGCAGGGGGGTGGGGGTGGTGGGAGACATGAGTGGGGGCCTGGTGGAGGGTGACCCTGGTGGCTGGGGGGTGGGGGTGGTGGGTGACATGAGTGGGGGCCTGGTGGAGGCTGCCCCTGCACTGCTGGGGGGTGGGGGTGGTGGGAGACATGAGTGGGGGCCTGGTGGAGGCTGCCCCTGCACTGCTGGGGTGTGGGGGTGGTGGGAGACATGAGTGGGGGCCTGGTGGAGGGTGACCCTGGTGGCTGGTGGGTGGGGGTGGTGGGTGACATGAGTGGGGGCCTGGTGGAGGCTGCCCCTGCACTGCTGGGGGGTGGGGGTGGTGGGAGACATGAGTGGGGGCCTGGTGGAGGGTGCCCCTGGTGGCGGGGGGTGGGGGTGATAGGAGACATGAGTGGGGGCCTGGTGGAGGCTGCCCCTGCACTGCTGGGGGGTGGGGGTGGTGGGAGACATGGATGGGGGCCTGGTGGAGGGTGCCCCTGGTGGCGGGGGGTGGGGGTGATAGGGGACATGAGTGGGGGCCTGGTGGAGGCTGCCCCTGCACTGCTGGGGGGTGGGGGTGCAGGGGGACATGAGCAGGTGTGCAGGGTAGTCCCCTGTTTTGTGGGCTGCCTGCAGGGGCCGTGGAGGGTGTACAGGGAACACCTGTGAGGACCCACCCAGCCTAATTGCGTGTGATAATTCCCGCACACCCCTGTAATACACGTACCTGGCCAAATCGCATGTGAGAATTCCCACGCACCCCTGTAATACACGTACCCAGCCGTATCGCGTGTAGAACTTCCCGTGTACCCCTGTAATACACGTACCCAGCCAAATCGCGTGTGATAATTCCCACATACCCCTGTAATACACGTACCCTGGCCAATCGCGTGTAGAACTTCCCACGCACCCCTGTAATACACGTACCAAGCCAAATCGCGTGTGATAATTCCCACGCACCCCTGTAATACACGTACCTGGCCAAATCGCATGTGAGAATTCCCGCGCACCCCTGTAATACACGTACCCAGCCGAATCGCGTGTAGAACTTCCCGTGTACCCCTGTAATACACCTACCCAGCCAAATCGCGTGTGATAATTCCCGCGCACCCCTGGAATACACGTACCCAGCCAAATCGCGTGTGATAATTCCCGCGCACCCCTGGAATACACGTACCCAGCCAAATCGCGTGTGATAATTCCCGCGCACCCCTGTAATACACGTACCCAGCCAAATCGCGTGTGATAATTCCTGCGTACCCCTGTGATACACGTGCCCTGGCTAATCGCGTGTAAAACTTCACGCGTACCCCTGATATGCACGTTACCCGCTTTGCGTTCCTTGTTTGACAGCCCTGTGGACTGGTCCAGGGTTAGCGCTGCCCTTTGCGATGATTTAGCGATTTTGATGGCTTTTCCTTGCGCGAGGGCATTCTTGGGGGCGTTACTGGCGCTGCTGCAGGGTCGCTGCGATACTCTGCGCCACGGCTGGTTTGGGAGCCTGAAATCCATGAATACGCTGTGCGCGGAAATCGATTTTAGCGCACGTGCCTGGCGCAGACAATCGCACGCGGACACTCTGCGCCAGCCGCTTGCGACACTTTTCTGCGAAATTCTATGAATTACCCTGTGTATCTCTGTCGGGAAGAGTTCAGATATCTGTGCATGGAACAAGTGCGCGCGTAGGTGTGAAGGCCCCAACTCTTCTTAGTTGGCAGGGCTCATGATTCAGACACCGTGAAATCATCTCCCTTCCCCTGCAATTTGTGTATTTGATTAAGCTTTCTGCCCACCACCTGCCTTCTGCTGCTTATCTTGACTTCTTTGAACAGGATACTCCGCTCTTTGCTTCATAAATCGTATCTATGGTTTGTCTATGTCAGCCGATGCGACCTTGGCTTCTTGGTACGGGTTGCATGTGGGTGAGTTTCGTTTCTTGTTTTTTAGCTTTTGATTCTCGTGTTGAGGGGCTCCTCTCCCGCGGCCATTTCGTAACGTTTGGTTAATTCTGCTCTTGTGCACAGTGGAAGTATACTTATATAAAATGCTCCTATTTGAGGTAGATATGTATAGGTGGCGCTTGCCGCAATCTATTTTACTACTAAGCATAACAAGCCGCATGATTTTCTCAGCTTTCTTGCGGTTCCAAGCATATGTACACATGTAAACTGGCTGCATATCTTCATCACGCTTATGGCATAAGCTTCATACCTTTGACATGGTTATTTCACTTTAGATTCAGGCTGTCCCTTATGCATGGTGTTTCGTCTATTTTTGTCATTCGCAGGTTGTCATATCTTCTGTATGTGAGTCAGTCCGGGTTCTTGTGACGTCACCATTCGTCTTCCTTTAGGACTTTCTTGGCTTCTTCAGGCATTGTTTTTTGACAATCATCAGTTTGTCTCACTTGTCGATATGGTTTTCTCAACCTTACTGTCCAAGGTTTCTTAAGTACAGGTACTTTGATAGGTGCTGTCTGTCTGATAGGTACCGGGCAGAGCCCCACTGCGGCTCTCTGCTGGTTTATTTGCTCATCATACGTCACATATTTCGGCGTGAAAGTTCCTGACAGTTCAAAATGGGCGATTTGGGTGCGGGTGCGGGTCCGGCTTGGGACCTCCTCTACAGGACGATGTCACCCCCAAAGCCGAATTGCTGTACATGACCCGGTGGGAGCAGAAGCTGGGCAAGGAAATTAAGAGGGAGTATTGGGAAAAATGGTGGAGAAAGATACCTAATCTGGCGAGGGCATGCCAACTACAGGAAACCGGGTATAAGATCCTCTACGGGTGGCACTACACCCCGGCCCGCCTTCATAGCATATATCCAGATGCACCTGGGGAATTTTGGAAGGGATGCAGGGGCGTGGGCACGGCAGCCCACATATGGTGGAGATGCCCCAAAATAGATCCTTTATTGTGCGAGGTACAGCAGGTGCAAACACAAGCATTTGGGATAGGGGGACAGACCCCGGAATGTTTACTGGTGTTGTTGAGCGGGGAGGGGGAAGAAGGAGAACCTAAGGGCCAGGAGAAGGCAAGGGTGGTCCCAACGTTAGCAGCAATTACCCTTATTGCGCAGAAAGGGAAAGGACCAATCGTTCCCACGGTACACAAGTGGCTGGGCAAGGTTTGGGAACTGGTGGCAATTGAATGGGCCACATATGCAATGAATTACAACCTGCAAAAATGTGCTAAACACTAGGGTGAAACATTGGCATTCCTGAAAGATGACTTTAGGGCACAATAGTGTCCGCAACATTTACAACTCTTGGACCTTCACTGAGCGATCCCAAGTAAGAGGCCCTTGAGGGAGGAAAGGGACATAGCAGCTCCCTGTGGGGAGTGAGAGGGGAAGTGGGAATGTTTAACATGTTGTAAAATCAATAAAGAGAATTACAAAAAAAAGCGAATAAAGCAGGTGAGTAGTCATTCATATGTTACACATGTTCCAGCACACAGAGATGACGTCATTTGAGGTCAGTATAGTATTTATATAGTATCACCTTTGCAAGATTGAGTTTTTAAGGAAGGAAAGGTTACAGCTAGATCAGAACAGACTGATAGGTTATAAGAACAGTTATATTCTCCCAGAGGGATGTAGGCAGTCAAATATCCCAGCATTAAAGTGTTCAACACTTAAAACCCGTAAGGGAACACACATTGCCAAAGCCAATAGGTTCAGAAGGAGGCCCCTAGAGAGCCAGGACAGACAAACTCAACGGACAAAGTCAAAGCGGCAATGCTCTTCCCAGTAAAATGTTCTTTGTCAGTGTTCCGAAGAGAAATCAAAGCAACACAGGAGGAGTAGCCTCTAGGAAGCACAAGCTGCAAGGCCAATGCAGGTAAGTTGAGATCAACTTGGTGTTGAGTTAAATCGCACTCCCAAAGATAGGAAGCACCCCAAAATACGCCAAACCACACAGTACCGTGAAGACAAAATGGACTGACTGACAGACAAAATGGACTATAAACCCATCACATTGAGGACAATTGCATTGGAATTAGAAACAAGCACGTTTCACTTTTATTAAGTTTATTTGTCAAAGCAGAGGTAACAGTTCATTAGTTGAATGCGATTTGTGATTAGTTTGAAAGGTAAGCACTTCATCTTATTTGCATCACTCATCTGAAGTGTGTACTGCAATGTACTTTTGAGTTGCCCTTTAGTAGGCATTCAGCTGAGAATGTGTGTTCGCTATCATTGACTTTCATGACAAACTGAAACATCAGTAATTAATTTACGTAGATGAAGCAAGAACAATTATCTTGCATACCTCGCAATTCAGTGACGGGTTTTTGTTCAGAAACTACTATTATGTGAAACCCAGCCCCGCCAATACATTTTGTGCCTCAAATCACTTTTTGGGAGATGATGTAGCAAGGTTGTATACTTCAGGGCTGAGAATTCTGAAGACTTTAGGGGCAAAGTAGGTCAAATGTCTGACTGTTCAGCAGAAGCAGACCCCTGTACAGTCACTGCATGACCGTTGAACATGCTCGCCTTACATCTAAAGGTTCATCACTTTAGTGTAAAGAGATGACATTGTTTATGAGCCTGCCATATTGGTGGGTTTCTTAACCTGTCTGCAGCCTGGTGGGTTTGATGTTTTATTGCAGGCCAAATCCTTGAGTCACGGGTCAGTTGACGGCAATGAACACTACAGCCTTTAAGGCCTTACTCTGCCAGTGCTGGAAATGGAAAACAATAACTGGGGGAACCCTCTCCTATTTGGGGTGGGTAGGAGGGGGCAAGGCCAAAAGGCATGGCTCCAGGCCAGGTCACGTAACACAGTATCTCTTCATAGAACCCAAGCCTGGCTATTTGCATAAAAGCAAAGAGTATTATGGGAACATAAGAATGCCCACAATTTCAAATTCGAAACATTTCCGATAGTGATTCAGCAATAAATCCTTTCGAGTGAGTAATGAAAGTTGGACTCTGCTCTTTTTATTAGTCACAATATTCACCCTAACAAAAAAAGTCTGCAAATTGCAAGAGATATATACCAATTCGGACAGCTGCTAAACAGTATGTGAAGCATTGGCGGTTTCTGCATTCAGCCCTGTGCCCCTGTTTGAGCCTGTCTTGAGGACATATCTGGGAATGAGCTCTGGCAAGACAGACTTTGCTGGAGCTCTTCTCTGTCTTGTTCCGGACCATTTCTTATCCTGCCAGCTACCCACTTCACCTGCAAAGGAGACTCCTGAAAGCATACAAACTAATGTCACCTTTCCTGTCCTATATCCCCCTTCATGATTGGCCCCAATCTAGGGACCACTATCCTACTAGTTTTGCTTCCGGCAAGGCACTTCATTGTAACTCTTCACCAGTAGAACTGTTGTACTAAGTAACAAGCGAGGAATTGGGTTGTTAGTTGGTGTACGATTTGTTCGCGGGTGAACTGCCCGAAGTGGAATTGCACGAATGTGTGTTTTGTAAGTAGATAGTAATAAGGTAAATAAAATTTAAAAATACTTGTGTTGACCAGTGCACTCTTATTAAAAGGTTTGCACCCTCCATGCTGTTCAACACCTTGAGACCTCTGTTTGATTGGCTGGAAAACACTATGAAGGTGGTTGCAGCCCATTGAGACGGAACCATGGGCGTATTTATAGGGGGGTGGGGGGTGTTGTCCCCCCCAACTTCGGTGGCATGGCTTTGTGTCCCCCCATCTTTTAGAGGGAGGGCAGGGGGACCGCAATCATCAATTATGTAATCGGACAGCACAAGCCCAGCTGGGGTGCCCAGCAAGGCTTGCATTGTCTCATTACATAATGCTGAGATGCCTGGCTGCTGTGCTGCAACACATTCAGGGCCGGGATGCCCTGCATGGCTCCGTTCCTTCACCTTGGCTGGCCTGACTCAAAGTCAGCAGCCAGGGTGCTGAAATGGATGTTGCAGGGACTGGCGCCTGTGCTGCCAAGCTAGCAGCAGCACTTCCAGGGGCCGTGGCTCAGAGAATCACTTTCCGGCTTTGTGTTCATGCGACACAAAGACAGGAACTAGGAAGCTCATTCAGCTTACTGGTTTTAGCCTGGAGGTGCGTGAGTGTGAAGAGGTTAGGTCGGTGTAACATGAGATGTGGCCCGTGCAGTATCTGAAAGCAGAGCAGAGGTACTTTAAAAGTTTTTTTATAATTTTTAATTGTGCTTGTATATGTTTGTTGGGGGGGCTGGGCTGTGTGCTGACCCTAGTGAGGGCGTATGTCACACTTGGACAATGTGAGCTGAGCTCACAGTACAAATTAAGGCCCCAGGTATGAAGACACATTAACAATAACAAATGGTGCATTCTTTGTGGCAAGCCCCAGCTCTGCAACGCCTCGAAAATTAGTCTTGCCACTTTTCAGATGCTGCTAAAGCACAACCATCGTAATTTCAAAATTAAGTTGGCGCAAGTAGAGTGGAAAGAGTCAAGCTGAGAAAACCTGTAACCCAAAACTGTTGCACCCTGCAAATTCTGTGAAATTAATCTGAGTGCTATACGCCTTCCAAACATGGTGAAGCAGTTTTTGCTCTAGGTGCGCAGAAGGAACTGTATGGGATTTTGTGTGAAAAGCACACTTTTAAGAGCCCTGTATAACTTTTCCCCCTGCCGCCAAAAATAATCTAAACCAAACTGGCAAAAAGTATTTTGAGTTTTGCAGACACTTTTTCTGGACGGTTTGGTGCAAATTAGTAAATGGGTCTCATGGTTCAGGTTACAGGCCACCAAAAACTGCTTCACTTACCAAACTTAGCAGGGGAGTATCCAGCATTGTAAGAGTGTGGGGGCAGAGCAACGAAATGCAGTGTGTGGGATTCCACATAGTCTCATTGGCGCTCCCAAACTACCCCTGCCCGCATCTACTTTTTTGGTAACATTAGTGGAAGATGGCATTTTAACACACAACAAAAAAAAAACTTGCGGGTCATTCGAGATGCAGGAAACCCACCTATTAGAGCTCTGTCAAAGCCCTCTGAGGCAAAATACATGTAAACTTCTGAATTATTATATGGATTGCACCAACAGAAGTGACTTCATAGAAAAGGACATTGCAAGGTTGCATCATCAGTCTTTGATACTTGGAGGCACAATGGAAGGGACTTTAGAATAAGTTGCCATAAATAAGCCAAGTTGCAAATAACTTTATGGTGCAAAATACCTAAATTGCACTATTGTTATATGTGGATGTGGAGCAACTCTATAGTCACTAGGCTTTTCCATTATAATACCATGATACATTAACATAAGCTTTGAAGTGAATCAGAGTCACTTGCAGAGCTGTAGATAACGCTTGTGCAGTTTTTGGGCATTTAACCCATATATATATATGTCCACAGGTATTGATACCTACTATTGACTCTACAATTGAATCATCTCACTGAACCCTCTGAAAGGCCAATTGCTTTGAATCCATGAGAGCTAAAGAGCACACCCAATTGGTAACAGTCTAGGAGACACCCAGTTGTATTCCTGGAACCATGCAATAACTGTTTCTGTAGAGGGATTCATCCCCATTACTTCTTGTCTTGAGGACAACCCTTTGGGTCGAAACACGTGTCGGCTGAAAACACAATTAAAAATCTCCATTCACAAATCTGGATGGCTACTCCTTGAATACTGTGTAAAATTGAGAATTGTGAATTTGAACTTGGTGTCCTTTGCGCAGTAGTACTACACACCCACCAATCGTAAGGCACAATGTGATAAAAAATGATTTGCTCAGGATCACACACTTGGTTAAATGGTGATGTGCACAATTTAAGAGACCGCACACATCTTTCCAGGTTTAGTTGATATAGATAGTTATTAAGGTTTTGCTTTACATTTCATGTGCTTAAATAATTATTTATAGCAATGCCTTGGAAGCAAACCACATTACATAATAAACTAGCCTTTCATAGTAAACTAACCATACACAATAACATTGTCATAAAAATATGTTGAGCAATGGGAGTAATGCTTTAGTTGTATTCTCCCCATTCTGCATGCAAAGTCACAATAGCATCATGTAGATAAATGTGAGCCTAACAAATCCTCCTTGGGTTTTAAAGCCATAGTCATTATTTCATATAGCATGCACCATTATGCACCCTTCTCACTTCTGATCACTCCCTCCCATTCCCATTTCTAAAGGGACAAAAATCCCTGCTAACAGTACCCCCCTCCCTCCCATCAGTGCCTAATGGCTCACATAGTAATGCTCTGTTAATACAGAGCAACGTGGGGACCCTCTGCTGCCCGGAGCTCCTTGGGACATTGTCCTGGCAGCGGGACTACTCTACCATTCGGAATGGGTAAGGTGTACTGATGCCAGCGGGACACCATTGCCATTGGGTGCCCCCTTTGATGTGCTGAATGTGAGAGGTGTCCCAATGACAAATGTCCCTGTCTGGCTCTTAAAAGAGCCACAGGGGCAGCTTGCCCCTCCCACCCCTGCCTCTCGCGGCTTGTTACTCCACTGCTTGGAGCCATTTGAACACATGAAAACATATCTTAATTTTAATCGGTCAGAACCTTATAGAAAAAAATCTATCAGCACATACACATATAAGGTGCTGTGCAGAACTCAAGGTTGGAGATGTATGGCATTTAAAAATTGATACCAAGTATACTTGGCCACCCACTGCACTGCATTAACCGATGGCTGACTTTGAATGAAAGGAAACATCAAGGGAATTGCTGACATTCCAGTGAATCTGTTCCTTTTGGCCATGGCTTTATTGCTAGGTCAAGTCAACTTAGCCCACAATTTCAGGGATCAGGGGGTGATAGTCTGGTCTGCTCAATGGACGTTGCGCCACTGTTTCCATGTGTTATTGTATATGTACAAATAAATGTTGTGTGTACCCAGTGTATGTCAATGGAGGTTCTGGGTGCATTTGTGTCTGAGTCAGAGTGTATGCAAGCATATGTGTGTTGACATTTGTGTCTGAATGAATGATAAATAATGCATTGTTTGTATGTTCTATTGGAATTAAGTTTGTGAATGTTATGTTGGTTCACTGGGTGCATGGCAGACCGGCTGAGGATGTGTGGGGGCCAATTGAATTTTAAAGATAGGCCACCAGTCTTATGAACCAGTCTTATGAAAGTTATAACAAAGCGTCAGCAATTAACTCTTGTTTAGTAGTCTAGTGTTATCCCTCAGCGATTTAGGTTGTTAGACCGAAGTACAAAATCACAGTGAAATTGACCGTAGTCATTTTCGCTGCAAATAGGTTTTTACCTCTGTACAAAAAACCAAATCCATGTCCCCCCAAAATGCCAGTACTCCCACAAACCACTCCTACTTACCTTTTCTGCATCAGCCGCCTCTCCTGCAGCGCCAGATCCATCCATCTAACGTGGGTCGGATCTGACGCAGCAGGGTCCCTTTTTCTTTGTTTTTTTGTTGGGTCCCATGCCACCAATGCTCAGGAAGCCAGGGACACCCCTGCAACTGCCGAAGCCAAAAATACCATACATGGGTAGCAGGGGACACCCCCGCAACCCCAGCTCTTCATGTTCGTTATCTTCGGTTTTGAACTAATGGTGGTGACTGAATTTAGTCAAATCTACCATTCGACCACATTTTTTCAAACAATTTGGCCGAAACGATCCCTAAGAGCCACCATCTGTCCTCCCTCCACCCCACCCCACCCCTGTCCCCCCCTAACATTTTCAGCAAAGTTACTCCACTGGACGGAACTAAGAGTTTAACAGCTGAATGGATTGTGGAACGTTGTTATACAATTTGCACAAATGAAAACCAAACACATACACCTGGGTGCAATACCCACACTTTTGTTGAAATGCCACACAGTTGTGCGTGTGCAATGTGCATGTTATGTATGTAACAGTACCATATGTTTATGACCTCGCTAATCTCTGTGTTACACCCCGAAGGTTAGGGTAGATTTCACACATTTTGTATTGTGTTACCGTTCTCACTCACATGCTGACATGTGCTTGTCCCATACGTCCCATTACATTTTTACTATTGGGCAACAATTTCTCATGTGAAATTGTTTGCCAGATTTGGGGGGCAGTGTTT
This sequence comes from Ambystoma mexicanum, assembly GCF_040938575.1. Lineage (NCBI taxonomy): Eukaryota > Metazoa > Chordata > Amphibia > Caudata > Ambystomatidae > Ambystoma > Ambystoma mexicanum. Next base: position 1,261,962,893 of record NC_090934.1, on the reverse strand, counting down.
GCAGTGAGGTCAAGCATTGCATTTGTGAGGGACCGGATTCTGCCCCTTTCAGGACACGCAGAAGCCTAATTTGGTTTAAAAAAATAATATACAAAGCAAAACAGACTCACGAATTGCTGCAAAATGTACAATCACAACTGATATATTTTTCGAACAAATGGTTAGAAGCTAAAAAGGCACAGCCGAAAATCGGGCAAATGTATATTTCGACCAAATAAATTCGAACAAATTGGGTAATTTCAACAAGCGAAGAAATGTACACGCGTTACATACATACATACTGTAACATCAACCATAATTAATGTGTTTTACTGTAGGGGATAGTGTTGTTCCTTGCCCCAGTCCTCTGCCCCGGGTGGCTGCCGTGGGCTTCAGCACCTTCAACCTTGGTGAGAGGGGTCTGAAGCGTTTGCTCCAAAGGCTTTCCTCACTGGGGGTATTTGTTTTAATGTACAGGGCTAGGACAGCCCATTTACTCCATGGCGGTGTGTTCTTCATGCAGCGTGTGTGAGCCATCTTCTGCGAACAGGTCCCGCTGGGTGAGTCTACCCTAGATCCAAACCCAGGCTCACCCTACCTGGGTGGGGACTCACACTTTTTCACTAATTCCCAGCCGTGTTAAACACAACACTGCATGTCTGCCCACCAAGGAGCCCGCTTCTTTTTGGTGCCGCCTGCCCACACTTTTTTCAAATGTATGAATACAAGCCGGCAAGATTAAACTAAAATCTGCCAAAACCCAAATTCATTTCCTCCAAAGCAGACTACCAGACCTGGGTACTTCACCAGCAAGGAAATTGGGCAGGAGCTAGACAGGTAAATCCTTAAGAAACCTTTACGAAACCCTGGCGGATTACATTAAAACCTATGGACGCCCACATTAATTTAGACCCACGCCAAACCCCAGAACAGGCATTTTTCAAGCAGCATGGATAAGTGAATTTCAGTTCACTTAGCCCATATATTTACAAATACCTCTTTCCTTCAAGGGGTTTCCAGAGGCAGTCAGGGTGAGCATGCTGCCTTATGTTTAATGGAAGGAGAAATCAGAAAACGATTTAAATACCCACAAACTAACTCACTCTACCACCAAATACTACATTTGCCTTCAGCCCAGCAGCAACGACTAACCTTTTCCTTTCAATGTGCTGCTTCCTGTCCTTTAGTGGAACAACTGAGAAGTCAATTTGCACTGCAAAGGCTATGGATGACTTCCAACTGTCGAATTGCTCTGAGGCTGGCCAGTCCACCTAGCCGAGAAGAAGAGGCATTCACGGAAACAGGGAAAGGAAGCACATGCTCTTATGCTGCTTATTTGCGCATCCCCAAAAGGCTAGGCTGTCCCAAAGCACTGAAGGAGACCGAAAGAGAACGTAAACAAGAGAACAGAAAAGGTTCATGTCAGAGGTGTTCTGTACATTATTTTATGTTGAGGTGTTTCTTTAAAAAAATATATACATATATATTTATTTTATACTGAGACAGTCACCACCATAGTGGCCGAAGAGGTCTGATGCTTTTATGCTGCTTGTCCAGGATACCCCCTCCAGGGGTATCCAAAGAGTATACATATTTTCCCAGGGCTGCCAAGCCGGGAGGCAAGATGGGTCCCTGTCTAGAATAGTGTGTGAAAGATGAAAGTAGTTAGAGAAGGAATAGAGTGGGAAGGAGTTCTATGGATTGGTGGATGCGTTCTAGGTGGTCTTGCAATACTGGTATTCAGAAAGATGAGGTGGATACTGTGATACCCTGATAATATAGTGTCTGAATTTGCTGTCGCTGCACAGCTCAGGTTTCCTGTGCTGGGGCCTGCATCGTTCACCTGGTTGTACCACAGAAGGTTTTGGCACAAAGGCCTCTCTGTCAGGAATCCACCACGTTCTCACTCCTGTGCGCACAGTACACCATTACAACACAGGTGCTCACTCCGTACCTCCAATCGTGTGTTGAGATCTCAGCTGGCATCGAGTGCTCAGTGTGGTATTCCTTTGCATACGCTCTGAGTTTCGTTCCGGGGACGCTGGGGGTTGTCATGGAAATGTTGGCAGCCTATCCATAGACGCCCATTGGTTCGGGCACGGCGTGACATTTTACGTCAAGTCAGCTGATGCCTTTAAGTCTCTGCCTCGCATTCAGAGTGCTGCTTCTGAATCTCGTTTCAAATGCCGTTTGTTCTCGTCTACTCACCTTGTTCTTGTATTCTACGACCCTTCTTTTCATTTGGACTGTTCTACTTCTTTATCCTTGGCCTTCCTAAGAATCTACGGTACTTTGACCCAGAACGCTCAACAGACTGCTTGCTTACTCCTGCTCAGTCATTTCTGCATTTTGGTCTTCGACTTCGGATTTCCCATTTGGATTGCCTACAATTCACCCTCATACTGTTACCTTGCATTTACAGAACTTTTCCATGGACTACCTTTGAACTTGTTTGCATATGAGGCTTCGCTTACAGGCGTCCTCGCTCCGTCAGGTGATAGGTGGAATCAGAACTCTAACAGGTGTCCTTGTTCCGTCGGCAATAGTCTGTTACAGGACTTGCTCTCGGACTTCCACCTCCGTCGCACGGACTCCTCCGCCATAACGACAATGTAACTCTATCCAGGAGACATCACTCCATTAACCTAAGGTAAGATTGGCACTGAACTCTAGTAATAATTTCTGCCCTATATTGATTATTAGCTTACTATTGTTGGTTATTGTTCTAGGGGTACACCTCTCATCTTTGGACAATATCCTTGGCAGACATCATTAACGCTTCTTTAGTGAGTATTGCTACTGTCAGTCATTGCTATATTCTGGTGTGTATTCTCTGCTAACCATTGTTTCATTTTTCTTTGCAGCCAGCGGTGTACCAGGGCGCACTTATTTTCGGGCAATACTCACCTCAATCTGTCCTTTTGTACTCTTGAGGGGTATATTGTCAGAAACACCAAATAACTTCATGACGTGTCAAAGACAGCCGTTTTCTTCTGTTTTTAGACCTATGTCTAACATATTCAGAAGCCATACTTTACTATGGAATCAGCTGAGGATCCATTAACGATCCTGACTCAGTTGGTGGCAGATCTAAGGGCAGACGTGAGCGCAGCTCATGAGGCTACACAATGTTGTATTAATGAATTACAAGCTGGCATGCTATCTGGGGCGGAGGCTTCACCTTCTGTTTCTGGTTCAGCCTCAGGCGGGGTTCCGCCTAGACAGGAGAATATCCCTGCCTACATGGCGGCTCAGTTTCCTTTGGCACCGCCTGAATGTTTTTTGGGTGATCCGAAATCATCTCGGACATTCATTAACCAATGTCGTTTACACTTTTTGTGTAGACCCTCATTTCCGGATGCTGCTACCAAGGCGGCCTTTGTCTTATCCTATTTGCGTGGCACGGCCGCAGTTTGGGTTTACCCTCTGTTGGAAGAAATCAGTCATTTACTTCATGATTGTGATGTGTTAATAGCAGCCATGTCCCGGGTCTTTGATACGCATTACAAGTCTCAGGCTACTGATTTGGAAATGCTTTCCCTACAGCAGGGGGAAACGCCGTTCTGGAACTACTTGGCTAAGTTCAACCAAGTAGTAGCAGAAACCGGTTGCCCAGATGAAAAGAAAGGGGCATTGTTCTATAAAGATTTATCTGATTCCTTGAAGGTTGTGCTATCCATGGTACTGGTAGTTCCTTAGTTCCTTCTGCGTTCCCTGAGCTTGTGGACCTTGTTCTACAGATAGATGCACGCAAGGCCGAACGCAAAGGGAAGAGGAAGACAATACCATTAAACTCCCCTACCTTGATGCCTGCACCTCTTTCGTAACCCACGCAGATAGGGGCATTACGAGGTCCCTTAACCAGTGATGAGCGGGAACACCGTCAGAGAAACAATTTATGTTTCTACTGTGGGTCATCAGAACATTTCTTACGATTATGCCCTAAAAAACCTAAGAAGGCAGGAAACGCCAAAGCCCGACAATAGAAGGGGTCCAATTGTCGAGCCAGAATGTTCAGGACTCCTCGGGTCTCGTACCCATTTTTGTTCCTGCTACTCTTGCTTTCCCTTCAAGGGATCCATAGCCTCTTAAGGTTATTGTGGATTCCAGAGCTGCAGGAAATTACATTGATGTACAATATGTTCAAGACCATGCAATACCTCTGGACCCAAGTCATGTCCTGAGTTGGTGAACGCAGTTGATGGCACTTCATTACTCTCTGGTTTAGTCACAGAACACACGGTTGGTCTTACTATCACTCTCCCCTCGGGACACACTGAGGTCATTACTTTTGATGTCATCACTGCAACACAGTTCAAGGTCATTCTTGGATTACCATGGTTAAAGTTACACAATCCAGTCATCGATTGGTGTTCGGGTTCCATGGAGTTTGTTTCTGCTTTTTGTGGAGACCTATGTTTTTCTACTCAGGCAACTACGACTGGTCCTAGTTCTCTAATGTTCGCTTCTGCTTCAGTAATTGGAGCTATTGCTACCGTTTCATTGCCCAAGGAGTATGGAAAATACAGGGACGTTTTTGACAAAAAGGGGGCAGAAGTTCTCCCTCCGCATAGACCATATGACTGTCCCATTGATCTGGTCCATGATGCTTCGATACCTTCTGGGCGGATATATTCTCGGACTCAAAAGGAAGATGCAGTACTGAAAGAATATTTGGACCAGGCACTAAGTTCATGGTTCATAAGGCTTTCTCGTTCGCCAGCCGCCTCACTTCTTTTTTTTGTTCCTAAAAAGGAGGGGGACCTATGTCCCTGCATTGACTATAGAGCCCTGAACGCGGTTACTATCAGCAACCAATATCCAATCCCACTAATCTCAATTTTATTGGACCAATTGGGCTCTTCTGTCCTTTTTCCGAAACTGGATCTACGTGGCGCCTACAATTTGGTACGCATGAGAAGGGGTGATGAGTGGAAAACTGCATTCAAGACCAAATATGGACTCTATGAATACTTGGTCATGCCCTTTTGGCTTTGCAATGCTCCAGCCACTTTTCAGTGTTTCATCAATGATGTCTTCAGGGATCTATTGGATTGTTACGTTATTGTGTATTTGGACGACATCCTTGTTTATTCACCTTCTTATGAAACACATGTTCAACACGTTTCCACAGTCTTACAATGGTTACGTGAGAACAACCTTTATGCAAAGTTGGAAAAGTGCATTTTTCATGCTACCCAAGTAGAATTCCTTGGTTGTGATATCACCAGTGAAGGGGTCCTGATGAACAACACTAAGGTCAAAGCCATACTAGATTGGCCTGTGCCTACTTCTGTTAAATCCCTTCAGTCTTTTCTGGGGTTTTCTAACTTTTACAGATGGTTCGTATGCTCTTTTTCCGCTATGGCTGCTCCTCTAACAGCCCTCACCAGTTCCAAGCGTTCATTTGTCTGGACTGAGGAAGCTCAGGCTGCCTTTGATACCCTCACGACTGCTTTCACTTCAGCTCTGGTCTTACAACACTCCGATCCTGGTAAGCCATTTTATGTTGAGGCCGACACCTCCGATCAAGCCTTTGGTGCTGTCCTATCTCAGTTATGTACTGATACGGGTTTTCTTCACCCCGTTGCCTATAATTCCAGGAAGCTTACCAGGTATGAGGCCAATTATACCATTACCGAGTGTGAATTGTTAGCCGTTCGGGATGCTTTTACAGTCTGAAGACATCACCTTCTTTGTACAACAGCTCCTGTGCAAGTATATACCGACCTCCGGAATCTGTTGGCCTTACAGTCAGTAAAATGTACCACGGTTCGCCACACTAGGTGGTACGAATTCTTTTCCATGTTTAATTTCGTGCTCACCTATCGTCCGGGGTCTCTGCATTCTAAAGCGGACGCTCTCTCTAGGATCCATGGAGAACGTTCACGTGCTTGGGATGGAGCTATCTTGCAACCCTGTCATGTAGTTTGTTCATGTACTCTGGATTCATCCTTAAAGACTATGCTACAGGAATGGGCAGCTGCTAACCCTCCTGAAATAGCAGACTACAACATGGATCTGGTTTGTTCGCTGCCTTACCTTCAGGGACGGATCTACTTGCCTAATGTAGAGACCGGGTTGATTGCTTTGAAGTAAGCGCATGATGCGCTTATGGCAGCACACCCTGGTCGACGCAAAACCATCGAGCAGTTGAAACGGTGGTGTTGGTGGCCTACCATGAATAAAGATGTGGCAGAATACATTGAAACGTGTTCGATTTGTGCCCAATGCAAGGGTTCCTCATCAAAGCCCATGGGATTATTACAACCTCTGCCCGTCCCGAAGAAACCGTGGGTTATGATCTCCATGGATTTTATAGTCAAATTAGCATTGGTCTAGGGGTACGATGCCATTTGGGTAGTTATTGGTTATTTCACCAAGATGGCCCTGTTTATTCCTTGCAAGGGCCTACCCACAGCTTCGGTTCTGGCGGAGATGTTCCTGAACAATGTTTTCAGATATTTCGGATTGCCGGGGGTAATCATTTTAAATCGTGGTGCGCAGTTCACCTCACGTTTCTTTGGCGGCATCTGACTACTGCATTGGTTATCGATGGAAGATACTCCACTGAGTATCATCCTGAAACAGATGGGCAGACTGAACGTGGTAATGCTACTCTAGAGCAATTTTTCCAGTGTTTGACTATGCTACATCAGGAGTCCTGGTTATTGGTTCTAGGAGCTGCAGAGTTCGCTTTCAAAAACTCTATTGATGCATCTACAGGTTCTTCTCCCTTCTTTGCTCTTTATGGTCAACACCCGAGAACCCTTCCCTTGGATTTGATGCCTTTAATCTGATAACCCGGCTGTACAGGGAGTAGTCCAGGTTATACAGGTCTTAAGTAGGCAGATATTTGAACATCTGAAAGCGGCTCAGCAACAAGCCAAGTCTCACGCTGATCGCCATCATATAACCGTTCCTGTCTATCTACCTGGGTCGTTAGTTTGGTTTTCTTCAAAGAACCTGCACATCCTGTTTCGCAAGTGTCTGGTGCCTCGTTTTTTTGGGTCCTTTTACCGTGAAATCCTTGGTGAACCCTTTAGCGGTCCGTCTAGATCTGCCCTCCCATTGGAAAATCCACCCCGTGTTTCACGTCTCCCTTGTGAAGCCTTGTCGGGCTGGTACTCGGTTGCCTCCTCGTCCTGCACCGGTCTTGGTTCAGGGTGCGGAATAATATGAAGTTCAGGCCATACTAGATTCAGGGCTGATTCGGGGTATCTGCTGTTATTTGGTGGACTGGAAGGGTTATGGGCCTGGTGATCGTACCTGGGAGCCCGAATCACATTTGCATGCTCCAGAACTCTTGGCCCAGTTTTTGGCCTCCTGTGCCCGGGATCTCTCTTTGGGGGAGGATGCTGTCAGGAATCCACCAAGTTCTCACTCCCGTGCACACAGTACACCATTACAACACAGGTGCTCACTCCGTACCTCTAATCATGTGTTGAGATCTCAGCTGGCATCGAGTGCTCAGCGTGGTATTCCTTCGCATAAAGGTAAATCCCCTATGTGCTGTATTTCATTCCGGGAACGCTGGGGGTTGTCATGGAAACATTGGCAGCCTATCCATAGATGCCCATTGGTTCGGGCACGGCAAGACATTTTACGTCAGGTCAGCTGAGCCTTTAAGACTCTGCCTAGCATTCAGAGCGCTGCTTCTGAATCTCGTTTCAAGTGGCGTCTGTTCTTGTCTACTCACCTTGTTCTTGTATTCTACGACCCCCCTTTGCATTTGGACTGTTCTACTTCTTTATCCTTGGCCTTTCTACGAATCTACTTTGACCCGGAACCCCCAATGGACTGCTTGCTTACTCCTGCTCGATCATTTCGGCATTTTGGTCTTCAACTTTGGATTTCCCATTTGGATTGCCTATGTCTCACCCTCATACTGTTACCTTGCATTTACGCAACATTTCCATGGACTACCTTTGAACTTGTTTGGATACAAGACTTTGCTTACAGGCGTCCTTTTTCCGTCGGGTGATAGGTGGAATCAGAACTCTAACAGGCGTCCTCGTTCCGTCGGAAATAGTCTGTTATAGGACTTGCTCTCGGACTTCCACCTCCGTCGCACGGACTCCTCCGCCATAAGGACACCGGAATTCTATCCAGGAGACATTGCTCCATTAACCTACGGTAAGATTGGCACTGAACTCTAGTAATCATTTCTACCCTATATTGATTATTAGCTTACTATTGTTGGTTATTGTTCTAGGGGTACACCTCTCATCTTTTGACAATATCCTTGGCAGACATCATTAACACTTTGTTAATGAGTATGGCTACTGTATGTCATTGCTATATTCAGGTGTGTATTCTCGGCTAACCATTGTTTCATTTTTCCTTGCAGCCAGCGGTGTACCAGGGCGTACTCATTTTCGGGCAATACTCACCTCAATCTGTCCTTTTGTTCTCTTGAGGGGTATAGTCAGAAAGACTAAATAACTTCACGACTTGTCAAAGACTGACGTTTTCTTCTGTTTTAAGATACAAGTCTAACACTCTGAGGTCTCAAAGAGCCAGTGCTATATTTGGGGAAGTGGGTCACCCCCGAAGACTCTTCCAGGTTAGGGTGGTTTAAGGGAAGAAGGTTTCCTGCTGAGGACAAAGGTTCTGAGATGGGATTGGTTGTATGTCAGAAATGGCAATTTCCATTCTTGCAACTCCCTGAAAAAGTAGCAAAACCCACGATTTCTATTTTGACAACTTTTTCCTGTTTTTTTCTTTATGAGAGCGTTGCACCCTTTTCCCATTACCAATTTCTCCCTCCTAATTCGCCATTTTTGACTACCTTTCCTTTCCTTTCTTTTCCATAACCGGCCATACATTATCTATGATCAATATGGAAATCCATCAACGTTACATAATGTCATATTTTTTGTCTTTATTACTGCACACTGAACATGGTCGAAATATGGGGTTGCTTTTATAGGTGAAAAATAAAGCTACATTATGTGCAATAAGAGGCATACAATACTACCCATGCAATAATCCAATCACAATACAAAAAGCAATTTTTTTATATATATGAAAATCCAATCCCTGTCTTTTAAGAGAAGCAGATTGCATTGTTTGTACTGGCCTGATCTTTTCAGTAGTGCCTGCTTAACGGGCCACCCACAACTTCTGCTTGGCTGGTCATTTACACGGATTGGTGTATTGGACAGTGCTCTAAGAGTCAGCCAACTTACCATGGCGGACTTGATTTGTGGGTCAATGTGCACAATGCTGATGACTTTCTACACTAGTCAGGTGGTCATTTTGACAAGTTCTACCGCTGGCCCGATTTTTGTTAAAATACGCTATGCTACACAAATATGCACCCCTAAAACTACTGACACTGTTTGTTGTGAGTCACAAATTGCAATAGCACATATGGAAACTTTAGTGGTGCCGCAGTGATTTCTTTTTGGCCTTGTCTGTCCCGGTTCAAGCTAGAGTGGCCAACACCATGGGGAGATGGGAGATGGAGAAGCGATGCAGGAGGGATACATGCTTGGCGTGGGAGAGAGAGATATGGAGAACCATCTCAAGCGGCTAGGATACGAATGTACTGTAATTAACTCCTTTAATGGTAGAAGATACAGGGCGGTGGAGAATAATGGCCATCTTTCACTGTCCCTGGCCCAGGCCATCCTCCCCCTCTAGTCCCTATCTTACAATATGGAGCAGGGCTTGGGAGTGTACTGGGGGGAAGAGAGCCACAGGGCAAGGCTGACCAAGATGGCGGCACAGAGGGGGGCCTATGATCCTTTAGCCCAGTTGGAATACCCATGGCCACTCACATTTATTGAAAGAGGGTGGCCTTATGAACACTCTGGATGAGTATTCCTTGGTTGCTTTCCAGGTGACTTGGTTAGTTGATCCACCCATTGTCGATTGGTGGCAATTTATACATATGCCGGCCATCCAGGGCCCTTTTCGGTGACCTAGGGGAGGTCTACTCCTGGGCGCTATGAACTTTCTTGTGTTGAGGGAGATACCAACGTGTTCACCAAACATCTTAATGGCAGTGATTTCCTTCACCATTGATTCACGTAATAGGTGGCTCTTATCAACCTTTATGATCCTCCGTACAGATTGCCCCGCGCTCCGTCCTGGCTGAGATTGAGACTTTGGTTATCTACCCTCCCTTCTTGCATTGTTTGTGAGGACTTTAATTCACGGATTCCATCTTCTCTGCCATTGGCATGCTAACCTCTCTAGTGGAAGATAATTTATTGACACGCTCTTGTAAATGGGGTTTGGAGTGGGCATCTCTGTTAGACTCTTTTGTATTCTCGATGATCAACAGTGCTTTTCCATCGGATTTCCCTTCAAAATGTGCTCGATTTGGTCCTATATCCAGTAAAATTTTGGACTATGGATTTATGTTATCTAACCATTCTTTGATCATGGACATGAGTATTTGTCTTTGATTTGAAAGTGACCATGTCCCCCATGTGTTGTCCCTTAATTTTACCAAACATCTTACCCCTCCTGAGACTTCTGGTGTACTCAGGGTTAATCCCACACTCAATCGCATCTCTTGGAACAAGAGGAGACTGAATGAAGTTTGTGAATACCTGAGCACGGCTCTTGAGTTATTTGTTGAGCGTTGGGTTAACGCTGTGGACTTTTCAAGGGCCAATCTCATTGCAGTGATCAAGGACTATGGTGAAGTGATTGTTGCTTTGGTCTCTGCTATCTTAGATAGGAGAAACAGTCCCCAGAGATCCGTCACCCTGTTGTCAACCCACCGCCATTCTTATGATGGGATTTTGGTGGCCAAGAGGAAAGTCTTGAGACTTGAATTGCGCCTCATCTCGGAAATGCACTTAGCACCTTTGATATGTGTCTATCTGCTGAATAAAGCTAAGGGACATTTCTGCAAGTGGTTAAGGCAACATCGTTATTCCACTGAGTGTGCCCGTTGGCGCAATTTGGTGCATTTAGTCTCCACAAACAATTCTCATGAATTTTGGCAGATGATTGACAGTTCTCACCCTCCTCGCGAGCACCTTGGTGTCCCGACGATAGTCTGGACAGAGCACATTGTGATTACCTTGGGAGTGTGGGGTGCAGGGTCAGACTGGGACAAGAAATAGGCCCAGTACCCAAAAAAATTGGGCCACCCATCGCCTCAACAAAGTGGCCCACCCCTTGCCTCACGACCCTTGACCTCTGATGACATCCCCGGAATTGATGTCATTTGACCCCATCCCAAAGTGGCATCCTGGGAAGTGTTGAAACATGACCTTTCACTCCTTGACAAACCAGGAAGTGGCATCAAATAGCATTGTTCCTAAGTACACTAAATTACTGTGAATCCAAGCAGACGTCCAAGGCTAAATGATAATATGTTATTGCATAGCACTTACGCTTAGGCTTTTTTTTATAGAGCAAATATGCATACAATATCACTCAACCTGTGTTTGTACTCATTTATCGACCTAAGAAGGATGAAAGGCTTTTTGAAAAAACAAAAAAAGAAAAGAATTTGAAAAAAAATATTTTCTCTGTTTTTTTTCTTCTCCAAACCGGCCCAGGCATGGCCAGAAACCAGCCCCCACTCCCCAGGGACGATTTCGGCCCAGCCACAGGCTGAAAGGCCGAGGGGCCAATCCGACCCTGGTGGGGTGTATGTCCGCCTGTCCACAGTGCTCCATTGGGTAGATGGCAGTATACCCATACCCCTAATGATATTCTTAAGATCGTTAATGGAAGCAAGCCCTTGCACGCCCCAGGACCAGACGGCATCTGTAGCATGATAATGAAAAAAGATGCAGTTGACTGGTCGCTCGCACTGGACTGGCTTTTTCACTGGATTGGTGTATCACAGACTCTCCCATTGTCCTGGTGTGATAGCATCATCTTACCCATCTGGAAGAAAGGGCAATGCACCAACCCGGGTAATTGTTGACTCCTGGCAAAGCTCGATGCCTCGTCTAAAATCTTCGCCGGGATGCTTCTTGATGAATTATGATCCTGGACGGAGGGAGCCAAGCTTATTACCGTCAACCAAACCGGCTTTCAAAAGGGCTTGAGCACTACTACTAACTGCCTTGCCCTACAGACTGTTATCCAACAGCCTTGATCTATTCGTAGGTGCACGGTCTATGCCGCGTTTTTCGATTATAGCGCAGCGTTTGACTCTGTAAACCGGAATGAGCTTTGGGCTAAACTTTCTGCCTGGAATATTCCCACAGACCTCTTAGTCATCTATCTTCATACTGGCACTCGGGTCAAAGTTAGACTGGATCAATGGGGTAGAACTACTGCATGGATCCCTAAAACCTGTGGCTTGAAGCAGGGATGTAGACTGGCTTCCCTTCTATTTAATTTATATGTTACGGATATAGGTGATGCCTTGTCTAACCCTATATCGATCCATCACAAGTGGGCCCTATTTCCCCTCCAATGAATGGGCTAAGCGGGCGGTATCATCCTGTTGAATTTGACCCTGTTTGGACTACAAGCAGCCCTAAAGTCGATAAAGAGGTACTCTAACTCCCTGGACCTCGTGATTAACGTACAGAAAACGAAAGTCCTGCCCCCCCCCCACCGGCTTCCTAAGGCCAAAAAAAATCATGACTACATGGCATTTGGAAGGGGAAAAACTAGAGGTAGTCAAGGAGTATAACTACCTGGGCATTTACTTTGACCAGGGCTTACGCGGTAGCTGCCACCTTGATTACATTAGTCTCAGGTTCTCCCAAGCGATCGGGCCCTGGCTAAAATGTCCTGTGTTGGAGTAGGCTACTCTCTCGAGGCCCTTGTTGAACTTTATATGGCAAAGATTAGCCTGATCCTAATGTATGGAGCGGTGCTTTGGCACCCGAGTAATTGCAAGGGAGTGGCTAAACTGGAAGCCCTCTTCCTTAAGAGGCTTTTTGCGCTCTCCACTTGCACTCCAGTCCAGACCATCTTCCTTGAATTTGGTATTTCGTCATGCATGGCGTGACTTCAGTTATCTTCTCTGAACATACACTGGCAACTTGCAAACACCAAGGTGGGTACCTTGAACTCCCTCATGCTAAGTGCTGGCTTGACTAAGGCTCATTTTATGCATGGTAGCGCCATTGATCGTTTACTTTCCGTTGGAAATGGTCGATGGTTCATGGCTTCTGATGTCACTTTGAACTTGTCCTTTCTGCTCTGAAAAGGAGTGTTCACAGCTGTTATCCTCAATGTCGAACAGTGCTCTATTCATCAAGTACATTCTTGCACGAGAAGGGGACCCTAGATACATAGGTCAATTTGTGGGTAACATTCTGCTTTAAAACTTAAAACCAACTCTGCTAAGACCTATGAAATCACGGACGCTTGGTTGAACATCCGTAGACCTGCTCGTACATGTCGAATTTGCGGCTGTGGTGGCCTTGAGTCAGTCCAGCATTTGTTGACGTATTGTGTCCCACTGCTGGGTAGTAGGAATATGGCCCTCACTGCGGCTGGGCTGAGCCATCAACTCACCTGTGAGGTCCTTTGGGATATTTGTATGGAGGGAAATAACGAAGCTTGTATGTAATTTTTCCCCTTCTTGTCTCTTTTTACCTTTTTATTATGTCTGATGATGTAGATATGCTCCAAATACTGTTGTATGACTTGCTAATTAAAAAAAGATATGGAGAAGATGGGGTGCAAAATTTGCCCTCCCCATTAGCCATCGGCTAGACAATTGATTCTTGGCGAGTGTGAAATGGTGTTGTCTGCATGTATAGAACTGAGGCGGCAAGTGACGTTTTATGGCTGGCGAGTAGCTTGCAACTTGAAACTTTGCACCCTGGATCATGGGGTAAATGGGAAGTCCTGCATATGTCCCTAACGGGCCAATCAGTAGGCCTCTATGGGATATGTGGACCCCTCCGACCACGCAGAGCAGCCTAAATCTGAACTTTCCTGGTCAACCCAGTAATGGCGGCAACTTTACAATATACCCTGAATTAATTGATACACTGGTAGGCCACAGGCATGAACATGTAACTTTAAATGCCATGTGAGATGTTATGTTATGTTATTTTGCACTTATATAGCGCCTTATATACCATGTAACTTTAAATGCCATGTGAGATGTTATGTTATGTTATTTTGCACTTATATAGCGCCTTATATACCATTGGTGATGAACAAATAAACAGCATATCCACAGCCAAGCACTGCCATCAGACACACTCCCCGACTTAAACTTTATCTGCACTCCATCAGCTCACACGTCAGTCCTGAATCCCATACCCAGCCACTTTAGACCGCATGCCGGGTGCACGCAGGGACCAAACCTCGCAGTCCTGTCCTCCAAAGCTCCACCAATGGCCACACCCCGGGGCAGCCTGGATAGCCTGTCAGAGGATATCACATCAGCGAGAGGTGCAACTCCCAAGGGAAACGCCATGTTCAGCGCTGCGCCCTGCTCACCGGATACACCATCAAGCTTTCTGTTTTTTTAATGCATTTTTATAGATCTAGGATTCTAGGAGAATAGAAAGGATTCTTTGGTGACCTTCTCTGGCTGACCTCAAAGAGGAAACCTATATGACCAAGGGCAGGATTATGAAAATAATCTTGGCTGGTGCAAAATGCTTGATCGGTGGTAAATTGCAACCAATTAGGTACGTTTAAGCTTTCTTGCATTATACAGGCATGGTTTTACTCAGATATCTTTTCTGGGGGCTCTCTTAATAAAGGGGGTGCATGTTCCATTTAGCAAGTGAAATCCCTGGATTGGGTCAGAATCTTGCACCTGATATGGTTTCACTTCCCAGTGAGGTGAATTATGTTCACACCATGCACCCTACTCTTAGCGATTGAGGAGAGAAAAAAAGGTATCGGCCAAAAATGTTGCGGTCCTCTTGTTCGGTGTAATGGGTTTTATGGTTGCAGGGGTGTCCCCCGCTTCCATTACATGGATAGCCGGGGGACAATAAGGTTTTTTAAAAAAGGGACCCGGCAGCGCCAGTTACAACCCATGTTAGCGGAATGGAACTGAAATCGCAGGGATAGATCGACAGCACGCACAGAAGTGTGCAGGACAGGGATATAAAGGGGAAGGGATGTAGGGATGAGCGGAAAAATGGTCTATGTGAACGCTGTTGAGTTCCGCCCTGCGTCCCGCTACGCGGTGACGCAGGGCGTGCTAAATAAAAGCCCCGCCCCCGCGTTCGGGAGGCAGTTCCGGGGCCGACCAGCAACCTGCGTGGGTGTCTCTTCATTTCGCTCCTGCTGGAGCTGCGCACCAGGCCGCGCGGCCTGCTAACATTCCGCCAGCCCCCGCGCACAGGCTGAGGGCTGACGACATAACAATGGCGACGAGGCGAGAGGAACTCCACGACGGGCTCGGTGCTTTGAAGGCACCCTAACGCCACACAGCCATCGTGGCGAAATTTTTGGACACCCGGTGGGGGTGTAATCACACACGTGACCCCCCACACCAAAAAAAAAAAAAAAAAAAAATATTTTTTTTTTTTCTCTCCTCCATTCATGCTCTCTGCCACCAAGACCACAGCTTTTCCCTCTGGACACTGGAGAACCAGGTGGCATCTGACATCCAACACCAGAGGGCAGCATCACAATGTAACGGGAGCACCAGGCCCTGATCTGCAACACGGCGCCTGGGTACGGCTGCACCTACAAGGTAGGCCCAACATCGCGGCGTTGGTGGCCGTTGGATGAACTCACGACAACACAGATCAGGTCCACGACAACATGGCGGCCGGCACATCCACGCCTGGGCACTCCACGCCATCCAGAATTGCGGCAAACCTGTCCATGACGCCACCTCCACCTCGCACACAAGGTACTTCGTCGACACTGGTCCAGCCGTTCGACCCATTCACGGATCCATCATCATGCGGACCCAGATGGCAGCTGTGGATTCAGAAGTTCGAGATGGCGATGGAGTGCAAAGAGGTTACGGCGCCCAGGAAACTGAAGGCCCACCTACTACTCAGCGTGGGTGACGAGGTACTGCGCATCTTCAATTCCCTCAATGTTGATGATGGCCAGGATGGATACCGAAGCGCGAAAGATGCCCTCACCGATCATTTTCTCCCGCAACTAAACCCAGACTATGAGACGTTTCTCTTTTGCACCACCCTACAGGCAGCGTACCACACCCGTCTGAGAAAGTTGGCCATGTCCTGCGAATTCACGAACGTGGAGAGGGAGATCAGGAGGCAAATCATCAACGGGATACATTCGGAAAAATTAAGGCGCCTGATACTTAGCGAAAGGGGTATTCCCCTACAGCGGATCCTCGAACTAGGACGTCAGAGGGAACTGGCACACACCAGAGCGGCCAACATGGAGGCCACGCTACACAGGCTGCAACCTGCTCTCAACACAGCTATGGTGGCACGTATCACCAACAAACAATCCTCGAGAGACGACAACAGTGGCGGGTATGGCCAAAACAGGTGGCAACCGCGCATTCCGGGACCCACAGAGTGTGGCTGGTGCGGTGGCCCACGACATGGCCGTCGCAACTGTCCTGCTCAAGGCACCACATGTGGAGCATGTGGCCGGAAGGACCATTACGCGAAGGTATGCCGATCAGCGGACACCCCCATACAGCCCCTGCAAAACCAGCCGGAGAAGGTCGCGACCAAGAAAAAGAAGCAAGCCAGTGCCAGAAGGATCGCAGTGGCCAGCTCTTCCACGGAGGAAGAAGGGGATGATGTCTCGGCGATGCAGCAGGACCCCTCCAAGGACATCGAGAGAAAAGGAAGGAAGGTATACCTGGTGTCTGCACTGTGCCAATGCCGAGGACCTCGAAGAAAAGCCGTCCGAAGGCGCAAATGCATGGTCACCATCCAAAACCAGTGCATTCTCATGACCATCGACACAGGCGCTTCGGTGAACGTCATGCCCGAAAGCATCTTCCTGACTCTAAGTCCTCCACCAGAGCTGAAAAGCACAGACACTCTGTTGTATGCATACGGCTGTCGAAAGCCCCTGCTGGTGATTGGCAGGTTCCGCACCACGCTGGAACACGGAAAAAACAGACTATGGTCCAAGGTCTATGTCGTGAAGGCAGGTGTTGAGAGCCTCCTGAGTGGGGACGCAGCAGAGGACTTGGGAGTGGTCCAATTCATCTGCCATGTCAACGAAGACAAGGAAGTGGAGCAGATGCTGAGCCAATACCCTGACTTGCAAGAGGGAATAGGCTGTCTAAAAGGCAAAACCATCAAACTTCATATTGATGAAACCATGCAGCCGAAAGCCGTCAGGCACCGAAGAACGCCATTCCACATGAGAGAACAAGTGGAGCAGGAACTCAAGGCACTGGAAGAAGCGGGCATCATTGAGGAGGTCACAGGGCCCACACCGTGGGTCTCCCCAATGGTGGTGACACGGAAGCCTAAGCAGCCTGGAAAGGTGCGGATCTGCATAGACATGCGTCTCCCCAACACTGCCATTAAAAGAGAACGCCACATAACCCCAACAATCGACGAGATCGTGGCTGACCTCACAGGATCAAGCATATTCTCAAAGATTGATCTCAAGGCGGGGTATCATCAACTCAAACTCCACAGAGACTCTCGCTACATTACAACGTTCTCAACGCATTTGGGGCTGCGGAGATACAAGCGCCTAAGTTTCGGAATATCGTCTGCTGCGGAGGTATTCCAGCAAACCATCCAAGAGGTCATCCGGGGCATCCCTGGTGTCCTCAACGTGAGCGATGATATTCTGATTCACGCCCCCGACAAAGAAATGCACATCAAGAGGCTTCACGCTTTACTGGGCCGACTACAAGAAGTTGGGCTCACAATACACCGGGAGAAGTGCGAGTTCCTCAAGTCGGAGATCACCTTCTTCGGGTACAAGTTTGGCAGCACAGGCATCTCCCCTGACCCGCAGAAGGTCGCAGACATCCAGGCGGCAAGCCCACCGATGACCCCCACAGAAGTGCGCAGTTTCTTAGGCATGGCCACCTACTGCGGGAGGTTCATCCGAAACCTGGCCACACTATCTGAGCCGCTGCGGGAACTCACCAAGGCCAACGTCAAGTGGGAGTGGGGGCAGAAATGCCAGGACTCGTTCGAAAGCATCAAGGACTCTCTCTCCGCCGACACCAAGATGGCCTACTATAGCACCGAGCTGCCCACAGAACTGTTCGTGGATGCCAGCCCTGTGGGGCTCGGAGCCATCCTAATGCAAGTCACGAAGGAAGGGGAGAAGAGACCGATAGCATATGCATCGAGAGCCCTCACAGAGACCGAACAAAGGTACTCACACATCGAAAAGGAGGCCATCGCCGTGCTGTGGGGGTGCCGGCATTTTCACCTCTACTTATATGGGCGTCATTTCACGACGATCACGGACCACAAGCCCCTACTACCCATTTTCATGGGAACATCAGCACACCCTCCGGCACGGATCACCAAGTGGTTATTGCACCTCCAGCAATATGACTTTGATCTCATCTACCAACCGGGCAGCGGAAACCCGGCGGACTTTCTCTCCAGGCATCCGCGAGAGGCCACTCAACAAGAGATCCAAGTAGCTGCAGAGACGGAGGAACACATATGCCAAGTGGTGCGCGCAATGAGGCCCAAGGCGGTGAGCATCGAGGAAATCGAGGCGGAAACGCACAAGGACCCGTGTTGTGACTTAGTGAAAGATGCCATCCTTTCCGGTGACTGGAAGACCTTCATGAGACACACGCACAACAGAACAGCGGATGCAAAAGGGTTTTTGTCCGGCATATTCACAGTACGACAAGACTTGTCAATCACGGAAGGTGGACTAATACTACGAGGAAACCGCATCGTAATCCCTCTCAAACTACAAGACAGGATAGTGGCCCTAGCGCATGATGGACACCAAGGACTGGTAAGGACGAAAGCCCGCATTCGGCACCGGGTATGGTTTCCCCAGATCGAGGAGCGGGTCGAGACACTCGTTAGCACGTGCCTATCCTGTCAGATAACGGGGGCCCCGCCAGACCCGGAACCCATCATATCAGCTGAACGGGGCCGCTCTCGCTGGGAGGCCATCAGCATTGACTTTTGCAAGCTAAGGGAGGGCCTCCACCTGTTGGTGGCCGTCGATGATCACTCCCGATACCCGGAAGTTGAGGTAGTTGAATCTACAGCAGCTGAAGTGGTCATTCCTGCCCTAGAGAAAATGTTCGCAACTCACGGGCTACCCATCTCAATCAAAAGCGACAATGGGCCACCGTTTACGGGAGAGGATTTCAAAAAGTATCTACAGGAACTCAATGTCAAATATCATCACATCACCCCAAGACACCCCCAGGCAAATGGGGACGTAGAACGGTTTATGAGAACTATCAACAAGGTGCTCAGGGTGTCCAAGGCTAACGCCAGCCCCTGGAAGGTTGACCTCCTCCGGTTCCTCCGGAACTACCGGGTCACGCCCCACAGCTCAACCGGCATACCGCCAGCGGACCTCATGTTCGGCACCGTCATTAGATCTTCGATCCCGCATCACCCTAGCAGAACCCCGGACGCGGTCAACGAGGAACGCACAGAAAGAAGGAGAAGGGACGCTAACGCACACATGAGCGGCAAGCGGAGAGCGAGGCCGTCCCATCATCAAGTGGGTGACCAGGTCATCATGCTACAAAACCCCTCCAAGTCAAAACTTGACACCAGGTACGAAGAACTTCCATGGACTGTCAGCAGCCGGCATGGAACCATGGTAACTGTGACACGAGGACGCCGCCAAGTGACTAGAAATGCGTCATGGTTCAAGGCCATACCCCGTACCCTATGGACCGATAAGGAGGGCCATCGGGAAGGCGAGGACACTTCTCCCAGCGAAGAAGAGCAGGAGGCCATCCGTGAGGAGAAAGGAGCGGGGGATGGAACCTGGGAGCCGGTGGATGCACCCGGCCTCGAGGACCGGAACAGCGAAAACGAACCAGAGCATGAAGCAAGGGGGAGTGGCCCCCGCGAAGGGCGATACCGGCTGAGAGCAACGACGAGACCGCCAGCCAAGCTAAGTGACTATGTGTGGTAACTGGTGCCATGAACCCCATGGCAGGGTGGCTGAGTGTTGAGGACTGGAAGCTTATGTTGGATGTTGCCGTTTGTTTGGCAGTTAGTGTGATGTTTTTGTTTGTTTTATAATAAAGGAGGAATGTTGAGTTCCGCCCTGCGTCCCGCTACGCGGTGACGCAGGGCGTGCTAAATAAAAGCCCCGCCCCCGCGTTCGGGAGGCAGTTCCGGGGCCGACCAGCAACCTGCGTGGGTGTCTCTTCATTTCGCTCCCGCTGGAGCTGCGCACCAGGCCGCGCGGCCTGCTAACATTCCGCCAGCCCCCGCGCACAGGCCGAGGGCTGACGACATAACAAACGCTGTGCCGAGCCGTTTTGAAGTCGCCATTTTCTTCGTCAGCCTTTTCAGCGCTGCAGTGAACACATAGATCCAAAAAAAACAGGGAGACAATTACCGAACATAATAAACTCACTCAAACCAGCTGCACTGCACTTCCTCATACATTCCAAAATGTCCCATTCCAGTCGGGAGATGCTGATCCTGTCCTGGTTTTCACTTTGCATTGGATGTCCTCATTAGAAACCCAGGACGAGAAGTCCCAGGATGCAAAGTTAAAAGAAGATGAGCTAGTATCTCCCTAGTGAAATGGGCCAGGTTGGCACATATATTCTTCCATGTCCAGCAAAGAAAAGTAACTGCCTAAAAACCCCAGCCTCTGCATCACAGCAGCCTTACAAACAGGCTCGGACTAACCTATAGGGCACTAGGTCCATGGCCAAAACAAAAACGCAAAATGCTGCTGTGGGCCAGTTTTTTGGCCAATGAGGGTAAGCAAGTTTGATGAGTTACTTCACTATGGGCTGGGTGGATAGCTCAGGGACAACGAAGACGAGGCATAGTATCACAGGTTCGAAACCTAGGCCCACGCACTTAGAAACTGGTTCTATTAGGCGCGTTAAATATGCACATTATAATTTTAAATATAAACAATTATAATTATGCGGCTAATATTTCTGACCAGTGTTGGCGAATAGATGTTCTTTAAAATGCACAAATTGCATCACATTTTATTTAAAAAAAAACTTCCCCTTGGGTACCATTCAAGCACTGTCACAAAAGGAATGAATTGCAATTTGCAACTGTGGGCCACTTTTTCCGAGACAATTTTATGGCACAATCCAAGCCTGCTTACAAACCAGCAAAGCTTCGAAAACCCAGCAAATAATATTTTGCAGTGACCACTAAAGTTTGTTTAATCCAGCCCCTGGTGTGTTTGGATCTCCTTTAATTGTGCCTGGTTTCTTCTCTGGCAATGTTTCAATGGGCTATAGGAGTGCTCTAATGATAAACCAACCAATGACTTTACAGAGGGCAGAAGTCCGTATTATGGGTGTTCACAGCCCAAGCCTAAAGGTCATCTCCAGTAGTTAGAGGTTCTCTTTCCTTCTGTCCTCTGTTTCAGCACCCGAGCAAGGCATTCACTTCCTGGGAACTCCGTGCCCCACCTTAATTGCTTCTGAAATTCCCCTTTGCCAATCGCCCTAGGAACGCCAGGTCTTGGGTCGTGGCCGGAGCCCTTTTCCCTTGGAAGCGTGTGCAACTACACTGCATTATACCCAGCTTGGCAGCTTCTCGGCCACCCTCTCCAGTTCCACGCGAGGCGAGTTTGCGTTCTGTTGTTGTTGTCAGACAGTTTGGGAAATACATAGCGGTACTGGGCAGGCAGGCAGAGAACGGGAGTGAAGCGTGCGTGGGGGCGGGGGGCGCGAGGGGACACTTCCAGTTGCCACCACAGAGCTATCTCTTCAGGGGAACGTGGGGGAACATTCCGGCGGCTGACAGATAAAATGAAGCCACCGCAGGGGGCTCTGCGCTTCCATATAAGGGGCGATCTGTCACTCGGGGCTTATCTGGACTGTCTCAGCACTTGGTGGAATGACCTCGAGAGTCACTCAGCAGGGACGGCTGACGACATTCTCTCTGCCCTGCACTTCTCCCTTCTCTATGACTGGGCTTCTCTTGAACTCCTCCTGGAGATGACAACATGGCGCATAAAGACTCTCTGTGTGAGGTGTACATACGCCCCCCTGCCTTCAAATTTGGGGACGTTGAACTTAGAAATCCCCGAACAAACCTAACATGAAGAGGGAAAATGAGTTCGGGGCTCACTTCAGAGACCTGTAATGTAACTGGGACTTGTATATTGCACTAGCCATATCGATGATCGTTGCTGAAAGAGTGTGCGGGGGGGGGGGGGGCTTGGTGGGGGCAGAGGTAAATGCTAGGTGCAAATTCGGATGTGTTCATGGGTACAGTTCGGAAGTGCCCTCTTTGTGACAGCGAAATTCTAGGTGAGTTCAGTTTTGAGTGTAGGGTTTGCGAGGTGAGATGTGGTCCCCACCAAATGTACAGTTCAGCAAACATGGATGGGCATGGGAGTGTAGAGTGGCTGGACGATGCCACAGAAAGGGGTCAAAGTGTACCATTAAATGTTGAACTATGTTCCCCTCTTGCATGTCGCACCAACATACTCCCCCTCAATACAACCATTTTACCTGGGTTCTGCCTTTCCTCCACCCCACCTCGAAGCACTGTGGGTTACAATGGTACGATCAACACTGAAAGAAAGGCAGCAGAAAAAAATATATTTTAAACAAGCATCATTACTTTCACTCATTCTCCCCCACAGCAATTCGCTTTGTTCAGCCTCCCCTTTCCAATTACCCCCATTCGAACCTCTAAAGGGACATGCCAAGGACAATAGCCAGCTGCAACCATCAATTACCTGCGCATACAGCGGTCACAATTTCATGTTAATCGTGCCGAATCGCATAAGACAAACGTGAGCTGTGGTCAGGGGAGGACTGGCAACATTTGGCCTGAGGGGCAAGTTGTCTTTTCTGGCCCATAGTTCAATGGCCCAAGGCCACAGTGCATCGGCCCAACGTCCAGAACAAGTACACTCAATGCCAACTTCTCCCCTCACACACATTCTCAAGAATATATAATAGAAGTTATTGACATTACTTTCCTTTTATGCAACATATTTTTCAATTATATTTGAGGTTTCTTAGAGACCTGAATCCGTGGAGGTGAGTGGATGAGCCCCCTGAGGCTCTTTAGGCCTTGAATTTGGTATCCGTTACTCTTTTAGAGCCCAGCCCCCTCTTGCCCCCCTGCACAGGCTGCGTCCTCCCCTATTTCTCCTTGTGCCTGCCCTTGCTCCCTCCCACTGGCCCTGATAGGCTGCCTGATCTCCGTGTGTTGCACCCACCTCAACCTGCACGCCACTTCCATCCGGGCCGTGCAGGTGCGTGGGTGAGCCCCCTGAGCCTCTTTAGGCTGTGAACTTGGTAGTCTTGATTCTTGATGTACTCCGCTCCCCTTCACCTCGCCAACTTCCTTATTCGCGCCTGCTTAGCCTCCCCTCGGTGACTGGCTCCTGCTTCACTGAGTAGGCCTACGCTTGTCTCTCTCCCAGCTGGCACTTTAAATCATGCAAGGCAGGTGAGAACAGGCCCCTAAGAGATCCTCTGGGCATTTAATTTAATTTCTGCCTCTGTGTGCCCCCCTGTATACTCCGCTCCCCTTCCCCTCGCCAACTTCCTTATTCCCGCCTCCCTAAACCCTCCCCCTCCAGTGATTGCCTCCTCCCTTGTCCTCAACAAACCCCCCAGGGCAGCCCTCTGCCCATGCAGCCCATCGGCTAGGGCCCCAAGGACAAGGGCGGCTCCACCAGAGGCGGCTCTGGAAAGTGTCAGCCTGTGTCCCGAGCCGTCAACCATCAACTACAAGGACCGGTACAAGGACCAGTAAGGTAGGAGTGGCCTGGTTTAGGGGAGAGCTACAACTCTACCCAGAATCCTAGCCCCTTGGCAAACATTACACAGGGTGATTAGGCCTTTCTCCTTCTATACAGGTCTCCCGAGCTTAGCATGGGTTCGGTGTCCTGATTGCATTGTGTGATATTTGGACTGCATGGATAGGCCTCTCTCCCACTATACAGGTCTCTCAAATTTTTATAGGGGTTCTGCGTCCATATTGCATGGTGATATACAGATTGCATTGATAGGCCTCTCTCCCACAATACAGGTCTCTCCAATTCGGTGGTGGTTCTGTTTCCAGGCTGCATTGTATGATATTCAGACTACATTGATAGGCCTCTCACCACTATACAGGCCTCTCTAATTGTTATAGGGGTTCTAGGTTCATATTGCATTGTGTGATGTTGTGATTGTTTTAATAGGCCTCTCTCCCTCTATACAGGTCTCTCCAATTGGATAGGGTTTCTGGGCCCAGGTTGCATTGTGTGATGTTGTGATTGTATTGATAGGCCTCTCTCCCACTATACAGGTCTCTCCTATTTGGTAGGGGTGCTATTTCCAGGCTGCATTGTGTGCTGTTCAGATTGCACATACAGCGCTCCCAAATTTGGTAGGGGTTCTATTTCCAGGCTGCATTGTGTGATATTCAGATTGCACTGATAGGCCTCTCTCCCACTATACAGGTCCCTCAAAAGTTTTATAGGGGTTCTGGGTCCATACTGCATTGTGATATACAGATTGCATTAAGGGGCTTCCCTCCCACTGTGCAGGTCTCTCAAATGCAATAGGGGTTCTGTCCCCAGATTGCATTGTGTGACAGTTAGAATGCATTAATAGGGTTCTGGGTTCATATTGCATTGTGTGATGTTGTGATTGCATCGATAGACCTCTCTCCCATTATACAGGTCTCTCAAATTTGGTAGGGATTCTATTTCCAGGCTGCATTGTGCGATATTCAGATTGCATTGATAGGCTCCTCTCCCACTGTGCAGGTCTCTCAAATTAATAGGGTTCTGTCCCCATATTGCATCGTGTGATATTTAGATCGCATTGATAGGCCCCTCTCCCACTATACAGGTCTCTCAAGTTTAGTAGGGGTTCTATTGCCGGGCTGCATAGTACGATATTCAGATCTCATAGATATACCTCTAGACAGGTATGCCAAATCCTGCTAACCAACTCACTCCTGAAGTGAGACAGAACCCACCAGTGAATTACTATGTAGCGACACCCCGATTATGGTCTCACGCCTCTTCAGGCTTAATTTCTAGCGGCACCCTCAAAATGACTCCCAACTAGTAGATATCCTTCTTAAACCCTCATTGCCTGTCCACTGCAGTGAATCACATATAGGGTGACTGACACCATAGAGAGCCACCAATAAAACCCAACTATATAACTCCTAACCACCTCCCCTACCACTCTCAAGACAGCGACGGAACAAGTCGGCTACATCAGCCAGAAATACCACCAACAGACAGGACCCCAACTGTTAGTGGACAGCCCTCCACTCCCTTACTACACCGCAAGACAACCAGACCAAAGCAGAACCAACCGGACATCAGCAAACAAATAAAGACTATACTACTCTCTTATCATATAATGCTGCGCAAACGACCCATTCCAACGGACAGAAAAAGAGAAGAAAGAACAAACACTCCAGAACAGCAACAAAGAAACACAACTACAGAACGCAACTCTGCAGCCAAGAACAATAATCGAACCAACACTGAGAGAAGAGACAAATCCCTCTACTTAACTCCTTACCTTGCTGACAACTGGTCACCAGAACAAACCAACCCAACACTAGAAGCAGCAACATCAAACTACCCAACACAAACGCGTAGAAGAAGGATGAACAACACAAGAAACAACAAACACACGACAGATAACACCCTACATCACCAAAGCAAGAAGAATTTCCAATCAACAACCACAACTCATGGAAGACGAATCCGATGAAAACAAGAACCCAAGACAGAACCTAGAAGAACTTTTCAAAGATGCTGACACCCCAAAACGTACACCTCAACAAGAGATCGACCAGGAAGGAAACCCCAACACCGATCAAAAGACGACCTCAACAAGAAAGTCCAAGCCAAACAACACCTTCAAACTCCACTGCAATCTTATAAACGCTAGATCCATGTCAAAACACTCAAAAGAGATCTTCGACCTACTCGATGATAGTGGTAATGACATCGTGTTCATCACAGAAACATGGCTGGACGACAACTACAAAATCACACTCCAGGGCTTCCTTCCAAACAACTTCAAATGCCTTCAAATAAACAGGAAAAACAAAAAAGGAGGAGGAATCGCAATAGCATTCAAAGGACACCTGAAAATAAAAACGGACGAACCGCTCAACATCCTCAACTGCGAAACAATGGTAATACACCTAACAGCAAGCCCAAAAACCAATGTCACATTCATCTTGGTGTACAGACCACCGACATATGATGAAACCTTCGTCGACAACTTTATAGAAGCCATCACCAACATAGCCATCAATCACGAACACCTAATCATCCTGGGGGGTTCAACATCTGTTTTCAAGACAGTCACGCCAACTCCCAAAACTCACTGATTGAACAACCCAATACCATGAAACTACGACAACTAGTCAAAGGGGCAACACGCTTGGCAGGACACACCCTTGATGCAATTTTCACCCAAAAAACTCATCACCACGGCACCGCCAATACAAATACTGTACAAATACTGTGGAGCGACCATCTCATCATCCCATTCGTGATCACTCTGCCTACTGAAGTCTACATCCAACCTCCCAAACTCACAACCACCACAAAAAGAAACTGGAAACACGTCAAAGAAAGCAACCTATTCGAACAACTGGAGGTAACCAAACCCTCAACTACAGAACTAGAGCTGGCTGACCTAGACGGGAAAGCGGAACTACTACACAAATGGATTGCAGACACAATCGACAAGATCGCCCCAGAAAAACCATTCACCCCATCAAAAAAAAGAGCAATGGCAAAATGGTTCACTCCACTATTAAGCACCATGAAAAAGGGAAAAAAAGATGGAACTGGAATGAAGGAAAGAATACAACCCAGACAAAAAACAATGTTCCAGAGACAAATCCACACATACAAGAAGGAAATTAAAACGGCGAAGAGAAGGCATTATGATGACAGAATCACCAATGCCACCAACACACAAAAAAAAATGTTTAACATAATTAAAGAGATGAGAAACTCACCAGGCTGTGACAACACCCCACCCCCCTCAGAGAAACTATGCAACGACCTGGCAGACCACTTAAAAAAAATCAATGACATCCGACAAACCATACAAAACATACCACCCGACCACAACACACTACCGAGCGATCCTATCACAGAACCTCAGCACAAACTAAAACACTTTCCTGAAATATCAGCAGAGGCATTCACAATGCTGGTAAAACACAGCAAGAAAGCTGGATAACCCATGGATCCCTGTCCCCCAGACATCTACAAATCAATCCTTGCACAAGGAACGCCAGCAGAATACCATAGAAATCTTTTGAATCAATCACTAGCAACAGGAAATGTACTGAGGACCTTCAAATCAGCACATATCAAACCACTTCTGAAAACCACAAGTGGCGACATAGAAGACCTCTCCAACTACAGGCCGATCTCCAACATTGCCTACCCGGCAAAACTCCTGGAAACCTACGTGTATAAATTAACCCAAGAACACGTAGAAAAACACCACCTGCTAGACCAAGCTCAAGTCGGTTTCAGACCAGCAAGAGGAACGGAAAGAGCACTACTGTCCATCTGGGATGACCTAAAAACTAACGCAGACTCAAACATAGCCTCAGCCCTTATCCTACTCGACCTCTCTGCAGCCTTCGACACAGTTAGTCATGACACCCTAACCAAAAGACTAGAAGACATAGGCATAACAGACACAGCACTACTCTGGAATAAATCATTCCTAGCAGACAGAACAGAAACAATTTGGATCAAACCCTTCAAATCCACTCCAAGAGTTAACGACTGTGGAGTGCCACAAGGATCCTCACTATCATCACTGTACCTCAACATCTACCAGACACCTGTTATCAGAATCTTCAAAAAATACAACATCACATGCTACAACTACGCCGATGATACACAAATCATCTACAAAATCAAAGACACCCAAGCCGATCACGCAACCCTAATCGAGTGTCTAAAAGAAGTCTTCAACTTGATGACTGCCAACAACCTGATAATCAACCCAGGAAAGACAGAAATCATGGTCATATTCAAAGACCAAGAAAACTAAACCGTCGTCCCGTGGCCAACTGAAATGGGAACCGCACCATCACCATCTACGGTAGTAAAAAATCTGGGAGTCCTGATGGACAACACCCTAACCTTAGAACCACAAATAAATGCAACTGTCAAGAAATGTTTTTTTCCTCCGCCACACGGCAAGAAGAATCTTACCTTTCCTCTCCTTCACACACAAAACACTCACTGTCGTCGCCCTCATCTTGTCAAAAATCGACTATGCAAACAGCCTCTACATCGGAATACCAGAATACCTCCTGAAGAAACTACAACGGATCCAAAATACAGCTGCCAAACTACTCCTCAAACTATCAAGAAGAGAACACATCACTCCTGCTCTAAAAACACTACACTGGCTCCCAGTAAAACATTGCATCACCTTCAAAACAATGTGCATAACGCACAGGGCAATCAGCGGACAAGGAGCAGAATTCCTACAAAAGAAAATAACAATCTACAAGCCAACTAGACGCCTCAGGTCATGCAACAAAATCCGCTTGGAACCAAAACCATACCTCAAGAAAAAACTTGGAGGCACCTCCTTCTACCACTTAGCTGCAAAAACCTGGAACAACATCCCAAAAGAAATAAGAAACACCAAAGATCACCTAAAACTTAGGAAATTACTAAAAACCTGGCTCTTCAACACCACAGACTCAAACTGAAAAACTGAAACAGAAAGGAAAAGGGACGACTAAACTGACTAGACTCGGACAACTCCCTGAACCGACTGGGAAGCTCCCACGGCACCCGGGCGAGTCTCACCGGGTAGAGTGCAACACCGGCGACACCCATGAGACGGAATCAACAACCCTACCCTAATCCCACCCAACATCCTCACTCGCCCCTTAGTTGCCTCCAGGTACCACAGTGTTTTGGAATTTTCGGGATATTGGCAATCACCACAATAGCTGAGCTGTGGACATTGGCAGGTACACTGGCTGTATGAGTGGAAAGGGAAGATAGGTAGGGCTGCGAGGCAGGCTGGGGGAGGAGGGGGCTAGATGTGAAAGGGATCTTGAAGGTTGGATGGACCCAGATCAGGACAGTGGCACAGGGGTGCTACCGAAACCCATCTGGGGGGATTACAGAAACTCTCCGCCTCAAGTCAGGATAGAGATGCCAACTGACCAACTGCACTAACAATTTCCCCCTCTGCATACATCTGTCAAACTCCAAACCAAACACAACCACAAACCTACAGCACAACAAACAGCACATACCTCACTACATGGCAGCAACAAAACAAAAACACACATAGACTTGCACAACAGTACACAACGACTACCACCCACAAAACACCCCAGGCCCAGCCAACGGACCCACCGGGCTGAGGCCGTCAACAGCACATCACTGCTCTCTTGCACTTTTCCAGCTCCTTCCCACTAACACCCCCCTTCCCTTACTCTTTCAGAGCTGCCAGAGCGCCAGGGGACCACTTCGGTGGTGATAGTGCACGGTACAAATATCCTTTAACATTAACATTAACACTGAGAAAACAGTGACATTATTTCACCAGTATAATATAATTAGTGAAATGGGAAAGCTTCGGTTTGAGTCCAGTTTTCATTGTGTTGCAGTTTGTCATTTGACAGCAGGCTACATATCCTCCCATCCCAACCCATTTTTAGTTTCAGAACAATGTAAAAAGGTGGTGAAGCTAGATAAATCATTGGTAGAGCAGAGCCATTGTGAACCAGGGGGTCTGGGTTTGCTCTCAGAGCCAAACATGAGCTGGCATGACAAAATACCCATATCTGGCTTTCTGCCTCCTCATCCCTTAACACAAATTCCACACCTGCACCCTGTGTACCCAACCCTACAACATATGACCCTCATTTGTCATCCTGTCGCCTCACAAATATGTGTAAACATAAATTGTGACAATTATAGAGTAACACAATGGGGTATAATCCCATCATCACCTTCACCATCCCTAAGAACCCTGTGGCAGATACATCGCTTCCTAATGCACCGGCTGCATTATCTAGAAATTCATAGAACATAACAGTAGAGAAACTACTTCCCCAATTACCGAATACCAAAATACACTGCCAATGACCCTACCATTATTGTAGAGCTATACAATCAAACCCTCCTAGCTGCCATCGACAAAGTAGCACCTCTGAGTCTGCGCAAAGCTAAACTCCTAGCCCACCTAAACTGTTGGTACACACCTAACCTCAAAACAATGCGCAGCACCAAGAGAACTGCCGAGATGAATTGGAAGAAATACCCGAATGAACCAAACAAAGAAATCTTTTCTGTGGCTTCCAAAAACAACAAACAAGCTATCCTCCAGACTAAAAGTGCCACATACAATGAGAGAATCGCCAGTGCTCACTCAAGTTCCTAGGAACTCTTCTCCATCCTACGAGAACTCGAATCGCCAGTGCCACCACAAGAATCATGTTTTAAAGACGCAGCCTAGTGCACAGACTTTCAAAAAGCCTTCCTTGATAAAATTGCCCTTCTGCAATCCAAAGTCGAACTAAAAAAGATGACCCTAACACCATCCCAATCTTAGCAGACTCCAAGCTACACGCCCCAATGTCTCATTCTAAAGCAGCATTGTCCCAACTAACCTCAAAGATGCACGGGTCTTACCACTGTTGAAGAAACCCACTTTAGACCCCAACAACGACAAACTACTGACCTATAACTACTGTGCCCTTCCTCCTTAAAATATTGGACAGACCAGCATATCTCCCGATCCAAAACTATTTGTAAACCAACAACCTCCTTGGCCTACAGCAATCTGGCTTCCGTCCAGGACACAGGACTGAATCAGCCCTCCTTGACCTAAAGATACAAATGGATGAGTTCGAAGATAACAGCAATCTAGCACTCCTCCTGCTAGACCTATTGGCAGCCTTTGATCTAGTCAACCATAACATACTATGCAAACACCTCTCCTAAGCGGCCCATTTCTCATCCAAAGCCATACAATGGATACAGTCCTTCCTAACCAATAGAACTATGAGGGTCTGCTCACTCACTTCAGCTGCAGTGCCAGCCCCTGTCATCTCTGGCTCTTATGACACAGACTCTAAATCACCAAATAAAATCTACCAAACCATCCAGGCATGGATGGCTCAACATGGATTGTGCCTAAACATTGAAAAAACATAATTACTCCTCGTAAGCTCACAAAACCGTCTTAACAAACTATGCGACTGCTTCAAGTCCTTCACTATCGACGGCATCACCATCAATGTCTCCAAGGAAGTAAAAACTCTGGGTTTTTACCTTGCTTCAGCTCTCACTTTAACTAGACAAGTCAACGCCACGACATCTGCAGCAGCTTACACCTCTAAGATTATCAATGCCTGTAGACCCTTCCTGTCACCCGATATCTGTATTACGCTGGCTACAGCCCTTATCTTATCCAGATTAGACGACTGCAATGCCCTCTACGCTGGCACTAAGAGCTACAAAATCAAAAACATTGCAGGTGATTCAAAATAACGCCTTAAGAGCAGCCCTGAACATCTTTAAAAATACACACATCACTATTACGAGACGGAACGTCCACTGGTTACCGGTCCAAGATCGAATACTATTCAAAACCCTATACTTGACGCAGAAATGTCTGTCCAACTCAGTCCACAAGTACTTAACCAATAAATTCGCCATGAACCAATCCAACAGACTCACGTGCTCAACTTACTCTCACTTACTCACCATCCCTAGATTCAAGTTACAGAAAGCCGGGGACAGTAGCTTCCCAGGGATAACCGCCAAGCACTGGAACGCCCTGCCATCCTCATTAAGATCGGCATCCTCCTTTTGGTTTTCCCGCATACATTTGAAAACTTGGCTCTTCACACAAGATCTGTTAAAGTAAGTCTCTATCACAGCAACTCTAACTGTATGTATTACCCTGAACAGAAAACTATAACCCAATATGCATGATGTATTGTACTCTTATATGTACTTTTGATCTAATGCCAAGAACCAGCGCGCAGGTGCCTCAGGGTTCGGTGCGTCCTACAAGTGTCAAAATAAATAAATAAATAAATAAATATGAGTGAGGCTTTCTCTACAGAAAGCTAAGGAAAGTAAGGCGCAGTGATGAAAAGTTTGCTCAGGTTCACATAATGGGCCTCATTACAGGTTTGACGGTATTCCGGTGGAAACTCTGCCGGATACCTCTGAATACCGTTACCACCACTTGGTCCGGTGGAATTACCACCAGATTACAACTGATGGTATGGAAGTGTTAGTCCCCATGAACTCAATGGGGATTTGGGTGAATGACCACCGGTGGTAATTTCTGCCGATTTGGCAATTTTTTTGGCAGTTAACTGGCAGAATTACCTCCAGCATGTTGCTGGATGGTTTTCGCCTGCATCGCCACCAGAGTTATAGTATGGCGGTGCAGTAATGCAGTGGTAACTGAGTTACCAAAGTTTTTGAGGTACCTGAGGTTTTCCTACACCGCTGTACTTGTAATGAGGACGAATGTGTGACGTATGGAAGGCGTGGATTTGAGCACTGTCTTCCTGGTTCCACAGCTTCCAATTCAGAAATCATGGAAGACTTCATCTCCTATTCCATCTTCAATATTAACAACAGAAAATCCTTTCTGAGAAGTTATTATTCAAGGGCTAAACTAGTTTACTGTTCAATAAATCTGTTTTTGAAGGCACCAATGTATTTACAAAGGGCAAGCCTATTAATCGTCGGTATGCTGAGGCAAATACATCTGAGGAAAAGGCTATTTATAATCTATTTATAACCTTAGTCTGCATAATTGTGAATACTTTCAAAGCACCAAGTCACATGATAAAGTAACCTGAAACAATATAAGAGAAGTACTAACTGACACATATGTTCACTAATCAAGTATGCATCACTCAAAAAAAGAAAGGAGGGCAGTCCCACAACTGGGTGCAGTTAATCGCTGGTGAGACATAGATTTTAGCAAATGCCAACCTGCTGATCTATCATTCCAGATCGATACCTCTGTATCGTTTACCCAATCCTCCTTATGTTTCATCCTTTCATGTCTTTCCCTTGCACAACATTCTCAATGCCCCCCAGTTCTTACAATTAGCTTTCAGACCTTTGTTCCTCTTTTGCTCCATCCTTTAACTATTAACTCATTCCCCTTCCCTTGCACACACGCCTTCCCTTGCCCACCTTGCTCAGTCACACATTCCTTGCCAATCACATCCTTGAATTGCCCATCACACCAAGCCTATTCCTTCCTTGCCCCTCACAACCTTCCATTACCCTGGCTTTCAGTTAGACAGTAGACCATCTTGATTAGCCAGTCAGCCTCTGCCAGACACGACAAGAAGCCGTGGTCAGGGTCTTTCTGGTAATCGTGGATATGGAGTCTGCACTTGGACAATGCATTGTGAAAGACAGCGAGGGGACAATGCTTTTTTGCGCTGCCAAGTTGCACTTTCATGGAAAGTCAGTTGCATATTTCAACTCGCGGAAGCAGAGGGAACTGTAAGGGAATACACCTTGGACCGGGAGACGGAGAGAGAGCAAGAGTGGCGTATTATATTTATGTGTGTTTTCAAATAAGTGGGTGTGTGTGTTTGTTTGAGTGTATTTGTGACAGTATAAAGTATAGGTGGAAGGATGTGTCTTTGTTCATGTGGTTTGTATCTATATATATGAATCTGATGTTGGTTTGCATTGGTGTCTTTTGTCGGTGACATGAGACAAGAGTGTCCTGGACAAAAGTCAGTGGAAAACTATCACACACTTAGGGGGTCGTTCAGAGTTGGTGGTAACAGTACAATCGCCAGCATTTCACAAATACCATTGATTTTACGAACCACCCAAGGCGGGGTTTGGTAAAATACAATCAGTGATATGCCATGGTGGTATTGCAAAGGTGCTTCCCTTCAATAGAGTGAACAAAGTTTCTAGAAAGGGCCATGTTGAGGGGGTAAAAAGATAGGCCTCTCTGATTGCCTCCTCTGACCGCCTTACCCATATAATGCATAAAAGGGCCAGAGGTTACCATTTTGTGCATAAAGAAAATCAACAGTAGTGATAATGGCCACTACTGTACATAATCCATTTCTCCTTTCACATTGATGCTGAGAATGGCTGAAATAAAGGATAAAACCCTTTTACATAGCCATCAAGATTGGTGGTATTTCTGAAGTAGCACTGTAGGTATTCCAGAAATGCTATCTCTCCTGGTGGTAAACGTTTTCACTAATACCACTGGCAGAGATTTTAGCTTTCTTCGGCAGTATTACAAATTGGCCAGCTCGGAAAGACCCCTTTAGTTTGTAGTCTTCAAATAATTAATACTAGAATATTACATCTTACTATGTGTGTCTTTCAACTGTGTCCTACAGCCTTTTCTATAACCACTGTATAAGTAACATCCATGTGTGCTATTCAGGAAGCTATGAAACTCTTTGTATGAACCCACTGGTGATTGAGAAATTTATCAGAACATAGGGGAAACATTTGTACAGAATCAAAGAGACGAAAAACGCTAATAACATATGGACCTTTACTTTCTTGGCAAGTAGGCTCCATGAAGGAGTGTTGTGGATTGTAACAGACCAATGGTGTATGGAGCAGTGGTGCCAACATTACCATAAAGGGTCACAGAATCTGTTATTTAAATGTATAAATTGTCACTGGGCGGTATGAACATGCCCCTGCAGCCTCAACACCTCTTTCTCTCTTTCTCCCACTCTCTCACTCACTGTCTAGGCCCATTTGTGCGGGCCACCAAGGCACATCTAGAAAATTGCTGAAATCAAGACAAAGGCCTCGCCCCATTTACACAGAATCTGAGCAGGCTTTGCAGAACTCCATTCCTTTGTGGAATGCAAGATTCTGAAGGATTTTGTCCTTTTCAATTTCTTTTTTACATTTTGGAGCTCTGGCCCATGGAGCAGCAGCACAGCCAACCTGGGGTGCAATTTCCCCTTTGCCCACCTTGCCAGTACCAGATTGGCTTGTAGAATCAAGTGAGCAGACAGACCAATGTGAGAGGAAGGCAACGAAAGAGACAATAATTTATGGGTATGAAAGACCTACAAATGCCAGAAAGCATGAAAGGTGTTCAGATGAGGTCAGAAGGTGGGGAGGAGGACTGAGCAACCAAGAGGAGCAGGGAAAGTGGAGCCGTGTGCTGAGGAGCTGGTGGTGGTGCAGGAGATTGAGGTAAGGTATTTACAGTGAGAGGGAGTGGTACAAGATAGTTAGAATGAGGCTGTGAGTGGAGGAGTGTATGTCAGAGTGACTATAGTAGGGAGAGGGATATGAGAATGAGTAGGTGGTAGAAGGGAAGGGCAAGTGTTAGAGACCAGAGGGTAGATAAGAGAGAGAGCAGCACAAAGAGGAGGAGAGAAGTGAGGGGAAGAGAGAACATGCATGACCATCAAAGGGGCAGCAGAGGAAGGTAAGAGAAGAGAGAGAGAGACATGGAGAATGGGTAAGACCAGGAGGAGGGAGGAGTAAGTAGCAGAGAAGAGCAGGGACAGTAAAAAAAGGAACAAGTGAACGAGAGAGTGAAAGGGGCAGAATGTCTGTTATTGGTTCAATCAGAATCTTTAACACTGCTATGCTAACCTGGTAAGGAACATTTTAGAGTTAGGGATTCCTTAGGAATTCTCTGAGATAGTTAGGTAGATAAGGTCATGGCCTTCAGGCCCTCACTTCAGCTAGACTGATTTAGGTAGTAGTTTTTGCCAATCTCTTGCCTGAAACCAACCTGGGGTTTAGGAAAGCCTGGGCTAGGGAGGTGCTAGCCCACTAGAGGTCGAGAGAGGGACACCTTTTAGTTTCCCCCACCAAAGAATTAGTTGTTTGTGAACCAAGACTTTTTGAGCTTTATGTAATAAAAACCTTTGACTCCTATTTTGGGAGTTTGTGAAGCCATTCGTAGCATATGATGTCATCATGGGATTCCTTTGGATCGATACAGAGGCAAACCACAGGAAGGGGAATGCACAACAAATCATTGGCCCGGGATTCTTGGGTCACAACAGCCTCTACACATGGTAACAAAGACATCAAGGAACTGGTAGTAGGCCTGAAATTCCTTAGTTGTGGGAGGTCTTTGGAAGGGTCAGATGACCCCTGTGAATCAGCTGAATAAGTAGATTCCCTTAACGAACCGTATGTAGTGATAAGCAGTACCCGCACCTCCCTGGGATCCAGCCCTTTGTGCAAAGTAAATCACTCCTAATTACCTTCCCACACAAATAAGGTTTAAGACGCACGATGATCTCAGTCTGGAAAAAAGCCAATCACACAGAATATATGATGCTTGCATTTATTATCTACAGTGGCTAATGAAAACTAAGCAGCAATTTATAATAATGTGGAAATAGAAAGTGCAAGCTATATAATGCCAATTATCAATCACAGATGAATATGCAATTATTTGGTCTTACGCTCCTAATGAAATGTAGATGAAGGTACGATCTGATCACACCCAGGACCCTCGCCGCTACAGGTGCCCGGCACTCCTCAGAAGAGGAGGGGAGGACTGGCCAAGCCCCCACAGTCCTACACCAGAGCGGGGATGTGATGTTAGGAGTCTCGGCCCTGATAGTGCACAGCTGGTCGTCCAGGCACTGTTCTTCTTGATACACGCGTCTTTCCAACAGCCCAGGATGAGTCCCCCCTTCCCTGGTCCAAGTATAGTTCTCTTATTAGGAGCTGTACGTCAATCATCATGACGTGTCAGGTCTTCGAGAAGCTTCTAGGCTCTCCCTTCCCGGCAGTAAACATGTTTTTTGCTTGGAAAGTTACAAGACTGGAAACAGCCAGTCTTGGCTCCCAGGCTTCGGGCACTGTGTTTTGAAAAGATCAGACATTCTTGCCTTATCAGTGCACCTGACTCGCAGATCGAAGACGAGCAAAGCTGTGCCTGGCTCCCAAGGGCTGCATAGAGCCTCTTGCAAATGCTAGATGTTTTATGTCTTCAGAAAAGGCCTTCGCAATTAACCCCTTGCAAGCATGCAGGCTCACCCAGTTCGAGAGTCCTGGTTGATGTCAGCATTTTCCTCCACGCTTCGAATAAGCTCTAATACACACAAGATAGCTCAGTGGGTTAGTGCAAATGCAGGTTACTGCAAGCGCCTAGCAGCTTATCACAACATTCCACCCCTTTCGAAGTGAGGCCTGAAAATGCTGACTCAGTTCCATGATCTGGAAGCATGCACAGTGTGCTGTAGGCCAATTAAGCTTTTCTCTAGCGCAGTCATTCTAGTATAAAGGAAAGACATTCTGCGCAAGAGCCCAATGAAGACGATAAGTATGAATATTAGGGAAATCAGCAACCACAGCAATGGGTGCAGTATTATATTAAGCAGCTTAGTGGAGGAGGGAGACCATCCAGTGAATATATCCCACCAGTGGTGAGTAGTAACTGATTGCAGATGGTCAGCAGTTTTGATCAATTGGTTTCTGTCTATTATCAGCTTGTACTCTGCAGAAATAACTGAGGTAGCTAGCGTCTGGAAATCTTTCCAAGCAGTTTGAGCAAACTGTCTAATAGCTTGAAGCCGGGCAGTAATCACTCCATAGGATAGAGTCCAGTTAAGCAAATGCGTGAGCTCTGCATGCAGAGTAGTGTGAGACCACTGGGTTAAAGAATATAGGGTATGAGTAACAATGTCTAAGATAGTCACCACTTGATCTACGCAAAATACTTGAGGATTCCCTAATAACCTATAATTGTTAATAAGCAAGGAATGATTAGTAACTATGCAAGCTTTATGCTGATCTATCTGGAAGATGTCAGTCCCATTTATGTGGTATTGCATCCAGGTGCACTCCCCTGCTACGGGATGTATGCATGGGTCCGGAACCCTCCCAGTTAGGGGACACACCCACCCCTGATCCCAGGGCATGCAGGTGTGACTGTGGATGGTGTAGTTTTGGCTGTCTAACCATTCCCCTCGTATTTGCGAAACCCACCAGGAACCATTGATTTTCATAGGCAATACTATAAAAGGGCACCATATTTCTAGAGCATAAGCGGTCCTACTAACTTGCATTAACGCATGGAAGGTGTTATTCATGCAATCAAAAGCAAGCGGCTTAATCCATATGTTTGCTGGTAACTGTAGCTCTGTGTGCCAGTGGGTTGAAGATAGTCGCCCCCATTCGGAGCTGAAAGCCAAGTTGATTTAGCAAAGTTTGCCATAAAATGCATCGTGTGTCTTTAGCAGTTTTGTTGACCTGTCCTATGGCAGAGAAAATGTCTTCATAGCTGAAATTCTGCCACTTCCAATGGTTGCCAATATTTGTAGCAGTGTTGCGCAGGGTAGGACTTATCAATGGGCCCCACTGGGCCAGAAGTTTTATAGCGCCGCTGGCATCAGAACCCATAGTGGCTAACTTGTTGCGCACAGTTTCTATGTCAAAAGCATTTAAAGCCCCCGTTCCCACTCCCGTTGCACCCGCAATCAATTAATCTAAACCCCTAGCTACGCGCAATTTGGTGATGGGCCATAGAAATTGACTCCATTTATAGCAGCTTGGTAGTACTAAGGAGACATTGCCCCGTGACAAGTCTATGTCTGTGTACCTCTGAAATGATGGAAGCGTGCATCACATGTCTTACTACTGGAAAATCTAGCATGTTCACAGTTTCTACTTTGTGTGATTTGAAAAACACCATCCTCCAAGTGGGATGCCTACCATATACAATATTGGTTTTTGATACAAACACCATACTACCATCTGGTAGAGGCTGTTTCAACGTACAATTGTATAAAAGGCATTTGGTCAAGTTATAGTCCAGAAAATCTTGGCGAGTACACTCATTGCAGTTCTTGGGGCAAAAGAAACATGAAACATCAAACAAATTATTTGATCCATTCACTGAAACCTTTGGACCCAAGATTTCATAAGCGCCAGTCATATGAGTTAGTGATAAAAGGTGTCCGACAATGTGCCAATCTAGAACTCTTGCAGTTCCATGTGGATACTCATTTGTAACGCTTTTCTCACAGGTTACGGTGCGGTTGTAGTTATCACGCAGGACTGGAGCATCAGGTGTAGTGCATGCGATTCTCAGAGTCCATGTAGTGTCTTGCAATAACCCACTCTTTACAGAGAAAGCGTTGGTTTGGCAGGCCAGGAGCACCCACGGCAAGGCAAGTCCCATCCCCTTCATACTGCTCTACGTTCGTGGTGTGAGCCTAGTAACGGGAATATAAACAGGCACATCAGAATTATGCAAAAGTACAACATAAGTACTTCCAACACCTTGACTTAACACTTCCCCAGCCTCAGGCTTTTTGTTAGGATGGTGCACCCACACCTTTTTTCCCGTGCTACCGAAGCCTCCTTCCCCCCTCAATGTAGTGTCTGGGGATTGCTTGCTTTCTACTACTAGGGGGACAACTGCTCATTCACAAATCAATTGTGCAATTCGGTCATATTTGGTTAATGGTACTGCAGATGCACCAGCATTATGTAAAAGTACCGAAACAGTCCCTCTATAATCAGGATCAATCACACCTCCCAATATGTCAATGCCTTGTTTTGCCAGGCTGGATCGTGCAGCAATGCGTCCATAAGTGCCAGCCGGCAATTTGATGCCAATACCCAGCGAGATGGATTTGGTTTGCCCCGCCGGTATAACATCATCTTCACAGGTAGATAGATCAAGTCCAATGCTGCCTGCAGTCGCTTGCACAGGCAGCTTAGCTTCTTTGTCGGTTTTCCACACAAGAGTCTTTGTAGATTCCACTTTCGCACTTGTCAGTCTCACAAAGGGTGTCTGGCGATTTCCCAGTGGATGATTGTTCAGTTCAAACAGTGCTTGTGCCAGATGTTTGGACCACCCCTTGAGAGTGTGAGTCTTAGTCAGCTTCTTTATTTGTTGCTTGAGCAGCCCATTGCTACATTCCACCAGAGCAGAGGATTCTGGGTATCGGCTGATGTGCAGTGTCCATTTTATGCCTTGCTCTAGTGCCCAGTCTTGCACATTGTGTCCAGCAAAATGGCTGCCTTGGTCTGATTGGATTTCATCCGGGATGCCATAGTGTCTGATGAGGTATTCCATGCCATGCCTTGCAAGGTAGCCCGTTGATCTGCATGGGCGACTGGATAAGCTAACAGCAGTCCAGAGTATGTGTCTACCATGGTCAACACATAATGCTTTCCATTCTCAGGGGGTTAAAGGGCCAATGTAGTCAACTTGCCATACGCTAGCAGCTCTTTCACCTCTTCTCAAAGGGCCTTGAGGCTTCCTCTCCAGAGGGTAGTGCTTCACTTCACTGCACACGGAACATTGGGAGGCAGCTTGTATGGCTTGATCCATGGTGGCGGGTGTGACTTTGAAGGGAGATTCTGGCAACGCCACAGGGGTGTTTGGTTCAGGCATCGCTTCCAGATCTACCGCCTCCAGCATTTGTTCTTGCAGTCTGGAAACCCCTGTGCGGCCAGCTTTCGCACGTTGCTGTAAATACCATTTCCATTTGACATGAGTGGCGTCTTGTGCTCTGCCACTTTTCCCATTTGCAGCAGTGTCACGCACCCAGCCCATGATTGGAATTTCTGTGCAAATTGTCACTGGTTGCTCGCCTGTGATTCTTTCAGTTTCAACTAAAGCCCAGTACACTGCAGCAACTTGTTTCTCAAGCGGAGTGTATCTTGTCATAGGATCTGTGAGTTTCCTTGACCAGAACCCCTGTGGCACTCTTTTCTGTCCTTGCTTTTGCCACAAGCTCCACACAGCCACGTCATTGTAGACAAGAATTTCCAATTCAAAAGGATCAGTTTTTGTCAGGGGCCCCAGCGTGATGTAATTTTGCAATGCGTCTTTAGCCTGTTGGAAGGAAGTCTGTTGCTCTAGGCCCCATGTAAAGTCATGTTTCTTTCTGGTGACTTTGTAAATGGGTTTCAGTATCAGGCTTAAATGAGGTATGTGATTTCTCCAAAACCCCATTAACCCAATGAATCTTTGTGCCTCTTTTTTATCTGCTGGTGGAGCCATCTGCTGAACCATATCAATTACCGGGTCAGGAATTTTCTTAACTGACCCAGACCAGATTGCACCTAGAAATTTCACCTCTTGAGCAGGCCCCTGTACCTTTTTGGGATTTATGGCCCACCCCCGATTTTGCATGTGTGTGATCAACTTTTCAGCAGCGTTTTCTACATGTTCTTTTTCAACACTGGTCAGCATGATGTCATCAATGTAATGAGCAATAAATACATCATCCAATTGCACCATCTTTAAGTCTCTGGCAATTAATCTATGACACAGAGTGGGACTATGCACATACCCCTGGGGCAATTTAGTAAAGGTAAATTGTCTGTCTCCCCAAGTGATAGCAAATTGGTCTTGTGATTCAGTGTCAATATCAATGGAGAAAAATGCATTGGCCAGGTCAAGGACCACATGCCATTCACCCACTTCTCTCGTAAGGTTTTCAATCAGGGTGATGATGTCTGGCACCGCCGCAGCTAAGGGCGGCGGACAGGCCAGATCGGCGAGTTGAATGGACTGACTGCCGGCCTCATTATGCCAGCTTTCACCAATGACTCAATAGTTTCACCAATCTCTTTATGTCCTCCTGGCAACCAGTACTGTTTCACGCACACTGGGTCAGCAGGAGGAGGTAAATGCATGGGGGACCATTTGGCATGCCCAACCACAACGGGGTTAATTACTCTCACATGGATTTTTCGATTGCCAAAAACAAATTCGCCTAAATCTATAGTCACACTTTTGCCCAACAACACATCCATGCCAAGGATGTACTCCGGTATATATGCAATCAAAACATTTGCTGTGAAAGGCAATCCCTCGCCAATTGACATTTTTACATTAAAGGCTTTTGCAACAGTTTCTGCTCCCCCATAACCATTGACCAAAACTCTGGGACCAGATAATTTACTGGGATTGCCATTCAGAATGGTTACCTCAGCTCCTGTGTCTAGTAGAGCCAAAACATGTTTTACTTTCTCATCCAAGTACAAGTTAAGTGGCACAAAAGGGCGTCTGTCTCTGGGACTAGTTCTCTTTATTAACCGTACCTCAAAGACAGAGCCAGCCCTTCAATCAAAAATGGGGTCTGGGACCTCCCACTTGTCCTTTGCCAAATCAGGGTAACCTTTTGCTCGCACTTTGGGCTTCAACACCTCCTCTTCAGAGGGTGCAGAGGGCTTAGTTTTTTCCAATCCCTGTCTTTTTAATTTTTTCCATTTCTCAAGCAGCACAGATGTGGGTTTACCATCTATCTCTTCCCTTGGAATTCCTGCTTTTAGCAGGTCCACCCACATTTGTCTGCGTGTGATC
This sequence comes from Ambystoma mexicanum, assembly GCF_040938575.1. Classification (NCBI taxonomy): domain Eukaryota; kingdom Metazoa; phylum Chordata; class Amphibia; order Caudata; family Ambystomatidae; genus Ambystoma; species Ambystoma mexicanum. The sequence continues at coordinate 1,261,920,592 of NC_090934.1, read as the reverse complement.
TCGACAGTATCAGCTTTCTCTTTAGACTTTACATTTTTACCACGCTTTTTCTCTGAATCATTGTTTGCAGCCACTAGGCGCGCTGCTTTACGCAATCCAGCCCTTCTAATTGCCCTAACAGAAGTGCCACTTCACCAATGGCTTTGCCCTGCGCTGGACCCAGCAATGAAAGCAATGCGCCCTTCATGTGACTCGGTGCATTTTTTAACAAACGTGCGCGCATGCCAGCTGTAAACAACTCCATGTCAGGCCCTGCAAAATTTGCACTGTACAGTGCACACTGCAAACCCATCTCTCTAAGCTGATCTGTTGCTTCAGTTAGTGATTGCCAACCGCCCCAACTCTCTTCCATATCCATTGGACTCCCATACAGAGTCATTAAGGCAGTCTGAAGCCAATTAAACAAGGAATGAGAACCTTGCTGTCCGAGCGCACTGCGCACTATCTGTCCCAACATCACATTAGTAGTGAGTGAACCCATCTTTAACAGTTCCTCTGGGGTTAAGAAGATACTATCGGCACCCGTGTCCCAGAGGCGAAGGAACCATCTCAGAAGTGCTTCACCTGGCTTCTGTCTAAATAACTTAGCAATCTCTAAAAGCTCTGTCTGTGTATAATCGCGGACAATCCTTGTATTCTGAATATTTGCACCACCAGCTTGGCCTTTTGACTTGTTAGTGATTAACGGCCGCGCTGGATAAACACATTTCTTTGGAGCACATTCCAGCTCCTCTTCATCAGAACAATTTAATTCAGCAAGTCTAATTTCAACAGACTCATTCCAGTCATATGCTTGCTCAGTTTCACTATCACTGACTTCACCCGACCATAAATTTGGGTCCCAGTTATCTTTCCTAATTAGCGCGCGAATCCTTATCTTTGACGGATTGCCCCGCCGCTGTCTGCGCTTGTGCGTGGCTACACGCACAGCTAAAGAGGCACACCTGTCCTCCATCTGATCAGCCCGTTTAACGGACGATTCAAGGGTCTCTCTCATAATAATTTGTTGCTCTTGGAGCAGGGAAATCTCATCTGTTAATTTGCGAATCTGCGCATCTTTAAGCAATTCATTCTCATGCACCTTTCTGAGCGCCTGCAGGAATAACCAGCCTATGTTTCCTGCTGCCTTTAGCTCCCTTCTGCATCTCTCAAGCGGTAAACTCTCCAAGCACTTACTAATTACCGCCGGGGAAACATCATTTTCAAGCATGTCCCATGCCCTCGGTGCCGAGTATCGATGCAAAATATCTGCCACACCCGTCCAAGCATTTCATGCCGGCCATCCTGGAATGTGACAGAGTGCACTATCTTCCCCATTGCATTCATCTTTTGCATGTTTTTTCCAGAATGGCATCGTGCTCGTAAATCCTGCTTACAGCGCAAAATGTAGTGATAAGCAGTACCCGCACCTCCCTGGGATCCAGCCCTTTGTGCAAAGTAAATCACTCCTAATTACCTTCCCACACAAATAAGGTTTAAGACGCACGATGATCTCAGTCTGGAAAAAAGCCAATCACACAGAATATATGATGCTTGCATTTATTATCTACAGTGGCTAATGAAAACTAAGCAGCAATTTATAATAATGTGGAAATAGAAAGTGCAAGCTATATAATGCCAATTATCAATCACAGATGAATATGCAATTATTTGGTCTTACGCTCCTAATGAAATGTAGATGAAGGTACGATCTGATCACACCCAGGACCCTCGCCGCTACAGGTGCCCGGCACTCCTCAGAAGAGGAGGGGAGGACTGGCCAGGCCCCCACAGTCCTACACCAGAGCGGGGATGTGATGTTAGGAGTCTCAGCCCTGATAGTGCACAGCTGGTCGTCCAGGCACTGTTCTTCTTGATATGCGCGTCTTTCCAACAGCCCAGGATGAGTCCCCCCTTCCCTGGTCCAAGTATAGTTCTCTTATTAGGAGCTGCACGTCAATCATCATGACGTGTCAGCTCTTCGAGAACCTTCTAGGCTCTCCCTTCCCGGCAGTAAACATGTTTTTTGCTTGTAAAGTTACAAGACTAGAAACAGCCAGTCTTGGCTCCCAGGCTTCGGGCACTGTGTTTTGAAAAGATCAGACATTCTTGCCTTATCAGTGCACCTGACTCGCAGACCGAAGACGAGCAAAGCTGTGCCTGGCTCCCAAGGGCTGCATAGAGCCTCTTGCAAATGCTAGATGTTTTATGTCTTCAGAAAAGGCCTTCGCAATTAACCCCTTGCAAGCATGCAGGCTCACCCAGTTCGAGAGTCCTGGTTGATGTCAGCAATTTCCTCCACGGTTCGAATAGGCTCTAATACACACAAGATAGCTCAGTGGGTTAGTGCAAATGCAGGTTACTGCATGCGCCTGGCAGCTTATCACGACACCGTACGACCGGGGAAAACTAGCAATCCTAACTCAAGAACCAGAGAAGAGTTTAACCAAACAGATATGGAAGGCATGGGAACAATCTAAACAGTTGAAGAGGGCAGAACCCAGTGGGAGTGGGTTAGGAGACATTGTTGGCAGTCCCGCATTTCAGCAGGAGAGAGGATCCATGCATCATGACGAGGAAGAAGAAGAGGCAGTATGGCCCCCGATGGGACTACAAAAAGGGAATCCAGATCCTAGAGGAGCCGAACAAATCGCCACTACCATGGAAGATCTACTCAGGCCATTGTTGGATGGACATTTGGCAATGAATTGCCAGCATCAGGAGAACCTAACAGCATTACACAGAGCCATAGCCAAAAGGCAAGAACAAACCATCCGCCCACGGTCCTCCAGATGTTGAGTTATGGAGAAGATCCAGCAGCATGTTTTGTTAATTTTGCATTGGATGCAGAGACCGCTGGATGGAATCAAGCTAGCTGAGTCTGATATAAAGCACCCCTGCTCATGGGTGAACCCTTGCAGCCCTTTCAAGTTCTGAACCCAGATAGGACTACCACCTACACAGATCTGAAATGAAGATCCTAAGAAGGAGGGGACATGACCAGGAAAACTATTGCATCTGATTCAGACAACTATGGTTCAGATAAGAAGAATCTCCAGAATAACTGTATAGAGTGAGAGATCTATTGAATACGTGGCTGGGGCAGAAAGCCTACAATGAGGCTACAAAACTCCTAATCTTAGAATAATTGACTTACTCTGTTCTGCATGCCTGCAAAAAGTAGTACATCACCTAATCACAAGCTTGCTTGAAGAAGTGGTGCAAACATCACATCCTTACCCACGAGCTCTGTATTCTATGGATCTATCTGTCGGGGCTAAGAAGCACGGGGAAATACTTTTGGGGGTCCAAACCAGAGATTGACAGCCTTACCATGAAGAAATTACCAAAATCCTGTTGAGAAAAAGGTCAACCCCACCCTCCAAGGGGACAGAAATGGACCTATTGCTACTCCTCACCCAGCCATAGGATCAGATGATCTGCCTGTGGGAATATAGCAAGATTTTATCTCGATCACCTAAAGAAGGAACCAATAGAAAGACACACAGAACCAGACCCAGAGTCGACCCAGCAGATGAAGATCTTCCAGAACCATTGCTACAGAGAGAAAACACCCCAAACTCTCTCTCTTGGACTGTTTATACCAAAGGAGAAGTGGACCAAAAGTTCCTCCTTCCGATAGTGATTCAAGGGAGAGCAGCATGAGCCTTGCTCAGCTTGGGTAGCAGACCAGCATTGGCCTTGCTCAGATCAGGAAGCAGAAAACAGCCATCAGGGCCATTTTGGTAGCCCATGGGGAACTCAGCGCAGGCTGGCACAGTCTGAGATTTGAAGATTAGAAGGTAGTCTACAATTCTTGGCTTTGATCCATGGGACAAAGAGTGATGCCCTTTGTAGTTCTACTGGGTAAGAATTTGAGGGGCTTGTGGTATCAGTACGTGCAAGTGTAAGGGAGCCATACATTGGGCCTCATTACACGGAAGGCGGTAACCATGGCGCTATTAGCGCCATGGTTGCCGCCGGTAATTTACCGATCCCGCCATGGTGAATGGCGGAATTACCGCCTCATTCCAAGGTTGGCGGGGCTGTCATTCCCCATTCACCATTGGCCCTTCCCCATTCCCATGTGAGCCCCCATAGGGCTCAATGGGAATGGGGAAGGCGGCAATTACGGTACCGCAAATTGCGGTACCGTAATTGCCTCCAAGGTCCCTTTGCGGGTCCCGTCCTTAACGGCTGGTAAAACCAGCTGGTAATGGGGCTCATTGTCTCACTTGCATGATGGGCAAATGGTAGCGGGATGTTTGCAGTCGGAAGAATGGCAAACTTTAAGAATCATTTCAGAACTCTGGTGGTGTGTTGTCATGACCGCACCCTCCAAGGAGTCAGGTTTAGCCCAACTGCCTCGGAAGCTGGGTCACAACTTCATTTCCAGGCACCCATCGGCTCCCATAGGGGCCTTATGGACCTTGTCCTGGCGCCAGTGGCGCCAGGCTCATAAGGGGACCCAGTCCCGGCACAGGACGTGCCGGGCTCATGATGTAAGGAATGGTGCTTGGGTGGACCTACCTGCTGCAGACCATGCTGCTCACTCACCTGCAGGATGAAATCCTCATCCATCCATGGCTGGAACTACTTTACCTTCTGGGTGTGGCCAGCACCACTCCCTGGGACTGGATACTGGAACTATTCTGGAAGCTGGGACTTCTTACCTGGGCTAGGCTGCTGTGGAAGGAGACACCTAAGCACTCCAGTAAGCTATTTAAACCACGCCCGATCAGAGCAACGTGCTTCGCGTTATTCTGCAATAGCAGCAGGACGCTCACCGTGTCAGCTCCAGAGAATCTTCAACTTCTGCATCTGGGGAAGAGAAATCCGCAATCTTACCTTCCGAAATACCATCTTCGTCTTCAGCAGCATCTGAAAAGGGAAAAGAACACCAGGTTAGCACGAGATAAAAACCAGCGCAGCACTGACCCAGTCCATCGGTGCATCTCAAGCCACGGGCTGCAGCTTTCCATTTTTCCGGCACCCTGTGGAAGCAAAGACATTGGTTAGTAAACCTCCGTGAAACTTTCCTTACCTGCGCTGCATTCTTCTCTCCTCCACCGATGCTGCTACTCGCATCTGCAAAACAAAAGGACATCATTAAGAAATACAAAACTCCATCTATACGCACGTGTTTTGGGCAGCGCTCATCTTTCTCACTCCTCGGTGCATTCCTCGACATCCATTTTTCTACCCAGCTGCTTCTGCGACCTGAAAAAGGAAAAGAGACATTAAGAAGTGCTTTTAACTTCGAATTGACATTTTCTACTTACTTGCCTGCAATACCTTCGCCATTCCATCGCTCTCCGGACCTCCATATTCAAGCAACCGCCGTTCGTGCTGCTAACAACGGCCTAGCTCCAAATCTTCATCCTCTGCAACCAAGAGGCTGGACAATTAACCAGTGAAGTAACTGGCTTCCGCGCCCCTGCACAGACGCAGGATGGAGAGCTCCGCTTTCACCTACATAAGGTGAGCACATTTAGCCTACGAACTACTTGGGAGTACCAGGAAGGGGAGGCAGCTTACCCAGTCAGGCTTATATATCCATATTAACCCCTTGCTCTCATAATTGCAGACACCTCACCCTTCAGATCAAGATCTCAGTGAGGAAAGGGCCTTTCCAGGGTGGCATTCGAGGCCTGCGCGTGACCCTAGAAGACTCAGAGAACCCCAGCCCAGACCTGCGCCTCCGAGGGATTCAGGTGAGCGTTACATGTGTTTCTAGGGTTAGGCAAGTTTGGGTTTGAAGCCTCCCATCTTGCATGCAGGCTTCGTGCTGATCTTCTTTGGGTTTATTTTGATTTGATGAGGAAATATACAAGCTAGATAAGGAACAGAAAGCAATATGAGTTTCCAAAGCCTGCCAGCTATATTCAAGATTTTGCCCTTTGTGCATGCGTCCTACATACTTGGTTGGAAGGCTAGCCTGAAGGCCGGCTCTCCTGATTCACAAAGTCGACACACTGCCTAATTGATAGAAATTTAGAGGAGAATGGGAGGGATTTCAAGGCTATAAAGTTTAGTTTCACCCATTTGGAATAAGCACTACCTCTAAGTTGTCACAGAAAAAGGGGAGTATAGCTCAGGAGCAACGCGCATGCCTTGGAAGCAAGACAACACAGAGCAACGGGTCCGCACTTAGAAACCTCTGGGTATTAAGCACGTTATAAATAACCAATTACAATTGGTAAAAAATAACGATTGGTAAGTTTGAAATCAGCCAGTTATATCTTATAGGCAAAACAGTGCTATCTGTTCAGATACCAACTTCTCTCCATTTTTAAATTTAATTCAGCAAGTGTCAGGGAACAAAGTTGTCCGTGTCGCTTATGGGGCATGTCTATGTGATAAGAGTATAGCCGAGGGCAAAGCTGGCGAAATGGAAGATGGGAGTTGTGTTGCAGAGCACATTAGTTGCATGGGTGGGGAGACCTGGAATGAGGTGGTCAGAGTTGTCGCCCAGTGACCCAACTCTTGGACGAACAACAAGACACCGTTTTCTATTCATACACCTGGGCGCGAAGGACATATTGGCACTTTGCAGGGGCAATTATTCTCAGAATAGAGGGACACCCTGAGCATATTAATAAATGGATCTTGTGTCCGCATTAATATGATGGGAAATGTGCCCAGGTTTAACTGGTGCGGGGGCCATACCATATGTGGTATCTGTGAATTCCTCAATGAAGTTGGAATATTTTAATGGCAGCATTATTATGAGCACATGGGTTTTGGGGTGATTAGGCGTAGACTGATTGACCACTGACCAATGTTCCCTCTAAGTTGTGTTCATGTGCGCTTGCCCAGCTTCCTTTTGGGTGCCACTCAGAAGAATTTTAACAGCGCACACAGACAATTCCCTTCTAATCAAAAAGATTTAATAAGGCACAAGCCACGGCAGGTACGTAATATTTGCTTCTCTAAAAATTAAGCTAAATTATGATAACTAGTCTTGATATTCTGGTCTAGCCTACTTACTTTGCTTTACTATGCAAGCTTGACCTTAAACGCCCAATAAAAATAATACATCCACAAGAGGTTAAAAATGAATATGAAAAAGTGGTCCCATGAACAGAAGGTATAACTAAGATATGCCTGTACACATTAACCAAATTATCTTCCCTCCCTGCCAATGACTCCTATACTTGACTCTACCCCATGTATACCTTATGACTCAAACGTCTGCCTGAGGCCACATTCAGATATTACCAGACAACCTTGACTGTCTACCATGGCTCTATAAAAGATTACCAGACTTTGACCTACATCCACTTGTTTTATGTTTGTTATAATATGATTGGCATTCAAGCATATTACATTTCTCTTTACTCTTGGTGCTTTTGCAAAATCGTCACCCAGACTATGTAACTCAACTGTCAGCTCAAATATCAGATACTGATTGTAAGTAAGAAGGCTACTTTGATGTGTAATATCATGCCATGCTTCCAATTCTTTGGACAGATGTCACAAGCACTTTGAAGCGGCCCCCTTAACGCATTATAAAATTCAAATATTAATTTGCCCTCTAAGGATTTTGAGTAGGCAAATTTCATGCTCAACGTCTACCTTAGCACTGCTAACATTACTCTATAAGTGGAGAGCAACATTGCAACTTCATTTACTTGGCCTGCATGTTGTAAGTCTAGAAACGACCCTAAACCAAGTAGAGAAGGTGTATTATATTGGCCACAAACGAATTGCATCATGTGCGTTCAACCACAGGGCATCCATCTTGTGCAACATCTGCCATTTTTGCTGATCTCTCTTTTGCTCTTCTGTTAAATGCTTTGCCATAACATATTATATTCTGAAAAGCTCATACGCGGTACAAGGCCACAGCCTGCAGGTTGAAAGATCAGCCCAGACAGGAATGCCAAACAGTACAGAAATACATTGTTTTCCTCCCTCATGAAATCCTTGAGAGCAAGCAGAAACAGCATTTTATCAGCGGGCCAGGTGCTGGCCTGTCTCACTAAAGCTGTAGAAATAGGCAGTTGATATATGAATTATACTTTTCTAGTGGACCTCCTTCACGGATCTTCCTTAGAACGGGCTGACCCAGAGTTCACGAATAGAAACTAGTAGATAAGGTGCTGTGGAATGTGTCTCTCCCGCGAACACAATATCCTCACTGAACGAGTGCTTTATGTTCTTTATAACAAAGAACTATGTCTGCAACTGTTGCTGAGTATAATAGATTAAGAAACATGTCATAATGTGTCATATTTGTCATAATTGTCAATCACCGAACCCTAGCTGAAGAAGATACATTATGGGCGGTTCTGATGTGCCTTGAAGCCTAATATTTTGTATATATGTAACTGTTTGTATGATGTTCGCTCTCTTGCGTCCCACGAGGTCTGAGTGACACACGTTGCGAGACGTTAGACCCAGTCGGGCGACTGAGCATATTTTTGCAATAAACCCTAGTACTTGGAAATCAAACCTCGTGTCTGTCGTATCACTAGTATATGGTGATTGTGGCTCGGTTTCCATATGCGGAGGGTCTTCAAGGCCTAGCAAAGTGATACGGTATGGACTATGCCTGACATTATTTGTATATACTATTAGTGAAACAGATATTCAGATACCTGGAATGCTTTTCACACAATCTTCAGCCTTTGCAAGTTTTCAGAGTTCCATGGGGCATTGACAATAACAAATTATATGGCAATTCACTTCTATACAAAAACGGTTGCACTTGTATAATTCTAACCATCAATGTAAAGATGAGTTATGTTGCAGACAATCTTGTATCCACTTCATAGTAATTATGCACATACAGATTGATGACATTTTCTTAAACTGCACATGATATAATTTACTTATGTTTTGATCACAAAGTATTGTCGGTATGCACACTTCCCAGTTAGTGTTTTACTGCTACAATCCCTCACTTTTTACAGAGCCTTGTCAACTAGTATTGAGGTTAACACAGGGGGACTATCACGGGAGAGCAGTCCATCAGTGTGAAGTACAAATCAGCAACCTTTCAAAAACTGAATCAAAGGTTTTGGCAGTACAGTACAGTGAAGAACATGTGTTGATTGTCTGCTAAAGAATAGGAAACTCTTGTAACAGTCTAGGAAACTGCACCTTCTGTTTCTTTCTATGCTCTGCTACTGAGGGCTTTTCAATATAATCATGTGTTTGCATTTAATGCCTCTATCAACCCTAATGCATCTTGTTCAACTAATAGCAGTGAATTGCAGAAAAGAGGTCTCTAGTTAAAGAAGACTTCTCTGAATCTGTTGTATTTCTGAGCATTGCTGCTATTTACTTAAAAGGCAAATATAGGTGATTTTGTTCAACGGGGCTCCCGGAGAAACCTCAGAAAGGCTCTTGTTGAATTTTGTCTAGGCTGTGGTGATGAGGGATGGACTTGTCATAATGTGCCTTGTCATTTCACTTCATATGTCAGGGTTACACGCATGGTTCTGATATGATTTTGCTCCCTACTCGGTCTCAAATCATTTTTCAGGGAATAAACTAATTAGCTTTGCGACTAGGGATATTGCATGCTTATTAAAATGTTATTTCCCTTAATATTCTAATTGAGATCAGACAGTAATATTATTTGAGTTCCTACCAATGCCACTGCTCTACTGGTCATAGATTTAAAGAAAATATCAGTGGAACTTTGGGTAGAAGCAGGGGGTAGGCTCGTATATGTTCATGGTTTCCCGTTTTTGTTGGGCGCATTTTCCTTTTTTTTTTTAGGAAGTAAAAAATGGACGGTGTATATGCCTCTTAGCTGTAAGCCTGGTTTTGAGCAAATGTCGTCACAATTCACAAGAGCGCGTAATGTGGATAGTAAGCAGCGCCCCAGGAAATCTGATCATCATATTCTGTGGTGCAGTTATTCTGATGCAATTGTCAGTACACAACCTATGATAGGCATGTTATCCTGGCCCTTGAATTACTTCATTAAAGTGGCACATGAATTATTGTTTTTGGACACATTCCTTTTAGTTGCCATTATTTTGTTTGCAAAAATAGTGTCCTGTCTACATTTTTTGACAGCCACATCAGTGGTGAGCGATGTGTTTTTTTGTAATAAACTTGTGTTATTTTCCTGTGGCATTAACACTTTCTGTAATGTCTCTGAGCAGTGTCGACACATGAATAACCAGAACTAAACCTAGTGTTTATCCTGAGCATACAAAGCTTTTTTTGCACATACACTTTTCTTCTCTGTACAGGAGTACTCTTCTTAGGTATTATGGCATATCTTGAAGTCCTGAACTGGATGATGAGCTCTCCTTATAATCACATATCAAATATTTGGTTATTTTAGCCTATATGTTTGGAAACATTTTTTGTAAGATGCACCTTTTACACTGATTTGTAACAAATTGCAGCAGTTGGGAAGGGGTCATTTCCTTCCAAACTCTTTGGAGATGGCAGCTCACTAACTACACACGCTCACAAAGTGGCTTACCTCATTATTAAGGTGCGCACATGGAAAAATAATGTGTGCACAAAAGCTAACCATTTCCGCACTTAGGGAAAAATAATTAGAGGGAACATTGCCACTGACTGATGTGTTGGCTGTGGGACATGAGTCTATACTTGGTAATTTCAGCCAAAGTTGGGGGAACCACGATTGGCAAGGCTGTCACATGAGCTATCAGTGAGATTCAAAAACACCCACTGGACCAACTGGGTGTAACATATGGGGCGTGTCATTACCCCAGTCAAACTTGGGATGCCAAGCGGCAGGATCAGTGGAGCGCAAGAGGACGCAGCTCACTTTGTTGATGGTCTAAGTTTTTCTACTGACTTTGATGCGTTCACTTTTGTTTGATGCTATATGTAAACGAACTGCGACCACTTTATGGCCTTTTTGCATTCGAATCACAGAAGGCATGGTCTGTATTATTGTTTATTAGCACCCAACGTGGGAATCTACTGATCCAAGCCTGCGTTCCAAGCAACCTGATGGCTGCTTCCCCCGCCATGGCATCTTCCCCCCACCCTCCCTTCCCTTATTATTTTGAATCCCCCCAGACCCACTTACCGGATTATGCGGAGGCGGCGCCCGCCGCTACTGCTGCTGCTGCTTCCTCCCGTTGTACCAACTTGCTGCCATGGAACTAGGAACCCTTGTTAAAGGTCCACGCTATGTTCAAGGTGGGCCAACGGAGTGGCCCTCTGCCTGTCTGGGCCTTTCAGGGCCGGGGGGGGGGGACACACAGAGACCTTTCTTATTCGGTAGAGTAGCACGTTATGTTATCACTACCTGTTATTCTGTATTGAGATCACACCTACTTACTTGCCAACCGTGTAAACACTCTATCTGATACCGACTCTTGGACACGCAATGCATATGTAACTTTCCCAGCATCGTGTACTCTGTCTGCTGCCTCTTTTTTACTTACTAATGTGGACGCAGCACTTGCTCCACCAGGAGCTGCACCTCATAACCTAAACTATCCTGCTATATGTGTTATATTTGCCCTGCTCTACTGATGTGACCCCAGCACCCTGGCGTAGCCCTACCGGTACATGACTCTCCTGCAACAAACATAATACCCGATTTGCCCCCACAGCCTTATGATCTTGTCTGTAACCTAACTGATTGACCTTCAGTCTTGTGCTGTATATGTAACCCATTTCGTCTGCTTGCAAACATGATGTAGCCCCCCCTGCACCAATGTTGCTCTTTACCTACCTGTACTTGCACACCTGTTGTAGCCCCCCTGCACCATGAGGTGAGACTTTGCCAGACTGTGCACCCATACCGATGTTGCTTTTTACCTACCTGTACTTGCATACCTGATGCAGCCCCCGAGACATAACCTGCACGTTTTTGTTGGGAAATGTAAGGAGCTCTCAATGGTTCTTCATACGGAGAAGACAAAAGTGATGGTGTACTGCCAGAGACCAGACAGGAATAACAAACTGAAGGTTACAATTGACGGTGTGATCTGGAACATGTGAGCTCCTATGACTACCTGGGAGTAAGGTTTTATGATGATCTCTCCTGGTCTGCCCAGCAAACTAAAGCAGCTGTGACCCCTGAAAGATTTACTAGGGGCATCCGCCGTATCTTTTTCAGCCTTGGCAGAGGGGCAGTGTCTCCGGTCATACTCGATAATACTCTCTTGAGAGCCCTTCTTATGCAACCTAGAGGTGCTCCTATGGCTAGTCTCCGATAGGAATGTGATCTCATGCCTATCTCAGAAATACTGTCAAATAAACCACTATTATAATGAGGGAGAATTTGGAGTGTACCTGAATTAGGTAAATCTAGATATAGAGAGGCTCTTTGTAGTCTGTTGGGTATACTTGGTTCGGGTTCCTTGCCTTGGTTTAAGTTTGTTCACCAAGCACTAGTGGGGATGGACCTGGATGTTTTCTGGTCTAGCCCCACTCGTCTGACCCCTGGTTCTAAGGCACTGGTAAAAAAAGGTCTGCTATCAGGCGACTTTCAACAGAATGAAACGGGCCTGTCGGAACCTAAGCTCTGGCTCTTAGTATTATGAATTTAAACAGCCAGCAGGTTTTGAAACGTATCTTGACTATATTGGTCCCGGTTATGCCCGGGCACTTTATATCTAGTTACGTACCAACACACTCAAACTGGACCCTTTTACAGCGAAGTGGAAGTGTTCAAATGACCCCCAGTGTAAGATTTGTGGGGCGCCAGAGGAGACGATAACACACTTTTTATTGAGGTGTCCGGGATCCAATGATTTGAGGAAAAGTTATTTAATCACGCTTTTTAGGTTAATGAGTAATTAGATTGACTGCTGTAGCTGTGGTTTTTTGTAATAAAGCAGATGATTTGAATACAGTTCATTTTACCTCAAAATGTGTGTTTGGGGCATGGTTCAGAAGATTTCGTTTGCTTGCCCTGATGTGATGATTTTATGGTTTTGCAACCGAATAAAGCTTTGTACAAACATATTTCCTGATTTGACCCACATCCTTATGATCTTGTCTTAACTTACCTGATTGGCCTGCAGCCTTGTGCTGTATATGTAACTCATTTTGTCTGCTTGCACACATGATGTAGCCCCCCTCACCATGAGGTGAGACTTTCCCAGACTGTTCACCCATACCAATGTTACTCTTTACCCACCAGTACTTGCATACCTGATGTAGCCCCTTGCACCATGAGGTGAGACATTCCCAGGATGTGCATCCATACCAATGTTACTCTTTACCTACTAGTACTTGCATACTTGATGTAGCCCCTTGCACCATGAGGTGAGACTTTCCCAAGATGTGCACCCATACCAATGTTGCTCTTTACCTACCTCTACTTGCATACCTGATGTAGCCCTCTGCACCATGAGGTGAGGCTTTGCCCGATTGTGCACCCATATCAATGTTGCTCTTTACCTACCTGTCCTTGCACACCTGATGTAGCCCCCTGCGCCATGAGGTCAGACTTTACCAGACGGTGCATCCATACCAATGTTGCTATTTACCTACCTGCAATTGCATACCTGATGTAGCCCCCGCACCATGTGGTTAGACTTTCGCAGACTGTGCACCCATACCAATGTTGCTCTTTACCTACCTGATGTAGCCCCCCTCACCATGAGGTAAGGTTTAGCCAGATTGTGCACCATAATACTGTTGCTCTTTACCTACCTGTACTTGCATACCTGATGTAGCCACCTGCACCATGAGGTGAGGCTTAGCCAGATTGTGCACCATAACACTGTTGCTTTGTACCTACCTGTATTCGCACTGCGCATTCATCATCTCTACTCTCATGTTGTAATCGTTCATGCTTGGTCCCACACACTGTGACTGTATTGCTGCACTTGTACTGTAACTAGTGCCTAGATGCCTCATGGTTTTGTGCGATACTATAAGGGGCCGATTCATGGAATGTTTTGTGCAGAAAATAGGCTACTTGTGCCCAATATGCGTGTGCAACTCTGTTGATTCATGGAATCGAATGCGCTGGACTATTCCTGGACTTGCATGGATTTGGAGCTGGCCTGGCACGCCTGTGCTAGCAGTCGATGGACTTGCGCGAGACTCTGAGCAGTGGGTGGGCATGGCCTGCACAAGGGCTGGCAAGGGGGCTGAACACCAGAAATGGGGAATAATTTATGAAGAAGTGGGCATTCCGAGGTACGGCCTGCAGGCAGTCCCTCTCATGCCCGCTATTGCTCAGCAAGAGACGTATTCATGGAATCGATTGCGCAAAGTCTCGGCTGGAAAATGCCCATGCAAGTCCTTCATAGGATCCACCAGCCGAAGGTTAGTGTAAGAACACTTGCGCGTAAGATTTTTAGCGTGCAGCTGGGATCGCATGTCATATTTCGTGGTGTGTGTACTCAATCGGGACACCGATGTAACATAGGGGTGTGCATACGCTGTGTTGCAGGGTGCAGGAATGTTTTATGTGGATTTGCCCGAATTTTTCCCAATACTCCTACGTCCCGTCCCCTTTCCTCCATACTTTTAGGACTTTCCCTCCTGTGGGATGGGACCGGAGCCCTTTTTGTAAAAAAAGAATGAAATTGAAAAATGTGTCCTCTTTTTATGCGGGGTACCGCACGCGGCCGTAACCCTGCCTCTCTAACTCTCCCCCTCGCATCGCCTTTCTGTCCTTTTCTCTGCACGGTCGGGGCTAGACACACTTGCATCACCGGGAAGATTTTTTCTTTTCCCGTTGTCCTCCTCTCTTGCTCCGGTTCTGCAGTCGCATAGTCCTCCGTCTATGCCGGATTGTTTGGGATTTGTCGCTTGTTCCTCTTGCGAAAGTCACTTCACTAGGGCAGATCCCCATTCTCTCTGTTTGGAGTGTCTGGGACCGGATCACTGTTGGGACTCGTGTTTCTACTGCGACTCCCTTTCGGTCCGGGCACATCAACATCGTCTTCGTTGGTGGGAGGAGATCTTCCAGAGAGTTCGTCCACCGCATTTTCAACTCTTCATCGACAGAAAGAAGAGACGCCCAGTAAGTTCCTTACCTTTCAGGGCACCCCAGCCTGGGGCCTCCTCCCCAGGGTCCTCAAGGTCCGGGAGGGGCTTCAAAAGCTCTGCTACCAGGGTTTCTCCTGGGGTGCCTCGCAGGCCTAATAGGAGTACTGGGGTTTTCTCAGAGGGTTCCCGCGAGGGGCCTGCCGACTCCGGATCACGATCTGAGGTTCACCAATCAGTTGCTAATAGCCAGCCCAGTCGTGCTGAGGCTTTGGGTACTGGAGTTCGCTCAGAGGTCTCCTTGTCTGGAGCTTGCCATACAGACACCGGGGTGCGCCCTGAGGCCTCCGTTGAGGCTTTCTGTACCGAACCACGGTTCCAGGCCCCTCTCGGGGGAGCTATAAAGACCGGACTCCGTTCCGAGGTTCTTCTCATCGAGGCTAAGGTGTGTGCCAACAAAACTGAGAGACCTGCCCTCGCTCGCGGTCTTACCGGTTCTGTTGAGGGGGCACAGGGAGAGGTCGCTGACCGTGTCTCCTGTGTGACCGGCTCGGCCCAGGTTCCTCTCTTAGAGGCTAATTCGAAGGCTCACGTCAGGATGTCCAGTAAACATCCCATGCCCCATAGTACCGGCTCTGCCGAGGATACTTGTGTCAAGGCTAAGGTTTCGATCAAGTCCCCTGACCAGTCTGTGGAGTTACCTGCCTTATCCACACATGTGACGCAGTTCTCCTCAGATGCTCACAAAATGGGCCTTCCCGTGTGGTCGACGGCGGGTGCTGGGAGCCTTGTTTTTGGTGGACAAACTTGTCCGCGTGACAGTGTGAATCCATTCCACCATTCCTATGACTGGCGCGCTATGATGCCACTAACGCATACGGTCTGCCTTGCTTCCTCATACGTCTGCCCCACTCTCCTATGTAGACCCCGTTGGTGGCGGACCCTCTTGGCAGCCTTCTTCACTATGTTCATGGGGGTATGCCCCTCATGAGCAGCCTCTGCCCATTCCAGTACCTAAAGTTTCGGCAGAGGATGCCTTTTTTGGGAACTTTCAGTCTTATGAACACTAATCCCATGAGGGAGTACTTTAAAGGCCTTGTTAGGGAGATCTGCCATCTGGTGCCGCTTCCTGCCCCAGCAGTTCCAGTCTCGGTACCTGTCGCCCCGGAAGCAGTACCACCTCTACCTCCCAGCCCGCCTCCACCTCTTCCGCCGTTGTCTCCAGTTGACTAGACTCCAACAAAGCGAGACGTCAATTTGACACTGACCGCATTGCAACCGGCGGATCCTGACATCCCGGATGACCCTCAGGCAGACCAGGATAGTGAAGACCAGCCTGCTCTGTCACAGCATTCCATGACTGGGTTCTGGACATGATGTCACTCCTTGACATACCGGTATCTGAGGCACCCGCTCCACAGGAAGGGGTGCTTTCGGGGGCGCTAACCTTTTCTCCACAGGAGCGCACCGCCTGTTCCTTCAGAAGGATGTTCTGGCCGAGGCTCGCAAAGTCTGGGATATACCCCACACTGGGCTACATATAAATAAGAGAATTGACGCCCGTTACAGGCTTCACACCTCCGAGGAAGTAGCCTTAGTGTCATGTCCGCTCCCTTCCTCAATGGTGGTTGCAGCCGCCAGTCTGCAATCCAAGCCGGCCTCTGCGACCTCTGCTGCCGCAGCTCAAGTTCTGGCCAAGGAAGACAAGTTGGTCGACTCCTTGGCCAAGAAAGTTTTTGCCAACTCGGCGCTGCAATTGCGTCAGATTAACTCCAAGCTCATTTTGGCGGCAACGAATATGAAACTTTGGAGGGATTTGGCTGACTTCCAGGAGTTCATTCCTGGGGACAGGCTGGAAGACTTTAAAGACGGTTTGTCAGACGCCAGGGTATTGGCGCAGGATATGCTGGAGGCTGCTGTGCACCATGTCGACACCTCATGTTGGGTGTGGACACCTCTCGTCAAGCTTGGCTTCATGCAACAAAGTTTTCGAAGGCGGTCCAAGATAAAGTTCTCGACCTGTCTTTTGACGGCAAAGAGTTGTTTCATTTTCAACGGATGACAAGCTTACAAAGACTAAGGCGAGCATGCAAACTGTCAAGTCTCTGCCGGTGCTAGTGTATCCCCCAGTCAAAGCTCAGGTATCTGGATCCCAGTCTCGGTCCTCCTCAGACTTCAGAGGGTTCCAGGACTGCAGGTCGTGCAGAGCTGATCCCCCGACAGGTAGCTCCCGTCAGAGACAGCAACAGGATCGATTATTCTCTCAGTCTTCAGCCTCCTAATCAGGGACAGGTAGTCTCTCCGCTGAAATTTTTGCAAAATTATATTTTTGGGTGCTCGCACGAGACTCCGGTGGGAGGACGAACCTCGTCTCATCTGGAGGTGTGTCAAACCAACACCGAAGACCGGTGAGTTGTATCCATTGCTTGGGCGGGCTTCTGCTTGCCCCTCCTCTACACCCCACTCTTCAATCCTCCCTTTCAGCAGTCGGGGACGACCTCCCTCAGAGCCGAGCTTCTAGATCTCAAGGCAGTGGAACCCGTTCACCTAGTGGAAAGAGGGGAGGGGTTTTAGTCTCGTCTATTCACGGTGCCCAAACCCAACCAGGCTGGCCTGCACACCATCCTAGACCTTTCCCAGTTCAACCTTTCTCTTCCCTAAGAGAAATTCAAGATGATCACGCCCTTCCAAAGAAAGTCCTCTCTTCAGAAGGGCGACTGGCTCAGCGTTATGGACCTTCAGGACGCGTATATGCATATCCTGATGTGGAGCTCGCGTTGAAAATATCTGCGGTTCTCCTTGGGAGAGGAGCACTTCCAATTCAGAGTGCTCCCTTTTGGTCTCAGCTCAGCGCTGCGTGTCTTCACGAAGATGATGTCAGTTATCGCTGATTTTCTTCAGCTTCAGGGTATTCATGTCTATCCATATTTGGACGACTGGCTTCTGCGCAGTCCTTGTCCAGTGAAAGCCTCGAGCAACCATCAGTTCTGCCTTGGGCTGTCGGTGAACTGGCGGAAATCCTTCATGATGATCTCTCAGGACCTGATATTCCTGGGTTTCCATTGGAACACGATCGACTGCAGAGTGTACCTGACTGTGGACAGGATGGCGGATCTGTTGACCATGTGTCAGGTTTTCATTCAGTCAGAGATCATGTCAGCCCGGTGGTTCCAGAGGCTTCTAGCCCTCATGGCTTTGTGCGTGCTTGCTCTTCCCCTTGCCCGTCTCAAGATGCAACTCACGCAGATGGCTCTTCGGAGCTCCTGGCTTCAGGCAGTGGACTCGGCCACCAAAAGGATTCCGGTTCCACCCTGCATGTTGACAGATCTCCTATGGTGGCCATCTTCCAGCAATCTGTCGGTGGGTGCTCCTTTTCAGGAGCCCTCCCCTCAAATGACCATTATGACGGACTCCTCCCTTATTGGGTGGGCCGCGACGTTGGATCATCTTCAGGTTTTCGACCTATGGTCACCACAGGACAGACAATTGCACATCAATTTTCTGGAACTTCTGGTGATTTTCCTGGCGCTCAAAGCTTTCCAGCCAGTGATTGTGAACAAAATGGTCCGCATCCGCACAGAGAATGCGGTATCCATGTTTTACATCAACAAGCAGGGGGGTACCAGGTCACCTTCCCTTGTAGATTTAGCCCTTCAGATTTGGAAATGGGCCATTCAGCACAGTGGTTGGCTGCTGGCGGTACACATTCCGGGCCAACTGAATGTGACTGCAGACTCTCAGCCGACGAGCGGTGGTCAGCTACGAGTGGGAACTAAACACAGAGATCCTCTCTGACCTTTTTCACCATTGGGGCACTCCAGAAGTGGACCTCTTTACAACGTCAGGAAACTTCCTCTTTATGCTTCCAGGAACGGGCTAGGAGCTTCTTTTCTGGGGGATGCTCTCGAGATTCCGTGGCACAACGTGAGGGCCTACGCCTTCCCGCCTCTTCCTCTGATTCACTGGGCGCTATGCAAACTCAGGAACACGACAAATTACACTCTCCTGTTCATAGCCCCTCGGTGGCCAGCCAAATTCTGTTTTTCGGAGCTTCAGCATCTGTCAGTCTGCTCACCCATCAGGCTTCCGCTGATTCCCGACCTGCTTCACCAGAGCGATCAGCAGATGTGGCACCCCTCCCCACAATCATTCAGCTTGGAAGCCTGGTGCCTGAGTTCAAATCCTTAGAATGTTTCAACTTGTCCGTGGATAATATGCGTATTATCCAGGCGACTAGAAAACCTTTGACAAGGTCTCAGTATAGGAGCAAATGGCTCTGGTTCTGTCACTGGTGTTAAGCTAAGCAGCTGGACCCCAGAGAGGCTACCATCGACACGGTCCTGTCATTCTTTTCTCATCTGGCAACTTCAGGCATACATGTCTTGTCTTGTAGAACTTATTTGTCGGCTATGGCTGCTTACATTTCCACTGACTCTTGCTCCTTTTCATTGAGCAACCCTATCATTAAGAGACACTTTGCAGGTCTATTATATCTTTATCCACCTGTGCACAACCGGCATCCAAAGTGGCAATTGAATGTGGTCCTCACTGCCTTATGCCATAAACCTTTTGAGCCCATGGCTAAGGTGGACTTGAAGTTCCTTTCGTGGAAAATGGCTTTTCTGATTGCGTTGACTTCACCAAGGCGTGTAAGTGAACTTCAGGCCTTGGCCCTCATTACGACCCTGGCGGAAATCGAAAAACGATGGCGGAAATGCAATACCGCCATCGAATAGCGCTCGGTGCGACTATGACCCGTCACCGCAAAGTACGAAGCCATTAGCGACACCGTAGTGAACGCCAACGCTAACTGCACCAAGCACGCGCGCGCGCGCCATGCCAAACCGCAAACACCACCATGGTGCAACGGTACGCCAATTCCGACCCTAGCGGACATGTACCTAACGCCATCAGGCATGGCGGAATGTACCATTCCGCCATGGCGAGAAGTACGGCATCGCGAATCAACCGTAAACGGCCCCACTGAGTGCCTGTACACCGCTCCCTGCCCACAAAGTACAACTCCCGGTAGGTGCAATGAAGTCACAATGCAACCATTGAAATGTACAAAGCACCCATGCATGCCAACGAACAAAAGCAACACAAGAGGGGCCAATGGGAGCTGCAGGTCACAGATGGCACGAATACAGAAGCCATCCCAATGGACATGACCACAGTCCCCCACCAAGAAACGCACGCAAACACAGGCACCTGTGCCCAGCAATATTCCGAAAATCACATCATTCCACCAGTCCACCTGGCTGACCGGCATCTGTTACACAAAACCCAATCCCCCGCCCCTGAGCATGACAACATTCAAACTGTCATATAGGCAGCCCCCATCCCTGACCTCACGGGCTTAGTAGGCAAACGCGCCCAGTACAGTACCACGCAACTAAACCCCGAAGCTGGAACCCAATGCAGATCTCCTCACAATACATCGCCCCCCAAATAGGCATATGCCACATCACTTGCAAAGAAAAACGCTACACGGGCCAAATCAGAATAGCAATTTATGCACATCAAAGACACCAAGCCCATACAGCCATCAGGCCATGAACTCCAAAACACTAATCACCATTGTGGGCTGCATCCGCAAGAAATGACCAGCCACTACTTGTGTGTCGCCCTGTACCCCCATGGTACACAGAGCCACATTCACGTACGAAAAGGCAACATGGAAGCGCACAGAACCGCAGGGCTGTCCCAATGGGGAGGCACTAGTCCAGCTGAAAGGCCGAAATGTTGCTCCGAGACACCAGTACTGCGTAAGGGCATGTGGGCCATTGGCGATCGTCCCATAAGATCGTAATGCTGCTCCACCGATTAACACGAAGCAGCAGGTGTCGGGAGTAAAATCCATCTGCAGGAGTGGCATACAGATGGCAGTGGCAAAAGGGGAGGAGATACCTGTCAACCAAAAGAAAAGAAAAAGAACAGAATGGCCATCAGAACTACATTCGAACAACTCACTTCAATGATCACACGAAATCCACAGCCATATGCATGCTAGCCCACTCAAAAGGATCATCACCACCCCAAAACCACTTGCGACTCATAACCATCTATATCGAGGTGCAAACACCATCACAAACGAGTGTACCTGTGCATGCGTCTGTCAAAACAGAATCCATCAGATGGGAATGTCAACGTGCATGGACACAAGTGTCTGAGGGCGCCTCGAGACAGGGAGGGCTCAACAAGGCCAGATAGACGATGGTCCCACTATGGCAGCCCTGCATCACATAGCGTAGGGGAGGCGGATAGATCCCAAGAAGCCCTGTACATGGCAAACTCTGTATCAAATCACCTGCCCATGCATCCATTCATCATTCCCTCATCCCGGGATCAAAACGCCTGAATAATTACTCACATGACATTAGAAACATCCATTGAGTCTGTGCGTTATGCAGCCTGCAAAATCCACAGTGCCCCAGCCCGTAATTCCAGTGTTGTGAAGTAACATGTATTTGGGAACGGCCGGCCTCATCGCCCACGTAGCTAATGCGCATCCCAAACTATTCATATCAATCATTGCTCCCTCGCCATGGGCCCTGTCTCAAGGACATTGAACAATAGAACGTTATATTTGCAGTCAGACCTGTGGGCATCTCCTCGCCGCCAGCTGAAGACCGAAAGCGCCGCCCTTCGAATTCCTCATTTGCAACACCACGTCGGAAAGGCATCTGTGGCCGTTTGAAATCACTAATTATTCCATCGAGTGCGGCTGTGTGTGAAAATGGCAACTGCCTTCACCCACGAATGGGACGCCCCGCCCGTCGTTGCAACTCGGTACAGTGATGCATGAGGGCCCACCGTTATTCGAGTACTACGTTCCACTGACCCTTCACAAGTCTGTTCGCGACTGCACAGATAGAATGGGAAACAATGGGACCATAGCCGAATGAACATAACAACCAATCCAACACGGCCATCGGGTACAAATACATGATAGCAATAGCAAGATACCATTCCCCGAATTGCAGCGTTGTGCGCGTGACGTGCTCGGCCAAAGGGGAGGGCAGTTTGCACAGGTGGAATGAATCACCACAGGTGGAGGCCATACAGCCTGAAAACACATGAATTGCACAGCCAGTCTCCTCCCACAACCACACCGAAATGCTACCGGCAGGACTCGCGATGTTGGCCCTGGGGGACCTGATAGCACTGCAAGTGCTCCAACTCCAAGAGGAAGACGAACACCAACTACAACCGGCCGCACGGAGGAGACGCAGGAGGAGGAGGAGGGCAAGGCAGGGCCAGCAAGGCCCACCAGCACAGCCACTACCACCACGCAGGCAGCCCGCAATCCCACGCCTCCGAGCACATCCGTTCAACCTCACTGATGAGCAGATCCACACCCTCTACCGTTTGGACCGGGACACCATAGCCGCCATTGTGGACATGACACAGGCTGACCTTGTCAGCATGATAGATAGCCCAACCGCCATCCCACCCCTACTGAAGGTGGTGTCTGTACTCCACTTCCTGGCCACAGGCACCTACCAGCACACAGTCGGACAGTTGCATGGCATTTCTCAGCCACTGTTCTCACGGACACTATTGCAAGTGCTCGATGCCCTCCTGCAGCACGCAGACGACTACATCTCCCTACCACGCTCGGAGCAGGAAATTACAAACACGAAAGTGGGATTCCATGCACTTGCCGGCATACCGGGTTGCATTGGTGCCATCGACTGCACCCATGTGGAATTGGTCGTCCCACATGCCATGGAGGCCCAGTACCGCAACCGAAAACAATTCCATTCCCTGAATGTACAAATGGTGTGTGACTCCAACAGGATCATTACACATTGTTGCGCCCGATTCCCTGGATCAACCCATGATTCTATGGTCTTGAGGAACTCTACAATACCACGCTACATGGAGCGACACGCAGGGAACAGATCCTGGCTACTCGGTGAGTCTCATTACATGCATGATGATGTGGGGTATGTGAATTGGCAATGACCTGGCAGGAAGGGGGGGGGGGGTGTGCGTACGTATCAATGGCATTCCACATCATACGTTTCTCGTCCACATACAGGTGATGCTGGATATCCACTGAAGAGATGGCTCCTCACACCAGTCCGGAACCCACGGGACCAGCATGAGGAGGACTACAACCATGCCCACTCACGTACCCGTGTAGTCATAGAACAGGCATTCGGCCTACTGAAGGGCCGTTTCCGCTGCCTCAGCAGGTCTGGCGGGGCACTCCTGTACCGCCATGAGAAGGTTGCAAAGATGGTGATGGCATGTGTCATGCTCCACAACATGTGCGTACGTAGAAATGTGCCCATGCCCCCTGACGCAGAACTGCAAGCACCTGAAGATGGTCATGATGAGGGTGGGGATGTGGCAGCACCTCATGGAGTCTGCGAGGCACCGGAGGCCCGTGACATTCGTCAGCATCTCATTGATGTATGCTTCTAGCACTCACGCCTGGTGGCTGATACATGGACACGGGACTCGTGGCACTGCGTGTGTCTGGGACATGCACAATATGGACTGTACGCCTATGATGGCCTAGTACACAAAGATCAATGTCCACACATCTCATTGGTTGATCGTGCACTTTTTATGGCATATGTGATGTCATGTTGAACACCCTATCGACCCGCCACCCAAGTGAGCCCAACACACCCACTCCACCACCCTACCTCCCCCCCGAACACCAGTGTCCAAAGATGCTCATTGTCAGTGGGCTGTCGCTATTGCAAGCCCCCTCTGCGGGTATCAGGGGCACCCCTGCCTGTGGAGCGCAGGTTCCTTCCAGATCTACGTTGGGGGCTGCCCTGGACGGAGCTTGCAACGGATGATGTGTCTGCCTGCTCACGTCCATGCATGTCCCTAAGGGTTTGCGAGAGCTCAGTGAGCACACGGCGCACTGCGGCAAGTTCGGCACATACGTCCTTGGCCGTCGCATGCAGTTCCCCCCTGAGGCTCTCGGTGCTTCTCTCCATTTGGACTCTCAGGCTCTCGGTGCTTCTCTCCATTTGGACTCTCAGGCTCTCGGTGCTACTCTCGATTTGTGCCCTAAGTGTCTCAGTTGATGTTTCTATGTCTGCCTTAGTGCCCCCACATTCATCAGCATGGTCCTTGAGGAGCGTGGCCAGTTGCTGCTGTTGTTCGATCAACTGGTCGAGGGACTGTTGCCTCTGCTGGGCCAAGGCCATTTGCGGGGGTGTCACAGAGGGGCTGTTGTCCTCATGTTGCATTGCCACAGGGCTTGTGGGGGATGGCCAGTCGTCGTCTTGTTGTACGGGATGGGACAGACAGGGGGATTGGGACAGGTCATGGATGGATCTGACTTCGGCATCCCCGTTTTCTGTGTCGGAGCATGCTGCCATCAATGGGGTGTCACCTATGGTGCTGCTGCCACCGGAGGCAGTGCCTTCTGTGGCATCCATTGGGGGGACCTGTGGTGGTGGTGTTGTGGGCATGCTGGCTACTGGGGTGCCTGTTGATGTTCCCTCCTCTGTGCTGCCACCTGATTTGTGCTGCTGCCGTGTCTTGATGCGTGCAGCTGAGGTGGAGGGTCTCTGGCCGTTGGTCTTGGCCCTCTTTGCAGGTGTGCTGGTAGGGGTGTCCTGTAGCTCGTCGTTTGGATCGGACCCTGTGGTGGAGTAGAGGAGGGCGAGGGTTATTGGTGGGTCTGTGGGAATTGGAATGGCATTGTATCACATGCATTGGGGTGGTACCTGAGGGTGATTTGGGCCGGGCCCTTGGAGGTGCTTTGATTTGTGTGTGGAGTGAGGGTGCAGTTGTTTGGCAGCCTGCAGTTAGGGTGTGCCTGCTGCACGTGTAGTGCGTGTATTAGGGGTTTTTAATTATTTATGTATTTATTGTGGGTTTTAACGTGCGCTATCAGGCCGATGTGTGTGGACGTTCTCCTGGACATGTGTTTCTGTTGCACTATGTGGACGCATGGTACTTCACATGGATGGACTGTGTGGATTTGGCATTGTTTTTTCTGGCCCACCTACCTGTATCTTCGGATGTCTGCACTCCTTTCTCCATCCCTCCGACTCCCTCTATGCTCTCCATTCCGATGGTGGAGGCACAGATTTCTTCCCAGGGGGTCAACTTGATGGGTGATTCAGGACCTCCCCCGGTGGCTGTGGCAATGTTGCGGTTGGCAGAGAGTATGCTGCGGACGCGTATCCGCAGGTCGTCCCATCGCTTGCGGCATTGCTGTGGGGTGCGGGGTGCGGTCCCCACCGCACTTACCCGCTGTGCCACCAGAGCCCATATGGCCTTCTTGTTTGCAAGTGCCGTTCTGGTCATTTGCGTGCAGAAGACGACGGCAGCATTCTCCTGGAGGGTCTCTGTTAGCACGGTGAGTTCCTCACGGGAGAAGTGGACCTGCCGCTTGCGGTCGCACGCTTTCTTCGCTGCTTTTCCCATTATTCTTGGTTTCGCTAGGGTGGTTGACGGGTTGGGGTGTGTTTCAGGGTAGTGATTTTAGTGGTTGTGTGGTTTTAGTGTATTTATAGGTGTACGCCGGGATGTTTCCCATTCCGGGCCCATGTTTTAACTTCCGTTTCCGTATATTTCCGGGCACCGTACTTTCCGGTAGGCGCACACTGCGGTGACCGCTAAGAGGGGTGGCGGTATTGCACCTGGGGCGCCGTACGGCGGCGGTGTGGGCCGTTTTGGGGTCATTTCCGCCATCGCGGACTTTGCACTTCCGCCATGCCGTGGTGCTCGTGCCCGATGGGTCGGAATGGGCCGCACTTTGCTCCTTCGTGCAATGGCGGAAACGCTATTTACGCTGTGGCGCTCCGGTCAGTCGCTTTCCGCCAGGGTCGTAATGAGGGCCCTTGTCTGTAGAACATCCTTTGCTCACCTTTCATAAGGATAAGGTTGTCCTCCGGACTAATCCTTCTTTCCTTCCAAAAGTGGTATCCGATTTTCATCTTACCCATTTTATTTCCAGACCCGGCCACAGATGCCGAGAGGGTATTGCATAATTTGGATGTCAAGACGAGTTCTAAAGTTTTATTTGGACAGAACATCTAAACTTAGGAGCTCTTCCCAGCTTTTTGTGACCTTTGGAGATCTGAAAGGAAAGCCGGCCTTGAAAGCAACTATTCCCCAATGTATTGCTTCTTGTATTTCAGAGGCGAATACCGTTCAGGGCCTTCAGCCTCCAAAGGGAATTGAAGTCCCATCTTGTGCGGGGCAAGACAGCTGACATTGCCTTCCAGAAATATGTTCCCTGGGAAACCATTGCCAGCGCAGCTGCGTGGGCTTCCCCATCAGCTTTTTGTAAGCATTACTGCTTAGACCTGAGCTCCAGAGCCGATGCTCAGTTTGGGCAGGCGGTTCTTAAAAACCTCTTTCAGTAAAGGAGTTTCATCCACCCGTTTTCCTGTGAGGAGTGCTTGGTAATCTCCCAAAAGTATGGAGGAAAGGGGAAGGGACATAGGAGTATAAGAAAGTTACTCACCGTAGTGACTACCTTACTCCTAGTCCATAGTCCCCTTTCCTCCATACGCCCGCCCGCCGTCCCCTCTAATAAGTATCCTCTATTATTGCTTAAATGATCTCAGACCTGGTGATAGAAAAGGACTGAAGGGCGATGCGCGGAGCGTAGCTAACGAGGGCGGGGTTACG
Organism: Ambystoma mexicanum; assembly: GCF_040938575.1. Lineage (NCBI taxonomy): Eukaryota > Metazoa > Chordata > Amphibia > Caudata > Ambystomatidae > Ambystoma > Ambystoma mexicanum. The sequence goes on along the minus strand of NC_090934.1, from coordinate 1,261,894,087 downwards.
GCTGCATGGGGTACCCGGCGTGAAAAGAGAAGGAGGACACATTTATCAGTTTGATGCTTTTTTGCGAAAAGTGGTCTGGTCCCGTCCCACAGGACTGAATGTCCCAAAAGTATGGAGGAAGGCAGTCACTACGGTGAGTAACTTTGTTAGTCTTTCCCGAGCTACGATTTTTCATACGCATGTTGCCGGGGTGCCGGATAAAGTTATGGGGGACCCCGCGCATGTTTCCTGAGTCGCAGGGCTGCTTACGGGGGACCCCACGCACTATTTAAATGGTGCGTGCATTCGCACCTGGAGGACCGCGAAAAGATAGCTGATCTGGCAGTTTCCTGCTTTGCATGTGGCCGTGTCGTGACATTCCAGCCGAGACTTGCGAATACAGGTACTTTGCGCAAACACTTCATGAATACGCGTTTGGCGCATATTTTCTTAATCGTGCAAGCTCGCGCAGTGGCCTTATCGGCGCACGGCCATTGCACGATTTCTGTGCGTATTTCCATGAATCGGGCCCTAAATGTACAAAGAAAAATTCAAGTAAACTCCGACCCTGGGCCGCTACCACACTTTCCAGCCCGTGCAATGGGTGATTATTCCTATTGTACCACCCACTGTAAACGCTTGATGAGGGCTAGAGTGCCCATGTCAGGGGCTATCTGTGTTGTCTAAATCCCTTTCTAAAAGCATTTATATACAGTGCCTCGGATACGGATGTCTGCTAGAGGCAGTGGTATCCTGATAACACACGTCAATTAGCAGCAGGCCACTCCATGCCTGATCCTCACAGCACCCTTCCACATCATGGCAAGGACTGTTGGCATTCACACCAGGAATATAGAAAGCAAAAATGATTATAGCAGATGTATTTTAATTTCGCACTAGAAAGAAATTGAGTGTGATGTAATTTCCAAATATCACACACCACTTTCAGTGATAGAGCGCACCACAAACACTGCTGCCATTCGCATTCTTGTGACCATCACATGCGCCCCTTTTCAGACCCAAAGGGGTCCGTGGCCTAGAAAATGGACTTTGCACGAGAACGAATGGAGTGAGGAGGGGATACCAGCATCCTGATCTGCCCCGGCAGCAGCGCGGACTCGCTCATGTTTTATTCCACAGACCCTCGCCTCCACCCTCCGCTTCCCCTGCTCGTCCCATCCCAGAAGGCCACATCAGTGCGATCTTTAGCCCGCATGCTTGGCTGCAGCCGTCACATCCTGTAAGTGTCAGGAGGACGCAGAGCACTTAGCTTCTGTTCCCAGCGCCCCCCACTTGCAAAGTGAGACTTCCATTTTCAGCTTGCTTCAAACTTTTCATCATCGCGCTCTTAAAATTCGACCAGATGTTTTTTGTTTCTTTACTCTCGTATTTTCTCTCTCTCCAGCCTCACCCCTCTCAACTCGCCATCTTTATTTTCAAGTTTCCCAATCCAGCACGTATTTCTCGCCCATTTCTCTTAACCTGTCCCCCCGTTTTCTACTTCACTTTGTATTAGTTAACGTGCCCTATGCATCTACCTTCTCTATCACTGACTTTCTCTCACACGTTCTCTCACTCCCCATCTCTTCCAAGCTTTCTTTTTTTTAGAATGCTATCTGGCGAGGGTGCGGAAGCCCTCGCTTTTTTATTTTTCTTAATACAAAATGATTCAGGTAATTATGTTTCTGAAAGGGGAGTCCGCTAACCAGAACTCCTTTCAAGATGCTCCATCACAAAAGTATAGTGCATTCATGTAGCCTGGACTTAACCAGTCTCCTGCCAACTTCTGCACTTGCTTTTGAGTGGAACAAGCCAGGCTCAAAGGTGACATTTGCATTCCTGACAGATGCCATGTCCCAAAGTCACTGCAGTCAGAGGTAGCATTTTAACAGCTGCAACTCTGATTCCAAATATAATAATTGTTGCAATATCAGTCTGGTGGCAGGGTAATGGCTAAGAATAAGCCACACTTGGTTATGATATGGTAACTTATCAGACCACACTTTTATCAAAGTCACACCAATTTGGTATCATAAAAGTGCCAGTACTGTGAGCCCAGACCGGCTATACATGGCAGCCTGGCTGTCTACACTTCAGCAAGTGAAAAAATAGACAGGATGCTGTCTTCCATTGATTCCCCAGGAGGAAAGGTAACACCTCCCCTCAGGCACAGGAGTTCTCACCAAGAGATCTCCTGGGAACCCTGCTTCAAAAAGGCTCTCCCAAAAATTAAGGCCAGCCTCACTTGAGGGCACTGCAGTACAGAGTTCCTTTGAAGTTAGTAAGCATGAGAAAGGGACATAGAGTAGCCCGATAGGGAAAGGTGAGCTTGCGAAAGGGGTCCACCATCTTGCTTTTCATTTGGGGCTTTTCCCCTTCCTGGCCCCTTACTTTCCTGCAGGGCTGGGCACTCTGGGTCTTAGGAGGGGTGTCCCCTTCCTTCCTTGATTCATCATTGGGCTTTCATGAAGAAACAATTTATCTGACTTCTACTTGGAGTACAATCCATTCCAAAGTCCTCAAAAGTGAGGTGAAGATAGAAGGCATCTAAAGCAGAGGAGTGCTCGGTCCCCCAACCATCTCCATTGAATGGTGGGAGTAACCGCTGTTGGACCAAGGCCTACCCCCTCTGCCAGTTGCACTGAAACCAGACTCCTTACTGGATGTGAAGGATGCCCTACTAGCCAACCTCCCTAGAATGGGAGTGCCCTAAGACCAGTGAACTAGGACTGCAAGCAACTGGAAGCCCAAGAGCATCTGGAATACTGTTCCGACAACTTTGAACCTCCTTTAATGTCCTTAAATCTGACAGGATCCGAGGTGCTGCTTTTGGTACACTTGCAATTTTGAAATGCTCTGTTGCATCTTCTAACTGGTTTGATGCCACTTTGCACTAGTTGAGCTCTTTGTCGCCTTGGCTCATCCTTTGACTCGCTGCATCTCAGCGCTCGGCATCGAACCACAGAACCTCGCCTCGATCTGATTCGAACTTCAACTAAAACCACTGGAATTCATTGTGTCATGCATCAACTCGAACCTACGATGGCATCATCTCAAACTGACTGGACCGCTGATCTGAATCTGTTGGACTCCTCCAACTGCACTGCACCCAATGCCAACTCGAACCACACAGAGCCCCATCTCAATGCCAACTCCACGCTGACTTGTTGCCTGGATCAAAGAAATTCGGCGCATTTCGAACCTGTTTTGAACACAAAGAAAGCTCAGAGAAGTCCAGTGTCACACTTTCGACCTACCTAAGGCCAAGAATAAGGTACTGTCAAGAGGCCCTGGCCCACCTTTGGGACCATAGTGACTTATAAGTTACCGTTTCAGTCCTGTTCTTGAAAGCCATACGCTTTTTGAACATTGGCATTGCTGCAATTCCTTGCCTGATCACCCCTGCTCAACTAGCGAGAGTTCTATTGTACATCAGTTCTGCATTTTCTATGTTGTGTTGCAGGGATGCATTTTTGCTTGTGTTTTTACTTAGTTATTTGCATTTTTGATGGTTTATTTAAAGTATATATTTTTATTGAACTTTGATTGGACATTCTTTTATTTTGGAGTCTTTGCCTCATTGCTGTTTGGGTTGCCACTGTGATCATTTCACATGCCTACTGAGAATATAGTCTGCCCTCAGCCCAAGTTACCAGAAAAGGCGAGGGGGCTACACCTGTTGGGGCTGTGCCTGTTTACACGTATGATTGGGATCACTGCTGGTTTATAAGTAGTGTGTGGTTGAGTAGGTGGTTTAGCCCCTACTCATTCCTGTGCTCTTGCAGAGCAGAAGTAATTTCGTCACAATCGCTCTCTCTCTCTCTCTCTCTCTCTCTCTCTCTCTCTCTCTCTCTTTCTCTCTCTCTCTCTATCTTTCTCTCTCTCTCTCTTTCTCTCTCTCTCTTCCCACCCCCCTGTCCATTCCACTTATGTAGGTCTCTGGGGTAAGAACATCCTCAGCCTTCTCCAGGCCCCTTGCCCACTCTAAATAAATTGTGAAAAGATACCTTTTGTGGTGGCCCTTTGCTGGAACTCCTATTCCCCCATGGTCGTTTTCGCTAAACCGAATTCTCATCATCCATTGCTATGGCGGGCCAGAGTTGTAAGCCATTTAATGGATGCTGATTACCTTGCTGTTGTTGTTCATGTGGAAGGTGGGCAGCGGGTGTCCATCTCCTAGCTTGCTTTGCTGCCCTTTTTCCAAACTTGAACAACCTTTAACATAAACCAGTTTCCAAAAGCGAATGCATCTGTGGCTTTGCCACATATATCCACCCCCGGTTTGTGCAAGGTGGCACATCTCAAACAATGCTAAAGTGCTTTGACTGGCTTGTGACAGCACGTCTTGGATGAAAACATCCAACCCTGTGTTACATGTAAATGAAGGATTACCTCTACACATCCCCAGAAGATGACATGGACCATAGCCTTGTTTTACTTTGCAGCCCGAGGATAGCCTGACCTGAAGCAGGAGCTACTCTGCTGTGATCCATTCATGTGATTGGTTCAGTGGAGCAATAGCCACTGGTCTGAAGGTCATGCACCTAGTCTCATGAATGTCCAGAGGAGAACATTGAAAATAGGGTCACTTCATCTGTTGTTATGCTTTATAAAGTTCTACCGTCCATCACTAGACTGCCTTATGTCAGGCTAGCAGTTATTTGGGTGCTACAGGATGAAGAGCACAGCCACTCCACTTCTCTTGTGACGCTGGATCCTGGCCACTGTGCGCTCAATAGGGAAGGTCATTTGGCTATAATAGCCCAATAAAGGAAACATGATGTGGGAGTTTTTAGCATGACTTGTTTTGGACAGTTAAAATATTTGTCAAAATGTCAGAGGTGACCAATGTTTCGACGGATCAACGCACCGAAGAGTCAGAAATGAAGAGAGTAGGGCTCTCCCCATGGCAACAGATTGTAAAGGGTACTGGGTTGGGGTTACAAGGGATACCCTCTACCTTACTGATTGGGGTTGATTTACACGAATGTTGTGTTGTAAAGAAGACATCTCATCTTTCCTCCTCCCCTGCCATTGATAGTGGGACACAAAGCGGGATATATCTTCCACTACATGATGCACGATGGCTTAGGAAGTGTGGAGGGACTCTAAGTTATCCTTTGCATCGCACCTCGTCTAGCTTGTGGACATTCCCAGCCCTAGTGTCCCTTGCCTTCGCGCAGTTAGACAATGCATTATGATGTTGCCACATCATTGTATATGGCTGATAAACCTCACATTTCCGGAGCTAGTAAGCGTCTGCAAAACAGAGTACTGCTTCTCATGGATGCTCCCAGGGGGAGAAAATGTGCTAACCAACCGCTGGCATTTGATCATGACATCTCTGCACCATAGAATTGAGATGAATCCCTGCTCATCATCTTCTTGAGCAGAATGGACAGGCTTGGCTTTGCGCCTCGGCCTTTAAATACATGTCATTGGGCCTCATTACACGGAAGGCGGTAAGGGATTACCGGCACCGGTAAGGGTACCGGTGCTGGTAATCCCTTAGCGCCCTACTACGAGGTCCCTCAGCGGGTCCCGTCCTTAACGCCTGGTCTGACCAGGCGTTATGGACGGGACCCGCTGAGGGTCTTCAGAGCTAATAACGGTACCACAAATTGCGGTACCGTTATTAGCTCCTTCGCCATTCCCATTGAGCCCTATGGGGGCTCAAATGGGAATGGGGAATGGTTCCCGGAATGGGGACTTACCGGTCCCACAAAGGTCAGAATAGACCGGTAAGTCCCTATCCCGGGAACCCGGACCTGGAAGGTGGTAAGGGGGTGGCCATGACGCTAATAGTGCCATGGCTACCACCTACCGTCTAATGAGGCTCATTGTGTTTTAGATGCACTTTGCTTTTGAGTGTGTGCAGTACTATACTTGAGTGTGAGGGGATGATCTGAATTTTCTTCTTAGTTGGATTGCTTTCAGAATTGCATTTGATATAATCCTGGGAGGCCCTCTGATACACTTTTGTGTCTTGTTCGAACCCTACTAAAACGATACACATGCAACAACCCTTTGGAGTGCACCAGATGTTTGCAGTTCCAGATGTTTGCAGTTCCAGCTCTTTCACAATTGAAAATCTCCTGCCAAGGTGTGCACTCAAAGTAGTGAAGTTGCTTGTCCTGATTCCTTAGGTAGCTTCGGCTGACTTGATGGGTCGACTAGCGCAATATCCTCCAAGACATGAAGGGCCAGTCATGATTGTTAACTTCTGCTTCCTTGCATCACTCTGCTTGTCGTCGAGACCCAGGCCATTGCTGTCCATGAGCCACAGGGTTGCTTCCTCAGTGCAGTGTTGTGCTGATAAACCTGGCCAGTGCCTGGATTTATTTTAAGTCCTTCTACTTGTTGTTTGTGCTCTGGGAGCTATCTTGCTAGGAGATCACTGTCAGTCCTAGATGATCCTCCCTGGGTACTCTGATTGAGGAGTATCTCTACCCCAGTGCTGTTCATTATTTGTGGTCTTGGCAGATTCATGACTTATGCTCGAGTTCTACTCCTACAGTTATTCGTTGCTTTGCCTTGCCTTTGCTCTTCTCCAATGCAGTGAGTGTAATCTAGTGCTTTCTACCAGTACACTTCTTCTGGTAGAAAGCACTAGATTACAAGTATAACAATGCATCAGGTAGAATCTAAAATGGGTCAGTAAAAGATATTTTTGCATAACTTTCTAATCTTGGATCAGAAATAACTGCCCACCTGAAGATGGGTGCAATCTGACGGTGCCAATTAACAGTGTTGCATGACTTCCAATACCAATGTTTACCGGCCGCTCCCACCTTTAAAGTGTAGGGCGCTTGAAGGGATCTCAACCACTGGCAGAGGATGTGCTGCAACTTGGCCGTTATCTAAGTTATAGAAAAAAACAGCTGTTTGATGAATCTGATCCCTAGATCCAAAATGGATCCACGCGGTTTGAGGGTGAACCGGGGATACTTCTTAATCAGAACAGCCTTCTTGCTAGTGGTTTGTAGACAAACAGACCCTAAACCTTAATTGAAACTGCCTTATTTCTTGCTGTTTTACCCTTAGAATCCGATTGGCACCCCCGCCCGTGGCTTGAGGGGGCCAATAGCATGCGCAGGTCAACAAATCTAGGTAGTGTCCACTTATACTGATTAAATGAAGCCAGTTGTCTCCAAGAGCAGTTCTTGAGAGCCCAGCCACACTATGTCTTGAGGATGTTGATGGGCTGTGCAAATGGCTCATGTTTTTATAATGGATATTCAGATGTTTCTGTGTGGGGGTCCTGAAAATGCAGAGTTGATTTGGCTCTCCAGGAAGGCACATGGAGTCCCATTTTAGGGTGTGACCAAGCCTAGTTTGCATATGGTCTTTCCCCTTCTGTTATGGCTTGGCAGGCGAAGAACGATGGTCTGGAGGGTTGCCCAGAGCAATGCCAGAGGTTAAGATTCATTCTAAACCTTCCAGCCATCAGCTCATTGTTTTTGCTTTGTCACCCCAATTGGGATGGGTATGCCCAGACGTGGGTCTCATGCCTGCTGGGCATAAAGACCCAAGATACTCCTCACTGATGAGGACCAACAAGGCCAAAACATGTTTGGGGATGCTTGTGATCTTTTGCAGAAGGGATGTGACCTAGAAGTTCGGGCTGGACTGCCCCTTTTAGGGTGGGACCAAGCCTGATTTGCATATGGTCTTTCCCCTTCTGTAATGGCTTGGCAGGCAAAGAACGATGGTCTGGAGGGTTGCCCAGAGCAATGTCAGTGGTTAAGATGAATTCTAAACCTTCCAGCCATTACCGCTTTGTTATTGCTGTGTCCCCTGAATTAAGACAGGCGATTATGGAAGGTGAATACTGCAGTTGTTACTTAAACTCGATTGTTTGGTGGTTTGACCCAGTTTTAGACAGCAGAAGCAACTGCATGCAATACATATTGTTCCCATATCACTTTGGAATGCATCAGATCTGTTTTGCTAAATGGCTTTTAACCTGCCCAATACACCTATACTTTGGCCGACTTGAAGCTCCTGTAACTTGCGCCAAGATGCCCGTGGCCTTTGTGTGCTGCTATACATGCAACAATAAATAAATAAATCTGAAATCTTTGCTGGGTGTCTTCCCGTGCACATATGGATTGCTGAAAGCTCGAACATCCTGCAGCACATCTCAAGGAGAACAGGCCTCCCTAGAATCACAGCCTTGCAGAAAACATCCCTGTCCAACCAAACGTAAAAGGCACTCGCTGTGATGAGACACCGATTAGTGTTAGCGGCCTTTCCGAGTGTAAAAGCTGCCTCACTGCTGCTCCAGTCGGCCCCCAGAGCCTGGCCTGCCAGGCCACCAGCCAATCACCGCTCGGCTTCCATGTTTCACCCTTGAGTGGACTTGCATTTAACCAGCACCCAGCCATCAACTATTTATGATAGGCGCAGTAAGCAATCATTACAAATTCATAGCAGCCTGAATTAACAAGGGCATCATCCTCTCTGCCCTCCTTTGCCTCTCTCGGTGGTGGGAGCTTTGAAAGGAGACACGAAGGGGCTCTCCAGCCATTTGCGAATGCCAATGGAGTGCCTAGCACAATGTGCCAGCTGGATGCCCAGACGTGGGTACAGCAAGAGCCTAGTGTACATGGGACATTGAAGGGTGGGTGGATGCATGTTTCCTTGAATGTACACCACAGGCAAACTACAGCTCCCCTCTAATGCGCTTAGCACTACCCCCAATCCATTGTACATTGCAGGCAAACTACACCTTCCCTCTAATGCGGTTAGCACTACCCCAATCCAATGAACATCACAGGCAAACTAAAGCTCCCCTCCAATGCACTTAGCACTACCCAAATCCAATGTACAGCACAGGCAAACTACACCTTCCCTCTAATGCGCTTAGCACTACCCCAATCCATTGTACATTGCAGGCAAACTACACCTTCCCTCTAATGCGGTTAGCACTACCCCAATCCAATATACATCACAGGCAAACTTAAGCTCCCCTCCAATGCACTTAGCACTACCCAAATCCAATGTACAGCACAGGCAAACTACACCTTCCCTCAAATGCGGTTAGCACTACCCCAATCCAATGTACATCACAGGCAAACTAAAGCTCCCCTCCAATGCACTTAGCACTACCCAAATCCAATGTACAGCACAGGCAAACTACACCTTCCCTCTAATGCGGTTAGCACTACCCCAATCCATTGTACAGCAGAGGCAAACTAGAGCTCCCCTCTAATGCGCTTAGCACTACCGGAATCCAATGTACAGCACAGGCAAACTAGAGCTCCCCTCTAATGCACTTAGCACTACCCAAATCCAATGTACAGCTCAGGAGGACTAAAGCTCCCCTCTAATGCGCTTATCACTACCCTATCTCATGTACAGCAGAGGCAAACTCAAGCTCTCCTCTAATATGCTTAGAACTACCCCAATCCAATGTACAGCACAGGCAAACTGTAGAGAAGGAGCCAAGTACTCCCAACTCAACCACGTCACCCATATTGTCTATATGTTGGGAGCCAGAATGTGAGACATGTGCAGTACCACTGAGAATACCGGTACCAAAGAGAATCCTGGAAGCAAGGTTCCCATTGAGAAAACCATACCTGCATACAGGAAAATATGATGGCCATTTGAATGAAATCCCGGAAGAAGCAGAACAAATTAATGATCACGACGAATATTGACGTCATGCAAAGTCGAGCTGACATACAGAAAAGAGATTCAGAGACAAGAGGATGCAGATATTCTATGAAGCATCAAGAAGGTATCAAGTATAAGTGACATCTTGGAACCAAGGTGAAGAAGTTTATGCCACAGAAATGATGAAAAAGTCAAGCTGTTTTACACGTGTACAGATGCAAAGAAACGCAAGCAGATGAAGTATTCTTGAGGCTAGCTTTATAGTGAATAGATTGCAGCATGCGCCAACATATACATATATGCATAATATGAGTAAAGGATTGATGTTTCCACTTTGTGTTATAACAGAGCTGGGCTAGAAAAGGAAGGCCTCTTTTCCAGTGTGTTGCAGTAAAAAAACAAATGAATTACAAAGTGAATCTCAGAAAGGCAAGGCTGGATGAGCCATGAAGCCAAGCCAAGAAGCCAAGGTCTTATCAGGTTGGAGTGAGCTGACATTGGATACATAATTGTGTGAAAGAACAGCTCCTGTTCAGAAGGCATGAACAAAACAAGGAAGCCGTCAGAGGTCTATTGGAAAATAGTATTTTTTAATACACTAGAGGCTCGATTTTGTGGTCTTCAGTCATGTGGACAGATGAAGTTGGACAAACAGGACTATCACACACCTACGCATGAGGGCAGAGCGTGCCTTCACTCCCCTGAATTCTCCAGAGCTAAGAATACTCCCAAGGACAAGTTCAAAGTCTTAATTGTCAGCAGACCACTGAGGTGATCATAGATGTTTATGCTAATTGGTGTGAAGCTCTGTTTTAGACGAGCTGACCAGCACCTGGAGGTCCAGTCTGCATGCTGCTAGACAGAGGTGGAAAAGTACTGATGGAGGTTCAGAGTGCCCACCAATTGTAGGGGACCACGTAATTAAGGGTCCTATAGTGTGTAGGGCCAATGCGACATTGTGTATTTAGTGACGTTCATAGTGGACACTTTGAAGGGAAGGCTTAGTTGCCCCACCTGATGTTAAGAAAGCAATTACTGACACTCACTGTGCCATACAAGTATAGAACATATACTTGGATATTCCCTTAGACCCAGTTACTTTCTTCAATAGGTTTTTGTAGTTTGCCATGCAGGATGACGTTAGTAATACGTAGGTTAAACGTCACCTATGATTATTTTTTGCTATATAAGAGTGCTTTTTTCTAAGATGCATTGAGAGAATTTGTGCTGAGATGTCCGTTGTAGTCCCTGTTTTAGATAATTGTTATTAAAACAGTTATCCTTTTTGCCAACTAACTGAGTTGTTTTGATTATTGATGTATGAGTAAGGTCTGCATCCCCATCCATCTCCAGGGTATTGCTACTCATCTTAAAGGGCTGGAGATCACCCATTTCAAAACTACAGCTCCTCTCTAATGCACTCAGCAGTACCCCAATCCAATGTACATTGCAGGCAAACTACAGCTCCCCTCCAATGCGCTTAGCACTACCCCAGTCCCATGTACATCGCAGGCAAACTACAGTGCCCCTCCAATGCACTTAGCACTACCCTAATCCAATGTACATCGCAGTCAAACAACAGTTCCCCTCTAATGCGCGTAGTACCATCCCAATTCAATGTACATTGCAGGCAAACTACAGCTCCCCTCAAATGCGCTTAGCACTAACCAAATCCATTGTACAGCAGATGCAAACTAGAGCTTCCCTCTAATGCGTTTAGCACTACCCCAATCCAATGCACAGCTCAGGCGCACTAAAGCTCCCCTCTAATACACTAACCACTACCCCATCACATGTAGAGTTGAGGCAAACTGAAGCTCTCCTCTAATACGCTTGGAACTACCCCAATCCAATGTACAGCACAGGCAAAATACAGCTCCTCTCTAATGTGCTTAGCACTACCCCAATCCCATGTACAGCGCAGGCAAACTACAGCTCCCTCACTAATGCACTTAGCACTACCCCAATCCAATGTACCTTACAGGCTGACTCAAGCTCTCCTCTAATGCGCTTAGCAATAAAGCTACCCAATGTACATTGCAGACAAACTACAGCTCCCCACTAATGTGTGTAGTACTATATCAATCCAATGTACATCGCAGGCAAACTACAGCTCCCCTCAAATGCGCTTATCACTACCCCATCCAATGTACAGCAGAGGCAAACTAGAGCTCCCCTCTAATGCGCTTAGCACTACCCCAATACAATGTATATTACAGGCAAACTAGAGCTACCCTCTAATGCACGTAGCACTATCCCAATCCAGTGTACAGTGCAGACAAACTTCAGCTCTCCTCTAATGTGCGTAGCACTACCCCAATCCAATGTACATCGCAGGCAAACTACAGCTCCCCTCTAATGCACAAAGTACAATCCCAATACAATGTACATTGCAGGCAAACTACGGCTCCGCTCAAATGCGCTTAGCACTACCCCAATCCAATGTACAACTCGGGGAAACTACAGCTTCCCTTTAATATTTTTAGCACTACCCCCAATTCAATATACAGCACAGGCAAACTACAGCTCACCCAATAATGCACTTAGCACTACCCCTATCCAATGTACAATGTGGGCAAACAACAGCTTCCCTCTAATGCACTTAGCACTACCCCAATACAATGTAAAGTGCAGGCCAACTATAGCTCCCCTCTAATGCGCGTATCACTACCCGATTCAATGTACAGTGTTCGCAAACTAAAGCTCCCCTCTAATGCGCCTAGGACTACCCGAATCCAATGTACAGCACAGGAAAACTACACCTTCCCTGTAATGCACTTAGAAATTCCCCAATATACATCGTGGACAAATGACAGTTCCCCTATAATGGAATTAGCCATGCTCCTATACATAGCACTGGCACATGACAGCTCCTTGGCAAAGTACGTAGCACTACCCCAATGTACAGCACCGACAAACTATAGCTCCCATGCACTTAATGCAACCCCACTACAGCTCTAGCAAACTATGGCACTCATGTATTGCTCTTATCACTGCCCCAATATAAAGCACAGCATACTACAGCCTCTCTGTAATGGAAACTAGAGTGCCCCTCTAATACGCTTAGGACTACCCAAATCCAATGTACATCACCGGCAAACTACAGCTCCCCTCTAATGTGCTTAGCACTACCCCAATCCCAAGTACAGCGCAGGCAAACTACAGGTCCCTCACTAATGCGCTTAGCACTACCCCAATCCATTCTACTGTGCAGGCAAACTCTAGCTCTCCTCTAATACGCTTAGCACTACCCCAAGCCAATGGACATTGCAGGCAAACTACAGCTCCCCTCCAATGCGCTTAGCACTACCCCAATCCAATGTACATCGCAGGCAAACTACAGCTACCCACCAATGCGCTCAGCACTACCCCAATACAATGTACAGCGCAGGCAAACTACAGCTCCCCTCTAATGTGTGTAGCACTACTCCAATCCAATGTACATCAGAGGCAAACTACAGCTCCCCTCTAATGCGCGTAGTAATATCCTAATCCAATGTACATTGCAGGCAAACTACAGCTCCCCTCAAATGTGCTTAGGAGTATCCCACTCCAATGTACATTGCAGGCAAACTACAGCTCCCCTCCAATGTGTTTAGCACTGCCCCAATTTAATGTACAGCACAGGAAACTACATCTCGCCTCCAAAGCGCTTAGCACTGCCCCAATCCAATGTACAACTCAGGGAAACCACAGATTCCCTCCAATGTTTTTAGCACTACCCAAATTCAATGTACAGCCCCCTCACTAATGCACTTAGCACTACCCCAAAAGACATGTACAGCATGGGGAAAGAACATCTTTCCTCTAGTAGCTTAGCACTACCCCATACAATGTACAGTGCAGGCAAACTATAGCGCCCCTCTAATGCGCTTATCACTACCTGATCCAATGTACAGCACAGACAAATTAAAGCTCCCCTCTAATGTGCCTAGCACTACCCAAATCCAATGTACAGCACATGAAAACTGCACCTCCCCTGTAATGCACTTAGCAATTCCCCAATATACAGCATGGACAAAAGACTGTTCCCCTGTGATGGAATTAGCCATGGCCCGATACATAGCACTGGCGAACGACCGCTCCTTGGCAATGTGCTTAGCACTACCCCAATTTACAGAACCGACAAACTATAGCTCCCATGCACTTAATGCAACCCCAATACAGCTCCGGCAAACTACAGCACTCATGTATTGCTCTTAGAACTACCCCAATATAAAGCACAGCATACTACAGCCTCTCTGTAATGCAAACTAGAGCTCCCCTCTAATACACTTAGGACCAACCTAATCCAATGTACAGCATAGGCAAACTACAACTCCCCTCTAATGCGCTTAGCACTACCGCAATCCCATGTACAGCGCAGGCAAACTACAGCTCCCCTCCAATGCACTTAGCACTACCCCAATCTAATGTATATCGCAGGCAAACTACAGGTCCTCTCCAATGCACTTAGCACTACCCCAATTCAATGTACATCGCAGGCAAACTACAGCTCCTCCTCTCCAATGCGCTTAGTACTGCCCCCATTTCAATGTACATCGCAGGCAAACAGCTCACCCACCAATGCGCGTAGCACTATCCCAATCCAATGTACATCACAGTCAAACTACAGCTCCCCTCCAATGTTCTTTGCAGTACCCAATCCAATATACAGCACAGGCAAACCACAGCTCCCCTCCAATGTGCTTTGCACTACCCAATCCAATGTACATCACAGTCAAACTACAGCTCCCCTCCAATGTGCTTTGCAGTACCCAATCCAATATACAGCACAGGCAAACCACGGCTCCCCTCCAATGTGCTTTGCACTACCCAATCCAATATACAGCACAGGCAAACCACAGCTCCCCTCCAATGTGCTTTCCACTACCCAATCCAATGTACAGCACAGGCAAACCACAGCTCCCCTCCAATGTGCTTAGCACTACCCCAATTCAATGTACATCGCAGGCAAACTACAGCTCCCTCACTAATGCACTTAGCACTACCTCAATCCAGTATACAGCGTGGGCAAACAACAGCTTCCCTCTAATGCGCTTAGCACTACCCCCAATACAATGTACAGTGCAGGCAAACGACTGCTCCCCTCTAATGTGCTTATCACTACCTGATCCAATTTACAGCAAAGGTATACGACAGCTCCCCTCCAATGCGCTTATCACTACCCCATCCAATGTACAGCACAGGCAAACTAGAGCTCCCCTCTAATGCGCCTAGCACTACCCCAATCCAATGTACAGCACAGGAAAACTACACCTCCCCTTCAAGGCCCATAGCAATTCCCCAATATACAGCATGGTCAAATGACAGTTCCCCTATAATGGAATTAGCCATGCTGCAATACATAGCACTGTCAAACGACATCTCCCTTGCCAATGCACTTAGCACTATCCCAACTTACAGCACAGACAAACTATAGCTCCCATGTATTGCAGTTAATGCAACCCCAATACTGCTCCGGCAAACTAAAGCACTCGTGTATTGCTCTTAGCACTTACCCAATATAAAGCACAGCATACTACAGCCTCTCTGTAATGCAATTAGCACTTACCAATATTCCGCCAGTCAAACCACAGCTCCACTGTAATGCACATGGCACTATTCCAATGTACAGCCCCGGCAAACTAAAGCTGCCCTGTATAACACGGAGCACCAACCTAATATACAGCGCGGGGTAAATATAGCTTCCCTGTATTGCACTTAGCTGCGCACCAACATACAGCACGGTCAAACTACAGCTCCTCCATAATGCACTCAGTACTGCCCCACTATAAAGCACTGGCGAAGTAGTTTTCTGCACTTAGCACTATCCAGTGTGCAGCATTGACACATTAAAGCGCCCCTCTATTGCACTTAGTACTACCGTGACATTCAGCACGTGATAACTATGGCTCCTCTGTTTTCCACTTAGCACTGCCTCAATATGCAGCACGGGAAAACTAGGGCTCCCCACATGCCCACCCAATATACAGCACCGAGGAGGGACTGGGGCATAACATTGTCTCGGGCCCACAATTGCAAATGGCAATGCATTCCTTTTGTGACAGACTGTTTGAGTAGTCCCCAAGGGGGAGGTTTTTGATAAAATGGGAGGCAAATTGTGCATTTTAAACAATACGTATTCAGTAACAGTTGTCAAAGCTACTAGGCGCATGGTGAAGTAACTTATCCAACTTGCCCACATGGGCCAAAGAAGTGGCCCAGTTTGACCCAAAAACTGGCCCACACTATCACGTGGTGGTTTTTTTTCGGCATTGCCCTATTTCTGTATAGGCCAGTCTGAGCCCTTACAGCATGGGCAATCGACAGCTCCTCATAATGTGCTTATAACTACCCCAATCTACAAGACGGGCAGACTACCACTCTAATGTAATGCGCCTAAAACTGTCCCAATATACAGCTTAGGCAAACTTCATTTCCAAACTGCACTCAGCACAACTCCAATGTACAGCAGGGACAAACTACAGCTTCCCAATAAAGCATATAGCACCACCCCAATACAAAGCACCAGCAAACTGCAGCGCCCCTATAATGCGCTTAGCGATAGCCCAAATACCAAAGCTCCCCTTTAATGCACCTAGCAATCCAAAGGTATTCGGCGGCCCAGCATGCTGCGTCCATACTAGTATGCGTCAATATAAGTCCTGCAGCTATGAAAGGCCAACTGTTCTTTCATTCTCTAAATCGTTGCCTTACCTGGGTACTCTGCGTCCCCTTCTACAGGGACTCGACTGCAGAACCTCAAGCCTCATTGGAGTATTGAGAAACTATTATTTATTGGGCATTGGTATGTCGCCTATACACAAGTGTTTCCAGGCGCCACAAGACAAGATGGGGGGTGGGGGACCAGAGGAATCACAAAAGTAGAGCAACCAAAAGTAGAACAACAAAAAACGGTTATATTGGCCCTGTGACAATCCTGCCGTGCAAGACAAGGAGTTAAGTGCATGGGGGGAGGGGATAGAGGGAGAAGTGCAGGAGCGGGGTGCCCCCAAAGAAGGGGGGTGGGCAAGTGCTGGGAGGGCCAAAGTGACAGGGGTAGAGGGGGAGGGGTAAAGAGTGTGATGGGCAAGGGAGGACCAAGTTGGGCTAGTCCGCAGCAGGAAGCCCAAAGGCAGGTGCTGGAAAAGGATGCTGAGGGGACTGGTAGGGGGAGGTCTGGTCCCTGTGTAACTCTGAAGGGACCAGGTCCCAGTCGGAGCGGCAGATGGAGAGATTAACAAGGGAAGGGAAGAGGGAAGGAAGAGGAGAAAAGGAAAGTCTTGAGCGGTTTCCGGAACTTAAGAAGATCCGGCTCAACTTTGACACATAGGCGATGATCCAGGAAGAACATGAAAAGAGTGAAAAGTGAGCTATGAGCCAATTACCCCATGTGCATTTTAGTAAAGAAGGCCATCTGTGCACTGCACAGGACCCCTGTTAGGTGGGCCAATCAGGAGCATCCATAAGCAGCAGCAATCTAGCAAAATAACGTCTTTAAACGTTTTATGGAGCCCATCTCGCAGTCAATAGCTAGGGGAGAAAAGCAGGGAATGATGTGACAATCTGACAGCTGCCCCCATTCATGGGCGGCGTCCACTGTTAGTAAACGCTGAATTACACAATGTCCATTAAGAAGGAGATGTGCAAGTATTTCCTTCGCAGCCTAATACTTTTTAGGTCTGGCTTCTCACTGAGCATCAGCTAGAGGGACCCTGGCGTCAAACAGCTGCTCTGCGATGCAGGGAGTGTCTCTGAGTAGCATTTCCGCACACGCCATCTTGGCAGCACTCGCCCAGTTTAAATCCAAACCCAACTCGATCATGCACACTTCATGGCTTCAAGGCTGCTTTTTAATTTGCATTTGTAAATTGCTGAGTGATGTGAAGAGGGGTTCATTTTATGGCGTGAGTACATGAAGTTTTGTCATGGCTGTGCAGCGGAATCTTTCTAAGCATTCTAAAAAACACAACTATCAATCAGATTGGCTCAAGAGTTGCAATTGTCATCTTTGGCGTCTTACTAGTTCTTCAGTCTGTGACAGGACATCATAAATACCTTGTGGGGGAATAGGGAGCTACCTTCTCAAAGACAAGTGAACAGTCTCCATTGGCTCTTCTGCAAACTGATGAGCAGCGTTCGCTTACCTGCAGCTCTCCATGTGGAAGGGTTGCCCAGTTATGGCCAGCCAGACGGATCCGATTTGGTCTTTTCGATCAGATTGTGCAGAAAAGATCTTTTGACAATCAAATAACACACTGCTTCACCGAAATAGTGGTTCTGGGACACCCAAACAAGGTAGTCTTTCTATGGCTCTTGGCCATTCTAGGCGTTTCTCCCTCTATCCAGGCATACTCCATTTACTGTTGTGCCCCCATTTTAGGCGTTTCTCCCTGTATCCAAGTGTCCCAAATCTAGGTGTTAATGCATTTACTGTTGTGAACTCACTGTTGTGCCCCAATTTTAGGCATTTCTCCTTCCTTCTCTGTTAAAACCCCTTCCACTCTTGTGACCCTGTTTAAGAATCTAGCTGTCTATACCTACAACCTTTGTCACAACATTTTGAGCGCTCTCTCCCAATAGCCAACTATCCCAGTGTTGGCAGTTCATGTGCCTGCGGCTGTTGTCTCAATTCGGCGCACTAGCTTCTATTTGTGCGATCTAGCTGTTTTCACTCCTGCTGCTGTTCGTCTCAGATTTGGACATTCTCTCCCAATAGGTGGGTATCCAAAATCCAGCAAACTAAAGCTAGCTGCTACTGTGGTCTCAACTTTGATTGTTTATACTTACTGCTGCTGTCTCATGTTGGGGCACTCCCCAATAGCCAAGCATCTCATCCCAACCATTTATATGATGTGTCTAATCTAGCTGCATATACTAGCTGCTGATGTCTTACACTCAGGCGTCTCAACGCACTGGTCAGACTCTCTCAAATCTAGCCATTCCCATCTACGGTGGTATCTCAACCTCAGATGCTCCTGTCTCTCCAATCGGCACACCTTCGAGCCACACCCTTGCACGACCCACACCAACAACCAAGATCTCTACCCCCACACCATTTTCCCGTCCAACAGTACCGCATTCACCCAGATTCGCTCATGCACACACTACCACTCACCACACACCTTCCCACTCACATACAAGAGCAGCTCTCAGAAATTCCGGAAAACATCACACCCGCCCTACACCCCTCATCCTCGCACCCTCATTCTTGATCCCATTACCACACTCACCCAGAATGACGTTCACACACAACACCTCTAACACCACACAACTCCCTACTCACATACACAAGGAGCTCTGAGACATTCAAGAATACACACCATCCGCCCTACATCCTTCACCCTTGCACCCTCATTTGTGAACCCACCTTACACCCTGCTAAACCTTTTCACCTCCGACCCCTCCACTGAAGCCACACACACTTATCAACCCAACGCCGCCACCATGCACCACACACCCTCCAACTCTCAGACCAGAGGAGCTCTCTGGTCTACCATGACTCACCCACCGCCTGCCCCTTCCTAACTACTTCTGCTGACCCTCCTCATTTCCAAACCCTCTTTCCCGCCCACCCTCCCAGAGAACTCACAGCTTCCCTCTTCCTCCCAGCACCCACCCTCCAACTCTCAGAACTGAGGGGCACTCTAGCGCACCCAGAAACAACTGATACCTGCACCCCCTCAGCAACCCGTGCCCACCCCCACCCACTCTCCAACCTCCCCAACCCGCATCCCCAGGTGGAAGGCCTTCTCCCACCCAAAGCTTCTCACCACCCAGCGTCCAATTCGCAGACCAGAGGTGCCCTCTGGCACTCCAAAAAAACATTGCCCCACCACCAACTCAACCCTTGCGCTTACCTTCGGGAACACACCCTGCACCTCTCTCGCCCTGCCCATGTCCCTTGCCCCCAGAGCTACAACCCAAGGGACCGCCGCACATCACTCTCAGTCTATCTCTCATACAAGATGAGCCCCACCTTACCCCAAATGCCCCACCCCTCCTCCTGCACCCACCAACCACACACCCTCCCTCACATACATCTATGACCTTTCCCACACTCTCTCCAAATCCAAACCAGAAGAATGCTGGGGGTACTGCGACAGCTTACCCTGAACCCCACCCCTCCCCAGGCCTACCCCCACTGTCAACTCTGGCACTACCTCCACCTCCCCGACCACACCTTCCTCATTACCTTGCCCACAACCTCTCACCCCCTCCATCACATTGACCACTACCAGAAAGCCAACCCCTTCCCTTCTCTCAGTTTGGCATGTCTTGCCTACTCCCGAACCATCGCCTCCACGCCCTTCCCCGCACAGCACTCCACCCTCTCGCACAATCCAGCATGCAAACGCAGAGAAATCAGAGGTAGGCAGCGCCCCTCGCTCTCAACTCTGCATGCCTCACCAGCCCTGCATCTCTCGATCCACCTCTCCTCTCCTAGCTCCACTACCACATCCCCTCTGTCACCCCTGCCTCCCTCCTTTCTCCTTGAAGACAGCCTCTCCACCTTTCCTCTCCCCTTTCCTATCCGCCATGTGCCAACCCGCAACAGCACCAAGCCAGACACCTCTGAACGACCCAGCGCCTCCCACCACCATGCCTCAATCCTCCGAGCCATTCGCTACTAACTGAACCGCCCATCCCATACCACTATTCAGTCGAAGACCTGTGACCACCCGCCCTCCATCTCTTCCTGGTAACAAACCACCCGTGACCTTCTACGTACCCAATTACAGTAGCTCTCTCCTTGACTATCTCCGTCCATACAATTACACTGTCCGACACAATCGACACTCTCCCCGCCACCACCACCAACCTACCGGTGACTAGGACCATCCCAGCCCTGCCAACCCCAGATGCCCAGAAAAACACTGCCCACTCTACTTCTCACAAAGTCATCTGCCTCCTTTTCAATGCCCACTCCATGGCCAAAAACAGACACAGCATCTATGATCTTGTAACCTCAGAGAATCTTTATCTTATCTTCATCACAGAAACCTGGTTCTCGGATGACTTCAAGAATATGGCTCACAAAGCAGTGTCACCCGACCACTCATCACCCACAAAAGATTTTCTAGGGGAGGTGGACTAGCCATCCTCCCCAAACCACACAACTCTATCACCTCCACTGAAACACAACTGAGCACAGCTAACTGCAAATCCCTTCTAATCAACATCTCCCTAGCTCGCTCTCTCGCACAGCTTCCTACTCATCTACAGGCCCCCCAGATATGTCAGACACTTCGCCAACAGCCTATACAACTCACTAGCGGCCACTCAAGTAAACCATCCTACACTCACCCTACTGGAGTACTTCAATATCTTGTTCGACATGCCCAACAGCTCCATGACTCTACCCCTGGTCGATAGCCCAGGCACTTAATCCTCACACAATATATCACAGGACGCGCGCACACTGCTGGCCACACTCTCAATGCCATTCTCATCTCTTCCAACCTCATCTCCATGTCCTCCCCTAAACCCCTCATCTGGACAGACTACTCTGCCATACCTTTATCTCTCCTCACAACGCTGCCATGCTGCCAAGGACTCCTCTACCCCTACATCTCTGTTCAAGTGCTGGAGTAAGGTCAACCAGATCTGGCTGAGGCACTGTTGCGTGCTCTATCCTCACTCCCGGCCACAGATAGACCCTTACCCATACAGCTCTTTGACTCCTGGTTAAATGACTCACTCATTCCCCTAGCCCCTTCCAAGTCTGCTCCCTCTCGCAGAGGACCTACACTCAAATGGTTCGCCCCCGCCTGAAGACTCTAAAAACTCATAACCGCTCCCTTGAGCGCAAATGGCGAACTTCCAAAACCCCAATATGCAAATCAGTATTTGCCCACCACCACCAAAAATATAAATCAGAGATCTGAAAGGCCAAAAAAGTTTATTAGAATAAAAGGATCCTGAACTGCTGCAGCGGCAGCAAAGAGCTCTACAGCATCCTCACAGAATTCCTAAAACCATCCTGCACCGCAGCCACAACTGCCTCCTCACAAACGCTCAGCAACTCCCTCTCTGAACATTTCCACAAAACAGCGCTAGAGAGGACGACCACTCTCAACACCAAACTCTACAAGAAACTACCCTCCTCCCTTGCGAGAACCCTTCATACTGCTCTTTCAACCCTATCAGGAGCGAGGAGTTTGTCAAACTACTATCCTCCAGCCGACCCTTTGGCTCCCTCCTTGATCCTTGTCCCGCCTCTCTCCTCAAACAAATCTTGAGCTCCATTTGTGCAGGAGAACTGACGAGCTCCATTCTTAATGACTCCTTCGCCTCCGGCAACTTCCCAGAACCCTTCAAAACCACACATGTAAACCCTCTTCTCAAAAAAGCATCTCTCAACCCTCTTATACCAATCAATTACAGGCCCATTTCCAACACCCGATTCTTGTCAAAGCTCATAGACTGGATGTATACTCACAGCTCAATGGTTTTGCGAAAAGCTGTCCAGACAAGTGGTCGACTGTAAATTGTTCGAAAGACAAATGGTCGACGTAATTTGGTCGAAAACCAAATGGTCGAATTTTTTATTTTATTTATATATGTATTATTTTGGTTTTCGTTTAAGCAAAAAAAGGGTTTTTTAGAGAAAAAAGGGGTGAAAATAAAAAATACAAAAATTCGACCATTTGGCTTTCGACCAAATTGGTTCGACCATTTGTCCAGTCGACCAAATTTTTTCGACCAAATGTCTGGTAACCTTGTGAAAACAAGCCATCTCCTTGACCCCACTTAATCAGGGTTCCATCCGTGCCACGGAACAGAAACCACCCTAATCTCTATCTGGGACGACCTCAAATTCACAGCAGACGCAGAAGTATGCGTTGCAAGTATTCTCCTTGACCTCTCAGCCGTGTTTGACACCATTAACCACATGATCCACCTTGAAAGACAACACTCTCTAGGAATACGAGATTCAGCACTCATCTGTATCGGCTCGTTCCTCATTAACAGAAAGCAAATCACTCTTCTCCCCCTTTTCCATTCCACCACACACCCAGTGAACACTGGAGTACCCCAAGGCACCTTCCTCTCACCCCTTCTCTTCAACCTTTACATGATCCCTCTGCCCCCCTGGATCATCCGCTCTCACACCTCACATGCTATAACTATGTTAATGACACACAAATCATCTTGAGAATTCCTAAATTGACCTCTGACCCTCACCCTGACCTAGCAGCATGTCTCGCTTGATGACAACTAACCATCTCCTTCTAAGCCCAGGGAAAACAGAGATCATGGTATGCAACAAAACTGCTCTTTTCCCCCAACCAACTCCTTGACTACCCTCACTCGGTCCTTCCCCACTGACCACCACTACTGTCAAAAACCTCGCCTGCACAATGGACTTGGACCTAACTCTGTCTCACCACAACCACAATGCACCCAAATCCTGTCATTCCCACTTTAGACTTCTGATACGCATATTCCCATACCTCACCTACCCCAATAGACTGGCTGCAATTATGTCCATTGTCATGTCCAGACCTGATTATGCAAACTCCCTCTACCTGGGTGCACCGGCCTTTAAACTAAACAAACTCCAAAGAGTCCATAATTCAGCTGCCAGACTGCTACTCACATTTGGACGAAGGGACCACATCTTTCCCACTTGTCGCACCCTACACTGGCTCCCAATTGGACGTAGATCCCCCTTTGAAATCCTGTGTATTACTCACTGAGCGAAGTGTAAAGCAGGCCCCATATGCCTAGAAGAAATGATTACGCCTTACCACCGAATTTGGACCCCAAGGTCAAGCAAAGCCCTTCCCCTAGTGGTTCCCACATCCAATTCTGCCATGATTGGAGACTCCACCTACTCAACCTTCGCACCAACTTGGTGGAACTCACTGCCTCCACGTATTAGACACAGCCAAGTTTACATGGCTTTCTGTAAAGCACTCAAAACCTGGCTCTTTCCCTAAAAAACTCAAGGGACCACCCTGACCACCCCACTTGCCACCACATCCAAGAAATGGCTTGGTAACCCTACAATACGAGCCCTCAATAGGCTCTCGGGCCAGGAGATAGCTACCTCCAACTATCAGAATTAAAAACAAATGGTTTTATTAATATAAATGTCGGGATGGAGAAAGGCCTAACTTGCCCTATGCTAACATGGGATTTGCCTACCTAAAAATAGATTAAAGAAAGTCTGAGTACAGGGGTTCAAATGAAGACTCTCTCTGTGTTCATAACGGATTGAGAGAACATATCATATCCCTATAAGGCAGAGGTCTTCAAACTGTGGGTCGCACCCCCCCACCCCCAGGGTGGTGAGGCTGCATCCCAGGGGGCCGCGAGAGCCCAGCATGAAATGTAAAAAAAATATATATATATATATATAATTTTTTTTTTTTTTTTAGATTGGAGGAAATTGGCATGGGCGGCTCACATGGTTGGGCTGGACCATAATACTGTCTCAGGCACCAATGAAAAAGCGCCCAGCAGTTGCAAATGGATATTCATTCCTTTAGTCATAGGCTGTTTGAATAGTACGCATGGGGGTGGCTTTTTGTTAAAATGTAAGCAAATTGTGATATTTAAAGAATATTCATTCAGCAACAATGGTCAAAACTACTAGCTGCATAGCCTGGTGGCTCATCCATAATGGGCGAAGGGGCATCCATCAGTGGCCCCCTCACCCATTATGGAGGAGCGGAGGAGCCAGGCCAGTGAAACACTGAGCACTCTCTCAGCTGCTTTTGCCAGCTGAGGGAGTGCTCCTGTGCTGGCTGAACTGTCAAAGGGAAACCATGTTTCCCTTTGACAGTTCAGTTCCCCAGCCGCACATGCTCACTGAGCCATGCAAGGCTAGGGGTGTTTTGCTTCTCCAGCCTTGCATAGCTCATTGGACATGCTGGCTGGGGCACTCCATGTCTGTATGTGTGAGAAGGAGCTCCTGCACCTCCTCGCACATACAGACAGAACAACCTGGAGCGGGGCATTTCAACACCCATGCACAGGCCCATGCAGAAGGTACGTTTATGTTCATTTATTTTTTATTCAAATATGTGTATGGGCGTGTGTATGCTTGTGTTATGAGTGAGTGTATGGTGGTGGGTGCTTGCATGAAAGATAGAGTGGTTGCTGTGCTAGTGTGAGTGTGTGTGTGTGCGTGGGTGTGTGCTTGTTTTGGTCTGTTGAGCTGATTTTGCCGAGTGGGGGTAGAGGGGAGAAGTAGGGTTGTACCCCTAGAACCCCCTATGATTGGTTCGGGCTCCCTCACTGCGCTCTGTCGCTATGGCATTTTTGGGGGAATTATTTATGCCCCTCCATTTAAAAAAACTCACCAGCTCCCACTGGTCCTCTGACTGTGTTGGGAACGGGGTGGGGGATCCCAGGGACTGTGATAGGAGCAGGATGGGTGGGAGCACTGGGATAGTGGTGTGAGAAGGGTGGGGAGAGCCTGGGGTCTGTGATGGGGTGGGGAGAGCCCAGTGACTGGTTAGGAGTGGGATGAGGGAGTCCAGTGACTGATGGGAGCAGGTGAGGGAGCCCAGGGACTATGGTGCATTGACGGCGCACAATAGTTCATAGCCATTTCTATATATTGTCCATTCAGCATTTTTGGGGGCGGGGGGGTGCCCGGCCTGCCCAGATTTTGCTCAGGGGGGGCCCAGGCCAAAGAAGTTTGAAGACCACTGCTATAAGGGATTAACAAAACATATCATATCCCCAAAGACTAACAGTCAAATAAGTTACATTTCGCAAACAATTAAACCAGATTGGCGCAACAAGTTGATACTATTATAATCGGTTACACATGGGCCCAGAATCTTCATATATAATGGACCATATTCGCAATAGTCTGTCAATACGTGCTGAGTGGTTTCCAGCATTCCAGCTAAGCCACAAGAGTGACATCTATGCCCCTCTTTTGAGATTCCCGGTTCAACGCCAATGGCTTCCAATACTGGTAATTTACCAATTCGTAGAAATTAACAATTGTGAGAATTGTGAGGGCATTCTCCTATTTAGCCCTCTCGGAACCCCCCCTCAGACAACCAAGAGTAGGACAAGGCCATGGGATTCCAACCGTGGGGTTGGGCAAGCGAGGGAGGACTTCTGAATGGAGGGTCTTTGGGAATGGGGGACGGAGTGCCAACATGCGAGATATGGTAGCCCCCTTTTCCTGAAACCGAGGGCTCTTTGTGACCTTAGCCCAATTAAAATGAATAAGAAAAGACACACTGCCCCTTTAAGATCCAACTCACTCAGAGCTAAAGGACAGGCATGTCCAGATAGTTGGGTAATGAAATGTCAAGCAGGCTCGACATTGACTGCACGCCTACAGCCTGTTAATCTGTTGCAGGTGTATAAAAGGTGGGGAAATTCAGTAGTGCGAGGAACAACAGTTGGAGACACAGCAACAGGGAGGCTGCGTGGCTGAGTCCAGTAGGGGATCCCTGAATTGCAAGGAATTGGCATTCTGGAAGCGAACAACAAGGAGGCGGAGAGAAAACCAGCTGGAGGAGACTGTCGAGCCGGCACGCTACCCTATGGCAGAGCAAAGGCTCTGGGGTTAAGCAGTAATGGGGCCCTGTCTCCATGGAGCCAATGTGGTTAAAAAGGGAAGGCTGTGGACAGGTCTGACCTTCCCTTATGTAAGCCGGGAATGCTCGTTCTCCTCCCGTGGCCAGGAGTATCTGAGGGGCATGTGGTGAAACCTTGACCTCAGCTGCAGTGCTCTGGAAGCATGTAGCCTGAAAGTCTGAGCAAAATCACTGATGGTGAGTCTGAAGTACAGAGAGACTCGCAATCAGACTCGGGCAGCTACATACTATGTAGCGAGTATAAAACGGAATGAAAGGAAATCTATTATTGCAATCTTCCACGATTGTGAGACAATCGGATAATGCGGACTGGGAAATAAGAATGACAGAGTATCTGAAGGAAGGCGGGGGAGGGAAAACCCATTGTGAAGGCCTTCAGAATGAAAGTACTGTATGCGGCAAGCCAAACAAATAGAACCTTGGGAGCTACAAAGTTACTGAGTGGTGTGTAAGGAAGGTTATGTTTTCGAAAGTCTCAGTGGACTGAAAGAAGGAAATTGACATCCTAAGGGGAGCTGTGTGAGGTATGAACTGCGAGCAAAGTGGCGCTGGCAATCAAGAAACACAGTGAGAGCCGGCAGAAGGCTGTACACAAGAAAGGAATACTTTTAAAGGACTAGAGCAAGTAAAGCCCACCAGCCCAGTAAACTAAGTGAACTGACAAGGAAGGGGCAGAGCTGGAAGCCCCAGGCCCTGGGTTTCGCGACCTGTATTTGGTGAACCGTCCGGTCTGACAACTGCGCCCAGACCAGGGAGAGCCTGAAAGTGGAACACGGAGGCGGGGAAGGGAACCCCAGAAGTGTTTGTGAATATCTACAATAGCTACACTAAGAGCTGAGACTTGGGAAGGGTACCCTGAGTCTAAAAGGTACTATGGACATTAAGTGAAAAGACTAAGTGCTGCTGTCTGAGTTCAGACGACAGAAGTTTGAGAAACTAGCTGGACATTTGTTGTTTGTGCATCTGAGAAAACCAAACAGGAAGATTGTGAAGCAGAGCATGACAAGACCGGTGCCAGGTGTAACCAAGAGCTAGGTGCTAATAAGGTACTGTGGCTTGAGATAAAGGATAACAAGAACTTTGAATTAATAATTTACTTCGATAGTTGTTTTTTTTTTTGGAAGTATAACCTGAGAGACCAATGGAACTATAAATCCTTGAGCATCACAAACTTAGGGGAAGAAGTTCATGAGAGGAACTATTAGAGAAGGCCCCTACGCAGATTGGAAACCTAACCTGACAAGAACTGTGAGCCGTTAAAATACTGTGAAATTTACTTGGAACTAAATCTTGAAATCTTGTGAAACTTTACTCCCTGAGTGTCTGGAACTTGAGGAAGGGAGTTGTGGGAGAAACTCCTGAAAGACATTGGGCCTCATTACGACCCTGGCGGAGTGGGTTTACGCCAGCGGTATTCGCGGCGGACCCTTCCGCCCTACTACGAGTTCCCGTAGCGCCATGGAGCCGTTTTCCGCCTGGTTTTTCCGGGCGGAGAAATCCATGGCGCTACGGGACCTTGTTGTTAATTACGCCACCGTATTTTACGGTGGCGTAATTAACGCCTTCCCCACTCCCATTATACCCTATGGGGCAAAAATGGGAATGGGGAAGGGTAAAATGGGGAATGGGGATTTACCGCCCCGCCAAGGTCGGAATGGGGCGGTAAATCCGCCAACCCCCATGGCGGTATTGGCAGCTTTCCGCCGTGCTCCATGGTGCATATTGCACCACGATCTCCGCCAGGGTCGTAATGAGGGCCATTGTCATATGATTTTGGAGCACTTATTTAGTTTGAATATTCCAGCACATGATTAGTATTAAAAGTAAGGGCAAGTATAGGTTATTACACAGACAGCATTTTTCTTTGGACTTTTGGACACAGACTGGCCTTAGATACATCAGTTGAGGGAATTCCCCTCTTAGAGCTAGGGCAAGTTAGGCGTTACTCCCATCCTGAAGCTTTAAATAAAGGTTTTCCAACTGGATCTCTTGTGTCTGTGTCTAAATGTTCATACCATGACTGTCTCACATATGGTGTCAGCGATGGGATGAAACTCAACTGAAACAAGTTGGTGAACCTGAAACTTTGAAAGGTTAGAACCCAAAGAGTCAAGATCATCCATCACTACTTTTGAAAATGCCACCCTCTTTGCCACTGAGCAATCCTTCCCTTAACCCCAAGGGAAGGATTGTGTCTAACTGTTCATACCATGTCTGGCTCACACAATACTGTTGGATGGCTTCTTTTGCACTTAGAGATGGCATGCCCTCAAACAGGTATTGTGTAAAAAAAACAGTAAGGGAACCCATATCCCTGACTTTTTGGGACATCATTGTAATAACTATGGCTCAACTGGTCACGGAAAGATCATTATTGCAGGATCGGGAGAGCCTATATTCTCTTTCAGATTTTCACTCCTGCCTACTGGCTCAGCCATTTTCTTAACCCTCACTTTGATATGTAAAGTTAAGAAAATGTTTGAGCCATATGGAAAATCTGAAACAGATATTGATACAATTGGTAATAAACCTAGCACCTCATTTTCAATGGGCTGCTGTGACAGAATGCTAGGTCTATTTATCAGATCTCCCTTTCATTTTCCTCATGCTAGAAAGCATAGTGCACACATGCAACTTTGCTGAGCTATTCTAGTGACAACTCTCAGCAGCTGCCTTGTGTTTTGGCAACATGGCAGCCACAAAGTGACACACGCATCACTGACAGCAACTGTTTGGACCAAAAGTCCACCATGTCGTAATCTGACCTAAATTGTGAGAAATCCTGAGTCTTAATTACATTATATAACTGGTATCCCCTGGATCTGATGGCAAATAACACATCTATAAATAAGTAATGCCCGGTTATGAGATGGTAAGCTTTAAGACTCCACAATTATAGTGGCCAAACTCTATTGATGTCACTTTAATATTAGTTTGTTTTGTAGTGATCCTTCTGGTCAGATCGTTTACTGTCTTGGTCTGAGTTTTCCCCAAATCAAACAATTTGGCCTGGATTACAGCAAAGCCTTTTCCTTCCCTGGCAAAAGGTTGTCACCTCCTGGGAAGGCAGAAACTGCCCTCAGCGTGCAGGGAAAGGTTAATAGCGTCATAGTGTTCAGTGTTATAGTGCAGATTCTGCCAGGCCAAGGAAAGTGACACTAGGTAATTGATTAACAGAGGCCCTTAGGTGTAGGCAGACAGAGGATTGGGAAGGAGATGGGAGAACTTTTCCCTTATTGATGGATTCCACCATCATCGATTTTCCTAGGGCTCACAAATGTCCTGTCTGCCTCTCCATTTCCTTCTGACAAAGCACCCTCTAGTACGACATCACCACGCAGAAGAATCTGAAACAGCTGCCAGGATTGGTCCTTTTATAGCAGGTTAGAAGGTAACCAATCAGCAATGGCCTTTGTTCCTATATAAGTAAGGAAGTAAGGAAGCTGTATAAGTGGGGGTAGACCCTTCTGTTAGTTGAGTCATCTTTGGAAACTTAAAGAACAAGGATTTATCTAGAACCTGGTTGGGAGTACAGTGTGCTCCAAAGACCCTTGGCCATAGAGTCGAAGACCATAGTTTCCAAGCAAGAGGCATCGTTTCCTCCCTAACCATCCCAAGGGAATATTTAATGTGAGCTATTTTCTGGACAAGGCTTACCGCAGCTGAGATCACTGGAGGTGCCAGAACCCTGCAAGTGCTCTCTAAAAGGTTCCTAGCTGGGAAGTGAAAAAGAGCACCTGAAGACCCTGCACAGGGTCCCCTAGCAACCAAAGAACCCAGTAAGTGACCCCTGGGCTCTCCCGGCATTGCCAACCCACTTTGGCACTGGTTTTGGGCACCTTCAATGCTATCCGTTTTTTCTTTCAAGGAAACCACCAGAGTCATTCTTAACCTCGACACTCTACCGCCTCATGGATCTCTGAGGTCCCTAATGGCGGCCCTCCACTGTCTCCACATCCAAGGCCCACTAAATCTTCTGGCATCTGCAACTTGACAACACCTGCCTGGTTTCCAGCATCTTCTGACCCCAGGCTATTGTGTAGAGGAAGAGCTAAGTACACCCACCTCAACCGTCCCGCTCCTTTTACCTGTGTGTTGGAAACCAGAGAATGTGACATACATAGAACAGTTGAACCAACAAAGAGCAGAATATGGACTCTGTCCAGTACCATTGAAAGTACCAATACCTAAGAGAATCTGGGATGCAAGGTACCCATTGAGAAAACCATGCCTGCATACAAGAAAATATGATGGCCATTTGAATTAAATCACTGAAGAAGTAGAGCCAATATATGGCAAAGAAGAATGGTAATGTCACCAACCATCGCCAATAGGCGTCACACAGAGCTAAAATGACGTAAATAGAAGAGATGCAGAGACCAGAGAATGCACATATTCTATAAGGCATCAAGAAAGTATCAAGGCCAAGTGACATCTTGGGATCAAGGTGAAGAAGCTTATGCTACAGAAACAGATGAAGACATTAAGTCATTTTACACGTGTACAGATGCAAAAAGAAACACAAGCAGATAAAAGTAATCTTAAGGCTGCTATAGTGAATAGATTGCGGCAAGCTCCAACCTATACATATATACCTACGGACAAATGAAGGATAGATGTTTCCACTACGCATATGCTGGACAGTGACAAGAAGGCCTCATTTCTAGTATGTCGCAGCTAAATAGCAATTTGAATTACAAAGTGTCTCTCGGCAGACAAAGCTGGGTGAGCCAAGAAGCCAAGATCTTATCAAACTGGAATGAACTGACATTGGATACAAATCGTCTGAAAGAACAAAACTCCTGTTCAGAAGGCATGAACAAAACAAGGAAGACATCAGAGGTCCATTAAAAAATAATATTAAATGCACCAAAAAGCTCCATTCCATGGTCTCCAGTCACATGGAAGCATGAAGTTGGACGACTGATGGTCACACCTACGCACGAAGGCAGATCGTGCTTTTCACTCCCTACATTTCTCAGAGCTAAGAGTAAACTCGAGGCCGAGCTTCAAAGCCTAATTAACAGTAGACCACTGAGGTGACGATGGATTGATATGCTAATTGGTGGGAAGCAATGGTTAAGGCGAGGTCACCAGCACCTGGATGTCCATCCTGCCTGCTGCTAGAGGTAAGTGGAAAAGTACTGACGGAGGTAGAGTGCCAACCAATTGTAGAGCACTGCGTATTTAGGGGTCCTATAGTTGTGGAAACCAATAGGATGTCGTGTATTTAGTGATGTTCATAGTGGTCATTTTTAGGGGAGGGCTTAGTTGTCCCACCTGATGTTAAGTAGCCAATCAGCCAATCACACTTTTTTTTAGACTAGTATGGATCGTATACATAGATGTTTACTCAGAGCCAATCACCCATACGCATAGGTTTTTGAAGTTTGCCACATAGGATGACGTTGGTTCATACGTAGGTTAACGCCATTGGTGATGCATTTTACTTATAAGATCTCAGTTTTTACTAAGAATGTTTGAGTAAGAGGATCGAGCGAGTTCGTTGATGTTCATTATGCTCCCTGTTTTATATAATTGATAATAAACCAATGTTCCTTTTGCCAACTACCTGAGTCGTTTCGATTATTGATGTATGAATAAAAATCTGCATCCCCATCCATCTCCAGGGTAATTGCTACTCATCTTAAAGGGCTGGGCTATCCAGTTCAGTTGCTACTACAGTACACTGTGTTGAGCCAGATGAGCTCCCTCACTGCTAACGTCAAAGTCTTTGCTTCCCTGCAACCTTGGGCGCCGAGTCTTGCAGCACTGCAACTGACACAGACTGCCGTTTCCCAGTGATTCTATCCTGCAAGTGTTTGCTACTGATGAACCACTCCACATAGTTGCATCCCATCAATGGCATCCCATCCCTCCCTGACTCAACTTGGTCTTGTTACCGAAAGCACCCAGCAGACTGGTTTGATGCCGAAAAACATGCAAAGCAAGAATAAAGATAGGGCCCTATATAGCAGGCCCCTGTGCCTGCTATATAGGGCCCTCGTGACTTGTAAGACCCCACTCTATACCTTTTAAAAGTCTTGTTCAGAAACCTTGACAATTGCTGCTGAAATCATTACCTATGCACTCCTATCCTGAAACCTATTGTGTACCCCTCATTCTAAAGACTGTACTCTCTGTATTTTCACATACATGGGTGGGTTACAGTGTTTTTGATCAGTGTGTTTACTTTTTCAGTTTTATTAAGGTATCCTATTTTTATAGATTCTTGACTGGACATTATTTTATGTTGGTACAAACATTCTATTAATGTTTGGACTACTTCTGTGTTAGCTCACATCCCACCTGAAGAGTGCATCCTGCCCTTGGCCTGCGCTACCTTAAGAGGTTAAAGGAGGTATACCTGTCGGGCTGTACGTGTTTCACCTTCATGTGTGGGGTGACTATTGATTTAATGGGAGTGTGAGACTGAGTATGAATTGTATTCACTACGCATCCCTGTCATCCTGCAGAGCAGTAGTCATTTCATCAAAATGGCAAAAGACACAGAGGTGATAAAACATGAAGGCAAACTCACTGCATGCTTTCTGCCTCCATTACATTATATTGAGGGTTCTCTACAAGGAGTGCGGTGCATCGCAGGAAACCCACTAAAAGCTTTTCCCTGCTCAGTCAGGAAATCTCTGTGTTTTTCCACCTGCATCACATTTTGATGCATTCGGGAGAGGCATGTCCCTGTGGATTCAGCCCAACCTTTTGTGTGTTAAAGATCAGGTTGAGTCCATAGGATCAGGTGTAATGGTGGCCATCATGTTTCCATATATGGGGCCACTTTAGCAGTCACCACTGTATGTGCAAGCTTGCATGGTAGTGTTTCTAGTGAATTCACTGCATGATGCTGTTTAAGGCACAGAAACTCAGGAAACGCCCATGTTTCATTGCTTACACCCAGGGGCGTTGCTAGGGGGGCTAAGGGGGCTATAGCCCCTGATCTTTTGGTTGTAGCCCCGGATAGAATCTCAGGAGCTAGAGCCAAAAGACTAGCTAGCCCCCAGTCCCAACAGTTCTGACATCAGCTTAGCCCCGGGTCTTTTCCAGACCTAGCAACTCCCCTGCTTACACCACAGCCATAAGAAGGAGCATGGACTGCGGAAGCATTTCCAGAGCCACCTATCCAGGCTGATTTTCCATCTTTGGGAACATTAGGTGACTAGTTTCGATATTCTGTAGGTAACGGCTTCAATAACTTCCAGACTTGGACAGATGTTTCAACGGTTTTTATTTTCAAGATGTTAAAATGATGGTTTTAATTCTGATCATGGCATAGATCAGGGCACAGGCAGGGTCTACTAATGGGCTTCCCTCTCTCATGTCCCATTGGCTCCTGCACCCTAACCCAGGTATACCTACCCGAATCAGAGAAGGAGGTGTCCATACCCCCCAGTATTCCAGCTGGTGATAAATAACACCTACTAGGTGTAGGTGAGGGCCTAAAGGCAAGAAGCCGTATCTATCTGACTTCCTTTAGGGTTCTTCTAGGGGTGTCCTAACCTAACACTCTGCAGGTTGTTCAATGGGACATGATGGTTTTCTAATGCTGTTAACAGACATCTGGTACGTGTTCTCACTCACTTACTCCCTTTCTTTCCTCTCTCTACTTCCTCCCCTCTGTTACTCTCACCTCTCCTTCTCCAGTATGGGATGTTTCATGAAATCACATGCTAATGAATATTCCCCATCATCAGGCTGGGAATTCTAGATAATATTAAAAGCAGTTTAGCATTAAAGCTCCTCAGGTACATAGTCTAGTACTATCATTGTGGGTCATACTGTCCCAGCCAATGGCACTAGACCTCCTTGCCTCTACACCTTGTGGCCATCTTTCAATTTTTTTCACTGCACTTTATTTGTTGGGAGTCCTTGTGTTTCGCTCCTCGAAATATCGATTTTTCATCTGTTATGAGATATCTTCAATCCTTTTTTTGTCATCATCGGTCCCATCTGGGACTGCCGGTAGCGGGGATCCATTGCTGGTGAAAATCTGGACATCGGAAAATCTTCTACCCACGAGAGGCCCTCTATTCGACTTTGAGGCCTCCTCCGCACGGCCATGGCAGACGCCAGCAAGAAGAGCCTTTTTAGACCCTGCTCGAAGTGTCGCCTCAAGAACATTTTTCGTGGACGATCGACACGAAAAATGTATATGTTGCCTGCACCCGGACCACAATGTAGATGCCTGCTCCATCTGCCAGTCCTTCTCCAAGAAGATATGAAAGGTTCTCTATAAAAGGTTGGTGACTTGGCTGGATAAGGGTGCCAGGGCTTCTGACTCGGCCTCAGTGCGAAGTCATCCCTCTGTCAAGGTTGGCAGATCTACAGAAAAATACTCCCTCTGCAAAGAGGTTGAGGTCTCATAAGGACACTTCCCTGGGGAAGAAACCAAAAAGGGAACATGGGCATAAGTCACACACCTCGACTGCCCTTCTGACGACGGCTGCCAGGATTCCATCGTTTGTATCATCGATGGCTTCGTCCACGATACCAGCGCCCACGATCATGACAGGATTGTTGTCTTCCGGCAAACAGTGTCTGTTGACTTCCACAACAATGACGACCACACTGTCGACGAGCCACAAGCAGACATCATCTACACCATCTTCTTCGTCAACGACACACCTGCTGAAGACCCCATTGACAACCTTGTCAACAAGCCTTAGGTCCGCATCTACCATGACGGGCCCATGTAAGATTGAATCGTCAACCACCTCATCCACGGTTATGACCATCATGTCCAGGATTGCATTGTCTCCCAGGCCTGCACCAACAACGATAACACAAGCGCCTGTGATGGCTTCTTTTGCTAGAAGTGCTAATGTTGAGAAGGACATGCTAAGGACATGCTGCCAGCACTCTCTTTTTTGCCACAGCCATCAAAGCCAAAACCAATGTATTCCCTGGTGCATATAGCCACTGCAGCACCACCTGCACAAATGCTACAGGAGGGTAGCATGTCAGAAGAGGAGCCTCTGGAGGCTTTATTTTCGAATCAGGAGGAGATAGAAAAGGAACCTGACCCCCTCTACCAGCACTACGTCACCCGGTGCCTCCTCCAGCACCACATCAACTGGTACATCCACCACGTCCACCTTCTGCACCCGCTGCTGTGCCTACAGGTCCCATGGAAACACCATTGGCACCTACAGAATTGTTGTTAGACATCTTGTTCACTTTTCAAACTTCGGTGAGGGAACTGCTACACTTCCAGCCCCTCAAGAGGCCCGTAGTAGGAGCCATCCAGCACTGCCTGCACGGGAAGATATAATTTCCCAGCATCTGCCCCCTCGACCAGCACCTTCTTTGCTAGGCCCTGTGGCTGCCCTGACAACACTGATACCGGTCTGGACAGGGACACATCCCAGGGTACACATGCTACTACTGGTGATTATGATGATCTAGTGCGAGCCGATGGAGAACCTCCTGAGGTGCCCTCCACTAGTTCCCCACAAGACAAAATAGTTTCTTCCACGTACTGCTAACATGAGCAGTGAAACTGTTCGACCTGGTCCCAGAGGAACAGAAAAAATAAGTATTCCTGTTCCAGAGGCATGAATCCTCCAGAAAATCAGTGGTGGCTATCCCTGTGCTAGATGACATCTCTGGACGATGATTTATTAGTCACGAGAAGCCCTTTTTACCGCCACCAAAGAAGGATAATCTGAAAAAGAAATATAAAGTTCAAGACCCTGTGCCCAAATATCTCTGTATCCAGTCATCTCCGGACTCTGTGGTCTCGGCTACAGCAAGGAAGAGATCTGCTAACCTGTCCTCACCATCTATGGTTCTCCCTGACAAAGAGGTAAAACAGCTGGATGCTTTCAGAAAGTGGGCTGCTACTACTATCAAGACTGCAAATTCCTAGGCTTTTTTTCCTGGTATTACTGGGAATTGTGGTATAAAATGGGTCCCATCTTGGATTTCCTGCCTCAAGACAAGATGGATGAGGCTTTAACCTTGCTACATGAGGATGAAGCAGCATTTGATCATGCCATCAAGGTGGCATTGGATATGGCAGACACAGTGTTCTGCCAGATGGGAAACAGGGCCGGTCTAAGGCGCAAGGGGTGGTTGAAGGGCGCCAATTTCTGCCCTGAAGTGCAGTGTAAGGTCAACAACATGCCCTTTGATTGCATCAACCTCTTTGGTAAAAAGATCGACGAGACCCTTCATGCAATCAAGATGGATGGTGACACCACCCGCTCCCTTGGCACCCTGAAACTACAGAGGCAGCCCTTTCCTTCTGGGAAAGGAAGATTTTCAAGTTCCTCCAGAGATTATTTGCCATCATATAGCCTAGCACCTCGCACCACCTCGCAGGAGGCTTATAGAGGGAGATTGCAGGCATACAAGGGTACACAGAGACGGCACAGAGCCTCCTCCCACACTCAAGCACACAAGCTAGCCTAGCCAGCGTCAAATTCCGGGTCCCCATTGCAGCACCTCAGTGGGAGGCTGGTTATCGCAGTTTGTTGAAACAGTGGAGCAACAGCTCCATCGACAAATGGGTTCTCAAAATTGTTCAACTGGGTCACACCCTTGAATTTCTTGACAAATACCCTTCCGTTACACCAATATACAAAAAGGAACAACATCTGTCCCTCCTCTTGCAGGAAGTTCAGTCCCTGCTAAAGAAAGGGGCTATAGAAACTGTACCATTGCATCACCGCGGCTCCAGAGTGTACTCTAGATGCTTCCTGGTGAGAAAGAAGTCAGGTGGATGGAGACCCATTCTCGACCACAAGCAGCTCAACAAGTTCCTAAAATTGCAAACATTCTGCATGGTCACGCTACAACATGCTCTCTGCCAGTTGGAGCAGGGAGACTTTCTATCCTCTCCGGACTTGGAGGATGCCTACTTCCACATTCCCATACAATGCAAGCACAGATGCCTCCTTCATTTTGTGTCGCAAGGCAAGCATTACCAGTTCAGGATTGTTTGTCCTAAAATCAGCTCCAGGTCTCTTCACAAAATGCCTAGCACCAGTGGCAGACCATCTCCGCTGTGCAGGAATGTACATCTACCCCTACCTAGACGACTGGATAATACCTGCCCCCTCACAGATGGTCATCCTGCAGCACACCGAAGAGAACATCCGATGCCTGACTTCTCTGGAACTATCCATCAACTTTCCAAAGTCATTAATATCGCCGTCTCAGAACGTTCTGTTCCTGGGCTCACGACTAGACACATTGCAATGTCTGGCGACTCCCTCAGAGGAGAGAGTCCATGCCATGCTCCACAAGGTCTAGCAGCTGTCCTCACTCCAGATAACAATGGTTTGCTCCATCAAGTCATTACTTGGGATGATGTCTTCCTGCATTACTCTGGTACCTTACTGCAGGTTGCATATGAGACCTCTTTAGAAGTTCCTAGACGCCACGTGGAAACAAGTGTCAGGCTCCTGGAACGACAAGATCAAGCACATCCCGGAATTCCGCTGAACTCTACAGTGGTTGGGCCATCAACAACACCTCACAAAGGGTGCTCTAATACACCTACCAGCACATCAAGCCACAGTGACAACCGATGCCTCCCTTGAAGGTTGGGAAGTGCACACAGGAAGCTTCCAAGCCAGAAGCCTCTGGCAGCCAGAGGACATGTTGCTTCACACCAATGTGTTGGAGCTCAGGCGATGTTCTGGGCCCTTAAGTCATTTAGATCCCAGCCTGGCATACTCTCCTGCTAGGGCTTTCACTTTGCACACTTTGGGTGCAAGTCCCAAACTCACAATTCTCAATGCCTGGTTCACGTCCTCACCAGGACTTCTCAGACTGTCCCATCTCCTTTATTTTCTCATGCCTACTGTTTTCCGACTCAGTGTCCCTTTCAGTATGGCATCAGGTCCTAGACCCCTTCTTATTCACCTGTGGTTTTCTCCAGTAATGTCCCGGGAGCCCTACTTCCCTGTTCGGGTTCCTCCAACCTTTATTTACTGTTTCTTTCAGCATGCGGCATACCCTTTTAACTGACCCGGCATCCCATTCTCTCTGTGTTTCTCAGCAGCAGTTTCAGGCTCCTTCATGTCTTCGGACTCCGTCTATGGTCTGCTGTCGGGTTTGGCAGATGCTTTGCTTGCTTACTGGTCTCCGCCCACGCCTCCGACTTTCTCTGGCAGCTCTCCTGGCTTTCGGCATCTCTGTGGCAGATCTCTGTATCTTGGGCTTCTCGCAACAGCATCTTCAGCCTCTTCCTCCACAATGCAGGCTGCTTCTTCTGGCTATCCTGACCCACGTCGGGAGCAGTGAGTCTCTCGCCATCTTGACGCTTCCTGTTTTTAAACACTGTGCCACCTTCTGGTTTCAACAAACAACTAGATTCCAGGCTCCATATTGCTCCCCTGCCCCTCCTCTAAAGCAGATGGACTGTGCAATATTATATATATAATAAAAAAAATTTGGAGAGATCTTTCTTGAAAGCGAGAAGCATGGATCACTCACAGCTATTGTTGCAGGAAGGTACTGAACATACTACCACTGATTTGAATGAGACACGTCTCATTTTAACTTTTGGAGCAAAAGCACATAGCATACGCAAAGTCATGCAACGTCACTGGCATATTCTCAAATCTGATGAACATTTGAACACCATTTTGGGTGACCACATTAATATCACCTTTCGACGGTCTACCTCATTTAAAGACACTTTAGTTACCAGTTTTATGAAGCCCATTGACAATGTGGTAACCAGTGCTTGGCTAAATATTAAATCTTGCGGTTTTTACAAATGCTCCAAATGTAAAGCATGTACTCATGCTGCCAACAAGACACACTACACCCATCCCATCTTGGGTACTAACATCAAGATCGCATCCAGAATTACTTGCGATACTGATCATGTGGTATATGTTCTCAACTGTCCTTGCAACATGTGGTATGTGGGCAGTACTAAAGGCAAATTGAAACTAAGGATACTTCAACATATTCCAGCCATTATAAACAATGATTCTAACTATCCGATGGCTTTACATTTTCAGTCCCAACATGACAGCAAATTGGAGGGTTTTTCCTTCTTTGGGATTCTTACAGTGCCTAAGTCGCCAAGAGGAGGCAATCGAGAGCTACTGCTGAGGCAACCGGAGACTAAATCTATTTTGGACCTCGAGACCAAGAAACCTAGGGGTCACAATCTAGATGAAGAATTGTATACTTTTTTGGGGACCTAATAGCACACATTTTCATGTAATTTTCGTATGTATTATTGCTGCATTTTTGGGTTCCCTGGTACAAAAGCCTTCACTTGCCTGATGTTAACAATATTATTCTATTTAGGCTAGGACACTTTTTTGATGGTTGTTTTTTCATGAATTATGTCGGCCTGCTTTGTATTATTATCTGGTTTTAACTTGTATTTTAGTAGGGAGTATATTTATCTTTTTAGATTAATATTCATGATGTATACTGTTCTTCACACAGTGTTCTTTGGACTCTTTAGACGCATTATACCAGTGTTGCATTTGTCTCGTATTTTTAAAAACATTAATCGTATGTTTAGGGTATTATGAATATTTATGCATATAGCATTTTTACTTTCTTCTCTTTTCATTTTTATATGTGGATTTCTTAATCTATGAGTAAACGGGCCTATATAGCATGTATGCATTATTTAGGTGAAATCTCAGGCTTATCAGGAAGGGTGTTTGCCCCTTAAATTGGGGCATTTTAGGGTTTATGCACTTTGCACTTTATTGTGGATCTATATTTTTCATCCAGCTGTCCATGGCTGCACGCCCTTTTGCCATCCTCCTTTTATTCTTTAGGGAGTTTTTGTTGGTTTTCAAATCTTGTGACTACACGATCAGTGCACCCATGGACGTAGAGCACTGTGCGTATTATCTTTGCTATCGAGAATGAAATTTTGATCCCCATGCGTTTCCCTCTTTTCCCCCTTTTTCCTTTCCCTGTATCCTGTTTATCCCTCCACTCCGTACTATTGCTGCTATGCATTTTGCACTTTGCACCTTGTTCTTTTACACCTTGCACTTTGCACCATTGTGCATGCACTAAGCACTTTACCCCTTTCCTAATACAGCTACATGCGTGCGATTAGACCCGGTTTTTACCCTAACATATATACAATGTTTACTCAATGTATAGGTAAGATTGAGATTACCGATGATTTAGGCGCATATATTGATGTCATTCTATTTGCGCACGTGCACACCTTACATATAGGGTCCATAGAGGAGAGACGGCAATATACCTGTGAGTGTGCCCTATTATTATTTTCTTTGGGGCAGGTTTCATTTTATTTCAGGTTTGGAAGGAATGTTATTGACATTGTACCACACTTTCTTTAGCATACTACATATTAATGTTTTATATATTATAGTAAGGTGTTATGTAGCCCGCCACTGGACTTTGTATTTTGCATTTGCAAGGCGTACCTTACTTTATGCTTGTGTGGTTCCTTCCTTCTGTCCAACGGTTATTATTATTATTTTTTAATAATATTTTACCTTCTATTCTGACCATTTTAGGTTTTCACGAGGTATTTGCCGTCTCCTGGATCTGTTCCCTCTTAGATGTACTTTGTGGCGTTTGCGGCAATAATCAAATCTGTAAATTGCTGCTTGTAGCTCAGCACACTATTTAATGTATTTATTTGAGACTATTAAGGTCGATATGAGGTAAACTTGGTCACTACAATATGGCCGACTGCTTTCTCCTTACATTAGAGTAACGCCTTGCACGAGACATTCTACACATTGCAACCATAGAGTTTGAATGGTGTTTTAAGGAGTCCATTGTCTGTGTTTACCCTACTATCGTGAACAAGCGGTCAGTCGATCGCGAAACGCGTCGTTGTAACCTTCAGGTTCTCCTTTGCTATGCACTTTTTACTAATAAAGAACATTTGGTGAGACCTGATCTTTGCCGTGAAGCCCTTTATTTGCTAAGGAGTGGATTCACTGGACCTGGCTGCTCTTGGGAGTGCATTCCGCAGGTTTGGCCCTCTTTCGGGCTTAATTTTCGTTTGAAAATATATATATATATATATATATATTTTGCAATATGTCATATAGGTTTGTGGAGCCAGAGAGTATCATGGCCTGAAAGTAAGGGGGGATACCAGGGTTTGGCCAGTGAGTCTTCCTCCCTCCCATGAGGGTTACCTCACCCCCATGGTCTTCCCTCAGGTAGCCACTCCCAGGGTCGGGATCGGTAAGCGGGTGCCCTTGCCTGGACATATGGGAAGAGGGTTTCCCCCAGGAGGGAGTGGTGACGTTGTTGGATTCACCACAGTAGTATAGGTGAAGTCGGGTGTGATGGTGGACTAGGAGAGACCAGGTGGAGGACGGACAGTGGAGTGGAGCGCTGAAGAGTGTTGGTGGCATACTGGTGAGGTACTGAGAGAGAGAGAGTGGTACCAGTTGTATGTAGTGTGGTGTGAGGAGGTGTAACAGGTAAGTGAGAAGGAAAGAAAGAATGAGAGAGAGAGAGTTAGAGAGAGAGAGACAGAGGGAGAAGTGTAAAGCGGCATTAGAAAGGGAGTGTGATTGAGTGTATGATAGTTGGGTATAGAGAGTGGTAATGTGAGTAGTGGTAAGGGTGGAGTCAAGCAGGAGTGGGAGTTAGTTGGATGAGATAGGTAGTGAGAGTGTGGTAAAACCAGGAAATAGATGCATAGATAGGAAGTTGTGTGGTGTAGAGAGGTGAGGGAGAGTGGTGTTAATACAGAAGGGTGAGCAGGCCACCATGTCCATAGGAGGGTGAGGAGGTCATTGGATCCCTGAGTATAGAAGGGGGTGGGGTGAGAAGAGAGGACAGAAGGAACAAGTTACTTATCAGTAACTCCTTTTCTCCATCATAGATATCTTTCATGGATTCACATGCTCATGAATATTCCCCATCGCCAGGGTGGGAATCCTCAGTAATATTAAAAGCAGTTTAGCTTTAAAGCTTTAAAAAACTGCTTGTCACTTATATAGCCTATTGCTATCACTTTGGGTCATACTGCTCCAGCCAATTGTACTAGACCTCCTCAGCTGCACCCCTGGTGGGCATCTTCAGATTAGATTTGGAAGCGCATGTAATGTGGCAGTAGGAACCAAGAAGGGCCGTAGAGGGGCAGGAGGGAGGGTTGCATGTGAATCCATGAAAGATACCCATGCT
Source organism: Ambystoma mexicanum (assembly GCF_040938575.1). Classification (NCBI taxonomy): domain Eukaryota; kingdom Metazoa; phylum Chordata; class Amphibia; order Caudata; family Ambystomatidae; genus Ambystoma; species Ambystoma mexicanum. The sequence continues at coordinate 1,261,851,794 of NC_090934.1, read as the reverse complement.
GGAGAACAGGCGTTACAGGTAAGTAACTTGTTCTTTCTCCAGCATGAGATCTTTCATGGATTCACATTAATGAAGACGAATACACAGCAGTAAATATAATGCAACCAATGGGAGGTGATACAGCTCTACAGAAGCATTGGCACTACCCTCTGGAACCGTCACCTCAAGTAAATAGGCAGTGAAGCATTTGTTGTATGACACGGGCTCCTCCCTGGAATCCCTCTCAATGCAGTAGAATATCTTGAAGGTAGAACTATACCCCTTTTCACGTTATAACACGTTTAGAATGTAAGGGTCATGTTAGGATTTCGGACACAGGACAGAGAACTCTTTTACGTTTGGACATTCTGACAATTGATATCCTTAGTTTCGTTGAGGCAGGGAACCCCTCATAGTGATTAGGTCTTTCTCCAACCCATTTTTGTGTTAATAAGTCTATAGCAATCAACTTAACACAAGTGGTTCCATGTCATTTCATCGCCAGAATTTTCAAAGCCTTGCATTTCAACGTGGAAATGTTCATCAGATTTGTTCATTTTAGGGGGTTCACCCCAAACCCTCTCCGCCACCTATTCTACCTTTTACCTAACCCCCAAACCCTCATCTGCCCTTTCCCACCCCCCACTAAAAAATGTGATGAACATTAGTGCACGTTGAAGTGGCAGGCTTTGAGAAATCCGGCGTTGAAATGCTGTTGTACGATGCACATGTTTCTGAGTCTTACTCCTATTTCCTTACATTACCCACACCCTTTCTTCCATTCATTCTCTTTTTATAGTCCCCTTTTCCTTATTATGTAACTTCCCCTCATAATTGGTTACAGCGCTCATGTTACTCTGTGTGCCAACTAATCTGTGCCTGCCTTTTCCCCAGGTAAAGGGTTACACAGTGGCAAGGCTTTACAAATCTCTCTGAGCCCACCCTCTTTTCAATCTCGGTTTGTAGGAAAACAGCCAGATTGTCAGGTTGCTTGTTTTCCATGTGGCTTCCTTCTGGTGCTGGTGATTTTTGTTGCTTATTCAGTTTGGTGTGTTTTCTGTGTCTCTCCTGTTCCCTGCAAACTCTCCTCTCTCCCAGTTCATTTTCTGCTGATACACCATTCACCTGGGGTTGGCAGGTTGTGTGTTGGATGTCACATCTCTGTTTGGCAAAATAAGTTCCAGTCTATTCCATTTCTGTTCTTGACTCCATTTCCCTGGTTCCGGTCTGGGTTTTCTTGGTTGCTCCTAGGTGCATTCTGGGAGTCACAGGTCTGAAACAAAAAGAGATTACACTGGTTTGGAACAGTACTGGGAGGCACTGTGGGACAAAGAGTGGTGCCGACATTTATAGGCATGGCACATTTAAGGACTGAACCCCCTTCCACAACTCCCTCTAGCCCCCCTCCCCATGTCTGGGACAGGGCTGACCCTGGCTTATGTCTGGGTAGCCCACCTGACCCAAGTTGGGAGGGGTCCGGGAGTGGCCCCTGGCCCTGTCACAATACCCCATAGTCCTGTGTGCAAGTGCCTATTCTTGCCTAAACTGAAAGCAAAAGGCAGAAAATACCTTGATACAGCTAAATCCTTTTCCTTGGTTCAATGTCCTCCGTTATGGTTCAGCACTGATAGATTTCCTGAAAAAATACATTATTTTCCTTAACAAATTGAATCATGGGCTTCCTTCATGAGTCGAGTAAGAGGAAGAGAACCACCGTCAACACTCAAGTGTTTTTTCCACCAAAATGTCCAGATCTGTTCTAACCGTTTTTGGCCATGACCATCACCTTTGCCAGCACAAGATGCATGATGGTGATACTGCATGTCATAGGGATTGCGCGTATAAAGTAAAGCGCCATTTGGGAACAGTATGGGGAATTTGTGTGCTTCGACAACTCTCTGGTTTTTTTGATGGATCTCGGGGCAGGAGAGGATAGAGATGGGTAGGAAAATGATGCTAGTACTTTGTTTTGGTGTATTATATAAATGCCCTCCTTTTCTTGGGAGTTCTAGAGCTTTTATAGACCCTGGTGTCACCCCCTAACCTTACATTCAGCACGTAGACCTGTCCCTCCTTAATCATCCCCTCTCTACCCATGGTCATCTCTTTAATTAATTGTTTACTTTTACTTTTTGTTATTTTCTTTTCTTCTATTCATGAACTTTTTCTTCCATTCTGTCCATCTATTCATTCGTTCTTTCTTCACATTCCATCATTCTATTTCTAGTAATTAGTTTCTTTCTTCACATTCCACCCTTCTTTCATTGATTGCATACTTCTCTCTCTATTTCCTCATTTCTTCCCCCTCGGTGCCACTTCTCCCGTCTAACCCATCCCCACCTTCCGCCATTCCCGAGTCTCTTCTCACTCCCCCAGTGGTTTTAACCCCCTTCAGTTTTACCCATCCCCCACCCCTTTACGGTTTCCTTTCTCAGTTCTTTCTATTCCCCAAAATACTTATCAATCCCTCTCCAAGTTCTTCCTATGCCCCACATCTTTTTTTTGCTGGCGTTTTGTGGAGGTAAGCATGAGCTGCTAGGGCACTGGAATTTATTGCCAGATTTGTGGGGGTTCATTTTACTGATGCGCTCTGTGCGCAGTGGATTTCCCATCTCCTCTCCCTCTTCTGGACGAGGCCCTGCTCCCTCCTCCCTCCCGCCCCCTCCCCTGATTGGTTCATCTGCGAGCTGTGTTGTCTGAGGCTCTAGGCCCTGCACTGCAGTAGATCCGGCACTGTTGCTGGTGTTTTGTGGAGGTAAGCATGAGCTGCTAGGGCACTGGAATTTATTGCCAGCTTTGTGGGGGTTCATTTTACTGATGCGCTCTGTGCGCAGTGGATTTCGCATCCCCTCTCCCTCTTCTGGACATGGCCGTGCTCCCTCCTCCCTCCAGCCCCACTCTCCTGATTGGCTCATCTGTGAGCTGTGTTGGGTGAGGCTCTAGGCCCTGCATTACAGTATATCTTGCACTTTTGCTGTTTTTTTTGGAGGTAAGCATGTGTCTGCTAGGGCACTGTAATTTATTGCGAGCTTTGTGGGGATTCATTTTACTGATGCGCTCTGTGCGTGGTGGATTTCGCATCCCCTCTTCCACTTCCGACCTGGCCCTGCACCCTCCACCCTCCCACCCCCATTCCCTGATTGGCTCATCTGCGCGCTGTGTTGTGTGAGTCTCTAGGCCCTGCATGGCGGTAGATCTGGCATTTTGTGGAGGTATGTGCCTGCTAGGGAACTGGAATTTATTGCCAGCTTTGTGGGAGTTAGTTTTACTGATGCGCTCTGGGTGTGGTGGATTTTGCATCCCCTCTCCCTCGTCCGGACCCGGCCCTGCTCCCTCCTGCCTCCCTGCTCTCTCCCCTGATTGGCTCATCTGCAAGCTGAGTTGTGTGAGGCTCTAGGCCCTGCACGGCAGTAGATTCAGCACTTTTGCTGGCATTTTTTGGAGGTAAGCATGTGCCTGCTAGGGCACTGGAATTTATTGCCAGCTTTGTGGGGGTTAATTTTACTGATGTGCTCTGTGCACGGTGGATTTTGCATCCCCTCTCCCTCTTCTGGACCCGACCGTGCTCCCTCCTCCCTCTCCCACCCTCCCCTGATTGGCTCATCTGTGAGGTGTGTTGTGTGAGGCTCTAGGCCCTGCATGGCGGTAGATCCGGCACTTTTGCTGGTGTTTTGTGGAGGTAAGCATGTGCCTGATAAGGCACTGAAATTTATTGCCAGCTTTGTGTGGGTTCATTTTACTCATGTGCTCTATGCGCAGTGGATTTCGCATCCCCTCTCACTCCTCCAGACCCAGCCCTGCTCCCTCCTCACTCCCACACCCTCCCCTGATTGGCTGATCGCCACTCTTAAACACACCCTCCCACGGCAGTCCTCTGCCCGTGCAGCCCCTGCGGCTAAGGGCCCCAAGGCAAAGGACGGCTCCTACAGCGGTGGCTCCAGATAGTGTCTGCAGGTGTCAGCAGGGCATGCCAGGGCCAGCCGTCAACCAGCAGAGACCATGAAGGTAGGTATGGCATGGGTGGGGAGTAGAGCAATCACGTTACTCCGATTGCCCTGCCACTCTACCTACCCCTCAGAACATAGCATGCCAGGCTGTTTTTACCATTCAGTTTAACAACTAGAGAGGACTGTGATTATTAGCCCATGCCACACTGAGATAGAACTGTGATATTAGCCTATGCCACACTGAAATAGAATTGTGATTACTAGCCTATGCCACACTGAGACAAACTGTGATTATTAGCCTATGCCACACTGAGATAGAACTGTGATTACTAGCCGGTGCCACATGGAGATAGAACTGTGATTATTAGCCTATGCTACACAGAGATAGAACTGTGATGTTTAGCCTATGCCACACTGAGATAGAAATATGATTATTAGCCGGCGCCCCATGGAGATAGAACAGTGATTATTAGCCGGCGCCACAGAGAGATAGAACTGTGACTATTAGCCTGCGTTGCACTCGGATAGATCCTCCAATATTAGCCTGCGCCACATTGAGATAGAACTGTGAATATTAGCATGTTCCACATTGAGATAGAACTGGGAATACTAGCCTGAGTTGCACTTGGAGAAATCTGTCAGTATTAGCCTGCGCCACACTGAGATTGAACTGTGAATATTAGCCTGCACCACATTGAGACAGAACTGTGAATATTAGCCTCCACTACATTGAGATAGAACTGTGAGTACTAGCCTGCGTCACACTCAGAGAGATCTGTGATTAGTAGCCTGCACCACATTGAGATTGAATACTAGCCTGCACCACATTGAGATTGCATACTAGCCTGCTCCACATTGAGATAGAACTGTGAATATTAGCCTGCGCCACATTGAAATAGAACTGTGAATGTCAGCCTGTGCCACACTGAGACAGAACTGTGATTATTGGCCTGCGCCACATTGAGATTGAATACTAGCCTGTGCCATATTGAGATTGAATACTAGCCTGCTCCACATTGAGATAGAACTGTGAATATTAGCCTGCGCCACTTTGAGATAGAACCGTGAATGTCAGCCTGTGCCACACTGAGACAGAACTGTGATTATTGGCCTGCGCCACATTGAGATTGAATACTAGCCTGCACCACATTGAGATTGAATACTAGCCTGCTCCACATTGAGATAGAACTGTGAATATTAGCCTGCGCCACATTGAGATAGAACTGTGAATGTCAGCCTGTGCCACACTGAGACAGAACTGTGATTATTGGCCTGTGCCACATTGAGATTGAATACCAGCCTGTGCCATATTGAAATGGAACTGCGAATATTGGCCTGCACCACATTGAGATTGAATACTAGCCTGTGCCATATTGAGATTGAATACTAGCCTGCTCCACATTGAGATAGAACTGTGAATATTAGCCTGCGCCACATTGAGATAGAACCGTGAATGTCAGCCTGTGCCACACTGAGACAGAACTGTGATTATTGGCCTGCGCCACATTGAAATTGAATACTAGCCTGCACCACATTGAGATTGAATACTAGCCTGCTCCACATTGAGATAGAACTGTGAATATTAGCCTGCGCCACATTGAGATAGAACTGTGAATGTCAGCCTGTGCCACACTGAGACAGAATTGTGATTATTGGCCTGTGCCACATTGAGATTGAATACCAGCCTGTGCCATATTGAAATGGAACTGCGAATATTGGCCTGCACCACATTGAGATTGAATACTAGCCTGCACCACATTGAGATTGCATACTAGCCTGCTCCACATTGAGATAGAACTGTGAATATTAGCCTGCGCCACATTGAGATAGAACTGTGAATGTCAGCCTGTGCCACACTGAGACAGAACTGTGATTATTGGCCTGCGCCACATTGAGATTGAATACTAGCCTGTGCCATATTGAGATTGAATACTAGCCTGCTCCACATTGAGATAGAACTGTGAATATTAGCCTGCGCCACATTGAGATAGAACCGTGAATGTCAGCCTGTGCCACACTGAGACAGAACTGTGATTATTGGCCTGCGCTACATTGAGATTGAATACTAGCCTGCACCACATTGAGATTGAATACTAGCCTGCTCCACATTGAGATAGAACTGTGAATATTAGCCTGCGCCACATTGAGATAGAACTGTGAATGTCAGCCTGTGCCACACTGAGACAGAACTGTGATTATTGGCCTGCGCCACATTGAGATTGAATACTAGCCTGCACCACATTGAGATTGAATACTAGCCTGCTCCACATTGAGATAGAACTGTGAATATTAGCCTGCGCCACATTGAGATAGAACTGTGAATGTCAGCCTGTGCCACACTGAGACAGAACTGCGAATATTGGCCTGCACCACATTGAGATTGAATACTAGACTGTGCCACAATGAAATAGAACAGTGAATGTCAACCTGCACTGCATTGAGCTCGAACTGTGAATATTAGCCTATGTCACACTGAGATAGAACTGTGAATATCGATGAAAATCCATCGTCAACACAAAGTTTTAAAAAAACATTTTCATACCGTGAAACCTAGGCCTCTCTTCCACTATACAGGACTCTCAAAGCTAAGTGTCTCCCATACCCAATTTGTATTGTGAAACCTAGACCTCCCTCCCACTATACAGGACCCTCAATTCTAGGTGTGTTCTCCTATACCCAAATTGTATTGTGAAAGCTAAGCCTCTCTCCTACTGTACAGGGTCCTCAAATCTAGGTGTATCCACCTTATCTGCCTATTATACTGTGTAACCTACTGTATTGTGAAACCTAGGCCATATCTGCCTAATATATTGTGAAACCTACTGTATTGTGAAACCTAGGCCGCTCTCCCACTATACAGCACTCCAAATCCAAGTGTGTCTCCCATATACATATTCTACTGTGAACCCTAGGCCTCTCTCCTACTATACAGGGTTCTCAATTCTAGGTATATCCACTTTATCTGCCTATTATACGGTGTAACCTACTGTATTTGAAACCTAGGCCATGTCTGTCTAATATATGGTGAAGCCTAGTGTATTGTGAAACCTAGGCCTCTCTCCCACTATACAGGACTCTCAAATCTAGATGTGTTTCTCCCATACCCAATCTGTACTGCGAAACCTAGACCTCTCCCCCACTATACAGGACGCTCAAATCTAGGTGTGTCTCCCATACCCATATTCTACTGTGAAACCTTGGCCTTTCTCCTAGTATACAGGGTCCTCAATTCTAGGTGTATCCACTGTATCTGCCTATTATACTTTGTAACCTACTGTATTGTTAAACCTAGGCCATATCCTACTATTATATTGTGTAACCTATTGTATTGTGAAACATAGGCCTCTCTTTCACTATTCAGGACTCTCAATTCTAGGTGTGTCCCATATATCTGCCTACTGTATTGTGAAACCTAGGCCATATCTGCCTACTATACTGTGAAAGCTACTCTATTTGAAACCTAGGCCCCTCTCCCATTGTACAGGACCCTCAATTCTAGGACTGTTCTCCCATACCCAAAATGTATTGTGAGTCTTAGCCCTCTCTCGCACTATGGAGGATTCTCAAATCTAGGTGTTTTCTCCCGTACTCAAGTGTACTCTGAAACCAGGGCCTCTCTCCCAATATACAGAACTCTGAAACCTAGTTGTATCCCCCACAATACTGCCTATTAGACCAGCCACTTTGTTAAACATAGGCATATCTCCCGCAGTATAAGAGTCTCAGGTGCTGGTGTGTTCATATCTGCCAGTTTCTGAAACATAGGCTTCTCCCACTGCCTAGGAATATTCAGTTCAATTGTGCTGTTATTCAGGAGTCTCAAATATGATTGAGCTTGTATCTGCCATCTTGACCATGCCATCCGCACTGGACAAAGATTGCTGCAGCCGAACAACATCGAAGCCTACTGTACGTATAGCTTACACCACATCGTCTTGACCATGCTGTCCTCACTGGACAAAGATCGCTGCAGCTGAACAACATCGAAGCTTACGGTATGTATAGCTTACACCACGTCTGTGGACACAGGCCGTAGGCACGGCCAAGCATCCATGCACCATAGAATGCAGCTATGGCTATGCTCATCCGGTCTTGCAGCGCATATAGGTGTCCACACTGAAACACTTGACATACCTCAACACCTCTGCCACTAGCATACAGCGACTACCAACAAAACGAAATTCAGTATAGCTGGCCACACATCGACTCTCTTCAACAATAGCACTAAATCGCAAACCACCAACAGCGCCCACCCACATGCCTGACCTTTTTGGGCTACTTAGTCGAGCCTAGCCAGCCACCTAAGTCCTAGATCAGCGAAAATGCACACATGCATCTCCTAATCTAAAACTCTTAGAACCTCCAGCACATTGACTATGGTCACTGATGGTGTTCCAACCACAGAGCACATTGAGGCCATACAAATGGGGAAAGAGCGCTATAAAAATAACCAAATGCAATACAATACAATAACTTTAAATCATTCTAGTCTGCTTCTAGTTGGTTAACATGTTGAACATAGGAGGAAGTCAAGCATGGCTTGAATCAGGTTAATGGATGCCCAGGTTGTAACTAAAGCTCACTTCCAAGGAGAATTAAATACAGGTCTAATGTCTTCATATCACTGGGATTCAGTGCTCTGAACTTCCCCTACATCCAACTAGACATTCCCAAGGACCATCTGAGAAATAGAGTCCCCAGGCAATAAGGACATTTTACAGGCCTCTTGACCATTCACCCCAAAGATTGTATACTTCAGGCAAGAACACACAGGCCAGATAGCAGGGCCAGCTTTACAACATATGGTTCAACTGAGCTGACTTCCCTATCATACTAGGTGAAGGAAATCCAGGAGGATAACATAGCCTTATTCTTAGAGGTAGTTCAAGCTAGAAGGTCAGTGAGATAGCAAGACTCTCCAGTTCAACAACTTTAAGGGGCCGTTTGGGGATGCCTCTTCTCTGACTGGCCACATCCTTGAAGGATTGGAACTTGTGATGATTTGGAATTTTGCACTCTGTTCCTATTCTTGTATTCTTTTTTATAACATACTTATCTACGTTATTGCCTTATATACTGCAGAAGGGGTCTTTACGGCAGGATATTGACCCACCACACCGAGGGCCATAAGTTGGGGAAGGTCATTATCTCAAGTGATAATTACCCCTCCTGAGGTCTATAAGACTATTGGCACATAGTGGAAGTAGCAATAAATGTTTTGGAGTTTTTGTGGCAAAGTAAAACATTTTACTTTAATAATGAGAAAGTAAATCAGCAAACTGAGTTTGCAAATTAAATATTGTTTAATTCTGTAGTATTTAAATGACAAGCTTATCTTCATAAATTAAGCATTTCAATTCCAAACTTGGTTAAACTGTAGTGGGGCTAAGATGAGCAAGCACTGGGGGTCTTGTCTATAAGAAAGTGGAAACATTTTCCCATGTTTTAGCTTTCTCTTTGGTCTGCTAAATAAGGCGTTGCAGCGAATAGAACAGGCCTGTCTAAAGGGGAAGTATCTTTTGAAAGAGATCTTGCCCTGAAGTTGCATTATTGTTTCCCTGTCTGCTTTTGAAGTCAGAATGTTCCGAATGCAGTCAATATCAGTAGTTATTGACTGCACTCTGAACATTCTGATTGGCTGAGAGGAGGACAATAATCATTGCCTGTGGTAACAAACGTTATAAGAACAGTATTCACAAAGAATTAGATGTAACTTACTACTTATGGAAAATCCATATAAGTTACACCCGATTCACATATTTGACCTGCTTGCTCCCAGAGTTGGTGGTCTGACTTGACATAACCTTATGAAATGTCAGACTCAGACAAGAAAAGCATTTTTTCGCTCACTGAAAAATACATCGCTTTTTACTCCCTACATTTGCATTAATGTTCATTCATGTTTCTATCTCTCACACCACGCTTACACCAACAACGGCCAGATGTAACTTAAGTGTGTTCACAAAGGTTTTCAAAACAACGCTGAAAGTTTGTGAAAACACATTAAGTTACACTTTTGTGGGCTTATTCCCCATGTACACAGCCTTGACTTCTATCCTGAGATTGACTAAGGCAGGGGTCTGCAAACTGCACTCCAGATGCTTTGGACTACAAATCCCAAGATCCTTCAACCTTGAACTTGATGACTAGGGCTGATGGGGGTTGCTGTCCAAAACATTCGGAGTGCCAAATGTTGCAGAGGCCTGGACGTGCGCCAACTGTACACCATTTACAAAGTTATAAAAGTCTTTCTAATCGCGCTAGTATGTTCTTTTGTAAATAGACGTTAAGCTAATTTACTATTTTTTCTTGAGAAACACGTTTTTGGCATCAGCCCCACGTATGACAAGAGACCTTGAATGTGGGCCTACACGTGCTTAATAGTTGCAATGCAAAGCATACACATTGGATAACTTAAGTGTGACAAATAAAATGGTATGTCTCTTGACCTCCCTTTTGTTCATTTTGGCTGCAGGTGGCTTCCCAAGGACTTTCGTCACTTCATACACACATGCTGCCAATTCGGCAACACTTGGTGCATTTCCTCACACTGGTGGGCCTAGGGCAGGGTCCCCATAAATTTCGAGGGATACATTCATTTGATTGAATTGTTATCTTTTGCAAAGGCTCTTATCATTGCATTGTAAATAACAGACGTTGATGACCCCCAGAAATGGCGATCATTTTATGGATTGTGTAAAATGGAAAGCAGAGCAGAAAGGGTCATGCCAGAATTCATTCATTTTCATGTAAGTTCCTCAAAGTTCTCTGAACAGCTACATGTATGTCAACCTTCCCTAGATCACCACTTAACAGGCCTCACCTCTCCCTGCTTTCCCGTTGTCTTCTCTTATTAGCACCAGGGAGAACGGCTAATCAGGTTCCTCGGATCGCAAGCTGATAATCCCACTCTAAACATGCGTTCCATGGAACCCAATGGCTACTTCCCCCACCCGCACCACAATCTTCTCTTCACCCTTCCTGTCCTTTTTTTAACTAAAGAGCCCCACTTACCTGATTGTGGCGGTGGAACTGCCTGCCGCAACTTTCCTCCATCTTGCTTTGCTGGCCGCCATGGAAATGGAAGAGGGGCTCCATGGTGGCCATCTTGCCACAGTATTTTCATTTATTGTGCAGGGTGTTGCGCGCACCCCGTTCTTTGTATGAAAATAAATGTTTTTAACAACTTGGTTTACCGCTTTGGGTGCTAATTGCGTTAACTACCCGTTCCACGGGCTATACCAGGGGATAACGTCCTGGTGCCATTGTTAAAAACCCTCACTTCGCTCGGGCCTTTAACTTGAGTTGCTGAGCCGTTAGCCCGCGGTATAGCCTGTGGAACGAGTATTTATCGCTATAATAGTATCCCCTTTTGTAAGCAATTGTTTGCTATCTAGGTCTGTGCTAAGTAGATGCACACATTCACAGGTAAATGTGTTTTCTTCTGCCACCCCACAGTAATCCGCATTCTAAATAACTGCTTAGTAATGCAGAAAAACTGTCCAATTTACCTCAACCCACTATTCCATTCACACTGTTCTTTCAGAAACACATGGCGCTACAAAGCTCTGAAATCCTGTTCTGTAAATCCTGGAATTGTTAGCATATGCTATTTTGTATTTCTGTACATTTTTATAAATATAGCCTACAGACCTATGAGAACCAAAATGCAACATGGTGGAAACCTAACAGCCAACACTGTTTTTATGCCATATATGGCATGGTTAACCTGAGTTCCTGGCCAATCAAATGTACTACTTTCAAGACTTAAACATACCCAGAAAAGCCTGAGTAATAATGAGACATTCTTGCATTCCTTGTTTGACAGAGGAGTGCAGTTTATTGTTCTGCATGATGTGCATACAATTTGCAGTTTCACAAAAAGGTTTAATTCCTTTTTTGTGAGTCAAGCAAATATAAACCCTCATCAGCTAACAGGAACAGGTCTGAACAGAGCTGCACCGTGGCAACAGCACCAGGTTGGGCCATGGTGCAATAAAGGTTGGGCCTTGCCCCCTCATGCATACCCTGTCTACTCTACAGCGACTTGGTGATACACACCTCTTCCCTGATACAGTTATAGGATCGACTCAAAAGGGACGAATGACAAAAGGGTTGAGTCAATTCGACTGAAAAAAAGGATCGCATTTTTTTGGGGGGGTCCCCCCCAAACCCCTGTTTTTGGTGTAAAAATACCTTTTTTAAGCTAAACTAGAGCAACAAAAAAAAGATACATTTTGAAAAAAAATGTGATTCTTTTGTTTTCGGTTGAATGCACTCTCACCTTTGGCATTCGATCCTTTTGTTTTCGAAACTTTAACTGGACACCCTGATACACCTATCTGAACACCCATGTTTGCAAATATCGTAGTGTAACCAGATGAGATGGTTATGCATACTTATGCCTCAAGTGTGCTTGTTCAATGCACATGGCATGTTTTGCGTACATGACCAACAACAGATGTATTTATAGAGCGCACGTTCACCTACAGAGGGGCCCCTTGGCGCCAATAACAGATAACAGATGTTTATTGTTACCCAACTTAATGGCACTTATTTTTTGGAGAGGACCTGCCGGGATTCGAACCTGTGACCATGACGTTAAACACAGCCCCCTGTAGTGGATGCATGAGTCCACTGAGCCAGAGACACAGGCATATGTTTATTTCACTGAGCCAGAGACACAGGCATATGTTTATACTATTTCCAGGGATAATTCACACTAACACCTGGAAACACCTAGTGTGACTTAGTAATACTATGTTTGTGCTTTTGTTTGGGCCGAGTCACATAGAAATCCCCATGAGTAACCTTGTTTTACCCTTGAGTTACTCCTGGACAGAATTACTCGTAGTTTTTTCTTTGTGACCAGGCCTCTACAGGGAAAACCGAAGATGGGGAGGTGGTTCCTCCATGCACATGAGCCTAACCGGAAGATGTCCAGATTATCAGTTCACCATAAGGAAACCCTGCCAAGTCCTGCTATTCTGTACCCTTTGCCACTCATGCCTGTGTTGTGCTCGTTTCCCTCTGGTGCCCTGAACCTCCTGTCAGAGAGATTGTGAGATTGCTTGAGCACTTGCCAACCGTGAAATTAGAATATTACAAAATAATAATAAGCCCGAGGGTAGTGAATGGTGACTACATCCAGTGCCTCGGTTAGACGCGGAATAATATTTAGTCTACTCTCCATGGTTACCTAATGGTTGGAGTTAATAAATAATATGACTGTTCGGGGATAAGGCAAACACTGAGTGGAAGCGACATGCAAGAGGTATGCTTCATGGCATGACCTCATCACTAGCTCCAGCTGCGGAGGAGGATGGCCCTGCCCACACCATGAGCCCAGATCATGCTTTTGGCAGAAGGGAGGCATGTTGTGAAGTGGGCTGGAGCTGTACCCAGCAGCGATTGCTGAGTAGGGGACTGGCACATAGACGTGAATGGAAAACCTTCAAAGGCTGCTTGACAAAGAGGGTTGCTGCTGCCTGACTCACTGGTATTTTCCTGTGCGGTTCTGGCTGAATGGAGGTGATGCGGTTAAGGGAACTATGCCACACAAGGCTGGCAGGGCATGAGCGTGCTACACGCTGAGGGCTTCAGTGCAGAGGAGGGTGGGAGATGTTGGCCAGGCAATACTAGCTAACATTGAAGACCCCTGCAGACACTGACAGCACCGAGCATGTTTTTCCCCTCTTTGAGACGACTGCTAAAGTTCTCCCCTGCAACAGTGTCCCACATCACCATTCAAGCATTGGTCCACAGACAACTGATTGTGGGAGAAATACATCGCCTTGTCCATGTGGCACTGGCTTTGGGTTTCCCAGCTCTCTCGATTCCCTGTATAATGTTTTCATGTGTTGGTCTTGAGTTTTTCCCCTTAAGACATCAGGTTAGGGACTATGCTCATGCCTTCTGAAGGTCAATCCATGGGCGTGGAGCTTAAATACTCAAATAACTTTATTTCGGCAGTGCGCCATAAAAGTCAACATTACACAATACACAATAAAATCACCATGTACACCATTCCATTTCAATAGCCTGCCCCTTCTGGTACTGATTGCTGTTTTAGGGATTAGCAGGTGCCTGTCCTCCGCAGGGCACGTTGCGCCGTTCATTCGGTCTCAAGCCATGGATCTTCTGCATGCCCTAGACCAGGGTTGTCCCACTATGGGCTTCGAGGGCTGTAATCCTGACAGGTTTTCAGGATGTCCCACATTACTATTCATGAGGTAAAATTGGCATGCATTTAGAATCATTGTTTGCAAATCTATATCATGAATATTAATGAGGGGTATTCTTAAAACCGGGCATGGATCCATCCCTCGAGGCCCGGAGTTGGACAACCCTGCCCTAGACCATTTCAAGTTTGCTGGCACCCTGTTGTGAGGAACCCCCTGACAGTCCTGCCACCCATACACATGCACAATACAATGCATAAGGTAAGTTAGGGCACCCAAATAGTGGGGTTGTGCTTTGGTAAAAGGCTTATAAATTGTAGGGTAGGACTTTGATGGTATCTCAGGCCTTGTGCTGTGCAGGCTTGAAGTGTGCAGGGTTTTTAGCTTGATCCTGGGTTGTTCTAAATGTCAGTGGGCTGCTTTCAGGGCCATAGTGTATCGATTTTTTTTACATTTAGTTTAATTTGGTTTGCTGCAGCTTCTGAATCTTTTTCGCCCGGGCGAACACATGTCATGTTCCAGTGGTCTAAGTGGAACCACACATGTTTTTATGACGTAGAATAAAAAGAAGAAAAAGTAGCGAAAACCAAGGCACGGATCTTTAAAAGAGAAAACATTTTTGAGGGGAAAATCCAAACTTTTGAAAGCTTGAAGAAATCAAAACTGTGAAGAGATAGGACGATACATAAGGCACGATAATAGAAACAGTGTTTCAGTAAATGATCAAAGACTGTGTGGTGAAAAAGAAACGCCATAGCCACCAATGACAATGCCCACACATCAGTCAAGCAATGCAGAATAGTGTGAGTTCCCATCCTTGAAATACGTTCGAACATGCAAGACCCAGAGTCAATCTCCCACTAGTTCACTGTGTTTTCCCTACAGCACCCATGCTCTGTTAGCGTGCGCAGGCCGGGGATTGCTGTGAAGCCTGGCATCCGTCAGGTACGTTGGAGAGCATGGCAGAAGGGTGCTGGCCACCTCTTCTGTAATCAGGAATCACTTTTTTTTTTCACCCCTGAGGATTTCAGTATTCTAATTGTGTACCTTCTAATGCAGCTCTTGGAGGACACAATTGCGGAGTGACTTGATCAAGAGTTGGCAACTAGTGGATGTCAATGTATTTATTTCTTTTTGTTATTTGTGGCAGCACACTGAACCCTCAGGTATCTAGGCGCTCGTTACATTGGAGAAGGAGACACGATAAGTACAATGGGGAAGGGGAAATGGGGCGTCAGGTATCAGACATAGAGACACTAAGAGTCGGCGTGTCTGTTTGGGTGAAGTTGCAGGAGCAATGTGTCTTTAGAGCAAGGTGTCTTAGATGAAGAGCCAGGTTTTCAAGTTTAATCTGCCAGAGGGCTTAAAGATATCCGAAAGACTCGCGGGCAAAGGACAATTGCATGCCAATCCACAAGGGATGAAGATACCCTGAGAGAACCTGAGAGTTGAGGAGACCCTGAGCCAAGTGGGCCTAATGGGTGGGGAGGCCGCGAGTTAAATGGTGATGAGGCACTGAAGCATAAGGGCACAGGAATTCCTGCATGAACCTAAGAGTTGGTAAGCCTGGGCCCAGAGTCGATGAGAGACTCAGCCGGAAGGGACAGGATATCCTGAGAGAGAAGAGAATGCATGAGATCCTAAAGTTTTGAGAAGTGCTAAACTGAACCTGAAAGGTGTGGGAACTTTGGAGCTAACTCGTGATCACTAACCTTGAGAGGTTTTGAAAAAAAGTGGAACCAGTTCTGCATTAAATAGTCAGAAGTGGAAAGCTATCGAAGACAAGATAGGAACTAGACTTAGTTATGATGTATGTCACCCAATATCCATATGCTAAAGACTGGGACGCTCTACAAACCCTGAGACCATTGAATACAGTCCTCAACCAGAGGGAAAGGCTCCAGAGCTGGACACTTTCCTTGTATTTAAGGTACCAAGAAAGAGGAGAACCCCGAGCCTAAGGAGAAAGTAAGCCATATGGCGATCCAGGGTGAAGTCAACCGGGTGGCACAAACATTTGACGATTGCGGCAGAGGAGAACACTGAGATTGACAGTCAATTTCAAGAAGACCAGAATGAACTGTTGGGAAAGACTGTGCTCGTGGTGAACAGACTTAACGTCTTGGAGATCACCTAGGAGAGTGAGGACACTGACAGCCAGTGAAACCAGGTATTTAAATATGAGAATCTTAGTTTGAATCGATGCCATACATTCCACCATTGCCCAATCCATTTTGGAGACACAAGTCCAATCCTGGTTTTAAGTTTGCATTCTGGGTCTTGTAGTTGTGGATTTGTAACTACAGGTCTCAGAATGAGACGTTAAAACCAGGACTGGACTAGTATCTTCCAAATAAATTAGATCATATTGGCACGTATGCAACTCACTCTATTTGAGTTTGATTGCTCACATTCTGCGACAGCACAGTGGCAATGAAAACTGCCCTGCAGTTCCTAGAGGGGGGAAGACCTTAGAATTGCACACATTTTATGTCCGAAAGCTTGTGGACACAATTATAAAGAAATGAGGAAACGTGTAAACCCATGCCTTAAATGCTGGAGACACCTAGGCCTCTCTGACCAATCTATGTTTTCGGGCAGGAGCTGAACCAAGCTAAGATGGCATTCCTTCGTGAGAAAGGCAGCATGTGTTTAGGAGTCAGGGCAAGGCTGTGGCGCCTGCTGTGGTGACCTCGGCATCTTTCAAGGTGGTCTGTCTGCAACGAGCGGTTGGAGTAAGGTTAAGCTGAACGGAAAGGCATTGTGCGGTTCCGCATGCTCTGCTTGTTACGGGTGAGTTGTGTATCTGTAAGTGTTGAGTGGACTTGAGGGCACGGCCATTAGCTCAGCCAGGGTCGGACTGTGCCATATAATTGTTTTGGCACCAATGAAAAAGTGGCCCACAGTTGCAAATGGCAATTCATTCCTTTTGTGACAGACTGTTTGAATAGTAAGCAAGTTTATTTTTTTGATAATGGGTGATGCAAATTGCGCCTTTTAAAGAATATTTATGCAGCAACACTGGTCAAAACTACTAGAAGAGTGCATTAACTCAAACTGGCCCAAATTGGCCAGTAAAGTGGCCCACTTTGACCAAAAAACACCTAGACCAGCAGTTTGTGTTTTTTTGTTCGGCCATGGGCCTATTATCCTATAGGCCAGTCCGAGCCTGAGCTCAGTGGCCACAAGCTGCAACCATGCATGCACTGCCCCACGACTGGAGAGGTATTACTTTGGGCTGTCATGGGTATTTTCTGTGCAGCCCTGCTTGGCATCTGTGTATGCAGACAGTTTCAGTCTGACGCCTTCCTCATGGCAATCCAAACTCGTTTAAGAAGCACATTAAAAACGTGGTCTAATCTCGGATTCTGGTGAACAATTTGAGCTTTTATCACTACGATATCATATGGCATTTATAACGCGCCTATACCCAAGGGTTTCAAGGCGTGACGAGGCAACAGAGGGAAGGACAAGACAATCTTACTTGGCCTAGTGACATTGAGATTGCGCAAGTGCAGGGGAGCAGGGAGGATGAGCAAGTGCAGGACATGGAATCAATGCAATAAAAGTGCAGCCAACAGGTGGCGAGTGTTAAAAGTGTAGACAATGGGTGTCTAATAAGTGCAGGAAAGGGAACTGTAGGGTTACAGATACAGACCACAAGTGCAGGGGATGCCAGCATGCAGGGGATGTCATTGCTGGAGCCCCCTTTAAAAGTTCTTCAGCACTTTGTTTGAAGTCTACTGTCAGCCAAGGTTGGGCCATTTTCGCTGCTAGGACTTCAGCCAAAGATGACTTCCCATTATCCAAAACATATCTGCACAGCTGACTGTAAGGCCAAACTTGGATTGTGAATTCTGGCAGTATCATCTTGGCTAGTCGATAAGTCCATTATTTATGACCCCGCACCTCGTTTGCCGTTTACATCTCCTGATTATAAACTTGGACAGCCCCCCATCACCGGACATGACCGAGGTTACAACGCTGACTATGAGCCAAGACCCCCACTGAATTAATTATACTGATTGGCTGATTAGCCCATTTTTATGCACGCGCATGCCACTCTTAGACTTCAGGACCTTAAGCGTGTACAAATGCTTTTACGTCCAACTTGCCACCTTAATTTTGACCCAGACCGGATGTGGCTGAAATTCCTTCATTGGATATGGAGTCTGGATTCTATGTCAAGACCGGAGGCTCACATTATGCTTCTCTTTCTTTATTTCCCATAGAAAGAGCTCAGCAGCAAGTTTTGATGCACCCAAAGACCAGATAGCAACATTCATTGCTGACCAGGGTGCAGAAAAACATATGAATAACATAAAATCTTAATAAACGCGACAAAACTACAGTCCACAGTGAAAAGTCACTTAAAACAGGAAAAACTCAATTTCCGAGCAAGCTAGGTCCAAGTTCATGCAAAGGTCACTAACATGTGACTCCAATCCTCCAATAGCAGTAGGTAAACCCTTCCAAATAGGGACCAATAGCATAATTCCCCCTTTCTTTGCTGCTCACAGCAAGAGATAAGTCATTTCATTTTATTATTCCTTATTACCTTAAAGTTAGTTAATAAGCATCTAGATTTATCATGTGGAACTTTCATTACTGTTTATCTACCATTATTATTACCATAGCTAGCGCTTTGTACTGCATAATTATTGTGTTTATTTGTTCCTTTCGAACGTGTTTAACGTAATCTTTGTGGCGTTGTTCTTTATTCCTCTTTTTGAGGACACGTAGCATTTCTACTTTCGTTTTCCGACGCCAGGTTTATTACCTTCAGCCAGCGTCAGAGACCACCTTTGGAATCGGAGCCTCTCTCCGTGTTGCCCACAGCTCATTCCTCTTGGCCAACGCCTCTGCGCTCTGCGCACCTCCCCTGCCCTCAGTAAGGCTCCGTGCGGCAGGCAGAGGCCACACACAGCGTATCCTGAGCAGGCCCTGTCACTTGCAAAGACGCAAGAGGGAGCTCTCGCTTCCTCTTGGTCCTTTCCTCTATTCTGGCGCTCGCAGCTCGTATTTCCGTTGATTTACAACTGATTTTATGAGTGCGAGCGCCAGAGTGAGAGGATTTGAGCGTTCTTAGCAATTTCAGTTTGTATTTGCCTAAATATATATTTTTAAAAAATCATATTGATAAAGAGTGGGTTGGAGAGAAGGCGACCAGAATAACCCAGTATATTTAAAAAAAAAAAAAAAAAAGAGGTGCAAAAGAATATTTGATCACAATGGCAGCTCAATACTCCCCACATGCAAATAAAGCCTGGTTTGAGGAGGAGGTGGGCTATGAATTTAATGACATGGCTATGGCAGATAGTTTTAAGAGGGTTCTAGGATCCTCTGTAGAAAATACTATAAAAAAAAAGCTGTCTGTGATTTGCTGTTACCCATTCAGCACTGTTTAGGCAGCATGGAGGAGCATTTTCAAATGGCACCTCAGCAGGGAAGAAAAAGAACCCAGAAAAGGAAGCACCTGTCAGATGGGGGATGTACAACGGCTTGCAAGAGTAAGGACTCTATTACCCCCCCCTACTCCCCTGAGCCAGGCTAGCCGAAATACCATTGCCATCTCGGACACCTTCACCAGGCTTAAAAAAGCCTTTCTTACCAGGAAGGAAACCCCTTCTGATAACATACCCTTTCACCCCGGGGAAGACAATGCAGGTGGCAGACCCTCAAGCCCAGAGGAAGACCAGCAGGGAATTAATGATGATGACTATATCGAGGGGGAGCGCCAGTACGAGATTCTGACCCCCCTATCCTCAGAGGAGGACAAGCATACTGTAGGGTCTAGACCCTCAACGTCTGGGAATATGGCAGTCCCAATTCCCAAGCAGATACCCGGAAAACATCCCACTCTCCAGAGCATGTTCAATCCGGAAGATTTGATCCACCCCAGGTAAACAGACTGGGAACCGTCATCAAGGGCTACTGAATACATCAAATACAGACTGTGTCGGCCACTGGAGAAGGAGGTCAGAGCAAAGCTGCGCTCTGAGTGCCCCCGGCCAGAGATTCCCCGACAAGGTGGCCCTGACCCCTGAATTAGATACCAAAATAATCACCTTTCTGGGGAAGAATGTTAAAGATGCTAAGAAGGGCATTGACCGAGCCTGGTGTTCTTGTCAAGACAAGGTCCTTCACATCACCGGAACCCTAGCTAAAATTATGGATCTGGCGGAAGAGGCCATTGACACGGGCAATCCCATTGACCCCACCATTCTGGCAGAATGGTCCCAGAGGGTGCTTTTCATGCTAGGAAATGCCAACTGTTCCATTTCTACGGAACGCAGAAAGAGCATTCTGCTGAAAATTGACCCAAAACTAGGGGAACTGGAAGATTCTGACTCAGGGCCAGCAGCTCAAGGGCTCCTATTTGGCGATCCTTTCGTCAAAGAAATGTCGAAATGTGTTAGTACTTTCACTGCCCTGGACAAGGCACAAGCCTCCATTAAAAGGGTATTTGCATCCAAAAAATGTTACTGGGCCGGACGAGGCAGAGAGCGCTCCTCCGGCAGATACTCATTCGACAGGAGACCTCAACATGGAAGAGAACACAACTCCTGGCAACAGCATTCGGGCACCTTCTTCCCCTCCAGGGGACGAGGAAGAGGACATGGCTGGAGGAGAGCAGCCAGATATCCTGCCCAACAGCCTACAGGTCAGTGCAAGCATACCAGCGCCAGCGCCGTAGCCACCCGTAGGGGGGAGAATAGCTTTCTTTGCGCAAGCCTGGGACTCCTTATCAGGGGATGCCTGGATTCGAAGCGCAGCACAAGTTTTTTGTTCAGCCTTTTTTAGCTTATCGCCCCGCGCAGATAGTCATGTCCAAAGAGGACGCAGCAGCGCTAGACATCGAAATACTTCAGCTTCACCAGAAGAGGGCCATACAGCCATGCTCGAGTCCGGGTGGGTTTTTCAGCCCTATGGTTCTGGTTCGCAGAAAACAAAAAGTGCGCTCTGTAATAAATCTCAAGGCGTTGAACAATTTCATAATATACCGCCATTTCAAGATGGAAGGGATACACATGCTCAGAGACCTCCTAAACCAAGCGATTGGCTGATTCGCCTAGATCTCAAGGATGCCTATCTGGCAGTACCCATTCATCAGGCACATGTAAGCTTCCTCAGGTTTACTTGGAGGGAGCAGGACTGGGAGTGTACGAACCTGCCCTTTGAGCTTTCTTCGGCCCCCTGGGCATTTACCAAACTCCTGCGGCCAGATGTGGCTCATCGCAGAGAAAAAGATGTCAGACTAATTATTTATCTAGACAACATCATTTTCATGGCTCGATCCCAGGCTTTGGTTCAACAGCAAGCCCGTCTCGCCATAGATCTTTTACACAACCTCGGTTTCCTCATCAATTGGGAGAAATCCGTTCTTTGCCCTTCCAGGAGTATAGAATTCCTGGGATTGTGGACACACAAACCTCCCAACTCTGCATGCCTATCGCCAAGATACACGCCACGTGGCGGGAAATTCGCAGGCTCCTGTAGTAGAATGTAATCTCCCTTTGGGAGTTAGTGAGGGTATTAGGCCTATTGTCCTCTTCCATACAGGCAACATTTCCGGGTCCCCTTCACTACCGAGAATTGCAAAGGCTGAAAGGCAGTTATCTCAGACGCAGCTTTTCCTATTCTCAACGTCTAACTCTATCTCACCTGGTGGCTTACTCACATGGAAGCCTGGAACGGCAGGGCAATCTTTGGGTCCGCCCCTGATTTAATAATAGAGTCGGACGCCAGCCGCTCAGGCTGGGGAGCGAGATGCGGCGCTGTAGCCACAAGGGGAACTTGGTCCTCACACGAACTGGAGATGCACATAAATTGCCTGGAGCTTCTACCAGGCTCCTTTGCCGTGCAATCTTTCGCCAGAGGCAGAGCGAGTTGCTGTATCTTACTGAAAATGGACAACATATCTGCAGTAAGATACATCAATCATCTGGGTGGGGCATTTCTTCCTGAAACACTGCATTTCCGTCAAGGCGGAGTACCTTCCTGGTCTCATAAACGTAGTCGAGGACTCGCACTCCCGCCACTCCACTGACTACAGCGATTCGAGGCTCAACACAGAGATTTTCTACCGGCTCCAACGAGTGTGTGGCCCCATGACCAAGGATATCTTTGCCTCCCGCCTCAACGCACAGCTGCCAGAGTTTTACAGCTGGAGACCGGACCCAGCAACCACAGCGACGGATGCATTCCTACAGCGGTGGACGGGCGGAATTCTTTACGCCATCCCCCCCTTCAACATGATAGTGAGGACCCTGGCAAAGGCCCGTCTGGAACAGGCAGAGCTAGTCCTCATAGCTCCGGTCTGGACTTCTCAGACCTGGTATCCAGTTCTTCTGGAACTTTCTGCGGATTTTCCAAATCCTTCTACCCCAGTCTCCAGATCTTCTAACAGGTCCGGCGGGCCAACACCAACCCCTTCTCCTCACCAAGTCCTTAACTCTAGCGGCTTGGAGGATTTCAGGTCAAGATGGAGGGTCCCAGGCATTTCTCACAAGGCAGTCAGCCTCATTGAGGAAAGCTGGAGCCCCAGCCACCTACAAGAGGTATTCTAACTCTTGGAGCGCTTGGACACGCTGGTGTTTGGGCCGAGAACTCCATCCGGTTTCAGCACCTATAGAGGAGATTGTGAACTTTCTGGCTTCATTAGTAGAGCGGGGCCTCGCCTACAGGACAGTTAAAGCCTACCGCTCCTCAATTTCAGCCTGCCACAATCTTGTGGAAGGGTTACCAGCAGGTGAACATCACCTAGTGTGCAGGATGCTTAAAGGCATCCGCCTCTCGGTACCACCTCCATCCCGGTACAACACTCTATTACACATTAACAGAGTATGAAATATTTTTCTCTCTTGGCCTCCTAACGAGGAATTACCTCGCACTGCCCTGTCTGGTAAACTCACTACGCTTTTATGCCTAGTCTCCTGTAGAAGATTCTCAGATGTCGGAGCGCTCAATCTAGCAGGCAGGTCCTTTTCGCCTGACGGTGTAGTATTTCATATATCCAGAAGGACCAAATGCAATTTGAAAGTAATTACATAGCCTGCCTTTACGGAACAGCCCAAGCTCTGCCTCGTCAGATGCTTGAAGGTTTATGAAGAGGTAACCGCGCCACTCAGAACCTCTCCTAGAGGGCAACTTCTGATAGCACTCCTTAAGTCACATAAAGAGGTTTCCGTGCCGACACTGGTGCACTGGTTGTGCTGGACACTCTCCCAGGCAGGTATAGATACAGACCTTTTTGGCGCTCACTCCGTGAGAGGCGCTATGGCCTCTAAAGGCTTTCAGGTTGGAGTTTGCTTAGAAGACATCATGAAAATGGCCGATTGGGCAGGCGAGTCTATCTTTAAACAATTCTACCTGAAGCCGGTAGAGCAACCTGCATCCGTAGTGGTAAGTAAGCTTTAAACAAGCATGTGAGCCTCCGGTCTTGACATAGAATCAAGATTTTCCAGAATAACTTCCCTAGAAAGTCTTAATTCTATTAAAGACATGGAGGCGAGCATTATCCCGCCCGACTAGAGAAATACAGGGCGCGCATCAAGCTTTTGAATTATTGTATTACATGCCATGTAAGAGTTAACTAATGGAATGATGTTTTTCTCTCCCGCCCTTGTATATCGAATAGGGTTAATATATACATCAGGTAACCCTTGATATTTCTCATTTTCTTCCTAGTGACTTCGGACAAGCCAACCTGATGTGCGCTGGATTTTCGCAAACGTCCACTACCAGCGGCTACAGTTTGATGTTCTTCTTGGTTTGACTCTTAAGTTCGCAGCCTCGAAAGAGGGGGAAATATGCTATTGGTCCCTATTTGGAGGTGTCTACCTACTGCTATTGGAGGATTGGAGTCACATGTTAGTGACCTTTGCATGAACTTGGACCTAGCTTGCTGGGAAATTGAGTTTTTCCTGTTTTAAGTGAATATTCTCTATGGACTGTACTTTTATTGCGTGTATTAAGATTTTATGTTATTCATGTATGTTTTTCTGCACCCTGGTCAGCTATGGATGTTGCTATCTGGTCTTTGGGTGCATCACAACTTGCTGCTGAGCTCTTTCTGTGGGAAATAAAGAAAGAAAGAGAAGCATAATGCTCGCCTCCATGTCTTTAGTAGAATTAAGACTTTCTAGGGAAGTTATTCTGGAAAATCTTTATTGCTACTTTCTTAAAAGAAGTCTGTGCTGGTGGGCTGGGGAAAGAGCTTAAATTGACCAGAAGAACAGTTCAGGCTTCTTTGCTTTGAGTGCAGCAGGTTCAGACTGGGCAAAAACACCCCTGGGCATGAAAACAAAAGTAGCTCACCCAATTTGTGACTTTTCCTGGCGTACTGTTGATGTTACTGGTTTGGGAGCATTTTGGGAGAACATTGCAGCAGGCGCAGTATTTAAAACATATAGGCCAGTAACTTTGCTCGTATCCAGGCAGTAAATCCACGGCAATACCGCCCAACTCCTTTTCCATTACCGCTATTGGTCCGGCGGCATTGCCTCCGGATTAGAAGTGGAAGTCCACATTTTTTTGGAGTCCTTCGGAATCAATGGGGCATTTTCGGCGCAATTACTGCAGCGGTAATTCTGTTGCGGTAATTGTGCCAAATATAAGTTCAGAGTTGGATGCAAATCCTCCAACTGCCTGCCCAAATCATAGTTGGGCGGTGCAGTAATGCAGCGGTAACGGTATTGCTGCCGCATTTTCACCGCGCCACCCAACTCGTGATAGTTCTACGTTATTTCGCCGCAGTATTTTTCATCGTGGGTTTTTTTCATTGCCGTTTTTTTTTCTTCAAAAAACTCGTTTTATTTTTTGTTTGTTTGTTTTTGGGGGAGGGTTACCACCCAATCCCCCCCCCTTTTTTTTATTCCCTTACACCCACAACCATATATTAAATTTTTTAACCCCCCCAAAAAATAAAAAAAACATGTTTTTTTTCGAAATAAAAACGGCGATGAAAAAACATGCGATGAAAAATACTGCATTGAAATGCGTTTATACCCTCGTGATGAGGCCCTTAAATCATGAAACTGGCCCACATTGGCACACAAAACCGTCCAACAATAGCCTGGTGGGCTGGCCCCTAGGCTTTGCCCTTTTGCCCTATGGGCCAAGCCGCGCCTGGTGTCTCAAGAGCACCAAATTCATAATACAAGTCAAGCGCCTAGAAACAATTTAGTTTGCAGCTAGGACAGACCAACATATAACCTCTTACACACAAAGAACATCCTGACTCGAGGTTCCCAGATGCAAATAAACAGCAGAGCACCGCACATGTCTGCCTGGGGAATACCAAGCGTGTGAAAGTCAGGCAAGGGATCGAAGAACTACGTCGGACTGGAAAGGGCTGCATGGGGCCAGGTCGGGGGTCGTTGGGAGATGCTGACAGGGCCTGGAGATACATTTAGCCGTAGGTCACTAAGTGTGGGAGTGAGAGATCTCAAGATGGGGGCACATCCGTAACTCCCTCGAGCTGGCCCAGCCTTGATTTATGAGCATCTAATTAAGAAACCTGGATTCCCATGCTGTGTTTGTTTCCTTAGCGATTCTTTTTAATGAAAGACAGATTGTTCGTGGATGCGCAGAGAAGATAGCTGGTCTTAAGTGGCAAGCAGGAAAATTGACATGCGAGGAGGAAGGAAGGTTGTAAAGTCGCCTTTTAACTCTTGCTTCATCCTGTGGCACCAGGGAGAGTGCCAGGGAAAACAGGGCAATGTCCTGGCATCCAGTGCTGACATGTGGGCGTTCAGTGGCCTATGGCAAATGTTGATACCTGGGGGCACGGGGGATTCTCAGAAGGCACCCACATTATAATTGATTCCAGGGCAGTGGCGGCTGGTGATTCTTTAGTTTGGGCTATTAGGTGATGTTTCAGCGCTATATGTAAGCCGAAACTATTGCATTAGAGTACAGCTAGGCGGGAGATGGCATGTGAGGAGGGACACACAGCTTTTATGTGTTATTTGGTTATTTATATAGACATTACCGCTGCAGCTGCCCCGTGACCGTCCCACTTCCTGCTCCTCCCCACCCAAAACACCCCCCCAGAACTCTGAGCTAAAACTCTCATGCAATAAGATCAAACTTTAGCCTGCCAGAGTTATTTCCAAGCACTCTGCTGAGAGTTAATGGCTTGACTGTAGTAGTAAAGAATTTATGGTGTAATAAAAATGTCTTAATCATGTGTGCCTTCAGCCACTTCATTATTATCTGCTCCTTGCACTGAAGTCCAGCTAAAAACAAACATTGACAAAGCCAGCAGTTGGGACTTAAGTATTAAATAGGCACTTTCCAAGCACTTCTATCATATGTCCAGGTAATCACTCCATTTCCCATCTTATGGCCAGGTACTACCATAATATCCGTGCCTATCAAATGCCTATCACATACCTAAAGAAAGGCCAAAACTGTTGGCTTTGCCAATGCTTGTTTCACTGGAGGTGCATCAGTACTTTCCCTCAAATTAGCATGAACCGCCGAGCATAGCAATGGAGACTGAACACATGCAGGGAGATTCGGGGGTGGGGGCAGACAAGGGGGCATTTAAATAATGGGATGCAATGTTGCATTTTACAGCATACGATTTGCGAAAAACATGGTAAAGAGCCATACTATTTACAGTCGGTTCTGTAGGACGACACATGAAAAATGTCCAGTAGATGGATGCCAGATCATCAACAGCAAACATGCACAGTGTACACATTTTGATCACGCTTGAGCTCAACTATGAACACACGTTACGATTGTGCAACACTTTTTTAATGATGCACATAATATACTCCAGCACTACCACCAGGAAGCAGAGATTCAAGATGCCGGTTTACAATACATGCTAGCATTGCCGTGCAAAACAATTTTGCATGCTGCCTGTGACCAAATAATTGCCAGCATTGACATTGTAGAAAACTATTATGATGGTAATTAATGCTCACAGTTTAAAGATATTTATTTTTCCATCATATCCGTCTGTATCCATATTTTTTTTCTGTATTTGTCCACATGTATTATTTGTCATATAAAAAGATAACTTGTGATCAGTATATTTCTGCATTTATTGAAAGGAAAATATTCATGCACTTAAACACACATGCAGCCATATAAGACACAAATGGAACTGTGTTGTTCCACATTAATCTCAGCTCCATTTTTATAACAAACGGTTGCTCCTGTGATTGCTGCTGACCTTAGATATATGCTGTCAGCAATCTGAAGGACTTTAATGCTATTTTTCATACAGTTTGTACACTCTACATGCTGCAATGTGATAGGCCTGAAATGCGTGATTGGCCTTCATTGCATAATTGAAAGCAAAGGGAGCCAAGCAGAAATATCTGTTTTTATGTTTTTTCCATGCTTATAAATAAATACAGAAAGAAGCAAATCGATGTCCATCTGATTTTTGTGTAAAATTCAGTAAAAGCAGAAAACAGGGAGCTTTACCCATAATATATGGCAGCACTGTTATTGCAAAGAACAGGCTCATGATGCTCTTGTGTACAAAATATTCCAGTGTTGCCCTGCAAAACACTTTTTCTTGCTGCCTTTGCCCAAATATATGCCAAATTGCCACTGTAAAACATGATCATGAGGGAGCCCACGATACATGCTAGCATTGCCAAACTAAAGAGCAGAGCCACAATGACTGTTTTTACCATATGTACCAGCATTGCTCTCCAAAACACTTTTTCACTTAGCCTGTTTACATTTATATGCCACCCCTTTAATGATGATGTCCATAAAATATGCCAGGTAGCATGCCACTCCAAAGCACTTTCATGATGGTGGTGCTGACCTCTCCAAATACACACACACACATGCACACACACATTTATTCAAACACTTGCACATGCATGCATTTAATTTCCATCAGGCACACACATGCTTTTTGAAACATACTTTTTTTTATCACAGGGTGATGATGCAGGTGTTTGTGGAAGAAATGGGTCAGTATGAGTGCATGAAATCTGCTTTGATTGCCAAGTTTGGCAAGCCACCTACCCAATACTTTAAAAGTTTCAGGGAATATAAGAAAAGAGAGAATATGGGCCTCATAACACGGTAGGCGGTAAGGGTTTACCGGTACCGGTATTTTACCGGTACTGGTAAACCCTTACCGCCTTACTATGAGGTCCCTTTGCGGGTTGGGGAATTTAACGCTTGCTTTTTGCAGGCGTTAAAAACCAACCCGCAAAGGGACCTAATTACGGTACCGCAATTTGCGGTACCGTAATTAGCGCCTTCCCCATTCCCATAGAGCCCTATGGGGCAAAAATGGGAATGGGGAAGGGCAATGGGGGATGGGGGAATTACCGCCCCACCAACCTTGGAATAGGGCGGTAATTCCCCTTTCCACCAAGGCGGTGCCGGTATTTTACCGGTATGGACCAAGATGCTAATAGCACTTTGGTCCACTGCCATCCGTGTAATGAGAGGCCATGTCTTGGATTGACTGGCTGAGTGGTGCACATGTGAACATGATGGGGTGGATTGATGTTACAAGGTGAAAACGTTTGTTGAATTGTCCCACCTTTTGTTTTTTGAGCATTTTTCTGAAGCCTGTTCACCAGAGCTGCGTCAATATGTTGTTGACCAGAACATTTTAGATCCCTCTAAGCTAGCCAGGCTGACTGACAAGTGGGTCTCCCACCGGGTGTCTGTTAAGGAACCCAGTGGGAAGGACAAGGACAAAGAAAAGGGGGCCTCTCAGAAGTCTGAGGAGTCCCAAAAGTAGTCATAGTCGGGTAAACCAAAACCTTCCTCTCCTAAGACCCAAAAGTCTAGTTGGGATTAGTCCTATGTGGGTGGGAGTAAGAGTAGTGGTCCTCCTGCTGCAAAGCAGGCTCCCAGTGGTTCCATTAGTGCACCCTGCATACCTGGCACCTGTTGGGAATGTGGGGCTCTGGACCACAAGAAGGGTGACCCCAAGTGTAAAGGTATGGCACTTGGAGTCCAGGCCGTCAGCCTGACCTACCCTTAACCCATGCCTGAGGTGGAGACCACTGTTCTCCCCCGGGCTGGACTGGCAACCAAAAGTGGCCCTGGAAATGTTTGTCAAAGTGGCCCCATAGTAACATAAACTGGAAGATTTTTAAGAAATTCTTTATTCTTCCCACTCAAGAGGCCCACGGGAAATCTCCAGAGTTCCCTGTAGGACAGTCCACCACTGGTGGTGGGCACAGACTCCCAAAGTATAAACGCTGAAACCTATGCAGGGCAGGGCATATCCTGAGCTCTTACGGCTAACTACTTACTGAGTGGGGAACAATATATCCAAATTAGAAGAAATGCCTGAAAGAGGTGTACATGCCAATTGATCCTGACACTCAGTGAGAGCCAATTGCTAGAGCTGAGGGCAAAGTGCTCAAGAAAAACTGATTGCGAGGTGATGGGAGGAATGTGAGTTTTAGCGGGAGAGAGTGGGCCTTTTTCCGCCTGTAATTATCACATAAAACGGATCAACGATACAGGTATACGTTTAAACGTTTTAAAGAGTATTTTCAATGGCAGTACATTTCCCTCATTACAAATATATGTTTAGTGCTAAAGCATTTGTAAGCTATACCTCTTTGTACCCAGAAATGTATGCAAATTGAAAAGGTCCATTTATTACTGGAAGCTCCTCTTCAGAACACACCAGATCCCCATTGCTGGCAACACTGAGCTGGACTGTTTGAGTAGAAACAGCGTGCTGGTTCCTATTTACCGCCGTTTTCAGTTTATTTAGGCGGGAATATTTTTTACTTCACTTTTTGTTGTTGTAGTTATTGGCCCGTTTTGAGGGAGTAAAGGTGGCCGGTATGCCGCTGATCTGTAGAGCTGCCTGCAACCAATTAAGCATGGCCAACTCATATTTGGCAACTCCACATGCACCTACGTCGTCGCAGGTAGGTCTCCTTTGCACCTACAGCATGATATACTGTACCACATCTCAAATGTACATGTGGCTGAGCCTCGCTGCTCACCCAATTCAGACGCAGCAGGAATATGTGTCAGAAAGATGGAGAACAATTTCACAGCATGCACCACGTGCAACTGGGTCTGCTGCCAGTGATCCCCCCCAACAGCGTTCAGGAAATTAAAAGAAAAATGTAAAGCATATACACAGTATGGGCCAAACCTCACTGTCATGGCGCTTGAACCGACGTAGTGGGCTGGACCATACAACATATGGCACGGCGCAGGGAACATGCCTTATGAAGAACGGCTTTTCAGGGCCAAGCGCTTGTTATGCGTGAATTGCCACTTCAAGAGTGTCTCCTCTGCTAAATACAAACTGAGCTAGTTCATGAAATTATGTTTTCAGGGGGATGGCCAGGAAGAATAGAGCAAGTGCAAAATGTGGTGATGCCCCAGTTTTGGTGGGTTAGAGTACCAAAAAATATATACAGAACAATCACACACGTTTTTATAAAATGCTGGGACCAAAGATAGTGATGGCTATGTTCACCGGAAGCAGCATGCCCACCATTTTATTTGTGCGCAAAGTTTGGGCACACCAAACCTAATCACCCCATCCAAAGTCTGAGAGAAGGTGGGTGCCCGCTCTGCACAGCACCTGGGTCCAAGTGCATTCTGATGTCAAAAGCTCAATTATTTTGTTTCAGGAGACTAGAAAAGTCATTCTCTTATTACAGTTGGATTCTGACGTCAGAATTATCCATTTATGACAGCACGATAGCTCTGGGTTAAGGCCTCGCTTCATTGTTCAGCCAATAAAGCACCAGCAGTCGGATTACCATACAATTGCGGGGGGAACTAATTGTGCAAGCTCTATGCAAACAAGACTACCACAAAAACATTCCAACAACATGTGCAATTGCACATGCTCAAATGTTCAGTTATTCAGTGCAGTTCGAAATCCTGCATCAGAAAACCCAGACCTTAATCCTTTTAAGGTCGACAAATGGACTACTACTATTACACTGGTTAAAATAACATTTATTTGTGCAGCCCTTAATGTAGTGGTAGGAAGCCAACATAAAGCACTACAGCAAAACAGCATATTCATATTTCAAGTATGGCATATTATACTGTCTGATGTTTAATCAGAAAATATTGAATAGCTTACCTTGTATTGTGTCTCCCTTTGGTCTTCAACCTGACCATAGCCCCTTCATGGCATTAGGGTGTTTGGGCATGTGCGTCACTCCACTATTCTGCACAAGACAAGACCGTCAGGGGCAGGATGCAGGGTCTGAAGGTACATCAGGTCACTCTGCCGTTTCCACTTACTGCCTTCCTGCTTCCTACTCTCCCTGCCCTGCAAACCTGTGTACTGCAGCAGACCGTCCGGTGGCAGTCTGCAAGCACTAAGCAGAAACCATAGGCGTGGATGGTTTACCGTATGTAATGGCAGTACGCTTTTGCCAGCTACGGAGAAGTATTCCAGGGCCTCGCTGGCCGTCCTGGGTTTCACGATGTGCCTGACAATTATACTGCAAATGAATGAAAATGAGGTCTAACAAAGGGGGTGGCGCTCCCTAGGACGGAAATCCATTTTACAAGGACCCGCAGCGCCACAGGTAATGCGATCTCTTGTGGTTCCGCTAATTGAAACTATCACCCATGGTACGCATCTAAGGCAATCCGGGATGGCTGAATTTCCGTCCTTGAATTTCAATAATTGGTCAACAGGCTGCTCAACTGGAGCTGGGAAAACGGCCTTGTCAAATATCCCAATTTTAAAATTCGATCGGTAAGGCAGCTCAATGGAGTATTTACTAGGATTACGTGTAACCTGCAGGCACCATGGGCAACGCAAGCGGGCCCATACATTGTCATTCCCCCAAGAAAATAGGCACAAGGTCTAGCAGGAAACTCAGGTTATATCTGGTTATTCAGCGTCTGCTAGTCCTCACGCCGACCAGCCGGCTGCTGCAGCCTGCCCTGCTGTCCTGCGCTGGCAATGTGTGCACTGCATAGGTGGGAGCCGTACGCCCAGCTGCCCATGCCCAGCCCTGCTGGGAAGAAAAAGAAAATGCACAGCACCTGCTTTGGTCAGTGGTGGCAGCCGGCACTTCAGGCAGCCAATTCATAGAAAACCACCCAGGCGGAGGCGGGATCACGCAATGTGTATCCTTCTGCTCCAAAGAGGCCCTACGGCCAGAGGTCTACCAGGGCTATCCCCGTGTCCCAGTGGGGCAGTCCAGCTCTGGTCCTCCCTTCCTCTGCAGGAATCACATTCGGTGTTCCTGCAGAGATTTCCCTAGTGACCCTTGGGGCCTGGGACCAGTACGCAGAAGTAATGGCTACAATCCCACAGTACATCCATAGGTTTTTGAGAAGTGTCCTCTTGAATGGCCAGCCTTCTACTGGTTTGAGAGACACTGGGGGCAAGTATAACAGTGGTGGACAGGACCCTGTTCATGCCAGAGGACTATGTAGGGGCTCCTCTGAGAACTACCAGGTTAGCTGGTGGGCCTCCCAAATTATCTCCTGTAG
This sequence comes from Ambystoma mexicanum, assembly GCF_040938575.1. Lineage (NCBI taxonomy): Eukaryota > Metazoa > Chordata > Amphibia > Caudata > Ambystomatidae > Ambystoma > Ambystoma mexicanum. The sequence goes on along the minus strand of NC_090934.1, from coordinate 1,261,819,237 downwards.
CTCTAGTCACAATCATGATTGGAGACAAGACAGCAAAGCTTCCTGTCCTGCTTCAGGACAATGTACCTGCTAACATTTTGTTAGGCAATGATCTAGTGGAGTTGGGGTTGATCTCTGATGGTCTCCCCCTGACTGCTGCTGCAGTCACTAGGTCACAAATAACACCGGGTCTGTCTGTGAGTCAGGTACCCAAGCTAAAGGGAAGACCCAAGGCATGAAGGAAGAACAAGCAGGCCACCTCTGCGAGGGGGCTCCTTTTCTTCCTGCTGCTTCAGCAGCACCCACTGGGATTCATGCTCTGGACGGGCTGGGTCCAGTGGTAAACCCAAACTCGACTCCTGAGGGAGAAGAGCCAGAAGATCCTCCTGCCAGAGAGGTGCTCAACCCAGAGGATCATCCCGACCTTCAATGCCTGCTGGCTGAAGGGGGGCCCTCTAGAGGAGACTTCTGTAAGGCTCAGAGAGAGTGCCACTATCTCGAGGGTCTGAGGAAACAGGCCCAGGCCAAGGCACAAGGTGAAATGCCCAGGTCTTTCCAGATTTACAGGGAGGGTGAGCTCCTTTGTAGTGAGCCCTCTAGGCCTCAACCTGGTGACATCAAGAGGTTAGTGGTACCCCAGGTTTACAGGTCCTTCCTACTGCAGTTGGCGCATGAAGTGCCCTTAGATGGTCATCTTGGGACCAAGAAGCCAAAGCAAAGGCTCTCTTCCCATTTCTACTGGCCCCAGATGGGAGTAGAAGTGGAGTCCCACTGCAGGACCTGCCCCACTTGTCAATTGTCTGCCAAGACTGAAGGCAGTGTCATTGCCCCACTGCAGCGATGATTGCCAGTAGTTGGCACACCATTTGAGAGGGTGGGCATCGACATTGTCGGTCCCCTTGACCCTCGCACTTCAGGTGGACATCGGTTCATCCTGGTCTTGGTTGATCATACCACCAGATACCCTGAGGCTATACCCCTTCTGACTGTTATTGCCAAGGAGCTTGCCAGGGCTCTCCTGGGCATTTTTACCATGTTTGGATTCCCTAAGGAGGTTGTCTCTGACACAGGATCCAAATTCATGTTGAGTTACATGAAAACAATGTGGAAAGAGTGTGGAGTAAGCTGCAAGTTCTCCACCTCCTACCATCCCCAGACCAATGGTCTGGTTAAGAGATTTAATAAAACTCTCAAGAGCATGCTGGGTGCTTTGGAAGAGCCCCTAAGGAGGAAATGGGATCTCCTCCTGCCATGCCTGCTGTTCGCTTACAGACAGGTACCTCAAGAGGGTGTTGGTTTCAGCACCTTTGAGTTGCTCTTTGGACATCCCGTGAGGGGGCCCTTACCTTGATCAGAGAAGGTTTGTAAGACACCCCTCCAGGTCCTGCCAAGCAAGTGGGGGACTATGTGTTAGGCCTCAGACGGAGGATGACACAGATGATGGGCCAAGCAACAGCGAATCTTAAGGCCAGCCAGGAATTGAACAAATACTGGCATGACCTTAAAGCATCACAAGTGGATTGGACTCCAGGACAGGAGATCCTTTTGATGGAGCCTACCAAGCCACAAGCTTTGGCAGATAAGTGGACTGGACCCTTCAGGATCATCTCCAAGATGGGTGTAGTCAATTATCTGGTTGAGATGGGAGTCACCAGGGTAGCCCCTCAGGTATTCCACGTTAACAGGCTCAAGCCTTTCCATAGGCGATCAGAAGTCTCATGCTCTTGCTAGCCTCAGAGCAAGAAGAGGATGAGAGTGTGCCCCTTCATGGTTTGCTGCACAGCCACCCTCAGGATGGCTTAGTGGAGGGAGTGCATCTCTCTCCAGATCTGACACCAGAGCAGCAGAGGGCCTGCAGGGCTTTCCTCCGGCAGTATGCTCCTCTGTTCTCGCTGACACCAGGCCTCACCCCGTGGTGCAGGCACGAAATTGACACTGGTGACAGTGTACCTGTCAAAAGCAGGTGCTATCGGATGTCAGACACTGTGAAGAAACACGTCCAGGCTGAGGTCGCTAAGATGTTGGATGCTGGTGTTATTGAACCCTCAAACAGTCCCTGGTCCAGTCCAGTGGTCTTTGTCCCCAAGGCAAGTTCCCAGGCAGGTACCAAGGATTGACGTTTCTCTGTGGACTACAGAGGGGTCAATGCCATCACTAAAACTGATGGCATTGACCCCAAAACTGACGCACACCCATTGCCCAGGGATGATGAGCTCGTGGACACCATAGGTGCTGCCAAATTTATATGCACCTTTGACCTTACCTCAGGCTATTGGCAAATAGCTCTGACGGACCATGCCAAGGAAAAGACTGCGTTCTCAACACCTAAGGGACTCTACCAGTTTAGAGTCATGCCTTTTGGGTTGAAAAACGCACCTGCCATCTTCCAAAGATTAGTCAACCATGCGCTCAGTGGGCTGGAGGCCTTTTGTGTGGCCTACCTTGACGACATTGCTGTCTACAGTACCACCTCGGAAAAGTGTTTAACTCACTTGGATAAGGTGTTGCAGACCTTGAAAAGGGCTATCCTCACTATGAAGTCCACCAAGTGCCAGATAGCTCAGGGGAAAATCACGTATCTTGGTCATGAAGTAGGAGGGGATCGAATCCAACCTCTCCCCAGTAAAGTACAGGATATACATGACTGGGTAACTCCCACTACTCAAACGCAGGTGAGAGCCTTTTTGGGCCTCACTGGGTATTACCGCAACTTCATGGCCGACTATGGAACCTTAGCTGCCCCTCTGACAGCTCTGACTTCGCCCAACCAACCAAGGAAGGTTAATTGGACAGAAGACTGATAGAGGGCCTTTACTGGCTTGAAGGAAAGTCTGTGTAGGGCACCTGTGCTGTGTGCGCCTTATTACAGCAAACCCTTTATCGTTCAGGCTGATGCCTGCGACACCGGAATTGGAGATGTCTTTTCCCAGTTAGATGACAAAGGGAGAGAACATCCTATCATATTTAATAGTAGACAACTCAAGGGTAGAGAACTTAGGTGGGCTACTGTTGAAAAGGAATGTTTTAGCATAGTTTGGAGCCTTAGGCGTTTTAGGCCCTACCTTATGGGGTCTACCTTAAAGGTCCAAACAGACCATAAGCCCTTAAAATGGCTTATGCATAAGAAGGGTGAAAACCCAAAGCTGCTCAGGTGGTCCATTAGCCTGCAAGGACTAGTTTTCACCATTGAGCATAGGCCAGGGAAGAGTCATGATAATGCAGATGGCCTTTTCAGAAGATATGTTGACCATTTGGATGAGGGTATCAATCTCGTGGGAGATTAGACCACCCTAACCTCAGTCTGGGGGGATGACTGTGATGCTGGAAATGCATTGGAGGGACAGAGCCGCCATGTCCTTGTCCTGTACTCCTTTTATCATGTGTGGTCTGTGTTATTTTCTGCACAGGAGTCCATGCAGGACTCCTGGCAGTGCAGCTCTTCCTCTTTTTTGGTTCTGGTGAGCAGACCCTTGGGATACCCTTATGGAACCCATGGGTTGGGGTACAACCCTGTACCCCTAGAGTATGTTTTTGGGCACCTGTGTGGGGCCCATAGACCAGGGTATAGGCTGGTGGCAGCTCTCGTGCTGAACTTGATAGGTGCTCTGAGTATCCTCCATTTTGGGATACCCAGACCCTGTCATTGGAATTAGTTGATTCCTGACAGGAGACAAGATGGTCCCCGTGGCCTCTTGCTTTCTATTGCCTGTTACCTTGTTTTCCCAAAGTCCTTGGAAGCCCTGACTCTGTCCCTCCCCCTGACTGGCTGTTGGGTGGAAGTTCCATATATGGTATTGTGGGAAAGACCAGGCCAGACTGGCTGGAGCCTTCCCAATGACTGTATGTAGTGGGTACACCCGTGGGGTGGGACCTGGGTGAATGCAGTGTGTGACCAGTATACACTTCGTCTTATGGGTGTCTGGTTTCTAGTATGTGACACAATGAATGAGACAGCCCTGCCCAAAACTGGTATGAATGCAGTGTGGAGTGCTGAATGGCTGGGTATTTGTCCCAATCCACATTCCTTGTTGTGAGTGTCTGGATGGAGAAGAATGGACTGAATGTACTGTGAGCCTGATTGGCTGCCTGCCTGCCTGAATGCCCTTCTGAATGATCGGTTTCCTGAGTGTGACCCAGCAGAGTGAATGAGAGACCAAACTGTATATCTGGGGACCTCTCACTGATGGAAATCGTTCAGAAGCTGAAGTTGAAACTTGATGCCTACCTTGAAGCCCAGCTGGAAGAAGACAGCTCTACTGTTGCTTTCCTCTGACGCAATCCGAAAGCTGTTGTGTCTCTAAGAACTGATCCAAGAGAGGACCTGGCTAGGAGACCTCTTCCTGAGCTGTGAGGGAACATCGTGCACCAGCTAACCTTCACCAAGGCTCCCTGGAAGTCAGTCCTCGAAAGGCTGCCGTCCGGAAATGGGGCCCGCTGAGGAATCTCGAAGCGCAGCACATGGACATCGAGGCCATCGAAGTCCATCCTCGTCGACCAGGGTTCGAAGTATCGGCATGACCGCTGGAGGCTGGTTGAAGCCGTTGTTGCCCAGAAGTGGGGACAGCTTGATGCCGTGCCGCCGATGACCAGAGCTGCAACGCTCCATTGCCTACGAACACTTTGATTCAAGGACTCGCTTGTTCATCACCGTCGACCGCGTTGTCCCGCTGAAGTTCTTCATCTACTCTTTGTGGCAATGAACAATCGTCGTCGAGTTGCACCGCACACCTCATCTTCACAGGACACCCACGACCGATCGTCGATGAGCACTGCCAGGACCAAAGCTGCTGCCTCAACGCCATTGTTCACCCTTTTCTTCGAAGGATCTCGACGATCCGTGCCTCCTGCTTTAAAGGGAGTTACTCAAGAAGGATCTGTAATTGACCAGTCGTCGAACTATGCTAAACCAGGTACATTGCGGTAGTAGAACATTTGTAGAAGGAAATAAGACTCTACTAAACAATATATGGACTGGGCTTGTCAAAATCTTATTTACAGGTTGCCCAGGTGGGGTGATCCTCACACAGAACTGTGTCTAGTTAACGAGACAAAGTATTCTGCCAATTGTTTAACCAACTTGATTTCCTCCCAAGTCTATGGTTGATACCTTTTGCTATTGATTTGTATGCCATTTGAAAATTTCAGAAGTTGGTGCATTTTAATGGAGTCAAAGAGTAATTGTGGTACCACATAGAAATTGTACATTTGCCATTATAGTATTGCCTGAGCACAAAGTGTGTTATTGTGATTGTGTATATAACCTGAACCTCATTTATATAAAGAACTGTGCTTTCACTAACATAGTGTGTGGACATTCCTTTGTGGGGGCTTGGGGACTACACTATACTTAAGAACCAGCCTGCATCACCTCCTGAGAGCTTAAGCCTTGATTGCTTGTCCATTGCTACCCGATAGAGAATCTTGGCTGGGGTGCTCTGTGCTCCTACTCTGCCATATAGAGGGCAGAAGTACAGATAAACCCCGTCCAGTCCTTACACAGCACCAGGCAGAAAACACCTAGATTTGGGATACCTGGCAAGTGGGAAAATATGCCTAAATTAGGTGTTGGGACAAACTCCCAGGTAGGCTAGAGGGCCATTAGGAGTTTGCGGACTCTTGGAAGGCCCAACACCTTCCCCCAAAAAGGAACGTAGACCCAGTCAGTCAGCAAGTTCAAACTGCAGTTTATTACAGCCAAAACCAACAGGGATCAGTGCAGGGACAAAATAAATCCTTGGACATCTCAGCATCTCCTGGCTCGCAGGCCAGGTTAGTCCTAAAATTGCATCATAGTGACGTCACAACCTGGACCCCTCTCCAGAAAACTACTACTGGATTGGTCGTCAGGAGCCTAATAACCTAGATAGTCACCTATATGTGTTATTCTACTGGCTCTCGCATGTCAGGTGGCTGGCCTGGTCCATCCCCAAATTACTATCTCTAACAGTGTTGCAGTTTGAGGGTCTTACCATTGGTTCTTGCCCGTTGCTATCCACCCCTAGGATACTGAACTGTGGATGGCTAGAGCTGACGTCCCCAGGTCGGGATCCGCAATGGTTCTCAGCTCTTGGTGTACCTTCTCAAGGTGATGAGAACGACAATGTGTCTGTATTGTAACTTGTGTGTACCACTTTAGACTATGAGAGTGCTCGGTCATCTCGTGCAAAACTTATCTCAGATTGTAGAATCTTTGTTGCAAGCTTCTGTCTGGCGGTGTGAGATCAACTCCCTTTCCCAGCGCTGGTTTCTGTCAATTGTCTGAGTCGGCCAGGTCACGTGTTCGGAGACCATGGTTTGGAGCTCTGAATTATGAAGAATTATTCGCATTTATTGCAGCTGGTGTTACCGTTGTTCAGGGAATGGGATGTCATTCGTATCTGGTGGCCTCGGTAGTGGGTCCTGTCTCACACGTTTGCTCTTGTCTAGCCTGAATTCAACTTAGCTCAGCTCTTGCTGAGAGGCTTGTGGCCTGCTCTAATTTTCCTAAACCATTATGCGGTTCCTACAGTGTCCATGCTATTCTATACTCTCCAAAGGTTAGTCACACTTGGCTCTGTCAGGTCCCATAGGTGCGCCTGCAGTTCCATAAGGTTATTTGCATATAGACATCTGCAAGCTTTACTCAGGATCTCTTGCTTCATGTAGTTTCTGCGTTGCTGTGTTCAGCTAATGATAAAATAATAAAAGCAATGACAATATGTATATGTATCTGTCCTCTATCTATAGAACTGTACGCTCGTGTTCTTCATGTATCCGTGTGTTTGTGTCCCGATGTGCGGATAGCATGTGTACTTCATGTCTAACACTGCTAAGTCATGGTGTCTCTAACGATGCCAGTAGCATAGCTTCTCAGCGCTTTTAGTCAATACTGTCAATTGAGGTCTCCTTGGTTGCAGCCTGGGCCTCCTCAGCCACTCTGGGGTAGACTTGTACCGCACCTGGCCTATAGGGCTGGCTGACAGGGTATCTTTCAACATACTGATCTATCATTGCAGCACTAGGAATTGGTCCAAAATAGTATGGGCGTTCACAATATCTCCTGGCCTTCTTCCGTGGCATGTACCTCAAGGAGGTGGAGGAGGGGGCACATTTGCCCATCCCTCTTCATAAGAATACTGCAGTAGGTAGAAAACAGTAAGATCTGAGATACCTGGCAAGTGGGAAAAAAACAACCTAAGTTTGTGATACTGTGGTAAGTGGAAGACACCTAGAATTGAGATATCTTGCAAGTAAGTATGAAGCATAGCATAGGGGTTGAGTGACAGAATAGACAAGCTGCATGAAGTAATGGGAAAAGAGCAAAAAGCATGGGAAGGAAACGTATAGGAGACAAAGAAGCAAAGAAAGCATAAAGACAGAGAGAGAAATAAAATAGGAGGGAAGGTGCACAAAGTAATCATAAAGGGGAATATAAGCAAGGGAAGAAAGCAAATAGGGCACAATGAAAAATGGAGAAGATGCACACGGCAAGTAAGAACGAGCATGCATAATAAGAAAGGATAAAATAGGATGTTCAAAAGTGTGAGTCATTGGGAAGAAACCAAAGAAGGGAAGCAACACACAGAGAAAAGTAAGCAAACAGTGCCATGCCCGACGCACTCCACATGGCGAGACACTTACCTGCTGGAGAGTGCTGCTTCTACCCTCATTGGCATTTCCATTGAAAGATGTTGTGAAGAATCCTGCGGATCCCTCACTAAAACCCTGCCTAAAGTCTCCTCCCAAGTGGCCAGAGGAGGGCAGATGCTTCCTGATCCCAACCCTGGGGGTGCTGTACTGCGGGAGGATCACCTGGGTGGAGACAAGAGCCAGTGTAGTGAGGAAATATTGTGGGATGAGACGCAGTATTTTCCCCTGAAGGGAATATTCTTACCGCCATGCCAGAAGAGGCTATGGCTTATTGCATTTTAATATCGCTCAACCTCCTGTTAAAACTAATGCGGTAAAACCAAAGGTTGTAACACCCAGCCTTATTGCACCCAAGGAAAGAACCCTTTTTATCCCTAACATCACATGCCCTCCTCAATATCAAAGGTACACTACAAGAAAGAAAGTGTTGCCTTCTCTACCACATCTCCCTCTAGTAAACCTAAAACATATAACCCATCAGTTATAAGTACTAAGGGAATTACATCTACCTTTAAAATTTACCAGAAGTAGAAAAATCTAAGTTTGACAAAGTCAAATACATGTCCCAGAATCCCATAGGGACTGAGACGAAGCTGAAGAGGCATGGAGAGGTAGAGGTCAGGCAATCAGGCCTAACAGCCTTGGTCAGGATCAGGCAATTAACAATGGTTTAGGTTGAAATTACCTAAAATAAAATGGTCACATTGACCAAAAGGTCACAAAAATGCTACCACCAAAGGTTCGAACACCAAAAGTTCGAACCTTTGGTGGTAGCATTGAAAAAATAGTGGGGGCTGCTGGGGTGTCCTCCGCATCGCCCCGCTCACTGGTATAGTGAGCGGGCATTGCGGGGGACACCCCCGCAACCCCTGTTTTATTTGTTTTTAAACGGGGGTTGCGGGGGTGTCCCCCGCATCGCCCCGCTCACTATACTTTATGGTATAGTGAGCGGGGGTTGCGGGGCACACCCCGAGCCTTCCGTTAAAAAAAAAAAAAGAAAAGAAAAGGACCCTGCAGCGCCGGTTACCGATCACAGAAGTGAAAGGGAACTGGCGCTGCCGGGAACCAACGTGAAGATGAAGGTAAGTGGGGTTTGTTTATGTTGGGGGTGTGGGTGGGGGTGTGCTGAGGGTGTGGGGGGGTGTTATGGGTGTGTTGCGGGTGTGTTGTGTGTGTGTGTTGTGGGTGTGAGAATGTATGTGTTCGCATGAGAAAGGTGCAAACCTTTGGTAGTTCGCACCTTTCTCATGCAAACGATTTGCCCGCGGTACTTTCAGCCACTGGCAAATCACTCAGATTCATTAACAATAATAGCCTGCACCTGAAATTAATTGCCCACCTAAGAGACATGAAAGGCTGTAGTGAGAAAGAGCAGGGAGAAGGAGCTGTGAGAGGAGCGGGAACAGGAGCTTGAAGGGTGGCACTACTAGTAGGAGAAGAAGAGCATGAGGCAGGGAGTTCATGAGGAAGTGTGTTCACTGTAGGGACGCCGAGACAAGGAGAGAGCAGATTTCACCTGCAAGTTCTGAGAGTGTCTTGCGTTCACAAACCCTTGGCTGCACTGAGAGAATCGTGCTGGAACTGAAAGTCTTTGCAGGTGCGCCTAGTGGCTGTGATTGCAGAGCCTTGCTGAAGCCTGAGGCCTGTAGCAAGAAGCAAGCCGAGGGACAGAGGAGTGCAGGAGACTTAAAGTTGGTGTGGCGGAACCAGAGACACCCATGCTGTAGAGGGGTGTGAGTCCCAAGTGTGACCAGAGCCATAGAAGAAGTAGAAGTTGGAAAGTGGAAGCAGCCGGTGAATGAGGTTTAAAGTTGCATGCGTAAGAGAAGAAGCAAACCAAACTTGTTTGTTGTTGTGGAAGCTGATGTTTGACAATGGAAATGTATCACGTGCGCTGTTGGTAAAAGCTATAGTTCTCGCATATAGAAAAAGCCTTTCATTTACGATTGTACGCAGTTATCTCATGCCGAGTGGTCGCGTGTCTCCAATTAAGACGGGGAGCATATTCGAAATTCTTAGAAATCTTGAAAACTGACTTTCACACAACGTAAGCGCGTATCAGATCAAAGGTAGGTCACGTGGGGCCAATTTCGGTTTCCCAACCAGAGAAGGCTGTGTCTCTGCGTTAAGGCGTGGGAATAAAGACTTTTGCGTACACTTGAAGTTAAAAATATACTGTAAAGAGTGGTTGCGTATACATGAAAGTGGTTTTCCTTTGAAGACTAATCCTTGTAACTATAAGAACGAATGTTCTTTAAAGGTAGAAGTTGTTATATTAAGAATGAGGACAAGAATTACCCAAGCCAATAGGCAAACTCTTTCCATGGTAAAGAAAAGCCTGTTGAAAGCAAACCATCTAACAGGCAAAGTTGTTCAAGTTCCACTGTCCTCTGATACAAGTGAGACATGGTTATCAGAAGTTGAAAGTGTGGCAGTTCAGCTTCCAAGTAACTGCAGGAACCAAGAAGGTTGTACAATGCTGGGGAAGGGAGCAGGGTGCATGTAAGAGGACTAAAACCAGTAACCTGTAATGCTGAGACTGTTGAAGTGGGAAGGAGGTCAGTCTGGAAGCAGGGGCAGGTTATCCTTGTGGCAGAATGGAGAGGCAAAGAGGCTGCCTTTTTCTTGAAGTAGAGAAAAGAAGAGTGTCTTGCCTACCTGTACAGGTCAAAGTGTCTTGTCATTTGCCTATTTTTACATTTAAAGTTGAAGTAGAAGTAACCTGAAATGTGATTTTGTATAAGACTGTCAGAGTAGTAGCACAGTGTGGAACCAAGGAGTCGGTTTCTACAGTGCCATTAGAATAAGGGTGGTTGTCGGGAGGTGAACAACAACCCAAGAAGAAGTATCCCGACATCTATACCAGAGGTACTGCAGAGGCTATGAACATTTTGTAGAATTACAGAAGGAGAATTGACTAATGTGTTCAATGAACTGTGGCATGCAATCCTGAAAGGAAGACATCCAGGATTACCTCCAGGATTACCATTGGTACTATTTCCTTGGCTAAAATTGGAAAGGGATCTTTTCAACCGGAAGCTGAACAACTGTTACCAGTGGATTTTTGTTTGGTGAACTTTTACTTTATTTGGAACATACAATAACTGGTTCAACAATGTATTCTATTCTGTGAACATTCAGGGAAATTGACTTTGAACAATCCTGGGAAAGGGATTTACCCAAGACAGGTGAAGGTCATCAAAATTACTGGTTGCTTATTATTTTCTGAGTTATGTTGTTGGTTATTTGCTTTATATGTTTGGTTGTTTACTGTGAGGGCCAGTTTGTTTCTGTTAGGAGTGATTCCCTTAGTTCTTAGACTAGGTAGCGAACCCCCTGATAGAGTAGGGTTAGCAGGGATTTATTTGCGTTATTTTCTGTTAATAAAATGTTTAACCCTGAGAACCATACAAGGAGTCATCAGTCTCACATTATTGACCACTCACAGATGACCAGGGCAGGGCGACATGATCGATGCAGGTGGTGGGGCACTGACAGTAGCAGATCTGGGGGCACCACAGCGACCGCCATGTTTGTCCAATCACGCCACGGCAGTTCCCTTGCCCCCGGAAATGAGCATAGGCAGCTGGACAGGCATTCCTAGTCACCAGTCCCCACAGCTGCACTCCAGAAGCCTATAAAAGACAGACTTCCTATTCATGCGGTGCATCTTAACCCTCCGGTTGCAGCTCACCTTGTTGTCTCTGTGTCCTGAACCCTGTTGCTTCCCAGTTCTTTGCCCCTGTTCTGCCTGGGTGTCAAGATCATGCCTTACCCTAGCATCCGAAGGGGTCTTATTAAGGCGAAAGTGGCGTACAACCATCTGGGTAGCCGCTTCGACCAGGGGTGGAGAGCCAAGTAAGCGGGAAAACCCCGCAGGGAAGAAGGAGAAGACAATACGGATAGAGATTATCGATGGTACTCCGCTTGCCTCTGGACCAGTGGTTCAACATTCAAGGCCACTAGCTCTTCACGTTGAAGGACACATGCTCCAGATGCAGGTCACCTTGGCGCTCATGTGTCCTAAACCCTGTTACCTGCCAGTTTTTGGCCCCTATTCTGCCTGAGCTCTCTTTAGTTCCCCCTCTCTCCTGATGATTTTCTCTGGGTTCTGCCCTGCCTTCCTGCTATTAGCTTTTCTTATTTGCCTCTACCTTACTAGTCATCCAGTCAGACAATCCTCGGTTGCCAATTGCCTGCAGCCATGTCCTTCTGTTGGATTCTACCATCGAGTGCCGGCCTTTCGCTGCTTGTTTGTGTGAACACCCTGCAGCTACGAGAAATCACCTGCCAGACTCCCTGTCAGTGCTCGTCACTGTTACTGTGCCACGTGAATAAGGGGAAGCCATATTGTGGTGCGGGGAGCAGACCCGAGGGAGCCCCCAGTGTTCATTCTTCAGGGATCATGGGGGTCGTCTTTACATATCACCACGGCTGAGTCTAGATAAGTCGATAGAGAAGTCACCAGAGCAACAGGTACACACAGGGCTTTAAATGGGCTGGGGCCAGCCGGGGCCGAGCCCCTGCAGGCTCAGAAATCTCGTTCTGAATCTCCCATGGCAGCCACAGCCGATACAGGACATGGCTTATTTTCTGAAGCCTGAAGCTCTCGCTCATGTGCGAGAGCTTCACAAAAAAAAATGCTTTTAATCCATAATGGTGGCGCAGCACCTGAGAGACATCCTTTCAAGCAAAAGACGACTGTGGCCGACACCACCTTTATGGAAGAAAAGTGAGGCTACTGAAAGCAGAGGCTTTTTTTCTAAAGCCTGAAGCTCCCGCTCATTCACCTTTTCAGCCTCCCAAGGGGGAGAGGGTGCTGATCTCTACAAAAGGCTGCCTTGCAGGGGTGCCTGTAGCCCATTGAGCCTGGGCTTGTCAAGGGAGCGTGGCCAATCAAGCCGGCAGACAACCCCTTTCTCCAACCCCTGCTGTTAGGCCACGCCCCCTTGATGCGCCCCAGCTCATTTTGCACTGGTACACAACAAACGCTGAAATAAAACACCCTCTTTGACACTCAAGGATAGAAAAAAGCATTCAGAGGCCATATATGAGAACTAGAAATATAGAGGGAAATGTGTGCTGGAAGTGATGGCTCACAGAAAAGCATCCAGGAACGGAAGGATCCCCAGGCGAGGGTGGAAACACATAATTAATTAGAAAGTGTGTTAAGTAGCGGGGTGGAGAAGCACACGATAGTGGGGCCGGTGCCGTTAGTTTCCCTGGGGAATCCGGGCTCTGTGCAAAGCCATGCATTCGGTGAGTATTTACGAGAGATTTAATACTAATAGAGTTTTGCATCTTGGGACCCACTGGATTATTTGACAGTCAATGAAACATCCTGCAGCCACGTCCAATTTGAACTATGTTTACTTTGGACATTTCCCAAAAGTGCACGACTTTTATTTTCTTGGATGTTTCTTCGGTTTTCCTGTGTTCTTTTCTTCGCTGCTGTCTGACAGGACTGTCGATGCGGCCATGCCCTACAGCCTTCATTGAGGACCCCCTCGCCCCCCTCCCACAGCCTCAGCACTTCCGCAAAGCCTTAATTCCCCCCTCGCCTCCACTACTTCTCCCACCCTCCCCTCGGCCTATTACATCCGTGGGACAGGAAATAACCAAATCCGTGAAGAGGGGGGTTCCCACGCCACAACATTTAGACATCAACACATGTTTACCAAGACAGTTCAAGGGACACGTGCCAAAAAACACGTGACCCTTATATCCAGTCACTGGTGTTGCTAGGTCTGGAAAAGATCAGGGGCTATGCTAATGTTGGGGCTGTCGGGACTCGGGGCTAGCTAGCCTTTTGTTTGTACCCCCTGAGCTTCTATCCGGGGCTACAACCAAAAGACCCGGGGCTATTGCCACCCTCCCCCAGCAACGCCTCTATATCCTGTGGTGGAAGGGGAGAAAAGGAACTCGTGGTACTCTGCATCCAAAAAAGGAGGGAGTGGCATGGCGGGTGGGGGTGTGGGAGTAGAGGTGAGGCCGGGCAGGGAGGAGCAGGACGCGGCTTGACCTGGGGTTTTCAGTTTTCATTGGCGCTTGCTGCATTGATTGGGACTAGACTAGACATTGCCTGCAATAATAAAAGACAATTGCATTGGATTAATCCCCCATAGAAACATAAAAACAATATATTTATACATGAAAATCTTTGATCCAACTATGCATGCAAATTAAACAAGGTGCTTTTTGACACACACATCTCTTTATGACATGTTTATTAGCGTTATCTGTGAGTCATCATTTTCACTTAACCACCAATAACAAAGTTTAAACATATTCTGATTGCCAATAAATTACAGCTACATATGTCTTTAAACATATTCACCAGGTAAACATGTTATTTTCCTACAGAACGTCCATCCAGCTATAAGAGGTGATGCTTTGATGGTCATTTTAAATAATTACTGTAATCTGTTTCTCTTAAATAAATGTATTATACATGACAGTAATTGACCATGAAATGAAATTCAATACATACCCAATCCTTAAATTCATTACTCGCTGTAGCCTTCAGAAATCATCAGGCTGCAGTCATTGCCATTGAATACAAGCATTGGTGAAGACAAACGTTGTGGCTTTTGTGTAGGGATAGGATAGGCATTTGCCAGGGACTGCCATAAGGGCAATACCTGGTTATAAGATGGCAATAGCTGGAAAATGGTGTGATTATCTGGGCATATGACAGGAGATCCTTGCATATGCTGATCTAGTACTTATACAAAAGGCACAATTGTCGACTTTGTCAATGTTTATTTAAACAGCACCTTAGTTCAAGGAATAGATATGCCAAGTGATTGAAGATATACTTGGTCAAGACTTTTTTTTTACACCAGTAACGCGTTTACATCTGCATTAAGGCAATCAACTCTCAGTAGGCTACTTAGGATTAACACTAGCAGGCCAACGCGTGATGTTACTGCTTGATAGAGCTAGCTCAAATAGATCCCATGAAGATGTATCTCGGGCAGGAAGTGGGTGGGAATGGTCATAGGATTAGCAGAGCATTTAATGTGCAGATAAATAAGCAAACGACACCCTCAAACTGTGTGTCCTTCCACACATGTAATCTTCCTCCCAGCTGTGCTCCAGTGCAATAGTTACTTGCTTATAGCTGTCGCTCAAGTGCCTGTTAATAGTCAAAACTATAAATTGACTGAAGTCAAACTAAGGGGAAAGCAAATATGTCTGGTCAGTTGCCAATCTCACCCTTGGCTTCTCTGGTGAGTCTTTCTTCTTTGGTCTTTGGCGCTCTTGTGAGTTGCTCCTCTGATCCATCGCTCTTCCCGTCCTTGGCTCCCTAGCGAGTCGCTGTAAAAATCAAATAAAATCAAAACTTCCTTTTTTGTGTGCTATTTCTGTCGAAAGTGCACTTTGAAATCTAAATCCCACACTTGCATGGTATGCCCATGTTATCACATTTGGCACTGATTGGAAAAAGATATGGTAACAATAGCCTCTTCAAAGTCATTCTGCCTCCCACCCTAACTTACAATACATTGCAACACACAGCCTGTCCACCGAAACAACACAGGTTACACAATGGAACGTACACCATCTGATGGTAGGTGTCTGCACAAAAGGTTCATAAACACAAAACGAACCCACCACAGATACACCAAGACAACACCCGACACTCCTTAAGCACTGCTCTGACAGAGCCACAGACAGCCACAAAAACAATTACCATAGCGACCAGGAGCGCCAATTAACTACTTAACTATTTCTCTAGACAGCTCATAAAATATCTAATACTTGGCCAGAGAGAGACCTATCTTTTCAAATCGGCACACATCAACATTGTAACAAAGCAACCTTGCCCTGCTCCTCCCTGCTACTGTATCAGTCACCTTTCCTACCGCATGCAGATCCTGAAGCTCCAAGAAACTAGGAAAATAGCGTAAGACATGCTATAAATGACACACTAAAAAGATAACATGGCATAGCAAAGAGTTACACTCATCCTCCTCTGGGTCAGTACTCTGGATGGCCCAAGCAACTTCGGGGACTGCAGGAAAAGGGGAGGTAATTAACTCTGGTCCACGGACTAGTTGTTGAGTCTTTATATCTGCCTGTTAAACAAAGTGATATGGGATTCAGGCACGGCCGGAGCAGCAAAAATGCAATCGATTGATATGTTATTTATAGTGCGCCTATACACAATGTGTTTCAAGGCGCAACCAGGCAAGGCAGGGGGGAACAAGGTAGGACAAGCAAACTTTCTTAGTAGGCCTAGAATCATTTAGATTGTGCAAGTGCGCAGTCAAGAAGTGCAGGTGGGGCGGTACGGGGAGAAGTGCTCCCAGAGCAGCAGGGCCCTAAGGTATGTGCAAGGAAAGCTCAGACTCCAATGGGAATCACAACCTGGTAATGCAAGGGAGGCCAGGCGTCAGTGCAGGAAGGCCAGCAGGCAAGTGCAGGGGGACTGGGCAGGGGGGCTGGTGTCCTGTAAGACTCAGAGGACACTGAGTGGCCAGTCAGCAGACGAAGCAGGAGCAGGGGAGGGTTAGCATGGGAGAGGAAGAGAGAAGGAAGAAGAGAAAAGGAAGTTCATGAGGAGCTTCCAGAACTTAAGGAGATCCGGCTCAAATCTGAGAGAGGCATCTGTTCCAAAGGGAGGCAGCTGCAGAGGATAGAGAGATCTACCCCCAATCTCAGCTTGGAGAAGCGACTCACCTGCAGATAATTAGAAGTAGACGAGCGGAGGGCTCTAGGAGGAAGGTACTTAGGAAGGCCCCAGAAAGACTTGTGGACGATGCAGAGGCTCTTGAACGTAATCCTTGCAGCCACCAGGAGCCAGTGGAGGGTTTTCAGGGCCGGAGAGATGCAGTCCCTGGGCTTGAAACTAAGGATAAGTCTTGGGTCTAGTTCTGGATGAGTTGTAGAGGGCAAAGTGTGGAGTTAGGCAGATTGAGAAAGAGGTGGTTGCAGTAGTCCAGCCTAGATAGAACCAGGGCTCTAGAGACAGTGAGCTTCTGGGGGTACATGAGAAAAGGGAGAATACCTCTAAGGAGGTGCAGCTGGAAATGAGCCTTTCTGGCAAGGTCCATGATGTGTGGCAAGAAGGAGAGAGTGGAGTTGAAGATGACTACAAGGTTTTTTGCCTCACAAGAGGGTGAGGACAGAGGGCCCAGGGAGGCCGGCCAGAGTGAGAGGGGAAAAGCGGAG
This sequence comes from Ambystoma mexicanum, assembly GCF_040938575.1. Lineage (NCBI taxonomy): Eukaryota > Metazoa > Chordata > Amphibia > Caudata > Ambystomatidae > Ambystoma > Ambystoma mexicanum. Next base: position 1,261,802,452 of record NC_090934.1, on the reverse strand, counting down.
GAGCAGGGGTCCCAATGAGAAGGATCTCAGTCTTACTGGCATTAAGGCAAAGATCATTTGAGGCGCACCATGCCTGAATAGCGGACAGCCAGGGATGGGGGAGGAGGCCGAAGGTAGCCTGAAAAAGAGCTACATGTCATACGCATAACACTGAAAGTTAGAGGAAAAGGTAGAGATCAGGAGGGCCAAAGGGGCCAGGTAGTCATTGAAAAGCCATGGGGGGAGGATAGAGTCCTGGCGAACACCACATGTGGAGAGAGAGGTGATGGAGAGGAAGGACTGAAGTTGAACCTGGGAGGGTCGATCCAAGAGGAAAGAAGACAGCCACGCCAGAGCCTGATCCGTGATGGCCAGGGTGTCGCATAGATGAGTAATCAGGATGTTGTGGTTCACTGTGTCAATAGCAGAGGATAGGTCGAGGAAAATGAGTACAGAGGGAGAGCTAGAGTCAAGGTTAGAGAGCAGATCTTCACAGGTGTTCAAGGGAGCAGTTTCCATGCTTCTGGCTGCTCTGAAGCTAGACAGAAGGTCATGCAGAAAACCAACAGCTTTGGTGTGGAGGGTTAGCTGTGAGATAGCCAACTTCTCCAGGAGTTTGCCTAGGGAAGGAGTGACAGAGATCGGGCAATAGTTTGCCAGAATGGAGGGGTTGGCAGAAGGCTTTTTAGTAAGGGGTGCCCCAGGGAGTGCTTCAGAGGAGAGGGGAAACTCCAGTGACATAAAAGGGATTGCAGAAATCGGCCAAGGCTGGAGCGAGAGAACCAATTTTGTCATTAATGGTTCTGGAGGGAGGAGCAGGGTGTCACCTGTTTGGATGCGACTTTCATAGACCAAACTTGTCTGGAAACATCCTCAGGTGTGACAGGAGGAGGGGGAATCCAAGGAGGGCTGGGGAGAGGTAGAGGGCATGAGAGGAGAAGAGGCGGAGAGTGGGACAGATGTCCTGGGTTTTAGTCGTGAAATGAGAGGCCAGGGTCTGGGTAGGTGTAGAAGAGGAAGATACTGCAATAGAACTGCCCAGCTCCTTGCAGATTTTGAATAGCTTGGCGGTGTTGTTGGAGGCTGCAGAGATGCAGGCTTGAATATGGACCCTCTTTTTAGAGAAGATGTAGAGTTTGTATTGCCTTTGTCAAAGGTGAACACGAAGCCCCCCCATTTCCGTTCAGCTGCTCTGCACTTACGTTCCAGAGCAGCCAGATCGGAGTCGTACCAAGAGTTGCACTTTTTGGCAGGCTTCATCCGGATCCTCATGACAAGGGCAAGCTTGTCCAGAGTGTTAGAGGTAGAAAGGTGAAGGTTGGAAAGGGCTGTTTCAGGATGGCGGTCAGCCGCAGGGGTAAGTGGTGGAGTCAAATGTCGTCCACTGACACTTGCTTTATAGGTCAATGACCATGAAGGAAGGTGGCAGTGCTGGATGGGCCTTTGCCAAGGGGACAGGAAGCTTCAATTGAGAAGAAAGAAGAGTGTGGTCAGTCAGGAGAGAGTAGTGCAAGGATTTGAGAGTGGGACGTCTTAAGAGATGGGAGCATCTAAGGCGTGCCCGGCAGAATGAGTCGGACCGGAGGGTAGAATGGAAAGGAACAGAGAGTCTCATAGGTTGCATAAGAGCCCAAAGGAGTCTGGAAAATCCAGGTGAATGTTGAGATCCCAAACGAGGAGAAGCTGGTAGGTAGATGAAAGGAAAGAAGAAGTGAGGTCAGCCCATTCAGAGAGGAAGAGGGTAATCTGGCCAGGTGGCCTGTAGAAGGTGGCCAGGGTCAGAGAGAAGCGAGGAGAGATAGAGAGCCTGCAGACCAGGCACTCAAAGGAGGAGTAGGTTTGGGTGGGGATGGAGGCAGGAATCCACTCAGGTAAAATCAGGGCCACTCTGGCTCTGGGCTTGTTGGGCCTGGGCTCGGAGAGGACCTTGTATCCCTCAGGGAGGAGAGTGTCAAAACTTGTGACAGAGCTGGCCTTAAACCATGTCTCGGTAAGAGCAAGTACATCTAGGTCCAGGAGTTCAAGGAGGTGGCAGATGTCATAGGAGAGTTTGACAGCATATCGAGAGTTGAGAGTAGCAATGTGGTGCAGATTACCACTTTTAAAGACTTCCGTGGAGGGGGACAGGGAAGAGAGGTACCCATCGGAAGTGGCAGAGGAACCTGAGAGGTAAAGGGAGAAGGAGGCAGGGAAGCCAAAGAGGTAGTGGATGGCAAGGGAGCCAGAGAGGTGGAGGCCGAGGATGGCAAGGGATCAGGAGAGAGGTAGCTGGCAAGGGGGCCAGATAGGTGGGGGATGGAGGTGGCTAGGGAGCCAGAGGAGAGGCAAATGGCAACAGTGCCAGAGAGGTGTAGAGTGTAGGTGACTGAACGGTAGAGGAAGGAGGTGGAGGAAGAGCCAGAGGAGTGGTAGCAGGAATAGCAGGAGAAGGAAGGAAGATGATGAGGCGAGGGAGGCGCCTTTCAAATAGTAGGAGGTTGGGCTGAGGGCCTTGGACCATGATGTACCCTTTAGATAGACATTAATGATGACTCTCGAGAACTGGATTTATTTATTTATTTAAATATTTATAACACGCCACATGCCCATGGACCTCAGAGCGCACATAAAAGACAGACGGTGAGTCATGAGGGCATGCAGGCATAGGGTCAGTAATCAGAAAGAATAGGCGGGACAGTGCCGCATTTAGGTTGAATAAGTAGGTTCTGATTTGCTTCTTGAAAAGTACGAGATTGCTAGCCAGGTATATGAGCCCAGGAATTGAGTTCCAATGTAAGGGGGGCTGGACATCAAATGATGACCCCCAAAGCGTGCGAGCTTGTATCTAGGCTGCACGTGGGTGGGGTAGGCAGGGGAGTGTAGCTGTTTCCCTGATGTTTGGGTCTTCACACAATCCTTTAGATATATTGGACCGTCATTGGAACAGCATTTAAATGACAGTGTGAGAATCTTGTGGGTGATCCTGTGATTTACTAGCAGCCAATGTAATGTCCTCCGAGCATTGGATACATGGGTGCATTTAGACATGCCATGGATGGCCGAACATGCGCTGTTCTGTGCAACCTGTAGCAATTGTATGTTTGAGAGTGTCGTTCCAGCTAGAAGGTTGTTACAAAAGTCAAGTCTGGAGTTTATTAATGCAGTGGCTAGTAACACAGTTCTTTGCAGTGGGGAATGGGTGGATGTAATTCAGTAGCTTGGACATAAGGTCACAAGAGTATCAAATGTAGGAGCCATCAAGAATAACCCGTAGTGTCTTGACTTTCCTGGACATGTTGATGATGTTGCTCACAATACAAAAATTGGCATAGGCCAGGTCCAGTTTATTAAGACGGGCTCTAGATGCTACGATCAGGAGCTCAGTTTTGTCACAGTTCAGGGCAAGTGAAATGCCTGCCATCAACGCCTGGACTGCATCATAGATTTTGTTTATGGCGGCCAGATCCTGTTCATACTTACCGCTCAGCTCAAGGACGACCTGTATGTCAACAGCATGATTCGTACACTGTACACCCAGGGCGTCCAATAAGGGAGCAGGGGTCTGATCTACACATTGAATAGGGTATGTGGTAGACATGAGCCTTGTGGGACGCTGCATGTTTGAAGAACGGGGAGGAAATTTATTCTCAGACTGCTACCCGAGGGCCAAGGAACAAGGAGATCCAATGAGATGCCTGGTCGGAGCAGTGTGCAATATCCCCAAGCCTTGTCACCATCAGAGAGTGATCCACCAGGTCGAAGGATGCAGATGGATCCAAGAGCATCAACAGGGAGGGATGATCCCTATCCGCTATGCCAGCCAAAGTGAATTTAAAATCCAGCATAGTGGTTTTCATCCCGTGCTGAGCACTAAAGCCTGATTGGCGTGACCCCAAAATATGGTGATTTTTAATGTGTTTCTGCAGCTGCAATATGCCAATTTGTCCATGATGTGAAGGACAAACGGCACATATGTAATTGGTCGATAGTTGCAGGTAAGGTGAGGATCTGCATTGGTCTTTTTTAGTAGAGGTGTTATCCATGCCTCCTTAAGGGAGGATGGGACCACACCTTCATCGAAGGAGAGGTTAATGAGTTTTGTTATCCAGGAACCAGTAGCTCAAGGGAGCCCTTAAAGACATCTGCTGGACAGCAATCACTGAGGCATGAGGTGGGTTTCAGATCATGGATGACTTAAAAGACTTGTTCCTCTGAGTAGTGGGAACATTCAAAAATGGGGATGTTGTTGGGTGCGGGCGTCAGGCCCTGGAGACATTTGCATGAGTATTACATCCCTGCAATAATGTCTGAATGTTGCTAACAGTCTGCTGTGAACTGCAGTCTTAGCTATGAACCCATCATGGATTTCTTGGTACCATGTGGAGTCCTTGGTTAAGTCATAATTAGTGGAAGTTTGTCAGGATTTTAAAGAGTTCTCTAGTACTGCATCGTGCATTATTAATCCTATTGTTAAAATAGGTAGAGTTAGAGGTAATAATGGTGGTTTTAAATTCCTTCACTGCCTGTATATATTGGGCTAATGTGTTCGGGCTGGGGTTCTTACGCCAGGCTCTTTCCCGGACTCTCTTCTGTCTGATCGTAATGATATCATCCGTGAACCACATTTTATTTGTGCCTCAGGTTTGATTATTTTACGTTTTAGTGGTGCTAGAACTGAGATGACCTGTTTTATAGAGGTGGTAAGATGTTCCACTGAGTGGACTCAGAGAAACTTTTAAGGGGTTCTAGACTGGATTAGAGGAGGGCAGTACATTTGGCAGGGGTGACGTTTTTGAGGTTGCATGAACGGTTCTTGATTCTGGGTAGTGTGTTCAGTTTCGCCAGTGGTGGCGGAAGATGCACTGTGGCGTGGATCAAGAAGTGATCAGACGACACACAAGGTGTTGTCTTGCTTTTTCTGGGCCACGTATAGGGAACTCAGAATGACATACCCGTAGACCTTTTCAACACAAGTTATTGGACTCAGATAGGCAACAAATTACACATAAACAATTGATTATAGAAAAAACTAAATGGCACGTAACAGGCCCTTTATTCACATGTTTATACCCACACACATACCATATAGTCAATTATACTAAAATATAGAAAAAGAGCATCCCCGTTAGAATGGTTGCAGAAGACACCTTCATCTCGGCCACCACAACACTGCTTAGTGCCAGAGCAGGTAGCCAGAGAGATCACTCATACTAACGGGGTCTGGAGCAGAGCATCCTCCCTCTCAGCGAGACTGCATCACCCGGGGGGTCCAGTTCTATCCGTCTTCCCAAGAGGAATACCTCTTCTCTTTATGGAGGGAAATCCCTGCCCCTCAATGGTTACCAGACTGCCCTCAGCCGAAGAGCAGACTATACGCATGAGGTGCCAAGAGTTGAGAATTCCAGCTAGAAGTGGAAAACCCAAGCTTCTCTTCCTTGCCTTCTTCCCATTACCCCTTATCACTGCACCTGCAGAATGCTCTGGCTCCCTTCCTGGCTCGTCCTTCGCCGGACAATACAACAACTATTCTCCACAGTTAGTTCAGCTGACATTAATATGTGACCTTGCCTCCTGTCACAACACCGGGACGCTGAATCAATGAGAGGAATAAGATAAGTGACACAACACCATAACAGTGGCACTCACCTCCTCGAAGTGCATGCTACAGTGGTTGTATAATGAAGAAGGTTCTGCAGTCTCCTCAGAAGACTGTAAACCTTCCTAATGATACACCCCTCTGATTGTTAAATATCACAATCCAAAGGATTAATTCACTTGAAAGGGTGAGGTACCCTACCACAGGATACCCCAGGCTGGAACACCAGTAGGGCCTGTTTCCCTTGGGTTATGGCACCTCCTTCAGTTCTCTCCTAGGAACAGTAAGGAGAATTATCAGAATCTTGGAAAATGCCCCATCTTCCCCCCTCCCGTGCTTCTCCCCTATCCTGATCTGTAAGTGTGGTAAGCTTACCTAAGCTCTGAATGTACAGTCCTCTAGAAGTGCAGAGAAGAATTAAACGTTACAAGGGAGGAAGGTTAGTAAGGGGACTAACCCGATCGAAACGATTGCCGGACTAGGGACGAGTTGGTGCACCCTGTGGAAACAGCAAAGTGTCCAAATTGTCCAGTGCGCAAGTGTAACAACAGAGAAGTCTGGAGGCAAGAACCAAGTGAAGCGGGGAAAACAGGTAAGGCAGGCTGCCTTACCGTAGAGCAGCAGGAGCTGCGTTGCTTGCAGACTGCAAGTGGAATCAAAGGGAGGCCGAGGTCAAATCCGTGCAAGCAGGTACAGGGACAAAACGTAAGGCAAATAAGTCCAGGTGCAGGCTGAGGTCGGTCAAGTTGTCCGAGCGGTACCAGGTTTAAGGAACAGGCAGCGGAAATCCAGGGACAGGCAGGTAGGAAACAGGAACTTTTACAGAACGCAGTAACACAACAGGTAACGAGGATCAAAAACACTTTAATCAGAATCACCCGGGGATTAGAGACGCTGTGCTTTATGTGAATACAGAAGTCGGCGTTGGTTCGCGCACGCCACGTAGGGTGTCATGTGATAACTCCTAGGTACAGTGTGCCGAGTTGACAGTATACGTTGCCATGGCGACTTCCCTAACAGTCTCCAATGCACGTAGAAAGGATAAAATAACCCGGCTACAATCTAAAATCAACGCGAAAAAATGTATGCTACTCTCTGACCCTGATTACAAACAATATCCTAGCAAGACCCCTACCGTTGAGCCCACGTGCAAACCATTTAATTTCTCCCCCTTGTCAATTTGGGAAGTGGAGAATATCATTAGGAAACTCAAACCTTCTAACTGCCAAGGTGACGCTTGCCCTGCTCCGACCATCGAGGCAGCTGCACATGATCTAGCGCAGTTTATTACTAACCTTATCAATGCCTCCTTCAAAACTGGAGTAGTGCCTGATAATTTAAAAGACGCTTGGGTCATTCCGCTAATCAAAAATATGACTCTTGACCCTGCCAATCCGTCAAACTATAGGCCTATTACCACGGTACCCTTTTTATTAAAAATATTGGATAGAGCAGCTTACCTGCAAATACAGGCTTACTTAGAGTCTAACAACCTATTGGGACTGAGGCAATCTGGTTTCCGTCCAAGACACGGCACAGAAACTGCCTTGAAAGATCTCACCACACAAATTCAAGTGCTAAAAGATAATGGTAAACTAGCACTCCTACTGCTTGATCTGTCAGCAGCTTTTGATTTGGTCGATCACCAAATGCTCTGCCACCATTTGAAATCTGCAGCCCATTTTTCCGACTCTGCCACTTCCTGGATCAGCTCCTTCCTGGCGAACAGAACTATGAGCTTCTTCTCCCCTACTGATTCTGCTGAACCATCCCCGGTACCCTGTGGGGTTCCGCAAGGCTTTTGTGTGTCCCCTACGCTCTACAATGTCTTTACTAAGCCCTTGTTTGACATCCTTGACTATCTGGGTGTTACGTATACTAACTATGCGGACGACACCCAGATACTCATTCCCATCTCTGGAGATTATGCAACTGACAGCAAAACCCTTAACAATATCTACTCAGTGATACAAGCATGGATGGCGCAACACAGTCTTTGTCTTAACGACGATAAAACTGAGTTACTAATCCTCGGCACACATGCTAAATTGAAGAAACTAAACTCTGCCTTCAAATCATTCACTATAGATGGTAACTCTATCACAGCCTCGAACAACACTAAAACTCTTGGCATTTACCTTGATGCCACATTATCCTTCTCCAGACAAACCAACGCGGTAGCAGCATCATCCGCATATACATGTAAACTAATCACCGCCTGCAGGCCGTTCATTACCACACCTAATTGCATCACACTTGCCAGAACTTTAGTTCCGTCCAAAATTGATTACTGTAACACCCTCTATTTAGGTACTAGCCACAAAAATATCAACAAATTACAAGTAATTCAGAATAATGCCATCAGGGCAGCCCTCAACATCCCTAAGAAGTCGCATATTTCTGAGACTAGACGCAACCTGCATTGGCTTCCGGTAGAGCACAGAATATCCCTCTTAACTCTTGCTCTAACACATAAAGCTAGGGCCAACCTCGCTCATGCCTACCTTACGAGTCAATTCACCTCACATACATCCTCAAGACCACTCAGAGCGGCCCAAGTACAAACAATGACCATACCGAGATTCAAACTCCAGAACTCGGGAGGTGCTAGCTTCCCCATACTGGCTTCAAAGTTATGGAACACACTCCCTGCTTCTCTCAGATCAGAACCCTCCTTCCATGTATTCAATACTAAACACTGGCTCCAGGACATGGACACCATGACAGTCTAACCTCCTCAGTCCATTTGCCTGTCTTCTGCCTTACTGTTCTCTGTGTACCTGTCTTACCTATTTATTTGCATCGCCATTATCTTTTGTAAAGATTGTGAACTCGATTCTCCTGCCTTGTCCTACTGTACTTATACTGATCACTTGTATGTAACTGTAACGTAACGACTGTAACCTGTATGTAAGATGATGCGCCTGGTTGCCCATGGGCCTGGTTGCGCTTTACAAATAAACAAAAAATTGACAACTGATCTGTAATAATATAGCTGTAAGCTGCAGAACGGCAGAAACACTTTGAAGCACAGGTGTTGCTATGTATGAGAGGTGTGGGGGGCTGTGAGGACTGGCAGACATGACACCTCCACTGTAGAAATGCATGTCTACTTCCTGAGCCCACAAACCCGTAGGCTTTCATTGCGGTAATGGAAGTGAATGTCCAAAATGGTTGCGCATCGACACCATGTTCTTTTAGCTCATTTTTTTCGCACGCACTACAGGCATTACCCCCAGGCAGGACATGAGTGAATGGTGGGATGCCAACCAGTCCAGCATGTGACCACCTCTCTGTGTGGCCTTCTTCACCCATTGTGTAAATCCTGTAGAATTAAGGGAGACCATGAGGGAGGATGCCTGTTTGTCTGAGGGATCGTCCGCCCAATGGTTGAAGTCACCCACGATGATCATGGGGTTTTTTAGGTTTGATGATATGAGTGAGAAGCTCCAAATGTTGCTCCTCAAAATGTGGCATGTCTCTCGGGAACCTGTAGAAGGTCAGGATACTTAGGGAGGAGTTGGCTGAGGTCTTGATCTTGACCCATAATGATTCACAGTCATCTGGGCTAATATGAGTAATAGTGATGCAGTCAAGGTGCCCTACCCCCTTTGTAATTTAGTTGATCTGTTCGAAACATCATATAATTAGAGGGGATGGATACTTTGGCATCATTAGGTATGGAGGGGTTAAGCCAAGTTTCGGCTAAAGCGAGTAGGCTGAGGCCGAATTCTGAAAGATAGTCTGCCAACTCTGCTCCATGCTTGAGCAGTGATCCTGTGTTGAGGAGGGAGAGAGCAAGAGTGGAATTGGGTGAACAAGTGTTCCTGAAAAAGGTGTAGTGTTTGATGTTAGCCATGTCATCTGCTTCAGTTTCATTAGAACAATGGATTCTTCAGTCCAGGCCTGGGGGGGCTATAGGACACAACTTGGTAGTGAGAGGGAGCAGGATAAGGCAGCATACACAGTGGGCCTCATTACAAGTCAGCCGTTCCGGAAACAACGGTGGTGGTAAATCCGCCGCCACCATTGTTTTTGGACTGGCTGATTCTGAGTCCTGCAGGCAGGAGGTGTTACTCCTGCCAGGTCTGACCTGGCGGAAGTAGCTCCACCCGCCTGCAGACAGACATGGAAACACCGGCTCTGTCATAGACGGATCCCGTGTTTCCATGCTCCCCATACCCATGGAGTCCTATAGGACTCCATGGGAATGGGGCTTTACAGAATTCCTCCTCCAGAATTACTGGGTCACCGGGGTTGTCATGCCCCGATGATTCCGACAATCACAGAGGCGAATGGAGTTACCGGTTTGGCGGCAGCCTGCTGGTTTTTCCGGCACGGCTACCACCGGACTCGTAATGAGACCCAGTGCCTTTGTTGAAGAGACGATCTGTGTTGCTCCGTAAGCAGTCCTTGCGAAACTCACAGCCGACGGGGTTAATAACCCTAGGGCTTCTGGGAATCGTAGTTCCCTAGCGTCGAGCTTGCAGGCTCACAAGGAAAGATCAATCGGGGACAAGCGGCAGGCAGAGCAGTTTTTAGCCACACTGGTGTGCCGTAGAGCGCGCTGGGATATGATACGGAAAGTTAGAACAGGAGGATTTTCAGAGAGATTTCGGGTTCTTTTACAAGAACAGTGTGCCACGTGCCTGCCATGGGATATATCAACATGTAAATGTCATGGCATAGTTACGCTTGCAACAAAGTCTCTAACTTACTTATTTGAAAGCCCACTACCAGGCAGGGAACCTGTGAGCAGCTAGCGGCGATGGTCGGCGAAGACCGGCTGAGCTCAGAAGCACCAATGCTGAAGCACCTGACCTTTCGTTATATAGCAATAGAGACTTATGGGAGACAAAGTCTTCCTGGATGTTGTGGGGCAGGAAGTAAAGCTTAGTGCTGCAACATTTTCAAGAATTACAATTAAATTCTATGAGAGTGCTTTTTCTCTCTGCAGGCACAAGTGAAGGTAGCGGATGTGCAGTCCAGCCGAAAGATAGAAAAGCACAAGATGTTACTCAGCACAATCAAATACAACAAGTAATTTCCAGAAAGACTGTCAGCACAATAGGTAGGAGGTACAGTGGTGGATAAATGGCCGTGAGGACCCAGTAAAATGAATTAATCCGTCTCAGTAAACCTCCCATTGGGTGCCACCATTAATGGGTGAAGAGGAAGAAAGAGAGAGAAGAGCGAACATATGAAGGGTCCATAGGTCGTTTGAAGGAACGACGAAGACGATGTCGGTGAGAGTTTCTCTGGAGGAAGCACTGACATAGGTTTCAGCGATGGGAAGGCATGGGCTGAAGACCAGGGTGTCCTTCTTAAGCTTCTTCCTAAAAGTATTAGTGAGAAGAGTACGATAGGAGATAGAAAAACAGTTAGAGAAGATGGGGGAAATAGCGCCATAGTGGGTGTGATAGAAGGAGGAGCGGGCAGGCAAGAGAGGGAGATAAGAAGGAACTCTGCACAGGGCTATGTCTCACAGGGTGCACATGAAAGTGATGGGGAGGGAGCGGGCTGGAGACAAGGGAAAACAACAGGCTACAACAGAGCACAGAGAACAAGTGAACCAGCCAGCATCCGGCAGAGAGAAACAGCGGTGGAAGCTGGCTCACAATACCCTAGGGAGGAAGAGAGGGCTGGAGGGCAACAGTAGTGAAACACAGCAAAGAGGGGACCCTAGAGGAGAAAGGCCTAGTGGACAAAGCATACCATGTGAAGCACACCTAGGAACACTTGCCTAGAGGAGAAAAATAAGGAGTATGCAATACAAAAAGACAGAGGCCAATACAATCACTTAGAAGGGAAAAATGCAGTAATTGCAGGGGAAATGCAGAGACAGTAAAGGGAGGCCTAAACGTCCACCTAGAGGGAAAAAATGCAGAGAACTGCAAGAGAAATGGAAAGAAAACAGTTCAGAGATGCAGAAAACAGAGTACGACTTCCTGGTTAAGGGACAGCCTAATTGGTGCGTGGTAAGAATCGCATTTAAAAGGAAGTATGCGCGAGGTAAGGCAGTTTAGTAGGACGCAATAAAGGCTGCGCCCCCCACCCGCACCTTTCTTACCTTGCAGTAGCTGCTGGTCGATGGCTGTGCTGTATGCTCGCACTCTTTGTTCTGACACCGTTCAGACCCCTTAATCGCCAAACACATGCGTCGCTCAACACTGTGGCTTTGTCCTGCGAGGGCTTTGCCGCAGAGTGTCCGATACTTAGTTCTTAATGGCTCGGAAGCGTGGACATAGCGATTGAAGGCAAGCGTCCCCAAATAGCACGACCCTCCCCGCAATGAGAGGCAATAATGGACTCTCCCAAAATGGGAATAAGGCTAGGACCAAGTGCGGGTGAGCTTAATGGAAGTTTTATCTAAGTCAAATAGGGCATGCAAAGAACTCTGCAAACTCTGAGAGCGCTCTGACTGACAATCGCAAAGACATGTGTTTATATTTACAAAAAGTGTCATAAGAACCTACACACTATAGGGGGCACATGTTCATGGGGATTGGGTGGCATCGACTAACTATATGTGTAGCGTGATGTGTCGCTTCGTGGTCGGTGGACAACGCCGGGTGCCAACGTGGGGTGGGTTGGTCAGCTGGGCTCATCTGGGAGGTGCTGTCAGGCCAGGCGTGGTCAGTGTCATTGATGGACGTCTTTCTTGGCTTTCTGCCCTAATGGCCATGCACACCCCATTCATTCAATACTGCAATGTCAGTTGTCCTGTATATCCTACAATAGGTTATTCTACAGGTTAATACAACACAGGAGGAATGCACATTGGGTGGAATACTTTGATGATACATCAATACATGGTTACTGTTTTCCTGTTGACTTGGTATCATGGGTCATGGGTTCGGGTCTCAGGGCACGGGGTGAGCTGTCCGAGTTTTAGGTCTCGTTAGAAGTAATGACAGATGCTTTTACACAATGTTGGCGCAATATTAGGTGTCTTATTTTACAAGCGCCATTAATCTGGGGTGAACTGGTGGGCCATGGGACCTATGAGGGGGCACCTCTGGCCTTTGGTTATGGCCAGGTTTTACTGCTAGGTTGTAAATAATTCAGGTGGCTGGCCCTGGCCATGTGAGCTGCGGGGGAACATGAATGCTTGAAGCGGCTCCATCCGAATTGGGGGAGGTGAGGCAGTGCAGCTCGGGCCTTTGCTTTCTCTGGCAGGCTTCAATGGGAAGGGAGGGGAAGTGACCTTGGATATGCCCACGATGATACTCTTCTCGTTTGCTGCAGATTATATTGAAGACAAAGGGATTCATATAATGTATAATGCTTATTGATTTTCTAAAGGGTTACACGTCTACATCATTTGCACCTTTACATAGTCATTTCAAATATGTTAACTATACCAACGTTTGTATTAATCACTACAGGGTGAGTATTTGCAAAAATAGCAGCTCTTGCATTATGTGGTAAACACGATATGTGAGGTAGCATTAGGGTTGATGGAGCACGCAGGAACAACAGACCAATATGGTTGACAGCAGTAATACATGTTAAACTCATACATTCACATTTGATTGCATTCTATGTATTTCTTTAAGCAATTGACATGAGCTCACAGTACTGTCGCGCTTATGTTCCTTTGCACTCTAGCAGCATCAGTTTAGTCATAGCATAAGGACTTGGTATTGCTCTATTTACATTACCCCTAGAGAAGCACAGGGGCACTGGGTGTTTGTACATAACTGAGGAGGTTTGGGTATCCTGGCCATTTTGTCAAATAATAACACATTCTTCTATTCTTACAGTGTTTGTAGATTTTGACAAGGGGGTCGTGCAGAAGGGATATCATTGTGATGCATTATATATATATATATATATATATATATATATATATATATATATATATATATATATATATATATATATATATATATATATATACATCAGAAAAAAATCCCCGTACCAAGGTGCAGGAAAAGTGGATGGCACTCCGGCAAGAGGTTTGGATTTGAAGAGTCCTTTCCAAACCCAGAGTCAGGAAGTCAGGATGTTTGCAGGCACAAAATAGCTTTAATAATAATAATGTCCAGAGAGAGAAAAAGACACGAAAACAACGACGCGTTTCACGGCAACAAACCGCTTGTTCACGTTTGGGTATCCTGACCATTTTGTCAAATAATAACACATTCTTCTATTCTTACAGTGTTTGTAGATTTTGACAAGGGGGCCGTGCAGAAGGGATATCATTGTGATGCATTATATATATATATATATATATATATATATATATATATATATATAAAAGCAGTTTCTTGGTATAGGATTGAGGCTTTTGTTTCGTCGGGGACGATTTACAGTTATTTTCCAAGCCGGCCCCGCTACCCGGGTCACGCTGAGGATAATGATGCACTGCGGAAGGTGAATGATACAGTGTTTGCTCTAGCACTAACTCATGTCCGACTGTTCGTGGGAACGGGCTTTCAGCGGATCTGCCAGGGAGCGGAGGCAACAGGGGTAGGCGAGGACTCTCTGAAGGTGGGGGCAGTGCTGCAGCGCACAAGGAATCATGTCTTAAGATGGCGTTCTGGTTTTCAAAATGGTTTCCCGGACCTAGCCTAATACAGTACGTTTGGTCAATGTGTCAGCCAGTGGTCCACCCACCACCTGGGCCCTGGTGGCAGGGGGGCCCCTGACGAGTCATGGACGTCACAAGGAGGGGACTGCAGGGGAGGGGGGTCCCTTGGACCTGTCCTCCCATACATTTCCCCCCTTTCGTTACTTAAGTAACGAATACTGTAACTCCCCCAACCTCTGGCGTTCCTTTTCATCAGCCACTGCCTCGTCCCACGCCGGGGTGCCCTTTATGGGCATCCAAGCCCTAAACACCCCCTCAGGCTTTCCCCCCTTCTAGCATATTCGTCTGGTGTACAAGTCATGTATATACAGTCCCTATCCCCTCCAAATCCACCCACACCTCCTCATACCATTCAAGTTCCCGGGGCTCTCTAATTGTTGTGTGCCATAATCGGTCCACTATATCCCCACTGTGGTATATTGGCACAATCTGGTATTTGGGCCCACCCTCTTCACCTGTTTGCACCTGAGTTTCCTGCATAGCTTGTACTGCACCTCGAGCATTGCCCATTGTCACCATCATCAATGTACCATTTGGTACTGCGTTTGCACAACATCGAAGGCCCATCTGGCACACGCAAAAAATTAGAAGTAAAAAGACCACTGTGGGCATTAGTAGTTTGACAGTCATCCCCAACCATTATGGGACCCAGAAGAAGAGGTTGTCGAACCACATGCTTGCTTCTGCCCCACCTTCGGTTTTCATTCTTTCTCCTAGGTTGTGTACTGCTGCGATCACGTGGGACAATGTACCATTATCTGCATCTTCAAAAGGTACAAAAGTGCAACAGGCACTTCCAATTATTCGGCAAACACCTCTGTCCATCGCTGTTAATAAGTCTAAGACATACCTATTTTGCATTGTCATTAACCGCAGGGCTCTCAGCTCTACCTTGATCACGTTGAAACCTTCTTCAGTGTCGTTTGGTAACTGGATCAGCTCCCAGCGGGTTATTTGGAGCCACTTAGCATTTACCCGTGCCTGGATACTTAGAATGAGTGAGGCAAAGAAAGTCTCTGCAGAGCTAAACAATCGATATCTGTCTGGGATCTGCGCCAGTAGTTCTGAAGATGCTTTGGTTATGTAATTGGACAATCGTCTGTTTCGGGACAGCATTTCTTCCTTATTGCCAGAGGACAGGACATACATTTGCGGCTCTTCCGTCGGTTGGGCCTTGCTTTCACGCAGAGCATCTTGCACTCACTTGCCCCCACCGATGTGGCTCTCTGGTATCACCATTAAAGCAGAATGTAGTGTGGCCAGTGAGCAAATGCCGCTCCATGATTGTGGGAGATGCAAGTATGCCTGGCTGCCACACACCCAGTAAGTGTCCATGAGTGCTGCTGTCCCCTTCCTCATGTCTGGGATGGTGAGAGTCCTGTTGCAGTTTTTGTTTACCCCCAATACATTTTTTTCTTCTCCCTGGAAACACAGTTCATATGTTATTTCTTTCTGCAGTTTGAATGGTTTTTCGATGGCAGTCACCCAGGTTAGCTTTGCAATATGCTCCTTCCAGACTGGTGTACACGTTTTTTCGATCCACTGCAGCTTTTCAGGTGACACTCCTCGTAGCGTCTCAGCTTTACATGTCACTTCTTCATCTTTCCATTTGTTTTCTGTAAATAATGTCCCTTTTATTATAAAAAACGGTTCTTTCAGGCATATTACTCCTTCCACTTTCGGGTAGCATGTTTTCTCGTTCTGTAGCATGTTAAAAGTTATTTCGTGTGCCTGGAAGGTGTTCTTAATTCTGCACAGCGTAAGATGAAGGAGACATTGGGCATTTATAAGAGGCAATTCTTTTGGTAGCAGCACCTTGGGTGTTCCTGAGGTGTGGAGGATAAGGGAGCAGACATAGCAACTCCCATTTGTTGTTTGCTTGGCAGTTGCACTCATGTCCGCATACCATTTATTAGTCTGGTGAGGGTGTCTTGGGTCTTCCATTTTATCTAAACCCAGACCATAATACTCGTCATAATTCCTACTCCCCACCTCCCTTTTCCTTCTATTATTTCTAAGGTATCTCCCAGCTTCACGGGCGAGGTGTAATCTAGGCCCCCCTTTTCCCACACCCCCCTCTCCCCATTCATCATACAGAGATGCAAACTTTTCTGCCATCTCTTCGTTTTCTTCTTTTATTCTATGATGTAATGTACTGTCTGCTGTAGGGGTGGTTACATGTGTGGGCAGGGTAGTGGGGGTATTGTAAACCCATGATATGACAGAAGGGTTGCGGTCATTTAAGCTGTGGGATTTGTAGTCCGAGACATTTGGCAGGGGAGTTGTGCTAGCATTCTTTTTAACACTGCTTTCCTTGGAGGGGGTGATTGTTTTGGGCGGTTTCGTGTTATAGCCCCATACAAGCTGGAATCCGTCCCATACCAAAAAATCACCTTCTTTTACCCTTTCAGTTGATTTGGATTCATTTGTCATATTACTTCCGTTCCCCCCTGCCCCCTCATTCATCTCGATAGAGATGAATGCTACGAACCAATAAGGACTTAGGCCAAACAGTATCGCAAAAAATAATACGATGCACACAGACAGTCCACATTCATACGAATATCTACAACGTTTTACTATAGCATCTCTACATCTAGACACTCTATTGCTATCCGTTGCGGGCTGCCCGTTTGTTGCCATGGTTGTTCCTATTTAAAACATAATGGTGCATTAAGTATATACATGTAAAAAAAAAAAAGTTGTACTGTATGTACCAGAGGATTATAGGGAGAGAGAGAGGGAGGGGGTGGGACGGGCGCAGAGAGAAAGAGAGAGTGAGAGAGAGACATTTTCTCATTTATATTTGATCACTTTTTTCATATTTCATTTCATTCATTAATGTTACCCAGTTATCTTTTTCTTTTACCTGTAAGTGAATTTGTTTGTTAGCATATTAATATACCGTTTACACTTCCTTTTACCTGTACCTTTTCATTCAACATTTTCATTGTTATTGTTTGCTGTTGTCTGTGCCTCCTCATTCACTTCCTCCTGAGCATTATTGTACGCCCTCCGTACATCTGTTAAATGTATCCAGTACCGGAGTCCTTTGGCCTTGACAGCGGTGGGCGTACAAAAAACTACCTCGTATGGGCCATGGAACCTTGGGGCATCCCACCTACGCACAAAACTTCTAACATAAATGAAATCCCCTGGCATTAGTTGTCCTTGGGCATTCTGTTCCACAAATGACACAGCTGTGTTCCCTTCTTCCCTTGTGAATAGCGGTGAGAGTTGTCTTGAGATCGCGCGCGCTGCCCTAGTCAGTTTTTTCAGGTAATCAGTAAACTCATCTCCTAATATTGTGGCGCTTCTGTGTGCATCTGAGTGTCTGCGCAGCAGAGAATGTGCTGTGTGCATTCGTCTTCCCGTCACAATCTTGTGCGGGGACAAGTGGTGGTCCTTACTTGGCTGATTCCTCAGCCCGAATAGTGCAAGGGGTAAACAATACACCCAATTTTTTTTTGAGTGAGAAATACAGTTTGGACAATCTCCCTTTTAACAGGCCGTTTATCTTTTCGACAATGCCGTTACTTTGAGGGTGATAAATCGAGCAAAGCTTATGTTTAATCCCCAACAATGCAGTTACTTCTTTGAATAACTCGTTTACAAAATGAGTGCCGTTGTCTGAGCGAATCATGTCGCAAATTCCCCAGCACGGGAACACCTCTCTCACTAGGAACTTTGCGGTGCACTTAGCATCAGGGCGTGCACATGGACCAGCTTCGACCCACCTGGAGAACGGACATACAACTACTATCATGTAGCATGCCCCATTACACCTTTCCCCCATGTCTGCATAATCAATATGCAGTTCTCGGAAGGGCCCTGTAGGTTTTGGAATTGTCCCTCTGAGTGTCCGTAAGGTCATCCCAGAGTTGTATATCTGGCAGGTTGTGCACTCCATTGCTAATCTTGATATATGTTTTTGGAGCCCAGGCACAAACCAATCTTCCTGTATCTCTGCTGCTATATGTTGTTTGGCATTGTGTGCTGGAAAGTGTAATTGCTGGAACGCTATCTCCACCAGTTTAATGAGCATTACTACTTTACCTGTGTTATTTTGGCGCCACAATAAGTCTGTTGCCGACTGGCTGCAACCCCTTTTTTCCCACAAGGCTTTTTCCTCATTACTCGCTCCTTCCTGCAACTCTACAATTTGCTATATGGGCATCGCATTGTACCCTTCTGGTAGCTCCTCACTTGCTTGTTGTTGCAATAGGAACTCACCTGCAGTTTCTTTTTCAAAATATGACGCCTCCTTGGCGGCAGCGTCCGCTGCCGCGTTTCCCAAAGATACAATGTCTGAGTTAGACTTATGGGCTTGGCACTTGAAAATTGCCACGATTGTAGGTTCTTTCAGTGCCTCAATTAATTCCTTTAACAGTTCGGCATGTTGTACTGGAGTCCCATTCGCCCTGCGAAACCCTCTCCGCCCCCACCGGGCCAGGCCACCGTGTACGGTGGTAGTCATATAGGCTGAATCTGTGTATATCATTACTGTGCATCCCTTGGCTGCACGTAATGCTTCAATTAGGGCGATAAGTTCTGCTGCTTGAGCTGAAAAGTGCTATGACAGGCGATATTGTACTAGCACCTCGTACTCACCTTCTTCTAATCTCACTACCGCCATTCCCACATGTTTTTCCCCTGTATCCATGTCAATTGATGCTGATCCATCTGCAAAGTACACCTCTCCTTCGGTTAGGGCATTTTCACTTACCACCGGGCCCTCTCCCTTTTCTTCTGTGTAAGTTGCACAATTGTGCTCTTGCATGTCTTATAATGTACATGGTTCTGTGATGAATGTCGCTGGGTTTACTGTTCTGCACCTTACTATGTGGATGTTGACGCTGGACAATATTATCTCATAGGCCGTTACCGCTGTGTTGTCGGTGTGTTTTTTGATCTCTCCAGTATTGCGAACAGGGAGTGTTCTACAAATAATGTAACGGAGCACCCCATTACTATAGTGGCGCTTTTCTCAATGGCGAACGCGGCAGCAGCGAGAGACTGCACGCACGCGAAGTGACCTTGCATTACTGCATCTAGCGTGCCACTGTAGTAGGCCAATGGCTTGTGTCCCAGGGATGTCTTTTGGGTCAACACAGCTATCATAGGAGTCCCGTTTCAGTGGGAGAACAGGTAAAATTTGCGCTCATAGTCCAGATTGGCGAGTACTGGAGCACTTGAAATTAACTGTTTCAGTGACGAAAACGAGTCACTCATTTCTTTTGACCACTTTATTTCTCTGTTCTCCCGCTGGGCCTCTTTGAGTGCTTGTAGTAAGGGTCTGGTGTATTCTGCGTAATCTAGTATCCATGCTCTGCAATAGTTGCACATTCCTAGAAATGTTTGCATCTCTTTTACCATGTTTGGCTCTCTTACTGATGTGATCGCTTCTACTCCGTCAGGTATTATCTTTTTGCCATCCTTTGATATCAGCTGTCCCAGGTATAATACTTCTGGTTGACAGTATTGTAGTTTCCCTCTGTCCACTTTGTAGCCTTTGAGGGCCAGCAGTGTTAAGAGGGTAACTGAGTCCTTCCTGCACTCATCCTCATTCTGTGCGCAAATGAGCAGGTCATCTACGTACTGAATGATTGTGCTTTCAGCTGTCAGGTTTCCCAAGTCTTCGTAGAGGATGCGATTGAATATGCTGGGACTCTCACAGTAACCCTGTGGCAACCTGCAATGTTCATATCTCTTCCCCCCTAGTGTGAATGCTGTCAAGTATCTGCTTTCTTCTGCCAAGGGAATGGAGAAAAATGCATTTTTCAAATCAACTACTGTGAAATGTGATGCATTTTTTGGGATACTGCAAAGTATCGATGCAGGGTTCGGGACTAGAGGAAACTCTTTTTGTATGACGTCATTTAGTGGGCATAGATCCTGGATCATCCTCCATGCCCCTCCTTTTGCTTTCTTGATCTGGTAAATGCAAGTATTACATGGGGAATTTGAGGGTATTATTATTCCCCGGGCCAATAAGGCACTTATTGTTTCCTTTATCCCTTCCTCAGCTTCGCGGGACAATGGGTACTGTTTGACTCGGGGCAGGATTGCTCCCGGTTTAAGCTTTATTGTGACTGGGGTAACTCCGTGCAACAACCCTACATCATGGCGACCCGTAGTCCACAAGTTGCTTGGCACTAGTTTCATGTCATCATCAAAAAAGGAAGGCGGTGCTCCTACCACTGCCATCAACTGTAGGGGCACTTGTCTCACTTGTATCAAGATATCACATGGTATTGCCATCTCCATTATTATCTCACCGTCTCTTTCTGAGTCAGAAAAGAGATCCTCATCTGACAGATCACGTAAGGCAATGTCAGCATTGATGCACAACACAGTGCGCCATTCACATCCATCTATGTCGATGCCAATTACTGCAATTCTTTTGGCTGATATCTGTACAGCATGCAAATCTAGAGATATCACTGAACCAGGTGCAATGTCTGGGTGTACAATTGGGCGGGAGATGAATTCTGTTGGCACCCGCCATTCTAGGTTTTTTAGCTCGGGTACTACTCGGGCTAGTGTTTTCAATCCTTCAATGAACACATTTGGATTTACTGGCATGCCACGTATCTCTGGTGCTGTTGCTCGCGCATGTACCACCAGCATTATATGCAACAAGCATATTCCTGGGGTGGAGAAAACTATTCCTCTTTCCGTGAATTATATAGTCATATTGAGCTTGCTGAGAAGGTCTCTTCCGAGCAAGTTTATCGGTGACTGTTCATAATAGAATAGGGGTGTCCTTAGTGTTTTAACCCCCACTGTCACATCCAAATCTTCTGTGTAAGGAACTTCAACGACAGCCCCAGAGAACCCCTGCGTCTCCAATCTACGGTTAGATAGCGGAAACCGGCCTTCACGTATGCATGATTTTTCGGCTCCCGAATCCACCATAAATATGAATTGCTTGTCTCCTATCTGCGCCCCTATTAATGGTTCCTCCACTGCATTGTAGGTGGTAGATAGAACGGGACACGCAAGTGTTCCCTGTGGGCTGTCCTATGCTGGTTGCCTCATGGCTCCCCCTTGATTAAAGACATTGCCTGACACTACTGCCACACCACTGTAGGGGGCTGGGGCAGGTGCCCCATTCACAACTGTTGCAAAAGGGTTTCCTGGTGTGTATTGCATAGGTTCGTGGGTGGCCCTGTGCTCTATTGGGTTGAACTAGTCTTTGGTCTACGTACCCTTGCTCTTGTTGCCTCTGCTGTCTTCCCATTGGAAGGCCGTATGGGCTCCCTGGGTGGGGGTTACCGTATTGTTCCATCTCCTGAAATCCGTTGTTTGGTCTGTTCCTGCATTCTCGGGAGAAGTGTCCCCACCTCCTGCAATTCCAGCAGCTCCCCTGTGCACCTCTGGGACCTTGCCCCCCATATCCTCCATTACTACCATACCCCTGCCCACCCCCTCTGCGACCCCTGTACCCACCTCGTCTCCCTCGAGGGGCCCAATCTTGCCACTGCGGACCTCCGTACGGCTCCTGTCCGTTCCACTGTGGTTGCCCCGCTACTGCCCAATTTCCTGCCATCCTCCCCTGTATTGCTACCAGCCCCTCCTCCACCTCTTCTCCCTCCCTGTTATGTGGGAGCGCGGCACTGCTGCAGTGTAGCTCTTTAGGCAGCCCTCTCTTTAATATGAAATAAAATAATGATGTTGACTGATACCGGGATGTGCCCGTTTCCGCTCTCCACATCTCCTGTACCCAGAATATGTAATCCATAGCATCTTCCTCATCATTCATTGTACATTGCATAACTGACTGTAAGTCTGGGGTGTCTGGAAACGTTTCTCTTAATGCATCCCACACTCGTGCATGCACTGTGTTGAAGGAGGCACCATCATGGCGGTCACAATCTAGTGTTATCCCCGGGAAACCAGCTTTTGCCCACACTCTATCTGCTTGGTCCCCAACTGCTGATACTAGCAGACTTTTCACATCACCTACCGCCAAGGGTACTCCAGCTGTGTGCTTCTCGAATGCATATATCCACTTACTTGCCCCTCCCGAAAGCAGTGGTAGCAGCTTTAACAAATTGGCCTTATCCATCTGAGCCCAGGGTATGTAATTTGGCCTCCCTCCTCCCCTGTGTATCAATGGGAGTTGTAACTTCCCCTTTGTTACTTTGCTTGTACTCACCTTCGTTCCTTTCTTTCCTAGTGGAGCCATTCTCCCCAATCTATTCCTTAATCGTCCTGTCCATTCCTCATCCATTGTTCTCCCTAAAGATGCACCATCCATCCTCCCACTTTCTCCT
The DNA here is from genome assembly GCF_040938575.1 of Ambystoma mexicanum. Taxonomy (NCBI): domain Eukaryota; kingdom Metazoa; phylum Chordata; class Amphibia; order Caudata; family Ambystomatidae; genus Ambystoma; species Ambystoma mexicanum. The sequence continues at coordinate 1,261,780,023 of NC_090934.1, read as the reverse complement.
CCCATTGCCGCACTTAATCTCCCACTTTCTTCTTCATCATCCTCCACATCACACCACAAGTCCTCTCTACCCCTTGTGGCCATTATTTCATCATCAGCATGTTCATTCACCTCATCCAGGTCTATTATTCGCGTGGGCTCTTCTTGTATTCTGAACAATATTTCCCCCTTCTTCCACCCCTCCTCAATCGACTTGTCATGGCCCTGTGCCCTTGGTGTTTGCTCTGACCGGGCAACATTAGTCCCACTCTGCTCACAAATGTTTTTAATTTGTGATAATTCTTCTCTTGCTAATGAGAGCCTGGAGTCTAAATCCTCTGTTAGCTTTTCTATATCTACTGTGGGTGTACTTACCTGTCCACGCTGTCTATGGCTCTCATTCGGTTGGGGTGCAGTCGGGCCATGGGTCGTTGTAGCTGTAGTTAGGGGCACATACTTGGGGCCACTATACCCCTCTGCGGGCACCGGTTTATTAAGAATAGGGTACAACCGTATTACTTCACCTGGTTTTCCTTCCTCTATCATCTTTAGGTATCAGTAATGGGTTATCAGTGGTAGATGGCAAATTGGTCCCTAACTCCTTCTTTTTGAGAGGGGGCACTTCTTCAAACAATCTCCAAAAATCTAATATCTCCTTCCTATTGTGGAACTGCTTCCCCTTATATTTCATAAAAATGCAGGTTGCTACCACATCTAGAACATTTTTGTCAAACGATCCCCCTTCTGGTAATATCTTGGGCAGCCCTTCTCCCTTTAACTCTGTGACCCACTGGTCGTGGTAATTTCTGATGCGTTCAGCATACCCAGGTAAACTCTTACAAATATGGGCCAGGGGTGTTTCTGCCCCCATGGTATGTGCTTGGCTTATATATCACTATATATACGTACCTATAAAAACTTGGGCGTTTCCAACACCTGGGCAATATCGGAGTGGGTGTGTACAGCTAATACTTTAAATAACTTATGGGGCACATACAAGAGCAAACCACCTTTTGCACACTACCAATATCTTCAGCACAAATATTCAAAAGAAACAGTTTAATTCATTGGGCTTACCACCTTAGAATGTCTCCTGGTCACACTTACCATGACCACACCATAATCATACACATTTTACTATTCACTAAAATCATCATAACATAGCTAAGTTTTGACACATATAATGCATATACAACGATAGTCAACACTCTATTGACAGATAACCTTTAATCTTTTTCCTCCCTCCCTAGTTGGCCCCTTCTTTCTTTGTTTGATATGAGGTCCCCCTTTTGCTTGAATCTTTTTTATTTTTGCTCAGTATTAACCTATTTTTATTCATAGACCCAGAAAGAATGAAAGAATAGCAGTTACTAATATATTCACTGTGTCTCCCTTTTTTACCAGACACCTTTATCTTATTCTCCACTTGTTCATATATTCCCAGTACTAGTCAAGATAGCACTATGCGGCGCCGCCTTCTACCCCCTTGCAGAGCTAGGTTCCCGTCTCTTTATCTCTTTTCACCTTTTGATCCTAATGGCCATATGCAAAGAAAAAGTAAAGAAAATGTAGAATAGTTTTTAGTGGTCCCAAAAGTGTCCCCTTTTAAATGACCTCGTTTTTTATCATGCTCCCTTCCCCTACTCCCTTTATGGTCACTCGCACTTAATACTCACGTGCCCGTCTTGAAACGAGAGTCTCCGAACTGGGTCCTTCCAGACGGCGCTGCCACACGCTCAACGGCCAGCCCCAGCTCCGGCGAGTGGTACTCAAAGGGGATTTTTGAAACGGGATCCTGTACCCTTTCTCTATTGAGTGCGCACTTCTAAGCGTACCAGTTGCCGTAGGTGGGTAGCTTTCCGGAGCAGGCGCACCGTGCGTCTCCCTTTTCGACCGGAGATTTTCGTGCCAGTGGGGACGGAAGTGATATATTAAGAGATGTAATAACGCATTCGGGGTTACTACTGAAGGCGAGCATCCCCAAATAGCACGACCCTCCCCGCAATGAGAGGCAATAATGGACTCTCCCAAAATGGGAATAAGGCTAGGATCAAGTGCGGGTGAGCTTAATGGAAGTTTTATCTAAGTCAAATAGGGCATGCAAAGAACTCTGCAAACTCCGAGAGCGCTCTGACTGACATTCGCAAAGACAGGTGTTTATATTTACAAAAAGTGTCATAAGAACCTACACACTATAGGGGGCATATGTTCATGGGGATTGGGTGGCATCGACTAACTATATGTGTAGCTGTGATGTGTCGCTTTGTGGTTGGTGGACAATGCCGGGTGCCAACGTGGGGTGAGTAGGTCAGCTGGGCTCATCCGGGAGGTGCTACCAGGCCAGGCATGGTCAGTGTCATTGATGGATGTATTTCTTGGCTTTCTGCCCTAATGGCCATGCACACCCCATTCATTCAATACTGCAATGTCAGTTGTCCTGTAAATCCTACAATAGGTTATTCTACAGGTTAATACAACACAGGAGGAATGCACATTGGGTGGAATACTTTGATGATACATCAATACATGGTTACTGTTTTCCTGTTGACTAGGTATCATGGGTCATTGGGCCGGGTCTCAGGGCACGGGGTGAGCTGTCCGAGTTTTAAGTCTTGTTAGAAGTAATGGCAGATTCTTTTACACAATGTTGGCGCAATATTAGGTGTCTCATTTTACAAGCGCCATTAATCTGGGGTGAACTGGTGGGCCATGGGACCTATGAGGGGGCACCTCTGGCCTTTGGTTATAGCCAGGTTTCACTGCTAGGTTGTAAATAATTCAGGTGGCTGGCCGTGGCCATGTGAGCTGCGGGGGAACATGAATGCTTGAAGCGGCTCCAGCCGAATTGGGGAGGTGAGGCGGTGCAGCTCGGGCCGTTTCTTTCTCTGGCAGGCTTCAATGGAAAGGGAGGGGAAGTGACCTTGGATATGCCCACGATGATACTCTTCTCGTATGCTGCAGATTATATTGAAGACAAAGGGATTCGTATAATGTATAATGCTTATTGATTTTCTAAAGGGTTACAAGTCTACATCATTTGCACCTTTACATAGTCATTTCAAATATGTTAACTATACCAACATTTCTATTAATCACTACAGGGTGGGTATTTGCAAAAATAGCAGCTCTTGCATTATATGGTAAACATGATAGGTGAGGTAGCATTAGGGTTGATGGAGCACGCAGGAACAACAGACCAATATGGTTGACAGCAGTAATACATGTTAAACTCATACATTCACATTTGATTGCATTCTATGTATCTCTTTAAGCAATTTACATGAGCTCACAGTACTGTCGCGCTTGTGTTCCTTTGCACTCTAGAAACATCAGTTTAGTCATGGCATAAGGACTTGGTATTGCCCTATTTACATTACCCCGAGAGAGGCACATAGTAGGAGGCCAGGGCACTGGGTGTTTGTACATAACTGAGTAGGTTTGGGTATCCTGACCATTTTGTCAAATAATAACACATTCTTCTATTCTTACAGTGTTTGTAGATTTTGACAAGGGGGCCGTGCAGAAGGGATATCATCGTGATGCATTATATATATATATATATATATATATATATATATATATATATATATAAGCAGTTTCTTGGTATAGGATTGAGGCTTTTGTTTCGTCGGGGACGATTTACAGTTATTTTCCAAGCCGGCCCCGCTACCCGGGTCACGCTGAGGATAATGATGCACTGCGGAAGGTGAATGATACAGTGTTTGCTCTAGCACTAGCTCATGTCTGACTGTTCGTGGGAACAGGCTTTCAGCAGATCTGTCAGGGAGCAGAGGCAACAGGGGTAGGCGAGGACTCTCTGAAGTTGGGGGCCGTGCTGCAACGCATTAGGAATCATGTCTTAAGATGGCGTTCTGGTTTTCAAATGGTTTCCCGGACCTAGCCTAATACAGTATGTTTGGTCAATGTGTCAGCCAGTGGTCTACCCACCACCTGGGCCCTGGTGGCAGGGGGGCCCCTGACGAGTCATGGACGTCACAAGGAGGGGACTGCAGGGGAGGGGGGGTCCCTTGCGAGGGCCTTGCCGGAGAGGGTCCGATCTTCGGTTCTTAAACGCTCAGAAGCGTGGATTTTGAGATGCCTGCTACATATCGTTAGGCAGTGTTTTTTGTGCACCTGTGTCGCTCAAAACCACAGCCTTGTCCTGTGGCCGCAGAGGGTCCGATCCTCGGTTCTTAAAGGCTCGAAGCGGGGACGTAGCGATGTCTGCTACGTATCATCGGGCAGTGTGCCCTACGAACCGGCAACACTCAACACTGCGGCCTTGTGCTTAGAGGTGACAGTCTTGGATGTCACTAACCGAGGAGAACAAGGGTACCTCATTTTGTCCATAAAATCACTTAATCCGCTCCATTGAAACGGTGCCTCTTTTTCAAATAGTGTGAATTTAATCACTCGCAAGGCCTCCAATTTTTGCAGATAAAGCAGAATGAGGTTACGTTATTTCTTCAGGATCACACACTTTGGCTTAAAAGTGAAGCAGGGATTTTAACCCACTATGAAATTTCGCCGTCTGACCACATACCTTCCAGGCTTTACTTGGTACACACATTTGCAGTATAGATTTCAAATCCTGCCGTAATATTCTTATAGAGTTCACTTGCAAAATACACAAATTGCGTAGGAAAAACACATTAGGCCAAAATGATACCTTTGCAACTTTATCTTCCACATCCTGAATGAAAGCAACCTACTTAACACAAAAAGGAAAGGTTGGGCTCTAGATATGAACGCTCCTGTGCTGAGCTCGCTATTGAGTATGATGGTCTCGATATCTCTGTTTAAGGTCACAGGTTATTAGAGGTGAACCCAAACCTCTAGTTTACGGAATAATGGGTAGTCCTGGTTACCTTGCAGTTTTTAAACGCTTGGTAAATCTTATAAATACAAAGATTATCACGCTAGGTGCTGTATTTCCAAGTGTGATTATTTATAGTGGTGTAGACACATGGTCTAGTGTGGTTAGCCCACACGTGTTTCGACCCCAAAGGGTCCTTTTCAAGGCAAGATCAATAGTAGACAAGGGGGGTAAATATTGCCCCATGAGTCCTCAGTTGATCTTGGAGGCACTTGCCCTAAGCAACTCGAGGCAGAGTTCTCCCCCCAGTTCAAACCCCACTCTACATGGGGCAACGAACTAGAGACCCTCTGTTTCCAGGTTTCCTTCTCCTCTCTCCCTTGGAGCTGTTCTACATTTCTTTATGGGGACAGGATATCTGCCTGAACCATTATGCAGGTAACACCAGGCCTCTGTGAACAATTGCTAGTGTATTTGTATTCATTCATTTATAAGGCGCTTTCGCCAAAGCGCCAGACACATATAATTAGTAAATATTCATGAATAGTTGACATCAAAACTAAAAGAGAGAAAAATTAAGACATGTTAAAAAGTAAATGGGTTCTGATTTGTTTGTGAAAAAAGGGGTTAGGTAGGTGGGGATAGACCTGATGTGGAGCGCCTGAGAATTCCACAGCTTGGGCGCTAAGAGCGAGAATGTGCGAAAGTGAGATTGTGCCGCGGGATGTCCTGGGAACAGTTAACAAAAAGAGAGATTGTGACAAAGGGAATGAGGAGGAACATACACAGAAACAAGAGAGCAAAGGTAGGGAGAAGCGAGCCTATGACGCCATTTAAATGTGATACAAAGAAAGCGTAACAGAAGATGAGATTTAAAAGATAGCCAACGGAGGGTGTGTTAGGAGGGCATAATAGAAACACTGTTAGTAACTTATAGGATATCAATCAAATGATCTATTTCTCACTCTTGATGTTGGCCGATGGGTAACACAATCAAAGTACAGCCTACCTTGTCTTCGGAGCTGCAGGAAGTGATGAAAGTTCACCTGCCGCACTCTCCTCGCGCTTGTGATTAAAGCTCTTGGAGACCACAGCAGGGAAACCCTCGAAAGGGAAAAAACCCTGGGCTGCTTGAGAGCGCTGGTCAATAGAAATTGGGGTGCGTGGCTAGAGAGCGTAGTTTGATCCCCAATGTCTAGCAGGTGTATTCTACTTCACGTGGAGGTAACTATAATATAAGGAGAGAATTACTAAGATGTTTTTGACGGAAAGGTATGTCAAAGGATATAGGAAATGAGGATACCTTTCCGGACTGTATTTCTGTTAGAACGGGAGAATAGACGGATGGGAAGTCCTGCTGTTTGAAACACGCTTGACTCCTTTGGGTAAAAGAGTAAGGGAAAAGAGAGGTTTGAAAGAAGGGAGTAGGACGTCTTACTCAGAATACCTATTGAGGAGTTTAGTTTACCTAAGTTGACGAGGACAAGGTTTGCGACTTGTGGAGAAGGGGCTATGGGAAATGTAGTCTGATACCACGAATCCTCGTTAGCAGAAAGGAACACAACCTGAAAGGGTCGAGAATTACTAACAGCAAAAAGTAGCCTGATGGGAGTCAAGTATCTGACGAGGTACGCGACCTACTTGAAAAGAATCTTCCTTAACAACGGGGAACGCTGCTTGAAAGGGTTCCTGCGATAAGCTCGGGGCCGTGGGAGTACTCTCTGCGCTCGGTGGGCGCGGAGGAAAAGAAAACCTGGAAATATAAAGGAGTTTGAAAGGTAAGAAGCAGAGGAGTTGCGGAAAGGTAGGGAACCAGGAGGAAAGTTCGGAACTAATCGATTACTCACGTAACGTAGCTACAGTAAGCAGTAGCAACGCACCCTCCTCCTGGCTTCTGCTTCAGATGTACCGTCTCCAGGAAAGAGGGAGGAGCCTCTTGTCCGCCATTCTGCAGGACGAGACTGTTACTCTCAGTTCGATGCGCCATTTTGGAAGAACTATACGTCAACTTGGGTTTAAAGCGATATGTTGACGAGATGTGACGCCAACGGTGCCAAACCGACCAACTCCGCCGTCGATGCATAACAGTATGCCCCCTTCCAAGGGAAGAACCCCCCGGTTTGCCCGGATGATTTCTGTAAAACAAGTGAACCAGGCGCGGGGCATGAACCGCTGAAGCGGGTTCCCAAGAGCGCTCAGCCACGGAATATCCCTTCCAGTCCACCAGGAATTGAAGAACCCCGCGATAGTAGCGGGCGTCACAAATTCCCGACACCTCGTATTCAGGGGCAGAGTCTAGCAAAACAGGGGCAGGCATACCAGAGTGTTTAGGATGAAATTGACTCCTCACATCCAGTTTCAATTGAGACACATGAAAGGTAGGGTGAATGCGACTCCATGACAATGGTAACTGTAAACGATAAGCCGCTGCTCCCTTCTTTTCCAATACAGTGAATGGGCCATAAAATTTAGGTGACAATTTGGAAGGGACCAGTCTTCTGGGCAGGAACTTGCTTGCCAACCATACTTTGTCTCCGATATTTATAAGCGGTGCTGGAGTCCGGTGTCTGTCCGCTTGCCTCTTGCTTGCTTCTTGGGCAGCTTGTAGGGCCGTAACCGCTTTGGCGTGTCCCTGTCGGATTCCGTCAGCGAGTTTCTCCAAATTCGGAATAGGCAGGGATTGAGGTAGAGAAGCAGGAAATACTGGCGGATGAAATCCATATGTACAATAGAAGGGGCTGGAACGGGTTGCGGAATGTTGTGCGTTGTTATACGCAAATTCTGCTAACGGTAGAAGTTCCTTCCAATTGTCTTGGGCCGACGATATGTAACATCTGAGGTACCCCTCTAGGGTCTGATTGAGACGCTCGGTTTGCCCATTGGTTTGTGGGTGGTAGCCCGAACTCAGGGCTCGTGAGATCCCTAAGGCGTTACACAGGTGGCGCCAATAGTTGGAGGTATATTGCGGACCACGTTCTGATATGATAGTATCAGGGAGTCCATGCAATGAAAAAATACGGTCCAGAAAAATTCGAGCCATCGTACTTGCTGAAGGTACGGAAGAGAGAGGAATAAAATGAGCCATCTTGGTCAGAGAGTCAACCGTGACCATAATCGTGTTACAACCCTCTGACAAAGGGAGATCCACTATAAAGTCAGTGGAGATTATTTGCCATGGCTTATTGGGGAGTGGCATTTGAGTCAATTCACCAATGGGGGGTTGACATGATGACTTGGTTTGAAGACAGACCGGGCAGGAACTGATGTATAGTCGTACGTCCTGTTGCAGAGAAGGCCACCAGAAATGTCTCTGGATCAATTCCGTAGTGTTTACAAAACCCCGATGTCCAGCAACACGAGAATCATGACAGAGTCGTAAGACTTCTTTTTGCAGGATTTCCTCCGGAACAAACATCTTTTCATCTTTGAACAGCAATCCCTTGCTAAGTGTAAGACCATGTCGTGCGATAATCTCTGGGTTAGAAGGGACCCAAATCTTGCTTCGGTCTTTCATCCTTTGCAAGAAGTTATGGAGGACTGAAATGAAAAGCACCTTGGGAAACAAAGGTTCAGGTTGAAAAGCTGTCTTCTCCCAGGGATCCCGTCGAGATAGTGCGTCCGCCCTTTGGTTGTTTCTTCCTGGAATGAAGGTGAAAACGATGCGAAAAGGAGAAAAGAAATGTGCCCATCTCGCTTGTCTGCTGTTGCAGGTTTGCGCGTATTGTAAGGTGCGGAGGTTTTGATGGTCCGTTCTCACCTCAACAGGATGTTGTGCTCCTAATAAGAGATGGCGCCATTCCTCAAAGGCACGTTTGATGGCCAATAGTTCTTTCTCGAGGACTGTATAGTTCAGTTCCGCAGGGGTCAGAGTCTTGGAAAGATAGGCGATGGGTTTCTCATTGTTTCTATGGTCCGGTTGTAAAAGAATAGCGCCGATGGCGTGATGAGAAGCATCGGATTCCACAATGAAACGTCTCCTTTGATCAGGGACCGATAAGATAGGTGCAGCAGTAAACAATCCTTTCAGGTCTTGAAAAGACCTTTGTGTTTCAGAAGACCAATTGAAGGCAACTCCTTTTTTCAACAAATGAGTTAAAGGCATGGTAAGCTTAGAAAAATGGGGTATAAAGCGCCTGTAAAAATTTGCGAAACCTAGGAATCTCTAGATATCCTTTACCGATCTTGGTGAGGGCCATTCAATGATGGCTGACACTTTTGTTGGATCCATAGCGATACCCTGAGGGGATAGAATATAACCCAAGTAGGCGACAGTTGTTTGATGGAACTCACATTTCTCCAGTTTACATAATAGGTGATTTTGTTGTAATCGATGTAGGACTTCAGGCACATGTCGTATATGTTCGGACAAGGAAGGAGAAAACACCAGTATATCGTCTAAGTAGACGATAACATAATGAAGAGAAATGTCTGAAAAAACATGATCCATAAACCTTTGGAAGACTGCGGGGGCATTTGCCAAGCCAAAGGGCATTACACGATATTGAAAATGTCCAAAGGGCGTTCGAAACACTGTCTTCCATTCGTCTCCAGTACGTATGCAAATCAGATGATACGCACCCCGTAGATCGAGTTTAGTGTAGATTTGGGCTCCTCTGATCGCCTCCAAGATGTCTGGTATAAGCGGCATGGGGTACTTATCAGGTACTGTGATTTTGTTTAGTCCTCTATAATCGATACACGGACGAAGTTCCGTTGTGTTCTTCTTTGGAATGAAAAACAAAGACGCGGCCGCTGGGGAGGTTGATTCCGTGATCAAACCGTTTTGTAGATGGGTATGAAGGTACTCTTTTAAGGCTTCCTTCTCTTTGGCTGATAGGATATACATGCGACCGAAGGGCAAGGGACAGTCGGGAAGCAATTCGATAGCACAGTCGTCCCTTCGATGTGGTGGGAGAGATGAATATTCTGACTGAGAAAATACTGACTGGTACATCTGGTATTCTGGGGGTATTGAAGAAACCTGATTAAGTATCTTGCTGGAAATGCTGTCATCTGGAGATCTTTTCGTTTCTTGACAGTGATGAACACAATGTTCTGAACCCAAAAAAAGCATACCCGCTGACCAGTTGATGTATGGGTTGTGTCTCCTCAACCAAGGTAGTCCGAGTATGATCGGATAATGTGCAGTGCGAATTATATCAAGGACCACTATCTCCTGGTGGGCAGATATGTGAAGACCAAGGGAACAAGTCTGTTCCTTAATAGGGCCAGATGTTAATGGACTACCATCTACACTTTCAACTGGGATTTCCACGTGTTTGGTTTCTCTGGGTATCCCATGATTTCTAGACCAGGAGTCATCTATAAAGTTACCTGCAGCGCCACTGTCTATCAATGCGGATACTCTCTCTAATCTAATGTTCTTCCAAGACAAGGATACTTCAAGAACCACCATGGAATTATTGATGAAGTTGGGAGGATGAGACTCCTTCTTAAGTAGGGAACCGGTAACTGAAAGAAAGCCCTGCCCCGTCGTTCCCTTTACGGTCGGGCTTTGGCGTTTCCCGGCTTCCTTTGTGGAGCCACAGTACATTCTTTCACAGTATGGGTGTTGGAACCACAGTACATACAAAGTCCCTGTGTCTTTCGCCTAACTCGTTCTTCTGCCGAAAGGGGGCCTCTGGTAGTCCCCAACTGCATAGGTTCTTCAGATGAAGTGCCTTTGTTTGAGGAAGTACCACCTTCTGTCAGCTGTCTAAGAGTACGTCCCTTCCTTCTTTCCTTATTCCGTTCTTGTAGACGAAAATCCAGTTGCATTACTAAGGAAATGAATTCAGCCAGGTTGTGTGGTCTCGCTACTCTGGATACCTCGTCTTTAAGTTCCTCAGAAAGACCTCGCCTGAATATGGTGATCTGAGCATCGTCTGCCCAAGAGGTGTCTGCAGCCATTTGTTTAAATTTGGTTATGTATGTTAGGATATCTTGATTTCCCTGTTTTAAATCCAATAGCTTCTCTTGGGATACAATGGTAACTTCTTGTCTCCCGAACATACTTTTAACACTATTACAAAAGGCGGGATAAGAGTCGAGAATGGGATTGTTGTTGGTCACAAGAGGAGTGGCCCATGCCAAAGCGGCTCCCGTCATCTGGGCGATCATGTGACCTACCTTATCCCTGTCGGTAGGAAAAAACGCTGCTTTGAAAGTAAATTGGACTGTGCAGGATTCTAAGAATTCTCTCACCATATGAGGGTTTCCATCAAATCTGCCACAAGGCAAGGGACCCGGGGGAACCCCTGAACTCTGTCCTGACTGTCCTATAGTCTGACGTAAACTGTGATTTTCTTGTTTAAGTTGTTGCATTTCCGCAGATAGTGCTTGCATGGCAGAAACCAACTGTTGCACTTGTTGCTCCATAGTAGGGCTACACTCGGTTGCGTTCTCCAACCGCCAACACCAGGTGATATTTGATCGTTGCTATCTGTTAGTAACTTATAGGATATCAATCAAATGATCTATTTCTCACTCTTGATGTTGGCCGATGGGTAACACAATCAAAGTACAGCCTACCTTGTCTTCGGAGCTGCAGGAAGTGATGAAAGTTCACCTGCCGCACTCTCCTCGCGCTTGTGATTAAAGCTCTTGGAGACCACAGCAGGGAAACCCTCGAAAGGGAAAAAACCCTGGGCTGCTTGAGAGCGCTGGTCAATAGAAATTGGGGTGCGTGGCTAGAGAGCGTAGTTTGATCCCCAATGTCTAGCAGGTGTATTCTACTTCACGTGGAGGTAACTATAATATAAGGAGAGAATTACTAAGATGTTTTTGACGGAAAGGTATGTCAAAGGATATAGGAAATGAGGGTACCTTTCCGAACTGTATTTCTGTTAGAACGGGAGAATAGACGGATGGGAAGTCCTGCTGTTTGAAACACGCTTGACTCCTTTGGGTAAAAGAGTAAGGGAAAAGAGAGGTTTGAAAGAAGGGAGTAGGAAGTCTTACTCAGAATACCTATTGAGGAGTTTAGTTTACCTAAGTTGACGAGGACAAGGTTCGCGACTTGTGGAGAAGGGGTTATGGGAAATGTAGTCTGATACCACGAATCCTCGTTAGCAGAAAGGAACACAACCTGAAAGGGTCGAGAATTACTAACAGCAAAAAGTAGCCTGATGGGAGTCAAGTATCTGACGAGGTATGCGACCTACTTGAAAAGAATCTTCCTTAACAACGGGGAACGCTGCTTGAAAGGGTTCCTGCGATAAGCTTGGGGCCGTGGGAGTACTCTCTGCGCTCGGTGGGCGCGGAGGAAAAGAAAACCTGGAAATATAAAGGAGTTTGAAAGGTAAGAAGCAGAGGAGTTGCGGAAAGGTAGGGAAGCAGGAGGAAAGTTCGGAACTAATCGATTACTCACGTAACGTAGCTACAGTAAGCAGTAGCAACGCACCCTCCTCCTGGCTTCTGCTTCAGATGTACAGTCTCCAGGAAAGAGGGAGGAGCCTCTTGTCCACCATTCTGCAGGACTAGACTGTTACTCTCAGTTCGATGCGCCATTTTGGAAGAACTATACGTCAACTTGGGTTTAAAGCGATATGTTGACGAGATGTGACGCCAACGGTGCCAAACCGACCAAGTCCGCCGTCGATGCATAACAAACACAAGGAGAAATTGGGCAAAGAGTGCAAATAGAAGAATTAAAGACAGAACGAAGAGGGGCCAGATGAGAAGCAGGAAGACCAACAAGAAGACAGGCGCAATACTGAAGACCTTAAAAAACGAAAGCAGTAATAAAGAGTTTGGTGGCATGAAAAGTGAGAAAGGGACAGGCTTTACGAATGTTAAAGAGTTGGAAACGACAGGAACGAGCAATGATAGCAATCCGAAGTGTAAATCTTGCTGTGGCAACAACAGGACCGGAACACAGCAATTTGCCACTCAAAAACAATCACTAATTTCCATCTGCTTGATCGCAAGACACAGCCATGTGGCTGGAGATGGCAGAGATGCCCTATCCACTCGATGAACCGGCATGGAGCCGTGCATTAGAGGCGGGACTTCTGATTTAAAGCCTCAACAAGGCACACTGCAGCTACACCTTATCCAGAATACTTAATGAAGCTGTCAAACCAACCCGATGGACTCACAGAGACTCCCGGAAGTGAACTATTACCAAGCCTTGTTGCTAGGACTTAACCGCCCTGCTTCTCTGAAAGGCTCAGTGGCAACTGACCAAGGGAGTCAGGAACTGCAAACAGTGCAAGACGCCAGAAAGAGAGGCGTGAGAGACAAGCGGGGCACAGTATTTTAACTATACCCTACCTATATATTAAGCTTGCACTTGGATATGTAATGTGAAAGGTTTCAACATCGTAGGTATACGCATGAACATATTGATTCACAGTACACATACACCATATTCACATAAGTAGTGATCCTCTCTTTGTACATAGTGTTAGTACGCTCACCACCGGTTTAGTGGCGAAGTGAAAGGGGGATAACAGCAACTGCTGACATAAATCAGTGTGAGGTGATTTAATGTACACAAGATGTTTGTGCAACAAGTAAAGTTCGTTGAGCCCCTGGTCCTTTGGTTTTAGCCCCGGATAGAATCTCAGGAGCTCCAACCAAAAGGCTAGCTAGCCCCCAGCCCCGACAGTTCCAACATTAGCGTAGCCCCAGATCTTTTCCAGACCTTGCAACACCCCTGTCGTTGAGCTAGTATAAAGTCTTGAACAACAGATCTGCGTATTGTTATTTGCAAGAAAACAAAAGGGTGGATTCGGTACATTTTCTTTTTGCCCCTTCGGTGTCTCATTTCTGCGTAAAATTTCTAGTCCATGACATTTTTTTTTGCTGGGGTGTTATGGATTCTTTGAAGCATTGCTTATTTTGTGATCACAATTTACCTTTATTTTGTACTTCTTTTATTTAATGTGATATGGTTGTCAAGAGCAACCTTTCACATAAAAACAAACCAACAACGTGCAAACAAGATCAAACTAAATAATGGCAAAGTTCACCAAAATAATAATAATAAAATCCATGCTCAATTCATATAAAATTACAGGAATATCCTTATGAAATTCATTAAACTCTTACTATATTTAAGATGGAATACTAAAAACCATTAATCCCACTTAGATCTTATCAATATATACAACTACCACTTTATAGTCAACAAAATAATATATTCTAAAAACTTGAATACCATAATCGTCAAGGCCTTTGTGTGCCTGCTGGCTGCCCTTTCCCAAAACGATTCCACCTTCAACCAGTTCTCATCCCTTACAAATCGACAAAACATTTGGCTTCCCATTAGATGGAATGCTGTACATTTGATTCTAAAATGCTTCAATGATTGGATTTTCCCCTCTATGTTACAAAGATTACAGTCTCCAGAGGACCCACCCTAGTTTGGCCGCTTTGAGTGCTTTTCAGGCGTGGGAATGATGCTCGACTGAAAGCAGAGAAAAACGTGTCTCCAGTACATATTGGAGAATTTACATAAGTAATTCGGGATTGAGCCTAACGGTTTGTCAACCATCAAAGCTCTAAAACAACTTGTAGTACGCATTTCATCAATGGTTGATTTCCAATCCCTTTCAAACAGCATTTTTTTACAGGGTGGTAAAAGTGTCTTCAATTCCATGGTTGTGAAAAGTGTCTTCCATTCCATGGTTGTGGATTGTATTTCATTAAGAACATCTTCTGCAAATGTTTTGAAGCATACAAGTATTTTAGATTTTCCATCAGTGGTTATTTTGTTTAAATTGATGTATAGGGATTGTGGTACGGGAGTTAATAATCTGTGATACAGGAAAACGACCTTCTACTTATACCAACACTTCAAGGCCGTTAAGCTCAGTTCAAACCTGAGTGCGGTAATTGGGACATTCAGTGGGATTCCAAGAGCTTTTTTCCAACATTGCCTCTCTATGATGACCCAGACAAATTGCATGACTTGTGGTTACATCTTCATACCATATAGCAGTGCTGGGATTACCTTAAATTTATAAAATTCCAACAAATGCATAACAGTAAATCTTCAATATGTTTTACAGATTTTCCGCATCTGTTGCGCAAACTGCCATGCTTTGGCCTTCAATATATCAATAAGTATTCTACCTGGAGTTGCCTCAAAATGGAACCCTAAATATTTCACACTCTTAGCCGGGGTCAACTTTACACTATCCAGCAGCTAAAATCATATGGGACAGCTGCCTTCCTATCAAATTGAATTACATTGGATGTATTTACATTATAATAATGAGGTCATTATCCAAAGCATAACTGGCCACAGCATTTATTAGCTTCTGTAAGCCCAACGGTGGAAGATCTGCTATAATTAAATCTTTGGCGGATGCCAGCCACGTTATGTGGAGATCGTGAATTTTAGGTCTTGCCAGCGATACTTTCTCCAAAGCCTCATTCAGGTCTGAGAGGTATAAAGTAAAAAGGCAAGGGGCCAGTATACATCATTGCCATAATCTGCGAAAAGGTGGCTATTTCTCCCGTCAAGGCACCCTCGCCATTTAATCTTACTTGACGTGACGTTCCCTCGTCTAAGTGTATACTGCTTGCCAATAGCGCAGGGGGAATGCCCCACCTATCCAATTCGCCCCACAATTTATGACGATTCATTGTAGCAAATGCCGTGTAAAATCTATCATAGATACATATAGTGCAGGAGCATCTTTCGGCAAGGCCATCTCCCTCAAACATGCCAAAATGAATCAATTTAGGATTGTGTTCATCCACCTGCGAAAAACGATTTGTATTTTGGAAAACGTTTCGATGTATATGCCCACTGCTCCAGCTCTTACAACACCAGAGTGGCAGAAATCTTGCTATCCACGTTAAGAAGGGCGATAGCGCTGTATTCTGCTGGATCTGACCTATCGTTCTTCTTGTAAATTGGGATGATAACAGATAGCTTCGTTGTTTTAGCAGCCAATATATTTCTGAACAACGTAGTGAATATCATTGCCAATATAGGCACATTCTTTTTAAAATTTTGGTTCCTAATTCAATTTGGACCAGGCAATCTAGAAGTGGAGGCTTTCATAATACCTCCCTCTACGGCAAGAATATTGAATGTTAAATTCTAGTTTATACATTGATCTACAGTGTATTCTGTCATGGAGAGACTATTACCTAAGTTTAAGAAGTGTGTTTGCCATTGGGCCTCATTGACAGGGTTGCTTTTAAGCATTTTTTGGGTGTGACCCAGCTGGTTAATTAGGGCCCAAAGACCGTGTATTTTTTGTCATAATTTCCCGCAGCATGTGTTCTCCAGCTTTCTTGAGAAGTAAATGGTTGTGGGCTTTAACCCAATTCCAATGCTGTTGTTTTAGCTTTTGAATTTTTGCATAATGTTCTACCTTGCTAATTTTAAAATTATTTAAAAGTCTAAAATCCTTCAGAGCTCTTTCTTCCTTTCCTGAATATTCAAGTCAAAACAATGGCGGTGCTGCAGCCTATTGCCAGCCCCTCATTGTTCTGAAGTTCATCTGGCGGTCTTCATCCATTGTGATTAGTGGCCAATTGTTGGATTGTGGAGAAGCCGCCTTCTACTATCTGTTTTTTTTAACCATGTTTCTTGTAAAATTATCATTGAGTATTTTTTAAATATACTTTTCCCCTCTGCATTGTTCATAAAACTATTAAAAGCCCTGGTAGTCCACGCCAGACTTCTCAACGGTGTCAGCATTTCCGTACTTTGGGCTAGAGTCCCATTGCCCTATCCCTCAATTTCCTAAAACCATTATTAAGATTACGATGGAGCCAGAGCCAATCACCCTGTGTAATTTGGATTTTCAATGTGCACAATAGGGTTGCAATCAGTGTTATTACTGCAGTGGTATGGATGCTTTGAAGCATTTCTTATTTTGTGATCACAATTTACCTTTTTGGTTGCGGCATTCTGCCTGAATGATGTTGGCATTGAGGCCTTTTTGAATCTTGTTGGAGGAAATGTGGCGGAGGATGAGGGTTGCCGAATGCTTTAAGGAGGGGTTGTAAGCTGCCAGGATACCGGCAAATGTGCATACCATTTCCGGCACCGGGTCTGGCGGCATTGGTGCAAGATTACGGGTGCCGTAGCAGCAGTATTGATCCCCATTCGTGGAGTCCAATAGGACTCCATGAGGGGACTTTCCGGCAATGCCTGTGGCAGTAACAAGGGCTTGTTTGGTCGGTAGGGAGCCTGGGTTACCTGCAGCTTTTAGCTGGAGGTAAGCCAATGTGCTCCACCAGCAAACCCGTAGTCGGGCAGTCCGGTAAACCGTCGGTATCCGCAGATACCTGCACTTTTTTACCAGACCGCTCGACTCGGAATGAACCCCAATGTACTGAGATAGACTGGGTGTCTTTGAGTAGTGTTGATGGCTATGATCCAGCGATGTTCTGATGAGTCAACTGGTAGGGTGGCTATACTGGAGATGGAGATTCTTCTTCGAAACACTGTATCAAGGCAGTATTCTTCTTGTGTGAGGTTTCTCTAGATATTACTTCTAGTTTAAGGCTATTCGAAACTCCTTAGAAGAGAGGATGGTTCTGTATTCCAGCTAGCAATAAAATCTCAGAATACAAGAAAGTGTTCTGCAGTTGAGAAAAGATGGATGAAGGAGGAGAACAAGGGGCAGACTGGGGGAAAAACATGGAAGTCCTTTGGGGTGTCTGGGGAATTATTCAGCATATTGATGGGTAGATGGGGGAGCAGCAGTGCAGTCCGTTTGCTGGGGGGGGAGGGCAAGTCCATGCAGGTGATCTGTAATGAAGCTTTGTAGGCTGTGGCTGCTTCTCTGCCTCGTTTTAAAGGTCTGTTTTGGCAATATCCGTTGGACAAATGGGCCATTGGCAAGCTGCAGGCAAAGCATGATTCTCCAGTGGCAGAGCAGCCATCTCGCACAACATCAGCCAGAAGGTGACAGCAGTGTCCAGCATTCCCGTTGATGGCGAGGACTGCAGGATGCGCTGATATGATTTCAGGGTCAGGGCTCGAGGACTCCTGTCCCAACACCACCAGAAGTCCCTCCCAACTGGAGGTGGGACTATGGAACTACTTGCCTTGACTACCTGGGAGGAAAAGTGCAGCACCGTTGTCTACATGGAGGCTGTTGAGGGAGTCAGAGGTGCAGAGGTGGGTGCCAGCAGGCAGGAGCTGAGTTGAACACCCCCCTCAACCCAGCACAAGGACATGCACAAATGTCAGCCCAGCACGAGACACCCCAGTGGACAGGACACATGTCAGCACATCAAGCAATTGGGCAGGCCAATCAGGGCGAAGGGATGGGGTGCCACAGGAAACCCCTCCACAGCAGCCATGGAGCAGAGCAACAAGGGCAACCCTGAGTGTCACAGCAGTGGGAATTGGTGGCAAGTGTCCAATCCAAGTGGCATGCACACCACGCCCCTTCTGGCGCACCCTGTTCCAGAGGTAATGTGGTGGATGAGTAACCACAAAATTGTGCCACAGTCACACGACATGTTGCAGACCAAGTTAGCCTGCCCCATGTCAGTTTGGCAGACAACCCACATGGAAGTACATATGCCTCTACATTGACATGGGCGCAGCTAGCCAATCACAGTACCCCACAGCACAACACTGCTGGCTGCACAGCAGTGCCCCATAGAGCCATGGCAGTGCCATGGACAAAGCCACCACACCCATACCCACAAGGTGTGTGCCCCCACGGAGGGGATGAGGGGCCAGGGGCCAATAATGACCACATGCATGCATAGCACACATCATCAGTCCCAGCATAGACACCCTGCCATCCTCACACACATGCAATGTCCCCAGACCAACCATGCCCATCAGTCAAAATATGTTGGGTCCCACTCTGTCCCATAGCAAATGTGTCTTGCATGCCAACGCACGTGGTTGAACTATACCGGACAGAATTTCCTATGTCCCCTACAGGCACTCACGCATCTCCAGAGGCATCGGAAAAGGATGAGGGGGCAGGCCCATCTGGAAGTAGTGCCACCAGGCCTCCAAGGGCAGCCACCACCCCACAGAGGCGCACACAGGCTACGCCTAGGTGCATGGACCTCCTCTGAACAGCTCTGCAAAGCAAGGCCAAGCCTACAGGCACCAGCAAAGGCCCCACGGCAACACTACTGGACACAAGGAGCACCTACAGGCTGACTGCTGCCACTCCCGCAGCTGCAGTGACCCATACTGAGGCCAAACCTGCCTGCGGGCCACAGTTGAGTCACCAAGGGACAACAGCCCAGTATCAGAGCATGGAGAAGGGGCACAAAGCCTCAGAGCCATCACCGCCGCTGACGTGCCACGACACCAGAGCAGGATGTTGACTCGCTATTCCATGGCTCACCGGACTACAGCCCAGAGTCAATGCACAGCCCCATTCCTATCCAGCACACACCACCCAACAACACCATCCTCCAGAGGCTGGATGAGATGCAGAGGCGACAAAGGGAAATGGAGGCCATTGGGAACACCCAATCGGAGCACCTCCATGCAATCTGTGATTGCCTGCAAGGGGCCACCCGCAGGATTGTGAGAGCCATGAGCAGAAACCGGGTGTAGGCAGCTGTCAGTACTGCTGCACTGTACGTTTATGGGCAGAGAGTCAGGGAACTGAGTGAAGGGGTCTCAGCCCTTGCAGAGGCCATCTGTCATAGCACAGAGGTCACACTGCAGCACATCCATGGCCAGGGTCCATACCCTCCAGTTCAGCCACTGAGGGCGCACAGCGGGGCACACCCAGGTTCCGCTCCCAGCTCCAGTTCGGTACCAGATCACCAGTGTCAGGCATGGGTGGAAAGAGGCCACGGAAATAACATTGTTACATATTTTGCCCTGAATGGCCATGTTGCGGAGTTGGTGGTATAAGGGGCGAGGGGGGATAGTGTGCTGGGGAGTTGGTAGCAATACATCTGTTGATCTGTTGAACTGCATCAATGGGAAGACGTTGATTATGTCAAAGCCGTGTTTATTCACAATGTTGGTTCTCACTCAGTGGTGGATGTCTTGTGCCATGTACAAGTTTCAGAAAATATTATCCATCAGGGCCTGGCGTGCAATTGTGCCATCCCTGACATCATCTCTGTTGATGTGTACTGCAGCCCTGCATCATGTTCAGCATCCTTATCCCCAGGGGGTGGCATGTCCACATCAAGAGGTAGCAAAACATTTTGCTGCATGCAAATATTGTGCAACGTACGACACAGTAGCACTATTCAGCCAACGTTTTCATTGGCGTACATCAGTGCACCCTCTGTGAGATCCATGCAGCGGAAACGTGCCAAAGGTGCGCTCAAGGCATATGCAGGTCATGCTGTATGAGTGGTCTTTCCCAGATTTGGGGCTTGAACAATGTATTATTATTATTATTATTATTATTATTATTATTATTATGGAATTTACTGAGCATGGACCTAGCTTCGAAAAGCAACAGAGCGATTTACAGAGGTATGCACCAATAAAGATACATATACATTTACAGTGGTGCACAACATTACAGATGCATAATGGAGAGATTTTCAGTGGTAAAAATAGAACAAATGTACATCGGAGGTAGGATACAAAGGGACACCGAGGAGGGGTACAGCTGTACCGGGGGGTGGGGAGGAGAGAGGCAAGTGGCGTCTAGTGAATCAGGTGGCGCGAGGTGCGAATTGACGGACTAGGTGTTGAGGAGGAGACACTCCTTGAAGAGGTGGGTCTTGTGTTCTTTTCTGAATTGTAGGAGAGTAGGGGTGAGTCTGATGCTGACAGGGAGGAGGGTTCATAATCTTGGGGCCTAGGCAGAGAAGGCTTGTTTTCTGGTCCTTTCCTTTTTGAGTGGTGGATTTCATGTCTGCACGTGTCCAGGCTTCTAGTGTTGTGCTCTCTGCCAGAGATGCAGAGTTTCTCTGCAAGATAGCTGGGTGACTAAAGGGCGACTGATGCAGCAAGACTTGAAGGTGATTTGTGCAAGCAGTGGGAGCCAGTGAAGGTCGATGAGGGCCGGCGTGATGTAGTCGTATCTGCGTAGACCCTTGATGAGGCATGCAGCCGCGTGTATGACACTTCTCAGCGGCACAAGGGAGGATGACGGGAGGCCTTCTAGGAGTGCATTGCCCCAATCCAGGTGGGATAGGACCAGTGCTTGAACGGTGGATCTAAAGCTGTCTGGAGGGAGGAAGGGCTTGACTCTTCACGGGTGGGAGAGCTGATACCAAGCTGTCTGAGTTTTCTTAGCTATGTGTGTCTTGAAGGAGAGGTGTTTGTTGATGTGGAACCCAAGAGAATTGGCGCAGGAGGTGACCTCGGGTGTGAAGCCCTCACAGTTCATGGTTGAAAACCAGGTCTGTATGTTGGTGAGAAATAGGAATCTTGGAAGGTCTTGGAGGGGTTGAGCTTCAAGTATGCACTGGACATCCAAGATCAGCGAGAGGCAGGGTTATTTCTATTTTTATTTTATTTCTTTTTTAAACTTATTTTTATTGATTTTCCAAATACTTGTACAAATTAAACCCACCTCCGACCCCCCTCTTCCCCCTTGTGGATGTCCTTGATGGAGTCGATCTTGATGTATAGCTGTGTGTCATCAGCGTATTGGTGGATGTGGATGTTGTGTGTGGCGAAGAGGGCTCCCAACGGCTCCATGTAAAGATTGAAGAATGGGGAGAGGATGGTACCCTGCAGACTCTGCAAGTGATGGGTAGCATTGACGATCTAGAGGAGTCCATCTGAACAAACTACTTGCGGTTGATGAGCTAGGACCTGAACCAGTGGAGGACAAGCTTGCTGATCCCCAATGCGCCAATGTAGGGTGTCCATAAGCACCTGGTGGTCTACTGTGTTGAAAGTGGCCGAAAGGTCAAGTAGAACCAGGAGGCAGGAGTGGCCGTTGTCAAGGATGTTGAGGGCGTCGTCGACCACCTGTATGGTTGCTGTCTCCGTGCTGCATCTGTGCCTGAATCCGGATCGGTAGGTTTGGAGGCGATTGTTGGTGTCAATGTGTTGTTGCAGCTGTGCGGCTACCACTTTCTCAATGATCTTACCTAGGAAGGGAAGATGGGTGATGGGGCGATAGTTACCTAGGTCATTGTGATCCAGAGTGGGTTTCTTTAGCAGATAGAGGATTTGTCCTGTTTTTAAGGTCGATGCGAAGGTACCTCGAGTTAGGGAGCTGGTGATGATCTCCCGGTAGGGAAGGAGAGCTTCTGCAGGGATAGATGCTGGGAGGATGTCATCTGTATACAATGTGGCTTTGAGGGCAGCCAGGGTTTCTACCAGGTCCTCTGTTGAGAGTGTCTTGAATGTTGTCCAGGTTGTGGAGATTTTGCAAGAGGGACATGAGGTGGGTCTGTGGATGCAGAGCTGGCGTCTATGTGCCTGCGAATCTTGCTGATTTTGTTGTTGAAGAAGGTGTTGATGGCGGTGGAATTTTCGATGAAGCGTGGTATGGCAGGGTTGTGTAGCGGGTTGACACACTGCTTAACTGCTTTGAAGAGTTCTCTGCTTTTTTTGGCGGCTTCTGCTATGGTATTCTGATAGTAGGCGGGCTTGGCTATGTTGATTAGTTGTCGGCGGGTTGCTCGAAGTTTCTTGAGGATTGCCAGGTCGGATGCAGTCTTAAACACCTCAAATTCACAATGCAGCCAAAAACGTACAAAAAGTATTTAGTGTAGAATAAGCATCCATTTCCGACTATGTATTTTGCTTTTTTGCAAGTTGCAGTTATAGCATGTTTTTTTCTGCCGTTGTTTCTGTTACGATCATCACAAGACATTCCCCCTCGATGTCCTTGGTCACTTGACAAAATCCTTGTGCCTACAAGCTTGTGTACAATGTAGAGATGTTTGACCATAGCACATAAAGTGGCCCTTGATTTCATTGTGCCACGATGAATGCTATGTTGTTGTTGTGTCTATCTTTCTTATCTCCCTGGCATGCTGTTGAGGATGTTTGTTTGCATGTATGAGGTAACGAGTGCCCAGAGTTATGGATGCTGTGTGAGTGCTCTGTATTCCCTGTGCTACTCTAAATTCTTTAATACACAGTTATGAACCCTCACAATGGTATGTATTTTGCCAACCTCGGAAGCCTGAAAAGTAGATCCATGCAGGCTTGTCATGTGGCCAACTTTCCAACAGACCTGCATATGAACTGGGCTGCTGTGCAATATCACTTACCAGTTTAATGGTGTCCACTACAGAGTGTAATTTGCTTTCTGTCTTTGATAAAATTCAGACACGTAATTTCACATTTTACTATAGCCGGTAAGATAGCTGTAGCCGGTAAGATAGCTCAGTGGGTTGAGCACTTGCTGGTGCGATGTGTGTGTGATCTGCAGGTTGCCGGTTCGAATCCTGGCAAGGCCAACACAGCCTTTCATCCTTCTGAGGTTGATAAATGAGTACCGATACTGTATGCGTATTTGTTCTACATAAAGCACTTAAGCGTATGTGCTATATAATACATCATTATCATTTGGCTTTGGACATCTGCTTGCATTCATAGTAATTTAGTAAGATAGGCCTATACACACTGATATTAATGATACATATGGTGATCCATTCTTGTATGAAATGTATATAACATTACAATGATAGCGTAACCATATTTTTCTTGGTGTACTTAGAGACAATGCTGTGTGATGCCACTTACTGTTTTGTCAAGGGGTGAAAGGTCATGTTCCATCGCTTCCCGTGATGTCACTTCAGGTTTGGGTCAAATGACACTACTTCCTGTGATGTCATCAGAGGTCAAGGGTCATGTGATGTCACTTCCACTACCACTGGTATTTTGGTGAAATGATGTCCCTGGGTGTTCGGTCCATGTAAGGTGTATGTTGGTGGGGTCTCCTATGAGGACTTCCACTGGGAAGTTCTTGAAGGACCTGAAGGTCTGTTTGTTTGTTTGGTTATTTTATTTATAATGCACGCCAGACCCGGAGGTATTAGGGCGCATAAAGCATAAAGAGGGTTGTTCAGCTTAGGTTGCATTGCTGTAAAGGTATATGTAATTTAGAGTTAGCATACATTACATTACTATACATAAGATTACAAAGCTGTAAGGTATCATACAGTTTAAACATAATATGGCAGAAAACATCAAGAACATATATATATATACAATAGGAGACCGTGGCAGGTGATGTAAGCAGGATATGGTAAGGGATCAAATGTCATGTTCCTTAATCCAGTGGATGAGGTTAGATCTAAAGAGTAAGTAAGGTAAGTCTTCCCTTAAGGTAGGTGGGAGAGAGTTCCAATTTTGGGCAGCTTTGACCGCAAAGCTACTCCCACCCGTCTTTGTGCGTTTGAATCTTGGCACTAGTAGAAAGTTAGCGGTAGCTGTTCTCGAGGGGCGGTTAAAGGATTGTATCAAGAATCTGGTAGAGAGGTATTGTGGGGCGGCCTAGTGTAGGCATTTGTGTGTCAGGGAAACTGTTTTGAGGAAAAAAAATCTTTTATGGAGAGCCAGTTGATGGTCGGATATATGGGCTTTCTTGGGAATATTTAGGGCTGCTCTCATGGCATTATTTTGCAAGATCTGGATCTTATTAGTGATGTATTTGTTACACCCTGCATATAAGGCATTACAATAGTCTAATTTGGATAATACAAGGGCTCTTGCTAAGGTAATGCAGTTATTGGGTCTGTCTGCTGCAATTCTGCTGGGAGTGCTTCACTGGGGTGGTGTGCAGGATGTTGAAAGGCAAGGCTAGGGGGTCAGACCAGTCAAGCAGGAGAGGAGAGCTGTAGTGGAGGGAAGACAGTGCAGTGATGATTAGGTTGAGGATGTTACCTTTATCATGTTTTGTGTGCTGTGTGAGGCTGAGGGCGTCGAGAAGGCTGAGGAAAGCTTCCTTCATCGGTTGGGTGGCCTTGTTGCCTGAGAGGACCTGGTCGATGAAGTCTCCGATGAAGGCGATGTTGAATTTGGGGGGTCTGTAGACGAGATGGAAGGTGACTGTGTCCGTCAGGGAGAGCGGGAAGTGGCAGGAGAGCAATGCGGAGGAGCCAATGTTGTCGATGTCAAGTATGGTGCAGGGCCACAAGGCCTTGTGTATGACTGCAAGGCCCCAGCCTGTCTTGTTCGGCCGGTCTCTGTGTTGGATGCTGTAGCCAACTAGGATGTGGGTGTCAGCCAGGTCCCGTGATGGAGGTGGCATCAAAGTTGTGTGTAGTGAGGAGGGCAGCAATTTCTGCTGCATGGGGGATAGCTGGGCGTATGTTGGCATGTATCAACTTCCGTTTTGTGGACAGTGAGGGGATGTTGATGGGCTTGAGGCTGATGTTGGTGAGCTTGCTGCATTGCAGAGTCCATGCCTTAGAGGAGGGCAATGTTGCTGACTTTGGCGTTGCCTCGTGATGGTGGGGATGGCCTGTGAAGACAGAGAGAGAAAACACATG
This sequence comes from Ambystoma mexicanum, assembly GCF_040938575.1. Lineage (NCBI taxonomy): Eukaryota > Metazoa > Chordata > Amphibia > Caudata > Ambystomatidae > Ambystoma > Ambystoma mexicanum. The sequence goes on along the minus strand of NC_090934.1, from coordinate 1,261,754,895 downwards.
TCGGCGCATGCTTATGTGTTGTCTGAGCAGAGGGTCTGACCCTGGGCCCTGCCGGTCCAGACAGGTCCAAACAGGAATTGTCCTTCAATTCGGATGTCCAGGCGAGAGACGCCCTTGATCTAAGAGCAGAAAGGAAGAGGCAGAGCTAAGAAGGTAGGTGAAGCTTAGGCCAGGTGACCTAGATCCACTTGCACTTACTTACCAACTGCAAAGGAAAAAAAAGAGGCTGAGGGCTCCTTAAGTAGGGAAAAAGAACAGGAAAATAGGAAGGCGCGAACAGTTAAGGTGATGGACAGGTGGGCGGGCTTAGGCCAGGTGACCTAGATCCACTTGTACCTACTCACCAAGTGAATGGATGGGGCATCGGGCTAGGGAGCAGGGTATGGGCCCAGGGGAGCGAGTAATGAGGGACTCAGTGAAAAAGAGTAAAAAGACGTAGGCGCACATTAAACTACTATATGACTGAGCACCCGTTACAGAAAACAGGCTTGACATAATCTAAATATGCCAGTAGCACAAATTACATCAGGCAGATTCACATAGAACTGCTTCTATGATATCATATTTAAGCTATAAACCCTGAGGGGGATGGGGCTTTACTGACCCAAGAAGGCCCAGGGTGCTCAGGCTTTTAATAATGGCTCGGGTTCCATTAATGATTGGTAAAGCCCCCTGCCGATGGGTCTATAACTATTAGTACCCTGGGCATGCTAAATGGGTGGCAATGGCTTGTTTTATGGGAAATCAGCTTTGTGTAGACAGTGCATGCTGAATACACTAACACAAATCAAATTCAAATGAAGATAGCTGTCAAGGCCCTAGAAAAGGAGTCTCTTTTCTATGTTCATGGCAGTTGGTGGAAACAGACAAGGCCAGTGAAGGAGCAGAAGGTGGATTACCGCAGGCAGTGCTGGTCTATGTCATATTTATACCATGTCACTACGTACGGCGGGACGTGACAATAAACAGCAGGAGGTTGGGAATTCCAGAGGAAGCCAGGCAGTGCCGCACACAGAGCAAACTAGCCTGGTCTGATTTATTTTGAGCTCCTGTGGCCATCTATTGTTCCTCGCCCCACACACACCGGGGCAGGAATTGTTGGGAACACCCTCTTCCCAACACCACACTGTGCATGAGCGGGCACCAGCAAAAAAAAGAACAAAAACCTTCTGCGACAGCCGTTCCACAGCGTGGCAGCATCACTATGTGGACCAATTAACAGGCCGATTCATGGAATAATTAGCGCGGCGCAAGTGGCCAAAAACGTGCGAATCGCAGTGGAATAGCGAAAATCGCAGTGCAAGTGCGAAAATCGCACGAAAAGCAGCGCACATCGATTCATGGAAGGGCGTGCGCGAGAAAACCATCGGATGTGCGATAATAAAGTGCGCGGCGCACGTTGGCGCACAGGCCATCTAACTGCGTGCGCCAGGTCACAGACAAAATCGCACAGGCCACAGCGAAAATCGCACATAGCGCGGCGCACGCTACAAAAGTAGGCGGAACACGGGCGTAACACTCGGAATGGGGAACAACTTGCCAAAATGTGGGCGTCACGGGGGAAGTACAGGGTACAAGTGCGCGGAACGCCCACACGCTTGCCTACAACACGTATTCATGGAATAGAATAGGGCAAAAAAGCGCACGCTCAAACCAGCGCACAGGCACAAACACGACCGCCACAAGAAAGCAGGCGGTAGCGTCTCTGCGCCTGGAAGAAATGTGCGCCAAAAGGTGCGCCAACAAATAGCACCTATATACTGCCATGATGAATGTCCCATACTGTGGCCTTCCAGGACAAATGACGTGCAAAGGGGTACCCACAAACACGGACACCCACTGACAAAAAATAAGTGTGTGTGTATACCGGGGTGCGCGGGAAGTCTCACACGCAAATTGGCCAGGTACGTGGATTTCAGGGGTGCGCGGGAAGTTCCACACGCGATTTGTCAGGGTACGTGGATTTCAGGGGTGCACGGGAAGTTCCACACGCGATTTGGCTGTGTACGTGGATTTCAGGGGTGCGCGGGAAGTCCCACACGCGATTTGGCCGGGTACGTGGATTTCAGGGGTGCGCGGGAAGTTCCACACGCCATTTGTCAGGGTACGTGGATTTCAGTGGTGCGCGGGAAGTTCCACACGCAATTTGGCCGTGTACGTGGATTTCAGGGGTGCGCGGGAAGTACCACGCGCGATTTGGCCGGGTACGTGGATTTCAGGGGTGCGCGCGAAGTTCCACACGCGATTTGTCAGGGTACATGGATTTCAGGGGTGCGCGGGAAGTTCCACACGCGATTTGGCCGTGTACGTGGATTTCAGGGGTGCGCGGGAAGTCCCACACGCGATTTGGCCGGGTAAGTGGATTTCAGGGGTGCGCGGGAAGTTCCACACGCGATTTGTCAGGGTACGTGGATTTCAGTTGTGCGCTGGAAATTCAACACGCGATTTGGCTGTGTGCTCCCAGGTATTCCCTGTACACCCTCCACGGCCCCTGCAGGCAGCACACACCACAGGGGACTACCCTGCACACCTGCTCATGTCACCCAGCACCCCCACCCCCCAGCATCCAGGGGCACCCTCCACCAGGCCCCCACTCATGTCTCCCACCACCCCCACCCCAGCCTCCACCAGGCCCCCACTCATGCCTCCCACCACCCCCACCACCCAGCCACCAGGGGCACCCTCCACCAGGCCCCCACTCATGTCCCCCTGCACCCCCACCCCCCAGCCACCAGGGGCACCCTCCACCAGGCCCCCACTCATGTCTCCCACCACCCCCACCCCCCAGCAGTGCAGGGGCAGCCTCCACCAGGCCCCCACTCATGCCTCCCACCACCCCCACCCCCCAGCAGTGCAGGGGCAGCCTCCACCAGGCCCACACTCATGTCTCCCACCACCCAGCCACCATGGGCAGCCCCCACCAGGCCCCCACTCATGTCCCCCTGCACCCCCACCCCCCAGCATCCAGGGGCACCCTCCACCAGGCCCCCACTCATGTCCCCCTGCACCCCCACCCCCCAGCCACCATGGGCACCCTCCACCAAGCCCCCACTCATGTCTCCCGCCACCCCCACCCCCCAGCAGTGCAGGGGCAGCCTCCACCAGGCCCCCACTCATGTCTCCCACCACCCCCACCACCCAGCCACCAGGGGCACCCTCCACCAGGCCCCCACTCATGTCCCCTATCACCCCCACCCCCCAGCAGCGCAGGGGCACCCTCCACCAGGCCCCCACTCATGTCCCCCTGCACCCCCACCCCCAGCATCCAGGGGCACCCTCCACCAGGCCCCCACTCATGTCCCCCTGCACCCCCACCCCCCAGCCACCATGAGCACCCTCCACCAGGCCCCCACTCATGTCTCCCACCACCCCCACCCCCCAGCAGTGCAGGGGCAGCCTCCACCAGGCCCCCACTCATGTCTCCCACCCACCCCCACCCCCCAGCCACCAGGGGCAGCCTCCACCAGGCCCCCACTCATGTCTCCCGAATGTACTTCAAAGTCACATTAAAAATGAAATCAATCCGACAAAAAAAAAATAAAATCCAAACACCATTGCTCCATGGAGAGGAAAAAATAAAATTAAAAAATAAAACAATCCAATGAAGAACTATGTACACAATATCCAAGGGTCCATGAGCCCAACTGGACAAAGGAAACCTACTAAAAACCCTAACAAAAAAGCAACTATATACAAAAAGTGGAGCTGTGTCCGTCGACTCCAAATCATAACAATAAACAAAGGAAACCTAAAACTAAAGAACTATATACAAAGGCAGCGGGCACGTCCAGCGGCTCACTCCGTAGTGTTCCGGGCCAGGGCATCATCAAACTCCTCGTCTATGTCCCGGAGGCGGTCCTGTTCCATGGCCCCGAGGGTCCGCAGGGACGACGCCATCTGCTCCTCCAACCCCCTACGGATTGCCTCGAGGCACTCGGCCCGCCTCAGGGCCCTCCGCATGGAGTTCTCCGCCCTGACCATCGTGAGCCGCTCCTCTTCCGCCCGCCGCCGCTCCGCACCTATCTGCTGGCCCAACCGCAGCCACACGGAAGACACTTCCTGTCCTGGGTCCTCCTGCCCTCCGGCCGATGCCTGCCCCTCCGATGTTGAAGGCCCCGAGCCATGATGCCTCCCACGTTGACTCTGCTGCTGCCTCCGACACAACTGCCTCTGCCAGCACGACGGCATCCAGGCTGATGGAATCCACCGACGCCGTCGTGCACGTGCCCTGCCTGATGATGCCAGCACATCCTCCATCTGCTGGGGTACAGTTGCTGTGGTGTCCACCCCTGCTTGACCTCCGACTCCCGACTGTGGCAGGGATGGGATCCCCACCGAGCTGGCTGCATAGGTCAGGGCAGGTCCACAGGGGGCCCTGGTGGCATCTGGGCCGGAAGACGGCAAGGAGAACGACTGGCGTATAGCCTCCACAGAGGAGGAGAGGGCCGCCAGATTGGCCGACACATGCAGGAAACCCCCGAAAATGGAAGATCCCAATTGGGCCACGTCGGCACGGTGCTCTTCGTTATGATGTGCGTGCTCCTCCCGGGAAGCACGCACGTCATCACGAATTGCACCCGCGCGCATCGCAACCCCAATCAGGACCTTCTCCATACGGACACGGGTCCCCTCGTCTGCAGGTGGAGGGGAGTCAGGTGACATGGACATCCCCTCTACCTGCGGATGGGCCTGGGACGGGGCAACCCTGCTGGTGCATGGTGGTGCACTCACATGGTCAGGGACAGCGACATGCACAGGCCCCTCCACGGTGACCTGTGCTGCCTCCTGCCCCTGGCCCTGGACTGCACCACTTGCACCAGCAGGGATGCCCCCACCAGGCCCCATGTGTGCCCCTGTGGCGGCCTCCTCCTCCTCTGTGGAAACCACCAACCTGGATGGCTCCTCACCGTCTTCCACCGTAGCAGGCCCCTGTGGGGGCTCACCCACCCCTTCCGCTGCAGCCGTGGGGGCATCCCCGCCGCCTTGCTCCACAGCGCCGTCTCCGCCCTCTTCTTCACTAGCCGCTGTGTAGAGGGCGACAAAGAACACAAGCATCAGGGTACTGTACAATGGTCCCCTAGACAGGAAGCAATAGCAGATGAGTACCACTGTCAAAGTACACTTCCATCATGTCCCTCCACAACACATGGGTCAGTCCAGGCAAAACACAGACAGTAACAGGCATGGTGCATGCCATGGACATTTCCATACATGTCCAATGGACTCTTGAAACATACAATGATATGGAACTCACATGCATCATGGGTCATGCCTATCACATGCACACACTTCACCTCAGTCACATCCATCTGGCCCCATACACCCCAAACACAGCGGATACAAGGGTAACTAGGCTGCATCAGTGAATCTGTGCATTGTGACACACATGTGTCATGCATCCATGGCATGCACAAGACACAGACACGCAGGTCAGGCACACAGACATGGCTACCATATATGTACCTGCCATCAGCACCCATCCCTCACCCCCACCCATGTCCAGGAACAGAGACTGGCATGCTCTCATGTCTGAAATCTGCATAGGGCTGCCCATGTGGCATTTAAACACATGCAACAACCATGTGGTTTACACATCACTGGTCGCACATGCATTACCATGATGTCCCTGCACACATACATGCATACATGGCCTATGTCACACATACAGGCAAGTATCAGACAACCAGCACACCACAACATGCCCTGTCTCACACAGCAATGCTTGGACACTTACCGCTCAACTCCAGACGGGTCTCCCTCTCAAGGATCTGGGCGTGGAGCGCTGGGCTTACGCGTTCCAGGACCCTCATCTGGATGGAACCCATGCGGCCCCGGCCCCCCTCCACGAGGCGCCGGGCCTTCACGAGGGTCCTGGACCTCAAGTCCTCCCAGCGCTTCTTGATCTTCTGGACTTCGCGGGTTGCCACCCCCTCCGCGTTGATGGCAACCACACAGTCGGCCCAGATCCTCTCCCGTCCTTCCTTGCTGGCGCGGGACGATCCAAAGAGGGCATCATGCTGCCCCAGGACATGCTCCACCAGGACACCAACTTCGGTGGCAGTGAAGCTGGTGCCCCTCTGGCCTGGGGTTGCCACTGGTGCCAGATGTGGAAGTGCCCGACATGGCAACCCCAGAGGCAGGTGTGGGTGGGCAACTGGGTCCTGGGGCTGGGCTGTGGAGTGATGTAATCCCAGTCGGGAGTCTTCAGTTCCAGCAGGGGTGGACACAGCAACTGGACCCCTGCAGATGGCTGATGTGCAGGCACCAAATGGCAGGGCACGGTGGCAGCAGGCAGGCAGGCAGGCAGCAGCAGATGGCACGTGGGAGGCTGCTCAGGGCACTGGGGGGCAGTAATTCGGCCTTCTGGGCAGGAGCATGGTCTTCCGTGTGTTTTCGCGTGGCCAGCTTGATACGGAGTGATTTGGCACGTGAAAATCCTGCACGTCAGCGTGAAATTCGTGGAAAGGCCCTTAGCGCGTAAGCGCGTCAGCACGCATACGCGATTCTATTGGACCAAAGGCCCTCAGCGCGTAAGCGCGTCTGTGACGTGACCCGCACGGGTGTTTCCCACACAGCACGTGATGACAGAGCACACGTGGAAAGACTGCACGTCAGAGTGTCATCGCGTGTAATTGGACAGCACGTCAGAGTGTCATCGCGTGTAATTGGACAAAAGTACGCGTACACGCGATTGGCCTATGTACGTGTATACCAGGGGTGCGCGGGTACTTACACACGCAAGTACGTCAGCGCACCTGTATCCCGGGGTGCGCGGGAATTTCCACACGCTATTGGACTGGGTACTGGATTTCAGGGGTGCGCGGGTCACACGCTCGCCTACAACACGCGCAACGCATAAATTAGCACGCTAACAAAATAACAAGCTCAGACCCAGGATGAACATACCGTTCCTAGCAGCAGTGGGCGTGGGCTACCAAAGGAGGAGGAGGAGGATAGTCAGGGCCAGAATATTCACACCAAGAACCAGCCTTTTCGGGATGCCTGATGACCAGGTGTATGGGAGGTACAGGTTTCCACCACACATAATACTGGACCTGGTGAGTGAGTGGGAGGATGACCTCACATCACCCACCCTGTGCTCCCAAGCACTCAGCCCCCTGGAGAAGGTCCTCAATGTACTGCACTTCTTAGCCACTGGATCATTTCACCGGACAAGTGCCATAGTGGGTGGGGTATCACAGGCCACCCAGTCATGCTGCCTACACCAGGTCTTGAACATCATCACTGCACGCCCATCAGTCCGCAGGCACATATACCTGCCCAGAACACCTGCAGAAAGGCATGCTGCCGCCCTGGATTTTTACGGTGTGGCACGATTCCCCAAAGTGCTAGGTGCCATCGACTGCACCCATGTGGCTCTACGTCCCCCCAGGGCATCAGAGCACATCTATAGGAACTGCAAGCACTAGCACTGGCATTCCATCAACGTGCAGGTAGTATGTAATGCCAAGGGAATCATCACCTCAGTATATGCCAACTATCCCGGCATCACCCACGACAGCTTCATTTACCGAATGTCCACCCTAAGCCGGGACCTAGAAGCTGGGCGGCATGGGTGAGTATGAATGCCACTGCACATGCATGCATGTCAGATACTGAGTAAGGTCACAACCCCACCAATGATACCAAACACCACCTCCACAGGGGACAGTGCCTACCCTCTCAGCCCCCACATGATGACGCCAATTGGGAACCCCACCACGCCACCCCAGGTAAGATATAACACAGCCCACATTACAACCCGGGGCATAGTGGAGCGCACATTCGGAGTGCTAAAGTCACGCTTTCGCTCCCTTGACCGTTCTGGCGGGCAGCTGTTGTACGCTCCCCCAGTAGTGTGCAGGATCATAGTGGCAGCATGTGTCCTGCACAACGTTGCAACACGCCGGGGCCTGGCCGTGGACATGGTGGTGGCCCCACATCCCCAACCACATGCACAGCCGCTGCGCATGGGAGGGGAAAGGGCACGGGGGAGGCAGCCCGTACACAGCTAGTGGCTAATTACTTCACATAGAAATCACACCCCTGTGGAGTGCACACTGCCCTGGCACATTCCATCTGACAATCAATGATGACTCAACCTGACACTGATCCTGAATGTCTGGAGAATCAACTGTGAAAACCATATCAGCCTGAGATTGTTCACCTGGCAGTGTTACAATGTGTGCATCCCTACCCACACAGACACCACCAATGCAGTTTTGTGAAGAAACACATTCAAGCAGCTAAAATGAATACCCACTTGCAAAATACAACAAGAGGACAGTGCCATGTCAGCCAACCCATCCCCAGCACCGCCACACGACACACCGTGCCATGTCATGCTATTTGCAGGTAAACAAAGTAATCCCCACAACATGACACTAGTGTCACAATGTACAGTGTCCCTAATTGAAACTTGCAACACCTGAAATGCTCACAGTAATGCAGGACCAACAACAAACTTGAGCAGGTACTACCATTAACATGACATCACAAATGTAATAAATTAGTACTCTCACCACCTGGAAATGCCTGCACTCTCACCACTACCAACTGTGCAGTGTTGGCGCCATGTAGAGTTGTAGGTGCACTGCTGCCGACATGGACCCCATCTCCAAACTAGAGGGCCTTGTGTAGACATGAGGAAGGGACCTGCAAATTGGGAGGTAGACACAGATGATGAGTTACACATCAATGCAACATGCAGTGTACAACACAACAGCAATATGCACTAGGAATGTATACACAGTATTGACTAGACTACCCACACATGTAGTGGGAGTCCAATGTCACCATGTACGTCAATGGGCCTCATTCCGAGTACGGCGCTAACCAATGGCGCTATTAACGCCTTGGTTGACGCCGTACCCGGACCGGCAGCGCCTTGGTGGTTGGCGGAATTACCGCCCCATTCCAAGGTTGGCGGGGCGGTAATTCCCCAATCCCCATTTACCCTTCCCCATTCCCATTCCTGCCCCATAGGGCATAATGGGAGTGGGGAAGGCGTCAATTACGCCACCGTAAATTACGGTGGCGTAATTAACATCAAGGTCCCTTAGCGCCATGGTATTTAACGCCTGCTAAAAGCAGGTGTTAAAGGCACCATGGCGCTAAGGGAACTCGGAGTATGGCGGTAAGGGATTACCGCCACCGCTCTCGTTAGCGGTGGCCGCTATCCCTTAGCGCCATACTCGGAATGAGGCCCAATGTCACTTGGGCACACCCTTTGCAAGCCCATGGAAATGGGAAGCAGGAGGGGTGTGTGTGACTCAAACCCAAGCATCTGAACCAAATACATGACAAGGCTGCATGTGCCCAGCCACAATGCAGCGTATGCCCACAGGAACCACGGAAGGCAACAAATTGTCCCAAAAAAATTGGGAAAATAAAAATAAAAATAAAAATAAAAAAAAATAAAAAATGGCCATTGATGGGCCCGGGGGGGTTGGGGAGGCCACCCAGGAGGTCCGAGGACAGGGTGCACACCAAAACCCACCTGTGTGGATCCTGGGAAAAAAAACACCTCCATGGGCTCATGGCCCACACGGCTACCCTATTGTGGGAGTATCACTGCTGTTGCTATTATCACCCTGTGCAGCTGCATCCGGAGGTGGTTGCACTATGGGAGGCAGCCCACGCAAGGCCCTAGTCTGCTCCTCCATGGCTGCAAGCATGCAGGTGTGGTAGGTCTCGTTCTGGAGGATGAGTGTGCGGAGGTCCCCATGCAACAACTCACGGGATGCCCGGACCTCCGCCCTGGTTGCCTGCATCTCAGCTGAGAGCGTACGGGTGAGACGCTCCAGCTGCTGTTCTGTCCTTTGGTGTGTTGAAGCCTCAAGCTCAACAAGAGTCGTCCTGAGGTGAAAGAGCTCCTGCCTCAGGGCTTCCCTGTGGCCCTGGGACTCAATGGAGATGGCCTCCTGCAGAGTCGCCAGTGCCGCCCGCCTGTCCCTGTTGGACGCCAACATGTCCTCCCTGTGTGACTGGCAGATGGAGTCGGTTGCCTGCTGTAGTCGCTCCATCAGCCTTTCAGGGGGGACAATGGAAGTGGCCACCCTATCCATGGCCTGAGTCATCATCTCGGATGATGCTGCCTGTTGGGTTGCCATACCGTAAATGGATTGCTCCCATGAGGTATTGCCAGGTGGCGTACGGCCACCACGTCGGCGGGCACCACACCTGTCTGGGGCAAGGCGAACTGCGCCTTGCTGTGCCGGCACTGCCTGAGGCTGCAGGACTGCATTCCCCCTCTGATCTGCTGGCCCAGGAACAGGATCAGATGTCGCGGAGTGTGACCCTGCATCCGTAACCACCAAAGGCGTAGCTGCCAACACTGACATCCCCATTGAGGGTTCTGAACCTGGTGTAGGGGGGTGGGACAGAACAGAATCCCTCCCTGGAACACTCACCTGCGACGGCACGTAGGTCTCATCATCCGAGTACAGCTCGGGGGAGGTGCAGCCAGAGACACCCCTTGAGAGCACGACCTGCAGCACTTGTGGGTTCTCACCCACCACCACACCACGTCCCTCACTTGTGGTTGGTCGGCCCTCGGACCCCTCCTGGGTCTGCACCATCTCCACAACCCCAGCAGTATCAGGTGCGTCTTCCCCTGCAAAGACATAAAAACAAAGAAATGGAAACAGGCATTAGCACCATGGCACACAATGAGGGCTGAGAAGCAACAGAACCAGTACTTGATTGACACATATCCCACATGACTAAAACCCTCCCATGCATCCACCCTCACTGCGTATGAAGGGGAGGCAAATGGCACACATTGATGACACCAAGATGGAAGATGAACATGCTGCCTGGCAGTGGCATCACACATTGGCCTGTGATTGACAGGTGAAACACACATGCCATCACACAGATGGCATGTACCATTGCTATTGAGTGAAGATGGAGAGGAGGGCAGCACCTATTCATTCAGTCCAGTTCCCGCATGTAATAGCTTTTCTAATTCAAACAGGTCAGATTTTTCACCTGGAGCTGCCATTCCAAAATGGTCCAATTGCACAGGGACATGTGTGAACAAATGATATCCAGGTAACAAAGTCACTCCACTTTACCATAGCCATGTCAGACATGTGACTAGAGGACTGCGAAATGCCTAGTAAAAGTGGTGAAATGCAAACAATCTGACTGAATGAACAGTGAAAATTAAGCAACAATGTTGTGGCAAGGTGACACTTCAAGGGCAACTGGCGTGCAGTTGGGCTAGATGTCTACTGTTGGCAGAAGGGATACTGCTATGGCCAAATGCAGCTGCACAGGATGTAATGCATGAAGCACATGGCTGACCCATACAACTCAGGCGCACACACTCTCACCTGGCACACAAACAGAAGCCCTCACACACACACCATGCACATGGATGACACACACATGCATGTGCACTCACCGGACAATGCCTCGTAATCAGGCAGATCTCCCACGCCTTGGATCTGTTCCTCCGTGACGTAGGTCCCAGCGACTGACTCATGTGGAGTGAGTTCCATGTCTACTACTGGAGACCCACCTCAAGTCACTAGAGTTGCGGCATGACTTGAGGCCAGCTTACTCTTTGCCCTGCCCTTTAGGTCATTCCAGCGCTTATAGCAATCATTGGCTGTGCGCCTCACGATTCCAAGGGCACTTACGATGTCCGCAACGGTCTGCCAGTGTGCCTGGCGTTGTGCAGGTGTGGTCTTGGATCCTGCAACAATGACCATCTCATTATCATGTGCGGACACATACTCAACAAGTGCATTCAGTTCGGCATCCGTGAAGCTGGGCTTCCTCGACGGGCCGGACTGTGTAGCTGTGTCTGGGGCATCAGCCTGTGCCGGACGAGCACTCTTCTGCTTGGAAGGTGGTGGTGATCCTGAGTGTCCTGCGCCGCTCTGGACACTAGGGGCAGGAGCCCTGGTGGACTCTGTATCAGGAGTGTGGGATTGCACACTCAGCATGGGAGTTGGTGCAGGCATTGGCTCAAGTGTAATGGTTTCAGGGGAATGTCAGCAGGATGGACTAGGACCGACACTGTCCTGGCTGGGTGTGTGAGAGCTGGGGTGGATGGAGCCGCAGCTGCCCCTGCAGCCTCTCCGCCCTGCCTACTTGGGGCAGCAGATGACCTTGCTGCCCCAGATGCACGTGGCATGATGACATCAACGTGCACCAGCGCACGTGTCATAGGCCTGCTGACCTGGAAGTCAGCCATGGAGTCAGCCAGGTCTGGTGCCACAATGGGCTGGTCCAACAAGGGCTGAGCATGGATGGTGTCAGCCACATCAGCCTCAACGGGAGGGGGGGAGGGGATTATGGGTGCCCTTGACTGGTCCTCCACACATGGGGGGACAGGCTCACCCTGCAAGTAACGACCACGTCCCCTACCGGATCCACCACGGCCACCACTTGTGGCTCTTCCACCTTTGCCACCCTTACGGAATCCTTGTCTCCCAGCCATGGCACTGATGTTAATGTGCGTATGGGAGTGGCTGTAAACTATTGTCCTGGGCAATTGGGGGTCAAAGGGGTTGGGTACCAGATGGTAATTGTACCCTAGTGCTCTAGCAAGGCTGAATGTAACCCCTGGGGAAAGATGACGGGTCACGCTACGCACAGGAGCCCCAAAAAAGGGAGATGATGTGCAAGCAACCCCTCCTAGACCACGTGTGCAGAAAGAAAAACCTGCACTACGCTGTGGCACCCAGTAACACAAGAATGAACGTATGCGTGTCACACGCAGCCTAGAATGACCTCTGAAGGGGTAGGCGACACACGGGGCAAGCACAGATGTTAGATACGTGCGTGACTCACCGTCTGCCAGGTAAAAGAGCGTGAAAAAGGAGCGCGTTTGGTTGGCAACACCCCCGCCAAAAGAAGATTTGTACGCTGTCTGAGGAGACAGGACAACAGTAGAAGGGAACACTGTTTGAGGGAACAGGCCCAGGTAAACCAGTAAAAGAGAAAAAAGAGAAAAAGCTGTCAGAGGTAACAGGGAATACGAACTTGAAACGCCGTCAAGTAAACCCCGTGTGAAACGACAAGAAGTACAGAATTCACCCACTCGCTCTCCACGAAAAGCACGTACAAGGAAATGGTGTTCTACACGTACCATTTATACAGGCCCACACATCCAGCGTCACTTACGCGGCATGTACGCGCTAGGGCCATTTCCACCAATTACACGCTTTGTCACTGCCGCGCGTACGCGCTAGGCCCATTCCCACCAATTACACGCTTTGACACTCGGACGTGTCATTCATTTTTTTAACACGCAACATTTTCAAACGTGTGCCCAATTCAACGTGCACGTGACTTCATAGACGCGCATACGCTGACGACGCCTTTACGCGCGCTAAGGGCCTTTGGTCCAATGACATCGCATATGCGTGCTGCCATGCATACGTGCATGGCCCTTTCCTCGTATTACACGCGGACGTGCATTTTTTCACGCGCGCTGAAATGCGCATGCACGTCTGTACGCGTCACGTCACAGGGGCGCTTGCGCTTGAGGGGCCTTCTGTCCAATGAAAATGCGTATGCGTGCAGACGCGCTTACGCGCTAAGGGCCTTTCCTCGAATTACACGCTGACGTGCAGATTTTTCACGTGCCAAATCACTCCGTATCAAGCTGGCCACACGTATGCACACGGAAGACCACGCTCCTGCCCAGAAGGCCGAACTACTGCCCCCCAGAGCCCCGAGCACGCTCCCACCTGTCATCTGCTGCTGCCTGACTGCCTGCTGCCCACGTGCACTGCCATTTGCTGCCTGCACATCAGCCAGGGGTGCTGTTGCTGTGACCACCCCTGCTGGAACCGAAGACTCCCGACTGGGATTCCATCGCTCCACAGCCCAGCCCCAGGACCCAGTTGCCCACCCACTCCTGCCTCTGGGGTTGTCATGTCGGGGCAAACACCATCTGTGACCACTGACAACCCCCGGCCAGAGAGGCAGAGGGGCACCAGCTTCAGTGCCACCGAAGTTGGTGTCCTGGTGGAGCAAGTCCTGGGGCAGTATGATGCCCTCTTCGGAAGTTCCCGCGCCGACAAGGAAGGACGGACTCGGATCTGGACTGACATCGTGACTGCCATCAACGCGGAGGGGGTGGCAGCCCGCGACTTACAACATGTCAGGAAGCGCTGGGAGGACTTCAGGTCCAGGACCCTGAACAAGGCCCGGCGCCTCTTGAAGGCAGCGGATGCAAAGGGGCGCCGGGGCCACTTGTCGGAAGAACAGATGAGGGTCCTGGAACGCTTATCCCCAGCGCTCCACGTCCAGGTCCTAGAGAAGCAGACCCGTCTGGAGTCGAGCGGTGAGTGTACATGCATCCTGATTGTGAGAAGTGCGTGTGGTGATTATTCGGTTCTGTTTGTATGGGGTCGAGTATGGCTGGGGGTGTACAGGGCCGTGGGGCTGACACATGCGAGGGCTGTAATGTGTGAGACATGGATGGTGCTTGTGTGTATAGGCTTGCATGCCAAATGCAGTTGTGTGGGCACACATGTTTGGATGAATGTGTATGTAAGTAGACATGTCCGTGATGTCACGCATGTATGTTGTTTTCGGCTGCATGTATCAGCACTGTGTACATGTGCATGTGTGTGTATTTGACAAGGGTGCAACAGTGATGCAACATGGATGCATGTGACAGCGGTATGTGGAAGCCTGATTGGCAGATGTGACATGGATGCCCGTCTGAACAGTGCGACACTTGGCAGAGGTGTACACATGCATGCAAGTGTGGTGGTGTGTGTACATGTGTGGTGCACTTCCTGTGTTGCATGTGATGTCGGGCTCACCTTTGGCTGCTCATGCTGTTGTATGTCTAGGGATGGTGGTGGCAGTTGCGATATGGCTGTGGTATGGCTCATGTGTGCGAGTTGTAATGACATGTGTGTTGGGGATTGTGATGACATGTCTGAGGTTTGCCAATGCCACTCATGTGCAACTGTCATGTGTGTATGTGTCCATTGTACAGTGCCCTGATGCCTGTGTTTTGTTTCTCCCTGTCTGCAGTGTCAACTGATGAAGAGGGCGGAGAAGGTGCTGTGGAGCACAGCGGCGGGGATCCCACCGCCAACCGGAGAGGCAAGGCCCGGCTCCCCTCCCGTGTTGCATTCTCGTCGGGGAGTGAGGAGTCCGGTGCCGCGTCCCAGGCCGCAGCTGCCGGGGGGAGGTCCAAGAGGCGGAGGTTGGAGTTGGACTCCTTGGCAGCAGAAGGGGCAGCTGGGACCCCACAGGGCCCAACAGGGGAAGATGGCACGGAGTCATCCAGGTTGGTGGGGGGTTTGGTGGAGGAGGAGGCCGTGCAAGCTCCAGAGACAGGGTCTGGAGGTGGGGATCCCACTGGTGCTAGTGGTGCAGTGCAGGACCAGGGACAGGAGGCAGCACAGGCCGCCGCGGAGGTGCCTGTGTGCAATCCTGTCCCCGATCCTGTCCCTGCATCATCTTGCAACAGCAGGGATGCCTATGTCCAGACCCGTTTTCAGGCAGGGGATGAGCTGACATCAACTGGCCTTCCTCTGCCTGCGGACGTGGCTATCCAGGTCCGGGTTGAGCCTGTCCTGGCTGGTGTGGCGTTGCGTCAACGGGCCATGCGAGGTGACCTGCAGTCTTTTCATGGAGAGACTGCACGTCATCTCGAATGGCTCGTTGATCACGTCAGCCTGCTGGGACAGGTCACCCAGGCCGGATTCCTCCGTCTGATTGGGCTTGCTCCGACCCCCTCCTCAACTGGACCCCCTACGCGCCAGTCGTCCTCTGTGCCATCTTCCCACCCATCAGTCACCTGGGTGCCCTGTGGAGCTGCCTCTGACGGTGCGGCCAGGCTGGTGGAGGAGGCATCCCTGCCACAGTCGGGAGTCGGACATCCAGCAGGGGTGGCCACATCTATGACTGCACCCCAGCCGGCGGAGGATGTGCAGGCAGCAGGAGGCAGTGCACGGGCAGAGGCAGAGCAGCAGCAGCAACATGGTGGGAGCCATGAAGGCTCGGGGCCTTCGACATCGGAGGGGCAGGCATCGGCCGGAGGGCAGGAGGACCCAGGACAGAGAGTGTCTTCCGTGTGGCAGTGGTTGGGCCACGCCATAGATGCGGAGCGGCGTCGGGCGTAAGAGGCGCGGCTCACAATGGTCCGGGCCGAGAACTCCATGCGGAGGGCCCTGAGGCGGGCCGAGTGCCTCGAGGCAATCCGCAGGGGGTTCGAGGAGGACACGGCGTCGTCCCTGCGGACCCTCGGGGCCATGGAACAGGACCGCCTCCGGGACATCGAACAGGAGTTCGATGATGCCCTGGCCCGGAACACCACGGAGTGAGCTGCTGGACTTGCCCGCCGCCTTTGTATATAGTTCTTTAGTTTTAGGTTTCCTTTGTTTGTTCTTATGATTTGGAGTCGACGGACACTGCTCCACTTTTTGTATATAGTTGCATTTTAGTTAGGGTTTTTTGTAGGTTTCCTTTGTTCAGTTGGGCTCATGGACCCTTGGAAGTATTGTACATAGTTCTTCATTGGATTGATTTTATTTTTCATTTGACTTTGGACAGCATTTTTCTGGATTCGGATTTGGTGTTTTTATTTTTTTAAACGGACATGCAGCTTATCTTTTTTTCATTGACATTGTAGTTTGTTTCACTTCTTTTGCATTCTTATTTTTTTTAATACAATTTTGTTTTCATACTTCACTGTGTGGTATCATCTCATTGGTTTCATGCATGTCATGTTGGGTGTTTTCCCATTCAATTGCAACCATTGTGTGTGACGGACATGGGTTCATTAGCTTTATGAACATTGGGGGTGTAACATGTAATTTCCATTTCCATGTGGGTGAATGGGTTACTTGGTAGGGCTTTTTGGCTGTGGAGGCTGACCATAATGCACATGATTGGGGATTGTGAGGAGCTGGTGGAGGCTGCCCATGGTGGCTGGGGGGTGGGGGTGGTGGGAGACATGAGTGGGGGCCTGGTGGAGGCTGCCCCTGGTGGCTGGGTGGTGGGGGTGGTGGGAGACATGAGTGTGGGCCTGGTGGAGGCTGCCCCTACACTGCTGGGGGGTGGGGGTGGTGGGAGACATGAGTGGGGGCCTGGTGGAGGGTGCCCCTGCACTGCTGGGGGGTGGGGGTGATAGGGGCCATGGGTGTGGGCCTGGTGGAGGGTCCCCCTGGATGCTGGGGGGTGGGGGTGCAGGGGGACATGAGTGGGGCCTGGTGGAGGCTGCCCCTGCACTGCTGGGGGGTGGGGGTGGTGGGAGACCTGGGTGGGGGCCTGGTGGAGGGTGCCCCTGGTGGCTGGGGGGTGGGGGTGGTGGGAGACATGAGTGGGGGCCTGGTGGAGGGTGCCCCTGCACTGCTGGGTGGTGGGGGTGGTGGGAGACATGAGTGGGGGCCTGGTGGAGGCTGCCCCTGGTGGCTGGGGGGTGGGGGTGGTGGGAGACATGAGTGGGGGCCTGGTGGAGGCTGCCCCTGGTGGCTGGGGGGTGGGGGTGGTGGGAGACATGAGTGGGGGCCTGGTGGAGGCTGCCCCTGGTGGCTGGGTGGTGGGAGTGGTGGGAGACATGAGTGTGGGCCTGGTGGAGGGTGCCCCTGCACTGCTGGGGGGTGGGGGGGGGTGGGAGACATGGGTGGGGGCCTGGTGGAGGGTGCCCCTGGTGGCTGGGTGGTGGGGGTGGTGGGAGACATGAGTGGGGGCCTGGTGTAGGCTGCCCCTGGTGGCTGGGGGGTGGGGGTGGTGGGAGACATGAGTGGGGGCCTGGTGGAGGCTGCCCCTGGTGGCTGGGTGGTGGGGGTGGTGGGAGACATGAGTGTGGGCCTGGTGGAGGCTGCCCATGCACTGCTGGGGGGTGGGGGTGGTGGGAGACATGAGTGGGGGCCTGGTGGAGGGTGCCCCTGCACTGCTGGGGGGTGGGGGTGGTGGGTGACATGAGTGGGTGCCTGGTGGAGGCTGCCCCTGGTGGCTGGGGGGTGGGGGTGGTGGGAGACATGAGTGGGTGCCTGGTGGAGGGTGCCCCTGGGGGGTGGGGGGTGGGGGTGATAGGGGCCATGGGTGGGGGCCTGGTGGAGGGTGCCCCTGGATGCTGAGGGGTGGGGGTGCAGGGGGACATGAGTGGGGGCCTGGTGGAGGGTGCCCCTGGGGGATGGGGTGATAGGGGCCATGGGTGGGGGCCTGGTGGAGGGTGCCCCTGGATGCTGGGGGGTGGGGGTGCAGGGGGACATGAGTGGGGGCCTGGTGGAGGCTGCCCCTGCACTGCTGGGGGGTGGGGGTGGTGGGAGACATGGGTGGGGGCCTGGTGGAGGGTGCCCCTGCACTGCTGGGGGGTGGGGGTGGTGGGAGACATGAGTGGGGGCCTGGTGGAGGGTGCCCCTGCACTGCTGGGGGGTGGGGGTGGTGGGAGACATGGGTGGGGGCCTGGTGGAGGGTGCCCCTGGTGGCTGGGTGGTGGGGGTGGTGGGAGACATGAGTGGGGGCCTGGTGGAGGCTGCCCCTGGTGGCTGGGGGGTGGGGGTGGTGGGAGACATGAGTGGGGGCCTGGTGGAGGCTGCCCCTGGTGGCTGGGGGGTGGGGGTGGTGGGAGACATGAGTGGGGGCCTGGTGGAGGCTGCCCCTGGTGGCTGGGTGGTGGGGGTGGTGGGAGACAAGAGTGTGGGCCTCGTGGAGGCTGCCCCTGCACTGCTGGGGGGTGGGGGTGGTGGGAGACATGAGTGGGGGCCTGGTGGAGGGTGCCCCTGCACTGCTGGGGGGTGGGGGTGGTGGGAGACATGGGTGGGGGCCTGGTGGAGGGTGCCCCTGGTGGCTGGGTGGTGGGGGTGGTGGGAGACATGAGTGGGGGCCTGGTGGAGGCGGCCCCTGGTGGCTGGGGGTGGTGGGAGACATGAGTGGGGGCCTGGGGGAGGGTGCCCCTGGGGGTGTGGGGGGTGGGGGTGATAGGGGCCATGGGTGTGGGCCTGGTGGAGGCTGCCCCTGGATGCTGGGGGGTGGGGGTGCAGGGGGACATGAGTGGGGGCCTGGTGGAGGCTGCCCCTGCACTGCTGGGGGGTGGGGGTGGTGGGAGACATGGGTGGGGGCCTGGTGGAGGGTGCCCCTGGTGGCTGGGGAGTGGGGGTGGTGGGAGAGATGAGTGGGGGCCTGGTGGAGGCTGCCCCTGGTGGCTGGGGGGTGGGGGTGGGGGTGGTGGGAGACATGAGTGGGGGCCTGGTGGAGGCTGCCCCTGGTGGCTGGGGGGTGGGGGTGGTGGGAGACATGAGTGGGGGCCTGGTGGAGGCTGCCCCTGGTGGCTGGGTGGTGGGGGTGATGGGAGACATGAGTGGGGGCCTGGTGGAGGCTGCCCCTGCACTGCTGGGTGGTGGGGGTGGTGGGAGACATGAGTGGGGGCCTGGTGTGGGGTGCCCCTGCACTGCTGGGGGTGGGGGTGGTGGGAGACATGGGTGGGGGCCTGGTGGAGGGTGCCCCTGGTGGCTGGGGGGTGGGGGTGGTGGGAGACATGAGTGGGGGCCTTGTGGAGGGTGCCCCTGCACTGCTGGGGGGTGGGGGTGGTGGGAGACATGAGTGGGGGCCTGGTGGAGGCTGCCCCTGGTGGCTGGTGGGTGGGGGTGGTGGGAGACATGAGTGGGGGCCTGGTGGAGGCTGCCCCTGGTGGCTGGGTTGTGGGGGTGTTGGGAGACATGAGTGTGGGCCTGGTGGAGGCTGCCCCTGCACTGCTGGGGGGTGGGGGTGGTGGGAGACATGAGTGAGGGCCTGGTGGAGGGTGCCCCTGGTGGCTGGGGGGTGGGGGTGGTGGGAGACATGAGTGGGGGCCTGGTGGAGGCTGCCCCTGCACTGCTGGGGGGTGGGGGTGGTGGGAGACATGCATTGTTGATCAGTAGTGCAAGGTGACATGTGGGTTGGCTGGGGGGCATGCCCATGGTGGATGGGCTGCCTGCGGGACATGAGCAGGGGTGCAGGGTAGTCCCCCGTGGTGTGGGCTGCCTGCAGGGGCCGTGGAGGTTGTGGAGCGTACACCTGGGAGGACCCACACGGCCAATTCACGTGTAGTACTCCCCAGAACCCCTGAAATACACATACCCTGCTGAAATCGCGTGTGGAACTTCCCGCGCACCCCTGAAATACACGTACCCTGCTGAAATCGCGTGTGGAACTTCCCGCGCACCCATGGAATTCACGTACCCTGCTCGCACTGGGCCAATCGCGTGTGTAACTTCCCGCGCACCCCTGAAATACACGTACCCTGCTGGAATCGCGTGTGGAACTTCCCGCGCACCCCTGCAATACACGTACCCTGCTGAAATCGCGTGTGGAACTTCCCACGCACCCATGTAATACACGTACCCTGCTCGCACTGGGCCAATCACGTGTGGAACTTCCCGCGCACCCCTGAAATACACGTACCCTGCTGGAATCGCGTGTGGAACTTCCCGCGCACCCCTGGAATACACGTACCCTGCTGAAATCGCGTGTGGTACTTCCCGCGCACCCCTGCAATACACATACCCTGCTGAAATCGCGTGTGGTACTTCCCGCGCACCCATGGAATACACGTACCCTGCTCGCACTGGGCCAATCGTGTGTGTAACTTCCCGCGCACCCCTGAAATACACGTACCCTGCTGGAATCGCGTGTGGAACTTCCCGCGCACCCCTGCAATACACATACCCTGCTGAAATCGCGTGTGGTACTTCCCGCGCACCCATGGAATACACGTACCCTGCTCGCACTGGGCCAATCGCGTGTGGAACTTCCCGCGCACCCCTGAAATACACGTACCCTGCTGAAATCGCGTGTGGAACTTCCCGCGCACCCATGTAATACACGTACCCTGCTCGCACTGGGCCAATCGCGTGTGGAACTTCCCGCGCACCCCTGAAATACACGTACCCTGCTGGAATCGCGTGTGGAACTTCCCGCGCACCCCTGGAATACACGTACCCTGCTGAAATCGTGTGTGGTACTTCCCGCGCACCCATGGAATACACGTACCCTGCTCGCACTGGGCCAATCGCGTGTGGAACTTCCCGCGCACCCCTGAAATACACGTACCCTGCTGGAATCGCGTGTGGAACTTCCCGCGCACCCCTGGAATACACGTACCCTGCTGAAATCGCGTGTGGTACTTCCCGCGCACCCATGGAATACACGTACCCTACTCGCACTGGGCCAATCGCGTGTGGAACTTCCCGCGCACCCCTGAAATACACGTACCCTGCTGGAATCGCGTGTGGAACTTCCCGCGCACCCCTGGAATACACGTACCCTGCTGAAATCGCGTGTGGAACTTCCTGTGCACCCCTGAAATACACGTACCCTGCTGTAATCGCATGTGGAACTTCCCGCGCAACCCCTGGAATACACGTACCCTGCTGAAATCGCGTGTGGAACTTCCCGCGCACCCATGGAATACAGGTACCCTGCTTGCACGGGCCCAAACGCGTGTGGAACTTCCCGCGCACCCCTGAAATACACGCTCCCCGCTTGGCGTTTGCTGTTTGCCAGCCCGGTGAACTGGTCCAGGGTTAGCGCAGCCCTTTGCAATGATTTAGCGATTTTGATGGCTTTTCCTTGCGCGAGGGCGTTCTTGGGGGCGTTACTGGCGCTGCTGCAGGGTCGCTGCGATTCTCTGCGCCACGGCTGGTTTGGGAGCCTAAAATCCATGAATACGCTGTGCGCGGAAATCGGTTTTGGCGCACGTGCCTGGCGCAGACAATCGCACGCGGACACTCTGCGCCAGCCGCTTGCGACACTTTTCTGCAAAATTCTATGAATTACCCTGTAAATATATAAGTACGCCGGAAGCAGTCCCACGGCCCAGACGAAAAGTACAACATCCCTACCCCACTGACACGGGACGCTGGGGTAAGAAAACCTGCCTCATCACTCTAAAAGATGTCTGCCACACCAGGCCCAAGTACACCAGTCAGGTTAGCACTGGCCTTTAGCCCCAACCCCCCAGCACGTGGTCAGGGCAGCCTGGGAATGGTGATGGCCCCTTTTTAACAGTTAGACAGACCCGTCTACAGTGGGACCTAGATGGGCAATGTGGATCCAAAAGTTTGAGATGGCTATGGATTGCTGGGATGTGGCAACGCCAAGGAAGATGCAATCCCACTTACTGCTGAACGTGGTTGACGACACACTCCACATCTTTAACTCACTACTGAGTGAGGATAACACTGGTGAATACAAGGCAGCAAAAGATGCCCTAACCAACCTTTTTCTGCCCAACTTAATCCGGACTACGAAATATTAAACTTTTGTTCAATGATACAAAATTAATCTGAAACACTCGACACGTGCCATACACGACTGCGCCGGCTAGCCCTGCCACTTGACATCAAAGACACAGATAAGGAGATCAGGAAACCAACTCATCAATGGCATGCAGTCAGAGAAGCTAAGAAGAAGAATATTGAGCAAGAAAGGCATTTCAGTGCCACGCATACTGAATATGGTCGACAAGGAGAGCTCTCCCACGCCACAGCAGCCCACATGAATATGACACTGTAGAAACTCCAAAGGAGATGACAGAGAGACGAACCACACTCCCACGTGGCGTCCAAGGATACCAGGTCCGAACGACTGCGGTTCGAGTGTTGGGCAACGGCATGGCAAATGAAACTGCCCAGCCTCAGGGTACCACATGCAGCACATGTGACCGCCTCGACCATTATGCCAAGGTATGTTGATCGTCAGGATTACCGGCAACCAACTGCCCACCAGCTCCGAGTCCAGCACCAAGGAAAATGAAACAGGCCAAAGCATGACAAGTTGAGGCCGAAAACAACTCATTATCAGATTAATCCAATAACGCGGATGAGGGAACGGTGGCAGTCATCGAAGCTCAGCGACCAGAGAAAAGGAAGGGGAAAGTACACCTGATATCCGTGCTAGAGCAAGGTGGGAGACCATCCAAGAAAAAGAGGAGGCCCAGATGCCTCATACACGTTGATGAGCAAGAGATAACAATGACCATCGACACCAGAGCCTCGGTAAACATGTCAGTCGAGGCACTACAACAGATGAACCCCCCAGATGACACTGAAAAATACCAATACCGTACTATATGCATATGGCAGTAGCAAACCCTTTCTCGTCGTAGGGCAAGTTCACACAACACTCAGCAGAAAGGGGCCCACACAGATCCAATCGAAGATATACGTAGTTGATGCCGTCATATAATGCCTACTCAGCTGGAGCTCAGCAGAGAACTTCAGATTAATACAATTAATCTGCAACATTACCGACACCGATGACATACAAGACCTTCTAGCAAAACACCCCAACATACTCCACAATATCGGTTGTCTCATAGACAAGGTGATCAAGTTACACATTGGCACAAGCATAGAGCTCAAGGCTCTGTGACATCGGAGGACAACATTCCACATGCAAGACCTGGCCGCAAAGGAGTTATGGGAGTTTGAAAAGGCGAATATAATCGTAAAAGTAACATGACGCGCGCCCTGGATCTCCCCCATGATAGTGACCAAGAAGCCCAAACAACGAAGAAAAATTACAAATATGCATTGACACACATCACCCCGACACTGGATGTGTTCATAGCAGTTCTCACAGAGTCCAAATTCTTCCCAAAGATATACCTAAATGCAGGATACCAACAGCTAAAGCTACATAAAGACTCGAGATACATTACGACTTTCTCAACATACCTAGGACTGAGGAGATACAAAAGACTAAACTTTGGTAGCTCCTCAGCAGCTGAAGTGTTCCAGCAAATATTACAAATAGTCCTCCAGGGTCTCCCAGGCATCCTAAATGTCAGTTATGACATTCTCATAGATGCAGAAAATAAAGCGGAGCACATGCATAGACTAGCAGCAGTCCTCAACCGATTTGACGAAGCCAGCCTAACCATTCACAAGGAAAAATTAGAATTCCTCAAGGAAGAGCTGACATTCTTTGGCTACTTGTTTAACAGTAAGGGTGTGCCAGCAGACCCCCTCAAGGTTGCAGATATCAAGGGAGTAACACCACCCACCACGCCCACGAAATTGCACAGTTTTTTTGGAAGAGCAACATACTGGGATAGCTTTATAAACAACCTGGTTACGATTTTGGAACCACTGAGGATCATGACAAAATCAGCCGCTAAATGGGAGTGGAGCAAACACTGTCAAGAAGCTTTCCAAGTGCACGAAGGAGTCCCTGTCTGCCAGCACCACTATGGCACACTATGACACCAGTTTACAAAAGGAAATATATGTTGATGCAAGCCCAGTTGGACTAGGAGCTATTTTGATACAAAACTCCCCCACGGGCGGAATGCAACCAGTGGCATATGCATCCTGGGCACTGGCCCCACGGAGCAATGATACTCCCACATCGAGAAAGAGGCTATTGCCGTACTATGGGGATGCCAGCATTTTCATTTATACGTGTATGGATGGAAATTCAAAACATACATGAAACCGCTGATCCCCATTTTCAAAGGCTGAGCACCACACCCACAGCAAGGATTGCAAAGTGGCTGCTACAGTTGCAACAATGATTTCAACCTCATATATCAAGCAGGAACTGACAACACTGCAAGATTTCCTGTCGAGACACCCCTGCGCTGCAACAGCAGCTGAGTTCATAGAGTCCACAGAAACAGAGGAGCACATCTACCAGGTCATAAAAACCATGAAGACAAAGGCAGTCAGTCTGGCTGACATCACGGAAGAAACGAACAACGACCTATTCTGTGACTTGGTGAAAAAAGCGATCCTGGCAGGGGGGGGGGAATTCCTTTCTACTGAATAACCACAACCGCACCACAGCAGCTACGGACTTCCTAGCAGGGGTATTTACAGTTCTCCACAAACTATCCATCACAAGCGAGGGCCTCATACTGAGGGACACACGCATTTTCATACCATTCAGTGTGCAAGATAGAATCGTCACCCACGCACATGAGAGGCACCAATGCATCATCAGAACAAAAACATAAATTTGAAAGAGTGTGATTCCCACAAATGGATTCAAAAGTCGAGAGCATTGTGTCCTCATGTCTCCTGTGCCAGACCACAGGTGCACCCCTGAGACACGCGCCAAACCAGTCAGCCCCAAGAGGCACCTCACAATGGGAGGCAGTAGCATTAATTTATTTTCGGTACAGGAAGGGACCTATGTCATCATAGCCATCAACGACTATACCCGCTACCTGGAAGTGGAAGTAATCTCATCAGCGGCGGCACAAACAGTGCTGCTGACACTTGAGAAGATGTTTGCTACACGCGGGCTACCTAAATCCATAAGGAGTGACAAGTGGCCCCCCTTTCAGGGCAGAGAATTCACAAAGTACTTGGACTACCTCCACATACACCAACACCTCATCACCCCTCAATGGCACCAAGCAAACAGGGATGCTGAGTGGTTCATGAGGATGATCAACAAAGCCCTCAAGATTGTCGAAGCTCAACACGGGCCATGGAAATTCAAACTATACCGTTTCCTAAGAAACTGCAGACTAACCCCTTATGCCTCAACCGACACCCCCTAGGAAGACCTCATGTATGGCACAATACTAAACTCGTCTATACCGCACCACCACTGTGAAGGTGTTAGACCGACAATGCACTCACACAAAGAGGATCAAAGAAAGTGAACATATGAGTGACAAACGACAGGCCAAAGAGTCCCACCATAAAGTTGGTAACAAGGTGTTGGTCCTCCCGAAAACCACAAGATCAAAACTAGCCAGCCCTTTCCAGACTACACCCTGGACAGTAAAACGATGGAAAGGAACCATGAAAACAGCTGGCAGGGGCAACGAAGACAGTAACAAGGAATGCATCATGGTTTAAGGTGATCCCTGCGACAATGTGGAGAGAGAGCCAGGAACAAACAAATGGCAGGGAAGAAGAAGAAGAAGAAGAAGAAGAAGAAGAAGAAGAAGAAGAAGAAGAAGAAGAAGAAGAAGAAGAAGAAGAAGAAGAAGAAGAAGAAGAAGAAGAAGAAGAAGAAGAAGAAGAAGAAGAAGAAGAAGAAGAAGAGACTATTTATTGAGCATTTGTTAGGCGCCTACACAACACAATTGTGCTTCCAGGTGCCACAAGGCAAAGTGGGGAGGGAGAAAGGGGGAGGAAATAATAATGGCAGAAAAAAAACAGTAAATATACAATCAGGGTCCTACTAGGTCTTGTGACATTCGGACATACAAGTGCAGTGAAGAGAACTGCAGGAGATAGGGCAGGGAGGTGGGGGTAAAGGTATGGGCAAGTGCTGGTGAGAGCCCAGGATGGAAGTGCTGAGAGGTCCCAGGGGAGGAAACTACTGCTAAGTGCTAGGGCGAAGGAATCCCAAGGGTGGGATGCACAGCCGTCAGGTATGGGGCCCACAAGGGCAGTGCTGGGGGGGCGGGCAGTGGGGTTTTGGTGTTGACTGGGCAGGGGCCTGGTAACCTGTGATATTCATGAAGGTCCAGGCCACCAGTCCTAGTGGCAGTGGGGCGATTAGCAGGGAAGGAAAAGAGGTAGAGAAAAGCAGAGTTTTGAGAGGTTTCTGGAACTTCAGGAGGTCTGGCTCAAGCCTGAGAGGTTCAGGGAGGCTATCCAAAGAGAGTCAGCAGCCAAAGAGAGAGACCTGCTCCCCCCTCACTCTCAGCTTGGAGAAGTGTTTGACAAGCAGAGAGTTGGAGTTAGAGGAGTGGAGGGCTCTAGCAGGGAAGTATTGAGGGAGAGAAGGTTGGAGATAGCGTGGTTCCATGCCCCAGAAAGCCTTGTGGATGATGCAGAGGGTCTTAACTTTGATCCTTGTGGCCACCGGGAGCCAGTGGAGAAATCCTAAGGCTGGAGAGATACGGTCCCTAGGCTTGTAGCCAAGGATAAGTCTTGCAGTCCTATTCTGGATTAGCTGAAGGAGGCGTAGAGAGGAAATGGGGAGATTGTGCAAGAGGCTGGTGCAGTAGTTCAGCCTAGAAAGTACCAGAGCTCTGGAAACATTGAGCTTCTGGGGAAAGGTGAGGAAAGGGAGAATGCCTCTAAAGAGGTGAAGCTGAAAGAGGGCCTTCTTGGCAAGGTCCAATATGTGAGGGGTGAAGGAGAGAGAGGAGTCAAAGATGACCCTGAGGTTTTTGGCCTCACAGGATGAGAGTAGAAGGCCCAAGGAAGACGGCCATAGGGTAGGAGGGAAACAGGGTGCAGCTGCCCCATAAGAAGGCTCTCGGTCTTACTGGCATTAAGACAGAGGTTGTTAGCCGCACACCATGCCTGGATAGTGGTCAGACAATCGCCAATGAAAGAGGAGGAGGAGGAAGTAGTAGAGGGAAGTTTGCAGAAGAGCTGTGTGTCATCAGAATAACACTGAAAATGAGGAGAGAAGGAGATCAGGTGAGCAAGAGGGGCAAGACAGATATTGAAGAGCCATGGCAATACGATAGAGCCTTGGGGGACATCCTAGGTAGAGAGTGAAGTGGTGGAGGAGAAAGGACCCAGCTGTAACAGGGAGGGCAGTTAGTGAGGAAAGAGGTCAGCCAATCCAGTGTCCGGTCCGTGATGCCGAGGGCATCACAGAGCTGTTTTATGAGGATAGAATGGTTGAGCGTGTCAAAGGCAGAGGAGAGATCAAGGAGAATGGGAACAGCAGGAGAGTTCCGTGCCTCTGGGTGCCCGGAATCCAAATTGATGGTCAGGGAGGTAACCAACAAGTTCAGCATGAAGGATCAGTTGGGGGAGGGCCAACTTCTCCAAGAGTTTACCCAGGAAGGGGATGGTGGAGACAGGGCAATATCTAGCCAGGTAGGAGGGGTCAGCACATGGCTTTTTTAGGAGAGGGTGCACAAAGGAGTGCTTGAGGGATAGAGGGAAAGAGCCAGTGGTGAAGGAGTGGTTAAAGAAATCGGCAAGAGCCGGGGCGAGAGAGATGTTGTCCTTAATGGTTCTAGAAGAGCAGGAGAACACCTGTTTCGATGAGGCCTTCAGAGGCAGACAACTTTAGAGACCTCATCAGGTGCTAAGGGCAGAAAGGAGGCAGGACAGCAGGAGCGTGAGTGGAGGTGGGGGTGCTGGAGAGTGAAGACAGGATGTCCTGAGTTTTAGATGTGAAATGGGAGGCCAAATCGGTGCGGAGACCCTGGGAAGGAAGGAGAGAGTTGGAGACTGCAGTTGGATTGGCAAGTTCCTTGCAGATTTTGAAAAGTTCCGCCATGCTGTTAGTGGCTGCAGAGATGCATGCTTGGAGGCGAGCCCTCTTCTTGTAGTGGATAGAAAAACGATATTGCCTTTGGAGCAGGCGGCAGCCCAGTTTGTCAGAGGATGAACCTGAGGTCTGCCACTTCCGTTCAGTTCTGTTCAGTTCCGTTCAGCAACTCTGCACTTATGTTTCAGAGATGCTAGATCAGAGTCATACCAGCCAGTGCACTTGGAGGCAGGTTTCAGGTGGACCCTCATGACAGGGACAAGTATATCGAGTGTGTTAGAGTTGGAGAGGTGAAGGTTAGCAAGGACCGAGTCAGAGGGAGCGTCAAAAGCAGAGGTCTGAGGGGGATAAAAGTGGAAGCAAAATCAGTGACTGACACTCGCTTCATCAGTCGAATGACGGCGAAGGAGGCTTGCAGTGCGGGAGGCAGCTCAGACAGACGGCCAAAGGACCACAGGCGGGAGGAGAGGAGAGAGTGGTTGACCAGGAGAGGTGAATGGTGACTGGGTTAGTGATAGGGATGTCTCCAGAGATTATGGCATCCGGAGTGTGTCCGGCTGAGTGGGTCAGACCAAAAGGAAGAATAGTGAGAGAGAGGGAGTCACAGAGGTCACAGAACAGTGAGGTGGCTGATTCAGGAGAGTCGAGGTGGATATTGAAGTCACAGAGGAGGAGTTTGAAAGAAGAGTTCAAGAGGGAGGAGGTGAGGTCGACCCATTCAGAGAGGAAGAGAGAGATAGGGCTGGGGGGCCTGTAGATGGTAGCCAGGGTGAGTGAGAGAGTAGGAGATACCCCGAGCCTACAGGCGAGGCATTCAAAAGAGGAGTAGGATTGAGTAGGTATGATAGACGCAGGGACGCACTCAGGGAAAATCAGGGCCACTGAACCTCCGGCCGTTTGGTTGTGGGTTTGGACTGGAGTTGGAAGCCCTCAGGAAGGAGAGTATGAAGCGCAGTGACAGAGCTGGCATTGAACCAGGTCTCCGTGAGTGAGGACGTCGAGGTCAAAGTCTTCAAGAAGGTGACAGATGTCAGAGGAGTGTTTTACAGCAGAACAAGCATTCAGAGTAGCTAAGTGAAGCTGATTACCCCCTTAGATGGTTTTTAGAGGAGGGGTACAGGGGTGTGGTACTCCCGGTCGGTGGTGGTGGAGAGGTTATAGGAGAGGAGGAGTAGCAGGAGAAGGGAGGAAGTTAATGAGAGAGGGCAGGCGCTGGTCAAGAAGGAGAAGATAAGGTTGAGAACATTGGGCCATGATAGTGCCATTAATGATGCACCTAGAGGATGGGAAGTATGCCAAGAGTAGTTCCCATCTAGTGCCACCATTAATGGGTGAAGAGGAGAAAGGGTAAGGGTAGAGAGTGGGGACCAGGTGGGGAGTCCATTGGTCTGGGGAGGGGACAGAAAAGAGGATGTCCGTAATAGTCTGCCTGGAAGTAGCATTGACGTATGTGACAGCAATAGGTAGGTCTGGATTAGAGGACAGGAGATCATTTTTATTCCAGACTTCGTGAGAGAGATAGGATAGGTGATAGAGTGGCAGTTAGAATAGATAGGCGAGATAGAAAGTAGGGGCGGGGAGATACAGACATGGTAGCTGCACCGACAGCTGGAAAGAAAGGACTGAGTGACCACCCAGGCTCCCAGTAAAACTAAGTGACTGTGTGTTAATCCGGGACAATATACTGAGCAACAGTAACTAAGGCTAATGTTTTATATAGTTGCCATGGGAAAAGGAGAGGGGTGTTATATTCATACCATGTCACCACGTACGGCAGAACAGGAAAATAAATGGCTGGATGTTGGGACTTCTGGAGGAAGCCCAGGAGTGCCTCACACGGAGCAAAGTAGGCTGGTCTGATTTATTCAGCGCTCCTCCGGCCATCTATCGTTCCTCGCCCCACACACACAACGGGGCAGGAATCGTTGGGAACACCCTCTTCCCAACACCACAGTCAATTAGCAGTCTCTTGCCGGGTCCGAGATCCAGCATAAGATGTCTCCACGGATCTCGAACCCGGCATGCCTCAGCCCTGACAAGGCTTTACCGAAAGGCTTTACCAAGCCCCCAACTCTAAGCTGCTCTGTGCTCCTTTGCCCAGGTGTCATTCACGCATTTGCGGGCTGTATTTGCCCGCTCTGTTTTCTTTCTTTTGGAATGAAAGGGACACCATGGGAATCAATGCACCATGACTATCACTGGGGTGGGGGAGCATCACTGTTAGAAGCAGGCTTTCTGCATGCTGGGCACACTATTGTTTTCCAAATGTGCATTTTACACTTTCATAGAAAAAAAGTAATTTCCAAATTCAAAAATGCCATTTAAACTTGCATTCACTAGTTTTCTTTGAATTGTCTTTCTTTTTTTGTCGGACTACCACACAAATACCCTGTAATTTGTGTGCCCCTTCCTTTGTGTTTTATTACAGGTTATTTTTAGAAAGATGTCATATGCTTGTCAAACTGCTTAATCACTAGTAAAAGCCTCTATTGGGCTGACAGCAGTTATTAGGAAATTAAACTGTAGGTTCATGGGTGCCAACTTTTGATTTACACTACAGGGTCAGAAATACCCACGCCTCTGCCCTTGGAATATAAGCAAGCGACCAGCCCATCAAATCCTCTGACCAAACACATTTTATAACACCTGTTTTTTTTATAAGGAATTGCAAAAAGTAATACGATTAACAACCAGTTTTTAATATATAACATCTCAGCAACGGTCTTTCAACCTGCTGACCTACCCTGGTAGTCTTCTACTGTAGATCGTGTCTATGGATCCCTTAATGTACTAAAAATCACTGCATTACCAACAGTATTCTGGGCTCACTAGTGCCAGGTAAGTGATTCAAAGTGGAATTGATGTACAGTGTGGAGTTTGGAAAGAAGCAGCATGAAAAAAACTGTGCCGTTTTTTAACTATTATTTTTGTACATTTCCTTTGAGCGGAGTTCAACTGCCAGCTATGCCGCTTACGAACTCCGCCCCTTCTTTCAAACTCCACCTCCACCCGGTCCTTGTGGGATCCCCTATACATTTCTCCATTTCAGCCAATGACCACAGGTAACTGAGGGCCAAGGTGTGGTGACTGCTGGTAGCGGTGCTAGTGTTTAAGGAGTACTGGGGACCAGTTCAAGCAAAAGGAAATGGTGAGAGAGGTTTGATTGGCCGGCATGGAATGCAGGATTTAGGATATTGTAAGGCCAGCATTCCTGGCCTCCAGTATGTAAAGCAAAGCCTAATTTCTTCTTACCTTGATTCCACTCCCACTTGCCTCGTTTAGTAACCACCCTCTCAGAACAAATAAACATCCATATCTTGAAAGTGAAGTAAATATATTTTGTCTAAGAATGATTCACAATATTTAAAAGTGGGCAAGTTAGCAGAGATTTTAGGTTGTAGGCATCTTTCATGTTTGTCGTGCTCTTCCCAGGCTCTAGACTAGACACTTTCTAACACGTCTCAACACCCCTCTCTGGTTGTAGGCATCATTCAGGCCAGGGGGTTTCTAAAACTTCATAATGCCCCTTTCAGGTTCTAAAGACTTTCTAAAACTTCACTGCCCCTCTTCTTGGTGCTTTGTCCAGGTACTAGGCACCTCTGAGGTTGCGAGTGCCCCTCAAATTCTCACTGCTTTTCAACACTGTCGTCAAATCTCGAGTTTTTGGTGCTTTCAGGCTCTGCAGAGGTTCTTCAAGCATGGGACCCTGCATGGTATCGAAATACTGGCACTGAGAGGCTTTCCTCTTGGTTTCTCCAGAGGAAGGCCACCTACCTTTTGGCAAACTTGCTCTTAGAGCCCTCCTCTTGAGACGTGGTCAATATGGAGCATCCCTCCCCTTTCTTTTGAATTCTGTTGGTTCTGGAAGATGTAGCTCTGACCTTTTTCCCATCATGCTCTCCTTGCTGGCATTGTCATAAGCCCGGGGAAGGTCAGGTGAGGTCGGCCATCTTGGATACTTTCAGTGGCTCTTTGTGGGAGCCACCTGAAACTGATGCATCTTGGAGGAAGAACATGGATGGTAACTCACCATTTTCTTTCCTGGGTATTAGCACGTCATTAGAAGTCCTCAGAGGTGTACTTTGTTGCAGTTTCAGAATAATTCCCACAGAGGATTATTTCAGCGTTTACGTTTTATTTTTCTTTCGACTTAAATTGGCGACAGCCCAATTCCTTGATTTGTGCGTTCCTTGCTTTTTTGTAAATTTGGCATCTACAGACTCATAATTGTCAAAAGTGTTTTAATTAATATGTACCTCGTGGCGGTGTAGTAACGTGGAACCCCAGCTCTATAAAAAGGAATACATTTTTGAAGCTATGCATGAAACCTACAACTATGCATCATGCCACCAGTCACACTGTGCTGATGATTTGAACACGTGTAAGGCCTTTTCCTGCAATGTACGCGCTCAACTTTGATTCATATAGTAGTGGTCAATGCGGTCATCAACACACGGCCACACTAAAGTAACCTCTGTATTGGAGTCCAACAATTGTACACCATGCGTTCAGGCCGGCAGCACATCCCTTCTCATATGTGGCAGCAAAAGGGAGAATATACTTAAGGTAAAGCCTGGGGCCAAGTGATGATTCTAGCTTTGCCCAATTGTGGATGTATGCCCTTGACCCAAATGGCTCTCAACCGGTTGTACCCTTACACCTTACAAGCACCCTGATTTCACACTACACTATTCGATTTAACCATCCCGAGCCTAATACTAGATGTGACTGCTGCTTTCTTATCAAGGTCCCTCATATATGGAGCCTCTCCGTGGAGTTACGTGTGGAACATTGCTAATGTTTAGCGTAATAGCACCTAATAGTAATGTAGGTAATTTATGTAAGGCGCTTTAGATTAAAGTGATATTTAAACACAAATGATTATTATGAAATAGTCTTCCTCTCACCCTTTCACACTGCACAAGTTCACTTAGCATACCACGGTTCATTTTGAAGTCTTGTAGTGTGGCACTGCATTCTGACTGGATAGACTGTGGTGTGAAATCTAAGTAAAATAACTCATAATAAGGAGAATGAAATATAGATCCATGTTGGCCTAGAAGCTAGAAACTCTGGAACACCCTGCCTGAAGCAACACTGAGGGGAATTCTTTCAGGCAAATGATTGGAGGAGGATGGAGGACAGTGCCCTGGGCAGCAACAGAAGCAAATACTGCAGCATATTTTCCATTGCATGGAGTAGATACATGTCAGCAGCCGAGTGCCTTAATGGAACATTTGCTCATTGCCAGGCTCTGAAATCCTCTAAGTGTGCATTGCAGACAGTGGGTGTTTACATGACTATGACAGTTACGTTAATGAAGGCACTACAGACTTCAATATATCGCGTCTATGGCTCCTAATAAAGGGCCCGAGTCTACCTAGATCGCCTGAGCATCAGATCAGGCTTGCCTTTAAAAAACTTCTCCTTAGACCCCCTACCTCCATGCCTTTTCTACCCCCCTCACCCATTCCATTCCATACTTCCTTCTTCACCTTTCCTTTTCTGGTCTTCCATGCTCCTATACCCTGTTTGACAGGATCATTGGCATGTATTCCCAGGAAATACTTGGTGTGTGTAACATCATTCCCGTATACAGTTTATTCTGTCCATTAAGTTGAAGGAGCACTGTACATGTATATAGATTCTTACACTTGAATTTATTACTCTTAAGTCATGTTCTTTTCTCCTTCTGGCTGACAACCTTGACTGATTTTATGTTTTGCCTCTTCCACGTATAATCCTACATTGAAAATATATAAACTCCCGACACTGGCATATATAATTTAACCCAAATGAAATTATGCAAATGATGTTGTAAAAGTATTCCTTCTCCTGAGTTCATGTAATATAAATAATGATGTAAAATAACTAGATGAGACGGTTGCCACATTATTCCCTTCTGGTGGCTAAATAAATGGTCCCGAGGAAGGCAGACTGCAAAAAAACAGGTTTCAATTTGTCGAAACCTGCATCCAAGAAGGTCTCTAGGACAGAACCCAGTTGTCCAGATGTAGAACATGGTTACCTCAGCTAGTTCACCCTTGTTTCTATCTATATGAAGACTTCGATTTTGATTATGTGTGCGCTAATTCAATGTCTTTTTTTCTGTATATTATCCGATTTAGTTCTTTTGTATTTTAAAAGAAATGTTATATGATTTGGAAGGTGCAGATGTTGTTAATCACATGGCATAATTTAGGTTTTGTTTGTTAGGTAAGATTTTTAGCATATATATGTTTATTGTGTAAAGCGTCAGAATTGAATACATGCAACATTGATTGTTGCATGAATAAATGGTGCAATAATCACTAATTCATTATTTGTTCATATTAAAATAATATTTTTCTACCAAGATATATTGGAAATTGTCTGAATACAGATGTCATGGTCTTTCTCACATATATATATATATAACACGGCCCGCTAGCGGCCGTGTAGTTATGGTTAAGTTGCTAAACTCATAGGAAGAGCACTTTATCAGCGGCTTATAACTTCACTCTCCCTGGAGGAATCATCACCAAACTTTGCAAAAAAAGTATATGGCTGGCTCAGAATTTTTTTGCCAAGTTGGGCGAGATTTTGTGCAGGGGGGGCAAAGTTATAAGGGGGGTCCCAAAAAAGATTTTTTTTCCATAGACTGAATGGGGAAAAATTTTGCGCACGGCTACAGGCCGAACGGCTGGACGGATTTTCACAAAATTTGCAGCGTGGGTCAGAAAGCGTGCTTTTTTGTGTTTGGTGGAAATCCGACCATTAGTTTTGTTGCAAAGAACCGAAATGTATGTCCCAAAAAATTAGGGATATATGGGTCCCTAATATGGGTCGCTCCACGGACCAAAGTGTCATTGGCCTGCGGTACGCCGTTATGTCAGCGAATATTGGACGCGGCCACTGGTTGGCTGGAGGGAAGCATGCCGTGCGTCAATGTTTTCAGGAACTACTGCCATGGTGTATTGGAGGACAGTGCGGTGGCGAAAGGGACTGGAAAATATACCGTACGCCATGTGTTGGCTGTCAGAAGGGATGGAAAGGGTGAGGGAGTGAGAAATGGTTTATGTGACATATCTAATGAGGTGGAAGACGACAGAGGTGTGCCTCCAGTATTCATGCGTATTGCATCAATTCGCGGGTATCTCGACAGGCTACTGCATTGTGTGATGAATTGAAGCAGCTGTCGTAAAGGGCAGATAGCTTGTGCTGCGACCTGTATGCAGCAACCTCTTTCCGTGGTGAGTTGCCAAACCTACAGATTTAGGCAGTAGGCTACTGCTTTTTAAGCAGTTTTACCAACTACAGATTTGGGTGACAGATAGTGCTGCTTTTTACAGTGGCAGGTGATTTATGTGACTCTACGGCAGGTAGCAGGATAAAGCATGTACCACATTAAATAGTCTGTCTGTACAGTGGCCTGGTAAGTGATTACATTGATTGGGCTCAGACCAATCCACTGACCTGACAGCACGTGACCCCTTTAGGTGAACCACCAGTGAAGGCAAGTGCCAGAGCGTACCACCATCACACAGCATCTGTCTATCAGACTGAGGGGGTATCAGTGTCCATGTAATTCAGAGTTGAAGTTACACTGCAGGAATACATATGTATTGGCCAGACTGCTGCTACAGAGCAGTGGCCAATGTTGCCTACCAGCTCTGTGTGATTACCTTCTGCGCAGTTAGGTAATTTCATTTGGTGTTAAGGTACCATTTAGAAATGTACATGTTTAACATTTGATCATCATTTCATGTTGTGCTGTTTGATGGGTTGTACATTTTAGAATGCTTCAATGGTGCCAACACTGTGTGTTTTGTATTCTCCCGTGATGTCATTGTTATGCACATTTCTTTTTAAAACTTGAAAACTCCTACATCTTTTTGGTCACAGAATGTGGCTAAGTATGGCAGTGGTGGCAGGTGAATTTGAGAAGGGGAGTGAATTGCACATGACATAGGTTGGGTTGGAGCACAGGTGGCAGTGCTATGTGGGTGGATTGCGGTAGCTGGGCACATGGTAGCATGCATGCCTGCATTACGTTGTGGTGGGTGTGCTGAAGGACTAGACTAATGGGTGCATGGCCGAAGGCCATAGGCCATACACTCAAGAGTCTAGGGCTTCAGCACACCCACTGCAGCAATGCATGTTTGACTCTGCATCAGGTAGAGGGTGGTGCTTGCACAGTCTGGTGTGTGCACATTGGTTGGAGTAGGGCCAATGTTGTGAACATTATGTGGTTAGGTTGGGAGTGACACAATAGTTTGTGAATGGAAGTGGGTAAGACCATAGTAGGTGAAGGAAATTGCATATGGTTACAGAGAAAGTGCTTTGTTTGTAGAATATGGTAACTGTTGCATTTCTTGCTGCATAGCTCCATTGTGGTGCGCAGGTTGGCTAGGAGTGCTGGTGGCAGTGGTGTGTATGTGGATTGTGGTAGTTGGTGACATGGTGACATGCATGGTAGCATTACGTTGCAGTGGGTGTGTTCAAGGCCTACACTATTGAGTGCATGGCCGAAGGCCGTGGGCCATAGGCCATGCACTCAAGAGCCTAGGGCTTGAGCACACCCATGGCAGTAATGCATTTTTGACTCTGCATCAGTTAGAGGGTGGTGATCTTTGGAGAATGGTTGTGGACCACATTGTGCACGTGCAACAGCAGCAGAAAGGAGTAAAAAAGCGTATAGTGTTTGTTCCATGGTTGTGGTGACAGTTGAAATATGCTATAGTATTTGGTGTACGGCTGGAGATGGTGCAGTGAGAAGTTGTGCAGTGTGGCCACAGAGTGAAGTGTTTGTATGCTGTGAGTATGGAAGAGGGTATGGTTGAAGTGCATCTTATATGTGCTTGATTACTGTGGTATGTGCAGATTTGTTGTAGTACGCCCTATGTCGTGAATGGCAGGAGGTAGGGGTGGCAGAAGCTGTGTTATGTTTGTGGATTCTGCTAACAGTGATATGGGTTCGTGGATGGCTGTTTTATGGTGTGGGGGAGGTGGGTGGAAGTAGCGCTACATGTGTTACGTTTATGGATAATATTAGCTGCTCACATGGTCGCATGCATGGATCCATAGTGCTGTGCTGGGTGTGGGCAAGGCCTAGACTGATGTTGCATGGCCAAAGGTGTGCTGGGTGCCGCTCCGGATCTTTGTGGATGCTGAAATTGTGGATGGCTCAGCAGAAGGTTCTGGTGGAGGTGCTTTGGAAGCAAATGTGACGTGTTGAGAGTGTTGAAGGGTAAATATGGAGTGGTGTACAGAAATGCTAGTGTGCAATGCAGCGCTTTGTATGTGGTTGGTGCATGCGTGTGTGAAACATTGACAGCACAAAATGAGGGAGTGCTGGAAAAATGCCAGTGGAAAGGGAAAAAGGTATTGTGTCTCATTTACTGGGGCGTGGCCCTCGCTTAGCTGGGAAAGCGCACGTGCCACATCCTGCCATTATGAGCATGATGGGCATTGAAATAGAACGGTGGGAATTAGGCAATCAGGTGTTTAAGATGTGGTTGATAGGACGGTGCAGTATCTTTTTTGGCCACTACTGTGTCGTGAGGTTGGTAGAGATGGAGCGACGCACGATGCTTATCGTCAGTGATACCT
Source organism: Ambystoma mexicanum (assembly GCF_040938575.1). Lineage (NCBI taxonomy): Eukaryota > Metazoa > Chordata > Amphibia > Caudata > Ambystomatidae > Ambystoma > Ambystoma mexicanum. The sequence goes on along the minus strand of NC_090934.1, from coordinate 1,261,717,188 downwards.
TTGTGCGCCATTTGCACATGTGTTGTGTGCAAAACGACGTTTCTGGTAATTTCGGGTTGGAAGGAGTGGACGCTCTCTGGGGCTGTCAGCATGAGTGCAGTTTAGGCGGGATGGTTCACCTTTGCAGATATGTGGCCTCCTTCACAAAGGTTGATTTTGTCATGGTGCACTATGGAAGTCTACATTTAGATTACATGTTGTGTGGAAGTTTAATCCGTCACCTGAAGAGGTTGCTGAATGCAGTGATGCAGATTTTTCCTACTGCCAAGGTCGTCTACTGATACATAACACCATGAGGAGTATGGAACCATGCAGGTATAATTTGTTCACAGCCACAGGTCGGAAGGTGTGTTGTAAACAGAAGAATGTGCGAATTTATGCAGACTGCTGGGATGTTTGCCACCCACTATGAGATCATGAGGTCGCAAAATATCCAGTGGTTTCATAGAAATTGGCAATGCCGTTTTCTTTTACACTGTGCAAGAAGCGTTGAGCAGAGTTTGGTAAAAATGTGAGGAGAGGCAAACAGAAACGGTTATAAAGAGAAAAAACTAAAAAAGTTGTTCCCAAGCATGTAAAAAATAAATAAATAAAAAAACATTTTCACAGCCACGCTGGAAGATCCAATCCCCTACCCAGCTTGAAATTGCTTCCCCCTGCACCCCCACCCTTCAATATCAAGAAAAGGTAGCGAATTCCACGGTACTGTCAGGATTACACGTGCCACACGTGAGCATGTGGATGGAGGAATCATGCATACTTTTACTGAACATTGTAGGGGACATGCTTTGGAATGGCATGACACTTGCAGTGTAAATGTGTAACGGTACAATTGAGGTAGTGGTAGAGCAACAGGGAAGAAGGACTACTGCATTGCTGGAGCGCAGCCATTGTGGTTTTTGGGAAAGCGCACGTGCCACATCAAGCTGACCAATGGGAACGGGACTGTGGGATTCGTCCAATCAGGTGCTCGGGGTGTGCATCACAGGAAAGGGCGGCAACATGTTGTTCCATTACTCTGTGCAGTGAGTGTGAGAGGCAGAGATGGACAGACGCATTGTGTTGGTAGTCAGTGATGAGTTTGTGGAAGATCTGTTCCAGTATGCAGTCGAACAAGGCTTTCATTGTGATTTCGACTTGGAAGCAGTGGACGCTTTGTGGTGCTGTGGTGATGTGTGCAATTTTCCCAACTGTGTATGCTCTGGTCGTGCATAATCGAGCGCTCCATGCCTTGTTCCCGTGTGTACAGTCAACTCAAGAAGTTGATGAAAGCAGTGAAGCGCATTTTTCCCACTGCCAGGGTGCTTTTCTCATGTATCCCACCACGAATAGTATGGGACTATTCCAATGATTGTTGTCACCAGCCAGAGGTTAGAAGGGGTCTAATCAACCGAAGCATGTGTGACTTCTTGAGTGCTGCTGGAATGGTCTCCTGTGATAACGTCAACATTGGTTCTCGATATGTAAAACTTTTCAAAGATAGTGGAATTTCTTTGTCGACCAGTGGCAATCATATTTTGTTTTCCAATATACAGGCTGCACTGAAGACCCTACTGTAAGCATGTCAGCTCAAGTACAAAACAGAAAAATTGTGTTTCTAAGGAAGCACCTTTTAAAAAAATTACAAAAAAATGCTCTTTTCATAGCCGCCACTACTGACGAGGTCCCCTACCATGGTTGAAATGTATTCCCCCACTCTCACACGCGCAGAGCTCGAAAAGTCTGTGGACATTGCGACAGTTGCAGAGTTGCACGTGTGACATACGTCCCTTTTGCAGATGGCGGCCATAGCATTGGGCCTGTGGAGGACACAGGATTGGTCAATAAGGTTTATGGTTGTGGCTGGCACACACAGACTGTGGTACACAGTATATTTGTCAAGCGAAATGCAGAGGGTGCTCTTATGGCTGTATATTGCATGAGCCACAGCGTATGCTTTGTGGAGGAGTTGTAAATACATTGATTGATAGTGAATGGAAGATAGTGCGTAGTGGCAGGTCATTGTGGATTGTATCATGTGCATTTGTACTCGTATGGAGTACCTACAATGAAGTGATTGATTTTGGTTTGTCTGTGTGACACTTTGGTGACGTGCGATCACAACCATATTATTGTTCTTCATTGTGGAGGGGAAATTGCAGAACATGTTACACAATTTTCAGTGCCGTTTGTGCTGAAGGAGGCACTTGGGCAGGTCATGTGTCTGTTTACGATCTCCTGCATACATTGTTATGCCACTACGCAGACACCCATGTCGCAGTGTTATGTTTCATTTGGTCTGGAAATGGAGAAAGCGCAGTACATTGCGAAGAAATCTATTTGTGTCTTTTTACAACTTGTGCCAGTGTCGTACTTTACAAATGGGAATCTGACGTTTCACAGTGCAAAGAATTTTCCCCACAAATAGTGTTTGTCTTAACATTACTGCATTTCCGATTTTGCACGCCCTATTTAAATTTAATTGTTGCCCTTTTTGGAAGTATAGGAAGAATGTTTGTGGTAGGTGTTGCACACTTCAGCTCTTGAAAACACACTGTCACACGCACAACAATCTCTTTTAACAACGATGCATCTGTACCAGATTCCACTGCAGTGTTTTCTACAGTATCCCGGCTCCTTTTATTTAGCGCACAATGTGTGGAGGGTTTGCGATGTGCGGCACCCTGCCTCCCTTCATTGCCACTTCCATTGTTGAACTCTGAAAGGAGCTTTGTTTACTTACCTTTTTTCCTTTTCCAGTGCATTTCTATTTCTTTTCGTCTTGTAACACACGCCACCGAAAGAACGAAAGGCAAGGGCCGGTATGGAAGGGCCAGAACCTACAGGGAGACCATAGGGGACGTGCAGAGAGAGGAAAATATTGTGTGGCCTTCACTTCAATAGACGCCACTCATTGACATGCTCCCGCACAGAGTATTCACAAGCACTTCAAAGTAACTTCCCTCTGTAGAATACCTCGTAGCAGTACATGCACAGTACAATGCCCTTTGGCAGGTAAGGGTCCTTAGCGCAGCATATGGTCTACAAGGGTGTTGTAAAGCTCTGGTTACTTATAGGAGTGTCCCTGTTGTGGGCCGAAGCCTTTGTGGAGAATGCTGTACATGAAATTACCCTACTGCATTTTTGCCTGGGTAGTGCCCTGCCCACTGGTCCCTTATGCTTGTTTTGCTGTTCTCGTCACATGCGGTACGGACACTTCATGGTACGCCATTAGCGGTAGGACTAGGATGCACAGACATGACTGATTTATGAAATAGAAGAATACTTACAACAAAGAGAAACACAGCTTCAATACGTGCAGGAGGAAGGTAATTCTTAAGCGTGACCCATGCAGCTACACTACTGTTTTAAGCAACAGTAATATTGTTTGCTCTCCGAAGAATGTGCTGTTTATGTGCTTCTGTTACAAACATGCACTACTATGTTGGTGACCAAGCCGCAACAGCTTTGCCATTTTGCAGACTCACTACAAACTGTCACACCTGCAGTTAAACGTTATCTCCAACTGTTACGACCAGCAGGCGAACCCTTCACACTTTCCGGCACAGTACTCAGTGCAGATACAGTAGGTCTGTTTCACAAGTCATGGAAAGGCAAGCGGCACATCACTCAAACTGTTGTGACATTTAGCACGCCCTGCGTACACTTGAGGTTGCTGTTACTTGTTTTAAAGTGGGCCTCATACAGGCAGGCATTGTGCAGGGACAAATTGGTAGGTTTGCAGAGCAACCCATGTAGTCGTGCGGAGTACATGAAATGCGGTAGCCTACCGTATCAATGTGTAGGGCTGGTGACAGGGGTGCTCTTACTAGCACACAGAGGATGCCCTAGGTATGGACATAGTTGTACAACGGATAGACGTGCGCTCCCACAAGCAATTAAAAGTGTTTCTGCACTTGCCGCCATGCGGCCAGTACTGCAGTCCTACAGATACCTGCATTGTGATTGCACATATGCCGGCCAGGTGCAGTCTGCATAGGAAACCTCAACGTTGATTAGCGGCAGCTATCTCGGCTACTAATTTGCGGCACAGAATCACCATGATATGTTGACACAAAAAGAAACACCACGCACAGTCTCACCAACACTTAACATGCACACCTTTCATTTGTCAGATACACCGACACTATTAGGCAAGGGAGGGGGTGGCACAAATGGATGCATACACAGGGGAATTTGGGCTTTCCACAAGTTCGTGAGGACGGCAGACAAGCTATCACTGTCAAAACTTTCTTAAGGGGACATTATGGTGAAAGTGCGGTACTACAAACATATCACCTTACTGCCAACACTGTGCTAAAGCAATGTTCCCGTTACTGTACCCTACTAAAAACCTATGAAATTCACTAACAAAAAACATTGTTAAAGGGATGTTATGGTTAAGTTGCGCTACTAAAAACATATCAAATTCAGTGAAAAAACTTTGTTAAAGGGACATTATGGTTACAAGTAAAACCGAAAAACCCCTGAAATTCACCAGTTATGGTAAGCTAGGCAACCATAACTCGCGCCACCACCGTGCACTGCTAAGACCAATACCCATGACATCAAAGATGACATCACAAATGTAATTCATGACATCACTGATGACATCACATGTCTGGCTACCCTTTCTTTGTTGTTCATTAACATATGTAGGGCAGGTGGTTTTCTTCAGTGACAATCAGGAAGTAAAAATGCAAAAGGTACTATGCTTGTAGACCTTACTCTTCATATTTACTTACACTACTTTCCTTAGAATCCACTCACATCATACAACACATATACATAGGGGAAGAAGCAGCCTTGAGACACAACAATCATGTCTGATCATAAACTTAAGTTTTTCCTCATGCCTGGGTGAACGCGCACATAATAAATGTATCTAACATAACGTAATCCCAAGTGTCAAGCCGTACTGACAATAGACAAGGTGACAAGAGACAAGGCGGAGCACCACAGTCTCAATCAGCCGCTTCCGACAACTCTCCCTACGTCTCTTCTTCTGCTTTGGCGATCTAGATGGCCTTATCCAGGTTCAGCTGCTTCTCAAGAATGAATTTTTCCTGCACTTTTCTTGAATGTGTGTGTACCGCTAACATGTCGCAGATCAGGTTTTCTGCATTGTCGCTAAACCCACAAAGCGCAGCCAGCTCCCTCATTCTTGTGACGTAGTCATCAACTGGTTCCACATTTGCTCGTTCCTTGTGTAGAACTTCAAGCAATGGAGGACAATGTTCTCTTTAATGAAGAACCGTTTAACAATTATGCGTGTGGCTTCTTTGAACACATCATCATCATCATCACCCACCACCGGCTCAGGTTTCAAGCTGGAAAATATTCTCTGTCCCTCGACTCCCATGGTATTAAGTAACATGGCCTTCTTCCATCGCGCTGCGTAATCCATGCCACCCACGGCCTACAGATTCATATGAAATAGCGGTTCGCATTGTGGCCATGGTATTGCAGCCCTACCTGGGGATTCTAGGAAGGCTGGAGCAGGTGTTGCGCACTGCATTTCGGCACTGATGGATACTGATGGGTTTGTAGCCCATTACGTAGTGGCTTAAGCAAGACTCAACACTGTGATTGATGTAGAGGATTTAATAACCCCTTTCAAATAAAGAATACACTGCAGCAATCGCTTGCTGTTAAAGTCTCTCTGGGCCCACATGCAACCACCAGTTACTTCACTGCTTCAGTAGTCCCTCACTGGGCCTTATCATTAACAATATCCACGCCCATTGAACAATTGAAGTTAAATCGTCCTTTATAAAGGAGGAGCACTGTGCCCATCAGGACCGAGCAGTCTTGGGAGGTCACAGCGGCTGCCGTGGTCTTGCGAGGCTTGTCTCCACATGTTGTAAGCTGTTTAGGGTTGAGTTTGAAAATGTACGTCACCACCAATTAGCAATTGACCAACAACCAACCGTGACCTCTATAACCCAGAAACATCCTCGCCACTCGAGAAGAGTAACTTCTTTTTGAACCAGCCCCATAGTGTGCAGTTCGTTTTTTGGTGTAGAATGTATTATCCTGTTTGTAAGTTTTCAGTAGACGCTGAATCGTATATTTCTGTCCTCACTAGCCAGCAACGAGGGCTCGATGCTCTCTCGTGTACACCACTCACCATCGTTTTCACATCCCGCCCCCTTACGCCTCCTTTTCGCATTTCTCGGGTCCTTTTGCTGTGTACTCTAATCAGTCTATTGGCTATCCAGGATGTCTTCCCTCCCCCACCCCTTTAGTGTAAAGAGCCTTTAATCGCGAGGAAATGAAATACATGAGCAACAATTTCGAAGAAGAAATAAGCTGTTCCTGTCCATGTGGAGCCATGTGGGAATCTGGGAACGAAGTGATCTTATCGGGGAAATTTGCGAAAGCGGCAGCAGAGCCAGCTTTCCCAGGCTATATAAGGTATATACAACGTGGTCACTGTTTCTGTGGTAACAGAATTCCCCCAGGGCCCTCGACATGTTACTTATTTAAACACTTAAGACGCTGCATTACAACTTTCTTTTTTGGTGTGCATGTTGTTGCAGAAGAGAAAAATGTTGGAACTAGAAATCTGAAGGCGGAGGGGGGCGGGGGGATTTATAAATAGAGCAGAACTGTGTGATGCGCCTTTTTTTTGTTTTGTTTTACTGTTGTGAAACGTCTGCTCTTAGTCGAGGGGGAATATGAAAGAGCAAAGGTCATGTTGAACAACCAGGGCTTCATTCAGAACTGTTACAGCAGAGAGCTGTCAAGATTTTTTTTTATGGGACGTAGTTATAACATTGGCCCGCAGGGACAGATGTTTCTGGAAGCTTCTAGTCTCATGGGAGTAAGATAGAGTCAGTCGAGAGAGGGGGGGTGCGGGGGGAGAGAGAGAGAGAGAGAGGGAGAACTACAAAACTGCTGCTCCACTTCCTGACATTTGTGATAAAAGGGGGCCATTTTGCAAATCTGCATTTGTATTAAAACACAATTAAGCCTCATTGCGAGTTTGGTGGTAAATCGGGAGTAAATCGGCCAGGTTTACAGCAAAAATCGTTTACCCTTATTGCCACTCACTCCAGTGGCATTACCGGATTCCGAGTCTCAGCACAGTGGTGTAAATCCCATTTTTGAAGTCTATGGGACTCCATTTGGATTTTTGGTGGCTTTTGCCACGAGGAGCGCTGTAAATCCACAGATCATTGGAGGTAAACAGGAGGCTCTATTTCCAGATTTTTGCTGGAGGTGAATACTCCACTTCACCTCCAAACTCAGAATGTACCAGTGCTGTAATGCGGCGGTAAAGCAGCAGTAACAGATTTACTGCCATTCTACCTCAATTATTAGCTTACCGCCAACCTCGTGATGAATTGCAATGATTATTCCCCACTCACAATCACGAGTTGAGGCTTAGATTACAATAAACACACTAATGCGATTATTATGCGTGTATCTTGCTCATCCACTTATCCAGCAGCTAAGAAAAACAACTTTACATTTTTTGAATGTGTAACATTGAGAGTTTTGAAGAAAAAAATGCTGCCAAGCTCTTTGGCTCAGTGCCATGTAGTAGCAGCACATATAACCCTTTACAATCAGCCTCTTTTCCTCTTCTTAAGTCTTCTTAAGTGCTGGGAATCCATTTAAACCCTGCTCATCATAACCAGCTCAGGAACAGGCTACAAAGACCAATAAAAGGCAGCGAAGTTCTTTTCTGAACTCATCATCCATTGATAACTGAGAAAACAGAGAAACGAGAAAATAAACAGTGTGGGTGGGAGAGGTACCAGTGATGTTTAAGTCAGATTTTCTTCAACTCTACAACTGTCAAGGTAGTAGATATGAGTCCTTAGTAGCAAACGCACCAACAATGAAAAGAGGGAAATACGTGTCTCTTAGCAGATGGAGATTCGACATTAAAAAAACAGATTTATTATGCAATGGTTATAAAATCAACCTTCTGCATTACATATAAAATACAACAAAATATATTCATCAGATACTTTCTTTAATACATAACAATTCATCATTTCATCTTAATCATAAAATTAACACCTTTACTCATTTACAGAACTGCATTTCATCTCATTGTTAAAACTTCAGTTTCGACTGACATTCAACCGAGAGATAGCTTACAAGTTACTCTACCCTCCTCATCATATCTTTCCAGATGTAAAAGGCTCCCGCCGTTGCTACTATAGATCTGGCACAATATATATTGCTCCAATATTCGTCAGATGATACAAAATACTCATGTTGTTTACCCAATGGGGATTTATTTCCTCTCTGGAGATTGTGCTGACTACTAAGCTTCTGTTAACATGCAAAGGTTTAATAGTTCGGATGGCAGTGATCTACAAAGGCATGTACGTGAGTGTTCTTTGACAAAACAAAATGTGATGACTGCTAGGTCTCATCCCTTCTGCACAAGACCACAAACATGCCCAGAAATGTTTCAGCTGCATTGGGCATCATCAGTAAGGAGTACCTTGGGTCTCTAGGCGCAGCAGGCTCGGGACCCACCTCTGGGCATACCTGCCCCACTCGGGGTGATTTAGACAAAAAAAAAGGTGATGTCTAGGTGGTTTTGAATTAATCTTAACCTCTTGCCCAGCTCTGGGAAACCCTCCAGCCCATCGATCTTTAGCTTGCTAAGCCATTACAGAACGGGGAAAGACCATAAGCAAATCAGGCTTGGTCCCACCTCGAAAGGGACAGTCCTGCCCGAACTGCTAGGTCACATTCCTTCTGCACGAGACCACACATATCCCCAGACATGTTTCAGCCTCATTGGGCGTCATCAGTGAGGAGTAGCCTGGGCAGTTCTAGACCCAGCAGGCTTGATACCGACATCTGGAACATATGAGCAAGCTCTGTAATAAGGGACATATAATAAGACACCCACAATAACTTTTATCTCTTACCATATACCATAAGAAAAACAAAGTAGAAGTAGTTGTTATTAAAAGGGGCCTGGATAATACTCTCGTATATGTCTTTACTAGGATGTAAACCTCCATGCGTGACAGTGAAGGGGATTAGTCATGCTATGGCACGACCAGATGCTTCGAATATGCACGTTTAATGCATTAGTATCATCTTTCATACGTCTCGGATGCGTGTGATGGACAATACAAGGAACATGCCTGAGACATTCCTCCTTACCTGATGCTACAGTCTTGGAAATATTTAATTGACTCTAAGAACATACACATTATCCCTGCTCTAGCCGTTCAGCGAAATCCTGACGTTGTGTGTGAAAGGAAACTCATTAAACAAAGTTGAAGGACAGAGCATTCCCCAAAGGGAAAGATTTCCTCTTATTTAAAATTGAGAGGCTGGCTTTTTCCCCTCTGTTTCAATTTCGGCTGCACCTTGTCATGGAGTCTGGGGCAGGCAGGAGGCACTCCTAAAGAATGATGTCCTGCGGCTAACAAGAGCAGGGCACCCACTCTCGACTATCATTGGGGCAATGGACCCTATTTCTTAGGGTTTATTACATTTTCTTTTTAACTTTGAACATCTTTGAACCATTTATCAATTTCATCTACAGACTCCAGTTAGGGATAGATAATTCACTTGAAAGCCAAAGTAGCAATCCGTGCTTTACGCAGCTTAATAGTGAGAGGCTGAGTCTCTCCTCTATGTCTACATTAGCAGAAATTCGTCATGCGTTTAAGTGGGAGGTGTGACAGAAAAGTAGTAGGCCTGGACCACTACAAAGTCAAAGCCGCATGTGGCTATCCTTAGCAGCAGGTAGCAGGATGGAAGGATGGAGGATTCATTGGAAGTATTACTTCAGCTCTGGTGCCCAACATATTCCAAACTCTGACTAGGCAACTGCAGGGCCAGCGACATCACAGTGGCAAAACAAGAATGTAATCTAGAATTACTCCAGTGGACAGATGATATTGACATATGATATGATGTGGCATTTATAACCCGCCTGTACACAAGTGTTTCTAGGCACGACAAGACAAGGAGGGCGAAACAAGGGAGGACAAAATAACAACCTTACTAGGCCTTGTGTCATTCAGCTCGTGCATGTTCAGGGAATAGGGAGGGGAAAAGTGCCAGGGGGGAGCGGAAGGGGGAAGTGCAGTTAACTCACAAGTGCAGCAAGCAAGTGGCTCATAAGGGAATAGGACAAAATGACAGAGGGCAACAAGTCTGACCCCCAAAAGTCTGACCCCCATTTTTCCGCACATATATATGTGCTGGGGTAAAGTTAATAAAAATGTATAGGGGTAAGGTGGGGGTCTCCCCCACATATGTATTTGCGAAAAAAAAATTACTTTTGGTAGTCAGACTTTTTGCATTCGGTCATTTCACGCAGATCCGCTCATAAGTGCAGAGAGAAGGCATTGTAGGATTGCAGATACAGGCCCTTAAGTGCTGGGGAACCCGGAGTCAGTGCAAGGGCAACTGGACATGCAGTAGCCTGGGCCCGAGGTCAGAGGGTGACCAGGTGACCAGTGCGCGGAGCAGTTGGGTGCATCAGCAGGGGAGAGGAAGAGAGAAAGCGCAAGCGAAAAGGAAGGTCTTGAGTTGCTTCCAGAACTGAGGTGGTTCTGCTCAAGTTTGAGAGAGGCAGGGAGGCTGTTCCCGAGGGAGGCCCCAGTCGAGGAGATAGATCTGCGCCCAACTCTCTACTTGGAGAAGCGCCTGACCCTCAGAGAGTTGGAGGTGGATGAGGATAGAGCTCGAGAAGGAAGATGTTTTGGTAGAGGAAGTTGGAAGTAGGGCAGTCCCAGACCGCAGAAAGCCTTATGGACAATGCAGAAGGTCTTGAACTTGATCCTTGCGGCCATGGGAGCCAGTGAAGAGAGTTCAGAACTAGAGAGATTTGATCATTGGGTTTGAGGCTAAGGACAAGTCTTGCAGCCCTGTTCTGAATAAGTTGTAAAGGTCAAAGGGTAGAGGCAGGAAGATTTAGAAAGAGGCTGTTGCAATAGTCCAGCCTAAAGAGGACCAGAGCTCTGGAGACAGTGAGCTTCTGAGGGAAAGTGAGAAAAGGAAGAATACCTCTGAGGAGGAGCAGCTGATAGTGTGACTTCTTAGAGACATCAGAGATGTGAGGAGAGAAAGAGAAGGAGAGGGTGGAGTCGAAGATGACACCAAGGTACTTAGCCTCACAGGAAGGAGCAGGAAGAGTGCCCAGAGTGAAAGAGAGAGAAAAGGATGGAGCGTGTGTCCCAATGAGGAGGACACAGTCTGACTGGCATTAAGGCAGATATCATTGGCAGCACACCATTTATGAATTGCGACCACACAGTCTGGTATGAGAGAAGAAGCAGAGGTGGCTGAAAGAGAGCTGAGTGTCATCCGCATAACATTGAAAATTGGAGCAGAAAGTAGCAATGCGGTGGGCAATAGGTGCCAGGTATGGTTGAAGAGCCAGGTAGAGAGGTTAGACCCCTGGGGAACACCACAAGTAGAGAGAGAGATAGACGAGAGGAAAGACCCCAGTTGGACCTGGGGGGCCAGTCGGTGAGAAAGGAGGTCAACCAGGCCAGGGCCTGATCAGCAATACCAAGGTTGTCCCAGAGACGATTGAGCAGGATGGCATGGTTGACCATGTCAAAAGCAGAGGATAGCTCAAGGAGAATGAAGACAGAATGGAGATTAGAGTCAAGATTGCAGAGCAAGTCTTCACGGGTGTTCAGGAGAGCAGTTTCCATGCTTCTAGCAGCTCTGGAGCCAGACTGGTGGTCATGGAGGCAACCAACAGATTCAGTATGTAGATTAAGCTGGGAGATGGCCAGGTTTTCCAAGAGTTTGCCCAGGAAAGGAGTGAGGGAGATTGGCCGATAGCTGGAGAGGAAGGATCAGCTGAGGGCTTCTTTAGAAGGGGGTGCACAAGAGAGTGCTTAAAGGGGGCAGGGGAAAGTTCCAGTAGCAAAGGAGTGATTGCATAAATTGGCCAAAGCTGGAGCAACATGCTGTACTCTTTAAGGGAATAATCCTTAAATAAAATTACTGTGAATTACAAACTCAATTATTTTATAGAAAACATTGACCAGAAATGTTTATTTCACATAATAAAGTTTGTGAATATTCAAAGTAAATCATTTGTAAATTATATTTATAATAACAATAGCTTTTCTCCATAAATATTCAGAGATGAGTAAATGATTCAAAACATGCATTCAAAAAGAACATTCAATCATTGTCCAGTTTACAACAAAATAAGTTTGGGGAATATATGTCATACAAAGGTTGTGTAATTGTGACTAATGATTCAAGTCATTCAAAATGTGTTTAAAGTATCTGTGGTACAACAGACTCAGTAGATAATAAGGCCTGTCCTGTCCATAGTTCTAAGGTGCTGTTTGTCCTGACTAAAAGACAAATATTAAACAACATAATTCAGTCCACATCGAAAAAACCCAATTTAACCTAAGTTCTGTCCCACTCCCTACCACTAATACAAAAGATGAACATAAACTCAACCAGAAAGATCTCTGCAAGGACTTTGGTGGCTGGTTTCTGGCCCCCAACCGAATGTCCCTCTGGCTTCTCCCAGGCCAAGTTCCTGTTTAAACGGTTCAACGTGTCTCTTTATTGTTCCTTTTTACCTGGTGGCTGCTGGTTCCTGAACCCCACCCCAAAGGTCTCCTTCACATGCCACGTGTCTGGTTGCACAGTTCTAAGTGTCTTTTTATTCTTCCTCTTATCTTGCTAGTGGCCGGTTCCTGTCGCACACCCAAATTTCTCTCTCCCAGGCCACACTGCTGGTGGTACAGTTTTAAGCATATCTTTATCCTTCATCTTTCCTTGAAAGGTTATTCTCTCACTCTTGCAGTCAAACTGGGGTCACTTCGCCCTGGAGTACAGTTGCTTTCAGCCCAACCTGGGTTTGTGTGCCTCTCTGCTTCTCTTGGGGTCTGGCTCCTCTCACCCCACCATTGGGTACTGGTTCCTTCCCCCCCTCTTGGGGAATGGCTTCTCACGTCCCACCTTGGGATCTCAATTCTCACACCGTGCCTTGGGATTCTGTTTCTTCCACCCTGCCTTGGGGTCCTTTTATTCTCACCCCACCCTGGGTCTTGTATCTCTCACCCCACCTTGGGGTCACTGGTCTCTCACCCCAATTTGGGTTCTCTAGCCTCCTTCCCCACCTTGGGGCCTCTCATCTCCGGCCCAGTCTTGGGGACTCAGGTCCCTATCTTTCAGCCCATGTTGGGATTTGGCCAGATCTCTTCACCCTCATCTCTGGGACAAAGGTGTACTTTGTATGCTGAAGCAGCTTTCCTTGGGAGGGGCGGTCTCCTTGGCTGGTGCAGCACTGCGGTCTGAGGTCTTGCACTGTGCTCTACTTTGTTTTTCGTCGGTTCTGCTGTTCTTTGCCAGTCTTCGATGGTTCATCAGAACTGTGTATAGCGAGTGCCAGCTTTCCACATTTGGTGTGGTCGGGGCTTCTTCTCTCCTGATGCAAAGTGTCTTCTGCTCTGGGCCACACCAGGTAGAGCAGCGTTCTGCAAGCTCCTTTACTCTTCTGCATCAGATGTCTTCTATGTTGGGCTGCTCCTGGGCCCTGCCTTCCAGGAGGACGGCTACTCTCATGGCTGGCTCTGCGGACTTGCTTTACCTGCAAGATTTCCTCCCTCGCGACTGGCTCCGTGGGAGCTTCTCTCTCATGCTGCTCATTCGGCCTCTTTATGGTTCAGCCATGAGATTGGACCATCTGTTGATTCTGTGGTTCAAGTAACGCAGGGATTATTAAAGGGTTAGAAACCATACCAGCGATTTCGAAAGTCTTTCACAAAATTGTCTTGCTCAATCCCCATATAGTCGACAAACAAATGGGATGCTGTACCTGTGGGATGATGAATAAAAACTCTTTCTGTGAATGCATTGTGCTCTAAGGGTGAGTCCCTCCCAGTGGGATCCCGCTTGCCCTGTCCCCTAGGGGGTGTTAAGCGTAGCAGGCTCAACTCCCTATTCCCAAAGGGGATGGTTCCTCCATGGGGAGAAGGGACGAATTCCCTTGCTTTGTCATATATCCCACAATAACAAGCTCGACATGTTCTGTAAAGACCCTTCACCAGGAGCAAATACCCATCAACTCCAGTTATGTGTATCTCGGATTAATGTAGGCCAACAGAGGATTTATTTAATGAGATTTCTGGAACTAGAACATTCTCACCAAAGGTCCCTGCTTCATAAATGTTTCAACATTATTGCGGTACGAGCAAAGCTCCATTGGGAGAGTTAAGCCGAACCCTCAAAACAGAGGCTCGAGTCGGAGCTCCGCTCCACGCCTTTACCAAAAGTAATCATAGCTGCGTGCCCGGACCCAAAGTGTGGCAGTCCCCTGACAGCAAGGGGAGCACCTTTCCTCACTGCCACCTCCCCGGCGTGCAACATCACCACTGTGGCCCCTCTCACAGGCGCTTCCAGAGTGGTGAGTGACTTTCTTTACCGCTGCCTCCATGGCTGCTTGCTGGAATACAACATACTCCCCCCGTGTACGTTAATTGTGAAAGGCACACCCCCTGCCAGGCAGCCCACAAGGATTTCCCGGAAGCTGGTGAGAGGCACGGTCCAGGTTGAGTGAGTATTTGGGGCACCCTACGCTGCAGTCAATGCCGGGCTGCACCTGGCATAAGTAGTCTAGCCATAGAACAATAAGGAGATTCCCCCCACGCTGCTGCTGAGTGCTGGTCTGCACTTGCTATAATCAGCCCAGCTTATAAGACTTTGGGGCTCCCCACACACAGCGGCTACTCTGCCTGCCAGAAATTGCGTCCTGGAGAGAAGAGGAAGAGCACTGCAGCAAATGACCTTGCGACAGCCCTACCCAGGCTCTCTCCCAAGTACGTTTTTTAAAATATATTAATTTACACTGCACTGTATAAAGACATTGGGCCTCATTATAAGCTTTCCGGTCCGGGAACAACGGTACCAGTAAGCTTGCCGGTACTGTTGTTACCGGACCGGCAAACTATGAGGTCTGCTCACGGGTGCCTTTCCGCCCACCAGTTCTGACCTGGCAGGCGTACCGGCACCCACGAGCAGACCCTGCCGGTTGCACCGGCACCATTCACGAATGGTGCCGGTGCATCCGGCCTCCCCATTGAGTCCAATGGGACTCAGATGGGAATGGGGAGCAATATTTTCCGGTGCCTGGGAATGGGCAATTACCGGGTCCGCCGTGGCCGTAATGCCCGGTAATTGCCCATTCCCAGGTGCCGGGAAAAAAATGATTCCGGCGGCAGCCGTTCCGGTTTTACCGGCACGGCTACCGCCGGTCTCATAATGAGGCCCATTCCCTCATTACAACTTTGCCCGTCTGGAAACAACGGTGGTGGTACGCTAAGCACCACCATTGTTTCCAGACTGGCAAAGTACAAGTCTGTGGCCTGGTGCCGTGCTGCCTACCAGGTCTGCCCTGGCGGGTGGAACGGCACCCGGCCGCAGATGTTCATGGAAGCACCAGCACCATTATTAACGGTGCCAGTGCTTCCATGTTCCCCATTGCCATTGAGTCCTATGGGACTCAAATGGGAATGTAAATTAACAATTGCCGTCGCCTGACTTACTGGACTTCCGGGGCTGTAATGACCCGGTTATTCTGGCAAGTCAGGCAGCGTTAATTCATTACAGGTCCGGCGGCTACCTGCCGGTTTTTACGCAGCTTCTTAGGAATAATAATAGTGTAGATAGTGTCCTGTGATTCCCCCTACTTATATCAAAACCTTAGAAAACTGCTGGTGTACTGAAAGCAAGGAAGTACCTAATCTAAATGCTAACTAAAGAACCCATACAGCATCATTCCAAAGTCTGACTCTGCTTTTGTGTGTTAAAGGTCATTATAACCCAGTGTTTTGGGGAATCCAATCCTAACCTTTGCCTCTCATTCCACATCCGCTTCCCAAAGAGGTGCATCAAGGAGATCCGTAACTCAGATAAGCGAGGGATGCTGGAAACAGGTAAGAGGTGAGTTACGTATTTAATATTAATATAAAGTGTGTTAAAAATGATATTGCTGTGCCTGCCTTCACCTGTCTCCCAATAAGTGCATTCAAACCATCCCCCAGCTACAACACAAAATATATTTTTTGGCTCACAGTACAAAGCTGTCACAAATGGTTTTGTATTTTGCTGTTCTTTATAATTATTATTATTTATTTATTGTGTGTTTTAGTACAAAACTGAACTTTTCAAACATCAACTTATATAAAAATACATAAAAATCAATCAATCTGTTTCAATTCTTTACATCTTAAAAATGTCACATCTAAAAAATACATCTTATGGTGATAAAAAGGTTATACCTCTAAAAACACTAAAACAAGTACACATGATTAAAACGGAGCAGCAGGAAGGTACAGGAAGGGGAAAGGAAGAAGAGAACCCTTTCTACTAATTTAAAACGATATCCAAAATTTCTAGTAGCCTTATGGACAAAGAGATTTCATTTGTGTTAAGGATTCTAATCCATAAATTAATTATCATTAAGTTGCGCACCTTGTAATGTTTTAAAATAGTTTTAATGCCACACAGGATAGATTTTGTTTAGGAAAGCCCACCAGCTTATTCATTTTATACCTACAAAGGAAGATCACCATTGTAGTGATGCTTAACACAATCAAAATGCGTGTTCAATTTTGTAGCATAAAATATAATGATATTTCAATTAATTTGTTTTAAAAAGGATTTTTATATATATATATATATATATATATATATATATATATATATATATTACATGGCCTGCAGTACCGGCCATGTAGTTATGGTTAAATTGCTAAACACATAGGAAGAGCACTTTTTGGGTGGCTTATAACTTTTCTCCCCCTGGACGAATCCTCACCAAACTTTGCAAAAGAAGTATATGACCCATTCTGAAGTTTTTAGCAAAGTTTGGTGAAGTTTGGTCAAGGGGGTTAAAATTATAGGGGGGGAGTCCCAAAATGTATTTTTTTCCAATAGATATAATGGGAAGAAATTTCTGTCGCACCTACAGCCCAAACCGCTGGACGGATTTTCACCAAATTTGCGTCAGGAGCGGCGGCTTTGTCCCGAAAGTGTGCTTTTGTTAATTTCGTGTAAATCCGTCCAGTAGGTTTTTTTTAAACGACCAAAACGTAAGGCAAAAAAAATAGTGCTATCTATGTCCGCTCCGCTGTCTCACTTCCCTGTTCGGTCCCGGTCTGCAGACTGGCCTCTGATTGGCCAGAAAAGTTGCTGACTTTTGCATGGTCCGCGGACATCGGGACGTGGCCGCTGATTGGGTAGTGAGAAAACATGAAATGCGTCGGTTTTCCTGAAACGCCCGCCACCTTGGATTCACAGACTTTTTTGGGGTCTGCGCACAGCGCAGTGAAAACATTAAAAAAAAAGCAGCATTGCACTTGTCAAACTCAACAAACAATCTCTGGGGGTGTGCGGGGGATGAGGATTGGATTGGATATGGCCATAAGAAGCCAAAAAACGGGTTGTTTCACCCCTCTCTGAAAGTCAGCAAACACTCCAGATGTCCTGGGGCAGTCCTGTGGTGTTCGCGGACACTTCAGATGTCCTAGGACATCTGTACCTATTTCTGCATTACAGGGTTGGGGAAAAGCAGTTTTTGGATGGCTTATAACTTTTGGCCATGCATGTAATTTTTCAATTATGGTTTTGCAAGGTTTTGTGGGATTCTGTCAAGAGGGGGCAAAATTAGAGGGGGAGTCCCAAAATATTGTAAAGGCATATAAATGTGGTGTCATTTGACGAATCTGCACAACATTTGGCAAAACAATTTTGGATCTAGATATAAGTGGTTTACTAAAGTTTGGTGGCATTTTCTCAGCAGGAGGCAACATTAGAGGGGGGTCTCAACATTTTTAGATGGCTTGTTGCTATTTGACGAATGTGGACAAACGTTTTGAGAAAGATTATAGACCCAACCTTCAATGTTTGTGTAAAGACTGAATGGATTTTGTCAAGTGGGGGCTAAATTATATGACTATTGTATGTACATACATTTTGACACTTTTAAAAAAATAAAACATGGGCGAATTTCGAGCAAACTCGTGAGGAGCATTGGCAAGGACATTAAAGTATGTTTTTTGCAAATGTGCCTATGTTTTATTTTTTGACAAGTGTAATAATGTAGGTACAAAAAATAGTCATATACCTTTGGTGACTGAGGTATAGCCTGTGGCCGTGGGCAGTAGCCAGATTGTCTGGGTCATGGCATAAGGTCATGACGCGGACAATCTGGCTACTGGTCATGACCGCTAGGGACGAAAAATGGTGTTAAAGTGGCTATGTCTACCTAGGACCGGCTATGTGGTTAAGTTATCCGAAGGTAGGATAGGTTTGAAGGGGAAAAAAGTGCTTGTGGTAATATGTTCATAGGGTTTTGCAGGCTACCATAGCTAGCGAAGAGGGGCTGTGTACGGAGCCCCGCCTTCTCTTTCCATGTTGGCTGCCTGGAAAAGGATTTTCCTTCCTACAGAAGAATAATCCTTCCTTATAAGAAGAAAAATCTATGTTTTAGAACCCTGGGTTCCCGCTTTGGGAGCCAGGGCTGCTAATGGCCTTTATCCCCCATTTCAGGGGCTGCAATGGACAACAATGGTCCGTAGCACTCCTTATTTATTTATAACAAACCAATGCCCGCAGACAACAGGCTGTGTCGTTACAGTATCTGTTACAGCATTTGTTGAGGAAGATGACGTGGTGGAAGACAGCTTACTACTTGTTGAGAAAGGAACAACCTTTCTGAGAGCAATGCGGTCATTGGATTTGGTGTGGCGGCGCATGGGGGTGGTTCCGTAGGATTACTGTCCAGGTAGTCTGCGACTGAGTACAAAATTGCACTCAGTGCATTTCACTTTGGTAGCTTTAGCCTTTGGTACACTCCCAACAGTAGCAAAGAACTGGCACACCCATGATTCGATCTTGATGCTAGAAGTAGGCACTTCCTCTACCTCATCTTCTTGGTCCTCTTTATTGTCTTTGAAAGTACTGTGCTTTTTTGTGGTGAGGTCCTCCAGCTGCTTGTGGTGGTGGCTCTTGGGGAGGACGGATGGCAAAAACGGATGCCATTTTTAAGATAAATAGCAGTTTTGATAAAATTATTCCAAGTATATACTGTGTACTAGATTGGTAATGGATAATGAGTACGAAAAGGTGTAGGAGGTGTGTAAGGGACATTTTGAAGTTGAAATTTCCTAGATCAGTAGAAAATGCAGATCTGAACTGTCTTTGCAGCACGGATACGATCACAAAGTGCAGATGCCTTCGCGAACACGTCACCATGCTGCGCGCAAGCGTATGATGACGTGGCACTCTCCAGAAGGTCTGCGACGAAGTCAGACGTTCCCAGACGTCTACAGATGCAACATTATTTCAAAAAGTTGCACAAAGTGTATAGGCATGTTAAAAATGATGCTAGAAGGTGGGAAATGGCAGGGTTTTAAGGTGAAACTCTGTAAATTGGACAGAAATATTGCTTATTGGCTAAGTATAATATTAGTAAGTTGTAGGAAAATAGCATGCACTGGTAAAAACCCATGAAATTCAATGAAAAACTTTGTTAAAGTGACATTATGGTTAAGTTGCACTACTGAAAACCTATGAAATTCAATAAAAAAACTTTGTTAAAGGGACGTTATGGTTAAGTTGGATTAATAAAAACCTATGAAATTCAATGAAAAAACTTAGTTAAGGGGACGTTATGGTTAAGTTGCACTAATACCAACCTATGAAATTCATTGGAAAAACATTGTTACAGGGACGTTATGGTTACAGGTAAAACCGAAAACCCCCAGAAAGTCGCCAGTTATGGTAAGCTAAGCAACCATAACTCGCGCCACCACCATGCACTGCTAACACTAACACCCAGGCCATCAAAGATGACGTCACAAATGTGATTGATAGATCTTGTTTTATTGTTGAATTTATTTTGTACTGTATTATCATTTGTTCAGCATTTTGGCGATAAGTGACCTCCACCCGTGTGTCAGGGGACTCCAGCCGCTACCTGATCCTGCCCCTAGGGGCGGTTTCATGAGGGAGGATCACATAAGAGGAGACAACTACCAGGTGCACGATTGGCCTCATTGCCCAAGACGTGGTACACCCCCCTTCCCATGAGGAAGAACCCCTGATACCTGAATTCTTTATGGCGTTTGTCATTCCAGTCAGGCCCCTACCTTTGGCGCAAACACCCACAACTCACACACATCTGTTGTCTCTAATGCCTTTATGTGGAAGGAATA
Source organism: Ambystoma mexicanum (assembly GCF_040938575.1). Taxonomy (NCBI): domain Eukaryota; kingdom Metazoa; phylum Chordata; class Amphibia; order Caudata; family Ambystomatidae; genus Ambystoma; species Ambystoma mexicanum. Next base: position 1,261,697,011 of record NC_090934.1, on the reverse strand, counting down.
AGAAACACCATCCAGGAGTTAAAAGTCTCAAGACAATTATGGACTCCAACTCCCATAACCACCCAGGTATTGAGACGAGGAGGAGGACAAGGGAGTTTGTGCAAACTGATAAGTGCTTGAAGTTTAACATGCAGACTGGCTGTTTTTCCCAACCTGCAATTAGCAGGGCATTTAAAGCTGGCAACCACACTGTCAAGTCAAGCAGTCCAGGAGGAAATCTTGCCTCCCACGTTGGGGCTCAGGAACGCAAGGCACACCAACGGTGCTGGCGTAATGGAGAGAACCGATGAGAGAAGAGAAGTACTGTGTGTGAGCGCGATGGGCCATGGAGACACCGGCAGCCACACCGAAGTTCCTGGAGGTTGGGCCCCTCGACCCAAGAGCATTCCCCAGCTGGAGCAGGAGAGTTGGCGTGTGCCCAAGGAGCGTGCAGTATGCAGGGAGAACGTCTGCACACTCCAAACTGGAAAGCGGGTAAAGGAAACACACCACAAAGGCGCGCTCAGCATCGGAAATGTTGGGAACAACCAGTGAAATTGCCCAAAGCAGCTGGGGACCCTGGGGCGTTCCGACAAACGCGCCATCAAGTGTTTGAATGACTTGCCGATGCAGAGACTGCACAACAGTTGTGTAAGAGCAGTCAAAGCAAAGTATCAATGTAGCACCCAATAAGAAGGTTTGAATGCATTCAAGGAACAGTTCAAAGGACACGTTTGTTTGAACACAGACAAGGCAAAGTATAAACTCAATATTCAATTAAATTAATTTTTTTAATGCATCTAACACAAAGTATGAACGCGAACCCCACTCAAGTATAAATGCATTAGATGCCAAGGTGGGGAGAAGGTTGTGAAGAATTGTGATAACTAAACAACTTTGAAACACCTTAAGAAAATTCTTGGCAGACGAGTATAACAGGCAGCTGAAGTTGTGTGAAGATTCCTGGTAGGGGGGTATACCAGGTCAACTGAGAAACCTTAAGAAAAGTCCTGGTAGGCAAGTGCACCAGGCAGTTGAAATTGCTTGAAGATTCCTGGCAGGGGAGTATACCAGGTGGTCCACCAAGCATCAGAAATACTACAGAAAGACTTACAGAATGTATTTGTTTAAACAAGAACTTTGTGAGTCTGGTGAAGACACAAAGGAACTATTCACTAGAGACATTTTTCTCCAGTTGGTTTAAGAATCCAGGAGAACGGGAACAACCTCTGGATCCGACGATCTTTACCGTTGAGAACATTTTCGTTGGAGTCATCCTTTATGTTTTGGTTTTGAACACTTTTGGGCCAACATCCAGACAAAGACATTTCCTTGCACCCTTTTGTTGTTTAGTTTAGTGTGAGGGTCAGAATAGGACATTTTGGACACAAGGACGGCTTTACTTTAACAAATGACATCCTGACACAAACAGACTTTTAGTGTTTAGTTTCTAAGTAGGGAAGTCTCTCTTTAGAATAGGGCTAGAGAGGTATTGAGCCCCTTTTTGTTTAATAAAATGTCTGATTTTAAGGATAAGATAACTTTGTGTCCGGCTTTCATTTCGACCCCTCACAGATCCCTGAACACTTTTGGGCTCCAGTTCCCCAGCCTGCATGCCCAATGCATCACGCATGACTGGAGAAGTAAAATACTACCAGCCTTGCACGGCCCACTGGGCATGCACGGCTGATGTACTGAAAGCCAATGGAATATTTCCCTAACTCTCAGCTACTTACAGCAGCTGTGGGAGCGATCATAATGGGTGGCGTGTCGGGTGGCGGGTCCGACCACCATCGCCCATTATGGACTAGCCCCCACTGTGAGCCTGTCCTTTCTCAGCACAGAGGACTTTGGCCACCATATTGTTACTTCTCGAATCTTTTGACCTCAGCAACTTCATGAGTATTCCAGGCCTTCTGGACCGGTTTCTGAAGACTCTGAAACTGTGCTTCGGGAAGCGGGTGACTGTGGGAGGGAAGCACAGGGAATTTAAGCAGAGGAAGTGGGAGAATGAACACGTTATCTCTCAGTACCCCCACTTAGGGGAAAAGATAGGTCCTGGCAAGTGACAAGATTGAAAGCTAGAAAGACGAGGCACAATTATTTGCTTTTCAAACCCGGATAACCCATCAATAATCAAATTATTTTACTGCAGCTTGCAAGAGCCAATGCTGGCTGAACGCCCTGCATAGAATAAATGGGAACCCTGCAACGCAACACCTCCCCAAGAAACTGAAATAGGAGTTTCTCTCGCAGAGTCACTGGCAGTAAACTCTATCAGCCATGTGCTCTGCGGGCCTCCACACCCGGAAGACCTGGTTCTTTTCCGTCTATTCATCCACCTTTAACTTTCCCACCTGTCAGATGTGGAGGGCAGCCCAGGCCCCGCTATTTCAGTCCATGAACATAAATCTGGCGCTTTATCCCCCTCCGCCTCCCCAAAAGGTCAACCCTAATGAAACGCTGAGGCATTCACCTCGCGCCGAGCCTTTCAGCGCCAGTCACGGACGGTGATTACTTCATGGAAGTATGTTGTACCGAGCAGTCTGCGCTGAGGTCAGGTCAAGGGCTCGGGGTATGGGACCCCCACTCCCAGGAAAGCACCAGAGACAACCCTGCTGCTGTTTAGACGTTTGGGATTCTTAATGAAAGAACAACAGCAGCGCCACAAAGTGCTGAATCCCCGCAGCATATGTGTGTTCTCTACATTTTGCGATATATACTTTGAAGTGGATGTAGTTTCGATGTTAACATCTGTGTGGCCTGACGACCGGAACTGCACGTTTGATTTAAAAAAAAGAATGTGCTTTGAATGTCAGTTTACCAGGGGCAGAGCTAATGTAGTAGCTCCCACACAGGATGACAGAGCGTAGTGAGGTAGGGCGAACCAATCAAGAGGGGTTGTCCCCTTGAGGAACGTTTTTAAATAATGGATTAAAATAGTGAATTTGACCGTAGACTTTCTGTGATAAATTAGGTAAAAAAGCCACACAGTTTACAATCGGTTTTGTCGGGTAAAACATACAAAGTCCATTAGATGCCAAGTCATCAACAATGCACAGGAGCTCAGGAGCATTTTCAAACGCATTTCATATTGATTGTGCCCACACATGACCAGTCTGGTGAACCTATACATGCCACTATTCTCACATAGGAAAATACTCATGTTTGCTTTGTCCATAATGCCAGTAACGATAATATAACAAAACAGGTTTATGTTGGCTCTGCCAATGCATGCCAGTATACCCATGTAAGAACATACTCCTGTTGGCTTTGCCTTAATGTCAGTATAAAAAAGACATGCCACAGTAAGAAAACATATCCTTGCTGGCTACACAAATTCCCCACTTCCCATATAAGAACTCTCACCATGTTGTATTTGCTCCCTAATGACAGTAAAACATTTCGTGCTACAGTAAAAAAACATTGCCTTGCAGGCTGCACGAATGCCCCCATTCCAATGTAAGAACATTTATGTTGCCTTTGGCTTTAACACCAGTAATAAACTGCAATGCTACAGTAAGAAAACAGGCTCCTGCTGGCTAGTTGGTAAGAAAGCTCAGCAGCTGAGCGATCGCTATTGTAATTTGTGTGTGATTCACAAGTTAAAATCCCGGCAAGGGCAACTCAGCCTTTCATGCTTCAAAGCTCGATAAATTAGTGCAAACTTCGGTTGGGTGATACCTTTTATATAAATATATTCTCTGTACAGCGCTTTGGCAAAAGCACTATACAAATAACATTATCATTACACAAATCCCCCCAAATAAGAACACTTATGTTGTACTCTTGTTATATTACCCCATGTAAGAATATTTGTGTGGCCTTTGGCCTTAACACCAGTTAAAAAAAAGCCAAATCAAAACAAGGAAACATGCCGTCCCCGTTTAAGGACTTATCATGTTGGTTTTGCCCTTAATGTGAGTACAACATTCCATGCTTCAGTAGGACCCATCCAGTCCAACTGTCATACCGTCCCCACACTCCAACCCCACCTCGCCATTGGATGCCCCATGCAGATGACACCTCACTTAGACGTGTGGCCCTACCATCATACATACATGTAGGAAAACCTTGGTCCATGGAGTGAGCCAACCAGAAATTCTTGGGCGCTTTCTTCCTTCTCGGTTTCTTAGTCTTCCCCCACAATCACTCACCTTACTCGCTTACACCGCAATCACCTCGCTTAGCTATTTACTTTAGTTATACTTCTCACTCTTACCGAAAAGCAGCATCTTATCCAAAAAACACACGCCGGCCAATATCTCAGAGATATCTCCTTCACTCAAGCATAGAAGGAGGGCAATATTTCCCACTACAACACAGCTGCTCTTGCTTTTTTCATCAGTAGTACGGTATTCTCTACTGCAATATCGTCTGACTACAGGAAGATACCCCTTCACTGCTTCGACCAACCAAGAAAAGTGAGGCAAGGGGTCCAACCGCACAGTCAATACAGATTGATGGATGGCATGGGTATATTCCAGGAAGGTATCTACGGGTGGACTTACCATAAGATGCCACCTCACCTCTAGGTGAGGGCTCCCGCCAACCAGACAAGCAAACTGAAGGGAACCGGGACAAACCTCACAATGGGCGTGCTGGTGCAAGATACCACCTCACACCTCTAAAATAACAAACTAAGTAAAACATATATACAAAGAATTTACAATGAAAACAGTTCACTCATTCCTTCAAAGCATTCACCCTTTCAGTCCCTGTAACCTTGGCTAACTCCACACACACACTCAGATTCTACCCTTACCAAAACCCCTTAAAACAAAGAAAAACCCTCTTTTTCCCCTATTTCCCCTCTTGTTTTACCCCCCAAAAGTGCACTCACATGAACCTGGGGAGCTCAAATGTGGTGGTCCATCAATTCGTCCTGCACAGCTGGATGACGGATCCACGGCTACAGGGAGAACACAGGTCTTTAACCAATATGGTACACGTAAACCTCTCTTTTTCATCTTTCACGGAAGACTGGTCCCCGCAGAGAGGCGCCACAGCTGAGTTGTGGTGACAGGAGACCCCAAATGTCTCGGAATATCTCAGAAAGCCTGGGGTCCCTTCGTGGTCACCAAAAAATATAGAGGTGGGCCTCCAATCACCTTAACCCAAAGTAGGCCCACCTCTTAAAACGTGAGTGCAAGTTTTGTCCAGTAAAGTTTATAGTACAAATGGTCAGCAGGGGCTAGATGACCCTATGGAGTCAAACTAACCCAAGTCTCCCTGAACCACACAAGATGACACATTATATACATGTTTGAAACATTAAAACACTCCCATATATGTTATTACAAATCACCCTCCACCCTTAAAACCTATTCAAGGAAATCCCATCTTTCTCCAATTCCCCCATTCGCACTGGTGGTCATTATCTTAAATACCATCTTCAGCTCATGTGCAGAACACACCTCTTTTTAGGATTTGTCCGTGGTAGGTCATGACATTATCATACAGTTATACATTCACATACAAACATAATTCATTACAAGTCCCAGCTGGTCTGAGACCTCTCAATCCTAAATGTAATTTGCACATGGTCAGATACTTCAAATGACATGAGAGAGAGCAGTATAAACAGGTTCCCTTTTAACTGTTGATAACCATCTCACCCAACCCTGCCTACTAGCATTATTGAAAAATTCGAATCTAACGACTACTAATTCAGCACGCATGGCACATCCTGTAAATAATTGGAACACAGAGTATCGGTCAACCCTGGCCTCAGGCGTTCTTCACTCCACGTTTATTGTTGGTCAAAAGCAAATGTTCAGATCTCTCTGCAAGCTCCCATGCACTTTAAAAAGATCACATCTGCCTTTGTGATATTACCAGGCCATAAAAACCCTGCTTGTTTGTTAGCTAAGCTGACCATCTGCTATGGTCGTAGTTACTCATTTACCCTTCCTCTGGCCTCGGAAATTCTGCAAAACCAGTTTCTCCAAGTCACTTAAAACTCACCTCACGAAACCCTGAGTGCCGAGTTTAATCCATTTATAAAAAAGCCCACTACATGTAGATTTGTAAATTTCCTGTGTATGTATATCAGTGTGCATGCATGTTTAATAGCTGTCATGTTTTCTTCACAGTGGGTTGTCTATGACCAGTCCCCTTCCTTGCATGCGCATTATGGAACTCCTTGTTGCCCAGCTTCTAGACACTACATAGCACACCATATCTGGATCGTGTTTATATTTCATTTGGCAATTTTCACATATATTCTGCTACGTGTGTGCAAATCTAATATGTATCAATCTTGAAAACAAAGTAACACTTAAAATAACACACCACATTCACATTTAACTACACTGGATACATATGAATTGCAACATTGCGCCCATTTTGCCGCACCCCCAGTCACAAATATGATGCACGCAACATGAACCTGTCTTCATCATTGGGACTTTTCCTGACCATCCCAACACTGTGGGGTACACGGGATTACAAGTAGTGGTAGGGCATTGTAATTCCTCATTTTTGGAGTACATAGGACTTTATGATGATTTGGCGGAAAAGTGGAGGATTTACCTACAGCAACAAGCTGGAGGTGAATCTGGCACTTTTTCTAAAGAAAATCAGTGGATTTACTGTGCGGTAATAACATCTGTGTTAAATCCACCAAAAATTATAATTTGGCGGTTTGGGAAAAACAGTAGTAATTCTGCCACTTTTTCCCGCACCGCCAAACTCATAATGAGGTTCGAGGGCCTCATTGAGAGTTTGGAAGATTTTCCTACACAAGTTCCCTGTAATGTTGGATGGACCACACGCTAAGAAACTGCACACCCTACAACAAAACAACTTCCAGACACAGCCCTATATTGTTCCCACAAGCACAGGAAGGCTTCCTGGAACCAGATTAATTATTAGGATACTAGTTCCACGCTACAAAACATACCTATCGCGTTCGCCCTTCAAGGCTTATTGGAACAACTTTTTATGCGAATGACAACTGCCAACCATGGCATCAAAAAAACAGCAAGATGGTTGTGACGGCGTGTGCAGTGCGAGGATGTGTGCAGTGATACTGAGCCAGGAAGGTCGAACACGTGCTTTTTCAGGCCTACTGTTTCAGGTCCACTGCCAAAATATCACATGCACACTTCACAAACAAACCTAGAACTAAAAACATCTCTCCTGCATACCAATTTAAAAACACATTTGTCACTTTGGCACAATATGTAACAGATGCGTGACATACCCACCACTAAAAGTATTCACCTTTATCCCACCGAAACACATCATCTTGGAACAAAGTTTTGATTTCCAAATGTGCCAAATCAAAAGAAATAGGTCACATTGATGAGCATATTGGCAGATTAATAGGGAACGTGTAAAGCCATAGGTCACTTAACCCATTGTTTTGGCTGAATAACAGGGAATCCACAGGCCGACTCCTCTTCTCGCTCAAAGACCAGCTAAACACATCACCTTCATCATTCTAATTATGTTGCAACAAAATTAAATGAACTAATGTGTCACTATCGATGACATACGTCTTAGTAGCACAACTTAACATAAAATAACCACCTTACTGTTCACATACTGCATGTATGTCAAACATCAACATATGAAGAGATGGATCCCAATAATCTTTTGTGCGTTTGGACCAACCAAACACATCCCTTCTCCACACTCACATGCCACCTTAAAACATAATTTCGTAACATGAATAGATTTTGCAAACTGACACTTTAAAAGATTCATACATCACACTGAAATGGTTCTACGTGGTTTCATCAACCATACTTTACTCTTTGTCTTTTAGTTGGACACCTGTTAGTCATAGCATTCTTTTCTTTCAATTGTGGGTCCCCATACTCCCCTTTCCTCCTTCACCTTCAGCGATCCTCGCTTCTCCCCATTCACCGCCTACGTACACACACACACACACACACACACACATATATATCTGTGTTGCTCGTACGACCAACAGGAGTCAAACTAAAAGACAACAAGGTAAGGGTGATTGACGAATACACAGATTACAAACACAAACACATCAACTTAGTAAATGTATACATCTGCAGCTTGGATTAACGTCATAGTGGGCAAATAGCAGTGCATTTAGAAATACATAACAACATAAACAGATTTTGGAAGGTACCTGTGACAAAGCCCCCTGCCTCACTTTAGGGACGTCCAATCTCTCTCTCTCTCTCTCTCTCCTGCTGCTCCATCCTATTCTCCAACCTTCCCGCTATACCCGTCTCCTCTCACTTTCACCTTTACTTCCATTCCCTCTTTCACTTCCTCTCTCTCTTTCTCTCTCTACTACCACTCACTCTAACATTCAGTCTCACAACAACCACTTCCCCTCCTCTCACACGCAGTACCTTGCCCACACGGCCAACCAATGTCCCCAGCAACCCCTCAGCCCACCGCTCAAACCTCAGCCCTCTAACTGGTCTCTCTGTTCTCCCCTTCCTCCTGGCCTCACTCGAACACCCTACATCCATGCTTTTAAGTGCAGGACTTTTATATCCGGGCCTTCCGTGTTCTCAGGCTCTCCCCTTTCCATTGGCCCCTAATAACGCCTGACTGCTCCTGCCAATCTACCCCTATGCTTTCCCTATGAGCCAGGCTGCAGTGACACACATTGTTAAAAAACCTACTTGGCCCCATCCCCTTTTTGCTCGTGGCTTTTCGTGGGGCTTCTGTGATTTGTTCTGGTTGGACCTGTCTCCTTCCTCCAGCGCTGGGAAGTTGGTGCTCCTGCCTGTAGCCTAGATGGTGTCAGAGGAGTGACACTCACGTTTGGCATCCCTGCTTCTTCATGCTGCTGCTGACGGGCTGAATCCTGGAGGCTGTGGTTTTTTAAGTAGTATGCGAGAACTCTGGCCAGAAAAGAGTCTAGAAGGCATGGTGAGATAGACAAGTGCTACAAACATTTGGACAATACAAGGCACGTTCATGGAGTTCAGGGACTGAGGACCCCCTACTCCCCTCAACCTGCCTGTGGGGTAGTATTGACTCTGACATGCACCCTACTATGCTGCCTACCCCAAGTTGATTGGGGTCCCTGTTCCCCCCTGACAAGGAACCATCGAGCCCCTAACTCCACTATACTCAATTGCTAACTGAGTGGGCGCTCCGTCTTGGAGAATATTGTATACTAATCAGTACAAATAATGAATTTGCACTATTAAGAGAGCCATGCACTATAAAAGGAGTACCTGCTCTGCTTAAGTCAGAACCACCAGGGCGCAGGTAGCTGCTGGCCATCTCATTGAGGTTCACCGGATATCAGTGCGATCCTTCGGATGTACACACTCTAGAAGGGAACCCTGCACGGAGGGCAAACAAACACCCAAACATGGCAGCATGGATAGTGCCAGAAGTGGGGCAAACATCTGGGAAAGGTAAGTGCATGTGCTGACTCCTGCTGGTGCCAAAAATGTACATTGAGGCCCAGTTGCATAGTGCCTCATGCTGGATTCCTGGGATTGTTGCCCACTTTTATGCATTGTTAACTACTGAGGTCTGGGCCGGAATTCGCTGGTAACGCCCCGATAGACTGAGCATGAGGGCTTCGGAAAGGTTTCAGAAGTGTTTACAATGTATCCCGCCCCAAACCGAAGTATTTAGGATCTACGTGAAAAAACAGAAAAAAAATAACGAGGTCGTAAAGACTGAGTTTTTTGGGTCAAATTACGAAAATATGTTTTTTTTGTTTTTTTTAATAATGCGGGGGGAGACCTCACATACTCCCCCCACTTCTCCTTACATTAAGTTCTACCCTTATCCCATCCCCATCTAAATGCCATCTTTTCAGCCTCGTTGATTTTCATTCGTTTTCTTTTGGGCATTACCAGTATTTAGAGCTATTCGAACCCCGGTCCAACATCCACGATGTTAATACTGTTTTTTTATATATCCCACATCCCACATATCATGTGTGCCAATTTCCCATTCAAAACCTATAAACAAAAATTGCGGCAGGTTACACAGAAAAGGGACATGGCCCTTTTTTGGATTCCATGGGGGGCGGGACGAGAAGCCAGGAAGGGAGGGTTGAGCAGGCCAGTAAATTGCATACTGCCATTGTCAGGGGAAAAGGAGGCTGTCAGTATGGGCTCCAGGTAGGCAGCGGACAAGACCACAGGCATAAAGGGAAAAGAGGCCTTGGGACCGGCCAAAAGCACAAGGTAGCTGGGAAAGTGGAGCAGGACGTTGGAAATGAATGCGGGCTTACAACGATTGATATAGCTTGCATTCCTCGCCTCCAGATTGGCTGGTGCCACTCCCCCTGGTGCTAATGGTTTTTAATTTATCAACCTCAGAAGGATGAAGCGTCAAGTTACCCTTTCTGGGTTCTGAACTTGTGACTGCGAGTTGCACACAGCTCTGTGAAGCAAGGAATTAGCTCAATGAGCTAACTTTCAGGCTCTAGGGCAGACTGCTTTGACTGAATGGCTAGGAGACATCTAGTGGCAACGGATGTAAAGCATCTCCCTTTACTGCAGGGGCCTTCTAGGGTCTATACTTTCAGTGGGACATGTCACCGATTTGTATCTAAGAGCGGGGCATTAAGGCTGATGCAGTGATGATATGTGGCCTAATGGCTGTATCAGCCAAAGTGGGGGAAACCAGGACCCTTCCCAGCATCGTGTCAGGAGAAGATTCCCCTTCTGGAATTCGGTCCTCGGCCTCATCCATCCAAGGTCAAAGAGAGGTTTCCTCAGCTGGATCTCAAGTGGACTCTCATCTGCTATGCCTCACCGGCAAAGCACATCAGGAGGGATTGCCAGCTCTTTGGTAGTTATGCTGGGGTTTGTGCGGGCAGAGTCGTAACCAAACAGACCCTGTCTAGGGGGATTGTCCTTGGAATTTCCGAATGCTACGACCTGTCTCGGAAGGAAGTGCCTGAACGTATCATAACCCTCTCCAACACAGGTCTGGCAGCCACTTCTGCCCTGCAGGAAGGTGTCACAGTTTTGATAACTGTCAGGTGGCTATGTGGGCTTCCTTGCACATGTCGGCCAGGAATACTTATCTGTTGAGTATGCCTGCTTTGAGCGGGCAGTGCCGTTTCTTGCTACGCTCCCTCCTCCAGTTCTGCACTTCTACTGGAGTCTTTCTAAGATGAGGAATCTGTGGGAGGAAGGAATCCATGGGAAAAGCAAATGGCTTACCTTTTGGTAATGTGTACTTCCTCCCGCAGATTCCTTAGCCTTTTGGCAGTGCCCTTCCTCCCACAAATTCCTTGTTGATTTCCCGCTGATCCTACTTCCTATGACAGATAGCCAATACGCCGTTTGCTGTTCTACAGTCTCTTGGCTGCTGAGTGGTTGGGCAAAAAGACAGAACTGAGGCCATGAGCAGCTAATGGATCCATATAAACTTCCCCTGGTGTCACGTCTGGTATCAGTGGCACAAATTGAGTCGGGTGGAGCTGCATGGAGCCCACGGTTAGCTGAAAAAGTTTACAAAGACAGCGCTGAAAGATTTCCATCTCTAAGATGAGGAATCGGTGGGAAGATGAACTAGTCCATCGAAACCAACATTACCTAGCAGTAAGTTATTTGTTCTTTTCACGGAGAGGATAGTGAATATATTTTTTTAAACACCAGGCATAAGTGTGAAGCAAATAAGGAATAATTCGGGCGATTGTGTTGTCTTGATGTGGTAGGAGCAGGGAACAGAAAGGGAGATTGTGAGGTATGGTAAGTCAGACATAGGAGACTGACAAAAGTAACCACATTTTCTTGAAGGAATCAAGGCCTCCTCTCTCCACAGTTCTAAAATGATGGATTCCCTAATCTTCAAAGAGAAACAGTATACTAGTTCTCATCAGGATGTCTCATGAACACTCCGTCCTCCGTCCAAACCTATGCTAACCTTTTGTCTGTCCCTACCACTAATGAGAAAACAAAATAAACTTCACTTCGCTAAGACTAAGGCCCCCTTTCTTGGCTTGTGGTGGCTGGTTTCTGACCTCCAAATAATGTTATGCTTTGTGCTCTTTCTCTCAGGCCCCAGCTTGCTGCTACAGCTCAAAATGGATCCTTGATTGTTCTTCTCTTCCTAGAGTCAGTTGCTCCAGACCCCCAAGCAAAGGTTCCTATCAGTTCAAACACTTATTTTGAATCAAGGGTCTTGTGAGCCTGCTCCTTGTCAGACACAACAGGCTTTGTCAGCTAGTCTTTGTTTCCCTTTGTTCACCTGGAAATGTCTTTTGCCGCAGCTCGGGGTATCTGATATTTTGGTACATCTGAAATCTGTCTCTTGTTCACCCTTACTGTGAGTCTTATGCCTTTGCGGGTTATGTTGTGTTTTAGCTGCTCATTGGCTTCCTGGTTCATCTTGTCATCTCTTTCACCCCTTCGTCGGTGACTGGATCCTCTGCCCTGTGTAGGCTAGGAATCTTTTCAGCCCTTCATGGACTCCCTTTAGTTTCACCCCCTCGTGGGGTATTTTAATGCTCAGCCCGGCGGGGGCTATCTTGCGTCTCGGGCCGTCTGGATTTGGTATTGCGTTCACCCAATCGTGGGATATTTCAGTGCCTCACTGCCCTCATCCCTCTACTCTCTGTCAGCTGCAAACCTGGTTCTCAGCAGCGCTGCTCGTTAGGTTGAGGCAGTTTCTCTCTTCGATGTGGAACCGCGACTCCGACTTCATTGTGGTCGGGGCTCCCTCTTTGGTTCCTCTTTTCTGAGACCGACAGGACTTTGTGTCATGCGGCACCACCTCGAACACCATGTCAGGTGGTGAGCAGGGCATCATGGCTTACCGGGCACGTGGCACTGTTACTTGCTTTGGCGATGGACAAGTCTGGGTTCGCTGGATCCTGTGATCCCTTCGGGAGTCACCAAAGTCGTTTCCCTGCCTCTACGAGTGCTGCCATCTTGTCTGTTGTGCGCATGTGCCAGGAAACACCATTTCGGTATCACACATGGGCACTAGGCATTGGTGTATCATTACCATGGTGATCCTTCAAGGAGCCTCGCTTTCGGACCGCTTCTATATCGGGGCTGCAGGCGTTCGGCTCTTCACGTCTCAACTCTCTTGTGTGCACCTTCTTTCTCTTTCCTCTGTCTCTTGCTCTATGAGTTCTCTCATGGTCCTTGTTCCATGTTGCTATGTTTCAATCTATGTTTCAATCCTGACTTTTTCTACTGGCTACTACTACTGACTATTTTCAGTGTACCTCTTCCAGTTCCTATTATCTATGCTTTAATATTCTGATCATTGTCTTCAGTGTTTGCTTGCCCTGCCAGTCTGAATCCCCTTGCCTTGTTCCTGGTCTTCACGGGACCAGTGCTTGCACTGTCCTTGCCCACGGTAAACCCCGGGTACAGAATTGTGGTGCAGGGAGACGGTGCCAGACCACTGACACGTTCTGACACGTTCTGTCTCGTGTACAGTGTACTGACCCAGATCACTGTGCCGCTTACACTCTACCGGAGCCCACTACAACGAAATTGTGGACACAATGCAGACGACCAGCACTCCAAGGATAACAAGTACGCATCAGCGGCGCTCGTAGTGCACGATACTTTGACGTTAAAGCCTGATGGACACCAGTGCGCCGCTTCTGTGGTGAATCGGTCGCTTGGACTCGCGGCGGCTCTGAGGTCCTTGAACTCTCATTCCTAGTATTGGCGGGGTTCCATATGCCGCTGGTTTCCTCCTCCCACCACACCGTCTGCCTGGCCCTGTCTACAGTCCCTTGCCCTGCGTTCTGGTGTAGTCTTCTGTTTCTCGCCAACAGGCTGGATCTTCCCCTTACTACAGGGGCCTCGGGTCTTTTATGTTCCTCCCCGAACTGAGATCAAAGGCTCCATTGCTCCCGCTCTTCATGCACAAATGTTACCAAGGCTGTGTCAGAAACCAAACCACCCAACTGTAAGGGGCCCCGTACCTTACTGTACTCCACAATTCCCATGAAGCCAACAAACACTTGTGAATCTGTGTTGCAGGGAGGTGTAGAAAAACTCTTACTTGCTGATTCCTTGTCCTTCCTAGGGGGTGCTAAGCATAGCGGCTCACCTCCGTAGTCCCAAAAAGGGTGACTCCCCTGGGGGAGAAGGGACGAATTCCCTGGATTCGTCACAGCGGGCATGGAAGGCTTGCCTACTGTCAAATACCTATCGTTGATTATTTTAAATTGATTTGGCATTTTAACATTAGAAACAAGAGACAGTTCAAACGATTGGGATAAAAAGAAAAGTTTAAACTTTATGCACAAAAATAAAGCATAGAAAAGCATTTATGAACACTTTAAAGGTACACATCATTTTGTTTGACTGTATAATCAGTCTTCGCAAATCCGTAATGATAGCCATAATTGTTCTCTGATGAACCAACGTGGTCCTTTACGAACTTTCACCTGCCATGTTCATTTCAATGTTGAGTGGATGCCCGCCCCCGTTAGGGGGCAATAGAGGATCAACAGCCATCGTGGGCGGCCCTTCCAGCCAGTGCCAGAGGCCACAGGCCCATCCATCCTCAGGTTGCCCGGAGGGAAAGGGAGAAAGGGTAGCGGTAGGGCTCGCCTCAGTGGCACCCTGCTTCACGGAAGGGAGGCCTTCACAAAAGCCCTGCTGTAACGAGCAGAGCCACTTTCGATGTCAGGACATACGCATTCACCCATCCGCACAAAAAGTAGGAACGTTGCCATACTAATGATAAAATTAGACTAACGTGGTCACATTTCTTGAAACAAACACATTTGAACATTTCATGCATTTGTGATAGTTGAGGACGAAATGATTCTGCAATGAAAAGCAGCTGCAATCGAGGCTATGCGAGGAACAAGTGGCACACCCACAGTGTTTAGTCTAATAATTGACATGCAGCTTATAGAGGGATGCAAATGCTAGGCCTTTTCTGATTAACCTTATCAACTGGTAGATATTGCAAACTGGTGGACATATCAAATTTATACCCACTTAGCGCCACAAAGACCTTCGACACTCCCAAAACGGCCTTTTATTTATCTCCTAATCTTATTTGGGGGTTTACATGTGCCTTGAACTCAAGGAAAACAAGCACCATGAGTAATGTATTTTGGACTTGCATCCAAGCAGGCATTGATCCCCAGATAGAAAATAAGCCCAAGTGGCTGATTCAAGATCTTTTTTTAAATATCAGAGAAATGACAGAGAAATGACAAGCTTGAAGATCTAGGCAGCCTCATGCCATCAGCTGCTAGACGACGCATGATGGCTTCTGTCAGAGACACCTAGCCTGCCGTCCCAGTCAGGCCTTTGGCCTGCTGCTGCAGAGACCACTTCATTCAAAGACCGACCAAGTGACGGCATCTCATTCACACTCGGTGCTCCGATAAGATACAATGCAAACTAAAACGCAAGCACCGCCACAACGAGCGCCTGTAATCTCCGAGTGTAATTCTGCGTTGCCACCTGACTTTCCTCGAATAGCTCCAGGGAATATAATTAGAAACTCAATACTAAAATGGCCGCCGGTCTGTTGGCAGCTTTAGAATTAAATGTTGCAACAGGAAAGATTCTCAGAGAGGGTGAAAGATAATAGGGGTCCCCAAGAAGACAATGACATTGCAAAGCATTGGGAAAGAGATGAGAGGAAGAAACATGGGGATGGGGTGACAATAACAATTATAATGCAGCAAGCGAGGTTAGTGAGGGAAGGAAAATAAGACAAGGCAGAGAGTAGACGGAAGCAAGGGTGTCAAAGGATGTAGGAAGGCACAGTGGCTGCTTAGAAGTGAGGATAAAGTTTGCGTATGAAGAAGTATGTGGGTGAAAGGGCATTTAAAACAGCAAGAGGCTGAGTTTGAGTGGAGGAAAGCAAGGGGGCATGAGTAGAGGAGTGGGAGGTGGTCTAGTGTGAGTAAAGGAGGGGAGTGCTCGGACATAAGCTGGAGGTTGAGCTGATGCAAGTAAGAGGGAGATAAAGAACCCTGGTCCACCATGTTAGGGCCATAGTGGGGATGGGAGGGAAGGCAGGTGGCTGTGGGCGGTTGGACCACCATGAGGTGGATCAATGCATTATGAGTTTCGGCAGTCAGCAATGTGCATTTGGGCATGTGCTGTGACTTTGTGTGGACCTAGCCTGTTTCCCATGCATGATGCAGGCACCAGACAGACCGCCAGCACTGTTCAGAAACAATGCATTAGAGCCCACCAACTTCCAGCAGGAGTTTCATTCATTGACTTCCACCCAGCCACCATGAAATGTGCTCTTTTCACCTACTACCTTAGTTATGACACCCTGTCACACTCTGACCCATCGTACACCACCCTCCCGTGCCCATCAGGCCACAGCCAAATTGTATGACATGGAGTTTCAGGTCAGGTCTTTCAGGTGTCTCTCCTCTGGCACAAATGTGTTGTGAGGGCTGAGTATACCAGGCTTTCCTCTTGGCTGTGGCGCCAGCCGAACAATCCTCATGCAATGATGAGAAACATCTGACAGAGCTTTGTGGCAATGGAGGCCCTGCCAGGCAGATGTAATAGCACAATCAACCCTTTTGGTGGGCATGGCAGTGCCCTTCTCCCACCATGGCATTCGTCTGTGGATGGTGGATTGGTCATGTTTTTAGTTGTTTCCAGCAGGGCAGTGGAGGAAGGGCACTTACCTCCCTACAGCCGCCTTTTGAAATCTTCCTCAACAAATGACCTATATGGTGTTGCTCACTAGCCTTGATAGGGATGTCAGATTCAACATCTCCGTCCGCAAGAAGTGAGAGTGACTTGCAATTCAATTTCCACCCATTGCCATTATGGTGTCTTCACTAAAAAACGGATCCGCTATTGTTCGCTATAGCAGAATTTGGCTCTCCTGACGGCTCGGTCTACAACACCCAGGATACACCATCATTCTCTGTACTGGCTAGGGCTGATGGGAGCTGTAGGCCAAAACAGCTGGACGGCTGCAGACTGCATAGGCATGATCGTTAACATAGAGGAGCATTTCTTAGAGGCACCAGTGAAAAATGTGATCGTTTTATCTCGACATTGTGCAAATTAGGAGCCAAGCCAATTCAGATTCATTCAACATCTGTTTTACAAATAGGGTCATTGCTGAATGGTTATCTGGACAAAACAGCACCTTTACTGTTCAGCCCACCTGCAGCTAAAGTAATTCATGTGATCAGGCCTGGGTCAAACAGTTTCAGTGAATGCAACATTTAATTGGCTTTCAATATATTTCTGGTCCGTCTATTTACAACTTCCTGCGTCACTGCTTTGTGGGTCATAAATTCAATTTCCTTGAGAGAGTGATTGACTGTCTCGGTGGTTTTCTTTTTGTGACAAAGCCTCAGTGCTGTTTCAGGAGATCGTGCAGTCCCACTTACTATCAGGAAGCTGTGAGAAAACAAGGGTATTCTTCTGCATAGAGCTTCACTCAATCGATAGAGTGTCCAGATTACCATGGGAAACGTTGGCCGTGTTCGCGGAAGAGGTAGGCTGCAATGACAGGGTGGTAGAAGGCACTTTCTAGCCTCTACATAGGCCAATAGATTAATCGATATTGTGATGAGCTACCTCTCACTAGGGAGGACTTTTATCATACAGCTGGCAATAGCCACAGGGAGTCTTAACTCCCAGCATAATTACTTCCGGCTGACTGAAGGGATAAAGTATTGCATTTGACCATAGATGACTTCCAGAGCTGTTCAAATGGACTTTGTATGTGGTCACCATCACAATATGCTATGATTGCCTATATGCAGCTCTTCAGCCATATTACAATTAGTTTTGATACCTTTTTGGCCTTAAAAAAAAGAGAGAGAGAGAGAGAGAGAGAGAGAGAGAGAGAGAGAGAGAGAGAGAGAGAGAGAGAGAGAGAGAGAGAGAGAGAGAGAGAGAGAGAGAGAGAGAGAGAGAGAGAGAGAGAGAGAGAGAGAGAGAGAGAGAGAGAGAGAGAGAGAGAGAGAGAGAGAGAGAGAGAGAGAGAGAGAGAGAGAGAGAGAGAGAGAGAGAGAGAGAGAGAGAGAGAGAGAGAGAGAGAGAGAGAGAGAGAGAGAGAGAATATATATGTATATATATGTATGTTGGGGTGCAGTGTGACAGGGCAGGATTTTGGCCTTGTCATGTGGGGGGCCGAGACGCCACTCATCCTGGGGCAGGCTGCCTACCAGCCAGACATACTCTGGAGGTTGTGGGGGGGGGGGGGGTTGAATGGGACCCCGTCCCCACCTGCCCGGTATGCATGGAAACATGCATGTACATTGGTGCATCTGTTTATGTACCAATGCCTGTACTCTGTCCTGACCAGCTCTCTTTCTATTTTCTTTCAGATGGTGCCCAAGAAACCACAATGACCAGAACGCACCAGACTCTTCAGACAGCTGGAATGGATAATGATTCCTGTAATGCAGCACTGTCCATAGAAAAACTACAAGTACCACAATGCAGCAGGGCCTAATGCTCAAGACCAGGCCACGAACAGGAGAAGCTGACTGGTTAGCTAAATGGCAATACAATAGGCTTCCCCATTCAGGAGTTGAATGGGAGACTCCACAACTATCCCACAAAATACAACCTGGCTACAGAGTAACAAAGGTGCAGCTGCTGAAGAGCAGGGACAAACAAAAGACTGATAAAAAAATAGGGAGACCTAGGAACACTCCCCGAACCCTATTGGACCACTGACTTACCAAGTGAAGGGGAGCTACAGGGAACAAACACAGTAACCACATGGTCTGTATTGCCAAGACAGAGGTTGAAAAGGGGGCTGGGCTAGAGGTCCTTATGAAGACTTCCCGGTGAACTGCCAGCCCACAAGGGGTTAGCTCAGACAGACATTGGCCCAGGGAATCCACTGACTCGAGTAGCTAGTGGGAGCAGAGGGAAGCTTGTAGGTAGGAAGGGGAGGGCTATAAAAAGACCAGAGTAGGTTGACAGGGAGAGGCGTATGAGCGGGGCCAGAGAGCAGGTGAACGAGGGCGAAAAGACCAGCAAGGTGTGTGTAGTAGCTGGAGAAGGACTCTAACGAGAATTTCACACGTTTTCAGAGAAATGGGGTGAGTTGTTGGGGGTGAGAAAGAAATAGCAATTGGGTTTGAGTGAGAGAGCGCTTGGAGGTAATTTTGGAGAGAGAACAGGAGGCGGGATGAGTGTAACTGGGAGAGTGGCTGAAGGTATTTTTGAAGGGAAGGTAGGAGGCAGCTTGAGAGGAGGAGAGAGAAAGGCGTGGAATGTAAGTGGCAGGAGGGTGAAGGAGAGCAGAAGCAGGGTTGTGCTTAGATGAGTGCGATTTGGAGGGTTGCAGATAGAATTAGGAGGGAATTGGAGGGTGGGGACAGAAGAAGCAGCAGAGAGAAGTAAGACCAAGAGACATAGTGGAGTGAGAGAGGAGAGATCAGGAGGGAGGGTGGAGACAGGAGAAGGGGGAGAGAGAGCAATAATAGCAGGGAAAGGGGTGTGAAGAGAGAGAGGGAGACAGGGAGGAGGGTGGAAAAGAGGGGACAGGCACATGAGGAAAAGGGTGAGAGATGGTAATCAGGAGGAAAGGGCACCAGGACAATCGTACTGTTCTGATAGGTCACCTAGAAAGGCCCTAAGGGAGTCCGAGATGAGGCCAAGGCCTTTAAGCCCACCCTAGGACAGGGATAGGCCAGACAGTAGGGGCTCCAAGGCTTTAGCGGATTTGCACTACATCATTAAGTGTTGGAGTAGGGAAACTGTGCAAGGGAGGTGGGAGCCCCCTCAAAGGTTGAGGGAAAGGTGTACTGGATCCCCTCTAGACCGTGAGCCCCAGTTGCCTGTGACAACTCAAGACTTATTGGATTTGGCTTGTCGCTTATGGAGCACCTTATCCCAATGAATATAGCGGGGGCTGCAGATGCTTTTGTTTTGCATATTTGTATTTGCATTTTTCCTTCCCTGCCTACTGAGCATGTCCAGAATAGATCGGGTCCGGCTGAAATCATTTTTGAAATGTTTGTGGCATGCTCTACTTCAGACGCGGGCCTAGTTTGCGCCGAAGATCTTGAAAAGGAAAGCAGAGAGTTCTGAGATATCATGGGCTAAAAAGTGCATGTTTCAGCAACTGTTGAAAGTCCCATGCAAAAAGCAGGGTTTCTTCAGAAATCCTTTAGGCATGAAAACGTTGATGAAACTTTGCCAAGATTTGGCCTGTTCCGGTGTGTGAACTTTCCCGGATGGGCACAAAATTTACAGTGGAAAGCTTATTTGCATTTTCTCTTGTAAAGTTCAATATAATCTTTACTATGCACTTCATATAGCTGCCATGCAGAGAATGAGCAGCGTGAGGGGGCTGAAATTACATAGCTCTTTGCCACCGTATAACAAACCGTTGGGAATCACCCCTTCATGCCTTCTGAAGTTTCCTAATGCCTACTGGTTTTCCCAATTCCTGAGGTTCAGGTTGCACTTGCTGCCGACGGGGGAGATCCATTGGGCCTGATCTAAAATGAGCAACAAAACCAGTGGGTCCTGTGATAAGTGTACGATGGAGGGGGAATTGCAAACAAGGGAGCACATTATGTTGGATTGCGCGGCACTACAGGAGGAAAGAACAATGTTGTTGGGTCCTTATGGTTGCGACTTTGTAAATTCAGACTGTTCCTTAGGTTAGCAAATGGCAAAGAGACTTCCGCGACAATTGCTGTTATCAAATTGTTAAATCATGTGGGAATTGTTTAATTATGTGGAAATTGGGAGATTTAAATATTCGTTTTATATTGTGTTGATATAAAGGGCTGCTAATTTTAGCAATAATGCCTTTGTTTTGTTTTGTAAACTAAAGGTATTCCGATAATGAAATGGAAACATATGTTATTTAATATTGAAATGTAGATTGTAAATTGTTTTGTACGTGTGTATCTTGTGTGAGGATGCTTGTGCATCCAAATATCACAATAAAATAAATAGCTGCCATCACGACAGTATCATTTATGCAAACACATGTATGTATATATGTATGTATGTATGTATGTTTATATACATATGTGGGGAGAGATGGTGCTCTGCCTCAAACAAAAGAAAACTATATTTACTTTAGAATCTATTGTAACCTATTATGATTGCACCTTTGATGGAGCAGACACTGGAATTCAAGAAGTCATCATGTAGGTACCATGTGCCATTCACAGCAGCAGGCAACATGGAGAAGTGCTGTCGAGGGACAGGCCAGGTCACTCTTTCCTCGGCTAAGAATGAGTGTATTCCCTCTGCCACAATTAAAGGAAAGCGGCCACGTTTCAAAACTCACAAGTGTAAATGTTTTGGTGACTTTCTTTTTGTTGTCCCACATACTTACCTGCTGCATAAGGCAACACTATAGAAAGAAGCTAGCACTTTCACTTTTCCTGCCCAGAATTGTCCTCTTCTATCTAATGTGGACCCTGCTAACTGTAGCATTGCCCCTTTTTCGTTTGACTTCCCCCGGAAAGAGATAATAATAATAATAATAATAATAATGTTGCATATGTATTAGAGTGTCACATTAAAAAGGTGCTGTTTCTCAGTTTGTTTGTTTTAATGTTCTTAGTTTAGTTTAGTTTATTATTTGATAATGCGCTCCAAACCCAGGTGTAGCCGGGCGCAGCAGTTGCAAGAATACTTAGGCTTAGGTTACATACATACAAAGGATACATTAACATATATACAATACAAATATACAAGTATACATGAGATACAGCATGTGAATCTCTCTCATTGGTAAGGTGTCAGATACTCAGATCAAACAGATAATCAAATACTCTGGTGTCAGAACAGAATCAAGGAACGCTGTGATAGGATTGAGTTCAGCAGGTTAATTGTTGTTAGTCCAATGCCAACTTTTCACCTTACATCTGAATCTAGAGTAGGGAAGATTAGTTCTCAATTCCATGGGGAGTGCGTTCCAGGCACAGGCAGCTCTAACAGGGAAGCTTACTCCACCATCTTTAGTTAGTCTAAATCTGGGAATTTCAAGTAGGGAGTGATTAGAGGCTCTGGTGTGGCGAATAGAGGATTTCCTGGTCAGTCTGGCTGAGATGTATGGGGGCGCAGTGTTGTTCAGTCCTTTATGTGTGAGAGATAGTGTTTTAAGGAGAACTCTATCACTGATTTTTAACCAATGATTGTCTTTCCTAATGTTAGATATGTGAGCTCTACGGGGTATGTCCAGGGCTGCTCTAAGAATGTTGTTCTGCAATATTTGTAGTTTGTTTGTGACAGTTTTGTTGGTGCCCGCATATAGGGCGTTACAGTAATCCAATTTGGACATTACTAGGGCATTGGCTAGAGTGATACAATTGGTTTTAGACAAGTAAGGTCTGCAGGCCCTGATTAATTTACAAGTGTAGGCTGTGGAGGAAGCCAGGGAGTTGATTTGTTTTTTGAGCGATAAGGTGGAGTCGAAGTAGAAACCTAGTGTTTTTACCTCTGTTGCCACTTTGATTATATTGCCGTCTTTATTGAAGGCTCAGTAGTTCGGGGTGAGTTTTTTGAGGTTGGAGTCGGAACCCAGGATCAGTATCTCTGTTTTGTCGTCGTTCAGGCAGAGGCCGTGAGAGGCCATCCATGCCTGAATGATGAGGTAAATCTTGTTTACTAGAGCTGTGTCTTCAACAAAGTTGCCAGATAGAGGAATGAGGATCTGTGTATCGTCCGCATAGTTGGTGTAGGTTACCCCCAATCTGTCAAGTTTGTCGGAGCGTGGCTTAGTGAAGATATTATACATTGTGGGGGAGACACATGAACCTTGTGGGACGCCACAGGTGATATATATATTGGGTCCGCTGAGGCTAATGGGGAGAACACTCTCATCGTGCGGTTGTCCAGGAATGATTGTATCCAGGCTATAGCTTCGCTTGAAAAATGGGCAGCAGACGCTAGATGGTTGCATAACACTGCGTGGTCCACTAGGTCGAAGCCGCCGATAGGTCAAGGAGAAGGAGCATAGCTGTTTTACCTTATCCTTCAACTCGTCGATTTGTGTCTTAAGGTCGATTAGGGCTGTTTCAGTCCCATGTAGTGGTCTGAAGCCAGATTGGCGTGATCCTAGTAGTTGGTTTGTCTCCAGATACTTTTGGATCTGGAGGTAGGCTACTCTGTCAATGATTTTAAGGAGAAATGAGACCGTGGTAATGGGCCTATAATTGGTCGGGATGGCTGGGCCAAGGGTCTGTTTTTTAAGGAGAGGAAGAACCCATGATTCTTTAAGGTTAGTCGGTACAGTGCTGGATCGGAAGGAGGAGTTTATTAATTTAGATATAAAGGGCGCTAGGTCTCTCGCTGCATCCTTAATAACTTGTGCTGTGCAGCTGTCACCTTGGCAGTTGGAGGGTTTCAGGGATAATATCACTTTTTCAGTTTCCAATATGGATATGTTGGAAAATCTGAATGGTTTGTGGCTGCTATGATTGCCTGTTCTAGGTGTATCTGCCAAGTGGGAGGTATGTGTTCCAGTGGTGTTCAAGGATGCTTTCTTCTTTGCAATTTTTGTTTGTAAGGTTGTAGTTTTATTAGCTAACGCATTTTGGATGCTAGTGCACCATTGTTTGTCCTTAGGGACATTATCTACAGGTGTGATTGGGTTTTCCATTTCCCGGAGGATGGAGAAGAGGTCTTTGGAGTTAGAATTGGCTTTGCTAATTCACTCATTGAAAGTATTCTTTTTAGTTTGGATTATTTCCTTCTTATATTTTTTGGCAAGGTTATCGAGTAAGGTTTTATTCTCAACTGAAGGTGTGTGTCTCCAAATAGCTTGGAGTTTACGTTTTTGGATCCGTAATTCTTTGAGGTGTGGGGTGAACCATGTGTTAAGGTGAGATTCTCGTTTACTTTTGCGCAGTTTGATAGGGGCAATAGTATCCAAGGCTTTGGACATAGTGTTGTTGAATGTCTCAACTAGTATATTAGGATCAGAATTGATAGTGCAGGCAGTGAAGGCTGGTAGGAGGAGTGGAAGTAGTTTTTCAGCTGTGATTTCTTTTTTACTTCTAGTAGGCATAGGTGGAGCTGTTTCAAGCTTGTCTAGTTTAGGAGGCTCTATGATAGATGAGAAGTAGATAAGGTGGTGGTCAGTCCACGTTTGTGGTAAGATTTTGGTGATGGTGGTGGCACAGTTTCGGTTAGCTATCCAATCTAGTGTCCACCCTTTTATATGTTTGGGGGCTAAGATTTTATGGGTAAGGCCATGATCGACTAAGATAGATTGAATGGAATGGGCCTGTCTGTCCGTGTCGTCATTGAAACCTAGGTTAAAGTCACCTAGTAGCAGGAGCTGAGTGGAGTCTTTGATGTTCGTGGTGAGGAGGCTAGATAGATCTTCCTCAAAATTACCTAGAGGGTCTGGAGGTCTGTACACCAGAAGAACAGTTATTGTACTGTTGTTAGAGATGGGTATTTTAGCAGAAAGAAGTTCACAAGATGTGACATCTGGGTGTAGGGTGAGCCTTACTGCTAAATTCGTTTTGGCAATAATGGTCAGGCCACCTCCCCTAGAGTCAGGCCGGTCAACTCTAAGTATATTGTAGTTGTCTGGTATGGCAATCATGAGTGCAGGGCCAGCAGCATCATGGAGCCAGGTCTCTGTGATAGCTAGGAGATCTAGGTTGTCCATGGCTAGTATGTCGGTAATTTCTGTGTTGTGTGCTATGAGGGACCTAGCATTGATGAGGGCTCCTGATAAGGTAGGAGTCATGATTATTTTTTGAGTGGGTCTGGGATTAGGAAGATCGGGTCTTTTCTGGTTGTGGGAGAGGTCAATGTGTTTTTTAGGGCGTCTTTCTGCATCTAGGGCAGAAGGGTTGGAGTCAGAGGCAGTTATAGTTAGTGTAGGACCAAGGGGTCTAGTTCTTTTGTTTATTAGGTCATACAGACGTGGTAGTCTCGCTCTAAGTCGTATATTTCTCTCTTGAAGGTTACAAGGTGTGGTGTTAGTGTTGGCCATTATTGTGATAATAGTGGGAATGGTCCAGAGTAGGGAACAAAGTATGTATATAAGGTAGGTTTTAGTAATGCACATGTTGGGAGGCAGGTGGTGATGGCACCTAGGTGCGACAATCCCAGCAATGACTAAAATGCCGAACACAAGGGCGGCACCTCAGTGCAACAATCCCAACAATAATTAAAGATGCAGAACACAAGGGCGGCACCTCAGTGCAACAATCCCAGCAATAATTAAGAATGCAGAACACAAGGGCGGCACCTCAGTGCAACAATCCCAGCAGTAATTAAAAATGCAGAGCACAAAGGGCGGCACCTCAGTGCAACAATCCCAGCAATAATTAAAAATGCAGAACACAAGGGCGGCACCTCAGTGCAACAATCCCAACAATAATTAAAAATGCAGAACACAAGGGCGGCACCTCAGTGCAACAATCCCAACAATAATTAAAAATGCAGAACACAAGGGCGGCACCTCAGTTCAACAATCCCAGCAATGACTAAAAATGCCGAACACAAGGGCGGCACCTCAGTGCAACAATCCCAACAATAATTAAAAATGCAGAACACAAGGGCGGCACCTCGGTGCAACAATCCCAGCAGTAATTAAAAATGCAGAGCACAAAGGGCGGCACCTCAGTTCAACAATCCCAGCAATGACTAAAAATGCAGAGAGTGGGGGCGGCACATCTAGGTGCAACCACGTAGTCCTTCAGTGCATGACAGCAGTAGAATCCCAGCAGGCTAAAATACAATTGTCCTAGGTGTGGCGCAGTTTATGTCAAATGCAATTGTCTCATATAATACTGCAATGGGCTAGATGGGGTGGTCCTGCGTGAAGCAAGGGGTAGGCATGACTACTCAAGTAGCCGGGGGTAACTAAAGATAGGCTCGGGTCGTGAATAGGGCTCCAGTAAGTTTAACAGTAAGGATAAAACATAACAACATAAGTAGGCAGACAGTACATTGTAGAAATTGGGCGTGAAGCGCATAAGGACCTGGGTTGTCGGGTGGGCAATACCAAAAAGGTCACAACAAATACAACTATGACAGGCAACTATATTTTTGGTAGTAATATAGAATGTAAGGCAATCATTGTATGGGTTATGTCACGGGGCATGCAGGAGGCCATTGAAGTTGAAGTGCGCAAACGAAAGTTAGTTTTTGTATAAGATCAGAGGGGTGGCCACGCAGGGCTCAGGACGTTGGAGTTTAGAAGCCAGCGTAACGTAATGTTGACTGAGGCAAGGTATAATATGAGCCGGTGACGAATAACGAAAATATTCATTCTTGAATAGTTGTTGCAGTTTGTTTAGGTCTCTGCCTGTCAATGAACTGCACTTGGATTGCTTTTAAACAATTACATCTTTAGTACTGAACTGTATGCATGTGTTCTGTATTTTATTTGCGCAGATCGTGATTTTTCAGAATACAGTTTACTACGAACACTAGGTTCCTTGACAGTTTATTTTAAACTTGTTCAGGTTAAATCATTTGTGCTTATTGCTTAACATAACCTTCATGATATGGCTTCTGACCAGTAGCGAAATACTGTTCCTGGTGGTATGCCCTAATCCAAGTGCTATTATTTTTAGATTGCCTGCCCTGGAAGCAGGCATGGGCGTGATAGGATTCCCTTCAGACCAATGAATCAAAGCCTCCTAAAACTGGATGAGATGGCGACCTTGCACTTTACACCAAACATTATATTCTTAATGAAACACTGTCAATGTTATGGTGGGTTTTTAAAAAGCATGGAAAAATCATCTCCTGCCAGAAATGTGAGAGTAGAATATGCCATTTCAGCTAAGCCGCACATGCCACAGCATCACCCTGTTCCCATCCCTGGAACATTACCTCCAGTTCAGAGCAATCGTGCAATGCATTATTGGTATGCAAATTAGCTCAAAAGGATGTTTTAAGGCAGACCATGTTCTGAAACAAAAAGCACGCTTTTGAGATCGCCCAGTGGCTCTGAACTGGAGGTGAACCTCTGGGAATGGGCACAAACATTCTGGAGGAACTTCACTGGTTTGGTTGCCGTGCCTCGTATAAGGGATCTTGATCATGTGTTGTGATCCATGGTGCAATTTCTAAGTGGGCCAGAGAGAATTGTTGAATAATGTCATGTGGTAGGCTACAGACTGATTGTCGACATATCCATTGATTCATGTAACAAGAGATGAAAGCTATGTTGTATGCATGTGCTCCCTTGTAGATTAGAACAACACACAAGTACTGTGCCACTGCAACAGGATTATAACAGAAGAAAAAACATTTTGAAAAAGAGCCGAACAGGGATTTCATTATCTACTGTTGTGGCACAATTTGAATTTGCATAATTCTCCTATTCAATGGAATGTAAGTGACAATGTTAAAAACATAATTAAGAGTAATGATGGTACGATCAGTCTCAAATTATACACTGCACCAAATTGTTCTTTATCCCCTCCTCCTCAAACCGCCCTCACAAGTTCACCTACACCTACATAGGCATAACAGACACAGCGCTACGCTGGACTAAATCATTCCTAGCAGACAGAACTGAAACCGTCTGGATCAAACCCTTCAAATCCACCCCACGAGTCAATGACTGTGGAGTACCACAAGGATCCTCACTATCTCCACTGTACTTCAACATCTACCAAACCCCAGTAATCAGAATCTTCAAGAAACACAACATCAAATGCTACAACTATGCAGACGACACTCAAATCATCTACAAGATCGAAGACACCCAAGCCGATCATTCAAACTTAACCGACTGTCTAAAAGAAGTCTTCAACTGGATGAATGCCAACAACCTGAAAATCAATCCAGGAAAAACCGAAATCATGATCATATCCAAAGACCAAGAGAAGGAAACCGCCATCCCGTGGCCAACGGAAATGGGATCTACACCATCACCATCTAAGGGAGTAAAAAATCTGGGAGTCCTGATGGACAACACCCTAACCTTAGAACCGCAAATAAACGCAACAGTCAAGAAATGCTTCTTCCTCCTCCACACGGCAAGAAAAATACTACCTTTCCTCTCCTTCACACACAAAACACTCACCATCGTCGGCCTCATCATGTCAAATATCGACTATGCAAACATTCTCTACCTCGGTATACCGGAATACCTACTGAAGAAGCTACAACGGATCCAAAACACTGCAGCCAGACTACTCCTCAAACTATCCAGAAGAGACCACATCACCCCGGCCCTAAAAACACTACACTGGCTCCCAGTAAAACAGCATATCATCTTCAAAACATTGTGCATAACGCACAGGGCAATCAGCGGACAAGGAGCAGAATTCCTACAAAAAAAAATAACAATCTACAAGCCAACGAGACCGCTCAGGTCAACCAACGAAATCCGACTGGAACAAAAACCTTACATCAAGAAGAAACTCGGAGGCACCGCTTTCTACCACTTAGCCGCAAAAACCTGGAACAACATCTCAAAAGTAATAAGGAACACCAAAGACCACCTTAAATTCAGAAAATTACTAAAAACCTGCCTCTTCAACACCGGAGACTAAAACCGAAACAACAATAAGACAAACGACTCATCAAAAAAGGACATTGACAAACCCCTAGAACCGACAGAAGTACCCTGGGCACCAGTAGGGCTGACGCTGGACACAGGGGTCCACCCGCGAGACCCAGAGAAATGGATACAACTACTCCAGCCAACCCTTACCATCCCCCACCGCCCATACAGCCACAACTAGGTTCCACGAGGCTGTGGAACAAACAAGATACCACCAATCACCACACAACCGGGTGTATGGACACTAGCAGCGGCGCTAGTCATGTGGAGGGGGTGAGGAGCATGCAAGGTTATTAAGGGAGCGGGCGGAGGGGACAGCTAGATCCTCAAACGGCCTCGAATGGAAAAACGGGCACGTACCTCCTGAGGCTCAGGGTGTACAAGCATCCTGTCGGGTAAGATTACACGAGCCCAACCGGTTCAGTCCAGGATAGAGATGACTAACGAATACCATTAACAATTTCCTTCTCTGCATACACCTCTCAAACTCCAAACCAAACACAACCACAAACCTCTAGCGCAGCAAAGCGCACGAACTTCACTACACTGCAACAACAAAACAAAAAAACACATAGACTCGCACATCAGCACACGACGACTACCGGCCGCATACACCCCAGGCCCAGCCGACGGAACCACCGGGCTGAGGCTGCCAACAGCACATCACTGCAATCTTGCATTTTTCCAGCCTCCACCCACTAACCCACCCTCCCCCCCTCTTTCAGAGCCGCCAGAGCGCCAGGGGACCACTCCGGTGGTGATAGTGCGCGGTACAAATGACCTTTAACATTAACATTAACATACAGATATCGATATGCAAGATCGAGGGTGCTCGACAGAACCCCTATGCCGGTTGAAAAATGGGTCTAATGTGTGTGATATTGTTCCAAAATAAAGGCGCATATTTATATGTCCCACACACACATAAAGGGCCGGAAGTTACTATTTCCTACTGGTAAACACTGTTTGGGTCTAATGAGAAACAAATACACTGAAAATGGAAATCATATACAATTAAAGTGATGATGGCATTAATGGGGATATGCACATAGGACAAGTGGGAAAATGTTGCCATGCACTACATGACTTGGCATCCAAACAAGGAAAAACTGTGATTCTTTTTTCTTGCAAAGGTATAACTAATGCATAATCGTCACCTTGTTTGTAGATGTATATGTATTAGGGCCCAGGTGACATTTGTGTACAATATATCAATATATACAATAAAACGAGATATCAATGATGTGTTCACACATGATTTCACAGAAAAATACAAAACAACAAAGTTGATAGCTCTTTAAAGAAAAGGTCATTCGTATTTCTTATCCTATTACCTGACAGCATTGTACTAGTACCGGCTTCCATAAAAGTTGCCAATAATGGGCAGCCTTCTTTCCACTTCAGATCACATTTTTTTCATCAACTGTCTGAAATGGGGGTCAAACCCTCCACCCTTTTCTCAGTTTCTAAAAGCTTTCACCTGACTCTCTGCACTTATGAGCCACCTCCATGGCAGCACTTAAGAGTTCCTTTGCACTCTCCCCTTCCCCCCCAGCACTTCTCCGCCTCCTCCCCCTTGCGCGATCTAAATGACACAAGGCCTAGTAAGATTGTTATTTTGTCGTCCTGTCTTCCGTTCTGTGTCTTGTTGCGCCTAGAAACACCTGTGTACAGGCGCGTAATAAATGACATATATCATATCCCAACACCTATTACATGCATTCCAGCAATCAATGTCAAACACCCCTCTGTGGCTAAGATTTCCATTCCTGGTGTGAGCCTTTGGCGTTTTGGACGAGAGACTGAAACACGTGCAGTCAATATGTATTATGAATCCGTGAAGGTTTGCACCTCTAACTTTCAGTGTTATGCGGATGACACTCAGCTCTCTTTCAGGCTCCCCTCAGCGTCCTCTCCTCTCTCGCTCTTTCCTGACTGTCTATCTGTGATTCAGGATTGGTGCAACTCCAACGATCTCTGTCTTAATGCCAGTAAGACTGAGATCCTTCTCATCAGGACCCCTGCTCCCGCTTTCCCTCTCTCACTCAGGCGCCCTCCTTGGGCCCTCTTCCTTCGCCTTCCTGTGGGGCAAAAAACCTTGGTGTCATCTTCAACTCCACTCTCTCCTTCTCTCCGTACATCACGGACCTTGCCAAGAAGGCCCACTACCAGCTGCACCTCCTCAGAGGTTTTCTTCCTTTTCTCACTTTCCCCCAGAAGCTCACTGTCTCCGGAGAACTGGTTCTCCCTACGCTGGACTACTGCAACAGCCTCTTTTTCAATCTGAAATCTCTCCACCGGCTCCCGGTGGCTGCAAGGATCAATTTCAAGACCCTCTGCATCGTCGGGGCCCACACTATACCCAACTCTCTATTCCAAAATAGCTTCCTTCTCGAGTCCTTTGCTCAGCCACCTTCAACTCGCTGAGGGTCAGTCGTTTTGCAGGCAGAGCGTGGGGGGTAGAGCTCTCTCCTCTGCAGGCGCCTCCCTCTGGAATGGCCTCCCTGCCCCTCTCAAACTTGAGTTGGACCACCTTAAGTTCCAGAAGCAGCTCAAGACCTTCCTTTTCGCCTCTGCTTTCTCCCCGTCCCTCCCCACGCTAACCTACCTCTCTACTGCACTGACTGTTTTTTCTTGGCTTCCCTCAGAGTCTCACTGGGTACCAGGCTCCTCCATGATCAGTCCCCCCCTGCACTGCCTCCGGGCCGACCGCGCACTTGGGGGATGTAACTGTAACCCATAAAATCCCTTGTCACCTTGCACTTACCCAGTGTAACGCTCACCTGATTCTCGCAGAGGCGCCGGTCTTGACTGGGCGACTACTGTATCTTCAAAGGTGATGTGTAGCACCCGGTTGGCTCTTTGGGCTGGACCTCTGTGCACTGTATGCCTGACGTGTAGAGTAAGATGTCTGCAGATAGAAAATATGGGGTTAATAAACTGGGGTTATTGGGGTGTCCCTACCTCTTTCCTCTTCTCCTCTCCTGTAGACCCCCAAAGGTTAACGCTCTCACCTTAGGTAAGTGAATGCCGAGCTCTCCATCTGCCTCGAGGCAGGGTGCTGTAACCAGTTTCTTCACTGGATAGGTAGCGCAGGCCTCTTGACTTCAGAGGACTGCTGTCCGTCGTTTACTGCACGAACGGTAAGTTTCGAGTCATTCAAATGTCTTTAAAGTCTTTAGTAATGATGTCTCTTGTTTTGCAGGGTTCCGGCGATGGCGGATGACGGGCTGAAGTGAGTTGAAGATGGAGCCCGTGTGATGAATAGAAGCGCCTGGAAGCACGTAAGTAAGCGCTTGTTGCCTGCTTCACTATGCGCTCTAACTGTCTTTTTATTTTGCAGGTACGAGTTCGGAGCGGCTGCAGGGTGCCGGAATACCCACTGGATTAGATGTGGAAAGGAGTAATGGCACGTGAGTATTAAAGTTCCCCAATGTCTTTAAACGCACCTTGTTTTGTCTTTCAGATGCGGGATGCAGCGCCGAAGGCCTCCGGAGCGTGGGAAGAGTTGGTAAACTTTTGTCTTTCAGATGCCGGAATGCTAACCTGTTCTTTCTTGTCTTTATAGGTGTTGCTGAAGACTGGATTCAGGATGGTAAGCCTTTGCCTTTCAGATGCCGGAATGCTAACCTGTTCTTTCTTGTCTTTATAGGTGTTGCTGAAGACTGGATTCAGGATGGTAAGCCTTTTTCCTTAGGCCCAGGACCGGATGCAGAAGACACGATGAGCGTTCTGCTGCAGAGGTTGCAGAATAACGCAAAGCAAGATTCATCCACCGGGTGTGGTTTAAATAGCCTCCTGTAGTGCTTAGGTGTCTCCTTCCACAGCCACGCCTAAGTAAGAAAAGAGTTCCTGGTAAGAAAAGAGTTCCTGCCTTCCAGAAGAGTTCCAGTGTTCTGAATCTAGGGAGTGGCTCCAGCCCCACCCAACAGGAAAAGTAGTTCCAAACAGAAGAGGATCAGAGGCTCAACTGGCAGGCAAGTAAGCAGCATGGTCTGCTGAAGGTAAGTCCACCCAAGCATCATGAGCCCGGCGCTTCCAGCGCTGGGACTGGGCATATTTATGAGCCTGGTGCCACTGGCGCCAGGACTGGGTCCAAAAGGTCCCAATTGGGACTGGTTGGCACTCGGAACCTGGGTTATGGATCTGCTTCCAAGGGAGTTGGGAAAACCCTGACCTTTTGGAAGCAGAGATCATGACAGTACCCCCCCTCAAGGCCCCTCCCAAACCGGGCTTCTCCGGGGGTTTTGGCTTGTCAGGAAATGTTCGGTGAAATCTTTTGATTAGGCGAGGAGCGTGGACATATTCAGCAGGTTCCCAGGATCTCTCTTGGGGGCCGTAGCCTTTCCAGTCAATTAGGTAGAATAGTTTACATTTGGAGATCTTGGAGTCCAGAATGCTTTTGACTTCAAACTCGAGTTCTCCATCGACTAGGATAGGTTTTGGAGATTTGGTTAGTCGGGTTTGAGGTTGCACGGGTTTTAATAGAGAGACGTGGAAGACCGGATGTATCTTCATGTGCGGGGGCAAGTCCAACTTGACCGCTACTGGGTTTACTATGGTAGTGATGGAATAGGGACCAAGGTATCTTGGGTTGAATGTGCGTGGCCCTTTTAGAGATAGATATTTGGTGGATAACCAGACTTGATCCCCTACTTGATAGTGAGGGGCTTCCTTCCGATGTTGATCTGCTCCTTTCTTGTATTGTTCTTTAGCCCTTTGAAGGTGAGAAACAGCTTCCTTAAAGGCTTGGGTGATTGTAGAATGCAGGTAGTCTACTGCTGGTGTTTCAAGATCTTGGAGGGGATCCAACTCCGAGGTTCGAGGGTGACTGCCGTACAAAAGAAAAAACGGGGTTTTCCCAGTTCCCGAATGGACAGAGTTATTGTAGGCATACTCGGCTATCCAAAGGATATCTTTCCAAGTTTTTTCAGTTTGTTGCAGCATGCAGCGTAAATACTGTTCCAGAGTTTGATTGGTCCTCTCGGTTTGTCCGTCGGTCTGAGGGTGGTGACTGGTCGATAGTCTCACATCAATTTGAGCCGACCGACAGCAACTTCGCCAAAAATGAGAAATAAATTGACTACCTCGATCCGAAATTAGAACCGAAGGAAAACCGTGCAGTCGGACGATGTTTTCGAGAAATTCTCGGGCCAGAGTTGCTGCTGTTGGCAAGCCTTTGAGCGGAATGAAATGCGCCATCTTGGAGAATAAGTCCACGATTACTAGAATCGTATTGTATCCGGAGCATGGAGGTAGATCGGTGATGAAGTCCATAGAAAGCGTATGCCAAGGGCGAGGTGGGATGTCAATAGGGCGTAAGAGGCCTGCTGGTCTTTCCTTTTGACTCTTGTTTTGGGCGCATACTCCACAGGACATTATAAAGTCTCTGATATCTTTTTTCCAAGACGGCCACCAGAAGTAGCGCTTGATCTTTTCTGAGGTCTTGGCTATACCGGGATGACCTTCCATTAAAGAGTCGTGATAACAAGAGATTACTTTTTTCTGTAAATCTGTGCTGGGTAGGTATAATCGTTCTTGGAAATACAATAAGTTGTCCTTTACTGCAAAGTCCTTTCCCTGCAGATGCCAATTCTGTATGTCTGCTGGAGTTACAAGTTGCCTGGCTTTATCCTTAACTTCCTCTATGGATTCTGTGGCGATTACACCCAGAATTCTTTGTTCGGGAATGATTGGTACAGGTTTAGGGTTGACCAAGTGTTCTTCCACTCCCATCCGAGAAAGGGCATCGGCTTTACCGTTCTTTGTACCAGGTCGATAGGTAATTATGAAGTCAAACTCGGCAAAGAATAATGCCCAACGGAGTTGTCTAGAGGATTGGGCTTTTGCGGTCTTCAAATATTGCAGGTTTCGGTGATCCGTAATCACAGTAACGGTGTGTCGGGCCCCCAGCAGATAATGCCACCAAGCCTTAAAGGCAGACTTGATAGCCAGAAGTTCCTTGTCAGTAATCGTGTAATTGATTTCAGGAGGCGAGAATTTGCGGGACCAAAATGCCACGGGATGCAACTGATTGGTTACCGGGTCCTTTTGTGATAGAACTGCCCCCATGGCAAGGCTTGAAGCATCAGTTTCCACGATGTAGGGGAGTTCGGGGCGAGGGTGTTTTAAGATTGGTGCAGAGATAAATTTAGTCTTCAAATCCTGGAAAGCTTGTTCCGCCTCGGTAGACCATTCAAAACGTTTGTTTTTCTTTAACAAGGCAGTGATGGGCTGGACTATTCGAGAGAATTCGGGGATAAACCTGCGGTAAAAGTTAGCGAAGCCTAACATGCTTTGCACACCTTTTACGGAGGATGGTGATGGCCATTTGAGAACTGCATCGACCTTCTTTGAATCCATACGCACTCCGCCAGGTGATAATATGAATCCCAAGAATTCAACTTCAGTCACGTTGAAAACACATTTTTCCAACTTAGCGAAAAGTTTGTGTTGACGCAATCTTTCGAGGACCATTTTCACGTGTTTCCGATGTTCAGATTCCGATGAAGAATAAACGAGGATGTCGTCAATGTAAACAACAACACATACATCGATGAGCTCTCTGAGGACATCGTTCATAAAATATTGAAAGGCGGCCGGGGCATTGCAAAGTCCGAAGGGCATGACCTGATATTCAAATAGCCCATACTTGGTGCGGAAGGCCGTCTTCCATTCATCGCCCTCTTTTACTCGTACCAAGTGGTAAGCTCCTCTAAGATCCAGCTTTGTATATATGCATGCTTTTCTGACTTGGTCCAGGAGTTCAGGGATCAAAGGTAACGGATATCTATTCTTAACGGTGATCTGGTTCAGGGAGCGATAATCGATACAAGTTCTAAGGTCTCCTTCCTTTTTTGGAACGAAGAACAAAGCTGAGGAAGCAGGGGACTTGGAAGGACGAATAAACCCATTTGCCAGGTATTGATCCAGGTATTGTCGAAGGTGAAGGTTCTCAGGCTCGGTGAGGGCATAAATTCTACTACAAGGAGGAGTAGATCCAGGTATCAGGTCTATCTGGCAGTCATAAGACCTATGAGGAGGTAGAGAGTTAGCCTGATCCTTCCGGAAAACATCTTGGTATTCTAGGTATTCGGGAGGTAACTGGGGAGTCTCTGAAGAAATTGCGGCCAGTGCAACACCAGGTGGAGGGTGACAAGTAGAGACACATTCTGGAAACTGGACCGTTCTTGCTCGCCAATCGATCAGAGGATTGTGTTTCTCTAACCAAGGTATTCCTAGAATAATCTGAAACTGAGGGGCCTTGATCACATCGAACACGATCTTCTCATGGTGTCCATCTTGACTTACTAGCGTCACCTCTTGAGTGGTATGCGTTACTGGCCCGGAGGCTATCTCCGTACTATCCACCGTAGTAATGACGTCCTTTACAGCCTTGGGACAAAGAGTTAGATTCATCCTCAAAACCATTTCATGATCCACATAATTGCCGATGGCACCGCTGTCGACGTAAGCTTCAATTGCATGTAATCGATCCGGATTATCAGGGCTAATGAGGACCATAGGTATCACGAAATGCGAGGTCACGGAACTGGTTTTCACGCTCGGCAAGAGGACCTCTATTCTTGTCGGGCGAGGTCGTTTCCCTGCTCAGAGTTTGTAACTTTGGTAACTGCAGCTCCTACTGCCTTCTTGGCAGGTTTCACCGGACAGTCTCGAAGAAAGTGCCCTGAGTTTCCGCAATATAGGCATAATTGCAACTGTTTCCTCCTTTCCCGCTCCCTTTGTGTTAGAGGACCTTTCAGACCCCCTATTTGCATGGGTTCCCCGGAGTCTACTCCTTTGGAAGGAGTTGGCGGTTTGGAAAATACTCGAGCATCAAACTTGGAACGATCGGCCTTCCTGTTCTGCAGCCTGTGATCTATTTGAACGACCAAGTCTATATAATCCGAACAGTCTTGTGGGGGATTCACTACTTGGGCTGAAACGTCTTTGAGCTCTCCACGTAGACCTCTATAAAACAGCGTAATCCTTTTGTCCTCAGGCCATTGAGTTTCCACTATTAGTCTATTGAAAGATGCAATATAAGCCAAAAGGTCTTGATTACCCTGTCGCAACGAAAGAAGCTCATTGTCCAAGGCCTGCCCCTGTGAATGTCTTGCGAACAGTTTTTCCATACTAAGCTGAAAGGCTTGAAAATCATGGAGAACCGGATCATCTTGATTAACTAGAGGGATCGACCAGTCTGCCGCATTGCCACTAAGGTACGAAAGTACAAAAGCTACTTTTGCTTGATCAGTTGGAAAGGCTGCTGGCCGGCATAAGAAGTGCAACCGGCACTGATTGATAAATACTGCAAACCTCTTTGGGTCACCAGAAAATCGTTCGGGCGGAGCCAGAGGTACATTCCCAGGTAGGTTGATCTGCACTGGATTCATAGAGGATGTTGAAGGAAGATTTGCCCCTGATGCGGGTAACGGGGTCTGTCCGGCTTGTGACTGTAGCACTTGTCTAGCAAGATTGTCTGTTCTCTCCTTGGAAATAATTAGTTCCCTTCTTAGAGCATTCGTTTCCTGACGAGCTGCATGCACTTCTGCCCTTAGTTCCCCAAGTAACCGGGCTAGGGGGTCAGTATCCGAGGTTTCCATAGCGCCTGGGCGAGAGTTTTGCGGTAGGCTTTGCGTTCTGTAACGCTCACCTGATTCTCGCAGAGGCGCCGGTCTTGACTGGGCGACTACTGTATCTTCAAAGGTGATGTGTAGCACCCGGTTGGCTCTTTGGGCTGGACCTCTGTGCACTGTATGCCTGACGTGTAGAGTAAGATGTCTGCAGATAGAAAATATGGGGTTAATAAACTGGGGTTATTGGGGTGTCCCTACCTCTTTCCTCTTCTCCTCTCCTGTAGACCCCCAAAGGTTAACGCTCTCACCTTAGGTAAGTGAATGCCGAGCTCTCCATCTGCCTCGAGGCAGGGTGCTGTAACCAGTTTCTTCACTGGATAGGTAGCGCAGGCCTCTTGACTTCAGAGGACTGCTGTCCGTCGTTTACTGCACGAACGGTAAGTTTCGAGTCATTCAAATGTCTTTAAAGTCTTTAGTAATGATGTCTCTTGTTTTGCAGGGTTCCGGCGATGGCGGATGACGGGCTGAAGTGAGTTGAAGATGGAGCCCGTGTGATGAATAGAAGCGCCTGGAAGCACGTAAGTAAGCGCTTGTTGCCTGCTTCACTATGCGCTCTAACTGTCTTTTTATTTTGCAGGTACGAGTTCGGAGCGGCTGCAGGGTGCCGGAATACCCACTGGATTAGATGTGGAAAGGAGTAATGGCACGTGAGTATTAAAGTTCCCCAATGTCTTTAAACGCACCTTGTTTTGTCTTTCAGATGCGGGATGCAGCGCCGAAGGCCTCCGGAGCGTGGGAAGAGTTGGTAAACTTTTGTCTTTCAGTTGCCGGAATGCTAACCTGTTCTTTCTTGTCTTTATAGGTGTTGCTGAAGACTGGATTCAGGATGGTAAGCCTTTGCCTTTCAGATGCCGGAATGCTAACCTGTTCTTTCTTGTCTTTATAGGTGTTGCTGAAGACTGGATTCAGGATGGTAAGCCTTTTTCCTTAGGCCCAGGACCGGATGCAGAAGACACGATGAGCGTTCTGCTGCAGAGGTTGCAGAATAACGCAAAGCAAGATTCATCCACCGGGTGTGGTTTAAATAGCCTCCTGTAGTGCTTAGGTGTCTCCTTCCACAGCCACGCCTAAGTAAGAAAAGAGTTCCTGGTAAGAAAAGAGTTCCTGCCTTCCAGAAGAGTTCCAGTGTTCTGAATCTAGGGAGTGGCTCCAGCCCCACCTAACAGGAAAAGTAGTTCCAAACAGAAGAGGATCAGAGGCTCAACTGGCAGGCAAGTAAGCAGCATGGTCTGCTGAAGGTAAGTCCACCCAAGCATCATGAGCCCGGCGCTTCCAGCGCTGGGACTGGGCATATTTATGAGCCTGGTGCCACTGGCGCCAGGACTGGGTCCAAAAGGTCCCAATTGGGACTGGTTGGCACTCGGAACCTGGGTTATGGATCTGCTTCCAAGGGAGTTGGGAAAACCCTGACCTTTTGGAAGCAGAGATCATGACACCCAGAGCCGCGCTGCCCTGGCTGCACTTACTCAGAGCATTGCTGCCCTGATTGCACTTCCCTCTCCCCTCTTCCTTCCCCTGCACTTTGCTTTTGGCACTTGCACTATATGAATGACACAAGGCCTAATAGGATTGTTTGTCTTGTCCTCCCTCTCCTCTGTCTTCCCTCCCTTGTCGTGCCTAGAAACACTTGTGTACAGGTGCGTTATAAATGACATATCATATCATCATATGATATCATATGTACACCTGGAGAAATGTACAAATGTCTGCTGAGGGGGACATGGAACCCCCGGACTCGGAGGAGGAGGCTGATGATGTATGGGCCAGCAGGCTGCCACAGGGGGGCTGTGCTGATGGGGATTGCAGTCTAATCCACCAGGAACTGATATACAACTGTTTCTGAACTCATCTATGTACATTTTACAATGTAAACTGAGAAATCACTGAAGTAAAATTATGACACAACCCATATGACTACCAGAGTATTTAGTCTTGATGCAAAGCCCATTAATTAACTATGAATTACCATTGCCCTCCCTCCACCCTTATTGCCCCAACACCCATGCCCTTCTGCTAGTCTCAATCCCCAGCACCCATAACCTCCCTCCACTCTTAATCCCCAACACCCATGTCCTCCCTCCACATTACAATATAACCTTAGAGTCAGGCAACTATCTCTTCCAGTTTGCGCTCGACTTGCCCAAAAGGTGCCTTTGGGGTTGTATAACAAAACCCCGTTTTTGTTAACTGTTTTCCTGCATGCAATCCCTACCTGGTGAGAGAGGTGTGTAATGGCTCTGGAGCGGCACAGGAGAGGGGCCGTTGTTACCAATTCTGGTATACCTTCAGAACACTAGAAACTCCCATGTAAAACAGAGCTCCATGCACACACATAAAGTGATCAGGCTAACCATTAGGTAGAACATTTGTGTCATCTCTGCAGCATGTTGGTCTTTCTTTTTTTTTTCTTCCTGCACTTATCAGACCTACCCTGTCTGCTGCCTTAAACCCAGCACTTGCCAATTGCTGCTGCACTACCACTGTTTGTTGCCTTTATTATTTATTCATTATTATTTATCTTTTCTCCTTTGCTCCGCACTTTCCACTTCTCCACCCTTCCATGCACTTTTCCCCTCCCCCTCTCCCATGCACTTGCGCGTTCTCAATGTCACTGGGCCTAGTAAGAGCGTTGTTTTGTTCTCCCCTGTTCCCCTCCCTTGCCTTGTCGTGCTCTGAAACACTTGTGTACGAGCGCGATAGAAATAAAATATATCATATCATAAAACGTGACTGTTTATATTGTAGGGCGTTTAATCCAGTCCTGATAAAGGCAGTCATCTTCGAAACGTTGAACAGTGGGAGCCTTTATCCCATCACTATAATGTTATGGGCTCAATAACATAACGCCTGTGATTTTTCGCTTACGTCGACATTCAGAAGACCCAACAGCTCCTCGACAGCCCTTTAGAGGAATT
Source organism: Ambystoma mexicanum (assembly GCF_040938575.1). Taxonomy (NCBI): domain Eukaryota; kingdom Metazoa; phylum Chordata; class Amphibia; order Caudata; family Ambystomatidae; genus Ambystoma; species Ambystoma mexicanum. Next base: position 1,261,657,095 of record NC_090934.1, on the reverse strand, counting down.
CATGAACTCCTAGATGATATTCGGAAGTAGTAGGAATTGATATACAGCTTGTGGACACTAACAAAGCCTCACATGTCAGCAGTAAGTCGTAGCATGGCGCCAATGTGCGGTGCCAAGTACGTATGATCAGGCTGTGTGTGCTTTGAATGACTGCAGTCAGTTGAAATGTATATATGTACTGATGAGACTGAATGCATCATGTAATTTCCATATATGAAATAATAACTGATGACTTATCGTTTAAAGATTGATTCTCAATTTACCAGAGTGCTTATTGATTTTAACTTTTCTCACTATTTACTGGCTTACCACCATATCTACTCCCCGCATCTTCTGCACTGCTCCCCACCTTTTCGCTCTTCTTTTTTTCTGTTTGGATTTTACTTTCCCTTTGACTAAAAAGGTGACTTTTACTTACTATTGTTGATTTCAATGTGATTATTGTTGATGCTCCTTTCTTTCTTTCTCTCTTTCTCTCTTTCTTTCTTTCTTTCTTTGTTTCTTTCTTTCTTTCTTTCTTTCTTTCTTTCTTTCTTTCTTTCTTTCTTTCTTTCTTTCTTTCTAAAGCGCGCCAGACCCGAAGGTATCAAGGCACGAGAGCAAGAATGCTTTAGGCTTACAAACATATCTATATGATCATAGATGAATAAATTAGTTTACATTTTTTGTTATGCAGGGCCTTTAAACCTTAGTTTTTCTGTTTACCTACTCTACACTGATGGCTACTTTGCGAGTCCTTGGTAAGTGATTGAAAAATTACTACAATTAGGTAAAACTGAGTGTGTTCTTTTCCGGTGGAAGTCTTCGTTTTTCCTTAGTCTTAATTCCCCAATTTCCACTGTGAGAGGGGTTCACCCTACAGGTTAGTGGAGAAAGACGGCTCTCATTAGGGGGAGACTAATTTGAGGGGGGAGGAGGGTGGAAGAAGAGAGAGGCATCATCAAAAGGCAAACACTTGTTGGGGAGTTGAGGAGACGAATCCTCATGGAGAAAGAGAGCGGGTTGCAAGGATGTTGAAGTTTACTTGATGCCATTTAGAGAGTGTGGAGGTTGGATAAAAACCCACAGAAAAACAACCAATCAAGATGTTGAAGGAGAGGGAATCCCTTAACATCAGGGCCAGAGAAAGGAGACCCAGAGGAGGAGGTACTGTACTTACTACTCAACTACTATACTTGAGGAGGTGGGTGCTGAACAGGTACCTCAAGAGAGAAACATTAGGGAGATTCCAGTGAACCAGGGGCCTGCACGGCAGAAGTTAGAGCCAGCGGGAGAAGGTACTTTTGTACAGTGCAATTTTACTAGGGAACAGGGAGCATAAACTGGGGCTGATCAGCAAAAAAGGTGTCTCCAGAAAGAGGAACATACTTCAGGAAGGTGGTCGACTGATGGAAAGCTCCCTGGGGCGCACCTCAGCACGGAGACTCACCACTTGCCTTGGCCTCCTGGAAGAGATCTTTCAATGAGTCCGAGTCTGGATCATGCAGGTCGTGATAGGCCTGACATCGTATTCAACCGACGAGGGTTCGGGAACCTCACAAACTCGCACCCTGAAGACAATGGCAATTTCCCCGTACTGCCAGACTGAGCTTGTCTCTCTGAACTTTTGAGCAATGGTGGATGCTCCCCTCGATTGAAACTGTTGTAAGAGACATTGGGCCTCATCACAGGTTTGCTGGTCTGGAAACAATGGTGCTGGTAAGCTTACCGGCACCGTTCTTTCCGGACCGACAAACTACGAGTCTGCTGGCGGGTGCCGTTCTGCCTGTCAGGTCTGAACCTAGCTGGCGGAATGGCACCTGCCAGCAGACTTTCACGGAAGCACCGGCACTATTATTAACGGTGCCGGTGCTTCCGTGGTCCCCATTCCTGTGGTGTCCTATGGGACTCCACGGGAATAGGGATCAACATTTTACCGGCGACTGATTTACCAGACCGCCGGGGGCTGTAATGCCCAGTTATTCCGGAAAGTCAGGCCATGGTAAATCATTACGGGTCCGGAGGCTAGCTGCTGTTTTTTCCGGCACGGTTTCCGCCGGACTCATAATGAGGGCCATTCTTTCTAATCAATGACCGAGTTACTGTTCTATGGTTCCTTTGTTGTTTGTGTCCAAATAAACCCTATTTTTGAGGAAGTCTGTCCTTCTATCTGCCTACTTGTGCCGCCCTCCCGGCCACCCTCTCACAATACTAACATTTGTAAAACAGTGAGAGTGAGCAGATACTAGCTTTTGTGTAGCATGCAATCCAAGCGAGTGAGTGAATGCTAACTTTTGTATAGCATGGATTAAGAGTGACTGAATATAATCATTGTATAGCCCGCATTGAAAGTGCGTCACTGCTAATATTCATGCAGCCCACTTTCTGCATCATGAGGAACTGAATACTAAAATGTATACAGCTTGCATTTTTAGTAAATGACGTTACACTAAAATTTGAATAAGTCAGCATTATGATAGTTTTGTCTGCTAGCTATTCATTTACTTGATAGCGGTTTATAACGCACAGCATGACCAAAAGAACACTATGTGTATAGGCGCGTTATAAATGCCATATCATATCATATGCTGAAAAGGCGGCGAGAAAAATGAAGGCCCAATTAAAAAGGAAATATTCCTATTTTTCTCAAAGGAAATGCTGCTCCTCCCACTGCGGGTCCATACCCTGATCCTGCTACCCCAAAAGTAGAAACTTTGCTGCTCACACTAAAAGCACTTGTGGTTTCAGTGGTTGTGGTGCTTATATTCAAAACATTTTGAGTAAGGCCAGAGGTTTTTAAATGTAAGGCCTTTCCAGTTGTCTATCACTCGGGAATTGTCGGGATTGTAAGAATCCGGATCCACTTTTGGATGATACTGGTCCATCCTACCTATTATACTGGTTAGAGGTTTTCGATTTCTGTTGCTTTCCATGCTCCCTGAGGGTGCCTGCCCCAATCATTTTGCACAGAAGCGCAAGCCTAGAGCCTGATCAAGTCCTAGAGCCTGATCAAGTTTACAATCCTTGGAGTAACCATGGTATAAAATGCAGGCGGGATGCTGCAGGAGGGCAATGTCATTGTCAAATTATTCTTGTTTATGAGGGTGATTCCTCGTCTTGCTGGTGAGGTTGACGAAATTAACCGGGTATAACAAAGACTAAACGTGTGCTGGCCTAAAGGAGTAGTTAATAGATGTTGCTGTCATTTGCATACGGAAGGACCACTAATGAGAGGGCAACTCGCCCTGCGGTTGCTTTATGTCCGATCTGGGGTGGTGCTGTTGTGTATCTAGTGTGCGTTGGTGTTCATCCAGCAAGTGGCTGTAAAGGTTTTGCTTAGGACTGTAATTGTCTTCCTAGCTTGAATAGCTGGTAGCTCCAGCAATTTTGTTATGCATATTATTTTATTATGTTAAAGTGAATTATACCTAGCTTACAGAGCCTAATATTTCTGGACACAAGTCCATCATGTCTCCCCTTCCGCTCCCCTACCACTTACCCCATGTTCTCCCCGGGCCTACCTCTATACACGTCCAACTCTTGGTGCCGACACTCATGCCAGCCAGCTTGGCAAACCCAGTACACTTTCTTGATATAGGGATTGTTTAATACAAACTAATCTGGTGAAAGCCTTCACACTACTAGGTCCCGCTTGAGCATCTCTCAAATACATCCCTCAACCACTCACCATATAACTACATCCAGTATCATGACTCATCTGTTCTAGATATTGTCGTCACAATAACACTTTTCTTTAAATCGAGCTATACCCTCCTGAGTCATACAATCATGCTTACTAATAAGTTATCACATTTGAGAAACACACATCCCTACTCCGACAGGCATATCCTCGCCCACTCATCTCAATTGCTTAATGTTTTTACCTCTCTGATTTTGTTAATTCTATTCTCTGGTTTCCTTTTTCTATCGCCTCCACTCAAACCTCCCCTTTCTTTCCACAGACTAAGTTCTGGCAACAACCTGGCAGGTTCACAATATGCCACCTTTCGAAAAAAGGCCACGTGCTGTAAGACCAGTATGGTAGTGATGGGCAGAGTATAAATATTGGGGCAATATGCCTTGAGGCGACAGGCCGACCCTGTCAGTAGCGGCCCACCGCCCAACGTAAGGGCCTGAGCGAAGGGATGCTGTTACCAACAGTGTCAACCCGCCGCTGAGGGGCATATCGCTATTAACACCCATGCAGTTCCCTATATGGGTGCTAATGATGTGTATAAAGTAACTTACCTTAGCTGCACGGCCGGGTGCACTGTGGTTCCTAAGTCTGTTTTCCATCCGGATGACCGATGAAAATGGACTTCGGGAAAGCACTGTGCAGCCCGGCGCTCCACAGCAAATGTAAGTTTCTTTTAAAATAAATAAATAAATGTGCACTCTTAGCACCCACATAGGAAACAACACGGGTGCTAAGAGGTGAAGGCGAATCTGGAGAAGGGAAGGGAGGTGGCATTGGCTAGCAGCACCCAGGCTGCTCATAATGTGGGGTTGGATTATAACATACATCCCGTGTTCCGAGCATCCTGATTGGCCAGCGTCCCCTTCCACGGTGATAATGGATAGCATAACATAACACAGACACATTCTAAGTGACGAAGAAACGTTTGAATGCATACAAAATCAAAAACACCTCAAGTTAAGGGTCCGAGTGAAGCGAGGGTCCCTCAACGAGGGTGGCAATGCTGTTACCGACAGGGTCAGCCCACCGCTGATGGGCATATCGCTATTAGCACCCATGCAGTTCCCTACATGGGTGCTAATGAAGTGTATAAAGAAACTTACCTTTGCTGCACAGCCCGGTGCACCGTGGTTCCTAAGTCTGTTTTCCATGTTGATGACCATTGAAAATTGACTTTCGGAAAGCACTGTACAGCCCGGCGCTGCAGAGCAAAGGTAAGTTTCTTTTAAAATAAATAAATAAATGCACACTCTTAGCACCTGCATAGGAAACAACACGGGTAATAAGAGGTGAAGGCAAAAGTGGAGAGGGGAAGGGAAGGGGCGTTGGCTAGAAGCACCCAGCTGCTCGGAACGTGGGCTTGGATTGTACAATGCAGCCCGTGTTCCGAGCATCTTGATTGGCCAGCGTCCCCTTCCTAATGCATAGCATAACATAACACAGACACATTCTAAGTGAAGAAGAAACGTTTGAATGCATAAAAAATCAAAAACATCAGCTTTCCTCTATCGCTTTTTGAGCTCATCTGTTACTCTTTCCTACATTTTAATTATCTGCACTAAAGGAGCCCACAAAGTTCTCTCACTGCCTGTACTGGTTTCTAACTCTCTGGTCCAAGCCCACCAAGCCTGTTGGTTTGATAGAGTAGCGGGAAGTTGGCCAATCTGACTCATTGCCGATTGATTGTTTGTGCTTCTTTATTCCTTCAATCTCAAACCTTCTCATTGGCTCTGGCATAACAGTAATCCGCACCCAATATGGTGGGGTGGGAGTAACATTAATGCTCGCATAAACCTAAACGCTCCTTTTTCTCCTTGTTTTCCCACCATTACCACCTCATCATCCCCAATCCCTCTTTTTGTGCCTGCCTCCCTTGACTGTATGTTACTGCTTTTGGTAGCTAGTGGCGAGTTTAATGTACAGTTTGTAGCTACTGCACTAATTATTCTATTTTTGGTTCCTAGCAGCCTATTTGATCTGTTTTTGGTTAATACCAGCCTAGTTAATTTACTGTTGGTCCCCACCAGCCTATTTAATGTACTTCTGGTGACTACTGACCTATTTAATCTGTGTTTGGTAGTGATTTGCCTATTTTTAATAAATGTATATTGTCCATCATAACCAGCTTACCTAATTGAGCAAGCACCACCTTCATGTTTCAGTTAGCCCACCTCCCCACCCAACTACCTCTGCCTAATATGCAATGTTTAGGATAACCAATTGTCTTATGCGCTGAGGTGTAGGAGTGATAGAAAAGTACTAGAGTTGGCCGCTGTGTATTGTGGTGTTCAAGAGGAAATGTCCTAACCTCTTAAGAAAATAGTGTAAGGTTAGTGTGAACACCAATCATACGGCGCTGAGCCCAATGTTTTTTTTAGAATGTAATATTCAAGTGTCATTACAGTTTTCCAGTGCTCCCAAAATCATGGAGTATTATGACTAAGCCAAGACGTGTTTCGACCATAACGTCTTTTTCAAGGCCAATTTGTATCTTGTTAAAGTGCCAGGTATGTTTGAGCTGTCTTAAATTAGCTCAGTTTGGATGTTAATTGACTCCATTGTGCGCAATCCCAGACATATTTTTGGCCCACATATGCAAGCCAGAAAACAGAAGGTTTATTAATCTGGGATCACTCCCATGAAGGCCAGTGGGGCGAGAGGCTCTTGAAAAAAGGAGTACAGCGACTACGTTTAATAGAAAATATAAGCAGATATGGCATCTGGAGGGAGGGAGGCGGCAACAAAATTTTACTTAAAGGGGGCTCAGCAACAATGTTTTTAATCAAAGGGGTCTCAGCACTGACTTAAAGGGACAGGGGCATAGTCTTGCTCGCTGTGACGAGGCCCTGCCACATTATTGGGGCATGCTGGGGTAGGCCACACCTCCCCAGATGTAGCATTGTGTGCCAGGCAGCAGCACCCGGACCCCTTGGCCAACCCACCCTTTACCTTAAAGGCGAGGCAGGGGATATTGTCACATCACTCACGCAGTTAACCATAATCCAGGCTGCAAACATTGTTTAATATGCTCACTCATAACAGCGCCTATTCAAGTGTTAATGTTCAGTCACAAATAATAAGGGCTATGCAAATGTCAGCATTCATTCACTCATACATTATGCAGACAATGCAAATGATAGCATTCGATCAGTCACTCATAATGCAGGCACTCACTAAATCATAATAAAGGCTACAGGCATGTTAGCATTCACTCACTCAATGCAGGCTATACAAGAGTTTGTATTCACTCCGGGCCTGATTCTGAGCATGTGATAAAAAGGTGTGTGGAAATACTGCATTCTCTCCTCCAGTTTCCAGCACTGTCATTCTGAGGTGGGTGGAAATACTACATTCTCCCATCCAGTTTCCAGCACCGTCATTCTGAGGTGGGTGGAAATACTACATTCTCCCCTCCAGTTTCCAGCACCGTCATTCAGAAGTGGGTGGAAATACTACATTCTCCCATCCAGTTTCCAGCACTGTCATTCAGAGGTGGGTGGAAATACTATATTTTCCCCTCCAGTTTCCAGCACCGTCATTCTGAGGTGGGTGGAAATACTACATTCTCCCCTCCAGTTTCCAGCACTGTCATTCTGAGGTGGGTGGAAATACTACATTCTCCCCTCCAGTTTCCAGCACCGTCATTCTGTGGTGGGTGGAAATACTACATTCTCCCATCCAGTTTCCAGCACCGTCATTCTGAGGTGGGTGGAGATACTACATTCTCCCCTCCAGTTTCCAGCACCGTCATTCTGAGGTGGGTGGAAATACTATATTTTCCCCTCCAGTTTCCAGCACCGCCATTCTGTGGTGGGTGGAAATACTACATTCTCCCATCCAGTTTCCAGCACCGTCATTCTGAGGTGGGTGGAAATACTACATTCTCCCATCCAGTTTCCAGCACCGTCATTCAGAGGTGGGTGGAAATACTACATTCTCCCCTCCAGTTTCCAGCACCGTCATTCTGAGGTGGGCGGAAATACTATATTTTCCCCTCCAGTTTCCAGCACCGTCATTCTGAGGTGGGTGGAAATACTACATTCTCCCCTCCAGTTTCCAGCACTGTCATTCTGAGGTGGGTGGAAATACTACATTCTCCCCTCCAGTTTCCAGCACCGTCATTCTGAGGTGGGTGGAAATACTACATTCTCCCCTCCAGTTTCCAGCACCGTCATTCTGAGGTGGGTGGAAATACTACATTCTCCCCTCCAGTTTCCAGTCTCCCCTCCAGTTTCCAGCACCGTCATTCTGAGGTGGGTGGAAATACTACATTCTCCCATCCAGTTTCCGGCACCGTCATTCAGAGGTGGGTGGAAATACTACATTCTCCCCTCCAGTTTCCAGCCTCGTCATTCTGAGGTGGGTAGAATTATTGGAGGGGAGATGTTGTGCTTTCAAGCAGCGAAGGCTGCTAACCTTGAGGGGGAAACGTACTCTAGTGACATTGCGAGCATTTCTTAATACACTGCACTTTTCAAGTCTAAGAAATCTTTCTTAAACTTTCATTAAAGTAGAAACGTGGTGCTGCAGTACAAGACATGCATTGTTTACAAAAGGAAAAAAGTGTGCAGTGGAGTGTAACTGCACCTCAAAGGTACCGTTTTTGTCGCAAAACCACTGGGGCTGGCTGGAGAATCCCCTCCATGTGGCTGCCCTGCATTCCTGACGGTTGCTAGGGCTGTTGTCAAGCCATAAATCAGGCACATGCAAAAGCGGAAGCTTTCATGTGCCTGAACCGCATTCTTTCTTGAGGGACTAAGGTATTTGTTAGTAAAGTGTTGTGCCTTCAATGTCTTAGAAATGGTAACCCACGGGACATGTCTGTGTAGGCCGCCGAGTTTGGATGGGGAAACTGGTATTACGATCCTTTCTCAATAGTATAACTTATTCCTAGATATTTCAGGTATTCCTTTGGCACGCCCCTACAATGCACACATCCAAACGGCAGTACAGACGCGCCACAGTTGGGACCCAAAAATTACACTGAACAGTGGCAGAATGTTGGAATTTTGTTCCAGACCGTCGTAGTTCTCCGCCATTCGGATTCTCCAAATAATAGTGTATTGGGACGATGAAAGGGCAACTCTGCCCCCTTGTGGTACATACGAGCAAAGCCAGTTTGATTATCTGCATGACGAGTTTCGGATGCTATCTATGTTTGCATCCTAGCGAAGTTAGTGTGATAAACTGAACAACATGGGGAAAACATCTTAAGAGTTGACACCAAAGTAGGACTGTGCCAAATAGTATTCTGACAAAGAAAATATGTAGCAGAATAACGTTAATCCCTAAACAGTCATTCATGCGCCTAGTTGTCGTGAGAGGCATACTGGTATAGTCGGATATTGAGCACGTCCTTACAGATATTCTGCCGGTATACTGTACTTCCTTTCCCACGTGGCCCTTTGCCAATGCAGATCTAACCGGTGAAGGCCTCTCTGAGCACAGTGGAGGGCTCCGGCCTCAGACTTCCTTGTGCGCGAAACTACTTTATTGCCACAGTTCTTTCCCTCTGCGCGGGGCCAGGGTCTGGGGTGTCTGCGCGGGGCCAGGGTCTGGGGTGTCTGCGCAGGGCCAGGGTCTGGGGTGTCTGCGCGGGGCCAGGGTCTGGGGTGTGCACGGATCGGAGCTTATGCGCGATCCAGAAAGGGCACATTTTCCGTTTATTTCAATCCTTTTATTTTTAGAGTCTAGGGCCCGAATCATGGAATTATTTGCACCGTTCAAAGTGATTCATGGGACTGTGCAAAGTGTATTGCAAAAATACACTTTGCACAGTTCCATGAATCAGGGTTTGTGTCGGCAGTGCAAAGTCACTTTTCAGCAGTGCAATTCACTTTGAACCATGCACAAAATTCCATGAATCAGGAAAATAGCGACTGCCGTGTTCCCACTTTGAGAGCTCCACAGTTCTCGTGTCTTGTTCCCTGATGTGACCTAATAACTGCCAAGTTCTATTTACACCCCCTCCTCAGAGCCCCCTCCCACACACCCCACCCTCCTCGGCTCTGGGTGTTTAGGGCCTATGATATTACTTAACTGTTCTATGTGTAAATGATTTAGGGGGCAACCTGAATTCATTCTGCTCAAAGCCACTCTTCCAAAAACATTTTGCTATTGAAGTAGTCTTAAATGTAAACTTGTTTACGATGGTTTTGTTATTGGGCACTCCTTCTCACATCTCCTACTCTCTCTCCTTAACTACTAATTCCCCGCCGGGGACCCAGGTATGTATTTTTATTTTTTTTACCTCTTCCCCTCACAACCGCACACACAACCGCACACCCAATCGCTCTCCCTACCGCACTTACCATTTTTTTTTTCGGGAGCGGACGCGCTGGAAATGCTTCTGTTTCCAGCACGTCCGCTCCCGTTGGCCGCCATGGAAAGGGAAAACGGACTCTGTTTTCCCTTTCCATGGCGGGCATTTTCTTTGACGTATTTTTTTTTTTCTCCCGAAAGGCCACAGCGTTTCAGGACAGAAAAAAAGCTTTAGTGCCCCGGTCACGCAGTTTTTGCGGGCTGGGGTACTAATAGCTATATGCCCCTCGCGGCGGGGGCATTACTGACTCTGGTAAGGCCCCGGGGCCTTCGTTAAGGCCCTCGCTTTGGTCGGGCCTATAACTATGGGCCCCGGGGCATTACCTGACTCGGTAATGCCCCTGCCACTCGGGGCATATTGCTTAAATAATGTTGCCCAGTCGACCTTTCCACTGGTCAAAATTTAGCAGTCTCATTTCAGGTCGACTTCCTGTGTTCTCTGCTCCTAGTGCAAGAGCATGGATAGAAAACACGTGCTCTGGGGCAGTTTTCGTGGGGAAAAGGTGGGACTGGTTTTGGGTCATCAGAAACTAGCTATAGATGAATAATGCCTATGGTGTCTCTCAACGGTGTGGCATGTAGTGTTGTTGACATCATCAAAACGGCTGCCAACAAAGTAGATACAATCGGTATGCAGTGATTTTATCGAGAAAAAACCCCAAAGAATTAATTTTTAAAGAGCCCAAAACAACGAAAAATAAATAACGATTTTTTAAAAAGTGTACAGATGTAGTGGGGAATGGGAATAGTAGTCCCCCCCCAAAAACAACAAAAGTAAAATTCATTATTTTTTTCCTCAAAGTTTTGGGTTCTTTAAAAATTGTTTTTTTTCTCGATAAAATCACATTTAACCATACAATCTTCAATATCTCCACTATTTAAGGACAGACTAGAAAATGGTCCAAACGGTGTTTAACCTGATGTCAATAGTGTCCCAAAATGTTCCATGTTTATAGTACACATATTAAATTACAGCACTATTGTTAAATGTTCAGTTCTTCATGTTTATCATCTGTTTTAGGTTGAAAGGTTTCCCTAAAGCTATGGAAGGTGTAATGCAGATAGATCAACCACGACGTCCAAGCGTTAGAGGGGTACACATGTTCATGTGTGTTTATTGTCTCAAAACCAATAAAAGGAATATGTAATTCAAACCTTAAACTACACAAAAAAATTGCTGTAAGATTTCAGTATGAGTGCAAGGGCAGGACAGTGATATGAACAACTTTCAGAACACTTCGGTGCTAGGGGACAGCTGTCGTGTTACAGAAGCGCACACACAAAGGGAATCTTGATAGACTACAGGCCTGATACAAAAAACAACCGGCAGATCATGAAGATGATGGTGAGAGATCAGTAAGCAGGAAAGAGGCCAAAGTACCATTAGATGCAATTACAAAAAAACGACCTTCTTCTTTTGCTGTAGACTTGAAACTAGGAAGCATCTGTTACACACTGCAGGTTGAAATGTATGATGTTGTTCGGTTGAGTGCAAATAGCCAATGGAAAGTGCGAGGGTGTGCAACTCCTCTATCTGTGCACTTGTGCTAGTTGCACCACTGATCCTTGTTGCTGCAGGAGATCAGGGTTCGGGTTGAATCATAAGCGTGTTTTAACCCATGGCAGATGTTTAATACAAAAGTGCCTTTGCCTATTGAATGATGGGTGCCAGGACCCAAACAAAATATTGTAGTTCCATACGATCAAACCTTTCATGCACGCCACAGCAGGATTACAGATGCGCATATTATGTTCACTGTTCTCCTATACGGTCCCAAGCTCCATAAGCCAAAGAGTAGAGTTTTTAAGTAATCTGATGTTAATCGATAAGCTAAGTATTTGAAATCCCTTTGTGAAGTAGACTTGGCATGGTTTGTATGCAAAACTGGAAGTATATTAAATGCTTCTACTTTGGATGTTGGGAGCACAGCATCTGCAAGCAATCTGGATGATTATGCAATGGGTACAGCCTCCCAAACTGAGCCTAAGAAAACAAGTCCTTATCCTGAATGTGTACCCATCTGGATTGTTTCCAGCGCAACATTGCAAGAAGTGTTCATGCAAACAACTTGCTTATGTGCCCTGCCAGTCATGCCAGCTGCTTGAATGGATAGTTCAATTCAGTACATTTTCTTGACACATCTTGAAAATATAAGAAAACATATTTGTTGGACAGATTCAGAATGTGTTGTGACATTAGATTTGTCTCTAAACCAAATCTGATCTAAGCAACTAATAGTGTCTCAACATTGTCTTCATGATCAATGTGTCCTACAGCCTGGTGAACTACGCATAGGAATGGCATTACGTGCGTACTGTTGGATCTTCCATTGAAGGAGCCAGCATTCCTGAAGTGTGGGATGTCTGATACAGTGAGATCACCATACAACAAATCATCGAGGGCAAATATATTCACCGTGCCGAAGAAGCAAACAACCACACACTTGTTGCATTGTATATCCGTTACATGGCAGAGTTCTTCAAGAAGCATATCTGTGCCGAAATTCCTAATTAGGTACAAGAATTATAAACCAAATGTGCCAAGAGCTGCTAGCAATCATGGAAAGATGTAATATGTCTAAAAAAATGAAACATTTGACAATGTTTAAGGACTGTTTTATCCTGTCACACCCTTCCCTCCTTCTCACCTGTTTGTCCTTTATTGAGGTCTTCTTGGGTACTCCTTCCTTCTTCCTCACCGATGGGGACTTGTACAGGGAAGCACACGAGTCTTCGGTTTCCAGTGTGAGGAGTGCCAACTGCCTAGGCAGGGTTGCGTTCAGTATCCAGGAAAGATGTCACGGAAAAATCTAGGAAGGAAAGGAAACTAAGTTCAGTACTCAACGGGTGCTGGGGGAGCCCACGGCACCGAACACGAGACAGATTCCGGGAAGAAGAGGGAATGGCCTTGCCGAAGCGAGGTGGGAAAGAGAAGGGATTCCTGAAAGGAACAAGAAAAGGTAACTGGAAGATAGACAGGAACGATACACACGGCGAACAACTCGGTTCAGTAGCGTTGAGATGTGCAGAGCCGCGGGAGCGTGCCTAATTTCTAGGAAGCCGCACGCAGCGCGTAGACACTAAAGAGCAGCGTTCCCGTGCTGTCGGCCATGTTGGGAGGATCGCCGACCGGATGTTATGGTGCATCATGGACCACGAAGTCCAGAAGGGCTGAAATCGGTGGTTCATGACAGCATGCCCCCTCTTAAATCTTGATCCACCGGGTTTGCCTGGATGGATTCGATGGAACCTTTGCACTAGGCGGGGAGCATTCATGTTGGAGACTGGTTCCCAGGTGCGTTCACTGGGGGGGTACCCTTTCCATTCCACTAAGTATTGGAGTTGACCCCATCTGTATCTAGAATCACATATCCTCGAGACTTCGAATTCGATCTGGTCATTGACAAGCACGGGGCTAGGTCTAGGAGTTGATCTGGTGGACCGTACATACGGTTTCAACAAGGAAGTGTGGAAAACCGGATGTATTTTCTTCCAGGATTCTAGAAGCTGAAGCCGAAAGGCCACTGGATTGATGATTTCTTTAATGTATAAAGGTCCATAATATTTGGGAGCTAGTTTGTTTGGCCGTAGATGTCGAGGCAGGAGTTTCGAAGATAACCAGACCTTGTCCCCAACTTCATATGCCAGGCTGGGTCTCCGGTTGTTTCTTGACCTCTGTGCTGGCTTTTTCCAGGTGATCTTTGGTGTCCTTATGTACGTTTACCAGTCTTTCGATCCAGGAATCAATTGAGGGTACCGGGGTAGGATGTGGTAGAACACATGGCAGAACCGAAGGATGAAATCCTTGACTGCAAAAGAAAGGACTAGTCTTGATAGCTGAATGATCAGAGTAGTTGTAAGCGAATTCAGCTACCGGAATCAAAAGTGACCAATCATCCTGGACCTTGGTAGCAAAACAGCAAAGGTATTGTTCCAGGGTCTGGTTTACACGTTCTGTCGCTCCATTAGTCTGAAGATGGTACCCAGAAGACAATGCACGCTGGATGCCTAGCATTTGGCATAGATGTTTCCAGAACTGGGATATATGCTGAGGTCCTCGGTCGGAAATGACCTTAGTAGGTAAACCATGAAGTCTGAATATATGTTTCAAGAATATCCCTGCCATTTCAAGTGAAGATGGGAGCTTGTACAAGGGTGTGAAGTGAGCCATATGGGTGAACAGATCGATAGTAACCATTATAGTAGTGTATCCCCTGGATGGGGGCAATTCCACAGTAAACTCTGTAGCGTTTGTCTCCCAAGGGCGTGTTGGTAACGTGGGTTGGTGTAGGAGACCTGCAGGTTTTCTGTTATCACATTTGTTCTGATTGCAAATAGCGCAGGTTCAGGTGTAAGTTCTTAGAGCATCAATCATCCTCTGCCACCAGAACTGTCTCTGAATGAGGTGGAGAGTTGTAGTGATGCTTCGATGCCCCGAATGAACGGTATCATGACAAAGGCTTATGATCTTGTTTCTCAATCTTTGTGTGGGTACCACCAATCTCTTATCTTTGAAGAGATACCCATCCTTAGTAACAGGCTCCATTGGTTTGTCTTGATGTAGTCCTCCCATAGATCAGAAGAAGGTGTTTCGGCACATACATCTTCCAGGAAGGAATTGGCCTGGGCGACAAACACTGTATTAGGAAACATCTCTGGAAAGGCACATGCTTTGACAGACTAATAGTCAGGACGTCTAGATAAGGCATCTGCTATAATGTTGTTGGTTCCAGGAAAGTGGTGAATGCGGAACTGATACTGGGCAAAAAAGAAGGCCCAAGAGGCTTGACGACTATTTCTGCACTCCAGGGATTGTAGGACTTGCAAGTTTCTATGATCGGTTCGAACTTGCACAGGATGTTTGGCGCCAAAGAGTAGATGACGCCATTCGGTAAAGGCTTGTCGGATGGCCAGTAATTCCTTTTCCAGGACAGAATAGTGGGTCTCACTGGGAGTCAAAGTGCGGGATAGGTAGGCAATAGGGTGTTCCTTCTTGTCTTCAAATTCTTGTTTTAAGACCGCCCCTATGTCGTAATCTGAGGCATCTGTTTCTACCACGAAGGCCCTATTTATGCCAGGCTGAGCCAGCATGGGACCTTGAGTGAATCTTCGTTTTAGGTCCTGGAAGGCAGTCTCTTGCGCGGCAGACCAATTGAATGGTGTGTCTTTCTTTAAGAGTGTGACTATGGGATGCACGATGTCTGAAAATGTAGGGATGAATTTCCTGTAGAAATTTGCGAGCTCCAGGAAGGATTTAATCTGCTTTACTGTAGTAGGCGCTGGCCAAGAGAGTATGGAGTCAACCTTGGCAGGATCCATTCATATTCCTTTGGAACTCAGCACGAATCCGAGATAGTGAACCATCTGGACATGTAACAGACACTTTTCAGGTTTGGTCAGGAGTTTGTTTTCTCGTAATCATTGTAAAACTGCATTGACATGTTCCTGATGGACTTGGGGGTTGTTGGAATAGATCAGTATATCAGCTAGGTATAGGATGACAAAAAGGAACAGCATATTAGAAAATACTCTATCCATGAACCGCTGAAAAACTTCAGGGGCATTGGCGAGACCGAAGGGCATCACAAGATATTCAAAATGGCCAAAAGGGGTTCTGAAGGCTGTTTCCCATTCATCACCTTCCCTTATCCGAATGAGGTGATAGGCACCCCGGAGATCAAGCTTGTTGAAGATGACAGCACCCCGCACTGCCTCCAAGATGTCGGAAATGAGCGGTAGTGGGTAACGATCCTTGATAGTGCACTGGTTGAGTCTGCGGTAATCCAAACAGGGTCAAAGTTCTTTGGTATCTTTCTTTGGTACAAAGAATAGAGAGGCACCGGCAGGAGATTTTCAAGGACAAATGGTTCCATTAGCCAGGTTGGTATCCAAATATTCCCGTAGGGCTCTTTTTTCAGGTTCAGATAGTATGAACATTCTGCCGAATGGGATTATGGCTGAAGCATCTGTTTCAATGGCACAGTCCTCCGGTCTGTGGGGTGGAAGAGTTTGAACAATGGCTATTGAAAACACGTCTGAGTATGGTTGATATATTTCAGGCACTTGGGTAATGTTGGAGACACTTAAGGGAGATTGCTCGGATTCCTGGGAGTTCACAGGAGGGTTATGCAGTGAGTCTTGAGACAAACAATGGGACAGGCAGAATTCAGAGCCTAAAAAGAGGGATCCGGCTGCCCAGTTGATGTATGGGTTGTGTTTCTGGAGCCAAGTCATGCCTAAAACCATGGGGTAGTGAGCAGCCTTTATAATATCAAAACTGAGCTTTTCCTGGCGGTTATTTATAAAAAAGCAGTAGTTCCTTGGTCTGGTGAGTAATAGGACCGGAAGATAACTGTCTCCCATCAATTCCTAAGACAGGTTGTATTATTTCTTTGGGTTCTCAAGGAATATTGTGCCTGACAGCCCAATCATGGTCTAAGAATACTCCCATGGCAACGCAGTCCACCCGAGCCAGGATGGGAATTGAGTCTTTCTCAGAGGGTGACAAGATTGTTTGGAGAACCACTAAGTTGTTTTGGCCAGGAGCATTTAAGGAAGGAATGGATGTGGAGCTGGCATCATTCTCCCGAAGCTGTGCTTCGCTTAGTATCGGGAACTGGTGTTTCCCGAGCGCCTGGGTGGTGCTATAGGGCATTCTCTTACAAGGTGTTTATCAGATGCACAATACATGCAAAGTCCGGTATTGATCCTACGGATCCTTTCTTGTGGGGAAATTGGTCCACAGAAAGCACCCACTTGCATAGGCTCCGGTTCCGATGAATGCTGGATGGGTGCTCTCTTAGGGCAAGGGTATTCCATGGTTGATTTTGGGGAGGTTGTCTTTGTTTTTCTTTTCTCAGCCTTTCTCTCCTGGATTCTGAAATCGATCTGCAGGGATAAATCCATTAAGGCTTGAAAGGAACTTGGGCGAGCCACTCTGGCTAACTCATCCTTGACCTCGTCATTCAAACCTCTCCTGAATAGGGTCAAACTAACTTCTTGGGACCAATCAGCTTCTTTAGCTAGTTGTTTGAATCGGGTCACGTAAGTAAGCATATCCTGGTTCCCTTGCTGGAATTCCAGAAGTCACTCCTGGGCGTGGTAGACGAGTTCTGGTCGATCAAACATGGCCTTAAAGGCTTCTATAAATCCGTCATAATTATCCAGGAGTGGGTCTCCTGAATTAACCAAGAGAGTCGCCCATGTTAAAGCATTGCCGGTAAGGTGAGATATTATAAACCCTACCTTAGCCCGGGGAGTGGAAAAATAGTAGGGTTTGAACGTGAAATGCACCAGGCAGGAGTCAAGGAAGGAACGCAGGGATTTGGAAGAGCCATCGTATTTATCCACAATACCCCCGACCAGGGCACTTTCTTTGAACGCTGAATCCCGGGACAAGACTAGTTGTTTTAATGCCGCATTTTTGGCCTTTAGATTTTGAACCTCTCTAGTCAATTCTTGCATTCCTCTCATGAGGTCTTGGACTGCAGCCTCCATGTCAATTCTGTTATTAGGTTCTAGGCGTCTCAATATGTCACACCCTTCCCTCTTTCTCACTTGTTTGTCCTTTATTGAGGTCTTATTGGGTACTCCTTCCTTCTTCCTCACCGATCAGGACTTGTACAGGGAAGGACGCGAGTCTTCGGGTTCCAGTGTGAGGGGTGCCGACTGCCTAGGCAGGGTTGCGTTCAGTATCCAGGAAATATGTCACGGAAAAATCCAGGAAGGAAAGGAAACTGAAGTTCAGTACTCAATGGGTGCCAGCGGGGGGCCCATGGCACCGAGCACGAGACGGATTCCGGGAAGAAGGGGGAATGGCCTTGCCGAAGCGAGGTGGGAAAGAGAAGGGATTCCTGGAAGGAGCAAGAAAAGGTAACTGGATTATAGACAGGAAAGATACACATGCTGAACAACTCAGTTCAGTAGCGTTGAGACGCGCAGAGCCGCGGGGGCGTGCCTAATTTCTAGGAAGCCGCACGTAGCACGTAGACACTAGAGAGCAGCGTTCCCGTGCTGTCGGCCATGTTGGGAGGATCGCCAACCTGATGTTACGGTGAATCATGGACCACGAAGTCCAGAAGGGCCGAAATCGGTGGTTCATGACATATCCAGCATTTACAACGATGCGTGATAACATGTCCATTTTGTAGTCTTTGATGCAAATTTTAAGGTCTGTTAGGTACAATGGGTGGAATGCATACATTTCATCAGTGGTGGCATTCATTGGGTATTTCTTGGCATGAAACTTTCATATTTACTCTGGGATGTCGGCATACTAACTTGCAGAAGTCAGTGTTTTCAAAGAGTCAAATCATGCCATATTGAAAGAGTTGGAAAAAGGAGAAACTGGGTTGTGAGGAAACTGGTATTGTATTCTGCGCACTCAGAGTGGGTGAGGTTCTTGAACATCAAGATAGAGCTTTGAAGGTTACTGGACATTTAGTGGGCATAACATAACATCCTAAGAAATGTGCATGCTAGTTTTAACAGCACATGTACTTGCCCATATATATGAACAGACATTGAGCAAAGCAGCATCACACAAACATCTTTACAACGCAAAATAAACAGTGAACAGGGTATATACTGCAATAGACATATTTCTTATTGAATATATGCAGATTGGAAATCCGATTTGATATGAGAGACCTCAATTTGTCAACATTTCTACCAAGACAGTTTTTAGTAAGATGATTACAACAGATGTTGGTCAGCGCCATGCTCTCTGCATTGGATTTTTAGAGTTTAAAACATAGAGACCCATCTCTGAAACTAAAACCATGAATTTATGGGAGCTCAAGACAGGTAAGGAACCTGAACTGGAGTGCGCATACACTCAGGTTTTATAAAGTGGTAAGATGTTAACTGGGAGTGTGCCGCAGTAGCGGAGGATATGGTGATTTCCCTGAGTCACCACTAAAGTGAAGACAATTGCAGAAGAGATTGTCCTCTTCTTGCCGCACACAACAAAGAAGGGTGGTTGCCAATATACTAATTCTAGAAGGTACAAAATACACAGGACATTCCCAAAGGAGGTTTTGCCTATGCGGCTAAATTTATTTTCATAGATGCATTAAAATATCTTGTATATTGATGTCCTCTTTGTAATACCAAAACAAAAAAGCTCACAATAATGAAATAAGGTTGAGACCAAATGCGAATAGCCCTCTGTTGGTACTGAAAACTTGGTTAGTCTGATATGTCTACATGTGATAGCATGGACCAATACATACAGTCCTTCCCAAATTTCTCAAGTTGAAAAACAAATTTGCACTGTACAAAGTTTCCACGTTAGCTAACAGCCGAATTTCTCAAATTGAAAACCAACTTTGCACTGAACAGAATTTCCACATGTAGTAGATGTGGAGATTCTGTTCAGTGCAAAATATTGGTCCATGGTATTTTGTACCTTTTAGAATTAGTATATTGGCAACCACCCTTCTTTGTTGTGCGCGGCAAGTAGAGGACAATCTCTTCTGCAATTGTCATGAATGTATGGGATCCTATCATGTGGAACAAAGTAAATCTGTGTTCAAGCACCAGGAAGACAACACAATTATAAGCAGCTGGTACTGTTACAGAGTTAAGAGCAGATAGATCGCTATGAGCATGACTATATGCAAATCAGTGTTTAATGTACAGATAAGGAAACCATGCATCCTAGGCAGGAAAAAGCAAACTGATTAAAATCTTGACATCGGTCCTGGCACAAACCCCACAGAGCAGCAGGAGAAACAGTATCAAGTAAAGTCACCTAAGACATTAGCAGGGTAATTCATAGAATCCAGCGCACAAGTAGCGCACGCGGCTGGCGCACAGCGTGCGCCTGCGATAGTCTGCGCCAGGCACGTGCGCTAAAACTGATTTCCGCGCACAGCGTATTCATGGATTTCATGCTCCCAAACCAGCCGTGGCGCAGAGAATCGCAGCGAGCCTGCAGCAGCGCCAGTAACGCCCCCAAGAACGCCCTCGCGCAAGGAAAAGCCATCAAAATCGCTAAATCATCGCTAAGGGCTGCGCTAACCCTGGACCACTTCACAGGGCAGGCAAACAAGGAAAGCAAAGCGGGCAATCTTCAAATCAGGAGTACGCGGGAAGTTCTACACGCGACTAGGCAGGGAACGTGAATTACAGGGGTACGCGGGAATTATCACACGCGAACAGCCAGGGAACGCGTATTACAGGGGTACGCGTGAAGTAGAACACGCGATAGGCCAGGGAACGTGTATTACAGGGGTACGCGTGAAGTAGAACACGCGATAGGCCAGGGAACGTGTATTACAGGGGTACGCGGGAATTATCACACGCGAACAGCCAGGGTGCGTGTATTACAGGGGTAGCGGGAAGTTCAACACGCGATTGGCCAGGGTACGTGTATTACAGGGGTACGCGTGAAGTAGAACACGCGATAGGCCAGGGAACGTGTATTACAGGGGTACGCGGGAATCATCACACGCGAACAGCCAGGGTGCGTGTATTACAGGGGTAGCGGGAAGTTCAACACGCGATTGGCCAGGGTACGTGTATTACAGGGGTACGCGTGAAGTAGAACACGCGATAGGCCAGGGAACGTGTATTACAGGGGTACGCGGGAATTATCACACGCGAACAGCCAGGGTGCGTGTATTACAGGGGTAGCGGGAAGTTCAACACGCGATTGGCCAGGGAACGTGTATTACAGGGGTACGCGTGAAGTAGAACACGCGATAGGCCAGGGAACGTGTATTACAGGGGTACGCGGGAATTATCACACGCGAATAGGCTGGGTGGGCCCTCACAGGTGTACCCTGTACACCCTCCACGGCCCCTGCAGGCAGCCCACAAAACAGGGGACTACCCTGCACACCTGATCATGTCCCCCTGCACCCCCATCCACCAGGGGCACCCTCCACCAGGCCCCCACCCATGTCTCCCACCACCCCCACCCCCCAGCAGTGCAGGGGCACCTGCCAGCAGGCCCCCACCCATGTCTCCCACCACCCCCACCCCCCATCCACCAGGGGCACCCTCCACCAGGCCCCCACCCATGTCTCCCACCACCCCCACCCACCAGCACTGTGGGGCACGTGGCCAGCAGGCAGTCAGGCAGCAGCAGATGGCAGGTGGGAGCGTGCTCAGGGCTCTGGGGGACTGTAATTTGGCCTCCTGGCCATGAGCGTGGTCTTTCGTGTTTGAACGCGTGGACAGCCTGATAGGGAGTGATTTTGCACGTGAAAATCCCACACTCAGCGAATCGCGCGAAAACCCGTCACCAGCATATGTGCGTCTATAGTTACCTGCACGTGCAGTGTCAAAGCGTGTGATTGGTGAAAATGGATCTACACGCAGGAGTGACAAAGCGTGTGATTGGTGAAAATGGATCTACACGCAGGAGTGACAAAGCGTGTGATTGGTGAAAAGTGAGCTACACGCAGGAGTGTCAAAGCGTGTGATTGGAGAAAAAGGATCCACACGCAGAAGTGACAAAGCGTGTGATTGGTGAACATGGGCCAAGCACGTACACGCCGTAAGTGACGCTGTACGTGTGGGCCTGTATATAAGGTAGTGTAGAACACCATTTCCTTGTACGTGCTTTTCGTGGAGAGCGAGTGGGTGAATTCTGTACTTCTTGTCGTTTCACACGCGATTTACTTCACGGCGTTTCCAGTTCGTACTCCCTGTTATCTCTGACAGCTTTTTCTCTTTTTCCTCTTGTACTGGTTTACCTGGGCCTGTTCCCTCAAACAGTGTCCCCTTCTACTGTTGTCCTGTCTCCTCAGACAGCGTACACATCTTCTTTTGGCGGGGGTGTTGCCAACCAAACGCGCTCATTTTTCACGCTCTTTTACCTGGCAGACGGTGAGTCACGCACGTATCTAACTTCTGTGCTTGCCCCGTGTGTAGCCTACCCCTTCAGAGGTCATTCTAGGCTGCGTGTGACACGCATACGTTCATTTAAGTGTTACTGGATGCCACAGCGTAGTGCAGGGTTTTCCATCAGCACACGTGGTCTAGGAGGGGTATTGTGCACGTTCCTTAACTTTTTTGGGGTGCCTGTGCGTTGCGTGACCCGTCATCTTTCCCCAGGGGTGTCATATAGCCTTGCCACTGCACTAGGGTACGAATACCATCTGGTACCCAACCCCTTTGACACCCAATTGCCCAGGACAATTGTGCACACCGACTCCCATACGCACAATAACATCAGTGCCATGGTTGGGAGGCGTGCAAGCCGTAAGGGTGGCAAAGGTGGCCGAGCCACACGTGGTGGCCGTGGAGGATCCACTAGGGGACGTGGTTGTGACTTGCAGGGTGCCCCTGTCCCCCCCAGTCTGGAGGACCAGTCAGGGACACCCATCCCCCCCCCCCCCAGTTGAGGGTCATGTGGCTGATACCAACCCTGATCAGCCCTTGTCGGACCAGCCCATTGTGGCACCAGACCTGTCCGAGGGTGATCCCATCGCTGACATCCAGGTCAGCAGGTCCACTGCACGTGCACCGGTGCACATTGGTGTCATCAGGGCACGCGCATCTATGCCAGATAGGTCATCTGCTGGCCCCCGTAGCCAGGGTGTGGCTCCATCCACCCCACCTCTCATACACCCTGCCAAGACTGTGTCGGTCCTAGTTCATGCACCTCAGATCAGGCCTGACCCCATCCCTCTACCCCCAATGCCTGCACCTACTCCCATGCTGAGTGTGCGATCCCACACACCCAGTACTGAGTCCACCACGGCTCCTGCCCCTAGTGTCCACAGCGGCGTAGGACACTCTGGATCCCCACCCCCTTCCAAGCGCAAGAGGAAGAGTGCACGTCCGGCACAGGCTGATGCCCCAGGCACGGCTGCACAGTCCGGCCCATCAAGGAAGCCAAGCTTCACATACGCCGAACTGAATGCACTTGTTCAGTATGTGTCAGATCATGATAGGGAAATGGTCATCGTTGCAGGGTCCAAGACCACACATGCCAGACGCCAGGCACACTGGCAGACCATTGCTGACAGAATAAGTGCCCTTGGAGTAGTGAGGCGCACAGCTAGTGATTGCCAGAAGCGCTGGAATGACCTTAAGCGCAGGGCAAAGGATAAGCTGGCCTCAAGTCATGCCGCAACCTTGGTGACTGGAGGTGGGTCCCCAGCACAGGAAATAGAACTCACACCACACGAGTCCGTAGCTGGATCCTACGTCACCGAGGGACAACTCCAAGGTGTGGGAGATCTCCCTGATTACGAGGCATCATCCGGTGAGTGCACATGCATGTGTGTATTATCCATGTGCATGGTGTGTGTGTGAAGCATTCATGTTGGGTGCCTGTCAAGGGGGTGTGTGGCAGAGTTGATAGTGGCACCCATGTGCCTCATCCAGTATGTTCAGTGCAACACCATCTGCCCACAGCACTATCCCTACTGGCAACAGTGCACATATGGCCCTACACCATGGAAGTTGCCCTTGAATTGTCATTTTGTCACTACATTGTTGCTCATACTCCCCTGTCTATTCATCTGATGTCTTACATACCATTCCTATACTTTCCCCCAGCCATTCAAGTTTCATCTTCACATGCCTGACATGCAATGATACCACATGCTAATGTGTCCTCTGTATATAAATGCCAACCAACATGCTGTCATACTGTGGATGTTGCCTTGACATCCACCTCCTACCTGTGTGCTTTGGTACCGTCTGGTTTCGAGCCCCATTCCCTCACACTCCATGCTGCTCTTCATGGTCTATCTTCCCTGACTTCTACAGTTCAGACCATCGTGCCCTACTCACGACACCTGCTTGCTAACAGTCAAATGAGGGCACCCTGCCCTCCAATGCGACCCACCCTATTGCTGACAAGTGCATCTGAGCCTACTCAAAGCTAACTCTCACTGACATCTGCTCATACATGCCTTTGCCTGTCCCATAGACCCTTCACATGGTCCCTGTCCTCTCTCCTTGCTCCTCTTCCACCATCAATGGTGGGACCCGTTGGGGTGTACTCCTGGCCTCCTTCCAATCCTCAGAGGCCACAATTGATGTGCATGGTAATGGGAGCATCTCAGTCCAAGGCCCTTAGGCCAACCTCATTCTCCTTGAGAAATGCTACCCACATCTCATCAACTTCCTTTCCTCTCCTGCTGTCCCCCCTCCTCTCTCCTCATCAATCCTGCACTGCCTCCCTGCACCCTCCCATGATCCTTCTCCGCCTCCCACTCCAACTCCTACACATGCTGCACCTCTGATCTCTAGCACTCCCCGTAAGTCCTACAAGGCTGTCAACCTCCTCCACAATTACACTCCTTTCACTGCGGCTGCATCAGGCATTCCTCCGATATCTGTCACTTACATGAGGTTATGCACCTTGACATCCTTGGTCTCATGGAAACATGTCTGACGGCCAGCTCTGTCTGCATCCTTCACACACTCCTACCTGATGTTCAGGAGACCCTCTCCTTGGCCCGCCACTACTGTGCAGGGGGGGTGTGCCCTTGGCTTCCCTGAGGGTATTCCTGCCACTGTCACTCCTACTTAGACCTACTCCACTCTGGAATGGCTTGTGTGACGTCTCTCTCTACCACACCTTGACATTCACAAACTGTGCGTACTGTGTCTGGGAAAACTGGTCAAATGTACTACTTCCTTTCTGAGTGTCCTCACCTCTCCTCCTCACTCATGTCCCCAGACACAGAAATCCTCTTCCTTGGTGCTGTACGCATCCACCTGCATGCTTGTTGACCCCCCCACGTGACCTTTCTGTGACCTCAGCAACTCCCTCTCACCCTCTAGACTCCCGTCTGTCCCTACTCATTCTGCAGGGCACACTCTTGATGCTCTGATCTCATCTGACTTTCCCCTCTCCGTCCATCTCTGCACTCCTCTCTCCTGGAGTGATCACATTCTCCTCTCCTCCCAGCTCACCCTCACCACCCCACAGGCAAAGCCACCCTCACCACTGTCACACACCTTCTTGGTATTCCAACCCATGAAGTGTGTGTCAGTCGAGGCTTATGCTGCCAAAATCTCCCCCCCATCCAGCTCCCCCTTAGGCTCACTCCCATCCTGACAGGGCCCACTCCATGCTCCACTCTATGTCAGGTACACTGGATGTCTTTGCCACGGTCATGACCACCTGTCTGAAGCCCCATGCCAATGCAGAGTCCTGGCATGACTCGTATCTTGTGAACCCAAACCACAGGTGCCGGGTGGCAGAGAGGGAATGTCCTGCATCATGCTCATCCTCTGGCAAACTGGCCTGCCACATGCTCCAAAGGCAATAGCGCCTCACCCTTTTCACCAAGATGAGATCCCCAATCCAAGGGCACATATCTGCGGCATGTGACAACTCTGCAGGACACATAGAAATCTGCAAGGACCTTGCCGAGCCAGATGCAGTGTGTACCTCCCCTGTCCCCTCCGAGCCCACAGCACTGCATGATTGTCTCTGTACCCCTATAGGCCACCCCCCCAGCACTTGTCTGCGCCTAACACCATCTGCCCTTGACGTTAAGTCCTACTTACCTTGTACAGCACTTCCAGCCGCCACTTCCCCTTGCACTTCATTGTGCCACCCACCCCTGCACTTGCGTGACATGAATGACACCAGCACCAGTAGGATTGTTGACTGGCATCCCCTTCTGCCCCACCACCCCTCAGTGCTCCGCTGTACCTTCATACATTTCTGGACCGGTGCTTCACGAATGCTATATGATTCCTTTACAGGTGATGGGGAGGTGGAATCTCATTGTTTACTGCATTTTGTTGATGTAGACAAGGCACTGTGCATCGTGGCCAATTTGGACTAGCAGATCCATGTACAACATGTTAACTTATTGATGTGATGATGCAATGTCAGGACCAGAGTGGTTGAAATCCAAAAAAGTTGCCCTCCTCTCCCTCTTCACTTGGTGGCTATGTCACATGCCATGTGTGTGATGGCATGTGCCTTTGACATGGCAATCACCGGCCAATGTGTGATGGCAGTGCTAGGCAGCATGGTGAGCAGGCGTTGCTCTCCAATCTGTACATTGTATGCCCTGAGCCTCCCCTACAGACCCAGTGATGGTGAATGCATAGGAGGTCTCCCAGTCATGTGGGACATGTGTCGTAGAACTACTGCCTCTGTTGTTCATCAGCCCTTGTTGCATGCCATGGTGCTAATGCCTGTTTCCATTTTTCTCTTTCATGTCTTTGCAGGGGACGAAGCACTTGTTGATGCTGGGGATGTGGTGGTTGAGCCATCCCAGGAGGGCAACCCTGGCCGACCTTCCACAAGTGAGGGACGTGGTGTGTTTGTGGGTGAAAACCCACAAGTGCTGCAGGTCGTGCTGTCGAGGGGTGTCTCTGGGGGTTCCTCCCCCGAGCAGTATTCAGGTGTAGACTCGGAGGATGACACCTATGTGCAGTCGCAGGTGAGTGTTCTTGGGAGAGAATCTCCTCTGTCCGACCCACCTGCAGCCGGGCCATTGCCCTCAATGGGGATGTCAGTGTCGGCAGCTCAGCCTCCGGTGGTTACGGATGCAGGGCCACACCACACAATCTCTGATCCTGTTCCTGGGGCTGGAGATCAGAGAGGGAATGCAGTCCTGCAGCCTGAGGCCTTGCCGGCACAGCAAGGCGCAGTCCGCCTTGCCCCAGGCAGGTGTGGTGCCCGTCAACGTGGTGGCCGTATGCCACCTGGCAATACCGCTTGGGAGCAATCCATCTACGGTATGGCCACCCAACAGGCAGCATCATCCGAGATGATTGCACAGGCCATGGATAGGGTGGCCACTTCCATTGTCCCCCCAGAAAGGCTGATGGAGCGACTGGAGCAGGCTACAGAGTCCATCTGCCAGGCACACCGGGAGGACATGTTGGCGTCCAACATGGACAGGCGGGCGGCACTGGCGACTCTGCGGGAATCACTTTCCATGGAGTCCCAGCGCCACAGGGAAGGCCTGAGGGAAGAATTCCATCACCTCAGGTCGACCCTGTTAGAGCTTGAGGCTTCATCCCATAGAAGGACAGAGGAGCAGCTGGAGCGTCTGACACGGACGCTCTCGGCCGAGATGCAGGCAACTCGTGCGGAGGTCAGGTCATCCCGGAAGTTACTGCATGGGGACCTCCGCATGATTATAACCCAGAACCAGAACTACCAGACCCGCCTGCTTGCAGCCATGGAGGAGCAAACTCGTGCTTTGCGTGGGCTGCCTCCCATTGTCACACCATCTTCTGAGGCAGCTCCCCCACCTCCTGAGTCAGCTGCAGGGTCTGGCCAGAGCGATAGCGACTCATCTCCCACAACAGAGTAGCCGTGTGGGCCACGAGCCTATGGGGTGTTTTAGTTTCCCATGATCCACACAGGTGGATTGTGGCGTGCATCCTGTCCTCGGACCTCATAGGTGGCCCCCCCCCCCCCGCCGGCCCTTTCATGGCCATTTTTTCTCAATTTTTTTTTCTTTTTCAATAGTGTTGCCTTGTGTGGGTACCTGGGCATACACTGTATTGTGGCTGGGCACATGCAGGCTTGTCCTGAGTTTGGTTTCGATGCTTGGGTACCAGACATCCACACCCCTCCTGCTTCCGTTTCCATGGGCTTGCAAAGGGTGTGCCCAAGTGACAGCAAATTACACGGTGACATTGGACTCCCATGAGCTGTTGGCCAGTCCATAGTCAATACTGTGTAGACATTCATAGTGTACATTGTTGTTGCACCTAACTATGCATGATGGTTTGATATGTGCCTCTACTTACATATGTTGCTCATGTTTTGCAGGTATTTCACACAGTTATTCACACGGGCATACTCTCTGGAGTCAGACTACATGTCGGTAGATGTGCACTGACACTTTTGCGTGGCGCCATCACTGTACATCTGGACGGTGAGGACATACCAGCAGAATCAGGTAATGAGACTACCATTGATTACATGCATTGTGTCTTGTTTGGGTGGGCTTCAGGGTGGGTTGGTGTGTAATTTGATTGAAATTACTCTTACACAGGTGTGTAGTAGTGGCTCCAGCGCGGTTAGCTGTTCAAGTGCGGCTATGTTCCATTTGGGGCACTGCTATTTGTGACACCGGTGTCATGTTGTGATGGCCAGTTTGTTTGCTCTCACATACCATGACATGGTGTCCTCAGTGGCGGGACTGTGAAGGGAATGGGTGACATGGCAATGTTGTCATGTAGTGAATCGCCTGTGGCAATGCATATTTGATTGATGGAGTTGTGTCTTTTCGTTGTGATGCATTGCTGGTGTATGTGTAGGTAGGGGTGCACACATAGTGACACTTCCATGTTAACAATCTCAGGCTGATGTGTATCTGACAGTTTATTGTCAAGTAATTTTGTGACATTGTCAGGTAGTGTCATCATTGATTGTCAGATGGTATGTGCCAGAGCAGTGTGCACTAGCCAGCACTGTGATTTCTAGGTGAAGAAGTTGGCCACCAGTTGCGTACGGGCTGCCTCCCCCCGTGCCCTTTCCCCTCCCATGCGCAGCGGGCGTGCATGTGGTTGTGGATGTGGGGGCACCACCATGTCCACGGGCAGGCCCCGGCGTGTTGCAACGTTGTGCAGGACACATGCTGCCACTATGATCCTGCACACTATTCGGGGAGCATATAACAGCTGCCCGCCAGAACGGTCAAGGGAGCGAAAGCGTGACTTCAGCACTCCGAATGTGCGCTCCACTATGCCCCGTGTTGCAATGTGGGCTGTGTTGTACCTTACCTTGGGTGGCGTGGTGGGGTTCCGGATTGGGGTCATCATGTGGGGGCTGATAGGGTAGGCACTGTCCCCTGCGGAGGTGGTGATGGGTATCATTAGTGGTGTTGTGTCATGACCCAGTATCTGACATGCATGCATGTGCAGTGGCATTCATGCTCACCAAGCAGCCATGTATCTCCATGCTGGCCAGCCTCTAGGTCCCGGCATAGGGTAGACATTCTGTAGATGAAGCTGTCGTGGGTGGACCCGGGATAGTTGGCATATACTGATGTGATTATACCCTTGGCATTGCATACAACTTGCACGTTGATGGAATGCCAGTGCTTGCGGTTTCTATAGATGTGCTCTGTTGCCCTGGGTGGACGTAGAGCCACATGTGTGCAGTCAATTGCACCAAGCACTTTGGGGAATTGAGCCACACCATAGAATTCCTGGATGCACGTCCGCCTTTCTGCATGAGTCCTGGGGAGATATATGTGCCTGCGGACTGATGGCCGTGCAGTGATGATGTTCAAGACCTGGTGTAGGCAGCGTGACTGCGTGGCCTGTGACACACCACCCACTATGGCACTTGTCCGCTGAAAGGATCCAGTGGCCAAGAAGTGCAGTACATTCAGGACCTTCTGCAGGGGGCTGAGTGCTTGGGAGCACAGGATGGGTGATGTGAGGTCATCCTCCCACTCACTGACCAGGTCCAGTATGATGTGTGCTGGAAACCTGTACCTCCCATACACCTGGTCATCAGGCATCCCGAATAGGCTGGTTCTGGGTGTGAATATTCTGGCCCTGACTCTCCTCCTCCTCCTCCTTTGGTAGCCCACTGCCACTGCTGCTAGGAACGGTATGTTCATCCTGGCATCTGGCTTGTTTATTGATAAGTGCGCAAATTAATGCCTTGCGCGTGTTCTAGGCGAGCGTGTGACCCTCGCACCCCTGGAATCTAGTTCCCACTCCAATAGCGTGTGGAAATTCCCACGCAGCAGGCATACAGGTGCGCTGACGTACTTGCGTGTGTAAGTGCCCGCGCACCCCTGAAATACACGTACATAGGCCAATGGCGTGTACGCACACTTTTGGCCAATTACACGCGATGAAATACACGTACATAGGCCAATCGCGTGTACGCGCACTTTTGGCCAATTACACGCGATGAAATACACGTACATAGGCCAATCGCGTGTACGCGCACTTTTGGCCAATTACACGCGATGTAATACACGTACATAGGCCAATCGCGTGTACGCGCACTTTTGGACAATTACACGCGATGTAATACATGTACATAGGCCAATCGCGTGTACGCGCACTTTTGGCCAATTACACGCGATGACACTCTGACGTGCAGTATTTCCACGTGTGCTCCGTCATCACGTGCTGAGTGGGGAACGCCCGTGCGGATCACGTCAGACGCGCTTACGCGGTGAGGGACTCTGGTCCAATAGAATCGCGTATGCGTGCTGACGCACTTACGCGCTAAGGGCCTTTCCTCGGATTTCACGCTGACGTGCAGGAATTTCACGTGCCAAATCACTCCGTATCAAGCTGGCCACCCGAAAACACACGGAACACCACGCTCCTGCCCAGAAGGCCGAGTTACTGCCCCCCCAGTGCCCTGAGCAGCCTCCCACGTGCTATCTGCTGCTGCCTGCCTGCCTGCCTGCCTGCTGCCACCGTGCCCTGCCATTTGGTGCCTGCACATCAGCCATCTGCAGGGGTCCAGTTGCTGTGTCCACCCCTGCTGGAACTGAAGACTCCCAACTGGGATTACATCGCTCCACAGCCCAGCCCCAGGACCCAGTTGTCCACCCACACCTGCCGCTGGGGTTGCCATGTCGGGCACTTCCACATCTGGCACCAGTGGCAACCCCAGGCCAGAGGGGCAGAGGGGCACCAGCTTCACTGCCACCGAAGTTGGTGTCCTGGTGGAGCATGTCCTGGGGCAGTATGATGCCCTCTTTGGATCGTCCCGCGCCAGCAAGGAAGGACGGGAGAGGATCTGGGCCGACTGTGTGGTTGCCATCAACGCGGAGGGGGTGGCAACCCGCAACGTCCAGAAGATCAAGAAGCGCTGGGAGGACTTGAGGTCCAGGACCCTTGTGAAGGCCCGGCGCCTCGTGGAGGGGGGCCGGGGCCGCATGAGTTCCATCCAGAAGAGGGTCCTGGAACGCGTACGCCCAGCGCTCCACGCCCAGGTCCTTGAGAGGGAGGCCCGTCTGGAGTTGAGTGGTAAGTGTGCAAGCATTACTGTGTGAGACAGGGCATGTTGCGGTGTGCTGGTTCTATGATACTTGCCTGTATGTGTGCCATGGGCCATGTATGCATGTATGTGTGCAGGGACATCATGGTAATGCATGTGCGACCAGTGATGTGTGACCCACATGGTTGTTGCATGTGTTGAAATGCGGCATGGGGAGCCCTATGCAGATTTAGGACATGAGAGCATGCCAGTCTCTGTACCTGGACATGGATGGGGGTGAAGGATGGGTGCTGATGCCAGGTACATATATGGTAGCCATGTCTGTGTGCCTGACCTGCGTGTCTGTGACTTGTGCATGCCATGGATGCATGACACATGTGTGTGACAATGCACAGATTCAGTGACGCACCCAACTTACCCTTGTTTCGCCTGTGTTCGTTGTGTTTGGGGCCAGATGGATGTGACTGAGGTGAAGTGTGTGCATGTGATATGCATGAGCCATGATGCATGTGAGTTACATATCATTGAATGTTTCAAGAGTCAATTGGACATGCATGGAAATGTGCATGGCATGCACCATGCCTGTTACTGTGTGTGTTTTGCCTGGACTGACCCATGTGTTGTGGAGGGACATGATGGAAGTGTACTTTGACAGGGGTGCTCATCTGCTATTGCTTCCTGTCTAGGGGACCATTTTACAGTAGCCTGATGCTTGTGTCCTTTGTCTCCCTCTACGCAGCGGCTAGTGAAGAAGAGGGCGGAGACGGCGCTGTGGAGCAAGGCGGCGGGGATGCCCCCACGGCTGCAGCGGAAGGGGTGGGTGAGCCCCCACAGGGGCCTGCTACGGCGGGAGACGGTGAGGAGCCATCCAGGTTGGTGGTTTGCACAGAGGAGGAGGAGGCCGACACTGGTGCACACATGGGGCCTGGTGGGAGCATCCCTGCTGGTGCAAGTGGTGCAGTCCAGGGCCAGGGGCAGGAGGCAGCACAGGTCACCGTGGAGGTGCCTGTGCATGTCGCTGTCCCTGACCCTGTGAGTGCACCACCATGCACCAGCAGGGATGCCCCGTCCCAGGCCCGTCCGCAGGTAGAGGGGATGTCCATGTCAACTGACTCCCCTCCACCTGCGGCCGTGGGAACCCCTGGCCGCGTGGAGCAGGTCCTGATTGGGGTCGCGATGCGCACGGCTGTGATTCGTGATGACGTGCGTGCTTCTCGGGAGGAGCACGCACGTCATCACGAAGTGCACCGTGCCGACGTGGCCCAATTGGGATCGGCCATGTTCGGGGGGTTCCTGCATGTGTTGGCCAATCTGACGGCCCTCTCCTCCTCTGTGCAGGCTATCCACCGGTCGTTCTCCTTGCCGTCTTCCGGCCCAGATGCCACCATGGCCCCCTGTGGACCTGCCCCGACCAATGCAGCCAGCTCGGTGGGGATCCCATCCCTGCCACAGTTGGGAGTCGGAGGTCCAGCAGGGGTGGACAACACAGCAAGTGGACCCCAGCAGATGGAAGATGTGCCGGCATCATCGGGCAGGGCACGTGCACAACGGCGTCGGTGGTTACCATCAGCCTGGATGCCGTCGTGCTGGCAGAGGCAGTGGCGTCGGAGGCAGCAGCGGGCTCGACGTGGGAGGCATCATGGCTCAGGGCCATCAAGATCAGAGGGGCAGGCATCGGCCGGAGGGCAGGGCAACCCTGGTATGGCGGTGTGTTCCGTGTGGGAGGAGTTTGGCCAGCGGATAGGTGCGGAGCGGCAGCGGGCGGAAGAGGAGCGGCTCGCCATGGCCAGGGCGGAGATCTCCATGCGTCGGGCATTGAGGCGGGCTGAGTGCCTCGAGGAGGCTCGCAGGGATTTTGGTGAGCACATGGGGTTGTCCCTGCGAGACCTCGGGGCCAGGACAGAGTCCCGCCTCCAGGACATTGACATGGAGTTCGAGGATGCCCTGGCCAGCATCACCAAGTGAGCCGCAGGACTAGCCCGCTGCCTTTGTATATAGTTTTTTAGTTAGTTAGTGCTAGGTTTCCTTTATTTATTTTTATTATTTTGGACCGCTCGGACAATGGCCACTTTTTTGTACATATTTTTTTTATTAGTTAGTATTAGGTTTCATTTGTGGTGTTGGGCTCATGGACCCTGGAACATTCCTGTATATATTGTTATTTTTTGGGAGATACATTTTTTTATTTTCTTATTGTTTACACCATGACGTAATGGTTTTTCTTAGATTTCCTACTACATGGTTTTGCTTTGGACAAATTCTATTGATTTTTGAATCCTTTGTTTTTTGGTTTATCATTTTTGTTCTCGGACATGGACCTTTTATTTACTTTGCCACATAGTTGTATGTTTTATTGGTTTACTTAATTTTTGTTTTTAATACATTTTTATATTATCTTACACTTGTGTTATTTTCTCTTTGGTTTCTTACATGTCATGATATGGGTTTTGACATTCACTTGCACCCATTGTGTATGTGTGTGTGACGGACATGTGTTCTTTTGCATACTTGCCTTTGGGGTTGTGTCATGTGATTGCATTCACTATGTGGGTGCATGCAATCCTTGCCTGGGTGTTTGTGCTGGGTATGCTGGCCATTACTGCCATGATTGTGTATCGTCAGGACCTGGGGCCAGGGGGACATGGGTGGGGGCCTGCTGGCAGGTTCCCCACAGTGCTGGGGGTGGTGGGAGACATGGGTGGGGGCCTGGTGGAGGGTGCCCCTGTGGGGTGGGGGGTGGGGGTGGTGGGAGACATGGGTGGGGGCCTGCTGGCAGGTTCCCCACAGTGCTGGGGGTGGGGGTGGTGGGAGACATGGGTGGGGGCCTGCTGGCAGGTTCCCCACAGTGCTGGGGGTGGGGGTGGTGGGAGACATGGGTGGGGGCCTGGTGGAGGGTGTCCCTGGGGGGTGGGGGGTGGGGGTGGTGGGAGACATGGGTGGGGGCCTGGTGGAGGGTGTCCCTGGTGGATGGGGGGTGGGGGTGGTGGGAGACATGGGTGGGGACCTGGTGGACGGTGTCCCTGGTGGATGGGGGGTGGGGGTGGTGGGAGACATGAGCAGGTGTGCAGGGTAGTTCCCTGTGGTGTGTGCTGCCTGCAGGGGCCGTGGAGGGTGTACAGGTAATGCCTGGGAGCACACAGCCAATTCGCGTGTGGAACTTCCCGCGCACCCCTGAAATCCACGTACCCTGACTATTCGCGTGTGGAACTTCCCGCGCACCCCTGAAATCCACGTAGCCGGCCATATCGCGTGTGGAACTTCCCGCGCACCCCTGCAATCCACGTACCCTGCCATATCGCGTGTGGAACTTCCCGCGCACCCCTGAAATCCACGTACCCGGCCATATCGCGTGTGGAACTTCCCGCGCACCCCTGAAATCCACGTAGCCGGCCATATCGCGTGTGGAACTTCCCGCGCACCCCTGAAATCCATGTACCCTGCCATATCGCGTGTGGAACTTCCCGCGCACCCCTGCAATCCACGTACCCTGCCATATCGCGTGTGGAACTTCCCGCGCACCCCTGAAATCCACGTACCCGGCCATATCGCGTGTGGAACTTCCCGCGCACCCCTGAAATCCACGTAGCCGGCCATATCGCGTGTGGAACTTCCCGCGCACCCCTGAAATACACGTACCCTGCCATATCGCGTGTGGAACTTCACGCGCACCCCTGAAATCCACGTACCCGGCCATATCGCGTGTGGAACTTCCCGCGCACCCCTGGAATCCACGTACCCGGCCATATCGCGTGTGGAACTTCCCGCGCACCCCTGAAATCCACGTACCCAGCCATATCGCGTGTGCAACTCCCCGCGCACCCCTGCAATCCACGTACCCTGACTAATCGCGTGTGGAACTTCCCGCGCACCCCTGCAATCCACGTACCCTGACTATTCGCGTGTGGAACTTCCCGCGCACCCCTGAAATCCACGTACCCAGACTATTCGCGTGTGGAACTTCCCGCGCACCCCTGAAATCCACGTAGCCGGCCATATCGCGTGTGGAACTTCCCGCGCACCCCTGCAATCCACGTACCCTGCCATATCGCGTGTGGAACTTCCCGCGCACCCCTGAAATCCACGTACCCGGCCATATCGCGTGTGCAACTTCCCGCGCACCCCTGCAATCCACGTACCCTGACTAATCGCGTGTGGAACTTCCCGCGCACCCCTGAAATCCACGTAGCCGGCCATATCGCGTGTGGAACTTCCCGCGCACTCCTGCAATCCACGTACCCTGCCATATCGCGTGTGGAACTTCCCGCGCACCCCTGAAATCCACGTACCCGGCCATATCGCGTGTGCAACTTCCCGCGCACCCCTGCAATCCACGTACCCTGACTAATCGCGTGTGGAACTTCCCGCGCACCCCTGAAATCCACGTAGCCGGCCATATCGCGTGCGGAACTTCCCGCGCACCCCTGCAATCCACGTACCCTGCCATATCGCGTGTGGAACTTCCCGCGCACCCCTGAAATCCACGTACCCGGCCATATCGCGTGTGCAACTTCCCGCGCACCCCTGCAATCCACGTACCCTGACTAATCGCGTGTGGAACTTCCCGCGCACCCCTGAAATCCACGTACCCGGCCATATCGCGTGTGGAACTTCCCGCGCACCCCTGCAATCCACGTACCCTGACTAATCGCGTGTGGAACTTCCCGCGCACCCCTGAAATCCACGTACCCGGCCATATCGCGTGTGGAACTTCCCGCGCACCCCTGCAATCCACGTACCCTGACTAATCGCGTGTGGAACTTCCCGCGCACCCCTGAAATCCACGTACCCGGCCATATCGCGTGTGCAACTTCCCGCGCACCCCGGTATACACGCACACGTTTATTTTTTCTCTCAGCGCGTGTCTGTGTTTGTGGGTACCCCTTTGTACGTCATTTGTCCTGGAGGGCCACAGTATTGGACATTGATCATGTCTGTATATAGGTGCTATTTGTTGGCGCACCTTTTAGCGCACATTTCTTGCAGGCGCAGAGACGCTACCGCCTGCTTTCTTGTGGCGGTCGTGTTTGTGCCTGTTTGTGCCTGTGCGCTGCTTTGAGCGTGCGCTTTTTTGCCCTATTCTATTCCATGAATACGTGTTGTATGCGAGCGTGTGGGCGTTCCGCGCACTTGCCTCCTAAACTTTCCCCGTGCCGCCCACATTCTTCCCCATTCCGAGTGTTGTGCCCCATTTTATTCCCCATTCCGAGTGTCCCGCCCTGTGTTCCGCCTACTTTAGAGCTGTGCGCTGCGCTCGGAGTGATAGCGCAGTGGCCGTGGCGCACGACGTTGGTTGACCTGTGCGCCGGCCTGCGCCGCGCGCTTTTTCAGCGCACGTCCTCTGCTTTTCTTGCGCACGGACTTCCATGAATCGACGTGCGCTGGTTACCCTGCGCTTTTCGCTAATTTTCGGCGCAGCGCACGTATTGGCCCCTCTGCGCCGGGATTTTCGGCGCACATTTATTCCATGAATCGGCCTGTAGGTCTCCCTGCTGTACACCAATCACTCTTTAATTTAATGATAATAGAAATATGCAGCTTTGGTAGCAAAAAAGCAAACTGATTGAAATCTTGAAGTCGTTCCCACCACCACTTCAAAGCAGTAACATATGCAGCAAACAACTCCAACCACTGCAATTACCAATCCTCCAAATGAAAGGTTCTCATCTGTTGCAATTGCTGATGGTAAGACAATTCATGCCACCAATGCCACAGAAAGAGAAGCTACGAAATGCTATATATTTTTGGACAGGACACAGATGTTTTTATTGTTGCTATATGAAGGTTTTGGAAATTCCCTTCTGAGACTTTTGTGTGTCTACTTCAAAGCACATTATTTCACGTGCAGAGATATTCCTATCCCTCGGCTCTGTCAAGGCCTCTGCATTACCTGCCTTTTACACCTTATCTAGATGTGTTTGCATAGCTCCAAGAATACTCCAAATCCCAAAGATGGTTGAAGGGTTTTATTGATTTATTTATTAGGGTGCTAGGACTGTCCCTCTCTCCCTATCTCGCTTTCTCGTCTAGCCCTAGCATTTTCCACCCTAACCCAGGTGTCCCCGGATTAATATTTAGAGACTGTTATGCTCGAAGATCTATTTTCTGGGCTACCTGGTTGGGCTAACCCAAAGGCAATGGGCTTCTCAATCTAGACTCCCTCAGGGACTTTCTAAATTGGCCGTGCACTACCACTTTCGTTAGAAGCTATCAGAGGTTCTGGGGGTGTCCGTTTCAGACACTCTGCCTGACTCGGTCTTCTTCCTCACACGCCCTGATGTTCCTATCTCTGTATCCTGTTCTCCTCTCTACACTCCTGCTCCCAACTACACCCATCTTCAATCTTACTCCCTGCGTATCCCTTCCCTGTTGCTCTGATATCTCACACTCCTTCTATTCCTTGCTTACACCCTTTCATATTGCTACTCCCTCCTGCAAGTTGCTACTTCCTCCGCAACACTGCTGCTCCCTCCTCCACATTACTCTCTCCAGTACACACCACTTCTCCCTCCTCCACAATACTACGACCACCACTCCACCCCACCTTCTCCTCAGTCCCACTCCTGTCACTCTCACAACCACTTCCCCACTCACTGCCTACACTCCCTCTAACAATATCACTCACCTCTTATTATCTCTTTCTCTCAGCAATCAATACCTCACCTTTTCAAAAAAGAATCTCCTCCATACTCCAGTCCACCGTCCTTCCTCCTGCTGATCTCTTGATCTGGCACCTCCTTCTTCTCTGACCTCAACAAAACAACCCACAACTTCCTGTGTTTTGCTGCCTCTCTGATACTCCTCCCTTTCCGCTGATTGGTTTGCTGACCCTGGCCATTCTTCCCAGCCTGGGAGAGGCTACAAGCACAGGAAGTTACAAAGAGCGGATCAAGCCCTGCTCCTTTTTTTACTTCGCAGG
This sequence comes from Ambystoma mexicanum, assembly GCF_040938575.1. NCBI lineage: Eukaryota > Metazoa > Chordata > Amphibia > Caudata > Ambystomatidae > Ambystoma > Ambystoma mexicanum. Next base: position 1,261,619,310 of record NC_090934.1, on the reverse strand, counting down.
GCCTCTGTGTTGCCATGAAGGCAGCCCACCCAAGGTAGGTGTAGTCTGTTGCAGTGCTTCCTGCTCAAATATTAGTCGCTAGTGGTCAAGCCTGGAGGCTACGGAGTGCTGCGCAGTACCCGAGGAAGCTGCATAGCCTCTGTGGGACCCTCCGTGCTGCTGCTTCCCCTCTGAATTGAACCCGTGCATCAAGGCTGGGGGACATTGAGCTGTAGCCAGGAAAGATGCGTATGCTCTTCTGTTCTTTCTTTTCTGAAGCAATGGATGGGGCTCAGCTTGGTTGCTGTTCTGTGTATTGTTTCTTAGTCCTGCTGCTGCTTCTCCATTGACACTTGGACAGAGAGGGAAGACTTGGCCAGCACTTTCTCCAGCAAGCATGGGAAGTTGGTACTACACATGTAAAGGCAGGGACAGGAAATTGGGCCCCTTAACTCCCACCGCCCCCTCTGGGGTAGGACTGGCTCCGGCTAGCACCCTGCTAGGCCTCCCACCCCATGCTGTGGGGGATTCCTAGCCCCTGGTGACAAGGTCGGATTATTGTTCTTGTCACACAAGGAAAGGTAACATTTCATACTTAAACTACACTCACTACAGTGACTGAAGAAACACTTGGCCCTTAATTCACTAGAAACACAAGATACAATTCTGAGCCGGTACTGGATGTAGAAGCATTGATTTGCTAAGTCTCTGATCCAAAAACCATTACAACTAATTTTGCAGAGTTGCGCTGGACTGCGTTTTCTCCCACCAACATTCAAATAAAAAACAAAAATAACATACTACAGTTAAAAAGCGAATTAAACACATATCAATAATACATCCTTAACTGGCCATTAATTTGGCCTCTCCAACTTTCCAATCTTTTGTTACTACCAGTGTCAGAGATAAGCTTTGTCCAGAAACACACCTCAACTAAAACACCTCTTCTAATATGTCATTCAAATCATTTACATGGGTTTTATAATACATGAGACAGGTAGACCGCAAGGCACTGCATGATGTTCAAACATAGCAGGTGGTTTCCACCCGGTCGATCATATTGTACCTTCTACAAACCCGTTTTTCCCCAAGGTAAACCCTCCCAAGCACCAGTATTGGCTACGACTTTCAATTTATTTAGTCTAATTAACATTAATGTTTTTCTTGAGGTCGGGGAGGGAAACTGAAATATATAACGCTGCAGCATTATAAAAAGGAAAACACATTCTGGAGACAGTGCTTAAAGATTTAAGCCGGGCAATATGGTTATGATCCAATATATAATCCCATTTTTCTAACTGCCGTTTAAAACTGCCTAACAAAATGCCAACAAAGATGCATTCCTTTCTTGAAATATAGCCAGGCTTTTGCACTTTCTGCCAATCTATTCTCTTTTAATTAAGGCAAGGACTGAACCCTCTTCGGCTCACATTACTTTATTAGATAGACAGCCTCATTCTATCCGAATCAAATTGATCACATATGTTAAAACCAGTTCTAGATGAATGGCCTGACCTGCGGTGGCGCTCGACAGGCCCAACAATGTACGCCAAATAGATCCTTCAACCTTATCAGCCCATTCGTCACAGCTGTTATACGAGGCTTCCAGGGCGTAAATTATAGCAGGTATTAATTTCTGGCGATATATTTGAAATTAGCCCAATCACGCTATATCCCGCTGTTCTCCTCATGAAATTCTTTATGGCAGTCAATTAAGAGACAACTTTTAATGTTCTCTTTAAGAAGAGGGAGCTTTGTTTAGTATCACTGATCTCATAACCTAACATAACAGCACTGCTCAACCTTCTCCAGTACTCCTTTAGTCCAAACTTTCTTCCCAGTGTACCCGAAGGCACCGAGAATTAATTACCCCTTACTACTCTAACTCTAGAGATATAAAGAGATCACAAAATAATGGTCACATATACTAAATACAAACAGACATCACTATCAAGGACTCATATAAGACAAAAGAAAGGCAACACGAAAGAAACATCCCCCCAAAGGAGATACTTGAAAAAAACCCTTTGAGTCTTATAAAAGTTTTTAATCATATAAATATTAAAAAGACAAAATCAATTCCTACATCCAGGTCTCAAAAAAGTACAAAAAAACTGAAAAGACATAAAATACACAAAAGAATACATAAATGCGTCAACCAATGACCCTATTTTGGAACAGAATTCATGAGCTATATTGCCCAACTTTGGACATTAGCTAAGGAATAGGTTGTCGACATGTTTCGGCCCACACATAAATTGAACATTTCCTCAAATGTCCATTCAGAAATGAGTACAAAGGCCATCTTCAGGACATATGATTTCTTCACACTTGGTCTTTTGTATGATGTGGATGGAGCATCATGGATCTACAAATACAAACAGGGGAATGCCATTACTTCATATATAACAATTCATACGTTACGTCGTAGTTTTTTAAAAGTGAGACAATTTTACAACAGAGGTACTCCATAGCTCTAAGCTAATAAGTTGATATCAAATAATAAACCTCATTCGTTATGCCAGACATTGCATAAACTACTTTTTTCATGTTAACCTTTTTACAGAAAATTTAGTTAGTGGGTCAGCAGAAGAAACACACTCACAAACACCCTACATAACATTATGTGACACATTATTTCGATCTCTTACTTGTTTCCTCCAAAGAGAGTGTAATTCATCCAGATATTACATAGATATTCAAAGGCCACCGTTGTAGGCTGAACACCAACTTCACTGGCAAGGATCACCTTATCCTATAATGTGATAAAGAGGCATGTCTACATCACTGATTTGATGTTATCTAATTAGACTATCTCCTAATTAATAGCCGGTTACCATGGCTCTTGTCTAACAGAAGGAACAGAGCAGTACGTCTTTAACTGTCTTATGAGTATTATTTTATGATATGTTATATTTTTGTAAAGAACCTTAATTAATTCACAAGGGAAAGTGCTTCCGACCTCATAGATACCTAACTATTAGGTTAAAAAACAATTTGTCGTGCACAGAGTTTACATGGCTATGCAGAATCCGGTGTTTAAGCCAAAATATTTCATGGCAATAACTGCCCTGGATGTTGTGCTATCTTTTATTTCATTTAAAATCACTTTTCTTTATATAAATTTTTATTAATTTTGACGGACACCCTTTTCGAAAAATGAATTATACCTTATTATAAATAGATTACTCACAAGCAAAATTGTCGGGAGATTAAGGTGCTTCGTTATGAAGAAAAAGGTTCCCACGCATGAGATGTTAGTGGGTGGATATGTCAGTTCCCACAAGAGAGTGTCCGCAGTCTACAAGGCTGTCAATATCAAGAAAAACAGCTGCAAACACCAAAACAAACGACAAACTATGTTAATCGACTATCAAAACCCACGGAACCCTCCACCGTAGTGCACGAGAAACGAGCTTACCTCTGCATTCGCCGTTTTCATAGACGAGCCGCTCGTCAGAATCGCTTCATTCACAAGCGAGAAAACCGGACTACCCGGATGCCTGATTAAATACGCGAGTGCGTAAAAAGACGTTTGTGGGGAGCCAATAGCCTTTGAGAGAATACGTCATGAGTCAGGACGTGTAAGTCATGTGAGAAATGTTTACCAACTTTATCAAAGCGCTACGCCCGTCTCTGTAACTGAGACCCAGACAAATGGGCTTTTGGAATACTGAATATATCCTCCGATGTCATCTGGGCAAAGAAAACCGTGGCTCAATCCAACAGATACACGACAACAATCACGAACACATCAAAAAGACGTGCCGCTGCAATACATCCACCACAGTCATGAAAATAGATGTATATTTATACACGACATGTGTAAGGAATAGGTTATCTCAAGACTCTGACTTATACCAACTGAACATGATTACAATCTCGGTATCAAACAGTACTAGGGGTGTTATCTTCCACAGTATGACAATTTCAGACATACACCAGATGAGAAAATAATGTGATGCAAGTATTAGGAGCAGATATCAGGCTACAAATTAGTTAATCAAACTATTCCACTCCACAGAAACATTTAAACCCTGATTCACCGTGTTAAAATTGTAAATCAGTCTCTGTTCAGCTGTTGTAAGAGCCAAATCACGGTTGCCACCTCTAGGTAGGGCCGGTATCAACTGAATAACAAACCAAACTAAATCGGTGTAACTATGTTTAGCTAATATATAGTGGGCCACCAAAGGTTTTTTATCTGTTTTGTTTTTTAAACATGATCTATGTTCACATATTCTGTGTCTAACAGCTCTACTAGTTTTACCAATATAGAGTAAATTGCAAGGGCACTTAATGCCATAAATCAGCCAATCTGAGCCGCAGTTCGAAAAAGATTTTAAATTCCAAACCTTCCCATTCAATGTCAAGGTTTTACAATTGGTAGTGAGAGAACAGACCGAACAATGGCCACACTTATAATGGCCAAGGACTGGAGGTAAATTCCAAAGGGTCTGTTGTGTCAAAGGACTAGGTAAAGTTGGATATGTATGAACCAACATATCCCTAAAGTTCTTCTGACGTTTGAATGCAAATCTCGGTTGCATCGGACGAAAATCGTCAGTGGTTAAAATGTGCCATTGTTTTTTGATGGTTCCACGGTTTTCTTTGCCCAGATGACATCGGAGGATATATTCAGTATTCCAAAAGCCCATTTGTCTGGGTCTCAGTTACAGAGACGGGCGTAGCGCTTTGATAAAGTTGGTAAACATTTCTCACATGACTTACACGTCCTGACTCATGACGTATTCTCTCAAAGGCTATTGGCTCCCCACAAACGTCTTTTTACGCACTCGCGTATTTAATCAGGCATCCGGGTAGTCCGGTTTTCTCGCTTGTGAATGAAGCGATTCTGACGAGCGGCTCGTCTATGAAAACGGCGAATGCAGAGGTAAGCTCGTTTCTCGTGCACTACGGTGGAGGGTTCCGTGGGTTTTGATAGTCGATTAACATAGTTTGTCGTTTGTTTTGGTGTTTGCAGCTGTTTTTCTTGATACTGACAGCCTTGTAGACTGCGGACACTCTCTTGTGGGAACTGACATATCCACCCACTAACATCTCATGCGTGGGAACCTTTTTCTTCATAACGAAGCACCTTAATCTCCCGACAATTTTGCTTGTGAGTAATCTATTTATAATAAGGTATAATTCATTTTTCGAAAAGGGTGTCCGTCAAAATTAATAAAAATTTATATAAAGAAAAGTGATTTTAAATGAAATAAAAGATAGCACAACATCCAGGGCAGTTATTGCCATGAAATATTTTGGCTTAAACACCGGATTCTGCATAGCCATGTAAACTCTGTGCACGACAAATTGTTTTTTAACCTAATAGTTAGGTATCTATGAGGTCGGAAGCACTTTCCCTTGTGAATTAATTAAGGTTCTTTACAAAAATATAACATATCATAAAATAATACTCATAAGACAGTTAAAGACGTACTGCTCTGTTCCTTCTGTTAGACAAGAGCCATGGTAACCGGCTATTAATTAGGAGATAGTCTAATTAGATACCATCAAATCAGTGATGTAGACATGCCTCTTTATCACATTATAGGATAAGGTGATCCTTGCCAGTGAAGTTGGTGTTCAGCCTACAACGGTGGCCTTTGAATATCTATGTAATATCTGGATGAATTACACTCTCTTTGGAGGAAACAAGTAAGAGATCGAAATAATGTGTCACATAATGTTATGTAGGGTGTTTGTGAGTGTGTTTCTTCTGCTGACCCACTAACTAAATTTTCTGTAAAAAGGTTAACATGAAAAAAGTAGTTTATGCAATGTCTGGCATAACGAATGAGGTTTATTATTTGATATCAACTTATTAGCTTAGAGCTATGGAGTACCTCTGTTGTAAAATTGTCTCACTTTTAAAAAACTACGACGTAACGTATGAATTGTTATATATGAAGTAATGGCATTCCCCTGTTTGTATTTGTAGATCCATGATGCTCCATCCACATCATACAAAAGACCAAGTGTGAAGAAATCATATGTCCTGAAGATGGCCTTTGTACTCATTTCTGAATGGACATTTGAGGAAATGTTCAATTTATGTGTGGGCCGAAACATGTCGACAACCTATTCCTTAGCTAATGTCCAAAGTTGGGCAATATAGCTCATGAATTCTGTTCCAAAATAGGGTCATTGGTTGACGCATTTATGTATTCTTTTGTGTATTTTATGTCTTTTCAGTTTTTTTGTACTTTTTTGAGACCTGGATGTAGGAATTGATTTTGTCTTTTTAATATTTATATGATTAAAAACTTTTATAAGACTCAAAGGGTTTTTTTCAAGTATCTCCTTTGGGGGGATGTTTCTTTCGTGTTGCCTTTCTTTTGTCTTATATGAGTCCTTGATAGTGATGTCTGTTTGTATTTAGTATATGTGACCATTATTTTGTGATCTCTTTATATCTCTAGAGTTAGAGTAGTAAGGGGTAATTAATTCTCGGTGCCTTCGGGCACGCTTGTCCTTCCCTATTTCTGGGTCCCGTTTGAGAATTTCTCCCCCGTAAACAAAAAATTTGGGACTTTGCCTTTTTCCTTTTTTTGATCACATTCCCAGTGTACCTACATTTGCCGAAGCACATACATTTGGATGTAGATACATTTTACCATTAATCCATTCGCTCAGGCATAATCCAAGCTTGCCTGGACAATTCGACCTATCCTGACAAAAGTGGTATCAGAAATTACTAAGACTGCAGAGCGGTGAGTGTGCACAGCAATAATTATGTTTGCAGTTCTTTCTTTATAACGTGTCCCAGCGGTGTGGGCTGCACTCCCAATATCCACATAAGTGGTTTATAATTCTTTGAATTATTCAGTAATTGGTAACTCAATTCTTCCAATAATGTCTAAATGTATTAATTAATTGTATTCATAAATGATTATTCGTTCACATCTTCTACGCAGATGCGTGATAGGACCAATGCATTTCGGACAATTATGTCCTTCATCAGGACCTGTTAGATCATCTATTTAGGTCAGACAATTACAAATCATTGTCCAATCACAGAGTCAACATTGTTTCTAAACAGTAATTCGCAATCAACAATATGATTCCCATTTGTAACATCCCAGAAAAACACAACAGTAATATATAAATCATGAATCAGCGTAGACATCCATTGCACATGTACTGCATGTTAATATATTCAATTGATAACCCAATTGTGTGGCAGCAGTAATTAGACACAATATTATAATACGTACGTCATGTAGATTGTTGGTCAAAAGAAAGTAGAACAAAAAGAGATAAAAGAGAAGAAAAACCTCAATTAGATTCTATAGTATTATATGAATAGTAAAAATCAGGTAATGGAATGCTAACTGACTGCTGGCACTGCTAAGTGCTTGATAATTTCTGTGAACATTAACAATGAAGCATTCAATTAATAGATACTCAATTAGTACTCAAAGGGGGGTAGAAAAAGTTGTGCGTGATTCCTTACCAGTTTAGAGCCCTTTAGTCTCACACTGAAATTAATTGCGTGGGAACGCCATTATTTGGCTTCGAAATATAATTCTTCTGCAATTGTGTGAGGAATTGTGCCACTCATTTAGGTGTATGTGCGAAAAAACCTGATATACTAATATCCTTAACAATCAAAAAGAATTGTCCTTAACAGTTGTGTAAACTGTACGCAGGCGAAGCGAGTCGCTTACAGTAGTTCTATGTTTCTACGTTTTACACGTGTGAGTTGGCTGACTTGCTGCGACTGTACAAAAATGATATTATTTTACATTCTGCTCCTCGATATCTTAGATTGTCATAAGTTTGTCGAGAACGCTCTTAGAGCAAAGCTGATGCCTTACCTAGAACCGTAAGCGAAACTGCTACAAATGATTCCCACCGAACCTGCCATTTCTGTTCTCGGAAGGTAATGGCAATGAGTGGTTGTCATGGAAACTGAAAGAAAGCTATTGCATGAATAGCCGTAGGACATCTTGGAATGGAGTAACTTGTATTGTACTTTAATACACATGGTCATCGACTGAATACAGACTAAATGTACAAAAGGTTTAACTGCTCTATTATGTTTCTAGGACGTCCTTGTGTTAATCACTAGACGTTTTAAAGCTGAAGATTTTACTAACTGCTGCAATACTTCAAAGAGTTATAAACCACTTATGTGGATTTTGGGAGTGCAGCCACAAATTACTAAATCATCGGCATAGGCGAGCCATGGAACTCGCCGTGCTCCAAGTTTAGGTGGAAAGTTGTTAACTCCCTCCAATGATTTTCCGACGTCCGACATAAATAAATTAAATAGGAGTGGGGCAAGCATACAACCTTGCTTTACCCCCCTTCCTATAGGAGTGAGGCAAACAGTTTTTGCTTGAAACTGTATTATCTAATGTTTACACTAAACGCTGTGTAATGTTAAAATTGGAAACAGAGATTAATTTTAAATTCTAATATGTAAACATTGTAAAAACAACAGCCCGATATATTTTTGCCATAGTGCAAAGATATTTAGAAAATATAAAATGCAGTAAAACCTGTTTGCTTCATTCTGTATTATCTAATCAGCAAACCTGATGCTTAGTTGAGTTGTTCAATTTTGTGCCATTATGTCCTTTTAGATAATCTAGACTCGGATCACGATCTGGAACCACGATGACCAATCACGGCAAACAATGACTAATACCCCACACTAACGTGAGATGGGGGTTTAGATTCTATTAAAGACAAGGAGGCGATTATTATGCATTAGCTTTCTTTACTCTGACATACACAGCAGCAAAGAAAATAACATTTGTATAAACGTTTTCTAAAATTATTTAACACAACATCAACACATTACATTTATAAATGTCCCATTCCAAGATGGTGGACAGGTCATGCCCCCCTGGGAGCCAATGGGCATGCAGCCAAGTCTATAAATGTCTCTGTAAACAATAACAAAATCCTCTTTCTGAAGCTGTTCTTTCACAAAAATGTTACTGTAGCCATCCTTAACACTATTCCATGAACGACGATTCCATGAACCAGGCGAACTCGAAACTCCTCAACAGAAGCAGAACCAATCTCCTTAAAGCCGAACTTCTCACCCGAAATCCGAAATCACGCACTCCAGAAATTGTAACTGCGATCCACACTCCTGAGCAGAACCTCAACTCGTACCTGTAAGAACAACAAGCAAGAAGGGTGGGTGGTTGGGAAGAACAACAAACCAAAGAATGTTCTCACTTGAACCACCTGTGTACATGCGTATCACAATTGTCATATCATATCATATCCAGGGTGGGTGGGAGTTATAATAATCGCCTCCTTGTCTTTAATAGAATCTAAACCCCCATCTCACGTTAGTGTGGGGGATTAGTCATTCTATGACAAGACAGGAGGCTCATATTATGCAAGTTCAAAGCCCTTGCATCTCATTAGTACGTACAAAATGATCCAATATAATAGATAATATAATAAAATAATAGGAAAGGAAATATTTTTTAAATGCTTTCATTAAATCAATCTGTTGACCAATCAGAGAATTGCCTAAGACTAGGTTGCCCGAAAAGCTGTCTTATAAGGCAAAGTCAAATCCACTGCAAGAAAACAGGAAATGTGCCAATTCCAGTGTTCCTTACAGGCCACCAAAACCAACTGATTAAAAGAGGGGAAAACATTGAACAAAGTTTTCCTATACTAATAGGTTAGGACAAAACCATCTGAAATAAACACCTATGTTGTTCAATCAAATATTCAAAACCCTTAAATTCGTACCATTTTTGGGGACCTAGAAAGCAAACCAATGAAAACAAACACCTAGCTCTCCTGGAGATAAAGAAAAGTACCCCATAGGGGTGAAAGTCTTATAGGTTCCATCCCATGCATTAAAGGAAGATATCGCATTAGAAACAGGGCACGTCACAGAACTACACTGGGGAACCAAGAGGGAAAGACAAATCTTCAAAAGGGTAAAATGGGAGTAAAAAATCATTTTTATAAATTTTGTAATAGGACAATCCATCCTGAGCGGAGCTGAAAAGCAATAGAATTAATCTACAATTGTCTTCAGACATATGTGTATACTAAGGAGGGAAGTCTTCTGGAGGCAGAAGCAGAATGGAAGAGAAGGCCCCACCTGAGAAGCTAAACCCGTCAAACCGCCAACACGGAGACCTTCAGACCTCCCGAACTCTTGAAGAAGGACTCTGCTACCATGACAAAAGGCAGATATTACAAACCTGATCCTTAAGAGGCCAAACTTGGCAAGAAGAAATAAATGTATCCGACATCCAATCACTACCATTATAGTGATATCTAAACCCCCTTGTAGGTATGCCCGGTGCTTGAACCTTGTTCCCTCCTCCCTGGTGATAAATCCCCTAGAGGATCAAAAGTAACCGAAGGAAGACACCAAATTTCCAAAATCTTAGCAAGACTCTAAACTGCAAAGAACTGATCACTAAACGGTTAAACTGAAGGTGTACACCAGAAGAGGTCCAACCTATATTTCAGCCAATTTGCAGATCTTTGAAGCTCACAGCACCCTGAGCTGGCACCTTACTGCAAACAAACTCTTGTGAAAACCCCAAAGGTCCACCTGCCATGCAGGTGACTATGATAATCAAGTCATCAACCAAATATATATCCCAGCACTCTGGTAATCGTAGCGGCAGACACCGTCTGAAAGTTAATGTATAGACTCTGGAACGCATCGTGATGGAGGGTCATAATAACGTGGATGGGGGATAGTATCACTCCCAGACCCCTCTATCCCACCAAGGGATATTGAGCCTTCCCAAAAGAATAGAAACCTCCCCCACTTATCCAAAGGAAAAAGCTTGCAATCCAGAAGAAAACTACCCTGAGGACCACATTAAAGCCCCGCTTTACACCGTTAAGAGAAATAAATACCCACTAGCGCCTCTAACCAATCCCCTGACTGTGAACAGGCTCCGGTTAACTTATTGAAATACCAGAGATTAGCACAAAGGAAAGTAACAGACGGGAGGGAAATGCTCAGTGCGAGTCTGCACTGGTCACCCGCCAGAACTCCTGTAAAAAGGAAAAAAACGGAAACCATTGGATACTCCCAGAGGTGTAATATTATGATGCAATCTCCCCCAAGGATGGCAGGAAGGGGAATGAGGGGGAAAGGACTCTGGATAATTATCAATGCCCCGTAAATGCAAGGTTGAGAAGAAATCTGGGACCACTGTCCCCTCAAACCCTGAGGTCTGAGTCACTGTATTCATGTGAGGCTGACTGGCCACTAAGGGAATCAGGGGAAGGAAAAACTAAGCACATTGTCCATAGCAAAACAGTACTTATACAGTACTACGAACCCTCAGGTATATGAGTGGTGCTTATCACTACTACGAACGTTGTGTGGTGTGAGGTGTTCACTTATCGATCTCAGCAGGATAAAAGACTGATGTAGACCTTTCCAAAATTAGGAACCTGTATCAGAAGGGTCAGCACGGATACGAAAACAGCACTCTAAAGAGGTTAAGCAACGCTCATGAGGGTACAGAAGCCTGCGTGTACTCCCCGAGCAGAGGAGAAGTTGCAACACACTGTTAGACGGTTAGCTGAACCATAGGCCAAGCTTTGGGAGGAAAAACATGGGGCAGGCGCCAGAAAGTTATTATTTGGCAACTCGTCTAACTGATACCATCAAGTGTTTCCAAACACTCCATCCAAGTAAAACATGGTTGCTCAACTTGTCATGTAAAAAAACTGAACGGTTACCCTCGAGCTGACCCTGTCTCCACCAGAAACCAATAGAATAAGGAATGTCCAATGGGACAAAAGTAGGGGAGAACAAACGTCCCCACTAAAGAGAGCCTTAAGCCCTACAGACCTCAATAGAGGCATAACGCATCATCTTTATTCTTCCTCATGTTGAGAGAAAATACTGTAGCTTAATCAGCACGGGTATTGGGTGGAGCAATTGAGGTCGGGAATCAAAACCTAAGGAAAGGACTGAGTTGTCCTGAAACTAACTAAGGTAAAGGGTGACAGAATTTTTAACTAAAAGACGAATGATAACACCAGAGAGATGGTTAGAGAGGAAGGTACAACCCCATATGGGTCTGTTTGCAACCACTTCCACACTCTTTTCTTTAAAGTACTTAATAAATAAAGAAAATATAATATATGAAATATATATAAAATATCCAAAGAAGAGGGGTTACGCCCTCACAGGGGACCGAATCCCCAGCCCTTATATAAGCTGATACTCACTGAGCTATCTGGGCCACTGACAATTCTGAAAAACGCAAATGTGTTCCAGTCAACACTTAAACATATTGTTTATCAAAGCGTACACTGAGCAAGTGCACCTCAACTGCTCATAGTATGTGCAATTAGCTTGTCTGTTCTCTTATTCTATTAACTAAGCAAAAAAAACATAGTTCACTCTTAAATATGTAATGTCCAGATTACATGTAAAGCATGCACTTTAAAACAAAGGCTTGTGAGACACTGCCATCTGATGGGCAAGGCTTAGAAAAGCACGTTTTTCAAAGTTTAATGAAAAACCAGAAAGAGAAATGTGATTGGTGTCTTGGACACTTCCCCTTAGGGTTTCTGCCAGATGCAGACTGCAGCTCGGCAGTCGCCTCAGCATCGCTCACAAATCAGTTTCTTATATTGTGCTTCACGACTGAGTACCGAACCCATGCTGCAACGTGTAGCTTTGTTTACAAGACCACAGCGTTGCCCCTGAGCTGTCCTTCCCTCCTTTGTGCAGAAGAATATCTCAGAGACATGGATGTCCTCACACTGTACCTGAGCACAACAATTGGGAAGATTTAGGGGGCGGCAGATAAACAGAAACCCTTAGTGATAGCAGTGACTATTGATCAACAGCCGTTTCAAGTTCACAAAATGGTCAACTAAAACATCTATGAACGTAGAGAGAGACCCAGATCCACACAAAGCAATCAATGGAGAAAAACTCTCAGGAAAATGTCCCACAACATACTAAACGACTAACTGGGAGACAGCCGCAATATGACCAAAGACAGTATACATAGCAAGACAAAGACAGAAACAGGACGAATCATCAAGAGGACCATGACCTTAAACTATAGCCATTCCCAACAGACCTAAGGACAACAGACAGAGAGGGAAAGGAAGCACTACACCACGAGCCTCAATCCAGTGGGTGAGAAACAGAATGTTTCATCATTACACACTGTCCACCTACCACATAGCGGGAAGCACAATGCCCCGTCACACAAAAACTGCAACTAACAACATCTCCAAGGATGTTCACCCCACAGAAACCAATGAACCAATGGAAAGACAGTCAAGACAGGAGGAAACGAGCGACTGAATACACAGGCTCAACAAGACAGAAGCACTAGAACGTCACATCAACACCACTCTGACCTTGAACCATTCAAAGCCTCAACTGACCAGTGTCACACCAGATAACAAGAGAATAGAGATATTACCAATCCAGTCCCACACCCGAAGAAACGTTCAGATGCACCTATCAATCCAAACAATACTCACTAGGATACAGCGGGGTCAGCGCTGCACCAACAAAGCGAGTCAGCCCATGAGGAACCAGTATCAACCCAACTCATAGGGATACAACTCTAACGGAATCAGAAGTACCTGAATCAGGATACAGACCCCACTAACCCAACCCTCAGTCTTCTGCACACTTAAACCACACAAAGCCACACAACCATCTCTCTCCCAGCAATCCACATGCACTTTACCACACCGCATCAACAACACATAAACATCACCTACAGCACTCGAGGTCTCGTCCGATCCGATACTAGCACCAAAGCCCAGCACTCGGTGCATACCGAGCTGAAGCTGCCACCGGCACACTTCACTTCTCACACTCGCCTCCTCCCCTCCTCCAGACTAAAAATACCCATCCTTCCTGTTTACAGATCCGCCTGAGCGTCTGCGGACCAATTCCGTTGGTGACAGTGTGCTGTATAAGTACCTTTAACATAACATCGTCAAGGATAAGGCACTTCCTGGAAAGAGGCCTACCGACAAGGATCGGACCAGACAAACACACGTTAGCACAGGGATCTGCAACCCTTTACCAGTTATATCTGGTACTTTGGGTCAGCTTCGAGTGAGTGGGAGTGTGTGTTCTCCTTCCGCCCACTTCTCGTGCAGGGTTAACATATGTCTGTGTCCAGGGCCGGCTGAAAATGTGTCGGAGCCGGCGGGGCCTATTTCAACATGATTTTTGTGGGCCCTCCTTGCCCTACAGCTGGGAGGCACCCGTGGGGTGTTCATAATATAATCAACTCAAAAGAATGCAGCAGGTGGTTAAAGGCTGCAAGTTATTATGGGACAGGCAGCCACCAGGGAGCCTAAACACCAGCTGTCCAGTTGAAAAGCTATTAATCACTCTTTGACAGCTGGTTGCTGATTGCAAGGGGGAGGTGACTGCATGAGGGTGCCTGTAATTTGCATGTTTAATGTACCAAATGAAAGGAAAATATTTCTGTAACACAAGGCTACCAACATGGAGCGTAATTTTAGGAAGGGACAAGGGTGTTTGCCCCCCCAACTTTTGTGGCCCATCATTTTGTCTCCCTCATTTGGCAGGGATCCCTTACCTTTAGATGTCATGTCCCATCCAACATTTTCAGCAAAGTTAATCCACTGCCCCCCAGTAACCCTGGGCCCATTTCAACTGAAATGGTTGAAAGACCCTGACGCTGCCCCTGTCTGGGTCCAATCTAGCTCACATTGTATGCCTCCGTCACAGAGGGCCTTTCACGACTCACTCAAACTTCGGAGCTCCCAGCACATGATCACCAGATCTTCCATCATCGCTCGGCTCACCTTCTTCCTCCTGTTATTGGTCCCCATCGCAGGAGGTTTGTAAGGCTTGGTGCTTTCTGAAGCAGGCGGTGATGGTACGACCAGCTTTTACCCACCTACATCTAGGAATACTGCTGCTTAGCTCACTATACATCTGCAAATCTGTGCATGTGCAGAACATGGAATCATAATGTGGTGCATGAATGTGATGCTTCTCAAGCAAAGAGGTCACCTCACACGTGTTTGCTCTGTCTTTTTGCCTTTGCTCTTATTTTACATAGGGTCATTTCTGACCTGCAACTCTGCTCTATCAGCTTCTCTGTGCTTGTCTTGTACTGATGTTCAGGCCTGTGCCTTCGCCTGCTGCAATCTCACTGGACTAATATGATGTTCTGACAGCCACTTTGACCAATTGTCACACTTTTCCACCTGCAGCCAGGATATCCTGGTCCTTGATCGGTTCTTGGCACATCTCTCTATATTATTACGTTATAATAATGTATGCCATGCTGTGCTGTGCTATATTTAGGTCGCTTTGGCACTAGAGAGGTGAACCTGCTAAGCCTAACCCCCCTAGGAGACAGGGCAAGTGGGATCCCACTGGGGGATGCCCTCCCCCCGTCCTTTGTGGACAGGCAATCCCCAAATAGGGATATATATTATCCTACTTATACCAGAAATCTTCTCGTTTTTTGGGTTACATGGGAGTTAACTTGTATAATGACTTACCACTGTACACATCAAGGGCTTGTATGGTTTCTGACCCCTTTCAGGCACCGTCTTCAACCCAGGACGGAGAATGCATGGAAGGCCCAACCCCCCCGTTGAATGAAAGATAAGAGACCAATCATCAGTGAACCAAAGGGAGAGAGTAGCCAGAGGAGCTAAAGAGGTGAGCAACACTCGCTTAGCGGCACAGGAAGAGAGACCTCCTCATGGGGGGAGGAGCAAAGAGAACAGATAAGCCTGCGGAACATTCGGCTCCCCTTGCCCGAGATGCGGACCAGAAAAGCCTTGTCCCGGAAGCTCTCCAGCAGCAGGGAACTCCTGTGCAGCCAACGAACGGTGCCACGACAAACCGACACAGAAAACCCACAAGAAGGCAGCAGGAAGGGAGCGTTAGCTCTACCGCAGGATGATGCTGGAACAAAGAAGCTATTTTGGCCGACCTGAATGACGACCTGGAAGAGCACTGCATGGAGATAGAAGGGAAACAGTCGCTGCAGGGACCAAGGCGGAAGGCGGAAAGTCCAAAACATGCCCCAAGGCGGGGTGAGAGCAACCAGACCCCAAGGTGGGGTGAGAGCAACCAGACCCCAAGGCGGGGTGAGAGAAACCGAATCACACAGAGGGGTGTCAACCCAAGACCCCAGAGAGGTGTAAACATGCAGTAAGGTGGAGAAAACAGCATGAGGTTCCCTGGAGTGTAACCCAAGAAGAAGGCCTGGTCTGGGTTTACAAGCCAGGAAATTCCCAAATAGGGCGGAGGACTGAGAATAGGCCAAAGTCCTTGGCCGTCCAGGAATGCACAAGAACTGATAAATAATCCCAGGAGGCGAAGTTGGAAGCAACATTTGCTGTTGCCTTGAATGGAACTGTGCATCAGGGAGAAGTCCTTTTCTGAAGCAGAGACATTACGTTGGGGTCAGAAACCAGCCACCATTCTATCATTTTGTTAGAAGACCCTTATGATACTTTTGGTTAAGTTAGGTTCTTTTTAGTTGTATAGTAGTAGGGACAGCAATCAGGTTGGATAGGTTTTGTGGACAGCAGACTTGGATTATTTTGTAAAATATTGTGACAAGCACCTTTGTAGACTCTTTCTTTCTTTAAGAGTAGGGCTGGGAAGTACAGGGATAGTATAGGCTTTTGTGTTCAAATGAAAGAACTGTGTTGCCCAACATGCCATCTTGTCCGTCTCCTCATTCTGACTAACCACAACACACTGTGGAGAATACATATTTCACCACACAGGGGATACGCACTCAAAGGCATACAGGGGACAAATGAGTGACAACATAAGCACACAACGGGGAGTCCCCCAGATGAACCATTTTGAACCAAATTTAAAGACCTAGCTCCAATTTAAACTGGGTCGTATTCCATGAGTTGTATACATCACCCCACAGAATGAACATTACACGGAGTACCAAAATTTTTTTTCCATTTAATAGAAAATGTTTACATAGTTTTATTACGCAGGCCATAGGTCCTAAGTGCACCAATCATAAAAAACACCACACAAAGACATATATCAATATAGAAAATATATACAATGCATCTATTAGCAATTTCATGTATAGTCATAAAAACACAGATGACACCACCAGGATTTTATGTCACAGAGCTAGATAGGCACATATTCTAACTTTCTGTCCCTCTCTGGCTAACAAGTCACAGATATGCTCTGTATGGCAGTGTCACCCAATAGCAATGCTAAAAATGATTAGACATAGCACGTAAAAATTGCGTCTGACCAAAACACACACATCCCAGGTCTACGTCCGTTGTGGCGTTGATGAGCCATATCACAAAGCTCGAGTGCACAGAGCGATGTGCCAGACGTTTCGGCAGGGCATTAGTACTGCTGCCTTCATCAGGACCCCAAGGGGAATGGAGTTCTGTGGATGTGATAAATAATGATATTACTGGCCTGTACAACCCAATAAAAACATCAACAGCAGCCGAAAGAAAACGGCTACCAGCTGCTGATAAAGATGACTAATAACAACATATTTGGAGAGAAAAGGAATTCTTCACCTATAAAAACACCGAACCCCTGTGTATAGGAGGGAATCCACCCTGCAACAGAGTGGTAACATATATATAAAGACTACCTCCACCAGACCGAATCATTCACCATGCCCTTCTCTGTAGACAAGCAGGGAAAAGGCAGAGAAGAAAAGAACACTCACCAAAGAGCGTGGAAAAGAGGGAAAAATTATACAACCCAATAGTATAAACCCCCTAAGAAGCGAAAAGGGGTGCGACTGTAACAGGGTGCGTACATGCCGTCAGTGCCCAAACCACCTGACCCAAAATAGGAGGTATACCGTACTCTCCGTCTAGCATACAAATAGGGCTAACAATGGCCCTGTACTTACTAGGAATGATAGTATGGTGGCCCCATAGGATATTTCAGAAGCCTCAAAATAGCGCGGGAGCACAGGGAAGTGTCTCCTAGTCGGATCATCTGAAACCGCAGATGTAAATTAGAATACAGGTAAATATACATGTCGAAGCCCTATTACCAAAACCGAGGAAAAGACTCGGGAGTCAGCAACTCACCTGTCGCTGTAGGTTGGAGCAGGTGAAAGGCGAAGGTACTTCTCACGGCCCATACAAGGATTCGAGGGCCGATAGTGCCGCCCAAAGGGGGGGTCAATGCCACGTCCCTATTGCACCAACTATGGACTGGAGATGGAAAACAGGTCAGCCCTATTCCGTGGGTGCCTACGGGGAAACAAATGGAAATAGGCCGTTTCAGAGGGGGTGAATTCCGAATGTGTCGGAATGTCACATATTTGGCATGAGGGACAAGAAAACAATAAGACAGGCTGAGCCACGGCTTAGATAGACAAGTGTGTTCTTGTTAGGCACAAATGACAGCTGAGATTTGGAGAGAGTATTCACAAGTCACACTGAGCTGTCGGCATCATCTCTGCACATTATACAGAAGATGCAGCTTATAGACGGAGATCACTAATATGAAATCACTTTGACCCGAATCCCGGTCTGCGCTACCAGTCAGGTTTGCATAACGGTAACGGCTCCTTGTGACAGATGGACTCGGGGCATCAGTTAGCCTTGCGGTTTCTTGCAGCCTTGTGTTACATAGGGTCAACCAGCATAGCTATCACGTCTATGGAAAAACGACATAACAGCAACTGCAACTGTATACCAACTAAGGTAATGATAGAGAGAAACGAGGCACTGAAGTGTGATGTTGGGTTGCTGGGCTATGGAAGAATCTGCCAGGCCTGGTGTGTGTGAAACGTGTAAAGGTGATTATACATGGCTTGCACAGAATGGGCCTAATGAAGACATATAGATATTGTGCCACAACAACACACACACTTCCGCACGCACCACTACTTGAATTCCACTAGGTGCCATGCACTTACGAGAGTCAGCTAAACACAAGGTCTGGAGATCATGAATGGCATCTTCTTGAATTTTAAAGGATGCTGTTTTTCAAAGAGGAATCGTTCCACATTTGATAACCGTGGACAACCAGTGTGGGTCTGCCCATACACTACTATGACTGTAAATTGGCCACAAAAAATAAAAGAGTTAATTAGATTAATCTCTCTCTGAAAGCAGTGGTCGATGTTAGCAGGAACGGTCGGGAGCGGTGTTCCACTACTTTTATTTTTTACTGTTAACAGCTCCACTACTTTTTGCAACCATTTTCACCATTCGGGAACTGTTCTTTATGAAGTTAAAGCACACTTCTTGGGAGAAACCTGAGAGCGTGCTCACATCTACTCCCCTTGGACCCCTTCCCAGGTGGCCATGGAAAGGCCATCACTCTTGGATCCCGACCTTGAGGGTGGAGAAGAGAGGGAGGATCAGCAGAGTGGGGGGTCCTTGGGGATTTGGAAAAGGACGTTCCTGCGGGAGACACAGTATTCCCCCTTCCCATTCCATAAGAAACCCATAATCCCAGAAGCATTTGTAGGATGTTGTTACCCCTTTTCCTATGACCAGGGTAATATCAGGAAAAATTATAAATCTCTGTGACACAGAAGAAGGGTGATATCATGCACAGCGTCTCGCTTGCGCTGCGTACCTGCTTTCTTTTGTTCCTGAAAAGACGGTGAAGCCAGTATGCCACAAGGTAGATTCCGGATGTTCAGATGACAAGGTGAGGTGGGAAACCAACCCAACAACACCCCAAAGCACAGGGTTATGCTGGACCAGCTCCCCATACCCAGGACAGACCTTCCCTGATTTACGTGGTGCAAGGACAGTGCAAGCACTGACGGGGAAGGCCACATGGAGATCAGAGTCCATGAGGATCACCAGCAAGCAGAATGATGAAGAGATCAACTGGCCGCAGTGATGAAACAGATGGCTTGAATGATGAAGACTGCAGAGTCAAGGCAAGGAAAATAGTTGGGCAGGGTGCTGAAGTCTGCAGAGCCAAGGCACAAGAAGCAAGGCAGAAGGCAGGACAAGAAGGGAAAGACCAGGACAAGAAGGGGAGGGAGAACAGGAAGAGAAGGGCAGGACAGGAGATTTTCAGGAGGAAGGACTGGAATCAAGAGAGCTGCTCGGACTGGCAAGGGAGCAACCAAAGGACAGGTCCCAGGAGCGAGGACATGGACAAGAATTTCCGCGTTGAGACGCATGGAAGAGCGTCTTTTCCCTGCCTTTATAGGCCGGCAAATGAACGGATGGCTAGGGAACGCTGGCAATGGTTGCCCTAGCAACCTGAAGGGCACTGCGGAATGCGCATGCACGAAGGGCCAACACGGTCTCCCGCGCATGCGCACAGCTGCTGCAATGGCAGCACCCATCATTGTCAGCAGCTTTGTGGAGTGCACCTGAGGCCACCTCCAGCGCGGGTGGAGCCTCCAGGAGGGCACCCGATACCCAGCACCACGGCACCAGGTAAGTGGCATGGCAGGTGAGAGAGAAGAGATGACCCACAGGCGAGACATGGTATCCCCCTTTCTCCACTGATGACCAACCTGACCTTACCCCAACCTTTATGGGTTATTGCAAGACCTCTACCCTTATTTTTCCCCATTCAACCTTTCAAAGTACTAGGATAAAGAAGAGGAGACTGAGAGTAATCAACACTACACTATCATTTTACCACTCTGGTACTGGGACGAGGAAGATGCCTGCAGAATATGGTCAGAGCCAGGCATGTCCCCTTTATTGTGGTCAGGCAAACCTAATTAAGGACCCACACCTGCAACCTGTTAGGAGGTTACAGGTGTATAAAGAGAGAGCCAGAGAACACTGTAGGGAGAGAAACAGAGAGGCCTGTGGGGAGAAGACCTGCAGGGGACACGTTTTCGCAGGAGGCAGCCGTGGTGGGATCTGTGGAGGAGCGAGGACGCTGGCCAGCAGCCCCGAGAGGGAGCCTCCATGGCAAGGAATCAGCAGTGGGAGCAGGGGAAATATAGAAGTAAGCGAGACACCATCTGCATCCATCCAGAGGCGGCAGAGCAATCAGTGTGGGCAAGGCAAGCCCCCGTATGTGGGCAGGACTTGCAGAAGCTGGCTCGCAGACTGCCGAAGAAGACAGAAGCAGCAGGAGCCACTGACGAGCAATGCCGTAGACCGCTGAGTTGATAACTGGGGCATTCCTAGCAGGCTACGAGTGAAGTAACATTTACTGAACGGAAACCTGAAATTGAGCATAATGAATATATATTGAATACCAAACTGAATAGAAAGTTGAAATTAAACATCATGCATATTGAATATAGAACCGAAGGCAAACTTGAAATCAAGCATAATGAATAATCATTGAATACCGAACTGAATGACATCTTGCAATTAACCATATTATAATGTGGAATGGAGTAACACTTCTATGGGCAAGGCAAAGAACAGACAACCAAAGAGGAACTACCCATATGAAAACTACATATAGGAAAGAGGGAAAGTGTGAAAGAGTGCCATAGAAAGGTAGGACATGAACAAAACCACTACAAACTGAACTTTGAGAATAAATGCAGTGCAGCAAGACCAAAGACTGGCAAGAAGTGTAATACATGATGACAAAGCCAAGAGCCTAACCAGGAGAAACCAGAAAAGTTTAAACTGCACACAGAGCCAAGAGGCCAATAAAGAGAAACCAAGTGAATGTGAATCGGTCCACAGGGACAAATGCAGAAGAACCTATCTGGGCTGGAGAGCCTAGGGTTCCTGGTTGCGCGACCTGCGGTGGTGGACCGTGTGGTCTGACAACTGCGCATAGACCAGTGAGTCCTAAATGGTGAAAGTCAAAAGACATTGTGAAACAAACCAAAGAGCACAGTGAGTGAACTGGTAAAGCGAGCCAGAAGGAGGGTCGAGTGGGCCTAGTTTTGTATTGAACATTGAAAGACTGAAACCAGTGCAAGTGCTACATTGAAATCTTAGGGGAGGGAACCCTGAGATTTGATGAAATGCAAATACTGTATTGAGGAAGACCCCTTTTTGTGTGAAATGTGTAGCATTCAACTTGAGGAAGGGAACCCCGAGGATTATGTGGCACTGTATTGCCTTCAACTTGGGAAAGGTAATTTTGTGACTTTTGTGGAACTTTCTTTAACTTGGGGAAGGGGAGCTGAAAAGGAAGCTAAGAGCTGGAAGAAACTCAGAACTTTGTGTTGGTCACCATTTCTTTTAGTATTGACATCCATAGACATTGTTTAGCTTTAGTTGTGAGGGCAAGGTTAGGTTTTGGACACAGGCAGACTTTTAAGTTGAACTCTTTGACTCAGACTTTCCTTAGTTCCATTCAGGTAGGAAATCCCACCTTCGCATAGGGCAAGTTAGGCCTTCTACCATCATGACCTTTGAGTTAATAAATCATTTTATTTTGAGCTTTGAATATGTGGTCTGTGTCTTGCTTCATGATGCCTTCACAATCTCCACTTTACCACCGGATATCGGTTACAGCAAAAATGAAATCTATTTAAACTCAATTGGCTGCCAACCAGTATGACTGCAACCCTTGACAAATGTGCTGCACGTTGCTCCTTTCCCCTGCACTCCTACTACTGTCTGAGAAATATCCGAAGTGCGCCTGTGTTCCACAAAGTGCATTGCAATGCAGGCAGTACTTTCTGTATCAGTTGTTGAGTTAGCGTCAGCCACCTATAAGTTTGCAATTCCAGGTCAGGTGGGCTGGTCTTTTGAGATTGAAAATAGCCCTTGCTACTCTGTTCTTAGCCGTCAGCAGTCACTGAATGCATGCATGTATCAAAGGGTGTGTGCAGTCCAACATAGAGAGGATGACTGCCACAAATATGAATGTTTTGACATAGTGCTGTGAGAAACTGAATGATACTGATGGTCAAAAGACAGTGGAAGCTACAGGATTTTAACCACTCTGTCAATTTCATTTTGAAATGCCAGCTTGATCACTGAAATACCATCCCAGTGGCAATCTGGACCGTGGCCCCACTTCTGCAGTTCAGGAAGGAACTCAAGACCTCACTCTCCAGTCAACCGAATTGCTACCTGGGCCTCATGTGTTGCTGCATCACATCCCGCCCGCATGGCAGGAACGTCCCATGCCCCGCTACTTACCCCATAGATTACCCTCATCGACACGTACAGCACTCTGCTGCTTCCCAGATAGGTTTGCACTATTTTAAACCCCAAATACTAAATAAAAAAAGTATCCTCATATTTTCCAGCATGGTTGTCACTGGGCCTCGTTGATTGTTCATCTGAAATTGAAATTGAGGGAGCCCTGCTAGTGCCCAGCATCTCTGTTTTACAGTTGTTAAGCGGAAGCCAAAAGTGTATCCTCAAGTCCTGGATGTTGTGAATATCTCCCTACACTTTATCAATGTCAGCCATCATCAGGCTGCCATTAGCATACGTGCACATCCACACACATCACTATACAGCAAGCACTGCAACAACATTTGGTTGTGCTGTGCATGTAAACTCTCTATATACTTACACTACGCCTCAACACCTTTGACAGCAGAATGCAGCGCTAATGTTGGGCACGCTGAACACATAGCGAGTCTCTAGCACTGGCGCCACCCCTACTCCTCTCAGCACCCACCCGCATGCCAGACCGCATGGGTTGCTTCTTTTGCAGATCCTGGCCAGCCCTATTAAGCCTTTTTCGGCCAAATGCTTACACGCATCATAATCATGCTCCATGAGCTCCCCCACTCTGGACTTCGATCCAGCCCGGTGCGTTCCTGCTAACAGCACATAATAATGGTAAAATTGATGCTATACAAATGACAAGTACAATACAATATGAGAATCTGCATGTCTCAATAAGCCTACCGAGCGCTTACATATAGACTTTAAATAGGAGAAACGGGAAGACTGAGTCATGGGAACTCCATAGCTGATTTGGAAGACCTTAGATTACTGTGGTTGAACCTGTTGACTCTTCTCCATCAAAAAGGAGTTTTGCTAGTCCCCCACATGGCACGACCACTAAATGTTAAACTATGTTAGCCATTTCCGTGAGTCGCCTCGTGGTCAATGTTCAGTTCCGTTATGCCAGTCCTAAAGAGCTAAATCCGCTGCACAGATTTGGGCTATCCAAACAAAATACAGTGGATCTCAAAGAGAGTTAGTCACATAGTCAATGGTTATCAGGAAAACTTGGTGTGGTTGGAGTTCTCGTGGACTGGAGTTGGAGACCCTTGTGTCACGCTAAAGCTGAGGTCTGCAGCCTGCGGCTCGCCAAATGATTTGAACTAAGACTCCCATGATTCCTCTACATTGGCTAGGCTGGTTAGGTCTAATGGGAGCTGTAGTCCAAAACATCTTGAGATCATGGAGAAATCGGCACACGATGAATGAATGGCATGATACATTAAAACAAATATGTAATCATCAATGGCACCTTAGGGAATAGCAATAGACGATAAGTAAATATGTACAGTTTGCCCCCGAAAGGAGCCCTTGAACTGAATCCTGTGGGTGCCATTTTAGAATCCGTGCACTGTGCAGCAAATGTTGCAAACTGACAAAACTAGATTGATGACTGGAAACATGACATTGTTCTGTTGGGGTATCAGCCTGTCTGAAACCAAATACAAGGCACATTGTATCGCTGCAATACACAGGAGATCATATAGTACAAATCAAATGTATAATTATGCCGAGTTCTCTCGATCTACTGTGTGGTGTAGTGATATAGCAAGCCACGTGTTCCCGTTCTGGCAGTGTGTACCACAAACGCTTTAATGTAACTTTCTATGCGTTTTAGTGTTTGTGTGATGGTCATTAATAGCCACGAAATGCACTAGAATGCCATCGAGCATTAATAATAATATCACGTTTTTTACAGTGATTCATGCCAGATTACTACCCCCTCTAAGCGTTCTAATAGCTGTGATTATTACCCAGTATAATAGGTTCTCAATCTACCCACCTCGGGAGATTGACAGGATGAGTCGGCTGTGCGTAATTCATTTGCTATGTGCGTCATTGCACCTCGTGGCTAAATCCATGCTCCCAAAGGTGCCCTAAATAGAAAACAAATACATAAAATAACCTGGGCTAATTTCACGTATTTGAGACAGCCTCAACTTTAATTTGTAATGGAGCCATAACGGTTTTATTTTCAAACTCTACCTGTAGTAACTAGACCTCTATCTCCCTCTAGTGGCTAACCTGGATAACACACCATGTATTACAGTAATACAAGGAATTAACGGTGCATCGCTCAAAGACACGTGAATTTGACAGATGTGCGTTGATGCACCACCCTCTTCTAGGCCAGCCTGTGCACAAGTGAGTTTCAAACTACAGAAAATCTGCCGTTAGCTTTTCTTGACGGGATTTTCTCTAGGCTTCTACTGGGCTAAAGTATCTACTCAGCTTTCCGATTGGTGAATCTGTGCACTCGAAGCATATTGGGCACCGATCCTTGATTGGATAGTGCCTCTTTGAGTATGGCTTGTATCTCTAGCCTAATTTGAAGTGAGGCAGGGGCGCTTTCTAGCTCTCTTTTCCCCCTCACTGATCCTCACACTCCCCAGGTAATTAAGAACACTTGCGCTCAAGCAGACTCGAGCATTACCTCCCCAACGCTCTGCTCTTCTAGTATCTTTTCCTCTGGTACTTGTCCCCAGTTCACCTAGCCTACACTACACCACCCATCCTTCTCCTTTACCGGAGATCCAGGTCTGGTACCCAAACACGGGCCCAATATTATTCTGCGTTTGGCGCTTCAGTGCTGGCAGCAGTAACCTGGCACAGTGTAAATGCTCATTACCTTACATTTAGGAGTTTCGGTTGCCCCCTTCTCTGCTCTGCTGTTCGCTTTTCACACAGACCTGCTAAATTCGCTGTCACTGGTGAGCATGTCAGGTGACTGTCATCTGTGGGAATGGATGATCCTGAGTGGCCTTACACGAGCATGACAGGTTAATCAAGTACTCCGTGATCTCGGTCAGGTCTTTGCTGCTCGGATCCACATGGACATGGTAGCCAAAATCTCGTACCTTTCAGATATTTACAGGAGCATAAATGTGCACGGCACGCGATCTCCTGGCAAACGACCTACTTTTTATTTATTGGATTGAGCATTTGTAAGGAGATTTATAGAACAGAACTGTGTTTTGAAGCGCCACAAGTCTGAATGGGGAGGGAACAGGGGAATTAATAACAATAGCAAAAACCATAAACATACAGTCGTGGTCCTACTAGGCCTTGTGGCATTCGGACATGCAAGTGCATTGAGGAGAAGTGCAGGGGATGGGGATGGAAGGAGGAGCAGAGGAGTGGACACGTGCTGGAGGAGGGCCCGGACGGGACAAGCTAAGGGGAGCCAAGGAGGAGAATCTCAGGCTAAGTGCTAGTACAGGTGACTCAAGCGTGGGATGTGGAGCCACCAGGCAGGGGCCTGCAGTGCGTTGAGGGTGCTGGGGACAGGGGGGTGCTGGTATTGACTGAGAGGAAGGGCCTGGGATTGTGTGAGATTCATGGGGATCAGACCACCGGTCACAGCGGCAGTGAGGTGATTAGCAGGGAAGGGAAAGAGGTAGAAAAGAGCAGAGGTTTGAGCAGTTTCTGGAACTTAAGGATGTCCGGCTCAAGTCTGAGAGGGGCAGGGAGGCTGTTCCAAAGGGAGGCACCAGCCGAGGAGAGAGACCTTCCCCCAACTCTCTGCTTTGAGAAGCATTGGACCTTCAGAGAGTTGGAGTTAGAGGAGTGTAGGGCTCCAGTAGGGGAGTATTCAGGGAGGGAAAGTTGGAGACAGCGTGGTCCCAGGCCCCAAATGGCCTTGTGGATGATACAGAGGGTCTTGTATTTGATCATTGCAGCCACCGGGAGCCATTGGAGAGATTTTAGGGCTGGAGAGATATGGACCCTGGGCTTGAGACCAAGGAAAAGTCTTGCAGCCCTATTCTGGATTAGCTGGAGGGGGCAAAGGGAGGAAAGAGGGAGATTGAGATGGAGGCTGTTGCAGTAGTCCAGCCTGGAGTGGACCTGAGTTCTGGAGACATTGAGCTTCTGGGGGAAGGTGTGAAAAGGATAAATGCCTCTGAGGGGGTGGAGCTGGAAGCAGGACTTCTTAGTAAGGTCCATGATGTGAGGGGTGAAAGAGAAAGCAGATTCAAAGATGACCCTGAGGTTTTTGGCCTCACAGGACGGTGTGGGTAGAGGGCCCAAAGAGGGTGGCCAGAGGGTAGGATGAAAAGAGGGCACAGATGTCTCCGTGTGGGGGATCTCTGTCTAACTGGCATTGAGACAGAGATAATTTGCTGCACACCATGCCTGAATGGCGGACAGACAGTCGGGGATGAGAGAGGATGAAGAGGGGGAAGTAAAGGGAAGTTTGAAGGAAAGCTGTATATCATCGGCATAACACTGGAAATGAGGAGAGAAGGAGGAGATCAGGTGAGCAAGAGGGGCGAGATAGACATTGAAGAGCCATAGCGATAGGATAGAGCCTTCGGGGACACCTCAGGTAGAGAGGGTGGTGATGGAGGAGAAAGGGCCCAGTTGCAGGTGGGATGGGTGGTTCATGAGGAAAGAGGTCAGCCAATCCAGTGCCCGGTCAGTGATGCTGAGAGTGTCACAGAGTCGTTTTATGAGGATAGAATGGTTGACTGTGTCAAAGGCAGAGGAGAGATCGAGGAGAATGAGAAAAGCAGGAGAGTTGGAGTCGAGATTTGCGAGCATTGTTTCATGGGTGTTCAGGAGAGCAGTTTCTGTGCCTCTGGATGTCCAGAATCCAGATTGATGGTCATGAAGGCAACCAATAAGATCAGTGTGGAGGGTCAGCTGGGAGAGAACCAACTTCTCCAAGAGTTTACCTAGGAAGGGTGATGGATAGCTGGGCAGGAGGGGTCAGCAGACAGATTTTTAAAGAAAGGGTGCACAAGGGAGTGCTTGAGGGTTAGAGGGAAAGAGCCAGTGGCGAAGGAGTGGTTACAGAAGTCATGCCATGGCCTACACGTCGTTCAGTGTTGCTGCCGAGCTGACTGCCGTCAACTTGGGGCAATCCTTGGTGGTAGCCGGGCCTAGCCTACTTTGTTTACCGGCCGGACCGGTACGCAAGCAAGGCTCAGGGTAGGCAGGCGTGTGCTGCTGCTGTCCATACTGAAGCCACGGCCCGTGACCACTCCCGCATCTGCTAATTGTGCCATTTTATATTTTTGGCATTTTTCGACAAAAAATGCTGAAAATATAAAACGGGAAACGGCACAAGTCACCAGGGAGAGCCCTGGCAGGGAGAGGGCCTCTCCCTGCCAGGGCTCTCCCTGGTGACTTGTGCCGTTTTATATTTTTGTCATTTTTGTCAAAAAATGCCGAAAATATAAAACGGCACAATTGGCAGATGCGGGAGTGGTCGAGGGCCGCGGCTGCTCATGACCAAAAGGATCGTTTGAGGCAGCCCTTGGAAATGGGGTCAGTGTTGCAGCAATGACTGCATCAGTTTACCTCGCTGAAAGGGCTGCATATTGGATTGGCCAACGTCTTGGCTTCGGATCCCTGTCTGAAGATATGATTGGTTATTTATAACGCACGTAATACCCAGAGGTTTGTAAGCGCAGACCTGGGGATGAAACCTGTTGCTCCACTCGTCTTGCTTTTAAGGCAAGCACGGTGCCCCTGAGCTATCCTAGTCCCGAGACAACTTCTCTTGGACTTAATGAACTTGCTCCACACTGATTGGGTCCGGTTGATCAGACTGCAATAGAGATGTTGGTCGACAGGCGATTGATTCTCTGGGAAGTCTGTACCAGAGCGCAGGAGAGCAGCGTAAGGGGAGCGCATGCAAGCTGCTAGGCACACATGCACAGAATATCTCACAAGAGCTCTGTGAGGTGGGTGAAAAACATAGGAAGTGTGAGAAATTCACCTCAGAGGTTGCAGGCTTTGATGCTGTGCCCAGAGGTCTTTGGTTAGTTGCTCAAATTCGGGGGTCACGGTTTGTCACTGATGTCCTTTTCTTGTTGGTTTAATCTGTGTGGTGGCATGTTTCCCTACTCGGCACTTCTGAAGTCAGAGGCACGTGGCTGGCAACCCCTCAGTAATTAAGCACCAGAACAATTTGCAAGTTCATGGTCCTTACAATGAACATTTGCAATGAGTAATGTGTGTTTAACATGTGGCCCAGGAATGCTTAAAACCCGTCAGTGTGTATTATTTACTGGGCTGTTTCTGTCACGATACAGTGCTGACAGATACACCTCAGACACCCCAACAATGAATGCAACCAAACATTGCCATCCGTGTGGTAGATGCATCTGCTCCTGTGCACGTGTGCATAAGCAGAGCTCAGATGTCTCCCATGGCAATGCAGTGAGAAGGCCATCGAGTCCTGGTTTTGCTTGGAATTCTGGGACTTGTAGTTTTCGTACATTTCAAATGGGTAAGAAAGACAATTTCCAGACTCCAAAGGGAAAACGCAAGACTGGTTGTCCTTCTCGTGCACGACCACACAGAAGCTTGAGAGCGAAGTAGAAGAGATGCTCATCCAGTCATTTTTATTTTTTTCTGTTCATTTTTGTCTTGTGGTATGTTTTTTCCACCAACCATAAATCTAACTACAAGTCGCAGAATGCAGAGCAAAAGCAAGGACTAGATGAGCAACTCCAAAACAACATGGCAGATGTTGACGTGTATGTTGTAAGTGCTTGTTTGGTTGCTTGCGAGCATCCCTCTGTTACTCGAGGGCTATGTAATGCGAGGTGGGAATTTCCACACCACCACAGTGGGAGAGCATCACCCCTCAACAGTCACAGGCGACAGACTGGATTAGTTGCTTGGGGCAAACATTTTACAGCGTGCATGCAGGTTTGGTTTCTTCCATAGATATTTGCGTACAATTCGTATCGGAGGCGTAGTGAGGGGAACACGAGATCCAGAAGGGGCGATTTCTCTGCCAGTGCAGGTGGCACACATTTCACTTGGGGACTCTCGCAGACTCTTTAGAGAGGATGCGTTTTCTCTGCCACGTGAAATGCTAGCAGGGAGCGGGGTAGTCCCTATGAAGCGCGCGTCCTCCAATGAAAGAATGCCCTGCACTTCAGGAGCAGTGGCTGCCTGCCTGGGGCACGGAGGAATGTCATGTTTTTGTGGTACCATTAAGAGTTCAGGCAGGTACTTCCTCCAGAATTCTGCTGTAAGGGATGCCCCAGAGGGGTTGGGGCGGGGTTGTCCCCTTGGAGGCACAGCTCATCCACCATTGATGTCACATATTTTGCTGCTGAATTGTCAATTACTAGCATAACCTGAGAACAGTGGGCTAAGTCTGTGAAAAGACATACAATCTTATTGCATAAAAGTACCTCTAGGGACATTAAAAGTGTGTCAGCTGCTTCTGTTTACTTAAACCCTTGTCCTCGAGGCAATAAGAAGCAGGCCCTATAAGGAGTGAGCGCAGGAAGCTTAGACAATCAGCCTGCCCTCCCTAACTGACAGCTGCTATCATTTTTAAGGACGCTTGCTGAGAGCGGTGAGTCTGAAACACTTGAGTAGTAGCCTGCTGCTCGTGCTCTATGGTAGCTTGTGAATGCATGGGTTTTTAATTTTCTGGGAGTGTTTGAGGCACATACAGAGGAGAGCCTTAAGGTGGCTTATTAGGTGGGCACAGCGTAGACTCTGCTACTGCTATTGTAATCTACAGCCACAAACTTTCCGTCGATGGACCCCAAATGCCAGGATGACGCAATGGCTGTGTAGAGTATGGATGCTACTGTCCAGGCTGGCCATTCAGTCCTACAAGAAAATCATGTTACTGCCGCCATACTCAGCGCATCAACCACCCATCCTGCATGTGCAAAGACCTTTAGGGCCTAATTCACAGAAGCGTTTCATAATGGCAAAACCCCATTGGAAAACGTTCTGTGAATCAGGGCCTTAGAGTAAGTGGCTGTGTGTGTGAATGCTTCAGATGAGTCTAGTCAGCATATAAGTCCGTTATCTCTCCTTTGGAACACAATGTTTAAATGGCTGCGCCCCAGAAGCAGCCTGTGATCAGGTATTTCTCTGCAATAGCCTGTTTGAAAGTTGATGAAACACACTTTCCATTTGCAGGCTGCCATCCACTCCCAGTAAAAGGGCAAGGAATGTTCATACCACGTGTTACAACTTTGAGCAACTGAAGCAATGGCAACTCAGCGAGGCAGGCAGCCATTAGAGGTAGGACAAATGTCGCATTAATTAAGTGGTTAAAAACTAAAGTAATATTTTAGCTTAGTTTCCTCCTTTCAGAAAATGCCTCAAATCCCACCTTAGTAAGAGGATGAACACATTTGAATGCCAGTAACAGCATGACAAACATGTTTCCATCATTACTGACTATATAATTAATTTCTTTATGCATACACCATAGTACCAACTATTCTCAATACAAGCTGCTGTAAAATACACCATCACACTTGCACACGTAAGAATAGTGTACCACCATTAATATGTAAAACCGAATGCTTTTTTCATATTTCGGTTGGTTTTTTGGACAGTAAATTGCACATTTTGTAGGCCATTTTTCCCAAATTTTCACGGGGGAGAACCGCCCCGCACCCACCTTGGGGGGTGGGCTCGCGCGCTGCGCGCGCTCTCTACTAAATTCGCCCTGGGAAATTTACGCCCCACCAGCTTTCAAATTCACCAGCCGCCACTGGTAGCGGGGGAGAGACAGATGAGCTGGGGAGCTGCACAGTGCACGGGAACTCACCAAGTGACCCAGCCAGGCGGGCACAGAGGAGGAAGTGTGCAAATGAAGACATTCAGTGCACATATTAAAAATCGGACCTAAATTCAAATTTGCCAAAAAGCACTAAATACAGCACAAAATGGAGGAGGCAGTGATTTAAAAAGCACACCTAGCGACTGATTCAGTGCCCATGCTAAATATAGCATGGGAAGGCGATCTTCTCCCCTCCAGTTTCCAACACCATAATTCTGAGATGGTAGAAATACTGGAAGGAAAGTGTTGTGCTTTCCAGCAGCAAAAGCTGCTAAAATCTATATTTGCAGGGGAAACATGTGCTCCAGTGCTGCAGTCTGAGAAATGCTGGCTACATAATGGGAAAATAGGTGCTGTGTGGTTTAACCGCATCCCCAAGGGTACCGTTAATGTCTGCATCTTTTGGCTGATGCAGTAAGGGTGTTCTGGCTTTGGAATACAGTCCCTGACAGACACTAACGCATGTAGTGGTTGCCAGGAATGTTGCTAAGCCATAAATCACAGCTTCTCGGGAGTGGCGGATTTGTTTTATTAGCTCAACTCTCGGGTCAGCTCTGAATCCTTGGCATCATGCTAATGTGTCATTTGGCAGTGACACAACCCTTTTTATTTTTGGCACGTACCCCTGAATAAGCCCTCTAAATTCGAATTTGTCAAAAAGCACTAAATACAGTACAAAATGGAGGATGCAGCGATTTTAAAAAGCACACCTAAATCTGGAATTGCTAAAAAACACTAAATTCAGCACAGAAGGGAGGATGCAGTGGTTTAAATATTTAAAAAGCACACCTAGATTCTAAATTGCCAAAAAGCACTAAATACAACACAAAATGGAGGATGCAGTGGTTTAAATATTTAAAAAGCACACCTAGATTCTAAATTGCCAAAAAGCACTACATGCAGCACAGAATAGAGGATGCAGTGATTTAAAAAGCATGCCTTAATTCGAAATTGCCAGAAAGCACTAAATACAGCAGAAAATGGAGGAGAGATATTAAAGGCGCTCTTAAAGAGAAATTATGGAGTTGGCACTAGCAGGCAGCAAAAAGCAAGATTTGTGTGAAATGTACAGCAGATACACATATCAGGTGGGAAGAAGATACAGTTTTCAGTCAGGCTGTAGGGCAAATGAGGCAGGATTCAGCAGGCAACCAGGTAGAAGGTTGTGATGCAGGAGCAGGTGATCTGGGGTGCTTACCGGCGCAATGTTGTAGCACATTTTTCATGTTCCCAAGATGCAGCTGTACAGTAAATTTGTTTCATGTGCAGTGTGGGCTGTGGGAAAGTTGCAGTAGCAGCAGGATGGAAGGGGGCTCCCTCCCGCTCTGGACAAGGCCAGACAGGAGCCTTGGTGAAGGCCTTAGGTTGATTCACCGGCTCTCTCACCTGCTGTCTCACCAATTGGCCTAAGAATGGTATAGAAAGCCAATCGCTGCAGCTGCAGTGAAGGAGGCTGGATGGGGCACTCAGGTTCCTGGAAGTGCTGCAGTGGCGCTGGCCATATTGAAAAGGAACAAAGGCCTCAGGTAAAAATAGCCCCACTAAAGCCATGAGGGCAAGTTGGAATGCAGTAGCAAATGCAAACAGCACGAGAAGAAACACCATTTTTGGCAAGCCCCATGGTAGAAATTAGGGACCCATATGTGAGTATGCAGACATAAAATAGTTTATTGTTGTACCAAAACAAGCTACTGCAGGACATGCATAAGGGCGTGAAAAAAGTGCACAGGGGCTGCAAAAGTTACATTTCCATGCTCCTGAGGCTCTCTGTTTAAAGAAAAGCTTTCTCTGGAGTCTCTTGAAAGTGGAGATTTGAGGCCTCTTCATGAGTTGGGCGGTATTCCTCGCAATAAATTCGCTGGAATATTGCCCAACAGAATTACTGTTACCACCACTTGGTCCATCGGTATTACCACCGGATTACAAGTGGCAGTGTAAGTCCCCATTTATTTTGAGTCCATAGAACTCAATGGGCATTTTCAGAGGAATTACTGCAGCAGTAATTGCCCTATGGTAATTGTACCGAAAATGGGTGGAAAGTCGTCAGATTTACCCCCAGCTAATAGCTGGAAGTGAATCCTCCAACTTTCTGCTTAACTTGTAGTTGGGCGGGGCAGTAATGCAGCGGTAACGCTCATACCGCCACATTTTTACTGCACCACCCAGCTTGTGATGAGGCCCAGTTCTTTAGTGCATCATTGACTCATGAAGCACCCATTCTATGGAACAAATTACCAGATATCTCCCAAGAAACCCAAATTCAACACCTACAAAAAAGTATCTGAAGACTGGGCACACTGACAGCTTTCAACCATGTGCTTCAACCGTCATGCACCCAACACCCCACCCACTTTAATCCAATCCCTCCTTCATCCGGACACCTCCTTTTTCAACTATAAAAGCACCTTGACACCCTAGACACCACTGCCTACTTCCCCTAATTCCACCTTGCTTAACAATTTCCCTGCCACCCCATGTTTCCCTCCTTCCAGCTCCATTTTACCACAATAGCACCTACCTGATATGCATTTTCAGACCCCATAGCACTTTTAGATCTACAGTAAACTGTGCTTACTTTCATTCCAACCCTACCCTCCATTCATAGCTCTGCTGCCTGCCCGCCCACTCCTCCCCGACCCCTTTATGTCTCCTTAGCAATTCTGGAAAAAACCTGCTTGTGCCTTGACAATATTTGCTAATCTTAATTGTCAATGGTCTGTACATGTTTTTACATTCTGTGTGCAACTAGAGGACTTCAGCCCCTTGTAGCATGGGTGCGATCTGGCACCTGTATATAAGACACCAATAAAATAAATATTAAATAACAAGGTTTCAATGGCCCTGCATCTGTGGTATACAAACTGATGGTGGGGCATCATTTAGAGATGAACTGTGACTTAATCTGTATATCAATATTTTTTTCAAATTATTTATTAGTTGCATGGGCCTAATGTGGGGGAGGGGCAGAGGTGTCCCCTCAACTTTGGTGGCACTGCAGATTTCCCCCTCCATTATTCAGCATAGCTGCTCACTGAACCACAAAGAAAATGGCATCAGAAGAGCGCACACTAATTAAAAAGGTAATCGCGTTACTAAAGTGATGTTTTTTAAGATGCAAAACAAGCCTCTCCTTAGCTTACAATGGATTTAATAAGGTCCGCTTCTGAAATCGATCACAGAACTTTGACCTTATGTGACCTCCTTATCTCATAGCTACTGGTGGGTGGGGGAGGCCCTCGTCTCCTGCACTCACCTCCAAACCATGAATACGAGGCTGCTGTGTCACTAATGGCACTCCCTCAAAACCTGGCATTAGGGCCATGCCAACTCCTTAACTTATCTGCATATGTGTAAGGGCAGCACTTTGTCAGCTGTAAACGGTAGCAAGACCTCTAATTTAACATTCATGTTTGGGTGATAAGTGCTGATGGGGGCTTTTGCACCAGAAAACTACCACATTTTCCACACTTAAATCTGCATCTTCTCCCAAGACACTTAAATCACCTCTTATCTCAATTTTAAAGACATTTATTTTCATAATGTTATGGGCAGAAAGGATTTTCTTTTCCTATTTTGGAACTTAACATTTTATTTTTTTAAATATGTTTTATTATTTGTTTATGATTTGCAATGCAAATCTTTACAAAAATAAAACATATAATTACATCATTGATACAATTAACCACAACAAAAGAGTAAAAGAGTTCATAAATAGTTATTTAAAAGAATAAGGCTACAGACTAAAGTATGTCACAAACAAAAATAGCTTCATTTCCATATAGAAAAGTATTTTCAGTTCCTTCTTCCTTAATAAAATTTTGATATTTCAGACAAAACCAACCCCCACTCTCTTTCAGTTATTTTCTTTGCTATGCTTATTTACCCAGTTATTGCTCACATGGCAACCTTTATGCAGAATTACCACTAACCACCCCAATTGAAACAACACCACAAATCTGGGACAGGAAATAGACCACAGCCATTTTTAGCGATACAGAAGGACCGTGCAACATATTCCACCACAAGGCATCACAGTTTACACATTTTAAATTGGGAACAAACCTTTTAAACACCTTGATACGCTCTGCGAGTAATACCTTACAATACAAAAGTAAATGTACAAGTGTTTCTTTCATCTCTTTGTCTTTGCAAAATCGACAAGAGTACATTCCGTTCTTTAACCCAGGAGACCTATTCCGTGATCTTATTTCCATTATTTCTCCTGCCAAACAGACATTGTGCCGAAATGTCATAAAGGCATTTCTCCACCATTTGTTAGGAAATCTACACAAGCAAGCCTCCATGTCACCCAACATCTTTCAATATGTAACCAAATTACTATATAATGTCACAGAGGCTACTTTGTCCATCGTCGCAGCCCAATCTGCGTACTGTACTAGGATTTTAACTCGTACCGTGTTTTCAATTAGATTTTTAGTGGTAAATCCCAATTCTTCAAGTGCTTTGGTACATAATGCCTGCAATTGTATATCTGTTTCAACCTGTAGGTGACCCAACTTTAATCCCTCCCCCAAAATTCTATATAGATTAACCTTCTATACAATGACAATTG
Organism: Ambystoma mexicanum; assembly: GCF_040938575.1. Classification (NCBI taxonomy): domain Eukaryota; kingdom Metazoa; phylum Chordata; class Amphibia; order Caudata; family Ambystomatidae; genus Ambystoma; species Ambystoma mexicanum. Next base: position 1,261,583,128 of record NC_090934.1, on the reverse strand, counting down.
GCACCAAAGGACATGAATACCCAAGGTTAGCAGCCCCAAAACATACCGCAATGCCTCAATCAGGACTGACTTCAAGGGCCAAAATAGTATAGTCTCCCATATCTTTGACTCATGCTTCCTTATGTCAGTAATAGTGCTTTCCGGCAATAGTTCTAGACCATACGTGATCTTTGGAATGGCTTTCAAATTATAGAACCTCGTTAGTGGGATCAAAAAGAACCTTCCATATTTTTTTTAACTTTCTTCATTTTTATAATTTCTAAAGATATTGTCTCCTGCAAACGTTTTTCATTATTTTTATTTGGATTTATAATGCGCACAGCGGCCCTGGGGCATCGTGGCGAGGTTACAGAATATTCACTTAGGCATAGTATACATTATTGGGTACAGTAATACAAGGTTGTAGTTTAAGTCCTAGTCCATTATATGGTATCAACAACAAGTGCACAGTTTACTTGAACAGATTAGTTTTCAGTGCTTTTCTAAAGGCCATGGGGGAAGGCTCTTTTCTTAGGTTGAAAGGTAGGGATGTTCCATGCTGTGGGTGCTTCAACTTCGAAACTGGATCCCCCAGCTTTGACTCTCTTGAATGCAGGGACTGACACTTCTTAAATGTATCGAACATAGGATATCCCAGATATTTCACTGAGTGTCTAACTTCTAGTTTCTCATTTATTATATACCAGGTATAGCCCTTCACAAGTTTGCAGTTGGACAGTTTCATAATGACTTTTTACTTGCATTTATTTGTAAATGGTTGACTCCAACATAGGTACTAAAAGCTGTTATCACATATTGCAAACCCTTTGGGGTTAAGTCAAAAAGGAGGAAGTCGTCTGCATAAGCACACCATGCAACTCTCTTCCCACTGACTTGTGGAGGTGCAAACGAAACACCATCCAGGCAATTACCTGCATTCGACACATAGAGGTTGAATAGTGTCGGCGCAAATATGCACCCCTGTCTCAGACCATTGGCAATTGTTATCGGGGCAGTCAACATACCCTCAGTAGTCAAACATACTACAACCTGCGACTCCTCATGAAGGTGTATTAGTATAGATAATATGTTTCCCGGCATACCCAAGTTTTCAGTTTTTGCCATAAGATATCCCTATCAACCAAGTCAAATGCCATGGAGAGATCAATCGCCACCGCATATATCGGAGTTGACCCAACTCTCCATGCCTTTTGCTGTAGAATAGTCAGTAATAGACCCCCGGCATTGGTTCCAATGTACTTCCTAAAACCAAACTGCTGTGCTGATACGATGTTATTTGTGTCACACCATTCCTTAAATTGTTTTAGAACTAACCCCGCAAAGATTTTGGATTCAGCGTCCAGAATCGCTATTGGGCAATAATTTTTAGGTTGTTTTTTGTCCCCCTCTTTATAAATAGGAATAATGTAGGAGAAGTGCCAAGATAAAAGTATTGTTTTAGTTGTTACAATATCGTCAAACAAAAATGTTAGAGCTCTAGCCCATAACCGACTGTCCTCCTTCATCCACGCATTAGATAAGTTGTTAGGTCCTGCAGCCCGAGAGGAACTCGCACTCTTTATTTGATTTTTTTATTTCATTAACCGTAAATCTAATATCCCATGATAGCTTTTTAATATAATCCCAAATTTTCGGTGTGGCATTTTGCACATAAATTGTTCCAAAATGACCAAGCCAAGCTTGGTCTGATATGGGATTAGATTGGGAAATACTTTTACTAGATTCTAGGTTATTAATTAATAGCCAAAACCTTCTACTTGAGCCATCTTTGAGGGCAGCCAACATATTTTCATTCTCTTCCTGTAATAAAATCATCTTATGGTTTTTCATCCAGTTTTTACGCTTTGACTTTATTTTCTTAATCTCTTCTATAATTACTAGATGATTTAGACCAGAATTCTTCAACCGTCTAACCAACCTATTGCATTTGTTTTTCTTTTCTCTTACAAGGTTGTCGTACCCATGGTTGTGCTTAACTTCCTATTGATGTCTAGTAATAATTTTACTGGCTCTGCTCCAATTAATATGTTTGTATACTGTCCAAAATCATTGTGCGTAAGCAATACCCGTTTTTCTGTTATTGTGGTTTTTTCAATTTCTTTCTCAAAGAGAACATTAACTTTCCTTTTATTCCAATGGTGCCAAATGAGCCTCGTTTTAGTCTGGTTAACATACACATTTGTTATTTTACAATAGCTGTTTTCCTGTTTCTCCCCCAACTCCCGCACTAATTCCAGCATGCTGTGGTCACTCAGACTAGATGGCAATATTTTAAATGATAGTATAGCTTCAGACAAAAATATATAGTCAATTACAGATGACCTAAGTCCGTCTGTCCAGGTAGGAAGCTATTGTAGCTGCCATCAATTCCATTCTCGAGCCTTTGTCAATGTACTCCGATTGGTTTCTGAGACCATTCGTTCCAAAAATGAAATTGTATGTGAAAGATACCACCAGTATGATTAAAATACTGGAAAACATCCATTTAGATCCAACAGATATTTTGGTGACTTTAGATATGGTGAGTTTATACATCAGCATCCCACATTATGATTGTCTCAAGGTGATGGCCGAATACTTAGAAAGACGCACCGAGACCCTTAATCAGGTCCCGACAGCATTTATCTTAGAATGCATCAGGTTAGCTCTGAAAGAGAACTTCTTCTTATACAAAGATCATTTCTATAACTGTGACGCTCACCTGATTCCCACGGAGGCGCAGGTCTTGGCAGGAAGGTGTCTGTGACTCGAAAAGTGATGTGCAGGACTCGATTGGCTTCTGGGGTCGAACCTCTTCGCACTGTGTGTCGAACTCGTAGGGTGAGGTTTCTGCAGGTGAAAGAATATGGGGGTTAATGGTCTGGGTTGTTTAATGTCCCTCTTCCTCTCTCTCACTAGCTTCTCCGTAGAGCCCCCCCAGGTCAACGTGCTCACCTTAGATAGGTGAATGCTGGGCTGTCCATCTGCATCTGGTGCAGGGTGCTGTTGCCAGTTCCTTCACTGGTGAAACATAGGCCTCTTGGACTCAGAGGATCGTTACCGTTGTTAACTGCACGAGCGGTGAGTTTCCAGACACCTTTTTAGTCTTTATAGTCTTTAGGTGCGAGGCACGTTAATATTAAACAGGACTCGTATAATGCTTTTCCCCCTTTTGTCTTGCAGGACTTTAGAGATGGAAAATGGAGTGAAGAGCCTGGAAATGCGTGAGTAAATGCAAGCGCTCTAACTGTCTTTTCCCTTGCAGCTTAGTTCGTGCTTGAAGAGACGCCAGAGTATTTGCAGGCGTTCTATTGCGACGAGCGCGGTGGGCGTAAGTAAATACCTGTCTAATGTCTCTTCTTTTGTCTTTCAGAAGTTGGGTTGCAGCGCCGGAGTCCGCGGAATGCCCGTAAGTAAATACAATGCTTTTGTCTCCGCAGGCGGCGATGCAGCGTGAAGAAATCCGGAATTCACGGAGTGCCGGTAAGTAATGATAATGCTTTTGTCTTCACAGGCAGAGGTGCAGCGTGAGGAAATGACCGCAGCCGATGGATCAGGTGAGAAAGCACTGCGAGTTAAGGCTGCCTTGCTAACCTGCTGTTTCTTGTCTTTGCAGGTGCTGCTGCTGACTGGATACAGGAATGGATACAGGAAGTATGCTTCTTGCAGATTTCAGGATCGAAAGAAGAAAGGCTGGAACAGACTCGGTGAGCGTTTTGCTGCAGATGCAGAATAAAGCGAAGCACGTTTCGTCTATCGAGTGTGGTTTAAATAGCCTTGGAGTGATGAGGCGTCTTCCTCCACGGCCCCGCCTAGGTAAGAAAAGAGTTCCAGTTCCAGAAGCTTTCCAGTGCTGAATCCAGGGAGTGGAGCCTGCCCAACCCAGGTAAGAAAGTAGTTCCTGTTCACAGAGGACTTCTAAGTGGCTGGTAAGTAAGCAGCATGGTCTGCTGCAGGTAAGTCCACCCAAGCATCTGCACACATATTATGAGCCCGGCGCTTCCAGTGCCGGGACCGATGATTCTGATGAGCCTGGTGCCACCGGCGCCAGGACAAGGTCCAAAAGGTCCCAGTGGGGACCGGCTGGTGCCTAGGATTAGGGTTAGGGGCCTGCTTCCAAGGACGTTGGGCTGGTCCTGGCTCCTTGGAAGCAGTGATCATGACAGTACCCCCCCTCAAGGCCCCTCCTAAGCGTGTCGTCTCCGGGGGTTTTGGCTTGTCGGGGTGATTCAGATGGAATTTCTTGACCAGACGAGGTGCGTGGACATATTCTGAGGGTTCCCAAGACCTTTCCTGGGGGCCGTATCCTTTCCAATCAACCAGATAATATAACTTAGATTTGGAGATTTTGGAGTCTAGGATGTTCTTTACTTCGAATTCGAGTTCTCCGTCTACCAAAACAGGTTCTGGGAGTTCAGTCAATCGGGTTTCTGGCTGTACTGGTTTTAATAAGGAGACATGGAATACTGGATGTATTTTCATATGCGCAGGTAATTCCAATTTGACCGCCACCGAATTAACTATGGGGTAGGGTCCAAGGTATCTCGGGTTGAAGGTGCGGGGTCCTTTTAGAGGCAGGTGCTTAGTGGATAACCAGACCTGATCTCCTACTGCGTAGTGGGGTGCCTCTTTACGGTGTCGATCTGCTCCTTTTTTGACTTGAGCTTTAGCTCTTTGCAGATGGGCAGTGGCTTCCTTAAAAGCACGGGTAATCTCTGAGTGTAAATGATCCACAGCAGGTGTTTCGAATTCTTGGGGAGGATCCAGATCAGAGGTTCTAGGATGATGTCCGTATAATAGGAAGAAGGGAGTCTTCCTGGTTCCAGAATGAGTCGAATTGTTGTAAGCGTATTCAGCGATCCAAAGAATATCCTTCCAAGGGTTTTCAGTTTGTTGGAGCATGCAACACAGATATTGCTCTAGAGTCTGATTTGTCGTCTCGGTTTGTCCGTCAGTTTGGGGATAGTGACTGGTTGAAAGTCTTACATCAATTTGGGCTAGACGACAGCAACTTCGCCAAAAGTGGGAGATGAATTGACTTCCCCTATCGGAGACTAAAACCGAGGGAAAACCGTGTAACTGAACGATGTTTTCTAAGAATTCTCGGGCCAATACTGAAGCCGAAGGTAGGCCCTTCAGGGGAATGAAGTGAGCCATCTTGGAGAATAGATCCACGACTACTAAAATGGTATCATACCCTGAGCATGGAGGTAAGTCCGTGATGAAATCCATGGACAGGTTATGCCATGGACAGGGAGGAATATCCAGAGGGTGTAAAAGGCCGGCTGGTTTCTCCTTCTGACTTTTATTCTGGGCACACACACCGCAGGAGATTACAAAGTCTCTAATATCCTTCTTCCACGATGGCCACCAGAAATGTCTTTTGATCTTTTCCATGGTTTTGGTAATGCCAGGGTGACCCTCCATTAGAGAGTCGTGATAACCGGAGATTACTTGTTTTTGTATTTTCTCACAGGGCAAGTACAATCGTCCTTGGAAATATGGTAGGTCTTGATCCACTGAGAATTCTTTTCCCTTTAATTGCCAGTCCTGCAAATCGGCCGGAGTTAGGAGTGACTTGACTGTAGTCTTGATGTCTTCAAAGGATTGAGCGCTGACCAACCCCAAAATTCTTTGTTCTGGGATTATGGGTATTGGTTCTGGATTGGTCAAATGTTCATCTACTCCCATCAGAGAGAGGGCATCTGCTTTTCCGTTTTTACTGCCGGGTCGATAAGTAATTATAAAGTCAAACTCAGCCAGAAACAGAGCCCAGCGAAGCTGTCTGGAAGACTGAGCTTTGGCCGTCTTCAGATATTGTAGATTGCGGTGATCAGTCATTACGGTGACTGTGTGTCTGGCTCCCAAAAGATAATGTCGCCAGGCTTTAAAGGCTGATCTGATAGCTAAAAGTTCCTTGTCTGTAATTGAATAGTTGATCTCGGAAGCCGAGAATTTGCGGGACCAAAAGGCTACTGGATGTAATTGGTGTGTGACCGGATCTCTTTGTGATAACACTGCCCCCATAGCAAGACTAGAAGCATCCGTTTCCACGATGTAGGGGAAGTTCTGGGCGAGGATGTTTTAGAACAGGTGCAGAAATGAATTTAGCTTTTAAGTCCTGAAAAGCTTGTTCTGCTTCAGTAGACCATTCAAAAAGTTTGTTCCTCTTTAACAGAGCGGTGATGGGCTGGACTATCCGAGAGAATTCAGGAATGAATCTGCGGTAAAAGTTAGCGAAGCCTAACATGCTTTGAACTCCTTTTACCGAGGTTGGTGATGGCCACTTGATGATTGCATCGACCTTCTTTGAATCCATATGAACTCCATTAGGTGACAATATGAATCCCAGGAACTCAACTTCAGTTACGTTGAAAACGCATTTTTCAAGCTTGGCAAAAAGGTTATGTTGACGCAATCTCTCGAGAACCTTTTTAACGTGTCTCTGATGTTCCTCTTCAGATGATGAATAGACAAGGATGTCATCAATGTAGACAACAACACACACATGCATGAGTTCTCTAAGGACATCGTTCATAAAATACTGGAAAGCGGCAGGAGCGTTACACAGTCCAAAGGGCATCACTTGATATTCGAATAGCCCATACTTGGTGCGGAAGGCCGTCTTCCATTCATCGCCTTCTTTTATTCGTACCAAGTGGTAGGCTCCTCTGAGATCCAACTTTGTATATATACATGCTTCTTTGACTAGGTCCAGGAGTTCAGGGATCAAAGGTAACGGGTATCTGTTTTTAACGGTGATTTGATTCAGGGCGCGGTAATCTATACAAGTCCTAAGGTCTCCTTCCTTTTTCGGAACGAAGAACAAAGCCGATGAAGCTGGAGATTTAGAAGGACGGATAAACCTGTTAGCTAGGTATTGGTCCAGATATTGTCTGAGGTGAAGATTCTCTGGCTCGGTGAGGGAATAAATCCTACTTCAAGGAGGAGTTGTTCCGGGTATCAGGTCTATTTGACAGTCGTAAGACCTATGAGGAGGCAGGGTATTAGCTTGATCCTTCCGAAAGACATCTTGGAATTCCTGGTAGTCGGGAGGTAATGTGGGAACCTCAGAAGAGATTGCCGCCACTGAAACTTCAGGCCGAGGATATCAAGTGGTAAAACATTCTGGAAACTGAACCGTCTTTGCTCGCCAGTCGATCTGAGGATTGTGCTTCTCTAACCAAGGGATTACCAGAATGATCTGGAACTGAGGGGCCTTGATCACATCGAACACGATTTTCTCCCGGTGTCCATCTTGGCTCACTAGCGTCACTTCTTGGGTGGCGTGCGTTACTGGTCCGGAGGCTATCTCCGTGCCATCCACTGTAGTAATGACGTCTTTTACTGCCTTAGGGACAAGGGGTAGATTCATCCTTGATGCCATTTCACGGTCCACATAATTGCCGATTGCTCCGCTGTCGATGTAAGCTTCAATTGCATGCAAACGATCCGGACGTGCAGGACTAATGAGGACCATTGGCACCACGAAATGCGAGGTCACGGGACAGATCTTAACGCTCGGCAAGAGGACCTCTACACTTGCAGGGCTAGGTCGTTTCCCTGCTCTGAACTTGTGGTACCGGTATCTGCGGCTCCTACAGCCTTCTTAGCTGGTTTCACTGGACAGTCTCGAAGAAAGTGCCCTGAGTTCCCGCAATAGAGGCATAATTCCAGCTGTCTTCTTCTTTCCCGCTCCTTTTGGGTTAAAGGACCTTTCATCCCCCCTATTTGCATGGGTTCCACAGTGTCAGCTCCCTTAGTAGAAGTCTGTGGTTTAGAAAACACTCGGGTATCAAATTTAGAACGATCAGCCTTCCTGTTCTGTAATCTGTGGTCCAATTGGACAACTAAGTCAATATAGTCTGAACATTCTTGTGGAGGGTTCACAACTTGAGCTAACACATCCTTGAGCTCTCCATGCAGGCCTCTGTAGAAAAGCGTTATTCTCTTATCCTCGGGCCATTGAGTTTCCACTATGAGTCTGTTGAATGAGGCTATATAGGTCAAAAGGTCTTGATTACCCTGTCGTAATGAAAGAAGTTCATTGTCCAAGGCCTGCCCTTGTGCATGTCTTGCAAACAGTTTCTCCATGCTGGCCTGGACGGCCTGGAAATCCTGTAAAACCGGATCATCCTGGGTGACTAATGGGATCGACCAATCTGCGGCGCTGCCACTGAGATAAGAAAGCACGAAAGCCACTTTGGTCTGGTCTGTTGGGAATGCAGCTGGTCGACATAAGAAATGTAAGCGGCACTGGTTGATGAACACTGCAAATTTCTTTGGGTCACCAGAAAAACGTTCGGGTGGAGCCAAGGGCACATTACCGGGTAGATTGATTTGCACTGGATTTACAGATGATGCAGAAGGATAGCTTCCTCCTGGAGCGGGCAGAGGTGTCTGTCCTGCCTGTGTTTGTAGCAATTGCCTAGCGAGGTCCTCTGTTCGCTCCTTGGAAATTATCAGTTCTCTTCTTAAAGAGCTTGTTTCCTGACAAGCTGCATGTACTTCTGCTCTTAATTCCCTGAGCAACTGGGCTAAGTGATCAGTGTCTGAGGTTTCCAATGCGCCTGGGTAGGAGTTTTGCGGTGGGCTTCGCGTTCTGTAACGCTCAACTGATTCCCACGGAGGCGCAGGTCTTGGCAGGAAGGTGTCTGTGACTCAAAAAGTGATGTGCAGGACTCGATTGGCTTCTGGGGTCGAACCTCTTCGCACTGTGTGTCGAACTCGTAGGGTGAGGTTTCTGCAGGTGAAAGAATATGGGGGTTAATGGTCTGGGTTGTTTAAAGTCCCTCTTCCTCGCTCTCACTAGCTTCTCCGTAGAGCCCCCCCAGGTCAACGTGCTCACCTTAGATAGGTGAATGCTGGGCTCTCCATCTGCGTCTGGTGCAGGGTGCTGTTGCCAGTTCCTTCACTGGTGAAACATAGGCCTCTTGGACTCAGAGGATCGTTACCGTTGTTAACTGCACGAGCGGTGAGTTTCCAGACACCTTTTTAGTCTTTATAGTCTTTAGGTGCGAGGCACGTTAATATTAAACAGGACTTGTATAATGCTTTTCCCCCTTTCGTCATGCAGGACTTTAGAGATAGAAAATGGAGTGAAGAGCCTGGAAATGCGTGAGTAAATGCAAGCGCTCTAACTGTCTTTTCCCTTGCAGCTTAGTTTGTGCTTGAAGAGACGCCAGAGTATTTGCAGGCGTTCTATTGCGACGAGCGCGGTGGGCGTAAGTAAATACCTGTCTAATGTCTCTTCTTTTGTCTTTCAGAAGTTGGGTTGCAGCGCCGGAGTCCGCGGAATGCCCGTAAGTAAATACAATGCTTTTGTCTCCACAGGCGGCGATGCAGCGTGAAGAAATCCGGAATTCACGGAGTGCCGGTAAGTAATAATAATGCTTTTGTCTTCACAGGCGGAGGTGCAGCGTGAGGAAATGACCGCAGCCGATGGATCAGGTGAGAAAGCACTGCGAGTTAAGGTTGCCTTGCTAACCTGCTGTTTCTTGTCTTTGCAGGTGCTGCTGCTGACTGGATACAGGAATGGTAAGTATGCTTCTTGCAGATTTCATGATCGAAAGAAGAAAGGCTGGAACAGACTCGGTGAGCGTTCTGCTGCAGATGCAGAATAACGCGAAGCACGTTTCGTCTATCGGGTGTGGTTTAAATAGCCTTGGAGTGATGAGGCGTCTTCCTCCACGGCCCCACCTAGGTAAGAAAAGAGTTCCAGTTCCAGAAGCTTTCCAGTGCTGAATCCACGGAGTGGAGCCTGCCCCACCCAGGTAAGAAAGTAGTTCCTGTTCACAGAGGACTTCTAAGTGGCTGGTAAGTAAGCAGCATGGTCTGCTGCAGGTAAGTCCACCCAAGCATCTGCACACATATTATGAGCCCGGCGCTTCCAGTGCCGGGACCGATGATTCTGATGAGCCTGGTGCCACCGGCGCCAGGACAAGGTCCAAAAGGTCCCAGTGGGGACCGGCTGGTGCCTAGGATTAGGGTTAGGGGCCTGCTTCCAAGGACGTTGGGCTGGTCCTGGCTCCTTGGAAGCAGTGATCATGACAATAACCAACTCAAAAGGGACAAGCATGGGAGCTACTTTTTCCCCAGACTTAGCGAACCTATATATGGACAATTTAGAACAACAATCAATATATAGCTCAGATAACCCCTTTCAATGTTATATAAAAAATTGGTTACGTTATATCGACGATATATGTCTCATATGGAGTGGAACTTCAGAGCAATTATCCTCCTTTCACCAATGGTTGAATCTTCAGAATTCTCACATCCAATTCACAATTCACACTGACTTAAAGGCATGGTCTAGAAAAAATGTTTATTTTCCCTACGGGTCAGCCATGTTTTTTTAAGCCTAAGTGGCTCGATTTTAGAAAACTTTCCTATGGACCTTACCCGAGTTTTCGTCCATTAAACGCACGCGAAAACAAGCACCAGGGCGCCGCCATTTTCTGATAATCCTATCACTTGCCGCATCGCCCAGGCTGACCTGCTTCTGCACTAAATCAATTCCCCCGCCCCTAATCCTGACATTATCCAAACATTCATATTCCCCGCCTCTCTCTGTGACATTACTGTGCTGCGTAGGCAAACGCACCCAGTCGTCTTCTACGCGACTCCACACAGAACCCGGAAACCAACACAGACCATCTCACAACACAGCGCGCCACAATTCGGAATATGAAACTGTACTTTAAAATCAAACAGCAACACGGTACATTTGGTAAAGTACATTTATTTTACATTAAATGTTTAGAGAATATTCAGCAATTGCCATATGAACTCTGAAAGCCATTTATTTTCTTTTATCTGTATCCGCCATTGGTACACAGGGTGTTGCTTTTCGTTAAAAGAAGCAATTTGGAAGCACGGTGAACCGCAAGGATGTTCCATCAACTAGGCACTAGTCCATTGTAAAGGTTGATATGTTGCTTCTAGCCACTAGTACAGCGTAAGGGCATGTGGGCCCTTGGCGATCGTCCCATAAAATTGTCAGTGTGCTCCAGTTGTTCACACGAAGCTGCAGGTGTCTACTGTAAAAGCCATCTGCTGGTGTCTGAAACCGATGGCAGTAGCAGAAGGGGAGCAAATACCTGTTATGAAAACAAAAAAATTATAATTAGTCTCGCCAGCCGATCTTCATTAATATTACTTATTTTATTTATTACAGCCGATCAGAAACTATTTGCTTGCAAGGATAGTTCAATGGAGTATGTTCGGCTCTAAAATCAATGGGAAAAGTAACGAAATAAATCAAGGCCAACACACAATGATAAACGACAGTTAGTCTACATGCGTGAGGAATGATATGATATATGATATGGCATTTGTAACGCGCCTATACTCAGGTGTTTCTAGGCGCGACGAGGCAGGTGGGGAACAAGGGCAGACAGACAAAGATCCTACTAGGCCAGGTGTCTTTCTGATCGCGCATGGGGAAGGGGGGAGGTGGGGTAAAAGTGCTGTACATGGTTAGTTGAATACAAATTAAATAATAGGGCCAGCTGGTGGCAAGTGCAAGGTAAATGCCGGGAGAAGGGGCTGAAGGATACAGAGACAGTCCCGTACTGCAGGTAGGCAGTGCAGGGAAAAGTGGCTGGGCCAAGGACCGTGATCAGTGAGACCAGTGGACCTGCATGCCCATGTGCCCACTACGAACACGTTTTCCTTGCTTTTCCTAGCTCTTCATTCATTCATTTATTCATGCATCCATTCATTAAATCTTCATTCCGGTATAAAAGCGTGTAAAGATTTACTTACATTATATTTGAAATTTCCATTGTGTCTCTTCGTAATGCAGTCTGTAAAACGGACCGTGCCCTTGACGATTTTTCGTATACTGAACTAAACTGAAACTCGGTCTAGTTTCTGAATTTTCTGCCTTATCGTCTCTTACGTTATTGCGCACCCCCTTCAAATGTAGTTCTTTCGGCATGGTCCTTGTCTCAAGGTCAAAAAACAATAGACTCTTATACTTCCAGTGCGACTTGTGGGCCTCATCTGGGCGTGAGCTGAAAATCAAAGCCACTGTCCTTCGCATTCTTTATTTGCAACATCACGTAGTATAGGCATCTGTGAGAACTTGAAGTTTAGAATCCGTCTATGTAGTGCGCCTCAATGTGCAAATGCGAACTGGCTTCTCTCCCAAATACCACAGCCCGCTTGGCTGGCGCGTTCTAAGTGCCCCAATTTTGTCCCCGTTGTCTGCGAGCTTTGCAGCCCAAATTGAGACATTTAATTTTTGGCGGAAGGTCAGGGAAAGTATAAAGTACCACAGGAGTTGAGTTAAAAGTGAGATTTATTGTTTGTTTGTTTGTTTTATTATTTGCAATACGCAAGCCTCCCCTCCGTTAACAGTGCGCAGCATTTACATTTACATGAGATGAGACATGAGAAAAATATATACATACACATATATGAGGTAAATAGAGAGAATTCAAAGATGACACCCAGCTTGTTCGCCACCCATGATGGTGAAGGTAGGGGTTAGGGTTACAGGTACACTGTACAATAACATTTATTTACAAAAAGACAATCGTATTGTAATTATTTAAACTGGGATTTGTACTTCACAACCAGCTGTGCTTCGGGTTGGCATGGCACAGTCGCAATGTTCGGTGGCAATGGATCACTGCTCTGCACAGAAACGTCCAAAATTCCATATCTGTGCTTCTCTAACACAGCAACAATAAGGCCTTTCACAAAGTCGAACTGCATTTCATCATAGACTGGTTTGATCACCCATTGCTTACTTCGTTTTGAAAACACCTTAGTGTAGCGAGGCATCCTTACTTTACCCCTAGTCCTAGATTGTTCACGTCCGACATTGCTGTTATGGGCCAAGACCGCTAGTAGAGTGCAATGTTTCATGCCCCGAAAGCTAAAATGCAAGCGATTTGGCCTGTACTTTAGGCACATATTGTGGAACACCTCCAAATGTCCCGTGTGACAGAATTCTGTCAGTCCTCTCAAATCTCTTGATAGAGTTTTGTCGAAAACAATCTTCTCAATGGCTTTGTGTGTCGGTGAAGATGGAATCAACCACTTCTTCTTCCGTGCCTCCTCTGGGGACAAAGGGCCATGTTCACATTGGTGGAAATGTTGATTTGCTGTCCAGCGGTGAACGTTGGTACAGTGGTGCATCAGTGACCGCCATTTTTCAAGTAGTATTTCCACTGACCCTTCACAAGTTTTTGAGCTCCACCAAAGATGGTTGGTGATAGAATGGGACCACTGCAAAATACTTTCAAAACTTTTTTTTTCCCCGCAGCCGAGATTTTCTTATTGATTGATTTAGCAAGATGCCATACGTCAAATTGATGTTTAATATGTGGGAACTGCTCTCTCATTGTCTTGGCAATTGAAACGTGTCTGTCCGTGGCTATGAGGTCGATGTGCATTCCCCTTGATTGTAGATATTCCACTGATTTTATAAATCCTAGTTTCTCCATGGCCACTGACGATGTACATTGTGTTACCTGCACGACCACCAAACTCACAATTTTCTTACTATCCATGTCCTGAAAGCGGTAGGTGCAGTACTTGGCAGAAAATCCAGGGCTGTCGCACTGTCCATCGCCGGCTAGCCTGAATCGTTTGCCTTCGAATGTACTTGCTAGAGACAATTGTTCAATTTTCCAAGCATCACTAATGGCCGGAAACAGATAATCACGTTGGTATATGTAGTACAGCGCTTTAGAAATGAAATGGAGTCCCACAAACTGAAAGAAAGCCTCTAACTTTCTAAAACTGGAGCCACTAAAAAGTGATGCAGCTGCACACAGTAGATTGCCTGCTGGCAGTTTCCCCAGCATTGGTTGTGCAGACCATGAGAACCTATGATTTAATCTACAGGCAGCATTTATTTTGATGTTACTGCCTTTTATTTGACGAGTCACATTAATCAATGGCTTCCCACATACTTTCCCTCTAATGGAATGCACACATTTCAGCATACTTATAATTTCCATCAAACAACTGTCGAATACAATGTATTTGCTCCCTTTCATTAGACTGTCATCCTGCGTCAACGTTGTTTCGGCCTGTGACGTTGTGGAGATTTCAACACATTGGAAAGTAATATCGCTGATATCAAGTTCTGATATCAAGTCATCCTGCGTCAACGTTGTTTCGGCCTGTGACTTTGTGGAGATTTCAACACATTGGAAAGTAATATCGCTGATATCAAGTTCTGATATCAAGTCATCCTGCGTCAACGTTGTTTCGGCCTGTGACTTTGTGGAGATTTCAACACATTGGAAAGTAATATTGCTGATATCAAGTTCTGATGCGTCTATGGATGCTGTGGCTGGTTCATTCTCTGTCATTTCGACATCTATTACTTCAACATTGATGGGAGAACACAACAATGTCGACAGGTTTTTTGGTGGCAAATTTTTGGCGGGTGTAGATTGTATGAATTGATCTGCAACTACTTCAGAGCTATCTTCAATACATTCAATAACATCTTCTTGTGGTGGTGCGGTCGCACTGTAGTTATGGTCCAATGCCACTTTGCTGTAGTCTCCAAACACAGTTAATTCATGTTCTGGCCATTGGACATGAGCATCTCGAGCCTGAACACGCCTCGCCTCAATTAATAGTTCCTCCGTAGTATACATGGTCTGGCAAGCAACATCTCTCATTCGCTTCACTGTCTGTGTGTGTGTATAGTTCTGACACCCACGGGTAACTGGAGGAGAGATTGGAAAAGGGATGTTCAGTTTAAACACAAGATAAAGTGTAGTCCAATTGACTGGAAAAAAACATAAAATAGTCCCCAGCACAAACATTTTTTTAAAGTTATGAACTGTTTGTAACCTTTTTTTTGGGGGTTTTTTCTTTGCAACTTTTTTGACTCGACCTTCAACATCTTCACGCTGTAGCTCCGATTCGTTTCTGCATGTCCTCCCTTCCTCATGCGCTGCAACGACTATATTTTCTGTACCCGCATAGACAGCACGGAATGAGGCTCCATCGTCTCCCTGAAACATAGTACTTTCATTACTATGTATCAAAATATTGTTAGCATAAAACACACGTGAGGACGAACACACGGGTACATCTCAATAGCCAAACATGATTTAAACATTGTGTGCAACAATCAAACGACAAGTATTCGACCAGTGATGATCTATTTCGATGGAGCTGTCAGTATCCATACCTCTGGCTCTGCATGGACTGCCATGAATGGTTGTATTGGAGACGAGGCATCCGCATCTCCCTGAAACACAGTACTTGCTTTAGTATGCTTTTCAATATTGGAAACATAACACACACTTGGGGTCGACGGCACAGGTACATATAAAGAGATAACCGCAAATGATGCATTGTCCAAAAGAATCAAGGAAAATCCAAATATGATCACATGTCATCGACTTATTTCAACGATTCCTTTACATCTGCATCATCTAAATGAGATGTTGTGATTGTGGTGGAAGCTCCGTCGTCTCCCTGAAACACAGTACTTGGATTAGTATGGTTTTCAATATTGGAAACATAACACACACCTGGGGTCGAACGCACAGGTAGATACAAAGAGATAACCACAAATGATGCATTGTCCAAAAGAATCAAGGAAAATCTAAATATGATCACATTTCATTGACTTATTTCTCCGATTTATTTACATCTGCATCATCTAAATTGGATGTTGTGATTGTAGTGGAAACTTCGTCATCTCCCTGAAACACAGCACTTGCGTTAATAGGGAAGAAAGTATAGCAAATGGAATCACGTTATATGATCACACATGATGGAGCTGTCAGTATCCATACCTCGTGCTGCTGAAGAATATCTATGGATGTTGCAAATGTAGTGCGCACTTCCGAAAGCTGTTGCGCCGATTCGTATACGCATGGTCCCGCTTCCACTTCCCCTGGAATTACTTGAATGTCAGGCTCTGCATCAAGTGCAGGGGTTGACGCTCCATCAACTGCCTGAAACATAGTACTTGCATTAGTGAGGATTACAATAGTGAAAACATAACACACACCTGGGGTCGACAGCACAGGTACATATCAACGGCTAACCATGAATGAAACATTGTCTAGAACAATCAAACGACAATAATTCCAGCTCTGATGGTGACGCTCGATGGAGCTGACAGTATCCATACCTCCTGCTGGTGAAGAACATCTAGAAATGTTGTAGATGTGGCGGACGCTTCAGCATCTCCCTGAAAGATAGTACTTGCATTAGTATGGATAACACTAATTATAACTGAAAACAAACACCAGTGGACGATAACTAAGGTGTATGTCAATTGGAAAGCACTAACCAAACATTCGGTAAAATAATTACACGATAAAATAAAACTATTACTTGACATGCATAAAAGAAGTCTGTAGCGGATTAGCCTAGTAAGATTACCTGATAAACGCTAGAAGTGGTTGATAACTGCGACCACGTCAAGGATGTAGAATGTTCTTGCTTCAGATTCAAGGGATAGTCAAGAAGTTGTAAAGGTAAATTAATGATTGATAATGAAATGCCAATATTAAAAATTGGCATGTAAGGCGACACAATACTTGAAAAATGCTCAATACAGCACAGTTCCCTGTTTCCATATATATACATTGCGTTTGTGGGTTATGAAATCGAAAAAGAATATATTGATAAATGTCATTATTCAAAAAACTATACACTCATATCAATATCGAAATTATTACAAGGGATAGAACACCTACAATATCAATTAATCCGTTTGGCTACCTACATACTACCGCAAGGCCTAAAGCTAAATCCGGACACTTGACTCACCGGTGGCGGAATGTGGACGAATAGAGTGGGAATAGTTTTTTTGAGCAATTTCCGTGTCGTTCGCCGTTTATTGTTCTTTGTTACCCAAGATGTTGTGTACATGTCCAAGGAAAAGTGCCAGCTGCAGATGCGGTATCGATCACCCCTCTTGTCCTGTAAGACTTGTTGGACTCTACTTTCCAGCTCATCCAGTGGATATCCGCAATGTCTGACCCATTCTCTTATTCGATCAACAGTTTTCGGGAATACATGCATTGTAGTGCCTTCAGATTTCGCATGGGTCTTCGAAGGGCTAATCGAACAGGCAGGCATTGTTGATAAATCTGAAAAGTAAATATCAACATTATTATACAATCTTCAAGAATAAAGATTTGATACAAAAGTAAATTAATCATACAATGATCAATGCAAGGTTTGTTTTGGTTGCAGGAACTATACCAGTTCATTATGTGTGGCTTAGTATTTGCATAAGTTGCAGAAATGTATAAATGATGTGACTAAAATCTGAACATGTGACTCGTCCCTTGGATGTTCTGTCTTGCACGAGAAGGAAACATGTTTACATCATAGACTGGACCCCCGAAGGATGCAATTCGATGACAATAGACACAGATGAAAATAAATAGATCTATTGATAGCATAGCAATGGAAACTCAAGTCAATAGCAATGAGACCAATGAACATAGCACTATTGTGTACTCTACTCGCAAATAGATAGAAATTTAAAAATCTGCGAAATATGGCTAGGATTCATGGCCTCACCTTGACCAACAAACAGTTGGATTCAGCAAGCAGAGCAGTATGTTGCAGGAGAATAGGTGGGTGGCCACAGGTAGCACACTGATGGGTTTGCTCTAAGCGGTCACAGAAGTTCAGGGATAGCAGGACGATGAGCAGATTAGCGTAGATCTCAGTGGTTGCCAGGTAACACATTCAGGAGTTGACTTGCAAAGCACAAAGATGTTCTCATGAGACATATCAAGTGGTTTATAAAGTATTAGAAACAGGGGTGTGTTTGTGAATGAATGACGTATGTATGTCGTGGTCTTAGGGGGGCGGCCTGCTTGAAGGGGAGGCCTGGCTGGAGACACGGGGTCTGAGGAGGCCATGTGAGCAATGGCCCCTTGGCGTGGGATACCTTTTGAAGTGTACATGCTGTTTGGCACCTTTGCCGTTTGCACCCGTCACAGCCCCCCATGCCAGCGCTCATCCCCGGGTGTGAACCGCCTTTGATAGAGGCGGGTGGGATGGATGGGCCTGGGGCGTGCAGATAAGGCACAGGAAGACTGCTGAATGGAGACACACTTATGTGGATTGCAGAGGGGTGGCCTGCTTCAAGGGGAGGCCTGGCTGGAGACACAGGGTCTGAGGAGGCCATGTGAGCAATGGCCCCTTGGCGTGGGATACCTTTTGAAGTGCACATGCTGTTTGGCACCTTGGCCTTTTGCGCCCGTCACAGCCCCCATGCCAGCGCTCATACCCGGGTGCGAACCGCCTTTGATAGAGGGGGGTGGGATGGATGGGCCTGGGGCGTGCAGATAAGGCACAAGAAGACTGCTGAATGGAGACACACTTATGTGGATTGCAGGGGGGCGGCCTGCTTCAAGGGGAGGCCTGGCTGGAGACACGGGGTCTGAGGAGGCCATGTGACCGATGGCCCTTTGGCGTGGGATACCTTTTGAAGTGTACATGCAGTTTGGCACCTTTGCCTTTCGCGCCCCTGACAGCCCCCCATGCCAGCACTCATCCACTGGCGCAAACCGCCTTTGATAGTATATCGTTGCTTATCAATAACAAATGCCACATACTGGAGATTCTTGTGAGCACAGACCCACACTTCAACCGGTGTATTATAGTGGTCAAGACCCTTAGGCCTGTATAATCCAATGGTAATTGTTAGTATAGATATATGTGTGACTTTTATAGAAACATAACCTACTGAAAGACTTTGAACAAGTGTTATTTAGTGCATGCATTATCGAGAATATGTTATGTTAGCTTAGATAGATAGTGACCACCCTGCTTCACAGCGACCAGACCTTCACCCATTCGGAGCACAGATGTCTGACGTCCATCCTTGAATGGAGACACACTTGATTCATTTAAAAAATCGAAACAACCGTTGTTAAAATATATGTTGTGTTTTATTTTGTATCTTATTTTCATGACACAAAAATACAAGACTTTAAAGATTATACAGGTCAGGTTGCAGCACAGCGAGAGAAAATCCCCTGTACTGACCGCTGTCACTCGGGAACATTTCTCCAATGGCACGAACGGCACAGGCGGGTATCACTTTTTTCGAATGCGGTGTCCAAGCCTCCCGTGGAGCCACCATGTAAAGGAACGATAGGCCACCAGCCTGTACCACCTGTGAAAAGGAATGAAACAAACTGTTTTTAAATGACCAAGATATGTTTAATAAACGTTTGTTGTCAATGACAATTCTTGTAACTAATGGCATTCTACACGGACAAATGAAATCTAGACAATGCACACTATTGAACGACTTACATGCTTTACAATGATATGTAGATGTAATTTTGGATATAGTAGAAGAACATGAAATAGGAGTGGCATGACAAGCAGAGTATACTTACTCGTTACTCGGATTACGAGGACGAACAGTTGCGCGAAGTTCGTGCATAAGCACTATCATTATCCTCAACACGGTCCTTGTGAGGCAGGCTGCCCTGAAGTCTGGCAGCTCGGTGATGCATTGCGGTCGTGGCTCGCCTTCCGAAATGTAGGCCAGGCATCCCGAGTTTTCTCGACAGCAGCAGTTCTCCTCCTCGGTCGGCATTAGCTCGCACCGATTGCATGTGCACCAGGTGGAGACGCCGTCCATGCGACTAGGCCCAGGCTCTTCATCTGTTGATTCGTCCTGCCAACTGCCGTCCGAATCCCCATCGTTTTCGCGTGCTTCCCTTTCCAGTAGTTCCTCCTCGGTATACTCGGGCTCGTACATGTAGGGCATTATTGTAGCGATTGTGTGGTAAACAAAGTAAAATAATTTACCGAGATGGTACATGTGTTCACACGGGCTACAAGCGGCGAAGGTAGCTGACCAGAGCACAGAAACGAGTCACAGAATACTCTAAGTAACACAGAGAGAGGAATGGAATCGAAAATCTGCTGCTGTGTGTTGTGAAACGGTCTGTTTATACTTATTGGGGAAAGAGGCGTCCTGCCATTTCCATGGCGACACGTCATTAGCTGAAGCGCAGCGAATGTTGACACAAGACGTGCTTTTGGCATTGGGAAATGGGCGGTACGAGTCTGCTGATGACAGGCTCAGGGGCGGGGGATATGATTTAGTGCCGCAAAAGCAGGTCAGCCAGGGCGATGGGGGAAATGATAGGATTATCACAAAATGGCAGCTCCCTGGTGCTTGTTTTCACGTGCGTTTAATGGACGAAAACTCCGGTAAGGTCCATAGGAAAGTTTTCTAAAAACGAGCCACTTAGGCTTAAAAAAACATGGCCGACCCGTAGGGACAATAACATTTTTTACTAGACCATGCATTGGAACAAAATACTGTTCTTAGATTTGGAAATACAGAAAACAACAGAAGGCTCCATTGAAACGGTTCTATATAGAAAACCCACTGATAGAAATACCTTACTTAACTATGCAAGTTTCCATCCTCTCAGTCTCAAAGAAGGTTTACCTTACGGCCAGTTTTTACGTATTCGTAGAA
This sequence comes from Ambystoma mexicanum, assembly GCF_040938575.1. Taxonomy (NCBI): domain Eukaryota; kingdom Metazoa; phylum Chordata; class Amphibia; order Caudata; family Ambystomatidae; genus Ambystoma; species Ambystoma mexicanum. The sequence continues at coordinate 1,261,562,679 of NC_090934.1, read as the reverse complement.
ACTGCACAGATGTAGAAAAGTATAAAGAACATGCCAAAAACCTCAAGTCGAGACTTAAAGAAAGAGGATACCCTCAAAAAACTATACACAGAGCATACAAGAGAGCGTTACACACAAATCGCACAAATACTTTGGAACCAGCACAACGACATCAAGAAGATAAGATCACTTGTGTCAGCACGTACAGTCCGATCAGCAACATCTACAGAAAGATTATACGCAAACACTGGAAAATGATCTATACAGAAGATTTTCACCCTCCAGTTCCTAGGTTTGCATTCAAAAGAGAACCAAATATCAAAGACACTCTAGTACATTCGTACCAGTTCCCAAAATCCAAAAAGTCTATGCAGACATCACTTTGGGGTTTACCACCTGTAATTGGCCACCATCGATGCAGACAATGTTCAGTGTGTGCACAAACAGCCACTTTCAAAATAATTACCCTGTGTTACAAAACCATTGTACTTAAAGATTTCACGAATTGTTTAACACCATGGGTAGTGTACGCTATCAAATGCCCATGCGATTTGGTATACATAGGCAAAACAAAACGGCCTGTTCACCAGCGCATCAATGAGCACAAATCTTGTATTCGCAATTCAGTAGAAAACAAACCATTAGTGGCCCATTTTACTCAAAAACAACACAAATGTACAGATTTTATATGGTGCATTATACAGGTTATTAAAATCTCACCACGCAATGGGAACAAAGATAAAATACTTACTCAAGCAGAACAAAAATGGATTTATAATTTGAAAACTGTCCAAAATGGGCTAAACATAGCCGTCAAATGGAGTGCCTTTCTCTAATTATTCACACATTGAGAAGGTATAATTTCCTTAATATCAGCGAGGCATCTATTTTATTGAATCATCTGTCATCTAACAAGCGGCTTCTCGTTCCACAAAACCCGTTTGAAAGAGAATAGGTGCAGTTTATGAACCTTCCTTCACCAGCAGTGCTCTCTTAGTAATTGGGCACCTCACAATAAGCCTTTAGAACATCTAAGCATATAAGTGTGCATGCCATAAACTACTGATTAATTTTAGGCAAAATCAATCAGATGCTCACCCCTGTTTTACATGCGAGTATCATGTTTAATGTCTGTTGGTCTGGCATACGCGGACATTTTTTTTCCACTCGTTCCATAAACATAATAATGAAGGTACGTCTAAATAACAGTATAATAAGCAATGTATGTTATACAGATTACAGCTACACTTCCGCTCGGGGGGTGCATTTGCATCCCTTATGTTTCGTCCTCTTTCTTAAAATAAGGACGAGCCCTTTGGCTCAACTAGTTTACAAATGGCCGCCATGTTTACGGTAGTAGCCAGTGTGAGTAACACGCCCATCTCATTTCACGTCACCGACTTGAAGATTAAGTCCCTTTTCTGTTGCCCTTCCTGACAGCTATTCAGCTACAGGCAAGAGGACGCCACAAGCATTGACAGGCTGTGTTCCTCCTATACAAGCATAAGAGGTAAATCCGAGCGTTTTTCAATCACTCAGCAACAAGTTTAAACATTTTGAATCTCGCGGTCAGATATTTGCATATAGAGTGCAGCGCGGCACGGTACGCCCATAAAGCACACTGAAGATAGTCATAAACAGCTGTACATCTACTGTAGTATATGGAGCCAGCTCGGTTCTTAAACCATGGCGATAATCACAATATGGCCATAGCAGGAAGGCAAATAAGCTGAGAATCCCGCGGTCGGCTATATATACATATATTTTTTCACACTGGAGCGCAATATGGCGCCCCTGAGTAGCAGACACGAGATTGCCATGAATAGCACTGTCCATAATAGCAATGGTAACACACAATATAAAATTTGTTCCTAAGCCATGGTGATAATTACAATATGGTCAAATACAAACAGTATTAATCCATTTCGCTAGTATGTTCACAAGAATGATTGCTATTTGCATTAAGAAGTAAGAGGTGCAGTTCTATACGACCACACATATACGGCATTCACTTTGCTTTTAATGGTTAGAACATGAAATACAAGCTTAGCATTTTAAAGATAGTTGATACTTGAGCGCCAGCTGTCACAAACTATACACGATCGGCTGGCTTAGAAATCACAGTGTATAAATGTTTTGAAATTAATTGCCTTAAACAAAAAATAGCCACGACTAGAGTTAGATACTTATTCAACTAACCTCTTTTTTGTAGGCACCACTTCTGATGCTGCCGACATAAACAGCTCCCTCTATGTGACAGTAAACTATGCGGCGCTGGAGCACAGAATTCTGAAGATCAACCTACACCGAGGTGTTTACTGTAAGTCACTCCTCATTTTTTTAAACTTAGCGTTGATTCAAACACACACGCAGGGTAGTAATCTCCCCTATATGTGTTCCTTTTCAATAGGATTCCTGATAAAGGGTAATACAGAAGATTCCCCTCAACTTTAACTCCGTGGTCCTAAACAAAACATTTCGACCACAGGTGGGTGCTTCTTTCCTGGCATAGTAATCTGGCCATCACTTTGCAAAAAACTGAAAGAGTACAGACTGTTCCAAAATGTAATATATGTACTATTTATGTTTTTAGATGGCTTTTCGTATGAGAAAAGGGTGAAGACTTTATGCTTCCAATAAAATCATCAGTGTCCTGAAGATGGCCCAATAACAATTCTGTAGACCATCGTAGACAACAATGGCACTATTATAAGGGGCCGAAACATATGTCGACTTTTTAGAAAAACCAACTGTTTTTTCTGATGTCATGCATACTATTAACAACTAATATGCAAAAAGAAAATGTAAATTGCCAAACCCTTATGTCACAGTACGAATGAATTAGTATGAAAGGTATGAGTGGTGTGTGAAAAAGCCGATAAATGTACAGTTTTTTTATAAAAATTTGGTTTTTACCAAATTATTAAAATGATTTATACTTTTGTAATTTCACGGTCTCAGTCTAATAATTAGCGTCCTTAATAAGTACCCATTGCAGATTCATGCAACAGTTTCTAAGCACCTCAATCTGTGTTGTCGATAGACCTTAGAAAGAGAGGTCGTCAGTCTGTTTCGTTCCTTTTCCAGGTAGGAACATTACAGCAAATCCCTTCCATTTCTCATGCAGACATTAGCCCCCAACTTCAGAAAAAGTTACACCACTGTGCCTTCTGTTCCACCATCATTCCACCCCTCGAGCTAACAGCAAAAACTGGTGCCCAATACCCTTGAGCCTTATCTGTACCGAGGACAGTACCCCCTGTGCGTGCCGAAGGGGAGACATTCAAAGTTTCCAAATGTGCATTTGATTCACCCACAACTACCACTTGTAATCTTGTACAGTTTGACATTTCTTCCACAATAAAGTTATTCACAAGACCCAAAACCAACACCAAGTCGTTCTCAGGTGACCAGTAAACATTCATCAACAGTATATTTACAATACATTTCAGAGTCTGGATATCCAACTTGAGAGCCATGATTCCTTCAGCAATATTACTGCATATAATCACACTAACATTATTGTCCAATTTCACAGCAATCAAGAGACCTCCTGCAGGATGTCCAATGAGACCCTGTTTGGCTAGTTCATGATAACAATCAAAGCCATCCAATGAATATGATGAGGTCATCCCGGTCTCCTGAAAGCATAAAAGTGAATATTTCGCAAACTGTGAACAAAGATTGATAGAATTTTCCAAAATGGCCATGACCCCTCACATTCCAAGAGAGGATCGAAAATTCACAGCTATTAAAATTGCACCTTTAGATCTTTCAACTGGTGGATAGAATCTCTAAGTGTTGGAGCCAAACAACACCAGCTGGTTTCATCCTCCCCCTTCCCCTGAGAGCTGCTAGGTGACATGTGCCTACCCCCCTCTAAACTGATCTCCCTTCTCGCTTGAGCAATATTGTCATTTTCCCCTCTTAAAGAACCCAGAGAAAACGACAAGATGTCATAGCCCAATATGTAAAGTGCCTCAGTTTGTTGTAAGAGTGCCTCATACACTGAAGTACTATTAAGTACAAGCCTCACATGATCATACCATTCAGGATGTATATAGTCAACCAACTTTATGTCTGCAAAGAACAACGTTCTCAAAGTAGGAATCTCGTTTAACAGATCTAAGATTTGAGACCTGTTTAAGGCCCACCAATATCAAAAAAGCAATACACCATGACACTGGGATAATCCAGATGGCATGGTTGTCTCCACTGTACATTTTTCAGATAACTAATCTGTGCCTTTTTGTGTTCCTCCTGTCTCCCTTCTGGCTCATCGCGATTGTGGTTACAATATCTTTCGCTCACTGACTGATTCCAAATATGTTGACGTTTACTTGCCTTTGTTGGGATCTTTTCAAACCGTACTCGATGGTTTTTCACACATCCCACCCTCACAGTTTCTGGCCAAATATACTGGCAGAGAAGCAACTTGACCTCCAACCTTAGAGCTCTTGGTTCTAGAAATTCCTCACCAAAAGAGATCACTTGGTTGAGAGGCGTTTGTTGCTTCTCTACTTGAATTTGATTACTTTCGTGTATTTTTCTTTCAAACATCCGAGTATCAGGATTAGTCATTTGAGCTGTTGGGGGATTTTGCTTTTCAGATCGCTCCACCATTAGTTGCCTTACAACTTTCTTTATCATGTCTTCAATGTCAGAATCATCTCCCACTCTTATCTCTGATTTATTTGTGCCACTAATTTGTCCCTTTATTTTCAAGTCAGGAGATCCCCTCTTCTTCTCTGATGTTATTGCTGAGAAACCCAGACCCAGAATATTCCTGCAGTGTTTAGGAGAACTTCCAATAGCCCTGGACACTTCAAAATGAGAGCTTAACTGCCGTTCTTCCTCTAGTGATGCTCTTTCAGACAGATTCACAAACGTCATAGGTGTAACTATTGTGATGACATCTGTCTTACTTGAAACATTTATTTTTGGTGAAGTACCATCCGTTACCTTTTCAGAACCATTGGCATGTTGTCCCTCAGCCCCATTTACACAAGAGGGCCCTGACAAAACAGAGAAGCCAACTGACTTCCCCGCTAACTCATTTACTGATTTTTTGGGAACAGATTTAAGTAAGTCCCTCTTTATGTGGCTCTTGTTTTTTTCAAAAGGTTGCCCTTTATTGGGCCTTTTCTGATTTTGATTTTTGTTTTTCAAGGAATCCAAAATAGTGTCCATTACCAGGGCACCCCCTTCATGACTACAAAGAAGCTCCCCCTCTCCTGAAGTATCAAGAAGCAATGTGCTTTCAGAATTGACCATGTCTTCTTTGATCAAATTACGCCAGGTATTCCTGGCAGGCTTGTATTGGCCTCTACCTATCAAACTCTTAATATTTTTGTTTTTCTTTGTGACTGATTCCTTACTTTTTAAAAGGGAAGGACACACCGGGCACAAGGTTTTACCTCGGGTACTAGTACTAGTGTTGGCATCCTTACAATCTCGTTTTCCCTCCCCTAAACATGGAGTTGAGACTCTGGCAGGCTTTCTGGTACAGTCTATTGGTGAGGTCCCCACCCCAATTTGAATCCCCATGGTAGGCAACTTTTCCTACATATTAAGGCTTTGAGACTGCTCATCTGTGCCTCTGTTCATATCCCTTGTCAAAATCAAATTTTCCAACAGAACCGTGTGAAATTTCAGTTCAGCCAACATTTTTACATAGAGAGATTCTTCTTCACCCTTCCCCGTCCCCTCTCCTGACCCTCTTACCTCACTCTGTGCCGAAGATATCTCCCATACTCCCTCCTGACTCAAAGGATATTGAGATAGAGCCAGGAGGGAGCTATCAAGTTTATGAAAGACCTGAGGATTTGAACTAGGAGAAAGTACTGATCCCGGCATTTCCTCAATTCCTTTTCCCGGTGACACAAGAGGAACAGCCATTTGCCGAGCTCGAGGACTATGCTCGGTGACACCAGACTCAATCAGCAATATTGAGTTTTTGCTCTCAATTGCTGCCAAGATGACTACATACGTTGGGGTCAATGGTGAAGGGGTAGTGGCATATCCTGGCCATTTTCATAACTCCCCTGCCCGGTGTACATACTAGCGGTAAAGATATTAGATCCTCACATGGCCGTGAACCTTTTTGTAATTGCTTCCTCATTTTGAGTCCTGTACGGCTATGTGGATGTTTAGTTGACATTGTTCTAACCGCACACGAGCCCTTATTTTAAAAAGAGTTTCTACAGTAAACCACATGGGGGGAAAAGTAACACACAGCAAGTACCACAAGTGAAACCCTGGCCTGCGTGCCTGCGAAGACGGCGAACAGGCAAACAGGCTCCTTGCTGGCACTTGCATAGTCATTTGCAAGGGGGCGCAAGCCCGTGCAGGTAAGTCACGTGAGGAGGAGGAGCCACCCTGTGATACCAGAAATCTAATAGAAAACAAACAAAACAATAATCAGTATCCTTTTCTCAAGCCCTATAAATATACACAAATAATTCAAAAGCACACTAATTCAAAGCTTGCTACTTCAACGCACACTAATTATGTGCACGCGAATTCAAAGCTCAGTAATTTCAAAGCCTGTACACAGGCAAACACAGTCCTTCAAGTAAATACAGTCCAGCTGCCCAGCTTCACAAACGCACCTTGCGGATTACATTTTTTCCAAGAAAAAGTCTCGATAGTCAATGGAAAAGCGAATGCAAAACAATCCTTGCAACCCACACTGAAAACAACAGAACGCTCCTTGCTGGCACTTGCGTAGTCACTTGCAAGGAGGCGCACGCACAGGGGCGCAAGCTTGTACTTTGTGAAGCAGGTAAGTCACGTGAATAGGAGGAGCGACCATGTGATACTGGCAATCTTGCTGATTACAGTTTATCCAAGAAAAAGTTTTGATAGTCCATGGAAAAGCAGATGCAAAACAATCCTTGCTGCCCACACTGAAAACAACGGAACGCTCCTTGCTGGCTCCTTGCTGGCACTTGCATAGTCACTTGCAAGGAGGCGCACGCACAGGGGCGCAAGCTTGTACTTTGTGAAGCAGGTAAGTCACGTGAGTAGGAGGAGCGACCCTGTGATACCGGCAATCTTGCTGATTACAGTTTTTCCAAGAAAAAGTCTTGATAGTCCAGGAAAAGCAGATGCAAAACAATCCTTGCAGCCCACACTGAAAACAACGGAATGCTCCTTGCTGGCACTTGCGTAGTCACTTGCAAGGGGGCTATCCTAATACTTTCTTAACCGTAGATGTAGAAGAAAAATGAAACCACTGCAGGTACTGGGCAGTACAAATCGCCCCTCTTGCTGGAACACCGGCCAACAATGCATGCCCTTAACACGGGATTGCCAGAGGCTGGTTTCTGGCTTCTTATGAGCGGCAGGACAGGTTAGTGCAGGGTCCTAGTGCCTTCTCACCACCCCATGAAATGGGCAACAACAATGCAGGCCCTTAGCACTGGCTTTTCTTTACATTGCGCACACTCACAAGCTGCAGGTTGTGTTTCTTTAAGACTTCAAATTAAGTTGCAGTAACAAGAGGGGAATAATTCGTCTTACATAACAGTCCGTTACTTTTATACTTCCATTCTGAATGGGGGAACATAAAACTACAATGATATGAGTTTTGCTTAATGGATTTATATATTTGTCAGATTTGTTATTTATTTTTTCCCTTACTGAATCTTATCTGCCGAAATTGTATCTCCATTGAAGGGATTGTGTTTATAGTCTACTCTTTTCGAAGAAAGCCTTAATCACAGTTTAGTATGTTATGTTATGTTGTTATGTTATATTAAGCACATTTCTAAAGTACAAACTATCACCGACAAGGGCATCATGGTGCTGCAAACTGGAAGGAGAAAGAAATAGCCTAAGGAAGAAAATCTAAAATAAAAACGTTTTCAGGGATCGGCGAAAGGATGAATGGTCCTGAATAGTATGGAGAGAAAGTGGGATATTGTTCCATAGTTGGGCACCCGGAATAGAAAAAGCGTTCCCGTCCAGACGAGAAATGCAGATCGCAGAGCATGAGAGGGAACATAGGGAGGGAATTTGGCTTGTAAATATTCAGGACCTGTGCCATAGAAGGCCGATGGATAAAGCAGAGGGCCTTAAATTTGACACGCTTATAGACGGGGAGCAAGTGAAAAGAAGAAAGGACCAGTGAAATGGAAGCACGAAGCAGAGTGCCTGTGGCCTAGCTGCCGTGCTCTGCAAAAAATATGCCAGTTGTGCAAGATAGAGTAAGTTGCAGTACTCAAGAGAACCAAATGCAATAGATGATACATCAAGAGGGCGAAGAGGTGCAGGGAGATATGGAAGGACTTTACAAAAGATTCTATGCTTAAAATATACAGTATTGTAGCAAAATGTCGCCCTCATTTGTGTGCCCCCCAGTCACTGCGACTTTGGAGGCGCACAAAATGAGGGTGACCTTTACTGCGTCCAAGCAGAGCAGGGGTTGCGGGGGTGTCCCCCGCTCTTCCTGAGCGCAGTAATGGGGGCCAGGGGTTGCGCTAACCGACATTAGTGGGAGGAGCTGACACCGCAGGGATCGTAGAGTATGGACGGCACACTTCTCCGTATGCCACCCTAAAGGTAAGTGGAGTGGGGGTGGGGGTGGGGTTGCGAGGGGTAATGCAGGCCAGGGGAAGTGGGCACAGTGATCCATATGATCACTGCGCCACGCCATAACTGGCATCAGCATTTTGGCCGTCGCAGTTACGAGCAGCGCAGTGATCACATAGATCCAAATATACCATCTGACAGACAGAACTCACCTGAGGATTCATCAAAAGAGAGGAGGAAAGCTTGATTCTCAGATTTTTTACAACTAGTACAGGTTTCGGAAGAGGGCCAAGGATGGAGGGCCAGAAAGCAGAGGTCCAGCGAGAAACACCAGATGAAGGGCCCATCACAAGAACCTCAGTTTTATCGCCATTGAGGCAAAGCCAATTGTCGCTCATCCAGGTATTTACTGAGTGGAAGCAGGTGCGACAACGCTTCGCACTTCGGCCGTTCAGAAAGTGAGTGATCAAGGTGAACCAGAATCTGGGTGTCATCTGCATAGGAATAACAATGGGAACCAAAACAGTGAACAAGTTTAACCAAAGGTTAAATAAAAAACATTAAAGAGCAAAGGAGAAAGTGCAGACCCCTGAGGGACACCAAAAGTGACCACAAATGACAGGTAAAGCAGGTGAAAAATAAGGAGAAAGGACAATGGCACCAACCATTTAAAAAGGAACAGAGACAAGGAAGGACCGAGCCAGAGATGCCTGCTGCGGATAACCTGTTGATCAGAATAGAATGATCAATGGTGTCGAAAGCAGCAGAAAGATCTAAGAAAATCAGTGCTCCAACACCACCCTGGTCCACCAGCCAGGTCAGGTTATCCCCGACAGACACCAGAACAGACTCAGTACCTCTAACGGGACAGAAAGAAGAACGTAAAGGATCAAGGAAGCAAGAGTCCTCAAGAAAAGAACAAAGCAAGGGTGTAACTAGGAGTTCAAGTAACTTTGTGAAAAAATAGAGACGAGAAATAGAATGAAAGTTGGAAAAAAGAAGAGGGTCCAGCCAAAGTTAGTAGAGGGATCACCAAGGTGTGTTTAAGAGAAGGCTGAATGAAACTAGTGGAAAATTAAATATTTACAGCAGATGATAGTACAGAAGCAATAGAAGCCATGATCTCCTTGAGAATGACAAGCAGAATAGGATCTGAAGGTGAGGTTGATTTCAGGCCATTAGTGGCCAGAATAATATTGGGAATACCAAAAGATGGAAAAATAGACCAGGAATGAGAATTACTGCTAGTGTCAGAAGAGACCATGAGGGAGGCAGATTGTGAGCCAGAATCAACTATTTTCTGGCAAACAGCAGCAATGTTATCAAGAAAAAAAGAATAGAGAGAATTATAAACAGTTTGTGAAGGAGTGTTAGAAGAGGTTTATTATTCACACATTCTAAACTAATAGAAAAATATGTGCAGTTATCCTTGGAAATAGCAGCTTGGTAATAGCACTAGCCTTGTGCAGAGATAGACGAGCAGAAGGACAATAAGATATGCACCACTTGCGTTCAGCTTCCCTATGCAAAAGGCAGATATTAGCCAATTCAGCAGAAAACCAAGACTCAGACAGGAGCCCGCGGAATTTGTCTTTCTTAGAGGAGCAAGTGAATCAATTGTAGACAAAAAAATCGAACAAAAAAAGAAAAGTCCTTTGTAAATGCAGAAGCACAGGCTACAATGATGCTAGTAGAAATATCTGATGCTTGAATAGACCGCTAACTCCGGTAGGGTGGCCGAGAAGAAGCCAAGGGAGTAGAAGAGGGAAAGAGTTTAATAATAAGAGAAATTATAGAATAATCCAACCAAAGGACCGATTAAATAAACAAGGAGTGATCAATGCAGCAAGAGGAAAGATAAGATCCAAGGTATTATCATGAGCATGAGTGGGCCCAACAACCAATTGCGATAGGTTAAGATCAGACAATGCCGCAATCAAACAGGCGGCCCGTGAATCAGAAAATCATTAGGATGCATGTTAAAATCACCAAGAACAATCAGATCAGTGAATCGTATTTTGAGGTCCTTAACAGCCTCTTCAAAATACATAGCAAAAGAGGAATCGTAGGCGGGAGGATGATACACTAAGAGTAAATTAATAGACCTGGAAGAAGAAATAACGATGCAAATTAAAATAGCCTCCATTTTAATATGGTGACTGAAAGATAATGAAGCACACAAAAAGGAGGATCGATAGATCAATGTAACCCCTCCCCCGCCACGGTGGGCAGAAGGTGTATCCAGTCGCAGAATATTATAACCCAAGGGAAGCACCTGGACCACATTGGGGCCAGAGACTTTGTTGAGCCAGGTCTCCGAGACACAAATGAAATTTGGAGAATGTTCCTGCAGTAATTCAAAACATGCACAAATAGACAAGAAATGTTGCTCCATTCATAATATTAGCGACCAATCATACACACTTCATAAAGGTTTGTTGCTGGCATGTGCAATATCGCTAATATGTGTATAATTTTAGCATTTTTTCAAATTAAAAGTGTGATGAAAATACACTAATTGTGCTGTAAATGTGCTTTGAACATTTTAACGGTTTGTAATGGAAACGTTTGTGTCTGTGTGCTCTATGAGGAATTGCTAATTCCAGTGTCAGCTCCTCATGCTGCACTATCCCACTTCTATGTGGGCTGCAGTTGGGTGAGGACCGGTGGCGGCGGAGGACATCCAAGAGACCAGAGGTAGCCAGAGCGACTGGACAAGGCTATTGTTAAGGAGAAGCAGCATTATGATCGGACTGTGAGTAGGTGCGCCCCATGGCTGCTGACATTGGACCACTGCCCTGAAACTCGTTGCAGGATACTAATGACCAGGGACTCACCCAACCACAGAGGAGCCTGCACCAGGAAACCTATCCCTCACATGCCCACATCGTAGCGATTTCTCAGACTCCCATGTTCAACTCCCTCTATTTCGAGCTACTCAACACATCTGAAGCATCATTAAGTAGAGCCCAGGTGGAGGATTAATTTTAATACAAAGGGGTTCCACCGATCAGATCCAGATGAAGGCAGACTACTTACAAAACCTGCCGAAACATCTGAAGAAGGGGCAGGACCTTAATGAGTTCTGTCCATACCTCCAGCTAATAGATAGTGACGTTGACCCACATAGAAATTCCTAGGCTTCATCCTTAGGAGGCCCACCAGGAGCACAGACCCACTGCAACACATGGGCCATAGCAATTCCAAAATAGTAGGGGCACTGTTGTATGTATTTTAGGTTCATACACACTGTTTTTGCTACGTACAGCTGTTCACAAATTTCTCTTCATGTACTGTTGGGACACAATATCCCTTGTCTGACTGTATATACATTGAATATATGTATATTGATTCCTGTTTCATTACTTGTTTCATGTACTGTTTGATTTAGAATGTAACGCATGTTATCATATACAAACTCTGGAGTATCTGAATAATCGGAAGAGCATGAGGTGTTAAATGCACTATGTTTTGTCATTTTATCATTGTATGTTTGAAAGTTGGAGAAAAAAGTAATTCTTCTAAAAAAATCACAGAAAAGAGAAAGAGGTTGGGGATTGATAGACCAATTCACTTCACATATATATATATATATATATAAAGAAGTTAGAAAACCAGATAAGTTGTGAGTGTAATTTGTTGTTGCTAGGAATCCTAGTAACCTGGAGACATTTATTGTTGCTAACGAAAAAATGTATGCACACTTTTGTGCTTGCAAACAAATATAATAGGTCAATCATTTGTTATATAGCCACTTCTACCAGGTCCTCAAATTATCAACCAATGCAAGCACCAAACAATGTTCTCCAGTGTCAGCCCCTGACACCACCCATCAGTGCATCAGTGGCAGCTCCTCACACTGTCCATCTCTGACATATCCTCGCTCTGTCTCGGGGTAACCAGCATATTAATCACATGTGGTCATCCCGCTGAACTACCTTATGTCAAAGATCATTGGTGGTCTAATACAACCATGGCAACAGACAGAGCTTGACCTGAAAACGCATTGCTTCAAATACTTTATTCCATAATGTCATGTTTGAAATGTCCCTTCTTCTGCTCTAACCCCATTTCTGCCCCTTTTTTTCGGTATCAGGTAATATTATCCCCACCAATAATATCGCCATATATATGGTCATGGGGTAAGGCCATAGGCAATATTATTGGTGGGGATAATTTATGGGGTAAATGGGACTGAGGGTTGCAGGGGTATCCCCTGCTCCCTTTAAATAAAATATGGGGTTGCGGGCGTGTCCCCCGCAGGTTTCATGCCTTAATATCGCCGCAAAAATATGGCAATATTTTTGTATGGCTATATTGTTGCGGGGATATTAACACATGGAATGCTTTTTTCACCCACCTTGCAACTTTTCTTCAGCTATCACATCCCTCCCAGTTTTTTAAGCAAAATAACTCAACTGATTGTTTGTACACTTGCAGTATGTTTTTGTATCCACTTTGTGTGATTTCATAAATCTAAGAAAGTGTCATATAACTTTTCCCAATTCATCAGGGTCAAACGTAAATTCAATCATTTTAGTATTTATAACTAATTTCGTTGCTTTACAACATCAATAGTAATGCAATAAATGTCAACAACCAGCAAGGAAAGGATATCGACACCCTCTCCCAAACCACAGAAGCCGAATGGAATCGACCCTCCCATCGTGGTTGGCATGGGTCCCTGGATTCTAATAGTCCAGGTAACCACAGGGCAGCCAGTTGTGTGAAGAGGGATTAGGAAGAGGTTGTGGATAGGAAGGGAAAATGAGGGAACACGGGAAGAAGTTAGGTAGGGGGAGTTTAGGGAAATAAAACACCTTAACATCTTGCCACATATAGTCCTACTAGCTGCCCTGACCTACTACTATCAAGGAATACCTGCCTCTCCTTACCATACTCCCAACAACCTATGCCTGCAACCTAAATCATGAACTCCCTTCACTTTCAATGATATGCCAGAGTAGCCTACTCGGTTTTACATTGACATTCATAGCCATAACATCTCTCTAGAACTAAGAACCTTGTGAAACATATGACAATGGCTTTGCAGCAAACAAAAAAAAGAGCATGATGGCATAATGCAACTAACAAACATTTAGAATATGATGGTGTGATGACACAAACAAACTTTTGTGGTTTCTCCACACGAAGTAACAAAACTCATGGCCTGTTGACAAAGCATGACATGACACACAGAACAAACAAAGATCACACTGAGGTTCTTCCAAGTCAGTTTACTTACTGTTCGCTGGCTGCAAGCATTTGCATGATACCTCAGACTGATTTGTATAGCCCAAGTAGAATTTTGCAAAGTTCTGCTACTGAGCCCTTCGCACGTCCATTGTATTAATTACCACACGTGCTTTTTCTTTCACCTTATTTGAGTAATGCAGCATTTCGTAGCTCCCAACGTTAGTAACCTGACCACAGGTATTTTTGAGCTACTGAAGTACAGTTTTAAGGAGTTCAACTAAGGAGCAGCATCACACGTATGCTGCGCAAATGGCTAAAGTGCATTTTGCTTTTTAACATGATTCATGAATGCGGCGTAATGTGCACTTATATGAGGTCTGGGGGCCCCGGACAAAGCTGAAGTTGCGTTGAAATAGAGCGCCTCAGCGCAAGTTACCGCTGCATGGCCCACGTTCCGTCTTGCTTGTCGTGTTACCTGCAAACAAGGAATCTTTCTGCTTCGTGTCACTGCATCCGCCCATGCCGTGATCTTCCATAATCCGTACCTGGCACAAGCGGACGACTGCCTTAAGCGTGCAGCCGCGATGCTGCGTGTACATGATTTTCTCCCCCCAGAGCCTCCTGGGAAATGTGGTTCACAGCCCCAGATTATGCCAATGCCAGTTTGTTGGCTGAAATCTGGTTGTTGCGGCCACAAATGACACCCCCAACTTGCCCCGCGCATGCCCCCACCATTTGCCTGAATAAAGCTGGCAAAGGTTCTATAAGGTAGTAAATATTTGTACGAAGGATTTCTATTTTCTCCATTTTAATATGTGTATCTTTGAAGCAGGATAACACATCCATACCAGTTTACATTATACCTATTCATTAAATTACATTTATGCCCACTGTGGCTTTTGATAGTTAGTAAAAAACGCTGTTCTTCTTTTTATCATTGGTTCAAAGATAGTGCTTAACTCATGTAAGGAATAAGGAGAGGTGCAAGTAGCTAAATCAAGAGGTTGAGGACCCATTACCAAAGGAAGTGGCACTTCCTGGAACTTCAAGATCTAAAGTGAAGTCTGGCAGGATAGTGTACCAGACTTGACGCTACAATCTTTGAGCTGGAGAAAGAACAAGGGGAAGAGACTTACCCCCTTGATACTTGGGAACTTAGTTTAAAGAGTTGCTTGTGTTTTCTCATCAAGAATTCAACATTATAAATATGTATCCAGAACGAGAGAAGCCTCCTTCTGGATCAAGCAGACGGCCATTTTTGTCCTTAGTTAGTTTACTGTAAGGGACGGTAATAAGTTTGGACACAGGATGGTGGACATTTTACTTTACAAGATAGCCTGACAGATTCCTTAGTGTTTTTGCTAAGATAGGGCCACCCCTCATATACATAAGGCAAGATAGGCTTCCCTTGTGTTTACTTTTATGTAAATAAAAGTCTTTGCCAACAAGTATGCCAACACTGTGTCAGACTCGTACTTCTGCACCCTTGCAAAAGGAAGAGAAAACCTGGGGAAGGAAGACAGCCCCTGGGGTTTGTGAACATTGTGGCAAAACTGAGAGAAGGGAGATATACTCTTCGCTTATTAAGGAAGTGGAAAAGAAACCAAGGGAAAGAAGTCATTTCCCCTGGGACTTGTCCAAGGGAAAGAAGTCATTCTCCCTGGGATGGGTAAACACTGTGTGAAGCCACGAGAAGGGAGAAATTCTCTTGACCCCATTGGAAATTTGTTTTTACACCATTTGAAACTTTGTGTTTTGAATTTTGAATTGAAGAGCCGGTGGAGAAGACAACCCTTTTCCACTTTATATTGAGTTGTTAGTGTGAGGACGAGAGTTAGGGTTTTGAGACAACGGTGGACTTATCTTTATATTGACACCCTGATGGACACATTTAAGATTCCTGTTGAGGCAGGGAAACACCTCTTAGCATCAGGGCTAGTGATGCCTTTCTCCAACCCTATTTGTCCTTTGAATAAAAGTCTGTAGCAACAAAAATACCACCTGTGTGTCAATCTCTCACTACTGCACCCTCATAGCTCCACACCCTTCTTAATTTTGTCATACTTGGCGTTTCACTCTAAGGAACCCAGGATAATCCAGACGTGGGACACTTGGTCACTGTGTCTTAGAGAGGCTCAGCCCCACCTCACTGAGCAGGCTCAACAAGACCAAACCAAGTATCTGGGGTTGCTGATGGTACTCTTGTTAAGAGGAAAATTGCCTAGAATGTTGGTGCTGTACTGCCTTTGTGGGTGGGGCCAGACTGATATGCACATGAATAGTTCTCGTCTGTGGAGGGTGCAGTGAGCTTAAACGTGGTTGCAGACCCCCCTGAGCGGAAGAAATTCCATAGAACAGGGTTTCTGGCCCATGTTCATTCTCAGTAGAGGGGCTCCCTTACCCTTCTTAATTTGTCTTAACAAGGTTTGCTAAAAGAGAAGAAAAATAGTAAAACACTGAGGACAATGGCATGGACTGATATCAAAAGGTGAAGGGAGAGGAATAGACATTTGGGGAGTCACTTCTATCAAGGAAAGCCCCATCCATCCTTCAGTTGCCCCATTCAATTTATTTATTTAATTAATTGGTCTGTGGACTGCACACTAACACAGTCCCCTCAACTAGGTTGCCCAATGTTTTCCTGAGAGCATTTGTCCGGCGCCTCAAGACACTTTCATATAGTGTTTCTTGCAAATATGTACTTCCTTCATTCTTTTGTTTTTCCCACGTTGAGAATTATTCATATTGTCAACCTTACAAGTATTTTGTTTATTCATTCATCCATCCATCCATCCATTAATTAATTAATTAATTAATTAATTCCCAGGTTCAGAATCCAGTAGGCACTGAGATTTCACAATGCACCGAACTAACAGTTTGCTTAATCCCGGCACAATCTCTGTTTGTAAAAACCCTAATCTATTCCCATTTTCATATCCCCAGAATACTCTCCCATTGCACAACCACCGCATTTTTCCAGTTTGCTGAAGTCCAAAATACTTCATTGTTACAAAATGTTGGTACAATCCCAGTTTGTAAAATCCCAGTAAATTTACACCCTCCATAATACTAAAATACTCCTAGCTTCCAAACTCCCAGTGTGCATTACCCAAATCTACTCCGGCTTAGAGCTAGCCGATTCCTGCACAAAACCTGTACATTTCTAGTTTGATAACTCCAGTATGCCTCAAGTTTGACAAGCCCAGTTTGCACAATACCATTCCATGAGGCTAGGGGGGCTGTGGTCATTACCCAATAGTCCCCTACAGGTGGTTTAATGCGGGAGGACCTTATGGCGAGGGACTCCCTCTCTGGGAATAAGGACGATCACCTGGGGTAAAGCCCATTGAACGTTGCCACTCCCCAACATTCCTCAGCCCTCCCATATGTGCAGAGCCATTACATTGAGAACAAGCCTATGTATTGTTGTAACATAGGGCCTAAGTCCAAAAGTACTAGTACATGGAAGAACACAGAAGACATAAAGATCTTGAACTGCAATGATACTAGTATGAGGTGGCCACAAGGAGGCAAGAGGCTCAGTCACGAAGAAACAATGAGGAATGACTTGTGCATTTGCATGGGAGGAACTGGATACAAAGTATAACAACTAACGAAGGACTGTTAGATCAAAGAAGCGCGGCCGCAGAGACCGAACACAGCCACAACGAGAAGCACAGTGGTGGCAGGAGCCGCGGGATCCAGTGCCGTTGGGGAAAGCACCCGGTGCACAAAGTCTCCAGTATGCGAGATTTGAACGCCGACCGAAAACTGTAGAGAAGCAGAGAGCAGTAAAAGGATGCAAAAGAAGTTCTCCGCCCACTGAGTGAAGGCAGACTGAATCCCAAAGTCAGGAAGTCACCGCAAAGCCACAAGTGCAGAGGAGAGAAGCCCACAGAGCCAAAGAAGTGTGCCCTCATCTCAGGAAGTCCCAGCAAGGTACCAAATCCCTGTGAGAGGTAAGGGGGAGAATAAACGAAAGCCAGAGGGGACTCAGGGGTTGACACAGATGCCGAGGCGGCTTTTCCCTGACCCAGTATTAGCAAGGAAGTTAATGGGCATTGTCGTATATTGGCAAAACAGCTCGTAGGCCACAGGAGAAATTGATTTTCGAAGCGTGCACAAAATGCTTGCAGACTTTAGCTTTTTTCCTTTCACTGCAATGTTCCATGTAAACAGGTACGAGATTGCACCAGAAGTTCAGATTGACCTTGGTCAGTGATAAGACCACATTCCAGAAACACTTCCCAGACACGCGTCAGTCTCTAGGAGGGAGGGGGGAAGGTACAAGTTGGAACCCTGGTGCAGACATTACATTTCATTGAAAACAAGTTAGTAGAGGCTTCTAGAAGAGTTCACATAACGTTTGATGGACAGGCTCACTTGATTAAAGCATTGCAAATACAGGGGGGAAGGGGATTCGCCAGTGAGCTATCATCGTGCATGCAGGGTGTCCTGTAAATGAGGCCTCAAGCGGCTGTTCCTGTCTGCTGTGTTGCATTGGATGCTGGCCTGTGAGGAGAGAGAGATCCACCAGTCCGGTGTCCATGAGGGTCCCTAGCCCAGCCGCATAAGCAAATGAACGTAATATCTGTGCTCACATAACTTGTGCATTTACCTATTTGTCAGCATAAATTCCTGTGCAGTTTGTAGTGATTATTTGCCATGTTATCTACTAATTGCTAAATAAATGAAAAGTATAAAGCGTTTCCTTGTATTCTGAGTGAGTTCATTGTTTCGGACAAAGACAAACCAGCAGTTGTGTGCTCACACGGGGCTGGTCCTAGTGCATGTGCACACACACACACACCTATATTCATAGGTCCCTAATTGTACAGGCATAACAAGAGAAGGGGCTGGGACTCCCAAGAGTATGAAGAAAAGCATCAGAGGAAATCTTCCTCTGCGCAGTGGTAATGAGGAAACCACTAACTAACAGAGAAGGGCCTGAGACCTCAATAATAAGGAGAAAAGCATCAGAGGATATCTTCCTCGACACAATGGTAACAAGGAAACCACTGACCACCAGAGTAGGGTCTGGAACCCCAAGAGCAAAAAGGAAAGCATCAGAGGAAATCTTCCTCAGTACAGTGGTAGTGAGGAAAACACTGGCCTCCTGAGGTGGGTTTAGAACCCCAACGGAGAAAGATCTGTATTAAACAATACAAGGAGAAGGGAGTAATTCTCCTGGTATCGGACAAAGAGCTGTGATAAAGGCACCAGGGGAAGGAAGTCGTTCCCCTGGCCATATTGTGAATTGAACCAAACAACCGCAGGAGAAGGGAGTCATTCTCCTGGTGCAGGCCCAAGACTTGTGTTAAAGATGTCAGGGGAGAACCCCTTGGTTCTATCAGGAACAGCATAAGTGTACATCAGGAGTAGGTGGTCATTCTCCTGGACATTGGATAAAGACTGGGTGAAGCCTATACGCCAGGGAAAGGGAGGCATCTCCCCTGGTATTTTCTGTGGAGAAACTACATTTGGACACTTGTTAAGAAGCAGGAGAAGGGAGCCATTCTCCTGAAGAAGGAACTTTCTGTTAGATTACTCTTTCATTTTGGTGGGAGGGTTAGAGTAGGATTTGACACAGGAGGGTGGAACATACTGACAATTCCTTTAGTTTTAGTTTGAGGCAGGGAATCCCCTCTTAGAGATAGGGATAGTGAGGTATTTTACTTAAGAATTAAATGTTTACTACCAAAACAATGCCACCTTTGTGTCCACTTCCTTCCTTGAGACTATTACAATTCCCAGTTAGCACAATTCCAATATGTTCCCGATTTTACATGCAGTTTTCAGAATCGCCTTATACCCACAGTTACAGTTACACAATTCCTGTATATTACCAGGTTACAGAATGCCATTATATGCCTAGTCTGTGCAGTTCCTCCATATGTATTATTTGGCAAACCCCTGCTTCACTCCCAGTTTGACAGCTGCAGCATATTTCCAGCACCATGCAGGTATAGTCGAAAGTTTACAATCCTAGTGTCCAAGTATACACAATTTCAGTATACCCCCAGTTTCTAATTCCACAAGTTCAATACATTCCCAGGCTACTCTTGCACTTTTCCATATACTCCTATTTCAATGTTAGTCCCTTCAATTACAATCCCAGATAACAGAATGCCAGTATATTTTCCATTCTAATCAATCCCAGTACCTCCCCAGTTAGACAATCATACTGTATTCCCAATTCACATAATCTCTGTACACTGGCTTTGTTCCCAGTTATAAAACCACAGTAGCATATTCCTAGTTTGGCAAAACCTTTAACATTCACCATTTTTGATACCAGTCTTAACTAACAGTTTACAGAGTTCCCATATATTCCCAGTTTGCATAGTCCTAATACACTTCAAGTTTGATCAGTCTACTGCACTGAAAATTCCCAAATCAGCTCCACATATTGAGCTGAAGGAGGGGACATTCAAGCCCCCCCCCCTTTTATTCCTATGCTTCCCAGGTGGGCTCAGTCATACATGCTTCGGGTCCAGGGCCCCGGACTTGAGGCACGCATGTGAGAACACCTTAGGGAACCATCACCCCTTTCATGCAAATACATTTATGACCGCTGCCACAGTCTTATGCATGCCCCTGTAGGGTTAAATCAAGACTCCATTTTGTAACATACAGACTCCATCTTGCAAATAAACGAGAGGCCATTCAGGTTTCACCCCAGCCAGCAACCGTCTCTGTTAAGAGCACAGCCAGTGCAACCCCACCATCCCCCCTGCCAACTCCTCTCTGCCATCCACATAACTGCCTGTTTCTCATGAGAAGGCTAGCAGCAGAAACGCAACAAAATCCACACTGTATCACTTGCCGTCCAAACTCCCTCGATTGCTTCGGAGGCAGCTCAGGGGGAGAAGACGAAGGCTAGAGCTATCTGTCTCCTTAAAACCTGCCGTGCACCCCTTAGACCTGGGCCATAGAAACCTAATCTCTGTGTACCCCAGAGCAGAGTGAACAATGCAAGAGACCTTTAAATCAGCGAATGTATTTTCCCGTCTGACCTATATGTGTAAAAGGATGCCCTCTCAGTGTGTGGGGAGTTCATGTAAACCCGCAGACACCTTACGCAAGCTAATGAGTATAACAGTGTAAATAAATATACGTGTGTTATTAGAAGTTTATATGCTAATCTGTTATATTGAAAGTAGAGTGTGTACTGACTTATAACATTTAAATATGTGCACAGCTAATTGTACTCCTGTAACGAGTAAACAAACCACAGTTCTATGCAAACTCACACAATGCTACCTCACTGTTGATAACGTAGAGTGTAAGAGTATGCATACCGTTAGACAAATTCATATGAACAATTGATTGTATTTAGTTATTCGTGCCATAATAACTATGTGTTAGCTATCCCTTCCCTCACCACTCCCTGTTTTAGTATTATGACATTGCTCAAATTACATGAAGTTTGAGCGATGCCGTAAGTGTATTTCTCTCAAATAGAGAACCAGCTAGATGTATATGATGCAGTAACCTGTTATGTGTAAATATAAAGGACTCCAGCCATCATGTGATGTGAAACTAAAGGCCCCAGAAGGGGGGGCCTAAGCCCATCCCGAACACCATGGCCTAATATTGAGTTATGTTGTTTGGACACCTGATCAGTGAAACTCCTCGAAGGAAGGACTTGTATAAGATGTAATGTATTTCTTGAAATCCAGCCACAGCAACCATATACCCCTGCCTCCCCGTGTCAATAATGAACAAATACACCCAACCCAATATCCGAATGTGTTTGAACATGAAAGTGATATCCTTGATAAAGACATATAATTGATGTTCAATAATGGAGAATCAGGCCTTGTTTTTACATTTGCGACCTACTGGCCTTGCTGCCAAAAGAAACTAACAAATGTATGAATGGATGGGAATGTGTAGCCACAAGGGCAAAATGTGATAGTACCAGGTAATTGATCTTTCAACTCATCGGATGTCAGACAGATGAGCCCAGCTGAACTGCTGACCCCACATACTACATCATGACGTCAACTCACCACGTACCCGTGGATCAATCAGCCATCACCGACCATATTGCACCCATAGTTGCCTCCTCTTAGCAACCAATCCCAATCTTTCATGTGCCCCCTAGGACTCCCCACCGCTGATGGCGTTTTTTCTGTATATAACTGAATTGTAACATGTTTTCTGCAGAGCGCTCTCGGCGTGAGCAGAGTAGATTCTGTTTGCCCTAACTTGAGATAAAAAAGACTTTAACCACACTCTCACTTGGTCTTGGTCCTATTCCCTCCTGGGATGTACCTTTTTTGACTCTGTTGGTAGTTCACCAGCAGGCCTGCAGGGCCTCTCACCTTCATTGGTGACCCCGACGTGATAGCGTTCTTTCCCATCCTTCTGGCATGAGATGCCCCCCCTGCTTTGACCCTGAGCGCGCTCTCTCAAGAGCAACCCGCCAACGGCAACCGGTACACCTAGACGTGCGCACGCAGTAGGGCGAGTGGGTATGGGATCCCTCTTAACATAACCCATACGTACCACTCGCCTGAGCGTGGTCTTTGAGCGAGGAGCAGCACCGTGTATTAAGTGCGAGTGATATTAAAGGCGCGTGGGAGTCAGATTAGGAGGTTTCGAGGGTACAAAGAAAATAATTTGGGTGACACCGTGGGAGTGTAAAGGTGAATCCAAGCGGGAGCGACAAGAGGTTTTGGAGCCTGGGGTCTTTTTCCTATCTTTCCTACTGCTCTCTTTCTATCGCAAATGGCCATTAGGACAAAAATGGAGTAAAAAGGGGACAAGAAGTTAAAAGGGATTCTATCTCCGTGGGGAGTAGAAGGCGGCACCGCATAGTGCTATTTCGACTAGTACAGGATATAAAGGTGTAAGAAGTTGAAGTAAAAAGGAAAAAAGAAAAAGTATCGAGGGGTCAGTAGGTAGACCCAGAGCATTAGGTAGAAACACTTTTTTCTGATCTTTTTTTTATTATTTATTTTTCCTCTTTGCCCCACCTAAGTGGGTGGACTGGTGCAAGGTAGGGGAAGGGGTTAAAACTTGAAAAAAGAACAAGGGAGCAGATAAAAAGAAAGGGATATTGGGACCGGTGGGGAGTGTTACATGTTTTCTGTTGTCTATGTAAATGTTAAACGTCTAATCTGTATGTGAAATTACTATTTTTGTTGTACAATGAGCAATGCAGATTTGTTGATTTAAAGGGGAGGGAATTGCCAGGTAAATAAGGCAGTGTGAAAATACTAAAAGGTGACTAAACAGTTGAAAAATGTAATACAGAGCAAGTTGAGTATACGAGAAGCAAATAGGTACAAGGTAGACCAACCAGGTAAGGTGTAGTGAGAGTGAAGTACAATGGGCGCAGAAACCCCCCTTGCTCATATTTGTAGAACGCTACCAGGATATGCCGAGAAGATAAGAAAATATCATGAACAGTGGGTCACAGAGTTAAAAGGGGAGGGATTACCCCAAGTATGGCCAGAAGGGGGGTCTTTTGACAAGGAAGTGTTGGATATGGTTTCCACTTGTTTGTTCATTAAGTACAAGGAGAAGCAGTTCCACAATAGGAGAGAAATATTGGATCTGTGGCGCCTATTTGAGGAGGTGCCCCCAGGTAAAGAGAGCAAGCAGAATGCCTCTCCCCTGACAACAGCAGGCAATATAGGGCACCCCACTCAGGATGAAAAGAACATAGAGGTACCACGTGTCTATCCCTTGTTATCAAAACCGGAACCTGCAGAAGGGTACAGTGACCCCGTGTATGTAGCACAGCCCACAGCACCGCCTTTACACAAGCCATCCGCCACTGCACCACCCCCATACGAGAGCCAAAGTGTAACATGACCCCTGGATACCTCAACAGTCAATATCAGAAAACTAGCTCAAGATTTGGAATCACGTCTCATGATAGCCTGCACAGAACCTTCCCGTATAAGAGCACTGGGGGAAGCGGGAGGGACATACACCCCACGGGCGAACCAAGATGATACTCCACCACTGAGTCTGGGAACAGAGGAAGATGGATGGAAGAAGGGAGAGATCTTGTTTCGAATAAATTATACCCCAACGCGAATAATAGAAATAAATACTGCAGAAAGTGAACGGGAAACGGAAGAAGGAGGGGCAGTGTCAGAGAGAGAGGAGGAGTGCTGGAGTGACATAGCAGAACAGGAAGAAGAGGACAGAAGGTTAGGAATTGCCACTGGTGGCTCATCATTCAGAGAGGGGTTGTCTCCGATAGAAGAATGGACAGGGAGGCTGAGAAACAGGACAGGGCGCATAGCAGTGATCGGAAAGAAAGGAAAGAAGGTGAGTACCAAGAAGGGGGGGGGGTTTACAGCTGCCCCTGATAGACCGGGTGGCGGGAAGGCCCAAATACATACCATGGGCCCAAATGGACAAGGCCAACTTGCTTAAACAGTTACCCCCACTCTCGGGAGGTGCCACCAAGTGGATATATGCCTTCGAAAAACACACGGCAGGAGTGCCCTTGGCAGTGGGGGATGTTAAAAGCTTGCTTGTGTCTGCAGTGGGAGATCAGGCTAACAGGGTCTGGGCGAAGGCGGGGTTCCCAGGAATAACGTTAGATTGTGACCGTCATGATGGGGCCTCGTTCAACACAGCGCGAGCGCAAGTGTGGGATGCGCTGAGGGAAACATTCCCAGACACTCCTGATTTACAGTCAGTGATGCAGTGTACCATGAATGATGAGGAAGATGCGATGTCCTTCATTCTCCGGGTGCAGGACATGTGGAGAGCGGAAACAGGTATGGCCTGGGATCAATCCACGTCCCTGTTCTACTTCATTATTAAAAGAGGACTCCCAAAGGAAGTGCAGAAGGCCCTTGATAAAATAACTGGGATAGAAGCCAAGGGGTGGCCTGAAATTCAAAGCATCATGGTGCACCATTGCAAGAGGATCAAAGAAAAAGAGATGGAGATAGCGCAGCGGCGGTTATTAGACAAGGCCAAACTAGTACAGAGCAAGTTGCTGAAGATCAGTGCAGTGGCAGTCTCCAGTGTGGCAGGAAGGGAGAGGGAGGAAGAAGACGGTCAGATGGGAATACCAATGCAGATGATGGCCAATTGGACAGGTAACGGTCAGGAGCAGTAGGCAGGAGAAAACAAGTACAAGGAGCAACAGTGGCAATCGAGAGGAGGGCGAGGCAATAGATGGGGATTCAGGGGGTCGAGAGGAGGAAGTATGGGGTATGGAGAGCCACGAGGGGGTATGCAGGGACAATGTTGGCAGTGCGGGAGGTGGGGCTATTTTATGCGAGAATGTCAAAGTAGACCAAATAATTCATACACAAATGGACATCCACACCCAGGAAGCCCGTATGGGTTGCCTATGGGCAGCAGTAGGAGAGACAGCCGCCCTGACCATAGGTATGTGAGTGAGCACCCCATGCCCCCGCAAGACACACCCCCACACCCCCAGTGTCACAACCAAGCAACCCACATGCGCAACCAAACCTATGCCACTACTGCCAACGGGGCCCAGCAGCACCATGCAAGGGAACCGCAGTAGTGACGGGGAATGTTTTCGACGTGGATTAACTCCCATTGCACTCAGCATAGGACAGTCCACAGAGAGCACTTGCATGTCCGGTACTATCGATAACCCGCGATGCAGCAGAGGAGCCACTCGTAGGGGCAGCAATAGGAAGCAAACTATTTATTTTCATGGTGGATTCGGGAGAGGAAAAATCGTGCCTTAAGGAAGGCAGATTTCCGCTTTCTAAACGGTCTTTGGAAACGCAGAGATTCTCTGGGGTGGTGGTTGAGGTTCCATACACAGAAGAACAAGACATAACAGTGGGAGGGAAAACTGTGCGTACCCCCCTTCTATATTACGAGGAATCGCCCATTAACCTGTTGGGAAGGGACCTTCTCAGCAAACTTAATATGTCCATCTCATTTACAGAGAGAGGGATAGTGTGCTCCACGCCGGGCATATGTATAGTTTGTGCAATGTTAGTGATACACACACAAGCAGGCTTTCTGCAAACATGAGGTATACCTGTGAATCCTGACATGTTCATACAGGGGCTGAAAATACTAACACGAGTGGTTCCAGAGCTGAACAATAACAACTGGAGAGTGCCCTCCGAGTTCATATTTCGCCCGGTAGCAGATCCAGAAATAGTGCCAGGGTCCATCGTGTCCCTAGACATACATGCCATGCAAGTGTCCGCACAGATGATAGCAGTGATAGCAATGGATATGCAGGGATGCCAGTGGAGAACGGTACTGTGGATCAACGCCAATATGGCCCTGCAAGATTTAACGGTTGAGGAACTTTTCAGTGATACAGACGACACCAGGGAAATAGTAATGTAAATTGCAATTCCTTGTGATGTCATGATACAAAACGAGAGGTATAGTTGCCACTCGTAGCAATGATCAAAGCCCCACGAGCCTACTTTGAGGATGACATGCCTCGAGTGCCACAACAGTTGTGGACAACAGGCCCACATGATGTAGGCCTGCTACACAAGGTGACACCAGTGAAAATAAAACTCAAACCTTTGGCCATTCTACCCGGGTGAAACAATACCCTATTTCAAGGGAAGCCGAGGAGGGGATAAAAGACACAATTTATGCACTAATAGTACAGGGCATAATAGTTCCTTCCAGCTCAACCTGTAACACCTGCATCTACCCGATTAAGAAGGCAAAGGGAGGGCATTGGAGGATGAGCCAGGATTTATGCCCCCTTAATGACGTAGTACAGAAAGAGTTCCTTCTTGTTCCAAATCCTGCCTCAATACTATGTAGCATTCCGACAGAAGCTACCCACTTCCCGGTGTTAGACCTGAATATGCATTCTTTTCAATACCACTTGATCGAGGGTTGTGCTATTTGACAGCATTCACATTAGGGGGGAAAATATATTAACATTGCTGATTGCCCCAAGGATATTGTGAGAGTCCCAGCATATTTAATAGAATATTGCATGAAGACCTCGGGAACATACGCACAGCAAGCCCCATAATTCAGTACATAGATGATCTGCTGGTCTGTGGGAGGGATGAAAGGGAGTGCAGAAAAGATTCAATTATTCTATTAACGCATCTGGCCCAGAAGGGATACAAGGTAGACAGACAGAAACTGCAATATTGCCTAACAGAGGTATTGTACCTAGGTCAATTGATCTCAAAAGATGGTAAAAGAATCATCCCAGACAGAGCAGCTGTAATAAAAGCAGTGAAAGAGCCTAGCACGGTAAATGCAGACATTCCTTGGCATGTGTAATTACTGCCGTGCATGGATATTAGACTATGGGCCTCATTACACGGTAGGCGGTAGGGACTTAACGTTACCGGTAATGGAATACCGTTAACGTTAAATTCCCATCCAAATTATGACCTGGCTCACCGCTATTTGCAGCACTGCTAAGTACGGTGCCACTAATAGCGGTCAGTCCGCGGGCGCGTGACCCTCGAGTCCGTAATTTACGCCATGCCGCTATTAGCACATCATCACAAGCCAGGCAGACGTGCCAATAGCGGCATGGAAAAGCACCCAAAACCCCTTACCGCCATGGCGCTAATACCGCCATCGCGTACCACCCGTCAAGAGAACTGAGCAGTGTTCCCACCTGCCACAGGTGGACACAATCAGCACAGGTGGAGGCAATGGAGACTCAGGCAGCACAAAAGGAGCACACCACACCCATTCCCACACCAAGATGGTTCCAATACTAGCAGCATTACATGGGCTGGAGGACATGATCGCAGTGCAGCAGCAGCAGCAGCAGCAGCAGGCAGCACAGAGGAGACCCAGGAGGAGAAGGAGGAGGAAGGCAAGACAGGCACAGCAAGCACCACCACAGCACCTAATCATACCACAGAGGCACAGACCAATACCCACGATCAGAGCCAATCCATTTAACCTAACCCCGGAGCAGATACACACCCTGTACCGTCTGGACCGGGATACCATAACCAGCATTGTAGACATGATACAAAACGACATTGTGAGCCTCATAGACATCCAAACTGCCATCCCCCCTCTACTCAAGGTGGTGACTGTGCTCCACTTCCTGGCCACAGGCACTAACCAGCATACGGTGGGGCAGATGCATGGCATCTCACAACCAGTATTATCACGCACGCTGACCCAGGTACTCGTTGCCCTCCTGAAGCATGCACCTGAACAAATACTCATGCTACGGACTGCCCAGGAGCTTGCAAACACCAAAGTTGGCTTCTATGCACTGGCAGGCATCCCAAGTTGCATCGGGGCAATCGACTGTACCCATGTGGAATTGGTGGTCCCACATCACAATGAAGTAGTGTACCGAAACAGGAAGCAATTCCACTCCATCAATGTCCAAATGGTATGTGACGCCAACAAGATAATCACTCATTGCTGTGCCCGATTTCCTGGATCAATCCATGATTCCATGGTCCTGTGGAACTCAACTATTCCACGCTACATGAAGCGACAAGCCGGACAACTTTCGTGGCTAATTGGTGAGTAGCAGGGCAAGCACATGGCAGGGTGATTGGGGGGGGGAGATACATACTCCGATTGGGTGTAGCTTGTTGTCCGTTGGACAAATGCACATACAGATGTAAGCCAACATCCATCTGGATGGGCCCAAAACGTACCAAAGATGAATGGACATGTAAGTGTGAGCTACATAACATAGATGACAATCCAGGTCTAGAAAAATCAAACATCCATCCACATCCACATTGCACAACATTCCACACCTCAAAATACACAAATCTCATACATACCACCAACATAGTCCTACAAAATGAGCGCAGCACAACAGCAATAATGCATTGTGGCCTTGAATGCATGCGAAGGGATCATCCCTAGCCATAGCATTACACCACGCACTTATAGCACAACTCAAGTGATGCCTCTCAGCGTGGCAACATCAATGTTGGAATGGCAGTACACAAGCAGTGTGATACCAAATCTGCTTAGGACCAAGGAACCCCTAACACACGGCTTCAGCCAGGACATGTCCATTACTGTTGTAGGCATTGACGGGGCATGTGTACTTGCAGGGTCGCCCTTACCTTTGCAGATTCCAGTCACACAGACAGTCTGCATGTATGCTGTTAATTGTGCACTTCAATCACAATGCAAATTAAAAAAGCCTGAAATTAACTGGCCGCACTTGTGCTGAACAGTACCAGGTCCACATTTGTCCCCCCATACAGGTGATGCTGGCTATCCCCTGAAGAGGTGGCTCCTTACCCCTGTACAGAACACACAGAACAGGCACGAAGAGGACTACAATCATGCACCTACCCGTACCCGTGTCGTAATTGAGCAGACATTTGGCCTTTTGAAGACACGGTTTAGGTGCATGAGCAGGTCGGGTGGCGCTCTCCTGTATGGCCATGAGAAGGTGGCCAAGATCACCATGGCATGTGTCATGCTGCACAATATGTGTATCAGATGGAATGTGCCACTGCCCCCTGACGTTGAAATGGAAGCACCTGATGAGGATGATGATGGTGATGAGGACGGAGGTGAAGGGGATGCAGGACATGCAAGAGGGAATGGTCAAGAGGGACGTGCTGTGAGACAACATCTGATCAACCAAATATTCTGAGTAACGTGGTTTTTTATTGTCACATGGATATGGGTATGAATGCACTGGTGTATGTTTGGAAGCACGCAATGGACCCTGTCGCCAATAAAGTACACAAACACAATGAAGATGTCCAAGCCTGTGTTTTGATCAGACACCAGTGTATTAAGTAACGGAAAGATGAAAAAGTGCATG
Source organism: Ambystoma mexicanum (assembly GCF_040938575.1). Lineage (NCBI taxonomy): Eukaryota > Metazoa > Chordata > Amphibia > Caudata > Ambystomatidae > Ambystoma > Ambystoma mexicanum. The sequence continues at coordinate 1,261,533,227 of NC_090934.1, read as the reverse complement.
TCCCCAAACATCCCACCACCCTTCCACCCACCCCCCACAACAGACCCATAACACCTTCCACCCACCCCCCACAACAGACCCATAACACCCTTCCACTCACCCCCCACAACAGGCCCATAACACCCTTTCCCCCACCCCCCACAACAGTTCCTCATGTGTCTGCCCCTATGTTTGCGTCGGGCCATGCAAGCAGAAGCTTCGCCATAAACTCCCTATTGGTCATTGTCTGCGCCAGCATTTGGAGGCTGGATAGACATGCACCTGGTGTTGCGTGTGGAGCGGCGGAGGGGGCTTGTCTGCGTTGAACCAGCAGATGACGACGTGGCTGACTGTCCTGGTGGTGTGAAGTGGCGGTCCATTGTGTCTGCTATTCGAGTGAGGACCTCCCTGAGTCTGCCTATCTCCTCACATAGCCTGTCTGTAGGGGCCTCCATCCTCTCCCTGGAGTGCCTTGCCGTCTCCACAATCTCCTCCCTGAGATGGGCAGCCTCCTCCACATGCTGGCCAACCAGCACAGTTAGTTCCTGTTGACGCTGGCTGATGGTGGCCAGGTCGAGGGCAGTGCTGGGTGCTGGTGGAGTGGCTGCTGTGCCCTCAGATGCATCCATGTCAGCAGGTGAAGCCACCATGGGGGACATTGAGCCTAGAATGTTGTCCTCGCCGGTGGCATCAGACTCAGGTGTCTGGAGTGGTGATGGCTCCGGGGTTGCAGGGGGGTTTGGGGTGTGCATCTCCATTGTGACATCTGTTGTGTCCTCAACATCAGAAAGTGGGGCAGTGGCTGCTGCCTCTCCTCCGGAGCTTGGCGCAGCTGATGGTGGGCCCTCCGTGGATGGGATTGGTGGTTGTGGGTTCACCTCCGGTGGTGGGGCTGTAGTTAGTGGTGTGGCTACTTCTATCCTGGCAGTGGCACTCCTCAGATGCTTGACACTCATCATGTGGAACCTTCCCCCTTTGCCCCTTGATGTCGTGGGGGTGTCCTCAGAGTCCTGTGCCCTTGGTCTCTTACTTGCAGGGGGTGCCTGGGATGCATTTCCGGCATCCTCACCGTCTGTATGTGAGCCTATGTACTTTATGTACTTTATGCAGAATACATCAATAATGCAGTTGTGGCCATTGGGACTTCATTGTTGGGGATGCAGGTGATGTGTCAGTTCAGTGCCTCATCCATGCATGATTGTGTTTGGCACTTGTCTCTGGTGATGTGTGCATGTGTGTGTGTTTGGGTCTGACACTGATATGGGCAGGGATGGGTGCATGTGTGGATGTTTGTCCATCGATGAGATGATTCTGGGCTCACATTTGGGGGGACCAGTACATTCACATAGCATCCTGTCATGTGTACACTCACCTCCATCTGAAGTGGTTGCCACGCCATGCTCCATAGTGCTGACCCCCTCAATGCATTCCACTCCGATTAAGTTTGCACAGGTCTCCTCCCATTCCTTTAGTATGATGAGTGAACCGGATCCACCTGCAGTGTCTATTCTGTGGTTTTCGGCAAGGATGCTACTCACCCGCAGTCTGAGGTCGTCCCACCTTTTCCTGCACTCACGCACATTGCAGGTGGTGGTGCCCACTGCACTAACTTTCACCGCAACTTCATCCCAGATGGCCTTTTTTTTTATAAGTGTCTCCCGCCGCATGTCGTTGGCAAAGACAACGGCGGCATTGTCAGCCAGGGTCTGGGTCAGCATGATCAGCTCCTCTGATGTAAATTTTTCTTTGCGCTGCCTGTCGGTGCTTTTTTTCAATGCCTTGGGCATGTTGAGGGTGTCCCTGATGATTTGCAACTGCAACCTACTCCAAACAGGTCCAGGGGCAGAGGATGGCAATGGATTGTGTTTTTAAAGATAGCCGCCGTGCTCTTTCCCGTTCCTGTGCAATGACGCTATTTCCGGTACTGCAATTTAACGGTCACCGCTAATAGTGGTGACCACTATTTGCATGCAGCGTGAGGGCGGAGGTGCTATCTGCACTTTCGTCGAGGGCGGTAAGTGACTTTTTGGGGTCTTTAGCAGCATGGTGGTAGGGTCATTACCGGCATGGCGCTATGCTCGTGTCTGCGTACTCGTAATGGTGCGCTATTAGCGCCCTCTTGCAAGGGCGGACACGTTAAGAGCGCCATGCCGGCAATTGGAGATTTTTACCGCACAACGTGTAATGAGGCCCTATGCATCATATACAAGCCTCTGCTACAGGCATTCAAAGAAGCACAGAGGGAGAACACTAAACTGCAATGGACCCAGATGCACACAGCCTTTGACACCCTTAAAGAACTAATTTCCACTGCACCGGTTCTCGCGACCTCAAACTATGAACAGAAATGTTATCTTTTCTCACATTGCAACGGTTCACTCATGACGGCCGTGCTGACACAAAAGACATTACTGGGCCACAAACCCCTGGCATTCTATAGTGGAACACTTGACACAGTGATGCAAGGACACTTTGCTTGCAAACAGGCTCTCGCAGCTGCTGCGTTCGCAATAGAAAAAAGCTCTACTATCGTGATGGGATGCTCCATCACGTTATACATACAACACTCCCTGTTTGACATACTTGAAAGGTCAAAAAGTACACTAACGACCCAAAGGGCTACCGCGTATGAACTAATTATTTCCAGCCCCAATATCCACATAGTGCGGTGTAAAAGTGTAAGCCCAGCCACGTTCATCACAGAGGCGTGCACAGTAGAAGACATGCAACAACACAATTGCGCCACGTACACAGGGAATGACAAACATGCACAAAAGGCACACGAAACTGCACTATCAGAAGGAGAAGTGTACTTTGTTGATGGGTCTGCCTCTATAGATTGTGAGACAGGAGAAAAACATGTAGGTGCAGCAGTAGTACGGGTGGAGGATGGGGAGTTTGAAGTGATTGTACAAAAGAGGTTGCCCCCACACTTTTTAGCCCAAGCAGCAGAACTAGTAGCTCTGATTGAAGCACTACACGCAGCAAAATGGTGTATGGTAACTATTTACACAGACTCTGCATACATGACAACCACAGTACACGGGGACTAGCGCAGTGGGGAAGAAGGGGATTCAGGAGATCTGATGGGTCCCCGGTACAACATGCAGTACTACTAAGTGATCTGATCGACGCCCTGAAAGAACCCACACTTGTCGCGGTCGTGAAATGTCAGGCCAATACTCGAGGTGATGATGTCATCTCATTAGGGAATGCAGCAGTGGACGCTGCTGCCAAAGAAGCCTCCTACCTACCAAAAAGCCCGACAGGTGAGTACATACTACAGAAGGCAATAGAAGAAACACAACCCGAAGGCTTTAACTCGTTGCCAGTTTCCAAATAATTGAGCTCCAACATGATGCCTCTGGAAATATGGGTAAAGAGAGGGTGCAGTCAGTCCCCCACTGATTTACTATGGAGACAAAACATCACTGGCAAAGTGGTGATGCCGACACAATTGCTAGAGGTAGCATTTAAGCAGTAGCACTTCCCAGCGCTTTACGCTAAACAGGACATCATTGCAGATATCCAGGAAAACTGCCCCTGGACTACAGGCACATGTCACAAGGCTAATAGTAGAATGCGTTACGTGTCAGACATACAATTCTGGCATGACACTGTGAACGCTCAGAGGAACACTCCCAATACCTGAAGGGCCCTTTAAAGAACTACACATAGGCTACACCAACATGGGAGAATGGTGTAATGGAGCCAGATACTTAATTGTTGTTGTGTGCCCATTCTCCCGGTGGGTGGAAGCAGGACCGTCTACTCACCCAGACGCATGATGTGCGGCCAGATTCCTAGTGAGGGAGGTGTTTCCTCGCTGGGGCATTTGTGACATCATCCGTTCCGACAACGGAACACATTTTGTGAATGACATGTTCAAGCACATTACAGCGATATTAGGCATAACACACAAGCTCTGCACGATTTATCATCCGCAATCGAATGGCGTAGTAGAAAAAATGAACGGACTGCTCAAAAGCCGGTTGTCTAATCTGTGCCATACCCTCAAAAAGAATTGGGTGTATTGCTTACCCCTAGCCCTTTTTGAAATGAGAAACCAACCCAGCAAGGACCACCACCTGTCACCCCATGAAATCGTGACAGGTAGGAAAATGCACATAGCTCACTCATCCCTGCGCAGGCAGTCGGACACTCATCAAAGCGCCACAGATTTAGGCGAAGAGTTCCATGAGTATCTTAGAAATATGACAAAAGCAGCCCGCGCGATAGCAAAACAGATAGTACTGCCCTTCACACACAATGCGCCAACAAACACAGCAGCACCTACAACAGAGAATACAGATTGCCAGCTGATGACAGGTGACATGGTATACGTTAGAAGTTTTGTGAGGAGGTGGAACAGACCAAGATTCAATGGCACGTATAAAGTGATCTTGTTCTGATCTTGATGGTCGTGCAGATTAATGTACCTCCGTCCCCAAGTACCGCACAGGCAGAAATGATACACTGCCTGTGCAATCTTTGAGGCCACAGGTGTGTTGAGCCGCCAATCAGGTAGCAGGAACGCCGGAAGGACCCCCTGACCACCGTAAGGCAATGGGTGAGGGTTAAATAGGAGCAGTGCGGATGGTACAGGTAACAATCAGTAGGAACAAGGCTTACCCAAGTGTGCTGTAGGCAGTACCCTAAGTGTGGCGAAGACAACAGTCTGCTGATGGTGGTAGAGGAGACGTTCTGCACGGCTCGTGGGTGTGTCACACCTGGGTCTGATGTGATGGACCAGCAAGGCAAAGGAAGTCAAAAACAAGTTCCAAGATTCAAGGTTCAAAGGGGTTGATCAAAGGCAATCCGAGAGAGAGAGTTCCAAGGTCGAGGAGCCGGGGGGAACATGGCGAGGATCCAAGAGGCAGAAATCGAAGGAGCAGGCAAGACAAGTCCGTTGAGCGGTCCGAGGTTGCAAGGTCCGTGATAAAAAAAAAGGTAAACCAGAAGCGCTAAACAATCCTCAAGAGATCAGCTGTGAAGCGCTGCACCCGTGTTGTCAGGATGCTTTTGAACTCGTTAGGCAGTCACGTGATGTGTCCCACGGACGTGCGAGGCGTGACGTGATCACGTGGTCACGAGACGCTGGATGTTCAGGGTTGCTGTGGGAGTCTCCGTGGGCGTGGCCAGCCGTGAGTGCGCTTCCATGGCAACTGCCAGCGAAACGAAGGACGGTAGACGCCGGGGTTGCAGGCTGGTGTCCTCCCACGCTGGGTGAACTGCCGGTTCCCTCTGTGTGCAGGGACTGCTCTTGCGGGTAGGTGTGGTGCGGGGCGTGTGATCATGTGATTCCTGGTAGGGCGAGCAACGGGAGATGTGACAGAGCCCCCCCTCAAAGGCCCACAACCCTGTGGGCTGGACGGGCTATCCTGATGAAAGCAAGCAACCAGACGCGGGGCATGGACGTCCCGGGAGGGAACCCAAGAGCGCTCTTCAGGACCATACCCCAACCAGTCAAGCAGATACTGGAGGCGACCCCTGCAGGGACGAGAACCCAGAATAGCACTGACCTCAAACGTATCCGGGGAGGACACAGAAACAGGGGCAGGAGACTGGACCATCCGGGTGGGAGCAAGACAGGGCTTGAGTAGGGAGGTGTGGAACACCGGGTGTATATGCCAGGTAGAGGGAACAGAGAGCCGTAAGGCCACCGGGTTCAGAACATGGGTAATCCTGTAGGGACCAACAAATCGGGGCAGCAGTTTGCGGCAACCAGGGATCCGCAAATGGCGAGTCGATAACCAAAGATGGTCACCTACCCGATAGTCAGGGGCTGCTACCCGTTTCCTGTCGGCCTTGGTTTCCATAGAGGTCTGGGCTTCCCGCAAATGGATCAGTGTCTGGGCATCGATCGAGTGCAGATCGCGAGCACAGAGACTGGCGGCGGGAGTGGATGAGGAAGCAAAATCGGGGAGAGGGAGAGAACGAGGGTGTTGCCCATAGACTGAATAGAAAGGAGAGAAACCAGTGGAGGAATGCCAGGCATTGTTGTACGCGAATTCGGCCAAATGGAGCAGGTTCAACCATATATCCTGATACTGAAGGGTTAGGCAGCGCAGGTACTGTTCGAGGGCCTGGTTCACCCTCTCAGTTTGGCCATCGCTCACCGGGTGGTAGGCTGAGGAGAAGCGGGCATCAATGCCAAGGATTTTGGTAAGAGCCTGCCAAAAACGAGATGTAAACTGCGAGCCGCGGTCGGATACAATGACCTGTGGAAGACCAAAGAGACAGAAGATCGATTTGAAGAATAGTTGGGCCAGAGCGGGGGCTGAGGGTATCCCGTGACATGGAACAAAACGGGCCATCTTCGTGTAGGAATCGACGACCACCCAGATGGAGTCGTACCCTTGTCTGCGAGGCAAATCTGTAATGAGGTCCATAGAAACCGTATGCCATGGTCTGGGAGGAATAGGTAGGGGCTGAAGGAGACCCACGGGACGGCCCCTGCGTGTTTTGCACTGTGCACAGACGGAGCAGGTGTTTACATAATGTTGAACGTCGCGCCCCATCGATGGCCACCAACACCACGGCTTCAGTAATTCCAAGGTGCGATGCTGTCCGGGGTGCCCATTGATGGCCGCGTCGTGGGACCAAGCGAGTGCTTGGTTACGTACGTCACTAGTGGGGAGGAACAGCCTATCTTGTATGAACGGCAATCCTTCCTGGAGTACCAAATCCCATTCCGTTAGTGCATGTGGATGATGTGAAACCCACTGTCGGATGAGGGCTAGCATGGAGGGAGGAGGAGTACATATGCATATGACATGACCTTCGTTTAGAAGCGTGTCCGGGTATAGGGGCAAAGAATCCCCCCCGGGCGAACGGGATAGGGCATCGGCCTTACCATGTGAAAACCCTGGTCTGTGTTTAACCACAAAATCATAAGCGGCAAAAAACAGGTACCAACGCACTTGTCTGCTGTTCCAGCACTTAAGGGAAGCCAGGTCCTGCAGGTTTTTGTGGTCTGTGTAAACCACGGTTTGGTGTTTGGCCCCAATGAGATGGTGTCGCTGGGTCTGTAGTGCGTCCTTAATGGCCAGTAACTCCTTCTCGGTGACTGTGTAGTGAGACTCGGGAGGTGTGAACTTTCTTGAGTGAAACGCTACGGGGTGCAGCCGACCCGTGGAAGGACAAGGCTGGGAGAGCACTGCGCCTAATGCAAAGGAAGAGGCATCGGCTTCCAAAATAAACCGGAGTTTGGGTTCGGGATGCTGTAGTACAGGGGCTGTGGTGAATCTGGCTTTGAGTGTCTCAAAAGAACGCTGGTGTTCGGAGGTCCAACAGAACTGGACTCGAGGACTGGTCAGAGCAGTCAGTGGAGAGACAATGGACGTGAAACCGGCGATAAATCGACGATAAAAGTTGGCAAAACCAAGAAACGATTGCAGCTGTTTGAGGCTGGTTGGGGCGGGCCATTCTGTGATGGCACGGACTTTGGATATATTCATGGATAGGCCTCCGGGTGTAATAAGAAAGCCTAGGAATTCCACTTCTCTAGTATGAAACACACATTTCTCGGGTTCGGCGTACAAGGAGTGTTTCCTTAGTCGAGTTAGTACCTCTGTGACATGGCCTATGTGTTCCTCCAGTGAGGACGAGAATATCAATATGTCGTCTAGGTAGGCCACGACGAAAACGTCTAAGACGTCGCAGAATACATCATTGACAAAGCGTTGAAACGTAGCAGGGGCATTGCAGAGACCGAAAGGCATAACAGTGTACTCGAACAGCCCTTGTCGAGTACAAAACGCCGTCTTCCACTCGTCTCCGCTACGCATACGAACCAGGTTGTATGCCCCCCGAAGGTCCAACTTAGTGAAGATGGATGCCTGCGTTAATCTGTCCAGAAGCGTGGAGATGAGGGGTAAGGGATACCGATTCTTAACGGTGACGGCGTTCAACCGTCTATAATCGATACAGGGACGTAAGTCACCCTCCTTCTTCGGCACGAAGAAGATCGGACTGGCAGCCGGAGAGCTAGAGGGTCGTATGTGACCCAAGCGTAGGGCCTGTTGGATGTATTCCTTGAGTACCAGCTCCTCCGATGGAGATAGGGAGCATATCCTGCCCTTTGGTATTGTTGCCTCAGGAACCAAATCAATGGGGCAATCATAGGGTCGATGTGGTGGTAGGCCCTCTGCCGTGACTTTGTCAAACACCTCTAGGAATCCATGATAGACAGCGGGGATCCCTGCTATAACGGCCCCCACAGTGTGTGGGACGTTTGCAGTTGGGTCTGTCTCATCAAGGCTGGCGGAGGCCATGGCCCCAAGGACAGTGGCCAGGGATGTAAACGTAGTGGACTCAATCAAACAGAAGTGCTGGCAGACCTCGGATTCAAATGTGACCTGCCCAGTGCCCCAGTTAATCAAGGGATTGTGCTGTTTCAGCCACGGGATGCCCAGAATAATACCAAACTGCGGAGTGGTGATGAGATCGAACGTTAGCGTCTCTTGGTGCGTGCCCTGAATCACCACTAACATGGGAGCGGTTTGATACTCAATGGGACCAGAGGCAAGGGAGGTGCCATCGACTGCTTGTACCAGCTCCGGATACTTCTTCTTGATCAAGGGTAGGTTGAGGCCGTGAGCCAGTGAGGTATCAATGAAGCAGCCAGTGGCCCCGGAGTCGATCACGATCTGTACTGAGTGTGCCAGATCTCTGGTTGGTTTCAGCTTGGCCTGGACCGCAATCGGTCTGATGGGACCAAATACGGGTTCAGTGGGGGTCAGAGAAGGACTCGCCCGTACCCCCATTCTTAGGGGCGAGCCTTCTGAAAACCTGATGCTTTGTTCTATGGGCGGCGAGGACATTCCTTAACGTAGTGCCCTAGTGTACCACAGTAAAAACAGGCGTTGTCGGTTCTCCGACGCTCCCGCTCGGCCTGGGTGATGGGACTCCAGATCCCGCCGATTTGCATGGGTTCCGGAGCAGAGACGGGAGTGACTGGGAGTGCCTGGTTGGAGAAAGCCGTCTCCGCCCTACGCTCGGACCTACGAGCGTCCACCTGTAGAGCCAGGTCCACTAGTTCAGAGAAGATGGAGGGAAGAGCCGGAACCACAGAAAGAGCGTCTTTCATGTGGCTACAGAGACCGCAATAGAACACTATGACTTTCTTTTCTTCAGGCCACGAGGTCTCTGCAGCCAGTTGGTTGAAACGGGTGATATAATCAATCAGTGTTTGCTTTCCCTGTGTAAGATCACGCAGTTCCAGGTCTCGTGATTGCGCCTTGTACCTGGTGTCAAAAACCTTTGCTATCTCTGTCACTAGTAGGTCGAAATTGTACAGGGCAGGGTGATCGCTCTCTAATAATGGGTTCGCCCAAATGGCCGCTACACCCGATAGGTGAGAAAGAAGGAAAGCTGCCTTGGTAACGGAGTCGGTAAAAAGCTGAGGTCTACACAAGAAGTGAAGTTTGCACTGGTTGAGGAAGGTGCAATACTTCCTGGGATCCCCCTGATAGCGCTCGGGGGCAGCAAGAGGAAAGGAGGTTGGAAGGACCACTGGAGTGGGGACTGTGGGTGGTGTGGGCGGAGGTGAAGGCGGAGCTGGGGGGTTGGGATCTGCGGGTAAAGGGGCACATGTACTCTGCAGGGCGTCGAGTCTATGGTGGATGGCCGTTGTGGCTGCGGCCATGTTGGTCCTAAGGGCCGCAACCGCTTGCATTAGAGCGGCCACAGGGTCCCCGGGGGAGGTATCCATAATCTGGATGACCTGGAAGGCTTCACAGTCTGTTCTGATCTTGATGGTCGTGCAGATTAATGTACCTCCGTCCCCAAGTACCGCACAGGCAGAAATGATACACTGCCTGTGCAATCTTTGAGGCCACAGGTGTGTTGAGCCGCCAATCAGGTAGCAGGAATGCCGGAAGGACCCCCTGACCACTGTAAGGCAATGGGTGAGGGTTAAATAGGAGCAGTGTGGATGGTACAGGTAACAATCAGTAGGAACAAGGCTTACCCAAGTGTGCTGTAGGCAGTACCCTAAGCATGGCGAGGACAACAGTCTGCTGATGGTGGTAGAAGAGACGTTCTGCACGGCTCGTGGGTGTGTCACACCTGGGTCTGATGTGATGGTCCAGCAAGGCAAAGGAAGTCGAAAACAAGTTCCAAGATTCAAGGTTCAAAGGGGTTGATCAAAGGCAGTCCGAGAGAGAGAGTTCCAAGGTCGAGGAGCCGGGGGGAACAAGGCGAGGATCCAAGAGGCAGAAATCCAAGGAGCAGGCAAGACAAGTCCGTTGAACAGTCCGAGGTCGCAAGGTGCGTGATCAAAAAAAGGTAAACCAGAAGCGCTAAACAATCCTCAAAAGATCAGCTGTGAAGCGCTGCACCCGTTTTGTCAGGATGCTTTTGAACTCGTTAGGCAGTCACGTGATGTGTCCCAAGTACATGCGAGGCGTGACGTGATCACGTGGTCACGAGACGCCGGATGTTCGGGGTTGCTGTGGGAGTCTCCGTGGGCGTGGCCAGCCGTGAGTGCGCTTCCATGGCAACTGCCAGCTAAACGAAGGACGGTAGACGCCGGGGCTGCAGGCTGGTGTCCTCCCACGCTGGGCGAACTGCCGGTTCCCTCTGTGTGCAGGGACTGCTCTTGCGGGTAGGTGTGGTGCGGGGCGTGTGATCGTGTGATTCCTGGTAGGGCGAGCAACGGGAGACATGACAGATCTTTTGCACACCCACAGCTGTTAAAGTAGAGGGAATGCGTTACTGGGTGCATTTAACAGATGTGCGCAGGGCCCATGGGAACATAGATGATCAAACTGCCCAAGAAAGTGTGGAAGAGGGTACTACCCAAACGTAAAAATGGGTTGGGGCAAAAAAGTGGCATTGCAGGGAACACTGAAGAATAAGTGAGGGAGAGTGAAAAATGTAAATATTGGTGTAAATATGGTAACAAAATATGATGATGAAACGTAAGAGAAAGCAAATGAAAATGGCTGCATTTTATGGTTCAAAGTATGGTGTACAATAACAATGCATGAATAACACCTTTTTCTCCTTTAGCAGCGGAGTGGTACAAGCATTGCATGTACCTCCCTCCCTCTCCCCTCCCCAAATGGACGATGTGGGAGGAGTGACGGACAGACATAGCTGGGACCACGAATATATAAATTATAACTTGTAATGACAAGAAATGTTAGATGAAAAAAGCAGTGATGTTAAAAGCTCAAAGTAACCCACTCATAGTTCTATATACATCATATACACTGTTATGCATGATTAACAAATGTGTGTGTCTCATTAATCAGGAAACTCACCGGGCATGGACAAGCCTCCAACGACAACTAGTGATAGTGTAGACAGTGGTAGACGGAGGAGAGAACTGTATCCTAGCTATTCTTATGAATGCATGTTGCTCTTGTGTACTGTGGTGTTTCTTTACAGTGTTATTTGGCCTGTTCCTGTACTGGGCCATAGTGTATATCTCAATTGATGCCGGCAAGGGGGGTGCAGGCATGGAGACAATAAAAAAAGGAACCCACCTGATTTGGGATGGGGAAAGGTTAATATGGGGTCATTGGACCCTGGAACACGAGCAGAACAATACAATCCGTACCACTGAGGCACACAACACAACATCACCCCAAACAGTGAAAAATGCCTATTTTAACATATACACAATGAACGATAAAACACCTTCAGAACTCACATGGGTGCTGAACCATCCGTATCCCACCACTGTGGCGGTAGAAGAAATAAACAGACACCCTGACTCAACTACTAAGGGAGAGGATAATATAGGGGGAATAATGTTAAGGAGTGATGACAATTTTCATACTGTTGTGAAAAGTAAACAAGGGTCGGGGACGGGGGGAAGGCATGGAAGAGGAAACAAAGGGAAACAGGGACAGATGGGTGGGAGGAGGAATACAAATTTGATCTAGATACCGTTAATAACCTCCAAAAACCCCATCAAGCAAACAAATGGTATGCTGACATGAGTCACATGGCCCAGCAAACAACCAACGAGAACTGCTATGTCTGCTCCCTTATTCTCCATGCCTCAGGTACCCCGGAAGTACCATTGCCACAAGAAATACCAGTTGCAGAGGCCCAATGTCTTGTACATCTTACGCTGTGTCGAATTAAAAATACTTTTCAAGCACACACAGTTTCTCTTGAACTATTACAGCATGAACGCACATGTTACTCCCGGCCGCAAGGAGTAATTTGCATAAAGGAACCTTTTTTAGTAATAAAGGGAACATTGCATGCTGACAACAAGTGGCAGAAGGAAGAGGTCCTATGCAAAGCAGAAGCACTCCGGGGCCTCTCGGAGGACAAGCTCGCATGGGTACAGACGACATGCACCCCCACATGGACTGAACATATAAGAAAACTCTCGTGAGTCAGCACCATCGAAAGACCCTTCAAGTTACAGAAATACATCTCTTATGAATTATGCTTCCATGGAGAAGGGAAAAGGGACCTGGGGAGGAACAAAAACTGCAGCAAATCACTTACAATCCCTGACATGAAAAAAGGCACCGTAGCTTTGATGGACACATACTGGGTTTGCGGCAACATGGCCTACCTGCTTCTCCCGCAGTCATGGAAGGGAACATGCTCCATGGCAACACTGCACTCCGCACGAATGGTAATCCCAGAGAGCCACATCAATGGAAAATGTAAAATACCAGCAGGTGCAGATACATCTTCCGCAACACCATCGGAGACAGAGCCTGCATATGTTCTGGATGAGGGAGGGGAGGAGGGCACCTACAGGAGGAGGAGAAGGTCATCCAATTATATCTCCTCAAAGTCATCTGAACTATTGGCCCAAATCCCGGATAAGTACAGACTATTTAGTTCAGTGGAGACATTCTTTGCATCACTTGTTCCCAGCATCCAGGCAAGAGCGAATGCCAAGTGGTTGCAGATTACCAGGTGGGAGCTCATCCAGCTGGCCAACGACACTGAAGAGGGGTTCAATGTCATCAAGGTGGATCTGCGGTCCTTGCGATTGATGACAATGCAGAATCGTTACGTACTGGATTTATTGATGGCAATCGGGAGTGCATGTTGCACATTTGTACCCTCTGCAGACGCAGAGAATGGTTCTCTTTCACACGTAATAGCTGCAGTGCACGACCTTGGTGAACGGATGAAGAACGAAGCAGGGGCACAGTCCAGTGCCTGGTTCGACAATCTATTCTCGTGGGTGCCCTCATGGCTTGGAATGACTGCAAGGGTACTCATGCCTCTCATCGTCTTTTTACTCCTAATATTTTGTGTGTGCCAATTAGGACTTCGATGCTGTGCAAATACAGTACCGAACGGCGCGCTAATGATGGTGACAATGGGACGTGCAAATGATGTGGCACAGATAAAACACGAGGCGGAAGTGCAAACGTGTGATGCACCGGGCCCCAAATACAGAATGACTGCAATCTATAACACAGGGCACATAGTTGATAGCCTATAGCACACAACCATAAAAGAACCCTGCGAGTTATGTTGGTATAAGGAGGTGTGGGTAGATCTAGAAGGTGATGGAGGTTGTATGTATCTGAGCTGCCCCCGTGATGAGTACGCTAGACGGGGACATAGCCTCTGAGCAGTGTGCAGAGCATGGATGCCAATAAATGGGACACCTGCACGGGACAAAGCAGTGGCGGAGGAGGAAGAACGTAAGAGGTTGGGACAATTGCATTATTCATTACTTAAGTAACGAAAGGGGGGAAATGAACAGAAGGAGGGGACATTCAAGCCCCCACCCCCATTTATTCCTATTCTTCCCAGGTGGGCTCAGTCATGACTGCTTCGGGTCCAGGGCCCCGGACTTGAGGCACGCATGTGAGAACACCTTAGGGAACCATCACCCCTTTCGTGCAAATACATTTATGACCGCTGCTGCAGTCTTATTCATGCCCCTGTAGGGTTAAATCAAGACTCAATTTTGTAACATACAGACTCCATCTTGCAAATAAACGAGAGGCCATTCAGGTTTCACCCGAGCCAGCAACCGTTTCTGTTAAGTGCACAGCCAGCACAACCGCCCCCCCGCCCCCTCCTCTCTGCCGTCCATATAACTGCCTGGTTCCCATGAGAATGCTAGCAGCAGAAACGCAACAAAATCCACACGGTATCACTTGCCGTCCAAACTCCCTCGATTGCTGCGGAGGCAGCTCAGGGGGAGAAGGCGAAGGCCAGGGCTATCTATCTCCGTAAAACCTGCCCTGCACCCCTTAGACCTTCGGCCATAGAAACCTAATCTCTGTGTACCCCAGAGCAGAGTCAACAACGCAAGAGACCTTTAAATCAGCTAATGTATTTTCCCGTCTGACTTATATGTGTAAAAGGGTGCCCTCTCAGTGTGTGTGGAGTTCATGTAAACCTGCAGACACCTTAAGCAAGCTAATGAGTATAACAGTGTAAATACATAAACGTGTGTTATTAGAAGTTTATATGCTAATCTGTTATAATGAAAGTAGAGTGTGTACTGACTTATAACATTTAAATACGTGCACAGCTAATTGTACTCCTGTAACGAGTAAACAAACCGCAGTTCTCCAGCATTGGATCTTTCATGGATTCACATGCTTAGAATATTCCCCGTCGTCAGGCTGGGAATCCTCAGTAAATTATATAGACCTTTTCCATAAGAAAAATTTCAACACTTTTGTGTCCTATCTACGTTGTTTTGGGCCGCGTACGCCTGCGCCACTAGGACGTAGAGGTATAAGTAGCCCCGCCCCCGCGACTCCCTCAGATTTCAACCGTCTTCCAAAGTAGTGGGATTACCTCGAGTATCTACTATTTTTGCTAGGTTGTGCGTACTTCTTCTTCGACTTCCCTCAGAAATGTCTGGAAAGGCGTTGTTTCATCCGTATGCTACTTGTGGTCTTAAGAAAGTGTATGAAGGTGATGGGCATATGGACTGTATTTACTGTCTTCACCCTCATCATTCGGCCGACACGTGTGAGATCTGTCAAGGCTTCTCCCAGAAGACCCTGAAGGACCAAAACAGACGCCTGGTAACTCGGCTCAATGACGGGGCGGTTCATACCATGCATCAGAGGTAGGCTCTACTGCCTCGAGATCTAAATCTCCGGTGCCCCCTCGTTGCTCTGCGTCGGCAGAGCCTCTGACGAAAAAACCACGTTCATCGGAAAAACACCCCTCTGATAAACATCCTGCGAAGGACTCTTCGTCAAAGAAAACGTCATCTTCTTCCTCCTCATCAAGAAAAGAGAAAAATTCAAATCCTCCTCGGGAGACCGCCATGTGTCGTCAACCCACAAGTCGAGTTCAAAACCGGCGAGCACGCCACAAGGCTCTGCGCCAAAAATTTTGTCGTCGACGACAGTCAGATCGTCAACGTCTTCTTTGCCATCTGCGCCTGCTCTTCCCGCGATCACTTCGGCGGGTCAAACAGCGGTTATGGAGAAAATGTCGTCATCGACGGTGGCACCTTCGATGGGTTGGCTACCGGAAGTTTTTGACCCGATCTTGCCTGAGGCCTTGTTGCAACCAGAAGCGGCCCTCTCCATATCGTCGGCAGAGGATGACCGTGGTCCGATCGTACAGCCGACTGATCTGGGTTTACGTGCAATCAGTTCAGCGGAGCTCCAGAGTGGAAGTGCCATCCCAGCCGCCTCTTCCTTGCTGAATCCCCAGTCTCTATTGTCCCTGGAGGTGTTGAACACGTTACAGAAGCTTTTACAGCGTTTGGACATGCAGCTGCCTCACACTAGTGTCTCTACAGTACCGCAGGCTACGCCGGTTGTTGCCGAACTAGGCCCGGCTCCTCGGTCGTCGACCAGAATACCTACAACTTGCCCGGTGGTGGAGGATCGTTCTGGCCCACACTTGGAGGAGGGAGAACTGCCGGAGTCGGAGTCAGAACGTCAAGGGTCTCTTTCAGACGTCTCATTATCCCCCTCAAGGGACCCAACATGGGAGTCGGATGCGGAGATGGAAACTCCAAAGAGCCCGGCACAACCATCACCGCCGGATGACATCGGGGTCTTCCATGCAATGATGGGAAAAGCGTGTGCGGAATTTGGCCTAGCACCGGAAGAAGTAAAAAAAGATTGCTTTCTCTTCGATCATATGGGCAAGAGAAGAAAATCGATGTTTGCTATCCCCATTTTGGACCATGTCTGGCAAGAGGGGTTGAGGACCATGCGTCATCCTTTCTCAGAACTGGCGATAAAAGGACGGTTAGAAAAGAAATTCAAGGCTCCGGAGTCAACCCCCAAATGCTTTACGTCTCAACCTTTGCCGGATTCGGTGGTGTCCGCTGCTGCGGCCAGAAAAGCGAGGTCGCAACACAAATGCACGACCCCGCCGGACAACGATGCCAGGAGACAAGATGCGTTTGGAAAGAAGGTATTGTCAGTCAGTGCGACTACAGTGAAAGCAGCCAACTCCCTGGCCATTATGGTGCGGTATGGTAGAGAGATGTGGCATCGTTTGGCTCCTATCTTGGACCATCTGCCAGAGGAACGCAGGAAGTCCGCTATGCGGCTAGTACGTGAAGGGGAAGAGGCTTCCAATCACTCCATAAATATCGCTGTCGACCTGGCGGAGGCCGGTTTTAAACAAATCTATAACGGCGTTGTGTTAAGAAGGCAAGCCTGGCTTAAGTGCACGACTTTTAGACTGGAGGTGCAATACAAGGTGCTGGACATGCCATTCGAAGGGGAACAACTGTTTGGCGAGAAAGTGGATGAAGCCTTGAAGGGCATGAAAGAAGACTCTGACACTGCTCGGTCACTCAGAGCCCTCTAGAGTGGCAGAAATGTTCATTCCTTTCGTCCTTTCAGAGGAATTTCTGGAAACTCCCGGTTTGGCTCACCTAGAGACCGAGGTTTCAGTAGACCCTCCTACTCTTCCCAAGGCTACAGACGAGCAGCCCAAGCTACTCGTAGAGGCAGAGATTATCAGTCCTCAAGAAGGAGAGACTCCTACTCATCGTCGGCGAAGGATCAACAGGCAAAAATTCAGCAATGACAAGTTTCAAGACGTCCTGGGGGGCAGAGTGTCTCGTCGCGTCGACGAGTGGGAACGCATAACAACGGACCAATGGGTTTTGGACACGATACATCTGGGTCACTCCCTACAGTTCAAGGACAAGCCACCACACATTCCACCAGTGTTCTCGCCACAATCCCATCTTCAGATACTGGTGCAGGAAGTGACGCTTATGCTGCAGAAAGGGGCTATAGAACTGGTCCCGGTGGCAGAAAGAGGAAAGGGAGTGTACTCCCGTTACTTCGTGGTCAAGAAACCCAATGGAAAATGGCGTCCCATTCTAGATCTACGGGCTCTCAACAAGCTGCTAAAGAATCTAAAGTTCAAAATGCTTACACTGCAAGAGGTTATCCGATCGATACAACCGGGAGATTTTTTGTCGTCGCTAGACCTTCAAGACGCATACTTTCATATCCCGATGCGTCGACGACACAAAAGATTTCTGCAGTTCATCGTCGGACGAACCCACTATCAGTTCAAGGTCCTCCCATTCGGACTAAAATCGTCTCCCAGGACGTTCACGAAATGTTTGGCTCCAGTGGCAGCCTGGTTACAGAAGGAAGGTCATCATGTGTACCCATATCTGGACGATTGCTTAGTAAGGGGATTATCTCCGGAAAGGGCACGGGACAGTCTGAATGCCACCATGTCCCTCCTACAGCATTTGGGCTTCGCAATAAACTTTGAAAAGTCCTCCTTGACTCCATCAAGGACCTTGGTCTTTCTGGGGGCAGAGTTCCAGACCCAGTCAGGATTGGTAAAACAATCCGTCGAAAGAGTTCTGAAACTGCGGAACAAGGCATCGCAATGGAAAGTCAACACCAGAGTGTCAGTCAGAAGGTACATGTCCCTGCTGGGGACCATGGCGTCCTGTATACCCTTGATCAACAATGGTTGTCTCTACATGAGGCCCATTCAGGAATTCTTGACGGATCGATGGGCACAGAGTCAAGGTCGTTGGTCAGACAAATTGACCATCAACAGCAAGCTTGTGTAGGCACTTCAGTGGTGGAGAATCTCCGAAAATCTAACAAGAGGAATGCCCTTACTGGAACCTATGTTCCAGATGACAGTGGTGAGAGATGCTTCTCTGACTGGATGGGGAGCTCATCTGGATTCCCTTCAAGTTCAAGGTCGGTGGTCATCGGAGGAGTCCAGCCTTCACATCAAAGTGCTGGAGTTAAGGGCAGTGCACTGGGCCCTGAAGTCCTTTCTACCACGCATAAAGGGATCCGTTGTACGGATAATGACAGACAACATGACAACAATGTTTTACCTGAGAAAACAGGGGGTACTCGCTCCAGGACTCTGTCGACCGAAGCCCGGGAGATCTGGCATTGGGCCCTCTGCCAAAGGATATATCTATTGGCGTTCCACTTACCAGGAGTCAAAAATGTGCAAGCAGACTCTCTCAGCAGAGAGATGAATCGACTACACGAATGGGAATTGGACGACCAACAACTACACCGTGTCTTCGAAAAGTGGGGTTGTCCGGCCCTAGATCTCTTCGCGACAAGAGAGGACAGGAAGTGCTCACAATACTCGAGCAGGTGGCCACAGAAAGACTCACTGGGGGAAGCGTTCTCCTTCCCGTGGACGGACAAGTTTTTTTATGCGTTCCCCCATTTCCACTCATACGTCGGACGCTGCGATGGATCCACAGATATCCATGTTGGGGGATCCTGGTGGCCCCGTACTGGGCGAGACAAGTGTGGTTCTCCGATCTCCTCCATCTTTCAGCAGCGGAACCCATGAGGTTCCAGAGGATCCCAAACCTTCTGTCTCAGGACAAAGGGGCGGTTTGGCACCACGACCCGGACAGCCTCAGTCTGACAGCCTGGCTCCTGATTTCTCCGAGTTTGCCACGTTAGCAATTCCACCGGACTGTCGTCGCATTTTGCAAGGTGCAAGGGCGCCGTCCACGAACGCTTCGAACACATACAAATGGAAGAGATTCTATATATGGTGCGGGGATCAGCCAGGTTTACATCCACTTAGCATCACGCCGGAGCAGCTTCTACCATACTTGCTACTCCTGGCTCAAAAAGGTTTGTCTTTTTCATCGATAAAAGTGCATCTGGCTGCCATTTCGAGATTTACTCGGAAGAGACATTCAACTCCATTGTTTAGTGACCGGTTGATTAAACATTTCATGAAATGATTGTTCCGAACTTTTCCTCCAACGAAGTTTCTTCTGATCTGGAGTCTTAACCTGGTTCTAGAATCACTAATGAAGGCTCCTTTTGAGCCAATGTCATCGTCGTCATTGAAATTCGTATCGTGGAACCTGGCATTTCTAGTGGCTATTATTTCGGCTCGACGTCTGTCAGAAATACAAGCGTTAGTGATCGATCCACCATATTTGAGGTTTTTCAAAAATAAAGTCGTCTTGGCTACTAACCCTCACTTCATTCCTAAAGTCCCTACCATGTTCCATAAGCACTCTTCTATGGTGCTACTGACTTTTTTTCCAACACCTTCGTCTGCTGCGGAGAGGACTCTCCATACGTTGGACGTGAGAAGAGCTCTGAAATTTTACCTCCATCGCACTCAAAATCTCAGGGACACAAGACAGCTATTTGTGGCTTATGGCCCTTCGGCTAAAGGTAAAGCAATCTCAAAACAAGGACTGTCCCGATGGGTGTCATCTACCATTTCTTTTTGCCACTCAAAAGCTGGGAAACCGCTGGAAAAAAGTCCACGAGCCCATTCGACGAGATCCACTTCGTCGTCGGTGGCACTGTGGTCCGCGATTCCTCTGGGAGATATATGTCAGACGGCTTCCTGGTCGGTACCACATACGTTTACCCGGAATTATTGCCTCGAACAACAACATGCTGAGGATACACAGATGGGTCGTGCAGTCCTACGGCACCTGTTTCAATAAGGTAGGCCCCAATAAAGTGGGTATATCCTCCGGCTGATGTACGTTAAAGTGTGGTTTTTTAGCTGTTCATGTACTATGATATGAAGTTTAGCCGTGGCTAATATGCATTTATGGTTATGGTGTTATTGGTTTGCATACACACCTCCAACTATGGGGGATACTGCTGTACAATCTATTCTAAGCATGTGAATCCATGAAAGATCCAATGCTGGAGAAGGGAATAGTTTCTTACCTGTAACTCCATTTCTCCAGCATTGGTATCTTTCATGGATTCACATGCGCCCGCCGGTCTCCCCTAGCATGCAAACCAGATGTCCCCCATACTACTTTGGGGGTCGAAATCTGAGGGAGCCACGGGGGCGGGGCTACTTATACCTCTACGTCCTAGTGGTGCAGGCATACGCGGCCCAAAACAACGTAGATAGGACACAAAAGTGTCTATATAATTTACTGAGGATTCCCAGCCTGACGACGGGGAATATTCTAAGCATGTGAATCCATGAAAGATACCAATGCTGGAGAAATGGAGTTACAGTTAAGAAACTGTTCCCTTCTATGCAAACTCACACAATGCTACCTCATTGTTGATAACGTAGAGTGTAAGAGTATGCATACCGTTAGACAAATTCATATGAACTATTGATTGTATTTAGTTATTTGTGCCATATTGACTATGTGTTAGCTATCCCTTCCCTCACCACCTCCTGTTTTAGTATTATGACATTGATCAAATTACATGAAGTTTGAACAATGCCGTAAGTATATTTCTCTCAAATAGAGAACCAGCTAGATGTATATGAAGCAGTAACCTGTTATGTGTAAATATAAAGGACTCCAGCCATCATGTGATGTGAAACTAAAGGCCCCAGAAGGGGGGGCCTAAGCCCATCCCGAACACCATGGCCTAATATTGAGTTATGTTGTTTGGACACCTGATCAGTGAAACTCCTCCAAGGAAGGACTTGTATAAGATGTACCCAATATCCAAATGTTTCTTAAGAGAGCTTGGCTATGCTGGTCAGGTCTAACATGGCGACATCTTTTTCAGAAATAAGTAAAAGATGTTCTTTTCTCTAGAACAAATTCAATGTGGTCGCGTCCCCTTGGGGAGTGGTTTAGCCAAGTGAAAACCACATCTGAATGATTTAAATAAAAAGAGAATCCCAAGTTGAGACTGCGCCCAGTTTGTTGAACAAGTGTTTTATTGTATGGATGCCCTTTAGGATGACACGTGTTTCGGTCCCTCTTGGACCTTTTTCAATTCAGGGCTAGTTTTAAATATCAATCAAACAAAAATAAGTGGTCACAAAATTATGAAAATAAGTTCCAAATTAATATGAAAACATGGAAAAATGAAGGTCACAAAAAATGTTCATTCACATGTTAAACCATTTGCAACAAAAAAGTAGATGCATCAGAACAAGCCATAAAAAGTAGCAACAGTTAATAAATCCAAATAAACAAAAATACCAGATAGAAAATGTATTGGGGGAAAAGGGAGGATTGATGGGGGTCAAGAGAAAGGCAAAACCACATTTTCGTTAGTCAATGTTACATGTAGTGTCACATCATCAATCAAGAAAAATTAAATGTAGGCTGTCTCTTTTTACCTTATTTTCATATATACTACCCCTTATGGTTAAAGCCAATAGTAGTCTCTCTTCAAGTCTCAGGTTAGATCCCTTCATGAAAAATACAAATCAAACAAATATATCACCTCCAATTGTATGTGTCAAATCACCATAGCTATCACCTCATACTACGAGATATTGTAAATTGATGAACGAGATAGTATAGATGAATGAACTTAAATATCTGTTACTTAGACTGCCTTATTCATAATACTGTGTGTATCCGTCTATTTTATACATAGGTTTGTGAGAAAGTAATGCCATTTCATTATCATTCTGTTCGTTGTTGACTCAGTTTGTGGCTTCAAAAGTGTTCTGACAAACTAAAAATGTGCACGCGTGATTCGCTGCGCACGGCAAACAATAGCAAAGTTATTTGGATATGAAAGCAATATCCTTGATAAAGACATATAATTGATGTTCAATAATGGAGAATCATGCCTTGTTTTTACATGTGCGCCCTACTGGCCTTGCTGGCAAAAGAAACGAACAAATGTATGAATGGATGGGAATGTGTGTCCACAAGGGCAAAATATGACAGTACCGTGATATTGATGATTCAACTCATCGGATGTCGGACAGATGGGCCCAGCTGAACTGCTGACTCCACATACTAGATCATGACGTCAACTCACCACGTACCCGTAGACCAATCAGCCATCACCGACCATTTAGCACCCATAGGTGCCTCCCCTTAGCAACCAATCCCAATCTTTCATGTGCCCCCTAGGCCTCCCCACCGCTGATGATGTTTTTTCTGTATATAACTGAATTGTAACATGTTTCCTGCAGAGTGATCTCGGCGTGAGCAGAGTAGATTCTGTTTGCCCTAACTTTAGATAAAAAAGCCTTTAACCGCACTCTCACTTGGTCTTGGTCTTATTCCCTCCTGGGATGTACCTTTATTGACTCTGTTAGTAGTTCACCAGCACGCCTGCGGGGGCCAATATCATGAAGAGCAGGTTGCTGCTTAAGAAACTCCTCTTGGAAACTCACTGAAATGACAAAATAGAAAGTGGAAGAGACAGCTTTTGGAGTCAAAGTAGTTGGGTACTGTGACAGAGTCAGTAAGAAGGGATGGAACCCATATCACTCTGGGTCGGGAGGCTTACCAGGGTGGAAACCAGAGGCCTGCGATCCACCTGAAGTAAGGACATGTGCAGACTTGAACTTCAACGGTGCATGAAGGAAAGAACCAGAAGACAGGTCTTCTGTGTTTAAGCCCCTAGACTCTGGAACCAACTCACTATCAACATTCAACTTACTCTGTCACTTCTACAGTACCAGAATGAGCTCAAGACCCTCCTCCTCAAGGAATGGCACCTGCCTCAACAACTAGGTCTGCACACCCTCCACTCCTCCCTCTACCTGAGACTGGGTTATCTGCTCCTCGCTGTAGATTCCTTGATACCAAACCGCCTGCCCTCCCCGACCTGTTAGTTTCCCGCTCCCTTGTTTCACTACTTCCTTCACCATGTTCTTCCCCCCATGGTTGTAAATGTATCCATTGCTTCCCTAAGCTAGGTCTGCACTCAATAAATACACTAATAATAATAAAACAAGCCATTCCGCCCCAGAGGGGAAAGGTGGCAGTTGGGGACAGTCTGTGTCCCTTCCTTTTGTGCCTGTCTGATTGCTGGTAAAACCAAGGAAAGAGAGGAGAGACAGTGGGTGGAATAGAAGGGATGGGATTAGGAGGAGAAAGGGAGACTGCAAGAATTGAGAGAGCGAGATTGAGGTAAAGGAAAATAAGAGCAGAGAAAGAACAGAGGGGGTGATTACTGCTGTGTGTGTGGAAGGCATGATCATTAACCACCTCCTCAGGAAATCCTTGCTACGAACCCTATATTGTTTCCCTGAGGGAGATTGGATAGATAAGGCATCTACCTTTAGGCCATCACCAGAAGATAGACAGATTTTTAGACAGTAGGGGTTACTGATCACTAGAACCAATTCAGGGATTGAGGGGAGCCAGGGTTAGGGTGGGATGGCCCATCCCTAGTTTAGGGCAAGAGGGATGGCCATTCGGCCCATTGAAAACAAAATAATGAAAAACCTTGAACATCATCTGGGAATTGGTGTGTTCTTGAGGCCATCCGCAGCAGTATCCTGAGGGGCGCCTCCCTTATAAATTATTAAATGATAAGAAAGCTGGTGACTTTTTATCATTTTTGGACATGATTAACTTTTCCGAGATTAGCACAAACAACCAAGCATAGGTGCCCAAATCAATGTAGCTGGCTTGAGGAGAGGGTGGCTCTTCTCTTTTCCCTAAGAAATTGTTTGAAATGGTGCAATTTACAGTAGAACTTTTCCTATGAAATGGGGCAAAAGCCATACAAACGATAATATGTTCTGTACGTTAACCAATGAATGCCATGTCACCAACAGTACACAGAAGCATTTTACAACATGTTCAGCATGCCTGCTCATGCAATATATGCCAGCATTAGCACTATGAAACACTTTCATGATGGTGCTCACAATAAATTCCAACACTGCCACTGTAAAGCACATCACAATGTCTTTGTCCACAGACTATGTCAGCTTAGTCCTGTAAAACAGATTTTCGTGCTGCATGCAGCTAAGCATATGCTAATATTGCCACTGTAAAGCTTTCCTGATGGTTTCCACCATATACATACATATATCAGCTTGCCACTGTAAAGCACATTCATGTGCTTTGGTCCACAATATATGGCAACATTGCCCTGTAAAACACTTCCATGCTGTCTGTGAAATAGATATTATTGCCTCTGCAAACCACTTATATGATGGTGCACACAATATATGCTAGCCACTCCCACGACGAACGCACATGTACGTGCCCACCTTCTTCACACACACTCCCTTAATCTCAAACACGAGTGTGCAGACTCCCTCACAGATGTGTAGACACATTCTCTTGCACCCACCCACACACAAATGCAAACAGTCTCAAGTGCACGCACATATTATGTTCATAAGAAGCACACACAAACAGTTTTAAAGCTTACCTTTCTATATGCTCATGGTGTCCTCTCTCCCTCTCAGGTTCCTCTTTAGGAAGCATAAGAACGGGAAGGGCAGGAGACAGGGCAGGAGTCATTGGATCCAAGATGTGTGTGGCTCCCTGCCAGTGGGTAGGGCAGCCAGAGGGAGTGTTTATGCAGGGGACCACAGAACCAAGGTTGAAGGATGCAAGTAACTGTGTGCCGCTGGCTGGCACCCTTCAACCTCAGGCACGCATGCCATGTAAACTCAAAGATGCCTAGACACTGGACAGGGCAGAGCCCCATGGGCGGAGCAACACAAGGCACACACGTGTAAGTCAAATGCGTGCTTTAAAGATAGAAGTGCAGTTGTTTATTGTTTGGCCTGCGCCCAGCCTTACAAGTAGCAGGAAGTGGTACAAAGGGACAGAAAGGGCAGCCAAAGGGAGCAACCCCTGTCTCCCCCAGCTCCACCACTGCACTGCACAGACTCGGGACACTGACCTACACGGGAAACAAAGGGTGCCTGCGATGATATAAAGTGACAACGTAGAAATAGAAATGTCAGTAGTGTACATTCAAATAAGGACTTTATGTGTAGGCTTAAAGTGAAAATGGTTCCCATCATTATGAAGGGTGCTTACTATTAATACACAAATCAAAATTTCACAATGTAATCCTTCAAGGCTGGATGCAAACAAAGCTATGCTGGGTGACACAAATTACATATTTGCAGGTCCTCACGATGTATTTATTATAAGTCACCTGCCCCTCCTCTAGGCCATGTCCAGCACAATTTAGCCACGCCCCATTTTCAGAGCGCCCTCCCTCGATTTCGTATCCCACTTAAAGCACTTATTCTAAAACGAACACATTGCACCCACATTTATAGAAACAAAATGTGCGAATGGTGTGCATTTGCTGTTGGAGTCACTGGGGGTCATTACGAGTTTAGCGCCATGGCTGCCTCCAAACCCAGGTCCGGTCTGGCTGAATGGGGACTTACCGGGGCATTCCGACCTTCGAGGACCCGGTAAATCCCCATTCAGTAAACCATTCCCCATTCCCATTTGAGCCCCCATAGAGCTCAATGGGAATGGGGAAGGCGCTAATAACGGGCCCGCAAATTGCGGGCCCGTTATTAGCTCCAAGGTCCCTTAACGGGACCCGCAGAGAACGGCTGGTCAGGCCAGCCGTTCCTGCTGGGACCCACTAAGGGACTTCGGAATAGGGCGGTAAGGGTTTATCCTTACCGGTGACCACTAACCCTTACCGCCCAACTCGTAATGACCCCCACTGTCTGCACAGATTCCTCCTTTCATGAGCAGTCACTCATGTAAACTAGTGCAGGTTGTCAGACTGCAGTACAGAAGTTGCCCACGCCTATTGACTAGAGAGTGCTGGTGTGAGCATAGATATCCAGTAGAGGGAGACATAGGATCAATTTACCGAAAGAGATGGCCGATAAGCGTCTGGCCCAGCAATAGTTGCCTGCTAAAATGACCGCTCCTCTCCAGGCCCCTGCTAGAGATCTCAAAGAAACCTTAGGAACGGATGAGCGCATCCTTTCGTAGCCAATGCATGCTGGTGGGTCAGATAGATCGGAGAATCTACAAAAAGTCTTTAAAAAATTTTGTTGCAAGAAAGACAGCGCTGTTGGTATTTTCTAGAGCAGGGGTCTTCAACCTTTGGCTCTCCCGATGTTTTGGACTACAACTCCCATGATCTTTTGCCATTGGCTGTGCTGGCTATGGGTTATAGGAGTTGTAGTCCAAACATCTGGAAAACCAAAATTGCACGCCCCTGTTCTAGATGGTACTAGCTATCGGTTCCTGTATTACCAGCTCTTCTTAATTTGCAGAGAACACTAAGATTGTATACAAAATTGTTGACTATTGCCCCCTTCCTCCTCTTCCTTGGCCGATGTGTATGCATGCAGAGGTGGTTCTCCAGAAGCAGTGCCTGTAGCATACGCTGCAGCTCTTCTTTTACAGCCTGAAATACTCAGGTGGCCAGAGCTTGAAGACCCATTCAGCCTAAAAAACAAACACATTGGGCCATGGTCAATGATTGGGGGCTGGGTTCTGAAGCTTATGGGGAAGGGGTGCCGCAACAGCAGGTGCTGACTCTGTAGACATCATTCGGGAACCATATTATTACTTGGTGGGCATTTGTAGGTTTGGCTAATACGCAGGTTTGTAGCTTCATCTGTAAGCCACAACTATTGTATTGGAGTAGTAAAGAGATAGGATTTGAGGAGTGGGACACAGTGGATGTTTTTAGGGTTTTGTACTGGCACTTTGAACGCCCATGGCCATCCCTATTTCCGTTCCCGCCCACTACCTGTCCCTCTCTGCCCCAAAACACCCACCTGCATTCTCTTTGAGCAGTAACATCAAATGTTGTGCTGTATAGGGCTTTCCAGTGTTATTTTTAAGCAGCCTTTTGAGGGTTAATGGGTTACTGCCAGCTGTAAAATGAACTGCTGGTGTAATAAAAATGTCTTAACCAAGTGTGCCTTCAACCACTTGATTCATAGGTATTGTGTCCCCAAATATGTTCTTTGCACTGTAATCCTGTTAAAAACAAGCATGGATGAAGCCAGCATTTTTAGCCTGCATATAGGTTTAAGACAAGCATTTGCCAGGCACTGACATTGTATGCCCTGCTGCTCACAACATGTGTCAACTGTTGCTGTCTCAACACCAGGAAGTGTCATTTTGGCAGTGATCGGCAAATGCCTATAAAATGACTAAACAAAATCCCAAATTGTTCGTTTTTCCAATGTTTATTTGTATTCCAGAAGCACACTGACCAAGCCCTGTTGTGTCGGTATAGAATCCGCAAGGTGGAAATAGCGTGAGCTTTTTTGATTTTTAGCAATAAAATAATGCAGGTAATTCTGACTGCTAGTGAGCACTGTTAATCAGACTCACCTTCACAAATATTCAATGTCAAAAACCATAGTGCCTGTGTCACCCTCCTAGGGATAGTCTCCTGACAACACACATTCATTGCCTTGCTGTGTCAATAAGGCGGGCCAAAGGTCACATGTACAATTCCTGACTGCAGTCATATTGTAGCCTAAGGTGCCAGCAGTTGGGGAGATTGCCTTTGTAATCACAGGCAACACTTTCCTGAAGTAAAACTGGGTGTCTTCTTGTGAGTCTGGTGGCAGGTTAACATCTCAAATAAGCCACGTTTGGTTTGACATGGTACCTCCTGAGATTACCCAGTTATACAGCTACATGCCTTTGATTTGGGAAACTAAAATGTCTATTGTGGGACTAGCCTCTTTGACCAGAATCTGCCCTGCCAGCCCCACAAGACTTACTGATAGACAGCACACCCCACAGCCCGATGTGAACTTGACTACTTGTGCCTAGTGCTCTGACCTTAACTAGCCTGTTCTTCTACTCCCACTCACCCAGTCATAACTATGTGCCCTCGTAAAACCCAGGGGACCCTTCTGTTGTACCTTATCATACCACTAATTGGCCTTATCATGCCCCTTTCCAAACAGGTACCATGCCCCACTGTGGAAAGAAATACTAGACTTCTAGCTAGATTGCCCCGCCTTTATGAACCTGTAGCTCACAGTAACAAGGCCTCTAATATCCAGCATAAATTTACCTCACCACACCTTGAACCACTCTTTAGTCCTAAACTTATTCCTATACAACTCCAGAATACGCCTACTCCAACTATAATATCTGGAGCACTGATCAACGCCAGATCCCTAGTGGCCCATGCCACAGATATAGCATACATCTTATCATCAGATGACCTAGATATTCTGGCTGTCACGGAATCCTGGCTGCAGGCCCAGCGCTCTCCCTAGCCATTCCAGAAAATTATCAACTAATTAGAATGTCCAGACCTAACAGCAGAGGAGGCGGTCTTGCCATTATAGCAAAAACTAACCTTGCTTTAAGGCTACTCACTCAACCTCCTCTTAAATCATGTGAACAGCTCACAGCTAAATTGCCCATCTCAAGTTGCCGCACCTTAACTATTTACTTAATATATTGGCCACCTGGTCCCACCAGCACCTTCGAGGAGGACCTATCTACCCTTATAGCTAATAATACTAAAGACTCATCATAACTCCCACTACTAGGAGATTTTAACTTAGGATTTAAAGACCATGAAGACAAACCAGCCCAATCTATAGCCACTATGTTAGCTGAACATGGCTTAACCCAAAAAGTCCTGATCCCAACGCGCGACAAAGGAAGGACCCTTGACTGGGTCGCCACTTTGAACTGCGATACCATTATCAATAAAATGACCCCTCAACAATGGATAGACCACTACCTGATCAACTTTTCCCTAACTATAAACAAACAGATCACCAAAGATAAAGTCATGGCACCTCCCCTACCCACTAGATCTAAAAAAACATCACACCAGACAACCTCTTGCCACTCCAACTCCCTAACATTAATGCTCTCCCTAACAACTCAGACCCTGAACTCCCTGTGGAAAGCTACAATAATGCTATGAATAAAGCCCTAGACATCATCGCACCTCTGAAGTCACTAAAAAGTAAACAACAAGCTCACCTCAATGCCTGGTTCACCCCTCACCTAAAAGAACTAAGAATCAAAAAAGAAAATTAGAATCGCAATGGCGACACACCCCTTCTGAAGAAAACAAACTACAACTTAAACATTTCGCTAACAACTACAAAAAAGAAATTCCGACTTACTAAAAAAAACCTGTTCAATGAGAGGATCTCCAATGCAAGTTCCAACACCAAGGAACTATTTGCCGTTTTAAGGGAACTGGAAGCACCGCTACCCCCACCTGACAATATATTCAAAGACAAACAATGGTGCACCAGCATCCAACATGCCCTAGCTAACAAAATTACAACACTTCAAAATAAAATTTCCAAAAAAAAAAGCCTCACTGCCACCTAGTGAGACACCACTCAGAAGCCCTCCCACAGACACAACTAGACCTGCTTCTTTCAAATTCGCTAAAGTTTCCATTCAGGAAACTGAAAAGATTATTGCATCCCTCAAACCTTCTAACTGTAAAGGTGACAACTGCCCAGCCCAGCTAATTAAGGAGACAGCTAGAGACCTAGCTCCCTTTATAACTAAACTGATTAATGCCTTTTTCTCGACCAACACTATACCTAGTAACTTAAAAGAGTCATGGGTTTTACCTCTCCTCAAGAAGCAAACCTTAGACCCCTCCATTCCCACTAATTATAGGCCCATCACCACTGTACCCTTCCTCCTCAAGATAATAGACAGAGTAGCTTACTTACAAATTCAGCGGCATCTTCAATCCAACCAGCTCTTAGGTGTCCGCCAATCTGGGTTTAGACCACAACACGGCACAGAGACAGCCTTAATCGATCTCAAAACCCAAATTGACGAGCTCAACGACAAGGGAAACACGGCTATGCTACTCCTCCTTGACCTGTCAGCGGCCTTTGACCTGGTGGATCACACAGTCTTGTGTGAACACTGGGCCTCGGCAGCTCACTTTTCAAGAGAGGCCATAGCCTGGGTCCAATCATTTTTGGACAACCGAACAATGAGAGTCTTCTCCACATCGGCATCAGCAGACACCCATCAAAATAGCCTGTGGCGTACCCCAAGGCTCCTGCGTCTCGCTGACTATGTACAATATATTTACCAAGCCCCTATTCGACAAATTGGACAGACTGGGTGTCACCTACACTATTTATGCAGATGATACCCAGATCCTCATTCCCCTTTCAGGCAATTTTGTCTCCGATACGGCCTTGGTAAATGAAATATACCTCATCATTCAGGCATGGATGGCCACTCATGGCCACTGCCTGAATGATGACAAAACTGAAATCCTGCTCCTCGGTTCTGCTGCCAACCTAAAGAACCTCAACTACTCTGCATTCAACACTGACGGCAATATAATTACAGTAGCCAAAGTAGTGAAAACATTAGGCTTTCACCTTGACTCCACCATGAGGTTGCAGAAACAAGTAAATGCCCTAGCATCTTCCACCTCCTATACATGCAAGCTCATTAGGGCATGCCAAGCTTTCCTAACACAAGCAAGCTGCATCATCCTCGCCAACGCCTTAATACTCTCCAAACTTGACTACTGCAATGCACTGTATTTGGGAGCCAACAAATACATCATTGACAAAATGCAAATCCTGCAAAATAATGCCCTCAGAACTGCCCTTAACCTACCTACTAGAGCACATTTCTAATACAAGAAGAGAACAAAAGTGGCTAAAAGTTAGCGATAGGATCTCTCTAAAAACAGCCTCATTAACCTACAAATGCCTCAATAATGCGGCTCCCCCCTACCTTGCAGAAAGAATAGTGAGAAGAACATCAACCTGCCCCACCAGAGCTGCAAACTCCTACTGTCTACAGATACCCAGATTCAGGTTAAAAAAAACAGGAGGTAGTAGTTTCCCGGTTAAGGCGGCCCAGTACTGGAACACACTCCCACTTGACATCAGAATATATCAATCCTACTACACTTTCAGATGTAATATTCTTAAATAGTTACATTCCAACGACCCTCAGGACTAACCACAAATTACTTCAGCCACTGAACACCATCCTGACCCTAGCCTTCTATGTTTGTATATATGTATATTCTCCCTCTAGATGTGTTCAATTATTTACTTGTAAATGCTTTTCATGTACCTTGCGCCTTACTTTGTAACTAAGCTTAAAGTATCCATGTATTCTGTTCTCTGTTGCGCCTAGCTACCTCCGGGTTCGGTGCACCATACAAATCAATAAATAAACAAACAAACATAAAAGTGAGGGAAGAAGCAGAACATGACATGAAAGAAGACCTTGTGAAAAAGTGAAAGCGCACATGAATGAAAGAAGAATCGAAAATGCAAAAGGCTAAAACGTAAGACAGGTCAAAAGAGAGAAATGGAATGGGCTTTAGGGAAGCCAATGTGAAAGACGGGTAGATAACTGTTAAATAACTACTATAAATGATTTAAAAAATAATTTCTGAGAAAGAAAGGGGAAGAAGGAAAGAAGAAGAAATTAGCAAAAAGGGAAGAGGTAAATGGAAGAAAAGAAAGAGATTAATAAGAGAAGTTAAAAAAGGAAGAAGCAAAGGCGGGGGAGAGGGGAGAAAAGGCAGGCAAAACAATGGGTTGAAGGACGTAAATAAATAAAGGGAGAAGGGTTCACGCAGGGACAGAATGCCAAAAGAGAAAACCAGAGAAAGGAAGTGGCAGAAAGGAAGAGGAGTGGAGAGAGGTGGAGGTGCGAGAAACAATAATAGCACTAGACGTAGATTCAAGAGCAACATGCAGGGGAGATGGCGTCATGAAAGCTCAAGATGGCGGTGAGAATCAGAGCTAGAAGTGAGAGGGGAATTTGGGAGATGAAGGAGATTTGGTAACAGAGGAAGAGATAGAGGTAAGATCAGAAGTGGTGGCAGAGGGGAGAAGAGAATCAGACCTGACACCTCGCTGAGACTATTTGTACATTGGAAACTCCAAGAGAGAGAAAGAGGAGAAACAAAATAGAGACTGGTATAGTAATTAGAGACAGTGGTCTGTGAAGGAAGCTTGAGCACTGCTGACACTCATACTGTGTTGTGTGTGTGTTTTGCTTCGGCCTGCACTGTACCTGTTTTGTTGTGGTGGGTGCTTGCAGTGCTGTTATTTATTCTTGCTGTGTGGGGGTGGTTCCATGTGATCATTTCACCAGGTAGGTGACTTCTTTTTCCTGACCCCTAAAATATTTTCCCCAAATATTCTAGGAGGGGTATAATGGGATGTTGTAGGTCTGCATTGGGATGCATTGACAAATGTGTCGGCCCTACAACTGGAGCAACAAC
Source organism: Ambystoma mexicanum (assembly GCF_040938575.1). Taxonomy (NCBI): domain Eukaryota; kingdom Metazoa; phylum Chordata; class Amphibia; order Caudata; family Ambystomatidae; genus Ambystoma; species Ambystoma mexicanum. The sequence goes on along the minus strand of NC_090934.1, from coordinate 1,261,500,936 downwards.
AGAGCTGCAGGTCAGGATACAAGTCCATTGGTGTATGTGTGTCATCGTGTTGATCCTGCAGGGGGAGCTGCAGGTCATCCTGCACGGGGAGCTGAAGGTCAGGATACAAGTTCATTGGCTTCTGTGTGTCTGGCTTATGTGTGTCATCTTGTTTGATTCTGCAGGGGGAGCTACTGATCAGGATACAAGTTCATTGGCTTATGTGTGTCATCGTGTTGATCCTGCAGGGGGAGCTGCGGGTCAGGATACAAGTCGATTGGCTGATGTGTGTCATGGTGTTTGATCCTGCAGGGGGAGCTACTGATCAGGATACAAGTTAATTGGCTTATGTGTGTCATCGTGTTGATCCTGCAGGGGGAGCTGCGGGTCAGGATACAAGTCGATTGGCTGATGTGTGTCATGGTGTTTGATCCTGCAGGGGAGCTACTGGTCAGGATACAAGTCCACTGGCTTATGTGTGTCATCGTGTTGTTCCTGCAGGGTGAGCTGTGGGTCAGGATACACGTCCATTGGCTTATGTGTGTCATCGTGTTTATCCTGCAGGGGGAGCTACGGGTCACAATACATGTCCATTGGCTTATGTGTGTCATCGTGTTTGATCCTGCAGGGGGAGCTGCGGGTCAGGATACAAGTTCATTGGCTTATGTGTGTCATCGTGTTTGATCCTGCATAGGGAGCTACTGGTCAGGAGACACGTCCACTGGCTTATGTGTGTCATCGTGTTGATCCTGCAGGGGGAGCTCCGGGTCAGGATACAAGTCCATTGGCTTATGTGTGTCATTGTGTGGATCCTGCAGGGGGAGATGCGGGTCACGATACAAGTCCATTGGTTTATGTGTGTCAAATGTGTTGATCCTGCAGGTGGAGCTGCGGGTTAGGATACAAGTCCATTGGCTTATGTGTTTCATTGTGTTGATCCTGCAGCGGGAGCTGGGGGTCAGGATACAAGTCCATTGGCGTATGTGTGTCATCGTGTTGATCCTGCAGGGGGAGCTGCTGGTCAGTCTTGGGGTTCATTGATAGAGCTGTGTGTGGATCAATTTAGTGGCATACCAGGAGATGCTGCAGGTACCAGGACTGAGGTGCATTAATGGAGCCGTGTGTGTGGGTCCCAACACTGGAAAAGTAGAGGTTGTTGCGGGTCGGGGCTGAAGTGCATTGGTAAGCTATGTCCGTCCAGGTAGTTGAGCAATGTGGTGCCCCATGACAGGTAATAGGTCAAACATTGAAGATCCTGCCCACTCCCTCCCCACACTGTGAGTATGGTCTGTCAGTGGAGGGTCCTCAATTCCAATTATTTGACACGGTCTACTCAACCTCTGTGATAGTTCAAGTATCAGGTCACACACAGGCAGTGTGCCGTCTCTGGATACTAAGTATATAAGGTATTTGTAGCTACTTGGACCTTGAAAAATTACAAGTCTATCCAGGGACGTCATTTAACCAAAATGCCAGGTGTAGCGGAAGTGACACCATACGATCCTTGACCTCTGATGACATCACAGGAAGTGATGCCATTTGACCCCACCCTGAAGGGACATCATGGGTAGCGATGGAACACAACTTTCACTCCTTGACAAAACAGGAAGTGGCATCAAATAGCATTGTTCCTAGGTATGCTGTGAAAAATATGGATATGGTAAACATTGCATACAAAAATGGATCGCCATATGTATCTTTAAGATCAGTGTGTATAGGCCCATATTACCAAATTACTGTGAATGCAAGCAGACATCCATGGGCAAATGATAATTATGTGTTTTTATATAGCACTTACACTTAAGCGCTTTATATAGAACAAATATACATACAATATCACCCAACCTGTGTTGGTACTAATTTATCGACCTCAGAAGGATGAAAGGCTGAGTTGGCCTGGCAGGAATTCTAACATGCCACCTGCAGATCACAAACACACATCGCAGCAACGAGCGCTCAACCCACTGAGCTATCTTACCGACTATAGCTATCTTACCAGCTAAAGTTAAATGAGCAATTACATGTCTGAATATTCTCAAAGACAGAAAGCAAATCACTCTCTGTAGTGGATACCATTAAACTGGTAACTGAGATGTAACACCAGGCCAGTTAATCTGCAGGTCTGGTTCAAAGTTGGCCACATGTCAAGCCTGCGTGGATCTACTTTTCAGGTTTCAGAGGTTGGCAAAATACATACTATTGGGAGGGTTCTTAACTGTGTATTAAACAATTTAGAGTAGTGCAGGGAAAGCAGCGCACTCACACAGTATCCCGTACTCTGGACACTCGTTACCTCAAACATGCAAACAAACATCCTGAACAGCTTGCCAAGGAGATAGGAAAGATAAACACATTATAAGAAAGCATTACGTGTGGCAAAATGAAATCAAGGGTCACTTTGTGTGCTATGGTGAAACATTTTTACACTGTACACAAGGATTTTGTCAAGTGACCGAGGACACCGAGATGGAATGTCTTGTGATGATGCAACAGAGACAACGGCAGAAAAAAACATGCAATAACTGTAACTTGCGAAAAGCAAAATACATAGTCAGAAATGGATGCTTATTCTATTCTAAATGCTTTTTGGAAGTTTTTGTCTGCATTGGGAATTTGAGGTGCTGAAGGACAGACAAAATAAGTGACTCGCCCCCTGAAATGTGCCTGAAATAAACGTGTATTGAGTGTAGCAATTATTGTATAGAATTCCAGAAAGACACATTATTTGTTATTCCTATTCTTTCTTATTTATGGTCACTGCTTGAAGTGTTACACTTGTGGAACCCCCTGTTTTTTTTAGGAGTCCTAAACAAGAAAGCCAATCATTCCAGATACAAGGAGTCACATGGCACTGGCCACAGTCCAGGAGCTTCCATTTAAAAAATATGCCACACGTGGTCTGCCCTGCAGATATTGAGGAAAGCAAATGGCTCTGAAAAATAGCTTTGTGTATGCCCGACATGTGCCTCAACCCCAAGGGCTCCGGCCGGCCAAGAGATCTCAGAAAGTCCCTATAAGGCAGTCGTATTGAAATGTTTTAATGCTCGGCCCCCTTGAGTAAAAATATTGATGCTGAGCCCCTGACTGAGTAAAAATATTGATGCTGACCAGGTCAGGAGAGCATGATCTGTAACCAGAACTTTCTCCTTGTAAGAGAATATTGAAATGCGTCAATGCCCACTTAATGGCGAAGAATTTCAACTCTGTAATGTGTCACGAAGTCGAGCAGGATCAACATGAGTAATCCTAGTTCAACCAAGGTTTATTAGGGTAAGTTAGAAGGTTTTGCCAAACCAAAGAAAATGCAAAGTAACAATTCAGTGAAAATGACAGGAAGGTTCCACCATGTTTGTAATCAATCAAGACTTTCAGATTGCATGTCTTATCAGGGTCCCTTCCCTGCTGGTAGGAGAGCATGTACAGTCACTATCAGTTATGAGGATTGCACGTGTCCCTGACACTTGTTCATGTCTCATTGGTTCCCCATCTCTAGTCCTCGCCTTCTGGTCTTCTGTCCATAGCGGTATGCCACGCTTTTGTAACTGCTGCCCTCTAAGGGATTTGGCAGGCCTGCCCCTTGACTCTCTCAACACTGCTCCAAAAGTTATGTTAACTTCCTTCTGTCCCCCCTTGGGCCATTTCTGGCTTTTCCTGCCAACCTCCTCTCTGACACCAACCTCTCCTCCTACTACCTCTCTTCACCCTCTCAGGTCTCATCCAACCTTCTCCCTTCTCTCACATGTCTTCTCCAACCTCCTTCCTTTTCCTTAAATAGGTCTCCTTTACCCTGCACCTTTCTTCCTCTTGGGTCTTCCCCAGCCTCCTCCTTTCGGTTCCATGTGTTAATATCCCCGCAAAAATATCGCGATACAAAAATATCGCCATATTTTTGCGGCGATATTGAGGCATGGACCCTGGGGGGACACCCCCGCCACCCCTGCATTATTTTTAAATGTGCGGGGGACACCCCTGTAAACCCTGCTGCCACAAATTATCCCCGCCAAAAATATCGCCTATTGTGTTCCCGACGATCATATATACAGTGATATTTTTGATGGGGATAATATTACCTGATACCCTCCTTTCTCTCTCTCCAATCTCCACCAGCCATTTTCTTTCTTCAGTCTCTTCCAACCTCCTCTCTTACCTCGCTCAGATCTTCTCCAACCATCAGGGGCGTAGCTTCAGTGGGTGTATGTGGTGTTCCGCCCCCTCCCCCATGTTTGCCCTGGTGCCGGACAGAAGCTTTGCTAGGGGGGGGCTGAGGGGGCTATAGCCCCAGGTCTTTGGGTTGGAGCCCCGGATAGAAGCTCAGGTGCTACAACCAAAATGCTAGCTAGCACCGAGTCCTGCCAGTCCTGACTTTAGCTTAGCCCCTGATCTTTTCCAGACCTAGCAACACCCCTGGTGCCAGGTGAAGAGCACCTTGTCGGGTCTAAGAGTGTGCAACAGGACCATAGCTTTCTTGGCTGGGATGTCTCTGGGCATCCTGCAGTACTCTCCAGTACAGGTTCATTTTGTTTGCTTTCCTTGAAACTGGAATGTACAGCCCTCTTGCCAGAGAAACGCTGCTCAGCACACACACACAACCACATTCATGGGAAATTGGTCATGGGACCAAGCTCATCTCCAGTAACCCTTTCATGTGCAAAGTGCCAAATCTTCCTTTACACTGCTAATGTTGGGGCTGCTAGCCACGTTGGTCTAAACGTGTTTTAAATTTAAGTTCTGCCCAAGGTTAAAAAAAATATCCACCGAATACTTAAACGAATTACAAGGACGTCTAGTAACTAACAATAAATGACTTTTGCAAAATTGCACTATTTATTTGCGTAATGTATAGCAAAAACCTGCATGGCTTTTCAAATAATGAAAAAAGCATGCAATCTTGACTGATATTACATTGAACCCACAGGAGATTATACAGACATCTCTAGTTGCCCTTAGGTCAAGTGGTAACAGCACACCCAGCCCAGCCTCCTTTTTTTGCATTTTGTCACTTTCAGACCTGCAATTTCAGTGGAAGAGTCTAGTGGACCGATATCAGGTGTGAGCGTTCATCCAGGCCAGAGTATTCTTTTCTTTTCTCTCTGAAACCTATAGTTCTTTATTGTTGAATAAGCATGCATACAGTGTAGATACAAGAATTACAAAACACGTGCAATCCCAAACTTTTAAGAATCAAATAAAATAGGCAAATTAGAACCACATATATATTACACAGCGCACTCTTACCTGGGATCTATCCAGAGGCCATACCCGGTTTTTTAAGGGAGATTTGTCTTTGCCGTCTCAACCTACCATCTATCAAGTTGGAGGCCTATCCTAATCTGGAGTCCTGACTTATATGGAAGTGCTAACTCGAGAGGCAGTTTGTGAGCGACCTCCTGTAATCATTTGGAAGTCGTTTGTCACCAAAATCTATGATTTGGTGAGGCTTGTGGAAGTTATCACCACAATTCAGAAGGTGTCAATTTCTTAGCTAAATCCAGAGCGACAAGAAAGTGCCAGGAAAGAAATACAATCCACTTTGAGATACAAACACATATCATCTGTACCCCTGATGAATGTCCCACAGTAATACGTGCTCTTAGGACAGAAACTTGTACAAGTTGGGTTATTGAGGAAATACTAATAAAACTGATATTGAAAAGAAATTTCTTCAGTGTGGAGTTCCACACGGAGTTAATGTAAAAATCAGCAGATTTAACCCGATTTTTTGGGATTGTTATGTGTTGTGAAGTTGAGTCTTTTTATATGTTTTATATCTTGTGTGTTGGATTATGAATTTTATGTAATAAGATCATTTTAAGAGTGTTATAATTAATTAAATAAAGACATGTTTTAAAGGAAAGTAGGCAATACACGGAATTTCGTGTAGGTGCAACTCCTGTGGATATATTGTGCGTTATGTTTTACACCTTCTTTTATATACTACCAATGATTTATAAGCCACCATGGGTGTGATATGCTGTGGTGGTTGTGGCCAGGGCCTAGGGTCTTGGGTGCATGGCCGTAGGCCATACTCCCAAGACTCTAGGCCCTGGCCACAACCACCGCAGCATATCACAGCAATAGATACACCCGTAGTATCGCATATCGTTCAAGTGGTTGTGGGGAGGGACTAGAGTACATGCACCCAAAAACAAAGTTATAAGCACTGGAGTTATAAGCCACCATGGGTTTTATATACTGCACACCCATACATTGAAATATCTATGGCCATACACCCAAGACTCTAGGCCCTGACCACAGCCACTACAGCATATCACAGCAATAGATACATACGTAGTATCGAAAATCGATCAGGTGGTTGTGGGGAGGGCCTAGAGTCTTGGGTGCATGGCCAAAGCCCATGCACCCAAGCCCAAATTTATACATAGTGAAGTTATAAGCCATAATAGGTTTGATATGCTGTGGTGGGTGTGGCCAGGACCTAGAGTCTTGGGTGCATGGCCGCAGGCCGTAGGGCCTGCCCACAACCACCGCAGCATATCACATTCATACATCACACCCATACAATCGAATATCTATCTGGTAGGTGTGGGCAGGGCCTAGGGTCCTGGGTGCAAATTGAGTGTATGCTGCAGTTAAAATGTTTAATTCTATGGGTGTGCTAATGATTTATAAGCCACCATGTGTGTGATATGCTGCGGTGGTTGTGGCCAGGGCCTAGAGTCTTGGGTGCTTGGCCGTAGGCCATACTCCCAAGACTCTAGGCCCTGGCCACAACCACCGCAGGATATCACAGCAATAGATATACCCGTAGTATTGCATATCGATCAGGTGGTTGTGGGGAGGGCCTAGAGTCTTAGGTGCATGGCCAAAGGCCATGCACCCAAGACTGAAGTTATAAGCACTGAAGTTATAAGTCAGCATGGATGTGATGTGGTGCGGTGGTTGTGTTCATGACCTAGAGTCTTAGGTGCATGGCCGCAGGCCATGCACCCAAGACCAAAGTCATAAGCAGTGAAGTTATAAGCCACCATGGTTTTGATATGCTGCGATGGTTGTGGGTAGGACCTACAGTCTTGGTTGCATGGCCGCAGGGTGTATGTCGTAGGTTATCCATCCAAGACTCTAGGCCCTGCCTACAGCCACTGCACCAAATTACTGCCATAGATCAGACGTATAGATTTGAATATGTAGGCAATGTGTGAAATTATACTTACTGTTTAATTTGTTGAGATTCGATATATTTCTTACATGACTTTAGTACTTGGATGAAATATCCTTTTTCAATTTCTGTGATAAAAGAAAAGAGCATGTTAGTGTTTGTATTTTATAAAGACTTATTACATTGTAAAATAGACATTTTAGCTTTTTTTTTCCTCATATTTAGTTTACAAACCAGTATACTGTGCATTTTGCTCAGTTTCTGTGTTTGTTTTTCAAATCATTGGGTCTGGGGAAAAAAAATCCTTGTCGGATTAAAAAAACCTTTTCTTTGCTATGCTACAAACTATTTCTTTGTTTCCTTTGAGTGTTCACTTGTTGTTTCTGCTTGTTGCAGATTTTTTAAACAGTTAGATACCTGTTGGCGTATTCTAACTGTGTCTTTTTTGTTACAATTCTGTGATATTCATTTATCTGTGTGGTTGTAATACAATCTTGGCCAGTTAGATACCTGTTGGCGTATTCTAACTGTTTATAGTCTTTTACTTGAATTTTTGTTAATGTTGAAGTACACATTAGTTATTACATTTTGGCTTTAAGAAGATTAACAGGGTAATTCATTGAATTTCGCACAAAAGTGGCGCACGCGGCTGGTGCACAGTGTTCGCGTACGAATGTCTGCGCCAGCCGCATGCGCTAAAATCGATTTCCGTGCACAGCGTATTCATGGATTTTAGCCTCCAAAACCAGCCGTGGCGCAGAGTGGCGCAGCGACCCTGCAGCAGCGCCAGTTACGCCCCCAAGAACGCCCTCGCGCAAGGAAAAGCCATCAAGATTCCCAATTCAGCGCAAAGGGCTGCGCTACCCCTGGACCAGTTTACAGGGCTGCCAAACAGCAAACGCCAAGTGGGGAACGTGTATTACTGGGGTGCACGTGACGTTTCACACACGAAAGGGCCTGTGCGAGTGGGGTACGTGTATTACTGGGGTTCGCAGGAAGTTTCACACGCGATTTCAGCAGGGTACGTGTATTACGGGGTTCGTGGGAACTTTCACACGCGAAAGGTCCTGTGCGAGTGGGGTACATGTATTACGGGGGTGCGTGGGAAGTTTCACACGCGATTGGGCTAGGTACGTGTATCTCAGGGGTGCGTGGGAATTTTCACATGTGAATGGCCTGGGTACGTGTATTTCAGGGGTGCGCGGGAAGTTTCACACGCGATTGGCCTGTGTACGTGTATTTCAGGGGTGCGCCGGAAGTTTCACATGCGATTGGGCCTGGGTACGTGTATTTCAGGGGTGCGCGGGAAGTTTCACACGCGATTGGGCTTGGTACGTGTATTTCAGGGGTGCGTGGGAAGTTTCACACGCGATTGGCCTGGGTACGTGTATTTCAGGGGTGCGCAGGAAGTTTCACACGCGATTGGGCTGGGTACGTGTCTTTCAGGGGTGCATAGGAAGTTTCACACGCGATTGGAGTAGGGTACGTGTATTTCAGGGGTGCGCGGGAAGTTTCACACGCGATTGGCCTCAGTACGTGTATTTCAGGGGTGCGCGGGAAGTTTCACAGGCGATTGGCCTGGGTACGTGTATTTCAGGGGTGCGTGGGAAGTTTCACACGCAATTGCAGTAGGGTATGTGTATTACCGGGCTGCGCATGAAGTTTCACACGCGATTTTGCTGTCAGAGCAGGGAATGCGGGGGTGCGCGGGGAGTCCTACATGTGAATTGGCAGTGTGGGTCCTCCCAGGTGTCCCCTCTACCCCCTCCATGGCCCCTGCAGGCAGCCCACACCTCAGGGGACTACCCCGCACCCCTGGTCGTGTCCCACAGGCAGCACATCCACCATGGGCATGCCCCCCCAGCCAAGCCACATGTCACGTTGCAATATGATCACCAACTCAAGTCTCCCAGCACCCCCACCCCCCAGCAGTGCAGGGCACCTGCCAGCAGGCCCCCACACATGTCCCACTCATGTCCCCTTGCACCCCCACCCCCCAGCAGTTCAGGGCACCTTCCAGCAGGCCCCCACTCATTTCCCAGTCATGTCTCCTTGCACCCCCAACCCCCATCTGTGCAGGGCACCTGCCAGCAGGCCCCCACTGATGTCCCCTTGCACCCCCACCCCCCAGCAGTGCAGAGCACCTGCCAGCAGGCCCCCACTCATGTCCCCCTGCCCCCAGGTCATGACGATCCTCAATCATGGACCTTATGGCCAGCCTCCCCAGCCCAAAGACCCAACCAAGTATTGCATCCACCCACATAGAAAAGGCAATTACATGATACAACCCCAATGGCAAGTATGTAAATGAACACATGTCCGTCACACACACACAATGGTTGCAAGTGAATGTGAAAACCCATATCATGACATGCATGAAACCAATGAGATAATACCACACATCGAAGTATGAAGAAAAAAATGTATTAAAAGCAACATGAATGGAATTTAAATCAAACAAACAGCAATGGGAATAAAAAAAAGAAAAGCTGCATGTCCGTAAAATAATGAAAAACAAGAAATCATAATCCAAAGGAAAGGTGTCCAAAGTCACAGTCCAACAAAGCAAATCCAAGGGAAAAACAAAAGTGAAAACCATTGCTCCATGGGGAAATCCAAAAAAAAGAGATGAATCCAATAGTGAACTATATACAGATGAACAATCCAGGGTCCATGATCCCAACTGAAGAAATGAAACCTATCAAAAATACTACCTAATGAAAAACTATATACAGAAACGTGGTGCATTGTCCGAGCGCAACCAAAATAAAGAAAAAACCAAAGGAAACCTAACACTATCTAACTATTCACAAGGGCAGCGGGCTAGTCCGATGGCTCACTTTTGGATGTCCCGGGCCAGGGCATCATCGAACTCCTGCTCAATGTCCCGGAGGCGGTCCTCTTCCATGGCCCCGAGGGTTCACAGGGACGATGACATGTTCTCCTCCAACTCCCTGCGAATTGCCTCGAGGCACTCGGCCCGCCTCAGGGCCCTCTGCATGGAGTTCTCCGCCCTGACCATCGTGAGCCATGCCTCTTCTGCCCGCTGCCGCTCCACATCTATGGCATGGCCTAACCGCTGCCACACGGAAGACACTTCCCGTCCTGGGTCCTCCTGCCCTCTGGCCGATACCTGCCCCTCCGATGACGAAGGCCCCGAGCCATCATGGCTCCCACTTTGTTGCTGCTGCTGCTGTGCCTCAGCCCGTGCCCTGGCTCTTGCTGCCTGCACATCCTCCTCCGGCTGGGGTGCAGTTGTTGAGGTGGCCACCCCTGCTGGACATCCGACTCCCAACTGTGGCAGGGATGTGTCCTCCACCAGCCTGGCCGCAGGGTTAGAGGCAGCTCCACAGGGCACCCAGGTGACACATGGGTGGGAAGATGGCACGGAGTACGACTGGCGCATAGGGGGTTCAGTTGAGGAGGGCGTCGGAACAAGGCCCAGCAAAAAGAGGAATCTGGCCCTGGTGACCTGTCCCAGTAGGTCGACGTGGTCAACGAGCCATTCGAGATGACATGCAGTCTACCCATGAAAAGACTGCATTTCGCCTCGCATGGCCCTGCAACGCCACACCACCCAGGACAGGCTCAACCCGGTCCCGGATAGCCACGTCCGCAGGCAGAGGAAGGCCAGTTGTTGTAAGCTCATCCCTGCCTGAAAACGGGTCTGGATGTAGGTATCCCTGCTGGTGCAAGATGATGCAGTCACAGGATTGGGGACAGGATTACACACAGGCACCTCCGCGGCAGCCTGTGCTGCCTCCTGTGCCTGCCCCTGCACTGCACCACTAGCACCAGTGGAATCCCCACCTCCAGACCCCGTCTCTGTCCCTTGCACGGCCTCCTCCTCCACCAAACCCCCCACCAACCTGGATGACTCTGTGCCATCTTCCTCTGTCGGGCCCTCTGGGGTCTCAGCTGCCCCTTCGGCTGCCGAGGAGTCCAACTCCGACCTCTGCCTCTTGGACCTCCCCTCGGCAGCTGCGACCTGGGACGCAGCACCGGACTCCTCCCTCCCCGACGAGATGACAACCTGGGAGGGGAGCCGGCCCTTGCGTCTCCGGCTGGCGGTGCGATCCCTGCCGCTGTGCTCCACAGCACCCTCTCCGCCCTCTTCATCAGTCGACGCTGCAGACAGGGAGAGATAGGACACAGGCATCAGGGCACTGTACAACGGACTCATACACACATGACAGTTGCACACAAGTGTCATTGTCAAACTTCAGACATGGCATCACAATCCCCAACACACATGTCATCTCAAATCACACACATGAGCTATTCCACAGCCATATCGCGCCAGCACCATCCATACACATACAACAGCATGAGCAGGCAAAGGTGAGCCAGACATCACATGAGACACAGGGAGTGCACTAGACATGCACACACGCCACCACACTTACATGCATGTGTACACCTCCACCAAGTGTCGCAGTGATGAGATCGGCATCCATGTCACATCTGGCAATCAGTCTTCTACATATCAGTCTCGCATACATCCATGTTGCATGACAGTTGCACACTTGTCAGATACACATACATGCACATGTACACAGTGCAGATACATGCAGCTGGAACCAACATCCATGTGTGACACCACAATCTTGACAACTGACATACACAGTCATTCAAACATGTGTGCTCACACATCTGCATTTGGCCTGCATGCTTACCCACAAATACACCATCCATGTGTCTTACACATGAAAGGACTCGCATGTGTCAGCTTCACGGCCCTGTACATACACATCCATACATGGCCCTACAAAACCACATGTGCAACCTGCACACTACTGGCACACCACCACATGCACAGCTTCCAATCAGTATGCATGTACACTTACCGCTCGACTCCAGACAGGTCTGCCTCTCAAGGACCTGGACGTGGAGCGCAGGGCATACGCGTTCCAGGACGCTCATTTGGTCTTCCGACAGCCCGGCGCCCCTTAGCATCTGCTGCCTTCAAGAGGCGCCGGACCTTGTTGAGGGTCCTGGACCTGAAGTCCTCCCAGCGCTTCTTGACATGATGGAATTCGCGGACTGCCACCCCCTCCGCGTTGATGGCAGTCACGATGTCCGTCCAGATCCTGGTCCGTCCTTCCTTGTCGGCGCGTGACCTTCCGAAGAGGGCATCATACTGCCCCAGGACTTGCTCCACCAGGACACCAACTTCGGTGGCAGTGAAGCTGGTGGCCCTCTGCCTCTCTGGCTGGGGGTTGCCAGTGCCGCCAGATGGTGTAGTGCTGGACATGGCAACCCCAGAGGCAGGAGTGGGTGGGCAACTGGGTCCTGGGGCTGGGCTGTGGAGCGATGGAATCCCAGTCGGGAGTCTTCTGTTCCAGCAGGGGTGGTCACAGCAACAGCACCCCTGGCTGACGTGCAGGCAGCAAATGACAGGGCACGTGGGGAGCAGGCAATCAGGCAGCAGCAGATGGCAGGTGGGAGCGTTCTCGCGGCTCTGGGGGGCAGTAATTCGGCCTTCCTGACAGGAACGTGGTCTTCCGTGTGTGAACGCGTGGCCAGCTTGATACGGAGTGATTTGGCACATGAAAATCTTGCACGTCAGCGTGTAATTCAAGGAAAGGCCCTTAGCGCGTAAGCGCGTCAGCGCACGTACGCGATTTCATTGGACCAAAGGCCCTTAGCGTGTAAGCGCGTCTGTGACGTGACACACGCGGGTGTTTCCCTCATAGCACGTGATGACAGAGCACACGTGGAAAAGCTGCACATCCGAGTGTCAGCGCGTGTAATTGGAGGAAAGGGCGCGTACACACGTAAGTGACATGTACGTGTGGGCCGGTTTAAAAGGTACGTGTAGGACGCCATTTCCTTGTACGTGCTTTTTGTGGAGAGCGAGTGGGTGGATTCTGTACTTCTTGTCGGTTCACACGCGATTACTTCACAGCGTTTCAAGTTCGTACTCCCTGTTACCTCTGACAGCTTTTATTTTTCTACTTTTTTTGGGCCTGTTTCCTCAAACAGTGTTCACTTCTCCTTTTGTCCTGTCTCCTCAGACAGCGTACAATTCTTCTTTTGACGGGGGTGTTGCCAATGCGCACACACGCTTATTTTTCACATTCTTTTTCCAGGCAGACGGTGAGTTCTGCACGTACTTAGCAACTGTGCTTGCCCCGTGTGTCGCGTACCCCTTTAGAGGTCATTGTAGGCTGCGTGTATCACGCGTATGCTTATTTTTGTGTTTCTGGGTGCCACAGCGTAGTGCGGGTTCATTTTTCCACGCATGTGGTCTACGAGGGGTTGCGTGCACGTTTATTTTTGTTTTTGGGCTGCCTGTGCTTTGCGTGACCCGTCATCTTCCCCCAGGGGTCACAGACAGCCTTGTTAGAGCACTAGGGTACGAATTCCATCTAGTACCCTACCCCTTTGACCCCCAATTGCCCAGGACAATAGTTTACTGCTCCTCCCATACGCACAACAACATCAGTGCCATGGTTGGGAGGCGACCAAACGGTAAGGGAGGCAAAGGTGGGCGACCTTCAAAAGGTGGATGTGGTGGGCGCGGTAGGGGACGTGGCTAGGATTTGCAGGGTGCCCCTAGACCCCCATGTGTGGAGGACCAATCAGGGACACCCATGCTCCCCCCCCATGGTTGAGGGAAACGTGGCTGAGACCATCCCAGCTCAGCCCCTGTTGGACCAGCCCATTGTGGCACCTGACCTGGCACAGGATGACTCCCTGGCTGACTTCCAGGTCAGCAAGTCTAGGCCACGTGTGGCGGTGCAAGTTGTCACCCAGGCACGTGGATCTGGGGCAGCTATGTCATCTGCTGCCCCAAGTATGCAGGGTGGTGAGGCTGCAGGGGCAGCTGCAGCTCCATCCGCTACGGCTCTGACTCTCCCAGCCAGGACAGTGTCGGTCCTGGTCCATCATACTGATGTTCCCCCTGCCAACATCACACTTCAGACAATGCCTGCACCAAGTCCTATGGTCAATGTGCATTTGCACACTCCAACAACCCAATCCACCGGTGATTCTGCCCCTACTGACCAGAGCGGCGTTAGCCACTCTGGCTCCGCTCCACCTTCTTAAAAGAGGAAGAAGGGTGCTCTGGCATGACAGGCTGAGACCCCAGGCACGGCTCCACACTCCGGCACGTCAAGGAAGCCTTGCTTTAATGACGCGGAGCTTAAAGCACTTGTGAGCTATGTGTTGCAACATAGCCACAAAATGGTGGTGACTGCAGGGTGCAAGACCACACCTGGTCAACGTAAGGCACACTGGCAGACCATCGCCAACCACATAAGTGCCCTTGGATTTGTGAGGCGCTCAGCTGATGATTGCTACAAGCGGTGGAACGACCTGAAACGCAGAGCAAAGGACAAGCTGGCCTCAAGTCATGCCGCTACTCTGGTGACTGGCGGTGGGTCTCCACAAGAGGACAACGAACTCACTGAACATGAGTCTGTTGCTGGGACCTTCGTCACAGAGGAACAGATCCGAGGTGTGGGAGAACTACCCGATTATGACACATTGTCCGGTGAGTGCCCATGCGCGTGTGTGTAATGCATGTGTATTTTTGGCATGGGTGGAGTTTTGAAAAGCGGGACTCCCTCTCTCCTGCGCACCTTCTATTCGGTTGTTGACTGAGTTAGACCTGCAGCCAAGGTCCTTGTTTGTCAAGGGACCAACTCCGAGGTTCCTAATGTTTAGAAGATTTGTGGGGTTTGACAAACTCTGGACTGGAAAGGCGCTGGTTGGATTAGATAGTCCGGTAATTGTTGGTAGGTAGTTTGCACAAGTAATAGATGAGTCAAGTTATTAGTGTGTCAAACATGAGGTTTGGTTTATTCCTTGGTTTAGTCAGCACCAATGAGAGACATCATTGGATGTAAAGGTGATATTTATAACATGATGATATGTTACACAGCCGACGCACGTTTCAACCTAAGTCTTTTTCAAGGCCATTTGGGTTTGATGGTTGAGCTTCCAGGTGGGGTGAGCTGGTCCTCCCATGTGTGGGTGCCAGTAGGCTGGATAGCCGTGCTTGAGCCGGGTTCGGCAGTGCTGGTGTGTGACTCCACACACCAGCACTGCCGAACCCGGCTCAAGCATGTGGTTGGGGATGTGGGGAAAGCACCATGTCTACCGGCAGGCCCGGCGTGCTGCAACGTTGTGCAGGACACATGCTGCCTCTATGATCCTGCACACTACTGGGGAAGCGTATAACAGCTGCCCGCCAGAACGGTCAAGGGAGCGAAAACGTGACTTGAGCACTCCGAATGTGCGCTCCACTATGCCCCGGGTTGCAATATGGGCTGTGTTGTATCTTACCTCGGGTGGCGTGGTGGGGTTCCGAATTGGCGTCATCATGTGGGTGCTCAGAGGGTAGGCACTGTCCCCTGGGGAGGTGGTGATGGGTATCATTAGTAGGGTTGTGACATTACTCAGTATCTGGCATGCATGCATGTGCTGTGGCATTTATACTCACCGAGCAGCCATGTATCGCCATGCCGCCCAGCTTCTAGGTCCCGGTTTAGGGTTGACATTCTGTAAATGAAACTGTCGTGGGTGGACCCTGGATAGTTAGCATATACTGAGGTGATGATTCCCTTGGCATCACATACTACCTGGACGTTGATGGAATGCCAGTGCTTGCGGTTTCTATAGATGTGCTCTGATACCCTCGGGGGACGTAGAGCCACATGGGTTCAATCAATGTCACCTAGGACTTTGGGGAATTGTGCCACCCCGTAGAATCCTGGACGGCAGCCTGCCTTTCTGCAGGTGTTCTGGGCAGGTATATGTTCCTGCGTACTGATGGGCGTGCAGTCATGATGGCCAAGACCTGGTGTAGGCAGCGTGACTGCGTGGCCTGTGACACCCCACCCACTATGGCACTTGTCCGCTGAAATGATCCAGTGGCCAAAAAGTGCAGTACATTGAGGACCTTCTCCAGGGGGCTGAGTGCTTGGGAGCAGAGGGTGGGTGATGTGAGGTCATCCTCCCACTCACTGACCAGGTCGAGTATTATGTGAGGTGGAAACCTGTACCTCCCATACACCTGGTCATCAGGTATGCCAAAAAGGCTGGTTCTGGGTGTGAAAATTCTGGGCCTGACTATCCTCCTCCTCCTCCTGCGGCATCCCACGACCACTGCTGCTAGGAATGGTATGTTCATCCTGGCGTCTGAGCTTGCTTGTTGTTTGCGCGCACTTTTATGCTGCGCGGGTACACGTATGCCTGCTTCCTGCTGGCGTACATGTTTCCGGATTAGCGCGTCTTTTTTGGCACGTGCATTTGGGCGTTCTGCGCATTTGCCTCCTGTACTTCCCCGCCCACCCCAGTAATACACGTACCCCGCTCGCCCAGGCCCAATCGCGTGTAAAACTTCCCGCAAGCCCCTGAAGTACACGTACCCCACTCACCCAGGCACAATCGCGTGTAAAACTTCCCGCGAGCCCCTGAAGTACACGTACCCCACTCGCCCAGGCACAATCGCGTGTGAAACTTCCCGTGCACCCCCGCAATACACGCTATTTTTGACACAGCGGGTGTCCGTGTTTGTCGCGTACCCCTTTGCACGTCATTTGTCCTAGAGGGCCACAGTATGGGACATTCATCAGAGCTGTATATATGGGCTTTTTGTTAGCACAGGGACGCTACCGCCTGCCTTCGTGTGGCGGACATGTGTTGATGTACATAGTTGACTTTTGGTTTGTGCCATGAGATCGCCCTGCACTGCTGGGGGGTGGGGATGCAAGGGGACATGAGTGGGGGCCTGTTGGCAGGTGCCCCTCAGTGCTGGGGGGTGGGGGTGCAAGGGGACATGAGTGGGGGCCTGTTGCCAGGTGCCCCTCAGTGCTGTGGGGTGGGGATGCAAGGGGAAATGAGTGGGGGCCTGCTGGCAGGTGCCCTGCACTGCTGGGGGGTGGGTGTGCAAGGGGACATGAGTGGGACATGAGTGGGGGCCTGCTGGCAGGTGCCCTGCACTGCTGGGGGGTGGGGGTGCAAGGGGAAATGAGTGGGGGGTGGGTGCAAGGGGACATGATTGGGACATGAGTGGGGGCCTGCTGGCAGGTGCCCTGCACTGCTGGGGGGTGGTGGTGCAAGGGGACATGAGTGGGGGCCTGCTGGCAGGTGCCCTGCACTGCTGGGGGGTGGGGGTGCAAGGCGACATGAGTGGGGGCCTGCTGGCAGGTGCCCTGCACTGCTGGGGTGTGGGGGTGCAAGGGGACATGAGTGGGGGACTGCTGGCAGGTGCCCCTCAGTGCTGGAGGGTGAGGGTGCAAGGAGAAATGAGTGGCGGGGTGGGTGTGCAAGGGGACATGAGTGGGCCATGAGTGGGGGCCTGCTGGTAGGTGCCCTGCACTGCTGGGGGGTAGGGGTGCAAGGGGACATGAGTGGGGGCCTGTTGGCAGGTGCCCCTCAGTGCTGGGGGGTAGGGTGCAAGGGGACATGAGTGGGGGCCTGCTGGCAGGTGCCCTGCACTGCTGGGGGGTGGGGGTGCAAGGGGACATGAGTGGGGGCCTGTTGCCAGGTGCCCCTCAGTGCTGTGGGGTGGGGATGCAAGGGGAAATGAGTGGGGGCCTGCTGGCAGGTGCCCTGCACTGCTGGGGGGTGGGTGTGCAAGGGGACATGAGTGGGACATGAGTGGGGGCCTGCTGGCAGGTGCCCTGCACTGCTGGAGGGTGGGGGTGCAAGGGGACATGAGTGGGGGCCTGTTGGCAGGTGCCCCTCAGTGCTGGGGGGTGGAGGTGCAAGGGGACATGAGTGGGGGCTGTTGGCAGGTGCCCCTCAGTGCTGGGGGTGGGGGTGCAAGGGGAAATGAGTGGGGGCCTGCTGACAGGTGCCCTGCACTGCTGGGGGGTGGGTGTGCAAGGGGACATGAGTGGGGGCCAGCTGTATATATGGGCTTTTTGTTAGCACAGGGACGCTACCGCCTGCCTTCGTGTGGCGGACATGTGTTGATGTACATAGTTGACTTTTGGTTTGTGCCATGAGATCGCCCTGCACTGCTGGGGGGTGGGGATGCAAGGGGACATGAGTGGGGGCCTGTTGGCAGGTGCCCCTCAGTGCTGGGGGGTGGGGGTGCAAGGGGACATGAGTGGGGGCCTGTTGCCAGGTGCCCCTCAGTGCTGTGGGGTGGGGATGCAAGGGGAAATGAGTGGGGGCCTGCTGGCAGGTGCCCTGCACTGCTGGGGGGTGGGTGTGCAAGGGGACATGAGTGGGACATGAGTGGGGGCCTGCTGGCAGGTGCCCTGCACTGCTGGAGGGTGGGGGTGCAAGGGGACATGAGTGGGGGCCTGTTGGCAGGTGCCCCTCAGTGCTGGGGGGTGGAGGTGCAAGGGGACATGAGTGGGGGCTGTTGGCAGGTGCCCCTCAGTGCTGGGGGGTGGGGGTGCAAGGGGAAATGAGTGGGGGGCTGCAGACAGGTGCCCTGCACTGCTGGGGGGTGGGTGTGCAAGGGGACATGAGTGGGGGCCTGCTGACAGGTGCCCTGCACTGCTGGGGGGTGGGGGTGCAAGGGGACATGAGTGGGGGCCTGTTGGCAGGTGCCCCTCAGTGCTGGGGGGTGGGTGTACAAGGGGACGCAGGTGCCCCTGAGTGCTGGGGGGTGGTGGTGCAAGGGGACATGAGTGGGACATGAATGGGGGCCTGCTGGCAGGTGCCCTGCACTGCTGGGGTGTGGGTGTGCAAGGGGACATGAGTGGGACATGAGTGGGGGCCTGCTGGCAGGTACCCTGCACTGCTGGGGCGTGGGGGTGCAAGAGGACATGAGTGGGGGCCTGTTGGCAGGTGCCCCTCAGTGCTGGGGGGTGGGTGTGCAAGGGGACATGAGTGGGGGCCTGCTGACAGGTGCCCCTCAGTGCTGGGGGGTGGGGGTGCAAGGGGACATGAGTGGGGGCCTGCTGGCAGGTGCCCTGCACTGCTGGGGGGTGGGGGTGCAAGGGGACATGAGTGGGGGCCTTCTGGCAGGTGCCCCTCAGTGCTGGGGGGTGGGGGTGCAAGGGGACATGAGTGGGGGCCTGTTGGCAGATGCCCCTCAGTGCTGGGGGGTGGGGGTGCAAGGGGAAATGAGTGGGGGGTGGGTGCAAGGGGACATGATTGGGACATGAGTGGGGGCCTGCTGGCAGGTGCCCTGCACTGCTGGGGGGTGGTGGTGCAAGGGGACATGAGTGGGGGCCTGCTGGCAGGTGCCCTGCACTGCTGGGGGGTGGGGGTGCAAGGGGACATGAGTGGGGGCCTGTTGGCAGGTGCCCCTCAGTGCTGGGGGGTGGAGGTGCAAGGGGACATGAGTGGGGGCTGTTGGCAGGTGCCCCTCAGTGCTGGAGGGTGGGGGTGCAAGGGGAAATGAGTGGGGGGCTGCAGACAGGTGCCCTGCACTGCTGGGGGGTGGGTGTGCAAGGGGACATGAGTGGGGGCCTGCTGACAGGTGCCCTGCACTGCTGGGGGGTGGGGGTGCAAGGGGACATGAGTGGGGGCCTGTTGGCAGGTGCCCCTCAGTGCTGGGGGGTGGGTGTACAAGGGGACGCAGGAGGTGCCCCTGAGTGCTGGGGGGTGGTGGTGCAAGGGGACATGAGTGGGACATGAATGGGGGCCTGCTGGCAGGTGCCCTGCACTGCTGGGGTGTGGGTGTGCAAGGGGACATGAGTGGGACATGAGTGGGGGCCTGCTGGCAGGTGCCCTGCACTGCTGGGGCGTGGGGGTGCAAGAGGACATGAGTGGGGGCCTGTTGGCAGGTGCCCCTCAGTGCTGGGGGGTGGGTGTGCAAGGGGACATGAGTGGGGGCCTGCTGACAGGTGCCCCTCAGTGCTGGGGGGTGGGGGTGCAAGGGGACATGAGTGGGGGCCTGCTGGCAGGTGCCCTGCACTGCTGGGGGGTGGGGGTGCAAGGGGACATGAGTGGGGGCCTTCTGGCAGGTGCCCCTCAGTGCTGGGGGGTGGGGGTGCAAGGGGACATGAGTGGGGGCCTGTTGGCAGATGCCCCTCAGTGCTGGGGGGTGGGGGTGCAAGGGGAAATGAGTGGGGGGTGGGTGCAAGGGGACATGATTGGGACATGAGTGTGGGCCTGCTGGCAGGTGCCCTGCACTGCTGGGGGGTGGTGGTGCAAGGGGACATGAGTGGGGGCCTGCTGGCAGGTGCCCTGCACTGCTGGGGGGTGGGGGTGCAAGGCAACATGAGTGGGGGCCTGCTGGCAGGTGCCTGCACTGCTGGGGTGTGGGGGTGCAAGGGGACATGAGTGGGGGACTGCTGGCAGGTGCCCCTCAGTGCTGGAGGGTGGGGGTGCAAGGAGAAATGAGTGGCGGGGTGGGTGTGCAAGGGGACATGAGTGGGCCATGAGTGGGGGCCTGCTGGTAGGTGCCCTGCACTGCTGGGGGGTAGGGGTGCAAGGGGACATGAGTGGGGGCCTGTTGGCAGGTGCCCCTCAGTGCTGGGGGGTGGGGTGCAAGGGGACATGAGTGGGGGCCTGCTGGCAGGTGCCCTGCACTGCTGGGGGGTGGGGGTGCAAGGGGACATGAGTGGGACATGAGTGGGGGCCTGCTGGCAGGTGCCCTGCACTGTTGGGGGATGGGGTGCAAGGGGATATGAGTGGGGGCCTGCTGGCAGGTGCCCTGCACTGCTGGGGGGTGGGGGTGCAAGGGGACATGAGTGGGACATGAGTGGGGGCCTGCTGGCAGGTACCCTGCACTGCTGGGGGTGGGGGTGCAAGGGGGCATGAGTGGGGGCCTGCTGGCAGGCGCCCCTCTGTGCTGGGGGATGGGGGTGCAAGGGGTCATGAGTGGGACATGAGTGGGGGTCTGCTGGCAGGTGCCCCTCAGTGCTGGGGGTGGGGGTGCAAGGGGACATGAGTGGGGGTCTGCTGGCAGGTGACCTGCACTGCTGGGGGGTGGGGGTGCAAGGGGACATGAGTGGGGGCCTGCTGGCAGGTGCCCCTCAGTGCTGGGGGGTGGGGGTGCAAGGGGACATGAGTGGGGGCCTGTTGGCAGGTGCCCCTCAGTGCTGGGGGGTGGGGGTGCAAGGGGAAATGAGTGGTAGCCTGCTGGCAGGTGCCCTGCACTGCTGGGGGGTGGGTGTGCAAGGGGACATGAGTGGGGGCCTGCTGGCAGGTTCCCTGCACTGCTGGGGGGTGGGGGTGCAAGGGGACATGAGTGGGGGCCTGTTGGCAGGTGCCCCTCAGTGCTGGGGGGTGGGGGTGCAAGGGGACATGAGTGGGGGCCTTCTGGCAGGTGCCCCTCAGTGCTTGGGGGTGGGGGTGCAAGGGGACATGAGTGGGGGCCTGCTGGCAGGTGCCCTGCACTGCTGGGGGGTGGGGGTGCAAAGGGACATGAGTGGGGGCCTGCTGGAAGGTGCCCCTCAGTGCTGGGGGGTGGGGGTGCAAGGGGACATGAGTGGGGGCCTGTTGGCAGGTGCCCTGCACTGCTGGGGGGGTTTAGGTGCAAGGGGACATGAGTGGGGGCCTGTTGGCAGGTACCCCTCAGTGCTGGGGGGTGGGTGTGCAAGGGGACATGAGTGGGGGCCTGCTGGCAGGTGCCCCTCAGTGCTGGGGGGTAGGGGTGCAAGGGGACATGAGTGGGGGCCTGCTGGCAGGCGTCCTGCACTGCTGGGGGGTGGGGGTGCAAGGGGACATGAGTGGGACATGAGTGGGAGCCTGCTGCCAGGTGCCCTGCACTGCTGGGGGGGTGGGGGTGCAAGGGGACATGAGTGGGGGCCTGCTGGCAGGTGCCTTGTACTGCTGGGGGGTGGGGGTGCAAGGGGACATGAGTGGGGGCCTGCTGGCAGGTGCCCTGCACTGCTGGGGGGTAGGGGTGCAAGGGGACATGAGTGGGGGCCTGCTGGCAGGTGGCCTGAACTGCTGGGGTGGTGGGGGTGCAAGGGGACATGAGTGGGGGCCTGTTGGCAGGTGCCCCTCAGTGCTGGAGGGTGGGTGTGCAAGGGGACATGAGTGGGGGCCTGCTGGCAGGTGCCCCTCAGTGCTGGGGGGTGGGGGTGCAAGGGGACATGAGTGGGGGCCTGCTGGCAGGTGCCCTGCACTGCTGGGGGGTGGGGGTGCAAGGGGACATGAGTGGGACATGAGTGGGGGCCTGCTCACAGGTGCCCTGCACTGCTGGGGGGTGGGTGTGCAAGGGGACATGAGTGGGACATGAGTGGGGCCTGCTGGCAGGTGCCCTGCCCTGCTGGGGGGTGGGGGTGCAAGGGGACATGAGTGGGAGCCTGTTGGCAGGTGCCCCTCAGTGCTGGGGGGTGGGTGTACAAGGGGACGCAGGTGCCCCTGAGTGCTGGGGGGTGGTGGTGCAAGGGGACATGAGTGGGGCATGAATGGGGGCCTGCTGGCAGGTGCCCTGCACTGCTGGGGGGTGGGTGTGCAAGGGGACATGAGTGGGACATGAGTGGGGGCCTCCTGGCAGGTGCCCTGCACTGCTGGGGGGTGGGGGTGCAAGGGGACATGAGTGGTGGCCTGTTGGCAGGTGCCCCTCAGTGCTGGGGGGTGGGTGTGCAAGGGGACATGAGTGAGGGCTTGCTGGCAGGTGCCCCTCAGTGCTGGGGGGTGGGGGTGCAAGGGGACGTGAGTGGGGGCCTGCTGGCAGGTGCCCTGCACTGCTGGGGGGTGGGGGTGCAAGGGGACATGAGTGGGGGCCTTCTGGCAGGTGCCCCTCAGTGCTGGGGGGTGGGGGTGCAAGGGGACATGAGTGGGGGCCTGTTGGCAGGTGCCCCTCAGTGCTGGGGGGTGGGGGTGCAAGGGGAAATGAGTGGGGGGTGGGTGCAAGGGGACATGATTGGGACATGAGTGGGGGCCTGCTGGCAGGTGCCCTGCACTGCTGGGGGGTGATGGTGCAAGGGGACATGAGTGGGGGCCTGCTGGCAGGTGCCCTGCACTGCTGGGGGGTGGGGGTGCAAGGGGACATGAGTGGGACATGAGTGGAGGCCTGCTGGCAGGTGCCCTGCACTGCTGGGGTGTGGGGGTGCAAGGGGACATGAGTGGGACATGAGTGGGGGCCTGCTGGCAGGTGCCCCTCAGTGCTGGGGGTGGGGGTGCAAGGGGACATGAGTGGGGGACTGCTGGCAGGTGCCCCTCAGTGCTGGAGGGTGGGAGTGCAAGGAGAAATGAGTGGCGGGGTGGGTGTGCAAGGGGACATGAGTGGGCCATGAGTGGGGGCCTGCTGGCAGGTGCCCTGCACTGCTGGGGGGTAGGGGTGCAAGGGGACATGAGTGTGGGCCTGTTGGCAGGTGCCCCTCAGTGCTAGGGGGTGGGGTGCAAGGGGACATGAGTGGGGGCCTGCTGGCAGGTGCCCTGCACTGCTGGGGGGTGGGGTTGCAAGGGGACATGAGCGGGACATGAGTGGGGGCCTGCTGGCAGGTGCCCTGCACTGCTGGGGGATGGGGTGCAAGGGGACATGAGTGGGGGCCTGCTGGCAGGTGCCCTGCACTGCTGGGGGGTGGGGGTTCAAGGGGACATGAGTGGGACATGAGTGGGGGCCTGCTGGCAGGTACCCTGCACTGCTGGGGGTGGGGGTGCAAGGGGGCATGAGTGGGGGCCTGCTGGCAGGCGCCCCTCAGTGCTGGGGGATGGGGGTGCAAGGGGTCATGCGTGGGACATGAGTGGGGGCCTGCTAGCAGGTGCCCCTCAGTGCTGGGGGTGGGGGTGCAAGGGGACATGAGTGGGGGTCTGCTGGCAGGTGACCTGCACTGCTGAGGGGTGGGGGTGCAAGGGGACATGAGTGGGGGCCTGCTGGCAGGTGCCCCTCAGTGCTGGGGGGTGGGGGTGCAAGGGGACATGAGTGGGGGCCTGTTGGCAGGTGCCCCTCAGTGCTGGGGGGTGGGGGTGCAAGGGGAAATGAGTGGTAGCCTGCTGGCAGGTGCCCTGCACTGCTGGGGGGTGGGTGTGCAAGGGGACATGAGTGGGGGCCTGCTGGCAGGTTCCCTGCACTGCTGGGGGGTGGGGGTGCAAGGGGACATGAGTGGGGGCCTGTTGGCAGGTGCCCCTCAGTGCTGGGGGGTGGGGGTGCAAGGGGACATGAGTGGGGGCCTGCTGGCAGGTGCCCCTCAGTGCTGGGGGGTGGGGGTGCAAGGGGACATGAGTGGGGGCCTGCTGGCAGGTGCCCTGCACTGCTGGGGGTTGGGGGTGCAAAGGGACATGAGTGGGACATGAGTGGGGGCCTCCTGGCAGGTGCCCTGCACTGCTGGGGGGTGGGGGTGCAAGGGGACATGAGTGGTGGCCTGTTGGCAGGTGCCCCTCAGTGCTGGGGGGTGGGTGTGCAAGGGGACATGAGTGAGGGCCTGCTGGCAGGTGCCCCTCAGTGCTGGGGGGTGGGGGTGCAAGGGGACGTGAGTGGGGGCCTGCTGGCAGGTGCCCTGCACTGCTGGGGGGTGGGGGTGCAAGGGGACATGAGTGGGGGCCTTCTGGCAGGTGCCCCTCAGTGCTGGGGGGTGGGGGTGCAAGGGGACATGAGTGGGGGCCTGTTTGCAGGTGCCCCTCAGTGCTGGGGGGTGGGGGTGCAAGGGGAAATGAGTGGGGGGTGGGTGCAAGGGGACATGATTGGGACATGAGTGGGGGCCTGCTGGCAGGTGCCCTGCACTGCTGGGGGGTGATGGTGCAAGGGGACATGAGTGGGGGCCTGCTGGCAGGTGCCCTGCACTGCTGGGGGGTGGGGGTGCAAGGGGACATGAGTGGGACATGAGTGGAGGCCTGCTGGCAGGTGCCCTGCACTGCTGGGGTGTGGGGGTGCAAGGGGACATGAGTGGGACATGAGTGGGGGCCTGCTGGCAGGTGCCCCTCAGTGCTGGGGGTGGGGGTGCAAGGGGACATGAGTGGGGGACTGCTGGCAGGTGCCCCTCAGTGCTGGAGGGTGGGAGTGCAAGGAGAAATGAGTGGCGGGGTGGGTGTGCAAGGGGACATGAGTGGGCCATGAGTGGGGGCCTGCTGGCAGGTGCCCTGCACTGCTGGGGGGTAGGGGTGCAAGGGGACATGAGTGTGGGCCTGTTGGCAGGTGCCCCTCAGTGCTAGGGGGTGGGGTGCAAGGGGACATGAGTGGGGGCCTGCTGGCAGGTGCCCTGCACTGCTGGGGGGTGGGGTTGCAAGGGGACATGAGCGGGACATGAGTGGGGGCCTGCTGGCAGGTGCCCTGCACTGCTGGGGGATGGGGTGCAAGGGGACATGAGTGGGGGCCTGCTGGCAGGTGCCCTGCACTGCTGGGGGGTGGGGGTTCAAGGGGACATGAGTGGGACATGAGTGGGGGCCTGCTGGCAGGTACCCTGCACTGCTGGGGGTGGGGGTGCAAGGGGGCATGAGTGGGGGCCTGCTGGCAGGCGCCCCTCAGTGCTGGGGGATGGGGGTGCAAGGGGTCATGCGTGGGACATGAGTGGGGGCCTGCTAGCAGGTGCCCCTCAGTGCTGGGGGTGGGGGCGCAAGGGGACATGAGTGGGGGTCTGCTGGCAGGTGCCCTGCACTGCTGAGGGGTGGGGGTGCAAGGGGACATGAGTGGGGGCCTGCTGTCAGGTGCCCCTCAGTGCTGGGGGGTGGGGGTGCAAGGGGACATGAGTGGGGGCCTGTTGGCAGGTGCCCCTCAGTGCTGGGGGGTGGGGGTGCAAGGGGAAATGAGTGGTAGCCTGCTGGCAGGTGCCCTGCACTGCTGGGGGGTGGGTGTGCAAGGGGACATGAGTGGGGGCCTGCTGGCAGGTTCCCTGCACTGCTGGGGGGTGGGGGTGCAAGGGGACATGAGTGGGGGCCTGTTGGCAGGTGCCCCTCAGTGCTGGGGGGTGGGGGTGCAAGGGGACATGAGTGGGGGCCTGCTGGCAGGTGCCCCTCAGTGCTGGGGGGTGGGGGTGCAAGGGGACATGAGTGGGGGCCTGCTGGCAGGTGCCCTGCACTGCTGGGGGTTGGGGGTGCAAAGGGACATGAGTGGGGGCCTGCTGGCAGGTGCCCCTCAGTGCTGGGGGGTGGGGGTGCAAGGGGACATGAGTGGGGGCCTGTTGGCAGGTGCCCTGCACTGCTGGGGGGGTGGAGGTGCAAGGGGACATGAGTGGGGGCCTGTTGGCAGGTACCCCTCAGTGCTGGGGGGGTGGGTGTGCAAGGGGACATGAGTGGGGGCCTGCTGGCAGGTGCCCCTCAGTGCTGGGGGCTAGGGGTGCAAGGGGACATGAGTGGGGGCCTGCTGGCAGGTGTCCTGCACTGCTGGGGGGTGGGGGTGCAAGGGGACATGAGTGGGACATGAGTGGGAGCCTGCTGGCAGGTGCCCTGCACTGCTGGGGGGTGGGGGTGCAAGGGGACATGAGTGGGGGTCTGCTGGCAGGTGCCCTGTGCTGCTGGGGGGTGGGGGTGCAAGGGGACACAAGTGGGACATGAGTGGGGGCCTGCTGGCAGGTGCCCTGCACTGCTGGGGGGTGGGTGTGCAAGGGGACATGAGTGGGGGCCTGCTGGCAGGTGCCCTGAACTGCTGGGGGGGTGGGGGTGCAAGGAGACATGAGTGGGGGCCTGTTGGCAGGTGCCCTGCACTGCTGGGGGGTGGGTGTGCAAGGGGACATGAGTGGGACATGAGTGGGGCCTGCTGGAAGGTGCCCTGCACTGCTGGGGGGTGGGGGTGCAAGGGGACATGAGTGGGGGCCTGTTGGAAGATGCCCCTCAGTGTTGGGGGGTGGGTGTGTAAAGGGACATGAGAGGGGGCCTGCTGGCAGGTGCCCCTCAGTGCTGGGGGGTGGGGGTGCAAGGGGACATGAGTGGGACATGAGTGGGGACCTGCTGGAAGGTGCCCTGCACTGCTGGGGGGTGGGGGTGCAAGGGGACATGAGTGGGACATGAGTGGGGGCCTGCTGGCAGGTGCCCTGCACTGCTGAGGGGTGGGGGTGCAAGGGGACATGAGTGGGACATGAGTGGGGGCCTGCTGGCAGGTGCCCTGCACTGCTGGGGGGTGGGGGTGGAGGGGGGCATGCGTTGGTGATCAGCAGTGCAAGGTGACATGTGGCTTGGCTGGGTGGCATGCCCATGGTGGATGGGCTGCCTGCGGGACTTGACCAGGGGTGCAGGGTATTCCCCTGTGGTGTGGGCTGCCTGGAGGGGCCGTGGAGGGTGTAGAGGGAACACCTGGGAGGACCCACACTGCCAATTCATGTGTAGGACTCCCCTGCACCCCAGATATACACGTACCCCACTCGCACAGGGCCTGTCGCGTGTGAAACTTCCCGTGCACCCCCGAAATACACGTACCCCGCTCGCCCAAGGCCAATCGCGTGTGAAACTTCCCGCGCACCCCAGATTTACACGTACCCAGGCCAATCGCGTGTGAAACTTCACGTGAACCCCAGGAATAAACGCACCCCACTCGCACATGGCCTACCGTGTGTGAAACTTCCCGCAACCCCAGATTTACACGCACCCCGCTTGCCCAAGGCCAATCGCGTGTGAAACTTCCCGCGCACCCCCGAAATACACGCACACGCTATTTTTGACACAGCGAGTGTTCGTGTTTGTCTCGTACCCCTTTGCACGTCATTTGTCCTAGAGGGCCACAGTATGGGACAATCATCAGAGCTGTATATACCTGCTTTTTGTTAGCGCACATTTTGGCGCACATTTTTTTCATGCGCAGGGACGCTACCGCCTGCCTTCGTGTGGCGTACGTGTTTAGGCCTGTGCGCGTCTTCGCCGGTGCGCTGGTTTGCCCTATTCGATTCCATGAATACGTGTTGTAGGCGAGCGTGTGGGCGTTCCGCGCACTTGCCTCCTGTACTTCCCCCGTGACGCCCACATTTTCACGCGTTGCTCCCCATTCCGCGTGTCACGCCCCATGTTACGCCTACTTTTGTTATGTGCGCCGCGCTATGTGCGCTTTCGCTGTGGCCGTAGCGCACACCGTTAGATGACCTGTGCGCTGGCATGCTCCACGCAGATTTTCAGCGCACATCCCAGATTTTACTCGCGCACAGACTTCCATTAATGGATGTGCGCGGGTTTTGCTGCGATTATCGCACTTGCACTGCGATTCGCACGGTTTTGCACGCTTGCGCGGGAATTTTCAGCGCAGATTAATTCCATGAATCGGCCTATAAATATGCGTTTGTAAGATTTGCTTTTAATCTCTGCTTTAGAGTAATGCTACTATCATTACATTTGAACGATCCACATTTCTTTTTAATATATGCAGTGTAGTGACCTGCATTGATTGTGGCTCCTGTGTGGTAGATTATACCTATTGTTGTGAAGGTTTTCTTACCAAGTGACACTTGACCGTATGTGAATCCAGTCAGCTTGCAGTTGTTTTTGGTACCATCTGCATTGTAAAGTAGAAGCATTAGTATTATGTAGTTACTATGTGTTTGTATCAGTAAGGTGAGCGATTATCTAAATTGCAGATAGTACATAATCTGCCATGGTTTGCACTTTGTAGAAGTTGCTGAAATGGAATGGATTCACAATTAGGTATGGATACATACACAAATCGCTCATTAGGGATTTGTTCCTGTGTCACATTGTTACAGAGAGTGCATTTATGTTTCCACATGTATGAAATCTGGAATATTCATTTATAGGTATGTTTTTGTTTTCGAGTACTTGTAGTAAGTACATTAGAAATTCTTGTGGATCTTCTTGTGAGTTTATAGTGAATCTCACCATTCCAGCACAGTAGTCCAAATCTTGTCTTATTCCGTGAATGCTATACGTGTTGTCAGGATTGTTTTTTGCGTTTCTATGAAGGACTAACATTTGCAAGCACAATTGGTCCGTACTGTGTAAGTAAATGTTGTTAACAATTGGTGGCAATTGAAATAGAATATTCATTGCTACATTTGCGTAGCAATTTACACCAGTTTCATTTGAAAATTTGAATGGACCAGATAGTTCTGTCTCCGAGTGATTTCTTCTGAGTTTCTGTTCCTTCTTTGAAGAAGTACCTGATTTACTTTCCCTAATAGGTTCTTCTTTGCTTGTGGTAATTGATGAAGTATTAGCTTCTTTTGTTTTCTTTAAAGGATTTGCAGTCAGATTCTGTTGCATTTCTGTTTGAATTAGTTTTCTTTTACAACGTTTTCCTTTTTCTGGAACAAGATATGATTTCAGATGGGGGTGTACAGTGAACACAGTCTATTGTATTCTAAAATGCAAGGAATATCAGCGTTCACTTTAGTTGCATCAAAGTTGATTAGAAATAGACCGTCAAGTGTACGTAAGCGTGATAGTGCTACGTAGCTCATGCCTTCTTTAAAGACTGTGGGCCTCATTACGACCCTGGCGGTAAGGGGTTAACGCCAGCATTAGCTGCGCCGACCCCTTACCGCCAACTACGAGGTCCCTTAGCGCCATGGCGCTTTTAACACCTGCTTTTAGCAGGTGTTAAAATCCATGGCGCTAAGGGACCATGGAGTTAATTACGCCACCGTAATTTACGGTGGCGTAATTAACGCCTTCCCCACTCCCATTATGCCCTATGGGGCAAAAATGGGAATGGGGAAGGGTAAATGGGGATTGGGGACTTACCGCCCCGCCGACCTCGGAATGGGGCGGTAAGTCCGCCAACCACCATGGCGTAAACGTAGTTTACGCCATGGTGGTAAAGTCACGGCCCAGGCGGTAACTTACCGCCTGGGTCGTAATGAGGCCCTGTGTTTCCTATATCTATCAATGCTTTGTCTAGGGTAAGACTTTGGGATTTATGAATGGTGACTGCATATGCTAGAGTTAGAGAAAATTGTTCTCTACGTACATACATGTCTTTGAAGAGAAGGAATCGAGCTGTTGAGCGCCCTATCCTTTTTACTTCTGAAAGTTTGTCAAAGCGAATATTGACAAACTGAATGTTGTTGTCACGTGGGTATGTTTGAAAGCCAACAACTGCACTCAGCGCCCCATTAACTAGTCTTTGCTCCACGTCAAGGTTACATTTAAGCATTACTCTACAATTTAAGGATAATTTTAATATTTTTTCCAACCCAGCTGAGTTGGAGATAGAATTTTATAAAGTATTTAGTCTTGTTGTGGCTTGCTTACCATGTACGTCCAGTTTGTCTGTGGAGCAAATTTCAATTATTGGTTGCATTTCTTTTTTTAACATTGTTTCATTGAATTTGAAACAGCTTGCAAGAGTTGGCATTAAGGCCATACAATTGACATTTTTGTGCGCTAATTGTTCCATAACATCAGTAGAACATGTGTTATCACCATAAAGTGCATGGATGTGCCGGTTTTTCAATATTGCTTGTGCTTCTTGAGATAGTACACCATTTCTAATACTTTTTAAAATGTTGGCGTAAGTGAGGTCTGCAGATTGACGCATGTTTTCTGTTAATTCTCTGTATTGGAAATGTTGCCAAAGGTTGACATTTCCTATGCTGCCAACTTTTTTACGGCAGAGTTTGTGTCCTTTATTTATTTATTTGCATTTATAAAGCGCACAAAACTGCCCTGGGGCATCGTGGCGCTGTTACAGCAGACTTAGGGCCTCATCACGACTTGGGCGGTAGCGGTAACACTATTAGCGCGGGCGGTATTAGCCCTACCGCCAAACTCCCCGGCGCTAATAGCGCGGGATCACGACTTTGGCGGACTTGGGAGTCCCCATTCCCCATTGAGCCCATTCGGGAATGCCCCATTCCCCATTGGGCTCAATGGGGAAAATTCGCGCTCTTACCGCCGGCGGATTTCCCGCCGGCGGTAATAGCGCGAATCTTCGGCGGATTTCCCCCCAGCTAAGGGCTGGGGGGAAATCCACCGAAGTCCTGCTTTGGCTGACCCTTAAATCCGGCGGTAATAGCGCTACCGCCGGATTTAAGGGTTACCGCCAAAGTCGTGATGAGGCCCTTAGTCTTGAACACAAACATAGGAATATGTTTACAGATGAAAACCGAGTTACAGAGTACGTTTCACATTGGTAATAAACATTGAGCTTAGAGGTTATGCTATGCTGTGGTTACAATGCAAGTATGAATGTGCATGTGGAGGACTTTAGCGGAATAGGAGGGTTTTGAGGTTTTTACGGAAGGTGTGGTATGATTTTTCGTTCCTTAGTGAGGTAGGTAAGGAGTTCCAGTTTTTAGGTGCGAGGTGTTGGAAGCTGGTTCCTCCCGCCCTGGATCTTTGAAACGTGGGGACATCAATCATGTTGGTGCGGTGAGCTCTGGTGGGTCTGATGGAGGCTTTCGGTGTGATTCTTTCTGCGAGATAGGGTGGGGCATCCAGGGAGAGGCATCTATGGGTGATGGTCATGGCTTTGAAAAGTATGCGTTCTTTCACGGGTAGCCAGTGAGCATCTTTCCTTGCTTGCGAGATGTGTTCTCTTTTTGGAATGGACAGCGCTGCCCGGAGCGCGTTGTTTTGCGTGATTTGGAGTTTTTTTAGGTTGTGGGCGGAGGTGCCTAGGAACAGGGCATTACAGTAGTCTAGTTTAGTACCTGTAGTGGCTCTGGCGATGGACAGGCAGTTTTTAGTGGAGAGAAAAGGCTTGACAGCATTTATCACCTTGGAGGTGAGTGCTGAGGAAGAGGCTATGGCGTTGACCTGCAGTGATAGGTTTTTGTGGTGCTCCTTAATTTTTGTTTGTAGGAGTTCAATTTTATTTAACAGGGCAGATTGTATGGAGTTGCACCAGATTTGGTCTTTAACAATGTCTTGTGATTTGGTGGCCGGTGTGGTGAGTTCGTTGAAAATGGCGAAGAGTTCTTTAGATTCGGAGCTTGCATTAGCAATTCTATCATTATAAGAGACTGATTTAGCTGTGATTATGGCTTTTTTGTATTGGGCAGTGATTTTTTTGTAGGAGGATAGGGTGGCTGGGGAAGGCGATTTCTGCCAGGAGTTTAGTGCTTTTCTGTGAGCGGAGTTCTTTGAGTTCAGTGGAGAACCAGGTATTTGAGTGTTTGATATTTCTGGCTTTTCTGGTCTGCAAGGGGGCAATGGCGTCAATGGCGGTGCTAATGGTGCTCTTGTAGATATCTGCTAATTCTGACGGGTCAGATGACTTGAGGTCTGTGGAGAGGATGTGAAGGTGGGGTGTAATTTTATCTTTAGTGAGATTTTTTGCACATCTTGCCAGTGCTGGGGGGATGGGGTTAGGTTTGTTTGTGTTAGATACGGCGGGAATGAAGAAGTGAATGAGGTGGTGATCTGACCAAGGAGTCGGGGTATTGGAGCTAATGTCGATGTGACAGTTGTGGTCGGCTATCCAGTCCAGGATACGGCCTTTGTTGTGTGTGGGTGAGGTTATTATTTGGTCGAAGCCTAGTTCTTTTAAGGCTATTGCAAGAGATTTAGCTGGCTTGTCCTTTTTGTCGTTATACCCCAGGTTAAGGTCACCTAGAAGGATGCTTTTGGAGGTGAGTTTTAGGTTTTCTGTTAGGTGGTGTACAAGGTTCTGATGGAACTCTATTAGTGGGCCGGGCGGGCGGTAGACTAGGTTGAAGGTGATGGTGGAGTTAGGGGAGAGGGCAATTTTTATAGCTAGAGAGTCTATGGTGTCACCAAGATTGGAGGTGATTTGATCTTTCAGGATGAATGCTACCCCACCACCTACTGAGGAGCAATGTTCCCTCTAAGTTGTGTTCATGTGCGCTTGCCCAGCTTCCTTTTGGGTGGCACTCAGAAGAATTTTAACAGCGCACACAGACAATTCCCTTCTAATCAAAAAGATTTAATAAGGCACAAGCCACGGCAGGTACGTAATATTTGCTTCTCTAAAAATTAAGCTAAATTATGATAACTAGTCTTGATATTCTGGTCTAGCCTACTTACTTTGCTTTACTATGCAAGCTTGACCTTAAACGCCCAATAAAAAGAATACATCCACAAGAGGTTAAAAATGAATATGAAAAAGTGGTCCCATGAACAGAAGGTATAACTAAGATATGCCTGTACACATTAACCAAATTATCTTCCCTCCCTGCCAATGACTCCTATACTTGACTCTACCCCATGTATACCTTATGACTCAAACGTCTGCCTGAGGCCACATTCAGATATTACCAGACAACCTTGACTGTCTACCATGGCTCTATAAAAGATTACCAGACTTTGACCTACATCCACTTGTTTTATGTTTGTTATAATATGATTGGCATTCAAGCATATTACATTTCTCTTTACTCTTGGTGCTTTTGCAAAATCGTCACCCAGACTATGTAACCCAACTGTCAGCTCAAATATCAGATACTGATTGTAAGTAAGAAGGCTACTTTGATGTGTAATATCATGCCATGCTTCCAATTCTTTGGACAGATGTCACAAGCACTTTGAAGCGGCCCCCTTAACGCATTATAAAATTCAAATATTAATTTGCCCTCTAAGGATTTTGAGTAGGCAAATTTCATGCTCAACGTCTACCTTAGCACTGCTAACATTACTCTATAAGTGGAGAGCAACATTGCAACTTCATTTACTTGGCCTGCATGTTGTAAGTCTAGAAACGACCCTAAACCAAGTAGAGAAGGTGTATTATATTGGCCACAAACGAATTGCATCATGTGCGTTCAACCACAGGGCATCCATCTTGTGCAACATCTGCCATTTTTGCTGATCTCTCTTTTGCTCTTCTGTTAAATGCTTTGCCATAACATATTATATTCTGAAAAGCTCATACGCGGTACAAGGCCACAGCCTGCAGGTTGAAAGATCAGCCCAGACAGGAATGCCAAACAGTACAGAAATACATTGTTTTCCTCCCTCATGAAATCCTTGAGAGCAAGCAGAAACAGCATTTTATCAGCGGGCCAGGTGCTGGCCTGTCTCACTAAAGCTGTAGAAATAGGCAGTTGATATATGAATTATACTTTTCTAGTGGACCTCCTTCACGGATCTTCCTTAGAACGGGCTGACCCAGAGTTCACGAATAGAAACTAGTAGATAAGGTGCTGTGGAATGTGTCTCTCCCGCGAACACAATATCCTCACTGAACGAGTGCTTTATGTTCTTTATAACAAAGAACTATGTCTGCAACTGTTGCTGAGTATAATAGATTAAGAAACATGTCATAATGTGTCATATTTGTCATAATTGTCAATCACCGAACCCTAGCTGAAGAAGATACATTATGGGCGGTTCTGATGTGCCTTGAAGCCTAATATTTTGTATATATGTAACTGTTTGTATGATGTTCGCTCTCTTGCGTCCCACGAGGTCTGAGTGACACACGTTGCGAGACGTTAGACCCAGTCGGGCGACTGAGCATATTTTTGCAATAAACCCTAGTACTTGGAAATCAAACCTCGTGTCTGTCGTATCACTAGTATATGGTGATTGTGGCTCGGTTTCCATATGCGGAGGGTCTTCAAGGCCTAGCAAAGTGATACGGTATGGACTATGCCTGACATTATTTGTATATACTATTAGTGAAACAGATATTCAGATACCTGGAATGCTTTTCACACAATCTTCAGCCTTTGCAAGTTTTCAGAGTTCCATGGGGCATTGACAATAACAAATTATATGGCAATTCACTTCTATACAAAAACGGTTGCACTTGTATAATTCTAACCATCAATGTAAAGATGAGTTATGTTGCAGACAATCTTGTATCCACTTCATAGTAATTATGCACATACAGATTGATGACATTTTCTTAAACTGCACATGATATAATTTACTTATGTTTTGATCACAAAGTATTGTCGGTATGCACACTTCCCAGTTAGTGTTTTACTGCTACAATCCCTCACTTTTTACAGAGCCTTGTCAACTAGTATTGAGGTTAACACAGGGGGACTATCACGGGAGAGCAGTCCATCAGTGTGAAGTACAAATCAGCAACCTTTCAAAAACTGAATCAAAGGTTTTGGCAGTACAGTACAGTGAAGAACATGTGTTGATTGTCTGCTAAAGAATAGGAAACTCTTGTAACAGTCTAGGAAACTGCACCTTCTGTTTCTTTCTATGCTCTGCTACTGAGGGCTTTTCAATATAATCATGTGTTTGCATTTAATGCCTCTATCAACCCTAATGCATCTTGTTCAACTAATAGCAGTGAATTGCAGAAAAGAGGTCTCTAGTTAAAGAAGACTTCTCTGAATCTGTTGTATTTCTGAGCATTGCTGCTATTTACTTAAAAGGCAAATATAGGTGATTTTGTTCAACGGGGCTCCCGGAGAAACCTCAGAAAGGCTCTTGTTGAATTTTGTCTAGGCTGTGGTGATGAGGGATGGACTTGTCATAATGTGCCTTGTCATTTCACTTCATATGTCAGGGTTACACGCATGGTTCTGATATGATTTTGCTCCCTACTCGGTCTCAAATCATTTTTCAGGGAATAAACTAATTAGCTTTGCGACTAGGGATATTGCATGCTTATTAAAATGTTATTTCCCTTAATATTCTAATTGAGATCAGACAGTAATATTATTTGAGTTCCTACCAATGCCACTGCTCTACTGGTCATAGATTTAAAGAAAATATCAGTGGAACTTTGGGTAGAAGCAGGGGGTAGGCTCGTATATGTTCATGGTTTCCCGTTTTTGTTGGGCGCATTTTCCTTTTTTTTTTTAGGAAGTAAAAAATGGACGGTGTATATGCCTCTTAGCTGTAAGCCTGGTTTTGAGCAAATGTCGTCACAATTCACAAGAGCGCGTAATGTGGAT
Organism: Ambystoma mexicanum; assembly: GCF_040938575.1. Lineage (NCBI taxonomy): Eukaryota > Metazoa > Chordata > Amphibia > Caudata > Ambystomatidae > Ambystoma > Ambystoma mexicanum. The sequence goes on along the minus strand of NC_090934.1, from coordinate 1,261,465,329 downwards.
AGTAAGCAGCGCCCCAGGAAATCTGATCATCATATTCTGTGGTGCAGTTATTCTGATGCAATTGTCAGTACACAACCTATGATAGGCATGTTATCCTGGCCCTTGAATTACTTCATTAAAGTGGCACATGAATTATTGTTTTTGGACACATTCCTTTTAGTTGCCATTATTTTGTTTGCAAAAATAGTGTCCTGTCTACATTTTTTGACAGCCACATCAGTGGTGAGCGATGTGTTTTTTTGTAATAAACTTGTGTTATTTTCCTGTGGCATTAACACTTTCTGTAATGTCTCTGAGCAGTGTCGACACATGAATAACCAGAACTAAACCTAGTGTTTATCCTGAGCATACAAAGCTTTTTTTGCACATACACTTTTCTTCTCTGTACAGGAGTACTCTTCTTAGGTATTATGGCATATCTTGAAGTCCTGAACTGGATGATGAGCTCTCCTTATAATCACATATCAAATATTTGGTTATTTTAGCCTATATGTTTGGAAACATTTTTTGTAAGATGCACCTTTTACACTGATTTTAACAAATTGCAGCAGTTGGGAAGGGGTCATTTCCTTCCAAACTCTTTGGAGATGGCAGCTCACTAACTACACACGCTCACAAAGTGGCTTACCTCATTATTAAGGTGCGCACATGGAAAAATAATGTGTGCACAAAAGCTAACCATTTCCGCACTTAGGGAAAAATAATTAGAGGGAACATTGCTGAGGAGAGGCGGTCTTGCCGGATAATGGCGTATCCCTGTGGGATAGTAAGGTTGAGGGCTGGCCCTGCAGCGCTGTGCAGCCATGTCTCGGTGATGGCTAAGATGTCGAGGTCCAAGTTAATTAGGAGTTCGTGAATTTCAGTGGCATGGGCAGGGATGGATCTAGCATTAATGAGGGCACACTGTAGGTTGTGTGTGTGTTGGGCTGAGGTAGGGGTGGTGTTGAGTGGTGCCGCCGGGATGGGGTGCGGCATGGCGGGTTTAGGTAAGGGTGATTTGACTGTAAGGGCTGGCGTATTAGGCGTGTTAAGAGTGATGGGAGGTGCTTGGTGGGTGAGTCTAGGGTATCTAGAACGGAGACCTAGGAGTTGGTTCCTGATGTGGATGGGTCTGGTGTAGGAGGTTATGCTGGGTGGAGGATGACGTGCTGTGGGGATGCTTTCAGTGAAGAATGATGGTAGGAAGTAAGTAGGAGGAATGTTGGAGAGGAATGCCAGTGGGGCAGCTGGTGAGCTGGTGGATTGGGGATGAGGCATGGCGAGGGTATCGTTCAACACGGCACAAATAGAATCAAAGTGCAGTGTAGGCAGCAAAATCACGGCACAATAGAATCATAAATACAGATGGGGCAAGATCTGAGGCACAACTAGGGATGGGACCATAGGCATAACAGAATATTAAATAGTGGGTAGATTCGAATTTTGCAAGGGGTGGCTAGAGCACAGTATGCGAATGCACAGGGGGAGTCAGCAAATGCGAGTGGGATTAGGATAGTACATGCATAAGTACACGAGGCGCTATGGCGCGCACGTTTAGAATTAGTGTTATGAGGAAGTTTGCAGGTCAGGCTGGATGGAGGTCGACATAGTAGGCGATCAGGAAACAGTTTGTACAGTACCTTCGGTGGAGTGGCTGACGGGCAGAGTTCCTGGCCAGTGGGCAGTGATCGGGCAGGGACAGGCACAGGACAGACGCCTTAGTGTGCGCCTTGTTGTGGGCCGGCTCACGCCTGCCGGTCCCACAGGATCAGAGAAGTGGATACGCTGGGCGGGGAGGACCAATCAGGTCAGCGATCAGCAACCGTTCTGCGGTGCGATCATGGCGGCCATGTTGGCGTTGTGTGCTCTTCTGGTCGGCATCGGGGTGCTGTGGCATGCGGGCATTCAGCGGATCAGATCTCTGGAATGGGATGCGAGCACGTTGGCTGTGGGCTGCTCCGGCAGCCAGGAGAAAGGAGCTCCTGCTCCTGTAGACGCTGCGAACGATATCCCTCGGCACAGGACAGGCGCCTTAGTGTGCGCCTTGTTGTGGGCCGGCTCACGCCTGCCGGTCCCACAGGATCAGAGAAGTGGATACGCTGGGCGGGGAGGACCAATCAGGTCAGCGATCAGCAACCGTGCTGCGGTGCGATCATGGCGGCCATGTTGGCGTTGTGTGCTCTTCTGGTTGGCATCGGGGTGCTGTGGCATGCGGGCATTCAGCGGATCAGATCTCTGGAATGGGATGTGAGCACGTTGGCTGTGGGCTGCTCCGGCAGCCAGGAGAAAGGAGCTCTTGCTCCTGTAGACGCTGCGAACGATATCCCTCGGCACAGGACAGGCGCCTTAGTGTGCGCCTTGTTGTGGGCCGGCTCACGCCTGCCGGTCCCACAGGATTAGAGAAGTGGATACGCTGGGCGGGGAGGACCAATCAGGTCAGCGATCAGCAACCGTGCTGCGGTGCGATCATGGCGGCCATTTTGGCGTTGTGTGCTCTTCTGGTCGGCATCGGGGTGCTGTGGCATGCGGGCATTCAGCGGATCAGATCTCTGGAATGGGATGCAAGCACGTTGGCTGTGGGCTGCTCCGGCAGCCAGGAGAAAGGAGCTCCTGCTCCTGTAGACGCTGCGAAGGATATCCCTCGGCACAGGACAGGCGCCTTAGTGTGCGCCTTGTTGTGGGCCGGCTCACGCCTGCCGGTCCCACAGGATCAGAGAAGTGGATACGCTGGGCGGGGAGGACCAATCAGGTCAGCGATCAGCAACCGTGCTGCGGTGCGATCATGGCGGCCATGTTGGCGTTGTGTGCTCTTCTGGTCGGCATCGGGGTGCTGTGGCATGCGGGCATTCAGCGGATCAGATCTCTGGAATGGGATGCGAGCACGTTGGCTGTGGGCTGCTCCGGCAGCCAGGAGAAAGGAGCTCCTGCTCCTGTAGACGCTGCGAACGATATCCCTCGGCACAGGACAGGCGCCTTAGTGTGCGCCTTGTTGTGGGCCGGCTCACGCCTGCCGGTCCCACAGGATCAGAGAAGTGGATACGCTGGGCGGGGAGGACCAATCAGGTCAGCGATCAGCAACCGTGCTGCGGTGCGATCATGGCGGCCATGTTGGCGTTGTGTGCTCTTCTGGTCGGCATTGGGGTGCTGTGGCATGCGGGCATTCAGCGGATCATATCTCTGGAATGGGATGCGAGCACGTTGGCTGTGGGCTGCTCCGGCAGCCAGGAGAAAGGAGCTCCTGCTCCTGTAGACGCTGCCAACGATATCCCTCGGCACAGGACAGGCGCCTTAGTGTGCGCCTTGTTGTGGGCCGGCTCACGTCTGCCGGTCCGACAGGATCAGAGAAGTGGATACGCTGGGCGGGGAGGACCAATCAGGTCAGCGATCAGCAACCGTGCTGCGGTGCGATCATGGCGGCCATGTTGGCGTTGTGGGCTCTTCTGGTCGGCATCGGGGTGCTGTGGCATGCGGGCATTCAGCGGATCAGATCTCTGGAATGGGATGCGAGCACGTTGGCTGTGGGCTGCTCCGGCAGCCAGGAGAAAGGAGCTCCTGCTCCTGTAGACGCTGCGAACGATATCCCTCGGCACAGGACAGGCGCCTTAGTCCTAAGGTTTTAAAAATAGGTTCACCTTTCACTGGTGTCAATTGTAGAAGATCTCCGAAAACGATCATGTGTTTTCCTGCAAAGAGCTCTTCGTAGTTTGTTTTAAGTACTTCTTGCAATCTGAGGTGAATCAAAGCCAACAATATGTTGGCGACCATGCTCCCTTCATCTATTAGTAGCATTTTCATTTGTTTTAATACTCTGCGTAGTTCCATTGCAGCTTCTGCAGAAAGTTTGTAATAGTCTAATTTGTTTTGGTGTTCTACTGGAAGGAGTAGTAATCGGTGTAAAGTGACACCGCCTATGTTGTAGGCAGCTAAACCTGTGGGGGCAGTTACAACAGCTGACAGTTTGTTGTTTGTCAATTGTTGAAGGAACTTGCTGAAGATTTTGATTAAGAATGTTTTTCCTGAACCAGCTTCACCACTGACGTACAACAGTATAGGTTTGTAATTTTGGCAGGTACATTTTTTATTTTCATGTTGTACACCATGTGCAATTACTTTTGTTACTTCTTCAAAAATGGTGCGCTGATCTTTGTCACATTTTGATTGTAGTACAGTTAAGTCTTCTATATCTTCTTCATAGTGACACATGGTGTTTTCCACTTCTGTCATAGCTAATTCTGCATCATTTGCTATTAGTGGCTGTCCTGGTGGTTCTTGACTTCCTGTTACAGAAGGTTGACTACTGTTGGAAGTGTCCTTATCTAGTTGGGCCTGGAGTTCTTCTTCGTGTTGCTGTTCACATCGGTGATAGCGCTTTCATTTGCTTTGAAAGCGTCTTCATAACAGTCATAGTTATCTAGTATCTCTTCCTCTTTTCTCCATGGTTTAAAAAGTTGTAGCAGGGACATGTAATATAGTTCTTTCTGTTGAGGAGTTTTTAATGATAATTTGACATTATTAATTAAGCTTTGCTTGGTAAGTTTCACTAAGCTGCCTTCACAATCTGTCACGTTATATCTACCTTTCCTTTCATCAGGTTTTATATTATTTTTGTATGCAAAGTTTTGGGCTATGTGGTATAGACACATGGTTTCCAAAGTCGTACTGCTGTTCTGGTAGTATGTGTCTAGTAAATTGTTTTTTTAAAATGTCTTGGCTGTTGGGATCATTTTTGGCAATTGTTTCTATGTCCTCATATGATTTGTGAACTCTTTTTCTAGATTTAGCAGGACCAAGACTTAGCCATACTATATTTTCAGATTTTCCATACAAAGCAGTACCGGTTAAACGATCTGCAGCTTCATAGGCGCCTCATTCTCTATGAGAGAGCATTTATATGCCTAGGCTGTACAATTTCTGAGATAGTGTTTTGTCTGATGATAGGTCATTCCAGAGGTCATGAAGCTCTTTTTTTTTGTTGCTTTTGTTAAGTAGGCTGTAACACATCGTGTAACTGCAGTGGAATTGTCTGCAATGTACTGCACATCTATGTTTGTATTCCATAAGAGGGCATTGTAATCATTGACATATTTTGATTCTTCTGTTCTTTTTATGTAATACATGTTCTTAGGTGATTTACCTTTAACACTATGTCGAACTGAAGACATGAAGTTGTTCACTTCACCTGTTTCTGTAACTGGTCTAGGGAAACCAAAGCAGCATTTGGTGTAATATTTCCCTTTGCTTTTGCATTTGCGACGACAATATTTGCCACATTTGTGTCTTTGAAATTGTACAATCTGTCCATGAAGGTCACTATGTGTCCTTTGTGAAGGGATTTCACAAGTGACATATTTTTGGATGAACTGCAAAACAGTGGCATCACTGTCCTGACCAAATTTAGGTGCACCTTTGATCCATAAAAGCATGTGGATATGTGGTGCTCCTCTGGCTTGGTATTCTTTTCCCCAAAAGAAGTGTTGCACTTCTCCGAGGGGAGGAACAGTTTTATTACAAATAAAGTGTAGCATAGCAATGAAACGATGGTGGAAATATCTTGAAATATTAACAGGATCTAGAGATTAAAGTTCTCCAGGTTTTAGTATATCTATGTTGGTTTTGTTGTTGTTTGATATGCGTAGGAAATCATGTAAATCTTCCCATGCATAGTCTGTACAACTTAATGTAACAAACCAAGTAGGTGGTCCAAGGTTTCTGATCATACAACCTACATCTCCGTGCCGTCGGAACCAGTATTCTTTCGTACCACACATGTTTGCAAACAGATTTGTTATACTTGATTGTAAAACCTCATCTTTTTCTTGCACTTTTTGTATTAAATGTGTAGCTGACATATTTTGAAAGTGGGTTCCAGATTTCAATATGTGTGCAACTCCATAACATAGGGTTGCTAGTTCACTTTCAAAGAGTAGGTGGAATATGTATTCCACATTTTGTCTAAATCTGGGATCTTCAGAATACATTCGTAATGAGCGATATTCTGATGCTATTATCTGAGTGGGTCTATCATCGTATCTTCCTCCTTTGTCAGTAGGAAATAGCAGTGGAAAAGCGCATGCTTCTATACTTTTTTCCCATATGCTCATTGGTGACCCTTTGGTTTGTCGCATTTGGTACATTTCTAGTGCATCATCTATGCTCTCATTAGAGTGCAATGGATGAATTGTGTAATGGTCCAAAAGAGTGGATACTGCAGCAGGATCCAGAAGTTCAAATTTACCAGTTTCCGATGACTCTTGAATTATTTCAGTTGTTTCCCTTAAGCTTTCTTCAATATTTATTTCTTTGTAGTATTCATTATTGCCTTTCAGATATTGCAAGGCTTGTCTAACTTTATGTAAGTCCAGGAGTTGTTGCCAAATGGTTTTGTCTTTTGTTGGTACACCATTTACTAAGACAATTAAAGAATGCTCTATTGGACGTTGCACTCCTAGAGTGTGCACATTTTCTGTCAGATCTAATGGAAAATAAACTACTTTGCCACAAATGCCTTTCACCAATTCAGAGGGAGGTAATTTTGCTGTTTTTGGTTGAAGGTGTATTATTGCTTGAAATGGGTGAACTGTTTGAATTATGATGCTCTCATACAAATTGAGTTGTTGCAGGGGTTTTGGTAGTGGGAATAATTCCAAATTATTTGTGATAGCATGTGAAGGCGTTTGGTTGTTGTCCAGTTTTGTAGTGCAGTAACTGCAACATATTAGGGGTTCACTTATTTCATATTTGTTTTCTGCTAAAAAGGTAGAGAGCTCATTCAAAACATTTGGAATCTTCATTGTCTTCTATTTTGTATGTTACGTCTATAGTTTTTGTGTTACTTTTGTAAAAAGTTTTGCGGAAACACACACACACATGGTTTGGTACTTCAGCGGATGTACTTTTAAATGTTAGCATTTCTTTTTTGTATGTGTGTAATAGAAGGTTGCTATGTGCAGAACTGTTGCTAGTCTGTTCTAGAACTATTGCATTTTTTAAGATGCTTTCACTTCCGAAATATCTGGATACGGCTGATTTCTTCTTGTAGGTATTTGAGTGTACCATTCTGAAGAGTGTTATTTAAATTGGCTAATTCTAAAGCTGGACTTTTAGCATAGTACAGTTTATACACTAGATTTCTTACGTTTGAAGGATGTGTTGATGTCATTTTGATATCATGGAAGGTGCTTTTGCAAATAGGTCCTGAAATGCAGGCTAATGAATGTCCTTGTAGTCCTGTGTATTTGCGCACTGGACAGGTATCCATATTTTGCAGCACTTTCATTTTCATTTTGTCTTTACCTTTCAAATACTGATTGAGGAACTGGCGTAAAGATTTGAAAGATTTGTTAGGAATGTTACACATTGATGTGCATGGCCATTTGTATACTGGACGGTCTGGTTCAGTCGAATGGAGAGGTAATTCTGAGTTTTCTGGGGATACCTTTGTAAGCAGTGTTTCTTGTTCCATGATGGTATTATTGATTTTTTCATATCCTCGTCCACTGCTATGGATGGCATTGTGTTTGTTTGATTTTGTTTGTATGCTTCTTCATTAAAATATGGTTCTGTGGTTGTTGTGTGACTCCATTCACCTCCACAAATGTTTAAGAAGTTATTTTTGCTGACATTCCGTTTATTGAGAAGTTTCTTTTGTAGTTTAGTACTTAGTTTTGTTAGTTGTTTCATCCTATTTAACACTAATATAAATAACTTCCTTTTGAGAAGGATTGCACTGTCTACGAGAGCATGTAGGATTAATTTTCTACGGTAGGTTTTAAAGGTTGAAGATGATTTCGCTCCTCTTCTTATTAGATTCTGAAGGACTCTGTGGCGGAACATTTTTGCTAAAATACTTTTTTTACTATGGGTTCTTGCTAGTATATCAGGATTTATAGGAGCATTGTTAGCAGTAGTGGTAGCCTAATTCTTGTAAAGCATTTTCTGTTTCGTGCCACATTTTGATAGAGGAGCCAAAGTTTCTGTAGTTGAAGCTTCCTTTGTTTCGCTAAATGACTGTATTAGCTGTTTTGTTTCAACGTTTTGTACAATTTCTGCTAGAGATGGATGCTTGGTTTGGACACTTTTATTTTCATTTGCTCTATTTCTGCGTTCCTTTCTACGGACTTGCTTTTTCGTAGGAATTCTTTGGGGTCTGTTGAAAAAAAGAAGGCATGGGTTAGTCTATTTTACAATGTATGTGTGCTGTGTGGATGCGTGTATGAGTTTGATGGGGAAGATGTTTGTGGTGGTGTGTGAATGTGCATTGGGAAGTTACAATGAGTTGGGAAGGCTATTTTTCTGTTTGTATATTACTACACTGTGCTTCAGATGAGAGTAGAAAGTGAGCTAGTGGTGAGGAGAAGTATTAATAGTAAACGTTATGGTATACAATTAAAACAGCTATTTCTTTTGTAGTACTAACATTCTAAGGCTTGTTTATGTTATTTGTGTTCCAAAAACACAGGGATTTGTGTGCCATTCTGCCTGTTATTCTTTGTTTAATAAATGGGGATTTGTGTGCAGAATGGTTCAGAAATCGATGTTTTTTTTGGTGCACAAATTACATAAATAACTCACACAGTCTCTTTGAGGAACAGTAAAAATATAAAGGTAGTACTGTATTTACTTTTTTTTGTGGAATGACCAGGTTTCTTCCGATATGTTGTTTGCAGTGTAGATGCTGTTGATTTTCAGAAGAGTAGTCTTCACTGCAATTGTAAAAGGAAGAAGTTAGTAATTTTGTGTGTTTAAAGCAGTGGTGTTAATGTACACGTTCATTTTTCAGCTTTCGTGGGAGTATTCTCGTTTGATATCTCAACACAGTGTATGTGTGCATTTCATTTCACTACGTGCAGCCTTTATATGTTATTTGCAGTATGTTAGTTGAACCTGCTTCGCAAATGAGTACAATTTTCAGTTCATGAAATTCCCTTGTTTTTTTTAAACTGTGTTGTACATAGCAGAGAGGTTTGGAAGTGACAGGTCATTATAGTAGATTGGAAAAATGTGAATACTTTCATATTGTAAGTAGGAATGCGAAAAATTGGGAGCACCTGAGAGGGAGATGTCACCACAGCAATCGGGAACGTTTATTTTTCTCATACGATCGCATTGGAAGTAGTATTAATTTAGGCAGAAGACAGTAAAAAATGGTGACATTTTTTAATGGAAAATCGAGTTTCGCATAAATCGGGAGGGCTGGTACGTATGTATAGGTTATGTGGGAGATAGTAAGAAGTAGTGCGATTTCTCAATGAAAAATCGAAGTCTTGCACTTAACGCGGGAGCGTTGGTATGTATTGCCTATGCAGATTTGGTGGCATTAATTTGTTTACATGGAATCATAAGAGTTGCACATGTACTCTGAATAAAATATGCATACCTGTACTTTGTAATCATGCATGTGGGTATGCATGGAGCTGTAAGTAGAAATCTGCGACACTTGCACAGTAGTTTTTGAAGTAGGTGCTTTGCAATGATATGCGACTTGTATTCAGAGTGATCAACAGTACATTTGAAGTGCAGAACTCTGATGACGGAGTTAGATGTAGAGGTCTTGGATGTGACTGGTGGATGGTTGTGTGACTGCTTAGTTGTGTCCAATGAGGGAATGGATTCGTGAGTCATGTGGAAAGGGTAGAAGGACTGGCTAAGAGTTGTGTGACACACGGACACCGCGCTTGTCCGCGGGTAGGGCGTGCCACATACAGGGTTCTACAGCAAATCCAGCATGCAAAAGGGACTGTAGGCATCAGCCAATCAGATGTTGACATTGTTGATTTGTGTAGAAAGAGAGTGGGCCTCATTACGACCCTGGCGGAGTGGGTTTACGCCAGCGTTATTCGGTGGTGTGGAGCGCTGCGACTGATTGCAATGTAACGGCAATTCTCCAAGTTTGCAGAGATATGCATAGGATGACCAGTCCCCATGTGGTAGTTTTGCACTATGGCGCTTGCCATTTGGGCTACGTGAGTTCACCTACTTTGTTGGGAGATTTGGGTCAGTTGGTTCAAGCAGTCATTAACATCTTTCCAACTGCGAAAGTAATTTTTTCTGGCTTACTTCCTAGAGCAAAATGGGACAACAGTTCTGTTTTTTGTCCTGATCAAAGTATTGGTAGGTGTGCAATCAATCACGGCATGCGTGCTTTCATGTTAAGAGCTGGTATGTTTTTCTGCAGCCACGAGAACATTGTTTCCAGTAATGTGGCTTATTTTGAAGTAGATGGTGTTTCTTTATCTTTTTTGGCAAATGCCATGTTCTTTTGGAATGTAAGGCTTGCTTTGGAGAAGGTTATGTGATGATTGTAGGAGTAAACTAAGAAGAAAAAAATCAAAAAAATACTAAATAACAGATGTCTGTCAGGCATCTGCAAAAAAAAAAAAAAACGGCTCTTTTCAGAGCCCACCTTAAAGGGGAAAAGGGGAATACTATTTAAATGTACAGTCGTCACGCTCAGATCCTCTACATGTCCGCGGACATGGCGGTAGTCTGCAGGCAGCGCGTATTACAAACAGGGATTCTGGGGTGGAGACACATGCAACTGAGAATGAGCGAAGCTAGGGATTGGTCAGTAAAGTTCAGGGGGTGTGTTCTGAACGGAGAGATTTAGTGAGAATGTCTTTTCCTGAGAGGAGAAAAGACAGCCATGGCTGTGTGTGCTCGAAAACAGATTATCTGGATTTTGGGAGACTCATGGATACATTGGTTGAAGGTGCATGCAGAACGTTGCGGAATATCTGGAGATCTTGGGTTCCCTCATGTGGAAGTCCACTGGCATGTAGTGCGTGGAATGAAGTGGCTGGACCTGGTACCTCTCTGTGCTACTTTACAGGCAGAGCGTCATCCTAATATAATTATCATTCATTGTGGAGGAAACAGTTTAGAGCATGTCTCTGGAATTTCTTAGCAATTTGCAATGAAGGAAGGACTTGAGAATGTCATGGACATGTTTCCAAATTGCCAAGTAATTTATTCCCGTATTGCACAAAGACAAATGTGGCTGCGTTCTGCTTTATTTGGTCCACAAATGGAGAAAGTGAGGCGCAATGTCAATAAGGCTGTTTGTGCCTTTCTAAGAGATGTTGGCATGTCCTCTTTCCACAATGAAAATATTTTATTTCGTAGCACATTCATTTTTCGCAGAGATGGAGTCCATCTTACATATGCTGGCAATCAGATTTTTCTTCGAAATGTACAAAATGCATTGCAACCTTTTTTGGATTCATAGTCACCTATTTTGCATTACATTTTGATGAATCCAAGTTTTTCAAACACACAAAACACCACCAAAAGGCTCTTTTCAGAGCCACCACTTACTCCCAGAGAAAAGTGCATTGGTTTTGCTACGGTTGCACCCTAAATTTTTGTGTGTCCTATGATTGTCCGCAGACTTTTTGAAAAATGTGCGGGCCCTACACCGTTCACTTGATAGTTCCATTGTTAAACTGAGAAAGGCGGCTCTGAAAAGAGCCTTTTTAAAATTTTTGTTGTTTATATTGTTTTGATTTTTTTTACACACGACACACTAGGAAAGGAGGGTAAAGGAGGGTAAGGAAGGGACACCAACCACGGGGATAAGAAAGGGCAGATGGAGAGAGAAAGATATAGGGTGGGCCTTATTTGGGTAGGTAGCAGTTCTTCTGGTGCTTGTGACCGTAGTCTAGAAAGCACTTCGAAGACTGTCCCCCTGCAGAGTACTGCGTCACAGTACATACACAATATTGTGACCTTTGAAAGGTAAGGGTCAACAGCATCGCAAATGGCCTGTGAGGCAGCTGGAGGGATGCGCTCTCCCACAGGAGTGTCTCTTGTGGTGAGAGGATCGGACATGGAGGATGCTGCGGAGGAAATCAACCTACTACGTTCTTTACATGGTACCACCTTGCGAATGTCCGCACAGTGGAACGAAGTTAGGTGTCGCTTCATGGTTGTCGTACCAAAGCTGTACGCACCAGGTCTCCCACGACTCAGCACTGTTTACAGGGGAGCACGTTTGCACGTGCTTTTGGTACGTTACCAAAAACGGTAAACAACCGCCACACCCACGACTCCCGGCGAGTGCTGGTAGCAGGGAGTTCCTCCACCTCATTCTCTTCATCCTCTTCTTACTCACTCTCTACATCCTCACGCGTATTTCCCTCTGCAAGCCATTGGGGAGGTGGTGGTGGTGGAGAGTTTGGGGGTGGTGCTGAGGCTGATGTAGCAACAGCAGCCATGGATGCCATTAGGGTTGGTCAGATAATCTTCGCTACAGCAGTAAAGGCAGCAAAACTCAATCTGCTATAGCCAGAAGTACAATGACGATGAGCTCAGGGGTGTGGCCTTTTATAGGGGTGGAGGGGTGCGCCTCGTGACCATATCAATTACTCAAAAGCGTTGAAAAAGTTCTAAACAATATGTTGAAAGCTAGGGCCATTGCATGGGACATGTGAAATGGGGATTTTGTATTGTAAAATAATTTAGCATGTCTGCATAAGTTCTTTTGAAATGTTGAGGAAGCGGACAAAGTGCGCAAATTAGGGCACACGCTCAGCGTGGGTGCGGTCACATGATGACATTGTGAACATATCCCGAAGGAAATGGGTGCCCGCAGGACACCAAATGCACAGTAACGGCTGTGCGCATGCGCGCGGGTGTTCTACGGAAAGTGTTTGGGTCCTGAAACTAATTAAAAGGGCGACACATATGAGACAGACAGTTATGGACAGGCACGATGTTCGCAAGACTTACGGGTGTGGTGCGCATGTGCGTAGATGTTCTGCTGACTTTACGGCCAGGTACAGTGTCCTTAGGACACCTCCATTTTGTTTGACTACGGACATGCCGGCCACCGCGCCTGTTCTACGGACAGTTCCATCTTGGCTGCAGACGGTACGGACAGGTATAGTGTCCTTAGGACACTCCCATTTTGTTCATTTACAGACATCCCAGACACCTGGTGTGTTCTAAGAACAGTTTCATGTTGGTTGTGAACTGTACGGAGAGGTATGATGTCCTTAGAACGCCCCCATTCTGTTGATTTACGAACATCTTGGACAGCTGGTGTGTTCTAAGAACAGTTCCATCTTGGTTGCGAATGGTACAGGTAGGTGTATTGTCCTTAGAACATCCATATTTTATTGATTACGGACAGGCCGAACAGGCACGCTGTCCGCGGACATTTTAACTCTTTTTAAAAAATAAATTAGATCCAAACCATTCCACTAAAACTAACATAACCTTTTTTTTATTAAACACACATACTGTCACAGGTTTCCCCCCTTTTCACCTGTTGCTTTTGTTTACTGGAGCTCCTTGAAGGAGTTTTCTTGCATACAGTCTGGGTCTTGTACAGCCCCGTGTGGGCTTCTTCGGGTTCCAGCGTGTGATCGGCGCGTCGACTCCTGGAACGTTCAGTATGTCCGGGAAATCCAGGAAATGATGATGTGTACTCGAGACGGGTACCCGGGGGTCCAGGATACAGGAGGTAAGGAAAGGAAGGGACTGAAGGAGGAAGAACAAAGGGTCCAGGAACCGGGAACAGGTAGCCAGCGAGAGTGAAATACGGCAACGCACGTCTAGCCACTGAAAGCGGTAGCGTTGAGACGTGTGGGCCCGCAGGGACGTGGCTTCTTTATAGAGTGTGCTACGTCCGACACGGAAGCTGGTAAACAACGTTCCGTGTCTGTCGGCCATGATGGTAGTACTGCTGAGTGCAGGCCTCAATGTGTCAGGGACTAGGAAGCCCAAAAGGGATGCATCCGACGGTTCATGACAGCATGCCTCCTCCGAAGACCCCTCCATCCGGGCTTGCCCGGGTGTATGAGATGATACCTTCTGAGTAATCTGGGAGCATTTAAATTTGAGATTGGTTCCCAGGTGCGTTCACTAGGAGGGTATCCTTTCCACTCAACCAGGTATTGCAGCTGACCACGTTTGTACCTGGAGTCACATATCTGGACACTTCGTATTCCAGCTGGTCATTGATGATTACAGGATTAGGCCTCGGGGCAGTCCGGGAGGATTGGATGTATGGCTTCATTAAAGACGTATGGAACACTGGGTGGATCTTCTTCCAAAAGTCTGGTAGTTTGAGCCGGAAGGCCGCTGTATTAATGATTTCCTTTATGGAAAAAGGGCCATAGTACCGGGGAGCCAGTTTATTAGGTCGTAGATGGTGAGGCAGTAGTTTTGAGTATAGCCAAACCTTATCACCCACTGTGTAGGATGGTCCTGGTCTTCTTTTGCAATCCGCATACTGCTTGGTGTGATTTCGGGCCTTTTCTAGGTGTTCCTTGGCCTCCTTGTGTACACTGATGAGAGTTCCGATTCAGGTGTCGAGTGTGGGTACTGGTGTAGGATGTGGAAGAACGGAAGGTAGGACTGAAGGATGGAATCCTTGGCTGCAGAAAAAAGGGCTGGTCTTGACAGCTGAGTGGTCCGAATTGTTGTAGGCGAATTCAGCCAAGGGTATTAGGAGTAACCAATCGTCCTGTACCTTAGTAGTGAAGCAACGGAGATACTGTTCTAGAGATTGGTTCACCCGTTCTGTAGCTCCGTTGGTCTGTGGATGATAACCAGAGGAGAGGGCACGTTGGATCCCTAGTATTCGGCATAAGTGTTTCCAAAACTGAGAAATGTATTGGGGCCCTCTGTCTGAAATAATCTTGGAGGGGAGTCCATGAAGTCGGAATATGTGTTCCAGGAAGATTCCAGCAAGTTCTGATGAAGATGGTAGTTTATACAGTGGAGTAAAATGGGCCATGTGAGTGAATAAATCAATGGTGACCATGATGGTCGTGTATCCCCTGGAAGGGGGTAATTCTACTATGAAATCCATAGCAATGACTTCCCAAGGTCTTGTCGGCAACAAAGGTTGAAGTAGGAGACCCGCCGGCTTCTTATTATCATGTTTATTTTGATTGCAGACTGCACAGGCTTGGATATACAGCTGAACATCAGTCTTCATTCTTGGCCACCAGAATTGTCTCTGTATCAGACGGAGGGTATTGGTGACGCTGCGATGTCCTGAGTGAAGTGGCAGAGATTTATGATCCTTTGTTGTAGTTTCTGTGTGGGGATGACCAGGCTGTTATCCTTAAACAGATACCCGTCCTTAGTTTTTAGACTCCAGCGATTCTTCCCTGTAAATTCCTTCCAGAAGTCAGAGGACTGGGTTTGTATCTGAACATCTTCCAGGAGGCTGATTGCTTGGGCTACAAAAATTGTGTTGGGAAACATCTTTAGGAAGGACCAACCCTCAAGAGTTTCATAGTCGGGACGCCGGGACAGGGCGTCAGCAATTATGTTTTGTGCTATAGGGACATGGTGGATCTGGAACTAATACTGTGCAAAGAAGAAGGCCCAGCGAGCCTGACGGCTGTTTCTACATTCCAGTGAATGTAAAACTTGAAGATTACGATGGTCTGTACGGACTTGTACAGGATGTTTTGCTCCTAGAAGTAGATGACGCCACTCTCTGTGAAGGCTTGACGGATGGCTAACAATTCCTTTTCCAAAACGGAATAGTGGGTTTCGCTGGGAGTTAGAGTTTGTGAAAGGTAAGCGATGGGATGTGCTAATTTATGCTCAAATTCCTGCTTTAGAGCAGCTCCAATGGCGTAGTTAGAGGCATCCGTTTCCACTAGGAATGGTCGATTGATGTCAGGTTGAGCCAGGATGGGGGCTTGTGTAAACTCTGTCTTTAACCATTGGAATGCCTCCTCTTGGGATATGGTCCAGCGAAAGGAGTTTCTTTCTTCAACAATGTAATGATCGGTTGGACTATCTCGTAAAAGGAGGGTATGAATTTCCGGTAGATATTGGCAAGCCCCAGGAAGGATTGGATCAGCTTCACAGTAGTCGGAACAGGTCAGGACAGTATGGCCTTTACCTTTGATTGGTCCATTCAGATTCCTTCTGGGCTAAGGACGAATCCTAGATAGTGAACAGTAGAGACGTGAAAAAGGCATTTCTCGGGTTTAGCCAGGAGCTTGTGTTCACGTAACCGCTGTAATACTGCCTTAACATGCCCTTCATGCTGAAGATGGTCCTTAGAAAATATTAGATATCGTCCAGGTACACTATAACGAAGATGAACATCATATCAGAGAACACCCGATCCATGAAACGTTGGAAGATCGCTGGACCATTGGCAAGCCCAAAGTGCATGACCAGGTACTCAAAGTGACCAAAGGGCATTCTAAAGGCCGTTTTCCATTCATCTCCTTCCCTAATACGGATCAGATGGTAGGCACCTCTGAGATCCAGTTTCGTAAAGACTACAGCTCCTCTCACTGCTTCCAGGATGTCTAAGATTAAGGGCAAAGGATAGCGGTCCTTCAGGGAGCACTGATTTAACCGCAATAATCGAGACAAGGCCTAAGCTCCTTGGTGTCTTTTTTAGGGACGAAAAACAACAAAGCTCCTGCTGGTGATTTGGAGGGTCGAATAGTGCCATTTTCAAGGTTGGTATCCAAATATTCACGGAGGGCTCTCTTTTCCGGTTCGGATAAAATGAACATTCTTCCAAAGGGAATCACGGCAGAGGGTTCTGTGTCAATAGCACAATCTTCAGGTCTGTGAGGTGGTAGGGCCTGAACTATAGCAGTTGAAAACACATTGGTGTAGTCCTGATAGGCCCTAGGAACCTGGGTGACATTTGAGACCGTGAATGTCCCTTGCTGGTCTGACGGTGTACCTCCAGAAGATGTCGGCGAGGAATCCAGGGATAGGCAATGAGACATACAATGCTCTGAACCCAGGAACAAGGAACCTGCTGCCCAGTTGATGTATGGGTTGTGCTTTTGTAACCAGGGTATACCCAGCACCATTGGGTAGTGAGCAGTCTTAATGATGTCAAACTTGATCGACTCTCGATGGTGATTTATCGAGAGTTGCAACTCCTGGGTTTGTAGAGTTATGGGTCCAGAAGAAAGGGGTCTTCCGTCAATCGCCTCTACAGGTTGCGTTATGCCTCGAGTTTCATAAGGAAAGTGGTAGGCAGTGACCCAATCCTGCTCTATAAATATCTCCATGGCTCCACAATCCACCAATGCCAAAATGGGGTAGGTTTTGTTCTTGGATGGCGATAGAAAGGCCTATAAAACCACAAGATTATTTTGTCCAGGAGAGTTCAAGGATGGAATATACGTGGAGCAAACATCTCTCTCCCGAAGCTGCGCTCCATCTAGGATCGGGAGCTGGCGTTTCCTGAACACCGTGGAGGGGCTAATGGACACTCTCTCACTAGGTGTTTATCTGAGGCACAATACATACAAAGCCTAGTATGAATCAGTCGCATTCTTTCTTGTGGGGATATGGGTCAGCGAAAGGCCTCGAGTTGAATGGGTTCAGGTTCATTAGCAGGGGTAGGAGCATGCTCAGCCTTCGAGGAAGTTTCCATGGAGGTATTTTGGAAGGACATTCTGGTCTTCTTCTTCTCTGCCTTCCGTTCCTGGATACGGAAGTCTATCTGTAGAGAGAGATCCATGAGACCCTGAAATGTGCCTGGACGAGACACTCTGGCTAGCTCATCTTTTATCTCTTCATTTAGTCCTCTTCAAAAAAGGGTAAAGGAGGCTTCTGAGGACCAATCCGCTTCTTTGGTCAATTGCTTATAGCGTGTCACATATGTCAGCATGTCTTGGGAACCTTGTTGGAAATCTAGTAGGCGTTCCTGGGCACTATAGACCTGTTCTGGGCGGTCAAACATGGTCTTTAGAGCCTGTACCAATCCGTCGTAGTCATCCAGGAGGGCATCCCCAGAATTAACTAAGGGCGTGGCCCAAGTCAAAGCATTCCCAGAGAGATGCGAAATCATGAAGCCCACCTTTGCCCTGGGGGTGGAGAAGTAGTAGGGCTTGAAGGTGAAATTGACTAAACACGAGTCAAGGAATCCGCGAAGGGTTTTTGAAGAACCGTCGTATTTATCAACTACTCCGCCTAACAATACACTTTCTTTGGTCGCGGAATCCCGGGACAAGACTAATTGTTTTAGCGCACCGTTCTCAGCCTTAAGATTCTGCACTTCTGTTGTTAACTCCTGCATGCCGCGCATAAGATAGTTGAAGCACCGCCTCCATGTCTGTGTCTATTTTGGTTCGTGGACGTCTCAATCTGTCACAGGTTTCCCCCCCTTCTCACCTGTTGCTGTTGTTTACTGGAGCTCCTTGAAGGAGTTTTCTTGCGTACAGTCCGGGTCTTGTACAGCCCCGTGTGGGCTTCTTTGGGTTCCAGCATGTGATCGGTGCTTCGACTCCTGGAACGTTCAGTATGTCCAGGAAATCCAGGAAATGATGATGTGTACTTGAGACGGATACACGGGGTCCAGGATACAGGAGGTAAGGAAAGGAAGGGACTGAAGGAGGAAGAACAAAGGGTCCAGGTACCGGGACAGGTAGTCAGCGAGAGCAAACTACGGCAACGGACGTCTAGCCACTGCAAGCGGTAGCGTTGAGATGCATGGGCCCGCGGGGCGTGGCTTCTTTATAGAGTGTGCTACGTCCGACGCGGAAGCTGGTAAACAACGTTCCGTGTCTGTCGGCCATGATGGTAGTACTGCTGAGTGCAGGCCTCGATGTGTCAGGGACCAGGAAGTCCAAAAGGGACGCAGCCAATGGTTCATGACACATAAATCAATCAAGAGAGAGAGGGGGAAGCAGATACAAACAAATATAGGGGAATTAGGGTTTTCCACAGGCTGGTTGTGAGGGGATGAAGGGATGGAAGTTTCGTCAAAACGTTTATGTTGTTCTTGAGGGTTTGGAGATAGTTCACTAGGAAATGGAAAAGGGGTACAGGTACAGGTGGGACAGTGATATCTGATTTTTCCTTTCACGTATTCCTCCACAAATTGCCTTAACCCATTAAAATTCTCTTTTAGCATGTCCACTTTGTCTTCTATGCGTTTCAGAGTGTCTTGCACTGTGGCCTTTGGTGGACTTTCTTCCTTTTTTACCTGGTCTATAAAAATAAATATATATATGTTAAGTGCCCATACAATACTGACTATTAATTTGCTTATGTAGAGAAGTTTGTACCATTATTATTGCTATCTTCTGACATTTCGCCATGCAGAGAATTCTCCTCCAGCCACTCCAAAGTACTGCACATTTCTGTGTCAAAACAACAGAAATACATTATTTGTTCTGCACCTCATACAAAAAGTATACACACATATAAGAAAAATGAGGTTCACTTACTACTTTCTTGTAATTTGTCTTCGTTGTGTTGTGTTCGTCTGCTGTTGCTCCTAGCGGCACAGTTTCTGTGAGGTAATTACGTTGGAGGCATATCTTTTTTTGTTATGGTATAATCCATTTCATTCTACATGGTAATTAAATGAATGGGTAACGTGTGAGACGTGTAGGTTCGAATGGTTACTTATTACTACTTATAATGTGTTTATGTGCTCCTTTTTAAACTTGTGCATTTGTCATATGGCATAATAGAACAATTTCAGATACCCCCTGACTGTTTGGGTAGTGTTGATCTCGTCCGCGCCCGTCCGCCGACAGGCGCTCAGTCCGTGCCCTTCAAATATCATTAGCGAGAGGGTTCAGTATGTTCTGTTAAATGTATATAAAGTAAGGGAATGATAGTACATATCTCCCAAATTCACATGATGAAAGTGTATATTCAGTAAAAAAAAATTTGATAAAGAGATGTTATGGTTAAGTTGCCCTAATAAAAACCTGTGAAATTCAGTAAAAAAAACTTTGTTAAAGGGACGTTATGGTTAAGTTGCACTACAAAAAATCTGTGAAATTCACAAAAAAAACTTTATAAACGGGACGTTATGGTTCGAAGTAAAACCGAAAACCCCCTGAAATTCGCCAGTTATGGTAGGCTAAGCAACCATAACTCGCCCCACCACTGTGGACTGCTAACACTAACAGCCTGGACATCAAAGATGACATCACAAATATCATTGATGACATCAGTGATGACATCACATGTGCATTTACTTTCCATGCAGAGCCTCCACAAGTGATTGTCATTATATTATTGGCAGAAAAGTATCAGAGATGACTGAAGAACTAAGATATGCGACGTAGTTTATTAAGCATTGCATTGCAGAAAAAAACCCTTTTCATTACTGAGTTCTTTCAGTACATGAACAAACTCATGAACAAAAGTAGGCATTGTCTGCAGCATGCGCTACAGAGGTGCAATATTTGCAATCTTCCCATGTTGCATACTAAATTGCTAAATGCTACAATTACAGATGTTTACATACTGTGAAACATAAGTATCTACGTATGCTTCCCTTACTGCATAATTGCACTATTACTCACAAAAACATAAAGAGAGCACACTGAATACAAATATAAGCATATACAGGGAACGTAAAGCATGCACCACAAACTGCAGTATTAACACAAAATGTTCATACCCAAACTAATTCACTTCATGCATAGAAAAGATTCTTGTGTTTCTGGATTCCTTCTTCTTCTATGTATATGTATGATATGATGTAACCAGAACCTAAGGAAAGTATTGTAAGAACATATGAGAAGGGTAAGGACAACAAATATAGCACGTTTAACTTCTTAAACTCCTGACTGAAAGTGAAGAAAGCCACCTGGCTTACATATGTCAGTGAACAAAAAAAAAAAGGAGCTAGACATGTAATGTCATCTGTGCTGTCATCATAGTACTTTGCACTATAGTACAGTGACTTTTCATTTCCTGCCTGTTACTGCCCTAGATATATCAGTGAAGGAAAAAGGAGTGAGGTAGACATGTGATGTCATCAGTGATGTCATCAATGACATTTTTGATGTCATCTTTGATGTCCTGGGTGTTAGTGTTAGCAGTGCACAGTAGTAGGGCGAGTTATGGTTGCTTAGCCTACCATAACTGGCGAATTTCAGTTTTTTTCGGTTTTACTTTGAACCATAACGTCCCGTTTATAAAGTTTTCTTTGTGAATTTCACAGGTTTTTATTAGCGCAACTTAACTATAACATCCCTTTAACAAAGTTTTTTTACTGATATATATAACTTTTGACTTGTTGAAGGGATTTGGCCAAAATATTGAATTCAATTAGGGACGCACAAGCCCCTTTCCCCTACCCCCCACCCCCAGACTGCAAAGTTTGGTAACGTTTTGTTAATAAATAAAAAAGTTATTAAGAAAACAAAAAAAAAAAAAGTGCAGCCTACTTCCTATTCATATTTCCATAGACAAAAAAGGTACATTTTTGCCAGACCACACAGTCCAAGTCACTGGATGGAATGGGAGCAAGTGCGAAACAACATTGGCACGAAGCGTTGACTTGAGGCCTTTTTGTGGATTGGGGTTATTCCATCCAGTAGTTTTTTTAAATATTTGATGGAGAAGGGGCGCTCCCTTAGCCCCCAAAAATAGGTATATATTTCCCATGGGGCATTGCAACATGCCTTCTTTTTTTTCCCTGATGCGAGAGATAGTTGCAGCTATAGCCGAGGGTATTAGAAAATGAAACCCAGGAAAAAAAGCCATTTTCAGGTCAAAAAACATGCAAATGCCTTCAGTGTAGAGAGGGGGGAGGTAAGAGGATACCAAGTGAAATTGGGGAGTTGAAGGGGGTCTACGGACTAAGTTTGCAACACAAAGCTTTTCTGTAATGTCCGCTATAGACAGAATAGCCACGAAAAGCCGACATTTCAAAGCAAACTGCGTCCCGGAAATAGCGTGAGATGTGGGGATTGGGAGAGCATAGGGGAGGTGAAGAAGCCATCATAGGTGTATGGGGAGTAGGCATAGAGGAGGGAGACACTTGGCGAGGTCCTGGTGGGCTAGGGAAGCATTTTTTCCCCAGACGTTTTTCCGATATTCTCAGCTATAAAAATGACCACAGATATTTTTAAAAGTAGATATTTTTACAGCTACATTGGGCGTGAAAAATCAATGTCCATGGCTAAACCCATGGCCAGTGGCATGATCAGCATCAGGGACTCCCATCCATGCAGTAAACATAACTGACCCTGCTTAACTTTAAAGCAAAGAAGTAGCCAGCACCCTCACGCCACGTTGCCTAATAAATGAGCACAAGTTACAAGATCACTTAGTGCAACATGGCTAGGTGAGGCCAGCCGCTTCCTTGTTTTGGAGCTAAGCAGGGTCCGTCCCGGTTACTGCATGGATGGGAAACATCCACAGTCCCGTAAGTTGTGTGTTTTCTTAGTTTCAAATATCTCAGAACTCAGTAAGAAAACACAGCATCCACATTTTTTTTAAAAAAGCGTGCTACTGTCAGTCCTTGCAAGTATTGCACTCGAAAGGTTAAGCTGCCACGAGGCCCACATGAAAAGAGCAGCTATTTCTGGCTAAGGAGCTGCTAATACATGGAAAATTGCAAATTTTTCTTCAGAGGGTGGATGCAACCCCTTGTTTTTTTTAGGTTGGCAAGCTTGGTCAAGTATTTGGCTACCGGGATTTTACTCAGGTTGCCATGTTCCCAGTTTAGATACCACACAAACCTGTCTTGTATTGGCATTTTGTTTTCCAGGGAATATTTCACTGCAGATTACCGGGTTTAAAAGGTGAGCACCTTTTATACTTTGCCAGCATATTTATCTGGAGTTCATTACTTTTTTTTAAAGTCCAACGCTATTTTGTCTTTCACACTTTCTTCTTCGGCAAAATCAGTCTGTGATTGATGAACGTCTTTGAGCGATGGGTTGCAAGTGTTTTAAAATATAGAGTGGGCACGGGCAAAGGCCATAGCTAGTGGTCTGGTTGTGTTTTAAAATGGACAGTGGCCATGCCCGAAGGCTATGGCTAAAATATACAGTGGGCACGGCCAAAGGCCAGGCCCACTATGGCGGAAGGCCATGGCTAGTGGCCTGGTAGTATTTTAAAATGAGCAGTTCTCAAATCCTGCCATCTTTAATACTGCATAACAATACCACTGTCAAAACAGGTCGAAATCAGTGAGATTGATGGACATCTTTGTGCAACGGGTTGCAAGTGTTTTAAAATATGGAGTGTGCACGAACGAAAGCCGTGACTACTGGCCATGGACAAAGGCCATGGCTAGTGGCCTGTTGGTGTTTTGATAAGGACAGTGGTCACAGCAAAAGGCTGTGCCCACTGGCCAGAGCCAAAGGCCATGTGTAGTGGTCTGGTAGTGTTCTTAAATGGACATTGAGTATGGACGTGGCCATGACCGAAGGCCATGGCTAGTGGTCTGGTAGTAACTTTAAAAATGCAGTGGGCCCGGCCAGAGGCCAGGCCCACTGGCCATGGCCAAAGGTCATAGCTAGTGGCCTGGGAGTATTCTAAAATGGACAGTGGGCCCAAACAAAGGCCGTGCCCACTGGTCATTAATTTATTTATTTTATTTATTGTATGGCACCACATGCCCATGGGCCTCAGGGCGCACAGAAGGACAATGCACACAAAGACATTACAAACAAAATAAGTTACAAGAAGGACGCAGAGTAAGGGCAAAATAGGTCAGAGATATCCCGTGATCAAACCAAGAAATGGTTAAGGACGCAAAGAAAGGCAAGATAGGTCAGGCATTAGCCAGTGATCAGACCAAAGAGATGAGTTTTCAAAGCTTTTTTTAATCCTCACAGCCTGTTGATAGTCCTTATTGTGAGCGGGAGGGAATTCCATTCTTTTGGTGCCCACACTGAGAAACTACAGCCCCCTAATGTTGCCAGCTTGAATTTGTGAAGATCTCCCGAGCGCAGAAGGTAGGCCGGACGGTCGACAGACAGTTGTTTCTTCAAATAAACAAATGCGGTGGAAGACCAGCATTTATAGGCCAGGGACAGGATCTTATGTGAGATCCGGCGTACAACAGGTTGCCAGTGCAGCGCCTTGCTGGAATTTGAGACATGATAATATTTACGTAGGCCGAAAACAGCACGAACAGCACTATTCTGAACTAGTTGGAAAGATTGTATGTTAGACTTAGTGGTACCTGACAGAAGGCTGTTGCAATGATCAAGCCTTGAATTAATCAGGGCTGAGGCCACAATGGATTTATTTGTGAGTGAAATGTAGGGCCTGATCAGATTGAGCAGTTTAACCACATAACCACAAGCTGCTCGGATGTGGGATCCATGGACTTTCATATTAAGCTTTGAGTCCAAATAGACCCCCAGTGTTTTGACACTTTTAGACACCGGTGTAGAGGAATCAGCAATCTTAAAACTTCCATAGGAGGAGTCAAGTTTGTTCACCCATTTGGAAGTAGCTCGGTTTTGGTGTCGTTGACGGCCAAAGAACCGGCTTTAATCCACGACTGAATAGCCCTATAAACTGCGTTAATACTTGCAGAATCCTGTGCAAAAACCCCAGATAACTCAAAGACCACCTGGGTATTACCAGCACAGTTGGTGTACCGGACACGCAGATGGACAAGCATATCAAAAAGAGGTTTTATATAGACATTGAATAGAGATGGGGAGATGCAGGAACCTTGAGGTGCTCCTGCATTGATGACATCTGGGGCCTCCTGGGCTTAAGGCCATGGCTAGTCGTCTGCTAGTGTTCTAAAATATACAGTGGGCACTGCCAAAGGCCATGTCCAGTGGTGTGGAAAAAAACGATGGTATAACAAAACCTTGGAAATTCAAGGAAAAAACATTAGTTGCAGGGATGTTAAGGTGAGCAATACATCATAAGAAAACCTTGGAAATTGAAGGAAGAAACTTTAGTTGCAAGGATGGATAGCGAGATTGTTCCATGTGCATGCGCTAAAGTAAGCAAAGCAAATATTGTGACAGGACTAGTCAGCATAGGTGAAATGAGTTGTACATTTTTATTCCATGGTCATTATTAAACAAAGAACTGTGCCAACGCGTGTTTCGACCACATCAGTCTTTTTCAAGTCGAGTTCCATTTGTCACCTTGCCAAATTGCACAGAAGTGAATCCGATTCTTGATGCTGCTATGATGCAGAAATCTCATAAAACCATGGCGCTAATATAACTAGTTATGATTCTTGAAACTGAATGGAATGCCGTTTCCCTCAATAACAAGGTAGATTGCTGATAGTCAACAGTCATTACGGGTCTGTTCAGCTCCCGACCCTGCCTTCGTCCGGAGCGCGCATTGGAGAACTTAACGCAACAAAACCCCTATAATTCAGCTAAAGCCCCCGTAACTTTGCGCTCCCTGTTGCGCAGCCTATGACCACAATGATGACATCACATATGACTCACTGATGACATCACTGGTGACATCATCTCTCCACTCCCCAGCAGTCAGAGTAGAACTCCTGCAAACAGACACAGTTTTCTTCTGGTTTATGGATAGTCCTTCAATCGCAGACCCTGACCTTGTACAGCCGGTGCTGTCCCTATGCTGGACTTTATGCTTGTCTCCATGACCCAGCTGCTCCCTGCTTCTGCCCCTGATGTGGGACTTATTTTGTCCTCTATTGCCATTTAACTCTGATACTCCCTTTAATCTCGTTGTGGGTGGTGGGATACAACTCTTCGGGGCAGTGGGTTTCCTCTACCCCTCACTCCTTCATACTTATAATTCAGATATCATCTTTTACCAAACTACTACAAATGAAAGATTTACAAGTAGTGATATGATGTATCTGTAGCTGCTAACTATTTCTCACAATGTACTCATTGTTATGAACTATTGTAAAATGCTAAAATCACATATGTAGAAACATATCACTGGTCTCAATATGGCCAAGTACCCAGAGTGATCTTATGTCAGATGTTATCAGTTAAATAATTGTTGTTGTCATATATGATATTAGTGATGGTGCCACAAATGTTTATGTTTATGTTTATTGAGTTTATATAGCTCTTTACACCAAAGCGCTTTACAGAATAACAACAGGTACAGTAATGAATGAAGCATAATTTACAAACATGAAACAAACCAGTGATACAGTATTTAGAACAATTTCCACAGAGCAGGGAGGGGGGAGGAGGGAGGGGAAGGGGGGGCCCCGGGTGACCTCCAACGCACTAAGGTGGTTACAGTATCCAGATTGGGGTCATCGGGGGGAGGGGGAAGGGGGTGAGGAAGGGAAGGGGGGCAGGCGTGTGAGGGGGGAGAGAGGTAGGGAAGGAGAGTCAGGGGGAGTGGAGAAGAAGGGCTTTGAGGGAGAAGCGGAAAGATGGGTAGGGAGGGGTGGAGCAGATAGAGAGAGATAGGGAGTTCCAGTGGACGGGGGCCAAGAGTTGGAAGGAGTGGAATCACAAGGAGGCACAAGGGGCTGGGGGTACAGCAAGAAGATGGAGATCAGCTGAGTGGAGAGAGCGGGAGGGAGAGTAAAATGAGAGGAGGGAGGAAAGATAGGGGGGCGAGGTTGTGGAGAGATTTGTAGACAAGGCAGAGGAATTGGAATTTCAATTGTGAGAGGAAGGGGAGCCAGCCGAGTTGAGAGAGTGAGGTACAAAGAGACTCGAGGCCCAAGAAGACATAGAGTGCGGATAGAGGCGTGGTAGATGTATTTTAGGGAAGTCAGGTGAGAGACAGGGAGTCCAAAGAGAAGAGAGGAACAGTAGAAGAGACGGGAGAAAATAAGGGAGGAGATTAGGAGTTTAGAAGCATGAAAGGTGAGGGAGGAGCAGGTTTTACGGATGTTTGATGGTATTAGTGATGTAACCATAATATGACCACAATGATGACATCACAGTTGACATTGCTCATATCACTGATGACATCACTAATTACATCATCTATGACATCACTGATGACATCACGGATGGAATCACTGACTACATTACAACAATAACCGGCCAAGGGGCGTGGCAACGACGTTTGGCTGTACCCACTGTATATTTGAACACATATGGAACAACCAAGGCCAGGTGAGCGTAAGACCCTAGGACCGCTTTGGGCCCTTTTTTAAATAATGAATCACCCCAGCTGCCCACGCGCAGCCTTGTCCCCTCTCCCCCTCCCAACCAGCTTCCCGTGTTTTCTCCCGCCTCCTCCCACCTCCCAACCCGCCCACCCCCCCATGATTGGCTACTGCCTCACAGCGAGTGCAGGCCAGCCACTGGCCGCCTCGCCGCCTCGCTATTTGGAACAACCAAGGCCAGGTGAGTGTAAGACCCTGGGACCGCTTTGGGCCCTTTTTTAAATAATTAATCACCCCCAGCTAACCGCGCGCAGCCTTGTCCCCTCTCCCCCTTCCGCCCAGCTTCCCGTGTTTTCTCCCGCCTCCAAACCCACCCACACCCCCCCAGTGATTGGCCACCTGATAGACAAATCTGAAATCCCCAGGGCAGCCCCCTGCCCGGCAGCCCCCGTGGCGTAGGGCCCCAAGGCCAAGGGCGGCTCCGACATTGGTGGCTCCAAGATGTGTCTGCAGGTGTCCGCAGGTGAAGCCAGTGAAGCCAGCAGTCAACAGACACCAACAAAAACTGTGAGTCTGGCATGGGTGGGAGTAGAGCAATTACTCTACTCCAGAAAACCCCTGACACTCTATCTTACCTCCCAATAACATAAACTGCCATAGACTCACACCAGGTATACTCAGAAAGATTTGTGACCATCAGACTGAACCTATCCATGACAGGATTGTAGAAGTTGCCTTGCACCACATACTAACATACTTGTCAAGGTCAACAAGCACCGCACTTAGGTGAAACCTGAATGTTAGCATGTCCACACTTAGATAGAATTGTGAATATTAGCATGGCCACACTTAGACAGGATTGTGAATATTAGCCTGCGTCGCATCTATATAGAACTTTGAATGCTAGCATGCCCGCAGTTAAGTGAAACCTGAATATTAGCATGTCCGCACTTAGATAGAATTGTGAATATTAGCATGTCCACACTTAGAATTGTGAATATTAGCCTGCGTCGCATCTATATAGGACTTTGAATGTTAGCATGCCCGCACTTAGGTGAAACCTGAATATTAGCATGTCCGCACTTAGAAAGAATTGTGAATATTAGCATGTCCACACTTAGACAGACTTGTGAATGTTAGCCTGCATCGCATCTATATAGGACTTTGAATGTTAGCATGCCCGCACTTAGGTGAAACCTGAATGTTAGCATGTCCACACTTAGATAGAATTGTGAATATTAGCATGTCCACACTTAGACAGAATTGTGAATATTAGCATCTCCACACTTAGACAGAATTGTGAATATTAGCCTGCGTCGCATCTAGATAGGACTTTGAATGTTAGCATGCCCGCACTTAGGTGAAACCTGAATATTATCATGTCCACACTTAGATAGAATTGTGACTATTAGCATGTCCACACTTAGACAGAATTGTGCATATAAGCCTGCGTCGCATCTAGATAGGACTTTGAATGTTAGCATGCCCGCACTTAGGTGAACCTGAATGTTAGCATGCCCAAACTTAGATAGAATTGTGGATATTAACCTGTGTCGCATCTAGATAGGACCTTGAATGTTAGCATGCCCGCACCTAGGTGAAACCTGAAGACTAGCATATGCCACACTTAGAATTGTGAACATTAGCCTGCGTAGCATCTAGATAAGATTGTGAAGATCAACAAGTGCCACACTTAGACAAAACAGTGAATGTTAGTATGCTATAGATCAGGTAACCCACTAACCAATATAAGCTCAAACTCTGCATACTTATCTCACTCAAAAAACTCACACAACCATTTCTCGCACAACAAGCCGCATGCACTTCACAAAACTGCAACAACACATAAACCGGAGCAACAGCACGCGCGTCCTGACACCGATCCAATACCCACACCAAAGCTCAGCACCCGGTGTATACCGAGTTGAAGCTGCCAACAGGACAGCACTCCTCTCACTATCCTACTCCGTCTTCAGCCTACTAACCCATCCCACCTTATCGTTTGCAGATTCGCCAGAGCCTTGAGCCATAGAAAGGCCAAATAATTCTATTGCTAATAACCTTTGACTTGCAGGACAGATATAGCTGATCTTTTCCAAACAGAATGTTTGTCAGGCCTCCCTCCAGACTGGAACCATTGGGAAAGATTTGTTAGAAAATGAAACATTTATTAAGAAAGCAAAAAACAATGTTTTCGGCCAACTCCCATTCATTTTCCCATAGCGAAAAAGCCCAAATTTGGTAAATCTGAACCGCAAAAACTGCTGGGCGGATTTGGACCAAATAAGAGACAACGTGGCCATGAGGCATTGAATTTCCCGTACAAAGTTTCAGATTCTCAACAATAGACATTTAAAAAAAATATAAATGGTTTGGAAGAAAACCATTCTAGCCCTATTCTAAAGAGGAACTTCCCTAACTAGCAATCAACACTAAGGATCTGTCTTTGTTAGGATGTCATCAACAAAACCGTCCTTGTGTCCACAGTTCCTAATCTGACCCTCACACTATAAATAAATCAACAACTAGGTGCAAGGTAAAATGTCTTTAACTTGATGTTAGCAGAACTGTTCAAAACCAAAAGTATAAGAATTATTCCAACGCAAATGTTCTACAAGGTAAGGACACTTGAAACCAGAGGGTGGTTCCCTTCCACTGGATTCTTAAACAGGATGGCAAAAGTGTGTCTTTAACTAACAATTCCTTTGTATCTTCACTGGGCTCACAAAGTTCTTGGTTAAGCAAAAGGTTCTGTATTAGTCTTTCTGTATAATATCTTATAACTTGCTGATTGCCTGGTATACTCCCCTGCCAGTAATCTTTACATAGTTTTAAGTGCCTGGTGTACTCATCTGCCAGGACTTCTTTTGACTTTTCAGATCACCTGGTGTACTCCCCTGCCAGGAATTTGTATACAATTTCAGCTGCCGGTGTACTTGCCTGACAGGACTGCCTATGCGCTTCACAGTTCTTTGGCTATACCACAATAGCATATACCATGAGGTGCATGGTATTTCTGTCTATGGTAACACTTGCTCAAGCCTCTCCCCCAGACTGGCATCTCATGCATCTGTACTGGATTAGGGTTTACCTTTGTAATTTGTCTTGTCTGCATTCAAACATTCTGCTTCTTGGGTGTTGAATTTGTACTTTGCCTTGACTGCATTCAAGCACTTGCTGGCACGATACTTTGCCTTGTCTGTATTCAAACATTCTTCTTATTGGGTGTCAAATTTGTACTTTAGCTTGGCTGCATTTAAACAAATTTTGAGTATTTTCTGCATCAGCAACTTTGTAGCAATCAAACACTTGCTGCGTGCATATCAGAACGCCCCGGGTCCCCAGCTGCTTTTGGCAGTCACTGGTCTTTTCCACCGGCTCCAATTCTGCTTGCACCTCTGCAGTGTGATTCCTTCTCCTGCTTCCCAATTTGGAGTGTGTGAACATTGTTCCAGCATCTGCGATCACACACCGGCTTTCCTGTTCGACCCAGACCAGAGGGTTCTACGTTATTTCGCCGAATGATTTTACATCGTGGGACTTTTCATCGCCACCCTTTCATCGCCAAAAACTCCTTTTTTTAAAAAAAATTTAATTATGGGGGTGCTTTGCCCCCCCAAGACCTCCCCTACTTAAATAATCATATCCCAAACCGCACCAAACACCTCCCCCATAAAAAAGTTTTTAAAAAAAGTTTTTGGCGATGAAAGGGTTGGCGATGAAAAGTCCCACGATGTAAAATCATTCAACGAAATGCGTGTATACCAACCAGAGAACCCTGTTTTATAGAGTGGCCCCACATCCAGGAGCTCCTGCACGCCTCCTGACATCTCCACGGCCCTACTTGCTCGCATGCAGCATCTCTCCCCCTATCCCAGTGGCATTCTCCATTCCGCCACAGCTTTCCGGGCACCTCACGTTCATGTAGCCGTTCAAGTGGCACAGCGAGTAGAGCGCTCGCTTTGACATCTGTGCAGAGCCTGCTGATGCAGGTATGAATCCCGGCAGGGCCAAACTCAGCTTTTCATCCTTCCAAGGTCGATAAATCAGCACCACACACTGTGGGTAATAATAAGCAGCGCTCAGATACCTGAGGGTTCGTAGTGCTATATAAATGCAATATTATTATTATAAGCTTCACCCTGGCATTCAACGTCTTTTCCTGCACTACTCTCTTCGATAGTGCGGTTGCCATCTTTAAATGTCCTGCGCACTGAATATTTAAAAAATAACTAGACTGCACATTGTACATTGAGCTCCTGTTAGATAAAGGCACATTAGAATCAAAAGGTGTTATGTGTGTGCTGTGGGTGTTTGGGTCAAAGATGGGGGCCTGACCAGAATGACAATATGCCATTAGAAATGTGGGTGTTAGTGAGTCTTCCTCATGGGAAAGGGAGGAACGCTGTGTCGAATCCAATCAAGACACCACATGCCCCTGGTAGTTATCTCCTCCCATGTGATCTTCCCTCATATGACCACCCCCAGGATCAGGATCAGGTAGCGGCTGCCGTCCCCTGGCCAAATGGGAGGAGGTTACCTCCAGGGAATATGTGATGATTCCACTGGATTCCTCACAAATTGCATCAGGCTAGAGGTGGAGAGGGGGAAAGCGTATACTGTGTGTAATTGGAGAGTTGTGGGTGGTCTGGGGAGTCAGTGACAGTTCAAACGTTTTCGGATTATCAGGGGAATACCAAGGGAATCTTGTGAGATTCCCGTGGCTACAACGGAAGAAGCGCTCGAAAAAGAAAATGCATCACACAATCAAAAGGTTGAAAGGGGGTAATGGGAGAGGGCCAGTGAGGGGGGAAAGCGGCTGCGGGAAATCTGTGACCATGGAAAGAGGAGGGTGCACTTTGTGAGTGCCTGAGTGAACTGGGAAGAGATTTTGATTTTTGAACATTTTCAGATTTTTGGGGGAATACTGGGAGAATACAGCGGACATGGGTAGTTCATTGCCACTGTATGTGTAGTTCATTGCCATTATTGGTGGAATATTGGGGGAATCTCGTGGGAATGGGGAGAAAACAAAAGAAAAAAGAAAAATTTGACACCTACAGTGATCACATCTACTAGGCAGGGGGTAATGGGTCATTGTGCCACTGGCCACGGTCAAATGCTATGGCTAGGTGGCCCCAAAGAAACTTATTGGTACAACATCTACAAAGGCCACTGATGAAGGCCATGGCTAGAGGGCCCCAAAGAAACCTATTAGTGCAACATTTACATTGGTCATGGCCAAAGGCCATGGCTAGTGTAACGCTCACCTGATTCTCGCAGAGGCGCCGGTCTTGACTGGGCGACTACCGTATCTTCAAAGGTGATGTGTAGCACCCGGTTGGCTCTTTGGGCTGGACCTCTGTGCACTGTATGCCTGACGTGTAGAGTAAGATGTCTGCAGATAGAAAATATGGGGTTAATGAACTGGGGTTATTGGGGTGTCCCTATCTCTTTCCTCTTCTCCTCTCCTGTAGACCCCCAAAGGTTAACGCTCTCACCTTAGGTAAGTGAATGCCGAGCTCTCCATCTGCCTCGGGGCAGGGTGCTGTAACCAGTTTCTTCACTGGATAGGTAGCGCAGGCCTCTTGACTTCAGAGGACTGCTGTCCGTCGTTTACTGCACGAACTGTAAGTTTCGAGTCATTCAAATGTCTTTAAAGTCTTTAGTAATGATGTCTCTTGTTTTGCAGGGTTCCGGCGATGGCGGATGACGGGCTGAAGTGAGTTGAAGATGGAGCCCGTGTGATGAATAGAAGCGCCTGGAAGCACGTAAGTAAGCGCTTGTTGCCTGCTTCACTATGCGCTCTAACTGTCTTTTTATTTTGCAGGTACGAGTTCGGAGCGGCTGCAGGGTGCCGGAATACCCACTGGATTAGATGTGGAAAGGAGTAATGGCACGTGAGTATTAAAGTTCCCCAATGTCTTTAAACGCACCTTGTTTTGTCTTTCAGACGCGGGATGCAGCGCCGAAGGCCTCCGGAGCGTGCAAAGAGTTGGTAAACTTTTGTCTTTCAGATGCCGGAATGCTAACCTGTTCTTTCTTGTCTTTATAGGTGTTGCTGAAGACTGGATTCAGGATGGTAAGCCTTTGCCTTTCAGATGCCGGAATGCTAACCTGTTCTTTCTTGTCTTTATAGGTGTTGCTGAAGACTGGATTCAGGATGGTAAGCCTTTTTCCTTAGGCCCAGGACCGGATGCAGAAGACACGATG
Source organism: Ambystoma mexicanum (assembly GCF_040938575.1). NCBI lineage: Eukaryota > Metazoa > Chordata > Amphibia > Caudata > Ambystomatidae > Ambystoma > Ambystoma mexicanum. Next base: position 1,261,432,382 of record NC_090934.1, on the reverse strand, counting down.
AGCGTTCTGCTGCAGAGGTTGCAGAATAACGCAAAGCAAGATTCATCCACCGGGTGTGGTTTAAATAGCCTCCTGTAGTGCTTAGATGTCTCCTTCCACAGCCACGCCTAAGTAAGAAAAGAGTTCCTGGTAAGAAAAGAGTTCCTGCCTTCCAGAAGAGTTCCAGTGTTCTGAATCTAGGGAGTGGCTCCAGCCCCACCCAACAGGAAAAGTAGTTCCAAACAGAAGAGGATCAGAGGCTCAACTGGCAGGCAAGTAAGCAGCATGGTCTGCTGAAGGTAAGTCCACCCAAGCATTATGAGCCCGGCGCTTCCAGCGCTGGGACTGGGCATATTTATGAGCCTGGTGCCACTGGCGCCAGGACTGGGTCCAAAAGGTCCCAATTGGGACTGGTTGGCACTCGGAACCTGGGTTATGGATCTGCTTCCAAGGGAGTTGGGAAAACCCTGACCTTTTGGAAGCAGAGATCATGACAGTACTCCCCCTCAAGGCCCCTCCCAAACCGGGCTTCTCCGGGGGTTTTGGCTTGTCAGGAAATGTTCGGTGAAATCTTTTGATTAGGCGAGGAGCGTGGACATATTCAGCAGGTTCCCAGGATCTCTCTTGGGGGCCGTAGCCTTTCCAGTCAATTAGGTAGAATAGTTTAGATTTGGAGATCTTGGAGTCCAGAATGCTTTTGACTTCAAACTCGAGTTCTCCATCCACTAGGATAGGTTTTGGAGATTTGGTTAGTCGGGTTTGAGGTTGCACGGGTTTTAATAGAGAGACGTGGAAGACCGGATGTATCTTCATGTGCGGGGGCAAGTCCAACTTGACCGCTACTGGGTTTACTATGGTAGTGATGGAATAGGGACCAAGGTATCTTGGGTTGAATGTGCGTGGCCCTTTTAGAGATAGATATTTGGTGGATAACCAGACTTGATCCCCTACTTGATAGTGAGGGGCTTCCTTCCGATGTTGATCTGCTCCTTTCTTGTATTGTTCTTTAGCCCTTTGAAGGTGAGAAACAGCTTCCTTAAAGGCTTGGGTGATTGTAGAATGCAGGTAGTCTACTGCTGGTGTTTCAAGATCTTGGAGGGGATCCAACTCCGAGGTTCGAGGGTGACTGCTGTACAAAAGAAAAAACGGGGTTTTCCCAGTTCCCGAATGGACAGAGTTATTGTAGGCATACTCGGCTATCCAAAGGATGTCTTTCCAAGTTTTTTCAGTTTGTTGCAGCATGCAGCGTAAATACTGTTCCAGAGTTTGATTGGTCCTCTCGGTTTGTCCGTCGGTCTGAGGGTGGTGACTGGTCGATAGTCTCACATCAATTTGAGCCGACCGACAGCAACTTCGCCAAAAATGAGAAATAAATTGACTACCTCGATCCGAAATTAGAACCGAAGGAAAACCGTGCAGTCGGACGATGTTTTCGAGAAATTCTCGGGCCAGAGTTGCTGCTGTTGGCAAGCCTTTGAGCGGAATGAAATGCGCCATCTTGCAGAATAAGTCCACGATTACTAGAATCGTATTGTATCCGGAGCATGGAGGTAGATCGGTGATGAAGTCCATAGAAAGCGTATGCCAAGGGCGAGGTGGGATGTCAATAGGGCGTAAGAGGCCTGCGGGTCTTTCCTTTTGACTCTTGTTTTGGGCGCATACTCCACAGGACATTATAAAGTCTCTGATATCTTTTTTCCAAGACGGCCACCAGAAGTAGCGCTTGATCTTTTCTGAGGTCTTGGCTATACCGGGATGACCTTCCATTAAAGAGTCGTGATAACAAGAGATTACTTTTTTCTGTAAATCTGTGCTGGGTAGGTATAATCGTTCTTGGAAATACAATAAGTTGTCCTTTACTGCAAAGTCCTTTCCCTGCAGATGCCAATTCTGTATGTCTGCTGGAGTTACAAGTTGCCTGGCTTTATCCTTAACTTCCTCTATGGATTCTGTGGCGATTACACCCAGAATTCTTTGTTCGGGAATGATTGATACAGGTTTAGGGTTGACCAAGTGTTCTTCCACTCCCATCCAAGAAAGGGCATCGGCTTTACCGTTCTTTGTACCAGGTCGATAGGTAATTATGAAGTCAAACTCGGCAAAGAATAATGCCCAACGGAGTTGTCTAGAGGATTGGGCTTTTGCGGTCTTCAAATATTGCAGGTTTCGGTGATCCGTAATCACAGTAACGGTGTGTCGGGCCCCAAGCAGATAATGCCGCCAAGCCTTAAAGGCAGACTTGATAGCCAGAAGTTCCTTGTCAGTAATCGTGTAATTGATTTCAGGAGGCGAGAATTTGCGGGACCAAAATGCCACGGGATGCAACTGATTGGTTACCGGGTCCTTTTGTGATAGAACTGCCCCCATGGCAAGGCTTGAAGCATCAGTTTCCACGATGTAGGGGAGTTCAGGGCGAGGGTGTTTTAAGATTGGTGCAGAGATAAATTTAGTCTTCAAATCCTGGAAAGCTTGTTCCGCCTCGGTAGACCATTCAAAACGTTTGTTTTTCTTTAACAAGGCAGTGATGGGCTGGACTATTCGAGAGAATTCGGGGATAAACCTGCGGTAAAAGTTAGCAAAGCCTAACATGCTTTGCACACCTTTTACGGAGGATGGTGATGGCCATTTGAGAACTGCATCGACCTTCTTTGAATCCATACGCACTCCGCCAGGTGATAATATGAATCCCAAGAATTCAACTTCAGTCACGTTGAAAACACATTTTTCCAACTTAGCGAAAAGTTTGTGTTGACGCAATCTTTCGAGGACCATTTTCACGTGTTTCCGATGTTCAGATTCCGATGAAGAATAAACGAGGATGTCGTCAATGTAAACAACAACACATACATCTATGAGCTCTCTGAGGACATCGTTCATAAAATATTGAAAGGCGGCCGGGGCATTGCAAAGTCCGAAGGGCATGACCTGATATTCAAATAGCCCATACTTGGTGCGGAAGGCCGTCTTCCATTCATCGCCCTCTTTTACTCGTACCAAGTGGTAAGCTCCTCTAAGATCCAGCTTTGTATATATGCATGCTTTTCTGACTTGGTCCAGGAGTTCAGGGATCAAAGGTAACGGATATCTATTCTTAACGGTGATCTGGTTCAGGGAGCGATAATCGATACAAGTTCTAAGGTCTCCTTCCTTTTTTGGAACGAAGAACAAAGCTGAAGAAGCAGGGGACTTGGAAGGACGAATAAACCCATTTGCCAGGTATTGATCCAGGTATTGTCGAAGGTGAAGGTTCTCAGGCTCGGTGAGGGCATAAATTCTACTACAAGGAGGAGTAGATCCAGGTATCAGGTCTATCTGGCAGTCATAAGACCTATGAGGAGGTAGAGAGTTAGCCTGATCCTTCCGGAAAACATCTTGGTATTCTAGGTATTCGGGAGGTAACTGGGGAGTCTCTGAAGAAATTGCGGCCAGTGCAACACCAGGTGGAGGGTGACAAGTAGAGACACATTCTGGAAACTGGACCGTTCTTGCTCGCCAATCGATCAGAGGATTGTGTTTCTCTAACCAAGGTATTCCTAGAATAATCTGAAACTGAGGGGCCTTGATCACATCGAACACGATCTTCTCATGGTGTCCATCTTGACTTACTAGCGTCACCTCTTGAGTGGTATGCGTTACTGGCCCGGAGGCTATCTCCGTACCATCCACCGTAGTAATGACGTCCTTTACAGCCTTGGGACAAAGAGTTAGATTCATCCTCAAAACCATTTCATGATCCACATAATTGCCGATGGCACCGCTGTCGACGTAAGCTTCAATTGCATGTAATCGATCCGGATTATCAGGGCTAATGAGGACCATAGGTATCACGAAATGCGAGGTCACGGAACTGGTTTTCACGCTCGGCAAGAGGACCTCTATTCTTGTCGGGCGAGGTCGTTTCCCTGCTCAGAGTTTGTAACTTTGGTAACTGCAGCTCCTACTGCCTTCCTGGCAGGTTTCACCGGACAGTCTCGAAGAAAGTGCCCTGAGTTTCCGCAATATAGGCATAATTGCAACTGTTTCCTCCTTTCCCGCTCCCTTTGTGTTAGAGGACCTTTCAGACCCCCTATTTGCATGGGTTCCCCGGAGTCTACTCCTTTGGAAGGAGTTGGCGGTTTGGAAAATACTCGAGCATCAAACTTGGAACGATCGGCCTTCCTGTTCTGCAGCCTGTGATCTATTTGAACGACCAAGTCTATATAATCCGAACAGTCTTGTGGGGGATTCACTACTTGGGCTAAAACGTCTTTGAGCTCTCCACGTAGACCTCTATAAAACAGCGTAATCCTTTTGTCCTCAGGCCATTGAGTTTCCACTATTAGTCTATTGAAAGATGCAATATAAGCCAAAAGGTCTTGATTACCCTGTTGCAACGAAAGAAGCTCATTGTCCAAGGCCTGCCCCTGTGAATGTCTTGCGAACAGTTTTTCCATACTAAGCTGAAAGGCTTGAAAATCATGGAGAACCAGATCATCTTGATTAACTAGAGGGATCGACCAGTCTGCCGCATTGCCACTAAGGTACGAAAGTACAAAAGCTACTTTTGCTTGATCAGTTGGAAAGGCTGCTGGCCGGCATAAGAAGTGCAACCGGCACTGATTGATAAATACTGCAAACCTCTTTGGGTCACCAGAAAATCGTTCGGGCGGAGCCAGAGGTACATTCCCAGGTAGGTTGATCTGCACTGGATTCATAGAGGATGTTGAAGGAAGATTTGCCCCTGATGCGGGTAACGGGGTCTGTCCGGCTTGTGACTGTAGCACTTGTCTAGCCAGATTGTCTGTTCTCTCCTTGGAAATAATTAGTTCCCTTCTTAGAGCATTTGTTTCCTGACGAGCTGCATGCACTTCTGCCCTTAGTTCCCCAAGTAACCGGGCTAGGGGGTCAGTATCCGAGGTTTCCATAGCGCCTGGGCGAGAGTTTTGCGGTTGGCTTTGCGTTCTGTAACGCTCACCTGATTCTCGCAGAGGCGCCGGTCTTGACTGGGCGACTACCGTATCTTCAAAGGTGATGTGTAGCACCCGGTTGGCTCTTTGGGCTGGACCTCTGTGCACTGTATGCCTGACGTGTAGAGTAAGATGTCTGCAGATAGAAAATATGGGGTTAATGAACTGGGGTTATTGGGGTGTCCCTATCTCTTTCCTCTTCTCCTCTCCTGTAGACCCCCAAAGGTTAACGCTCTCACCTTAGGTAAGTGAATGCCGAGCTCTCCATCTGCCTCGGGGCAGGGTGCTGTAACCAGTTTCTTCACTGGATAGGTAGCGCAGGCCTCTTGACTTCAGAGGACTGCTGTCCGTCGTTTACTGCACGAACGGTAAGTTTTGAGTCATTCAAATGTCTTTAAAGTCTTTAGTAATGATGTCTCTTGTTTTGCAGGGTTCCGGCGATGGCGGATGACGGGCTGAAGTGAGTTGAAGATGGAGCCCGTGTGATGAATAGAAGGTCCTGGAAGCACGTAAGTAAGCGCTTGTTGCCTGCTTCACTATGCGCTCTAACTGTCTTTTTATTTTGCAGGTACGAGTTCGGAGCGGCTGCAGGGTGCCGGAATACCCACTGGATTAGATGTGGAAAGGAGTAATGGCACGTGAGTATTAAAGTTCCCCAATGTCTTTAAACGCACCTTGTTTTGTCTTTCAGATGCGGGATGCAGCGCCGAAGGCCTCCGGAGCGTGCAAAGAGTTGGTAAACTTTTGTCTTTCAGATGCCGGAATGCTAACCTGTTCTTTCTTGTCTTTATAGGTGTTGCTGAAGACTGGATTCAGGATGGTAAGCCTTTGCCTTTCAGATGCCGGAATGCTAACCTGTTCTTTCTTGTCTTTATAGGTGTTGCTGAAGACTGGATTCAGGATGGTAAGCCTTTTTCCTTAGGCCCAGGACCGGATGCAGAAGACACGATGAGCGTTCTGCTGCAGAGGTTGCAGAATAACGCAAAGCAAGATTCATCCACCGGGTGTGGTTTAAATAGCCTCCTGTAGTGCTTAGATGTCTCCTTCCACAGCCACGCCTAAGTAAGAAAAGAGTTCCCGGTAAGAAAAGAGTTCCTGCCTTCCAGAAGAGTTCCAGTGTTCTGAATCTAGGGAGTGGCTCCAGCCCCACCCAACAGGAAAAGTAGTTCCAAACAGAAGAGGATCAGAGGCTCAACTGGCAGGCAAGTAAGCAGCATGGTCTGCTGAAGGTAAGTCCACCCAAGCATTATGAGCCCGGCGCTTCCAGCGCTGGGACTGGGCATATTTATGAGCCTGGTGCCACTGGCGCCAGGACTGGGTCCAAAAGGTCCCAATTGGGACTGGTTGGCACTCGGAACCTGGGTTATGGATCTGCTTCCAAGGGAGTTGGGAAAACCCTGACCTTTTGGAAGCAGAGATCATGACAGCTAGTGGGCCCCAAAGAAACATATTGGTGCAACATGTAGAGTGGGCACGGCCAATGTCTGGGGCTAGTAGGCCCCAAAGAAATCTATTGGTGCAACATGTACAGTGTCCATGGCCAAAGGCCATGGTTATTGGGCTCCAAAGAAACGTATTGGTGCAACATGTAAAGAGGCCAAGGCTAAAGGGCGTGGCTAGTAGACTCCAAAAAAACCTGTTGGTGGAACATATACAGTGGCCACAGCCGACGGCCATGGTCACTTGTCAGTCACAGCTAGTGGGCCCCAAAAGAAACATATTCATGCAATATGTACAGTGGCCATTGCCAAAGGCCATGGCTAGTGGGCCACCAAGAAACATATTGGTGCAACAAGTACTGTGGCCACGGGCAACGGCCATGGCTAGTGGGCCCCAAAGAAACTAAAGCATAACAAAATCCTTTAAATTCTATGAAAACGATTTAGTTTAAAGAGAGTTATGGTGATCAGATTTAACGTGAAAAAAACACAGCAACAAAACATTTGAAATTCAGTGAAAAATCCTTTGGTAAGAGAGAGTTAAGGTGATCAGATGTAACACAACAAAACCCTTGATATTTTGCACTCACATTTGAAGCAAGTCCACCTTAACTTTGCGCCCCCTGTTGCGCAGCATATAACCACAATGATGGCATCACAGATGACATCACTGATGATATCACTGATCAAGGCCATGGCAAGTGTCCCACAAAAAAAGCTATTGGTGCAACATGTACAGTGGCCAATGCCAAAGGCCAGGGATGTCGATTTACCAAAATGCCAGCTGTAGCGAAAAATACATCACATACCTGATGACATTACAGGAAGTGATGTCACATGACCTTTGACCTGGATGGCATCAGTTCCTCTTTAACCCTGGTGAGATCACAGGAAGTAGCTTGCAGGGCGTAAACAAAAAGTACATACATGTACAATTTTTTAAATACCAAATAGGTACTAAAGCAGACAGGACCATTTTAGATACCAATCACATTTTAGCAAAGGTGCTGCCTTCATATGTCATGGATGGGGTCATGATATCATAGGGTTAGAACCAATAGAGTCAACATAGGCCAAGGGACTGTCATAGATATGTCACTTCAGCATTGTATGGCCAGTTATTTCCATATTACGCAAGTTATAGTTGCATGTCAAGTATTGTCATTATATGATAAGTATAGCCCCTACATTGGGAGTTGCTGTGATATTGCAGTATTCAAAAATCCAATAGATGCAAGTCAGTCACCAACAATGCACAAGAGCATATTGCTAGCCTAGCTGCACCAAAATGCAAATCTAGCCACGTAATAACAGTTAGGATTTTTCATTGCATCTGCCTAAAAAATATGCCATGACACAGTAAGAAAAGGCTATACTGGCTGCATCCAAATGTCAGGCTAGACAGGTAATAACAAGTATCATGCTTACTTTATTATAGATGCCCAGTAAAAATGTCATGCCACAGTAAAAAATGACTAGACTGGCTTTACCATAATGCCAGTCTAGCCACTAATATATATCATGCCTGCTTTATCATTGATGACCTTTATGTATTAGCACACCCTTTTCCTGCCCCACCCTTCCCACGTGTCCCCTCTCCCTCCCACTCTCCTCCAACCCCCAAAATCAACTCCTCTGCCCAGTATTACCTCAATGTCACTCTTCCTCATCCCAGTTCTTAAGTATGAGGCAAAGTGCTTCATAGGAAAGTACTGGGATGAGAAAGAGTGGGACTAGGAGTAATAAAGATTACCGGCAAGTAATCCAGGTTTTTAACACAAGCACACACATTCACACACCACTTGCTCATTTACACATGCACTCATTCACCATTCACTCACACAACCACGCCCAGCCACACAAACATCATGCCCTCATTCACACACATTACATTATATATACACCCACGTACATTACATAACACACATACACACAGACAACACACTTTTACATAAAAAAATTAAATGTACTTACCTTCCAGAATCCGTTGCTCCTCCTCTGCAGGCACGACTCTGGCTTCCATGCTCCATCACGCACGTCTCATGCACAGCAGAGCACAGGAGACAGAGCCATCCATGTCCTGGCGAGGGGGGGAACTCGGATTTCAAAATGAAATTATTTATTTTTGAAGTCATTCTGACTGATTTTAAAAAGAAAAGATTTCGGTTACAAAAAATTGAAACGGAAATAATTTCTTTTTGAAGTCAGAAGGACTTCAAAAAGATATTCTTTCCTTTTGAAATCCGAGCCCTCAGGGGTCGCAGATGCAGTGGCGGCGGTCATACGGGAGTTGTCAGGGGTTACAGTTGCTAGTCCCCTAGTGGCCCCCAAATGACATCCCTGCCGAAGTACATGGCTAGTGAGCCCCAATGATGGTATAAAAGACTGCTTGAAATTCTGTGATGCCACCATTGTGGTCATACTCTGCAGAACAGGGGACGCACAGTAATGGTGGGCTTGCTTCAAATGCGAGTGCTGAATTTCAAGGAATTTTTTTAGTCTGATCACCTTCACTCTTTCTTGCCAAAGCATTTTACAAAGAATATGAATTACACGACGTGAGGTAGCGGGCGTGTAGTTATGGTTAAGTTGCTCAACTCATAGGAAGAGCACTTTTTGGGCGGCTTATAACTTCGCTCCCCCTGGACGAATCCTCACCAAACTTTGCAAAAAAAGTATATGGCACTGTCAGAATTTTATTGGCAAGTTTGATGAGGTTTAGTCATGGGGAGGCAAGGTTATAGGGGGGTCCCACATTTTTTTTTCCATAGGCATGATGGAAAGAAATTTTGCTCACCACACAGTCCAAACCGCTGGACGGATTTTCATCAAATTTGCGCCAGGAGCAGCGGCTTGATCCCGAAAGCATGCTTTTCTAAATTTGGTGTAAATGCGTCCAGTAGTTATTTTATAAAACGACAGAAAAGTAGGTCCAAAAAAATGTGTGATGTCTGGGTTCGGTCTGCGGACCCATTTACCTGTTTGTTCCGTGAACAGGCATCCGATTGGCCTAGAGGGTGCATTGATGATGCTGTCATCGGACGCGCCCACTGCTTGGATGGTGAAAAGCATGAAGTGCATCAGATTTTTGGAAACGGCCGCCATGCTGGACACCGCGGTAGAAACATATAAAAAAACACAACATTGCACTTGTCAAACGTATCAAACAATCTCTGGGGAGGTGAGGTGTGATGAGGATGGGATGGGCTATGGCTGTGAGAAGCCAAAAAACAGGTGTTTTTCAAACCCAAAGTCTGTGAACAGTCCAGATGTTCGAGGGACAGTCCTGTGATGTTCACGAACACTTCAGATGTTTGGGACATCTATGCCTATTTCTGAATTACAGGGTTGATGAAAATCAGTTCTTGGATGGCTTATAAATTTGGCGCCACTCAATGAAACTGTATGAAATTTTGGAATTTTATTCTAGACTTGATTATGAATTGTTTTGGAAAGTGTGGAGATGTTTGGTCAAGAGGGAACACATTTAGAGTGGGGTCCCAAAATATTGTAAAGGTTTATAAATGTAGTGCCATTTGACGAATCTGCACAAATGTTTGAAAAACAATTTTAAATCTAAATATAAATGTTTTTGTAAAGTTTGGTGGGATTTTCTCAAGAGGGGGCTACATTTGAGGGGGGTGTCAACATTTTAGATGGCTTATAATTTTGTTGCCGTTTGACGAATGTGGACAAATGTTTTCAGAAAGATTATAGACCCAACCTTAAATGTTTGTGTAAAGACTGAATGGATTTTGTCAAGTGGGGGTAAGCTATATGACTATTGTATGTACATACATTTTGACACTTTTGAAAAAATAAAACATGGGCGGATTTCAAGCAAACCCGTGTAAGGAGCATTGACCAGGACCTTCAAGCATGGTTTTGCAAATGTGCCCGTATTTTATTTTTTGACACGTGTCATAATGTAGGTACAAAAAATATGGATATACCTTTGTTGACTAAGGTACAGCCTGTGGCCATGGGCAGTGGCCAGAATGTCTGGGTCATGGTATAAGGTCATGACCCACAATCTAGCTACTGGCCATGACCGCGAGGGACGAAAAATGGTGTTAATGTAGTAAAGTTATTCGAAAGTAGGATAGGTTTGAAAGGGAAAAAAATGTGCTTGTGGTAATATGGCAATAGGGTTCTGACTTTGCTTTCTGCAGGCTGACATGGAAAGGGAAGAGGGGCTCTGTACGGAGGCTGTGTGGTTACAGTATTGGTTGAGGAAGATGATGTGGAGGAAGACAGCCTACTACTTGCTAAGAAAGGAACAATCTTTCTGAGAGCATTGCGGTAGTTGGATTTGGTGTGGCGGCACATGGAGGTGGTCCTGTAGGAGTAATGTACAGGTATTCCGTAACAGAGTACAACGCACTCAAGTTCCAAGTATGTGCATTGTACTAGATTGTTAATGGATAATGGCCCTCATTACCCCCTTGGCGGAGGACCATGGTGCTATTAGCACCATGGTCCATGCCGCTAAGGTTACGATTCCGCCATGGTGGATGGCGGAATTACCGCCCCATTCCAAGGTGAGTGGGGCGGTAATTCCCCATTCACCATTTGCCCTTCCCCATTCCCATTTTTGCCCCCATAGGGCATAATGGGAATGGGGAAGGCGCTAATTACGGCACCGTAAATTACGGTGCCGTAATTAGCTCCAAAGTCCCTTTGCGGGTTGGATTTTTAACGCCTGCTAAAAGCAGCCGTTAAACACCAACCCGCAAAGGGACACTTGTAATCAGGCGGTAAGGGTTAACAGCGCCAACGGCGCCGTTAAACCCTTAACGCCTGAGTTGTAATGAGGGCCAATGAGTAAGAATAGGTCTAGTGTTACGCTCACCTGGTATCCACAGGGACGCCACCCAGCCGGGTTACTCGCTGGTATGCTTCTCAGCTTTGCCCTGATGTGGTCTGCGGGGAAGGTTCTGCCTGAAAATACAGGAGGACTGTGCTCAAGACTGACCGACTGGGGTAAGTATCCTCCCTCCACCCCCGTATGATTTCAGTCCCTCTTGCGCCCTCTCCTCACCTTGTGGTAGAATTAGGCGTGCTCTCCTTCCTGCCTTCTTTGCAGAGGCGCCTTGTCTTTCATGGGCGAGTGCGGTCCAGTTACTTCACTGACGCCGGCCCGTTTGATATTGTTCAGGTAGGTCTTATTGCTGTTCTTTAGTTTTGTTGCTATCCTGCATGCCTTTCTTTGTTTAAAATGTCTCTTTTTTCTCCCTTAGGTATGCAGAGCTTCAGCGCGGCGAACTGGCTTGGTTGAGACCCGCTGGTAAATAATGCCACATTAAGAGCGCTATGATGCGGTAAGTAAGCGATATGCGCAGCGCTGCGAAGTCTTGCCTTTGCTAACCTGTGTTTTCCTTCCTTGTAGGTCGCAGCGATCTTCAGCGCGAGTGGAATGTCCGGATTGATGCTAGCCGAGAGGCGACCAGCCAGGTAAGCTTTTTGAGCAGTTCGTAATTTGTAAATGTCTCTACTGCTTTCTTTAATGTTGCCTCTGTATTCCTCTTTCAGGTCGTTCTGTCCGGGAGGCGTGCAGATTCGAGGAAGCTGTTCTCAGTAGCTGTGAGTGTTTAAAGATGAAGAGTGCAGGTAAGATGCTGCTGCTAATGATGTTCCTTTTGTCTCCTTGCAGGTTCTGCTTCTCCGAGGTTCGAGGGAATAGCTGGACACTGTGAGCGTCACGTTGCAAGCTGCAAAGTAACGCGAAGCGTGTTGTCTTGCTCGGGTGTGGTTAAAATAGCCCCAACAAAATAGTCCAGGTAAAGTAGTCCCTAGGCTACCACACCCAAAACACTAGACCGCATAGCTTGGTTCTTATGAACCAAGCTATGTGGATGCCTCCATGTTGGCTGACAATACAATAAAGTAGTTCCCAAGCACATTGTTTTTCATGGTGTATGAGCCTGGCGCCACAGGTGCCAGGACTGGCCCCATGAGGGCTTTTGAAGAGGATGCCAGGCTCTCGAGGCCCGAGTCCTGACTCCACCTGGCCAATGGGTTTGCCAGAGGGGGTTTTGGGTGAGGGTCGTGACATCTACGAGCTGTGCAAGGGTACATTTTGAGCTTGAAAGTTCCTAGATCAGTAGAAAATGCAGTTCGGATCTGTCCTTGAAGCAAGGACCCGAATGCAAAGTGCAAACGCGTTAATGGACATGTCATCATGCCGCGTGCAAGTGCATGGTCACGTGCCTCTGTCCGGAAGGTCCACAATGACGTCAGACGTTTGCGGGCATTGACAGAAGCAAAAACAGTGGGAAGAGTATAGAAGTGTTCAAAATGATGCTAGAAGGTGGGAAATGGCAGAGTTTAAAGGTGAAACGTTGTAAATTGGACAAAAACGTTGCTATATTGGGGTAAGTATGATATAAGTAAGTTGTAGGAAAATTGCATGCACTGGTAAAAACCCATGATATTCTCTAAAGAAAACTTTGTTAAAGGGACGTTATGGTTAAGTTGCACCAATAAAAACCTATACAATTCACTTAAAATTTTTTGTTAAAGGTACTTTATGGTTAAGTTGCACTAATAAAAACCTATGTAATTCAATGAAAAAACTTTGTTAAAGGGACGTTATGGTTAAGTTGCACTAATAACAACCTATAAAATTCACTGGAAGAACTTTGTTAAAGGGACGTTATAGTTAACTTGCACTAATAAAAACCTATGAAATTCAATGAAAAAAGTATTTCCCTGTTCCTGGCTTCTCTTTAGACTTTTCCAGAGTCCAAAAGAAAACTCTACTAGCCAAGGGATTTGCCTTCCTTTTCCTTGCACTTTTTAAGCTTTGACAATAATGTGCCACATAACTCTTTAACTTGCTGGGTCCCAGACAATATATTCTCGCAGATAAAGTTCACCTTAGCTTTTGGCTCTCATACGTGTGTGTCCCAGACTTGCCATGCAGTTGTGTGCCAGCTTGGTTTACTCTCCTGCCAAGCATATACATCCTCTCTCTTTATCTCCTTGTCTGTCAGAGTCCCAGACCCTCTTATCCTTTAATCCTCATATGGCAGGTCCCAGACTCGCAATTCTGAATAATAACCGCTAGGTTTATTCTCCTGCCAATAGTAGGATTCTATCTCTTTTGTGCTTGCGGTCCCTGACCCTCTTATTCTTTGCATTCATAATGATGTCGGTCCCAGACTCGCAGTTCTGAATCGTGACAGCTTGGTTTACTCTCCTGCCAAGCATAGGATTCTCTTGGGGTCCCAGACCAACTTATTTGCTATCCTCATCATAGGACTGTGGGTCCCAGACTTGCAGGATCTTCTCAGGGTCCCAGACCCTCTTATCCTGCTCTCTGTACTTGCTCCACAAATTCCCCATACCTCTAGTCCCTCTCGGCCTGCCTTTGTACCTTTGTGCTTGGTTTGTGTCTTCCGAGCAGCGGGACTTCTAAGCGTGACTCTGGCAGCTTCATTTTGTCGGTCTCGGCTTGGCAGGGTTCTTCGCTTCCCCCGGAGTGCCTTTTCTTCAGCAGGCGGCTCCCAAGATTTTGGAACGCCTGGAGGGTTGTTTGGGCTATGATACATGTACTCCTCAAGTCCTGGATTATGCCCGGTCCTTCTCCCTTCTCCGTGCACGGCGTTCGGCTCGCCAATCTTGCAGCCAGTGCTATGGCATCACTGGCAATTCCTCTCAGGAGACGGGATCTTCTTCACCTGGGTTCCCTCATCTATTTTGAATGAGTTTGTCCCAATCAGGTTCAGCGGGACACTAGACCGCTCAACACAATTCTCGGGATCAATCCTCACACTCCCAGCCATCTTCTTCATCCCAGTATTTGTATTACAAATGAATGGAAGGCCAGTTGAATTCTCTTGTGTGTTAGTTATTTTCTTAGAATAAGGATGGCTTATTATACAACAGAAGTTTATTTTGTAACAATGGAAGCAGGGTTTGGTTTTTCGCAAAGAGGAAGGGGGTGACAACGCAGAAATATACTGCCTTCTCTGCGAATGGTCATCCTTGATTCCGTAAAAGGTTCCTCGCCCATGTGAACCTCCTCCTGTGTACCACACCCAAGGGGACTATTGTACTGTGGACGCACTGCCCTGGCTCGGTATCCGGTCATTATGTCGAAAACATTTTTTCGAATTACCAATATGTCGAAAACATTTTGCCGAATTTTTTTCCCGAATTTATTATTTATTAATTTACTTTTTTTGTGTGTTTTGTAAGTAAAAAAAGGGTTAAAAAAGGGGGGTTAGGGGGAAGCCCCCCCATTTAAAAAAAAATAACAAAAAAAGGACATTCAAAATATTTTTTTTCAGCAACATTTTTTCGACATATTGGCATTCAAAAAAATACAATTCGAAATACTCACTATAAACCGCCTGGCTTCATGGGAAAGGTCTCACCATAAGGGAGAAAGGACAACATCCACAGATTTGTATATATATATTTTTTCTTCTCGAAAAAAAGAAAAACCTTTGGAAAAAAGGGAAATCTGGCGGAATGCCCTCCTGAGGGCAGCCAGGCAATAACAGTGTTCGCTTAGCAATAAGGGAACATCACAGCATGTCCAGGTAGCACACACATTTCTTTATTGTGCATGTGCATTGAAGAGAAAGAAACCTGGATAAAAGCGACGTGTTTCGCTGTAAACTAACCGCTTGATCACATTGGTTAAGTAAACACTGATGATGGACTTTCATTTAAACCTTGACTTCTCTATGGTACGTGCGTGCAGAGAAAAAAAATGGAAGTCCTTCCTTCACAGAAACATCAGAAAATGCAGCAATAAAAGAAGAGAAAGGCTCTGGAATTGGGTTTTAGAAAGACGCCAAGGGTGAGGGCAGAAGCAGAGAGGGAGTGGAGGATACTGCAAGTAGGGAAATAAATCAGGTCATGCAGGTGATATGAGGTGGGGCGCCTCTGAAACAGTTATTTCAACAGTCCAGATTTGAGATTGTGGTTAAACATGACTTCTCTTTTTGCCGCCTTTCTTCGGCGCCCATACATCCCTACTTCACAACACCCAGAGTAAGTAGAGAGAGAAAGTAGCTGGCTAGTTACAGCGGTTTGATTTTTAGCCCATATCACTTTGCATTTCACAATTGTGTATGAATTGCAAAACTACAGGTTCTGGAATGCAAACCACTTTGGACTGAAATGCCCGGGCGGGATGGAGATGCCAAGCATGTCATGGGACCTCTTTGCAAGACATAAAGCTTTGTTGGAATTTAGTTCACTCTCTGTAGATCTAAAAGGCTGTCCAATGTGAAGTGTGAGATACTCCACACGCCAGGGCCCCCAGGCCCACTTCACCCTGTAAATAAGCTTTCTGTTGTCCTGAATTTATAAAGGGAGCATTACTATTCACTATTGTGTAATAGCGCTAGAGACCCGGGACCACAAGCACATCTTAAATCTGACAACAGAGGAGCTCTGTTTCTGCACATTTTTCTGAACTTAGTCTAAATGAAGGAAAGATGTGGATGTTAGATATCAAAGGGGGGGGTTATGAATATTACTGAGCTAACTAACCCACAAAATGTTCTTATTCAGAAGTTGTTTCGAAAGCATACCACTAGTATGCACTAACTAATCCATGTCATACAGCATTCCCACATAGTTGGTCAATTTCATCATAAGTACACCCCAAATGTTTTTTGTGAAGATGTACGCCCGGTAGCATTTTATAACCCAGTAAACAGGGATCTGCCCATCACTGTTTCCCCCTTAAGAAAGGAGGCTTGGATCTAGTAGATCATATATTGAGATAAGCAAGTCTTCTGCATGTGTATATTCCTAAATGTGCTTAATATCTCTGCATTTCGTTAGTAAGCTTACGAATTGACATATTGGTAATTATGTTATTGATCTCTGAAGATGACACACAATTCAAGCCTCTAAGAGACATCTCTGCAGCAGGTCATCAACCCCCTGAGCTATGTTGGCATCATATTCTTGTTCAGAGGAGAACTGCCTAGGATGTTGGTGCGGGGCTAACATTGTGAGTGGGACCAAACTGACATGCACATAGATGTTTCTCTTCTGTAATAATTACAGTGAGCCAAAACGTGGTTGTGGACCCTCTTGCGTGGGACCTCTCCCATTGAACAGGTTATTTAGTCGTGTTCGTTCTCAGTAGAGGGGCTCCCGCATGCTGTTGCATGTATATGAACAAACCACACTAAAGTATCGCTGATGATATGTGGGGGTATGTTGTTTCATAAAGTTTCCCGGCTTCCACATAGCAAATGAGTGGAATTTGCTGATTGGCATATGAGCAGTTATTTCCCCTTCCATGAATTGAACTGTGGAGAGCACCATGGATGCATGTTTTATCTATGTGCCATGCTAGAGTGACTTGTACTCATTTTAGGTAGTCACTTGAAAGACAATTAGAAAGAAGGCACTGTAGGCTGATATTTAGCTAAAGATAGGATGCAGGGGGGTCTATTACACTGCCTGGAATGTATACTGTAGCTGCGGGAAACTTGTGCTAAAATTGTAGGTTCCCCACTTGACCATGCCATAGAATCCTGAACAAACCCTTTTGCATCATTATGGGCCTCATTACGAGGTCTGCAGTGGGGGGAAAAAGTGGCAGCAATTCCTTTACCTCCACTTTTCCTGCACTGCCAAATTATAATATTTGGCGGATTTACCACCAGTGGAGTTGCCAAGTGGTAAATCCACCGGTTCCTGGAGGAAAAGTGAGGATTTACGTACAGCTTGTTGCTGGATGTAAATCCTTCACTGTGTCGCCCCCAAAAATCAGCAGATGTACCACTCACTTATTTTGCTGGTGGTAAATTCACCAAAGGTCCACAATGGAGGCCTATGGACCCCCCAAAAATAGGGAGTTTCATCTCCTATGACCACTTGCAATCCTGTGGTAAACCCATGGGACCAAGTAGCAATAACGGTAAGTCCGTTTGGTGGTATAGCAGCAGATTTACGGCTGAAATACAAATAAAACTCGTAATGAGGCCCTATATCCTATTTTCCCTAGCGTAAAACATGGTATTACCTAGAAGTGATTCTGTTAGGTGTTGTGATGGGTCAGAAGATGGACGCCGACTCAGAGGATTCATTTCACAGGTTTCTTTATTAAAGACAATGGGAAAAGGCCTACCTATCCCTATACTATAAGGCATCCCTAGTACAACATTAACTAAGGTGCTCATCGGTCATCAGAGAAAGTCTCAAAAAGGAATCTGTTTGCTGTCCAAACTAATCCTACCTGACCCTATCACTAACCTAATAACTCAGGACAGGAGAATGACTCACATCTCCTGGTATGTTTGTTTCTTGCTAACTTCAGTCAATAGGTTATCCTCAAATTGTTTCTGGAGACTGCTTTTATCAATGCACACAGTTCATTCAGTGCTTTCTTTGGCTTTCCTCCCTCTGTTCATTGGTTATATATTTCTGTTCTTTTCCTGTCTTCCTTATACATTTGTTATAAATTATACTGTTTCTGTTTTCCCCTGGTAGGGTCTTCAAAATTTGGCAAGTCTCTCCTTTGATACTTTCTCTCGTTCTTTACCTCTCTTCTTTATTCTTCCTTTCCTGATTGATCTGAGTATGGACATTCCAATACTGATTCTCATTGCCTCTTCTGGGTATTAACGGGATATTTTCCTCTCTCTTGCTGGGGCGAGTATGAGTGTTCCAGTAACGATTCTCATTCACTTGTCTTGATATTAATGTAATATATTCTTCTCCTTTACTGGGGCGAGTATTAGCATTCCAGTAATGATTCTTGCTTGCTTCATTGGCTTTTAATATTACAGTCTCTTTATCTGTACTGAGATGAGTACGAGCATTCCAATAGCAATTCTTCATCCCCCTCCCGGGTCTCCCATCTTCCCTATTGCCTTTGTTTGGTAGGGATAACGTCACTGAGTTATCGATTTTCTCCTTGTTGTCTCTTCGGTTGGCTTCTGCTGGTTCCTTTACATCTCTCTCTCTCTGTCGCCGTAGTTGCAGGCACCCTCGCCATTCAGTTACCAGCTTGTCCCATATTGGTAAAGTGTTATCGGCAGTGTTTACAGGACTCCTGGTGCAGTACACGCTTCTTGCGGTCACGCCACCACTCTCCATTTTGTTTGCTTCCCAGCTGTTAGGACACAGTGGGCCTCATTACACGGTAGGCGGTAGGGATTTAACGTTACCTGTAATGAAATACCGGTAACGTTAAATCCCCATGCGAATCACGACCCGACACACCGCTATTAGCGGCACCGCTAAGTACGGTGCCACTAATAGCGGGCAGACCGCATGCGCGCGACCCACCTTTTCGTAAATTACGCCATGCCGCTATTAGCACAGCATCACAAGTTGAGCGGACACGCCAATAGCGGCATGGTAAAGCCCCCCAAACCCCTTACCGCCATGGCGCAAATACCGGCATCGCGAACCACACGTTAAGAGAACTGAGCAGTGTTCCCACCTGCCACAGGTGGACACAATCAGCACAGGTGGAGGCAATGGAGACTGTGGCAGCTCAAAAGGAGCACACCACACCCCTTCACACACCCCTTCCAACACCAAGATGGTTCCAATACTAGCAGCATTACATTGGCTGGAGGACATGATTGAAGCGCAGCTGCAACAACAACAGGCAGCACAAAGAAGACGCAGGGGGAGGAGGAGGAGGGCAAGACAGGCACAGCAAGCACCACCACGGCACCTAATCATACCACAGAGGCACCCACCAATCCCCAGGATCAGAGCCAGTCCATTTAACCTAACCCCTGAGCAGATACACACCCTGTACCGTCTGGACCGGGATACCATCACCAGCATCGTGGACATGACACACAACGACATTGTGAGCCTCATAGACATCAGAACTGCCATCCCCCCTCTACTCAAGGTGGTGACTGTGCTCCACTTCCTGGCCACAGGCACCTACCAGCATACAGTGGCCCAGATGCATGGCATTTCCCAACCAGTATTCTCACGCACGCTGAATCAGGTACTTGATGCCCTCCTGAAGCATGCACCTGAACACATATCCATGCCACGGACTGCCCAGGAGATTGCAAACACCAAAGTAGGATTCTATTCACTGGCAGGCATCCCAAGTTGCATCGGGGTCATCAACTGTACACATGTGGAATTGGTGGTCCCACATCGCAATGAAGTGGTCTACCGAAACAGTAAGCAATTCCAATCCATCAATGTCCAAATGGTATGTGACGCCAACAAGATAATCACACATTGCTGTGCCCGATTTCCCGGATCAACCCATGACTCCATGGTCCTGCGGAACTCAACTATCCCACGCTACATGGAGCGACAAACCGCACAACGTTCGTGGCTACTTGGTGAGTAGCAGGGCAAGCACATGGCAGTGTGATTGGGGGGGGGGGAGAGATACATACTCCAACTGGGTGTGATTGGGGGTGGGGGAGAGATACATACTCCAACTGGGTGTGATTGGGGGGGAGAGATACATACTCCAACTGGGTGTGATTGGGGGGGGTACATACTCCAACTGGGTGTGATTGGGGGGGAGAGATACATACTCCAACTGGGTGTGATTGGGGGGGGGGAGAGATACATACTCCAACTGGGTGTAGCTTGTCACCTGTCTGGGAAAGGCACATAAAGATGTACGCCAATGTCCATCTGGGAAGGCCGCTACGTAGTAGAGATGAACCGACATGCAAGTATGAGCTACACTACACACCAGAAATTCCAGGTCTAGTAGCATCAAACATCCATTCACATACACATTGCACAACATTATATGCCACAAAATGGCCAGATTCCATACGTGCCATGAAGATAGTCGTCCGGAATCAGTCCAGCACAACATCAATAATGCAATGTGCCGTATGATGCATGCAAAAGGATCAGTCCTAGCCATACACATTGCATTTCACCACGCACCTTTACCACCACTGAAGTGATGCCTCACTGCATGGCAACATCTATGTTGGAATGGCAGTCCAACAACAGTGAGGAACAAAATCTGCCTGGGCCCAGGGACACCTAAGACCTCGCCTCACCCAGGACATGTCAATTACTATTGTAGACAGTAATGGGGAGTGTCTACTTGCAGGGTCGAGCTCACCCTTGCACATTGCTGTCACACGGACCATCTGCATGTATGCCATTGACTGTGTACTGGAATCACTATGCAATGTCAATTTGTGTGACATGAACAGGCTGCTCTGCAGGTGAACAGTAACAGGACCCCATTCGTTCCCCCATACAGGTGATGCGGGCTATCCTCTGAAGAGCTGGCTCCTCACACCTGTACGGAACCCACAGAACAGGCACGAAGAGGAATACAATCGTGCACATATTCGTACCCGCATCGTGATCGAACAGACTTTTGGCCTTTTGAAATCACGGTTTAGGTGCATTAGCAGGTCTGGTGGCGCTCTCCTTTATGGCCATGAGAAAGTGGCCAAGATCACCATGGCATGTGTCATGCTGCACAATATGTGTATCAGACGGAATGTGCCACTGCCCCCTGACGTTGAAATAGAAGCACCTGATGAGGATGATGAAGCTGATGAGGACGGAGGCGAAGGGGATGCAGGACATGCAAGAGGGGATGGCCAGGAGGGACGTGCTGTGAGACAGCATCTGATCAACCAAATATTCTGAGGGACTGTCACATGGACATGGGTAGTGATGCACTGGTGTATGTTTAGAAGTACGCAATGAACACTGTCTCCAATAAAGTACACAAACACAATGAAGATGTCCAAGTCTGTGTTTTGATTAGACACCAGTGTATTAAGTAACGGAAAGATGAAAAAGTGCATGTCCCCAAACATCCCACCACCCTTCCCCCCGCCCCCCACAACAGACCCATAACACCCTTCCCCCCACCCCCCACAACGGACCCAAAACACCCTTTCCCCCACCCCCCACAACAGACCCATAACACCCTTCCCCCCACCCCCACAACAGTCCCATGACACACTTCCCCCCACCCCCCACAACAGTTCCTCATGTGTCTGCCATGTTTGCGTTGGCCCATGCACGCAGAGGAATCGCCATTAACCCCCTATTGGCCATTGTCTGTAGCAGCATTTGGAGGATGGCCAGACGTGCGCCTGGTGGTGCGTGTTGAGCGGCGGAGGGGGCTTGTCTGGGTTGAGCCGGCAGATGACGATGGGGCAGAATGTCCTGGTTGTGAGAAGTGGTGGTCCATTGTGTCGGCTATGCGAGTAAGGACCTCCCTGAGCCTGGATATCTCGTCACACAGCCTGTCAGTACAGGCGTCCATCCTCTCAGTGGAGTGCCTTGCCGTCTCCACAATATCCTCCCTGAGATGGGCAGCCTCCTCAACATGCTGGCCAACCAGCACAGTCAGTTCCTGTTGACGCTGCAGGATGGTGGGCAGATGGAGGGCAGTGCTGGGTGATGGTGTACTGGATGTTGTGCCCTCAGGTGCATCCATTGCAGCAGGTGAAGCCACCATGGGGGACATTATGGCTGGAAAGGTGTCCTCAACAGTAACATCAGACCCAGGTGTCTGGAATGGTGCTGGCTCTGGGGTTTTAGGGGGGCTTGGGGTGTGCATCCCCATTGGGCCAACTATAGTGTCCTCAGAATCAGATAGGGGGGCAGTGGCGGCTGCCTCTCCAGCGGAGCCTGCCGCAGCTGATGGTGGGCCCTCAGTGGCTGGTATTGGTGGCTGTGGGTTCACCTCCGGTGGTGGGGCTGCAGTTTGTGGTGCAGCTACTTCTGCCCTGGCAGTGGCACTCCTATGATGTTTCACACTCATCAGGTGTGACCTTCCCCCCTTGCCCCTTGATGTTGTGGGGGTGTCCTCCGAGTCCTGTGCCCTTGGCCTCTTACTCGTAGCTGCTGCCTGGGATGCATTTGCAGCATCCTCAGCATCTGTATGTGAGCGTGTCAGGGACATGAAGGGGGACGGCATTGGTTGCGTTTCAATATACTTAATGCAGAATACCTCAATGATGCAGTTGTGGCCATTGGGTTTTAGTAGTTGTGGAGGCAGGTGATGTGCCAATTCAGTGCCTCACCCATGCATGGTTGTGTTTGGAACTTGTCTCTGGTGATGTGTGCATGTGTGTGTGTTTGGGTCTGACACTGACATGGTGAGGGATGGATGCATGTGTGGATGTGTGTCCATGCATGAGAGGATTCTGTGCTCACATATGGGGGGAACAGTACATTCACATAGCACCCTGTCATGTGTACACTCACCTCCATCCGAAGTGGTACCCACGCCTAGCTCCATGGTGCCTACTCCCTCAATGGATTCCACAGCGATTAGGTTTCCACAGGTCTCCTCCCATTCTTTAAGTCTGATGGGTGAACCAGCTCCACCTGCACTGGCGATTCAGTGGTTTTCAGCAAGGATGCCCCTCACCCGCAGTCTGAGGTCGTCCCACCTTTTCCTGCACTCACGCACAGTGCGGGTGCTGGTGCCCACTGCACTGACTTTCACTGCAATTTCTTCCCAGATGGCTTTTTTCTTAAGTAGTGTCGGCCGCCACATGTCATTGGCAAAAACAACCTCAGCATTCTCAGCCAGGTTCTGGGTCAGCATGTTCAACTCCTCTGCTGTAAATTTTTCTTTGTGCTGCCTGTCAGTGCTTTTTTTGAATGCCTTGGGCATTTTGAAGGTGTTCCGGATGATTTTCAACAGCTAACGACTCCAAACAGGTCCAGGGGGCAGAGAATGGCAATGGATTGTGTTTTTGAAGATGGCCGCCGTGCTCTTTCCCGTTCCTGTGCGATGATGCTATTTCCGGTTCTGCAATTTAACGGTCACCGCTAATTGCAGTGACCGCTATTTGCATGCAGCAGGAGGGCGGAGGTGCAATCTGCACTTTCGTCGAGGGCGGAAAGTGACTTTTTTGGGTCTTTACCGCCATGGCGGTAGGGGGTTTACCGGCATGGCGCTATGCTCGTGTCGGCGTAGTCGTAATGGTACGCTATTAGCGCCCTCTTGCGAGGGCAGACACGTTGATAGCGCCATGTCGGTATTTTGGGGTTTTTACCGCACAACGTGTAATGAGGCCCAGTGTGTCCGACTTGACCTCTTTCCTTCTCGTCGTTATGAGACACCACCTGTTTCCCTCTGATTCCTGTTCTCTCTCCAGTTAAGGCCACAGAACTTCAAGCCTCTGCTCAGTGTCGGCCTCTCTGCCGCTTTGTAATTCACATGCTTTCTTCTTCCATCTCCAGGCTCTTCCTCTTTCATATGCTGCGCGGCCGTGGTTCTTCTGCAGTGTAGTTTTGTATTCCTTTCTCTTTTCGTCCCTTGTCTCAGATTATCTGTTTTCCTTAGTTAAAGGAATATTTACAGTTTCTGGTTTACAATATCACATACTGGTATTTTCTTCACAGGAATCTTTATAGGATATGTCTGAAGAGGTAACATTGGTATATTCTTGATGGTGTTCGTCACAGTAATGGGAGTCCTTCTCCCCAAAGGGAGAGTCTCTCCCAGTGAGGACCCACTTCCTTCGACCCCTAGAGTGGGTGTTGCGGAGCAGGCTCATTCTTAGTCTCACAGGGGGGGTTCCCCCTTGGGGAGAAGAGACGAGTTCCTGCGATTCGCCACAGTGTGCACCACACAAGCAGACTCACTCGTTCATAGACTACATTGTTGCACTGCATATCATAATAATGTTTGCCATATATGTAGTGCATACCAAAGGCAAAATGGTCTCTTAGCTCAATCATGGCACCATCAATATTGAGCCAGGAGTGTCCCTATATAGATTAGGTTAAACAAATGATAGTGAAATATTTGATAGGTGGGTACAGGGAGAGTGATGGAGGTTTGGCGAGTATCAAGCAGTGTTCTGGGTATGAGGCATGAGAAACATCACAAAAACATAGGGCAGTATGAAAGATATGAATTAACAGCATTCATAGTCAAATATTGACACTGTACTGTGGTAAGTCTAACATTGGAGAAGGACAAGAAGACATTTTTGAAATAGGTCAGTTTTATTAAAGGCAAGAATGCCTCTCCAAAGAAAATACAAAATGGTGCTCATCAGGAGGTCTTACAAGTCAAAAAATCCCTCTGCTGTCCTAACGTATTCTCAGCTATCGTTCTGTCCCTACCACTAATATAGGAAAAACAACATAAGAATGACCATGAAGGTCTGAAAAGGATCCCCTGTTTAGGTATGGTGATGGCAGCTGATTTCTGACCCTCAGTGTAAAAATATCTGTGGTAGAAGGGCCTACTGCCCGAGGCACAGTTCAAGTCCATTCACCAGAAATGTCTTTGGGCTTCTCGTCTGATGCATAGGCCAAGTGGCCACTCTGGCCTTCTCTGATTCTTACCCCGGTATTGGATCTAGTGTGGCACAACCCCTCATGGGGGTGCCTTTCTCTCGGGTCACCCTGGGCCGCTCTGATTCTTACCTTGACCTGGGGTCTCAACTGGCACACCCCCTCGTGGGGTTGCATTTCTATCAGCTCACTCTGGGCCTCTCTGATTCTTACCCCAACCTAGTGTCACAGGGGCACACTGCCTGGTGGGGTTGCCTTTCTCTCATCCCAACATGGGCCTCTCTGATTCTCACCTAGGACTGTGGTCTCGGGTGGCCACCCCCTTGTGGTGTTGTCTTTCTCTCAGTGCGCGTTGGGCTGTTTGGCTTCTCAGCCCTTCAGGAGTTAACGTGTTTCTCACTCCGTCTTGCTGTACTCGCTCTCTCCCCGGCTTGGTTCATGGGCGATTCCGTCTGTCCTCCTACCGGTTCCCTAGAATGTCCATGTACCTTGGTTGTTGTAGCAGTGTTCCTCCGGGGAGGCAGTCCCTTGGACGGATGTCGTACCATGGTTCAGATTCCTTCTTGGCCTTCCAGGTCTCTTCGTCAGGTTCTGCTCTTCCTGTCTGGACTCAATGTGTCCCTGGAGTCATTAGTTGCAGGCGCCGGTTAACCACCTCTAGTGTAGTCAGGTTCCCTCTTCATGCACGGTCAAATCCCGCTGATTGCAGAATGCATTGGGGAGAGCAGCATTAAACGGGTCCAGAAGCACCTCAGCCCTCCAGTGGGACGTCTCTTTCAGCTGCTTGCTCCAGGCTGTAAAAATATTGGATAACTCTCTGATTCTGTGGTTCAAGTAAAGATTGTCTTATCAAAGAGTCAGAAACCACCCCTGCCATTTCTGAAGGGTCAAGCATACAATTATCCTGGTCAATCCATATATAGCCAACAAACAAATGGGGCTTTTCTCATGAGGGATGATGCATAAGATCCCTTTCTGGGGATTCCTTGTCCACTAAAGGAGAGTCACCCTCCCTCCCCACTTGTTATCCCCTTTGCTCTGTCCCCCAGGTGGTGTTAAGTGAAGTAGACTCACAACCCTAGTCCCGAAGGGGAATAAGGAATGAATTCCCTGTATTCGTCAGAGTACACAATAAAGTGCCAGTCCCGAACCTGCAGGGCTTGTTTTTAGCCTTATACATTGCATAACTTGTTGAGAAAATGTTAGTACTACATTCCCTATGTCCCTGCCAACCTCCCCTCTTTTCGCTGCCCAATTTCCTCCAATGTCCAGTTATCTCTTCTGAGATCTTCTCCCACATCCCCCTTCTGCCCTCCCTCCACTGTCCTTCTCCCTCCAGTCCCCTCCTTTTACCTAAATGTGTCAGTCTCACTTCATCAACAACTGCCTCCACCACTCGACCCTCGCCTCTTTACACCATCCCCATCTCTAAATTCCCTCTATTTTTAGCTTGCGGTAACCCCTCCCCCGAGCTCGCACCCTGTGAGTGTGCCTGCACCTGCATGCACTAATTAATCTCTCCCTCCCCAATTGATACAGTGGGGTTTCGGGGTCTGCTGTACTAGTGTGCATTTGGAGGACTCTGCATGGCATGGCTCTGTGGGCCAAGCCTTCTTCTGGCTTGTGTATGGGAGGACAGGTCCAAGGAACCCCCCCCCCCCCTCTCCTGCAGTTGCCTCCTTGTGACATCCGTGACTCGTCAGGGACCCCCCCCCCTGCCACCAGGGCCCAGGTGGTGGGTGGACCACTGGCTGACACATTGACCAAACGTACTGTATTAGGCTAGGTCCTGGAATCCATTTTGAAAACCACAACGCCATCTTAAGACATGATTCCTCGTATGCTGCAGCACGGCCCCCACCCTCAGAGAGTCCTTGCCTACCCCTCTTGCCTCCGCTTCCTGGCGGATCCCAAGAACAGTCGGACATGAGCTAGTGCTAGAGCAAACACTGTATCATTCACCTTCCGCAGTGCATCATTATCCTCAGCGTGACCCGGGTAGTGGGGCTTGGAAAATAACTGTAAATCGTCCCCAACGAAACAAAAGCCTCAATCCTATACCAAGAAACTGTTTATATATATATATATATATATATATATATATATATATATATATATATATATATATATATATATATATATATATATATATATAATGCATCACAATGATATCCCTTCTGCACGACCCCCTGGTCAAAATCTACAAACACTGCAAGAATAGAAGAATGTGTGATTATTTGACAAAATGGTCAGGATACCCATACCTCCTCAGTTATGTACAAACACCCAGTGCCCCTGGCCTCCTACTATATTCTTCTCTAGGGGTAATGTAAATAGAGCAATACCAAGTCCTTATGCCATGACTAACCTGATGCTGCTAGAGTGCAAAGGAACACAAGCGTGACAGTACTGTGAGCTCATGTAAATTGCTTAAAGAGATACATAGAATGCAATCAAATGTGAATGTATGAGTTTAACATGTATTACTGCTGTCAACCATATTGGTCTGTTGTTCCTGCGTGCTCCATCAACCCTAATGCTACCTCACGTATCGTGTTTACCATATAATGCAAGAGCTGCTATTTTTGAAAATAACTCACCCTGTAGTGATTGATAGAAACGTTGGTATAGTTAACATATTTGAAATGACTATGTAAAGGTGCAAACGATGTAAACGTGTAACCCTTTAGAAAATCAATAAGCATTATACATTATACGAATCCCTTTGTTTTCAATATAATTTGCAGCATACGAGAAGAGTATCATCGTGGGCATATCCAAGGTCACTTTCCCTCCCTTCCCATTGAAGCCTGCCAGAGAAAGCAAAGGCCCGAGCTACACCGCCTCACCTCCCCCAATTCGGCTGGAGCCGCTTCAAGCATTCAGGTTCCCCCGCAGCTCACATGGCCACGGCCAGCCAACTGAATTATTTACAACCTGGCAGGAAAACCTGGCCATAACAAAAGGCCAGAGGTGCCCCCTCATAGGTCCCACGGCCCACCAGTTCACCCCAGATTAATGGCGCTTGTAAAATAAGACACCTAATATTGCGCCAACATTGTGTAAAAGCATCTGTCATTACTTCTAACGAGACCTAAAACTCGGACAGCTCACCCCGTGCCCTGAGACCCGACCCCATGACCCATGACACCTAGTTAACAGGAAAACAGTAACCATGTATTGATGTATCGTCAAAGTATTCCACCCAATGTGCATTCCTCCTGTGTTGTATTAACCTGTAGAATAACGTATTGTAGGATTTACAGGACAACTGACATTGTAGTATTGAATGAATGGGGTGTGCATGGCCATTAGGGCAGAAAGCCAAGAAAGACGTCCATCAATGACACTGACCACGGCTGGCCTGGCAGCACCTCCCGGATGAGCCCAGCTGACCTACCCACCCCACGTTGGCACCCGCCGTTGTCCACCAACCACGAAGCGACACATCACAGCTGCACATATAGTTAGTCGATGCCACTCAATCCCCATGAACATGTGCACCCTATAGTGTGTAGGTTCTTATGACACTTTTTGTAAATATAAACGCCTGCTTTTGCGATTGTCAGGCCTAGCGCTCTCGGAGTCTGCAGAGTTCTTTGCATGCCCTATTTTGACTTAGATAAAACTTCCATTTAGCTCACCCGCACTTGGTCCTAGCCTTATTCCCATTTTGGGAGAGTCCATTATTGCCTCTCATTGCGGGGAGGGTCGTGCTATTTGGGGACGCTCGCCTTCAGTGGTGACCCCGAATGCGTGATTACATCTCTTAATATATCCCTTCCGTCCCCTCTGGCACGAAAATCTCCGGTCGAAA
Organism: Ambystoma mexicanum; assembly: GCF_040938575.1. NCBI lineage: Eukaryota > Metazoa > Chordata > Amphibia > Caudata > Ambystomatidae > Ambystoma > Ambystoma mexicanum. The sequence goes on along the minus strand of NC_090934.1, from coordinate 1,261,403,973 downwards.
AGGGAGACGCACGGTACGCCTCCTCCGGAAAGCTACCCACCTACGGCAACTGGTACGCTTAGAATTGCGCACTCAATAGAGAAAGGGTACGGGATCCCGTTTCAAAAATCCCCTTTGAGTACCGCTCGCCGGAGCTGGGGCCAGCCGTTGAGCGTGTGGCAGCGCCTGGACGGACTGAGTTCGGAGACTCTCGGTTCAAGACGGGCACGTGAGTATTAAGTGCGAGTGACCGTAAAGGGAGTAGGTGAAGGGAGCAGGATAAAAAACGAGGTCATTTAAAAGGGGACACGTTTGGGACCACTAAAAACTATTATACATTTTCTTTACTTATTCTTTGCATATGGCCATTAGGATCAAAAGGTGAAAAGAGATAAAGAGACGGGTAAAAGGCGGCGCCGCATAGTGCTATCTTGACTAGTACTAGGAATATATGAACAAGTGGAGAATAAGATAAAGGTGTGTGGTAAAAAAGGGAGACACAGTGAATATATTAGTAACTGCTATTCTTTCATTCTTTCTGGGTCTATGAATAAAAATAGGTTAATACTGAGCAAAAATAAAAAAGATTCATGCAAAAGGGGGACCTCATATCAAACAAAGAAAGAAGGGGCCAACGGTATACATGCATTTCGCCGACCTATTTTTGGTCGTGGTACTTTTCATCGCCAGATTTTACATCGCCAGAAACCCCGTTTTTTATTTTTTTTATTTTGGGGGGTGTTTTGTTGGGGTTAGGGTATTATTATAATAGTAAGGGGGAGACTTGGGGGGGAACCCCCCCTGAATAAAAAAAAAAAACAGGGTTTCTGGCGATGTAAAATCCAGCGATGAAAATTACCAAGACCAAAAATAGGTCGGCAAAATCACGTAGAACCGGGGCCAACTAGGGAGCGGGGAAAAAGATTAAAGGTTAACTGTCAATAGAGTGTTGACTATCATATATGCATTATATGTGTCAAAACGTAGCTATGTTATGATGATTTTAGTGAATTGTAAAATGTGTATGATTATGGTGTGGTCATGGTAAGTGTGACCAGGAGACATTCTAAGGTGGTAAGCCCAATTAATTAAACTGTGTCTTTTGAATATTTGTGCTGAAGATATTGGTAGTGTGCAAAAGGTGGTTTGCTCTTGTATGTGCCCCCTAAGTTATTTAAAGTATAAGCTGTACACACCCACTCCCATATTGCCCAGGTGTTGGAAACGCACAGGTTTTTAAACGTACGTGTATATATAGTGATACATAAGCCAAGCACATACCATGGGGGCAGAAACACCCCTGGCTCATATTTGTAAGAGTTTACCTGGGTATGCTGAACGCATCAGAAAATACCACGACCAGTGGGTCACAGAGTTAAAGGGAGAAAGGCTGCCCCAGATATGGCCAGAAGGAGGATCGTTTGACAAAAATGTTCTAGATATGGTAGCCACCTGCATTTTTATGAAATATAAGGGGAAGCAGTTCCACAATAGGAAGGAGATATTAGATCTTTGGAGATTGTTTGAAGAAGTGCCCCGTCTCAAAAAGAAGGAGTTAGGGACCAATTTGCCATCTACCACCGGTAACCCATTACTGATACCTAAAGATGGTAAAGAGATGATAGAGGAAGGAAAACCAGGTGAAGTAACACGGTTGTACCCTATACTTAATAAACCGGTGCCCGCAGCGGGGTATAGTGACCCCACATATGGGCCCCAACTACAGTTACAACGACCCATGGTCCGACTGCACCCCCACTGTATGAGAGCCATAGAAAGCGTGGACAGATAAGTACACCCACAGTAGATATAGAAAAGCTAACAGAGGATTTAGACTCCAGGCTCTCATTAGCAAGAGAAGAAGAATTATCAAGAATTAAAAACAGTTGTGAGCAGAGTGGGACTAATGTTGCCCGGTCAGAGCAAGCGCCAAGGGCACAGGGCCATGACAAGTCGATTGAGGAGGGTGGAAGAAGGGGGAAATATTGTTCAGAATACAAGAAGAGTCCATGCGAATAATAGAACTAGATAAGGTGAGTGAACATGCTGATGATCAAATAATGGCCACAGGGGGTAGAGAGGACTTGTGGTGTGATGTGGAGGACGATGAAGAAGAAGGTGGGAGATTAAGTGCGGCAATGAAGAAGGTGGGAGATTAAGTGCGGCAATGGGAGGAGAAAGTGGGAGGATGGATGGTGCATCTTTAGGGAGAACAATGGATGAGGAATGGACAGGACGATTAAGGAATAGATTGGGGAGAATGGCTCCACTAGGAAAGAAAGGAACGAAGGTGAGTACAAGCAAAGTAACAAAGGGGAAGTTACAACTCCCATTGATACACAGGGGAGGAGAGAGACCAAATTACATACCCTGGGCTCAGATGGATAAGGCCAATTTGTTAAAGCTGTTGCCACCGCTGTCGGGAGGGGCAAGTAAGTGGATATATGCATTCGAAAAGCACACAGCTGGAGTACCCTTGGCGGTAGGTGATATGGAAAAGTCTGCTAGTATCAGCAGTTGGGGACCAAGCAGATAGAGTGTGGGCAAAAGCTGGTTTCCCGGGGATAACACTAGATTGTGACCACCATGATGGTGCCTCCTTCAACACAGTGCGTGCACGAGTGTGGGATGCATTAAGAGAAACGTACCCAGACACCCCAGACTTACAGTCAGTTTTGCAATGTACAATGAATGATGGGGAAGATGCTATGGATTATATTTTCCGGGTACAGGAGATGTGGAGAGCGGAAACGGGCACGCCCTGGTATCAGTCAACATCATTATTTTATTTCATGATAAAGAGAGGGCTGCCTAAAGAGGTACAAAAAGCACTTGACAAAATTGCAGGAATTGAGGCGAAGGGGTGGCCCGAAATACAGAGCATAATAGTCCACGACTGCAAAAGAATAAAAGAACGTGAGAAAGAAGTAGCACAAAAAAGATTGGCAGATGAGGCCAAGTTAGTACAAACGAAACTGGTGAAGGTCGCAGCAGCAGTAGCCGCGCTCCCACATAACAGGGAAGGAGAAGAGGAGGAGGAGGGGCTGGTAGCAATACAGGGGAGGTTGGCAGCGAATTGGGCAGGAGCGGGGCAACCACAGCGGAACGGACAGTAGCAGTACTGAGGTCGGCAGTGGCAAGACTAGGCCCCTCGAGGGGGACCAGGTGGGTACAGGGGTCGCAGAGGGGGTGGGCAGGGGTACGGTAGTAATGGAGGATATGGGGGGCAAGGTCCCAGAGGTGCACAAGGGAGCTGCTGGAATTGCGGGAGGTGGGGGCACTTCTCCCGAGAATGCAGGAACAGACCAAACAACGGATTTCAGGAGATGGAACAATACGGTAACCCCCACCCAGGGAGCCCATACGGCCTTCCAATGGGAAGACAGCAGAGGCAACAAGAGCAAGGGTACGTAGACCAAAGACTAGCTCAACCCAATAGAGCACAGGGTCACCCACAGAACGACGAACCTATGCAATACACACCAGGAAACCCTTTCGTAACAGTTGTGAACGGGGCACCTGCCCCAGCCCCCTATAGTGGTGTGGCAGTAGTGTCAGGCAATGTCTTCAGTCAAGGGGGAGCCATGAGGCAACCAGCATAGGACAGCCCACAGGGAACACTTGCGTGTCCCATTCTATCTACCACCTACAATGCAGCGGAGGAACCATTAGTAGGGGCGCAGATAGGAGACAAGCAATTCATATTTATGGTGGATTCGGGAGCCGAAAAATCATGCATACGTGAAGGCCGGTTTCCGCTATCTAACCGTAGGTTGAAGACGCAGGGGTCCTCTGGGGCTGTCATTGAAGTTCCTTACACAGAAGATTTGGATGTGACAGTGGGGGGTAAAACAGTGAGGACACCCCTAGTCTACTATGAACAGTCACCGATAAACTGGCTCGGAAGGGACCTTCTCAGCAAGCTCAATATGACTATATCATTCACGGAAAGAGGAATAGTTTGCTCCAGCCCAGGAATATGCCCGCTGCGTGTAATGCTGGTGGTACATGCGCGAGCAACAGCACCAGTGATACGTGGCATGCCGGTAAATCCAAATGTGTTCATTGAAGGATTGAAAACACTAGCCCGAGTAGTACCCGATCTAAAAAACCTAGAATGGCGGGTACCAACAGAATTCCTCTTCCGCCCAATAGTACGCCCAGACATTGCACCTGGTTCAGTGATATCTCTAGATTTGCATGCTGTACAGATATTAGCCAAAAGAATTGCAGTAATTGGCATGGACATAGATGGATGTGAATGGCGCACTGTGTTGTGCATCAATGCTGACATTGCCTTACGTGATCTGTCAGATGAGGATCTCTTTTCTGACTCAGAAAGTGACGGTGAGATAATAATGGAGATAGCAATACCATGTGATATCTTGATACAAGTGAGACAAGTGCCCGTACAGTTGATGGCACTGGTAGGAGCACCGCCTTCCTTTTTTGATGATGACATGAAACTAGTGCCAAGCAACTTGTGGACTACGGATCCCCATGATCTAGGGTTGTTGCACGGAGTTACCCCAGTCACAATAAAGCTTAAACCGGGAGCAATCCTGCCCCGAGTCAAACAGTACCCATTGTCCCGCGAAGCTGAGGAAGAGATAAAGGAAACAATAAGTGCCTTATTGGCCCAGGGAATAATAATACCCTCAAATTCCCCATGTAATACTTGCATTTACACGATCAAGAAAGCAAAGGGAGGGGCATGGAGGATGATCCAGGATCTACGCCCACTAAATGACGTCATACAAAAAGAGTTTCCTCTAGTCCCGAACCCTGCATCGATACTTTGCAGTATCCCAAAAAACGCATCACATTTCACAGTAGTTGATTTGAAAAATGCATTTTTCTCCATTCCCTTGGCAGAAGAAAGCAGATACTTGACAGCATTCACACTAGGGGGGAAGAGATATGAACATTGCAGGTTGCCACAGGGTTACTGTGAGAGTCCCAGCATATTCAATTGCATCCTCCGCGAAGACTTGGGAAACCTGAGAGCTGAAAGCACAATCATTCAGTACCTAGATGACCTGCTCATTTGCGCACAGAATGAGGATGAGTGCAGGAAGGACTCAGTTACCCTCTTAAAACTGCTGGCCCACAAAGGCTACAAAGTGGACAGAGGGAAACTACAATACTGTCAACCAAAAGTATTATACCTGGGACAGCTGATATCAAAGGATGGCAAAAAGATAATACCTGACAGAGTAGAAGCGACCACATCAGTAAGAGAGCCAAACACGGTAAAACAGATGCAAACATTTCTAGGAATGTGTAACTATTGCAGAGCATGGATACTTGATTACGCAGAATACACAAGGCCCTTACTACAAGCACTCAAACAGGCCCAGCGGGAGAACAGAGAAATAAAGTGGTCAAAAGAAATGAGTGACTCCTTTGCTCCAGTGCTCCAGAACTCGCCAATCCGGACTATGAGCGCGAATTTTACCTGTTCTCCCACTGCAAAGGGACTCTTAAGACAGCTGTGTTGACCCAAAAGACATTTCTGGGACACAATCCATTGGCCTACTACAGTGGCACGCTAGATGCAGTAATGCAAGGTCACTTCGCGTGCGAGCAGTCTCTCGCTGCCGCCGCGTTCACCATTGAGAAAAGCGCCACTATAGTAATGGGGTGCTCTGTTACATTATTTGTGGAACACTCCCTGTTCGCAATACTGGAGAGATCAAAAAGCAGACGGTCACACAGCGGGCAACGGCCTATGAGATAATATTGTCCAGCACCAACATCCACATAGTAAGGTGCAGAACAGTAAACCCAGCGACATTCATCACAGAACCATGTACATTAGAAGACATGCAAGTGCACAATTGTGCAACTTACACAGGAGAACAAGGAGAGGGCCCGGTGTAGATGGATCAGCATCAATTGACATGGATACAGGGGAAAAACATGTGGGAATGGCGATAGTGAGATTAGAAGAAGGTGAGTACGAGGTGCTAGTACAATATCGCCTGTCATCGCACTTTTCAGCTCAAGCAGCAGAACTTATCGCCCTAATTGAAGCATTACGTGCAGCCAAGGGATGCACAGTAACGATATACACAGATTCAGCCTATATGACTACCACCGTACACGGTGGCCTGGCCCGGTGGGGGCGGAGAGGGTTTCGCAGGGCGGATGGGACTCCAGTACAACATGCCAAATTGTTAAAGGAATTAATTGAGGCACTGAAAGAACCTACAATGGTGGCTAAGCCCATACGTCTAACACAGACATTGTATCTTTGGGAAACGCGGCAGCGAACGCTGCCGCCAAGGAGGCGTCATATTTTGAAAAAGAAACTGCAGGTGAGTACCTATTGCAACAACAAGCAAGTGAGGAACTACCAGAAGGGTACAATGCCATGTCCATATCGCAAATACTAGAGTTGCAGGAAGGAGCGAGTAATGAGGAAAAATCCTTGTGGGAAAAAAGGGGTTGCAGCCAGTCGGCAACAGACTTATTATGGCGCCAAAATAACACAGGTAAAGTAGTGATGCCCATTAAACTGGTGCAGATAGCATTCCAGCAATTACACTTTCCAGCACACAATACGAAACAACATATAGCAGCAGAGATACAGGAAGATTGGTTTGTGCCTGGGCTCCAAGAACATATATCAAGATTAGCAATGGAGTGCACAACCTGCCAGATATACAACTCTGGGATGACCTTATGGACACTCAGAGGGACAATTCCAAAACCTACAGGGCCCTTCCGAGAACTGCATATTGATTATGCAGACATGGGGGGAAAGGTGTAATGGGGCACGCTACATGATAGTGGTTGTATGTCCGTTCTCCAGGTGGGTCGAAGCTGGTCCATGTGCACGCCCTCATGCTAAATGCGCCGCAAAGTTCCTAGTGAGAGAGGTATTCCCGCGCTGGGGAATTTGCGACGTGATTCGCTCAGACAACGGCACTCATTTTGTAAACAAGCTATTCAAAGAAGTAACTGCATTGTTGGGGATTAAACATAAGCTTTGCTCGATTTATCACCCTCAAAGTAACGGCGTTGTCGAGAAGATCAACGGCCTGTTAAAAGGGAGATTGTCCAAACTATGTTTCTCACTAAAAAATAATTGGGTGTATTGTTTACCCCTTGCAATATTCGAGCTGAGGAATCAGCCAAGTAAGGACCACCACTTGTCCCCGCACTAGATTGTGACGGGAAGACGAATGCACACAGCACATTCTCCGCTGCGCAGACACTCAGATGCACAGAGAAGCACCACGATATTAGGAGATAAGTTTACTGATTACCTGAAAAAACTGACTAGGGCAGCGCGTGCAATCTCAAGACAACTCTCACCGCCATTTACAAGGGAAGAAGGGAACACAGCTGTGTCATTTCTGGAACAGAACCCCCAAGGGCAACTAATGCCAGGGGATTTCATTTATGTTAGAAGTTTTGTGCGTAGGTGGGATGCCCCAAGGTTCCATGGCCCATATGAGGTAGTTTTTTGTATGCCCACCGCTGTCAGGTCAAAGGACTCCGGTACTGGATACATTTAACAGATGTACGGAGGGCGTACTATAATGTTCAGGGGGAAGTGAATGAGGAGGCACAACAGCAAACAATAACAATGAAAATGTTGAATGAAAAGGACAGGTAAAAGGAAGTGTAAACGGTATATTAATATGCTAACGAACAAATTAATATGCTAACGAACAAATTCACTGACAGGTAAAAGAAAAAGATAACTGGGTAACATTAATGATTGAAATGAAATATGAAAAAAGTGATCAAATATAAATGAGAAAATGTCTCTCTCTCTCTCTCTGTTTCTCTCTGCGCCCGTCCCACCCCTCCCTCTCTCTCTCCTTATAATCCTCTGGTAGATACAGTACAAAAAGAAATGTTTACATGTATATACCTAATGCACATTTATGTTTTAAATAGGAACAACCATGGCAACAAATGAGCAGCCCGCAACGGATAGCAATAGAGTGTCTAGATGTAGAGATGCTATAGTAAAACGCTGTAGATATTCGTATGAATGTGGACTGTCTGTGTGCATCATATTATTTTTTGCGATAATGTTTGGCCTAAGTACTTATTGGTTCGTAGAATTCATCTCTATCGAGATGAATGAGGGGGGAGGGGGTAACGGAAGTAATATGACAAATGAAACCAAAACAACTGAAAGCGTAAAAGAAGGTGATTTTTTGGTATGGGACAGATTCCGGCTTGTATGGGGCTATAACACGAAACCGCCCAAAACAATCAACCCCTCCAAGGAAAGCAGTGTTGAAATGATTGCTAGCACACCTCCCCTGCCAAATGTTTCTGACTACAATGCCCACAGCTTAAATGACCGCAACCCTTCTGTCATATCATGGCTTTACAATACCCCCACTACCCTGCCCACACATGTAACCACCCCTACAGCAGACAGTACATTACATCATAGAATAAAAGAAGAAAACGAAGTGATGGCAGAGAAGTTTGCATCTCTGTATGATGACTGGGAAAAGGGGTGTGTGGGAAAAGGGGGGTCTAGATTACACCTCGCCCGTGAAGCTGGGAGATACCTTAGAAATAATAGAAGGAAAGGGGAGGTGGGGAGTAGGAAGTATGACGAGTATTATGGTCTGGGTTTAGATAAAATGGAAGACCCAAGACACCCTCACCAAACTAATAAATTGTATGCGGACATGAGTGCAACTGCCAAGCAAACAACAAATGAGAGTTACTATGTCTGCTCCCTTATCCCCCACGCCTCAGGAACACCCAAGGTGCTGCTACCAAAAGAATTGTCTCTTATAAATGCCCAATGTCTCCTTCATCTTACGCTGTGCAGAATTAAGAACACCTTTCAGGCACATGTAATAACTTTTAACATGCTACAGAACGAGAAAACATGCTACCCGAAAGTGGAAGGAGTAATATGCCTGAGAGAACCGTTTTTTTATAATAAAAGGGACATTATTTACAGACAACAAATGGAAAGATGAAGAAGTGACATGTAAAGCTGAGGCGCTACGAGGAGTGTCACCTGAAAAGTTGCAGTGGATCGAAAAAACGTGTACACCAGTCTGGAAGGAGCATATCGCAAAGCTAACCTGGGTGACTGCCATCGAAAAACCGTTCAAACGGCAGAAAGAAATAACATATGAACTGTGTTTCCAGGGAGAAGGAAAAACCATAACAAAAACTGCAACAGGACTCTCACCATCCCAGACATGAGGAAGGGGACAGCAGCACTCATGGACACTTACTGGGTGTGTGGCAGCCAGGCATACTTGCATCTCCCACAATCATGGAGCGGCATTTGCTCACTGGTTACACTACATTGTGCCCTAATGGTGATACCAGAGAGCCACATCGGTGGGGGCATGAAAGTGAAAGATGCTCCTGTGAAAGCAAGGCCCAACCGACGGAAGAGCCGCAAATGTATGTCCTGTCCTTTGGCAATAAGGAAGAAATGCTGTCCCGAAACAGACGATCCTCCAATTACATATCCAAAGCATCTTCAGAACTACTGGCGCAGATCCCAGACAGATATCGATTGTTTAGCTCTGCAGAGACTTTCTTTGCCTCACTCATTCCAAGCATCCAAGCACAGGCAAACGCTAAGTGGCTCCAAATAACCGGCTGGGAGCTGATCCAGTTAGCAAGCGACACTGAAGAAGGTTTCAACGTGATCAAGGTAGAGCTGAGAGCCCTGCGGCTAATGACAATGCAAAATAGGTATGTCTTAGACCTATTAACAGCGATGGACGGAGGTGTTTGCCGAAAAATTGGAAGTGCCTGTTGCACTTTTGTACCTTCTGAAGACGCAGATAATGGTACATTGTCCCACGTGATCGCAGCAGTACACGTCCTAGGAGAAAGAATGAAAACCGAAGGTGGGGCAGAAGCAAGCACGTGGTTCGACAACCTCTTCTCCTGGGTCCCATCATGGTTGGGGATGACTGTCAAACTACTAAAGCCCACAGTGGTCTTTTTACTTCTAATTTTTTGCATGTGCCAGATGGGCCTTCGATGTTGTGCAAACGCGGTACCAAATAGTACATTGATGATAGTGACAATGGGCAATGCTGGAGGTGCAGTACAAGCTATGCAGGAAGCTCAGGTGCAAACAGGTGAAGAGGGTGGGCCCAAATACCAGATGGTGCCAATATACCACGGTGGGGATATAGTGGACCAATTATGGCACACAACAGTTAGAGAGCCCCGGGAATTTGAATGGTATGAGGAGGTGTGGATGGATTTGGAGGGGGATAGGGACTGTATATACCTGACTTGTACACCAGACGAATATGCTAGAAGGAGAGAAACCCTGAGGGGGGTGTGTAGGCCTTGGATGCCCATAAAGGGCACCCCGGCGTGGGACGAGGCAGTGGCTGATGAAAAGGAACGCCAGAGGTTGGGGGAGTTACAGTATTCGTTACCTAAGTAACAAAAGGGCAGAAATGTATGGGAGGAGAGGTCCAAGGGACCCCCCTTCCATGCAGTCCCCTCCTTGTGATGTCCATGACTCATCAGGGCCCCCCCCCGCCACCAGGGCCCAGGTGGTGGGTGGACCACTGGTTGACACATTGACCAAACGTACTGCATTAGGCTAGGTCCTGGAAACCATTTTGAAAACCAGACGCCATCTTAAGACATGATTCCTCGTGCGCTGCAGCACGGCACCCACCCTCAGAGAGTCCTCGCCTACCCATGTTGCCTCCGCTCCCTGGCGGATCCGCTGAAAGCCCGTTCCCACGAACAGTTGGACATGAGCTAGTGCTAGAGCAAACACTGTATCATTCACCTTCCGCAGTACATCATTATCTTCTGCGTGATCCGGGTGTCGGGCCGGCTTGGAAAATAACTGTAAATCGTCCCCGACGAAACAAAAGCCTCAATCCTATACCAAGAAACTGCTATATATATATATAATGCATCACAATGATATCCCTTCTGCACGACCCCCTTGTCAAAATCTACAAACACTGCAAGAATAGAAGAATGTGTGATTACTTGACAAAATGGTCAGGATACCCAAACCTCCTCAGTTATGTACAAACAACCAGTGCCCCTGGCCTCCTACTATGTGCTTCTCTAGGGGTAATGTAAATAGAGCAATACCAAGTCCTTATGCCATGACTAACCTGATGCTGCTAGAGTGCAAAGGAACACAAGCGCGACAGTACTGTGAGCTCATGTAAATTGCTTAAAGAGATACATAGAATGCAATCAAATGTGAATGTATGAGTTTAACATGTATTACTGCTGTCAACCATATTGGTCTGTTGTTCCTGCATGCTCCATCAACCCTAATGCTACCTCACGTATCGTGTTTACCATATAATGCAAGAGCTGCTATTTTTGCAAATAACTCACCCTGTAGTGATTGATAGAAACGTTAGTATAGTTAACATATTTGAAATGACTATGTAAAGGTGCAAACGATGTAGACGTGTAACCCTTTAGAAAATCAATAAGCCTTATACATTATACGAATCCCTTTGTTTTCAATATAATTTGCAGCATACGAGAAGAGTATCATCGTGGGCATATCCAAGGTCACTTACCGTCCCTTCCCATTGAAGCCTGCCAGAGAAAGCAAAGGCCCGAGCTACACCGCCTCACCTCCCCCAATTCGGCTGGAGCCGCTTCAAGCATTCAGGTTCCCCCGCAGCTCACATGGCCACGGCCAGCCACCTGAATTATTTACAACCTGGCAGGAAAACCTGGCCATAACCAAAGGCCAGAGGTGCCCCCACGGCCCACCAGTTCACCCCAGATTAATGGCGCTTGTAAAATAAGACACCTAATATTGCGCCAACATTGTGTAAAAGCATCTGTCATTACTTCTAACGAGACCTAAAACTCGGACAGCTCACCCCGTGCCCTGAGACCCGACCCCATGACCCATGATACCTAGTCAACAGGAAAACAGTAAGCATGTATTGATGTATCGTCAAGGTATTCCACCCAATGTGCATTCCTCCTGTGTTGTATTAACCTGTAGAATAACCTATTGTAGGATTTACAGGACAACTGACATTGTAGTATTGAATGAATGGGGTGTGCATGGCCATTAGGGCAGAAAGCCAAGAACGACGTCCATCAATGACACTGACCACGCCTGGCCTGGGAGCACCTCCCAGATGAGCCCAGCTGACCTACCCACCCCACGTTGGCACCTGGCGTTGTCCACCAACCACAAAGCGACACATCACAGCTGCACATATAGTTAGTCGATGCCACCCAATCCCCATGAACATGTGCCCCCTATAGTGTGTAGGTTCTTATGACACTTTTTGTAAATATAAACGCCTGCCTTTGCGATTGTCAGGCAGAGCGCTCTCGGAGTCTGCAGACTTCTTTGCATGCCCTATTTTGACTTAGATAAAACTTCCATTAAGCTCACCCGCACTTGGTCCTAGCCTTATTCCCGTTTTGGGAGAGTCCATTATTGCCTCTCATTGCGGGGAGGGTCGTGCTATTTGGGGACGCTCGCCTTCACTTGTCTGTCATCTTGATTCCTAAACCTGTATCTGTGTAGCAGCTCTCTGAACCCTGCTCTGATAGGACTACACAGATACATCACAGCCTGCACTGGGAGGTCGTATAAGTCCCTTGGCTATATTCCTGAGGTTGTGTGGCCTCACTGAGGAGGAATGAGTTGGTACAATTCTAGGGCACTGGTGCTTGTCAAAGTCAGGGAGGTTTTTAAAAAGACCAATCCCTGGATTAGCATGTCTCATTTGACAGCTGTGACAAGGTCACTACACAGGTGGTATACACGCATTTCGTCTACCACTTTTTCATCGTGGGACTTTTCATCATTCATTTTTTAGGGGGGGTGTTTGTGCGGGTTGGGGTATGATTATTTAAGTAAGGTGCGGGTCTGGGGGGGCGCAGCCCCCCATAAATAAATAAATAAAAAAATAAAAATGTTGGCGATGAAAGGGTCGGCGATGAAAAGTCCCACGATGATAAAGTGGTCGACGAAATAACGTAGAACCTACACAGGTATGTTCCATCAGAGAGCGCCAGACCCAGCAGCAAATGCTGCAGACTCCACCATAGAGGAGACGTTGACTGATCACCCCAAGGGACTGGAAATGAAGATGGAATCATCGAGATTAAGGGAAGAACCAGGCAGAACCTGGTTAGAGGAGAGAGGGAAAGATGCAGCACACAAGAAATATCAGAGGGAGCAGGAGGGACACTGAAAAATTGGGAAACCTAGGAAGGAGCCAAGAAAAGGATGAGAGTGAAAGGGTCTGCAAAAGAACTTGGGAGGCAAAGAAGACATCTCAAAAAGAGAAGGGGATATGAAAGGTATAGGTGGAGGCGGGAAGGGAACGATACCGGAAAAGCTGGGGATAAAACAGCAAAAGCTAAAAAGGAAGGAGATCAAGTAGTAAAGGGCTCCTATTCCTGCCAGCCAGAGGACAGTTAGGGACACCAAAAAGAATAAAGAAAACATTAAAATGACAAGAAGGAGACCACCAGGGATCTAAGAGAAGGGAGAACTCTACCCAACCAACCTGAGGACCAGGGAGATAAAGGATGAGGTCTTAGACCTGGGAGGTGAAGATCAGGACATATTGACCAGAAATGGAGAAAAAGGAAGGAAGAAAACATGTTAACAACACAAGGAGGCAGAGGCAAACAACATAAGAGGGGAAGTGAAAGAAAGGAAACACATGCCGGAAGAAAATCACATGGGCAGTTAGGAGGCTCACAGAAGGGGAGCGACAGAAGAAAGCAAACCAGTAGAAAGCAGCAGAGTAGGCAATAAAAGAAAGGCACAAAAGAACTTTGAACATGAATGAACCATGGAAAGAAGAGAAGGAGAATGTGTGATGAAGTCCCTTGCCTACCTTTTAGTGATCGTTGGAGTGGCCAGGGGACCCGGGTGCCACCACTCGTGCAGTGATCCAGGGCCCTCGTGGATGTGGTAAGGATCCGCTGGCCGAATACACCATGCCCAGAGGTTATGGCAAGGGACTGTCCATCTAGACCTACTCTTCCATGCATGGCCCATATAAAAGATGCTAAAGCTTTGCAATCTGCTGTTCCTTTTATGGTCCTCTAAAACAGCGCTAAAGTCTTTTCACCCACTAAACCATGCATGTATGACCCTTCAAGCAGTGCTACATTTTTACAAACCTCAGTCATGTGCATGGCCTATTTAAGCCACGCTGAAGCATTGCAATATCTTTCATAACTGCAACACACCCGCAGCATCCTATTCCCCATTCTTAAGCGGAGGAGGCTGAGTCAGATTGCTTCGCGGGTTGTCCATGAGTGAAACCAAAGAAAGGATTAGCTGAATTAGGCTCAGGCCGCATTGCAGAGTGTCACAGCCAGTCAGAGACACACATAATCCAAGGAAGATAATACAAGCTGGATTCAAATGATCACCTGCTATATTGATTTGTGATTGGCCCAAGCTCCTATGAGATGAACAGGTGGTTAGAGAGTGGTGTAGGAGAGTTTGGAGAAAAGGTTATTTTAGAGGAGGCCTGAGGAGCACGCAGACTGAGAAAAACCAGGAGGCCAGGATTTGGCAGGAGAATGCGGAGGGTGAAAAGAGAGGAAATGAGGAGGCATTGAATACCAGAGGTTGTGGAGAGAAGGAAGTCTATGAGAGAGGAAAGTTGGAACACCGCGAGTTGCAGAGAAGAGGAGGGTGAGAAGAATGGAAAGGTGAAACATTGGAGAGAGCAGGAGGAGGGTGAGAAGAGTGGGAAGGTGGAACACTGGGCGTTAGAGAGAGAAGGACGAGGGTGAGGAGTGTGGAAAGGTGGAACACCAGGAGTTGGAGAGAGGAATAGAAAGGTGAGAAGAGTGGAAAGATGGAACACCAGGAGATGGAGAGAGGAGGATGGTGAGTGGAGAGAAGTAATAACAGCAGCGGAAAAGAGGAGAGTGAGAAAAGAGGAAATGTGGAGGCATTGAACACCGGGCGTTGGAGCGATAAGGAGGAAGGTGAGAATAGAGGAAAGATGGAATACCCGTTGGAGAGTGGAGGAGGGAAAGACAAAAGGAGAGGAGGAATAACAGCAGAGGGAAAGGAGGAGGGTCAGAAGAGCTGAAGAGGAATACTAACAGAGAGAAGGAGTGGAAGGGAGAGGAGATAAGGAAAATGGGAGAGAGAAAAGGTGATAAGAAGGAAGGGGCCTTCTAACCCAGGGAAAAGCAAGCTGGTACTGTGGCACAGGGCGAACCCTGTGTCAAACCGTGGGAGAGGAACAAGCACTTTACAAAGCATTGAGTCAGTGCAGGTGAAGTACAAAGGCAGGAGTAGAAAAAATAAATAAAATAGGACCCCTAGGTACGAAAAATTGCTCAGCGTAAAGGAGTGAGACATTAGGCTGCTACGCAGTAAATCCAAGAATGTGACACAGGAAGCAGCAAAGGGGGTTGTGGAAAGACAGTGGAACCTATAAAGTAGCCTGTTTTCCCCAGGCTCTGGGCCTTTGTGAAAGTATGGATCAACCTGAGGTGGTGACTACCAGTATGGACCTCAGAGCGCCGTAGGAGAACTCACCATCATATGAAAGCTCCAAAACACTCGACTAAGAAAGCAGGAAGTTCAAGAAAGACACTCCACCCATAGATGGAGTGACCAGATGAGGACCCGAGAATCCACAAACAATTGTGGGGAACATTCTAGTTTGCAGTATTTATGCTTTCTTTCAGCTAACTCTATGAATACCCCCAGAACTGTTCTCTTGTGTCAGGCAGCCAGTAGAGACCAGGACCTGGACTTGACGAGACCAGCAGGACTTTTGCCCTTTGATATTTTGTCACTTTACCAGAGACACTGCTGTGGTCGGCCACTCAGGAGATGCCAATGTGGATTTGAGCCTAAGCAAACTCTGTCCTCACTAAAATTATGTTTTCTGCCTCCAAGGATTTCAATTTAATTTACCCCTGCAATAACATGCCAATAAAATAGTGTTTGGAAAGATCTCTGTGTTTGGCATATGCTTTATTTACATTTGCCATGTGACCTATATTGTCAGAAGTGTGATCAGTTTGCCAAGATAAGGTGGACCCTGTAGCACTGAGAACCATTTATGCTAGCGAGATAATCAGGGTGCCCTGGTTTCAATTTGAGAATAGGAGGGGAATCCAACTAGGGCTAGACCTCAGCACCTACCTAGTGGCCTCTATACTCCTATTGTCATTTCAATATCAAGCATTCAGTCACCATGTGGGTCACACTAAAAGACGGTACAACGTCCTTTCATCACGGGACATTTTTTCGCAGGTTTTTTACCGCACATTTTTTAACCAAAAAAAACATTGATTTTTTGGGGGGGGTTAGAAAATGATATATATGGGATGTGGGTGTTTGGAAATAGATAAAAACTGAAAGTGATTGGGGGGTTGGAGCGGAAACCCCCCAAAAATATATATTTTTTAAATTCAATGGGTTTTTTCATTAAAAAATGTGCGGTAAAAAACCCAGCGAAAAAACATCCGGCAATGAAATGACATGGAACCCTAAAAGACAACCTGCTTTTCCACAGTGAATCCAACACCAAGACAGACAAGGCCACTCGTAGGGACCAAAGTTTAACCGACAACTGTTTCGGGAGGATCAAGGAAGGTCTAAGGTGACTCTCTAGGGGACTCCTTAGATGTTACAGGATCCATAGCCAGTATTGCAGACTAGATAATCTGGTGCAGAAGAGTTTATCTACCCTGAAGGTTTCCCTGAGGGAGCAAAGTCACAAGCCGTACTTCTATCAAAGTGGAAAGTTTTACATTTCCCTCATGGCTGGTTCAGATCCACAGCCTAGGAAGGTTTAGGCCATCCCAAGAAGCAGCACCCAGCCACCTCCCAGAGAATCCACAGATCCATTGAGAACACACCGACTTAGAGGAAGAATTTGTTTTTCGACACCAGAAACAGAGCCAATTGTCAGGCCCATCATGGAATAAGTACCCACTCCAGGCTGTTACAGAAAGCTTCTGATACCATGGAAATCACTATGGACGAGTTGGCTACTCAACACCTTGCAATACTAAACCAATTTAGGAAGCTATCTCACGGTCATGTTCCTCAGTCTCCTTACTGCAAATGTTTGCATCAGATGACAACCCAGAACCGTACATCCAGAGGTTTGTGAGAGTCGCTGAGGCAACCAAATGCGACAAGACATCCTGACCTCAGTACATTGCATTGCTTTACTACTAATAAGGGACATATCAGCAGCTTATTAAGTCTTGAATGCCGATGGACAGACATACTGAGACCCTGAGGAATGGAGTTCTGGTGCGTCTAGGAGATGACAAATAATACCACCGCCAACAGCTGAGGTAGGTGTGGATGGCATCTTGCAGCACCTCGCAGCAGAGGTATACTGAATACAACTCACCTAACATGAATCCCTAGGTAGTTTTACATTAGGGGAGATGAAGGACCACTTCATAATGAAGCAGCTCTTGAACTCCCTTCCAGCCTAACTAGAGTGTCCCATGAGACACCTCCATCAGCCGTCACTAGAAACAGAATGCAGACAGCTACGGGAATTCCAGAGAGTCCACCAATCAAGACCCCTCCCAGCTAAAGTGAAACCACGGAAGCCTGTGCTGGTCCCACCAAAATAATAACCAATGGGAAACCTGAAAACATGACAAGAAACCCTGATTGACCTTAGCAAAGGAGAAGGCCCTCCCAGCCTACTACTCAGAGGATCAGCGGTCCCTGAGGCTAAGAGACCTATCTTGCTACTAGCAGAAATGCCACCACTCAAGTGGTATCCTTGTGGGAAGCTGGAGCACGCCCAGAGGCCTTGCCACAGTACTTAAATGCCTGAACCAAGAGATACCTGTGCCCAAGGGAACCAGATCCAGGACAAAAGGACTGGTGGTTGAAAACGAAGACAGAGAAGAGATTGATATGCTCGCCCAGGCAGAACTAGTAAATGTTGAGACCTGGTTATGAGAAAGTCAGGAAAAGGTCTTATACAAACAGGTGGAAATGTGAGAACCACAGGGAAGAGACCGAAAGGAAGAAGACATCAGTTGGCATGGAAGACCCGATGAAGGGTACGAATGGCCTCAAGACTTTCTGGATCTACCTAGCTCAAATGGTTTCCCACGGGTGAATCAGTTGGAAGGAAGGGAGATATGTGAGAAAGTCCCCTACCTGTATCTTGGTGGGATAGTTGAGGTGGCGAGTGGGGCGGGAGCCAACATGTGCCATAGTGTTGGGCCCAGAGGCGTTTTGAGGAGGATTGTATTTAATTTATTTATTGGGTATTTATAATGCCCCTATACAAAATGTGTTTCATGCGCAACAAGACAGGAGGGGGGAGCAGGGATGACAAAACAGACAATGGTCCTATTAGTAACAAGAAGTGCAGGGGAGTGGCAAGGGGGTAAGTGCCAGACATGGAGGAGGGGCCCATGGGTTAAGCGAGTGCCAGAGGTGGCCAGGTGGACCAAGCCAGGGGAAAGCAGAAAGTGCAGGGGAAAAAGGTCTGTGTGCTAAGTGCGAGGAATATGACTGGGACTAAAAGGGCTTAAGGGGTGCAGGCCCAGCCAGGCAGGAGCAGGGGGGAGGAGCCGGAAGGGCATGTGCAGGTTGAGGGGTGGGGGGATTAGGGGAGACAAGTTCAGGGTAGACTGGTCAAGGGGGGCTGGTGCCCTGTACGAGTCTGAAGGAACCAGGCAGCCTGTGAAGAGGCAGAGAGGGGCATTAGCAGGGTAGGGGAAGAGGGAAGGAGGAAGTGAAAAGCAGGGTCTTGAGAATCTTAAAGAACTTAAGGAGATACTGCTCAAGTCTGAGAGGGGCAGGGAGGCCCTCCCTGAGGGAGGCACCTGCGGAAGAGAGAGATCTATCCCAACTCTGCTTGGAAAGGCGTCTGATCTGCAGAGAGTTGGAGCTAGAAGACCGAAGGGCCCTAGCAGGGAGGTATTTACAGAGAGAGTGTTGGATGTAGTGTGGTCCCAGGCCCCAGAAAGCCTTGTGGATGATGCAGAGGGTCTTGAACTTGATCCTTGCAGCATCCAGGAGCTGACAGATGTGGTCCATGGGCTTGAGGCCAAGGATAGGTCTCACAGTCCTATTCTGGATTAGTTGATGGGGGCAAAGGGATGAGTTAGGCAGATTGAGGAAGAGGCTGGAGAGAACCAGAGCTCTGGAGACATTGAGTTTCTGGGGGAAGGTGAGGAAAGCGAGAATTCCTCTGAGGAGGTGCAGCTGAAAGTGGGCCTTCTTGGCAAGAACTGTGATGTGAGGAGAGAGGGAGAGAGAGAATTCGAAGGTGACACCAAGGTTTTTTACCTTACAGGATGGTGAGGGGAGGGGGCCCATGGAGGGCAACCAGAGTGTAGGGGGGAAGGAGGGAGCTGGGGTCCTAATTAGAAGGATCTCAGTCTTACTGCATTAAGGCAGAGATCGTTAGCAGTGCACCATGCCTGAATAGCAAACAAACAGTCTGGAATGAGAGAGGAAACGGAGGAGGCAGAGGAGGGACGCTTGAAAGAGAGCTTTCGCCTTACAGGAGGGTGAGGGGAGGGGGCCCATGGAGGGCAACCAAAGTGTAGGGGGGGAAGGAGGGAACTGGGGTCCTAATTAGAAGGATCTCAATCTTACTGCATTAAGGCAGAGATCGTTAGCAGTGCACCATGCCTGAATAGCAAACAAACAGTCTGGAATGAGAGAGGAAAAGGAGGAGGCAGAGGAGGGCGCTTGAAAGAGAGCTGTGTGTCGTCCTCATAACACTGAAAGTTAGGAGAGAAGGCGGCGGTCAAATGGGTTAGAGGGACAGGGAAGATGTTGAAAAGCCAATGGGAGAGGAGAGACCTCTGGGTGACACCACAGGAGGACCCCCATGCCAACATCACCATGCCTGCAGATGATGGCAGAGAATTGTCTCCAAGTGTGCAAAATATGCCCCAACCAGAGAACCAGGTTTGTTGGAAATTTCACACATTGTGGAAAAGTTTCTTGTTTACCAACGCTTAGATAAGAGGGTTCCAATTAGCAAAGACCTGGCTTGAGGAAAATCATGTCAAATAAAATAACAAATGACAGGCAGCCAAGGAAGTACCAGTTTATAGGACTGTGCAAGTGTCGGAACCCTGTGACAGAAGAGAAAGAGGGTCTATCTCCAACTGCCGAATTGAAAACATGGTGTGGTTGGCAGGTACCCACAAATGCGCACTTGAGACATTACATTTTTTACGTGGGAAAACAAAAGCATTGTGCAGATAAGGAAATTGAAGGACTGGGTAATACATATTTTACAAGGATCAAGCAGCTTTGATTAAGAAGGGGAGACGTGGTCAGTTGTTCTTCAGGTTCTAAAGTCAGTAACTTTAATTACTATATATTGCTTCCTTCTCCATGCCTTTCTATTTTATTTATAATACCACTTCATACCAATGCCCACTTCATTTATTTCTGTGCGTGTCCATGCTTGTTTGTTTAGAAAATCTAAAGCAGAGGGGGAAATATATTTTCTCAAGGTCACAACATTTATTTTGGACAAATATTAAAACCGTGATTGGAATCAGTGGCATTATTTCACAAAATGTTAAGAGTTGTCATCACAGCACCATTGACTAGTCGCTGGCACCCCAGGAAGGCACATCAAATGATCCGAATGACAGGCCACTGTCTGCTTCTTAGGCAAAACGTATTGGGAATGTAAGACTGCAGCCTGATAATAAACAGTGAATAGTAATGGGCAGTGTCATGTCCGGAGAGGATACAGTTAACCTAACATGACGAGAAGTCTCAGCAAGGGAACATGGAAAAAATGGAGCCGCGCTAGCTCTCGCATGCGCAGAAGAAACTGCAATAACGATAAGTATTTCCCCTCTGCTCTGCGTCCATTACTTCTGGTGCGCTTTTTCCCCTCAGTGCAATTGCACATCAAAGGACTGGCCTGTGATGATGGGGAGACAGGAACCTGGCGACGAGGATGGGATAAGCAGCGCATGTTTCCCACGACAGATTTACCAGATATCCTCACACTCAGCTGAGCTGTCAATCGAGAAGGTAACTGGCAAAAGGAGTGAAAGTGAAGCCAGGGAAAGTGAAATGCAGAGAAATTAACCATCTAATGAGGAAAGGCGCAGTGCAGCTGTGTTTCGCGGACCAGGCCCCTTCAACATGGGGGATCTGCAGGAACTGGGACAGAGATGGGAAAGATGGCTTCAGAGATTCGAGAACTACAAGTTGCCTAAGATGAAAGTGCCCAAGACACATTTTTCCAGGAGACTGTTCATAAATCTGGTTGGAGACGAACTGGAGGATTTCATCCCTACCTTCCCGTCTGAAGAGGTCAAAGACATATAAGGGCCTCAAAGAAGTACTGAGCACTTATTTCAACCCTCAGCGAACGTGGACCATGAGAGACATACCTTTAACACAGCATGTCATAGAAGTTTTTGCGACTTGACTGCGCAAGCTGGTAGCCCATTGTGAGTTTCACAAATTCACAAATGAAGAATCCATTAGGCTAAGAATCATAAGAGGGAGACTCTCCCTCTCGCCACCATTCTACAGATGGCGAAAACGGAAGCTAGAGCAGATTCCCAGGCAACGCGGATAGAAACGAGCAAAGGGCCTGTGAGGGAGCAAGCCTACCAGATCAGCCAAGGTGGGAGAGGTAGTAACGCCATCAATACACCCTCAAGAAGGTATGGAGCAAATGGAAGATGCTACAGGTGTGGCCTACCTTTTGCACATGAGGAAGGTGTATGAGGCCCTGTATTTGGGTACAGAAGCACTAACTGCGGCAAGGAGAATCACATGGTCAGGGTGGTTAATGCAACACCGCATCAAACGCAGGGAAATTGCCAGACCAGATCACAACATGCGCACCGCAGGGCCAAAAAAGATGGACTTGGAGAGCCATGTCAGACAGATCACAGGACGATCTCCATCACCCACACCTGTACAGGAAAGGAGCCAACATGATTATGCCTATATGATGAATGACGTGGTGACGGCTCCAGAAGGAGATATCAATATTCAAAAAGGGCAAAATCCTGCCAAGTTTATCATTGATACAGGAGCCATGCTAAACATAGTGTGCATATCAGAGTTTTGCAAAATGGCGTATCGCCTAAGTGGACACTGTCAGAGATGAAAGTATTCCAGTGAGCTGTGTGAGAGACCAGAGGGTGTCTCACCCGCTAGTCCACGTGGATCTCACTCTCAAGTGGCCAGGGCACGGCCATCGCCTTTGGATCCAGTCCCTGGGAAGGGACCAGTGCGGGAGGATCACCTGGGTAAGGGGTCTTTCGGAGAGTGGGGGTGAGACAGCAGATGGTGGGACACAGTATTCCCCCTTTTTTGTTCATCTATCCCATCCTATTTTGTATGATTTTCCAAAGTCTCAACACCCCCCTTTTTACACAAACACTGGACCGAGGAAGAGGGTGACTGAGAGTAACCAGGCTAATTCTCTCACATCGTACTTGACATGTCCTGTTAATCGGGTCAGGCAAAGTCAGACACTTTGCACTAAGTGCATACACCTGATACCAGTTAGCTCTCCTCACATGAATAAAAGACAACACCTAAAGACACACTCTGAGCAAGGTGGAACACGACTACAAGCAGAACTTCCGGGATGAAGGCACATACTGGAGCAGAGCAACAGACCCAGGGACGAGAGCAGCGGGCCGAAAACCCCACTGGGTTCCCTACTGGAGGTCGTTGCCTCCAACAGACTGCGAAAGATATGTGGAGAAGGCCAGATCCCACAAGTGAAGATTGCATTGTGTTTCAAGGACACCAGCGACCCTCCCGGCTGAACGGCAGAGTTTGGGAGGTTTGGCCAAGCCTGTGGTAATAACCTTGACTCGTGAATTGGAAATAGCAAAAAAAGAAAGAAGTGCACACAGCCGGTGAGTTGGCATGTCGCCTGAGAGACCGGTGTGTATTAAAGCGAATGAAGTAGCAGCATGATATCACAAGTGAAGGCTGCACGCGTGTGGATGAGACGCAAAGAAAGGCAGACCTGTGAATGAACTTTGAAGTAAAAGGCAGCTGTGAGATCAGCCATACTAAGTAACAGAGTGATCCGGCAAAAGGAATGAGCCCATTCTAAAATCTCTATGAAAGGTACATTGTTTGAAGCTATAAAGCTAACAAACAGCAAAGTGAATTAAGGGAGAGTAAAGTTGAACTTTGAGTCAAAGTGGTCCTGCGGTGGTCTTTAAAGAGAGCCAGGCACATTCAAAAGTCTTCGACCTCCAAAAAGGAGTCCAAGCCCGACTGAGGGAGACCCGAAGTACAATAAGCCCCCTTGCAGGTTTGTGTTGAAATGTGATGTGAGAGGTCTGAGCCTTACAGAGGGGACCTACGTGAACTGTGTGTTGTAAGGTCTGAGCCGGACAGAGGGGGACCTATGTGAACTTTGTGCTGTCAGGTCCGAGCCCAGCACAAGAGGACCTTTGTGAACTTTACGTTGGACTGCAATTTTGAAAGTCAAGAAAGACACTTTAACGTGGAAGTTCAGGCGCGCCTCAAGCCATAGTTTGGAACTGCTTAGAGTGTTAGAAACTGAGCCAGAGTGTGTCATCCTGAATACAAGGACAGCTTTACTCCATGAGGTTTAACGTGAGGAGGAGAGCTGGTTCAACTACTTTTATTCATTTGAGCACTGATTTTCCTTTGCATACATTTCTCCTTTTTACACTTTTTTTGTACAAGAGATAGGGCAAGCATTAGGTTTTTGTAAACATAGGCCATTTTGATTTGACAGGATCCACTAGGACTGTTTTGTTTATCGTTTGATGATCGAGGCTACTCCCATATTAGTTATAGGGCAAAATAGGAGTTTCTCCAACCCCAACCTTTTCAATAAGGGTTTTACAAATTGTATCCATTGTTTCAGTGTTATACTTGTGATACCATGCCTTCCCTACAGCTGCCAAAGGACCTGTTCAGTATCACAGAAAATTCTCAATGGAACTAAGCTACAAAGGACGGCACGCCATGACTGAACTGCATGTTCTTCATGGAGAGGTGACAGGAAGCAATCTACTAGGTCGACCCACAGCTCCTGAAATGAAGATTGCGGCTGTAACATATGCCATGCAACATAAGGTGCCAGTCATACAGCAGTTTCTGCAACTATTCGAAGGAATTGGATGCCTGAAAGGGGACTCAGTCCCTCTTCACATAGATGGTCCAGTCACCCGAGTTGCCCAACATCCCAGAAGGATACTGATTCACCTACAACCACAGGTGGAGAAAGAAATTCAGTGCTTATTGAATGAAGGCATAATTGAGCCAGCCAATGGTCCTACCCCATGGGTTTCACTGGTAGTGGCATTACCCAAGCAACAGTCTTTTGACAAAATGCATCTCTTTGTGGACATACAACAGGCAAACAAAGCAATTGGACGGGAACAACATCCTGGCATGCACCTGGATGACATGATCAGCTTGCTAAACAGAGCCAAAGTATTCACCAAGCTTAATCTAAACAAGGGGTACCACCAGATCAAACTTGACGAACAGTTGCAGTACATAACGATGTTTGCGATTCATGAGGGTTTATTTCGATATAAGAGGCTTAGCTTTGGAATATAATCTGTGGCTGAAATCTTTCAGGAGAGCATCAGGAGAGTGATTCGTCATATAAAGGGTTGTTTCAATTATAGTGACAACATCTTGGTCTTTGGAGAGAATCTTGAACAATACGACTGAGCCCTTCACCAGGTATGCCTTGCACTATCGCAGGTAGGGCTGACCCTGAACCTAGGAAAGTGTGCGTTTCACAAGAAACACCTCAAGTTCTTTGGACACATATTCTCACAAGAAGGGATAAGCCCTGATCCGGGACGGTGACTGCCATCCATGACATCGCGCCCCTACAAGATGTAAGTGAGGTAAGATAATTTCTTGGGCACGGCCAGCTATTGCAGTCGGTACTTGAAGGACTTAGCCACCATCAGCGTATCACTGAGATAACTCACCAAATAAGGCAAGGAATTTCAGTGGGACCGCCACTGCGAAGCGGCATTCACGCACATAAGGAAAGGCCTTGGATCTGCAGAGTGCATGGCATATTTCTATCCGACTAAGTGCACTGAACTAACAGTAGACGCTAGTCCGGTGGGCCTGAATGCTATCCTGTCCCAGCATAGTCCAGGGAGAGATCCCTAGAGGAGTTGTCACGTATGCTCCCAAGAGTCTACCTGATGTGGAAAGAAGATACTCGCAGCCAGAGAAAGAGGGACTAGCGGTAGTCTGGGCTTTCAAGCATTTTCAGATGTTTCTGTCAGGGACACCATTCACAGTTACCACAGACCATCAAGCATTGGTCACCATATACGGGAATTCTAGTGCGGAATGATCAAGAGGTAGGGGCAAAGATTGCAAGACTTCAATTTCACAATTATTCACAAGCCTGGAAAATAATAAAACCGGCAGATTTCATGTCTCGTCACCAATGTTCCCTGTAAGGGGCGGGGCTGTGCGGCCGCGCACCTTTGTTTCTGGAGCCGCAAATATCCTTTTGTTTACCGCGCAGTGCGCACCTTCATTTTCCTCCCCTGCCCTCCCTCCATTCATTATTCGATACTTCATCCAATCATTATCTTTGAATATGATTGGCTGTAGCAGCGCTTGGCTGCATGTGCTGTGCGCTGCTACAGCCAATCACACATGGTTGTGGGTGGGGTAGGCGCACGAGAGACTGAGCGCTGCATCACTGCCTTCACAGATGCAGAGTGACTGTCTGTGAGTAATTTCTCAGCCTGTGCGTGCGTGCCCGTGTTATTATATCGGCCTAGCTGAGCCAGAACTTGAAGCGGCAGACGAGCCACCACCTGTGCGTTCAGTGCAGCCTTGGTTTGGTAAGTGCTGCAGGCCAGCTCGTAACTAGGACATTTCCCCTGTGGCTGTATCATTATGTATCTATATTTCACTTGAGTTTGCTGCTCTCCATCTGCCTCCATCTTTTGACAAGATGGAGCCGCGAGACGGAGAGCAGCGAAATTAAGTGAAGTGTTTCTTGTCCCCCAACCAGGCCGTCATCTGAGCAAGTCTGCTCTGTTTCCGTGACAGTCTGTGACTGCCTTGATGACTAGACTGTCAGGAGGATATGAGGGCCCCACTGGGCCTTGGGCCATGATGGCAAGAGACGCCACGCCCGGAGTCAGGCCGAGGCCTGTAAATCAACTAGCCTTTCAGGCCTGCATGTATGTATGCATGTTAACTTTAGAGACTGCAGTGGCAGCTCAGGAGTCTCACAGCACTCGATTTGATCATCTCTGATGATGAGATTGGCAGCATTTAGATTACGTAATAAATCACATTTTTCAAGGGGAAAGGACCATTTAGGTCTGCACAAAATTCCCAGTGAGTAGCACTTGGTCTCTTGATGGAAGTAGGGTTGATGACTAGATCGACAATTTTAAGATAGTGAGGACGGAGGTGCTGTTTCACTAATTGTGTGAGGTTTGCTAGCACGGCCCAAGGGACATTTGGTAATGGGACTACCTCTGTGATTTCCGGTTATCCCCGTAGCATGTTTTGGATGACGACTGGTTATACCTAATCGGGGAGGATATTCGGCTGTGCTGGATGAACGCATGTGCAGGAGGGGACTGGGGGTTTCTCTGGCACCAAGATGGAATGGAATGCATGTGGCCACAGTGCACTGGTTAATTCTTGTGGTCCACTCGGTTCCGAATCGCAGGTTTCCTTGTATGGTCGTATTTGATGCTTATTAGTGCACAGAGCTGGTATGCTCGGTTACAAGCCTGGGTTGCTGCCGTTTATCCTTTCTTATGTCTTAAGGGACGGATACTGTTTTAGGTAATGTCACCAGAGTACAAAAAATGCAACCAAAAGCGGCATACAATCAGAAAAGCGACAGTTAACTAACTTTTGCACCATTGGAAACGAGTCAGCAGCAGCAAGTTCCTCAGCAGGAGCATGTCGACATAGCGATGTTGCCTTTCTGAGGTGGGATGTCCAATTGACAACGAGATGTTTGGGAGTGTTAAATGCAAGATCATATCAGGGTGACATCGACTTCATGTACCGTAAACTCAAACAGTGATGCCACGTTAATTGTGCAAAGCTAGATGCTAGCAGGAGATGAGCAGTCTATTTTCCAGGCATTCACAGGATGGTAGTGCCGTTTATGGGGTGGAGCTACTGTAGGATGTTCTGTCTGAAGGTGTGGTGTGAGGCATAGCAGACGGTGGATCTGCGGTTATTCCTTTTCAGAGGCTAGCAGCAATTTGGTTAGCAGTAAGTCAGTGGAATGGTTGCTTTAATCACTAGGGCGTGTTGGCCTAGAGTCAGATGGAGGCCGGATGACACTATGAGGTTATTTCTTGTGGCTGCAGGGTCACACGTTCTAGGGAATGGTTTTATCTCCTCAGGCTATGGGAGCAGTACAACAAATAAGTCCATCCTCTCTGTCGCACAAGGAAGGTAGTATCGGTCATCGAGCTAGAAGAGTTAGCCCATGGTCTCTGCCTTTCGCAGGCAGACCTGGCAATAATTTTCCTGCTTCCGATTACATGTTTTAAACTGATGGCGTCAGATCGGTGGGAAGGTGGAACGTATTAGTTCAAGGAAAGTTCCATCAATTGACCGATGGGGGTTTCTGTACCAGTTTGCATCCTTCTCTAGGGGGGAGTTGTACAGTAATCCTGGAGTGCAAGGCAATATGGGCAGCAGTTAGAAAGACCAATTTTCTGAGTCCAGCCTTATCAGTGCCATTCATTTTAAAGGAGTGGCTTATCAACACTCAGAGGTAGACATGCAATAGGCTGTGGCCGGGAAGTGTGAACTTTGTGGGTGCATCCAACTTCTTTTCATATTATTGTCAGACTTTTCTAATGCAGCTTAAAAGTTACAAGCTTAACTCTCACAGTGTCTGAAAAGCACATTTAAGAACTGCTTTCAGAATGAGCTGCCCCCTGTCCTGCCCTGCTAATCACTCCCCTGATGCAAGTACTAACACTAACATTACGATTTCAATTGTGTAAAAATGTATGCTTGCAAAAGCAGCTGCTAACAATGAAACGTTTTACATAATTGGTTGCCGTCTGTAGAAGCGCAAATCAATGATCTTTTGATCACAAAAGTACATATAATAAATAAGAAATTAGATTTGACGGGAAGCAGTGAGTTTCTTACAATGCAATGGGTTCCAGTGAAATTCTGACCAGGTTTTTGAGAGAGGGCGAAGTGGGGTTACTAATTGGAACAGTCACTCACTCCTGGCGGTGACAAATTACATGGGGTGGGAATTACATAGATTAAGGACAACCGACATTAGACATTTCTAAGTGCAACAGGGAGTGGTACTGCAATTCTATACCAGCTTGTTATGGGGCAGTCAGTCGAGTCCAACTGAGGTGTAAGCTGCTCATTCACAGGGTAATTCATAGAATTCAGCTCACAAGTGGCGCACGCGGCTGGCGCACAGTGTTGCGCGTACGACTTTCTGCGCCAGCCACGTGCGCTAAAATCCATTTTCTGCGCACAGCATATTCATGGATTTTAGCTTCCAAAACCAGCCGTGGTGCAGAGTGGCGCAGCGACCCTGCAGCAGCGCCAGTTACGCCCCCAAACCCTCCCCGTGCACCATGCACAGCGCACAGATCCCGTACATGGCGCACAGGCCCCCAACCACGAAAACGCCTGTAAAACCCCCGGCGCACCCCTCCGAATACATGTACCCCGCTGCACGGGGAGTCTCACCCCCGATTGGAGCGGGGTACGTGTATAACTGGGGTTCGCGGGAAGTTTCACACGTGATTGGAGTGAGGTACGTGTATTTCGTGGGTGCGCGGGAAGTTTCACACGTGATTGGAGCGGGGTACAAGTATAACTGAGGTTCGTGGGAAGTTTCACACGCGATTGGACCGGGGTACGTGTATTTTGGGGGTGCGCGGGAAGTTTCACATGCGATAGGCCCTGTGCGAGTGGGGTACGTGCATTACTGGGGTGCGCAGGAACTTTCACACGCGATAGCAGGAACTTTCACACGCGATAGGCCCTGTGCCAGTGGGGTACGTGTATTTCGGGGGATTCGCGGGAAGTTTCACACGCGATTGGAGCGGGGTACGTGTATAACTGGGGTTCGTGGGAAGTTTCACACGCGATTGGAGCGGGGTACGTGCATAACTGGGGTGCGCGGGAAGTTTCACACGTGATTGGAGCAGGGTACGTGTATTACTGGGGTTCGCGGGAAGTTTCACATGCAATAGGCCGTGTGCGAGTGGGGTACGTGTATTACTGGGGTGCGTGGGAACGTTCACAAGCGATTGGAGCAGGGAACGTGTATTTCGGGGTTGCGCGGGAACTTTCATATGCGATAGGCCCTGTGCGAGTGGGGTACGTGTATTACTGAGGTGCGTGGGAAGTTTCACACGCGATTGGCCCAGTGCGAGCGGGGTACGTGTATTACAGGGGTGCGCAGGAAGTTTCACACACGATTGGCCCAGTGCGAGCGGGGTACGTGTATTACAGGGGAGCGCGGGAAGTTTCACACGCGATTGGCCCAGTGCGAGCGGGGTACGTGTATTTTGGGGGTGCGCAGGAAGTTTCACAAGCGATTACGCTGTCAGAGCGGGTACGTGTATCCAGTGGGGTGCGCGTGGAGTCCCACACGTGAATTAGCACTGTAGGTCCTCCCAGGTGTCCCCTCTACCCCTCCACGGCCCCTGCAGGCAGCCCACACCACAGGGGACTAGCCTGCACCCCTGGTCATGTGCCACAGCCAATCCATCCACCATGGGCATGCCCCCCAGCCAGGCCACATGTCACCTTGCACTTGTGATCACCAACTCATGTCCCCCAGCACCCCCACCCCACAGCAGTCAGAGGCACCTGCCAGCAGGGCCCCACTCATGTCGCCCAGCACCCCCACCCCCCAGCAGTCAGGGGCACTGCCAGCAGGCCCCCACTCACGTCCCCTACCACCCCCACCCCCCAGCAGTCAGGGGCACCTGCCAGCAGGCCCCCATTCATGTCCCCCAGCACTCCCAACCCCCAGCAGTCAGCAGGCCCCCACTCACGTCCCCCAGTACCCCCACCACCCAGCAGTCAGGGGCACCTGCCAGCAGGCCCCCACTCATGTCCCCCAGCACCCCAACCCCCAGCAGTCAGGGGCACCTGCCAGCAGGCCCCCACTCATGTCCCACTCATGTCCCCCTGCACCCCCACCCCCAGTGGGGCACCTGCCAGCAGTCCCCCACCCATGCCCACCAGCACCCCCACCCCCACCTGCCAGCAGGCCCCCACTCATGTCCCACTCACGTCCCCCAGCACCCCCACCCCCAGTGGGGCACCTGCCAGCAGGCCCCCACCCATGCCCACCAGCACCCCCACCCGCCAGCAGTCAGGGGCACCTGCCAGCAGGCCCCCACTCATGTCCCCCAGCACCCCCACCCCTCAGCAGTCAGGGGCACCTGCCAGCAGGCCCCCATTCATGTCCCACTCATGTCCCCCAGCACCCCCACCCCTCAGCAGTCAGGGGCACCTGCCAGCAGGCCCCCACTCATGTCCCCAAGCACCCCCACCCCCCAGCAGTCAGGGGCACCTGCCAGCAGGCCCTCACTCATGTACCCCAGCACCCCACCCCCCAGCAGTCAGGGGCACCTGCCAGCAGGCCCCCACTCATGGCCCCCAGCACCCCCACCCCCCAGCCGTCAGGGGCACCTGCCAGCAGGCCCCCACTCATGTCCCCCAGCACCTCCACCCCCAGCATTCAGGGGCACCTGCCAGCAGGTCCCCACTCATATCCCCCAGCACCCCTACCCCCCAGCAGTCAGGGGCACCTGCCAGCAGGCCCCCACTCATGTCCCCCAGCACCCCCACCCCCCAGCAGTCAGGGGCACCTGCCAGCACGCCCCCACTCATGTCCCACTCATGTCCCCCAGCACCCCCACCCCCCAGCAGTCAGGGGCACATGCCAGCAGGCCCCCACTCATGTCCCCCAGCACCCCCACCCCCCGCAAGTCACGGGCACCTGCCAGCAGGCCCCCACTCATGTCCCACTCATGTCCCCCAGCACCCCCACCCCCCAGCAGTCAGGGGCAACTACCAGCAGGCCCCCACTCATGTACCCCAGCACCCCCACCCCCCCGCAGTCAGGGGCACCTGCCAGCAGGCCCCCACTCATGTCCCCCAGCACCCCCACCCCCCAGCAGTCAGGGGCACCTGCCAGCAGCCCCCCACTCATGTCCCACTCATGTCCCCCAGCACCCCCACTCCCCAGCAGTCAGGGGCACTTGCCAGCAGGCCCCCACTCATGTCCCCTATCACCCCCACCCCCCAGCAGGCAGGGGCACCTGCCAGCAGGCCCCCACTCATGTCCCCCAGCACCCCCTCCCCCAGCAGTCAGGGGCACCTGCCAGCAGGCCCCCACCCATGTCCCACTCATGTCCCCCAGCACCCCCACCCCCCAGCAGTCAGAGGCACCTGCCAGCAGGCCCCCATTCATGTCCCACTCATGTCCCCCAGCACCCCCACCCCCCAGCAGTCAGGGGCACCTGCCAGCAGGCCCACACTCATGTCCCCCAGCACCCCCACCCCCCAGCAGTCAGGGGCACCTGCCAGCAGGCCCCCACTCATGTCCCACTCATGTCCCCCAGCACCCCCACCCCCCAGCAGTCAGGAGCACCTGCCAGCAGGCCCCCACACATGCCCCCCAGCACCCTCACCCCCCAGCAGTCAGGGGCACCTGCCAGCAGGCCCCCACTCACGCCCCCCAGCACCCCCACCCCACAGCAGTCAGGGGCACCTGCCAGCAGGCCCCCATTCATGTCCCCCAGCACCCCCACATCGCAGCAGTCAAGGGCACCTGCCAACAGGCCCCCACTCATGTCCCCCAGCACCCCCACCCCCCAGCAGTCAGGGGCACCTGCCAGCAGGCCCCCACTCATGTCCCCCAGCACCCCCACCCCCCCAGCAGTCAGGGACACCTGCCAGCAGGCCCCCACTCATGTCCCCCAGCACCCACACCCCCCAGCAGTCAGGGGCACCTGCCAGCAGGCCCCCACTCATGTCCCACTCATGTACCCCAGCACCCCCACCCCATAGCAGTCAGGGGCACCTGCCAGCAGGCCCCCACTCATGTCCCCCCTACATGAAATACAGATGCACAATCATGTCCCACTTCTACACCAAAATACCACAGCACGCCACCCCATTCTTGATTTCCCAATCCACCCCACACTGACATGCATATCTCAAGACACAAACCAACAGTCAACTATGTACATCAACACATGTCTGTCACACACACACACTGGTTGGCATTGATTGTGTAAACCCACATTTTCACATGCATCAACCCAATGAGCGAATCCCACACATGGAACTAAAATATGAAAATGTATTATGTACAAAACAAAATCAATGACATGAAAGCATTAAAAAACAGCAAACATGAAATGAAAAGCATGTGCAAAAGATGAGTAAATGAAAAGTATAACCAATCGAAACAAATCCGAAAGAAAAATATTCCAAACTCTCCCTCCAACAACGCAAATCCAAAGGAAACGTAAAAAGAAAAATCCATTGATCCATGGTGAAATCAAATGAAAAAGGTCAAAATAATCCATTGTCCAACTATGTACAATCCATTGTCAAGGGTCCATGAGCCCAACGAAAGAAATGAAACCTACCTAATAAACTACCTAATAAAAAAACTATATACAAATGTGTGTGGCATAGTCCATTCACCACAAATCAAAGAAAAAGGAAAAGGAAACCTAACTCTAAAAACTATTTACAATGGCAGCACGGGCCAGGGCATCATCGAACTCCGGCTCAATGTCCTGTAGGCGGTCCTCTTCCATGGCCCCGAAGGTTCACAGGAACGACGACATGTTCACCTCCAACTCCCTGCGAATTGCCTCAAGGCACTCGGCCCGCCTCAGTGCCCTCCGCATGGAGTTCTCCTCCCTGACCATTGTGAGCCGTGCCTCTTCCGCCCGCTGCCGCTCCGCATCTATGGCGAAGCCCAACCGCTGCCACACGGAAGTCACTTGAAAATCCTGGGTCCTCCTGCCCTCTGGCCGATGTCTGCTCCTCCGATGTTGAAGGCCCCGAGCCATCATTGCTCCCACCATGTTGCTGCTGCTGCTGTGCCTGTGCCTGCGCCCTGGCTCTTGCTGCCTGCACGTCCTCCTCCGGCTGGGGTGCAGTTGTCATGGTGGCCACCCCTGCTGGACGTCCGACTCCCGACTGTGGCAGGGATGTGTCCTCCACCAGCCTGGCCGCTGGGTCAGAGGCAGCTCCATAGGGTACCCAGGTGATACATGGGTGGGAAGGTGGCATGGAGGACGACTGGTGCGTAGGGGGTTCAGGTGAGGAGGGGGTCGCAAGAAGGTCCAGCACATGGAGGAATCCAGCACCGGTGACCCGTCCCAGCAGGTCAACGTGGTCAAAGATGCATCCGAGATGACATGCAGTCTCTTCACGAAAAGACCGCAGGTCACCTCGCATGCCCCGTTGACGCAACGCTATCCTGGCCAGGACAGGCTCAACATGGTCCCGGATAGCCACGTCCGCAGGGAGAGGAAGGTCAGTTGTTGTGTGCTCATCCCCTCCCTGAAAACGGCTCTGGACCTAGGCATCCCTGCTGGTGCCAGATGATGCAGTGACAGGATCAGGGACAGGATTGCACACAGGCACCTCTGCGGTGGCCTGTGCTGCCTCCTGTCCCTGCCCCTGCACTAAACCACTAGCACCAGTGGAATCCCCACCTCCAGACCCCGTGTGTGTCCCTTCCATGGCCACCTCCTCCACCAAACTCCCCACCAACCTGGATGACTCCGTGCCATCTTCCTCCGTTGGACCCTGTGGGGTCTCAGCTGCCCCTTCTGCTGCCAAGGAGTCCACCTCCGACCTCCGCCTCTTGGACCTACCCTCGGCAGCTGCAGCCTGGGACGCGGCACCAGACTCCTCACTCCCCAACGAGATGACAATCTGGGAGGGGAGCCGGGCCTTGCGTCTACGGCTGGTGGTGTGATCCCTGCCGCTGTGCTCCACAGCACCCTCTCCGCCCTCTTCATTAGTTGACGCTGCAGACAGGGAGAGATAAAACACAGACATCAGGGCACTGTACAATGGACTGATACACACATGACAGTTGCACATGAGTGGCAGTGTCAAACTTCAGACATGGCATCACACTCCACGACACACATTTCATTTCAACTCACACACATGAGCATTTCCACAGCAATATTGCACCAGGCAGCACCATCCATACACATACAACAGCATGAACAGCCGAAGGTGAGCCTGACATCACATGAAACACGAGGAGTGCACTAGACATGCACACATGCCTCCACACTTACATGCATGTCTACATCTCCTCCAACTGTCGCAGTGATGCGATCGCCATACATGTCACATCTGGCATTCAGCCTTCTACCTATCAGTGTCACGTGCATCCATGTTGCATCACAGTTGCACACTTGTCAAATACACACACATGCACATGTACACAGTGCAGATACATGCAGCAGGAACCACCATCCATGTGTGACACCACAACCATGCCAACTTACATACACAGAAAATCAAACATGTGTGCTCCCACACCTGCATTTGCACAGCATGCTTACCAACACATACACCATCGATGTGTCTCACACCTAAGAGGACTCACATGTGGCAGCCTCACGCCCGTGTTCATACATATCCCTACATGGCCCTACGAAAACACATGTGCAACCTGCACACTACTGGCACACCACCACATGCACAGCGTCCAATCAGTATGCATGTAC
Organism: Ambystoma mexicanum; assembly: GCF_040938575.1. Classification (NCBI taxonomy): domain Eukaryota; kingdom Metazoa; phylum Chordata; class Amphibia; order Caudata; family Ambystomatidae; genus Ambystoma; species Ambystoma mexicanum. The sequence goes on along the minus strand of NC_090934.1, from coordinate 1,261,369,266 downwards.
ACTTAGCGCTCAACTCCATATGGGTCTGCCTCTCAAGGACCTGGACGTGGAGCGCTTGGTATATGTGTCCCAGGACCCTCATTTGGTGGTCAGACAGGTGGCCCCGGCGCCCCTTGGCATCCGCTGCCTTCAAGAGGCGCCGGGCCTTGTTGAGGGTCCTGGACCTGAAGTCCTCCCAGCGCTTCTTGACATGTTGTAAGGCACGGACTGCCACCCCCTCCACGATGTCCATCCAGATCCTGGTCCGTCCTTCATTGTCGGCGCGCGAACTTCCAAAGAGGGCATCATACTGCCGCAGGACTTACTCCACCAGGACACCAACTTCCCTGGCACTGAAGCTGGTGGCCCTCTGCCTCTCTGGCCGGGGGTTGCCAGTGGTGCCAGATGGTGTTGTGCCCGACATGGCAACCCCAGAGGCAGGAGTGGGTGGACAACTGAGTCCTGGGGCTGGGCTGTGGAGCGATGGTACCCCAGTCGGGAGTCTTCGGTTCCAGCAGGGGTGGTCACAGCAACTGCACCCCTGGCTGACGTGCAGCCAGCAAATAGCAGGGCACGTGGGCAGCAGGCAGTCAGGCAGCAGCAGATGGCAGGTGGGAGCGTGCTTGCGGCTCTGGGGGGCAGTAATTCGGCCTTCTGGGCAGGAGCGTGGTCTTCCGTGTGTTGTTGCGTGGCCAGCTTGATACGGAGTGATTTGGCACGTGAAAATCTTGCACATCAGCATTTAATTCGAGGAAAGGCCCTTCGCGCGTAAGCGCGTTAGCACACGTACACGGTTTCATTGGACCAAAGGCCCTTAGCGCGTAAGCGCTTCTGTGACGTGACTCGCACGAGCGTTTCCCTCGTGACGTGGGCATAGTGGTTCAGCACGCATGAAAAAACAGCACGTCCGCGTGTGAATGCGTGTAATTCGAGGAAAGGGCCTACGCGCATAAGTGACGTGACGCGCGCAGGCGTTTCCATCAACACGGGTGAATGTTCATCGCACACGTTCAAAAACTGCACGTCCGAGTGTCAGCTCGTGTAATTGGAGGAAAGGGCCTTAGCACGTACACGCATAAGTGACGCTGTACGTGTGGGCCGCTTTAAAAGGTACGTACAGTGCCCCATTCCCTTGTACGTGCTTTTCGTGGAGAGCGAGTGGGTGAACTCTGCACTTCTTGTCGGTTCACACAAGATTACTTCACAGCGTTTCAAGTTCGTACTCCCTGTTACCTCTGACAGCATTCTTTTTTTTTTTTGGGCCTGTTTCCTCAAACAGCGTTCACTTCTTCTTTTGTCCTGTCTCATCAGACAGCGTACAATTCTTCTTTTGGCGGGGGTGTTGCCACGTTATTTTTCCAGGCAGACGGTGAGTCGCGCACGCATTTACCAACTGTGCTTGCCCTGTGTGTCATGTGCCCCTTCAGAGGTCATTGTAGGCTGCACGTGGTCTACAAGGGGTTGCGTGCACATAACTTTTTGTTTTTGGGGTGCCTGTGCGTTGCATGACCCGTCATCTTCCCCCAGGGGTCACATAAAGCCTTGCTAGGGCACTAGGGTACGAATTCCATTCCATGGTTGAGGGAAACGTGGCTGACACCATCCCAGCTCAGCCCTTGTTGGACCAGTCCATTGTGGCACCTGACCCGGCACAGGATGACTCCCAGGCTGACTTCCAGGTCAGCAAGTCTAAGCCAGGTGTGCCAGTGCAAGTTGGTGTCACCAGGCCACGTGGATCTGGGGCAGCAATGTCATCTGCTGCCCCAAGTAGGCAGGGTGGGGAGGCTGCAGGGGCAGCTGCAGCTCTATCCACCCCAGCTCTGAGTCTCCCAGCCGGGACAGTGTCGGTCATGGTCCATCAAACTGACGTTGCCCCTGCCAACATCACACTTCAGCCAATGCCTGCACCAAGACCTATGGTCATTGTGCATTCGCACACTCCCAGTACCCAGTCCACCTGCGCTTCTGCCTCTACTGACCAGAGCGGCGCAAGCCACTCAGGCTCTGCTCCACCTTTGAAAAAGAGGAAGAAGGGTGCTCTGGCACTACAGGCTGAGACCCCAGACACGGCTACACAGTCCGGCACATCAATGAAGCCTAGCTTTAATGACCCCGAACTTGATGCATTGTGACCTATGTGTCGGCACATAGCCGCGAAATGGTGGTGACTGCAGGATGCAAGACCACACCTGGTCAACGTAGGGCACACTGGCAGACCATCGCGGACCGCATAAGTGCCCTTGGATTTGTGAGGCGCGCATCTGATGATTGCTACAAGCGGTGGAATGACCTGAAACGCAGAGCAAAGAACAAGCTGGCCTCAAATCATGCCGCTACTCTGGTGATTGACGGTGGGTCTCCACCAGAGGACAACAAACTCACTGAACATGAGTCTGTTGCTGGGACCTTCGTCACAGAGGAACAGATCCAAGGCGTGGGAGAGCTACCTGATTACGAGGCATTGTCCGGTGAGTGCCCATGCATGTGTGTGTAATCCATGTGTATGTTGTTTGGGTGACAGGTTCTGATTGAGTGCCAGGTGAGGGTGTGTACTTCTGAGTGTAATGGGTCACCCATGTGCTTCCTACAATCCATTCATGTGCCTTTGATTTGGGTATGACAGTATCCCTTCTGCCCACAATAGCCAATTAGCCCACATTACTGCTGTTGCACTTGAACTATCATCTTGCAACAACATTATTCTGATTTTTTCTGTGTTCATTCAGGCTGATTGTTTAGATTATCCCATTTTTCATATGCTTTTTTCATCCCTAATGCCACGTATGTGACGTGCTTCTGTCATTGTTTACACCCCACATTGTGCCACGTTAGTTACCTGGTTATGTGAATGTTTAAACCATTCAGGGCGAGGGAGTATTGGCCTGCTGAAATTTATTTTTAGGGTCTGTTTGCATGTGGAACATGTTAGTTGTTTCCTGTCATGTTGAAGTGACCAACCATTGATGTGTACATCTGCCTACAATCACTGTCTAATTGTACACTTGATGTGCTGCAGTGTGCGGCACGTGCATATTTTGCAACACTATTCTGCATTAATCTTCTCATCATGTGCATGTGACATGGATGTGTGACAGTACTCATTCACTGACATATCGCTGTAGTTGTCTAATTTACCATGGCTATGCTACATGACATCTGTGTACTGGCATGTGTCATGTATGTGTATTGGACATGCCATTCACAGGCTGATGTGTGATGCCAGTGCTACACGACATGCTGCGAATGTGTTGCTTTTCCATCTTGGTGTCCTTATTGTCTGCCTTTTTGGGTCCCCTTCAGAATCATTGACAGTGCATGCATGCCAGGGTTATAGTCATGTGGGACATGTGTTAACCATGTACAGGATCTCTGTCTTGTCAGGCCTATGTGTGTGCTATTCTGCTCATGCCTGTTTCAATTTCTTGTGTTTCATGTTTTTGCAGGTGATGTCGCACTTGATGCTGGTGAGGTTCAGGAGATGGTGCAGACCCAGGAGGATTCTCAGCCATGACCAGGCACCAGTGGGGGACGTGGTGTGGTGTTGGGTGAAAACACTTTGGTACTGCAGACCATACTGTCGAGGGGTGCCTCTGGGTGCAGCTCCCCAGACCTCTATTCAGGTGCTGAGTCGGAAGATGAGACTTATGTGCTGTCGCAGGTCAGTGCTTCTGGCAGGGATTCTGTTCTGTCCAACCCACCTGGACCAGGGGTAGAACCCTCTATGGGGATGTCAGTGTTGGTAGGTCCGCCTTTGGTGGTTACGGATGCAGGGTCACACTCCACAGCATCTGATCCTGTTCCTGGGCCAGCAGATCAGAGGGGGAATGCAGTCCTGCAGCCTCAGGTAGTGCCAGCACAGCAAGGTGCAGATCGCCTTGCCCCAAACAGGTGTGGTGCCCGCCGACGCGGTGGCCGTGCACCACCAGGCAATACTGTATGGGAAAACTCCATGTACGGTATGGCAACCCAACAGGCAGCATCAGTAGAAATGATGGCTCAGGCAATGGAGAGGGTGGCCACTTCCATTATCCCACCTGAAAGGCAGATGGAGCAACAACAGCAGGCAACAGACTCCATTTGCCAATCACACAGGGAAGACTTGTTGGCGTCCAACAGGGACCGGCGGGCGGCACTGGAGACTCTGCCCGAATCCATATCAATAGAGTCACAGGGCCACAGGGAAGCCCTGAGGGTGGAACTCCATAACCTCAGGCAGAGTCTGCTTGAACTTGAGGCTTCCCGAAATGTTAGGGCAGAACAACAGCTGGAGCAACTCACACGTTCGCTCTCAGCTGAGCTGCAGGCAACACGTGAGGAGATCCGGGCATCCCGCAAGGCCATGCGTGCAGAAGTGCAGGCAACCCGTGACGTGCTGCATGGGGATCTCCGCACTTTAATCCTCCAGAATCAGACCTTCCAGACCCGCATGCTTGCTGCCATGGAGGACCATACCAGGGCTTTACGTGGGCTGCCTCCCATAGTGCCACCACCTCCTGATGCAGCAGCAGAGGGTGAAGAGACCGACAGCAGTTCTCCCACAATGGCATAGCCGTGCAGGCCATGAGCCCATGGAGGTTTTTTTTTCCCGCAACATCCACGCAAGTGGGTGTTGGTGTGCACCCTGTCCTCAAACCTCCTGGCTGGCCTCCCCCCCTGACCCCCGCATGGCCATTTTTTATATATTTTTTTTTTACAGTGTGTTGCCTTGTGTGGCTCCCGTGGGCATCCACTGTATTCCGGCTGGGCACATGCAGGCTTGTCCTGAGTTTGGGTTAGATGCTTGGGTTCGTGACACACACACCCCTCCTGCTTCCCGTTTCCATGGGCTTGCAAAGGGTGTGACCAAGTGACAGTGACTTACACAGTGACATTGGGATCCCATGAGCTGTGTGGGCAGACTGTAGTCAATACTGTGTGTACATCCCTAGTGGGTATTGTTGTTGTATTGTATACTGCATGGTGTATTGATATGTCCTTGTGCATCCATGTCTTCCTCCTAATTTGCAGGTTCCTTCCTCATGTCTTCACAAGGCCGTCTCCTTTGCAGATGGAGTTCATGTTGTATGCAGTACACTGACACATTTGCGTGCCAGCAACACTCTACAGTTGGAAGGGGTCGATGTGCTGGCTTATTCAGGTTGTAAGACTACCACTACTTTGACTTAGTACTGTCATGTTTTTGCAATGTTTCATGGTGTGTTGCTGTATTGTGTTGGTGGTAAGTATTTGTTCATGTGTGCTGTTTGTTATTGATTACTGGGAGCATATTGTCTGTGGGCAGTTTCCATTTGGGACAGTGCACTTTGTGACACTTGTGTCAGGTCTTGTGCATTGCTTTGTTTGCTTTCACATTGCATGAAATGCCATGGTGTGTTGGGTGGCGGAGCTGGGGATTGGGTGACATGGCGCTATTTTCATGTCAGGTCTTGTGCATTGCTTTGTTTGCTTTCACATTGCATGACATGCCATGGTGTGTTGGGTGGTGGAGCTGGGGATTGGGTGACATGGCACTATTTTCATGTTGTATTTTGCAAGTGGGTAGTCATTCATGCAGCATAAATGTGTGTTGTTCTTGTCACACAGCATTGGTTGTCTTTCGGCAGGTAGGGATGCGCACAATGTAACAATTCCAGGTGACCAATCTCAGGCTGGTATGGTTGTGACAGTTGACTGTCCCTTATGTCATCATCATTGATTGTCAGCTGGTATGTGCCAGAGCTGTGTGCACTCCACAGGGGTGTGATTTTAAGTGAAGTAATTAGCCAACAGCTGCGTATGGGCTGCCTCACCACGTGCCCTTTCCCCTCCCATGCGCAGCGGCCGTGCTTGTGGTTGGGGATGTGGGGGCACCACCATGTCCACGGGCAGGCCCCGGCATGTTGCAACGTTGTGCAGGACACATGCTGCCACTATGATCCTGCACACTACTGGGGGAGTGTATAACAGCTGCCCGCCAGAATGGTCAAGGGAGCGAAAGCGTGACTTGAGCACTCCGAATGTGCGCTCCACTATGCCCTGGGTTGCAATATGGGCTCTGTTGTATCTTACCTCGGGTAGTGTGGTGGGGTTCCGAATTGGCATCATCATGTGGGTGCTCAGTGGGTAGGCACTGTCCCCTGGGGAGGGGATGATGGGTATCATTAGTGGGGTTGTGGCATTACTCAGTATCTGACATGCATGCATGTGCTGGGGCATTTATACTCACCAAGCAGCCATGTATCACCATGCCGCCCAGCTTCTAGGTCCCGGTTTAGGGTTGACATTCTGTAAATAAAACTATCATGGGTGGACCCTGAATAGTTGGCATATACTGAGGTGATGATTCCCTTGGCATCACATACTACCTACACGTTGATGGAATGCCAGTGCTTGCGGTTTCTGTAGATGTGCTCAGTTGCCCTGGGAGGACGTAGAGCCACATGGGTACAGTCAATGGCACCTAGCACTTTGGAGAAGTGTGCCTCCCCGTAAAAATCCTGGACGACAGTCTGCCTTTCTGCAGGTGTTCTGGGCAGGTATATGTGCCTTCGGGACTGATGGGCGTGCAGTCATGAGGGCCAACACCTGGTGCAGGCAGCGTGACTGCGTGGCCTGTGAGACCCCCCCCCACTATGGCATTTGTCCGCTGGAATGAACCAGTGGCCAAGAAGAGCAGTACATTGAGCACCTTTTCCAAGGGGCTCTGTGCTTGGGAGCACAGGGTGGGTGATGTGAGGTCATCCTCCCACTCACTCACCAGGTTGAGTATTATGTGAGGTGGAAACCTGTACCTCCCATACACCTGGTCATCAGGCATCCCAAAAAGGCTGGTTCTGAGTGTAAAAATTCTGGGCCTGGCTATCCTCCTCCTCCTCCTGCCATATTACACGACCACTGCTGCGAGGCACGGTATATTCATCTTGGCGTCTGCGCTTGTTTGTTGTTTGCGCGCACTTTTATGCTGCGCGGGTCCACGTATGCCTGCTTCCTGCTGGCGTACGTTTCCGGATTAGCACGTCTTTTTTGGCGCACGCATTGGCCCCGTTCAATTACATGAATACGTGTTGTAGACGCGCGTGTGGGCGTTCTGCGCATTTGGCTCCTGTACTTCCCCCATGATGCCCACATTTTCACGCGTTGTTCCCCATTCCGCGTGTTACGCCCCCGTTACACCTACTTTAGTTGTGTGTGCTGCACTATGTGCTCTTTCGCTGTGCGCGTAGCGCATGCTGTTTGGAGACGAGCGCACCAGCGTGCACCACGCAAGATTATAGCGCACATCCAGGGATTGACACGCGCACAGACTTCCATGAACCTGTGCGCGGATTTCGCTGCGAATTTCGCGCTGCGATTTTCGCGCTTTCGCTGCGATTTGCACGCTTTCGCACGCTTGCACGGGAATTTTCAGCACACATTAATTCCATGAATCGGCCTGTCAGTCATCAATTGTTCTGTAGCTCATATTACATATGCATTTTGCTACTTTTGTGGCTGCCTGGGCTGGGTAAACATGTCAAGATGCCAACTAATAGATAAATGGCATCTGACCTTGGCCTGGTGTGATGATGAATACAAGTTCTCCACTTGCACATAGACAGCAGCAGGATCACAGCACGTTGTTTCCATGCAAATAAATGCTATTTCTAAATGCTATTTCTTTTTTAACCAGATAATGGATAAACTGTTTAACTTCAGAAGATCCAAGTCTTCTTCATCAAAGGAAGGGCAAGGGAGTGCTGCAGCTGCTGCACCACCTAATAAGAAATGTTGCTCAGCTTTCAAAGAGGATTGGTTAAAGGAAATAGTCAAAACAGAGTCCCAGAAATCACAAGATAAGGTACATGTGCGACTTGGAGAGATTTGTTAGTACAATGCTGATGTGGGCCTGATTTGCAGAGTATGCGCGGAAGCTAAAGTTACTGGAGAATTTTCTACAGGAAAGAAATGGGCCGATGGGTGGAAATTGGACTACATAAAACACTATTTAGTTGGAAGAGTTCATGTCTCTGCTGTACAGGCTCTCAGGCACAAGAATGTGGCAGAGAAACTGGGGTTTGGATTGCTTAGTATGCTGGCACAAACATCAACTGACAGAGGTAATAGATTGGCCATGGTTGAGTGACAACGGTCCAAGCCTGAAGAGGTGAAAGTTCTACTACACACTGTTTTGCTAGCTGTAAAATTGAGCACTTCCATGCTGTCTGTGCAAGAAATCCACAATCACATAGTGCACTACAACAAAATACCGGACAGCTGGAGTAGTAAAAAGTATGCTTTTGAATTCTTGGAGTCCATCAGCAGCGTAATCAGATCAGAAATCTTGGCAGAAGTTCGCAATGCTCCATTTCACACTTTGATTGTTGATGAAAGCACTGACATTTCTGTCAGTAAAATGTTAGCTATTTACTTTAAAATCAGACCTCTAGCATCAACCCCACATTCAATGTACAACCCTGTGTTCGGTGGAATTGTCCAAGTTAACGTCTTGTCACATCAGATGGTGCATCCGTTATGCATGGCAAAAATAACAGTGTTGCTACAAGGCTTAAACAATCTATTCCACATTTAATTGAGCAACACTGTGTAGCTCACCGTGAAGAATTGGGCATCAGGGATGCTTGGAAGAAGGTGGCAATTATTAGGGAAGTAAAACCTTGCTAAGAACTGTTTATTCTGTGTTTTGCACATCTCCATTGAGAAAATCTAAATTTGAAGAAATGGCATCAGTCATTGAATGTCATGATTAGTCATTTCAACCCCTCAATGAAGTGAAGTGGTTATCAAGACATTTTCCAGTGAATGCATTAATGCGCAATTATGAGGTGTTGCTAAAATACTTTGATCAGGAAATGAAGGAGGAAAATGATACTATAGCGAAATACTGTTTCAAGAAACTGTCTGACCCCACTTATCACATTTCTTTGGCAGTGCTAAATGATATTCTTCGCGATCTAGCAGACTTGTCCAAGTTACTCCAAAAAAGCAGTCTTACCCCAATTGAAGCCATGCAGTTTGCATGCAGCAAGATCAACCAGATTAGGGGACAGTACCTTGGTCAGGAAGTGTTTAGGAGCAGCACAGTTAGAGATCTGATCTCAACATACTCTGACAACGAGGACTTCAGTACTGCATCTATTCTGAGTTTTATTGGCTTGGTGTGTGAGCATATGGAGAAAAGGTTTCCAGAAAACTAACTGAAGGACTGGAACAATTTTGATTTTGATTCACTAGCCACTCAACAATGCAGCTTTAACTTTGGAATAGAAAATGTTAAGCATCTTGCTGAAAAATACAAAGCTATTTTAGATTGTAATGAGATGGACTGTTTAGAATCAGACCCTAGCATGCTTGCAGTGGAATCCATCCTTATGCAATATAATGCCTTAAAGTACGTGATAGCAGAGAGGCACAAGTGTGGTTCTTTTAAATGTTTTCAAGACATGGTGAATTTCACACTTCAACGTGCCACGGAGTACAATGTAGTGGCTCAGCTCATGGACATATGCGCCACATTTCAAGCTTCAAGCGCAGAGTGTGAGCGAGGGTTCAGTCTTATGAACAGCATTAAGACCAAATCAAGGAATCGACTGGAAGAAAGTGAACTTGACATGCTCATGCGAACGAAGGTCTATCTATTGCATAATGAAGTAAATCTTGATAATGTATATCAGCACTGCAAGAGCGGCAAAGACAGGCGAGAGAAGCATGTGAATCAAGGGGAGTCTGACAGCTCAAAAGAGTCAAGTTTCAGTAGTGCCACAGCGGGCAGTGTGCCACCATTGGCGAGTTGTAGCACCACTGAAGTGTTGTAAGATAACCACACCGACACCGTCAACTTCTCATCAATGCCATTGCTGACTCTTTGTTTAGCCTGCTACCTGACTTCTCACCTTGGGACTTTTAGAGCTTATTGATGCTTTGCTCATCAGAGACTTTTAAAAGCAAAAGCATATAAGAAAGAAGCTTTCAATTGGGAACCTGTTTATGCTGTTGAAATGTTACTGACAGTCACTCCAACTTTAACGAACAGCAATTGGTATGTATGACATTCACATATCCCCTTCATTTAAATGAAAATGTGTGTAGATTTGTATTTTTTCTTGTATTAACATCTCATTATCAGCTTACAATATATGGCAAATGTGGTGGTGCAAATTGCTCTCTGTCATGTTTTCCTATCTGATAAGAAATGTTTGTTTTCTGTATTATTTACATAAGTTTAATTTATTTTCTTCATTGATTGTAAAACAATTTGTTCTGTAATGTGCTACCTGGCTGCAAGCTACTACGCCAGTCGCAGAGCCCCCCCGCCCCTCAGTTCCTTCATCTTTATATTTATTGTTCATGTTGAATAAAATAGTAAACATAATATACTAAACCCTTCCTTGTTAGAGTGTTGCCTCTTGCTGGACCTCTGATTTGGTTGCACAACACTAAGAGTCCCCTTATGAAGCTGTAGTAGTAGGAGTCTAGTAGTCACCCTTTTCTTGGCAGACTTTTTGAGACTGTCGGTTGGGTAAACTTCCGGACCAGGACAATCTGACATTACATGATTCAGTGCTTTTTATTTAACTATCCAGTGTCCATGTCCATCCATACCCCACCCTTCTATTAAGTCATCTTTGTTGTTAATCATGTTCATGTATTGCTTATTTCATTAAACCAATAGAAAGCATTTCCTTTATATTCCATACATTTAGTGAACTAAGAATGCAGGAGCATTCTTAGTTCACTAACTTGCCAATCTTTAGAGATGTAAAAGGCACACAATTTGAGATGAGCTAAAGTCTTAGGATGAATAGGTCACCCAAATGTCCCTTGAAGTAGAGCTTGTTGTGCCACAAATTTGCATTCCTCGCTTGCACACTGTGGAATCGGATCACTAAGCAAGCACTTGCACATTGGTGGGTGCCGGACCGGCGCCGCTGAGTCGCCGACCACCACCGGTTTGGAGGCGCATCACTCAGTTGCGCACATGACTGAAAAACAGCCCGCACACAACTATTCTTTGCCGCACTGCCCAAGAAAATTAGAGGGAACATTGCTCTTAAGTTATATTTTTTGTCACTATCGGTCTGCTAAATATCAACTTTTACTAGTTACATTATTAAACATATTGAAAGCAGTTATTTAGATCTCAGTAGATGAACTGGGATAATTGCACCGGTTATCAAAAAGGTGGTTATCCCCTGTGTAAGTATTCTTTAATTAACATAAGTTCTTCAATAGGTTATACTTTGGTAAGATATTTTACTGGTTTGGGTGTGCAGCTACACTTTTACAAAATCACAGTATCTCAACTATATTTTTGCTGGTTCACTAGCTCAATGATGGTACCAGTCAGCTACTGGCTTCTTATAATGCTTTGTTAAGTCAACAAGTTCTGCAAAAAAAACATTGATTTCATATTCATAATTGAGACCGATGGTTGTACACCGCAATTTACAAATCCTTCCTGCTTCCAACTGCCTCAACAGAAGCTTCTGGTCACCACCTTGTGTGCTACATATGGCTTTTTGTAGACCAATCAATCTAATTTCATTCTTATTAGCCATTTGATGTGCTTCTTGCCAATGTACTACTAGCAGCATTCTTATATCTTGACTATTAAGACTGGCCATGTGTTCATCTATACGGACGCGCAATTTCCGTATTATGCTCCCTTCATAGACCTTTTGGCATATGCATACAATTTCATAAACTACATATTTTGATCAACAATTAATGAGATCTTGTATATTTACTTTTATTCCATTATGGCATTCACATTCTTTGCCATCAGAATATGTATGTTTGCTGAAGCTACAGGTTCCACATTTGAAGAAACCCAGAGTATGTGGTCTCATCCAGTCATGTCCAATACTGGCTTGTTTATCTTCAGGTTTGAGAAATGACGGGCTGATCTTGTTCCTGATGGTAGGTGCTTTCATGCAAACAAAAGTAGGTTTGTCATTAATATACTTGGTCAGATCATTATCCATTTTCAAGATATGCCAATGCTTATTCACCATTTTATATAAAACATTGTCATCCTTAGTATATTTAATAATAAAGCTTACTTGTTCTCTGTGTTTGCCTTTTCTGCCCTCTATTGGTTCTACGAGAGTCTGACTTGGTAACCCCTTGATCTTATTACATACCTGAGTTATAGAGTCATTGGTGTATCCTCTTTCACTGAATCTATTACTTTAATTTACATTCTTCATAAAAGTATGTATCTAGACTACAATTTCTATGTGCGCAATAGAATTCCCCAGAGGGTATATTCATAATAATTGATTTCCAATGGCAGCTAGTGGCAAAAAGTGTAGAGTTAACCTTAGTGGGTTTTCTAAAGGTCTTACTTTCAATTGTATTTTTTTAAAAATAAAAATATGCAAATCCCCAAAATCTATACACTTTTGATCAATATGACTTATTAGTTCTAAATGAAATTCATTATGATTGAGATAATCAAGAACATTTTGAAGTAATTCAGAAGTACCGTTCCAAATCAAAATAATATCATCAATTAATTGTTTCCACAATATAATTTGATCAGTAAATTTAATCTTAGCCAGTACATGAGTTTGTTCAAATTGCCCCATAAAGAGGTTGACTACCTATGGGGCATATTTGGCTCCCATTGCTACCCCTCTGGTGTTTAGATAGTACTCTTTATTAAATAAAACATTGTTGTTTTCTAAGGAAAATCTCAGAAATTCTTTGACCATTTCCACATGTTGTCTGTTTGAGGCTGAACATTCCGTTTAGGTATAATCTATTGTCTAAATTGCAAGTTCATGATGAAAAGAGTTTGGTTGCCAGTTGATCTCTGACAAGATTTGTAAAACATGTGTTGAGTCTCTGATATATGAGGGTAAGATCTCCACTTGATGTCTAATTGTGGAGTCTATATATTGTGAGAAACCTGAAGGTGTCTCACCTGATAGTCCCCAGGGATCTGTCATCCAAGTGGCCAGGAAACAGCCATCGCTTTTGGATCCAGTTCCTGGGGATGGGCCAGTAGGGAAGGATCACCTGGATGAGGGGTCTTCAGGGAGTAGAAGTGAGACACTGGATGGCGAGACACAGAACCCCCTTCCCTGCAACACCTTTACCCCATCCTAACCAGTAAGATACTTAGGAATTCAACCCCCCCCCCGTTTTCCAACACGAACACCTTCCCACGGACAGCTCACTGTGAAAGAAAACAGACTAATACCTGAGCCATATACCTGATGTGTCCCACTACATTGATCAGGCATGGTCATGCAATTACTGATCATTACACACACCTGACTTCCATCACACTTCCCCACAGAGATAAAAGGCGGACCATGAAAGCACACTCGTAGCAAGGCAAAGCACACGAGGAAGCAGCAGTTCCAAGATGGCAGTTTAATACAAGGTGGAAGACGGCAAGGTCGAAGAGGATTGCAAGGAAGGAAGTGCCCTTGACCTTTTGACCGAAAGCCTGTATCTTTCCTGAGCCTTCGAGAATAAGAAATATAAGACCTGGAATCAAAGCTGAAGATTTCTGTATTATGTGTCGGAGGTACCCGGGGCTCTCCCACATCGACAGTCAAAGCAGGGAAAATCGATTGCCCCCGTGGTACTGTCCTTGCTCTTACAACAAAGCAGCACCAGTGAAGCCAGCACAGCCGATGATTTGGGGAGACTGATATCAAACTGGTCTGTGAGGAAACCAAGGTTGCAAGTGGCAACATTTTGTAAAGAATATTGAAGAAAACAGTGCATGATCCATATGTGGTGAGTGCCATGAATATAATTAAAACAGCAGATGAGTGATGGAACTTTGAAGCTAAGATACAATACCATAGACGGAGTGGTCCAGCACCACATGAGGGCTCGTTCGAAAGTCTCTGTTAGGTATCCAACGAAAATGTGACAAAGGTTAAAACAAGAGGAATTGTGAAATCGAAGTGGTTCTGCAACGGGTCAAGCCAAACCCTGTGCACATTCAAAAGTCTTTGATATTTGATGTAAAAGTGACATTGGTCCGAGCCCGACTGAGGGACACTAATTATATGAAAAAGGGATCGCAGCCCGGCCGAGTAAGAGAATATAATACAAACATTTTGCCAAAGGGATCTGAGCCTGGATGAGGGGGATCTAAGGTGATGAACATTGTAAAAAGGGATCTGAGCCCAGCTGAGGGGGATCTGTGGTGAATAGTGAGTCACCCAAAGTGAATACATGTGCAAATGGAAGGAGGAGAAGAACTTATTGTTTTTGAACTGTATGTAGCACACAAGGTGGTGACCAGAAGCTTCTGTTGAGGCAGTTGGAAGCAAGAATGATTTGTAAATTGCGGTGCACAACCATCTGTCTCAATTATGAACATGAAATGAATGTTTTTTTGTAGAACTTGTTGACTTAATAAAACATGTCTAAGAAGCCAGTAGCTGACTGGTACCATAATTGAGCAGGTGAACCAGCACAAATATATTTGAGATGCTGTGATTTTGTAAAAGTGAAGCTGCACACGCAGACCAGTAAAATATCTTACCAAAGTGTAACCTATTGAAGGACTCATGGTAATTAAATACCACTTACACACGAGATAACCACCTTTTTGATAACTGGGTGCAATTATCACGAATCCCAGTTCATCTACTAAGACCTAATAAACTGCTTTCTATATGTTTAATAATGTAAACAGTAAAAGTTGATATTTAGCAGACTGATAATGACACAGAAATATAACTTAAGAGTACATACAAGCGTCTATTTAATGTAACATAATCATGATCTCTACCACTACGGCACTCAGTGAGGAAAAGAATTGTAATGATGGTTTAAAACTAACCACATCAGTTTACACAGACAACATCATGTAGGGTGTCATACTAAATTGGTGGTGTGAGCTACAGACATGAGAACACATTGAACAACATCCATAGTGCAAGTGTGTTTATTTACATCCGCAAGGAAACGCGATGATGTCACACGCAGTGTGCAACATGATGATGTCTCTGTTTGGCATGTTTAAAATGGAAGCCCCGAGTAACTAACTTGCAGCACAACGAGGGTGAATCCTGACAGGAGACCCATGGAATTTCGTTGATGAAGATAATAATCTTATAAATTGGTAAGGATTTTGGGGCAAACTTACCACACATAGAGTTATGTAACTAGTACAAATGTTTTTTTTAATATCTTTTTCTGACTTGACAACTATATTCTATATAAGCAACCCACTTCAACCTTGAATTTCTGTTTACTTATTCAGATGCTAGTTAATCACAACAAGAAATCACACCTTAATTAAGGAATTGGAGTTGTTATTGATTAAAAAGGAATTTACAAGTTACAAAGGGGGTGAGCATCTCTCGTGTTCTAATTATTCATGCTAAAATAATAGATAGAATACACCAATATCTTTAATGCTTATTTGTACTATCCCTCTAGGTAATCTAATAGACTCCACTCCGAGTAAGATTTGGAACAGGACGAGTGAGTTTTGACAACACATTTTAGACCAACTGATAACTAAGCATGATTATTGTCACTTAGCAGGACACACCATAAGAAATAATTGTGATATACTCACAGTTCTACTGTGTGGGTGACCAGCTACTCTTACGGTATGTCACAAAACAGTTAATTACACTGCCCTGCTGCAATGGAATTTCCCAAAATTGGCAAACTAATAAAAAATTGCATGTCAATATAATTTATTGAAGCAACACATTATTGTTATGTAACCATTTTCATAATGACCTGTAAGAATATTGGTTAACTAATTATCCCTGTTTTTCCATATTTTCTCTTCCCTTTCTTGGTTTTGTTTATGATATCCTTTTTATCATATTTTTTGTTTGTGTCACGCAACATTACATACGCAACCTTGTATCTTATTTTTCCAATATTCTCTTCTTTTTTAAAATCTTATGCTGTTTGTATTTAATCTCACCACAAATATGTTCAAACGGATGTCAAATTGTTTTGTTGGTGTTGGTATTCTATCTCAAATATGTTCAAACTGATGCCTTATCGTGGTGACTTTTAATTTTGACTGATGATGTCTATTGCTTTGAAATGTTGAATGCTGGAATTCATTGAATTGACTTGCTGGTCTCTGGACAACGCTCCATGATTTGTTTCAAATGTGATGTAACTTATGGATTTTGTTTTGGTTTCGGCATGACTACCACTAATATCTCTGCATACTTACAAATGATGTGTTAGATTTTATGTTAAATTCTCATCAATGGATGATGATGTGCCGGTGATTTGTATATACTTACATTTGATTCAACCGTATCTAATATGCAATATTGATACTTAGCGCAATTACAAGCCTTGAGAATGACCAGTGCTCGAAAACATGTGTCGGCTTATTGAGCGCAATCAATAAAACTTCAATATAAGACTTATTGAGACAT
Organism: Ambystoma mexicanum; assembly: GCF_040938575.1. Classification (NCBI taxonomy): domain Eukaryota; kingdom Metazoa; phylum Chordata; class Amphibia; order Caudata; family Ambystomatidae; genus Ambystoma; species Ambystoma mexicanum. The sequence continues at coordinate 1,261,352,917 of NC_090934.1, read as the reverse complement.
ATGTTTCTGTTCTTACCATATGATAAGCACAAAAACCTAGTAAACAACCAATTTTTCTAGTTAGAATCAATGTATGCAAATGTATCTCATGAATATTAATGAGGGGTATTCTGAACATCCAACATGTTTCCGGCCCTCGAGACCGTGAGTTGGACAACCTTGCTCTACAAGGTATGTAGACTGAAAAAATATCAAGGTGTCCTGTGCTCTAAAATATGAACTTGTTTTAAGAGCAACCACCCCCTTAAAGTTTCCAGGCTACAGTAGGAAAATATGAAACTTCCAATCTATGAACTCTTTGGGCCCGATTCACATAAAAGCTGGCATTTCAGTGAGGCACAAAGAATTCTTGAAAATGAGCATGTCACCTTATTCCCAAAGGTGATACGAACATTTAGGAAGGATGGGTGACAGCACAAACATTACACAGCTAAGCCTTTGTAAACACAGTGCTGAAATTACACGCCAAACACTAATGAATTAATTGGCTCATAGCAACCACAACTCGGCATCACTCATATTCATGGGTCTGACCTGCTAAATTGCTTAAAAGCAGGTGATGCAAGCCTACCCCACAAAAAGGCATACAAATATATGAAAGTGAGCAGCAACTTATATTGCTGCTTCCTGGTGTGCAGATAATACACGGAAGAGGCTTTAAAGGCTCTTCTATGCACTGTGCATACCCACATGCTTCTTTAGAACAGACATATGATACGTTATGATTGGGATTTATACTGCACATCGCTGCCATTTACATGGACTTGTGGCACTATGAGGTTTGTCGGGAAAAGCAGGTTGTGTTTGCTTAGTATGGAGAGTTCAAGATTGCTTTGCTGTTGGGTTGATACTTGCAGATCAGAGGTAACCGGGCTCTGTGTACATTTATTAGTGATTTGTGTCTAGCGCACGTCAGTTATCTGTATTCAGAAGGGAGCCTTGTGTGTCCAAAGTATGAGGTTGTGTTAGCTGTGACTGTTATAGAAGCTGGTGGGAGAGATGTAGGGTTCTGATAGGTGTAGTGCAGGGGTTGTCAATCTTTTGCAATCCAGATGTTTTGGACTATGGCTCACATTATCCCTCATCACTGATATTGTTGGCTAGTGCCTGTTTTGCGTCTGCGTTCCCCCAGGCCCGATCATCCAATTAACGAAACAAAGACTCTTGTGGTTTCCACCCTTCTTTATTCAACTCCTCCATCAAAACTTCGCTTTTCTGTCCCTCTCCTTCCTCCCCGCTCCTGCGTGCCCTCCCATTCTCACATGTCCCTCTCTTAAAGGTCCCTTGCTCCTTTTACTCCACAACATCTCCCCCTCGCTTATCGTTTAGTGTGTCGGTCTCACATCTGTTCAATTAGCCGGGAAGGTTTCCGGATGACTTGATGAGGTTGCCCTTGGGATTCACAGGTTTCTCTGGATCCATCTTTGTCGGTTTCTGACAGATCCTCCATAGGTTGTTCCATGGGACTGTCCTCGGACCATATCTCTCTTTTCTCCATTTGTACTTCATCTCCTGTTGGCGGCGCTGTGGATTCGGTGTCCTGTGTGTGCAGCTGGCTGGAAAAAGGAGGCGTTACGCGTTTTGTCATGCCTGTCCATTGCCGCTGTAACCGTGAACCCTTTTATCTCTGTCACTTCAAACGGGTTGGGTCGTAGCATGTGTCAGTCTTCCTCTGCTGCTTATGGTGGACCAGGTTCCGTCCCCTGACCGGAAGCTGTGGCTCGCTCCCTCCCCTTTGCAGGTCGGCCTATGGCTTGGATTTCCTCTTTCTTTCGGCATCCTTTTCTTGTATTTCAGCGTCCTGTTCTTCCGGGTAGTCTTCAAATTGCAACAGGCGCATTCAGGGTTTGTATCTAATCATTATTCCCATAACAGTCTTCTTGGTAGACCCGGGCGGGGTGCTCCTGTAGCTTCTCAGCATTTGGCACACTGCTTGGGGAAACGGTACTTGGTCGATGAGGGCTTTCTGCTGGGTTTGTTTGATAGTGAACATAAATCCTTCCACCATCCCATTGTTTGTGGTCAGAGTGGTGTGATCTTCTGGTGCTGGAATCCGAGATGAGCTGCAAACTTCCTGAAGTTCTGTTTTCGGAATGGGGGCCCATTGTCTGTTTTCACTATGTTTGGTACCCCCACTCTCTGAAAGGTTTGTCTATTACCCCCCCTAAGCTGTGGAACGCCATGGACTGTACCGGTTTCACCGCTGCGAACCGGGAACATTCATCCATGGAAACCAGTAGATGTCCCCCTTCTTCCAGTGGCCCATAGAAGTCCATTGCCACTCGCTGCCAGGTACCCTTGGGTAGTGGCACAATCCGCAGGGGGCAAGGGTCTGAGGTTGCTGCAGCCCTCTGGCAGGCCAGATAGTGCGTGAGGATGTCATCTACTACTGCGTCCATGTAGGGGAACCATACTTGATTGCGCAATATATTCTTTACGTTCCCCAGCCCTCTGTTGCCCTCATGTCCCAAGGCCTGGTAGTCCCCACGGCCTTGGGGACTACCAGGCAGCCCCCTCTCAGAAGGAACCCTTGTTTTGTGGTGGGTAGTTTTCCTTGTACTTTGGCTATCCTCTCTATTTCCTTCACATCCACCTCTTTGTTCTTCTGCACATCTTTTCGATGGTTCTTCCACTTGTTTATGTTGGTGAGCTGCACAGCCGCCTTGATGGTGGGATCATGTCTGCTCTTGTTAGAGAACACTGCCAATGTGAGAGTTGGGGGCAGCGCATTCTGTCATAGGTATTGGATATAATGCTCAGCCTCTCTCTCTAGCATGTCCTTTGCTTGTCCTTCTGGGTGTCTGGAAAGGAAGTCCGCCAGGTTTGCCTCCCCCCCGACATGTGGACAATGCGGAAGTCATACTCTTGGAGTCTGATGCCCCATCTCTCAATGCGCAGTGGAATTCTGGTCTTTGGGTTTCCAAGCAAGGATATCAGAGCCTGATGGTCCATTACGAGGGTAAATCGCCACCCAATGACAAAATGGTAGAATTTCTTACAGGCCCAGGCTGCAGCCAAGCTTTCTCTTTCAGCCTGTGAACATGCCCTCTTAGTGGTTGATAAGGCTTTGTTGGCGAATGCTATGATGCATTGCCCAAGCAGTTGTGCCGATTCGCTCTGGGCCAGGATTGCTCCCAGTCCCACGTGGCTGGCATTCACCGTTATCTCAGTGTCCCACTCAGGATTGAAGTATGCCAATCTGCAGCTGGCGACGAGTTCCTCTTTGATAGTTTGAAATGCTTCTCTACATTGACTGCTCCATTCAAACATTGCTTCCTTCTTGAGCAGCTGTCGAAATAGTTGGTAAGGTATGGGTGGCATAGTTGGGAAGGTATCGGGCACAATATCCAACCATGCCCAGGAATGACCTGAGCTCTGACACATCAGTCGGCAGGCCAGGTTTACAATTGCACTTATCTTGTCTGGTTCGGCCGTCATATCTTGTTCTGAAAAGATTTGCCCAAAGAATTTGAGACTGGGCTTGTTAATGTCACATTTGACCCCCATTGAGGGTGAGGCGCGCAGTTTCTAGGATCTCACACATCTGTAAGAGCGCTCGGTCATGATGATCTTGGGAGGAGCCGAACAATAGGATATGATCACTGTAGGTCAAAGCGCCCATTACGGGTGAGATCAGTCAGTTGATGGTCTTCTTGAATATCTCCGCTGTTGACGAAATTCCAAAGTTCAGCTGTTTGTAGCGGAAGAGCCCTTTGTGGGTTGCGAGAGTGTTGATTGGCCTGAGGTCATGGTGAATGACGAGTTGGTGGTACCCCTGAGTGAGGTCGAGCCTCGAGAATCGTTTGCCCTGATTCAGTATGATGATCATGTCCTCTATACTTGGACCAGGGGGCCTCTCTCTCTAAATTGGAGTGTTTGGTATGCGCATGTTGAGGCAAAGTCGTAGTTATCCATTCTCTTTCGGCACCATTACCAATGGCGATGCCCATGGCGTCCGGCCACTAACTCTCTCAATGACTTTGTTGTTGAGAAGCAGCTGCAGCTCACGGGACAGGATAGGCTTCCACCTGTGCTTGCAGGTGGAAGCCTATCCTGCCTGGGTGTTGGGGCACCGGGGTCACTGCCGGGTACACATGCAGAGTGAAGACTGAGGACCTCATCACGAGTTTGGCTGTAGCCCTTAAATGTGGTGGTAACAGAATTACCGCTGCATTTAAGGGCTGGCCCTATCACGAGTTGGGCGCTAAATCGGCTGTTTTACCTGCAGCTTTTTTCTGGAGGTGAAAATCCCTGTATTCGGCGGTATTACAGCCAGCTGTATTAGCCCGCAGTATTAGCACCGATAATTCCCCATTGGATCCAATGGACCCAATCAGGAATGGGGATTTACCGTTAAGGCCCAACCCATGATCCGGTGGTAATACCACCGGGCCAGTCGGTGCTAGGGCTATTACAGTCAGCGGTATTACAGCCGGGAATACAGCCCAACTCGTGATGAGGCCCTAAGTCTTTCAGCACAACCACTCCCTCAAATAGTGTTGGGAATGTTGCCTTAATCCTCTGGAGGGTCATCTCCTGGCACGTTACCATTGTTACATCTGCAAAGGCCCGGGCTTCTCTGTCCAGGGTAAGGTGTCCCGTTCCTAGAAGGATACGGCATTCTGATGCCCTTTTCTACAGAGGTGACGGTTGCCCTGGAGGTACTCTGCAGCATCAGCGCTGCGCTTGGGAAAATGGGTTGCTATGATTACCACTCATGGTAACCTGATCGGGTCAGCTCCCCGGATCCGTGGGTTTCACCCGGAGCGTTTGAATAAAGGCATGCGCAGAACTGACAGTCGCTGCTTCTGATTATAGTCGTTCACTACCTTGACGCTGCACATTTCGCTGCCTTCCTGACCTTTCGAATATTGCCTGCCTTTTGGATTTGTTTACGCTTGCTGATTCAGCATAGTCACTCTTGCTGTTGCCGAACTGCTGCCTGTCCCTGGACTGCTCAAGCTTACTGATTTGGAATAGTCGCTCTTGCCATTGCCAAACTCCTGCCTGTCCTCAGACTGCTTTCTCTTGCGACTTCTGTGCATTCCTTCGCATAGTGACAAACCATACCTGCTTTCTGCCTGACTGAAGCCGTCGCTCTGTCCAGACTCCATTCTACTTCACTTCGAGAGCTGTGGGGGGTCCTTCCCCTCTGAGTAGCTGCTCAAGCTCCCTCTGACACCTCTTTCTCATAAATTACCTTCATGCTCACCTTATCTCCTCACGGACACTTGAAATCTTTGGGAACATTTGCATTGAACTCCTGTGCACCCACGAAATGCTCTGCTGAAGTCATCAAGTGCACCAACTCGACTCTAGTGCGCTCCTCGTTCTGCCCGGGTAAGATCCTAATTGACCTTCCCATTTGGTGTTTTATCCCGCAGTTGTTCAGCCTTTGGATTCTGCTTTTTCGACCATCCTCCATTTCTCAACCACCGTTTCTTTACCCATTGGTAAGAACCTACCGTGTTCTATTTTCACTAGACAAATATCACTACCCTAGCTTACTTCCTGATGCTTATCTTGTTTCTCATTAGGCACCTAACTACCTGCACAGCCATCATCTTGAAACCGTACAGAGTGGGTTCAGGTCACCATAAAAAGGGGAAATAGAGTATAGGTATTGATTAAATGCTGACTGCATAACCTTAGTACCCATTTTTATTTTCCTTTGTTGCCTGGTACCGTGGCGGTGTGTTCTCCCGCTCTTTTGTTTGATTTACCCCTCTGTCTGTCAGTTTTACACAGGAAAAAGAGCTCCCTCAAGAGAGGAGACCTGGGTTAAGGCATAACCCAGGTTCTTCAATCAACTGGACCAAACAGAAGTCCGATGCTCACCTCTATCTTCCATCCGAGTTCCCTCGACAGATCTCCTGACGGCAAGTGACACCATATTAACCTTGTTCCTTCCTGCTGGTCGTCCCTGCACCACCTTCGACTGGTCATACTGAATGTCAATGAGGGCTAGGGCTTGTGCCGTTCGGTAACTCAGCAGGCATCTGCCTGCCATTGGGCTTTTGATGACGTGAATTGTTGCTGACACAATGCGCCTTTTGTGGTGCAGGTCGCACCAGAACTGTCCTGCCGACAGGAGCGGGTGTGCTGCTCCCCACTGGAATATTCAGACATGGGAAGGGGTCAAGGGGTAGAGGTCCCTTATCAGCTGGTAGAGGTATGCGTTCATCACATTGACGGTGCCCCTGTGTCAACAATGAATCGGTGCTTCAATCCTCCTATCTGGATGGTTACCCTTGGAGCCGTGCCATCATCTGTCTCTGCACTGATCAACCACACATACTCTTTGCTGTATCAATCATGCTGAGCATAGTTGTCCTGCATGTATACATCTCGTTCAGTCTCATACCTTTCCCGGTGGCCTGCATATAGTACTGCTGGGTTTGGCGAATATGCATGCTCCTTGTGGTACTGCGGCGGCATCTGCAGGGTGAGATCCTCCATCGCTGCTTAACCTGGCCTGTGGTTGAAATGGCACCACGCGCCTCCCTTGAGATGGCGATTGGAGGTTCTGCTTAGGGTACGTCCTATTGTCGTTGAACCCTCAGTGTGGGTCCTGGTGCCCAGTCAACCGTGTTGGTATCAAGGTTGCATAGCTTGGGGTTGCTGGGACCTTCTCCCTGCACATAGCCTGGAAGTGGTTTTCTCGGCCGCATCTTATGCATACTTGTTTTAGGGCCCGGGCATTGTCCTCGATGGGGAAATTCGAATCTGCATCAGTAGCACTGTTTGTCTCCCTGGGGTCTCTTGTGTGGCACTTTGTCCTGTCCTAAACAGACCTCCTTGGTTCCTGAAGCCTGTCGCTGCCACACTGTCCGCGTTCCTGGGGTTCTCGATGTCAGCAGCTTGCACGTCCACTCTCTCATACACACAGGCCAAGTCCAGCATTTCTGGTTGCGATAGTGTTTTTTTTAAGTAAATGCTTTCAAAATGCAGACAATGTGCGCCCTTTTATTCTCTTGAGGCTATCTACCTCATCATCTGAAAGAATAGCAGTCACAGTGGGTTATTTTCTTCTGGAGTCGGAGGACAACCTCCCCTATTGTCTCATGGGACATTTGGGCACATTGATTAAATGAGTACCTCTCATAGTCTCTGTTGGGCAGTACGAACAGCTTACTGTTCACTGCAGCGATCATCATTGCGCATGTGGTCTTTTCCTGGGGAGGGATTGTCTTTACTATGCCTTTTATGTCTTTCCCTGCCAGGTTGGTAAATATATCTGACATGTTAGGTGAGTCCTGGTCACCCACCGCTCTTATAAAGTCATTGAATTCCTCCATCCATTGGTCCCATCTCTGACCTTGGTCTTATTGGGGCTGTAGAGAAAAAGGGGCTGGTCTCTGTAGAAATGTTGCTCTCAATGACATGTCCGCCATGGTGCCTGCTGGCTCCTGCCTCTACTTGAGCCCCTGGGTCCGCAACTGCTTGCCCGTTGTCCACCATCGCCTCTTGTGGGCTGTTGCTTGTTTCTGTCCTTGTGGTACCACCTTTCTCTTCAAATGGTGGTTACGCCCGGTCTCCTATCCGTCCTACTTGTGCCTTCCGGCTTGGACTTTCTTTTGCTGTACCTTGTACCGTCTCTGTGAGCCATGACCTCAGGGTACTGTGTAAAATCCTGGTATTTTATCTTTAGGTGGTACTCTGGTGGGTATAGTGTTCCACTTCTACAGGGCTAAGCACCTTGTCAGCCCAACCCGGTATTCTTGGTGGGTTCTGCGTTTGTTCCTGGTGCCATTGTGGTTTTTCCGATGGCACCATGACCATCAACCTGCCACACCTTGCCTTTATCGCCTTTGTTGCTTTTCTTGTATGAGCTGCACTGTCCTTATTCTGCATTTTGCTTTGTACTTCATTTAACATTGTGCCTTCTGGAATTATGTATGTTGTTCATTTGTTCTTTGGAATTGTTATGCCACAGCCAGCAAATTTGCGGTATTATATAAAATGTATCCAATCCCAATTGAATTAATAGACAACCTTTCGATTTTATTTTACCTTCATTCCCGTTTGGTGTTTGTTGTTTTACACATGAACATTTGAATAAAGCGAAATAATAAAGAAAGGGTACAGACATACGAAAGCATCTAAATGGCGACATGACCCACCCCTCATCAAGATTCACCTGATTGCAGACTGGTTCTGTGGGGGTGGCATCTGAATGACATTTACACCTTGGGAATACTCCAGGTATTTGTATTCTCCCACAACTTCGGTTTTATGCAAGCACAGCACACCGCTGGGTAAAAAAAAAGCCGTTAGCAACCATTCATAGTTCAAACATTAAACTTGGAATATTGTTTGCTGCTTTTTCTGATGCCAGGTTTAAAAACAATATTCAATGATTAATTCATTGTGGGCAACGCTTCGGTTGTTTTTAATTATGATTATTGTTATAAATGAATAGGGCTCACTGCTGGGCTCCGATGTGTAGGTTCTCAGTTTTCTAAAGGAGATTGCATTGTGTATAATTTCCTTGTTCTCACAGTCGGGAGGGGGGCAGAGAAAGAGAGTGGGGACTCGGGGTCCGATGAAGGAAAAACAAGCCCTGCTTTTTCCTTTGCTGGGGAGCCAGCGAATGAAGGCCGCGAGGGCGCCGGTGAGTGTTTGTTCCCACGCACTCCTGCACTTCCGGTTCCTCGCAGAATCGTGGGAACGCGGAGGGGGAGCAGGCTTGCCTGCTTGTTGGGAACGAAACATCCAGGAAAGTGTAACTGGGGTGTATTTTTAAGGCTTCACATCAACGCAGATGTAGCTTTTTCTATGCTGGGAAAAACCGTGAGCCGGCCTTCTCTCGGAGGGGGAAGTGTAAATGGGACGGGGAAGATATTTTAGTCACCCCCCTAAACATTTGCCTCTCAAATGATGAATCATGAACACCTGGAAAATAGCTCAATAGCTTCTGTTGTCGGCGGCAAAGTACAAAATGTGCGCACCTGTAATGTGCAAAATTGACATTGGATTTCAGAGCACTCCTTTTCAGACCCTCAAGTGGTCTTGTGGGGAAGTGTCTCGCCTTTCCACCTCGCGAACCCAATGCAGCATTCGAAAATAAATGGAGAGTGCACATGGATTCCCCCGGATTGGGTCGCCAGATCCGGGAAGGCATTTTTTGCCGATCCGGGAAGATCCGGCCCAACCACAGCACTGCTGCTGGGCTTTTTCTGAAGCAGTACGATTTTGTAAATCTTTCTATAACATCTGTGTACAGGACGTCTATGGGTCACTTCCGTTTAGTTATATTCCCTTTGATGAAAACAAAGCTGTTTGGCGTTAAATAAGATAGGATGCAATCCTGAGCAGGTGGATGGCAGCCCTCAGGGGATGTATTATTTAAAAAAAACATGCATTTAATCTCTAACACTACCCTTCATGTCCACATGCCCAATTCATGTCAAGAGATGCTAGTCCAGAAGTGTTTTAACTTTGCATTCTGGGACTTGTGGTCCCAGGTTTATAATGGGGGAACTCAGGGACTACAAGTCCCAGAATGCTAAATTAGAACCAGAACTGGACTAGCGTCTTGAAGGAGAAATTGGCATGTTGGCATGTATGTAATATAATAGATGGCAACATTTGATCTTCACTAAGTAAAGAAGTGTGTGCAGAACCCTGCAATGACGGTCTTAGGTTTGTGCTCCTAATAATTGTGGTGCAGCATTCTGCATTTCAGTGGAGTCCTCAATCATGGCTGTTGTGGAGACCTGTGCCATCCCTCAGTCAAATGAACTATACCCCTCTACCCGTATGCATATCATCTGTTTTACCTCTGATTTCTAATGATAGTGTTCAGCCTGGTGCCCTATGAACTACTGTTCAGTGTAGAAGGTACTATAGGTAACGTGTGGTGTATGCAATACTTTCTGCTCTTGCCACTGAATGCAGGAAGCCACTGCTCTGTCATCTGGGTTTGTGAAGCACCGCTATCTGCCCAGTAATACACCAACGCTCTAGAGTTGGCGTCCTAACATAAAGGAGAGATTTTGCAGGTTGAAGTTACTGGTTTATTAGAAAAACATTGATTTTGAAACATTTTCGAAATATAGGATTATCTGTATTGTGCAAGAGTCTTAAGTTGTTGAGGCTTGTGTAACAAAAGTATCTGCACCCGGACTTGTGTAGCAATACTTGGGTATATCTTGACAGAGACTTGAGAAAGGGTTCAGATGTTACTGTTTAAACTTGTCAATTAGAAGCCTATACCCATTCTGATGAAAGGCTCTGTGCATGCAGTACATGGACATCTGAAAACAGTAGTAGGAAAACATTTGATTAAGGTTACCAGCAGTATGGTGGCTGCTTACTAAATGCACTCTAGCCGCACTAGGGAAGTGTGACGAATCTGAGGATGCCATCCCTTTTCTCCTAGGGTGAGACCTTTTCCTTGGGGTCCGGGCAGTGCATTCACAGAAGAAAAATCTCCCTGGGGGTGGTGCACCGGGGGAGGATTGCATGGGAAGGGAAGCCCCTTATGGGGTTAGGGACGACATCCACAGAGAACACGGGATCCCTGCCAATCAAGTGACCCTAGACCTCCTTCCTACAACTCTAAGAACAATCCCATCCCTAATCAGCTCATAAGTTGTACTCACCCTACCATATCCTTAGAAAGTACTGGAATGAGGAAGAATAGGAGTTACTTAAGTGAAGATCCCTTTCCTAGAACTGTGACGAAGAAGAACCCCAATGACTCACAAGGGAGTCATAAGATCTGTCCTGTGACGAGGGAGAAGTGTGGACGCATTAGGATTACCTGTAAGAACCACATTCGACAGTCTAGTCTTTCCCCAAGTCCTATTGGCCACTGTCAGAGAAGCCCTGCCTGAAGGAGCAAGGAGAAGGAATTTGGTGTTGCAAGAGAGGAGGCTGTGGACCGCTGTTCCATTCAGAGAGAGAGAGGGAACCCTTGAAACCCCAACAGCTTGTGGGGAACTGAGGGAGGCTGGAGAAACCCAGAAGACCAGCGTGCCTCCCAAAAAGGTGGGGTACCCTTGGGCACCAGCAGTGTGCAAGAAACTGAGGAAAGCTGGAGCCTCCCTCACTGAGGGAACCGGAGAGAGAGTGGTCCTCTGAGGAGGAACAGTGGGAGCTGTGCAGGAAGATTGCTGAGCTGTTGCAGACCCCGCTGGAAGCCCGAATGTTACCGGGGCCTTGCAGAGGGACGCAGCTGCCCGGGAACTGCTGATACCTGTAAGAAGGAAGGAAAGAGGTACGCAGGATATCTGGGAGGTGTTTGAGGTTTAGGGAAGAAAAGGGGTGAAAAGAGAAGAACTCTTTGAAAGTCAAGGAGGAAGAAGTGGGTCTGGGACCCCAAAGTGTAAGTGGGTCTGGGACCGTGAAGGAACATTACAAGTATGGGACTCGCACCTCTGGGAAAAGACGGTCTTGCACCCTGAAACAAATGAGAGACAGTTGTATACTTGGCAGGGCAGTGAACCAAGCGGATACAACGCAGCCGTGCAAGTCTGGTACCCACACCCAAATAAGAGAAGGAGAGAGTCTCGGACCCTGAACGAGTGGTGTACTTGGCAGAAGAGTGAAGCAAGTGGATGCAACGCCGCAGTGTGAGTCTAGCACCCAAACAAGAGGTCAAGAACAAGGGGGTCTGTTCTCAGACCCTGAATGCAAGTGAGGCAAAGTCAGAAGCGCTGTATGTTTGGCAGGAGAGTGAACCAAGCCGAAACAGCTCTGGTACCCGCACCCATATGAGAGATAGAGGATCTGGGACCCTACGAGAGAAGGAGAGAGTGCATGAGAAAACACTGGCTTGGCAGGAGTGTGAACCAAGCCGTGTAAAGTATTGCAAGTCTGGGATTTACACCCACATGAGAGATTGAAAGCAAGAGGGTAAAGTACCTCAGGACTGAGAAAAGGAAATCCTAAATATGGTAGAGTCCCGTGCCAAGCTGATAGAATACAAGAACTGTGAAGCTAAGAATCAGTTTCTCTTGAGTTATTCAGTGATTTAAGATAAGAAGTATAGGGGAAAGGTGCAGAACACTTGCACTGGAATCTTGTATTTTTGGAACTTTATTTAGCATCCCTTTTTATCCACAACTAAACGGGGATCTTTTCTGTTGGTTGAAAGCACAACAAACACGTTTTACTTTGAGAAGAGACCATTCTTGCACATTTATCTCATATTATTAGTGTTAGGGACAGTAGTAGGTTTTCGGGCATGCCAGTGACAGACGTCTTAGTTTTGGACTTCCTGACAATTTCACTAATTTCCTTTTGAGGCAGGGAAACCCCTCTGAGGTTTAGGGATAGAGAGGTATTTTTCCAACCCTTTTTTTATTAATAAAAGTCTTTATCCAAAACCATGCTACCATTTTGTACAAGCCTTTCTTCTGCACCCTTACATAAGATATCCACAGCCTCATGGCCCGCCTCTCATTGATCGCGTTGTGGATGTCCAGGGCTTACCTGAAGCTCAACCCCTCGAAGACTGAATTCCTACTGCTGGCCAACCACACTGAACACCCTGACATCCAGGCCTGGCTCTCTGCTATGCCCCTCGAGGGCTTCACACCCAAACTAACCACCTGCACCAGGTGGTTAGGTCTGATATCCAGTCCATTAGGTCTGATATCTACAGACACCTCTCCTTCAAACAGCACATTGCAAGGAAGACTCAACCAGCTTGGTGCCAACTTTCACTCCTGTGGAAAATCAATCCCTTCATCCCAGAAAACGACTTCAGATCTTTTGTCCAAGCCTTGGAACTCTCCCACCTGCATGGTAGCAAGGCCTTTTTGGAAGGCCTTCTGTTGAGGACCCTGGCACCCCTAAAATGTGCCCTGCATGCTGCAGCTTGACTCATCAAAGGACTCCACAAATTCGACATCACCCTGACCCTCATCAAACTGCACAGGCTCGCTCTGCAAGCCCGTATTATCTCCAAATCCTGCTGCATCATCTACAATTCTGTCACCCTGAAGTCCCCAAACTACCTCGCTGAGAAGCTTAGCATCTCTGGAGGCCTAGGATCCACCAAAAGTGAGGACATGTGCAGACTTGAACTCCACCAGTGCAGGAAGGAAAGAAAAAGAAGACAGGCCTTCTCTTTGTATGCCCGCAGACTCTGGAATCTCGTATGCATCAACATCTTGCTCACACCATCACGTCTACATTCCTGGGAGGAGCTCACGACCGTCCTCTTCGAGGAATGGCTCCTACCTAAAACCTAGGTCCACACATCATCCATTTACCACTCTACCCGAGACTGGGTGATCTTATCCCCATTGTTTCCTCCCCTGGCTGCTTGCAGATCTCTTACTGACAAATTGCCAATCTTCCCTCTCCGCTGGTGTTAGCTCCCCACTCCCTGGTTTCTCTGCTCCCCTCACCATGTACTTCCCCCTATGATTGTAAAGTGTTCCATTGGTCTCGAAGCTAGGTGCACGCTCAATAAATACCCTAATAATGATAATAACTAGTCCTGCTCTGGTAACGTACGTGACTGCACAGGGACACAACCTGAGTAATTCTAACCCAGGAGAAGCAGGTCGCTCTCACATATCTAAGCTGATGAGGCTATCACGACACACATTGGACTTTTTAATTTAAGTTGTACCCCTAGAAGCACAATTATTTTGTACTGGCTTGGACAAATGCGTAATTGGCAACAACATGCACATATGAAAGTTATTTTCTGTGGAGTAAATGTGGGTCAAGAAAGTGTGAATGGAACAATAGCAAGAGTAAAATTCCCTTTTTCAACAAAGAAAACAAACTTTCAAGCTGTTAAGACTTTTTATTGCACGTAACAGCGCAAAATATGCAAAACAGCTATATGCTCTTTTCTTCTGCATTGGAACTTCTAACTATCAAAAATAGAAAAAAGTTATCCCGTCCGTAGCTCAACGTATTGAAAGTTTGTAATAGTATAGTGGTTACATTGCGTGAAAATGCAGACTGGCTGTGTATTTTACAAAAACACAGAATTCCAGCTGAAAACTGCTTAAAAACATGCATTTTTTAAAAAAAAGTTTTTATTAGATTACTTACAGCATGAATAACAGCCAAAGTAATATCTATAACATATTGAAGCAAATATTAACATGCAATAATTTTTTTGATGTAGATTTTATGTACACAGTTGTATTAAGTCAGATTGTAGCCGAGAAGAGGACTAAACTGTTTAAGAACATGGCTACCATGTTGTTTTGTGCATTACCATCATCATAGGGGCCTCATTAGTCTGAACAAAAACAAGACAAAACAAGGGACCCATTTCTAGCTGAAGCACAATGTAAATACTCTTACCCAGGGAACAAAGTCCAACGAAAGTTCGCATATACAGGGTGGAGCAGGAGCAAGAATGGTGTTATTGAAGATGAGGGCTGTAGTATTAGCAAAACAAACTATGAGGCTATGAAAATGCAAAGCAGGCTAAATGGAAACTGAAACAATTAACAAAGACCAAAAATAACTAAATAGACGAAAAAAAAGCAGAAAATGCCCTGATGCGGGTAATGCACCAAAATGTGTTGGGCGTGTTCTGGAAGAGTTTAGCCCTATCCTTTGCTACAGTCGTCCTTCCTGGAACTGTGCGTGCACGTTTACATTCTACATTAAAAGCTCTATTTTGCTATCATAACTTCTTTGGACATTCGTCACAGTTCCTACACACATATTTGGGAAGGTGATTTCAATAGAATAGACCCATGGGCTTAGGCAATGTTTGTGTCACAGGAGCTCTAAAGGAGACCCCCATACCCAGAGGTTCATTTTATGCAGAGTCCTCTCAATTCCAAGAAATTAAAGCAAAGATTTCCTAATATAATAGGTGCCAAAAACGGACGCGGTGCCCGGGAACCATCCAGATGGACTTTTTTACACCTATTAAGGATTGAGATATGATAATGAGAAATCTCTGAACGCAGCTCGTGACCAGCGCTGTACGAGTACAAGACGCCAATAGAGTGGAACATGTTGTAGGGATTTGAGTGAACATACACATGAATGGATTGGGACCATAGAATATTAGAGCATTACTAATCGGGGATACTTACACCCAGAAACAATTCCCTTGAGGACGACCTAGTGTCGAAACACGTGTCAGCTGTCATCAAGATTACTAATAAATGGCACAAATATATTGACTGTGCAAATCTTTGAATGACACAAAAGTGCACCAATTTTCTAGTCGTTAAGCGCAAGTCGCCAGCACAAGCATTTTGACTGTACATTTTGGAAGAAGAGGTTAAGGGGAATACGTTCCGCAATGACATTACAAGAAGGATTTTTGCCTGCCTCTAAGATGGCTGCCATGTGTTATGAAACCTTTGGAAGCTGCAGACCTACAGTAGCTGGTGCAAATACTGTAACTAAGCACAATATACAATTCCAAATCACCTGATAATGAGAAAAGAAGCAAAACAAAGGAGATTAGATACAGAAAGTGAGGTAGAGCCTAGAAAAGACCAAAGAGAAGACATACAGGAGAAGCAATCGTCCAGGAGCCGTCAGCACAGAGAATCAGTCTCAGAGCCCTGGATACCTCTGTAGAGCTTGATGCTGAACAATGGTCTCAGATGAAGAGAAATCTGGAAGGCCTTGACGCAACTGGTTAGGATGGCAAATCTACTGATGCAGAAACAGAGGAAGTGCCTTAGGAGTTTGACCATTTCAGAGGTCTGGAAGGAACCATGACCACTTGCCAGTTTGAGGGACGCTATTGGCCTCATTGCGAGTTTGTCTGTTTTCTAGTGGTAAATTCGCCGGAATACTGCCAAACCAGATTACCCTTACTGCCACTTATTCGCTTCGGTTTACCATGGGATTACAAGTGGTGATAAGACAGTGTTAGTCCTGATTTATGGCTCCATTGGGAATTCTTGGCGGAATCACCACCAGCGGAATTACAGAGTGATAATTCTGCTGGGTTTTGGAGGAAAAGTGGAGGATTTACCTCCAGCATTAAGCTAGAGGTAAATCCTCCACCTTCCCCTAAAAAATCAGCAGAATTACCACACATTAATTTTGCTAGTGGTAATTTTGCCAAATTTGTAATTTGGCGGTGTGGGTAAAGTGTCAGTAATGGAATTTCTGCCACTTTTCCCCACACCGTCAAACTCCTAATGAGGCCCCACATCTGTATGCTGGTGCGATAGCACAGCGAACGCTCGCTTTGACATCTGTGCAGAGCCTGCTGATGCTGGTTCGAATCCTGGCAGGGCCAAACTCAGCCTTTCATCCTTCCGAGGTCGATAAATGCAGCCTGATACCTGAAGGTTCATAGCACTATATAAATGCTAAATTATATCCCTAATTATATCCCT
This sequence comes from Ambystoma mexicanum, assembly GCF_040938575.1. Taxonomy (NCBI): domain Eukaryota; kingdom Metazoa; phylum Chordata; class Amphibia; order Caudata; family Ambystomatidae; genus Ambystoma; species Ambystoma mexicanum. The sequence continues at coordinate 1,261,336,616 of NC_090934.1, read as the reverse complement.
TAGGACTGGGAAGGGCACTGTATCCCTTAACAGTGAGTATGGCGGGATATGTTTTTGGTATTGGTGTTACACAAAAAGGGGTTTCAAAATGGCGCTCAGATTTAAGATGTTGAGACCATGTACGTCAATTATTTTGACAAAACGGAGGTAGGTTCATGAGAACGAATTGGAGTTAGTTTCAGTTGTTTGAATTATGTCAAAGCTAGGTTTTAAAAGAGGGTTTTGTATACGTGTAGAATTCTGATGGAACGAAGAGTGTGTGGATTGCAGTGAAGAATAGTTGCGATTTAAGAAGAAAACTTAATTGAAAAACACACTCTCAATGGAGGTATTGTGTGTTGTAGTATTGTGTTGAGAAAATAAATATGGTCAAAGTTAAGTGTGAAAGAACAAGGTTTAGAAATTTCACATTTTGTATTCCAGAGGGTACTTTGGAAATAGGAAGTTAATGGAAGGAAGCAATGGAATCATATGAGCTTATATGTTGGAGTGGGTACATTCATGGAATGGAATGATTATAAATTAATTTGAGTGAATTAATCAGAGTTAGATAGAAATGCAAGCTTTGTGCTGTGATGTTGAGGGCTGATTGAGGAAATACTAAAAATAATGGGCCTCATTACACGTTGTGCGGTAAGGGTTTACCGGTACCGTTAAGGGTACCGGTAAACCCTTACCGCCTTACTACGAGGTCCCTTTGCGGGTCCTCCCTTAACGCCGGGTTTTTCCAGGTGTTAAGGACGGGACCCGCAAAGGGACCTTGGTGCTAATTACGGTACCGCAATTTGCGGTACCGTAATTAGCCCCTTCACCATTAACATGGAGCCCTGTGGGGCTGACTGGCAATGGTGAAGGGGCAATGGTGGATGGCGGAATTAGCGCCCCCACTCACCTTGGAATATGGCGCTAATTCCGCCATCCACCAAGGCGGACCCGGTAAGGGACCGGCGGCAACCATGGCGCTAATAGCGCCATGGTTTACAACGTGTAATGAGGCCCAATGTTTGTATATGGGGTATACAGGCTAAAAAAGAAACGTTTTTTCTGTATACAAAGATGTTGTAAATATTGCAAGAATGTGCTTAGATTGGGTGAAATTAAATGTTTTTTTGTTCACAGATTGTAAATGAAGAATGACTTAACAGTTGTAAGGGCGCAGAAGGAGGAGACCGACACACAGGCGGCATGGTTGTTGGCACAAACGTTTATTATACTACAAATAAAAGGGAAAACCTCCCTCTCCCTAACTCTAACAGGGTTGCCCTACCTCAACTAAAAACTAAAGGGTCGGTTAGGATGTCCTTGTAAATCAAAAACCTATTGTCCTTTACACTTATATGTAAACTAATGAAGTAGTGAATCTTCTTAGTTCAGAAGGATGGCTCCCTTCTTCTGGACTACCGGCTCACAGTTCTAATCCTTAGGTGAGATCTTTACCTGAGGGAATGACTCCCTCCCCCCAGGTCTCAATCCCTTAAGAAGGTGCAAAGAATGTGCCTGATTATAAGGCAGTAAAGTTCTCAGTTCAAACCCAAAAGGTAAACTTCCCTATTGTCCATAGTTGTTTCTTCACTAGTGGGTTCCTGGAGAATGGCTCCTATCTCTTGACTTTCCTTGGCTTTGTTCTGCCACGCTCTTGACTGTTCGTTTCCCAGTTCACAACGCAAGGCGGAATGTCTCCCTTCCCCAGTCCTTTTTTCAGGCTCGATTCAGCTTCTTTGCCAGGGGGAATGACTCCCTTCCCCTGGCATGCTTATCACAGTTCACAATGCCAGTGAGAATTTCCCCCTTCCCCTGACCTTTCGCAGGTTTCCTATCACAGTTCACAATGCCAGGGGGAATTACTCCCTTCCCCTCATCTTTCTCAGGTTTCTTTTCACAGTTCACATGCCAGGGGGACTGACTCCCTTCCCCTGGCGTGGACCAACTTGGTTCACTAATCTGCCAAGTGTGGTCTTAGTTGGGTGGGCTTCTGCCTCTTTTATCATATTCTTCAGTCTTCCCGCCAATACTTTGATGAGGAAGATGCCTGCTATTACTGTGATGAGATGGGCTTCCCTGCCAGTTCCAAGCAAGAGTTTGGTGGCTTTCTGCGGCCCCTCTGTATCTGCCACAGCCCTCTCGGGTCCCCAACGCCTTCTCTGCAACCTGCGTACCTTTATGCGTGGTCCGCAAAGATTCCGGTTTCCAGGGGCATCTACCAACAGCTGTGGGGTCCCTGTGGCTTCCGTGGACCTCTGCTGTCCTCCAGCGGCTCTGCCGCAGACTTTGACTTCTTCCTTGTTGTGCAGATTTTCTTCTTCGCACCTCCCAGGCTTCAGGAACACCACAAGCTTCTTCCACCTGGCAGCTTGCCGTGCTGTCCTTCCTACTTGGACCGGCTTCAGACCTCTCGGGTCACTCCTCTGCATTCCGGTTTACTTCCTCTTCTCGTGCTGTACCGCCTTCATACACATGGTTCCTCCAGGGAGGGCTAGAAACTTTGTTAAGACCTTCGCCTGTTTTTATTTTGATTCCAGCAAAACAACTAGAACATATATGTACGTTCTCTTGAGGACTCTTCATTGCTCTGCATGTTCTCCACATCCCAGTACCTTCCAGGGAAGTCTTTCTAGATCCATCTCTACTCTTCCTCGTCCCAGTTAATCTTGGCCTATTAAAGCTACAGAGGGCTACAGAGGGTTGAGCAAAGAGATAGGAGGATGGGTAAGAGGTGGGTGGAGGTGATGAAGGGTTGGCATACTGCATTTCCCTTAGATGGTCGTCCCTGTCCCTAGAGAGGGAGTCTCTCCCCATGAGATCCTCCCTCTGAATACCACCCCCAAGGGGACTATCGGGTAGCGGCCCCACCTCCCTGGCCTCATGGGAAGGGGCTCCCCCTCGGGAAGAAGTAATGGCATCTAAGGATTCACCACATACCCTTCCCATAATGCCGTTGGCTTCCTCGTCTCCTACAGGAAAAAGGGATAGGAAATCCACATTTCCTTGTTCCTTCCACTTCTTTGTTCAATACTAAAATAGAAGGGTTGGAGATCCAGGAACCAGCGTATTGCCCTTGGTTTCGTGTCTTTCCTATAACTGGGCCATATAAGGTTTAAGTGGTCTATAAGTAAGATACATTTTCTACCTGGGAGGTAATACTAAGGTAGTTTACGGCCCATTGTATCGCCAGAGCTTCCAACTCAATGGTAGCATGATTTCTTTCCCTTGAGAACAGTTTTCCACTGATGAAAAGTACCAGATGTTCCACCCCATCATATTGCTGTGATAAGATGGCCCTATCCCTACTTTCGAGAGGTCGGTTCGGAGTATAAACCTTAGGGACCTTTAGGATGAGCTTGCTACACAGAATGGACTTCAAAGTATCAAAACAGGCCTGATCTTCTTTTGCCAACTTAAACATCTGGGGTTTGGCGTTCTTTAACTTATCAGTTAAGCAGGGGGGATGATGGAGTAATTGGGGATAAACCTCCTGTAATAACCAGTAAAACTTATGGAGGCCCTGAGATCTCTTTTAGTTTTGGGAATTGACGTTTCTTGAATGGTGCAGACTTTTCCAAGTTGTGGCTGAACCAGTCCATTTCCCACAAAGAAACCCAAGTACTTAACTGCTGATTGAGCCAAGTGGCATTTCTTGAGGTTTGCGGTTATTCCAGCTCATTTTAGGGCTCTGATAATTTCATATAGGTGGTACATATGTTCCTCCCAGGTCTTGCTATGGATGACAATATCGTCCAGATAAGCTCTGCTAAAATTAGCATAGGATCGCAAGATCTGGTCCATTAACCACTGGAAAGTGGCGGGAGTGCCATGGAGCTCGAATGGATGGACCTTTAACCGAAATAGTACCCCAGGGCTGGATAATGCTGTTTTTTCTTTGTCCTCTCGATTTATTGGCACCTACCAATAGTCTTTGGTAAGATCAGTCGTGGAGAGGTAGACAGCCATGCCCAGTCGATCAATGAGATCGTCAGTCCAGGGCATCGGGTAATTGTTGAAGTGGGACGCGGCATTAAGTTTTTAAAGTCTATGCAAAACCTCCACGGTTGATTGGGTTTTGCCACTAGGACTATTGGCGTGGACCACAGACTCTGTGATGGTTAGATGAAATCCATATCTAGCACTTTCTCCACCTCTTGGAGGACTATTTCTTTTTGGAGTTTGGTGATCCAGTAAGGTTTAAGGCTAATAACTTTCCCATGTATCTGATGAAATATCCCCTTGACTCTCCCAGGTTCACAGCTAAAGACATCTGGACATTGATCTTGTAATTCTTGATACCAATAAAATATGATTATATAATTCTATGTGCGACTGAGCCTACTCTCCCTTCCACCCATCCAAGTTGATTGTATTTGAACTAATTGTGTATTAATCTGTTTGACCATCCCTCCTTACTTTTTGAACTCTTCCCTGGTGAGCAACCAGACACACTGAGAAGACGCATCTTTTTCTCGACAATACAGACAGAGGTTCCATGTGTTAATATCCCCACAAAATATTAAGGCATGGAACCTGCATGGGACACCCCCGCTACCCCTGCATTATTTTTAAAGGAGCAATGGGCACCCCTGCAACCCCTGCTCCCAAAACCCCAAAAAATTATCCCCCCCAAAAATATCACCTATATCCATTCCAAACGAGCATATATACGGCAATATTTTTGGTGGGGATAATATGTAGTGATACCCAGAGAGACTTGGAGAAAGGAAACTCATCCTTTACCATTAGTCGCAATAGAAAGAGAGTCTCCTGCGGCCAACATACCCATTGAAATCAATTGCAGAAACCCTCACAAAGCACAGAATACAGGAGAAAAGTATTTCCAAATTCCCAGACAACAAAAGGACTGTATAGCACACCCACTGACCTGCAGAGTACAGAGCACAGTCCAAATTGGACTTCAAGGAGTGTAAGTCCTGCAGCAAGAGGAGCAGAGTCAAAGCAGCAGCAGCTCACAGTTGCAGACAGAAACGCAATCTAAAATGGTGGTTCCCTATTAAAAGACGTCCATCCCAGACTCAGGACTATAAAGCATCCCCACCACTGAGCATTCTCAGACAGGACACTTCACCTTTACAGCCAAACAGGGAGAAGGTATTCTCTCGAGGGCCTATATAATGGCCAACTCCGAGGACAGCAGGGAAAGTGAGATGGTGAGTAGTAATATTGGGGAGCAGAAGAACTATTGGATTAAGAGGCATGGACTATGCAGTAGTACGGGGACAACAGAGGAATCAGGAGGAAGCAGCCTGTAAGAGCCAGAGAGCAGAGAAAGGTTGAGTGAAAGAGGCCACCTAGAGAGTGGCGGAAGTTGGAGTGAAATGTAATACAGTGGAGAAAGGTGAAATGAACGAGAAAACCCTGGAGGATGGAGAAATGTGGCTGGAAAGAGAAATCCCAGAGGATGGAGGAAAGAAGAGGTAAAGAGCAAGAGGAGGAAGGTGGAAGAGGATAACAATAAAGAGAATAAGAAGGAAGTGAGCAGTCAATTTACCCCCCAAAAAGAAGACAAGTGAGGTACCTTATCCACAGATACGACAGATGGATGTTGTGGCCTGCAAAAGAGCAGAGTAGTGTGGGTCCCACATCTGTGTTTCCTCTTCTTGGGGTTTTGGTAGACCTGGTTCACAACCCTGCCAGGTACCGCCACAAAGGAGATAGTTTAGGAGGCGGCTTAATATTGGGTGCAGGTTCCGGACAAGTCTTTCTTTAGTTTTCCACCCTTTGGGAGCCCTGCCAACTGTCGAGGGCAACCAGAGCTCAGCGGGGTGCTTACAAGCAGCCTCCAGCTGTTTGTGAGCTTCTCTGCCTTCTTGTTCGGGTCTCTCTCAGTTCCTCCAGGGGCTGCAGTAGTTCCTCAGCGTTCCACTGTTCCCGGGCTGCGCATCTCCAAATGACAGTGCATACCAGCACCCTTGGTCGGCTTGTTACCCCTGGCTTCTCCTCCTTCACTGGTCCGTCCATGGCGGACCCCTCAGAGATGCCTCTGCCTGTGGGTAAACGTCCCGGTCTCTGCTCTCTTTGCTTCTCAGAACTGTCTATCTTTGAATCTCCCGGGTTCCTCCAGGGAAGGCCTGACTCTGTGTCGAGTCCATCTTTTCTTTTTATGTTCCATTGGCTCTCACATTCCTCACATGGACTAGAGCGCTTACTTTTGTTCCATGGGGCACTCGTCATTGCTCAGTCCCAGTACTGAACTTGAGGTCTTCCACTAAGTCAATTGGTTTTTTCTTCGTCCAAGTACTGTGACAAATCTAGCTGTGTCATCACTGATTCTCTGGAGGGAAGCCTCTCTTATGTGGCCAGGGAACGGCAGAAGCTACCGGACTCTGACCCTGGGTGTGGCTATCTGTGGGAGGACCACATGGGGGAGGACAAACTCCAGAGAGGCAGGAAAATACTGGATTCAAATAATCCTTCAGCTATAGTTTTTAATGGCACCCATGTGCCTTTGCGACATGCCTGTATAGCTTATTGTGACATAGATGAAGAATTCTCAGGCTTTCTTAGCCAACAACCATATTTATCCCTGCCCTGCCTTTTTGAGTACTGAGTTGAGGAAGAGGGTTGGAGCAATGAGGATGACCAGAAACGGTAAGCCAATGTCACGTTCTAGTCTTTGGAAAATGCTAACCAATGCTGGGAAGTTTCATACTGACACAGCTGAACAGAAAGAGAGAGAGCAGAGACTGCTGCTGAATCCAGCTTGTTCTGCTGCTGGTTGGGACACCGGAGGCGAGCAAAACGGCGTGCTGAGACACCGAGCCAAGAGACGTTTGCCTCTTTATTGCTACAGGCAGCTGGAAGTGCCAGAAGTAGAGGAAGACAAAGTGGGAGCCACAAGGCTAACAGGACGCACTCCCAATAAGCGCAACAAACAGAAAGAAGACAGGCCGTCCGGTAAGCCCAGGGAAAGCGAATGGGTTACCGAGTACCATTGAAGGCACAAGCGAGTCCAAGTAAAGTGATTGGAGGAATTGATACAAATGCGAACAGTGTTAAGAAAGGGTCTGTGACCCAATATTGGAAAAGCATTATTTCCTGGATGAAAGAGAGAGTGAGTGGAGAACGGAAAAGCCCTGTCAGGAAAGTAAACCAGGCACTGTGCGCACCCAAGAAATAAAGTTGTGATATCCTTGCAGGAGAGTAAACCAGGAGTGAGAAGAAAAGTAAACTTGAAATTGTGGAACAGTGATAACGAATACAAAAGGGAAGAATCATGCTCCTTTTGAGAATCAGTAATAAAGCCGCAATATCCTGGTAAGAGAGTACACCAGGTGTAAAAAGAGGAACAATCAATGGAAAAGGAAAGAACCATACCTCTTTTAGGCTAATTGAGATACAGAGTGTGAGAAATTGAACATTCAAAGGAATTGTGTGTTTAAAGAAGACTCAAGGGAAGAGTCTTCCCACCTGAACAATCCTAACTGTGATGAAGTGACATTCAAAATACCAGAAGGAATCCGGAGGAAGGGAGGACCCCCTTCCTGGTGGAACTTTATTCCTTTTCTTTTTGGCACCTTAGAACTTTATGTTTGTATCTCTCAAAGAAGGCTATAAGTGCATAGCTTACAGAAATCCCATTTTCACATTATGTTGAGTTTAGCATCTAAAGGTCAGTTTAGGGCTTTGGACAGAGGACGCTCTTTTGTTTAACATCCTGACAAAGATGTTCCTTAGATTTGTTGAGGCAGGGAAACCCCTCTTAGGATTAGGGATAGATAGGGTTTCTTCCAACCTTATTATTATATTGTGATAAATAAAAACAAACACTTAACATGCCACTATGTCTGAAGTCTTACTCTTGATCCCTTACAGTACTTAAGGGATACACGTTCCTTGAGGAACCTACAATCTTCCTCATCCCAGTACCTCCTATACTGACAGTTTGGCATAAACATAAAGGAACACTAGGGAAAGTGTTGGTGGGAGGTGGGCAGGAAGGTATGTTAGGGCTAGGTGGGTTATGGGGATACGATGTTCTCCCCAGGTCGTCACTATCCCTTAGTGGGTTTCCCTCCCCATGAGATTCACCCCTGAGTACCACTCTCAGGGGGATTATGGGGTGGCAGTCTCACCTCCCTGGCCTCATGGAAAGTGGCTCCCTCTAGGGGAGAAGTGATGGCATCTAGAGATTTGTCACAATATGCTTTCACCAGGATTTATTATAAATAGAAATATGTTTTTTAAGAGATGCAGGTGGACGTGGACTAAGAAGTACTCTGGTCTATTTTCAACTTCCAGTAGGCTCCCTCCTACCTAGTTCAGGCACCCCTACTGCCCACCACAAATTCTGAGTATTACGTCTAAAGCATGATGGACCCTAGTGTCAATGTGTAATCAGGTCTAAGGGAGGGTCCAATGGCTTAGCTTATTGCTCCCAATCCTTAAACCTAACACCAGTGTACTGGTATTGGGGATATGAACCTGTGGCTGGGCTGCAAAAAAGATTCAGCAGCCCAAAGCCTGGAAAAATCCCTCAACAACTTTGGTTTTCTACAGCCTTTTAGAGAACCCACACATGTCAAGGGAAATACTCTGGACTGGATTGCCATGCATAATGTACTAACGAGTGACCCAGTTGTGAGCTTGTGTTCCTGGTCTGATCATTTCTTCTTTCACATGAATGTTCTATGTGAGGGACAGATACAAAATATCAAGCCAATAAAGCAGATCAAATCCGCTAGAAATATCAAGACACAGTAATTTTAACATTAAAGCGGAAGTTGTGATTCATGTCTGTCCGCCTGCTTCATTAGGCTTGCATACGTAGTTTTATATATTTTTTTATTGTAGAACTGTTAATCTATTTTAAATACAGTATCCCTGCTAGATACAATTATTGACCTGATTAGGAAGTTATAGTCGAATCCGTGGTGCTAGTGAGCAGTTTCGTTTGCTTTACTTGCTGCAGGAGTACTAGTTGTTTAAAAACTACAACTCCCAGAACTCTTGTAGTTCTTTCCCCTACTTGATACGAAGTCAGGCGCGTCCAGCGCCGGCGCGTCATAGCCGGTTTACTCCGGTTTAGCTCAGGGAGAGCTCCGCTCCGCTACTCCCTTTTCGACTTACAGTAAAGGTCAATATTTTCTTGTTACTGGATTTTTTCTCGTGTTTACACGTCATCATGATCGCTAAAGCTACAAGCATCATGCACACGCAGGACAGGGTCAGTAGTGCTCTTGAGACACACGAGATACATCAGCGCACCCAAACACCCGGTAAAGCTCATTCCACACTAAAGATAGGCTTGCTAAACACACGATCGTTGGTAAAACATGCACACAACATAAATGATTTAATTCTGGAACACAACCTAGACATATGTTGCGTGACTGAAACTTGGTTAAAAGACCCCATTGGCCCCACATGTGAGGCAGCGGTTCCAACCGGATACATCATATATAACGACAATAGAGAAGGAGCAGTAGGTGGGGGAGTCGCCATCATAGCAAAAGAAACGCTTACATTATTTAAGGCCTTCTTTAGCTGTGAAGGATGTGAAACAATCCACATGAAACTTACTTTCACCCCTCATAACTGCCTCAATATTATAGTCATATATAGACCCCCCTCACTGAGTTCAGACTATGCTCCCAATTAGCCATGCTTAAATCTACCAATGTATCTAACTTGGTGGTGGGGGACATTAATCTTTGGCGGGGAAGCAAAAAGGATAAGGAAGCCATCTTTTTACAGAAAAAATTAACAAATATGGATTTTAGTATTATAAATGAGGGCCCAACAACACCACAAGGTAATCAGCTGGATTGGATTTTAGCTAACAACCTCAAATTCTCTAGTTGCAAGACAGCGCCTTGCATATGGACTGATCATTACTTGGTCACCCAAAATATTGAACTTCAGGCACCAGGCACTAATGACAACCCCCACTCGAAGGTCACCAGTAGAAATTAAAAAAAAATCACCATTGACCACATTCGTCCATGCATAGATAAAATACTTACCTCTTTTCTGGAGAAAGACAGCTGTGAGGAAATGCTTAAGGTATATAATGCACAAATACAACTACTAGTAGATGAGATCACACCCCTCAAAACTAAGCTTATTAGAAAAAATAGTAACCATAAGAAATGGTTCAACTCAGACATAGAGGCAATTAAAATAGAGAAGCGAGCCCTTGAGAGGAAATGGCTCGCAGACAAAACCACTGAAAATAAAGAACGGTGGAAAGTATCTAATAAGAAATACAAAGAAAAAATCGAACTAGCTATAGCTGACCACTTTAATAAGGAAATTGAGTCAGCAGACAACAAAACAAGCAAACTCTTTAAAATTTTAAAGAGCGTGGGAAAACCGACAACTCTCACACCATCATTAGCTCCATCTAAAGCAGACTGTAACACTGTTCAAAATGCATTTACAGCAAAAATAGCCAAAGCCAGGCAAAACATCATTTTAGCCAGACGAAAAAGGGATGACAGCACCTATGAGTGTAAAAAGAAACAGAGTCAGGAAACGTTTATGTTTACACCTATAACGGAACCAGAATTACTAAAACTGCTTGATCTTATGAAACCTACATCGTGCGCTGAAAATGTCCTACCCCCTGACATTATTTTGCAACACAAGGAGCATTTTGCCCCTAAACTACTTAAGATCATCAATGCATCATTCAAAGAAGGCACAGTTCGGAAGAAATTAAAAAGGTGACAATCACACCCTTAGTAAAGAAGGTGGGGCTAGATCCAAAGAACCCAGGGAATCTACGTCCCATAACAAACACCAATTTCATCCTGAAAATAGTGGACAAATTGGCTACCCAGCAATTACAAGCCCACGTGGAAACATAAGAATCCCTACACCATTGGCAATCTGGCTTCAGAGCTGCTCATAGCACGGAATCAGCCATGTTGGACCTTCAAAATCATATGTTGGGCCTCATGGACAAAGGGAAAATGGGGATTCTGATGTTATTAGACTTAAGTGTGGCTTTCGACCTGGTGGACCACGACCTGCTGGTCAGAGCACTCAGAGACAACGTAGGCTGTTCGGACCTGGCCTTGAAGTGGTTGGTTTCCTTTCTTACCAACCGTCAAGCCAGAGTTCACTGGGGTGACAACTTCTCAGACCCCACCCAAATTTTGTTTGGGGTGCCACAGGGCGCGAGCCTTTCACCCATGCTTTTTAACCTATACATGCGAGCACTGGATGACCTACTGGCAGAACTGGAAGTGTTCTTCTGCAATTATGCAGATGATACACAACTTATAATAGAGATAGAGGGATCACATCAGAAAGACAGCGAGAAACTAGGCGCAATATATAGCAAAATTGATGAATGGATGCAATCCAACTGGATGTGCCTAAATGACTCAAAAACGGAGCTGATGCTCTCTGGCTCCAGCCGTCAATTGGAAAAATTGGGTGGGGAATATAAAACTTTCCAGATTAAAAAAGCCATCATTACAGTCTCCAGTCAAGTAAAGACGCTGGGTATGATGATGAATTCCTCAGTTAATTCAGAGGCTCAGGCGAATCTGTTACGTAAAAACACTGCCTATTATCTGTGATTAATGAGGGCCATCAGACCGTTCTTGAATGACAACAACATGGCTACCATTGCCAGGGCAGTAGTGCTATCAAGGCTGGACTATGGCAATGCCCTATTGATAGGGGGAAGCGCCAAACACATAGATACTTGTCAAGTCATACAAAATGACGCGGTCAGGATTGTAAAACAATTGGCTAGAAGAGACCATGTTAACACAGCGAGAGAATCTCTCCACTGGCTTAGAGTCAAAGACAGGATTGAATTTAAAGCCCTCACCTTGGTACATAAATGCCTTTTTGGCAAAGCGCCCCAATATTTGAAGAAAAATATTGAATTTTACACACCCAAGAGACATCTTCGCTCAGTTGGTAAGAACCTATTAGTCGAACAGAAATACAGGCTCAAATCCGGTATGGGCGGATCGTTCACAGTAAAGGCGGCTCAGATATGAAATGCCCTTCCGATAACTCTGAGAAGCCAAGAAAATCACCTCCAATTTCGAAAACTCCTGAAAACCCACCTATTTAAATAGTCCTCCGATATCCACCGGAACCAGAGATCTGGATGTCTAAATCACCATGCACTTATTGTGTGTCTCAGCGCCCTGATGCCTGCAAGCTTACGGCGCTATAGAAGCATATATATATAAATAAAATAAAAATCAAGAAACTCGTGCCAGAAGACTTGAAGAAATGGCTGCTGCCACTTGCCCCAAAGGCTGAGACCTCAAAGGCTGAGACCTTATAGGATGGGTATGAAATGAGCAAAGAAATTCAGGGGACTCTACAAAAGGCAGTCAATGTCTTTGCGCCCGTGAGAACTAAATTGGTCCCTTTTAGGAAATGTAATAGCTGGTTTACACAAGAGTTACACAACCTGAAATCAAGGAAAAACAAATGTTTTTTTCAATTGGAGACAATCCAAAGCAGAGAGGGACAGGGAAGAGAAATATGCTTGATCATAGGATTCAGGAATCGCAGCACAAGTCCAAAGTGTTCACAATTCTAAAGGAACTAGAAACTCCATGTCCACGCTCGCATGAAGGGCCCATAGAAAATGCTCAATGGTGCTCATTTATCCAAGAGGCTATGTTGAACAAATTGGACAAGATCAAACAAAGAATTGAGGTAAAGTGGACCAAGGTAGATTATGTATACCACAGATCCTGAAAACGACTGCCAGAACAGGAAAAACTGTTTTTAACTCCCGCCCAGTAACACAGACAAAATTGTCTGAAATTATTGATAAGCCGAAACCGACTAACTGCATGGGGGACACATGCCCAGCAGAGACATTTAAAGCATGTTCCCACATCATGATTGAAATTCTCACTAAATTCGTTAATACCTCTTTTTCAGAAAGTCATGTTCATGCTCATTTGAGAACTGCCTGGATTACTCCCTTCTTGAAGGAGGGTAGCCTGTGCCCCTTTGATGCATTAAACTATAGGCCTATTACCAACACCCCTTTTTTACTTAAGATTTTAGAATGCGTCGCTTATATTCAGATTTTAGAACATTTTAATAACCACAAGTTTTACATGAGAGACAATTTGGCTTTAGAGAGGATCATGGCACAGAGACAGCATTGTTGGACCTTAAGTCCAATTTATTGTGTGGCAGGGAAAAGGGCAGGAGGGTCATCTTGATGTTATTGGACCTGTTGGCCATCTATGATTTGGTGCATCATAGTGTGTTAATTTCCAGGTTGAAGGAGGGGGCAACCTTCTCTGAAGCTGCCACAGCTTGGATACAAACCTTCTTGGGAACTAGAACGCTCAGGGTGTGTAGTGATTCGGCGGAAGCACCGCCTAGTCTCATGCATTTCTGAGTCCCACAGGGCGCATGCCTATCGCCATCCCTGTATAATGTTTTCACTGTTCCACTTTTTTGAGTTGTTAGATGAAAAAGGCATTCAGTTCACCAACTATGCGGATGACACTCAATGTGTCATCCCATTATCAGGTAACTATGAGCAGGACACCTTAAGATTGAATGAGGTTTATGATATCATTCAAGCATAGATGGTGGAGAATGATGTTGCGTTAAACAAGGAAAAAACTGAACTCATAGTAGTCGAGACAGCAAATAAAATCAAAAAGTTAGGGGACAATTATAAGATGTTTAGGATGGCAGGTTGTGATTTGGAAACCAAAACAAAGGGTAAAACCCTCGGAATCGTCCTGGACCAACATCTTAGCATGACAGCACAAGCAAGTAGCCTGGTGTCATCGTCAGGATACTATATAAAATTGCACACCCAAATCCGGCCATTCATTTCAAAACCAAATTGCGAGATAATTGCAAGGGCCATTATTGAGTCTAAGATAGACTATTGTAGTAGTCTTCTTGTGGGCATTAACAAGTCAGAGTATTCTAGCCTCCAGGTCATACAAAACAGTGCAGTTAGAGCGATTGCGGGGCTCAGAAAGAGTGATCATGTAACCAAAACAAGAAGAAACTTACACTGGTTACCCATTGAAGAAAGGATTAAATTGCGTCTTTTAGTTATGGTGCACAAAAGCCTCACATGCACTGTGCCCTCGTATTTGAGTGAGGCTATGTCCGTAGAGGCTAACACGAGAATACTCAAATCAAATAAGATACAACAGCTAAAAGAGCTGAGATATTTGCTCACTCAAGTGAAAAAAGGTGCCTTCTATGCAGCACCTCCTATAGCCTGGAATGCCCTCCAAAAGAGCTCAGAAGGACCAGCCTGATTGAAAACTTCTAGAAGAAATTGAAGACTTTTCTCTTCAAGTAACTGAAGAATTACCTTAGGTTTTTAATGGGATCCACCCCAGTTACCCTCCCTGTTGTATGTTTGTAAGTGTTGCTTGCGCCCATAAACCTCCGGGTCCTGAGGGGTGTGTTACACATTTGTAAAGTCTAGTAAAGTCTGCCTTTCTCTCTCATCTCTACCATCTCCCTCCACCTATACTCTGCCAATTCCTACTTCTACTACCTCCTCTTTACCACTACATATTATTTCTGGGAGATTTTAATGCTAAGCAAGGCCCAAACCCTGTGACTCCTGAAGACAAGTTGTGGCTGGATGAATGTTGTGGAATGGCAAAGAGAGCGATAGGGAGTAAATGCTCTGCTATGGGCAGACTGATAGATCTATTTATGACAAAATACTTTTTTGTTGAACTAAATGGCAGGACCAAGAGTTACTCTCCCCCACTCCAACTTTCACAGTTGGGAATAGAACTTCAATCACCGACTATGGGCTTGTGAACTGCTTTTCATTTAAGAAAGTCGCAGACTTTATTATCTGCGTTCGCCCGGAAAGCGATCACAACCCAATGGTCTTACATTGTATGCTTGATGGGGACGAAGGTGATCTCCCAAATCTGGACGGGTCTCTAAAGCGGATTTGTCCCATGAAAAAGATTTCGAGAACAGATGTTCGCAAAGTGCTAGCAGATGAGGATATCTCTAAAATATGGGACAAGATATAAAGCTTTGTTGCATGCGGACATGATGAACCTGTTTGAATGTATTCAGCTGGGGATTAGAAAATTAGTTGTGCCCGCCTCCATAGCAATGCAGCGCACCACAGGGCCAGTGAGGGCGGATGTCCACTGGTTCAACAGCGAATTCAGGCAGACATAGCCTCTCATAGACAGAAGTCCACAGTAAACCACTTCTTCCACCTGAAGAAAGAAGAAATTGCTTACGAGAAAGAAAACTCAGTGAAAGGTAACCAACCAAAAATAATCTGGGGTCTAGCCAGGGAAGGGCTAATGCTCTCAGATCTCAACCCTGGGGGTGGACAAGCGAGGGAGGATCACCTGGGTAGGGGTGCCAGGGGTTATGTTCTGGGAATTGCCCCAGGTGAGATGCAGTATTGTACTGGAGAAGAAGGAGAGGAGGAGCTGCCATTCTGAAAACCAAAAGTGACACTTTCAGTAATAGAATTCATAATGCCAAGTCCAGTTCCAAAGAACTCTTTACCATCCTCAAGGAACTTGAGTAACCTATATCTCCTCCGGACTCAGGCAATAAAGATGCCCTTTGGTTTGTCAACAATCAAAAGGCATTATTAGATAAAATCTCACTACTCCAAACTAAAATTGAAGCAAAGAAAACGGAGCCTCGCATCTACGGCCAAACCTAGGGAACTCCATTCCTCCCCACCAAAACTTTGCAGCTTATTTGACTTCACCCCAGTCACCCCCAATGATGTAGAAAAGATTATCGCTAACCTTAAGACATCTAAATGCCAGGGTGATATCTGCCCTGCCACTATTATAAAGGAAGGGGCTAAGGAATTTGCACCCTTCATCACCTCCTTCATTAACACTTCATTCGCATCATGCCCTGTTCCAAAAAATCTCAAAGATGAATGGGTCATGCTTCTTATCAAAAAACCTAATCTCGACCCTAGTATTCCTACCAATTACAGACCTATAACAACCGTGCCTTTTCTTTTGAAAATCTTAGACAACACAGCCTACATCCAAATATAGAACCATCTCGAAGCCAATAATCTCTTGGGCCTCCGGCAATCCTGATTTAGACAGAGGCATGGCACTGAGACAGCCCTCTTGGACTTGAAAGTCCAGATGGACAATGCTAAAGACAATGCAAATCTGGCCATACTCCTCCTGCTCGACTTATCGGCTGCTTTCGATTTAATCGATCATAACATCCTAACCCCTCATCTAACTACAGCTGCCTCCTTTTCCACCAAAGCTGCTGTGTGGGTTCACTCTTTTCTCTCAGACAGAACCATGAGGGTCTTTGCCCCTTGAGCTTCAGCAGAACCTTCCCCAATCACATGCAAAGCTTCCATTCAACCACTTAGATGACCTGGGCGTATCCTACACAAATTATGCGGACGATACGCAAATTCTCATCACTTTATCAGGATCATACGACAAAGACTCCACACTCCTAAACGAAATGTACACTAGAATTCAAGCATGGATGGCTAAAAACGGTCTGTCTCAATGATGGCAAAACCGAGCTTCTGCTCATTGGCTTTTGGCAACGGCTCAATAAAAAGGGACGCCGAATACACCGCATTTAACATTGATGGAAACATCATCAAAGTTGCCAAGGATGCCAATAAATTAGGAGTCTACTTGGACTCTACCCTCTACCTCTCCAGACAAGTAAATGCTACAGCTTCAGCAACAGCATATACTGCTAAACTAATAAACGCATGCAGACCTTTCTTGTTCACTAACAGTTGCATCACAGTAGCAAGGTCTCTCATACTTTCTAAATTGGATTATTGCAACACTTTATACTTAGGCACTAGCAAGCACAACCTAAATAAGCTACAAGTGTTGCAAAATAACGCCCTGAGATCGGCCTTAAACATCCCTCGTTCGAACCACATCTCACAAGCCAGACGTGACATCAACTGGCTCCCTATACAAGACAGGATCACCTTCAGAACACTTATGATCACCCACAAGTGCCTGGCAAATTTAGCCCATAAGTACCTAGTTAACAAATTCTCTAGAAAACAATCCTCTAGACCCACCAGAACCAACTACTCTCACTGCCTTAACATCCTAAATTCAAACTGCATAAAGCCGGTGGATCTAGCTTCCCGGTGCTGGCCACCAAGACTTGGAATTCTTTGCCCCCTGCTCTCAGAGTTGAACCCTTGTTCCCGTCCTTCAGAAACAAGGTAAAATCTTGGCTCTTCTCTCAGCTTACCTAATTCCGCTAATACACCATTGTTTCTTCATGGATTCTTAGACAACCAGCCTTAATAGGATTTACTACTAGATCTTTGACACTTGTCAAATGCCCTTGGAGATATCACCCTGTTTTCCGAAGACATGCGTTCTGATCTGTAACTCAGGACAGCTGCCTTCCATACCTAGTATTGCACTTTCATGACATTATATGTGTACAGGTGCATTCCTTGTTGGGACTGCACCTCGCGTTCATTGTACATTTGTTTTTTTAATTCTATCTTGTCTCTACTGATAACTGCATTTCCATGTTGTAACAACCTCTGTTTCGTCAAGCAAAAGTGCCCAGATACCCTTGGGTTCGGTATATAAGCAAATAAACTAAACTAAACTAGACGATATACCTTGAGCCTTTGTAGGTTATAATACATTTACCCACTTTCTTTCCGTTGAATCTAGCTTATCCAAATCTACCATCCCCTCTGTATATAACCAATCCCCTAGGATCTCAAACCCTGTCACATTCAGAAACCATATCTCTCAGAATCCCTGTCGTCCTGTTTTCTACCCGACTGCTCACAATCATTCTTCTCCACTTCCCTCTGATAATTCATTCCCGAACACCCAGTCTACCTTGATAAAACACTACCGTTCCCACAATCGCCTCTGTCCATTTCACGATCCCAGCTATTCCCGTTTACCTCACAAACCCTCCAAAACCCACTCTTCCGAGATCACCAAAAACCCCTCTAACATGAGGGTTATAATTCCATATAACACCACTTCCCCGTCCTACCACGCAGAAACTATATCTCTCTGACTTTTCCCGACACGAAAGAGGGAGATCCAAGGGGTGAAAAGCAATCACCCAACACCACGAGGAACAGGGCTCAGCGTCCGGAGGAGGGGGACTCAGGGGTGAAGAGCCCTTACCCTAAATAAAACCAGGAAACAAACTTTCATTTTGTTAAAGGAACTTTTGTTTTGTTTCTTGAACACGTCAGGCTCTCGAAGGAAAGACACTTTTAAGGGAAACAAGACTTGGCCATAGAGGTTCCTGAAAAACTGGAACAGAACTGTCGACTCGTGTTGGAGGAGCTCGAGTGTGTGCTGTGCTCCAAGGTCCCGACCAAACAACAAGGAGAGGAGGTGGAATTAAACCGTTTGACCAAACTGACCCCCTAATATTAGGTGCACCTAAATAACATAAACTAAAGACTTGGTCAACAGTGTGTCTTCACAGGGTGAGATGTCCAACCTCACCTAAGGAAAACCTGAAAAGAGGGAAGGATTAATTTCCAATACCTCTAAAGGGTTAGTAGCCACCTCAAGGACTACACAGTGAAGAGTAGATACAAAGTAATGCACATTGAACAGATTATTTGTATATCAATTTTATTTAAGCACTCAACAATAATTAAAAATCACAATAAAAATGCCAAGGGGGCATAGTTCATCTCAGTTAATACAAATCTTTGGCACAGTCCATAAGAAATTGCACAAAAGGGAAAAACCAAAACACAATTATAACAACTTAAGTACACCGGGATCGGGAGTGTACAAAAACCATAGAAAAATATACGGTTAATGAAATAGTAAAGCAAGAATATATGTCTAATTCAACTGTCTCATTGTCAGCCCAACCTGAAAATAAGTTGTCTGACATCAAAAGAATGAAAAAACTGCATTCACCACTGAATCTCACACTCCTTCACTCCCATTCAACCCAACATGTTTCATTCCTCACTCATTCCAAACACACACAGTCAGGGGAAATCCATCAGGGGCATGCATCTAAAAACAATATGTGCCAAGGTTGTCAATAAGATTGGCAAAGATAATCTCAACGCCACAAGGCTTGATTAGTTACAATCAGGACATGGAGTACTCTCAAACTGTGCTCAACCGATCCACGCACTAATAATGTCATGTGGGGGTTGACTAATTTGAAGTACCAGCGAAGCAGCTATTTCCTGCTACTGTGGTGATCTTCAAATTTCCTCCAGTGGACTACTTCGAAACACCAACCAAACAGCTATTTTCTGCTACTGTGCTAAGCTTCAAATTTCCTCCAGCGGAGGGTGGACAGCAAACACCTGTGAACAAACAAAGAGATTGAGAGACCAGTGAGTAAAATCTCTCTCTCAACAGACTGTTAAGTTACATCGTCTGTGGAGCTATCATGTGCTCCAATTTAATGCACCAAGAAGGGCGTTGTAACATGGAAAGGCTCATTTCTGTTGAAAACATAATGGCGAGGGAAGATCTCAGGATGAACAATCATCACTTGTTCGATCTAGTTATCAAAAACATGTTCATCTGGCCTCCGCTGAAGGCGGAATGAACCCATTTGTGCAGGTCCCAATTAACCAAAATTGGCCATGGAAACGACCAGAAACATCAGCCAACCTGGCTTTAACATCGAATTCTGCAAGCTTATCAAACGAGAGAGCTTCAGTGTCGCACCCTAAGGAGGTGTGAATTACAAGCCTAAAGTGGTGGGTCCCGTGCGGCAAGAGCTCACAATCAATCCGAGTGCGATCACAGAGTCACTCTTCAATTGAAATGAAGCGACCTGTAAATAATGCAAAATAAGTAATGTTACTCATGCTCCGGGACGCCTACATCGCGGGGTAGTTTCAAGATATATTACAAAACGGTGGCTCATGTGTCATTACCTTGTCTTCATTCACAGAGCATATCTGTCGTGTTCAGCTGTAGTAGGAGCACTTGCTTCAATATCTCTCCTCCCAACCTGGGTGTGTCTATGGATACGAAGCAGAGTGTAACAATAAATGTTAATTATACCGTTGAGGTGACTAATGAGATACAAAAAAGTATCAATGGAAAACATCCTAATGGCGGCATACAAAAGTTATCATAAGCCAACCCGCAGTCTAAGCTGCAACTGACATCGCTTTCCAGTGGTCAGTTTAAGGCAATTGCCTCGCTGTAATTGAAGCCTGGTAATACAAAGTGGCAGAAACAACCTACAGCATTATACCAGCAAAAGATTACTTGCAACAGGCTACCCCGAAAAACTGACGTATCTGGTGAAGAAACGCACCCTTAATAACAACATGCAGGCTCTCTTGGAGTACAAAAATTGTCCTTAGATTAAAGATGATGACAAATTGGTGTTTGTGAATACAATCAGCCATTTTTCTAATCAAATCAAAAAGATCATGCTTACGAACTGGAATGCTTAGAATGAAGTGATAAACCACTTGACAAGTCAGTAGTGGTGTTAAGACGGATTTCTGAACTCTGTCCTGGTGGCGCAGAAGTTCAGAAGGTCAACCTAATTACTTGGAACAGGGTAACCTCTCGACAAGCCAGACCAAGCAGGGTAGCGATCGCGGCAGTCAAGACTAGGTCTCAAGAGGGGTGAGGGTGACTGAAAGCCCGCAATGAGCACATAAAGCAAGGACACTTACAAATTACTCCAAACAGGTGTTATATTAAAAATATATACACATTTATTCCAAGGCCTTTGCAACAATGACCGTAGCGAGAAATCACGATAAAACTCTAATAAACCAACACATACCAAACCAATACAATATATATACAAATACAAACGAGTCTAAAGTGTTAGATGCACAAAATGTGTAGTCCACCTAGAAGGGGAGGAAAACAGGCAGTGTGAAATAATGATTAGACCCAGTCCGCCTTCAGAGGCACCTAACTAAAAGGAAGTCCAAGCCCTACGAAGAGTGGAGCCTTGTGCTCAAAAGTACCTGCACACGCTGGTGCCAACGGGCAAAAAGGGGAGTCTCTTCGAGGGAATCAGGCAGTTCAGTTCGGTGCACAAAAGAAGATGAACAGAGTTCCGCGACTCAAGCGCAGCCTCCACTGTGGGCAGAAGCAGAGCGCGAGTACGGAAAGGCGTGCTGTTTGACACAGCGGGGAAAAGCTATGGGCTCCTGCAGGAGGGCGACCAGTTCCTAGCTATGCTACTCACCGGTCCCCGATGCAAGCAGACCCAGGCTTCTGCGTGTCAGTTTCAGCAGGGGACGTCTCGTCGTCGTGTAGATTCTGCAGCAGCAGAGTTGAGTTAAAGATGTCCCAAACGAAGTGAAGCCGCACAGTTTGTTACCACAGCAGGGCAACGGAGCGGCCGTGTGTATCTCAGCCAAATGTACACTACTCACTTCAGACCTGGGAATGCCAAGTGTACGAATCGTGTGAGAGTGACAAGGACTCAAAATACAACACAACCTGGCAGTGGTTACAGAGCAAGACTCCTGGGTAGGCTGGTCAGTCTGCTGGATGGCTCAGAGACACTTCCGAAGGCTTACGTGCAGGAGATGGTAAAGATGCCGAGAATAGCTGTCCCCGCTATTCCAAGGGTCGAAGTACCAGTACAGGCCTTCTGGTTCGATCAGAGGTAGAAAGGGTTTCACAAAGCGACAGCAGTGCAGAGGAGCAGTCCTTCAGCGGGTCACCAGCGATTCCTCGGTTCAGCCTCGTGGTTGCAGGATACTTGGCTCCTGTATTCCTTTGTTCGTGAGAACTCAGGAGATCGACATGGTAGTGGCGTTTCCAGCCCCCTCTTATCCACGGTTCCCTTCGCGCCAAAACGGAGGGGACCCAATGGGAGATCCGCTCATCAAACACTCACACCATATGTGGACCTATCACGGACCACGGTGGTCCCAGGCATTTACACCACACTAGACTCTCTGGCACCCAGGATGTGTATTGGGACCAGACATCCCAGCCCACATCCTGGAGGCACACACAAGGCCTGTAGAAGCCCGCGAAAGCATCTTTGTTTCGTGGGAAAGTACATGCCCAAAATAAGGAAGGCCCCGGGTCGGCTCGACCTGGGGAAGGTGAAGGGGGCAAGACGGTCAGCGGACAGGACTAAGGAGCCTCGTGGTCTGGCCATTTTGGGAGCCAGGCCACCATTTTGGGCGAAGCGCGAGAAACGCGCTTAAAACGCCAAAAGGAGCTCAAAAACACAAGAAATGATCGCTGCCACCATTCCCGTCCATGATTCACTTGCACCGATCATTTACAATCCAAACAGAGTATCTAGGGCCTGTTGAAGACTAGAGACCCAAGAGAGCAGTAACTTAGCTTACAGTGCCCTCTTGTGTCATGTTGCACGAAAGCTGCAACATGATAAAGAAACTACGGAAAACAGCGTTTCCCGGTACTGACTGTCTTAAGGGCATGTCAGTTTCCCCATAAGAATGGAGCGAAAGCCCAGAGGAGTGCGGCAGAAGGCTGCACTTCTCTGGCAAAGTCTAGATCATGGTGAAAACAACAGCAAAAAGTTTAGGGGTTGCCACAGGGAAGGAAAATTACCCACAATTAAGAAATCTTTCCTAACAAGTGGCGTTTAAAAGAAGCTGCAATCTAAAAGAACTTATAACATGGAATGACGTGAGCTTGAGAGCTAAAAAACAAAGTACCATCTCTGAAAAATAAGGGCCTTCCCAAATTGATGGGCCATTCTGCCGGTGGGCGTTGCACTTGCTGTAGCTCTACCTCGGGTGAAAACTCTCATAATGTAAAAGTGAGTTTTTATCGGTATTCTTATGAAAAGGTTTCACACTTAACTTTTTATTGCTGGAATTAGACACTATCGTGATGTCTAAGAAGTTCAGTTCTTGCTTGCCCTGGCTGGGTATAAGTAAACTTCAAAAACGATCTTGCACATTCAACCAATTAAAAAACTCATTCAGTTCTTGTGTATTTCCTTGCCATATGACGAAAATGTCATCTATATACCTTTTCCAGGTTCTGATCTTATATTTGTACATATTGAACTCAGTCAGAATTTCATTGACTTCAAACTGCTCGATATAGAGATTAGCCCACTCGGTGCTACGGTAGCCCCCATTGCGGTGCCCTGTATCTGTCTGTAGTACTCACTGTTGAAATGGAAGTAGCTCTCAGTGAGAGCCATTTCGGCACACCAGAGTATAAATGACATTGGTGTTGAGGAGCCAGGGTATTCTAAAAGTAGTCGTTCTTCCAGCATATCTAATGATGCCCTTTGTGGTATATTCGTATACAGGGCGACAACGTCTAAGCCCACTAATAATTCGCAGCCTGGATCAAATGCAAGGCCCTCCACTTTGTTAATCATCTGGATCGTATCTTGTACGCAAGATTTCATCTTACGTACCAATGGTTGAAGGAAAAAGTCAGTAAAACTGGAAAGAGGTTCCAAGACTGAATTGACCGCCGATACAATCAGTCTTCCTGGTGGATGTGACATACTTTTGTGAATCTTGGGCAATATGTAGAATTATGGGATTTGAGGTTTGATGGCACACAGAAGATCTGCTTCTTTATGTGAAATCCATCCGCGTTCTTTTGCCTTGATCACTTTCATGCAAATACATTCTTGTAATTCGCTGGTAGGGTCAGCTCCAAGGTCCCACCTTACCCTGTGCTCCAAAAGTAGGGAAGGAAGAACCAAGCTACTGCACCCTGACATATTATTTAAGAACACTTTTTTTCTTTTCTTGAAAACCACCCCAGACCCTTTTTGTAGTAGTTGTAAGGCTTGGCAATAGGTTTCTTAGTATATGCCCTTTTTATTTGACACAACGCCACTAGGGCTGCCTTATTTTCATTTGATGGTCGATGCTTGCTGCTATCATAGATTTAGGTTTAGATTAGGTGTTTTTCCAACCTGTATACAGTTTAATAAACACCCTTGAACTTTGATCACTTGTGTCTGTCTTTACTGTTGCCACCATGGGTTCCTTACATATGGTGTCAGGAGTTGGATGTGATCCAATTGATAATAGCTGGAGAACCCTGTTACCCGTAGAGAATCCAAATAGAGACCTCCATACCCCTTTGCAATCCTTAGAAATCTTAAACTCACATGACAAACCCTATCAAAACCCTTTTGCCCTCAATGGTGAGAGATCAATGGAAAGCATTCCCTTCCCGTGGTTGCAACAGAAAATAGGAGTCCAATTCTTCCCCTTAATATCTCAAGCTATTTTTCCCAACTGAAAAATGATAGAAGGAAATAGCTATTGTCACTGATGTCTCTACACCTATCGTGTCCCAGCGAGAGATAAAATTGTGATTCTGTCTGGGCTTACAGATGAGCTATTCTACCACCTCCGACATGATACTCCATAAATGGCCGAGAATAGAGATCTTTCCCATCATATCATGTGGAAATGAGCCAAGTTTTGCTGTGCTCAACTTTTCTCCTCTTCCCAGAACTATTCAGCGGGGTGAAGTACTAGGAACTCTCATATATGAGGACCTATGGAGCTCCCACTGGAGAACTCCACTAAAAATCCAGATAGGGTTAATAAGCTTCCATTAAGACCTCCCTTCCTCGTCCCAGAAAATCACCATCTTTCGAAACACAAGAGATATAAAATCCCATCATTAGAGAATTTCCTCTCTAACTCATTTCAGGGGAAAAGACAATATACACAAGAGACATCAAACTCCCACAGGTTGAGGGCAGGAGAAGATGGAAATTTGGGAGATGAAACACATAGGGAACCCAAGTTGGGAAAAATGCCATCCCGTGAAACAGCAGGAGGACATTTTAAAACCCCTTCTATCGAGAATGTCATACAGGAACCCCATCCTTTCTACTCGGAGGGGAAAATAAAGGGCGAACAAACCAGAATAGAGCAAACTCCAGAGAACCCTAAGACCCAGGAATTTTTTTTAGCCCCCTGAATAAGAACTAAAGAGGGTCAACATCCACTGTATGCCTAAATGAGTCTGAAACCTCTCATTTTGAACAGTGCCTGTTCTATGGAGAGTGGGGCCACACTGTGGAGATCTGCCCAGACAATCTATAGTAGGAGCTGATGGAAGCTCAAGAAAGGGAAAGAAAGATAGAGAGAGAAGGAGAGGTGAGGGAACTCTTTAAATCATCTCCCGAACATACCCGGGTTGACCAAGAAAGGGTTGAGGACGCAACCAGTAAACTTCTTTTTATGATAGCGGAGGAGATCGATCAGAATATATGCTGGCAGTGTTGGAACAGCAACCTGGTTGTTCCACAAAGAAGTTTCTTAGTGAAACAACCCTGTGCAACCAGCATAGGGGAAGGACATGTGAGAAACCTGAGGGTATTCTCCTGAGTAGACCTCGAGAATCCCTTATTCAGGTGGCCAGGGAAGGGTTGACGCTCTCAGATCCTAACCCTGGCAGTGGACGAGCGATGGAGGATCACCTGGGTAGTAGAGCCTGGGGTTATACTCGGGGAATTGCCTAAGGTGAGACGCAGTATTGTACCAAGGAAGAAGGAGAGGAGGACGATATACCTGAGGCCTTTGTAGGTTATAATACATTTTCCCACCTTCCTTCAGTTGAATCTAGCTTATCCAAAACAACCATCCCCTCTGTATATAACCAATCCCCTATGATCTCAAACCCTGTCACATTCAGAAACCATATCTCTCAGAATCCTTGTTGTCTTGTTTTCTACCGACTACTCCCAATCATTCTTCTCCACATCCCTCTGAAAATTCATTCCCGAACACCCTGTCTACCTTGATAAAACACTAAGATCCTGACAATCCCATCTATCCATTTCACAATCCCAGCTATTCCCATTCACCTCACAAACCCTCCAAAACCCACTCTTCCGCGATCACCAAAAACCCCTTTAACATGAGGGTTATAATTCCATTGAACACCTCTTCCCTGTCCTACCACGCAGAAACGTTATCTCTGCCCTTTCCCCGACACGAAAGACAATGGGCTAATATGCAATCTGTTTACTTGAGATGTCCCAACCCAAGCGTCAGGAAAAGCCAGGCAATTAACCTGAATCACACACACCTTACAGCCCTTTCCGTTCCCCGCAGGGATAAAAGATGGAGCAAGAGAGCACAGTACGAGCAAGGCAGACCACACGACAAGACAGCTATCCAGGTCCGTCAGTTCAAGAGGAGGAGAAAGACAGTGAATATCGAGAGGCTAGCAAGAAGAGACACAATCTTGCCCTTTCCGACACAGACTCGCAAAACCTCTGCAGAGGGAATCACAAGACCGAGGACAAGAGCCCAAGTGTGCTGCAACAGATGTCAACGGTACATGGAGCTTGTCAACGCTGATAAGCGGGAGCAAGGGAAACTCCTGCTACCCTGGTACCAGCCTTGACTCCAGTTATGCAGAAAGCCGAGCAGTTCATCACAGCCGGTGAGTCGAGGCAAGAGCTGATAAGAGCCGGGCTGTGGTGAATGAAAGATGCAAAATGGCAAATTGAACCAAGTTCAAAGGTCTGTAAAAGGGTTGAGGGCAAACCAACTGCAGAGCTAACCGGCACATGTGGGTGCTAACTTGTGAGACTCTGGTTGATCCCCGTTTGAATGAAACTACAGGTACCAGAAGGCCGTAGGAGACCCGCCAAGTTAGGTCAAAGTGGTCATAGAGGAGGTCAAGCGAAATCCCTGTACAGTCGAAAGCCTTTGACCTAAGAACTGTGAGAAAGCAAGGGAAGTGAATACCCGAAACATTTGTGAATGTGAAGTTGGCAAGAGTGAACCCGACCGAGGGATGCTGATGAGAAGGGGGCAAGTCTAAAGTCCCAAGAAACAGTGTGTTGACAAATGTGAACCCGGCCGACGGATGTCCACTATGAAAAAAGTCATTGGGCCTCATTACAAGTTAGCCGGTCCGGATTTAACGGTGTGGGTTCTGTGGCCGTGTGGTGTTACACCTGCCATGTCTGACCTGGTGGGCATAACGCAACTGGCCGCATATGGACGTGGAAACACTGGCACCATTACCGCATGGTGCCGGTGTTTCCACAGCCCTCATTCCCGTGGACTCCACGGGAATGGGGAGTAACAGGACGCCGGCTCTGGAATTACCAGACCACTGGGGCTGTAATGCCCCGGTAAGTCTGGCAAGTCCGGAGCCAGTAAATCCCGACAGGTATGGCGGCAGCCTGCCGGTTTTACCGGCACGGCTACTGCCAGACTCGTATTGAGGCCCATGGACATTTAAGAAGGGTCCGAGCCCAAATGAGGGAGATCCAGGGGTTCAGCTATTAGCCAAAGTGCATTGTAAAAAGACCAACAGTCGAGAGAGATCTGAGCCCAAACGAGGGCGATCCAGGGGTGAAACCATCACCCGAGAAAAGCCAGAGTGAACCCGGTGGAGGGAGGCAGAAAGCACAGAGGGGTCGGCGCCCAGAAGAGGAGGACCCCGGGGTGAATCCATTACACGAGAAATACGTAAAACAGAACGTTTTGTTTGTTAGTTCGTTTTTCGTATGGTAAACCTATCAGGCCCTTGGGACCAGGACACCAACCACCGAAGGCCTTGATATTAAAAGCAATTGTTTTAGGATCCAACCCCAGAAGAGGGAGTTCCAAGGGGTGAAAAGCAATCACCCAACACCACAAGGAACAGTAATCAGTGCCCGGAAGAAGGACATCGAGGGGTGAAGAGACCTCACCCTAAATAAAACCAGGAAACAAACTTTCATTTTGTTAAAGGATTTTTTGTTTTGTTGCTTGAACACGTTAGGCCCTTGAAGGCAAGAGACTTTTAAGGGAAATGGGACTTGGCCATCGAGGCTCCTGATAAACTGGAACAGAACTGTCGACTCATGCTGGAGAAGCTCAAGTGTGTGCTATGTTCCAAGATCCCACTTTGGCCTGTGCTCAAGGAAGGGGAAGGAAGAACCAAGCTACTGCATCCTGACATATTCTTTAAGAACATTTTTTTCTTTTCTTGAAAAACATCCCAGACCCTTTTTGTAGTAGTTGTAAGGCTTGGCAATAGGTTTCTTAGTATAGGCCCTTTTGATTTGACACAACGCCACTAGGACTGCCTTATTTTCATTTGATGGTCGACGCTTGCTCCCATCTTAGATTTAGGTTTAGATGAGACGTTTTTCCAACCTGCGTACAGGTTAATAAACACCCTTAAACTGTGATCACTTGTGCCTGTCTTTACTGTTGCCACCATGAGTTCCTTTACACTTGCATGCCCCTGTATCCACGATCCAAGGTAGAACTGGGCCACTCTCTGGGCCTAACATTAACTGAAATTGAAGATCAACTAAGGATTCTAAAAAAAAGTGAAAGCCCAGGACCCAGATGCCCTCAGACCTGAAATTTATAGGGGGTCGGGGGGAGCAGGGATTGGTGGGCCCCTGCACTGGTTCAGGTTTATAATTCCCTAGCCACCCTGACTGACCGTCCTATTGCATGGCAAATGAGTTTTATTATCCCCCTATTCAAAAAAGGGGATATTTCTGACCCACACTGCTGTCGCCCAATAGCACTAGTTGACACGTCATATAAGATTTACGCTGCCTGCCTGGCAGACAGATTGTATGCGTGGGCCTCTGAGAATAATGTGGTCCCAAATACGCAGGCAGGTTTTCAAAAAGGTTACTCAACAATAGACCAGTGCTTTATCCTACATGCGATTGTCACAAAGGACGGAAGCTGCGGCTATTTTCTGCATTTCTTACCTTGTCCAAAGCATTTGATTCCATTAACCGCGTGTTAATGTGAAAGAAATTCAAATCTATTGGGGTTCCACCTGTGCATCCGGCTGCAATTAAAGCTTTATATGGAGACTCTAGGATATCCGTCAGTTGTGATGATCAGTACGGGTACTCGAGAGAATTTAGCAGCAACAAAGGGGTCAGACAAGGTTGCCCCCTTGCTCCCCTTCTATTCTCTGTTCTATTCTCTCTATTTTTATGTGATTTTAATCCTACGGCCAGACAAACATCTCTTATCCCACCATCTCTTAACTGGGTCCAGGTAAGCGGATTATTGTATGCAGATGACCCAGTGCTGCTGTATTGAACCCCCAAAGGCTTACAGCTGAGTTTGGACTATGCCAATATGTATTTTAATAACCATGGGCTTACACTAAACCTTGTCAAATGTAAGAATTTGGTGTTTTGGGAAATAAATGAAGAATACCCCTAGTAGGTCTCTTAAGAGTGAATCTCTTAAGGTTGTGAACGTGTATAAGTACCCAGGCCTGTTATTCATCTACAATGGGCCGTGGAGAAAGCATATAGGAATAATTTCTAACCAAGCCCAAGTCGCCTTTGGCGGACTCATGCGCTTCTACCAGCAATTCGGTGCGAAACGCCTAGATAAATGTTTGCAGGTAATGCAGTCCAAGATCAATTTGGCTACTCTTTACGGAGCGGAAATGTGGTGTGTGTAAGGAAGGCATGGTATCAAACAGTAAGACAGACACAAGTGATCACAGTTCAAGGGTGTTTATTGAACTTCAACTCGGTTTGAAAAACGCCTATCTAATCCTAAATCTAAAGATGGGAGCAAGCTATGACCATCAAATAATAATAACACAATACTAGTGGTGTCTTCTCAAAATAAAAGGGCCCACACCAATAAACCTATTGCCAATCCTTACTTCTAAATACAAATAGTGTGGCAAACAATGTTATACAAAAGAAAAGTGTTCAAGAAATGATAGGTCAGGATATTCAAGCTGTTGGTCTCTCTTCCCCACATTTTCAGCACGGGACAATACGGGACACTCAAGCTTAGCACAGTCTCTGGCTTCTCTAGCATGACGCTACAGTTCAAATCTCTGTATCAGGGTCTTCTATGTCAAAGTCTCTTTGCCATTCCAAGTCTCTTACTTCAGAGGGCCTGATGCGAAAAACAAACATTCAAAAGTTCCTTTCTCCTCAGGATTCTCATATACAACTTCTTGGGTGATTTTCGATTCAGCCTGGGCCACCCTCCGCCATGCTCAGACCCACTTTAAGACAAAGCTTTCAAATGATCTCCCTCTGTTGGGCTCGGGCCAAATCCATGTACTTTTCCAAACTTTATCTACTTCATCAAAATTGAAGACTTTCGACTGTGCGCAGGATTTGATTTGACCCATCACAGGACCATTTCGATTCACATTTATTCATTCTCTTTCAATTGATCTCCCTCTGCCGGGCTCGGGCCAACTTTATCTACTTTTATCACTTCTCAGCTGGTACCTTACAGAGGCCTTGGATTGAGCACCCAGGCGGTGCCAGACCACTCTGTCAAAGGTGTTGTAGCTTGCTTTAAAGTTCAATCACTCATCAGCAGTCTAACTTCATTCGCGTTTTAACAATGTTCGTTCCAGCGCTCGCCATACAATGTTGCTGCTTGCAACCTTGGATTTCAACACAGACCACACTCACCAGCTGTGTTGCTTTCACTGAAGCAGCTTTTTTTGTTGGAGCCAAAGTCAGTACCACGGTGGCTGGAGATTCACCCCGCCTTGATTACTGGCACGGGAGAGCCCCGGGCACCTCCGACACATAATGCAGGATTCTTCAGCCTGGTTTCCTGGTCTTACACTTTTTCGCGAGATTTCGTGGAAGTAATGGTTCCTTGTCGAAAAGGTCAATGGAATGTCCCTCCTTGGGACCTCCTTTTGCTTTCGTTAAACTGCCATCTTGGAAGTGCTGTTTCCTCGTGTGCTTTGCCTCGCTCAGAGTGTACTCTCGTGCTCTGCCTTTTATCCATGCAGGGAAGTGTAATGGAAGTCAAGTGTGAGTGATTGTCGATAATTTCTTGATCTCACCTGACAATTGAATTGGGCACGTCATACGGCTCGGGTGTTAGCCTGTTTTCCCTTAAAGCAGGCTGTCAGCGAGAAAGTGTATGTGTTGTAAAAGGGGGGCATGGTAGAGTTCCTAAATTTCCTTCCGGGTAGCATGGGGTAAAGGTGTTAGAGGGAAGGGGATACCACATCTCACCATCCGGTGTCCCACTACCACACCCTGAAGACCGTTCACCCAGGTGATCCTCCCGCACTGGTACACCCGCAGGAACTGGATCCAAAAGCGATGGCTGTGTCCTGACCACCTGGATGACAGTTCCCGGGGACTAGTGGGTGAGACACCTTCTGTTCTCATAGGTGCCACCCCGTGCAGGCATCTGGAGACAGTGCAAAACAAGGGTCTTCGCAGGTTGATGGGTCTACCTCCTAACTCCCCTGCAGATGCTGTTCGCTTTGAACTAGGTGTATTAAATATCTCCCTTTTAGCAGAATAGCGCTATTTGTAAAAAAAATGCAAGTGCCTACATGGCCCTTTTTCGAACTCTAATTTATTGATGGTAGTGTTGGAACTCAGCAAATATAGTCAGTGAAAATTGGTTCTCATGTGTGCAGAACTTAATGTCTCATTGGAAAATGATGGCCGGGGAGGGACAGGCAGCACATTTAAAAGCTGGCCACAAATTCATCCTTAAAAAAGGGCTGGCGAGTTAGAAGTGGTGCCTTCTTAGAGCAAGTGATTACGCTCCCGTCCTAAGGTTCTGTGACCTTATCTTGTTGATTCCAAAATCCTCACCTACAATAGTAGAAATCCAGACCCTGTGGGTGGACCAGTGTGGCAGGATCACCTGGGTGAGGGGTCTTCAGGGAGTGGGGGTGAGACAACCGATGGTGAGATGCAGTATTCCCCCCTTTTCTGTTCATCGACCCATCTTATTTTGCAGGATTATCCCAACCCCCCTTTTACACAAACACTGCCTCCTTTCTTCCACCAATGTCTGAGCTCACATGCACCTTTATGCACACCTTTAACCTCTCCCCTCTGTCCTTCTACTCTCACACTCTATTCTCTATCTCTCTCACACACACTCTCTCTCAGTCACTCTCTCACACCGCTTATACTCTATACTACTTTAACACACACTCTCCCTCTCTCTCGCTCTCTCTGTGTGTATCTCTCACACACACACACTTTCCGGCACTCTCGCACACCACAATCTTTAAAATCCTTCTGTCCACTGCCAACCCTCTACCACATGGTGTTTGCTCTTGACCTCACCCGAACACCTTTCATCTTTGCTCTGTCTAGCTGGGCTTTTATAGCCAAGCCTACCCTGTGTCAGTCCTCCCCAGGGTTCACACTGGTTGTTGCAGTGACCTATCTTTCGGGGCCAATGTAACCACAGCCTTTCCTCAGGTTCTTCACTAGGTTGGGTTTGAATGGTACAATTTTTTAAAATACTGGTAAGCCGCACCCCCTTTTTGGTTGTTGCCACATTCTCCAAGTTTAAAGGGCATAGCCCGCTATTGCCTTGTGGTTTTCACTGACAACTTTGTTTGTCAAAGTTCTTTTTCGCTTCTCTCTGGTGTGGCAATGGAGGGAAATCTCTGCGTGACTAGCTGGCGATTGGCAATAGCAAGTGCTGTGCGCTGGTCCATTTTCTCATGTGGATCCGGTGCAGACTCTCTTTGCAGTTGCCTAGATATTTGTGGGACAGGTGGTTCTGAAAGGAAAAAAAGAGACCTGGCCAGAGAAAAGGCTGCAAGGTATTGATTCCAATGCTGTTAAACTACAACACACTTTCTGAAAGTCATTGACTGGGGCCCCTCACCCACGCACACTTCCCCTATCTTAACTTATACCCTTACCCCAGCCTCCACCTATTTTTTAATCAAAATCTACAAAAATCCAGCAACAATTCGACCAAAGAAACTCGGTCATTTCTACTTAGTTTTTTTCTAATTCGTTTTTTTCTATGGATGCCTCGATAACTGCTGCCTTTGTGATCCTGCAATGTGGCATAAGCTGAGGGGGTGGGTGTAAGTCTCTGTGACTATCCCCTAAGTGGTCTGCATATTGGTGGGAGTGGTAGGAGGTGAACATTCCTGTGACTGTCTCAGTCTTGGGAAAGGGACCCAGTGAATGTGGTCTAGGGATTCCTGTATACCTCCTCCAGGCCCAGCATGCACTAGCGTAGGGTGGCGCCCAGTCATTTTCATCAGCCCACTATGTGTTCCAAAGGTAAAGCAGCGGACTTCACCACAAGGGGAGAAAAAAAGCTGAGGACAGACATTGAAAGGTATTAGGAGAATTAGTTGAGGCACTAGCAACCCAAAATGGTCATTCTCACAGTCCAACTTCTATTCTGCAGAAATGTCCTTGTGGCAAAAACTGTGGGGCATTTTTTTTTCAACTTCGATAGGGTGAATTTCACGACTGGCTTCACCTGTTTTCTTGTTGCTTTTGAAGTGTAGAAGCAATGCTGCTTCTCTCCAGTATCTACCATGCCCTCAGCTGATAGGGACAGCAAGAGAGGCAGAGGTGATTCCAAAGAAGACCCCAATGAGGGAAAATCCCAACTTGGCAGAAAACACACCTCAGGTGGTCCTGATAGCAGACAGGTGTGGTGAATCGAGTTTTTTTCCTCGACTCCCACAAATAACATTGCTGAATCCCTGTGGCGGCGAAGGGAGAGGAATGGCTGGTCAAGCCGACAACATGAGGTGAGAGAAAAATCACTCATCAGCTGCAAGGAAAAGGCTTCAGCTTCCCTCACAACTGAATAGCAGCACAGCTGAAATAGCACAGTGGTAGAACTGAAGCAGCCTCCAATGAAGAAGACCTGGGTTCAATTCTCCACTGAGGAGGAGCAAACCAGATAAACTGGAGCCCAGCTCTTACAAGGGAAAGTTAATTGGAACTCCTAATTGACTCAACTGTTATTCAAACTGACCAAAAGAGGATGACCTACCCTGGGAGATATGATGTAAGCGCTACTTCCACCACTGGTGAAGCTGGATAGTTCAGCCAATCAGTAGTCGGCCAGGGGGAGAAAGGACTGTTGCAAGTTGTCTCAGCTGGGGACTGGATCCCTGTCTCGCTGTTTAAGGGAAAGCAGTGAAGAAGAAGCCTGAACCAGGGGAAGGAAGGTTGCCTTGTGCCTAGTAGCTACCCTGCTATGCTGAAGAGGGAAACCTGTGAGAGCCCAGCTGAACCGAGAGAGTGAGAAGAGGCCAACCCCGCTTTGATCAAGGAGCTGGAAGAAAGGCAGCCTCTGGAAGGGGCTAGACAACCTAAAGGTTCCCAGTGAAGAAGAGACTGTGGGCAGCCTGATTACACCTGGAGAGCGAGAAGTGAGCCCAGTTTGAAAGAGTCATGCAATAGACGTATCCCCTTTGTTCCAAGTGAAGAGGTGAGAAGGGGTGAGTCCAGTTTGAAGGAGTCAAGTAAGATACTTATCCCCTTACACTAAGTGAAGCTAACCTAAGAGATCAAGATACCCAGAGAGAGGGGAACAAGAGTCGAGAGATCTCAAGAGAAGGAGAGTCAGGATACCCCAAGGGAAGTGGATTAGAGTCAAGAGGAGAGGGAGTGATGATGTCCTAAGAGAGGGGACCAAGAATCAAGAGACCCCAGAAGAGGTGGAGCGAGTGAAAACACCTTGGAACAGGGATGAAAGAGAGTAATACCCTAAGTGGAGTGAAAGAGCATGTGAAGCCCAGGAGGCAAACAGAAACATTCCAAAGCGGGGTAAACAAGTGACAACGGCACCCTGAGGTGTCAGGAGAAAGAGAGACTCAAATACCTTAAGTAAGATTTTATTTGGAACTATATTTGGAAAATGTAGCCATTGCAGTGGCACCTGAATAACTGTATATCCAGGGGAGAAAACCTGGAACTGAAGCAGCAGTTGAGCATCTTTTTGGTTGTTAAACTCTTTAGATTTATGTGTGTTCATTTTTCTATACATGTGGTATGATGGTATAGGATTTGTGCTAGGGACTTAATGTTTTGGATTCATCTTGACAAGAATATCCTTTCCTTGACTTTTTGAGTTTTAGAATAGGGAATATAGCTCTTAGAGTTAGTTTTCATTATTTTGGTTTATTTTCTTTGAAGCTGGCCAGCAGGTCAGACTAATTGTAAAAGAATATAATAAAAATCCATGAACATGATCTCCCAGAGTCCGAATCCTACTTCTGGTCCGCCACACAGAAAATTACTAGCATTTAAGGTTCCAGCTGCAGAGGATCTGAGGAGAGCACTATACTCCAAAGAACACAAAGGGACCAGGAGGGGTCCAGTTGATGCAGAGGTTGATGGTGAACACTGACAGGCCTAAAGACAAAAGCCACAAAAGAGGTGGCGGGACAAGGAGAAATGTTCTGCAGTAGGTATAGAGACAGACCTGAATTGCGTAACAACCTAATGCACTCTATGTCGGGGTTAAGTCAGAGACTCTGGACGCTTCGCCAGAACTTAAAGTGGTTAATCTCTATCTTGTCGATCCACAGTAACTGGATTAGGAGCGTTCTTGTTAATAACATAGGGCCTCATTACGACCCTGGCGCTCCCGGAATGAAGGGGGCCGGTACGGGACCGGCCCCCTTCATTACGGGAGCGCCGATTATGAGTTTCCCTTTGCGGGACTCGGATCAGACGTCTGGTAAAACCAGATGTCTTTTCCGGGTCCCGCGAGGGGAAGAGGGAGGTAACAACGGGACACTTGTAATGTGCCCGTTGTTACCTCCCTCCCCATTCCCATTGAGCCCTATGGGGGCTGAAATGGGAATGGGGAATGGTTCCTGTAAGGAGGATTTACTGGGTCCTCCTATGTCGGAATGACCCGGTAAGTCCCCATTGCAGAAACCCGGTAATGGAGCCCGGTTTGGAGAGCACCATGGCTGCCTCCAAACTCGTAATGAGGCCCATAGTGATCACCATTGCTCAGTCTCAAGCAAAACCTGGTGGATGCCAGACTCTTAGCAAAGTCCCCACTGAAGCCACAGGGATCATCATCGGTTAAGCAGCAATATGTGAGCCATGACAGGTAAGGAGAGGGCTCGGAACCTGCAAGATAAATGCACGATTTATGTAGCCCTGCCTTTTAAACAGAGAGCTTCAACAATATTACCAATTGTTTTATCCCGGTGACGGTACTCCTACTGCCTTGCAATA
Organism: Ambystoma mexicanum; assembly: GCF_040938575.1. Taxonomy (NCBI): domain Eukaryota; kingdom Metazoa; phylum Chordata; class Amphibia; order Caudata; family Ambystomatidae; genus Ambystoma; species Ambystoma mexicanum. The sequence continues at coordinate 1,261,300,754 of NC_090934.1, read as the reverse complement.
TATCAAGAAGGGGTCCTTTGAGCAGATGGAGCATCTTGCCCAATACGATCAACAAAAATTGAGAAATATCAGGTGGAGACTTTCTGAAAAATATTTGCCTGATGTCCTGTCAATTCAAGGACCTCCTACACAAGCAGATTACGGACCTGACTCTTTGGGAAGTCATAGAAGCTCTTGTGCTGGAAAGGTTCACTGAGTCCATACCCCCATACCTGAGAGAGGAGTTAGATAGCAGTATAGTCCCTTCTGGAGGAGGCAAGCCAGAGAGACAGCGTTCATCAGCGAGTGCTGGCTCACTCCTATGGCTTCAGGGTGGTGTTCAGGTTTCCCTGATCTTCAACCCAGTGGAGGACAATGGAGGGGTGGTTCACTTTTTGAAAACCCTTCGCAAATAAGATCTCCAGTGGTCTGGAGAAGCCTGCTCTTCAGCCAGAGTGAATCCCCCTTCAAATTCCTAGAGGCCACCCCCCTCATAAGAAACAACCTTGATATTTCATCTGTGGGAAACTTGAACACATCGCCTGGCAGTGCTCCAAAAGCCAGCAGGAGGAGCCTATGGAACTGTGATGAAATCAACCCTCCCAAAAGACTGAGATCCACTGGGAAGGCCTGCAGGAGAAGTACCGCTGGATGTGTAGGAGGTAAGGTCCCTGTGCTCTTGCTAGTCACCAGACACTTACATTATGATATGATGATGATATGATATGGCATTTATAATGCCCCTATACACAAGTGTTTCAAGGCGCGACAAGGCAAGGGAGGTCGAACAGAGGTGAGATAAAGACAACGATCTTACTAGGCCAGGTGACATTGAGATTGCGCAATTGTAGGGGATGGGGGAAGGGGAGGGGGCAGTGCAATACATAGGATCAACAGTAAGGTAAATAAAATAAATAAAACAATAGGTAAAAGTGCGGCCAGCTAGTGGCAAGTGCAAAGGTAAGTGCAGACCAGTGCCGAGAGCTGGTGGGGAGCTGGTGGGGCCATTAGACCCTTGGAGTAGGGAAATGGCCATTCAGGCTGATCTAGTCTTTCCCAAGTAAGCTCTACTGGAAGAAACAGTGACACTTATTTGTGTGAGGAGTCCAAGAGACCTAGTCTAAAGCACAGGTGATTCTCCTGCTATGTAACAGACACTTCCAGCAAAGGCTGCAATCATACCTAGATAACAGGAGTTTATAATCTTGGAATGGACGTCCCACGGTTGGACCAGTGTGCAGAGAATTCAGTCAGGATGCTTACCCTCACAAATGTCCAGAGACTCCACCCACTGAAGGCTGCTGCTGACAGCGATTGAGCGAGCAGGGAAATATTGGAGCTGAAGAAGGCTTGCAGTGTTCTGAAGACTTATAGCTTTCTGATAGAAAACCCCCCACTAACCTTGTGCGACTCGGGGAAGTGACCATTTTGGACAACTTACTCGTGTACATTTCATGCAACCCCCCCTACCCCCAACTCTAAACCTGCGATACAGGCAAAAGCCATTATTTGGCCAACAGGAGGGACTTCAGTTGAAAGGTTTATGAGTTATATGGCATTGAGTTCACCCGGTAACCAGATGAGGAAAACAAGCTCACCCCACAAAGATAAATTAAGAGAAACATTTTCTAGAAGGGTGAAGTCATGCGACCAAGTCATCAGGCCTAAAGTCCATGCCCTGGTATTGATCTCACCGACATGGCCTCAGAGCCTGAAGACTCAGAACGCAAGGTTATGTTATCCTGTTGCCAAAACTCTAGAACCCAGTTCTTACTGCTTGTTGGGGAAGATGAATTAAAATATAATTAAGCGTCACAGGAGTTCTACTGTCGACACCGGATCCATAGGTTCATTTTGTGAAGGCTCCTACCTATTCTAATAGTGTAACACCAAGAGGTCCTAAATGCAGGGACACACGTGCTGTAGGCGTTCAATAGTTCCCTTTGTAAGGTTGGTATTAGTTCCAATTTAATGACAAATCTTCGGCCCGCCTAAGTTAGTGCCTTCCAAAAACCACCAAATAAATATGTGTTTTGGTTGGACACTTTTCAGGGCAATATTATATTAAAAGGAAAAAAAATATTGTAAGTTAAGTCATTTAAATACAAAACAGTAATTGTTTATTAATCAAGCACATGATACCGGTAATGTATGCCGCTGTGGACGTGGGTATAGAAAGTTTGGCGTTTTCCGATGCCCCTGAATTTTTCATTCCTGCAGCAGGATCGGGTTGGTGAGGTTGTGTTACACAGCGGCCCTCTGCGCCACCTTGGGGAGTCTGGCACTTTACCCTGCTGCAGGGAGGGTTGGGAGTCAGAAAAGAAAAAAAGCACACCTTGAAGAAGTGTCCTAGCCAGGGGCGTCGCCAGGAATCGCATTTTGGGAGAGGATGGGCACCCAGCGGGACACAGGGGTAGGTGGAGGCACATATAATGGGCAATTGCAACGACACACCTGTTTGTTTGTGATTATGCACATAATACATGCAAACCATTTGGGCGTATGAACATGCGCTTGATACACAGAGACTTTTTTATGGGTGGGCAAACAGGGCATATGCCCCTTGCCCCCACCCTAGTGGGCGGCCCCACCTGCTGGCCAACTTGGGTGGAGGGGTCGGCACTTCATGGTGTATGGCCAAGTCACGAGGCCAGAAAACATTGTGTGCTCTTTCTTTCTTCATTTACATCATCATGTAGATACTGAACAGAACATATGCTTTGCCGTGCATGCCTACACACACATTTGACACACACAAAAAACAAGCATTGCAATTTCAACTGTAACATTTGTGTAGGCATAGGAAAGGCATTTGCCAGGCACTGTGCAGTGCTATTAACTGCCCATTGATGATAGTGGGGGCAAAATGATGCAAGTACCTGGGCATCTAATAGCAGCGCCTGGCAAATGCCTAATACTTGTACACAAGCCAAAGCTGTTGGCTTTGCTAACGCTTGTTTTTTTTTTTATAAATCAGATTTTATTAACATTTTGCGTTATAACAATGCGTAACACATTAAAGCATAAACTCCCGTGGCACAATTATAACCCATCCCCCCTGTCCCACCCCCCCACCGACCCCCAGTTCGAGCACATGTACAAAGTCCACCTAGCAAGTCCATGTGGAGCGTAACAGCATTTATTCAATTGTCTTATTGCACTCAGGAGTTTTGGGCCATACATAAGGCAGCTTTCAATAGGTCACTCCGGTGACGGCCTTTCCCGTCCGGGGGGAGGCCCCCGATGTGGACCCGTCTCACTGGGCCTGCCTGCCGTATTTTTCAAAAAAGGGGAGCCATAGATCTTCGATGTTAGATTTAGACTCATCAATCAGATGACTGAGGAACTCCATGTCATATATGGCCCGTACTTTCGTGACCCATACCTCTTCACGCGGCATACTAGGGTTTTTCCATTTCTGGGCCAGGCAACACCTGGCCGCCACCAACATGATCTGTAACATGTGACCCTGAGTTCCCTCATTATCTTCCCCTATGTCAATTCCAAAGAGGAGGAGCCACGGGCATAGGGACCTTTCGACTCCATCCAATCCCTTTGATCCAGGACAATACCTCTCCCCAGTATGTCTGGACCACCGGGCACCTCCACCACATTTGAATATAATCACCCTTTACCTTTTTACACTTCCAGCAGTGCGGGTCGTACCCCGCCCTCATTCTGGCAATCCTTTGTGGGGGTTAGTGCCACCTGTGTATAACCTTAAGGGCCTGATGCCGAAAATGCAGAAAGGCCGTAGAGTGATTGCCCGCCGGCATATTTTTTACCACCTTTCATCGTCTATCTCCTCACCTAGGTCCCTTCCCCATTGCAAGTGCGCTGGCGGTGGGTCCCACAGGGCAGAGAGCAGACGAGATATCACCCCCTTGGAACCCCAAGTGGAAATGAGGAGTCTCTCAAAATCAGTTAGATCTCTCCTGAGGGTGTCACCCCACGATGATTCTGTAAGGACCCCCTTAAGCTGGAGGTATCGGAATGGTGACAGGGTGCCAATTCCCAATGCCTCCTCTAGATCTCTCAGGTGAAGGAATGAGCCCCCCACCCACCGGTGTCCGGTCCTACTTAGACCGGCTTCAAACCACGTTTGAAATGCAGTTGGTTCTGCTATTTTGTCTATGAAGGGGGGGCCCAAATGCAACTCAGTGGGGAGGGCCAGGTCGTGAGCCAACAATAATAGCCTCCCTCCCTCCACAGGGACCACAGCACTTTCAGGACTGGGTGGTTCAGGACCCTTTTGCGGATGTTCTTCCTTGGGACGCAGAGCCATTCTTCTATTGTGACAGGTGCGAGAACTTTATTGTCCATGGCCACCCATTGTATTTCAGTACCTGGGGTGAAGTGGTCGACAAGCACCCTCAACTGGGAGGCCCTATAATATGCCTCCAGGTCCGGGTTACCCACCCCGCCATCTTCCCTTGGCCTGGTTAGTACCTCATAGGAGATTCTGTGTTTTTTTCCGGACCAGAGAAAGTTCAGGAGGGCCCGTTTTATTTCTGTGAAGAATGTTCTGGGGACCTGTGTGGGAAGCATTTGGAAGAGGAACAGAAACTTAGGGAGAATCACCATTTTCACAAGGTTGAGGCGTGCCATCCAGGAGAGGCCTGAACCCGCCCATATCTCTATGTCCTTTTTAATTTCGGACCAGAGTGGGGGAACGTTGCCCGGGAATAGTCTGCCGGGATCGCGTGTCACTTGATCCCCTAGATATCGGAACCCATCCTCCTGTATTCTGAAAGGGAGCCCCCTCACATAGTTTATCTCTGGATCGGTCAGATTCCTCCCTAGTAATGCTACCGATTTCCCGAGGTTTACCTTTTATCCCGATAGGTCCCGGTAGCGCTTCAGACCCTGGGGAATCCTGGGGACTGTCTGGGACGGCCTTGTGATGTAGAGTAACACGCCATCAGCGAATAGGCAGATCTTGCAGTTTGTGTCCCCTATCTGCACCCCTCTGATGGCCTTGTCGTTGCGAACCGAGATTGCCCAAGGTTCCATCACCAGTGCGTATATCAAAGGAGACAATGGGCATCCCTGCCTCGTACCAGAGGGAACGACCTCGATTCTGTCGCATTTGCGACTACTCTGGCCGAGGGAGAGGAATATAGTGCAGACATCCAACCCAGCTACCTCGGCCCCATCCCCAGAGCAGAAAAAACCTCCCCCATGAAAGCCCAGCTGACCCTGTTAAAGGCCTTCTCCGCATCGAGGGCCAGCAAGAGTGCGCCCTCCTCCCTAACTACCCTCGAGTTGAATACGTGAAGGGTTTTCCGCATATTGTCGGAGCTCTGTCTATTTAAGATGAAACTCGCCTGGTCAGGGTGTATTAAGCGGGGGAGGCGACCCTCCAGTCTGGTCGCCAGAATTTTGGCGAAGATCTTAGCGTTTAAGTTCAAGAGCGAGATAGGTCTGTACGACCCACACTCTGCCTGGTCCTTGCCCGGCTTGGGGCTAACGCTTGTTTTTAACTGGACTTCAGTGAAGGACACACATAGTGCTTATAAATCGAATGGCTGAAGGCAGACCTAGTTGACATTTCTATTACACCAGTATTGTGTTTACAACTCAAATAAAGTCAGTAACTTTCAGAAGACAGCTTTGAAAAAACACTGGCAGGCACTTTGAGAGCAAAGTTTGATGGTAAGGCTTGAAAAAAGAGAGCTGAAAGAGTTTGCATGAGGAGGTGTTTTGGGGTGGGGATGGGCAGAAACTGGGAGGGAATGGCCATAGGGATTAGCATAGCCATGGGCAGCCAAAGGGTGGGCAAAGAGCCAAACAACACCATCAAGGTTTGTGTCGCTCCTCAGATGCCGTTTCTCCCGATGTGTACTCTAATTCAATAGTTTTGGCTTATATATATATCTCTGCCACTTAATGGCCCAAACTAACAAGATGACTTGTTGCTCCCCACTGGACCACACAGCCCCCACCACATAGCAACCAATCAGTTTGCTGATTGGACGTGTACTGCTCACTGCTGGCACCAGAACAAGGATGACAGCCAAGAACTAGGAAGATATAAAAACAAGCATTGGCAATTCCAACAATTTGGGGTTTTGTGCAGGCATAGGAAAGGCACTTGCCAGACACTGCTGCACTGGTATTAACTGGCTAACGATGGTAGCAGGTGCAAAATTGTGTGAGTACCTGGGAGTGTAATAATAATGCCTGCAAATGCCTAATACTTATACACAAGACAAAACTGTTGGCTTTACCAGTGCTTGTTTTTGACAGTCCTTCAGTGAAGGACACACATAGTGCTTATAAATAGAGTTTGGCAAGGCAGTTCTGGTTAACACATTTTTATTACACCAGTAAAAACATGTTTATTTCTCCAATTAAGTCATTAAATCTCAGAAAACTGCCCTGAGAAAACACTGGCAGGTGCTTCGGGTGCAAAATGTGATGGTAAGGCTTGAATAAAGTGAGCTAAAAGAGTTCCCATAAGGAGTCATTTTTGGTGGGGAGGGGCCAGAACTGGGTGGGAATGGACATAGGGATTAGCATGACCATGGGAAGTCAATTGATGGGCAAATAACCAAACAACATCTAAAAACTTTGTGTCCCTCCTCATATGACATTTCTCCCTTTCTGTACTCTAATGCAATAGTTTTGGCTTATAGGTGGCGCGAAAGCATCACCTAGTAGCCCAAACTAAAAAACAGTAATGATGATTGACATAGAGGTGCTCGTGTTGTCTGATAGCTCCACTCCTCATTGATGTGAGCCAATCATTTGTCAGTGTTCTCCCTGCCCTCCCTGACTGCTGGGCGGGCAGTGGCTGCAAAAGCGAATGAGCGCACTTGTGCAAGCCTCACAACCAAGCAGGACAAGGGCCCATGCTTTGAAAAGCAGCAGGCCCTGCCTTCTATTCTGATTCCTGCTTGCCTTTCATTGGATGCTTCCCCTCCTCTTGTGCGGGTGGCACACTGCAGCAACGTGCATGAGGCGGCTGATCTGCCGCTGCCTCCCCTCAGTGCATGGTGTAGCAGGTTGCCACCACTGTTACTGGTTGTCTGCCCCCCACGAGCAGCACCTTCACTTTGCTGCCTATAGCCTGCCACAGAAGGACAGCCAGCCAGGAGCCTGAAGACCTCTTCCTTGAGTCGCTCCTCCTAGAGGCTTGAGGCGAGGGAGATGAATGGTCATGAAATTTGGGAAGGTACGTACATTCATCATCCATGCAGGGCCACCACAAGTGGAGCGCCAGTCAGAGGGGCAAACTGCCCCGGACCTCGCTGGGTGTGGGTTCCTCATGCGTTTTGTTGTGTGTTATTATTTGCATAGCACTTCTGGTGTCTGCGGCCAAGTTCCAGTGATGACTAACTGAGATGTGTGGCCTAGTGTTCACATTACTGAGATTAGCACAGAGACACTTCAATGAAAATCCTAGCTTCAGCACCTGATCAGCATGGGGTTATTCTGGACCAATTGCTGCATAACGCCATGTCTAAAAGTGCAATTATGTGGAATGTAATGTTAAACTGTAGCCGTCAGCTGCTGTGCTGATGTGCACTAATATCATCCCATCACTTCTAGGATTATCTTTTGGCCTCCACAGTCCCAAGGCCAGATTGTTACGCGTGCGGTAGCATATGTTTGAGGGGGTCCTGCTGCCATCTATCTCCGGTATCAGCTTTTATCTGGTAGGATCCGGTAGACGGGCAGTAACAGTTCACCTTTTACGTTACATGGGATTTGTGATAAAATGCTCAAAGTACAAAAAATATACACAAAGTTAAAGGAATAAGAAATGGGGCACTAAGCTCTGTAACCTGCAGGACACCGTTTCTGCACCCCATCAAGGCTGACTCATCCTTTCAGAGGTGGATAACATGAGTACAGTTTAGCTGAGCATTGAAACCCCTGATTAATTTAAAGTGCCCAAAGTAACTTGACTCATAGATTTCTAGAAATTCTTGTCTGAGGAAGAAATGTGGTTGTCACATTGGACGTGGAATCCTGAGGAGGGGGTTGGCAGGTCATCAATTAAATGTAAAGTATTTCTGGCATGGCAGCCCCCATGAGCCCTTAGTTCTGCAAGGTACACAGTGAGGGGACTCCTCCATCCACTGGGTCCATAAACAAGTGTATAGTTTCAGAAAGCAGGGATGTATAGCCTGAGAGGGCAACAATACTGAAAGCAACTGAATATAGTTTTTGCACAGCTTGCTGTACAAGCTAAATTAAGACTTTGTCTTCTAGCTATTTCTATAGCGCTGTGCACCACACATAGACTGAGATTGCTATTTCAGTCAGATACTGGGCCACTTCTAAGCTCTGGCACATTTAATTTGCAGTCGTTTTTAGCTGGGGTAACCTCTGTGGAGCCTGTGTCTCCAAGAGAAAACAAAAGCAGGTGACAGATAGGCTGCATCCCGAGATGTAACAGGAAAGTAATAGTAATGGAAATTATGTTGACCCAATGCACAATAAATACGTTTTGGTGTGAATATTTTCTCTGGCAATTGCATGCGTGTCGGACTGCAGGAAGAGCTGTACAAATTAGAATAACAGACATAGGTTGCAATCTCGCCGTAGTCCCTGACGCTCAATGTTGGCAGTCATTTTAGAAAACAAAAAACACTGACATGCTTACTTATCTGCGAGTGTACACTTTGCAGCACACATGTTACAGTTTATCTATGGTGCAGGGCTGGCTAGCCATTAGCACCTTGTAAATCTAAATCGGCGCCTAACTAAGGCGAGGGGTGACAACAAAAGGAGAGTGATAACATGCAGGACAAGTGTGATCTATTTGTCTGCATACACTGAGATTTTGCTCTGTGGGAGGGGTCTCCGCTTGGCTACCCGGCCAAGAAGTTGTTACACATACATGCTGTTGAGAGGAGCTCTTATTGTGCTACTAAACAGCATACCTGCAATACCTGCAATAAAAAGAACTAGTTATGTAAACTAAAATAGCATCATTAAGGTGGTACATGTATTTCCACACACCAATATTTTTTATACCAAGAACAGCATTGCAAGATAAATGATAGCTGCTACATTTCTCAGTGTCACCCGTCTACTGCTTTATGCAAAATGTGCAATGGAAAGTGATGTTAATGTTTCTCAAAACCCCCTTATAATTGCCCTCTTCATCTCTTCATCACTTTACATTCATTTGTGATTTCTTTTAGACGTATCTTTCACATTATGGGTCCTGTGATGATCCTTCCAATAGCGTCACTTCTCCACAGAGGGAAGCCCCTTTCCCTGAGGCTAGGGTGGTGAAGCCATTAACCAATAGTCCCCCAAAGGGTGGTAACATGAGGGAGGATCTCCCCTCCTGTGGCTAACGGCACAAGTAGGAGACACAGCCACTTTAAACCCCAACGCTGCAGGGTGATGTTAATGCACAAATCTTCTACACATAAGATCACGCCCGAAACTAGATGCTATTGTAGAATATCAAACCAGCCTGATGTAATAGGTACAGGGATGAAGAAGAGCTTGAGAACGCTACAATGGAACGGGAGGAATGCTCGATCAGCTTCTATCAAATGGACTGATGTTACGCTGAGGCCGTCCCTATTTAAACTGAACAGCAAAGATGGACCGAGATCTTCGTCATCTTCTGACCTGTCTGGCAGTGGCCGTGTGGCTCTTGTATGCTGAGAGCTGGTTTACACTTAAGGAGAACACAGCGAGTGAGGTGGCTGCATACGAGCCATTAAGGGCGAAATTGGCCTTCGGGAGATTACAGCGAGGCACGTCTCCAAAGTTAAAGAGATGAACAGCGGGGCAACCGGGAAGTGTTTTGCGAGCCACTTGGGAACTGATGCAATAGACAGGCGAGACGGAAAGGTGGTAGCACAATCTTAAATTGGTGGACCCTCCAGTCCGACAACCATGCCTAGTCTGCCTACTGTAACCTACAGCAAAACCCCATAGGCAAATACGCGAAGAGTAGAAAAGACTGGTTGTGGTGTAACCTGTTGTGGGTGGACTGAGTAGTCCAGCAACACTGCTGAGACCGACAATAGTAATTGGCCGCAGGGAGAAGCAGGTCGCAGAAATAGCGTGAAAGAAGAAGCTGTGGACCCAAGGCACCTGGTGAAGCCGGAGAAGAGTTCCCCAGGAGAAGGTAACGGGAAGAAGTACTATTCTGGGAGGGGGCCAGGAAGACTCAAGACTGTAAATCATGAAGAAGCAGATGAAGTAGTGAATAATTTTGTAGCACAATTCCCTGGGCAGTTCCACAAGAGTGTGGTGTTGGAGAGTTGAGATGGACTCAGGGAGCATCTTTGTCCTCCCAGTGGGGACCGGATAAAGAGTATAAAGAAAGCAAAGTGTGTTGAGACTTCCTTGAAGGAACTCCATGTTTTGTTGAAAACTGTAAGGAACATTGGGGAACCAGCTAGGAAAAGGGAGTCATTCTGTCATGTAGCACTCCTTATTTGTTATGAAAAGCCTGGCACTTTAATGGAACTGTAACTTTGAGAAGACCTGTCGTGTTTGAGACACTTTGCAACCAGTAGAAGAGAGTCATTCTCCTGGGTCACGATCAGAACACAAAGTTTATTATGGGTTATTGTAGTGACAGGGATAACGTAAGAGCTTTTGGACTGGGATGATGCCTTTTGATTTGGACTTTCACAGACATCCTGAAAAGCACCTGTGTTTCTTTGGTTTAGGTAGGAAAACCCCATTGGAGTTAAGGACGGATAGGTTTCTCTTTTAATTTAAACAAAAGTCTATAACAATCACCATGGCACCACTTGGTCAGTCTCTTCATTCTTTGTCACCACAGTCCCCTTTGATCAATGTCATGCTTTTTTAAATCACTTCCTGAGCATGGCGTTGTCAGATTTTAGAATGTACATGTGAAGAATTGCCATCTGGCAAAGGTGCAAAGCCGTGGATATTTTTTATTTTTGTTAATACATAAAATGGTGCTGGTAATTCAATCTCAAAAAGAGTAATGTGCCAACCAGATTTCCCTTTTTGTCAACTCCATGCCAAAATCATAGTGTACTTCTGCTCTGCTGCATCTGTAGCCTGATCCGTAGTGCCTGCTCTGCTCATGGCCTAGAGCAGATTCAAAGGTCAGAAGATGCCCACTCGACAGCCGCAGTGACAGCCAAGTTTCTGCTGCACAGGGACTGCATTAAAGATATACACCTGTACCAAAACTACAATGATCATGAGTAACCTATGCTGGTGGCAGGGTAAACTCTAAATGAAGACATGCCTGATTTCAGGCATGGTGCATAGTACTATTTATGATCATGGCCACCACATCTCAATTGATATTGAACATGTGTCAGGTCCTGTGGAAGGTGATGTGTATTCTGGTCAGCCCGGTGAAGACGGACAAATTAACATAGAGGACCGGGTTGCTTCTTTGATCTCTTTGTGAGGGCAGGTAACACCCTCTACCAGAGGCAGCTGCCCTGGGCCTGGGCATCAAAGGAGCTCACCCAAAAGGAGTAGGCTCATACCAGGGCCTTTGTTCTTAGTGGTCAGGGAAGGGGCTGGATTAGAGTAGGCAGAGGCTGTGGTCAATGGAAGGAGACTTCCACCATCTTGTTTCTCTCTGTCCCTCTTTCTCTTTCCTATTCCCCAACTTCCCCTGGAGAAAAGCACTTTGGGTGTGACACCAGGAGAGCATAGTCCACTCTGTTCAAGACTTTTGCCTTTAAAATAAGGGGTCTCCCACTCCTTTAGTTTCACTCATATCCTCTCGGATCCTTTCAAGACACAATGATTCTTCTGAGAAGAACTCGCTACACTTCCTTTGGGAAAGTTGTGCTTTCCAAAGCCCTCATCCTGAGGTGAAGCAGGAGCCCTCCGAGGTGGACGGAAGGTCTGCCTCTTACCTACTCCAATGGCACATCGGGAGTAACCTTTGACGTGCACCAGGACCTACCACTCTGTGCCAGAATCTCCTGAATCTGGGAAAGCAGACTCTGAACGGAACCATCCTGTCCTCAAGTCCCCCCGAGCAGGCTTCACAGCAGCTGGAGGGCCAGACCAGCCGTAGCTCTCTGTTCTACTGAACTGGTTGCTCTGTGTTTATTGCACTGTGAAAGAGAGGAAAGGTGCTGGCACTGGCTGTTGCGTTCCTCCACCAAGTCAAACTATTGCATGCCGTTTGAACTAGCGTGATGCTGCCTTGAGCCCTATCTAAGCCCGTCCCCAGCTTGCCCCGAATCTACTGCTTGATGTTGAGTCTCGATCCAAATCACTGGTGAGTTGCTCACCGACTATGGCCAGGGGTTACAACTGTGGCTCAGGTCAGATAGCCCTTGAACGACTGCCTCATCGACCTGCACATTGATGCCCCCAAAGTCACCACTAAGATGACCGTGGCCCACCGACTTGAAAGACTGGAGCATCACTCATCAAACCCCCAGCAGCTAAAGCCCAACTCAGCCTGGCTGAACTGCGAATGCAATCCTGGAACCACTCTGACCTGTGTCATTGGGAGCACCACTTCTATTGCACAGAGCAACCACATTTGCCCCTACTCGGCGCACACCAAGTACTGAATCCAGGTACCTAAACTGCCTCCTCGGTCCACTTAGGCCTTTGAGACTGGTTAGGTCACGATCACACCTGTTTTTAACATTGACATATCCTTTTTGTGGCTAGTAATTATCCTACCACCCCTGGAACCACGCTCAGAGTGATAGTTGCTTCTTACATCTTCTCTGTTCTTCCTTCGGGATGGATTTTTGTACAGTATTTTCTATTAGTTCTATTACAGGTGGTGTGTTTAATTAAAGTATATATGTTTATAGAACCTTGATTGGACATTCCCTTTATTTTTAACTGTGATCCTGTGTTGTTTGGGTCACTACTGGGTCTCCTTCACACCCCTCTTAAGAGCATAGCCTACCCTCGGCCCACGTTATCACAAAAGTTACAAGGAGGTATAACTGGCCCTGTTTTACCTTTATGAATGAAGCAGCAACAAAATGATGCAAAGACATAAAAAGGACTAACACAAAGTCCTATACATCAATAGCTAAAACTACCAAAACTGTGCTAACCGCTTACAATCTGAATGGTCTAGTGACACCAAACCTATTATAATGGATAAAAACAAGAACAAAGTGAACAGAAAAGAATTCATACACACAGAAAAAAGTGAAAACCTAATAACACCAGTTTGTTAATAACCAATTGGGATCCAATTCCCTCTTGTATACATACATGTCTCAAAGTATTCTTGGAGCGGTTATGGGTTATTTCTTTAATGTGCCTTTTTGCAACCACTCAACATTCATACTAGGGGCCAATCAAAGGTATCAGGGGGTGTGTTCTACCCACTTCCCTTTGCTGAAAACTGATTGTGAAGATGAGAAAACATGAAGCAGTGGGCCAGGCATTCTGGGAAGCATAGTCATTTGATTAAAGCAGCATACTGGCTGGCAAAAACCTGGAATGGATCCGGAAGGGAAGTAGTTTGGCAAATAAGGATTTAGCGCTCCCAATACATCACAGCACTGTAGCATAAGGTTCGGAAGGAAAGCCCAGTAGGGAATAAACCCCAAATCATGCCCCCAAGTGGTGGGAATGGGAGCGAAGGAAGCGGATCGTGACAGTCCTTTTTATGTCTTTGCATAAAATGCATATAAATAAATTAACACGTTTTTTTCTAAATGATCAAATTGTGGTATGACTAATCCTTGACTCACCAGGATTAGCTTGGATCGAGCCTGTAAGTGTCACAGGGACTCAAGGAGGAGGTAGTTGACCTTTCATTTTTTTGCTGCTACATTAGTCTCCCTTTAGATAGTGTCGACCCCTCGATATCAAAAAACTGGGAGTACCCATTCTTAAGAATATCCTTTATGATTGAAGCCAGATTGAATTATTTAGCTATGTTAAGCATTGAGTCTGGAATGGTGCAAGAGATATAATTTTATGACAGAATTAATGATTTTGCTATATGTAAATCTAGATGGAAATATATAGTTTAATCGTGGCAATGTTTCAGGCACATCAGCCTTGGTCAGTAGAAAGCATGTACTCACTGGGTGCTTCTCATTTCATTCTGTCTTTGATAACTCAAATGTGTCTGCTCTTTGGGCATGAACTGAAATGGCAAGTGAATGTTGAGGTTTGTTACATGCCTTTCTGTTTTATCTGCTGCCTAGACATGTACAGTCTTTCTAAGGGCATGTGCTTTGAAGACACTCATACAGAAAAAAATGGTCTGATTGAACTGTTGGGTTACCATTTTATTACATAAATATTTGTTTAAATATAGTGGTATTTTATTTTCTTTCAAAATTAATACATTATTTGAAAAACAAAAGTGAAGATTTCTTCAATATAGCACCTTCTTGGTGAAACCGGCCACAGAGATGTGAAATGTTTACATTTTATGTTAATGTTAATGTTAAAGGACATTTGTACCGCGCACTATCACCACCGGAGTGGTCCCTTGGCGCTCTGGCGGCTCTGAAAGAGGAGGGGAGGTTGAGTTAGTGGGAGGAAGCAGGAAAAGTGCAAGAGAGCAGTGATGTGCTGTTGGCGGCCTCAGCCCGGTGGGTCCGTCGGCTGGGCCTATGGTGTTTGCGGCCGGTAGTCATCCTGTACTGTTGTGCAAGGCTATGTGTGTTTTTGTTTTGTTGTTGCAGTGTAGTGAAGTTTGTGCGGTTTGTGGTGCTGTAGGTTTTGGTTGTGTTTGGTTTGGAGTTTGAGGGGTGTAAGCAGAAAGGGAAATTGTTAATAGGGTTGGTTAGTTTGCGTCTCTATCCTGAATTGGAGCGCTCGGCTTGCGTAGTCTCCCCTGTTACGGCTCTGTCCTGATCTGGGTCTGACTGGCATACAGGTTCCTTACTCCTCTATCCCCCGCCTCTAACATGCTCTCTCATAGCTCCCCTTATCCTCCATTCATACTCCTGTGGCCAGTGCACCTGCCAGTGACAACCTCTCAGGTAGTGGGGTGATCGCTAATATCTGGATAATTCCACTCCAATGTGGTACCTGGCAGTAATTAAGTTAAGGGACGGGCGAAGGTGTTGGTGGGATTGTCTGGGTTAGTTGACTCAGTCTCCGTGCATGCCGCCTGTGTTCCTGTCTATCCGGTGTCACCTGTCCAGGTGCCGTGGGCTTTTACTCTCCCGGGTCAGGGATGTCCGTGTCTTTTCGGTTTAGTTATCCTTTTTCCAGTTTCGGTTTCCAGGTTTAGTCTGTGGTGTTGTAGAGCCAGGTTTTTAGTGATTTCCTGAATTTTAGGTGATCTTTAGTGTTTCTTATTTCCTTTGGGATGTTGTTCCAGGTTTTTGCGGCTAAGTGGTAGAAGGAGGTGCCTCCAAGTTTTTTCTTAAGGTATGGTTTGAGTTCCAGGCAGATTTCATTGCTCGATCGGAGGGGTCTCGTTGGTTTGTAGACTGTTATTTTCTTTTGTAGGAATTCTGCTCCTTGTCCGCTGATTGCCCTGTGCGTTATGCACATTGTTTTGAAGGTGATGTGATGTTTTACTGGGAGCCAGTGTAGTGTTTTTAGGGCTGGAGTAATGTGGTCTCTTCTGGATAGTTTGAGGAGTGGTCTTGCTGCTGCATTTTGGATCCGTTGCAGTTTCTTCAGGAGGTATTCTGGTATTCCGAGGTTGCATAGTCTATTTTAGACATGATTAGGGTGACGATAGTCAGTGTTTTGTGCGCGAAGGAGAGGAAAGGTAGAATTCTTCTTGCCGTCCGGAGGAGAAAAAAGCATTTCTTCACTGTTGCATTTATTTGTGGCTCCAGGGTTAGGTTGTTGTCCATTAGGACTCCCAGATTTTTTTACTACCTTCGATGGTGTTGGTGCGTTTCCCATTTCCGTAGGCCAAGGGATTGTGGTTTCGTTCTCTTGGTCTTTGGATACGATCATGATTTCTGTCTTTCCTGGATTGATTTTCAGGTTGTTGGCATCCATCCAGTCGAAGACTTCTTTTAGACAGTCGGTTAGGGTTGAATGGTCGGCATCAGTGTCTTTGATTTTGTAGATGATCTGAGTGTCATCTGCGTAGTTGTAACATGTAATGTTGTATTTTTTGAAGATTCTGATGACCGGAGTCTGGTAGATGTTGAAATATAGTGGAGATAGTGAGGATCCTTGTGGTACTCCACAATCGTTAGCTCGTGGAGTGGATTTGAAAGGTTTTATCCATACAGTTTCTGTTCTGTCTGCTAGGAATGATTTGGTCCAGCGTATTGCTGTGTCTGTTATGCCTATGTTTTCTAGTCTTTTGGTCAGGGTGTCATGGCTAACTGTGTCAAAGGCTACGGAGAGGTCAAGCAGAATAAGGGCCGAAGTAGTGTTTGAGTCTGCGTTAGGTTTGAGGTCGTCCCAGATGGATAGTAGTGCTGTTTCCATTCCTCTCGCTCGTCTGAAAAAAACGATTTGAGCTTGGTCCAGCAGGTGGTGTTTTTCTACGTGTTCTTGGGTTAGTTTGTATACGTAGGTTTCTAGAAGTTTCGCTGGGTAGGGGATGTTAGAGATCGGCCTGTAGTTGGAGAGGTCATCTACGTCACCACTTGTGTTTTTTAAGAGTGGCTTGATGTATGCTGATTTGAAGATCTTCGGTAAAGTCCCTGTTGATAGCGATAGATTTAAAAGGTTTCTGTAGTGTTCTGCTGGTGATCCTTGCGCGAGGATTGATTTGTAGATGTCTGGGGGACATGGGTCCATGGATGATCCCGCTTTCTTGCTTCGTTTAACCATCATTGCGAATGCCTCTGCTGATATTTCAGGAAAGCTTCGGAGTTTGTGTTGTGGTTCTGAGTTGGGTTTGTTGGGTTGTATGGTGTGGTTGGTTGGTGGCTTTTGTATGGTTTGACGGATGTCGTTGATTTTTTTTTTTGAAGTGATCTGCCAGGTCGTTGCATAGTTTTTCTGAGGGGGTTGGGGTGTTATCACAGCCTGGTGGGTTTCTCATTTCTTAAATGATGCTAAACATTTCTTTTTGTGCGTTGGTGGCATTGTTGATTCTGTCATCGTAATGTCTTTTCTTTGCCTTTTGAATTTCATTCTTGTAAGCACGGATTTGTTTCTGGTACAGTGTTTTTTTCCCTGGGTTGTATTCTTTCCTCCATTCCAATTCCATCTTTCTGTTTTCCTTTTTCATGTCAACAACTATATAATCCATTTAAAGTCTAGATGAGTTTCGGTTGAATTTGATGCCAGGTATGTAATCCTCTCATTTTGCAGATTGGGAGGGGGCATTGGTTTCGGGGTGACATAGGTTTCACGGGTGGGGGTTTGGGGGGGTCATAGGTTTCAGGGGGGGCAAGGCTGTCTGTGCCCTGGGACCCAGAAACTATTAAAATGGCCCTGTTGATAAAGAACTGCTTGAGATATGATTAGTTTGGCCTATTAGTTGGTGCTTTAGCACCACCAATAAGCTGAAACTATTGCATTAGAGTACAGCTAGGGAGGAGTGGCATATGAGGAGGGACACAAAGCCTGTAGGTGTTTGGTTATTTGTCTAACTATTGACTGCCCACGGCCATGCAAATCACCAAGGCCATTCCCACCCAGTTCCTGCCTGTTGATTATACCAGTAGCGCATTTATAACTCCAATTAAGTAATTAACTCTCAGAAGACTGTTTTGACAGAATAGGAGCAGGTAAAAAGTTCATCGAGCTTGCTTTACTCAAGCCTTACCATCAAACTTTGCACTTGAAGTGCCTGCCCCTATTTTGTCAAAGCAGTCTTCTGAGAGTTAATTATTTAATTGGAGTTATACATGCACTACTGGTATAATCAAAATGTCTAATCCAGATCTGCCTTCAGCCACTCGATTTATAAGCCCTATGCATGTCCTTCACTGAAGTCATTTAAAAAACAAGCATTGGAAAAGCCTACAGTGTTGTCTTGTGTTCAAGTATTCGGCATTTGCCAGGCACTGCTATTAGATGCCCATGTAGTTGCGCCATTTTGCATCTGCTACCATCAAAGGCCAGTTAATGGCACTGTGGCAGTGCCTGGCAAGTGCCTATCCCATGCCTATACAAAAGCATGAACTGTTGCTATTGCCAATGCCTGTGTTTATGCCGTCACAACTGAAGTTGAAGAAGACCGGTTCCTTTTTGGAACATACCGTCAGTAAAGGAATGCAAAGTGCAGCCGTTTGCTTTCGCTGTAATTCCAAAGAATGACACTTTCCCCTGCACTCAACTTTTCACTTGCACTACTTAAGTACCATTTGATAGAACATGAAGGAAAATAGTTTGCTAAATGACATGTCAACCTATATGTTTTAAGGTACAGTGCAGTAGAGTAAAATGAATACCTTACTGCTTATCAAGAACCTAAAAAGACACCCACCAACCACAGAACAGTTTCCATGTGAGTATGGACTGTCATGAGTGACATGGAGAACTCTTCCCCTGAAGTTCTACAACCAGGCACCCTACATCTCTCAACTTCTTCGACGTTATTCCTATGAATGCCGGCAAGATAGCTTGCTGGGTTAATGTGCCTGCTACAGTGATCTGTGAGATGCATGCACGTGATAGTTCTTTTAAGAAAGCTTAGCAGGTTAATGTGCCTGCTGTTGAGATCTGTATGTGGCCTGCAAGTCCCAGAATCCGGTCCGAAATAGACTGATAGGTATCCTCTTGTGCCTGGCACATGCCCCGCAGATCATAGAGAAAACCCAGTAGGTGCAACTCAACCCTTCATTTAGTGGTGACCAGATGCTTCTCTGTGCTTTGCCGCACATGTTTTCATTGCTGCTCTTTTCATTGCTGATTGTTTTCTTCTTCTTTGCGCAAAAGGCGAAGTGACAAACCCCGCACCTTCACTTTCACACTCCTGCCCCCCCAACCCATCTTTCCTTACCCAAGCCCTCCTTCCCATCGTTCCCATCTTTCCTTACCCAAGCCCTCCTTCCCATCGTTCCCATCGTTCCTTACCCAAGCCCTCCTTCCCATCGTTCCTTACCCAAGCCCTCCTTCCCATCGTTCCCATCGTTCCTTACCCAAGCCCTCCTTCCCATCGTTCCCATCGTTCCTTACCCAAGCCCTCCTTCCCATCGTTCCTTACCCAAGCCCTCCTTCCCATCCTTCCCATCGTTCCTTACCCAAGCCCTCCTTCCCATCGTTCCCATCGTTCCTTACCCAAGCCCTCCTTCCCATCGTTCCTTGCCCAAGCCCTCCTTCCCATCCTTCCCATCGTTCCTTACCCAAGCCCTCCTTCCCATCGTTCCCATCGTTCCTTACCCAAGCCCTCCTTCCCATCGTTCCCATCGTTCCTTACCCAAGCCCTCCTTCCCATCGTTCCTTACCCAAGCCCTCCTTCCCATCGTTCCCATCGTTCCTTACCCAAGCCCTCCTTCCCATCGTTCCCATCGTTCCTTACCCAAGCCCTCCTTCCCATCGTTCCCATCGTTCCTTACCCAAGCCCTCCTTCCCATCGTTCCTTACCCAAGCCCTCCTTCCCATCGTTCCCATCGTTCCTTACCCAAGCCCTCCTTCCCATCGTTCCCATCGTTCCTTACCCAAGCCCTCCTTCCCATCGTTCCCATCGTTCCTTACCCAAGCCCTCCTTCCCATCGTTCCCATCGTTCCTCACCCAAGCCCTCCTTCCCATCGTTCCCATCGTTCCTTACCCAAGCCCTCCTTCCCATCGTTCCCATCGTTCCTTACCCAAGCCCTCCTTCCCATCGTTCCCATCGTTCCTTACCCAAGCCCTCCTTCCCATCGTTCCCATCTTTCCTCACCCAAGCCCTCCTTCCCATCGTTCCCATCGTTCCTTACCCAAGCCCTCCTTCCCATCGTTCCTTACCCAAGCCCTCCTTCCCATCGTTCCCATCGTTCCTTACCCAAGCCCTCCTTCCCATCGTTCCTTACCCAAGCCCTCCTTCCCATCGTTCCCATCGTTCCTTACCCAAGCCCTCCTTCCCATCCTTCCCATCGTTCCTTACCCAAGCCCTCCTTCCTATCGTTCCCATCGTTCCTTACCCAAGCCCTCCTTCCCATCGTTCCCATCGTTCCTTACCCAAGCCCTCCTTCCTATATTTTGCTACAAAAATCGGTAAAAAAAAAAAAATGGCAGCAGTAAAAAATGTACAGCCAAAAGCCTAGGAACGGAACAGAATGGGAACCTTTGATGTGGGCAGCAGGTGGTCTGGGTAGATGTCCCATTGGAAACCAAACACCTTGGGTGTTTGGAGACAGGAAACCTGTGAGCTCAGGGTGTCAGGGCTAATGTGAAGTAGTAAATGATTGAGGCTCTGAGCCGCATTGATATTCTGTAATGTTTATTGAACCATTTTAAAGTCGGGACTACAAGCCTCAGAATGCAAAGCACACACCAAGACGGGGTGACTAGTTCAATCACGTTATGGGGTGATTTGAGAGCTTTGCAATGTGTATTTTAAAAAACCCATAAGGTTGATTTTACAAACGCGTACTTCTTTTGCAGTTTGTTCGCATATTGGGCAATACGTGACACTATTTTAAATATTGATGCTTGCCACTGTTCATTTTTTGAAATGTGAACTCATGATTGTACAAAAACGCTCTCTCTTGGTGTGTAGCACCTCAATATGCAGACTTCACAGCCCCAGGCCAGAGGCTGTATCCATACAAATACGTGGGTGGTAATGGCAGAGCAGCACCGCAGCATACTGACAGTCGTGCATTTCCAAGATTGCAGCTAGAGCTAGTTCAAGGCGAGCCAGTGCACATTCCAGAGTGGGGGCATGAGGGCCCAGCACCTAAACCTAAGATGCCCACAACATGGGCATCCTATTCCTTGCATGCACTCCCAGTGCTGTCCATTGCTGCACACTGTGTACACAGTAACTCAACTACAGTAAGGACTAAGAAGTCAACACAAAAGATTGCTGCACTTTCTAATTTACACTTTTCTCACCTGATGAGCGAATTTGTTAATAGAGCCTCATGGTCAGAGGGAGGGGTCATTATGCAGGCTAATGTCCTGCCACCAAATTATGGCTCAAGGTAAATCTGAGGGCCATAAGTTGAGGAAGGGTCATTATCTCAAGCGATAATGACCCCTCCCGAGGTCTATAACGCTATTAGCACATGGTGGTAGAAGCGATACATATTTTGTCATTTTGGTGGTGAAGTAAACATTTTTACTTTAATACAGTGTAAACTAAATTGGCAACTGAGTTAGAAAATAAAATAAAAGTTAGAAAATAAAAATGTGGTTTTATTTTGTAATATTGAACTAACATAGTTCTCATAAATTAAGCATTTTAACATCCTAAATTAAGCATTTTAATTACAAACTTGGTTGAACCGAATATGACCATGCATTTGGATTCATATGCAAATAAACAGGGTTTTTGTAACAAAGATAAAGCATTTTCCCCTGTTTTAGCTTTTAGCTTTCTCTTTCGGCGTGCTAAATAGGATGTTGCTGCCAAAAAAAACATCCTCTCAGAAAGGAAGTGTCTTGTTGAAAGAAACCTTGCCTGGAAATTGCATTGTTGTTTCCCTGACTGCTTTTGAAGATGGAATGTTCAGAGGGCAGTCAATACCAGTAGTTGTTGACTGCACTCAAACATTCTGATAGGCTGTGACGAGGTCAATAATGATCGACATGTGCCAATAAAGGATAAGAAATCAAATGGCTTGAGATATTCCAACACTTCACAGACCAAGTGTGGCAGTGAAATTGCTGAGCAGAGTTAAAATAAGCATTTTGAGTGTGGTTTATCATCAGGGATGAGTGTAGAAAAGCACTGTCATGGTGTAAAAATGCAAAAGAGAAGCATAGGTGTTCATTTCTAAATATACATCCAAACATTTAGAATGCATTTGTCACTAACCATTATATTCTATCATTTGTTTAACATTTTAGTGAGTGAACCATGACTCACTTGGTAATGCTGCCATGAGTGACCGGAGACAATTCAGTGAACAGCCTGCATTTCTTCACCTAGTATTTTTTATTATTATAACTATATATGGAATAATACTATAGACAAACAATCTATGACTTAAACACTATAGAATATAATGAATTCATTCACTGCTGTGTGATTCCAGTGTTGGTAGTTAAGGTAAAAATGCACAATGAGATCAAGTGGTTCACTGGGGTTTGCGGAATGTGGGGAGCTTGGATTTGAACCCTGGTGTCCTGGCTCCCCAATTAACAATTTAAACAGTATGGAAGACAGTTCTATCTTCGGTTTAAGAACCAAAACATAGAGCTGTGCTATTTGGAACTCTCTTTGCCAAATCTGACCTGCAAAGCACCAACCTGCGTGATAATTCAAGTGGATAACAACATGCGAAATCCCACTAGAGACAGGTTTGCAAAACTAGGTGTGATTCCTTTCTTCAGTGAAAATAATAAGACTGAATCAGCCCTACAGGGTCTAAAAGAGCTGCGGTGCTACACAGGTTACCTGCAGATCTCGGCAACAGTCCCACAACGTCCCGAGCTACCTAAGATTCTAACACAAGAGGAACACTCACTGGAAGACCAGATGTATGCACAGCAATAGCCTTCAGGTCAAATCCTGGATATTGCAGTTGAACCGGGTATCCAGTGTTTCTTCAAGTGGTGTCTAGGCAGCAGAGAGTCGAGGCAGGCAGCAGGGCATCCCAGACATGCAGCAGGACTGTGCTCTCTTTGGGAGCTCAGTGGTGACAGAGAGGTACACAATGTTATGGGAGCTGCAGACTGCCTGCTTTTCTAGCCCAAGTAGTGCCCTGGCACTGAGGGGAGATTTTCTGTCTGGGCCGTGTCCTCTGGAACTCGATCCTGGTGGAAATTCGCACTGCTCCGAGTCTCCTTCAGTTTAGGAAAGATCTAAAGACCTGGCTCTCCAACAACACCTTGATATTACCTAGATCCAGGCTGTCTCGTGCACTCCCCCATCTGTATATTGTACTGTGATGATTATTACTTGTTGGTTTGTTAAATGTTTGCTACCAACGGGTTACCAGACATTTCATCGAAAAAAATTGGTCGACTGGACAAATGGTCGTCGAAAACCAAATGGTCGAATATTTTTATTTTTTTATTTTTACCCTTTTTTGGGGGGGGGGGTCCCCCCAGCCCTCTTTTTTTCTAAAAAACCCTTTTTTCCCCTAAACTACAACCTTAAAAATAAATATATAAATAAAAAAAAAATCGACCATTTGGTTTTTGATGAAATTACGTCGACCAAATGTCCTGTCGACCAATTGTTGTGGATGAAATGTCCGGACACCCTACCAACATTCTACTCTATGACCTGTACAGTGCTCTGTTGCTCCCAAGCTAGATTTGCGCTGCAGAATTATATTATAATAATCCTAATAATAAAATGTACTTCCTGGGGTAAATAATCGATATTTGCCTGCCTGTACACTCCTCTTGGTGTCCACATTGCAGGACCACTGTTTCAGTTAGGAGCACCAATTACGGGAATGCTTGTGGTGTCAGGACACAACTATTTAATGTATTTATTTTATTTTATTGTTTTCTTATAATGCGCCAAATACCATACCTGAGTTTGGTTTCTAAACGCGGATCCGGGATTCGAGCCTCTGTTGCTCTGCGTGGTCTTGCTTCCAAGACCAGCGCCTTGCCCCTGTGAACTCATAACAAAATCTTGACAGAGGGCAAATGGACTTGTCTATAGTGCAGTGGTCGAAGTGTATGAAAAGACGCACTGCAACTATGTTCCCTGCTGGCCTGCCCCCACTTCCCACAAACCCCACTGCCAGGACCCCTCCCACACACAATAAAACCCCTCAAACAAACGCACCGTCTGTTTAAGAGAACGTTCAGTGCAGTGCGCTGAAGTGCAAGCTTCAACTTCTTCCTACACTTTTATTTTAAAATAAAACCATTCCAGAGCGGTTTCTTTTTAAAATAAAGGTATAGGAACCGTAAAACATTTTTTTTAAAAAATGTAGAGGAGTACCGCGCCCAGCGGCTCCCACCCACTTCAGCCACTGCTATAGTGTGACTAGGTCACCTGTTTAGCTATGGGGACTTCTAGTGCCCATAAACAGGTGACCTAGTGGGTCTGGTTCCCCATTGTCTGGCCTGAGGATGGTCACATGGGCCCCCATTTTATTTATCTCCTTAAGATTCTCAATTCCTAACAGGGAAGCTTCGGATGGAATGACAAGAGTGATTCGAAGTTTCCCTTATCCTCCATCTGCAAACATTCATGTGTTCATGGTGTCAATACTGTAAGTGTCTCTGTCCCTTTAAGACAGGGGTCAGCAACCTTTAGCTCTTCAGATGTTTGTAGTATACCCCCATGATCACTAGCCATTTACAATGCTGACTCACACTGATGGGAATTGGGTAGAGCCAAAATTTGCAGAACCCTGATTTAAAAGATCTCGGCTTTGTGGCTTTAAACAATCCCGTATCGTACAAATTAATTTGCTTTGGTCCTGACATCAGAGTGCCATTCAAACATCAATAGCACGCTGAAACAGTGCCATCTTAACAGTTTCTGGGGCCCGGGGCACAGGCAGCCTTGCCACCCCCTCGAAACCCATGCCCTCCTCCCACCCACCTGAAACTCATGTCACCCTCCCCCCCGTGAAATCAATGCCCCCTCCCAATCCGCAAAATGAGGGGATTACATACCACGTGTCAAATTCAACAGAAATGCATCTAGGCTTTAAATGGATTATCTAGTTGTTAATCAAATATAAACATTACACATCTCTGTGGCCTGTCCCCCCAAGAAGGTGCTATATTTAATAAATCTTCACTTTTTTTTTTCAAATAATATATTAATTTTGAAAGAAAATAAAGGAGAATTATTTTTACGCAAGTATTTATTTAATAAAATGATAACCCAACAGTTTAACTTGACTATTTTTTTCTGTATGAGTGTCTTCAAAGCACATGTCCTGAAAAAAACTGAACATGACTAGGCAGCAGAGAAAACAGAAATGTAAAAAACCTCAACATTCACTTAGCATTTCAGTTCATGCCCAAAGAGCAGACACATTTGAGTGAATCATAGAAAGAATGAAATGAGAGTGAGTATATGCTTTCTACTGCCCAAGGCTGATGTGCCTGAAACATTGCCACGATTAAACTATATATTTTCATCTAGGTTGACATGTTGAAAAATCATTAATTAATTATGTCAGAAAAGTCTATCTCTTGACCCATTCCAGACTCAATGTTTAACAGAGCTAAATAATTCAATTTGGCTTCAATCATAAAGGTAATACAGGGACAGTTAAGAGACATACCTCCCTCGACCTTTTGTGGTAACGTGGGCTAAGGGTAGGCTATGCTCTTAAGAGAGGTGTGAAGGTGAACCAGTAGTGACCCAAACAACTCAGGATCACAGTCCAAAATAAAGGGAATGTCCAATCAAGGTTCTATAAAAAAATATACACTTTGATTAAACATGCCACATGTAATAGAACTAATAGAAAATACTGTATAAAAACCCATCCCGAAGGAAAAACAGAGAAGATGTAAGAAGCAATTATCACTCTGAACGTGGTTCCAGGGATGGTAGGAGAATTACTAGCCACAAAAAGGATATGTCAATGTTGAAAACAGGTGTGACCATGACCGAACCTTTCTCTAGGGCCTGAGGGGACCGAGGGGGCAGTTCATGGTCAACAGTACCTGGATTCAGTTCTTGGTGTGCCCCGAGTATAGGCGAATGTGGTCGCTCTGTGCAACAGAAGGGATGCTCTCAATGATGCAGATCAGAGTGGTTGCAGGATTACATTCACAGTGCAGCCAGGCACAGTTGGACTTCAGCTGCTGGGGGTTCGATGAGTGACGCTCCAGCGGTTCAAGTCGGCGGGCAATGGTCAACGAAGTCGGGACCATGGGGGCATTGTTGTGCAGGTTGATGAGGCAGCCGTTCAAGGGCTAGCTGGGCTGAGCCACAGTTGTAACTCCTGGTCATAATCAGTGGGCAACTCACCAGTGATTCGGATTGGGTCCCGCCATCGAACAATCGATTTGGACCTAGCAGATGATGGTCTTGGATAGGGCATGAGGCAGCGTCAAGGCACAACTTTCCCAAAGGAAGTGTAGTGAGTTCTTCTCAGATGAATCTTCGTGTCTTGAGAGGATTTGAGAGAATCTAAAGGGGTGGGAGATCCCTTCTTTTAAAGGCAAAAGTCTTGAACTGAGTGGACTTTCTGATGTCACACCCGAAGTGCTTTGCTCCAGAGGAAGTGGGGCGGGAGGACAGGAAAGAGAGAAACAAGATAGTGGAAGTTTCCATCGACTAGGGTCTCCTGCTTACTCTAATCCCGCCCCCTTCTCTTCCCACTAAGAACAAAGACCCTGGTGTGAGGCTACTCCTTTTGAATGGGTGTGCTCCTTTGATGCCCAGGCCAGCTGCCTCTGGCGGCGGGTGTTACCTCCCCTCACAAAGAGATCAAAGAAGAAACCTGGTCCTCCCGTTTCATTAGGCAGTCTCCACCCGGCTCGACAGAATACACATCACCTTCCACAGGAGCTGAAGCATGATCGATATCTATTGAGATGTGGTGGCCATGATCATAAGGAGTACTATGCACCATGCCTAAACTCAGGCTTGGATTTATTTAGAGTCTACCCTGCCACCGGCGTGGATTACTCATGGTCATCATTGTTTTGGTACAGGGGGTGTATCTTAAATGTAGTCCCTGTGCAACAGAAACTTGTCTTTCACTGCGGCTGTCGAGTGGGCATCTTCTGACCTTTGAATCTGCTCTAGGCCATGAGCAGAGCAGGCACTGTGGATCAAGCTACAGATGCAGCAGAGCAGAAGTACACTATGATTTTGGCATGGAGTTGACAAAAAGGGCAATCTGGTTGGCAGATTACTCTTTTTGAGATTGAATTACCAGCAGAATTTTATGTATGACCACACATCAAAAAAGCCAGGGCTTTGCACCCTTGCCAGATGGCACTTCTTCACATGTACATTCAAAAATGTGACAACGTCATGCTTAGGAAGTATTATAAAAAACAGGACATTGATTAAAGCGGACTGTGGTGACAAGGAATTAAGAGATTGACAAAGTGGTGCCATGGTGATTGTGATAAACCTTTATTTAAAGTAAAAGTTAAACCTATCTGTCCTTAACTCTAATGGGGTTTCCCTACCTAAACTAAAGAAACGCGGGTGCTCGTCAGGGTGTCCCTGAAAGTCCAAATCAAAAGGCACCGTCCCAGTCCAAAAGCTCCAACACTATTCCAGTCACTACAATAAACCATAACAAAGTTTGAGTTCTGATCGTTACCCAGTAGAACGACTCCCTTCTACTGGATGCAAAGTGCCTCAAAGATGACAAGTCTTCTAACAGTTCCATTAAAGTTCCAAGCTTTTCATAATAAGCAAGCAGCTCTAAAGGATCCTCATGAGGCTAGGAGAATGACTCCCTTTTCCTAGCTGGTTACCCAATGTTTCTTATAGTTTTCAACAAGGAAGTCTCAACACATTTCGCTTTCTTTATACTCTTTATCCTGTCCCCACTGAGATGATGAAGACGCTCCCCGTGTCCCTCTCAACTCTCCAGCACAACACTCTTGTGGAACTTCCCAGGGAATTGTGCTACAAAGTGATTCACTACTTCATCTGCTTCTTCATGATTTACAGTCTTCCGTCTTCCCTGCCCTCTCCTGGACTTGTACTTGTTCACATTACCTTCTCCTGGGGAACTCTTCTCTGGCTTCACCAGGGGCTGCGGGTCCATTCTCTCAGTTTCAGCTTCTTCTTTCATGCTACTTCTGTGACCTACTTCTCTACACAGCCAATTAGTGTTGGCGGTCTCGGCACTGTTGTTGGACTACTCAGTCCACCCACCACAGGTTACACCACCACCAGTCTTTTGTTCTCTTCGCACGTTTACCTATGCGCTCTGTTGTAGGCCACGGTAGGCTAAACTAGGCAGGACTGTTGTACGACGGGATGGTCCACCCACTAAAGATTGTGCTACCCCCTTTCCCTCTCTCCTGGTCTACTGTGTTGGTTCCCAGGCAGCTCGCAAAACACTTCCCAGGCGTCCCGCTCGTTCGTCTCTTTAACTGTGGAGACGTGCCTCGCGGCAGTCTCCCAAAGCCCATGTTCGGCCTTACGCACTTCTATGTGGCCACCTCGCTTACTGGGTTCTCTTTCTAGGAATACAACAGCTCTCAGAATACAAAGAGACACACAGGCCACTGCCAGATGGGCCACTGCCAGACGGGTCAGAAGATGACAAAGAACTCAGTCCATCTTTGCTGTGCAGTTTAAATAGCGAGCACAGCCCCAGCGTAACGTCAGTCCAATTGACAGCAGCTGATCGAGCATTCCTCCCGCTCGATTGTAGCATTCTAAAGCTCCTCTTCATCCCTGTACCTATTACATCAGGCTGGCTTGATATTCTACAATGAGTGTAGAAGATTTGTGCATTAACATCAGCCTGCAGGGTTGAGGTTTAAAGTGGCTGTGTCTCGTTCCCACACCCTTAGCTACAGGAGGGGAGTTCCTCTCCATGAGATCTTCCCGCAGATTACTAACCCTTGGGGGACTATTGGTTAGCGGCTTGCCTCATGGAAAGAGGTTCCCTTCTTGGGAGAAGTGATGCTATCGGAAAGGATCGTCACAGGGCTGATAATATGAAAGATAGGTCTCAAAGAAAGCAAAAATGAAAGTAAAGTAATGAATAGAAGAAAAGGGCAATTATAAGGAAGCCTTGAGAAATGTTAACATCACTTCCCATTGCACATTTTTCAGTAACCAGTAGATGGGTGACAGTGATAAATGTAGCAGATATCATTTATCTTGCAGTGCTGTTCTTGCTATAAAAGATATTGGTGTGAGGAAAGGCATTCAACACCAATAACTAGAACAGCACCAAATTGACACTGTTTTAGTTTATATAACTATTCTTTTTAGTGCCGGTATGCTGTTTAGTAGCACAATATGTGCTCCTCTCAACATCATGTATACACACAAATATGAACCCCAGCACATGACCACAGATCTCTGTAACAAGTGCTTAACTCACTGAGCTATCTTCTTCACTGCGGTGGAATCAATATTCATTTCAACTTTGTTTATTTCATTTTATTAATGTAGTCCCCAAAGAAAGATGGAATTGCCACAAAGGTTGTACTGAGTGAATGCAAAACGGCATTTAGAGATTGCGTTGATCTGGTCTAATTTTGCTTGCAATTTCTTATCAGCACACTATGCATTATCATAATGTTGTTAAGTCTTCAAAAAGAAGTGTAACAACTTCTTTGCCGGGTAGCCAGTCGGAGGCCTCTCCCACAGTACGACATCTCAGTGTATGCAGACAAATAGATCACACTTGTCCTATCAGTTATTACTCTCATTTGGCTGTCAGCCATCACCTTAGTTGGGCGCCGATTCAGATTTACAAGGTGCTAATGGCTACGGTGTGGGTGCCAGCCCTGCACCAAAGATAAATTGTCACAGGTGTGCTGCAAAGTGCACACTTGCAGAGGAGTAAGCATGTCAGTATTTTTTGTTTTCCAAAATGATTGCCAACATTGAGCATCAGGGAGTAAGGCAAGATTGTAACCTCTGTCTGTTTATTCTAATTTGTACAGCTCCTCCTGCAATTCCACACGCACATGTTGTCAGAGAAAATATTCTCAATGAAAGCCTTCACACCAAAACGTATTTATTGTGCATTGGGTCAACATAATTTCCATT
This sequence comes from Ambystoma mexicanum, assembly GCF_040938575.1. Classification (NCBI taxonomy): domain Eukaryota; kingdom Metazoa; phylum Chordata; class Amphibia; order Caudata; family Ambystomatidae; genus Ambystoma; species Ambystoma mexicanum. The sequence goes on along the minus strand of NC_090934.1, from coordinate 1,261,271,184 downwards.
ACAATTACTTTCCTGCTACATCTTTGGACGCAGCCTATCTGTCACCTGCTTTGGTTTTCTCTTAGAGACACAGGCTCCACAGAGGTTTACCCAGCCAATAACGACTGTGAAACAAATGTGCATGGCTCAGAACTGGCCCAGTACCTGACGGAGATAGCATTACCTCGCCCCATGTGTGGTACATGGTGCTATAGAAACAGTTAGAAGACAAATTCATAATTTAGCTCGTACAGCAAGCTGTGCAAAACTATATTCAGTTGCTTTCAGTATTGTTGCCCTCTTGGGCTATACATACATGCTTTCTGACACCATACACTTATTTATGAACCCTGTGAATGGAGGAGCCCCTTCACTGTGTACCTTGCAGGATTAAGGGCTCAGAGGGGCTGCCATGCCAGAAATAGTTTCCACTAAAGTGAGGCCCTGCCAATGCCTTCCTCAGGATCCCAAACCCAATGTGACAACCATATTTATTCCTCAAACAAGCATTCTTTTCAAACTATGAGTCATGTTATTTTGGGCACTTTAAACTAATCAGGAGTTTCAATGCTCAGCTAATCGGTACTCCTGTTATCCACCTCTGAAAGGATGAAAGGCTGAGTCAGCCCTGATGGGGATTCAAAAAAGGTGTGCCGCCGGTTACAGAGCTTAGCGTCCCATTTTGTATTCCTTAAACTTTGTGTATATTTTTAGTACTTTGAGCAGGTTATTCCAAATCCTATGTAATGTGAAAGGTGAACTGTTACTGCCCATCTCCCGGATACTACTGGATAAAAGCTGATATTTGAGATAGATGGCGGCAGGGTCCCTCAAACATGCACTACCGCACGCATAACAATCTGACCTTGGTGCTTTGGAGGCCAAATTAGAGAATCCTAGAAGTGATGGGATGATATTAGCACACGGCAGCACAGCAGCTGGTGGCTACAGTTTAACATTCCATTCCACATAATTGCACTTTTAGACATGGGGTCGAGGAAGAGCTCTTCCGGTTCTTGGCTGGCTGTCCTTCTGTGGCAGGCAGGCTGTAGGCAGCAAAGTGAAGGTGCTGATCGTGGGGGGGCAGACAAACAGTAACAGTGGTGTCGATCTGCTACACCACGCACCAAAGGAGGGCAGAGGCAGATCAGCCGCCTCATGCAAGCTGCTGCAGTGTGCCACCCGCACAAAAGGAGGGGAAGCATCTAATCCAAGGCATGAAGGAATCAAAATAGACGCCAGAGCCTGCTACCTTTCAAAGCATGGGGCCTTGTGCTGCTTGGCTCTCAGGCTTGCACAGGTGCGCTCACTCACTTTTGCACCCACTGCCACACCCAGCAGTCAGGGAAGGCAGAGAGCAAACTGACAAATAATTGGCTCACTTCAAGGTGGAGTGGAGCTATCAGACAACACAAGCACCTCCAAGTTAATCATCATTACACATTTTTAGTTTGGGCTACCAGGTGGTGCTTTCGTGCCACCTATAAGCCTAAACTAATGCATTAGAGTACAGATAGGGAGAAATGTCATATGAGGGACACAAAGCTTCTAGGTGTTGTTTGGTTATTTGCCCATCAATTGACTGCCCATGGTTATGCTAATCCTATGTCCATTCCCACCCATTTCCTGCCCCTCCTCGCCAAATATGTCTCCTCATGCAAACTCTTGTAGCTCACTTTAATCATGCCTTACCATCAAACATTGCACCCAAAGCACCTGCCATAGTTTTCTGAGATTTAATAACTTAATTTGAGTAATAAACACGTTTTTAACTGGTGTAATAAACATGTCTTAACCAGGTCTGCCTTCTCAAACTTGGTTTATAAGCACTACGCGTGTCCTTCACTGAAGGCCTACTAAAAACAAGCACTGGCAAAGGCAACAGTTTTGTCTTGTGTATACGTATTAGGCATTTGGAGACACTGCTATTACATGCCCAGGTATTCAGCCCATTTTGTATTTGTATTTGTATTTTATTGATTTATAAAGCGCCTTACGTCAAAGCGCTGTACAAAGAACAACATGATACATAAAACATGAACGATAAACTGTTGAAGCATAACAATATGAATCAATCAAACAACAAAACAATGGAAAGAGCAATTAACTGAAAGGGGAGGGGGGAAGGGAGATGGGACAGGTTGGGGGTGGAGTGAAGGAGGAGGAGGGCAAGAGGGGGAAAGGGAGGGAGGAAGAGGGGGGTAGAGGAGGGGAGGGGAGAGAGTCAGGGAAAGAGAGAAGAAGGGGGAAGTAGAAGGGGGGTAGGGGATTCAAGGAGGAGGATGGAGAAGGAGAGATTTCAGGGAAGTGTGGAATGAAGGGAAGGTGGGGGAAGAACGGATGGCAAGAGGAAGGGAGTTCCAGTGTAAAGGAGCTAAGAGCTGGAAGGAGCGAAAACGGGAGGAAGCACAGGGAGGAGGAGGTGAAGTGAGAAGGAAATGGTCAGCAGATCGGAGGGAACGGGAGGGAGAGCACCTGCTACCAGCATTAGCCAGTTAATACCACTGCAGCAGTGCCTGGCAGTGCCTGGCAAGTGCCTTTCATATGCCTACACATAAGCCCAAACTGTTCACATTGCCAGTGCTTGTTTTTATATCTTCCTAGTTCATGGCTGTCATCCATGCACTGGTGCCAGCAGTGAGCAGCATATGTCCAATCAGCAAACCGACTGGTTGCCATGTGATGGGGGCTGTGTTGTCCAAGGGGAACGATGAGTCATCTCATTCGTTTTGGCTATTAGGTGGCAGAGATACCTATAAGCCAAAACTATTGCATTAGAGTACACATCAGGAGAAATAGCATCTGAGGAGGGACACAAACCTTGAAGGTGTTTGGCTATTTGCCCGCCCTTTGACTGCCCACCCAAAACATCTCCTCATGGGAACTTTTTCAGCTTACTTTAAACAAGCCTTACCATCAAACTGGTCTATCAAAGTGCCTGCCAGTGTTTTTTCAAAGCAGTCTTTTGAAAGTTAGTGACTTAAGTTGAGTTGTAAACACAATACTGGTGTAATAAAAATGTCAACCAGGTCTGCCTACAGCCACTCGATTTATAAGCACTATGCGTGTCCTTCATTGAAGTCCAGTTAAAAACAAGCATTGGCAAAGCCAACAGCCTTGGCTTGTGTATAAGTATTAGGCATTGCCAGGCGCTGCTGTTGGATGCCCAGGTACTCACACCATTTTGCACCCGCTATCATCATTAACCAGTTAATGGCACTATGCAGTGCCTAGCAAATGCCTTTCTCATGCCTTTACAAAAGCCCAAACTGTTGAAATTGCCAAAGCTAGTTTTTGTGTGTGTCAAATGTGTGTGCAGGCATGCACACACAAAGCATATGTTCTTTTCAGTATCTAAATGATGATGTAAATGACAGAAAGAAATAAAGAGCGCAAAATGTTTTCTGGCCTCGTGATTTGGCCATACACCATGAAGTGCCGACCCCCCCCAAGCAGTGCCACGCCCCGCCCCTCCCCAACTTCAGCAACAGGTGGCCCCCCGCTACGGTGGGGGCACCGGAAAAGTGCCCTGTTTGCCCACCCCGAAAAACGTCTCTGTGCTGAAACAGCCTACACAGCATGCTTTTCAGACTCGCACAGACACCAAACAGACACTAAATGTTTCACGCTAATGACTCAGAGAACCCATGCACAACATATGAACAAATTGACATTTCCAGCCCTGCTTGCTCAGTGTACTGACCACAGAAGCACCTTACATTCTTGCAACACGCCTGCCTGAGAAGAGCACACCTTGTTGTGCTGCTTGCAGCATGGACACACAGCACTTTTTTGGAAAATGACACCATTACTAAAAATGCTTTCCCCTTGCTGGCAGAGAGAATTTAGAGGAGGAGATCGAAAAGAAAGACTTTGAAGGAGGTTGGAGAAAGAGAGAAGATTTGTAGTAGGTGGGAAGGAGAGGAAGGACTTTTGTGGGGATGATGGAGAAATCTTTGGAGGACGTTGAAAACTAAAGGTGGAAAGTAGTATCATGTGGTGAAAGGAGGAGACCATCAGGAAGGGGACAAGAGTATCAGGAAGTGGAAACAGGAGTGTATCAGAAGGTGTCACACCTCGCTCCCAACATTAGTCACTAAGGAGCAGATGGAGGCATAATGGTCCAGTATTGTGGTCTACATCCAAGATGGCGCTGGGTGTTCCATGTAATTCTCTAGTCTCTGGTCCTACTTCCATGCCTCATCTTTCTACGCCTCGTTTTGATGCAGTAAGAGTACATGAGCTATTTAATGCAAGGACCCAGCGTGTCGCTACTCCAGTAGCATACGCTTCATGAGTTAGCTTCCTAGTGGTAATCACTCCTTGTGCTCATTCCCCGCAAGCTTACTAACCTTTTCTCTTTTCACAGAATTAAACTACGCCCTGTTATACTGCTGAGGTGGGCCATTCACACGCACACTGGATGACAGACACAGGAGCCATTGCCTCTCCAACCTTCCCTTTATTCCTCCAGGCTCTTACTGATTTCCCTCTTCCGTCGCCCCTCCGTTTCCTCCCGCTTCCCGCTCCCTCCCATAGTCTCGAGCTCTCCCTCTTAAAGGGGCTCTGTCCTTTTTCCCTTACAACACCTCCCCTTTGCTTAACATGAGACTTCCGAGGTTACATTTGCTCGATGAGCCGTTGGGGTCTCTTTGTGGTTCGATGAGGTCTGCTTGGTTGCTCGTGGCTCTCCTCTGCACTCTCTCGTTGCGGTGTTTCATGAGTCTCCTCTCTCTCTTTTATCTCCATCTCGATCACCTCCCTTTCCGTTGGTTCATGCTCTTCAAAGTATAACTCGTGGAGGAGGGAGTAATTTGGCATCATATTGCCGTAGTTCCTCATCGTATTTGTCACTTGTTCTTTGTCCCTTGTCGCTAGGATGGGATCTGCGCTGTTCGTCTGTCCTTTGGCTTTGCTTGTCTCTCCCGCATCTTGCTCGGGCACGTGGTCCTTCTTGTGGGTTACTTTGAATGATCTATAGTGGACGCTGATGAGTGCATGCTGTAGTGCTGTCCGGTTACTGAGACGGCTGTGTCCTCTGGTGGGACTCGGTATTGTGCGGATGGTGTCCGGCACTCTGCGGTCTCCTTGGGTTGGGTCACGTTGTGACCGTCCTTTAGGCTGTTCTGTCTGTGCCGTCCTCCATTGGATGGCATGGTCTTGGGGTTTGTCTAGGGGGTATTCTTCCGCCCTTGTCTGGTACTGTTGCCTTGTACTGACGTTTCCTGCGACCTCCATTTCCCCCCCCGTACGATATTTCAAAGGGTACTGGGCAATTGCGAAGCTCATAGTCCTCTTGCAGAACGGGTGGGGTTTGTGTGCCAAGTGCCGGTCCGTCCCCTTTGTGGCGGGCTAACTCAGGGTAGAGGTGGTGTGCATGCCCGAGACCTCTGGGTGGGCTGGTGTTCATGTCCTTGATGTCTTTCCTGATGTCTAACCGTGCTCTAGGTGTACCCGGGCATCTTTCTTGGGGTGTGGGTTGGCATGCCGAGCTTGTGGGTGGTCCAGTTCTGCACATTCCTTGAAGGTGACCTTCCTGGCCACAGCGCCAGCATGTTCGTCTAAGAGCTGGGTATGGTTGTCTGTGGGTGTTATTCCACCCTCGCCCGTGGCATTGCTCTTTGCTCGGGCTTTCTTGCCAGTGTCTTCTCTGTTTCTTCCTTCTAGTCGAGTGGGCTCGGAGTGTTGCGATTGCTTTTCCGTGAGGGCCGCGATGGCGTCGCGTGCAACTTTCCTCTCAATGGCGGCTGCCTGTGCGTCAACTCTCTCGTATGTTTTTGCCATATTCAGTATTTTCGCTCGGGGTAGGGGCTTTATGAGAAGGTGTTTCCTGAATGTTGACGAGGTGCACCCTTCTATGATCCTTAGTCTTATAGCTTCTTCATCATTGAAGTTGGCGAAGTCGCAGTCTCCTATCCTCTGCTGGAGACCTATGACGAACTCTCCAATTGATTCGTGTGAACGTTGCCTGTGTTGGTTGAATGCAAGGCGTTCGTAGTCTTTGTTGGATCCTACTATGAGTCTGTCGTTTATTGCATCGAGGAGACGTTGGTACGTGGTTTTGTCTGTGGCAGGGATTGCCTTGATGACGTCCTTTACCTCTTTTCCTACCAAATTCCTAAATATGCTGAGTTTGTTTGGCGGGTCTTTGTTCCCAATTGTTGCACCTAGAAAGTCCTCAAATTCTTTGACCCATTCCTCCCATCTTGTTCCTTGGTTGTGGTGCGGGATCAAGGCAAATGGGTTGGGCCGTCTCATGACGGTGGCATATGACGTGGGGCCCAGGTCTGCTAGGGCTTGCGCTCTTGCGTCGGCGTCTGCTTGCTCTAGGTCGGTCATGGTTGCCGGTGTTTAGTTCGGGTATGGATTTGCTGTGCACTTGCGTGCGGTCTTTGGCGGCAGATCGCTGTGTTTTGGTCCTTTGGTTTGTATGGGTGGTGTTTCTTTTACTTTCGCTGTTGCCGGTCCTGTCTGGTACGGTTTTTCTCTGCTGCTGGTACGCATGAGTTTGGGCAGCTTTCCAATATCTGTCTTCTTTTTGTCTTGTGCGTGTCCTTGTGGTGGTGTTGGCGCAGCTGGGCGCGAGTGCCACTGCGTCCTTGTGTCTCAGTAGGTGAAGTTGTGGCGGTGGGTGGTCACCATTAATTTTCCATTAGTGCGACGCCCCTATTCAATATCGCTACCTCCATGTTACCTTTGCGTTGGTCGGGGCAGCCGGGGTGTCAGCAGGGTGCCGGGTGCCCCTTTGTGTGCTGGCTCTGGTTGTGGTGGCTGGGCATTGGGGTCTGCCGCGTCCGGATCCGACGTGGTGGCGCCCCTGTGTATGCTGTAGCTGCTTAGGTGTCATGGGGCACTGTGGTCACTTGTTTAGTGTGCCATGATGCGTCCATTCCTTATAGGTACTTCTGCCTGCTGGTTTGGTAGGGTATGGCCAGCCGTGTTATTCTTTGCTTCTTATTGTTCATATATTGCAGTTGAGTCGTAGTGTTTGGCCTTTATTCCTGCTGTCACGCATCATGCTCATTCTTATTTCCTTTTACGTTTTCTAGTGTCACTGGGTGGGAGACACAGGGTCAATGCCGCTGGGCCATACGTTGTGGCTTGTATTATTTTAGTTTCCAATGTCACTTGTGGGAGACACAGGGTTTTACCCTTTCCTTTCCCAAATGTCACTGTGTGGGAGACACGGGGATTCCCTTGTTTGTTTTGGTGGTGTTATTTTATTTATTTTTTTTGACTGTCACTGCGCGGGAGACGCGGGGTTTAGTACCTGCAGCCGCTGCGCACTCCTCGCATCGTCTCGCTCTCGCCGTTGGGGCTGCTCCTGGTGGCGGCTCCGCTTCCTGCTGGGGGCCGCTTCCGCATCATCCTCTGCTGGCCAGCGATCCTCTCTGCTGTCGGCTGCATCTGGCGGTCTTCTCCTCTGTTGGGGTGGGCTCCCGCAGCTCCTCCTTCTGCTGGGCTGCGTCCGGCGGTCTTCTCCTCTGTCGGGGTGGGCTCCCGCAGCTCCTCCTTCTGCTGGGCTGCGTCCGGCGGTCTTCTCCTCTGTCGGGGTGGGCTCCCGCAGCTCCTCCTTCTGCTGGGCTGCGTCCGGCGGTCTTCTCCTCTGTCGGGGTGGGCTCCCACAGCTCCTCCTTCTGCTGGGCTGCGTCCGGCGGTCTTCTCCTCTGTTGGGGTGGGCTCCCGCAGCTCCTCCTTCTGCTGGGCTGCGTCCGGCAGTCTTCTCCTCTGTCGGGGTGGGCTCCCACAGCTCCTCCTTCTGCTGGGCTGCGTCCGGCAGTCTTCTCCTCTGTCGTGGGTGGGCTCCCACAGCTCCTCCTTCTGCTGGGCTGCGTCCGGCGGTCTTCTCCTCTGTCGGGGTGGGCTCCCACAGCTCCTCCTTCTGCTGGGCTGCGTCTGGCGTTCTTCTCCTCTGTCGGGGTGGGCTCCCGCAGCTCCTCCTTCTGCTGGGCTGCGTCCGGCGGTCTTCTCCTCTGTCGGGGTGGGCTCCCGCAGCTCCTCCTTCTGCTGCGCTGCGTCCGGCGGTCTTCTCCTCTGTCGGGGTGGGCTCCCGCAGCTCCTCCTTCTGCTGGGCTGCGTCCGGCGGTCTTCTCCTCGTTGACGGGGTTGGCTCCTGCGGCGGGGTCACACGCACCCGCTGCGTCGTCCTACTTTGGCAGCCATTACATTAGGCCATCACTGCGTTCCTCTTCTTCGGGGCTCTCTTCCTGGGCTCTTCTCACTGCGGGGCACACGGGCCCTCCGCCGGAGCTCCACACACGTTATCTTCTTTTGCGGGCGCACGGGCCCAGCTTCTGCCTGCTGGGCGCACCGGCCCACCGTTGTTCCCGGGCACACGGGCTCCTTTCAGGGCACACGAGCCCACCGCTCTGCTGGGCGCACCGGCCCACCGGGGTTCCAGGGCACACGGGCCCACTGTTACTGCAGGGCACACGGGCCCACCGCTCTGCTGGGCGCACCGGCCCACCGTGGTTCCAGGGCACACGGGCCCACTGCTACTGCAGGGCACACGGGCCCACCGTCATCACCAGGCACACAGGCCCTTGCAGGGCACACGGGCCAAGCTTGGTTGCTGGGCTCACGGGCCCGTCCTCACTGCGGGCTCTCGGGCTCCCCGTTGCAGCTGGGCACATGAGCCCCTCTCACTGCTGGGCACATGGGCCCCCGTTACTGCTGGGCGCACGGGCCCTCTGTTATTGCTGGGCGCACGGGCCTCCACTGCTGCTGGGCACCCAGGCCCTTCTATCTTCCGCATGGGGTTCCTCCTTCATCATTTTCTCCACAGCGCGGAACGTTTCCCTTCGTCGCCAGTTGTTATACTGCTGAGGTGGGCCATTCACACGCACACTGGATGACAGACAAAGGAGCCATTGCCTCTCCAACCTTGCCTTTATTCCTCCAGGCTCTTACTGATTTCCCTCTTCCGTCGCCTCTCCCTTTCCACCCGCTTCCCGCTCCCTCCCATAATCTCGAGCTCTCCCTCTTAAAGGGGCTCTGTCCTTTTTCCCTTACAACACGCCCTTGCGTTCGATCATCTTGGCTTCCTCTCTCTTACAATCTTCCTGGGACTCAGTTCACTTCGGTAGGCTCCGCCTTGTTTACATCTCGCCACAGCTCCGCTATTACGTTTGTTCTGACTTTCTGCTTTCTCGCTTTTCAGTCGCACTCTTTCCCTACTTTGCTACGAACAAGACATCCTTGTAGAACCGCTCATTCTCACCATAGCGGTAGGTAGACATCATTACTGTCTTTACATTTCCCATTCCGCTACATGCACACTCGTTTACGGAGTTTTGTTTCTCCCAGGTTGTTCCGTTCTCACTTCAGCACAACGGTTCCAGACATAGGCACACCATTTAAAGGGCTCTCGGTACGCACTCTAACCTCCTTGAGCATTCTTTCCTTTTTCTCATTTTCACACACACTTAACTATCTCTTTCAATCCCTCAGTCTGACCACATACTTGATCACTGCCCACCAGACAAAGTCCCTCCCAGACAGCTGTATTAGACTTCCCCGCAGAAGCCATTGCATCCAGAGTCAGGGCAGTTTGACTGCTCGCTCTGCTGCAGCATACACGGACCGGCGTTAGAACGAAGAGTTCCAGATCCAGGGGTTTTCTTCCCCTAGAGGGTTTTCCCTGGGGAGCTTGTCCATCCAGGGTCTGTACATATTTAATAGACCCACAAGTGTGCAAGGATCCCAGGAAGCCTCTCACATTCTACTGGTGGTTGCATTTGGTACAGGTTAGTGCTGGCAACTTTCGCTTGTATTACTTATTTGACGAGATCAGTTCACAGAAGGTAACAAAGCATGAGGAGGTCCAAGGAAAGGTTCATTCTCAACAGTAAGAGGAGGTTTATTGTAAGGAAGCAGGGGATTGTTTGGAGACATTGGGAGGAGCTTGGTGGAGAATATTGGGTGCCGAGCAAAGCCCTTGTGAGTAACATCAGCAAGGAATGAGAGGTCACTCTTAGCACAAGGCAGGAGTTGGGTGTAAGATTCCAATCTAAAGGGTTATGCCCACAATTAGTTTAGCCTGGTTGACCTCCTCCTCGCCGACTAACCCGTTCAGGTCCAACTAGGGTCTTTCCTCTCTTCTTTCTATCCCTTTCCCTCTCTACTTGTGGTGTTCCCCAGGGGTCTATCCTCTTTCCCTGGCCTTTTAACTACTACTTGGCACCTCTTGCCCACTGAATCGCTACTTTCTGTTCCAATTTGCAGTGTTATGCGGATGACAACTAGCTCTCTTTCAGGCTCCCCTCATCCAGCTCTTCTCCCTCTCATACCAGACTGTCTGGCTGCAATTCAGGAATGGTGTGCCTCCAACAATCTCTGCCTTAATGCCAGTAAGACTGTGATGCTCCTCATTGGGACACTTGCTCCCCCCTTTCCTCACTCTCTGGCTGCCCACTCTGGGCCCATTTCCTGCTCCTTCCTGTGAGGCTAAGAACCTTGGTGTCATCTTTGACTCCACCCTCTCCTTTTCTCCTCACACCTCTGACGTCTCTAAGAAGTCAAACTATTAGCTGCACCTCCTTGGAGGTATTCTTCCTTTTCTCACTTTCCTCTAGAAGCTCACTGTCTCCAGAGCTCTGGTCCTCTCTAGGCTGGATTACTGCAACTGCCTCTTTCTAAATCTGCCTGCCTCTACTCTTTGTCCTTTACAGCTTATCCAGAACAGGACTGCAAGGCTTGTCCTTGACCGCAAGCCCAGGGATCGTATCTCTCCAGCCCTGAAATCTTTTCACTGGCTCCCCTTGGCTGCACGGATCAAGTTCAAGACCCTCTGCATCGTCCACAAGGCTTTCTGGGGCCTGGGACCGCGCTACCTCCAGCTTTCTCTTCAAAAACATCCTCTTTCTCAAGCTCTCCGCTCATCCACCTCCAACTCTCTGAGGGTCAGACGCTTCTCCAAGCAGAGAGTTGGGGGCAGATCTCTCTTCTCGGCTGGTGCCTCCCTCTGGAACAGCCTCCCTGCCTCTCTCAAACTTGAGCAGAACCACCTCTGGTTAAGGAAGCACCTCAAGACCTTCCTTTTTTCGCTTCTGCTTTCTCTCTTCCTCTCCTCTGCTGACGTACCTGACTGCTCCACGCACTGGTCACCTGGATACCCTCTGAACTCAGCCCCAGGGCCTGCTTGTCCAGCTGCCCTTACACTGCCTCTGGGCTCCCCCAGCACTTAAGGGTCTGTACCTGCAACCATACAGTCCCTTCTCTATGCACTTATGAGCCTTTCGCTAGCTGCACTTATTGAGTTACCTGCATTTCTCCCTGCCCCCCCACCTCCCACTTGTTCCCTTCCCTCATCCACACACTTGCGTGATCTGAATGACACAAGGCCCAGTAATATTGTTGTTTTGTCCTCCCTTTGTTTCCCCCTCCTTGTCTTGTCCCACCTAGAAACACTTGTGTACAGGTGTGTTATAAATACCATATCATATAATAGCAGAAGTAACCAGACTGGGGCTTGGGGTGGAGGAGAAGATGGGCCAGCACAGGAGTAGAGGAAGTGAGATATGTAGGAGTAAGGAATCTAAGGGCAGTAGGTGGCAGAGACCCTACGAACAGTTGCTCCTGTGGAAACTCAAGGGAAAAGCATACTGCCCCCACATGTAAGTCAGAAGAGAAAGGAGGAGGCCCTGAGAATAGATTAGAACGAGAGACCCCCCACAGACATCAATGAAGAAGGGGTGCATGAATAAGATCACTTGAGAAAAAGCCAGGAGAAGACCAGAGAAAAATGATGAAGGAAACCCTTTCAACTTGGTCCTGAGATCAAAGGCGTAGAGCCATAGGGAGGAGAAGGGAATGGTGTAGGAGCCCCTGAGATTGAGACCCTACAGTCAATTACACATGAGAAACCCCAGGACGGTCAGGAAACCCTTGCGCCCGACCAGAGAGCAGAGGACACTCCCTTGTGGAGAACTGCAACCTACAACGTGGGATATCCTTTAAACCCAGATTTGTGTTGTCCCAAGTTATAAGAAGATGCATTTTGGTCCTGATTACATTTCCACTATCCAGTCTTTTGTGCTGCCTGCCTTGCCTTATATTGCAAATATAAAGAAACCTACTGTGTGTCATAGATGGCTCAAGAAACACTCCAACGCTTAAGGCCAGTTCAAGGGTTTTTATTGAACTTTCAATGGGTCCTAATGCACCCCTCTCTTTCTCTTTAATGAACGAACCTCATCCCTAACCCAGGCCTGCCCCACTTAGTAGATAGTGATTGTTCCAAACTCAGTATACTAACAGGCTAAATAAGCTACTATGTTCACCGAAAGGCATGTGGCCCTATCTAACTCAACTCCCTCCAGGACTTAATAGCTTTCCCTACTCTATCCAGTTGTTAATATGCTAACAGTTTGTGGGATTGTGCCATGCAGACCTCCTACTTAATCGATCTTTCTTTTACCACACTCACTTTCTCCCCTTACTCTCTTTCTCCTTCTCTATGTTACGTCTCCAAATCCACCTCTTCCCTCTTCTCCTTTCTGTCCTTCCAGTGATGTCTCTCGTACTTTGTAGGCCTTGCCTCCAACCTTTGATCTTACCTTCTATTCCTCACTACTGCTCCCACATCCCCGTAACTTCACACTACTACTCTATCCTCCACACTACATGTATCACTCCCACACCTCTTACTCAGAGAACCTACTTTCAGTCACACAGTCACTTCACACTCCTGTATCCTAACCACAAATGCCACACTTTCATGCACACTCAAAACACAGTACTACTTTCACTCACTAGCCAATACCTCACCTTCTCCAGAAATCACCCCCACACTCCACTGCTCTTTCCTCCCTCCTGGCGGTCCTTTGATATGCCAACTCCTCCTCCTATGAACTTACTTGAACAACCCACAAATGCCTGTGCTTTGCTGTCCTCCTGCCATTGGATCACTGACCCTGGCCAATGCGGTCCTGTCTTCCCTACCCAGGAAGTGTTGGAAGTGGTAAAGGTTACAAATAGCGGATTAAGCCAGGTCCACTTTCTTCGCGAAGGCTCTCCGTCGAATGGCAATGCCGGCCTGGGAAGTTGAATATCCCCTTTCTTGTTAGTGGGTCTTGATCTTGGCACCCCTCAGGTAAGTCAAATGGTTTTGGTGATTTGTGGCCCTCGTTTTACTCTCTGGTGGTCTATGGTGCTGACGGGTGGCTGTGAGTGTTCTCCACTGTCGCTGGGCAGCATAGAGCAGCTTTTCTAGTTTTGGTGTTGCAGAGCAGAACACTGGAGGACTGTTTTCCTGCAGTCAGGTCCCAGCAGCTGATCTCTTTCTGCGGCTGATGTGCAGCACCAAATAACAGTGCTCTCGCTGATGCTTTTTTTGTTGAGGTCCTGGTCTGGTCTGGTATGTCGCAGCAAGAAAAAGCACAAAGACACTGGTAAGCATCCTGCTTAATACGTATGGTGTGAGACAAAGGTGTACTGCTCAGAAACAAACTGGCATAAGGGGGGCAGGTATTGGGGCCCCCTCAACTGCCGTTGTCCTCCTTAGGGGTAGGAAGGATGGCTAAGAATTTCTCTCTGGTAGGCCTTCCACCCTTGTTTGAGAGACGTTCCCGTTGTGTCTTGTCAAAGCTAGGGTACAGGCCTTGTCACATACAGTACGTACATCCAGCCCTCTGTGTGGAATGTTATGCCACTGTAGTATTAGCATTGTTTGTCTAGTTAATTATTTAGCTTTCCCCTCCAATGCCCAGTGCGGTAGGAAGCCGGTGCCCACAAAGCAGCTGCTACACTATCCCACATGCCGGGGAAGAGGCCGTGGAGCAGAAAGAGAGGACATCATACCTTGGCAGTGCCCTCTGCAGCTCCATGTGGGAAGCCTCTGTAAAGAACGCGTCATACATCACAATCCAGTGGTGGGGATGAATTTCCCTGTTTACCGAGGCGTGTTTTCGTACCATATCTGAAGCTTGGGACTTACATGTTCTTGACACAGGTTATTGCCTCCTCTTTGTTCATTCCCTACCAGCCCATCCTTCTAACAATGCATCTTTGCTGCCAGACACTTTCATGTTTAGAAACGATCTGTCAACTTCTGATGAAGGGTATCATAGAACATGTACCCCCCTCATAATGAGGCAGGGGGTGGTATTGTCTTTGCTTTCTGGTTCTAAAGAAGGATAGATGCACGCATCCCATCCTGGATCTGCCCTTGTACCTGCAAAAGAACAAGTTCAAGATGGTCACCATGTTCCAGATCCTTTACGTCCTTGACCTGCTGCACTAGTAGGTGTCCCTGGACCTTCAGGACACCTACTTGCATGTGCTATCCTAAGCAGAGAAACTATCTGAGATTTGTGATGGGACTTTCCCATTACTAGTTCAGGTTCCTGCCGGCCATTCGGACTTGCTTCAGGGCACCTAGATTCTTCACCAAACTGTTGGAAGTTGTTGTAGGTTACCTAATGAGGGAAAGCATACATATCTGGATAACAGGCTCGTGTGAACTTGCTCCCCTACCCAGGCATCGATACATCTGTACCACATGTGCAGCCAGTTGCACAGTGTATGCTTCGTTCTGAACTTCAGGAAGTCCTATGTTTGCCGCCTGAGTCCCTCTGATTTATGGGTGTGGTCCTAGACACCGCCTTCTCTCCCAAAGATCGAGTGGCAAACATCTTCCAGATGGTTCAGGTCTTTCAATCCCAGATGGTATTTCTGGCCTCTGTCTTTCTGTGTCTACTGGGTCTCATAGCTTGCTGCATTCTTGTGGTGCCAGAGGCCCAGATACACATGAGGCCACTTCAGTGGCTGCTCTGATCTCTGATGTGTCAGAGATGGCCTCAAGAACACCAACTCTCGAAGATGGTTCAAGTGGATGCCCATGCTTATTTCGATTTCGAAATAGTAATAATCACGAACATCACCCCGGAGCAAAATACCACTCTGGGAACCCGCTCCCCCCTGACCCCCGTACTTACCTTTTGATGGCACACTTTGCTGTGTACCGCTGATTCCATGTCTCCCTGCGGTTCCAGTTCCCTTAAGTGGATGGGAACCGGTGCTGCAGGGTCCTTTTCTTTTTGTTGTTTTTAAAAATAAACTTTATTTTATAGGAAGCAGGCGACATCACCACACTCCCTGGTGCCATTATAGCGAACAAGGGTGCGGGGGACACCCCTGCAACCCCTGCCCCTCTTGTTTGCTATAATGGCGCTATATGGTGTATTTGTTCAACATTTTCGGCTGTATGTAATTTTCATACAGCTGAAATTTGAACAAATATACCAGACTTCTTTTTCCAATTAATTCTATGGATTCCGGTTGAACGGTTTTGATTGAATGTTTGAATAAGGTCTCACTGATGGCTACCAAAAGCATTTTGTCATTTGATTATCACAAGGTACCATTCATGTGCATAGCATCCAGGTCTCCAATGTTGACAGTAGGGACATGCCATACAAGGTGCCACTGTGTAAAGGAGCTGAAGTAACAGGCAGGAAACTGGAACCTGTGAAAGATAAGAAACACAGTGGCGCCTTGTATGCACTGGTCCTACTTCCAACTGTGCAGAACTGGATGCCACGAACATAAGTTGTTCCTTGTGATAATCAAATGATGGCATCTTTTTGAAAGTTGGTAAAACAAGAGAATGATAATTTTGTCCCTGGCCTGAATCTTTACACTAAAAGTAAGGTGGAAATATGCGCAGGGAATAACCTCCATACATCTTTCAGGTTGCATTGTTGTTTGGGGACATCTTGTAGTTGGAATGAATTGTTGAAGAATTCTTTCATTAATCTCAACCTATGAAGATTTGGTATTTTCTAATGGTACTGGAGTGATTACGTCAAAATCGATGGCAAAACCTTTGTTCTGTACTATCTTCTCCAACTAAATAATATGGACTGCTAGACCATCTAATGTTAGTGTGTACCCCTGACGAATGTCCAACATATAGCACTAGGGACAGAAACATGTAGGGCTTACCATTGAATACATGCACTTAAAGTGGTGTATTGGGTAATATTAATTAATATTTGATTGGGTGACATGATATTTTACTCAGGAATTGATTCCTAAGTGTTTTCTTTTTCATATGGTTCTTTATCTGTCACTTTTTTTCCATATATATTTTTTTGCAACTATAATATGATGGTCTTGTCCGTACCTTTGTGATGCACTGAACAAAATTGGGCAACTTCGTATAATCCCCCATTTTTTCAGAGCTGTGTTTTTCACTGAATTATATAAATAACATGTATTTTTTTTTACTGTGTGAGGTATGTTGCTGAAGGTATATCAAACTCTGGCATTTGACTCTCCTTCCTTGTTCTAAGCATACTTGAATACAGTTTTAACTTTCCTGATGGAGCCCGGTTTCTGCCTATGCATTTACGTTGGTTAAGATTGCTCAGCCGTAAGGTGATTTTCCTGGTAATTTCCGTGAAACGGGTGAGTGTTTTCCAAGGAGAAAGTGAATTTGAGAGTGAGACCGTCCTTCGTTCCTTAGGCTCTTTTAGATTTTCATCTCTCTCAGAAGCTCAATCTTCGAGTTTTCTTTCCTCCACCCCAGCCTTCTAAGACACAGAAGTGCTTCCATTGGATGGACCCAGTTTGGCCCTCAGCTACTTCATCTCTCGGAGGGACGTCAAGAAAGATGACCAGATTTGTGTGGGTTAAACTGGTGATCCTGCTAGCAGGACTGGAACGAAATAGGCTGCGTCAAAGTGGGTCATCCCCTACATCTCTGAATGCTACAATCTGGCTGTGGGGATATGCCTTAGGATCCTTGGGCTCATTCAACCATAGGACCTGCTGCCACCTCTGCCCTGCAGAGAGTGGGAGTCCCTATCTTGGCATTTGCCAATCTGTCACTATGACTTCGCTGCACACATATCCCAAACATTGCTGCTTGAATTCCCTGTCATGGCAGGACCATTGCTTTGGCGAGCAGTTCTCCAATGTTTTCTGGTCTAGGTATTGCCCCTCTCACTCTCTTCCTTCTTCCAAATGTACGTACTGTTATGTGAGTTTATGTTAGATGATGAATCGGTGGGAGGAAGGAATCCATTAGAAGAACACATTCCTTACCTCTAGGTAATGTTTTTTCTGATGAATTTTCATCCCACTTCATCATCTTGGCAGATAGCTTGTACACCTCCTCTTTTCTGCAGTGACTCAGCAGCAGAGTGCTGGGGAAAAGGGCAGAACTGAGGTCATTAGGCATAGCAGCTCATTATATACTTGCCCCAATTTCACATCCAGCATGCAGCTCATAGAGGCACTGAATGGAGCTACACTGCTCCCCCTTGTGGTGAAAATATTTCCAAGGGCGGCTGACACTTGACATAGACTATCATAGATGAGGAATCCATGAGAGGAACGTCCATCAGAAAAATAATTACTAAGAGCTAAGTAATTTGTTTTTTGCTCTACAAGAACTACTACACATGGCCAAGTGCAGAAATTGCAGACTGTGCTGAATAATCATAGCTTCACCTATTAATGAAAGTGTTTGATCCTGGCCAACACGTGTAATGTTATAGTGCACAGGCTGTCAAAAACACGTCACTAAAGATTATAAAATTGGCTGGCCCCAAGAGAGATTTCGTTTTCAGGATACGCTCTTCAAAAAAGTCTTGCTCACTATTTAACTGGCCATAGTGTTACATCATAAATATTAGTAACCATTGATATATCGCACTGCACAAAGTAGTAGTATGAAGGGCAAACCCAGTTAAAAATCATGACCCGCTTCTAATCTCAGTCTATGTATGCATATCCGTTCCCTCCGGGTAGTTTGTAATCCACATCCACTATCTGTGCCATTTTATATGTGCTTCCAATCGCTCGCAGGTATCCATGCACCGGTAATGTTGTGCCCATGCTCTGTTAGGTGTATTTTATTCATACTGCTACTGACCTATATCGTGCATCCATACTGCAGCGTGTAGACCTTCCTTGTGGCTGCTATTGTTAGAATGTGTATTGTATCTCTGCTAAAGCAGTGGCCTCGGATTTCTAATGTTGCTCTTTAAATGGGTTTATTATTCTAATAGCACCAAGGATTAAGACGTAAGGGGGAGGGGGGGCTATAAAGTAGTAACCATGCTTACTTTGATCGCTATGGTGCAACATATCAAGTTTTGGATTGTGATCGCAAAAAATCGGTGGGGCCAGAACAAATTCTGGATCCCTTAATTGATTTGGTTCCGTTGAGACCCAAAGTGCTTCTGTGGGGGCTGCAAAACCCCTTGAGATGGCCCTATGGGTGTTTGGAGAAGGAGCTTGTGGTTGGAGGTTGAAGGCGATTGGTAAGAGAAGGTTGTCTAGAGTGGGGAGGCTATAGGAAAAGAGGAGCTTATAAAGTTGAAGGAGGTTTGCGACTGGAGAGTAGAAGAAGGTGGTTGAAGAATAGCGGAAGCAAATGGTTGGAGAGTTAAGGGTGGGGTTGGAGAAGAGCTGAAGGGGGCAGTTGGATGGCTGGAGTAGTGCAGGAAGAGGTCATGGGCCACCAACAAGAGGCGCTTAAGAGAATTTTAGGAGGAGCTGGCATGGGAGATAAAGGAGGAAGTTTGAAAGACATGAGGAGGCGGTCCTGGGAGAACATCAAGGAGGAGGTGGCAGAAGAGAAAAAGGAGTAGGTTGGAAATCACACGGAACAAATGGTGGAAGCTTTAATGTAGGAGGTTAGTATACCTCAGGAGAAGATTGAAGTACGAGGTGTGTGAACCTCAGAGGAAGGTGGTAAGAGGGAGGCTTAGGGAGGTGACCAGAGAGTTCAAGGGGAGATTTAGAAGGAGGTGTTTGAAGGGGGAGACTGGAGAGCCCCCATAAACTGTAGCAAGAAAGTTAAAAGAGGAGGTTAGAGAGTGTAGTACCCCAGACTAAAGAGACAGACAGACAAACAGACAGAGGGTAATGGAATGCAAGTGGTCTTACATATCGCTTGTCTGGGTTTGGCAGAAGAAACCTGGGAGTATGTTATGTATTGGGTAGAACCCAAGATCTGAGACTACAGTTAGACACTGATATGGTGGAGTTCGACAGGGCTAAAGATGAGAGCTTTGTCGAGGCTCAGTTAGTGTTGATGTGCTAATGGCTAGGCCTGTGGTGGCCTTCTGTGAGGGATTTGGGTGTTTAGTAGGATTTGGGTGTTTAGTATAAAGTGGTAGAGATCTTAGAGGGGAGTTGGTTAGTGTGGGGAAAGCAGAAGGAGACCTTACAAGGCAAAACAACCTGAAACCATGCACTCCTACCCTGGTAGACAGGTCCCATTTCTCTAGCTTCCAATGCCACTTCTCTTGCTCTCTCTCTCGTCTCTCTGTTGTTTTTGTTTCTCCAAGGTTGCTTACTTACATTGTACTGCCTGCATCCCTGCTGTGCTCATTCTTTACTTCTAGTTTCCTTTAGCGATTGACTTTGTCCATGTATTGTAACTGATTTTCTTTCCGCTGTTCTATCCTCTGTGTCCCCCTCCTCCTTCCATGTCCCCCCCGCCCTGGTGTTTCCCCCACCTGCCTTCTTCCCAGCGCTACCCTCCCTCTTTTCTTCCCCCCACTCTTTCCCTCTGCACCCTTTATGGTGCCCTCTGTCTCACCTACCTTCTCTAACTGCTTTTCCATTGACTATCTTATCCTTTATACTAAGTCTGGCAGGAGGAAGTTCAAAAGGGACATCCTGGTCTCCTACACCAGTGCTTCTTCCAGACAGATCCTTACCGACATCCTCTTTGTCGTTCCCTCTCCAGACCTAGGGCCTATGGATTCCCCATATGGTCTCTGTTCTCTCTCCTTTTTCTTCTTTTACCATTAATGGTGGCACCCAGTGGGAGGCCCTCCTGGCCCCCTTCCACTCCTCCAAGACCATCATTAATGTCCACCTAAATGGCACCATCTTGGTTCAAGGCCCTCTGGCCAATCTCCTCCTTTTTCATAGACGCTTCCCGCGCCTTATCAACTTCCTTTCTTCTCCTTCTGTCCCTTCTTTTGCCCTCTATGCTGCCTCCATCTTCTGCCATCTCTACGGCTGCATCTGCTACTTCTCCGGCCACCCTGTTGCCTCCTTCCTCTGCCACCCATGTGGCAACCATCTCCTCCTCCCTGGCTACCTTGCCTTCTCCTTCCTCATCTGCCCATCCTCGGGCACCGGCAACACTTCCACAGGGCGTACATCTGACCTGTACCCCTCCACGGAAGTCCTTGAAAAGGAGCAGCCTGCTCCACATTGCTACTCTGAACTCTTGCTCTGCTGTCCAACACTCCTCTGACATCTGCCGTCTCCTGGAAGAACTCAATCTGGATGTACTCTGTCTGACCGAGACTGGTTCACGGCCAGCTCTGTCACAAGCTTTGACACTCTCCTTCCTGATGGCTACAAGATCCTTTCCGAACCCAGCACCAGCCGTCCTGGTGGGGGTGTAGCCTTGATCTTACTGGAGTGGATACCTGCTTCTATCATTCCTATGCAGGACTCCTTCTTTGAATGCCTGGTTTGCAGGCTCTCTATCTCTCCTGCCCTGTCTCTCACAGTGGCCACTATCTACAGGCTGTCCAGCCAGGTCGCCTTCTTCCTCTCTGCATGGGCGGAATTCTCCTCCTCCCTCCTTGTCTCTACCTCTCAACTTCTCCTCCTCAGAGACCTTATCATCCATCTGAATGCTACCTGCCATTCTTCATGGCTCTATTACAACCTCTGTGCCTCTGTCTCCCTATTCTTCCCTCTGTCCTAATTCACTCTGCAGGGCACACCCTGGATGTTCTGATCTCCTCAGACGTCCCCCTCTCCAACCCTCTCACCACTCCTCTCTCCTGGAGTGATCACTTTCTCCTTTCCTCCCACCTTTCTCTCTCTACCCCTCAGGCCAAGCCAACTACAGCACTGCCACCTACCTTCTCGGTCATCCGACCCATAAAGCGTGTGTCAGTTGAGGCTTTCGCCCCTACTTTCTCTCCTCCATCTGCACCTTTGGCTGACTCACATCCTGACACAGCCCTATCTAACCTTCATCTTTCTATCTCTAACACTCTTGTTGTACTTGCCGCTGTCATGAGGATCTGTTTGAAGCCCAAATCCAAGTACAACTCTTGGTATGACACAGACGTCGTCACCCTCAAATGCAAGTGCAGGGTGGCTGAGAGGAAGTGGAGGGCATCAGGTGCACCCTCTCACAAACTGGTCTGCAACCTGCTCCAAAGGCAATACCGGATCTCTGTCCTCGCCACGAAGAGAGCCCACATCTAAGCCTGCGTCTCTGCCGCATCAAACAACTCAGCCGAACTCTTCAAAATCTGCAAGGAGCGGGCAAATCCTACTGCAGTCTCTACCTCTCCTGTTCCCTCCCAGGTCCTCTGTACGGCCAAGGCTTCTCATTTCACCACTAAAACTCAGGACATCCTGTACACCCTCTCTTCCTCATCCTCCTCCTCCACTCCTGGCCCACCTGTGGCCGTCTCTCCTCCTACCTTCTCTTCCTTTCCCTTGTTTACCCCAGACGATGTTTCTAGACAAGTCTGATCTATGAAAGTCTTGTCAAAACAGGTTCTCCTCAGTTCATCCAGAACTCTTGGACCACATCAACACCCTTGCTCCAGCCTTGGTCGATTTGTGCAGTCACTCCTTTGCCACTGGAACCTTACCCTCCCGCCCTTAAGCACCCCCTTGTGCAGCCACTCCTAAAAAAGCCCTCAGCCGATCCTTCCTCTCTGGCTAACTATCGCGTGATCTCCATTACTCCTTTCCTGGGCAAACTCTTGAAAAACTAGCCATCTCATAACTTAATCTGCACACTGAATCCGGTGGTTGTCTCCACGACCACCAGTCTGGCTTCAGAGCTGCCAGAAGCATGCAAACTGCTCTCCTGAACACCTTTGAAGACCTGCTCTCCAACCTTGGTGCTAACCTTCCTTCTGTCCTCATTCTCCTCGATCTTTCTTCTGCTTTTGATACGGTTAACCATGCCATCCTGCACAATCACCTCCATGATAACCTGGGTATCACTGATCAGGCCCTGGCCTGGCTAACCTCCTTTCTCACTGATTGACCCTCTCACATCCAACTGGGATCTTTCCTCTCTTCTATCTCTCTCTCTACTTGTGGTTATCCCCAGGGGTCTAACCTTTCACCCTGGCTCTTCAACCAATACCTGGCACCTCTTGCCCACCACATTGCTGCTTTCTACTCCAACTTTCAGTGTTATGCGGATGACACCCAGCTCTCTTTCAGGCTCCCCTCGCCCGCCTCTTCTCCTTCTCTCATTCCAGACTGTCTGGCCGCAATTCAGGAATGGTGTGCCGCCAATGATCTCTGCCTTAATGCCTGTAAGACTGAGATCCTCCTCATAGGAACACCAGCTCCCTCCTTTCCTCTCTCTCTCTCTGGTTGCCCACTGCGGTGCCTCTTCCTGATCCTGCCTGTGCGGCTAAGAACCTTGAGGTCATCTTCGACTCCACCCTTTCCTTCTCTCCTCACATCTCTGACTATCAGCTGCACCTCCTCAGAGGTATTCTTCCTTTCCTCACTTTCCCCCAGAGGATCACTGTCTCAATAGCTCTATTCCCCTCTAGACTGGACTACTGCAACAGACTCTTTCTAAATATTCCTGTCTCTACTCTCTGTACTCTACCCCCTATCCAGAACAGGACTACAAGACTTGTCCATGGCCTCAAGCACAGGGATCGTATCTCTCCAGCTCTGAAATCTCTTCATTGGCTCCCAATGGTGGCAAGGATCAAGTTCAAGACCCTCTGCATCGTCCACAAGGCTTTCTGGGGTCTGGGATCGCACTACCTCCAACTCTCTCTTCCTAAACATCTCCCTTCTCGAGCTCTCTGCTCATCCACCTCCAACTCACTGAGGTTCAGTCGTTTTTCCAAGCAGAGAGTTTGGGGCAGATCTCTATCTCCAGCTGAGGCCTCCCTCTGGAACAGCCTCCCTGTCTCTCTCAAACTTGAGCAGAATCACCTCTGGTTCCGGAACCAACTCAAGCCCTTCCTATTTGATTCCGCTCTTCATCTCGCCTGCTGATGTCTCAAATGCTCCACGCACTGGTCACCTGGCCACCCTCTGAACTTGAGCCCAGGCTTCTGCATTTCCAGTTGCACCTTGCACTGCCTCTTGGCTCTCCCAGCACTTGTGGTCTGTATCTGCAAGATCAGGTAACTCACGGCAGGCGCTGACGACTGAGGCGGAAGTGACGGAAGGATTGTGTTACAATTCCAGCATTACGCGGTACGCAATGGTTCAAATGGGAGCGCGTATGGACAGCAAGGAGGCCTGCTACATGCAAGGGATTTGGGAATCCCTGATGAGGATTGACCGAAGCTAACAACACTAAGCGGTACTATGAATGCTCCCGAGTAAAAAATGTGCAGTCTACTTTGAAGACGTGCCTACAAAACCGTTGGAAATGCAATCGACTAATGCTACCGCGGTCCAAGAAGAACACTATTGTGAGGAGTGTGCAAGAGAGTGAAGACCTGTTTGTCGAGTTTCCCCTGGAGAAGTTCTTACATTTGTGTCGTACTGTACCAAAAAGAATGAAACATGTTGAGTGTTTTTGGTGGTGTACATTATAACAGCATTTATTGATGAATTATTTAGTTGATTAGAACCTTGTGATTTTAGACACAAGGATTCGATTAATTAGGACACTAGTTGTCTGAAGTGAGCAGCCTGTAAATTGGGAGCTCTCTTAACTGTAGTCGACAGATGTATGTGTCATTTGCGTGGGTTGAATGGTGTTTTAGTCAGCCAGAAGTTGAGTGAAATATTGACTGTGAATATGCACATTTGCACTTTGTGAGACAAAAAAGATACAATCCTTTTTAGGCAGCAAATATTTTGCATTGTGTCTTTTTAACAGTTGTGTCTGTTTTTTATATATTGATATAATACATTTTTTGTAATTAATTGATTTAGTCGTGAAGTGGAATTGCTGTAGTTGATGTGGTTGTATACAAAATATTGTTTTTGTTCTCCTTGAAGGGACACAGCATGGAGGCAACGAGATTCTTTAGTCTAGGAGCTATCGCATGCTAGTAAGTGGGGACGAATCTCGGGGCCATTAACATTTTCCCCAGTGTCTTTCTATTATATTTGTGGCTGTATCTGCACCCTACAGTCACTTCTCTCTGCACTTATGAACCACTGGTTGGCTGCACTTCTGATTTATGTGCACTGAGCCACCCGCTGGCTGCACTTTTGAGTTACCTGCACTTGTCCCTTCCCCCACCCCCGCGGCACTGCTCCCCTTCCACTTCCCCACACTTGCGCGGTCTGAATGACACAAGGCACAGTAAGAGGTTGTTTTGTCCTCCCTCTGTTTCCCCTGCCTTGTCTTGTAGCACCTAGAAACACTTGTGTACAGGCCCGTTATAAATGCGATATCATATAATTTTCCAACTCCATTTATTTTAATACAAGTTTATAACTAAAAATATGTCTCCTCTGTGTCCTCGTCTTATTCCTGGCTCCTCACAACACACGCACACATATTTTCTTTTCATACTGGGCCAGTCACCACCAAAGTACTTAAAAAGTGCCTATGCAATGTGCATTATGGTATAGAATCCCTGGGCAGAAAGACAGTGCACACAAAGTACTGATGCACCCTCAAATCTCTCACAGCGCATCACTATCCAAACTCACAGCATGTAATAGTATACCCATACTGAGGCAACCTTAGGGCTGTGACTAATGCTTGGATGTCGTCCCTTCTCCCCTAGTGGGAGCCCCTTCCCATGGGGCCAGGGGCGTGAGGCTGCTACCCGATAGTCCCCCTGGGTGTGGTACTCAGTGGGAGGATCTCATTGTGAGGGATCCCCCTGCGCGGGCAGGGGAACTATCCAGAGACAACAGAGTATACTCCACCCCAGTCACCCTCACCTCACCCTCCTTTACCTTGCCATCCCATGTACATGTGTCATGTACACAGTAACAACAGTAGCGGGACGATGAAGAACATAGATGACCCAAGGGTGATCTATGGTAAAGGTACTTGTACTAAGAAGAGTCTGGTCTACCTTAGAGAGAACTCTCAGGGAAATACTGGGACACTATGGAGCAGTCTATTGTTTCCCAAATTCCTTTTGGCCAAGGCCAATACAAAATAGAAGAGGGGAAAACCAGGAAGAGAGAGAAGCCTTCCCTGGAGGAACCGCAGGCATGGGGAATGCTCGAGCTGTTGGTGAACAGAAGGGGCTTTAGAACTGGCTCCTACCAGATCTATGGTGGTGCTCCCAATTGGTCCCACCTGAAAGAACCGTCCGGCCAGAGGGAGAAGCAGCATTCTAGGCATGCAAAGCCAAGACATAGCGCGGTCAAGACGAGAAGCGTTCGCTGTCAAGTACCGAATGCTGCAGAGCTATCACAGCACGCCAGAGGATGGGAGAAGACCGCAGAAGCCTGAAAGTGAAGTCAAAAGACTCAGATACCAACCAAAACCTACCAGACGTGACCCTAAAGGTACAGCGGTGACTGCGACAGTTGGTAGGGGCAGAAGAGTGTAGTGGGTTACCCAAACCCAGCCAATCAGGGAGAGAATGGAAATCCTTGGCAACAAAGCTAATTGCCCAAACACCCAAGAAAAAACCCAAGAAAGACGGGTCTGGGACCCACATTCAATAACGAAGATCAACATCAGTACTTGGCAGGATAGTGAACCAGGTCTACCAGAGAGAAGTAAGGAAAGTCACAGTACTTTGCAGGATAGTTAACCAGGTCTGCCAGAGAGAAGTAATGAGAGAAACAGGGGTCGGGGACCCCCACCGAGAAGCATTGCATCTCCCATGCATCCGTACTTGGCGGGAGTGCGATCCAAGGGAGCGGAACATAAAAAAGAGAGAACCAGGGCTCTAGGACCCAAAACAGGAAGTGAGATGTCTTCCTAGTGGTCCCGCTTGGCAGGGGAGTGAATCAAATGGGCCGAATCAAACAGCAAGAGAAACCAGGGTCTGTGACCCGAAAATCTGCACACAGCACAAGTCATCTTCCTCGTCGCAGTACTTGGTAAAGGGAAGATATCAATGTAAACCCCAGTCAAAGAAGAGAAGTTAAGAAATGTGTGTTGTGTTAGAAACTAAAGTGAGAGAGAGGCCAAGGGAAGAGAGTCATTGTACCTGGTGCTCTGGCACTGTCCTGTCAACTGAAAAGTTACCAGGAGAAAGGAGTAATTCTCCTAGTAACCGAAATCAGGGGAATGGAGTCATCCCCCCTGGTTCTGTTGAACTGGAAGGATACAAGGAGAAGGTAGGCATTCCCCTAGTAAACAAAGTGGTACAAATTCAAGAATCAATATACCAGGAGAAGGGAGTTATTCTCCTGGTTGTCAAGAGCAGGGGAAGGGAATCATTCCCTATGGTTGTGGGGAACTTGAGAACTGTTTTGAACTTTGCCTTTTGGAGTGTGTAGCACTCAGGGCAAGGGAAACATCCCCCTCGCATTGCAAAACTACCAAAAGGAAGATACTTGGAGAAGGAAGGCATTCTCCAGGAATCAAATAGTGAAGAAACTATAATCAACAAGGAGTGTTGATGTTTAGGTTGGAACCCCAAAACCTGGAACATTGATGGGACATGGGGAAGGCAGCCATTCCCCAGGCTATAATTGTAACTATACCTTTTGAGTTTGAACTGAGAACTTTGCCACTTGCTGACATCTCAATCTGGAACTTTGTTTTGATACTGTGGAAGGGGATTGAGACCTGGAAGGGAGTCATTCCCTTAGGTAAAGGTTCCACCTACAGAACTGGAATTCGTAGTTCAGAAGAAGGGAGTCATTCTTCTAAACCAAGAAGATTCATTACCTCTTTAGTTTAGTTACAAGTGTAAGGGAAAGAAACCGGGTTTTGACACAGGATAGTGGACTCTTAATTTACTTGGACATTCTGGCAGCACCCTTTGTATTTTTGGTTGATGTAGGGAAACCCCTCTTAGAATTAGGGAAAGGAAGATTTGCTCTTTTATATATACTGTGACGAATCCCAGGGTATTGTCAAAGCTTCCATAGGGGAGCCTGTTTCTATGAGGCCAGGGAGGTGAGGCTGCTACCCGACAGTCCCCCTGGGGGTGGTAGTCAGCTGGTTGAGCTCATGGGGGCGGAAATCCTCCATGGGACCAGTGACGATAGCCTTGGGAGAATGCAGTTTTCACCACCTTCATCGTCACTCCCTTTATCTATTCACCCCACTCAGTTCCCTAAGATCTCCTACACCACTATGTACCTGTGTAGAGTAGAGGATTTCATTAATGTAGATAATACTAGGATGAGGAAGAGGGAGACTTTCCCAGGGAGAATGCATACCATCACTGACACAAAGAAGATCAGGCAAGGAGGCAAAAGCCCACCGTCAGAACCAGCATAGGCGGTACAGTCTGCCAAAAACCATTACCGCCATAACAAGCAAGGAAGGACTGCGTAGAATGTCAAGCCAGCCCTGGCGGAGCAAGGACCCAGATGCTGGTTCTGTGGCAAGAGACCCGAGAGAGGCTGTCAAGGAGGGATGAGCATCTCCAGAGGCTCTGTGGAGCAGGGGCCTGTCCGTAAACGGGGAGAGAGAAATCCCATCTGGCAAAGAGAAGTAGGAGAAAGACGCAAAGCCGACGGTGCGAGAGAGATCTTACCAGTGCGGAGCAGCGGAAAACAAGATGCCTACCGCAGGAAGCAGAGCAGAAGCCCCACTCCACTCCCAGGGCAGACCAGGGACCGCGACAACTTTCCCCAAGGTAGGGAAAGGGTAATCAAATAAGTATATAAAGCACTTAACCAATATCCTGAGAGGCAGAAAGAGATAACAAAGGAACTGAAGAAACCGTAATGAACTGTGCAAAATATCCTACGTGGACCAATGCCTGGCAGGAGAGTACACCAGGTCTGTTCACTGGGGCATTGAGTGAAGCAGGGGTAGAGAACCCGCACAAACAGTACCATAGGGTCTGGGACCTACATGAAGTTGCAAGAAGGGATAACAAACAAACTATAAAAGCTGCATCAAACTTTACAAAATATCCTTTGTGTAAAAGTACTTGGCAGAAGAGTAAACCAGGTCTGTTCAGTTGGACATTGAGTAAAGCAAGGCTAGATAACCCGCAAAGCCAGCCCAACAGGATATGGGACCCATATGAAGTCGGGCAAGGCCCATGAAAGCAAGATACATGGGTCAAGGACCAACACAAGACAGAAGGAACAAAAGTCCAAAGGGGCTGAGGCCCAAAGCAAGTCGGGGAGAGCCCAGGAGAATATAAAGGTGTCTGGGACCCAAACAAAAGAGGAGGAAATGACAGACCAAGTTGGGAGACCCTGAGACAACCCAAAGAGAAATTGGGTTTATGTAAGAAAATAAGGGATGTGCAAGAATCCAGGAAAAGGGGTTGAGGACCCACTACCAGAAGAAAAACCACTTTCTAGAATTCCAAGATCTAGAGTCAAGATGGATAGGATAGTTCACCAGACTTGACGCTACAATCTTTGAGCTGTAGAGAGAACAAGGGGAAGAGACTTACCCCCTTGATACTTAGGACCTGTATTTGAAGAAATCACGCATTGTGTTTTATAATCAAGAATTGAACATTAACAGTTTATATCCAGAACGGGAGAAGCCCCTTCTGGATTAAGAAGATGCCCAGGTTTTCCTTAGTTTAGTGTAAGGGACGGAAATAGGTTTGGATACAGGACATTGGACATTTGATATTACAAGACATCCTGACTGAGTCCTTGGTGTTTTTGCTGAAGTAGGGCAACCCCTCATAGTAATAGGGCAAGATAGGGTTTTCTGTTTCTTTTCTTTTCTAAATAAATTATTATTATTTTTTTTTTTTTTATTTGTAACATCTAGTTTTTACAAAAACTTTTATTACAACTCATCCTAAGATCGTTAGTGACGCTTTCCATTAACAATTTAGTTCATGTGTTTTCAGATTAGAACTCTGTCTAGAAAGTTTATCACTGAACAGGTAAGATGTGTCGAGCTTCCACTCAGTATCCGAAACCATAGATCTTCCATCTCTTTGTTTACTGGCTTAAATTTACTCAAATGGATGGAACGCAACTTGTTTAGGGCCACACATTCAATTATCAGATGTTTTAGTGACTCTGCAAAGAGATTGCAGTGCCGACAGGCTTCTTCAGTATCTGGTTTCATTTTTCTCGTCACCTGCATGTGGTTAGTTTTCAGCAGATTTAATCTAACCCCATGCAGGTGACGAGAAAAATTAATTATTTGCCAACAAGCATGCCACCACTGTGTCAGACTCGTACTTCTGCACCCTTACAATACTAAAATAAAAGTGTATGCCAACAAGCATGCCGCCTATGTGTCAGTCTCCTCTTTCTACACCTTTACAAGGCACTCACAATGCACCTCTGCCACACTGAGGTCATGTACCAGTATACCCATACACAATTAAGGCACAAGTCAGAGCTATTGCAGTACATCTCTGTCTACACTTACAACATGTTTTTTGTGTAAGCATACAGTACCAATACACCCACAGAGCTCTTGCAAATGCACCTCTATCTACATTGTGGCATGGCCCGCTTTCAGGCCCTGTCAAAAAGGGTGGGTGAACCTGTCCCACCCCAGCACCCGATCGGTGTACAGAATGCGGGCAGTCCCCTCCCCACCTTACCTGTCAACATGATGGCATCCCCGACACAGAGGAAAGTCGAAGCATACCGCAGCCAACCGCAGACAGCACGAGGAAGCTGTTCGAGCCACCTAGCAGCAGTCTGCACACAGCTTCAGGAAGCCACAAATGTGATCACACCGGTCAAAGGAGGGCCGTGGTACAGTGGTGACTCTATACCTATGGACGCAGCGGCCGGGATAACACTGGTTGTCACACTAGAAAACTGTATAGAAAACCCACTAGCCTACGATGGAGTCCCCAGTAAGACCCCTTGGAGACAGGTAGGTGATTCGCCAGGGTAAGTAACAAATCCTGGGAGGGGTGGAGTAGTTAAGCAAGTGTGTGTGAGTGGCTGAGCGTGAGTTAGTTGGGTGAGGACAGGAGTTGGAGGAGAACGTCCAAGAGACCACAGGAGTTGAGAGCGACCAGAGTGTGGAAACTGTTGGAGAGAAGGGGGGTCTGTGGAGTATTTGTGTGTGAGTGGAGAGTGAGAGGAGCAGTGGTAGAGTAGGAGTAGCAGGACGGTTGTGGTAGCGGAGGTGGTAGTAGTTGTGTGATTAGTAGAGGGGTGGTGGGAGTAGGAGGTGGTGGGAGTAGGAGTTGATAGTTGGTAGTAGTGGACAGTAGTAAGTCTTAGTGAGTCGTAGTCACAGTAGAGAAGAACCAGTGGAGGTGAGAGATAGTAGTGGTAGCAAAGTGTTGGTAGTAGCAGCAAGGAGTGGGATAACACGAGTAGTGGTGGATTAGCGGTAGGAAAGGCGTTATTAGTAGTAGCAGAGGAAACTAGAAGGCATCAAAGGAGGGAGGAAAGTATCAGTGGAGTTGTAGTTGGTGGTCAGGTTGATAGTAAGAGCAGGAGTAAGAAGGGAAGTAACAAACGGTGGAGGTGGAAAGGCGGAGTGAGAGATTGGATGGATGGTCACGTGGTGGGAGGAGAACATGTGGAACCCAGTGTAATGAAGGTTCGGGTAAGAATGTGCGTGGGAGGATAGAGTGGCACTGTGTGGAAGAAGGCACCGACCCAACGACTCCCATAGGACACTAAGCGGGCTAGGTCAGGGAAAGAGACAAGGCCACCAGGCAAACGTTTTAGCGCAACCACAGGTGTACAAGGAAGAGGGAGACATGTAGATGTTCCCTTGCGGTAGTACTAACATCCTGTTAAAGATGCCTGGGCTAGGGTGGGAGTAAACCAGCGGGAAGTGGAGAGCGAGGGACGGCCCTAGCGCCAAACATCCAAAAGAACCTGGTAGGACCGAAGACCGCTAACAGGTACTCTATAGCCAATCCATATGTGAAATCATTAATAAAGATCCTTGGACTTGCTATCTGAGTGAGCGTGGTTATTGATGGTGGGGTACCCCGTCACAAAACTAGCAGCACATAATAGTATACCCATACTAAGGCACCCTCCGATCTCTCAGTGTGCCACTATTAACTTGCTTTGTGTATTGATATACCCATATTGTACTGAGATACCATCAGAGTTTTCACAGTATACCTCTATCCAAACGTATGTATAAAATATGTATGAATAAATACACTCAGTATTGAGAGAAACACAGAGCTTCGGCAATGCACCTCGATCCACACCTGCTGCATTAAACAATATACCGGTACTGTGGCCCACTCAAAGCTCTAACAGTGCACCTCTGCCACACTTACTTCATGTTCAGGTATGCCTGTACTGTAGTGTAATGTAATGTAAGTGGTCCTGTATAACGCCTGTCTGCCACTATTGGTGGCCTTGCTGCGCTGCGGGTAGAGGGAAGACACTCATCTTAAGGTGTTGGTCTCACAGTGGGAGGAGGCACCGGCATGTGATGCGTCATCAAAGAGGGGTAGGACAAGAACAGAAGTGAAATGGTTACTCCTGAGGTTGGACCCTTAGAGGCAAGTGTAAGACATCTCATGGGTATCCATCCAAGGTGGAGTCCAATTCAAGCACCTCAGTGCTGCCTGCCACTCATACCAGGACCACATCCCGGACCTGATGCTCACGGCGACATACACATCAATGCCAAGAGCCTTGGGAGAAGCCAGATGATCCAGAACCAGAAATGAGGCACAGAGAAGTACGTTTGGGGTGCCTCTGAAACCTGGAACTGGAAAAAGGCGTGGACGCTTTTGGCCTGAGACTACCTGGCATCTGGGCCTCCCTGAGCTGCCTAGTGTAGCAGGAATCAAGAACAACACGTGACAGTTTCAGTCGAGTTAACTAGTTAGAAGATCCCTGACCGATTGGGGCGAGGTCAGAGTTAGGAAAGCCAGAGTGCTGAAGCTCTCAGGGTTTGAGTTTATTGAATCCCATTTGTTATTTTGGCCCATTCTGTATACGTTATCCCTGAATAATTAACTTGTCCTGGTCTTATTTCTCATCTCTGTCATTTTGTGTTACAGCCTCACTCGGTTTTCAATGTACTGGTACTGCACACCTAATAAATCAAACGGATAGTTTAAAAAAGCAAACACTAGAATAAAAATCACAACGAACTATTTCCAATTAGCAAGTGTGATGACAACACATTATACAGACAAGGCAAAACAGTATTGTATACACAACTCCAATATCATTTATATGTCCTATTGGGGAACCCAGAAAATAATTTCGACATTTGGTAATCATGTGTAACAATAGTCTTATATAGTTTCTGCTTGCAGGAGTCTAGGCTTCAGCACCTCACCCTCTTCAGGACTGAAAGCAAGGTTTTGATGCTTAACTAGAAGGCAAAGTTCTTTTTTCCTTTGATCTATGGATAGGTTCAGGTGATTATCTTGTTGTGACAAAATTATTTTATACACGGCACATGAAGCACATGAATGTATAGAATACCGTCCATAACATTCAGCTTATTGTCTCGGAGGATAGCTCAGCAGCAACGTGCTTGCTGCCTTGGAAGCAAAATCTCACGGAGCAACACAGGTTCGATCCCCGGGTCTGTGCTTAGAAACATCTTGGTATTAAGCGCGTTATAAATAACCTATTATATCATTGTCAGGGGCAGTGCGAGAGGTGGATATAGGGACGGGGTTCTAAAGAAAGCAACATTTATTTGCACAACAAAAATGAAAGGTGGTTTTAAAATGAATCATGAGCAAAAGAAATGTCTCTTTCAAAGTTCTTGACTTGGATTCGTCCTGGCCCCACTCCAATGTCCAGTTGAACACCCTGGATTTTGTCTTTGGGGTGCAGGTTTTTGGGGTTCCCGGACCCATTTCCACAGTGTGTCAACGACCAGCCATACTTGCGGTTCCAGACGACTTGTCGCTTTTTATTGGCACTTCCTTGTCTTAAGTTTACAGGAGGTAAAACGACTTCCAGAAGGGTCTATCCGACCCTCTTGTGCCGCTAGACCGGGGGTGGGTGCATCATACTGCGGGCGTCATTCCAAGGCGGGCAGTCCAGAAAAAAAGTGCCAGTATTTGTGGATACCAGCACTTTACCAGACCGCCCGACTATGGGTTTGCCGGTGGGGCACCGGAGTTACTTAGCCAGGTGCCCTACCAGAAATGAAAGCTGTCATCATGCCGGTGGTGGTAATGATGGCAAAACCCCTCATGGAGTCCCATGGGACTTCATGAATGGGGAAGAACATCATCCCGCCGCACTCGTAATCCTGCGGCAATGCCGCCGGACTGAGTGCCGGTAAAGGTAAATACCAAATGCCGGTATCTTGGAGCCTCTACAACCAGGATACAGGCAGGGTCAGAATAAGGCCCTGTGTACATAGGATGAGAGTGGAGGATGGGGTCAGCGATGATGGACAACACTTTCTACCGTCCCACAGGGATGCATGCATGCCACCAAAAATGGGTCTTCTTTTCAGACCTGAATGCGCTTCTCAACACATTCAAATGATTTGGGAACCTGCTCTGAATCAGAAGCATGCTTTTAAGCACTGCAAGGTCTGTATGAGGTATGTCCGTTTTGCGCCAGCGTTTGCAGTCCAAAAGCCCAGGTCTGTGTATATGGGTCCTGTAGCCTTTCTAGCTGGCGCTTTCTCTTTTGTGCTGAGGGCAGCCTCTCCCTGACCAATACGGCCAAATCAGAAGCCTACGACTTCAACAACCTCCCGTTGTTATCTTTCCCCATTGCCCGCATGCAGTGGCTGGTATTTATTTCCTTGCGTTCGTTTTGTAAGGCGGGTTGGGTGGCCTGGACAATTCTCTTCTTCCTTGGGTCCTGCTCCATGCGGGGCTGGACTGTTGTGGGTGGCTGACCTTCTGCTGTCTGTCTTCTTCTTGATGATAGATTTTATCCATCAGCAGTGATTTTTGGATACAAGGCTTGAACCTCATTACTCCATCTTCTTGGGTTGAGTATGTATTCGTGGGTTAGGATTCTTCTTGGTCTGTGTGGCCTGTCACAGTAGGGCTGGCTTCACAGGGTCTTCGCCGAGATGGGCCACGGGTAGAGGTAGAAAGGATTTTCAGTGATGGCAGTGAGTCTCTGATCAGTGTGTTTGGGTTCTGGTCCAGTCCTTGGCACAGGTTCTTACTCAGCTTCGCTAGATGTTCGTCCAACATCTCGATGTCCAGTTCCCTGTGAAGGTCAGCTATCCTTGTGAAGAGTGGAGTTCCAGACGATGTCCACAGGGCCTTGTTCTGGACTATCTGAAGACTCTTCCGGTGTCACTCATGGCAGGTCATCCATGCTGGGGAGGCATACATCAGGGTAGGTCTGACGATCACCTTGTAGATGTTGATCTTTGTCCGGTGGGGCATGGACTTGGCCTTCAGGAGTGGGTACATCACTGACATCTTTCCTGTTGCCTTCTGCTGAGTATTCTCGATATGGCTTCCCCAGTTGAGTTTGCTGTCCAGGGTCACACCAAGGTAGTGGCTGCTCTTCTCCCATTTGATGGTCTCCCCATTGTGACTGATGTGTGGGTGCTCCTTGATCTTCTTTCTGGTGAACAGCGTGGCAGTTGTCTTGCTGGTGTTAAATTATATCCTCCAATCACTATACCACATCGAGAAGCTTGCAGGTTCCTCGCCACTTTCTTTTGACTGAATGGCTCGGAGATGGCTGCAACACCATCCGCATAACGTGCCAGGTCGGTCTTGTGGAGATCTGTCGGAATGTCGAAGGTGAAGATATTGAACAGCAAGTGTTTCAGTTTCGATCCGTGCGGCACACCTGCTCAGATGGGATGTGATGAGGACATCTCAGATTGCATGGCGACATGAAAGGCACGGTCTCCCAAATAGCTTGCAATCCTCTTCACCAGGTAGTTCAGAATCCCAGGTTGATCATCTTGTGCAGCAGTCCCTTGTGCCAGACTCTTTGGCGACATCCAAGTAGACGAGTCCTGTGGACTTGTTGATGTAGATCCGTGGCTGACGGTGTCCATCACTCTCAGCAGCTGGAGGGTCGTTGCATGCTCCTTTCTAAATCCGAACTGTTCCTTTGCTAGTAGAGGCTGATCTTCTGCCACAGCCCCCTTACTTAATGGGCAAAAGTGCCCTGGGGCCATACACCAATTCTTGGGGAGGCGGCCTGATGAAAGGAGGCCTGTTCCCGCCGCCGCCTCCAGAAACATTGCAATTTTGCTTTCCTTGTCATCTATGCCCCTTTTGTCCCTTTGTCCTCGTTTCCCCTGCCCCCCCCATGCCCAATTTTCTTTGAAGTACAAGGTGTCATGGCACCCTTGCATCCTACTAAGGGAGGGTTGGGGGTATGGGGGGCTGCTAACTAGGCAGGGGAATTCTGTTCTGAGCGCCTGCTGGCACCGACCTCCCTCCACAACCTGTCCTGCCCCAGCCACACTCACCCCTAATCTCCTGTGGCTACTAAATACATGCCCTTGGGGCATTCCGGGCCCCCTGTCAGTCTTCCCTGCTGCATCCGTGTGAATTTACCTCAGGCCCATGCTGAAGTCTTCATCTCAGGCTGTCCCATCATTCCCACCAACTGAGAATCTCCTATCCCTGTGGAGTATTGCCTTGCATGGAAGGGTTTACTTGGGACATTTGGGGTCATGGTGCCATTGGGTTTCGTCCGCATGCCAACAGGCTTGTGGAACTTGTTTGGGCCACCTTCACCTGTCGTCTGGAGAATGCCTGAATCTGCCTGATGATACGTCCATGGAGTCATATGCAGTTACTTATTGCAGCCACAGAAATAACAATGGGAAGGGAATTATAAGGTAGTTCCACATGCTATGTTGCATATGGTTACATATTGTGTCTGTCTTTCCTGCTAGGCACGTGGAGAGCAGCTGTCCCTGTTGTGTTTATATCCACAGACAGTGCTCTGTCTTGATCTTGACAATCTGTAATAAGGTCCCTCTCGGTCCACAATGGCAAGGGCTTGACAAAACCTTCAATTCTATTCTAGAAATTGGAGACAGGTGAATCTGTCCCAACTGTGTCCTGCCTTCCCAGGGCTCTAAGGCCAGGCTTTAGGGGTGCCCTGTCACCTGACCAGCTCTCTGTTCTATGTTCCTGGTGCCCAGGAAACTCCACACCTGGATACCCCTGACATACCCTCCCTGCATCTTGCTGAGGTTGCACCATCTTTTACCTCATTTCACCTTTGAAATCTGCCCTGGACTGGTTGCCTATTCTCCTGCCTCCTTCTCAGGGCTTTCGACTTTATCTTTCCCTCTAGATTTTCTCCATCCTCCCCCACAGATGGTAATGATTCTCTCCCTCTTCCAACCAGTGGCGGCTGGTACATTTTTTAATTCCAGGGCAGAAATAATTCCCTCAAATATGCCCGAGCAAATGAGCCCAAATCAACAAACGGCGGTTCGGGGGGGATTCTCCACCAGAGACTCTTTTTTTTTTTAACAATGGGTTAAAAAATGGTGCATTGCATAGCACACATCAAGTGAAAAGTTGGGTAAGCCAGACAGTTCCCAATTGGTTTTGTTTAGGAACAAGTCACCAGCAGTGCACAGGAGCATTTCCCAACACAGTTTCATGCCTTTCCCCACAATATGTGCCAAGATAAAAACATTTTGCGCTGGCTGTGCCCATACATTTCCATGCTGGCTGCACTAATATATGCCAGTATTCTCATAAACACACTCATGTTTGCTTTGGGCATAATGCAAGTAATGATACTATAAGAAAACATGTCCATGCTGGTTCTGCCAATCTATGGCAGTACCCCCACGTAAGACCATACTCCAGTTTGATTTTGCCATTAAAAATGCCATGCCACAATATGAAAAAATGCCCAAACTAGCAGCACCAAAAGGCCAATCTAGCCTTGTAATAACACATCATGCTTGCTTTATCATAGATTCCCATTAAAAAATGCAATGTGACAGTAAGAAATGGCTAGATAGGTTCAATCCTGACTGCTCCTCGCCGTGCACAGGCAGCAATATGGAAGCCATCCATCTCCCACGCACACGAACAGGAACCAAAGAGTGCTTCCTGCACATGTGCACAGGAGCCTGATCTCTGCCTTTTCACAGCCCCAGACCCTTTGAATTTGCGGGAGGCATTGCAGCGCCACTACGCACATTCAGAGTTGCAGTTCCCCAGCCTGCATCCCCAATGGTACATGCAAGGATGGGGATGCATAACGCCACAGCCTTGCATGGTCCATTGGACATGCACGTTGGGGAACAGAAACTTTCAAAGTGAAACCACGCTTCCAAGCTGCAGAAAGCAGCAAGTGGAGCGCTACATGTTTCCATTGCGCTCCCTTAGCTCCTCCATAATGGGAGAGGTTTCTGGTGAGTTGGTGCCCCCTCACAGCTTTCAACTCCTCCAGAACTCCTCTTCAGATGCTATCTAACCTCCAGAGTCTAGTTTTCTCCTCCACTGTGACTTTCTGCCTCCAGCCTCCACCAGTGTCCTCACAGTTCTCAATAGATCTCTTACTCGCCAATGTCGCCCAAAAACCTTCTTCCGGCTCCTTCTCCCACACTCTGTCTGAGCAAGCTGGCTGTTTTACTTTGGTATATCCCCTATTGGGTAGTGCTCAAGGCAGCACATGGATTGCCCCTGTGCAGTGTAGGTAGGCATGTCCTCGGAATAGGCCATGTGCCTGTGGTCATGTGGGCTGAAAGGGAGTTTGCCTAAGCATAGTTATGGTCTGCCACCATCTTGGATTTTAAAACTGCATGGATATGTGTGAGGTTTCTTTCCTTCCCCCTTGGAGGCCTGCTGAGAACAGAGTCCATCTGTTTTTCCAGTGTGAAACTCAAAAAGCAGGGAAACCTTTGGTAAGTTAAGAGAAGCTGGTATTTGTAAATGTAATGGCAACCTATTTCCTGAGATGCTAGCAGGTGTGGAAGAAACGTGCTTAGTGTGTTTGTCCCTTGTGCAGATAGTGTACATAGTTTTCGCTCAGTTTGTTACGTGTGATTTTGTAGCCGCAGGTCACACTAGTCTGATTTATTCATGTGAACGTTTACTTATGCCGCTGCGACATGGAGCATAAGTAAACCGAAATCATGCCGCTTTCTAAATGCGCCGAGCTACATGGGTGTGATAGGAGGGCCGTGGAGCTGTTGGGAGAGAACGGGCCTGGAAGGTGTGACACGCAGCAGGTTCTCGCGTAATAAAGGCCCTGAGTCTGACACGCTGGCTCTTATGCTAGAGCGGAGAATGCCTTTCGCGGGCTTTCTCCCTGAACGTTATTTCCTCGCTCACGTGGTCCCTGTCACATGGACATCACAATGCCTAGGGTGACTTCCGCGCTGAAATGCTAGGAGTCGCATTTAAGGTGATGCATGCGGTTTACACAGGTAAATAGGCTTGGAATTGCATCCATCAAGCACAACTTGTGAATACACGCAATGCTTTTGAATTCTAAGAAATATGTAATAAGGTCAAGACCAGGGGTTGTTATCAGACGATTTGGGTAGCAAACACCAGTCCGTCTGCTTATTCTGCTGACCTGCGCACGTCACTGATAACATCAGGCTTCTGTTGAGGTTGTTTTGTTGTTATTCACGTTTCATTGTTTGCGTGTTTTTTCCGCTGCCTTCCGTGCATTGCTGACGGCCCAAACACTATTTATATAGCACAGGAAGAAAGACGTGCGTTTCCCACGCTGCCGAGCAGCGCTTGCTGTTGTGAACTGACTGTTCTTCAGGAAGTTTGGATTGGATGTGTTTTTGATATGCTCATGGGAAACAAATACCCTCGATGCTGAACTTTGTCCATTTTTTTTTACCTGTGAAATCCTCAAGTAAACTTGCTGCAATAGGCTCAGTGTGATTAGGAACTGCTCTGCAGCCCCGCAGTAGTTCTCTGGCACGCCTTACAACTGGCCTTCTTCCAAATCACCTGCTGTCAGAGATCATCCATTCAGAAGTAGTGGGCGTGAACCCCCCCAGGATGCACTAACGTTGCTTACTGCAAGCCCAATGGCTGTACAGACAGCAAGGTGTCAGGTGAGCTTGCCACACAGGAGATGGCCGCTGCTGTCCTTAAATGCAGCCAGGCGTGCCTCCAGGAACTGTAATCTGGGTGGGCCACATATGTGAT
This sequence comes from Ambystoma mexicanum, assembly GCF_040938575.1. Classification (NCBI taxonomy): domain Eukaryota; kingdom Metazoa; phylum Chordata; class Amphibia; order Caudata; family Ambystomatidae; genus Ambystoma; species Ambystoma mexicanum. Next base: position 1,261,232,167 of record NC_090934.1, on the reverse strand, counting down.
GGGTGGGGGGACAAATTAAATTCGGCGTGTGTCTACAAGTACCCTAAACAAAGTGATGACATTGATCCAGATTTCCCAGATCCGTCATCCAGCAAAAAATATCTTCCCGGATCTGGAAAAATACATTTGCACCCCTCTATAAAAAAAACCAGTACAGAGCAAAAGAGAAGCAAGGAAAATAGTGTTGCAACATCAATCTACCGATCTTCCCTTGCCACCTGCTCTCCCCTTTCTGCACTATATAAAACAATAAATACAAATACAAATATCCAATCCTCCTTCACCTTTCAGCCCTCTGTCACCTTTCTTCAGCTCCCCCTGCCCACCATTCCCATTTACCTCCACTCCCGCGTATTCCCACCAGCCCCCAGCATGCCTTTCTTGGCCTAGCTGGGGAGAATCGAGAGTGATGCCTCATCCTCCTCCGAGAGGGCTGAGCAGTGAGCCCCCCAGTCTTTGTACCATCTCCGATGGTGTCCCAGCAACAATGCCTTCCTGAACACTGCGGGCACTCCCAGCAGGCCCCGGATGAGGTGCTTGTGGTCCCTCCATCTTGTTGTGAAAGATAGACCCCACCTCCAGAATACTGAAGCAAGGAATAGGAGATTTTGGGCCTCATTACAAGTAGGGCGGTAAGGGTTAACGGTCACCCGTATCGAGACCGGTGCCGTTAAACCCTTACCCCCGTACTACGAGTTCCCTTTGCGGGTCCTTCCTTAACGCCTGGATGGGACCCGCAAAGGGAGTCTCGAGGTAATAACCTTACCGCAATTTGCGGTACCGTTATTAGTGCCTTCCCCATTCCCATTGAGCCCTATGGGGGCTCAAATGGGAATGGGCAAGGGCCCTGGTGAATGGGGAATTACCGGTCACGCCAACCTTGGAATGGACCGGTAATTGCTCCATTCACCAGGGCAGAATCGGAATGAGTTTGGAGGCAGCCATGGCGCTACCTCCAACCTCGTAATGAGGCCCTTTGTTTTTTACAAAACAACATTTTAAACACAAAATTGTTTTTATGTTGCGTTTTTGCAGCACATTTTAACTGAGTTGAGGGTGCGAGGGAGTACTAGCATGTAGGAGATAGTGCTAGGGCTGTTAGAGCTGCATCAAGTGGCAGACTGCAGGTTTAGGGGTTTGCAGCCTCCTGGTATCGCTTGTGGTGGTGCATGGCAAGGCGGAGAGGGCCTTGCTCCCCTGCCATGCCCCTGTACACCATTGTCTAGTGCATACTGTTTACATGCTAGTTATAATATGCAATTGTCCATGATGACTGTTTGATGTGTTTACTTTGATTTGCTATTGAATTACACAATTTTGGTCAATAAATGTGGTCTGATATTTTCAAAGAAAGAAGTGTGTGTGCTCTTGGCGGGTCCCAATGCCTCTGCTACCCAACTATTAAACCATGAGTGAGGCTTTTTGGAATAGCTTATAATGCAAACTGAATCACTTCTAAGGTCACCTCATTTTAGCAGGTAAGGCGTAGTGAAATTAAAGGATTTGCCCAGGATCACAAAACTTTGTTAAATGGTAAAGCCAGAATTTGAGCCTAGCCTAAAATTTAGATACTTGACCATGCATCTTCCAAGCTCAAGTTGGTACAAATATGTGTTGAAGTTTGCTTTTGAATACCAAAAAAACTACATTTTATACAGAGTATTTTAAAAACACACAAGTCACATGATAAACCAACCTGACAATGCAATCAACATTGTAGAAACGTGTTGATGAAAAGGGGGGACTTTTTGTTTTGAATAATAAAATGCACAGAGGGGACCACTCCTGTTTGCACTTTTTTGCAAAAGGAGCCATTCATACATTGTTATTGTTTCCACCAAGTGCTGCAAAAGTAAAGCGTAAAACATTGGCGAAAATCCCCTTTGTTCTTCAGTTTTCCATTACGTGTCTGGAAAAGTGTACATCACTTCCACAATTAACGATTCTAGGAGACATCCACTATGGATTCCTTTGTAATGTGCCTGCTTTTACCAGGTCTAAAAGTCAGGCGGATCCCAAAATATGTGCCAGTGGAAAACCAATTGGATTTGGTAGGGGGGGTCTTGTTAAGTCCGATCTGCTATCCAACTTCACCTGCCAAATCATACAAATCCTGCAGCTCATAAATAGTGGTGATAAATGCATTTAGCGCAACTTCTTCCACTGCGCTTGACTTGGAAAATGACCCCCTATGATTGTAGCTTTATTTTCCCTATCCTGAATGGAAGCCTACAAGATCCAGCACTGAAGTTAATGAGAACGTACAAAAAAATTTCATACAGACACAAAGTGAAATAAAATGCATGAAAATGTCATTGTTTCACACAGCTTGTTCAGTATCCCCTTAATTTCTAATCACACTTAAATAGCTTGTTAAAACCCTATATTATTTTAAGAAAAAAGTGCCACAGCAATGGCCACTGCCTATTACCTTTTCTCATCTCTAATCACTTCCTGTTGTAAATAATCTGCCTCTGAGATATGTTAAAACGATAAGACCTCACTGGCAGGTCCTGTGTGCAGCCCTGGATGTTTGTATTTGAGGGCATAGAGGTAGAGCAGGGGACACAGCATTTGTCCCTTGCCCAGATGTCAAAACCACCTTTGATTGCACTCTTTAGGAAATATTTAAATCCTGCTTTTTAGTTTTAAAAGATGTGGACCTTTTACACTTTGGCCGCAACATTATAGGAAACACTCTTCTGTCGTGTTATTTTACGGGCACTGCCCAAACATCCAGCAACCATGATGTACACCATACTTTCCAAACAAGACCCACAATACACATGATGTATTCAGTTTGTTGCAAACTACATTACTTTAACCAAACAGTATGAGGTTAACAAGTAAGTACTTATCAGTTTGGATCATGAAACTTTCTGGCAGAGTAGAGTAGGCTTCTAACAGACAAAGATACATTCTATTTAGGTCGGAGCCCCAATGCCAAGTATGCATGAGAAGATCTGAAAACGGTCCATGCTTGCCTTCCTAGCCTTGACATGTTCAGGTAGGCCCAGGCTGGACCAACTCTGTGAGGTGCAGCTTCATTCCCTAGGCATATCAAGCAATGCATCAACATCTGGGCATATACACGTTCACTTAGAAAGACAAACTGAAGCCAACATGCAATGGGAAAAGCCAACAGCTTGGGCTTGTGATTAGGCATGGATAGCTATTTTTCAGGCACTGTCATAAGGGTACCACCTTGCCATATGATGGAAACAGCTGGAAAATAATGCAAGTACCTGGGCATGTGATGGGACTGCCCGGCAATGGCTTGTCTAATACCTATACTCAAGCCAAAACTGTTGCCTCTGCAATTGCTTGTTTAAAGATTCAGTGCAAGGAACAGAGGCATTGACAAAGATATTGCGTATAAAATCAACTGGCTGAAGACACACATTAAGAGATTTTTATTACACCGGGAGCTCGTGTACAGAGGCAATTAAGCAATTAAATCTCAAAAGAATGCTTAAATATAACACTGGCAGGCCCTATACAGCAACACATTTGGTGTTACTTTGCGATAGAGCTTGCTCAAAGAGTTCCAGAAAGGTTACGTTTTGGTGGTGAGGGGCAGGTGGTGGTAACACCTGTGAGGGATTTGCCCATCCGCACAGTGGGTGTGTGCTCTCATGGGTTTTTTGACATTTTAAAAGAAATTGAATGATGGTAGATGAACCTCCAGAAAAGGTGTGGGGCTAATATTCTCACATTTTCCTATGCTCACCGCACGACATACACGTAGACCTGTGTACTCTGGGCGGATACAGTCTACAGGCGCTGACGCCCACTGCCCTATTTAGTTGGGATATGACAGCCAAGAGTACATCAAGGCATCTCAGAAGGGGGAGCGCAAAACCTTCCTCCTGCCATGGCCAGCCTAATAAACTATCAAAGGCTTCATTGATCCACCCTGTCCTTTTGCTAGCTGCTGGTGACAGCTTTGCATACTAGTCACAGAGCGTTATGTCACAGTGCACTCAAATATGAAACAGAATGTTTAAAAAAGAACGGCTTAATTTAACAATTCTAACAAATGTGCGTGCATAGGAGGAATGACTGCCCTGACACAAACCTGTAAATCAACAGGTAAAGAAAAAAGAGCCCAATCTATGAACCCTCCTGTCCCTTGCACACCATTAGAGCCAAAAAAAGGCTAGATATATCTATGTTATAAAGAAAATGTGCACTTCTGATACAAAAGAAACAATTTAATGTAGAATATTCGATGTTGAACAGTCAAATGTATAACCAGTGTTCAATTTGAAGTTGTGAAGCAAACTCAACGCATTTCGGGGAACCACTCCTCTTTTTCAGGAGCTGAACTGCAAACACTAAAGAGAAAAACATAGCTTATCTGTAATTCTTAATACATACAATTTGAGGCTATAAATCACCACCACAATAGTTATAGTAGAACACACCAGCATGCCTTGGGTTCACAAACGAATCTCATACCCTATGCGCAGTCCCCAGTCTCCAGATCAAAAGTAACTCACCTAAACATTATGTGACCATCACATCACCCTTAATTGTGGTTATAACCCATACGTCACCCAATGAGTGAACAAACTTAGACTGCTCATGTGTGCTCAGAGAAAATTATATAGAGGATAAATTGAGGAAAGTATAGTGTCAAAAGTGAGGGAAAAATAATGAACTATCAGCAAAAAATCAAGTGTCACTTATGTGGTTTGCAATCCATATAAGCAAATAGGTAATAACAAAACTCTGATATAGCATACCTCTATCCACTAAGGTTGGAGAATCCACAATAATGATTGTGGTCGTTACCATGTAGACCCCCTTCCCGTTCCAGAAATCCGATTATGATTTGCAGCCAGTGGCAGTGGAATGAGAAGGGGGGCCACATGGTAACACCACAATCATTATTGTGGATTCTCTAACCTTAGTGGACCAGCATGTGTATAAAGGTGGCCGTGGCCACCCCTTGGTGGTGCCTCTGTGTGTAGGCCAGCCTGCAGCCATCTGTCCAGCCTCGCTCCCCGAACTGCCTGCCGCCTGATACCCGCTGCTGTCTCCCATCTTGAACTCTGTCATAGAAGCTGCAAAGCGCCCTGAAACTGACTCTACATTGTCGAGCACCAAGAGAACCTCTACTTGCACAAGGTACATTGTGGTTCTGTCCCCCTAGTCCGTCTCAAAAGGCCCATAGTGATATTTTACGACCCATTGCTCCTTCTCTGTTGAAACCAAGTATCCTTGAACTATTGCGATTAACTACTTTACCGACTACCCTCCTATCAGTATCCAGAGTGCATCCATTTTCCTTTTTTGACACTGTCTGTCCTCTGCATTCCTTTACAGGGTGAGTTGTAGTTTGTAGTGCGCTAGAACGGTCTGTTGTGTAATAATAAAGTAGATATTTGTATACAACCTTGACTGGACAGTCCCTTTTATCATTGGGTAATAATTGTATTTTCGCTGTGTTGCAACTAACGATCCTGGCAGAGATAAGCCTGCCGTTCCACCCACGTTACCAAAATTGCACAAAGAGTTTTATAATTTGCCTGTGTTCCAAACTGTTCGGATCTGCTATGAAAGGCTGAGGCCTGTCTGTGCCCAGCAGAATCACTGCCTTTATTCCATCATGACCCCTTGCCCTGCATGGAGGTGGGGGTCCCAATGTGGCGTGATCCAACAAAAGGAGATTAAGGGATATCAACCACAAGCATCCCCTTACACTAAAGGGATCAACCCTTGAGAAATTGAAACACAAAGCTTGTGATTTAGGATTGCTGCCTTATCTAGGTGGATTCCATTCCAAGACCATATTCATTTATGGTACTGGAAAAAACGTTGCATGACAGCAAGTTTATAGAAAAATACACATATTTTATTTATCAAATACATACGAAAAGTTAAAAAAAAACTTGCAATGCTAAAGTGCCTGTTCCGTCTTCTACCAAAAAGATGAGGAAGACACGTACACTATTTTGTCTGCATGTGTTAACCCCCTTCAACAGGTAAGTATGTTAGTTCGGATACTTGTCCGTTAAAGTGTCTTGTGCTGTGCTAATAATCACACTGGGCCATACCTCATTAAACACAACTCACTCAATCACATTCCATTCATTCTTTTATCATTCACTTTCAAAATTTCATTTCACAACCACAAACTGTGCCCAACATGTTTCTTTCTGCGCTTGGTGTCTTGTATCAAATTCCCGGATTCTTCAGGGGCTTGTGTGAGGGGTTAGTAGGACATGCAACATCTAACAATATAGCTCAGTATTTAAAAACAAAGAGATTTTTCAATCAAGAACATTTCCCTTACAGAATTCTTGTAGGAGTTGCAGTGGTATTCTGTCTCCACAGGGTTTTAATCCCCTTTAGGTCGAATAACCCGTAAGAAAATCTCCACCTATCAAGGAGCAATAAACATAAAAAAGGAGTATCAATAACCTACTCACGCTGCTCCATTATATGACGACTGTTGATTAATAACAGAAATCTTGATTCCAAGTCTAATCACATATTTTATACAGTGAGGCAAATCTTCCTGCATCAAGTACAATTCCTCCTCTTCCTAGATCTATTGGTCAAGTCTCAAGGCTAACAAGAAGTCTCTCCTAAGCAATGTCCAAGCTTGTATTATTCTCGCCCATAGACTTGGACGCAAGGTTCTGGTTCACTCACCGTAAGGTACAGTGGATGTGGACTGCTTCATATGCGCAGGGTCTCTTCGTTGTGTGTCTGTGATCAGAGAGTGGAAAAGAGCCGTCTCGAATCTCACCGGGAAAGAAGTCACTGTTAGCTAGAGAGATTCAGGGGAAGAGAAATACAAGAAGAGCCCATTAGTGACACCTTCGCAAGTATTCCTATGGTGTTAGTACAGCTGGCCTCTTCGCGGCTTACTCAGTCCGATGAAACTTTTGTTCCCCAAAAGCTGTCTAAACAACGTCACTTTCTTTTTTTCATGGATTCTCGTGTTTCTCTTATCCAACCTCGGTACGTCCCGTGAATCACTAAGGGGATAAATCCAAACACCCAGTTATCAATTGGTTAACTCCTCTGGATCACATCACGGGATAGAGGAGCTGATTCATATTGTTCTCATGTAGTCGGTAACCTACGTGGTCGGTTCTATCTCCTTTCCTGCCCGGACATGGTGGAGGATTATGCGGCTGTGCTGTATGTGTCACGAAGTCCAGAATCCAAGGCGCAGGAGCGACGCAGTACCAACCACCCCCACTTTGGTCGTGGAGCCCGCAAGTCAGAGCTTACACGGGTTTCCTGGACCAGAGCAGGGAAGGAGGGTTAGGGTCTCGATGATTGGATAGGTAGGGGGAAATTAGGTAAACCGGATTGAGGGTGAGGTAGAGGTTATGGGTGGGAATGGGGAGTTCTACAGGGAAAGTTTGGCTGCTGCTCACTTTTGTTCTGGTGTTCTCAGCCCTAACTAGCTACTTGTACATAAGCACCAATTTGCACATAAGAACAGTTTAACTCTGCCTAACCCTAAGTCATCGGAACAGTACAGGAGTTAGCATGCAACTTAGCTCTGGTCTTCTGTGTCCTGTCCATGACGAGCAGTCACGTCCTTGGCACGTCTGAAGGGTTGTTTTCAAGGTCCAAGCTAAAAGAAATTAAAAAGCATTAGAACATGCCCTCTGTTATTGTCTGCATTCACCTCATGCAGACTCACTCACACAGACACACTCTCTAATGCCCCCCTCAAGACCTGTATAGTGCTATTGCACTATGCTACGCAAGCGATCTCCTTGCAGATCCCTGCAAACATGTTCAAATGCACAAGCAATCTTCCTGCAGACCCTCGTGATCGATTTGTGCCCCAAAACTGTGGCAGGTGTCTCCGGTGCTGTGTTTTCGCCTCACGGATATGCTATGGTCTCCAAGAGGCGGAAACACCCCAAAAGACTAAACGCCCGTGCACAGGTCAATGTATCCCAAAAGAATGCCGCCGGCACATTGAGCGCCGAAGTTCTAAACACTTAGCTTTTTCGTAGCTGTGCAGGGGCTCTGGGGTGGCAAGCATTCGCCCCCTGCACTTCCCCCTCGATCCCTTTGGGCCCTGAGCAAAGAGGAGTACTTATCTCGTGTGGGCGAGGGGCCGGGCTGCTGCTCGGGTGGGGCTGGGCCCCTCGCGTGTAGTTTTGCTGGAGCTCCGGTCCACACGTCTTGTCGGCATGGAGTCTCAAGCGCAAGCCCCGTGCTCGGGGCTCTGCGCATGCGCGATGGGGCGGCCGCGCCCTTCCTGGTTCCTGATTGGCCCAAAACGTCCCTGGGCATGCTGGGGATTGTAGTCCTTTGGCGCCGGCTGCTGGGAAACGCAGTCTTTAGTCCCTTTCTCCTGCACATGGGGCAAAGCAGCCTTTTGTATGGTTGCATCTTTGTTTGTCTCTTCCCTCCAGTGCCCAAAACAGTACCCACAACACCCCTACGCCTAGCCTGTCCTTGTCTCTGCCTACCTGAGTCCCTGACAGTATGCGCCGTAACCCTTTTCGGGAGCTGAGGCAAATTCCCTCTGGTCCTGCTATTGTCCGTACTGCTGCTCCCGGTTTTCTTAAAGACCAAACGGGTCTCTGTAAATAAAGAGACAACGTCATCTCCGAAGTACCCGCTATTATGTAAAAAGTTTACCAGTTGCCGCCACGGGCGTGTAGCAGGCAGTATGTCTATATTGCTTTACAGATGCGTGGGTTTCTCTGAAATAAGATTTACCCCCTTCCCTGCCCAGTGTTGGTCAACCAGTACATCGTTTAAAATGAACGTGTTTACTTCTCGAAATGGTAACAACTGATTAGACCCTGATGGTTCTCACCGTTCAAGTAGGGATCTGGGTTCCGCTTCCTTCTGATGTCTGATTTTTCTGATTCCTCTTTGCATGGGCCACTTCTGGGAAATCTTCGGTTCCTTTCACGCATATCCTGGAGTTTAAATGCTTGCGTTCCAATCTCGCGCATGCACGCTATCAGCTAGTTGGTAACCCGTCAATCATAAGCTGTTTACTTTCGGAAAGTTAATACCGTATTTGCGACTGGCATTACGCAGCTCGCAGATGATCAGTAGAGATGTAGCTTCAGGATCACCTGTCTCGCTGTAGACCATTCGCACTGAGCCATTAAGCATTCACTACGTGGGTAAGGAGTGGTCGTAAAGTGTGGCAATTCTGTGATCAGTGGTCCCAATGTGGCAGCATAAAGACTCCTTCACCCAGTACAACATGAGGCTGAGGCCCCCTTTGAAGATGGGCACCAGCATCACCTGCATGCTGCACTGCCGGCCGAAAAAAGGTGTGCCTGCCATTGACATCCCTGATTGGCTAGCTTGTAGCCGAACACCTGGGATTACTCGAAGCTGACATTGGCCTCTGGGGATGGCTGCCGAGAAAGTCTGAGGTCTGTCTGTGCGTGTCCGGGCCTGCCAAGGACAGGCACACCCCTCTATTAAGGTATGCGTCCTCCCTTGCATCCTGGTATACTTTACTATACACTGACATTCATAACTTAAATCCTTCCTGTTCTCACATCAGAAATGGTAAGACTACCCCCCACCCACCCAGGGGATGCCCGTAGCCCCAGATTTTTTTTTACTTTGACTATCCTCGATTTAGCTGTAACGGCAATCGGTGCCTTCACCATCGCCAACGTATTGCCACTTCACATTGACTCATTCAGCCTATAGCTCACACAGCCGACATAGGCCCCCTCCTCGCGGGGTTTGTTACAATTCTCCGGTGTCATACCAAGCCCACATGAGCCACCCCACTGCTTACACACACACACGGGACACGTGCGTACAGTTCGGGCTCCACAGTCGCTCTGCTGCAGCCGGAAATGCCCCCTTTATCTATAGCAAACGCAGCAGAATTGCATCACTCTGCCGTGTGTGTCTCCCCTTAAAGGGGCCACCACAACACTCTTCCTTTTTCATAACAAAAAAAGCGAAGGAGATAAAGTACATACAACGCACAACAATACACTGCACCCAAAAATAAACACCCCTTTACTCACATGCCACCCCCAGACCCGTCAGTCACTTTCCAGTCCACGGGCTGGGGCCACCAGTTCAAGGGTCCAAAACATAGTTATTGAGATGGGCAGGCTTCCCCCTCTGGCCCCTTTGGGAATACCTCCGGCCTGCCTCCCGGATCGGGTCCTCCTCAACTGTGTACTCCTGACCTGTAGAACTCGGCGGATGGGCCGGGCCACCGCCCTCATCCAGTACATCACTGAAGTCCCTTCTCTGTAACACCTCCGGCCTGATTTCGCCAACCTTCTTAAAGAAGCTGGCATTGTGGGTGACAGTGGCAGTCTCGTCTGAAGCAATCACCATTGAGCCTTGCACCACCACCACATCCATTGGACCAGGCTCATATGTTAACGACAGTTTACCTTGAGGGTGCCGGTTCTTTATCAGCACCTCATCTCCCGGGGCTAGCTGATGGGGCCGGAGTCCTCTCCTGATGTTCTCCTGTTAAATCCTGATGCTCCTCTCCTGTTCCACCTGTGCATTGTCAATGACTGCCGGTTCTCTCTCTCCTACTTTGGGAATCAGGCCCCTGGGACATCGCCGGAACATGGCTTCTGTCGGGGCCACTCCTTTGGACACATGCAGGGTGGCCCTGTACTCCCTTAGGAACTGGTATAATGCTCTCTGCAGGCCATGTCCCTGGCCATGGGCGATGCAAAAGACCTTATTTAGCATCCTCATAAATCTTTCCACCTCGCCATTCGTCCAAGGCCAGACAGGAGTGATCTTACGGTGCTGGATACAATACTCCTCCATCAGTTGGGCGAAACTGTCCCCCTGGAAAGATGGTCCATTGTAAGAGCACAAGGTCTGAGGCAGGCCGTGTGTAGCAAATATCTTCTCCAACGCCACTGCCACCTTGTCGAATGACACGGACTCAATGAACTCCACCTCCGGATACCGGGACCATTCATCTACGACCACCAGGAAGTGCGTGTTTCGGCCTTTGGACTTGAAGTCGGTGTGGAAAATCTCCCAGGGCTTTGTCCATGTTCTCAATCAGAGGCTCCTTCTGTGCCAGGGACACCGCTTGGCACCAAACACAGGCAGCGACAAACTCCTCGACCCACCTCTCAAGGTCTGGGAACCACACCTTCTGTCACAGGCGTGCCTTGGTTTTGGTAATTCCCTGGTGTGCCAACTCGATGACCTGGAGTACCTTGCACTGCGGTATCACAATTTGTTCCCCTCGGAGTTACAGCCCCAACACCACAAACGCCAGCTCATCTTTGACCCTCCACAGCTGTTCCAGCGCCGACCTTGCTTTCTGGGTCCTCTGAGCCAGCGTGTCCACCACAGACTTCCATGAGTCCTGATGTAGGGCTGCTTTCAGGACGTTAAAGCACTCATCATCGGCCGCCGCCTGTTCCAGCTCGTGGCTGGGCACAGTGTTAGGAGTTGCCAGCTCCACCACCAGCCTCACATGTTCGTCGGCCTCCTCAGCAGTGATGTTACCTTGTCCATCCAACTCACACCTCGGGTGCCTAGACAACTAGTCAGCTGCATTATTACTGCTGGGCCGGTACACCAGGGAGACACCAGGGAGACTCCATACTCAAGCAGCGCCAACATCCACCTTTCAATGCAGGCCGTAGGCTAAGACGATGAACCCGCCAAGATGAGCAGCAGGGGCTTTTGGTCCGTAACCACGGTCAATGGCTGTCCAGCACATAGAGGCAGCAGGACCGCCAGGGCTTCTCTTTCAATCTGGGAATACTGCTGTTCTTTCTCTGATAGTGCCTTGCTTACATATGTGACTGGCCGGACCTCACGTTGGCATCCTTCTGGGTTAGTACTGCCCCCAGACCAAACGGACTGGAATCCACCATGATTTCTGATGACAGGGCCGGGTTGAAGAAGGCCATTGTGTCCTCTGCTGTCCGCGCCCCCTTCACGTCCTCAAATGCAGCCTGCTCAAGGGGTCCCTACTGCCACGTAGCATCCTTCATGGTTAACGCCTGCAATGGTTCTGACCGGGATGAGAGGTTCCTAATGAACCAGCCACAGTATGTGACCATTCCCAAGAAGCTTCGGACCTCCGATCTAGGGCCCGTGCCTCCACAATATCCTTCACCTTGCGAGGATCTGGGGAAAACCCCCTTCTTTAAACACAAACCTGAACAATTCAGTGGCCTTCTTAAGGAATTGTCCCTGTACAGCGTTAACCTTAGTGCCTGGAGCCATTCTAATGTCTTGACCAGCCGGTCGAGGTGCTCCACTTCCTTTCTTGCAAATAACAGGATGTCTTTGGTGATGTTCAAGGCGCCATTCAAATCAGCAAGGGCTGCCCGGATAATGCTCTGAAAGACCTCTGCCACAGACGACACACCAAAGCTCAGACGCTTGTACCTGTAGAGGCTACAGTGCATGGTGAAAGTTGTTATATATCGGGAGTCCAGGTGTAACACCACCTGATGGTATCCGGCCCGAAGGTCGAGTTTGGAGAAGAAGCGTGCCCCCTGCTGTTCTGTGATGATATTGTCAATTGTGGGGGTGATATGACGTTTGCGCTTGATCGCCTTATTCGAGAGCCTCATATCCACACAGATCCATACAGAGTCCGGTTGTTTGGGCTTTCTGGCAAAGACGATCGGGGAAACCCAGGGAGTCGGGACTCGACGGTGTTTCAGGGCAATGGGTTGGATCAATTCGTCGATGTAGAGCCTCACCGGGTCACCCGCCATGCGGCCAGTACCTTCGAACAGCTGGTTGTATCTCACCAGCAGCCCCTGCACATCCACAACATATACTGCATACGCGGAGCTCACAATGCCAAGTGCCTCCGTTGCTGCACAACTCAGGAGGGTGTTGCTGCTGACCGTTGTAACGTAGAACCGGGCCTTGATGGCTGACCCTCCATGCTCCATGTTGGCTACAAATGCACAAGCCAGCGGGATCAGTTGTTCACCACCAAATGTAAAGATGCAGGCTTTTGGCTTCTGTAACTTGGGCAGCACTACCACGGCATCGTAATGCACCCTCGCCATAACATTGGCAGATGCACCTGTGTCCACCAGCACCGGCACGGTTGACTCATTCACCCTCCCCAGGCAATGTGGCTGTCTCCTGTTGGTAGTCGGCATTGAGCTGACACTTGAGATGAAGAATATGTTTTCTTCCTCCTCTTCGGCATCCTCCTTGTGAGGGGCACCGTCGTCGCCTCGGTCGATCTGGGCAACATTGGGCAGGCGCTGTGATCTGAAGAATCCTGCTCTTACTGGTACCCTTGGAATTAACACTGGCACTGGAGCTCAGCACACGCGGGCGTAGTGATCCAGCGCCCCGCAACGTCCACATGATTTTCCTTGGGCCGGCATTCAGCAGGGTGTGGCAGGTTGTACCCACACTTCATGCATGAATCACAGGTTCTTGCACCCCTGTCCCGCTAACCTCCGCTGGGATGTCTTGCTCCTCTGCCACCTTAACCGCGGCCCACCGCACACACATCTTCCACTTTCACTGGGTGCACAGCTGCCTCCATCCTGGACGCCCTCACACACCTCTTGGCAGTGTCCTATTTCCAGTATGCGAGGCAGTGTGATTCCAGGCTCTTGCAGTACCTCCCTGCGTAGCTTGCCAGATGAACATCCCTGTATTAGCTGGTTCCTTATCATCATGTCGGGATTATCCCAGGCACACTACAGGGACATGCGGCACAGCCGTCCGTAGAAAGAGCCCAGGGACTCATTGTCCTTTTGCCGGGCGCAGCACATTACAAACTGCTTGTAGTCCACATTGGCAAGCGGCATGAAATGTTCCCTCAGGGCATCCTTCGCAGCAGCATAGGACACATTTGCAAGGTTGCAGTGACTGGGCGACCTTGTGTACTGCTGGTCCCGCTAGGTACAGGAGTGTAGCCACCTTGCTGTCTTCGTCCGTCTCCACAGTGGCCCAGAAAAACATATCAAGCCTGTCGCTCCACATTCTCCATCTCGGTCCCAGTCTGGATGGGGCACCCAAGATGTCAAATTTCTGCATTAGTGTAAGTGCCCCTTGCTGTCTCGGCACATGTGGCGCTTGGGCGGCAGTGGCTGCCGCAGCAGCAGCTACTACAGCAGCGGGATCAGCCATGATAGCGAGCTCACAGGCAACCCACACTAGGAGTGGGGCTGCAACTCACTGACGTGCTGCTCTGGGCACAGCTGCACGCAGATGTTGAGTGTGATAATATTGGTCAGACACCGCTTGCCACTACTTCTGATAATCTTCCTCCACCACCACACAGCCAACCAAATGCCCTCCCAGGCACCTTGTTCAAATATCAAAAAATGTGGGCAATTTGCACACTAACACCCCAGGGTGCTGCACACACTAGCCCCTTTCCACAAATGTCCAAACAGCCAGGGATAACAAAGAAGGAAACTCCACTGCCACAGATGATGGCTCCAAAAATTGAGTGGAGTCGGCCCAGGGGACAAAGAAACAAAAATGGTAGGCCTCCCCCAGCTCCTCACCTCACACTCTATGTGAAAGAAATTTCCAAAACACTTCAAAATGCAAGAATGCACAGCATCTGCTGTCCCCTCGTCAGGGAATCCAAAAATGATATATGGATGGGCGCACAAGCACTCTGAAATACAATCGCGACCCTCACCAGCATGTGTGTAAAATGTCGGCCAAGCCACGTGGACATCACCGGCTCCACAGCATTCGGAATGTGGAGAACAAAGAAAGAAAATTCACTGCCCCCCCACCGCCTCAGCCCGGGTTGGTGTTCCACATCGTCAACACTGTTACAATGCCTCCGGTGTCATCCGGCGGCCCCGTGAGAGAAAAAAAAACACACACACACACACACACACACACACACACACACACACACACACACACACACACACACACACACACACACACACACACACACACACACACACACACACACACACACACACACACACACACACACACACACACACACACACACACACACACACACACACACACACACACACACACACACACACACACACACACACACACACACACACACACACACACACACACACACACACACACACACACACACACACACACACACACACACACACACACACACACACACACACACACACACACACACACACACACACACACACACACACACACACACACACACACACACACACACACACACACACACACACACACACACACACACACTCTCTCTCTCTCTCTCTCTCTCTCTCTCATTCTCTCTCGGCTCCGCAGTCACTTTGCTGCAGCTGAGAACGCTCCCTTTATTTATAGCACACACAGCAGAGTTGTGTCACTCCGCCGCATGTGTCTGCCCTTAAAGGGGCTGCCAGAACAGGGTTAGACTTTCGTGGTTTGTGCTGGGCTATCTTCATCGCGTCACTGCTCCCCTTTTGTGCGTTGGGTTAATGTTCAATTGGAACCCAGCGGACGGGGTTCACTGTCTAAACTCGTACTTGCTCATTTATATTGTAAGATGTCAGTGTAACCGCCTGCGATGACTTGGTGGGGTACCCATTATTCACACTGAGCACCGTCCTGCCGGTGCTAACTGCAGGCCCCCCCTTTCATATTCTCTGTAACCATACTTCTGTTTATCTTGCACACCTGGCCTGAGCCTGTACACCCGGCCCACTTCAACCTGATCCCACCTAGTAGGGCCATTGCATTGTCTGTTGAATGAGAGATTCTCTGTGTCTGCTATAGTTGTAAGTGGCTAAACTTTCACTGTCCCATGCATGCAATTCCTGATTTCACCTGTCCTTCTCTCCAGCCCTGTACTGCTGATGTACTGCCTGCATCACCAAATGTTATCTTACCTTGATTCCTTAGTTTTCTTGGTTGCGGTGTTGCTTTTTAAAACCAAATCTATTGATTTAGACACCTGTCATACTTAACATTGACATCCCAGCCTATATTGATGCTGTATTGCTGCAACACTATGATTACCATCACATATGTTCACTATTTTGCCTTTCGGCTCACCCGATGTAGCCCCCCGCACCATGAGATAAGGCTCTGCCGGAATGTGCAATCACATTTCTTTTACTATTTTGCATACCTTTACACCCGATGTAGCCCCCCGCACCCTGAGGTTAAGCTTTACCGGAATGTACAATCACATGTTAATTCACTATTTTACATACCTGTATAACCGATGTAGCCCCGCGCACCATGAGGTGAGGCTTTACAGGAATGTTCAATCACATGTTTTTTTGACTATTTTGCATACTGGTACACCCGATGTAGCCCCCCCGCACCTTGAGGTGAGGCTTTACCGAAATGTGAAATCACATGTTTATTGACTATTTTGCATACCTGTACACCGATTGTGTCCCCTGCACCATGAGGTGAGGCTTTACCGGATTGTGCACTCACAATCCACTGTATGCTGTAATTATTTATGCTTGGTCCTGCAATACGTGAACTGTGCTATTGCACTCGTACTGTAACTATGTAACTAGCATCTAGATGCCTCAGGGTTTTGTGGGCTGCTATAAAGTTAAAAATAAATAAATAAAGATCCCTTCAGGTTTACTAGAGGTGTGGGGCCGATTGATGGTTTAGAAACTTATATTCATCCCTGGACCACTGGTGCCCGGATGTTGATTTTTCACAATGCCATAGGCATTAACATAGACCTAGCTAGTCATTGGGTGGGTAAATGACCAAACACACCCACAGGATGTGTGTCTCCTCACATGTTATCTCCATCGTATTTGTGTTCCACTGCATGAGTTCTGGCTTGCACCTAATAGGCAAATGTCTCTGAATCAATTATAACCACCGGCCTTTCTCTGGCCAGCCACCCAGAGCATTGTTTGCAAATCAGCCTTGTCCCCGTCACTAATGTGAGAAGCTGTTTCAAGGTCTAAATGCATGTGATTGCTTGTGTTGCAGTGCAGAGGGGACATGGAGTAGCATTTTGAGATTGAAGTGCACCTTTTGGTGGCAGCACCAAGAGTCGTTTGGTCTGTAATGGCACGGACATACTACAGAATTATGGCATGGAATGGTGTGCAGAGCAACAGTAGTGGTAATGTTTAATTCAAAGCCTTGTATCTATCACTTTTTCATTTTACTACAATCTCCCATCCATAATTAAACTTTCCTTACTACCAACCTTATATTTTCATTTATACTCAAGTAGTAAGTGCAGCAGAACATATACTTTGAATGTCATTTGTTAGGGCCCCCGGTCAGTTGATGCACATTCTGCAGAAATATGTGTTCAAGCAACATCACCTGTCATTTATTGTTTGATGTAGTTAACCATTTTATTAAGCATGATGTGAAAGCCGGCTATATTCCCACAAACAATAAACTTTAAATTACAGAAACTAACATTGTGATTTTAGGTTTCAGAAAATAGTTGTTGGCAGCCTATCTTGAATAAGTGTGTAGGTGGAAATGGCCCTCCATCTCCCTGGTCATTTGCGCTTTCATGGCTCTGGGGCATAAATCATTGTCTAGGGCATGGGTGCACAACATACGGCCCGCGGTCCAGTTGCGGCCCGCCATGCTCTTTTGTCCGGCCCGCGAGGCACAAAGACTTTCCTAATGGAGGGCGGCCCGCGGCCGCCCTCCATTAGGAAAGTCTTTGTTGTCTTCCGGCCCGGACAAAACACTGGCCCTCATTGGCTCAGCACACACACGCACCACGTCGCTCCTACGAGCCACGTAATGCGTGTGTGCTGCACCAATGGAGGGCCAGCACTACGGCTGGCGTGGTCCATAAGGCTTGATGCCGGAAGGCATTTCAACCTTGGACCACGCCAGCCGTAGTACGATTCCAGCGTTCCATCTTACCTGCCGCTTACCTGCCTGCCTTCCAGCACGTCTCCGGTAAGTGGTCTGTTTGTGTTTGTGTGTCGGGTTTGTTTTGCTTTATGTTTGTGTGTGTATGTTGCGATGGGGGTGGGGGGGTGGTGTGTCGGATGTGTATGAATGTTTGGATTTGAATGTATTTTGTGTGTATGTTGAGATGCGGGGGTGTGTCGGATGTGTATGAATGTTTGGATTTGAATGTATTTTGTGTGTATGTTGAGATGCGGGGGTGGGGGGGTGTGTCGGATGTGTATGAATGTTTGGATTTGAATGTATTTTGTGTGTATGTTGAGATGCAGGGGGTGTCGGATGAGTATGAATGTTTGGATTTGAATGTATTTTGTGTGTATGTTGAGATGCGGGGGTGGGGGGGTGTGTCGGATGTGTATGAATGTTTGGATTTGAATGTATTTTGTATGTATGTTGAGATGCGGGGGTGGAGGGGGTGTCGGATGTGTATGAATGTTTGGATTTGAATGTATTTTGTGTGTATGTTGAGATGCGGGGGTTGGGGGGTGTGTAGGATGTGTATGAATGTTTGGATTTGAATGTATTTTGTGTGTATGTTGAGATGCGGGGGTGGAGGAGGTGTCGGATGTGTATGAATGTTTGGATTTGAATGTATTTTGTGTGTATGTTGAGATGCGGGGGTGTGGGGGGTTGTCGGATGTGTATGAATATTTTGATTTGAATGTTTTTTGTGTGCTGAGTTGGGGGTGGGGGTTTGGGTCTGTATGGGTGCATGTTTGTGTGTGTGCTGAGTTGGGGGTGGGGGTTCGTGTCTGTATGGGTGCATGCTTGAGAGTGTGTGTGCTGAGTTGGGGGGTGGGGGATTTGGAGTTGGGGGGTGGGAGGTTCGGGTCTTTATGGGTGCATGTTTGTGTGTGTGCTGAGTTGGGGGGTGGGGGTTCGGGTCTGTATGGGTGCTTGTTTGAGAGTGTGCTGATTTGGGGGGGTGGGGGGTTCGGGTCTGTATGGGTGCATGTTTGTGTGTGTGCTGATTTGGGGTTGTGGGGGGTTCGGGTCTGTATGGGTGCATGCTTGAGAGTGTGTGTGCTGAGTTGGGGGGTGGGGGGTTTGGAGTTGGGGGGGTGGGGGGTTCGGGCCTTTATGGGTGCATGTTTGTGTGTGTGCTGAGTTGGGGGGTGGGGGTTCGGGTCTGTATGGGTGCATATTTGTGTGTGTGCTGAGTTGTGGGGTGGGGGTTCAGGTCTGTATTGTTGCTGGTTTGTGTGTGCTGATTTGGGGGTGGGGGGTTTGGTTGGGGGTGAGGGTGCCATGGGGCATAGTGTTTGGTTGGGGGTGAGGGTGCCATGGGGCATAATGTTTGGTTGGGTGTAAGGGGGCAATGGGGCATAGTGTTCGGTTGGGGGTGAGGGACATGGGGCATAGTGTTTGGTTGGGGGTGAGGGGGCCATGGGGCATAGTGTTTGGTTGTGGGTGAGGGGGCCATGGGGCATAGTGTTTGGTTATGGGTGAGGGGGCCATGGGGCATTGTGTTTGGTTGGGGGTGAGGGACATGGGGCATAGTGTTTGGTTGGGGTGAGGGGGCCATAGGGCATTGTGTTTGGTTGGGTTTAAGGGGGCCATGGGGCATAGTGTTTGGTTGGGGTTGAGGGGGCCATGGGGCATAGTGTTTGGTTGGGGGTGAGGGACATGGGGCATAGTGTCTGGTTGGGGGTGTGGGGGCCATGGGGCATAGTGTTTGGTTGGGGGTGAGGGGGCCATGGGGCATAGTGTTTGGTTGGGGGTGAGGGGGCCATGGGGCATAGTGTTTGGTTGGGGGTGAGGGACATGGGGCATAGTGTTTGGCTTGGGGTGAGGGGGCCATGGGGCATAGTGTTTGGTTGGGGGTGAGGGGGCCATGGGGCATAGTGTTTGGTTGGGGGTGAGGGACATGGGGCATAGTGTTTGGTTGGGTGTAAGGGGGCCATGGGGCATAGTGTTTGGTTGGGGGTGAGGGACATGGGGCACAGTGTTTGGTTGGGGGTGAGGGGGCCATGGGGCATAGTGTTTGGTTGGGGGTGAGGGGGCCATGGGGCAAAGTGTTTGGTTGGGGGTGAGGGACATGGGGCATAGTGTTTAGTTGGGGGTGAGGCGGCCATGGGGCATTGTGTTTGGTTGGGGGTGAGGGACATGGGGCATAGTGTCTGGTTGGGGGTGAGGGGGCCATAGGGCATTGTGTTTGGTTGGGTGTAAGGGGGCCATGGGGCATAGTGTTTGGTTGGGGGTGAGGAACATGGGGCATAGTGTTTGGTTGGGGATGAGGGGGCCATGGGGCATAGTGTTGCACTCCAAGAGTGAACCCAATAACAAAGCTAAAACAGGCACAGTTAGGAGATGTTCATCTTTGGCTTTTCGAGGAAACCTGACTCAACGAAGGCCATACTCCTCTTGGGCAACCCAAATAGCAAACTGTAGCAGTCCAAAATAACGGCATGTCCAATCTAGGGTCAATAAAATATATATAAGTTAATTAAACAGGCGAGATACAATAACTAAATAGAAATAAATTATAACAATGGAAAATGTCTAGTACAAAATGTAAGTTTGAAATGCAAATAAAAATCGTTACCCCTCAAAAACATTCTTTTTCCATGTGTTTAGTACAAATTGGGGGTTTAAAAAGCCTCCTGCCACGCCCCGCCTACCACCCCGCCCACATTTACTTTTCGCCCCATTATAGCCCTCATGTAAGGTACTTTCGGCCCTCTGTCAAAATCAGTTGTGCACCCCTGGTCTAGGGCAAGTAAAACAAATCCTGGCCGGTCCTCCTGCAGTTTAGCCTCTCAAAATGTTGTCTCTCAGGTTCCTGCTGCATGTTTATAGTGAAATCCACCCCTCGCCCCCACACCTCAACTCCCTCGGGTCCCAGTGGTGTTTAATGCCACTGGCAAGGCCACCTTTCTAGGGGCCTTAGTGTGAGGCCTGTCTCCCCTGCTGGATCCGGGCCTTGATACAGCACACAACATTATGTGAGGCAACTTCTGCTTCTGCCCTCATCCAAAGCAGCAAACAACTGCAACCTGGGGATCAAGCTACTTGGCATCTCAGCTGTGAAATCCAACAGCACCCCAGGGAAGCCAACCACTTGACATCTACTTGTAGGACACACAATTCCTCTGGTAAACTAACCACTTGCACTATCACTTGAAGGATACCAGCCTTCCAGCCGTAGCTATCCTTAACAACATATCATCCATCACAAACATTTTACCTAAGGATCAATTGGGGCACTAAACTCGCAAACCCGGACAAAATAGAGACAGGACCCATTTGGGTGAACCTCCCCGACACATGCAACATACCAGCGCACAGTGCTTAAACGAAGGACATCCTGTGGATGAGATTCAATCAGATCAGTCTCCCCAACTTCTTTTCTGAATATGACATACAACACAACACAGCACCGTCATCATAACATAGAGCCCAGAACAGTAATGACACCTCATCCCAATGGACAACAACTCGACAAGACCTCTGCGTTCAGCCTAGTGACAGACTGGAAATCAACCAGTTCAGGCAAGCCTTAAACTCAAATAACAGGACTCCTCAAAAGTCCCCCAAGCAACCTCTCCCTTGCCCACCTAACTGACTCACCTTTCAATCTAGCAGCACCCTTACACTGAACACATGTATCAGTGAAAGACAAATACCGTGCCCGCACACATACGGCAGTGTTATGCCTGCTAGCTGTACTCAGTGACCGAGTGGCTTAAATACCGTCAACAAAAAAGGCGACTGTCTCAGGGTCAGGGACTTGACTCTGTCAGGAAAAGGGGTGTGGCAGTAGTACCTATAAACCTTATGCATAACTTGAATACTATTTATGGTATCACTCTTTCAGCACTGTTTTTTTTTTAGGTGTGGTCTTTTGCTTCTTTTACAGAACTACCTGGACCAGAATGCATTGCCCTGGTGGCGAAACAACCAAACAAGTGGAAAACTCGAAACATTAGAAGTACCACAAATTGTGAACCTGCACTACACACCCTACAGTGTGCAGATCACCAACCAAACTAAGAGCTTACTACAACAAATGAAAAATGAAATTCCAGACCCACAGCAGAGAAACCACCACAGACTACAATGAAACTGTGCTGGAAAAAGGGGATGGGCTAAGAGGGATTTTTAAAGCTTTTCACCTCTGTAGCACAGACCCTGGGGAAAAGACAGGCACAGATTGGCTCACAGAGTCAGGTGAGCCCTGGAACCAATGGAAACGAGAGGAAGGATTTCGAATTAGGAATAGCACAGTATACACGGGGATAGAATGAAAGGCAGAGTGTGGTTTGTGGGGGTGAGGTGAGAAGGACCAAGGGTAGGCCGAGTGGCCAGGCGGTGGATGGAAGGTGGAGCAGAGTAGAGTGGAAAGTGCACAGAGTGCAGGCGAGGTATTGATTGTGAGAACGAGTGGTGCCATTTGTGAAAGTCTGAAGCTGTGAATGGAATAGTGAATGTGAGAGTGAAGGAGATAAGAAGAGATAGAGTGAAAGGGTAAGAGTTGCAGAGTAAGAACGGGTGAGAGTAGCAGAGTGAGGATGGGGATTGTAATAGAACAGGGAGGAATGAGAGTAGTGGGCTGAGAAGAGAGGAGGGGTTATAAGAGACCAGCAAAGAAGAAAAAAGTGTGAGAGAGCCGGACAAAGGTGAGAAGGAGAGCAAGAGGAGAGGGGCGGGGATACTGGAATAGAGTAAGAAGAGAGAGGAGTAGTGAAACCAGCGATAGTAGTGAAAGGGAGCGATTGAGTGAGAGCCCAGAATAGGGCGATTGTTACGAGCACAATCTTGCCATCATTCTTTTTTTATCAATCTGGGGAAGGGTGTCAGGTTAGGGAACCCTTAGGAAATCACGTAGGGATTGAGATATAGAAGACGTTGGCCTTTATGGCCTCACTATTAGCCAGAAAGTGGTGTTTAGATAATATGGGTTACCGATCTCTGGTGAATGTTATTCTGGGGATCAGGGAAGACTGGGTTGGGGTGGCGGGAACCCACGGAGGCAAGCAACAGAGGGACAGCCCATAGAGCAACCCCACCACGTAGAGCCAAGTATTTGCAAGCTAGCTAGAAACACCCTTGAACCATCCTTGGGTTTGGGAGTTTGGGAAGCCATCCAGGCAGGGACAATGGATGTGCAGATGGAAGACCCTGCCAAATAAAACAAATGTCAGAAATCCTGCTTCGGCTTACTTGCCAACAGCATTTCAAATGCTGGTCTTTTGGCATAGATCCACGCTCGTACCACCCTGACAACTTACCCCATCCCCCTCCTACCAGTGTCATCTAACAAACCTTGGGGGGGTTTCTAGGAAAAAACATATACCCAAGTGTTACTGCCACAAACCACATAGACCCATACTTGCTAACCATACCCAGGGCGTTGGTACCTTCCCTTCAGATTGAAGTGAATTGCTTAAAGCACAACCCCAGCTTAAGAGCAACAGAGCGCTGCGCGGGAATATGCATGGCACGCATTGGGCCCGGCCTACTACAGTAACGCAGCACCGCAGGTGTGTGGGGAGGTTTAGCCTGTGGGCAGATAGTGTTGGAAGAGCCACGTTTTCAGTTCTTTGCGGAACTGGAGGATGGCGGGGCCATTTCGAGCCGTCATCGGGGTTGTGTTCCAGAGGACCGGTGCTTCGGCGCGTGACATGGGAAGATATTCCGTGATCTCATATAATGTCATCTGGTCCCCATTGTCAGTGTGGATGGCACTAGGATAACTCTCCCAATGGAAGGCCATTCCCATCAGCATATTACTGCTTACATCAGACCCTTCCCTGCCACTTGGAAACATGATCTCTTAATACTGCCACATAATGTGAAACACTATATGTTAATTGAAACGTAACAGGCAACCTTGACAACTCCAGACAGAACAAAGGAGGAATCGCCACCTTATGCACCTGAGGAATGTTATCATGTTTAGTAAAGCCCCATTTTCGATCTCTCGTTAAGTGCCAAGGACGAGTGTCCTCGTCTTTTTTGCATAGACTTGCATAATAGCATGGTACTTAATGGGTTAAACCAAGCCAACAATATCCTACCTCTTTGTTTTATCCTTCATGAGTCAATTCAGCATTCTGCACCTCGCCCCTTAGGAGATATCCATCTCTGTTTTAAATAGAATGTACATTCTAAACAATCACCCATTACCCTCTAGGTCTTACCAGTTTATCAGCATTCCCTAATTTGCTCACACACATAGGCTGAGCCCCCCCCATTTACACTAAACCCATCATAACGTCATCTCTCCCACCTGCTCTTGTGACACATTAAACACTCCCGCCTCCCCACACTAAGTGTGCCGTCTGGATATTGGGGCAAAGTCACTGTGGCCAAACCAGCCAAGGGAAAGTAGGGAACTCTAGAGGGTAGGGGGAGTCACCTGTTCTGTGATGCGAACCTTGCAGGCACTAAATGGAGTGTTCCCCAGAGCTCCCTCTATCCTCCCAAGGCTAGCAAGAGACCTAGAACATATGTCTCTCATGCAAACAGCTGGCGGCAGAGAATCAACAGCTAAATTAGAAGGCTCATACAATCTGAGTCATAAGAGCCCGATCTCCTTAGATTTCCCCGACACATCACTACGTCAAGCAACAGTCTCGACACGGTTGCCTGGCCCTAACATGGCAGGCAAATAAAGTTAAACAATCGAAAACTCTCATCTGGACTTGAGGAGGGGTAGCGTTTACACACAAAGGGAGAAGGTGGCACAAGGTGGCCAATCAAGGCCAGGAAAAAACAGAAAGGAAGGGGTCTGCCAATTTGAGCCCATTTTCCACAATTACATTATTACCCACGGTGTAAAAGACAGCCAGTCTCCACTAATCTCTTGGGGAAGAAGATGGCATTCTGAGAGATGGTGGTTGCTGAGAGGTTTGAGAAGAAGAGGAGGGAGAGTTGGGAGGATGATTCGGTAGAGCAAGAGCAGAAGGAGGAGTGAAGATGAGAGCAGGAGAAGATGGGGGGCAAAGTCTGGAAGGTAAGACCATTGAGGGGTCTTAACTGAGAGCAGATCCAGGGACGAGGAGGTGGTCAGATCCAAGAGACCACCTGGCCCCACTACCCAGGTCTAAAAGGGGCCATGAGGCACTTTGTGGGCATGGGTACAATAGCTGGCAGCTACCAGTCACAGAAAATTACAAAGGCATCAGAGCGAGTAGGGTGCATTGTACCAAAAACACAGGGTGGTGTTCAGACTAGCGTGGCAGTGAGCAGGCCTTTAGTGCAACTCTGAGACAGTAGGACCATAGAGCTGGTACCAAGATAGAAGATGGGGCATGGGGGGTGGTGGGGGATTTGTTGTGGTGAGGAAGAAGGATCACAGCCATGCAGGGAAGTCCAGCTCACTTTATTTAGTAACCACCCAGCAGCACTCCCCTCACTAACCGACCTGTTTCCTATATTCCACCCCCATCATTTTTGCTTCCATCCACCCGTCGTTCCAAGCTCAGACGAAAGGTCCAGAATACAATCCTATCCAGACTAACCAGGGTAGGGTGGCAGGAAATTCTTATCTGAGTTGTCCTAGACAGGGGTAAACCAGGCCAAGGTGAACCATAGGGCGGGAGGGATCACTACACACCCACACATTCCACGGGTGGTCCCAGATGCAAAGCTAAAGCCAAAGAGACCCCCGAACATGAGGGGAAACTTAGCACCTGCTTTCTACAGCTCCCCGGGGACACAAAAGGTCCAAAGCGCAGCAGAGGCCATCAACTGTCCATGTTGGTTATGCGACCAGTGCACAAAGAATGCACTGCAACCGGGGCCTCACAGGACCAGTCCCCACCACAACAAAGAAATGCCCAGGGACACTTTATTTCCCTGACACTGTGAATGCCTTCCTTGGGTACATGGTATCCGGAAGTGGATCATCAAGTGCCTTGTTTTATGGATCAATGGCTGGACGTTTGGACTCAGGACCAGTGCTCAACTACAGCAGGGAAGAGGTTGTCCATGAAATAACCCAAAAATAAATACCTACTATGAAATGACCGGATTTTATTTGGTCGAAAAACTAAAATTACTTTTGGGTTTTTCCCCCTTTTTTAATAATGTGGGGGGAGACCCCCGGACCTCCCCACTTCCCCCTGCCTTAACTTATACGCTTACCCCACCTCTACATATTTTCTAATAAAAATGTACAAAGAATTTGAAAGAATTCGACCAAAATAATTGGGTCATTTCTACTTGGGTATTTTCAAATTCTATTTTTCGCTACGGATCCCCAGGTAAGACACCATAACCTTTGGCCTATGCCGACAATGTTGATAATCCTAGATCATCTCCCTTACTGTCCTACCTTCCCTGAATGGTATTTCTAAATCTCCTGTACCTTTTTATACAACAGTGAAACTCACATTATGTGTCTCTCTGTCCTTTTGACTCTTTTATGACAATACAGATACTGCAAATCCCCTTGACACAAACCACCTAGAAACATATCTTCACCGAGAGTCTGTGTACTTATAATCTGCACCCAACAGCAAAGCTACCCTGCCTTTTCCTTCTGTCCCTACTAACCAGATCCAACCCATGCTTCTTTCATATTCCATAGCACCCAGAGACCACTCAAATGGCATTGGTAGGTGGTCTAAAAACCAATTAGATAACTTAACACTGACTCATACATTTTACAACCCTACATATATTCTCACCTTCCCCCAATGCCATTCTAATTCCTCTCTTGACACCGTTCCCCCTATAACAATAGGAATTTGTTGCAGATCCACCAGCTCACTGTCTAGACTAGCGCCTCTTCCTCACCGCTGTCCTCCACTGAGAGACTCAACACACAATCCATCCTCTTGATCCTATAGACCAGGTCATATTCTACTTCATATGTATTATCCTATATGAATATCAAGCATCTCCAAATTCTGTATGATGGTGAAAAAATAATGGGGATGGTGGCCTATAGTGCATCTTAAAACAAGTATAGAATGCACAGCTGTGCATTAAGACATCATTATTGCCAGAATCCTGACTATTGGATGGCAGACCAAGTGGTCAATACTGTCTCTGAACATGAGGGCCTTACTCTATGGCTTATAATGCACAACTCAGATGTGAGGGAGGTGGTAGCATCACTTTCACAAAGCTGAGGGGATATGTGGCTCTTGGTGTACGATACTGCACGCCCCATTCCACAGTACAAATACATTTGCTTATTTCGGTAGTTTGGACTTTCCTCCTCAACTTGCATCCAATGGACTACTAATAATCGCATAACCACCATTAAATGGAATAGCTCAAGAGCTGCATTGAATTTGATTTATTTTGAGGTATTCCCAGTAATTTGGTTATTAGTGATTTTCAATAAATAAAGATACTACAGCCAACACCTGAAACCTAATGCCACCAGGGTTGGACATTCCTAGAGCAGGTGTTCCAGGCACACGATGGTCTGATTTGGGTTTTTTGGACATCCTTATTACATGACTTTTGCTGTCTAATGTTGTAGATGATAACCATGTTTGCCAAAATGAAAAACCCAGGTAAAGTGGCATTACATTTTGTAATCCCTCTCCAGCTGGGCTTCTTTGGGTGAAGTGCCTTAACTGTCCTGAGGGTGCCTCTGTATTTACCTCCTTGCCTAGTGGAGACAACCACAGAGCCGTAGTATGGAAAGCCTGATGTCCCTGCACCATCCCGCCATACCTTTTTGAGTTACCACTTGCAGGGGCCAGACTGGAGAAGTTTTTTCTGCAGAAAATAATCCCACAATTTCATTGGATCCTATTCATGATCACCGTGACCACACCCTCTTCAGCCACTTCCCGACAGTCCTTTTCTCCATGCCAGATGGGTCAGGACATTCAGCGCTTGTGCATCTTTACACTTGTTTTTTCTGAAAATGTTTCTTTCAGAAATGTGCATTCTTTTTTCCCTTTTGCCTCCTCCCCCCCTTTGCCCCTGTCTATGCAATGGTTTGTCTCCCCTCCAGCTGTGCCGGGTAAAGCCAGGTTTTCTTCCTGTTCCAGCTGTGAGAGTGTCAGGACGAGGTGGGGGGGTCCGTACTTCCGCTCTCTATATGGCAGAGGAAAGGCACAGAGGACCCCAGCCGAGATTCTCTGATATGGTAACGCTGGTCGAGCAATCAAGGCCTAGCTTCTCAGGAGGTGATGCGGGCTGGTTCTTAAGTACAGTGTATCCCCAAGCCCCCACAAAGGAATGTCCACACACTGTATTACTGAAAACACAGTCTTTATATCATTAATATTCAAAGGTTATATACACTTATCACAATAACGCACTTTGTGCTCCGGAAAATCAACAATGGTAAATATCTACAATTCTACAGTGGTACCACTAATATTCGATTAGAGTGCATTCAACAAGGCTGTGAAAATGCCACACGGATCAATAGCAATGAAACCAGTAATAGAGAGAAGAGAGAAAGCAGACGGATGAAACAATAGGCAGACGACTGGTCCTCGCTACTGGACACAGCTCTGAGTGGAGATCCCCCCACCTGGGCAACCTGTAAAATAACGATATATAAAACAAGCCCAGTCCATATATTGTTCAAGAGTCTCGTTCTCTCCCACAATGTTTTACCCCCCCAATGTACCTGGTGGAGTAGAGTTCGTCGGCGAGGCGTCGACCGATCCTTCTGGAGTGACTCCCTTTAAGGCAGGAGCCACGGATCGTCGAGAGGCGTCGCGGACTCGGGGTTCGGTGTCGGGGAATCGGCGGCCCTTCTTGAATGTCGCCCCTTTCAAGCGGGAGACACGGGGCGCCGAACGTCCGACCGTGAACCGGGTAGAACGACGTCGATGAGGCAGCAGGCTTTGATCCGAGCGGTGCTCGTCGACGACAGAGCGTTGGCGTCCTGCAAGGAAGAGGCGTGCGGGGCACCTCGGTGACGATAGTTCTGGACCGCAAAGAGATGAAGAAGAACTGTGGCCCAGCAAGGGCGTCGAGTCGTCGGCGTCTCTGCGGTCTTTGGGTGGCGGGAAACCCACCGGTGGATACTCCTCGGCGCGTCGACGGTCAGGCCTTCTCCCACAGGAGACGGCACGGCGATGCAGACGAGAGCGTCCGTTGATCAAGTTAAAGTTCTTAGGCAAACGGGAGCACGGCGGCTCCGGTCGGCGACGGCGGTCGTCGACAGTGGCGGACAACAGTCCGAGTGCTTCGCTTTGGGATTCCTCAGCAGTCCCCGTATCGGGTCGGCAGCCTGTCGTAGGTCTGTCTACCAGGGAGCGTTGGCAAAGGTCAGCGGTGCACGATGGTCCCTCGTAGCTCGGGAAGAGGGCGCCTTACCAGGTCCTCTCTGGGTCAGTCCTTGGAGACACAGCAGCCTTTAGATCGTGAAGGAGAGCCACGGCAATCCTTCTCTTCCAGCAGGGCCTCAAGGTCAAGCGTCAGTTACTCCAGTTACTCGTCGTAGTGGACTTCAGCTTCTGAACAATTTCCAGTGGTGAGAGGTCCCCAGATATACTATTTGGTCTCTCATCCACACTGCTGGCACACACTCAGCAGCCAATCGTACAGAAGGGCGTTCATGCAGTCGGTCAGCCAATCAGGCACGCAGGGCATTCAGGCCACTCTTCTCCCGCTCAGACACTCACAACAAGGAATGTGGATTGAGACAAGTACTCAGCCATCCAACTCTACATACTGCATTCAGTCCAGTTTCGGGCAGGGCTGTCTCAGTCTTTGTCTCTCATGGCAGAAACCAGACAGCCACAACACGGAGTGCGTATTGGTCACACTCCCCATTCACCCAGGTCCCACCCACAGGCGGTACCCACAACATACAGTCAGCGGGAAGGCTCCAGTAAGTCTAGCTGGGCCTTCACAACAACACCATATACGGAACTTCCACCCAACAGCCAGTCAGGGGGAAGGGACAGAGTCAGGGCTTCCCAGGACTTTGGGAAAACAAGGTATCAGGCGATAGAAAGCAAGAGGCCACCGGGGCCATCTTGTTTCCTATCAGGAATCAACTGATTCCAATGGCAGGGCCGGGGTACCCCAAAATGGCGGATACCCAGCGCACCTGTCACATTCAGCATGTAGCTGCCACCAGCCCATACCCAGCTCTGTGGGCCACCCACGGGTGCCCAAAAACATACACTAGGGGCACAGGGTTGCACCCCTACCCATGGGTGCCATAAGGGTATCCCATGGGTCTGTTCACCAAACCAAAAGAGAGAGCTGCACCGCCAGGAGTCCCGCATGGACTTCTGCGCGGAAAACACGACAGAACACACGATAAGCACAGAAAAAGGACAAGGATACGGAGGCCCTGTCCCTCCGATGCATTTCCAGCATCACAGTCGCCCCCCCCCAGACTGAGGTTAGGGTGCCTAATCTCCCACGGGATAGACACCCTCATCCAGACGGTCAACATACCTTCTGGAAAGGCCATCTGCATTATCGTGACTCTTCCCTGGTCTGTGCTCTATGGTGAAGTCTAGCCCTTGCAGGCTAATGGACCACCTGAGCAGTTTCGGATTTTCACCCTTCATCTGCATAAGCCATTTCAGGGGCTTATGATCTGTTTGGACCTTGAAGGTGGACCCCGTAAGGTAGGGCCTAAAACGCCTAAGGCTCCAAACTATACTAAAACATTCCTTTTCAACAGTAGCCCACCTAAGTTCTCTACCCTTGAGTTGTCTACTGATGAATATGATAGGATGTTCTCTCCCTTTGTCATCTAACTGGGACAAGACAGCTCCAATTCCGGTGTCGCAGGCATCCGTCTGGACGATAAAGGGTCGGCTGTAGTCAGGTGCACACAACACGGGTGCCCTGCACAGACTTTCTTTCAAGCCATCAAAGGCCCTCTGACAGTCTTCAGTCCAATTAACCTTCCTAGGCTGTTTGGGTGAAGTCAGAGCTGTCAGTGGTGCGGCTATGGTTCCATAGTCCGCCATGAAATTGCGATAATACCCAGTGAGGCCCAAAAAGGCTCTCACCTGGGTTTGAGTAGTGGGAGTCTCCCAGCTCTGTACGTCCTGTACCTTACTGGAAAGAGGCTGGATTTGACCCCCTCCTACCTCATGACCAAGATAGGTAACTTTCCCCTGAGCTATCTGGCACTTGGTAGCCTTGATAGTGAGGTTAGCCCTTTTCAAGGCCTGCAACACTTTATCCAGGTGTGTCAAATGCGCTTCCCAGGTGGAACTGTAGACGGCAATGTCGTCTAGATAGGCCACACAAAAGGCCTCCAGCCCACTGAGCGCATGATTGACCAACCTCTGGAAAGTGGCAGGGGCATTCTTCAATCCAAAAGGCATGACCCTAAACTGGTAGAGTCCCTCTGGTGTGGAGAATGCCGTCTTTTCCTTGGCATGGTCCGTCAGAGCTATTTCCCAATAGCCTGAGGTGAGGTCAAAGGTGCTCACAAACTTGGCAGCACCTATGGTGTCCACGAGCTCATCAGCCCTGGGCAATGGGTGCGCGTCAGTTTTGGTGACGGCATTGACTCCTCGGTAGTCCACACAGAACCTCCAATCTTTGGTACCCGCCTGGGAACTTGCCTTGGGGACAAGGACCACTGGACTGGACCATGGACTGGTTGAGGGTTCAATTACACCCAGATCCAACATCTTGGCGACCTCAGCCTGGATGTGGTTCTTAACGGTATCTGACATACGGTAGCACCTGCTCTTGACAGGCACGCTGTCACCAGTGTCAATTTCGTGCTTACACCACGGTGTAAGGCCCGGTGTCAGCGAAAACAGAGAGGCATACTGCTGGAGCAAAGCCCGGCAGGCCCTCTGCTGCTCTGTTGTCAAATCGGGAGAGAGCTGTACTCCCTCCACTGAGCCGTCCTGAGGGTTGCTATGCAGCAAATCAGGAAGGGGCTCACTCTCATCCTCTTCTTGCCCTGAAGCTAGCAAGAGACATGAGACTTCTGCTCGCCGGTGGAAAGGCTTGAGCCTGTTGACATGGAATACCTGAGGGGCTACCCCGGAGGCACCCAGGTCAACCAGATAATTGACTTCGCCCATCTTGGAGATTATCCTGAAGGGTCCAGTCCACTTGTCTGCCAAAGCCCTAGGCTTGGTAGGCTCCATCACGAGGACTTCCTGTCCCGGAGTCCAATCGACCTGCGAAGCTTTAAGGTCATGCCAATACTTATTCAGTTCTTGGCTGGCCTTGAGATTTGCTGTTGCCTGACCCATCATCTGTGTCATCCTCCGTCTGAGGCCTAACACATAGTCCCCCACTTGCTTGGCGGGACCTGGAGGTGTGGCTTCCAAGCCTTCTCGGATCAAGGCGAGGGGCCCCCTCACGGGATGTCCAAAGAGTAACTCAAAGGGGCTGAAACCAACACCCTCTTGAGGTACCTCTCTGTAAGCAAACAGCAGGCATGGCAGGAGGAGATCCCATTTCCTCCGTAGGGGCTCTTCCAAAGCACCTAGCATGCCCTTGAGAGTTTTGTTAAATCTCTCAACCAGACCATTGGTCTGGGGGTGGTAAGAGGTGGAGAACTTGTAGGTTACCCCGCACTCTTTCCACATGGTCTTCATGTAACTCGACATGAAGTTGGATCCTCGGTCGGAGACAACTTCCTTGGGGAATCCAACACGGGTAAAAATGCCCAGGAGAGCCCGGGCAACCACCTTGGCAGTAATAGTCCGAAGGGGTATAGCCTCAGGGTACCTGGTGGCATGATCAACCAAGACCAGGATGAACCGATGTCCACCTGAAGTGGGAGGGTCAAGGGGACCGACGATGTCGATGCCCACCCTCTCAAATGGTGTGCCAACCACTGGCAATGGCGGCAGTGGGGCAATGACCCTGCCTCCAGTCTTGCCAGACAACTGACAAGTGGGGCAGGTCCTGCAGTGGGACTCCACTTCCACTCCCATCCGAGGCCAGTAGAAGTGGGCAGAGAGCCTCTGCTTAGTCTTCTTGGTACCAAGATGACCAGCCAAGGGCACCTCATGCGCCAACTGCAGTAGGAAGGGCCTGTAAACCTGGGGTACCACCAACCTCTTGAGGGCACCAGGTTCAGGCTTAGTGGGCTCACTAACAAGGAGCTCACCCTCCCAATAAATCTTGAAGGTCCTAGGCACTTCACCTTGTGCCTGGGACAGGGCCTGTTTCCTCAGACCCTCGAGAGAGTGGCACTCTCTCTGTCCCTTACAGAAGTCTGCCCGGGAGGGTCCCCCTTCAGCTAACAAGCATTGAAGGTCGGGATGATCCTCCGGGTTGAGAACCTCTCCCACAGGAGAGTCTTCTGCCTCTTCTCCCAAAGGAGTTGAGTTTGGGTTTTCCACTGGACCCAGCCCGTCCGGAGCATGGATCCCAATGGGTGCAGCAGGAAGAGAAGGTGCTCCCTCCACAGAGGTGGCCTTCTTGGTCTTCCGCCTTCTTGCCTTAGGCCTCGCCTTTGGCTCGGGTACCTGACTCACAGCCAGACCCGGTGTGACCTAGTGACCGCAGCAGCAGTCATGGGAAGACCATCCGAGATCAACCCCAACTCTACTAGATCATTACCTAACAGAATGTTAGCAGGGACATTGTCCTGAACCAGGACAGGAAGCTTTGCTGTCTTGTCTCCAATCATGAGTGTGACTAAGGCTACAGGCGATAATTTGGGAGGCCCACCAGCTAACCTGGTGGTTCTCAGAGGAGCACTTACATAGTCCTCTGGCTTGAGCAGGGTCCTGTCCACCACTGTCATGCTTGCCCCAGTGTCTCTCAAACCAGTAGAAGGCTGGCCATTCAAGAGGACACTTCTCAAAAACCTACGGGTGTTCTGCGGGATAGTCGCCAGTACTTCTGCGTACTGGTCCCAGGCCCCAAGGGACACTAAGGAAATCTCTACTGGAGCACCAAATGTGATTCCGGTAGAGGAGGGGAGGACGGTGGCCTCCACCTCAGACACAGGGTAAGGGTAGGTCAGGCTGACAGCCTGTACTCCAAGTGCCTTACCTTTACACTTGGAGTCACCCCTTCGGTGATCCAGAGCCCCACAATCCCAACAAGTGCTAGGAGTGCGAGGTACGGTACTGGAACCACTGGGAGCCTGCTTTGCAGCAGGTGGACCACTACTCTTATTCCCACCCACAGAGGACTTATCCCCACTAGATTTTTGGTTCTTAGGAGAGGAAGGTTTTGTTTTATTCGACTGTGACTGCTTGGGGGACTCCTCAGCTTTCTGAGAGGCCCCCTTCTCTTTATCCTTGTCCTTCCCACTGGAGTCCTTAGGGGACACCCGGTGGGAGACCCACTTGTCAGCCAACCTAGCCAGCTTAAAGGGATCCAAAATGTTCTGGTCAGCAACATACTGACGCAGCTCTGGCGAACAGGCTTCAGAAAAATGCTCAAAAAACAACAGGTGGGATAATTCAGCAAAAGTTTTCACCTTGTACCCATCAATCCACCCCATCATGTTCATGTGCGCAGCACTCACCCAGTCAACCCAAGACACATTCTCTCGCTTCTTAAAATCCCTGAACCTTTTAAGATATTGGGTAGGCGTCTTGCCAAACTTGGCAATTAAAGCAGACTTCATACACTCATACTGACCCCTTTCTTCCACACTCAGCTTCAGAATACAGTCATATCCAGTTTGAGGTACTCTACTTAACAAACACTTAGCCCAATCTCTTTTGTCAACATCATGAATCGCACAAGCCATTTCAAACGCTTCAATCCATTGGAGGATATCTGAACCCTCCAAAAACACACCAACCAAATCTTTCATAAACTTGGTGGCTGGGGACCTGCCACTCTCAATTGGTCTAGCTGAAGTCTCCGCTCGAGCTTTCTCTAACTGGATTCTCTGACATTCAGTGTCCTTATCTTTGAGCGCAAGATCCCTATTCTTGAGTTCCACTTGCTGTGCCAGCTCCTCTTTCTTAAGTTCAGCATCGATTTCCAACTTGCGATATTCAAAGGCTAACTTCATCCTTAATAACTCAAGTTCCATGGAATTGCTGGGGTTCGGAACAGAGGCAGCAGGAATGGCGGCATTCCCAGAAACAGATTCAGCGACAACCCCAGGGGCAGAGTCCTCACTGGTTGCATCCCCCCCTTCATCAAGAGTTTCACCATCAGTCTGGTAGTCCACCAGGGCAGCTATCAGCTCAGCCCTAGACTTATCCACAAAGTCTAACTCCCTGGCTTCACAAGCACTCTGGAGAGCCTCTAAGCTCATCCGAGTCAATTTACCATTCGCAATGGTCTCCATTGCTTGTAATGCAGTTATTTGGAACACACCTAAACCTTAATTCAATAAAGTGCAGATATTTTGTAAGTGGCACGGTTATACACTGATTCTTAAAACCATAAGCATCCCACCGCTGCCACCACGCTTGTCAGGACGAGGTGGGGGGGTCTGTACTTCCGCTCTCTATATGGCAGAGGAAAGGCACAGAGGACCCCAGCCGAGATTCTCTGATATGGTAACGCTGGTCGAGCAATCAAGGCCTAGCTTCTCAGGAGGTGATGCGGGCTGGTTCTTAAGTACAGTGTATCCCCAAGCCCCCACAAAGGAATGTCCACACACTGTATTACTGAAAACACAGTCTTTATATAATTAATATTCAAAGGTTATATACACTTATCACAATAACGCACTTTGTGCTCCGGAAAATCAACAATGGTAAATATCTACAATTCTACAGTGGTACCACTAATATTCGATTAGAGTGCATTCAACAAGGCTGTGAAAATGCCACACGGATCAATAGCAATGAAACCAGTAATAGAGAGAAGAGAGAAAGCAGACGGATGAAACAATAGGCAGACGACTGGTCCTCGCTACTGGACACAGCTCTGAGTGGAGATCCCCCCACCTGGGCAACCTGTAAAATAACGATATATAAAACAAGCCCAGTCCATATATCGTTCAAGAGTCTCGTTCTCTCCCACAATGTTTTACCCCCCCAATGTACCTGGTGGAGTAGAGTTCGTCGGCGAGGCGTCGACCGATCCTTCTGGAGTGACTCCCTTTAAGGCAGGAGCCACGGATCGTCGAGAGGCGTCGCGGACTCGGGGTTCGGTGTCGGGGAATCGGCGGCCCTTCTTGAATGTCGCCCCTTTCAAGCGGGAGACACGGGGCGCCGAACGTCCGACCGTGAACCGGGTAGAACGACGTCGATGAGGCAGCAGGCTTTGATCCGAGCGGTGCTCGTCGACGACAGAGCGTTGGCGTCCTGCAAGGAAGAGGCGTGCGGGGCACCTCGGTGACGATAGTTCTGGACCGCAAAGAGATGAAGAAGAACTGTGGCCCAGCAAGGGCGTCGAGTCGTCGGCGTCTCTGCGGTCTTTGGGTGGCGGGAAACCCACCGGTGGATACTCCTCGGCGCGTCGACGGTCAGGCCTTCTCCCACAGGAGACGGCACGGCGATGCAGACGAGAGCGTCCGTTGATCAAGTTAAAGTTCTTAGGCAAACGGGAGCACGGCGGCTCCGGTCGGCGACGGCGGTCGTCGACAGTGGCGGACAACAGTCCGAGTGCTTCGCTTTGGGATTCCTCAGCAGTCCCCGTATCGGGTCGGCAGCCTGTCGTAGGTCTGTCTACCAGGGAGCGTTGGCAAAGGTCAGCGGTGCACGATGGTCCCTCGTAGCTCGGGAAGAGGGCGCCTTACCAGGTCCTCTCTGGGTCAGTCCTTGGAGACACAGCAGCCTTTAGATCGTGAAGGAGA
This sequence comes from Ambystoma mexicanum, assembly GCF_040938575.1. Classification (NCBI taxonomy): domain Eukaryota; kingdom Metazoa; phylum Chordata; class Amphibia; order Caudata; family Ambystomatidae; genus Ambystoma; species Ambystoma mexicanum. Next base: position 1,261,195,719 of record NC_090934.1, on the reverse strand, counting down.
GCCACGGCAATCCTTCTCTTCCAGCAGGGCCTCAAGGTCAAGCGTCAGTTACTCCAGTTACTCGTCGTAGTGGACTTCAGCTTCTGAACAATTTCCAGTGGTGAGAGGTCCCCAGATATACTATTTAGTCTCTCATCCACACTGCTGGCACACACTCAGCAGCCAATCGTACAGAAGGGCGTTCATGCAGTCGGTCAGCCAATCAGGCACGCAGGGCATTCAGGCCACTCTTCTCCCGCTCAGACACTCACAACAAGGAATGTGGATTGAGACAAGTACTCAGCCATCCAACTCTACATACTGCATTCAGTCCAGTTTCGGGCAGGGCTGTCTCAGTCTTTGTCTCTCATGGCAGAAACCAGACAGCCACAACACGGAGTGCGTATTGGTCACACTCCCCATTCACCCAGGTCCCACCCACAGGCGGTACCCACAACATACAGTCAGCGGGAAGGCTCCAGTAAGTCTAGCTGGGCCTTCACAACAACACCATATACGGAACTTCCACCCAACAGCCAGTCAGGGGGAAGGGACAGAGTCAGGGCTTCCCAGGACTTTGGGAAAACAAGGTATCAGGCGATAGAAAGCAAGAGGCCACCGGGGCCATCTTGTTTCCTATCAGGAATCAACTGATTCCAATGGCAGGGCCGGGGTACCCCAAAATGGCGGATACCCAGCGCACCTGTCACATTCAGCATGTAGCTGCCACCAGCCCATACCCAGCTCTGTGGGCCACCCACGGGTGCCCAAAAACATACACTAGGGGCACAGGGTTGCACCCCTACCCATGGGTGCCATAAGGGTATCCCATGGGTCTGTTCACCAAACCAAAAGAGAGAGCTGCACCGCCAGGAGTCCCGCATGGACTTCTGCGCGGAAAACACGACAGAACACACGATAAGCACAGAAAAAGGACAAGGATACGGAGGCCCTGTCCCTCCGATGCATTTCCAGCATCACAGAGAGGCACTGCGGACCCGCACTCCTTGTGTTTGGTGTGTCTGCTCCAAGAGTATTCCCCAGTTCTATGCATTACCCAAAATACGTAAAAGTCTTGAGAAACCTTTGGGTAGACCAATTGTCTCAGGTGTTCACTCAGTTTTGGAGCCACTATCACACTTTGTTGATTTTATTTTGCAACCCTTGGTACATAAAATGAGTTCATGTGTCCAAGATACGATCCAGATCATCAAGGAAGTAGAGGGACTCAGTTATGATCCTAACACTGAGATCTTGGTAGGACTTGATGTGGTGGCACTCTGTACGAGTATTACACAAAGAGCCTCTCTGATGATGCTAGAAGAAATACTCCTGAATGAATATCCTATGTCCACCACCCCTATGTCGTTTGTCCTGTGGTGTGCAGAGATGTCACTCCCGGAGAACTATTTTCATTTCAATGGAAACTTTTTAAAGCAAATCCAAGGTATGGCTATGGGTGCAATATTAGCACCATGTGTTGCTAACCATTATATGGTATATGGTTATATGGTTTATATGGTTATATGGAGCAATTCAAAACCAACAGAATCCTTACCAGCTTGAATCAGTTTTCTAGCAATATTAGAATATGGAGGAGATACATGGATGATATCTTCGTCATTTGGAAGGGCAACGCAATCGTTCTTGATAAATTCTGTAAATGGCTCAACCTGCAAGATCCGCATCTCAAATTTACCAACACTAGTAGTACCAACAAGCTCCATTTTCTAGATATTACGATTACAACTGAAATAGAGAACAAAATGCTTTGTGCGTAAAGCCTTATCACAGATAAGAATTCACTTTTACACTGCACAAGCTTTCACCCGCGACATGTTGGGGACAACCTTCCCCTTGGACAATTGTTTCGCTTGAAACAAAATAGTACCCACAGAAATGACTTCAAGACAGAAGAAGCCTCTTTGTTAGATTCTGTGGGTAGCCTTTTAATTGTAGACCTTCACTCAGAGACAGCTCTGAAGAGAGCTAGTAATAATAACAGAGATGCTCTACTGGAGTACAAAATACGATCTAAAGAAGAAAAAGAGGACTAATTAGTCTTTAATACTTACAGTCACCTCTCGAATTCAATCAAGAAGATTGTAACAAAGAATTGGAATATTTTGACCCAAGGCGCTAAACCATTAGAAAGACCAATCGTGGCTTTAAAACGGAGCGCAAATCTTAAAGAATGCATCACCAGAAGCAATGTCAGTATGATTCCGGTTAAACAGACTATGCTCCCAGAACAGTGGGGCATGCTCAAATTGACCGAGCACTTCCCGTGTGGCAGTTGTGTGTGCTGTGCTTTGACATGCAAAAGCAATGAAATTGACCTGGGTCTGGAGACACTTTGGAAACAAAATAACCTGACGAATTGCAACTCTACCATGGTCATCTATGGCATCTGGTGCCTGTGTAACAAGTTGTATATTGAAAAAACTGAAAGGAAAATCAAAATCCATATTGGTGAACATGGGAGTTGCATCCGCAATCGGACCTATAATGCCTCTTTTGGTTAATCATTGGGTTGAGCATCTACATAAACTAGACGACTTGCGATAGACGGTTATTTGGAAACTCAATCCTAGCTCAGACACTCATAGAGAATAAAAAAGGTTACTAAATAAAGAGCAAGGATTAATCTACCTGACACAAACTATAATTAACGGGTTAAATGATAAATTAGATTGGTCAGTTTAACTCTAGCAACTCCAAATCGCCCACACAAACTGGGTGAAGAAAGTTAGAGAGCAGTTTCAGCTCCATGACTTTATTTTCAACATGGCCGGAATACAGGTTTTCACCTTTTCACCATTGGACTTCGACGAGTCACCAAATTTCAGTTAGTAATTAACTCGTTCTTAACATTCTTTCACTATTTCACTCTTTCACTTATGCCTCGAAGAGAATTTTACAATGAGTGACGCTGTCTGTAATTTTCGGCCGTTTAGACGTCTCAGCACTGGTGTTGCATACAGTGCATTGCATTAACTACATCTTAACACCCTTGCCATCCTTGCCAGCTGATTTCAAAACGACAGGTACAACACGACTGTGTGATTAATCCCACTTGGTATCAAATTAGGCAACCCCCTCGTCCCCATGGACTTGTGTTCACCCATGTAGTCTGACGTATCTACGGCACAGCGTTATAAGTCTGAACGTCACTACTCCTTCCCCCAGCCACTCTGTTGATGATAGGAAGGACGAGGATGTGCTCTGTTCCCAGCGCTAATATAGCTGTGACCGCGATACGGTCTTGTAACCATGTCCAGACGGTAAGCTGTACCATGGATGTTGAGTCAATAGCCACCACTCAAAATATTTGATCGTAATCTGTCCAGGTGCTAATATACTGTTATTTTTACAATTCTTACAGATAGGCAACCTGTGGACAACGTATTTGCCATTAGTGATAAGCAATGCATTTTTTGAAATAGGGGGTCAAGTAATATATGATTTCGATACCTACCCGCTTCAGATCTGAAGTGTTCCAGTACGACTCCAGCACATTGGTTACCAGCTTCATTTATTTCCAGGTGATTTATGTCAAGCCTTTTTACGCCCTTTTTGAGGCTTTTACAACCAATTCTGTCTTGACATTGTCTGTTTGTCTTTACTATTCCATACGCTTGGTAGAAAGCCAGAAGACATGCAGTTGAATGTTCCTGCATGAGAACACACATGATGCCTTTTTCAAATTAACTATATTTGGCGTGAGATTCAGGTGACTGCAGAATTCACGCTTGACTTTACAATAGTATTCCAATAATTGGTTTCCCATGCAACAGTTTCAATATGGGTTTCCCTTGTTTCCTTTCTCTCTGATTGATGTAGAAATCGAGACAGAACGTAGCGACAAATATTACACTGTCATCCATCTCCGTGTTCCATTGCCTTCATCCACCGGCAGCCATTAAAGCCACACTGCTGGTTACTTTCATTCTCGACCGCTTGTCCTGGGTGAGTGTTTCCCGATGGATTCTGTTTCAGCCTATACAGTTCAGTCACTGCAACTTTATAGTTCCCTGTTCAAACAGCGATGAATTATAGGACATGAAGTCGATCCCCGAGCCGGCACGAGTATGCTCTTTCCTAATCAAAGTATAAGAAGTTAGAAGTAAATTCTTTAGGCAAAGGAAGACAATGATTTCATTCTGCTTATTTTTTTCATGTGTTAACCCAAATACAGAAAGTGGGACAGCTTATGTTGTTTTATGCCTTGAGCCAACTTGTTTTAAAGTATTGAACACTTTATTTGTGGTTGAAACCGCTAAACCATGTATGTTCACCATTGATTCACCAATTGTGAAGAAGAACAAATCTCATGGACATAAGGTTTATTTGATACCTATGTTCCATTTCATTTTCAGGCAAGAGAAACTATTACCTTCCCTCTCCATGCAGCAAACTTTGGTGCTGTAGTCAAGCTTGGACGATTCCGCACTCATTGATCAAGTTGCAGATCCCGTCATTCAAGCTACAAATAAAGCCATTAATCTTTGTGGCTGTATTTATGTTGTATATTGTACATATATTCAGACAAAGGGTTCCCCTGATGAATTTCCCTTGATTTTATTGTATGAGTAGTGTGTGAGGAATGAAACATGTTGGGACGAGTGGGTATGTATTTGTTTGACTGTGAGTTGATCAATTGTGATTAGTACAACTGTTGAAAATTGTAAATTGTTTTGGATAAGAAGGCTGCACTGGTTCTATTATCTAGCCTTGGCGTAAAGTAGAAGGAATTGTGTACTTCTACATTTATTCTTTTATGTACCCCCCTTGTTGTTGTCTGTTCATATGTATGACCATGTACTGCGCGATAAATCACTAACTGTATTTATCTCTCATAATTGAATTTCATTTTTATGTTTTTTTTATAAATAAAATTGAATATTTTTAACAATCTCTTTGACTGGTAGCAGGTTGATTTTTCCGATAGACTATCAGGGATGTTCACTGTTTAAGTTTGTGCTTTTCCGAGAATTTGAAGGTATAGTACTCTTTCCTGAATTAGAGTACTGCTCGAAAGCTTGTGTGTGTTTTATTAAAGGTTAATTGCCTATTCTGAGGGTTTATGCTTGTTGAGCAGGCCAAAACTTCCTTTTTCCCTCATACCTCCTGTTGTGCTAGTAGGTTTGGGCAGGGCCATCTTGAGAACTTTTGGGGCTCGGGCACAAACACCTATGGGGCCCCCCTCCACCAAACCAAAGGAATTAAAGGATCCAAAATATCTGGTTGCGCCTCCCTCGTCTCAATCACAACACATATATTCATATGTTGCCTTGCAGCAATCAAAATAATCATGGGTACTCCCTTTTAGCCTTACCTTCTTCCTTCTTGCTGTAATCAGAATGATAAACAAGTAGCATTTCAAATGCAACATTAGCATTCCATGACAAGGGTGCTTGTGTTGTAACATAGGTACAGGACACTTTTCATTAGTAGCAGCCACAAGGAAGATGTGCTAGCCATTGAATAAATGCAGGACACAGATTGTATGACAAAGGTGCACATAATCCAGAATAGACAGATGACTCAGATTAGCTGCTGTGACGATTCACAGTGTCTCGTCACTTCTCCCCAGTGGAAGGCCCTTCCCTGTGAGGCTATCATGATTCCTGCCCCTAATGTCCCCAGCCCTCCAAGATGTCAGGTTGGAGCCAGGCCAAGATCACCTACATGGCCCTCGAGGGCCTCTCCATCCCTCCAAAGACCCACTTGGAGTAGACTTGGCGCTTGTGGCACCAGACTCACTCACTCCCACAGGATAACATTGGGGATTGGACTTGTAGTGCATTGATGGGGACAAGATGGATGCCCCCACATATTTCGGTTCCCAGAACTGCATGTGCCGTCTAGTCTTTTGGGTGTGGTTCAGCCCAGAGACACCTGGGATACCCAGAGACTATTTAAGCCACACCCACCTGCTTTTCGTTTTCTGCACCTGCAGCGTGACACTCACCGTGTTCGGATCGGTCTCCAGTAGGCCTGCATCTTTCTTCTGCGCTCAGCTCCTGCAAGAACAAGAACACCGTTAGGAACAGCCTTACCTGCAGTGCTTCTGCCCATCATTCATCGCTCCTTCTGTTCTGCGGGCATCTTCGGCGGTGTCATTCCCATCCCGGCACGCCGCTTCCTAAGGAAAAGGGAAAAGAACAGAAAAAAGGCATTAGTAAGCATTCTGCAAATCTTCGCTTATTTGTAAATACTGTACAAGCTTCAAACGCTTACCTGAATCCCAGCCGCTCTAGGGGAACTCTGTCTCCGGAACTTCTCATCCATCTGCAAGAGGGTAAAAAACACCCCAGGTTAGCGTGGAAACTTCTAGAGGCACTGCATACCGCGCTTACCCACCGCATTTGTTCTTCATAACCGCATCCATGCTGAAAACGTTGCGGCACCTAAAAGACACAGAAAAAGAACTCAGTTCAATGCAAATACGAAAGGGGTGCATCGCGCTCTCACTCACCTTCAGCGCTACTCATCTCAGCAGCACGCCGCCATCCCTAGACGCTGGCCATCATCTAAGGAAGGAAAGGAACGAAGTTAGAGAACTGTTCAAAAGACTCATTATACTTACCTGTCGGACTCTTGCCAGTGAAGTAACTAGGCAGCAACAAGCCCGCATCAATCAACGCGCCCTTGCACTGAAAGCAGGACGGAGAGCACACTATCCAAGAAAACAAGGTGAGCTGTGGATCAAAGGGAAGGGTTGGACCCCAGGGAAGAAGGGGTTCAAGCACACAGAGACAATAGGGAGTTAAACTCTACCAATCTTGTGTTTCAGGCCCAGTCTCCAGCCGAATAGCCTCCAGGGAAGGGGTTGAGGTCGTAAGAGGTCAGAACAGGCTGAGTGACGTCCCTGCGGATACCAGGTGAGCGTTACAGAGGCTAGGGAGGTGAGCCCACACCACAACAATCCCCCTAGGGGTTTCGGTCAGCGGGACCTTGCAGGGAGAGACTCCCCTTTTGGGGGCTAGGACTCCCATTCTGTCCACAAACTCCCTATAACCTCTCCTAAGAAGGTAACTATAACATCAAAGAATCAAAACACCCACTCCAAACCAGTCACTATTTTCTAATATAATGTTATCAGTAGCCAACCTTTACCAACCACTTATAAGAAGAAGAAGAAGAAGAAGAATGGGAGAACCATAGAGTATTCAGTGATTGGCAGCCAACCATCCTGGGACGAAGAAGATAGGGTGAAGCATGAAAAATGCACCATGGAAAGAGACAAAGGACTGTGGGCCTACACAGGGAAGGCCCCACTCTTTCTCCTAAAAACCAAAGAAGGACCAATGGAAGGGGTCTTGTCTCCGGAGCCTGGGAGATATGGAGCTGTTGAAGTGGTTGGCGAACACAAAGCTGCCTGTTGTGGAGTGGGCCACGGAGACTGAGGCCAGAGAGAAGCTTTCGGGAAACACAAGCCCAAACTGAACATTCGTGAAATGCCTGGAGGTGTTGGCATGACCCAGACAAGGTGGACCGAGCAGTCCATGAACAATGCCGAGACAGTACCTGGAACGGCTCTGCAGAGCTGCGTAAGGAAAAAGAGAAAGTCCACACAGGTTATGTCAGGCAAGCAAACCTGACACCGGTGGAAGAACCGGTGATGCCTATCATGTATGACAGAGGCAACAGGAATGGCTGGAGAACCGGATACGGGAAGTGGCATGAATTGAATGAAGATTACTAAGGGACCAATCATACTTGTCCCAGTACCAGTGAAGGGTGGGAAGTTAATAGAGATTATCAAGGGACCAATCATACTCATCCCAGTACAAGTGAATGGTGGGAAGTTAATAGAGATTATCAAGGGACCAATCATACTCATCCCAGTACCAGTGAACATTGAAAGAGTACCAGAGTTTACCAAGGAACCACTCATACTTGTCCCAGTACAAGTGAATGGTGTAAAGATAAGAAAGGCTACCAAGGGAGTGACCAAACTCATCCCAGCACCAGTCAATGTGAGGAAGAAAAAGGAAACTATCAAGAGGATAGTGTTGCAAGTTATAAAATAGATGAAACGCTAAGAGAGAGAGAGGTGGACAGGGATCAATTGTCCACAGATACTGGAAGAACTGTATATGAAACTAAACCCACAGTACATGGGACGATCACAAGTATTTCATAAGTTGACAAGGAACAGAGAGACATTTAACGATTTGGAGGATAGCCAAGACCAGGGTTATTGGCTACAAAATCTTGGAATTGAACAAGGAACTGTGCCAGGAGTAGGAAAGGGAGAGCCCGGAGGGACAAGAGCCCCTCTGAAGAATTAAAGGAATTGGTTCAAATAATCACCAAAAGCCATCTGAAGAACGACTTTTTGAGGCTATAAAAGCCTGTCCATGAGAAGGGAGTCATTCTTGTGGACCCCTCTTTTCGTTTATCCTTTTATAATAGGGGTGGGGACAAGATATGATCGTTTGAGACGGAGGACAGGGCAATCTCATTGACAACGAGCATCCAAGTTAGATTAGCGTTAGGTAGGGTAAACACCATACTATTAGGGATAGATAGGCCTTTTCCTTATTATGAAAAAAAAAACTAATTGTGAAAATGCCACCAGTGACTCTGTCACCTTCTTTTGACCTACAACACTGCCTCCCAGAATGCAAAAGTGTTCAAGCATGGATAGAGAGACCAGCTACAAGCAGGGAGAAAGCTACACATACCATAGTATATATAGTGGTTGCAGATGAAAATCTACCAGATACGTGTCCATATCCAGAAAGACTAAGATTAGAAGAGGGACATAGTTTTCAAGTAGTGCTTCCTTTAGAGAGGAAGGAAACAAGTGGTGGTGTTGTGCAATATATCAATGCTCAATACTATTATAGAGCAGGCGTCGACAAACTCTGGCTCTCCAGATGTTTTGAACTACAGCTCCCATGATCTCTCATCATTGACTACGCAGGCTACGGCTGATGGCAGTCGTAGTCCAAAACATCTGGAAAGCCAAAGGTTTCAGAACGCTGCTATAGACAAAGCAACATTATAGCCTGTGAAACCATGTGTGAAACTTTTTTGAAGATCATACCCTGAGAACGAAATTCCTAGGTGACAATTTTGAAATGTTTAGCTACTGGCAGGTTAGGCAATACAAGATTAAATCAGATGCCCAGGATCATACATTGGTTAAGCGATGAAGCTGTGATTGTGCCCACTCTGCAGTGTATGTACTTTGCCAATTTCTATTTCAGATCTTACCATGAAATAAAAGAATCCCATTTTATAGAACTGTACAAAACTACATAACCTTACCTAACATGGCAATTTTAGGCTCACGAACACGAAGCACATGGACAGGTGTGGTGCAACAGAGAAGGCTGCCGTGACAGGGGGAGAAATGATGCGTGCAAGCAAGAAGGGCTGTGGAGATGCTTGGAGCTGCGCAGGTGCTCCTGCATGGTGGGCTGCTCGGAGAGACAACGTTCTCCAGTCCGGGCCGAAAAGGAAAGCTGGTGTGTGACTGCACCACCACGCAGGATGCTTTAAGTAGAGCTGGGAGAGCCAGGGATTTCATGGGTAGGGCTGATCCAGGGCTGAGCCTGTGGGTCATGCCTGGCTCTAGAAGCCCACCACGGGCCGAGCCTAGGAAATCCCTGCCACCGCCAGAAGAAAAAAAATAATAAACATGTCCCTGGCGAGCCATCATCAGGGCTGCATGAATTCTTTTCCCATTTTGCGCATTTCTTTCCATATTGGCCGCGCCGCAGGCAAAATAGAAAGAAATGCAGAAAAAGGTAACAAAATAAACGTTGCCCTGGTGCCCTCTCAGCACCCGAGCCACCATCAGGGCAGATATATATTTTTTCATATTTGGGCATTTCTTTCCATTTTGCCTGAAATGGAAAGAAATGGCCAAATATGAATAAAACAAATTTGGCCCTGATGGCGGCTCGGGTGCCATCAAGGCACCAGGACTGCCTTTATTTTTTTTTCATATTTGCAAATTTCTTTCCATTTTGGCCACGCAGCACCAGAACAACTGTAAGAAATGCCCAAAAAGAGGAGATAGGGTTGGGAGGAGGCCTAACTTTTAAATCTGTCATAACTGCTGCACGCTTGTCTCGTCCTGCACTGTGTGACTCCCTGTTCTGCCCCCCAGCCACTCATGTTGTCTGGGGTTGGGACAGGAAGTCATGGCTCGAGGGTGGTGTGTGGGCGGGCCAGACCTGCATGTAGCTTAGGCTAAGATGCTTTTTCTTTTTTTTTTCCTCAACGCATTCGTGTGCGCACAGTCACACTTATACTGGGCAGCCAGGGTGGGTCCCATGGCAGACCCGTGACGTCCGGGGTTAGCGGCCAGAAACGAGGGTTGGGCTGGAGCCCCCGTTTGTGAAGGGGCCAACCCGGGCCTCGCCAGGCTCGCCCACCTCTAGCTTGAAGAACGTCCACACACTCTAAAGTGGAAAACAAATGAAGGAACCACACTGCAGAGGCACGAGCAGAATCAGAGACGCTGGAAGGAACCAGTGGGTCTACTTGAAGCAGCAGAGGACCCCGGGTGTTCCAGCAAGAGCGGCAAAAAATGTTTGAATGCTACAGAATGACTGATGCAAAAAATACCTTTAGCCAACATGAAGTTAAAGGGCCTCATTACACGGATGGCGGTAAGGGTTTACCGGTACCGGTACAGGATAGGACGTTTTGGACATAAAAACAGCTTTTCAGTTACTGACATCCTGACACAAACAGATCCTTAGTTTTTGGTTTCTAGGTAGGGAAGTTCCTTATAGGGCCAGAGAGGCATTTTCCCAACCTATGATTTTTAAAATGTCTTGAACCAAAAACATGACAACTTTGTGCCCAACTTTCATTTCAGACCCCTCACTGATTGATGTGATTTTAAAAGATTTCATATGGGTTTCACCTTTGTATTTTCAAGCTATAAATACGCCCAAAACACAGGCTGTGAAATTGTTATTTATAAACATGCACAAAAAGCTCTGAATTGTAAAAATAATAAAACCGTTATTTGTGTCAAATGAGCATACCTTCAAATATGCTTGCTAGATGCCTGCAATTTCTGGTCTATGTCCTTCTGTCTAGAACCCCTTCCACTCAAATGGCCCACATAAAAAGAAAGATAAGGTAATTGGCTAAACAATGTCACCACAATGTGAGAAGGCAAACCTTTTCACAGAAGACTGAACAGTAATGTCAGTGATGATTTGCCCAAGATCACAGTATTGTCTGCTGTCAAATCTATGATTCAAGAATGAACTCTTTGGTTCCACAGTCTTGAATTTGGTCACTGTGATACTAAGTGGAGAAATCCCTACAAAATGAGAGGTTAAGCAGGGCTGCTCCCTGGCCCCTGCTCTCTAGAATTTCTACATTGCTGACCTGTGGGAGTCTATGGAGCAAATTAGAAGGTTTCCTTCCAAACTTGGATAAATGAAGGTCACCATCTACTGTATGCGGTCGATTTAGATCTACTCGACTACACTGAATTAGACCTTCAACGACAGTTAGACAGATTACATGAATATGCTGTGAAAAACAACTTGGAAATCAACATTAAAAAAACTAAGATCCTAAACCTAAAAAAAGGTTCTGATGCAAGGAAAAAGTATTTCAAAAGGTACCTCAAAAGGTCAGAAACTGCAAAAGTACCGTGCTTTAAATACTTAGGAATTTTGATCTCAAGGAGTATAGTAAAGACCCATACCTTTGAATCTCTAAAAAGGAAGGCCGATGCACTTGAGAGCCAAGCATTGATCCTCAAACAAAAATACTGTAAATATTTGCTGAAGCCAATCCTGGATTTCTATACAGCTAAGGTCTTTCCAGCCCTAACATATGGTGCAGATGTCTTTCCAGACCTACCACCCAAGGTCTGGCCATTTGCAGAGGGGCTTTTTTGGAAAAAGTCCTTGGTCTACCCCGTTCACTCCCTATACAGGTTGTTAGGAAAGAATTTGGGCTAAGCTCTTTACAAATGGTAGCCCAATGGAAAACTCTCAGCCTGTTCAGGAAATGCAGAAGTCCAAATCCCCTCTATTTGATTGAGGGGGTCAATCGTGAATTTACAAAGGGCCACAATAAATCATTATCTATATGGCGAAACGAATATAGAAAGCTGCTTATGGCCACAGAGAGCTGAGTGGAAAACCTCCTGTTGAATCCAGTAAAACGTGAAGAAAAAGCTTTTAGAACTGGACTGGATAACTACAATAGAAGAAGTAGTTTAGCTGAAACTTCACTGTCATTTGGCCGCATAGTCAAGAAAACAAGGGGAGTTAGAATCCTACCTAAAGAAATCGCCAGACTCAAACATTCAAACAACTTTTATGAGGATACGATTCCATCTCTGCAGGTCTAAGAAAATTATAGCAGTGAGATCAAAAAAGGAAATATGCGATCCTGTGCGCAGTTTCTGTGCCATTGCAGAGTTGAAAGAAACTCTTTGCCACCTATTCACCAACTGCCCTGCCTTTAGCCTGGAACAGTCCCATTATTTTGGTAATTTCCTGGACAAATTCCAGACAATGACCACAGAGGATTGGTGGAAATTCTTACTGAGGGGACCCCAAACCATATTAATAATTTTGATGTTTTGGAATGTTTTGGAGGACTTGATGCATATGATGACCGTTCAATAACCCATGACAATGAGGACAGTACAACGACGCAGTAGTTTACAAGGAACTACACTTGTGGCAGACTAGAGGTCTCGCAGGGCCTTCTACGTTTCTAAACTTTCTAAAATGTTGCTACATTTTTATTGTAAACTAAAAATGCAAATAAATACATAAAAAAGTAAAAAGATGCGGTTACTGTGGCAGGTCAGAAGAAGGAGACAGACTCAGAACTTCTATTTTGGAGCTTGTGTTTATTCAAATAAAATAGAAAAGGCCAAATGTTCCCTAAGCTATGGGTTTCCTTGCCTAATCAAACTAAATAGGGCGCGCAAGTCGTTGGTGAGTCCAAAAGAGAAGTCTGTCCACTGTCCAAACACTAATCTAATCTGACCCTAACATTACCAAAACAACTAAGGCACAGGAGAATGACTCCCTTGTCCTGTTTGTTGCTTGATCAGCAGTTTCAGTTAGTGAAGTATCTTCAGATAGTTCTTAGTTATCACTTTTATCAAGTTGTTAAGTTCACACATGGGACTTTCCACTCTTTTCCCTCTCTCATGTAGGGATCTATTAGGATCTTATGAGTTTGCTTTTCTCTTCTTAGTTGTGGTTCTTTTACTCTTTGCTTGTTACACACACTTGAAACTCTATCTTGTTTCAATGGCCAATCCTTATCCTGATAAGCACAAAGAATTGTGTTCCAACTAGAAGTCTCACTCTTCTTAAACTTTGTCAACACTTGTGATGATGATTCTCGCTCTTCTGATAAAGTTGTGCCTCACTAGGATGAGTATGAGTTACCCAATGCTGATTCTCACGTTTCCTATCACTGTGTGTCTCACTGGGAGGAGTAGTTAGCCAGTGATGATTACTACTCTTCTCAACAACTTGTGCCTCACTGGGACGAGTATGAGTTCTCCAATCATTATATGGGTGGTGGTGCATGGCCGTTCTTAGTTGGTGGAGCGATTTGTCTGGTTAATTCCAATAATGGCTGAGACTCCGCCATGCTAACTAGTTACGCGACCCCCAGCCTCCCCTACTCTCCCCTTGGACTTTGGTGTCCCCCAAGGCTCTGTACTACGCCCTTTCCTCTTCTCTCTTTACACTGCCCTCCTTGCCCCCATCATCTCTTCTTTCGGTATCTCTCACCATTTCAATGCTGACGACACCTAGCTCTTCCTATCTTTCTCATCTTTCACATCTGACATCCACCACAATCTTTCTTCATGTCTCACTGCTATAAAAAACTGTATGTCTTCCCACTTTCTCTCTCTCAACGCTGATAAGACTGAAGTCTTATTCTTTCCCCCTACCTCGCCTTTCCCTCCTACTCCCCCTCCTTTCATTCTCTTCTCCCCTTCAAATCTCCCCATCTCTGACCATGCCCGCAATCTCGGCCTCCACCTCGATTCCTCCCTTTCCTGTACCCACCATATTTCTCTTACCTCCCGTGCTTGCCGCTACACCTCTACAATATCTGTAAAATCAGTTCCTCTCTTACTTTCCACGCTACCAAACTCTTAATCACTCCCCTCCTCTTCTCTCGTCTTTTCTATTGCTCCACTCTTCTCTTTGGCCACCCTGCTGCTCATCTTGCTCCACTGAAAGCCATCTATCACTCTGCCATCCGTACCCTCTGCCTTCTCTCTCCCCATGACTCAATTTCTTCTTCACTTTCTCTTATTGGCTGGCTTCCTTTCCCTTCTCAACTTAAATTTAACTTCCTTTGTCTCGCCTATAAATCCCTTCACGACCTTGCCCCTCCCTACCTTTCCTCTCCCCTCTCTTTTTATTCTCCCTCTCTCCCCCTCCGATCTGCTGATCTTTTCCTCCTTACTGTTCCCCCACCTTCTTGTGCCCCTTCCCGTTTCCTATCCTTTCAGCTCCTTGGCCCCCTACATTGGACTCTCTCCCTCCCCATTTCCTCATACCCCTCCTTCCGTTCTTCCTTGAAATCTCATCTTTCTCCTTCCACAACCTGTTAACCTCCTCACCTCTCTCTTACTCTTACTCTCTCCTGTTTTCTCTTTTACTGTTCTGGGTGAATTGTTTTATATATTGTTTTGATGGTTTGTTTCATGTCTTACATTTATGCTTCCAATTATTCTATGTATCCAGTTGTTGTAATGTAAAGTGCTTTGGATTAAAGCGCTCTATAAATTTAACAAATACAAATACAAATATTCAGTGCTCTCCCCGGGTCTCCCTTGCTCCCCGTTACCTTCTTTATAAAGGGGCTACGCCACCGAGTCAGCATTCTCGTATGCGTTTGCTCTTCTTTATGTCAGGACGGTGTCTTTACTTGTGACTCCCTCCACTGTGCTTCTCTGTAAACAGTCTCAGTGTCGGCAAGAGACTTCCCCCGTCCCTCCGGTCATGCCACCACTTACGTCTCTTGGGACTGAGCTCCAGCTCTCTGGCTCTAGATGGCCCTGCTCTCTGGCAGTGCAATTCAGGCACCTGCATACGCCAGCTTCCTTTCAGCTCAGAAGCATCCTCTTACTGTGTCCCTCAGCTCTCGTCTCACAGCTGTTTTGGAACTCCCAGGCTTCTCTCTCTAGTTCTCTCTCTTCTCCCACATTTATGACGCTGCGCTGGGACTTCCCCAGCATAGTCTGAAAGTCCTTATTCTGTGTTTTGCTGGTATTCAGTATTACTCCAGTGGTTTTCTTTGTCCCAGTACCACATGAGTAACTCTTTGGGTTTTCTGTAAGGTTCAACATGACAGTAACAAATATCCACTGATCCTTCATGTTTTCTTTCATTAGAGTTTATCACTCCTGGTTTACAGGTGAATTGGGAAGGTAGTTTCTCAGGGGAACGGGAGTCCTTGCCCCCAAGGGGGAAGTTTCTCCCAGTGAGGTCCCACTTGTCTCTACCCCTCGAGAGGGTATTGCGTAGCAGGCTCACCTCCTTAACTTCACAGGGAAAGGCTCCGCCTGGGGAGAAGTGACTGAATTCAGTGATTCGTCACAATACCTAATCACATCTCAATCAAACCCATATGCTCATTATTGGAGGTGGCTGCCTCGGTTTTACAGCTCCACACATGAACAAATCATTTTCTAGACCTTTACCATACTGATGTTCTGTTCGTTTTTGTAATAACCGCTATCTAAATGCAGGCACATTGCTGACAGAAGAACCTGTTGTGCTACAAAACGAAGTACACAAATATGCATGTGTATCAACTTCAGACATTGTAAAGGCTGAGATGACCTAGCTGGAATTTGGTATTACAATCTTGCATATGAGCTGTGATGATTCCATAGATGTTGTCACTTCTCCTCAAGGGGCAGCCCTTTCCCATGAGGCAAGGGAGGGGAGGACGCTACCGATAGTCCCCCTAGGGTTGGTACACAGCGGGAGGATCTCATGGGGAGGGACTGCCCCTCTGGGGACAAGGACGAACATCTAGGGTATAGACATTAACAAAAGTCACACACTGCCACACTCTTGCCCCTCTTTCTTCTACTTACCTCTTTCTAGACATCAGATGAATGTATTGTTGCAAGGTATAAAACCTGAGTGCCCTTGAAAGCACTAAGAGGAAGAAGAGCTACGGGAACCCAAGTAATCCAGGTACTGGGACCAACTGGCCCTGTGGAGTTATGAAAATTGATCTTGTGAAAGAGAGGAATGACTTGTACAAGGGGCCCAAACTAGGCTGGTAACATTGTACACAAATCAACAACAGACTTACATTGTTGCCAAGCCAGCCCCGGAGTAGCAGCAGGCATAGAAGCTGTCAGACAGGGGAGCAGTTGCGAGGCAAAGACCGGAGAGCAGAGGATGCTGCCGGGAAGCAGAAGGTGGCTCTCCAGGTTCTGAAGTCGACGGGTCCAACAACATACAGGCGAAGCAATGGTACGAACACTGTGAGAAGGGGGACCGTGTAGTTCCACCCCAGTACAATACTGCAAGGAGACAAACAACACAGAGCAGACAGCCCCCGAAGCCGACGACCAGAGGAAGCAGGCTGAAGACCAGCTCCAGTCCCAGGAAGTGGCACCGCTGAACACAAAGGTACCTGAAGGTAACGGGAGGTAAGAGCGGGCCGGCAAGTACACAGAGTGCAGGAGAGTTTCCAGAGCATGCCAAAGGGGTTGCTGGGCTGAGGAAAAGACAAAGAAGGGTCTGGGACCCTGAGAAACCGACAACATAATTAAGAGGAAAGCTTCCTCGTTGGGGTGGTCAACTAAAACCCACTGACCGCCAGGGAAGGGTTGGAAAGACCCTGAGAAGACTCATTACCAGTCAGCCTCCTTGTGGAAGGTGAAAGAACCAAGGGGACCGGTGAAAGAAGATAACAGGGGTCTGGGACCCCAAAGAGAAGCAGCATTTCGAGTCATCTTCCTCATTATCATTATTATTATTATTATTATTATTATTATTATTATTAATGTATTTATTGAGCACAGACCTAGCTTTGAGACGCAACGGATCACTTTGCAGAGCTATACAACAATATAGATACATAACAGAGGACTCTACAGAGTTATAGAACAGTACAGATGCATAACGATCACTTTTCAGAGGAAACAACTGAACAGATATACAGCAGAGGGTGGGATACAGAAGGGCACAGAGGAGGGGTACAGCTGTACCAGGTATCGGGGAGAAGAGGGGCGGGCAGCGTCTAGCCAGTCAGGTGGTGCGAGAGGCGACGTGATGGCCTATGTGTTGAGGAGGAGAGACTCCTTGAAGAGGTGGGTCTTAAATTCTTTTCTGAATTGTAGGAGCGTTGGGGTGAGTCTGATACTGATGGGGAGGAGGGTCCATAGTATTGGGGCATAGGAAGAGAAGGCTTGTGGCCGCGTGTAGGACACTTCTCAGGGGCACAAGGGAGGACAAAGGGTAGACTTCGAGGAGTGAAATGCCCCCATCCAGGTCGGATAGGTCCAGTGCTTGAACGTGGGTCCAAAGCTGTCCAGAGCAAGGAAGGGCTTGACTTTCCGCAGGAGGGAGAGCTGATACCAAGCTGTCTTAGTTTTCTCAGCTATGTGTGCCTTGAAGTAGAGGTGTTTGTCAATGTGGCCCCCGAGGGACCTGGCGCACATGTGAGCTCGGGTGTTAAGCCCTTGGAGTTCATGGTTGATTCCCAAGTCTGTATGTCTGAGTGTTCGGTGTTCTTGATGAGGAGTAGGAATTCGGTCTTGGAGGGATTGAGCTTCAAGTATGCACTGGACATCCAAGACTGGATCAGCGAGAGGCAGGTTTTGACCCTATAGATGTCCTTGATGGAGTTGATCTTGAGGTATAGGTGTGTGTCGTCAGCATATTGGTGGATGTGGATGTTTTGTGTAGCTAGGAACGCTCCCAGTGGCTCCATGTATAGATTGAAGATCACTGGGGAAAGCGCCTGGTGATCTACTGTGTCGAAAGCGGCCGAGAGGTCGAGTAGCACCAGGAGGCAGGGGTGGCCATCGTCAAGGACGTTGAGGGCATCGTCGACCTCCTGTATGGTTGTTGTGTTGTCTGAACCCGGATTGGTAGATTTGGAGGAGATAGTTCGGGTCGATGTGTTGCTGCACTTGTGGGTCTACTGCTTTCTCAATGATTTTACCGAGGAAGGGAAGATGGGTGATGGGGGTGTTAGTTACCTAAGTTGTCGGGATCCAGAGTAGTCGAGGGAGGATTTGTCCTGTCTCTAGGGTTGATGGGAAGGTGCCTTGAGTTAGGAAGCCGCTGATGATCTCCAAGCAGGGAAGGAGAGCTTTCTGTGGAGAGGGTCTTGAGGATGGATGCTGGAAGGAGGTCATCAGTATACGATGTTGCTTTGAGGGTGGCAAGACTTTCTACCAGGTCCTCTGTCAAGAGTGTCCTGAATATTGTCCACGGTGTGGAGATTTCGCGAGGAGGGACATGAAGTCGGTCTGTGTCTATGTGCTGGCGAATCTTGTTGATTTTGTTGATGAAGAAGATGTTGATGGTAGTGGATTTTTCATTGGAGTGTGGTATGGCAAATCGGGTAGCAAGTTGAAATAGTGCTCGATCGCTTTGAAGAGGGCTCTGCTTTTGTTGTTGGCTTTTGCTATGGTGTTCTGATATGATATTAGGAGACCTTGGCTGTGTTGATTAGTTGTCAGCGAATTGCTCGGAGTTCCTTGCGGAGCGCCAGTTTGGATGCGTCCTGATGACTCTTTTGCTGAGGGTGAGTTCTTGTGTGTACCAGGTTGCTGATGGTTTCAGTTTGCAGGTGCGTTGTTTCAGAGGCACGTGTCGGTCGATGGAGGCTGAGCGAGTGATGTTGAGTGCTTACAGTAGAGAGTCGCAGTTCAGTTTGGGGTGTTCGTTCCATGTAAGGTGGAGGTTGGCGAGGTCTTCCATATGGGTTTTCACCAGGAGTTTCTTGAAGGACCTCAAGGTTTGTCTGATGGGTTTCTGCTGGGAGTGCTTTACTGGAGTGGTGTGCAGGATGTTGAAAGGCATGGCTAGGTGGTCAGACCAGTGAAGTGGGAGAGGAGAGCTGTAGTGGAGGGAAGACAGTGCAGTGATGATTACGTCAAGGATGTTATCTTTCTAGTGTGTTGGGTCTTTCGAGGCTGGAGGGCTGCTGAAGTGGGGGAAAACGGCCGGCAAAACAGGAAGGCACCAACAGTTTAAAATGATTGACAGGTGATAGTCCTTGGCAGGAGAGGGAACCAGGGGGGCCGGGTGAAAGAAGAGAAGGTTGGGGACCCCAAAGAGGAGCAACATTTCAAGACCTCATCCTTGTGGCAGTACTGTGCAGAAGAGTGATGCAGGTAGCTCAAGTGAAAAGGAGAACAAGAAAAGGAAGAAAAGGGAATAATTCCTGCCAGTGACAAATTAGCCATTATGCCAAGTAGGCACCGGCCTCTGGGTCCCACTCCTTTTAGGGGCACTGCTACAATGGATCAAAAATAAAGCAGTGCAGAAAATTAAAAATGTATTGGGAGATAATTTGCGAGGGGGGGCTGACATTTTGACTGTCTAGGGGCCTCCACAGGGTTTAATCCACCACTGATTGCCTCTCGTCTTGGTGATGGTGGCCAATCTTACCAGGAGAAAGGAGTCATTTTCCTGGTACTCACCAAGCAGGTACAATTGTTAAGAAGCCAGGGGAAGGGGGCCATTCCCCCTGATTATAGAGGTGAGCTATACAAGAAAAGAAAGATCCAGGGGAAGGGAGTAATTCCCTCTGGACTTGGCGATAGTGGCAAATCCTACCAGGATAAGAGAGTCATTCTTCTGGTACTCACCAACCAGGTAGAACTGTTAAGAAGCCAGGGGAAGGGAGTCATTTCCCCAGTTTACAGTGGTGAACTACACAATGGCCTTTCAGCCAGGGAAGGGAGGGATTCCTCCTGGCTAGTTTTGTGAACTATCATTTTGTGACTTTCAACCAGGGGAAGGGAGTCATTCCCCCTGGTGTTTGGCTGAAAGAAGAAAACTCTTGTTTGATTTGTGTCTCTTTGGAATCTAATACCAGGAGAAAGGAGTAATTCTCCTGGGAATGGAATTTTAAGCTGTTAAAACTTTAGTTTGAAGTGTAACGGACACAGATAGGATTCGACACACAACGGTGGACTCTTTAGGTTATAGACATTCTGAAAGAACTATTAGTATTTTAGTTGAGGCTGGGAAACCCCTCTTAGAGTTAGGAAAAGTTAGGTTTTCTCTTGCTTTTCATTGGGCTAATGCAAGCCTATAGTCCCAAACATGCCACCTATGTGTCACTCTCCTCCTTCTACACCCTTACAGAGCACAGATCTCTGCAATGAGGGCTTAATACACTCATCTGTCTGAACCACTCTACCTGATACTCTCTGACCCACTCCCCTCTGTCTTCCCCCGATACTGCCAATTGTCCACCCTCTCCTGTTGGGTCCCTGTTCCTTTTTTCTCTGCTTGCCTCACTGTGTTCTTCCCCCTATGACTGTAAAGTGCCCTGTTGCTTCCCGAAACTAGGTCTGTGCCTAATAAAACACACAATAATCATAATAAGCATGGCAGTCAAATGTATCAATATGCATTTCAACTTTAATTATTGCACATGATCAATATAATTACCGCAGAAAGGTGGGAATGCTACAGGAGTTGTGTCATAGTTAACCCACAGACTATGTATGCAACAGTGAACACAGAACGCATTACATGAGGCATTCATAAGAGCAGAATGTATTTGTCAACAAGTGACAGGCAATAGGTGTATAAAGCCTCGGCACCCTGTCCTAAAATATCCTGACATTTGGTATTTACGTTTGGTAATCAATGGGAACTGAGTTCTTTCGATCAGACAGTCTTTTGGTCCCTGCAAGGAGGGGGCCCTGGGCAAGTGTCCCTTTTGCCCTCTCATAAAGACGTCTCTGCATATGGTACAGCTGTTGGTGTTGAGTCATGTACTCGGTATGCACACTTGGCAAGCATCTCCAGCACTGGGCGGGGATTTTTTCATGTCCTCCTCCTCAACATCTTCAGGACTACCAAGGACATAAAAGATTTCTGATTGTGAGTTTCCTCTTTTTTTTGGAGAGTCTCAGTCGAGGAGTAGTTTTCGAGATGTCTGTTGCTGGAGGGTTCTTAGGGGCTTCCCTTTCAAGGGATCATTCCAGGGAGGATCTTTCGCCAACTTCATCGCCCCTGATGTTTTGGACCTGTGGCCTTCTGGTGGAAGGGGTCTTCATTGTTCCCACCTTCTTTGACCACCTGGGCCCTCTGTGTTCCTCGAAAACAACCTCCCAAACCTTCATCTGAGGACAGGTGTTTTTGAAATTTCAGGCCCTTACGCAATCACCAGCCATGAAATGTGGCAGGTTAGAATGAGGAGACAGACCAATTGATGTCATGTTCAACAAGATTCATTATGAAATAATAATGAAAACGCCTAACTTTCCTTAACCTAGGGATTTTTCCTACCTAACACAAGTAAACTAGGGTGCTCGTTGTCGTAGTGAAGTCCGCGACTAAAGGTCTGTCATCCGTCCCAAAACTAACCTAGCCTGACCCTACCAGTTACATTACATAACAGACTAGACCAGGAGAATGACTCCCTTCTCCTGTGTTGCTTTTTCAGCCTAGCTCTCACAGTTCTCCTTAATAGGAAAGCTTCAGATAGTTCCTTACCACTTCTTGTAGCAAGTCATCTAGTTCTTGAAATGGGCTCCTTCAGGCCCTTATATTCGGGGTCCTTTTCTTTCTTTCTCTGAGTTTTCTCTGAATAATTATCTCTTTTCTATATTGTGACAGGGTCAGGGCCTTGACCCTGTCAAAGGGGGGGGGGGAGGGAGTGACCTTTCTCAGCCTGAAGCAGGAGGCTTTCTAAAATTAAACTCCAAACAAGCCCTGCTGCAGGAATTTGAAATGGGAGCTTCAGGGTCACAGTCCTTGAAAAATCACCCCCTTGTGCCAATAATGGCAACACTGATGCCACTCATATGCTCTCAATGCCTCTCGATACGGTTGCTCACCGCAGTTCTCTTTTTGTCTTTTCAGAACTGCATCTCCCACAATGCAACAGCAAGCAGCCAGGAAAACCTGGACTGGAAGTAAACACCCTAAAGTCACGAAAATGCAGCAATGCCAGCAAACTGTGAAATGGCAGCACCACCAAACCGCATCCAAAACATCAGAGAAAGCAGTCTACTCACCATCCAAGCAGATAAATGAACCTTCAGTATTCAGCATGGCAGAGAAACACCAAACTGCTTGTAGAACTGTGCTGGAAAAGTGGGCGGTGCTTAGATGGGGTTTTAAAGCTTACCAGGTGTGTAGCCCTCCTCCTGGTGAAAAGGCTGCCACTGATTGGTGTAGGGAATCAGCTGAGCACTGCAACCAGGTGGGGGTTGAGACAGCCGCTACATACAGAATCCTTCACTATATAAGCAAACAGCAGCGGAGGCAGGGTGTGGGTTGTATGGGTGAGGTCGCAGGTGGAGTAAGACCAAGAGACCAGGTAGAGGAAGGATGGCAGATCAGAGTATTGGGGAGTCAGATTTTGATCAAGTGAGGTATTTGAGAGAGAGTGGTAGCAGTGGTGTGTAGTGTAGTGTATTACAGTGCAGAACGTGGGGAACAGGGAGTTTAGGAGTAGTGAGTGAGAGAGAAAGACTGAACATAGTATGGGAGATAGTAGTTAGTGAGAGAGAATGTGAGTGTTATCAGAGAGTGAGGCTAGTGGGCAGGATATAGAAGTGGGGGTACAAGGAGTGGATGCATACGATTTGGCCGTGGCAGAATTCTTTGCCACCAAATTGCCCGTGGTCAATTTTGCTGTGAAGACAATTTTGCCATAGCCAAATCTGGCAAAACTTTAACCCCCCTCAACCCCTAATGCATCCCCCACCCACCCCCTACCTACTTTTTTGAAGTCTGCCTTTCTTCTGACCCTGCCGCATCAGTTCGGTCCCTCCTACGCAAGTCAGATCCGACGCCGCAGGGTTTGCTTTTCTTCTTTTTTTTTCCTGTCCCCTGCCTTCAAGCCTCCAGGAGTGGGGGACACCCCTGCTACCCCCAAAGGCCATCACTACCAAACATGGGGAGCGGGGGACACCCCCAAAACCCGCACTCCCCATGTTTGGTAGTGATTACCCAATTTGATTGTTTCTAATCGATCAAATGGTACTGGGCAAATTTGGCCAGATGTATCATACGATCAATTCAAAATGATCAGATTGGGTAATACCCAAGGAGTGGGATGTATTAGGGAAGTGTGGGAGGGGCTGAAAGCAGTGAGAGCAGAAATTGTGAAGAGATGAGCAGGGCACCATATCCTTGAGTTTCTTGAATTGTGAAGGGGTGAGCAGGGCACCATATCCCTTGGTTTCTTGTATTGGGAAAAGGGGTGCCGGGCACGATATCCCAGGCTGCTTGAAAAATGAAGGAGTGAGCAGGGCACCATATCCCTAGGGTTGCTTGTATAGTGCCTTGGCCTTGAGTTCCCTAGATGTGCCCATTCTCGAGACCTTCTGCGGTGCCTTCACTAGCTCCCGGTTAAGTCTTGGGTTGAGTTTAAAATGTGATGAATTGTTCATCGGGCCATCCATGCTACTGGGGCCTCGTTCCTTCAGTCAAGGCTTGCTCTCTACCAACCTAAGAGAAACCTTTGCTCGGCTGATCAGCTTCTGCTAACTGTTCCCCGCTTTCGGCGTACCAGGTGGGGGTTGAGACAGCCGCTACATACAGAATCCTTCACTATAAAAGCAGACAGCAGCGGAGGCAGGGTGTGGGTTGTATGGGTGAGGTCGCAGGTGGAGTAAGACCAAGAGACCAGGTAGAGGAAGAATGGCAGATCAGAGTATTGGGGAGTCAGATTTTGATCAGGTGAGGTATTTGAGAGAGAGTGGTATCAGTGGTGTGTAGTGTAGTGTATTACAGTGCAGAAAGTGGGGAACAGGGAGTTTAGGAGTAGTGAGTGAGAGAGAAAGACTGAACATAGTATGGGAGATAGTAGTTAGTGAGAGAGGACGTGAGTGTTATCAGAGAGTGAGGCTAGTGGGCAGGATATAGAAGTGGGGGTACAAGGAGTGGATGCATACGATTTGGCCGTGGCAGAATTCTTTGCGGCCGAATTTGAAGACAATTTTGCCAGATCCTTTTCAGTGCTGGCACCCACGCTGTGGAATGCACTTCTGCTGCATGTTAGGAGTAATCAGGCATTATCCACCTTTCGTAGGCAGCTGAAAACATGGCTGTTCTCAGTCTGTTCTTTATGTCTCCCTCACTGGCAGTTCACTTCTCCAGCGCCTTGATGCCTCCAGGTCTTTGCCACACTTTATAAGTTAGCATACAATACAATACAGCAAAGGAGTGAGCAGGGGACCAGATTTCTGAGTTTCGTGAGCAGTTGTAATAGGAGTAGAGCCGAAGGACTTGTAGTAGCGTGGAGAAGGTAAAGAGTTGTGGTGAATGGAAGGTAGGCAGAGTTGGCAGGACTAAGAAGAGTAGGATTGAGGAATAGAGTAGTAAAGAGAAGGGGGTGATATGATCAGGAGGCACACGTACATCACCCCCTAGAACTAACATCTGTGGTAGTGTAGAAATAGGTAGGAAGTCCCTGAGGAAGACAGATAGCCAACGTCTCAGGGACACCCTCTTAGAGCAATGTAGGGAACAGACAGAAGGGGTTACAGAGCTGTAGAAACTAACTGGGGCTACAGACACCTGGGCTATGGCAGGAATCCTAGGGGAGTTGAGAGAGAGGGGGTTGGGGGGGACATCCCTAGCGCCACCTTCCCAACCACCTTTCCCAGCCGGTAGGCCTTGTTATAATCAATGCCTATTTGTTCTGCAATTCAAAATGAAGCTTGTGATGAGTCCTTGGTTCTCGTCCCTTAGCGGTGACATCTCCCATTGGGCCATGGTGGTGCGGCCTGTGAGGGGTCAGAAATGAGAGGCAGACACAAAGGTGTGGTATTCTCACACCTCTCTGGCCCTATTCTAAAGAGGAATTTCTCTACCTAGATAACTAAAAATGAAGATCTGTCTGTATCAAGTAGTCAATAACTTAAAAACCGTCCTTGTGTCCAAAACCACCCTAAGCTGACCCTCACACTAGAAACAAAACAACAAAAGGTGCAAAACATAAGGATGACTCCAACAAAAGTATTTTTCCCTTGGATCCAGAGGGTGGTTCCCTTCCATTGGATTTTTCCATAGGATGGCAAACATAATCCAACAGTTACTTTGTGTAAAAATTGTCTCTTTATCAACAGTTCCTTTGTGTCTTTGTACTGGACTCACAGAGTTTTTGTTCAAACAATACATTCCATAACAGTCTTTCTTTAGTTCCTCTTAAAACCTTTGCAGATTTCCTGGTATACTGCCTTGCCAGAAATCCTTCTATATGTTTTTTCAGATCCCTAGGTATATTTATCTGCCAGGTATCTTGCCACAGTGTCAGAATCTGTATACACCTCCGGGTGCCTGGTATTCTTGCCTGCCAGGATTTCTTTCATGGGTTTCTCAGATCCCCTGGTATACTCCTCTGACAGATATATTCCCACAATGTCAGAATCTTTATGCTGGTACCTTAGGTGGATTATCTGGTGTACTGCCCTGATGGGAATCCTTCAATTGGGTTTTCAGATAGCTGGTATACTACCCAGCCAGGAATCTTCCCCCAATGTCAGCTTCCTGGTGTACTCCCCCGCAGGACTTCTTATTTGTTTTTTCACTGTTCTTTGACTATACCACAGTTGCATATACCCTGTGGTGCTCAGTATATTTGCCTATGGTAACACTTGCTTCAGCTTTCCCCCACATTGGCATCTCATGCATCTGTACTAGCTTGGGGTTTGTAGCTGCACTTTATCTTGTCGGCTTTCAAATATTATTTTTATTGGTTATTGAACTTGTTTTGGATTTTGTCTGCATTCAAACCACTTTTGAGTATTGTCCATATTAGAAATCTCATACCATTCAGTCCCTCGGTTGCATGTGTGTCATGATGCTTTCTTTGTGGTGCCACTTCTGTTTCCAACAACCACACTTCTACTGTTGGCACTATGTGAACAGTCACCTTTGTCCCACAATATGTTACTGCTTCAACTACTTCAATGTGACATCTGCTGACAACTTAATTTGCCACTTGTGAAAAACCAGAGGGTGTTTCACAGCCTAATCCCCGGGGATCCTATACTCAGGTGGCCAGGGAAAGGCCATCGCTTTGGGATCCCGGCCCTGTAGGGGGGACAAGCGAGGGAGGATCCCCTGGGTAGGGGGTCCTCAGGGAGTAGGGGTGAAGCACCTGATGGTTAGACATGATATCCCTCTTTTTCCCTAACCCATCTAACCCCTATCCCTGCTTATTTTATGGGAAACTTCAACTCCCATAATTCATCCCCACTTCACATTGACAACACTACTGAGCCAAGGAAGATGAGGAATGAGGCCAGGAAGATTACCTCTACTGACTTGCAATGGCTCTGTCCCTTTAATGAGATCAGGCAGAGTCAGGCAAGTAATATGACTTACACTTGCCACTTGTTAACACTCCCTGTCAGGATAAAAGGTGGCATGCACAGGCACACTCAGAGCAAGGCTCTGTACGAGAAGGAACAGCTCTTTCAGGGCAGAAGTGAACCATGCAATGAAAGTTGGAAGGCCAAAGGGCGGATTGTCTGCTGCCGAGAACAAGAGAGAGCCAGGCGAGAATTCCAGCCTTTCGGGAAGCCGGAAGCGTTCTATGACTGAAAATGAGTGATCGGAAAAGAGAAACTTTCAAAGTGCTTCTAGGCAGCCCACTACCCTGCTGGGTGAACGATGGAGTTGGGGAGGAGCATAGGAGGCGTTGGCAACAGCCTTGACTGCTACGAGAAAAGCATTGAAGATAGAAGCCTGTTTAACACGACCAGTGAGTTATCGAAGGCAAACAAAAGCCAGTTTGTGTTAAGAGCAAAAGAGAAAGATGTAACAATAGTTGAAGGGTGCGCGTGTGCCGATAAAATGCGTAATGAAGAAAACAATGCTCAAATGCTGAGTAAAGTATACAAAGTAACAGAGTGGTCCTGCGACACGGTATTGCACATTCAAAAGTCTCTGTGAAATTTTCTGAGTAATGGAAAGCGGGAAACGAAGGCAAGAAAGTAGCCACGATCCCGAGCAAGAGTTGAGTGAAAACCAATCTATATGGACTTTGAAAATTGCCAAGAGGGCAAAAGTAAAGAGGACAACAAACATTCATTTAATACACTGTGGGAAATAGCAAATGGAAATGCATGACAAGCACAATTCAGTAGTAGCTGGTGACAAAGTCCATTGTGGTACAAATGTCGTCTGTAGGAAAGACAAGTCAATGCTTCCACCACCCCATGCATTGCACCAACCCACTCGCCACCCCAAAATCAACCAATCCTACAACAGCGAGATGTGCCGCATCAGAGGAGGCTTAGCAACCACTGCAGGGTAATTCTCATAGAAATCAATAAACGGTTTCCAAACATTGACATATTTGCCATATCGACCTTCACACAGAGCCATAATCTTGTCTGCAGCCAGGATGGCCCATATTTTCATCCACTAAATCTGGACCACCGGGCCATCCTTGTATTTCCAATACTGCGCGATAGTCAGCTTTGCTGCCAAGTGGAGATGCCCAATTAAAGTGACCATATGGCCCGTCAGGGGGTATGACCCAGCCCTTGTATCCCCCAACACTACCCCCAGGCGGCCAGGGTGAGGGATAACGCGGTGATGTCCTTGATTTTGGAAAGCACTTCCTTCCAGAGTAGAATCACCTTAAGAAAGAGAGAGCCTACAGCATCACAACCCCATCAACAAGCAGCTGAATAATCAGCCGACATATGGTGCAACCTCTCCAGGTTGAGATAACATCTGTAACAAAATGTATAGGAGCATTCCCTATCAGTGGCGCACCTGTCGGACTTAAGCATCCTTCCCCATATTCTCAGCCACGCCTCATCTATGGGCTTGCTCAAATTGGTTCTGCACTTATCCATGCATGGTAGGTGCACAACTGTGGCCCCCGTGTCCAGCAACTTATATAATTTGGAGACTCGGCCCTGTGACAACCCCCTTGTAATGTCAACTGGAGAGCATTTAGCAGCCTGCTGGCCCCCTGCTTTGCCCTGCTTTGTGAGTGGATGAGAGACCCAGTGCCTCAGTTGGCCGTAACGAAATCGCTCAGTTTCCGGCAGAGTAAAAGTGAGCTTGCACTCATTAAAAGCCATAGGACTGTTCTCCTTATATAGCTGATGCAGGCTAGTCAAACCCCCGCTCCCCATTTCCCAAAAATCCCACGGTTTCATCCAGACTGGAAATGTGGGTTATTCCAAAAAGACCTAAGAAGACTCAACCCTATGGCCGACCCCCCATCTACAAAGCACCCGCCCCATATAGTAAAGTGTGCACTTAGTTGTAGCCAACCGTGAGATTCCCCACTCCTGCACCAGACAACTCGTTTCCACATAAGGCAGCTGATTCAGGTTAACCGCTGACTGGGCCTGTTCAATTGGTCTCCACTTCGGCTGCAAACTAGTGTCCCCTCAGGTAATCATGAGAAAGACATTGGGAACCTCAAGGCCACCCACCCCAGTCGGTCTCAGTAGTACCTTCCTAGAGATCCTAGCCTGATTATTCCCCCAGATACATTTGAACATATATCCCTGGGGCGCGCAAAGGAACGAGTCAGGCATCATCATAGAGAGCGCTGTGCTGAGGTAAAGAAGGCACAGAATAAGATTAATCTTGACCGTTGCAGTATGGCCAAGCCACAAAATCTCCTACCGCCCCCACCTAATTAAGTTGTGAGATAGCTCCTAGAACGGCAGCTTAAGGTTAAACCGAAAGACTGTTTATTGTTAGGAATGCGCACGCCCAAGTAGGGGATAACCTCCTGAGTGCATTGTATCGGCGCAAGGGCGCAAATCTCACTACAGTCCTGAGGCCTCAGGGAAACATCCAAACCAATGCGTTTATTATAAATTACCTTAAACCCGGAGACCTGACAAAATTCCTCCGACTCATGCCGAATCTCAGCTAGTGAAGCACTGGAGTTACTCAGGGTGAGCAGCATGTCTGCGCAAAGAGAAACCTTATAATCCAACAGCCCCCGCCCCAACCCGAATCCCTTCTATAGCCCTATTAACCCTGATTCGGCTGGCAAGCGGCTCAATATTCAGAGCTAAAATCAGCGGCGACAGTGGTCAGCCCCATCTTGTTTCCCTAGTGATTGACAAGCTGGACGATAGCGCCCCATTATCTCAAAGGAAGGTATAATGGTTCTGGTAGATTGTCATTACCAATCTAACAAACCCCAGTCCAAACCTGAATCGCTCTAGAACCCCACGGAGATACCTCCAGTCCACCCTGTTGAAAGCCTTCTGGGCATCTAGTGCAATAATCCACAGGTCTTTTTCCAAACGCAGCTGCACCTCCAACAGGCTCAGAACCCACCTCACATTTGTGTGGGTGCTACGACCCACAATAAATCCTGTCTGATCACTATCTATGAGCCAGGGGAAAACCTCCATCATACGATGGGCCAGAATTTTAAAGTAGAGCTTTGAGTCTATGTTAGTGAGGGTAATGGGGCGATAAGAATCGCAAAGTACCGGATCCTTTCCTCGTTTGGGAATCAGGACAGTTGTGGAAACACCCATAGAAGGAGCGACCCTATCGGAGAACATAAAGGAATTAAAGGGATCCACCAGGGGGGAATCAGGGGTGCACAAAACTTCTTGTAGAAGGGAGCCATAAACCCATCAGGACAGGGGGCCATATTCTTCAAGGTCTTGAAAGCCCACTCCAATTACCCTGAAACGATTTGTACCTCTAAAGATTCCCGCTCCTCCCCTGACAGGCTAGGCAGATTTGCATGCTGCAAGTATTGGGTTTGTGCTTCCATCAGGGTCTGCCCTCCCTTGAATACTGCATAAAATGATCCTAAAAATCTCAAGTTTATCGGCCCTGCCCCGCTGCACACAGCTTGACTACCAAAAGACAGTTGGCTCTGTTCCCATTGGCATAATAATACTGTTTAATCTTCAGAATTGCCTGAGCCGTCCCATCAGCAAGGTGCTCCTCCAGCTTTTTACATGCGGTCCTAAGCTTGCACAGTGTCTTACGGGATGCCAGTCTCTTGTGCTGCCGTTCTGGCCTTCTGACCTCCCGCTCCAGCCATACTCTAACCACCTGTCATTCCCTGGTCTAAGCTGCAGACTTGCTGATGAGCTCACCCCTAACACCGCTTTCATGGCATCCGACACAATTTCCTGTGGAGGGCCAGATTCACTATTTTACCAAAGGTAGTTGGAAATAACCTCACCCATCTCTCTAGACACCAATGTGTCTCTAAGCAATGGATCATAAAACTTCCATGGGCATCTGAGTCTCTTGGGCCTACCCACAATCGCCAAGGACAATGACACTGGGGCATGGTCAGACAGAGTGCACATGCCTATATCCACCCCTCGGGCACAAGGGTGCAATTCACTAGGTATGAGTATGAGGTCCAATCTAGAGAGGTCCAGTGAATGTTTGAGTGAAAAGAGAAATCTCTCTCCTCCCTGTGAGCCAACCTCTAAGTGTCAGCCAGCCCCTCTTCTCAGAGAAACAACTCAAATGCATTAGCATGCTTAAAATCAAGTTTGGTGGGGGGCAAAGTCTTGTCAGCTAGGGTGTTGGGCACCAGGTTGAAATCCCCGACAATCATAACTTGTACCTCGGCAAAAGGGAGCACCTGGAGGAGGAAAGTCTCCAAAAATGCTTCTTGGCCAACATTAGGAACATACAGGGAAACCAGTGTGAACATACGCTCCCACAACAGGCACTTGACACAGACATAGCGTCCCTGCAGGTCATCTGCTCTCCCACCAAAATAGCCACACCTTGCTTCTCCACCCCCCTCCTGCCCCCCAGAAGTTAAACATTTTTGTGGGAATGCTTTAGCCTTCATTCGTTTCTCATCCTCCTCAAGTAAGCGGGTCTCTTGTAAAGACATCATCTGGAAACCCTTCAGGGAACCCGACTTGCAAACCATAAACTCCCTCTCTCGACCCCAACCCCCGCAATTATCTTAGAACCATTCCCACGATCCACCCTGCTGAGCCCTATCCTATACAAGTCTTCCTGATCTGACCCTTTAACCTCCTCCCTCTACCCACCTTCTGCCATTTTTGTGACAGCTCTGGCCCATGACCCATGCTCGGCCCCTGCTCCCCCTCTTGGTCCCCCGACCCATCCGGGTTCAACAGGCTCTCTGCGTCCTTTAGCATTCAAACCACCCACCGCTTCCCTTGGTAAGAAAAGTGGAGCACAGTAGGAAACCCCCATCTGTAAGAAACTTTCTCGATGCACAGCCACTCAGTCAATGGCCGCAGCCCCTTCCACTTCACCAAGGTCATCAACGCTAGATCCTGGTTAAAGCAGAGCGACATATTGCGAAAAGAGATTGTCGACAAGGGTCTGGCTACGGCCATTATACGCTCCTTTAGTTTAAAGACGTGAACCCGGGATATCATATCTGCGGGTCTGTCCTGAGTCAGGGTAGCACGGGACCTGACACAGTGCATCCTGTCCAGTTCGATATCTGAATCCTCAGGCAGGACAAGAATGGATCTGAAGAGGTCCGCCACAAAGTTAGGCAGTTCGTCTTCTCACATCGCTGAAGAGATGCCTCGGATCCAAATGTTGTTCCTGCAGGAGTGATTCTCCCCACCCTCCTGTTTGTCCTCCAAGGCATCAGTCTGGGCCTCCAAGGCCTCAAGCCAGTTGAAACACTCGCCCACCTCATAAGACTGATCGCACACTGTGTCCTCCACCTCCGACACCCTGTATTCCACCTCTGAAAGCCTTTTATCTAATGCCAGGATTTTGTGGGAGAGTTCCTCCATGCTTTATTGGATTTCTTTACGGATTTCAGCTAGCAGTTCTTGCAGGTCAGACTTGGTAGAAATCTGCTTAAGCCTGGCTGGAAGTGGGTCAACCTTATGAAACTGTGCCGCCGCAACCTCCATACGCTTGCACATATCTGTGGACTGCAGCATTGTGGAGATATCCCTCCTGCTTTCCTGATTCAGGTGTTTTAGCCATCCTAGACATATGAGGTAGCAGCAGGGCCAAATCCACATCCCCTGTAAGGTCTGCACCACCCTGGGGTACAAAGTTATGCCTCCAGGATGGCTCCCACCCGAGTCACTGCCATGTCAAGTCGTCCAAAGTTCACTAACAGGCGGTCATCCCTGAGCGCAAGCACACCTGCCAGACACCTCAATACACTCCCAAGCGGCGCAGGACTGACCAGCATGGCAAACAGTCTGAAGATGTTGATCTCAGCGCCACCCCCCGCCACACCCCCCCCCCCCGGGCCAGGGCCCCAGTAGCTGGAGTATGAATGACAACGTTTTGCAAGAGGCTGTGATACTCAGCAGGCATGGGGGATATCAAGATTAGAGACAGCCCATACCTCAGCTTGTGGTGATATTACACAACCATTAGGGGAGTGCCACAAGGTGCGCTGCCACAGGCTGTATAGGGATCAATATCAGCAAGGCATCACCTGGTGCAGACCTCAGAAATCAGTCAGGCAGTGGGGGAATCTCACCATGTCACTCCCCAAGTCAGGGTCTCAACAGTTGCTATGGGCCCAGTGCTGTGAGCTGCCAGGGCACTGCCAAAAGTGTCCATCACGTTTCCATCACTCTGCAGTAAAGCAGTGCAGCTGGCTATTTATTGCCCTACCGGGTGAAGCTCAGAGCCCATCAATGTCCAGCATATGAATATGCGTAGCGCCCATGCCTTCACTGCCGAAGTCAGAGTGTTACCTGGGGGCTCAATGTTGCACACGGCTTCACCGCTGCATTGGCCCGGCTCCACATCAAACAAGGAGTTGCACACAGTGGCACCACCACATTGGCCCGTATTTGCTTCAGTCAAGGCGCGCTCATGGTTAAAGGCGCTGACAAGAGGCACTGGTCTCCCGGAGGCCACGCACTGTGGACCTCCCTCTACCTCCAGGACTGGTGCCTCACACTCCAGTCCACCTTACTACTTCCCCCACTAGATGGCACATGCAGAGATGGCGATCCATAAATCCACTGTGCGCGGCTCCAGCACTAGTCACCAGCTGGAACCGTGAATCACTTGCACTGCACACTCTCACACCCGAGCCCAGCCTGGGGACTGCCATTTTTCCACGGGGCAGGCAACTCGGCATCGGCCCCGATCCTCAGAAGGCCAGCACTCTCAGGATTCCGGAAACCTCACAGCTGTAGTCACAAACCTCAGAAGGCTCACCAAACGATTTTGTGCCAGGTTGGGACACCAGGAGAGGGACATGCTGTGTTCTTCGCCTTCTCTCTGCCAGATGCTCTCATGCAAAAACAAAAAGGTGA
The DNA here is from genome assembly GCF_040938575.1 of Ambystoma mexicanum. Classification (NCBI taxonomy): domain Eukaryota; kingdom Metazoa; phylum Chordata; class Amphibia; order Caudata; family Ambystomatidae; genus Ambystoma; species Ambystoma mexicanum. Next base: position 1,261,162,313 of record NC_090934.1, on the reverse strand, counting down.
TGGCTGGAAGGTTTAGACTGAATCTTGACCACTGGCATTGCTTGGGGCAACCCTCCAGACCATCGTTCTTCGCCTGCCAAGCCATTACAGAAGGGGAAAGACCATATGCAAATCCGGCTTGGCACCACCCCAAAAGGGGCAGTCCAGCCCGAACTGCTAGGTCACATCCCTTTTGCACGAGACCACAAGCATCCCCAAACATGTTTCGCCCTTGTTGGGGCTCCTCAGTGAGGAGTAGCTTTGGTTTCTAGGCCCAGCAGGCACGGGACCCACGTCTGGGCATACCCGTCCCACTCAGGGTGACAAAGCAAAAACAAAGAGGTGATGGCTGGAAGGTTTAGATTGAATCTTAACCACTGGTCTAGAGGGTTGCCCAGAGCATTGCCAGTGGTTAAGATTAATTCTAAACCTTCCAGCCATCACCTCTTTGTTTTTGAGATGCTCTCATGCAGCCATCTTACTGATTTCGTGCCTAGCCGCACCCCCATGTACTTGTTTCTTATACCACTTGACTTTTAACAACTTCACAAGATAGTTAGATAGCTCTTTAACTCTTGCAAAGACTGGTTTCACTATGTAAAGGGGAGGCCTATGGGCTTGGGTAATGCTTGTTCTTCTCTTCAAGGCTTTAGACTCTTTACTTCTTGAAAATGGAATAAATGTCAATTCTGAATACAGTATAGAGTTCAGTCATCTAAGTGAAAACACAATAGGGCACCTGCAACCTCTCTTTCAAATAGATTTTAAGGTTTCAAGTTGAATAAAACCTTATTCCCGTGTAATGGTAAAGAATGAAATTCAGACTTCTTTCGGGAATCAGAATTAGGCATACGTGATCTCCTTTTGATGTAGTTTTCACTCTCTGTTACTTGTAACTCGTATATAGACAAGGTTCAGTATTCAGTAATGTTTTAGGAAACGTTCCCTTATATTAGAGACCTGCGACTGCTCATATACAGCAAACAGTCTTTAAACACATCAACAATGGTTTTCAAGTACTATAGCTTCTTCCGCAAATAGTGATAATCAACGTTATATGTGAGTGCTACAATTCCATTGATCGTACGGCTTCTGATATAGCAAACGCTTTTCCTCGCTTTAGATATAATGCAAGTCAGTTAGGAGCTGGCGACAGTTAACGGCAAGGCTTGCGCTGTTTATTTGAACGCTGTGCTTCACTCACTGTCTTCAGTGACACTGGTTTTGCAGGTTACACTGCTTACCCAACTTCCTCTGCCACTTCTACTACTTCTGGCTTGCTGAGGACACACACCCTTCTCTAGCACGGGTGTCTTCGGTCCGGCCACTTGATATGGGAGTTCCCTTTTCTCCCGAGACCCTCAGCTTGTCTTCTGCTTCTGGCCTTAGTCTCCTGCACTTCCACGGCTCAGCAATCACTGCAACACAGCTCACATGGGGAAAACCCAGCCTTCTGCACTTCTTCCACTCCGCAGCTTCTGCATCTAAGAGTGTGGGAGAACAGGACTCTCTCAGAGCTTGCAGGTGAAATCTGCTGTCTGCACTCTCCAGCGTTCCTTCTGTTCCACTTTCTTGTGATTTCTCAGCCTCTTCTACTACTGCTACAGCCAGCCTTCCAATTCTCATTCCAGCTCCTTCTGCTCCTGCTTTCCTGCTGGAACCTTTTATACCTCACAGGTTCACTGATAGGCTTCAGGTGTGAGCAATTAGCCCTAATCGCCTGACTACTGCAATGGCTACTAGGCTTCATTGCCTGACTACTACATCTACATGCCTCTTCAGCTCTCTTCGTCGTCTCTAGGATTCTGAGACTTGTAGTTTCCTTCCACAAAAGTTCAATTTTTCAACTTCTACATTATTTATAAGTGTAGATGTTATTCCCTTAAGGCTTTTAACAGAGGTGCTATGCAATGTATCTATTATAGAGGAAGATGGTTTAGTGAAGACAACATTTCCAAAATCCTTCACAATGTACCCATGTGTTTGAAGAAGGTGTTTAGTCTGGGATACCAAAAACAATCTTTCTTTTGGGAAAGTTTGTTCTGATTTAATAACCTTAGGGTTCACAAACTTGGATCTCGTATGAGGTTAAGAGACATTAAAATAACAATAAGTCATACCCTCTTTATGTACAGTAGTAAGAATCTTCTGGGCCTTGTCTCCTCCCAGGTGATTCTCCCGCAGTACACCACCCCACGGGTTGGGATCAGGAAGTGTCTGCCTTCCACTGGCCACCTGGGAGGAGACTTTAGGCATGGGTTGAGTGAGGCATGGAGTAATACAGAATACTGCGCAAGTCAAAATAGTGCGTCTAGTCAATCTGGAAAATCGGAAGTACAACTGAGTATAAGAACAGAAGTAGGACTGGGAATGGCATTGAGCCCTCCTTGGAGGAGCCGAGAGAGCAAGCAGAGACCTGAGAGACAGAAGAAGGCTGACGATACAGCGAGGCGGAAGCACGCATAATTGGGGCGAGTGCAGAGCAGAAGGACCACTCCACAAACCTGGGAGGACAAACTCCTGGCGTTGCAGCTGTGAGAAGTCAGGAGTGAAACTCGGACACAAGTTAGCCATGTTTTTGGATAAAGATGTTTATTGAGAACAAAAGAGTTGGGAAAAGGCCCCTCTTACCCTGCTGTAAGAGCAATGTCCATACCTAAACCAAAACTAAGAATCTGCCTGTGTCAGGATGTCAAAATCAAAACTGTCCTTGTGTCCAAATGTTCTATTCTGACCCTCACACTATAAACTAAACTATTAGGTGAAAAGGGACATGTCTTTAACCTTTGGAGCTTTTTGTAAAAAAAAAAAGAGTTTGTAAAGGAGTAATTAATAGTTCCAACACTAACAGTTCTCCAAGGACAAAGAGTCTTTGTTCCAGAAGGTGGTTCCCTCCCCTTGAGTTTCTCTTCAAAACAAAGGTTCCTCAAGGATAAAAGGTCCTTGTTCCAGAGGATGATTCCTTTCCCCTGGATTCCTTTCCAACCAAAACATTCCTTGGAGGGTTCTTAGCCCACAATCTCACTGTTATACACACAGCTGTTTATCTTTATAATTCTATGTCTTTCAGGGTTCCTGGTATCTTTCCTGCCAGGATTTTACTCCTTCAACACGAAATGTCCTTGTGCCGGTCTTGGTCCATAATAGCACTGCCATACACAAAGCTGTTTAGCTTTGTACTTCTATTTCTTTCAGAATTCCTGGTTTCTTTTCCTACCTGGATTTTAGCATATTCTTGCCTTGGTCAACACAGTCCTGATATTCCTTCTTAGGACTTCTTGTATCCACACACTTGCATTTGCCTGGTATACTCTCCTGCCAAGGCTTCTTGTATTCAAAAGGAGTTTCTATCCGCTTCCACAGTTTTACATCTTCTAGGCTAGATAATATATCCTCTTGATATATTATTTGCTGTGGATTCCCCATATATTTGTACTTCATGCATTCACATACTGGTAAGAATCTTGCTTGCAATTAACTACCTCTTTTTACAATTAGTCTCTTCACTTTCTCTCTTTCTGGTGCTCTGCTTACTATTGTTTGCATTTAGCGCCATTGCCGATACGCCCCAGTGTACTTGTTGCCCTTGGGTTGACTCACCGGCTCTTGTTGGTGTTCTCAGGCTTGTTTGTGGTTGACTGGTGAAAGTACACCACCTGCTTCCTCTCGTGACTTCTTTCTCTTTGTTCCCACTTCTCTCGCGGCGTCTCTCCAACACAGCCCACTTCGCTTCAGGTTCCGGAAAGTAATGTGCTGCTTTCTGTGGTCTGCGAATGCCCAGGAGTCTTTTATCAGCTCTCAGAGTTTCTGCAGCGCACTCCATGCTGGCATCTTCTCCTTCTTCCTGGATGGTGAGCCGTCAGGCTCCATCACGCCTTCTTAAGCATCTCAGTTCCTCAAGCTTCGTAGAGTGGTGAAACGTTCTCTTGCCAACAGCAGCTTCTAACTCTTTTTTGCTTCTGTTCTTTAAATTTCCCAGGCACAGGTGTTCACCCAAAAAAACTAGAACACTTGCTGGGCTTGTGGTTTCTTCCACTGTGCACTGCTTTTTCCCTCTTCCTCGTCCCAGTATTTTGAAGGGAAAATGGGCGATTCTGGGAAAAGAAGTCCATTGTTGATGATTGGTTTAGAAAGCTTGTAGGATTCAATAGTTCTAAATGGTAAATCAGTACTGGATGATGGATAAATGGTACTGGAGAAGTCGGTCTTGTAATTTCCACAAGGTAGACCAAAGTGTGAAGTTTGGTGTATATAATTTGGGGAAGGTTTTTCCCTATTTTTCCTAGGGGAAGGTGTAGATGTATGACAGTAGGCCAAGAAGGTATTAGGTATGGGAGGATTATCTATATTGCATGGATGGTCTCCTTTTATACGCCTGCAGCCCCTTGACAGGCTGTAGTTGTGGATGTCCAATCAGCCCTGCCTGACCAGAATTAACTGTACATGCCTTACCTTGACAGCTCCTGGCAGGCATCGTCTTCATCCCAGTACCAGAGTGGTAAAATGGTGTGGTCTTCAATGCTCTGAGTTGCCTCTTCTTCGTCCCAGTACTGTCAGGTGTCAAATGTGGAGAAAAGAGGGAAATTGGCTCATAACAGCCCATGAATATGGGGGGAGGGTTGGGTTGGCCATTAATAGGGAAAGGGGGATAACATGTCTCGCTCAAGGGTCCCCCACTTCTAATGCCCAAGGACCCTCCACCCAGGAGATCCTCCCTCGCTTCTCCATCCCCATGGCCAGGATCCAAGAGCGATGGCCTTTCCCTGGCCACCTGCACAGAGGATCCAAGGGGTCCAGGAGTGAGAATACCCTTGGGTTTCTCAAAGGGCCCATAAAGTGCATTTTGCTGTAAAGTGTGATCCAGAAAAAACATTTCTATGCCTGTTTGAGGAATATAAATGCAAGTGAGACATGTGAAGAGCCAGGAATGAGATGCAGACAGAGGACTCAATGTTTTGGTTATATACTTTTATTAAAATGAAATGGGGTTGGAAATGCCTCACTATCCGTAATATAGGAGCTATTTCCATACCATTTGGGATTCTCTTTTACAGTCCTTGTATACACTTGGCTTTGCCTGGTATACGCTCCTGCCAGGACTTTCATCCAACTTGTTCCACACACTTGACTTTTCCGGGTATACTGCCAAGCCTGGACTTTCTTGTAGCTTTTTCTATACACTTAACTTTGCCTGGTATACCCTCCTGCCAGGCCTTTCATAACATTTCTTTATACAGGATGTGTTCTGTAATTTTGTTTTAAAAAAAGTGAATTTAGCTTGTTTTACAAAAGATCTAGTATACTCCTGTAGGGGAGGCATGGTATCACAAGTATGACACTGTGACACAAAGGGTACAATTTGTAAAACCTTTATTGAAATTGTTGGGGTTGAAGAAACTCCTACTTTGCCCTATAACTAAGATGAGAGTAGTCTCGACCATCAAATAATAAATAGCACAGTCCTAGTGGAGTCCATCAAATCAAAATGGCTTATGCTAACAAAACCTAATGCCTTCTTGTACAAAATGTGTAAAAGGTAGAAATCCATAAATGTGGTTGAACCAGCTCTCCTCCCTACGTTAGACCTCAAGCAGTAAGGCGGTCCCTGTAGCAGGATGACACACTCTGGCTCGGTTTCCAACACAATAAACCATTCAAAAACGTGTATTGAGGCCCACCTGGCCTTCCACGTTAAAGTCTCTTTTCCTGACTTCCAAAATAATGTTTCAACCAAAACGTTCTCAAAGGACCGCCTCTGTCGGGCTCAGACCTTTCACCATACAGTTCATGTAAGTCCCCCTCTGTCGGGCTCAGACCTCTCACGACAAAGTTCAACACAAACTTGCAAGGGGGCTCCCTTCCCCAAGCTTATTATATTTCGTTCTCCCTCTGTCGGGCTCAGACCACTTTCGGATGTCAAAGACTTTCCAATGTGCGTAGCTTTCTTTACAGACCACAGCAGGACCAATTCGACTCAAAGGTTACAGTTTAACTTTCACTCTCCCCTTCTCTAGTAGTTAAACTCCTTTATTTCCCTTCTGCTGTTCATTTGCTTTCTCGCTTCAAACAATGTACCTTTCAGGGAGACTTTCAAGACTTTCGCCGGACCACTCTGTTACTTAGTATCACTGAATTCGCAGCTGTCATTTACTTCAAAGTTCATTCACAGGCCTGCCTTTCATCGCATCTCACCCACATGTGTACAGCCTTCACTTGCGATAGTATGTTGCTACTTCAAACTTTAACACAAACAGGTCTCTCAGGTCACTTTCCAACTCACCGGTGTGTGCGTCTCTTTATTGGTTTTGCAATAACCAATTCACAAGTCAAGGTAAGTACCACAGGCCTGGCCTTACCTCTCCAACTCTGCCGTTCACCCGGGAGGGTCGCTGGCGTCCTTGAAACACAATGCAGTCTTCATTGTGGGAACTCTTGGGGTTTTTGACCCGCTGCTCTCACCCCTTGGTCCGTTGCTCTTCTCCAGTAGGTTTGCCTTTGTCTCAGAAGGTCTGCTCGTACTCGTGTTCCACCTTGCTCAGAGTGTGTCTTTGGGTTCTGCCTTTTATTCATGTGAGGAGAGTTAATTAGTATACACTTAGAGTCAAGTGCCTGACTTTGCCTGACCTGATTAGCGGAACATGTCCAGTACAATGTGTGAAAGTTGATGTTGTTACTCTCAGTCACCCTCTTCCTCTGCCCAGTGTTTGTGTAAAATGGGTGTGGGAGGCTTGGGACCTTGGTGAATCCTAAAAAATAGGATGGGTTGGATAAACAAAATAGGGGAACTGCGTCTCACCATTGGCTGCCTCACCCCCAAAGATATTCCTCCCGCGCTGGTCCACCTGCAGGGTCTGGATCTAAAGGTGATGGATGTGCCCTGGCCACCTAGAGAGAGATTCCTGGGGACTAGCGGGTGAGACACCCTCTGGTTTCTCACACTCCCCTACCAGATCCTAACACACATTGTCACTTTAGTTTCTCTCTTCCGGTTTTCCCCAACTTTGGCTTGCAGTCCCATACCCCAGTTGCACTGTCTAGGCCTTTTTTTCTCTTGCCTGACAGTCCTTCGGTGTCCCAACACTTTCCCTGGGATTGCAGGTTCACGTTCTGTACTTCTGCGGCTTTCCCGGTTCCACATTGTGTGATTCTTTGCCTCTCCAGTCTCTCACGGGCCACTGCAAGCACCTCTGAAAGGCGTTCGGTCTTCGGTCGGGATTCAAGCTCCCTCAGCACACAGAAAGTACAGCTTGCTGTCTTGCATCCTGCCACAGCCTCTGCAGAGCTGCCTTCAGCACAGTGCACACCGGATTTCCTTCTTGCTCCATTCTGTCGTTCGGATCTCTGCAACGTCATGAAACCCAACAGGGAAGTGATACAATTTCAGAGTGGCAGTGTGCCCGTAGTGGTAACATCAGATGAAGAGGGTGACCCTGATGAGAAAGGGCAGACTCTAGCTAGGAAGCATGATAGAGACTGTTGCACAGAGGCAAAGCAAAGGATAATATTGATGGTAGATGGGGTTTTGGAAGCAGTGATAGCAGGTGGAAAAGATGGCTCAGGTCACATAGTAATAGCGAGAGAATGGGGTGAGATGACATCAGGATTTGAAGAAAGAACAGAGGTGGCAAAATCAGGTAACAAGAAAAGACCACGGGGAAGGTGGAGAACCGCAGCTTCAATACAAAAATATATTGTTAATTTTCATGGGATTTATTGAGTGTGAACCTAATTTCAGGAAGTAACAGAGCACTTTAAAATCATAGGGACAGGAACACAGTGAGGGAAGTAGAGAAAAAGGAAACCGGGAACTAACAGGGGTGGACAGGCAATTGGCAGCAAGGGATCTACAAGCAACCAGCTGAAGAAACAGTGAGGAATAGATCATTGAGTCTCAGGTAGGATGGGGAGTGAAGGGTGTGTGGAGCTGGGTTTAGGTAGGAGCCATTCCTTGAAAAGGAAGGTCTTGAACTCTTTCCTGAACTGTAGAAGTGATAGAACGAGTCTGATGTTGATGGGGAGGAGGTTCCAGAATTTTGGAACATTGACAGAGAAGGCCTGTATTCTGGTTCTGCCCTTCCTACATCGGCAGAGTTCAAGTCTACGGATATACTTACTTCTGGTGGATGACAGGCCTCCGCAAATGCTGTGTTTCTCTGTGAGGTATCTTGGGGACTTCAGGGTGACAGACTTATAGATAATACTACAGGATTTATAGATGATACAGGCTTGCAGTGGGAGCAAGTGCAGTTCGATGAGGGGTGTCAGGGTGATGTGGTTCAATTTGCAGAGTCCTTTGATGAGTTATGCTGCTGCATGCAGGACACATCTCAGGGGTACCAGGGTAGTAACTGGAAGTCCTTCCAAAAGGGCATTGCCACCATCCAGGTGGGAGAAGACCAAGGCTTGGACAGCGGATCTGAGGTTGTTTTTTGGGATGTAGGGCATGATATTCCATAGGAGAGAAAGTTGGTACCAAGCCGTTTGTGTCTTCCTTGCTATGTGCTGTTTGAAGGTGAGGTGGCTGTCAATGTCAAGCCCAAGGGATTTGGGGCAGGTGGCCAGCTGGGGTGTGAAGCCCTCCAGGTTCAATGCAGAGAGCCAAGTCTAGATGTCAGGGTGGAGACAAGTCTAGATGTCAGGGTGTTCGGTGTAGTGGATCAGCAGTAGGAATTCAGTCTTTATGGGGCTGAGCTTCAGGTAAGCACTGGATAGGCAAGTACTGGATATCCACGACTGAATCAATGTGAGGCAGGCCTTGAGCCTGTAGATGTCTTCGATGGAGGATATCTTGAGATAGATCTGCATGTCATCTGAGTATTGGTAGATTTGGATGTTGTTTGTTGTGAGGAGTGTTCCGAGCGGTTCCATGTAAAGATTGAATAACGCAGGGGACAGGATGAATCCTTGCTGGGCTCCACAGGTGATTGGTAGAGTTGGTGATCTGGTAGAATCCATTACTATGAACTGTTGGCAATTAGCAGGGTAGGAGTAGTAAAAAGTAGTGCAAAGAAAATGTTTGACGCTGTATTAGTCTAGTTTCAAAATCACACACATTGCAGGTTTTTATACCCCTTATTAGACTAACTGGCAATATTATGCATAGATGGAGGAATACATTAGCTTTGCATGTTCTATAGACTTCTTCATCAGATGGTGCAGAGTGGCGATGATGCTGTCAGAGTCAGAAATGGTGCAGATAGAAAATAGTTAGATCCTGGTGGGCCAGGTAAGCCCTAGGCAGAACCAGATGTTGGAGGTTGAAATGAGGTTAGGTCGGGGAGGTTATCTTGGGACCAGTGAAAAAAGGTGGAGAATCACAAAGAAGCGTGGTGAGGCAGATCCAAAGGGACCCATCTCCAGCTGTCCATGCCGGCTACAACCACTGACCCATCTGCTGGCAAGATTTTGTGCCCAAGTGGCCACTGTGATACGGAACCATGGATACGTGCATCTAGATAACCATCTAAAAAAGGATTGGATCACCCTAAAGTCTGCAATGCCCAGGAGGAAGGGTGATGAAACCCTTTAGAATTGTAAAGCCTAGGAGCAAGATTCCAGATGCCGGGACGCTGAAAAAGCTGGGAATGCCAGGGAGAAGATTGTGAAAAGGTCTCTCAGAGAAGTAAGGGGATCAACTCAGTCAAAGAGAGTGACCAACCTGATCATTTTGTTGCTTTTGGAACATCACATTTATATTCTAGTTGGTGTCAAGGTTCGGGGGCTCCGCTCCGGGACGTAATTGCAATAAAAGGCATTGGTACCGGAATGCGGCTCCTATGGAGACTGGGCTCTGCCAGATGCTGGACGAACTACACTTGCCCGATCCCTGTGTGGCAGCCACGTCAGCATACATGGTGTAGGGGCAGCCAATCCCAAGATCCTTGATCCGAAACATGGAAGTAAAAGCTGGAGAACGCTGTAGCTCCGTGTTTCTGAGCTGACATTCCACCCTGTTGTGCCAGTTTGTGTCCTTGGCCCTTATCTGGTATCCAGCTCAACTAGGACTGTATATTGGATGTGTCTCTTGGATTAGCCGTGTTTGGATTAGTGCTTTGGTGACTGTTTCTCCATTCATGGACTCAGACCTCTTTCCTGGCTTGTATCTTGGATTGTCCCTCTTGGTGAACTGGTGACTCTGTTTCTGGCTTCTTTGAACCCTTCTTCTGTGGAACACAGATGGATTTCCTAGGTTTCCCACCTTCCCTTCCCCTACTACCAGGTACAGCAGTCACTCAATCACTAACACAGGGAGAATGTCAAAGGGAGGTTGTACTCTGGATATGGTTGTTCTGATAACAACCTCCCTTATTTCCTTCCAGCTGGGAGAGAGAACCTGGTGGCATTCCTCCCACCTTTTTACCTGATCCCGCTTGTAGGATTTTCATTCTTTTCCACGACGGCGCAGTGTGGAGGAAAGTCATAGCCCCCTAAAGGGCTATCCACTCGCAAAACTGACAATTGGCTCCCTTCTTCTAAGAAACTCTAAATAAAAGCTTTTTCTGACATATGGTCTTGGTGCACTTTTTGGTCCCAGATGAATGACAGGTCTCTGCTGTGTCTCTGTCCTTTCAGCAGTCCTTGTTTTGCAGGCACAAAGAAGTCCGGGTCCCCCTACAAAGGATGTGATGAAGGAAGTTCTTAAACTACATCAGAGGTCTAGGTCGGCAGTTGTGGTCACCATAATAGCAACCTCTCCTGTCGGAGAAAGCATGCCTTTTTCCCACGCACAGCCGATGGAGGTAGGTAGCTCTGTATCATCTGTGTTGGGAAAGAAGGCAAGTTGTTGAAAGGCAGTGGGTTCAAAACTTACCAAAATTAGTCCCGTGACCTGCACCAGCTCTTTTGGAAGCTGCTACTGTGATGCTCTGTTGGAAGCTCCATCCAAAAACTCTGGAATGTGTTGGCTGATTATGAGTTAACAGACAAACAGGGGTGTATTTAGCGCTGGTTTGGCAGAAGCTGAGCAAGTGTCCCAGGATATTCTGCAAGCCTCAATTGACCATATTGCCACACCAGCAAACACTAGCTACTATAATTATGATTATTAACACTTTCAAATTGTAACTGAGTGGATCGCCAGAGCCATTCCTATCCCAAAGGGTGAAGGTGACAGTTCGGAGGTCCCCAGTTCCTGTCCCCTCTCTAAGTGCCGTGAAGGCATCATGAAGAAAGACACAGACAACAGATGCAAAGCTCAAAGTCAAATGATTTATTAAATCAAATTTCAGGGTGGTTGAAGGCCTAACTTGCCCTATGCCAAGGTGGGTTTTCCCTAACTGAAAGTAACTAAGGGAAATCTGAGTCAATTAGTTCAATTTAAAATGCTCTCTGTGTCCAAAACCTATCTTTGCCCTCACAACTAAAGCTAAACAATGTGTAGCGATGTCAATAATCAAAGAAGTTGTGATAAAAACCAAGTTCTGAGCTTCTTCCAGCACTTAGCTTCCTTTTCAGCTCCCCTTCCCCAAGTTCAAGAAAGTTCCACAAATCCTTGAGGTTCCCTTCCCAAAGTGCAAGGAAATACAGTCCCACATGATCCTCTGGGTCCCCCTCCCCAAGTTCCAGGCAACACAGTTTACAGGAAAAGGGTTTTGAGGCTCCGTCCTCAAGATAACATTTGCAGATCATCAAGACTCAGGGTTCCCTTCCCCAAGACTTCAATGTAGCAACTTGTACTTGTTTCAGTCCCTCGATGTTCAACACAACTCCAGGTCAACTGGACTCTCATACTGGATTGCATCAATAGTTCACTTATATTGCTCCTTCTTGGTTTGTTTCACAATGTCTATGGCTTTCACAATTTTAGGGCTCCCCAGTCTAGGCTCAGTTGTCAGACCACATAGACCACCAATCAAAGGTCATGCAGCCAGGAACCCTATACTCTTCAACCCACACAGGTTCTTCTGTATTTGCACCTGTGTACAAATTAACATTCACTTAGCTTCTCCTGGTTAGCCTCTTGGCTTTGCCATCATGTGTCACACATCTCATGCTAGTCTTGGGCTTTGTCGCTCTGTATCCATTCACTCTGTGTGTGGTCTCCCTTATTCCCCACCTTTCTGTCATGCTCTTTCATATGTTCGCTCTTATTTAGTAGATTATTTTCCAAAAGGGCACTCTCCCTTTCAACTTTCATCAGTTAATAGCTTTTCCTGCAAAGTTGTTCATGCTGTTCAATATTCAATATGCGTGATTTCATGTTTTCATTCAGATCGGTATTTAATATGCATAATTTAACTTTGCTTCAAGTTTTTATTCAGATCGGTATTCAATATGTGTAAATTAACTTTGCTTCAAGTTTTCATTCAGTTCGGTATTTTCAATGTGAGACATACAGTACTTCGTTACTTATGCGTATTTATGCGTAGCCCCTTGGAGCGCCCCGGTCTCGAGTGTCAGTTTACTGCACTCAACAGTCTTTAGCATTCCTCTCCGGTGGCCTCACTGATTTCCTTCAGCTTTGCTGGCTGGCAGCCGGTTCCTGCGAGCCCCGCTCACATTCCAGGTGGTTCCCTGCACACGCCGGCAGTTCTGCTCCTCACACACGATGCGGACAGCGTCCTGTCTTCTTTCTTCCTCGTCCGCAGCTCCAGCTGCTTTCTCTCAACCATGGAGGCTCCCACACCTGTGGAAGCCTAATGGCCCAACTCGCCCTGGGCTCCACAGGTCCTTTGGGATTTCTGCCAGCATCCTGGCTTCCTCTCAGTTTGCACCATGGCTGCCTCCTCATGCACAGGGTCCCCTGCTGGTCTCTCCCACAGAGGCCTCCCTGTTGATTGTCCTCTTGCTCTCTGCCCCTCTTCTTATACACCTGTAACCACTTGACAGGTTGCAGGTGTGATTTCTCAGTTGGATTTGCCTGACTGTAATTAGAGGGACATGTCTGACCTTCACAATACTTTGCAGGCAATCCTCCGCGTCCCAGTACCAGAGTGTTGAAAGGAGTTACTAGTGTTCATTACTCCTAGTAGCCTCTTCCCCGTCCCAATACTGTCTTAGGTAAATTGAGGGGAAAATGAGGGGAGATGTTTTTTTATTTTTTATTAAGTGTCTTTGGTCAGCATTTGACCTTTACACTATAACATAGGCAAAGGAAAACACCTAAGAAAAAGAAAAAAACACGAGTAGTGCATAAATAACACATAAAAAAACAGCTTTTAAAATGTATGTTTCACTGATACCTCAGCACAATATTAAATAGCTATTCACAAATTTCTGCTACATTCCCGAAAGTGTGTTCCCATGCCACATATGGCCTAGATAACACATTTCTCTAAATTCATAGTATTTACAACTGATTCCCCATTTAGGGAGTCCATTCTTTTTTTCACCGTCAACCAGGTATGATATGTAGCTGCCGTCACTACCAGTGATTTTGCACCTTATAGGGTGCTCCAGCACTGATCAGATGTATATGAGGATATTTCATGGTAGCCCTTCTCATACAATTTTTGCATTGTGTCAATAGGTGCCTAGAGGTTTCAACTTCTTGATTGCAGAAACGACATAGGCGCTTGTCCCTTTTGAGTCCCTGCCATGCCGCTGTGTTTTAAAAAACCAGCAAGATTTATATAGACATAATTTAAAACGTACAAGTGGAGGCATGTGTAGTTTAGTTAGATAGTCTCATGGAGTGTTAATGTTCATTCCCTGGCTTGGGTATAAAGTATATTTGCACATTTTTGCCAAATATTCAATAGACTGTATATGACCTAAATCCTTCGATCTCCTTTCAAAATCAAGAGCATGTACTTCACTCATTGTCTCAGGCAATCCATTCATGCCTATATTCATACAGTGATTCGTCACCAATGTTCGCATAACCTTGAACCATGTACTGCGCGCACTGCGCGCGCTACCCTGACTATGTCAATTTGTTAGACCCAACAGTCTTCCTTTCTTGGGATCATTGAAATAAATGTTATCCAATAATTTACAGCCAGCTTCCATAATATATACAAAGAAGGGAGACCCAGTTCCAATCAGATAGCTTCCACAGGAACTGCGGTAGGTAAGCCCAACAGAGATCTTAGTATTTTCCGCTCACGTTTTTGCAGCCAATGCACCGCCCCTACTGGGAGTGTCTCCAAGGCATACAGTATACAAGGACCACTGATACTTGTAAGCCATGAGTTTGGCTTCAATAGATCTTCTCCCTTTCCGGTCTATGACATTTATTAGCGTTAGCCATTTAGTCCATGCCGTTGTGGCAATCATGTTGGCATGGCATGTGCTACTGGGATTGGAGGTTGTGTTCATGCCCAGATATTTATAAACCTCGACTTGTTCAAGGCGTGTGCCACCCCAGCGCCATATAACCCCCCTTGTCTCCCACTTCCAATGGCCATAATCTTTGTCTTGCCAATGTTTATGCGTAGACCATTAAGGTCCGCGTATTCCTTCAGTGTATCGAGTGAGCGTTGCAGGCCCAGTGGTGTCCGATCAAACACAACTGTGTCATTGGCATACGTGATACAGTGTAGCTTCATATCACCATATCTAGGAGGATGGTTGTGTTCAGCTATTAGGGCCTTAACAAAGTCCAACAAATATATATTGTACAGCAGGGGAGCCAGTATGCATCCCTGCTTCAAGCCTGTGTTAGTAAGTGTGTTAGTAGTGAGTGTCCCTTTCTGGGACATCCTGTCACTGTTCTCAGCTAATACCCCTTCCTCACCTGATTCTTCTTCTGTGGAAAGCACCTCCTCTTCGTCGGATGGAATTGTGGATCCTTTCTTCTTAGATGTCTTTCTCTCCTTGTAGAGATATGGCCAACCCCAGCAGGTAGCCACTATGCCCGCTGGAGGCACAGCCTAGGCAGCAGGCCGACCTCCCAGGAGTCGCCAAAGGTGAAGGGAAAAAGCCTGAGGCCCAAAAAACCCATCTTGTTTGAAACTGGCGTACTTTGATTTCCTTGAATCCAGCAGGTAGGTGTAGAGTTCTGGGTCCAAAAGAATCCAATGTGGAGGCAATGCTTGAGGGAAGTAGAAGGAGCACCTTGTGTAAGAACTCTGAGAGGAGAGAGAGATAGGTCCAGAAGAATAGACAGCTGTTCAGAAAGTGTGAACTCGAGAAAGGGCTGTTGAATAGATGGGAATTCCAACCAAAAACAACAGCTGATTCCAAGAAGGTTGGCTGCAGTCTAGTACAAGCGGAGGATCCGCAAGGAAACTCAGCGTGGCTAATGCAGCGGATATGGAGAGAGGCTGCCGAATGGTGGTTGCAGAGGAGCCGCAGTGAGTAAAGGGAAGCCTAGCACGGCAGTGTAACGGGAGCCGAAGGGAGATGTCAGCATCTCTCAGCGCAGAGGAGCCACGATGGGAAAGGGGAAGTCCCAAACGGCAGTGTAGTAGGTGCCAGAGGGAAGACGCCAGCCGCTCTCAAAGCAGAGGAACCGCAATGAGAAACGCAAAGCAGTACACAGGAGCGATGTGAATACCAACGAGAAGGGGGAGCCCAGCGCCAAAGGGGGAGAAGGCAGAAGCGGGCAGAGATGGAACAGGCAGCCCATAGGAAAGCAAAGCAAAGTGGGCATGCAGAATAGACAAACTCACTGCATGCGAACCAAGCGGGTAGACAGAGCACAAAGGTTGCAATGCTGCAATCAGGGGGCAGAGCCACCTTTTAAACCCAGTGCAAAGCAAAAGGCTGGAAAGGGAACTTGCATATGGAAAGTACATAGCAGCGACTTCAATGGAGGATCTTCCATCTCTTCCATACGCTCCAAGTGCGTAGACTGGTGACACATCCTTACCTTCACTACTGTGTCACCATGCAACTGCTCAATAATATACAAACGAGAAGAATCAGACCCTTACCACTCAAGTTAGTCCATAGTCTCCCTCTATCAACAGAGTCAAAGGCAGAGCTGTAATCCACAAAACACATTTTTAATATAGATCCAGGATTTCATAGGGTGTCAGAAATGAGAGGGAACAGTACCCAAACAGAATGGTTTGTGCAATGGCCCTTCCTAAAACCAGTTTGTGTGATATCCAATATGGTATTAGAATCAACCCAAGAGGAAAGCAGCTCCAACAATAGGCGTGAGAAAATCTTTGAGCTGCTATCCAGCATGGCCAGGAGTCTGTAGTTACTGGGGTCCAACTGTGACCCTTTCTTATAAACTGGTATAAGCATGGACTCCAGCCGGGGGGACGCTAGAGAGCCTGACCAAGATGGCTGTGAGCCTGTGAGCTCTCTGCACTACAGACAAATCCGTCCAAGATCCAGCCATTCATCTGACCCAAATAAAGCTGTGTGCGTGTCACAGACTGTCTAAAAGTCCCTGGCATACCCTGCCGAGACCCGGAGCAGCTGGAGCCCTGTGTTGTCAAGCAGCCAGCAAGGGAAGCAGAGCCGCGTGTCTCAAACGAGCTGCAGGGGACCACGGCCTGTGCTGTGAGCGGAGATGCTGGAAAACTGCACAGAAGACATCCACTGGCGTACATTCCAGCCCTGACGTTACACTGGCAGAAGCAGTCTCGTTGGAGCGCAGCGGTGCATCGAGGGACATGTGAACCATCCCGCCGGTGAGCCAGAAAACAGGCGCTGCTTGGGAGACTGTAGTATCTATCATACGAATGGTGGCTGCCTGATCTCTATGAGACATGCCTGACCACATCATGGCATGGAGAGATCAGAACATTAAGAAATGAAGTTACCGGAGTTCCAGAATGAAGCACGGAATTGAATCACAACCGTCCGGCTCTTGATGCTGCAAGTTGTCTCCCTCCTTATCTCTACTTATAACTTAATGATTAATTATAAATAAAACATTTATTTATATTACACTGCCGTCCCCTTTTTACTTATTACCCTCATTACGGCCTACTTCATTGGCGACGAGGATGGGATGCTGTTAACGGAGCTGCTCCGCTCATGCCCGAGTGTAGTAGCGGCCCCGTCTTCGTGTTCCTGAAGGTGACGCTGACTTTCATAGCACCTTTTAAAAGCTCCGTGTAGTGCTGCACCCAACCCCTCATTGACAAGTGCGACCATGCAGTCGTTTAAAGTGGTCGGGCCGCGCTACACATTGATGAATCTCATTGCTTAATCCCTGATTCTCCCGTCTGCTTATGTTGTTGACAATTTCGCGCATGCATGAATGCACCGAAAGAAGAAGACATCCTTAAAGCAACAGTACATCATTTTCTCTAGTGCAAGTTCCTATTTCGTTCACATATTGAAAGTGCTGAAACTCTGTTGGATTAAGACAAGGAACATCACAAGCTGAAGACTTATCTTCTGAAATATACTAAGGATCCATTTACTTATTGAGATGCAAATGGGAAAAGAAGTAGTTAGTTAACTTTACTTTATTAAAAGTAAACACATACAAATTTATAAGGACCCTGCAGAAATTTTCTGTGCATTGCACACCACGTGGACATCACAATACTCAAACTGAATTTGAACTTGCACATTTCTGCATCTTAGGGAGTCTTAATTGGATCACATATATACAATATTAATTAAGTATAATTTATCATGGCATTCAGCAGTGTGCCTCCACCTGCTTTCTTTATGCCTAGCACTGATGAACCTGCTTTGCCTTGGGAGAGGTGGATAAAGTCCTTTGAACATTATGCAGGAGTGATTTGCGGTCCCAATTGTAGTGCAGAAAAGAGAAAGTCATTACTCTTGCACTGTTTAGGTCCTGTTGGACAAGAAAAATATGAAACACTTCCAGAATTAACAGATGAGGAGAGTGTGGACCTAAATGAATATCAGCGAGCTGTAAAAGACTCGCAGCGGATCGGCGGAGGGAGAGGAGCTGCTCTGGGACATAGGGGAGGTGCCACACGAACAGTAACAGGTTGAAGGCGCTGGGGACTGAGCGGACATTGTGCTACAACGCCGACCTTCCCCCGGGCCCCCCTGCCCCACCTTCATAAGATCATCGTGACCAGTGGACCGGAGTAAGGTCAGTGGACACGCTCCCAGCAGTGACGGGCAGGAGCGGAAGCATCCATACAGCACGGGAGGAGGGGGGAAGGAGCTGTACGCAGGTAGCAAGGCTCTGCAACAATTGGCAGACAGCCCGATAGGACAACTATACAGCCAGACCTCCTCAAGGTGGGTGAGACAGGCATCAGAGACACCGAAGGGAGAGTTCACCTAAGCACTGCAGGACGTGATCCTCTGATTACACGTGTACCCTTCCAGCAAAAAGTGTTAAGATGTGAGGCACCAGAGTTGAGAGCTGAGACTCTATCAGGCCGGTTCAATGACCTCCTGGCCCTGATTCTAACAAGCCCCCATGATCAACAGTGCTATATTATCAACCACTTGGAAGTTAGAGCAAAAGGAGACACTTATCTACCCTTGGAAACCACTGGAAGAACAACAGTGCTGGGGGTTGCCCCAGGCAGACCACACAATAGGGGTTTTAACTACAGCTAGCAACGCAGGGCTCTGATAACACTGGAGGAGCCATTGCCACGTAAAGTAAGGCTGGGAGCCTCAGAAGCGTTTCACCGGGGGCCAGTGAGCCAAAGTGCACTTGACCAATAGCGCTAGACCCGCGCAAGAAGAACTTCCACTTTAAAATAAGCAGGGGGGCACTGCTGTAATTCCCTATGCTGACACTCTGACTTCCTGGCGCTAGAACTGCTCCCCCCACAAAACTAGGCTAGGGAGTAACCATATTGCGCTGCTCTTGATGAGAGTAAACAGGGCACAGTGCACTGAATCATCACATCCCAGCATCATAAGTGAAAAACTACGAGTAAGGTTGAGAGGCTACCTCAGGTCCTCAACTTAGGCAGTGCAAGGAGGCGGGGGGGTCGGTACCGCAGGCACCAGACCCTCAAGAACATTTAACGCCCTTACACCATGAGACCTGCAGGATAATGCCTGTGCCCCTCGAATAAAAGCATATAACCTGCGAGGTAAACCAGCCCAGGAGGAGGAGAGATAACAGTGGAAAACTTCAGAGTGAAAGATGGCCAAGGTAAACAAGTGCCGGCAACAACAACCCAAGCTCCAATTTGGAGCTGCCTCACAGCCCAAGCACATCGACACTACGGATTCCACTAATGGGTGCAGCCCGCAGACCACTCATGACACCTCAACAGCATTTCACGACATAAAAGAGATGTTCAGTCAGATACAAAGAAGTATACAATCCCTTGATGGGAAGATGGGCACATTGACATTTAAGGTGAACCACATGCATGTCTGCCTGGACAAACATGGAGAAAGGCTGGATGAAGCATAGGGAAGAATCTCAAGAACTGAAGATGAGGCTGTATCCACAACTAGGGACTTGCAAAAAATGAAGAGGATGCTGAAAGAACTCACTGAGAAGCAGGACGACTTAGAATCAAGGTCCAGGAGGAATAACCTGCGAATAATTGGCATCTCGGAAGCAGTGGACCATCGAAACATGAAACCTATAGCAGAGGAGATCCTGAGGGATGCCCTGGGCCTGGAGGGCTTCTCGAACATCTTTGTCATGGAAAGAGCTCCCAGAATACCCAGCGGTGGGAAGCCCATACCCGGAGCGCTACCACGACCAATAATGGCGCGAATGTTGAATTATCAGGACAGGGACTCAACCCAGCAGAAGGTGAGAGAGAAGGGTGCCCTTGTATACAAAGGAGACACGATAAAAATCTTCCTGGACTTCTCTGACAAGGTCCAGACATTGCGGAAGACCTACATAGACGTGAAGAAAAGGATGCGAGAGTGGGGCATTCGCTATGCCATGATATTCCCAGCCAAACTCTGGGTGGAGCATGAAGGTCGCAGGCTGTTCTTTAATACCCCGGCCTAGGCTAATGACTTCCTTGAATGTCTACCCCAGAACCCAAGGCCTAGGGGGAACAATGACTGAAAAAGCACTGAGATGATCATGATCTTCAGGGACCTGGAGCCAACGAGCTGCAGAGAATGACACTTGGGGGCCAGGAACAGACCTCAATGTACTAAGTGCAGAGATATAGTCGGGCCACTGGTTGCCGCCCAAGCAGATGCAAGTTCAACAAATGTAAATGCTGGCAGGTTGGGGTAGCCAGCCCAGGCGGGGGCGGGGGCAGCATTACTGACAGGTTGGGGTTGTTGGTGGGAGAGGTGGGAGATTAGGGGTGGGTATAAATCGAGAGGAAGCATCGCAATACTTGGAAAGTTTTAGGTTACACAACTGGGAGGGTATGGGTTTTCAGGCCAGGGCACGCATGAGTCTAGAAAAGGGGCTAAGAACCAGGAGTGCGATAACTTGAGTTATGGCGGGATCGACTAGATGCCTCACATGGAATGTGCGAGGGCTGAATTGCCCATCGAAATGCCGAAGAGTCCTCCTTTTATTACTGTTTCACTGAGGGGCTGGGGTTCTGCCCCTCCATGCCCCACACACCTGCGACACATCCTGTTGAATTGCAAATTCAGCTATTTGGCGCATGGGAACCAGTTAAGTTGGCACAACCAACCCCAATAACTTAACCACTGTTTTTATAAAGACCTGTATACAGCGCAGACACAGGCCTTCCAAGCAGAGTTAGAGGGGTACTTAGATCAGGTGGCCCTGTATTGGTGCACTGATGAAGATAGAATGGGTCTGAATCGCCAAATAACTTGAGAGGAAGTACTAACAGCCATAAGGTCTCTGCCCTCTGGGAAGGCCCCCGGACCGGATGGTTTCTGGCAGACTTCTATAAATTCTCTGCAGCACTAATCGGCCCCTACCTCTTACAAATGTATCCCCAAAGCGCCTGGAGGGGAAACTCCTGGTAATCCATGAGGGAGGCCCTGGCCACAGTCCTACCAAAACCCAGCAAGCCACCAAACGATTGTGCATCATACAGACCGATCTCCCTTTTAAATTTCGATAACACGATCCTAGCCAAGATACTGGCTTCCAGATTGGCACCGCTGATGAACAAATGGTGAGAGTTGACCAGGTTGGATTTCTTCCAGGACGCTCCACATATTTTGGGATACAGAGAATGTTTGGACTGATCTCGGCAGCTAAAC
Source organism: Ambystoma mexicanum (assembly GCF_040938575.1). NCBI lineage: Eukaryota > Metazoa > Chordata > Amphibia > Caudata > Ambystomatidae > Ambystoma > Ambystoma mexicanum. The sequence goes on along the minus strand of NC_090934.1, from coordinate 1,261,141,358 downwards.
AGAAAGATCATGTAGTCGCGGCACTGTTAGATGCCACTAAGGCATTCGACTTGTTGGAATGGCCCTTTTGTTCATGGTTTTTGTGGAGAATGGGGTTAGGAGAACAATATATTGCCATGGTAGCGCTACTATACGAATCACACATCGCCAGAGTGCGAGTGAATGGCCAACTCACGCCGGGGATAATACTGAACAGGGACACGAGACAGGGATGCCCCCTCTCCCCACTGCTATTTGCCCTGGCAATTGAGCCACTGGCGGGAAGGTTTAGAGAGGCCCACATACACAGGGGTATCCAACTCTTCAAACATAAGGTAGGTATCTCATTATATGCGGAGGACATGGTGCTGTTTATAGAGGACCCTGTGTGGAACCTGGACCATATCATGGAAGATGTTATCTGGTTTGGGATCTTCTCGGGCCTGGTTGTCAATGCAACAAAATCAGTCTTTTTCCCTCTAATGGACAGTGTGGTGCAGTACGCGGATAAATGGGGATTTCAATGGCACACTGCACAATCCCGCTATCTTAGGGTCAACGTAGCTATGCGAACACAATATTTGAAAGCAACTACAAAAGGGTTCTAAACCAGGCAAGGGAGGTGACCATCAGGTGGAAGAGCTTGCCACTTAACATGTACGGCAGGATCTCCCTGATGAAGATGGTACTGCTTTCCCGATTTCTGTATGTATTTCTCAATGTACCTATAGCTTAGCTATCCCCGCAGATTACTTTCGGGAGGTAAAATCACTAATTACACATCTTATATGGGCCGGTAAATAGCCATGGTTATCTTGAGATAAGTTAACGGCTCCAATACATAAGGAGGCCTGGCCTTACCGGACTTAGAGACGTATTACAATGTGGCGCAGGCAGGGTTTGCTCTTTATTGGTTCGGAGATCAACAGGAGAGGAGGCATGTAGAGGTGAAAAGGGCATTGGCAGCACCATACCTACTAAAATCTAGTATTCTCACTGCCCCGGCGAGAGGGAACAAAGCAGGGAACATGGTGGAACTCACTTGCACAGTATGGACACTTATAGAACATAAGTCAAGGACAGAGAATCTCTACTCTCTGGCGCTGCCAATCCTATTTACCCTGGGTATACTGCTCACCTCCGACAAAGGCTTTGTCAACCTAATGCGGAAATTGAAAATGCACAGATACCTTGATTTGTATCCCGATGGGAAGCTTATAACATTAGACGAGCTGAAGGCCAATGGGAGTCTAAACCCTTTAGAGATGTTTCTATACTACAGGTTGAGAACATCGCTTCAAAAAGTATTACCAGCTTTCCCAGAACAACCTGAAGTGGTCCCAATACTTGATAGGATCATTTCCGGGGGGCAGCACAGGAGGGTGGTTTTGGTCATGTATGCTATGAGCTTAGACTCAAGGTCGCAGAACTTGTCCCCTAAAGACAAGTGGGAACGGACCCTAGGGCACGAAATATCCAAAGAGGAATGGAGATACTACTGTGAGGAAACAAGAAAAACAGTGATAAATGCCAGATATTAACTAATCCATTGGAAGTACTTACATCAATTCTACTACACAACTTCCCAGATTCATAGCTACTTTCCAGAGGCATTCCCCAGCTGCGTCAGATGCAGGGAACCAATTGCCGATTTAATACACATGGCATGGTGGTGCCCCACAGTACAAACCTTCTGGGAAAAGGTATGTAAAGAAATTGGAGAAATTATTGGTGAGAGATTAAACCTAAACCTCATGACAGCGCTATTGGGATATACTAATCTCATCCCCAGGGGCAGAAGGCGATTAGCAGGGCTGCTCCTGCTGTTGGGTAAGAGGAGGGTGGCTATACATTGGAGTGGTCCGGCGTATCCCAAGGTGGAAGACTGGCATTCAGATGTGGTGCGGTGCAACGATATGGAGAGGGGATACAGAGGCTTGTCATTCTGTCGCTCGAGTTCACCAAGCATGTGAGAACCATACATACACCATCTGCTGAAGCAAACGGAGGAGGAGGCTCAAGGACCATAAGGGGGAGTAGTTACAAGTAACTATCATTATGCTGCTCATTTTTAAGTGGAGAGAAAGGTCACCTATTTTTCATAGCCCCATTCCAGAGTCAATTGCACTCGCGTGGCCCAGTCTTACTGACAAAGAGATACCTCGACTACATGATACCAACACAACCCGATGGGAGAGAGACAATGGGAGGATATTGTTGTAAAGAACTGACCAAATTCATGGTGACCAAAAAACGAGAACTGCAGAGTTCACGCTGAGACTGAGATGGTTCTTCCTCTCCTATTGTTGTTTTATTTTCTTTTGTCATTTTGTTTGTATGGCTTTGCCATAGGTTAGGCGTTATATTGTTAATGTTTGCAAAATGCCAATATAAAGAGTAACGTTTTTTTTTTTAAGTATGGACTCTAGCTATGTGGTAGGGAGACTGCCAGTATCGCATACATGCAGAAACACACCCCGCAATAGTTCAGCCCTATTTTGTGGATCATTCTTAAATACTTCATTACTAAAACCATCCGGCCCTATGGCTTTGGAGGATTTGGACTTCATGATTATTGAGACAATATTGGCCTGCTGCACATGGCGCCACAGCAGGAAGCCTATCTTGGGTACATCAGGAAGACTGATCAGTTGGTCAGCTTTTGTCCTGTACATCTTCGCAATATGGTCAGCCCAATTGGTCACAGTAATGCCACTTATCGATCTGCTAAATTTGGCAGATATAAAGGTACGCATCAAGACCCAGAACTTCTTGAAATCGTTTGTCCTAATAACATTTGCTATAAAACGCCAATTAGTTGAGTTTTCGCTATGTTTGTGCTCGCACAACCAACTTTTGTATTTGGATCTAACTGAAACTTTGTGTATTTTATTTTCTTCAAAATTTGTTAAGTTGTTTCTGTTGATTGCACGAAGCATAGCATTCAGCTGTTTGTTTCTTTTGGCTATCTCTGAATCAAATAGTCCCCCAGACCTTCCTGTTTGTATGCCCCTACAAATTTGTTTTTGTACAGTTATACCATACCTATTTAACATGTTTTTCAACTAATAATCGTGTTGCTTCAATAAATGAGGGTGTGTCCTAGTACTAATTCTGAGATTTAAATTGAAATGATTGATGACCACCTATTTCCCTGTAGGTTCACAGTGGGGTTTTCTCTAAGACTTGCCCTATGCTGATATATAGGAAGCTGACATTGAATGCTGAGGCCAGTGTGGTCACTTATGTCAATAGGACTCACATGTAATTTGGGAGGAGAATATTTCAATATAGCAGAATTGGCAAAGAAAGAGTGTATACAGCTACCATATATTTCATTGGACAAAGTCTGCATTGGCTCTATGCTACTCAAGGTGACCATTTTCAGATCATATTCCAGCAGGGCTTCCCACCACACCTGTCCCTTTAACTGTAAAGCCAATTGTTTCCTAACCTTTGAAACTGGTTCGGGTAGTTGGGTACAATCTACATTAAAATCACCTGATACTATAACACCTTCATGCAGGTAGCGGCGACAGATTTGCCGAGGGTCTCTGTTACTGCAGACATAAAGCTCTTGTGAGATCATTACCTGGGGGGTCGTATAGTGTAACCAACAGTAGTAAACCAAATCCAAAAGATGTCTTAGACAATGTTGCAAATAGCCGGAGTATCTCGGGATATTGATAAATCACATACTGACCTCGCTCCTATACGAAGGCCTCCCCTCGGACGTCCCTTCAATCCAGATTCTGCTGGTTTGTAGACCATATTATAGCCATCTAGGTCAAAAGGGGTAGTCAGCCAAGTTTCTTGCAAAAGGAATACCGGAGTGCCTGTTAATTGCAGTAACCCACTGTGGTTACGTAGAAAGGAATTGAACCCCCTTGTGTTCCATCAAACCACCCTAAACGTGGTTGAAGCTTGCAATATACTCCAACATTTACCTGCAACCATGTACCCTCCGTCCTCTTTGTGTCCACCCTGTACCCGGTTCCTGTAGTCTGTCTGAAGTAATTGCTGAAAGCGCCTTGGGCCCCCAGCTGTTCGTTCCACATAGCTTGCCGAAAGACTTCCAGCTCGAATCCCAGGTCCTTAAAGGCTTGCGCATGTTTGCAAATATGCTCCACAACAATGGGTGAGGTAAATGATGCTATCATTCAATTCACATGACTAGACAAGCAAGGCAATTCCAGCGTAACAATGTCATTCGTTGCAACTGTGCAAAGATCCGGAATAATATGGAATAATTCCAGCAGCCAACTTAAATTCAGAAAAGGGCTCCTAGCCGTCGGTCTGACTTCTGCCAACTTGATGTATCTGGTATCTGCGTACCATGTAGTATCAGTCAGGTTTCAGGTGTATTAGCAATTCCTTCAAGAGGAAGTTCCCCGCGAAGGTTGCCAGTGAAGGAGCAGCTGGCAGGTTTCATAGCTATTGCTCCTCTCTTCCTTTCCTTCTGTGATTGTACCTTTGGTACTGTCGCGGGTGAGCTTATAACTTCAGTTAGGCCCCAAATGTATGTGTTTCTGTAGCTTGCCTAGTCGGGCTAGTGCTTGGAACCAACCACTTGTCCAGTGGAACCTGCAACATCATGTTCTTACTTCGCCGTTGCCTGTCTCATTTATAACCATGTAAGGCACTGTCAGCGTATATGGAGGGCAAATTAAGATGATTTTAGGCATGTTCGGCGATGTGCCTTCCTTAAGAAATGCCTTAGATTTAGCGACTAACAGTCTGCTTTTAGAGATTTTCTTTTAAATTAATTGTTACATCATTGGCTCCAGTGAAGGCAGAGTATTCAACATAGACTATTCTGTACATAGTGCCATTGTTGCATGTTCCTCAGACTCAGCCGTCACTCTGACCGTTCCTGCCCTTCTTCCATCTAACTCAGAACATTGCAGAGAACCATGTGTATCTACCTTAGGAAGTGAAAGGAGAGAAGAGCATACTGATGCCAAAGCCTCTGTGCGGAAACAATGATTACAGAGGTAGTCTGAATCTTTCGTGCATCTTCAGAACTGTGGGCCTTCAGAGGCTTTCCCAAAGAATTCTTAAGTATCTCTTCATTCATCTTCTTTTGTTTGTTGCTGTCTTTAATGCCCCTAGCCAAGTTTGTTTCCACTACTTTCCCCATAGTTGCTCTTAGTCCTCTTTGATCCTGTTACATTTGAGCACAGTTGAAACAAGGCGTCAATTTTAGACTCTAGATTTTTTATTTTGTCCAATAGAAACCTGTTCACTGAGGTAGATTTTCCCTGGTAAACAGATTTCTGTAGAGGGGTGTCACACTCTGAGTCACTATCGCTTGAGGTAAATTCCAGGGACGTACGCAGCTTTTCTGAATTGGGTGTAGCCGAAAGTGTGGATCCTATTACATTGTCATAATTGCCATTTACAGGGCCCATAGAGTTCTGAAGTAGGTTTAAACATTGATTTACAAGTGAGCCATTGTTGTCTATGGTAAATGAACTGGGTGATTCACCTATACTTATGGCTTCTCCACTCTCTGATAATGCTGTAGTCTTCAGGCCTCCTGGCTCAGGACACACTAAGTCCAGAAACATTGTTATTTTAGGTTGGAGAGAGTCAATGAGGACCGATAGATCTCTTTTATCTTTCTTTGAGCAGGGCAACCCTGCAGAATAATATTTCCCAGGTATCAGGTGTTTGCTATTTCATTGTGTGTTACTGCAGAGGCCGTATGAGTGTTGCTTCAGGTTTGGCATACTAAAATATGAGGATATTACTTCTTTAGCTGAGTAGCAAGGTATAGCAAGCATGTGAAGGAGAATTGAGGTAATGTCTACCTATTTGTACTGTGGCGGTTATTTTTGACCGGGTTCCCAGATTGTCTCCCAACCCGAGTGGACAGCAGCCAACCCCGTAAGCAAGGCTTATTGTTCAGCAAGTCGCAGTCAAGCTATTTAAGCCGACATTCAAATGTTCACTTCTTCTCTTAGGCAGATAGAGATGCATTGGAGGAGGGAGGGTGAAATGGGCGAGGGGAGGAAAGAGAGAAAAAAACAAGACGTGTTCTTGTCCTCAAGCCACAAAGTGTGGTGCAAAAAGGCAGCATTAAATCTTTTATCTGCAAAGCTCTTCTGTATCTTCTCCACTTCAGTGTTTTCATGCTCGTCCCTAGTTGGTAAAAGGTCACCAGTGTCCCGCTGTCCTGCCGACACTGAAGACACAAGACACACTGCGAGCACACCATGTGTGTTCCGCGCTACCGGTGTGTTTTTGAATGAATGAGCCCACCTCCAGCAGCAATGTAGTAATAGACAGATCCCTTAGCAGCTCCAGTTAGTGCATCCAGCAGGTAAGCAGGACCAAGACACACTGCTAGCACACTGCGCATGCTACGCGCTACCAGTGTGTTTGTGAGTAAATGAGCCTGCCTCCAGCAGCAACGTAGTAGTAGACCGACTCATTTGCAGCTCCAGTTAGTGCATCCAACAGGTAAGTAGGATCAAGACACACTGCAAGCACACCATGCGCGCTCCGCACTAGCGTTGTGTTTTTGAGTGAATGAGCCCGCCTCCAGCAGCAGAGTATTAGTAGATAGACTCCTTAGCACCTCCAGTTAGTGCATCCAGCAGGTAAGCAGGACCAAGACACACTGCGAGCAGACCACGCGTGTTCCGCGCTAGCGGTGTGTTTTTGAGTGAATGAGCCCGCCTCCAACAGCAAAGTGTTAGTAGACAGACTCCTTAGCAGCTCCAGTTAGAGCATCCAGCAGTCAAGCTGACCCAAGAAACACTGCAGAGATGTTTTACAATAACCCATAAAGGCCGGGGGAGGGTTAAGTTGATTTTCAATAGGGAAAGGGGGATACCATGTCTCACCTACTTTATCCTTAACCCCTTGCTTCTTCACACTCTTTCTGGTGCTTCTAGATTGGCAATATTTCTTGGCGTGTTCTTGGTCAGTGGGACAGGGATAGCAATACCCCATAACTGTCTCTGGGATAGAGTTCCTCCTGAAATGGAAATGCTGGATACTGTGTCTCACCTGAAGGCATCTCATCCTCAAGGACTCTCCATCTAGTTGACCCTCCCTCGATTCTCCACCCCCAGGGTCAGGATCCAAAAGTGATAGCCTTTCCCTGGCCACCTGAGAAGAGGACCCAAGGGGAGTAGATGTGAGGACGGCCTCAGGTTTCACACAGTGAGTATATGTTAATGTTAATGTTAAAGGACATTTGTACCGCGTACTATCACCACCAGAGTGGTCCCCTGGTGCTCTGGCTGCTCTGAAAGAGGAGGGGAGGTTGAGTTAGTGGGAGGAAGCAGGAAAAGTGCAAGAGAGCAGTGATGTGCTGTTGGCGGCCTCAGCCCGGTGGGTCCGTTGGCTGGGCCTGGGGTGTTTGCGGCCGGTAGTCGTCGTGTACTGTTGTGCAAGACTATGGGCCTCATTACGACTCTGGCGTTAACCATGGCGCTACTAGCGCCATGGTTGACGCCGGTATTTTACCAACTCCACCATGGTGAATGGCGGAATTACCGCCCCATTCCAAGGTTGGCGGGGCAGTAATTCCCCATTCACCATTGGCCCTTCCCCATTCCCATGTTTGCCCCCATAGGGCTCAATGGGAATGGGGAAGGAGGTAATTACGGTACCGCAAATTGCAGTACCGTAATTACCTCGAAAGTCCCTTTGCGGGTTCCTTCCTTAACGGCTGGTAAAACCAGCCGTTAAGGTCGGGACCCGCAGAGGGACCTCGTAATTAGGCAGTAAAGATTTAACGGCACCGACACCTTTTATGGCGCCGTTAACCCCTTACCGCCTGGGTCGTAATGAGGCCCTATGTGTGTTTTTCTTTTGTTGTTGCAATGTAGTGAAGTTTGTGCGGTTTGTTGTGCTGTAGGTTTTGGTTGTGTTTGGTTTGAAGTTTGAGAGGTGTATGCAGAAAGGGAAATTGTTAGTAGGGTTGGTTAGTTTGCATCTCTATCCAGAATTGAGGCGCTCGGCTTGCGTAGTCTCCCCTGATGCGGCTATGTCCTGATATGGGTCCGACTGGCATACAGGTTCCTTACTCCTCTGGCCCCCACCTCTAACATGTTCTCTTATAGCTCCCCTTATCCTCCCTTCATACTCCTGTGGCCAGTGCCCCTGCCAATGTCAACCTCTCATGTAGTGTGGTGATTGCCAATATCTCGACAATATATGTGTGAACAGTAACACAGTTAATCATCCCAAACCTCTTGAAAAAGATACCATCCAGTCTCTTTCTTATTATCTTACAAAAGAAATTGATACTAACGTCCTGGCAGTTCGCCAGTGACCAGGCAGCCCCCCATGGCCTTCAGTGAAAAGCCTCCTGCCAGCAGACTTCCACTAGCACTGTAGAGAGAGACATGGTGCGTTATGTCAACAACACTAAGGAGCGGCGCAATGGAGAACTATGTGCCATCGATAGAGCCAAACTCATGTAGTTGCAGCGTGGCTGCGGAGTGGCTCCCTGGTATGACCTTGTGCTTGCGACAATACAAGCTGATTGCATACGGTTCAGCCACGGAGCAGCTATCTGACATGAATTTGAGCCCATTACACAAACCGCTTACCACCCATGGGCGGCCGCAGAGTGGCTCCTTAATAAGACCTCTGACATTGTTCCATGTGCAATACCATTGCTGGAAACTAGGAGGCCCACGAAGGAGAAAGGGGCTGGTTTTATGCGCCTTTTTATGCATTTACCATTCTGTACCCTTTCACATGCGGAGAAGAATTGACAAGATGGTCCAGGGGAACCAACAGGGGAGGACTATTGGGAGAAGAAGGAGGTGAATAAATCCAGGAACAGGAAACATGATGGTGGGGGTTGTTCGGGTTGAGGTCAGAGGAAGACGACTAGGCAAACCTAGAGATCAGAAAAAAGGACGGTTGAGGAAAGGAGTGTGGACGTGACTTGTAATAAAGTTGTGTATTTCTTGGTGAAAGAAAGTGGTACTGTGTTGTGATTGTGCATGGAAAGTGAGTGAGTGAAAGCGGTAGTGAGAGAGTAGAGGATGAGTGAGGGGCAGTGATTGAGGGGTGATTGAGTGAGTTAATGGAGGGTAGTGTGACTGAGAAGGTGTGTAGGAGTATTAGTAATATTAGTGTGGATCAGGGTGTAGTAGTGGTATGAAGGAGAGGGTATTAATGGTGTGAAGGAGGAAGTCGTGGTGTAGAAGTGAGAGAAGTAGTAGTGTGGGGAGGAGTGACTAGTAGTAGTTTAAGGAGGGAAAAAGAGAGTAGCAGGGAATAAGATCGGAGAGTGGAGGTAGGTAATGGAGGAATAGAAAAGGAAGTGTAAGGTAGAGAGCAGAGACGGTGAGTGGAGTAGTAGGGAGGAGAGTAGGAGGAGGAAAGGGAGAGTGACAGCCAGACATAGGGAGATAAACAGTAGGGCGTAGGAGAAGACTGGGTGGCGTTTGCATGTCTGGAAGGCACTACTCCAATTTTTAGAGATAACCACGGGAGCAGAGTAGGTAACACTTAGAAAGTCCCTGAGGAAGTTACATAGAAACGGTACTTGCTTTTAGGCCATCTGTTAGACGCTCCTCTGCACACCAGAACACTGCTAACATCTCCACAACACCTTCCCCGGGTTCCCACACTACTCCCTCCAGGGTTCGAGACTCACGTGATGTGGTTACCCCAAAGGACCGAAAGCTCTGTACCAGGTACAATGTACGTGCCCGGTTGCAGCCCTTCCTGCATTGGCAGTTGCCATGGAGAACATACAGCAGAAGGGGCGGCGGAACACCTCCGCATCGATCATTCATTTGCTCACGTGATTCAAAGCGGCGTTTCCTACATGACCATGGTGGACGTCACATGACTCAGAAGTGCACAGTATATAAAGCTTGATGCACGGAGCACTCACCGCTTCTCAGCTGTCTTTCGACTCTGTTTGGCGCTACGTTTGATATACTCTGTTGGTTTACCTTGATCTTGGATCTCTCACCTGGACTGCCTCAGATTACCCTTTTGTACCTTTGCTTGGAACTGTTTACCCATTGCTGAACCTCGACACGTCCCTTGCCTGTCTTCGGATCATCCCTTGGTACTTTGTTGGACTTCTACGCCATTGCCCTTTGGGAACTCAAGCTACGTCTTCAGCTCTACAGGTGGGCTATCCTGTGTCCACGCTTGACTCCGTTCCCTGTTGTTCTGGGGACCGCCTCTCATCTGAGTCTCGAACCTCCTGCACTAGGTTTCCCGGTTTTCCAACCACCAGATAGGTAAGATTATTCAGATCCTCTGATTCTTGTGTTATATTGTACTTGCCTGGTACTTAACCTCGTTCTTTTTGCAGCAGCATCGGTGTTCCAGAGGTTCCGTGGATCCGGGAAGTAACATCTCCCACCTGTGGCTCCAAAGGTCGCACAGCGGGGTTCTTTTGGTTCCCCTGTGCGTCACTTGGGGACGGAGGTCTCAACGGTCTACACGACACTCAAGTCAGAACACTATCACCACCAGAACAGACAGTACTTACACAGTGGGGTACAATAATCAGTAGAAACTTACCTGGGAAGTGGGGATACCTGGGTTAGGGAGGGGCCTGCTATCTCTAGACTAATTAGAGAGGGCCTGCCATTAGAGCCCTTTTGCAAGGATACTGGGACTTAGGACTGCTTCCGTACTGTGCTCTCTGTGCCACATGCGAGAATGAAAATTAGATGGGCACAGTTCTACCTGGCTTCTGTTTGAAACCAGTCCATCCGTCCACAGTCTGCTGTCATTCCCATTCTTACCTCATTCTTACAGTATCCCTACAGGTGGATCTGGTTTGGTGGAGTGATTCTTCCAACCTTTTGAGAGGGGTTCAGTTCAAGGTGCCTCGCCATTCAGTTACAATCATGACAAACTCCTCCTTGCTGCGTAGAGATGCAGCACTAGGCAAGCTTCAGATACATGATTTCTGAAGCCCTGTGGGTTGGTTACCTTCTCCACATAAATGTGCTAGAGATATAAGCCTTCGCCAAAACTCTGAAGTTCTTCCTTCCATTGATTAAGAGTTGCACAGCGCAGGTATTCAAGCAGGCAGACTATCTCAGCAGGCTGGAATCTTAACATCATGAGTAGTACCTCTACTCACTTGTGGCGCAGGACTTGTTTTTGCAGTGGGTCTGCCCCTGGTGGAGGTTTGCTTCTCCAGTGAGCGCCAAGTCTCGGTAGTTGGTTTCTTAGCTGGCCAGATGTCAGGGGACACCAAGGATGGCCTTCTCATTTCTTTGGGAGGGTTGGTTTTTCTATATGATATGATATGATAGGTTATTTATAACGTGCTTCATACCCAGAGGTTTCTAAGCATGGACCCGGGGATCGAACCTGTGGTGCTCCGTGTCGTTTTGCTTTCAAGATGAGCATGTTGCCCCTGAGCTATCCTCCCGAGACATATGTTCTTCCTCTCTTCCCTCTGAGCCACAGGACAGTCCACAGGTTAATAGACACTTACAAGGTAATTCATAGAATTCGGTACACGAGTGGCGCACGCGGCTGGCGCACGCGGCTGGCGCACAGTGTGCGCGTTCGGCAATCTGCACCAGCCGCGTGCGCCAAAACCCATTTCAGGGCACATGGTATTCATGGATTTTAACATCCATAATCGGCCGTAGCGCAGAGTGGCGCAGCAACCCTGCAGCAGCGCCAGTTACGCCCCCAACCCCGCCGCGTGTGCCATGGACAGCACACAGATCCAGTACATGGCGCAAAGGCCAGTGGACCAGCATACAGCCCCTCAACCACGGAAACGTGTGTAAAACTCACTGCACACCCCTCCGAATACAGGTACCCCTCTCGCGCTAGTGAAATTGCATGTCAAATTCCCCTGCACCCATCAGAATACACGTACCCCTCTCGCACTAGAGAAATTGCATGTAAACCTCCCCGCACACCCCTCGGAATCACGTACCCCTCTCGCGCTTGTGAAATCGCGTGTAAAACTCCCTGCGCACCCCTCAGAATACACGCATGCAGCACATCCACCCTCCCGATGCCCCACAGGCAGCCCATCCCCCCAGTGCATGCCCCACAGGCAGCCCATCACCCCAGTGCATGCCCCACAGGCAGCACACACCACAGGGGGGACTATTCCCATGCAATTTCGGTAGCGCGAGAGAGGTACGTGTATTCTGAGGGGTGCACGGGGAGTTTTACACGCGATTTCGCTAGCGTGAGAGGGGTACGTGTATTTGTGGGTTACAGGGGGAGGTTTACACGCGTAGGCCCTGTACGAGCGAGGTACGTGTATTTGTGGGTTATGCAGGGAGTTTTACACGCGATAGGCCCTGTGCGAGTGGGGTACGTGTATTTGTGGCATACACAGGGAGTTTCACACGCGATAGGCCCTGTGCGAGTGGGATACGTGTATTAGTGGGGTACGCAGGGAGTTTCACACGTGATAGGTCCTGTGCGAGAGGGGTATGTGTATTTGTGGGCTACGTGGGGAGTTTCACACGCGATAGGCCCTGTGCGAGCGGGGTACGTGTATTCTGAGGGGTGCGGGTGGAGTTTTACACGCGATTTCGCTAGCACGAGAGGGGTACGTGTATACTGAGGAGCGCACGGGAGTCCTACATGCGATTTCGCTAGTGCGAGAGGGGTATGTGTATTCTGAGGGGTGCGCAGGGAGTTTTACAAGCGATTTGGCATCATGTGCCCTCCCAGGTGTGCGGTTCCCCCCTCCCCATGCCCTGCAGGCAGCCCACACCACAGGGGACTACCCTAGCAGCTGGCCCCGACTCATGTCCCCCTGAACCCCACCCACCCAGCATTGACGGGCACCTGCCAGCAGGCCGTGACTCATGTCCCCCTGCACTCCCACCCACCCCGCATTGACGGGCACCTGGCAGCAGGACCTGACTCATGTCCCCGTGCACCCCCACCCACCCAGCATTGACGGGCACCTGCCAGCAGGCCCCGACTCATATCCCCCCAACACGTCATCACGATCCACACACATGGGCCTTATGGCCACCCAAATCCCACCCCACGCCACCCCAGTCCAAACACCCAACCAAGTATTCCATCCACCCCACATTGAAATACCCATTACATGATACATCCCAAATGGCAAGTATGCACATCCATACATGTCCGTCACACTCACACACAATGGGTGCAAGTGAATGAGAAAACCCACATCCTGACATGCATGAAACCAATGAGAGAATACCACACAAATGAAGTATGAAACCAAAATGTATTAAAAATAAAACCAAGGGAGTGAAAGAAAATCACACAATAATAGAAATAATAAACAAAAGGCTTCATGTCCAATATAAATGAAATAAAATATTTGAATGCTGCATCAAACAAAATCCAAATGAAAAAATAAATCCATTGCTCCATGGTAAAAAATGAAAAATATTAAGTCCAATCCAGTATTCAACTATATACAATTTCCAAATCCAGGGTCCATGAGCCCAACAATCCAAATGAAACCTACAAAAAACCATACCTAATAAACAACTATATACAAAAAGGTAGGGCATAGTCCATGCGCCCCAAATTAAATGAAAATATAAAGGAAACCGAACACTAATTAACTATACACAATGGCGGCGGGCAAGTCCTACAGCTCACTTGTTGATTTCCCGGGCAGGGCATCATCGAACTTCTGTTCTAAGCCCTGGAGGTGGGCCTGTTCCCTGGCCCCGAGGTCTCGCAGGGATAATGCCATGTCCAGCTCCAACTCCCTGCGAATTTCCTTGAGGCACTCAGCCCGCCTCAGCGCCCTGCGCATGGAGTTCTCTGCCCTGACCATAGTGAGCCGTGTCTCTTTCACCCGCCGCCGCTCCGCATCTATTTGCTGGCCCAACCACTGCCACACAGAAGACACTCCCAATCCAGGGTCCTCCTGCCCTGTGGCCGATGCCTTCCCCTCTGATGTTGATGGCCCCGAGCCATCATCGCTCCCACCTTGAGCCTGCTGCTGCCGTGCAAGTGCCCTGCCTGTTGATGCCTGCACATCCTCCTCCTGCTGGGGTCCAGTTGTTGGGGTGGCCACCCCTGCTGGACCTCTGACTCCCGACTGTGGCAGGGATGTGTCCTCCACCAGCCTGGCCGCTGGGTCAGAGGCAGCTCCACAGGGTACCCAGGTGATACTTGGGCCGGAAGATGGCACGGAGGATGACTGGCGCATAGGGGGTTCAGTTGAGGAGGGGGTCGGTACAAGGCCCAGCAGACGGAAGAATCCAGCACTGGTGACTCATCCTAGTAGGTCGATGCGGTCAATGAGGCATCCCAAATAACGTGCAGAGTCCTCACGAAAACCATGCACGTCATCCCGGATGCCCCGTTGACACAACGCCACCCCAGCCAGGACAGGCTCAACATGGTCCCGGATTGCCACGTCTGCAGGGAGAGGAAGGCCAGTTGTTGTTCGCGCATTCCCTCCCTGCGAACGGGTCTGGACGAAGGCATCCCTGCTGGTCATGATGCAGTCACAGGATCGGGGACAGGATTACACACAGGCACCTCCGCGGCGGCCTGTGCTGCTTCCTGTCCCAGCCCCTGAACTGCACCACTAGCACCAGTGGAATCCCCCCTCCCCCTCCAGACCCCGTGTGTGGCCCTTCCACGGCCTCCTCCTCAACCAAACCCACAACCAACCTGGATGACTCTGTGCCATCTTCCTCCATCGGACCCTGTGGGGTCTCAGCTGCCCCTTCTGCTGCCAAGGAGTCCACCTCCGACCCCTGCCTCTTTGACCTACCCTTGGCAGCTGCGGCCACGAATGTGGCAACAGACTCCTCACTCCCCGACGAGATGACAACATGGGAGGGGAGCTGGGCCTTGCATCTCCGGCTGGCGGTGGGATCCCTGCCGCTGTGCTCCAGAGCACCGTCTCCACCCTCTTCATCAGTTGACGCTGCAGACAGGGAGAGAAGGAACACAGCCATCAGGGCACTGAATGATGGTCTGATACACACATGAACAGTTGCAGATGAGTGGCAATCTCAAACTTCACACATGGCATCACACTCCACAACACACATATCATTTCAACCCACACACATGCGCAAATTAACAGGAATGTTGCAGCAGGCAGCACCATCCATACACATACAACAGCATGAGCATCCGAAGGTTAGCCTTACGTCACATGCAACATGGGAATGCCAAACACATGCACACACACCACCAGACATACATGCATCTGCACATCTCCACCAGTTAAATCATCGGCATCCATGTCGCATCTGCCAATCAGCCTCCTACATGTTGGTGACACATGCATCCATGGTGTATCACAGTGGCACACATGTCAAATACACACACACGCACATGTACACCGTTCACATACATGAAGGTGGAACCAGCATCCATGTGTCACACCACAACCATGCCACAGTACATACACATACATTTACACATGTGTGCACTGACACATGCATTTGGGCACCATGCATTTGAACACATACACCATTGATGTGCCTCACACATGACTGGACTCACATGCGGCAGGCTCATGTCCCTGTACATACACATCCATACATGGGCCTTCCAAGACATATGTCCAACCTGCACACTCATGCCACAACTCGACATGCACAGCGTCCAGTAGGCATGGTCACTTACCGCTTGACTCCGGACGGGTGTGCCTCTGAAGGATCTGGCGGTGGAGCGCCGGGTTTATGCATTCCAGGACCCTCATCTGGATGTTGCTAAGGTGGACCCGGCACCCCTCTGCATGCTTTCCCTTCAAGAGGCGCCGGGCCTTGCTGAGGGTCCTGGACCTGAAGTCCTCCCAGCCCTTCCGGACGTGTTGCATGCCGCGGGCTGCCACCCCCTCCTCATTGATGGCAGCCACGATGTCCGTCCAGATCCCCTTTCCGTCCTTCATTGTTGGCGCGTGAACTTCCAAAGAGGGCATCATAATGCCCCAGGACTTGCTCCACCAGGATACCAACTTCTGTGGCACTGAGGCTGGTAGCCCTCTGCCTCTCTGGCTGGGGGTTGCCAGTGTTCTCCGATGGTGTTTCCCCTGACATGGCAACCCCCGAGGCAGGTGTGGGTGGGCAACTGGGTCCTGGGGCTGGACTGTGGCGCGATGGAATACCAGTCGGGAGTCTTCTGTTCCAGCAGGGGTGGTCACAGCAACTGGACCCCTGCAGATGGCTGACATTCAGGCACCAAATAGCAGGGCACGTGGCAGGCAGGCAGGCAGGCAGCAGCAGATGGCAGGATGGAGCATGCTCGGGGCTCTAGGGAGCAGGAAAATGGCCTTCAGGGCAGGAGCGTGGTCTTCCGTGTGTTGTCGCGTGGCCAGCTTGATACGGAGTGATTTGGCACATGAAAAAACTGCACGTCAGCATGTAATCGAGGAACGGCCATTAGAGCGTAAGCGCATCTGTGAAGTTAAGCGCGCAGGCGTTTCCCTCGTGATGGGTACATAGTGATTCAGCACGTGAAAAAACAGCACGTCTGCGTGTTAATGCGTGTAATCCGAGGAAAGGGCCTAAGCGCATAAGTGACGTGACGCGCGCGGGCGTTTTGCTCAGCACGGCTTAAAGGTGAGCAGGTCCCAGCAGTTAGCTGTACATGCCTTTCGTGGAGACCGACATTCTGTATATGAAACTGTCATGGGTTGATCCAGGGTAGTTTGCATAGACAGAGGTGATGATTCCCTTTGCATCGCATACAACCTGCACGTTGATGGAATGCCAGTGGTTACGGTTTCGATAGATGTGCTAAGTGGCCCTAGGTGGACGTAGGGCCACATGGGTGCAACCTATGGCACCAAGCATTTTGGGGAAGTGTGCCACCCTGTAGAAGTCCTGGACCACAGCCTGCCTTTCTGCGGATGTTCTGGGCATGTATATGTGCCTGCGGACTGAGGGGTGCGCAGTCATGATTGCCAACACCTGGTGTAGGCAGCGTGACTGCATGGCCTGTGAGACCCCCCCACTATGGCAGTTGTCTGCTGAAATGACCCAGTGGCCAAAAATGCAGGACATTGAGCCCCTTCTCCAAGGGGCTCAATGCTTGGGAGCACAGGGTGGGGGATGTAAGGTCATCTTCCCACTCCCTGACCAGGTGTAGGATAATAGGAGGTGGAAACCTATACCTGCCATAGACCTGGTCGTCAGGCATCCCAAAAAGGATGGGCCAGGGCAAAAAAATGCAGGGCCTGGCTATTCTCCTCCTCCTGCGGTGTCCCACGATCAGATCAGTGCTTTGACAAATGGGGCATTCATCTTAGCTGTATATACGTGTTTGTTGTTGCGTGCACTTTTATAAAGTGCGCGGGGACGCTTCTGCCTGCCTTTGTGTGGCGGACGTGTTGACGCCTGTGCGCGTCTTTTAGCGTGCGCGGGTTTCCCGTATTCGATTCCATGAATACGTGTTGTTCACGTGCATGTGGGCGTTCTGTGTATTTCCCTGCAGTACTTCCCCAGTTACGCCTTCTTTTTCACCCATTCCGCGTGTTACGCCCTGTGACCAGCCCCCTTTTTGGTGTGTGCGCCGACGTTGTGCGATATCGCTGTGCGCGTTGTGCACGGCATTCGGGATGTTGGAATGACGTGTGCGCCCGTGTGCGCCACGCAAGGATTTGGCGCACATCCCGCAGTAAACACGCGCAGGCACTTTCATGAATCGCACACGTGTGCTTGCTTTTTCACACTTGCACCAGCTTGCGCCAAGACTTTCGGCACACATTTGTTCCATGAATCGCCCTCTTAATTCTGGGACTTGAGGTTTCATATCTACCAACTCACTTGCTTTTGGTGTTCACCCGTCATGTGAGAAGCTTTCTCACCCACCAAGCTCCTTATACATCCACATACATGCCAACATTCAGAGGCACCTGCATACTTGCCAATAGTCTGTGACCAAAAAGATGTAGGATTTTTCAAGTTTCAAAAATAATACTTCGCACAACAATGACATCACAGGAAATTACAAAACATACATTGTTGGCACCACTGGAACATTTAAAAATGCACAACCCATCAAACAGCACAACATGGAAAGATGCTCAACTGTTTAAAATGTATAATTGTGAATGGTAAGTAAACACCAAATTCAAATTCAATTACCTAAATTCACAGAAAATAATCACATAGAGCTGGTAGGCAACGTTTGCCACTCCTCTGTAGCAGCAGCCTGGGCAGTACATATGTATTCCTGTAGTGAAGGTTGAACAATGAACAACAGGGAGATTGATACCCTCCTCAGTATGTTAGGCAGATGCTGTGTGATGGTGGTACGCTCTGCCACTTGCTTTCACTGGTGGTTCACCTAAGGTCTGTCCCGGCAAGAGTGCAGGACAGAGACACGTAGCTGTCAGGGATTCTAAGTGATGCGGCCGCAGCTGATTTTGCCGCGGCCGGAATGTTCGCATGAGAAAGGTGCGAACTACCAAAAGTTTGCATCTTTCTCATGCGAACACACTTACATACTACGGGGGCTGCAGGGGTGTCCCGCGCAACACTGCAAAGTATAGTTAGCGGGGTGTTACGGGGGACACCCCTGCAGCCCCTGTTTTTTTCTTCCTTTTATTATTTATTTTGTTTGCGGGTGTGCTGCTGGTGTGTCCCCCACAACACCCGCTCACTATGCCACACAGTATAGTGCGCAAGGTGTTGCGTGGGATATCCTGCAGCCCCCGCAGTCTTTTATTTTATTTTTTATTTACCTGCAGTGCTACGACCAATGGTTCAAACTTTTAGTGTTCAAACCTTTGGTGGTAGCATTTTTCGGTCGTTTTGTACGGTCGACCTTTTTTTCGGTCTGATCGTACAAAACCGCTGTCAGGTCAGTGAATTGATCTGAGCACATCACTCAAATGTATCACTTAACCGCCCACGGCACAGACAGATCAATTTCCTTAGAGTCACATAAATGACCTGCCACTGTAAAAAGCAGTAGGATCTGTCACCCAAATCCAGAGGCGGTAGGACTGCTTAAAAAGCAGTAGGATGTTACGAAGTAATGTGGGAGTACGCACGCGCGAGCCTCGTTCGGGCTCACGCATGCGCAGAACGAATAAAGACGTCCCGAACTGCAGTTTCCGCTGGGACCTTGTTGACACCAGACGCGTCTCCGCATCTCTATGTGTGAATGTGCGTGCTTGTGAAGCAGGGCGGCCCGAGGCACTCGCCCAACTACAACACTGGCAACGAGGTTTAAGCATGTGTTGAGGGAGCCGCGAGTGAGTACATCAGCATTCCGTGGCATTCCCTCTCCTGACGCTGCTCGAATCCGACACTGCGGTGGTCAGCCATCTTGAATTTTCACCGGGAATAGTTGCGGCCTGCAAGGGTGCTTGTGCGCTATTCAAGGAGAAGAACATAAGCAATTTTTGGAACCTTCACGGTTTCCCACGTTGGGAAGCCCTGATTCTGTGCCATCCCTGGCTGAATTCAAACAACCTGCTGGACTGGCAAGAAGGTGTGGCTGTTACAAGCTGCTACACACAGCTAAGAAGGTCAGTGATCTCCAAGGCGGAGTGAAGGCTGTGTGGGGGAAAGGTCTGCAGCCTCATAGAGCTGGGTGAGGTGTCTGCGCAACCTGTCGTGCGAGGATGAATGAACAAGATGGTGCTCTGGTTCCCCCTACACGGAGGTCACGTCGACAGCTAGGCACCCTGGCGCAGATGCCAGAATTCGACACATCAGGGCCCCCTTTCGAAGCTAGGACCGACGTGGTTGATCTGGGTCAAGAAGTTGGACATGTTTTTCAGGGCAACTGGAGAAGATGACGATGATGCTAAGGTAGCGACGCTCCTATACTCAGCAGGGACTGAGGTACATAAGATCTATGAGTCATTAAACATCCAGCAAGTCACATATACTGCAGTCAAAGCTGCTCTTCAGAATCATTTCATACCACTGTCAAATATGGACTATGACAGAATTGTAATGTGTGGAGAAAAACAACATGATGATGAATCTCTTGACCAATTTCGTGCAAGGTTGCGCCAACTATCAAGCACGTGCAGATGGGAAAATGTAGAAGGGATGGTAAGGAACCAGATAATACAAGGGTGCAACTCAAGCAAGTTGTGGAGACAGATCCTGCGGGAACCCGGAATGACGTTGTCACAGATCCTGGACACAGGTAGGGTATATGAGCTAGCAGAACGAAGAGGGGCAAAAATGGATGTCGCAGTTCGACCAGGCAAAAGTGAAGAGGCTTTTGCTATAGGAAAGGCCACTGCATCTAAATCTAGGTGGAGCCAAAAAAAACAAGACGCATCTTCTACCCAAGGTGTGCCAGCGTCATGTCAATACTGCGGATACGACCTGCCACACACAGAAGACTCCCTTGCGAAATCAAGAGTGTCTGGAAGGTGCAACACACCAGGACACTACACCAGAATTTGCAGAGCTGCAGCGTAAGTGGCGACTCAAAGAGGTCCGGCGAGGGCGAGTGGTGGCAACTTCAGGAGGTCACGGAACGTGGCTGCGATAGAGCAAGACATGCAGAGGCTTAATATGGCTGAAGAAGAGGAAGACAAGGAGGACATTTTCTTTATCTCCAATTTAGCCACAGGCGCCAGAAAGAGGAGACAGCCCACCTGCATTGTGGACATCACAGGTACCCCCACACCAGTCTTAATAGACACTGGAGTGTCGGTGTGTGTCGTGGTCACTGAACATTACAATGCTTTCCCTGGCCCACCTGAGCTTGAGAACTCAAAAGCTAGAATTTACACATTTGGGTGCAACACTCTGTTGCTGATACAGGGTGTCTTTCTTGCACCGGTGGCCCATGGACCCAATGCGATAAAGGCTGGCTTCTTTGTGACAGACGTCAGCCCCACTCTCTCCTGAGCTGCGCTGCATCGGAGGGTCTGAATATTGTTCAATTTACCATGGCTGTGTACCAGTCGGACATTGAAAAGCTCCTAGAAAGATTTGAAATGTTTTTCAGGGGGTAGGAAAATTGAAAGCTGAACCGATAAGACTGCACATTGATGACACAGTACGACCTACTGCCCTCAAACACAGGAGAATTCTGTTCCACTTAAGAGCACAGGTGGAGAAAGAGTTGCAGACTCTAATAGACATGGACGTGATTGAAAAGGTGGAAGGTCCCACGCCATGGGTATCGCCTATCGTAGTGGCGCCAAAGCCCAAATAGCCAGGTGCAGTCCGTATCTGTGTAGATATGCGGTTGCCCAACGCCGCTATAAAAAGGGAACGTCATATCACCCTGACGTTGGATGACATTATTAGTGAGCTCCAAGGAGCGAAAGTGTTTTCAAAATTGGACCTGTGTTCCGGGTACCACCAGCTTGAATTACACCCAGACTCACGATACATCACAACCTTCACAACTCAGGAAGGGTTGTATCAATTCAAGGGACTGAGTTTCGGCGTGTAATCCGCTGTGGAAGTATTTCAAAACACTATTAGGGAAGCGCTGGCTGGGTTAAAAGGGGTCCTCAACATGAGTGACGACATTCTCGTCTTTGCGTCATCTGAAATGGAGCACATGAAAAGGCTGGAACTTACCCTGCAGAGGCTGAGCAAACTGGGACTAACCCTGCATGAGGCAAATGCGAATTGTTCAGGGACAGGATAGAGTTCTTTGGGTTTGTTTTTCATGCCGGAGGTATATCCCCTGATCCAGACAAAGTATGCGACATTTGCGACGCAACCGCCCCAGAGTCACCGGCAGAAGTCTGCAGTTTCCCTGGCATGGTAAACTACTGTGGGTGCTTCATCAAAGGGCTGGCGTCCCGCTCAGAACCCCTACGAGCACTAACGAAGGGTGATGTGGCCTGGACGTGGGGAGACAGAGAACAGAGAGCATTCCAGGACATCAAATCAGCATTGTCGGACCAAGACACTATGGCCTATTTTGACCCTTCGAAAGAGTCTGAGATTGTGGTGGATGTGAGTCATGTGGACCTGGGTGCCGTACTGCTGCAGGCCAACTCACAAGGCAACATGTGCCCCATTGCCTACGCATGCAAGGCACTTTCCGAGACAGAGAAAACATACTCCCAAATCAAAAGATAATTACCTGCGATACTGTGGGGTTGCCGGCACTTTCGCCTTTACATTCTTGGTAAGCCATTGGTGGTGATCACCGATCACAAACCTCTCATCCCCATCATGGCCATCTTCTAAACCTCCACCACGCCTCAAACGCTGGATGCTGTCACTCATAGAATAACAACCCAGCAGATTGCCTGTCCCACTACCCGAGCCAAGGAAGGGTGCAGGACCAAGGGGAGGTTGCGGCATGCCAGGAAATAATACACAACGTTGTGGAAGTGGCCATGCCCGTGGCGCTGGTTCGTCAAGATATCATCACGGCATCAAATGAAGACAAGGTGTTCCAGGTCACCAAGGCAGCCATAGGAAGCGGGGAATGGAAGGAAATACTCTGCAACAACACAAGGCGAGAAACAAGGGCTCAACGGGACATGCAGGCATTATAGAAGGTGAGGAACGAACTGTCGGTGTTAGAGGAAGGCCTACTTATACGGTTCCGCCAGATAGTGATACCAAGGGTGCTCGTGGCTAAGGTGCTGGAGCTTGCGCACACAGGACACTAGGGATCAGCGAAGACAAAGGCCCGACTGAGGCCAAAAGTGTGGTTTCCTGACTTGGAGGAAAGAGCAGATGAGCATGTGAGAAGATGTATACCATGTCAGGCAGCTAGTCCGGCGGAAAGAGCACTCCCAATCAAGTCCATGGCGAGAAGTGAGCAACCGTGGGGGTCTGTCCATTCTGACTTTGGATCAACTGGAAGGGGAATGTACTTCTTGGCAGTCGTAGATCAGTGGTCGAGATACCCAGAGGTGGAGCTAGTAGACTCGACTGCATGCGACCATACGATCCTTGCGCTAGAAAAGATGTTCGCAACCCACGGCTTTCAGATGATCCTGTGCTCAGACAATGGCTCACCGTTCCAAGGCAGTCCGTTTGCAAGGTACATGGAGGAGAAAGGAATCCAGCACAGGAAAGTGACACTGCTTTGGCCCCGGGCCAATGGAAAGGCCGAGAGATTCATGAGGACCCTAAACAAGATATTTCGGATCTCGCAAATGGTGGGAGAGAACTAAAGAGAAATCTATTTGAATTTCTACAAGAGTACCGGTTAACTCCCCACCAATCCACTGGGATCTCCCCAGCGGAAGCACTGTTCAAACGATGTCCAAGGGGTCTCATACCAGAACTAGAGGGCAGGGCGCCCGGATAAAAATTGATGATGCACAAGTCAAACAGGAAAGAATGGCCCGGAATGAGAGAGAAAGTGAGAGAAGGCATCTGCAAGAGAAAGACATTGCTGTGGGGGACACGGTGTTGGTCAAGAACCACCATCCGAGGGAAAAATGTCACTCACCTACGAGCCTCGACTGCTTGGGGTAACCCATGTGACAGGATCAATGGTCACTGCAGCTAACGAGAGGAGAACAGTAACCCGGAACAGATCGTTCTTCAAGAAGATAGATGTGAGTTCAAGGGATGAACTGTCGGAAGAGACAAGCGGACCGAGAACAACGGAAATCCTGCGTGAAGTCACTGACCCCGATGTCAATGGACCTGAAGACGATGCACCGCTGCCGACCCTCGGGAGGAGCAGCCGGTACCCGAGCAGACCGGGACGACAACCTCCTGCTCGATTCAAGGACTATGTCATTGACTCGGGGGGTTGAGCTCCCAACAGATAAGTTTGTACGACTCACGTTGAGTCATGTTGTGTTATGTAATGTTTGGTTTCTGTTTTAAAAAAAGGAGGGATTTTACGAAGTAATGTGGGAGTACGCATGCGCGAGACTCGTTCGGGCTCACGCATGCGCAGAACGAATAAAGACGTCCCGAACGTCAGTTGCCGCCGGGACCTTGTTGACACCAGACACGTCTCTGCATCTCTATGTGTGAATGTGCGTGCGTGTGAAGCAGGGCGGCCCGAGGCACTCACCAGGCTACAACATAGCCTACTGCCTAAATCAGTAGAGTTGGCAAGTATGCACCTGGGAGGGAGATTAGAACAGGGAAATCGTCCATAAAATTCAATTGGTTTACACACGTCAAAAACAAAATTGGGTGTTTTTCACCTGCCATGGGGCAGCAAAAAGTTGAGAGCTATTGGGTTCAGCATCCCCCCATTATAAATCCTGGGCTACGAGCTCCAGAATGCGTAGTTAATTCTGGACTGCAAGTCCCAAAAAGTTAAAACCACGGCTGGGCTAGCATCTCCCAAATGGAAGTGAATAATGTTGCCATATAGGCAGTATCAAAAATCGAAGTGAACAATTTTGACGTATGCGACTCTGGAAAACTATTTGTTGTGGGGTCTATGCCAAAAACAATGCAAAAAAAATAAAAATATTTTTTTCCACATTTCTTTCCACGAGTGCACGTTGCAAATCGGAGTGTATCTGGTGTGAGCAACGAGGGAGAGCGATTTTAGTCAGATATCCTTTCACTTTGACACAGAAAACATCTCTTGTATGGTCCTGTCCAGCGTTTGAAATAGGTAGTGCCATTCTAGAATGGAAATATTCGCAGGTGGAAAGGTTATTAAAAAAGGGAATTGTGTAACCTATTCCTAACGAGTTGATTTTAAAAAGTCTAGTGTGCCCAGATGACAAACTCGTTTATCTTTTGCCTGCCCTCCTATTGTACAACTAGGAAACGAGAACCATGCCAAAATGGCTGCCATGTTCTCTGGTATTAAATAAATACAAAAGGCAGATAATTGTATTTAAGTCTTCTTTCTTTTTCCATAACAGAAAGGAGTAAGGAGTAGCCATAAAGAGGTATATTCTCAACAGTGAGGGCCGTAAAAATGGAAAATATGTGATGTACATACATTCCCAAAGAGATATCACACATATCCTCGGCGTGACTGCGTAACGCCCTCGACTGTAGCTTCCGTCAGGGCAACCGGTGGAGGCCTGAGCCTTGAAGCCGTGTTGCTAAGCGCGTTGGCAGGGGGCGCGGCTATGTTGAGGAGAGGACGGCTCGGGGAGTGTTGGGCGGAGTTTGACACTGTTCTGTTCCTTGGCGAGAGGGGACACACAGACTGGCCTGTCACAAAAGCCGAGCGGAGAGATCCGGTAGCAGCAGCAGCCGCTGAAGCTTGGGGGTAGGGCAGCTGAGAGCCGGACACCCCCCCTCTGCCACGGGGACTAACACACCGCGCAGCCCGTTTTAGGGGCCCCCTTCCCGGATGCTCCTGGGCAGTAGGACGCAGAGACCTAAACAGCTTTCCAAGGCTTTACCCAGCACTGGCAGTGTGTGCAGACGGAAGGAGGAGGATGATAAACACGCAGGACAGGTAGGGAGGGGGCGGGGTGTTACATCCAATATCTTTTAATACATAAACACATTGTGTGTATATAAACACAACAGGCTGCGCGATTCAGTGTATCATTTATGATTTATAATATTGCAATGATTACTGTAATGGGGGAGGGGTAAACAATGTCTGCACAGATGTTGTGTACTTCGTAATGGGGGACACAAATGGGTGCATGGAAAAAGGACAGCGCACAACTGACAAAAGTATCGGAGGCCTGTGATACTCTGACATTACCAGTTCATGTGTTTGTTTGGACTGTGCTGTACATTTTTTGTTGTAAAACAAACGGGATGTGAATGAACAAGCATTACAGTGGCAGGATGAAATGTCCGGTATGTTGTTGTGGCAGGGTCAACATTACAGTGTAGAAGCAGGAGCTGTACAGTTGAGTGATGCTATGATACGTGGAAAGAATGTGGCATGGGTTCGGCCACATTGTGATCATCTCTGTACATATTTTCTATGAAGAGCGCTTTATGTATGATAAAATAGGAGGGGGTTGAATAACGCGTAGATCTGACTGCCAGCCCTGGTTGATGACCTGCTGCAACGTAACAGATAATGTGCATCATCCCAAAGAACCAGTGCATAGTGATGTACAGTAACATGCTATACATGTAAGTGCATGCTGCACGTGTAGCCTGTACAGTAAAGGAGTCATGTGCGATTTTCTAATATATAACATCGCGATAATCACACGGTCGAGGGGCCCAAAGAGCAGTCAACTATTGTAATATGCATATAGTCGTAAAACTCGGGTATATGCTGTGTTTATAGACTTCAGTGCCGCTTTTGACACTGTGGACAGGGGCAGACTGTGGAGAAAGCATTTCTCTAGGGTTGCTAAAAATCTAAATGGCTCTTCACGAGCAGACCAAACTTGGTGGCACGACTGGCTGGTTCTCCACTCGGAAGGGGGTTAGGCAAGGATGCACTATTGCACCTGTGCTGTTTAACTTGTATTTGTCTGATCTTGGCAAGACCATCAGCAGTCATTTGACCATACTCCATAAACTAAAGGATAATTCCATCCAGTGGATGGGTTATGCAGATGATCTTGTGCTTATAGATGTGACCCCTGGTGGTTTAAAATCTCTAAGTCCCCTACATACATACTCTAGAGAAAATTCACTTTGTGTGAATATTGCAAAAACTAAGATTATGATCTTTAGTCCTCCCCATAAGAAGGGACAGCGCGTGAACTGGCATATGGATGGGGCTGCCATTCAGGTGGTTACCAATTATAAATATTTGGGCATAACCTTGGATTCCAAATTACAGGTGATACCCATCTTGAATTTGTTAGGCCCAAAGTCTATCAGTTGGCTGGTACAATAAGGTCATTTTCTTATAGGTTACTCCATTGGAGTCCTCTATAAATTATACCTGGCTAAAATCTTACCCCTTATATTATACGGAGCTGAGATTTGGGCAAACAGGATTTTTCCTGAGTTGACTAAATTGGAGTCTCTGATTTTGAAGAAACACCTGCGCTTGCCCACTTTTCCGTCTTTGGAAGCAATTTATCTTGAATTTAATATCGTGCCTATTTTGGTGCGTTATCATCTTTCAGCACTAGTCACTTATTGGAAGCTTGCTCATGCCTAGGATGCCACATTGAAAAAAATTAATGTTCGGCGTGTTGCAGACTCACACGCGCTTTATGTCCTCCAGCTCTCTTGGGAACATTGGGCACATGGCTGAACAGTGGCTTAATCTGGTTCCAGAAAATGTGATGGCTTTGCCACTCAGCCAGTATAAGACCATTCGGAAGAGACTATTGTGCATACAAAGCACAGACCAACTGAATTGACGACTAAAAGTAATGCTGCTGAATTCACCAAGTATATTCAGTCTCGTGGTGATTCCCTATCTTATATATTGATCATTTGCTAGGGAATTCGCTGGTCTGGGATTATCTCAGAATTAAAATCAATGCAGTAAAGTCGCTTGTGATAGTGGGTGCTTGGAATAACATCCCTAGAAATGATCGCCTCTGCCGAAAATGCAGCAAGGCATCCTCTGACGGAATGTGAGTCTGTTGGGAAGTTGCGTGCTCTGACATTACATTCTGCCGGCCTAGAGGTTAATACTAGGGGTGATGAAGTTTGGAATATTTTCATGAGCGACTCGAACTAAACATGTATAGCTATGTGGGGTGTTTTTTACCGTCCTCTGGAAGAAGATCTGTGGGGTTTTAGTGGTTTTGACACAGTGACATGTTTTCTGTTGACATTGATTTATGGTTGTATGACTGAGGATTTATCTTGGGAACGGGTGGTCTTTGTTTTTTAGTTGTAAGTAGGTGGATCATTTGTTTTGTTGTCTTTTTATAGGTTTTTTTTTGGGGCAAGCAGACCTGGAACTGTGTAGTATTAAAAGTTTTCATTTTTGTAAACTATAGAATACTGTTGAATACAAAATAATACACAAAGTAAAAGGGGGCGGGTGATGTGCTTTTCATATTTGGAGAAAGATGGTGTAACAGCACCCTTATGTACACTTAAGTTTGTTTTCATTAAAAACCTTCTTCTTCAAAAAGAGGGGTGAGCGATGATCATGCTAAAGACAATTGCGTTCAAAATGACATACGTAACTAGCTATACATTGAGTTGCTAGAATAGAAAGACTATTTAGTCTACACGTTCAGCAAAGGTGGAACTCTAAATATTAGCCAGTACTGCTGCCATAGAAACCTCTGTAGGAAATTGAGGGAAAATGAATGGATACAACCGGTTTCAAATGCTGAAAAACATTGGAGCAGGGGCATATTAAAAGGCTGTTTAGCCCCAACCCAGTCCTCTTAATGCGGCTGATGTAGGAGCATGTTAGATTTTCGTTCTCGGTCCAGTTGAGACGGTCATTTGGGACACAGCACCAAAACCTTTTTCTCATTTTAATATTTGTTTTAGCAGGACTGGTCCAGCCTGCTCCTGTATGAGGGATTCTGTTTAGAGTTTCAAAGGGTCTTGTGAGACCAGTGTAGTGCTGCATATGGAGGAGGGTTAGTGAAGCAGGCTTGGCCTGAACTTGGCAAGTTTTATCCAGGAATGCTAGTCTTTTCCCTGATCTTCATTACTTGACACAGAAACTTTCTGAATGACGTGGAAAGAATACTGTCATTCATTTCTCTGTATTGTGGATAAGATCTTCAAAATCCAGAGCAAATGTCTCCTTGGGTGAAAATCGGGATACAAATGGAAGATATGAAAGATATTGTTGTTGGCTTTAAATGTACGCACAAATGTTTTCTTCAATGTTTCTCAATTCTTTTTCTTTTGTACACTGGTGTCCTGAATGTTAAGTCCAGCCAATTCAAAGGTCTGCCTCTGATGAAACTGATAATGTATCATTGAATCGTGGGATAGATGCAATTTTGTTCTTTTTAGCGTCTGATCTTTTTTTTTTTGCCTCTATCCTGAAGTCTGATTGCATGTCCTGCGTTTTGTATGTGGAAAGAAGGGAGATCTTGCATCCTGTAAACGAGTGCTGCTGTAGTGTATTAAAGGCTTGCATGGAGAGAGTGGCCTGTTCTGTGAGAAACAGTTGATCCCTGTGTGCTGTATGAGACGGTGTGTCCATTGTGTCACTACCCTGCATATTAACTTGTCCTGAACCTAAAACTTGTGACATGAAAGCGGAATAAAGAAATTCCAAGAAGATCCAGAGTTTTTTGTCCACAACCAGCCCTTTAAATGTTCACTATGCTATCAAATTTCTACCTGTAGTCTATGGATGGCGATATCCACTTTGACCATAGTTAAAAATTAGTGAAATGGAAATAAGTCATAGAGCCACACAACCTTGTTCCACTGAAACAAAGTTACATTGTATTAGAAGGGCTACTATAAGGTTAATACAGGTGTGTCCCCACATATGTGGACCCTAGCTGTTGCGAGAGGAGCCCCGTGTCCATTTGCTAGCCAGCAAGTCATATAGGACTTCATTTCAGAACTCCTGGCGCTCTTCGATCAGCACTGAGGCCACTGCTAATAGAACTGCCCTCTCTGCAACTGGTCTGACTGATATGTTTGACGGTCTAGTCTGCCTTGATGTAGATGTGGTCTAGTCTGCCTTGATGTAGATGTGTTCCAGTATTGTTACTCCAAGCCAGTGGCTTCTAAAAGGTCCAAGGGCAACAAGGACTGTGAGGCTGTAGTTGGCCCATAGGGTAGAAACGTGCTTCAGAGGTTGGAGCTGCCAGGACAGGGAATTGGATTACATCCAGGCATCTCCAAACACAGACTCAGTGCGCCAGATAACAAGAATGTCTAATTGAGCCTAAGGAGCCCCTACTCCACAGAAATGACTTGAAAATGCCACAGACCATGGTAAACTGCTCAGACGCAACAAAAGAGCATATGCATGCATGCATATCATATATATGTGTGTCTGTATGTGTGTGTGTGTATATATATATATATATATATATATATATGAATGACTCGTAGACCCGTAGTTGAGGTTGTTTTGGCTCAATATCTGACATGGTGAAGGACAGTTGGCTGTGCCATGAAAGACTGCAGGTTTATTAGTTACCAATATCCATTTAATTTCCAGAGCCCTCCCCCAATAGAACAATGGCTTCATAATGCAAACCTTTTTATTGATTCTTTCATCCCCACGTTTGCATTTGTCAGTTGCAATAACACACTGGAAGGGCTCCACCACTGTAAACTGTATCTATACAGTTCTTATTTGTGCCTGCTGGTTTCCCTTTACTCCCTCATCATATACTCAAGCGCGAGCTAACAATGAAACCTGTGGGTCAAAATGAAACCTGTGGGTCAACGTATCTGTCGGTCCCCCATATTCAAAATGAAGCATTTTGACGGAAGACCCAGTGGAGCCTGCGAGGCTCTTCTTTGAAATTTGAATCATCTCCCATCCCTCTTAATTTTCACCAGTCTTTTCCAATCGCTCTGAATCTAACTCTATATTGGAACCTATGCTCATGCCTGCAACAGCTTGACCAGCCATCTGCACTATGAGGCCACACTTGTGCCAGATGTGCTCTTTAAACATCCCTGTCTTCATATATAATAAAAAGGAAGATGACCAAGTTATTTTTGTAAATGTAACGCCCTCTTTCTAGGAGTTTTCTTGTTGCTTATGATTTATTCGTGCTAAACGTAATTTTTTTTTTCTTTTTTTTCCTGGCCGGGTATTTCTCAGCGTATCGATAAAAGGCCTACAAACAGATACTTAGTTGGCCCTCCTCCCTTCACATAGGTCATTCGATCTGTAAAGT
Organism: Ambystoma mexicanum; assembly: GCF_040938575.1. Taxonomy (NCBI): domain Eukaryota; kingdom Metazoa; phylum Chordata; class Amphibia; order Caudata; family Ambystomatidae; genus Ambystoma; species Ambystoma mexicanum. The sequence goes on along the minus strand of NC_090934.1, from coordinate 1,261,110,859 downwards.
GTCCATATTTTGACCCACCACATCTGAGCTATCGGGGCTTCGGGATTCTTCCAATTGCAGGCAATGGTCAACTTGGCTGCTAGGAAAAAGTCCCCTATCAGGGTGGCCATGGGTTCCCATAAGGGGAACTTCACACTGCCTGTATCCCCCCAGTAACGCCACCTGGGGATCCATTGGCAACGACAGTCCCGTAATCTCTTTAACTTTTGCTAACACTTCCTTCCAAAAGTGGTTAGCTGTACACACGTCCATGCCATGTGTAAGGGAGACCCAACTGCATTACACCCCAGCCAGCAATTGGCATAGTACACTCCTGACATATGATGCAATCTCACCAGCGTAAGGTACCGTATGTAGCATAATTTGTAGGAACACTCCCTGTCTGTTGCACATTTTAGATGATTTGTGCATCCAAGCCCATATGCGCAGCCAAGCCTCATCTTCTATTTCAACCCCCAGATCTTCCTCCCATTTACGCATGTAAGGTAGGTGCATTATTGGTTCCCCACTATCAAGTAACGTGTACAGTGAGAGATTCTGCCCTTATATATCCTCCCTGAAACGATCATTCTAGCAGGTTCAGTTGCCTGGTAACCCCACGGTTCGTGTGAGTAAGAGGAGCCAATTGACACAATTGAGCATAGCTGTAGTGCTCCACTTCATTTACCAGAACAACCACCTTATACTCATTGAAGGTTAGAGGGCGTCAATTCTGTACAACGGCTATAACCTCTCCAGCCCCCCACTAGTCCATACCACAAACATCCCCTTTGTACACCCTGGTTGAAACCCTGGGTTATTCCAACTAGGTGTGAGTGGACCTATACCATGCGCTGTTTCCCCGTCTTACAAAGCTCCTTACGTATGTAGTAAAGTGTGTTTCTAGTAGTTGTTAGCAATGTGAACCGCCACCCCCCCACTGAAGCCAAGCTAACGCCACTGCCGAGTGGGTCTGTTCAATCATTTTCCACTAGGGCATCGAGTCAATATTGCTCAAGATGACCTGCATGGGCAAGTTGTACCGAAAGACACCGGGAATCCTCCCCCACCACCATCAATGGCCTCAGCAATACTCTCTTGGTGATCTGTGCCCATTTATTTCCTCATATACATTTGAGAATCTTACCCTGTAGTGCATGCAACTCCAAATCTGGGATCTTAACAGATCACTCCAAGCAACAATATAGCAGCATGGGCATTGGGTTAATTTTAACTGCAGCAATCCTTCCGAACCAGATGTCCTGCCCCCGCCCCCATCCGACATGTCACTAAATCTTCGGCCAGTTCCTTAAACAAGGGAGGGGAATTCCACTGAAAGACCTCATTCACCCTAAGTGGGATCTGTACACCAAAGTAAATGATGGTTACCTGGTTCCACTCTATCAGAGAAATTGCCTCCAAAGGGGCTCTATCTGGGGTTCGCACCGAGGACATACAGCCAATGCAGTTTACTATAATTAAATCTAAAGCCTGTGGCCTGTCCTCAGCAAAGCCTTCAAGGAGGCACGAGGGTTCTGCAGTGAAAGCAGAATGTCATCTGTATATATTGAGTTTTTATATTCTGTCCCTCCCACCTTTATCCCCACTACTGCTGCATTATTTCTAAATGTGACATGCAAGCTGCTCCATGGATAACGCTAACACCAGTGGGGACAAAGGGCACCGCTGTCTGGTAACTCTGGTTATAGTTAGCGTGGTAGAGTATCTCTCGTTTCTTATGAGAGACGTTGATTGCTTCTGATAATTGTCCAAGGCCAGTGTGATGAGCCTGGGACCAAAGCCAAATGCTTCCGGAGTCGTCCTAACGTACCCCCTGTGTACCCTGTCAAACGCCTTATGGGCGTCCAATACCACTACATCTCTTCCTGTCGCATGCCCCACCTCAATTAAATTCAGAGTAGGCCTCCCGTTGTCGTTAGTGCTGCACCCTGTAATGAACCCAGTTTGGTCACTATCTATAACCCTTGGGAGCACTTCCATCATGCGGCGCGCCAACATCTTGGAGAACAGCCTGAAGTCAATATATTTGCTAGTGTAATGGGGCGGTATGAGCCGCGTAACGTCGGGTCTTTCCCTGGCTTGGAGAGCAGGATAGTAGTAGAAGTACCCATAGTAGCAGTGGTCTTGCCAGTCCCCAAAAAACGAGTTAAAGAGGGCTGTAAGGTGGGGGACCAGGAGAGAACAGAACGTTTTATAAAAGGGAGCCATGAACCCATCTAGGCCTGGTGCTTTATTTTTCACTGTCTCAATCTCCTTTCCACTTTGCTAGGTAAAAAGGCCCCGTCCAGAGATTTGCACGCCTCCCTCGGCAGTCTCGGTAGACCAGCCTCTTTTGGGTATTTAGAATGCATATCCCCCCAGAGTGAGAACTCCCCAAAAAAACAGCCTTGTAATGTGTCTGAAAGATCTAGCTTCTGCCCTCCTGAATGTCCCCTGGTTGTCACGCAGAGTCAAGACAGCACTACATGTTAGAAGTTTTTCTCAAATTGGTTACCAGGAGTCGATCAATCTCTAAAAGTATTGTTTGTGTTTTAACAGTGCCTGGGCCGTTCTAGCCGCTAGATGTTCTTTCAATTTCTTGCATATTATTCTCAACTTGCGCAGCAAAGCGTGTGACCCTTCCGTTTCATGATCCTGTTCGGCAGACTAAATGTCACCCTTTAGCCTTTCCAGAGCAACTGTCGCTCACTGGTCTAGGCTGCTGCCTTGCTAATTAATTCCCCACGCACCTCTGCCTTCGTTGCATCCCCGATGATTCTTGGTGAGGGTCCAGAGTCAACGTTCTCCTGGAAGTAATTTGTGACGACCTCCCCTATCTTCCTACATAACACCTGATCTCTCAAAACCGGGTCATATAACTACCACGGGTGCCTAGTCGGCTCTGTGCTGCCTTCTATGGCCAAGGTGAGTGACACGGGTGCATGATCCGAAAGCGTCCGTTTCCACTCCCCTCACACAAGGGTGTAGACCGCTGGAGCACAATAATAGCTCTAGTCTGGAGAAGCCCCCCTTGCACATGCGAATGAAAAGAGATCTCTTGCCCCCCCATTATATAGCCTCCATGCATCCACAACCCCATCTTTCACAACAGCAAGGCAAAGGAAATTGCATGTTTGAAAATCCAATCTTGATGCCGCTAAAGATTTATCCAGCAGAGCAATAGACTCTAAATTGAAGTACCCCTTGATCGTAGCTTGACCCTCTGCAAAGGCCATTGTTTGCAACACAAAGCCTGCCAGAAAGCCACCCTGCCCCACATTTGGATCATATCGGGGATATTGGGGTGAACATGCACTCCCACATGAGGGCTTTGACAAATACATATCTCCCTTTGGGGGTCCTGCAAGATCTTAACCCTGGTCATAGCTGTTCACCTAATGGAATCGCTACTCCCTGTTTCACACAATCTTCTGAGAACCGACTTCCTCTTTATTGGGGAGTTCAACCCCTGACCATTCCACGTCCCCAGCTGAATATGATCCTCCTCTACTACATCCAGCTCAACCCCTGACATGACCCCTCCTCCCAATTAGCCAAGCTGGGCTCACCAAAAGTTCCCCGCACCTATCGCCCCAACATTTGGTAAACATGGACAGAACCCTCCCCTTGCAATTGAACCTCCCCTTGCAATTGAACCTCCCCCCACCCCACCCAACACAACTAACAAACATTTGCAAAATAAGTTTTTGTGTTCCACCATAAGTCATTTTATGGGAATCTGACTTGGGAAGGAGGAGGGAGGTGGGCGGATGTTGCGGGTGAACCTTAACTCCCCTTCAAAATCCCTGCCCCCACACAACACCCAGCACAGCACTCTTTGTGAACCCATCACTGCCATTTGAAAAAGCACATTGAACTAAAGAAAACATAGCCCAACAAAATAACTCATGGCGACCCTAGTGCAACTGCTGATTGATTTCCCCCTCGGGTTTTCTGGGACAGCTCATTCACCTTCATGCCCCTTCCTACTTTCAACCATTTCTGTGACCCATCCTGAACTTGACCCCTCCGGCTGAACTCCCCTTCCTATAATTCACGCCTTTTGCCGCGCAACCATTCAGTCAATGGCCGCAAAGTTCTCAGTTTTGCCAGAGTGGAGAAAGCTAAGTATTGAGAGAAAGAAAGAGACATATTACAGAAGACCATCGTTGGAGTGATTCTAGCTGCAGCCATTATGCACTCCTTCAACTTAAAGAAGTGTACACAGGGCCAGGCATCTGTGGGCCTATCCTGGGGCAAGTTAGCCTGGCACTTGTTCCATGTGTCCTATCGAGTCCAAAGGGGAGTCGTCGGGCAGCTCCAAGATGGATCTGAAGAGGCTTGCCACAAAGGCTGAAAGTTCATCATTCCGCGCCACCAGAGAGATTCACAGAATGCTCATCCTCTAAGGCTTCACATCAAGCTTCTATTTTGTTGGAGCATTCACCTACCTCGTACAATTGCTGTCTATTTGATTTGAGTTATTTATATAGCGCACTTGACAAACCAAATCGTATCTGGGCGCCGATTAAATTTAAAACACTCGGAGCAAAGCAAAAACATTTATTACCAGATGAGTTAAATGAATCCCCAACGGGATGGCCAGTTTCCTAAATTATTTCTCCCCTGTCCAGGTTACTTGAACAGATGGGTCTTTCAGACGTTACGAAAGTGACAGAGATTTAGTGGCCCGAATCTGTAGTGGGATGTTATTCCATAAATTTGGTCCATATAATGCAAACCTATAGTCTCCCCGATACCCCCAAATCGAGGTGGGGAAATTTGCAGTAACAGCATTTCACTTGACCCGAACTGATGAGTTGGTTGGAAACTGAGAATTTCCTCTGATAAATATGCTGGGGCATGCTTATTTACTCATTTAAAAACTAAATAGAGAACTTTAAAAATCAATGCGATCCTTTACCACGAGCCAGTATGGGGATCGGCGCAACCTTGACATTGGAGAGGATTTCATCTAATTGCAGCATTCTGTGCTTTCTGCAGACTCTGAACTTGTGTGAATGGAATGCCTGCGAGCAACCCATTATAATAATCAGTTTATCAGAGCTCCCACCAACACTGCATGATCCTTGGGCAGAATAAACGGGAAAGCCTGTCTCGGGAGGCATAAGTTGGCAAATGCTGACTGCACCTTAGCACTCATCCGAGCTTCGCGCCCCACAATGTCCTGCCAGATACATCCGAGATTATTTTATTTTAGGTGCAAATGATAACTCTGAGCATAGGAAGCAGGTGAACATGGCCACCTACTACCCTCAAGGTCTACAAACAATGCTACTTCCGTATTACCGGCATTAAGGAGTCGGTTGGAGGACATCCACCCCTTGACTTCTTCCAAGCATCATTCGGCCGTCTGAAACGTCTCCTCCACATTCCCTGTTTTGATGAACACCAGAGCATCATCCGCATAGGAATGAAAATTTACTTTGCGCTTCCTCAAAAGGTCCATCAGCCGGTGTAGGTATAAATTAAAAAGCAGGGGGGGAGAGTGAGGGGCCCTGGGGGACTCCACACTCCTGTGGGAGGGAATTTGAGATACACCTACCCATTCTGACACGTTACTGTTGGTCTGAAAGAAAAGAATTGAACGAGTTAATGGCTTGGGTCAGAGATGTTTCTGATCTCCCTGAGGCGTCCAAGTAGGATACAGTGATCTGCTGTATCAAAGGCCACAGAGAGATCCAACATAACCAGTAAGGATAGTTCTCCTTGGTCTGCCACCTCAAGGAGATCATCCCACCTATTAGACTCTGTCCTCCATTTCAGACACTCTTGTCAATCGCCAGAATGTTATGAGACCGCTCCTCTGTACACTTGTGAATTTTCTTCCTGATTTCAGCCAGCAATTCTTGCAAGTCTATCTTGGTGGACACTGAGTGACCATGGACCGGGAGTGAGTGTACAGCATGCATCGGGGCCACCACCACTTCGCTGCGTTCGGTCTTGTCCACCGGCTGCAACATCGTAGAGATATCCCCCTGCTTCCCAGGTTTAGGTGTTTTTGCTATGGTGCTCCGGACATGGCCGTGATTTGATGTATGTTACCAGATATCAGAAATTTAAACTTCTGTGTAGATTTGAGATGCCCTGCCTGGCCCCCATCTAGCCAACGGGTATTTACTGCTTTAACTTCCACACTGTGGTCCTCGTGCAGTTCTCAACCGTAGGTCTTCCATATTAACACCTCACCGTGGCCCACTGTGCTTGGAAAGCAGCCCACCAATCCAGAAGGGAGCGGCAGAATTGGATGGAGCAGAACCCCATCCAGTTTCTAAGATACTTCTGGCTGGTGGTCTCCGCCCGCCTCCCAAATCTCGTTGGTGGATCACAACCTCACACACCTCGACCAAGGCCTGTTCAGGCAGGGCCTAGCACTCTTCCCATCATTTTCCGCAGTAATCTTTATGCGGCTGGGTTGCAGGGCAGCCCCATCCGAGCCCTTTATGGTGTGCTCACCACCTTATGGCCAAAGCCCCCGCCGTCCACGCACTCTGCCAGTTGACTGTAACTGGTGGGTGCTGTTAGGGGAGTTTTCCTGTAGTCCACTTGAGAAAACTATCCCAATGGTACACAGGTCCCCAAATCTTAGTATCAATCTGTACTACTCATGGAACCTTGGTAGAGTAGTAGTAGAGCAGTAAGGGTTATCATAAGAGGAAGATGTGAGCTGTAGGTCAGTAGACTGAACCTAGTTAGTAAAGCAGATCAAAGAAACACTTACACCAATGAACCTATATTAAAATATATATTTACACAAGGAATGTTTCAAAATGCTTAGATAATTAAACTAACATACATAGAAATACTTTTTAAAGGCCACTGGTTAGATTGTAGTTGATCACTGTTACAATTGTAACAGCGTTTGACACTAATGACAGTTCTACTGTACTATAGGTTATACCGCTCACTCGCTCACAGACAAATATACAGTAATTGTATTCAGTTGGCAAAACCACATAGGATACAATCTTTTAAGAAGGAAAACAGTTGCTTAGTCAAACAGTGGTAGAGCCTGAGGTTTTAGAGATGGTTTCAGAGCTCTTTTAAAGTCCAATTCCTAGCTAGCAGCAAAAGTCAGTTCAGAGAGGAAGTGTTACGAAGCAGGGAAACAGCAGAAGTTCTTTAGGATACTTCCAGTCTCTAGTTCAAAGATGCTTGAAGAATAACGCAACGTCAGAGACCCTGTTAAAGGACTCGCCAAAAGCACACAAACTGGCAGCTTGGGTCAAAGGTAAGAGTGGACACCCTGGACACCTCTACCTGCACTCCAACGCTCTGGAGCAGCTTCTTGGATCATGGTAAGCAATACTTTTTCTCCCCACAGTACCTTGGGTTAGAAGAAATGTTTGTGGCTGGGTTCTCGTTGATGTTGCAGCACAGGACCCAACCTTTTGGATTCCTTGGTCTGGTGAAGAAAGGCAGGATAATGGTTGGGATCTCTCAGCAGCACCCTCGAGGGAGGACCTCTGGCACAGATTTCTTCAGCTTCTCTGGTCAGTCTGCGTTTTTTGGTGCCGTTTCTGCAGCACCAACAAAGGACGCAATGCGCCAGGTCAATCTTTTTCAATTCCTGGAGTCAAGCACTCTGGTGAGGGGACTTGGATGATTCGGGTTGCGTCTCTGAAGGTTCACCTGGAGCTCAGCAAAGACTTTGACGAATTCGGACTTTCAAAGATGATGCACTTCAATTGGGTCAGAGGTCTCCTGGTATTCGCGGTCCGCTGCTCTGGAAAGTCTCAGTACCTCGGGAGATGGCTCAGATTGTAGTTCGTCTCAGGGCTGGTTGTTATCAATCAAAAAGGAGTCCTTTTCAGAGTTCCTCTATCACACAGAAAACTGGGTCAGGGCAGCAGTGGTTGCTTCACGGTCGTCGCCTTTGGTTACTTTAGTTTCCAGTGGTCGACTTGCCTTTCACCTCAGGAACCTCACCTTTTTTATTCATTTTTGGCACACTCCTCTGCAGACTCTCCCAGCAGTTTACAGAAGGGGCGCATGGCTGTCGAATCAGGACAGCAATACTCCCAGCGGTAGCTGGTTCCACTCCGGTAGACAAAACTCCTCTCCAGTCTGCCCAGACACACTGGAGCCTAGGTGGAGACACCCAAGGGTTGCCTCCAAAGGCAACATTTACACACAGACCTCCCCCTCGCAGAATGGTAGAAGAAGGGCTAACAAAGAACAACCACGCTAGAAATGGCAAAAAAAGAAAGACACAACCAGGTTAGTACTTGGGTTACCCTATTTTGCACAACCGAGACTGTGAATACAGTCTGCGGTAAAAAAACATCCACTGCCACCAGCCCTAACTAGAGGCTTGTCTATGTGACTAACAAGTCACAGGAGCAGAAAGAAGGGGGATACTAAGTATTCCCTTGGCACTCCACATAAGGTGGTGTGTTGGCAATCTCAGAATATAAAGTTTTAGGAGAGATACAATGTATCTCTTTATCCGTAAGAACAAATCTCTTAGAAAAACCCAAAGGTTTCCGAGCAAAACTGCCCATAAAGAGCCGTGTGCTGCAAAAGTTAAACACAGATGTCTTACAAGAGATATGGAGGAAGTAAAGGGAAACCACCGAGTTCCAAAAGTCAGAGCAGGGAGTGAAGCATACAAATGATAAATCTCCCTAACAGGTACCCTCTGTGACTGCATGGCACCGGGCTCAGCACATCAGCCACTGCTGCAACAGTCCGCTCTTGCCAGCGGGCCTCAGATCTGCTTCCTAAGTGCAAGCGGGGGCTCGCCTCATCGATGCTGGAGTTTGCCAGCAGCGTCCATGCATGTTACTCCCTGCTGGCCGCCATCTTGGTACCCCACGGCTGCATGTCGCTGTTGTGCCGATCGTCAGTGTCTGGGGACCCTGGAGTCCATAAAACACACCAGACACTCTCTGCCTCATTAGCAGACACCCTACGGTCACATCTTGGGCGAAAAAAGTTCAGGAGAGGATTTGTTTCACTGGTTTCCACCCTCGCAGCACCAGAGGCACTCTGGAAGCTATCCATGCCGATGGCCCTCCTAGCCATGCCCCCCTAAACGTGTTTGTTTTGTAAGCCGTGCACAAAGAGAAATTCAAATATACATTACCTGCATTCCTCAGTTGGTTCTTTCTGCACGTGCTGGCTTAGGTAGGCACTCCTGCTGTAGGACAATTATGGGATTATTTGTTCTTGCAGATGGCAAATAAGAGGAGGGGAACACTGTGACAGATTTTGTAGGTAGTTTATAGGTGATACCAGCACAATGCATTTGTTTAAAGGAACTCATTACCCAGTTTTATTTTCCCTTCACAGGCATATCATGTGAAAATCTCTTTAAAGTTTCCTTGTTCTAAAATAAAATGCACTCTCACCCAGGCGGTTCTGGGCTTGACCCAGTTCGTTATCTTCGTTAAAAAAATTATAATAAAAAAAACAGGTTACCAGCGTGATTATACAGAATGAGTGCCAAAGTCAACAGTGACTTACGTTCCTCACAATGGCAGGATATTGAAGTGAAATCTGAAAGCTCAGCTGTTTTCAGGATTCTGCAATCGCGCAGTACTCTTGCAGTGCCCTCACTTCTAGAACCGGATGGAAGAATTGATGCTCTCCCAACACGCCATGCTGACCAAAATGCCTAGATGCTGCTAGCTGCTTTGTTTATCCTCTTCTTCGGATACACACCAGTTGTTGCTTTCCTCTAATGATGTGGAGCTTTTTCTCTTAAGCTCATTTCCTATATCCTCTGCCTATAATTTATAAATAGCGGTAAGGACACTGCACTGTCCTTGTAGCTTGAATCGTCGCAATAACGAATGTAGCAAAACCTAGGCAGCAACCTACATTGCACACGGATAATCAATGTCTGTTATTTGTGCAAAACGAAGCACCTATGTCTTGTAGTTGTAACCTATTGCTATCCAATAGTAAACAGTTGTTGCTAATTTAATACAATCAAGGCGTTTTTATGGTGGTATTACTAAAAGCAAGCGTTACTGCAAGTTCCTCTATTGAATTGTTACAAATGCTGTAAACGATCTTGGGTGGGGTGGTACTATCTGAACTTCAAGATGGCTTTGTTTTCAGGAGGTTCAGGCGCAGGCTCTCCAGTATGGGCCTTACAGGAGTATAATTGCAGCACCCCGAAGCAGGAGTTAACAGCACTTCTATTCATTTGAAAGAACTGAGTACACATTTGGCCTGGGAGCCCCTTCTCTCTTCTCCGAGACCAACAGCCTCCCTGATGGTGCCCCCCATGAACAGTTATAGAGGTGCAGCAGTGCAAAGACCGCCAGAGGGCTTTCAGAGGCCCCTCGCAGCAATTCAACCTAGAAGGGGCTGGGGGGGTCAGCGTATGCACTAGATTGCAGTAGAATACCAGGTGGTGTCCGCATGGCTCTGGCCCTGAAAGGGTTGTAAGTGAACCTTTGCCTAAGAAGAACGAGGTTCTCAAGAGGTGAGATTGTGCCGTGGAGCACCGCTCTGCACAATTACTTCATGCCACTGATTTCACAGCTATTTTGGTGCATACACCTAAATGGTGCACGCATGAAAACTGTGGGTTATGTTCTAGCTGCTTCAATGGTTTAACCTTGATCACCTTCCGTGCTTCCATGTGATTGCCCTCCAAGGATAGTACGGACTGACCTAAAAAAGAGAGGGCTTGTTTTGGTCAGTCACACCTCCTAGCAGGCATCTAAACACAGGATTCCACATGGGGATGGTGAGTGACCCAATGATGACGCAAGGTGAATCCCCTTTTGATATTGGCCCTAAAGTACTCACTAACCATTTTGAGATTAATACGACTGCTTTGGAAAATAAGTCTGAGACCTGAAGATTGATAATAGCCAATATCGACTCATTAAATGAAAAATATCCGTACTGTATCCTCTTATTATGTAGCTAATGAAGTCTGACAAAGTGACTGACGGAGCACACAACAGCAAAGTACAGTTGAATGTTTTTTTAACAAAGCACCGGAGGTTGGGTTGGTAGAATTCATGTTGGACCTAAGGTTTCAGCTATAACTCAAAAGGGAACATGTCTTTGTTATAGTCTATGTAAGAAATCCAGTCAGCCAGGCTGAATAAGTAAGAGGAAAGGATGTAAACAGAACATAGGTGGGGACCCGCTGGTCTGTTGAGGAATCCTGGCCTAACGCACAGTCCTTGATGATATATAGCACCCGTTCAATTCAAAAGAGGCTATGTTTCTAATATCCAGCTTGCTTTTTCACGTCTCAAATCTAACCCGTATTTCCTCTCCTTTGCCTAGGGTCATTGTTGAGCTGCACAACTTCCCGCCCCAACCCCTCCCACCTGCTCAGGGTCACTCTTCTGGGCCAAAGAGACTAGCCGTTAACAGGGTCTTGGTTATTCTTCTTGGCTTTGGGTCCTGCCAGGGTCTGATAATTGCCCTGAGCCGGCTTTCCAGTCTCGTATCCAGCCTTCACTAATGTCTGGGGCTGTAACCCCCCAGCAGACTCCTCTTTATCTGCTTCTTTGTCTGGGTCTGGATATAGGCCTCTGCAGGCTTTGCGGTTTCTCTCCCATGCTCTGGGTTTCCTCACCCTGCAAGGCATAAGGTGCCCTTCTTACCATATAGGACTTCTGGTGCCTTAGCCTCTACAGTCAGTCCATGCTCATGTGCGTTGATTCTTCTCTGCTTTGCTGGCCTGTTAAGTGTCGCTGGTATCGCAGATCTCCGGCTCATATCTTCATCCTTGCATTTTGCAGACATAAGAAATCAAGTGTCGTCCATACGTCTTGGGCAAGGTGCATACTCCGATTGGCTGGGAGGGTCAGATAGTTATTTCCCTGCGGGATTCTGATTGAGAGTGAGGCTTTGTATTTCAGAACTCTTGAGGGTTTGGGGAATGGAGAAAAGGGAAGGGGTTCTTCTAAGAGGCTGGTGGGTTTCAGGGCTCTGGACCAAAGTGCACGCAATTTAATTGCACTAAGGCTCCCTCACATTACTGCAGATGAGTGAGCCTGCCTTTGTTTGTAGTATGTTACATTGTCTGAGCACACCCAGAATCTGAGAAATAAGGCATTTTTTTTGCTAATTTTCATAACTGAAACCCCTATGTTTTTATTTGCTTGAACATGTGCTAATGTACACATACATGATTGGCGAATTATTTTATTTATTTGGGTCCAATTATTTTGAAAATGCCTGCAAGCTTCTGAAAAGGGCATTTTCGGCTAAACGTTATTGAAGTTCAGATGTGAAATACTACCGTCTTTATTTGTTTAAGCAGTAGTCTATGTGCCCATCTTTGTCCTGTCAACCACTTGCCGACACTTGCTACTGGACCTATTATACACACTGGCAGAAAAGAGTTGTTGCAACTCCATTAGCACAAGGATGAATATTCTGTTCTGCACAAATGGACCTCTGCTGCTGTGTTAGCCCACGTTTGGGAGAAGTCACTCTGTCTTTAAATCTCTGGCTCGGCAGTGCTTGGGGAAAGAGCATGACTTTCTGGGTATCCTCCCACCATCTCCCTGTTTGCACTCTCAGAAAACCCATATACATAGGAATAATTTTGGCAAAAACCATATACATAGGAATCATTTTGGAAAATTGGCTTCACCAACATTCAGCCAGACCTAAAAAGGTGACAAAGTAAAGACCAGTACAGAAGGAAGGTCAAAAACAGCAGCCAAGGATCAAGACGGAAACGAGGAAGGCGAGAGAAGCAGTAAGTGAAATATATATTGGGGAGAAGAAAGGCGCATCAAGAGAAAGGAAGATGAACTGGGGAACTAAAGAAAATTTGAGAGACTGTTATGTAACCGTGAGGAGGGGAAGTGGAGTTAATGAGAAGGGAGAGCAATGCAGCAAAACGTACACCTTTGTGGGGCAATGAAGTGTTGAACAGAGAGAGGGAAGCTATAGATGGGAATGAGGAAAAGAAAGTAGAGAGGTGAACGTGGGGGAGTGTCAGTGTGGCGAGCGTATTCGTAGAAATATTAAAAAAAAAAAATCAAATAGTATATTTTGTTTGAATTTCGGCTGTCCAAAATTTCATACAGCCGAAAATTTCAAACAAATGTACCATTCGGTGCCATTCTAGTGAGCACAGGGGGCGGGGTGTCCCCTGCACCCTTGTTCACTATAATGGTTGCAGGGGTGTCCCTCGCCCCCGATTTTAATAAAGTAAAAAAAAGAAAGAGGACCCTTTGATGCCAGTTCCCATCCACGTAAGCGAAGGGAACCAGCGTCGCAGAGGGATGGGGGAGTAGGTGGCTCACAACGAGGTGTCTTTGTGCCGGTATGTTAAGGGCCCTATAGAAATCTAGGTTCCTGGATTCAGGGTGACATTGGTAGGGTATCAGTAGGTGCGGGAATCAAAAGGAACCCTGCTCGGGAAGGTCAACTGTAGTCTGTGCAAGCCAAAGGCTGCAAAACCCTGTGGACCAACACACTTGAGGGAGCCTGGAGATGATCATCACTTTACGTAGCACTTAACAAACTATAAAGGCTCCCGTGTCGGAACACACACGAGGTTAGGCCAGTTTCTGCCGTAACTTATTCAATGTACCTCAGCCAACAAGCCATAGAGGCTCTCAAATTGGTACACCCCAGAAGGAGTATTGTGCTTGTGCCACGGTTTCAGTTTCCCCTTTGTAGCTAATGGGAGAAACCGCACAACATCTAAATGGCTATAAAGCAGGATCAATCCAAAGGGATGGCAGAGAAACATTTTTCATTTGGAACTGTTCCACATTTTTAACTTCTGACTGACTGTTGACCATATCTCCTAAAATTAGGACCATGGAATCTGGCCTGTAACTAGGACGGCAAAGGATGCCTCTGCACTTAATTCTGGACCCTGGTTATAACTGTTTGCTTAGTACTCTTTCATTGGTTTGAAAATATCTGGAATTAACGTGAACTGAACTGCTATTAACTGGTTATCCCAAAAATGCAAACCTAGGCGTGACTTTCAACCCAGTCCATGCAAAGAAAGCAAACATACTGGTTTTGTACCCTGAAAGAGGGGCTGAAGAGTGCAGTGGCATGCTTGACTCCTCAATTGCTCTGCAAGGAGAAGTTCAGATGTTTCATAAATAGAAAATTCACAGTGTTAAAGGAAAGTCATAGCCTGAGACTAAGTACATAGTATGGTGTTGCAGCAGGCAAGTTAATTGGCAACTTAAGGTTGACAAGATGGCCCTTGCCTGTCATTGATATGATTTTCAATATAGCATTAAATACCACTTTCTGTGGAGGGCAGGGCCGCTAACGGTCCTCAACCCCGAGCCAGTTAGACCCAAGCACATCATTCCAGCCCTGTATATATGAGTGTTATTTTATCACCATTAGTACTCGGAGCCACCATCTGTGGAGATGATAACTGTTGCACTCTCTCTCCATTAGCGCCTTTGAACTTGCAGTGAACAGAGAAAAGAGGGCGAGAGACCTCCCAAGGCAAGAGACTAATGCAGGGTGAGCTGTTCTTTCATTGAAAAGGGTCATTTAAATGGCAAACTGTGCTACACAAGTGTACATTTAATTAGCAAATATACAGACTTGCATAGCAAATTCCTATGCAACACTGCTTATTTTATACCTTGCAGCTTGTGAATTATTTTCGATGGTGGGGCATACATTTTTTACATGACTGTATCAAAGTGACCAGTGCAGAAGCACCAACCAACTAAAGGTGACTTGGAGGGGGTGGGTTCTTCCCTGTGAGAATGTTTTTTTTTTTTTGTGTTCATTTTTTTAATGGTGCATTTTCCCTTTTTTTAAATTTGTATCCTTGGGTAAAAAGCTATACAATTGTTAAACTGGTTCTCTACGTGAACAAAATTTTATATATGCCAGGTTACCAATGGTATGCAGGAACATTTTCCAACGTGTATTTGTAATGTCTATGCAGACAAAATATCCCAGTAGTTTGCCAGTGTATCCAGACATTTTCATGCTGCCTCTGCTACTATATCCCAATATTATCACATTATTAAACCTACTTGTGTTGGGTTCGCCATATTGCCAGAAACGCTAATCTAAGCAGACAAATGCATGTGGACACTGCCAATATATGCCAGTGTTTTTCTTATATGTCAATGCAACCATGTAACAACACACACATTGACTTTTCCCATAATGCTCGTAACCTTTTCATGCCATATTAAGAAAGCCTGTCCATGCTGGCTACGCCACTATAGGCAATTATCTCGCTTAAGGACACTCACATTGTCTTTGCCCATAATGCCAGTAATATTGCCATGTCACTTTAAGAAAACCTGTCCATGCTTGTTTGTACCCTCATCCCCTCCCCACAGCGGCCCCACACTGGATCCTTTGTTCACATCCACCCATCTCTTCATTAAATCAAACCCCCTCATTCTGCAAAGACTCCATCTCCAATCACATTCATACATGAACACACCCTCACATGTATACACATCTGCTCGCATCATGCCTTTACACAACACTCTTTGCCAGAAACACAGCGTCACAGGCACTCGCTATTTTTAAACACTTCCCTTTATGCAGCTGCTTTGTTCTCTTCTCCCTCCAAGGACTCATTTAGGCACAGGCTATGCTACATACATGTCACAGGGTCTGGAACCCCCCCCCTTACCTCTTTCTCTTCCTGCACTAAATTTGGGCAAGTGCAACATTCGGACTCAGACTCTCTGGCCTGAGACCGGCAGGGAGAGGTATGGGTGAAAGGGCATTTGTTTCGATGGACTTTCCTGGTATCGAGTGCCCGCTGCAAGGAGTCAGAAATGCAAGACTGACACAAAGGTGTAGTTTTATCAAAGTTTGCCATTTTGTTACATTAAAAAAGGGGGAGATGAACGCTCATCATTCCCTATCCTAACAAGGATGTCGCTGCCTAGCAAAATAAAACTGAAGAAAAATGGCCTAGTGTCCAAAAAGTCTCTGACACTCGCAATAATACGTACAACAAAATTATACAAGGACTGTTTGGTTGTCCTTATTTCAACAAAACAATATACCAGTTCAAACTGGTTTTAGAAAGTACTCCTTGTGACCAGGTTTGGGCTCCCTTCCCTTGGATCAATTCAGGAATACTCTGAGCAAAGTTCTAATTCAACAAAGTTATTTCCAATATAAGACAAAATGTCTTTTCCATCCACTGCGTCCTTCCACTTTGCAAAGTAAATGTCTCTTTCACAAATCAGAACTGTTGTTCTCCACAGTATCGTTCTTGGTAAGGCAAATGTCTTTCTCTCAAACACACAAGTTTATAAACCAATGCAATTGTTCTCTTCAGGATGTCTAGCAATTATTAGCATAATCACACTTAGTCTTCAAATTGAACACTTTTGCCAGGATAGCACAGCAACTACATTTGGTGATGCAAGAGTTTGTCAAAAGGACAAACAAGTTCTTTTCACAAAACCTTTTTACCACACACGCACTTCTTGAAGTAATCATCTTCTTTCCTAGTATACTCGCCTGTCAGGACTAACTACTATGATCCCTTTCCTAGTGTACTCTCCTGCTAGGAAGAACAATTGTACAACTACAATCAATCTTGGTGGCAATATATGTTCCAAGATTCTCCACACCAGTATCTCTTGTGAGGCGGGCTGAACAATAGCCATCTCTTCTTATAGTCTCTTGACTCTGGCCAATGTGGGTTCCAGTTTTGGCCAAACTGGAACTCCAGATAGGAGAATTGTTCCCAGGTTGCCTCTCAACTATTTCTTAGCAACCTCTTGGCTGCTGACAATGTGAGTTACAAGCTTCCCCCAGTTGGGGTTCCACATAAGGGTAGTTGTGCCCTTGTCTCTCTAGGGTTTCATCACAGCCTCTGGGCTTTTGGCAATGCAGGTTACACGCTTCCACCTATTGGTGACCCATACAGGAGGCATTACGCCCTTGCCACCTTTGTACTGTTTCTTTACTTGTTCAGTATTCAGAATTAAGGTTTGTTAACAATTGTCTTGTTCGGAGCAGCCCAACGGTCAGCATTGGCATTAGGCCAGCTCACTAGTCTTTTTCGGCATATACTCTTCGTCTCTGCCGCTGCAGCGGACCTCCAGAGTTCTGCCTGCTCTGATACCAGATTCTGCATACATTCGGTGAACTCCGAGGCTCTCCCCTGGAGCTCTGACAGCTCTGCTGATCTTTCATGGCTTCTCTTACATCGAAACGCCATACGCCGAGTTGGGCGCACGTGCCCTCCTCAGCCAGGCTTCTCTTCCAAATGATGCTTCCATCTGCACGCACTCTGCAGTGCCGTTCGCTTTCACTCCTCACACCTGCATCTGCTGCCGTTCTTTCTTCTGCGGCAATACCAGCTCCTCGGACTGCCTCTGCTTCAACTACTCCTTCCACGTCTCTTTCCCACAGCTGCAACCTCAAACCTGAGTTTAAATGTACCGCTCAGGTGCCTTGATCTATAACAACTAGGCTGCATATTCTGTTAGTATCACTTTTGATACCTACTGACTTCTGAGCCCTTCTTCCACGTTCAACTACCATAGGCATCATGGATACTGAAGGCCATAGCAGTGTTGGTCTTTTTATATTTAGTTTTGACTGCTTTGTCAGAGTGAGTGGAGGTTGTGAAAAGGTTTTGTGATTTAACATCGGAGTGAGGACCTCCACCTAAAGTAGAATTATGACCACTAATGGATGTTGTATTTAATTCCTGAACTTCCAAGTAACCAACCTTATTCTGTTTAGATGATTTTTCATAACATGTTCTTTGGGTAGTAATATGGGAGGGACTTGTACACTGACGGCATGCCATTAGGTATTTGGTAATTATAGGAGGCTCGTCCTCAGATGAAGATGAATATTGGTCTCTCCCCACCCCCTCCCCTGACAGCAATCTCTTCTTATGTGATCCTCCCCCCTGATACCACCACCAGGGTTAGGCTCAAGTAGCGGCTGCCTTCCGCTGGCCACATGGGAGGAGACTTTGGGTTGGGGTTTAGTGATGATGCTGCAGGATTCATCAACCTGCTCCGGGAAATAAGTGCCATCACGTCTGGCAAGGTCTCCCCCCCCCCCCCCAACGCATTTTTACTGCACTGTACATGAGTCGTTGCCGAGGTACAGCACTTTGGAGTCATTGGAAACACCATTGTTCTTTACATTTACAAAAAATCGAAATATGTTTTAGTTTCTTTTGAAATGTAAAGGTCTACATAATTCAGATGACCTTTCCAGGTTCGTTTTTGAAACTCATAGGCTTCCCTAAAATTAGTAAAGGGGGCTGGAGGTATGAACCCTACCACCCCCTATGGGCAAGCCACACGTGGTAGTCTCTGGTCATCCCCATGCGTTACAGTACACATCTACATTGGTGATAGATAGTTAATCCCTTTTTGTTTGTTTTCTGATCTTCAATTTGCTGTTAGGAGAACTTTCTGTAGGTGCTCCAGTTGCCAAAAGATTTGCTCTGCTGTCTGTTTTATAGAAGGCATCACAGATGACCAGGTTTGACAGACCAATGTTTGTTTTGCTTTCTTTTTTTTGTTTTTGTTTTGGCTAGTAGGTTGTGCTGTAATCTCTGTAAGCCCAAACTATTGGTTTGATATGTGAAGATAGGAGAGAGATGGGATGTAAAGTTTGACACTCAGCCTGTAGGTATAGTTTGCATTTTACCCACCCATTCACTACCCATGGTCCTGGTTCCTACGGCCATTTCCACCCACTACCTGCACCTCCCTCCTCAAATGCACACCACTGGGCTCTCTGATCTAGCTCTGTGCTTTCCCAAGGATGCCAATAGCGTTTATAAGTGGTCTCTGAAAGGTAATTGGTTAAATGCAGCTGTAAAACCAGCACCTATGGTAACAAAGATGTTTTAGACAAGTGTGCTGTCCATCACTTGATTTATAAGCAATATGTTTGTCCTTGCATCTGTGCCTTGCACTGAAGTATTTGTAAAAGTCAGCATTGGCAAAACACAGTTTTGCATTTTGATTGAGCGTTGGATTTGGCATTTGCCAGGCACTGCTATAATATGCACGGGCATAATCACCATTTGCTAGCTGTTGCCATCTAATGGTCGGGTAGTAACATGGCAGTGCCTGGAAATTGCCTTTCTCATGCTTATACAAAAGCCAAAACAGTTGTAATTGTGTATTCTAATAAACACCCTTGGACTGATACTGGGTCTCTCGAGTATTTTGTGCCATCCATGACACTATTTATTGGGTATTTATAATGTGCTTATATACAATGTGTTTCGAGGCACAAGACAAGAGGGTGGGGGAACAGGGAGGACAAAGCAAACGATTCTACTAGTCCTTGCGACATTCGGATCGTGCATGTGCAGTAAAGGGAAGTGCTGTGGGGGGGCCAAGGGGAGGATACCAGTCAGCGCGGAAGGGTGCAAGAGAAAAAGCGAGTGCCAGGTGGACAGAGCCAGGGGAAAGCGGAGAATGCAGGGGAAGGACGGTCCATGCACTAAGTGCGAGGTAAGGTGCTGAATGGGCTAAGGGTGCAGGCCCAGTCGGGCTAGTGCGGGGGCGGGGGAGTCTGGAAGGGCAAGTGCCGGTTGGGGGTGAGTGAAGGGTTAGACTGGACTAGGTGGGAGGGGGGGTTTGCCTGTTGCCCTGCAAGACACTGAAGGAACCATGCAGCCAGTCACGAGGCAGACAGAGACCGTAGCAGGGGAGAGGGAGAGGGAAGGAAGAAGAGAAATGGAAGGTCTGGAGAAGCTTCCAGAACTCGAGGAGTTCCAGCTCAAGTCTGAGAGGGGCGCTGGTCCTTCTACAATCACACTGATGATTTGAGGTTTTCAGGAATCGTCTCGTGCGAAGGGGTTGTAATCCAGGGAAAGGGCTGAGGGTCGTAAGAGGTTTCAGGTCATTCAAAACACAGCAGCCCGACTAGTGGGAGGCCTCCTGAAGTTCTCCCATGCTTCACCCCTATTCTGGCTAAACTCCACTGGCTTCCTATGGAACGTAGAGTGAAGTTTAAGGCTCTGTGTCTCATTCACCGAGCATTGCATGGCTTGAGGGGTCTTATATTTGCAGAAAAGGCGTATTCTCTATGCCCCCGGCAGGACACTGTCGCTGTCTCTGTGTACCCCGGATTTGAAAAAGCACGATTGGGGATTGGGGCATTCTGTGGCAGAGCCTCAGCTATGGAACACCCTCTCCCTTGGCTTTGAGGCTTACTGATGACCATTTTAAATTTCGTAAGGCTTTGAAAATGTTTCTTTCTGCATTCATTCACCTAGGTTCCTACTCTCGCACTCTTAAGTGATTTCCTCTGATTACCCATGTGGTGTTCAGTAACAGCGACAAGACCCCTTCAGGTAATGGCTGCACTATACTAAGCTTTAATAACATAAGATAACAGAACTATGCAAAATTTGGTGCAGATTGGTGGAACAGTGTGGCAATTATAATATACCAGTCCATTATTTTTCAGGTAGACTGGGATGAATGCTCTTTGTGTACCCAACAAGACAAATGCATTGGTTCTAGGTCAAATATTCGAAAACAAAAGGATCAAATGCCTTTTTTTTCGACGCCAAAAGGATCGAAAAAAGGTCTTTTTTTATGGGGCGTTGCCCCAAATCCCCATTTTCTCTTTTAAAAAAAACTGTTTTTACATAAAAACTAAAAAATATAAATAAATAAGCATTCGACCCATTTTTTGTTTTGTTGATCCTTTTGGATTCGAAAAAAAGGTCATTCGATCCTTTTATTTCGATGCTTTGACTGGACACTAAATGAATTTACAGCCGTAGCCTTGTGTTTGCATTTTGTTTTTATTGTGGAACATATTTTCATTCTATTTGTGTAAAGTATTCCTTCATAATCCTATGTGACACGACAGATCCGATTTTATGCAGATGGTGAAAACATTTTTCCACAACACCTGTGCAACTCGGCGGACACAGAATCGGCTTAAAGAATGATCACGGGATTCTTCATAAATTATGACGATTTTGGACAGTCACTGAAGAAAGTTTGAGGCCAAGAACATCTCGGTACGATAGCCAAAATATCTGTCTAGTTAGGTTGTTATCCGCCTACCCTTTGATGGCACTAGGCACTGTCTGTGGCTCTGAGAAGTTGTACTACTGTTTCTGGATAAGAACACCAACATCCGAATGTCTTTGGTCTAGTTCAGTGGTATTCAAAATATTAAGCTCAGCCACCTCCAAGTAAAATTCATTACTGCTTAGATTTCCTATTAAAACCAGTCACTATACTTCTTTTTGTAAAGCTTTGTGCCCACACCCCATGGGCATCGTTTGGTCCTAAAACCTACCCTGAATCCCAATTGGGCAAGATTTAACCGTCCGTTGCCCTCTACAAACATTGTACGTTGTTTAGTAATTGTGCACCTGATTTGCTTCCCTAAAAAGGATGCTATGAAATCGGACATTATACATTTTGCCTTTTTGGGACACAGTTGATGTAGGGGAGGATTTATTTATGTATTTGATGAACAACATCACATCATTATACCATTTTATGCATTTATGCCCCAGAACGGCTGCTGCTGAAGATATGTTTATTATTATTCTAGTGTTTAAAAAAAAAAAACGTTTTATTTATTTTGATTTCTGTACCAGTTTTGTGCACCCGTCATCTGTGACCATGTAAAACCACTGCAATTGTCTAATGGAACCTAAGAAAATAGCAAGCAAATAAAAAAAAAAATGCCTTCGAATGAGCATGCGCTCCTTAATGTGGGTCTTGTATTCCAGGACTCGAGCGATGCATTCTTGTAGAATTCCATGAATGTTTTAGAAAGTTTGTAAATCTTTAACAGATGCATCCATTGGTCAGATTGAATCTCTGAGACATTACTCTACGCAGAACAGAGTAATGAACACTGCCTTTCCAAATAATCATGCTTTGCGTGCGTCTTTATCCTCCCAGGTAACACCCAGTTCTTGAGCTTTTCAACTTGATCTCATTTGACACTTAAAAGATTTGCGTACTAACTGCTGGCGATCCAAACCCCCCACTCCCCAATAAGGGAAATGATCTTCTCTCCTCCCAGCAAATAGAACTGTTGTCATGTTTGGTACCTCTTTTTGGGTCTGGCATTTAGCCAACGCTATTAACACAAATCTCATTTTGGACGGGCAAAAGGCCGTCACATCGGCTCAGTGGAAGATGTTTACATTTATTGAATTTATATAGCGCTTTAAGCCAAATCGCTTTACAATATAACAGGTACAAAAGTGAGAGAAGCATATTTACAAACATGAACAGGTCATTAGAACAATAAGTAGAACTATTTACACGGGAGGGGGGTGCTGGGGGGAGGGTAGAGGAGGGGGTAGATGAAGGGAGTTACGGTGTAGGGGTAGGGGGAGGAGGAGGAGGAGGAGGAGCGGAGGGAGGGATGGATGGAGGGAGGGGAGAAGGGAAGGGGGAGTTAACTGATGTCCTCATTGCCCTTAAGTAATATTTGTTACCAATTTAAGGTCCGAGGGGAAGGAGAGAGGATGGAGGGGAAATAAGGGGGGGGGCAAGGGTAGGAGGGGAGGGGTAGGGAAGGGAAGTTAGGGGGATTGAAGAAGATGGCCTTCCAGGGAGTGGCGGAAGGATGAGCAGGTAGGGGTGGAGTGGATGGAGAGCGGGAGGGAGTTCCAGTGTAGGGGGGGCCAAGAGTTGGAAGGAGCGGAAGCATGAGGAGGCACATGGGGCTGGGGGTACAGTGGGGAGATAAAGGTTTGCTGAGCGGAGAGAGTGGGAGGGTGAGTAAAATGTGAGAGGAGGGAGGAAAGGTAGGGGGGGTGCCAGGTCATGGAGATATTTGTAGACAAGGCAGAGGAATTGAAATTTCAGTTGTGGAAGGGAAGTGGAAGGGAAGGAGAGAGAGAGGGAGAGGGAGGGAGAGAGAGAGACACTTACTTACTTACTACGGGCCGAGGAGACATAGAGTACGGATAGAGGAGTGGTAGCTGGATTTTAGATGCAGCAGTTTAGAGTGATAGTTCAGTCCACTGAGCCATTTCGTGGGTGGTTCGGTGAATCTCTTGCCATGAAAGAGTCTGTGTGGGAAGAAGAGGAGTCGTTACCTCCCCATTGGCTGTTTCCCTTCTCCCGCCTTTGGTTTGTGAGTAAGCAACTCCGAGTTCTCAATCTTTACCCTAGCCCCCACACAGGCTAATGGTAGTCTGGGTTCCAGTGGGCTTGGAAGCAAACTTTGGCTGAATGTGTAGCTGACTCCACCAGCAGCAGGTCACTCCTCCCCTCCATTACCAAACGCATTATGTAAATGTTTAGTAAAATGGGGGCTCTAAGCATGGAAGAGTAATTTCTGGAACATAATGCGATAAACGAGTGGAGCATAATTAATTCTATGGCATGTAGTCCTGTTGTGCCAAAAGCATTGACTGATGCAGAGCGCATTCTGGTACATGTTGGATTCTACATTGTATTAAGCACAGTGAATAATGGCACGTGATTTCATGCCAGGGCAGGACTGCACCATTTCTCCTGTAACTTGAAGGAGATTGTCCTAGCGCCTGCGGACATATACAGCTTTGTGCAGCAGGCTAATTCTTAGCAACGCATATTCAGAGGACATCGTCCTGTGATCGTCAGTTGTAATTATTAAATATTGACAATTGCAGTGGGAGAAGAGCTGTTTACAAATGGAGCACAAATAGACAATATGCTTTTCGGAAGCTGAAGCTACAAAGATTCTTGTAGTATTTAATATTGATGTCCATTTCTTACAATTATGGGTGTTGGCCATAGAGTTGAACCTTTTTATTAGATTGGCAGGGATTGTCGGGTGGTCCGGAACTCTACCCCTGTGTTGCAAGTCTTAAGAAACTATGTATTCCAGCCCGCACTTCTAACCTTTTTACCATCGGTTAGTGTTGGTGTTTTCTAGGACCTTTTGTCTCAGCTTTCAGCATCCACTGTTTTCCGTTTCTCTAGGAATTTGGCCTTTAAGTTCTAGCATACAGTGTTTCTCTTTTCGGTCTAGTAGCTCTCAGACCTAGGACTTCCAAGTTCCAGCATGCAGCGTTTTTCTTTCTGCTTAATTTCTCAATGAGTTAGGATTTATCATTCAGTTACCACTAGTAACCTCACTTCTTCATCATCTATGTGTCTCGAAGCTTGAGCATCTTTGTTAGTACCCTCTCTCTTACCTCAATTAATTGTTTCACTTACTTTGCCAGGATTTTACCATGTGCATCTCTTTTTTTGTGCTCATATTGGGGGGGGGGGGGGTGGAATCTAAGCTACTATCATACAGCAATTATCTAATGATATTGACCATTTAAGAGTACATATTACTAATGCTGCATTAGAAGCCAGTAAAGAATTGGAAGATTAATATTGTAAAGACTAGATACCATGACATTACGCATCTGATTTGTTAGACAAAAATGCAGAAATGTACATGTTGCAACGAAATGGGATTGTAAATATGACTCGGTTTTATTGGTTTGGGAAGTCTACACCAGACAAACAAAAAAATCCATGAAACGCCAAATCGCGGAAGAGCCCGAATCGCCCTATACCCCTTTCACTGATAATAAAACCGACATTACTGAAAGATAACATCCTGACGCACCACAACAGCCTTAACAAGCAGGATGTCAAAGTATTACGGAAAGGAGTTCTTTCTGCCCATAACTGGAAAAAGTGAAACTTTGCACACTAGCATGCCTCATGTCGTAGAAAGGGGTTACAGAAATCTACCTACTTTCATTGGGACCACAAATGTTTTATCTTGTTACTGCTCTTATTGAGTAACATTTTTTCCAGAAGAAACCAGTTAAATGTAGAGAACAGATTCTGCAACTGGAACAAACTTTCCATGGAATTGGCATACCTGGTTTTCCGTATTTGTAATTTATGAGAATAAGTAAACTCCTACCAGCTGAAGACTTTTACAAAAGGCATCATTTGTGAAAATTACTTTAGGCATCATTCAGACTGCATTTAAGCCAAGCAGACATCCTCTGGAGCCTTTCTTTGAGCCTTCTTGAAAGAATGGTGCGACAATAAACCAAAATATAATCAGGGTAATTCATAGAATTTCGCACAAAATTGGTGCACGCGGCTGGCGCACAGTGTGCGTGTGCGAATGTCTGCGCCAGCCGTGTGCGCTAAAATCTATTTTCGGGCACAGCGTATTCATGGATTTTAGCCTCCAAAACCAGCCGCGGCGCAGAGTGGCACAGCGACCCTGCAGCAGCGCCAGTTACACCCCCAAGAACGCCCTCGCGCAAGGAAAAGCCATCAAAATTCCCAATTCAGCGCAAAGGGCTGCGCTAACCCTGGACCAGTTTACAGGGCTGCCAAACAGCAAAGCCAAGCGGGGAACATGTTTAACTGGGGTGCGCGTGAAGTTTGACATGCAAAAGGGCCCTGTGTGAGCGGGGTATGTGTATTATGGGGTTCGTGGGAAGTCTCACACGCCATTTCAGCAGGGTACATGTATAACTGGGGTTCGCAGGAAGTTTTACAAGCGAAAGGGCCCTGTGCGAGTGGTGTACGTGTATTCCTCGGGTTCGCGTGAAGTTTTACACGCGAAAGGGCCCTGTGCGAGTGTTGTACGTGTATTCCTGGGGTTCGCGGGAAGTTTGACACGCGAAAGGGCCCTGTGCGAGCGGGGTACGTGTATTATGGGGTTCGCAGGAAGTCTCACACGCCATTTCAGCAGGGTACATGTATAACTGGGGTTCGCGGGAAGTTTTACACGCGAACGGGCAACGCCTGTGGGTGACACGTCACAGATGAAATCGCGTACGTGTGCTGACCCGCTTACGCGCTAAGGGCCTTTCCTCGAATTACACGCTGACGTGCACATTTTTCACGTGCCAAATCACTCTGTAGCAAGCTGGCCACGCATACACACACGGAAGACCACGCTCCTGCCCTGAAGGCCATTTTCCTGCCCCCCAGATCCCCTAGCACGCTCCCACCTGCCATCTGCTGCTGCCTGACTGTCTGCTGCCCATGTGCCCTGCTATTTGGTGCCTGCACATCAGCCATCTGCAGGGGTCCAGCTGCTGTGTCCACCCTTGCTGGAACAGAAGACTCCCGACTGGGATACAATCGCTCCACAGCCCAGCCCCAGGACCAAGTTGCCCACCCACTCCTGCCTCTGGGGTTGCCATGTCGGGCACATCTCCGTCTGGCACCACTGGCAACCCCCAGCCAGAGAGGCAGAGGGCCACCAGCTTCACTGCCAACGAAGTTGGTGTCCTGGTGCAGCATGTCCTGAGGCATTATGATGCCCTCTTCGGAACATCACACACCAACAAGGAAGGACTGGAGAGGATCTGGGACGATGTAGTGGTTGCCATCAACGCGGAGGGGGTGGCAACCCGCAACATCAAGCACGTCAAGAAGCGCTGGGACGACTTCAGGTCCAGGACCCGCCACAAGGCCTGGCGCCTCGCAGAGGGGGGGCTGGGCACACATGAGTAACATCCAGACGAGGGTCCTGGAACGCGTAGGCCCAGCGCTCCACGCCCAGAACCTTCAGAGGCGGACCCGTCCGGAGTTGAACGGTAAGTGGCCAAGCATTGCTGTGTGAGACAGGGCATGTTGCATTGTGCTGCTAGTCTGATGCTTGCCTGTATGTGTGACATAGGCCATGTATGGATGGGACATCATGGTCATGAATGTGAGACCAGTAATGTGTGAACCACATGGTTGGTGCATGTGTTTTAATGCAACATGGGGAGCTATGCGGAATGCACACATGAAAGCCTGGCTGTCTCTGTTCCTGGACATGAAGGGTGGGAGGGGGGTGAGAGGAATGGGTGCTGATGTCATGTACTTGTATGGTGCACGTGTGTGTGTGTGTGTGCCAGAGAAGTGTGTGTGTGACTTTGAAACGCCACTTTGAAGGCAACATCTTGGTTTACAGCGGCCCTTCTACATGGATGTTGATTTTGATTGCAGGCGCCGGGACTGTTTCTGCATGTGTGTTGTGTGCATTGACCCTTGGGTTGTGGAATGACAGGATGGAAGTGACATTTGATAGTGCCACTCATGTATTATTGCATCCTGTCTAGGGTATTTTGTACTGTACCCTGATGCTTGTGTTCTATGTCTCCCTCTACGCAGCGTCAAGTGAAGAAGAGGGCGGAGACGGCACTGTGGAGCCAAGCAGCGGGGATGCCTCCACTGGGCGGCGACGCAAGGCCCAGCCACCCTCCCAGGAATTACCATCATCCGGGATCGAGGGGGCTGGTGCTGCGTCTGCCACAACGGCTGTGGCGGAAGGGCCGGGTGAGCCCCCACAGGGGCTTCCAATGGCGGAAGACTGTGTGGAGACATCCAGGTTGGTGGTCTCCACAGAGGAGGAGGAGCCCGCTACTGAGCCACACATGGGTCCTGGTGGGGGGTAGTACCACTGGTGCAAGTGCTGCAGTCCTGGGTCAGGGGCAGGAGGCAGCACAGGTCACCACGGAGGGGCCTGTGCATGTCGCTGTCCCTGACCCTGCGACTGCACCACCATGCACCAGCAGGGAGGCCCCGTCCGCTGGTAGGGGAGAGTGCCATGTCATCTGCCTCTCCTCTACCTGCGGTCGGGGGGGTCCCACGAACGTATGGTCTCCGTTGGTGGGTCCCTACATGTGTTGCGCACTCTGGTGGACCTCTCTTCCTCTGTGGAGACTATGCGCCAGTCGTTCTCCACACCGTCTTCCCGCCCAGATTCCACCAGGGCCCCCTGTGGACCTGGCCCGACAAACACAGCCAGCTTGGTGGAGCTCACATCCCTGCCACAGTCGGGAGTCGTTGGCCTAGCAGGGGTGAACACCACAACTGGAGACCAGCTGATGGAGGATGTGCAGGCACCATCAGACATGGCACATGGACAGCAGCAGCAGGAGCAGGCTCTAGGTGGGAGCAATGATGGCTGGGAGCTTTCAACATCGGAGGGGCAGGCATCGGCCAGAGGGCAGGAGGACCCAGGACTGGAAGTGTCTTCTGCGTGGCAGCGGTTAGGCCATGCTATAGATGCGGAGCGGCAGCGGGCAGAAGAGGCACGGCTCACGATGGTCAGGGCGAAGAACTCCATGCGGAGGGCCCTGAGGCAGGCCGAGTGCCTCCAGGCAATTCGCAGGGAGTTGGAGGAGAACATGTCGTCGTCCCTGCGAACCCTGGGGGCCATGGAAGAGGACCGCCTCCAGGACATTGAGCAGGGGTTCGATGATGCCCTAGCCCGGGACATCCAAAAGTCAGCCGTCGGACTAGCCCGCTGCCCTTGTAAATAGTTTTTAGAGTTAGGTTTCCTTTGTTTTCCTTTAATTTGTGGTCAATGCCACCCAAATTTGTATATAGTCATATTTGTAGGTAGGTAGGTTTCATTTGTTTGGTTGGGATCATGGACCCTTTACATCCTTGGAGAATGGATTGTAAATAGTTTGACAATGGATTGATTTTTCTCTCTTTTTTGGTTATGAACATGAAGCAATGGATTTCTTTATTTTTTTTTTAAATTTCCTTTGGATTTGCATTGTTGGAGGCTGACTTTGGACTGTTTTTCATTCATATGGATTGGTTGTCATTTTCATTCAGTCATCATATTCACATGCTTTTCATTTCATGTTTCATGGTTTGGTATGCTTTCATTTCATTTTGGATTTCATGTACATAATACATTTTCATTTTTTAGTTCCATGTGTGGGATTCGCTCATTGGCTTGATGCATGTGAAAATGTGAGTTTACACAAGCAATGCCAACCAGTGTATGTGTGTGACGGACATGTGTTGATGTACATAGTTTTGACATTTGGTTTGTGTCATGAGATCAGCATTTCACTGCTGGGGGGGTGGGGGTGCAAGGGGACGTGAGTGGGACATGAGTGGGGGCCTGCTGGCAGGTGCCCTGCACTGCTGGGGGCGTGGGGGTGCAAGGGGACATGAGTGGGGCCCTGCTGGCAGGTGCCCTGCACTTCTGGGGGGGGGGGGTGGGGGTGCAGGGGGACATGAGTGGGGGCCTGCTGGCAGGTGCCCCTTACTGCTGGGTGTGGGGGTGCAAGGGGACATGCGTTGTTGATCAGTAGTGCAAGGTGACGTGGCTTGGCTGGGGGGCATGCCCATGGTGGATGGGCTGCCTGCGGGACATGAGCTGGCTATGTTGGTCAGGGCAGGTCCACAGGGGGCCCTGGTGGCATCTGGGCAGGAAGACGGCATGGAGAAAGACTGGCGCATAGTCTCCACAGAGGAGGAGAGGGCCGCCAGAGTGGCCGACACATGTACAAAACCCCCGACCATGGACCCTCCCAACTGGGCCACGTTGGCACGCTGCTCTTCGTGATGACGTGCGTGCTCCCCCCGGGAAGCACGCACGTCATCACGAATGTCGCGCGTGTGCAACGCAACACCAATCAGGACCTTTTCCATACGGCCAGGGGTCCCCTCGTCCGCAGGTAGAGGAGTGTCAGATGACATGGACATCCCCCCTACCTGCGGACGGGCCTGGGATGGGGCATCCCTGCTGGTGCATGGTGGTGCAGTCACCGTGTCGGGGACAGTGACATGCACAGGCCCCTCCACGGCGACCTGTGCTGCCTCCTGCCCCTGCCCCTGGACTGCACCAGTGGTACCACCCCCACCAGGCCCCATGTGCGGCTCAGTAGCGGCCTCCTCCTCCTCCTGTGGAAACCACCAACCTGGATTGCTCCACACCGTCTTCCGCCGTTGCAAGCCCCTGTGGGGGCTCACCCACCCCTTCCGCTGCAGCCGTACTGGCAGACGCAGCACCAGTCCCCTGACTCCCGGACAATGGTAATGTCTGGGAGGGTGACTGGGCCTTGCATCGCCGGCCGGTGGGGGCTTCCCCCCCTGCTTTGCTCCACAGCGCCATCTCCGCCCTCTTCATCACTTGCCGCTGTATAGAGGGAGACATAGAACACAAGCATCAGGGTACTGTACAATGGTCCCCTAGACAGGAAGCAATAGCAGATGAGTGGCACTGTCAAACATCACTTCCATCATGTCCCTCCACAACACATGGGTCAGTGCAGGCAAAACGCATGTAGTAACAGGTATGGCGCATACTATGGACATTAGCATACCTGTCCAAGGGACTCTTGAAACATACAATGCTGGTTTGATCACATGCATCATGGGTCATGCCTATCACATGCACACACTTCACCGTAGTTTCATCCATCTGGCCTCGTACACCCCAGACACAGTGGATACAAGGATGAGTAGGCTGCATCAGTGAATCTGAACATTGTCACAGACATGTGTCATCCATCCATGGCATTTACAAGTCACAGACACGCAAGTCAGACATACAGACATGGACACCGTACATGTCCATGACAGCAGCACCCATCTCTCACACCCCATCCATGTCCAATAATAGAGACAGGCATGCATTAATGTGTGCATTCCGCATGCTGCTCCGCATGTTGCATTGTAACACATGCACCAACCATGTGGTTCACACATTACTGGTTTCACATGCATGACCATTATGTCCCTGCACACACACATACGTACATGGCCTATGTCACACATACAGGCAAGTATCAGACAACCAGCACCCTGCAACATGCCCTGTCTCACACAGCAATGCTTGGCCACTTACCGCTCAACTCCAGACGGGTCTGCCTCAGAAGGATCTGGGCGTGGAGCGCTGGGCCTACGCGTTCCAGGACCCTCATCTGGATGGTACTCGGGCTGCCCCGGCCCCCTCCACGAGGCACTGGGCCTTTATGAGGGTCCTGGACCTCAAGTCCTCCCAGCGCTTCTTGACTTGCTTGATGTTGCGGGTTGCCACCCCCTCCGCGTTGATGGCAACCACAAAGTCGTCTCAGATCCTATCCCGTCCTTCCTTGTTGGCGCGTGATGTTCCGAAGATGGCATCATAATGCCCCAGGACATGCTCCACCAGGACACCAACTTCCTTCTGACTGAAGCTGGTGGCCCTCTGCCCCTCTGGCTGGGGGTCGCCAGTGGTCTCAGATGGCGTTTGCCCTGACATGGCGACCTCCGAGGCAGGCGTGGGTGGGCAACTGTGTCCTGGGGCTGGGCTGTTGAGCGATGGTATCCCAGTCGGGAGTCTTCTGTTCCAGCAGGGGTGGACACAGCAAATGGACCCTTGCAGATGGCTGATTTGCATGCACCAAATAGCAGGGCACGTGGGCAGCAGGCAGTCGGGCAGCAGCAGATGGCAGGTGGGAGCGTGCTCAGGGCTCTGGGGGGCAGGAAAATGGCCTTCAGGGCAGGGGCGTGGTCTTCTGTGTGTTTTCGCGTGGCCAGCTTGATACAGAGTGATTTGGCACGTGAAAATCTTGCACGTCAGCATGTAATTCGAGGAAAGGGCCTTAGCGCGTAAGTGCATCAACACACGCATGCGATTCCATTGGACCAAAGGCCCTTAGCACGTAGGCCCGTAAGTTACATTACGCGCGCAGGCTTTTCCCCCCTCATAGCACGTGATGACAGAGCACACGTGGAAAAACTGCACGTCCGAGTGTCATCGCGTGTAATTGGATGAAAGCGCCCGCGTACACGCGTCTCTGACGTGTACGTGTGGGCTGGTTTAAAAGCTGCGTGTAGGACGCCATTTCCTTGTACATGCTTTTCGTGGAGAGCGAGTGGGTGAAATCTGTACTTCGTCGGTTCACGCGCGATTACTTCACAGCATTTCTAGTCCGTACTCCGTTACCTCTGACAGCTCTTTTCTGATTTTTTTGTTGGGCTTGTTTCCTCAAATAGAGTTCACTTCTCCTTTTGTCCTGTCTCCTCAGACAGCGTTCAATTCTTCATTTGGCGGGGGTGTTGCCAACGCGCACACGCGGGTATTTTTCACGTTCTTTTTCCAGGCAGACGGTGAGTTCCGCAAGAACTTAGCAACTGTGCTTGCCCCGTGTGTCGTGTTCCCCTTCAGAGGTCATTGTAGGCTATGTGTATTACGCGTACGCTTATTTTTGTGTTTCTGGGTGCCACAGCGTAGTGCGGGTTCATTTTTTCACGCACGTGGTCTACGAGGGGTTGCGTGCACGTTTATTTTTGATTTTGGGCTGCCTGTGCGTTGCGTGACCCGTCATCTTCCCCCAGGGGTCACAGACAGCCTTGTTAGAGCACTAGGGCATGAATTCCATCTGGTATCCTACCCCTTTGACCCGCAATTGCCCAGGACAATAGTTTACTGCAACTCCCATACGCACAACAACATCAGTGCCATGGCTGGGAGGCGACCAAGCGGTAAGGGAGGCAAAGGTGGCCGACCCTCAAAAGGTGGGCGTGGTGGGTGCAGTAGGGGACGTGGCCGGGATTTGCAGGGTGCCCCTATGCTCCCATGTGTGGAGGAACAATCGGGGACACCCATGCCCCCCCCATGGTTGAGGGAAACATGGCTGACACCATCCAAGCTCAGCCCCTGTTGGACCAGCCCATTGTGGCACCTGACCTGGCACAGGATGACTCCCTGGCTGACTTCCAGGTCAGCAGGTCTAGGCCACGTGTGGCGGTGCAAGTTGTCACCAATCCACGTGGATCTGGGGCAGCTATGTCATCTGCTGCCCCAAGTATGCAAGGTGGGGAGGCTGCAGGGGCAGCTGCAGCTCCATCCGCCCCAGCTCTGACTCTCCCAGCCAGGACAGTGTCAGTCCCAGTCCATCAAACTGACGTTCCCCCTGCCAACATTAGCCTGCAACGAATGCCTGCATCAAGACCTATGGTCATTGTGCATTCCCACACTCCTACTACCCAGTCCACTGGTGATTCTGCCCCTACTGACCAGAGCGGCGTAAGCCACTCTGGCTCTGTTCCACCTTTAAAGAAGAGGAAGAAGGGTGCTCTGGCACGACAGGCTGAGACCCCAGACACAGCTACACACTCCGGTACCTCAAGGAAGCCTTGCTTCAATGATCCGGAACTTGATGCACTTGTGCGCTATGTGTCGGCACATAGCCACGAAATGTTGGTGACTGCAGGGTGCAAGACCACATCTGGTCAACGTAAGGCACACTGGCAGACCATCGCCGACCGCATAAGTGCCCTTGGATTTGTGAGGCGCTCAGCTGATGATTGCTACAAGCGGTGGAATGACCTGAAACGCAGAGCAAAGAACAAGCTGGCCTCAAATCATGCCGCTACTCTGGTGACTGGCGGTGGGTCTCCACAAGAGGACAATGAACTCACTGAACACAAGTCTGTTGCTGGGGCCTTCGTCACAGAGGAACAGATCCAAGGTGTGGGAGGACTACCTGATTATGAAGCATTGTCCGGTGAGTGCCCATGCATGTGTGTGTAATGCAGAGTCCGGCCGAGTCCTCCTGCAGTCTGCGCAGCCCGCGCCAGAGGCACGTGGCGCCTAGTTCTCCTAGCTGTCTCAGTCCTCATTCCAGTGCTGCGCATGCGGACACCGTGGATGTGGTCTCAAGAATCAGGTAACCTTTTTCCTCCACTGGCCCCTCCCATTGCTGCCTGGCCACGCTACATCTGCATGACTCTCGCGCACCCGGATGTGCCCCGTAAGTGTCTGGCTGTTTGGCTGTGTTCCTTGCTTCGTTCTCCCAGCCACTATTGAAACGAACGCGGCCGTCAGCAAGAAGGTCCATTCATCGGAATTGTGCCGTAACTTGCCACGGCTCTACTCGGACTGTGCATTTTACTAAATTTCCTCCACTGGCCCCTCCCATTGCTGCCTGGCCACGCTACTTCTGCCTGACTCTCGCGCACTGTGCGTGCGCACCCGGAAGGCCCCCTAAGTGTCTGGCTGGCTGGCTGTCTGGCTGTCTGGCTGTCTGGCTGTCTGGCTGTTTGGGTGTGCGGCGTGGGCGCGTAAGAATATTATTAAAATATTTTGTAGGTATCCCCACATATGGTACTTCCTCTGTTTGCAGTATATACCACTGCGACTTCACGTTAACAATTACGAGTTACGATTGTGCTGCACTATAGACCGTGACCATCTGGGGATTGCGGCAACTAATAATCAGAAAATAACAAACCTAGTACAGGAAGTGGAATTATCTCACTTGATTGCACAGGTACATGCAAAGGATAGGGGTAATGACTCAGACGATGAGTATGATAAATTCACTCCGGTGGGCCTATCGTTTGAATCTCACGTTCCCACGCAGACAAGTATCTTGAGTATCCAGGATACTTTGCCTGAGTTCCAGTCTGTGGAGCTATTCGTGGAATCTGAGGGTACAAAACTGGATGTGTCAATGATGTCACAAACTGTGAAATTAGAACTGAGCAAACGTGTAATGCTCTCAAGAGGCCCCTCCACCCCTGTCAACGCAGCACGAAATGGTGTTGACAAGGTTCACCTATATAATTCCCTTCCTCGAATTCAGACCATGGCTCCACATAGAATGTTTTCTGCAAATGTGAAATTCCCTCTTCCTTCAGCGTCAATCTTTTCTGATGATATGGGCCAAAAATGGCCTTTGGAAGAAAATATAGCCAGGTATGAAAAAGAGGGTGGAAGCGGCTCAAAGGTGCTAAATGAAAATTCGGGTTCTGAGCCCAAAAGTCACCCCCCCCCCTTCCAAGGGGCTCTTTAACTAGCTCCCCAATTGTGGGGAACGAAGACCATTTTGAGGAATCTTTGCCAGTCATTTCTAGGATACTGAATCTCCTGGATAAGGGGCACGAGTTGACTCACTGGGAAATAAGAGATCTAAAACGGGTTGTATTAGACTCTCAAGCAAAACTTAATCGGGTGGAAGGTTTCTTAATGGGCAAAATTGGTAATATCCCAGGAGTGGGGAAATCAGCTATCCCCCCTCATGGGATAGCCAAAACCCAAAGTTCTCAAACCTGCGCTGCCCTAAACTATCGGCCAACAACAGCCACTAAATCTACAATGACTGACTTTGCTCTTGCAAAACACAGTTTAAAAACATGTAACGAAGGGGAAAATCAAATCCTTACAGTAATGAAAGAGCTATATCAGAGAATGAATAAAGTAGAACAGGATGTTTCCACACTGATTCTGACCCCCTCCA
Source organism: Ambystoma mexicanum (assembly GCF_040938575.1). Lineage (NCBI taxonomy): Eukaryota > Metazoa > Chordata > Amphibia > Caudata > Ambystomatidae > Ambystoma > Ambystoma mexicanum. Next base: position 1,261,075,983 of record NC_090934.1, on the reverse strand, counting down.
GTACAACAACCAACGGGGACGGTGAAAAAGGTGTGGTGACTTTAAAATCACCTCCAGTTCCTCTAGATAGTCCATCAGTTCTAACAGATCTTTTGGAAAAATCCAAAGATGGAAACAACTCGTTTGTGGGCTCTCAAAACATTGAAGATGTATCAATTCAATGTTGCGAAGGCTACTCGCTTTCAAGATGCCAAAAACGGATGGCTTTAAGAGCAAAGAAAAGGGAGTTAAAAAATAATCTACTCCTTGACATGGCCCAAAAAGAAATTAAAGAAAGCATAGTCGTGACAAGCGAGATGGCACCGTCTGACTTGATACAGCTTAATGAGGAAAGTCGCAAGGCTTTGCAGGTGCAAAATGTTAGCCCCGTCCTAAAGCCTACCATTCCTGTCTTGGTTAATTAAAGAAGTAAAACAGCTTCAATTATCTAACTTTTACACAGTCCTCGAAAAGAGTACCTCAAGCCGAATTCTACCACAGATAATTTTAAATCGGAATGAGGAAGCCCCAATGACATCCCTGGAATCTAACAGATTGGGCTTTACCTCCCAACCCAGGATCGGCAATTTTGACTCCCTAGTAACAGGGGACGTGGTCTCCTGGCTTTTGCCGGTCAAGGTCCCTGATTCAGAAATGGACTTTGCTAAAACAAAAAAGGAGGTTGCTGAGCAAGTATCATTGGGGTTAGACATTGTTCCACAACCACCTGCAGAAGTTTTGAAGAATGATAATAGTGACCTACCTACTATCATTAAAAAAATTCTATTGTATCTGTTACCAGATACATCCAAGCTTAGAACTCAGGATCAAAGGGAAAGCCAAGCCGAGGGAAATAGTAACTCCCAGCAGGCCCATGAGGAGGCTCCCTCTATTACCAATGTACAGGATGAGTACCCTCCGAAATACCTTACTCAGACAACTCGGCCTAGTATGAGGGACAACCCTCAAAGGGACTGGGAGAATTTATTGGAACAACCTTCTAACCCCAGAAATGGTCAAATAAAACACAATCATGATGGAGATACCGGCTTGATCCAAAACCCTGTACCTCCAATTCATATTAAAGATAGTGACCTGCGTAATATGACCTGGCGACAACCGGCACTTCCTGATTATCCAAGCATTTTGTTATACAACTTGTGTGATATCAGAGGTCCACCATCCCTAAATGGGGCCTGTGTGCTTTCTCTGTTTAACGAAATCCCAAAATTGAGACTAATCTCATCCACTGATATCAGCTTGGTAGATTTCATTCACCCTTCACGGACGGATCACGTGAGAATAGTCCCAAGGTCCCAAAATATCTTTGACCTCATAACCCAGGAGACGGAGCACTTTAACAAAATGGGGTATGATATTCTTGTTTTCAGTTATAGTTGGGATAATGATAGGGACTCCAAAGATCAGATACCCACTGCTCCACCAAGACAGGAGGAGAGGCATATGAATAGGGACGTGAATACTCGGGCAAGAGGGGGCGATGATCAAGACTGGAGGTGGTTAGCTTTATCCCTGCGTGAATCTATTTCCCAAATCCAGACCATGCAAAAGAAACTTTAGAGGTTCCGATCCCTCGCAGTCATGGCACATTCTATCATGGAACTCTAGGGGCAACTCAATTTTAATGACCCCGAATGAGGTATGCATCAAATTTAAATCTATGGATGTAATCTGCATCCAAGAAACTTGGCTGAGTGTTCCGCTTCATTTGGATGGTTTTGAATGCCAAGATCAATACGCAACAACAGGGCCCCGAGGTAGACCGTCCGGTGGCCTATTGACAGCAGTGAAAATAGCCAATGGAACACGTATCCTGGAAGTACTAAATCCTGTAAGTGGTGTCTTGGTGTCTATATTTGAATATAGGAATCTGAATTGTCTTACACTCATGCTGATAATGAATATCTATTATAATCCACTAAAGAACGCAATGGAAAAGTTTTTGCCACCAATCAATACCTGCCTTTTGAACATGTTACTCAAATATAGAGGTCTTGAAATTATAATATTGGGTGACCTCAACTCTGAAATTAAGCATGGTGTGGGAATGCCTAAGAGGATGGGCTCTATTTCAATCAGATCTATGGGTCTTTCGGGACCCTCCGATGGTGCTCCCTTTTTTACTTCTCGTAAAAGCATGCAGGGGCACATTTGGTCCAAACTATTTTTCTCATGGGGACTCATCCATATGAACCCTGTATTTGAAACCTCAGTAAATGAGTATACATGGTCGAATGGCAGACAAAAATCAGCAATAGACCATATGTTTTTGTCAGAGCGCCTTGCAGCCTGCTGTGTCGATTTCTGTGTGGGTGAAGCTTACACAAGTGATCACAGAACCTTGGTGGCCAATTTGTGTTGGAACCTTGTTAAACAAATCCAAGTTTCCCTTCCAACCCCTATGACCGTGTCTTACAGTGGTAATAGGATTTGTTGGCATGATGGTAATATAGGAAAACTTAATGCCACCTTTCTCTATGAACATGACTGTACGCCGCTCGTCACAAGACAAATACTATTCACGGTCCCCTTTTTCCGTCAGTATGTAAAATGTCTAATAGACAGTTCTATAAAACCAAAAAAACTGGAAATAAAAGGCCTCAGCATGCACACATTTACGATCCTATGGTAAGAGCAAAAAAAAAATGAAACTAATAGACAAATTAGAGCAATCCAAAAATCCAATCAACCGGACATAAAGCTAAACGCAATCAGTGTTATTAAACAAGCAAAAGAAAATTGGCTGAAATGCCACAGGATGTATATGCTGGAGAAAGACAACACAGCGATGATAACTGCATTAAGGGACCCATCTGCCCGACACTTTTGGACTTTTAATTAACTCACTAGAAAAAACACAGGCTACTCAACAAACCGTGTGTGTCCAAGAGGATGTCTGGGTCTCTCATTTCTCCACCCTGTATGCAGGAAAGTCTGCAATGACAAATGGCCTTGAAACAACTAAAATGGGAAATTGGCACTGCAATTTTGATGTAGAACAAATAGAAAAGCAAATCAAGGCATCAAATACCTCTAGGGCTGCAGGCCCAAATGGGCTCACTAATAATACTCTTAAGAAAAATCCAGAATTGTGGGCCAAGGCTCTCTATATATTATTTTCTGATATCATGCTAACTCGTACTATCCCATCTTCCTGGAGGATTTCTTATATAGTCCCGATATATAAAAAAAAGGGACAGAAGTCCCCCCCCCGTAATTACTGCCCAATATCTATTATGGATGCAGACTCAAAAGTATTTGCAGGAATAGTCCTCTCGAAAATTGAAGAATGGATGGTAGAAAATAGGGTACTCTGCATGCAACAATTTGGCTTCAGAAAAGGGGTGGGTATGGAGATAGGGGGCTTAATGTTTACTCTCCTCTTAGAAAAGGTGTGTAAGAAAGCTGCCACTCCCATGCATCTTGCCTCGATTGATCTTTCCCTTGCCTTTTGACAAGGTGGACCGGCTAAGATTGTGGTCCAAGCTGGCATTAATGGGCCTCCCTCCCGGACTCCTGACTATCCTTATTAATTTACATGAAGACTCTTCAATTCAAATTCGATTAAACCTCTCAGGGGATTTGTCACGGATTATCCAAACAAGTAATGGCCTGCGACAGGGGTGCTTGTTTGGGCCCACTCTCTTTAATCTATACATAAGAGATGTGGATGGTCCTATAACGGCAGCTTCGCTTGTGATGCCTAGGATTGAGGGTGGGAAAATATCCTGGACAGCCTATGCTGACGATATACTTCTGATTGACTCCACTCCGGTGGGTCTTCAGCGGAAACTGCTGGCGTTCTCAAAATATGTGGACGATAATGGTCTGATTATAAATGCGAAAAAAACAGTTGTAAACTCTTTGACCAATCGGAAAAAACTTCCCGTGTTCACATGGAAGATTGATGGATGCTCATTATTAAAGGTTAGATCACTTTGTTATCTGGGTTTTCCTATCTTCAGTGGCTCCCATGTCCACTTATATTGGAACTACTATCTTGATAAAGCAGACAAACTTATTTATCAAATGCAAAAGGTAGCTACCAAATATTGCAAGTATTCGGTGAATCCGGTAATCGTTTTACAACCTTAAAGTTTTACCCAAACTGGTATATGGTTTAGAAATTTAACCATTTCCGACGCACAAATTAGCCGCCAAACTGGAATCCAAAATTTGGCAAAAAATTTTGTATTGTCTACCGAAGGGAGTTCCAATGTCAGCTATCCGTTTTTGAGTTTGGTATTCTATCCCTCGATAATAAAATCAAATTGGAGACTAACCCTTTATCGGAATTTATTACTTGCTAAAGATAACAATTTATACTCATTGATGGGCTGTAGACTAAGAACTGGTTCTTCGACCTCAAAGTGGTTGGTGAACCTACAAACAGACTGAATTATCTTGACTCAGTTAGCTTAACGTTGGAGTCCCTGATTATTAACCCATTGAGAGTTAAGGAAAAACTTCAATCACTGGACTGGATACAGTCAATGGAACGGGTTAAGTCCTCCAGGATCTATAAGCAGATCATTTATGACGGGAAAAAAATGGGTACTCCGGAATCATATATTTAGTTAAATTCCCTGATCCTAAAAGGAGAGCTGCATACATGCGATTTCGTTTCAATGTTTTGTTGACAGGGGAAATTTTAGAAATTCATTCAAACACCAAACAAATAATTCCCTGCCGCTTTTGTTAAAGCAAAGAAACCTCTGAAACCTCGAAGCATCTGCTATTACATTGTCAGGCATTGGCAATCCAAAGATTTGAAATATTCGGTAAATTTATTTACGATGCTTCTAGAGTAGATATTGAAGATTTATGATGGAATATGCTGTATGGTAAACTCAATACATTGAAATTGGCTATTGTGAAATTTTTGGCCAAAACATGTAATTTGACCACAGTTTAGTAATCCTTTTGATTTTATTTATTTATTTATGTATTTATTTATTTTTTAAAGGGGGGGAAAATGTAAATGGGAAAATCGATGTGAAGAGGAAAACATATCTCTTTTTTTTATATATATATGAATGTATGTAAATGTTTTATGTTTAAGATGGGAATGGTACAACACTAGTTTGGACGTCCTTTTAGTGTTAAAACTAGGATTTGCTCTTCTTTTCCTTCTTAAATTGCTCAAATTGTTTTAATTGCTCTTGAATCTCTTCGTTTGTATAAAATGTGTATTTTGTGTTTCTTTTGTAAAGGTTTATACTTTGTAAAACAAAAAAAAACAAAGCATGTGTATGTTGTTTGGGTGACGGGTTCTGATTGAGTGCCAGGTGAGGGTGTGTGTGCCTGAGTGGTATGGGTCACACATGTGCTTCATCCAAAACATTCAGCGGCCTTGGATTTGGGTGTGACAGTATCCCTTCTGCCCACATTAGTAATTTGGCTCAACATTAGGGCAGTTGCCCTTGAAGTGGCATCTTGCAACAACATTGTTTGTATTTTTCAGTGTTCGTTCAGGCTGATCGTTTCAATTCTCCCACATTTGCTACGCATTCCTCAGCCCTATTGTCACATTTGTGACATGCTTCTGTCATTGATGAACCCCACATTGGACCACGTGTTACCTTGTTAGCTGAATGATTTGACCATTCAGGCTAATTGAGTATTGGCCTGATCACAGGAATGCCAGAGTTGGTAAGTCCGCCTTTGGCGGTTACGGATGCAGGGTCACACTCCACAACATCTGATCCTGTTCCTGGGCCAGCAGATCAGAGGGGGAATGCAGTCCTGCAGCCTCAGGCAGTGCCGGCACAGCAAGGCGCAGATCACCTTGCCCCAAACAGGTGTGGTGCCTGCTGACGCGGTGGCCGTACGCCACCAGGCAATACCGCATGGGAACAATCCATTTACGGTATGGCAACCCAACAGGCAGCATCAGTAGAAATGATGGCTAAGGCAATGGAGAGGGTGGCCACTTCCATTGTCCCCCCTGAAAGGCAGATGGAGCTACTACAGCAGGCAACAGACTCCATTTGCCAATCACACAGGGAGGACATGTTGGCGTCCAACAGGGACAGACGGGCGGCACTGGAGACTCTACGCCAATCGATATCAATAGAGTCCCAGGGCCACGGGGAAGCCCTGAAGGTAGAACTCCATCACCGCAGGGAGACTCTTGTTGACCTTGGGGCTTCCACTAACTTGAGGACAGAACAGCAGCTGGTGCGGCTCACACGTTCGCTCTCAGCTGAGATGCAGGCAACTCGGGAGGCGATCCGTGCATCACGTCAGGTGCTGCATGGGGATCTCCGCACTATAATCCTCCAAAACGAGACCTTCCACACCTGCATGCTTGTTGCCATGGAGGACCATACCAGGGACGTGCGTGGGCTGCCTCCCATAGCACCACCACCTCCTGTGGCAGCACCACCTTCTGTGGCAGCAGCAGAGGGTGATGATAGCGACAGCAGCAGTTCTCTCACATTGGCATAGCCGTGCAGGCCACGAGCCCATGGAGGTGTTTTTTTTCCCAACATCCACACAGGTGGGTGTTGGTGCGCACCCTGTCCTCGGACCTCCTGGGTGGCTGCCCTCCCCCGGACCACACATGGCCATTTTTGATTTTTTTTATTTTTATTTATTTATTTATTGCAGTGTGTTGCCTTGTTTGGCTCCCGTGGGCATCCACTGTATTCCGGCTGGGCACATGCAGGCTTGTCCTGAGTTTGGGTTAGATGCTTGGGTTCGTGAGACACACACCCCTCCTGCTTCCCGTTTCCATGGGCTTGCAAAGGGTGTGCCCAAGTAACATTGACTTACACGGTGACGTAGGACTCCCATGAGCTGTGTGGGCAGTCTGTAGTCAATACTGTGTATACATTCCTAGTGGATATTGTTGTTGAATTGTACACTGCATGGTGTATTGCTATGTGCTTGTGCATCCATGTCTTTCGCCTAATTTGCATGTTAATTCCTCATGTCTTCACAAGGCTGTTTACTTTGGAGATGGGGTTCATGTTGTAAGCAGTGCACTTGGACATTTGAGTGGCAGCAGCACTGTACAGTTGGAAGTGGCCGATGTGCTGGCATGATCAGGTTGTAAGACTACCACTACTTTAACTTAGTACTGTCATGTTTATGCTATGTTTGAGGTTGTGTAGCTGCATTGTATTGTTGTTAAGTATTTGTTCATGTGTGTTGTTGGTTCTACATTACTGGGAGCATATTGTGTGTGGGCACTTTCCATTAAGGACACTGTACTTTGACACTTGTGTCATGTTTTGGGGATTGCTTTGTTTGCTCTCACATAGCATGACATGCCATGGTGTGTTGGGTGGCGGTGCTGGGGAGGGGTTGGGTGACATGGCACTGTTGTCATGTTGTATTTTGCAAGGGGGTAATTATTTTTGCAGCATAGAAGTGTGTCTTTTGTTGACACAGCATTGGTGGTGTTTGTGTAGGTAGGGATGCACACAATGTAATACTTCCAGGTGACCAATCTCAGGCTGGTATGGTTGTGACAGTTGACTGTCCCTTATGTCATCATCATTGATTGTCAGCTGGTATGTGCCAGGGCTGTGTGCACTCCACAGGGGTGTGATTTTAGGTGAAGTAATTAGCCACCAGCTGCGTACGGGCTGCCTCACCCCGTGCCCTTCCCCTCCCATGCGCAGCGGGCGTGCATGTGGTTGGGAATGTGGGGGCACCACCATGTCCACGGGCAGGCCCCGGCGTGTTGCAACGTTGTGCAGGACACATGCTGCCACTATGATCCTGCACACTACTGGGGGAGCGTATAACGGCTGCCCGCCAGAACGGTCAAGGGAGCGAAAGCGTGACTTGAGCACTCCGAATGTGCGCTCCACTATGCCCCGGGTTGCAATGTGGGCTGTGTTGTATCTTACCTCAGGTGGCGTGGTGGGGTTCCGCATTGGCGTCGTCATGTGGGTGCTCAGAGGGTAGGCACTGTCCCCTGGGGAGGTGGTGATGGGTATCATTAGTGGGGTTGTGTCATTGCTCAGTATCTGATATGCATGCATGTGCTGTGGCATTTATACTCACCGAGCAGCCATGTATCGCCATGCCGTCCAGCTTCTAGGTCCCGGTTTAGGGTTGACATTCTGTAAATGAAACTGTCGTGGGTGGACTCTGGATAGTTGGCATATACTGAGGTGATGATTCCCTTGGCATCACATACTTCCTGTACGTTGATGGAATGCCAGTGCTTGCAGTTTCTATAGATGTGCTCTGATGCCCTTTGGGGACGTAGAGCCACATGGGTGCAGTCAATGGCACCTAGCACTTTAGGGAAGTGTACCACCCCGTAAAAATCCTGGACGACAGCCTGCCTTTCTGCAGGTGTTCTGGGCAGGTATAAGTACCTGCGGACTGTTGGGCGTGCAGTCATGATGGCCAAGACCTGGTGTAGGCAGCGTGACTGCGTGGACTGTGACACCCCACCCCACTATAGCAGTTGTCCATTGAAATGAACCAGTGGCCAAGAAGTGCAGTACATTGAGGACCTTATGCAGGGGGCTGAGTGCTTGGGAGCACAGGGTGGGTGATGTGAGGTCATCCTCCCACTCACTGACCAGGTCGAGTATTATGTGAGGTGGAAACCTGTACCTCCCATACACCTGGTCATCAGGCATCCCAAAAAGGCTGGTTCTGGGTGCAAAAATTCTGGGACTGACTATCCTCCTCCTTCTCCTGCGGTATCCCACAACCACTGCTGCTAGGAACGGTATATTCATCCTGGCGTCTGTGCTTCTTTGTTGTTTGCATGCACTTTTATGCTGCGCGGGTCCACGTATGCCTGCTTCCTGCTGGCATACGTGTTTCCTGATTAGCGTGTCTTTTTTTGGCGCACGCCTTAGCCCCGTTCGATTCCATGAATATGTGTTTTGAACGTGCATGTGGGTGTTCCGCGCACTTGCCTCCTGTACTTCCCCCCGTGACTCCCACATTTTGACGAGTTGTTCCCCCATTCCGCGTGTCACGCCCCATGTTCCTCCTACTTTTGTTGTGTGCGCCGTGCTATGTGCGATTTCGCTGGGGGCTTAGCGCACGCTGTTTGGAGATGCGTGCGCCACGCAGAAATCTGGCGCACATCCTGGGATTTCCACGCGCACGGACTTCCATGAATCGCTGTGCGCGGGTTTCGCTGCGATTTTCGCACTGGCACTGCGATTCACACGCTTTCGCACGCTTGCGCTGCAGCTTCAATATGTTTCAGATGTTTGGCCTATCAGCAGACAAATCAAAGTCCCAATCATGACATTTTATATAGTTCAACTGCCAGATTTCCAGTCTTTCGTTCAAACTCTAATGTCTATTTGCACACACAAGCCGATGAGATCACATAATCAAGAGTAGGACTTTTTAAAACACTGATGGATCTCTTTCCATATTGCTTGATCGAGTCAGTCACTTTGGAAGCACAGACCCCTCCCATGCCCTACGGGATCTATACATTTCCTTGCAAAATCCAAAAACTCATGAATGCGAACCTCATAGTGAGCATCAAAATGACATTAGAGTCACCAGAACACCCTGCCCGTAAACCTTACTGAGTTGCATATGAGCAAACCACAGATATTTTTGCAGGCAGCTCTCCTTATCCCACCAAATCAATCTCTTGCTTTCTCTCTTTCTTCTCACCCCCCAAGATGGCCCATGTGGTTATGAATTTTGGTGGCCCTATCTGGACACAGTTGAGGCTGCAAGTAACATTAAAAACCCAGTAACCAATATTTGCAAATCGCAAGTGCAGACCCTCACCCTCTTCCCCTTCCCCCTGTATAAGCCAAGATGCCCAGTCTGGCAGTGAGAGTTTGGCGACTAGAAATTGGACAATGATGGAGAAGGAGCTATTTTGGGAGAGCTGATGAGATGACTGGAGGGAGGTGACATCTATAGAGGTGACAAAGGGTGAAGTCAGAAGGAAAGGGGGTTAGAGTGGTAAGGGAGTGGCAGACAGTGGTAGTAGGAGAGTTGCAGGAGATCCTACTTGCTGGGGAGTGCATGAGAACAAGAACATTCAAAGTATTTGAGAGGAGAGCCTGGTAAGGAGAACTACCCCAAGTGGTATAGAGGAGGTCACAACAAGAGGAGTTTAAAGCAGTAGAGTGGAGGTAACGGTACAATAACAGCCTAAGGCAATGACATGGAGGGGGCAGCCTTATAACCGGACCAAAGTGCAAAGTGGTAGTGAGGAGATGGTGGTTGATCAGGAGTAGAAGGTGGTCACTGAAGTAATGGAAGTGGTGGAAACTAAGAGAAAGGAGGTTGGACATAAAAAGGTGGTGAGAGCAGCGACATCTCCGGGTGAGGAGGGAAGCAAGGAGGAAGAACAGTCTTCTAGAGAGGAGAGGTGGAATAGGAAGGAAGACGATTATGTGAATAGACAGAGACTTTGAGGAACTAGTCAACCAGGGGGAATGCTGGGGAAATTAGTTGGCCTGATATCGTTATCATGCAGAGTGTCATGGCGCTTGCTGTCGATTTATGCTAAATATTTGAATCCGCCTAAAAATTGTTTATTTAAAGATCTGCAAGTATTGATGGAAGAACAGTCAGTAGGCTCGAAGGTTCGCATGCAAGTGATTTTAGATTGACTTGGGGTATCGCATGATGATCTATGCTTTCGACCTGGTTTTGTTAAAAAATAATTCTTTGAAGAAGATTGGATATGCACTTTAGATGAACTGAAACTTTATTCTTCATATTGTGTATATGCCAAATTCTTACGAAAACGTGTACCAGATTTTCCCTATGTTGCTATATTTCCTCGTCCTATTATAAGAAGTTTATTCATGCGTTTTAGGATGAATCACTTCCACGCTAAGGAACATTGTCACCGATGGACTGGTCTGTTAATTACTATCCAATATATGGAATGTAGGTTTCCCAGTTGTATGGAGCACTATGAAACCCTTGAACATCTGGTGCTCGAGTGTCCACATTTTAAAAATTTGCGCTCACTTTTTTTGATGAAATTTGTTACCGTTGAATTTGCTGATTGCACTTAAGTTTTATGAGACAGACTTATGAATGGAACATATTATCCTCTAATTCTAGCATTAGGCAATTTTTTAAAGATTGTGGAAGAAGAGCTTGCTCGATTTGAAAGTTAATATGGCATTGTTATATCTTTATAATGTCCTTGAAAATAACCGTTTTAAAACTAGAACTGCCAAAGGGTCTTGTATTAATGGGTTTATGTGTTTTATGTATATTTTTAAAAATTCTTGTGAATATATGGGGCTAATGCATAGCCCGTTAAGAATGCAAAGATGCTTCCGAATATTTTAAAGTTTATTTGTATGAAATGAATTTGATAAGTAAAGTTGTAATTTTGTAAAGGTTTATTATAACGAAACACAAATAAAAAAATTAAAAAAATACTGAGGAAAGATCTGTCCACTTAAGGAGCAAGGTTCCACAGAGCAATGTGTGATCCTAGACGGGTCCACAATGCCAGGAGGAGGTTCTACTGGGGGCACAGGAAACTAGCACTTGCTCAAATGGGAGGTGAGGAGGACTGACCTGAAGAAGAAGAAAGGCAAATGGGACTGAACCTTTTAGATTCTATCCTTTCTGACCCCCCTACTTAATCTTTCAAGAAACCTAAAAAACATTGGAAAATGTACATACTGGGTTAGTCATAGGGGTATGGGACTCCTGAAAACCTGCAGCTAGCATAGACTGCATAAAATGGTTTGAGTCACTCCTTCGACCCATGATACAAAGAAGATGTGAGGTGAAGTAGCCGCTGAACTGTACAGGCTAGAACTATTACAGAGTTCCAAAGGCCTAATGACACACATCAGATTTTAATCTATTTAAGGCCTGCCTAAAAACCTCATTTATTTCATTTAGTCTTTGGCCTTTCTGCTGGTATTTTCTTTACTTGGCGCCTTGATGCCAATTTGTGAAAGCTTTTTTAAGAATGAAGAGAGTGTTATAAATACCAGATGGATAGATCAAGAGGGAGGGAGGGAGAGAGAAAGGTATTTGAGAAGGCCATCTTGTTTGAAACTTCTTTGGTGGAAGAGATTGAATCTTTACATGCCTGACTTGCCTTGTGTCCAATGGGATCACTATAGGATCATTCCTTTTGAACTGGAGAAAGGTTTTGCATCTTGGCAAATTGGTTGACCTTGCTATTTATCTATGTTGCTTAACCATCCCACTGGTGAAGCAAGGTTAATTAAATCTAAAGCTGAGTAGCAACAGCTAACCTCTAAAAAAATAAACAAAATAAAAAATAAAGCTGAATTTCAAAATGAACTAAACAAATCACTGGTTGCAAGCCATTCTGTGACGCAACTTCAGTTCGAGGTGTAGGAAACAATTTTGAAACATTAAGGTGGTAGCCTGGAATGTCGATGATGATGGCGAAAGGAATTCTACTGTACCTGTACCTATTGCCATTTAATCTTTGAATGAATCTTTGAATGAGTATTTAGAATTGGCGGGCTTCAGTTAAGGAACACATGTTTTCCAAGACTGTGATGAAGGTATCTTTGTCCCGCGGGGATAGCTCATCAGCAACGTGCTCGCCTTGGAAAAAAGACGACACGAAGCAACAAAGGTTCGATCCCCGGGTCCGCGCTTAGAAACATCTGGGTATTAAGCACGTTATAAATACGCAACTAAGACTTATTCCTGTTACAGCGCCTTGATGCCCACGGGCTGTGTGAGCAGTTTTTAAAAAATGCAAATAAATAAATGATTTGAGCAGTTATCTTCCGGCTTCCTTTTTGGATTTTCATAGAAATTGTAGGATTTAACGATTATGTATGAAATGTGATATTCTTTACTCTATCTCTTGCAACCAAGCAAAAAACAATCTGAGTGTTAAAAGGCACAGTAGAATTTGGTTGTTAAAATAAAACATGATGCAGTCTGGAAGACAGTATTTGGCGAGTTAGACTGATTTCCTTCTGGTATATGTAGTTGTCAGAGGCTTGGGGGAAGAATAGTGCCACCAAAGCTGAAGTGAGAATAGTGCACAAAAGTGAAATGAGTCTTGCAGACATGAACCAATAGGCAATAACTACGGATGGGCAACAGACACAGTGTAAGACAAGCATGTTAGGTTTGCATGTGGGGTGCACACATAATGTGGGTAGCGATTCCCACAAGGTCGGAGGAAATCTGTAGCCTTCAGAGGAGGTTAATACAGGGACTTACTCTGAAATGGAAAAAAGCAGCAGCAGCGGACTTCTATCTCTGGATCCTAAGGCATGACAAGGGAACAATACTTACAAAAATGGAAGCCTGTATAGGTCCAGCACGAGCAGAACAATGAGGGCCCCCTGAAACGGGAACTAGAACAATGTTAAAAGATGTGGCATGATGGACAATGCTAACATTAGACAAATGTCGGGGGCAAAGATTGCCTGCTGGAAAACACAGCAGCCAAACTCTGGGCAACGGAATTCCACAAGCACAAGTGCAAGCCTTGAGAGAAACATCAAGGGAAGAATAGAAAGTCTAAGTAAGAGCATATGCAAGAAGATTGGAATCTACGCATCTGCGGACTGGAAGTTCTGGACCGTGATGGAGCAACAGTGGATTTAACTTGACAAGGAACCTCTGGGCAGAAAATATGGACTAGAATAACAAGGACTGTACTGCAGACTTTTGGCTAGGGACTGGAAAAACAAGGATTTCGTTGCAGATTAATAACAAGGCAGTTTGGTACTGGAATCCAAAAAACTGCTGGTGAAGGGCAAGGAACTGCAGGCAGGAAACAAGTGTACAGGTGGTAGTGAGCAAGGGGCTGTTGACAGATCTGTAGGCAGGGGAGCTGCAGGCAGAACACACAAGATTTCAGGGAAGAAGGCACAGGAGATGGGGGTGGGGGGTGGGTGAACAGTGCTGCAGGCAGATGGTTTGAGTAGGACCAGGGTCTGGAAATGGCAGAGGGTACACAGCTGCAACAGGACCAAAGTCTGGAAACGGCAACATCAGGGAAACCACAGTTCACAGCAAGAGAAGCAGGGTGCTAACTCATGCAAGAACACTGCTCCTGCAGGCAGCTGCTTAATACTGAACTGCACTTTGCTGAATCAAGCTAGTTAGCAGCACCAAGAGCGCTACACCTGAAGGCAATTTGCCTCCCCGTCTCTGGACCTGGGAGAGTCAAAGCAGAACTGAGCTATTGGAATTCTGATGAGTGTAGTTTTCAGACTGCTCTATAGGAATAGGCAGGTAAAGAGAACTGGGAAAAGGTGAATTATAGGGTACGTAGTTTATGAAATGAGGAAGTTCCAAAGTCTTGTAAATGGAATAAGTTAGAAATACTAATGGCTGTTTTCCATTGCAGATTGTTGTGTGCGCCCACTGGTGTCTGGCATGGCTGTGGCAGTAGTATGTGGTTTAATTGAGATACAGTGCATTTTTGGAATTGCAGGAATTTAGCACTGCCTTACTGAGTGTAGGCATTTGTAATGCGGTTGGAATGCCTAGGCATATGATGGCATAACCTGCTTTGTAACAGCTCCTGGACATGTAAGACTGTATCAACATTTTGCGTTTCTAGCTGGCATATAATGGCCATATTTAGCATATGATGGCTAAACCTTCGCCTGTGCACATAACGGCAGTGCCAGCGCTATTTTCTTATATGACTTGGTGATGTGACGGATCAAGGGAACTTGTCCCTTCTCCCCAAGGGGGAGCATCCCTCCCCTGTGAGGGGAGGGAAGTGAGCCCGCTCTGCAGCACCCTCCCTAGGGGTCGTGGCAAGTGGGACAACACTGGGAGGGACTCACCCTTAGGGGACAAGGCATCCCGTTCACGTGAGGAACTCCCTAAACCTGGACACATGATGCCTGCATGGAACTGTGAAGCATATGAAACCCTATTAAATACCAAAACTGGAATGAAGAGAAAGTTAACATAGACCTTCAAATGGGAAAGAGATGTTAGCCCTTTAAGTGAAAAGCAGCAATCCACTGTGTAAAGTGGATTAAAGGAGGAGTATTCATCACACCGAGAGAGATCGCGAGACATACTTACTGAAGCAAGGGAAGGCCCCTGATGGGGTGAGACCACGAGGAGCCAGAGCTGCCAATGAACGGAGAGCACACAAAATCTTGAGTTGCTAGAAGCCAGCAAACCAAATGCGGAAAATCCGGCATGTGCAAGAAACGGAGAGAAGCAGAGCTGACAGGAGTCAGAGAATTGCTAGTGTCATCACCATGAAAGTATCAGGGTGGGCAGGTGGCGCTATCAACAACGCTGATACTACCGCGGGATGGTCGCAATCACACTCTATTCCCCAATGCGACACAGAGAAACTTTGAGAGAGTGCAAGGATTGCCCGACGGACCCTGTGGAGCAGGAAGCGAGACGAAGGGTAAGAGAGAAGCCAGAGTCCGTTAGAGAAGTTCCCTAAGATTCAGGCAGGTAACTGAGAACACTGGATACATGCGAGGTCCAAAGAGTCATTATACAGCCCGGAATACTTGTCTCAGTGAAAATGGAAAAGGCTTAATAATAAACCTGAACTGTCTTAACATAAGAGGGGAGATAACCGGCCACGGAAAGGTGGAAAAAGAGAAGTGGAAACAGTAACAGTATGAAGAATTTAGTTTAGATTCTGTAATATTCCTTCTATCTTAATGCAAGAAAGCAACCAATAGAAATCCCTGAGAAAGTGAATGAGACGGGGATAACTCTTCTGGAAAGAGGGGACGAATATCCCTTGGCTGAAAGCAGAAAAGTGGCAGATAAGAAAGCATGAGTATGGTAAACTAAAGGCCAGAGAAGCCTTGTGGATCAATGTCTTAAAAGAGAAACTAGGTAAGAAAAGCCTGAATTATAAAGGACCAGAATCTAAAACCTTCAGATGATACAAAGCCCAAAAACATTGATCTAAGAATCCGACAAGAGCCAAAGAAACCCAGCTCTAGGAAAGAAAGCAAGTCGCAATCTGAAAAGAGAGTTTCATGAACTAATGCAAAGAGTTCAGAAAGACTATATAAAGATTGGATATTTATTTGAAATACCAAGAATAAGAAGACATGCGTGACAAGCACCCAACGGGAGAAGGGAGACCACCTCCTGTTCTTAGTTGTTTAATTAGTGGTCGGGTCAGTAAGTATTGGCTTTTAACCGACAAGCACCTTAGTTATTCATAGGCAGGGAAATCGGGGTAGTTGGGCATTCACATTATTATTTAATTAACAAACTTGCAGAATGTCCTCCAAGAGTCTGTCCTTCTTCTGACTCTCCACAGTGCACTCTGCCTTTCCTTTTATAATCCTATTTCACTACCAACTCTTTCACTTCCATTTAGCCTTTTCACTGTTGCCCGCACTCCTTTACTGGGCACCTCTAATCTGTGCACATTGAACACACCTGATCACACCCCTCCTTACCTTACTCCAGCAAGAGCTAGGACTAGATAAACATCCACACACAAAGGAAAGCGACCAATGTGAATCTAGAAGATTTAGAAAATGTATAATTGGAGCATTACAT
This sequence comes from Ambystoma mexicanum, assembly GCF_040938575.1. Lineage (NCBI taxonomy): Eukaryota > Metazoa > Chordata > Amphibia > Caudata > Ambystomatidae > Ambystoma > Ambystoma mexicanum. The sequence continues at coordinate 1,261,059,528 of NC_090934.1, read as the reverse complement.
TTAGAACATGTAATGTTGTGGCTACTTCTCCATACTGATTTTGCATTGGTGTATTTTGAGACCTCAATTACTGTTATGGGTTCTAAATATTGTAGCAAGACACTACCTTCAGAGTAGGTGGGTAGGCAACTGGCAGTCGATGAGGCTCTGGACCATTCAGAACCGCAACAGAATGCAGACCGAAGAGCAGCTCTGAAGGTGAAAGCCATTGCATGCTGGCTGAGTGAAGGGAAGCTTCCTATGTGGGTTGGACCTGGTATAAGAATGCACAGAGCAAAGTGACTTTGGTGTTGAGATCGGCCCCAAAACGCTATGAAGGAAGTGGGTGCTCAATGATCTGACCAGAGCCTGTAAAAAAAATAAAAAGCTGGTGAGCGAAGGAGAGAATGAGCAAGAGAGTTGGACGTGAACTCTGAGAACTAACTCAGCTAGCCAGATTGTGTTAAATGGCGAGCTAGAGTAGGGAGATGATCAAGCATGAAGATTTGTGGAGGATCTGAGATGGGCTTTGTGGAAAGAAAACTGGCAAGAGCTGCTGGGTAGGAGAGCCAGAAAAACCAAGTGTGTGAAGGATCCAGAAACTGACTGTAGGCATAGTCGAAGGTTGAAAGAAAGTCAGTACTCTTGACAAAGTGGACTTTGCAGACTGTCAAGAGTGAGAGCGAGCAATCTTTCCTGGGGGATGTAGTCCAAAACCCAGCGGCATGTTGAAAAGGGAGAAAGAACAAAGCCCTCAACATTCATATTAAGATGGATATGAAGTATAAGGCTGGTAAAGAGTACAGGAGGACTGATACCCAATGCCACATTACACAATTATTGTAGAAGATGTTCAACAATTGTAAGCTGGGCAATGATATCCGATTTCTGAGACCCAGGCTGTTAAAGGAAAATGGGTTACGAGCTATGGCGTTTTATAAAATGTCTGTACACCAGTGTTTCTAGGCGCGACAAGGCAAGGTGGGGGAAACAAAGTAGGACAAAATAACGGTCTTACTAGTCCTTGTCATTCAGGTTGCACAAGTGCAGGGAAGAGGGAAGGAGAGAAGTGCCAGGTGCATGAGAAGGGGGGAGGGGAAGTGCAGTTTACTCACAATTGCAGCCAGTGGGTGGTTCATAAGTGCAGAGAGAAGGGACTGTAGGGTTGCAGATACAGACCCTTAAGTGCTGGGGAGCCTGGAGGCAGTGCAAGGGCAACTGGACATGCAGGAGCCTGGGCCCCGAGTTCTGAGGGTGACGAGGTGACCAGTGCGCAGAGCAGTCTGGTGCATCGGCAGGGGAGCGGAAGAGGGAAAGAGAGGAAGCGGAAGCAAAAAGGAAGGTCTTGAGTTGCTTCCAGAACCGGAGGTGGTTCTGCTTAAGTTTGAGAGAGGCAGGGAGGCTTTTCCAGAGGGAGGCCTCAGCTGAGGACATAGATCTGCCCCCCCACTCTTTTGAGAAGCGTCTGACCCTCCGAGAGTTCAAGGTGGATGAGCGGAGAGATTGAGAAAGATGAGGTTTTGGAAAATGAACAGAAGAAGTTTGGTTGCCCTCGCACTGCCTCCGGGCTCCCCAGCACTTAAGGGTCTGTATCTGAAACCCTACAGTCCCTTCTCTCTGCACTTATGAACCACCCCTGGCTGCAATTGTGAGTAAACTGTACTTCCCCCTTCCCATGCCCCCTGGCACTTCTCCCCTTCCCTCTTCCCCGCACTTGTGCAATCTGATTGACACAAGGACTAGTACAATCGTTATTTTGTCCTCCCTCGTTTCCCTCTCCTTCCCCCCCACCCTGAAGCACTCCCTTGTGCACCCTCTTCTTAAGAAACCCTCTGCCGACCCGTCTTGCCCGGCCAACTATCGCCCAATCTCCATCACACCCTTTCCTGGGCAAACTCCTGGAAAGGCTGGCCATCTCCCAGCTTAATCTTCACACTGAATCTGTTGGTTGCCTGCATGACCATCATTCTTGCTTCAGAGCTGCAGAAGCACGGAAACTGCTCTTCTGAACATCTGTAAAGATCTGCTCTCCAACCTTGACTCCAACACCCCCTGTGTCCTGATCTTACCTGATCTCTCTTCTGCCTTTGATATGGTCAACCATGCCATCCTGCTCAATCGTCTCTGTGATAACCTGGATATCACTGGTCATGCCCTGGCGTGGCTGACTTCTTTCCTCTCTGATCGACCGTCCCAGGTTCAACGTGGGTCCTTGCTCTCCTCTCCCTCTACCTGCGGTGTACCCCAGAGGTCTAACCTCTCTCCCTGGCTGTTTAACCAATACCTGTCACTCTTTGCCCACCGCATTGCCGCGCTCTGCCCCAAATTCCAGTGCTATGCAGACCACGCTCAGCTCATTTTCAGGTTACCCTATGCCAACTCTTCTCCCTCTCTCATCTCTGACTCTGAGGAGTGGTGTGCTGCCAATGATCTCTGCCTTAATGCCAGTAAGACTGAGATTCTCCTCATCGGCACTCCCGCTCCCTCCTTTCCTGTCACTCTCTGGACGGCTTCTCTTAGCCCTCTTCCTGCACCCACCTGTGAGGCTAAAAACCTTGGTCATCTTCGACTCCACACTCTCCTTCTCTCCTCACATCTCTGCTGATTCTAAGAAGTCTCACTGCCAGCTACACCTCCTCAGAGGTATTCTTCCTTTCCTCCCCCCAGAAGCTCACTGTCGCTAGAGCTCTGGTACTCTCTAGGCTGGACTATTACAACAGCCTCTTTCTAAATCTGCCTGCCTCTACTCTCCGCCCTCTGCAACGTATCCGGAACAGGACTGCAAGACTTGACTGGTCCTTGGCCTCAAGCCCAGGGATCGTATCTCTCCAGGACTGAAATCTCTGCACTGGCTCCCAGTGGCTGCGAGGATTACATCCAAAACCCTCTGCATTGTCCACAAGGCCTTCTGGGGCATGGGCCCTCCATACCTTTAACTCTCTTTCTAAATATCTTCCTTCTCGAGCTCTTTACTCCGCCTCCAACTCCCTCAGGGTCAGCCGCTTCTCCAAGCAACGAGTTGGTGGTGGATCTCTCGCTTGGCTGGGGCCTCCTTCTAGAACAGCCTCCCTGCCTCACTGAAACTTGAGGAGAACCATCTCCGGTTCCGGAAGCACCTAAAAACCTTTCTCGTTGCTTCTGCTTTTTCTCCTCCTCTCCCCTGCTGAATCCCTGGCTTAACTTCACTGGTTACCTGGCCACCCTCTGATCTCTGGCCCAGGTCCCCTCCACCGCCAGTCGCACACCTGCACTGCCTTCCTGGCAACCTCTGCACTCGGGACTGTCTCTGTATCCCTACAGTCCCACTACCAGCACTTGACACTGGATGTCTGCACTTGCCCTTGCCACCAGCTGGCCGTACTTATTGTTATTCTATTATCCCATGTACTGCACTTTTCCCTCCTCCTCTCCCCTGCGCTTTCCCCCTTCCCATTCACTTGCACAATCTGAATGACACTTGGCCTAGTAGGATTGCTTTCTGGCTTCCCTCTGTTCCCCCTCCATTGCCTAGTCGCGCCTTGAAACACTTGTGTATATGCGCGTTATAAATGCCATATCATATCAAGATGAAGTTGGAGGTAGAGCGGTCCCAGGCCCCATAAAGCCTTGTTGACAAAGCAGAGGGTCTTGAACTTGATTCTTGCAGCCACAGGGAACAGTGAAGAGATTTCAGAGCTGGAGAGATACGATCCCTGGGCTTGAGGCCAAGGACGAGTCACGCAGTACTGTTCCGGATAAGTTGTAAAGGTCGAAGAGTAGAGGCAGGAAGATTTAGAAAGAGGCTGTTGCAATAGTCCAGCCTAGTGAGGATCATAGCTCTGGAGATGGTGAGCTTCTGGAGGAAAGTGAGAAAAGGAACAATACCCCTGAGGAGGTGCAGCTGATAGTTTGACTTCTTAGAAACGTCAGATATGTGAGGAGCAAAGGAGAGGGGGAGTAGAAGATGACTCCTTAGCCTTACAGGAAGGAGCAGGAAGAAGGCCCAGAGTCATCGGCCAGAGAGCGGAAAGGAGGGAGTGGGTGTCCCAATGAGGAGGATCTCAGTCTTGATGGCATTAAGGCAGAGATCATTGGTGGCACACCATGACCACCAGTCTAGCTTCAGAGCTGCCAGAAGCACAGAAACTGCTCTCCTGAACACATGTGAAGACTTGCTCTCCAATCTTGAAATCTCCCTTCTGTCCTCATTCTCTTCAATCTATATTCTGCTTTTGACATGGTGAACCATGCCATCCTGCTCAGTCCCCTCCGCGACAACCTTGGTATTACTGATCAACCCCTGGCCTGGTTGACCTCCTTTCTCACCGACCAACCCTCTCGGGTCCAACTGCGGTCTTTCCTCTCTTCTATCTCTTGCTCTACTTGTGTTTCCCAGGGTGTCTAACCTCTCTCCTTGGTTCTTAACCACTACCTGGCCCCTCTTGCCCACTGTATCGCTACTTTCTGCTCCAATTTTGGCTGTTATGCAGATGACACTCAGCCCTCTTTCAGGCTCCCCTCAGCCACCTCTGCTTTTCTCATCCCAGACTGTCTGGCTGCAATTCAGGAATAGTGTGCCACCAATGATCTCTGCCATAATGCAGAGAGGTTAAACCCCCTGGGAAACACCACAAGTAGAGCGAGAGATGGTGTTGGAGGTGCCAGAGGATGGACAGAGGAGGAACGAAGAGGTGGCAGGGTTTACGTAGAGGGAGAAGAGTCCCAGAGGGGTGGCAGAGGAGGGAGGCAACGGGGTGGCCAGAGAAGCAGAAGGGGATGCCGAAAACATGACAGAGGAAGGAGGTGGCAGAGGAGTAAGAAGGGATAGCAGGAGAGGGAAGGAAGTTGATAAGACTCTGGAAGAGTCTATTAAAGAGGAGGAGATTGGCGTGAGGGCCCTGGACCAAGGCGGTGCTATTTAAGTAGACATTAATGTTGGTCTTAGAGGAGTGGAATGGGGCCAGGAGGGCCTCCCACCGGGTGCCACCATTAATGGGAGAAGAGTCAAAAGGAGAGAGCACAGAGACTATATGGGGGGGGGATCCGTAGGCTTGGAGAGGGAACGACAAAGAGTATGCCAGTAAGGGTCTTTTTGGAGGAAGCACTGGTATAGGTATTGGCGATAGGGAGGCCTGGGATGGAGACCAGGATGTCCCTTTTGAGCTTCTTCCTGCCAGACTTGGTGAGAGCGATAGAAAAGCATTTAGAAAAGATAGGTGAGACAGGGAGAACCATAGGGGGGGTAGGGAGAGGGGAACCCAGGCAGGGGAGGTCGCACAGGGGGGAGGTCACGCAGGGGGGGGGCACAACAATAACCAAGAACGGGCCTATAAACTGGATGCAGTGCAGAACCATCAGAAAAAAAGAGCACAACCGGGAATCTAGAAGTAGAGAATGCAGATGTAGTACAGAACCAAGGCAAAGTACAACAGGGAACCTGGAAGTAAAGAATGCAGATGCAATACAGGACCAAAAGCAAAACACAGAGGTCAGCAGGGAACCTAGAAGTGATGAATGCAGGCAATTGCAATGTGATGCCACAAACCGTGGATAGCAACACAATATCAAGAACCGTAGAGAGCAAACAAAAAGTCAATACAGTCATCAAAGCACAGAACACAACCGCAACCTAGAAGATGAATGTAGGCAATGCAAAGTAATGCCAGAAGAACAGTGGAGCACGAGACAGTGTCAGAATAGTACACAATAGATTGAAGAGGGAAGGGCTGACATGTGAGGGGAAGGAAGGGAAACGCAGGAGGCGGGGGAACGGAATAGGATGCGGGGTACCTACGATGCGAGGGTGCATACCAAATTGTGAATTAAGTATTTGAGCACAGCACAATACAAAACACCCAGATTGGACTGGTTGAGGTGGAAACAAATGCATGTTGGGTAATGTCTTGCAATACCATCCTATAGTGAAATGTGAAACTGATGCATGCTGGGAACCTAAGTCTTAATAGAAGAATAAAAGGTTTTGTTTCTGAAACCAGGTTCTTACTGATGTCCAAGAGTGAAGTGAGATCATCAAGAATATGTTGGGAAACCTGGCCTTAACGGAGACCAAGCGTCCTTGGACTTGCGCATTGTTAACGGAAATGCTGGACCATGGGCCTGCAACCTTTTGCTCACGAAATCTTTTGCACTACAACTACCATCATCCCAAGCCAACAAAGTCAGTGGAGAGAGACCACAGCTGTTAAAAACATCTGGGGAACCACAGGTTTCAGACCCATATGTAATCTAATGCATGCTTGAGGAAAAAAGTCTTGCTAATCAAGTTATAATTATTGGAATACCAAATAGCAGAAATCTTTCTGATAAATGCTCTATGCATGTGAGGAGTGAACGTCCTGGCCAAGGCCAAAAATCAATGTGACAGTAAATATAAATGTTGAGTGCAGGTAGTAAATATAAATGAGTGCAGGGATTAAGAGCAGCTGTGAAGGTTAAGAAACATTACTAGGTTAGCTATTGCAACATGAGCAGAACATCCAGAGAGACTGAAAACAAGAGAGCTTTGTCAAAGGGAGACTGTGGAAGGCTAAATACTCCCCTTGGCTCCCTAGGAGAAGCTCAAAATAGTGATACAGAAGAGGATGCATACTGTACTCCATAACATTATTTTAAGGTTCTTACACGTTTTGAGTGTTTATCTGTTTTTTTACGATTTGAAGAATGTATCCTAGATACATGCAGAGCTGTGTGCAGTGTTCCCGTCTGTTATTCACTTCTACTTTCTTTCAGATGCACTTTTGTGTTATATTTTTTTTTTTACATTACCCTCATTACATAATCCGAAACCTGTATTTGCGCAAAGTGAACTTTCTTGATTGTCTGGCCTTTCTGGAACACTCCAGCAAGAGTTTTGCAACCATCTGCACACCGAGAATATTTGAAGAGAACATCAGAGACATTTGGTGGTACCATCACAGGATATGTCCAATTAATATGATTTAACAGAACCGCTGACCCGTTTGAATGAAATAGTGAGTTTAATTTTTGCTGCTGATGGGGCAAGGAGCAGCAGCCGGTAGGCAATAAGGTTGTGGACATTTGATTATCAGGAAGATTTATAATGGCGACCAGGGAAAGCTTGACGAAACGGGTGTTTTTTGAGTGGAAATGATCTCCATTTGTCCCTCGACAGGTGTGTGTGGGGGGGGGGGAGAGAGGTTAGGGCTTCTTTCTTCTATTTAATTTATTTTCTGTGTTTTGATTTTTGTTGTTACTTTTTATACTTTTAACATGTAATTTGTATTCTGAAAAGCAAAACCTGTATCTGGATGTAAAATGAAAAACGTAAGTGAGCTACTCACACCTGCATGGAATAGCTTCAGATCCGTACCTTTCACAACCTTCAACTCTTGTCTTTTGTCCCTTTTTAGTAAAATGTATTTATTGTCTGGCAAATACCTAATCTGGAAACAGTTATGTTGGGCACCTTGAGATTTCCCCATGTCTCGGGCAAAAACAAAAGATACCACCACTGGTTTACACTTTTTCACAGTTCGTGATTCAGATCAGATTTTCTATGAGAGGGAATTATCAATTATCCCACTTACCATCACCTGGTCAGAACACTATCTGGAAATAATATTGTTTTCACATACCATAGTTTTGTTCAGTCAATGTGCAAAGGTTGAACAATATTCACTAAAAATAAATGATTAGTATGAATAAAGACAGATACTCCAGGAAATGAAGACCAACCAAGGGACAGGACTTTGGATATGCATAGATTGAGTTAGAAAGAAAAAAAGGGATTAAACAAAGTAAGAGACCTGAAGAGGGTGTTACAATTGAATACCAACCTTTCGAAGTAGTCAGGGAGAAATATGTAAGCAACTAATCATGAATAAAGTAAAGTGAGATCACATTTGAAAAATAAAACACGAAATTGCATTTGGTGATATGGTTCGATAATTCTTTCTCTATAAACCACAAATTATGAATAGTGAAACGAGATCACATTTGAAAATTTAAAGCAAAATAACATTTGGAAAACATTGCGTGAATTGTTTCTCTTGGAATTGCTCGTAGAGTATCGTGCTGCGTGAATTATTTGGCAGTTTTCATGGTGTGGTAATGTGCTAAATCTTGCTTCAACTCTTTATTAGCATCTCCTAGGATGCACTGAGAACCGCTAATTCTGACAGCTTGTCATTCATCTAATTATTCATTGATCTGGAATGGTTGTAAGTCACTTAATAGGGTCTGAAGCAAAGCTTTACGAAATGTGCATATTGGATGCCAACAAAAAAGTATTTATTGGAAGCAATGCTAATCCTGCAGTCTAATTTGGGTTATAGGTTAATTGATACTTGCATAATGCCAAGGCCTGCATAAAAATGAAAGGCATCCCTTTTGGATGTCAATGTGCATAGTTTTCAACAAATCCCTTTCGAATGACAATTCTCAAAATAAATGACTCCTAATTTGACATCTCTGTGGCCTGCTTTACCACAGTATCTAAATGTTTACTTCATGCTAGTAAGTTCTGTGGATAAGTTTGAAGACCCTGAGTAGCTGACTTCCCAAAATCAAAGCAGGAATTGAACAAAAATGATTTAGATTGTATGGGTTAAATGCAATAACCATCTGCTTCCCAGGAATTTCCTAATTGGTGTGATTCGAAAGTAAACTGCCATTAGGCTTCTCCTGCTCTACATGTTCTACCTGTCAGATTGCTACTTTAGCTGTATTTGCTGTTGGCCACTTTAACCTTGGTTCATGACTGTGGGTTGTTACTGAATTTATTGTATTTTGCACCAGCTTCAAATCTGAGAGCAAAACCTTATTTCGAATGGATTGTGTCCTGCAACGTATTCCACATCTTTGACATGTAATGTCCACAGCTGTGTACTTCGGAAACTTTTTCGGCAGAGGGCGTCCTGCGTTGATGGTGTCAGTTTGATGTCCCTCGATGGCCTCCGTTGAGGGCGATGTCGCTGGATATTATAAATGGGACGCACGGCACCCGTAGCCTCGGTTCCGTTTTTTCCGCAAACGTGTTTGCTTCGGAGACTCGACGCCCCTCGTGTATTCCTTGTGAATATGTCTTCTTCTTCAATCCCTCCGACTCTGCGGTCTGGCTTAAAGACTTGCTGGCATTGCAAGTCGAAAATGTCGTTTACTGACCTGCATCGCGTTTGTTTGTGGTGCTTGGGTGAGAGTCACGACACAGACAACTGTTCCAAATGCCAGTCACTAACTGCTTAGGCATTGCAGGAGCGTAAGGGACAGCTTCTGATAGGTAGGGGTTCCAAACCCAGTAAGTTCTGTAAATCCAAGTCCAAGGGTATGTCCACTGACTTTTCGAGGGGTGACTCTCTGTGTTGGAAGGAGTCCCAGAGGTCTCGGTCCCAGAGTGGTTCCCGCCATTCGTCCATCTTGTCTCGGCATTCTAGGAAGCCCCGTTACTGGTTGCCTTCCTTGTCCTCCTCGGAGGATGGCGCTGCGAGGAAAGTGGCTTGTCCAACTAAGTCCTTGACTCCTGAGGAATGGGCTGCCTTTAGGGATCAGATGTTGTCAATTTTCCAATCGCAGGGCACAGTTCCGTCCGTGCCTTCTAATGATGCCGGCAAGGAACAGTCTCGATCTGTGGCTCGCACGGCAACGGCGCAATCCTCATCGGGAACCTTGGAGGTCCTGTTCGGACAAGGCTCAGGATGGTTACAAGAGATGTGTTTCCTGGTCTTGGTTCTTGTCCACAGCGAGACCGCAGAAACCAGCTGAGGGCTTGAGGTCGGCTTCGGGGCCTTTTGGCTGTAAATTACAGTCGGAGATCCCTGGTACTGTGGATCCTCCAAGGAAGGCTACTTCCAAGTCTGTAAGGCCTGTTATGGACTCCAGACCCTTGACCCTTGGCTGTTCTGAGGGGGGGGGGAGGAAGAAGAGCCCAGTTACCTACCCACTCACCCCACTCCCAAGAGTTTCGTGGTTCAGGTGGCTATGCCCACCTCGAGGCAGGCAGCGTACCCTACCATCCCTCCTGATAGGGATGACAAACGCTTCAACGGTTGGGCAAGCAAGGTGTTTTCTGCGGGGAGTATGGCGCAAAGATCCGCCAACTCCACTTGTGCCTTGGCAAGATTTTCACACGCTCTGTGGAACTCTTTCTCTTGTGGCTGAGCATATTCCCGAGGGGGAAGAAAGGGGTGGGTTCCTTGCTCTCGTGCAAGATGGCAAGGATGCCATGTGTGAATCCCTTCAGTCGGGTTTGGACACAACCACTGGTGTTAGCTGGTCCATGGCTGCGAGAACCATTATACGCAGATTTGCGTGGTTGCAAAAGTCGGGTTTTGCTCCAGATATGCAAGCCCGTCTTTTGAACATGCCCTTTGATGGTGTGCGTTTGTTTGGCAGCAAGGCTGACGAGAGCCTTGAGAGGATGCAGACCTCAAAAGCTGTGGCAAAATCTTTAAGCGCAGCTGTGCGTCAACCTCTGCCTTTTCGTCCTAGGGAACAGCAGTGGAGGGGAGGATCTTTTTGTTACTACTCCTCCTTTGGTAGAACGAGAGGAGCTGCCAGTCAAAGTGTCAGTGTAAAAGTACCCATGCTGGTCGGGGAAATAGAGGTGCCAAAGCTGCTCAGGCAGCTTCCTCTTTGCCTTCAGGCGCTGCCGCAGCCGCTCCAAAACAGTCATAAGGCCATGTCCCATGGTTCGCCGGTTGGGGGCAGACTGTCTCAGCATCTCGAAGAGTGGCGAGCCATTACTTTGGATGCGTTGGTTCTGGATACATTCGCCCACAGCTACTGCCTTCCCTTCCCAAAGCGGCTTCATGACAATCCACCGGGGAATCTCTCTTTGAAGCTTCCGGATCCGCTCTTTGTGCAGAAAATCTTGACCCTGCTAGAGAAAGGCGCTATAGAACTGGTGCCTGTAGCAGAGAGTAACAAGGGATGGTATTCCCCTTGTTTTTTTTTTTTATCTCAAAGAAAGACAGGGGATTGAGACCCATCCTGGACTTGCATTGGTTGAACAAACCTCTAAGGAACACAAGTTCAAGATGGTCATTCTTTCTCAAGTCCTCCAGGCCCTGCAACTTCAGGATTGGTTGGTGTCTCTGGACCTCCAGGATGCTTACTTTCATGTGCCGATTCATCCCAAGCACAGAAGGGACCTAAGGTTTGCGGCTGGCGACTCGCACTTTCAGTTTCCGGTCCTGACATTCGGATTGACCTCCGCCTGAGGGTCTTCACCAAGCTAATGGTGGTAGTGGCAGCATATCTCGGGCGAGGGGGTGAAGAGGATTCACCCCTACCTGGACGACTGGCTGATCCGTGCGCGTCCTCCGGAGCAAGCGTTGAATCACTTCGGTCTCGCACGCCGCTCCCTCCAAAGGCTGGGCTTCTCCCTCAATTTCAAGAAGTCGCATCTGACACCTTCCCAACAGCTCCAGTACATCGGGCTGTGTTGGACACGTCCTTGGAAGTGCTCGCCTCCCAAGGTGAGGGCTCATCACATTGTGCAGATGGTGGACAGGTTTCATCGTGCACAGTCTCCCAGCTTTCAAATCCTTCAGGTTGCTCAGCCTGCATTTTTCTGGTGCCAGAGGTCAGACTGAGGGTGAGATCCTTGCAATGGGTTCTCGAGATGCAGTGGTCACAGTTCTTAGGCAAGATGTCGGATCCCGTTCAGATTCCACTCTGTCTCCCAGGATCTTTTGTGGTGGGCCAACGAGGGGAACCTTATGAAGGGGGAACCGTTTTGGCAACCGTGGTTGGAGGTGACCGTAGTGATGGACGTTTCCCTCACAGGATGGGGAGCTCATGCAGCAGACTTGACCACCAGTGGTCGTTGGTCTCCGTCGGAGTCCAAACTCCACATCAACCTCTTAGAGCTGAGGGCCATCAGACTGGCTCTGAAGGCTTTTCTGCTGTCTGTGCGGAGGAAGAGTGTTCTGATCATGACGGACAACACAGTGGCCATGCATTACCTCAGCAAAAAGGGGGATGGGGGGGTTATGATCACTCCCGTTGTGCAGAGAGGCAATGCAGCTCTGGTTCTGGGAAATCCAGCAGGAAATGTCCCTCTCGGCAGTTCATATGGCCGGAGAGGAAAATGCGGCGGCGGATGCTCTGAGCAGGCAGAGCATGGTCTCTCACAAGTGGGAGTTGGCTCAGGAAGTCCTTCTGGAGATCTTCGCCCTTTGGGGAACCCCACAAGTGGATCTTTTCACCACCAGTGCCAACCGGAAGTGCGAGAGATTCTGCTCAAGGGAATTTCCTCAGAGAGGAGCCTTAGGAGACGCATTCGTAGTGGATTGGTTGTTCCCACTGCTGTATGCGTTTCCTCCAGTCCCCGTCATTCCTCAGGTGTTAAGGAGGTTGGAGGTTCCGATCCCACATGATCCTCATTGCTCCCGATTGGGCCAGGAGAGCGTGGTACCAGACCTTCTAAATTTCCATCTGCCCTCACGCCGTCTTCCCTACCGAAAGGATCTGCTCTCACGTCAGGGGTTGCGGGGAGGTGTCCGGTTCTCCATCCATAGGTCTAGACTCTCAACCTTCACGCATGGTATCTGAAAGGTTGAGGTATAAGGATTGGGATGTCCCGGATGATGTGATGGAGGTGTTGCTTTCGGCCAGGAGGCCAGCAACAAAATCCTTGTACAGTTGGTGTAAGTTTTGCGATTGGTGCAGAGGACATGTTGATCCTTTTCAGTGTTCCATTCCTGTGGTTTTGTCTTTCTTGCTTTCTTTGGCCCACAGGGGCCTTCAAGTGGGTACCATTTAAAGGTTACCTAGCAGCACTGTCTATCTTTAAGCGCTCGTCTGAAGAATGTTCTTACTTTAAGATTCCTTTGATTTCACAATTTCTTAAAGGGCTCACTAATGTGTTACCACCGTCCCCTTTCCAGGTGCCGGTTTGGGATCTGAATTTGGTTTTGAAATTCCTGATGGGTGCTCCGTTTGAACCTTTGCACTCTTGCCCTTTGAGATCGCCACCAATAACACAGTCTTGAAGACGGTGAATTGCAGGCACTTTCTTCTAAGCCACCCTTTACTGTGTTTCACAAGGATAGGGTTGTACTGAGGGTACGTCCTTCCTTTCTACCTAAGGTGTTGTCTGGATTTCATTTAAGCCAGAATGTGGTTCTTCAGTCTGTCTAGCCCCCTCCTCATCCTGATGAGGAAGAGGAGCGACTCCGTGGGTTGGATCCTAGGAGAGCTCTGAGCTTTTATATTTCTAGGATGTCCAGGGTCAGAGTGGACGATCAACTCTTTGTGGGATATACTGGACACCGATTGGACCAGGCTGTTAATAAACAGAACTTGTCCAGGTGAATTATCCTCACCATTACTGAATGTTACCGATTGGCAGGTAAGGACCCTCCTGAAGGGTTGCAAGCTCATTTGACTTAGGGGCGTGGCTACTTCCACAGCCCTACAACGGGGAGTTCCTATTAGGAATATTTGTGATGCAGCCACATGGGCTTCTATCCACACCTTTGTCAAACATTATTCCCTGGATACGATCCATGGTCAAGATATGGCCTTTGGTAAGGCGGTTTTTTATTCCGCCATCTGATTGGGTACTCTAAATTCCTTTCTCTCCTCCGTATTCTGGTACTGCTTTGGGAGTCTGTCAAAGATGTGGAATACGTTGGAGGACACAATCCATTCAATGAACAAGTTACTTACCAAATGGTAACGTTCTTTCGATTGGATGTTCCTCCAACGTATTCCACATCACCCTCTCAGCCTGCCCCTCTGGAGAATTTCCTATGCGATTGCAGCTTACGTTTCCGCAAGGCTATGTGCAGTCAAGCAGGCATTGAATAGGTGCCACACCTTATGGAGGAAAAAACATAAACTGAGGCTATGAGCGCCGTGCGTCCTATTTATAACATTTGGTGACGTCGCCCTCGATAGAGGACTTCGAGGGGCATCAACCCCACGCCATCCATGCAGGACGCCCTCTGCCGAAATATTTCTGAAGTACACCGCTGTGGACATTACATGTCAAAGATGTGGAATATGTTGGAGGAACATCCAATCGAAAGAAAGTTACAAGTTGGTAAGAAACTTGTTCTTTACATTGGACTAAAACTCAAAATGGCATTGGCCACAAGACAACTTTTTACATATTCATAGCCAAAAGATGAAATTGTCGAGTGTGCTCTTTTTAAGCCTTTGAATCACTATCTCCTGCTGGATTAAGTGGGTGAGGGTGGGAGCTGCGAGAGCTAGAATTATGTGAAATTAATGAGTAGTGGTGATTGTCACCTGGGTTACAAAGAAGTTTAGGTTCGAGCCAAAAGGAGAATTGGCAATTTTTATGCAATATGTATCCAGCTAATTGTGCATACATTCAGACAAGACATTTTAATTTTACCCCAGTTGCTGGATTAGGATCAGTGACCTTTCTATAACTCACTATATAGTGTCTTCTGTCTCTATTGTGCTATGGAAAAGTAACCAGTGAGTTGTAAGGTTCACAATGAGGCATAGATTTGTCTCCTGTGAACACAACCTATGCTGCTTGAATCCAGCACCACTCCATGTGCAAACCTAAAAAAGCTATACACCTTTGATGAATAACTAATAGATCTTTTCAGTTCACTGTGTTGCTTTAACATGAGCCTGTCTTGTACAGTGGATTCAAAATCCATGTAATAAGACTCCTCTCTTCCATTTTAAAAATTGTCGCTACAAATCTTTGCACTCTATTAATTAGCAATACTCTTCAGCATTCTAAATGCTTTAACATGCCACCAACCTGTCAATCCTCACTTCTGCATCTGTAGTATCAAATAGGACTGCAAGCCACTACTTATAAATGGCTTTTGTTGAGTCTTATGATTTCAGATAAATTGTCTTGGCAAACCTTTGACAATAAAGCAATTTTGTATAGACCTCAAACATTTATTTTCTAAAATCTGTTTGTCAATATACTAGGAATTTAGTTTCAATCTCTTTAAATCAAAGGTATTACACTATCATTTTACTCTGCTCATTGATTCTTTGAGTGAAGTTAACACCCCGTTTTAACCCAGGCAGTACTAAGCATTATTCCCAGCAGTGTAGCTTGTTAAATCATTCCTGTATGGAAAACTTGGACTTGCTTAGTCTTTCCCTCCCCTGTATGGATCATACTGTAGAATGTATGGTCTCTCAATATAGTGTCAAGCCTTTCAACCACAGGCCAAAACTAGCACTTAGTATTGACCTGATAGCATCTGATCCCTCTTCTCCCCCCTTCCTGGCTTAATTCTGTTTAATCTTTAAATACTTTAAGAAATGTTTGGATGTTGCAACGACCACTAAAGCCTTCTGAATTTCTTCTTATCTTTCTATTTGTGTTTGACTGGCTTTACCTAGCTTTGCCAGAATTAATGATCAACTGCCCAAGAAGTAGATAACAACTGAAACACTTCCCTGATCACGTTTGTAAGATTAGTTGTTTGCAACTTGATTTGCACCTTGGTTTCCTTGAGTTCCTAGGAAGTACTGGAAAACAAAAACACATTTCCTCTGGTACAGTATAGAGTACTGCTGTCATGGGCGCCCTCGGAAGCAGACCCGTCTTCCACTACTCCGGACCCAGCAGGCCCCTACAGGGGCCCTTTGGACCGTGTCCTGGCGCCTTTGACGCCAGGCTCATGAAGGGTTTCAGTCCCGGCGCCGTAGGCGCCGGGCTCATATTGATAAACAGTGTAATAATGCTTGGGTGGACTTATCTGAGGCAGACCATGCTGCATATTTACCCAGAACAATCCAGTCTGGTTGAAGTCCCCAGCCACCAGGGCTGGGAGGAACTATTCCCTCATTCAGGAACTCTTTTCTTACCTGGGTGGAACCGGTGGAAGAACACACACTGGAAGCACTTCTCTGCTATTTAAACCACGCCCGATGGAAAACACGTGCTTCGCGTTATTCTGCAGCAGCAGCAGGACGCTCACCGAGTCGGCTCCTGCATTCCAGGTCCAGAGTCATCTTCAGCTTCCGCGCAGCAACCTGTGGATGAAGAAAGACACAGAACAATACTTACCAGATCCCGGAATCCAGTCACCGGCAAAACCTGCAAAGAATAAACATAAGGTTAGAAAAGTGCAACTAGCTCGCAGCCGCGCCCGCATACCTGATCCATCCGTGATTGCAACGGAGCTAACCGCGGCCTTCTCTTCGGCAGCTTCTGTGCACCTGAAAGGCAAAGGACATAATTAAAAAGGGGTTCGGGTGAAGGCAGTCGCATTCATCTTAACTTACCAGTTTTTGCATGCGCAGAAGCGGCCGCATCAACCGCAGCATCCCGGCACCTGAAAACTAGAAAAAGGACATTATTAGAGGTGCCATTAAAAGCGGCCAACGGTCATTATACTTACGTGCATCGGCACGTGCAGTGGCAACGGATATAAAGCCCGCAGCATCCCGGCACCTGAAAACTAGAAAAAGGACATTATTAGAGGTGCCATTAAAAGCGGCCAACGAACATTATACTTACGTGCATCGGCACGTGCAGCGGCAACGGAAAACTACGCCCACAGCATCCCGAGGCCTGAAACAAAGGAAAAGGGACATTATTCAGGTGCCCATCTTTTAAAGCCTAAAGACTACAGTATACTTACAGGCATCCGCTCGTGCAGTAACGGCGGCATCGCTCTTCGGCATCCCAGCACCAGTGCCACAACTAAGGCCGCAAAAGACTTGAGCCTCAACACTGAACTCATCCAGTGACGTAACTGGAATCCACACACCCCTGCACCAGACGCAGGATGGAGAGCTCAGCATTTATACGCCTAAGGTGAGAGCTCGCCGAGACAAGTAGAAAGCTAGGCTGTGGGAGAAACTGGCGATTGGTGGGAGAAGGAATCCCATCAAACAGTGATTAACCCTTTTTCTTCCACCTGCAGAAAACCTACCCTGCAAGTCAGACATTCGATAAGAGGAAGCCCAGTCCTGAGAGTCGTCCGAGCTCTACGCTTCTCAATTGAAGAAACGATAGCAGCCCAGCCGGGATCAGCGCCTCCGTGGGAATCAGGTGAGCGTTACAACTTCTGCTGCTGGAACACATTTCTTCAGCTGAGAAATTCTTCATTTTAATTGACTTCTCGTATATGATTTTATGAGGCAATTTCAAAATTCATTGAATGTCACACTAGTGTATTGAAGATGGATCCGTTTCATTCTGATTAGCTGAGCTGCACTTCGGTTGTACTTGGTGTGTTTTCAGTGGCTAGCTGCTTCGGCCAAATTATCTTATTAACGCTATTAAGATCTGAAACTTATCCACATTTCCTCATTCCACTTCAGGTCTGACAAAACGTGAGTAAATCTCAAATTATTATGGGTTCATACCTTTTTTTTGTAGTGTTAAATTTCAACCTAAAGTCAACTAGTACTTCAATCTGGCCTTCTCCCTTGACCTCTATAAGAAATTTCGGAACTTCTCTCTATTCATGCAATGTCTTTCAGTTTCATAAGTGAGCATACTGCATACTGGTGTGTTGGAATATATGTTTATATATATTTTTTACACACACGAATGTTCAACAGCCTATTATGGCTACTATATACTTTGTACCCAAAATACATAAAAATATCTGAAATTGCCTTCATGCAGGAAATGGGATCCATAACAGAAAAGCTATCTGAATACATTGATGTCCACTTAAAACCTTTTGGCCTACAATTTATCCTCCTATATTGAAGACCCCAAACATGTGTTTCAACAACTTGACTCCATCATTTGGCAAACTCATTTCAGCTTTGTAAGTCTGGATGTGCTCTCTTTGTACACCAAGATACAACATCATAACTGACTGCAAACCACTGAATATTTCATAACCTTAAGTGCTGAGGACGAGTATGCTGGTCCTCTTTGCATAGACTTGCATAATAGCCGAGTTGTTTGGTGTTAAAATCAAGATCTGTCTCCTATTATGAACAACATTGAATGATAATATCAATGTTAGAGTTCACTCTCACTGACCACATATTCAGTTTCGATGGGCAACTGTACCAACAACAACAGGGAACCGCTATGGGTGCCAAACACGCACCATCATATGCAAACCTCTTCATGGGACACTATGAAATGGAACAGACATGGATACAACTAGCTTTTACAGAAAATTGAAACCTCATTTTCTGGGGTTGATTCATAGACGACATCCTAATAACTTGGGATGGAGACAAGAAATCTGTCAATGCACCAACCACCAGAATTCTGACTAAAATATGAAACTAAGAATGAAAGGATTTGCTTTTTTTGACCTTGACCTTTTTGTCAAAAACAATACAGTACACACAACGCTCTATCAGAAACCTTCTGCGGGTAGCCACATTCTCCATGCTAAAAGCAACCACCCAAAACTCATTATTCATAACATACCATATGGAGAAGCTTTGAAAAATGAAAAACTGCAGTGAGAATAAAAAATATCTCAAGCATATAAGCAACACTAAGAGGAACAATAAAGGAGAGTAGAACTTCTGCGCAATAAAGAAACAAGAACTGAAAAAACCAAAGCTTCAATGCCTATACTGTTAATGGCATCCTAAAGAAATCATTGGAACATCCTCCAATTGGATAAAGCTGTAACCAAATATGTAGATTCACAACCACCCATGACATATGGTAAAGCCAAAGTGATCAAAAACCAGATAAACCCAAGTTTTCTGAAACTTGAAAAAATGGAACAAACCAAGACAATAGCAACAATATGGAAATTGCCAGCAGTGACGGGCAACCACAAATATGGCAACTGAAAAATCTGTCTGCAATTATTGGATGTGAAAGACAAGATTGATCTACCAAATGGCACCTCACGATCGATTGATCAATTTATGAATTGTAACACAAAGTATGTTATTTATGCCATCCTATGCCAGTGTGGAAAATGGTATATTGGAAGTACTGTGCGATATCTCAAAATTCATATAATGGAACATTTAAGAGCCATTAAAAATAAGGACACAAGATATCCAATGACTGTATGCTTCATACACCATTAGACATGCTCACATTTGTGGGATTTGAAATAATAGAAGGACCACCTAGGGGTGGGAATAGAGAGCACCTGTTACGCGAAAGGGAGGCCAATTGGATCAATATTATGGAAACATGCCACACAGACTTGAATTGGGACAATGAGTTTCATACCTCCTGAATTATGTCACAATCTTGTTCCCCACCAGACCCGGCGGGGTTTGACAGCCACGCTTGACACGGCGGGGCTTCACACATTTGATAGTCCTTTGTTCCATTTTATACATTGTATCAAAGTTCTCCCATGCGGATTGTAACAGTTCTTTGTCTATGTTAACAATCGACTCCTTAGGCATCCTCGTGGCCAACTTGTACCAGTACAAGCCAGTCAATGACCTTCATGTCTCCTGCATTCTTCTGCATCCTAGTATGTTTGGCTTTAGGATTATCTCCGATATGGCAACAGTACATGGGTGGACTTTCAATAAAGTGGTTCTGGACAGTGTGAAGGGCTAGCGAGTGTTGGGGAGTGACAACAATCAGTGGGCTGTACCCTAGGTGATCGTCCTTGTCCCCAGAGGGGAGTACCTCCCCATGAGGCCCTCCAGCATTAAACCAACCCTAGGGGGACTATCAGGTAGCGGCCTCGCCTCCATAGCCTCACAGGGAAGGGTTTCCCCCTGGCGAGAAGTGACCGGGTCCCATGGCTCGTCGCACTTAGCAATACACAGTTAAGATCTTGCTAGATTTGCTAGATTCTGTTCAGTTAAAAAGAATTTCAATCTGCACCCCCGTTGTTTGTTTGCTCTTGGGCTTACATTTGTATGGAGTTTGCAGAGGACGATGTGCTGCTTTGATGAATGCAGTGGCTGCTTATGTCGGTTGGCTATCGAAGTATGTTTCAAAAAGTCTTCGGTGTTGTGCAGATGCCGGGGGGAATAATCCGTTGTACAAGCCTGTGTTTTAGAGTGTTAGATGGGAGCGTTTCTTTGTAGGGTAAGTGTGATGCTGGATAAGCTGATGGTTACCAAGGATTAGTCAGTAAGTAACAAATCGTTGTTATCTTATTAAAGCTGGTATTTTAATTTCAGTTGGCCTTTGTTCCTGGCATGTATTTGCATTAGTCAGCATTTTTTTAATGACGCCACATTTGGCACGGTTTTGAAACGGGAAGTGCAAAGAAGAAATTCTAAATAAACAAGCTCTGTTTATTTAAAAAAGCAAACCAATGGAACACAGCGCAAATTCAGTTGGCAGTTCTGGGTTAGCAGGAAAAGAACACAAGTACATCAGCTCACTAGTTTGATAATTTTCCTGTGGCAAATAGTTACTTTTTAACAGAGCACATATTATTGCAAGTACAATGGTGAAGTTGCATTCATTTGCATATTTAGTATGCACTTGCAAACATCTTTTGTCTTCTTAGTGTCATTGTGCCAAACACCACTAGTTTTTAAAAGCATATATTTGAAAAGAATTTGCCAGTCCAATAACTTTTTTTTGAATAGGCATTGGTACCTTATTATTATCGTAACATTAACCTTTTAACAAGTCGGTATAGTGGGTTGGGTATCAAGATCATGCTGTCATCATTTCCGATACCTGAAGGTGTGACCCCTAACCGCTCAAAAACTGCAATCTGTGTCACTTTTGATGGTTCTGTGACAGCTATCACAATCTAAAATCTAGAAAAGCCTGATCAGCAATTTTCAAACAAAGGTCTATTCGTTTAGCTCTTCTGTGGACGTGCAATAAACAAAACCTGCTTTTTGAACCTGCTATCTGCGTTACGTTGATGCGCTAGGGCAGGGATCTGCAACCTGTGACTCTCTCAATGTTTTGGACTTCAACTCCCATGATCCCCCACCATTGACCATGCTGGCTAGGGATGATGGGGAAATGTAGTCCAAAACATCTGGATAGCCAAAGGGTGCAGACCCCTGCGCTAGGACATGGATGGTGCCAATTCCAACATAAAAGGTTGGATATGGGGTGTAAGGGCACGTGGGGCTAGGAAGGTTCTACTTTCAATTCCCAAAGTATAATATTTTTGTACTACACCATGTCTCCACTTACCAATGTGTGAGTAATATTCCTTAGTTCCTAAGGCAGATCCTAACTTTACAACACAGAACGAATGTGCAAAACCTGCATTAAAAATCTCCAGTTGGTTGAGTGGTTGTTTGATACGTCTATGCCAATTGAAGGTTAAATGAGGGAAAGAGCAATCAAATCTTCACTCTGTTGTGAGTTTTTAAATAAACCCAAACGGGAAACAGAATTTAAGTTACATTGAAAATCGCAACACAGTATATGTTCCAGTGTGCATATGGACCTGGTTGCCAGGTAAGTGAGAGTATGAGCTTCTTTTACCTGAATCACTGACTCCATTGCCCATGGGCCTTATTTAATGTATCAATACAGGTAGTCTATTGCAGTGTATTGTGAGCTGGCTTGGCTCAATATTGAAGGTATGGCAGCCTTCAAGCATTTGATGTACTGAGCAAAGTTGTGGTCAAATCCTTCTCTGTGTAATTATAAATAAGTCATGTTAGATATGTTATCTCATGAACGTTAGCAACGTGATGGATGTCATCACATATGTCGCAAAACTAAGTTCACTGCTGCTTGCATGACAATTCTCTGCAATTGCAGTTTGTCTTCACTTGCTTTTCATGTCAGATTTATTTTAAAAAAAATGGGTTAAATGGAAGCTATAAATCAAATTCAAAAGTAATTTAGAAATATTTAAAGTTGCTCACTATATATGCTTGGAATCAAGTGTTTTCTCATAAATAACTAGATACATTTGTTTTCAATTTTCAAAGGAATAGTTGGGAGGAGGGTGGGGAGAACTGAGAGACTAAAGATGCTCTTTTGTTTGATAAATTGAATCAAGTAGTGAGGAACTAGTGATTTCTGTAATGTTCCTACATCTATTCATCTGCAAAACATGTGACTTCATTATTAACTAAGATGCAAAGAAACAATCTATTTTCATGGCTTTACCATTGGTGTAGGCAACAGGATTTTGCGTGTGTATCAACATATTTTCTTCTAATCACGAGTAAGATGAGAAAGTGCTACAGCAAGGACAACGTCAACATTTAAATAAAGAGCAAATGAGCATTTTACAGCCTTTATTATCTGTTTATTAGGACACGCCCCCTCTATACCCCCGTTACCCTATCTGACTTGCTAAGCAGCATCTGGTACAAGTTATTTGTTCTGTTCAGCGTGTTCCTCCTTGTGGTCTCTCTTCTCTCTCTGGTGTCCCAGTCTTCCGATGAGTGTTACTTTCTATGCGCAGTGGTATCAGCGATTGTTGTGGGACTGGATGTCCACCACTGAGTTTCTGTGGTCTTGCCACCGTGTTCCTCCAGGTTCCTGCCCTGCTGGTTTCTTGTGCTGGGAGTTGCGCACTGGCTGGCATCCCTGCCTCTTCCTTCACGCATCTTCCCTGTCTGTTTCTTGTGCTGGTACTGCGTGGGCTTTCTGACCTGTGCTTACTCTGCCTGCCCACTGTGATTTGTTGGGGGCATGTTATGTAACCTACTAATCCCAGTAAATTGAGTCTTTAGATTTAAAGGGACATGCTCTTTTCCTGGTGAGTTTCTTCATCCCAGTCATGGTACTTGAAAGTTATTGGTATTGTGGAGCAGGCGTTGTAGGCCACAGTGTACTCGGCTTTAGGGAGTCCCTCCAAAAGGGGTAGAAAGGGGGGGGGGGTCTCTCCTGGTAAGGTCCCACTTGCCTTGACCCCTACCCTCTCAGGGCCCCCCCCCCTGTGGAGAAGTGACAAATTCCCTCGATTCAATTCATCACAGCAGCTTCAAAAGTAGAGATACATTTTCACCAAAAATCCTTTTGAACTTTGAGGATGGCCAGCAGGTATGCACCTATTACTTTGTCTATTAGCTATGTTTGGCACTGTCTCCCACAGCATCAATTTGTCTAGTTTGGAGGCCTTAGTGAGAGTGTTAGAGCCTACCTCACTGTGGTTGAATTAATTTCTCTGCAACACACTCTACAAATTGCATGGTAGATTATGTTCTAACTGTACCTCATTATTTGGCGGATTTGACAGTGGCTTCTTTGTCACCACTTACTGTGTATTTGTCAATGTAAAGTTTGTCAATTCATATTGGACATGGGAGTGCATGCCACAGTTATGATATGATGCAATCCAGCTCACGTTTTCTACAAAGGAGTTTGGCCTGATAATTCCTTTTGAGCAGTAAGGTACATGAAGTTGCAACTTTTCTCTCAGGCTTATTCCTTGTGTTCTAATCGCCAATCGGGAGGGAGGGATGTTGTATAAATTGGTGGATCCTCATTGTTCCTTGTTTTTGAAGTATGTGAACCAGGCAGAGCTTGTGTCAAGTGGAATTTTTGAGCTCTGATGTAGTGCCTAAATATTTTTTCCATAGATTTAAATCCTTCTGGCCTTGAATTTCGATTTCTACAGAGGTACGTCCAAAGCAAGGTTGAAAGGCTGGAAATTAAATTTAAAGAGGAAAAGTCATACAGCTGGATCACTAACCAGTTTGCCCTTGTGACTGAGTTGTCATCCGAAATGCTTATGCAATTATCTTTCAAGCAACAAAAGTAAATTGAGGCGCTTAACGGCAATGTACATTTAAAAAAAACGAATACCTAAAAATAGAGTAAAATCAAATTCACACTCCTAAAAATTAAGAAGTGTACACAATCCATTTGTCCTTTAAAAAAAATAAAAAATCCGAAAGTGGATTCATGCATCACATATATTCTAGTAAACCATTTTGAAAAGACGAACTGGGTAATTTTTATGTTAATGATGCTTTACTATTTACCAAAACTTGACTGTGACATTCATACTACGTACAAAAAGCTTTGTAATGAAAGTTTACTGAAGTCTTCATTATACATTTTCTAGTCCTACCTCTATTGTATGGGTTTCAGCTGGATAACTCTTCTACTTCGCAGCGGTTCCATGTCTTCATCAAAAATGTTTAATCTAAACCTTTTTCCATCCAATATTTTGTAACGAAAAAAACTTCAATCGAAGTGCATTTTGTTTTTTGGGGGGGGAGGGGTCTGAACCCGCCCCAAAAACCCTGTTTAGGACTCTTAAAAACCCACCCCAAACATTTCGGAAAACAAAATTAACCCTTTACCCCACACACAAATGCATTAGATTAACATTTTCGTTAGAAAATATTTGATGGAATATGTTTAGATAAAACATTTTTCGATGAAAAGACTAGATACACTTCGGAGCATGTATTAAATGTCTGAAAAATGGGAACAACCATGATTTTGTATCGTTTTTTTTTCTAGATAGAAATATTATAAAATATTTCATATCTTCACTAGTATGCCTATGTCTCCAATGCCCCTCTGAATTTCCCATTTCAATGTAAATGCTGCCAATGGTAATATTTAAAAAAAAAAAAAGAAAAGGACACAAAAAAGTTATTTAGCAAAAATGACTTGCATAAGACTAAGGATAATGTTTGCTCTCTAGATAAATAAAGATGTCAGCATTTCGCTCATTGAACACGCTGCTAAAGTTCAACATAAAAACACATTCCTCATAAGTAAGTACTAAATCTTCTTTTTTTGGAGATTACTCCAAAGCTCCTCCAGGTTAGTATTGGAAGCAGACTTTCTGATCATCTTTTTTACTCAAGGTAATGAATTGGCAGCATTTATGGCAAGAAGTCTTCAAGGGCCTTTCAGTAAGCCAAAGGATAACCAGTTTCTCCAGATTTTTCATTTAGTATGTCAAGGATTTAAATTTCACTTCCATGGAGGTACCCTATCCGCCTAGACCCAAATGCAGGGCAACATTTAAATACTGTGTGATTAAAGCAAGCAGCAATTTTTAAGTCAGACTGAATACTTTGCAAACCTTCAACTAACTTATTGCATTCATATGAATTGAAAAAGGTAGGGGCGCACACATCCTGTCTGACTCCTCTGGATACATTGAACCTCAAATTACATCCCGCCACAAACCATAGCGACCAAATGCAAAGTTATCAATATAAGAGTTGCTAATTGCTGATGGAAGACTTCATGGTACACTTTTCTCATTAAGATGCACCATAAGTTGGGGAACAGCATCAAAGGGAATGTGTAGATCAAAAAATAAACTGCACAATGGTTGCTTCAATTATATCACTTGCAGAAAGTTATTGTATGTCATTTGGATTTATATTGCACACTGCTGCCATTTGCTAGGTCTCCAGGTGCTCTAAGTGGTGAAACCTTGTGGCGTGGTCGATGGTACTTATTCCCAATCTAAAGCCTGCCTGTAAATTCGACACGGCACCATTTTCATGTGCCCATGTTTCTAAATGCTGGAGCAGATTTTTACCATACAATTTGGCAACCACATCTAGGTTTTCCCTCCAAGTGTTTGTGTAAGGTAACCTGTAGGTCCCTGTCATTACGCTGACATGATGCCCCCCATAGAATCATCCCATACAATTAATATACAACCACTAACCTGTTGCATTCATGGACATTTGTTTATCAGTAATATGTTTATTGCGTCAATGTACTTTCCATTAGGCCGCAGTGGTCTACAATCTTTGGCTCTCCAGATGTTTTGGGTACACCTCCCATCAGTCCTAGCCTGCACAGTCCCTGGTGAAGTATCATGGGAGTCATAGTCCAAAGCATCTGCCCAGATCTGCTCTGTAGGGGTTAGTGCTGTAATTGAGAATTCAGTGTCTACTAGCGTAGAGAGCCATTGATTGGATTCCTCAGATATAATTGGGCTAGAGGCATATTCAATACTCGCTCTTCCCAAAACCATCTGGAGACCTCCTTTCGATCATTGTTTTGGAGTGGATCATCCAGTTTATCAAGATTCCCATTAAGAATAGAATCCCTTCAGCACTATCATCCCCAGGAGAATGGGTGAACATATGCATTTCTGGGATGCAAACTACGGTGTCCAATACTGCCTTGAAAGGTTCCTTCAATTTCTTGCTTAGGTAGAGCAGTCCCATTTCATGGTATGCCCCTTCCAATGGTTTAACACAAAATGGGCGCCTGGGCCCCTCCGAAGCCTACTGAGGTGACCTCCACAAGCTCCTTGAGGAAGTGCATGCTGCATCACAGACTCCTGAGTGCCCCTGGGCCAACACACATTTACAATGCTTCTGATGAAAACGCTGCACTAGATGGGAGATGTAGGTTTTTAAATCAAACCTTACATCTTACACCTAGCATAGCTACAAAGGGATGTGGGCCTGGATCCTGTCGCAAATATGTTCCAGCAACCGCTGTAAGCAGCGAGTAACATTATTAGGTACATGGTAATGGCCGAGACAGCGTTTGGGTCTGGTAGTTCCTGTGGGGGGCTGGCATGCTCAAGTATTCAAAATGAGTAGCTGCAGTTGTAGATTTCTAGTGGGGGTGGGCATTACCATCTTCCATGAATTAGCGCACCCGGGTGTATCAAGACAGGGGTGTACCAAGGCAGCCTTAAGTGTAATGTAATGTAAGGTGAGTGGTGTTCACCACTGCCACATGGGCTTGCAGGTAGAGACGTGCCCACAAAGCCAAAGGGAGAAAAGTACACAAGAAGCAGGAGTACAAGGAGTGCTGCATATAAGCAAGAATGGGCAAAAGAGGCAGTGAACAGAAAGGGGCAGGGAGTACAAGTAAAACAAACAAGTAAGGTTCCCTCTTGGGGGGTGGGGAGGGAGTACACGGAATGGGGGAAGAGTTTCTCACAGAACCAGGGAAACTCCAGCCTTCTGAGCAGATTACTATTACAGGGCCCCACTCTGAATGCTCATGGAAAGGAGCAACAGCAGTGGGTGTCTGTGTCTGGACCCTAAGTCACGAACAAGGTAACAGTACTCACAAGATTGAAGCCTTTATGGGTCCAGCAAGAGCTGAACAATGACTGCCTCCTGAAACGGGAACCAGCACACAGTTAACAATGACACATGGTACAATACTACTGAAACGCGACAAAGGAAAGGGACGGAGATTGCCTTCTGAAAACCCAGCAGCCAACTCTGAACAAAGGAATTACACAAGGCACAAGTGAAGACAAGAACTGTAACGGAAATATCCAGGGTGAAAGGAAGTCAAAGTGAGCAAGGCTCAGGACAAAGAAGAAAAGCAAGAAAAAAAATCTAAGTGCAGGGGTAAGGAAACTGTAGACTGGTAACAAGGAACAGTAAATCTGGACTAGAAGAACAAGAGTAGGACTACCGAGAGAAAACAAGGAAACTGTAGCTCTGAAGTGGGTTAACAAGGGCAGGACTGAAGACTTTGCAAGGAAACTGCAGGTAGGAAACAAGATAATTAGTGTTAGAGAGCAAGGGGCTGTAGACAGGGAACATAGGACTGCAAACAGGGGAGCTGGGCAAAAAAGCAGCAGGGGTGTGAAGGCATCGTAGCAGGGCTGCAAGGCAGGGAGCACATCGCTCTGTAGCATGTTCTGGAAACAGGCCACAGCAGAAATCCAAAGATCAAGGCAACAAAGGGCTGGAAGCAAGCTCAGTGCAAGAGACCTGCACTCCTGCAAGCAGCTGCTTAAATACTAATACTGAGCTGCCCTGTGTTGAAGCAGGCTAGTTAGTAGCACCTGGAGCAGCACACCTGAAGGTAATTGGCCTCCTCCCTCTGGTCCAGGGAATGTGAACATTCCACTGATCTCTAAGACTTTTAGGGATTGTAGTTCTAAGACTGCTGCCTAGGAATAGCCAGGGAATGGGAACTGCCACAAGGTGCGTTATGGGACATGTAGTTTGTGAAATTAAATAAGAGTTCTAAATTCTTGCAAACGGAAAGCAGAGACAACATATGAATAGGTATTGTACAGGCAATATTATGGAGATGAATGAGTACCAAATATGATGGGTGCCAATTGGTGCGCCAGTGGCACAGTAGTGACAACCACACCCATTCAGACATTTAAAAAAAATCTTTTAAACTGGTGAATTTTACAGAACAATTTTTCTGAAAAATAAGATAAAGATACGCAACTTACAATTGGTTCTTTTAGTATAATATATGAAAACATCCAGTAGATGCCACATTACAAACCATACACAAGCATGCATTTTACTAAATTTTCATGATGCCTGTGTCCACAAGATTTGCCTGCACTGTCATTGTACGCCGCTTTCATGCAGCTGTGCCCATTGTATATGCCAGTATTGTCCTTGTAAATCACTTCATAAATATGTGCTTAGAATATATGCCAGCATTCCCACTGTATATTACTTTGATTTTATGGCAACAATCTATGCTATGGGCAGAACTGTAAACTTTTTTCATGCAGATGCGCCCACAATCTGACAGTATGGTTACTATACATCACTTTCATGAAGTTGGTGCTACAAGCTTTACCAGTATGTTCTAAGTAAATCACTTTTATGAAACTGTGGCTAAAATCTCGTGCAGAATTCCCAATGTAGCACTTTGATGTTGCACAAACAAAATAATCCAGCATTATCACTATAAATAACATGGGACTTTTTATATAAACACACACCCCTCTACCTAGCTGTACAATAAATCATGATATCCTGCAAACATATATCTTGGGTCATTAAGCTTGGTCTTGGGTATTCCGTCCGCATATTGTTAATTTCTGGCTCTGTTTGTAACTAAATCGCTATTTATGTACAGAGCGAGATGATTTTATTTATAAACAATTACTTCTGTAAATAAATTGCCTGCGGGAAAGGGCGTGAGGATAAATAGCACAATGGTTTGTGGCTGCTTTGCACAAAATCATAGAGAATTTTGGTAACACAAAAGACCCCATTTTGATAGTGATTCAGTCATGATATTCTTCTGAGCACATAATGCACACTGGGCCTGGTGTTCGTTTCATGGGTTATAATAAGTTTTTTGGTATAAAGCTTGGTCTGTACTGCTTGAGAAGAGGAAGACTTGGCTGCATGCAGTTTCACGGCTAGAAATGTAGTCCTGCAATTGAAACGCAAAAGAACTGGCCATGGCAGAGGCTGACGTGCTTTGTGGCTCGAACATTGGTACCAATGCTTTCACACCAGCGCAGCTCATTTGACGGAGTGAGGAAATGGGTCCCCCTCAACTCCTTCACCCCATCCCTGGTGCAGGACATCTCTGGCAATGCTGTGCTAATCCACCTAACCCAGGATTAGGGGAGGGGAACCTGCGCACCTCAACAGAGTTCAAAGATTATAAATATGTGAACTATCAGGTGATCTGGAACTTCAATCTCTGTCTTCAAACTGGCACAGCGTTTTGTAACCGCAACGTTTTTTGGGACTCTACACTTGAGGTCTCACCATTCTGTGTTTCATTTGCTTTTGCTGTTCACTTGCTCAATGTCTCCTGTTCCCTTGTTTGGCTTGATGAACCTTACATATCTGTTTTCAGTATGCAGCACTTGTGGTTACCCTGCATTTCTGTATTGGTTCTTAGAGCCTGGAACCGCAGGTAGCACTCTGCTAACCTCTCAATTGCATTGCTCCCATTCCCCACCATAGGTTGACTGCACGGTCTGCACTTTTCTGCTAGTTCTTCCTCGCCATACCATTTGTTATCTGAGTTTCTCTCCCACACGGTCTATGCTCACCACCATCTTTTCTGTATTCCTCTTGTAGACTTTCGATGCCCTCAGTCAGGAGACCTATGTGCAGATCCATAAGGCTGCCGCAACTTGCATTTTCATTTGACCTAATGTGTTTGGTCTGTCTACAGAGCTGGAGGCTCCTCACCTCCACAATGGCTCTGCAATTTATTCACACTACTGCAAGGGTGATCCGCATGAAACATTCGGTGCACTTACTCTGTATCACAGGCCTGCTTTGTGTCTCCCAAACTCTACCAGGAATAGGAGGGCTTTGTTTGAAATTCTTCATGCTGCTTGTGGTTTGTCTCCAGTTTTATGATTCCCTGCGTACCTCTGCCTCGTTTTTCAGAGTTGTTGTTCTACCCCACTCAACAGGGTATCAGATGTTTTTGAACATTTGTGGAAAAACCCTTAGGTTGTCTGTTTTTGTTCTCTCCCTGTGTTGATGTACATTTCATCACACCACTCTGGTGTTCCCAGTTTGCTCAGTCTAGTTCCTGTTGATCAATCAGATATTTATGAAGCGCATCCCTCCCCAGTGGAATCAGGGTGCTAAAGAATGCAGAGAGAAAGGATTGAACAAGTCTGCTCCAAAAAAGGTAGGTCTTCAACTAGGTTTTAAAAGATCTTGAATGTTACATAGAAAAGAGGGAAGAGAGTTCCAAAGTTTGGGGCCAGCCACTGAAGTCAGTGTTTAGGAACCTTAAGCAACTATAGGGAGGCCGATCGCAATGAGTGACCGGGACAATAAGGAACAAACTTTTACTGCAATGTTTGACAACCTTCGCCTTGAAGAGCTCGATGTATAATGCAAAGGACTTTAAAATGAATCCGGGTCTTGACGGGTAACCAATGTAGTTTGCGGCGAGCAACCGACACTGTGCTTCCATATGGAAGGCCTTTCACCAGACGAACGGCCGTGTTGTGAAACCCTTGCAAACGATCTAACAAATAAGCTGGTTGGGCCATCAGAACCACATTGCAATAGTCCAGAGTGCTATTGATGAAAGCAGCGACGACCAAAGCGTGAAAACTGCGTGGAATAAAAGGAAGCATCTTTTTCATCTGTTTCAGTTTGAGAAAACCAGCAGAGCAGATGGAACTAACCTGGGCTGCAACTGGAAGGAGCTGACCATATGGTCTGAAGGCGTTGGCGCATTCTCTCAATCTAAGCAGAAGCAAGGCTTTGGTTCGCACTGACAAAATGGTGACTGTCAGGCACAAATCACCACTGGGGTATGAGGTCTTGCCCTCTTGTGGTGCTATTCCAGGCATTCCTAAAATAGGCAGGGGCACATTAATCTCCCTTCATAAATCATTTAGTGTATTTTACTTTTATTAATGATCAAGGCTGGAAAAGGTTTCTTGCACATTCTACTTTGGAGTGCTTAAATAGCAATAACTTTGATAACCCTGATCTCAACTATAGCTGGACCAATAGGCGGTCTAAATCTTACATCGATTAGGTCTTTACAGGCACTAAAATGATTAGATGTTGTGATTTGGTTCATATTTTTAATAACAACTTAAGTGATCATACTGTCCTTACTTGGACATCAAGTTCAAGGCAATCCCATCCTAGGTCTTAACTTTTTGCTGTAGTTAAAGTAAACCAACAAAGAAATCCTATCATATGGACTGGGAAAATGATGAGCAAAATAAATAATATACTAGCAATTCAAACATTACTTGATTCATGGTTGGCATCTCCTAATTGAGATATTGAGTGTATGTTCGCGATCTAGCCGACCACCAATATATTAAGAAATCTACTTTTGCTAGTAATCTTGGTAAAGAACATTTTGCATCATTTGACCCTTTGATGCAACAAAGAAAAGTGGTATACAGTAAGACCAAGGCAATTATTAGAAGACATCCTTTGCCATCCCCTAAAGGGAAAAAGAACAGTTAACTATTTTAGCCACTGGATATAACAATTGTTTACTCCGATATTTCATAAATAGTTAAAATTGGAAGGTATTATTTGGGATCTTGAAAAATAATGACAACTGGAAATTCTGGTCACGATGTAGGGAGTTTTTGGCAAGATCTGCTTCCCTTGATCTTATTGCAGTTTCAGAACTCCACTGGGAAATGTGCATGACCAAATTATTCTTTGTCCCCAAAAGTGAAGAGCTTGGCGATTAACATTATTTCTCCCAGATGACGTTTTTTGGTGAGGAATTTGAGGTGGATGATATTGTTTCTATCACTAATAAACTCAATTCCTCTTGAGCCCCAGGGCCTGATGGCACAGCAAATGTTACCATGAAAGCAAATCCTGAAGTTTGGGCTAAAATTCTATTGCAATTGTTCGTACATCTTGAGATAAGTGGGAAAATCCCTGGTAGTTGGAGGATGCCTGTGCATAAAAAAGGCGATAGACATCACCCCTCTAATTATCGATTATTAGCTATGCTTGACGTGAGCCAATGTATTTTATTTTGTTTGTTTTGACTATAGTATTAAACCCAAAAAATGGGTACAGGAAGGGATCTGTTGAAATGTTTTCACACTGGCTTTAGAAGGGCGCATTGCACTTTGGACAATATTTGCACTACACAATATCTTATGGCAGAGGCTTGGCGTCATCCGAATTCTAATCTTTATTGTTTTATAGATTAAGGCATGTGATTTAGTATCTCGTCCTCGTTTCTGGAATAAACTTGAACAATGGGGGGATCAGTCCTCATTTGTTATTTTTCCCAAGAACATTACATATGCCCACTACTGCTGCAGTTTGTTCTAATCAGGAGGGGGAAGTAACTGGTTTTATTAAAACAAATCAAGGCCTTAAACGGGGGTGTGCTCTTGCACCCTTATTATTTATTCTGTACATTTCAGATATGGCTGCTACTTTTGACACTGTAAACAAATATCCCTCCCAAGATGAACGAGAGGCTCTGTCGTGGCTTGGTTATGCGGATGACACAGTTCTCTTCGATATGACTCCTATAGGACTTAGACACCCTCGCCAATTTTGCACAAAAGATTTTTATGGTCATTAATACTTTTAAGAAAAAAATGGTGTCTACGCAAATATTTACTTGGAAATTAAATAAAGTTAAACTTGAAGTGGTGGATCTTTATACCTATTTAGGGTTTCCTATAAGGCTTAAACCCAATATCCACTTATACCAGGATATTATTGCAACCAAGATCTGGAAGAAAAGGTTAGTAATAAAAAATTATACAGCCAGTAGAGGAGGAAATAATTAGGAAGCATTGCTAATAATATATTGTACTCCAGCCGTAGTTTATGGTTTACATGTGCTTCCTCACAGGCAAGTAAAATGGCTTGACAAGTTTGAAGGCGAAGTACTCCGTTCTTTAGTGAATCTGGCTACCACTGTTCCGGTTGAGGCTTCGAGGATGGAATTTGGTATTTTCTTGTTAACCTCTATATGACTAACTCAACAAACTAGCATATTTCTTAAATTGATTTCATCCCAGACTAATTCCAACAAGCTTTTGAGACTTATGGGTAAAAAATATCCCTTTTTGAGACTAAACCCTTTTTTGTTTGAACTGCAACAGTTGACTTTATTTCTTTTGTCGTCATTGGGATTATCTTTGCCGTCTGTTCTTGAACTGCCTAATATTGATTTTATTCTGAAGGAAAAAAATGTAGAGATTTGGATAGAGTAAATAACTTGGCAATACTCCTATGTCCCGTCCCCTTTCCTCCATACTTATGGGACATCTCTCCGTCCTGTGGGACAGGACCGGAGCACTTTGTAAAAAGCATCCACATTTTTTTCAAAAATGTGTCCTTCCTCTCTTTCCTGCGCGGGGCTTGGCACGTGGCTGTAACCCCGCCCACCTTGGCTCTGCCCCGCGCAACGCCCATCAGTCCTTTTCTCCGCACGATCGGGGCCGGACGCACTTGCATCCTCGGAAGACTTTCTTCCCTTTTTCCCTCTCTGGCTCTCGCTAGCGTTCGTTTACTAGTCTGTCTGTCTTTTAAACCAGATTTTCCAGACTGTTCATCGTGTCACTGTCGCTTCGCGAGGGCGGATCCCCATCCTCTTTGTTTAGAGTGTTTGGGTCCGGAACACCGTTGGGACTCCTGTTTTTACTGTAAGTCCCTTTCGGTCCGGGCACTTCAACGTCGGTTGGAGTGGTGGGAGGAGGTGTTCGGACGGACTCCTCCTTCGCATTTTCAGGCGTTCATAGACGAGAAGAAAATATGCCCGATAAGTTCTTTACTTTTCATAGCAACCCAGCTGGGGGATACCTTTCCCGGGTTCCTCTCGAGCCGGGAGGGGCGTTGATCGCTCTGTTACCGGGGTTCGCCCTGAGGTGCCTGTCGGGCCTAATAATTCTACCAGAGTTTTCTCCGAGGGTCTCCGTAAGGGGCCTGTGTCCACCGGAGTACGCTCCGAGGCCCCTCCTGTGGGGGCTGTTTGTAGAACCCAGTTCTACTGAGTCGTGGTTATCGGATGCTTGCTCTGAGGCCGCTCTTTTGGCTTCCCTCAAAGACAAAACCGGGGTGCGCCCCGAGGTCTTGGCTGGGCTTGAGGTTACCGAACGGTTGTTCGAGACCGTGCCGATAAGGCTTCTACCGGGCCTAGGTCTGAGGTCCCTCATACAGAGGCTAAGGATACCAACAGTTCTGAGGGGCCGGGCAAGGCCCTGTCGGTGAAAGCGCACCGTTTCCGCTCTTGTGGTGACACCAGATCTGTTGACGGGGCAAAGAAGAAAGTTTCTTCTTTCACCGGCAGTGCCGAGGCCCTTCCTTCGAAGGCTCAGTTGGCGGTTGGTATGTCGCAGAAACATTCCAGGCCTCATAGTACCGGCTCTGCCGAGGTTCCTTACGTTAAGGCTAAAATTAAGACCCCTGACCCATCGACGGGGACCCCTGCCTCACTTCCTCACATCCCGCAGTTCCCCTCAGATGAGGACAAAATGGCGGCCATTCCCGCCACGACCACGGCGGCCATTTTAAGTACTGCACCTACAACTACGCCATCGGCCCCTGGTGTAGGGTTTGGTCCTTCGGGTGAACCTAAGGTCCCTTGTGCGCATCCTTACCGGCCGGTTTATGATTGGAACGCCCAGAAGCCTCTTCCGCACAATGTTTCGTTGCCCGCGGGAGCGGCTCCCTTGATTTATGTGGATTTGTCGTTGGAGGGGCCGGTGTGGCACCCTTCTCCGTTACGTCCCTGGATTTGTCCACCTCATGAGAGGCCTCCTCAGGTTCCGAAACAATCTCCTGAGGACGCTTTTTTCGGTAAATTTCAAGCGCTTATGCGCACCGACCCCATGAGGGAATATTTCAAAGGGCTTTTCAAGGAGATATGTCCACCCGTGCCTCCGGCTCCACCCGTTCCGCCAGTGGTCCTGCCAGCGCCTCCCTTGCCCGTGGTGCCTCCCCCTGCGCTTCCGCCTGTGCCAGCATTGTCCCCAGTGGACAAGGCAGAGCCTGACACGGTTCAGCAGGAGCCTGACCTGTCAGATGACCCTCAAGGCGATCAGGACAACGAGGACCTTCCCCGCTCTATCAGAGCTTTCCATGAACGGGTGCTGGACATGATGAGTTTCTTAGATGTTCCGGTGCCCGAGGCACCTGCTCCGCAGGAGGGCGTGCTTTCTGGGGCATTCGCCTTGTCTCCTTTGGAGCGTACCAGCCTGTTCTTGCAGAAGGACGTTCTGGCCGAGGTCCGAAGAGTTTGGGAAAAGCCACACTCGGGACTTTTTGTCAATAAAAAGATTGACACAAGGTACAGGCTGCATTCTTCGGAAGAAGTGGCCTTGTCGTCTTGTCCGCCTCCCTCCTCCACAGAGGTGGCTGCGGCTACATTGCAATCCAGGCCTGCAGCATCCTCCTCCGCGACGGTTACTTAGGTCTTGGGAAAGGAGGACAAACTCCTGGACTCCCTAGGAAGGAAAATCTTTGCCAATTCGGCCTTACAGCTCAGGCAGGCCAATGCAGAATTGATTTTGGCGGGAGCTAACATGCGGATCTGGAGAGGTCTGTCTGAGTTTGAGGAGCACATTCCGGTCGAGAAGTTGGAGGATTTCACAGGAGGCCTTTCCGATGCAAGGGTCTTGGCCCAGGATCTCTTGGAGGCTGCGGCTCATCACGTAGACACCTCGGCTCGGGGTCTGATGCTTGGGGTTGATACCTCGCAGCAAGTGTGGCTGCATGCCACTAAGTTCTCGAAGGAGGTGCAAGACAAGGTTCTGGACCTTCCATTTGATGGTAAGGAGCTTTTTCACTCTTCTACCGATGTAGAGCTCACCAAAACCAAAGATAGCACTCAGACGGCTAAATCATTGTCTGTTCTGGTTGAAGCACCCTTCAAGTCTCAAAGGCCGTTGTCGCAAGGTCGACCTTCCTCTGGTTTTAGGGGCTTCCTCGACCGCAAATCTCGCAGAGTGGATACTCCTGCGGGGAATAACCGCCGTAGACAACAGCGTACGCGGTTTTTCTCCCGCTCCTCAGCCTCCTCATCGGGTTCAGGTAGCACCGCCACCGATAAGCCTGCCAAATGAGGGTTTTCCGCGCTCGCACGAGACCCCGGTGGGAGCACGCATTGCATCTCATTGGGAGGCGTGGCAGGCCATCGCAGAAGACAGATGGGTCTTGTCAGTCGCTTGAGCGGGCTTCCGCTTACCTTTACCCCCCTACCCCACCCCTCAACCCTCCTTTTCAGCTGTCGGGCTCACCCTCCCTCAAGGCCGAGGTTCAGAAACTTCTGCACCTTATAGCTGTGGAACCCATTCCCCTTGGGGAGCGAGGGGAGGGCTTCTATTCCCGGCTGTTTACGGTGCCCAAACCCAACCAGGCTGGCCTGCGCACCATCCTAGACCTTTCCCAGTTCAATCTTTTCCTACCCCAAGAGAAATTCAAGATGATCACGCCCAGCCAGATACGCTCCTCCTTGCAGATAGGCGATTGGCTCAGCGTTGGGGGATCTTCAGGACGCGTACATGCATATCCTGATTTGGAACCCACAAAGGAGATCTCTGCTTCTCTTTGGGAGAGGAGCACTTCCAGTTTCGAGTGCTACCTTTTGGCCTCAGCTCGGCGCTGCGTGTCTTCAAGAAAGTGATGTCGGTGATTGCGGCCTAACTTCGTCTCCAGGGTATCCATGAGTATCCGTATTTGGATGACTGGCTCTTATGCCGGGGTGCGCCCTGAGGCCTTGGTGGGGCTTGGTGCTACCGAACGGAGGCCCGCGCGAGTAAGGCTGTTACCGGACCTGGGTCCGAGGTCCCTCGTACAGAGGCTAAAGCTACCAACATTTCTGAGGGTCTGGCAAGGCCTTATCGGTGAAGGTTGTTTCTCACTGTTCCTGCTCTTGCGGCGACACCAGATCTGTTGAGGGGGGCAAAGAAGGGAAATTCTTCTTTTACCGGCAGCGCCGAGGTCCTTCCTGAGAAGGCTAATTTGGCGGTTGGTATGTCGCAGAAACATTCCAGGCCTCATAGTACCGGCTCTGCCAAGGTTCCTTATGTTAAGGCTAAAGTTAAGACCCCTGATCCATCGACTGGGACCCCTGCCTCACTTCCTTACGTGCCGCAGTTCCCCTCAGGTGCTAACAAAATGGCGCCCGTTCCCGCCACGACCGCGGCAGCCATTTTGAATGCTACCCCTACAGCTGCGCCATCGGCCTCAGGTGTAGGGCTGGTTTCTCGGCATTGTGCGCATCCTTATCGGTCAGTTTATGACCGGAATGCTCGGATACCCCTTCCGCACAATTTGTTGCCTGCGGGGTGGGCACCTTTGGTTGATCTGTCCATCCAGATATAGGAGTGGGCCATGCTTCATGGCGTCTGGCTGCTTGTGGTGCACATCCCAGGCCAGCTGAATGTCGCAGCGGATGCCCTTAGCCGGCGGACAGTGGTCAGCTACGAGTGGGAGTTGAAGGCAGAGGTCCTCATGGATTTTCTTGCGTTGGGGCACACCGGAGGTGGACCTCTTCCCTACAGTGGTAAACAAGAAGCTTCCTCGGTATGCCTCCAGAGGGGGGCTGAGAGCCTCCTCTCTGGGGGATGCTCTCGAGATTCCATGGCACAACATGAGAGCTTACGCCTTCCCTCCTATGCCTCTAGTTCATCGAGCAATTGGGAAGCTGAAGAACTCTGTGAACTGTTCCCTTCTGCTCATGGCCCTGTGGTGGCCGGACAGTTTTGGTTCTCAGAACTTCAACACCTGTCGGTGTTTCCGCTGATCAGGTTATCAGTAACCCCAGATCTTCTTCATCAAGGGGAACAGCAGATGTGGCACCCCTCCCCACAATCGCTCAGCTTGGCGGCATGGTGCCTGAGTTCAAGTCTTAGAGCATTTTAACTTGTCTACGGACAACATGCGTATTATCCAGGCAGCCAGGGAACCCTCGACCAGATCCCAATACAGGAGTAAATGGCTCAGGTTCTATCGTTGGTGTTTGGAAAAGCAGTTGGATCCAAAGGTGGCTACGATTGACAAGGTGCTGTCTTTCGTGTCCTCCCTAGCAGAGTCGGGTGTTTACGTTCTGTCATGCAGAATTTACCTTTCAGCAGTTTCTGCTTATCTTGCTATAGACCAATGCTCTTATTCTCTGAGTAACCCAGTGGTTAAGAGGCATTTTGCAGGCTTGACACGCCTCTACCCTCTGGTTCGTAGTCCACACCCGCCTTGGGACCTAAATGTAGTCCTGACGGCGCTGTGCCATAAACCCTTTGAGCCAATGGCTACGGTTGACCTCCAGTACATGTCCTGGTAAGTGTCCTTTCTGGTAGCCGTTACGTCAGCGAGGAGAGGGAGTGAGCTCCAGGCATTGTCGATGGAGCACCCTTTCTTGGTCTTTCACAAGGACAAGGTAGTCCTTCTGACGAACCCAGCTTTCCTACCAAAGGTAGTGACCGAATTCCATCTGAATCATTTGATTTCCCTTCCGGTCTTTTTTCCGAACCCTGCCTCAGAGGCGGAAAGGGTTCTACACTGCCTGGATGTCCGAAGAGCTCTTAGGTTCTACCTGGACAGACCTTCCGAGCTTCGGAGCTCTTCCCAACTTTTTGTGACCTTCGGTAAGCCTCAGGGCAGGCCGGCGTCTAAGGCATCTATTTCCAGATGGATTACCTCCTGTATCACGAAATCTTTCACCGTCCAAAAGCTGAAACCTCCTAAAGGTATCCATGCACACCAGGTGCGAGGCAAGGCAGCCGCGGTTGCTTTTCAGAAGTATGTTCCCTGGGACTCCATCGCTAAAGCGGCTACTTGGGCCTCCCCATCTGCTTTCTGTAAGCATTAGTGCCTCGATATGAGCTATAGAGCTGACGCTCAGTTCGGCCAGGCTGTGCTGAAGAACCTGTTTCAGTAAGTGGTATTTCCATCCACCCATAGTTCCTGTAAGGAGTGCTTGGGAATCTCCCATAAGTATGGAGGAAAGGGGACGGGACGTAGGAGTATTACCAGGTTACTCACCGTAGTGACCACCTTACTCCTAGTCCATAGTCCCCTTTCCTCCATTCGCCCGCCCGCCGTCCCCTCTAATAAGGTTCCTCTGTTATTGCTAAAGGGTCTTTGACCCTGCGATAGAAAAGGACTGATGGGCGATGCGTGGGGCGGAGCCAAGGTGGGCGGGGTTACGGCCTCGTCCCAGGACCTGTACAGGAAAGAGAGGAGGGACACATTTTTGAAAAAAATGTGGATGCTTTTTACAAAGTGCTCCGGTCCCGTCCCACAGGACGGAGAGATGTCCCATAAGTATGGAGGAAAGGGGACTATGGGCTAGGAGTAAGGTGGTCACTACGGTAACCTGGTAAAACTAGCAGATAAAAAGCGATATAAAGCCTTTTCGTTGCAAAGCTTCTTAGTAAATGCTCCTGGTACTTAACTATCTAATCTTTGTTCTCCGGCTTCAAGAAGATCTAGCCTCCATTTACGTCTCAATCTATTCCCTACTTTAGACTATGTGGGCGCTTGGGAAGATACCCTCTGAAAAAAGACTTTGGGCCTCATTACACTGTAGGTGGTAAGGGTTTACAGTTACCGGTATTTTACCGGTACCGGTAAATCCTTACCGCCTTACTACAAGGTCCCTTTGCCGGTTGGGGAATTTAATGCCTGCTTTTTTCAGGTATTAAAAACCAACCCGCAAAGGGATCAGTGGGGCTAATTACGGTACCGCAATTTGCGGTACCGTAATTAGCGCCTTCCCCATTCCCATAGAGCCCTATGGGGCAAAAATGGGAATGGGGAAGGGCAATGGTGGAAGGGGGAATTACCGCCCCGCCAACCTTGGAATGGGGCGGTAATTCCTCTTTCCACCAAGGCGGTGCCGGTATTTTACCGGCATGAACCATGGCGCTAATAGCGCCATGGTTCACCGCCTTCCGTGTAATGAGGCCCTTTGTCGTCTGTGCAGGATGGCGATTGAGACAAGTCGTCATGTTCTGACCTCATGTCCTATGTTAAAATCTCATTATTGTAAGGGATATAAGAACTTTGTAGATCATATAGAAAATATTGAAAATTATCTGTTTTTAAATATGAGATGACATGGAATATGTATTTTTATGATAGTATTGATATTTTTTATTCTTGATATTTTTACTCTTCTTGTGATATTTTTCTTTTCTCTGGTCTCTTATCTTTTATAAGATATTTTGAATGATACAAATCGGTATTGTACGTTTTTATCATACCTAAATGTTTGCATTTACAAAAAGCCCTACAAATGCTACCACCAAAGGTTCGAACACCAAAAGTTCACACCTTTGGTGGTAGCATTGTAGGTAAGTATAAAATAAAAAGACAGTGGGGGTGTCCCCCGCAACACCCCGCTCACTATACTGTGTGGTACAGTGAGCGGGGTGTTGCGGGGTACACCCTCACAGCACACCACATAAAAGAAAAAAAAAACAGGGGGCTTTACTTTACAGTATAGTGAGTGAGGGTAGCGGGGAGAAACCCCTGCAGCCTTCCGTTAAAAAAAAAAAAATTAAAAAATTGAAAGGTCCCTGCCGCGCTGCTTCCGATCACGGAAGTGAAAGGGAACTGGTGCCTCAGGGACTCGGCGTGAAGAAAAAGGTAAGTAGGGTATGTTTATGTTGGGGATGTGTTGAGAGTATGGGTGTGTTGTGTGTGGGGGTATGGGTATGTAGGGGTTGTGTACATGTGTTTGCATGCGAAATGTGCGAGCCTTTGGTGGTTCGCACATTTCTCATGCAAACTTTCCGGCTGCGGGAAAATTGGCCGCGGTCTGATCACGTATCTTGTTATAAATAAATAAATGTTTATCTTCTTGCTGATTATAATGTGATGAGAATGTTTTACAGGAAATTGTTATAATTGAATGTAACTTTGTAAATGTACTTGGGGTTGGTTTTATAACCAAATGCACAAAGTTTCTTAAATAGCTGGAGAAACATCTAAACTTGGCACCATACATTTCAATTCCCGAATAAAATTCCGAAAACAGTCCCTTGAATGCACATTTTTTTTCTTGTGCATAAATCATTACAAGTAAAGTGACATTGTTAGATGGAGTGTGGATTTTAAAAATAAAACCCATAAAAGGATTGCACCTGTAGTTTTATCCTGCCTTTTAAAAACATTTATACGGAAACGTCCGTATGGACATTCTGCTGACCAATGGCTACAGGAACGCTGTATTTGCATAATTTGCCTGCCAAAAGCACGAGTCCTGTTACACTTTCATTACTTTATGCCCATGCTTGACTTGGTACCGTAAAGTACGAAATAAATTGGAGCACTTTTAAAAAGAAATCTTTCTGGAAAGTAGGCCATGTTGCAAGTTCAGACTGTGCTTGCGATGAGCATGCGTCATGCCATGCTTTTCTATGTCAGTTTATGGAAAAGTATGTATTCGATTACAGAAGTACTTTTAAAACCATCAGTACATCAAATTTCAACTAAGTCCCATTTTACCATGCCAAGATAGATCAAATCCCCCAACAAACGGTCGAGATATGCCGAGACTGGGGGAGGAAACACTTGCAGGAACGTCCTGTTTTTTTTTTTTCTCCAGAGACATAGGAGGCCTAGAATCATTATAATAATAACCTGTTCTTTATGTATCGCTTTTATCCAAAGTGCTTTATATAAAACCTTTTTATAGACCAGTATTATTGCCCAGTAGAAATTGGTACTCATTTTGATCGACTTCGTAAGTATAATAGGCTGAGCCAACCATGCTGGGGTTCGAACCTGCGACTTGCAGATCACACATACATCGCAGCAGTGAGCGCTTAACCCACTGACTATCTTAACTGTTATCATCATACATTTTTGGGAACTCTTCTAAAAGCAAACATTCTTGGGGGATAAGGGGTGGTTGCTGTTATCCTGCATGGGATTCCTGGCCACTGTGCAAGGGAACTGCAAGATTCAATGATAAAATAAAAATCGTCACTTTTACCCCATACTCTTCCACCCCTCCTTCCCTCCCCCCCAATCCTCCCCAGTGGCCCGTCCATCACCTGGCCTCATGTACTTGGCCCACCCAGTCTCTATGCACATATACATTTTAAGAAATGCGAACCAACGTCCATCTGGCACAATTGAACCCAATTATGAAACTCATAATATCAGTGCGAAAAGGATCCTTGCCAATTCAGCCGAAACGTACAGATTATCCCGTCTCTGTTTATATGCTCTTCCAAAACGTTTGTACGTGCTTGGCACAGACCTGGCAAACCCCTCGCCTACCTTGATGATTACCACACTGTATCGCAGAAACAGTTTCAAGTGTCCATTGCCAATCAACCTACTTATGTAAAAAAAAATATTAAAACCACAGTAAGGTGGCAGAGCTCTCTGTTCGTTCTCTCTCTCTGGTCTCTCCCCTCGCTCCCTTCGTTTTCTTTTTTTTTCTCTCTGTACTCCTTCCTTTTTTACCCCATCTCTTTCGCCCGCTTTCCCTTCTCTTGCAATCCTCTCCCCCTCTTCTCTTCCGCACCCTCTCCCTTGTCTTGCACCCTCTCTCTCCCCTGCTTCTCTTCCCATTTCCATCCCACTTAACCCCCTTGCCTCCCACCGTCTCGCTCGTCCCTTTCCCCTCTCTTCCCATTTCTCTCATCTCTTCCCCCTCTGTGTTTCCAGTAAGCATGTCTGTTCTCTTGCCTTCTTGCTCTCCTGAAATTAGAATCCAAGTCCTGT